>NC_140580.1:1040825434-1049900434 GCF_964204655.1 Triturus cristatus
AGGAACCTTTGCCAAGGAGAAGAAACCGGAGAAGCTGAAGGAGGATTACTGCCCCTGTGCGGTTTGCAGTCTGGGGTTGGCCTGCAGTAGTTACTTGTTGCCAAGGAAAGGAGAAAAGGACTTTGCTGTTTGCTTTGCCATCTTGAAGAAGATCTCCAAGGGCGTGAACTGAGCTTGCCTCCTGTCTGAAGTCTCAGGGACACAAAGACTTCACCACCATCTCCCCCTGAATTTCCTTGCTGGGAATTCTAACCTACAGAGAGGTGCATGCAGCTGTTTATGACCTCTAGAGACTGTTTGTCGCTGGGAGCTGGAAGCGCGACGCAATGAGGAAGAAGCATGTCGCCGCCGCTGCAGTTGCCGCTACATCGCCGAGGAAGCGGGTCGCCGCCGCAGTTGTTTGCTGTCGCATCGCCGAGGTAGTGTGTCGCATCACCAGAGAAGTGTGCCACTGCCGCAGAGGTTGCCGTCGCATCACCGGAGAAGCGTGTCGCAGGGCCTGTCGCAGCTCAAGAGTCTACCAAGTCGTCACACGCATCACATTCAACGTTGTTGCATCGCATCCAAGATGACATTTTGTCACATTGCACCGGATCATCTCATCGCATTGAGGCGCCATCTTGTTGCATCATAACCGGACTGCAGTACGAAACCGACACATCACCTCCTCTCCGATAAGGAACCAACGCATCACCTCCCCTGCGCTGCAGTAAGGAACCGATGCATCACCTCCCCCAAAGCAAGGAACTGATGCATCACCTCCCTTGCGACCCTTTTGTTTGTTTTGCGTGACGCATCCAAGGTACTTTGAGAGCAAAGTGTTGCATTTACCATCTACATTGAACTAAGCTAGTTCTACCATTTTAAAGACATATTCTTGATACAGTATTGTGGATTTTTGTCATTTGGTCTTGTGTTAAGTATAGTAAAGATTACTTATTTTTGTAAACTGGTGTGGTGTTCATTTGTAGTGTTTTCCCTGTATTACTGTATGTGTTCACAAATGCTTTACACACTGCCTCTGAGATAAGCCTGTCTGCTCGTGCCAAGCTACCAAGGGGGTAAGCAAGGGTTATTTTAGGAGTGTATCCCCCTTACCCTGACTAGAAGCAAGGGTCCCTATTTGGACAAAGGTACCTACCTCTGCCAACTAGAAACCCCAATTTCTAACAGCCATCAAACCATTAAAGGGTCCCCAGTCCTTCAGCGGGCCTCAATTCAGTGCAAAGTCTTTGAATATTTATGAGACATTGGAGACCAGGGAGCCCCTTTCACATTGTGCAGAAAGCCCCATTATTTTTGGGTTATGCCATTGACTGGAACTGTCCTGAAAGCTTAAAGACGGGGCCCCTAGAAAGATAAGGACCCTGGGCCAGAGCCCACTTTGCCCGTGCCTTAAAACGTCTCTGACTCAGCACAGGCACTTAATTGTCAACACTTGAGACAGGCTGCCACAAGGCGGTGCTTAGTTCGATATACATTAAAAATTACTATTACATGCCGCCTGAGCCATTCTTATAGATTTGGGGGCCTGAAATAGTCTGAATAGTTACACTTGTAGGAGTGTGATGCTTAGTAGTGTCACTTCTACCATTATTGACAGCGTTGATTGGGGCAATATGTTGTGCAAGTTGCAGTGGCGTCCTGTGACGAGAGAAAGTGAGTGTATTCATAATAAATCAGAAAAATCCTTGTACTACATCTGATATTTATTTATTTCTCAAGATCAAGGATGTGAGTGGAGACTCTTAGTGTATCACAATCACTGAAGAAAAGGATAGCACAAAACTGTTGTGATGCACAGCCAACACGTGTTTCGCCCACTAATGGCCTGTAAGCCTGGGGCTTCCACATGATCATAGTGTTGATACCAAGCCACAAAATAAATATGTACACAAAATAAAACAAATATATAGTGAAAATGGAGTAGCCAATATGTTCAATATATTTTTCAAATAATCAAGATGGTTTTGTTTATATACATTAGTATTTCATATCATAAAGTCATAAAAACAGTGAAGGGAAAAGAGAAACGTTTCCCATGACAAAGGACAAGTGGCAGAACAATCATTCTCATTAGCACACAGGTTGGGCAAAAAATTGGTATCCATCACCCCTTCAAGTCTTGCAGTGCCTCCTGACGAGAGCCCTGGCACTTACTTTTTGGCAAACGAAGCACTGCCAACCTGCACTCATGTGCTTCCGTTTTGCAGAGAGTCAGCGACATTACCTCACTCTTGCTGTGCTTTCCAGGTGCAATAGGACCCCTGTAACGTGAGCCCCTGCAGTGTCGCTAACAGTGCAATTGGATTCCAGCAAAGTGAGTTTCTACGTGCAGTGCTTGCAGTTCTGTGTGAGTGTTGTATACCTCGAACAATATAACCCCCACTTTGCGTTGTTCTTCCAGTGCTACAAGGCTTTAACATTATGAATATGTTCCACGAGTGCTATGTCAGTGCAATGTGAGCCCCTTCCAAGCAATGCTCTGCAAGTGCTGAAGGTCTGCAGTGGTCAGACCTTCCTGCATCAGTGCTGCCATCCTCCAGCAATGTGAGCTTCTCTATGCAGCCTTATTTGTTCTATAGAGCACACCTGCAGCGCTCTGCCAGTGCTGTGCGACTCCCATAGCGTGAGCTTCCTCCAGCAATGCAGTGTCAGATGTGATGCTCCAGAAATGTAAAATTCTGCTGCACTTCCTTTTTGCACTTCGTGACAGATGACTGCAGTGATGTGAGCTCCACCTTGCAGTACACTGCGAATACTATGTAACAGCGGTTCTTAAACTGTGGTCCGGGAATCCCTCGGGGTTTGTGACGCCCACTGAGGGGGTCGACAACTCCTTAGAAAATGAAATAATATTAACAGATTAATAAAGTGCATGAAAATAAAGAAGCAAAATGTAAAATTTTAAATGATAAAACTTTAAATAAATGTAAAGGGTGTTCTTAGATTGATATATGGAACCAGGCAGGGACAGTAATAACGCCCAAAACATCAGGCAAGTTCTGTATCTCACAGTTGCCTTTACAGAATATTACAATTAACTGTACAATTTGTACAAGAAATTAAAAGCCATATCTACAACTCAGTAGTATTGCAACATTTGTTAAGGAAGCATCACAATATTTGTTTATAGGAGGTTGCACCAATTTGGATTTTGTTGAATTATATGAGGACTGGATTGGAAACTAATAGTAACTCTGGAAAACTGGCCAATACCAGACCCATATTTTACCAAGGAATCATTGCAAGCAGATAATTTTTCTCTGCAATATGGCTGAAAGTGGTGGGATATGAGCTTGTTTGGAGTTGGATCAGGCTCAGCCCTCAGAAAATGTTGAAAGAATGGGGCAAAACATTGCATTGTAAACAAAGTCTATCACAGTAGTCGGGCACATTATTCATCCACCGAGAAAAGGTATACCCCTACACAAAAGAGGACTATTTTTTCTCTACTACTGACATATCATCTGACAAGAGCTCCACGGCATTTCCAGGAGTTCGGGCTCGGTGAGCAGTGACTCCAGCAACGAAGGCAGGAACAACTTCAACAGACAGAGGGGTAACTTCAGCAACCACCCCCCTCCTTTTTTCCTCATTTTCCCACACACCCATACAAGCAGAACGTTTCCTGGACAGAGGATGGGACCTCCCCCAATGTGGAATGTACAACCCATACACACTCAACAGTTCCCGATGTATCAACAATTCCCAAACCCCCTTTTTTCAACAGAGGGAGGGGCAGAGGAAGAGGAAGAGGAAGAGGAGTCACGTTCAAGAACAGCCACTGGGTGGAACTAGCAGCCCAGATGCTACTGAGGAGCAAGACAACGGGACCCAAACATTCGTTGTTAACCTTTCCTTACGACAACTAGATGAGAATTAAGTTGGCTTTCTGAAGAAGGGCCTTGGCTTTGTCCCTATCCAACGGGAAGACACATTCCGCCTCGACCAGGAACTACATCAATTCTTCAGAAAAATCAGACTACGGGCTTACTTCCAAGACAAACCTTACACCCTGTAAGAAGGCACAGGACTACTGAACAGGTCACGTTTTATGCCACCAACAGCAAACTACCCCTAATGAAATACTTACCTTCGAACAAGCTATCCTTAAAGAAATAGCACTAACAAGCAGACCGCCTCCATTTGAACAACATGTCTACATCAGAGAGAAACCTCCTCAAAGGGATTACAGACGATACAACCATCATGGTGAAACCAGCCGACAAAGGCAGCGCCATCGTTCTACAGGATGTGACCACCTACAACAACGAATGCCGGCGACAATTGGCTGACACCCGATATTACCTTCCAGTCGAGACAGATCCCACTAGAAGCCTGACCATCAGAATTAAAGGACTCATCACAGAAGCCGTGAGGGAGGGATGGATTACCAAATAAGAGGCTGGTTTCCTGAACAACAAACAACCCAGGATACCATACTTCTACACCCGCCCTAAAATTCCCAAGGGAGTCAACCCCCCACCCGGATGTCCCATCATATCAGGAATTGAGTCACTTCTAGAACCTCTCCGTAAATTCTGTGACTTTTTCTTGCGACCCATCGTTATGAAGACCCCTGTATAGTTGAGAGACACTACAGATGTTCTCAATCTGATACAGACCTTCCCATCACCTGAGAAGATAGATCTCCTGTGACATTGGACGTCGAGGCATTATATAGCAATATCCCCAGGAAGCCACGTTAGGAGCCCTGGAGGTCATCCTTCACCGGGAAGACCCCTGGCCATTCAACACCCCCATCACATTCCTTGTCAAATGTGCATCCCTCTCCCTCAAAGAAAATATCTTCGAGTTCCAAGACCAACTCTATCACCAGATACAAGGCACTTGCTTGAGCAGTACTTTCACCCCGAGTTTGGCCTGCATCTACATGGCGGCTTTCGAAAGCAAATACATTGAACACAAGAGCAACCCTTTTCACAACAATATATTACTGTGGTGTTGTTATATTGACGTCATTTTGCTGTTTTGCAGTGATGATTCTGAGACTTGCACTTCATTCTGCAATTGGGTTAATACACTGGACCCATATTTAAAATTCACCAATACCATATCAGAAATTTCCATGCCATTTCTCGACCTATCAATCTCAAACCAAGAAGGCCAACTGTTCAAAGCAAACTATAAAAAACCGACTGACAGGAATAGCTTACTACTCTGCGAAAGCCACTATCTAAAATCCCTTAGGGACAACCTACCAGGAACTTTAACACCACCAATGAATACGAGAGGCAGGCATCCTATCTGAGATACAACTTAGAGGACCGCCACTACACACACAGAGCATACAAGCGAGCCCAAAACAACCACAGGGAGAGTTTGCTAGAAAGTAGGGAAGGAATCCCTAATGACACACTGACATGCATTACGACCACCCCCCCATCCAACAAAATACAAAAAGTCATTAAGAAACACTGGGGAATCCTTAAATTTTACTCCTTGACTGACCCCCCTCTATTTGCATACAAATGCTCATATAACCTGAAGGACCATCTTGTACATTCTCGTCCCCAGACGCCACGCATTAGGCAACCAACACCATGGGCTCTCCCACCAGTTGAGGGGCACTTCCTCTGTGGGTCGTGCTCAGTCTGCCCCCTGACCACCACAACGAAAAGCATAGCCTTGGGGTTGCAGAGACCTTGGCCACAAAAATGACACACCAATTGCAACACTAGGAACTGTTTCTACCTGATTACATGCCCCTGCTTTCTACGCTATGTAGGGATGATGACGAGACCTGTAAAGATACGGATCAGCGAGCACCGCAGCACGATACGCTGCAAAAAAACTAACACTAAAATGTGCACACATTTCCTTGAGGAACACCACACACCAGACAGTTTGCGATGGACCATCATTGACTCCAACCCCCTCTGGCCAATAAGAGCTCTTTTCACACAAGAACAGCTCTGGGTGTTCCGCCTACGATCCAATACTCAGGGACTGAATTACGACATACCCTGGCCAGAATTCATCAACTGATTCTTCTCCCTTCCCTGGTGCTACAGTCCAGATGACTCAATATGGGCATTAGCAACCACACATGACCAGTGAGAAACCTTTACCATAATGACAAGTGGCCATATTGAACCAATCTGTTGAGGACAGTGCTATTCCAACCTTAACGCTCCCGCTAAGTGGGAAGATGAGTGACAAGAGTCTCGCATTATCAACGTAACTCACGTGGTAAGTACCATAGAGTCTGTTCCTAATTAACATCTACATCACCTCTGCCTATCACCTGCACAATAGCACTGTGAGTTACTGGATTCGAATAAGAACAGCGTCTTTGGTCTTGCCCCATTCGGGTAACATAAACACACCATATCCCCTAACCGCAGTTCTCGGTAACTGGACTGCGTACAATTACAACAGCACAGAGATTAAATTTCTTCTAACCAAATCAAGACATAACGTGAACCAAGAAAATATTTTTGTATGACTCCCCCTATAGGGCAATATCTGCACACAACAGGCCATTTCCTACTGTTATGCCTTCTGTTTTTAATCACACTGCATGTCTTTATAATGGCATCACAACCGCCAACGAATACCTCAATATGGCAGCCAAAGTTGAGCCTCTACACATCCCAAGCCCCATGCCGTTCCACTGTTCAATGCTTTAGTTGCTGACGCTTAACACAGCCCAACGTAATTAATGTGTAGGCGGGCTCTCAAACCTCCCACGCTTCAATCACATTGTGTACCGGTACCTGACAGCCACATAACCACCGGCGACAAAACTACTGCAGGTAGGTATATAGGCTACATATCAGGAGGTCAATGTGAGTAATAAAAATAAAAAACTACCCCCTGGTAACTGCTGGTGAGGCAATGCTCCGATGGGAGGAGCACCCATAACAACAATTTAACTCTCGACTGCCATGTTACTTCTAATTTCCATTGTAGGTAACTTCTTGAGCCGCTTTCTCCACCGAGGAGGCCTCCCTGAATATTACCTGGGGTAGGGTTTTATTGTCTTTGCAATTTACTTTTAAACTGTGATATGTCTTGGTATGTCATTTCTTTCGAGTGTGCTTATGCTCACTTACCCCCTCACACCAAAGGGTCTCATCAGTTGTCATAGATACTCACCACTAAGTGCACTGTGAATCGAACAAAAAGTCTACCACAAGTACGGACTAAATGTACAAGCGGGCCGACACACCCCTATGCTGAATAAGCTCATCAACATGCCTATTTGTTTATTTCTTCTCTCTTCTTTTAGGTTGGATCTATTCATTAAGCCCTTCCATGCTTATGACAAGCCCAGCTCGTCATGAAGCACAGTGGAGCTGTGCTCATGACGAGTTGGGCTCGTCATAATGGCCGTGGCACTCCCACGCGTAATTTATTCCCCGCCTGTGCGGGAGAATCAATCAGTGGGCGGAGACGTGACGAGCCCAGCTCGTCATGAGCACAGCTCCACTGTGCCTCATGACGAGTTGGGCTTGTCACGAGCACCGCGGCACCACGCCCCCCCCTGTGCCATGGGGAAATTACCCCCGCGGCGAAGGGGTTAAGGTAGTCACTAACAAGTGGGTGCAGAGTCACCCAACACCACAAAAACCTGAATCAGGGTAATTCTTAGGGTGCATTGTGTGTTTCTTTCTCAAACCCCTGCATCATTTATTCACGCTATTATACACCCACGGTCCTGACGAAACGCCAAAGGATCCACTAGGGACCATTTAGGCGTGAAACATGTCTACCTAACTAGACCAATACTCACCACCCACCACTTTTTTCTCACTAAGAAACCAGATAAAGGCACACACCCACTTCATTGACAGCAGAGAGCTGTGTTCTTTCTCACCTGCTTTTAACCACACCATATGGACCCAAGAATAAATACTTTGGAAGGTACCAGCACAATGTTTTTAAAACCACCATCCCCACACACCCACACTCACCACTGTGGCGTTCCTCAAAAAAGAACTCAGTTGAAGAGCCCTCTGGCGGGGCCCGTGGGGGACTGCAGCGCCACCCCCACGAGGAGCAAAATGCCCAATGATGAAGCATGACACCCTTAAGGGTGTGTGAGGGCAACTCTCCAATTAGGAGGAATTCCCCCCTGTATCCAACCGTTCATAGCTTATGTAGATGGGCACATCTTTATCTATACCTCGAGCCGCCCAGTAGGTTGGCCATCTCTATTAGGAACAGTGACCCTCCAGTGACTTACACATATTACCTTGGGAGCACGGGTACTGGACCTCTCTTTTCCATTAGCTCCCAGTCCCTCCTTTGTGTGCATGAGTAGCAAAACAGACCCATCTTGGAGCAGTTGAGAGACAAAACTTGTCTTCACTGTACATCAGTTCAGCCTTGCTTGCAAGTTTGGCCTGGAACACTTGAAGATAGATGGAAGTCACCACTTATCTTCAGAGTCTCTGAGAGGTGACTATATTCCCAGGCTGTTGCCTTCCCCTCAAAATGTTAGTGTTGTCTATGTCTTTTGCATTGAAAGGATAAGATGTGTCCCTACAGCTTTTGGTGCCCTTTAATATTTAAGATAAGGTGCTGCACGTCACACCTAAATCATAGTTTGAACTGAAGTCAAAGTGATTGAAGAATTACCATGCTATAGCATTATTCATTGCGGAGTTACTGCACCAGAAGACCATGTGATCCCTTGGTGATGTTGCTTGGTCTTTCGATGCTCGTATTTCTTTTATTTCCCTACCATTTTCCACCTGCTTCCTTTTTTAGCATTCCCATCCCAACTGCTTCCATACATCTCCACAGTCCCAACTTACTGGTGTCTGGTTGTCTGGCTAGTGGGTGCACCAACCAGGCAAAATAGATTTTTGTCCAGTGGATAGACTTTATATTTTTTTACATTTTCTTTTTTTTAAAAGCCATTTTGGGACTTTTGTAGTAATTTGACTCCAACACTAACTTGCATTCTAGAGCTGTTTTCTACATTTACTAATTGAAGTGCAGGCCTCTCAAATGTTCAACACCTGTCCATTTCTAGGTCTTAATGTATATAATGTTTGATCTAAAAAACAACAGCATTGTGAGAGTTGTAGTGTCCGTTCAGTTTATTTGAACGAACTATTGGGATTTTGAAAGTAAAACTTTGGACTGGCAAATGTATGAGCCATTTAATGGCCAAAGCCATAGATATAATTTAAACATCACAATTGTGGGTGATTAGATAGCTAAACGAGGGCATAGCACATGCATCACGTCCATGTAGTTATCATAGCTTTTTAGGTCTGGCATTAAAACCAACAAATATATATATATAAAATAGGTGGCTTACCGAAATTCGTTGAATTTGCTTGTTTTGTGAATAAATTCTCACCGGGAAAAAAACTTCTATCTGAATGCCCTTTTCATGTCCCAATAGGTACATGAACGGAATCATATATATGCATATATATATATATATATATATATATATTATCTACTGGCGGTCACCAGTAGATAGTTATAGTTAGGACCGTGTTTCCATAGGAAATCTGAAAATTCGATTTTGAATAACTTTGGCGCCGGTTGACGGATACTCGGGAAATTTCAAAACTAATGGGGCGCTCCACTCAGCTCCTACCCTGGAAGTCTCGGGGTGATTCGTCAAGCGGGGGCTGAGAAAAAAGGGGGGTCCCAAAACGCGTTTTCCCCATGCATTTTCCCATAGGACCTTTAGTCGAAGGTACAGCCCGAAACGGCTGAACAGAATTACTTGAAAATTGGCAAAGAGGTAGTCCTCAGGTCAGGGATGTGCCTTTTGCATATATGGTGTCAATCTGTTCAGTAGTTTCTGAGAAAATTGCATTTAAAAGCACATAAATATCTATATGCGCGCATTGTGCGCGCACGGTGCCGTGCGCGAGCGTAATTCTGATTGGTGGTTACATGTCAGTCAACATTCGAATCGGTCAAAATCAGGAAGTGTCGGCCGCCATTTTGTGTGTGACAGTGAAAAAGAAAGGTGGAAACCGTAAAAAGGGGGCAGGGTACAGAGTTCCTGACCCCCTAGCTTTTATCAGGGGGTCCCTGAAGGACCATGAAGGGTGAAAAAAACATTTTTTTTATTTTTTTTAAATCGCGGGGTGCGCGCACCGTCGTGAGGTGCGCGCACGGCGGAAAAAAAATCATAAAAAAAATAGAATTAAAAATCAAATTTAAGTGTTTAGATGTTAAGTGGCTCTAAAAAGAGCCATTGTGTTAATTGAGGAACAGAAAAATTACAAAAATTATTGGGTGCCGCACGTGTGCTGCTGTATCTTGCTCTCTATTAGGGGAATGCTGGTGTCCCCATAAGAGAGAAGAGCATTGCACGCATTGCACCGTATATGCACCCTCTTAAACAGAGGGTGCATATCCAGAGGAACAGAAGCAGGTGAAGCTGCCGCCGCAGATGAAGTGCTCGGCTGAGCTGCCGATGATGTGCTCGGCTGAGCTGCTGCGGATGTGCTCGGCTGAGCTGCTGGAGGGTTTTCTCTAGCAGCTCGAGCATAAGCCACAGGATGCACATCTCTAACGTGCCTGACCATAGTGAAGATAATAAAAGAGTATTTCTTTTTAGGATCTCCTCTTCATAAGACACCATTACAAATAGTGCAGGTGACTTTTGGAGCATTCACCTTCTGCTGCCCCTCTGGAAAAGGGAAAAATTGCCATATAAAAGAGTTTTTCTGTTTCCTCTGTCTCTGTGGCACAAGGGTCTCCTGCTCACTCCCAGAAGATGACTGCTGCTCTGCCATTCTCAAGTACTGGAGTACTGGAAAAGCTGCTCAGCTCCTTCTCCCAGGGAATCAGAAGTAATAATGAGGGGAGTGGGTGTGGTGTTGGAAGTTTCTGGAACTGAAACTACTATAAACCAATGAAAAGTGTTGTTTATAAATCACATGACTTGCCGTCCGCGCACGGAGCACGTACGCATGCGCGTACGGAGCATGCATGCATGCGCGTATGGAGCACGCCCGTCAGAGCACACACGATGTACGCATGCGGACGTGGAGCACGTACGCATGCGCACACGGAGCACGTTCGCATGCATGCACCGTGCGCGCGCCGTGCGCGCACGGTCAAAAACACTTAAAAAAAATAAAAAATAAAAAATTAAAAGTGTTTATAAGTTTATAGAATATATTAACTATGCTGTTCAACTATATACAAAATAAAAAAAACTAAAAAACTGAGCCATTCCATTTTACAGGATAAAGTTAATCTATAACTATATATATAGGTAGCTTATTGTAAAATAAATATTTAAAAAATATAATAATACATTCATGAATTAACATTTTAAAAACCTTGCAAATTCACTTAAAAAACCATAGGTTTCACACATGTTATAGTTAGGAATTAGCATTTGAAAAACCTTGAAAATTCACTAAAATAACCATAGGTTTCACACACGTTATAGTTAGGAATTAGCATTGAAAAAACCTTGCAAATTCACTGAAAAAACCACAGGTTTCACACACGTTATAGTTAGGAATTAGCATTTAAAAAACCTTGCAAATTCACTGAAAAAACCATAGGTTTCACACATGTTATAGTTAGCTGGACATTTCACTCGTAAAAAACCAATGAAATTCCCCCGTTATAGTTAGTTCAGCTAACTATAACTCGCGCGCCCGCAATCCACTGCTGATGACGTCACATATTACATCACTCATGACATGGTCAGTGACATCACTCATGACATCACTGATGACAGTGATGTACTGCCATCTCCTCATCCTGATTTAATCCCCCAGGGTATTTAGTTTGAAAATCCACAATATATTTGGACTCCTTTTGCCTCAGTTTTAAAACTCGGTCACCACCTCTGGGGTTATTGTGAATTTGTTCAAGGATGAAAAATCTCATGAGTCCAGGGTTAGAAAACGTTTTGTATATGTACTATACATAGATTCTGTTTGAATTTACTGTTGATATTTCCTTTGTTCTAATACTGATTCTCGTATATGTAACCATTCCAAGATGTCCGCCCCATTGGATCAATATGATGGGAAAGCTGTGTTGATGTCCCTTTTCACTGTTCATCTTTGCAAAACTTTATCAATCCTTGTGTGGTGTGCACCTATCTTACGTGATCAAGGCTTTGCAACGAGCTGAAACGCGTTGTGAGAATTAAACATCCCTGTTGATATCATCTGAGTTGGAGTTTTCTGAATACTGAGAGCGCATGTTATTGAAACGCTTTGGGAACATATATATATATATATATATATATATATATATATATATATATATATATATTACCTACTGGCGGTCGCCAGTAGGTAGTTATAGTTAGGACCCTGTTTCCATAGGAAAACCGCAACATTCTATATTAACTTTGGCGCCGGTCGACGAATCCTCGCGAAATTTTCAAAATAGGTGGGGCGCTGCGCTCCGCTCCTACCCTGAAAGTCTCGGGGGGATTCGTCAAGCGGGGGCTGAGATAAAAGGGGGTCCCAAAACGCGTTTTTCCCATGCATTTTTCCATAGGACCTTTAGACACAGCTACAGCCCGAACGGCTGAACAGAGTTCCTTGAAATTTGGCAGAGAGGTAGTCTACAGGTCAAGGAAGTGCCTTTTGTAGGTTTGGTGTAAATCTGTTCAGTAGATTCTGCGAAAATAGCCTTTAAATCAATATATATATCTGAGCCAGCTTACGGTGCGCTTACGGTGCGCTTACCGTACGCGTACGGTGACGTGCGCGAGCGCGATTCTGATTGGCTGTTAGATCTTAGTAAACATTCGAATCGGTCGAAACCAGGAAGCGGCGGCCGCCATTTTCTCTCTCGCACTCTGAGTGGGGATTAAAAAACAAAGGACCAAAACATGTAAAGGGGCTGTTTAGACAGCTCCTAAGCACCTGGCCATGTTGGGTGAGTCCCCAAAGATCCCCCAAGGCCAAAAACGGAATTTTAATTTTTTCGATAATTTCGCCGATTACGCTTACCGTACGCTAAAAAATTATTTAAAAAAAAAATTATCCATACTCTCCCCACCCCATGTGCAAATGGTGCCCGAAGGGCACCATTTGTGCATGGCATATTACAGATGTGAGAAATATTACCTTTCACAACGAAGCGCATCATATGTCCTCCATGTGCGCACGGGGCGCGAAGCGCATCGTGCGTACATGGCCCATCTAGCGTAACGTGGGCACGGCACTAACTGCGTAAAGTGGGCGCGCGGTGCGCGAAGCGCACCGCGCGCTCACTGTGCGCGCACGGTGCGCGCACGGAACGAACTGCGTTAAGTGGGCGCGCACGCCACGAATGGCATAAAGTAACTTAGCATTTAAAAAAACGTACAAATTCACTGAAAAAACCATAGGTTTCACACACGTTATAGTTAGGAATTAGCATTTAAAAAACCTTGCAAATTCACTGAAAAAACCATAGGTTTCACACATGTTATAGTTAGCGGAAATTTTACTGATAAAAAACCAATGAAATTCCCCCGTTAGTGCAGGCAACTATAACTCACGCGACCGCAATCTTCTGCTGATGACATATGTGTCTTTATGAAAAAAAAATATTTGTAATATATGTATAGCTAAAAATTTATGGAAGAAGACATGGGCAAATAAGTGTCTAAATACAGTATTAGCATCAGCAGAGGATTGCGGTCGCGTGAGTTATAGTTGCCTGCACTAACTATAACGGGGGAATATCATTGGTTTTTTTATCAGTAAAATTTCCGCTAACTATAACATGTGTGAAACCTATGGTTTTTTCAGTGAATATATATATATATATATATATATATATATATATATTTATATGTGTGTGTGTATGTATATATATATATATATATATATATATATATATATATATATATATATATATATATATATATGTCATCGCTTCCAAATTCCACTCTCGTGGCGAAAGGAAACCAGCACTCACAGGGATAAGGTGCAGCAATTACTGATTTATTTCTTAGCGCAGCAAAACAGACGCGTTTCGGAGCAAGTCCTTCGTCAGTGTTTCACATTTCATGTTCATGAGGCGCCATGTTTTATACACGTCACTCATTTGGGTGTTGAAACAAACGAGGGATGGCAGCTAGCATATTGCGCGCGCCATATTGTAATGATATACATTTCACATCTTTGCATGCAGGTATTGAGTGTTTAACAAATGATTGCAATATATATTCAATTCATTCAGTGATATACAACTATCAAATTCATGATCTTGTATCAATAATCATTATTAAATAATCTCGGCGTGGATCAGCAGATAGCAACCTTGAATATGAGGTTGCTAATATTCCCTCGGGTATTCATATTCGAGGTTGCTATCTGCCGATCCACGGCGAGATTATTTAATAATGATTATTATGCAATATGCTAGCTGCCATCCCTCGTTTGTATCAACACCCAAATGAGCGACGTGTATAAAACATGTAGGTTCAGCGCTTGCACACACCGTCTCCGTTAAAGCCTCTGAAGAGAAGCATATGGATCTTCGAAACGCGTCAGGCAATTCCACTACGGAGCGGCTTCTACAAGCGGATCCTCGTCCATGCCTATCATAAACAAAGCTGCTGATCGAGTGCTGCTCACCTGGTGGACAACCTTTGGAGCAGAATGTAACACGCGGCCGTCCTGCCGCGGAGCTTGCACCACCCCGTAATGTTACGGGGGCCACCTGACATGGTAACCATCATGTCAGTAATGTGGGCCAGCAGCGGCAGACAGGATTGAGGACGAGTCCACTTGCAGGGTCCATACGGGACAAGATTTGTGTGCTATCCGGACCATATCTCCCACAATGCACAGTCTCATTCGAGCTTCCCATTGGTGGGAGTGCAATATGAAAATGGCGAAGTAGGTTCAGCGCTTGCACACACCGTCTCCGTTAAAGCCTCTGAAGAGAAGCGTATGGAGCTTCGAAACGCGTCAGGCAATTCCACTACGGAGCAGCTTCTACAAGCGGATCCTCGTCCATGCCTATCATAAACAAAGCTGCCGATCGAGTGCTGCTCACCTGGTGGACAACCTTTGGAGCAGAATGTAACACGCGGCCGTCCTGCCGCGGAGCTTGCACCACCCCGTAATGTTACGGGGGCCACCTGACATGGTAACCATCATGTCAGTAATGTGGGCCAGCAGCGGCAGACAGGATTGAGGACGAGTCCACTTGCAGGGTCCACACAGGACAAGATTTGTGTGCTATCCGGACCATATTTCCCACAATGCACAGTCTCATTCGAGCTTCCCATTGGTGGGAGTGCAATATGAAAATGGCGAAGTAGGTTCAGCGCTTGCACACACCGTCTCCGTTAAAGCCTCTGAAGAGAAGCATATGGAGCTTCGAAACGCGTCAGGCAATTCCACTACGGAGCGGCTTCTACAAGCGGATCCTCGTCCATGCCTATCATAAACAAAGCTGCTGATCGAGTGCTGCTCACCTGGTGGACAACCTTTGGAGCAGAATGTAACACGCGGCCGTCCTGCCGCGGAGCTTGCACCACCCCGTAATGTTACGGGGGCCACCTGACATGGTAACCATCATGTCAGTAATGTGGGCCAGCAGCGGCAGACAGGATTGAGGACGAGTCCACTTGCAGGGTCCACACAGGACAAGATTTGTGTGCTATCCGGACCATATTTCCCACAATGCACAGTCTCATTCGAGCTTCCCATTGGTGGGAGTGCAATATGAAAATGGCGAAGTAGGTTCAGCGCTTGCACACACCGTCTCCGTTAAAGCCTCTGAAGAGAAGCATATGGAGCTTCGAAACGCGTCAGGCAATTCCACTACGGAGCGGCTTCTACAAGCGGATCCTCGTCCATGCCTATCATAAACAAAGCTGCTGATCGAGTGCTGCTCACCTGGTGGACAACCTTTGGAGCAGAATGTAACACGCGGCCGTCCTGCCGCGGAGCTTGCACCACCCCGTAATGTTACGGGGGCCACCTGACATGGTAACCATCATGTCAATAATGTGGGCCAGCAGCGGCAGACAGGATTGAGGACGAGTCCACTTGCAGGGTCCATACAGGACAAGATTTGTGTGCTATCCGGACCATATTTCCCACAATGCACAGTCTCATTCGAGCTTCCCATTGGTGGGAGTGCAATATGAAAATGGTGAAGTAGGTTCAGCGCTTGCACACACCGTCTCCGTTAAAGCCTCTGAAGAGAAGCATATGAAGCTTCGAAACGCGTCAGGCAATTCCACTACAGAGCGGCTTCTACAAGCGGATCCTCGTCCATGCCTATCATAAACAAAGCTGCTGATCGAGTGCTGCTCACCTGGTGGACAACCTTTGGAGCAGAATGTAACACGCGGCCGTCCTGCCACGGAGCTTGCACCACCCCGTAATGTTACGGGGGGCCACCTGACATGGTAACAATCATGTCAGTAATGTGGGCCAGCAGCGGCAGACAGGATTGAGGACGAGTCCACTTGCAGGGTCCATACAGGACAAGATTTGTGTGCTATCCGGCCCATATTTCCCACAATGCACAGTCTCATTCGAGCTTCCCATTGGTGGGAGTGCAATTTGAAAATGGCGAAGTAGGTTCAGCGCTTGCACACACCGTCTACGTTAAAGCCTCTGAAGAGAAGCATATGGAGCTTCGAAACGCGTCAGGCAATTCCACTACGGAGCGGCTTCTACAAGCGGATCCTCGTCCATGCCTATCATAAACAAAGCTGCTGATCGAGTGCTGCTCACCTGGTGGACAACCTTTGGAGCAGAATGTAACACGCGGCCGTCCTGCCGTGGAGCTTGCACCACCCCGTAATGTTACGGGGTCCACCTGACATGGTAACCATCATGCCAGTAATGTGGGCCAGCAGCGGCAGACAGGATTGAGGACGAGTCCACTTGCAGGGTCCATACAGGACAAGATTTGTGTGCTATCCGGACCATATTTCCCACAATGCACAGTCTCATTCGAGCTTCCCATTGGTGGGAGTGCAATATGAAAATGGCGAAGTAGGTTCAGCGCTTGCACACACCGTCTCCGTTAAAGCCTCTGAAGAGAAGCATATGGAGCTTCGAAACGCGTCAGGCAATTCCACTACGGAGCGGCTTCTACAAGCGGATCCTCGTCCATGCCTATCATAAACAAAGCTGCTGATCGAGTGCTGCTCACCTGGTTGACAACCTTTGGAGCAGAATGTAACACGCGGCCGTCCTGCCGCGGAGCTTGCACCACCCCGTAATGTTATGGGGGCCACCTGACATGGTAACCATCATGTCAGTAATGTGGGCCAGCAGCGGCAGACAGGATTGAGGACGAGTCCACTTGCAGGGTCCATACAGGACAAGATTTGTGTGCGATCCGGACCATATTTCCCACAATGCACAGTCTCATTCGAGCTTCCCATTGGTGGGAGTGCAATATGAAAATGGCGAAGTAGGTTCAGCGCTTGCACACACCGTCTCCGTTAAAGCCTCTGAAGAGAAGCATATGGAGCTTCGAAACGCGTCAGGCAATTCCACTACGGAGCGGCTTCTACAAGCGGATCCTCGTCCATGCCTATCATAAACAAAGCTGCTGATCGAGTGCTGCTCACCTGGTGGACAACCTTTGGAGCAGAATGTAACACGCGGCCGTCCTGCCGCGGAGCTTGCACCACCCCGTAATGTTATGGGGGCCACCTGACATGGTAACCATCATGTCAGTAATGTGGGCCAGCAGCGGCAGACAGGATTGAGGACGAGTCCACTTGCAGGGTCCATACAGGACAAGATTTGTGTGCGATCCGGACCATATTTCCCACAATGCACAGTCTCATTCGAGCTTCCCATTGGTGGGAGTGCAATATGAAAATGGCGAAGTAGGTTCAGCGCTTGCACACACCGTCTCCATTAAAGCCTCTGAAGAGAAGCATATGAAGCTTCGAAACGTGTCAGGCAATTCCACTACGGAGCGGCTTCTACAAGCGGATCCTCGTCCATCCCTATCATAAACAAAGCTGCTGATCGAGTGCTGCTCACCTGGTGGACAACCTTTGGAGCAGAATGTAACACGCGGCCGTCCTGCCGCGGAGCTTGCACCACCCCGTAATGTTACGTGGCCCACATTACTGACATGGTAACCATCATGTCAGTAATGTGGGCCAGCAGTGGCAGACAGGATTGAGGACGAGTCCACTTGCAGGGTCCATACAGGACAAGATTTGTGTGCTATCCGGACCATATTTCCCACAATGCACAGTCTCATTTGAGCTTCCCATTGGTGGGAGTGCAATATGAAAATGGCGAAGTAGGTTCAGCGCTTGCACACACCGTCTCCGTTAAAGCCTCTGAAGAGAAGCATATGGAGCTTCGAAACGCGTTAGGCAATTCCATTACGGAGCGGCTTCTACAAGCAGATCCTCGTCCATGCCTATCATAAACAAAGCTGCTGATCGAGTGCTGCTCACCTGGTGGACAACCTTTGGAGCAGAATGTAACACGCGGCCGTCCTGCCGCGGAGCTTGCACCGCCCCGTAATGTTACGGGGGCTACCTGACATGGTAACCATCATGTCAGTAATGTGGGTATCAACACCCAAATGAGTGACGTGTATAAAACATGGCGCCTCATGAACATGAAATGTGAAACACTGACGAAGGACTTGCTCCGAAATGCGTCTGTTTTGCTGCGCTACGAAATAAATCAGTAATTGCTGCAACTTATCCCCATGAGTGCTGGTTTCCTTTTGCCACGAGAGAGGAATTTGGGAGCGATAATAATTTGCTGAGCACTGCCGCACGAGAGCACCTGCCCTAAGGGTGCCGTGCTTTGTTAGTGCACAGGAGCAGGATATTTTGAGCGCGGACACCACCCTGGGTCAACAGAGACCGTGGAAGAGAATCACGGCAAATCAGGAAGTGAACTGAAAGCGCTTACGGCAAACCACAAAGACACCGGTAAGCCTGTTATATATGCATGCGCTTCACCAATAGTGACCCAGGACAGAGCGAGGGGCAGGAAGCAGCAATTTAACTTGAAAGGAGCCTGGGATCGGAGTTCCGGCTGAGCATAGTATGGAGATGTTCAGTGTCACAGAGCGCAGGGAGGCGGCAGCGGACATGTTTAGAAAGAAAAACTTGGACAGTACAAGCCTGAAAATGACTGAAACGCGCAATATTTCCAATACGCTTCAAACACAATTCCTGAAACTTGAAAGATTGTATGAAAGAGAGATACGAAAGTGGTGGGAGGCCACATCGTTGCAAAATTATATTGAGGTGGAAAGAGTCCCCAGTGGATTACGCATTTATACTGTGCCAGCATACGAGAACCCAGATCCGCTCCTCTTAGAGGAGTGGGCGGCACACACAGCGCTATCTTGTAAAGGAATGCGTGAAATATTAGTAAAATTCGCCTGGAGCGATAGAGACAAAGCGTTAAAGGAGATCGCAGACTTGGAAGAGGAGCTACTAAAAATCACGGACAAAAACCAGCAAGACCAATTGAGGGAAGCAATGAAAAAAAGACTTTCCAAATGTGAAATTAAAATTAAAACACGCAAACAAGAAAAATTTGAGCGCGATGAAAAAGTCTATGCTATGGAAAGAATTCTGACGTTTGCGAAAAAATTTGAGCAATCAAGAAAGCAAGAGTCAAAAAAGAAAAACTTAGCCACCGAAGTACCAGTTAGAGTGGAAACTTCAGAATCATATCTGACAGAAAATGAGCAATCGGAGGAGGACATAGCAGGTCCATCCGGGAGGCGGCAGAAGACTCCTTTTCAGGAAGAGTTCAACATCATCCGCCAGTCATGGCTAAGAGGAGGAAAGAGCAAGCCCCCGGAAGGGGAAGAAAAACCAGAAGGGGCGGTTGGAAGAGGAAGGGCAAGAAACAATCAAACATCAAGAGTAACAAGGAGCAAGAGGGGAGGCAGATGGTAGGTGGGGTAGACCATCTGACCATAGTTGATCTAACATCAAAAAACCTGACCCTCGTGAAAGAATCAGTTTTAAAACTAGGACTAATGTTCTGCCCACACAACCGCTTAGAATACACACAAACCAGGATTGATTTGTTCAAGTTGGTGCACAAGCTGGAATTGCATAAGTACTTCAAATTAAAACCAACGGTAAAGGAGGCACGAATCCTCAAGACACAAAGTAAAGACACGGATCTGCTGGCTGTCAATGATTTAACTACGTTAGAGGTATTGCAGGAATTACGTCAAGAAGGCACTACAGAGGAATTGCAAACAGCAGTAACTCTGACACAAAGAATTAGACGTTTGGATGTAGAACAAGAAGCACCAACAAGTGGTTTTAAACCACCTTCCCAATTCCTACCACAGATGCCATTGGACGCAATAGACACCTTTTCGGATGCGGTCATCAAAGACCTAGTTAAACTCAGGGAAAAGCCTCCAATAAAATAAAAAATAATTTGACTCCAGCACAGAAAGCCGCAGTGAATAATCTCCAAAAAGATACTTCAGTGATTTATAAACCCTCGGACAAAGGGGGGAATATTGTCCTGATATCTCGTGAACAATATGTAAACGAAGCTTTGAGACAGTTAGAAAATCGAAACTGTTATGAACTTACAACGAAAAAAGCATACCAAGATAGCATTTTACAAATGCATATCCTACTAAAGAAATGGCATGAACAATCTATGTTAGATCTTGATGAATATTTGTTTTTGAAAATAACAAACCCCATAGTACCGACGTTTTATCATTTACCAAAAATACATAAGGACAGTGTGAGACCACCCGGCAGGCAATAGACTCTTCTCTGGGCAGTCTGACGGAAAACCTTTCAAGATTTTTAGATCATTTTCTGTTTGAGTCAATTTTAGAATTAACATCCTATATCAAGGACACTACTGATTTTATCAAGCATGTTGAGGAAATAGTTTGGGATCCATCATACTGTTTAATTGTGTTAGATATAAGAAGCCTTTATACTTGTATAAATCATTCACAGGGACTCGATGCGGTACAATATTTTCTACGAAAAAGAGCTCTAAAATTTGTGACACATAATAGGATGTTGTTAGAGCTAATTGAATTTTGTTTATTCAACAACATTTTCGTTTTTCAGGCAGACCTGTACAGGCAGGTATCTGGAACCGCGATGGGCACCTGCTTCGCCCCCAGCTATGCAAATTTATTTGTTGGCTGGTGGGAGGAACAGATGGCCTGGTCCACAGAGAATGAAAAATGGACAAAAGAAATAGTGTCATTGTATCGCTATATCGATGACCTTTTCTTAATATGGAATGGTCCCATAAACAAGGCAGAGGAGTACATACAACATCTGAACAGAAATGAGGTTAACCTACACTTCTCGGGGGAGATTAGTTTAGTGGCAGTAAACTATCTGGACCTGAGGGTGGAGGTAAAAGGTGGGGAACTAACAACAGCCCTTTTTAGAAAACCAACAGCAGGCAACAGTACGTTGCATGCTTCCAGTAGTCATCCAGTAAAACTGAAGAACAGTATACCTTACGGGGAATTTTTAAGATTAAAGTGAAACTGCTCTAGGCAGTGTGACTTCAATTCGGCAGCTAAAGAAAGCTTTAATCGGTTCCTAGTTAGGGGTTACAGCAATGATCTTTTAGAAAGTACCTTGAAGAGAGTAGAAAATCTGTCCAGGGAAGAGATTTTGAAACAAAAAAGATCTCATAAATTATACGAAGGACAGTTTTGGATGATAACAACTTTCTCCGAAGATGCTGATGTTCTTAATAAAATCATGTAAAGAAATTGGCATGTGTTATAAACAGACCCAATCATTGGAGCTGTCATTCCAGCATCTCCACTGATTACCTTCAAGAAAGCACGTTCACTAAAGGACAGCCTGGTTCATAGTCATTTAGATCCTGTTTTATCTAAGAAGGGCACCTTAAGTGAGATGAAAGGTTTCTACCCTTGTGGTAAGTGCAAGGCTTGTGCTTTCAGTCATAGGGTACTAACCTATGATGTCAAAGGATTCAAAATGGGAAAGAAAATCAATAAATTTATGACTTGCCACACCACACATGCTGTCTATTGCCTGAAGTGCCCATGCGGACTCAGGTATATCGGCAGCACAATACACAGTGTGAAGATCAGAGTTTTGGAACACATGCGCACCATAGCGAAAAAAGACCTAAATTATCCAGTGGCGCGACATTTTGCCATTAAACATAAGAGTGAGAGGGACTTATTGCAGTTCTTTAGTATTGATTGTGTCCCCGTCAACAGCAGAGGGGGGGACAGAATATTAAAACTAAGACGACTTGAGTCGCGATATATAATCGATCTGCAGACAAAACCCCCCAATGGTTTGAATTGCGGGGAGGAGTTGTCGTACATTTGGGGACGTAGGTTGTATAAAGCTGCATTTGATTAGTATCCCCGGCTTGTAATGAAATAAGAAAATGAAATGTAATGATATTGTCCAAGAGTATTTATCTACTGATTTATTTATGTATCTTTCTAAATATGGTTCAAACAAACTTGGGTGCCGATATACGACTGAATCAACTGAATACTCGAGGGAATATTAGCAACCTCATATTCGAGGTTGCTATCTGCCGATCCATGGCGAGATATCACTGTATATCACTGAATAAATTGAATATATATTGCAATCATTTGTTAAACACTCAATACCTGCATGCAAACATGTGAAATGTATATCATTACTATATGGCGCGCGCAATATGCTAGCTGCCATCCCTCGTTTGTTTCAACACCCAAATGAGTGACGTGTATAAAACATGGCGCCTCATGAACATGAAATGTGAAACACTGACGAAGGACTTGCTCTGAAACGCGTCTGTTTTGCTGCCCTATGAAATAAATCAGTAATTGCTGCAACTTATCCCTGTGAGTGCTGGTTTCCTTTCGCCATGGGAGAGGAATTTGGGCGCGATAATAATTTGCAGAGCACTGCCGCACTGCCGCACCCGCCCTTTGTCGGTGCACAAGAGCAGGATATATATATATATATATATATATATATATATATATATATATATGTGTGTGTGTGTGTGTATATATATTCACTGAAAAAACCATAGGTTTCACACATGTTATAGTTAGCTGTACATTTTACTGATAAAAAACCAATGAAATTCCCCCGTTATAGTTACTGTAGGCAACTATAACTCACGCGACCGTAATCCTCTGCTGATGCTAATACTGTATTTAGACACTTATTTGCCAATGTCTTCTTCCATTAAATTTTAGCTCTACATATATTACAAATATTTTTTTTTCATAAAGACACATATGTCATCAGCAGAGGATTACGGTCGCGTGAGTTATAGTTGCATACAGTAACTATAACGGGGGAATTTCATTGGTTTTTTATCAGTAAAATGTACAGCTAACTATAACATGTGTGAAACCTATGGTTTTTTCAGTGAATTTGCAAGGTTTTTTAAATGCTAATTCCTAACTATAACGTGTGTGAAACCTATGGTTTTTTCAGTGAATTTGTACGGTTTTTTAAATGCTAACTTACTTTGCGCCATTCGTGGCGTGCGCGCCCACTTAACGCAGTTCGTTCCGTGCGCGCACCGTGCGCGCACAGTGAGCACGCGGTGCACTTCGCGCACAGCGCGCCCACTTTACGCAGTTAGTGCCATGCACGCACGGTGGTCACGCGGTGCGCTGCGCGCACCGCGTGCCCACATTATGCGAGATGGGCCATGTACACACGATGCGCTTCGCGCACCGTGCGCACATGGGGGACATATTATGCGCATCGTTGTGAAATGTTTTGTTTATTAATTTCAATTATTTCATAAGCCATGCACAAATGGTGCCCTTCGGGCACCATTTGCACATGGGGTGGGGAGAGTGTGGATACTTTTTAAAAAAAAATAAAATTTTTAAGCGTAATCGGCGATTTTTCGTAAAAAAAAAAAAAATTCTTTTTTGGCCTTTGGGTTGTTTGGGGGCCCGTATATCATTGCTGGGTGATTATTATTTCAATATACTGCCCCTTTACCCATTTTTGGGCTTCATTTATGCTGCCCTACTCAGAGTGCGAGAGAGAAAATGGCGGCCGCCGCTTCCTGGTTTCGGCCGATTCGAATGTTTACTAAGATCTAAGAGCCAATCAGAATCGCGCTCGCGCACGTCACCGTACGCGTACGGTAAGCGCACCGTAAGCGCACCGTAAGCTGGCTCAGATATATATATTGATTTAAAGGCTATTTTCTCAGAATCTACTGAACAGATTTACACCAAACCTACAAAAGGCACTTCCTTGACCTGAGGACTACCTCTCTGCCAAATTTCAAGTAATTCTGTTCAGCCGTTCGGGCTGTAGCTGTGTCTAAAGGTCCTATGGAAAAATGCATGGGAAAAACGCGTTTTGGGACCCCCCTTTTATCTCAGCCCCCGCTTGAAGAAACCCCCCGAGACTTTCAGGGTAGGAGCGGAGCGTAGCGCCCCACCTATTTTGAAAAATTCGCGAGGATTCGTCGACCGGCGCAAAAGTTATTCAAAATAGAATGTTGCGGATTTCCTATGGAAACGTGGTCCTAACTATAACTACCTACTGGCGACCGCCAGTAGGTAATATATATATATATATATATTCACTGAAAAAACCATAGGTTTCACACATGTTATAGTTAGCGGAAATTTTACTGATAAAAAACCAATGAAATTGCCCCGTTATAGTTAGTGCTGGCAACTATAACTCACGCGACCGCAATCCTCTGCTGATGCTAATACTGTATTTAGACACTTATTTGCCCATGTCTTCTTCCATACATTTTTAGCTATACATATATTACAAATATTTTTTTTTCATAAAGACACATATGTCATCAGCAGAAGATTGCGGTCGCGTGAGTTATAGTTGCCAGCACTAACTATAACGGGGCAATTTCATTGGTTTTTTATCAGTAAAATTTCCGCTAACTATAACATGTGTGAAACCTATGGTTTTTTCAGTGAATTTGCAAGGTTTTTTAAATGCTAATTCCTAACTATAACGTGTGTGAAACCTATGGTTTTTTCAGTGAATTTGTACGGTTTTTTAAATGCTAAGTTACTTTACGCCATTCGTGGCGTGCGCGCCCACTTAACGCAGTTCGTTCCGTGCGCGCACGGTGCGCTTCGCGCACCGTGCGCGCACAGTGAGCACGCGGTGCGCTTCGCGCACCGCGCACCCACTTTACGCAGTTAGTGCCGTGCCCACGTTACGCTAGATGGGCCATGTACGCACGATGCGCTTCGCGCACCGTGCGCACATGGAGGACATATTATGCGCTTCCTTGTGATAGGTAATCTGTTGAAATTTTTTGGGGAATTTCTATGCTCTGATAAGCCATGCACAAATGGTGGCCTTCGGCCACCATTTGCACACGGGGTGGAGAAAGTGTGGATTTTTTTTTTTTATAATTTTTTACCGTACGCTTACGGTAAGCGTACGGTAAGCGTACCCCGCGAAATTGCCGAAAAAAAAATAATGCCGTTTTTGCTCTTGGGGGATGTTTGGGGACTCCCTCAACATGACTATGTGAGAGGGAGTTGTCAAAACATCCCCGTAACATGTTTTTGGCCATCATGTTTGATACATAACACTCAGTGCGAGAGACAAAATGGCGGACGCCGCTTCCTGGTTTCTGCCGATTCGAATGTTTACTAAGATCTAAGAGCCAATCAGAATCGCGCTCGCGCACGCCACCGTACGCTTACCGTAAGCGTACGGTAAGCGTACCGTAAGCGGGCTCAGATATATATATTGATTTAAAGGCTATTTCCTCAGAATCTACTGAACAGATTTACACCAAACCTACAAAAGGCACTTCCTTGACCTAGGGACTACCTCTCTGCCAAATTTTGAGTAATACTGTTCAGCCGTTCGGGCTGTAGCTCGTTCTAAAGGTCCTATGGAAAAATGCATGGGAAAAACGCGTTTTGGGACCCCCCTTTTATCTCAGCCCCCGCTTGACGAATCCCCCCGAGACTTTCAGGGTAGGAGCGGAGCGTAGCGCCCCACCTATTTTGAGAAATTCGCGAGGATTCGTCGACCGGCGCCAAAGTTATTCAAAATAGAATGTTGAGGTTTTCCTATGGAAACGTGGTCCTAACTATAACTACCTACTGGCGACCGCCAGTAGGTAATATATATATATATATATATATATACATATATATATATATATATATATATATATATATATATATATATATATAATGTGTATAACTTCTTTAAAGGGGCTTTCGGCCAGATGTCTTCTCCATTGGTCTGCTGGTGTGTCATTCACATTTTGTCTCCACCGACTACAGAATGGGGCAGGGAGTACACTCACTTCAGCCACTGGGTAACTTCACTTCAGGTGACTGCATTTTGCTCTTTCGTAAGGAGCACATTCGCAGTCGCACACAAGGTCTTCAGAGCCCAGGTTTTTTCGTTTTCACTTTATTGCTCCGATGTTGCCTTTGTGTTTAGAGTCTGACATGATAGCATGGCTTTTCTACCAGCTCTTTCATGTGGAGCACAGGGCACATTCAAGCATTATCAGTTCCTTGTCCTGCAAATTCCATTTGGGGGGCCTTTTTTCTCTCTTCTGACTGTTTCTATTTCTCAGGATACCAAATTCCAACTGAAACTGTTTTCATGAAGTTGTCATTATATTAGCATGTTCGCAATGAAGTGCATTTCCAACTGCAATTTATTTGGGTACGTTTTTTATTTGAGGGCAACAGTTATATTTTTTAAACAATTTAGTCCATGCGCCCTGTTTCTATGACTTTCTAGTTCGCTTTCAGTATTCTTCAATGTAGTTGTATTTATATCCAATTTAATCTGCATGTCCAGCTTTTATGTTTTTCTAGTAGGCTTTTAGTGCTCTTGTATGTCCTGCTCATATAGATATTTAACTAATATATTACAATGTTTTTCTCTGCCACTTATTCCAGTATCTATCTATCTATCTATCTATCTATCTATCTATCTATCTATCTATCTATCTATCTATCTATCTATCTATCTATCTATCTATCTATCTATCTATCTATCTATCTATCTATCTATCTATCTATCTATCTATCTATCTGTCTATCTATCTGTCTATCTATCTGTCTGCCTGTCTGTCTGCCTGTCTGCCTGTCTGTCTGTCTGTCTGTCTGTCTGTCTGTTCATCTTTGCAGCTCTACCTGTCTGTCTATCTACCTTTGCAACTCTGTTTATTTTATTTATTTATTTTAAAGGTTTTATATAGCGCTGGCTAGACCCGGAGGTATCAGAGCACTTTACATGAGTATAAGACCATAATTGCAGGTTACATCATTACATAGGTTACACAGTTATTAGAGCCTGGCAACATAGTGACAAGAAAGGTTGAGACCAACAAAAAGGACATATACATAAGGGAAAAAGCAGGCAAGGAGAGAGATTCAGGGGAGGGGGGTAAGAGGATGGGAAGTAGACAGAGAATGGAGGAGGGAAAGGGGAGGGGAGGGTGAGAGACACAGCATGGAAAGAGTAGGGGGAGGGTGACGGGGACACAAACCGGTAGACGAGTCAGAGCTGCGTCCAAGGTCCAGTAAGCTGTGATCCCAGGGGAAGTGGTATCATTTCCCCATCTCTGTTGCGAGAGGCTCCCTATACGCAGTGGTCCTCTCAGAGGGGTCTCTGAGATTCCAAGGCCTACATACTGGATCCTTCCCCAAAAAGGGGAGAGGGAGTGCTTTGGCAAGGGGTGCCATACCATACCTCAAGTGTGAGTGGCTCCCTAGGAGCTGTGGACTCTCTCAGCGGGTTCGCTGAGACTCCAGAGTATAAATATTGGATCTTTACCCAACAAGGGGAGAAGGAGTGCTTAGTCAAAGGGCACAAAAGAACAGGGGGCTAGGCAGTGTATCGGGCAAGGGGAAAGATTCAGGTGAGAGGGGATAGGAGCAAAGGAAGTAAGACAAAGAAAGAAAGAGTGCTAAATGGGAACAGATAGATAAATAGGAGACAAGGAAAAAGCAGTTACAGAAATACAATGGGGGGGTGGGCGAGAGAGGGAGAAAAACTGCGCCCAAAGTCCGGCTGGGTAGGTGACGGTCCAGGGATGAACCAAGGCCAATCTCCTCAAAAGCTGAACAGAGCAGCTCCACCAGGCATCGGACATAGTGCTCGGACTCTGCTGTCATGATGGAGATCAGAAGTACTCAGAGATTGTCAGATTGGGGGGGTGAGAAACCATGGTCCGGATGAATTCCAGACGCCATCTTGAGGTCAGGCATAGTCTATTTAGGACTGTAAGATCTTCTGTAGTTTTGCTCAAACGAGCGACTTCTGGACCGCCTACTCTCATAACTTCTGCTCCTGGACCTCCGACTGCCTCACTCATAATCCTCATCGTAATTTGAACCACCATATTCACTTCTTCCTTCCTTTATTTTCATTTGATTCTGCGTTTTTAGATCACCCTGGGCAAACTGGATTTCGATTTGACAACCACAAACTCACTTCTTGTCCAAATTATGTAGCGCATCTTCTGCATCATGGACATCTTCAAATTGTACATACGCAAACCCTCTTGGGCGACGAGTGTAGAAATCAAGCGGAACATACACATCAACTATTGGCCCATAGCGGCCAAATTCACGACACAAGTCTTCAGATCTGGTGTCGTCCGCTATGTTCCTGACGAACAAAGAAGTGTTTGGAGGCCGCAGGTAGCGGGACATAGCGGCGAAATACAGCCAGCGGCCTCAGAGGTGTCTGTAACAGCGAAGAACAAATTGTCGGCGTGCGAGGTACAGTAAAGGAGCTCTGTCTGGCTGTCCATCTACCTTTGCAACTCTATCTGTCTGGCTTTCCATCTACCTTTGCAATCCTATCTGTCTGGCTGTCCATCTACGTTTGCAATCCTCTCTGTCTGGCTGTATATCTACGTTTGCAACCCTATCTGTCTTGCTGTCCATCTAAGTTTGCAATCCTATCTGTCTATCAGTATTTCCATCTATTTTTGCAATTATGTCTGTCTGTGCAAGCCTCTGTCTGTATGTCTGTGTAAGCCTCTCTTTCTGTGCAAGTTTCTGCCTGTCTGTGCAAACCTCTGTCTGTCTGTTTGTCTGTCTGTGAAAGCTTTTGTCTGTGCGAACATGTCTCTCTGTCAGTGCAAGCCTCTGTCTGTCTGTCTGTTTGTCTGCCTGTGCAAGCCTTTCTGACTGTCTAAGCCTCTCTGTTTGTCTGTGTGAGCCTGCCTGACTGTGCAAGCCTCTCTGCCTGTTGGGCTGTGCAAGTCTGTCTGTCTGTACAAACTTCTCTGTTTGTCTGTCTGTGCATGCCTCAGTCTGTCTGCTAAGTCTTTCTTTCTGTCTGCCTGTGCAGGCCTCTCTTTCTGTCTGTACAAGTCTCTTTGTCTGAGCAAGCTTGTCTGTCTGTCTGTGCAAATCACTCTGTCTGTCTGTGCAAGCCTCTATGTCTTATCGTCTAAGCCTCTCTGTCGTTGTATCTGTGAAAGCCTCTCTCTTTGACTGACTGTGTATCCCTCTGTCTGTCTATCTATGCAAGCCTGTCTGTCTGCCTGTGCAAGCCTCTGTCTGTCTGTCTGTGCAAGCCTCTATGTCTCATTGTCTAAGCCTCTCTGTCGTTCTATCTGTGAAAGCCTTAATGTCTGACTGACTGTGTATGCCTCTGTCTGTCTATCTATACAAGCCTGTCTGTCTGCCTGTTAAAGCCTCTGTCTGTCTGTGCAAGCCTATGTGTGTGTCTGTAAGAAAGTTTTGCAAAAATATTATCAAAAAGCATTAGCTAAAGCAAGAGGCTAGCAGCCAATGACAAACCAACAGGATGTTATAGGTCTGGTGTTAGCCAAGACCTTTCAATTTACTGTTATTTACATAACTTAGGGGCATATGTATCAAAGGATACATTTGTGATTCTCAAATAGCGATTTTTAGAGAATCGCTATTTGAGAGTCGCAAAACGCTATGTATGTAGGATTTGCAAATAATTTTGGGAATCCTACATATTCCTTAATTGTGAATCGCAAATTGCAATTCGCAATTAAGGAATACCTCACCATTCATTCCTATGGGCCTAGAGGCCCATAGGAATGAATGGGAAGACATTCTCAAATTGCGATTCTCAATTAGAGAATCACAAATTGAGAATGCAATTTCAAGGGTGCCAGGGTGTCAAAAGGACACCCTGTTACACCCCTGAAATGTGCATGTGTGCACATGTGGCACACATACATGCCCTAAGGGCATATATGTGCGTCACATGCACTTTGAAAAATGCAAAAAAGGGCATTTTTCAAAGAGATCGTAAATTACCACCAACTTGAAGTTAGTGGTAATTTGCGATTTCTTAAGGAGAAATCGCACAACTTGGGTGCTTTTTACATCACATTTAAGGAATCACAATTTGCAATTCCTTAAATGCTTTCACAAAATAAGGAATCACAAATTTTGCGATTCCCTATTTTGCCAGGGCCTTTTGGGATGATACATTCCAAAAGGCTTTTTCCCATTCACAAATGGGCCGATTCTGAGAATCGGCCTGTTTGCGAACAGGAAATGGGCTTCATACATATGCCCCATAGTTGCTTATAGGGGTTTTGGGTCAGACTCCATCCATTAGTCAGTTGTTTTGTCATTCATATTTCTTTTCCAGCCACTGCAGCATGCATCATGGAGCACCGGGTTAGCACACTTCAGGCACTGGCTGATTTCACTGTGAGTTACAGCATGCTGCCCTTTCATAAGGAAGCATGCAAAAATGTGATGGATGGAATGCTTGAATTTGTCTCAGCCACTGGTGATTACTCGGGGCGCATCCCAGGCCATCATTATTCTTCACAACTGCCACCTCAGTTTGGACCCAGCAATATGCACATCAGTCTCGGCCCTGCACCAATGGGAACAGTCCAGCCCGCACAGCCAGGTCTGGGCTTGACACAGAACACAAGGAACCCAGGACCAGTGTTTTCGCTGATTAATGCAAATCAGCAAGGTACAGCTGTCATAAGTACCACATCCACACACAAAGTAGTGCATTCAGCATCAGGGACTACTATGGAAATGGGTGTTGTTTTTTTCCCCAAAAATACTTTTGGCTTTAGCCTATGATTTTTTCAGATTGATGGCCTGGCTGCTACTCCAGCAATAAGTTTTTGCACAAACTATGACAGAACAAAACAAGAATTGCCCAAACCAAAAGGCTGGCGGCCAACACCAGACCTGTTGGCGTCACCAATGCTTGTTTCCAGTGTATCGAAAAGGCCTTTCAACACACAGCAGTGGGTACACTGAATAAAATCAGGCAGTCGTGCCCTTCATCCATCAGATAAAAGCAAGCTTTTTTTCTGCCTTCCTGATGGGTAAATGAGTGAAATTAGGTCTGAGGCTTTATTGTCTGAGTTCAACAGAAGTTAATGGAAACACCGGAGCTAAAGCAGATGAATGGATGTGATAGAGAGTGCAGGGAGCTAAGAACAAAGGCAGCCGGGAGACGGGTGACATGGCAGATTCAAGGGATAGCAATTCAAGGATGATTCAGGGAAACACTTCCCTTAATTACCAACGTGATTCCTTCTTGTTTGTTTTCATTTGTTAGAAGGTGAAAGACTTCAGTTATACAGGGAAGTTTGTTTCACTGAAGAGAGTACAAGGATTTGCGGCAGCGCCTACTGCAAGAGCTAAAAGGAGAGTTTATGTATGGCTGCAAATGCCCCCACAGGGTCATATTTAACGAATGTTTTCTATTAAGGGCCACTGTAAATATGTAGGAGGGAAAGACTAAATTATGTGGCTGGGTTAACTAAATTATGTGGCAAGAGAAGGCAAATTTGCAGCACATTTTGTGTTAGTGTTACCTCATTATTTTGACTATCTTTTATGTAGGTCAGCACTTTCTGGGCAAATGTTGCACCTCATTAGTACTTCACTAACACCCAAATATAGAAATAAGCGACAGAAAGGTGACCACTCAAACTTTACAAAAAGCCTTCCACTGTGCAGCAAAACGTGCTGCTGCGTTTTGAGTAACTTTTGATCCATATTAGCTAGAAACAAATTTTTCATGAAATCTGATATGCAGCAGAATATGGTTTGTGTGGCAAATGCCGCAATTCCAGAAATGTGCAAAAATTGATGCGTCTGCAAAATCACATAATTTCAGTTGTTATGTTGTATACTAGAAGGACTGGGGCAAATAAATCCTACCATGAAAGTAACCAAAATGATTCAGGGTAGTTGGAAAATTTAAAACTTTCCCTTTTTTAGCTTACGAGATATTTCCTGACTCAGGGTGAGCTAAATTGTCCAACATTTAATTCTCAGAAAGTTTGTGGGTCAGATGTACGACGTATTTTTGCATGCGCAAACGGGTTTGCCAACCCGTTTGCGCATGCAAAATCACTGTTGGCCAAGTACAATTCCTAAATAGGGAATCGCAGTTTATTTGCGACTCGCTATTTAGGAACTGCGGGTCGCAATTAGGAAGGGGCATTCCCTTCCTAATTGCATCCTCAATGCTATGTGTGAATGTTTTGTGACCGCAATTGCGGTCGCAAAACACTCGCAAATTACCACCCTCTTCAAGAGGGTGGTAATGCAGGAGCAATTTGGAAGGGGTCCCCAGTGGACCCCTTACACTTTGTGACAGTCTCTAAAAATATTTTTTAAGGGCAGGCAGTGGTCCCAAGGACCACTGCCTGCCCTTTAAAAATTAAATGAAACCCCTTAAAAAATGAAACAAAAACGTTTCATTTCATTTTATTTTTTTAAATGCATCCCGTTTTCCTTTACGGAAAACGGGCTGCATTATTTTTTTAAAAGCTGCTTCATTAAAAAGCAATCGCAGACATAGTGGTCTGCTGAGCCCTGCAGGCCACCATCCCTAGGAGGTCTGGCATTCCCAAAGGGCTCGCAAATTGCGAGGGGCTCATTAATATTAATGAGCCTCGCAATTTGCGATCCCATTGGGAATCGCAAAACAGTGTAATAACACTGTTGTGCATTTCATTTAGTGCCTCGCAATTTGCGACTCGCAATGAGTCGCAAATTGTGAGGCGCTAAATTAAAGGGTCGCACATCTGGCCCTGTGAGCTTTATGCCCATTTTGAGTGACTGATCGCCTACATGAAAAATGTATGTGAGGTACGCATGCCCTTGCATAAAAAGGCATTCAGGAAACTAGGTGAATCTATTACCCCTACTGTCCAAAAAAGTGAAAGTTGTTTGCGTAGAGCATACAGTTGAGCCACAAATATGCCTTTGGAGTGCCAGGAGATATTTTCTGCTCAAATCACATCCACTACAAACGAAAAAAAACGTACATTAAGCGTGACACTCAAAGGGCACTTATGGGGGTTTAGATTAAACTATGCATGCTTAGAAATTACGCATTGGCCTAGCCCATATGTGAAGAGAATCAAGTTAAACCTCACCGATGAAGCACAGCAATGCCAACCCCTGCCTACAGATTGTTGTTTTTCTGTTCAGGGGGGTGTGGTACAGCAGTTCCAATTGGACTGCCCCTTTTGGAGCTGTACTTTCCTCCAATGTCACAAATAACCTAAAATGAGAATAGTTTGGAATGTGCTCAGACAGTGGTTCAGAATAGCTCAGACGTTCCATTCATGATGTTTATGGCTGTCCAACCAGTGGCATAGCTTGGGGGGGAGGGGTGATCCCGGGCGGCATTGTTTTGGGGAGCAGTGGGAGTCGTGTCTGTAACTACCACCATCCCCCGGCCCAGAGAACAAGTCAGCCGTCAACCCCTCCCCCACTCTTACCTGCACCCGGGTACTAACTTAGGGGCCACCCTGGGTGGTAGTAAGACTAGTTACGCCACTGTGTCGAACTAGCATTTATGACTTTTTTGTGTGTTATTTGCTATTTTTTTAAGCTTTGGACTCACAATTTTCAGTGGCGCAACCATGGTGCTAAATGTAGGGGCAGTGTCTGCTCAACTCTTTTTTTAGGCCCAGTGCTTAAATGAGTTCAAATGCCACTTGCGCCTGTGGTACCAACATCGCAGGGATGTTCCTGGCCCTTTTAGTCCTTACTACGTATTTTAGAAAGGTCCTTCTCTGCAGTATCCTCTTCCTTCTTCTGTATGTCGAAATATCTTAGCATAGAAACGAAATAAAAACCTCACCAATGGTTGACGTGCTTACACAGTTGGCTGCTACACCTTGCGTACATCTTACTATATGAAGCCACCCTGGTATATCCATTCAGCCTTTTCCCTCATTCAACTACGCATTGATCTTGCAAAGGAAACTATCAATGGTACAGAAATATTATCCCTTATTTGTAAAGGAAATGTTTTGTACATACTTTTGGACTACTACATTGAATATCAATAACATTCTTCTAGGCATTATTACCAATTATCTACTCTTATGTGACTTTGATGCTCGTGCGTGACTTTCACCATCTTTGATATACTAAATTGGGGTGTAACATGCTATGTTTGTATTCTTAATATGATCTTTGGTTTGTAACAAAATGAATTCCATTGTACAGCATTGTGCATCCTGTATGTCACAAGGTCTATGCATCCTTGAACTATCCTATGATCATTTTAAATGCCAGTAAAAAAACTTTGTAACATGAAGTCAACTCTAGGTTATAATAAAGTTGTATTTTTAGCCTTGCTCAATCAGTGTGTTCGAGATAAGATGATTGGTTTTATACCATGCATAGAGAGACTCTTTGATATGTCACTGCGTATTGATGTATAGCTGCAAAGCGACTCCATATCATCATGTGTGACTACGCCTGCAAGGCTTTTTTGGCAACAACACTTTGCATGCTGGAATTTTTGAGCGCTTGCTAACAATGTTAAAAGCAAAGCTGCAACACCCAGAATGCCATGTGCAGAAAGCCAGGACTGACTCGAAGTGTCAAACATGTTGCCTTGCCAGGTCATCCCATGTTAGCGAAACATATTTTTATCCAGTGCTGTGCTTTCATTTCAAAATCATTATTTTAAGGTGTGTTTGACTAATTGATTAAATTGCAGTAACCAGAAGTACACTGTCCATAATGCACTGATTTCGCAGCTGAAAGAGAAGGACTGGAAATGACGAGTCTCTTTGGGCCCCATGCATCAAACAAAAAACCGGTCGTAAACGGGCAGATTCTCAGAATCTGCCCCTTTGCGACCGGTATTTTTGCATTAGGGGTGCATCATCCCAAATGCAAAAATCGCAATTTAAGTAATCTCTAAATTGCGATTACTTAAATTGCGATTGCATTTAAGGAATCCCAAATTGAGATTCCTTAAATGCATTCCATTAAAGTTACAAAATTAGCGATTTCGCTAATAGGGTGCGCAAATAACCATGAAGTTGAACTTCATGGTAATTTGCAAAAGCTTAGAAAAAACCACTTTTGTGCATTTTTCAAAGTTTCATGTTGCGCACACACACGCCCTTAGGGCATGTGTGGTGCAACATATGTGCACAGGTCAATTCCTCAAGTTCTTTTGACACCCTTGCACCCTGAAATTTCATGCGCAATTAATTGGTATTTCCCAATCATTCCTATGGTCCTGTAGGCCCATAGGAATGAATTGGAAGCTATTCCTTATTTGCGACTCGCAGGAGTGTGTAGGATCGCTATTATTATAGCGATTCCTACATGCATAGGATTCTGTGAGTCCTTAATTGCGAATCCTTAATATTCGCAATTAAGGACTCGCAAAATCCTAGCTTGATGCATGTGCCAGATTGACAATACGCAGTTAGTGAGACTAAGCACATGACATGTCACTTGTGCAGAGAAGGTTGATGCCACATTCAATACTGGGGAATAGCCATTAAAAATCAGAACAAGGACAGAATGAGTTAATCTGTACAATCAATGGGACCAAATCTGCATGCAGAAACATGTGTATGGGACAGTTAAAGAAGGCCACAGATTCCTAGGCATCCACAGTTTATGAAGGAGCACACTGCCACTTCTCAAAACCCCAAATCTGAGTTTGTTAAACTTACCCCAACACAAGACCCCCCAACAACTGTAGTATACATTTTCCACCGAGGAATAATTTCATGAATATGGAAGCATTGTGAATTGCACTTTGAGGATAATGTTTGGCTTGTCTGGTTGCTGCCAGCAAGAAAATGTTCTTGTTATGCAGATAAAAACTTTGCACAGTCGATGACAAAGGAAGCAAGGAGCCAACAGATAGCTTTAATGATCTAACCCATGCAAAGAACATGTGCACATATTTGTGTTGGATGCATTAGTGCATGAAGGCTAGACCTATTGGTTTTAACAAAAAGTGTGCTTTAACATGCAATATATTTCTCAAGTGATCCCTCTCTGCTGACAGTCTCTGAAAAGACCAAGTACAGCACAGGTGGTACCACAACGTTCAAAACCAAGACAGGGCGCTACTCAACACTTACTAAATAAAATTACACCAGATAGGTGGATATGGAGTTCTATGTCTTCCCACATAAGTACTACGTTGAAATAACACCCCATGGAGAGCCGGTCGTCATTAAACGCTGTGCTATTTATGACTTCCATTGGAAACCATACATACAAATAACGGACTCTAAATCCAGTAATTCTTTGCTATAATATCATGCCAATGGAACAATAACAGTTGTGTTTACTCTTCTGTTACATCACCAAGGGAAGCGCTTTCTTCTCCCACCAGCTCAAGTCTCCAGAGATCCAAGTGTAGCAGTGAAATGGCAGATGACTTTATTCCATCTAACTTACTTACCATAGAGTTTGAACTTGGTAAGAGGGAGACTTTGGAAGAGAAAAAAAAACTAGGAAATTGATTTCTCCCGTTGACATGCATTGAAAAAGAAGCAATTTTAGACAGGGGACAGATAAGATAAAGCCAATCGGGCCACTATTGCAATATTTTAAAAACCAACTTTAAGGAACTTACATGCTCGAAAAGATTAAGGATCCTACGTACCCTTGAACGTTTGAAAATAGATAAACATGGGTGAGCCGAAGCTTAGCACAGAGGGGGCAGACTGTGCCCTCACTTTTGAAAATGTTCAGTGGGGGTTGTGGATCGACAATGGGTGGGGGTCGGGGTCTAGAGGAGTGGGAGGGGGTGGTTACGGATGGTGGACATTGTGTTTCTTGTTCTGGAAAACGTGTTTGGAAAACTAATACAAAATGCATTTAAATCTAAAATGTTTGTGGGAAAGACCACCCTATGGCTGACAGGTCTAGCAGAGAATGAGAATTTTGAGGGGCCAGACACTAGATAAATTTGTAAACAGCTATGAGTAATGAAGATGTTTTTCACCTGTGGGTTCGCGTGATTTCATAGACAATGAGAAAAAGGTGTGTAGTTGTTAAGGGATAGTTGACTCTATGGGGCAGATTTATGAGCCTCTTGCGCCACTTTTGCGTCACTTTTCCCATGTTAAAAGTGACGCAAAAGTGGCGCAAGGGGCTCATAAATCTGCCCCTATGTGTTAGGAATTACCTGAAGAGTAGCTTTAAAGATGAATTGAAAGTCTCATAGGAACTAATCACAAAAGCCTGTGTGTGTGAAGTGCTACCATGAGCAGGGCAGCCACCAGCACAAGTGAAGTCTGCCAATATTGTAGACAGTGACATTTGAATGAAAGAATACACCTGGATTTATACCGTGCCCGGCTACTCAGAAGAGTGTCTGGCACTAATTACAGTGGTTGTATGTCGTTACAACGCATTCCGTTGCAACACATGCCTTTACCACGCATGCGTTACAACGGAATGCCATTTCCACGCACAACCTTTTCCACGAATATTCCTTTACCACGCATACTTGCATGGTAATGGAATACTCTTGGTAAAGGTTATACCCCTCCCCTGTACCCTTACGTGACCACCCAATCATTATTATTACCCCTGCCCGTTACCCTTAAACAGAATATATATTTTTAATACTTTTATTCTCCTTACCTCTTCACGTCTTCTCCTCGATCCTCTTTGATTATGTCCTACATCGTAAAGAGGAAGCGTCATTCCGTTTCCTCTAAAACGACGCCGATTGTCACCACTTTCCTTCGTTTTTACATGTTCGTTTTTTGGGGGTGTGGGAGACCCCCCAAGCCCCCTTTTTTTTCCGCATGCATTTTTTTGGGGGGAGACCCACCAAGCCCCCCTTTTCTTTTTTTACCTTTGAACACAGGTCTTCGCCGCCGACATCAAAAACGGACGGGGAACAACCATTACAATGCAACTTTTACAACGCACTACACTTACAACGCATTTTTTACAACGCAAAATCCATTACAACGCATTCCATTACATAGCATGACACTACAACGCATTTTTAAAAACTACCTTTACAACGCATTCCATTACAACGCATACTACCTTTACAACGCATACCATTACAACGCATAATATTACACTACACTATCCAACACTTACCCTACTGTTGCACCCCCTGGGGTTAGAATAGTAATTTTTACCCCTATACTATCCAACACTTACCCTACTGTTGCACCCCCTGGAGTTAGAATAGTAATTTTTACCCCTATACTATCCAACACTTACTCTACTGTTGCACCCCCTGGAGTTAGAATAGTAATTTTTACCCCAATACTATCCAACACTCACCCTACTGTTGCACCCCCTGGAGTTAGAATAGTAATTTTTACCCCTATACTATCCAACACTTACCCTACTGTTGCACCCCCTGGAGTTAGAATAGTAATTTTTACCCCTATACTATCCAACACTTACCCTACTGTTGCACCCCCTGGAGTTAGAATAGTAATTTTTACCCCTATACTATCCAACACTTTCCCTACTGTTGCACCCCCTGGAGTTAGAATAGTAATTTTTACCCCTATACTATCCAACACTTACCCTACTGTTGCACCCCATGGAGTTAGAAAAGTAATTTTTACCCCTATACTATCTAATACTTACCTAAAATGCAATTTAATATTATGCGTTGTAATGGTATGCGTTGTAAAGGTAGTATGCATTGTAATGGAATGCGTTGTAAAGGTAGTTTTTAAAAATGCGTTGTAGTGTCATGCTATGTAATGGAATGCGTTGTAATGGATTTTGCGTTGTAAAAAATGTGTTGTAAGTGTATACGTTGTAAAAGTGTGCGTTGTAACGACATACATCCAAAACGGACTTAACCTGAGGAAGATGAACTGGTTCCAGTGAAGCTTGCGTGGTAAAGACGGTCGTGGAAGGCATACGTGTGGTAAAGACATTTACGTGGTAAGTGTACCGTTGTAAACGTAACGCGTAGAAAAGCCTTCGTGGTTAAGGATGTTTCCCGTTACAGTAATAGGTGAGATAAAGCATGCCAGGTTTACTTTTGAGAGAAAAGGTAAGTTTTTAATTTCTTTTTAAACTGATACTTGGAGTCAATTTGTTGAAGGTAAAGAGAGAGTTAATTCCATGCCAAAGGGCCCAAGTAGGATAAAAAACGGCCACCAGTTTTTGAATGGCAGAACATAGAGACTGCAGCCAGGTAGCTATTAGAGGAGCGTAATTTCCTATTTGGGCAATATCATTGTATCCTAGTGGATAGGTATCTTGGGCCTGTTTGATGCAGCACTCTGAACATTAGAAGCAAGATTTTGAACTTAATTTGTTTATTCACTGGAAGCCAATGCAAGGCCCACAAGTGAGAAGAAATATAAACCCTCATTGGTAGATTGAGAATTAGGCAAGCCGTAGCATTTTGTATTACCCACACTTTTTTAACTCGGTAATGGGGGAGACCTGAGTAGAGTGCATTTGATTAATCAAGGCCAAAATCCCCGTTTCCTGCCTGGATGGGAAAGAAAATGCAAGAATTTTGAGCTGTGCATAAAAGGCCACAACATGTTCTTACCACTGTATTAATTTGTTTTTGACTGCTTGTCGACCCAGACCCCCAAGCTTTTGTCCACCTCAACTTGCATACTTTGAGGGGAAGCTCCCTCAGGCCAATGAATTTGCCAATCCAAGGGGAGAATGTGCTCAAAACAGAGAAACTCTGTCTTCTCTACATTGCACTTTAGTTGGTTCAAGCACATCTATTGAAAAAGTGCAGTAAGACATGGTTTGACGGAATCTGGGGCAAAGGTTTCATCTCTGTTAAGTGAAAAGAAAAGCTGAGTATCTAGCATAAGCATAGGATGTCATTTTGACCCCAAAAGTCTCCAGCAAAGAGGCCGGCAGTGTCATATAGATATTGAACATTGTAGGGCTAATGGCTGAGCCCTGAGGAATTCTACTGTCACTTCTCTTGTGCCTGAGGAATTCGGTGGCATCCATACTTACTGGCACGTATCATCTAGAAATGACTTCAGCCACTTCCATGCAGCACCCCGATTCCTATATTCTGTAGGCAGGAAAACAGCCTGGAATGGGGCACTGTATCAAAGGCTTCTGATAAGTCTAGAAGAATGAGTACTGCCTTTCCCCCAGCATCCAGGGTATTTCTGACAAGTTCAGACACTTCCAGAAGGGCCTAAAGCTAGACTGGCTGATGTGAAGTAGCTCATTGGATTCTAAGTAGCCCGACAACTGCCAATTTACACATGATTCCAATACTTTGGACAATGCTGGCAGAAAAGAGATGGATCTATAAATGCTATTTGTGAGCATACAGGCCCATAGGAATGAATGGGAAATTGCATGCGCAATTTGCAAGTACCCAATAGGTACTCACATATTGCGCATACAATTTCAAGGGTACAAGGGTGTCAAAAGGACACCCTGTTGCGCCCCTGAAATTGATCTGTGCACACATGTTGCGCACACACATGCCCCAAGGGCATGTGTGTGTGTAACCTACAACTTTGAAAAATGCTATTTGCGATTTCATCATGCATTGCATTTAAGGAATCGCAATTTGCTATTCCTTAAATGCAATCTCAATTTAAGAAATCTCAATAAATTAAGATTCGTTAAATTGCGAGAGCCTTACAGTTTGATGCATCGCAGAAGCCCTTTTTGCGGGCGCAAACGGATGATTTTTGCGAATCGCACCGTTTGCGCTCGCAAAAAAGGTTGAAGCATGTGCCTGTTTGCCTGTTGACAAGGAATCATTCAACAGTGTATTAACCACGGATTCATGGTATCCCCCCACAAAGCTAAAAGAAAGGGGAGGGGCAGGAGTCCAAAGCTGAGCCTGACTTCAGATTTATAATAGCTGACTTAGTGTCTGACATAGAGAGGGTATTAAAGGAGAGTAATGAACATGGCACATCTTTGGGGTCTTGATATTAGTGTTTAAAGAAGCATCAGATGTCTCTGTCGTATTCTGGCTGATTTGTATTTCCTGGATTTTATGGTGGAAGAACACAGTCAGTTCACACCATTCAGCTGAGGGTTCCTTACTTCTTAGACAGACTAATGGTTCTGTAAAACTTTTTACAATTTAAAAAAAATTCTTACTCTATTATCATGTCATTGTATCATTTCATGCCTTTGTGTCTCAAACGTTCCCACTCGATGCTCATTTATTTTATTGATTGGAGATGGGCTTTGATGTGGATGCCATCTGTGTGCCATGAAAATGCAATTCTAAAGTCTCCCGGGGAAGATTTATTTACATACAAAGAATACATGCACACTCCACATGCAGTGCCTCCCATCAGGGTGCACCAATCTCAGAGGTTGAAGTAGAGAACATTGTGCTCCGACTCATTGATAATGCAGAGCAACAGAAGACGATGCAACAATGGAAATAATTAGTGGATAGGATGGCACAGTATGTTGGACATAGCGCCTCCCCATCTTCTGTCAAAGTCACCAACAAGGCATTCACCAGCCTTATCTAAAAAGAAATGCCACAACAAGCGTATTATAAACATCCAGTCAACAGTTTTAGAACTATACTAGGCATGAAATATCTCTCCCAACTTTGTCTTATCAAGTGCAATCATGCATTAAACCGTCTTTATCGAAATACAGCAAGGAGCCAGAAGGTATTTCAGATACAGAGGTGTGGCAGCAAGAAAGGGGATGCGAGAGGAACCTTGTGTTGTGTTAGTTCATTCTGTTCCTGCCAAATGCTCACAAAACACCTTTGAAGCCATGTGTTTCTTATGACCGTACTCGAGAGGGCCAGCACCTCTGCACTTTGTACCTGGTGCTCTGAATTTCATCAACCCGTCCTAGAAGCTCTTTCCCACTGGAGATTGCTGCCATTTTTGACACTTTATGCGCAGTGACGTTTGGCTGCCTCTCCTGTCTGCCAATGGTGCCAACCTTGAAATGTATAGAGCCAATCTTGAGCTCTCTTTCAGCAGCACTGTAGGCAGCGGCCTAGAGTTGCTCTGCCTTACTGTTCCTTGCCTCTTCCTGTTTGACTCAGGAGCTTTGAGGTTGGAGTCTTTTTAGATTGCGCTGCTAAGTTCTGCCACAGTGTGTATTTCTATGATACGCTCACAATGACGTATGCGTGAAGAGTTTTGTCGGGTCTTAGGGGCATACTATCAAGAAACGGCATTAAAAGTATCGCTGCTTTAGCGGCAGAAAACTGCCGCTAAAGCGGCAATAATGGGCTCGATAATATGCCGCAGAGAATTCCAATAGAAGCCCATGTTCTGGTGTCAACATGGGCTTCTGTGGGAATTCTCAAGAGCATAGGCTCATTATCGCCGCTTTAGCGGCAGTTTTCTGCCGCTAAAGCGGCGATAATTTTAACGCCGTGCTTGATAATATGCCCCTTAGTGAGGGATAATAACATTTTACATATTCTTGTTGCAATTCTGCATGAAGCTTAGCTGTCTGGCAACTGACATAGTAAGTGAATAAAAGAAAATCTTGACAAAAAAACGAAAACAAAAGACAATCAATCAAATGAAAGATGTTCAGTGTACACTGAGGTTCTGCTAAATACGTCTTCGACTGCAGAGAAAATGTAATTAGCATCAAAGGTCCTGCCCAGAAGCAAGTAACTGACGTCCTGTCAGTCTCTCGCATCTAGGGTCATGAATGTGCACCTGTGGCAACATCTACCTTGCGAAGATGTGCAAATGAACCACAGTGTGCTTCCACTCACATCTAGAACTGCACAAGTGAATGCCTCCACATGCCTCCACAGCGCCATGCTTCACTGGCTGTCAGCCACACTATCTCTTGCAGCTCTCGCAACATCTGCAGACAGGAAACTATCAGACTGGGGACAGAGGAGCGCAAAACAGAAAAGAATCCGGCAAAGGCCTTCCCCATCTGTGGATCGAGATGTGTGACTCCTTTCATCATATTTATTAGGACTGTCCCAATCCGTCTACATTTAAAAAAAAAAGCAGAATACTCCTATCTTTAAAGAACAGTGTACAAAGATATAGTACCAGTACAAGAGTGTAGTCTGGTGTATTCAGTAGGGAATAGCATCGTTATACCTTAATATCAGAGCCAAAATATATAGAGCAGAAATATTGAAAGGTAAAAAAACAAACTAAAAAAAGGTACATATATGGAAGTGCAGATTTACTGTTCTTACCATGTACCTTGGAGATATATATATCTATATTCACTTAAAAAACCATAGGTTTCTCACATGTTATAGTTAGGTGGACATTTCACTCGTAAAAAACCAATGAAATTCCACCGTTATAGTTAGTTCAGATAACTATAACTCGCGCGCCCACAATCCAGTGCTCATGACGTCACATATTTCATCACTCATGACATGGTCAGTGGCATCACTCATGACATCACTGATGACATCATCCTTGGGATAGAGTGGCGGTCGCGCGAGTTATAGTTATCTGAACTAACTATAACGGTGGAATTTCATTCGTTTTTTACGAGTGAAATGTCCACCTAACTATAACATGTGTGAAACCTATGGTTTTTAAAGTTAATTTGCAAGGTTTTTTAAATGCTAATTCCTAACTATAACGTGCCTGAAACCTATGGTTTTTTAAGTGAATTTGTACGGTTTTTTAAATGCTAATTTTTTTTTTTTTTTTTTTTTATGGTTTTTTACCGTGCGCACACCCCGCGATTTAAAAAAAAAATGTTTTTTCACCCTTCGGGGTCCTTTAGGGACCCCCTGACAAAGGCTAGGGGGTCAGGAACTCTCTACCCTGCCCCCTTTTCACGTTCGCCACCTCTCTTTTTCACTCTCGCACCCACAACAAACAAAATGGCGGCCGACACTTCCTGATTCCGACCGATTCAAACGTTGACTGACATGTAACCACCAATCAGAATTACGCTCGCCCACGTTAGGATGCGCGCACGGTGCGCGGCTATAGATATGTATGTGCTTTTAAATGCAATTTTCTCAGGAACTACTGAACAGATTGACTCCATATATGCAAAAGGCACTTCCCTGACCTGAGGACTTCCTCTCTGCCAAATTTCAAGTAATTCTGTTCAGCCGTTCGGGCTGTACCTTCGACTAAAGGTTCTAAGGGAAAATGCATGGGGAAAACGCGTTTTGGGACCCCCCTTTTTTCTCGGCCCCCGCTTGACGAATCACCCCAAGAATTTCAGGGTAGGAGCTGAGTGGAGCGCCCCATTAGTTTTGAAAATTTCGCGAGGATTCGTAAACCGGCGCCAAAGTTATTCAAAATAGAATTTTCAGATTTCCTATGGAAACACGGTCCTAACTATAACTATCTACTGGCGACCGCCAGTAGATAATATATATATCTATCTATATATATATATATATATATATATATATACACACCTTTTTTATATATATATATACATATATATATATATATATATATATATATATATATATATATATATATTTCCAACAAACTCCTCCCGAAAGAAAGAGCAGAGGCCACATCGGGGAACAAAGGAAGCTTCTTTATTGGAATCGCTTGGCGAATGCATTTCAGCCTTGTCCGGCCTTCATCAGCGCCATGGTGTAACAGGAGGCTGTTTTGCGCTGTGCTTTAAATATGTCCTGCCGCACTGCATTTGGTGCAAAGTCCGCTACTCCCATTCGATGTTGTGCTCACCATTTGCAGTTCCCGAGTTGCTTAGAGGACTGCAGTTCCCAGGGTGCATCTGGCAACTCCCAGGTAAGTGGTGCATGGAGTTGTGCTCAGAATAGTCCAAGTACTTTGCGGTAGGCAGGATCTTGCTCACAGCATGAAAAGTCCCCTGCTGATTAAAATTCAAGTTGCCGCCTCGGGTCCCCTTTGACCGCTTCAACCCTCTTGTCTGGATTTCAAATAGGCGGGGGTAAATATGCAATGCATTTCGCCCAAACCAAGGTAGATACCCTCATTGTACCGCTGCATGTTGATCCAAACTTGAAGGTGGGCCTGGATCCTTCAATATCTTGAAGTTAGAAAAAATGCCGAAGCAGGAGCCAGTGACATCCAGGCCGACTTGGGAAACGGGTGCCTCCGTATCGCGTCTCTGGTTGACGTGTTTAACATTTCCAACAAACTCCTCCCGAAAGAAAGAGCAGAGGCCACATCGGGGAACAAAGGAAGCTTCTTTATTGGAATCGCTTGGCGAATGCATTTCAGCCTTGTCCGGCCTTCTTCAGCGCCATGGTGTAACAGGAGGCTGTTTCGCGCTGTGCTTTAAATATGTCCTGCCGCACTGCGATTGGTGCAAAGTCCGCTACTCCCATTCGATGTTGTGCTCACCATTTGCAGTTCCCGAGCTGCTTAGAGGACTGCAGTTCCCAGGGTGCATCTGGCAACTCCCAGGTAAGTGGTGCATGGAGTTGTGCTCAGAATAGTCCAAGTACTTTGCGGTAGGCAGGATCTTGCTCACAGCATGAAAAGTCCCCTGCTGATTAAAATTCAAGTTGCCGCCTCGGGTCCCCTTTGACCGCTTCAACCCTCTTGTCTGGATTTCAAATAGGCGGGGGTAAATATGCAATGCATTTCGCCCAAACCAAGGTAGATACCCTCATTGTACCGCTGCATGTTGATCCAAACTTGAAGGCGGGCCTGGATCCTTCAATATCTTGAAGTTAGAAAAAATGCCGAAGCAGGAGCCAGTATATATATATATAATCCTAGCGCTAACTGCCTAACATGAGATTATCGCTGGAAACCCAGCAATAATCTCACGTAGTTTGGCGTTAGTTTGCTGATAGGGACTCCCAAACTTAGCCATGATATCCACCTTTCATAGGATATCATGGCTAAGTCAGTCCTGAAGCAGGCGTAAGGAAAGTAGCGATAACAGGGGTTATCGCTACTTTTCCTGCCGCTATGCTTCATAGCGTGGGGCTTGATGATAGGAGAAATGTCGCTAAGCGACATTTCTCCTGTCATGTTAGGTCAGGAACGCCCACTTTGTATCTCATTAGAGATGCAAAGCTGGGCGTTAGGAATCCCCACGCTAAAGCAAGGTTTCACGCGTCAGCGTGGCCTTGCTAATTAGGCGATAAAATTACCGCCGAAAACGGCCGCAAAAGCGGCGATAATTTTTTATCGCCAGCTTGTAAATATGCCCCCAATAAAATAACGTAGGGTGTAAAGAAGGCATAGAGATGATTGGATTTATGATCTTGCAGAATGTCCAGGTACTTGATCTTACTCCAGCCCCACTCCAGGAGAAAATTGAACTCTCCATCTCATAACACTCAGAACCCACCTGCCACCAGGGGGACCTATACTACCTAGCACATGGGAGTATTAACACAATTGCCTGTTCATCACAACCCTTAAAGTTTGCACCCAAGCATTTAACTCATGGGCTTGACATCTCTTTGGTCATCATGTGGTAGCTCTAAAGCATCTATCAGCCGATGTTGTCATATATAGTATGTTCCACTTGGCCCTTTCAGCAGGGTCACCCCCAAACATTTTGCCTCTACCCTTCTGGTACTCTTGTCAGCTACAGATGGCTACAGCCTCCAGTATTGCTGCGCTGGGATTTTCTACTTCCACAAAGGTGACTATGTCCGAACGAAGAAATCTTCACCGCGACTTAGCACTGCAGCACCCCGACAACAATGCTCGCTCCTCGGAAACTTCCTGATGCCTTGCCACACTGAATTTTACCTTCACAGAACATATTTTCCTCAAATTTCCTTCTAAGTCCGAAGGTAAGCACTGACTGGGTCTAATCCACTCTTTGTATCTGACCTGTGCTTCTTCGCGGTTGGCCATATTTTTCGACTTTGACCTGGTCTTGCACGACTAGATGTCTGCAGTTGGTGCATTGATCGTTTTCTGGTGCGACCTTTCACCCTAAACTTTAAAGATTAATAACTCTTTTACGTGTTTTGTCTTTCCACTTGGTTCCTGTTTGTGTGCTGCATAAATACTTAACACATTGCCTCTAAGTTAAGGCTGACTGCTTTTATGCCAAGCTACCAGAGGGTTAAGCACAGGTTAATTTAGTGACTTTTGTGATTCACCCTGACAGGGACTGTGCCTATTGCTTGAACAGGGTTAACACCCCATTCAACCAACAGCCCAATTGCTCACACGGTAGAGCCACATCTTATCATGAATCCAATAGCCCCAACTGTAACAAAAGAGGCAAACATCACAAATACAAAAACACAAAATGCAAAAATACAGATAAAAGCCTGTTTGAAACAGAAGGGGGATGGGAGCACACTGCTACCTCCCAGCACAGTTCGCCCCTTTGCATCCTGGTACATGCAGTTCAATTTAAATGCTTACTTAAAATTTTGCAGAGTGTCTCACCAAAGTTGGTGCAGGTTAGTGCTGTTAATCTCTAGACACATGTGTTTCTGGATTTCATCCTTCTTCAGTAGAGATAAAACGAAATTCCTCGGGGGTTTGCTGAGAAAGCTGCCACAATTCTCTCAGGTCTCTGTACCTCTCCCTGGCGCACAGGTGCCTCCCATGAGCTCGTCAGCCCAGTGGCTCAAGGGAGCCTTTTTGAAACAGAAGGGGGATGGGAGCACACTGCTACCTCCCAGCACAGTTCGCCCCTTTGCATCCTGGTACATGCAGTTCAATTTAAATGCTTACTTAAAATTTTGCAGTGTCTCACCAAAGTTGGTGCAGGTTAGTGCTGTTAATCTCTAGACACATGTGTTTCTGGATTTCATCCTTCTTCAGTAGAGATAAAACGAAATTCTTCTGGTGTTTGCTGAGAAAGCTGCCACAATTCTCTCAGGTCTCTGTACCTCTCCCTGGCGCACAGGTGCCTCCCATGAGCTCGTCAGCCCAGTGGCTCAAGGGAGCCTTTTTGAAACAGAAGGGGGAATGGAGCACACTGCTACCTCCCAGCACAGTTCGCCCCTTTGCATCCTGGTACATGCAGTTCAATTTAAATGCTTACTTAAAATTTTGCAGAGTGTCTCACCAGAGTTGGTGCAGGTTAGTGCTGTTAATCTCTAGACACATGTGTTTCTGGATTTCATCCTTCTTCAGTAGAGATAAAACGAAATTCTTCTGGGGTTTGCTGAGAAAGCTGCCACAATTCTCTCAGGTCTCTGTACCTCTCCCTGGCGCACAGGTGCCTCCCATGAGCTCGTCAGCCCAGTGGCTCAAGGGAGCCTTTTTGAAACAGAAGGGGGATGGGAGCACACTGCTACCTCCCAGCACAGTTTGCCCCTTTGCATCCTGGTACATGCAGTTCAATTTAAATGCTTACTTAAAATTTTGCAGAGTGTCTCACCAAAGTTGGTGCAGGTTAGTGCTGTTAATCTCTAGACACATGTGTTTCTGGATTTCATCCTTCTTCAGTAGAGATAAAACGAAATTCTTCTGGGGTTTGCTGAGAAAGCTGCCACAATTCTCTCAGGTCTCTGTACCTCTCCCTGGCGCACAGGTGCCTCCCATGAGCTCGTCAGCCCAGTGGCTCAAGGGAGCCTTTTTGAAACAGAAGGGGGATGGGAGCACACTGCTACCTCCCAGCACAGTTCGCCCCTTTGCATCCTGGTACATGCAGTTCAATTTAAATGCTTACTTAAAATTTTGCAGAGTGTCTCACCAAAGTTGGTGCAGGTTAGTGCTGTTAATCTCTAGACACATGTGTTTCTGGATTTCATCCTTCTTCAGTAGAGATAAAACGAAATTCTTCTGGGGTTTGCTGAGAAAGCTGCCACAATTCTCTCAGGTCTCTGTACCTCTCCCTGGCGCACAGGTGCCTCCCATGAGCTCGTCAGCCCAGTGGCTCAAGGGAGCCTTTTTGAAACAGAAGGGGGATGGGAGCACACTGCTACCTCCCAGCACAGTTTGCCCCTTTGCATCCTGGTACATGCAGTTCAATTTAAATGCTTACTTAAAATGTTGCAGAGTGTCTCACCAAAGTTGGTGCAGGTTAGTGCTGTTAATCTCTAGACACATGTGTTTCTGGATTTCATCCTTCTTCAGTAGAGATAAAACGAAATTCTTCTGGGGTTTGCTGAGAAAGCTGCCACAATTCTCTCAGGTCTCTGTACCTCTCCCTGGCGCACAGGTGCCTCCCATGAGCTCGTCAGCCCAGTGGCTCAAGGGAGCCTTTTTGAAACAGAAGGGGGATGGGAGCACACTGCTACCTCCCAGCACAGTTCGCCCCTTTGCATCCTGGTACATGCAGTTCAATTTAAATGCTTACTTAAAATTTTGCAGAGTGTCTCACCAAAGTTGGTGCAGGTTAGTGCTGTTAATCTCTAGACACATGTGTTTCTGGATTTCATCCTTCTTCAGTAGAGATAAAACGAAATTCTTCTGGGGTTTGCTGAGAAAGCTGCCACAATTCTCTCAGGTCTCTGTACCTCTCCCTGGCGCACAGGTGCCTCCCATGAGCTCGTCAGCCCAGTGGCTCAAGGGAGCCTTTTTGAAACAGAAGGGGGATGGGAGCACACTGCTACCTCCCAGCACAGTTCGCCCCTTTGCATCCTGGTACATGCAGTTCAATTTAAATGCTTACTTAAAATTTTGCAGTGTCTCACCAAAGTTGGTGCAGGTTAGTGCTGTTAATCTCTAGACACATGTGTTTCTGGATTTCATCCTATTTTTAATTGCAGGCAGTCTACACGGCACCCCTCTACACTTACCTACTCCCTGCTGACGAGAGGCAACTACCTCGGAACACGTGTCCAGGGATGGCTAATGCGACACATACTTATTCTTACACTTCGTAGCATAGGTGTACTCGCCGTCGCTACTACATCGCCCATAGTTCCATGGGGCAACTTGCTGGTATGACGAGCAGTGTGCGGCCATTTATACCTAATTCATTACGGCTCTCCTGAGCTACCGGACTGACGAGTCTTTGACCGGCACCTGTGCGCCTTGAAAGGTACTTCACCTATTTTTAATTGCAGGCAGTCTACACGGCACCCCTCTACACTTACCTACTCCCTGCTGACGAGAGGCAACTACCTCGAAACACGTGTCCAGGGATGGCTAATGCGACACATACTTATTCTTACACTTCGTAGCATAGGTGTACTCGCCGTCGCTACTACATTGCCCATAGTTCCATGGGGCAACTTGCTGGTATGACGAGCAGTGTGCGGCCATTTATACCTAATTCATTACGGCTCTCCTGAGCTACTGGACTGACGAGTCTTTGACCGGCACCTGCGCGCCTTGAAAGGTACTTCACCTATTTTTAATTGCAGGCAGTCTACACGGCACCCCTCTACACTTACCTACTCTCTGCTGACGAGAGGCAACTACCTCGAAACACGTGTCCAGGGATGGCTAATGCGACACATACTTATTCTTACACTTCGTAGCATAGGTGTACTCGCCGTCGCTACTACATCGCCCATAGTTCCATGGGGCAACTTGCTGGTATGACGAGCAGTGTGCGGCCATTTATACCTAATAGATAAAAGCCTGTGTCTACGTCTAATGATTCCCTTCAATACAAATGGCCCCTTCATATTCCTCATTCATTCTCCAAAGACTCTTTCGGCATACCTCAATAGAAGACATAAACCATAACAAGACACTTTCTGTCGAGAGTGAAGAGTGTTGCAACATTATGCCCAGTACATCAGAAGAGACAGCCAATAAAACCAACTAGCTATCAAGCCTTAAGATCCCTTAATTCTACCGCAGATGTGGTGCTGGAAGTAGGTGTAAAGTCCAAAGTTTCAGACTTTAGGAAAAAATATATGGCTATCTCAATAAAAGGACCTTCAGCAATTTTGCACTGCTAAGAAAATTAAGGCTGTCACAGGAGGCATTGAAAAAAATAGAAAAGACGGACTATTGAGACCTTTTGTTCACAATCATACAAGAGCAGGACTGCGGCTGTGGGAATTATAACATGCATCTATAGGCAGATGCATCTATGAATTACACGCATCCACGGTTGAACGAGAGCCCTCAGAATAGCCACAGGCAATGCAGAGCTTACAGAGAGTGACCTGCAGAATGGGAATATATGGTAGCGTTTGCATAAGGAAACAACACTGTGGGTCATCCTCATTAGTGCAGATGAGCAGGGTCAGGCCATAGTGTAGGGTTGAATTGCGAGCCATCTGGGTCACTGAAGGAGTAATTGCAAATGGGGATATTATAAAAAGTAATTATTCGGCATTTCCACTGCCGGATAGAAATGTCTGAAGACAATATTCATGCACAGAGCAATGCTGGTTCAGTGGAAGAGCAAACACACAGGAGGGGAGCATGCTGTGAGCTCGAAGGAGTGAGGACAGAACACCCATGAAAACCATTTGCCCGAGTCTAGTGGTCTAGTAGCAAACACATAGATGTACCACTTCACATGTACAAGGTCAGGTGTTTTGTTGTGTCCCTACAGATGTACTGCAACCACATAATACAAAACTTCACGTGCATGAAATTTACAACATATGTAGTTGGCTGACATGATCAAGGTGTATCAGTGATCAGACAGTGATGCCTACATCTGCTGAAGTTTCCTCTGATTGAAACTGTTTTCAAACATAAGAGATTGAATCGGATCACATGAGGAGAACACACTGTGGAGATGTTGCATAGTTGACCCTGCATGCAATTGTAGACATCTTCAACCAACCTGTTCTGTGAAGCACGGTGAGACACAGAATGCCCTCACAGAAAGGAATGAGAGAGTGCTGCAGAGAGGCAGGTCAGGCTGGGACCCAGAATTTCATATCCAGCCACATTGCCTGAGACAAAGATGTGGGGCACAAGCCAACAGTGTACCTACAGTGAAAGGAAGAAGGAGCAAGCACTGGAAGTTGGCATGGTACCGCTGATAAGTTAAATCATGGTGCCGAGAAGCTGGCTAAACCAAGGTGGTGTAATGGTTCATCTGTTCCTGGCAGTGAGGCAAATGTCACAGGTACCCATGCAAAATACAGAGCACCAGCACCACCTGAACTCTCCACTTCCAGCCTTGTCTGCTGCTGCAATGCAGCATGTTCCCAGCTCTTCTTAACTAACATTAACTTCCAGTTAGTCTCATCCAAGGCACTGACTTAATATTAACTAATAAAATAATGCACTCACAATGCTAGACATTGAACTGCATTGTTAAGCTACATTGTTAACACCACCTGATAGGAGAGACATCACCTAGATGACTACTGCATCTTTTTTGGTTGTAGACAATGTATTACTTTTATTGACAGTACACAGCTATGGTACTGTGGCACAAATACGTTTATGTCATCCAGACTATCAGCATAATAGCAGTGTAGCAGGCCTGGAGAAGGAAGGCAGTCCAACCTCTCTTTCTTGGCTCCAGGAACAGTGGCCACCATATTGGTTTGGGTTTAGCGCAGAAACCCATTACACCTTGTATTGCTGTAGAAAAAATGTCCACCTTCCTTTTAAAGAGTTAAAAAGGAACTATAGAACATGGAAATAAAATATACACAGTTGCCCCACTAGATAGCAATATCTGCGGATCAAATCCGAAGAATTCTTGCTGGCTACCTCAGCTCTTCTGTATGCCTACTCTGGGCACAGCACTTCACACACAGTGTATGAACAGGACAGTCACACATAAAAGTTAAAAGTACATGTACAACTTTTTCAATACAGTGCACCCTGCCCTTTGGACTGTTTTGGCCCACCCAAGGGATGACTTATGTGTATTAAAAAGGAAGGTTTAGGCCTGGTAAAAGTTTTATTTTGGCAAGTCTAAATAGCAGTTTACAACTGAACACACCCTGCAATGGCAGGTCTGATATATGTTTAAAGTGCTACTTAAGTTGGGGCCACAATGTGTGCTTCAGGCCCACTAGAAGCATTTAATTTACAGGCCCCAGGTACATGTAGTGCCTCTTTACCAGAGAATTACAGGTAAATTAAATCTGCCAATTGGGTGGAAGCCAATTTCACCATGTTTAAAGAAGAGAGCACAAGCACTTTAGCACTGGTTAGCAGGGTTAAAGTGTGCAGAGTCCTAAGGCTAACAAAAACGAATTCTGCAGAAACAGGAGAAGCAAGTCAAAATGTTTGGGGGAAGACCACCCTAAGACTGACTGGTCTAGCACACATTCCTCACAGCTGAAAGTGGGGAAAACTACCAATTCTGCTGGGAATTCTCATCACTAAGATGGAAAAACCTGGAGAGACCATCAGCATTGGTGTGGTCTGACCCAGGGTGGTGTTCCACCATGAGATCCATTCCCTGTATGGGGATTGACCACATCAACAGCTTGGGGTTCTCACCACTCATTTGCATGAGCCGTCTGAGGGGCCAGTGGTCTGTCTGTACCAAGACGTGAGTCCCAAACAGGCATGATCTCAGCCTCTTCAGTGCCCAGACTACAGCAAGGCCTCTCTTTCAATACTACTGCACCTCTGTTCCCAGGAAAGTAACATTCTATTGATGAAGGCTTTTAGTTGGCCTAGGCCCTCCTCATTAAACTGTGCTAAGACAGCCCCTATGCCATGCTCTGAAACGTCTGTCAGGCCAAACAAATCCTGGGAGAAGTAAGGAGCCTTGACTACAGGTGTTGTACACATGGCCTCCTTGAGGATGTGGCAGGCTTTCTGACAGGTCTCTGTCCTGATCACCTTTTTGGGTGGCACCAGGTGTGGTAGCATTTGACACCTACACAACTGGACTGGATCAAAGAATGTTGGAGGGCTCAATCATCCCTAATGCCAGCATTGTGATGGCTTCCTCCTTGATACTGGTTCCCACTTTCCCTGCCAACCTGTCCATTTTGTTATTAACAGCTGTACTGTCTCCAGTATCTATGGCGTGGGTATACACGTGGGGAAGCCCAGGGGTGAGGGAGAAAAGTTACGCAAACTGATCCAACCGTTATTGAGATTCCCTCTGCTGCTCTGGAGTCAGAGCAGGGGAGAAGTTGACACCCTCTACTAATCCGTCATGCTCCTTGGAGGATAGGAGGTGAAGGAGAGATTCACTTTCCTTTTCCACCCCATCATCTGTCACCAGGGACATGTTGACCTCAGACATCTCAAAGTATGGCTTGAGGCAATTGATAAGGAGAACCCTTAGGTTGTTTCTAGGGGTTTTGAGGTCTGCCAGGTAGGTGGCCTTCCCCTTCTGCTCCTTTACCTCAGAGGGTCCTGTCCAGTGATCTTGGAGAGCCCTGGGCTCCTAAAGCTCAATGACCCACACCTTCTTTTCAGGGTGACATTCTACCAGAGTGACCTTCTGGTCACAGCAGAGTTTCATTACCTCTTGGCTGGCTATAAGATTCTCTGTACCCTTCTTACAGAAGCTCTGCATCTGGTTGTGGAGAGCCAGCATGTAGCTGACTACATCCTGACAGGGCTTCCTGGGAGCTCGCTCTCACCCATCTTTTACAAGGCTCAGAAGACCCATAACAGGGTGGCCATACAGGAGCTCAAATGGGATACACCCATGCCTCTTCTGCGCTACCTCCCTGTCGGCAAATATCAGGCTTGCTATGAGGATGTTCCACTTTCGCCTCATGGGCTCAGGAAGGCCCATAAGCATGCCTGTAAAGCTCTTGTTGAATCTCGCAACAAGCACATTTGTTTCTGGGTGACATGGTGTGGAGAATTTATAGGTTACTCCATGCTCATCCCACATGAACTTTATGTACGTGGACATGAAGTTGGTGCAACTGTCAGACAGACCTTTCTTGGAGAACCCTACTCGGGTAAAAATCCCCATCAGGACCATAGCCACTGCAGGTTCAGTCACTGACCGGCCTCTGTGTATCTAGTGGTGTGCTCCACCAACATCAGGATGAACCTGTTGCCTAAGGCAGTTTTGGGGTCCAAGGGTCCAACAGTGCTAACGCCTACCTTCTCAAAGGGAGGGCCAATGGCAGGCAAGGAAACAATGGGAGCTTTCAGCTTTTTCCTGTTTTTCCACTGGTCTGGCAGGTGGGACAAGGCGTACAGGATGTATCTGAGGCTGTCTCCTTTTGGGGCCAATTGAAGTGGGAGACAAGCCTGGAAAAGTTCTTGTCCTGCCCTAGATGTCCTTCTAGTGGTATGACATGAGCCAACCCCAGTACGAAGGTCTAGCAACACTGGGGGACCACCACAACACCGGTGCCTCAGGTCCAGGAACCCTAGGCACAAAATATAGAAGGGCATTCTCCCAAGAGATAAGATAATATCAAGAGTTATCACCTGCTGCCTAAACCTCAGCTTGCCACCTTCAGCCCTCACGGGGAGGGGGCACTGCTTCTGCGCCTTACAGAATTACCTTAGCCTTGAGCCTAACCCTCAACTTACCAACCAGCATTCTCAGGCAGGTGCCCCAGGACAGCAACATCCTCCCCAGTAGGCTCAGGGGTGGCCTCCTCCGGTGCCCTCTCACCTGTTACTGTGGATGTTTGAAGGGCTGGTTCCCCATGCCCCCTGCCCTTCCCCTTGTTGGCAACTGACTGGGCCATTCAGGCTCCAGACTTCCTTGACTGCCCTCTTGGGTAGCCATGGACCGTGTGGTCATGCAGATCCACTCAGGCAATCATATCATCTCCAGGTTTGGCCTCAGCTCCACTTCCTTCCAGACAGTGTGCTCTATGTCATTGCCCAACAGGCAATCTACAGTCATGGCAGGGCTTATAGCTATCTTTAGAGAACCTGAGACCCCCCCCCCACTCAAGGAGAACCATAGCCACTGGGTGGTGACTGTTATGGCTGTCTGCGACCATGACCTGGTGGAATGTATTAGGGATGATCTGTTCTGAGGACACCAGATGACATCTCACGGTAAATACTGGCTTCTATGTCTACCAGAGAGTCCACATGTTGCCCATTGATGGTGACCTACCGCCTATACTTGGAAGTATTGGCAGGCATGTGGGCTTTTGACACCATCTCTCTATTACCCTGGTACACTAGGATAGCCTCTCTGTCACATCCCCTAAGCTGCCTGGGACCATTTTCTCCCCAAGCGCTACACTCACAAACCCAGGTGTCTGCCCACCTGTGGGGGGCTGTGCCCACTTGGGACGCTTGGTGCCTCCCTTGGAGTGCCCATACTTGTTGACTGTACACTGGAGGGGCGAACCTCTCTGTCTGCTTATCATCAAACCTGTTTGTCTTTGGCTGTCCTGATTGTGAGTGGTTACTGCTCCCTTGGGAATTATTATGGGGGCCTTTAGAGAACTTTAGATACTTTCATGGACTCTCTTCTGCTGTCCCAGAGTCTGCCTCATTAGCTAGCCCTCTGTGTCAGTGAGCTTACAATCCACTAGGTGTGAGCACAGCTCTGTAAAACAGATATTGAGCATGATGTGCTCTCTCAGTATCAGATTAAGCAACCCAGTAAAATCATCAGCTTTGCTCTCCCTCACCAAGCCATCCAGTGCCTTGATGGAGTAATCAATAAAATCCACTCAAGACTGGTTTGGTAGTTTCTGGCTGTCCCTAAATCTCATGTGGTACTTTTCTGGGGTGAGTCCACATTTGGTGACAATAAGGGCTTTCATGGGGGCATACCTCATCTGGTCTCCTATCGCTAGCATGAGCAGGGTGCCCCTCCCCACTGTAGGCATGTGTTTCCAGAAACTCAATCCCAAATAGTTCTCTTTTAGTTTTAAAAGGAGATTTTATTGAGGTCAATTACAACAGAATAACAATAAAATACAGTGTCTAAAATACATTGAAGATGTAAAAAGAAATATCATAGGTACGATATAGAAATAAAGGGAGAAGGGAAGAAAATATAAAAGAGAGAAAAAGAAAAAAAAAAAAAGAAAAGAAAGAAGACAATGTCAGTTAATGCAACAAGACATATGCAAATAACAATGTATCTATTAATATGGAAAAAATTTGCAGTAAATATGAATAGAATACAAAATATATAGAAACTCCTCTAATAGAAATATAGAAAGATAACCATAATACAATCCTTAAAAACAGATATATGAAACCATCAGGAATATGTTCATGGAGGTTTGGGAACTTCTTCTGCACAAGGATTATGTAAAGGCAGGGATCGGGCAGACAGGTTTAAGAAATCTGTAATGGGGAGCCATAATAAATCACGCTTAATTGCTAGTGTAATGGGGTAAACATAAGCTCTATCTAATCTATGATGGTAGCAAACTCCATACCACCACGCCTGAAAAGAAACATTTGAAGAATCCTTCCAAGATTTAGTGATTTGTTGAAACGCTACAGCTATAAGTAGGTCAATAATGGATGTGTTAGCATTAGAAGAGGACCATATATCTGAGAGACTACCTAGAAAAATATGTGAAAAAGTGAGAGGAAAATGAGTGGAAAAAATCTTATTAATCTGACTCCATACATCAGACCAAAATTTATAAATCACCGGGCATGTAAATAACATATGTTTCAAATCTGCTAGTGAGGCTGAACAAGACCAACAAGAAGAGGGAATGGAGGGATCAATTACATGTAATTTGGCGGGAGTGATGAAAAGTCTATTATATATAAAAAATAACGTTTGAGTTGTATTAGCTGCTCTAGATGATTTCCTTATCTTGATCCAGATCTTTTGCCACACTGAGACAGAAAACGTTTCTCCCAAATCTAACTCCCAATCATTTTCTACTTTAGATTTATCTCGGTTGCTAGAAACATCTCTCAATTTCTTATAGATATGGGAAGCGGAGGAAGAAGCAAGCACATAAGGGAGGGAGAGATGAGAAGAGTTGGTGTGAACCACTGAATCAGAGAGGGCATCATAACTATCCTGAACAGCTGTGCGTAATAAATTATATTTGGGCTCGAAAGATATAGGCAGAGAAAAGTGGGATTGAAAGATAGAAAAGGAAATACAAATACCTTCATCAAACAATTGATGAGTCCAATTAACACCAAAATCCTTCCAGTCTTTCCAAAATATCATCTTGTTCCTAATTTTAATAAGAGGATTGTACCACAACGAAGACTGCAAAAAACGAGAGCGATCATCTAAACCCTCCAAGAAAAGAGGGGAAAAGATCTTCCGAGAATTTTTAAGAATAGGAAGAGAGAATTTATTAGGAATATAGGACAGTGACACAAATTCTTCAAAAGTAAAAGGGTGAAAGAAAGAAGATTCAATCTCAACCCACAAAGGTGTTGAAGAGATAACAGATCTCTGCTCAGATAACAGGGAGACAGAGTTTCTGAGAAAAAAGGAAGTATGATAAGACGCAAAATCTGGAAAGTTAACGCCACCCAGTTGTTTAGGGCATTTGAGTTTCGCAAACGACATCCTCGCTCTCTTATGACTCCATAAGAATTTTGACAGAGTAGAGTAGATATCCTTATAACAGGATTTAGGGATATTAACTGGAAGATTAGAAAGATAAAACAAAATTATTGGTACTAACATCACTTTAATCGAGTCTAATCTACCCCACCAGGATAAAAACAAGGGATGCCACCGAGTCGTAGAATCTTTTAGTGTTGATTGTAAATTTTTAATATTTAATGTGACAGTGTCCTTAATAGAGGGTTTGAACCATAAACCTAAATTTAATCTTAATCGGACTCCAGTGAAAAGAAGAGGCCAAGAAGTCTACGTGAAAACAAAATTTATTCAAAGGGAGGATTTCGCATTTATCAACATTAAGTTTATAACCTGATACGTCCGCAAAGGCAGAGACTTCCGATAGAAAGGATGGAATAGAGGATTGGGGGTTAGAAATGAATAAAAGAATGTCATCCGCATAAGCAGAAAGCTTCAAATGCTTACCCCCATATGGGAAGCCGGTAATATCCTTATTCATTCTAATTTTTGTCAAGAAAGGTTCTAAAGTCAAAATAAAAAGAAGAGGAGAAAGAGGACATCCTTGTCGTATACCCCTGAAAAGAGGAAACGAAGATGAAATAAGGCCATTAGCTAAGATAAACGATCTAGGAAAAGAATATAATAAAGAAATATAAGCAAGAAATTTCTGGCCAAAACCAAACCAAACAAGAACTGCGAACATAAATTGCCAATTAACCCTGTCAAAGGCTTTTTCGGCGTCTAACGCAATAGCAGCTAAAGAGTGTTGATAGGAATGGGACTTGCTAAGGACGTTGAAAAAGAGGCGGGTATTGTCAGAAAGATGACGACCCTTAATGAATCCACATTGTTCTTTGCCAATTATATTGGGTAAAATTTTATCGAGTCGAAGTGCAAGAATTTTTGCAAATATTTTATAGTCTAAGTTGATCAGAGAAATAGGTCTATAATTTTTACATAAAGTATGGTCCTTATTATCTTTAGGGAGGAGACAAACTAAAGCTTCCTGAAAGGAACCCTCAGATCTTTTGGAAGAGATAAAGAATGAAAATAGCTGATGAAGTCTGGGAACAAGCAACTTAGAAAAATGAATATAAAATTCTATTGTAAACCCATCTGGTCCAGGAGCCTTGCCTTTTTTAAGCACCTGAATAGACTCCAAGATATCTTTAGGGCCTATATCTGCTTCTAATGGAGCAAAATCAGTGTCTGGAAAGGAAGGAGAAGGGATAGAAGATAAATAAAGATCAATATCCGATAACAGAGGAGGGGATTCCGGGGTATAAAGATTCTGATAAAAATTTGTAAATTCGGCCAGAATATCTTCATCTTTATGAAGAGTGATATTAGATGCGGAGACAATAGACTCGATTTTTGTGCGCTCTTTCTTAACCTTAAGATACTTTGCAAGAAGGTTACCTGCCTTATTCTGCGCGCTGTAGTACTTGGCACTGGATTTCAGTCAAATTAAATTTGCAGACTCTGTGGAGAATTTATTAAAGGAAAGTTTGGCTTTAATAAGTTTGTCTAAATCAGACTGAGATTTAGTTAAATAATAAGTATGTTCTAATTGTTTAATTTGTGTGTTAATTGATTGTAAGGATTGGGAGGCAATACGTCTTTTATGAGAAACGAACGAAATAATGAAATCTCTAGAAGCAGCTTTAAAAGTGTCCCATAACATCCGAGGAGATATCATAGGAGACTCATTTTCTGAAAAAAATAGGGATGAAAACTCAAGGTAAGCAGGGGTAAATTTGGGATCCAATAAAAGAGAGTTATTAAACCTCCATCTTCTAGTACCTTTTAAGGGGGGAAGTAACTCTAAGCGCAAGGAAACTGGAGCGTGATCAGAAATTAAAATAGAACCTATATCAGACTGAGTAATGTGCTGGGTCAGGGCTTTAGAAATAAAAATGTAGTCAATTCGGGATTGGGAAGAATGGGCCGGTGAGTAATATGTAAATTCCTGAAGCGTGGGATGGCAGAGTCTCCAGGAATCAACAAGAGAGCGTTGGGATATAGTGGATGTGAATTGATTATGCATGAAAGAAGGAGAAAAACAAGACTGGGACCTCCGGTCTAAGATAGGATCCATAATTGTATTACAATCACCCCCTAGGATAAGATATTCATCGGAGAATTGCATCAGCAAATTGAGAATCTGGGGCCAAAATAATTTGTCTTGTATAGACGAAGCATACAGATTCAAAATGGTTAGAGGGATTTTATCAACCAACAAAGATACAGTAACCCACCTACCATCAGAGTCATTGGCTTGATTTATAACTTTGATATTTAACCGCTTATGACAAAGAATGGCAACCCCATTACGTTTCCCCAAACCAGGAGACGCAAAAACATGACCCACCCAATTACGGCGTAACTTCATAACTTCCGTTTCTTTTACATGAATTTCTTGTAACAACACAATATCCCCTTTTAAATTTGCTAAGTGAGATAAAACTTGTTGCCGTTTAATAGGGGAACCCAAACCTTTAACATTCCAAGTAAATATATTCAACGACATCTAAATATATAACTCATAACAGAAACATCATGTGAGAGATACTTAAAGATATGGCTAATCAAAGAAATAAATAACATCATATAAAAATCTGAGAAAGGAGCAATAACGCTAGAGGAAAAATGGAGGGATATGAGAATGAAATATGAAATCATACATAATCTGAAAAAGAAGAAATTGTAAGCAGAAAGATACAAAGTGAAAAAAGTGAAGAGTAAAGATAAATAAAGAAAAGGATACCAAAGATCACTTAACAATCGGGAAATGAAGAAAATTAACAAACTAAAAGAAGAGAAGTGAATGACAGAGAGGACAAGGACAATAGGCAGAAAAAAAACAACTTCAATATATGTAATATGACTATAAGAAAGAGAGAAAGAGTAAAAAGAAACAGAAATAGATGAAAAGGTGTCAAAAAGCACATAAAAGTTATGAAATATCACCAATACTTGAGAAGAAAAACAAAAAACAAAGAGACATAGTAGAGAAACCCAATAAAATATATCATACGAACATACCACAAATAAACATTGAGGATGGGGTAGGTGAAGCCACATAGGAAAAGGCAGCATATCAAGACGGACAACTCCAGGACTGATGAGGGCACGAGGAACAACCACCTCCAGGGATAATGAGTAATAAGGAGGAAAGGATTGCACAATGAATCTACAGAGGAAACAAAGAAGAAAAAACGTTAACCAACAAAGTCATGTACTGAACACAAAAAAGAAAATGTAAAAATTGACATAAAAATAGAAAAGGACGACAAGTGCCAATACAAGCAAAGAAATTACGCTCGAGACATGTCCATAGATTCATCTCTACAAGTATTCAAAAAATGCTGGAGAAGTGCAGGATCCTCATAATTAGTTGTTTTGTTTTGATATGTCACTTTGAACAAACATGGATGGAATAGACCATAACGAGCATTCAAATTGCGGAGGGCAGGCCTCATATCCAAAAATTTCTTCCGGCGATCCGCCGTGGCTTTAGAGTAATCTTGGGCAAAGAACAAATTAGAGCCATTCCAAAGAATCTTTCCTTTTTGTTTGGCAGCTTGTAGGACTTTGAGCAGATCAGTGTACTCCAAAAAATATAAAATAACCCCTCTAGGTTTCACATGAGAGGACGTAGCCGAAGAACCCGGGCTATGACCCAAGCGGTGAGCTCGCTGGATGTTGAGAGGAGGTGTTGCAGGAAAACCGAGAATTTTTGGTAGAAAAGAGCGAAAAAACAGCAAGGGGTCAGGACCTTCAAGTCCTTCCGAAAGGTCATAAATGCGTAGGTTATTACGCCTATTTCTGTTTTCCAAATTCTCCACCTGCTGCGCCAGATGCATGATCTCCCTTCGCATATCAGGAATGTGATCTGTAGCGGCTTGAAGAGATTCAACATGAATCTCAAGATCATCCACCCTCTTCTCTGTATTTGACCAATTATCCTCAAGGTGTTGGAGGCGAACATTAGTCTCTGTCATGTAAGGCTTAAGAGAGCGTATTTCTTCCAACAAAAGCTCCATTGAAAGAATAGGTGAAGTATTAGGAGGAGAAGGGGGATTCATTTTTGTTCTTTTACCAGAAGATGAAGAGGAGGCAGAGGGAATCTTAGAGAGTGACTTAGTACTGGAGCAAGAAGTAACCGAAGTCGAAGGTTTAGAAGTAACAACCTCAGAGCCGGGCTCTTCCATACATTCCTGCAGCACACTGAAAGGAATAGAGTCCTCCATGGATGAGTTTTTGGGCTGCTGAGCGCTACCACGGCTAGTGCGAGGCATTGCCATTCAACTCAAGAAAAATGAAAAATAATACCAAGAAATTAGGGTAAATAAATTGCGTTGATAAAGTTATCCAATGAGGCTGAAGCAAAAAACGCTATGAAGTAATATGCCCAAATCCAGAGTCTGACTAAAAAGCCACACCACGACGTCAGGAAGAAATAGAAGTTAAAAATGTAACATTTGAGGCCATGAAACGCTCACCGTTGGTCACATAATGAAATGGGTGTGAGGAAAACCTTCAGCGATGAAAACGCGGGAAACCGGAGCATTCAAAATGGCGGCCGCAGTTTTCACGGAGCCGCGAGAGAACACCAGAAGCAAATAACAGCCAATTCCGCTGTCAAACAGGTTTCACTGACAACCCAAACGATGCAGGCAAGCATCCGGAACATGTTCCCACCACTGGAAGATCCCGCCGTGAAGAAAAGAAGCCCTGGGGGAGGCCCAACGCGCTACCCCGTCACGGAGCTCCGGCAGGTAGCGGCCATTTTCTTCGGCGTTCAAGCCACGCCCCCCCAAATAGTTCTCTGAAACCCTGTGCATCGTTAAGGCTACTTCACAGGTTGAGAAGCACTTGTCAATATTATCTCTTTCCAGGTAGCTAGCCACCAGGTCTTTGGGGATGTGAACCTTTTTTGTCTCCTTTAGACCCTGTAACACTGCTGCCAACATTGTTTCTGGACCCCACTTGTTTGTCTCTGATGTCCAGCTCAATGAGACTTAGCTCATGAGCCATTCTCCTTTTATCCACAGCCAGTTTGGTATTTGGTATTTATTTATTATGCATGATTAATTAAAACCTTTGCATGTACAAAAATAAAATTCCGTTCATTCCATGGTAAAATCACTATATACAGTAGCTTATTTGTCGCAGACAAAAAAGTTATTAACACAATTTGCAAAATATAGCTGTTGTTGTTATTGTAGCTGTGGCTGAAGGTGTTTGAGTCTGGGTTTCGTATTGAACTTAATCTTTAAGCGACTCAGGGCAGGTTTTTTAGTCTCTTTGCGGTAATGTCAAGGAATTTAGGGGCCTATGCATCAACAATGCCATTTGCGATTCCTTATTAGCGAAAAATAAGGCATCGCTAATAAGGAATAGCAAAAGGCTATGCATGTAGGAATCGCTATTCAAATAGTGATTCCTTAATATTCCTTATTACCGAATCGGTAATACCGAATCGGTAATAAGGAATACCTACCCATTCATTCCTATGGGCTTGGAGGCCCATAGGAATGAATGTAAAGCCAGTCTGTATTAGCGATTCGGTATTACCGAATCGCTAATAGCGGGAGCACTTTCAAGGGTGCCAGGGTGTCAAAAGGACACCCTGTTGCACCCCTGAAAATGATATGTGCACATATGTTGCACACACACATGCTCTAAGGGCATGTGTGTGCGCAACATGAAACTTTGAAAAATGCACAAAAGTGCATTTTTCAAAGTTTTTGCAAATTACCATGCATTTCATCTTCATGGTAATTTGCTCCCCCTATTAGCGAAATCGCTAATTTTCTAACTTTGATGCATTGCATTTAAGGAATCTCACTTTGGGATTCCTTAAATGCAATCGCTATTTAAGGAATCGGTATTTAAGGAATCCCTATTTAAAGAATCGCTATTTAAGGATTCCTTAAATAGCGATTTCTGCTTTTGGGTTGATGCATTGGGATTGGGTATTTTTTACTTAATACCGGGAGCTATTACCGAATCGGTATTTTACCGACTGGATTTTGGGTTGATGCATGAGGCTGCAAATCAACCTACAGTTTAACTGTACCCGGTCTGGATTAAAGCACAACATTAATGCTTGTCTGCATGATCTGACACCATATTGTTTGAAGACAGGTTTTAATAGGGTGCTCCTGATGTCTTTTAACTTATTGCAAATGCATACAATATGGATTCCATCTTCTGTACTGCTACTACATAGCCGGCATTGGGCGTTTTCATCCTTTCTCTCCCAGGGAGGCAAGAATTGATTGAAGGGGCCTGCACCCAGTCTTAATCTGAGAAATTTTTCCTTTATAGTAATTTTTAAGCCCACTTTCAGGTAGGGTTGAGGTGTTAGTTTGTTGTAAGTGTGTAAAACCATCCAGCCATGTGATCTTTTATCTAGGGTTTTTTTATCATCTAATGCGGATAGGGTACGAGTTACCTTTGTAACTGTTTTTTTGAAAATTTGATGGTTACCCTGGACTTCCCACAGTTCTGTTAACCCCAGCTGTTTGATCGCTTCCTGGAGGTATGCGTTTGCCGATGTGTTTCTTGGGAGGGAAAGTTCTGTCCAGAGTAGCTCGTTCAGGGTTCCCTTGTCATCGTGTTTAATTTTGTGCAAGCATTTTACATAGGCTCCCATGCGTTCTAAGGATTGTTTTTGAAGTCCAAATTCTAATCGAATTTGAGCGGGGGAGGCCGTTCTGGGGAGATGGAAAATTGCGCGGTATGCCTTAGATATTATATTATCAAGAGTTACGGCATCTTTTCCCTTCAGCGCTTCACTCCCATAGTATATGGCTGGCTGAAATTTTGCTTGCATGATCCTAAGCAAGGGATCGAATGACAAATCCGGTAGAAGTTTCTTTAGGGGTTTGATTGTTAGATATGTTGTTACCCCCTTTCTCCGCACGGCTTCTAGTTGTAGTTTTGCTGAGTTATTTTGATCCAGTATGACCCCTAAGTATTTATAACTGGCACCTTGATCCAGGCGATGGCCTTCTAGAAACCAACTAAGATGTTTTCTCTTGTGGTAATTAACCGCCATGGTTTTTGTTTTGTTGTAATTTATTTTTAGAGCGTTTTCTTGCGAGAACTGTAAAGTGGCATTCAGTAGGTGTTGTAGGCCAACGGGGGGTCCTGCTTATCAAAACCAAGTCGTCCGCGTATAACAGGCAAGATAGGGGAACATTTCCTAGTTTAGGAGCGTGGCCTATGCTGCTGCTCAGTATCTCTGGTAAGTCTGCAAGAAATAAGTTAAATAGCATGGGGGCTAAAACGCATCCTTGTTTGAGTCCTTTTGAGGTGGGAATTTTTCTTGATATTTTACCACCATTTGCAAGTTTTATCCTAACCCATGTATTGGTATGCAGATTCCTTAGTTGGGAAAGAAGATTGGAAGGAATACCCCAACTGTCGAGCTTTTGCCAAAGCTTGGTGCGGTCGACGTGGTCGAAAGCTGCTGTAAAATCTATAAAGCATAGAAAAAGTGGGTATTTTCCCTGTTTAGCAGCGTCCATGAGTAGGGTCAGTTCCATTATGTTGGTTATGGTTCCTTGCCTTTTCCGGAAGCCAGTTTGGGTCAAGGGTATTACCTTGTTTTCCTCGGTCCAGGTAGATATTTCTTTTAAGAGGAGCCCTGCAAAGTATTTAGCCCCTGTATCAATCAGGGTTATTAGACGATAATTTTTTGGTTCAGCCCTAGCCCCTTGTTTGTGAATTGGGCTTATAATTGAGCCTCTCCAAGAGTCTGGAATTGTGCAATTTATAATTGCGTTTTGAAAGATGGGCTCCAGTGCCTTGCTCCAGAAGTCCGGGTCGTTTTTAAACAGTATGGGTGGTATCCCATTGGGGCCCGGAGCACCTGATGGTTGGCCCTTTGCTATTTGGTTCATTATCAATTTGGTAGTTTGGGCCGTGTTCTCTCCGTTTGTGGGCGGTTCTGCTATGTGTTCTGTAGAATGCTCTATGTTTTGATTTGGAGCTATTCTTGTATGGATATCGGGTGAGTACTGGCTGAGGAGTGCTGACTGATTTTTGGCCTTGATGCTAATCCCAGGAATTTGATGTTTGGGATGACTTGTTGATTCTTCGTTATTATTGAAATGGTTAAAAAGGAAATTTGCCCAAACCTCTTCGGAAATGTTGGAATTAATTCCGCGATGCTGTGGCTGCTGCAATTTATTTATTGATTGCCAAAATTTAACGTTGTTTTTTTGTTTGGCATCATAAATCAATTTGGCTCAGAAATCGTTGTTCTTTGTTGTTTTTCTTAGCCAACTTCTCTTTTTTAGGAGGGCTTTAGTTTCACGTAGCGACTGTCGGAGGTTTTGGTTGCCAGGTTGTCTCCGTAGCTGTCTTAGTGTGTGGTTTATTGTTGTTTTCAGTTTCTTCGAGTCGGGGCTAGTGATTTTCAAATTTGGAGGGACATTTATGTACTTTTTGGAACTTTTATTTACAGGGAATCTTTTTCCAAGATTGGCGATGAAAGTCTCCCATATTTCCAGTTGGTAAACGAGGTTGTCTTGTGCTTCCTTCAGCGCATCTTAAGCCTGTACTGTTACGTTTTCTATGTTTGTTGAGTTACACCTAATGCGGTGGAGGTTTATTGTTCCCACTGGGACAATAGATGTTTCTGCCTCCTGGTGTAATATAGCTGTAGAATGAAGTACCATCTCTTGCGGCATATGGTCACTAAGGGTACTGTTGCCTATTTGAAATTTTGTTGAACATAGTTAATGTTGTGAAGGTGAAGTCTATCGTCGTCGATGCTTTGAGCGAATGGTACGTTGGTGCTGGAGGGTTATCGTCTTTGAAGCGGCAATTGGTTGCCCTCAGGTTTAGGTGTTCAAGTTCTGACAGAAAGAGTATTGAGCGCTTAGTAGATTTATTGACCAATGGGAGGCCTTGGTTTGGGACTCCCCAAATGCCAGTCAGGTCAAGGCAGAGGTCGTCTTCCTGTGTTGTCCCTAGGAGGTGCATGTTACAGTCTCCTGCCATAATGATTTTATCGGTGTTTTCCTCTTCCATTATTCTTGATATTTCATTAACCACTTCCTTTGATGATTGTACTTTATTTTTCGGGTGGAGGTAAACATTTATCAATATTACCTTTTGAGTTTTCTGGTCAAGAGACATTTTGATTACTGAGGCTTGTATACAACTTGGGGAAGTGATTTGAATTGTTAAAGGGTGCATCTCACCGAATTTCAGTATAGAAGAAAGAAGGAGCAGACCACTTGAACGGCGTCCAAATCTGGTGTTTTTTATTGCAGGTTTGAAACATGAAATATATCCCGGGAGGTCAAAGGATGTATCCTCCCAGGTCTCCTGAAGTAAGATAATGTCAAACATTTTGAGGTAGGTCAGAAATTCCGGGTCACTTTGCTTGGAAGGGTGCCACTTATATTAAAAACTGACTCTACTAGCAACCCTTAGCCATTTTTAACTTATCACGTCACTGACACACTCACATCACCACTTGCCTTTATTAGGACCCAGACCACACACCCACATGCACCATACGGCGTTTTCTCTTAAAAGATCTCCGCTAAAGTGACCCTCCGGGGGGCCCGTAGGGCATTGCAGCGCCGGCCCGACGAGGAGCAAAACGCCCAATGATGAAGCATGACATCCTTCGGGGTGTGTGAGGGCAACAAGAGAAATTAAGTTATGCTTCCCCCTCTAATTTCTGGGTCCAATAATAGCCTAGGACTTTAGTTTCCTCTAATCATTTTGAGTCTTTCTCATTTCCTTATCCTCATTTTGGAACAGTGTCTCCTTTTGATTAATACAGATGATATACGGAGCACAGACACTGGACCACAACAAGCTCCTGGTCCCCCCTCTCTTCTTGTACAGATAATTAGCACGGCGGCTTAGCCGAGGGACCCCTTCTTTCAGCCCCCCCCACTTTTCTTTCCCCTTGTATCTTTCCATTTTCCACTTGAGTACTTAAAAATGTCCACCTCAAACATGGGGGACTACCTGGGACTTGGTTTTGATGATGATATTGTGGCCGAAATCTTGAAAACTCCCTCACTACTGGATAGTGAGGGGAATATGGCCAGTACATCATCACAAGGTGATTGGAATTCCCTGGCATCACTCAAGAAGTTATAAGTCAAAATTGCCATGCACGGCACAATCATGACTGAATACCTGAGAGCAAGTGCTGCACCCAATGGCCTGATTGTCCGCACAGCACCAAGAATCTTCCTGGAAGACCTCATTTTCCGCAAAGAATGGAGCCAGATCGCATGGAAGTGCACCCGCGACTGGTTGATTCTCATAATTGGAACAGCTAAACGTCTCTCCGAGGCATTAATCATTAAGATCAATATCGCAGAGAATGGACTGAAAACTGGGATCAGTATTTCAGCCTACAAGACCCGTTTAGCAGAAATAAATGCAGAGATGGCAGACCATCGTGATTACCTATTACAGCAGAAAGTGTCGAAACTACAGAAAGACATAAAAAAATTCGACAGAGAGAAGGTATATCCCTACACCAAGGAGGACTACAGACCAACAGACAGCGATGCAGCCTCAGATGAAGGCTCCACATCATCAACCAACTCAGGACGCTCCATGTACAGCAACTCCAGCAACAGTAGCTGGGGAAGGAACAGCAATAAACCAGGTCTACTCCCTCTACCCCCTATGCCACCCATGTATGGTTATGCGCACCAACCTTACCCTCAACAGGGCCCGATGTGGTATCCAGCCTTTCCGGGTCAACTCCCAGGATTTCAACAACCATTCTTCCCTAATGCACCTCCTCCTTTTCAGAACAGAGGCAGGGGACGAGGCAGAGGAAGAAGAAGAAGTCAAAAACAGGTTCAATGGCAGGATCCAGAGACACAACAGAGGACAACAAGGAGCACGACACTTCCAAGACCCTGATAGTGAACCTCACAGATGAAGACTTAAACACAGATGAAACCACCGTCCTGGAACTTGGTCTTGGTTTTGTAGCCACCCCTAAGGAGGATAACCTCCGTTTGAACGAGGAGCTGCAACAACTTTTTCGAAAAATTCGTATCAAATCCTTTTTCAGTAACCACCCTACCCCAGATCGCCAGGATACCGGACTCAGACCACCTTCCAGATTTACTCCATCGGCTGGCATGGTCCCTAGTGAAGTATTGACATTTGAGAAGGCAGTCCTCAAGGAGGCCAACAATTTGAAAAGACAACATGTCTATGACAACTTGCCCAAAAGACTCCGCCAGGCTGTACTTTCACTCACTAATGATGAAACCATCATTATAAAACCGGCGGATAAGAGTGGGGCCACTGTTATCCTATCAGTTAATGACTATGATAAAGAATGCGTCAAACAACTTGGGAAAATGGAATATTACAAAAAGTTGGAGACAGATCCCACTGAGAAACTTTTATCACGCATACGCATCCTAGTCAATGAAGCAACAATGGAAGGTTGGATCACACCTCATGAGGAGGCTTTCCTGATCAACGAGGACCCTAGAATGCCGTACTTTTATATATTACCCAAAATTCACAAGGGTATCATTCCACCCCCAGGACGACCAATCGTCTCAGGCATTGGCTCGCTATTGGAACCACTTAGCAAGTTCTGTGACTTCTTTTTACGCCCTTTGGTTCAAGCCACTCCAGCTTACCTAAAAGATACCAGGGACGTTCTGAATCTGATGCAAGAGATTAATGAAAACAACACCGAGACCATCAACCTCCTCCTAACTTTAGATGTGGAGGCATTATATACTAACATCCCCCAAGATGCCACCATTGAAGTTGTAGAACAACTTCTACTTGAGACAGACCTCCCAACCAATACTCCTGCGGTCTTCATCACGGAACTCATGACGCTAGCCCTCAAGAACAACTTTTTTATGTATAAGACCGCCATCTACCACCAAATACAAGGGACCAGCATGGGGAGCACATTCGCGCCGAGCCTGGCAGGGCTGTACATGGCACATTTTGAGGCCAATAACATCTTTACGGACAACAATCCCTACAAAGAGAATATGGTAACCTGGAAACGATACATCGGCGATGTACTCATCTTATGGAAAGGGAATGCGGATACCTGCCAGGAGTTCTATCAATGGATTAACAACCTGAACCCCAATCTACGCTTCACCAAAACAGAAAGTGAAAAAGAAATCCCCTTTCTGGATCTATTGATCACCTTAGATGATGGCAAACTCCACACTACCATCTACAAAAAGACAACTGATCGCAATAGTTTGCTGGATTTTCGAAGCCATCATCCTAAAGCATTGAGGGAAAACTTGCCCTTTGGGCAATTTTTGAGAATCCGTCGGAACTGTAGTAACACTCATGAATTTGACACCCAGGCGAACACCCTGATGAGGAACCTAAAACAGAGAAACTACCCAGAGATGATTGTGCAACGTGCACGTAAACGAGCCAGAAACAACAACCGCCAGGCATTACTGGAAGATAGGATCAAGGAAACCGATAACATCATTACATGTGTCACCACCTTTACCCCTCTTTCAAACAAAATCAGAAACATTGTGAACCGTAACTGGAAAATTCTGAATGCAGGGAATCTTACAATGGAGCGCCCCAGATTTGCATTCAAGAGGACCACCAACTTACGCGACCAACTGGTCAACACTAGACCTCGCCCCAAGACCAACCGTCAGGAATCCACAGTATGGTCTCTACCTGCTGTGAAAGGTCATTACCCATGTGGGAGTTGTAGTGTGTGTCCCTTTACCAAACATACCACAAGTCTTGACTTGGACAACGTCATTTGGGATCAGCGGAACCACACAAATTGCAACACGAAAAATTGTGTTTACCTCATTACCTGCCCTTGTGCACTTCGCTACATAGGGATGACCACACGACAGGTCAAATTGAGGATCAGTGAACACAGGAGTACCATTAGACGAGGCAGAACAGCAACGAGACTCACTAATCACTACATCGAGAAAGGACACTCATGTGATGATATCAGGTGGACAGTCCTGGAAAACAACCAACTGTGGAATAGTAACACCTTACTACGTAGAGAACAACGTTGGGTACATCGTCTACGGACCAATGAAGATGGCCTCAACGATGAGATACCATGGACAGAACTGTAACCGAGCCTGCTCTCATCTCTGAAATGAGCAACCAACAAACCGCAGCCACCACTATGGACAGTAGAGCCTTATCCTCAGCAATTTCACAGTTCACCCGCCATATTAGCGGTTTGACGATCTGCAATCCCTACTTGGAAGTGGACACTGACAGGCACACGTTCCCTTCATTTAACTTCAGACTGACACATAGTCGTTGAGTTACCCACCCTTCACAACATCGGGTCCTGCAGAGTGAGGAGTAAACAGTAGACGTAACCCCCATATAATTGGGCTCTCCATCAAGTGTTGTGGCCAACCGGGCAATTAGTCACTTTTTGGGATCATCCAGATCTTGGGCATCCGGGTGAGTCTCGTTCTGGTAGACACTACACCCCAAACCCCACTAATTAACATCAACACACACAACAACCCCCCCCCCCCCCACCTGGGACTCCTCTGCCCCTATGGCTCCCTCATCTTAACAAGGTGGGATTTCAGCAGTCTTTGACTGGACACACACATGCGCCCACGATGTATTCTCCAACGACGAGCCACCTGGGAAATACACACGTGTTCATAAAGTGGATTTCTCACACTTAGACTACATGTCTCATAGGGAGAGAGTTTGATTAGATATCATTAGTTTCCTATACTTAGACTTTACACTGTCCATGTAACAGTTTCATGAGAGAACAGGGAACACACGCCATTGCGCATGCGCGCCACATAGACTTTTTCTATAAACTTTAAGACGGAGGCTTCATTACAACGCGCATGCGCGGAGACTTTCTGTCTGTTTTCCACACATGCGCAGTACTTAACGCTACGCCCAACACACACCTGTTTCCCATTGTGGACCGGAGACGGGGACCACCCTGTAACGCCCGCCCCGGGACTACAAATGGACCCTTGAGCAGCCTTCAATTCCTTTCCAGATAGGAGGACGGCTGGGGTAGGAGTATAAGAGGCCACGCCGGAGCAAAACTGTAAGTAGCTGATCTAAGGGGAACTGAGGAGATGGGTCGTGTATTAAACGGCGACTCAGTTGGCAGTAAGACTTGTTTTTCGTCCGTTGCAATGGAGAACAGTGAGATTGTATATGTATATAATTTTTGTCGATTTTAGTGACGAGGACCCCTGCTTCCACTTTTTTGGGTGGAACGCAGGCTTCTATTGCATTAACTAATTCTGGATTTGAGTCTTTTGTCCTTTCTAAGATATCAAAGTTTTTTAGATTGCGTTCTTTTGTAGACAGTGCGTTGTGTAGGTGTCTTTTGTCTGGTCCGTTTTGTTCGGGTTCTGTTTGTGGTTTTAGTTTAATATTTTGTGAATCCGTTGAGTGAATTTGTGCCACTGTTTGCTTTAGGTTTAATTTTATTTCAACATCAGAAATAGAGTTTGATTTGAGATTACTTGGATGTAAGGGTGTTTGCAAACCTTTAATCTCACTTGTCTTAGAAAATATTATAGATGCTGGATCTTTCAGAATCGCGAACTTGGTAAAGATCTTAGGTTGAAAGGAGTATGGGTTCTTTTGTTTGGAAGAGCCCTCTATATTTATTAGACTCCTGTTTCCAGGGTTTAGGCATGAGCCTGCCGTGAGGATGGTTGATTGAGCAGTTGTTGTAATTGGTTTCAACGCTTCGTTTAGTGATGACGTTACCAGCTTTGGATAGGTTTTGGAAGGGGATTGACCTAGGTTTCGGTTGGCTATCTGATCGTCCAGTAAGGTTGATATTTTGCTAGGGTTTAGATGTGATATAGGGTTTCTGGTTGTCTCGAGCTTGGCGTTTTTTGCTTTCTGGATGTCCAATTCATCATTGACGGAAACCTCGGAGCTACATTCGTAGTTTCCATTGTCTAGCGTTTTTTTCCTTTTTGTTGGTTTTTTTTGCTTTTTGTGCTAGTTTAGTGCTAGGTAAGTCTTTTCTTGTCCTGCCGGATCTCAGGTTTCCCAGTTATGAGCTTCGGATTAGAATCAGATGAACACTATCTTTTACTGGGAAGCGGTCTATGCTACCCTAAGTCGGTTGTTCCTGGTCACTGGTTTTAGCTTGTGTGCTTATGTGCGTACGTAGATTCAAGTATCCAGTGAGGTGTACGCCAAAGTCTCCACTCAGCCGTGTCCCAGTCCCCCCTCCGTTGCCCACTCTTGAAAAGTGAGGGGCAGGACGGACCTGGGGAGTGCAGTAAAACAGGGACGGTGGCCTGAAGGGCTTTCTTACAATTAACCTGTTATTGTTGTTACTCTTATTACTATTACCACATGTAGTTTTAACAATAACGGCGGCTGAGGGCTCTCACCAGTTTGGGTAGTGGAGGTTTGCCTGCTGTCCTGGTTTATGAGCACCGCCTAATGGACCTCCGTGGGCGGCTCCTTCCCCTTCTCTGGTGGTGCCTTCTCTCCTCTCCTCTCCTCTCCTCTGCTCAATGCTCCTCTGCTCGACTAACGGCTCTGTTAGCGGTGCCGTGGATGATATCACAGCGCGGCTCTACACCGGACGGGCTCGAACGGGTTTTTTTTTCTGGAATAGACCCTCCTAGTCACGGCCCTGTGTCAATAAGTCTGGTGGGGATGAAGGGGTCGGCCTAGCGTTTGGTCCTTCAGCCTGGCACCCGCAACTGCCGCTCTCTCTGTCTCTGACGTCTCGCAGCTCTCACCACGAGGGGATGGAGGGTGAGACAAGGCGAGGTGGGGCAAAGTTAGCAATCTGGGCAGGCTGATGGGACTGAAGCGGTTGCTCAGACCCGTGAGCCGCAAGCCTGCCGCTGGCCACCTCCGTGTAATCCGCGTAGTCAAGCGGTTCCTGTGCTGCCGCTCCTTTGTTTTTTTTGTCTCCCAGTCTGGCCCAGTTTGACCCAGCGTCTCCGAGGCGTCTCCGAGGCGGCCCGCAGCCTGTGGCCCCACACTACTCGGTCTTCTGGCCTCTGGCTATGGGTGTTGGAGGCTGCAACTCCGGGGGTCAATTCGGGTCGGGTTGGGTCAGGGTCAGTTCGGGTCCGGCCGCAGCACCACTGCTGCTGCTGCTCCTCCGCTTGCTAGCTCGCCAAGAGTTTCCCGATCACGTGACAATCACCTGACTCACACTGTCCACAGCCAGTTTCTTTCCAGCCAAAGCACCCCCCAACCTATGCCATTCTCTCCGGTGCTTCCAACTTTAATTTGTTCAGGCTGCAGCTTAAACTCCCTCTCAGCCTTTCTGTCCTCCAGCTTCTCTGGGGACAGACCACGGTAAGACACACTTTTCTCTGCCATGACAATGGGCACCACTCCTGGGGTTGACTTGTCCTCTCCCTCTGAGAGCTGCAGCATAAGACCTATGCCCTCGTCCTCCTCTTGTTTCTCCACATCATATTCCCCCTCCCTGTCCTCTGCTGCTGCCAGTGATTCATGAACTTCTGCCCAGCCCCTCAGAGCCTTCCGGAGTTCCAGCTTCCTGGTGTTCCTCTTGGCTGGATGTCCCCTCTTCTTACAGATCTCTTTGAGTTCAACCACAGTTTAGCTATCCAGGTTGGCAAGCTTAAACTCAATCCATGCAGGTGTAGCCGCTGGCACAGACAGTTAGGCAGAATGATGGTGAATTTGGAAAAAGTAAAAAGCCAAATCAAGGAGGATATAAAAGAAACTCAGGGGGATATTCTCAAGAGTGTGTGATAACTACCGCTAAATCGGCTTAACGCAACTCTTCACATCGCAGTCTATCGCGGGAAAATAACTCCATGTTAACGCGGTATTCTCAAGCAGGCGGCGCCATGTGATAGTCCCACGATAACGCGTCAAATGACTGCGTCGAAAGTACCGCAATGCCACAAAAACGCAAAACGCGAACGCGAAAATAGTGGCGATGAGGTCAATCGCGATACAAAAATCAGCGATAAGCAGCAATAGGCCTGCAATTCCCACGCGTCATACGGGAAAATGCTCCATAAAAGCAGAGTAAAAAAACGGTGGGATGAAAATGTACGAGCACAAGGATAAGTTACTTACCTGTAATCCTACTTCTCTTCCATGGGTATACTCCTCAATAATCATAAGCACTGAATTATCTCCGCCCATGTGCGGGAACCCGGAGCATATTTAAAAAAATACATATATATGTGTATGTTTTAGAAAAGGAGTACATAGTACTAAATAAACACACACATATACATGTATAACATAAAAATATGCAGCCCTATACATATCCAATAGACTAAGAAGCTAAAGTTACATGCATTTCTCTAGTATGAAAATAACACATATACATATAATGTAAGAGAAGGACATGCACAGTAATAGCATTCCACAATAAACTTTTATTTTCATAAAGGAAAACAGGTGATAGCAGGCAATTAGCCAAAAAAAATATACATAAATAAATAACATCCTTGTACAGAAAAGGAAACTGGCACCTCACCTTTAAGTCGTCAGAGACCCTGAGCACCTTGCCTTTAAGGCCTCCAGGAGCCCTCTGCTCACATCATGCACCACAGGTGGCAGTTAGGTCAGTTTTTTGTACGGCATAAGAAACCTGTAGGAACCTGCATCTAAGATGCAACAATGCCGTATAAACTGTTAATGCTCGTTAAGGCAGGAGGGTTGCTTATGAATTTGATGAGTATACCCCTGGAAGAGAACTAGGGGCCCGATTCACAGAACTAACTTAAGACAAAATCCTAAACTTACTGCTTTTGGTATTCACAGAAGTTAGGATATAGTCTTAAGTTTGTCTTAAGACAAACTTAAAACAGACTTAAGACAGACTTAAGACAAACTTAAGACAGACTTAAGTTAGGATTTTGTCTTAAATTTGTCTTAAGTCTGTCTTAAGTCTGTCTTAAGTTTGTCTTAAGACAAACTTAAGACAAAATCCTAACTTCTGTGAATACCAAACGTAGTAAGTTTAGGATTTTGTCTTAAGTTAGTTCGTGGTAGAAGCTTTCCCTCTAGTGAAATGAGCCTTAGGTTTACCCGGAAGGGGTTTGTTGGCCAATTGGTATGACAGTATAATACAAGAAACTATCCATCTCGAAATGGATCTTTTGGAAGCTGCAGAACCTGTATTAACAGGACCATAGTTAAGAAACAAACGTTCTGATTTCCTCAGTGTCTTTTTCCTGTCCAAATAAAATTTCTGAGATCTAGGGAGTGGAGAGATCTTTCTGGAGGATTCGAAGGGTTCTGAAAAAAGGTAAGTAAAGTGATAGTCTGGTTAATATGGAAGTCCGAGACTACTTTAGGCGAAAAACTAGGATGTGTTCTGAGAACCACTCTGTTGGCGTGAAACACAGGTTAAGGTTCTTTACAGCAAAGGGCCTGGATCTCACTCACCCTGCGAGCAGATGTAATGGCCACCAGGAACGCGGCTTTCCATGTTAAATGCTGTAAGGAAGCTTTATGAATAGGCTCGAAAGGGCCCCCATCAACTTTGTTAACACAATGTTAAGCTCCCATGGAGGAGAGGGAGACGTGACTGGTGGGTAAACCTTTCTCAATCCCTCAAGAAAATCCTTTGCCACAGGAATTCTAAACAAATACGTCTGGTTGGGGGACTTCCTATAGGCTGTGATAGCTTCAAGGTGGACTTTGATAGAAGTGAACTGAAGACCAGATCTAGCCAAATGCAGCAAGTAGGGTAAAATCACCTGTTCCTAACCCCATATGGGATCATGTCAATTGTCCACACACCCTAGGAAGAAACGCTTCCACTTGAAGGCATACGATCTCCTCGTGGAAGGTATTTTAGCTTCTTTAAGAATAGCCATACAATCTGGGATCAATTGGAGGTGTCCATATTCTATGAGTTCAGGAGCCATGCTGTCAACCAGAGGGAGGACAGGTTGGGGTGGAATACTCTCCCTGCCTGCTTGGATAGGTGATCCGGGTGGCATGGCAACCTCCTGTGTGGCACTTCAGATAATTGAAGGAGGTCCGGAAACCACCACTGGCGAGGCCACTCCGGGGCTATTAGGATCATCCTGGAGTTGGTCCTATACAGCTTGTTAATTAAAACTGGGATCAACGGAATCGGTGGAAAAGCATACAGTAAGCTCTGAGACCATTCGATCAAAAGAGCATTCCCTTGAGATCCTTGCTGGGGAAACCTGGATGCGAAGACGGGGCATTTTGCGTTTACCGCGTCTGCAAACAGGTTGAAGTCTGGCGTTCCACATTCTCAAAAGATGCTGTGAGCGACCTCGTTGTTGAGAACCCAATCGTGGGCTTAGACGAAGTCTTTGCTGAGGAACTCCGCCTGAGAGTTGAGAGAGCCCGGTAGATGAATGGCTACTATTGACAGGTCTCTCGCTAGAAGGCAGTTCAATATGGTTTGAGACTCTGCGGAGAGTGTTCTTGATCGGGTACCGCCCTGTTTGTTCACATAATACATCGTCGTTGTATTGTCCGTTTAGATTAGAATGGCCCGAGACTTGAACAACAGAAACAGGGACTTGAGAGCTAGATGTACGGCTCTCAGCTCTAGCAGGTTGATGTGGTAACTCTTTTCTGAGTCGGACCATAGACCTTGTACTTGCAGAGGACCCATATGAGCACCCCAACCCTGGAGAGAGGCGTCCGTGACTATAGTCTGGGTTGGAGGGTCCTGGTGGAAAGGAACTCCCTTCATCAGGTGTGATCGCTTCATCCACCACCGGATGGAGTCTTTGGCTGATTGGTGGAGAATTATCTGATCCTCCCAGCGCCCTGATACTTGCATCCACTGGTCTTCCAAGCATTGTTGTAATGGACGCATGTGCAATCGTGCGTTTGGTACTATAAAGATGCATGATGCCATCAAGCCCAGTAGTGATGACACCTGTTGAACTGTCGAGAGGTGCGTGAGAAGAAGGTTCAGGCATTTCTCTTGGATTGATGACAACCTCTCCTCCGAATGACACACGCTTGCTTTTTTTCGTTGTCCAGGAAGGAGCCTAGGTAATGGATCCTTTGCGTTGGATTTTGTATGGACTTCTTGAAGTTGACATGAAGGCCCAAGTTGTTGAGGAGCTGAAGGCAGCATGAGAGATGATCCTGCAACAGAGTAGGAGATGGGCTTTTCAGGAGCCAGTCGTCCAGGTAAGGATATATGAATATTTTCTGCTTGCGGAGAAAAGAGACCACCACAGCCATACATTTGGAGAATGTTCGGGGGGCTGTTTTGAGCCCAAACGGGAGAACTGAGTACTGGTAATGTTGAAAAGACATTCGAAATCGTAGAAATTTGCAATGTTTCTTTGATATTGGTACATGGAAGTTTGCATCCTGTAAGTCAATGGAGCACATCCAATCCCCTTCATGAAGCTGTGGGAAAATTTGATAGAGTGCTAACATTCCCAAAATTTCTCTCTGCGGATGTATTTGATCAACAGTCTCAAGTCCAGTATAGGTCTGTATTCTGTGGTGGGGCCTCTTTTTTGCACAAGGAAGTAACGCAAGTAGATTCCTTGATTTCTTTGCGGAGCGAGGACTTGTTCTATAGCTCCTTTCTTCAATAAGGTATTTACCTCTGTTTGTAACAATCGGTGGTCTCGGTGAGAAACGCCTCTTGGAGGTATAGATGGAGGAGGAGTTGTGAACTTGAGAAGATAGCCATTTTGAACAATGTTGATGACCCATTTGTCTTTTGTTATACGTTTCCACTCCTCCAGATGTAACGAAACACTTCCTCCCACCGGAGTGGACAACAGATTTGGAGGAAGACACACCTCATGGCTTTTGGGGTTGCTTTGGTGCTGTTGACTGCTGTTTGTTTCCACCTCTGCCATGTCCCGGTCTACGTTGCTGGAACTGGGACCTTTGTAGCGTCTGACCTTGGGTCTGCGATGACCGGTTAGAGGATTGACCCCACTGCCGGAAAGAGCGTTTGTCATAGGAACGAAAGCGACAGAGGAATTCCTTCTTCTTTTCAAAGCCTACAGCCTTGAGAGTATCCACCTCAGTTTTCATTTTTGCCATTTCTTCATCCGCATGTGAACAAAACAACGACCAACCATTAAAGGGCAGATTGACTATCTTTCTTTGAGCATCGAGCTTGAGACCCGTGAGTCGAAGCCCTGCTGATCTTCGAGAGCAAATACCATCGGCATATCCATGGGCTGCCAAATCTGCAGAATCGACCCACATCCGCATCCGTGACGTAGAACAAATTACCATTGTCCTGCATCACATAGGCATCTCCTCACAGTCACAATGTACATTGACATGCAGTCTGCATGTAAATTGCGCCAATGCAGACACTGTGAAACCGCATCTCCCCTTCACCTTGCAGAGGGACAAGCAGCCCCTCCTGCACACAGACGTGTCATGCCCATGATCAATCAATTATGACAGCGTGGACGAATGTAGAGGCAGTGACTCCCGCTTACGTACTGTTATGGGACTTGAGTCACAGGGGGCATCCCTGTATCATGGTGGTACATAACTGACCCCAAAAGGAGCCCTGTTGTCACCTGTAGGTCGCAAATGGCATCCAAAATGGAATGATCTTGGACACATGTGAAACGCAGAAGAGTCAGATACCCTACTAACTGTGACACACAGAACTGGCAGTTCAAAACCGTGACACCCCAAACAGCCTCTCTGCACAGAGGTGACACACCCACCATCCATAAACAAATCATAAAATCGTTAGCAATACATGTCGCACTCACACTTGTCTGAGTGATGTGCCTGTACAGATGAGTGACATGCACTTAGGGAATGTCATTTATTTGCACATGCTGTGCCTGTGGGTATTCTGTCCTGTCCCATGATTGCCAAGGACTGTCACAATGTGACGTGTTCATCTGAAGAAATTTGCAATGATGGAGTCCCTGCGGGCTATTCCTGCTGCGGCTGCAGTGGGGTGTGGTCCACCTGCCTCATCTTCATCATCCTCGTCCGGTGCTTCTGGAACTGGTATCCATGGTGCCTTGCTTCATACACATATGTTGTGTAACACACAACATGCAATGATCATCTTGCACACGATGTCTGAGCTGTACAGGAGCCTTCCACCTGTGACGTCCAGGCACCTGAAACGTGACTTTAACAGGCCAAATGTGCATTCCAAGATGCCCCTGGTGCATTTGTGGGCTGCATTGTACTGCCTCTGGGCCTGTGTGTTGAGGGCTCGGAGGGGTGTCATCATCCAAGCGAAGAGTGCATATCCTTGGTCACCTGTGACAATGCAGAGACATGAGTCAATAGTTGGTTCTGCATGATTTGTTGGCAGGCTCACTGGTTCATTGGTGTGTTATATGTGTGATTTTGTGATTCCTGTATGACATGTACTACTTATTGCAAATGAGCGGCATCAATGTGTATTACGTAGCCTCACTGCTGCTCCTCCCTCCCCCGAGCCTATTCACTAGTGTGCGCATTGCAGTTGCACCACTTGCACCCCTACGGCACACCATTGTCATGCCCATCTGCACATGTCCACAAGCCTGACAGCGACACAGTGATGTGCGCTGAAGGTGTACGGCCACGTGTGTGTAGGCCTATGGTAAGAACAGGGTGGACACAGATGTAGAGTTCATGCCTGGCTGAACTCGTCCTGCGGTTGAGGGTAGACCTGTGGCTTATGTTGTGGAAATAGCGACACACACAACAGTTGGCATGTATGATCTCGGACCCCGAGAGGGCTTGCGCACCCTCATGTACCCCTTGGCTGAGGCCGCACTCCGTGGGCATGCTACATAGCAATATTGAACATTGCTTGACGGGTGGTGCAGACACTATGCCAGAGACACACGCATCAGTTATCTCTTTGTCAAGGCCTGAACTCAACCACGCCCAGAGTCACGTGTCGAATGACCACACTCCTACGCCATACTGCCATACGCCGGTCCATTCACTTACGCTCACAGGGGGGTCCGACACAGCCACATATCCCAGGTCTACCCCACTGCCTGAGGTGAGAAGGTTGCGCATGCTGTACACAGCACAATGTAATGTGGTATCGCCTGGGGCCCTCATGCATACATAATGACCACACAGACACACTGAAATAATTTGTGGAACTGGCTACGGGCACGTGCGCCTGGCACCCTTTATTGCCAGGGTCACACGTCCAGTGATGCCTGTGCTGGATGGGTGTTGGGTAGTGTAAGCAACCCCTCAGGGGTTGGTTGGTTCTGGCAACAACTACAACAGTGATCAGACAATCAGAAGTTCAAAGTACAAGCAGCAAGGCTCCATGACTTGAGCTGCACAGAGTTAGTGGCCCCGGATGCACTGTGGCCAGCACAGGCACACCCGCAAGGGACGGTGACTTGCGGTGCACTGAGATAGGGCCACGAGAGCTGAGCGGGTCCTCGTTGATGTCCAAGGAGAATGTCGCGGAGTGTTATGGGGGACAGAGGAAGGTGTCCATCCAGGGCATGATGCAGAGGGCAGAAGCAAGCAGAAACAGTCATGATGTAGGAGTTGAATGCTACAGTCTCCTTTTTCCCACCATGTCAGTATCAGCTACATGATGATGAAGGCAACCCCCAGGCCATAGACTCAGACGCCAACAAAGTCCAACGGGAGAGTGCCCATGACTCCCGTGGCACAGAGTCAGTGGCACCAGAGCTGGAACGGGATGTAGTCTGCGATGAGGCCTGTACAATGATATAGACTCTGCAATGAACAAATCAAGACTCAGTTCCAATTGTGTGTCCTACTCGGCCGCAGTGTGTGCCGGAGGCAGCGGTCAGCGTGGGGCAACCACTGTGCAGCCAGCTCCTCCTGGATCTCTAACACACAGCGTTGAAATGGCATGTGGAGAAGATTCCTGGTTGACGGAGGAGGAGGCACCAAAGCTGAGCGGGTGTGCACCCTGCGACTATGCCGTGTCTTGCCTGGGACGGACTGGATTGGATTTCTCAGAGGCCTGCTGGACCGGTGTGTAGGCCTAAGGCAGAAGTCCGCAAGGGCCCACAGACAGGTGTAGTCGGAATGCTATGCACAGAGTTGGTGGCACCACATCGAAGGGAGTATAGGGATTTAAACGATGTCATGAATATGTACTCTGCAGTCGTGTAATCAAGACTCAGTTCCAAATGTGTAACCTACTTGTCCGCTGTGTATGCCGGTGGAGTGCGTCAATGAGAAAGGAGTACTGCGGGCATTGCTCACGGAGGCCGCGATAGTCTGAGGAGGCTGCCAAGGTCATGGGCCTCTGGCTTGGAGCTAGCACACGCACGTGGTGGGCACTCTTGGAGACACGCCGGTGTCGGCAGGTGAGCAGTGAGGCCTGGATGCGCAGGGGCGGAAGAAACTGGTTCGGGAAGCAGCGGCCCGGGCTGCGGCAGGCGCACAGGATTGAAGGCACCGCCGCACACGGCGTCCGACTTGTGACGGGGTGAGAGGCACCGCCCTGGCAGACAAGATCGCCATTCCAGAAGAGAACCACGCCCATGGCTAAGTGCTTTTTATTCACACCCCTACGCTAGCCTGGCATATGCCGGGTAAGCCCACTCCGCACACGCTTACAGGGGGGATGTAACAAGCTACATTTCCATGATCTTCCCCACCGGCTGGTGTGACATGGTTGCGTCCAATGTCCACAACACTACCAGCACCAGCATTATATGTCAACATGGATATGTCTGTGGTCTGCATACTACTGTCTGTCCAGAACATCCACGCCACACTTGGCAATGTGTGCATTCTCATTCATGGGTCACTTGCCTCCTTCGCATATGCCTGGTTGCCACCTACCTCCACATTCCGCTAGTGTGTGGCTGCGGTGCCATGACGTTGGCGGCTCATGTACATGGCTAGCCCAGGTGGCCACAGTAAGTTGTGCTGTTGTGTCTGGTGGGTGGGCATGTTGCTTGGCATGTTGTATGTGGGTTTGTAATGTGTGCATTGCCAGAGTTGTGAGTTGCATGATTGTGAATTGGAAGTGTGTGGTGTGTTCATTTGGTACTTACCAACGAGCACTGCAGTTCCGTAGGTGCCATCCTGGAAGTGCTGGTTGATGATGGACTGTCGGAAGATGTATGAATCATGCACACTGCCTGGGTAGTTGGCGATGACATTGGTGAAGAGTCCCCGGTGGTCCACTATTGCCTGCACATTGATGGAATGCGTGTGCTTTCTCTTGCGGTAATTGTGTGCAGTGTCGGCAGGGGGCACAAGTAGGACATGTGTGCAGTCAATTGCCCCCAACACGTGCGGGAATCCAGCTATGGTGTAGAAGCATTGCTTGGTCTACAGCTGTTCCTGCACAGTGTGGGAGAATTATAGGTACTGGGGTACCAAGCTGATGATGGCATCTAGGACAGGTTTGAGGAACTTGGATAGGGCTGGCTATGAGACTCCTCCGGCTTTGGCTGTTGTTGGTTGGAATGTCCCAGAGGCCAAAAGGTTCAGCACAGCCAGCAGCTTTGTCTGCGGAGGGATGTTGGTTGTCCGCTGTGTTGGTACCGTCAGCCTTTGGGCAATAATGTTCAGGATGTAGAGGATGGTTGTCCTTTTGAGCCTGTAGTGGGCGATGACATACTCTGGTGTTAAGTCTGTGAGGCTGGTACGTTTCCTGAAGGTCCGCTGTCTTCGTCTGCGCTGCCTCTGTGGTGGTCTGGGGGGGAGGCAGGGAGGGACTGGGGGGGTGGTGGTCCTGGGGGTGGTGGCGGTTGGTGTTGTGGCCCTGTCGGGGCTCTGAGCTGCATGATGAGTAGCTCCATGGCATCTGTTGTTCTTCAGATGTGGCTCTGGGCTGGGCTCCCTTTATGCTGCAGGTTGTCATCCTGCTTTGCACCAGGTCAGAGCAGGTGTTAATTTCCTGCTGCTAACGCGCCTTATCGCCTGTTTTGGGATCCTATCGCCGATGTGGCTGGTCATTGAGAATGTTGCAGAGTGGTGGTGTAGCGGCTTTTTGCTCGGGAACGCCTACTCTGCATCTCATTAGCGATAGTTGCCGGGGTCATCCGTGGTGATGTTTTTTGCGGGTGCTATCGCAGGTAAACTGGTGGTATCGGCTGTTAGCACCAGCTTGTGAATGGGGCAATGAATTTATAGCAACTTTGGATGAGATAAAGTGATAGATAACTGGTGATAGATCCTTGAGAATATGCCCCTAATATTGGTATCAAATTAATTATCTGGATGTTAGAGTTTAACAAAATCATGTATGGCAGTGTAAAAACACATGTACTAAATCTCACTGCTGAACACCAAAGTAGGAAATCGGGTTACAGGTTGAGGGCGGTTAAACTCTACTCAAGCAGCAAACACAATTATTTTCTTGTCAGGGTGAAACAAAAGCAAATCCCAAAATATTCTGTGCTTAACCCCATGATAGCTTGGCACAAGAGCAGTCAGGTTTAACTTAGAGTACATGTGTAAAGTATTTATGCAGCACACAGACAGTAATAAAGTGAAAACACAACACAAGAAAAATCCCATGCCAATTTAGAAAAACAGAGTAAAATGTAATAAATTATTTGACACCAAATGAAAAAAATCTGATTAAAAGTAGGCCTTGTGTAAAATTCCCCTTCGCTTGTAAAATTTGGGAACTCCACGTTCCGCGGAGAAAACAGAGTTCCCGATAAATTCCGCCTCGTAGCAGAATTTATTTTCAGTTGGAGTGCTCGGCCTGGGTTTTTACGCGTGCTGGTGTGCTAGCCAAGCGCACACGAGTGCCGGCAAGATTTGTCAGGCTCCAGCAAAACTGGCTGTTTGTCACCTTCTTGCAAATCCAACTCAGAATTTTCAAATGAGTTACAACACTTTCATATTAAAAAAATTCACCATGAAACCAGCGTACTGGAATATTTCCTGAATAAAAACGACTTCCCTGACTTGCCCAGACCACCCTTTCTGGAACTCTTGTGTAATTAGGGGGTTAGGGGTTTCCCCCCGTCTAGGACAAGTACAGCAAAAATATAACTGCTCAATAATATACAGCTAGTAAGGGATTGGGACCCATCACCCCTCTTTTCCCCCCAAAAGACTTGCCAAACACCTGCAAGCGCTTGCCGGTCACTAGTTTGGCTTTAGGCCACGCCTGCAACATCCGCCCCTTTTTTCCTGAAGACAGCGAGAGAAGGCCAGTGACCGCAGCTGCATCCTCAAGCAAATTTTCTCCTCGTGGTGCCGTTCGTGCACGATTTCGAGCAGGAGAACACCCTTTGCATTGCCAAACTTAAACAAGCATTGGCATAGCCAATAGGTCTCGCCTTTGGGACCTTATAAGTGTTTAGCTATGCAACAGTTGATGTTGTTGCACCAACTATATTGTGCTGCATAACTAAATACTTATAAGGTCCCAAAGGCGAGACCTATTGGCTATGCCAATGCTTGTTTTCCTTTCCTTTCCTCTCCCACCTCAAGAGCCTGTTGCTCGCCAGCCCCCCCTCCCACGTTGCTCGCCCTGCTGCACCCACACTCCGTAATCCTAACCCCCCCACTCCCAGGGCTTTAAAGAAGAACAACAAATTTGTTCTGTTGGAAAGGCTGCACAGCTGGCAAAAGCATTGCAAAATTCAACAGAAAAAATGCGAGACCTATGGTCTTTGCTCGCGCTTGTTAAAGAAGGGATTAAAAGCCAACTTTGTGTAAATCAGAAATAGAGTGGGTTATTTGGTCGTGTTGCATTCTTATCTCTCGTGTTGATGGAACACTGTACACCCTCTTGGTTGCTTTAATACGGAAACAAGTGAGGCGGGAGACATGCTGGATCTGTGTGTCAGGAGAAGGCGGGAATGGTGGAGAGGAGCCCGGGCCCGGTCACTGACGCAGGATTTCTGCTCTTTGATTTTCGTTTGCTTTATCTGCAAAGGAAACGCTGACAGGGAAGGATGACAGCTAGAGATGCATATTTTAAAAGCTTCTAATTAAGACCAAGAACAAGCATTGGCCGTAAAAGCAAACTCTGTGTAAATCAGAAAAAGAGTGGGTTATTTGTTTGTGTTGCATTCTTCTCTCTTGTGCTGATGGAACACTGTACGCCCTCTTGGTTGCTGTAATACGGAAACAAGTGAGGCGGGAGATGCGCTGGATCTGTGTGTCAGGAGAAGGCAGGAATGGTGGAGAGGAGCCCGGGCCCGGTCACTAACGCAGGATTCCTGCTCTTTGCTTTTCGTTTGCTTTATCTTCAAAGGAAACGCTGACAGGGAAGGATGACAGTTAGAGATGCATATTTTAAAAGCTTCTAATTAACACCAAGAACAAGCATTGGCCGCGCGGCCGTTAAAGCAAAAGTGATCGCGGTAAGCACGCGAGTGGTGCGCGTGCAGCAGTGATCGCTCTGGAAGGGAGGCAGATGGCAGCTGCACGCGTGCACGCTCGCGTGAACGCAAGCGCTAGGCCAGCCAAAGCGTGGGGTAGCACTTTGAAAACCCACCTAATAAATGTCTCGCAGAGCAGCGCATGCGCTGGCTCAGGCGAGACCTGAAAACGTTGCGTGAACGGGCACAATGAGCAGCTCCACCCGCAGAGTTTTTGGGGTGCTCCATGGAATTCCAATCCCTGGGCTCCACCCAGGCCTAATCAGTAGAATCAGAGATGTGCAATTTTAAAGGTTTAGGTAAAAATAGTGTTTAAATGCAAAAAGTGCAAAATGTGGTTATCAGGGCTACAGCAACGAAGTTTGAGCTGAATGCAAAGACCAAGATAGTTCTGCTGAGAAATGCACCTTAAATCATGGTTTCGGGTTTTAAATGGCAATTCTTTAGAGACAAAGCTCAACATTCCTACCTGCTCCTAAATGAAAGTAATCACTAATTAAATGTAATAAGGGAACCCAATGTTATCATTTGGGAGGCGCAGGCTTTGCAGTAGCGAAAAATGAATTTAAGAGTTTTCAACTGCCAGGACATGTAAAAGTTAAAAGTACATGTCCAACCGTTCACTTCGCTGTACCCTGCCCTCTGGGCTGTTTAGGGCCTACCCTAGGGGTGATGTGTAGTATATAGGAAGCTTTAGGCCTGGCAAAAGGTTTATTTCGCCAGGTCGAAAAGGCAGTTTACAGCTGCACATAGGCTGCAATGTGAGGCCTGAGATAGGTTTAAAGGGCTACCTAAGTGGGAGGCACAGTGAGTTATGCAGGCCCACTAGGTGCATTTAATTTATAGGCACAAGGTGTATGTAGTGCTTCTTTACTGAGGACTTTCAGGTAAATTAAATGTGTCACTTGAGTGTAAGCTATTTTCACCATCTTTGAAAAAGAGAGCACAAGAACATTAGCAGAGGTCAAAGGCCATATTTATTAAAGAGTTGCATCGCTTTTGCACCACGCAACGTGGTGCATGCAAAGAGTAACCCTTAAGTGTGATTTACTGTGTGTGGCCCTGAGTGGCTTGATAAATCCGGAGTCATGCAACTCAGTGCAAATAGCTGCATGCGTTTCTCTGCCCCAAAGAGGCGTTCTATGGGTGGTGTATGGATGTTCCCACGAAACACCCATGGATTTTGACACATTCCCAGGATTACCAAAAGTGGTAGACCTGGGTATACGCCAAAACTGCAATGCCTCCCCAGGTGAGGCGTAACGAGGAAAATTATGTTTATTTCTCCTTTTTGTCCCCTTATTATGTGTGGTGCATACTGCAGCACACATAGAAAGAGGAAAATGTTTCAGGGGATTGTTTTTGTACATTAAGGTGCTCCTTCCTGCACAAAAACAATCCTGTTTACAATGCAAACACCCTTGCACCATGACGCAAGAGTGTCTACGCTTGCGCTAGGGAACACTTTGTGCACCAGTGCTGGGAAAAGGCAGAAATGTACAGTAATATATTAAATACGGCACATCCCTACCCATTGCCTGTCATGCAGCGCAGCAAGGTGATTTGCTGCGCTGCGTGACTTTTTGATAAATAGGTCCCAAAGTGTGCAGCGTCCTAAGGCCAACAAAAACAAATTCAGCAAAAACAGGAAGAGTAAGGCAAAAGGTTTTGGAGAAGATCAAACTAAGGCTGATGGGTCTAACAGTTCTGTACAATTTAAGAGGTTCTGAAACACCTGACTCCACCAGTAGTTATGTTTTATGAGTACACATGGTTATTGAAGCAATTAGAGGGAGTACAGTTTTTGTGGATGTATCTCTGTCTGATTTACAGTGTGTTTCTGCCACTGCTTCACTAGTGAGCCCACCATGGACTTATTTCCCCGGTGGGCTCAAGTATCTGTCAAGGTGTAGTTTTTTATTCCTTGACTCAAAATATGGCAAATCGGGAAAGAGCCCTTCCCCTATGCCGTAAGGTCCGAGAGGAACTCTCAGAAGGGAGTACACCCTCCCGTGTTCTAACACTAAACCACAACAATTAGTCCTCGAGTACGTAAACAAAAGTCCACGATTTATCACAGGCAAACCCAGGTGAGAAAAGTATAGGAAGTCCCTATGTGAAGTTATGACTTGTTACCCACATGGGTTGGTTTCACATTGATTGAACATGCGCAGGATGCGGATAGCGAGAGGATGCGATATATGTCGCCACCACACTACGTTTTGCCACCTAGTCGAGTGTGTTAAAGTTATACAGTATTGATTTCACACATCAAATAGGTGTGCTGGATGATGTGTATTTTACACCGGTCTGATGTGACTACACAGGTGTGTTGGTTAACACATCACATATGGGAAGCAGTGATTTTAATCCAACAATGATACACTATGATCTCCTTCATTTTGTTCTTGTATTTGCAGATGGATCAATTGAAAAAGATAAATTACCTTCACACTGAGACATGGAGCAGCTAACTGTCCTTACATAAATAGGTGAGAAAAGTATAGGAAGTCCCTATGTGAAGTTATGACTTGTTACCCACATGGGTTGGTTTCACATTGATTGAACATGCGCAGGATGCGGATAGCGAGAGGATGCGATATATGTCGCCACCACACTACGTTTTGCCACCTAGTCGAGTGTGTTAAAGTTATACAGTATTGATTTCACACATCAAATAGGTGTGCTGGATGATGTGTATTTTACACCGGTCTGATGTGACTACACAGGTGTGTTGGTTAACACATCACATATGGGAAGCAGTGATTTTAATCCAACAATGATACACTATGATCTCCTTCATTTTGTTCTTGTATTTGCAGATGGATCAATTGAAAAAGATAAATTACCTTTACACTGAGACAAGGAGCAGCTAACTGTCCTTACATAAATAGCAGTATAGGGATTCCCCTTTTGCATTTTCCAGGGAGGACTCATTTCAGCCCTGAAGAAAGTCCAGCACCCATTTGGGGCAACATAGGACTGAAACATGTTGACACAGGGGTCATAGGACCATAATGCTCTTATTGACCCCTTTTTCTTACATTTTTAATATCCCTGACAGTTCCAAGAATAAAAGGAAACTGGGATCTGCCTGCGTATTTTTTATTTTTAACTCTCGCTGGAAATATATCATCAAGAGCTCCCTGGAATATGGTCGAGCCCACCCTGACTTTTAGGCGTCAGGGTGATCCGATGATGAAGCATGACACCACTAGTGTGTGTGAGGGTAATTAAAACCAAAGTGTTAGAACTGGGGGTCTCTAGTTGGCAGAGGTAGGTACCTTTGACCAAATAGGAACCCTTGCTTCTAAATAAGGGAAAGGGGATTACACTACTGGATAACCCCTGCTCACCCCCTTGGTAGCTTGGCACTAGCAGACAGGCTTATCTCAGAGGCAGTGTGTTAAGCATTTGTGAACACATACAGTATTGAAGTGAAAACACTACAGATGGACACCACACACATTTTATATAAATATATATTATTTATATAGACTTAACACAAGATCACAAACGACAAAAATCCACACCATACTGTACTCAAAATTGACTTGAAGATAGTAGAAGTAACTTAGTTCAAGTTGATGGTAAATGCGACACAGTTCTCACAAAAGTACCTGGATGCGTAACGCAAAATAAACAAAAGGCTTGCAGCATTGGAGATGCATTGTTTCCTTGCTTCGGGGGAGACGATGCATCGTGCCTCAATGCTTGCGCAGAGTAGGGGATGCGTCTTGATCCTTACCAGAGAGGAGGTGATGAGTAGATTCTCGTGCTGCAGCCCGGTTACCATGCGTCAATTTGGTGCCTTAATGCGATGCTACAATCCGGTGCGATGCGATAAGATGGCGCCATTGATGCGACGAGGTTGAGACGATGCAGGCATGCCCTGGCAGCCTTGCGGCGACTCTGTACTTTGGAGCCGCGACAGGCCCTGTGACACGCTTCTCCAATGATGCGACGACGACCCTCGCGGTTGTGACGTGCTTCTCCGATGATGCGACAGCAGACAGCTGTGACGAAGGCACACTTCTGGGAGATGCGGTGACAGCACGCTTCTCCGGTGATGCGATGACTACAGCTGCGGCGGCGACACGCTTCTTCTTGTTGCGTTGCGCTTCCAGCTCCCAGCGACATGCAGGCTTCTGCAGATAGAAGTCCCAGCATGGACATTCAGAGGGGAGCTGGTGGTGAAGTCTGCTGTCCCTGAGACTTCAGCAGTAGGCAAGCACAAGTTCAAGCCCTTGGAGAAATATTCTGCAAGATAATGAATTACACACAAAAGTTCCTTCACCTCTCCTTGGCACTGAAGACACCACTGTAGGCCAACCCAGCAACACAGCACACTGGCAGGGGGGCAGTCCACTCCTACAGATTCCTTTAGTTCTTCTCCTTGGCAGAGGTTTCTTCTTGTTGTTCCAGAAGTGATCTAAAGTATTGGGGTCTGGGTCCCCATATTTAGACTACTTTTCTCTTTGTTCTCTGAAGGCAGAGAGGCCTTTGCCTAGTCCAAACCAGTTCTGGTCAGTCCTAGAGCACTTTGTTGACAAGACTCCTTCTTTCCTTTCATAGTGCAGGGCAGAGACATCAGACGCACCACAGGAGGTGGAGCCAGCATTGTGGAGGGAAGGCACAGCCCTATTCAGGTCCCAGGTGCAACTCCTCCCACCCATCTACATGTAGATCTTCCTATTCAGCCCTGTGCTGACTCGCCTTCTCTCCTGGAATCACCCAGCCCCTGTCACTCACAGAACCAGACACACAATACACAACCTAGCAAAGGTAGGCTAGGACAGTTAAGCAAGAAAATACCTACTTTCTAAAAGTGGTATTTTCAAACTCAGAATGTTAAAACCAACTTCACTAAAAGATGTATTTTATCATTCTGAGTTCAGGCATACTAAACTCGAATTTCCACCATGTTCCCTGAATCAGTTAGGATTATAAGATGTAATAATCAAACTGCCTATTCTGGCCTATGGGGAACAGGTAGCCTTGCAATAGGGAAAAACGAAAATGGCTGTAATTCACTATTAGGACATGCCACACACACCAGGGCATGTCCAACCTTATACTTACAATGCACCCTGCCCTTGGGCCTACCATAGGGGTGTCTGATGTAAAGATAAGGGAAGGTTTAGGGACTGGCAAGTGGGTGCACTTGGTCAGTCAGCATGGCAGTACCAGACTGCACATAGGCTCTGCAATGGCAGACCTGGCACACACTTTACAAGCTTTTTCTGTGGGTGGCACAACCAGTGCTGCAAGCCCACCAGCAGCATTTGATTTACAAGCCCTGGGCACACATGGTGCACTGTACTAGGGTCTGACAAGTAAATCAAATAACCCAATCATGGAGTCACTAATCAATACATCAATTTAACATAGGGAGCACTTGCACTGTGGCACTGAATAGCAGTGGCACAGTGCCCAAAGCATCTAAAGCCAGCAAACAGATCAAAAACAGAGGAGGCAATCAGAAAAAATGGAAGGGAGACTCACGCCAATGTTACCGGGATCTAACACAAAGGAATTGTTTCCTTCCCCACTCCCTAGTGGGTAACAAGTCATAACTTCACATAGGGACTTCCCATCCTTTTCTCACCAGGGTTTGCCTGTGATAAATCGTGGACTTTTATTCACGTACTCGAGGAGTACCTGTTGTGGTTTAGTAGTTTTTTATCCCTTCTTTTAAAGTTTACAACTGATGGATTTGTACATATCTCTGGCAGAAGGGAGTTCCAGATTCTGACCACATTCCCAGTAACTGACCTTGTGCATGAGCTTCCTTTCTTGAAATGGGGTGGTTCCAACTGTGGTTTATCTTAGATATGTAGTGAGTGGTTTCTTCCTGATCTTGTTCTTTTTTCACAAGGCATTTAGGGTTTCTCATTGAAATGCTTTGTGTGTGATGCAGGATGTCTTTAAGATGCATCTTGCTTCGATTGGAAGCCATTCTGGCCTGTGTGAGGGTGATGTGGTCACAGTGTCATTCTCCTGAGATGAGTTCTGCAACTGCATTGAGTATGGTCTTCAAAGGGGTTAGGTGGGGTTGCGGTGTGCATGTGAGAATAACATTGACATAGTCTAAGTTTGAGATTATCAATGCTTGTAACACACTCTCTGGTATAAAGTGTCTGATCTTTTTGTGGAGTTTGAGGCTGTATAAGGAATCTTTTGAAGCTGACTTTATGTGAATAGTCATGAACAGTCTCTTGTTGGGTGTGATCCCCAATGATATGGTGCAGCTGATGATTTTTAGACTGCAGTTGCCAGCAGCCAGGTGAGGGATTCATTCATAGATTGGTGTGTTGTTGGCTTGTGAAGAGATTAGGAGTTCCTTTTTCTGTGGGTTGCATTTTAGGTTATTTATTGCTTGACAGTATTGGTTTTGATAATGAGCCTTTCAGTTTCATTAGTTGCAATTGGATATTGAGGTACAAGGTGAACCAGTTTAGGACTGTGTCATCAATATATGATTCTAAGGTGTTTATGAGTGGTTCGTGATTGACTGTTTTGAAAGCTGAAAAGTGGTCCAGAAGTATTAGCAGGCACGAGCTGCGTCCATCCAGCAACCTAAATATGTAATTGCTAATCTTGAGGATGGCTTTTCCAATAATGTAGTTTGCTCTGAAACCTGATTGGAAGATGTCAATCAGGTGATGGTTTTCAATATGTTAATTGAGTTCTAAGCACACATTTTTCGAGTATCTTCGAAGGGAATGGTACATTGGTTACAGAGCAAAAATTGTTCAGGTTTTCGAGATCTGCACCTGGTTTCTTGGTTTTGTACAGTCACAAAGATTAAATTAGAGCCTGTGTAACTGCAAAATGGCTTTTTAAAAACGTACAAAAACAAAATTTTGATTTTGTAACACATTACTGAATTGCAATTTGGGTTTTAGAATAAATACAGGATTGGTGTTTGAAAGAGTCATGGAAAAGGTGTTCCATCCAAACACCAATTCTTTAGCTTATATATTAATGTTTTGCGACTGAAATCTGGCCACAAAACATTAATTTTTTACCACCATATCAAAATTAGTGGTAACCATATGCAAACAAAGGAGGAGTTGCCAAGAGACCCCTTCTCCTTTGTGAATATTAGCAAGATAATTTTTTAGGAGCAGGCAGTGGTCCCTAGGGCCACTGCCTGCTATAGGGACTACTGCCTGCTAGTAAAAATTGTTTCTAAAATTATTAATTTTCCTTTCAAATGCATCCCATTTTCCAATTAGGAAACCAAGCTGCATTTAAAAATTAAAAGTAAAATATTGCTTTTTTTAAAAGCAATCAAAGACATGATAGTATGATACTGACCCCAGCAGGCCACCATACCGGTGACTCTGACCAATCTTAGAGGGTCTAAATGTGCTACCTACCTCATGCATATTAATGAAGTAGGTCAAATTGTGACCCAATGCAAATCGGTATCTTGTGAGCCATCCTATTAATACATAGGTACAAATACTAATGCATTCAGTAGACGTCGGTGTGTAAATTGCACCCACTTCTACTAAATCCATTTGAGTGGATTCCTAATAAGAATTTGCAAATTGCAAATCGTTATTTGATGCAAAGTACAATTCTTAGTATATCCCGCCCGTAATTCCTTAGAGACCTGCACAGGAGAACACAATGAAAACTGAAGCCACACATCTCCGCGCTCAACGGTAAGTCCTTTCTCATGCTGTCACTGCCCTTTCTCATGTGACATCATAAGTCCCACTCATAGGACCACACCAACCACCACTGAGCCAGGACATCTCCAATGCCTGCTGATCAATGCCAATCGATCCACAAACATGCCACCAACATCTGGGATCCATCACCTCCCTCACCACTGACATCGGCTTCTTCACCAAAACCTGTCTCAACCCCACATCAGCACCTGACATTGCTACCATCACACCGAACGGATACAAGATCATACACCAGGATTGAATCAACAAACACAGAAATGGCATAGCCATCATCCACAAAGAATCCCTTCACTGCTGCTACCAATGGCACCACCTCCATCAACCAACACCTCATCTTCCAACTCAACACAGATGGCAAGGCCACCATCAGAGGCACCCTCGGACAAAGACCTCCAGGACCACTTCCTGCCTTCTGTGTGGCCATATCTGACTTCATCGCCCTTCTGGCCATCAACTACAAGAATTTCATCTTCCTTAGAGACCTCAACTTCCATATCGACGACCCCAACAAAGCCAACACAGCCAACCTACTCAGGAGAATAAACAACCTCGGCCTCACCAAACTTATCACCGACCCCTGGACATCGCAGGACCCACGCTGGACTCCATCTTCACATCGAGCACCAGATACAGCCATGCCTCCAACATCACCTGGGCGGATCATTTGATCATCCACTTCTCCATCACAGCCACACCTGGCAGCCCCAACATCCTGATCAGCGCCACCCACAGGAGCTGGAGCATGGTAGATGAAAAACTCTGGACCAACACCCTCTGTCCCTCCCGCTCAGACACCATGAGGAGGCCGCCAAAAACTTCAACTCATGGATAACCAAATGCGCCGACATAGTCACCCCTCTCAGTGCCGCCAAACCAAGAATAACCCTCCAGCTGGTTCACACTGGAATTGAAATCCACCAAATGCAACTAAAATTGACTGGAAAGAATCCGGCACACCAGCAAGGAGCTAAGCGATAATGTCCCCTTAAAACTTGCCCTCAACAACTTCCACCAACAACTAGAAGACACTAAAAAGTACATCCTGACCACCCGCCTTAAAGCCAGTGCCAGCCACAGCAAAGAACTCTTCAGCATAGTCAAGGAGTTCTCCAACCCCTCAACAACCGAAAACGCAATCACTCCCTGTCAAGAGTTCTGCAACACCATAGTAGACTTTGTTCACAGCAAAATCTCCACAACCTACGAACAGTTCGACCCTCAACCACCCATTGCTAGCATCCATAGCCTCCTCAACCTCACCGATCCCCACTTGAATCCTATGATTACAACCTGGGATCAACTCACAATGTAGATCACCTCCACCATCATGAGCTCCATCAACTCAGGAGCACCCTGGGACACCTGACCCCACCATGTTTAACCTGGGAAACAGCACCATGAGCAAGGAACTCACCACCATCTTCAACTCCTCCATCACCTCTGCCACCTTCTCAATGAAAAGGAAACATGCAGAAGTTAAACCACTGCTCCAAAAACCATCCACAGACCGGGAAGATCTCAAGATCTACTGGCCCATCCCCCTGCTCCCTTTTCCTGCCAAAGTTCTGGAAACAGCTATCAACCGCCAACTCACCAACCACCTAGAGAACAACAACCTACTGGACCCATCCCAAGCTGGATTCCAGAGAAATCACAGCACTGAAATTGCCCTAATCGCAGCCACGGATGACATCAGGGCTCTCCTAGACCAAAGAGAAACCACAGCCATGGTCCTCTTTGACTTCTTGTCTGCCTTTGACACCTTATCCCACTAGACCCTCCTAAAAAGACTCTACCAGATGGGGACCTAAGGGGACACCCTCAAATGGATCTCATCCTTCCTCACCAGAAGAACACTGAGCGCCTGCCTTCTGTCTTACACCTCGGGCCCAAAGGGCATCATCTGCGGCGTTCCACAAGGGTCCTAACTAAGTACCACTCTGTTCAACACCTATATAGTCCCTCTAGCCAGAGTGTCTGGACCCATAGTATGATCATCATATCATACACGGAAAACACTCAGCTCATCCTATCACTATCATCACACCTCGCAAACACCAAGGCCAGCATCGCCAGCTTGATACAAAACAACTGCCTCAAATTCAGCTCTGTTTTTTGGAGGTCCTCTTCTTCGTGACCAACAAATCCCAGTGGGATGACTCTTGGTGATCAGCAGAGCTAGGATCCTCACCATCACCCACAGAACATGCCAGGAACCTGGTCGGTATTTGGACAAAATTTTGGAAATACAAATATCATTGGACAGAATATTTTGTCAAAAATATCAAGGAAAAGAAAATTGTGTAGGTCATTTTCTATGGGTAGGTAAAGTTTAACTATATATAACTCCACATATATGTATCTTGACAATATATATGTCTTCAAGGTACGTAGATCTGGAGTGAAGAAAAGTATATTTATACTTGCCTATTTGCACTTACCTTCTCAATATTCTTGTCCTTGATATTTTTGACACAATAGTATGTCCACACGCTATTTGTGTTTCTGATATTCTAGCAGTGATCCTCTTCGGCATCATACTAGACAGACAGCAAACTCACCATGAAAAAACAGATAAACACAGTATCATCAACCTGCTTCTTCACTCTCCGCATGCTCTGGGCAATCTTCAAGCGGCCCCCCACCAACTCCAGATGAACTGTAAGCGAGGCCCATGTCACCAGCCACCTGGACTACAGCAACACACTCTAAGTGGGTATCACTGCACGGCTGCTAAACAGACTTCAGGCCATTCAAAACTCAGCTGTCAGAGTCATTGTCTACCTCTCAAGGCGGGCCCACATCACCCCTCACCTCAGAGCACTTCACTGGCTCCCAAGTCCACAAAAGGTGCCAGTTCAAGATTCTAACCCATACCTACAGGGCTCTGCACAACCAAGGACCAGTGTACATCAACTGCAGGTTGAATTTTCACCAACCCCTCAGAAAACTGTGCTCTTCCTTCCTCTCCCTCACCCACACTCTCTGCCCACGCTGAAGCAGATGCGGTGACTGCTCCTTCCCCTACCTGGCCGCCAAGGCCTGAAATGACCTCTCCCTCCACCTCTGAACCTCCCCACCCTGCATGAATTCAGGAAAGGTCTAAAAACCTGACTGTTCGACTAATCTACATCCAGCATCAGCAATCCCCAGCATCTGGATACCCTCACGGGTGATAAGCAGTGGTTTACAAATCCAGTTTGATATTGAGCAGGTCGTGAATAGGCGATAGTGAAACAGAGTAAAAGAAAGGAGGAGAGAGAGAAAATCGATGGATGCATCAGGAAGTGATAGAGAAGTGCTAACAGAAATGAGGAGGGAGGTATATTTATGGACTGTTTAAGGTCTGAACTAATATTATCTATACAGAGAGGGGCATTGTGGTCAACCATTGGTTGGTTATCACATGTATCAGCCAGTGGGTTTTTCTGCTTTCTCTCTAGCTGTTTTTGCTTTGCTGAGTACAGACACAATGACAAACTCTATTGTTTAACTTTCTATTTAATACACCATTCTGTTAAGTACTTAAGTTTCATAAGAGAGCTTGAGTAGCATATAAAGATGGGTGAAAGACTGGTTTAGGGCAGTGAGAGAATTCTTAATAGGCTCTGGAAAGCAAATGAGGCTGTGGAAGTGTCTGTCACATGTGAACCGTGACTAAGATAATATTATAGGCAGGAGGCAAAGTCAGTCACATTGCAGCTGCAACTCTATAGGTGTGCAGGGCCAGACCTGGAAGAATCAACCACATGTGAGTCACATATTTGTGGGGTTGGGCCAGGCGCGCAACACCCATTGGACTCAAAGGGCTTCAGCCCCCCCTGTCGTGTGTGGCAGCCGGGATGAGACAGTTTCCCGGGGCACATACAGCTGCACCCGAGCACTTCACAGGTCTTTAAAAGACCATTTGCATGTTAATGAGGCCTCGCTGTTGTGTCACCCCTTCTAAGAGCCCCTGCAGTTCCACTCTGCCTATTGCTTAAAGTTTCAGCCCCCTGCGAAATTTTTTCTTAGCCCCCCCAAAATTTGGCTCTAGTTGCGCCTCTGGGTTGGGGGAATGTCAGTTGCATGCCTAGGCTGACCAACTGGCATTGGTGCAAATTCAGGACGGTGAGTGTAAAAATTCAGGACAAAGGGTCAAAATTCAGGACACAAATTCAGGACAGGAGGTCAAAATTCAGAACAATAGGTACGTTTTACAGACACATCAGAGGAGGTCGCGCAATAGTATATAAGTAAGCCCAGCCATATCCAACCATTTGCAAACCTATCCATCATGTATCCTTCCATCTATCATTTCACTCATCCATCCCTTCATCCATCCATCCACCCTTTCACCCTATCCATCTGTACACTCATCCATCCACTCTTCTACCCATCCATTCACTCATCCATCCATCCAGCCATTTACCCTTTCACCCATCCAGCCATCTTTTCACTTACTCATCCATCCACCCAGTCACTCATCCTTCCACCTATCCACCCTTTCAGTCATCCATCCATCCTCCCTTTCTCTCACCATCGACCCTTTCACTTAGCCATCCTTCATTCCATCCATCCACCCACCCATCCATCTACTCATCCACTCATGAATCCATCCATTGACCCTATGACTCATCCATCCTTTCTCTCATCCATCTATCCTTTCATTCCTTCACTCATCTATTCATCCTTTTGTCCATCTACCCTTCCTTTCACTCTTGCACTTATCAATTCATCAATCCATCCACCTTTTCACTCATCCATCCACCCTTTTACCCATCCAGCTACCCTTCCACCCATACATCCAGCTATTTACCTTTTCTCTCATTCATCCTTCCACTCACTCATCAATCCATCCATCCTCTCTCATTATCCATCTATTCAATCTTTCATTCATCCATTCACCCTTTCACTAATTCATCCAGCCATCCACCCATCCCTTCACTTATTCACTCGCCCACCTTTTCATATTAATTATGAGGTGAGCCTTTTTGAGAAGAGGCCCATCATGAACTTTACTCTCGCTGCAGGAGCCATTCCAGGACTGGGACAGGATCCACCACAGGGGGGGAGGGGGGGGGCGGGGCAGGAGCCATCACAGGCGGGGGAACAGGATCCACCAGGGTGGGCATGCAGTATTCTAGTATCATCTTGGTCTCTTCCAGGGTGGGGTAGGGCTCCTCACCCCCTCCTGGACAAGACAACGAGACAACAGGCTCTCTTTCTAAAATGTTAGTTTTGTCATCCCCCACTGTGATGTACAGTACTTAAAGGAGATACTCCAAGAGAACTGATTTAACTGATTGTCCTCCATACTTTGTTAATCAGTGTGGGTGTGTTTGTGCCATTTCTTTATTTTATTGCATTATAGAGTGCACGTTTGAAGAACTGAGGTTTGCTTACAATTTAGTGACAGTAATTAAGCTCTGTGAAGAGAACCACGTGCTGCCTTGGTGTAATCAGGGCCGGTTCTATGATTTTTGGGGCCCTGGGCAGAAAGGGAATGTGTGAGGCCCCTCTAAATTGCAGAGACATGACGCATTCAGGGCTGTTTGCATCTGAATAGGTGCCCCTGCTCCTGAAGCTGCAGCCCCTCCCTCTCAGTCACCTTCAAACACCTCTTAACAGCTCATCAAGGGCTGAAGGTGTGAGGGTTGCCATCCCGCTGTGCCTCTCCAATGCTGCTGGGTAGCTGAGCTTTGGTGCTGCATCGGAGTCTGTTACACCCGACCTCAGCAGCATCGGCGTCAAGAAGGGAGGTGGGTGGAAGCTGTGCCTAGGTTTGTGCGAGCGGTGCCCGGTTCAAATTACGGACAAATGGCGTCCGTTAAAGAATCCTTCACGGACAAAGGACAGACGGCCGAAATTACGGACTGTCCGTGAAATTTACGGACGGTTGGTCACCCTATGCAATGCCTGGTGCACGTTTACAAGCCAGTGGCATTGACAAAGACACATATACGTGTGAGATACACCTTTGAAAGGAGTGAAAGGGCTGGGGCAGAAGCAGTCACATGCCAGAAATACTTCTGAAAGGTAGGTAAGACACTAAAAGGGTCACTTGTATGTCAGGTGCACATTTGACAATTCAAAGGACCTGAGAAAAGTGCAATGACATGTTAGTCTCATGCTTGACTGTCCAGCTTGCGATAGTCAGATCAGTTCACATGTCCAGTGCACATTACAGGCCTTGCGGCTTGGACATAGTGAGCCAGATGTCAAATGCACCTCTGGGCGGCCTGAAGGCTTGTTGTATACTCAGTTATATGTCTGGTGTATTTTTGAAAGGCCAGTAGGATTGGGGCAGACATGATTTGCATTCATGAGGAATAACTGAGTTCCAAATTGGGCTACACAGTCATATTAGGGCTCCACAAGACGGCTAGTACCATTAAAATATAAATTGGAATCATCACAGGGTTGGATAAGATGAAGCAAATACTAGACACCCATGCAGCTGTGCTCGCGTAGTACACGCTGCTGCACCAAAGGCCATGTGATACCCCACTTCCTTTGCGCATTGGATGCCCCATGCCAGTGCCCCACTGCTCACTTCTGATTCCCAACTTCAGGCTATGGGGCATATTTATAATAACTGACGCATCCCTGCATATCAACAGGAATGCGCCAGTTATTGTGCGCCCCAGCTCCGCCACCATGGATGCGCCGCATTTATAATGCGGCGCACCATGGGGCAAAAACGGCACAGCCACTTTTAGGAGGCGTTCCTGCGCCGGAACGCCCCCACCTGCCCTGGAACACCTACATGTGGCGCAGGGCTTTACAACGTGATGCATCTCCCAGATGTGTCACTTTGTAAATACCCCGCACCATGGCGCAGGATTTGCGCCGCTGCTGCGTCACAAAAGTGACGCAACGGCGGCGTAAATGAGGCGCAAGTCAAACATAAATCTGCCCCTATGTGTCCTGCTTTGTTCATTCACTAGTCAGCTTCATTCAGCGCGCCCCTCTCTGTCCAGCCAGTGCTTCTGGTGAGTCTAAGTGAATTGTAAAATTATGCCGGTCGGCGTAATTCGCATAATTTCTGTTTTTTTTAAATTGAGCTTGTTACACGAAATTCCACAAATGTCGCTATGTACCACTTCGCGTTAATTATACGTCATTTGCGGTAAAGAATTTACAATGATAACGCAATTTACGGTAAGGAACGTGAGCAGCTGTTGTTTGATGTACTTTCGTTTAAATCGTCCCTGCGCCAAAAAATGAGGTGAGGACACATTTCGTACTAAAGTAGTGTAGCGCAAAATGATTACTTTGCATTTTGCATAATTACATTTGAATTCATATAATTGTGCAGTAATTTCACAAATGCCGCGCACCATTAACTTCTGACAGACTTCTGTTTCTAGATGTAAGAGTTCGGAGCGCCAGAAATGGATGCAGTGACCCAAGAAGCGTAATACCGCAGATTAAATGAGGAACCGAAGCTGAGGCAAGGTCAGTCTAAAGCAGAGCAAAGTTGGCGAGCACAGCCTGAAGCAAACTGGAGAATGAGGCTCAGGTCTTATTGCAACAGCAGCGCGTGCACCATGACCCAGACAACAAGCAGTGGCCACCAGAACTAGCAAGATGTTCCACATAGCAGGCGTAACACTTTGTGAAAGTTTGTATGAACTTCTTTAGCCAGAAAACCAGTCTACTGCCACAACCACGAATGGAGCAGGCCGTAGCCATTATGACTTTGAAATATCGCTTACAATCCTCCATGGTACATTCTGACACCCCTTCGTTAGTATCCAGTGTGGTACACAAGGGCGTAACACAGGCCCCGCAGCACCCGCGGTGATGGGGGCCCCCCAAGCTCCAGGGGGCCCCCTCAGCACAGCACTTCAGCCGGAGAGCTCCTGATAGAGTCCAGAGGGGGCCCCTCCATGTACCTTGCAAGGGGCCCCATCAATTTTCGCCACGCCACTGGTGATACAGACACCTTGCGGCCAGGCTCCGTCACCGTCTCCTTCACCGTCTACTTTAAAACCACACAACTGTGTCACTCCATCTGGGAATCACTACCTCTGGCCATTGGGGACTCTGATGCAACCCTGACTACAGTGCATTCATTGTGTGACTAACCAGGCAGCCATGTCAGTCCCCAGCTGCCAGCGGTGATCAGTGAAGCCCTGCCGGAGGCTCACATTATCAGCAGGCCTGCTGACGCAGCAGTAAAATGGTGCTTAGGGAGTGACAAGATGGAGGAGCTGGGGACACAGCGGCTGCATGAAAGATATCAGAAAGAAAGGACATCTGGTCAGTCAGGAGAACCTCAATCTGTCATTGTGCGCAGTATCTACACGAGGAGACACACACATGGGCAGGTCGGTGGGAGAACTGAAGACGGTAGGATAGATTTGGTACAGGGATTGCTTGAAAGAGATGTTACCTACAAAGCCCATTCTGATACTGTCCACCGTTAAGCAGTGATGTCTGTGGGCTGAGTTGACATGTTTGCTCTGTTTGGTACATTTTAAAATAAATGTACTAAAGTAGTTTTTAAATCTCCAGACCTATTGAGCGCTCTGGGATTTTGTTTGGTGTGTAAGCTTGTTTGATTGTAAAAGAGATGTGCTACAGGTTGTTTGAATGAAATGTCCTCTACAAGCTGCTTGGTGAACAGTGTTCATGAAAGAGGGCTGGCTTTAGCGATGGTGGAGCCTAGTGCAGCAATCTTTTTTTGGTGCCCCCCCCCAACAAACCTCTTTGGATTCCCTCACCGCCACCCTGCAAAAGTGCCCCTCATATCACTCCAAAGCCCCTCGCTCACATTCATTTCATTTGTTTTAAACCACTGGTAAAGAAAAGGCTGGCTTCACTAATCCTCTGAGCTATCCACTTAAAATACAGATCTGTTGTTTGCAGCAGGCATATTAACCATCTGAGCTACTTTATGGCGAGTCAAAACAGCCACTAGACAAAACACAGATCTCTCTTTCTAGCAGGAACATTAATCACGAGAGTTATCTTGACATTTGTATTGCTGCCTGAAAGCCATACCCACAAGGAAGTCTGCAGCAGGTGCTTTTATATTGTAAGTGATTACTAAACTCAGAGCCCCCCTCCAGGTCAGTGCCCAGTGCTGCGGCACCAGTCCCAGCGCCCTGAAGCCAGCCCTGTCCTGAAAGGAAGTAGTGTGGGCTACAGGTTGGATGAAAAGCATTGTATATCAGAAGCATCTGACTGCTGCATAAGTTGGTACATGGTGGTTGCATGATTTTTATTCGCTCACTGTTCAATGGCAGTCCTTGCATATGCGCCTGTTACATGTTTGTGCACTTGCTCTGTGTACTCCTATTCAGCGGCAGTTTCTTCTTGAGGGTGGAGGAGCATCCCCCCGCCCGCTGCGAGACGCTGTTAATGTGAACCATAAAATGGCAATGAAATGATTTAATTGCCATTTTATTTTTCAGGAGGCACGCCACTGCCATCAGTCAGCCTCTGTGGCATAGCTAGGGGGGGTGGGCCACCCCAGGTGGCATGCGTTTTGGGGGTGGCAGCTATCCTCCCCCCCCCCCCCCCCACTCTTGCCTGAGGCTGTCGCGGCTGCAGAAATCAGCAGTACCCCCAATCAAACGCAGGGGCTGCCACGGGCGGTCTAAGTCCTAGCTACGACACTGGTCAGCCTTCTACTGAGCTGGAGAAATGGAGGCATGTCCTGTCCTCTACTGTCGATTGGCAGCATGGAGGACTAGAGGAAGGTTGGCCAGACACTGCCAAGTACCATGTCAGTTTGGCCGGCTGTCTTGTGAGGGCCAGCCTGACATGTACACATTGCAGGTCTCCAGCCAGCTGTCTTAGACCGCTGGGTGGAGACCAAGTACAGGGCTCCAGGGCCTGATGGAGCATCTAGCCAGCCCGCTACATCCAATCCTAGCCCTGCTCTCGTGAGCAGTGTCAGTGCTTAGGGAAGTTTGCACTTCGAATTGTGCTCGGAGCCACAGACAGGACACAGAGGACGCAGCCCGGGTAAGCACATTTATTTAATTTTTAATTTTATTGTAATGCATGCCAGTGTGTTTATTATTGCATGCTTGTTTTCTTGTGTGTTTTGGGAAGCAGTGGGGCACTTTACATGCCCCACCACTTTCATATGACACCAACCACTGCTGCTCCTATTCTCTTGTTCTGTGCCGATCACCCAGTGCTGGTCTCTGCATCTCTCTCGTGCAGCTGAATATTTATCATATAGTTCGAGGCAGAGAGAGTAGAATAAATCCCATGTCATATTTTAAGCCCTGCGCTCACTGCATGAGCCAATAAGAGAGTCACGTGCACCGGAAGCACCTCCTTACATTGAGATAAGCAAGCACTTGTCTGCAATGGGAAAAAAAGATACCCCTACAACACGCCAACATTGGTGGGGGAGGAGACTGGCCCCTGAGGTCAAAGACACTTACGCAGGGCAAGATGCCAACAGCCAATCCCTGCCACATGCAAACATGATATGGAAAAGAAAAGAAAGCGAACACATTGACATAGGCTGAGCATTTTGAGGTAAGAAGCAACAAAGGAAACTATACACACCAATTAATAATAAGCAATGCCAACAGCTATGGCTGGCTGAGACTGCGCAGCCACTAAAGCAATAGGGCAGAAATAAATGCCACCTGCCAAGGAGGCCTTTGATAATTAATCAGTCCGAATGATTGAGGGGTAGCCCTCTCGCTGAAGCGAGCGGCCGCAGCCCTTTGACCACTGTCTGTGCCAGCTAATAAAAAATGCAAGGCTTCCTGCTGTAGCTGGGCAGCTTGTTATCAGAGGCTGGGCGCGAGAGTGCTAGGGGATGCACAGAGCACACTCTACAAGCACGAACAAAGAGCTGCAGACCAACAGTCCATCCAGCCCCGCAGGCGAGGCTAAACAGCAGCTGTGAGAGCTCACTCTACGAATACGGAATCAAGTGTCTGCACCGGAATAGGCGGCATGAGTGTGAACTCGACACAGAGAAAGGACAAACGATTGTGGAACGCAGTTTGATTGGAGGGCCATGGAAAACAATGTCGATAGATATAATAGCCAGCAAACCGGGATATGTACCGTCTGCGGTATTCCTCTTAAGAATCGTCTTCACACTTCAACTGAAAAAGTGTTTCCATATAAAAAAGAAGAATGATTTGAAGAGAATGTAGATTGAAAATGTGCAGCACTGACAGCATTCTGCACGAGTAGTTTCACTTTTTGCCCATGTTATTAGGAGATACTCTTTAGAGTCATAATAATATATTTCATGAATTCTACAGGATCGTCGATGATTTTTGATGCCAGGGAACATTGTAGAAGAGATCTGGCTAGAAGCCATTTCTCTGAAAGTATTTTCTTTACTGGGCTAGCACAGATGTGCTTTGACCGAGCAGTAAGTCTAGCAGTTTTCTCACCCATGTGCAGAGTGCCGTGCCCTTTTAGAGCTGAGCACCATGGAGGCGCGCAAGGTGCACAAGACAATGGACTTTAGCCACCCACCCAACCCCTACTTCCAGGTGAGGAATTGCCCAGGTATTCTGGTGGGAACTCTAATCCTAAATTCACCCTAGTCAGCAGAGGGGTCCTCCGATACAGACTCCCCAGAAAGGCACCAAGGGTAGGGTCCAGCAATCCTGAGCCAACCAGAGGATGTACACACCAGCTTGTGGGCTGGGGCGCACAGTTCACCAGGTGTAGGCTTGGGGCTGTAGCTCCTGGTCAACTAATCGCAGCCCTTCAGGCAGCTGGATGTTTTGGGGATGGTGGCCTGGGATGCAGAAAAGGGTACAGTGCATCAGGGGCCACTTCTCACCGATGCAGGTGGTTACACCTAGGTGGTACAATGGTGTATGGGATTGCTGAAGCCCCTGGTGTGTAATGTTCATTGGGTTAGATTCTAGGCCCATTATATGTTATGATTTTGAAACTTTATAATTTATGAAAATGTACTACACTGCTTATTCGGTGATGTTTTCCTCACATGTGCTTGATATGTTGCTGCAAGGTATCTGGTATCCTTAACTTGCTTGTATTTATATCACTTTCCCACCAATCTTTGTTTGTTCTGTCAGTGCTTCGTTTGGGTTGAGGAGGGGTGCAGGCCAGACTGGGGGTATCCAGGTCCTATAATCTAACTGTAAGAAAACCTGATTTAAGAGTATTGGGAAAGTTTAGCCATTTTTAACACTCTCCCTCCTACTGTACAGATGTTACATAGTTTTCTATGAGCGCCTTGAGATTAGTTAATGGCTTTAATTCTTTAAAAAAAGGATGGTTTATGCTAAAAGATGTCTCCTCCGTTCTTGAGCTTGTAAAATGCCTGAGATTCACAAATGCTTCTAAGTGTTGTAGCGACTGGTCTAGTGAGACGTGAAAATGGTAGACAGAAGGATAACGCGTGGAAGCCACACCTCTCAGATGTCTGGCAAAAGCTCCTATTGCTGGCAGGCAGGGTGCTGCTACTACAGCTAGAAAATGAGAGATGGGGACCTCAACTGATCATCACTCTGGGTCTCCATGGAAACTAATGGACATATATTCTACTGTTTGAGCAAGATCTTCAAGTCTCGCCCACACATAAGACTAATATTGGAGCGGGCAGCTTGGCAAGGGTTTTCTGTGAAAAGTGTTGGATGCAGAAAACATATAATTTAATGCCACTAAGAAGTTAATATAGTCAGATGGTGGAGGCCACTGCACTACCAAAGGGACTTGTTTTGTGACTAGTTATGTTTAATGTTTTTGTAAATTATATTTCAGATAAACTGATAGAAAAATGTGCTTGCTTGCAGCTGATGATAACATTTATAATAGCACCACTGTCTCTGTAGATATCTAAGTAGAAGCAGAAAGGGACAAGGTCTTAGTTTGCATCAAAGTGCAGTCTAACTAAGAAAAACAGCCACCACCCGCAACCTTACAGAAACTCTGAAGCTAGACACAAATCATTCCCTTTGCTCTCTGGTCCACTGCATATCCTATGCAAGATAATGAATATTCACATAAATATTTCATGTTCAGACATTGGCGGATATGCTGGGGTGCGATGGGAGGAATGCAGAGTGCACGCGACTGAGGAAAGTGGTGATTACACAGCAGGGAAGGGGCCTTGTATGGGAGTTTGATGACAGTTTGTCTGAGGATAGCTTCTGTAACTATTGTCTAGAGAGCCAGCGGCTTCCTGAACCCTTAAGATAATATCCACATCCATGTTCAGATTTGTACATGAGGTCCATACGGGCACTCTTGAACGTGTGTCATATAATATGTTTCAAGCTGTGTTATTTTTTTTATGTTTTTAAATGTGCATCTTAGAGTTTATGCTGCATACTTTTTACCAATTTTTTTTGTTCTACACATAATTTTAACATTTGCTGACAAACCTCGGGTGGGCACACGCATGTTTTTTGCTGGGCCGGTGACGCGGGGGAGGGCGTAGGTAGCCTTTTGCGCTCCCGCGCCTCAACATCAAGGGTGGCGATTGGCTGCAGGCAGGGCTGTGACCTCAGAAGGCATTTGATAGGCTTGCAGGGCACGCGTCCAATCGGACCATGAAGCCCTGCCCCTGGGGCATGAGACAGCGGTGAGGTCTTTTCGCTCCTGATTGCTGCCTCGCAAGGACGGTGCCCTCGCTGCTCCCGCCGCAATGGCCAGCAGCATCTCCTTTGTCCCACCCACTATCCCCATAGCAAATAGGGTTAAGATGTTCACATTTGGGAATATCTGACTTGTCTTGTTTTTATCTAATCTTTTGTTTTTCAGGTCAGGTGCTTTTGTCGTATTTTGTTTTGGGCCTTGCAGATAAGGTCAATCAGCCATTACCTTTCCTTACATTTGCACGAAAATGGGGACCCGGGCCCCACCCAAGGCGTGCTGGCAGAAGGTCGATTGGAGGATCCAGGGCCACGGGAGGTTGTGAGCGATCGCCGGCATCTGGCCCTTCTGGCCAAACACCTGAGTATGCACAATGGGCATTCCTAGCACTGACCCTTGGGGGGGAGAAGTAATGGGTCAAGGGGGTGCCTGAGGTAGATATCCTAGAAGGCACATGTGCCCTTCGCACAGGGGCACCCGAAGAGGGGTTGCGATGTGGGTGAGTGGGGTCCACCACTAAGGGGGGAGCCACCACAAGTCATTGGGTTGAAATGCTGGGCCTGGATCGGGAGATATCGCGAGAGACAATCATGATCTCGCTCGAGGCATAAATTGGGGTATGCAGGAACATGTCTAGATAATGGTAAGAAGAGGATGTCTAGAGTCTCGGTTAAGGTTAGCTGTCCATCACCTTGTGTAAATAAAGCTATAAATATTAAGGGTTACTGCGCTTGCAACTTAATGTTTGTAATAAAATACGGCAGAGGTTTACGGCCACTAATCTAAAGAATTATGCAAAGTTTATGTCTTCGGGGGGGGGACGTGGCTGGTTGGGGGTTTGGAGCGGAAGGCCACAGCGATGCCAGGCCATTCCATTTTGAAAGTGGAAAACCATGGGACTGGATATAGAGTTTGGCTGTCAAACTATCAGTATAACCTCCCCTGAAGCTTTTAACCCCCTGTGGCTGTTGCCTTACTGCCTCCTCAACCACCCCTGCTTATAACCCCTCCATCTGCTGTGACTCAAACGCCATAACCCTGCCCCATTTAACGTACCCCGCTACCTCATACCTTGTTGGTCCTTGAAATATTATGTCCAAGTTGATGGATAATTCCAGGGGGAAAAATCATAATATCCCTGACATGTCGATGTTCCATTGCTGACCACCTCTGAATGAGGTCTTAAAGCTATTAGGTCGACCAAGACAAGGGCATCAACTTTTGCTGTGGTTTTTTCTGTCCCGGCTTGACCATGGCTGTCAGTTGAAATGTCACCCCAACTATTGAGAACGCCAAGGCATAATAATATTGGGATTGTGATGGATCTTAGCATGTTAATGGCCTTATTGCTGTGCTGATGTCCAAGTCAACCAGGGGAATCATGTGTTTTGGGATGCATAGGGGAAATAGTGCTGGTATGCACCAGAACAGGGTTCCTTGCACAAGAGAAACTGGTGAATTCATGGAATTCCCTACCCATTGCACCCCACTGTACCACACTGAAGGTGAATTAACAAAATTCCCTGGGTCTTGGTGACCTAGACAAACACCAGGATTAGTATTCCAGTGGTGCATAACCTCCATCCGGCTGTAGGTATTTTCAGCAATCCCTCTGACCCTTAAAGCACATCCATATTTTCGGTCTTAGGGTATCTCTGAGTCTTGGCAAAGGGTTTTTCCCACCCTTTGGAGTGTTGTTATCAGAAATATGATGTGCCTGGGTGACAGAACTATTTTACCCTTCATGGAGTCCTAGGAATATCACAAGCCTGTTCACATGTGGTGAGGAAGACAATTTTTACTACAATCAGATCAGCGTTATAGGGGCACAACCCCATCCTCCCTCACTGCAAACCTCTTGGTAAATTGCGCAATGAGTTTTTCCATTAAATGTAGATAAGGTGCAGCCAATGGTAAGCTGCTGACAGGAGTCTCCACCTTAGTCCTCAATATTCAATTGGTAGCTGAGAGTGGAGTAAAACGTAAAACCAAGCATGGCGTGTGCATGATAAAGAGTGTGGGTCTCAAAGTACTGTCGGAGAACAAAGGATTGAAGGAGGAGGCATGAGATTGAAGGATTCATCTTTTATAAAATTTGCATAGCTCAGCATACACCTGCTCGTATCTTGGCGCTGAGACCAGATGAAAAGTAAGTCAGGGCCAGTTACTGTGTGTAAAGGTACATTTTCGGATTTTCCTAAATGCCATGCAAGTACGACAATCTTTCAAATGCAAAAGGAGGCTATTCTAAAGTCTAGGAGCCCAAATTGCAAAGGAGCTGACCCCAGACAAGGGTTTCTTGAAGCGAGGTGCAGCAAGAAGCTTGTCAGGAGGAGAGTGGAGAGGTTCAGAAGACCTATAGTTGGAGAACAAAAGGCCTCTAGAAGATCGGCGAAGATCCGTTTAGACATTTATGTTAGAGCCCATGCACAGAGCATTGAAGTGAAAGCATTAGTAAACAGCACTCTGCAAACTGAACCGCCTCCAGGTGCAGTCCCCGGAGGAGATCCGGAGAGAAGAAGAATGCGATGGAAATGGAATTTGCGGGTTGCAGCAAGAGATATACAGCTTTTAGAAAGGATAAAGTGTGACATATTAATAGCAGTTTTTTCTGGAAGACGATGTGGGAGGGGAGTTCTCTTAGAAATGAGAGAATATCCTGTTCAATAATGACACTGCCGCACTCATACCCCTCACTGCCACTCCCCCCTCCCTTAGATGGACACTTCAGAAAGTAACATTGCAGGCTCTCTGTCTTTCTTCGTTTCTCTCACTCCGTCAATCTAACTCTTCCTCGCTCCCATTTCCTCCTCTGTTTCTCACCTCTATCTTCCTCTGTTACTGTATCAACATCTTATTTTCCCCTTCTCTCTCTCTTTCTTCATCTCTGCTTACCTTTATATGTGATCAGCCCTATTGGCCACGGCGGTGCCATCCTGTGATTTTCTTTCCTTTTCACTTCTGGTGGCAATGTTTTGGGGGATACCTGCTGCAGATCGGCGCATATAAAATCTTCCTGCTTCCACAGATAGAGTAGATCCACAGTTGCACGCACAAACACACATCATACGCTAGGGCCCATCACTCTAAAATTCATACTATTACTCTATCCGCACTGAATATAGGAGAGAAAACCTAAACCAATCTGCATCTACAATGAGGTCAATGCGACCAAAAAGACATTGTCCTGAGTCATGATTTTAAAACATAGGAAATACATCTGGAAACTCAATAAATGACAAAGAAATAACCACCCAACACTGGTATTCAAATAAATGCTTATTTATCTAAATTAGTTCAAATGAAAGTCAATCATTAGCAAAATCATTATTCTCATAGTTACCTATTCTAGCTAAAAGGGTCAGGACAGGTCTCTCAGTAAAGTCTCTCGAGCTGCCGTCCTCAGCATAAGTTCAGGAAGATGTGGCCTCAAAAATCGAAATGCAAAAAGCTACAGTCCTCCCTAGTCTAGTAATATTTATACTGAAAATTTACATACAAAATTTACAAACAATCTTTAAAACGTCCGTTGTCCATTGAGCAGAGCGAGCAGGAAAGGATGTCACTTGGTTACATTTAGAAAACCTCCGCTCAGGAAAAATCACAAAAATAAAAACACGGAAGAAGGAAACTCGAGGTTGCAAATGTTACTTTCATGAATGCTCTTCCTTGGTATCATAGCAGAGCCACCGCAGACTGGTCATTGTTCATAGTGGCTTTATCCTTCTCCAAGGACAATTGGAATCATGCCCAGAGCTACTGTCCTCACGGAAACTTTCTACTCAGGCAGAGGCTGTGGTCAGGTGACTTCCAACCAGGTTCAGCAAGGCCTCTCGTCAAAATTCAATCACTCGAGCGCAGGCTGTAAATGGCAGCCATCTTTGTTTAGGCCAAAACGGACCATCTTAATTAAAAGAAACACAAAACTACATTACCACATCATAATGATTATACAGTGTTAATTCCCACTAATACCCTTATGTGTATGTAACTATCTAGCCTTCTGCAACGCAATAAAGCATTAGCACACGTTATTTTAAAAGCGTGAACACAAAACAAATAGCACTTTTGCGACACTCATTTAATAAAATTGCACATTATTATTAAGCAACATATATGCATCCCACGTGTAGTTTCTCTCATTAGTGATGTTGATTAATTTGGACTTTTAACAAAACAAACTATTATTTAGTGATTACAAATTAGTAATTTTAATCATAACATATAGACAAAACTGGAGCTTAAAACTCGATAAATTTTCAACAGAAAACTCTGCTCCAGCATACCCACTTGGTGGGCACTGACATAGAGGGCAGGTGTATGTCAGTTTATAAAGCACTAGGCTGTCACTCCATTATGCCCTGAACTTCAATGTACTGATATCAGATTAATAAATCAAGAACTAGCCTCACATGGCCTGGGTCAGCATTTGATAACAAGGTTATACTATCATATGCCCCAGTAGAGCTTCTTAAGCCAATGAACTGTCATCATATACCAGGATCAACTTCATATGCCCAGGATCATTCACACCTGCCTGTCCATAGCCTAAAGTACCACCTCACATGTCCCTGTACCACAGATGTCGGAAGAAGGGTCATGTGTACAGATTTGGCTTCAAATAGCCAAGTACAGTCCCATATGTCTCCATGCTTTCCAGTAAGTTTGAGCACAACCATCATATTCAGGCACAACACATACTCACATGCTCTAATCTGTCCATCTTCAAACATCCTACACACAGATTAGACAGTCACATCCCCATCTACCACCTTGAATCCCCATGTAGCATCACCATATTTCATGTACAGATTTATCAGCCAAGGTTTAAACTCACAAGTCATGCACAACTACCTATGCCAATGTATTGCCACATATGCTCATCTATCACCATTGCATCTCTGGAGTATTTAATTTGATCAGATTCAATCTCACAGGCCTACGTACATTCTGATTTGATCAAGACGACACAGCCATCCTTTGCCCCTTTCATGTGAGTCAATCTCAAATACTCATGTACAGCTTCATATGTGCGCTTGTATCCTATACCTAGGTACTGCCATCACATGCAAGGACCAGCATCACATGTCCATTTTCAGCCTTCTATAAGGAATGACATCATTTTGCAGTGGCTCCCACATTCAATCCTGTTGATTTTGCTGGCGTTTGAGATATATCTACTCTAACCCAGAGCTTCAGTGTGCAACACCTTAAGACCTGGCTATAGGAGTAATTTTTGCATTAGGCTGCCTGCTTCTTGGGTGCCGAGAGATCCCCTTGGGGATGATTCGTGCGCTATATAAATAATAATAATAATAAATAATAATGCTCTGCCCCTTAACGTGTAATGTAAAATTGGTTACAACCAATTGCATTATTCAGCATTCCAGTAGGGTCAAGGTAAGTTGGTGTACAAAATGCATCCATGCATGGGAGTTAAATATAATACATGGGCTGCAATGTGCATTTACACCATCTCCGTATATAATTAAAATGTATGTATCCAGAAAACCCAATTGTTTAATATTTGGCCATCAGTTCAATCCACTACTGTGACATGTGGCAAGGAAAACTGCTTTGGAATGTAGAAAACCTGTTATATATTTGCAAAGTAACCCCTAAGCGCACCCTAAATGCCGAAAGTAGTAGATGCTTAATGTATAGAAGGGGGATATACTAAATAATAAATAATCGTGTCACCACAGTGAGAAACTTCTAAAAGGTGTTTGTCACTGTGTAGTCCAAGCTACATTTCCCCTAAGCAGGCCTACTTATAAAAAAGCCTATTTTTGTAATTTTGTTTAGCGAAAAAAGAATACATTTAATTCAAAAGTATTTTCAATTTTTTTTCAAAAACATATTTACTAGGTAAAGTAGATTGATAAATTGATAAATACATGGATTCTTTTTAAAGCCTATTTTTTATTACCTGAAAGTAAACTGGAATTAAAACCAGTTTGGCTGGCTGCCTCGACACCAGTGTCTGTTATTAGCATCCCAGATTAGCTGTGCATCAATGAGAGAGAGAGAGAGATGTTTTCATCACAGTGCCCCCTACACTTTGGCAGTTGTTTCAGGTCAGGTAGGGTGGGCATTGTCACGGCTCAGTTATGTTGATGGAGGACACTACCCAAAGTGGCTTAATTGATTAGCTGAAACATGCTGACTAAAGGATCTGGGGAAAATGAAGATCCCTAAAGATACCTTTTGTAGCCATACTGGAGACCCTTTAAAGAACGAAAATTGGGGTGTATGCTATAGATATTTTGATCATCTTGCTTCCATCTACAGTGTAGGGATGTCTGAAACTTGCGTAATTTGCTGTAGCATAATTATGCAAAATTACCATGAAAATACATGAAATTACACAAAAAGCATCTTGCACTCAAAAAATTATCCTAATGATCTGTTTGGGTAATACTGAACTTAAAAATTTAATTTTTAGTTGATTTCCAGTCGCTCATATGTAAAGCACAGTGGCTCGCATTAAATACCCCCCGGGTAAGCAAATCTACCTAAAATGCTGCTTGTGTTAAAAAAATTACCCAAACAGTACATCTCAATTTAAAATTTCTTTTCAAAATCACACAGTGAGGCATAATGGCATAATCTTGATAATTGTGCTTAAATTTCATTACGCAAAATTACCCGAATTGTGCCATTTAAGCCTTCTTATTCACCAAGAAATGGCATATAACAGAGAATTTTCCTCTGTAGAATGGTTCATGATATTTAGTGCTAGGGGTTGTTAAACATATGCAACTTGGTTATAACTTGAGTAACTGTAATTGTTGGTACATCAAGCTTCTAATGTCACCCTTCTGGATATAAAAGTATTAAATGTAGTCCTCAGTGCATCAGTCTCCTCCCTATCAATCTTCTGAATCTAAATAGAGTATATTTCCGCTCCAGTACTGTCACTCTTCTACCTAAATATGTTGAGTAACTCTACTCCTCAGTGCTGTCAGTTCTACCACTATCAATCTTCTGGTTACAACTTGAGTAACTTCAGTTCACAGTGATGTAGGCCCTGCCATTGTCACTCTTCTGGAAACAACTTGCGTGACCCTAGCCCTCAGTGCGGTCAGTCCTTCCACTATCTCACTTCTGGGTCTAACTTGAGTAACCTGAGCCCTCAGTGCGGTCACTCCTGTCACTATCACACTTCTGGATATAACTTGAGTGACCTGATCCCTCAGTGCAGTCACTCCTGTCACTATCACACTTCTGGATATAACTTGAGTAACCTGAGCCCTCAGTGCGGTTAGTCCTGCCACCATACTGCTTCTGTATATAACCTGAGTAACTTTAGCCCTCTCTGTGCTCAGTCCTGCCGCTGTCATGCTTCAAGATATAACTTTAGTAAACTTAGCCCTCAGTGCATCAGTCCTGCCACTATCACTCTTCTGGATATAACTTGAGCAACCTGAGCCCTCAGTGCAGTCACTCCTGCCACTATCATGCTTCTGAATATAACTTGAGAGACCTGAGCCCTCAGTGCAGTCACTCCTGTCACTATCACGCTTCCGGATATAACTTGAGAGACCTGAGCCCTCAGTGCAGTCACTCCTGTCACTATCACGTTTCTGGATATAACTTGAGAGACCTGAGCCCTCAGTGCAGTCAGTCCTGCCACTATCACGCTTCTGAATATAACTTGAGAGACCTGAGCCCTCAGTGGAGTCACTCCTGTCACGATCACACTTCTGGATATAACTTGAGAGACCTGAGCCCTCAGTGCAGTCAGTCCTGTCACATTCACGCTTCGAATATAACTTGAGAGACCTGAGCCCTCAGTGCAGTCACTCCTTTCACTATCACAGTTCTGTATATAACTTGAGAGATCTGACCCCTCATTGCAGTCAGTCCTGTCACTATCACGCTTATGAATATAACTTGAGAGACCTGAGCCCCCAGTGCAGTCACTCCTGCCGCTGTCATGCTTCTGAATATAACCTGAGCAACATGAGCCCTCAGTGCGGTTAGTCCTGCCACTATCACACTTCTGGGTTTAACTTGAGTAACCTGAGCCCTCAGTGCAGTCACTCCTGACACTATCACGCTTCTGGATATAACTTGAGTGACCTGAGCCCTCAGTGCAGTCACTCCTTCCACTATCACGCTTCTGAATATAACTTGAGAGACCTGAGCCCTCAGTGCAGTCACTCCTGTCACTATCACACTTCTGGATATAACTTGAGAGACCTGAGCCCTCAGTGCGGTTAGTCCTGTCACTATCACACTTCTGGATATAACTTGAGACACATGAGCCCTCAGTGCAGTAACTCCTGCCACTATCACGCTTCTGAATATAACTTGAGAGACCTGAGCCCTCAGTGCAGTCATTCCTGCCACTATCATGCTTCTGAATATAACTTGAGAGACCTGAGCCCTCAGTGCAGTCACTCCTGTCACTATCACGCTTCTGAATATAACTTGAGAGACCTGTGCCCTCAGTGCAGTCAGTCCTGTCACTATCACACTTCTGAATATACCTTGAGAGACCTGAGCACTCAGTACAGTCACTCCTTTCACTATCACACTTCTGGATAGAACTTGAGAGACCTGAGCCCTCAGTGCAGTCACTCCTGCCACTATCACGCTTCTGAAAATAACTTGAGCAACATGAGCCCTCAGTGCAGTCACTCCTGTCACTATCACGCTTCTAGATATAACTTGAGTGAACGGAGCCCTGATGCAGTCACTCCTGCCACTATCACGCTTCTGGATATAACTTGAGAGACCTGAGCCCTCAGTGCAGTCAGTCCTGTCACTATCAAGCTTCTGTATATAACTTGAGAGACCTGAGCCCTCAGTGCAGTCACTCCTGTCACTATCACACTTCTGGATATAACTTGAGAGAACTGAGCCCTCAGTGCAGTCAGTCCTGTCACTATCACACTTCTGAATATAACTTGAGCAACATGAGCCCTCAGTGCGGTTAGTCCTGCCACTATCACACATCTGGGTTTAACTTGAGTAACCGGAGCCCTCAGTGCAGTCACTCCTGACACTATCACACTTCTGGATATAACTTGAGAGACCTGAGCCCTCAGTGCAGTCACTCCTGACACTATCACACTTCTGGATATAACTTGAGTGAACGGAGCCCTCAGTGCAGTCACTCCTGCCACTATCACGCTTCTGAATATAACTTGAGAGACCTGAGCCCTCAGTGCGGTTAGTCCTGCCACTATCACACTTCTGGATATAACTTGAGACACCTGAGACCTCAGTGCAGTCACTCCTGCCACTATCACGCTTCTGAATATAACTTGAGAGACCTGAGCCCACAGTGCAGTCAGTCCTGTCACTATCACACTTCTGAATATAACTTGAGAGACCTGAGCCCTCAGTGCAGTCACTCCTGCCACTATCACACTTCTGAATATAACTTGAGAGACCTGAGCCCACAGTGCAGTCAGTCCTGTCACTATCACACTTCTGGATAGAACTTGAGAGACCTGAGCCCTCAGTGCAGTCACTCCTGCCACTATCACGCTTCTGAATATAACGTGAGCAACATGAGCCCTCAGTGCGGTTAGTCCTGCCACTATCACACTTCTGGGTTTAACTTGAGTAAACGGAGCCCTCAGTGCAGTCACTCCTGCCACTATCACGCTTCTGGATATAACTTGAGAGACCTGAGCCCTCAGTGCAGTCACTCCTGTCACTATCACACTTCTGGATATAACTTGAGAGACCTGAGCCCTCAGTGTGGTTAGTCCTGCCACTATCACACTTCTGGATATAACTTGAGACACCTGAGCCCTCAGTGCAGTTACTCCTGTCACTATCACACTTCTGGATATAACTTGAGAGACCTGAGCCCTCAGTGCAGTCAGTCCTGTCACTATCACACTTCTGAATATACCTTGAGAGGCCTGAGCACTCAGTACAGTCACTCCTGTCACTATCACACTTCTGGATAGAACTTGAGAGACCTGAGCCCTCAGTGCAGTCACTCCTGCCACTATCACGCTTCTGAATATAACTTGAGCAACATGAGCCCTCAGTGCGGTTAGTCCTGCCACTATCACACTTCTGGATATTACTTGAGGGAACGGAACCCTCAGCGCAGTCACTCCTGCCACTATCACGCTTCTGAATGTAACTTGAGAGACCTGAGCCCTCAGTGCAGTCACTCCTGACACTATCACACTTCTGGATATAACTTGAGTGAACGGAGCCCTCAGTGCAGTCACTCCTGCCACTATCACGCTTCTGGATATAACTTGAGAGACCTGAGCCCTCAGTGCAGTCAGTCCTGTCACTATCACACTTCTGAATATACCTTGAGAGGCCTGAGCACTCAGTACAGTCACTCCTGTCACTATCACACTTCTGGATAGAACTTGAGAGACCTGAGCCCTCAGTGCGGTTAGTCCTGCCACCATACTGCTTCTGGATATAACCTGAGTAACTTTAGCTCTCTCTGTGCTCAGTCCTGCCGCTGTCATGCTTCTCGATATAACTTTAGTAAACTTAGCCCTCAGTGCATCAGTCCTGCCACTATCACTCTTCTGGATATACCTTGAGTATCCTTAGCCCTCAGTGCGGTGAGTCCTGCCGCTGTCATGCTTTTGGGTATAACCAGGGCACATGTCCTAAAAAAAGAAGTGGGGGGATGCTGACGTCACGACAGGAAGTGACGTCACGAAAGGTGGCTTGCACCATCAGACTCATTGCCTCCCCTCACTCACCCCTTAGATGCGATTGCATCAGAGAAGCCAGCGCGTGAGCAGCGTTCTGAATGAGCTCCGATCTCGCCCCAGAGAGGCCAAAGATTGAATGTTTGGCTCCATGTGCTCCAGTTATCAAGCTCCCGATAAAATAAGTGGGGGGACGCCGTCCACCCGCGTGGTACCCTGACTCGAGCCCTGGGTATAACTTGAGTATCCTTAGTGTTCATTGGGGTCAGTCCTACCACTATTACTCTTCTGGATATAAGTGGAGTTCATCCAGCTCTCCGTGTAGTCAGTCCTGCCACTATCACTCTTCTGGAACTAGCTTCAGCCACATTAGCACTCTGTGCAGTCAGTCCTGTCCCTATCACTCTTCTGGATGTAACTTGAGTGACCCTTTCTTGATAAGAGGGTGGATTGTAATGCCCAGCACTGCCTACCCCCCAGCCTCGTCACTGTCCTGGGAATCAGCGCCGAGAAGGCATCCTTCTCCCGTACTCCTAGTCCCTTCCCTGCCCCTGCTCTGAGGACACACGGCTCTGCCATCTCTTTCAGGAACATCTAAGGACTGCGTTTGAAATGAAGCGACGACAATGTCGTTCTCTTATATTTATGCCGCCGCACGAGCACACTGGGGCATCTCTTTGGAAGTAAACAGGGACAATTAGCCGCCTAATGAGCCATCCTCGTTCCCGTCCCCAGCCCGTCCCGCTCGCACTCCTTGTTTTCATTGGTGGGACCATGAAGGGCGACGGTGAGATGGAAACGCGTCCGGCTCAGCAAGTGCAATTATCGTCTCCCCGAGAAGCCAACGAGTAATACAAGGTAATTAGGCCTTAATTATTTATCATTTTTGTTTAATTATTGCCACTTGGACGTTAAGAAGTTATAAAACTCTTGGGCTGTGTTTATTAAATGCGAAAAGATCATTAGCCGCCCCCTAATGTTAATGGAATCGCAGTGAAAGGCCTTGGCCGGGGGCGGAGGCAGGCGCGTGCATGGGATCCGCGCGCAGTGATTGCCAATCTCAGACGCGGTGACGCAGAAGGGACGCGAGGCACCCAGCACAGGCCACATCTCGTGAAATGATGACCCAGACACCAAGAGGCTAAACTTGTGTGGAAGACATGTTCTTGTGGCTGCGAGGTTTCAAATTTAGGGGCAGATTTACAAGCCTCTTGAGACACATTTACAACGCCGTTGCGTCACTTCTGTGACGCAGCGGTGGCGTAAACAATGCGCCATGTTGCGCCTTATTTACAACGTGACGCATCTAGGGAGATGCGTCACGTTGTAAAGCCCTGCGCCACATTAAACCTGCGTCAGGTTTAATGTATGCAGGGTGGACGTTCCGTCGGAAAAAGCCTCGGAAAAGTGACGCAGTGAAATCTACAAGATTTCACTGAGTCACTTTTCCAACACCGCTGCGTCAAAACCCTGCGCCTGCTTGAAGCAGGCATAAGGCGTGACATAGCATGTTAGGTATGGGCAGCATCTGAGCATTGCTGGAGTTGCGTCACCCTTGCGACATGACTCCAGCAATGCGCCACCCTTACGCCATCAGATGCGTCATGCATCTGTTTATCCTTGCGCCACGATGCGCCTCATTGTAAATGCGGCGCACCTGTGGTGGCGCAAGGGTAAACTTGCGTGACGCATCTTACCTGGCGCATCCCTGCTGATATGCAGGGATGCGCCAGTCCTCGTAAATCTGCCCCTTAGTGCCTAGAAGAAGAAATTATTCTGCTCCATTTGAAAGATGTGAAGGACGAAGCAATTAGCATCGTGATGTGGTTTCACGACTAGAATCTCAGACGGGTGGTGCCATGTCTAGAAGAGGGTGTAGTTCGGGGAAGAAATGGTTCTTGGATACATTGGAGCAGATTTACAAGCCCCTTGCGCCACTTTTGCGTCATTTTTAACATGGGAAAAGTGACGCAAAAGTGGCGTAAGGGGCATGTACATCTGCCCCAATGAGGCAGATTTGCAAGCCCCGTGTGCCACTTTTGAGTCATTTTTAACATGGGAAAAGTGACGAAAAGTAGCGCAAGGGGCTTATACATCTGCTCCAATGGGGCAGATTTACAAGCCTCTTGCTCCACTTTTGCGTCATTTTTAACATGGGAAAAGTGATGCAAAAGTGGCGCAAGGGGCTTGTAAATCTGTCCCATTACCTTTCACTTCTAACACTTAATAGTTCGGGAACGGGAAGATCGGTTCATTAATACATATGCTTTCTTACAGGCAGTGATGGGTCTGGGAACTGGTTCAGGGACAGAAAACATTTAACATCTAGGACTGGATTGTTCAAGGTGAATGGTTTTAGATATGTCATAACCTTTCACTCCTTGGACAGACTGCATCAAGGATGGTGCAAGGAACCATAGCAGTTTGACTTTAACCTCCCTGGATACTGGATGGCTCAAAAATGTTCAAGGACAGTGTTTCACTGCTATGTCTTCAAGGATTGGTACAGAGCTAAATACCCTTTCATTTCTATGATTGGTTTCACATAGGAGCCGGTGAAGGTGCATGTATTCCTTTAGATGTAGCACTAGGTGAATTATTGGTTTGCTGCAGGGATGCCCCTTTCACTTCTAGTCTGAATGGGTAGTACAGTGACACATTACTATTCACTTCTCTTAGACCTGTCAACCTTAGGGTGGTCTTTCACTCACTCTTTTTGCCGCCACATTTTGATGAATGTTTTTGTTGGCCTTTGGACTCAGAGCACTTTACCACTGCTAATCAGTGCTAAAGTGCATGTGCTCCTATGCTAAACGTGTGTTATTGGTGTATATGTGATTGACATATTTAATTTACTTGTAAGTCCCTTTAATGGTGGCATACCATATACTCAGGGCCTGTAAATTAAATGCCACTAGTGGGCCTGCAGCTCTGATTGTGCCATCCGCAAAAGTAGCCTTTCAAAACTGTCCCAGGTCTGCCACTGCAGTGCCTGTGTGTGCAGTTTACTGCCACTTCGACGTGGCATTTAAAACTACTTGCCACGACCTAAACTATCCTTTTCGTATATATAAGTCACTCCTAAGGTAGGCCCTAGGTAGCCCTTAGGGCAGAATGCTATGTATGCAAAAGGTAGGACATATAGTTTTATACCTTGCGTGTCCTAGTAGTGTCATACAGCCTATGACGCTCTCATAGATTAGCATTGGGAATTACTTAATACACTTTTAAGCTGTATTTCGTGATCAGAGAGGAATACCTATTTCATGTTTCACATGTTTGGAATGGTATTGATAAATCCTCCTTACTGGTGAAGTTGGATTTAACATTACTATTTTAGAAATGTCACTTTTAGAAAGTGGACATTTTTAGTGCCCTTACTGCTGTGCGTGCCTGACAGCCTGCCTCTAATACACGTCTAGGATGGGTGACAGCTTCACTTTGTGCATTCCCTCTAGACAGCCAGTACACAGGAAGGATAGGTGTGTCTGAGTACCCATCTACATACATCTGCATTCTGATGGCCTTGACTCTGCAGGATGGAAGGGAGGAGCTAACACTTCACTTGAATAGGTAGTGTCCTGTCTCCACATAAAAGGACGGATTTTCCCCCATAATGGCAGAGAGGACTTGGCTGCAATGGAAACCTGTGCATTTCAGTGGGCTGCTTTGAAGTCACCCCCACATCAAAGACACTTTTGGGGATAAGTACTGGGTCTCTGAATCCCTATAATCAGATACTTCTGGATCTTGAACTGAACCTCTGTCAGAACGACTGCTGGGCTGCTTAAAGGACTTATCTTTGGACTGCAGACTTGGAAGGCCTGTTTTTCATTTGTGTTGCTCTCCTGCCTGCTGCTCTCTGACTCAACTGTAGGACAGCTGGACTCCAAGTGATATCGAAGGGCTTGTTGGCATGCCACCTGTTGCTTGAGACTCAAGGAAATCAAAGTCTCTACTCTTGCCTCTGTGACTGGCTCTCTGGAAGTGGCCCAGATACTTGCAACACAGATTTCAATGCATCCCCTGTCTGTGTGTAACAGATCCAGCACCTCAACCCAGTTTCAGAAGTAAAATCGGCACATCGCATCGGAACCAGCTCTTTGCCACCAGAGACCAACGCATCGGAGAGACAGCGGCTGCAGGTTGGTGAGATCGATGCATCCCCTTGGCTATGTGGCAAGAACCAGCGCAACACTCAATGCCTCTCAACTCTGGCACCCATCTTTGGAACCGAAGCATCTCCTTCACTTCATGGAGAAGATCAACGCATCTCGTTGCTTGTGACCGGGAAAGGTACTTTGTTCAGCGGGGCCTGCATGCGTACCATTGCTGGCCTGCACTGCAACGAGGTCGGCCCAAATTTTGACTTTGCCTCAATCAAGCCTGACCTAAACTAACATTCTTAGTGCCACTTGCTTCTAGCGCTTTATTGTATTTATTCTTTTAAAATTCAGTATCTCAACTTCTATACATTGGATTTTTATCATTTTGATTTGTTTATACAAAAAATTATCTCTTTTTCTAAACATGTGTGGAGTCTTTTGGGGTGTATTCATTGTGTTACTGTGTGTGTGTGTGTTGCTCAAATACTTTACACATTACCTCTTTATGTGCCAAGCTACCAAAGAGGGATCACAGGTTATCTTTTAGTGTGAATCTAGCTTACCCTGACCAGGATTGTGGCTTCTGCTTGGACCAGATGCATACCTTTGTCACCCAGAAACCCCAATTTTTAACAATTTCTTAGGAGACAGAATAGCTCAGAATGTGGTTCAGGGATACACTTTTTGCACTTGAGCCCTGAGCTCAAGCATAAGTCCATAGTTACATCTGCAATCCATACTTTCCTGTTCACAAAAACACATCTCTTTTGCTGTTTTCCGTGGCCCCATGCTGTTTTTGAAACATGTGTTCAAAGGCCGTTCCACGACCACTCCTTACCATACTGCTGCAACAGTGGGCCAAGAATTGGCAGCTCTTTAGCTGTCCAGGAGAGGGTGCTATCTTTTGATGACTAAGTCACTGTATATGAGGATGGCCTGCATTTCACTCGTGCAGAGCTCATGATATAAGCATTCAAATTATTGCTTGAATGTCCCAGTGGCACTCTCTATGCTGCGTTGTGTGCAGAATTGTTCACGCTTTTGTCTCCCCCTGCTGGTTGTAGAGAACTATCTCCAATGTCACCATTGAAAAGTTGGTTGACTTCACTTCCACCTTCTCTACGGAAGTCAGGGGAGAGAGGTGGAAGTCAGGCCGCCCGGAAGTGAGGTGAGCTGCGGAGTGCGGGCAGAGTGCGGGATATGAGTCACCACCGAAAACACCGAAAACCAGGAGGGAGCTCGAGTGGGAACCAGCAGATGCAGTGACCCCACGGTGAGTAGAGAGCAAGCGCAGCTGCAATTAGGAGCGGCTGCGAAGAGCGAGCCCGGGGGAAGACCGCTGAGGCGGCATGACTAGGTCGGGTGCGGCTTGCGGCGCCCCCGTGTACCCTGCTCGCTCCAGTGCAAGTCACAGGGCGGCTCGGTCGCTGAACTCTGGTTTCCGCGCTATGGGCATTACGGGCAGACTTAAAGTTGGTCTCCAAGGAGGACAGTGCTCGAGGGCGACTAGAGGCTGCCCACCTCCCTCAATCCCACCACACATTTCCCACCACCACAAAAGGTGCTCTCAGGGCCACAGCCAGCAATATGCTGCCCGTTTGTCCCCTGACCCCCAAATTCAACTGTCCCGGCCAGGCTAGTCAGGGCCCTCAGTGGGAGTGTCAGTTTAGATAAACCTGCCTAGAGCACTTATAGTACCAACCAGTGGTCAAAGTGGGTAGGATCAGAAGGGCACGGCGTGCCCCTACTTTTTAAATTTAAATTTAACAAAGTCCGTTCCCCTACTTCTTCTTTTCAAAAATGCATCCCAGGACGGCAGGAATGCTCCGAACTTCAAAAATATTATAGAATCATCCAGCACGGTGTTGTGCACATTGAGAAAGGCCTCTGCAGTTGCCAGGACCTCCTTCCCCTTCCCCTCTGTATCTGTGGGAAGGGGCCTGCCCAGCAACACTGTAGGAGCCGTGTTGCAGTGGAGGAGCAATCAATCGGCGCGAAAAAACGGTTACCTCTGATGGCCCGGCTGTGCAGTGATTTACACCTCATTTATTGAGGAGGCCACCTACCTGCCCCCACTGTGACCAATACAATGGTCACATCAGGACACATTGGCGGCCCCGCCCTTGACCTCATCTGCCCATTATTTTCAGGCTCACCCAGACTGACGGTGCCACAAGGAAAGGAAGAGGACTTCATGTGGAATTTGTTGCAGATTGTGCCCAAACCTTGGCGCTTTTTTAACACAACTGTGGAAAATGTTGAATGTCTTATCAGCTGTTTTCCTTATTATATTTTATAAAAATGTGTACAGCTACTCTGTCTATAATCAGGGATGTGGTCTTTAAAAAAATGCGGTTTACCCTTTTCTTAGGATATAACATAAAAACCGCCCAAGGTGTCCATATCTGTGACACCAGAGCCCCTTGTGTACAGTGTCTGACTATGAAAACAAATAAGCCCAGGCACCAAGGCTGGGCTGGAGTACTGGGCATCGGAAGGGAGGCTGGAAAGGAGGGAGGCTAGTTGTATTACTAGAGGCTACAAAACCAACCCCCAGTAACAAAACCTGCAGTGCTGTCCAGCACAATGACACTTCTCACTCTCAAAAACGCAAACATCACTGCAGAATTCCTTGTAAGCCCAGCAGATTTCAGGCAACAATAAAAGAGTCAAGATTTAGATATCTGGTAGTTGATCTTCCTGTTGATCTTCCTGTTGGAGAGAGATTGGAGTATTGTCTATTGCCAGTTTTGACACATCCATTGAGGGTTAAGAAGCGTGCTGCAAAGAACTTGTACCATACAGATCACAGGACTGTATTTAATGGGCATAGCTCAGTGGGTTACTGCTTTTGATCCTTTAGTTACTTGCAGTGCATAACTTACAATCGTAATAAATCAAGCACCTTGAGTTATGACCTGCCATCAAAGAGCTGCATGCAAACTGCATAGTGAGGGTTTGAAAGTTATGTTTTTCCCCCAGTCATTCATTATCCTAATACAGCTAAAATTGGTTTGTTTGGGTAGAAATACATTCTTATTAGAAAATCCAACCACTATGTTTTGAACCCTCGGGTTGTGCTTCTCCAGATATTAAAAAATGCCAACCTGAATTGATGGCATGTGAATCCTAACACCTTGTAGCCCCTTTTTTCTTATAAATATTTTCTAAACATTGATTTACACACTTATGATTCAGTGTCTCTGTATGTGTGCATGATGTAAAGTGCTCCAAGTCCCTCACTGGTAGGAGAGGCACTATAAAACAATTTAAATACATGTGAGAGAGGGGCTATGGAGAGATGAGGGGCAGTGTTGGAGGGTGAGAGTGAGGGAATCCTTGAAGGGCCCCAACAAGATTGTCGTATCCTGGTGCACCGTAAGGTCATCATTTACTGTGCTCTAAAAGCTAATACAATGGAATATATAATACAACGTGTTGTAGAATGCACCATTTATATAATTTTTTCCAAAATTGTCTTGGGGAGAGAACACCCTCTCCTCGTGTCCCTTTTGCAGTCATCAGGCTTGCTTGCTGCGTTCGCTCGCATCACACCGTGCAGGGGATGGACAAAAATTTGCCAGGGCTGCTTTGGGTTCCCAGTTCAGCCCTGTCTGGCACCAAATTAAAAGTGCCCCATTTAGTAAATGAGATATCTAAACAAGCATTGGCAAAGCTAATAGGTCTTGCCTTTGGGAACTCTTAGGTCTGTGATTTTTTGTTTGCGATACTTTTCAGCATAACTAATGTACTATTGTGTCACAACAAAAAATAAAGTTGGATGTATCCTTCACTTCCCGAATGGAAATATAATTTTGCCGTTTACTCTCAAGAGCTCTCTCAAGTTTTTTGTGGGTAGGAGAGTTAGCAAGCCAGACAGTTCAAAAAGTATCGTTAGCAGGACACTTGAATACATAATGTCGATGTTTGAGCAGCTAGCTGGCTATCCAAAAAATGGGGGGAAGTAGAGGTTCAAGGCTAGGTTCACCCTCCAATAGTACATATATCATAAACAACCTGAATTTATCAGGTAAAAGAACCTAACCTAAGAGAGAGAGAGGTGTCAGAAATCTATTGGATTCTGAAGTCCACCAAAAAGAGAGAAAGAAAAAGATTTTTTCTTTCTTGAGTCCCCTCACTCACCAGGGTTTCCCCAAGGTGACATGCTTCATCATTGGGGTCCTCTCAGTCCTCTACGGGCTGAGGCATGCTGCGACTTGCGGATTACGTAGGAGCACTAAAGTACAAATTATGTGTAGTGCAAGTGATAGTGTAGTGGAGTGGGATAAAGTGAATTAAAATAATTAGCTAGTGGGCCAAATACATTTTATTCTTGCTCCTAGCTAATAAGATTAAAAACGGGGTGATATGCTAAAGGCCCTAACTATAATGGATAGGTGTACCTAGCATATAGTCAACTAGTTTCGAGCTTCCCCCAGCTCTTCCTCAGGACTACACCGGGACCAGCCCAGTGTAAAAACCACTGCTAGTCGACCTGATTAAGGTGCAAAAGTGAGACGCTGCAACTAATAGGCATGCGTTATAAGTAATACATACGTAAATAAACGTCATGAAATATATTTTAAGAAACAACAATGTGCCTCATGGTCAACGGAGGGGGTGTGGAGATCTCGTACACTTGTACGTGGACACCCACACTCTTGTACACCTATTGGAGCCAAACCTCACGGACCGCATACGCTCTTTGAACAATCATGTTTTTCCTGGGTGGGAAAGCACACTGTTCCTGGAGGTACTGAAATACCTGCTTGTTGGGTTGCGTGCATTGGAAAACAAAATGCATACTGTGGCTCTATGTTCACAAACGTGCTCTTTTTAAACCATTCTGCTTTTGTTTTGTAATGATAAAAGCAATGGGCATTAGGTCAGCCCCATTACTCTCACACGTTCCTTTCTGCACCCTTGTTCCCTTATGTCACTGTTTCCTTCTCTTTCTATTCCCCGGTTAACTGACTTTTCCCTCTTGCTCTGGGGGTGAAGGCCGATGATGAGAAATACGCCCCGAACCAGACGCCGGACCTTAAAAGAGTGGCAGCGCTAAGTGCACACCACTTACAATCACCGGTACATATTAGGCGCTATAGTAGAGTCTAGAGATAGTTCATCCGATTCTTGTGTGAGTTGTGCTCTCTCGTAACTACTTGTCATTTGCTATGACGGGGGAATGGAGGTGCGGAGACAGAGAAAGAGACGAGGGAGGAAGGGATACTGAGATGTAGGGAGGGAAAGCAAGCAAGATGGATGTGACAGCAACAAGATAGGAAGAGATAGCAAGATAGAAAGAGGAAGCAAGATAGGGAGAGAGGAGAGCATGGGGGGTTGCGAGACAATGGAAGGGGCAGCAAGAGACAGTCACCGGGCAGTGTCAGCAGCTCCCAGCCAGTGACAGAGGAGGGGAGATGCTGAGATAGCGAAAGAGATAAGGTAGGAAGGGATACTTAGATGATGGGAAAGTGAGAGTGTCACTGGAAGAGAGTGACGCTGATAGAGCAGCTTGCAGCCACTTACAGGTGAAGGTGGTGAATTCTGGGAGAGAGATAGGTAAAGAGAAAAGTGACAGTTCACAGAGGCACTTTCACAATTGCTTTATTAACCTTCCTGCTTTCTCAAATTTGCTTGAAAATGCACCATTTTTCTTCTCTTTTTTCAAAGTTTTCACGGGAAGAGAATCGCAACGAACCCCCCCTTATGGTGGTTCAGGCTCGCTCGCTACGCTCGCTCTCAGCGGTGCAGTATACCAATCATTTTACGCCTCACCACTTTCAAATGTCACCAGCCGCCCCTGACATCAAGGTGTTTATAAAGGGGCACAATTGGGTTGTAGCTGAAGGCAGTGCAAGTGTCTCTCAGTGGAGCAGAAAGGTGCTCCGGGGGGGACAGGATGTGGCACTATGGCCAGAGCTACCAAATCTGGAACTGGGGAATCAGGCTTCATGACCAGTCCACCAGGCTACTCTCCTGAGGAAGCACATTCCCCTGCTAGACCTTAGAAGGCCCCGCTAGACCACAGAAGCCCTGGTCTCTTATCACCAGCAGGTGGACCAACCGGAGGCCAGTGTGGGTTAACCTTGAAGCCCTGTCTACTACAATTCATACTGAAGTTCACCTTCAGTCTTACAGGCAGGCCTACGAAGCAGCACACCCTAGATCAGCTCAGCGGAGACTTTGTCAATGAGATCACAAGTCCCTTGAGGCCAGTCCGCCTCACCCATTAGTGCCTCATTGGCGTTGTTCCAGCAGTAGAAGTGCAACTCACTAGGAATCGGCAATGCGGGATTTGCACACACCAAACTGAGGGGCATATTTATGAGGGCCTTGCGTTATGCTTGCACCACGAAACGTGGTAAATGCACGACACAAATCTGCAAATCATATTTATGAAGCCATGCAAAGCCACTTTGCAAGGCTTTGAATGGTTTCATAAATATGGAGTAATGCAACACAGCGCAAATTGCTGCTTTGCCTTACTCTGCACAAGGGAGGCGTTGCAGTGGTTGTTCCCAGTCAATTTTCACATTTTTTTTACGCATTCCCAGATTTACAAGGACTTGTAAACCTGGGACTACATCAAGATCTTATGCCTCCCCAAGGGAGGCACAAAAAGGAGAAATATCTTTAGTTCTCCTTGTTTTTCCTCTTTCTATATGTGCAACACACATAGAAAGAGGAGAAAAAGCCTCTCAGGATTGTTTTTGTGCAGGAAGGTGCCCCTTCCTGCACATAAACAATCCTGCATGCAACGGAGGCACCCTTGCACCATGGTGCAATGGTGCCTGCGTTGGCGCTAGGCTGACAAAATGGCACCAGCGCACTTGGAAAGGGCAGGAATGCACCGTATTGGATCATTACAGTGCATTTCTGCCCTTTCCCTGTGACGCAGGGCAGCACAGCAAAGTAACTTGATGCTTTGCACCACCATTCCCGTAAATAAGCCCCTAAATTCCCATACTTCACTTTGTCTCTTTTCTTCAAGCAACAAGCACATTTAACATATGCTGCCTGCTTTTGGGCCGCTGCAATTACGCGGTAATGGAGGGCCAAATTATGTTGCAGTGTTGACTAAATTATGCAGCAAAGAAAGGCTGCAGCGTAATGTGGTACATTTTCTGATACTTTGTTATTTTGACATTTTTACACATACTAACAGTCTCTGCAAAGCTTTCGCCTCATTAATAGCAACACCCAGAACGTGACCAGTCAACCTTTGTAAAGGGCCCTCCACTTCACAGCAATACAAGTCGCGTTGTTTTGATCAATTTGAGATACAAACATTTTTTTAGGTAAAACCATCAGCTTATGCAGCAGATGGTGCATTATGTGGCAAACACGGCAGAGCTATAATTATGTGGAAAACATTTGCAAACTAAGATATCTTGCCATTCATGTTTGAACTTCTCTCATGCAGTGTCTGCTGCATGGTTTTTCTAGACACCTACAGTGCTCATGGAGAGGCAAGGGAGGAAGGTGCCTAATAGTGATTGCAGAGGATAGTCACCTGAAGGGGAGAAAATAAGTGACTTAGATAATCTGAGGGCCACTACCTATTTCTATTTACAATCCTGTGCTAAGCCAGTTTGCGTGGCTTAACGCCGCCTTATAAATATCATAACCTTTCACGCAGTTTTCTGCGTCAAAGGGGCGTGCAGCGGGTGTTGCTGTGGCCGTTCCACCCCAACATCCATTGCTTTTTGACGCTGCCCCAGAATTACAAAAGAGTGTCGCATCAAGGAAGAAAACTTTTATTTCTCCTTGTTTTTTTGCTCTTTCTATGTGTGATGCAGCACACATAGAAGGAGTAAATCACCTTTATAATTGTTAATGTGCAGAAAGTTTTCCCCTTCTGCACATAAACAGTTATCCCTGCAACATAGGCACCCTTGCACCATGGCGCACAGGTGTCTGCATTGGCGCTAGGCAGCATTTTAAGTGCCGGCGCAAGGGAAAACACAGGGGGTGCGCTGTATTCTTGGGAATAAGGTGCATCCCCGCGTTTTTTAAATGATGCAGCTCAGCGCTGCAAAATTGCTTGTGGCGCCATGCTGCGTCATTTCTTTGTAAAGATTCCCCATGGTTTCTGCCAATAGGTGAGTCTGTCTGTGCAGCTTTGGGGTGTATAGGGGAAGCCAGGGGAGAGGGCTATTCCCAATGATCTCTAAGCATTTAGCAGTGGTGATTAGTTGGCTGTTTCCATTGAATCTCCACGTGTTATGGACGAAGCCAATGAGATTTCTAAGTGTGAAATGTATGCAGTACTTGAAAATATTTCTCTTAACATCTTCATTGTGTTATTTCATTGTCCATTTGTGGCTGTGTTTTAGCGTCTCATATCTTGAGGGAGGAACGAAAGAAGAGTATCAAGGTAGGGGTACAACATCTGAACCATTTGCATTCCTACCAATGTTTGAGTCTCATAATTTCGAAATTGATGCATTTGCAATTCTCATTGCTAATTAACTATTGTAGTAATTACCCAAACTACTCATAAAATAATAGTTGTATCTCATTCATCTGATACTGCTAAAAAGCATCTGCAAAACCAACAGGTCTGGGTTGTTTTAGAGTGCTATGTCTAGATACAATAACAGGAAACTAAGAGGCATCTAATGCTGGCTTCATGACATGTTGCATGAAGCATGTAAAAAACGCATGAATACAATTTTGCATTGCCCGAGGGGCACAGAATGATGTAATCAACAGTGCTCCCCAACACGTGGGGTCTCCTGTCATAGAATCGAAAGCCTAATTTTATGTTCAGAAATGGTTAGAAAAAGGGAGGAGAAGTGCTGATGAAAGAAACTGCATGGCTCGGACACAAATGGCTTATGATTTCACTTACATGCATATTCGGGACATTCTGTGATTGAAAATGCATCCTACATTGTAAATGTATTTTAATGTCAATAACTCATACATTAAAACTCAAATAAATATGTATCTATTGGTTGCATTAAATAATGTTATAAGCTGTAACTCGTCAGTGAAATGCCAAACATACTAACAATTGTGATGTTTTGCTCTTTCTAGCCACACCTCTGACTCCGCCCACTGACCCAATGCTCGGATTATTCCCGCCCCCTGATGCTCCGCTCACAGTTCCCCTACTTTTTTTTCCTCAGTTCAACCACTGGTACCAACAATAATAAACAACAATACCATAACAATACCAAAACCAATACCATAACAATACAATATCGCGACAAACAGACGAACATGAGATCCGGCAAAGAAAGGAGGTCTGTTACAAATGTTATTAACAACAGGAAAAGAAAAAATAAGATTTTAAGAGAACCAACCAAAAGTCAGGCTATTACATGAATAACGCTGGCCACAGTGGCCACAATGGATACAATAGCCCACAAGGATTCTGGTACACTGGTGGGCATAGAAGGAGTAACAGATAGATCAATGCCGTCGCCAGTGAATCCGAAAAAACCCACTATTTTCAACCCAAAATATACTCAAAGTTTTCATTTGAGAAAGACACTGAGGCAGCGTTAAAACTCTGTATTAACAAGCAATTGGGCCTCCCTACCCCATTACATCCAGAAATGGAAACTCCAATAGGTAAGGGCATACCAGCCAAACCTGCACTAGGAGGCAGCGGTGAGGCACTATCCAGCACAAAAACCGACAAAGCAAAACAAGGAAAATCAGATCAAGAGGGGGCACAAGCGACAGATTGGAAAGATCAAAAGGATACGCATACTGATAAACACATTGGAAAATGGAACAAGGAAAAAAGATAGCTCACAGGAAACCCGCCTACCTCTACCCTCGCGGAGGCTCTAAGAATATCATCAAGAACACCACTGGAGACAGATGTTAAAATACGGTCCCGCCAGTGCGCAATAACTTATGCAACCACAGCCCTTTCAGAGTCAAAAGCTTCTCCACCGCCTCCAACACAATTTCGTCAGGCATTGCAGCCAATACTACTCCAGATAAACTACCAACCAAAATAGTGGCGGTAAAGAACCCACAACTGAGTTCGGACCCCACAGTTCTCAATTATACTAACGAGAGAACCAACGTAACACAGCACAGCGGGGACCAGGGAAAGGCATCAAACAACATCGCCTACAACATTAATACCAAGTCGATAAATTCAGCTCTCTCCGGACCACAGTCAGAACCTGTGCCCATTACTTCAGGCAGCAGAAAAGCGATGGCTGTGGGTGAACAAGAAGAGACCCCAGAAGAGATCCCAAATTGCGCAGCTAGTAACACTTCCTTTCTCATGACTGAAGAATGAGAAAACTTTGTCACCACATACTCCTCTGAGGTCAAAGGCGACACAACACTTCATGACACAGGAAGTGAGACAAGGGTGCCGATAAAGAAAACGCCATTCGGAGGGAACAACATATGGGCAGCCCTCCTAAACACCCTGCAACTTTTAACAAAGGCCATGGAATATCACTCGGATAAGATGGACATTCAACTCACCCTTCCCAATTGTCTAGCCCTGCATATTACAAGCACGGATAATAAGCTGTCGGAACTAAACAACTTCATTAAAAGAGCCCAAACCGAAACAGCAATAATTCCTCCGAGCTGCACCAGCCATCTAATTATCGATAAAATTGCAAGACTATCTGGAGTCATGGGTGATCTCCTTATGGACCTAAAAAACACAAATGCAAACAACACAACAAATATAGGCAAATTTAAACCCAACAAAAGCAAACAAACAAGAGAACTCTCAAAAGATATGCCACTGCTCGACCAGGACCAAAAAGAGCGGACCTAACCCGATAAGAACGAAAATGCTCCGGTCGCTCCCTCTGTGGCAGCTAGAAAAGATCTGTGGCCAAGAGTAGAAGTGGCACCCGAGTTGGAACAACAAGAGGAACCAGGGACTCATAGAGTTAATGAGAGCAAGCATCCGGGCTTTGGCCCCCCAGGGTCCTTAGACGATCTCCAACAACAACAGGTTGAGCAGAAGCCTAGTAGATGTTACAAGCAGACAAGCCAATCAGACGAAGGGGACGTATCGCCAAACAAATGGCAATCAACCAAACAACGCTGGCAACAGAGGAGAAAAGGGAGGAATAAAAACCCATCTATAAAATCCTTCTTTCAAGTAGCAACAAAAGCCCCAAGCGGACACCAATTAGAACAAAGAGTAAGTGGAGAGCCACCAAATTCACAGACTGAGCTGATTGCCACCGTCGCACCCCGTCCAACAGGGACAAAACATGTAGGAAAGGCATGTTTAAGTGAATATAAACACCCAGAAACCATCAACTTAATTTAACAGGCAGAAAATAAATTGGCAACATCAGGGGAGCTGCCCCTGCGACAACAGCAATCGTAAGGGTGCCCACTGAGCTAATCGAAACAGCGGATGTCAAACTAAAAGTGGAAACAGCAAATAGAACGGGACAAGATATACAGTGAACCCTCAATGTAGGGCTGAGGAAAAAAGAGCAAAGTATTGAAACAGCAGAAAGAGTGGATCCAGAAAAACAGCCATCCTTAAACTTTGGGAGAAGAGAAAAGGACACACGCTGTGGAAGCCCTCCAAACAACCCCGACGAGAGACGTCCAAAACAATTATGTTCATCCCAGAGTATAAATCGAAAAGAATGGGTGACATCCTAAACAGAGGAAACATTCTCCGAATACTAACTGCCATCAGCAACCTGGCCGGGATTGGTTCACAAGACCTGGAATCTGTAGAATTTGAAATGTTCAAACATCTTTCGTAGCAAGAGGTAACAAAAACAGCCTGGGCAACCTGGGAAATAGCAGAGAAAATTCTTAAGGAGGAGCACCAACTAGAAGCCTGGGGGATCTGACTACTGCTCCATCATGCAGTCAGCTATCCAGAACCACTACTTCAACATCATCAAGAGCCTAATGACAGCAGGCCAGGCAATAAGAGATGATCCGGGCCCACTAACTCTGTGCTAAAGTGGGCACGCAGTACCTCTGTAGAGGCCATGGAGAGCAACATCTCTAACACCCTGAGTTCTCGAGACAAAGGTGGAAATGATACATCAAACGATTGGACTTGGATAGCAAAAGTTATAAACACCAGACCTGAGAACCCATGACAGAGAGCAGATCAGGAACAAAAAACTCCAAATCTAAAACTATGCTCCTGGAATATAAATGGCCTAGGAATCAAAACCTTGGATAAGGTCTTAATAATGTATCTCCAACAATTCAATCTAATTCTCCTCCAAGAAACGTGGCTGGAAGATCCACTTCACCTGCAAGGTTTTAAAGCATACCATCTCCCAGCAACCAGAAGTTCGAAATTTGGTCACCTGAAAGGTGGCCTTACGACATATGCCTCGATCAAAACCATAACTACCTTTAAGGAATTAACAAGTAAAAACACCCCAACAAATGGAATAAAGACAATAGCAGGACTCAAAAACAATCAACAGTAATACTTGTTAATATCTATCTACACCCCCGTGAAAACAAACTGCACAAATCTCCTGGTAGTCGAACTAACAAAGCTAAGTACCGAAGAGGCAACTTCAAACTACATCACCTCAGGAGATTTCAACATGTTCCTTTCAGGGTGCACCGACTCAGATAGGCCGGCAGTAGACCGCCAATCAGCACGGGGGTCCCACTCCAGGACAAGTGCAAGTGGGGCAAGGAAACTAAAATCTCTAAAGACCCGTTGAATGAGCTATAAAGTCTGTCCCTGGTAGCATTAAATGGTCGATTCGCAGGGGACCGCCCTCAAGCTGCAACCTTCTACAATGCTTTCACAAACACCGCAATAGACTACACCTTTTCATGTTTATCACTTTTCAGTTTAGCAAAAGATTTCAGGATTGGAACGCTGGATTACAGTGATCATCAACCACAAGAGCTCATACTCGCCGCACACGGAATGGCATTCACTCATTCAATTGATGTTTCAACTTCAAAGATCACATTGAATCACAGGAGAATCAAATGTAAACTGAGCATTCCAGGAAAACTTTTGGCAGTATCAAAAACACGGTGGGAGTAAAGCAAACTGCTGTGTGGGAACAGTTTAACAGCTTGGGAATATTTTACCAAAAGCTTCGATCCATCTAATTCCAAAACAGAGTCAACGAAAGAAAAAACAGGGCCAAAAAGCCAATGGGAAGTACTCAGCAGGCCCACAAGCAATCCAAGAATCAATCTTTCGACAACTCAAAATGCCGAACTAAGACAACTAAAGAGCGAAATTTACAGAGCATTGCGCAGTCTCCTGCAAAATGGCCCAGTAGATAATATACAGTTGGAATTAAGGAGACTAAAGGCCTGCAAAACTAAAAGCATCTGGCAAGCGAAAAAGGAAAATGCTGACACAATATGGGCAAAATTGCTGCATGATGCAAAAACCAACAACAGTGCTAGGTTTTGGCACATAGTCAACAGTATAAGGAACCCAATGGCTCCGGGAATAAATTCTCATATAACGGAGGATGCCTGGTACTTACAGCATCACTTCAATACGGAAGCAGGCAAAACTAAACAAGACACACTGGTGTGCCAATGTGACCGACAGCCCCCAAACACCAAGGGTTGGAACACGCTCCCCTCTTCTCAAATAAACAGATTGTGAATAGAATCTCGAAAAGCCGAAAGGAGGGAGCACCCAGGCCCAGCGGCTTACCACCAATAATATATAAGCAGGATCCAAATTACTGGGCTGAAGCTCTACTACCCATGGAAGCTGAAAGGATTCCAGATTCTTGGAAGGGATCAATTATTTCACCAATCCACAAGAAAGGTGGCAAGATTGATCCGAAGAATTACAGGCTCATCACAGTAATTGACATTGAGGCCAAATATTACACAGGTCTTTTCCTGGACGAACTCATGGCGTGGGCATTGGAAAAAGCCCTAATCCCCATCAATCAAACAGGCTTTCAAAAAAGCATGGGACAACAACAAATATTCTTGTTTTTTCGCTTTTAATAGACACAACCAAAACTATCAACAAGACACTATTTGTCTGCTTCATCGATTATAAAGCTGCTTTTGACAGTATTTACAGGGGGAAGCTCTGGACAAAACTTTCCGGGTGGAAAATAGCTCCAAACCTCCTGAATCAGTTAATTTTACTCCACTCTAAGACATGGGTCAAAATTAAGCTGGGGTCCAGGGACTGTCTGTCAAGGAGAATACCAACCACCAAGGGGCTGAAGCAGGGCTGCGTCCTTGCACCAAACCTGTTCAACATTTTTGTGTCTGACCTCTCTATTGAGCTGGATAACTGCAACCATCATGTTCCGAATATGGGGCGTTTAACAATTTCAAACTTACTCTGTGCCGACGACCTGATACTGATCAGCCGAACTCCAGTCGGTCTGCAGCACCTGATAAATACCACAAGCAATTTCGCAGACAAGAACGGGTTAAGTATAAACCTTGAAAAATCTAAAGTTACGGTATTAAACCAGCGGAGTAACAAACGCCAACCCTGATGGATGCTGGGGGGCCAGCTGTTGGAGACGGTTGACAAATATAAGTATCTGGGAATAATCTTCAAGAGGAAGGGAACGTACCGCAAACAAAAAGCGGCTGAAGAGGGACCTTATTGGCAGTTGCATTAAAAAACATTAAGCACAAAATAACCGGTCCCAATCTTATCCCTCTACTAGAAGTGCTTCGAGCTAGGCTTTTACCTACAATCACTTATGGTAGTGAATCGATGAGAGGGAGAGATGAGGTCACTTTGGATAAGGTGGTCTCCTAGGTCGTTAGAATAATATTCAATCTTCCACAATATACTTCGCCAGCACAAATAAGGCTAGAGTTTGGCCTCCAAAACCAGCAAATAACACGGAAGGGTACCTATGCCAAGTGCTGGTATAAAATAAAGTGAGACAATCCTGGTACATTGAACTCACATTTATGGAAGGAGATAACAAGGAAAAAAGGCAGTCCTGCCATGGCCTACCTTCAGTCAGCAATAAGGCTGCTTGCTTTACAGGACCTATGAGAAACCAGTATGCCCCACAAAAGCTTTGAGGACCTTGCAAATAAATCAGTGAAGATTGTATCCCTTGAAGAAGACAAAGCAGCACTAAGCAATAGGGCCCATGGATGGTTCATAATTCAGAGCTATTCGAGGTGCAAGCCACAAACATACCTAGGAATAGGCTTCTCAAGAATCATGAAGGAAAGTTTTTTGCTTCTGAGGTTGGGAATCTTACCCTGGCACCTCCGTCCATGGAAGCGCTCAGACGCAACTAATCATTGCAGACTATGTGGCGACACCAAAGAGGATGTCTTACACTTACTGTGCATTTGCAAGGGCTTAGACGAGGAACTAAGACAGCTATTAAAGCCGCGCCTAATTGAAAGTCAGATACGAACATGCAGACAGGCGGTGAAGGCCTGCTTCGAGGGAGACAACGTGCGGTTGGCCTGCAGCTTTGTTCGTTTTATGAGCGCAGTAAAAACAAAGCTAACCCTGGCAGTACTCTAACAAATTGGTCCTCAACCCAGCCCCACCGATTTCTTAGTTACTCATTGGAATCCTTCGTAAAAGAGATCTACTATGGTACTTACTGTTTACAACTACTGTTCCTTGGGATTTTAAATAGTCTTTTATTGTGGGTCGGTTACTGCGACATAAAATGTCCAAATCTATTGTGTTATCAAAGGCTTAGTAATGTGGACCTAGGAACCAGCGTATTTACCAACATGGGAGTTACTTGGCAAGGGTTGTAAGGAATTGGGCGCACAAAGTTATACGGCAATACTGCCATTGCCAATTGCAACTGGCAAATATGTACTTCTGGATGCCCACCTTTAGACTTCCATGCTCGTTCGGTCATGACTCTTAAAGCCATTTTTATAGAAACTTGCACTGCCCTACGAATTTTTAGGAGAATGGACTCTAAATTTGTTATATTGCACTTTTTCATGACACCTATTGCACCTTACTGTTCGTACTGTATGCCAATTTTTATACCCTCTTTGTAGTTTTATGGAAACATTGTAATTTCTTAAATGAATTTTAACCAACTCTATTATACAAAATGGGTTGTTTTATGCATTTTGCACGTGTTTTATTATGTAGCTGATTGCAAAGGTTTTTATTAATCAAGCGATAAAGAAATGACTTACTTAACATTGAAAAGTTGTTGTCACCTGTTGGATGGAAACAAGTAGTCACAAGTACTTTAACGCGTGCATGCATGGTTTTGTGTTTATATGGGAGTTTGACTCACTGAGTAAGACACAGTTCCAATACCTGCTTTTGACATCTACCTACATCCAAGGGCACGTCAGGTCAAAGCCCGGACAATCCTTTTGAGCACCTCTTGGCGCTGCTATTCATCTAGATGTTCTTGTTTTTGCAACCCTTTTAGCCATTTAATAAGTCAAACCCCAGGCAACCTCTGTAAAGCTTCTTGATAGTGAGGTTTGTGCATTATCGTGCTGTTATAGTAATGCTGCAGGTGTTTCTTTTATGATATTTTCAACTTATTTAACAATAAAAACTTGTTTGCAAATATGTGCCTTTTTCTGTTCTGTTGTTTTGTTTGTGGCGAATACCTCTCAGTTTCCACATGTTTCATTGATAAGTTTTTTCTTTAGTAATTGCAGCGTGGGTGTTTAGTTATTATTTGAAAGGTCTTGAAAATGTGCTTTTAGGGCAATTTTGAATATGTTTATTTTTTTAGTGTGTTTGTGGGAATGTGGTTTCAGTGTTAACACAGGAAGCAAGAAGTTTCTCTGCACCGGATTGCATAGATGCAGTTTTCACTTGATAAAGTAGGCATAGATAATGCAAATGTTTCAATAATCACAGCACTTAGCATCGCAGTTCCCGATGTGCGTGTTTTTGTCTCTACTACCAGGCATGGTTGATTATAGCAACATTCATTTTAAATGAGTGATTTGATGGATTTGGACGCACAGCCTCTCCTTCGGTGACTTCACTGGCTACTTATACTTACAATCGCTACATTCAAGACATTACATCTGGTGTACAGATCTTTGCACTGTCCACCTGATGCTTGTCTCAAGGATGTACATGATGCGCCTTCAGGTTTTCCAACCTATAGCTTCTCTAAATACCTCAATTTACGTAAAAGAGCTGTTCAGGCAGAAGTACCTCGATTCTGGCACCATCTCCTTGGACCTTTGTACCATCTCTTCAATCGCTCTATTCACAAACTGCTTGAAACCTGACTATTCTCATACTGCTCTGCATGAGAGTTGCAGCGATGATCCTCACTCCCATCTAAACTCTAGCGCCATGAAAGTGACTGCAGTGCTATCACAAATAACCCTGGGCGTAGTGGACGTAGTGAGGCTACGTGAAGCAATACGGAGTGGGGGCAAATCTACGCTCACCCGCACACTTCGCGTAGCCCCACTACGCCCCTGCCTGCCTCCCTCCCGCCCTCATTTTACAATGATTAAAATCATTAGATAAAGAAAAATGACTTACCTGAGCTGCCACGTCCCGGGGCCCCATCTTTCTGCTTCCTGCATATCTTCTTCCTCACAAATGCGCAAATGAGGGCGGGAGGGAGGCGGGTGGCGGGCAACTCTGCTCCGCCGCGGGGTGTGCGTAGTCTACCCCTGCTACGCCTACTTTGCGCAGCGCGAAGTGGGCAGTACTACGCACACTCCGTCGGCGGAGCGGAGCACTGCGCCCACCCTTAATCACAAACAGATAACATAACATAACATAACATAACATATGAAAACACTGCAGAGCACAGCAGAAGGCGTGACAAAACACTGAAATGAACTTCAGGAAGCATGGAGGGATGGTGAGGCGCCTCTGATGGCATGACTGGCACCGGGTAGAACATCAGGAAGTACGGCAAAGAGAATGGGACATTTATTGGCAATGGGAATACAGAAAGGCGGCATGGAAGGCACTGGAAACACTGGTATACTTGGTACGTATTGGGAACACTGGGAAGAATCACAATATGCAAGTTTAAAGTAAAAGGAACATTGGAGTTATGTTGGAAAGAATTTCAGAAGGGATAAGAAGATATTAGAAAACAACATCAGCTATGGAAAACACTGTTTAATAGTTAACACAATAGAGGGTAACCCATTAGAAACACGGCGGATCACAGGATTGAACAACTGGAATAGTGGGAAACATCAAAGTAACCACCAAGAGGCTAAGGAGAAAGACATATTGAACAGGAAATTGGTAAAGCATGTCAGAAGTCATAGGCACCAGTATGTAGGAGATAAAAAAGAACTGGTGAACAAATACTCAAATGCCTAGCTCATGAAGCAAGGCTGAAAAAGAAAGCTTGAACTTAATAAGACCTGCTTGTATGATGCCTTTATTCTAGAATGTTTACATTTGCCAACCCTGTGATGCTCCACTCACGTTAGTTGACATCTTGCTTGCAATCTATCATGGTGAAAGATAAGACCATCCTGGAATCTGTGCAGCAGAAACATCTCTTTCAATTAAATGAGGGATGTAATTTAACTAGTCATGATTTGCCCGCCACAGGAATTAGTCATCACTTCTCTTGCAGCCTCAATTGGCTGCAAAACTCTCTTCCAGTATTGCGGAGGTTAAATGGGATTTGACATGCAGGCCTAACATTTAGATGAGAGGCCGCCAATCCTGAAACATAACATTGGACAAGTCAGGATATGCTCTGTATAATTGTGTGGGTGAGATGGAGGATTGGATTGCAATTGCAATTAGGCCCAGGCAGTCCCTAAAAAGTGGCCCACATTTGCATATTGTGCACTATCATGAACTATCATTTGGTTAGTATTATTAGATTCATTTTTAGAGAAAGGTGTTGGTAACCTAAGGCTTTTAAAGTTACAGTCCACAAAACCACCTGACCCCCAGCGAGTTCCCTGCACATTCCCACCCTTCCAATATGTCCTGAAGGTGATTGCTTGGCGGGGAAGGAGTCAGGTGAAATACACTGTTTCTGGACCGCAGCTCCACATGTGCACTGATGATAGGCAACCAATGCAGGAGTCCTTCGGAGCGAGGCTGAGTCTCAGAGTCACTACTGACTCCCCCAAATACCCCTGATGTCAATGACCATGTCATGAGTGATGTTATATGTGAGGTCATAAGCAGTGCAACTGAATTCCACTGGTTTTGTATGAGTGGAATCTGAGCCTAACTACAACATTCCTGTAACCTTTGTTTTTTTCTGTGAATTTCTAAGGTTTTTAAAAATGTTATTTCCTAACAATAACATCCCTGCAACCTGGATGTGTGGGTGGGTGTGTGAGTGGGTGTATAAGTGGGTGTGAGTGTGTGATGAATGTGTGAGTGTGTTTGTGACAGGCTGTGTGGGTCTGTGAGTGGCTGTATGGGTGTGTGAGTGGCTGTGTGAGTGGTATTGAGGGTCTGAGAGTGGGTGTGTGAGTGGCTGTTTGGGTGTATGAGTGGGGGTTAGTGGTTGTGTGGGTGTGTATGTGGGTGTGGAGGGGTTGTGTGAAAGCTGTGTCGGTCTGTGAGTGTGTGTGTGAGTGGTCTTGAGGATCTGTGAGTGGGTGTGTGAGTGGTTGTGTGGGTGTGTAAGTGGGTGTCTGAGGATGTGAGTGAGTGAGTGTGTGAGTAGGTGTGTAGATCTGTGAGTGAGTATGTTATTTTTAAATTGAGGTCTGGATCCACGGATCCACCCAAATCCAGGAGGATCCGGGGAGCATTTGCAGATCCTTGCATGGTAAAATAAAAAGGTTTTTGGACAGTTTCTTGCCCATGAGGGGTTCCTCATAGGCCCCTTCATTAGTCCTCTGGGGTCAGGGTATCTCTAAACTGACCCCTTCTATCACTTTTTAACTTTATTTTCCTTGCTGGGAACAAGATCCCAGTGAACAAAATGGTTGCCGCAACTTTCCTCTCAGGTTGCGGTCAACAAATAACGGTATTCCTGTTGGCATGTGGATTTGCGAATCCAATCAGGATACGAGGAGGATCCGCGGACGATCTGTGTCCCTAGATATATAAATTTGGATTTCAGTTAATATCTTGAAAAGTACTGAACATAATTACACCAAATAACAAAAAGGGTTCTTTTTGGACCAAGAGCTACCTTTCTGCCAACTTTGGTATAATTTCGTCCAGCGGCCTGTGCTGTAGTTGTTTCTAAAATCTCTATGGAAATTAACATGGGCAAAACACTTTTTTTGAAACCCCCCCTTTTTCTCGGCCCCCGATTGACGGATCGCCCCAAAATTTTCCATACACAACTAGAATTACCAGAGAAGTTTTTGGGGGGAAAATTTATAGGCAAGTAAAAAAATGCTTTTCCTATGGAAACATGGCCCTAACTATAACTACAGTAGGTATATATACCCTAAAGTACCCATATAAATGTTTAAAGAATACAAACAAGTTTCTTTTTTTATGGGCACCATAAGGGACAAAAGGTTCTAAATTTTGCCCAATACCTGCAGCAATGCCTACTTTCATAAAATGGTGTTACCTATATGGCACTACATGCAGGCTGCATGCCCCTCTTTGGAAGGTGAACCACTCAATCACACTAAGCCTGCAGTCAGTGAAGGAAACAAACTGCAGTCTCCATTTTAAAAAGTAGATTAGAAGCATTAATGTTTCACAACAGGTAATGTCAATTCAAAATATGTGAGTGAATGAAAAAACACTCTTCTTCTGGTATATTTTTTATTTAGAGCAGAGGCATATTTCGGACACTTTTCAATGAGCCTGTACAGATTTTGAGGAGTGAAGCACTTCTACAAATAGAAAGAAATAGATCAGAACAAAAATGTATACTAAGTGTATCAGAAAATGAGTAAATGTTGATGGCTGCACTTGTTTAGGATTGAGTTTCACACATAGTACCAGCCAGATCAAATTAGATCAGAAAAATGTAGAAGTCAAGATGTCCCCAATGTCTCCAAAGAAATACAGACACTCTAACATGGGAAGGGTAAGTTAAATGTGTCTTTATTCTGGCAATATCTTCCTAAATTTGCACATTTTACATTACGTGAATTTCGCAAAACGTTTTGCTGTTGCACAGTCACATTCATATACATAATTGTTGCATGCAGTAGACTGGCTAGAGGAAAAAAGTATTTAAATGGAAAAGCAAAGATTTGACCACGAGCCATTCTGGAAAACCAGACTCCTGCCGACATTCCAAGTGACTTTTGTACTAAATGGATGGCCTTGCGTTCAGTGTTTACGTATTTCAGTGAATCGTAAAAGGACTACCAACACCACATGACATGAAAACTTTACTTACTATGACTTGTCCAATTTCACATCAAAAGGAAAATAAGTACTGGAGACTACAGCCAACAGTTTATTTTTACCCTCAAAAGCACATCAACTTTCTGTTTTATATTCAAAAAAGTAAAAAAACATGCTAACTGTGTATGTATTTTCATGAACATAGACTAAATCCTTTCCGCCACGAGAACAGATAATTGGTGGCATTGTTTCATTTAAAATCCCCCCGATGACACTCATCGTCATCCCCTTCGCGAATCCCAGGCCCACGTCCCTTCTGCTTCAACTGCCCCTGGTCCTGCGAATTTTCTTTCCCTTTTGGCTGTAAAAGATCCACTGGAAATGGTAGCTCTGAGTCCCCTGCCTGATTATTTTCAGCTGAGAAGTGCTAATTAAAAGCATGGAAGAATACAATCTGCATACATTATTGCAAGTTATGCCAACAGAATGTCAACATTTATGTCAGAAGTAATCTGGAATGGCAATTACGCGGAGCAGTGGCCTGGAATTCACTGGCAGTACACACCGTCAGGCCGGGTAATTGTAGGGGAGTCGGAGCTGGCGCGTGACAGACAGCAGGTGACAATGGAGTGCTATTGTGAGCTGCAAGCCTTGAATGCTGCTGTGAAGGTCAAGGCGTCTACGCTGGTTGGAACACGATAAAGATGGGGATTAAAATGTCAATAGTTCATTCAGTAACATCCTCTCTCGCTCTCTGCCCGCCCTACCTCTCTCCCGCCCTGCGCGCTCTCCTGCTCCCGAGCACAGGCGTGCTCCTGCGAGCGGGCGCGTGTCACAGGAAGTGCTGAGATCTAAATATCTGGTTGTGAGATTATTTGCCTGGGGCATTGGAGAGGGAGGGGTCCTGTTGAGGGTGGGGGGTCTGGGAAGGTGAATAACAGGCAGATTTAGGAGTTTGAAATCTCATTCCAGATATTTTGCCAGAAGGAGGGCTTGGGGGCAGCTGAGCACCATAAGGTCTGCCCCCCTGGGCAGATTGGGAGGGGGAGGGGCTGGCCATTTAGTGGCCATTTTGTATGTTATGCTGGTTAAGTATAGCCCAAGGTAATAAAGGCTTGTGTAGGGTGTTCCCAGCCACCATTTTAGGTTTTGGTGACCTGGTGGCTGGGAGCAGGGTAGTGTAGTCAGTTAGCTTTTTGCCCGCCCTCCCATCCCTCTTTTTATGTTCCGGGTCGTTTCCTGGGTCTTTTAAATTTCCTGGAGGCTAGGTTTGTTGAAGACAGTTGCATAGGGGTTTTTGTTGTACAAATTGTCGGTTGGAACAGGTGCTGGTGGGGTTTTTAAAGGTTGGCCAGGTTTGGCAGAAGTTTTTGGTTAAGTGTTGGATGTTTGTGAGCAGGGGCAGGGAAACGGTAGGCAGGTAGGCTAAGTTTCAGAGTAGATGTTGGTTAGTTACAGTTGCAGAAAGGCAGGTAGGGGATTTAGGTTTTATTGGAGGGCAGGAATTTTAACTGCAATACTGTGTAATGTTGTTATGTTAACGGAAGGGTGGGTGAAAGGATGAGGGGATCGTAGTGCGGGTGGGGATCAGGGGTCAGCTTATTTAATGTATAGTGAGGTTTTAGTTTTGTAAGGCGGTGGCCAGGTTTTAAATGTGATATGCACCTGTTTCAATAAAGCTGCCTTTTTCACACAGAAATTGGTCTCGGTTTGGCTTGCCCCCTTCCCCTCCCAAGAGAGGCAAGGTGGGCGTTATTGAGTGAAAGATGAGGACCCATGGGTCTTTGCAGGACTCACCCCCGCGATTGGGGTTTCAAGTGGTAATTATCAATTATTCTTGTTATCTGCTTTTGCCACTTCAGTCAGTGCTGTTTTATGTTTACAATTATTATAAATCAGTCAAACCTTTATATCCTGTGGACTTTGGACTCGTGGTTTGTGTATGGGAGAACAAGATGGTAAGGAGAGCCATCTGTAGAGAGGCCTCAGTGCAGTCTCAACTTTAGGATTTTTGGGGCCCTGGGCAGGATATATTTTGAGGCCTTCTGTAGGAAGCAACTATGAATTTTATCACCCATTTTATGCTACTATAAACCCAAATTATGCCACACAATATTGAATTATACGTTAAACTCTGACATGGGATCACACAAACACAGCTGACATATGTTTTGCTAAGTGTCCCAAAACTTCTTTCATCAGGCGAGGCGTCAGACAGGGTTGTATATTAGCTCCCTTACTTTTTACCCTTTATATTAACTCCGTTAGCCATCATCTGACCAGAACTTTTCATGACTATCCCACAATAAACGGTAAACCTATACCCATTCTGCTCTACGCAGACGATGCCGCAATTATGTCCCAGACCCGCATGGGGCTACAAAGGGCAGTCAACAAATTTACTGACTTTATGTCAAGGAGAGGCCTAAATGTTAATACCTCCAAAACTTACACCATGTCCTGTGGCCTAGGGATTGGAAAAAAGCCATGTTCCATCTTCCTGAATGGCAACAAATTGGATAATATTGATAGTTTCCCCTATTTGGGCATTATTTTTAACAAGAGGGGCACTTGGCGAGCTGCGGCTCAAGCCAGAGGCTTAGCATTGTCTAAAGCCATAGGAGCACTGACCAACTTTTCTAAAAAACTAGGGGGTCGACCAATAAGCCCTTTACTCCAGATCTATCGGGCGAAATGCATCTCAACTGGCACCTATGGATCCGGGATTTGGGGGATTGAACCCGTTGATCAAATTCAACGCCTCGAGAATGCTTTCTTACGTTATCTCCTGGCTGTCCCTCCTGGCACCTCCACTTATATGGTGCACACTGAATTGGGCCTCACATACATCGCGGACACGATCAATTCTTCCCCCCTTATTTTATGGCACAAAGTCTGGACCAATGAAGAGATACCTTTTAACAGGGAAATTATTACAGACTGTCTAAAATTGAAAGAGGCCAAGAACATAAAATGGTTGAACTACGTCAAGAGGTTGTCCACTGATATAGGGCACCCTGAATTTTTTACTGACCCTTCAACCTTAGTTAATATAGCAAAAGTTACGTTAAAGCGTCTTGTTCTAAATTACTGGAGCTGTCATCGATGGTCCTTAGAAAAACAAAAGAGCACTATTGCGGATTACCAAGAATCGACCATTATGAGTGGTACCCAGCAATATTTACTCTTAGAACCATCTCCGTTTACCCGCATGCTCCTGACCCGCTTTCGTACCAACACTTTTTTTAGACTTTTAACTTTTCCCAATCCAAATTGTTGGTCCAGTGACTTACCGAAGTGTCCTTGCGATGGCCTTTCAACCCAATCTAACATTCATTGTATTCTATTCTGTAGATTTTATCAATTGCCAAGGACTATTTTTTTTAAACCGTTGCTTAAATCATGGGGATTACGTTCATGTAAAATGGCTTATCAAAAACTAAAAACCCTGGAAACCCCCCTAGCCCTGGCAGCCATTTCATCTTATCTGAAAATGATCTTGAGGCAGCGGACATCAATGCAGACCTAAGTTGATATATATCTTGATGCTTTGATTGTGTATCTGTACTTTTTATCTGATCTTAATTATGTTACCAAATAACTGAAATTTTAATTTGTTTTAAATGGATTTTTATATTCAAGTGTATGCACTTTTATGATATTGTTTTTGTACATATCGAATAAAGTTCATTATCTATCTATCTACACTGACACTGGGTAGAGAGAAAGGGTGTGAGAGACAGAGTGAGAGGTAGATGTAGGCAAAATAAAAGGAGAGCGGTTGAGAAAGTTAGAGAGGGGTGAGATAGAGACAGAAAGATCACCCTCCCCAGGAGTCCGTGTGGAGGCAATGGGAAATTGCCCACGCTACTCATGCCTTAAAATGTCTCTTCCTCAGTGGGTATATCTGCAGATGTGGAAAATTTATGTTACATCCAGGACTTTTATGAAATTCAAAAATGTGATGTCAGATTTGATGTCAAATGAAATAGGCAACAGTGGACAGATGTAATACTTGAAAAATTCAATGCAATTTTAAATAATTTGTATCAGTAGGAGACTAGTTTGAGTAGATAATGGGATGAAAGAGAGATTTTCTTCTCGAAACAGCCACATTGCTCGTGCCTTGCATGACTTTTAAATGCAGGGCCCTCAAATGAATTTTTTTCGCACAGCACTGTGGATTGCATTTATGCTCCTCATATGAAGTAAATTGAAGGGCAAACCCTGGTGGTGAGGGACAGTAAAATGCTAAAAATGCCCCCCTATGACATGGGAATTGATTCCTATGGTGAGTGGAGCATTTCATTTTCTACTTTCAAATAGAAAATAATGTTTTGGGGATTATTTTTTTGAAAACAGAAAAAGAAAACTGTTTGGTGCACGGCTGGGTCATACTGTCATATCCCTGCACCAGACCTTAAAATGCATTTGCAGGAACAGCTGTGACGGTGATTCCTCACAATGTATTATAAACGGCGCTCTATTTATTAGGCCAGTACTGTTGCCCGCATTTCCTGGTGGGATTCGCTGTCCCAGGGTTCATCTTGCCACTCACAGCTGTTGCAGGGGGAGGTGCCTGACATCACACTTAAAGCGATGCCTCTCTCCCAGGGGGACACTCTTTTCATTTGGCCAGTACTTTTGCCCGCATTCCCTGGTGGGACACACTGTCCCAGGGTTCATCCTACCACTAACAGTTGCTGCAGGGGGGAGGCGCCCAACATCACACTTAAAGCGCTGCCTCTCTACCTGCAGCACAGTATTTGCACATGCCAAAGCCAAGGGTGGGCCTGTCCGGTGCCCATCAGCTCCAGGGCGGGGTGCCCTTCAGCAAGCTGCCATCAGTGTGACTCCTTTTTGCCAGAATTACCATTATTATCACCATTTGCAATAGACCAAGGTAAGGTTGCTGGTATCTTGCTTTGCTTCTGTGACACTTGTACCCCTTGTGGAGGAGATGGGGTTACCTTCATTTTCCCGCCGCAGTGCGGCATAGGCCAGTCTTTGCCCGCTATCGACCGGAGGAGGCCTGGTTGCGCCACCCACCTTATATTTCCTTTAAATTAGGTACTGTCTGTACTTTTCTCCTTTCAATTTTTTTTCTCAGTAATCATTTGTAACTGGGCATCATGGGAAAATGGAAAGTGAAAGAGTGTGGTCCCAAGAACCCTCCTGGCTCTACCCTTGATAGGTTTCTTCAAAGAGCAGTTGGGGTAATCGGCACGGAAATCGAGATGGCTTAACAAGGACTCACACTCTTGCTCCCCCTCTTTGTACCCAGGATTCCACCTGCATCAGTGGTTACGAGACAACAGTCACCCCAGTATTCAACACTAACTTGAGCATGGAGGATTGCCTAATTGTTTGTGTGAGTCCAGCCCCATTAAATGAGGCAGAAGGGGCCCAGGTGCAGACGCTACTCCCTACATTGCAATATTTGTGTTTCGAGGCCTCTAAGTGAATAGCAGGCAAAAATAAGAGGTTATTAACTAATAGCTAATCAAAGAGGCTGCGTGCTCCAGTACAAGCGGTGGTGGGTGCACTTGAAGCTGGAGAAAAGGTCAATACTCATGAGGGGTTGCAGGTCATATGCAACAAATGTATCTCAGATGTAATGGACAAGTTAGAGCCCATACACCAGCGGTTGGGCATTGCAGAATCTGAGATTCAGAAACTTAAAGCTAAAGCAGCGATAATGGGCTTGATAATATGCCGCAGAGAATTCCCATAGAAGCCCATGTTCACACCGGAACATGGGCTTCTATGGGAATTCACAAGGGCATATTATCAAGCCCATTATCACCGTTTTAGCGGCAGTTTTCTGCCGCTAAAGCGGCGATAATTTTAATGCCGTTTCTTGATAATATGCCCCCTAATGACTTAATTACAATGAAGCACCTGGTGGCTGAATTGTGCACCATGCCCCCAGCCAGCAAGGCCACTAGCTCCCAGCCTCAGTCTACTAGGGGTAGGCAAGACCACAATCGCAGCCAACAGCCGAAGTACCTGCTGACAAAAACAGCCTGTCTATCAGCGAGCCAGAAGGAGAGGAGTGCTGCAACTTGGGACCAATTGATGGGGCCGAGAGAGGTGGTGGAGGAATAGGAGGGGTGCCATGCTCAAACAGGGGTCATGCTCCTAGGTATAAGCCTATATTGCTGAATTTGCCACCCGATCTTTGCCTGAATGGTATCATACTGTCCAATGTCCATCGTCTAGCAAATGGCTCAGAGGAGTCTGTTGTTCTACCAAATAATAACACTCTTTATTGGCTCTGTACTTGTGCTGGGTTATCCTATTCTGATGCTTCCCACATATTAATGATTAGGAAGATGGACTGGGTAGGGCCTCTGCCAAAGCTTTTTTTGGGTAACTGCTTTGTTGTAAACTTTAAACACTCAATCATTGTCCACAGCCTCCTTAACAATCGCATGCATCAAAAACCACTAGAATCTAACATCTTCCTATTACCTCTGGGTTTACCTTACCACCACCTAAGGGATAGGTGTGGGTTTGCGGTCCAGCTCTCATTTCACAGTTAGCAAAGGCATAGATGGGCAGCCAGTAATAGCCATCAGGATCCCCCTGTCCCACCAGAATGCTTTTCTCCATTTTCTCAGGTTGTTTGACTCTTGAATGATAAGACGGCTCATATTACCAATGGGATACCTTGTCCAGATAGCCCCACCCACAGTCCTACCTCTGGCACAAATGGCCCTGTGCTTTTGGATCATGAATTAGTATCTACTCCCGGTGAGTCACTCCCCCTGTTTAACCAATACATAAAAAACACATTGTTGCCTCCCTAAACACTTGAGTGCCCACTTACGGATGCCATAGACCTCGCTTTGCAACCCACTGCTTCACCCATACAAATGCCCATACTGAGTTGGACTATTGCAGGGATTAGGGGCAAACTATGTGACCCTGACAGGAAAACCTTAGTTGACGGGTATGACATTTGTTTATTTTAGGAGACACGGGCAATATACCACGTTAATGGGGGTGGGTAAAAAAGCTTTAGTGGTCTAACTATTAAATCTAACGCTGGACGCCCCTCAGGTGACCTATTATCTCTGGTCTATCCTATCCTGCTCTGTCACAGACTCTTCACTAGGCCGAGGCGTAAAATTCTGCTCTATTTGTGGAGTTTGGAGAATTTGGTACTCCATGTTCCAATGAGAACACAGAGTTCGCAATAAACTCTGCAGTCCGCTTTGTGGTGCAATTTATTTTCAGTTGGTGTGCTCGAGCTGGGTTTTTGCACACACAGTCGAGCGAAATTAATCTTTCCGAGTGTCTGAGAGCACCAGTCAGAATTGCTGACCGCCTCGAGGCTTGCAGGCCGTGCCGGCAACATCCAATGCCTTTTGTCTGACAAAAAGCACGAGAGAGCTCCAGTGACTGCAGCTGCATCCGTGACCAGATTTCCTCCTCGAGAAGTTGCTAAATCTACTCAAAAAGAAGTTTTCAAGTTAATATTCTTCTCCAATGTACGTACTGTTCAATTTATTTTTTGGTGCAAGGAGCCTTTTCTTTATTCTATTTTTTTTTCAGCAAGGAGGAAGTGTCCCAGATACTCCACCTTCCTGACCATTGGATTTAAGGACTTTGTTTTTGTGATATCCCAAGTAACTTCAAATGCTGTTGTCTAGGGTGTTGCTTGTTTGATAAAGGGCCTGCAGATGGATTTATGTATACTTTTATTCGATTTTTAAAATATATTGTGATGGGTGGCCTTCAGTTTTAGTAGGGGCCTAGTTATTGTTTTGCATTGAATTTTTCTTCTTTTTTTAAAGGAATATTATTGCACAGTTCAGTACATTTACTCCATGTGTTTAATACATTTGCAATCTTCATTGCATTTTACTTTGTGGCCTAGTCTGCCAATGAACCACCCAGCCAGTAGGCCCAGAACTAGTCATGGGTGCATGAAACAACTGTTTCTGGGTTGTCTGTTGAATTGAAACATCATTTATGCCAGAGATGGCATTGGATTAAAATAAAAGATGAGGGTTTTTTTTAGGTATTTCACTTTTTTTCAGCAAAACAGTAATATATACTTGATGCCTTTAGAGGATGTGTGTTGTTGTAAAAATTTTCACTTCAGTTAATTTTTGCCATTGCTGAGTTAATGCTGTTTTCTCCTGCATTACCATGCCTCCTTTGCCTGTCCAGTGTCTGAGTGTGTTTGCCATAGGCCACCATTTGTCTTTGTTCCCTGTGCCATGTGGCCAGGGTCCATTGTGTATGGTCAGTGTCCATAGGCCTTCATGTATTCTTTGTTTTCCATGCCTCCTTGCTTGATTGACCATGTGGCTGGCAGCCATTTTGTGTAGCCAGTCTGTGTGCTTTTACCATAGGCCTGCATGGGTTATTTGTTGTGCCATGCCCCTTTGCTGATTGTTGTTGTTTGACCATGCGGTTGGTGGCCATTTTGTGTAGCTAGCCAGTGTACTTTGCCATGAGCCTGCATGTGTTCTTTTAAAATGTATTCTGGCTTAAGCGAATCATCTGGGGATCCTGATTTAACCTGGTGCATTGTGGCGGAGATAGAGTTAGTCTCGAGCAGCGCTAGTTGATTGAGGGTAGCCTTTTTGAGCCAAATCGGTCGTTCTGATCAAGAAGTCAGGCTCCTCTGTAGCATCCTTCATTTTGAAACAGGATTATATATCATTCACCTTAGTCACAAAATGATCTGCCAGTTTGTCACAAAGGTAGTTGGAAGCTTCCACCAGCCCAGAAGCAGCCTCTGGCTTGGTCAATTTGTTAACAAAAGAGAACATTTCCTTAGAGGGATTATGACAGTTTTTGAATTTTGTCAGCAAAGAACTTTGCACGTACCTTTTTAACCATTGTGTGATAGCTTTTGATTGTGTCCATGTATAATGTTTTTGCTTAGCATTGTAGGTTTAACTCTAGGTGCGCTCAAGTGTTTTTCAGTGCTTTATTCTGTAATTAGAGATTTGTTGAACCAGGCATCTGAGGGCTGTTTCCTAGCTCTTCATGGCTTGATGGGGATAAGGCGATGTAAAGCCAAGTCAAGCCAGGTTGTAGTGATAGACTTAGCAAGATCAATATTGAAGTCTAATTGGGGAGCTCTCTCCTCGATATGACCAGAGAAAGTGGAGGGGCTCAATTTATACCACCGTCTTTTCATAGCAGGAATTGCATCAATGGTCTTGTCAGCTCTAAGGGTGTCAATAGTCATAGGAACTAGATAGTGGTCTTGCCAGGTCACTAGGCTAGGGATAGAGCATTCAAGATTGCTAAGGTTTGAGAACACTGGATCAAGCAAGTGTCCCGCTACGTGAGTGGAACGTTCTACTAGCAGGATTTACTGCATAGTAGCTAGGTCAGCAATATAATCCTGAATTCCTTTATCATTTAGTAGGTCAAAGAGTGGGTTAAGATCATCGATGATGTTAAAGTTGGATAGTTTTATTACAAGTGAGGTGGTATGCTCTACTAAAGATTCCCTGAACTTTTTTCTAGGCCAGGTGGTCTTTAAATCAAAGAGCTGGAGAAAGTAAAGTTGTCATTGATATGCAGTTTAAATAGCACACTTTTGCTGACCTGGATAGAGTGAGGGGACATATTGCAGTGAATAATATTGCTGTCAATAATTTCATTACGACCTTCCCTGACAAGAGGTTTATCACATATTCTGATGCTGTACCCTAGAAAGAGAGCCAGGTGCAAGAGTGCCTATGTTGGTGCTAGGCTAGGCTGCAAAGTAAAACAAAGTGTTGGGCATTAGGTTATTGCACTTCTGGGTGATTGTAGATTGTTGAGTTTGCGCACCCTCACACTACTTTACTGGGAAGCCTGTGACTGCTCGCAATTGCTACCATTGAGAGTCAAATGCTGAAGGGGGTGGGGTTAGCCCAGTGTGGAGAGTCGTACTAGTATGGATCATGGGACATCAGAGGCAAATTACCCCAGCCCCAAGAGCTCAGGCCCTGTTGCCCTGATTGCCTTGTGGCCTCCCAAGCTGGGTCTTACACTCACCATAGTATCCACTGTGATGTCCCTAGTTGGCCAGGCCTCATTCTCTATCTAATCTCTTACCATGTACACCTCAGGTTGAGACTCAAAACTATTGATTGACTGCTGATCTGAGAATCAAATAATATGAGGCCTACCGCAGATCACTCTACTGTCTGTCTCTTTACCAATCCTCTCCAATCTCCATCACGTCCAAAGCTTTATTTTAGATCCAGGAAACCCATGCCATTAATTATCACAAACTGGGTACCAAACCTCTGCCCTCTTTAAATATTCAGCAAGGACATTTCAAGGAAAAAACGAGATTTTCCTAATAGAGTGCAAGCAAAGTAATAATCATAATCAATCACTGCACATCTACCGATTCTAAGCACTGTGATACAATTACTAAATCTTAATAAATTTAACTATACTCAATGTTCCGACCTTGGAATCATGAAAGGCTGAGTTACCCATATGCGCTTAGTTTAATTGGCCTATGAAAAACCTTTTTAGTGCAGCTATGAAGAGCATTGCCATGCGCCTGCCTGTTTGCCTGTTGCTGGCATACTTGGCAACCAGGGCTTACTGGGAAGTGTCTTTTGCTTGGTAAAACAGTCCAGATGGGACCCAAAAACATTTTACAGCATTCATTTATTGGGTGTTATGTTTTCTGTCCAGTGTTATTCAAAGGAACTTCACTCAGAGAACCTCACGTAACTTTGGGATGATATGTGTTTATTATTTTATTGGTAAAAATGTCTCAGTACAGAGGTTTCAGAGGGAATAAATACAATATAGGAACTTTCATAGGATACGTCAAGCACTTTGTCCTAATGGACTTTGGCTCTCGTTTGAGCCTGCAAAAATCTCAGCTCAGCTGCTGAGTCTCCAACAAAAATAGTGATGATAATTCATCATAAAACCCCACCTTGCAAACCTTAAGAGTCTGGCCCCAGCTGAGTGAATATCATTTTCAGGACCTAAGCATCACGGTGTTCAGTACATTTTGCTACCAGGACTCAAGTCAGAACAGTTCGGTGTTAGAGACCAATTGCAGACCCAATTGGTCTCTGCGTTTTTCCAAGGGGCCTGGCTTACTAGTATGTCGGTCCCCACTATGATGTCTCCTAGGGATACCAAACATTAGTGGTCCATATTTCACAAAGCAGCTAGTCATGATCAAGAGTTTTCAGGGTGGCAGCATCAGAGCATTGGAAGCACCAGTATGACTCCATTATGTTACTAGATCCAGTTTGGAGTTGAAATTTAAGTTGAAAGACCAACTGCAATTTGAAATGAGGCTATGCTGGCCCCTGAACATAAGAGTTAGAAAGCTGATTCTGAGGGTGATGTAATCATGTCTAATTGCATAATCCACTGCACCCAAACCACACGCTTTGAAACTATAAAACATTTTGCTCCTTTTAAGGATTGAGGACTGCATAAATGGTCATACTAGGGGCATAGGGTAGCAAAGGGACCGTCCACGTTTGTCAATTTGATACAAAAAATATTCTTTGCTGGTCTGTGAACAGGCAATTGGGTAGTGTTGGCTCTCTCACAGGGTTGTATGTCAAGATAATTATTACAAAAATATCCTGAAACAACATCTGTCCTGAACAATATGGTCATGGTATGCGCACGTCAGAAATGCAGAATTACTCCACAGCTACTTTCTTAGACAATACTTGTAGGAAACTGGCTCCTTATATGATGTACCAAAATTAGGTAAATCATGCAAATAGTCCAGGTATTCCCTTATGAGTGGACAGGGGCTTGCTCTAACAATCCCAACTTGCTCTTCTAGGGGATCGTGTGGTCGAGCTGCCTTAGGCTTATCAGAGAGGAGTGTTAGACATCTGCAAATATACACAATAATCAATAAATGATGCCCACAACTCAATTAGGAGATCCACACCAATTTATAAAAATAACATATCTTTATATATGTTTAGGCACCAGAATCCATATGATCAGGTAAGTACATATTTCAAGATAAATACCTTTATTTTTAAAAAGTCAACAATGCATTTTTCAGGAGCTGCAATGTTATCCCATCGGAAGAAAAATAAGTACATTATCTAGGTACATTACAGCGACTTATAAGATCAATCTCCGGGGCTTAAGGTGAGATTTGGGCAAGGTCCAAGGCAGCACCAGCAGGTCACCTCTAGCCGCACTAGGGCGGCCAGGTACATTGGTGCAATACAGCGTTGGGTGCCTAAGGTTAGTCTTTGGGGATAGGTCTTCGTTAAGAAAAGGCTGCAGGTTTTCACTGGGAGACCAGTTGGACTTAACCAACAGGGAGGCTCAGACCTTACGATGCTTGGGGATGGAGAGACACCTTTGGTGCTCTTCTACACAGGCCGGGGGCGACGGGTGTAGAAGTGTCCATAGGCATCGGATGTTTGTCACCTGGAACAGTCGCGGTTGAGCGTGTCTGCAATCAGAGGCTGCAGGTGCTGTTGAGAAGTCCTCAGAACTCCAAGTGGCCGGACCTACGGATCGACGGTTTCCGGCATGCAGACGTTATTGTACCTGTGAAAACTCCAACGGTTTCCAGCGCAATATACTGGAGAGAATTGTTTATCAGCCACCATACTTCCTGATATACTTTGATGACTTTATAAGCCCTGATGAAGTTCCCCTAGAGGAAAAGAAACGCGTTGGCTGAGCGTTGTTTACTATTGACCTTTTGAAAAAGCAATTTGAAATAAAGGATTTTTTTGATACTACAATGAATCTACTGCACTTTATTGACTGATGCGCCCCCACTTGTATTAATCTATCTGGATCTGGAGCACAGAGGTGTCACGCAATAGCTGGCGCGGGGGAGTATTGCGCAGGACCAGCATCTGTCGGAACTAGCGTGAGGTGCAGAGCTAGGAGTTCTCCGTCGGGATTATGGATGTACCTGCAGGAATTGAGTTTGAGCTGGCCAGGTTAGAATCCTACACTGTACAGTAGCTGAAAGATTTCTGCAAGGACTTTCAAGTTATTACGAGGGGCTTTACCAGGAAGGCCATGTCATAGTACGGTGAGGATATGAGGCAAGTAGCAATCACAAGAGAGAGAAAGAGGGCAGTACCTTGTCACTAGAAAGGGTTACCCCAAAACACTCACACCAAACCAGCAATGCATAATGCGCATCTTGTCAATGGTTGCCTAGACAATAAGTAAAGAGCAAAAGATTGTTCATGCTTTGCATTCGCTAACATGTGTAACTGAATCATGTCTGTCAAAGTGAGTGACAGGTCACAGCATACCTACCAGGGATCAAGCTGGAACTACTAGGAATACAGATGACAAAGAGCTGCTGACCTGACAACAACTAAAGTTTATGACTTTGAGAAAATGTCTATAATGTGTGAGAGTAGCATGAGAGTGGCTTGTTTAGGTGCTTGATAGCTGATGTTGTCCTTTGTTGCTAGACAACCTCTTATTTCCATTTCCTTCATTTCTGAACCATAACAATCAATAGATATGCATATTCAACAAATTGTTGCACATCACAGGCATCAATCTGAAAAGCTGAGATCCTTAACACAGGATTGGAGGCTAAGACAGCCCTGGCTCACGGTTTGATACCAAACCCATTTTACACCAAACGAGAATATTGAGGGGCAGATTTACAAGCCCCTTGCGCCTTCTTGCGCTGCCCTAGCATCACTTTTTTTTACGCAACGGGGGCAAAAACAATGCGGCCTATTTACAACGTGACGCATCTAGGGAGATGCGGCAAGTTGTAAAGCCCTGCGTCACATTATAGCTGCGTCAGATATAATGTATGCAGGGTGGGCGTTCCCACGCAGGCAGGCCTCGTAAAAGTGACGCAGTGAAATCCACAAGATTTCACTGCGCCACTTTTAGGATGCCTCTGCGTCAAAACCTTACGCCTGCTTGAAGCAGGCGTAAGAAGTGACGCAGAACAGGATGTATAGGCCTCAAAATACATTGCTGGAGTTGAGTTGTGCTTGCGACACGACTCTAGCAATGCATGACTTTTGGGCCAACAGATGCGACAGAATTTCTGGCGCATCTGTTAATGCTTGCGCCATGGAGCACTCTATTGTAAATACAGCGCATCCATGGTGGCGCAAGGACATTTGACGCAATCGCAAGGAAACTGACGCATCTATTCAGATGCGTCAGTTCCTTGTGAATCTTCCCCTAAGAGTCTTCAGCTCTCCCAGTGAGGGTTAGGGGGTTCTTGTTCGAGAAGAATCATTTCTAGTACACATTAAAAGACTGTTAATCGATATATTGTCTAGAAATCTGTGTTTTTTAGGCAGTTCGGAAGAGAAATTAATGAAATATTCCAATGTTTTTAGCATGTGGCACAGTACAAAGGTGCATTATTTCGCCGTAGCGGTAAATCGAGTATAGGACAGTAAGGGACAATGTTAAGTAAATTTCTCAATGTACGGTCCTGATCAATTGCCAATAAATAATTAAAAATTGAGAAGGGGTAAATCCATTTGGTGACACATAATCTCAGGATATAAAGTTGCATGTATGTGCTTACATAAAATCCTGGTGCATTTCAGGAAACGGAGGCACCTGAGGGATGCTTGTTTAAATGGAGCATCCTTTGGATCATGCTTTGAGTTTCATCCCGTGTTTAAAGGACAAGGGAACCCCTAGGTTTCACAGGGACCCGCAGTAAATATCATTTAAAAAATATCATTTAAAAACAAGCATTGGCATAGCCAATAGGTCTCGCCTTTGGGACCTTATAAGTGTTTAGCCATGCAACAGTTGCATAACTAAATACTTATAAGGTCCCAAAAGCGAGACCTATTGGCTATGCAAAGCGTCCCTGTGGCCGCGAAAGTGATCGCAATCACGATTACACATCAAAGCGGCCGCAAAAGTGAAAGTAATCGAGGTAAAGCGCGGCACGCGCGCCCACACACATGCACTGTAGCTCTAGGCTGGCCTGGTAGCACTTTTTGGAGCCCTCTCAATAAGTCTCGCCAGACCAGCGCATGCGCTGGGTCAGGTGAGACCTAAAAAAGGGGGGGTGTTCCCTATAGGAACAAAAATTTGGATTGCGATAAAAACCAATGTGTGAAAATTCAAAACAATGTAACCATGCATTCATTCGATCTGAGGGGTAATGCGGATGGGTATGGAGTTGCTCGGTGGTCAGTAAAAAAGTAACTTCTGCAGGGAGTGGTCCTGAGCGACTAACGATTTTGCTAAAAAAAATGGTCAGGAAGTTGGAACAATACCGACGCCGGCAGCGACCCCCATATGGAAAACAGGACATTTAATCACATCACTGTAGCCTCAGGGCAGCGGAGGTTTCGTGAACGTAGGCACAGCAAAATTGCTACTTCGACTCCAACCTTAAATATTATGGGAAGTGCAACTTCCTCAGGAGTTCAGGAGGTTAATTTACTAATGCAAATCCATCATATAATATTTTATAAAAAGTTAAGAAGTCCACAAATATTGCACATGAAATGTTAAAATGTAGTGCTTCAGCGCAGAGATTCTAGCTGCTGCCTTGAGGGTGTCTCTAAAATCAAAATCATGCGAGATACCCTGAGAACAGTCATTTCTCCTCCACCCTATCATGGCTCTTCTCTGAGTTACTTCAGAACAGCACAGCCCTTCCTATTGGCTCTGAGCATACCTGGGTCTTCCCTGCCTGGCCAATAAGTGGTCGATTAGAAACTGTGCACACCTGGACAATAGAAATCCATGTAAATCGTGTGTGACTCTTGTCCGAAAAGCTTTTCTTTCTTTTAACTCCTCTTAATCCAGGTAATTTCAGACATAGGTGCGAGGCCCCGGAAGTAGTGACCCTGATGGAACTGGTAACTGGAGTTACAGCCTCGTCGGGGTTTGCCAATTCAAAGCAGTTGAAATGTCTGGGTGAAATAACACTCCATGCGCCCTTTAATGACTTAGATAAAGATATGCTGTTCTAAGAAGCAGGGTGAAAAACAATTTTTTATCCCCTCCAGCAGCTGACACCAGTCTCGCCAACTGTCAGTGTATGAAATGTTGCGTTTAAAATTGAAACTTAATTCACAGAACCCGACGAGGGAGTATGAGAAAAATAATGACTGCATTGCATGCACATGCTTTAGGTTTCTCTGTCTCTGCCAACTCTCTTTGGGGCATATTTACAAGGGCTTTATCTCCGCTTTTTTGGCTTACAAAGCCAAAAAAGCGGAGATAAAACCAGCGCCCTATTTACAAGAGGGTGCTAACATGCATAATCGCATGGTTAGCACCCATTTTCTCAACGCCTCCCTTTGCATCTCCAATGAGATCTCTGGAATTTTTATCGCTCTGGAGAAATGCGTTGTTAATAACGCGCTACCAGGGCGATATATTCCAGAGATAGCCTGCGATAATATTATTATCGCTAAGCTTATCGCTGGCCATTGATAATATGCCCCTTTGTACTTCACATTGGGAGAGAAAAGTGAAGGTAATACTGAAGATAGAGTAGACAGAGCAAGTGACAGCGTCAGAGACAGAACACGTGAAGCAGTGAGGAACAAAACAAGCGACAGAGTGAGAGGCAGAACAAGTGAGAGACAGCGCTAGAGAGAGGGAGGGACAGAATAAGTGACAGAGCGTGAGACAGAACAAGTGACAGAGTGAGGATCACCACAAGTGACAGTGAGAGACAGAAGAAGCGACAGATTAAGAGACAGACACATGACAGAGTGAGGAACAAAACAAGTGACAGAGTAAGAGAAAGAACAAGTGACAAAGTACCAGACAGAACAAATGACTGAGTGAAAGAGAGAACAAGAGAAAGAGAAGAAGAAAGAACAAGTGGCAGAGTGATGGACAGAACAAGAGACAGGGTGAGAGACAGAACAAGTGACTGTGAGAGACAGAACAAGTGACAGAGTAAGAGACAGAACAAGTGACAGAGTGAGGAACACCACAAGTGACAGTGAGAGACAGAACACGCGACAGAGTAAGAGACAGACACATGACAGCGTGAGGAAATAAACAAGTGACAGAGTAAGAGACAGAGCAAGTGACAGAGTGAGGAACACAACAAATGACAGATTAAGAGAAAGAACAAGTGACAAAGTACCAGACAGAACAAATGACTGAGTGAAAGAGAGAACAAGAGAAAGAGTAAGAGAAAGAACAAGTGACAGAGTGATGGACAGAACAAGAGACAGGGTGAGAGACAGAACAAGTGACTGTGAGAGACAGAACAAGTGACTGTGAGAGACAGAACAAGTGACAGAGTGAGGAACAAAACAAGTAACAGTGACAGATCGAACAAGTGACAGAGTGAGAGACAGAACAAATCACAGAGTAAGAGACAGAACAAGTGACAGAGTAAGAGAGAGAGCAAGTAAGACAGCGAGGGACAGAACACCGGAGAGAGCAAGAGACAGAACAATTGAGAGAGTGAGGGATAGAACAAGGGAGAGAGTGAGAGACAGAAGAAGTGACAGATTTAGAGACAGAACAAAGGACAGAGTCACAGACAGAGCAAGTGAGAGAGTGGGGGACAGAACATGTGAGGGTGAGAGACAGAACAAGTAACAGAGTGAGGAACACAACAAGTGACAGTGAGAGACAGAAGAAGTGACAGAGTAAGAGACCGAACAAGTGACAAATTGAGGAACACAACAAGTGACAGTAAGAGACAGAAGAAGTGACAAAGTAAGAGACAGAACAAGTGACAGAGTGAGCAACAGAACTAGTGACAGATGAAGAGGCAGAACAAGTGACAAAATAAGAGACAGAACAAATGACTAAGTGGAAGAGAGAACGAGTGACAAAGTAAGAGAAAGAATAAGTGAACAAAACAATTAACAGTGAGAGACAGAACAAGTGACAGATTAAGAGACAGAACAAGTGACAGACTAAGAGAGAGAGCAAGTGAGACATCGAGGGACAGAATACTTGAGAGAGTGAGAGACAGAACAATTGAGAGAGTGAGGGATAGAACAAGGGAGAGAGTGTGATACAGAACAAGTGACAGAGTGTGATACAGAACAAGTGACAGAGTGAGGAATAGAAGACCTGACAGATTTAGAGACAAAATAAGGGACAAACTAAGAGAGAGAACAACTGACAGAGTGAGAGTGAGAGCAAGTGAGAGAGTGAGGAACAGAACATGTGAGAGAGTGAGAGACAGAACAAATGAGAGATAGAACAAGGGAGAGAGTGAGAGACAGAACAAGTGACAGAGTGAGAGACAGAGTGAGGGACAGAAGAATTGACATATTGATAGACAGAACAAGTGACACAGTAAGAGACAGAACAAGTGACAGAGTAAGAGAGAGAGTAATTGAAAGAGTGAGGGACAGAACATGTGAGAGAGGGATGCGTACAGTGCACAGCCAGGAGAAAACCTTGTCAAGAACCCAACTCAAGAGGGCATGGGTCTCAAGCATTGACTCACACAAGCCGGAATCCCAGTTTCATTTAAAGAGCCTCGCTTCTCGGGATACAGCCTCAGTGTAAACCCCATAACTTGCTGCAATGAATCTCGTATTGCACATGCGTCCAATGCCTCGCTGCAGTCTTCTTGGGTGCACGACTCTTGCCTTGACACACAGTCTTCCCATTGGATGCGAGTTTCACTTCTCCGAGCATATTACTCACTGAGTGCGAGTCATGTCTCGATGCACTGTTTTACTCACTGTGTGTCAGTCATGCCTTGGAGCACAGCTTCATTAACTGTTTGTAAGTCTCACAACATAAGGCAGAGTCTCACTCATTTGGTGAAACTTTGACATTCTCACTGTTTGGGTATGAGTGACACAGCTTGGCTCACAGTTTCAATTCTCGTAACTTGGAGATGAGTCATTTTGCATGTATGTCTTACGCCTGGTATCACACATATGACGTGTGTCCCATTACTTGGTGCAAACCCTCATTCATTTCATGGGAGTCTCACAACTTGGAGAAGTCTCACTCACTGGATGACAGTCACCGCCTCGCTCTCGGTCACACTCAATGCTCTTATTGACCTTAACAGAGACATTTGCCACGGATTTAGATCCAAACACCCTCAAATATCACTTGTTTGGGCTCCTGTACTTGAGAGTTTTGATGAGGTCTTGCCTAGGGTCATCTGGGCATTAATTTAGGAAAGGGTCAAGCAGCTAAAGCGCCATAGGCAGGTATTTAAAATAAAAACCCCTTCTCAGGGGAGCTCTAAATCGAAAAATATTAATTTTCTATTGTGAAAATGTGCATAACCATGCTTCATGCCTGAGGAATACTGAAGACCGTGAGACTGAGAAAGTAAGAAATAAAATATAAACTGTGGTAAAACAGGCATAAATTATTAAAAGAGACAGTGAGGGACAGAAAAGGAAGAATAATAAAAAGGTACAGTAGTAATGCAAATCCATCCTATAATATTTTATAAAAAGTTAAGAAGTCCACAAATATTGCACATGAAATGTTAAAATTTGGGGCCGTATTAGCAATAACTTGCGATAATTTTTTTTATCGCCTCCTATCGCTGGATTCTATCGCGGAGGTAATGCAGTATTATCAATGTTTATCTCCACGGCGATAGAAAATCCAGCAATAGCGGCGAATCCCCTCTCTAACGTGAGATTTCCAGCGATAAAAATCCTATTGCTAAGGAAAATCTCACTAATGGGTGGGGACTTAGCCGTAGAATCCACCTCCCATTGACTATTATGGCTAAGTCAGGATTTTACCAGGTGTAAAATCCTGGCACTAATCGCGGTTAGCGCGTGTTTTTTTTATCGCGGAGTCCTAACTATACTACTACTAAACTGAGAAAAATCCTAATTTTAAGACTTTCGGTATTTACTGAAGGCATTTAGGAGTCCTAAAGTTAGGAGTCCTAACTATACTACTACTAAACTGAGAAAAATCCTAATTTTAAGACTTTCGGTATTTACAGAAGGCATTTAGGAGTCCTAAAGTTAGGAGTCGTAACTATACTACTACTAAACTGAGAAAAATCCTAATTTTAAGACTTTCTGTATTTACAGAAGGCATTTAGGAGTCCTAAAGTTAGGACTCCTAACTTCTGTGAATACCGAAATGAGTAAGTGCCTTCTGTGAATACCGAAATTAGTAAGTGCCTTCTGTGAATACCAAAATGGTTGTAAGTTTAGGATTTTGTCTTAAGTTAGTTCTGTGAATTGGGCCCAGAGATTCTTGCTGCTGCCTTGAGGGTGTCTCTACAATCAAAATCATGCGAGATAACCTGAGAGCAGTCATTTCTCCTCCACCCTATCATGGCTTTTCTCTGAGTTACTTCAGAACAGCACAGCCCTTCCTATTGGCTCTGAGCATACCTGGGTCTTCCCTGCCTGGCCAATAAGTGGTCGATTAGAAACTGTGCACACCTGGACAATATAAATCCATGTAAATCATGTGTGACCCTTGTTCCGAAAAGCTTTTCTTTCTTTTAACTCCTGTTAATCCAAGTAATTTCAGTAATTTTAGACATAGGTGTGAGGCCACCGGTAGGAGTGACCCTGAGGAACTGGTAACTGGAGTTACAGCCTCGTCGGTGTTGGCCAATTCAAAGCAGTTGAAATGTCTGGGTGAAATAACACTCCATGCGCCCTTTAATGACTTAGATAAAGATATGCTGTTCTAAGAAGCAGGGTGAAAAACTATTTTTTATCCCCTCGTTCAGATCAAAAACAGCACCTGACACCGGTACAGTAGTATTACTCAAGAATAGAAACCATTAAAAGAGACAGTGGGTGGCAGAAAATGAAGCTTAATGAACGTGTACAGTGGTTTAACTCGGAAAGAGAAGGAAGAAAAAGAGGCATGGGGAAAAACAGATGAAATAAGGAAAAGAGGCACGGGGAAAAAAATGATGTAAGAAGGAAAAGAGGCATGGGAAAAAACGATGAAATAAGGAAAAGAGGAATGGGGAAAACAGATGAAAGAAGGAAAAGAGGCATGGGAAAAACAGATGAAATAAGGAAAAGAGGCATGGGGAAAAACAGATGAAATAAGGAAAAGAGGCACGGGGAAAAAACTGATGAAATAAGGAAAAGAGGCATGGGAAAAAACGATGAAATAAGGAAAAGAGGCATGGGGAAAACAGATGAAAGAAGGAAAAGAGGCATGGGGAATAAACAGGCTAGAAGAATCTGCATCATGTTACTGAATTCCAAGGCATCGGAAAACACTCAGGGGGATATTCTCATGGACTGGCGATACCTATCGCAAACGCCAGTTAGCAGCAGTTTGTTTATCGCCGCCTAACCCTGAAAACTATCGCCATGTTAGCGGTGTATTAACAAGCCGTCGCTACATGGCGATAGTATCAGGGAACGGTGGTGAAAACTGCTGCTAACATCAGCGCGATGTCAATAGGAAAACCCCTGTTAGCGGGCGAAAACTAAGGATAGGCTCATAAGCGACAAAAAACGTTAGTCAGCCCAATGCAAAAAATAGCCTATCAGTCAACCTCCGATATAAAATAGGCATAAAAACCAATAAAATGCAGAATGGAGCAGCCAGGGCCGAGTGCAGCACACATCAACAACCCCTGCAAGCCACCCAACATCCAGGATGACCAGGATGAGAGCCTTGATGCCTCGCTGGACCTGCGTCTGGAGCCTGGATGCCTCGCTGGACCTGCGTCTGGAGCCTGGATGCATCACTGGACCTGCGTCTGGAGCCTGGATGCCTCACTGGACCTGCGTATGCAGCCTGGATGCCTTGCTGAACCTGCTTCTGGTGCCTGGGATGTGGAGGAGCTGTGGAGTCGATGAGCCGTGGCGGTAGACTTTGAGGTGCGACGATCGCCCGTACCTGGTGGTGAAGTCTGGCAGGTTGCTGACCTGTGTGAGAAGACCGCCTTGCGACCCTTGGAGCTGTTAATGGTAGAGGCGCTCCTGCGCACCAAGGTAGTGAGGTCAGCATCGCATACCACGATCCACCACTACACCGGGGTGCACAAAGGGGATTACTCAAGCTGTGTGCCATCTCCCTAGATTACAGGAACGATGATGTTGGACTGGCGGTATGCTGTGGAAGGTGAGGCCGCTGTGCTACACCGGACTTGTGTGTCGTGAGCGCTGCAACTTCACGCCTAAGGGGACCCTGCTGCATCAACTGCATCGGGAGGTCCACAGGGGACTAGGTGGTGACTGCTATACCCAGCCGAGTGAAATCACACCTGGTTGATTTTCCTGCTGGATGAGGAACAGATTTGGAGAGAGTGCAATGGAGTGCGCAACGGTGTCAATGTCCAGGTAATGAGAAGGTGGGGCGCGTAGAGCAGGAAGGCCGGGGGGGTGACTTTTTCAGGCCTATCACACGTAGATGATGCACCCCCAGTGGCGGCACTTCCGCAATGGCGGAGAGCATTGCCTCACTGCCGTAAGCAGTGCAGAAGAGGAACAATCATCACATGAAGATAACTCAATCAATCAAGGAAATTTTAAGCACGCTACTCAAACGCGAGGGTCTCAAGGCGCAGAGGTGGGGGGGCGCAGATCTGTTAGCCGAAGAGCCATGTCTTGAGGGTCTTCCTGAAGGTGTTCAGGAAGGGGGCGGGTCTGATTTCTGCCAGTAGCTCATTCCAGGTCTTGGCTGCAATGTGGGAGAAGGATCTTCTGCCTGCTCTGGCTCTGTGGATGCGCGAGGTTTTGGCCAGTGCAAGGTTGGCAGATCTGAGGTTTCTTTCGGGTTCATGGAAGTTGATTCTATCATTGAGGTATATGGGTCCATTGTTGTGTAGTCATTTGTTTTCGTGAGTGAGGACTTAGAAGGTGACTCTTTTCTCCACAGGGAGCCAGTGGAGTCTTTGTAGGTGTTGGCTGATGTGTTTGTGCCGGGGGATGCTGAGGACGAGTCTGGCGGCGGTGTTCTGTAATGTCTGGAGTTTGCGGAGTAGGGACTTGTTAATGCCGGAGTAGAGTGTGTCTCCATAGTCCAGTCTGCTGGTGATGAGTGCATGGGTGACTGTCTTCCTTGACTCCGGGGGGATCCTTTTGAAGGTCTTGCAGAGGATGCGGAGGGTGTTGATGCAGCTGGAGGTGACAGGCTTGACCTGTCGGTTCATGGTGAGGGATGAGTCGAGTAGGAAGCCGAGGTTTTTAGCATGGTCTGAGGGGGTAGGTGGGCTTCTGAGGACGGTCGGCCACCAGGTGCTGAAGGGGTGAAGGACGAAGACTTCTGTCTTCTCGGCGTTGAGCTTCAGGCAGCTGTCGGCTGTGTTGGAGGCCGGGGTGGTGGTTAAGGTCTGGCGGCAGTGGAAGGAGGAGAACTGGCCGTGGGTCATGTTTGGAGAGGCCTGTTGGCAGTCTCTGAGTTTTCTGGGGATGAGTGTGTGGAGGGTGTCTGTGCTGTAGCAGTGGTTGGCTCGAGATCCAGGGTTCCTGGCGCTGGTCGCGGTCGGGTTGCGGACGGTCTCCTGCCGCCATTTAGTAGGGGAGGGGGGAGGAATGATCAGCTGGGAGGCGACAACGGGCAAGGACAGGGGGGCGGGCCGCAGAGGCAGCAGTGGCGGGAAGTGGGAAGCGCGGGCTCAGAGAAGCCAAAAAACAGATTCAAAAGGGAAAAACAAGGGATAACTGACTGATGTAATCATGCTATGTATCCTCAGGGGGTGGGAGGGTGGGTAGGATTGCTCCAAACATGGAGCAGGGCATGGGCAGATTGGCATGTCCACTCAAGTGCACAATGACTTTTTGGCCGGCACACTCAGCCCACCCAAAGCAGTCCTGCGCACTTCCCTGTTTGCAATGCAGGCTGCATTATAGCCTGCATGGAGAATATGGCCACCCCTCCGGCCCCAGGCTGCATGACTTGTCCTGTTGCCAATTACCAATCCCACCGCCACATCGCAGCGTTGTGATTGACTCAGGGGAGGGAACCTGGCTGCCTTCTTCCTTTTCCTGGAAGCAGACGCAGGACAGAAGGAGCTACAAAGACACGGGACCCAGCTTCGAGGTAAGACTTCCCTCATAAAAATTTTACAACACCCACTCACTCACACATCCATGCGTCCACGCCCCATCCAGTGTTCTTTCCAGCCTTTACCACCTCACAGCTGTCCAGCCCCCCAGCACTTCTCAATGGCGGCCGCTGTGCGCCCATGCACAGTGGGCATACTACTCGTGTGCCAAAGGCACATACGTACTTGCGATGCATGCCATAACATCGCATTCCATTCCAATGCATACTAATACTAGGCACATTGCAACAGTAGAGTAGGTGTTGCATAGCGGAGACATTAATATTACAATCTCCACTTCAGTGAGTGCGACCCAAAACTAACCTTTGTACCCCAAACCCAACCGTGAACCCTGGAATTCCTTTTTGAGCTCCCATAACACACCCAAAAATCAGATTTGACCCAAAGGCACACCCCAGTTTCCATATTTTACCCAAAACACACCCCAATTTCCATATTTTACCCCAAAACACACCCCAATTTCCATATTTTACATCGAAAACCCATACCCACCCAAAGAACTTTAAATTACCCCATTGCTGACCTCACAATGCATTGTAATCAAATGCAATGTAAAGGCACGTGCGTTGTCGGAGTTTCGTTGTTAACGATGTACTGCCTGCGTGGTAATGGTCATCTCCCATGCCAAAGGCAACCCATAGGCTACGCCTTTTGCATGCGTCTGCCCCTGGACCGCGCTCTAAACCAAGGAGCCTTCCTCTTGGACACTCCACCGCTACGACGCCAGCAACCTCCTCGCCATCAACCCTGGATGCCACCTCACCTGCCAGGACCAATCTCTGCTCCAGACATCACCATCGCTATCACTGACGGCTGCAGTATCTCCCACAAGGAGCACTCCGAGCATCAAGGAGGAGGCATTGCCATCACCTACAGAAGCACACTCCGACTGACCATGCACTCTAATGACCCAAGGGTGACCATGGACCACCTCAACTCCCAGATCCGGACCAAGCCCAAGCACATCCCCTGCAGCCCCCTCGTGCAGGCCCCCCGGGCCATGGCCCCCCATTCTCCAATACCATTGTAGACCTCATTGCACCCCAGGGTCTCGCATCCACCGACGACATCCTACCCAGTGAACTCATGTTCCACCTGGATAATCCCAGTGACCAGGACACCACTGCCTCCTGGGGAAGGTCACCTACATCAGACACAAGCAGCAAGTCACCTCAACAAGCCACATAGCAGGACACACGGTAGAGCACGTCACCTCCGCCAGCGAGAACTTCAACTAAAGCCACAACACCAGACTCTCCGGGATCGACCATTATTGGTAACATCACGTCTTCACCTTGCCCACCGGATGCCACTGCCATCATCGCACCCCATCACAGCTGGATCAAGGCCATGGAAGTACCTCTCGTCAACTCCCTCTGCACCAACACTCCACCAATGCTTCCAAACGATGACACTGCAGCGCGCAACCACCACCGATGGATCTCCAACAGTGCCGACATTCGGGCACTCCTCACGAATGGCACTGCGTCAGTACCTTCCGCCTGCCTGATGGCAGGCGTGAGGTGACACAGTGCCATAGGGATAGGCTGGCCCCATCCATTGATGGAGTTGCATCATGGTTGTGACACAACTGCAGCAATGCATTACTTTAGCGCAGACAGATACGTCAGGATTCCTGACATATCTGCCATTACTTGCACCATGGAGCGCTGTCCAGTGACTGCTGCATATCCATGCTGTCGCAAGAAGGGCGCAGTGAGTAGTGTTGCAGTGCTGTCTTGTGGCAGCGCTGCAACACTTCTCATGACTGGGGCCCAGGAATGCCCACTATCTTATTGATGGTGCTCATTCCTGCCCTGTAGTTTTGTCGCAGGGCAGCTCTGCAACATTTCTTGCAGCGCTGTCCAGCACCAAAACCTGCTGAGATGAGGCCCCAAGTGTTATCCCAATTTTTAAGACCAGCTATTTTCTGGTCTTAAGTAACTGCCTGTAACTGCAGTTAGAGACAGTTTTTTGGGTCCTCAAAACTTCAGGGATCCCTTGTAAATATGGAGTAGTGGGGTTTGCGGCAGCTTTTGCACAGGATTGCCTCTCCTGCATATAATTATTGCTAACAGACGTGGTGATCTTTACAATGGACGCTTTCATCTAAAAACTGTCGCTAACGGCTGTTAGTAACAGCTTGGTAATAGAGCGATAAAATTATCGCCGCATTAGCGGCAGAAAAGTCCCCCTAACACTGCGATAACTCCTTGTGAATATGCCCCACAGTAACACAGGGTTCCTACAGGCTGGAAAGTTATTAGCCAGCATCAGAGCCTGGTAGTCTGCCACAGACATAAAGTCCCTGTAAAGGTTGGCCAAGAGGATGGTGCAATACTTATTGAACTTATTGAACCACATAAAATCTCACAAAACAGGAGTCATATTTCATCATATGTAATAAATAGCACCAATAACGAGTTTTGCACAAAAAATGGAGTATAACATGCAGCCAAAATCCACTTTTCACAGTCCAGGTGCAACAAATATCACAAAACAAGTTTTACAAAAAAAATTGAGCTTTAAATGCACAAAAATCTACGGGCCCCATTATGATGGGGGGTAAAATGGGACCGGCCGCCAGAGGTGCGTCGATCTCGCTAGGCCAATTACAACATTATGGTGGGCGGTGCTGTAAGCAGCACCCGCCACAATGTTGAATTTGCATGCAGTGCATTGACAGGCACAATGTGACAGGTACCGCGCGTGCCTGCCACCTTGTGCATGGCAATGATACCCCCCAGTGCAGCCACTCCCCCCTTACCTCCCAAGGGGCCCACAACGGGCCCCTAAAGTCATTTACTGTATGCCTTTCCATGGTGGAGTCTATGCCATGGAAAGGCATACCCACGGCAGGCATACTAATATGGATGGTGATGCCTGCAAGGCACCGCCATCATATTGAGGGCCTTTTCCGCCCGGCCGGCAATCCGACCGGCGGATCTTGTTAATGGTTGCCTGGACAATAAGTAGAGAGCAAAAGATTGTTCATGCTTTGCATTCACTAACATGTGTAACTGAACCATGTCTGTCAAAGTGAGTGACAGGTCACAGCATACCTACCAGGGATCAAGCTGGAACTACTAGGATTACAGATGACAAAGAGCTGCTGACCTGACAACAACTAAAGTTTATGATTTTGAGAAAATGTCTATAATGTGTGAGAGTAGCATGAGAGTGGCTTGTTTAGGTGCTTGATAGCTGACGTTGTCCTTTGTTGCTAGACAACCTCTTATTTCCGTTTCCTTCATTTCTGAACCATAACAATCAATAGATATGCATATTCAACAAATTGTTGCACATTACAGGCATCAATCTGAAAAGCTGAGATCCTTAACACAGGATTGGAGGCTAAGACAGCCCTGGCTCACGGTTTGATACCAAACAGATTTTACACCAAACGAGAAAATTGAGGGGCAGATTTACAAGCCCCTTGCGCCTTCTTGCGCTGCCCTAGCATCACTTTTTTTTACGCAATGGCGGCAAAAACAATGCGGCCTTTTTACAATGTGACGCATCTAGGGAGATGCGGCAAGTTGTAAAGCCCTGCGTCACATTATAGTTGCGTTAGATATAATGTATGCAGGGTGGGCGTTCCCACGCAGACAGGCCTCGTAAAAGTGACGCAGTGAAATCCACAATATTTCACTGCGACACTTTTAGGATGCCTCTGCGTCAAAACCTTACGCCTGCTTGAAGCAGGCGTAAGGAGTGACGCAGTACATGATGTATAGGCCTCAAAATACATTGCTGGAGTTGAGTTGTGCTTGCGACACGACTCTAGCAATGCGTGACTTTTGGGCCAACAGATGCGACAGAATTTCTGGCGCATCTGTTAATGCTTGCGCCATGGAGCACTGTATTGTAAATACAGCGCATCCATGGTGGCACAAGGACATTTGACGCAGTCGCAAGGAAACTGACGCATCTATTCAGAAGCGTCAGTTCCTTGTGAATCTTCCCCTAAGAGTCTTCAGCTCTCCCAGTGAGGGTTAGGGGGTTCTTGTTCGAGAAGAATCATTTCTAGTATACATTAAAAGACTGTTAATCGATATATTGTCTAGAAATCTGTGTTTTCTAGGTAGTTCGGAAGAGAAATTAATGAAATATTCCAATGTTTTTAGCATGTGGCACAGTAGAAAGGTGCATTATTTCGGCGTAGCGGTAAATCGGGTATAGGACAGTAAGGGACTATGTTAAGTAAAATTCTCAATGTACGGTCCTGATCAATTGCCAATAAATAATTAAATATTGAGAAGGGGTAAATCCATTTGGTGATACATGATCTCAGGATATAAAGTTGCATCTATGTGCTTACATATATATAATCTTGGTGCATTTCAGGAAACGGAGGCACCTGAGGGATGCTTGTTTAAATGGAGCATCCTTTGGACTATGCTTTGAGTTTCATCCCGTGTTTAAAGGACAAGGGAACCCGCGGTAAATATCATTTAAAAAATATCATTTAAAAACAAGGATTGGCATAGCCAATAGGTCTCGCCTTTGGGACCTTATAAGTGTTTAGCCATGCAACAGTTGCATAACTAAATACTTATAAGGTCCCAAAAGCGAGACCTATTGGCTATGCAAAGCGGCCCTGCGGCCGCGAAAGTGAAAGTGATCGCAATCATGATCACACATCAAAGCGGCTGCGCGGCCACGGAAGTGAAAGTAATCGCGGTCAAGCACTTTTTGGAGTACTCTCAATAAGTCTTCAATAAGTCTCGCCAGACCAGCGCATGCGCTGAGTCAGGCGAGACCTAAAAAGGGGGGGGGGGGAGTCCCTATAGGAACAAAAATTTGGATTGCAATAAAAACCAATGTGTGAAAAATCAAAACAATGTAACCATGCACCCATTCGATCTGAGGGGTAATGCAGATGGGTATGGAGTTTCCCGGTGGTCAGTAAAAAACGTAACTTCTGCAGGGAGTGGTCCTGAGCGACTAACGATTTTGCTAAAAAAAATGGTCAGGAAGTTGGAACAATACCGACGCCGGCAGAGACCCCCGTATGGAAAACAGGACATTTAATCACATCACTGTAGCCTCAGGGCAGCGGAGGTTTCGTGAACGTAGGCACAGCAAAATTGCTACTTCGACTCCAACCTTAAAATATTATGGGAAGTGCAACTTCCTCAGGAGTTCAGGAGGTTAATTTACTAATGCAAATCCATCATATATTATTTTATAAAAAGTTAAGAAGTCCACAAATATTGCACATGAAATGTTAAAATGTAGTGCTTCAGCGCAGAGATTCTAGCTGCTGCCTTGAGGGTGTCTCTAAAATCAAAATCATGCGATATACCCTGAGAGCAGTCATTTCTCCTCCACCCTATCATGGCTCTTCTCTGAGTTACTTCAGAACAGCACAGCCCTTCCTATTGGCTCTGAGCATACCTGGGTCTTCCCTGCCTGGCCAATAAGTGGTCGATTAGAAACTGTGCACACCTGGACAATATAAATCCATGTAAATCGTGTGTGACTCTTGTCCGAAAAGCTTTTCTTTCTTTTAACTCCTCTTAATCCAAGTAATTTCAGACGTAGGTGCGAGGCCCCGGAAGGAGTGACCCTGATGGAACTGGTAACTGGAGTTACAGCCTCTCCGGGGTTTGCCAATTCAAAGCAGTTGAAATGTCTGGGTGAAATAACACTCCATGCGCCCTTTAATGACTTAGATAAAGATATGCTGTTCTAAGAAGCAGGGTGAAAAACAATTTTTTAGCCCCTCGTTGAGATCAAAAACAGCAGCTGACACCAGTCTCGCCAACTGTCAGTGTATGAAATGTTGCGTTTAAAATTGAAACTTAATTCACAGAACCCGACGAGGGAGTATGAGAAAAATAATGACTGCATTGCATGCACATGCTTTAGGTTTCTCTGTCTCTGCCAACTCTCTTTGGGGCATATTTACAAGGGCTTTATCTCCGCTTTTTTGGCTTACAAAGCCAAAAAAGCGGAGATAAAACCAGCGCCCTATTTACAAGAGGGTGCTAATATCCATAATCGCATGGTTAGCACCCATTTTCCCAACGCCTCCCTTTGCATCTCCAATGAGATCTCTGGAATTTTTATCGCTCTGGAGAAACGCGTTGTTAATAACGCGCTACCAGGGCGATATATTCCAGAGATAGCCTGCGATAATATTATTATCGCTAAGCTTAACGCTGGCCATTGATAATATGCCCCTTTGTACTTCACAAGTGCAAGCACACAGCATCGGGAGAGAAAAGTGAAGGTAATAGTGAAGATAGAGTAGACAGAGCAAGTGACAGCGTCAGTGACAGAACACGTGATGCAGTGAGGAACAAAACAAGCGGCAGAGTGAGAGGCAGAACAAGTGAGAGACAGCGCGTGAGAGAGGGAGGGACAGAATAAGTGACAGAGCGTGAGACAGAACAAGTGACAGAGTGAGGAACACCACAAGTGACAGTGAGAGACAGAAGAAGCGACAGATTAAGAGACAGACACATGACAGCGTGAGGGAATAAACAAGTGACAGAGTAAGAGACAGAGCAAGTGACAGAGTGAGGAACACAACAAATGACAGATTAAGAGAAAGAACAAGTGACAAAGTACCAGACAGAACAAATGACTGAGTGAAAGAGAGAACAAGAGAAAGAGTAAGAGAAAGAACAAGTGACTGAGTGATGGACAGAACAAGAGACAGGGTGAGAGACAGAACAAGTGACTGTGAGAGACAGAACAAGTGACAGAGTAAGAGACAGAACAAGTGACAGAGTGAGGAACAAAAGAAGTAACAGTGACAGATAGAACAAGTGACAGAGTAAGAGAGAGAGCAAGTAAGACAGCGAGGGACAGAACACCGGAGCGAGCAAGAGACAGAACAATTGATAGAGTGAGGGATAGAACAAGGGAGAGAGTGAGAGACAGAAGAAGTGACAGATTTAGAGACAGAACAAAGGACAGAGTCAGAGAGAGAGCAAGTGAGAGAGTGGGGGACAGAACATGTGAGGGTGAGAGACAGAACAAGTAACAGAGTGAGGAACACAACAAGTGACAGTGAGAGACAGAAGAAGTGACAAAGTAAGAGACAGAACAAGTGACAGAGTGAGCAACAGAACTAGTGACAGATTAAGAGGCAGAACAAGTGACAAAATAAGAGACAGAACAAATGACTAAGTGGAAGAGAGAACGAGTGACAAAGTAAGAGAAAGAATAAGTGAACAAAACAATTAACAGTGAGAGACAGAACAAGTGACAGATTAAGAGACAGAACAAGCGACAGACTAAGAGAGAGAGCAAGTGAGACAGCGAGGGACAGAATACTTGAGTGAGAGACAGAACAATTGAGAGAGTGAGGGATAGAACAAGGGAGAGAGTGTGATACAGAACAAGTGACATATTGCGAGACAGAACATGTGACAGAGTGAGGAACAGAAGACGTGACAGATTTATAGACAGAATAAGGGACACACTAAGAGAGAGGACAACTGACAGAGTAAGAGAGAGAGCAAGTGAGAGAGTGAGGAACAGAACATGTGAGAGAGTGAGAGACAGAACAAATGAGAGATAGAACAAGGGAGAGAGTGAGAGACAGAACACGTGACAGAGTGAGAGACAGAGTGAGGGACAGAAGAATTGACATATTGATAGACAGAACAAGTGACACAGTAAGATACAGAACAAGTGACAGAGTAAGAGAGAGAGTAATTGAAAGAGTGAGGGACAGAACATGTGAGAGAGGGATGTATACAGTGCACAGCCAGGAGAAAACCTTGTCAAGAACACAACTCAAGAGGGCATGGGTCTCAAGCATTGACTCACACAAGCCGGAATCCCAGTTTCATTTAAAGAGCCTCGCTTCTCGGGATACAGCCTCAGTGTAAACCCCATAACTTGCTGCAATGAATCTCGTATTGCACATGCGTCCAATGCCTCGCTGCAGTCTTCTTGGGTGCACGACTCTTGCCTTGACACACAGTCTTCCCATTGGATGCGAGTTTCACTTCTCCGAGCATATTACTCACTGAGGGCCTCATGTAGGTAGCATACCAGTTACCACTTCTAAAATACCGAACGATACCGAATCGGTATTTTAGAAGTGGTAACTGGTATGTAGGTAATGAGTCGGTATTTTTTACCGAATCGTTACTAGTCGGTAATTACCGAATCGGTATTTACCGATTCGGTAATGAGGCATACCTTCCCATTGAGGGGAAGGTATGCCTCATTACCGAATCGGTAAATACCGATTCGGTAATGGGGGGAACACATACAAGGGTGGCAGGGTGTCACATTGACACCCTGTTGCACCCCTGATTCGGCCATGTGTGCACATGTGGCACACATACATGCCCTAAGGGCATGTATGTATGCCACATTGCACACTGCTACGCGCGTGAAAATGCATTTACACATACATTCATTATTTACCACCAACTATAAGTTGGTGGTAAATACCGACTCTTAAACACACACACACACTCCCCCTACATCTCGATTTTGCTTTCGGAATTTACCGAATCGGTAAAATTACCGATTCGGAAGTGTTACCGATTCGGTAACATTACCGATTCGGTATTTTTACCGAATCGGTAATTTTACCGATTCGGTAAATTCCGAAAGCAAAATTTGTACCCCTACATACCAATGGCCAAAATACCGGTCGGTAACGGTATAATTACCGAAAATCGGCCGTTACCGACCGGTATTTGGCTACCTACATGAGGCCCTGAGTGCGAGTCATGTCTCGATGCACTGTTTTACTCACTGTGTGTCAGTCATGCCTTGGAGCACAGCTTCATTAACTGTTTGTAAGTCTCACACCATAAGGCAGAGTCTCACTTATTTGGTGAGACTTTGACATTCTCACTGTTTGGGTATGAGTGACACAGCTTGGCTCACAGTTTCAATTCTCGTAACTTGGAGATGAGTCATTTTGCATGTATGTCTTACGCCTGGTATCACACATATGACGTGTGTCCCATCACTTGGTGCAAACCCTCATTCATTTGATGGGAGTCTCACACCTTGGAGAAGTCTCACTCACTGGATGACAGTCACCGCCTCACTCTCGGTCACACTCAATGCTCTTATTGACCTTAACAGAGACATTTGCTAAGGATTTAGATCCAAACACCGTCAAATATCACTTGTTTGGGCTCCTGTACTTGAGAGTTTTGATGAGGTCTTGCCTAGGGTCATCTGGGCATTAATTTAGGAAAGGGTCAAGCAGCTAAAGCGCCATAGGCAGGTATTCAAAATAAAAACCCCTTCTCAGGGGAGCTCTAAATTGAAAAATATTAATTTTCTATTGTGAAAATGTGCATAACCATGCTTCATGCCTGAGGAATACTGAAGACCGTGAGACTGAGAAAGTAAGAAATAAAATATGAACTGTGGTAAAACAGGCATAAATTATTAAAAGAGACAGTGAGGGACAGAAAAGGAAGAATAATAAAAAGGTACAGTAGTAATGCAAATCCATCCTATAATATTTTATAAAAAGTTAAGAAGTCCACAAATATTGCACATGAAATGTTAAAATTTAGGGCCATATTAGCAATAACATTTTTTTATCACCTCCTATCGCTGGATTCTATGGCAGAGATAACACAGTATTATCAACGTTTTTCTCCATGGCGATAGAAAATCCAGCAATAGCGGCGAATCCCATCTCTAACGTGAGATTTCCAGCAATAAAAATCCTATTGCTAACGAAAATCTCACTAATAGGCAGGTGGGCACTTAGCCGTAGAATCCACCTCCCATTGACTATTATGGCTAAGTCAGGATTTTACCAGGTGTAAAATCCTGGCGCTAATCGCGGTTAGCGTGTGTTTTTTTATCGCGCCGTGGGTATTGCTAATAGGCGATAGCTGTGTTAGCGACTGCTTTCAGTCGCTACCAGTTTGGGTACGCCCACTTTGCATGTCATTAGCAATAAATATCGCTGACATGCAAAGCGGGCCCCAAACCGGTCGCAATCGCCTGGAAGCTGTCGCTAACTGCTGTTAGCGACAGCTTGGTAATCAGGCGATAAAAAAATCACCGCTTTATCGGCAAAAAGTGCCGATAAAGCGGCGATCTGGCCCTTGCTAAAATGCCCCTAAGTGCTTCAGCACAGAGGGCCCGATTCACAGAACTAACTTAAGACAAAATCCTAAACTTACTACCATTTTCGTATTCACAGAAGGCACTTACTGATTTTGGTATTCACAGAAGACACTTACTCACTTTGGTATTCACAGAAGTTAGGAGTCCTAACTTTAGGACTTCTAAATGCCTTCTGTGAATACCGAAAGTCTTAAAATTTGGATTTTTCTCAGTTTAGGAGTCCTAAAATTAGGATTCCTAACTTTACTACTGCTAAACTGAGAACAATCATAATTTTAAGGCTTTCGGTATTCACAGAAGGCATTTAGGGGTCCAAAAGTTAGGAGTCCTAACTTTACTACTACTAAATTGAGAAAAATCCTTATTTTAAGACTTTCGGTATTCACAGAAGGCATTTAGGAGTCCTAAAGTTAGGAGTCCTAACTATACTACTATTAAACTGAGAAAAATCCTAATTTTAAGACTTTCGGTATTTACAGAAGGCATTTAGGAGTCCTAAAGTTAGGACTCCTAACTTCTGTGAATATCAAAATGAGTAAGTGCCTTCTGTGAATACCAAAATGAGTAAGTGCCTTCTGTGTATACCAAAATGGTAGTAAGTTTAGGATTTTGTCTTAAGTTAGTTCTGTGAATCGGGCCCAGAGATTCTAGCTGCTGCCTCGAGGGTGTCTCTAAAATCAAAATCATGCGTGATACCCTGAGAGCAGTTATATCTCCTCCACCCTATCATGGCTTTTCTCTGAGTTACTTCAGAACAGCACAGCCCTTCCTATTGGCTCTGAGCATACCTGGGTCTTCCCTGCCTGGCCAATAAGTGATCGATTAGAAACTGTGCACACCTGGACAATATAAATCCATGTAAATCGTGTGTGACCCTTGTTCCGAAAAGCTTTTCTTTCTTTTAACTCCAGTTAATCCAAGTAATTTCAGTAATTTTAGACATAGGTGTGAGGCCACCGGTAGGAGTGACCCTGATGGAACTGGTAACTGGAGTTACAGCCTCGTCGGGGTTGGCCAATTCAAAGCAGTTGAAATGTCTGGGTGAAATAACACTCCATGCGCCCTTTAATGACTTAGCTAAAGATATGCTGTTCTAAGAAGCAGGGTGAAAAACTATTTTTTATCCCCTCGATGAGATCAAAAACAGCAGCTGACACCAGTACAGTAGTATAACTCAACAATAGAAACTATTAAAAGAGACAGTGGGTGGCAGAAAATGAAGCTTAATGAACGTGTACAGTTGTTTAACTCGGAAAGAGAAGGAAGAAAAAGAGGCATGGTGAAAAACAGATGAAATAAGGAAAAGAGGCACGGGGAAAAACTGATGAAAGAAGGAAAAGAGGCATGGGGGAAAAAATGAAATAAGGAAAAGAGGCATGGGGAAAACAGATGAAAGAAGGAAAAGAGGCATGGGGAAAACAGATGAAAGAAGGAAAAGAGGCATGGGGAATAAACAGGCTAGAAGAATCTGCATCATGTTACTGAATTCCAAGGCATCCGGAAACACTCAGGGGGATATTCTCATGGACCGGCGATACCTATCGCAAACGCCAGTTAGCAGCAGTTTTTTTATCGCCGCCTAACCCTGAAAACTATCGCCATGTTAGCGGTGTATTAACAAGCCGTCGCTACATGGCGATAGTATCAGGGAACGGTGGTGAAAACTGCCGCTAACATGAGCGCGATGTCAATAGGAAAACCCCTGTTAGCGGGCGAAAACTAAGGATAGGCTCATAAGCGACAAAAAACGTTAGTCAGCCCAATGCAAAAAATAGCCTATCAGTCAACCTCCAATATAAAATAGGCATAAAAACCAATAAAATGCAGAATAGAGCAGCCAGGGCCAAGTGCAGCACACATCAACAACCCTTGCAAGCCACCCAACATCCAGGATGACCAGGAGGAGAGCCTTGATGCCTCGCTGGACCTGCGTCTGGAGCCTGGATGCCTTGCTGGACCTGCGCCTGGGGCCTGGATGCCTCGCTGGACCTGTGCCTGGAGCCTGGATGCCTCGCTGGACCTGCGTCTGGAGCCTGGATGCATCACTGGACCTGCGTCTGGAGCCTGGATGCCTCACTGGACCTGCGTATGCAGCCTGGATGCCTTGCTGAACCTGCGTCTGGTGCCTGGGATGTGGAGGAGCTGTGGAGTCGATGAGCCGTGGCGGTAGCCTTTGAGGTGCGACGATCGCCCGTACCTGGTGGTGAAGTCTGGCAGGTTGCTGACCTGTGTGAGAAGACCGCCTTGCGACCCTTGGAGCTGTTAATGGTAGAGGCGCTCCCGGTGTCAATGTCCAGGTAATGAGAAGGTGGGGCGCGTAGAGCAGGAAGGCCGGGGGGGTGACTTGTTCAGGCCTATCACACGTAGATGATGCACCCCCAGTGGCGGCACTTCCGCAATGGCGGAGAGCATTGTCTCACTGCCGTAAGCAGTGCAGAAGAGGAACAATCATCACATGAAGATAACTCAATCAATCAAGGAAATTTTAAGCACGCTACTCACCCGCGAGGGTCTCAAGGCGCAGAGGTGGGGGGGCGCAGATCTGTTAGCCGAAGAGCCATGTCTTGAGGGTCTTCCTGAAGGTGTTCAGGAAGGGGGCGGGTCTGATGTCTGCCGGTAGCTCATTCCAGGTCTTGGCTGCAATGTGGGAGAAGGATCTTCTGCCTGCTCTGGCTCTGTGGATGCGCGAGGTTTTGGCAGTGCAAGGTTGGCAGATCTGAGGTTTGTTTCGGGTTCATGGAAGTTGATTCTATCGTTGAGGTATATGGGTCCGTTGTTGTGTAGTCATTTGTTGGCGTGATTGAGGACTTAGAAGGTGACTCTTTTCTCCACAGGGAGCAAGTGGAGTCTTTGAAGGTGTTGGCTGATGTGTTTGTGCCGGGGGATGCTGAGGACGAGTCTGGCGGCGGTGTTCTGTAATGTCTGGAGTTTGCGGAGTAGGGACTTGTTAATGCCGGAGTAGAGTGTGTCTCCATAGTCCAGTCTGCTGGTGATGAGTGCATGGGTGACTGTCTTCCTTGACTCCGGGGGGATCCATTTGAAGGTCTTGCAGAGGATGCGGAGGGTTTTGATGCAGCTGGAGGTGACAGGCTTGACCTGTCGGTTCATGGTGAGGGATGAGTCGAGTAGGAAGCTGAGGTTTTTAGCATGGTCTGAGGGGGTAGGTGGGCTTCTGAGGGCGGTCGGCCACCAGGTGCTGAAGGGGTGAAGGACGAAGACTTCTGTCTTCTCGGCGTTGAGCTTCAGGCAGCTGTCGGCTGTGTTGGAGGCCGGGGTGGTGGTTAAGGTCTGGCGGCAGTGGAAGGAGGAGAACTAGCCGTGGGTCATGTTTGGAGAGGCCTGTTGGCAGTCTCTGAGTTTTCTGGGGATGAGTGTGTGGAGGGTGTCTGTGCTGTAGCAGTGGTTGGCTCGAGATCCAGGGTTCCTGGCGCTGGTCGCAGTCGGGTTGCGGACAGTCTCCTGCCGCCATTTAGTAGGGGAGGGGGGAGGATGATCAGCTGGGAGGCGACAACGGGCAAGGACAGGGGGGCGGGCTGCAGAGGCAGCAGTGGCGGGAAGTGGGAAGCGCGGGCTCAGAGAAGCCAAAAAACAGATTCAAAAGGGAAAAACAAGGGATAACTGACTGATGTAATCATGCTATGTATCCTCAGGGGGTGGGAGGGTGGGTAGGACTGCTCCAAACATGGAGCAGGGCATGGGCAGATTGGTATGTCCACTCAAGTGCACAATGAATTTTTGGCCGGCCCACTCAGCCCACCCAAAGCAGTCCTGCGCACTTCCCTGTTTGCAATGCAGGCTGCATTATAGCCTGCATGGAGAACATGGCCACCCCTTCGGCCCCTGGCTGCATGACTTGTCCTGTTGCCAATTACCAATCCCACCGCCGCATCGCAGCGTTGTGATTGACTCAGGGGAGGGAACCTGGCTGCCTTCTTCCTTTTCCTGGAAGCAGACGCAGGACAGAAGGAGCTACAAAGACACGGGACCCAGCTTCGAGGTAAGACTTCCCTCATAAAAATTTTACAACACCCGCTCACTCACACATCCATGCGTCCACGCCCCATCCAGTGTTTTTTCCAGCCTTTACCACCTCACAGCTGTCCAGCCCCCCAGCACTTCTCAATAGCGGCCGCTGTGCGCCCATGTACAGTGGGCATACTACTTGTGTGCCAAAGGCACATACGTACTTGCGATGCATGCCATAACATCGCATTCCATTCCAATGCATACTAATACTAGGCACATTGCAACAGTAGAGTAGGTGTTGCATAGCGGAGACATTAATATTACAATTTCCACTTCAGTAGGTGCGACCCAAAACTAACCTTTGTACCCCAAACCCAACCGTGAACCCTGGAATTCCTTTTTGAGCTTCCATAACACACCCAAAAATCAGATTTGACCCAAAGGCACACCCCAGTTTCCATATTTTACCCAAAACACACCCCTATTTCCATATTTTACCCCAAAACACACCCCAATTTCCATATTTTATATCGAAAACCCATACCCACCCAAAGAACTTTAAATTACCCCATTGCTGACCTCACAATGCATTGTAATCAAATGCAATGTAAAGGCACGTGCGTTGTTGGAGTTTCGTTGTTAACGATGTACTGCCTGCGTGGTAATGGTCATCTCCCATGCCAAAGGCAACCCATAGGCTACGCCGTTTGCATGCGTCTGCCCCTGGACCGTGCTCTAAACCAAGGAGCCTTCCTCTTGGACACTCCACCGCTACGACGCCAGCAACCTCCTTGCCATCAACCCTGGATGCCACCTCACCTGCCAGGACCAATCTCTGCTCCAGACATCACCATCGCTATCACTGATGGCTGCAGTATCTCCCGCAAGGAGCACTCCGAGCATCAAGGACGAGGCATTGCCATCACCTACAGAAGCACACTCCGACTGACCATGCACTCTAATGACCCAAGGGTGACCATGGACCACCTCAACTCCCAGATCCAGACCAAGCCCAAGCACATCCCCTGCAGCCCCCTCGTGCAGGCCCCCCGGGCAATGGCCCCCCATTCTCCAATACCATTGTAGACCTCATTGCACCCCAAGGTCTCGCATCCACCGACGACATCCTACCCAGTGAACTCATGTTCCACCTGGACAATCCCAGTGACCAGGACACCACTGCCTCCTGGGGAAGGTCACCTTCATCAGACACAAGCAGCAAGTCACCTCAACAAGCCACATAGCAGGACACACGATAGAGCACGTCACCTCCGCCAACTAAAGCCACAACACCAGACTCTCCGGGACCGACCATTATTGGTAACATCACGTCTTCACCTTGCCCACCGGATGCCACTGCCATCATCGCACCCCATCACAGCTGGATCAAGGCCACGGAAGTACCTCTCGCTCCCTCTGCACCAACACTCCACCAATGCTTCCAAACGATGACACTGCAGCGCGCAACCACCACCGATGGATCTCCAACAGTGCCGACATTCGGGCACTCCTCACGAATGGCACTGCGTCAGTACCTTCCGCCTGCCTGATGGCAGGCGTGAGGTGACGCAGTGTCATAGGGATAGGCTGGCTCCATCCATTGATGGAGTTGCATCATGGTAGTGACACAACTGCAGCAATGCATTACTTTAGCGCAGACAGATACGTCAGGATTCCTGACATATCTGTCATTACTTGCACCATGGAGCGCTGTCCAGTGACTGCTGCATATCCATGCTGTCGCAAGAAGGGCGCAGTGAGTAGTGTTGCAGTGCTGTCTTGTGGCAGCGCTGCAACACTTCTCATGACTGGGGCCCAGGAATGCCCACTATCTTATTGATGGTGCTCATTCCTGCCCTGTAGTTTTGTCACAGGGCAGCGCTGCAACATTTCTTGCAGCGCTGTCCAGCACCAAAACCTGCTGAGATGAGGCCCCAAGTGTTATCCCAATTTTTAAGACCAGCTATTTTCTGGTCTTAAGTAACTGCCTGTAACTGCAGTTAGAGACAGTGTTTTGGGTCCTCAAAACTTCAGGGATCCCCTTGTAAATATGGAGTAGTGGGGTTTGCGGCAGCTTTTGCACAGGATTGCCTCTCCTGCATATAATTATTGCTAACAGAAGTGGTGATCTTTACAATGGACGCTTTCGTCTAAAAACTGTCGCTAACGGCTGTTAGTAACAGCTTGGTAATAGAGCGATAAAATTATCGCTGCATTAGCGGCAGAAAAGTCCCCCTAACACTGCGATAACTCCTTGTGAATATGCCCCACAGTAACACAGGGTTCCTACAGGCTGGAAAGTTATTAGCCAGCATCAGAGCCTGGTAGTCTGCCACAGACATAAAGTCCCTGTAAAGGTTGGCCAAGAGGATGGTGCAATACTTATTGAACTTATTGAACCACATAAAATCTCACACCACAGTCATATTTCGTCATATGAAATAAATAGCACCAATAACGAGTTTTGCACAAAAAATGGAGTATAACATGCAGCCAAAATCCACTTTTCACAGTCCAGGTGCAACAAATATCACAAAACAAGTTTTACAAAAAAAATTGAGCTTTAAATGCACAAAAATCTACGGGCCCCATTATGATGGCGGGTAAAATGGGACCCGCCGCCAGAGGTGCGTCGATCTCGCTAGGCCAATTACAACATTATGGCGGGCGGTGCTGTAAGCAGCACCCGCCACAATGTTGAATTTGCATGCAGTGCATTGACAGGCACAATGTGACAGGTACCGCGCGTGCCTGCCACCTTGTGCATGGCAATGATACCCCCCAGTGCAGCCACTCCCCCCTTACCTCCCAGGGGGCCCACAACGGGCCCCCAAAGTCATTTACTGTATGCCTTTCCATGGTGGAGTCTATGCCATGGAAAGGCATACCCACGGCAGGCATACTAATATGGATGGTGATGCCTACAAGGCACCGCCATCATATTGTGGGCCTTTTCCTCCCGGCCGGCAATCCGACCGGCGGATCTTGTCAATGGTTGCCTGGACAATAAGTAGAGAGCAAAAGATTGTTCATGCTTTGCATTCGCTAACATGTGTAACTGAACCATGTCTGTCAAAGTGAGTGACAGGTCACAGCATACCTACCAGGGATCAAGCTGGAACACTAGGATTACAGATGACCTGACAACAACTAAAGTTTATGATTTTGAGAAAATGTCTATAATGTGTGAGAGTAGCATGAGAGTGGCTTGTTTAGGTGCTTGATAGCTGACGTTGTCCTTTGTTGCTAGACAACCTCTAATTTCTGTTTCCTTCATTTCTGAACCATAACAATCAATAGATATGCATATTCAACAAATTGTTGCACATTACAGGCATCAATCTGAAAAGCTGAGATCCTTAACACAGGATTGGAGGCTAAGACAGCCCTGGCTCACGGTTTGATACCAAACCCATTTTACACCAACCGAGAAAATTGAGGGGCAGATTTACAAGCCCCTTGCGCCTTCTTGCGCTGCCCTAGCATCACTTTTTTTACGCAACGGCGGCAAAAACAATGCGGCCTATTTACAATGTGACGCATCTAGGGAGATGCGGCAAGTTGTAAAGCCCTGCGTCACATTATAGCTGCGTTAGATATAATGTATGCAGGGTGGGCGTTCCCACGCAGGCAGGCCTCGTAAAAGTGACGCAGTGAAATCCACAAGATTTCACTGCGACACTTTTAGGATGCCTCTGCGTCAAAACCTTACGCCTGCTTGAAGCAGGCGTAAGGAGTGACGCAGTACATGATGTATAGGCCTCAAAATACATTGCTGGAGTTGAGTTGTGCTTGCGACACGACTCTAGCAATGCATGACTTTTGGGCCAACAGATGCGACAGAATTTCTGGCGCATCTGTTAATGCTTGCGCCATGGAGCACTGTATTGTAAATACAGCGCATCCATGGTGGCACAAGGACATTTGACGCAGTCGCAAGGAAACTGACGCATCTATTCAGAAGCGTCAGTTCCTTGTGAATCTTCCCCTAAGAGTCTTCAGCTCTCCCAGTGAGGGTTAGGGGGTTCTTGTTCGAGAAGAATCATTTCTAGTATACATTAAAAGACTGTTAATCGATATATTGTCTAGAAATCTGTGTTTTTTAGGTAGTTCGGAAGACAAATTAATGAAATATTCCAATGTTTTTAGCATGTGGCACAGTACAAAGGTGCATTATTTCGCCGTAGCGGTAAATCGAGTATAGGACAGTAAGGGACTATGTTAAGTAAAATTCTCAATGTACGGTCCTGATCAATTGCCAATAAATAATTAAAAATTGAGAAGGGGTAAATCCATTTGGTGATACATGATCTCAGGATATAAAGTTGCATCTATGTGCTTACATATATATAATCTTGGTGCATTTCAGGAAACGGAGGCACCTGAGGGATGCTTGTTTAAATGGAGCATCCTTTGGACCATGCTTTGAGTTTCATCCCGTGTTTAAAGGACAAGGGAACCCCTAGGTTTCACAGGGACCCGCGGTAAATATCATTTAAAACATATCATTTAAAAACAAGCATTGGCATAGCCAATAGGTCTCGCCTTTGGGACCTTATAAGTGTTTAGCCATGCAACAGTTGCATAACTAAATACTTATAAGGTCCCAAAAGCGAGACCTGTTGGCTATGCAAAGCGGCCCTGCGGCCGCGAAAGTGAAAGTGATCGCGATCATGATCATACATCAAAGCGGCTGCGTGGCCGCGGAAGTGAAAGTAATCGCGGTCAAGCGTGGCGCGCGCGCCCGCACACATACACTGTAGCTCTAGGCTGGCCTGGTAGCACTTTTTGGAGCCCTCTCAATAAGTCTCGCCAGACCAGCGCATGCGTTGTGTCAGACGAGATCTAAAAAGGGGGGGGGGTCCCTATAGGAACAGAAATTTGGATTGCAATAAAAACCAATGTGTGAAAAATCAAAACAATGTAACCATGAACCCATTCGATCTGAGGGGTAATGCGGATGGGTATGGAGTTGCTCGGTGGTCAGTAAAAAACGTAACCTCTGCAGGGAGTGGTCCTGAGCGACTAACGATTTTGCTAAAAAAAATGGTCAGGAAGTTGGAACAATACCGACGCCGGCAGAGACCCCCGTATGGAAAACAGGTCGTTTAATCACATCACTGTAGCCTCAGGGCAGCGGAGGTTTCGTGAACGTAGGCACAGCAAGATTGCTACTTCGACTCCAACCTTAAAATATTATGGGAAGTGCAACTTCCTCAGGAGTTCAGGAGATTAATTTAGTAATGCAAATCCATCATATAATATTTTATAAAAAGTTAAAAAGTCCACAAATATTGCACATGAAATGTTAAAATGTAGTGCTTCAGCGCAGAGATTCTAGCTGCTGCCTTGAGGGTGTCTCTAAAATCAAAATCATGCGAGATACCCTGAGAGCAGTCATTTCTCCTCCACCCTATCATGGCTTTTCTCTGAGTTACTTCAGAACAGCACAGCCCTTCCTATTGGCTCTGAGCATACCTGGGTCTTCCCTGCCTGGCCAATAAGTGGTTGATTAGAAACTGTGCACACCTGGACAATATAAATCCCTGTAAATCGTGTGTGACTCTTGTCCGAAAAGCTTTTCTTTCTTTTAACTCCTCTTAATCCAAGTAATTTCAGACATAGGTGCGAGGCCCCGGTAGGAGTGACCCTGATGGAACTGGTAACTGGAGTTACAGCCTTGTCGGGGTTGGCCAATTCAAAGCAGTTGAAATGTCTGGGTGAAATAACACTCCATGCGCCCTTTAATGACTTAGATAAAGATATGCTGTTCTAAGAAGCAGGGTGAAAAACTATTTTTTATCCCCTCGTTGAGATCAAAAACAGCAGCTGACACCAGTCTCGCCAACTGTCAGTGTATGAAATGTTGCGTTTAAAATTGAAACTTAATTCACAGAATCCGACGAGGGAGTATGAGAAAAATAATGACTGCATTGCATGCACATGCTTTAGGTTTCTCTGTCTCTGCCAACTCTCTTTGGGGCATATTTACAAGGGCTTTATCTCCGCTTTTTTGGCTTAAAAGCCAAAAAAGCGGAGTTACAGCCTCGTCGGTGTTGGCCAATTCAAAGCAGTTGAAATGTCTGGGTGAAATAACACTCCATGCGCCCTTTAATGACTTAGCTAAAGATATGCTGTTCTAAGAAGCAGGGTGAAAAACTATTTTTTATCCCCTCGTTGAGATCAAAAACAGCACCTGACACCAGTACAGTAGTATAACTAAAGAATAGAAACCATTAAAAGAGACAGTGGGTGGCAGAAAATGAAGCTTAATGAACGTGTACAGTGGTTTAACTCGGAAAGAGAAGGAAGAAAAAGAGGCATGGTGAAAAACAGATGAAATAAGGAAAAGAGGCACGGGGAAAAACTGATGAAAGAAGGAAAAGAGGCATGGGGAAAAAACGATGAAATAAGGAAAAGAGGCATGGGGAAAACAGATGAAAGAAGGAAAAGAGGCATGGAAAAACCAGATGAAATAAGGAAAAGAGGCATGGGGAAAAACAGATGAAATAAGGAAAAGAGGCACGGGGAAAAACTGTTGAAAGAAGGAAAAGAGGCATGGGGAACAAACAGGCTAGAAGAATCTGCATCATGTTACTGAATTCCAAGGCATCCGAAAACACTCAGGGGGATATTCTCAAGGACCGGCGATACCTATCGCAAACGCCAGTTAGCCGCAGTTTTTTTATCGCCGCCTAACCCTGAAAACTATCGCCATGTTAGCGGTGCATTAACAAGCCGTCGCTACATGGCGATAGTATCAGGGAACGGCAGTGAAAACTGCCGCTAACATCAGCGCGATGGCAATAGGAAATCCGGTGTTAGCGGGCGAAAACTACTGATAGGCTCATAAGCGGCAAAAAAACTCACGTTAGTCAGCCCAACGTGAGTTTTTTTGGCCTCCAATGCAAAAAATAGCCTATCAGTCAACCTCCAATATATAAAAGGCATAAAAACCAATAAAATGCAGAATGGAGCAGCCAGGGCCAAGTGCAGCACACATCAACAACCCCTGCAAGCCACCCAACATCCAGGATGACCAGGATGAGAGCCTTGATGCCTTGCTGGACCTGCGTCTTGAGCCTGGATGCCTTTCTGGACCTGCGCCTGGAGCCTGTATGCCTCGCTGGACCTGTACCTGGAGCCTGGATGCCTCACTGGACCTGCGTCTTGAGCCTGGATGCGTCACTGGACCTGCGTCTGTAGCCTGGATGCCTCACTGGACCTGCATATGCAGTCTGGATGCCTTGCTGGACCTGCGTCTGGAGCTTGGGATGTGGAGGAGCTGTGGAGTCGATGAGCCGTGGCGGTAGACATTGAGGTGCGACGATCGCCCGTACCTGGTGGTGAAGTCTGGCAGGTTGCTGACCTGTGTGAGAAGACCGCCTGGCGACCCTTGGAGCTGTTAATGGTAGAGGCGCTCCTGCGCACCAAGGTAGTGAGGTCAGCATCGCATACTACGATCCACCACTACACCGGGGTGCACAAAGGGGATTACTCAAGCTGTGTGCTGTCTCCCTACATTACAGGAACGATGATGTTGGACTGGCGGTATGCTGTGGAAGGTTAGGCCCCTGTGCTACACCGGACTTGTGTGTCGTGAGCGCTGCAACTTCACGCCTATGGGGACCCTGCTGCATCAACTGCATCGGGAGGTCCACAAGGGGAATAGGTGGTGACTGCTATACCCAGCCTGGTGAAATCACACCTGGTTGATTTTCCTGCTGGATGAGGCACAGATTTGGAGAAAGTGCAGTGGAGTGCGCAACGTTGTCAATGTCCAGGAAAGGAGAAGGTGGGGCGCGTAGAGCAGGAAGGCCAGGGGGGTGACTTTTTCAGGCCTATCACACGTAGATGATGCACCCCCAGTGGCGGCACTTCCGCAATGGCGGAGAGCATTGCCTCACTGCCGTAAGCAGTGCAGAAGAGGAACAATCATCACATGAAGATAACTGAATCAATCAATAAATCAAGGAAATTTTAAGCCCGCTACTCACCCGCGAGGGTCTCAATGCGCAGAGGTGGGGGGGTGCAGATCTGTTAGCCGAAGAGCCATGTCTTGATGGTCTTCCTGAAGGTGTTCAGGGAGGGGGCGGGTCTGATGTCTACCGGTAGCTCATTCCAGGTCTTGGCTGCAATGTGGGAGAAGTATCTTCTGCCTGCTCTGGCTCTGTGGATGCGCGAGGTTTCGGCCAGTGCAAGGTTGGAAGATCTGAGGTTTCTTTTGGGTTCATGGAAGTTGATTCTGTCGTTGAGGTATATGGGTCCGTTGTTGTGTATTCATTTGTTGGCGTGAGTGAGGACTTAGAAGATGACTCTTTTCTCCACAGGGAGCCAGTGGAGTCTTTGTAGGTGTTGGCTGATGTGTTTGTGCCGGGGGATGCTGAGGACGAGTCTGGCGGCGGTGTTCTGTAATGTCTGGAGTTTGCGGAGTAGGGACTTGTTAATGCCGGAGTAGAGTGTGTTTCCATAGTCCAGTCTGCTGGTGATGAGTGCATGGGTGACTGTCTTCCTTGACTCCGGGGGGATCCATTTGAAGGTCTTGCAGAGGATGCGGAGGGTGTTGATGCAGCTGGAGGTGACAGGCTTGACCTGTCGGTTCATGGTGAGGGATGAGTCGAGTAGGAAGCCGAGGTTTTTAGCATGGTCTGAGGGGGTAGGTGGGCTTCTGAGGGCGGTCGGCCACCAGGTGTTGTTCCCTGCTGAAGGGGTGAAGGACGAGGACTCCTGTCTTCTCGGCGTTGAGCTTCAGGCAGCTGTTGGCTGTGTTGGAGGCCGGGGTGGTGGTTAAGGTCTGATGGAAGTGGAAGGAGGAGAACTGGACGCGGGTCATGTTTGGAGAGGCCTGTTGGCAGTCTCTGAGTTTTCTGGGGATGAGTGTGTGGAGGGTGTCTGTGCTGTAGCAATGGTTGGCTCAAGATCCAGGGTTCCTGGCGCTGGTCACGGTCGGGTTGCGGACGGTCTCCTGCCGCCATTTAGTAGGGGAGGGGGGGAATGATCAGCTGGGAGGCGGCAACGGGCAAGGACAGGGGGGCGGGCCGCAGAGGCAGCAGTGGCAGGAAGTGGGAAGCGCGGGTTCAGAGAAGCCAAAACAGATTCAAAAGGGAAAAACAAGGGATAACTGACTGATGTAATCATGCTATGTATCCTCAGGGGGTGGGAGGGTGGGTAGGACTGCTCCAAACATGGAGCAGGGCATGGGCGGATTGGCATGCCCACTCAAGTGCACAATGACTGTTTGGCCGGCCCACTCAGCCCGCCCAAAGCAGTCCTACGCACTTCCCTGTTTGCAATGCAGGCTGCATTACAGCCTGCATTGAGAACATGCCCCCCCTCCGGCCCCTGGTGCATGACTTGACCTGTTGCCAATTACCAACCCCACCGCTGCATCGCAGCGTTGTGATTGACTCAGGGGAGGGAGCCTGGCTGCCTTCTTCCTTTTCCTGGAAGCAGACGCAGGACAGAAGGAGCTACGAAGACACGGGACCAGGCTTCGAGGTAAGACTTCCCTCATAAAAAGTTTACAACACACTCTCACTCACACATCCACGCCCCATCCAGTGTTCTTTCCAGCCTTTACCACCTCACAGCTGTCCAGCCCCCCAGCACTTCTCAATGGCGGCCGCTGTGCGCCCATGCACAGTGGGCATACTACTCGTGTGCCAAAGGCACCTACGTACTTGTGACGCATGCCATAACATCGCATTCCATTCCAATGCATACTAATACTAGGCACATTGCAACAGTAGAGTAGGTGTTGCATAACAGAGACATTAATATTACTATTCCCACTTCAGTGAGTGCGACCCAAAACTAACCTTTGTACCCCAAACCCAACCGTGAACCCTAGAATTCCTTTTTGAGCTCCCATAACACACCCAAAAATCAGATTTGACCCAAAGGCACACCCCAGTTTCCATATTTTACCCAAAACACACCCCTATTTCCATATTTTACCCCAAAACACACCCCAATTTCCATATTTTACATCGAAAACCCGTACCCACCCAAAGAACTTTAAATTACCCCATTGCTGACCTCACAATGCATTGTAATCAAATGCAATGTAAAGGCACGTGCGTTGTTGGAGTTTCGTTGTTAACGATGTACTGCCTGCGTGGTAATGGTCATCTCCCATGCCAAAGGCAACCCATAGGCTACGCCGTTTGCATGCGTCTGCCCCTGGACTGCGCTCTAAACCAAGGAGCCTTCCTCTTGGACACTCCACCGCTACAACGCCAGCAACCTCCTCGCCATCAACCCTGGACGCCACCTCACCTGTCAGGATCAATCTCTGCTCCAGACATCACCATCGCTATCACTGACGGCTGCAGTATCTCCCGCAAGGAGCACTCCGAGCATCAAGGAGGAGGCATTGCCATCACCTACAGAAGCACACTCCGACTGACCATGCAATCTAATGACCCAAGGGTGACCATGGACCACCTCAACTCCCAGATCCGGACCAAGCCCAAGCACATCCCCTGCAGCCCCCCGGGCCATGGCCCCCCATTCTCCAATACCATTGTAGACCTCATTGCACCCCAGGGTCTCGCATCCACCAACGACATCCTACCCAGTGAACTCATGTTCCACCTGGACAATCCCAGTGGCCAGGACACCACCCCCTAACTGGGGAAGGTCACCTACATCAGACACAAGCAGCAAGTCACCTCAACAAGCCACATAGCAGGACACACGGTCGATCAGGTCACCTCCGCCAGCGAGAACTTCAACTAAAGCCACAACACCAGACTCCCGGGACCGACCATTATTGGTAACATCACGTCTTCACCTCGCCCACCGGATGCCACTGCCATCATCGCACCCCATCGCAGCTGGATCAAGGCCACCGAAGTGCCTCTCGTCAACTCCCTCTGCACCAACACTCCACCAGTGCTTCCAAACGATGACAACGCAGCGCGCAACCACCACTGATGGATCTCCAACAGTGCCGACATTCGGGCACTCCTCATGAATGGCACTGCGTCAGTACCTTCTGCCTGCCTGATGGCAGGCGTGAGGTGATGCAGTGCCATAGGGATAGGCTGGCCCCATCCATTGATGGAGTTGCATCATGGTTGTAACACTACTGCAGCAATGCGTTACTTTAGCGCAGACAGATACGTCAGGATTCCTGACATATCTGTCATTACTTGCACCATGGAGCGCTGTCCAGTGACTGCTGCGTATCCATGCTGTCGCAAAAAGGGTGCAGTGAGTAGTGTTGCAATGCTGTTTTGTGGCAGCGCTGCAACACTTTTCATGACTGGGGCCCAGGAATGCCCACTATCTTATTGATGGTGCGCATTCCTGCCCTGTAGTTTTGTCGCAGGGCAGCGCTGCAACATTGCTCGCAGCGCTGTCCAGCACCAAAACCTGCTGAGATGAGACCCCAAGTGTTATCCCAAGTTTTTAAGGCCAGCTATTTTCTGGTCTTAAGTAACTGCCTGTAACTGCAGTTAGAGACAGTTTTTTGGGTCCTCAAAACTTCAGGGATGGCCTTGTAAATATTGAGTAATGGGATTTGTGGCAATTTTTGCACAGGATTGCCTCTCCTGCATATAATTATTGCTAACAGAAGTGGTGATCTTTACAACGGACGTTTTCGCCTAAAAACTGTTGCTAACGGCTGTCAGTAACAGCTTGGTAATAGAGCGATAAAATTATCGCCGCATTAGCGGCAGGAAAGTCCCCCTAACACTGCGATAACTCCTTGTGAATATGCCCCTCAGTAACACAGGGTTCCTACAGGCTGGAAAGTTATTAGCCAGCATCAGAGCCTGGTAGTCTGCCACAGACATAAAGTCCCTGTAAAAGTTGGCCCAGAGGATGGTGCAATACTTATTGAACCACATAAAATCTCACAAAACAGGAGTCATATTTCATCATATGTAATAAATAGCACCAATAACGAGTTTTGCACAAAAAATGGAGTATTACATGCAGCCAAAATCCACTTTTCACAGTCCAGGTGCAATAAATATCACAAAACAAGTTTTACAAAAAAAATTGAGCTTTAAATGCACAAAAATCTACAAGTCTATGGGCCCCATTACGATGGCGGGTAAAACGGGACCGGCCGCCAGAGGTGCGTCGGTCCCGCTAGGCCAATTGCAACATTATGGCAGGCGGTGCTGTAAGCAGCACCCGCCACAATGTTGAATTTGCATGCAGTGCATTGACAGGCACAACGTGACAGGCACCGTGCGTGCCTGCCACCTTGTGCATGGCAATGATACCCCCCCAGTGCAGCCACTCCCCCCTTACCTCCCCGGGGGCCCGCAACGGATCCCCAAAGTCATTTACTGTATGCATTTCCATGGTGGAGTCTATGCCATGGAAAGGCATACCCACGGCAGGCATACTAATATGGATGGTGATGCCTGCAAGGCACCGCCATCATATTGCGGGCCTTTTCCGCCCGGCCGGCAATCCGACCGGCAGAAAAGAGGCAGGCGGACTTTCCGTCCGCTGCGGTACCCCCCTCCATAGTAATATGCAGGGGGTAAAATGTGTTGTGATGGCGTGCGGATCGTCACCGCCCTCCACCACCCGCCGGGCGGTGGCAATCCGCACGACATCCTAATAGACCCTATGTATTTTTCTCACGTTTTTCTCAGGGAAAATATTGGCCGGTTTGACCTGCCAAAAAGTATATAATGGGATGTGAGGACTGGGTAAGTAATAAGTCTGCAATTTCCCCTTACTGGGAACGAAGGAGCCCATTGTAGTGCTTGACTCTCTCAGGGCAGTGAAGCAGAGCAGTCCAATGACTACTCGGGGGAGGTAGTGTGAGCTAGTAACCGCCATTCGCTGGCACACAATAATAACAATCAATAAATGATTGTCCAGTCAGTGCCTTTTCTTTAGAAAAGGAAAGCACAATTATTAGGCACACACTACTAAGCACTATGCATTAATACACACATATATAGTTTAGGCGGAGAGTAATACCTCAAATTTCACTGTGAAATCACATTTGATTCTAATGGGACATGAACCCCAAAATCAAAGTTCACCCAGCTATACCAAATAGACTTCACAACACAGGATTTAGATCAAATGAAACAAGCCTATTAGCTTTGTCGAGGCTCATCACAACACATAAGATAAGCCTATTGGCTTTATCAAAAGTGCACAAGTAAAAAGTCAAATAAACACCATGTTAAAAATTCATTAACATTTCACTATAGTCATTAATGATGTGTAAATGCAATCCCTAATGTAAAGAAAGCATTTTAACAATAATAAAAAATCACTGAGGGCATAAGGAGTTGATAAAGCATTGAAAATGAACATTACATATGTCTGAGTCTTTTTTAAACATATAAAATGCAGCAATAGAACCAGCCCAAGGGGGTGCGGCACTCCTAGCTGAGGAGCAAAAACTCCAAACTTGGAGTGCTTTAAAAACTAGATTAAAAACCAGGGGGTTCTGAAAAAAATGCATAAAATATTCCAGTGATTGGAAATCTTGCACAATTCCCAGCAGCATTATTTTTTAACTAAAGCAATTCATGTCTATAGTTGTAACAAACATGCACTCTTATTTCTTGGGCAAGGATGACTAAGATTATCCAGACATGAAAGTTCACAAGGCAGACCTGGTCCTTCCAGTCCTAAAAGAATCAAGTCTTGACCCTAATGACCTTGCCAACCACCAGCCCATTGTGCATCAACCATTCATTGGAAAGATTATTGAAATATCAGTTTGTGTTCAACTACAAGATCACATTAATGCTAACAATCTCTGCATGACTATCAGTCTGGCGGCTTCAGATTACATAACAACATGGGCAATGCTACCTTACATACCCGTAGACCATGCAGTCCTGACCACAAAGGAAGATTACCTATTTTCCTATTACTCTATCCTGCAGCTGCCTTTAACATGTCTGGCGTTGTCATGTCTGGTGATGCACACCCAGGAGTCTTGAATTGGATTCACCCGCAATGTCCTTCGCTGGTTCTCCTACCTTTCCAACTGACAACAGTTTGTTCACAAGCGTACCTTAAAGCCCCAAAATATCCCTATCACCTGTGGAGTCCCCCAGGGTTCCATACTGTCTCCCCCCGCTATCTTCAGTCTTTACATGGAGCAGCCTAGGCAATGCACCAGATAGTTTCTTGGCCTCCCAGCACTTGTGTTCCCTTTAATTTTCAGCACTTTAGGCTCACAGGATAAGATGTCCCCACAAGCCATCTCCTGTGTGAAGGCATCTAATGCTGCTTTCTTATTTTGGGTCCAAACTCAAAAAGAAGTTAAAAATCAAAAACGTACATATCACACATTTTCTTTTTCGAGCATTTAAAGAGTTCACTAGAAATCTGTGCATAAATGTAGGTGTGTGAATACATACACATGCCCAACCACCAATTGCATGAGTGAGCTTGCATCCTTCTTTTTATATGATGGAAGATTAATGATTGAGTAAACATACATGCTCACATTTAGATGCCCTCCAGTGTAAGGATAAAAATCTGGCACAGCTTGTGCAGCTGGAGTTTCTTCCATATTTACTTGTGCCTGTGTTTTTTTAATGTTTTTTATTTAGGCAACACTTTGGGAAACTCTTAATCTCAAGAAGCTGCCAAACGCAGATTGGCCTTGAGGTCGTTCCTTGATGAGCCTTGATAAGGCTCTATGGGGCAAAACCTTTTGTCACCACAGATTGACCTCTGGCTATTAGATGATTGATCAGAATTAGAAAAAAAATCTTAATTTGCAGCATCTCTGCCGTTGGGAACAGCAGATGGCGCTGGTGTGAGCACTTCCTTTCCTCCCAGTTGCCGTATGGTCGACACTCGAACATGCTCGCTGTTCGTAGCTCCTAGCTTGTAGCTCAGAATTTGGATGTTGTCTGTGTAAGCTTGGAGGCTGAGATCTGGAAAAAACGAAACCTGAGCCCCGAGGAAATACACCGCCCGGAGACAAATGCTTGGCTTCGTTAAAATTGCTTCGTACTCATCTGTGACTCGGACGCCGAGAGACCCAGCCTGTGTCTTCAAAGGTGCGCTTGGGAGTTTCGTAACACTTCATCTCCACGGCTTTTCTCGCAGTACCGTCCACATCACCATCATCGCTACGGGAAAAGTTACCCCTTTCTTTCTCAGGAGGACTCCTGCCCTACGGACATCGATTTACGGTAGTGACAAAGGTGCTGAAAATCTAAAAAAAAAGTGCTGCCGGAAGATGGCTGCTCTCGGATCCAGAGCACAGAAAACGAAACTCACCACCTCGGTGCATGAGGAGATGGGTGAGAAGGAAAAAACGGAGAAATTGGACCGTTCTGACCCTCCTACAAAAGGTAAAAGGGATCTGGGCATGAAAAAGGGTGCGAATAAACCTGGCGGTGGCTCTGTATATTTAAAAGAGAAGGTTATGGAAAATGGGTCTGCTATCACCAAACACTTTCCAATTATTAAACAAATGCCCCCTCCCAGTGTTGATACCAGTGAACTATCTGTAGCAGAACCCATTGCATTATTTCTGCAACCGCTACCAGACAACGCTTCTGCGGATGAGATGTTAATGGCTGAGCCCGGTCTCCTAGATTTAAACAATGTCAGTGATGCATCCATTTTTGTTAAATCTTCTAATAGCCATTTCAGTGTAGCTGATTCTGCTACCTCCTCCACCTCCACCTCCTTGATCATACCTAAGTATCCTTTGGAAATTTCAATGCCCGGGGGAGTGGTTCCACAAACTCCAGACCCAGCTAACGAGAATTTTTTTTCTGTCTCGGATGGATCTCTAACAGAAACCGATAACGAATTATTGAGCTCAATTGGGACCAGCAAATCAGAAGGAGAGATGGATCAATCCGTTTCAAGGACTATTAAACAAAAAAAAATATCTACTAAGAAACGCAGTCAACCTAAGCGGGTACATTCAGAATTACAGACCCTTCCCTTGGGACTCTCTCTAAATAAGGAGGCTAAAGCACAATCACCTGCGAGCCTACTGCCCGATAACGAAACTCCTCAGGAGCCTTCTCTATCCATAATTTTTGCTTCAATCAAGCAGTTTCAGGAAGAGGTCAGATCGGACACTCTTGCAGCAAAGGGGGCAAGCAAAAAACTTCATGGTAGCATAAGGAAACTAAATAAAACCTGTACCGATATCGGTGATCGGATCTCCATGGTAGAAACTCGTACTGAGGCCCTAGAAGCCGAGGTCTCTCTACTCAAGGAACAAGGAGTGTCCCATGAAGCTCGTCTCTGTGATATGATGAATAAGCTTGAGGTGCAGGAAAACAGACTACGGAAGAACAACTTAAGATTATTGGGGATACCGGAAGGTGTAGAGGGAGATGATCCCAGAGGTTATATCATAAAACTTCTTCGGTCCGCCTTTCCATTGCAGACCAATTGGAATTGGGATCAGGAAATCCAAAGGGCTCACCGCTTCCCCTTTACTATGAACTCAAATCGGGCTAGAAACAACTTTGAAAAGGATAGACCCCGAGTTTTCTTGGTTTTCTTTGGTAATTTCCTTCTAAGGCAATTAGTCTACGACCAGGCTAGGCCTAATTCTCAGAAAGAAGTAAACGGGATCAAATTCTTTGCTAAACCAGATTATGGGCATACCACGGTAGAGCGAAGATGGCGACTACGTCAACTAATATCCCCCTTTCAAGGGCAAGGTGCCCAGGCCTTCCTGATGAACCCTGCTAAACTGAAAGTTATCTGTGAGGGTTCAACTCGAATGTTCTTCTCCGAAATTAAAGCTGAGGAGTATCTAAAGGAAGTCACGGGAAGAAAGAAAAACAAACAGTATCGGCTACAGGAAATACCGGGATCATCGGGACAAAAGACACTTAATTTATATCTAAGAACTCTAAATTGGGAGGGGTCTTAGCTTTAAAAAAAAAAAAAAAAAAGGTATATTCTTGAGTTCACTTTATCTGGGCTACCAATAGTGTATGCAGATCGGACTAGTCTTATGACTTTGTTTTTTTTTCCTGGCAACTGGGGGTCTCACATTCGCTTCCATCAATCAGGGAATCCTGACTGTTCCTTTTTTTTTTTGGAGGGGGGTGGGGGGTTGGGGCTGGGGTGGGGTTGGGATCCGGGTCCAGGTTTCTATTGAATGTTTTGGTGATAAAAGTCAATCAGTTAGTATTTTTTTCTCTCTCTACAACTAATGATATCTTTAAGATTTAGATCCTGGCTTGGCTCAGTTGGAAAGGCTATGGAATGGTGGACGGGGGGGGGGATTTAATATTTAAAAAAAATATAAATAAAAAAAAAAAAAAACTGGCAAGTAGTCGGATATGGGACGATGGGAGATCCCAATGACATGGGATCACCAGATTCTCTGTAACGGGTCAGTCTGGCTTTAATAGCACCCCAAAAAACCATAAATACACTAAATAAAATCAGCATAGTCTCATTGAATATCTGCGGATTGAATGATGTATCAAAAAGGCAGAAAGTGTCGCAGGTATTAGCACAGATGGGTGCTGACGTGGTATGCCTTCAAGAAACTCACATCGAAAATTCCCAGAGATCTATTTTAAACACTCTCGGGTTTAAACTTATTGGGGCAACCTCACAGGGGGCTCGGATAAAGGGGGTAGCGATCATGACACGAAAATCACTGCCTATAGTCATTAATCAGGTTAAATCCGATGTACTAGGGAGATGGGTTATTGCACAATGCTCTCTACCTTGCAATCCTGTATTTACGATTTGCTCAGTATATTCTAGCAATTTAGACGATCCCGGGGTAATAAACCACGTCAATCAAGAACTGGTACATTGGCCACTTCCGATAATATTATGTGGAGACCTAAACTTAAATCTCCCTAGTACATGGAACTCTCATAATTCTTGGCGTTATGAGGGAAGGAAACCTAAAGTTTTTCGAGCTCTGACCAATTTAATAAATACACATGGTTTAATAGATGCCTGGGCTCACTTTAAACCTGATCAGAATGGCTTTACCTTTTTTTCCGCTCCTCACCGATCTTTAGTTAGATTAGATTATTTTTTTGTATCCGCCGCCTTCATTCATGGCGGTTCCATTGATATTTTTCCTCGACTGCTATCGGATCATAATCCCCTCATTTTAAGCTTAGAAGGTTGGGGTATTCAAAGACCCGTATCAACTTGGACTTTGGAAAAGGCCTTGTTATATGATAACAAATATCGAGAACATATGGTGGGCTGGTTACAGGAATTTCAGGAAATTAATATTGGGACTGCATCTGTGATGGTGGTTTGGGATACGCTTAAGGCAGGCATAAGGGGGGAAACACTCCGCTTTTCTATTCGAAAGAATCAACAGGAAAAAACTCAAATCAAAAAACTACATCAGCAGATGATAGAAGCGGAAAAAACACTAACTCAGGCAGTGCTGACCGGTATAGGCTTAGCTGAGGCACAGACTTTAGTAGCAGTCTCTAAATCAGAAATGGGAGTTATCTTAGCGGAAAAAGTAGCTATCAAATGGGCTGCCGCCAGAGAAAAATGCTATGAGTGGAGCGAGCGTATCGGACATCAGCTTTCCATCTCTATAAGACAAAGGACTACAATAAATGCCATTACTTCTATTAACAGTGAGACAGAGGGACTTATTACAGATCCGGAAAAAATACAGGAAGCTTTCAGGCAGTATTATGAAAAGTTGTATTCAGAAGAAGATAAAGGGACACCGGAAGACTTGGAAGTCAAAATAGGAGAATATCTTATGGGAACACTGCCAGATAAAATAAATATTGAGGCACGCGATCTGCTGGAGAATATTCCTGGGTGGGACGAGATTGCACTAGCATTGGCTAGTCTTCCGAACGGTAAAGCATCAGGGATGGACCACATACCAATCGAATTTTATAAAATCTTTTCGGACCAAATTAAAGACCTTTTTACTAGTGTAGTAAGGGCCATCTTCGAGGGAGCCGATCCACCCAACTCCTGGTCCCTCGCCAAAATTGTGATTTTTCCTAAAAAAAACAAATCCCCTCTTGAGATGTCGTCTTATAGACCAATAACATTAATAAATAATGATTCGAAAATCTTCTCAAAAATTATCGCCATGAGAATATCTGCAAACATCGAGTCACTAGTATCTAAATGGCAACACGGATTTATTCCAAAAAAAGGTACTACTGAACATATACGTCGGACTATTACCTTATTTGATGCTGCTGAGGTGGCAGGAGACCCGATCTCGCTAATACTTCTGGATGCCGAGAAGGCATTTGATCGGGTCTCCTGGCAATTCCTCTGGGTCATTTTGCGGCATCTCGGATTCGGACCAAGAATTTTTCAGGCTATTCAGGCATTGTACAAGAACCCAACAGCTAAAATATCCATTAATACTCAATTGACTAAAGAAATACAAATTACAAGAGGAACGAGACAGGGGTGTCCTTGTTCACCCCTACTCTTCGCCCTCTATATTGACCCGCTAGTTAGAAGAATTGAAACTAACCCTTTAATTTCCCCGATCTCTCGGTTTGGCACAGACACAAAAATCATGGCTTACGCCGACGATATTGCCATAATTACCCCGGCACCTGCACTTGCTATCAGGACTTTGGAACAAGAAACTCAAATGTTTGGAACAATCTCTGGGTACGCCCTTAACAGAACAAAGACGCAGATCGTTGTCAACAAAAAGATAACTCGGACAGATGACAGAATTACAAAGAAAGCAAAATATCTTGGAGTTGATATTGTTGCTGATTTGGATTCTTTGGTAAATGAAAATCTGACCCCTTTGGCCACTAATATGAGACAAGCACTCCGGAAAACTGATAACTTACATTTAACCATACTGGGAAGATGTAATGTTTTGAAAATGACATATTTTCCTAAGTTGTTATATTTTTTTCGTGCAATCCCGCTTATATTTAACAGACATATATTGGCAGTTTTTGAACAAATTTTTTCTCAATTTATTTGGTCTTATTCGAATCCAAGAAGGGCTTTTAATCTACTCTCTCTACCTTATGAGAGAGTCGGCTTGGCTCTCCCTAACTTAAAACTATATTATTGGGCTGCCTCTTTACAGCATTGTTGTGAATTAATACATGAAGAGTCGTCCTTTTCTCCCTCAGGCTTACCCTCTCCTTATTTCCTGTTGCTGGGGGAAAAAGCAAAGGGATGTCTTTGGCGTCAGTTAGAGTATAGTTATTACAAGCGAGTGAAATTCAAGACTATGATCTGCGCCTACCAGGTCTTTCGTAATGTTCGTAAAACATATGGAATTAACAGGCTAAGTTACTATACTCCGCTTAGAAATAATGATAACCTACCATTAATTTTCAAAAGCACATATTTACGTCACTGGTACCATGCCGGGATACGAAGGTTGGGAGATTTATGCAGGGCAGGTCGCTTTTTGTCATTTGAGGAATTACAAATTGAATTTAATCTAAACAAAGAACAGATCTTTCAATATCATGCGATTATGAATTATCTTGTAAAGAATCTGGAAGGGTCTGCTGGGTTTGTATCATTAGCCTTTATAGATAAGTTAATAGGCTCTAAAGCACCTAAGATCGGAGATACATACGATACTTTGAATGAGCTAAGACCAGACGACTTAAACAAAGTAAACATTAAATGGCAGCTTAAATTGAATATTTCTTCTAATATTCTCTGTCCCGCATTAAGTCTAGCACGCACATACCTGCTATCTCCTAAATTGCAAGCTCAATTTTATAAAACTGGTTTTTTTATGTATATCACTCCAAATAAGATCTCTAAATGGACAACCGGGCCTGGAACTACCTGCCCTCGTTGTTCGGAATATTGTGCTGACTCTGTACATATGTTTGCTACATGTCCAAATCTTGTTCCACTTCTGAAAGAAACCCAACTGTTTTTGAACAAAGTTCTTCTTTCAGATATTCAACTTACACCTATCACTATTATGTTGGGGTTATATGAGACACTCAGTGTTAAAGCAGGCGGAGCTTTGATATTTGTAGCCATGACTATTCTGCGGATATGCATTGCCACGCAGTGGAAAGACCTGAATCCCCCTTCTTTCAGTCAATGGCAAGCTAGATTTCTTGCTACGTACAGATTGGAGAAAGCCGTTTATGCTAAAAAGGGAAGAAGAGCAAGAGAAAGGGGGTTAGTGGTTTGGGACCCCTTGACCAGATGGCTTGAGTCTTTGAATAATTCTCAAGAATAATGTATATGCTGAGTATTGTTTGTTTATATTTGTGAATTATTTACCTCTTCCTCTCTTTTTTTTTCTTTTTTCTTTTCCACTGTATTCATTGTTTCTTGCTTTTCCATGGATTTAAGACCGCTTTTTAATTTACTGTTTTTTTTTTATCATCCTTTGTTATTTATCGGACCGGGGGGGGGGGGGGGGGGGCTGAATTGACGTTGTTAAAAAGGACTTAATTTTGTTTGCCAAAATTTATTTTAATAAAAAAAAAAAAAAAAAAAAAAAATGCAGCATCTCTGCCGCATAAGAGAATACGTAAATATACAAATAAAACATCCAGGGTAAAAACATTCATTAATAAAGATTTAAAAAAGACGGCCAAATATCAATATATTAAAACAGCAATTATCATACGAACTCAGTTAAAATACAATACCAGCCTTACAACCTCCCTATCACCTATCTGCCACTGCACTCTTCCTTATTTTTATGATCTGCCATATATAAAGAATAGCAGACCATGGGACCGTGCAGTTGCTGTAAAATAAGTAGGGTAGGCCTACATTGACGACATTTTAAAACTTTAAACAGAGGTAAAATCAAGTTTCTCCTAGGCATTTCATAGAGAGTGCAAAAAACATAATCTGCAAATTAGACTGGCTTGACACTTCATCACAAACACAAGGAACTAAATCTGACAATGAGTGGCAGCCTGCGGTGTAACGGACCATGATGTGCAGGTAGTTAAATCTGGTTAGGAGGAAACAATGTTGCTGGTTTTGGATTAGGAGGATGTAGGGTTGCAGTCCTACTTGGAAAGAGACCGATTTTTAGAAAGACACCATAGCCTTAGGTCTATCGGCCCACGTGTCAAGTTAAGGAATGTCATCGGCTGCATGCAATTTCTGGCAATCCACAGTGATCGATTTATTGGAGTGGACTCCCCCACCCAAATAAGATGCCAAAGCAATAGAGGGGCTAATTAAGTTTTATCCGCTATATAGGGGACACCCAGATCATCAAGGGCCATGGAATTTGGGCAACTGTGTGGAACCGCTAAAAGGTTTTTGAAGAAGATGTTTTCTGCTAATTGTATATCGTGTATGTCGACCATGCCCCAAATGCCCAACCCGTATGGACTTATCGCCACTGCTTTAGCAGCATAAATGATGAGAAGCTTTATGACAGGTTTGGAGTCTAGGTTTTTGCAGAATCCATGTATCCCCATGGCAGTTTTCTCTAGCATGGCACTTCTGTTTTAAACCATTACTTTCCACATCATTGATCATTTTTTAGATGCTCAGGTGCACAAGGGTGTGATGCATTTTGGAGGCTTGAGATTATGGAGGCCCTTCAGTTAGTTTTTTGATAAGTATAATGTTATTGGAGGGAATTAGGATTCGACCTCTGCACTGACGGGCTCCTTGAGCCTGTCGGAGGTGGCGGTCTCTCGCCCGCCCAAATAGCCCCGACCACTGGTATCATAATCCGGCGGTCGGACTAATACACTGGATGTCGGGCCCTGTAGGAGTCAAATGTACTATTCCCACTCCAATCAAACCATATTGCGGCACATTGTTGGACACTAAAAGGGTGAAATTAACTACTCACACTCCAATATAAGCCTATTTGAAGAAGTTGTTGGATGTTAAAGAGGTGAAATTTACTTTTTCCACTGAAATCTTAAACATTTTATGCAAGGTAATACAAATTAAACATTTTATATACACAATCAATACTCTATTTTCACACACAATTTTTTAACTATAAAAAAAACGAACATTTTATCTAAAAACACACTAACGAAAACTACAAACTTATATAGTCATATTTAAACATTAACGTATCAAAAAATATTGTATTAGTATAAGTATTAAAACAAAATAAAAAATTCAACAATTCCGAAACTTCAAACCAAAAAATAAAAAATAAAAATCCAACATTAACAATCATGAACCAATTTCTAACTTAAATAATTGTAAGTATTTATTTTACTATAAAATTATAATAAAGAACACATTTGAATATTTCTATTACATATTAAAATGTATTTTTCCAAAAGTGTAGAAATCTAAACTTTTTTGTAAAACTTTTCTAATGATTTTACTTTACTAAAATACGTTTATATCGTTTGAATATTTTAAATACTTTTATAATTTAAAGATTTTTTATATTTCAATTGATTGAATTTAATATGATCATCATATATTTTAAACTAATTATACATTTAAATGTATTAAAAATGGTATGTTACAAAATAAATGTTATAAGTGCAAAATATTAATTTGCATATCAATTAAATAATTAATATCAAATTTACTTTAAAATATAAACTTTTTAAAAATCTCCCCACCCTTAGGGGGTCATTATGATAGCGGGTGGATTGCTACCGCCCGTTTGGCGGTGGCAATCCGCCCACCAAAATCTACCACCCACTTGACTTTTCCCCCCACCATATTACGATGGCGGGGGGGACCCCGGCTGACGGGAAGACTGTCTGCCGGTTTTCTGCCGGTAGGCAATCCGCCCGATTGCCTACCGGGCGGAAAAGCCCAGGAATATGGTGGCGGTGCCAAGGCACCGCCATCCATATTATCATCTTTGCGGTGAAATGCCTTTCCATGGCGGAGACTCCACCATGGAAAGGCAGGCGGTTTTGTCTGTGGGGGCCCGTTGCGGGCCCCCAGGGCATTTGGGGGTGTGGGGGTGCACATGGGGGGTCCTATGGTACCCCCTGCATTTGCATGCACAAGGTGACGTTGTGCATTCAAATGCACAACATGCATTTTGCACATTGCGGTGGGTGCTGCTTGCAGCCCCGTCCGCCGCAATGTTTAAAATGCGGGATGCATCCGCCAGTCTGGCGGGCGCATCCTAATGCCACTTGCGGGACCGCCGCGACAATGGCGGTTTCCTGATAAGGTGGCGGGAGGAGAAAGTCGGCCCGCCATCCTAATAGGCCCCTAAAGTTCCTAAACACTCAACATCTTGCTTCTAAAAATAATGATAGAACCATTATTTATAAACATTGATACAACTACAAATAAACATTTCAATATTTTCATAACTAATAAATGATCTTATTAAAACACAAATAAAAGAACTACATACTAATTAACACAAACAATCTTACAGACAACAGTATTTTCTAAATAATATTAAAAACAACACTTAAAATAATACTTTTACCTTCGATCTTCCGGTTGACAATTTTTTTGACATCCTAATATTTTTGACACAATATTTTTGTATCACAATATTTTTTCCCAATATTATGTTAAAATAGTATATCACTATAACACTGGTCAACCCGGGTCTAATGCTGTGTCAACAAAGAAGAAAAAGAAAGCATATCTACTGATTCCGACATCTCTTGTTAGAAGAGAACCCTTCTTGGAACAGAACCCATCAATCATCAAGGAGTCAGTGCGTTTGTCATCATCTGGCTAGGGGAACTCAAAAGTGCTTTAATTGGTAGAGTGCCTCTGCCAACATTAAAAAGCAAAATGGCAACTCAGCATAAATACTTTGTCATTATGCTCATTGTCCATAGTATCTGGTCGACATGTTTCTGCCCATTGGGATCTGTGTAGTATCAAAGGCATTCATCAGGACCTAAATTGCTGGTACTATGTAAAAGTGTGTAAAAGTATAATAAAAAATACAGACATTCCTACCACCGGTTAACTCTACAGATGTCAAAAACCGGATACCCCAGAACTCTGGGTGATACCCTCACCTCAACCTGGTCTCTGCTCAGGGAAAGGGGCCCCGCTCTATCCGTCGGTACCCCGGGGCGGTCTATGAGTAAAGACCGGAGGTCTTTACTCATAGACCGCCCCGGGGTACCGACGGATTTGAGTTCCCCTAGCCATTTTTAGTCACTTTTATGATTTAGTGCTGCACTTTTAGAACCCCTTTCACGTGAGCGAGGGCTTACTATATTTCTCTTGTTATAATTGGTGGAGATCTGACAGCAACCCTTATATGCCACTTCTCTTTACTCGCAACCGGGTCGTTCCATCAGGACCTGGGGCGTTGTATCAAGAGACACAGACCCAGATGATGACAAACGCACTGACTCCTTGATGATTGATGGGTTCTGTTCCAAGAAGGGTTCTCTTCTAACAAGAGATGTCGGAATCAGTAGATATGCTTTCTTTTTCTTCTTTGTTGACACAGCATTAGACCCGGGTTGACCAGTGTTATAGTGATTTAATTTAAGGGATATACAACCTGCTGGTCTTTAAAATCCTTTTCCCTTGGACCTCTTCCCACATTGTTTTGTTGTTATTAAAATAGTATATCACACTGTGTGGTGCTTATGTGGTTGAGAATGAAGTGACAAAATTACATTGTGTACTGAAAACATGAGCACAGATTTTACTGGCACTCAAACAAGCCAGTGCTGAACTTTTCGGAATGATGTGCCTTCAGTTAGACTGCCCACAGTAAGGGCTCTGTGGCATTGTGGTAGATGTAGTCCTTGCATCTTTCATTTCCTTTTTCATTCTTCAACTTGCAGTAACATATTCGGCTATTTTCAATTAACCCCTTCCCTGCTCATGACAGAACCACTCCGTCATGAGCCACGGGTGCCGTGTGCTCATGACGGAGTGGTTCCGTCATGCTGCGGCCGTTGGCGGCCGCTCCGCCCACGGGGCGCTAATTCCCCACCTGTGCGGGCGATTAGCGCCGTGGGCGGAGTCATGACGGAACCACTCCGTCATGAGCACAGCTCAACCGTGACTCATGACGGAGTGGTTCCGTCATGAGCACGGCGCCACCGTAGTGCCCCCAAACCACCCCCCCCCAGCGCTGCGGCGGAATTCCTGCCGCAGCCAAGGGGTTAAGTAATCTGCTTTCCTTTAAACAGGTTGTACAGTTACATTTTTACTAAGGTCATTTACAAACATCACACATTTTGTCTTTCATTAAAACTCTTTAATGAAACCTAAACTTGCAAGGTGAAGGAAGAATATGGAAAGAAAAAGGATGGAGCATGGCCCAGGGACCTCTCTTGCATGGGTTTTCCCTGAGAGAGGGCTGGAGCATGGTCCAGGTCCCTCCTTGCATAGGTTTTCCCCGAGAAAGGGCTGGAGCATGGTCCATGGCCCTCCTTGCAATGGTTTGCCCTGAGAAAGAGCTGGAGCATGGTCCAGGGCCCTCCTTGCATAGGTTTGTCCTGAGAAAGGGCTGGAGCATGGTTCATGGCCCTCCTTGCAATGGTTTGCCCTGAGAAAGTGCTGGAACATGGTCCAGGGCCCTCCTTGCATAGGTTTACCCTCAGAGAGGGCTGAGGTTGTGGGCCATTGCTCCTCACAAGACAGCAGTGGAGCTGATCTCTTGTAACCATCTTAACAGAATATGGCATCATGGAAAATGAGAGATGATGGTGTGACATGTCCTCCCTTGGCATTCAAACTTGCCTGGCTGATGAAGGGTGTTACCCAGAAACAGGTCCCAGGATGCTTGTTTCCAGTTCAGGGAAAACCTGGCTTGGCAGATCGGGCTGGACTGTTCCCATGAGGCACAGGGTCAAGTCTGATTTGCATATAGCTGGGTCTGAACTGAGGAGGCGAAGTGAGCTAAAGAATGATGATAGGTTCAAACCCCGATCTGTGACCGAGGGTGAGTGTCTGAAATGTTTCCGTGCTCCGTTCATCATCTCTTTGTGTTTGCTTTGTTTGCCCTAAGTTGGCAGGGTATGCCCAGACGTGGGTCCCTTGCTCACATTGCCACTGGATTCAAGCTAGCCTGGTCGATGAAGGGTGTTACCCAGAAACCAGTCCCAGGATGCTTGTTTCCGGTTCAGGGAAAACCTGGCTTGGCAGTTCGGGCTGAACTGTTCCCATGAGGCACAGGGTCAAGACTGATTTGCATATAGCTGGGTCTGAACTGAGGTGGAGAAGTGAGCTAAACAATGATGATTGATTCAACCCAGATCTGTGACTGGCGGTGAGTGTCTGAAATGTTTCTGTGCTCCGTCCATCTTCTCTTTGTGTTTGCTTTGTTCGCCCTAAGTTGGCAGGGTATGCCCAGACGTGGGTCCCTTGCTCACTTTGACACTGGATTCAAGCTAGCCTGGCTGATGAAGGGTGTTACCCAGAAACCGGTCCCAGTATGCTTGTTTCCGGTTCAGGGAAGACCTGGCTTGTTAGTTCGGCCTGGACTGTTCTCATGAGGCACAGGGTCAAGACTGATTTGCATATAGCTGGGTCTGAACTGAGGTGGCGATGTGATCTAAAGAATGATGATAGATTCAATCCAGATCTGTAACTGGGGGTGAGTGTCTGAAAAGTGTCAGTGCTCCGTCCATCATCTCTTTGTGTTTGCTTTGTTTGCCCTAAGTTGGCAGGGTATGCCCAGACGTGGGTCCCTTGCTCACTTTGACACTGGATTCAAGCTAGCCTGGCTGATGAAGGGTGTTTCCCAGAAACCGGTCCCAGTAAGCTTGTTTCCGGTTCAGGGAAGACCTGGCTTGTTACTTCGGCCTGGACTGTTCTCATGAGGCACAGGGTCAAGACTGATTTGCATATAGCTGGGTCTGAACTGAGGTGGCGAAGTGAGCTAAAGAATGATGATGGGTTCAACCCAGATCTGTGACTGGTGGTAAGTGCCGGAAAAGTTTCAGTGCTCCGGCCATCATCTCTTTGTGTTTGCTCCCTTGGTATGTTTACATTGTTAGCCATATGAATGCAAAAGCAACCAATTTATTCTAACCACATTCATATTTTGCAAACCCATTAAATAAGTATACTGAACGAATAGCTAGTAGAACCACAACTGTTTTTACGATCCAGTGAAATGTACAAGTATTATAATAGTTTTTTTGTTTTTATCTTTTGTTTGTAGCTGCAGGGTTTTTTAAGCACTGTATATAGGCTTCATTATTGCCAAACTCCATGTCTCTCATTTTTCAAACCCGAGAATATTGAAACACTGCGGTTTCTCAGCTAGATAGCAATGAGTGATAGTCTGGTTATACACAGACCTCAGCAGGAGGGGCTTAAATCACTAGGCTAGCTTATTGGCTAATTCAAATGTATGTGCTTCCCAGCTGCTACTCAGCAAAAAGGGCAGCCTTGAGTGGCGGTGGAGAATACTTCTCCCATTTAACAGCCAATTTTCTGCAGCCTTATGTTTCTCCCATCTTGGGTGTGACATCAGTTGGGCCATCCAGCTGCAGGTAATCGTGATAGTGATGCTAAACCTAAAGTCATAAAAAGTCCGGAAAATTTGCACACCTTTGCGATGTCTATGTATGCCGGCTATGTAACCAAAGTTTTAACTTTTTCCATTTCTCTATATGACGCCAATACCATCAACTTCTGTGATACAGCCTGCCAGGTCTTAATTCCTTCCTTGTTCCCTATGTTGCAGGGGTACTGCCAAAAAAGCTTTGTTCTAAATCGCTTTGTATTCAAGAGATTCAAGAAATGGCTCTTCTAAAATCTCTACAGCAGAAGTCTGAGTACTGCAAGTAAAACTATGTTGGCAGACGATACAATATAGCCTTATAGCCCGCTGTAGCGGGCTTTACCTGGCGAGGGCCTTTTACAAGGGAGCGAGACTTTAATTCCGGTATAGCCCCGCTACGAAGGGCTGTAAGGCTATTAGAACATTCCGCCACTAGAGGGCAGAATTTTAACAAAGGCCTCATGGAGCCCGAGGGAATTTAAATCCCCTCGGGCTCCGTGAGGCCTTTGTTCACAGCAACAGCTGCGAACAACAACATTGAGATGTTGGAGTTCCAGGCAACTACTAGCCATTAGAAGTCCAGACCCTCCATTGTTTCAATGGAGCTCCCAACATTCCAATGTTCTAATACAGCCGTATAGCCCACCGTAGCGGGCTATACCTGCCATTAAAAGGTCGTCCAGCGTAGCCCAGCTACAAAGGGCCATAATGTAATTAGAACATTCTGCCACTAGAGGGCAGAATGTTCTAACAAATAAAACAGAGGCTTCATGGAGTCTGAGAGGATTGAAATCCCATCAGGCTTCGAGAGGCCTTTGTTCAAACAACATTGGAATGTTGCTCTGCAGGCTTTTACCAGCCCTTAGAAGCACGGAGCACTCTATTGTATTTAATGGAGTGCTCCACATTCCAATGTTCTAATATAGCCTTATAGCCCGCCGTAGCGGGCTATACCGGCTGTTAAAGGCCCGCTGCAGCGTTAAAGGCCCGAGCCGAAGGCGAGGGACTTTAACAAAGCAGAGGGACTTTAAAAGCCGGTATAGCCTTGCTACGAAGGGCTATAAGGCTATTAGAACATTCTGCCACTAGAGGGCAGAATGTTCTAACAAAACAAAGCCTTCAGGGAGCGCGAGGGGATTCAAATCCCCTCAGGCTCCCTGAAGTCTTTGTTCACAGCCAGAGCTGTGAACAAAGACACATTGGAATGTTGGTGCTCCGGGCTTATACCAGCCATTATAAGCCCGGAGCACTCCATTGTTTTCAATGGAGCTCCCAACATTCCAATGTTCTAATAACCGGTAACCCTAAAATAGTCTCATTATCCTCAAAAACTGAAAAAAGGCTTGTGTGCTAGAAATTATGAGGGATGATTGTTCACTCACATGCAGTCTCACTGCCAACTTCACAATTCACTCACAAATACCTTAGCACATTGTCACTAGACTCGACAATTATGCCATGACCACACGGAAACTACTAGACACACGTAACACGCCACATTCATTCACAGCAATATGTAACAATATTTTCCCAAGCTACAGACGTAAGCAGCAACCTCACCACAGCCATCACTACCTCAAAATCAACATTAAGAGCCGTCCTAGCAAACTGTCGCTTATGGCATTCTTATATGCATTTGTTGCACGTAACTTTGTTTAGTGTCCTTTCTAATTCGAGTTTGTTTTGCATAAGTAATTTCCTGCTAGTTACTAATTTATTTTATTCACTTTTGGTATTGTTTTATTCTTGTTGATGTTACTTGTGTGTATGTCTTATTGTTTGCTATGCCTAGAAACTGGGCTCCTGGCATTTTTCATTCCAAATAATAAACAATATAATATAACAGAGGGATGCTCCCTCTACAGGTCACAGTGCTTCACACTGCACCAGTTGCTGCTGCTGCACACCTTTCACTTGGCCTTTGCTCGCCACCCCGTTCTCCTACACCCTAGTTCTACAGTCTACAGTTTGGAAGGATGGTCTCACTTCATATATTTGCCTCCAACATTTGCATGTTACCTTTTCCTAGCTATCTTAATTGTGTCCACGCTTCTCCCCCTCAGCTCATTCCAGCCAATATAGGAAGAACCTGTCAGGAGCAGATCACCAGGCAGGAGTGTGGAAGCTTCCGCTCCTCCTTAAGGCCTGGGGCACACCAAAGTTGTATTTTGTTTTAATACTGTGCCATTAAGTGGAGTTAAAAATAATGCCTGTCAGACTGTCTGGCCTGCAGGGAAAAAGATATTAATTATGTTGGGCAGAATGTGGAGATGTACGCGGCAGCTATGAGTGAAGGTCTTTCCTGCTGAGCCATCACCTTCTCTGCGCAGCTACTGGAACCTGGCGGGGAGGGGGCGGGTGCTGGAAATAGACTTAGTTTTGTTGAGGCATTACACATACTAGTAATCCACTGGTCATCACTAGAGGTTCAGTACTCTAAAAGATGAGTGGTGACTAGTGACCGCCACCTAGCGGTCTGGGTAAGACTGGGGTAGGGTGAAGACTGATTTGCATAGATTTGGTCCCTCTCTGTAATAGAAAAGACAAGCTTAAAACAGTGGATTGGAATGCAGAGTGTTTACCAGTGGGTGAGATGGAGATGAATTCAAGCATTCCAGACATCTTATTTTGTGTGTCTACGTTTGTCTCATTTGGCAAAAGGAATAATCCAACATTTGGATCCTGAGCTCGCAGTACTATAGGACTCCGGCTACATTCCTATGTGGAAGACCCTTGAGGCTGAAACTGATCTGGGGGCGTGTGCCTCATGTGTTCTAATTCAGAAGTGACATGGTCTGACAGTTCAGGTTGAAGCTCTCCTTTTGCAGTTGGGGTAAGACTGATTTGCCTACAGGGCTACTCATACAATCTGGCACACTCAGACATATGCACGTTATGCTAGGAAATAGGTGGGAACGTCTTTATAATCATGGAAATTATTTCAAGCCAGCTTGATTGTTAGTGTTTTGATGTCTGTTTCCAAAGAACATATAAAATTGCGTGATTGAGACAAACATCTGGCTGTCACTTTTTCATAATACACAAAAGGCTTATCTTGTTTAAATATATATGCAAGACATTTTATTTGCTCAGTATCTGTGAAAAATAGATCTTTTGAAAGTGCTAACCAAGGTAACTACCATTGTTTGAAAAACATGCTTTAAATTTAAGTGAATTCTGAGCACAGTGTTAGACCTAACATCCATTGCTTTAGGACTGTTCACTTTACCAATACTAACCAGTGCAAAAGTGCTCTCTCCTTCAAGCATGGTAAAATTAGCCTACACCTAAATAACATTTATTTCACTCACACGTTTCTAGTAAATGGTTCCACATGTATCCAGGGCCCGTCAATTAAGTTCTCCTAGTGGGCCTGCAGCACCCATCTCTCAGACCTGTCACTGCCACCTATAGTGTAGTTTTAAACTACCATTTAGGTCTGGCAAAATAAACCTTATGTTAGGCCTCAAACTTCCTTTTGAATATATATAACTCACCCCTAGGTAGGCACTAAAGGCTCGGAGGGCATGGTGCCTTGTATTTAGAAAGTAGGGCATGTAAGCTTAAGTTTTACATATCCTGGCAATGAAAATCTCCTAAATTTGTGTTTCACTGTTGTAAGGCCTATCCCCCACATGGGTTACCTTGCTACAGTTAGTAAGTGATAACTTTGGATTGGTAGCAGATAGAGATGTGCTGTTTGCAGTCAAATGAATTGTAATTTAAAACCCTCTTTAAAGGTAACATCGGACTTTAAGTCACAATTCTGAAAATGCCACATTTCGCAACCTGCCATTTTCTTGTCCTAACCTTTTGTGCTTCTGCCAGTGTCCTGGGTCACCTGACTGTGAATGGTTTTATTGTTGGGGTTTGTGTATAGCTTTGGCCCATTAATACAAAGTGGAGTTTTGTGTGGTCAGAATGGGCCATCCTGGAAGTATGGCAGAGGAGCTGTAGCCAGTCCCATTTAAATTTCAAAGAGCTTTGCCTTCTGCACACACAAAAAAATCCAACACGTGGCATGCCCTGCTTTTGGTCACCCTAGACAGTTTGGAGACTATAGAGAGGAAAGGGGAAGAACTTTCCAGACCCAAATATGGGGGTGGTATAGATAACACCCTGATGCAAAGGCTGACATCAGTTACAAATATTTTACCTCCAGAGCCACTCATCAGAACTCTCCTGAACATGTGGAAGTTACAAAAGAAAGAAGAGTGGACATGCTTACCTTCATCCCAGCCTAATTAGAGTGCCTCTAAGGGTCAGTTAGCTGACCTCCTATGTGAGCTGCAGGGACACAACAAGCTTCAGAGGCCTCCCTGCAACTGCCAGGCAGACTTGCTGAACTGGACCTGCCTAGACCTGCAACTGGACATGCATGAGCCCTGCTGCTGAGCTTTGCATGTAGTAATTCATGATCTCCAAAGGTGCCATCCCCATCCCTGGCTGGCATCAGAGTGTACTTCTCCTTGGCTAACTATGGGCTCCAACAAATCTGATGCAGTGTGACTCGGCTCAATGCAGGACCTCACATCACAGCCCCTCGCAGCTCCTGTTTAGCAACCTCATCGGAACTGATGCTGCGCAACACAACTTGATACAGGACCTCGCATCGCAGCCCCCCTCAGTTTCTAATCGGTCACCTCATTGGAACCAACATAACACAACACAACGAAACTCCACGCAAGGCCTTGTATCTCAGTTCTCACAGCTCCTGATTGGAATTAATGCAGCCTGATACAACTTGACACAGGGCTTTGCATTGCAGCACTGTGCCGCTCCTGATCAGAACCGAACAGCGCAAAACCTTGCATCAAGGACGTAAGGTACAACTCTCAGCTGGACTAACTTGGTCCCTGTTTCCGGCCCACACACCATAACGGTCAGTTTGAACTTGTGACTAAATACCCATTGTTGGCACTTTGTGTTTTTGGCACTATTTTTATATAGAACTTTAAGATGTAATATCCTCAGTTCTACTAACTTGATGTTTGTCATTCGGGTATGATTTTGTTCATTAAAATGTACTCTATTTTTCTAAATTGGTTTGGGATTTGTTGTGTCATGTGTTCACTTTATTACTGTTTGTGTGCTGCATAAATGCTGTACAAATTGCCCCTAAATTAAGTCTGACTGCTCTGTGCCAATCTACCAGAAGGTTAAGCACCGGTAAATTTAGTGACTTTTGGGGTTCACCCTCACAAGGACTGCAGTTGTTGCCCTGAGCAAGGCTTCCACCCCCTCATCTTAGTTGATTACATGAAATATAAATGATTTTGTTTACAGTGCATAGCTTCTTAAAGTAAGCTCTCCATATCTTAATGTACCTTGTATCATGGTCAGACAGGCATACCCATCACAGTAATGGTTAATACAGAGATATGTTTACTTGTGAAGTGTTAGGAAGTCTCTGTGTATTTTGCAAATATATTGTGACCAATGGTCCTAGTTAATGGTACAACATATATCTTAAATAGCTTGCTGATTTGCTTGTGTTTGTTAAGCGCTCATAAGTGCTTTTGTGACTGTATGTGAGCATAGAGGGAAAGGGAGGGCATACTTGCGTTTTTTAGCAAACGAGATAAAAAAAAGTTAGGACTAGCCCCATTTACATATGGTTGTTCCCTGTCTCTAATGGCATAGGTGAGCTAAAGAAGAATAGACTTGGAGTACAGTCCAGAGTGATGATCAGTGATGATAATGTTGTGAATTCTCACTTATACCTTTGTACTGTCTAGGGTTTCTTGACTGAACACCTAACATGATTGTCAAGACCACACAGGGCATGGGCCTCTTGTTGGAGCTGAAGGATGGTCACAGGATGAGAGGCATCAACTGTTTTAGCAATAACAAGAGCTAGGGTATCAAGAAGAGGTCCAACCTAGAGGACAGCTGATTTGCCTGTATGTGATTTGAGCCTGTATGTATTCCACACTCTGACTGCAGTCAATGTACTTTACACCTGTAAATAAAATACACAAGCAATAACAATATTTTTATCAATAGGTGTGGGTTTTTTCGGGCCCCTTTCTTGAGTATGCAGAGAGTGAACTTTTCCCATTGCGCATCCAAGACAGCCCAGTACTGAGAAAAGTATCACTGCAGGCTTTTCAGCGAGGGGCTCAGCTTATGACCCAGATACACCCACTGAGCCACCCCATGTAACCCGTTGTTAACTTGGCAAATGTGGTTGGCAGACATAGTAGTAAAGGAACCACAGCTTCCATCTTGAATCTGTTCAAGGTCTCCGGCACGCCACTCACTAGGAGCCATCAGAGATTCCCCCTTACTTACACACCGCACAGGAGAAGAAAAGACTGGACTTCTTCAACTGGCCTTGATTAGTGGCCAAACTAGGAGCCCTGGCAAAATAAATGCAAAGGAGCGCCCCCCCTTCCCACTCCTGGCTTTTTCAATCATGTCTCTTTCTTTCCAACTTCTCTTTCTCTGTCTTAGCATTATATAAATATATCTCTCTCTCTTTCTCTCTTTTTTTCCTGGTGTGTCTGCTGCTATAAATCTCCCAGAGCTGAGGAAGCGGCAACTAACCTTTAAAAAAAGCCTCCACCGGCTCCAGCCTCGGAGAAAAAGTCCAATTGAATTAGAAGCCAATCTGGCCCACGTGGCTGTCTTCTCCCTCTACCACTAGACTGACCTTCTGACCTTGCTGGCAGATCCTTACACTTGCCTTGAGAAAGCACTTCTGCTAGCACGATTCCTTCCTCTGCTTTTACTATCTAAATTCGACCCAAAAGCTCAGCTTTCTGTCCTGTGAGTCAAAAAAATGTGCCTAGCAAAGGATTCACCAGGCTCCATAAATTAGGTATTGAAGATAGAAAACACTAGGGGCAGATTTACAAGCCCCTTGCGCCACTTTTGCGTCACTTTCCCCATGTTAAAAGTGACGCAAAAGTGGCGCACAGGGCTTGTAAATCTGCCCCAGTGTTACAATTAAATGAAAGATACGTGGTCCAGAGATGTAGTTCAGGATCACAGCTTTATTCTTCAGATAGGATCCAAGTTATGTCTCATGCTATGCCTCATACAGTGCCATGCAATGCCCCACCAGGAGCAGCCTCCTTGCTGCTCAGCCCTTCCACACCAGCTGATTCCTTCTTCCCACTCAAACACTCTCAACATTCTCATGACATCACATAGACTGAGCAGCAAGGCAAGGGCAGCAACAGAGAGGATGCATTAATCACTTACTAGATTATAACACCCAGCTATTTAACATCCTGCGCAACTGGAAAGCACTGTGTGATCTTGTGTTGGCACATCATTTACAAGCTCGAATTAATGCTGAAGAGAACACCCTCCACAGCCTCGAACTTCTGGAGCCCCTCATGGTCCTGCTCATAGCTCCAGAGAAGGCTTGAAGTAGAGGAGGGAAGAAAGGGCCTCGATTCAGAAACATACCAGGTCTAGGAAATTAAAAAAGTCAGTGCAGGAAACCAGAGCCAGGCATGTGGAGGGGATGATAGACTAGCAGATAACTGTAGGCTCCGCAAGGACTGGGGACCAGAGAGCTGGAGTGACGGCAGGGGTATGGGTGCATCACAGACTCAGGAAAGGGAGGGATGGCAGGAATACTATCAGATAGGATCAATAACATCACTGGTTTTGACATCGAAACCATGTAGATATATGCAATAGATCATGAGAAAATAAATATTTTAGGATTTATCCATGGCAACACGGTGACTTAAACCTTCGCCCCTTAAAAGTTCATGTGAAGGCCAAGAGTTCTAATCTGATATGGCCCAATCGGACGTCCATCTTTAGGAACCAGGCTCAGGAAAACTTCCATTCAAATGGGCAAAATCAGCACACTTCAATTGCTGCGCTCGGTTTGAAGCACTTTAAGAAAAAGCAGGTTTATTTAAACATATGAAGAGAAATCTAGATGTGGTATAGAAAAGAAAACGTTTTATTATACGGGGGAGTTGTTTCTTATTTTGTCCTTGCCATTGGTAAGGAATATTTTTACTTTCAAATGAATCATTCATGTAGACCAAGCGCTGGCTTTGTTTTTAATTTAGAGCAGAACAGGACTGGGCAGTAAGAAGTAACTTGGGGGCATATCAGCAACAACCGGCGATCATTATCGCTAAGCACACTTAGCGCTAGGAAAATTATCGCCGACTAACGTGGATTTTTATCGCTCAGATAACGTGCTATTAGCAACGCTTATCTCAAAAGCGATAAAAATCCTAGCGCTAACTGCCTATCGTGAGATTATCGCTGGAAACCCAGCGATAATCTCACGCAATGTGGCTTCGCTTGATGATAGGGACTCACAAACTTAGCCATGATATCCACCTTCCATAGGATATCATGGCTAAGTCAGTCCTGAAGCAGGCGTAAGGAAAGTAGCGATAACAGGGGTTATCGCTACTTTTCTTGCCGCTATGCTTCATAGCGTGGGGCTTGATGATAGGAGAAATGTCGCTTGGCGACACTTCTCCTTTCATGTCAGGTCAAGAACGGCCACTTTGCATCTCATTACAGATGCAAAGCTGGGCGTTAGGAATTTGTGCGCTAATGCAAGGTTTCACGCGTTAGCGTGACCTTGCTAATTAGGCGATAACATTTTCGCCTCTTTTGTGCCGAAAACGGCCGCAAAAGCGGCAATAATTTTCTATCGCCGCGTTGTAGATATGCCCTATGGGCCTCATGTAGGTAGCCAAATACCGGTCGGTAACGGCCGATTTTCGGTAAATATGCCGTTACCGACCGGTATTCAGACAAGTGAGATGTAGGAGTCCAAAAACCACTTTTCGGTAAATATGAGGCGGTAAATACCGAATCATAGTTACCGAATTCTAAAATACCGAATCAGATTTACCGAATACATAATTAACGATTCGGTAAACATGAAGTGGTAAATATGAAGTGGTAAAATTGAAAATGACATGTAGGAGCACTCGGTAATTAAGAAATCCAGGAAAATCGGTAAATAAGAGTCGGTAATTAACACGGATTGAAAGCAGGTGGTAACCATCAACAATGCATATAGGCAAACCCAAAATGCAACAGCGTGGACAACATGGCCGCCATGTACGTCATTGCAAGGCGCCTACGTCTACAGGCAGCAGGACTGAGGGTGTGGCGACGGGAGGAACAAATCTACAGACAGCGCATCACACTATTCCAGCTGACTGATGCAGAGATACATGAGAGGTACAGGCTACACCCCGAAACCATCATGGACTTAATCAGGGACCTTCACCCACTCCTGGACCAGCCAATAAGAAGGGCGCACGCCATACCCCCACATGTGCAGGTGCTCTGCAGCCTACATCTGTTGGCATCCGGCAGTTATCAGGTGGTGATAGCTGCGGTGGGTGGGGTATCCCAGAGTTGCCTGTCACGTTTCTTCAGGAAGTTCCTGGATGCCATGATGCAGAGAATGCACCACTACATAAGCTTCCCAAACACACAGGCTGCACTGCAGAAAACAAAAACAGACTTTTATCACATGGCACAGTTCCCCCATGTCATCGGCTGTATTGATGGTACACACATCCCAATCTGTCCACCAGCTGATACAGAGCACATCTACAGGAACAGGAAGTCCACCCACTCCATCAATGTGCAGGTGATCTGTGATGCAGGGAACATCATCACAGATATTGTTGCAAAGTTTCCTGGGAGCACCCACGACTCTTACATCTTCCAGAATAGTGGGATCTACACACGACTGAGTGCCGGAGAATTCGGAGAGGGATACCTGCTAGGTAAGTAACAGTGACGCCCCTTGAAACCTGCAAATCATAGTGTATAGAGGCATGTTACTGATGGTTCCCTTTTACTCATCCAGGCGACAGTGCATATGCATGCCGGTCATTCATCCTCACTCCCTACCTACACCCAGCAACCCAGAGTGAGAGACGATACAACGTGGCACATAAAACAACACGCAATGTGGTGGAGCGCACGTTTGGACTACTGAAGAGCAGGTTCCGCTGCCTGCACAAGAGCGGAGGCGCACGCCAGTACAAACCCATCACCTGCTGCAAGATTATTGCCACTTGTGCAATGCTGCACAACCTTGCCACGAAAAAAGGTACAGATGTGGAACTAACATATTTTGAGGACAACGAGGATGAGTCAGGCCAGCCAGAGGGCAACGCAGCTAGAGTGCCAACTGCAATCGATGGGAGAGAGAGACGGGCAGAGATCACATGCAACTATTTCTGAGTAAGTGAGGGGACACAGCGAGTTGTGAGAAGTCCTGACGTAGTTTTAATGTGGCACCACGCCATGAACACATGAACAGGCCAATCAGGCAATATACCATCTATACAAGGAGTATGTCCAGGGTTACGTCACCCAATGGGAAGTGGCTTAGCAGGGCTACATCAATGTTTGCGCATACGCGCTGCAGTGGTGGATTGCACGGCCTGTGCATCCTCACTAGAGCCAACCCCAAGCCGCCTGCTGCTCCTGCGTGCTTCTGGGACGGGGGGTGTGATGCTGCTGCTGGTGTCGATGCTCTCCGCAGCATCCCCTGCAGCAGTTGTCGACGCCTGACTAGTCAATAGCACCCCTAGTGCACTTGTCACCTGCACCATCCCCCGAGACAGGTCGCTGCAGCACTGTGTTAGGCCCTCCTGCATCGTCACAGAGCGCCGGCACAGTAGAGAAGTCGCAGTTGCCAGACGGTTGAGTGCCCTGCTGGTAGTGTCCCTTCTCTGGCGTTCCCGGCGCCGTGCTTCGATGTCAGCATCTAATTTGCTGCACAACTGCTGGATTGACTGGGACATGTCCCGAATGCCCGCAGCCATGCCGCTAATGTTACTGTCCATGTTGACTAATGTTGTCCTCATCACCCGCATGTGCCTCTGGACTGACATGACTGCCTTTGATTGCAGGCGCTGTTGCTTCAACATTTGGCCCTCGAGACCCAAGAAGACACCATGGCCGTCAGTGGGTGCTGGTGGACTCTGGACACGCGACCTGCGGCGCCCTCTTGCTCCCGTCTGTGCTGCCTGTGAGATGTGGGGCACAGTGGCATGGCTCCCTTCCTGGGGCCCGGTGCGGTCTTCTGGGCCCATGCTGTCGTCTGACGAGGTGTCTAAGGCTCGTAGCCTGGCTGCTGGACGCCTCCTCATTCTCACACCTGCAAGCGGAGATGTGGCCGGTGATTCGAACATGAGTGGCGATGCTGGCTCTGGTTGTGGTGATGCTGGCTCTGGTTGTGGTGATGCTGGCTCTCGGTGAGGTGATGCTGGCTCTGGGTGCGGCGAGGCTGGCTGTGTTGGTGGTGCGGCTGCCAGTGGGCCTGCTCCCTGGTCTGAACTTGTGCTGGCTAGAGGTGATACTTGTGGCCGGTGTGCCGTCTCTCCTGCAGCATGCCCTGTCCTGCATGATGTCACATCTGTGGACAGAAATACAACATTGGCTCAGTGTCCCCGAAGGGCTGCATTGCAAGCGTCACAATAACACATTTCACATTCCAATATGTCCTCTGTCTCCTTGTGCCTCGAGTGCGTGACATGCCTTGTTGCCCTGTAACATTTACGGCATGGTTAGTGTTGCCCTGACTACATCTCCCGGAATGCATTGCCTGTCTGCACTGACACGTGTGGACTGCAGTGTGATTCTCGTTTCACAATGGGGGATGTGGGATTGGGGTGGGGGGGGCTACATTGCTGTGCTTTCGTCTTACCTTGGTGTGTTGCGGCTCTGGCAGAGCTGTCGGCGTCCCCAAGACCCACGACGCTCTCCTGCTGGATTGTGGCCGCCACCAGCTCCTCCAGTTCGGTGAGGGCAGGTGCCCTGTTGGTTCCACCTCCGGTCTGGCTGGCCTCCTTCTGGATGTCGCCCATCTTCCTCTTGGTTACAATCCTCAGGTCATACCAGCGCTTTTTGAGGACCTCAATGTCCCTGTGAGTCACTCCCACAGCATTGACCTGCGCCTGGATGGCCAGCCATATGTTGCGCTTTTCCGCCTCAGGCACTTGCAGGGATTGCCTTCCAAACAGCTTCTGGTGCTGCTTCACCACCTCCTCCACCAGCACCTGGAGTTCCTTGGGGCTAAATTTCAGCTTCCTCCTCCTTTCCCCTCCGTCTTTCTGTGTTCTCTGGCTGGACATGCTGTTCGTTTACCCGCTCGCACATGCAACGGCTCCCTGCCTCTCCTCTGCACTCCAAGCCTCTCCAGGGTCGGCTAATTATGTACACCTGCCTGGGTGTGGCCACTTCGGCTAATTATGTACACCTGCCTGGGTGTGGGCACTTCCTGGTTGGGTGGGCTGTCGTTGCACAGGATTAGCTGTTTCGTCAAGTCATGTGATTTTATTTACCGAATCCGTACATTCCGATTCGGTATTTTCCGATTCGGTAAATTCCACCTCGGTATTTTCCGATTCGGTAAATACCACCTCGGTATTTTCCGATTCGGTAAATACCACCTCGGTATTTACCGATTCGGTGAATTCCGATTCGTGATTACCGAATGTTACCGAATCGGTAACAGTTACCGAATTTTTACCTACATATAACTTACCGATTCTAATTTACCGATTCGGTACGGCTCGGTATTTAAGAACCGGTAAAATTTATTTACCTACATGAGGCCCTAAATCTTTTATTTTCACAACTCTGCAGTTTCAGCCAAAGTCAATCATCTCAACAACATCAGGCCGACCTTCAATCGGGCCCGCACGCGCACCCTTTATGGGTACAGAGAAGCTTATGTAGGACGGAGGAAGGGGGTGACGTGAAAGAATCAGGCCCATGTCCAGAACCCGTCCCATCTCATGGGCTCGTGGCCGCCCTGCAGGGGTCGGCCCACTCCCGGCGGCCTCTGAGTGCCTCAGATGCAGAGCTATTACTGGAAATGCTCTAAGGATGCAGAATTTAATGAGAAGTGCAGCCCTGTGCAGCGAGATGGCCCCGGCAGCTTGGGAGTGGATTCTGCTGCACTGTTACCTGGTTGAGCCTCCCATGTGGGCAGCACTTAAATCTCTTAAACACGGCTCAGGATGAAATATGTTCCGAGCTGGAACTTGAGTCATTATCCGAAGAATCAATCAAGCTGTCAGCAAGAGTTGTGAGACAGGCACAGATGCCAGATGCAAGTGAGTGCATGGAGGGAACTTATTGAAGAGCCCTGTGCCAGCCTGGACTGCTGCTGGCAGCAGAGGACCACAAGAAGGCGGAGAGTTGGTGCAGTTTGTTAATGGTGCCAGTGAAAGGTCGTGGGCACATTTGACCACTAGGATACTATGCCAAGTCAATGTTTTAACGCCCTATTGCAGAGATCTATTCTATTTTGGCTTGGCAAATAATATATTTTGCTATCTGAGGTTGACAAATGTCGAATGCATTGAACTAATGTAAAAGCATTTATCATTTAGGCACTCAAAGCAAATGACGTTTCATGAAACTCGATACTATGACATCACCATTATCATCAAAGTTATATATGGCACCCCCAGGTGCATGTGTGAAAGGAGTCCCTTGATAGGCTGATGTAAGGACAGTGGCTAGTGGTTGAACATGCTGTGGATGACTTCCAATAAAGACAAATGCAGAGGTTGGCAGAAGATGCGACCAAAGGCCTCCTCGAAGCATCATGTAACTGACCTATGGGGACTAAGGCTGAACTGAAGAGCTTAAATCAGCCAGAGAGCCCAGGGAAACAGAAAGCACCAAGTATACTGTATGCCATCTTGTGTTATTCTGTCTTGCAGTTGGATCATAAAGAACTGCCTCGTGTGACAGTGACGCCTCAGCTGGCTCTGCCATCAGAAACCCTTGGCCTGACGGTAGAGTTACCATTGGCATGACGACACACAGTGATGTTTACTCTGCTGTATATAGGGCAGAGTGATGATCACTGGTTTTCCCCTTCCCTGGCCCCTGTGCACAGGGAGAAAACAGCCTCTGCATCAGGGTAATTTTTGCTTTTCTCTAAAAAACGAATACTTTGGAAGTTTTTGTTAGACAAGATAAATGCAGAACTGGACGACAAAATATGGCTGTCCGTTCGGCATTCAATGGAGGCACCAACGACTACACTGAAGGCTCAGAGATCTCCTCCAGGCAGGCAAAGATCTCGAAGTGTGGCAATTGGTCAACTGCCCGGGAGATTGAGATGGGCACTCTGCTGCCATGGTGGGACTGGCAGGCTGCTTGCCATGCTGTGAACCAGGGTCCTTGCCCATCACCATCTTAAGGCATCAGTCTATTAGCACTGGGAAATGTAAACGCCAATGTGTCCCAAAACACCTTGAGAATTTTATGATGTAACACAAAATATACCTAATTTGCAAATTTAGGTCTAAGACCAAAGGATGAGGTTAAGCCAAAATGTTGGGTTCTAGATGGCAAGAGAGAATTAAAGTGACATTATCTTAGAGCAGATCTGCCTTGATTTGCCTTTTTCCATTGGGTGTTAGACAGTAGCACAAAGCCTGCGAACAGAAAAACAGCCAGCATTTTGACGTTACCAGCCTCCGAATGGAACAGGGTCAGAGTGTTGACTTAGAAAATTACTGTTTCCCCAGCGCTTGAATAAATCCACACACCAACCTGCTGCTTCTCAGGTTTACAGAATTTAATTTAGCGCAATTGATTTATCCTCTGGGGCAGGTGGAGCGAGCAGACGTTTTAGAGCAGTATTTATAGAAGTGTTTACAGCAGCTGAAATACAGCAGTACAAGATCAGCAGTGACCAGCACAGCATTTTATCCCTCGATGAAAAGTCTATTTTATTTGCACATGAAGCGGGAGGAATTCATCTCGAAAGAGTAGTCATTGCTCAAGGATCCATACATGTGTTTGCCTTTCTTCTAGTGCGTCGGTGTCACGCTCACCTCTGTCAAATCCGCTTCCTGTTTTCAGTTGGCTTTTCTTCATCTCTTGGAGAAATAACCTCTCAATAAGGTGCATCACAGGCATCTCAGCTTGTACCATCTAGAGAAGTGGAGAAGTGTGGCTCAATGGTTAGAGCGGCAGACCCTGATGCAGAGGTCTGGCCCGGACCAGGGTTCAATTCCTGCCTCGGTGGGTCTTGGGCTCAATTTCCCCGGACCCGATAATTCTCGCCTCGGTGCCTATTCTAATCATGGGTCCCACTCTGGGCAATAGCTTGCTTAATCTCCACAACGGCCCCAAAAGCGCTAGGATGCATGTCTTCACCTTGGGGGTGCCCAGGAGTGGGCACTTCACAGGGAAAGGCCAGGAAGGGTTCCACAGCGGTATGTGCACAGCGTCTGAGAGACCCTTTCGGGGGTGTGCGGAGCGCTATATAAATGCACTACATTTACCATCTTTATCACTGAGGAATACATGTCCGCTCCCAAATACTACCCAAGGAGTGCACCTCACCTTCTGTTACACACAGAAGGGAAAGGTATGCATAATTGGACACCTAAACAACCACCTAAAAATCAAAATTTGTTCATGATCACCAAGGAATCCTTGTCCCTTGATTCGTTTAGGAGACAACCCCTTCATCCACGGCATGCTTACTTGCATTCCTGACTGCAGTCTCATTGTGTTTGCTGTCTAATATTCTTATTATTAATGATAATGCAACAGAGGTGTTACTGTTTAGAGGAAAGGAAATTTCCCTGGTCTGTGAGCTCTGGTTTGATATTATTCCCCCAGTCACCTCCATTAAAAATCTTCTGGTAACTTGAGGGAAAGTATGTCCCCCCCCCAACGGAGGGAAGGTGTGTCCAGGTACTCCTGTATTACTGGTGAAATTTCCTAGGAAATTCGTCAGTTACTGCTTGTTGATTAAAGAACCATTGAGACATGTTTAGTAACGTCTGTCGCATCTGTTATACGTATTAGGCCAGCTGTCCAAACTGACTTGGCATTCGCAAACCTGTACACCATTAATCAACAGGTTTCGTAAATGCAAGAAACAAAACCCTAATATACTAATGAGGCACTGCAAGTCAGCCATGAATGAATGGTTTATAAACACTCAGGTGCCGATTCCGATCCGTTAAAAAATATTTCCGTACGTAGCGCTGGGGGTACAGTGCGTACATACGCGGGGGTGGGGGTACGGTGTGTACATACGGGGGTGGGGGTATGGTGCGCACATACGGGGGGTGGTGGGGGTACGGTGCATACATACGGGGTGGTGGGGGTACAGTGCGTACATACGGGGGGTGGGGGTATGGTGCGTACATACGGGGGTGGTGGGGGTACGGTGCGTACATACGGGGGTGGGGGTACGGTGCGTACATACGGGGGTGGGGGTACGGTGCATACATACGGGGGTGGTGGGGGTACGGTGCGTGCATACGGGGGTGGGGTGGGGGGGCCTGTTCGACTCGTACCCCTGGTGAATCAGCTTTTACGGCTGTTTTTGGCGCCCGTAAAAAAAGAGCCGTACGGAGTGGCGTAGGGACGGATCGTACTTGCTGGTCCGTAAAACGCTGCCTGACTCCGTACGGACATCGCGTACCCGCTGTCCAGGATCAGAATAGTAGGTATTTTTTAGCCGTACGGTGTTTTGTGCGATTCGTACGGAAATGGTATTTCTGTACGAATCGTACTTGCTGGTTTGTACGGTGGATTTCCCGGGTACGAGTCGTACGGAGAATACGCTCCGTACGACCATTCGTACCCGGGTTTTACAGGATTGGAATCGTCACCTCTGTGTCACAAATCATGAAAACATATGTGACTGCCAACACTAGTTGGTATCCGTCAGCAAAGCGGGAGCTTTCTGGGTGTCGAGGAAGCACACTGCCCTGGATTTATCTAACCACTAAGGTGCAGTGTCTACTCTATCAGTGTTTTCAATCTTTCCAGGTGATGGTCTTACATATTGATAGATATAGGGGTTCATATTTGTGGCACTCTCCAAACATTCTCCTAAACGCTTATGGTTTTGGTTGAGCCCTGCTTCAAATGACAATGGAATGTGATCTTTCATCGTGGCAATTTCATCTTGCTTTTTCATATCACAAGTTGATAGTGATAGGGTAGTGCTAAGGCCTTGCTTCCTTGATGACTCTAACATACTCCTTGCATGCTCCTTTTGCCTTGCTAGGCACGAGGATTGTGAATGCCAGCTCTTGTGGCACTGCTCGTGTTCCTTGCTTGCTTCCGAGGGTGGTGGTTAGCTGACTGCTCCCCCCCCCTTCCTAGTTGCTCTGTCCTCATGAGTTCTGCTGGTGGGGCTCCAACCCAGCTCAAGTCTGCTGGTCCTGCCTCAAAAGCTCCTTGAAACTTTGCACCCTATGCCCCCAAGCTCACCTTTGGTTTGCATTCGCTCCGTGACACTGTTTCCGGGCAGAGATGAGGGAGACCACCATTTTCTGCCTGCCAATTGCCTGTAGGGCCCTTGCCCCAGCCATTTCTCTGAGTGGATGCTTTGCATGCTGGGCTGCCACACAAACAGTTCGCCATAGGGATTGCTAATGCCTGCTTAGTACTCTATCGGAAAGTGATATTCTTTGATACATAATATCCATTTCTCAATTCCTAGTGATGACCTTCTCAACAATGGTAGTAAATGTTTGTGATGTGGACATTGTCCAGTGCCCAATTTGTGAAAATGGGGACCACTGCATTAGATCACTGTTGGATATTCCTTCACAATAGGATAAAATTGTTTAGTAGGGGAGAGGAATTGTTTGCTGTAAGAAAGTGTAATTTGCCAGCCTCTTCTTTGCCATGCCTGGTGGCCACCATGAGTGTAGTGGGCATTTGCTGGCCAGAATTTGTTTGCGTCTTTCAGCAATGCATTGTTGATGACTTGAAAAAGTCTTCTTGAGTTGCTTTAGACTTCTTCTCGGTGTTTCTTCAGTAGACTAACGAGACATTGGGTCATGGTGAAAATATTCAGAATGAACCTCACACAATAGGTGACCATCTTGAGGAAGCTGCCTACATCTGGCCATGCACCTTGTGAGTGAATGCTGTCATGCCATCATCGGAGTAGATGTATATTAACAACGCAAGTTGTGGCTGCATTCTTGTAGCTTCCCCAAATTGTCTTGAGATTGGAAGTGATGCTTTTGCTTCGAGGTCATAAAAATGAGGATTTCATTGCTGCCTTTGACCGGTCTAAGGAGGCTTATGAGAATTTCTTGGGTAATGGAGTTCCTTCTCTGACAATCAAAGAGATTATTCCTGAATTCAGCACTTGTTGTATTTCCCATAGGGCTTGTCCTGTGCCACTTTTTTTCTGCTATACACCACAATCACTGGTTAACAATTTCCTCTGTTGGATTCTCTTACCACATAAATACACATGGCAACCAAATATTTTTCACTATCTTTACTTTTTCACCATTCAATAATCATGTATGTTAAACACATTAGGATGGCCATACAGTTGCATATGCTGAACTTATCTAAAATAGATTGTCTATATTTTTTCATTTCCTCTACGACTGCCTATGCTCCTAACACTAGCAACTTTCCTTTGGACACACTGAACTTTACGACATCTGCAACAAGTCTTAACCCCTCCATGCAGATGAAGGCTTTTATTATCACCGGAATATCAAATTCTAAATATATGCAAAATCTATCCTCATATATACTTTCACACACCCAAAGTACTAATTGAGTCATTGGGTACCAGGAAACCGGACTAATGCAATAGTCTTTTAGTGGCCTCCATAGTCAAAATATCACTCCACTTAATACAGTATTGCACTTCTTACTGGAGTATTGCGCAATCTCACCAGAAACACCCCTACTTCACTGCTCTGTGCTGTATTGTGTTCAGATGTCTGTTTGTCCTTGGTGTTAGTGCCACTATTCAATTGATTATTTAAAACCTGATATTTATAAATGCACTGTTTTTTTTAAGTCTTCTAAATTTTCAGTGGAGGTTCCTCCTTTAGGGCATAGGAGCATCGCCCCACCTGCTGCGGCGCTCCTCTGCCCTAAAGGAGAAATGAATACATTAACATAAAGGGGCATGAAACATACTCATCTTGATTTTGCTACTAGCAATGGCAGGAGGTGGGGGTGATTATTGCTGATTGACAGCAGCAGCCAGGGATGAAACGACAAGTGCAGAGTGCGCATGTAGGATTGGCTGGCTGTCTTGCGCTGGCCAACCCGACATACGTACTTCAGCCAGCACCCATAGCAGCTGTGTTGAACAGCCAGGGGATTGCACAGGTAGGTTTCCCAGCATCAAACGGAGTGCTGGATTAGTGATGAACAAATTGTGAGGCTGAGGGGAAAAAGATTGCACCTATCACATTTAGTGAATCTAGTCAAACTGGTGTGGTGCTCTAATCTGGAAGAACAGCCTTCTGATCTTCCTAAAAGGAGTATGACTCAATTATGTTATTCCACAAGAATGATATGCACACACAATTCTTCATCCCAAAACATACGTGACACATTATTTTAAGACATGGGATGCACAAACTCCATTCTCATGTTCTTTTGATTTAAAACGTTTTCCTTTATTCAAACCTTCTTAAAATCACTTTTCTCATGTAGCCAACCCGTTTTGTCTCTTCACAAGAGACTTCTTCATTGCTCGATTTGTTGTTTAGTGCGTTGAGGACTCAAAGATTGTTCCCTTGTATACAGCAGATTGAGTCCGATTGGGAAAGTTCTACTGTCTCCAAGAATAAGTATATATATTTTCTGCTGGCTTTATGCACGCGTTGTCCCACAGTTCTCTTATTGCTGGGTCGGCATACCCCTTATCTTATAGAAGTTAATCCATCAGGATATTTGTTCCAGACCTATGATGATATCAAAGTCGTGTTCATGCTGAAGAAAAAGCCTGGGAAAAGCTGCAGCCGGATTGGTTGGGTTCGCGAGAAAAGGGAGGTTTCCTCAGATCTCGGCCGGAGTCTGCAGCCTCAGAGCGAGGCAGAACTGCGCAGGGCATTGCATCTTCATTGGTAAGCGGGCAGCGCAGGTAAGTAGCCGTCGGGGGTGCCTACGAGCTCCATGCAGATCGATGGCACTGGCACTGCCGTGCGAGGGCTTTATTGTATAGTACTGTGCCATCAGGCCTCGACTATGCAGGGGTTCATGGTTCTGAGACAGAAATCTACGCGTGTCAACTGTTTCCCTTCTCCCCCAAGCACTCTCCCAGCTGGCCACTTGAAGTGCAGACAGAGAGAGGGAGAAGCAACCCTTTGAACTGAAGCACGCTGCTCTTCAGTACACACACCAACTGTATACAAACAGAAACCCACAAACAGAATACCGCCATGCAGTGGGGAAAAACAGAATATTACACGCACACAAAACACTCACAGTGTGCAGAGAAAAAACGCACTGACAGAAACAGAAGTATACAAATAAAGGAAATAATAGTAGCAAACAGTATGCACAAAAATAAATATGTGCACAAATATACAGGGAATCGTTAACACTAACAGAAAAGACACAAACAAATTACTAGGGAGAAACACGCACACAAAGTGAGCATACATGCTCATGGACACAAAGAGGTTAACAGTAGAAACCTACTTAGAGATACATACAATCAGGCACACATATGTACAGTATACAGAAAACATCACAGATTCCGTGCAATCTCTCTCAGGCACTGAAATAAACACGCATATCTCACCCTACACACATACGGGCCAGTTCTGTCCTCTGAGCACTGTAAGGGGCACCTCCATAATGACACAATGGAAAGTCATCCACGGCCGTGAACGGCAGAGCCTCATAAGAATGTGCGCAACACACAGCTCCCCTCACGTGACATATGCAGGCCTTTTTGCACGGGATCCAGGCTAGTCACGCAACCCCTAAGATTGCACGTTTACAGACACAACAAACAGTACTGCCAGGGCAGAAGAGAGAACTGTAAATTCAATCCCACCTTGAAACACACTTAGATGAGTGGACTTTTAAAATACATTTGGATAATATTAATGCATTAAAAGTGCGCATTCTTACTTCAATCATCCGACTACACACAGGCAGCGTGTTCACTAGAAAGGAGCTCCTTGAAGGCGCTAGTGTTTTGAAGGACGTGTTTTGCGTGATGGCGCTATGTGTCGAACACATTTAAATTGCACGAAGATGCGTACGTGTGTTTATTTAACGAATGGCCACTTATTGCTTAACCCCTATCACGGAAATGCTTCTGTGGGTGACCGTCAAAAGCGGTGCCTGACGCGTTACCAGTGTTTCGTGTTAAGTGCCGGGATATAGCACTGAGGCACTGCCCGATACATCAGAAAATGAAAAGAGTTCAAGCAGTTTCATTTAAATAACGTTGTGCGTGAATACAAGGAAGGGTTTCTCTGAAACTGCATTACATTGCGCCAGGGGTTGGCTTGTTGACTGGACTCCTGTGTGTAGGGTTGGGGCCTCAGGCCCACATGCTGATAAATGAGGGACACAGACACATAGTATACTGGTGCAGTAACTGGCTCAGGGCACGTGCGCCCGGCCCCTTTTTTGACAGGGTCACCTGACTGGTGACGCCTGTATTGGGTGGGTGTGTCGTGTGGGTTACATCTGCAGTGGAACGCTAGAATGTATCCAGCCGTATACTACATCCCTCCCAAATTTCAATGAAAAAACAAACAGAAGTCCAACCTGAAATAAAACAAACAAACAAACACATAGCACCACATGAGTCTATTCAGGCCGTCTGCCAGGCAGCGCTGGAGCTTCGGACCGCATGGTCAGGATGCCTTTCTCTGCCGTGGCAATGTTCTGTAGACCGGCCTGGTCTCGTGGTGGTGAAGTTACTATATAGAGTTCACTGCTGGTGCATATGGAGCTTAGGTGGAATCCACTCTGGAGGATCTCTCAGGCACTCAGGCCTTGGTGGATGACAGAACCTGTGGCTGTTGGAGACGATCTCTGTGAGTGAGGCCTTCCTTTGGAGGTGGCGTGCTCGATGTCCTTCTTTACACCTGACTGCTGAGCAAAGTCCGACTTGCCTCACTCACCTGGACTCCTCTGCCACTGGAGGCTCTTGGATGGCTTCCCTTGCTGGCTGTCATAGGACCGTGTGGACCGTGCCGGGCTTCGCGTGAGCCGCGCAAAGGCGTCGCTTAGGAACTGCCGACGGATTCACAGCCAAGTCACTCATGTAGCCTTTCCGAGGGTGGTGTCGTTGTCTGGGCATCCTCGCCATCTGGACTCGGGTTCTGCGCCTTCCTCATGCGATCTTGTGGGTGACCAGTCTTCCGCCGTGACCTGCGTGTTTCCTGCGCCTGGTGTGGAGCTGCAGCTGACACATCTCTACTACTCGGACTCCCTTCGCACGGGAACTCCGTCGAGGCCCTTGTCCCCTGGACTGCCACGTGACCGCGTGGGCTGTGTGGGCCGTTGCGTAAGCCACGCTTAGTGGTCGCTGCAGAACTTCCAACAGGGCCACGGCCAAGTCTTGTGTTGTCCCCAAGGGATCTTCCAATGGCCGGGTGTGCTCGACTTCAGCAGGCCGTAGGTTGACTGAGGTGCACAGAAGGTTCCTGGGTGGTTCGCCTCCTTGAACTCCGGTTGCTCGGAGTGTGTGTGGATTCACTCGGTGGTGCGATGCTCCTTGGTGATGATGTACCTGGATGGTGATAACAAAATGTTGGTTTGCTTCAGTGGGCAAACAGGCGTCGATTTTCTGTCAGGGTGACCTTGGGGAGTGAGGAGGACTTGATGGACTTTGTGGCACCGCTCCGTTGTCTTCAGGCAGGTGCACTGCGAGGTGTGGTGCTATCGAGACCCAGCAGCTGGTGACAGGTGAGAGGATGGTCGAACTGCGAAGCGTGGGGCCAGGACGCAGATCGCGCTTGCTAGCGGTTTACAGGAGGTCCTCCCGCGTAGCTGTCTCCAGTGACATCTCTGCACCCCGGTGGCTGGCTTGTGTGGATGAACACCTTCCTCAGTGCTGGTGCGAGTCCTTGGTCCTGTTGTTCTTCTCCGTTCCATCTTGCGCGCCTGTGGTGGTTGTCTGCCCTGTGGCGTCATGCCACTGTTCTTTCCTCATTTGCTGAGTGGCGTCATGCCACGCTCTTCTCCTTCCTCCGACCAGGATTTCCCTTGGATGTGGTGTCCTGCCACCTGTCTCATGTTTGCGCCACATGGACATCTCCCTGGTCGCGTCATTTTTGTGACGGTCTCTACTCTTCTGTGTACCTGTCTTAAGTCTGTCCTGTCAGTAGGACTTTTACTTTCTTCGTGGGACCCTTCTTTTGGCACCATCCTTTCTTCGGGGATATCGCAGTGGTTCCCCTCGGTGCTTTCAGCATGTCTCCTTCTCTTCGAGGAGGTTTTGCTCTTCTGGGCACCTGCCCATGCAGTCAAGCTTCTGGGTGCGTTTGTGGCGCTCTTCTGCCCTCTTCGGGGTATCCTTGCTTCTGGTGGTCTATTCACCCGCCTCTTCGACCTCAGAGAGGTCGCCTCCTTCGCAACCCTCTGGTGGGTTAGCTTCTCCCTTGCGACCGTCGGGTCGGTCGGCTTCTTCTTTGCAACCATCTGACAGGTCGGCTTCTTCTTTGCGACCATCTGGCAGGTCGGCTTTACCCTTGTGACCGTCGAGCCGGTCAGCTTCTTCTTTTACAGTCTCAGCAGGGCCTGGCAGTCGTGGATGTATGATGCCAACAGGTTACCATCCCTTTCCTCCCGGGACTTTGCCTTGCTTGCGTGATTCCAGCAAGTTCAGAGCTCCTTCACTGCGGTTTTCTTACTCGCCGCACTCTTCTTGTCATCTGGTGGGGGGGTGTGCCTTACCACTGGCACTGGTCACAGGCGGTGACGGTCAGTCCGCTTTGTTTGCAGGCATGTTCTTCTGGCCAGCCCTTTACTTTCTGTGGGTGCGCTGCTGTGCAACGGCCGCTGGATGGCAGTGTTGCCTCCCCTTTCCACTAGCCTTGACAGGTGCCGTGGTGCAGCTGACAGGGTCTTGCCCATGTGGGCATCGCGAGGGCCTAGGAAATGGTGGGTCACTTTTGGTGGGTGTTGCCTTTGTTTTCTAGCGTTACAACAAACAAATGATGGACGGAATGCTGACAATGCAGACATTCTCCCCCAATCAAGAGATCTGGGTTAAATCCATCGTTCTTTTGCCCACTACGCCACCCCAGTTCAGACATGGCCATATGCAAATCAGTCTTGACCCTGTGCCCCATGGGAACAGTCCAGCCCGAACTGCCAAGCCATGTCTTCCCTGGACCGGAATCAAGCATCCTAGGACCGGTTTCTGGCTATCAGCCGTCATCAGCCAGGATAGCTTGACTCCAGTGGCGTAGTGAGCATGGGACCCACGTCTGGGCATACCCATCCCACTGAGGGCGAAAAGCGTTACAACAAACAAATGATGGACGGAATGCTGACAATGCAGACATTCTCCCCCAGTCAAGAGATCTGGGTTAAATCCATGCTGTATCCCTCACAGAAGCCTTTAGCATGGCCTTCCAATCACCATACTGTGCTCAATCCCTTACTGCTGCATTAAGCATATCCATTGAATGCTATACAGCGCTGTATCTCTCACAACTGCCTTAAACAAGGTCTTCATCACTATACTGTGCCTTAGCAAATGAAACTACATTTTTGCATGGACTTCCACCACCATGCTGTGCCTTTTCTGTTACAGCTCCCTTTAGCATTGTTTACCTTTACCTTACTGTTCATTATTACTCTGCACTGCCTTTAGCTTAGCCTTCCATCACCAGGAGCTTTGAGGCTCAGAGAAGGAGCTACCTGAGACTTAAGCTCCATACGTCTCTTATGATGGACGGCCTTGCTCGCTACACTCGCTCACCATAGGGCACTCATCCTGAACTTTTACGCCTCACGACTTTCAAATATCACCAGCCAACACTGCTTTTTTTTTTTTAAAGTAAAGTTATACCGCAAATAGTTCTGCTGTTCTTCATATTTACGAGTTGCAAATCTATTTTACTTACTGTCAGCATTTATGATATATTATAGTACATTATACTTGTTTTCTTTTGTTAATCAATTGTTCGATTTTCAAAATATCAGAATTGTTTTTTGTGTCTCTCTGTTCAATAGTCTATATTTACCTACACCCCCTTTTGCCTTCTGGTGGGCATCTGACTTCTCAGGATTCTTAAGCTCAGCTTCCATTTTCTTGTGGATGTCGAACATAATTCATCTGTGGTGACGGGCCACTAGCTTTACAGATGTGTGCCTGTATGTCTGAAAAGGGAAATTGGTGTTCCCTCAGGATTCCATTGATCTCAAGCCTATTTAGTGTAAATTGGAAATGCTCGGTGGTGCTGTTAATTACTTATATGCATTGATCAGTGTTAGAAGGTGGTTCTGACCATCTGAGCCACCTGGATTTTTGGCTTTTTGAACACCTAATTGTTGAGCTTTTACTGTGGGAGAGCCTTTTAAGTTGGGACGCACCCACAGTAAACTCATGATGAAAGAGACTGCATGTGGATTTTACCTGTGTCCCCCTGGTGAGAGTAGGCCACTGCGCTGCGGCCGGAGTAAGGGGCACCGGGCTGGTTACATGCAGACACGTGTGTACATGCATGTGCACAGTTGCAATGTGTAGGAGCTGCACAGGGGAGATTCCTGGCGTGCTCAGCCCAGGAGCAGGTACAGGTAGAATGGTGTGGCAGAAATTACGCAGAGCTGGGTGGTGACATTGAATAGGCTTTATACTATGGGAAGAAACATGTGAGGGAAAGTCAGTGTGCTTTACTGTTTTCACTGAAGGACCACTCCATTATTCTCCTATGAGGATGGGGATCACATGGGGTAGTTTCACTTCCCTAGGGTACAAATTCAGACATGCACTAAAGCCCACTGTAACTTAGGTGAGAAGAAGTATTCCGCTGAGGTCAAAACCATATATGTACTGCTTATGGGTCATCCAGAAATGTCATATTCCTCTGACTCAGCTAATAACCAGAGCCTGGCTAGGACTGACCCTGCCTGGCTGGATTAATGACCTATCTCCCCAAAATGAAGACTCAGAGGCCTAGCCCTTAATGGCAAGCATTCCAAGGGCGAAGGCCTCCTCTCCAAGAGAAGGTGGGTGGAGCTACAGGTGATCTATCAGCAGCTGTCACCTGGTGCCAGGCACCAAGCTGCTCTGGAGAGAAGGCAGCAAGGGGGGAAGCGGCTTTTCAGAGACCATATGGCATGAGATCCCTGGACGCCATTTTGAACTATCCCAGAGGCCTGGGCAGGAAGGAGGGAGCAGGGGCAGAGAGGTGATGTGTCGCTGCCTGATAGGGCAAGTGGAGCCCCCTGCCAGCCCCCTTCAAATTCTTTTAAAAGAGTTGCACAGGAAGAGGAGCTCTCTGGGGTGTAGTCTGCTGAGGAAGGCTGTTGCTGGAGCTTGGCACCATGGGCAGTTGGAAGGTAGAACCTCCAGACTGTCCCAGGACCCTGACTTGCACAAAAAGGGGAGTCCAGGACCAGTGAGCCAAAGCCTCGGCCTCTGCGCAAGGAGAAGAGAGGCCCAGGAGGAGAGCCAGGTGAAAGGCTGGCACAGGGAGCCAGTGAAGGCAACTCCCTGCTCAGTTCACCCTCCTTGAGACCAGGAGGGCAAAGGAAAGTGCTCCCAGTGGCTGGGGCGCGCCACCAGGAGCAAGAGGAGGCCAAAATGGTGAAGATCGTCTGCCTGGGGGCCGAGATACGCCCCCCAAAAGGTAGGCGACCTTTGACCCCTGAAGAGGACCTACGATGAAACGCATGGGGCTCGACCGCCAGTCTCAGATGTGCCCCCGGAATGGGTCAGGTTCCGGGGGCTGCTCCACAAGAAGAGGAAGTCAGGAAGTGCCGTCACGCTCCCCGTGAAATTATCCCCAAGGGGGGTGCCAGGAGCCCACTGTGGCCCCCGAAGACACCAGAGGGAGGGGAGAGCCGTCGCGCTCCCCTCGAAGTGAGCCCTGGGGACCGGAGTTGGGGCCCCGATGACGGTGAGGAGGAGGAGGGGGCGTGCCGTCTCACATCCCCCTCGTGCCCGAAGCCAAGCCAGCGCTCCCCGTGAAGACTGCCATGGGGCCCAGGACCCCAACTCTGGGCCCTGAAGCTGAAGCCAAAGCCGGGGAGCGCCATCGCGCTTCCTGTGAAGACCTCCCAGGGGGAGGGGCCCTGGACCCCAACTCCAGGCCCCGTGTGTCCCACACAGGAGGGGGAGTGCCGGCACACTCTCCCGTGTCAGGAGGAAGGTGCCGTATCACTCCCTCAAGATCCAGCTGGACTGGCAGGAGTGTCTGTGTCTGCCCGCGGGAGCAGGCAGACCAGAAGAGAGGTGCTGGCTCCTGCAGCAGCACGTGAGGGTGCTGGCCAGTCAGGGAGCCAGCGGGATCCGCGGGGGATGGGGTCCCCGAGCGGCTCTCCAACGAGGAGAAAGGCGCGGTGCCCAGGTGGGTCCGGGCCCCTGAGAAGCAGAGAAGAGTGGCGGGGATGGGCTCCCCGAGCTGCCCACCTGGGGCAGACACAGGATCCGGGTGGGACCGGACCCCCAACGATGGGCCAACGAGGCGCAGTGCCGCCATCACTGGCAGCGCAGCTCTCCCCGGCACAGCGGGAGAGTCGCACATAAAAGATGCGCGGGATGGGGAAGAGCGCCCCATAATGCTTTGCAGAGCCCAGACAGGCCTGCAGAAAAATGCACATTTTCTGCCTGTGGTGACCCCAGGAGGACGGGGTCACCGCCAAGTGAGTGAAAAGCTGCCGGGGAAGCTGCAGGAGCAACACAGTCTCCCCAGCACGAAGATGGAAAGTAGCCCCCCCCCCCCAAGTCTCTGGGGACTCAGTGGAAATAGCCCTTCAAGGGCTCAGCCAGCAGTCAACAGCAACCTAAGGCTGAAACCTTTGTTCTACAGCTGGGGGTGCGTGAGGAGATGGAAATGTCTGGAGAAGGGCATCCCCTGGAGGTGAAGAGGTGCAATGGCATGGGAAGTGCATTTACCAATGTTATTTCTGTAACTGTGATGCCTTTTAGGGGCTTTAATTGCAATGCATTATGACTGTTATCAGCCATCATAAGTACTGTCATTCTAAGTGATGCCCAAACATGTATTCTTGCTACTTCGTTAGGTGAGGAACAACCCAGACTGTTAGCCCCCAAGATGTAGAGATGTATACTGTATAGTCAGTATGAGATGCTCAGTCAGGGTTATTTGTCACCAGGGCAGGTGTGCCCATTTTAAATGCTTGTTTAGATAATGGTGTGGGTCACCACTGGGATGGTGCCAGTGGGAAAGGCCCTCACTCCAGGTTATGTTCAACCCACTGTATTAGGGGGCAAGATGATGTGCATACATGGGAGGGGTGGTACTAGACCCCAGCCCCCCCACAGGAGGGGTGGAAATGTTATGCAATGTCACAAAGTAATTCCAACAGCTTATGTATATTTGTAACTTGGTGCATAGCATTGAGTAGTGTGCGTGTTTTATTAAATGTACTCTTCTTTTTATAAAGCAAAGTACAGACTGGACAATCAATTTTTGACTGTTATTCCTGCGTACTGGTAGATGGCGATTACTAGCCCACACCACCTCCCTTGAGTAAGCCTTAGACTGCTCTGCAACGCTACCCTCCGAGAGTCAAGTGCTACAATGGGGTGTTTGGCTCCCAGTGAAGGACAAATGTAGTCATGTTATTTGTGCAGGCTTCACAGATACTGCCTCGTTTTCCAAAAATCTGATTCAAATATGAGGATCTTGGATGAATTCTTGGTTCCTCTATGCTGTATTGGGCACAGAAACATCATTGTCAGATCAATGAGTGTCACCCGTCTATCTGCCATGTCTTGTTCACAGTGAAGAATGGCCGATCTTATAGTCACCAGTATTAGTTTATGACTATTGGAAATACCTTGACAAAAGTGTCAGAATTCTCAAGTTTGAGGTCAATATTTTTGTCAGCTATTATTTAAGCCACGATATTCTGATACCATCCTGTGTTCCACTTACTTTTCATCAGGGAACGGAGGCATATTTCTTCCTCTTCCCCTAAAAAATCTGGACTTTTACAGTGCTTCATGCCATCATTCTACTTGATGAAGTAACTTCCTTTTGGTAGGCCTATGCGTTGTCCAATGAGTTTACATTTATGAATTGGTTTATCTTTTGCTTGGTAGCCATTTTCCTGACTTAGACGCCTTCCACACTATTCTGCATCAATGCTTTTGCTTGTCTTCTTCTATTTCATATTTAAATTTCTCTTTGAGTCTACCCAGTCTTGTTTGACCTCATCCCGTTACCATTTTGAGGCAGTTAATGTTGGCTAAATATGAGTAGCTGGAGTTATCAAACTTTTGAGCATGCATTCTCATTAGAGAATGTTTATCAGTGATATCCTAGTTTCCCCTCAGAAAAATAGCTGTGAATGTCTGGTCACTTGTCATGCTATTTAGCTCTGTGCCTTGATATCCTCTTCTGAATTTCTAATAATTTATATTCTTAGTTGTGGTAGTAGTTAGTTATGCCTGGAACTCATCAGTTGAAAAGCATTACGGATGTCCACACTCGTGCATGATGAATTGCCCATTAGCACCATTTATTTGAGATGTAAAATCCGGACTGAGTGCTGCCACTACTGCTGTACAGTCATCATTGTAACTGTGCTTAGTAGTGTGATGTATATTGTGTCAAACTTATTTTCTGCTTAGTAGAGGAAGAGGAGATCATGTTGCCTTATCATTCTTTTGAAAGATAACCAGACAATCTATTCTGTATTCCATTGACAACTTCAAGTCCTTGTTTGATGCCGGGTACCTCTTGGGCACGAAGAGTTTGTCCAAGTGAAATTAGGGTCTATAGGGTTTACACAGCATAGCCTCACCAGAATTTTCCAACATGGCAGGAAATTACAGCTTTAAGTATGGTAGCTTTCCATTCCTTGTTTCCAATTGTTAACAGCATATCTGTGTGTGCACACCTGAATATCGACACCACAATATCAATGGCACATAATATTGTGGACAAAATATCGCACATAAAAATGGGCTTGTAACTAAGAGTAGATTTTCTGTACTTAATTTTACATTTATAAACCTTGATGGTAAAAATATATCTTCAAGGTACGAAGATATAAAGTTAGGAATAATAAATCAATACTTTCCTATGTGCACTTACCTTTCGATATTTTGTCCCTCGATATTCTATCTTCAGTATTCTTGTCATACGATATTCTGGTGGGGGGGTCGATATTCAGTAGTACAACCCCATGTCCACAATCAGCAAAGGTGAGGCACATTGCTCTTGAAGGAGCCTGGGCCCACCCGTTCTGTTCAGTTCAGTGTCAGATCTCTGATGGTTCTTTTTAGAAGCATGAATGCGTAGAGGGAAGAAAAGGTCATGGGTCATTCGAAATACAGTGTAACACAAATGTCTTCACAAGAACCCAAACAGACAACCAAATGAAGGTTAGTCAGTTTATTACGGATTCAAAAATAGTTTGACATATACACATCTCAGCATGAGGGTATAGAAATACAACTGAAATAAAAGGAAGCCAATCCTTCTGAAGAGGTTCATTCACTGGAGAATAAGAACAAGAAGCTCAATTACGATTATGCATGAGATGAGAAAACAAAAGTGCATGTATCCTTGCATCAGCACTTCTTCTAGATGCAGCATTTAAATCTAAATATCCCTATTCTAAAACTAGAGTGGCATCCCTAAACTAAATCACAAGCGGGGCAATAGAGAAGAAGAAAACGGTGTCAATAGACGAAATCTTCCTAAGAAGTCACTTCGCCATAAGATGGGTCAGAGGCATGAAGTCACCAGCAACAGAACGAGCACATCAGCTCATAGGTGCACTCTGTCAGGAGTTCAAGTGGGAATGGGGTGACTGTCCCTCTTTACAAGGTATCATATACATAAGATAGTATTCATCAAAAGTCCCATAATGCCTTTTGTTTCACAAGCTGTGTCCTGAGCTCAGCCACCAACCTTTCCATGACGTCGACTTCCTTCAAGACCTTCTCCACGCACACGCCGCTCCATAGCAGTTTGTCCTTGGTCTTCTCTCCATCTCCCATGTGAGAACACCTCCCTCCAACGTATCTCCTGTGACCAAGTTAACTATAATTCCTTCATTCTGCAACCTTGCCTCGTGAAACAATACCCCTACTCTTCTCTAGTAAATGTTGTCCACCTGCAATGCCGACGTGAAACAGAAACATTCTGCAAACTTCACATGCAAAGTTAAACATCACTGTCAGCAATGAAAACCATTCTAATGCAACACAAATTGGGGCATATGAATCAAGCTAAGTTAATAAATTCACCATTCAAGATAAACTAGCAAATACATCAACCAACTGCATTAATACACATTTTTATATTCATCGTTAACCTAAAAAAGCACTTATCGTCATTAAACACATCCATGAATTACATGTGTTAATGAAATCAAAAACAAGTTACATTGGTTACCATGATAAGTACATGTTCTAAACACTAAACATTGAACCTTACCTCAGGTTGTGTTAGTTTGTACAATAAAATGTTAATTGATTCACATTTTCTCCTAATATCTAATTCTTTACTAACATTGAATACCGTGTGAGTGTGTTTTACAAACAATTATATTGCACTCCCAACAGATATCCTATGTAGGATACCAATCTTTAACTCTATCACTCTGTAGACAATAAAGTTGCAGTATTGAAGCATATGCACACATGAGTAGCTTGATTGAGGCAATGATTGCACACACAAGCCAGCCCTTTTAATGCTTACTCCGTTGAGATTTGTTAAGCCGGTTTATGCTTTTATGAGGCGGAGAATAACAAACTGAAAACAGAAATATCTCAAAATAAGTTGTTGCCACCAGGTGTAGGGAATGTAAACCATCTGTTTCCCTTTTGAACAGTGTGAACCCCTGTGTATGGATGCTGACAGGAGGTTCCAACAGTACCAAAAACGTTAGCACATTGTGTCATATTCTGCACTAGTTGTTGTCTTTAGTGTGCTGCATTATGTAAGTGCAGATGCTCTGTTTAGACTTTGGGCCAGTTTACATTATGATTGACTCTAAAGTGATTATGAGAGTTTGTGAAAGAGGCTGCTGCTAGAGCTTGGCAGACAAGGTCCAAACAATCTGAAACTTGAGATCCGTCACAGCTGGCTGCAAAAAGAAAGAACAGCTCTCTAATGCCGAAGCCAGAATCAAAATGGTTTCCCCTAAAGAGCTAGATGCAGGACATTTTTAGCTTTCCATTGAGCAATTAGTGGGTAGAGACACTCTTGTTTTACAGTGAGGATTTTGGTAAGCTGATAGACTGTTCATGAATGGGTAAATGCACTCCTATTGGGGAACCACATCACCTCCTGGATCAGTGGAGAAGGGTGCCTTGTACTCAGTTTGTTAGGAATGTGGTCTCACATTCTGAAGATGGGTTGAATCCTTTAGGTGCATTGTGTGTGCAATTAAGCAGGTTTACACGTAACCCCTTGGAAGTGTCTTCACAGGTCCATCAATGCCATAGGAGTCTCTATTAGGTATTAAAGATAGCTATAATGTGGTTTAGTGTAGGGCTCTCACTCACACTGTATCTGCAGAAGAACATTAACTGTTAGCTAGCCTCAAAACCGAATGTCTGAGTGGAGTGGAGTGGTATAACAGATGTGCCTCTCATAAATCTGGCATAGGGAACATTAGAGTTGGTCTGATTTCATCCATAGGGCCTGCATAATTTGGAATTACAGATTGAGTTTATTACGCATAAGTCTGATGTAGTGGGTGAGAACTCCATATACACAGTGTGTGCTTTAGCCTCACCCATACAGCACATGATAGGGGCTGGGAATGTGTTTAACCTACAAGGGTTGAAGGACTGCTTGCAAGGCCAGATATTTCCCATAGGCAAATGAGCTGTTTCCACGAGGAAGGTGCTCTAAGACTTCCATTGTATGAAATTTAATTTTGATGCCATAACACTGTTAACGATCACCATTGTATAAATGTAATGCCCTTCCCTTATTGACACAGTGTGGGCTCAATTATCACTACATTTTACCCATATTGTGAAATCCTTTACAGTGAGACATTAGTAAATGTTGATGTACTCTAACCTCATAGTAAATACTTCTGCCACCAGTCCTGTCAAATGTAAAACAAAAACAAACTGATTCACTGCCTGACTGGAATTAATTCTGTTGCTCTACTTCTATAACTTCAATATGCAGTTAAATTCTTAATTCCTATTAATTTTGTGATCACCATGTTTTAAGATTAGCATAGCCCATGCTTAAGCATCATCAACCAAATTGAAAATGTCAAACGTTACTTTTTCCTGGTAATTTAAATGTGTTGGTGGTGCAAAACATTTAGAGGCCAATTACGAGTCTGGCGGTCCATGGACAGCCAGACTCGTGGGGGTGCGGCGTCTCCCGATTGCCCTATTATGATTAGGCGGTCAGACTGACATTGCCTGAATGCAGCTGCCAGTGAACTGCTAATCCGTGGCAGTGTTGTGGCTGTCAGGAGACCTCAATATGCTTGGTGGTACCGCCCTGGTAAGCATAGTTTCCTCTCTGTCGGCAGGGTCATGGAGGTTCCAACTCCATGAAAACCGTGGTAGAGAGAAAGCAAAGGGGGCACTGCAGGACCCCATTTGCCTCCTACACACAGGGATGCATGCTGTGCCCCCCTGTAAGTATGTACCCCAGTTTCTTCACATCATGGATTTTTCAGTCCATGCTGTGCAGGAACTGTTTTGGCGTTCACATTGCGATGTCCATTTTCTTAGGTACCACCATGGGAATGTCAAAAACCAGCCCGCCAGACAGGAGGAAACTCCTAATCTGGTGGGCGGTTTCACCACGGCTTTGGTGGTGCGGCGGCAGGGCAGACCCGATGCCGCACTGCCAAAGTCGTAATCAGTCTCTTTAGTTGACATTGGATCCTAAAATACATCTCTCTTGACATTTGTTTCTCTGTATTGTCATTATTCATAATCTCTTTTACACCGCCTCATGTAGAAATGAATTCCATGTGTCACTGATCCATGCTTGCTTCTGTCTCGAGAATGGCCTTTACCTCCATTGGCTCCAAAACACCCCACATGGAAAACAAATTATGTTCTTTGACCGAGAAAGATAAATACCTTAAGTAGCGCACAATCATAATTGAACCTGTCACTGGTGGATAACGTTTACTGCCAGTCACAGGCAATAGAAACACTTACCCAGTGTTGACCCTAATCCATGTAATGGCACATTCCAACTTCTGAAAATTATTCTTCAGTCATTGAGTAAACTCTCTTACAAAGAACTGTAGAATGAAACTCCCACAAATATGAAAATCTGTGTTGATGGGAACAGTATTTAGATTCCAATGCTAATCCCTAAACTTCCACACCAAGACTGATACATGACTGAGTTTTAGAATGGACTTAGAAGTCAGTTGTGGTAATTGAAGATGCAGGGTAGCCAGTAGTATAGGTGAAACAGGATGAGGTTTACTCTAAAGTAGGAATCTCAGGTTACAGGTAAAGATGGCAGTGAGGAAGCCCCACCTAGAGCAGCACCCTTGATGCTCAGCCCACGAACTCCAACTGACATTCACTCAACCAGGCACATATGAGCCTTCTAATTACACCACAGTCCGTCTGGCTGAGCAGCAGAGGACAAAACATTAAGAGGAGAATGCATGGGGAGTCACGCGCATCGTGACCCAAGATGGCTGCCTAGCGTCAGAGCTCTGCACTGCGCCAGGCATCGCGGCTGATTTCCTGTGGTTCCAGCGCTTCAAAAATCATCATGGGGACATATTATTAAATCGGATCGCCTACACTACAGGAGCCTACCTTTGCAAACTCCTACATTGTAGAATGACTGCAGAATTCATGCAGGTGACTTTTTAGTTGATTTGTGGCCACCATTTTGTATTTTTCTCTCCAGCTTTTTTCCTCACATTGCCTCTTATGGTATCCTGACACATTATTTTCTTGACATTTCTTTCACCTATGTCTCCTTTTTTCTTAGCTGGAGCTTCTCTCAGCCTTAGAGGTTCTGTTTGTCACCGGTCTGGCTGTACCCGTGAGGTAATTTTTACCTGTTTCTTCTTTTATGGTGCCTCTTTCAACAGCCTCTTTCCTAGGCTCTTCGTATTCTTTTTATTGGGTAGAAGCAAATACCTACTCGATTCTACTAAGAAACAGAACTCCAACATCACGGCAGCTGGCCTTACTATCACTACAGCGCCTACTTCCTCCTCACAATCTTCTACGGTTTTGGCACAAGAGGATTGTTCCGCTCCCACAGCTTTATTGACCATGGCAGCTAAATCTCAATCTCCTTCAACTACTGTCAAAAGACTCAAACATGACCCTCCCTCTCGTCCTACAGCTGTCTCTTCGGTCTCTCTGGATATTGTTTTGGAAGAAATCCGCGCCCTCAGACCTTTCATCGAGGAAACAAACTCTCGCCTACAGACCATGGATAACAAATGGTCCTCCATGGACTCCTGCCTCCCTGTGGTGGAGCAGCAACTCGATGTGGTACAAGATTCAACTTCCAGAATTTCCTCTTTGGAGAAAGAAGTCTTACAGCTGAGAAGATCGACAGAGGACCTTGAGAATAGAAATCATTGCAATAACCTGCGCATATATGGACTTCCTGAAGATCTTGAAGGGGATGATCCTGTTGCGTACTTTACTTGCTTTCTGCCACAGTTCTTGGATATCTCCTCTTCAACCAAATTAAATATACAACGCGCTCATAGACTGGGTCCTCGCTTATCTTCATCGGCTGCTCCTTCTAAACCCCATGGATTGATCATCCTGTTTCTACAATTCACAGATCTTTTAAAAGTCCTAAATGCAGCTAAAGCCAAAAATCATCTGACGTGACTTGGCACCAAAGTATTTATTTCTCAGGATGTCTCTTCGGGCACTGCCAAGCGGCGTAAAGAATTCCTTGACCTTCGTCCTGCTCTTCGATCCTTGGGTGCACGCTATGGATTATTCCACCCGTGCCTATTTAAAGTCACCTTCTTAAACAAGACGTCTACTTTTGAAGATCTGGTTGATCTTAGGAGATTCATCCAGTCTCATTCGACTACTTCAATGGAGATTGCTGGCCCTCCTCATATACCTTGACTCTTTGCTTCTTCTGTGGTGCTATTCATTGCATAGTAAGGTTGTAGTGTAATGTTATTTATTCCCGTTGTTCTTCTTGTTCTCACTTGCATAACTTTTTTTCCTTACAGGTTCTTTGAAAATCATTGTGTTCCCAGTCATGTTCCCATTCCTGTTTCTGTCCTTTTGAGGTCCTGGTGTGGTGTGTTTGCCCGTGGTTGGGTGTGCTGTTTTTGTTGTCCATTGCCGCCTCTCATCCTTCCCTTTTTTCCCTGTAAGGTACGTACCACAGCTGTCATTTTTGACATGTACTTTCTTCTCTTTTTTGTATTCTCTCTTCTCTCCTACTCTTCTCTCCTTAGTGTATCTTTCCCCCTTCTTTTTCTGGTGATATTGCTTCTTCTCTTGGAGATTCCTTTTGGGTGCGTGGAAAGGGACTCTCTCGTTGAGGTATTTGGGTCCGATGCCGTGGAGGGATTTGTAGGTGTGGATGAGAAACTTGAAGGTTATTCTCCTCTCGGCGGGGAGCCAGTGTAGGTTGCGGAGGTGTTGCATCATGTGTTCGTGCCGAGGTTTCCTGAACAGTCATACACAAGCATGCATGCACACACTCGTGTGTGAGTACACACATAAACACACACACACAGTCATGCAAGTCATATACATGTGCTGGATGCTATTTCGCAGATTGCTGCACTCTTGTGGACTCTGGTCTCACATAAATTCAACAGAGGGTAATTTTTTACATTTTGCCTTTCTTTCAGATTTTCCCATTACCTGCCATACTGCCATACATATGCCAATCGTATTACTTGCCAACATAATTTGTAACCTTGATTAGCAACTTCATGCTGAGTGATAAGAACTCCAAACACAATTGGAATATTAAAAAATCACTGTTTCTAGGATAGAAGGTCTAACCTGAGATGCAACTTGATCTACCTATACTGGAGTCAGGAAATATCATAAGCCTTTGCCAAGGGAGAAGTTTACCACCAACTTGAAAACCAAATGAAAGAACTTTGCTCACCCTCTAATTGAAAATTGGAGTTATGATGGGACGCTCAAAAGGGTCACTAGAAGGCTGAGGCTCTCTCCCTTGTTCTTTAATAGAGCCTTGTCTTTCTGTTAGAAAAATAAAATTAATGTAAATAATGAAAGGCAGTTCTGACCTATTTTCATAATGCAACTAACATGAGCAGACCATTAGGAGACTCAAACACTACTGTCTCTTTTCCAGGAAAAATGTGTATCTAATTAGGCCTGCCTACCAGACAGCTCAAAGTCTAGAGGAAAATATATTAAGTGCATGCACGTGAACCTTGGAATAGCAATAAAATGGCGACATGTAAGCAAGATAGTGGTTCTTATGGCTGTTTTTGGTCACTGCCATTGAGCCACACAGCATGAAATATGGTCTTCTTGGCAAAAGAATTCATAAAGAATGTTTGGCGCAGTGTGGTAAGTGCGATGAATGATATTATGACAAAATATCGAAGAAAATATTGAGGAGCAGAAGTATCAAGTTTTAAATATCGTGATGCACAAATATCGTGTGAAAAAATATCGCGGACAAGACAATCGATTTTAAGGTAAATAATATTGATGTTAAAAATACCTATGTAGTAAATATTGATGTCAAATATATCTATGTTGTTTTTAACTTTTGTTTAATTGTTTATTTGTATTTTTAGTGTCATGGTGGGCTGTGGGGTTTATAACGGTACAGGGGAGAAAGTAAATTAATGATAATTAATAATTAAATAATATTAATTATTTAATGGATTGTGATATTAATTGTGCAACTGTTTTTTTTATATGGTAAGATTTAGGTGCAGGATGTGGGGTATAGGGTGGGAAGTAATCTATTTATAATTACTTACTAATTAATCTTTCATTATTATTAATTATTTACGGGTATTGAACATCAGAAAATGTAGGCTGGCACTTTACTATCTCCAGCTGCTCATTAGTGAATACTTATGTGAAATGATATATAAATTCATCATTACAGCTGTGAGAATGAGGAATGTCATAGCTAATTGATCATATCATCTAGTTACCAGAATATGGAATGTTGAAGAAAATTGAAGATTACAATGCATGTCTCTTTTGTATAAGTATATAATTGTCAAGGGAATTTCTTTGTGAAGGGTGTTTTACCTTTCCATGGTTTTTTTATTCATTTACTTTGCACTGACTGTTTAGGTAGTTTTTTTTAACTATATCCTATATGATTTTTATATTTGTATATTTTTATTGAGAACTTTGTATATAGGAAGATGTTATTAAGATTGTATTTAATGGCAAATATAACTGGAATGTATTATTAATAATGACATTTGATCTTTGTTCTGCTCCTACTGTCGCACAGTTGTGCCTAACGAGCTTGTTTGATTCAGGCACAAGTCACTTTATGGTTTTAATCGGATAAAGGAGAATGATTAGATGATGTTTTAATGAATGTTTTTATGATGTGTATTCTTTTCTGGGTTTTTATTAACCAAATAAAGATCAATTGACTGATTGACTGATAATTATGTAGATTGTGTAATTCATTTAAATATGTATTAATATTTTTGGTGTGGGTGTGGTTTTTGTGGGAGTAAATGGTGTGAAAGAAATTAGTTATAATATTTAGCAATTAGTGTTTATTAGTAATAATTATTTAATTAATATTGAATAATGCAAATTGTGTAAATAAGAAATTTTTAAAGTGATGCATGAGGTGTAGGTTGTGTTTGTAGGGGCAGAGAGTGGAAAGTTAACTAAATATAATAATTTTATTATTAGTTAATTACTATAAAAATCCTCATTACGATAAGCCTTTTCATGGCAGTCCCTCTGCCATGAAAATGCTGTCAGAAAGGGACTTTAGGGGCTCCAAACAGGGCCTTCGTCCCTCGTGGGCCACTGCAAAGTGGCCCAGGGGGGCACATGTAGTGCCCCCACACACATCCATGCATCGTGTGCCATGCACCACATGGTGCATGGCACACGGTGCATGGATGTGCACAAAGTGCTCTTTTACACTGTGGCTGGTTCTGCGGCTCCTTTCCAGGGCTGCAGCACAAGCCGCCTAGTTAAAGAGGACTTTTTCAACCACCAGCCTGGAAGTTGTATCATAATTGGGAGGTCAGACTGCCGCCTGCTCGTTGATCGGTTTCCTCACTTATGTGATAGCAGGCGGCGGACTGAAAGCCCGCTATCAAAATAAGGGCCTTTGTTTTTTTTTTTTATTAAAGATTAAAATTTATATCAAATTTTAAATTACTTAAATATATTTCATTTACATTATATTACGGTTAATTTTAATATATATGGAATGTTTACTATGTTTAACTATGTTTATGTTAAAAAACAATATTTTTGTGTTTGATATTAGTGTATAACGATTTTTTTTCTATATTTTTGTTATTTACATTATAAGTATAGGATAATTAGATTTTTGTGCTCGATATTTTTGACACAATATTTATGTCCCACAATACTTGTGGTTTTGATATTTTGCCAGTGAACAAGACAATTGTTGTACACTTGTTCCACCTATCATCACCCCTCAATATGTTCTTGTCGATATATAATGTCTGCAAAATAACAACTATCAAACCCTGCTGGGCGAATTGCAATTTTTTTCCACAAAATACACTTAATTTTCATGTCTAAAATATGAAATTACACAGATTACATGAAATGTATTTGCATGATATCTTGTGTGAACATGTTTCTCTTCCATGGTTTTACAATTCCTGGAAAGCATTTTCGGTGAACGTTATGTAAAGTAGCACGACTCTAAAATGACAAAAAGTGCTTAATTTACATAACATGGAATTCACATATTTTACAAGATTGTGCTTCTGTACAGCAAACTTTACCTCTGCCTAGTAGGTCGGTGGGCATTCTCAATGCCATGAGTGAGGTCTGTGCAATTAGGCTTGGAGCAGTGGGCTCATAACAGCGGGTTGAAGCTCCCCCTCACTCCCACTCTACATGACCACATACAGATTCCACATGAGCCCAGTGCATCTGTTATCAGTATTAACACACTACTGGATTTGCAACACAGTTCGTTATTTTGGGAACAATCAAGTGCTCGCCTATTCTTAACTGGGTAGGAACTAAATTACCTTAATGAAGAAATATTATTTATTACAAATGTATATTTTTTTCCAATCAAGGGCCAGATGTAGGTGGCTAAATATCAGTCGGTTACGCAGAAAATCGCAGAATATCTGCGTTACCGACCGGAATTTAGCCATGTACAATGTCGGTAACACCAAACCCCCTCGCAAATAAGTTATCGGTAAAAATAAGGGAAACCAGTTACCGAATCCTTAATTTACGATTAGCAGACACCGAAACCCCAAATACAGAATCGCTAAATAAGAAATCCTTAAAAATTCGCAAATCGATGTACCACAATTCGGTAATACCGATTTTTCCATTTTTTGGTATTTAGGAGTCGCTAATTACCACTGACTCACAGCAGGTGGTAATCAAGTGCACTGCATTTAAACAGCCCCAAAATGCAACAGTGTGAACACAATGGCGACCCTCTACGTTATTGCAAGGCTGATTTGTATGCAAGCAGCAGGACTGAGGATCTGGAGACGGGAGGAATGCGTGTAAAGACTGCGCATTACACTGTTCCAACTGACTGAGGCTGAAATCCATGAGAAGTACAGGCTAGACCCCCAAACCATCTTAGACCTGATACGGGACCTGCACCCACAACTGGAGCATCAGACACCAAGGGCGCACGCTATACCAACACATGTGCAGGTGCTTTGTAGCCTGCACCTACTTGCATCAGGTAGTTACCAGGGGGTGATAGCTGTGGCAGGTGGCGTGTCACAGAGTTGCCTGTCCCGTTTTTTCAACACTTTCCTGGATGCCATGATGCAAAGAATGCATCACTACATACGCTTCCCCAGCAGACAGGCGGAACTGCAGAAAACCAAGATGGATTTTTATCAAAAGGCACAGTTCTCACATGTAATAGGGTGCATTGATGGGACACACATACCAATCTGCCCACCTGCATCTACAGAGTATATATATCGGAACCGCAAAAATACACATTCTATTAACGTGCAGGTAATATGCGATGCGGACCACATCATCACTGACATTGTAGCCAAATTTCCAGGGAGTACCCATGACTCCTACATATTCAGGAACAGTGGGATCCACACACGTCTGGATGGGGGTGAATTTGGAGAAGGATACCTGCTAGGTAAATCAATGTGACACACCCTGGTGTATACCTTGGATGAATGTGTTGGTGACTGTTATTAATGGCACTTCCTTTCTCAATCAGGTGATAGCGCATATGCCATGCGGGCATTTATCCTGACTCCATATCTCAACCCATATCTCAACCCATCTACCCCAAGTGAGAGAAGATACAATGCGCAATGTGGTGAAGCGCACATTCGGACTCATAAAAAGCAGGTTCCGCTACCTCCACAAAAGCGGAGGTGTACGTCAGTACCGCCCCATAATCAGCTGTAAAATAAATGCAGCATGTGCCATGCTGCATAACCTTGCACACAAAGAAAGGTACAGCAGTGGAACTAACTGACTCCGAGGACGAGGGTAAGGATTGTCCACAGCCAGAGCACAGCGCATCAGGTGTTGCAGCAGCACCAGATGGGAGACACAGACGTGCTGAGATCACACAAACTATTTCTGAGTAAGTAAGGAGACACAGGCAGTAACTGTAATTGAGTGACGGTGTTTTATTTACCTTAACTCAGGCAATAGCATAGCACACCGCCACAGCATGAAGGCCTCAACATTCAAGCCCAATATGCAATGGACATTCCAAAGGCGAAATGGGTTACATCACCCATTTCACAATACCAGGTGATGGCTGGCATTATTTCCGGCGCCCACGCGCAGCACTGCTGCGTTCCCTGGGCACACTGTCCTCACTGGCGGTCTGTCCTGTGGCAGCGCTGTGCCGTTCGCTGTGCCTCCTGGACTTGGTTATCGCGGGCCTGATGCTACTGCGGCTAGTTGCCTCTTCACTATCCCCCCCATCACCTGCACCTGTAGTAGCTATTTGGTTTGTTTGTAGCACTTCCAGTGCAGTGGTCACTGTGACCAGTCCCCTTGCCACGTCACGGCTGCAGTGGGTCATCTCCTCCTGCATGGCCACCGAGTGCCTGCAGAGCACAGAGGTGGCAGTGGAGAGGCGGTTCACCACCTTAGTGTAGTTGTCCAATTTCAGGTGCTCCCTGCGCCTCACCAAACGATCCTCATCCATTTTGCTGCACAGCAGCCTCACTGCCTCTGATATGTCCCTCATGCCCTCAGCCACAGTATTGTTCATGGTGTCTATACCCTTCTTGATTTCCAGCATGTGTCTATTCATGTGGACCATCTGCTGTTGCACTGATCTGATTGCTTTCCCTTGCAGGCGCTGCACCTTGAGCATATTCCCTCAAAACCGGCCAATACACTTTGATCCTTGCCCTGTGCAACTGGACTGGCTGCCCTTGCTCTACGGTGTCTAACTCGTGGGTGGCACGCTCGGTGGGGGACTGTGTGCCTGCACTGTTGTCATCCGCTGCCAGCGTGGATTGTTGGCCTCCCATGCTGGCCTCCTCGGACACCTCCATCTGCTGGAGGCTAGCCACTGTGTGCCTCCTGGCTCTCGGTGGTGGTGGCGGTGATGGTGGCGGTGGTGATGCTGGAGATGGTGGCGATGGTGGTGGTGGTGGTGATGGTGGTGGTGGTGTGATGTGCTGTGCAGGTGATAAGACCTCCTCCTCCTTTGTTTTCTCTCTCCTGGGTGCCTTTCCTGTGTCCCCTTTTGCAGCCCTGCGGGATGGCTCGCCTGTGGAGACAGAATGTACATTTGCTCACTTGTCTGGCAGCATTTGTGTAATAATACATTTCATGACTGCCAATCAAAATGACTGTCCTCTGCTTGCTAATTGCTGATGTGTGTCACATGCATTTGGGTTCAGTGGACTGACTGTTATGATATGTGTTACTTCTGACTATATCTCCAATAATGCATTGCTGGTTTTTAGTAAAACATGTAGTGGGTGGGAATCATACTGCCTCATTGGGGATTGGGGTTAGGGAGTGGGGCGCACAGCATGCTGTGCATGCATCTTACCTTGCCTGTTGCCAGCTCTGGCTGAGCTGTCTGCATCCCCAATCCCACTCACACTCTCCGGCTGGAGGGTGGACTTCACCAGGAGATCCAGGGCAGTTGGTGCAGGTGCTGTGGATCTCCCTCCACCTGTCTGCTTGGCTTGCTTCATTCTCTCTGCCAACCTCTCCTTTGCATGCTTCCTGAGGTCATACCAGCATTTTTTAAGTTCTTCAATGGAGCGCTGGGTGACACCTATGGCATTAATCCTTTCCTGGATGACCAGCCATATCTGCCTCTTCTGTGATTCAGGGACGTGCAGGGAATTTTTACCAAACAGTTTGTCATGGTCCTTTGTAACCTCCTCAATCAGAACCTCCAGCTCCCTCTCCCTGAACTTGTGTTTCCTTTTGCGCTCTCCAGCCTCCTTATCCTTATCCTGATAGTCCATTTCTGGTCTTGGATGTCAGCAGAAAAGTGGAAAAGTTGCTCCTGGCTTGTTTGCTGTGCTCCCTGCCTCTCCAACAGCTTCAGGATCAGTGCAGCTGCATGGGTGTGGCCACTTCCTGGTTGTGGGGTAATGAGGTAGCTGATTCAACAATTAGTGATTTTTCAAATTACCGAATGCGCTAATTACCGAATCGGTATTAAGGAATCGGTAATACCGAATAGGTAATGGGGATTCGGTATTTTTTTTTAGGAATTTTTCACGAATCGTTAATTTTTACCGATTTTTAACGAATCGGTAATTTTTACCAATTTTTTATCTACATCGGAAATACCGAGTTCTTAATTACGAATCAGTCAAATTCGCTATTAAGGACTCAGTATTTCGATTTTACCTACATCTGGCCCTTAATTATGTAAAATACGGAATATGTAAATTAACTATTTATTATTATTCGTAAATTAATGATTTAATTGAATTTTAAATTAAACATCGCACCAGCACCATCCCAGTCTCAGTGCGAGGAACTGGTGTGTTTTTTTGTTGTTAAAAAGGTGCAGGACGTCCAACTCTCACTGAAGGCATATGGGAGGGATGTCTTCCAGTCCAGCATCAGCCTGCTGTCGCCTGTCTCCGAGGACCTGAACATCTCAGTCACCACAGCCCGCTAGAAATTGAATTTGTGGGCCACTCTGGATCTGCCTCTGTTTTTTTCGCTAGTGCAATCTATAAGATCCGGTTCCCCTAAAGATCCTCTCCCCTCAGCTAAGCTCAGCACCTTGGACCAGGATATATCATGCAGCTTTTGGTGGGACTCCTCCTTACAGGAGGGGCATATTCCACAGCTATGGAAGCATGCCATGGCCCTGCCCCTCTTGACCTAATTTGGATCCTTCCAACTAACCAAATAGACCGATTACTATGCTCCCCATTCTGTCTAAAATGATGGAGAAACATCTTTGTGTAGTCCCAAACTTCTTTACATCCCTCTCAATCAGGGTTCAGAGTGGGACACAGTACCGAATTCCCCCTTCTAGGAGTTACAGAACACCTCAGACAGCTCCTGGGTGATGGCAAGATGGTATCCTGATCATACTCGATCTCAGCGCTACCTTCGACACTTTGAGGTTGGCCAATCTTGGCCTCCAAGGAACAGTCTTTTGCTGGATGGCATCCTTCTTAAAAGATCGCACTTTACTGGTTTCCTCAGCCAGTGCCTCTTCCACAAGGCATGCCCTTACTGTAGAAGTTCCCCAAGGATCAGTCTTAAGCCAGGAGCTATTTAACATCTGTGTCCGACCATTGACGGACTTGATGGAAAGCTGTGGCCTCACTTTAATCTCTACGTGGATGATGCGCATATCATCTTCTCTCTGACCGCTACCCATGACCACAACCCTGAGGCCCTGAACTACTGCCTGGGTTTGGTGGCCACATTGATGAATAATAACTCACTTAAACGTAATGGAGACAAGACTGAGGTACTGGTACTGGGAAAGAACCCGTTACAATGGGGTCCACAGCACTGGGCAGAAAACTGGGCACTCTTCCTGTTCCAGCTCACAAGGTTAAGAACCTTGGTTTTCTGTTGGATGAAAAGCTGTCCATTAAGCCCCAGGTGGTGGCCACCTGCTTCGCCATCCTGAAATGGCTGCGGAAAATCATCTGGATACTACTGTGCCCTGCTCCAAGGACGGTTATCCATGCACTTATTTTGTTGAGACTTGGCTATTGCAATGTACTCCCCCTGGGGGTGGACAATTCTTGCATGTGACGGTTGCGAGGGGTCCAGAATTTGGCCACTAGGTTGCTCTACTGGCTAGCTAAAAGTGCATCGGCCTCATCCCTCCTCTAGGAGCGTCACTGGCTCACCGTGAAGAAACAGATTAAATTCAAAGCCTTGTGTTATGTGCACAGAGCAAGATCAGGGGTCACCCTCAATATCTTCATGAAATGGTAAGACTACCTCAGCCGGCTTTTCCCCTACATTCCAGCGACTTATCCCTGTGCACTTTTCCCAGAGTCAAACAGACATGCATGGGAGGCCAGTCTTTCGCATACCTGTGGAATGCCTTACTAGAACCTTTGAGAACCTGCACCTCACTGACCATCTTTCGAAAACAGCTAAAGACCTGGATGTTTCGAGTCAGTGGGGCCTGGACTCTACCTTCCACCAAGGTGTCAGGAAAACCCACGTGGGTAGCTGAATGCTATATAAGATGCTCTTATAATGATACAAAATATGTAAATTATGGAATACTTATTTATTTTAAATATTTTTTAGTTGTTGCCCGCTAGGTTTGCAGGTTCTTAGGTGGGAAGGTAATTAAGTAATATTTATTAACAAATAATTAGTAATTGTTAATTATTTCATTGATTTTCAATATAAATTATGTAATACTTACTGGACTGGGAATAGTACATTTTACCCCTCTGAAGTCCAACACTTTCCCTACTGTTGTGCTGTTTGTTGTGGGAATGCTAAACTGAACTCGTCTAAAGTCCATAGTTTTCCATACTGATGCACAGACTGGAGTGGGAATAGTAAATGTTACCACTCCTCAGTCTAACACTTTCCCAACTGTTGCACTGTTTGAAGTAGGAATAGTAAATTTAACCACTTCGTAGTCTAACACTTTCCTAACTGTTGCACAGACTGGAGTGAGAGTACTAAATGTTACCCATCTGAAATCTTTCCCTACTGTTATGCTGTTTGGAGTGGGAATAGGAAATGTAACCTGTCGAAAACACAACGCTTTTCCTGCTGCTGCACAGGCTGGAGTAGGAAAGGTAAATCTAACCCCTCCGAAGTCCAACATTTTATTTACTGTCTACAAAAACTAGAGTGCCAATACTATATTTAATATTCTTAGACACCAAAAGTTTTCATAATATTGGTTACATAGATTTTATAGCATTGTTTTATCTTATTTTATATTATTTGTTTTTAGTTTTAAATGTATTTGAATGTTTATAGTATTTTTAGTAAAAGTGTTTTTTAATTTTTAATTATCGTCTACATGAATTGGTATATTTTTCTTTTTGAACTGTTTGTTTTTATGGGCGTGTTGTGTATATTCATGAACATACAAATTTATATATATATATATATATATATATATATATACACATAGTAATACATTAAAAAACTAAAACATTAAATGATGCAAAAATATATTTCTAATTATGTTACATTTTATATTTATATATTCATGTATATAATCACAAGCACATTTATATGTATATGTGTTTGCGTGTTTATATGAGAACATATTTATATATAGTATTACATTTTAGTGACATTTATTTAATTTACATTATATTAATTCTATATATTAAATTATTTAACATTTACTACTTTAAATTCTATTTACATAACAAAATCAATATTTTGTAAATAATGTTGACGATACTAGTGTCAACAATATTTTTTTTAAAATATTTTGGTACTTACCATTAAAAGTATAGGAGCATGATTTTGTGGTAAATAATATTTTTGATACTATAGGCAACATTACGATGCAGGTCAGATAAGCAGAAGCGGGACATCCCGACGAGGAGTCGGTGATCCAGCTGCCCTAATTACAATACGACCGCTTTCACAACAGCCGCAAAGTGAATATTTTCCATTGCGGCTTGTGCTGCAGCATGCGCTGCAATAGAAAATGTACACTTCAAAAACATCCATGCATGTTGCCTGCCACATGGTGCATGGAGGTTCGGCCGGACACCATAGGTGCCCGCCAGGCCCCATAGCGGAGGGCAAGGGACCCAAAATTCACTTTCCGCCTGCCTTTTCATGGCAGCTGAACCACCATGAAAGGGCAGGTGGAAAGGAACATTGTAATCCCTACGGCGGTGCCTGAGCAGGCACCACCCTTACTGTAGGGATTACTGACCCTCCAATGGTCTGAAAGCGTGTGACTGCTACCTCCAACATCAAGACCTCAGCAACAGATGGCGGTCGGACCGCATTTAACGAGCCATTGGATGCGGTCCAACTGCCATCAGAATAACCCTCTATATGTTTATCATTTATATTTTTTACCACAATATTGTCAGTGATCAATTCTTCGAATACCTATATATCTATAGCTCTCTATCTGTCTTTTTTCTCTCCCTCTCACTTTCCTACCTGCCTTGTGTTGCTGGCCTGCTGCCTACTGCTGTGTTTTACTCAAGAGTTCTCCAAGGGCTTGCCACCTGTTCCTGAAGTCTCAACGCCATCAAAGACTTCATAGGCATTGTGTGTCCGGCACCTAAACTCTACAGCCGAAGTTAAGCATGCTGGATAGCCAGCTTGCTATATTCATCAACTTGCACTTTGCCTGACTGCAGAGAGTGCACTTCAACTTTGTCCGGTGTCAGTGCTCCCAATTCGGAGAAGCGCTGCAACTTTTAGTGTGTGTGTTTGTGATAAACATTGCCTCTGCCTGTGCCGCTGCCACCCCTTGATGTGTGGCCCTCAAACATTCTGTTGCCTCACTGACCAGGGGCGTGCCGGTGATCCAAATTGCTGGGTCTCTTTAGCCCGCCCCCAGGATCACCATAGGATGTTCAATGCCAATATCTTCATTTCCCAGAATCTACGTTAGTCCTGTCATGGGCTTGCTGACTTCAGCGATGTCTTCCAGTGAGGTACTGTGTTCTGTCAGCCGGATCCGCAAGGTCTGTGTAGTTGCGCTGAAAGTTCGTGAGCAGCAGAGCTCTCCTGCACAGTTTGGTCCCTAGAGTCCAACGCAGCATAGACTCGGTGCATGTTGAACCCTGTCCTATGCAGGAGTATCTGAGGAACCCCATCTAAATGATCCACTGCTTGGATCTGCAACATTTTATCTTGCAACCTGTAATTGCAATAGAACTGTGTTTACTATTACACATTCTAAGTCCTTACTTGAAACGTATTCATTGGGTTTATAATGTTTCGGTCGTATTTTACTGCTAATACAAAGAGTTATTTTTATAACCACGTGTGGACTTTTAAGGTGTATTCAGTGTTTTAATGTGTGTGTGTGTTGACAAATACTTCACACATTTCCTCTTTTGACCTGCCTGGTGCAGAATTTGAATGGGCCAATCTGAAAACCTATACAGTGGCCCAGCTCAAGGAGTTCTGCCAGGAGAGAAGGGTGTTTCACACTGCGAAGCACCAAGTAAGCGTCTTTTTGTGGTGTGTTTTACTGTGTGTGTGTGGCTTGCACTAATGCTTTTAACATTGCCTCTTTTGATAAGCCTACCAGCCCTGCACCAGGCTATCAGAGGGTGAGCACAGGGAATCTCAGTTGTGTATCTAGCTTCCCTAACAAGAGTGGTGGGTTCTGCCTGGCTTTGGTGCATACCTTAGACAATGAGAAACCCCATTTCTAACACTTAAATAACATTTTCCATGGAAAATACAATATCCATTTTCGATAAACATTTGAAATAATTGACGAACGTTCACCAAATCTTGAATAGCTTCCTGGGATGGACATATGCTTAGACACAAATTTTGGTTAAAAAAATCAAGGAATTCCAGTCGCGCTTGCGCTAAGTTTTTGCCAGTATCAGAGTATAATTAAGCAATGTGATGTAATAGCAATTTTTCTTGAATTTCCCAAAACAAGCTTTACATGAAATAGGCAAAACTGTGTGAGATAACACCAGTGTAATGCAAATATCACCTTGGCCTATTGAAAACATGTTTTAAAGTCAATTTATGAGCACTATCATATCATGGATGTCTTCATAAATCATCTATATGAATCTTAAAAGATATTTGCATCAAATTTCACCAAACTTTATATGCAGATATAATCTACTTGGCTGGCATCTACATTAATAAATAGCAACAATCTGCCTTCTGCATTCGGGAAAAAAGCTTTCAGATGTTCAAAGCTTATCTAAAGTATAGTGCTTCACAGAAAGAACACATTCATGCCAGTGAGTAGCTGAAAAAAATTGTGAAAGTTGGGTTACTATCCGGTTAAAATGAAATGTGTGTTTAATAAACACCCAAATACAACGTCCACTTCACTAACTATCTGAAATCCTAAAATGAAATGTGTGTTTATTAAACACCCTAATACAACGTCCAGTTAATAAACTATCTGAAATCCTCTCCCAAATCCTTGGGAGAGGTTGTGGCCTCATGGCTATAGGGGTCGACCTGGACGTTGGGGAACCACGTTCGAGTCGCTGCAGGGACGCTCAACATCCTGTGATTCTGGGCAAATCAGGTAATCTCCCTGTGCCTAACCAAAAATGAATGTGTCTGTCTGTAACGCAACTGGTGCTCATGTAAAGCGCTCTGATACCTTTGGGTCAAGTTCGCACTATATAAAACTCCAGGAAAAAAGAAACATGGAAATGGACCTTCTCAAAAATTCAAATACTGCAATTAACATATATTCAGACTGTATATTGGTTTCTTTTCTATTTTATAAAACATTCTTTACACATGTATTTCTCTAGCTCAGTTTTTTCTAATTCATGTTAGTATACTAGCTGTATTACTTTAATCTTTGGTTGCCAAACATATGGGCATTGAAGGAGTTAATTATGGCTGAATTGTTTGTTACTTTCAATAAACACATACATAATAACTTTTTTTATGTACTGCTTCCTGCAGCTCATTTTTGCCATTTTGTAGCTTTGCCAATACAAAGGGCCCGATTCACAGAACTAACTTAAGACAAAATCCTAAACTTACTACCATTTTGGTATTCACAGAAGGCGCTTACTCATTTCGGTATTCACAGAAGTTAGGAGTCCTAACTTTAGGACTCCTAAATGCCTTCTGTGAATACCAAAAGTCTTAAAATTAGGATTTTTCTCAGTTTAGTAGTAGTAAAGTTAGGAGTCCTAACTTTAGGACTCCTAAACTGAGAAAAATCCTAATTTTAAGACTTTCGGTATTCACAGAAGACATTTAGGAGTCCTAAAGTTAGGACTCCTAACTTCTGTGAATACCGAAATGAGTAAGTGCCTTCTGTGAATACGAAAATGATAGTAAGTTTAGGATTTTGCCTTAAGTTAGTTCTGTGAATCGGGCCCCAAGTGATCAATTTATTCAACTCATTGATATCCATTTTAGCAGCCAAAGAAAAAAAACTGAAATGCTGCCTTGACCTGCTTGAATTCAAATCAGAGTAGTGCAGGTTACACATAAGCATTCCCGAAGTTGCCATATCGGCTCCATACCTATCTTCATACACACTGATCCGTTAATTGTTTTTTATTTAACCTAATCGGTTTTCTGTTCCATGTAAATAATTTTCCCATGTGCAGCTGAAACTACTGATAAGATGTATGGAATGCACATTTTTCTTTATTAATCCTGGGAAAGAAAAATGGTTTCCACATTTCTTTAATTTTACTGTCTTTAACTCTTAATCACCATGGAATGGAAGCTTGTAGTCACAGCTTGTCTTGGTGGGAGCGTTGCAGGACACCCGCTGTTCGTTTGTGGGTGGTAGGGATGTGACAACATCACTTTACTTCCATGCTGACTTCACACCTGTCTAAATAGACAATTTATGTAGCTCAACTAATGGAATGTTCTCTTGCAAGTCAGATCATTAAAAAGAGTGCGAAGATCACAAATACATAGACACCGTCAAAATACAAACAAACAGATGCTATCACTCTTGTGAATGGAGCTTTGGGAGCCAGGCGACTCTTTAGGGGACCTGGTGGCATGCCTTTAAATCATGCCTGCAAAGAAACTAAAACATACTGATAGATGGCCTTACATAATCAACATCTGAAATCATAAGTAATCATGGACAGCCTAATATCATTTCTGAGTTTCTTTAATCATGTGTGAGGACTAAAAGCAGGATAAGCTGTTCTCCCTTCCTTCACTTTCTCTCACTCAACATGACCAACGGCAGAAACTAGCAACCAGAGGTCACAGTGGGCGGGATCGGAGGGGCACGACATGCTCCTACTTTTTTGATTTATGTAAAACGTTACCCTACTTTTTGCAAAAAGTCAACTGTCCCGGGACAGTTATTTCCGATGAAGTGTTATTCAATGAGTGTCCTGTGCTGTGAAACCAAAGTTGGGCAGACAGCTAACCAAGCCTTCCTACCAGGGTGCCTCCATGCCTTGAAGAAATGCAAATGTGTGCTACGAGTTAATCTGCAAATGTAAAGGATGCTTGGGAGCCAGTACTGGCTTTAATTGATTGAATCACTGGAAACTTAGTGAAGACAAAGATCTTTTTCTTTTTTGAGTGGTAGTGCAAAGAGTTAACAACTGATCTGTGAAGTGCGTACTTATAATCGTAATTATATTTATATAGCGATTACTACCCCTGAGGAGGTCTTGAAGGGATATTGTGTAAAAACATTGAACTATGTACAGTCTGGGTATTACTAAATTCTATATTTTGGCAGCACCATTTTATCCTAAACCTTCTCCGCAGTTTGTTGCAGTCTATCTTATACTGTGTGTAATGCAAGTTTAAAATAAAGACTTACATATTCACAGTGCTTAGTCACAGGCTGGGACCTCGTTGCAATAAAAATACACGTCACTATTCTCCACTGCACCAACCAAGATTTCAATCGGTGGCTCTCTACTTACACACAGATCTCTGCAGTGCATTAACTAGCAGAGGTTTCATAATGTGCTATAGTGCATTTTATACTGAGAACTTTTTTTTTCACTAAGCTGCTCATTATTTTATAGGTAGCTACCTGATGGTAAAAGACCAACAATAATTACTGAATAGATTTTTTAGCCACACTTTTTATTTCGCTCACACACACTAACCCTGCCCCATTGAATGCAGCATCACAGTTCCCATACTTATGTACTTCGACCGCTGCTTGCAATGACCAACTAGCTTGCAAGATGGCGGGTGCACTGCAGATCTATAACCACGCACTATTACTATAAAGATCAAGATTGCCTGTTAAAGGCAGGATGGCATTTTAGTGAAATTCTCATTTGTTTGGTGAAAGTGTGTGGCAAAACAATTTGAAATTAAAAATATCGATGCTAGGGCTCAGTGGCTGTTCCAATAAATCTGAGGTTATCTCTTGTAGCAAGAGACAGTAAATGAAACCAAGGGGCATATTATCAAGAAACAGCATTAAAATTATCGCCGTTTTAGCGGCAGAAAACTGCTGCTAAAGCGGCGATAATGGGCTTGATAATATGCCCTCGAGAATTCCCATAGAAGCCCATGTTCTGGTGTCAACATGGGCTTCTATTGGAATTCTCTGCGGCATATTATCAAGCCCATTATCGCCGCTTTAGCAGCAGTTTTCTGCCGCTAAAGCGGCGATAATTTTAACGCCGTGCTTGATAATATGCCCCCAAGATATTAAACACCCTCCTAGGAAGTGTAGAGAGTTCAAGGTCAGACACGATGTAGGAGAAGGATCTCCTGAAGGAGTGTTACAGTGCACTGCCTGCCAATAGGATAAAAGAAGCCAGGGGCATGAGTCATGTTCATTGAAATACAGGGCAGCACGAGTATAGCTTCTAAGATTTCATTGTCCTTATGTGAGACATTTCCATGTTTTCTTGGTGCTTCAGCATGACGTATCAATGCCTTGTGTGACTTTGAGCCACACTTTGCTGAAAGTACAACAAAGAAGTTATTTTCATGTAATGAGATAAATATTAGAATGTAGTGCTTATGCTCAAAAGTTGTGGCTTACAAACTGTCATGACACTGCCTGAAAAGACAAGAGTGGGGGAAAGGGTGTTGCGTAGTCAGTATTGTATGGCCTCTTTGAGTGTCCTGGGAAGCACTGTTTGTTTGATGTCACTCTCTGTTGTTCATGTCTCTCAGAATGACCGAGGGAGTTGCCTCTATGTTGTGATTCCACTCGCTATCGTGCAGTCTCTGACCATGTTCCAGGGAGCTGCCTCTTCTTCAGTTGTGATCTCAATATATTTCACACCAAGCCTCATTCTTTTCAATGGAGCAGTCTCTCCCCGTGATCTCAGTTGAATTGTGCGGTCTCTGAGCCTATCCTGGGAAAATTGCCTCCAAATGTATTATGTTATGATGTCCCCCAGGGTCATAACACAGGGTCCTTCAGCCCCCTCGGAGCGTGGGAGGGGCAGGTTACCCCATCCTTAAGCTTGCCCCTCACTCCGCCATTCTTCTCTACAGGATGCTTGAGGTTATGGTAAAACTCTCAGGGAAGAGAACAGTGTTTTTCAGAGCAGAATGTTACAAATTTGCTACATTGTTGATTGGATATTGCTTTTTAAGATAGACCCAACACAAAGGTGTCTCATGGCTCTTACTGTCACACAGAGAGACAGAGAATGAACGAGAGAGAGAGAGAGACAGAGAGGGAGAGGGCGAGTGATCTGTAGAGCTTAGGCATGGATGTAACAAACACCCTGCTGGACCCTGGAGGTTGGCACTTGTTGTTCACTGGAACCCAGGCTGTAAGGCACATTGTAAAAGGATGCAGGACTCCAGCTGCTTAGCCCAGCCTGCTCAAGGCTTCAGCCTTGAGGTTCCCCTTCACAGCTGCCTATAACCTGTCACAGGCCCCTGCATCCTCTGCAGCTCAGGGGTCCACACAACCCTTCAAGAGCCCCCCCATTCAGCCTAAAGCCAATAAATACCTGTGAGTTGTGGGAGGCTATGGAGCTGTTCATCATAATTTGGAGGGAGTGGCCATCTTTTTACGTTACATCACTGAAATCCCTCTACATAGGCCAGTCTGTCCTTTGAATGAGACTTAAAACAATTTGTGCTGTTTCTTAAACTGTACTGCAGAGGAGCCACTTATTCTGCTTGGAGACCACCACCTACGTGGGATCCCACTCTCCCTTTATGCACTCTCTGAACCAATTCTGAGAAGCAGGTTTTCTTTGAGTTGTACAAATCTCAGGCCATGTGGAATTGTCTCTCAGCCTGTCCAGGCGAACAGTATCTCAGGGGAAGCAGTATTGCCCTGGAGTCTGAGCTCTCTCAAGTTTGTCCTGTTTCCTAGACTGTCCTGGAGAGCAGTCCCTCCTAATCTAAGGATATATGGAGTTGTGTCTAGACTGTTCTTAGTAGAAAGGAAACTGCAGCAACAACAACATAAGAAAAAACAGCTACTTACAGAATGCATTCTTTCCCAAATTCACATTTTCAGGTCCAGGCATATTTTAAAATAATAAGTGTTAGGGCCCTGACCAAGAGGCCACTGCAGCTTGCACCACCCATCGCCTCTGTCATTTCTGCTGAAACGACTACTAACCATCTCTTTCACCTGTAATTGCAACAGTTCAGATTATTCCAGGTCCCCAAACCTAAAGGAATGGCTGGAGAGGCAGGTATTAGGAATTTTTTTATGCATATTGTATTCATAAACAATTGTTGTTCTGCTCATCTCTAAATTAGATATGCAGCACCACCATGTGGCAGACTGACCTAAGTGTGGTGTTGCCAATTTAGTGCCGGTGCAGAGCACAGGAAACCAATTAAGTACCAGCTCAAATTAAGCATTGAGTTTATACGACGTTACTCAGGTCTGTCTCAGCACTGCATCCTAACATGACCTCTGCAAGCAGTCTGTAGCCAGCCACCAGCCCCAAAGAATCTGCTTTGTGGACATACCGCAGACTCGCACCCAGCTCACTGAGCCAGGTGTCACTGTAGTTCATAAGGCTCGTCTAACACCTGCACCCCAACGCAAGCTATGTGTGCAGATTGAGGCCAGTCACAGCCCCCACAATCCACTGTGTGTTTATTCTACAGTCTTGTGCTCAAGCTCACTGATCCAGCAGTCTGCTGTGACTTGTTTTGGCTACTATGCATCCTTCATAGTTCTATGTTCTATGCTGCTCAGCCAGCGTGTGAGGTCATTGGAATGTTGATGAATGTTTGTGCTTGGAGAGTCAGTCGATGAGAGTGGTCTGAGCAGCATGGATGCTGCTCCTGGTGGGGCATTATCTGTAATCCGTAACTAAGCTAGATAAACCTACATCTTATAACTTACAAGTATCCATCTTCAATTTAACAGTGTTGCTTTTGTTTGTAAGACCTGTTCTACCCCTGCACATTAACACAAGCTGTATGTGTAGAGTGAGGCCAGTCACAATCCCACACAATCCACTGTGTTTATATTCTGCAGCCTTGTGCTCAGCTTACACAGCCAGGCGTCTCTATAATTCATAAGGCCTGTCCTACCCTTGTACCGTAATACAAGTTCTGTATACAGACTGATTCCATTCCCAGTTTGCACCAGCCCAACACCAGCCTAACATTATCCACTGGGCACTCAGACTGAATCCATGCACCCAGCTCATACACAAAGGTGCTTCTGTTAATAACAAGGCTAGTCCTGGCTCCAACAAGAGTGGTGTCTACAGACTGAGGCAAGTACTAGTCCTGCACTAGTCCTACACTATGTACTGGGTGCAAAACCTGAAGCCCTGCTCCAACTCATTCAGTTAGTTGCCACTGTGGGAAATAAGGCCTCTCTCAGCCCTGATCCCAAACATGAGCTGTTTGTATGCTGGCTGAGACCAGGCTCAGTTCTGCACCAGCGACGTATACAGTTGATGGTCTCTTCACCTTGACATGGCTACAGAGAGCCTTCTTTAGAGTCATGGTGCCACAGTAGACAGTCTCACACTCTTGTGTCTGAACATAAGAGACAACGACTCACAAAGCCAGCCCTTGCTCGAAGTGCACCCTAGGTGGAAAGAAATTTGCCACCCTTGCTGCTGTTGGTGTAAAATGAGGCAGCAGGGAGTCACTTCTCACAGGTCAGTCCCTGACTGGCTACATCAAAGCAGGGATCTGATTAGAAACATCTTGCACCTCTCTCAACTCACCTGAACCATCCACACTTAACTGCATCAGGCTGGTGCCAAGTTGTTCAGTGGTGTGGAGGAGGATGTTGGTGTATGGCAGCAGGGGGTGAAAGGTAGATGGCAGGGCAAGGAAGGGTGCCCACAGAGTGTTAGATACAGTGATTGTGACACGTTAAAAATGAGTAGTACCACAGGAACTAAGGTAGAGGGACATGACTATGCGCAGGACCTTAGTGTAAAGAGCTGCATGAGCCCCACTACAGATTGGCGGCCTGGGCCCAGCTCACCTGTACCAAACAGGGGCGGTTCTTCCATGTGGGCAGAGGAGTGTCGCCCCACTGCTTTCTTGCAGTGCGAGAAGCAGAAACATAAAATAGTATTCATACCATTTTATGTTTCTGCTTCTCGAACTGCGAGAAAGACGAAGAAGGGTTTGGTTGGGGGCAGGCGGGTCTGCTGGAGTCCAGGGGAGAAGTGGCTAGCCCAATGTCGTGGGTGCTAAGTGTTTGGTTGGCCCCAGTGCCGACCAAACTGTTCATGCACACTGTCCCTTTTCTCCATGTAGGCTGCTTGCTACCTACATGGAGAAAAGGGCCTCCCCATGCACGCCTGTGCGGTCGGCATCTCAGTCAATCATGTGGCTTAGGGGAGGGGAGGGAGGTTGCCTGCTGCTGCTTCCTGTGAGGACGACGCAACGCAGGACCAGACCGCCGAAGTTACGTTTTCATATATTTTTTATTTGAAATTAAGCCCCCCCCACCCAACTCTCCCCCACCCACAAGTCATGCCGGCTGCGACTGGTATCCGAAAGCCAGCCCTTGCACCACACGTGTCTGCACAGCTATGAAGAGAGTTGCTCCTTGCATTCAGATGCAGCAGAACTCTTCCCAGGTGGTCACAGTGGAGCTGAAGGATGACATCTCCAGACCTGATGGAGGGGTAGGACTCTCCACAGGAGCTTCGAGCTGCAGCTCACAAACATTCTCTGGTGAGGGGCTATGGTGCAGGCTGGTGGGTTCTCTGGTGAGGTGGTATGGCGCAGCCTGGTGGGTTCTCTGGTGAGGGGGTATGGCGCTGCTTGGTGGCTAAGGAATACTTTACATAAAGGCAGTGCAACATCAAATACATGTGTCACATTATACTGGAATTCTGAACAAACACATGATCAGCTGATAAGGGTGAAATGTTTCAGACTCTGCTGTAATGCGTGGATTACATAAAATTGTAATACCCTGTGTCTAACCTGAAATTCGTGGTATTTGGAAGAGATGCACGCGGAGGACCTAGTGTACCCTTGAACTGCTCTTACCGTTCATATATATCAGTGGAACCTCTCGGCACGGGGGTTTCCCTTTGGAGGGGAAAAGTACTGAATGCAGACTTTCAAAACGTCTTATCGTTGTGAATATTGTAGTTCACTGGTTACTCTCTGGTGGATTTTTTAATTATTACTTTGTTTATATAAATGCATACGGCTTAGCCTTTCACAGTAACATTAATCAATTCCAGAGAGATACAATGATTACAAAGTGCTATGGGGAAGCAAGGTCTTCAATTATTAAGTGTCAAATCAACCTATGATGCATGCCAGGGTTATGAAAAAGCGCTCACCTATTAAAGTGCTATAATAATCCTCATTATTAAGGTGCTCCTGGCCGATAGAGAATTGATGTATTACCATGTGCAAGAATATCAGCCAGTAATGCTGCTTACTACACAAACATGCTGGGTATTTTGTGCATATTAAGTGAGTTGTTTACAAAGTAGGTACCAAATAATCGGGACCACTTGAATTATGCAGCAGGAGAGGACCAAATTATATGCCAGTGTTGAGTAAATTATGTGGCAAGAAAAGCCAAATTATGTGGCATAATGGAGTACATTTTGTGATAGTATTACTTCATTATTTTATCATTTTCAACATTGCTAACATTGTTTGGGCATTGGTTGCACCTCAGTTGTACCAGTTTAACACCCAAATACAGCAATAAGCAATACAAAAGTAAATAGTCAGCCTTTGCAGAGGGCCTTCCGCTGTGCTGCAAAACGCTTCGCTGCATTTTCAGTAGCTTGAAAACCGTTTGACCTAGAACATTTTTTTTGTTAAAATCTGCACATTTTGCAGCAGATGATGGATTATGTGACAAATGTAAAAAATCTGTTTATGCGGAAATTGCCGCGGCCGCATAATCACATAATTCCAGCGGTCCTGTAAAGAATCAATAGTTTATTACCAGTTATTACCAAATTCCGGAAAGTGAGAATACAATAGAGATCCTGTTAAAATGCTGGTTTTATGGAGCCCAGGTCCATATGGATTCAGGCAGGTGGAAGAATGTAAGACTCTTCATCTGACCTGAAAGCCCCCCCAGGTGTTTTTGCTTTGTTGACCCTGGGATTTGAACTTAGAGGATCATCGAGGTTCTAGCATACTTGCACCCTGCATGTTTTGCATTGAAAGGACATGTCTTTCAATTTCCATGCAGGCCCTGCTGGCGTGAACATGTTTTGACCATAAATCACAACATTAAGCTGGCACTGAAATATTGTAAGGCAATGGACACATGTCGAAATACTGACTGCAAAAAAATTATGGTACCAAAAGATTGTTGTCAAAAGTTTGAACAACAAAAACATCGAATTTACATACATATAGGTGCCGATTCCGATCCGTTAAAAAAAAACTTACCGTACGACTCGTATCCGTATTTTTTTACGTACGAATCGTACAAGTCCCGTACAACCGGTTAAGTACGATTCGTACTTTAAAAAATACATACGAATCGTATCGGGAAAAGGTCTACGAGACGTCCCCGGACAGTTTTACGTACGAGTCGTAAAACTGAAGTCTGAGCGCACAAGTCCGATCCGTATCGGCATTCCGAATACACAAGCGTATGGAAAACGTCCCGTACGGAGTGAACTTTGTACGACCCCTACCCCGGGTACACTTGTGCCCGGGGTACGAGTCGTACGCCCCCCTCAGCCTCCACCCCACCCGCGTATGTCCGCACCGCACCCCCCACCCGCATATGTCTGCATCGTACCCCCACCCACGTATGTCCGCACCCCCACACCCGTGTATGTCCGCACCGTACCCCCCACCCGCGTATGTCCGCACCGTACCCCTCCTCCGTATGTACGGTCCGTACATACGCGAGGATTGGGGTACGCCTGGGGTACGGTGCGGACATACGTGGGTGTGGGGGTACGGTGCAGACATACACGGGTGGGGGGTACGGTGCAAACATACGCACCGTACATACGCACTGTTGGCCTATGTACGGTGCGTACCCCAACAGCGCGTATGTACGCACCGTACATATGCAATGTTGGGGTACGCACCGTACATGATGACACGTACGATGTGGTTGATGGCGTGTATGTCGCGTACCGGGCCCCCTTTTTGTCGTGCATCGCAGCGTACTTAGCTTTTCCGGCACGTTTTGGCTCCTGTGAAAAAATAGCCATGCGGAGTGCTGTAGGTACGAATCGTACTTGCTGGTCCGTAAAACGCTGCCTGACTCCGTGCGGACGTCGCGGACACGCTGTCCAGGATCAGAATAGTAGGTATTTTTTAGCCGTACGGTGTTTTTTACGATTCGTACGAAATGGTATTTCTGTACGAATCGTACTTGCTGGTTTGTAAGGTGGATTTCCCGGGTACGAGTCGTACGGAGAATACGCTCCGTACGACCATTCATACCCGGGTTTTACAGGATCGGAATCAGCACCATGATGTGCAAAAATATCGACCCCCAAAATATCGGTTTATATTAATGTATTTAAAAAGTTACATTATTTTGTATTTATATATATATATATATATATATATATATCATTGATGTCATCCGTGAAGTCACTGACCATGTCATGAGTGATGTAACATGTGACGTCATCAGCAGTGTATTGCGGGGGCGCGAGTTATAGTTAGCTGAACTAACTATAACGGGGGAATTTCTATGGTTTTGTATGAGTGCAATGTCCAACTAACTATAACTTTCCCTAAAACCTATGTTTTTTTCAGTGAATTTCAAAGGTTTTTTAAATGCTAATTTCTAACTATAACGTGCCTGAAACCTATGGTTTTTACAGTGAATTTCAAAGGTTTTTTAAATCCTAGTTTCTAACTATGCCTACAGAGGTAGGACATGTGAAGAAAGGAGAAAAAAAGCACAGAAAGAAGCAAAAGAAATGCCGAAAGAAGCAACTGAAGTCCACCAAGACGAAGAAAAGTGCAGGAAGAGGGAAGACGTGCAGAAAGAACCGACAGAGGAGCAGAAAGAGGCTTTGTTGCAAAATCATCCTTTGCCCACAACTTTTTCAAACGGGAACTGGTGATAACTGACTCTGACTAACCAGGCCTAGAACCAGTGTTATTCTGAGGTGATACGTGTGCAAACACACCCTGTGGCCGTTTTAAGTTGGGAGATTAAGTCCCCTTGAATCCTGAGGGTCCCTGGGGTCCAACTAGCACACCAGGTACCTCCAGTAAGCGCCACAGAGCTGCGTTGCACAGAATTGTAAAAAGGGGCATGGCCTGGACCACCTCTCTGCAACGAAGCCCTGTGGCACTTACTGGAGGTACCTGTTGGCCTAGTTGGCCCCCAGGGGTCCTCAGGATTGAAGGGGACTTAATTCCCCAACTTAAAATGCGCCACAGGCCGTGTTTGCACATGTCACCTCTGGCCTCGCCCCCTCCCTTTACCACTGTGCAAAGGCGCCCTGTGGCACGTTTTAAGTTGGGGGATTAGGTCCCCTTGAATCCTGATTGTCCCTGGGTCCAACTAGCGCACCACGTACCTCCAGTAAGCACCAAAGAGCTACGCTGCAGAGAGGTGGTCCATGGCCATGCCCCATTTTACATCTCTCTGCAATGCAACTCTGTGGCACTTATTGGACGTACCTGGTGGGTTAGTTGGCCCCCAGGGACCCTTCACGGTTCAAGGGGACTAAATTCTCCAACTCAAAATGCACCACAGGCGCGTTTGTGCACTTGTGACATCAGGCTACGCCCCCTCCCTGCACCACTGCGCAAACGCACCCACTGATGCGTTGTAAATTGGGGGATTAAGTCCCCTTAAGTTCTGAGGTCCCTGGGGGCCAACTAGCCCACCACTTACATCCAGTAAACACCACAGAGCTACGTTGCTGAGTGGTGTGTGCAAACACACCCTGTGGCGCATTTTAATTTGGGGAATTAATTCCTCTTCAATCCTGAGGGTCCCTGGGGGTCAACTAGCCCATCCTGTACCTCCAGTATGCGCCAGGAAACTGCGTCCCCGGGGCCGCAGGGGGGCTGCATGCCCCCGCGCCTATTTCATCAAGCCCCGGAGGTGGCGGTCCCTGGGGCAAGTATGGGGGTGATTGCGGCCCCCCCCACTTTTTTTAACTGCCCCCGGGAACTGGCCCACCCTTGGGCTTTATTAACACAAAGCGCAGGAGCCCGCGCTTCGTTTAAAAAAAAAAAAAAATCAGCCGGATCCGCGGATCCTCCGCGCATCCCACGATTTAAAAAAAAAAAAAGCTTTTTGGGGCCCTGGGGGTCCTTCTGGGACCCCCTGAGCAGGCCTAGCGGGTCAGGGTGTTTCTACCCTGCCCCCTTTTCCTGTTTTGCGCTTTTGTTTTTCTGTTTTCTTGTGTTTTAGTTCTACCGAGGCACAAGATGGCTGCTAACACTTCCTGGTTTGGAGTATTGACAGCCAATTAGCATGAAGCTCGTGATCTGGAGGGTGCGCGGATCCACTGCGGCCATAGACAGCACTATATTTATTTCTTAATTTCTCAAAAACTACTGAACGGATTTACACTATTTTTTAAAAGCTCGCTTTCTGAGCCAAGCAGTACCTTTTTGCCAAAGTTGGTGTAATTCCGTTCAGCAGTTTTTGCTATAACTGTGTCTAAAGTTTCCTATGGGAGCTCGATTTTTGTACCTCTATTTTTTTATTTTCTCAGGAACTACTGAACGGATTTACACCATTTAAAAAAAAGGTCTCTTTCTGAACCAAGGGCTACCTTTTTGCAAAATGTGGTGTAATTCCGTTCAGCAGTTCAGGCTGTAGCCTGTTCCAAAATTTCCTATGGGAAATAACATGGAGAAAACGCGTTTTGGGACCCCCCTTTTTTGTCGGCCCCCGCTTAACGAATCACCCCCAAACTTTCAGGATAGGAGCTGACCGGAGCGCCCCACCTGTTTTGAAAATTTTGCAAAGATTCGTCATCCGGCGCCAAAGGTATTGGGAAAAGAATGTTACGAATTTCCTATGGATAATAGGTCCATTCTATAACTACCTACTGGCGATCGCCAGTAGGTAATATCTATATATATATATTATCTACTGGCGGTCGCCAGTAGATAGTTATGTTAGGACCGTGTTTCCATAGGAAATCTGAAAATTCTATTTTGAATAACTTTGGCGCTGGTTGACGGATCCTTGCGAAATTTTCAAAACTAATGGGGCGCTCCGCTCAGCTCCTACCCTGGAAGTCTCGGGGTAATTCGTCAAGCGGGGGCTGAGAAAAAAGGGGGGTCCCAAAACGCGTTTTCCCCATGCATTTTCCCATAGGACCTTTAGTCGAAGGTACAGCCCGAACGGCTGAACAGAATTACTTGAAATTTGGCAAAGAGGTAGTCCTCAGGTCAGGGATGTGCCTTTTGCATATATGGTGTCAATCTGTTCAGTAGTTCCTGAGAAAATTGCAGTTAAAAGTACATAAATATCTATAGGCGCGCACCGTGCGCACACGGTGCTGTGCGCGAGCGTAATTCTGATTGGTGGCAACATTCGAATTGGTCGAAATCAGGAAGTGTTGTCTGCCATTTTGTGTGTGACAGTGAAAAAGAAAGGTGGAGAACGTGAAAAGGGGGCAGGGTACAGAGTTCCTGACCCCTAGCTTTTGTCAGGGGGTCCCTGAAGGACCATGAAGGGTGAAAAAAAATTATTTATTTTTTTTAAATCGCGGGGTGCGTGCACGGTGCGCGCACGGTGCATGCACGGCGGAAAAAAAATCATAAAAAAATAGAATTAAAAATCTAATTTAAGTGTTTAGAAGTTAGGTGGCTCTAAAAAGAGCCGTTGTGTTAATTGAGGAACAGAGGAACAAAAAAATGACAAAAATTATAGGGTGCCGCACGTGTGCTGCTGTATCTTGCTCTCTATTAGAGGAATGCTGGTGTCCCCATAAGAGAGAAGAGCATTGCACGCATTGCACCGTATATGCACCCTCTTAAACAGAGGGTGTATATCCAGAGGAACAGAAGCAGGGGAAGCTGCCGCAGCAGATGAAGTGCTTGGCTGAGCTGCCGATGATGTGCTTGGCTGAGCTGCTGCGGATGTGCTCGGCTGAGCTGCTGGAGGGTTTTCTCTAGCAGCTCGAGCATAAGCCACGGGATGTACATCTCTAACGTGCCTGATCATAGTGAAGATACTAAAAGATAATTTCTTTTTAGGATCTCCTCTTGATAAGACACCACCACAAAGAGTGCAGGTGACTTTTGGAGCATTCACCTTCTTCTGCCCCTCTGAAAAAGTGAAAAATTGCCATATAAAAGAGTTTTTCTGTTTCCTCTGTCTCTGTGGCACAAGGGTCTCCTGCTCACTCCCAGAAGATGACTGCTGCTCTGCCATTCTCAAGTACTGGAGTACTGGAAAAGCTGCTCAGCTCCTTCTCCCAGGGAATCAGAAGTAATAATGAGGGGAGTGGGTGTGGTGTTGGAAGTTTCTGGAACTGAAACTACTATAAACCAATGAAAAGTGTTGTTTCTTAATCACATGACCTGAAACTACCATAAACCAATGAAAAGTGTTGTTTCTAAATCACATGAGTTGCCGTGCACGCACCGTGCGCGCACGGAGCACGCACGCGCGTACGGAGCATGCGCATGCGCACTGAGCACGCACGCATGCGCGTACGGAGCACGTGCGCATGAGCGTACGGAGCACGCGCGTACGGAGCACGCGCGCATGCGCGTACGGAGTACGTGCGTACGGAGCATGCACGACGTACCCATGCGCACGTGGAGCACATACGCATGCACACACGGAGCACGTACGCATGCGTGCACGCACCGTGCGCACACGGTCAAAAACACTTACAAAAAACAAAAAAGAAAAAATTAAAAGTGTTTATAAGTTTATAGAAGATATTAACTATGCTGTTCAACTCTATCCAAATAAAAAAAAAAAACGGAGCCATTCCATATTACAGGATAAAGTTAATCTATAACTATATATATAGGTAGCTTATTGTAAAATAAATATTTAAAACATATAATAATACATTCATAAATTAGCATTTAAAAAACCTTCCAAATTCACTTAAAAAACCATAGGTTTCACACACGTTATAGTTAGGAATTAGCATTTAAAAAACCTTGCAAATTCACTAAAAAAACCATAGGTTTCACACACGTTATAGTTAGGAATTAGAATTTAAAAAACCTTGCAAATTCACTGAAAAAACCATAGCTTTCACACACGTTATAGTTAGGAATTAGCATTTAAAAAACCTTGCAAATTCACTGATAAAACCATAGGTTTCACGCATGTTATAGTTAGCTGGACATTTCACTCGTAAAAAACCAATGAAATTCCCCCGTTATAGTTAGTTCAGCTAACTATAACTCACACGCCCGCAATCCACTGCTGATGACGTCACATATTACATCACTCATGACATGGTCAGTGACATCACTCATGACATCACTGATGACATCTCAATATATATATATGTATATGTATATATATATATATATATACTGCAACATAAAATTGACCAACTGAATGAACAAATTGCTTTATTAGAAAATGACACCAACTCTTCCAAGCTAAGAGAAGAAATGCTAGCACGTCTAAAGAAGGAAGAGGACATAATCAAAAAACGCTAAACATTTAAGTTCCAGCGAGATAAAGTTGATTACGAAAAATGCCAAATATTTACCTTTGCGCGCAAATATGACGCAGTGAAATCCATCCCGAAAGCAGCATGACTCGCTCAGAACCGTGACAACCGAGAAGGGGTAAACATTGAAATTCCTACAACTTCATCGATGTCAGACTTAAGCTCGGCTGTGGAAAGTGGGTCTGAAGGAGAGCAAATAACAGGCACAGTTGAGAACACTGCCTTCCACATATCAAAACACACGATTGGAGATGAAATTGTTTTTTTACAAGAAGAACGACGTTTAACCTTGCGCCCCCGAATTACCAACATCAGAGGAGGCAAAGGACGAATGTTAAATGTCGTGAGAGATGCAGAGCAAGGCACCAGCGGAATGTCGCGTCCTCAGGTAACCAGCAACAGCAAGAAACCGACAAGAAGGAATTGGCGTCAAAAATAGATCTAATTGACGATAACGCCAATACCATCATTAATCTCTCCGAAGTAACGTTGAGTCAAGCAGAGAAACAACTCCTATCGCTTGGTTTATCGTATTGCTCTGAATCCAATTTTGATTATATACAAACAAGGGTGGATATTTACAAATACATAAGGAAACTTAAATTACAAAAATGTCACAGTTTGAGATCAACAAAAACAGACTTGCCTGTTTCCAGTCCAACAATGCAAGACACTGCGTGTTCTCTAACAGTATCTGATGTTAACTTGCTATGCGATATGCAGGCCTTACAAAACGATGTCACAATATCTCCTGATTCACAAATTACGGATCAAATATTGGCAAATCAATCAATGCAAATGAATGCCACGATCAGTACAGGTTTTAAACCTAAGTCAACTTTTGTCCCAATTCTTCCAAGAGACTCCATCGATACATTTAATGAAATTGTGTTGACGGAATTGAAAAAATTGAATTAAAAAACACAGGTGACAATTAAACATCAAAAAGCGCGCCAACATCAATATCCCCAACTTATTAAAACAAAAAGATTGCAATCAAATGACTCCCTGGTGATAAGAAATTCAGATAAAGGGGGCAATGTGGTGCTCTGGCCCAGGAAACTATACTTGGAGGAAGCACTCACGCAACTTAATGACAGGACGTGCTATAAAATCAGTAACAAGATAACAACAATTGCAGCACAAAATGAACTATTCAAACGTTTGTTGGCGTGGAAAAGTGCAGGCCTACTAAACAAAGAGGAGTATAATTTCCTTAAAAAGGATTAGCCAGTCGCACCTGTGATTTTTTTCATCCCGAAAATACATAAAAACATCAACAAGCCACCAGGAAGACCGATATTTTCGGCCAAACAAAGCTTGTTAGAAAATGTATCGATATACGTGGACTCATTTCTACAGGATTTTGTGAGAACTCTCCCGTCTTTTGTTGAGGACACTACAGATTTTTTTTTAAGACTACATGAGTGTCAATAGTGTAAAGATTATCTTTTAATAACCATAGATGTATCAAACGTATACACCTGTATACATCATAAGGATGGGATAAGAGCTCTGAAGCATTTCCTGGATAGGCGGCCCATACAGTTTCACAATCACAATAAGATGTTGATTAGCCTAACTGAATTTTGTTTGAATAACAACTACTTCCTCTTCCAGACCCAAATTTACCAACAAGTGAGAGGGGTGGCTATGGGGGCAAGCTTTTCTCCTAGTTATGCTTGCCTCCATATGGGATGGTGGGAGGAGGCGATTGTTAAGGCACTGTATGGTGATATCCTATCAAATCATGTAATCAAATGGGTCAGATTTATAGATGACTTATTCCTGATATGGCGAGGTGATAGAAAAAGTGCTGAAGCCTTTATCACCAATTTGAATAATAACAACATCAATTTACATTTTACCTACAATATCAGTGAACAGTCTGTCTATTTTTTAAATGTGGAGATTTTGGTGATCAATAACTGTTTAGAAACACGATTATTTCACAAGCCCACGGCAGGCAACACCCTTCTGCATGCATCCAGTTTCCATCCAAAGCATCCAATAAACAGTGTCCCCTATGGGGAAATGCTTCGGATGCGCAGGATATGCAGCAGGGAAGAGGACCTAATATTGGCACAGAAACAGTGTAAACAACGTTTCCTTGCCAGGGGTTATTCAGCTTCCAATATTGATGCCGCAATTAGAAAAACAAATCAACTAAGTAGGGAAGATCTGTTGTCTGGAGCAAATACAAAGACCATTTCTGAATCCAACAACCCAAGACTGATTTTAACATACAGCAAATAGAGGGAGGATATTTGCCGGATAGTAAGAAAAAACTGGCAAATAGTATGTAACGATCCGTCAATAGGACAACTCTGTCCCAGAAATCCTGTCGTTACATATAGGAGGTCAAATTCTACCTGTGATTATCTAGTGACAAGTAGCCCAGAAATTACCTCCAACAAAAATTGGCTATCAGGATTGAAAAGTTTTAGAAAATGTTGGTCTTGTAAAGCCTGTAAATAAGGTATTAATAAAAACTCATACATGACACCTTTCAGATCTACCCCACCATGATCTCCAAGTCTTTGACTTGTAAACCCGAATACGCGGTTTATGTGTTGGAATGCTCTTGTGGACTCAAATATATTAGGAGTACAAAACTGCCTGTCCACAAGAGAATTCTCCAACACATAAGAGCCATTAGCAACTGTGATCCAAGCTACCCTGTTGCCCGCCACTTTAAAGAACTACACAACATCATACTTTCACACTATCATATTTTGTTGTGGATTCTATACCACCCTTGAGACGTGGAGGTGATATGGAGGCTAATCGTAGAAAATTGGACACTCAGTACATTTTGGACTTCGATAGTAAGATTCCTAATGGACTGAATACAACAGAGGACTTATACACATGGCTCTAAAACTAAGGTTGAGAAAATCCAGTTTTCAGTTCAAATTGGCACTATTGGATAATAGCACAAAACTAGGGGTCCAATAAACTGGTGTTTAGTTTATTATATGCAGCCTACCTATAGTAAGGTAATAGTGTTGAGGATTAATCTTATTCAATCATAACAGGCTACATATTTTATCATCTGCAAATAATCCCAATATCAATAATATTTTATTCCTATATTTTAAATTTATCACTATTAAGCCATTGAAATGGTTTTTAGTTGTTGCACTGAATGCACTTTTGAGCACTTGCACAGCAAATTTAACACGTGGTTTTTAGACGACTCTGTGATACAATATTGATTACGAGCAGCATGCAATGTATGCCATTATGGCTTTATTAATGATGGTTAAGTAATTGTTTTAAATGAATACAATAATGTGTAGATACTAGAAATGTATGCTATGAGGAGAAACTTGATGTGCTGAAATTATCTAGCATCCCTAATAACTGCACTCTATGAACCACAAAGAGGACTCCTTTGTACATATCTGTCCGGAGGTTGATTGATGTCGTGTATTTAAACAAATATTTTCAAATGATTTTTTTTTAAACAATGGTATAAAATTAATTGTACAGTATAGGATTGAATGTACCATTTGAATTTGCTGTTAAATTGAAACATTAGAAACAGAACAAATGTCTGTTTTCTATGGCGTCTCTGGCACTGGCACTTTAAAAAGGGAAAAAAAACTCACAACATGTCAGGTGATCAAGGGCTGCAAAGCCCGAAACGCGTCATGGCAGCATTTTGCACTCAATAAACCAATGGACGAAGAAACTGGAGTCTGTTTTCTCTTCTTTGAAGTTTCCATATACGAAGGAGCTGTGAAGTTGGAAATTATCGTTAGATATATATGTCTATATAGATATATATATACACACACACATTACAAATACCATATATTCATTAATTTAGAATTAAAAAAAAATTAAAACAGAAATTACTTTTACCTTTTAATAAACATATATTTAATTTTAATTTACAATAAATTTATTTTAGAACTAAATTTAACTAACAAATAAAAATAGACTATTATCAATAATATTCAATTACAAAAATGATATGACTACAGACGTTTTAATATTGTTATAAATATATACACATATTTTACATTTATTAAAAAGTATAAATATTGTTTCAAAATATTTATAAAATATTAAAATACTTAAAAACACAACAAAAATAAATTGATTTTAAAAAAAACATAATAGAAACATAGTTAAAACTAATAAAATATTGTTTACATGTACTTTAAAATCAAATATGCTCAAAGTTTCTCAAAATGTTCCAGAATTAAGCAACGCTAGTAACCTAAAATCCTTAACAAAATAAGCAAACACAAATAATTCAAATACACTACTTTAACTACAATCCTTCAGATATCGGGGTAATGCATACATTGTGAGGTAGGTGAATTTAGGGTCAGGTTCAATTCAATCTAGCAAACATTGGTGAAATCAGATACATTGGGGAAGGCTCATGTTTACTAGTCTAACTCCAGTGTAACAAACATTGGGCTAGTGATTACATTGGGTAGAGTTACTATCCTAATTCCAGCCCAATGAACATTGGACAAAGCGCATATATTGGAGGGTTCAGATTAAATGTCCTAACTGTAAAAATAATGAATACCTTAATGGGAGGAAGTCAAATTAAGACTGGTAAATTGTATATGTTAGGATGTAGGAGTAGATTTACTAAGCTACCTCCAGTCCAACAAACACTGGGAAAAGTGGGAGGGTGGAATTTAGTATTCAACATCCAGCCCAACAAGCATTGGGGAGGCATATGATTACCTAAATGCAAATACTATAAGTACCCTGCAGCAGAAAATCGTTAGACTTACCTGGGAGTGGAGTCCAACTGAGGATCATTCTTCTGGGAGCATCAGAAAAGAGGGTCGGTTTAGAAAAGGATGAAGAACTGACAGCAGAAAAAGAGGAAAAGAGAAAAAAGTCATGTGGCTAGACAGACAGGGATGCAATTAAACTGAGAGGAGAACGCGGAATATTAAAAAAAGAGGACATACAACATCGCTCTCTTAGCAACAAGAGTTCAGGGAATATGTTGCGGATACTGACACAGGCAGAAAGACATTAGCAAGATTTGGTTTCCCCATGCAGAATTCCATTGGAAAAATGAATGGCAATACTGCAAAAATGACTAATCTGAATTACACCAAATTTGGCAGAAAGCTAGTTCATGGGCCAGAAAGCGTGCTTTTTGTAATTTAGTGTAAATCTATTCAGTAATTTCAGAGAAATTGAGACATGTATCCTTCACAGATCCAACAATTAAAAAGCTAATATTTTAGTAGATGCCACCACATCAACAAAGTCGTGGCAACAGCCATTTTAGGACTTAGGGACTCAGTCTCCTGTCATGTAAACAGAATATAAAAAGCATATAGAGATCAAGGTAAGGATGTTCTGCCTTGTAACCTGGTGGAAGGAGTGCCGGAGGTCCCAGTAAAAAAATAAACACTGAGGATCACTGCAAAAAACTAAGGTTAAAGGGATGTTATAGTTAGGTGAAAATGTCAGTTAATACTAAACATTTTAAACTAACAAAAACACTGAAATTCACAAGTTATATTTATCTCAAGCAGCTATAAATCGTGCCCTAAAGTAACTATAACTCACGCCCCTGCCATGCACTGCTAATTACCTCACCTATTGCATTACTCATAAGATATTCTATGAACTCATTGAAAACATCGCTGCAACATTTGAAATTACATCATTGATGACAACACTGTGCATGGATTGGGTACGAGTGATAGTAACTGCACCTGACCCCCTACAGGCAACCAATCCCCCGCTGCACACAGTCTTTTGCTTGTGCACCGCATGGGGTTGGGTGCAGGCCCTAGCCTATAGCCAGGTCTTTCAAACCACTTGCAGGTGGCAAACTACCCACCACACACGACCAGTCGCCCGCTGGCGGTCAAGATCCTGCTTCAGGCCTACTGCTAGGGTCTTGTAGCACACGAGGCACACTCTTTTTTCCCCACTGTACTATTGCAAAATTACACGGGAATCACACTGAGTGTCATTAGTACTAGGCCTGGGCAGAAAATTCCGTTCCGCTCGAGAAATTTGGGTAAATTCGCATTCCGGGAATTTCTTGCCTGTTCGCATTCTCAAAATGCGTGTTCGCGAGATATTTCCCCCTGAGCACGCAAACAGCGTTCGCGAACAGGAAAAAAGCATAGCCAACAAGCAATTCCGCGTGTTCACAGAATTTCTGCTTTCGTGGAGATTTTTTACCGTTTTGCGGAGCTTTGCATAGCGCGACTACGCAAATTCCGCCCACCCCTATTAGTACCACAGTACACTGGCACCACAAAAAACACCTTTTTATTTGACCCCATGAATTGCTCATCTGTACTCCCCACACAAGAGCCAGCTGTCAGGCTACACTTACCCTGTCCCTCTAATCTTTATATTTAATTATTTTCTATGACACGCCGACAGAGTCCCTGAGTTATAAATGGCAGTCGTAACTTTCTCTTCATGTTGTGGCCAGCCAATCAGATAACATGTGTGGACCTCATGGTAATGTGGTAGAACTGAGGGATTACCACACCAGCCAATCAGATCTCTTCTTTCGAGCTTGCTTTACCATGCTATTTCGCAGTAATATAAGACTATAGCTCATATATTTTTAGAAAATGTAATACTTTTTCATGGGTTGTAGGTGTATTGAGGTTTAGGAAGGTACATGTGTCATAATTTATCAATATTTACTTATTTTTATTTTGGGGATGCCGGGTTAATTGTGGGTTTGGATAGTCAGCCTGTTGTATTTATACGGCTGCCAATCCAATTCCAATAAACCCTGCATTCCAAAAATAAAAAGAAGTAAATATTGATAAATTATGACACATATACCTTCTGAAACCTAAATACACTTACAACCCATGAAAAAGTAATAAAACCATTTTCTAAAAATATATGAGCTACAGTTTTATAACGTGTAAATAATTAAACCTATGCAAAATATTTCCCATTGAATTAATTAATTATCAAGTTTTATATAATTACATTTAAAATACTACTCCTCGAATTGCCTACTTAAAAAAGATGAATAAACATATAACAAATTGATAATAAACTAATTAAGAATAACAGCATATATTTTTTTTATCACCACTACCCTGTACCCCTTATATACCCAAAAATCCCAAAACACGCTACTATAGTATTTTTTGAAACAGGTGTAAATCACAATTAACATAAATAATGAAATAAAGCATAATACCATACAATGAAACAACATAATTCAAGACTTAGGCGCTGATTCGGATGGCTGGCGGACACCCTATCGTAAACAGGACCTCCCGGCAGGCTGTCGATAGTCCCAACAGAGGCATTGGGATGCGACAACCACCACGGCAGTTGCAATGCCTATGTTTTGCATTGCGGCGGGTGCTGCTGGCTGCAGCACATTCCGCAATGCAAAATGGGGACATTTTACATATCCCTGCACTATGTGATGGCACCAAGCGGTGCCTCTCACATGATGCAGGGATATGTAGGGGGGCACCATAGGTGCACCTCAAAACCCACAGCTTAGGGCCTGGAGGGAAGGGGAGCCCGTTACGGGCCCCCAATGTCCCTTTTATGCCAGCCTTTTCATGGCAGGTAAACCGCCATAAAAAGGTGGGTGGAAAGGGACATCATAATCCCTATTGCAGTGCCTGGGAGGCACCGCAACCACTGTAGGGATTGGATGTCCCTCCGAGAGTCCAACGGGCTCCTTGAGCCCATCGAATCCGTAGCAGTCGGTCTCTCCGACCGCCTGCCATATTAATGTGGCGGGCGGAAAACATTGTTGCGATGGCAGTGGGACCGCCACCTCTGTCAACGGCGGTCCCACCGTCAACGCAATTGGGCCCTATATTATCGTAAAAAATATTTTTAACTTTGATATCATTGTAAAATGTTTTTCTTAAAATGATACACTTACTTCGATTTTTTTGTCCATGCTATCTTTTTAAGTCATGACAATATTTTTAAGTTAATATTTGGGTGAAATGCCACGTTAACTGCTGGAGTGCATGAAGGTTGTCTAGTTCCAAATATGTACAGTTATGATACTAAGGAGAAGTATATTAACCCCTAGTTCTCAAAGATGTTTGGGTGATGCTAAATATCTTGTGGTAAAGCACAACATTTGCAGTAGTGTGGCTCATATCTCCAAGAATTAATTTAAAAACCTCAAATGCCCAATTCATGTAGAAAAGTATACATTTAAGATGGAATACTTCTACTCTACTTGAGTGTACTTCTATGCTTCTTTGTCATTCGCAAAACAGGTATAATAATACACCCAACACATCACTTCAGGTGCAGAATTGTACAATGATTACAATACGGCATAGGGGAAGGGCAGCCAATTGTTCAAAAAGCATACTGTTTTCTTTTTTTTCTCTATGTGGAAAACATTTTCGCCATGAAGAAGGCCCTTCTCCTGCCCTCTCCACCCCCACAAATGTAGGGATAATCTATTCAACTTTCCATCCTGGAAAAATGGAGTAACACCCCCACTATTTTAAGAGGGGGAAGGGTTGGACTTCATTTTGTGATTGAACAGAAATGTACATTTGCGGGTGTTTACAATCTTAAAGAGCAAACCAAGACTTGTGCAGGTTAATACTGGAGATTTCTGCTCATTTGTCGGATAAAGTTTCAGAACCGAACCCTTATGTCAACCAGGAATGCTTCTGTGAATCCCTGGCAGGTTTAAATAAGATATATTCAGCCATAAACATACGGTTAAAGCAGAAAATAACTTTGTGAACCGGGTCCCATGGACCAGATTTACAAGCGTTATGCTCTGAGTTTGCATCACAAAAGTGGCAAAAGTCAGCGCAAAACATTTTTTGTTATATTTACTTTCCAGTGCAAAACATATGTTGTGCTGCAAAGTTGCCTAAAAGTAGTGCACAGCAGCTCAAAGTGCTGCTTTGCATTATTCTTCATCTTCATCAGGAGGGCATTACATGGGTGGTACATAAGTAGTTCCATGCAATCATTTATGCTTTTGGCCGCCAAACCCCATCTTTTTAAAAAAAAATACTTTATTGTTCAGTACATAGCATGTAGGAAAAAAGGGGAACACAAATAAGCGAAAAACAATAAATTTCACATCGACAACTCCATATGTTGAAGCATAGGCTGCCAAATTTGGATCCCTAATTGTTTCTTCCTCATCGATTTTATACGCTACAATCTGAATTCCAAATTAAATATATTATAAAACTTTGCACGCCACATTTCATATGATGGCGCCTCTGATTGGAGCCACATAGAAGCGACACATAATCGAGCAACAGCAAACGCAATAAATAAAAGATAACGAAAAGGATAACAACTCTGAGTGGGTTCAGAACCCTCACCCACACCTACTAACATTATCTCTCTAGATATACACACATTAACCCCTGTAATATAGCCTTAAAGCCCGCCGTAGCGGGCTATACCGGCTATTAAAGGCCCGCTGCAGCGTTAAAGGCCCGAGCCGAAGGCAGCAGCAGTGGCCATATTTATTGATTGTTGCACTTAGGAACCAGTGTTCCCAAATCGCTCGGGCCACTTTGCCTCATGCATCTCAATATCATCCCGTTGAGACTCCAACAATATGTGATACAGTACCCCGATCTTAGCTCGTTTAATTAGGGCCTCTATTAAATCATTGGGTGTCATAGGCGTGTATGTACAATGTTTGAAAATAAAATTGCGAATTTGCAAAAAAATTGAAAAAAATCTTTCTTAGGTAACTCATATTGTTCAACCAAATCTGAGAAAGAAACAATTATCCCTGCCATATAGATGTCCCCTAGACGTCGTATCTCCTTAACCCGCCAAATATCCATCTTTAGATCCCAAAATAACGAGGGGAATATTTCCATAGAGTTGAAAGGCGTATAATGTAGGAAGGCCAAAAGTGACCTCCTATTTCTAATAAAGAATGGACATGACCGGGACGAAATTAGCGAACAAAGGAAGGCATACAAATTCTTAATTAAGAATGCAAAGCTAGAATGGGAACAGGAAAAGTGGGAGAAATTAACAAAACATCTGGCGTGCAGAGACTTAAGGAAATGTTGGCGCTGTGTAAACACAGGCTCAGAAGAGCTGGTCTCTGGGGTCGAACCCAACATTTCAGCTAAATCCTGGCAGGACCATTTCCAGTCCCTATATATGCCATCAGAGGGGACGGTGATCGATCCTGTCCAGGCACAAACAAGTATACCCTTGAGTTCGTCCCTATCCCTCTCACTTAAAGAAGTCAAAGTAGCCATTATGGGTCTGGCGTCATGAAAGGCACCGGGTTTGGATCGCCTTCCGGGAGACCTGTTTAAACAGGAACCTGAAGTATGGGCACCATATTTTGTGTTTTTATTTAATTCTATTCTAAAGGGCATGAAGCTTCCTGATACTTGGCTGGGAGCAGAGATCGTCCCAATTTTCAAAATGGGTTCGCCTCTGCTCCCAGCCAACTACAGACCAATTAGTCTCATAGACGTCTCCCAAAAATTATTTGGGAGACTGATTCTCAATCACTTACAAGAGTGGATAGATGAATCAAACATCTTGAGCACATATCAGGCTGGCTTTAGGAGGAAAGTCTCCACCATTGATCAGATTTTTAGATTAAATTGTATTCATTGGAAAACTGTTTTAATAGAAGGTGGCACTTTGTATACTATTTTCGTTGACTTACGTGCCGCATTTGATTTAGTCCCTCGGGACAAACTTTGGGGCGTTCTGGATGACATGAGGGTTCCCAACGATATATTAGTCATCTTAAAAAGACTCCACTCGGGGAATTATGCAAGGGTGAGGTTTGGAAGGGGGGGCACCTTGACTGACCGCTTCCCCGTTGACAGGGGGGTTAGACAGGGCTGTGTGCTGGCGCCGACTCTGTTCTGCCTCTTTGTCAACGGGGTGATCGATCATTTAAATGCGCTGGAAAACATTGATGCTCCTAGACTCGGAGGCACAGGGGTACCTGCTATTCTCTTTGCAGATAACACCCTGTTGCTCTCAAAGTCTCCAATGGGCATCCAGCGGATCCTTGATGGATTCGCAAATTTCTGTGCGATCCGGGGGTTGGAGATCAATGCTTCGAAGACCAAGTACATGATCTTCAACCCCCCCAAGAAATTACGTCCCAACCCCACACTAGGACCCATCAGGCTGGAAAGGGTCTCCAAATTTGAATACCTTGGGATAACACTAAATGATGAGTCTATGACTTGGGACTCCCATTGCACTAAGGCTAGACTCAAACTAACCCAAATGACAGGTGGTCTGGCAAGGATGTCCCGTGGTTTGACATATCAGCCACTTTCTTCTCGGCTACAGATCTACAGGATGCAAGCTAAAGGGGCAGTGATTTATGGTTCTGAATTATGGGGGCATTCTGCCACCCATACTCTCCAGGTCACTGAGAACAATTTTATCAGACAACTAGCAGGGCTCCCGTCTAGCACCCCTCTTTTACCACTGAGACTGGACTTAGGCCTAAGACCGATTTTGGAAGAATTAAGTTTGAAACCGCTATTGTATTGGCAGAGACTATGGTCGGTACCAGAACTGTCTAATTTCAGAGCCGAGCTTCAGGAAATAATGAAACTGAGCAATCCTGTACGGTTTCCTTGGCTCAGACATGTCAAGCAAATATGTGAGGCATTGGGCAGGCAAAATCTATGGTCCGACCCAGAAAATATCTGCCCCGGAATTTCACGAAAGTCTCTCTCAAAAGTCTATTATGAATTTCAACTGCGCATTAACACAACCAATGCAGAGGAGAGATCTTTGACTGGCAAATTCTTGGAGGTAAAAGACTTATATATGCAGGAGGATGTTCTTGACAATATTGCGCCCCCAATTTCCAGGAAACTTTTTCTGCAGTGGCGGTATGGCACCCTTCCTCTTAAAGCGCACACTGCACGATGGACAAATGTTGAGAGCTCACTCCAATGCCCAGCGTGCGACTATTGGAGGGAATGCGACTTACACATAATATTCTTCTGTCCAGCATACAGGAAAGCAAGAAACTACTGGCTTGTTCCAATACTGAGGAATCTGGGTTTTAGGCACTATCATCCAGCCTACAGGATCTTGAAAAGTGATCTGTCTGCCCCAATTGTTTTTGCACTGGCAAAATTTTTAACTTCAATGTGGCGCAGACGCACCCAGTGTATTAAGTTATTGAACGAATGATGGTTTTACAAATTGTTAAATTAACTGTAAATTTTATTGTATTCCAATGATATGAATTTCTTTTATGCTGTAATTCTTTTATGGTCCAAGCGACCGAAATAAAGAACAATTGAAAAAAAAAAAGAATAATAACCTATACGACTTATAGATATAATTTTACATATCGCCTTCCAAGACTTGCGTGCAGCTCAGAATATTTTAAATCACGTTTTTTTGAAGTAGCTTGGTTCATAAAACTTGAATAAAGCCTCACTCGCCTGAGTCCCCATTAGCATTTGATATCTATTGGGAGCTTCAAATGGTCGCACTTCCATCTCGGTCACCAAATACTGCATATTCTGTAATAGACAAACTAAATAATAAAATGTAAAATTCGTGACCCCCCATCCCCCACGACCCAGTGGTAACGACATAAGAAATGAAATGAAAATAAGCTTTATTTCGATATAAAATATCTTGAAAGCAATACAGTTATAATATTACAAGCCTTTTTAAGATCACATGATTATGCACAAGAATAAAAAGCATCACCGATAATCCTAAAACAGATGAAAGTTAAAAAATACATGTAAACGTATAAATAGGACAATCTTAAAAGACAATAATATAACATCAGTATGACAAGAAAGAGAATCTGGATTATATTAAGCAGCAAGGGCTTTAGATCTTAGCAGCCAAGCCCATTTCAAGAACTTGGATAGTGCACAGACATACAAAGTTCTGGAGTCAGATTTAAAAATGCGTAGAGCTACAATATAATCTCTTGTTCCAAGAGCATTACACAAGGGTTTCAACCAATGTAACCTAGGGATTTTGTTCTCAGGACATGCAAATAAGACATGAGCAATTGATTCGACCCTGGACTCACGAAAAGGGCAAAATGGTGATGTTTGCAGTGGGGGTTTCCAACGTGCTGTTAATTCACGCACTGGGAGGGTACCAATCCTAAATTTAAAATAAAGTGCTCGATCGAAAGGCTTTTGAATTATATCAAGATAAGGCTCAAAGCACATTTCATCTTTAAGTCTTAAAAACTCAATAGTGCATTTTGAGCCATGGGGACTAGAGTTCCTCTTCGCTGTAACCCACCTCCAATAAATTTTCTTTAATTCATCTTTTGGGGGTGGGGTTCTATTCTCCCAAACTTCGTTTAGGCCAAGATCAAATAACAAGGTCTTGACATCCTTTAGCCATTTGATTTTGTACCAGGAGGACATAGAAAGTATCTTAGACAATCCCTCGGCATACTTTGCTAACTCCGGTGTACGCCACAACCGAGCCCATAAGAGAAGGGGGCGAACTCTTGCCATATCTTTCAGTGATTGACACCCTAAGTCCAACAACAAAGGAACCGTAGGTGTGCTCTGAGGGAGAGCCATCAATTCCTTATAAAAATTGGAGTCGGATTTGGCAAGAGCATCGATGTTATTTAGGCCCCATAATTCGGCACCGTAAAGTGCCGAACTAAGACCTCTTGCTTTGTATATCTCAAGGGCTGGTGCTATCGGTCTAGACGAGGAGGAGCGATGCTCTCTAAGGAGGGCACCGGTAACCCGCTTGTGATTTATGAGCATTTTTTGTATATGGGTTGACCAGTGCATTGAGTCTGAAAGACGTATGCCCAAATAATCAAATTAATTTACTCTATCCAGATTGACTGCGTTCAAAACGGTAGGCCGACCTAACTTTTTGGGGGGGTTCAGAATTAAATATTTGGTTTTGGTGGTGTTTATTACGAGCCCTCTACTATCACAGAAAGCTTGGAAGCTATCAAGAAGAGTTTGGAGACCCTTCGGGGTTTTAGAGAGTAACAGAGTATCATCAGCGAATAGGAGAGTTGGGATACGTACGCCCGCCAGGGATGGTGCGTCCGAAGGAAATTGTGACAAATGCTCCACTACTCCATTCACATAAAGTGAAAAAAGGGTAGGGGCAAGGACACATCCCTGGCGAACACCCCTATTCACTGGAATTCTCTCTGTTTTTTGCCCCTGAGAACCCCAGCGCACCTGTGCGAAATTATCCGCATGTAATTTTATTAGGAGGGTCAGTAGATAGGTTGGAATCTTCATACTGGCAAGTACGTTCCACAAAGTAGAACGGGGAACCAGATCGAAGGCTGTTTTGAGGTCTATAAAGGCAAGGTAGAGGCTACCTTTGCCAATAAGAACAACCTTCCAGTAAATAAGGAGCAATCTGAATACTTGCTCTATAGTTCCTGTCCCTGTTCTAAAGCCTGCCTGGTAATCCGAGAGGATACATTATAGAACTGTGAGTCTCCTGAGGCGGAAGCCGGGAGTGAATTCCTACGCTTTTTAAAAAAAAGTTGATTTTGTGTTTTTAACTAAGATCTACTCACCCCTGCTCTTGAACAGCGTTCTCAGCGCTGCAACGACTCCTTCATCGCCATCACAGAGGGCGAGGCGCGTCCTGAGACACGCCCCCTCAGCTGGCCACGCCCCCTGATATCACTTAAAGAGCGCGCACAGCTGACAGCGCGGCATTATAGAACTGTGAGTCTCCTGAGGCGGAAGCCGGGAGTGAATTCCTACGCTTTTTAAAAAAAAGTTGATTTTGTGTTTTTAACTAAGATCTACTCACCCCTGCTCTTGAACAGCGTTCTCAGCGCTGCAACGACTCCTTCATCGCCATCACAGAGGGCGAGGCGCGTCCTGAGACACGCCCCCTCAGCTGGCCACGCCCCCTGATATCACTTAAAGAGCGCGCACAGCTGACAGCGCGGCATTATAGAACTGTGAGTCTCCTGAGGCGGAAGCCGGGAGTGAATTCCTACGCTTTTTAAAAAAAAGTTGATTTGTGTTTTTAACTAAGATCTACTCACCCCTGCTCTTGAACAGCGTTCTCAGCGCTGCAACGACTCCTTCATCGCCATCACAGAGGGCGAGGCGCGTCCTGAGACACGCCCCCTCAGCTGGCCACGCCCCCTGATATCACTTAAAGAGCGCGCACAGCTGACAGCGCGGCATTATAGAACTGTGAGTCTCCTGAGGCGGAAGCCGGGAGTGAATTCCTACGCTTTTTAAAAAAAAGTTGATTTGTGTTTTTAACTAAGATCTACTCACCCCTGCTCTTGAACAGCGTTCTCAGCGCTGCAACGACTCCTTCATCGCCATCACAGAGGGCGAGGCGCGTCCTGAGACACGCCCCCTCAGCTGGCCACGCCCCCTGATATCACTTAAAGAGCGCGCACAGCTGACAGCGCGGCATTATAGAACTGTGAGTCTCCTGAGGCGGAAGCCGGGAGTGAATTCCTACGCTTTTTAAAAAAAAGTTGATTTGTGTTTTTAACTAAGATCTACTCACCCCTGCTCTTGAACAGCGTTCTCAGCGCTGCAACGACTCCTTCATCGCCATCACAGAGGGCGAGGCGCGTCCTGAGACACGCCCCCTCAGCTGGCCACGCCCCCGTGACGCCCTCCCTCTTAGGTATAATTCATGTGCCTCGCCAGGAAGCGCAGCGGACGGGCGCAGCGGGCGCGCCGTCTGCGCGCCGAAGGCGCGCCAAAGGCAAGCCCGTCTGGGCCCGTCCGGGCCTGGACCGGGCCCAGGGCCTGTCCCCCTGTCCATGCTGCTGATTCCGCACGTATGTGCTGGACTAACTCCCAACTCCACTCTCTTAATCCTTCCCTCTGTACGGCCACTTCCTCCTGTAACCCTATCCATCTCGAATCAGCTCCATTTCACTGCCCTCAATGCAACTTCACTCTCCCGCCCTTCCTTTCCCATTCACTACCTTATCCCATGCCGCAGCTCTCAACCCCTAATCATCGGACACTGAAAGCAGGCTTAGTCAACTGCCGGTCTCTCCCCCGTCATGCCAACGACATCTGGTTGTTGATTTCCTCCGAGGAGTGGGACATTTTATTCCTCACTGAGTCTTGGATGACTGACTCCTCTTCTCCGGACATCTATTTAGCCATTCCATCAGGCTATGACATAAAATGTGTTAATCGCTCAGGGGGAAAATCGGGAGGCGGATTAGCAATTATCTTTAAATCTTATTTTCAGCTGACCATTACCAAACTCACCAACATTGGTATCATTGAAGCCCTCTATTTCTCAGTTTCCGACTCCGCGGCTGTTATTCTTGCTGGATCCCTAGTCTACAACCCCCCCTCGGCGGCTTCCCTTTCTCTTACCGCTCTCACTCACCAGTTAGCTGATCTAGCCTTGAAACATCAATACTTTTTAACTCTAGGTGATTTTAACCTTCATGTCGATAATTCCCTCTGCTCAAAAGCGAATAATTTACTGGAAATCATGGAAAGCCTTAATTTTACTCAACTTGTCACTGGTCCTACTCATGTGGCGGGTCACACCCTGGACCTTATTTTCGCTAATTTCCCCGCTATCACCCTCTCCCCCTCCCTTCCGCTTACCTGGTCCGATCATTACCTTATCCCTTTTTCTATGGCCTTAGACCGTAAACCTATCCCTCCTGTGCCCAGGAAAGAGCTGCGAAGGAAGTGGCACAAAGTCACTTGCGCTTCCCTGGACCCGATCTTCCATTTCCAGACGGACCATCTATCCCCGGATATCGACTCTAATATCGCCAAGCTCAACTCCGCCCTCATCAACGCTATTGACCACATTGCCCCCCAGAAACTCATCACTTCCACTAGATGCCGTCCTTCCGCTCCCTGGTTCTCCACCTCCCTCCGCGAGGAAAAAAGTAGCTGTAAAGCACTCGAACGGAAGTGGAGACTAAATTACGATCTTGAAGCTAAGCTTGCCTATAAGACGGCCTTGAAAAAATTTCTCAAACATAAAAAAACAGCCATGAAAGATCACTTCTCGCTCCAAATTTCCAAAGCCAAAAACTCTTCAAAAACTCTCTTCTCCATCGTTAAAGATTTCATTACCCCTCCGGCCAGGACCACTCAGGTCTTAGCTAGCCAGAAACTATGTGAAGGACTCTCGGACTTTTTCCTCGATAAGATCGATAGACTCTGCGTTTCCTTCCCTAAAGGGCCAATGCCTCGGCCTCCCTCTACCGATCCCCCTACCTCTCCGTCCCTCCTTGCCTTCGATAAACTTGCCCAGGAGGATGCTATCAGACTACTCATTCATTGCAAGTCTGGTGCACCCTCTGACCCCGTTCCGGCCAAAATTATGGGTGATCTGGCCCCCTTGCTAGCCGACCCTTTCCTCTCCGTCTGGAATGCCTCTCTGCACCATGGCTTTTTCCCTACCACCTGGAAGGAAGCTTTGGTGATCCCAATTCTAAAAAAGGCAGATGCCGATCCCACTGTTTTCTCCAACTACCGCCCTATTTCCCTCCTCCCCAAACCTGCTAAGGTTTTGGAAAAAGCCGTGCAGTTGCAACTCTCGGAGTACTTGGAGAACAACTTACTACTGCACGACTCGCAATCTGGATTTCGGGCGGGATACAGTACGGAGACGGCTCTGCTGGAGGTCTCGGAGACCATTCGGGAGTGCGTGGACAGAGGCGAGGAGGCCATGTTGGTCCTCCTCGACCTGTCCGCGGCATTCGATACGGTATCCCACTCCATCCTCCTTGACCGACTACGGCTTATGGGCATTGGCGGCACTGCCATCAGTTGGATCGAGTCCTTCCTCTCTGGAAGAAGTCAAAGGGTGCTGTTGCGACCTTTCAGATCGGAGGAAAAACCCTTATCTTGCGGTGTGCCACAGGGCTCGGCCCTCAGCCCTCTGTTTTTCAACATATATCTTGCCCCTCTGGCCGGCGTGGTGGAGTCCTACGGAGTCAGGGTGGTCTCTTATGCTGATGATACTCAGCTTGTGTTCTCCTTTAGAGGCCACTCTGACTCCGCGTTCTCTAACTTCCGCCGGTGCCTTAACAACATCAGTGATTGGATGTCTGAAAACCATCTAAGACTCAACGCAGACAAAACAGAGGTGCTGTTTTTTAACCAGAAAAATTCCATCCCCTCCTCCTGGGGGTGGCCCACGGCACTCGATCCTGCTCCCTTTCCCGTCCATTCGGCCCGTAACCTGGGCTTCCATTTCAATGACTCCCTATCATGTAAGACTCAGATTCAAAAAGTGACCTCTGCCTGCTTCCTGAAGCTACGCATGATCAGGAAAATCCTCCCCTACCTCCCTTTGGATTCCCGCCGGACAGTTACCCACGCTCTCATCACGTCCCACCTGGACTATGCCAATAGCCTCTATGCCGGAGCTCCCCAATACCTGATTGACCGGCTGCAGATTGTCCAGAATGCGGCGGCGAGGCTGATTGGCAATATTTCTTATCGTCAGTCAGTTGCCGCATATCGTAAGGAACTGCACTGGCTACCTGTGGCCAGCCGTATTCAGTTTAAAATCCTCACTCTGACTCATCGAGCCATTAATGATCGCGGACCAAACTACCTAAAAAAACGAGTTTCAATATCCTGGTCCATCAGATCTCTGAGATCCAATGACCTACGCCTTCTGATCTCTCCCCGCTTTAGACTATCCAGAATGGGTGGCAGAGGATTCAGTGTCATTGCTGCAAAACTATGGAACTCTCTGCCAGTCGATCTCAGATTCTGCCCTTCCGAATCTATCTTTCGGGCCAGACTCAAAACCTGGCTCTTTTCCAGACTCTGATTTTGCATGCCGCTTCCCCTGTTGTGCCTTCTTTCCCCTCTAAGACTCAGGTTCTAGCGCCGGGACACCCCTTAGGGGGTAGCTGTGCGCTTTATAAGCTACATAAATAAATAAATAAATAATACTGTTATCGTTTATCCATGACAGCATCCTCTCCAAGATCACCTTCCCAACAACCTTTTGGGTTGAGTCAATCAGGCTGATAGGGCGGTAGTTTGCAGGATCTTCCCTACCACCCTTTTTAAAGATCGGGACGACCTCAGCCCCCTTCCAAGAATCGGGGACTGGGGCGCCGTTGACAATGGCATTAATTAGTGTTGAAAGGAGCTTCCCCCATCTAACTGGATCTAGTTTGAGAACATCCCCAGGAATGCCGTCAGGGCCAGCTGCCTTCTGGGGAACAATAGACTTAATGGCATTAACCACTTCCCCTTCAGTAAAAAAAGTTTATGTTCGTGTTCGAGAAGGCCACAAACGGCGAAACCTCCACACGAGGAAGCTCCCCCTCACTCTCTGGTTGGAGAGAGTAAATCTTGGAGAAGTGATCAAACCAAGCTACACTAGAGATGTTACAGGTCATAAGAGCACAGTCAGGTCTGTTCTTAGACCTGATTGTACTCCAGAAATGGGAAGAGTCCCGCTTATGGGATGCCTCCTTTAACGTCTCCCAGTACAGTTCTTCCCAGGCCTTTTTAGCATCTGAGACAGTCTTCCTATACTCTCTCCTGGCCGTCTGAATCTCAGACGTAACTCTACTCTTAAGGGCCATAATTAAGGCGGATTTCGTCCGTCTGCATTTTTGTGTATACCAACCTCCCTTAGAGTTTTGATTTCCCCAGCCCCTCATAGGCCCTCCTTTACCACTTACTAAAAATAGAGACCCCAAACCTTCAATAGTACTTTGGAAACAAGTTGGGACCTTACTATAAGCAATCTCGACAGTGTTAGACATGGCTAACTCTGCTTCTGCTATATGCAATATAGTAGCAATCGACTGGACTTTCTTCTCATCAAGAGCCACTTTACGCCATTTAAGGCGTCTTTCACAATTTGAGGGGTGTACCTCAAGAGTTGACATAAGAGTACCCATTGCCGGGGTCATAGGACCAATCTTTCCCTCCCAAAATGATTGAAAACTTAAAGATAGCAGATTGTGGTCGCTATCAATAGTGGGAATTACTTCCATATCCAACACATATGGCCACAAATGGAGGTCTAAAAGGATATAGTCTATCCTAGAGGAGTGATCCAACCTGTTATAGGTATGAGCACCATGACGATCTGAAGGAGTTCTGCCATTAGCCGCCCTTAGGCCGAACTCGAGGGACATGGTGTTCATAAATACAACCGACTTAGACCATCTCCTAATAGGGGGCAAAGATAGTAGAGGGATGCCTCTCTTGGCGTCATCCTCCAGAAGATCGGGAAGATCAAGCGATGAGAGGGGCTCAAAAGAGCAGTTGAAATCTCCTGCTATCAAAACACGTGATGCACATTGGCACTTATGCAATTCCCGTTCAAGGAGTAGGAGGGTAGATGACACGGCTCCCCCACTAAGGCCTCTAGCATAAACATTTAAGAGGTCGAGGGACTTTCTTCCTTGTGCTCCCTTGATAGTAATCCTTAGGATATCAGGAGAAATATGGCAGGCCTGTTTGACAGAGCACCCAAGAGAAATACTAACCCAAATGAGGAGACCGCCCGAAGGGCGACCTCTCCCAGAAGGGGATAGAATGGCCGGCTCGAAAAAGGTGGTATAGCCAACCATATGGTATGGTGCTGTACTCCAAGTCTCCTGAAAGATGCAAATGCAATAAGGATCTATCAAAGAATTCCAAGTTGGAAGATCCAGTTTGCCAGAGATGCCAGCAACATTCCAGCTTAGAATCTTTAGGGGAGAGATATCTGGAGGTGAATCGTAAATAGTTGGGGAGATAACGGGATTAGGAATGCCATAAGGTGGATTTGATTTGGAAGACAAAGGGGAATAATTTCTAAGCTGGGGACGTATATCGGACTGTGGGCTCTGATAATGGGAATTGAGAGGGGGAGTGTAAGGTAAAGAATCCCCAGCCCCTATTACATCACTATAGCCATTACCCGCAGGAATACAGGAATCAATGACAGCAAGGTTACCATGTCAATAAAAATCGTACAAGAAATGCGGTTCCCGATGCCTGATGCGGGGAAAGGAGGCAAAGTTGTTGGCATCCGTAAACTGTGCCCCCTTTTTACACCCGTCATGTTCTGAGAGTAAGGAATAGTGCAGATGGTAAGAATATATAGAGTCTGAGTAAAATTGTCTTAGGTCGTAGCATTCTATGCCATTCGAAATGGGACCTAAGTGATGCTTGCAAATGAGTCGTGGGACCCGAGGATCCCTAAAGTTTACAACAATGCAATCCCCAGGTAAGTTTTTGCGTCTATTGCCCACCCAAGAGACCCTCCTGACATGAAGAACATGGCCGTCCAAATCCCTTGGGAGCGGCCTATTGTTATTCAGCCAGTGGGTTGTTTTGTTTTTAACTCTGTGAAAGACTCAAATTTGCCAGCTTTAAGCCGAGGGACACCTGCTAAGACAGCCACGTAAGAAGAACATTCCGGTGGTAGATTTATTTGGGGTAGGGATTGCTGGATATCGCCAGATTTGTCAGCCAAGCGAACTGGGGTGGTGTACACATTGGGAGATTTATATTGGTTCTTGTTAGAATCTGCTTCACAGACCAGCACTTCCATAATGTCAGGACTGGGAGTTGGGCCTGATGCTAAAACTTCGTTAGTCATGGGTTTGTGGGTCCGAGTACATATGGAAGTAGCAGATTTGGGGCGCGATGTAGATGCACCATGCTTGGACCTTGCACCTAAATTAGTATTTAATTCTTGTAGGGTATGTTGTGAGGTAGACTCGCTTAAGATGTTAGTAGAGGGGGCTACAGTAACAGAATTGTCCTTACCATTCTTCGATTGGAACTTGATCAGTGATTTAAGGGAGAAGAAATTGTCTAGGGAGGCCTGTTCAGATCTCTCAAGCCTCTCAGACATGGTCTTGACCCTTTCGATCAAGGGAAGTGTGATGGATTTAATGAGAAGTTCAATTTGTTCTATAAGAGACAAATTAGACTGGGAACCAGGGGAACCTGAGTTGAGGAGTGACTGCTCTACTGATGTTAATTGAGAGGTCAAATTTGAAGAGTGTTCAATGGGTGGATGTGATTGCTTGGTTTTGCATTTCTTGGGGGCCTTTTGGCGGCCCCCTTTATGACCACTACCAGCTCTTTTTCTCTTACTAGGAGCAGTTTCAGACCCAACAATGTTTGTAGCCTCAATTGGAGGGACAGACACAAGGGAGGAGTCTAAATTTACAGTCAGTACGGAGGACAGTGTTTGAGTAGCCAATGGGGAAAGACAGGGAAGATTTGATTGTGGGAGAAGGCCACACCCAGAGGAGGTATCAGAGCTGGTACCAGTACTGGTACTGGGCGCCGAGCTCTGACGATTCCCCGAACTACTCACAATAATCTGAGTGGGTTCTGTAACAGGTGAAGCTGCCGTGGCTATATTGCCCAATGACGAGCGTTTATTAATAGAGGGATCGAGAGATAAACGGCGCTCAGTTATGGCAATTTCCTTTTCTAGAACTGAGCAGGCACGTATAATGAAATGGTCCAAGGTGCCACTAACAGAACCCCCACCAGTCCCGCCTCCCTTTCCCGAGCGAGTAAACATGGCCATAAGCGCGATACAAACAATACAGTACAAATGCTAGAAAATCGGACAAATGGCCTAGGGCTCAAACCAGCACACCTGCGTCTATCACACAAAGTACTGGATAGTGCACCACAATAACAAAGTCAGCACAAATGATCAGTGAATTATCAGCAAACCTAGGGACGTGGCCCAGCCCAGCCTCCTTCGGCCTCCGACGGCCACAGACGGCCCGCGGGCTTAGCCCGGCGCCGCCCACGCGCGTCCCGCGACGCGGGAAGACCAGCGTCCTTTTGAGCGCCTCCGGGCGCGTGGCTAGCGTCACGGGTCGCTAGGGCCGCTGGGAGCTGTAGTTTGCTCCGGCCGCGAGAAGGTAATGCGGCGATGGCGGCGTCTTCGGCCCTGAAGAGGGACAGCAGGGTTGTGAAAGGAGGTAGGAGAAGCACCAGCAATAACCTCTGACCAAGTAGCAAGTCACCCGTATTAGGCAGGGCTTCGAGTTCAAAAGTTCCCGCTCCCCCGGAAGACCAGCGTCCTTTTGAGCGCCTCCGGGCGCGTGGCTAGCGTCACGGGTCGCTAGGGCCGCTGGGAGCTGTAGTTTGCTCCGGCCGCGAGAAGGTGATGCGGCGATGGCGGCGTCTTCGGCCCTGAAGAGGGACAGCAGGGTTGTGAAAGGAGGTAGGAGAAGCACCAGCAATAACCTCTGACCAAGTAGCAAGTCACCCGTATTAGGCAGGGCTTCGAGTTCAAAAGTATTTTGAAGCACGCCGTGTTTTCTTCTGGCCCCATATAAACCTATGTGCCAGAGACTGAAGTTGTGATAATTGCGATCGCGTCAGCTCTAACGGTACCGTCCTAAAATAATACATTGCTCTAGGGAGAATACACATTTTTAAATCATTACAGCGCCCAACCATTGATAAATGAAGACACTCAACCTGTTCCAGTTGCCTTTTTGTTGATAGTAATATGTCTGCCCAATTAACTTCAACGATCTCTTGGAGTGACATCCTAATCTTTATACCCAGATATCTCGCTTCTGGTGTTACACAAACTTCTCCAGGACAAAGTCCCTCAGTGCATACAACCTGGGTTTTAGAGATATTTAACTTGTACTCGGCCACTGCCCCGAAATATTGAGTCTGGTTCTCAATCTCCCTTAATGCCTGCTCGGGATCAGATGTAATTACCGCTATATCATCAGCGTAAGCAAGGACACGCACTTGGTGCCCCCCCACTGCCATTGACTGTATATCATTCGTTGTTTCCAGTATTTGAAGCAATGGGTTTATATAAATAGCAAAAAGTAACGGCGAACAGGCGCATCCCTGCCGGGTTCCCCTAGTTATGTATACAAAAGCTGACTCCGTCCCCATGTGGTAAATAAAATATCACGCTCTCATAATTTCATAATATCAATAAGATCATGCATAAAGCAAGAGGCTGAGTCTGTGGTATCAGGTTCATAAAGGGATTTATTCCAATAACTCGAGTCAAAGGGAGAATATTTCCATCACCAAAATTGGATCTGGAAAGGGGCTCAAAAGTATTCTCAATATTCTCCAAACATTATTCACAGAGTACAGTATATATACATTTCTCAATTGTACGTAAGCAAAAGAGCAAGAGAGAATGAGATAAGAGCATGTGGGCGTGTAAGTAGGCGTGAAGGTGGGCGTCCATGTGGGCGTCCACTTGATGATAATGGGTAATTTGTCATGTGTGGGTGGATACCTGGAGAATCCTGCAATGTCAGCAGAAATATTTGGCAGAGATGCGTGCGCAGTCGCATGACGTGTGATAGACGTGCAACTAGAGGGCGAAAGGGACTTGACATTTAGCTCTACATGTGGAGACAAAAGTCTGGGGTTATGTCAACCTAATCCCAAATCATATCTAATTTCCTATGTTTAAAGAACTGTGTTATCCAAAAAGAAAGGTCTCTCGAACAAAATCTATTCTATACTGACTGTGAGTGCGTGTACAAGCGTCTAAGTGTCTACACTAAATGCGAGGGGGTAGGAATATTCCATGGTAACAGGGCTATGAATTACTTGCATGAGGACAGAGAAGCCGGGCCTTTTGCTCGGTAGCTGGAAGAATGTTTACTTAAACTACTAGACAGGAATGCATTGGGCAGGGAGCGGAGCAGATAATTTCCGAAGGTGAAATACAGTTCTTGGCAGGCAGCAAGCTGATGTCGGGCATCGTGAGCCGCGCAGAGGATGAGACAAAGTTCATGGTCACAGATGCAGGCTCGGACTGGAGCTTCAGAGACAGAAAGCAAGAAAAGCTTGATGACAGAATCAGGGCCTACTTGCCTGGACTGTAAAATGGCATAAGTGAACCATATAAAGGCGGTGGCCTTTCGTACTTAGGAATGGAATATCCGGCCCATTCATGGCGGATCAACAGAGGACATGTTAACGGTGGACGCACATGTATTTGCGTCTTCATAACTGGAACTGGAGGGAACATACATGTACTTGTAACATGCACATAGAACCGTTGGGGTCCAAGATAGGGGACATAACTGACCAGAAAAATCCATATTTCCACATTCCCTCCTTGTCCCCTACTTGCCCGTCAAGAGATATCAATCTTCATTAATCCATTGATCTGTTCATATAGCATCATTTGTTCTTCTTTCTTCTTCTGGGACGAACGAAATCTTGGTGGTGGAATACACGATGTGGCACATAGACCACAAATCGCTGGTCCACATTGTAGGCATAAGCAGCAACTGAATAGTATGAGAAAGCAAATACCTAGGAAGGATAGGACCCTCCATCCAAAGGTAGATAATACACTCCAAAACCAACCGGACCAAGTCCAGGTGCCTGGATTCTGGTGTATCTGGCTTACAATCTTATGAAGGCGAGTTATGGCTTTATATACAGATGGCGAATTTTCTGGTATGAAAAATGCAATAGCTTGATCCGATGACCCTACAAGCTCCGCCCCTATCGGCCAGGATAACGTCAAGGACAAGACTATTTTGAAGCACAACAATCCGCATAGCAGACTGCTCTTCTGTTAAATTGCCTAAGGCGGAAATAGTTTTGTTCACTACTGCTTCAAGGGTTCTGGTTAATCTACGTATCAGCTTACTATTGGTAACTGTACCTATATAGGGAAAGAAACCTTTATTGAAATCTGTGTATTTTTCCCATGCTGTTTCAGTGTAATCGACAATTGGGAGATCTCTCTGCTGTCTATTGTGTACTAAATGAGTATTTCTATGATAATCAGGAGGAGCTAGGAAAACAGGTGGTAGGAGGAATGCTATGTAACAGGTACCATCCCAATCTAGAGGTAGGCGTATATATGCGGTCTGGCCACATATAAAGTAGGAATGACGAGAAGCTCTAAATGTAGACTTGCCTTGATCACTGAATTTTATTACAGTGGTGCATTTACTATGGCCCATGTGTATGGAGCCATTCTTTCTTATACATAATTCCCCTTTTACTGGGAATACGGACATGGCGGGCAAGATTGGTGTAGCTTCAGATTCAACGTTCAGGATCATGAGGTTAAGTGTAAAATTACCTAATCCATATACTTCATTTCTTAGATCAGTTCCTGTTCTTTTGGGAAGTCCCTCCTTGTTAGGGTAGCAGACTTTAAGCAAAACTAAGTTCAGGTTTCCCCATACCCAGTTGTCTTGATAAACTGCGGAATTCGAATCTAGGGAATTAATCAAACTAAACCATGCTCCACAGGAGCCATTGTGTGTGAACGGATAGAGAAAGAGGGGCAAAACTCCCTTATAGTTCTGATAGGGGGGGAGTCGGCCACAGACCCAGCAGTCTGTAGCATTGCTAGTCTGATGTGAATGGTGCAGCATCTGAATAAAGGTATTGTTGCGTAAGGCAAGTCGATATGATAACTCATAGGATGGCAGATCACTAAATGTGTGCTTTATGGTATCATTAGTGGAGGAGTATAAGAGTGAGGCAATAGGAGGAAAAATAGCATGTAGTATTAAGCTGATACATATTATCGTGATGCACATCTTGCTCTTTTTTTTTTTTTTATATCAATGTTATTGTCCAAGATCTTATGCAAGCCAGAATACATGTTCAACCGCTTCACCACCTAGTGGACTTAATTGATCAAACGGGTTCTGACTTCTTAGATCAAAGTTTAGCTTTGTGGAAACTTCTGGGGAGTCTCCTCTAGAAAATGGTGTTCAAAATCCAAAATCCAAGTTTAAAGTCTTTTTCCTTTGTAAAAGAGTGGTGAAGGTGCACTTTGACTTTAACGGCCGTCCCCGTGGTCCAGAGCACTGACTTTGGCGCCTTTCATCCAGGAGCGATGGAGTATTCTTTGACCTGGGTGTTGTCAGGGAAGGCGGCAGCAACCTGCGAACAACAAGAGAGTAGTGCAGACATCAAGGAAGCCAGGTAATCTGTCAGCATGTTATTATCAACATCAATAATCTTTTAGGCATTGGAGTGCCCCACATATTTGGTGGTCTACCAAAGACCACTTCATAGGGAGATAAGCCTGTTCTAGAATGAGCTACCATTCGCATGAAAAAGAGGGCAACCGGCAGGGCTACCATCCAATCGACACCTTTGTCTGCGCAAATTTTAATATCTGATTATGTCTTTCTACAAGGCCTGCTGCTTCAGGATGTCGCACACAATGGAATTTCCAGGTATACCCTAACAGAAGGGACACCTGCTTCATTAGTACCAGGACATATTTGTAACCTCTACATCTGTTCATTTGGATATAATCCATTTGGAGCACTTCAAAAGGGTGGTCAGGTGGATGGAATCCACCTTGTTCCATCGGAATGCCTTTACCTGGATTGAATTGGCAACAGATCATACATGTTCTGACCTTTTGTTTCGCTGCTGCACGCAGGTGCTTGTTGAACCATATATTCTGTAAGCTATCTATCATTGCTTTCTCTCCTAAGTGTGCAGGACTATGTGCGGTATTTATAATCACTTGTACCATTGAATCAGGAAGAAACCCTGATCAGTCAGTACCCCTCCTTGTTCCGACCATTTCTTTAATTCGTCCATAGTAGCATGTGTCTGTATGTCTTGTACATCCTTGGAAGGATCCCTAACTGTCATGGCTTTGGACACTTATTGAACCTGTAACTTTGTCATGTCTAGTGGGGTCTGAGCTGTCTGTTTAGCTGTTCGGTCTGCCAGATCATTGCCTTGGGAAATGGTATCTGTGGCTCTAGTATGTGCTTTACATTTTAGGATAGCTATGGCTGTTGGTAAATGTATTGCTTCCAGTAGGGCTTGAATATGGGGGCCATGCTGTATCTTGGCCCCATGAGAGGTCAAGAAACCTCTTTCTCGCCAGAGAATCGGTGTAAATGTTTACTCTCAGGTGCTTAGCTCTTATGCACGCTTGTGTCAGGGCGATGAGCTCTGCTGCTTGTGCTGACAATATGTCTATTCTTTTAGTCTCTATTATTACAGTATCAGTAGTCACTGCATATGCTGCCACTAATTCTCCCGCCCCTGTCCTCATGCATGAGCCGTCAACTTATAGTGTTAGGTCGGGGTCTGGGAGTGCAACGTCTGTCAAGTCTTGTCTTGGTTTAGTCACGGTATGTATTACTTCAACACAGTCGTGTGGTGAAACGCTTTCTGTACTGGAGGGCAAAAGGGTAGCAGGATTCAGTATGTTGCATCGTCTGATCTCTATGTGTGGTTGAAATAACGTTGGCTCATAGCCTGTCAGTCTAGCTACAGTCAGGTGTTGTGTTTGTGTCCGGTTCAAGAGAACCTCTACTGCGTGTGGTACTTGTACTGTCAGAGGGTGGCCCAGCACTATCAAGTCACTTTGTCTTATGGCTAAGGCCGTTGCTGCAACTGATTTTTGGCACGCAGGCAAAGCCTGTGCTACTGGGTCTAATGTACTAGAAAAATAAGCACAGGGCTCGTGTTTTCCTGCATGATCTTGTGTTAGGACAGATAGTGCTGTTCCATCCCGCTCTGTCACAAAAAACATAAACGATTTGTTGTAATCAGGGTTTGCTAAAACTGGTGCTTGACATAAAGCTCTCTTTAATTCTTCAAATGCCACAGTGTGTTCTTGAGGACTTTAGTCTTTTTGTGTCTTGGGCTGGGAAAAACCAGAAATCAATTGAATACGTTCCGGTGCCCACAACTAATTCCCCTGAAAGATCACAATAAAACATGAGAAAAAGGGGAAAGCACCATACCTATTTCCTCGACTTAATTTCTAAGGGGGCTAATTTCTAAGGGGCTTAATTTCTTAAGGGGCTAGCGGGAAGCGAACCTCCTCAGGGGCCAGCAGAAAGCCAATATTCTCCTCCTTCCCCCCCTTTTTGACAGGAGGAAATCTGAAACAGATTTCACTGCTGTCAAACACTATCAAACCCTGTGTTTTGTCAACACTATTAATCCCTGTGTGTAGCTACTGGGCGTAAGCAAAATTATAGGAGATACACAGCGTATTTGAAACGGCGAGAAATCCTTCAAATTAATGTACAAACCTCATTGTGTTAGCTCATAAGCTAGCCAAATGACATCTCATATGCAAATGTCCCTATTACATGAACCTACACCAACCTGAAGTCAATATTAATGCTAGTAGGCCCTAATAGGAATGCTAAATTACCTAAATATTCGGAAAACCAAGTTTAAGAACAGTTGTTAATGTTGATAATTAATAATTTATCTGCTAAAGAAATCAGTCATTTTGCAATAATTTCCACCTATACAATAAATAGCCTAATTTAAAAACAAGTCAACTTTTGGGGCCACCACTTACAAGAATGAGTTTACTAAAGCAAACTTTAAAAAGGAAATCCTGTCAGATATTTTCTCATTACCCTAAATACCGAGCCTTATTTGTCACTCTGTGGTGGCAGTCCTTATTTAAAACAGGCCTTTCAAGAGTTAAGATGCGAGTGCACAGATCATAATTGTTCCTTAATGTCCAATCTGGAAACATATGACCGAGGCTGCCTGTCTATAAGAGAAAGGCAGTCATGTGAAAAATATTTTAGTCTTGCATAATTTTTCCTTTTATTTCATTCATCTCCAACACCAATTAGACATACACTGATAACGTGTTGTCTGCTATTTTGACAGCATGATAAAGGTAATATCACGTCTGTGAAATTTAGTAATTGTGAACAAGTTCCAGCCAAGCGCTGTGCAAAGATCGCCGTCGTCACGACTATCTCTGTACTTGCACAGGAGAACTTGGTATTAAACGCTAAACAGACTGGTCAATACAACACAAAAACAAAACATATATAAAATACATATGCCAAGCCATCAGTATACCAAGCACAGAAAGCATAGACAATTGCACTAACATATATAAATGAGCAGCGATGCGCAATTACAGTACCTACAGCTCAGAGGCGAACATTCTGGCCTGCTTAATTTGTCAGGCTTATAATCAATAATTCATTTACCTGCCCTATACACCCCCATCTGAAATCACCGTGTCAAGTCTGACACACAGAATCAGCAATAATAATCAAAAACGAAGAACACACGAACCTGTTTGTTTTCTTTTATAAAAACAGAATCAGCAATAATAATCAAAAACGAAGAACACACGAACCTGTTTGTTTTCTTTTATAAAAATGAGCTATGCATCTTCGTCAACACAATGTACCCTAATGTCCCAGACGAAGACGCACCTCTCATCTCTCCTCACAGACTTTTAACCACTGGATCATTTATCCAATGCAACTGGTGGCAGCTTGTGGCCACAATTCAAAAATGTCTGAATTTGAAAATCGTTTTTATATAGGCACATAGCCCTTAAAATTCCAAGCAAGAGCAACATTTTACTTTCTGGCCAGAAGCAATATAGCATTTTCTAAAAAATAAAACAAATCTTCTCCATAGACATTTCCTCGGGGCACTCGTTTTGCACAGAATAGAACAAGGGAATCTTTCTCGACTTACATTTCTCAGCTGCCCTGTCTTATCAGAGAAGCTAAAAATAGCCCCTCAGCGCGGCCTGAGCCTGGGCTGCCAGCCAACTTTTTTTTTTTGTTGTTCCGGCTGCAGGCATTACACAGATGCGATGTCAGAGAAGCTTTCTAAGCAGTGCCTCTGTTCTGCTCCTCTCACCGGCCCCCACCTACGCTGGCTACAAGGTCAGAATCTGTCTCCGATTTCTGTATCACATACTGCTCTACACAGCCCCCACCTTCTCCTCACTCTGAAGCTGTCAAAGACAAAAAGACTACTCAATTCCATAAAAACTGCAATAATTCGCCCAATTGAAAAATTATTTTTACATACAATTTGCACTCAGGGGGTCATAATCTCACCGACTTGACCCAGCACATTGGCTCACTGGACCACCAAGAACACAAACCTGTATTCTTGAACAATTTGCAAATTCGAAATACCCACAATTCTTTTTTTTTTTTTTTTTTTTTCAAGCTAAACTTTTCAACAATTACTTTTTCGTTAGCACTTTGTACATTAGGGGTGTCATCAAATCACAGGTGTTGCTCCTTCTCTAGCTACACCCCTCTCAATTTCCTATTGACAACGTAGTCAAATGTTGGACCATGTAAACACCAGCTATGCGCTGTTCATTTGGTGGGTGGCTCAAGAACCTTTGGGCTACTATATCATTATTAAATGTATCGCGGTACTTGCGGTGGCACTCTAACTGGTCTTTCTACTGGGGCCACTCTTGCTAGGTCCTCTGAAAGGACGGGATAAATACCAGCAACGTCAGTATTTCTTTCTCCGTCAGCCTGCGCTCATTTTACCTACTCCAATTACTCCTGTAACATCTGTTCCTTGGCTTTTCCAGACTCCAGTCTACTCCTCTCTGCTTCGTGAAACACTTACTCTGACCTACTATGTGACTCCTTGCGCCAAAACTCAATGGCATCCTTCCAAGCTGGTCTACATTTTCTCTTTCATAAGAGCGTTACGTTGTCCATCTACTTGTTCTGCTTTTACTCGGATACCTTCCTCAACTAACACGTTTTCTCGGGCTTTGCCCATTTAACGTTTTTAAATGGGCAACAATGATAATGACGATCTAAGAAAACTTAATCACAAGACATAATCCTCGACATTAACGGAATTATTCTGAATTTATATACTTGATATACTAGATATACTGCTAAACAGTACAGATACACTGCTGAAACAGTGCAGACCGGATTTGTGTACCCAAACCCGTCTGGATCGGCACAACTTATGTGCACGCCAGAACGCCTCCCCAGTAATGGTACTCACCGGGTAGCTCGGAACGGAAGGCCTCGGAACGGAACTGAACTGAACTGGACTGGACTCGACTCGAAAACTTCGGAAACTTCGGAATCTGGTGGGCCTCTGTATACCTCGGACACAGCTCTCTCGCAGGTGGGCTCTGGGTAGGACAATCTGCGTTCCTCACCGCCTCGTATGGATGCCTGGTCGCAGTCTGTCCCCTTCGTTGGCCTGAGGGAGTTGGCGGGAAGACCCGCGACATGCGCGCTTGAAGTCCATCACGGCTGTGGAAGGGGGCAAAACTGGACCTTCATCTCCGGCGTGTGGGGAAAGAGATTAAACTGTTCGGGCGCCATTCTGTGGTAAATAAAATATCACGCTCTCATAATTTCATAATATCAATAAGATCATGCATAAAGCAAGAGGCTGAGTCTGTGGTATCAGGTTCATAAAGGGATTTATTCCAATAACTCGAGTCAAAGGGAGAATATTTCCATCACCAAAATTGGATCTGGAAAGGGGCTCAAAAGTATTCTCAATATTCTCCAAACATTATTCACAGAGTACAGTATATATACATTTCTCAATTGTACGTAAGCAAAAGAGCAAGAGAGAATGAGATAAGAGCATGTGGGCGTGTAAGTAGGCGTGAAGGTGGGCGTCCATGTGGGCGTCCACTTGATGATAATGGGTAATTTGTCATGTGTGGGTGGATACCTGGAGAATCCTGCAATGTCAGCAGAAATATTTGGCAGAGATGCGTGCGCAGTCGCATGACGTGTGATAGACGTGCAACTAGAGGGAGAAAGGGACTTGACATTTAGCTCTACATGTGGAGACAAAAGTCTGGGGTTATGTCAACCTAATCCCAAATCATATCTAATTTCCTATGTTTAAAGAACTGTGTTATCCAAAAAGAAAGGTCTCTCGAACAAAATCTATTCTATACTGACTGTGAGTGCGTGTACAAGCGTCTAAGTGTCTACACTAAATGCGAGGGGGTAGGAATATTCCATGGTAACAGGGCTATGAATTACTTGCATGAGGACAGAGAAGCCGGGCCTTTTGCTCGGTAGCTGGAAGAATGTTTACTTAAACTACTAGACAGGAATGCATTGGGCAGGGAGCGGAGCAGATAATTTCCGAAGGTGAAATACAGTTCTTGGCAGGCAGCAAGCTGATGTCGGGCATCGTGAGCCGCGCAGAGGATGAGACAAAGTTCATGGTCACAGATGCAGGCTCGGACTGGAGCTTCAGAGACAGAAAGCAAGAAAAGCTTGATGACAGAATCAGGGCCTACTTGCCTGGACTGTAAAATGGCATAAGTGAACCATATAAAGGCGGTGGCCTTTCGTACTTAGGAATGGAATATCCGGCCCATTCATGGCGGATCAACAGAGGACATGTTAACGGTGGACGCACATGTATTTGCGTCTTCATAACTGGAACTGGAGGGAACATACATGTACTTGTAACATGCACATAGAACCGTTGGGGTCCAAGATAGGGGACATAACTGACCAGAAAAATCCATATTTCCACACCCATTGTACAGATTTTAGCCCGTGGACGTTTATACATGATTTGAAGCGCTTGCAAAAAACGAGGTCCAAACCCCATCTTTTGCATTGTATCCCAAAGAAATGACCACGATACGCGGTCAAACGCTTTCTCAGCGTCTAAGAAAATTAAGCCTATCTGCTTTTGCTGTACAGTAGCATAATCTAATAGCACAATCCCCCTATGTAAATGATTAACAGTACTCCTACCGGGCAAACAGCCATGCTGATATCTAGATACCAATGGGGGTATAACCTGCGCCAGCCGAGTTGCACAAATTTTAGAATATACCTTGCTGTCTGCGTTTATTAGTGATATGGGTCTATAGGACGCTGGGAGTCTAGGAGGCTTGTCCTTCTTTTTGAAGATCACACTATTGGCGTCGTCCCAAGACGGTGGAGGGTTCCCGTGCTGGGCCACTATGAAAGTAGCCAACATATCTTCCTTTATAATACAAAAAACGATCCAATATATTAGTCAGTCAAAGGCTTTATTTCGATAAATCAAATCATAAAAGCATCACATTAGCACAAAAAGACATTTATACAAAAACAAATTTAAATTAACCGTTAATTATGGACATTTTTTCCAAAACATATCAAAGAGAATAAAAACAAAGTTAAAAATTTAAGATTTAAAGTTGATCCTTCAATTAAAAAGCAAATTAAACATTAGATGCTAGCCTTTTGGCTCTAATGGACCATGTCCACGATAAAAAATTTGAAAGACCACAAACGTACAATGTCCGGGTGTCCGATGTTAGAATACGGAGTGCCTCACTTGAGTGCCTAGTGCCCATACACCGACATATAGGTTTGAGGCACGCTTGCCTTGGGCGCACATAGGCCGGACAGACAAACAGAATATGCGGTACAGTCTCTACACTAATTTGACAAAAGGAACAAAAAGGACTTGTCTGGGACGGGGGCTTCCAATGGGCAGTTAAAGCGCGCACTGGAAGAGACCCTACCCTAAATCTAAAATATAGGGCCCTATCATGGGATTTCCATACCAGATCTAGGTAGAGTTCCCGAGATGGAACATCCTTATGTCTTAGGAACTCTCCCGTTAGCCTGCCAAGAGTTGGGTCAGTACTAACTCTATTGGTAACCCAGTTCCAATAGAGGGTCTTTATAGTCGCTTTCGGGGGAGAGGACAGACTATCCCAGGCTTCACTAAGACCTAGCTTACCAAGGAGATGTTTAACATCTTTAAGCCATTGTATTTTATGCCATCCCACCACTGACATTACTTCTGCTAGGCCCTTCGCATACTTGGCAAGTTCTGGGACTCGCCACAGTCTAGCCCATAGAATCAACGGCCGGAGTTTTGCCAGATCATTGATGGGTTGGCAACCTAGGTCAAGCAACAGCGGTATCATTGGGGTACTCTGCGGAAGTGACATAATGCCCCTCAAAAATTTATTCTCAGACCTTGTCAATAGATCTGTGTTAGATGTGCCCCAAAGCTCTGCACCGTAGAGAGCAGAACTAACACCCTTAGCCTTATAAATGTCAATAACAGGTGCAATAGGTCGGGACGTGGCAGATCGCTGCTCCTTATACAGCGCCCCTGTAACCCTCTTATGTTTTAGCAGCATTTTATGGAGATGAGGGGTCCACTGCATGGTTATTGAGATACGGATATCTAAATAATCGAATACAGTGACCCTCTCCAGGGATACATTGTTAAGTACGGCTTTTATGATTTGATTTATCGAAATAAAGCCTTTGACTGACTGATATATTGGATCGTTTTTTCTATTATAAAGGAAGATACGTTTTTTCGGGGGATTTAGCACTAGAAACTTGGTCTTGTCAGTATTTATGACAAGGCCACGTTGGTCACAAAAGGCCTGAAACTTATCTAGGAGGCCTTGGAGGCCTACCAGAGTCTTTGATATTACGAGCGTGTCATCGGCGAATAAGAGAGTGGGGATTCGCTCTCCTGCCAGGGATGGTGCATCTGATGGTTTTTCGAGTAGATGCTCAACAACCCCATTCATATATAGTGAGAAAAGGGTTGGAGCAAGAACACATCCCTGGCGGACCCCTCTCCCCACCGGTATCCTGTTCGTTTTCTGCCCCTCGGTTCCCCACCTCACTTGCGCGAAGTTACCTTCATGTAGCCTCACTAGAATAGACAAGATATTAGGTGGAATCCCCATATCTGCCAGCACACTCCATAGTTGTCCTCTGGGCACAAGGTCAAAGGCAGTCTTTAAGTCGATGAATGCAAGATAAAGACTGCCTTTGCCTATGACAACCACTTTCCAATAAATCGACAATAACCTGAAAGCCTGCTCTATAGTGCCGGTGCCAGCCCTAAAACCCGCTTGATAATCAGAGAGAATCTCATTATCATTAGTCCATTGAAGGATTCTCTCAAGCAGCACCTTCCCCACAACCTTCTGGGTCGAATCTAATAAGCTTATAGGGCGATAATTGGCTGGGTCCTCCCTCTGGCCCTTTTTAAAAATGGGGATGACCTCAGCCCCCTTCCAGGATTCGGGGCTAGCGGCACCTTTATCAATTGCAGTGAGTAGGGTATGAATAAGCTTCCCCCATTCCGGCAGATTAGATCGAAGCAGATCCCCAGGGATGCCATCAGGGCCAGCTGCCTTTTGGGAGACAATGCAGCTAATCGCGTATTCAACCTCCTTAACTGTAAATGGGAATGAGGTGTTTTCTTCAGGTAGTATTAGGGAGCTGCAAGGAGCGGAAGTAATAGCGATTCCTAGCTGACAAGAATACAGGCTTGAAAAATGATCAAACCAGGTCTGCCCAGTAATATTACAAGTAATGAGCTCGCTATTGGGCCTGTTCCTTGCCCTTATAGTGCTCCAAAAGCGACCAGCATCCCGCCCAGCGCTAGCCTCTCTAAGTGTATGCCAATATGCATCCTCCCACTCTTTTTTGGCTTTTGCAATCACCCAGTTATATTCTTTCCTGGCTTGCTGGATCAGGGGTTGTGACTTCGCCTTGACAGCCTCAATAAGGGCAGATTTCTTCTGTCTACATTTGAATGTATACCATCCCTGCTTCACATTGGGCCTCTGGTGCCCAGTTACCCTACCCCCATGTATATGCACCACAAATTGATTACCTACCGATTTTAGGGTCTCCTGGAACAGTGACGTAACTCTAGAGGGATCAGAATGTTCTAAAGAGTACATCTCCATCTCACTTAGCGAGGCATCCACAAGTTGTCCTATAACCCAAACTTTTGCCTCATCTAGGGCAACTTTACGCCATTTGAGGCGCCTTCCACAATTAGATCCAATATATCTCCAATGGAAGTTTATCAGGACCAGTCGCTTTCCCTGGCGCTAAACCATACAATGCTGTCTGAAGTTCTAACATAGTAATGGGGGCTTCTAATGCTTCTCGTTCTACTTGCCCGAGCTCAGTTAAGTCGAGATTCTGTAAAAACCTCACTATATTATCATGCTCGACTGGATCTTGAGTATATGACTCCTTTTAATAAGAATGGAATACATCCAATATTCCTGCCGTAGTCTCAACTGTGCCACCTTTACCATCTTCAAGGATTGCTATCCGCTGGGCGGCTTGTCTACCACGCATTCTCTGGGCTAAACATCTACCAGTTGCTTCCCCATATTCATATCTTTCTGCCTTATATATTTTAAATTGAATGGCAATTTCCTGACTCCACACCCCATTGATCTTGGCCTTACAGCGTGCAGTCTTAATTTGTGCTTATTGGCTATCAACTTTAGCACTGACCGCTTGTATGAGTTCCTGCTTAGCTTTCTTTAGGTCCTCAAGCAAACCAAGCATTCTAACCTTCTGTCGTCTCTGCTTAGCCCATCCATAGCTGAGTGTTCCCCCCCTTAAACCAGCTTTCAATGTGTCCCAGACTATTAGTAGGGTAGCGGACCCTCTGTTGCTCTCCATAAACAGTGTAACCCAAGTTCGAATGTGTCGGGTAAATTCCTCATCTCGTAGAAATTTTTTAATAAATGTAAAGGATCGCTGCTCCCTTGAAAGACTAAAGCTAGCGAGATCCAATATCACAGGTCCATGATCCGATGTAACACGGGCCATACCTGCATCTTTGCACCAGCGGTCATCGACCGAGGTAAAAAGATATAGTCTAGCCGAACAAATGTATTGTGTGGGGATGAATAATATGTGTACCCTGGATTGCCATGGTTCACAGCAGTCCATCCATCAACAAGACCATGATTCTGCAAGAGCTGTTGTAGCGCCCTAAATACCTTGGGTTTACGCCCAGTATACTTTACAAAATAAGGATCCCAGGTCTGGCCATCACCATGTATATTGAAGTCTCCGGATAATATCAATGGGGTCCCCCAAAGTGCTAGCTCAACATTCAAAAACTCCAGAGTCTCAACCTCATCCAGATTTGAACCATATACTGTACAGAGCACGATCTTGGTGCCCCCTAGGATACACTCGGTAATGGCCCACATCCCCAGATTATCCACCTTCTATCTACTCGTGCCTGCCATCCCACGGGTCAGAATCGCTACCCCCCTATTCATAGTAGACTGTCTGGAAGTTGCTAACAGAGTGAAGCCCAACTCGGATAATATCCTACGGTTGGACCAGGGGACTTGCGTCTCTTGCAAGCAAAGAATATCTGGATTTATGAGCCGAAGATCTGCTATGACACGTTTCCTTTTAAGGATATTATTCAACCCGCAAACATTAAATGTACATATACGCAGCCTCCTATCTGTCATTACTATTTGAAAATCTTATGCCCATCAATATATAAAAATATGTCCCATCATTCCTATCGTTCCTACAACACATACTATGTACTGAGTTTTTCCCCTTTAAGAAGTACCCACCCGGCCCCTTACCCCCCATGTGACCCTCTACACCCCCCACCACCACCCAAAAGAGCCCCCCCACCCCTCAAAACCCTCCCCCATCATAGAGGCTTTAGGGCCGATCGCCCTGTGATGCTCGGTGAATAGCCCACTTAGTGCTCACCCTTCCCATATCCTTTTTGAAGATATGCAACAAAGAGAGAAAGAAAAAAAACAAAAAACGGAAAGAAGAGAAATGTTCAATGCCACATTAGTACATTAATACAATCTACACCTTGTATATTTTCCTTTTCCCCTTTTTACCTTCCTTTCCCCCTTCCCTTCCCCCCTTCCCCCCTCTAAATCGCCACACAATCCAACGTTAGCTGCCTTGAACTGAGATGGTGCTCCTCATCCCAAAGATTGAAGATATTCTTTAGCCAGGACTGGAGAAGTGAAGAAACGTATCTGGCCCTTGTTAACCGTCTTTAAGGTGGCCGGCTGCAATAGGAACACTTGGAGGCCTTTTACTTGGAAATGAGTGATCAACTGCCGTAACTGTCATCTTTTTTCCACTGTAAAGTGGCAGGAATTAGGTCTCACAAAGAATTGAGTTCCCTTGCCAGTTCTCTTCTTATCTGGCCTAACCAAATCGTACAATGCCTGCCTGGCCAAGAAATTATTAAGAGAAATCAAAATAGCCCGCGGCTGCTGCACCGCTTGCCCATTGCTTGCTGTCCATTGCCGAGATGGAAATCTATGTGCCCGTTGGATTTCATGTGCCCACTTCCATTCCTTTAACTCAGGGAGCGCCTCCTCAAACAATTCAACAACAAATTTTCAGACATCTTGCCCCTCAAGTCCCTCCGGCACACCTAAAATGCGCAGATTGTTGTGGCGCAAACGATTTTCCAAAACTTGTCCTGCACATCATCCTTATTGGCTTTTATATCTGCCACTGCATCCCTTTGTGTAGCCATCTGGTCTTCAAGCAATGATATACGAGTCTCTGCTTCCGCCATTCGCTCAGTAAAATCATTGCAGGTTTTTGCCAACCGCCTAACTGTATTTTGCAACTTCCTACAAGCGGTGTGTGTTTTTAGATTCTCTGCCCGTGTTTCTAACCTATGCTCAGAGATAGATCGGTATATTGCTTCCAATGATACTTGGCCGCCAAGCCCTATCAACTAACAATAGCACACAGGGTATTGCGCCAACTAATAATGCCACTTTGAAGCAGTCGTTAAAAGGAGAGATACTTTTATTTCTCCTTTTTTTCGTCTTTGCCAATGTATTGTATCGGACAGTGCACATATAAAATAGACAACGTTTAACAGTTTGTGTAGGAATAGTGATTTGTACTGGAGGGGTATCCTTCCAGTACAAGACCTATGCTAGACTCACACGTACACCTCTATGGTGCAAAGGTGGGTGCGTGGAGCTCGGCAGCCTGAATGTGCACTGGCACTAAGAAGAGGGAAGGAGAGTGCCATACCTATGAGGATGGTGCGCTAAGAAGAGGGGAGGAGAGTGCCATACCTCTGTAGTATAGTGCGCTAAGAAGAGGGGAGGAGAGTGCCATACCTCTGAGGATGGTGCGCTAAGAAGAGGGAAGGAGAGTGCCATACCTTTGTAGACATGGTGCTCTAAGAAGAGGGGAGGAGAGTGCCATACCTCTGTAGTATGGTGCGCAAAGAAGAGGGAAGGAGAGTGCCATCCCTCTGTAGTATGGTGCGCAAAGAAGAGGGGAGGAGAGTGCCATACCTCTGTAGTATGATGCGCAAAGAAGAGGGAAGGAGAGTGCCATACCTCTGTAGTATGGTGCGCATAGAAGAGGGGAGGAGAGTGCCATACCTCTGTAGATATGGTGCGCTAAGAAGAGGGGAGGAGAGTGCCATACCTCTGTAGTGTGGTGCGCTAAGAAGAGGGAAGGAAAGTGCCATACCTCTGTAGTATGGTACGCTAAGAAGAGGGGAGGAGAGTGCCATACCTCTGTAGTATGGTGCGCTAAGAAGAGGGGAGGAGAGTGCCATACGTCTGAGGATGGTGCGCAAAGAAGAGGGAAGGAGAGTGCCATACCTCTGTAGTATGGTGCGCTAAGAAGAGGGGAGGAGAGTGCCATACCTCTGTAGATATGGTGCTTTCCTCCTCTCTCCTTGCAATGCAACGCAGCACAGCAACTTTGGGTGCTGGCTGCTCTGTGTTGTGTGAAAGGTTCGTAAATCTGGACCCAAGTCTCTAACCTTCTAATGGCAGCAGCTGATTATTTTATATTTTGATCATAAAGTAGTTGTACTAAACTGCACTAACCTTTCAAACTTGTCAAACAGATTTTAATTTCAACATATGTTTCTGATGATACGACCAATTTAAAAATGCCTGCCATTTTTCCAGGCAAACAAAAATTCTAAATAATAGTTGCTTCCCTGCAAGAGGACAGAATACCATTAGCTAATGCTGAAGTGCCTGGGGCAGAATCTGCCGGCAGGGGCAAAAGGCAGTGGAGGTCATTAAGCCTAACCCCATCAGCCAGTCTGAATAACCTTTGGTCAGGAATAATTTTAGTCAAGAAAACCATTCAATGCCACAGAACCACAGAACCATGGGGCTGGGATTTGTCTGATGCGTTGGCAGACACATATGAATATATACATGCAGGGTGAAAGAGAGATTCTTTATAAATGCAATATCAGCACTGCCTTCTTATCCATACAGGTATGCACCTGAAGAAGTGGAGCAGGGTCTAGAGGCAAGAAACAGATCTCTAAATGGTGAAGTAATTTGTGCTCCTCTTTTTTCAGGTTCTGGTAGATAATGATGCTATCAGAAAAAAAATGGTGCTGAGTGGACTCATCTAGAGTTCTTATTTAGGCACAATTTTAAGGATGAGAAGGGTTGTGAAGAAATAACATTTGATTGAGATAGGGGCACTAAGGTTACTTTATTAGTGGCTAGCCCTATTATGCAAGTTTAAAGACACCACAGGAGTGGAGTGTATATTATTGATTATGGTTCCTCTCTCTCAACATTTTCTACCAGTAATGGTTAATGGGTTAATATTCCTGCAGTGCCTTTTGAGGACATACTTAAGCTTTGCAAGATCAACCACTTGAATAGTCTTGCTTGAAATGACTCGAACCAGGCCTGCCTCAAGACAGTCTCCAGAAATAGACTGCAAGCGCATTGTGACTATATCTTCTTGAAACGTCTCTCTGCCTGCATGTATCTATGAACCCATGAAAGCTGAGGCTTAGGACATTTCCTGTATGTCCAGAGGAAACCACCAAACTGTGCTAGATCCATACTTAAGTGGGGTGCTGGCATTGCAAAGTCAAAAGCAGCCTCGTGTTTAGTGAGGATTAATCCTGCAAAGACCATGCTCTTGGTAAGGAACATCCCAGCAATGTTTTCTGGAAATAGACAGTGAGTGTCTGGAGACTATTCAGTCAGAACCATTTGAAAGGAAGAAACATGTCCTTACCTAGTTTAACATTGTTTTATCAGATGTCTGTGGACCAACGTATTGACTGTGAATTCCTAAAGACATGCTTAGGTAAAAATTGGTAGGTTGGCCTCATGGACACCTTTTTGATGTTATTTGTTTCTGATCTAATTAACCACCTAGATCTATCCAGTTTCGTGCTGCCCAGACTGGATTTTTGCACAACCTTATGGAAGTCCGTTTTAACTTTTCCATTGCTTTCCTAACACTTTTTTTTAATTTACTTTGGTTATATAACTTAATTGTTGTCTTTTCCATCTTTTAATCCTTGTGGTATGTTTTTTCAGAAGTGAGCAAAGTTGTGGAGTCGGACAACCCAGAACTTTACAGTGGTTTTTTTTCAAACCTGTCAAGTTTGGTGAAGTGTGAAGCTTTAGGGCCTTATTATGAGTTCGGCGGTCTAAAGGACCTCCGAACCCATGGTGGCAGTCTGCAGACCGCCAGACTGTTGGTCCGCCAGCCATGTTACACTGTGGCGGTTGGACCAACACAGGACCACTGCTGCTCCCTGGTGGTGGGGCAGCAGTCTGAGGTCCCTAAAATGCTGGCAGTGCTGCCGCTCACCACCAAGCATATTAGGAGTTTCCTGACCGCCATAGTTTTCATGGCAGTCGTGGCATGAGGAAATAAATAAGGCCCTACAGGGTCCCCTTGTGCCTCTGCACCATGGGGTGCATGCAAGGGGGGAGGTGGTGTGTCCCCCTGCCTGCATGCACCCCCGTGTTCCTGCATGGAATGAAATGAACAACATTATGTATTTTGGTCCACGTAGGAACATACTTTGACTTTCCCATTGCGGTGCCTATTTCAAAGGCACCTCCATGGAAAGCCAAAGAACTGCTCACCAGCGACTTAAAAAGTTGTCATCTGGCAGGCGGTCTGTTTTAGCTTTGGCGGTTTGGGGGCATGGTGGCAGCGTAGTGGCCCTGCTCCCGCATCCCCAAAGTCATAATAAGGCCCTAAAAACTTCAGCATCCCTTCCTCTACTGGGAAACCATTCCTGATACCATATAGGGTCACATGGGGCAACAAGTGGATTTCTCCCCTGCAGTAACTCTCCTATGTCAAAGCTGCAACCTCATCAGGTCCCTTTTGCGAAGCCACTGCCTCCACTGTCCACTTCATCTACTTCATCATGAGGTAGTCTCTCCTAAGGAAAGTTCCTTTCTCTCCATCTCCTCCCACTCCAAACCACGAAAGGTTAACAGAGCTTAAACCCACCACTGACCCTGGTCCCCCTTGTACCATCCCAGTGCCCTTCTGTACCATATATGGCCACTCCCAAGTCCAGGATATGATCCTTTGAGGAGTGGATATCTTCTTGCTGGAAATAAGCCCAGTTGGCAGAGTATGTTAAACTTCATCTGCAAAATTCACCTTTTTGCACCAAGGAGAAGTTTCTCGATTCTGGAGGCGAACAGATAACCTTCTCATAATATTTTGTCACTAATGTCCTATTGGCCAATTTTTTTAAATTATTTTTGGCTTTTCCACTGAAACCTAATTTAGCATTTCTAACCATTATTTTTGCTGGTAATGTCTTTCAACATTTTTGATTTTTCAAGAATTTTGTATGTAAGATTGTTTCCTTATTGGTATTACCCTTCTTTTTGCTATCAATTTTGAACCCTTTAACCATCTTCTTCATATTGGCTTATTACACTTTCAAACCAACTTGGTGTGGCATCTATTTTGTTCTACATTACAGTGACATTGAATTATTTTGGACTGTATTTGCACACACTTTCTCGGAGGTTTCCTGTGAGGCTCAGGCCATGCTACGAAAAGTGAGCCTCTCCTTGTTTAACCCTGCTTAGGGCTGTGTATTGCCCATAGGATCATAGGTCAACGGGTCAGTATTTCTCAAAGAATATAATTAATTTAAAAACATTCGAAAAACGTTATTTTCTGAACATAGTGTGTGAGGCCACAGAGTTTAGCCCCAGAAAGAAGCTGTGGTAACAGCATCCTCTAAAAATATCCACTGTACTTAGCTATCCGTGATTTCCTATGGTAGGTACAATTACAGATTCGGAGAAACTGGCTGTTATTCAGGCTAGCCTGGCTGATGAGCCAGAAACCGGTCCCAGGATGCTCGTTTCCGGTCCAGGGAAGACATGGCTTGGCAGTTCGGGCTGGACTGTTCGCATGAGGCACAGGGTCAGACTGATTTGCATATGGCCATGTCTGAACTGGGGTGGCAGAGTGAGCTAAAGAATGATGATGGATTAAACCCAGATCAGTTGACTGGGGGTGAGTGCTTGCAATGTTCAACACTCCGTCCATCATCCCCTTTGGTTTTGCTTTGTTCTCTTTGGGGGTCAGAGTGGGTTATTGGCAGAAGCTTCTTTAGTCCAACATCAATTCTATGTACTGTGATCGGCGTCACTGGGGCCGTAACCAGTTTTGCTGGATCACCGGATCATAGTTAAGATCTGTGGTTCATAAGTAGTTGTTTAAAATGCTAAACATTTGACCAGAGTAGTAATCTGTCGTCAGACACAATGAAACAGTAAGCCCTACACACCATTCAGCCACCAAGCTGCTGTAGTCAATTTAGCAATCCTTTCCCCTTGGATAATATCAAACATTGCTTGCAGGGCTCCATAAGAAACAAGTATCTTGTGGTAGAATGACCTTTGCACTTAGATCGAGTGATCATTTAACAGCAATTTTTGGGAAACCTTTGCTGGTTATCTTTATAGTTTCACTTTTAGGTTCAACACCTCACTCACCATGCAGTTTGTCAGATATGTCTATGCCATCTCAACATCAGAGTTTGACAAAATACCACAGCCAATTGGCCGATGTGTAGCTTTCACTTGTGCAGCAGGTGAAGTGATACCGGGGTCCAGAGGCTTCAGGTCCTTACTCATTCCTGATCTTTGTTATATTTTATAATTCAAACAGCAGCTAGGGGGTCCATTTCCTTCCTTGCACTAGAGCCCATCACACACTGGCTACACTGCTGTCAATGTGCTCAGATTTGCTGTTTGTTGCTGTTAATTGATTCATAGAGTCAACCACCAAGACTTTGGAGAAAAACTGGAAGCTTAAAGAGATCTATAATGTGACCTCTTCCTTGCACCTCCATCCCGAAGAAAGTTCTGAACGTCTCCCAATACAGGGGCATATTTACAAGGGCCTTATCTCCGCTTTTTTGGCTTTTAAAGCCAAAAAAGCGGAGATAAAACTATCGCCCTATTAACAAGCGGGTGCCAACATGCATTAGCGCATGTTAGCACCATTTTACCCAACGCCTCTCTTTGCATCTCTAATGAGATGCAAAGCGGGTGTCACTGGGCAGGACAACCTTGTAAATATCGCTGATGTTCACATCGCGATATTTACAAGGCTGCCCCAGCATTGTAGCACACGTTAGTTTTTGGGGAAAACCGCTGTTTTCTCCAAAAACTAACGTCTGCTAACATGCAGACTTACCTATCCCTAACATTGGGGTGGATTATGCGGATACGACCCTGTGGGTCGTATCAGCAAGGTTATCGCCGTTTTGCAGGGAACATCGCTGGAAAACCAGCGATGTTCCCTGCAAAACGGCGATAACCTCGCTATCTCTGGAATTTTTATCGCCCTGGAGAAACGCATTGTTAATAACGCGCTACCAGGGCGATAAGTTCCAGAGATAGCCTGCGATAACAAAATTATCGCTAAGCACGGCCAGTGGTAATTATCGCTGCCCGTTGATGATATGCCCCGCAGTTCGTAAGGCAAGTATTTGTTTCTGAAAGCCGTTTAGTTTGTCTTAATGTAACTTTAGGGAGTGTGAACACTATTATTTGTGATCCTACGTTCCCTATCATCAGAAAATACATTGTTACTAAACTAGCAAGATTTTCAGATGGCAACAAATATTCGGATGTAGTTTGAAGTGATATGTTGCATACAATAAATCCAACCAATAACGTATGAGACATCATGGTGAGAGTCAAATATACAGGTGAGGACTAACTAGAGGTCCAAAGTTGCATTTTGGACATAATGCACACAGAATAGATGGTGAAAACTGAATATATACCATTAAAATCTCTCTTGGACCTCCATATACTTTAGCTTAATGTTAAGGGTAATAAAACCTATTTACAAGTAAAAATGCAGGAAATAATATTCCAGCTGAGAAAAAAACGAAAAAATTAAGATTGGTAAGTAAAGGGCAATAAAAAATAAAATATGACCCTCATCTTAAAAGTAGACTTAAGATCACTTGGAATTTTCTCGAAGGATAGTACACATTTCTGAAGACAAAGTAAAAAAAATCACTTATGATGTCAGGTGATTATCAACAATTTCTTTTCTTTTTGCAAGTCCGAGTTAAAATTTGCAATTTCACCATAGTTTCACCAGCGCAGTTTGCCTCCAGGCCAGGGACACAAAGGTATGGCAGAGGACTGGGAAGGATCAGGGGGTATGGTAGCTTTCCCACGGTAACCTTGGAAGGAAAGAAATAAGATGATGCAAGGGAAGGGGTGGGGTGAGGCATGGGGCTTGTTGCGTGTAGGGACTTTTTCCCAATCACTTGAGGCACCTGGAATGATTCCTCTTCTCCACAAAGGGCTGTTAAAGCTATCCCTAAAATGTTTATAATTCTGAGCATTGTGTTTTGCAAATATTACAAATTAAAAAAAAATAGTGCACATCTGTGGACAATGCAATGTCACACATCCCTAAGTATAAATAACTTCGACTACAGTACATGGCAACCCACAAGATTGCGGTAGAGCTAACATGAGAGCAAAATGACATCCCCTTGTTTAGGCACTAGCCCCTATCACCAGCTGAGAGCTAATTGCCCTCATACCCAGTTTGCCCAGGCATTTACTCACTAAAAATGCAGAAATAATTTGCGCTTTGAATGCCACAAAGCCCCTTTGCTTACATTGCTCCCCTTTGGGTGCAAAAACAAACAAAGATATTCAGCACAACTAGCATGTCTCTTTTTCCCCAATTCACTCTAGGCCTCAGCGACCCTCTTGGTGTCTAATTATCAAATCGCTAGCCAGAGAAATACACAGAAAAGAGTGTAGAACTGACAATATCAGAAGACCTTTGAACAGAGAATGCCCTTTAAGGTAGCCATGAGCTGTGTCTTTAGATTTTATTTTGAACACACACTGCAAATGGAATCCTTTCTAGATATTTTTCTGAATATTATGATTAACTTACTTCTTTTGACAGGGGTTTTATTGACAGTGCCACAAACTAATGCTCCACACCACTCGACCCTGCCTATTTATTCTGCTACCCAGCAATGCCCTTGCTTAGGAGGTGGGCTACTTACATCAGATCCCATAGACAGCCAGTGCACCACTCTTCAAATGTCTCACAAAAAGTAGACCAATTACTGACAACTTTGATGGCTGTCTTCAGGGAAGTGGGCCTTTGTACTGACAATTTTCTATCTGTATCCATTCTGATGAGGCATATTCCCTGTATATTTCTCCATACTGTCCTGAAACTGTCGGTTTCAGTATAATGTATCAAACATTGCATTCCGATATGTAAATTTCCTGTCTCTTGTCCCATTATAAATACACTTTTATTTCAACGTTACATCTTCCTACACATTTGAGATTGTCATCACTATGTAACAAATTACATTTCACTTGCTTCCACTCTTTAATCTAGATTTCTCTGTTCCTCTGTACTTAACCCATGGAACCTTCTTCCACCGACACTTTGCCTGATGCTAACGTTAGCACTTTAAAAATGAGGATGGAAGGGCCGATTCACAGACCTAATCTGAGACAAAATCCTAAACTTACTACTTATGGTATTCACAGAATGCACTTACGACTACTAACTTTACTTCTGCACTTGGGCTGGAATTTCCGCACCGGAGTGGAATTTCCGCACCCGGAGCGGAAATCCCGCAATTGTGCCTGAATTTCCACACTTGAGCCGGAATCACTGCTTCCAGGCCGGAATACCCACAATCTGGTGTTAATTGACTATATCTGATGCATGGTGTGGATGGTAGGCACTTGGACAGGTGATTAGCATTGAGGAAAATGCTCAACCGGCCATAAAGTGAGTATTCCTGCCTGGGAGCGGAGATTCCAGCACAAGTGCTGGATTCCACTCTGGGTGTGGAAATTCCGCACCGGGTGCAGAAAGTCCGGCCCGAGTGCAGACGTAAAGTTGGTAGTCATAAGTGCAGTCGTAAGTGGATTCTGTGAATACCATAAGAAGTAAGGGGCATATTATTGAGAAACGGCGTTAAAATTATCGCAGCTTTAGCGGCAGAAAACTGCCGCTAAAGCGGCGATAATGGGATTGATAATATGCCCTTGAGAATTCCCATAGAAGCCTACGTTCTGGTGTCAACATGGGCTTCTATTGGAATTCTCTGTGGCATCTTATCAAGCCCATTATCGCCACTTTAGCGGCAGTTTTCTGCCAAAGCGGCGATACTTTTAACACCGTGCTTGATAATATGCCCCTAAATTTGGGAATTTGTCTCAGATTAGTTCTGTGAATCAGCCCAAAGTGTCTTTCATCAAAAGTTGTTTCCCTTAGATGAATACATGTTCGAATGAGTGAATGTCAATCCATAGTTTGTCTATTTTAATACCAAATGGTTACTGAGGGGGTATAGAATGTGATATACCCCTTTCCTGATCATATATTAATAATAAATCTATTTACATAACTTTGATTACTTCACAGAATAATTATTCAAATGGCTTACATCTTCTTTGTATTTCTTACATCATTGATTTTAACAAACATCACGGTTTAGAAAAGTTTTTTTTTTAAATGTAAATAGTTTATTTTTAGTTGTACTTTATTCTTTGCCCATCTCCATCTGTTCACACACTCCTTTACTACTCTCTTTTAAACAGGTGTCAGACTATATGTATTCTTTTGATTTATACAATTAATAGATTTCACTGTTTTTCTAAATACAGGATGCAACTGTCAACAATTAGCAAATGTTTCAGCTGTCTTTTGATTTTTAAAGAACTTCTTATTCTCATTGAGTTATTTCTGCGATATACAACGTTTCCATGCCTTATTATTATTAAATGATGTGGGATCTTTTCAGTGCTTTAAAATCAATAATATAACAAAAGTTAAATGATGAGAGAGTCCTTACATTGATTGTACACTGTTTGTATACCCAATCTCAAGGGAATCATGTCTCTCTTTATTATTATCTGTATTTCCAATTTAACATTCCATACTTGATGGACTTGAGTCTATCTGCAGGTTCAACTCCTAAATGTTCTACCTTCACCTCTCCTGGTTTTTGAACCCATTTTTGTTGGCTTTTAGGATTCTGCGCACATTAACACTGCTAACAAGTGCTAAAGTGCTTGAGCTCTCTTCTTTAAACATGGAAAAAATATCTTATGCCCAGTTGCCACATTTAATTTACATATAAGTGCCTAGTGAAGTGGTACTGTATGTACACAGGGCCTGTAAATTAAAAGCTACAACTGACTCTGCAGCACTTATTGTGCCACACACTTCAATAGCCTTATTAAACATGCCTCAGGTCTGCCGTTGCAGCCTCTCTGTCAAGTTTTAAATTACCATTTCGACATGATAAAATAAACCTTTCACCAGGACTAAACCTTCCATATAAGTCACTGTGAGAGCAGGCCCTTGTTGGAAAGTGGATTATTGGTAGGGGCAAATGTAGGTCTGCCACTGGCAATAAGGCCACTAACACAGTATAGGGCTCAGAATAGGTCTTAAAAAATTATTCCTATGCTCAACGCTTGGTAACAGAGGCTGTGAGCAAGCATGCTTAACTTCAAAGACAGGTATGTAAAGCATTTAAAAACACCAATTCAGTAAGTAATTAAGAAACAACACATAATAAAAATCCAACACCAATTTATAAAAATAGGAAATATTTTTAACTTTAAAGTGACACCAACACGACAAACATCCAATGTAGGGAATGGGAGATATGACTTTTCAAAGATTTAGCCTTATATAGCACTTAGAAACCTATAGCACCATATTGGGATATCTGGTCACAATAGACCGACTCAAAGTAAAAGTTTCAGGCCGACCGCGATGGAGCCATAAGCGGCTACCCCTCACAGTAGGTCTTGGTCACAGTTTTTACCTTCGGACTTAGAAACTTTTCTGGAGCTTTTTCTCACGGGGTCCCTCACTGCTCTTCACCAGGCCGGATTCGGTGAGGGTTCGCCAGCCTTGCATTTCTTCTACTTCCGGTCAAACTCTGTTGTCGGATTCACGGAGCTTTCAGCGGGACAAACCGGGATGGCTTGGCCAGCTCACCGTTGAAGGCAGACGGCCTAGCTAGCCAGATTGAGTCTGCCCCCCATGGAGCTTTTTTCCAAAGTTGCTCCAAAGTTCTCCAAACTTCTGGAACTTCTTCCTGAAGTTCCCCAAAGTGCCGCAAGGTGTCTCAAACTCACTCTAAGGGTCTGAAAGCTCCAAGATGGTCCTTGAAAGTGGAGGATTTCAGTTCCCACAATCCACTTGGACAAAACCCTTACAAATCCACTGGTAGTTCTCCAGGTTGAGGATCCTTGGTGGTGGTGTTCGAGGTGAGCTCTGATAACCTGTAGCTTGCAGGGAGTCCACTCTTTAGTTCTTTTACAGCAAGGTAGTCCACAGGGCTGTTGTTTCAGCTGGTGCAGTCTTCAGAGGGCAGGTCTTAGAATTTGCACCCCAACTTCTCAGCATGGCAACGTCTTGCTTTCTTAAGTTTCAAGCAGCAGATCCGAGAGACTCTGCCCCTCTCAGTTACTTATTCCAAGTTCTCGGGGTCAAGCAGGAGGTCACTCCTGACCAATGGGAGCTGGGCAACTCCCCAAGGATATGACCACATCCTGTAGATTGTGGCATTACTTTGTCCCAGAGTGCACCAAATCTTTCAAATTCATAACGGCTGATTTTCCAGCAGGGAGGTAAGAGCTGGCTAAATACACCCTTAGGATGGCTACGTTCCATAGACTCTCCTCCTTGCATCTGCTCATTCTTTCTTTAAACCTGGCTCTGGCTGGGTGGCTATGTTCCATAGACTCTCCCTCTTGCATCTGCTCATTCTTTCTTTAATCCTAGTTCTTACTTTGGGTCAAAAGAGAAGAGTTGTAAATGACTCTGAGGCCTTCCCCTTCCCTTTGACTACCATGGTTTACGACTCCTCCCCCTACTCTGGCATTCCTGTGTAGCAGTACACTGCCCTCCCAGCAGAGCTGGTTAACCCCAGGGGCTCTTTATCACCTATTCAAGAAAGGCAGCCTGGCTAATCCACTTAACTCTGACCAGACCACTGGAAGGCTGAATCTGAACTTACAAACAATAAAGTCTTAGAACTTCTGTCTGTACATTGTGGGAGAAATTCGACAATATGATACTATTGGATAATTCACTACCATTCTGGGAAGTTTTTGAATGGAAGTTCTATCAATCTCCTATCAGGAGTTATTAGTTAATAACTTATTGCCATGTTAACCTATGTGGCATGGGATTTGCAATGGGAAAAATGACTTGGGCCATTTTTCCAGGACTAGGGCTTATAAAAACATATTTTATAAGTACTTCACTACAGGACCCCCATCCAATGGGACAACTAGGGGAGACTTTAGGGGCTCTGAATCTTTAGAAATATTGCAGATCTTCCCTCCACAGTGCTCCAAGCATCAAAATCGAATTTGGGCAGCACTTTATCACAATGTGGGGAGTGAAATGTGAAATTTCACTTAACCCAGGGCATATAAAACTCATTTTATAATGGTCCACCTTATAAATACCTGACCCCCCCCCCCCCCCCCACCGACCCCTGGGACACCTAAGGGAGACCCTGGGGGTTCCTAATATGCCAAAACTTTGTATTTTAAAAGCAGTCCTGCCACACAGGGCTGCTTTTAAACTGACCTCAGGCTTTAGCAGTGCACTCCTGCAAATGCAGAAAAAGCTGCTGGCCTCTAAACTGCCATGTCCTATTGTAGGCTAGGGACTTCTAGGTAGTTTTAATCTCCCTACCCTATTATTTAATGGGGTCTGATAGAATAGGTCATGCCAAATACAGGGGTACCCCATACCATAGTGTACCCTAGTGTATGTAGGTGTTTTCACTGTATTCTAAATGTGTCTCTTTCAGCATAGCACTGGCCCTGGCCTGGTTAGGCGAAGCCCAGGGTTAGTCAGAGTAAGTTACCACCAGTACCATTCAGCAAAAGTTGGAGGGTGCCCAGGGCACAGGATGACTTTGCAACAGCCCTAAACAACATATAAGACAGGGTGTTTTGTATTTAAGAAAGTTGGAAATGTACATTTAGGTTTTACATGTGCTGGTTCTCAAATTTGTTTTTCTCTATTGCAAGGCCTACCTCTCTCATAGGATAACATTGGGTTACTTTATTACATTTAATAAGTGAAGACTTTCTATAACTTTTAAGGTGGGAAAGTCATGATTGGTGTCTGGGGAATTAGGGATTTAAATCCTTCTTTAATGGTAAAGTCAGATTTCAAAACAGAATTCTGAAAATGCCACTTTTAGAAAGTTGGCATTTTGTTGTCCTAACCATTTGATGTCTGCAGCCTATTTCCTGGGTCTCATGACAAGATGTAATTGTCAGTTGGCCTTTGAGTGTTCCTCCCAGACAGCATCACAATAGAAGGTCTGGCTGATGGCAGAATGGGCCATCTCTAGAAGGATGGGGGTGGGGCTGCCACATACCACACTTGCACCTCAAAGCATTGGCCCAGCTCACTTAGAAAGTATTTCACCTTAGCATGTTGTGATCCCAGACAATATGGGGCCTGGGCAGGGAAGAAAGAAATTACCGACACCTCTGTAGGGGGAAAACTGAAGAAGTGGGCACCAGGTATAAAAATGGGACCCTCAGACCTACTTGTCAGTATACTTCTGTTCATGTGGACACTACAGGAGAGGGAAGCCCTGCTGCCCTGTTTCTTGAGGCCTGCTTGCTTAGAAGGAAGACTGGACCTACTCCTTTCATCCCAGGCTGAAGTAACTTCAAGTGTCAGCTCCTGGTATGACTAGGCATTGGCAGAGTTCCCGAAGTGACCCAAAAACCCCACCAGGATACGTGGAGTTCCGCAAGCGGTGGAGTGCATTAGGTCATGCCGTTCGCATTGATTTTGAGCTCCGGGTTTGTGTCCCGCGCTGAAATATCAGCACGAATGGCAACATGTGCAGCACAAGCGGACCCTGCTTCTTTCTGCCGCTCGAGTAGAAGTTTTACTCGAGTGGCAGCTTCAGCAACGCGAATCGAAGGTTTCTCAACGTGAGCAGTAGCGACAATCTACGACGGCCCACATTGAGAAATCTCGCCCAGAGATGGTCTGGAGTAAGATTTTCCTTGCTTGCACTCGCCAACTTAACATTCGGACACGTGAGCGGGGAAATAACTCCACTCTTTCGGAACTCAGCACACTACGTGGAGTGGGTAAAAAGCTGCAAACTCCGTGAGTGGAGTAGAATCTTACATCCAGGCCTAGTTTAGAGTTTCAGGGACAAAACAAGCTCCAGTGGCTTATCTGCAAGTGCCAGCTGGCCTGCTGAACTTGACCTGCCTGGACCTACAACTGGACCTTCCTGAGTCCTGCTGAATTATGATGGAGTGAGTTCCAGAACTCCAAGAGGTGCCCCTCAGGCCCTCGACCCTTGGTGTGGCATCAGTTGAACTGCTCCTAAAAGAAAACACTTTTAGAACACAAATGGGACTGTTTACACCAGGATCTTGTTACCCGCCATGAATGCCAACACACAGCTCTGGTGAACCCAACTCTTCATACTACAGGTCAGCAAATGCAGAATCTGCATTTTGCTTAAGAACATCGACAGCCCACGGTGACTGCCAACACAAAGACCCAGCAATGATAGTCGACCACACCCAACAGAATCTTTGCTCTACAGTGACGACCGTCCATGATGTCCAGCCTGCTCTTTGGGCTACAGCCACAACTATCTACAATACTCTCTCTGCTCCTTGTGGTCTCCCCCACAGCGAACTAGACTCTTCGCACCAGACTTTAGAAGGTAAACTTTTCAATAACACTAACCTGGTCCCTTTATCTGGCCAACACTCCATTGTGGCTAGCCTGAACTTGTGACTCAATCGGTCACATACGACCCGATAACTGCGAGTGGCACTTTGCACTGTTAGGTGCAATTCTTACCTGAAATCTTTTAAACTGCATATGTCCAGTCCCACTGCTTGGATTTTTGCTGTTTTGGTGTCAAATAATTTATGAAATGTGTACTCTATTTTTGTAATTTGGTGTGAGAATTTTGTTGTGTTTTGTTCTCACATAATTACTGTTTGTGTGCTGCACGGAAACTTTAAGAAGTAATATTTATAGACAAGTAAATAAAAAGCAAAGAAACAATTGCGATGCAAAGCGAGCAGGGAGACAAAAACAATTGTTTTCAGAAAAAGAAAGCTGTCTGTATTAAGATTTCACAGTTACACATTGTGGACTATATATCAGCACTGTTATAATGTCTATAGATGTTATCCAAAAATGAGTGTGCACAAAGTACACATGCTGAAAGTGTACTGTGCAGTTGAACATGTGACAAAGTTAAAGGGACAGTGAAAAGTGGCACAACAAATAGTTACTTTGGAAAAATGGCTACACAACATAAAAATCAATCCTACAGTTAATGAAACATGTTAAAAAAAACTTTGGCATAAATCACATTTAAAATGCCAGACTTGTGTGGTATGCCCATTGACCTCCAAAACGAAGGACTTCAGAGTGATCAAGTATACCAATTGAAGCATATCAGCAGTTGCCGAACAATGAACATAATTTGTGCAATATGCAGTCCGTGTAATTTGTTGTACATCGGCCAAACTACTCAAATTGTAAAACTGCGTATTATACAACATAAAATTTGTATTAAGTGCAGGGTGGAGAATGTTCCCCTTGTTTTATATTTCTTTAAAAAGAACCACTCTGAAACAGCCATAATGTGGCAAGTAAGTGATCTGCCGACCCTTCCCCAATATGGGGGCAACCTGTGATTACTTTGAAATAGAGGCGAGTGTAGGCAGATAACATGCTGTAACTCTGTAAATCAGGGCTTAAATACCCTTGAGGAATGGAATAATCCCATCAATATCTAATGTTTACCTTTGTACTGGCTAGTACTGATTTTCACCTTTAACACTTTAAGGTTCTCAGCCTCTTATAATAGGTTTTCTTTAACTACTATTACAATAATTTAAGATCCCTAATAGGGAATTCCACTACTCTGATGACTTTAAATTTAAATATATACTACCCTATTGAACCAACCAGTTAGGTTTTCTGTATAACTGTATACAACCTTTTGAGGAGCAGTAATTGATGTTGTAAATGATTTTTTGAAGTATATTTTGATTTGACGTCTCAGTTTTTCTTTATGATCAAAATAACTATTTAATTGTGACTATATCTGTATTCTCTCAATTGAAGACCGTATGGCTTCCAGATATAATATATTATGACCAAGCTCAATGACTTCAGTTACAATTGTTAAATTGTGTAGTGATGACCATATATAAATGTTACTTTCAAATGAATTTTAATAATGGGTCGCTACTTGGATTGATTCTCTTGTTCTTTTTCTGACTCTAAAACTTTTTTACTTCATGCTTTATCTTATTTCCCCGGGGCATCCACCAGTGTAAGGTCGCAGCTGCTCCCAACCCGGTTCAGTGTTTCTTACTACCAGTTTAAATACTTGTGTCAAGCTAAGCGCCACTGCACAGCTTCCTGCATGCCCACGATACTTGGGAATACCCCAGAGCACTTTCCTACTTCGAATGACTCGGCTCACGTTAGACTTAGACGCAGTTTAAGTGATATTGCTAAATGACTATTTTCGCTTTAGGTGACCGATTCTTCATTCTCCCCTCTTTTTCAGTTTTCGCCGGTAGACCATTCATTGGTCAACCATGGACAATTGGTCCGCAACATTGCCTAAAATAAGTTAAGCTGACTTAAGTTTGTCACCGGGATGGTTCGATTTTGTTTATATGCTACCTGGAATTTATTTATATAGGAAAGCACATTGGTTTCATGTAATTCCATTGTTATTGCTAATCTGTTGTTGTTCACAATTGGTAAACACGTGTTCCCCCTTTTGTTTTGTAGCCTATTCTTGGCGGGCCACGCTTGGATGTACACGCCTGTGTTTTCTTTCAAAGTGCCTGAACCTACCTGCTCAAACCGGGAAAGCTGATCTACACTGTTATTCACTAATGGGTTTTAGCTCATCGGTTTGTATGCATTTTTAACAATTTATTCCAACTGTTCTTAGAATTGATGTCCCTTTCCCTACTATAACAATTAATTTTCACCAATTAACCATCCACACAATATTGACTTCAGCATGCTGTCTGTAATCCATGACGACATGGTTATTAACTGATAGACTTGATTAAATAGGCCATTGGCTTGGATTGTCATGATCCTTTACACACATCATGCGTATGTGCCCACCATTACTTTTCTTCCCTGTCCTTCCTGATTTACCCTTGTGCAGCCTATTCAAGATAGAAATCCTACTATTTGCCAATATTAAAAAACAAGAAACAGTGCAAACTTGGCTCAAAGGCATGAACTTTGATTTCTTCAAACCTCAACCATCACCAAATGCAAAGTCACTTGGATTCTCCCTGGACACCACCCTCACCTTTAAGTAACACATTGGGCAAAAAACACACCCTGAAACTAGCTCTCTTTTTAAAGGAAAATTAATTGTTCCTTCCAGAAAGCAACTTCTGAACTGCTGTCCAAGAGCTCATGCTCTCACATCTGGAAGTTGGTAACGTCTTGCTCCATGGCCTCACAAAACCCATACTGACTCTCCTCAAGGGCATCCTACATACCACGGTATATCTCAACCAGGGCCTAAAGAAACATGATCCTATGACCACCAACTTGATGGAATTCCATTGGCTTTCCTTGCTAGCCTGTATCATCTTCAAATCCAGATGCATAATTTACAAAGCCAATACAAGCAGCAGCTCCACTTATCTTGCAGACAAGCTCAATATATCTGGTGGCTTTTTGGCACTCTTGTAGTCAAGACACCACCAGCCTGCAGATGAAAAAGTATAAAAAAAAAAAAAAAAGGCAGCTGGCATTTTCCTTCTATGCACCCAGGATCTGGAACAACATCCCGGTTTCGATCAGGAGTCCCACAACGCTGCCAAATTTAGCGAAGAGTTGATGGCTCCTGTCTTTAAAGATCACTGCGTCACAATGCACTAACCACCCACAACCCAGCTGCCTCTCCTATCATTTGTTGACCTTAAGCTTCAACACTGCTCCGCTGCCTTTTTCTTAGGTTTTTGCACTAGAAATACCATATACATACATATTCATATTCACATGGAATCACCCTATACTACTATCTCCTGGGGGCAGGAAGTTGGAATATTGGGTAAAATCACAAAGGCTCCTCAATGAGGACTTACGTGACTTTTCTTTCCATCCAATATTTCTTAACATGTCTTCCACAACTGTCAGTTTTTAGATGGGAACCTAAAGGGCCCATATGTAATTGCGTATGTTTGCATCACTAAACATTAAATACATCACTGTTTTCAATACTGCTTGCCTTTTTATTACTGAATTATTACAAGCCAGGCGTATTTTTCTTTTAAGTGCTCTATTAGCTGGGGGCGTGGCTTGGTGCCCAACGAGCATGGCGGCATCTACGTCAGGCTCCGGGGACCGTCGGGAGAAAACGCGCTACAAGAACTGCTTGCGCAATGACGACCAGGAAGTTGCCTCCGTGAATTGCTGCTCATCACCAGGAGACCTTGAACGCATCTCTATGTGACAGTAAGGAGGTCTCTTTGGATGATATACAACGTGCCACGGAGCCGTTTTCATCACGACCACCATCTTAAGTATGCGGATTGCGTTATAGAAGCCTCTTTCCCTCCGTACGAGCCGACCAGGTGAATTTCTCTGTAAACGCCCAGCTGTAATGCAGTTACTCACCACCAGGAGACTTTGAACGGAACGCCACTTTCAAGTACAGTAGGAAGTCTTTTTTTTTACACTGATAAATGCCTTGTCACAGAGCTGTTGTCACCGCAGCCACCATTTTATGAGTGCAGACTGCTTATAGACGCATCTCTCCCTCCTGACAAGGCGAACAGGCGATTTTCTTTGTAAATGCCACATGAACTGAATTATAAACTCCTCCATACCTTTTTTCAAACACAGTCCTATTGCAATGATATGCCCTATTTTTACCTCAGTCATACAAAGGCTCTGGGATGTTAAGAAGGCAGCCGCCATATAGCTTGCCTAACTTTTGGAATGGGTCATACTTCCTAATATGGTCTCTTTACTTACATAGGCGTCGTTTACTATTTACTTCTCATAGATGGATTATTTATTTATTTATTCATTCTGCCGGTCAAACTGAATTCTTGCAATAGGAGCACTGAGAGCTGTATATGCCAGTGAGGCGGAATAGAATACAACTAGTTTAAAGAGCGATACATAACAAACTTTTCCTTTTGCCTGCTAACCCCTTCTCAAGGAGTTCCTCCTTACCTAATACTTCACTGCTCTTACTGAATAATTTGATGGGTAGGACAAAAGACTCTCTCTACACCACAGCTAAACCAAAGCGCTCTTTCATTAAGAACTCAAAGCTCTTCTCAGAACTCTCTAAACTGGAAGACTCTGGTCTGTTGCCACCAGAAGATTACACCACAATAATGGATCCCACGCCAGCAGTTTCAGGGACGTCAAATGTAAAGCGTTTGCAAAAAGATCCCCCTTCGCGACCCAAACCATCTTCTCCAGTCTCAATGGAGTTACTACTACAAAAGATAAGAGCTCTCAGACCCTTTGCTGAAGAAACAAATTCCAAATTACAATTCCTATCGGACAAAAGGTCTCATTTGGATACACGACTCACTACAGTGGAGCAAACTGTGTCATCTTTCACTGATACCACCAAAAGTGTTACGTTCATGCAATCACAAGTTTCATCACTTCAGAAGCAGATTGAAGACCTTGAAAACCGTAATAGGAGGAACAATTTATGCATTTACGGCCTGGTGGAGGGAGCAGAAGGTATGGATCCCATTGGTTTCTTCAAGTCCTTTCTCCCTAACGTCCTTCACCTACCAGACGCCACTGAATTGAACATTCAATGTGCCCACCGGCTAGGTCGAGCTTCTGCTAATGGTGCATCTTCACAGCAGCCAAGAGGAGTCATCCTTTATTTCCTTGAATATACTGATCTACTGAAAGTTCTGTCAGCCGCCAAAGCTATCCAGCAGATCTCCTGGTCTGGTTCAACATTGTTCTTCGCACAGGATTACTCAAGGGTTACAGCTGCCAGACGTTAAGCTTTCCTCAACATGAGACCCGATTTACGCTCCATGGGAGCTAGATATGGTCTTTACCATCCATGTCTATTTAAAGTTACTTATAACAATAGAACAACTTCTTATGAAGATCCACTACATCTTCAAAGTTTCATTAATTCACACAAGACTGATCCTATGGACTCTTCAAGAACTTCCTCTTCACAGATCACATGATTTCCTTGACTTTCGCATCTGTTTTCTGTTCGCTCCTTTAAGTACAGGGAAATGCTAATACTTTTAAGGTTTTTCCCTAACTTACTATTAATAGTTTTACAATTGAGTACTGGTCATGTTGTTTCTGGCTCAAGTCAGTTGTTTTTCAAATCTTCATTCATCGTTCATTACTCAGATTAGTGCTAACTATGTTATCCTTTGCGTGATTCTTCCCCGGTTTAGTCCAGTCTCATCTAGATGATTTCGTCTGCTCCATGTGGTTCCGCCCACCCCCACATCCATGTTCCCTTTATGTAAGTATGTAATATGTTTTGTCTTTTGTTCTTTGTTTTGTTCTGTTTATCCTCGCACATGTATCTCCAGGGATCTTTATCAATATTACTCTTTCGCTCACTCTTTTGACTGCAATCCTATTTATTTCAACATATTTAAGTTTTTCTTTCTTTCTATCCCTTCAATATCCTTATATCACACAATTCCTTCCTTTTAAAGCTTTGATGGAGTTATTTTTCCTTCTTCATTTACTTGTTTCTCTTTCTTATTCTCTTTCTCATGGTGCCTTTACCTTCTTTTCTTCTTTCATCACCCCTACTTCCTTACTTTGTTCCACTTCTACATATTTATTATTTTCTATTTCTCGATCTCTGTTTTACATGCACCTTTTGATGGTTCCCAAAGTTCTAAATTACCGGAGTTCTTTCTCTGGTGTTTGTCCTTTGCTATTTCTCCTTTTCTTTGGCTCAGGCTTCAATTGCTCGGTTTTTTTTATCTTATCGATTTCATTACTCCTCTTTTTTACCTCACTGAATTGGACTATTATTTCATATTGTTATCTCTGTTCTTTTTTAGCATTTTATGTCACTTAAGTTAGTTTCATGGAACATTAGGGGATTAAATACCCCTATAAAAAGACAGAGGGTTTTGACTCACCTGGCCAAGTTAAACGCTGATATTGTCTTTTTACAGGAAACTCACCTCACTGATACCGAATCTTTGAAATTAAAAAAAGGATGGGTGGGTGAGGTTTATTTTTCTCCTGGGGATGGTAAACGAAATGGTGTTGTGATATTGTGTCGCAAATCTCTCCCAATTACGTTATTGTCACAGGAGTCCGATGTTGCTGGGAGATGGCTTATTGTTAAACTATCACTAAAAGGTGTCCCAGGTTCTCTTCTCAATGTTAATGCATCCACTGGCGGAGATGCTTCTTTCTGGTCTGTTTTAGCCAAGCAAATCTCTAACTGCATTGATGAAAATGTTAAATTGGCAGGAGACTGTAACCAGGTGTTTGACCCCTTTATAGACAGAAATTCTAAAGTGCCTTTTGTCCCCAATAAATCACACAAATCTTTCACTCACACCATTACTCAACACAAATTGCTTGATGCGTGGCGCCTCTGTAACCCGACCACCAGAGAATACTCTTTTTATTCCCCAGTTCATCATACTCAATCAAGGATTGATTACGTCTTTGTCTCCCATAACATTTCACACATGTGGAAATTGGTCCTATTCTCCTATCAGACCATGCGCTCACTTCAATTGACTTTGATTTATTGCCCAGAAACAAGGCTCCTAGAAGATGGCGTTTCAACAACGCACTCCTCTTAGATCCAAAGTTTACCGCATCCTTTACCTTCTTCTTTAATTACTACTTTGAGAGAAATCACACAGAGTCCATACCACTCTCATCTATTTGGGATGCTTTCAAAGCCTCAGCAAGAGATTTTATTATCAACTATGTAGCAAAGAAACGAAAAATTGCACGTAAGATTTCCATGGACCTCTTCCAACAAATTAAGGAATTGGGAACACTCATATTACACCTCTCACTCGGAGGAATGTTTAAAGACCCTTTTTAGTGCTAAAATGCAATTTAATAAGAAGTCAACAGAAGATGCCTCACTTAACTTGTTAAAATCCAGTGTAAAATTCTATGGTGGTTAAACAAAGCAGGGGAAATTTTAGCCAATTACTTAAAGATTCGCCATAACAAATTAACTCTTGACTCGGTCTTTGATGAACATTCGGTCTTCAAATTTAAAGACGCCCAAATTTTAAATGAATTCTCTCTCTTTTACGAATCTTTATATTCATCAGAAACCTAACCTATGGATTATTCATTATCACAATTCTTTTCAAGCATCCAAAGGCCCCAGCAGACCCTACCGGATCTATCTCCCTTAGAATCAGATCTTACCCAGAATGAACTGCTAAAAGCTCTCCAAAACCTTAAAAAAGATATAGCACCCGGCGTGAATGGTTTTACCGCCGAATTTTATATCCATTGCTCTAAATTTTTAATCCCCAAATGACATTCACTTATAATTTTTTTTTGTTCCTCAAATAGTTCCTCTGGTTCTTTTTCAGAAGCCCATATATGTCTTATCCCCAAAGAAGGCAAAGATTCTAAGTACTGTAAAAATTGCAGGCCTATTTCATGGGTCAATATTGACTACAAAATTCTCTAAATCTTTAGCCACATATCTAGATTCTCATCTACCAAAATTGTTGGGAAAAGAACAATCTGGCTTTGTCAAGGGACGTGTCATTACAGACAATACATGACTCTTTTATGATGTTTTATCCAAATCTTCACATCTTAACCATTCTCTGGCAGCAATTGCGTTAGATGCCGAAAAAGCATTCGATAGAGTTGAGTGGAAATATTTTTTCTACACTCTTAAATGGTTTGGATTTGTCCCTAACTTTATAAGTTTGTTATCCCTTCTCTACTCTAATCCCCGTTCCGCAGTTTGCGCTAATGGCTTAATTTCCCCATTTTTCAACTTGGGCTGGGGTGTGCGTCAAGGTTGTCCGCTTTCTCCCTTCTTATTCAATTTGGCCCTAGAACCATTCTTGTCCAAATTATGTCAGAACACAAACATATATGGTTTTCAAACGTCAAGTATTAAACTTGCAGCCTATGCTGATGATATTTTGCTCTTTCTGTCCAGACCAGAAGATTAAATTCTGGCTTTTTTGGCGGAAGTGAAGTCTTATTCCTTCATATCTGGCTACAAATTAAACAATGATAAATGTGAAATATTACCGTTAACAAAATATACTTTTAGCACAGAATTTCAAACCGCTCTATTCAAATTGAGCCATAGTCACATTAAATATCTAGGTTTACACTTTACATCTTCAAGCTCAAAAACGGTAGCATTATGTATGGATAGATGTATTCAAAAGATTTCAGAATTAACCTCTAAATTGCACCCCCTTTACTTGTCCTGGTGGGTTCGTTTAGACACCATAAAGATGATGTTATCGCCCATTGTTCTATACACTACTTCTAACATCCCGGTCCCAATCACAACTAAATTATTTAAGAAAGTCAACTCCATTTCGTCTTCCTTCTTGTTTTTTTTTTTTTAAATCATCTTTATTAAGTTTTTTATAACATCAGGCAGTCAGGACAAACATCAAGATGTACCAACAAATTAACAAAAAAGAGAAGACATTAGTTATAGGAGGACATGTCCCAAAAAATACATACATAAGAATACTACATCACTTCATAACCAATTAATGAGTGGAGACCAGAGTTTCAGACCCACAGCTCTCTTTTTCTTGCCCTTTGTTTTATAAACAGCCATTTCTAAGTGATAAACAGAGAGTAATCTTGCTTGCCAATTATTAAAAACCGGTGGTTCAATATCTAGCCATTGGGTAGTAATACACCATCGAAAAATTGACATACAAATGAATATAAATCTATCCTCCACATCTGTTCTTATACTATTGCTGCTAGTTTGTATCCCCAAAATCACTAACTCAGCAGTAATTTGTGTTGAAACCCCTAAATAAGTTGATAAAAAATTCTCGATGTCTTGGATAAATTGACTGAGTTTTGGACACAAAAAAAACATATGTATAGTATCTGCTGCGATTAAATCGCATCGATTACATTTATTCACTCTGACCTGTGACCATCTAGCAATTTTAGCCGGTGTATAATATAGGTCGTAAATGGACATAAAATGTTGACTTATTAATGATCCGTTATGCAACGTTTTATTAGATATTTCAATGACTCTGTTCATGTCAATTCCGTCTACATCAAGTTTCTTTTGCCATTTGTCAGCTACTATTAGTAAGTCATCCTGATAATTAGCAAGCATTAATTGATAAATAGTACCAATTCTCGGCCGTTTCCGAAGTACTTCGATGATTTTAATTTTTGGAAACACAATTTGGTTCTCAATACGTTTTTTATCCAGAAAACTACGAATCTGTAAAAACTTGAAAAATTCTGTATAGGGAAGACCATATTGCTGTTGTAAAGACAAAAAAGAGACCATCTGTTGGCCAACGAATAAGTCCCCCAGTTGACTAATTCCGGCCCGGTGCCATCTGTGCATAATGGGATCTTTGAATATATCCGGCAACAAAGGGCAATCAATTAAAGGTGTATAATAATTTAAATTAGAGCTGAAACCTAGTCTTTTCTTTATTTTTTTCCAGATCACAAACACAGTTGATATAATTTTAAATTTGGTTTTTTTATAGTAACTCGGCTCGATAATACGAACTAAGCATTGGCGTGCCTCCTGTCCTAAAACCATCTCATAAATAGACGGCCTTACTGAATCATCCAAATATGTTTCATTCACCAATAGGACACCCATATTCTGTAGAAAAATAGACCAAAAGTATAATTGAAAATTAGGAATTGCCAGGCCTCCTCTCTCTCTTGATAGGGTAAGTTTTTTAAAAGCTCTTCTAGACCTGTGATAACTCCATAGAAATCTAGACGACATTCTCTCAATTTGGTTAAAAAAAGATATAGAAAAAAGGAGAGGTATAGTTCGAAATAAATACAAAAACTTAGGAAAAATAAGCATCTTTAAAACATTACTGCGGCCATATAACGACAAACGAAGATTATCAAGCCTCTCCAGAGTTTTATTGGCAGAAGCGATTACCGCATCAGTATTTAAGCAAACAATTTTATCTAGATCATCAGATATTTTTATTCCCAAGTAGGTAGCCTCTGCCTCAAAATGCATATCTTGTGGACGTCCAACTTCAGAGTGGAGTAGTTGAGTCTTGGCAACATTAAGCTTATATCCAGAGTATTGACCAAATTCTCCCGCCGCTTCTATTATTTTAGGGAGGGCAGTCCTAATATCTGTTGTAACTATCGCAATGTCGTCTGCGTATGCAAACACCTTATAAGCTATATCATGTATCATAACCGGATTAATTCCAGTATTATTATCCAAACTATTTAAAAAAGGCTCAATATACAAAGCAAACAGCAGGGGCGATGTAGGGCAGCCCTGCCTTGTACCCCTCGTGATCATTATCTTACCAGAGAGCCGACCTGCAATACGCAGGGTTGCTTTTGGATCTTTATAAAGAGCCTGAATAGCTATAATAAATTCAGCGGGAAAACCTTTCCAAGTTAGTGTTGACCATAAAAACTTCCAGCATACCCGGTCAAACGCTTTTTCAGCGTCCAACAGGGCCACTGCAACCGGGGAGTTAGAGGCCTGTGCCCAATCCAGTATGGAGATAATTCTCTTAACATGGTCCGTTGTATCGCGTTGTAAAATAAATCCATGCTGTCGCTTAGAAACCAGCAGCGGCATAAAATTATTCAACCTATTTGCTATAATTTTCGAGTAGATTTTACTATCTACGTTAAGAAGAGATATGGGTCTATAAGATCCCATATCTACTTCTGGTTTTCCTTTTTTAAGAAAAATTACTATAATGGCCTCTGACCATGAATCCGGGGGTCTACCTAAAAAAGAATGTTGGAACACCTCCAATAATTCATTTTTCAACGTATTCCTAAAGGTGCGATAAAACTCCAAGGGAATCTGATCCGGACCCATTGCTTTGCCCATAGCTAATGCCAGGATAGCTTCTTCAACTTCCTCCCACGTTATTGGGGCCGATAGAAAGGTTTTCTGTAATTCAGAAAGTTCTATTGTTGACTCCCCCAACATATACCCCCCTCCGTCATGACCATGAATTTCGATACCCGGGGCACTATAGAGTGATTGATAAAAGTTCTGAAAAGCCTCCATGACCCCCTCTCTTGTTTCTTGAATAACACCGTTGACATCCATAATTTTAATAATATCATTATATGCCGCTTTTTGCCTTAATCTTTGAGCCAAAATTTTCCCAGTTTTTTCGCTGAATTCAAACGCTTGCTCTTTATGTTGTTTATATTTTACAGCTATTTTATCCGCAATACTAGAATACACTCTTGCCCTGTTAACAGTGAGTTCTCTTTGCGCCAAACCTGGGTCCCCACCAGAACTAATTGCCTCAGCTAGTTTATGTTCAGCTAACATTACCAACTGAAAATCTTTTTTATATTTCAACAACATTCTTTTGCGACGAGATAGTGAAAAGCTGAGAGTCTCACCCCGAACTGTGGCTTTAAATGCGTCCCACGTAGTTTGAATAGATGCTGTCCCTTTATTAAAAAAGAAAAACTCCTGTATAGCTTTAAGCATAAATTCCCGATATTCATTTTCGTCTTCCTTCTTGTGGTGTAAAAAGAAGCCTCGAATGTCTATACTAAAATTGACTCGCCCTAAATCAGAAGGTGGAATTAACTTTCCGGATTTCCAGGCTTATCAGAAAGCTTTCTTATTACGTGAGGCTTCTTTGTGGTTGCTTGAGTCTACAGATGATTGTCCTCTTGGACTTTAACAGAACTTCTTTTTTTATCCCCTTACTCATTTCATGAATATCTTTCTTTTTCACGTAAACCACAATCTATCTCAACTCCCATAATAAAACATACTTCCAAATTACTTGATTTGCCTTCTCACTCCACCCACGTTACTGAAGACTCCTTTCTGAACTCAACAATTTGGCATAACAAGAATTTATTGATTCATAATAAACCTTTTTACTTGAGGACCTGGAGAGATAAAGGTTTACTGTGGATTCATCAGCTATTTTCAGAGTCAGAATTTTAGCCTTTTACTACACTTAAGCAGGTATTCACTCTACCGGCTTCCTTTATCCATAAATAAAACATACTTAAAAAAACTGTGTTGGATTCTTACTCCCACTTACCTACTATACACGATGCCTCTACAATCCCAGAACCCTCCTCACAACTTCATACCTTATTAATGACCGCACCCAGAGCCTCTACTATCTATACCCATCTGCAAGGCGTTGATATTGATAGACAGAAAACAAAAACTGAAGAGGCTTGGGAATGAGACTTTACTACATGCTGGCCATCATCACTCTGGAAAGGCATATGGACCAAAATACGTAAATCCTCCAGGGCTGCAAATACTACGCAGACACTATTCTTTGTTTATAACAGACTTTTATTTACGCCAGCTACATTATGCAAAAGATTTTCAACCATTCCGGATACATGTTGGACTTGTTCGACCCCCAATGCCGACCTGTTTCATATGTTATTTACAAGTTCCCATGTTCACAATTTCTGGAAGCAAGTATGGTTTCAAATTAACTTAATTTTTGACACTGCATTTTCTTTTACTCATATTTTTCTAGGCAGTATTTCTTCAATTTGGGATAATGTTTCACTTAATGTTAAAATTATTGATTTACTATTAGCGATTGCCTTCCAACAAATTACCATTAATTGGAAAGATTTTACGAAAATGTCCTATAAGGCTTGGTGGTTAACTGTTTGTCACAACCATAGCTTAGATACTGCCTTTGTGTATCCCCTTCAAATGGCTACGAAACGAGCTGACTTGTTGTCGCCTGTTACAACACATATTGATGTTAACGCCAAGCGATGCTCTCTACTAAAACCTTCTCAACAGGAAGTTCTTAAACCACCTTGACTTCCCTAATGGTTCCATAAGTTTCATATGTGTACCTTAAAGAAATTTATGTTTCACTTATTTTGCTTTTTTCAGTTCTGTATTGATAGTCCAATTTTTCATACTTTTTATGTAGAAAGCTTGAAATGTACTAGTGCAAGATTAACATTGTATACTTTGCATTGACACCTTGTGTTTCTTTCAATAAAACTCTTTGAACTTTAAAAAAAAGTGTTCTATTTGCTTTGTGTTCTGCATTATATTTTTTGCTTGCTTAATTCTGCAGGCATTTATATTACATACGTTTAGTTCAAAATCTTGAAGTTAAAGGTCCATGCATGATGAATGAGGGGGAACAGATTAGACTCGGTGCACTGTTTTGGATAACATTCCGCTCTGGTTTTAGCCAAGAGTTTTTCATTTTAATGAAGCTATGTATGTAATATACTTACTTATAGGGGCTTTCAGCTAGCTCCATGTAATTCATAGGTCTGTTACTGTTTCATTCACATTTTCACTGTTCATTCTGCACACTATAGTATACAGTATGGAGAACAGGGTCAGGCCATTCCAATCATTGGCTCACCTGGCTGTGAGAGATGGCATTCTTCTCTTGCACAATGTGCACCCACACACAAACAAAATCCTTTTTTGCGGTTTTCAAAAGCCATTTAAAAACACTGGCAAAGCCGAAAGCTGGCTGCGAAAGCCAGGACTATTGAACTCTGCCATTGCTTATTGAGTCTGGTGTTAGCCATAAACCTTTGATTGTGCTAAAATGTTCTTTGTGCTTAATTAAATGGCTTTCAGTCAGGCCTCTTCATCCATTGATCTGTTGTTGTGTCACCCACTACAGCATACAGCATGGGGCAGTGGGTCATCCCACTTTAGCCACGCTTTAACTTCACTGTGAGTGATGGATTCTGTTTCACAAGGAGCACCCCTACACGGGATGCGGTTCTCTTCAGTGCCTGAGGGTACCATGCCAATGTGTGCTTTTCGAGGCCCTTTTCTTTTCCTTTTAACAAAAGCTTTTATTTTTTTATTGGTGAGGGACTGAAAACTCCCTCAACAATGAAGTTTTCCAAAAAACAGGTAAAAACAAAACAACCATTGACAAAAGCAAGAGGCTGACAAACCAGGCCATGCCAACCTATCGACCTTACCAATACCTGTTAAATAAATGCAAAGCCCCAACCGACTTCACCATTTCATTATTACTGAAATTAGTGACCAAGCAACCACTCAGTATGGAGTTTGACTCAGCACCAGACATGTTGCAAAAACATTTTTTTTCAGATGCCAACAATAGCGGAAACATTCGGTGCTCTTTCAAAACACAGAGAGCCAGGAAAGGACAGACTGAAATGTTTAGCCCGCAGGATATCATTTAAAACCAAGTCCGGATGCCAGGTTTCCGTGAAAGGTTCTTTCTTTCAGATCTTCACAGGCGCTCCCACGATGCTGGTTTTAATGAAAATCGCAAGTGACAACAGACCAAGAAAATCAAGAGTAACACTGGAGCGGTGGGAGGATTGGAGTCCGGGAGAGGTTTCCAAAACATAACCGCGGGATGGCAGCCATCCCCACAGGGGGTGCCCCGGAGAAAGTGAAGACGCGGGAGAAACATCACGAACAGACGGATGGAAAGCGGCATGAGCTACCTGCACAAAACAGAAACCAGGGACTGTTCTCCGGGCTCTTCAGGGATCTGATCTGAAAGGTCGGCTGCCGCTCTTCTCTTTCTGACATAGTCCTGTGGCGTGTCTGTCCGAGGCTGGAAGGCACGGGCAATGCAGCTGTGTGAGGGAGCCGAGGGCAGAGGAACGGATGGGAGCCAACGAAATCCTTCCGCGACCTTGAATGACGTATTCACAAAGAGCCAAAACCCTGCGTCAATCACTGTCTCAAAAGACTCACGTAGGCTCAAAGAGTCTCCGAGTTGCTTGCTTGGGGGTGCAGGCTGCAGCAGTAGGATGTCAGGCAACATTGCTTGTCCTAGGTTGGTAGTAGTAATTCCACAACAACTACAGTGAAAAGGAAGTTCAGAGTTGTCTTGCTTTGGATTTCTTTTCCAGTCATCTTTTACTCTCAGGTCTTTTCCTGTCTTCATGTGAACCCCTGGATTCTTTATTTAGAGGGGCATTACGTCTCAGGTGGACCGGCTGCCTAATGGCTGGGGCTGAGGGTGAAATGACGTCACCAGCTCAGCTGCGGCCAAACTGGCCAATGTGAATAATAATTTTAAGCTAAGTGGTGTTTTCCCAGAACTGCCCCTACTGACATAAAATGACCAACTTAAAACAATAATTATATTAATAAAAAAAAAAAAACATTGTGCCCGTCATGCCAATGCGTGGGACATCTTCGGTTTTTTTTTACTATCTGGTGCCACCAAGTACATTGCAGAGCCAGAGAGGACATTCAGATGGCTGACATGATGTGGTAATGTCCGCCCTCGTTAGGTCGAGCCGGCCAATGTCCTAGGTGCAGGACCCCCTGCAGTGAGATGTTCCTAACTGCAGAGCTGGCACCCGATATATACCTTCATCCTCTACCACGAAATGAGGCTAGAGCAGAGGTCTTCAAACTTTTGGATGCCGAGACCCCCCTGTCAACATTTTGAGGTGTAAGGACCCCCTCCTAACAAAAATTCTGAACCTGTAGGCAGGGCTACTCGAATTATGAGGCAGGTGAGGACCAAATTACGTGAGAGGCTTGACTAAATTGTGTGGGAAGAAAATGTAAATGATGTTATGTGATGCTGCGTATTTTGGGATAGCATTGCTTCATTGTTTTGAAATTAATTTTTTACACACAGTAACACTGAGGAAAGATTTTACCCCATTAGTACGTGTTTATAACCAAAATACAGCAATTAACATCAGAAAGATTTCTAGTCAACCTTTGTGAAGGACCTTCCACTCCGCAGGATTACGTGCTGCCACATTAGAAGCTCACCTGGCCCTGGCCGGGAGCAGCAGGGTTCCCTTAAAACCCTGGCGGTCTTCTGCAGAGTTAAGCAGTTTACCCATGCAGCTTTCCTCTCACCCCCTCCCTTCCATCCCTCTCTCCTCTCCCAACCCCAAATCCCTCTCTCACTTTGCAGGCCATTTTCTTTCACCCCTTTGTACAATTTCTGAACTCTCCCCATTCAACCTCTCACTTCACCTTTAATCACCTCTTGCCATTCTGTCTTTTCACTGTCCTCATCTCTAACATTCTCTTGAATTTATCTCATGGCCTCTCTGGCCCTGTCACTTCCCGTGCCCCTCATCACTTCTCATTCACCTTGTCTCTCCATTCAAATTTTTGTCTATTGTATCTTAAACCTCTCCAGTCCCCCCATTCATCTTTCACATCTCCCCTTTCTTCTAACAGAAGCCCTCACGTTTGGTTCACACTCACTTCTTGCGTGTCCACACTTCGGCAATTCACATTTCTCCTCATCCCTGACCTCTTCAATCAAATTCTCTCACTACCTTGCTGTCCTCTCCCATCCTCTCATCGCTCCTCAACAAAGCATACGGGTCGGACCCGTATGCTCCTCTTGGCCTTTGCCACTCTGCTTATTGTTCCCTAATTGAAGAAGGGATGAGCTGTCTGTCTCGCTGTTTTGGTGCAGGCCGCACAGTTATGGAACTTGCACCCTCCTTTGCTTCGCTCCACCAAGAATTTATTATCCTTTAGGAAAGATATACAAACCTTTCTCTATGCTCTGTAGGTTACCCCATTTGGCAGGTTCTCCTTATCCTTCTGTGTGTTTCTCATTTGCCTTCAGGCAGCAGATGGTTATTAGCCCCAGGACACCTTTTGGTAACAGTAGCGCACTACAAATATAAATAATAATAATAGGCAGAAGCAGGGGAGCCACTAGACCAGAACTTTGGGGGGTGGGGGGGGGGCTAACACTCCCCAGCCAGGGCGGGCCCTAACACTGGTTGCACATGGTGCAATAGTCTTTTTTGGTGCCCCACCCCCGTTTCCTTCATTTCCATGAATTCCCTCACTACCACTTACCAACAATGCACCTCATCTCTCTATAGCACCTTTCTGACAAACATTTCATTTTTTATAGCGCTACTCACAGTTTACTTACATTTCTGTAATCTGCATGGTACATACTCTTTGTAGCAGGCACATTAACCCTCTGCACTGTGTGGGTAGCAAGAGTGCCCATGTGAGTGCATGGTGAGCGATGCAACAGTGTAAGAGTAGGGTGAGAGGAGTGACTGCAGGGTGAGTGAGGTGGCCATACGAATTTGGGTGCAGATGCAAGTTCAGAATGGGACGAATAATAATACTGGAGCTTGATAGCGCAAACAGCTACCTCAGCAACAGAGGTGTCCCGGCGCTCTAGCAGCAAGCATTGCGTGCAGGGAGGTTTAGCACTGGAGCCAGGCCTAGTCAAGACTAAAGAGCCATGTCTTCAGCGTTTTTCTGAAAAGAATGAATATATGATTACTGATGGGCTTGTTTGAGTGAGTTGCATATTGAGCAGTGAGGGGGACAGGTGAGTGAAGTGTCACATGAGTGCAGGGTGAGTAGTGTGCTCGTGTGACTGCAGGGTGAGGTATAGGGTGAACAGCGCAAGTGCATTGTGAGTGCAGAGTGATCACTGTGAGTGCAGGGTGAGCGGGTGAATGGTGTGAGTGCATGGTGATCAGTGTGAAATAAATAATGTGCTGATCCTGCAACAAACTTCCAGTCCTATGGTTAGGCTTGCCAGCAGATTATTTTGATGGCCCAGTCGGTACAAAAATAAGCAGTCACCTAAAGCTGCATTTTAAGCACTTATCTGTGCATAGAACAGCAAATATAAATAGAAAGCACTTTTAATTGTGTTCTAGGGCTGCCTCAATGATCCATGACTGATAAGAGAACAAAGACAGAAAAGTGACAAAATAAATGAATACATTCTTTTTTATTTATAAGTCTATTTAGTGTGAAGAGGAGACCTTTGCAGGCTCTTTAAACATGGCAGGCATTTTTCTTTTGGCAACCCTACTTTATATTCCTTTTCATGAAATGCATTCTCACACTTCTGCAGTAAATGTAAAATACAAATGTAAGGAATAGGCAGAGTGGGGAGGCAGGGGGTACTGGAACCAGGAAAAAACACTAAGCCTCTGTAACCAGTTTACAAAGGCATCTAAATATGCAAATGGTCTTTAAAGACCTGTGAAAAACTCGGACGGGCGTGCCGGAGATAAGACTCCAGACACTGCCCAGCTGAGTCTCCAGCAGCTCGAGTTGCACTGCAGCAGCCCGGGCTGAGACACAGGACGGGGGAAGAGGGGGGGCTGAAGCCCTTGGGCCTCAGAAGTGTGACTGGGAATGCGCGACCCCCTTTGCATCGCTCCATGGCCCCCCTGGGGGTCGCGCCCCACAGTTTGAAGACCCCTGGGCTAGAGCCACACAAGTCTGACGGGTGTCCTGTTACTGCCAGCATGTGTCTTCATTTCCGTTTTACCTCCTCTTTTCTGTCTTGGACAATTGGAACCTTCATCGATGCCCAACTCACAATACTTCTTTATGTCTATGTGTTAAATACCTTATTCCGTTCCAAAACCCACCAGTCCCCCTTTTAGTTTGTGTGTTCTTTCTTGTAGGTATGTATGTATGCATGCATGCATGTATGGAGATTCAAACAGTGCAATCACACCCGCGGAGTAATTTTCAACCGTAGGGGCAAGGGGAGGAGACATGAGTACACGAAGGCCAAACAAATTGAGTTACAAGCTCAGGTTCATCTTCCTGAGCTTGCATGTGTATGAGGTTTTCCTTGAAGGAGCTGCGTACCTGTGCAGGTAAGAGCGGTGGGGCCCGGTGGGAGGGGATTTCGAGGGATGATGATAAGGGAAAACAAATTATTTATTTAATTTTCCCTCATTATCGTCCATCCAAATCCCACCCACCGGGCCCGCCGCTCTTACCCTCATGGGCCGCAGCTGCCTTGAAGAGGAGGGCTTGCAGTTTGTGTCAGAAGGGAGTGGGTAAGGGTGCTAGCCTGTACTGTCTGGCCTAACCAAGGCCCATGCTGCCCCCACTGTGCGGGGTTCCCTGAGCTCCAGGGGGCCCTCTCAGCACAATAATTTGGCCAGAGCACTGTGGAAATATGGATTTTTCTGGTCAGTTATGTCCCCTATCTTGGACCCCAACGGTTCTATGTGCATGTTACAAGTACATGTATGTTCCCTCCAGTTCCAGTTATGAAGACGCAAATACATGTGCATCCACCGTTAACATGTCCTCTGTCAGATCCGCCATGAATAGGCCGGATATTCCATTCCTAAGTACGAAAGGCCACCGGCTTTATATGGTTCACTTATGCCATTTTACAGTCCAGGCAAGTAGGCCCTGATTCTGTCATCAAACTCTTCTTGCCTTCTGCCTCTGAAAACACCAGTCTGAGCCTGCATCTGTGACCATGAACTTTGCCTCATTCTCTGCGCGGCTCACGAAGCCTGACATCAGCCTATTCTCTGCCAAGAACTGTATTTCACCTTCGAATTATCTGCTTCCCCCTCAGCCGATGCATTCCTGCCTAGTAGTTTAAGTAAACATTCTTCCAGCTACCGAGCAAAAGGCCCGGCTTCTCTGTCCTTATGCAAGTAATTCATAGTCCTGTTACCATGGAATATTCCTACCCCCTCGCATCTAGTGTAGACACTTAGACGCTTGTACACGCACGCACAGTCAGTATAGAATAGATTCTGTCCGAGAGTCCTTCTTTTGTGGATAACATAGTTCTTTAAACATAGGATGTTAGATATGATTTGGGATTAGGTTGACTTGACCCCCAGACTTTTCGTCTCCACATGTAGAGCTAAATGTCAAGTCCCCTTCACCCCCTAGTTGCACGTCAATCACACGTCATGCTGCTGCGCGCGCATCTATGCCAAGTATTATCTTATAGATCCACCTATATGTGACATCATAACCAATTATGTTCCTTTTTACTCCTTATTACACCCATTTTTTGGTTACGCAGACAAATCGTCATTTTCCTTATCAATTGTTACGCCTACTGTATTCGCTTCATTGTAATGTATGTACTATAAAAGTCATTTCTTGTCAATAATGTATGTACTTCACTTCCTGAACCTCCGTGGTGATGGAACTTGGAGCAACCGATTATAATCGTTCATTGGAATAAAGCCCATTCCGAACCTCTAATACCACGGATTCTGCCTCTCATTTTACTGAGCTATTTTATTATGTTTCCGCATCAAATTAAGTCCCGGTAAAGGAATTTTATTTACCACATGAATGGCGCCCGAACAGGGACACTTTCTCATCTCACGCGCCGGCGGTGAGTTGCAGGCCCGGTCTCCTGCCACAGCTGGACGGACAATAACGCGTACCAGCAGGATTTCCTGTATCTCCCTCCGGTCAAGCGGGGGCGACTGAGGCTGCGATCAACACCCAGACGAGGCGGTGAGAAGTGCGAAGTATCCCGACCAGAGCCTAGCTGAGAGAGCAAGATCCGAGGTATACAGAGGCCCACCAGTTCGAAGTCAAGCCCAGTTTCCGACGAGTCGAGTCGAGTCCAGTCCGGTTCAAGTTCAAGTTACCGAGGCCTTCCGTTTCCGAAGCTACCCGGTGAGTACCATTGCTGGGGAGGCATTTCTGACGTGCACATAGGTTGTGCCGGTCAAGACGGGTTTGGGTACACAAATCCGGTCTGCACTGTTTTAGCAGTGTATCTGTACTGTTTAGCAGTATATCAAGTATTCCGAAGTATCCAGTTATTGTCAAGAATTATGCTTGGTGATTAGTTATGCAGACGATCATCATTGTTGTTTCAGTTAAAGGTTTAATGTTTAATGTTTAAATGTGTTTAAGTACGTTCTGTATATTGTGGTATGAATGACTGTTCATTATCGTGTTTATTGTATTAAGTCTGTTCAAAATCAAGTATCAGGTCAGTTGGTCAAAATCAAGTATAAGGTTAGTTCTCAATATGCCGTTCTTTTCGAAACTAAGACAGATCACTACAAGAAAAGGGGTACTCGAAGAAGCCGTTCCCATTCCTCCTAGGGACACTCCAGGGTACTTCATGTATCATAAACATGGCTTAGACGCTATATTATTTCTTGATTTATGGGTAGACTACACCAAGGAATTACCAGAAAGTCAGAGGTGGCCCGCAGCGGGGACCTGGGATGCAGAGTGCATCATGAAAGTAGAAGAAGAGTTATGGAAAAGGAAAGTCAGACAGTCACAGAAAGATGCCATTGAATTATGGCGTAAGGAATCACATAGACGAACAGAAAAAGCACGTAGACAGGAAGAGAAGAGTAAAGAGAATTCCAATAAAGTTCGAGAAAATCTATTAATTGAGGAAGGTATCCGAGTGAAATCAGAACAAGTAGACAGACAAAGGAATGCCCTTATGAATGGTATGTATCCCCTTCTGGCCGAAGGATTACCTAAGGCTACTCCAGAGATACCGAAAGACTTGCCAACCCCATTATTTCCAATAAAGGTACATCCTAAGGGGCATCCTAGAACCGCAGAAGATGTTTTTCTTTCCTCATATTTAGATGACGCAGCTCCCGAGTATGCTAATTCCGGCCCACATAGACCGCATACCAGGGAGATCCAACGCCAAGATCCAGTACCCGTATCCCTACAGCAACAAATCGAGTCACAAGTTCCGGCAAGCACATCTGTTTCTGCATCCGCTCCTACAGCTACTTCTATAGCTGTGTCCACACCTGTAGTTGCTGTGTCACGTTCGACGAATCCTTTCACACCCGACACCCCAGATGGGGCCACGGGAGGTGCTACCAATATTTTTTCTACGCCACCCAGAATAAATAAACTTACTTTTCAAGAGTCAGGACATTCACGTACACCCAAACTCATTAATGCCCGTACGCTTAAGGAACTTCTTATAGATTGCAGATATGACCCAGTGCCCGGAAAAGAGGACGAAATGACCCTAGCATCATTGCGTATCAGACGAGCCGCAGTGTATTTAGGGAAATTACCAGGAATGACTGCGCATCTAGATAAAATATACCATTTTGTCCAAACAGGGCGAGATCCAGAATGTATTAACAGAGCTATGGAATACCAGAAAGTGGAGATACAGGGGGAACTGTTACGTTTCCTCATAAATTGTGTGATCAGAAATGAAGACCGACCGGGGGTAGACCCGGAAGCAATGCAAATTCTTACCCGATGGAGCCAGAATATATCAGAAGGTAGACATGATAAACAAAATTGTATAATAGCCATGTGCCGAAAGATCCGTAAAGAAATAGAACGCCTACACGAAGAAAGACTAGCGGTAGATCAGTTCGAACAAAGCGAGGAAGAAGCATCAGGACTGCCCACAGGACAGTCAGAAACTATAGCCTATGTAGGTAGAAGAAGATCTTGTAATAGTACTAGACGTCCTATTGACCCGATACGTCCGATATGTCCAGATAATAACAGGAATTTCCAAATACCTATAATTAACATCAGGTCTAACGAGCATTCGTTCCAAGCCGCCGACAAACTACTCCGAGAACGAAGGGGTTATCATTTCCTCGATTCTATGGACGAACAAGACTTAGCCAGGGCAGCTGTCCATTGGGTGGACAGTCCCGGAAAATATAGTGATGATACAGTAGCACGCACATTTTTGAATCTCACCCCAGATGAACAGAGGTTAGCTGGGATTTATATGATTCAACAACTCATTATACTATATCGGAGTCAACATTCGGACCCTGGTCCCTTACCTGACATATTGACCGAATTACTCACGAATAGATGGAGAGGTTCAGGTACTAAATTAATTAAAGAAATTCTAGAATCAAGAAAGCAGTATATTCTTTTTGTATGTTCAGAACATGTTTCACTGCCCATCAAGGAAAGAACCACGTATTACATGGATAGACAGAATCCCTTACGAGAAGTGCACCCAATAAAGGGCGAGGACAACGAGTTTAAGCGCGTATTTGTATATACGCCCATATCAAAAATAGAATTGTTACAAATGAAGAAAGTGGTACCCAGTCATGACAAAGATCCAGCGGGTTTTCACCGAGAAATTAAAGACATGTTACTCATGGGAGAGTATACCTATCCCGACATTATGACAATACTGAAGGTATTGATGCCTGCTGGCATTTACGAAAAACTCAAGGAAAAAGAGTGGGAGGTAGGAGACCAAAAGATAGAATGGTCAGCATTGGAAGCAGAAGAAAGGGCCCGAACTGCAGGAGCAGGGCTTGGGGACAAAACTAAGGCATTACCAGGTTTATTAGTACAGGTACTGCCACGTTTATTAACTACGAAAAAGGAAGATTGGGGTACAATTTCAGCCTGTAAACAGAAGCAAGATGAAGACACTAGTGATTACTATGCCCGATTTGAAAAATGTTTTGGTATAAATAGTGGCATAAAAGCAAGTAGCGAATCATACCCACATCTGTTCGTAACAAAATTAGTAGAAAATGCCCTGCCCCAAGTAAAGAATAGAGTATTAAAATTCGAGAGTACCTGGCAAGGTAACACTCCATCACAAATGTTACAAATGTTACAGTACCATCACAATAGAATTAGAGAGGAACAAGAACATGAACACAGACGCATGAAAGACACGAAAATGAAAATGCTAGTTTCCCAGACAGTTCCAGCTGAAGGACATAAAAAGGGTATGACACATTCCGATTCAGCAGGACCTGTAAAAGGGACATGTAATTATTGTAAAAAGCCAGGTCATTACGTACACGATTGTCCAGTTTTAAAACATAATATCGCCATAGGTAAAACACAAGAAAGACCACGGCCATTTAGACAAGATCAGAATGAACAAGGAGCTCCGCAGCATGCACAGGCCATGCCAGCCGCACAACAGTCTATACAGTTTGTGCCAGCTGCACCACCGTTGCCTGTTGCTGCCACACAGACAACAACACGACAAATGTATCAGACCGCACAGTATGAATATCCTGAGTATCAGCGTTACGCATGAACTAGCCTAGAGAGGGAAGTTGACTTACCCCTTATCGAGATACCTGTAGATCAAGAAGGACCTTATGTACACAGTGAATTATTAGGCCAAGATAGAAAATTTTTACTCGATACAGGGGCAAGTCGAACAACTATAAAACGTAGTGAAGTTCCAGGGGCACCCCTTTCAGGCTCTCAGAATATTTCCCTTGGTTTTTCAGGAAAGCCTATTGTTAATGAAGTATCACAGCCTCTCCCACTTACGATAGGACCTTTGACCCGAACTACAGATTTATTGCTTACTAAATCATGTCCAGAAAACTTGCTAGGAATAAAAACATTGAAAGCTCTAGGAGCTATAATATGTTGTTCTCCGGAAGGAGTAAGGTTGTTTTTACGTGATTTTAAAGGTCACTATGTGTCTAGAGACATGGATCCCCGACTGCAGACTTTACCTACACGTCTATGGGCACAAGGCCCTACTGATGTTGGATGCATGAATATTACACCATATCGAGTCACATTAAAGGCAGGAGTGGTGCTACCACGAATGCGACAATACAAGTTACCACCAGATGCTGTAGTGGCTTTACTACAAATCATTGACGAGCTCATTGCCCAAGGAGTGGTTGTGGAAACAGACTCCAATGTATGTAATTCACCGATAATTCCGATTCTTAAACGAACAGATCCAAAGGCCCCGCCAGTCTATAGATTGGTTATTGATCTGCGCGAGTTAAACAAGTGCATTGTGCCACAATTCCCTGTGGTCCCCGATATCTCATCATTATTGACAGCCATCGATTCCGAAGCGACATTCTTTACTGTAATCGATCTCAAGAATGCCTTTTTCAGCGTCCCAATAGATCCGGAAAGTCAATATTTATTCGGATTTAGTTTAAATGGACGTAGCTTTAAATTCTCACGCGCACCTCAAGGATTTACAGAAAGCCCCAGCATCTATAGCCAAGCACTGAAACGAGAACTTGACAGTATCCACATGCCAGTTAACACTGCCTTGCTTCAATACGTCGATGATCTGTTGATCACCGCGAGAAGTGAACCGGAATGTGAAGAAGCATCACTGACAGTTTTACAATTTCTAGCCGAAAAGGGGCACAAGGTGTCCCCTTCTAAGCTGCAATTCTGTGTCCAGCGAGTTGTTTATCTTGGACACTCGCTGTCCAAGGAGGGAAGGCAGCTTACACCCGACCGCATTCAGTTAATAGCTAACATGCAAATACCCAAGACACAAAAGGAGGTGCGGGCTTTCATAGGCCTCACTTCATACTGTAGACAGTGGATCCCGCAATACGCATTTCTAGCAAAACCACTCATTCAGTTGACAACACAGGAGGCAGCCACATCGACTGTTCTCCCTTGGACCCAGGAACATACACAAGCTTTTGAAAGCCTAAAGAAAGCTTTATGTCAAGCACCTGTTTTAGCAACACCATGTTACAGAAAACAGTTTACACTCTTTGTTACAGAACGCGAAGGTACTGCCTTGTCAGTACTCACACAGGAACAAGCAGGAGCACACAAACCATGTGCTTATTTTTCTAGTACATTAGATCCCGTAGCTCAGGCTTTGCCTGCATGCCTAAAATCAGTGGCAGCGACAGCATTAGCAATCAGACAAAGCGATGCCATAGTGTTAGGACATCCATTGACAGTTCAAGTACCACATGCAGTAGAGGTTCTTGTAAATAGAACGCAAACACAACACTTGACTATAGCGCGACTTACAGGGTACGAGCTTACATTGTTTCAGCCACATATAGAAATCAGACGCTGTAACACATTGAATCCTGCCACACTTTTGCCAGTAACCGGAACAGACCCACTAGCCCATGACTGTATTGAAGTTATTACAATAACGACGAAACCTAGACAAGATTTAACCGATGTCCCATTGTCAGATCCAGACCTGACATTGTATGTAGATGGTTCATGTATGAGAACAAGTACAGGAGAGTTAGTGGCCGCTTACGCAGTCACAACAGATACTGAAGTCATCAAAACTAATCGTATAAATACTTTGTCAGCTCAAGCCGCAGAGCTTACTGCTCTGACACAAGCCTGTATTCAAGCCACAAGTAAAAAAGTCAACATATACACTGATTCACGTTATGCATTCGGAGTTGTACATGACTTCGGCGTGCTGTGGCGAGAGAGAGGTTATTTAACTTCCCACGGTGCCCACATTCAGCACGGACCCCTCATTCATGCCTTATTAGATGCAATACATCTACCCACGGCAATATCAATTATGAAATGCAAAGCACATACGAAGGTTACTGATATCATTTCTCAAGGCAATGATCTAGCCGACAGAACAGCTAAACAGACTGCTCAAACTCAAACATCCGACATGACAAAGACAATAGTCCCGACACATTGTATGACAGTTAAAGATCCTACTTTTGACGTAATTGACATCCAGACACATGCTACACCAGATGAAATAAAGAAATGGACTGAATTAGGAGGGATCCAAACGGACCAAGGATGGATGACGAAGGAAAAATCTGTGTGGTTCCTCCCTGATTCAATGGTCCAAGTCATTATTAATACTATCCATAGTCCAGCACATCTAGGAGAAAAAGCTATGCTAGATAGCATTCAACACATTTGGTTCAATAAACATTTACGAGCAGCAGCCAAACAAAAGGTCCGTACCTGTATGATCTGTTGCCAGTTCAACCCAGGAAAAAGTGTTCCCGTAGAACAAGGTGGATTTCATCCTCCTAATCACCCTTTTGAAGTCCTCCAGATGGATTATATCCAGATGGAACGATGTCGAGGATTCAAATATGTTCTCGTAGTTGTCTGCGCTCTGTCCCGCTGGACGGAGGCATACCCGGTTTCAGATTACACTGCCCCGACTACTGCCAAACAGTTAGTTCGAGAATTCTTCCCACGATACGGTTTACCACGTGTTGTCTACTCAGATAACGGCCAGCCGTTCTCATCCGAATTAATGAAACATGTTTCACTTCTGTTAGGTTATCAGTGGAAATTCCACTGTGTCCGACACCCCGAAGCAGCAGGTCTCGTAGAAAGACATAATCAGACACTGAAAATTAGATTGTCCAAAATATGCAGGGAGAAAGGTGTCGACTGGGTAGTAGCACTACCAGTTGCACTCTTTTTCACAAGAATGGTAGCACACTCTCGAACAGGGCTATCCCCGTATGAGGTGATCTTTGGCAGACCACCAAATATGTGGGGGACGCCTGTACCACGCAAAATAACTGATGTTGACTGTAATATGCTGACAGATTACTTGGCTTCCTTGATGTCTGCACTACAATCTTGTCGTTCACAGGTAGCTGCAGCCTTTCCCGACAACACTGAGGTGAAACCCCATGACGTAGTTCCGGGTGATCTCGTATTTGTGAGAAATTTCGACCGAAAGACTCAGCTGGAGCCCAGGTGGAAGACACCCAAGTTGGTTCTGCTCACTACAAGGACAGCCGTGAAGATCGAGGGCCGCAAGGGCTGGATTCATTCAAGTCATATCAAGAAATTTCGTGGACTATCCTCGGATATAGACATTGTGCCCTGCACTCCCTCACAGACTGATTCAAAACTTCCTTTGGTTGAAAGGACTAAAACCGAACTCTATAAAGTAAAATTGAGGCCTAGAACGTCAGACAATTTGATTGTTTAAGTCCTCTCCAAGGTGAAGCGGTTGAATTTGTCTCTGACATGTATCCTCTAGACCTGAATCATGGACAGTCGCGAAAAATAATGAAACGACAGGCGTATTGTAAATCACTGCGTAGCCATTGCATAGTGACATTATTAATTTTGTTTTCCTTAAGTCTTTTAATAATTACTGCAAGTATATTGTTGCACATATATTACCCTATTGCCAGAAACGTTTACAATGTTACCGCAGAACATTCTTTTAGTGACCTACCGCCGCATGAATTGTCTTATAGACTTGCGCTGCGCAATAACACTTTCATTAGTATGTTACATCATTCCCATCAGACTAGTAATGCCACTAATTGTTGGGTGTGTGGCCGGCTCCCTCCCTATCAGAATTATGAAGGAGTCCTGCCGTTCTTTCCACACCCATTTACACATAATGGCTCCTGTGGAGCATGGTTTAGCTTAATCAATTCCATAGACTCAGACACAGCAGTTTACCAAGATCAGTGGGTATGGGGAAATCTGAACCTAGTTTTATTCAAAGTCTGTTACCCTGATAAGGAGGGTCGCCCCAAAAGAACAGGAACTGATCTAGAAAATGAAGTATATGGATTAGGTAATTTTACACCTAATCTCATGATTCTAAATGTCGAATCCGAAGTTGAACTAGTTCTACCAATCATGTCAGTATTCCCAGGGAAAGGTGAATTGTGTGTAAGAAAAGTTGGTTCCATACATATGGGCCATAGTAAATGCACTACTACAGTAGAATTCAGTGATCAAGGCAAATCTTCATTTAGAGCTTATCGCCACTCCTACTTTATATGTGGTCAGACTGCATATATGCGTCTACCTCTAGATTGGGATGGTACCTGCTACATTGCATTCCTTTTGCCACCTGTTTTCCTAGCTCCTCCTGATTATTATAGAAATATTCATTTAGTACACAATAGAGAGCGGAGAGATCTCCCGATTGTCGATTACACTGAAACAGCATGGGAAAAATACACAGATTTCAATAAAGGCATCTTTCCCTATATAGGTACTGTTACTAATAGTAAGCTGATACGTAGATTAACTAGAACCCTTGAAGCAGTAGTAAATGAAACTATTTCCGCCTTAGGCAATTTAACAGAAGAGCAGTCTGCTATGCGGATTGTTGTGCTTCAAAATCGTCTTGTCCTTGACGTCATCCTGGCTGATAGGGGCGGAGCTTGTAGGGTCATCGGATCAAGCTGTTGCATTTTCATACCAGAAAATTCGCCATCTGTATATAAAGCTATAACTCGCCTTCATAAGATTGTAAGCCAGATACACCAGAATCCAGGCACTTGGACTTGGTCCAGTTGGTTTTGGAGTGTGATATCAGCCTGGGGATGGAGAGTTCTATCCTTCCTAGGTATTGGCCTTCTCATACTATTCAGTTGCTGTCTATGTCTACAATGTGGACCAGCGATCTGTGGCCTGTGTGCCACATCGTGTATTCCACCACCAAGATTTCATTCAAGATCCCGGAAGAAGAAAGAAGAACAAATGATGCTATATGAACAGATCAATGGATTAATGAAGATTGATATCTCTTGACGGGCAAGTAGGGGACAAGGAGGGAATGTGGAAATATGGATTTTTCTGGTCAGTTATGTCCCCTATCTTGGACCCCAACGGTTCTATGTGCATGTTACAAGTACATGTATGTTCCCTCCAGTTCCAGTTATGAAGACGCAAATACATGTGCATCCACCGTTAACATGTCCTCTGTCAGATCCGCCATGAATAGGCCGGATATTCCATTCCTAAGTACGAAAGGCCACCGGCTTTATATGGTTCACTTATGCCATTTTACAGTCCAGGCAAGTAGACCCTGATTCTGTCATCAAACTCTTCTTGCCTTCTGCCTCTGAAAACACCAGTCTGAGCCTGCATCTGTGACCATGAACTTTGCCTCATTCTCTGCGCGGCTCACGAAGCCTGACATCAGCCTATTCTCTGCCAAGAACTGTATTTCACCTTCGAATTATCTGCTTCCCCCTCAGCCGATGCATTCCTGCCTAGTAGTTTAAGTAAACATTCTTCCAGCTACCGAGCAAAAGGCCCGGCTTCTCTGTCCTTATGCAAGTAATTCATAGTCCTGTTACCATGGAATATTCCTACCCCCTCGCATCTAGTGTAGACACTTAGACGCTTGTACACGCACGCACAGTCAGTATAGAATAGATTCTGTCCGAGAGTCCTTCTTTTGTGGATAACATAGTTCTTTAAACATAGGATGTTAGATATGATTTGGGATTAGGTTGACTTGACCCCCAGACTTTTCGTCTCCACATGTAGAGCTAAATGTCAAGTCCCCTTCACCCCCTAGTTGCACGTCAATCACACGTCATGCTGCTGCGCGCGCATCTATGCCAAGTATTATCTTATAGATCCACCTATATGTGACATCATAACCAATTATGTTCCTTTTTACTCCTTATTACACCCATTTTTTGGTTACGCAGACAAATCGTCATTTTCCTTATCAATTGTTACGCCTACTGTATTCGCTTCATTGTAATGTATGTACTATAAAAGTCATTTCTTGTCAATAATGTATGTACTTCACTTCCTGAACCTCCGTGGTGATGGAACTTGGAGCAACCGATTATAATCGTTCATTGGAATAAAGCCCATTCCGAACCTCTAATACCACGGATTCTGCCTCTCATTTTACTGAGCTATTTTATTATGTTTCCGCATCAAATTAAGTCCCGGTAAAGGAATTTTATTTACCACAGCACTCCTGAGTAAGCCCAAAAGGAAGCCCCTTCATGCACATTGCAGGGGGACCCCCTCCAGTATCGTTCCACCACTGCTGGGTGGGGGTGATTTCCATATCCTAGGACTGTAACAAGAGAAGTCTTGCCATCTGGTCTTCTTCTTCCTCGGTCTTTTTGTTTTGAATATTATAAACTTGCTGCTGTCACTGTTATGTAGCCCACCAGGGAATGCTTGCCAGATGCAATGTAGGCTGAAGGGATAGTCAACACAGAGTACTTTCAAGGTGGGGCATGCTGATACAACAGTGCTTAATTAGTAAAATATTCAGTGCCAGGGCTCTCGTCAATAGGCCATTGCAGTTTGCACCACACATTGCACCTGCCATGTTGCCAGTGATAGCAACAACACAACTTCTAACCATCACACTCCTACAAGTGTGTCAATTTGATCTATTTCAGACCCCTAAAAGCTATAAGAATGCTTTGGGTGGCAGGTGATATACATTTTTAATGTATATTGAATTAATAAATACCTGTTGTTGTGATCATCTCTAAATTAGCTAGACAGCACCACATTGTGGCAATTGTGTCACAAATTGCTGGTGTTGACAGTAAAGTGCCGGTGCCAAGCACTGGACACCACCGGCTCGAATTAGGCACTGTGGTACAGAGAGGAAATAGTGTGCTTTAACTCCCAACTGTCCTTCTTACATTATTTCTAAATAGTCTTCTTTCTTGTGCTCATTTGATTCCTTTTCCTACCTTCTTCCTGTTTTTGTTTCAACAACCATGTCCCACTGATCAGCCTGCAGTGGGTGAAGAGTGTGAATTCAGCCCTAAGACCCTTAGCATATTATTACATCTTTCTCCTCTCTCTTGGTACATATGTTTTGCTTTTAACAAGCTTCTTCTCATTCATTCACCTTATCCTACTACATGTCCCGGAGTACTTGTTTCTCACTTTTCTACTCCTTTTTCACGTCTGGAATACACTTTCAAACAAGTCTAGTACTTAGCCTGCCCTCTTTGTTCTCACTCCTCCTACTGCACAGTCCTTTCTTTCTGCTTTCTACCTGGCTTCTGACATTGAATTCATTGCTTGTCGTTCTCTAGGCATCAACTGTTTGACTGTTTCCCTTTCTCCTCATTTACTTACCTGCACTTATTAAACTGCCCATATATGCTGAAATGTTCCATCAAAGTGATAAGCAGGCCACTGTCCTTCTCCTCCTTGAGAAATCTACACTCAACCTCACTTCTGGTCATTTTTGGCCTATCACACCAGCTTTAAGAGTGCCTGAATGTAGCAGCACAGCAACTGAGTTTTCTTGTAAATGTTAGAAACAAATAGAAGCTTTTCTAGAAACTTCACTTTCTTCGAGCAATAATGCTGTATGATAATACAAAATGAATATATCCAGCTTTCTTTTTTTGGATTTCCTCTTTCTACCCTGTCTGCTTTAATTTGGATTCTCGTGTAATCATTCTACCAAAACTAATTTTCTGTTAGTCTCATTTCTGCTTGTCATTCCTATTTTCTATATTTATACTTCTCAGTCTACCAGCTGCTTGTGGCACTGTTAACCAGTTTGTTCCTCTCTCTAGCCTCCATATTGTAATTTTCTGTCTGTACTCTAACTTAGTTGCCCTTCTTACTCTCTCATTGCATGTATGAAGTTTCTTGTCTGCCCTTAGATTATTTCCCCTCCCTCTCCACTTAGAAGTGAACCAAGGCTCCATTCTTCTCCCTCTATTCTTCTAGATATATGTCATACTTAGCTCTCAAAACTAATGTGTCTCAACTGTGCAACTTTGGATGTCACTTCAGTCTCTCTGCTTTTCTTCCAATATAACAAGACTATTTGTTCCTGCTTCCATCTTTGATGTAAGCCACTTCATCTCTCATCTTCTTTACCCCTTCACTTTTTCTCTCCCCTCTTCTGCCTGTGATCGTAGTGTGATGTTATACTCCTCTAACTATTTCTCGACTCACTGCTCTTCAGTCACCCAGAACTCTTACTACTAGCTGTATAACACACAGAAAGTCTACTCATTCCTTACTTAATAAACTTCTAAACCATTATTTTCTTGCGCCCTGACTACTGTTCTTCTCTTTTTGTTGGCCTTTATGTTCATTCTCTACATCCTGTTCAAACTATAACCAATCTTTCAGTTATCTATTTTAAGGTGCACATATATACAGCTTTAGTTGTCTGTGGACAGAAATATTGTTTTCAATACATAACATGTAGCTAGAGTGGATTAGCCCCAGTGGCGGCTCCTCGAGGTAGTGCTGTGGGGTGGCAGGGCGGGGGAGGGGCAAGGTGGGGGGGTAGTAAACTACGGCATATGGCCGAACAGAGTTAAGTATATAAATAAATAAATAAAACAAACTACATTACGAGCACTGCATCGCAATCGGGGATGCAGCGCTCGCAATGTTATTCGTTTATTTATTTACTTAACTCTGTTCGGCCGTATGCCGGAGTTTGCTACATGTGTATATATAACTCTGTATTACATGCTACAAGTTCTCATCCTCGCCATCTTATTCGCAGCATCCCCTATGGGGAATTTTTAAGAATCAAACGGATTTGCAGCCATGAGGATGATTTAAAAACCTGTCAAAAAGATACATTTGAAAGATTTCTAAATAGGGGCTATGCGGCTTTCGATTTGCATTTAGCTCAAGACAAGGCTAATAATACAGCCCTCGTGGCGTATCATCACACTATTCATGAGGCCCAAGAATTATCAAGATTTGGCAACAATGACAGGGACTCCACTGTCTTAGAATCTATGAGCAACATCAGATTGATAACTAACTATTGCAGACAAGAAAGACAAATACGTAAAATTCTTTATAAAAATTGGCCAATAGTTAGGACAGACATTACTATGTCGCAAATTCTGCCAGAACTCCCCCTCTTGACTTTTAGAAGGGCCCCCTCAATGAGGGATGCTCTAGTCAGAAATAGTCCTGAGGTGGTGACCTCTAATACTTGGTTATCAGCTAGAAATGGTTCTTTAAGTGCAGTGCTTGTCGCGCATGTAAGTTTGGAAAAAATGTATCAGAATATGTCACGGCATTTAGTCCTGATCCAGTTAAAATTAAAGGACATCTAACTTGCAGAACTGAATATGCAATCTATATTTTAGAATGCACTTGCCACTTATTATATGTAGGCAGCACGAAGTTGCAAGTTTTTAACAGGATTTTACAACATTTGAGAGCTGTGGTCAACTCCGATCCAACATATCCTGTAGCGCGACATTTAAAGTTGGTACATAAGAACAACCTTAATGACCTCAGTTACTATGTTATTAGTACAATACCCAAAAATATTAGAGGGGGAAACAGGGAGAAGAGTTTGAGACAAGCGGAGTCTGAATTCATTATGTTATTAGATACAAAAATGCCAAATGGGCTCAATAACAATGAAGATTTGCATAACTTTTTATAATGAACTAATGATGTTGAGGAATTGACCAGTTCCTGGTTTATTTTAACTGACTTTTTATCCTTAATTTTACCATATTTTATCTAGGTTTCTAGATTTTACTTGGTTTTATGGGATTTTAGGGTTAGTTTTAAGTCATCAGATTTTATCCATTTTAGACATCATTTTAGTTGTGCAATCATATGTGATCTTTTTGCTGCCACGCTTTGAATTTGTTGGACTTATACGTTCCTATATGGCTAACTAGCAGTTTTGACATCTCAAGTTTGTATTTAATTCTAATGCAAAAATATTTTGATTCCCTTACCTCATTAGATACTATTAATATGATCAATTTTGAAGAGGATGACGCGTGTATCTGTACGAACATTGCACTTCAAATCTCTTGAAAAATTGAAAAACGACAAAAACATGATTTATAAGCTGCTATGTACTTTATATTTAATTTATTAAGTTTACGTTATTATGCACTTTAAAAATAGCACGTTACTTTGCACGATTTTGCACCATTGCTCATAACTACCGCTAATTATGCCTAGTATATTTGTACTGACTTGTGTTTTTTTGAAACAATGTATTATTTAAATTGTATTATAAATTGATTCTGCTGATAAGCAAAAATGCCAGTCATTAGATGTTAACAAGAATGTATTATACATTTAGATATAATCATTAATAACGGATAATATGATTTCCCTTTTAGTGAAGTTGGATATTTGTGATTTGTGATAAATGAACATTTTTGTTCTTAATAATTAATCAGATTGTTCACAAATAGGAATAACTTTATAAAGCATTGTATGTTTAATATTAGAACAGCAATGTTAGATTAGGTAATGAGCATATAGGAACACTATGTTCTAACTCGACAAATGTATTCTCATACCTACCGTGGTGATAAAATATATTTTTCCATTTAACATTGATTGGCTAAATGTGCTAGCGCCTAGAAGAATATTTGTATTCATCTGTATACATGGTAAAACATGCAGTCCTATGTTTATGTCTATCCGTAAACTGTGTTGGCAATTATCTAAGCGGTTAAGTCATTAGTTACCTTATATAAAGACAATCATTGGTCCTGCGCGTCATGTGATCAAGACTGCCGTGGGCAGTCGAAACGCGTCAGGCTGAGCACTTTCGTGAGACTTTTTATGCACTATGCACTTTAATCTGCTAACTCAATAAAAGAATTTACTCTCCACATCGTGGTCCGTACCTGCTTGTTGGATCCCATTATGGATTGTTCCAGGACTTTGGCTTTCATATATATATATATATATTATATACATTTATATATTTATTTATTAGGGTCCTCACCCACAGGTACCATATGTGACTTGCTTCATCATTGAATCCTCACTCACACACATAATGTGTGTGAGTGGACTCAACGTGTTTGTAAGCAGAGTTCTGTGATAACTGTGAGTGAAGGCAGGGGATTGTGGTGAGTTTAAAATAACCTTTGAAACCAAAAATGTTATTTAATGGCATAGGTTTAGGGGCTAGATTAAAAGTATGAAAAGTGACCCCTACTCATTGGTGCAAAGCCCCTAGGAAATAAAGTTATCTTATTTACGTACCACCTTCAAATCCAACTGAAACACATTTTCAATAATCTTTTTATGAATTCTTTACTTAATTATCTTTTTTGGACAACATATACAATACAAATTCACAACACAAAAAACATAGATAACTAAATGATTTTTTAAAATTCTTCCTGCCAATTCTCATAGCAATTGGATGCTACATAATTTAAAGCAATTACAACATGAGGTAGTCCAATGCACAAAAGAGGGGGACATTTAACCGGCAACTTCATTGAAACTGTGTGTAACTAATTTCTTTATTGGTATTCATGTTCCGTTGGGCTCCTCAGTACTGTAGGGCCGACACGTTTCACCCAGGCATTCGGGCCTCATCAGGACATGGGTACAAGGAAGAGAACCCACCTCCAGGCGAAAAAAACGATTCTTCACGACTTCCTACTGATAAAGAGCTGATCTGTCTATCAAAAGCTAGGAAACTCCACGGACGATTCCAAGTGCAGAGAATCCAACATCCACTCTCTAACAATTGAATGGGTGGCTGATTATATACAGAACGATGGGCGTGCTCGATATATCTCCCAAGAAGCCGTAGGAGAAACGCTCTACAAACGCCACATGCACACAGCGTCACAACCGTGTGTCTTGGAAACAGAAGCTTAATCCTGTGGAAATGCAGGCACCCAGCTCAGCGAAGCCTCAACACTGGGACAACGGGAAAGGACTCAATAGTGGCTGCGCTCAGATTGCGGTCACATGGATCTTTTGTATTGCGGCTGGCTGCAGCACATGCTGCAATACAAAAAGGGGTCACTTTACATATCTCTGCACTACGTGGCAGGCACCACGCGGTGCCTGCCATATGGTGCCCTCCCTGGTGCAGGGACATATAGGGAGGGCACCATAGGTGCCGCCCAGTGCCCACATCGGAGGGCCAGGGGAAAAGGTGGGCCCGCTACGGGCCCCCAAAGTCCCTTCATGCCAGCCTTTTCATGGCTGGTTATCTGCCATAAAAAGGCCAGGAGAAAGGTATATTGTAATCCCTATGGCAGTGCCTGCAGGCACGGTCACCATGGAAGGGACAACAACCCTATCCGTCGCACTGGCGGGCTCAAGGAGCCTGTCGGATGCATTGCAGTCGATCTTTCTGACTGCAGCCCCTCTGCTTGCGATCCTAATGTGGCAGGCGGTAAAAATGGTTCCTATGGTGGTGAAACCGCCACCGACAGCCTATCGGTGGCAGTCTCACTGCTATCCCAATCAGGCCCTAAATTCTTTGTTTCTGTTCCATTGGTCAAGTGATGTTTTAAGCGGAATGGACGGCCCAAGTTATGGTGTGTGTTATGCAGAAGAATTTCAGTAGTTTCGCGTGATTGAGCCAGAACAACCATTCAGTTTTTAAAAGTCTGTTTTCAGCAAATGTCATTGATTTTTCATGTCAATGTCAATGTAGGAGATTTATAAAGCACACTGTTACCAAAGGGTGTCCAGGCACTAACCAGTGATCAGACAGGGAACAGGTTTCTCACCAAAAGTCTGATATGCTGAAAAGCCAAGTTTTTAGCTCACGTATGAATTTAAGAAGGTAAGTGGCAGATGGAATGGGTAACGGAAGCTTGGTCCAGATTATTGAGGTTCCTAGATAGAAACTTCTGCCTCCCCAGTACTTTCTGTTGAATTTTGTTACCACCATAGTACTAGAGTAAGATGATCTGAGTGATCTATCAGGCGAGTACCATCTGAGTTTCTGGTCTATATATTGTGGTCCTTGTTTATGCATGGCTTTGAATGCAGAGCACAATGCCTTGAATTTAATCCTCTCCTTCACTGGCAGCCAGTGCAGCTGCTTGATGGTTTTCCTGACTGAGACATGTTTGGAAGTATGAGTTAGAACTCTAGCTGTTGTGTTCTGCAATACCTAAAGTTTCCTAAGATGTTGAAGGTATAGGTCATTGCAATAATCTAGTCTAGTCAGTACCACGGCCTACATGACAAATTTTTGAGAATTTCTGGGATATATGTCAGAATCTTTGAGATTTTTCTTAGGATGAAATAGATAGATGATGTCAATGCACTGATCTGGTTGGCAAATGAGAGCTTGTTATCTATAATTATCCAGAGATTTTTGACTTTTTCAAATGGTTCAGACAATTTGCCTAGATTCGATGGCCACCAGCTAGGGGACCAGAAAGAGGGATCATTACCAAAAAGCACAACCTCAGTTTTGTTAGTGTTTAGCTTTAGACAATTAATACTCATCCAAGAAATTACTGCTGACATGCAATCACTAAATTGCTCACTAATGATGTGGGGTTGTTTCATGACCACTACAAAAATTTGCTTGTTTTATTTTTGCATATTTATATAGCGCGAACTCGACATTATACATTCAGGCACGGGGAGATTAAGTGATTTGCCCAGAATCACAGGATGTGGACGCGACCTCGAGGCTTGAACACTGGTTTCCTGCACCAGAGGCGGTAGTGCAGCCGACGGACCACATCCTCTCCCCTCTTGTCATCAGCATAAGAGGTTAGGGCAAAGCCAAAAGAGCTTACGACTGGAGCCAGAGCAGCGATGTATACATTAAAGAGGGTAGGGCTTATAGAGGAGCCCTGTAGTACTCCACATGGGAGCTGTAAAGGGTTAGACTTCTATGGATCCATGGCTACAAATGTTGTCCTGTCTTACAAAAACGTTTTAAGCAAGTGAAGAGCTGGTCCCTGCACTCCTATTGCTGCTAGCCTCTCCACCAAGATGGTATGGTGGACAGTGTCGACACATCAAATAAAATAAGGGCGGCCTTCTCACCGTTGTCCAGTGCTTCCCTGATTTCCTCGACCAATTTGATTAGTGCTAACTAGGTGCTGTGTCCCGCACTAAAGCTGTGTTGTGTTTCGCCTAGCCAGTTATGTGAATCGATATATTCCATGAGCTGTTTATTCATGGCCCTCTCTATGAGTTTGGCGGGAAAGGGCAAACGTGATATGGAACGGTAATTGTTGACATCCTCTGGATTTAGTTTTTTTTTTATGATTGGTCGAATTGAGGCAGTTTTCCACATCTTGGGGAATGCTCCTGTCTTAAAAATAGAGTTAAACACTTTTGACAGGTTATCCGCTATTTTCTCTTGGGCCAGTTTTACCATAGCCACAGGGCAGGGGTCAGTCAGTGATCCTGATTTAGTTTTTGCAATTAGGTTTGTTACTTGTGCTTTGTCCAGATCAGTAAAAGTTTCAAAACTCGGCTCCAGGCTCAGTGTTGGGATTCAATAATTTCTCCTTGGTTCTGAGTCTGCCTACTTCATTGAAGGTACTTTCTACTTTATGTACAAAGTACAAAGTACATGGGGATCCTGATGATGTACCTAATTTCCCCCTTCTGTTGCATACAGTCTTGGCCATGAACAGAGCATGTTGACTGCAGGGCCTGGCCTGCGTCAAGGCCCTGCACCCCTACCCACATCATGTGTTCAACCCTACTGAGAAGGATCTTTGATCATGCACAGATGGGGTTTGTCACAGGGCTGGACTCAGCTGAGTCTCAATGGCCAATCTTCACTGTGACGTTTGGCTTCAGGATATAGCTTGGGCCTTGCACCCAACCCACCACTATAGGCAAACCATTGCTACACAGAAGTGTTGGTCCATGGAGCTTTGGCCTGGCTGTCTTTAAAATTGATTTTGGGGTTTGTGGATCCTAGGTTGGAACTGCAGATCCCATGTTTATGGTAAGCCTCTGTACAGCAAGCACAGGGGAAGCTTCTCTGACCCATGCTATCCTTTTCAAGGGCATTCAGTTCAGTATCTACATCCTCAATTTTATGATAGGCAGGGCATATCTTGGAGAAGTGTGCCCTGGGTTTGTGGTACCCTGGGATGAACCTTGTTCTGGATCCACAGTAGTGTTATGTGTGGTAGGACTGTTCTGGTAAAGCACACATGGCACATGTAAGTCAGACTTGAATGTATAAAAATAAAGGGTACTAACTCTTCAGTGTGTATGTGTAAGTCTTATAGCCTAGAGAACTAATATTCTAAATGGTAATGCTAGCTTACAGAGCGTACAAGATCATCATATTATTTCAGTTGAAAGATGAAATCAGTCATATTAATAAAATGAACACAGATAGAGCATAATGCAATCTTCCAGTTTCCAGTATGAAGGATTATATGTAGTAATTACCACTGCAAGGTCGTCTGGTCTTGCATGGAACAAGTTTGGAATGAAGCAAAATTGCTATATTGACTTACCTTTTCAATGCAGTGCAAATAGAAATAATGCTTGTATTCTGAAGTGCAGATATAAGAGATGGCACAGAAACTCCCTCTCTCATATGCATAGAGAATCCTTGGGGAGAAAGGTATATGGAAACATAGGAATTTGGGAAGGGCAGACATGAAAACTGATTGCTAGAGAAGATATGCCACCTCTCACGAGCCTCTAGAAGGACACACAGACCCCATTCTCTAGAACCAATTTGCAATTAAAGTGGAGGGGGCGCGCAACCCCTCTCTCTGAGCCTAAAAAAGCCCTGGGGACCCTATCTCTCAGGATCAATTTAAATTAAAGGGGAGGAAGCATGCAACTCTCCTCCCTGAACCTCAATAGGCCCGAGACCCCATTCCTTTGGGCCATACCTAAATTAAAAGGGAGTGAAGCCTTGGAAGCCCGTGGGGACCTCATCACATGGAGCCCACTTTTTTATTGTGTCCCAGGAAGCCAACCCCCCAGAACACAGTATTTTCTCTGCTCTGCCCTCAAGAGCACAAACAGAGAAACACATGTCTGCTTGCACCTGACAGGAACCTAAAAAATGCTTCCACCAGGTGGGAAGAGGCATATGTTTTCTTGCCTACGGTCCTGCAGACAGGAAGACTCAGATTGGTCTGGTCCGTCAGAAGCATGGAAAATGGCTACTCCCATCATGCAGGAGCAATGCTGGCTCACAAATCACCCAGGATGGGTGCAAGAGGGGAGTGGGCATGACTACAGGAGTCCTAGTGCCCCCTAAGACTCCGAACATAGTATTTTATGAGAGCAGCAGGTCACCCACCTAAGTGGGTGGGGCTCTGGGGCCACTACTGGTACCGGGCGGGCGGCTTTGCACCTCCCTCCCCTTAATAAATGAAAAGGCCTGGAGGATGGGTTACCGGCCCACTATTGGCTTGGGGAGGAGGGCTTAGCACTTCCCTTCCCTTATTAAATAAAAAAGGCACTGGGAGATGGGATCTGGTGGCCTGTAGTGGATTGAGGAGTAGAGCCATGCACCCATCACCTTAATAAAAAATAAAACCCCTGGGGATGGGGTCCCAGGGCCCTAAAGTCTAAGGTAGGGGGCTGCTGATTTCCCTGCTATTTTATTTAAAAAAATACCTCTGGGGATGCGGTCCACAGGATGCTAAAGGCTTGAGGAAGGGAGCCACATGCCCTCCTCCCAAAATATTTTTTTTATAATTGCTGGCTCCCAATGGCACACAGGGTGAGTGGTGGCAGGGGAGCCGACCGCGCCACATTTGGAGTGGGAACAGTACATTTTATCTATACGAAGTCCAACAACTTCCCTTCTATTGCGCTGTTTGGAGAGGGAATTGTAAATGTAACTTATCCAAAGTCCAACACTTTCCCTACTCTGACAGTGACTGGAGTGGGAATAGTAAATGTAACCCCTACAAAATCTAATGCTTTCCATACTGTTGCTTAGACGGCAGGTAGAATAGTAAATTTAACCCCTCAGAAATCCAAAGCTTTTCCTGCTGTTGCATAGACTCAAGTGGGAAAAGTAAATCTAGCCAGTCCAAGGTTCAACACTTTCCCTACTGTTGCACTGTTTGGAGTGGGAATAATAAATCGAATCCCTCTGAAGTCTAACAGTTTTCTTACTGTTGCACTGACTGGAGTGGTTAAATTTACTATTTCCACTTTAGTCAAAACAACAGAAGAGAAAGAGTTAGAAATTGTAGGGGTTAAATCTACTATTCCTACTCCAAAGTCTAACGCTTTCCCTTCTGTTGATTTTGACTGGAGTGGAAATAGTAAGTTTAACTTCTCTGAAGTCAAACACTTTTCCTACTGTTGTGCTGACTGGAGTAGAAATAGTAAATCTAATCCCTCTGAAGTCTAACCCTTTCCCTAATGTTGAGATGTTTGGAGTGGGAATAATAGATTTAACCCTTTTGCATTCCAAGAGTTTCTGTATTGTTGCTTAAACTGGAGTGGGAAAAGTATATCTAATATTACCAGGCTCCAATAATTTTCCTATTATAAGTTACATATATGTTTTATTTTTATTTGTTTATACATTTTTAAATTATTGTGCTTTTTGGTTGAAATGTATTTTCTAAATATATTTATTTGGGAATTTACTTATTATTTTGCAATTGATTTAAAGGTAGATATATAGAGAGAAGTGTGTATATGTGTGTATATATATATATATATATATATTATCTACTGGCGGTCGCCAGTAGATAGTTATAGTTAGGACCGTGTTTCCATAGGAAATCTCAAAATTCTATTTTGAATAACTTTGGCGCCGGTTGACGAATCTTCGCGAAATTCTCAAAACTAATGGGGCGCTCCGCTCAGCTCCTACCCTGAAAGTCTCGGGGTGATTCGTCCAGCGGGGGCCGAGAAAAAAGGGGGGTCCCTAAACGCGTTTTCCCCATGCATTTTTCCATAGGACCTTTAGTCGAAGGTACAGCCCGAACGGCTGAACAGAATTACTTGAAATTTGGCAGAGAGGTAGTCCTCAGGTCAGGGAAGTGCCTTTTGCAGGTCTGGTGTCAATCTGTTCAGCATTTCCTGAGAAAATAGCATTTAAAAGCATATAAATATCTATACGCGCGCACCGTGCGCGCACAGTGCCGGGCGCAAGCGAAATTCTGATTGGTTGTTAGATGTCAGTCAACATTCGAATCGGTCGAAATCAGGAAGTGTCGGCCACCATTTTGTCTCTCGCACTGAAACAGAAAGGGGGAAAAAAGGTGGAAAACGTGAAGAGGGGGCAGGGAAGAGAGTTCCTGACCCCCTAGCCTTTGTCAGGGAGTCAAAGAAGGACCCCCATGGGTTAAATAAACATATTATTTTTTTTATAAAAATCATGGGCTTCGCGCAAGGTGCACGGTGCGCGCAGTAAACCGTGCGCCCAACGCGCGCGCACGGTGCCCGAAGCGCACCGTGCGCCCAAAGCGCGTGCACGGTGCGCGCACGGTGAAAAACCTTAAAACATATATATATTAATAAATACATAACTTAGCATTTAAAAAACCGTACAAATTCACTTAAAAAACCATAGGTTTCACACACGTTATAGTTAGGAATTAGCATTTAAAAAACCTTGCAAATTCACTTAAAAAACCATAGGTTTCACACAGGTTATAGTTAGGTGGACATTTCACTCGTAAAAAACCAATGAAATTCCATTGTTATAGTTAGTTCAGATAACTATAACTCGCGCGACCGCCACTCTATCACAAGGATGATGTCATCAGTGATGTCATCAGTGATGCCACTGACCATGTCATGAGTGATGTAATATGTGACGTCATGAGCAGTGGATTGCGGACGCGCGAGTTATAGTTATCTGAACTAACTATAACGGGGGAATTTCATTGGTTTTTTACGAGTGAAATGTCCACCTAACTATAACCTGTGTGAAACCTATGGTTTTTTAAGTGAATATATATATATATATAATATATTCACAGAAAAAACCATAGGTTTCAGGCACGTTATAGTTAGGAATTAGCATTTAAAAAACCTCAGAAATTCACTGAAAAAACCATAGGTTTCAGGGGTGTTATAGTTAGCTGGACTTTTCACTTGTACAAAACCATTGAAATTCCCCCGTTATAGTTAGTTCAGCTAACTATAACTCACGCGCCCGCAATGCACTGCTGATGACGTCACATATTACATCACTCATGACATGGTCAGTGACATCACTCATGACATCACTGATGACATCTCAAATGACATCACTGATGACATCACTGATGACATCATCCAGTGAATGTCTGTTTTTCTGAAAATTAAATATGCTTTATATATGCATATCTCAAGGTCGATGGAAGAATAAATGGGTATATAAGTGTCTAAATGGATGATTTGTTTTTGAAAAATTTATTGTGTAACTGACTGATTAAGTGTATCATAGTGAATACATGGCTTAGTGAGTAATGTTTCAATATGTAAATATCTGTATCAGTCTCTCACTTTGTGTATAACTGGCTGCATGGGTTGGTGAGTAGCTACATGGGTGTCTATATAGGTTATTAGTTGGTTTTTTGAGTATCAGTCTGAGTGTCTGCATGGTTCGGTGGGGGGTATTACGTAGTGCATAGGTGCATGAATGAGTGACTCACTGTTTGTATGTGTTGAAGACAGCATGTGTGCAGGACTGTATGGGTGGATGAGTGTGTGTATGGGTGTGTTAGTGTGTGAATGACTGTCTCAATAGTGTCTTTATGAGTAACTACATATGTTTTAAACTAGTATATGTGACTATTGGTGTATATAAGTGAGTATATGTGAGAGTGAGAGATTGAAAGAGTTCCTGTATGAATAAGTATGTGTTTCTATAAGTGATTGTTTAAAAGACTAAGTAGGTGTAAGTTTCCGTAGAAGTAAGTGTGGTGGTGTGTGTATAACTGTATATGCAAGTAAATGTTTGTTTGATTCTTTATTAGCATGAGTGACTATGTGTGTGAGTAACTCTATGGATGAGTGGCATTGTGTAACAGGATGTATAGGTGTATGAGTACATATGATGAGTGAGTACATGTATGAGTGACTGTATAGGACTGTTTGTGAATGAGTGGATGTGTATGTGGATCTTAGAATTACTGAAGAGGTTGTTGTAACTGGTATTGGTATGTCCATTGTTTTGAAAATTTTTGTCTCTATTTTTGAATGTGTGTATCAAAGGTTATATTAGGGTGAGAGGAGGTCTGCCACTCTATCACAAGGATGATGTCATCAGTGATGTCATCAGTGATGTCATTTGAGATGTCATCAGTGATGTCATGAGTGATGTCACTGACCATGTCATGAGTGATGTAATATGTGACGTCATCAGCAGTGCATTGCGGGCGCGCGAGTTATAGTTAGCTGAACTAACTATAACGGGGGAATTTCAATGGTTTTGTACAAGTGAAAAGTCCAGCTAACTATAACACCCCTGAAACCTATGGTTTTTTCAGTGAATATCTGAGGTTTTTTAAATGCTAATTCCTAACTATAACGTGCCTGAAACCTATGGTTTTTTCTGTGAATTTCAAAGGTTTTTTAAATGCTAATTTCTAACTATGCCTACAGAGAATAGGACATGTGAAGAAAGAAGAAAAAATGCACAGAAAGAAAAAAAAGAAGTGCAGAAAGAAGCAACAGAAGTCCTCAAAGACGAAGAAAAGTGCAGGAAGAAGGATAACGTGCAGAAAGAACAAAAAGAAGAGCAGAAAGAATCCTTGTTGCAAAATCATCCTGTACCCTCAACTTTTTCAGACGGATACTGGCCCTCAGGTCACCTCAAGCCCCGTCCCCTCCCTTCACCACTGTGTAAACGCGCCCTGTGGCTGTTCTAAGTTGAGAGATTAAGTGCCCTTGAATAATAAGGGTCCCTAGGGTCAAACTAGACCACTAGGTACCTCCAGTAAGCGCCACAGAGCTGCGTTGCAGAGAGGTGTAAAAAGGGGCTTGGCCTCGGGAACACCTGTCTGCAGCGCAGCTCCCTGGCGCATACTGGAGATGCCTGTTGGGCCAGTTGGCCCTCAGGGACCCTCAGTATTGAAGAGGAATTAATTCCCCAACTTACAACTCGCCAGGGGGCGCGTTTGCAGAGTGCTGCAAGGAGGGGGCGTGGCCTCCGGCAAGATGCCAGTCTTATTTATTTTAATTTTTTAAGAAGAGGGGCTGTGTGGTTCCCCTTCTTATTCTAATTTATTGGCCCTGATGACCCCATCCCCCAGGGCCTGTATCCTAATTAAAAATTTTTTACCCCAATCCCCAGGGCCGGCCACTGTTTTTTATTATTTTTAAAAAATATATATTTATAGACACACCTAGGACATGCTGGACAAACCGTACGTACCTATCACCATGACGATTTGAGTGATATTCATTAAAAGGCGACTATGCATACAATGAATCCACGTGGAATGTATTTACACCACTAGTGAAGCTCTGACATGTCTGATGCCCTACCGTGCCTAATCCCGGTAGACACCCTTGTCGTTTATTTATACAAACATGGGTAGCTATTGACGGGCACATTTAATACACATGCACACCAAGCCATTCAAAGGGGATTCGACAAAAATTCGACCAAAACTATGTAAGAAACCCCCCTCACGGTTAATAAAACACACATCCACTGCCGGATGTGTAATACTTTTTATTTTACTCTCTGGAAAGGGGACGAACATCACTTGAGAGTCACAGCGCGCTCCTGGCAGAGCCCAATGCTGTGTTACACCCACCATTGCCTGCCGAGTGCCACACACCTCTGTGTTGTATTCCACCAGCTAGTGCATATGCTATGACACTCTCTAGCCCATGTGCACTGTAACACCACCCCATGAATATGTCATGCCACACTTGTCTTCGCACTGGTTATATTGCCCCATCTAACGTGCCTTCCTCGATGCCTATGTTATAACGCACAGTGCTATGCCATACATATTACAATCTGGGATCCATATCTTTTTCACAGTGCATATGCAACGTTACACTCCCCAGCACATATTTTATATTACAACTTTAGAGACTAGTTAGGTTACACAACACTGCCCTGTGCATATTACACTCCAAGGCACACATCGCATAGCACGCGCTAGTGCCTGTGCTATCTCGCGCTCTCCAATGAATCTGTCATTGCGCACAATGTATTGCATATTATATTTCACGCCCGGTTCATCTTATATCACACTTTTTGGTGCATAGTTTATACCAGACACTATATCTAGTTTTCATTTTCAATCGTGCTCTCAGGACTATGTTCTATATAACACTGTGTTCACCTACCCTTTTCACGGGCATTACATTTTGCGATAGGGGGTGGAGGGTCAGGGGGTGTTTCTGCCAAGTGAGCCCGGAGTCACAGTCACAAACGTCCTCTTCTTCCTGAACAAAAGTGAGATTATGCTGCATACTTGTTCATATTTTAAGTAGTTCGCACAGACACACGTTTTAAAAACAATAAAGTTCCTAATACCCGCCTTCTCTGAACAGTTAGCTTGCTGCCCCATCCCCCTCCTCCCTATCCTCTGTTGTGTGAATCCATGGACTAGCCTCCTCCCTCCTGCCATGCATGGTCTGATGTGCTGCCACTGCCCTCAATTTAGTATGATGTACCAGTCCCCTCCTCCTGCCCTCCATTGCCCAATTCTATGCCCCATCATTGACCTCCTGCTTAAACTCTGTGCTTAGCTTGCTGCCCCTATTCTCCTTCCCCCTGCCCTCCGATGTCTTTGTGCATGCCCCTGCTCCATCCTTTTTGCCCACCATGTTCCATGGACCTGCCACTCCTATCTACTCTGAGTGTTCTGTTGAGCTGCCACTCCCGTCCCACCTGCTTAGCATTGTCAGATGACTGTAACCTGTCCCTGCCACCTCCACCCTGCCTGTCCACATGCCATGCCCCTATCCTCTTGTCCTACATGGTCCATTGTACTGCCACACCCTTCTGCCCTCCCTGGTCTGTTGTGCTGCAACTGCTCCTCCTGCCTGCCCCGTGCGGTCTGTTGTGAGGCCCCTTCCCCTGAACTTTCTTGTCTGTGCACAGATCCTGACCCTCCCTTCTATCCTCCATCGTCCTTTGTGCATGCCCCTGCACCCTCCTTCTTGCCCATCATAGCCATTGTGCTGCCACTAACCCTCCCACTTGCCATGCATGGTCTTCTGTGCTGCCATGGCCCCTCCCACCTTCCCTGTGTGGTCAGTTAGCTGCCCCTGACCCCCTCCCACCTTCCCTCCATGGTCTGTGTGTATGCCATCACAGTCTCACTGTTGCTCTTCATGGTGTGTCTTGCTTCTAGTGCCCATCCTGCCTGACCTCCATGGCTATCTTGCTGCTCCTGCCCTGCCCCCTTGCCCCCAGCCCTCTGTTTACATGTGCAGACCCCTACTCCCTCCCTCCTGGCTTGTCTGTTCCATTGTAATGCCCCTGATCCGTCCCTCCTTCCCTTTATGGTCTGTTATGCTGCAGCTTTCTCTCCTGTCTGTCCATTATGGTCAGCTAGCTACCATTGCCTCTTGCCCCTCTGTTCTCTGTTGTCCATGTGCATGGTCCTGTCCCCTCCCTCTTGTTTTCTATGGATTGTTGTGCTGCACTCCCGTCCCGCATGCCCTGTGTGGTGTATTGTGCTGCTGCAAACCCTGATGCCTGCCCTGCAGGGTCAGTTCGGTGCACCTCTCCATGTCCCTCCTGTCCTCTGTTATCCAAGTCCATGTCCCTACCCCATTTCCTTCCATGATCCAATGTACCATACTTGCGAACATTTTGAACTTGGTAAGAGGGAGATTTTGAAAAAAAACTGGGGTATTGATTTTCCCCTTTGAGTTACATTGAAAAAGAGGAGATTGTAGACAGGAGACAGATCAAATAAAGCCCATTTGAGCTTAAAAACATTGGACGTTTGCTGGCTGAATCGGGTCTGTTGGCATGTATGGTTGTACTACCATTGCCTCTTCTTTCTGCCCACAATGGTCTATTACATTGCCACAGCCTCTCTTGCAAGTCCTGTATTGTTGGTTTGTTGCCCCTGCCCCCCTTTCCACTGCCCTCAATAGTCTGTTGTGCTGCCACGGCCCTTCCTGCCTGCTCAGTGTGGTTAAATTGTTGCCTTTGCACCCTCCTACCTGCCTTCAATTTTCAGAGTCCGTGCCCCTGGCCTCTGCCTCTCAACAGTATCCTAATGAACAACTAGATTGCTAACATTCTATATTTATTACAAAAGTGTGGAACGCCTGACGTCATCTTGATGTAATAAAAACTGTAATACCTAGAGCATTTCCTTTAGAAATTACATATATGAGAGGGTCTTATTGGCATCAAAATTATGGTTAGTGCTCTAAAAGACTAAAACAGGACATATTTTCTGAGTTTTCAAATAGCGACAAAGTACTTTTAAATTATTTGTTATCTTTATGTTTTTTTATCCAGTTGACCACTTGATTAAATGTTGCACTTAGGGGAGAGGATGTGGTGTTACTTCCAGAACTGCAGACTTTGCAACTGGGGATCCAGGTTGGAGTTTCTGCTTCAGCTCGACATTCTGTGATTCTGGTCAAATTACTTAGTCTCCCCATGTCTACAACCAAAATGAATTTGTTCTTGTGTGATGTAACCAATGCTCATGTAAAGCACTCCAATACCTGACAAGTCTGCACTATATAACACTGCAAAAACACAAAATAATAAGTGTTTTGCACAATTCTGTCATTGGGCTACATTTGGGCTACATCTGGGTGATTTTGGGCTACATTTGGGCTCTTTTGTCTCCGGTGGCCATCTTGGGAGATTTATTTGTTATGAAGTTTCCTAATTTCCTCATGTACTGCAGTCTCCTCAGTAGGAAATGCTTTCAGTTTTTTACTTTGATTCCATCATAAAGGTATTCAGATATGTCACACATTTGCCATAAATTCTGAAAGTTAGCACTCTAGTTGCTCATTAGATCACTGTAGTAAAACTACTGTTCACCATGAAAGTCTGCTCCTGGTATTAAAAGTGCATGTTTCAGTCTGCATGTCAGAATTTTTTAATGAAATAGAAGAGGATTTGAGAAGTCACTCAAAATGTGCCTTCATTTTCTTTCTTCAGCATTAATCATAATTGTGTTCCTTTTTAAATTAAATGTTTTAAGGGTTACCAGTTTATTCCAATCAAGATGGCTTCAGGTGTGCCATACTTTTGTCATAATGAAGACAGTAAGCGCTCTAGTTGTTTTTAAGAATACTCTGGGACATTTTGTCATTGGGCTATACTTGGGCTACATCTGGGTGATATTTGGGCTACATTTGGGCTCTTTTGTCTCTGGTGGCCATCTTGGGAGACTTATTTGTTATGAAGTTTCCTAATTTCCTCATTTACTGCAGTCTCCTCAGTAGGAAATACTTTCAGTTTTTTACTTTGATTCCATCAAGAAGGCATTCAGATGTGTCACACATATGCTATAAATTCAGAATGTTAGCACTCTTTTTGCTCATTAGATCACTGTAGTAAAGCTACTGCTCACCAGGGAAAACTGCTGCTGCTATTGAAAGTGCATGTTTCAGTCTGCATGTCAGAATTTTTTAATGAAATAAAAGAGGATTTCAGAAGTCAAAATGTGCCCTAGTTTTTCTTTCTGCAGCACTAATCATACTTGTTATGGAAAAATGAACCCCCTCGTTTTGTTCCTTTTTAAATTAAATGTTTTAAGAGTTACCACTTTAATCCAAGCAAGATGGCTTCAGGTGTGCCATACGTTTTTCATAAGTAGGACTGTTAGCGCTCTAGTTGTTCTTTGGAACACTCTGGGAAGCTGCAGTAGAACACAAAGGAATCAACTGACAGTCTCTGCCCTTGTTGGATGTACATGTTTTACTGAGAATGTCAGACTTCATTCTCACATGACTGAGAAATATAATGTGAATTTACAGAAAATAAGCTCTCAGTTTAGCTTATAGATCACCTTCCAAACCTCTGTGGGAAAAGCATGAGAAAATATTTTTCTCTCAATCATGATATCCCAGCAGAAGGCTTTCTCACATGGTGAAATCACCTTAGAACATACCACAATTCCTAAAATGAGTATGGTACCATCAACAAATGATTTATAATGTAACTAAAGTCTTAAAACCTTCTATTAACTGCAATGCTTTTTAATGAGGTGCTATCATGTATATTGGTCCCAAGATGTCAGCCAACACTTCTTGGATGAAGTGCTGACAGCCAATCAGATCTCAGGATGAGATGTGTGGTTAGGCTCCGCCCACAAATATATATGATTTTACTTTTGATTTTCTCAGGAACTACTGAACAGATTGACACCAGACCTGCAAAAGGCACTTCCCTGAGCTGAGGACTACCTCTCTGCCAAATTTCAAGTAATTCTGTTCAGCCGTTCGAGCTGTACCTTGGACTAAAGGTCCCTATGGAAAATTGCATGGGGAAAACGCGTTTTGGGACCCCCTTTTTTCTCAGCCCCCGCTTGACGAATCCCCCCGAGACTTTCAGGGTAGGAGCGGAGCGGAGAGCCCCACCTATTTTAAAAATTTCGCGAGGATTCGTCAACCGGCGCCAAAGTTATTCCAAATAGAACGTTGCGCATTTCCTATGGAATCACGGTCCTAACTATAACTATCTACTGGCGACCGCCAGTAGATAATATATATATATATATGTATATATATGTATTCACTGAAAAAACCATAGGTTTCAGGGACGTTATAGTTAGAAATTAGCATTTAAAAAACCTTAGAAATTCACTGAAAAAAACCATAGGTTTCAGGGACGTTATAGTTAGTTGGACATTTCACTCCTACAAAACCATAGATATTTTGCTGTTATAGTTAGTTCAGCTAACTATAACTCGCACGCCCGCAATACACAGCCGATGACGTCACATATTACATCATTCATGACATGGTCAGTGACAAACCTATGGTTTTTTTCAGTGAATATATATATATATATATATATATCCAATTCCAGTCCAAAGTAATGCCATCGCTCAAAGGAATGACGACAGCAGTTGGTTTATTTACACTGTAATTAAACCACCTGCTGTTGTCAATCCGTTGAGTCATCGGCTGGCGCGCTCCGCTGGCTTTTCCGATCCTCTGCAATAGCGTGGGGAGAAGAAAGGACCAAAAATAGAAGGATATATAAATATATATATTAATATATATATATCTCGCTCCTCTGCACCTGAGAAAGCGCGGCACGCTGAGGGCGGGTGCTTCAGATGCGGCGGTGCCCCGCAGTTTCTATTAACGCTCCCAGATTCCTCCCGTCTCAAAAAAGAAAACTTGAGCACTCACGGGTAAGTACTTGGCAGCTTCGTTTTATTACGGAGAAAACAAAAAACGCGTTTCGGAGCTAGTCCGTCTTCAGCGGCAGGCGAGGGGATGTTTTTATTGACGGCTTTTCCACACTGTTGACAGCAAGAGCCAGAAACGCGTCTGCGGATGTTTTATAGCCGACACATACCCCGTGAGTGCACCGGACCTTGGGAGTACCATGAACTCCTTGTTTTTGCTGTGTAATAAGTGGTTTCCACCACCACTTCCCGGTTGCACCCGCCGCGAGTTCGGCTGGCCCCAGGTGGAATACTGTGTTTTAGATTCAATTTGGGCTGCTGAACCGCCGCTTACGGACTCTGTTGACCTATTCAGGTTGTGGCTTATACAAAGCTAGAGTGCTTCACCATATGTGGGACACTCACAGAGTTTTCGTTCTAACAGCAGCAGGTGAGGGGATGTTTTTATTGACGGCTTTTCCGCACTGATGACGGCAAGAGCCAGAAACGCGTCTGCGGATGTTTTATAGCCGACACATACCCCGTGAGTGCACCGGACCTTGGGAGTTCCATATATATATATATATATATATATATTCACTTAAAAAACCATAGGTTTCACACACGTTATAGTTAGGAATTAGCATTTAAAAAACCTTGCAAATTCACTTACAAAACCATAGGTTTCACACAGGTTATAGTTAGGTGGACATTTCACTCGTAAAAAACCACTGAAATTCCCCCGTTATAGTTAGTTCAGATAACTATAACTCACGCGCCCGCAATCCACTGCTCATGACATCACATATTACATCACTCATGACATGGTCAGTGGCATCACTCATAACATCACTGATGACATCATCCTTGTGATAGAGTGGCGGTCGCGCGAGTTATAGTTATCTGAACTAACTATAACGGGGGAATTTCATTGGTTTTTTGCGAGTGAAATGTCCACCTAACTATAGCCTGTGTGAAACCTATGGTTTTTTAAGTAAATTTGCAAGGTTTTTTAAATGCTAATTCCTAACTATAACATGTGTGAAACCTATGGTTTTTTAAGTGAATTTGTACGGTTTTTTAAATGCTAAGTTATGTATTTATTAATATATTTTTTTTTTCAGGTTTTTCACCGTGCATGCACCGTGCGTGCATGGTGCGCGCGCTTTGGGCGCACGGTGCGCTTCGCGATTTTTATTAAAAAAATTTTTTTATTTCACCCATGGGGGTCCTTCTGTGACCCCCTGACAAAGGCTAGGGGGTCTCTTCCCTGCCCCCTTTTCACGTTTTCCACCTTTTTTCCCCCTTTCCTTTTCAGTGCGAGAGACAAAATGGATGGGGAAAACGCGTTTTGGGACCCCCCTTTTTTCTCAGCCCCCGCTTGACGAATCACCCCGAGACTTTCAGGGTAGGAGCTGAGCGGAGCGCCCCATTAGTTTTGAAAATTTCGCGAAGATTCGTCAACCGGCGTCAAAGTTATTCAAAATAGAATTTTGAGATTTCCTATGGAAACACGGTCCTAACTATAACTATCTACTGGCGACCGCCAGTAGATAATATATATATATATATATATATATATATATATATCAACGCTACCAACAAAGTCCACACTTTCGGACAAAGTACAGCACTCAGGGAGTATTCCGTAGGTTTGTTTATTCAGCAACAAACAAAAGACAGACGCGTTTCAGGTTATCCTTCTTCAGTGTCTAGTTGCGCTAGCCGCGCGAGAGCATTTTGAAATCAAAAGGCCATTGACGTCACTTCCCCCACCAGTACAGCTAATGCAATATTCATCTATCACATGGCGGCCATCTTAACAGGGTGAAGTTAACGTACCAACTTATATGGATAAACACATTTTCTTGTTTCTCGCTCGACATTCAAGAGTGAAATCAACAACGTCAACACTACACAATTGTTACACATCGTGAATGCAATCAAGATATGATTAACTAAACATATTGTAAATGTCGCTTAACAATTGTGTGTCATGAAAAGCTACATATGTACATAAAATTAAGCCGTGGATCGGCGTACATATTGTAGCAAAAACCTCATATCATTCAATTGATATATTTATGGATTAAATAATTCATTAAACAATCAAAGCCGTGTATCAGCGTAAGCATATTATGTATGATTGAGAATATCCAATAGAATCTATAAGACTATACATTCACTACTGTTAGAAAGAGTCATAACATGCTCAGTAAAAACACATATAGGTGACTAGAATTGTTCTTACACCTTATCGTCCCTGAGCTTCCTGAGTAACAAAGAAGGAAAGCGAGAAAAGAAAAAAGAAGACAATTATGTTTCGGAATCTCCCTGATTACCTCCCCAAATGTACAGCTAATTCCTCTCCGCTGTTCAGCCCAAAGGGTGTTTTGGTGTGCAAATCAATAATGTAGCGGGATTCAAGTCTCCGCAAGCGTTGCACTCTATCCCCACCCCTTGGATTAGTAAATACACAGTCCAAACCAAAATACTGTAACAGTTCCCTGTTGCTGTTATGTTTGAGGGCGAAATGTCTGGCTACAGGGTAGTTGCTGTCATTCTTCATAATCGCACGCTGGTGTTCCAAGATGCGCATTTTTACACTATGAATAGTGCTGCCAATGTACTTAAGTCCACAGGGACACAAGAGGCAGTAAACTACATGAGTGGTGGTGCAGGTGATAAATTTATCTATGGGTTTAGGTCTTTTAATCCCATCAATAGTGTAGCTCAGGGATCTTTTACTGTTACAACAAGCTTTACATTTCCCACATGGGAAAAAACCTTTCATATCTTTCAGAACACCTTTAGAGTGACTTACAGGTGGTAGGTAGCTCTGAACCAGTTTATCCCTCAAAGACCGTGATTTACGGAAAGTAATCAATGGCACTGCCGGGATATCTTTACCCATTACGGAATCAGTTTGCAATATATGCCAATTCCTTTTCATTATTCTCCTCAAAATATTGGCATCATCTGAGAAGGTTGTTATCATCCGAAGTTTGCTACCTTCTAAGTTAGTACTTTTTTTGCTGTTAGTCTGGATGTCATTTCGGATCAACAGATCCTTCCTCTTAATATTGTTGACTCTCACTAATGCTGCATTAAGAACTTCCTGACTATAGCCCCTAGTTAAAAATCTTGTCATACAATTTGAAGCAGCAGACACAAAATCAGCCTCTCTGGAGCAATTTCGTTTAAGCCGGAGAAGTTCCCCATAAGGTATACTGTTTATCAGCTTGGGGGGGTGATTGCTACTGCCATGTAAGATTGAATTACCGGCAGTTGGTTTCCGATATAATTCGGTTTCAAGGTTGCCATCCCTCACCTGCACCTTCAGGTCTAGATAGTTGACTTCCGTGGTGCTAATTTCATATGTGAACCCAAGATTAAGATTATTCTTGTTGAGTTCAGAAATGAAATCCTTTGCTTGTTCAATTGAACCTTTCCAAACTATAAAAAGATCGTCGATGTAACGGTGCCACACAACTATGTGTTCGGCCCATTTTTGTCTTTCGTCACTAAGGGCCACCTGCTCCTCCCACCAGCCTACAAAAAGATTCGCATAGCTGGGGGCGAAGCAGGTGCCCATAGCTGTTCCAGAGATTTGTTTAAACAATTGCCCCTGAAATAGGAAAATGTTATTATGGAGACAGAATTCGATGAATTCAAGCAGCATGATACTGTGTTCTGCAAATTTTAGGGGCCTTTTATTTAGGAAGTATCGCATTGCCATTATACCCTGGTGATGATCGATACAGGTGTATAGGCTAGTAATATCCATAGCAATTAGTTTAAAGGTAGGTTCCCAGTGAATGTCCATCAGATGAAGAATAAAATCTTTAGTGTCCTTGACATATGACTTGAGTTGTACAACAAATGGATGAAGAAAACTGTCTATATATATGGACATGTTCTCTGCCAGACTGCCCTTTGAAGAGACTATCGGTCTCCCAGGTGGATCAACTTTGTCTTTGTGTATTTTCGGTAATTGGTAGAACGTAGGTGTGACTGGTTCATTGTTGCGTAGAAAGAGAAATTCATTAATTTCAAGCAACCCTAGATTATGCCATTTAGCAATCAAGGCATGATACTGGGTGATGCTAGTTTGGTACAGTTCTTTATTGGTTTTTTCATAGAACCTGATGTCGTTCAACTGCCGGTAAGATTCTCGACAATATTGTTCTCTTGTGAGTAACACTACGTTGCCACCTTTGTCCGAAGGTTTACAAATTATATTTTCATCCATAGCCAAATTTTTAAGGATCACTTCTTGTTCATGGGTTAAGTTCCTCTGTTGTTTCGGTGTGCAGGAAGAAGTCTTGATTCTGAATTTCTAAAGATCATGAAGTACTGCATCGGAAAACGAGTCTATGGCATCATATGGCATTTGCGGATTGAAAATAGAGGGAGGCTTAAAGGTGGTTGAAGGTGTTTCTTGTTCAATCCCCGCCCGATGTACGCCGATCCACGGCTTAATTTTATGTACATATGTAGCTTTTCATGACACACAATTGTTAAGCGACATTTACAATATGTTTAGTTAATCATATCTTGATTGCATTCACGATGTGTAACAATTGTGTAGTGTTGACGTTGTTGATTTCACTCTTGAATGTCGAGCGAGAAACAAGAAAATGTGTTTATCCATATAAGTTGGTACGTTAACTTCACCCTGTTAAGATGGCCGCCATGTGATAGATGAATATTGCATTAGCTGTACTGGTGGGGGAAGTGACGTCAATGGCCTTTTGATTTCAAAATGCTCTCGCGCGGCTAGCGCAACTAGACACTGAAGAAGGATAACCTGAAACGCGTCTGTCTTTTGTTTGTTGCTGAATAAACAAACCTACGGAATACTCCCTGAGTGCTGTACTTTGTCCGAAAGTGTGGACTTTGTTGGTAGCGTTGATTTTGAACGCGGGCACCACCGCGTAACAGCACCCACCTACGAGTGCCTTGGCTTCTGGTGCAACTTGGTAGCGATATATATATATATATATATTCACTGAAAAAACCATAGGTTTCACACATGTTATAGTTAGTGGAAATTTTACTGATAAAAAACCAATGAAATTGCCCCGTTATAGTTAGCGCAGGCAACTATAACTCACGCGACCGCAATCCTCTGCTGATGCTAATACTATATTTAGACACTTATTTGCCCATGTCTTCTTCCATACATTTTTAGCTATACATATATTACAAATATTTTTTTTTCATAAAGACACATATGTCATCAGCAGAGGATTGCGGTCGCGTGAGTTATAGTTGCCTGCGCTAACTATAACGGGGCAATTTCATTGGTTTTTTATCAGTAAAATTTCCACTAACTATAACATGTGTGAAACCTATGGTTTTTTCAGTGAATTTGCAAGGTTTTTTAAATGCTAATTCCTAACTATAACGTGTGTGAAACCTATGGTTTTTTCAGTGAATTAGTACGGTTTTTTAAATGCTAAGTTTTTTTCCCTTATAATAAGCCCTGTACATTTGGTGGCCTACGGCCACCAAAAGCACAGGGGGTGGGGTAAGTGTGGATAGTGTTTTTTTCCATTGTAATAAGCCCAGCACATTTGGTGGCCTTCGGCCACCAAAAGCACAGGGGGTGGGGTAAGTGTGGATAGTGTTTTTTTTATTTTTATTTTTTTACCGTACGCTTACCGTAAGCGTACGGTAAGCGTACCCCGCGAAATTGCCGAAAAAAAAATAAAACCGTTTTTGTACTTGGGGGATGTTTGGGGACTCCCTCCACATGACTATGTGGGAGGGAGTTGTCAAAACAGCCCCTTTACATGTTTTTGGGCTTCCGATTTTAAAAATCTCTCTCAGTGCGAGAGACAAAATGGCGGCCGCCGCTTCCTGGTTTCGGCCGATTCGAATGTTTACTAAGATCTAAGAGCCAATCAGAATCGCGCTCGCGCACGCCACCGTACGCTTACCGTAAGCGTACGGTAAGCGTACCGTAAGCTGGCTCAGATATATATATTGATTTAAAGGCTATTTTCTCAGAATCTACTGAACAGATTTACACCAAACCTACAAAAGGCACTTCCTTGACCTAGGGACTACCTCTCTGCCAAATTTTGAGTAATTCTGTTCAGCCATTCGGGCTGTAGCTCGTTCTAAAGGTCCTATGGAAAAATGCATGGGAAAAACGCGTTTTGGGACCCCCCTTTTATCTCAGCCCCCGCTTGACGAATCCCCCCGAGACTTTCAGGGTAGGAGCGGAGCGTAGCGCCCCACCTATTTTGAGAAATTCGCGAGGATTCGTCGACCGGCGCCAAAGTTATTCAAAATAGAATGTTGAGGTTTTCCTATGGAAACGTGGTCCTAACTATAACTACCTACTGGCTATCGCCAGTAGGTAATATACACATATATATGTGTGTGTGTGTGTATATATATGTATATATGTATATATATATATATATAATCTCCAAAGAAGCAAAAGTGTTCCTCCGTTTCCGGAGCCCAGGGCCCTACAGGGCGGCCTCACTGCATGGGCACGGAGCAGCCCACAACACCACGCTTGGCAACACAAACAAAGGTGAGGCCCAATACCGTGAAATTACTTTATTCACAGTCTTTCAAAAGCGCCTGCTTTCTTTCGCTCAAAGTTTCGGCTTACTTGCCTTGTTCACGGACTGAAATGCAAGCACCCAGGTGCGCTTGGACATGTTTTAAGAGGTGCATCACGTGACTGGAATTACAGGTACTTCTGTTCCCAAAGTGCATTGTGAATTTCATTAAAATAAAGACTGGATGTCCCCAAAAAATATATGTTTACCTCAATGGTAATTGTACATTACACAAGCACTAATTTTGAAGTGGAAATATGAGCACAACAGTCAGGTGAGTAAAACCATCTTGCACATGTTCTTGCCAAAATTAGGACTCTGGAATGGCAGCTGTTCATGGCACGAGCAGCACACAATGTCTTTCTGCTTGAATCCCTTCCCTGCACCGTTCCATTTTGCTCTAGTGGCAAATCCTTTGTAGGTTGGGGGCGCAAGTGGGCCAGGCTCCTCAATTGATATCTCCAAAGAAGCAAAAGCGTTATATATATATATTTATATGCTTTTTATAATACTAAATAAAAAAAATAAGAAAAAACGAATACACTGTAAAATAGTAAAATATATGCATTTTAATAATTGTATTCCACATGTACATGAACACAAATACACACATATATTTATAGGTATTTGAGACATTTCTGTAATTTACATTATATTAATGTTATATACTAAAGTATTTAAGATTTACTACTTTAAACTATTTATATTAAAAAAACAATATTTTTGATTGTTTTTGTACGATATTAGTGTTAAACGATATTTTGTACTTACCATTATAAGTTTAGGGACACAGTATTTTGGGAAACGATATTTTTGACTCAATATTCTTGCCAAACAATATTGTTTACCTCAATATTGTGTCAGTGAGCCGCAGATTCAACAGCAACAGCATTAAAAGTAATGTATATATTTTGTTGCCCCACCTTTCGTTTTTGCTTGCCTTTGATGGACTGAAATAAAAAATAACTCCTTTCAAGCTTGAAACAAATTTTGTGACAGCACAAAGTGCCAACACATTAGCAAATGAATACTCCTTATGTAAAATGGATCCCCGCTGTATGTATATGCTCAAGTTTGAAAACACCAAGAGTGGCTTCATTAACTGCTATCAATGCATATTTGTCAAATCATGCACAAGTTTTGAGCAAATCAACAAATGAATTTTCAATTAAAAGTGTTAATCCCTTCAAGCTAACCCTGTGCCTGTTTCAAATGCTATCTCACAAACTACTGAACTAATTTACACCAAACCATAAAAATCACACTTTCTGAGTAAAGTTCTACTTTCATGCCAAAGATGGTGTAAAGCCATTTATCAGTTTTTGCTGTCACAGCTTTCTACTCGAGCTAAAATTGGAAAACTCAAATTTTAATCTAACAGCACCAAAATTGCTAGAGAAAATAAAGAGTTTAGTGAAAAATTAACCCTCTAAAGGTCGCCCAACACCTTTTCTTAACATTAATATCTCATTCACTACTGAATTAATTCACACCAAACTGAAAACAGGGCCCCTTCTTTTTGGTGTTCTACCCTTAAGACTCATTTGATGTTCTTCCATTCTGTAGTTTGTTTCTGTGACAGAGAACAACAGTTCATTTGTGATTTAAACTGGAAAAGTTAGTGTTCGGTCACTTTGACCGATGAGCATAAACGTTAGCTAGATAAATATAGCTGATTAAGCTCTCTGGGCTGCCTGGAAGAGACATCATAACAATATCACAAATGCAATACACTGAAATGTTTCACCAGAAGAACACCGGGAGTGAGAAAACCCGATCTCTTATATGCATTGGAGGAGAAAAAAAAACCATCCTGAGAATTAATCTGACTGAGGGAAGTTTTATATCTATCTGCAGTGACATTGAGTGAGTCTATGAGTGGGTGGGTGAGTGTCTGAGTGGGTCTGTGATTGGGTGCCTGAGTCTCTGAGTGGGTCTATTAGTGGGTGTGTGAGTCTCTGAATGGGTACATGAGTGTGTGAGTCTCTCAGTGGGTTGTCTGTCAGTGTGTGTGTGAGTCTCTCAGTGTGTCTGTGAGTGGGTGAATGAGTGCTTGAATGTATCTGTGAGTGTGTGTCTGAGTGTGTCTGTCAGTGGGTGCATGAGTCTCTCAGTGGGTCTGTGAGTTTATGAAGGGGGCTGTCAGTGGGTGCGCAGTAAAAAAACATATGGGGCACACAGGAGCAGGTCTTCATGCCAGCTCCCTCTGTGACAGTCACCTGTCCATCTTGTTTTGTGCCTCTTCTGCTCATTTTTTTACCTCTTCTCTTCTCGCTCCTTCTCTCTATGTTGCCTCGTTCTGCTCAATATTTTGCCTCTTTTTGCTCGTACCTGATCTTTAATTGCCTCTTGCTGCTTGTTTCTCATCTCCATTTTGCCTCTATCTGCTCACTCTCCCTGTTATTTTGCCTCTTTTTGCTTACTCCTCACCTTCACTGTGCCTCTTTCCACTAATTTCTGACCTTTATTCTGCCTCTTTTTGCTTCCTTCTGAACTTTATTCTACCTATTTCCGCTTGTACTCACTTTTATTTTTCTTGTTTCTGATCGTGGTTGACCTTTATTTTGCTTCCTTCTGCTAGTTTCTGACCTTTATTTTGCCTCATTCTGCTAATTTCTCACCATTATTTTGCCTTTTCCTGCTGGTTTCTGATCTATATTTTGCCCTCTTTCTGCATGTTTCTGACCTTTATTCTGCCTCTTCCTGTTAGTTTCTTACCTTTATTATGCCTTTTTCTGCTCTCTTCTGACCTTTATTCTGCCTCTTTTTGCTCATTTCTGACATTTATTCTGCCTCTTCCTCCTCATTTCTGACCTTAATTTTGCCTCTTTCTACTCATTTCTGACCTTTAGTCTGCTTCTTTCTGCTCGGTGCTGACCTTCATTCTGCCACTTTCTAATCATTTCTCACCTTTATTTTGCCTTTTTCTGCTCATTGTTTTTTAAAAGTGCTTTTTGACCCTGTCAGGGTTACAGGGGGGCCCCAGGACCATAGTTAGGGGGTCCGTTTATTCCTACCCTGCTCCCTTTTCTCTTCTTTTAGCATTTTTTGTGGGACATGGCTGCCAACACTTACTGGTTGAAGTGTTGCCAGCCAATCAGATTTCAGCACAGGGACGGTCACAATCTCGGATGATCTGCATACTTATATATACAATTTTTTTTTTTTTTTTTTAAATAGCTCAAAAACTACTGAACGGATTTGCAGCATATAACAAAAATAACTTTTTCTGGACCAAGAGCTAGCTTTCTCCCCAATTAGGCATAGTTCCGTCCAGCAGTTTGGGCTGTAGTCGTGTTCAAAATCCCTAAGGCAATTAACATGGAAAAACACTTTTTGCCCTGCCCCATTTTTTGACCCCCACTTGACGAATAGCCCCAAATCGTTTCATAGACAACAAGAGTCATCAGGGCCCTTTTTGGGGGAAATTTTCGTGAAGATCTGTTATACGTCCCCAAAGATATGGGCAAGTCAGAAAACACGTTTTCTATAGAAAAATGGTCCTAACTATAACCACCTACTGGCGACCACCAGTAGGTATTATATATGAATGAATATATATTCACTGAAAAGAAACAAAGTTAGAGGGATTTTACAGTTAGACTCGTATTTCACTCGTACAAACCCATTCAAATTTCAGAAGCTATAATTACCTGAGTTAACTACAACTTACGTCCCCGCAATGCACTGCTTATGCCCTCACATATTACATGACTCCTGACCTGGTCACTGGCATCACTGATGACATAACTTATCACATCTCAAATGGCATCAATGACTTGGAGAATGCGCATAGCTGTTACGTCTCTAGATGTACAAATTTGGTTTTATTTTAATAACTCTAAAACGACTGAACGGATTTATACCAACTAAAAGAAGCACTCTTTCTCAATAGAGATCGAACTCTCTGACACATTTGGTGATATTCTGTCCAGTGGTTCAGGCTGTAGTGTTCAAAATCCCTATGGGACTTTTCATGGAAAATGCACTTTTTGACCACCCCCTTTTTCACAGCCCCCACTTAACAGATCACCCCAAAAATGTTCATGCACAACTAGAATCAGTTGGGCACTTTTTTGAGAAACTTTTGATAAGATTTGTCAAATGGCACCAAAGATTTAGGCAAGTCAAAAATGTCTAGAAACTAGGAGCCTATGGACCCCCATACGTGCGAAGGTGGTCTGACCACCGCCACCTCCGCGGGTCCTCCTGTAGTATTCAGAGTGTGGTGGTTGGACTGCCACAGGACCACTGCATCCGCCGTGGATCCAGGATCCCACAGCGGTCGAGCAGGTTAAGGGAGCAGCAATATGCTGGCGGTGCCTCCTGTGGCACTGCCGTGCATATAACGGTGAGCCCACTATGAAAAGGGTAGCAGAGAGGCACCCTGCTGCTACTGGGTCTGGGGGTGCATGGGTGAGGCACATGTGCCCCCTGGAATTGTACCCCTGTTCCTGCACAGTGTGGCATGCATTCCACACCTTGCAAGAATGAGTTTCAGGTGCTCTCACAGTGGCATCTCCAGTTAAGGCTCACTTATGAGCCTTAAACAGCCGCCATCGTGAGACCACAGCATCATTATCCTCCATGGATTACAGTTGTAATCTGGCGGGATGGGCGCTCATCTGGCTTGGCGGTCCTCCTATTAGTGTTGCAGCGGTGGGCCGAAAGGAGGACTGTTAAACTCATAATAAGGGCCTAGGTCCTAACAATAACTACCTACTGGTGACTGCCAGTAGGTAATATATATATATATAAATTCAATACTCGACTAACACCTTCCCGTTCTATGACTGAGATAAAGTACATGAACTGACATTTGGTTCTCAAGAAATTGCCTTTCTTCACCCTTCAGAATGAGCCTAAAGGTGAAAGCATGAGGTTCCAGAGATGGTGTCAGTGTCATTTTATTGTTAAGCAAGCTGTTTCCTAAGCAGTTTCCCACTAATAATCCCTTGTGGCGGCTTGTGATCATGAATAAACTTTGTTAGTTCTTAAGAACATGATAAAAAGATGAAGAATTGTGTTAATGAGTTTCTTGGCAGGTCCTAATTGGTGCTGGTGGTGCCACCTGTCGGCAAAACAATCCACAGAACATAGTTGTCTGTAAAGGTGTGACAGAGCAGAGGCCTCCTTTTCTTGTAGATGGAGCAGTGGTGTCAAGATTTGGAGAATGCACAGGCAGGAAGCACAGTAATAACCCTGCAAAGAACAGAATATTGAGTGGAGTTAAGCACAAGCGTCCTGGGTACCAAAGACCCAAGAGACATGCCTTCTAGACTGGATATTGTGCGAGAAACCTAGTTCTGTGCCCTGCCTGGAGAGGACTCTGAGACCTGAATGCATAATAAGCTATGTGAATTACATTACTGAGCTAAATGATTGTACTCTGTGATCCTGGCTCACCAAGAGGCCCACATTGTAGAGGTGGTAAGGATGGGTGAGAGCACGAGTGTATATCACACTGTGTTGTTTTCTTTGGGATAGGCTGCCATCTGTTTCCCCATGACAGTATTTATATTTGTAGTGTTTTGTTAAGTGATAACGAGCTACCAGAGGCATTGTGGTGCTGTGCAATGTTCTTCACTGACTGGTGCTACAGACTTACAAATATGTCATGCAATGCAGCAACTAAAGTTGCAGTGCTATGCTAGTTTACGTGAAAGGGAGACAGCAGGAAAGCAACATATCTACAGAGCTATGGTGTATATTCTCTCTCTCTCTCTCTCTCTCTCTCTCTCTCCCTCTCTCTCGTTTGGTACTGGAAGGGTATCATTCCAGTACAAAAACGTACGCTTAGACTAACTTTTAACCTTTTGCTACACTAGATGTGTGCTGCACACATGCAATGTTGTAAAAGGCAAGATAAATAAAAGCATTTCTTCTTTTTAATATCTGTCGAGAGAAGGTTATAATTTTTTTGTGCAAAGCCCTGTCTAACATTGTTAGTAAATAGGGCTTTATGTCAAACCTATGGATAGTTGCATGATAACACCCATGTATCACCCATGGAGCAGTCGCTTCAGTCAGAGAATGCAAGGTAGCACAAACAGCTATTTGGGTTATTTTTGACAAATTTCCAGCGCACAAAAGGATTTGCACTGGTAAGTAAATAATTTATCAAGACTTGCTACTGGTATACATCACTGTTTGTGACTTTGCACCTTTGAAAAGCCTTCCTAGATCGCCCCTTTGTCTACTATTGGAAGAGTAAAACTGTGTCTTTAAGTTTCTTCTGAGCCTCTAGCAGATTGGTTTCCTGGCCTAGGGGTGTAGACAGAGCACTTAAATGAACCGCCATGAAAAGTCCCTCCCTCCATATCTGACCCCTTTAGTTTTAGGAGCATGAAGCAGATACTGACCACCTGATCTAAGGGAATGAGCGTGGAAGTGCCCTATAACAAGTTCTAGCTGTGTGATATGTGTCTGAATTTTAATAGGTTTGTGTACATTGCACAGTGATCTGAACACAATCCACTGTGTGATAACTGCCATTATTAACCAAGGAGAGACGAATCAGAACACTGTGGTTTTCAGCAGCTTTCTAAAAAGCAGGAAGTGCATTGACGTAAATGAATGGGGAGTTGGTTCCACTTGAGTGGAGCTCGGTGGGAGAAGGCTTTGTCGCCCTCCCGCTCGGGGTCAGACCACTGGGGGTCACGAGCTGCCGGGCCGCTCAGCCTTCGCTCTGCTGGGTAGGGTGAAGGGCCTCCCGCCAGGCGGCAGGCCCTCGAGTCGGACAGTCCATGCGGGGAGGAAGCTAATTGCTTGAAACAACAGCCGAGGCTGGCCAAGCAGTCCATCCCTAAACGGACCGAGAGTGCCCAATCGATCAGAGTACGACCGGGGCATCCCCTCTGCAGGCCGCCCTGCGCGGGGTGAAAGATGGCGGCTTCACATCCCTGCCTGCTCCCGGGGCTAACGGGCTGGAAGGGAGGGCCCATCGACAGGGGCCAGGAGGCAGGCGCACACCGGGGCCCCCGGCGGGCGGGCCCGGGCGCTGCCTTCCCCGTCTCGCGGTCGCCGGACCTCACGGAGGTCTGACCCAGCAAACCCGGTGAAAAAAGGACCATCGGGAAGGGGCTGAGAGGCAGAAGCGTAACCGGGCCCCTGGGGGCCCCAGCGGGCGGGCCCCGGGTCTGCCTTCCCCCATCTTGGGATCCCTGGACCTCACGGAGGTCTGACCCAGCAAACCCGGCGGAGATAGGACCATCGGGAAGGGGCTGAGAGGCAGGAGCGTACCCGGGCCCCTGGGGGCTCCGGCGGGCGGGCCCCAGGTCTGCCTTCCCCCGTCTCGGGATCGCCGGACCTCACGGAGCTCTGACCCAGCAAACTCGGAGAAAAAGGACCATCGGGAAGGGGGCTGAGAGGCAGGTGTGCGTACCCGGGCCCCTGGGGGCCCCGCTTCGGGCGGGCCCGGGTGCTGCCTTCCCCTGTCTCGGGATCCACGGACCTCACGGGGCTCTGACCCAGAAAACTCGGAGAGAAAGGACCATCGGGAAGGGGCTGAGAGGCAGGAGCGTACCCGGGCCCCTGGGGGCCCCGGCGGGCGGGCCCCGGGTCTGCCTTCCCCTGAGTCAGGATCGCCAAACATCACTTTGGTCTGATTGACCCTCTCCCTAGTAATCCGGAGGAAAATTACCCCCCTTTCTTGTAATCCGTGCGCACGAGGTGACAGAGGGGACCCTAGGCGCGAATGTACACGACCTCCTGGAGCCCTCGCTGGGATCCGGGAGGCAAATGGACCCTCATCGAGACTTTCAGGCAAGCTCGGCCATCTGGTCGCCCCATAGGAAAGCATTGTGCGCGACCAGATGGCCGAAGGGGCGTGCGCGACCAGATGGCCGAAGGGGGCTTGCGCGACCAGATGGCCGAGGGGACAGGCGCGACCAGATGGCCGAGGGGAAAGGGAAAAGGGAAGGGGAAGCCTCCTCGGGCCCTCCGGACCCCGCCCCGGGCACCATGCCGCGTGGCAGGACCCCGGACGGAGCCCGGGGCGTGGAGGCCGCCCTCCCTGTGGGCCCCCAGGGACCCCCAGGGGCCAATGAACCCAGACGAGCCTGGGGAGGCTCCCCGGACACACCGGAACCCCGCCCCGGGCCTTTGGTAGTGCTGCAGGCCGGGGGACGGGGCCCGGGGCCGGAGACCCCGACCCGGGGCCCGGCCGGGCCCCTGGACCCAGCCGGGGCTGCCGGGCCCGCAGGCGCAGGGGAAACCTCCCCGGGACCTCCGGACCCCGCCCCGGGCACCCTGCCACGCGGCAGCACCCCGGGCGGGGAGGCCGCCCTCCCCGGGGCCCCCATGGGCCCCCAGGGGCCAATGAACCCAGACAGGCCTGGGGAGGCTCCCCGGACACAACAGAACCCCGTCCCGGGCCTTTGGCAGTGCCGCAGGCCGGGGGATGGGGCCCGGGGCAGGAGAGCCCGACCCGGGGCCCGGCTGGGCCCCTGGAACCAGCCGGGGCTCCAAGACCCGCAGGCACCGGGGAAGCCTCCCCGGGCCCTCCGGACCCTGCCCTGGGCTCCCTGCCACGCGGCAGGACCCGGGACGGAGCCCGGGGCGGGGAGGCCGCCCTCCCCAGGGCCCCCAGGGGCCAATGAACCCAGACGAGCCAGGGGAGGCTCCCCGGACACAACGGAACCCGTCCCGGGCCTTTGGCAGTGCCGCAGGCTGGGGGACGGGGCCCGGGGCCGGAGACCCCGACCCGGGGCCCGGCTGGGCCCCTGGACCCAGCCGGGGCTCCCAGGCCCGCAGGCGCAGGGAAAGCCTCCCCGGACCATCCGGACCCCTTGTCCCGGGCACCCTGCCACGCGGCAGTCCCCGGGACAGGACCGGGGCAGCATCCGGGCCCGTCCAGCTGCCGGCTGAGGACCGAGAGGGGTCCCAGAGTACCCTTTTCCTAGTAATCCAGAGGAAGGCTACATAGTGGTAGGGCTCCCGCCTGAACCATGGGCTCGGTGGGCTCTCTGCTTCCCGGGGGCTGGGGGACAGCGGCTGGGACTCGGGCACGGGGAGGACCGACGGAGCTCTGGGGCCCGGGCGCCCCGGGGGTAGGACTGCCCGGGACCCGCGGAGCCCGTCCCTGGGCACTTTGCCACGCCGCGGGCCGGAGGAGTGAAGCCTGGGAGGATGTTGCCCGGGCGTAGCCCATCTGGTCCCCGGCAAAGAACCGCCAGCCCCGGAGGGGTCTTCCGGCATACCCTGCCCATACTAATCCGGAGGAAGGCTACCCCCCTCTCTTGTAACCCACACACTCCGAGTGACGGAGGGGACCCTAGGCCCGGACGCGCCCGGCCTCTTGGAGCCCTGGCTGGGATCCGGGAGGCGAATGGACCCTCATCGGGACTTCCAGGCCGGCCCGGCCATCTGGTCGCCCCATTGGAAAGCATTGCGCGCGACCAGATGGCCGAGGGGAGAGGTGCAACCAGATGGACGGGACTGAAAGGACTCCCATCTGTCCAACCCCGAGCCTTCGCGCTAGGGTTCCCGCCTGCCCACGCAGGGCTCCATGGCTGCAGGGCTCCGTGGCTGCAGGGCTCCATGGCTGCAGGGCTCCGAGGCTGCAGGGCTCCGGGGCTGCAGGGCTCCAGGGCTGCAGGGCTCCGGCCTGCAGGGCTCCGGGGCTGCAGGGCTCCGGGGCTGCAGGGCTGCAGGGCTCTGGGCCTGCAGGGCTCCGGGGTTGCAGGGCTCCGGGGCTGCAGGGCTCCGGGCCTGCAAGGCTCCGGGCCTGCAGGGCTGCGGGCCTGCAGGGCTCCAGGGCTCCAGGGCTCCGGGCCTGCAGGGCTCCGGGGCTGCAGGGCTCCGGGGCTGCAGGGCTCTGGGCCTGCAGGGCTCTGGGGCTGCAGGGCTCCGGGGCTGCAGGGCTCCGGGCCTGCAGGGCTCCGGGCCTGCAGGGATCCGGGCCTGCAGGGCTCCGGGCCTGCAGGGCTCCGGGGCTGCAGGGCTCCGGGGCTGCAGGGCTCTGGGCCTGCAGGGCTCCGGGGCTGCAGGGCTCCGGTCCTGCAGGGCTCTGGGCCTGCAGGGCTCCAGGGCTCCGGGCTGAAGGGCTCCAGGGCTGCAGGGCTTTGGGGCTGCAGGCCTCGGGGGACGCCCGGGGGACCCATGGAGCCCATCCTGGGCACTTTGCCTCGCCGCGGGCTGGAGGAGGAAGCACCCGACGCCCCGGGGGAAGTGTCGTCCGGGCTTGGCCCATCCGGTCCCCACCTGAGAACCACAATCCCCAGGGGGGGTGTCCCGGCATACCCTGCCCCTACTAATCCGGAGGAAGGCTACCCACCTTTCTTGTAACCCTCGCGCTCCGAGTGACGGAGGGGACACTAGGCACGGACGCGCCCGGCCTCCTGGAGCCCTGGCTGGGATCCGCGAGGCTAATGGACCCTCATCGGGACTTCCAGGCTGGCCCAGCCATCTGGTCGCCCCGTTGGAAAGCATTGCACGCGACCAGATGGCCGAGGGAAAGGTGCGACCAGATGGCCGGGACCGAAAGGACTCCCAGCTGCCCACACCGAGCCATAGCGGTAGGGCTCCCGCCTGCCCTTGCAGGGCTCCGGGGCTCTGCACCAGGGTCCCTTGTCCCGGGCAGATGGACACTTGGCAGGCCACAGGACGTGGGATCCCAGGCCCTGACCAAAAATCAGGAGGCGCGGGGCCGGTCCCTGCTTCTCAACGCAGCCAGGCCGGGGAGATAGGGGAGCCTACCCAAGCACGAGGGACCCCAGTCCCGGGCACACGGTCCCTCAGGTTGTGCGCTCGTTTTCCACAATTTTTTTTCAAAATTCCGCGAAGAGGCATTCCGCAAATTCCACCCAGCCCTAATGCTGACCCATGTCAGATGAACCAGGCATTCAGAGCGATACTACATGGAATATTGCATGTTCAGTGGCGTAAGACAGGCCCCCAAGTTGCAGGGCCCCCCCTTAGCACAGTACTCTTGCCTGAGAGCTCCTGATTAAATCAGGAGCGGAAGCCCCTCCAAGTGCCTAGCAGGGGGGTCTCCTCACGTTTCCTTACGCCACGGTGTATGCTGACGGGAAGAAATCACTAGTGCGATAAATTACGTGATCACAAGCATGGCTTGCGATGTTAAGGGAGCCATGCATGTTGAGACGTGTTATAGCAGCACAGGCACATTGAATGAGATCACGCCTGAATTAAATTTCGAGCAATCAGCATGCTGAGAGACTGAAATGGGACAGGTATGATGAGTCATGTTGTATGGGCACTTAGCATGCTGAGTGAAATTATAGCTGAGTAAAACTTCAGGAGCTCCTCCAATCTGGACGATAGCACGGTGGGTTATGCCCTCAGAGGTATAATATACGGACACATGCCTGCATTTGAAAAGTCACACCTGTGTGAGAATACAAGAATTCATCCATTACAATTGCTTTCAGAAGACACCCAGCATGGATAGCAATGTTTTAGCAACCTATGCATGTTAAGTGAAACCATATGCCTTGTGAATATGCAGGGGCTCGTGCATGTTCCGCAATGCCAGATGAAACTAAGCATGCTATCTCATTATATGGATCTATGTATGATGAGTAAAATCACAGATGTGTGAAATTGAATGATTTATTACTAAGTGGTGTCATAGGGGATCATGATAACTGATTCATGCTCTGTAGGTACATGAATGCTTGGTCAAATCACAACTATGAGAAGAAGTTCAAGGTACTCGTGCATGGTGAGTGGTGTCGAAGCACTTGGCATGCTCAGTGACATTTTAAAAAGACGTGTATGCTGAGTGATGAGATGGTTGTCATCAACTTTATAGAGCGACACTTTGAACACATTCATCCCAAGTGATAATACATAGCACCATCCATATTTTTTATTTTTTTTAACACTTTATTTATCATTTTCCGACATCTACATATCAAAATGTCATTTTCACAAACATTAACATTTTAACAGAATGGTACCATCGTGCCAAGTCATATACAGAATATGCAAAGGAGTTAAATAAAATATACAATGTCTGACCATTACATGATACTCTTCCTTTGACACATCATCCTACAATGTCCCTGACCGCATCCTCATTATTAGCCTGAAGTCTATGTATAGTACTGTATTACATCTTCCATTTCAACCCACTCCGGCTGGAACAATCTCATCAGGTGTGTGGCTAGGGGTGACGGGTTCCAGGTTCTGCAGGTATGTCTTAAGCTGACCCCATATATCTTTCGGTCGGGACCTGGGTCAGGACCACAGTTCACAGCTCATGTTGAAAAAAGTAAGACTTGCAAGCCATACATCTGTTGTAGGGAGAATTCTGCTGCCGCAACTTATAACTATCTCGCGCTTGGCCAAGAGCAGCGCCAGCGCAATGAACTTGCGTAGTTTCTTTGGCATATTGTATACATATCCCAGGAGTGCAACCTCAGGGGTGGGGGTCAATTTCCAACAATGTCATCCGGGATATTATTCTGAAAATTGTTGTCCACAACTCAAATGGGAACAAGCATTGGAAATGCAATAGGTCTCGCATTTGTTGGAGCTGGAGCTATTGGTATTGTAAATGGCAATGTTTTGTACTTTGAAAAAGGTCTTGTGTTTGTTGGAGCTATTCACATTGTAAATGGCAATGTTTTTTATTTATCCTTAGGGTTTTATATAGCACGAACTTAACAGCCTCAGTTGTGAATTTCGATTCATCAAAGTTTTGTGAGCCCTGAAATTTGCACAAGTAAAGTGCTAACAGTATAAATATGGGCACTGTTTAATAAACGAAGCCACTGCAATACAAGAGCAAAGGTGACCGAGTGACTGCTTCTGGGTTGACGGAGTTGCTTACACTCACTGGCCGTTAAAGCTAGCTAGCCCGCTACTATGAGTTTATCAAACTTAATGCTATGTTTTCTTATGTTATGCTATGCAATGCTATGTTTTATTATGCTATGCTATGTTTTGTGTATGCTATGCTATGTTTTGTTATGCTATGTTTTGTTTTGTTATGCTATGCTATGTTTTGTTTTGCTATTCTATGCTTTGTTATGCTATGGTATGTTTTGTTGTGTTTTGTTGTGTTTTGTTATGCTATACTATGTTTTGTTATGCTATGTTTTGTGTTTTCTTATGCTATGCTATGTTTTATTTTGTTATGCTATGCTATGTTATGCTTTGTTTTGCTATGCTATGCTTTGTTTTGTTATGCTATTTTTTGTTATGCTATGCTGTGTTTTGTTATGCTATGCTATGCTATGTTTTGTTTTGATATTTTTTGTTATGCTATGCAATTTTTTGTTGTGTTTTGTTATGCTATACTATGTTTTGTTATGCTATGCTATGTTGTGTTGTGTTTTGCTATGCTATGCTTTGTTTTGTTATGCTATGTTTTGTGATGCTATGCTATGTTTTGTTGTGTTTTGTTATGCTATGCTTTGTTTTGTTATGCTATACTATGTTATGCTATACTATGTTATGTTTTGTTATGCTACGTTATGATTTGTTCTGTTATGTTAGGCTAGGCTATGTTTTGTTATGTGTTATGTTTTGTTAAGTTATGGTATGCTATGCAATGGTATGCAGCGCTAGGCTATGTTTTATTATGTTATGTAATGGTATGTTTTGTTATGTTAGGCTATGTTCTGTTATGTTATGCTGTTATTTTATGTTAGGCTAGGCTATGTTTTGTTATGTTATGGTGTATTAAACTACTGTGGATTTTAACACATCCAAAAGCTGATGAATGGAGCGGGCTGGCACGTCTTTGGGCTTGTGCGTGCTCCCCTCCCTCCCCCACCACAGTACTTTGCATTTTGCCCTGTGTTTGTAAGTGTGTTTTCATGTGGAATTAAGGTGCCTGGTGACGGGGCACTATCCGGCGCAGCAGTGGGATTAGTGTCTTAATACTGAAAAGTAGCTGTGAATTGTGGAAACCTCAGATTTTTGTGCGTGAAGTAAATAGTTTGCAGGAAGCACTCCAATACATTTGGGGACACAAATGAGGGCACAGGAGGTGGCTGAAGAAGTGGGGTGGGTTAATCAGCAGAGAGCGGGAGGAGGAGGTGGTGTTTTAAAAGCAGGAGGAGTTGTTAAAAACAATGGCGGGGGCTGGGAGGGTGAGTTAACACAACCAATGCATGTCAAAGGCAAAGCTGGCTGACGGCAAGTTGTGTATCCTCTTGAGTGCTGCGGTGGGTACCTTTGAGAAATTTTGCGCAGCAATAGACCTTCCATACTTTCAAAAGTCTAATATTGCCAGCACGTTATGACCAATATTTGGTGATGTTTTTTATTTTGGCATGGCATGCAAAACAAGACAGGCCCGGCGGAGCGTGGCGCGCGCGCTTGGCGGGGGCGGGAGGAGCGCATTCCAGGCGATTTGTTTATGGTCTGCAACCCCGATAAGAGTACTAACCATGGAGTGGGCTGGTAAAAGATAGCAAGTACTTGGCAAAGCGTTGTCAACCAATCTCAAAGTGGAAGCTTTATTGCAGGCCTGAGTGACAAGTAGACATGATTAATGGGTGGAGAAGTGTTTGCAGGCGTGGTGAGCGTCATGCATGTGGGACGGGAATGGACATTATACACATGGAAAATGTATTAAAAGAAAGCTGACCGACCCTTTAATTTTAGGATGGTTCTCATTCGTGCCTCCTCCTTCGACCTAAGGAAGCGGGTTCGAGTCTCTGCGTTGGCTCAACATTCTATGATCCTGGGCAAATCACTTAATGCCTGTGTGTGTAATAGAAAAAAAACCTCAAACTGAAAGTGTCTTTGTAATGTAAATGGTGCTTTTATAAAGCACTCCGATACCTGCGGGGATTCGAGTGATAGTGCGGGAAGTGGCTGAAGTGGGGCGGGAGGGATTTAAATCAACAGCGATCAGGAAGGAGGACATGGTGGGTTAAAACAAGGGGGGGAATGATTTGTTAAAAACAGCGTTGTCAGATGCTTGGTTAAAACGCTGGCAAGGAGAGAAGATGGCATGCAAAACAACAAGACAAGCCCGGCGGAGCGTGGCACGCTCGCGCTAGGGGGCGGGGGAGCGGACCCTTTGAAGTGCTCCCAAAAAGCATATTGCATGGCGGCACGATGCGCGTGATTGTGCGCGTGCTAGCCATGCAATCCGCTTTTTGGGAGCACTTTTAAAACCCACAATAGTCTCGCTTTGTAATCGCTTACGCGATAGCAAGGCGAGACCTAAAAATCAGCATATGGGCTTCCACACTTCCAGCAATTGTGAGACCGGGGTTGGGTCAATAGCGTGAAGCTTGGCCGGCATCAGGTATGCCCACCGTAGATATTTAAAATGTATCAGCTCATGCCTGCTGTTAAGGAAGATCTCCCTAATCTGCGAACAGCAGAAAGCCCACTGATCATCCAGCATGGGGTGCCCCAGTTCTCGCTCCCAGGCTCCTCGAATTTGGTGTCGTGGCTCGGGACCAGAGTCATGTTGGCCTTGTATAACCACGAAATCAATTGACTCCCCGTCAGAGTTAGATGTTAAAAGAGTTAAAGGCGTGAAATACTGTGGTTCTAGTGGGTAATCTGATATATTGGCACACAGTGCCCTGCGAACCCTACTGAAAACAAACTGGTCCACGAAGGCCAATCCGTCTCCCATGCCCCCTCCAGTACTATCAAATACATGCCCGCCCGGGAACAGGTTGCCAAACTTTGACAAGGAGTGAGATCGAAGCACTCGCAGAACTAATTTCACTTCTGTAATAGGAAGCCACGGGTTACTTGCAATGGGAATTTCTGGGGAGTGTAGGGAACTGCTTCCTGTTACCCGCGAGAGTTTGCGCCACGCCCAGCTCGAGGTGGACACTGTCTGAATGTCCCTCGGGTGGGGAGGAAATCCCTGAGGGAAAATGGGGTCGAGCGGAGTCGGGAACACCAGGTCAGCTTCAGGCTTACTGAAGGGGATACGCGCTTCTGGATGATACCATGAATAAGCAAAGCTGCCCTGTGACACTAGGTAATACATTCTAAAATCCGGGGCCCCCAACCCCTCCTTTCATATGGCAGAGTCATGGCTCCCCATCATATTCTAGGTCTTTTGCCACCCCATGCTAGCCTGATAAGGTGTGACCTGAGGGTCTAAAAGAATGTGTCTGGGAGCCGGATGGGGATGTTATGGAACATGTATAAGAACTTCGGAAGAACAATCATCTTCATCAGCGCAATTCTACCGGACATGGAGAGCAGGAGCCTTATCCAACGTTCAATCTGAGCTTCAAGGTTGTGTATAACTGAACCGTAATTCAGCCTCACCATTTGTTCTGCGTCGCTATGAATCTGGATACCCAGATTCCTGACCGAGTCGTGGCACCATTTCAACGGAAATTCGCACTCCCATTTGGCAGTGCCCATCATTAAAGGGAGTAGATCGGACTTGTTCCAGTTTATACCCAGACCCGAATATCCACCAAAGCGAAGAGTCTCTCTGAAAAGGAGGTCTAAATTGTCATGCGGGCGGCGGACATACAGTACAATGTCGTCCACATATAGCGAGATGAGGAGGGGCCCGTATTGAACTGGATGCCTCTGTGAAGGTGTCTTTCCTGAAAATTTCGAACCAGAGGGTCAAGTGCCAGAAAAGTAAAGGAGCTAAAGGACATCCCTGTGTGATGCCACGTGTGAGAGCAAACGGGGTGGATAGCGTGCCATTCAAGCGGAGTCTCGCAGTGGGAAAGGCGTAAAGCAATGCCGTGAGGTCAAACAATTCCTTAGGGATGCCTAGTTTCCTCATCACAGCCCATATGAAAGGCCATTCCAAGGAGTTGAATGCCTTTTTGGAATCTAGCAGGGCCGTAGCTGCCGGCAACTCTGGTGCAATTCTGTGCAACACTGCAAACAATGTGCGCAATTTTAGCGCTGTGGATTGTGGGGTACGAAGCCAGACTGCATCGGGAATATGATGCGGTCTAAGAATAACGCTAGTCTCAACGCAATCATTTTAGCCAAAATGTTATAGTCCAAATTCAAAAGCGATAGTGGCCTATACGAGCCGCAGCTCATTGGGGCCTTGCCAGGTTTGGGAAGCAAGACATTTACTGCCTCACGGAGTGTGGGAGGTAATGATTTATTTTCCAGGGCTTCATTATATACCTCAAGGAGGAACGGGGCAAGTATATCTTTGTAGTGCTTGTAAAATATGCCTGTTAAGCCATTGAGCCCTGGTGCTGCAGTACCATTTAAGGCCTCTATGGCGTTAACTATTTCCTCTTTAGAAAATGGCACTGCTAAGACCTTCTGCATATAGTATTCTAGCCATACTATAGCTATCTCATTCAAGCAGGTCCTGCAGTCTTCATCATCATACATTGCGCGTGTGTGCTTTATATAAACTTGTGTAGTACCAAAGGAACTCATCCCTGATCTCAGCTGTGTCCGTGTGCACTTGCCTGTCGTCAGAGCGGATAGATGTAGTGTAAGCTTTCCCCACGCAAGGCCTCAACAGTTGCACCAGTGTGCATCCTGGTTTATTCCCCTCACCATACCATCTGGCGGTGGCGTATTTCCCCCCAAAATCTGTTTAGCTTTCAGCAGCTTCCCTGAATTCTGTCAGTAGCAACAGGCGATTAGCAGGGTCTGGATGTTTGAGTTGTTCTTCGTCTAATACCTTAATCGGTCCTCTATGCGAGCAATGGTGCCTTTCAATGACTTCAGTGCCCCAGCTTTTTTGGCAATGCATTCCCCCCTTATGTAAGCCTTGAATGCCTCCCACACGGTCGCCCATGTACTGACCGAGCTTACACCTTGATCAAAGTATGTCGCTATTGATTCCAAAATTTCTGCAGAGAATACTGCATCGTTTAGAGCCTGCCCCGGGAACCTCCACTGTCTTTCACTACCCTCTGGTCTGGGTGGGGAGTTGGATATGCATGGCAACCAGTGAGTGGTCAGAATATGTTCTAGGTAAATGGGTCATAGACTGGAACTAGGCAGCCAGTGTGTGCGAGATAAGTCAGAAGACCAGACGCATCCAAGTGTTGTGCGGTGCCGAATAATGAGTGTATGTATTTTCGGTCGAGCTATGTGCATGCCATACATCCACCAGTCCAAGAGAGTCGCAAATGTCACCAAGTACCCAGCTGGCTCGGGGCTTTGTGGCTGGGGAATCTGCCATACTATCCTTTCTGGCAGCAGAAGAAGGTTGATGCCCCCCCCCCCCAAAACAAATGTAATCAGCGCCTAAGGGAAGCAGCAGGGCATGCAGAGAGTGGAAAAACTTGGGGTCATCCACATTTGGCGCATAGACACACATTCGAGCGATGTTATAACCCATAAGTTTCCCAGTCACTAAAGTGAAGCGGCCTGCCCTATCGTTATGTGCATTCTATAGTTGGAAGGGCAACCGTTTATGTATAAGGATGGCAGTTGCCCTGGAATAAGTACTGTAGTTCGCGAAGTAGCGGTGCACACCCCAGCTAGAGGCAAATGTGTTAGGTGATGTGGGGGACAAATGAGTTTCCTGTAAAAACAGAATGTCGGCCTTATGGCACTGCAGATAATTTAACACATGTTTCCCTTTTCTGGTATTGTTCAAACCCCGTACATTCCATGTAAGGACATTAATGTCTGAGACTGGGGAGAGCCTACCCGTCATCATCACAAGTGATCTTAGCTACAAATTGCATGAATATGTCAATAATAGCACATGGTACATAATAGTGAACCAATAGTGTCAGGAACAGATAATACCATACAACTGAAGAAACACCCGTAATCCATCCCCTCATTCTCGGCCTAGAGGAAATCCTAAAATTCCAATAGTAGTCTAGAGCAAACATCACTATTACCAAGTGTGAACATACCAAGAGATGTTCAAACGCACTGGGGGAGACGAAACGCCCCACCTTATCCCCTGAACTTAAACATGTCATCAACATGAGTCCAATACTTTAACTATCGGAGGAAAAGGGGAAAAATTAAGTAAATACACTCAATACTTATCAACTGGTTTCAATGGCAGAGTCTTTCAGCTCGCAGAAAACAGTTCCATACTGGAGCCGGAGTCCACCATCTGGGGTGAACGCTCCGGCATGGGCAACACCCTTGGCGGCCCAGAGTTTGCTCAGATTTTGGGGAATTCTTGTGCCTCCGCTGGTGTATCGAAAATCCTTGACCTGCCGTCGACATCCACCTTCAGTCACGCTGGATATAGCATTCCGTATGTTAGTCCAGCCTTGCGTGGTGTGGTTTTGATCGTTGCGAATTTTCGACTGGCCTCTTGAACCATTGCTGTGAAGTCAGGGTACAGGGAGATGGAGGAACCCTGCCAGTCCAGTCAACCCCGTTCTCATGCCATCCACAAGGCAGTGTCCCTGTCCTTAAAGTTCAGAAGCCATGCCATGATGGGGCGGGGTGGATAGCCAGGGTTAGGTCGTGGACCGTGGGACCTGTGCGCCCTTTAGACAACAAAGGTGGCAGCCAAACAAGTCAATTAAAAGGCTTTCTACAAAACCATCCAGTCGACCTGTATTCGTTGACTCAGGCACTCCCATAATGCGAATGTTGTTGCATCTCACCCTGGCTTCAAGGTCTTTGTTCTTTATGGCGATATTCTTTAGAAGGCCTTCCATCCTCTCCAAACGCTTAGTAGCCTGGGCCAAGCTATCCTCCAAGTCTGGGATTCTGCCTTCAGCGGTGTCAAGTCTCTTATCATGCTGATCCAGTCTGGCCCCCATCTTGTCCAGCCATTTGACAAGCGCGTCAAAGCGAGTATCCAGTGCCCTAAAGCCCACCTTAAGTTCTGGCATGAGTGCCTCAGTGCCTTGTGTGGCGGGTTGTGGTGGGGCTGTAGCATGATCTCCTCCTTCTGCCATCGTGGTGCTCGTAGAATTTGTGCCGCCGCTGGCCTTTTCAAAGTGTAATTTCTGCTGTTTTGTATCCCCCTTGATCCCCTTGGTGTCACGATTGACCTGGTGCAATCGATCCAGTTGTTCCACAAGTACACCTACCAAGGACCGATCCGTGCCGAAGATAAAAATTTGCTTGTTCCACCTCCTGCCTCCATCAAGTGCTGTCGTCCCCAATGGCGCCACGTAGCAGGTATCAGCAGAGCCTATCAGGTTGCGCTGTCAACAACGTGGGGTACGCGCCGCAACTGGGGACTCACAGAGAAGGGTTTCGTCTCCCAACAGGTGTACCAGTATGATCGGAGTGGCACACCTCTGCTATGGGGACCTGGATCACCTCTATACGTTTCTTGCTGCCTGGAGAGTAACAGAAATGTCGCAGCGACCCTCAAGGTTTTGGCAAGGGCTCTAACCCGCAAGGGGGGAACATCAAAGGCTGGTACACGGATGATCACCTGGCCCCAGCATGAGTCTAGTAAATGTACCGGGCCTCAGAGGAGGGAGGGGGGCTTACTTCCTGCTGAAGGCACAGCCCACATAAATCTTGACCGCTCCGTGGTGCCTATGCCAGTCGAGGTACAACAAGCCTTGGGGTTGTGTAGCAATGTTGCCCGTTTCCGATGGAGCTCGTTCGCGCCGAAGTCAAGGGAGAACCGCCCGCGGCCCTAGATGGTGCCCAAACCTCAATCAAGTCCTCGGCTTGGCAGTGCGTTGCAGGCCTCACTATGCACCTCAAAGGCGCAGCAGTTCACGACCTCCAATACCCTATAGAGTGGGATCGCTGCAGTCAGGGTGACTCGGGGAGTGTGTTCATGCTGCTGCAGTTCTGCATTTCAGCATGTGGGCTCAGGGATGGCTGTTTTTCCCGGGGATTGCAGCGGAGCTCTGACACTACGCAGCCATCTTGGTCTGCGGTTCGGCCACGCCCCCTAGGATCATCCATACTTAGATATATCCAAGAAACTTTGTCATGAAGAGTTAATTTTCAGGTATACTTAGTGATGGTACAGACTGCCATTTAAATCCAGCACAGAAACCATGTCTTTCTTGTCCACAATTTAATCAACTTTCCATCACGGCTGAAGAACAAACCCTGACCTAGCAGCCCGCCATCATCATCGTCAAAATGGCTGCTACTGTAAAAACCATCCATCTAGGGGTCCCATTGGTCCCTTGCCCCCACCACACGTTCACAAGAGACTTGTTACTGGTTAGTGAATCACTAACACCCATTGTCAATGCCTCATAAGACTCAGTCACATACCTGGACTCCTGGAAAGATGCCACAGTCAGGCCCCTGCTCAAGAAAACATCCACTGACCTAGACACTCTATCCAACTACAGACCTATCTCCCTCCTACCATATCCAGCAACTGTCTTATAGAAACTTATCAACTGATGCCTCACCAACAACCTCAGCAACCACCAACTCTTCGACACCACACAGTCAGTATTCAGGCGCAGCCACAGGATAGAAACAATACCTATGACATCCACATGATCCTTGACAGAGAAGACATGGTACCCTCATTCTCCTGGGCCTCTCGGCCATATTTGACACATTCTCACACCCCATTATCATCAGGAGCCAACACAAGATTGTTCCTTCTTCACTGATAAAACCCAGACTGCCAACCTGGCACTTGAATTATCAGCAACCTGCAAACTCATCTGCAGAGCGCCTTAAGGTTCATTGCTTAGCCAAATCCTCTTCAACGTCATCCTTTAGTCAACGACACGCAACTCATACTCTCCCTCTCAGATAAGAACCCCAACACAAGAAACAAAGACATTTGCTGCATGACTGAAGCCGCTAACTGGATGAAACCAACTGTCTCAAGCTCAACACCAACAATACAGAAGTAGTAATCTTTGGCAAGATGACCTCACTATGGGACTCCACCTGGCGACTGGCCAAACTCGGACACACACCCAGCATCCAGCAACCAAACCAAGAACCTCAGAATAGTCATTGACAGCAAAGCGGACATGTCTGCACAAGTCAACTTCGTCACTACATCCTGCCATCCTGCTTCCACACCCTGAAGATGCTAATTAAGATCTTCAAATGGCTCCCAAGGAATACTAGAATAACTGTCACTCAAGCCCAAGCCACCATAAATTTGGACTATGGGAAGACCCCCTATGGGAAGACCCCCTGTGTCTGGATCACTAGAAGACTATAAACCATCCAGAGCTTGGCTTCTAAGGTCATCCTCAACCTCCCACACAGAACTCACATCACACCACACCTCGAGGATGGCTCCCGGTACATAAATGTTCTAATTTCAAAATCCTCACACACACATTCACAACAATACTCAACTTAGGCCCTATCTACTTGAACAGTTGCATCTCCTCCCACCAACCACCCAGACACCTCTGTTCTGCAGGACACCTACTCGCATACATACCACACATGCAGAGGACCAGTTAAGAAGGACATGACTGTTCCTACATCACTCCTAAAGCACGGAACGGCCTCCCATTTAAGATCAAAACCATCTCTTCCTCACTTCTTGCATTCAGCAAGAATCTGAAGACCTCTCTTTTCAATTAACTAACTTACAAAGGTCAGAGCTAGGGACACACACCTGCTCAGCACCATCAAACTGTAAGACTTGGCCCTTTCTGCAGGGTCATCTCCAAACATTTTTCTTCCCCTTCCAGTTTTCTGAATCCATTTTTTTTGGCCTTAAGGACTATGCGCACTTTACCACTGCTAGCCAGTGATAAAATGTTTCTACTCTCCTCTAAACATAGTAAAATTGGCTATACTCAATTGGCACATATTTGGGGCATATTTATCAATATTTCACAAAGTGCAGCAAGCCAGTCCTTTCCTTGCACTGGTGCAAAATGTGCTGTCTATTGCCAACTCAGGCACCGTTGCATCATGGTGCAAGAGTGCATGCACTGCAACAGGTATTTTCCTCTTTCTTTTTGTGCTAAAGAATGCAGCACATATAGAAAGATGAAAAAAATAGGAGAAAAAAGATATTTCCCCTTGTTGTGCCTCACCTGGGGAGGCGTAGCATTTTAAAACTCCCAGGTCTACCAGTAATGGTAAACATAGGGATGTGCCCAAATCCATGGGTGGATGCATGGGAACACCCACGCTCCACCCATGGGTTGCCTCTCTGGGACAGAGTAACGAAATGCAGTAATTTGTGTTGTGTTGTGATTTATCAAGCCATGCAGGGCCATACAAGGTGGCCTTGCCTAGGTTGATAAATCTGATTTAGCAGTTGCGTCTCTCTTTTGCCCCTTGTGTGGCGCAAGGGCAACTCAACTGTTTGATAAATATGCCCCTTAATTTATTTGTAAGCACCTACTAAAGTGATACTACATGTGCCCAGGGTCTGTAAATTAAATGCTACTAGTGGTCCTGCAGGACTAATGTAACCCACATAGGTTTAAACATGTCTGAGATCTGCCATTGTAGCCTGTTTGTGCAGTGTTTAAGCTGCCACGTCAGCCTAAACAAATAAACCTTTTGCAAGGCTCAACCTTCCATTTTTAATACATATAAATCACCTTAAGGTAGGCCCCAACAGAACACAGGGCAGGGTGCAGTATATTAAAAAAATTGGACAAGTACATTTAGGTTTTACAGGTCCTGGTAGTGGAAAAACTCATGTTTCACTACTGTAAGGATTGGTCTTTGTGTATTGCTCTGAGCCAATGAGACAAAGGGGAGCTAAGTGTTGGCAGGATGGGCATCTCTGAGTTGATAAAGGGGAGGGGCTGTCACCTACCACACTTGCACATCACTGAGGCCCTGCCTGAGCACTCTCACAAAGGAGTTTGACACTAGTCTATTGTGTCCCCAAACAGTCTGGGAGCAGGGCAGGGAGGCAGAAAATTCCAAGCACATCTGGGGCATGGGGGGACGAAACCTCTAGACATTTCTACTACTTCTAAGTGGGCACCATGTATAAATGTTCTTCAGATCACCTCTTGACCTGTTGACTCAGCCAAGAAGGCCTACCCTGCTGACCTGCTTTGCTGCCCAAGGACTACTCTGCTGCCCAAGGACTGCTGTTGCAGCACCATCACTCTTCTGCTATGAGTTGTCCTGCTGAAGCCAGCCTCCCTGTGTGTCCCAGGACCTCAAGATCTCCAAGAGTCAGTCAGCTGAATTCCTGTTTTCAAGCCACATGGACATAACAGGCTTCTATGCACCATGCAACTGGCCCAGTGCCCCACGGCTCCTTGCAGCTCTGACGCAGAACCACGCATTGCCTTGGCAACTCCACCAGCTTGACCCAGAATAGTGCATCTCAACACCGTCAACTAGCCCAGCTTGACGCGGTGCATCTCGATGCAAGTCCTCACAAGCCCCTACAGCTTCACCAGCACCAACCCTGTGCAACACACCTTGACTTCAGCGCCGATGCATTGTTACTTAAGTCTTTGCATGCCGCAGCGGCTTCCTCAACGATGATGTTGGACCTTACATCAGAAGCTCTCATGGATGGTCACTGGCTTCGCTGCACAATTTATCTTGGTACAAGACCTCACATCACATCACGAGCTCCACATCGACGGTTTCACAGCGATGGCCAGCACAACTCAGCACAAGGAGTTCGCATCACTCAAGAACCAGGATTTAAGGTGTTCTTGTTCAGTGGGATTGACTGCGTCCCTGTAGCTGGCCTCTGTTCCATTGCAGTCTGCCTGAACTTGTGACCTTGTCCCAGTCCAGCGTGACTAGACAACTACAGATGTAACATACTTTTTGGTGCTATATTCACTGAAAACCTTGAAACTGCATATCTCTGGTTCTACTGATTGGAGTTTTGTCAATCTGGTGTCAAAATATATATTACATTTTACTCTATGTATTTAAATTGGTGTGGGATTTTCCTTGTGTGATGTTTCTACTTTATTACTGTTTGAAGTGGTGCATAAATGCTTTATTCACTGCCTCTTAGTTTAGCCTGACTCTTTTGTACCAAGCTACTAGAGGGTTGAGCACAGGTTAATTTGGAGTTAGCTTGTGACATCACCCTGACAAGAATTGTGGTTCCTCCTTGAATAGGGTTTCACCTTCCTCAACAGTAACCCAATTTCCTGCAGATAACCTCATGGGTAATAGTGCACTTTGCAAATAAACATATTATATACATCTTTAAGGTACCTGGGCATAGAGCTAAGAATCATAAATTGACACCGTTATATACTTACTGTCACAATATTTTCATTCTTAATATTTAGGTCACATTATTTTTAATACATTATGTTTTCTATCATGTTATGCAACCTTCCCTTACCATCAATAGCATGTGCAAGTCTTTTTATTCTGAACCACACATTTTGTTGCTTTTTTGTTTTCCACTGTCTAGTCAGGCTCTGTACAGGTGATATATCATTTTTCTTAGGGAGATAAATCAAATGTACATTCATCACCCTCCCAAGAACTGTGCATGTAAGGGGAAAAGTCTCCAGTCTACTTGTGAGAAATTCCAAACCTTTCTATTGTTTGCTTTGTCTAATTTCTGCAGTTTGTGGACCTGAGATCCTGAGGGACCAGTAAAAATGCTGATTTTTTGGATATCCAAAATGTAGCCTAACAAAGGGGGGGGACCCACAAATACTGCCACACCTGATAGTCTCAGTGGAATAAGGGAGTATGTGCCCAATCCCATTTTACTAAGTCCATGGTGGTGGCAGCATTTATAGCCTTTATTTGTTGCAGCAGCTGCAGCCTAGGATATTTCTTTAGGCATTCTCAGTGACATTTTCAAATGGAGTCCTTTCATGCTTATTCTTTAATGAATGTTGATGTTTGTGTACTTAATGTGAATTAGCTTCTCAATAAAAAGCAAAAACATTGGAACAATTGTAGAATTAACATTATAGCTGAGTGAGAACATCTTCTTATTTTCACAAATGGAAAAGAGGACAACAATTACAGCCCCATCCCCCACATCTTCCTCCCTGGTTCCCTTGCTTCCAGGTTCTGTTGGGGGTAGAGTGGAATAATTTTTTTACCACTAGCACGGTCCTCAGAAGATTGTACATGGCTAGGCATATAGGCACCTCACACCACATTGTGTTCCGGAGAGGAGGGTGTGTCTCTGAACCAACACTTGTGACACAAAAATGCCCCATTGCCCTGGCTGATTTTGATTACAAACTTGGTAGACTATCACTGATTGGCATGAGGCTGCTTAACAATTGCCTGGGCATATCAACTGGGGTCCCATCCTAGATTGAAAAAAACTACAGACAAAGACGTGTCTGGCAACTTCTATTAACCTGCTAAAACCATGCAGGAATGCTCTCCTGCCAACACCATGCAGACATGCTCTCCTGCAACCTTGAATCCTTCAGTCAACCCAAAATAAACAGAGATGGAAAGGCAGTGCCCTTCTTTCGCCTCTCTTTCCTCTTCTTTTCCCCTGATCCTAGGAGGACTACACCAAGAGTCAACATCTACAAGTGCAGGTAAGCTGAGTGGGACTCAACCTGTCAAGCACACTCCCTTGCACCCCCTTTTATTCTTTAGTTATCGCTGACCAGGGCCTTTTACCCAGTTGGACATGGAAATTCTGAGAGGGCCCTATGTGGCCCCAATTTTTGTCCTTGTGCCTATGGGATCATGTTGGGCATGGGGCTGGATTAAATGTAAAATATTGGGTGAGGTGAGGTTTCAGGATGTCAGTTGCCACCTACACTCCGGCATCGATGGCCTGAATAAAGTTGGCTCCTTTCCTTCATAGTTTCCTCATCCTTTCAGTAGTGATGAGGATAGGCAACTTTATTCAGACTTACATTTATGTTGGGGAGGTTGCGATCTAGCTTTTAAAAGGGTGATGATAAATTTGACTTTTCCATTTAAGAGGATTTATCATGACCATTCCAGTGATATGAAACATGAGGGGAACTACTCCTTTAGTATCTCACCTGATATCCTTAGGATTTCACTGAGAGGATTAGACAACGGGAGGTCTCTTGACATATTTTTTGCCAGGGGCACCAAAGGTAGCTCTTTATCCCCCAGAGTAGCACTGCTGGAAAAAGCTCTTGGTGATACCTGTGATGGTACACAAGTATTGATCGCGGGGGACTTTAACTGTACGTTTGAGCCCCTTGCGGCTGAAGACATCTTAGATGTCACTGAGGATGATTCCAAGAGGGGTATACCTATACTAGCGATCCAACCAATCAAAAGATGGACACAGAGGGCGATTCAGTTGAACGCTATGACTCTGGAGTATGGCTTTTGAGCACTAAATGGCAGAACTACTTCAGATCCTTTGGGCGCCCACACATACAATAGGGCAAATCATACGTCTAGGATTGATTACATTCTCCTTGAATTATCTCTTTGGCGATTTGTCCTAGATATGGTAGTAATACCCACTGTAGACAGCGATCACAACTTCCTGTCTTTAACCCTAAAGCATCTTTGGGTAAAACAAAATAGTTTAGCTTCACCATGCAACCTAAAGTCCACATCTGTAATTATTACATCTAATTGTGGAAGGTGCCTCAAATGGTGTAAAGTTGCCCTAGATGAGGCAAAAGTTTGGGTAATAGGACAACTTGTGGATGCCTCGCTAAGTGAGATGGAGATGTACTCTTTAGAACATTCTGATCCCTCTAGAGTTACGTCACTGTTCCAGGAGACCCTAAAATCGGTAGGTAATCAATTAGTGGCGCATATACATGGGGGTAGGGTAACAGGGCGCCAGAGGCCCAATGTGAAGCAGGGATGGTATACATTCAAATGGAGACAGAAGAAATCTGCCCTTATTGAGGCTGTCAAGGCGAAGTCACAACCCCTGATCCAGAAAGCCAGGAAAGAATATAACTGGGTGGTTGCAAAAGCCAAAAAAGAGTTGGAGGATGCATATTGGCATACACTTAGAGAGGCCAGTGCTGGGCGGGATGCTGGTCGCTTTTGGAGCACTATAAGGGCAAGGAACAGGCCCGATAGCGAGCTCATTACTTGTAATATTACTGGGCAGACCTGGTTTGATCATTTTTCAAGCCTGTATTCTTGTCAGCTAGGAATCGCTATTACTTCCGCTCTTTGCAGCTCTCTAATACTACCTGAAGAAAACACCTCATTCCCATTTACAGTTAAGGAGGTTGAATACGCGATTAGCTGCATTGTCCCCCAAAAGGCAGCTGGCCCTGATGGCATTCCTGGGGATCTGCTTCGATCTAATCTGCCGGAATGGGGGAAGCTTATTCATACCCTACTCACTGCAATTGATAAAGGTGCCGCTATCCCCGAATCCTGGAAGGGGGCTGAGGTCGTCCCCATTATTAAAAAGGGCCCAAGGGAGGACCCAGCCAATTATCACCCTAAAAGCTTATTAGATTCGACCCAGAAGGTTGTGGGGAAGGTGCTGCTTGAGAGAATCCTTCAATGGGCTAATGATAATGAGATTCTCTCTGATTATCAAGCGGGTTTTAGGGCTGGCACCGGCACTATAGAGCAGGCTTTCAGGTTATTGTCGATTTATTGGAAAGTGGTTGTCATAGGCAAAGGCAGTCTTTATCTTGCAGTCATCGACTTAAAGACTGCCTTTGACCTTGTGCCCAGAGGACAACTATGGAGTGTGCTGGCAGATATGGGGATTCCACCTAATATCTTGTCTATTCTAGTGAGGCTACATGAAGGTAACTTCGCGCAAGTGAGGTGGGACACCGAGGGGCAGAAAACGAACAGGATACCGGTGGGGAGAGGGGTCCGCCAGGGATGTGTTCTTGCTCCAACCCTTTTCTCACTATATATGAATGGGGTTGTTGAACATCTACTCGAAAAACCATCAGATGCACCATCCCTGGCAGGGGAGCGAATCCCCACCCTCTTATTCGCCGATGACACGCTCCTAATATCAAAGACTCCGGTAGGCCTCCAAGGCCTCCTAGATCATTTTCAGGCCTTTTGTGACCAACGTGGCCTAGTCATAAATACTGACAAGACCAAGTTTCTAGTGCTAAATCCCCCAAAAAAACTTGGGCGACCCCCGTACTTAACAATGTATCCCTGGAGAGGGTCACTGTATTCGATTACTTAGGTATCCGTATCTCAGATACCATGCAGTGGACCCCTCATCTCCATAAAATGCTGCTAAAACATAAGAGGGTTACAGGGGCGCTGTTTAAGGAGCAACGATCTGCCACGACCCGACCTATTGCACCTGTTATTGACATTTATAAGGCTAAGGGTGTTAGTTCTGCCCTCTACGGTGCAGAGCTTTGGGGCACATCTAACACAGATCTATTGACAAGGTCTGAGAATAAATTTTTGAGGGGCATTATGTCACTTCCGCAGAGTACCCCAATGATACCCCTGTTGCTTGACCTAGGTTGCCAACCCATCAATGATCTGGCAAAACTCCGGCCGTTGCTTCTATGGGCTAGACTGTGGCGAGTCCCAGAACTTGCCAAGTATGCGAAGGGCCTAGCGGAAGTAATGTCAATAGTGGGATGGCATAAAATAAAATGGCTTAAAGATGTTAAACATCTCCTTGGTAAGCTAGGTCTTAGTGAAGCCTGGGATAGTCGGTCCTCTCCCCCGAAAGCGACTATAAAGACCCTCTATTGGAACTGGGTTACCAATAGAGTTAGTACTGATCCAACTCTTGGCAGGCTAACGGAAGAGTTCCTAAAACATAAGGATGTTCCATCTCGGGAACTCTACCTAGACCTGGTATGGAAATCCCATGATAGGGCCCTAGATTTTAGATTTAGGGTAGGGTCTCTTCCAATGCGCGCTTTACCTGCCCATTGGAAGCCCCCGTCCCAGACAAGTCCTTTTTGTCCCTTTTGTCAAATTAGTGTAGAGACTGTACCGCATATTCTGTTTGTCTGTCCGGCCTATGTGCGCCCAAGGCAAGCGTGGCTCAAACCTATATGTCGGTGTATGGGCACTAGGCACTCAAGCGAGGCACTCCGTATTCTAACATCGGACACCCGGACATTGTACGTTTGTGGTCTTTCAAAATTTTGATCGTGGACATGGTCCATTAGAGCCAAAAGGCTAGCATCTAATGTTTAATTTGCTTTTTAATTGAAGGATCAACTTTAAATCTTAAATTTTTAATTTTGTTTTTATTTTCTTTGATATGTTTTGGAAAAAATGTCCATAATTAACGGTTAATTTAAATTTGTTTTTGTATAAATGTCTTTTTGTGTTAATGTGATGCTTTTATGATTTGATTTATCGAAATAAAGCCTTTGACTGACTGACGACTCCTTTAGCAATTCAGCAAAATTAGAGGCAAGCAGGCCAAAAGTTTGGGGTAGACCACCCTAAGGCTGTCAGGTCTAACATTGACTAGCTAAGCTTTCAATTCTTTCCAGCGTACTTTATGTACTACTGGAAGGCATTCTTCTTCAAGACTTTACAATGTTAAAAACCTTTCAACCTTCCCAATTCAACCTTAAACACACCAGAATACTGATTAACACACTTGCAATCATCCAGTCGGCACACTTCAGACTCAATCTCATAAATGAGCCTTTTCTTAGATATTACTTGATCTGGGTGATTGGGATCCAGCACTATGTTGAGGTCCCCTTGCTCATCCCAACCTAACAGGTTTGAACCATTCTTTTCTAAATAAATTGTGCCATTAGTAACAGTGTTTTCAAACTCTAATTCAATCTCCAACTAACCCATTACTTCCACTCTTTTTCCCCCACAGAAACATGTTTTATTCAAGATTCCTCAAGATGAAGATTTGGAAATACCTTAAATTCAGCCACACTCATCAAAGTATAAGGGGAGCCAGAATCATCAGCCATGTTTCTGACCTTCCTACCATTAACATATACTTCACAGTGAGGTGGTTTTCTCTTTCTAGTGGAATTTGCTGGCACAATTTCCACAACTTTTCCATCTTCCATTTCAAGTGCAGATAATGCTAACACCACATTTTCTTCTATAGCAGCCACATCATCATCCAAAATGTTTACAGTTCAAATTGTACCTTTCTGACTCATACCAGATTTACATACACGGGTATAATGCCCTTTTCTACCACACTTGAAACATGAACTGCCCGACAATTTCTACTGTTACCCAAATGGAACTTGCTTCAACAACAACAAAAAATGGTTCCTTCTTACTACGAACAAACTTTTTTGATTCCATTGTTTTTTTATTGGCATTTATTACCGATACTAGTACAATTTTCCAACCTTCAACACAAGATTCCATAGTACAGTCTAAAAACAACCCCAAAAATAAGAAAGCCCATCCACCTCACCCCCACCCCTTTATGCTCTACATAGGTTATATTACCAAGATGACATCAATTTACAAAACCAATTCAATTATGATGAATTTCAACGTGAATTATAGCGCTTGTGGCAGGCAGCTCCCCAGTTGCTTTGTAATCCATAAACAGCCCCACCCCCCTGGCTAGGGTCTAACACCACAGTTCCAATCATCGCAATCATACCCCTAGAACTCATCTCCTCAGGGGGGCCTCACATCCCCCAGTTCAAGCAGCTCAGCAAGCATACTAACTTGTTATCTCAATGAGTCTTGCACATGCGCCTTTCCTCAGCCGCTTCCCACTCTACCATATCTCGCAACCAGTCCGTAAGCATTGGCACATCCCTTGACATCCACTTTATGGCAATCCTGTGTTTTGCCAGCTCTATCCCTAGCAGCAAGAACCGCCTGCTGAGTCCTCTCTTCTTGTGATTTGGGATCATTCCCAAGCAGCATAACTTAATACCCAAAGAGAGCAAGCATCCAGGGGACCTCTCAAGCCCAGCCACCACTCCATGATAGTAAACCTCGACTACTGGCTATCCCCATACCATGTGCATAAAATCAGTGTCAGCCATGGAACAGCGTGGACAGGAGTATGAGCTCCTCAAATATATAGTGTGTAGCAGTTTTGGGTTCAAATACATTTGTTGCACAAAATTATACTGGTCCAGCTTAAAGCGGGCATCGGTAAAAGTCACCTCTCACCCTTTGGTGTAGAGCATCCCCTTCCACGTCTGTCAGTTGCTCCCCAAAGCCTCATGCCATTTATTTTCAAGCACCAGTGCAGGCCACAGCTCCCCATAAGCCTGTGATACCAGCTCCGTGCCCTTCCAGGTTAAGTAAGGCCACTAGTATATGAAACACCTGTGATGCCTCTGGGAATATGGGCCATATACCTCTTGCAGTGGCTGCTTTCTGGGCAAATGTTAAGAATTGCCCTGCACATAAGTCAAAGGTAGGCTTAGCATCCGTCAATGTGATTGACTTGTCAAGAGAACCACATAACGTCCCTCCATGTCCACTTTCACTACTATTGTTCAAAACGGCACTCCCAGAGCCACCCACATCAATGCCTCCATGCATACTCCGAATAATAGGTCACACATTTTTGCCTTCTCCACCTTCGCCAAAGCTGTCCTATGCAGTCCCTCCATACATGCGTTTCCTGTAAAAGCACTATTGATATCACACAAAGAATCCTGGGCCTCATTTACAAATAAATTACGCAGCGCGGCGCCAAAAGCCATTTTGCTGCGCCAAGCTGCGTCATTTTAAAAGCACAGGGATGCAACATTTTAACAACAATATGATGCATCCATGTTCTTTGCCCTGCGCTGGCGAACAATTGGCTGCCATGCGCCAGCACCCTTGCGCCATGTTACAAGGGTGCCTGGTTGAGCGGATGAATGATTTCATGCAGGAAGGGACACCTTCCTACACAAAAACAATAATTGATGGAATTTCCCTTTTCCGATGTGTGCTGCAGAATGCTGGGAATGTGTCAGGTTCTGGGGATGTTGCATGGGACCACCCACAGCAAAACCCATGGAATGCCCCTTTAACGCAGAGTAATGCGCGAAAGGGGCCTTAATGTGGCCTTGTAAATATGGGCAGGCACACTGCCCTGCTGGTGCGTGAAAAACAGTGATGCACCGGCAGGGCAATGGTCTTGTAAATGAGGCACTTGATTATTTAGATCGATCTGATTAGGAATATTGTAGTCTCGACTTGTATTCGGGAGCTATTCCTCAGCACTGGGACACTTCATCAAAAGTCATTAAATGCTTTATTAATCACTTTATTGTTATTATTACTATTATTATTATTACATTAATTCCTACTTAGCAATTTACACAAACTCTTAAAGGGCATAGAGGACAATGAAGGGGAAGCAATAGATGTAATGACACACGGGTCTCATTTTCCAATTTACAGCAGGCACTTTCAATTGCTACAGATATAGATAGACAGGTAAAAATATATTATGTAAATGTATAACCTGAGATGCTGGTGTTCAGCTTCCAATGTACTGTGCGCAAAAAGCTCTTCTGAAGCCAGGTTTCACGGTCATAGCCAATTACAGTCTCACACTCTGGCCAGATCTAGCTGGTTTGTGTTTTTTAATTGTGCACAATAATTGCCAGACAAAGAAAGAGTGTATGTTTCTGAGCAGGAGAAGAAAAGAAGGTAATTGATTGCAATGTGAAAAAGCATTCCATGATTACAGAGAATATCTATCTATCTATCTATCTATCTATCTATCTATCTATCTATCTATCTATCTATCTATCTATCTATCTATCTATCTATCTATCTATCTGTCTGTCTGTCTGTCTGTCTGTCTGTCTGTCTGTCTGTCTGTCTGTCTGTCTGTCTGTCTGTCTGTCTATCTATCTATCTATCATATCTATCTATTGTCTATCTATCTATCTATCTATCTATCTATCTATCTATCTATCTATCTATCTATCTATCTATCTATCTATCTATCTATCTATCTATCTATCTATCTATCTATCTATCTATCTATCTATCTATCTATCTATCTGTCTGTCTGTCTGTCTGTCTGTCTGCCTGCCTGCCTGCCTGTCTGTCTGTCTGTCTGTCTGTCTGTCTGTCTGTCTGTCCCTATGCCTGTGCCTGTGCCTGTGCCTATGCCTGTGTCTGTGTCTGTGGCTGGCTGGCTATCTATCTATCGCAGCCACAGTGATTCCCGGAAAGTCTTCCAGGGGGCAGTAGAGATGACTTCCATGGCATGGGAGGTCGGTATAGTGCCATCCCCTGCATCTGTTCTCCAGGGCAGCCAGGTGCCTCTTCCAGCAAACGAATCACTTGAGAAGAGGCTGCACTGAGCGACAATAACTAAATTGGCAGCAAGTAAACGTAAAGAAGAAACACTCAAGACATGATCTAGGCCCCATGTGTCTGTTAGTGTGCACAGACTGGAGACTTCATCTTCATCCCAAGTAAAGAAGAGTGTATGTGACAAAACAGGGGATTTGCACAAGGCTGCCAGCTCTGACTCCAGAGGCCACGCAAAGAAGGGGCAAGTCCATCTTAAAGGGCTGTGAAGATATTTCCTTTCAGCGGAACCCATTTCTTGACTGCAAAGTTTTTAATGGATTAGCTGTGACTCGCTGGCTCTCATCAAGAGACTGGAGGGCTGGATGTGCTGCTCACCGTCACTTTAGGATACATTCCCATTGCATTGCTTTAGTGCTGTCATGTTTATCCAGGGCAGCATTGGCGCACGGCTGGTGGCCACTGCACACGTCAATATGATTCTGTTTCTCCCCCAATTTTTACAATATACATGAGACTTTTGAGGAGCCTATGTTCCTTTTCACAGGAGGTGGACATTTTACTATGGGGATTACCAGCATTATATGGGTCATGCTCTGCACATCCCCTACTCAGACTGATGCTCCAATTGTGATAGAGACACCTTGAGACTATGGGGCTTATCTGCAAGCCCCTTGCGCCACCGATGCGTCACTTTTTATGATACTCCGGTGGCACCGAGTGCAGACCCATATCTATGATGCCATGCAAAGCTGCTTTGTGTGGCTTTTCATGTCCTCCTAGAGATGGTGAAAGGCAATGCAGTGCAAGTTGCTGCGTTTCCTTGCACTGCATCAGGGGAGGCATTCCATGGGCGTTGCGATGGGTTTTCCCATGAAACACCCATGAGATTTGACACATTCCTAGATTTACAAGGATCCCTAAATTTGGTAATGCATCAAAACTGTACTCCTCCCCAGGGGAGGCGTAACGAGGAGAAGTGTCTCTATTTCGCCTCGTATTTTCCTCTTTCTATGTGTGCTGCATTCTGCAGCACACATTGAAAGAGGAAAAAGCCTCCATGGATTGTTTTTCTGCAGGAAAATGTCCCTTCCTGCACAAAAACAATGCTGCCAACAACGCAGACACTATTGCACCTGGTGCATGGGTGCCTACGTTGGTGCTGGGCACCAAATTGTGCGCCAGCTCAGGCAGTAATAACAGGAATTCACTGGATCTTGTAAATTCAGGTCATTCCTGTCCTTTTAAATTGGCGTGGGGCAACGCAGCAAAAAGACTTACAGCGCTGCCCAATGCCAAGTCATTGTAAATATGGCCCTTAATGGCGTATTTACAAGCCCTGTGCACTACTGGAACGTCACTTTTTTCGCGGTTCCAACAGTGCAGTGCAGACCCATATCTACGAGCTGGCAGAAAGCCACCATGCATGGCTTTTCATAACCTCACAGATATGGTGGAAGGCAATGAAGCACAAGTTGCTGCATTGCCTCACACAGCCTTGGGGAGAACACTCACCACAACTCCCAGGGTTTTTGACACATTCCCAGATTTACAAAATAGTGTAAGCTTGGGAATGTTTCAAGATCCTGCTCCTCTCCCGGAGCTGTGTAACAGTTGTGAAGGAAGGTGTCCTTTCCTGCACAAGAACAGCCTGATTTCAATGCAGGCACTGTTGCTCCATGGTGCAAGAGTGCCTGCGTGGGTGCTAGGCAGCCATTTGTGCCCCAGCACAGTGTAAGAGGACAGGAATGTACCATATCTTTCAGATACAGCGCATTTCTGTCCTTTTGTTTTGATGCAGTGCTGCCCTGAGTCAAATTGTTGTAAATGAGGTCCTTAGGGCTTATTTACAAGCCCATTGTGCCGCCTTTGCATCACTTTTTTTGATGCAGCGGTGCACATTGCAGACCCATATCTATAAGGCCACCCAAAGCCATCCTGCATGGCTTTTCATGGCCTCTTAGATATGGAGTAAGGCAACTCAACAAAAGTCTCTGCGTTGCCTAACTCTGCATCAAAGAGGCGTTCCATGGGTGTTGCAGTTGGTGTTTCCACGCAAAACCCATGGATTTTGAAGCCTTCCCAGTTTACAAGGACTTGTAAACCAGGGAATGCATCAAAAGCCTATGAGAAGCATAACAATGAGAAGAATTTACTTTCTCCTAGTTTTTACCTCTTCCATTGTGTGCAGCAATCTGAAGCAAACATAGAAGACCGAAAATGCCTCCATTAATTGTTTTTGTGCAGGAAGTTGTCCCTTCCTGCACAAAAACAATCATTCCTACAATGCAGACACCGTTGCACCATGGTGCAAAGGTGCCTGCATTTGAAAAAAACAGTCAATTCTGCACCAGTGCAGTTGAAGAGGGCAGAAATGCACCATCTCGCACAGATATGGTGCATTCCTGCCCTTTTCTTTTGATGCAGGGCAGCGCAGGCAAAGTGACTTGCTGTGCTGCCCTGCTTCAAAGCCTAGTAAATATGCCACTAAATATTTCAACGTGATGCACACTTGTTAATCTGCAGTCCGAGACACTGAGGCGAGATTTACTAAGGGCTTGTGTTGCCCTTGCGTCATGCAAGGCGATGTAAGGCAACTCAAGCCCTTAAATCAGATTTACTAAACCAGGAAAAGTATGGCTTAGGTTATATCTAGAGTAATGCAAGGCAGTGCAGGTTGCAGCCTTGCATTCCTCTGTGTTGAGAAGGTATTGCATGGGTGGAGTGTGGGCGTTCCCACGCATCCACCCATTGATTTTTGTGCATTTATAGATTTACTAAGCATAGTAAAGCTGGGAATGCATTAAAATGGTCCACCATCCCAACAGAGCCGTAACAAGGAGAAATATAATTTCTCCTGGTAAGTGCCTCTTTCTACGTGTACTGCATTCTGCAGTACACATAAAAGAGGAAAATGCCTCTGTGGATTGTTTTTGTGAAAGAAGGTGCCCCTTCCTGCACACAAACAACTGTACCTGTAACGCAGACATCCTTGCACTTTGGCACAAGGGTGCCTGCATTGGAGCTAGGCAGCACTCAATGCACCAGAAAAAAGAGCGAGAGCAGAAATGCGCCATATTTTAGCAAGTATGGTGCATTCCTGCTGTCTCCATTTCATAAAGCGTAGTGTAACAAGTGGTCTCGCTGTGTTGCGACAAATGTTAGTAAATCTGGGCCTTAGATCTTGAAGATATTAGAAGGAATGGTCCATCTCACAAGATCGCTACAGCTAGACCGATAAAGGTATATGATTACAATTGGCACACATAAGTCTCTGGTAAGCATGTGCTCAGCCCTTACTTGCGAACCATTTAGTAAAAGCCTAAGTGGAACCAACTTGGTTATTTTTTTACTTTTAAAGACACTCAAGGTAAGTAAATATTGTTACAATAAAGTTCTTCTCTTACACAGGGCGCTCGCTGATAAGCACATTTTCTTTTGTTGAAGCGACATCTCATCTGAGAAAGTTTGGAGCAAGATCTTGAGCATGTGTCCAAATCTCGGCCGCCATCTTGGATATGCACATTTTTAAACAGCGGTCACTCTCTGAACCAATCGCTTGTTATCCTTGTGTTTCGATTTGCTTCCTATCTTTCTGAAAGTCTTCTGATCGTCCCCAGTAGAGGCCAGCATATTTCCTCAGAGAGAGAAGCAATCCAGGTCTCTCGTTGAGTATTCTCTACATCACCGGACAGGTAAAAACCATTGAACGCATAAAAAAGCAAGCAAGCATCTGAGCAACGGTAAGACTTTCAATCGAAAAATTGTGACACATTCATGCAAAGGTACAATATTGCAGAAGAGAACTGATCCTTGCCATAGCGAGAATCTGGAGCAGACCGTACCCGTCGACAAAATTCGAGCATACCATCCCACAAGATCAATCAGATCCTCTAATGAGTGGTTACTGTTAGTCCTGACAATACGACGAGCTTGGCTAGGGGTGTGGGGGGAGTCTTTCTTCTCTTTGTCTCTAGACCCGGGAACACCCTTCCACTTGAAATTTGTATGTTCCCCCTAAGAACAGACCTTTAACAAACAACTGAAAACCTTGTTATTCCAGCAACGGTAACTAGCGTTGTATCTGTCTCCTTATACAGCATATGTAGCACCAGTACATTGGTTAGACAGCTGTGCACACTGTAAATTATTCATTCATGAATTCCCTCATTCATTCATTCATATTTAGTGATGACCAAAATTGTAGAATTATAGTTATTTATAAAACTCATTAAGATTAGTGTGTAATTAAAAAAAACATTCTTAGAATAACTATCAGCAAAAGCCAAAGGGAAGGTACAGTTAAAATGTGTAAATTTGACATTCTTGGCAACCCTCTGGATTCACCACTATTAAAAAATGTTCAAGTGATGCTTGTTAACATGATTTCTTGCCTACAGGAAATAGTCAACAGACCAAGCAGCTGATATCGAGGTATTAAACTATGTTAGACAGACATCTAAAACCAACTCACCCAGCATCTTCTAACCAATGCCATCATCTTGTTCCAGGTCTCCCTCCCCACAATACCCTCCCAAAAAACCCTTCACCTCATCTGTCCACACCACCCTTCTTGTCTTTTAAAACTACCAAGTCTTTTCTGCTGTAAGCTGGGCATATTAAGGGTACTGCTCCCAAGAAACCAAGGGCCTCATATTTTAGGCTGTGCTTTGTGTACCTCGGCCACATTAGCGCCACTTTGGAGGTATGGTTACTTGTTCGGGATACAGTCACTCCTTGATGATTCTTGTCTCGAATGTATTTGGGTTGTCCTTATTCTTCATTCTCTATTCTTCTTAATGCATGTATTTGTGCTAGTTTTTATTCTGGTCTCACGAAACATTTGAATCGTTCTCATGTTAGCTTGTAAATGTAAACTATTAAGGGGGATATTCACAAGGATCTATCGCCGAGTTATCAGCACTTTATCGCAGCCAAAGTAGCGATAAACTTATCGCCCCAATCAGAAGCTGGTGTAAACTGCCCACATCACCAGTTTACCTGCGATAGCAGCCGCAAAAAACATCGCCACCGATGACCCCCCGCAACTATCGCTAATGAGATGCAGAGTAGACTTTACAGTGCCAAAAGCCACGATAACACCACTCCACAACATTCACAACGACCAACCAGAACTGCGATAAGAACACAAAACAGGCGATAAGGCACGTTAGCAGCAGGAAAATAACACCTGCTCTGACCTGGTGCAAAGTCGGACCACAGCCTGCACCACTAAAGAGGAGCATAGCCCACAGCCACATCGGGAGGGCAACAGATGCACCCGGGCAACAACCACTGCCGCCACCACCCCCAGGATCCCCCCTCCCTAGCACCCCCGACAAAAGGCATTGCAAATCAGCTACACCTAAACACGTCCAAAATAATCCACTTTATGTTGCACAATCACAACTGGTGACATGCATGTGTCAACACAAAAATGAGCATCGCACATTCACTTTCGAAGCAACAAATGAAACTTTATTAACATGAACACTGAAATGAAATGAAGAAACATGGCGGCTCCCCTCGGGTCAATCCATAGGTCACAGCCTGCAAGACAAAAATCATGATGAGAAGGTGTGTCCTCCGCACATTAAAGGTTCAGAGAGAGAGCGAAGGAGAGAGAGAGGAAGAGAGGGAGAGAGAGAGATAAGAAGAGAGGGGGAGGGAGAGAGAGAGAGAGAAGAAGAGAGGGGGAGAGACAGAGAGAGAAGAAGAGAGGGGGAGAGCGAGAGAGAGTGCCGCCCCTGCTCACCCAGGCCACACTGCTCACCTGCTGCCACCGGTGTGTCTCCAACCACTTGCCAGTATGTATAGCAGTCCACCAGGTCACACATCTGAGACAGACCCGTCATCTGAAACAGAGTCCAGATACATGATTGGCACAGTACACACAATTGCACAAGACAACATTGCCTGCCCGCCCATGCACACCCAGGCAGAGGCACCCCAGCCCCTCCCTCTGCCCATCGGAGCATGCCTGCCCATGCACACCCAGGCAGAGGCACCCCAGCCCCTTCCGCCGACCACAGAGCATGCCCGCCCATGCACACCCAGGCCTCACTGCTCACCTTCTGCCACCAGCGTGTAGACAGGCGGTCCCACCACATGCCGCTGCAAGCCACAAGCCCAGGGACCATGGACATGGCACCCTCAACACCATGCAGCCCCGCTCCGCAGGCCACCAGGTCTCATGTTTGGTGCCCGGTCTTCATTACTCATGGAATACGACATACCATTGCACCCGGCATCATCGCAGGCTGCACACCCGCTCAGCCCAATGGGTGCCACTAACTCTGGGATCCTGGAAGCGAAGCCACATGGCGATAGGCCCGCGCTGCCAGCTGGCTCTAACCTACACTACAGTCCAGCAGGGCACACAAAACCTGAGCTGTCCGGACCGCTGGGACGGGGCATCATCGCAGGCTGCACACCCGCTCAGCAGCTTAAGGTGCCACTGTGCACCCAAAGTGCACCCAAAGTCATCGTCCCGTGGTGGGGTGCCTGTGTCGGCTGCAATGCTCTGGGTGTCACTAACCCTGTGCAACGCCAGTCAACGCCATGTGGTGGTAGGCCCATGATGGCCGCAAGGCCTCGGGTGCCACTAACCCTGTGTTCAACAACTCATGTGCCCTTTATGATTGAGAACCGTGGAGCGTCCGTCATCCAGTCACCACCGGCAGAGGAGAATGTGACATCATCGGCCCCTGATGTTGGCAGAGTCACATGGCCTGTGACGCCTGTGCTGGATGGGTGTGGTGTGCGTGCAAACCTGCCCTCAGGGGGTGGCTGTAACATGTGGACAGCTAGACCAGTGACCTGCTCACCACCAGCGTGTACGCCTGCGACGGGTAGCAATGAGGGCCCTCCTTGGAGTGTAAGTGGAGTGGTCTGGCCTGCTGTATGCCGGACCAGCGCAGGGCCTGCAAAAATGACTCGTGGGCTCTGGGCGTGGTTCAGTCCATGTCCGGACATGGAAGTGACTGATGCGTGTGTCCCTGTTGTATTGTTCATGGGACCCGGTACACAATAAGCAATGTAGCACGCTCTGACTTGCATCCCACAGGATGAGCATCATTGACACAAGGGAAATCACTGTCCCTACATTCATCCACACATTCATACATGAATGATGAAAGAGATGACACAGCAGTGCGTCACTGGATGTTTATTGCACATCCAGTGCAGTTCTGCAGCTGGAGCGGTCAAGGGCAATGCCGAGAACACTACACAACATGGGCCCATGGAGGGCCAGCCAGAGTCGGTCCGGGGATGGCAAGTACTGCAGAAGAGGAAGGGTACAGTCCTCAGTCTGGTCACCGTGTTATTGGTCATCAAACAGGATATGGCAGTCCATGTCGCTGTCCAAGGTGAGTGCATCGGAGTGTATCGGGGGTCAGTGGACGGTCATGAGGCCATGTGCTGCACCAAGCAGAAACAGGCCGGGTGGTGGAAATTAATGCTAGTGCCTCTTGATCACAAACCCATCCACGTCCTCATCCCTGGGTGTGTGCTCTGCCCCACCTGTGAGTGTTGCAGTACCGGCTGAGGCACTGTGTGCCACTGACACATCAGGTGCCTGAGTGGATACGTCAACCGCACTGTGAGGCATTGGCACACCAGGGGGAGGAAATGTGGATGGTGTGGGCGCAGTAGCATTCATCTGCACCACGCCTTGTGGTAGCAATACCATGATGATGATCTGCAGGGCATGGTAGATCACAGCTACATTTCAATGATGTACAGCGGTGGCTGCCATCCTTTCCTCCTCCATCCGCACCATGTCCTCCATGAGACTCCACATGTGTGCCAGCTCACGACTGGTATCTCTGTTGCCCCTCTGAGCAGACAGGTGTACTTTTCTCCACGTCAGAACTGGAGCGATGTCAGTCAGGGCTTGTTGGAGACCATGGAGTGGGCCTAGACACCCATGGATGGCGTCCAGTTTGGTGGCCATGAGGTCGAACCTCACCCGCACCTGCGGCCCTCTGGGCCTCCAGCACACGGCGTTGGAAGGCCGTATGTTGTTCCTGGGGGTCTTGGGAGACTGCTGGGGCCGTGAGTGCCTCCTGCTGGGTGGGTTGGGTGGTGGGTGGGGTCTCCTCGATGCAGCTGGTCAGCCCTGATCCTGGAGGTGTGTTGTGGATGATGTCAATGATGTCTAGGAGGGCTTGTGCGTTGATGCTGGGGTTGTCCTCCTCATCATCAGTGAAGAGTGGCAGGGACTGCTCTGCAGGGGGTGTTGACGGTGGCCCTGTAATGTTAAGGGGAGAAGGTGTGTTGAAATGTGTCCACATGTATGTAGCCGCATGGTACATGTTGACATTCATACAGCATGGCATTGTACATTGTGACAGTCTATAGATCTGGGCAATGAGCCAGAGTCCTTGAGGGTGTGCACTTTGCTCTGCTTAATTGTGCATGTGTGCCATTGTGGCCATCTCCACCCGTCCCCCCAGTACCTGGTGGTCAGTCACCCTGTTGCGGTTGTGTTGCGTTGTGTCCTGTCGAGCAGTGTCCAGTCTCCCAACTGCAGCCACAGTATCTACACTGATGACTATTGACACCAGCTCCTCCATGTCATCCAGCACGAGCTGTGGTGCTGGGCCCCCACCTCCATTCTGCATTGCTGCCTTCTGGCTGGCTGTGAGTTTCTTCTTGTTCTTTCTCTTGATGTAATTCCATCGACTCTTGACCTCGTCCATTGTCCTCTTGCGCTCTCCGATGACATTCACCTTGTCCACGATGTCCCGCCATATTCCAGTTTTGGTGCCCAATGACACATTGGAGGTGACGAACAGTTGTTGATGGTGTTCCATCACCTCCGTGACTATGATCCTGTTCGCCTGCGGACTGAACTTCGTCTTCCTCTTCTTCTTGTCCTTGCCCTTCCATGAGGTCCCTGGCTGGTCGTCCGGAGTGCTTGTGGTGTTGCGCTTGTCCTCTGCACCTGCTCCGCTGCCTCCATGGTGCTTGGGTGTTGGTCAGTTTGTGTTTGGGTGTTTTTTCTACTTTTATGGTGATTTGTCCCACCTGCCAGGTGTGTGTTGCAGGCCTGGCGCTGCTTATCGCTGATTTCCTCATCGTGCTTTGGCCCATCGCAGGTTTTTTGTGTGTGGTGGTTTGTGTTTTTATCTCCATCGAGGTGGTTGTATCCGCAGTTTAGGCAGACTATTGCATGGTACCGCCTTCTTGTGAATTTCACGTTGTCACTGGGTTATTTTCCCGTGATGGGCTGCGATGTTGAGAGTTGCATTAAGCTACTCTTGTGGTAGTTATCACACGTTCTTGTGAATATACCCCTTAGTGTTCTCATGTAAACTGCTTGCATGCAGTAGTAACTGTCCTCATGCAAAATGCTCTGATACCTTTCGGTCAAGTTTTTATTTACTCTGTGGCTCGTCCATAAGAAATTCTTTTTTGCAAACATCTAAAAAAGAAAATAAAGAAAAAAAAGCTTTATTAGTTGCCTTTCATGAACAGGTTCTGTCAGTGACCTTCGTGGCGTACTCTGAATGTATCCCGTGTATCCTCCCACATCCTTCCTCACACATTCGAATAAAGCTCTGCAGTGATAGCAGAAGGTGAACGATGATCGTGTCTGGGACAAGTGAAAAAATACGATACAGAAATAGGCAGAAAAGAAAAATGACAAAGGCAATATTTACTACCTCCACTGAGACAAAAGTCAAATTGTTCCCAATGAAAAGATGCGAACATGAATGCAAGATTCACAGATAACACCCTGAGGGGATGCTTCCAAGTAATGTCTCTCCAGCACTGCCAAGAAAAAGCATTAGCATTCTTTCAGTCTAGGTTTCAAAGCGTCTCACTAAATAAGAGATACACAGATTCCTCCGCTTGCCAGATAAGTGCAGCCCATGGATGCCACTGCACCCTTGTGCAGAAGTGACATCATCCACTATTTGACATCACTAGGTGAATCACAACTGCCACATTTCAAACCTCAGCAGTATATTATCTGTTGCTAAGATAATCAGGAAAAGGCAAGGACTGGGCACTTCAGACAGAAAAGAGAGTTTGTATCACCCTTCTTCAACACTGTAAGAAATTGGGTGGTTGGTTGAGGGGGTGAAACCCTACTCAAGCACAGACGACAATCCTTGTCAGATTGAAGTCACAAGCAAACCCTAAATTAAGTTGTACTCAGACCTCTGGCAGCTTGGCACAGACCAATCAGGCTTAATTTAGAGGCAATGTGTAAAGTATGTGTGCAACATGTCAAACAGTAACAAAGTGAAAATACACCACGAAAAGGATCCCACACAAGATTAGAAAATAGAGTAATTTCTAGTGACTAAAAAACGCCCAAAAAAACAAAAATCCAATCAGTAAAACCAGATATATACTGTTTTAAAGATTTGATTGAAAACAGCTCCAAAACGAAAAAGTGCCAACTGTAGATATCTGGTCATGCCAGACTCTGACAAAATCATAAGTTCAGTCCAACCGCAATAGGGCGCAGGCCAGCTACAGGTACACAGTCAGGCAGCAGAATAAGAGTACCTTAAATCCTAATTGCAGAGTGTTGCGAGGTCTTGCATTGGTGTTGCATTGGGCTGCTTAAAGGGAGCTGCGAGGTTGCGATATGTCATCATCGACAATGGCATCATGGAGGCAAGCTTGCAATGCACAGTCCTGCATCCGGGAAGCGTTGCAGACAGGCTGGTTCCAAAGAGACTGCAAGGATTGAGATGCTTAGTTGTGCGTCGTCGTCAAGTCACACAGTGGCGGTTAAGATGATCCTACTAGCAGAGGCAATGTGTCAGTTGTGCTCGGGGTTGAGCTGCACAGCACAGGTGATGCGTCAGTTTTGCTGGATTCACAGAAGGGCGGGCAGAGCACCTTTAGGCCCACTTCCAAGGGTCCTGAACTGGGCTGGCACAACTTGCCAGAGTTGAACTTACTCACAGTTGTATAGTCCAGATGCTTGTTACAAACGACTTGTCCTTGGAGTTACACTGGTGGTCCTGGGTTCAGGTTGCAGATTTAGACCTTCTCATCCAGCCAAGAACACTGCAGGTCACAGGTCAGCACAGCAGGCAGCAGTCCATCAGGTCGGTATTCCAGCAGAATGGCAGTCCTTTCAGCAGCACAACAGTCCATCTTCCTAGCAGAGTCTTCCACAGGTCCAGAAGTGCACTGAAGAGTTAGCGTCTGAGGTCCACTTTTTATATCTGATGCCTGATCCGAAGTGGGAAAAGCTTCTAGAGGTTTCCCTTTGAAGTGCACAGTTTCCTGCCACCCCTGCCTTGGCTCTAGGCTAGGTAAAGGGGTATGCAATCCTTTGAGTGAACTCAGAGCACAACCTATTCAATTGTAAGTGGGGCTGTACCTAACTCCGCCCTCCCGTCCTGACAGTGATGCCCATTCAGGCACACCTAAGCTTTCCATTGTGTATGGCTGGCTGTTTAGGAGGAATACACAAAGTCCAACTGCCAAATACGCGCAGTCATGTGACCCAGAGACAAGCTGCTGGCACTAAATGGCTATGTCAACAAAATGCCAGCTTACTAAAAGTTGCATTTTTAAAATTGAAAGGCAAGAGTATTTTTCATTACATTTCCAAAGATACCAAACATGAACTGTTTACTGTTCCTATTTGGACATTACAGTTTATTAAATATAATAGGGTAACTCCAATATTATCCCAAGGGAGAGGTAGGCTTTGCAATAGTGAAAAACTATAATTTAACAGTGTTTTACTATCAAGACATGTAAAAGGTAAAAGTACATGTCCTACTTTTTAAATACATTGCACTCTGCCCCCTGGTTGTCCAGGGCTTACACTAGGGATGACTTATATGTATTAAAAAAGGAAGGTTTGGGCCTGCCAAAGGTTTATCTTGTCAGGTCAGAATGGCAGTTTAAAACTGCTCACACTGGCTGCAATGGCAGACCCGAGCCAGATTTGTGAGGCTACTTACATGGGTGGCACAACAAGTGCTGCAGAGCCTCTAGTAGCATTTAATTTACATGCCCTGAGTACATGTAGTGCCTGCCACTCTACTAGGGACTTATAACTACTTTAAATGTATCAATTTGGGATAAGCTAATGTTACCATGTTTTGATGAGTCAGCACACACACTTAAGCACTGGTTAGCAGTGGTGAAGTGCACAGAGTCCTACGGCCAACCAAGACGAAATCAGAAAAATATGGAGGAGTAAGGCAAAAAGTTTGGGGGTTGACGACCCTAAGGCTGACAGGTCTAACAACCACTGACATCAGCGGCCGAAGGGAAGGCTGGGACCCCTAATGACCTTTCATTCATGTCTATACTGCATCCTCTTTCTGAATAGGCATGCCTCAAAGATGGCACCATGATAATACAAATAGCTATTTACGCAGTATGCCCTTAGCGAGGCGTGTTCCTGCTGTTTGCACTTCATTCTGCTCACCATTTCCAAAATATGGATAGTTCTGTTTTTGCTTAATAGAAATTTTCCCTCACACAGAACATGTAACTGCAACTTTGTATTTATTTTGTTATTCTGAGTTACTAAAAATTCCTGATTTAAGGTCATACTTCTGTTTCTGCTCGAATCTGTATTCCAGGTAACGTGGAAGTTTTGCATGCAGCATTGTTATGTTCAAATGTACCTCTTTTTTGGTCACCTGACATATTGTACCTCGGTAAACTGTCCAGAGAATGCAGCATAACCTACAGAAATTGGTACAATAACACCGATTTTTTAGTTAACTCCTATCAATATGGCATCTTAGAATTCATTGGTAGTTTCCGTAACTGATATTACAGATGCTCATGGTATCAGTAATGTCATGTGCACAATAGGCGTGTGGAAAACTAGCAGGATTTGCATTTATGATGTAATAAATCAAGATTTCAGGAAAATGATGTGAAATTATGCATGATTAATCAAACTTCAAAGTTGTCCTTGGGCACTTTGTTTTAGCTTGAAAGGTGCAAAAAAAAAACACATTGCACAAAAAGCAATCACTCACATTGTGTTCATGCATGAGGTTTCGGTGCATTTGAGTTACATTTTGGCAGTGAATGGTGCATAATTACGCAGTGTGGCTTAATGAAATAATTTTGAGAATTTCATGTAACAAGGATAATGGACACTTCACCCTAGCCAAATGCAATATTACTAGGGGTGGGTGGAATTTGCGGAGTTGCATTCAGCCGAATCATGCAGATTTACCCAAAAATTCTGCAAGATTTCATGGAATTCCACGACCAGCAGTTTGGGCTTTTGGTGCTATTTTCTATGTGCAAAATGCACCCTCGTGTCCGAAAACGTATGCGAGGATCATTTTGCCTAAGAAAATAGCACCTGTTCTCACCGTGTTTAGAAACCACTGCATGCCACTCAGTCCCTTGTATAAACTGCAGTTGTTGAAATTTTGATCACTGCAGAGTTTTTGTCGGCGCCAAGTGGTATGCAGTGATTTCTATATGTAGAGGGACTGCTCCCTCTTCCCACCTTGTTTAGACACCACTAAAAATTACTTGGCACCCTTGCACACTCTGCAGTGAATACAACTCTTAATCACTGCAGAGTATGTTAGGGTGCCAATTGATATGCAGTGGTTTCTAAACGTAGATGGACTGCTTCCTCTTCCCATCATGTGAGAAACCGCTGCATAACTATGGGGCCCTTGCATACCCCGCAGTGATTAAGATCGTTAATCACTGCAGAGTATGCCAGGGCGCTGAGTATGCAGTGGTTTAAACTACTACTTAGTTTAAAGTAGTTAATCACACCAACCGAGTGGCGGAATTTATCAGTAATTCCGTGTTACAAGAGTAATGCGAAATTACTAAAACCCCTCTGGATCTGCCGGGAGAATTACATTTCCACTCAGGGAACAATATTACTGCATCAGAAATTCTAGCACCCTTTAAATTCGGGTTTAGCTTGTAGGATTGCACTCAAATAAAAGTGTTTAGGTGTTTCTTTTATTCAAATACACATTTTTAGGCCAGACCTAAAATGAATCTTACTTATAGGAGCTTTCAGCCAACCTTCTTCAACAATTGGGGGCATATCAGCAGCAGCCGGCGATAATTATCGCTAAGCGCGCTTAGCGCGAGGATAATTATCGCCGGCTATCGCTGGATTTTATCGCAGAGATAGCGTGCTATCAGCAACGCTTATCTCCAATGTGATAAAAATCCAAGCGCTAGCTGCAAAATGTGCTATTATCGCTGGAAATCCAGCGATAATCGCACAAACATGGGCGATAGCTTGTTGATAGGGCAGGGCAGACTTAGCCATAATATCCATCTTCCATTGGATATAATGGCTAAGTCAGATTGAAAGCAGGCATAAGGAAAGTAGCGATAAGCGCGGTTAGCGCTACTTTTCTTATCACTATGCAGGTTAGCGTGCAGCTTGATAATTGGAGAAATGTCGATTAGCGACATTTCTCACGTTATTTTGGTCAGGAACGCCCACTTTGCATCTCATTAGAGATGCAAAGGTGGGCGTTAAGGTAAATGGCGTTGAGGCATGGAAACGCGCGTTAGCGTGTCCTTGCTGATAGTGCGATAAAATTATCGATGCTTTTCGTCCGAAAACGGACGCTAAAGCGGCGATAATTTTATCACGGGGCCTTGATGATATGCCCCTTGGTCTGTTGTGTTCTTCACTTTTTTGTGCCACCCACTACAGCATACATCAGAGGGAAGTGGGTGAGCCCACTTCATTCACTGGCTAACATCACGGCGAGTGATGGCATTCTGCTCTTTCACAAGGAGCCAATCCACACATAAAGTAGTTGTCTTCAGGACCAATGACGTCTATTGTAATGCCTAATTTCTGAGAGCAAAAACATATGTCTGCGTTTAGCCAAATTTCTTTGTATTGACACAGGCTCAACATCTCCCCATAAACAAAGTTTTACAAATACCATGACAAAACAAAGCCAGCACTGACAAAGTCAAAAGGATGGCAGCCAACCTCAGACCTACTGGCTTTGCCAAAGCTCGTTTGAAGGAGTAATCTTGCAAATGTTGCATTGCTTTAAAAAAAAAAAAAAAAAAAAGTTTGAAAATCAGATGTATGGTGCAACCGGTCCTTACTTTGTTACCTTTTGGGTTGCACTTTCTGTCTTAGCCTCTCAGTCTACATAGGTGGTTGTGTTCCTATCACTTCTGATGGAAATAGCTCAAACCCAATGAAAGCTTATCCCAGGCAACTATTGCCACCAAGGTGATGAGATGAGACGAGATGCAACCGGGTGAATTAGGAAAGTGAAGCTTCCTGTGTGCAGTCTGTCCTTGATGGGCCATGAACACTTCACTTGACTTCGGTCAGCCTGGTTTCGGGGCGAGGATGGCCACTCCATCCCTCTGGCATCTGGCGTTTCCCCAATGGGTTTCATGCTGGGGGCTGCTTTGAGAGCAGAATGGGCTGCCCCGACTCACCCATGCTCACATGCATGTCCTAGTGGAGGCCTCATGCAGTGCAGAGATTATTTGAATCTTTTGCTAAATTTTATTTTGGTTTTCAATTTGTAACAGCCTGGGCTTGCAACTAGAGAGCAGGTACAATGTAGGCTTTGGGTTTCGTAAACCTGCAGAATGTTTCCTGGCAAGGCGCTCACGTCCTCTCTCCTGATAGAGCCCAACCAGTCTTTCAAACCAGTCCAGCTTCAGTGCTGTGCTTGCAGCTTCTTTTTCACTCCGCCTAACCATCATTTTCACCTTTATGCTTTGCACAGTAAATCACTGCTCAGAGAGAGATAAAAAAAATAGTGCCTAACAATACCATCTGTCTTTACTCGAGAGAAAAAAAAAAATTCTAACTGGTTTTAGCCTTACCGTGAAGCTACGAGCACATTTTTGCCTTTATACATCTGTTACAATTAACAAAAAACAGAACAGTCTCTCAGATAACAAGAATGATACTTACTGCTAGATATGCTCCTTGTACTTGATGGTGGTGTTTTCAGTAGAAGGGTACATTAAGCCCAATAACATATCATGCCACTTTGTAAGCATCTTAGCCTTAGGAGAAAAATGCCCATTTCACTCCATGTACCTTGTTCTGCGTTTTCCCTGGGTCTGTCAGCGTATGGACACACAAATACATTAAATCCTTATTCGTAAAATGTCCATAAGGTATTAGATGTATCATTCTACAGCTTCCCATATCTTTCCCTACTTACAACTAAATTAAAAGGGATTTGTAACTTAATATGCAGCTGATGAGTCTGGAATTAATTTGATTCATCCAGTTTCTTTACTCACGCCCATGGTTGGACCACCACTGTACAGCGACGTCTATATATGGATTCGCTTACTCCAAGAGCTACAATCAGGAAGCCCCAAACAAAATGAGTCCAGTTCAGTAGCGGTCCGTGAAGGGAGTTCGGTGAGGCAGAGAGGCGGGGCCGGGGAGGGGCAGGATGGAGCATTTTGCGATGCAGCGCGCGCAAAGGAATTCGTTTTATTTATTTAAATGTGTACTTACCTCCGTTCATCCATATTCCGGTGTTTACATTTCCCCACCCTGCCCCTCCCCCGCCCCGCCCTTCTGCCCCACCGAACTCCCTCCACGGACCGCTACTGGTCCAGTTTGTTCTTGAAGGAACAATGGTGGACAAAGGGCTCTAAGGCCAAAAAGTAAGTCGCTGCTACTATTCTGGCTGGCAGATGGGATTTCTAGACGGCGAGAGAGAAACCCTAGTAGAATACAGAGAACAGCACCATTTTTGATTTATGAGGAAATGTGATGTGGGAATTTGTCAACCCTAAGTCAACTTTCATATCATGTAGGACCCTTTACACTAAAGTAAAATGGGCTGTTGATCAGCATAGGAAAAGTTTAGTGTTGGAGGCTTGATGTCATAATAATTTGATTAATATGACTAGAGGTTACGGTTATGAAAGGCTGAGCTTGGCTCAATGTGCCCTGTTGTAATATTGTCTCTAGAAACAAATTCTGATTGTAAGGACCAATAAAATGAGACAACTATTGTCCTTCTGTCGTGAAGGAGTGATCCTTTCTACCAGAGCTGGGGAGGCCATTGCACTCATTTACTTTCACGGATATTGAGATACTCTACGAAGTCGTGAAGGAGTGATCCTTTCTACCAGAGCTGGGGAAGCCATCGCACTCATTTACTTTCATGGATATTGAGATACTCTACGAAGTCGTGAAGGAGTGATCCTTTCTACCAGAGCTGGGGAGGCCATTACACTCATTTACATTCATGGATATTGAGATACTCTACGAAGTCGTGAAGGAGTGATCCTTTCTACCAGAGCTGGGGAAGCCATCGCACTCATTTACTTTCATGGATATTGAGATACTCTACGAAGTCGTGAAGGAGTGATCCTTTCTACCAGAGCTGGGGAGGCCATCGCACTCATTTACTTTCATGTATATTGAGATACTCTACGAAGTCGTGAAGGAGTGATCCTTTCTACCAGAGCTGGGGAGGCCATCACACTCATTTACTTTCATGGATATTGAGATACTCTACGAAGTCGTGAAGGAGTGATCCTTTCTACCAGAGCTGGGGAGGCCATCGCACTCATTTACTTTCATGTATATTGAGATACTCTACTAAGTCGTGAAGGAGTGATCCTTTCTACCAGAGCTGGGGAGGCCATCGCACTCATTTACTTTCATGGATATTGAGATACTCTACGAAGTCGTGAAGGAGTGATCCTTTCTACCAGAGCTGGGGAGGCCATCGCACTCATTTACTTTAAAGGATATTGAGATACTCTACCTGCTGTGGAGCAGTGTGTAAATTTGCAACACTTAAAACTGCTATTGCTGCCCCTCAGGAATGCTCACAGCATCCCCTCACTGCACTTCCCACGCATGAGTCATTACCGACCAAGTCTGCCTGACAACACACAAGTCTTTTCTTGCCTAGCCCGCCAGCATACCTACTCAGACCACCTACATTCTCCATGCCCCCTCAAGACAGCCCCACCTGCTTCCTTCGCCTACACCCACCAGTGGAAGGTGCAGCTTGTTCATCAACGATGTCCTATTCAGTTACATCCTGGAGCAGGAAAAGGTAAATGGGGAAGGTACTGCTCACCTTTTAATAACTAGCGCCCCTTGAAAGTGTAAGACACTGCTTGGGCTGGCGCTTCTGCACATATATTTTGAAGTATTGTGACGTTCATGGGTGCAGCCAAAGTAGATCCAATGGAGTCAGACTGTTCACTGTATCTGATAAACTCACACTCAGCATAAGGAACTGAGAGGAACCATCCCCTGTCTGGAGCATTGTCTGTTCATCTTCTCTATTTATTGCTATCTGAGGAACAGTGCATCACACAACATAGGTGCTTTGACAAGCCAACCTTAAGGTGACTGCCACTGAAAGGGATTATGCAAAGACATAGTGGTTCCACTGAACAGTTGATCAAATATGTAAAATATGACTTTTAGATAATAACAGCAATACTATATTAATTGGAGTTTGAGGCAATAAACAATGATTCTCCAGTCCTTTTATTGCTCATATGTATTAATATATTATGAACCATCCACAGATACATGTACGTATTCAGGTAGGTGGTCAAATATAATCTGCCCCTCGGTCGCCAATGAAGCAACATTGCAAATGGGTTCTGTGCTGAAAATACCTGACCTCCAAGGGCTACCAAAATAGTGGAATTCGTAACCCATCTCTTCAACTTTTTTGGTTCACCTCGTGACTAAAAGAAGAAGGGTGGTGGAAAGAAATGTTGTAAATCTTCATGGACTTTACTTTGTTTTATAATGTTACTTTGATTCAGTTTCTCTTCTTAATTACCTACTTTTCTTTTTTTTTCTAGCATGTGCTGTCAGTTCCGGGAAAGCAGCTTTCACCCTGTGGTGAACATATACTCTGCAGAATAGCAATAAGTCATGAGACCATTCTGTATTCTGTGTTTTTTCCTCTTCCTTTGTAATGTGCATGTATCACAGCAGGGTATACAAGTATCTCTTCTTGAAAATAAAGTGAAAGAGACCTGATCCCATTTAGACCTCTGTTCTGATTAATGTCACGGTGTTTTGAAAAGACTTTTAATTCTTTTGGCGTTCCCCTCTCTTGTGTGATAAATATAAGAATGTATTCTTTCAGACACACCATGTCTTTATGTCGGAATCTCTGTGTTATACATGTGTATCACAGGTAGCTTCTTCACAGAAGTCCTGCTGTGCTGTCATATTTCATTTGTGTTAAGAAGGTTGTGTTTCCTTTGGCATGCGTAAGTCTTTGCTACACTTAAGAGGGCCACCTACTCCTGGAATTCATGAATGTATTGGGATTCAGTGGGAATTTAATAAGCTGATTGAGCTATTGGTGTTGCAATTGCTAATGTTTTGTTATTTAACTTTTTTGGTTAAAAAATATCCCAACAGTAGCATAAGTGCTAAAATGTCTTCCACGAAGCAAGGAATGTGTGTAGTACCACAGGCTGTTACTAGGTGTCCATGTGGTGTTCTAAAGACACCTTTATTTGCCACACAAGATACTGTAATTATAAAGAGAAATATTGCAGCTCAGCATACGTTTCCATTTATTTTTATTGGAAGTGAGATTTTTGTTAGCGTGTGTTTAGAAATGCACCATTGTTGTTTATTTAAATGTTGCCTTTTTGAAACACAAGCTAGCAAAAATCTTGCTTCCAATAAAAAACAAATGGAAACCTATGCTCAGCTGCAATTCTTCTATTTATAATTGCATTAAGGGTGCAATACCTTATGTGGCTAATAGAGTGCCCTTTACAACTCCACAGGACACCTTGTAACAGCCTGTGGCACCCTTTCATCGCTTATTGGATTTTTCTTTAATACTTATGCTACTACTGGGATATTTTTAACCAAAGGGAAAAAACAAAAAAACATATGCAACACCAATAGCTCAAAGTTTCGCAGATGCAAGACCTATTGCATTGCAAAGCAGGAATGCTGGAAAATGAGGAAGCCATGTTTGTAACTCCCTGTTATGTGCAGGCATTAAGTAAGCCACACTAGCTGGACTTACCTCAGCAAACACCAAACTCAGCAGATTACAAAACGCAGTTTAAGTTCATACAAGGTCCAGGAGGACAGTATAATACAGTTCTGCTCCTCTAAATGAAAGCAACCAGAGCTTGAGGCCAGTAAAATGGAAGAGGGGGAGAAAGGAAATACCTCTGACTAGCCCGTCTCAGAGATTTCATCTAGCAGTCTGGGAACAGGCTAATTTGCACCTACCTAGATAGAGGCAGACGCAGTGGAATAGTGGTCTCCAAGGTTTGGTAGCGGAGCATCCTAGTGAAAAAAATGTACTAACTGTTCCTGTGATGAGGCCCACGCCGACGTCTGAGCCTCAGCCCTTGGTGCATCACGTCTGGCGATCTGCTTGTGCCCATTACAAATGGGTTTCACAAGAAACAAATAAAACAAGCATTGCATAAACACACAATGTACGTGAAGCGGGTGCCATAGTAATTACATTTAAAAAAAACATCAAAGTGGGTGCTGTACTGAACCACGGAGCGGTGCCCATGTATATAAAACTTGTGCAAGTGACCGACTGTAAAGCGCATGGCACACTGAAAGTTGCAGGGAAGCATTTCGTGCCTGCAGTAGGAGAAATGCATTAAAGAAAATAGTGCTTGCAGACTAAATAAGACATACAGTGTAACAACACAGAGGTAAAAGGGCCAGTTCTCATGGGAGGTTAAAATTGAAGACAAGGCGGTATTAAGGAGGGAGTAACAAACCGATTAACCAATCAGAGTCCAGCATTTGTGAAGGACAATGACACAAGCCAAAGACTAATATGGGCAGGGAGTGGGCGGGGCTTCAAGTACATACTCCAATATAGCGTGCCTTGCATAGCAGCGCATGTGCTGCCCAGGCTCGACTTAAAAATGCCCGCCAGGGTGAAAACAGGGCTGGACACGCCATCAAGGACAGTTCTTGAGTGCTCTCACCAATGATGCCTTATGTCCTCACAGTCACAATTTACCAGCTCAGAGGCGTCCACTTTGAAACAAGACTGTTTCTAACACTATCTGTTTCATCGCTTGCCATCACAACTCACTATTAGTGAGACATTGCCCTTGGGTTGGTCATTTATGTGCTCAATCGTATACAGTCTAGCTTCTTGTGTCTATCGATCTTTCCCCAAACATATGCTCTTGGTGCATGCAGTGGTTCCTTAGTGTCATGCATCTAATTTCTAGCAACGAGGGGATGCGGAGAGCAAAATTGAAATAAACACTTATTCAAGTGATACAGAGGCGTGATAAAAACCAAACAGCAGCCATGCTGGTCGAGCTCTCCATGGCGTAGAGTGTGAAGGGGAGGGGAACATTTATCAGTCAGCCTTTGGGGTATTCAAGCTCATGCCCTTCAGATCAATGCCTGTTTCAATGGCATACGGTCTGCTCACTGACCCGTCATAGAGGTTTAATATCAAGGACTGGTTGTAGATGAAGAATCAATCGGGCATGGGCCACAGAGGTTAGGTGGGCCAAAAGTCATTGTGGTATCTGAGCATTTTCAGAACATGGGAGAGTGGGTCCCCATTCCTCCTGCATGTCACACTGGAAATTAAAAATGGCTGAGTCTTCAGCGGCTTTTCGGTCCTGGAGATTAATGGCCCGGCAATGCACAGTAAAATAACCCATGTCCCATTAATATAACATTCAGGTGTAGTGTGAACCACAGCAGAGGTAGCAGGAATTGGAAAGCAGCAGCAGGAGAGAATATTTATGATTGTTGATTACAATAAACAACCTGAGCTATGTTTAATAGATTCCTCTCTATATTCAAATTATGCAAAAAGAAGTTATGAGAAAGGAAAAGCTGGTAAAATAAAAATAAAAATCAGTCCTACTGAAAGATTTAGAACAGGATCTGGGTAGACTGTGCGTGTAACAATAGACTTCTACAGAGAGATGGACTTGGAGACGGTACATTGAACATTGGGGCTTCCATGGAGATGAATTAGAAGACATGGAAAGGTTCAAAATGATGCATCTACTGTGAGGGGATGAGGGCAAGTCATGAGTAACAATGAGAGGGACTGTGTGACATCACATTGGTAACAATGAGACTCACCAAAAGATGTTCTTAAAGACAGCACACCGATAACTATCAAATTTCCACAGAGAGACAACAACCCTGGAGAACAGTACACCAGTAACAATCGGACCTCCACAGAGAGACAACAAACTTGGAGAAACGTACAAGCGTAACAATCAGACTTCCACAGAGAGGCAACAAACCTGGAGTGCAGCACACCAGTAACAATCAGACTTCCACAGAGAGACAACAACCCTGGAGCACAGCACACCAGTAACAATCAGGCTTCCACAGAGAGACAACAACCCTGGAGCACAGCACACCAGTAACAATCAGGCTTCTGCACAGAGACAACAACCCTGGAGCACAGCACACCAGTAACAATCAGGCTTCCGCAGAGAGACAACAACCCTGGAGCACAGTACACCAGTAACAACCAGGCTACCGCAGAGAGACAATAACCCTGGAGCACAGTACACCAGTAACAATCAGGCTTCCGCAGAGAGACAACAAACCTGGAGGACAGTACACCAGTAACAATCAGGCGTTCACAGAGATACAACAAACCTGGAGCACAGTACACCAGTAACAATCAGGCTTCCGCAGAGAGACAACAAACCTGGAGCACAGTACACCAGTAACAACCAGGCGTCCGCAGAGAGAAAACAACCTTGGAGCACGGTACAGCAGTAACAATCAGGCTTCCGCAGAGGCACAACAACCCTGGAGCACAGCACACCAGTAACAATCGGACCTCCACAGAGAGAAAACAAACCTGGAGCACAGCACACAAGTAACAATCAGACTTCCACAGAAAGACAACAAACTTGGAGAAACGTACAAGATAAACAATCAGACTTCCACAGAGAGACAGCAAACCTGGAGCACAGCACACCAGTATGAATCAGACTTTCACAGAGAAACAACAAACCTGGAGCACAGCACACCAGTAACAATCAGGCTTCCATAGAGAGACAACAACCCTGGAGCAGAGCACACCAGTAACAAATTGACTTCCACAGAGTGACAACAAACCAGGAGCACAGCACACCAGTAACAATCAGACTTCCACAGAGAGACAACACACTTGGAGAAACGTACAAGAGTAACAATCAGACTTCCAGAGAGAGACAACAAACCTGGAGCACAGCACACCAGTAACAATGAGGCTTTTGCAGAGAGACAACATCCCTGGAGCACAGCACACCAGTAACAATCAGACTTTCACAGAGAGACAACAAACCTGGACCACAGCACACCAGTAACAATCAGGCTTTCGCAGAGAGACAACAACCTTGGAGCACAGCACACCGGTAACAATCAGACTTCCACAGAGAGACAACATCCCTGGAGCACAGTACACCAGTAACAATCAGGCTTTCCACGTAGAAACAGAGTAGTAGATGGTAGAGTGGTGACAATGCCTACATTCTCTATCCAAAGGTCTGTAACACTGTTTTTGTTCTTTTGTAACCGATAGCATTCATATGTGTGTATAGGAGCAGTGGCTTTCAGGTCTCACCTGACCAGTGCAGCCACTGGTCTGGCGAGACTTTTTGTGAGGGCTCAAAAAATGCTACCATGGCCAGCCTAGAGCTACAGTGCATGAGCGCGGGTGCGCGCTTAGGAACAGACGCTGGCAAACCTCGTCATGCTCATTAAGCGCCCGCGATCACTTTCACTTTTGCCCGCGATCACTTTCGTGGCGCCCCTTTGATGTTTTCATTCAAAGAACATTAAACATCAAAGACCATGTTGTTGTGTTAATGCTTTGCTGCGCCCGTTTGACTTACAATGTGCTTTCTCTTTCCACAAACTCGATGCTTTTAGTATTACTGTTTTGTGACTTAAAGAACATTAAGGAAATGTTACTGTGAAACTGGATAACGTTCACAGTGTTTATTTCTGATTGCAGCGGCTGCTTCATATCCGTTGCACCATTCAGGGAGTCCTTTCATTGGCGCTTTCATGAGGATATGATGAGGAAGCCGGAAACTTTTGGCACATTCTCTTTAAAAGCACAGCATGTTGGTGACTGGTTAATCGATTAGACCTATGTAGCGCTTTAGATCTCAAAGCGCTATGGTGGGTGCAGCAGTTACAACTCATGAAATATGGGGTGCAACTCAAAAGGAGGGGGCAGGTTTGAGTGCACATTGGCTGCAATCGAACTCTTAAGATGATGGGCTGTGTGTATCCATTATCAGCACTCAGTCTTCACTAAGTGATTTTGTTTGTTTTGTTGTTGTGTTAATGCTTTGCTGCGCCCGTTTGACTTACAACGTGCTTTCTCTTTCCACAAACTCGATGTTTGTTTTCCTTTATTTTGAGATGCTTTTAGTAGTACTGTCACACAGAACAACACACACAACCACACACACACAACCACAACCACACACACACAACCACACACAACCACACATACAACCACACACACACACACAACCACACACACACAACCACACACATACACACAACCACACACACCCACACACAACCACACCCACAACCACACACACACAACCACACACACAACCACACACACAATCACACACACACAACCACACACACACAACCACACACAACCACACACAACCCCACACACACAACCACACACACAACCACACACACACACACACAACCACACACAACCACACACACAACCACACAACCACACCCACAACCACACACACACAACCCTGCCCAACCACACCCAAACACACAACCACACACACAACCACACACACAACCACACACATAACCACACACACACAACCACACATACAACCACACACATACACACCCAACCACACACAAACACACACAACCACACACACACACAGACAACTACACACACAACCACAACCACACACACACACACACAACCACACAAACAACCACCCACACATAACCACACCCACAACCACACACAAACAACCACACCCAACCACACCCACAACCACACACACAACCACACACACACAACCACACACACACACAACCACAACCACACACACACAACCACACACACAACCACAACCACACACACAACCACACTCACTACCACAACCACACATACAACACACACAACCACACACACAACAACACACACACACAACCACACACACACAACCACACACACACAACCACACACACACACACAACCACACACAACCACACACACAACCAAACACACAACCACACCAAGCATTGGCATAGCCAATAGGTCTCGCCTTTGGGACCTTATAAGTGTTTAGCCACGCAACAGTTGATGTGGTTGCACCAAGGATATTGTGCTGCATAACTAAATACTTAGAAGGTCCCAAAAGCGAGTCCTTTTTTTATGATTATAAACAAAGGATATGATGAACACATCCGCTAGGTATAGATTTTGCAATACTGGGCACTTTTTACAAGTGCAATAATTTCCCGCCTAAGCACTTAGGGGCAGAATTACAAGCCCCTTGCATGACTTTTGCACAGCCGACGCAGCTGCAGCGTAAATGTTGCTGCCCATTTACAACGTGACTTATGTAGAGAGATGCGTCACGTTGTAAAGCCCTGTGTCATATTATACCTGCATCAGGTATAATATATGCAGGGTGGGCGTTCCCACGCAAAAAGCCATGTAGAACTGACGCAGTGAAATCTACAAGATTTCACTGCGTCGCTCTATGCCTTCACTGCGTCAAAATCCCTACGCCTGCTCAAACCAGGTGTAAAGAATGATGCAGGGCTTTTTGAATGGGACTCACCCATATATTGTGGCGCATTGCTGGAGTTGCGTCACTTTCATGAGCAACTCCAGCAATGCGTCACTTTTGCACCAACAGATGCGTCGCATCTGTTAATCCTTGCGCCATGGAGCACTGTATTGTAAATACAGCGCATTCATAGTGGCGCAAGGACATTCGGCACTGATGCAAGTTCCCTGTAATTCTGCCCCTTAATGCTTGTTTGCACATCTTATACTTAGTCCAGACGCCTTCTTCTTTATTATTTTACCAAAGGATGGCACATTTAAACAACGTAGGGCTATGTTAACCTATCTTATGGTGTTGTCTACACCACTGACTCTTGATTGCTACGGTCAACATTTTTAAATGTTATAATTCCAAAGAAGTGTCCTTGTTTTAATGCATCCCTTGCTATTTCTGGAGATTCAAACATAAGTGATTTGACCTTCTTAACTAGCTGGACTCACATGGCAGACCCCTGAAGTTGTTGTCTGTTCACTACTTATGCATATGATAAATGTTAACATACTTCTGTTTTATCATCTTATTTTATATTAGGTTCTGCTCATATCATCCTATAATTGACGTGTTTGGTGCTATACCAGCGAGCCTCAGACATTACTCACCTTTGTTTAGTCTGTGATTTCTGTCTTGTATTTTAACATTGGTGGGTTTTTTTGCACATGCAACTTTTATATTTATGCATTTTAACCGAATAAAGTATATTGATAGATTGACATAACATTAAATAATATAACATTCCGGACCTATAACCGTTGGCAAAGCGGTACCTGTAAACATGTAAGTAGAAATGAGACTTCTACAGGAAAGGGCAGGGACTAAGAACAAAGATAACAATAAACATATTGCATAGAGAAATCTGAACACAATGCACATTAATGGTTAAAATGTTACAGCGGCTGTAGCCAGTACTTAGGTAACATTACGGCTTTTATACATACCTGTCTCCCCAGAACATAAAAAAGGCAAAATTATGCTCACCAGTGGACAAATATTAGTTAAAAACAAAAATTCCACTGTCTTTCAATATTGTTTTGAAATTTGATGCTGCAGTTTCTGCTCATGTGTGGATTGAGGTTGTTTGCGACTATAGTGCCTGAGGCCTCCATGATATGCTTCTGTACTGTCCTCTTCTGAAGACTTCTTCGTGGTTCAAGGAAGTGGAGATCAATCATAAGATTCTATCGAGAGGTAATGAGGTGCCAGATCATAAAGAGAAAGCAAGTTATTTAGACAAAGAATGCCAGGTGCACAATGCATAATTTAAACTTGCACCTTGACTCTACTATGAGTAAGTGGTGTGGGCACCTCTGAATAAGTGGAAACACTTTCTAGCTATTTGGCTCTGCCTTAATCACATTCTTTCCATTATTTTCACGAGGAGTCCTGTGCAGTGCTTAATTTGAGCCGCTGGTTTCCAGTGCCTGGCACTGGCACTTTGCCATATGGTGGCATTGTCGGTCTAATTTTGAGAATGAGCGCAACAATAGTTATTTATTCATTCAATATCCATTGCAAATGACTTGACTGCTGATCAAGCCATTCTTATAGCTTTGGGACCTGGAATAGGCCGAATAGTCAAACTTGTATGCGTGTGATGGTTAATAGTTGTGTTAATACTGCCATTCTGTGTATATTACATTTGACACCCTGTGATCCTAATCTGTTTCTCTATCCATTTTAATGCAGGTGTGGCTCATTATAACTAAATTTTCTTTAGTTAGAATCTGCAAGAAAATTGGTTACTGGTTGAGGGGGGTGAAAACCTACTCAAGCAAGAACCACATTCCTTGTTAGGGTGAAGCCACAAGCAAACCTTAAATTAACCTCTGCTCAACTCTCGGTTAGCTTGGCACAGAGCTGTCAGGCTTAACTTAGAGGCAATGTGTAAAAGTATTTGAGCAACACTTCAAACAGTACTACAGTGATAACATACAACAAAAGGTCCCTATCCCAGAATCAGAAAAATAGAGATATTTTAATACATAAAATGGACCAAATGCAATCAGTAGAGCTGGAGATATGCAAGTTTAAAGATTTCAGTGGAAATAGTGCCAAAAAGCACAAAGCGCCAACTGGGGATATCACTGGAACCAAGCAGTACCTGGCTGATGAGCCCATAACTATAGTGAAACTGGTCCTGGGCTGATTGGGTTCCTGTTCAGGGAAGATCTTAAGTGGCAGTTTGGGCAGGACGGATTCTATTCGAGCAGGGTCCAGACTGATTTGCATATAGATGGGTTCAAATTGAGGTGATTTGGTGTGCAAAATAATGATGGATTGGGATTCGGCCAGAGTGATTGCCAGTGGCTGAGATCACGTCAAGCATTCCATCCACCATTTTTTTGGATACTTTAGTGTGTCACCCCAAGTGGGATGGGTATTCCAAGATGTGGGTCCTGTGCACACTGTGTCGCTGAAATCTAGCTATACCCGCCTGATGAGCCCACAGGATTGCTTTTGTGCCAGTTCAGGGAGGACATGGCTTGGCAGTTCGGGCTGTACCACTGGAACTGCAGCAGAGTCAAGGCTGATTTGCAAAGGGGAGGGGTTTGAGAGCCACACTGCATGTCGTCTCTCCTGTGAGCTCTGTAGAGCCACCACCACACCAGAGCCACTAACATCCGCGATGCTGTCATTTGGAAGGTGCTGATCGATCGGAGAGCTGAATTGGAGCTTGACATTTGTGCTGTGCTGGCCCAGGGTTCAACATTTACCGATGATTGTGGGAAAGATCGCATGAGCTGTTTTTCTGCTCATTTTTGGACCGAGTGAGTCATAGACTTTCTAGATTCACCCCATGCCCACCTTGTTATCTCTGAAACTCTCACGCTGAAGTGCTTAAAATGCACCGCATGCTACTCTTTATCTGACATGGCTGACTGCCTCTAACCACGCACAAGCTGCACGTACATCTCTGTTTCATGACCATGCTTTCTGAGGAATTGTTAATACCTCTCATGCCGCTCACATTTGATGCATTTGGACTCAAAACAAGTCCAAGAGGAATTTTTAATATACCTCATGCCCCTCATGTTTGATGCCTTTGGACTCTGTCTATAGAAGCCACCAATATTGCTCCCACATGCCACGTGTCTTTCAGGAGTGCTTTTTTCTTTTGTGAGCACACTATGGGCCGGGTGTACAAAGCACCGGTCGCAAACAGCCAATGCTTTTTTCCCATGTACCGACCCTATTTTGTGAGTCGGTAAACCATTACCGACTTGCAATATAGGTTTTGCGAGTCGCTATCAGGAAGAGGTGTGTTAATGGCATCCCTTCCCAATAGCGAGTCACACTGGTATGCAGAAATGTTTTGCGACTGGGAATATGGTTGCCAAACTTAAAGTTGAAGGTATATCATTTGGAAATTGGAAGGGCTCCCCAAGGGACCCCTTGTCTTTTGTGAATGGGGGCACCAACTATTTGTAAGAGCTATCAGTGGTCCCACAGACCACTGCCTACTCCTAAAAAGTGAAAAGGTAGCTTTTCATTTTCATTTCTGAAATGCATCCCATTTTCCTTTAAGAAAAATGGGCTGCATTACAAAAATTATCTTTATTTAAGAAGCCATCACAGACATGGTGGTCTGCTGGCCACCATCCCTGTGAGTGCAGGTTATTCACAATGGATCAGAAAGCTAGACATACCTAATGAATAGTAATGAGGTAGGTCTATTTGCGACCCACTGGGAATTGCAAAATGTGTCTCAGCCACATTTTAACATGGGTCTAATTTCCTAATTGCGAATTGCAAAAAGTCACAATTAGGAAATCGCAAACTGACTTTTTTGTACACTTGGCCCTATCTGACTTATCAATCAACATATACCCTCTTTGATGGCTTACAAATGAAGGGTATGAGTTACACATGATTTGCGAACATGGTATGATATAAACTACAGCTACTCCATTGTGTCTCGTACCCAGGGCAGTGCACCGGTGTTCCCCCATTATAATCCTATCTACTATATGTATCTCTTCCTTTCACTCCAATTAAACATCATGGCTGAGTCTAGAGACCATAAAGACAAAGACATTAAGGGGAAATTAAAATGCACTAAACAGGTCCCTCCACTCCCTGAAGCCATTATCAAGGGTAAAGCTGGAGACTCTGCAACAATGGATGCCATCCTATCTAAACTTAATGCAGTGCATGATATTGTGCAAAGTACTAAAACTATTACGGAACTTCTGCAAGAGGAGGTGGTGGCTATCAGTATGGACATGAAAGACCTTACTTTCAGGCTTAACTATGCTGAGTGCAGAATAGGCAATACAGAGGATCGTGCAATGGCTCATGGAAAACAACTCCAAAGGGTTGATCAGGTTGTATCCTCTCTCAAGATAGACGTCTCCGACATGGAAGATCGTAATAGATGTGGTTTTCTTATAGTAATGGGCCTTCCTGAAGGAGTGGAGGACAAAGCTCCATCTATGATTGAGTTCTTGGATTCCCGGGCCCCAAATACTCTCAAAATATCATTTCATAAAGACTTTGAAATAGAACGCGCCTGCCAGATAACTCCCTTCCAATGTAAACAATCTATAACCCCACACCCAGTAGTCTTTAAACCTTTAAGTGTCCAGCATGAGGACTTCATTCTTGCACATGTGAGGAAATCCAGGGGGATCTTATAGCAAGGGACTAGGGGGCATATTAACAACGGCCAGCGATAATTATCGCTGGCCGTACTTAGCGATAATTATATTAACGCAGGCTATCTCTGGTATTTATCGCCCTGGTAGCACGTTATTAACAACGCGTTACTCCAGGGCGATAAAAATTCCAAAGATAGCGAGGTTATCGCCCTTTTGCAGGGAACATCGCTGGCTTTCCAGCGATGTTCACTGCAAAAGGGCGATAACCTTGCTGATACGACCCACAGGGTCGTATCAGCATAATCCACCCCCTATGTTAGGGATGGCTCAGTCAGGATTTTAGCAGGCGTTAGATTTTGGCAAAAACTGCAGTTTTCGCCAAAATTTAATATGTGCTAAAATCATGTGGGTTGCCTTGTAAATATCGCAATGTAAACATCAGCGATATTTGCAAGGTAATCCATCTTGGATACGCCCAGTAATGCCCACTTTGCATCTCATTGGAGATACAAAGTAAGGCGTTGGAAAAAAAGGTGCTAACATGCGATTATCCATGTTAGCACCCTCTTGTAAATAAGGCGCTGATTGTAAGCCAAAAAAGCAGAGATAAATCCCTTGTAAATATGCCCCTAAGATCTCTATTTCTCAAGACCTCCCAAAAGACAAGGTGATAAGGAGAAAGAGCTTTCTAGCACTGAAAGGAATATCCCATTTTCATTTGCTGGTCCCTCCCATTGCAGGATCATCATCAAAGGCAAATTGCAAATCTTTGATGAGCCAGCAGAACTTGTCACCTTCTTGGACAATACCTCTGAGAGTCAAATGGAGAAGAATGGCACTGCTGGCTCTGTGCATTTCCCTCAACTTTGACACTTGCTGGGTTTTACTAGTGTATAGTTTTTATTTGTGCAAGGGTCATTGCCTTTGCACTCATTAATGCTGTGATTTCTTTTCTTTAATTTGTCATTTGTGGGGATATCATAAATCTGTTATGGTTTGGAGATAAGCTATGTGTAGTTTAATGATTAGCTCGTTGTCTTTTTGTGTGATGTATGTTTTATATGGTGAATTCTAGTTGGTTACCGCTCTCTTTTGTAATTGAATGTGGAAAAATTGGATGCCCATATTCATGTAATTTTCTTTTGTGCACTAAGGGTTTGTGTATAGATGACCCTACCCATGCTTGTCTGTTATTTTCGCTACTCCTTTGTAGCTCTTTGATGCCTTCTGTATGTTTCATGTTTGCAGTGGCAGAGTATTGCTGTATAGGTGCTGAGCCTCTCTATCCTTTATCCTGCCCCCAATTTATTGGTGAGTTCAAGTTTTAATTTGTCTTTAATAGATTTTTGGCACGGTGGCTCGCTCTGCGCCGCATCCGCTACGTGCATGGTCCCCCAGCCTCCTAGCTTAGTACTTCGTCTTCGTGAAATGTTATCTCTGTTTTCAGAGGTGACCTCTGGGTGTGTGTTCTTGTTTGTGTTTTCCTTTATGCTCCTGTTGTTTCTCTACTCTTTTTTTCTTCACTTTTTTAGTTTACCCTTTGCGACATGGGCCTTTCTTTTTTCAGCATTGACGCTTCCTCTACATGGCCCTTTTTTGTGGGTGACAGTTACCCAATTAATACTTGGAATCAATATTTCTCTTTAAAACGGTGCCCTGAGGTTGTTTCTCTTAATGTCAAGGGCTTAAACCACTCAGTAAAATGTAAAAGATACTAGACTACTGTACTGGACTTAAAGGGGAAATCATTTTATTTATTTAATTTATATATAATCTATTTATTTATAACATTTATTAAGCGCTGCTGTTACCCGAGGGTGTCCTGGCGCTATGTGAAATCTCCCAGAGACTCAACATCAAAGAGGAGAATTATTCTGTAAACAGCCACGTTTTTAGAGCTTTGCGAAAAGCCGACAGATTGGCCAGTCCTCTAATGTGTGGAGGGAGATTATTCCAGCCTTTGGCTGCATTAACTACAAAGCTTCTGCCACCCCAAGAGGCTTTTTTTACCAAAGAAACATAAACCTGTTTAGCTGCCGATGACCTAAGCGATCTAGCGGGAGTGCACCAGAATAGCTGCTTTTTTAAATACGCTGATCCATGAATCGCCTTGTGGACCAAACACAAGGCCTTAAACTGAGTACGCTTTCTAACTGGTAGCCAATGAAGTCTCCGTATCTCCTTGGAGATTGAAGCATATTTAGGGATACCTGATAGTAGCCTAGTGGCGGCATTCTGCAAGAGTTGTAATCTATTCATTATTCCCTCCTGGATATTAAGATACAGACTGTTACAATAATCCAGCCTACACATAGTAAGTGCCGTGACTACTGTTTGATGACACTCTACAGGTAGGAGCGGGCAAATTGTCTTACAGGACCTTAACGCAAAAGACGTGGCAGAAGACGCTGAATTTACTTGGTCACTAAAGCTAAGCTTGTGATCCACCCAAACTCCCAGGTTTTCTACCTTCTTGCTATGTGCGGGAAGCGGGCCCAAGGTGTCTGGCCACCAATCAGGGGTCCAAAACGTAGGGCCATTGCCAAAGCAGACCACTTCCGTCTTACTGGAGTTCAATTTAAGGTAGTTTCTGGCCATCCAATTCCCTACGGCGCTCATAAAGTCCCTAAATCGACTGGCCGTACTACGCCACTCATCAGTTTGTAGAGAAACCACAATTTGAGTGTCGTCAGCATAACTAGTCAAACTGAACCCAAAAGATTGAATGAGTGGCGCCAGGGAGGACACATTTACATTAAACAGGGTCGGGCTTAAAGATGATCCCTGTGGGACCCCACAAGGTAGAGAAAAGGATTCAGATGAGAATTCCCCTACAGACACTGACTGACTCCGATTAGTGAGAAAGGATTTCAGGAGTCTCCAAGCAGAGCCCTGAACTCCGATCTCCTGCAGCCGGTCCATCAGCAAATCGTGGTGGACCGTGTCAAATGCTGCTGAAAGATCTAACATGATGAGAGCAGCCTTGCCTCCTTTATCTAAAATGGTTCGGATCTCTTCAGTAGATTTAAGAAGAGCCGATTCCGTGCTATGGCCGCTTCTGAAGCCTTGCTGAGTGGGATCCAGAGCTTGTACTGCCTCCAGATACAAACTAAGTTGCATATTTAGATTTCTCTCAACAATTTTGGCCGGTATCGGTAGTCTAGATATAGGCCTGGATCTGTTGGAATCTTTTACATCTAAATTTGTTTTTTTTTAAAGAGGCAGGATGGAGGTTTTTTTCCATTCTAATGGGAAGTAACCTTCTTTGTACATAGTATTAAAGATGGGAGTAAGGACTTGAGAAATCGGTTCTGCCGCTAGTTTTATTATAGATGTAGGGCAGGGATCTAAAGGGGAGCCGGATTTGACCCACATCATAAGATTAAGAGTGTCAGTAGTTGTAAGCTGAACAAATTGATCCAGATGAACCTTGTTTTCTAGTATAAAGTCCTCCACATTGTTCAGTGTCATCACAGGTTTGACATGAGAGAAGGAGGAGAAAATGACATTCACTTTCTCATAAAAAAAGTTTGCCAATTTGTCACAAAGTCCCTGACTAGGTGTAATAATAGTGGCCCCCGGATTAGCCAGGTTAGTAACTGTGTTAAATAATTCCCTTGCTGAGTTTTTAGCTGTATTAATCTTCGTAGAGAAGAAAATTGCCTTAGCATTGTGGATCAGCTGTTTGTACTTAGCAAGTCCATGTTTATATTCCTCCTTGTCTCGATCTGTATAGTTCTTTCTCCATTTTCTCTCAAGATGCTTACAGATCAGTTTTTGGTCCCTCAAATCCTGTGAATACCAAGGGGCGGATGGCGCTTGTCTTGTAAAATGACACATTTTATTCGGAGCTAGTTTTTGACCAGCATCTTCTAACCGGCTAGAGTAAAAACGTGTGGCCTTGTCAAGAATACTAGGAGGCGTAACTAAGGTATTATTAAGGACCTTAGAGAGATCTCCAGCTGATACCTTATTCCATGCTCTTATCATCAGTTTTTTTTCCATTGGTTTTTGTAAGTGTCGCTCGGAAATAATAAAGTTAAAAAGAACCGCCTTATGGTCAGACCAAAGTAACAGGAGAATAGACGAAACCTGCAATTGTGAGTTGTTGGAAAAGATACCATCAAGTATGGGTCCTGCCTGATGGGTCGCACCAATCATCATTTGCACTAAATTGTTGCCGTTCATTAGATCTAGCAATTTGGCTGTATCTTAGTCTGAGGAGGCTTCCAGATGAAAGTTAAAATCACCTAAAATAGTGTAAGAGCTAGCGGTAATACTACTTTCCGCCAGTTTTCCTGCCTGGATACAAAAACCACTTCTAGGGCCTTGTGGTCTATAAATCAAAGAGCCTTGGAAGATGTACTGAGGTGAGAGGTGAAAGGAGAAGTCCAAAACCTCGCAGCCCTCCACCCCTCCTGGATTAAAAGTAGCTGCCAACGAAGAATCGTAAATGACAGCTAAACCACCTCCTCTTCCATATTTAAGGTATAACATACATAGTTAAGCGGCGTGGCTTTAACTAGATCCGGGCCTGAAGCACTATCTGTCCAAGATTCTGTGATGAAAGCAATCTTTATGCATTCATCCTCTATAAATGATGCACACTCCAAACTATGTTTGGTTAGTGATCTCACATTCATTAGGACGCATTTCCAAATAGACGTATTCAACTCCCTATTTGGTTTTACTTGTGTTTTGAAAGGGTCTATGGTTTAATACAAAAGCTCTGGAATTTTAGTACCACAACCTGGGCATCCCTTAAGATGCTTCGTAGGCTCACCCTCAAGATTAATACAGAGGCAGGGATAAGCCCCATTAGTAGGATTGGTTTGGAAGTTGACCCTTTTTAAAAAGTACTATCATATTGTAATTGAAAAGGAATACCTGACTTTCCTTGACCAGGGGGGCTGGCGCTGATCGCAGACGAATCGCGGATGGGCGCAGACGGGCTTGCCTTTGGCGTGCCTTCGGCGTGCCGCCGGCGCGCTCGCTCCATTGCGTGATTAAATAATCTTTGAGTGCCAGAGGACTAGCCCACCAACCCCGAGCCTGCCCAAGATGGCGGACCCGCAATCACTCCACGGGAAGGCCAAGGCAGCACTCGTGATTGCGGGAAGATACAGCAAGCACAGGAGAGCATAAACAAAGTAAGTTCACTAAGTTAAAAACGCCTTCGTTTATTTTAAAAAACAAGAAATCGGTGCAAACATCGCAAATAGCAGCAAAAGATAGAATACTCCCGGCTGAGCCTAAGGAGAGAATCATACTGAGAGCGCTCGCGTCACTGCGTGATTAAATAATCTTTGAGTGCCAGAAGACTAGCCCGCCAACCCTGAGCCTGCCCAAGATGGCGGACCTGCGCTCACACCACGGGAAGGCCAAGGCAGCACTCGCGATTGCGGGAAGATACAGCAAGCACAGGAGAGCATAAACAAAGTAAGTTCACTAAGTTAAAAACGCCTTCGTTTATTTTAAAAAACAAGAAATCGGTGCAAACATCACAAATAGCAGCAAAAGATAGAATACTCCCAGCTGAGACTCAGGAGAGAATCACACTGAACGCGCTCGCGCCAGTGCGTGATTAAATAATCTTTGAGTGCCAGAAGACTAGCCCGCCAACCCCGAGCTTGCCCAAGATGGCAGACCCGCGCTCACATCACGGGAAGGCCAAGGCAGCACTCGCGATTGCGGGAAGATACAGCAAGCACAGGAGAGCATAAACAAAGTAAGTTCACTAGTTAAAAACGCCTTCGTTTATTTTAAAAAACAAGAAATCGGTGCAAACATCGCAAATAGCAGCAAAAGATACAATACTCCCTGCTGAGCCTCAGGAGGGAATCACACTGAGCGTGCACGCGCCAGTGCGTGATTAAATAATCTTTGAGTGCCAGAAGACTAGCCCGCCAACCCCGAGCCTGCCCAAGATGGCGGACCCGCGCTCACACCACGGGAAGGCCAAGGCAGCACTTGCGATTGCGGGAAGATACAGCAAGCACAGGAGAGCATAAACAAAGTAAGTTCACTAAGTTAAAAACGCCTTAGTTTATTTTAAAAAACAAGAAATCGGTGCAAACATCGCAAATAGCAGCAAAAGATAGTATACTCCCGGCTGAGCCTCAGGAGAGAATCACACTGAGCGCGCTCGCGCCAGTGCATGATTAAATAATCTTTGAGTGCCAGAAGACCAGCCCGCCAACCCCGAGCCTGCCCAAGATGGCGGACCCGCGCTCACACCACGGGAAGGCCAAGGCAGCACTCGCGATTGCGGGAAGATACAGCAAGCACAGGAGAGCATAAACAAAGTAAGTTCACTAAGTTAAAAACGCCTTCGTTTATTTTAAAAAACAAGAAATCGGTGCAAACATCGCAAATAGCAGCAAAAGATAGAATACTCCCAGCTGAGCCTCAGGAGAGAATTACTACAAGAAATCAAAATTGGTCACAAACATTCCCTTTCCCAGCGTTCTGGCTGATCTCTGGTTTAGCTTGTTCCCCCGCAAGTTAAAAGACAGAATAGTGTAATTACACTCTTCACAAAATTGTCTGATTTTTAAATTATCTCAGTAGAACAGGACAACAAAGGCAGGTGAACTATAACCAAGCTTTCTCATGGTGACGGCAAGCTCTACCCTGTTATTATCTATGCGCCTAACAATGACAATCCCCGATTTTGACATAACATCAGCTCCAAATGTAACGCCTTACCTCAGTCGGTGAAACATGTTTAGTGCATGACTTAAATTTTCCCATGGACATTATTCTTGATAGACAATCAGCTTTTTTATAGGTCTCCAATTGCTTACAAGGCAATGCTCAATTTAGTCTCAACACATAAATTAGTGGACATCTTGTGCTTACAGAACTCCACAGGTAGTGACTTTTTTCCTCTCTTTTTTTTTGTAAACAAAGGTTATTGAAATATAGGTATATAGTACAACATGGCTGATGAGGCCCATCAAGATAAAATATGAGGCCCATCAAGATAAAATATAACAGTCCTTTTGGTTTCAGCCCACCCACCCCATCCTGCACAAGAACAGTACAGAAGGTAAATGAAGCACATCCCAGATACAGCATCTGCAATTATCGATATAACGGTATAGTACGGATTATTTCAGGCTGGGAAATGTTCACATTTCATCATACAGAAGCTGGCGGTTTTTGTGAATTGATGCCAATTCAATTCCCATTTATTCCACATCTTGGGGTGTTGGGTGCAGCCCCTGGCCGTGTAGACCGCTCTCTCCAGTCCCATACAGTGGTCCATACCCTTCTTCCAAACCGATAAGGACAGAGGGGCAACTGAATTCCACTCTTTTGCTATATCGTGTTTATCGAGTGTCAGTCCCAGGAACAGAAGAGAGGTCCCTTATCTATCCCCATCCATATCATCCATAAGCTGGAGAAGGGCCAATCATGGGTTAAACAGAATTTGTGGGCCAGGCCCAACCCCCGCCCGAATCTCTCCAACTCGAAACAGCTCTACACTGTATGGACAAATGTACCTTCCTCTTCTCCACAGCAGAGGCATTTTGGGGGGCGATCACCCCCATTCACCACAGCCGTTGTCATGTCAAGTAAGCCCTGTGGAAGTATTGAATTGAATGAATCAGAGTCTTGCTGCAATTGCCGCTCCCCTGGAAGAGTCCAGCGCCCCAGTCCAGTCCTTGTGGTCTGATTCACCTACATCAGCTTCCCATGCCACCCGCAGGGCCCCAAAGATACCTGGTTTGTTAGAAATCAGGGTCTGGTAGATCTTAGAGATTTTGTGGTCACCCTAATAAGTAATTTACCTTCTACTAATTAAATTCAGGAAGGTCTGTTAAGGTTTTTTGATAAGGGCCTAGCGCATGACGGAGTTGGCGAAACTTATGAAACTGGCTACAATGCAGCTGGAACTTGGTCTGAAGCATCTGTTAGGACTACATGGTTTTACCCCACATAATATCTCCCAATGATGATATCCCGATAAGATACCACCTGGGGGAGCATATTTCCACACCAAAGCGGACTCAGCGCCGTTAATCTGCCACCCATTTAATTTGTCGGAGAGTCAGTCATCACATATCCAAGACCACTTTCGTCACTGGGGGGAGAGAAACACCTTTCCCCCTCCATATAAGTAAGTTTGTAATGAAGTCTTTTCCCATTGCCACACTGTCTAGAGCATAAGCGGGGTCTCCAAGGGTATCTGACCACCACTCATTTTTTAAGGTGGGGCTCCTAATAAAAGGACTTGACATCTGTTGCTGCAATGCTCCCACAGTATGTGGACTGAAAACATTTACAAAGAGCCCCCCTGCCGCATGTCCCACAAGAAAGAGCTAAGAATTAAATTCAGGCTCGGAAACCGCTGCCGTGGAGTGGTGAGTGAGAAATTTTGCAACTGATAAAGAAACATGGGCAATGAGATTATTTTGAAGATTGCCGATCATACTGCCAGTGACAGTGGAAGACCGGTTCAAATTTTGATGTCATCTTTCAGATCAGAGACATCGTTTACATCGAATGCGCTACAACGCATTCCATTACAACGCGGTTGTTACAACGACCATGCTGTTACAACGCGAACCATCTCATCGCAAGTCGTTACAACGACATGCTGCAGGGGGATTATAAATCCAGCACCTTCCCTGCTGATGCACAAACTGGAGGAGGAATAGTAAATGATACTATTCCTAAGTCCAGCGCGCCCCCCTACAGCAAGTCATTGTAACGGCTTGCGATGTAATGGTTTGCGTTGTAATAACGCGGTCATTGTAACAACCGCGTTGTAATGGAATGCATTGTAGTGCATTTGATGTAAAGAGATGTATTCTTTTCAGATGCGTGATACGTGGTTTTATATTTGAATTCCAAGCTAACGTAGGTTTTTTTGAGGCATAGACCCCAAGGTATCATAATCCATCTGAGAACACTCAAATATCTGTTGCCCAGTCAAGTCTTTGTAGACCTGGCCCTGCTGTGTAGATGGTGGATTTAGCGGAATTGAAATAAAGGTTTGAGTTCTCCAGTCCTCCCCAAAAACCCTCATTATCTGTAACAGTTGAGGATCTGTCATGTCTGATCTTTTAACAAAGTACAAGATGCACATAAAGTAATTCTGTGTGACTGACCGCAACCCAACTCAAATTACCGGACGAGTGTGTCCATCCTCACCTTTACTGGCAGAGGTTCTATAGCGACAGCGAATAGCAAGGGAGACAGGGGGCAACCCTGTCTTATTCCCCGTCATATGGGGAAAGTACTAAACCTAGCCTTGGCTAACCGTACTGATGCCTTTAGGGATGTTTACAGTAAGTGGGCCAAAATGAAGGCACGTAGGAGAAGAAATAAATATGTCCAATTAACAGAATCGAAGGCTTTGTCTATGTCAGCTGAAAGAAGAAGCATCTCCAGCTCCCCCAGCCTTAGCCAATGCATTATACATTCGCTGAATGTTATGACGAGTGACCGTGTGGGGTATGAACTCAGATTGGCCCAGGTGTACCAAATCATCATCATCAACTTTATTTTTGATCACACGGATCTTATAAAATGCAAGGTGCCATACGATATAAAAAACAGTACAAGCAATAAAAGAGACAATTTACTAAGTGCAATATAAAACAATGATTAAAAACAATTTAAAGGGAAAAAAACAGTTTCCATAAAATGGCCCAAAGTATGTTGTACAGAGATAAAAAACTTTGTAATACATTTAGAATGTTGGATACATATTGCATTTCAAAGTTTGGCCATGCCAAAAACAACCACCCTGCGAGTGTCGGTAGCTAAGATTCTCATAACCTCTAGGTAATGACCAGGTCCAATCAGTTTACACAATGGCACATTCCATTTGCCCTGCAAGCTCTATATTGGGGGCAAAAAAATAGCAAGTGGACTATTGATTCTGGGCATGTCTTACATGCAGGACACTGATTATCTGTGGTGGCTTTGTTACTCCACTTTTTACAAAACAGTTTGGTGGGTAGGGTTTTAAAACGAAATTGGATAACAATTTACATGCCAGTTGTGGTACAATTGTGTCAATTGTTTCCTCGTAAAATGGGGCAAATTTAAAATTGATAAAATCCAGGCTCAAGGTGCCCACTGGTTTGGCCATCTCCTTCACCATAATATTATCCCAATATATCTCTTTGACCCTACACATTGGGATAAGACACAATCTTTCGGGAGTGTACCAAAATTCCTCCATCCCAATACTCTCCAGTAAATTCTTCAGAGAGCTGAACCACAGGATAAAGTTAACCTGGGGTCGCTTCAGGAGATCGATCGCCTCTGCTCTATATGGAGTGAGCTCATTTACCAACCACAGGCAGTGCAAAAAACTGAACTGCTTATAGCCCAACTTATGCAATAGCAGTTTTCGGCCCAGGTCCAGGAGCATGGGAGCCAAGGGGGTTCTAGAGGGAAGGTTCAACATTGGGCAAAGAAATCGATTCTCTCCAACCGCGAGTGAATTTGTATTTCCAATACCCCATAATTCGGCACCATAGATGGCTCCACCCAGTATTTTGCTGTTGTAAATTTCTAGTGCTGGGGCCACTTTCCTTGTCACTGTTTTTTTGTGAATTGTGGTTAGGTGGGCCGTTTGTTATTCGAATGATATTTTAGCCTTTTCGATATGTGGCACCCAGTTTAGTTTTGAAGTTAAGTGACTACCCAGACAGTCGAAGGCATGGGCTTGCTCTAGGGGGCTGTTTCCTACATACATTCACCTTTTTGAGGGCTTGGAATTCCCCTTCGAGAAGATCATAAATATATATTTTTTTTTAAGTTCAGACATTTTTATTAAAGAAATAAAAGATGTCTGTATGCGATACAAAGCATTAAGATCATAACAATACGTCACAAATCTAGTACAATAAAAGTATATGAAACAGACTTTCAATAAGAGAGAAAAAATCAAACAAACTAAATAAAATATGAGCGCCAATAGAGTACAAGCAAATTAGGAACATGTTAGGGGTGTCAAGGTGGTTTCAAAACTTCCTGTTGGGATGGCATAGGTTTAGAAGCTTTTTTGGCACATGCATCGAAGTACAATGTAACTGGTAACCACACGTCCAAACGTTTCATTGCCATACGTAGGGGGTATACAAAAGTGGTATCCAATCTATGATTATGGCAGACCGCATACCACCATGCTTTATAGGAAATTTTTTAGAGTCTTGCAAATTAACAGTGATTTGCTGAAAAGCAATTGTTAACAATAAATCGATAATCTTGACATTGAATGTAGCATTCTCCCAAACAGAAGAAAGACTTCCCAAGAAAACATGAGTAAAGGAAAAAGAAAACTTAGTATCAAAGATGAGATTAATTTGAGACCATACTCATTGCCAGAAAGTACAAACATGTGAACAAGAAATTAACATGTGAAATAGATCAGCCTTTGATTCCATAGACGTCCAACACGTATCTGGTGTATTTGGAAATCTTTTATTCAAAATAGCCGGTGTTAGTAGGAGCCTGTAATAAACAAAGAACAGTGTTTGCGTTGTGTTGGCTGCCCTTGATGACTTGCGTATCTTAATCCATATTTTTTTCCAAAGGGATAATGGCCATTCAGTTGTAAAGTCTCGTTCCCAGCCCTCTTCTATTTTGGATTTTTATCTATCAACAGCTGAATCTTGTAAATATCTATAGATGATAGATGCTTTAGGTGATGTTTTTAATAAAGTACAGAGTCGTGAAGAGGAGTCTAGAATGACAGGAGTGTCATGTGCAATGGGAAGTTTAGTGAATACCTCCATAATCGTTAACCTAAGCAGGTTATATTTGTGAATGAAGGAGGAGGGTAAACTAAAAGATTGGCTAAGTATGTGGAAAGGTATAAAATTTGAATTCGAAAATAACTGGCGAATCCATATTAGTCCTTTTTGTCTCCATGTCTTCCAATAAAAAGGCTTACCTCGGATAGTTAAATTCCTATTATGCCAAATCGTTGATGCAAGGAAAAAGTCTCTGGTAAGGTGAATAGGGGGAGTTGTGAAGTTTGGAGGTATGTTTTATTATAGGGGTAGAGAGAGATTGTGGCTTACATGAGAAGGAAAGGTATTCATGAAAGGAAAAGGGGGATAGAAAGAGTTGTTCAATAGCGGTCCATAAAGGGCAGTCGTCCGTGGAGTCAAGCAACCAAAGTGAAGCTTGGCGCAAAAGGAAAGCCTTCTGGGAGGCTTGAAAATCAGGATAATTGACTCCACCTTCTATCTTGGGGCATGATAACTTAAAAATAGACTTTCGAGGTTTCTTATTACTCCACAAAAAAGAGGAAAGAATAGAATTAACTTTCTTAAAAAGCTTAGCAGTGATAAGGATTGGAATATTGGAAATCGTGTATAGTACTATGGGTGTTAGCGTCATCTTTATGGTGTCTAAACGGCCCCACCAGGATAGATATAAGGGGTGCCATTTAGCAGTTAACTCTGAAAGTTTTTGAATACATTTATTCATGCATAGTGTTATTGTATCTGATACTGAGGAAGTAAAGTGTAAAGCTAGATACTTAATATGATGGGAACTCCAAATGAATTTAGAAGCAGAGAACTCCATTTTAAAAGTGTATTTGGTCAAGGGTAGAATTTCGCACTTATCATTGGTTCAATTTATAACCAGATATAAGGGAGTATGACTGTACTTCTGCTAAAAAAGCAGGAACTGATACGTAATTTAGATAAGAAAGGTTCTAAGGCCAAATTGAATAAAAATGGAGAAAGGTGGCATCCTTGGCGCACACCCCTACCTAATTTGAAAAAGGGTGAAATCAAGCCATTAGCACAAACTGCTACACAAGGATTGGAGTAAAGGAGAGATACTAAAGTTATCAAATTCGGACCAAAACCAAACCATCTAAGAGTATAGAACAGATATTTCCATTCAACTCTATCAAAAGCTTTTTCTGCATCCAAAGCTATTGCTGCTAGCAAGTGTTTTAGATGAGAAGACTTGGATAAGACATTGAAGAACAAGCGTGTATTATCTGTTATAACCCGTCCTTTAACCCCTTCGTCGCGGCAGGAATTCCGCCGCGGCACTGGGGGGGGTTTGGGGGCAGCGCGGTGGCGCTGTGCTCGTGACGGAACCGCTCCGTCACGAGCCACGGTTGAGCTGTGCTCATGATGGAGTGGTTCCGTCACGTCTCCGCCCACTGCGCTAATTGCCCGCACAGGCGGGGAATTAGCGCCGCGTGGGCGGAGCGGTGGCCAACGGCCGCAGCATGACGGAGTGGTTCCGTCATGAGCAGGGAAGGGGTTAACAAAGCCAGACTGTTCTTTCCCCAGCAAAGAGGGTAAATGGGAATCCAAACGTAAGGCTAGTGCTTTAGAAAATATTTTGTAATCAATGTTAACCAGGGAGATGGGTCTGTAGTTTTTACAATATTTGGGGTCTTTACCTTCCTTAGGAATAAAGCAAATGTGGGCTTCTGAGAAGGAACCTATAGAACTGTTTGCATAGTAAAAAAAGTGTAATAGGGTGTACAATTTGGGTAAAAGAAGTTTAGAAAAATAAAGATAAAACTCAACAGTAAAACCATATGGGCCTGGTGCTTTCTCTTTCTTAAGGGTTCAGAGGGCTTTTAAGAGTTCTTGTTGTGTTAATTCAGCTTCTAGGGAAGACAAATCCGGTGGATCGTGCTGGGGATTTTGGATAGTTGAGAAAAACTATGACAGTAATTGATCAGATGGCTGAGTTTCAGAAGTGTACTATGATTGGTAAAAGAGAGAAAATTCATTTAAAATTTCGGTGTCCTTGAATTTTAAAACAGATTGATAATCATAAACAGAATCAATATTCAATTTGTTTTGTTGAACTTTTAAATAATTAGCTAATATTTTCCCTGCCTTGTTCTTGCCACCATAGAATTTTGCGCTAGACTTTAAAAGATACAAAGAGGCATTGTTAGTTGAGCTTTTGTTAAATTGTAACTTAGCCTTTATAAGAGCTGTTAAATTTTCTTGTGATTGTGAAATATAGTAAGAGTGCTCCAGTTTCTTAATGTCATTGAGGAGATCATTAGTGAGTTTAAGCGCATTTTTCCATTTCTTTGCAACAAATCTAATGATGAAGTCTCTAGCTGAAGCCTTAAAAGCGTACCAAATAGTAGAGAAAAACAAGGACTCATCCTGGTTTATTGCAAAGTAGTCGTCAAAAAATGCAGCAAAAGAGGTTGTGAATTTTGGGTCTAAGAGAAGAGTATTATTAAATCGCCATCTTTTGGGAGAATTAATCTTGAGTAATATATCTAGGCCAATTGAGACAGGGGCATGGTCGGATAAAAGAATGGGGCCTATATCAGCATACGAAAGAGATTGTGATATATTGTGGGAGACAAATATATAATCAATCCTTGACTGAGTTTGATGGGCTGGGGAATAAAAAGTATATTCTCTGGTGACTGGATTACATAGGCACCAAGCATCTATAAGTTTATATTAGTTAATAGTGTGAACGAAGGATTTGTGGGGTCTATTGGGAACAAAAGATACTTTGGAATTCCTATCTAGGAAAGGGTCTAGCACTTGATTACAGTCACCTGCTAAAATAAAATTATCCTCAATGCATTGAGAAATATGTTTAGCTAAAGTAGGCCAAAAGGAAGCATCTCCTCCAGTGGGAGCATAGACATTAAGAAAAGAGACTGGAGCACCTCTCAATAACAGTTTAACAATTAACTATCTGCCTTCCTCATCTGAATTTTGTGAAATAAACATAACTGGAATGGATTTATGACATAATATCATAACTCTGTTTCGTTTATCATCTCCTTGAGAAAAAAAAAATTCCCCTACCCACCCTTTTTTTTAATTTCAAGGATTCAGCCTCCGTAAGGTGAGTTTCTTGAAGAAAAACGATATCAGCACTCAGTTTGGCAAGATGAGTTAAAACTCTCTGTCTCTTAATGGGAGAATTGAATCCCCTTACATTCCAAGAAATTAGTTTTAGTGACATGGAAGTTCAACTATGAAATGGTACATGAAATCATAACAAAAGTCCGATGCAAAACAATCAAGTATGATAATTCATAGGTGGAAATAAGATAAGTGATTAGATAGGTAGAACCTAAGCCAAAGAACATTAAGAGGAACAGATATCTGAAGCCAGAAACAGGACTTAGGTGAGGCATTGAAAAGATAGACAAGGTTAGAAATCAAATAGTAGGAAAATATTGGTAAAAGAGGAATCAGAAATATGTAAACAGAAAGAATTGTTAATAAAAGAGTAAAGGCAAGAATGAAGAGAAAACAGACATCCAAAGATTTAAACAGAGAGAAGAATTGTAAGACGAAACATAAAACCAAAAACAAAACGAACAACATACCTACTCTAAGGGAACAAGAAGGTAGGGGTAGGTGAAACCACATGAAGCAGACGAGACGTCCAGTGAGAACTGGACCGGACCGGGGAGGGAACACGCCAAAACATAGACGCAACTGTGGAAGCAAAAGAGAAATAAGATGTAAGGATTAACTTTAGCTTATATGTTAAGACATAGGGCCCGATTCACAGAACTAACTTAAGACAAAATCCTAAACTTACTACCATTTTGGTATTCACAGAAAGCACTTACTCATTTTGGTATTCACAGAAGGCACTTACTCATTTCGGTATTCACAGAAGTTAAGAGTCCTAACTTTAGGACACCTAAATGCCTTCTGTGAATACTGAAAGCCTTAAAATTAGGATTTTTCTCAGTTTAGTAGTAGTATAGTTAGGACTCCTAACTTTAGGACTCCTAAATGCCTTCTGTGAATACCGAAAGCCTTAAAATTAGGATTTTTCTCAGTTTAGTAGTAGGAAAGTTAGGACTCCTAACTTTAGGACTCCTAAACTGAGAAAAATCCTAATTTTAATACTTTTGGTATTCACAGAAGGCGTTTAGGAGTCCTAAAGTTAGGACTCCTAACTTCTGTGAATACCGAAGTGAGTAAGTGTCTTCTGTGAATACCAAAATGAGTAAGTGCCTTCTGTGAATATGAAAATGGTAGTAAGTTTAGGACTTTGTCTTAAGTTAGTTCTGTGAATCGGGCCCAAAAACATGAAAAAGGTAAAATCTTATAGCATTAAGTAGCATTGTCATGGAAATACTAGAATGCATAACCAGTAAAAATATATAACAACACAGATCCTGCATTCAACGAGAAAATGACAGCTCAAATAAGAAACGTAGGCCAGTCAGGTAACATGTGATGAGGATGGTCTTGAAGAGTCCATGTGGTCCATCTGATTCGCATTGATGAAGCTTTGCAGACGTACTGGGTCCTTGTATGAAGTAGTCTTATTATTATAGGTTACTTTAAAAAGGCACGGATGGAAAAGTCCATATCTGGCACCCATGGAACGAAGGGCTGGTCTCATGTTGAGGAAGGCTTTACGTCTTAAAGCAGTAGGTTTTGAGTAATCTTGTGCAAAAAATAAAGTAGCACCAGACCAAGAGATTTTTTGAATAGCCTTGGCAGCTGTCAAAAAACTTTTAATAAATCAGTGTACTCTAAGAAGTACAAAATGACACCTCTCGGTCTCTGTGAAGATAAGAAATTAGTGTGAATACGACCCAATCTGTGAGCGCGCTGTATATTCAGTGTGGTACCTTCTGGTAAATGAAGAATCTTGGGTAGAAAGGATTGAAAGAAAGCAATAGGATCTGTACCTTCAACTCCTTCAGCCAGATTAAAGATGCACAAGTTATTTCTCCTATTCCTATTTTCAAGGTCCTCGACTTGTTTTTGTAATGTTGAAACTTGAGCATGTAAGAAGGTAACGCATTTAGTAGTATCTTGAAAAGAGGGCACATTCTGTTCCACTGTTGTGAGTCTAGTGTCCAGCTGCATCCAATTATCTGAGAGGATTTGTAGTTTGGCGTTTGTTTCTTCTACAAAGGGTCTTAGGGCCCTTATTTCCTGGAGTAGAAGTTCCATCGAGACTGGGGAAGCCGGTTTAGTTGGTGAGGGAGGGTCTTTTTTTAAGCGTTTGGCATTGGACTTTCCTGTTGGTACCTGTGTGGGCTCCATACCTGTGTTACACTGATCTATGCTGAGAACCCCCAAATCTTCCAAATTAGATAGCTCAGAATTTTTTTTTGAGTTTTTAATGAAAATACGCTTTGATTTCGGATTCACAGAGAGGTTACCTTTTGTTCTGTCCATCAAACTGCAACATCCAAAGTCCAGAGAGCATAAATAATATTAACAATGAAAGAGTTAGCAAAGAGGAGGAAAGGACCAAAATGAGAAACTGTGCAGCTAAATGAGACAGCGCCTTCAAAGTGAATGATGAGGAAAAAACTGTTAAAAAATTAATAGGATCCTTGGAATACCTAGAGCCAGTTCAGACACCATCACAAAATGAGCAATTAAACTGTTTGAAGAGGTAATGCGTGATACCTAAATCCTAGTCAAAGAGCGTGAAAGCAGTGCAAAGTAGAGGTAAATTATGCAGGACCTCTTAATGCTTTGACAATAGAGCTGGTACGCCTCTTAGTAATGCTGAGAAAAAATTATCTCCCATAGATTGAAAGCTGGGCACAAAATAGCGGCAGAAACCACATCACCTCAGTGCTTATGAGAGAATGAGGTAAAACTGGGTTATAGCGCCTTACAGACCCCAGCTGATAAAAGTAATTACACTTCCAGAGCAAGAGGGGGTCAAAAGTGGTTGATATTAAATGATAAAATCGCCGCTTCTGAAAGAAGAAAAACGCTTGCGTAGCGTTTGAAAAAACAAAATGGCGGCCGTCAAAACACGACCTCCCAGACGCGTTTAAAGTGAAGACATTGGCGTCTAAATTGCCGGATATACGGTCGGAGAAGGCGCAATGTGGTGAGGCATCATTCCGCCGTCGGGTCATCCAGGCAGCTTCGCGCAAGAGTCCCCCTGTGCGCATTTCACCTGCTCCGGTCCGGGAGCCTCATCGGAGCACCGCCATGCCTGTCGGACTCCAAGCCACGCCCCCATATATTTTGTTAATTGACTTGTTTAGTACCAATTAGTTAAGAAAACAACGAGAGAGCAAGGGAAAACAACACGACTACTCCCCTCAAGGGAATGGACTCAGAAACAACAAAGTCAGTGTAGAAAACACAAGGGGCTTTTTTTAGGTCAGAAGAGCATAGATCTACAAGCTCAAAACAAACACTTATGTTGTTGAGAAAAAAAAAAAAAAAAAAAACATCTACACAGATTATGCAGGTTTTGTATAAAGCCCTCACTCGCCAACCTGGTTGGTGACATGCTTCATCATCGGGCTCCACTGGGTATGGCCGAATGCCATCCCAGTGTGCTGCAACGCCAGGTTACTGCGGAGCGGGGTTCGTGTGAGGTGACAGTGAATTTAAAAACTTCCAATTGAGTCAAAAAGTGAATTTATTAGTTTTGCTAATTGGAATTATTAAAAAACAGAGTGAAGGTCAAAAAATAGAAGACCGGTTTCACTCATTGGCGGTCAACATGTTTCTACCTAAATGTATGTTCAACAGGCTTTCATCAGGACCAGAGTGGACGTGCAGAGTCCCGGCGGTGTGAGCGCGCTAAGGTTCACCCTACCGTGGACTACTGTGTGAAAAATATGTATACAGTGAAAATCCGCCAGGAGATATCATGGTGGAGAGAAACGAGTTTATTTAAGAGGCATATCCTTTTGAAGCCTCAGGGATCCCGGGAGGGGGTGGGAGCAATATGGCACACCGCCCTCGCTGCTCGGCACCCGTAGTGAACCTACAGCGCCTCTTGGACCCGGGTGCAAGAGGCGCTGTAGGTTCACTACGGGTGCCGAGCAGCGAGGGCGGTGTGCCATATTGCTCCCACCCCCTCCCGGGATCCCTGAGGCTTCAAAAGGATATGCCTCTTAAATAAACTCGTTTCTCTCCACCATGATATCTCCTGGCTGATTTTCACTGTATACATATTTTTCACACAGTAGTCCACGGTAGGGTGAACCTTAGCGCGCTCACACCGCCGGGACTCTGCACGTCCACTCTGGTCCTGATGAAAGCCTGTTGAACATACATTTAGGCAGAAACATGTTGACCGCCAATGAGTGAAACCGGTCTTCTATTTTTTGACCTTCACTCTGTTTTTTAATAATTCCAGTTAGCAAAACTAATAAATTCACTTTTTGACTCAATTGGAAGTTTTTAAATTCACTGTCACCTCACACGAACCCCGCTCCGCAGTAACCTGGCGTTGCAGCACACTGGGATGGGATTCGGCCATACCCAGTGGAGCCCGATGATGAAGCATGTCACCAACCAGGTTGGCGAGTGAGGGCTTTATACAAAACCTGCATGATCTGTGTAGATGTTTTTTTTTTTTTTCTCAACAACATAAGTGTTTGTTTTGAGCTTGTAGATCTATGCTCTTCTGACCTAAAAAAAGCCCCTTGTGTTTTCTACACTGACTTTGTTGTTTAGTACCAAGCCATGCTCATTGCAGAATTCGACAAAATTATTCAACATTTGTTGCAGACCATGGGGGGATTTAGAGATTAGTAGGGTGTCATCCGCGAAAAGTAGGGCTGACGCTCTTCTCTCCCCCACCTTTGCTGCATTGCATCCATCCCTAGCTAGATAGTCAATCACCCCACTTATAAAAAGAGAGAAAAATGTGGGGGCTAGGACACATCCTTGTCCCACTCCACATTCAACAGGAAATTGTTCAGTAAGTTGATTGTTATCCCCCCACCTAACTTGTGTAGTGTTTGAAGAGTGAAGCCAGATTAAAATTTTGAGGAGTTTAAGAGGTATACCCATCTCTGCCAGCACCCTCCACAACTTGACTCTCAGTACCAGGTCGAATGCAGTGCATATGTCCACGAAGGCAACATAAAGTTTTCCCCCTTTAATCTTGACCTCCCTCCAGTAAATACAAAAAAAGCATAAAACCTGATCTAATGTTCTGATATTAGCACCAAAACCTGCTTTAAAGTCGCTCAGTAGGAGATGCTCTGAGATCCAATCCTGAACTCGACGCAACACTTAGGGCCATATTATCAAGGACGGCGTTAAAATTATCGCCGCTTTAGCGGCAGGAAACTGCTGCTAAAGCGGCGATAATGGGCTTGATAATATGGCCTTGTAAATTCCCATGGAAGCCCATGTTCACACCAGAACATGGGCTTCTATGGGAACTCACAAGGGCATACTATCAAGCCAATTATCGCCGCTTTAGCGGCAGTTTCCTGCCGCTAAAGCGGCGATAATTTTAACATCGTATCTTGATAATATCCCCCTTAATGAGTCGATTAGGCTTATAGGCTGTAACTGTCCAGGGTGGGTCTATCGCACTTCTTGAAAATGGAGATTATCTCCACTATATTCCATTAGGGGGAAATATTCATGTCTGCTGTAATGGAATTTGTGATCATATTGATGTAAGAAGCCCAGAGAGATATATCCTCTTCGTACAAACCATTTGGGATTCGCTCAGGGTCGGGCCTCTGGCAGCGATACTGTAACATATCGCCACCCGGGTTTCTTCCATGGAGAACACCAAGTCATCCATAGCATCTTCCTGGTTTACTCCCCTCTCTTCAGGTAGAGCCTCCACCTCAACACTACCTAGTGCGTAGAGCCCCCCAAAATGAGTCACCCACTCCTCTGGCTGAACTGTAAACTCCAGTTTCGGCTTCCTACCATGTAGCCAATAAGCTGTTTTTTTCCAAAAGATTTTAGAAACTTTAATTGATGATGCCTTTTGGAGAGAGGACCATAGTGAGTCTTCCCTTCTCTTCTTAGCTAGCTCTAAAGCTGTTCCGTAGCTTTTTCTACATGTCACTAGATCAAGGTGAACGTTGGATTTTGCTGCCCGTACAAGATCGGACTCGGTTTTTCTATATTCCTGGTTGTACCAAACTGCTTGGTGTTGTTGTTTAGTCTGGATCTGGTTATACTCCTGCCTCTGCTTACAACAGGGATTGGCCAATAGATGCCTAAAATAATTAAATGTGGTTTCATGCTTGGGGTGCAGCTTCTCAATTATCTGGTCCTCTGGAAGTTTTAACATCTTTACCATATTTTAGCGTACCATGCATTTTGCTGATTCCAGAGCCTCCAGATGTTCCTTCACCCAATCAGATATATGGACAATCAATATGTTCGCCAAGGCCTTAGCCAAGAACTTAACCTCCAGATTGAGAAGGGATATTGGGTGGTACCATGCGAGGTCATCCATTGGATGCCCCTTCTTGCGGAGGACCACAATCTCTGCATGACATTAATTTGGCTTCTTTGTAAAATTCACTGGGGAAGTCATTTGGGCCAGGTGTTCTACCTGAGTTCATATCAGCAAAAGCTGCAAGGAGTTAATTTCCAGTGAGTGCGTAGTCTAGTAAGTAGGTAAGTGGCCACAGGGGACAGGGATCCGAGCGGCAGTGCTGTCACAAACCTTTCCATCTGTGTCTCTATCAGCACCTCCCTCTCGGCGTAGACCTCCTCCAGGTAGGATGCAAAGAAATGTTCTATGGCGCCAGGATCTGTAAGGTGGGTGCTCGTGGTACCACCCAGTAGATAGAAGGGGAGATCTTTGGAGGCGCCGTAGCATAGTCTATGGAGAAGGCGACTCCATGTATCTCCCCATTGATAGATACGGCTCTGGGAAGCCTGCCAGGCCAGCCATGCTTCGTCAATGAGGATTTGTTGATACCTCTGCTGCACCAAGCTGAGCTGTCTTTGGGTGCAGTGGCTCCCTGGTCGAAAACTTTGACTATCCAGCTATAGGATTTCTGTCTCCAGGTCAACTATATATTGTAATTTGCACCTGTGCTCCCCTGTACAATAAATGATATCAACTCCCTGAAGAGTGTGTTTCATGGCCTCCCTCAAGATCAGGGTGGATTGTACTGTACCTGTATTTAGCGCAAAGTAGCTGTCTATACTGTCTGTGCAATCTGTTGGCAGTAATCTGGATTCTGTAGATGCCACAGCGACAGGTGCCAGTGGAATGCTGGGCTTATGCGACTCATCTGTATGCTCATTGTCAATAGGGAATGATCTGAAAGGCCTGTAAGAGCACAGTGATATCCCTCACCCTAAGTCAATGTTCCATCATTTGCTCTAATTTTGAGCTGATGGGGATTTATATCTGCATATTGATGACCCTAAGCGTACCTTGGTAAAACATTTTTTGGATACCCTTCAGGGATTTTCTCTGTTCCAACAAGTCACTGGGCCAACTCATAAAGTGGGTCACACACATGATAGTATTTTTCCCCACTCCTGATTCTTGAACTAACTAAGCCTGCACGGAGTTCCGCTATACGGAACTCTGCGAAGTGCAAAAAACACTCCGCAGTGCTACGTGGAGCTCCGCAAGCGGCAGAGAGGGTTAGAAAAAATACCGTCGGCAATAGTGCTGGATGTTTGTCTACGCTGTGAAATTATCGCAAACGTCACAGTGCACAACGCAAGCGGGCACTGCTTCCTCTCTGCCTATTAAATAGATTTTCTACCGAGCACCAGCTTTCTCAACATGAACAGACGGTTTCTCAATGTGAGCAGTTGCAAGCGTACGCGGCCACTCACATTGAGAAATCCGACCGCCCGCGTTGAAAAATCTCACCAGGCAGTCGATTTCACTCTCTCACACTCACCAACTTGCCGTTGACGAGCGCGAATGAGGAAAAATCTCGCGGGAGGTGGATATTCTGCGCTCGCCAACTTGATGTTGATGAGCGAGAGCAAAGAAAAAACTCCGCTGCGCGTTTTTTAGAACTCCGCGTGCTCCGCGTAACACGGAGTGCAGAAAACTCTGAAAACTCTGTGAACGGAGCAGAGTTCACTGCCCAGACTTAGAACTAACATGGTAAGATCAATTTTAGTTCTGTTTAAAATGATTGGCCCTAAGAACCACCAATCCCCTTGCAGAAAATGCTCAGACCATGGAGGCAAATATCTGAATCTTCCTTTTCTGCAGCTTTACAGGATACTCCGCTTGAACTTACAGGTGCAGTAGGCACAGATTTGACTAATGTAAATAAGTGGATCATCTTAGTTTTTGAGCGCATTGCTCCTTTAAAAGCAATATCCCAACAGCGTTCGACTCCACCTGCTCCCTGGTTATCAGACACATCAAAGAAAAGAGATCATTCCATCTCCACAAACCTCTCCACCGCATTGCGAAGATCTTGTCGCAACAGCACCACCTCAGAGCCAACTGTGCCAATCCTGGCATCTAATCACGCGACTGAGTTGCAGTGTTGCGGCATTGTGTGCAATAGCTGCCTCCAGGTCCTTCAGCATTCCCTGTGTTGAGGGGCTATCAGCTCCTGTGAGTACACCAGGGGAAGCTCGCACCAACACCAAAGAGGGGGGCACATCACATCAAATATGGCACCAGGGCCTGGCCTGGCAGCTGCCGCCACACAGAGTGCCTACCCCACCACTCCTCCCTATTGAGGTCAGTTCATGTAAGTGTCCACTGTGAGTCCCCCAGGACATACCCCAACAATATCCAGCCTGGAGGCGGTATGGCCAAAATTCCAGTCAGCACAGCACTGCCCGGTCCAAGCACATCTCAGTAGTCCAGCCGCTAAGCACGGGGCCGACAGCGCCTCCTGAGACTCCAATTCGTCTCTTGTGGCTGACATGGCCCAGTGGGTCTTCACGACAATGAAAATTAGCCCTTCCCCTCAGAGGAGGTTCCCGTGCTGCTAAGCCCGATGCGTAACTGCCTCAACCGAATCATTGCATGGCCCCGCTTTCCACCCCTGATGACATGGCTCACCTCACCTCATCTGTAAGGCAGCTGTGGCACAGGGCAGATCTGCTTCTCCACTCAGCCACCACTTTGCCAGGGCCCACCTCATCTGGCTCAGGCCCCAGCCCAGCAAACACAAGGAGATAATGGACGGAGCGCTGAAACTTTTCAGACACTCACCCCCAGTCCCAGTTCTGGTTGAATCCATCATCGTTCTTTAGCTCACTTCGCCACCTCCGTTCAGACCCAGCTATATGCACATCAGACTTGACACTGTGCCTCAGGGGAACAGTCCAGCCCGAACTGCCAAGCCAGGTCTTCCCTGAAACGGAAACAAGCATCCTAGGACTGGTTTCTGGGTAACACAGCCCAGACAGAGGGTCAGCCCGGGCTGCGAGCAGGACTACATGAGACCCTGGAACCACCTGGACACATGATCAAGGACTCATCAGCCGCTCACCTCTAGTCCCATGTTGCAGCACAACCCGGCTTCCCCTCAGTCTTCCCTCCTACTCAGGCCGCAGTCAGCGAGTTGGTCGATCCCCCATCATACACTGCTGCGCTGCCTGTCTGCAAAGCGCCAGAACTATCCTTGTTAAGGTGGGGGCTCCGCAGACCTGTGGCAGCAAGTATGTGGGTAGTTGTTCAGTTTGTGAGGCAGGATCATGCAGGACAACGGGCGGCCTTGCAAAGCCCATTTAAAGTGCAGTTGCCATGACTGGCATCCAAGCCACACCCCTGTTTTTCTCCTCTCTTCATAATTCTTTCTCCATAATCGATTATATTATGCTTAGTCCTGGTCTAGCGCAGGATATTTTGGATTCCTCAATAGAACCCATGCTGGTATCCGATCACTATGCTGTCACTGTACTTTATGTTCTCCCCCACAAGCCCTACGCGGGACGCGTGGAGAATGAACAGAACTCATAGAATCTGGGGAAGACAGACTATGGTTGAGTAAGGAATCCCACAATTTAAAAAAAAAAACTCTGGTTAGGTCTCTTCTTCAGTAAACCTGTGCGATGCTCTGAAATGTGCTGTCAGGGGCTTCAAACAAAGAAGGACATTAAGGCCCCTTCAGACACTCTGATTTGATTGGATGACGATTTATAGAGCGCAACAAATGCCCACGGGCACCAAGGCTATCAATAGATTAATTAAGGACACAACATCTCTGTAAAGACACTCCAGGGATCTCTCCTTTTTGTTTGCTATTAAACTGCTCAGATATAAAAACAATTTTATAATTAGTAAGAGTGAACACTTAGCAGTACAAGCTCAAAAAAACAAGAAACCTTTTCATTCAAACAAAGCCGGTAAGTCTTTAGCTGCATATCTTAATTCAAACACAGCAATTCCATCATAACAATGATTAAAGACTCTCAAGGTATCACCAAAATAAAAACAGTAGAAATACTTGCTCTTTACACCCTGATTAGAGCTATGGTAGACACATGTGTGACCTTTCTTAATCACATCCCCATGAAATCTCTCTCAGATGACGAGAATAACCTTCTTAATAAACCGATTAAAAGAAGGGAAATCTTACAAGCAATTAAACGTAATCCCTGGGGCATGACCCTTGGACCAGACGGCTTCTTGACTGAATTCTACGAGTCTATTTCTGATACAATTCTTCCCCCTTTGGAGTCTTTACTCCACCACTTTGTCAAGTCCAGTGCTGTTTCGAGTATGTCAGCAGAAGCCACTATAATTGTAATTTTTTAAAGAGGGGAAGGATCATCTTGAGGCTAAGAATTGTAGACCTATTTCGCTCCTAAATTTGAAGGCGAAAATGTATGTAGAAATGTTAGTGAAACACCTGGAACCCTTGAATACCCAATTTATTCATCAATCACAGTCCGGGTTTGTTAAAGGTGGACTGGCATGTGATGATACTCATCTCTTTTGTCATGTGATAGAGAAAGCAGAACTTGCTAACTCCGTCGGCCACCATTGCAATTGCTCTTGATGCCGAAAGGGGTTTTGATAAAGTATACTGGCCTTCCCTTGAAGCTACCTTGCATTGTTATACTCTGGATGAAATTTTCACTTCAATGGTTATGTCCCTATATGCAAACCCCATTGCCAGGATAACATTTAATGTGGCTCTCTCTTCCTCCTTTTCTGTATATCAAGGTACTTATCAGGACCGTCCTTTATCTCCACTGGCATTTCTTTTGGCTATGGTTCCTTTACTGTTGTTAATTAATGATTCTTCAGATATTAGTGGTGTCACTTTCGGCTCACATATATTTAAAACAGCTGCCTATGTGGAAGATATCCTTATTTTCTCTGAAAACCTTGACCTCACAATTCCCAATGTTCTCTCTCTCTTCCAATCTTTTGCGGAATTCTTGGGATACTCGTTGAATGGAGACAAGATGGAGGTTATGCCTGTCACTAGTTACTATCAAAAGGTACCAACAGCTGGCATGCACTCAAATTGAACTATTATACACGTTAAACTAAATATACAAAAAAGTATCCTTACTTGGTGTGCACTGCCTGTGGTGGTTCCACCCTACCACCAATTCAACAAAGAGATATAAACTAGAGCATGTGTTCTTGGCACGGGGATACCCGAGGGACATTGTGGAAGAATCAGCAATAAGAGAAGTTCTCTAGAATAACACTTTTGGAGAAGAAAATTAAAACTGCAGAGAAAAGAGAAGTATTTTTTTCTACTTTCTCGACCCACTCACCTGCTATCAAAAAAATCATCTTGAATAGATGGGATCTGTTGCAAACTGAACCTGATTTTGGAAATCTTTTCAAGGATCGGCCGATCTTTGCTTATAAATGGTCTAACAATTTGAAAGACCTATTAAAGTAACGAGATACCCAAGACACACATTCACATTAGGGCATGATGAGATGTTACAATTGCTCACACTGCAATAACGTGATCATAGGTACGTCCATAGCACATCCTTGGTCAGGTAAACAGATTAGATTGCATTTTACTGCCAATTGTAACACAAAATGTCATCTACGTAATACGGTGCCCTTGTGGCATGTATTATGTAGGAAAGACCGAAAGGTCTCTGCGCATTCGAATCACAGAACACAAAAGTAGGATTCGCACAAGAACATTGAGCTCCCCGCTAGCAAGTCATTGGATTAATGCACATCACACAATACCACAACTAAGATTCAGTGTAATAGAAGTAGTGCAGGACTATAATGACAGAGATATGTCAAAATTCATTACCCAGAGGGAGACATTTTGCATTCAAGTAGTAGCTATTGTCAGGCTTCATGCAGATAGTTGATTTATGGCATAGATACTTATGATGCTTTACATTCTTGATATTTATGTCAGTGGTATGACATGAATGTATTACTGTGAGCAGAAGATATCATTGCATGGAGTATCTCTCTTCATTAAGTAGCGATATCAATGAGAACTAATCATGCCATTGATACATGTTGACACTTTGTTCGGATACTTTTTCTTTTACTTCTTATTTAAATTTGTTTAGATCTAGATCAAACATCTTCGGAATCTTCTGTACATTTTGTTCACTGAAAACTATAAGAGTTTGTGCACTCTTTTCTGCATGCGGCACCTGAGTAACACACCTTTCCATCATGGCCGTCACTTTTCTTTTTTTTTTAAAACCTACCATTTTGGAGTCCTCCTTTTGTTTCTGCAATACCGACGCAGCACGCATTTGCCAGCTACGTTTGAACCTATTAGTACGTTTCAATCAATGTTGCCAGATTGGGCTATTTCCCGCACAATTGGGCGACTTTTTTCCCAGTTGTGCGGGAAAAAACCATGCCTGGCGGGGGGCTACTTTTTGGGCTACTTTTGGATGGTTGTGCGCAATTTTGTGGCCTGGGCGGGCGCCGACCACGAGGAGTCCGTCGCGTGAGTGCGTGGGCCAATGTGGGGGTCCCCCAGGGCCGTCAATCCAGTAGCACGCGAAAACGCTACCAATGACGGCCCTGGGAATCATTTTTTGGCCAGCCCCTGCGTGCGTGCGTGCGTCCCGGTGCTGGTGAGGCAGCCGGCCGGGCTGCTGCTCACCTCCGGAATCAGGCAGGTCCGAGATCACCTCACCTCCGTGAGGGAACGACACTACCTCTGGAGCCCCCTCTGACGAAGCCCTGTGTCCCGGGGCGGAGAGCTGGTCTTTCCCCAGCGCGGTGAGTGCAATGTTCATGCTCAGTGCACGGAGCTCACCTGCGGAGAGTTCAGTGGCGGGGGCGCAGCGTTCAAAATTAGCTCTCCTTTCTCTCGCTTTTGGGAGTGGGGCAGACTGGGGTCTAGTGAATGCTGGCGAGTTCAGGGCCAGCCGGTGTCGTGTCTGTGCGGCGGTGTCAAGTGTGGGGATCGGGGCTGACTATTATTGCTCTTTGATTGATGCCTTGTATCGCATTTGCATCTGCTTCCTTATTAATAATGTGATGCTAACTTCATTCTATAAATGCTTGTTTGACTGATGCCTGCTATCGCATCTGCATCTGCTCCCTTTTAAAATGTTTAAATAATGTGATGCTAACTTTCATGATCGTTCATCTTATGTTTTTCATGCCTCAGTGACCGTGTGTGGGGCAGCCCGGGCTGAAATAGCTTCCCGGGCACCACACAGCCGCACCGCACCCCAGTACTTCACAGGTCTTTAAAAGACCATTTGCATGTGAATGAGGCTTTGTTGGTTTTTCACCCCTACTAGAGCCCCTGCATCACCACTCTAACTATTGCTGGAAGAATTAGCACGTTACACAATACCAAGCCCTGTCAGCTGAAACCCCGAGGAATCGGGCTTCTGGATGCTTGAATCGGGAGGCGGGAGACCAGCCTTGAAATCGGTAGTCTCCCGCCTGAATCGGGAGGGTTGGCATGTATGCCATGGCATTGACTAGCGCCAGGACACCTCCGGGTAACAGTGCGCTCTATAAATGTGAAAAATAAATAAATAAATAAATTGAATGACTTTGGCAGACCTGCGCTACCAGGCATCAGCCGTCACTTGTAAATAAGTACTTTTACAAGTACATCCAGGGTTCTGTGCGTGCACCTACAGGAGGCCGTACTACATATTAGAGCAGCCCATGCCTACGTTTTATGCATATCACGACGCTGGCAGGTAAAACCCCAGCAGTGCGGTGCACCCTGAAAGGGTGGCTGAACGGTGAGTGAATGGGTGGATGGATGAGTGAATGGGGGGATGTTTCCAGTCAGCCGATAGCGTTTGTCGGAATCCTGCTACCTACCTGTGGGTCTTGTTGATCCTTGGAGCCTACTGTACCTTCTCTGGCTTCCACATCTCTCCCCCGCCGTCGCCGGACATCGCGACCGCTGTGAGGGGGGAGTGGTCGGCGGAACGGGACTTCAATACCCAGGTCCCCTTGCGGCCCGGAAGCGGAACAAACGTACTTTGCGTGCCCGGAGGCGCTACTTAATCGATCCCGCCCCCGGCAGAGCGGGGGATGTTTCCAGTCAGCCGATAGCGTTTGTCGGAATCCTGCTACCTACCTGTGGGTCTTGTTGATCCTTGGAGCCTACTGTACCTTCTCTGGCTTCCACATCTCTCCCCCGCCGTCGCCGGACATCGCGACCGCTGTGAGGGGGGAGTGGTCGGCGGAACGGGACTTCAATACCCAGGTCCCCTTGCGGCCCGGAAGCGGAACAAACGTACTTTGCGCGCCCGGAGGCGCTACTTAATCGATCCCGCCCCCCGCGTCGCGGGATCGCGCGCGGGTCGGCGCCGGGCTAAGCCCGGGCAAAGGGCGGGCCGTCTGTGGCCGTCAGAGGCCAGAGGAGGCCGGGCTGGGCCACCCCCCTGAGGTGTCACGACATGGATACTGGGACAGTGTGTGAAGGTACTGTTATTAATACTATTTGCAGGTCTGTGGCATCGTGTTGTTCGTTGAGGACGGAAGGGGCTCTATCCACCCCTTGTCTTCTTGTGGCACCACCTGGTAACTGGTTACTGCGGACTGAGGGGAACGCGTGAGAAGTGCCAGGGGAAATAATTGTTTATCTTTATTTATTGATTCATAGCAGTGAGGTGTTAGAGTACCCCATGTCTAAAGCCAAACCTCCCACGACTAAATCAACCATGGACAATTATTTGGTGAAGATGGTCGACAAAATAAATCAAGAGCGGAGAAAATCGTTGGGGCGGGTGGAGGCTATTGAGCCTATTCTTGTAGATATCAATCCTCCTTGCCAGTCTTCTGCTACAGACAATGTCAATGCTAACTATGAGTTCAGTAATTATGATCGGACCCATGAACCGGCAGATCTGAGTGTGGTTGCCCCCGCTGATGACACCAACATAGTTGACCCATCTCCCGAGGACTTAACATGTACCGTAGACTCTTCAACTGCTGTCCCAGCGGCTACCACATCGCAAAGAATATTACGTTCCAGTCGGTCACATAATAAGACATACAATAAGACTGTGCATTCTAGGAGGGGGGGGGGGAATTACCTAAGAGAATTGATCCTTTAGCCGTGAACTCTACCCAAACCCCTCCCACTGTGATGGATAGTAATCCGGTCATTATTGAAAGCGGTCAGTTGGAACTTCTAATTAGCATGATTGACGCCAAGTTTGACTTACTAATCAAACCTTTAATGAATAAATTAGATATGGCAATTACTGAGGTGGCTAGGCTGGGAGGTCTGTTAGAATCTCACCTTAAAGCAAGCACTGGTGCCCAAGCGATCGCTGAAACCCCAGTAAACAGCCATGCTCTCCGACCGGCCCCTGAGTTAGTTAACCCAGCGGTCAACCCCACCAAGATCTCACTAGATGTGCAAGTTAATGAAAGTAGAAATGCCATTGATTCCCTGCCGATCCCGGACCAACAAGGATTGTCTTATACCCCTGGTCCTGGCGTAAAAAATGTAGGTACCCCCAGGCCCGACCTGCCCCCAGCCTGCGCTCCGTTCGTGGCGGTTCTTACCAATGTGCCACAAGCTAAAGAAATTGGCCGTAACTTCGGTGAAAGCCATGCTTCTTTGAAAAATAAAACTGGACTGGCTGCACCGGGAGTGCGGCTTTCCAGTAGCCTTGGCAAAGGATATCATAAGTACCAGAAGAGCTGATTGGATTGGGAGCTCGCGTAAGACCTGTGGGGGTGATTGTATTATAGTTAATTTCCGTAACCCGCACCTCGCTTCTACAGCTCTGCTAAGAGCGCAATCGTCTCCCTCATTGGACCATGGGATATCCCTTCGGCCTTTAGGTTATTTTTACAGCACTATAACAACCGTCCAAATACTGTACATACTGGGGTGAGGGAAAGAGATAAGTATGTTGCCCCTGGTCCTATCTTTACCATGGTAAATCGATTTGAAGCATTGAGCGGATTAGACGGGAATGATTGACTGGGGATTGATCTGTTTGAGTCAACTATTGTGGCTAATATCACGGGAGATAAGGGAGGGACTGATGCTGTGAGGGTTCCAGACCCAGTGAATGTCAGTGGGTCTGTTATTACCGCTGGAAAGTCTGGCCACTGTGAAGGCGAGAATAGTGCCCCTTTGCTCAGTGACCAGCCCTGCAGTCCCACCCCTTTTGACTCCACTAACCCCCCTTCCCGCCTTAGATCCCGGAGCCAGAGTGTCTGTTCGATCGCTAGCTGGAACATTGCTGGACATTCCTCTAAGTTTACTTGCCCAGGATGGGCTGAATTTATTAACACTTTTAACATTTTATGTTTTCAGGAAACCTGGTGTGTAGATCCAATCAATTACAATGGCTATGTTTCTTATAACCTACCAGCTGAGGCCTCATCCTCGGGTAGAGCCAAGGGTGGGCTATTGGTTATGATTGCTGTTGATATACCTGTAAAAGTCAAAAAACATGTGTTGGTTGGCACACATTCTCAGATTTTATGGCTTCAACAGGAGCAGGACAGGAATATGCTTTTAATCAATTTTTATAACAATGTCTTTGATAATTCAAGGTACCAGGTTGTACTTGCATTAGAATCTGCTATGGAAGATATAGTAACTAAGTTTGATATTGTCTTTGATATCATCTGGGTGGGAGACTTCAATACAATGGTGTGTCCTTTTGCCACCCAAAGGGTATGTGGCTTTATTGATTGTTGGGGGGATGGGGTTCCCCATTTCCCCCACAACGCATATGGTAATTCTTTGAACAAAATCTTAACGACATATGACATGGAAATATTGGCTAATCAGACTAATGACTCAGGCGAAGTTGTCCCCACTTATACGGGAAGGAACGCCAATACAGTGATTGATTTTATCTGTTTATCATCCGGAATCGCTCCAAGGTGCTCTACCCCTGTGGTCGTAGACAACATGATTAGCGATCATAATTGTATTACTGCCGAGTTAATTTTGTGGAAGGAACGACCTGTGTCAGCCCCATGTACCATTACTAATATCGAGCCCCATCGCCCTAACGGTATTCGTATTAGATGGAAAGGCAATAAAGCGGACATTCAGTCCAATGCCATTGTGTCAAAGTGTCTCACAGAAATAGTTACTATATTAGAACGGGAGGAGGGAAATGCTGAAATCTTGCATACTTTTACCAATCTTAACCTAATTATAAATAGCAACTTCACTGTACCGCACAAGGGTACGAAACACCAGCCCAAGGGATGGTTTGACCACGCCTGTACTATCGCACTAAAAAAACTTAAAATTGCATTGGCAGATAAGAAGCGAGATATCGGAACCATCAGGGAATTAAGAGGGATTTATCAGATGGCTACCAAGTCCAGGAAAACTGAACTAAGACAAGAGGCTTGGGAAAAATTAGATCTAGCAGCCTCTACTGCGGATTCTTCTCTATTTTGGGCAACAGTAAATAGCCCTTTTTTGAAGGACGAAAAGATCCCAGAATTAACAGCTAATGTTAGTTCAGAGAGCTGGGTTACCCATTTCTCCCAGATCTTTGATTCGACCAGACTCGAAGATCCCCATGATGACAGATGGCCTGTCATATCCTTGGATATCACTATTGCCGAAGTGTGGGATAGTATTAAATCCAGCAAGGGTGGGAAGGCCCAGGGACCTGATGGGGTCCCTATTGATGTATACAAAACAGTACCTGAATTATGGGGCCCGCTGCTCACAAAAGTTTTTAATACTGCTGTACGTTCTGGGGTTCCACACACCTGGGAAGAATCCATTATCGTACCGATTTTCAAGAAAGGAGATAGGGGGGATGCAAAGAATTACCGCCCAATATCCCTCCTGGACTCCTCGGTGAAAGTCATGAGCCGGGTACTCATGGTCAGGCTAGAAGAATGGGCCGAGTCCAATAATATCCTTGCTGATTCCCAATACGGCTTCAGGCGGGGTAGAGGAACATTAGAACAATGCCTCAACCTAGATTTAATCATAGGCAAATATACCAAGGCAAAAAAAGGATCGCTCTATCTCTGCTTCGCAGACCTGAGCAGTGCCTTTGACATGGTGGATCACAGTACCCTATGGACTACACTATTGGAAATGGGGGCCCCAGAGGCAATCGTTTACTTTCTAGCAAGACTCTATGCAAAATTAAATTCTAGTGTCCGCTATGGTCAGGCCGGGGAGTGTACCCCCAAGTTTAGGGTTAGACGGGGAATCAGGCAAGGGTGTGTGCTTGCCCCTCTGCTTTTTATTCTTTTTATTAATAAAGTGGACGCAGCTTTAAAGGAGATTGCGGCTGACGCACCAAAAATTAAAGATTTCAGCGTCCCCGTACTCCTTTATGCGGACGACGCTGTAATTCTGTCTAGGACCCCTATTGGCCTACAGCGATTGATGGACAGGTTCTTGCTGTTCATTAACGATAGAAAACTGTTGATCAACAAGACTAAAACCTTCATTATGGAGTGTGGGGTGGTATGTAAAAAACCTCATGCTTACTTTTTGGAAGGTCACAAGGTGTCAACAGTGGAATCTTTTAATTACCTCGGCATCACCTTTTCTAAATCAGGCAGCTGGACTAGTGAGATGAATAATGTCCAGGCTAGGATGGCGAATAGCTCGCATGGGGTGTTCAAATTCGCTACAAACATTGGAGATAAACGGATCAAAGATATGTTGATGATCTTTCAAATGAGATGTTTGTCCGTGGCCCTTTATGGAGCTGGAGTGTGGGGGCATACCAAGATAGGGAACCTGCAAGTAGAGGAAAACCTCTTTCTAAAAAGGTTGTTGTGTCTACCTAAATCTGCCACAAATGATTTGGTTCATAGAGAACTAGGTATCTCCCACCTCTCAGATTTACTGGCATTAAGGCCCTTAATGTTGTGGCGTTCTGTATGGTTAAAAGAAGAGACCTCCCTAAGCAGAGCAATTATCAGAGATTGTCTCTCCATTGATGGCCATATGAAAATTCCTTGGATTAAATATGTCATTAATTGTTACTTCGAGATTTATGGTATTAGTCTTAAAAACGACTGTAACGCCTCCTCCAGTCTGTCTAAAAAAGTGATGAAATTAGTTTTTATGAATTTTAAACAAGAGCAAAGGGAAAGAACTAGAAGTAATTTAAGTACATGTGTATTTTACAGTAGTTTCTGCAAAGATGAGGGTTTTCAGTTATACCTGAGTCTAGTCACTCGACCCTCCCACAGGTACGTTATCACCAGATTAAGGTTTGGGATAGTTCACCATCTGGTGGCTTACCCATATATTAAAAAACACCCGGTAGGCCCTTGCCCATGTGATAACGTATCAGCACAAAGCACCATGCACTTTCTTTTGTCATGTAACTTGTATGATAATTACCGTCGTGCCTATCTTAAACCCATCTTTTTAAAATATGGAGTAAGGAACAGGAAAGACGCCATGAAGCTGCTTTTTAAACCATATCCCGATGTATGCTTTTTTACTGCAACCTTCCTCCTATTAGCTATCAAAGTAAGGCCTGGTATGCTTTTTTAATTATTTATATTCTTAATCATGTAACCTGTCTACATTTTAACTATGTATTGTTTGATGTATTTGATGTGTATTTTGTCTTGCTTTTATGGACTTGTTTTAAGCTCCGAATAAAGCCTTCTGAACTGAACTGAACTGGATGGATGAGTGATAGGGTCAATGGATGGATTCATGAGTGGATGAGTTGAAGTATGGGTGGATCGAAGAAAGGAAGGATGGCTAAGTGAAAGGGTCAAAGAAGAGAGAAAGGGAGGATGAATGGATGACTGAAAAGGGGACTGGGTGGTAGGATGAGTAACTGGGTGGATGGATGAGTAAGTGAAAGGATGGCTGGATGGGTGAGTGGATAAATGGCTGGATGGATGAGTAGATGGTTGGGTGGAAGAGTGGATGGATGAGTGTACAGATGGATAGGATGAAAGGGTGGATGAATGGATGAGTGAAAGGATGGATGGAAAGATACGTACGTTTTCAAGTGGATTAATGTTTGGATATAGATGGAATTACTTATACACTATTACGCGACCACCTTTGATGTGTCTGTAAAACGTACCTTTTGTCCCGAAGTTTTGTCCCGAAGTTTTGTCCTGAATTTTGACCTCCCATCCTGAATTTTTGTCCTGAATTTTGACCCTTTGCCCTGAATTTTTACACTCCCCGTCCTGAATTTGTACCCATGCCAGTTGGTCACCCTATTTGTAGGAAGTGATGAATATTAATAGATGCCAGGAAGTTGACGTAGGTAAAGAGTGTTTTAACACCCAAAACAAAACTGACCACATCGGTTGTTCGTAGGCCAGCCCAGCTTCGAAAACAGTCGTGCAGGGGCCACCCAACCTCGCACGCACCTGCTGGCAGCACCGCGTGCGTCTGTTTACCACTGTCCTGGCATGGATCTGACACTCCGTGCTTCACCACGTTGCTGATGCCAAGGCGCGCACTGACGCACACTGTTTGCCACTCGAACTGGAGCTGATTTCCGGGGGGGGAGGGCCTGAATCTTTAAGCAATAGGCAGAGTGGAGCTGCAGGGGCTCTTAGAAGTCGCAGTGAGAACTGGTCTTAAAAATTAATAGCATTAAGGCAGGTGCCCAGTTAACACCCTCCCACCATCTGTATATTGAATACAATGTATATTTGTCGTTAAAATTGTTTCAGATGACAATTTGTGCATAATTGGAGACTTGCTAATTTGGGCTGGTTTTTGGGCTGGAACTGGTCTGATTGGGCTTATTTTGGGCTTATATTTGAGCGGCTTTGGGCTTGGGACGGGTCTAAAAATCTGGCAACACTGGTTTCAATCCAAGTGATGACACCTCGGCGTTCGAGCAGACTAGATGTTTGTAGTACTTGGCGGCAAAAGTACATCTTTTTTACGACGTGATACACTTATCTAGCATACGCGAGGATAGATATTTTCAGTAATCCCAACTCATTTTTTCAGAAATCTTCAAACATGCTACAGCGGTGTTTTTGACTGATTCATCGGAGAGGAGCTTTCCACGTGTTTCACGTCCGGTGAGTTCTTGTGTGATACAGTTCAGTACACTTTTTAGTACATCATCCGGGGTTAAACTTACAGTCATGGACATATTTTTATTTCATAGTATTCTGTTCCCTAACGTACTGGCAGTGCCTCATTGCTCTGTTCATAGAGCAGGAAGTTTGGATACTAACGACGCTTTAGACGCTCGGTGTGTTTTTTCCCGCATTTTGGCTCCAGTAGATGGTATTTGTATTTTGTGGAGACTTTTCAGCTTACACGCATTTTGGTTTCATAGATCTCCATTGATTTGTACTCACAGCAGTTCTGGGCTTATACCAGGCTTGATTCTTCTTATAGGTAGATATTGTTTTTGCATGGCATCAGGTACAGCATTTACTTACGGAGTTAGTGCACTTGGTGGTTTGGCACTTGTTTTCTGTGAGCCCCGGTATCGTTACTCTTTACAGGAATTTCACTTTGTGGCAAATTACCAACTTAGTCACTTCATTTTACTAACGTGCAGCTTTTAACCCTCCTGGATTATAGAGGCTTATCACCTTACTTTTTTTTCCTTGTTCTGATCAAACATTCATGATTCATTGCATGTAATAAATGTGATCAATTTTGTTCGTAGATTCCCATGACGAAGGGTGGTGGTTACACCCGAAATGCATTGGGATTGAGGAATGAGCTTCATCATATTGTTTTTAATTCATTTTATGGACCGTTGAAATGTATTTTGTTTTGGACTCTCAAGAGACGTGCCAATAAAATAAGCACATCAAGAAGAAGGACATTACTCATGGTTTATTGTCTGAATACTAATATTACATGACTGAATGTATATTATGAATTACATTGTTTCTCACTGAGTAGAGTGATTGAGCTTTTGAGGAACTGGTAATGCACACTCATTCATGAGTAGTGCACATCCTGTCTAGAACATATGCTCTAGTTTATATTTCTTTGTCACTATTTACTGTCATTCTTCTTGTATTGGGCAATCGGATTTTCAATGGCAACCAAAAATGATTAAATATCTTGGTGTATGGTTTTCTAAGAACCTAGCAGAATCTTTAACCACTAATGAACAGAAAATCTTGGATAAAATCAAAGACCAACTATCTTCCTAGTCATATAAATGTATGTCTTGGTGGGGAAGATTGGAGACATTAAAAGTGTTGAACACGCCACTTGTGAACTTCTTGGCCATTATGTTGCCTGTTCAGCAATCTCCTAATTTTTCCTTATTCTTAGATAAATTAGCGTACAATTGTGTGTGGTCAAATAAAAAGACTAGGATGAATCTTAAGACATTTATGCCCAGATTCTGAACACTGTCACTATCTAATATGGACTTCTATAGTTTCCTAAAGATTAAAGCAAGAATTCCAAAACTTGGTACATTGCCTGCCTCAAACTATCTCTTCTTTATTCAACAATTAAGTACAGAGGGACAAGTAGAGTTGAAAATATATAATGCCTTGTGCAGCAGTCTGGTGTACTCTTCTTCACCTCTTCAACAATGATGGTCAAATCTTCCCCTGATTTGTGACAATAGTTGGCCAAACATTTCTTCTAACCTTATAATAAATGAATGGCACCCCTTTCTCAGGCACATTTCTACCCTATGCATTTTCTCCAATGGACACCATCTAAAATGTTTAAACTACATCTACTTGAGTCTGATCTTTTATGGTCTCATAATGAAACAGCCGGTTCCCTTGATCATATGATTTTCACATGTAAACACATCTTTCCCTACTGGACAGAAGTTCATGATCGAATTTCAACTATTTTTAAAGTATCCTTTTCCCTATCTATTCCTTTCTTCATGTTGGCCCATATGTCTTGAACTCCTCTTTGGAGGTTATCTGTTAAGTATATGGCTTTACTAGACCTTCATGTGATAGTGGCATTCAGAGTTATCTTGTTAGAATTTAAAGGTCTGAACAACGTTTCTTTTTACATGACGTGGGCACAGGTCAATGAACTTAGGAGCACACATAAAAGTTATCATTCTCCCCAAGGGCACCTGTCCCATCACAATTGCTCTGGCATGCACTAGATACGTTAATGGCTGTAACAAAATGAACTTTCACTACTACTATATCTTTTTTCCTCCTTCAGGAATCGTTTAGTTTTAAACTGTGCTCTATAACCACATGGCGCTTATTCCTTCCCTCTCCTATCCATTCCCCCTCCTATTCTTTCCTTTTGTTCATATTTTTTGTCCTTTTATTACTCTTTTTTCCATCTTTTTTTTCTCTTGTTCTTTTCCTTCTATTGTTTCCTTTGTTCCTGTTTCTATCTTTTTGATACTTTTTAATATGTGTGGCATACTGGTATTTGATTGGGCCTCATGGTGCTTATTGCATGTGCTGTTCTTTATTGCTTTGTTTTTTCTTGTGTTTTCTTAAAACTAATAAAATATTTGGAACAAAAAAGGGTCCAAAATGAGGTGACATGGTGTGCAAAATAACGATGGATTGGGATGCGGTCAGAGTAATTACCAGTGGCTGACATTATTTCAAGCACTCCAAACATCACTTTTTTGTATATTTTAGTGTGTCACCCTAAGTTGGACAGGTATGCCCAGATGTGGGTCCTGTGCACACTGTCTCACTGGAAGCAAGCTAAACTCACCTGATGAGCCCAAAAAATGGGGCAAAACTGGTCCTGGGTTGCTTGTGTTCCTGTTCAGGGAGGACACTTCTTGGCAGTTTGGGCTGGACTGTTCCGATTGAGAACGGTCGAGACTAATGTGCATATCGCTGCATCCAAACTTAGGTGACATGGTGTGCAAAATAGCAATGGATTGGGATGCTGCCCCCAGTAATTTCTAGTGGCTGAGGTTTAATTCAAGCAGTTCATCCATCACTTTTTTGTATACTTTAGTATGGCACCCTAAGTGGATTGTGTATGCCCAGCCATAGGTCCCATGCACACGGTGTCACTGGAACCAAGCTGTACCCGGCTGATGAGCCTATAACTGGGACAGAATCAGTCCTGGATTGCTTGTGTTCTGGGTCAAGGAGGACCTGGCTAGGCGATTCTGGCTGGACCGTTCTGAGTGGAGCAGGTTCAAGAATGGTTTGCATATAGCTAGGTCCAAATTAAGGCAACATGGTGTGCAAAATAATCAGGGCTTAGGATGCGGCACGAGCAATTACCAGTGGCTGAGAATAATTCAAGCCTTCCATCTATCAACTTTTTGTATAATCAACTGTGGATAACTGTTCGCATTGGACCAGGACAGATTCTCACGTTTAGGGCAGCCGCAATGGTCCCAGGCCGGCTACAGGGACCCAGTTCGGCCCACTGAAAAAGAGTACCTCAAATCCTGGTTGCGAAGTGTTGCGAGGTCCGACGCTGAGGATGCGTCCTGCAGCAAGACGGTGTGTCAGATCCAAGGAGCTGTAAAGCTGCGATGTGAGGTCCTGCATTCCTGCATCATCATCGGGGAGCATGTCGGCAAGAGCTTATGATGCGAAATCAGGTGTTGAGGATGTGTTGCGCTGTCAAGGTGATCCGCTTTTCCCTCGAACTGTGAGGCTGTGATGCGAGAACGTGCGTTGTCCTCGAGGCTGCAGTCAACAAGAAATTTGCGATACGCGGGGCCTGCCCCAGGAAAGCTTCACACAATAGAAGGTTCCAGTGAGGTCTGCAATGTCGGTGCAGAAGCCGTGCGCTGAGAGAACCCTCAGAGCAGGGAAGATACATCGCTTCTGCTTGGGATTGCACCAGGCAGCATAGTTGATATGATGGTTCTGCTGGCTTCATATATGGGCTGGTAGAGCACCTTCAGTAGCATTTCCAAGGGTCCAGTACTGGGGTGGCACCACTTGGCAGGGTATGACTCACAGATGACAGAGTCTAGGTGCTGGTATCAAGGTTGATGGAGCCTTCTTTCGCTGAGGTTCTAGTCAGGAGGCCAGCCAACTAGCCCTTGAAGTCACTTTGGGGTCCTGGGTTCAAGAGATGCAGGTTCAAGCTTTCTCACCCAGGCAAGAGGGCACCAAGCACCAAGCAGTCCTTCAGAGCAGATGTCCAGCAGGGTGGCAGTCCTTTCAGTAATATGGCAGTCCTTCTTCCTGGCAGAGTATCCACAGGTCCAGATGTGTAATGAAGATTTGGTATATGAGGTCTTATATTTACACCTAGTTCTGCCCTTGAAGTGGGAGATGCTTCTAGGGTTTTCCCCTTGAAGTCCCTAGTCCTTCCCTGGCCTAACTCCATACTAAAAATATGAATTCACATTGAGAGAGGGTTATTCATTACAATTTCAAAGATGCAAAACATGAACTGGTTACCTGTTCCCATTTGAAAATTACATCCTATTAAATGTAGTAAGGTGACTCTAATATTTTCCTATGGGAGAGTGTAGCCTTAAAGTAGTGAAAAACAAGTTTAGATTTTTTTTCACTATCAAGACAAATCTCAAATGTACATGTCCAGCATTTCCTAAATTTGTAAATACACTGCACTCAGTCCTTTGGGATGTCTAGGGCCTACCCTAGGGGTGACTTATCTGTAATAAAAGGGAAGGTTTGGGCATGGCAATGGCAGGCCTCAGATATGTTTGCAAGTATACATAAGAGGTTGGCACAACAAGTGCTGCAGGCCCACCAGTAACATTTATTTTACAGGCCGTGGGTACATGTAGTACAAATGAACATTAGCATTGGTTCGCAGTGATAAAGTGTGCAGAGTCCGAAGACCAGCAAAAAAGAGATCAGCAAAAATGGAGGTGGAAGGCAAAATGTTTAGGAGAAGACCACTATAGGCTGACAGGTCATGTATTACATCCCAGCCATGTAAACTTGGGCAGCTTAAAATGGAGCCTCCAAATGGTAAGGTTGGGCAGCGCAGATAAATATGTTTATAGTTTCAATAATTTGAATAAATAATTCATGCAATATTTGTTCATGTGTGCTCCTGTTATACATGATTCTCTTCAGAATACCGGTAAGAACACAGATGTGGAGGCTATGTGTGGATCACAAATCATGGACAATACTAATGAATTGTGTTAGCTACTCTTGAACATCATTCTCGCTATGTTAGTTGAAAATCCTTTGATTAAGCTACTATGTTAGGAATTGAAAGGAAGCAACCATCCTGTAAATATCTTAATACTAGTACCTTATAAGACTATGTGTATATAACTTTGAGGGAAAGCTAAATAACCCTCTAAGGCCTTGGCTAATTACTATCAGCAAGCAATAATGATATGTTCGGTACTATATGAGGAAATATATATATGAATGTTATAATACATCTGTAGATGGTTATAAGGTTATATGTAGAAATGGGTACGACCAAGATAGCGATCATGTCATGTAAATAGACAGGTAAGGTCTCTTGTTTTTCCCACATTGTTAGATTATAAGTGATACAGCCAGGTGCCCCACAATTGTAAGCTGTGAAATAGAAGCAATTATGTGGCAGATGGTTCTTGATCTGAAGTACACATTACAATTAAATGATGCACAGAAAAGTTAAAGGTCAGAATACCGTTCTCTGATATTGGTGGACCGCGATAACATGACCATGAGCCAAACCCTGACTGACGATCTAGTTTATCTCCACCATGTGATTAGAATAGTAGGTAATCACTTCCACGGAGGACTAGCCATTTAAACTGGATAGAGTAGGCACAAACACACCTACTCCAACACCAGATGTATTGGGAAGATAGACCGAGTCCAACACAACCGGTAAGCACTATGAGCACCACCGGCACAATCCCTTGTTGTGAATGTAAAAGATGAGATGTAATATATTAATACCCATTTTTGATTTAATGATGGAAGGGTTGTGATGCGTCCTATTAATTTTGGAACTTTGATAGGAAAGAGGATCTTACCCACCTGAACGATTGAACAAATGACTTCATCCTTGTTACTTATATCTTGGCTACGAGAAGAAGGGAACTTGCCGGACTGCAGCCCATTGATGTGTGATCCATGTTCCTAACTTTTTCACCACTAATTTGCACTGAGGTGAAGGATACGCAATGTACTCATTTCTTGGCTAACCTCTTTTTATAGACATACCAGAAATGATTTAGCAGTGAATTTGTTCCCACCACCGATAGTTGGAAGTAAGCTCATCAAGGGGGGGGCACTATGCATAATGCAAATGTAGGATTTAAAGATGGCTGTTAGGTGATATCGAGACACCTACATGTACCGCCAACTGACTTCTGCTCCCCCCCACCTATTCGCTTACTGGTCCACTCCGACATAGTGGAATTTTAGCTAACATCGCTCTCCTTCAAATGGTTCGGGACAACACGTGCTCGTTGTGTAAGAATATGCACAAAAGGCAAGTGGTCATTGGGGTCCTCTCACTTGAACGGGAAGTGTATGAGGAACACACAAAAAATTGTCCGTTGTTGTTTTAATTGCATGTAAGGAATGCATCCACAGGTTTTTCAAAACATGATAGAGTGATGTCATATTACATAGAACCATGTGTATCTGGACTACCCCGAGGGGCACACAATAGTATGGATGATTTTTAGACCCACAGAATGTGTGGTCTGTTTTAATAAAAATATTTTGGGCACCTCACTGCAGATATTTTCAAACTTTGTTCGTAACTGTGGTTCCATACATTTTGAGTATACCCATAATGACAGTGGGTATTTTATGTTTCACTTATAGGTGACACTTGACTTGTACAGTCCTGAGGAGTCCAGATATTCAACAGGCTGAAACACATCAACATTTATCCATATAAGGAGTCCACAAGAGATGGAAAATAATAACCACAAAAAACACCAATCTAAGGATAACACTATTTAAGTCTTGAACATTAGATTGGGTGGTAATTGTATGCATATGTGGACGTCCATTAAGACAAAACCAACATACAAAAAAAGAAGCAGCCATCAATTTGTCTTGAAAAAACATATGAGGAAAGAGTGTATATTTTATGTATTGGTTGAATATTTGTTGTATTAAAGAATTTGGTGGAAATTGACATTATTTTGCAATAAAATAAAATATTAATGTCAGACCCAGCGGTTTCTGGCCGGCTGGGATGCATTGAAGTCAGACAGAATTCTGCATCCTAGATAGAATGAGTACGATACACTTTTCCGATAACATGTGCTCACCCATGGGTAGCATGGCACAGAGGAGTCATGGTTTATCCTCGGGATCAATGTGTAAAGTACTGGCACAACCCCACCCTCACAACACACTGAGTATACTACAAAAAGACTCGACAACGTATGTGTAAAATACTGGTATTTGTATTGCACATGCTTTGAAATCAAAACGACATACATATTGGATAAATACTGTACAGTTATATGCAATTGTCAAACTCTACCATTTGCAGCAATACGCCGTGAACATATATGTATAGTCATAGGTATTCACATGCCTCATTATCCCCTCAGCCTCGTAAGCAACATAAACCCATGTGTGTACTTCCCCATGGTGTTTACGGTCCAAGCAATCCCTCCCACATCAAAATCGACAGAAACATTCATGCAGGCTGTTCAGAGGTATTTCACTTCCCCCGCTAACACATTAGCATAGAACGTGACATTCCCAATATCGCATGCCCCGTACAATTGTAATTGTCAAGAAATAACAGGTTTGGACAATACCAAGTGACCCAGCCCCTCAGCCACTCAAATTACACCAGCCAATGATACATGTTGCACCCGCTAGTGACACTTTGATTAGATTGTTGCGACCAACGAAAGCGGAAGGAAACAGTTACTTTGTTTCATCCCTCCAGATTAGGCCTTCAGGCACCCAGCTGCACATTCAAGAGTGCAGGATCACTATCCCCACCATAGGCAAAAGACCGAGACACCGGAAGCTGGCATGCTTCTAAGTTGGAGAAATGTTTCCCTTCAGGTGGAGGTGTGTAGGTAAGTGCCCCTTTTTGCATGGTTGCTCCCCGCTTAAATGCCTAAATGTTAATGTAACGACTGAGCGTGACCTGGGCTCCTGCCAACAAAATACCCAGGGCCTATGTTCTTTCGCTAAACTATAGTGTTGCAAAACCCAATTGGCAACTCTCTGGCCACATGTAAGCCAATTGTAAAAGGTACCCTAGGTACCAAGAGCACTGTGACCAGAGAAGGCCCCTAAGCGATGCAGCACTTTTTGTGCCACCCTTAGGGGCCCTGTACGTTTACATCCACACACTAAATTTGCAGGCTGCGTGTTTTGGTGCAGAATAAAATGAAGAGCCAACATGACACACATCCCTGTGTGCCATCCCTTCAACCCACTGCCCTGGCATAGGTAAGCCACATCTCTAGCTGGGTGCACTATACCACTGGTGAGGGTACAGGTGCATGTGCCCTGTGCCCCTACAGTGTCTAAGTCGATTCATAGATATTATAAGTGCAGTAGTGCCTTAAAGAGTATATGGTATGTGAGTTTGTCATTACAAACTCCACAGCACCATAATGGCTTTACTGAAAACTGAGAAGTTTGGCATCAAACTTCTCAGCACATTAAACCCACACTGATGCCTGTGTGGGATTTAATAAAAAATGCACTCAGAGGGCATCTTAGAGGCGTACCCTGAAAAATGACCTAACACTAGTGTCAGAGCGGAGTGGCTGCTCGCCAGCTGCCACTCCCACTGCCACCACTAGACAGGTTTCTGGACCCATGGGTCGAGAGCCTACCACTCTCGGTGTCCTGAAACAAAGCACATCCTGGGACGAGTTGCCAAGCCTCCTCCCCCAGGATGGACAGGGTCCACGAAGGGGAAGCTTCAAAGACCTGACACCTTTGTGAGCTAACCCAGTAATTTGCTGCTCCATGCAACTGGCCTCCACCGGTTCTGACCCCCACGTTGGGTGGGAGAATCAGCAGGAAAACCAAGAAAGGAAGAGAGGTGTGCCCACCATTGCCAACCCCACCCCTCAGGTGGGGAAGCGAGGTAAAGCACAACTCTCAGTCCCCGCCATCTTGTAGATGGGGGGGACCCAGCCAACCATAGTGAGGCTTATGCCCCTTCCCACTGGAGGGTGGCATAATAGGGGGTGTTCCCACCCCAAGAAAGGGACCAATTGGTTTAGGGGCAACCCTCAACCTTTCCTCCTCAGACCAGAGCAACAAGAAGAAACATGAGGAAAAAGGACTGAACAACTGTGCTGAAAGAAGAAGAGGAGTACACCCACTGACTTTGCCCCAGCCGTTCACCTGTCCCGACCTCCGAATCCTCCAGCAAAACCATGGCGTGTCCTGCGGCAAGCATCCCTCAAAACCCAGGAGATCCTGCACTGTGTTTGCAACCCAAAAGACTTTGGCTTCTGTGATCATTGGACTTGCTCGAAAACAACCGACTCTGACTCCGGCCGACTCTGTGAGTATCCACCACTCCGCTCCCAGTGCCCGAACCCGAGCGATCCCTGACCTTAAGGAGGTTACCCTAGTGATCCTAGTCTGGATCTCAGTAACCCCCTGAGCCTCCACAAGCTCCTAACCCTAACCAGCAGTCAACAACATGATGGTCCCCTCAACCGTGACCAAAGGCGACCGTCCAACCGACTCCGTCTACAAATGCCTGCAGTCACAGGACAAGGACTCCCAAAGGCCCCTTTCACCACATCAGCCGCTAACTGACTCCGAGGGATCCCCGACCTACTCTGCAGCATCAGCCAAGATCGCATCCTACACCCTGCCACATCTGTGCCGCTAGTGGTGTAGTTCTTGTTGGCTACTGGTCCCTTCCGTGCTGACCTCAAACCCAGGAGCTTGTATTTTCCCAACCTAGTGGCCTGCTTGCCGCAGTCCCCTAACCCATGATTGTGCTGATCCAGTTGGCTAACACGTGGTCCATGCACTCTGCACCCAGCCGCCTCTGTGCCGCTGGAAGTGCGACTCGAGTGCCGATCTGACTGAATCTTACTCATGGACCCATAAACCCTGTTCTGTTATCTCAGGACTAACTGTGTGTCGTGAGTAATATTGCAACACTGTAGTACTTTGCTTGCTGAAAATATTACCACTTTTTCCTTATTCTGGGAAATGTACCAGCCTGGTATCTAGAGATACCTGGCTGTGTAAGAAAGGTAACTGAAAAATAATCCTGGTTATATGTGATATCAAGTATCAAAACTGTAACCAAAATCAATTGCATTTTTCTGTGTTTCAACTGCATTATATTGCTTTCCAATTGTACTCTACTACATTGAACTGGAAAAGTATTATATCATACCTGTACCAGGCCTGGCTTGGTTCTAGAAAATAAAAGAAGACTAAAATAATATTTTTTATACAAACAAATTGGTCTGAGTTCAGTTTTTGAGTGTGTGACATCATTTCATGTGTGTGTACAATAAATGCTTCGCACCACCCTCTGATATTGCCTTACTGCTCGCCCACATTACCACAAATAGAGAGTAAGGTGTTATCTACTTTTACCTCTGCCTACCTTTGAGGTTCCACTGGGCTCTGTGCACACTATACCTTACTTTGGTATAGTATATACTGAGCCAGCTTCCTACATTGAGGTGCAACCTCCCATTGCTCCAGGCAGCCAGCCAAGGGTACACACAAGACTCAACCAGGCCCCTTGGATCCAGTGACAATATTCTCCTCAACAGAGATTCTTGTGGCATGGGCCCGGGGAGTGGAAGCCAGTGACTTTGGGCAGAGGCCATGATGTAAGGCACTAACATCCTCCTGATCTGGAGGTCGGGCACAGTCTAGGCTTCCAACACGTGTCTCTCGGACTTGACAAACTTCCTGCAACACCCCTCGGACACCACACACTATGGAGTGCAACCTAGCACAGGTTTCTGGTTGCGAGAATGGGTCCCTCGAACTTGGCAAACGTCTCCAGCACTCCTCGAACTCCTCAAGTTCTTGCACTTCAGGAGGGACGCTGATCTTTACAAGTAGACTCCTTTGCACAGTGTGATTACGTCATAAATCAGGACAGTGCTTGTCCCAACTGACGATCACTTCTGGTCATTTCTGCCTCAACCTCAGTGGTACTTATGATCTTTTGGAAATGGGGAGATCCTTTCTGTCCCTGGATCTCATGGACAGGAGGCCAGCAAGCTGGCCTTTGGAGAGTGCTTAGGGACCCGGGTCATGACAGCTCGCTATTGGCTGCAGGCCAGCAATATCCAGGCAAAATCCACTAAGTGATAGTCCCCTTCCTGGAGCACGACAAGCCCCAGGCCACCACAAGTCTCTGGATAATCCAGCTGCTTTCCCTCCTGCCCCAGTGGTTCCTCTTGTCGGTGTTCCAGAATTGGATTCTAAACCCAAACCATCTCTAAATCCTGATTACGGAGCCCCAGTGGTTAAACCCACAATGGCCTTTGAAGATGAGATCAGTTCAAAAGGCCACCTTTGAAATGCTCAGGTCCTCTCTAAATTTTGTCCTGTCTGCCATCCTACCCTGCTAGGCTTGATCAATATCTTTAGTGGGGACAATACCCTGTCCCTTGGAATGCAGGCACACATTCCACACCCTCGTATCTGTCCCAGGAAGGCCCTTCAGAGTCAGAGGTCTACAGTTTCCATTGACCACTAGTTTATGGCCTTCTATCAGGAATGCACAGATGTAGCTGTCCCCCCAGCATCCAGATGTGGATTGGAGACAGGCTGATAGGCACACAGATCCACTAGGATAGAAATGCCCACTTTCCCAGAGCGCCATTTCCAAAGTAGACATGTCGAATCCACTCGCACGACCGGAGAGGATTTTCTATTACTAACTCATCCATATCAAACACAATACTGCTACTCTTCTGTACATAGGATATACTGCTCTATAGCCTTTCCACTGGTCCCCCACGGTAATCAATGTGAGAAGCAGGCCCCACCGTACCGAACACACCATCTAGTGCCATTCACTGCCAGTGCATGTAGCGCTCACACGCAACTGTCCTGCCTCTTCCCAACACCGCACCCTGCCCCCAGGGAGTACTCCGATGTAACGAGACACATGCAAAACCTTGACAAGTAGCTTTTTAAATGCCAAGATGGGTAACAGTAACCTGCACACACAGGCCCCTCCAGGGCAAACCTGTCACACATTTGAAGAGCTACCTCCATGGGTAGCACAACCAGTGCTGCTGGCCCATGGAGAAGCATTTGAGTTACATTGCCTTGGCATATATCTTACCCTAGACAAAGGACTTACAGCTAACTCAAATCAGCCAATCATGTATACACAAATCACCAGTATGTATATGACAAATATGACAAGCACAGCGCTTTGGCACTGAATGGCAGTGTCAAAAGTGCTCAAAGTCCTAAGGCTAGCACATAGATCAGCGGAAAATCGGGAGAGACAACAGCAAAAAGTCGATGGAAAGCACCCTAGAAAGGGCCATTTCCAACAAACAAGAAGCAGACTTGCAGCTATCTGGAGCATTTCTTTTCGATATAATTTTGTAAATTTATTAAGTGAAGTTACTGTGACATTCCAATAGTGAATAAAATACTATTGATGCAATAATAGCTACAATCTATTCCTCGAGGGCCACTTTTTTATTGTTTATTTATAGGACCATGTGAGCACAGGGCTTAGAGGTGTTCTTCACCCAAAACCTTGATATTGTGGGGCACATTTACCCAAAAATCACGCAGTGCAGCAATCCACCTTTCTGCGCTATGTAGTAGGATCAAGGATACCTTCATTGTAAGCAGGATTGTTTTCGTGCAGAAAGGGGCATCTCCCTACACAAAAGCAATCCTCAGAGGCACTTCCCTCATTCTAAGTGTGCTGCAGCATGCAGCACACATAGAAAGAGGAAAAATGTGGAGAACTAAAGATGTTTCTCCTTGTTAGACCTTACCTGGGCAGGGGAAACAGCCTTTATAACAAGGGTTTAACCTCGTTGTGCCTTTACCACACATTTTTTAGCATGCATATTTTTACCACGTGCATGCCTTTACAACGCATGCCTTTACCACGGATTTAAGTTAAGTTAGGGTTGTGGGGGGGTCTCCGCCCACAAATATATATTTTTTATATCTAAAAACAATGTGTGTTAATGGTATGCGTTGTAAAAGCATGCTCGTGGTAAAAACATGCGTGGTTAAAAATGCGCTGTAAAGGCATACAATGTATTCACCTGCATTGTACCATCCTACAACCCCTAGGCAGGCATATCATTTTTACACATTCCCATGCCTACCAGTAATGGTAAATCAAGGAATGCACCAAAATGTTGTGTTACTCTAGATTTAACAATCCACATAGGGCCATGCAAAGTGTCCTTGCATGGCTTGATAAATGTTACTTAGTAGTTGCACCACCCTTGTGCTTCAGTGCGTGGTGCAAGGGCGATGCACCTTCTTGGTAAATATGCCCCTAAATGTGGCCAAATTATTAATTGTACTCCACAATGATCCAAAATATGTGTAAAAGTGAACAGTTAAACAGAAAACCAGTAAAGAGGTGAATTAGATATTCAAAAATCCCACAATCTGCCACATTCTTCGGCAAACTGTTCTGAACAGACGTAGAAGTATGAAGTTGATCATCATAACTGCAGAGATCATCCTCTTATATATGTTTTAATTGCTTCCCACTCTTGCTGAGTGTAAATGTTTGTATGTTAGCCATGTCTGGTGGCTCAGTGGACTAATGCGCCTACTGCAGGGGGGCTGTGTTTAACCTCATGGTGGCAGGTTCAAATCCCGGTGGGTCCACTCAGCCTTTGATCCATCTGAGGTCGATAAAATTAGTACCATTGAGTTGGGTAACAGCAAGCATCTGTTATTCAGCGGCAAGATACCTGTAGTGGTGAAAGTGTGCTATACAAATGTTATGTTATCCAAAATATTCTAACATTAGTAGCTGTTTGTTTTTGCATTTATTGTTAATGCAATGCTGCTTTACTTAAATTATATCTATGAGTGCACTTGGAGGTCGAACAACTTTGTGAGTCTTATTAATACTAAAATAAAAGACCGTGTTTCAATAATGTTGACATGGGTTTCCCTACTAGTAAACTGAAGACCTTGATATTTGCAACTACTCAAAATTCAAAAAGAAAATTGCCACAGGAGAGAGAACTAAACACCAGTACCTGTATAACAGCTCTCTCTAAGATGACTGGACAGTGAGGTAGAGCCCAACACAACTGATTGGTGTCTCCATACCTTGACCTGGCAAACATTTATTTTAATGTTCTACATTTTTTTGGTAATTTCCTAGTTTGGCACAGTGGTTCCTTTCAAGGTAAAAACGTTTGATGGGTTACTGATGTTGGGTTATATGGCTGTTCACCAAACTTTTAAACTTGTTTTGTTTTTCAGAATCAAACTCTCAAAGTGGAAGTTTGTTTCTGAAAAACGAAAAAACACATTTTCCATCACACATTTTCACTTTACTTTCTTTTCATCCGTTACTTTCCTGAAAACTTCAGCGGATAAAGAAGTATCATAAATAGCATGATCTTTCATATCTAAAGTGAGGTGCACAGGCGAGGCTGGTAGGACAGTTGAGTGCTATGCCATCATCCCTGTATGTCTGAATATGCAGACGCACTGGATCTATGTATGAGTCTTTGGTATACAGCTGGGGGGGATACCACTCCACTGCATTGCTCATAGTTTTATATCCTCTCTTCTCTTTAGGCCAAAGGGCTGTAGCTTTCTAAGTTCAGCTTAAATGAGACAACAATCTGCTTTCCAGTATTGTGGCAGAACGAAGTTGATCCAATCCTTCTTCAGACCTGCTACTTTTTTGTCATTACCCAGTGACATCTAAATTGATGAAGACAATATTTTCATGGGCTCCACATTCTATGACTATCGAATAGCTCAAATCATTCTGACGACACAATGCCATTGGGTTTACAGTGATGAGAAACATATGATCCCTGTGATGGAGGCATACCTCTTGCTCAAATTTTCCAGTATCCTACAAACAAGTGAACACTGAGTTGAGTATGATGATTTGTGTGTAGCCTTTTCTGAGCTAGTCTTCTTTTGTCTCAGGCTAGTTTAGAATATGAAAATGGGCTAAGCCAATGCCTTAACAGTTTGTCTAGAAATTAACACACTGATGACTGGCACATCCAATTTGGCCCAACAGATTTTCTTGTGCTGGAAGCTGCCAGCCAAAAGCACAGCAGGTCAACCTAAACCCCGTCACGAGTCCTAGAACAACTATGCTACGCGGCTGAAGCTACTTGAACTCATATTCAATGTCTTTCGGTCACCTTTTAACGAGCTTGCAGAACTGTTCTTCGAGAAAATTGCTGGCTACTTGTTCGATAGACCTAAAATTGGGGGGAATCGCACCTTGATTGTCAAAATCCCCCCTATGCATTTTATATAGGAGTTTACATCCAACATAGAAACAAAACAACATGTTCTTTTGTGCATCTATTGCATTGACCTTAGTTTAGTGCTCAGCATTCATAATTAATTTCTCACAGAATGTCATGACATATCCTTTGATTGAAAATATGAAACATTCAACTAGTGTTTTGCTTCTCACATCAAAAACGTTTCTGTTGCTTTGTGCAACCTCATCGTGAATTTCTTTTTCATTCAATATACACTAAAAACTGGCACTATGCATTTTAAAACCTCTGTACATGTGTTTGAATATTAATATATATTTTTTTAATTGATTGAACGCTTTTGTATTTGCCAAACCTAGCCTGTCAGGAAAAGGTCTGGCGGTGAAGGCCTGTTTACTTAAAAATGATCTCATTACTCTGATTCGCCTTTCCGCATCCCAGTATTTACCCTTTTGTTGGAAGTCGAACACAGGCAGAGCACAGTGTGCAACACATATTCACACCCAGCCCTGGGAAGTCCTCTTCCCTGGGAAAACACCCCTAAATTACCTTCAATCATAGTTCAGCACTAAATTAATGCTTGTGTAATATATGGCCTCAAACTCTAAGAGAAATAAGCATGGGCGAAATATAAAAATTACACCAGTTTAATTCACAAATTTTGGGAATTTTGAATCACTCTTGCTATGCCAAATTCCCGGAATTACGCCAATACGCCAGTTTGCATAATTATATGCTATTCGCGGAAAAAAACCAAAGTACGCAAACAACAGAACGCAAATAGTTGGTGTTTGGCAGTGCTCTGCTGAAATGCAAAGTTGTGCCAAAAACTTGCACGAGGATGCATTTCCTGTGGCTCTCCCTCACACTCCAATTTGCTTCGCAAACTACAACTAACAACCTCGGCGCGTGACAATCACAAGTGTATCCATCGGCAAAACATTGAATTCTCTACTAGCGGAGGAATGACAGGCGCAGACGTGGGAGAATCATTCCTGCATCTCTTATGAAGAGAATCGATTGACTATCAAACCGCAATAGCCACTTATTGAAAATTCCTCTTAAGACCACAGATGCCTTTCGCTGCCCTGGAAACACTTCAGCTGTACTGCAATCTTGGCATATTGTATAAAACATCTCCTGACTACATTTCCAGAATATAAAATGCACTGTGTATAATGTACAAGGTCGTGATCTTAGACAGCAGCGTAATTGCTTTGGGGGCACATGCATCAACAAAAATACTGATCACAAATGGGCCGATTCGCAGAATCTGCCCCTTTGCGACCAGTATTTTTGCATTTGGTATGCATCAACCCAGATGCAAATGCGCAATTTATGTAATCGCAAAATTTGCGATTACTTAAATTGTGAATGCATTTAGGGAATCGCACATTACGATTCCCTTAATGCAATTCATGATGCAATTTCAAATTTCAAATTCCCAATTAGAAATAGCAAATTACCATCAATTTGACCTTGATGGTAATTTGCAAAAACTTTGAAAAAAGGACTAAAGTGCATTTTTCAAAGTTTCATGTTACACACACACATGCCCTTGGGCATGTATGTGCGCAACATGTGGTAGCATCTCAATTTCAGGGTTGAAACAGGGTGTCCTTTTGGCACCCTTGCACCCTTGAAATTGCATGCGCAATTTGCGAGTACCTATTTAGTACTCGCAAATTGCGCATGTAATTCCCATTCATTCCTATGGTTCTCTAGGCCCATAGGAATGAATGGGTAGCTATTGCTTGATTGGGATTCGCAATTTGTGAGTCGCAATTAAGGAATATGTAGGAATCACAATGATTCCTACATGCATAGCGATTTGCGAGTCCTAAATAGCGATTTCTTAAAATTCGCTATTTAGGATTTGCAAATCCTGACTTTGATGCATGTGGCCCTTGATGTTTTGTCTGCTAGTTGAGGTGTGGCATTCATCTGCTTTTGACACTGCTCAGGGGATGCAGAATTCTTTATGTTGGTTTTCAATAATGACCCATAACAAGTTCACTAACCAGTTCTACCCTATTTATTTGTATTACATCTCAAAAACAGTTATCAGTATAGATTAAGGTTTTAATCTGAATCCATTACTGTGAGTCTACTATTTGTGTGGGAAGTTGAAAAGATAAAGACTTCTCCTAGTAAATCCATCTCGCTGGCCAAACATACACGTTTGTACACATCCTGAACATACATTTATCACAGTGGCCTCACTATATATATGCTAATGAACAGTATTAGAAAATTAGAAACATGTGAAAAATATCTTTATTTTTCTTTTTTCAATAAAAAAACAGGTTTTCAGTGGAAACTAATTCCTTTCCTTCCCCGGGAAAAATAAGGAACATGGTTTTCACGTTTTACACCAATTGCACTAACATTCCCTTGACTGTCTGAGAGGTTTGAGGTCCTTGATTGATTTCAAAACCACTCTTCGGGAAATTACACATAAACGCTTTGCTTCTGAAGACCCTATTCTGGACTAAGGGCCCCATTACGATGGTGGTTGGACGAGCCTCCGACTGCAATTGCAGCGGGAATGAGACCGCCCAACAAGGAGTGAGCGGTCCCACACGCCATATTTGATTAGAACGGCGTGCAGGCGGTCAGAAACGTCCTTTTTCTACTGCGGCTTGTGCTGCAGACCGGAAAAGGGCCACAGCACAAGCCGCTGTAGAAATAGGCATTTTTCAAACATCCATGCACCGTGTGCCAGGTTGCACACGATGCATGGATGTTTGGGGCGGCACTACATGTGCCCCCTTGGCCACTTAACAGTGGCCCATGGAGGGCTGGGTCCCTGCTTGGGGCACCCAAAGTCCCTTTCCAGCTGCCTTTCCATGGCGGTGGGACCGCCTTGAAAAGGCAGTTGGAAAGGGACATCCTAATCCATACGGCGATGCCTCTGCAGGCACCGCGCTCATGGTAGGGATCGAAGTCCAGCACCACCCAATGCGCTCCTTGAGCCTGTCGGAGGCAGTGGTCTTTTCCTCTGACATCACCACTCCGACTGCCGATATTGTAATCCGGCAGTCTGAACGATGCCCTGGATATCAGGCGGAGCGCCACTGATGGCGGTGGCAGTCCCCCCGAAATCAAATGTGGGCCTAAGTTACTCAGCAATGCACTGTAAATATCAATGACAAGCGTGTTGTGAGGGGCTATGATGTGTAGGTCATGCATCAGATATTCACTGATAATCTATGTAGAGAAATGATCTAGAAACTGTCATGTGCAGATAGAAAAGCAAACGTTGAACTGTGAATACCATTCCATTCCTCAGCAGAGATATTCAATTGTCTCTGTGATCTTTTGCCTCCTTGCTTTCTCCTTGCTCTCCCGTTCCTGGCTATGGGTTGCATGATATTCTCCAGCAGGTTGATGGGCATATGGTAGAGCTAATGACTGATTGAGAAAGCTAAGTTTTAGAGTGGAGGGAGTCATTGGCTGTGGAAACCTTGGGGGCTCCTTTTAAGATCTTCATTATGCGCACATTATGTGATGATGTTCAGAGAGACATCTTAATGTAAACAATGGTTGTGATCGAGCCCACAATTTTTTTGACTTTCAGCATAATATGGAAGACCTCTTCAAATTGTCAAGTTCTTTTTGTTAGCCTAGATCATGAGAGTGCTAGTAGACTAAGCATAGACTGTGCACTTTCATTGAAATGAGATAGGCGTTGCTGAGACATCTAGTTGTCAGCCTCCATAAATCTCCAAATTCTTGGAAAAGGCGACTTTTGAAGTTTTATATTTTCTCCACAGAAAAGATGGAGAAAATATAGGAAGTCTGTGGCTATGATGCTGGCTTTCATGCATATATTTACAACTCTGATAAGGCTCAGCAGAAATGTTTTCATGACATCTCTTGGCATTCTTAGATGTAGTATTTGTCAGAAGAGATTGAGAATCATATTGAGTTCCAAACTCCCTTAAGTGCTTGGGATTGGATAGCAATGGAGGCAACAAGCAGGTGCTTATGTGTAGCGTTCGGACCTGACTGGACTGGCCAGATCAAATAGATTTGTTGGGAACAAATTACACTAAGGTCAAGTAAATCAGATGGCTTCAATAAACCATTTTTACAGCATCACTTACAAACCTAGGAAATTTGTGTTTTTTGACTAAGGTAAATTCAGAGGAAGACTTTGTCAAATCTTCCAGCCATGACTACGTCTTGTTGTAGTGTGCATTCCCTACCCACATAGATATTTGTGCCGGATTTCTAAAAGCTTGCCTTGTTTGGAATTGGTTTTCTGGTTGAGTGGGCACAAGGGAACCTTACTCAAGCAGTAACCACAATCCTTGTCAGGGTGGAACACAAGAAAAATCCAAGTAATAGAACGGGAGTTAAGGAATTTTTAAAGTTTCAGGCAGAAATAGCACTAAAAAGCACAAAGCGCCACTCACTGTTATCTTGTTGCACTGGGCTGGGTCAAAGTCAATTTCATGTTGGCCCCAATGGGACATGGGTTGGAAAGAGGGACCAAGGGGCATATTATCAAGAAACGGCGTTAAAATTATCGCCACTTTAGCGGCAGAAAACTGCCGCTAAAGCGGCGATAATGGGCTTGAGAATATGCCCTTGAGAATTCCCATAGAAGCCCATGTTGACACCAGAACGTGGGTTTCTATGGGAATTCTCAAGGGCATATTATCATGCCCATTATTGCCGCTTTCGCTGCAGTTTTCTGCCGCTAAAGCGGTGATAATTTTAACGCCGTTTCTTGATAATATGCCCCTACGTTCTTCTAACTCAGGCCTCACCAGCACTACATGGACACCTTCATCTGTGAGCGCTTGTTGCTGATCAGATTCTTAAGAACACCCTCACCACCACTCAACGTTTCAAGAATGCTGTTGATGATGTGCGGCCCTACCTCCACCAAGCCTTTACTGAGGTCCCTTACCTAAAATGTCTTCACAAAATCATTAAGAAAGGAATAACTAGCTTTGCCTGTACCTGTCCACATACCTGTCTTACTTCCCAGCAGCAAATGTTTTTATTGTTTCTTCATGAGGGCTTCTGCTGCACACCTCAGGCGTAATGTTGCTTCCCTTTTGACTGACCTTCACTACACCTCTGTGTTACACGCTTCACAAAGCATGGTAGGACCGATTTTAGCATGGTTTGATGATCTACAAAAAGGTCACAAATAAATAAATGAAGGGCTTTAGAGGGTCCTCCTTACCTTCAGTTTTGTTACTACCACTTTCTGACCCTCCCACTGCGGGTCCTGCCACTTCACTTCTGCAGCTATTTCTCAGCACTGCACCTTCTCCTTTTTCTCCACCTCACCATTGGGACTGGCATCTTCTTCCATGCCTTTCCCTCTCTCTTCTGTGTCATCTTTTCCCTTGCTCTTCCCTCTGTTTCCATGCACCTCTCAGCCATACTGTTTCCCTTTCCTAGTCATTCACTCTCTTTCACTGGCGTCTTGTCAGGTATATCATTGGGGCTGCAAAATGACTTAATATGACAATTGATCCACGATGACATCATAAGAAGCAGAACCACATCACATTTAACCACAATGATGGGGCGATGTTCTCTCCAGAGGTTGCATCATGTTAATAAACACTGAAGAAAAACAGGCACAGGCTGCCAACCACTAACATGAGTAAATGCTAATGACATGTGGCCTCGTTTAGAAGACGGTAACGCATAACTGGATGCGCTATCCTTCCTTCTCTGGGTTTCCCACCTCACCTAGAACTCAAAATAATGTTGTTTTCCCTACCAGATGCTGCGGGCTGCACAATCGTGAAAAACCTTTTGGAAGGGTAATGTAGGAATAACATCCATTCTGTCCAGATCTGCGATCTAAACCACAGAGATACCAGGCAGGAAAAAGTAGAGGTGTATGGTTCACGCACTGGGGCAAACCTCTGACATAGTTCAAGACATCATATATGTAATTTCAGAGGGGTCTGTCTTTAGAAATATTTGAGTGACAACTGATCTGCTATGGCAGTGTGCATGGTGTACCTGGATTTATTCCCCAAGGAGGCTCCCACTTCAAGCTTCTTCCTGGGCAAAATGTGCATCACGGTGGAGATGTATATATGTATGTCAGGTCGGCAACATCTGGGCTGGTGGAGGTGCAGCCTCCGTTGCAACAGATGTATAGCAGTTGACACACCTAACTGAGAATTACCACATTACATTGTTTAAAAGAATCAGTAGTCAAAGAGGTTACAATATAAAATATGTAAATATCTTCCTTCCTTCCTTCCTTCCTTCCTTCCTTCCTTCCTTCCTTCCTTCCTTCCTTCCTTCCTTCCTTCCTTCCTTCCTTCCTTCCTTCCTTCCTTCCTTCCTTCCTTCCTTCCTTCCTTCCTTCCTTCCTTCCTTCCTTCCTTCCTTCCTTCCTTCCTTCCTTCCTTCCTCCTTCCCTCCCTTCCTTCTCCTATATTTCCTTTTCACTCTTGCCACATCCCTCACTTTTTATTCTGTTTGTTTCTCTCATTACCCAGTTCTCTTGCTCCTTTTCCTCTCTTTCTCCCTTGCGCCTAAATTGGCCTTCTTTCCTCTCTGCCTGTTCATCTTCCCCTTTGTTATTCCTTTCCACTTTCCTCTCTATCTCTCTCCCCCTGTGGTCTGCCCTTCTTGGCTATCAATACTTCTTCCTCTCTCTAAAAAAAACATGGGGATTTCGGGCTCCTTTTCACAGTGCTCCTCTTGCCTCCCCTCCCTCCCTGTCCTTCTCTTTGCCTTTCAATCCCCTCTCACTCCTGACCCCTTTTCTTTCTTTCTTACTAGCAGAGCCCCCTTCTTTTTCTCTCCTTTAGCTCTTCCTCCTGCTTCTTCGCCACCCCTGCCACCATCTCCTTTTTTGCCTCTCAGTCCTTAAATGCCAGGCCCTTTATCTCCATCTTGTCACTCCCACTCATCCCACCCCCTTCCCTCTAGTGTTCCTCTGCCTGCCTGCTTCTCCCACATCCTGCCGCTCTTTCCCTGTCTCTCCTGTTGTCAGAGAGAGTGTGTGTGTAGCCACGTGTGTCTCTGTTAACACAACATTACTAAATCCAATCCCGCAGGAAACAGCTCCAGCTGCACACCTCAGCGCCCCCAGCCTCCTCTCATTCATTTGCATCCGAGCGGTTTGTGTAAACAACGCTGTCGGTGGAATATAAATAACTGCTTCTGGAATTGCAGGAGAGGCGTCGCTTCTGCTCACTATGCTGCCCACCACGCCCTCTCTTCGTGGGCTCTGCCAGGCGTTATGGACTCACCCTGTGCCAGCCTGGAAAATCATCTTTGCATTCTTGATGCTGGGGGCTCCCCCCCACTTTCTGGTCAAACCCGCATGAAGAGAGAATTATCCATAATCCCTAAATAAACGTGACGCCTAAGGGAAACATGGAGCCTTATTTAGAGTAGGCCTTGGCCAAATTAAAATTAAAATCGCGTAATTTGCATAATTTCAGGAGCTTTTCCTTGCTCATGTCGCACGAATTTCCTGAAATGACACAATTCTGGTACTTCATGCAATTACATATTATTCCAGGTAAAAATTCAGCAATAATGTTGCAGTTTGCAGTAAAAATTTACCAAACATGCACAGGAACAATTGGACTCGAGCTGCTATTTTTTTCGGGGTGTTATGCTTCAAATTGGTCTTTGTAACATAATTGAGGTAAGGATTCATCTCATGTAAGAATGTAGAGCTAAATGTCAGGTTTGCATTTGGTGCAATTACATCTAATTTTGCATAATTTTACCAAACTTTCATGTAACTGTAACAGTAAATTACGTACATTTTGCACACCCTTAATTTAGAGTTTGACAAGTGCATTGTAACCTATGGCATTTGTAATACAGTGGCAAAACTTAATTGTGTAGCCCTACTGAATTCATTCACTCCTATCCGTTATCGTATTGTTCTTTAACACATTCATGAGCAAGAATGAATTGATATTTTATAACTCATTATGGATGCAGTTTCTCATTGGTTTGAAACATTGAATAGCTTTGAGTATGCTTGCTAATTTTCGTGGTTCACGTAAGCCCTGAAGCCATGTTATTCAAGGTTGTACATTTGCACATTTCTGAGAAGCATAACCTTGCTTTCGACCCTGGCAATTGAAAATGAAGATTTCTGAGACTAATGAGATCAGTATTACATTTATAGACAATATCTTCTCCTCAAGGACATACTGTGCTACCTTTGGGAGAAGATCCTGCCACCTGCTCATCAGATAGATGTTGGAAATGGATCCTCCTGCAGGGTCATCCCCAAACCTTTTGCCTTACTCCTCCTCTTTGTGCTGAAATTGGTTTTGTTGGCCTTAAAACTCTGCCCACTTTACCACTGCTAACCGGTGGTAAAGTGCTTGTGCTCTTTCCCTAAAGCATGGTAACTTTGGCTCATATCCAATTGGCTTATTTAATTTACTTATAAGGCCCTAGTAAAATGTGTGCCCTAGGCTTGTAAATTGAATGGTACTAGTGGGCCTGCAGCAATGATTGTGCTACCCACTTAAGTAGCCCTTTAAAAATGTCTCAGGCCTGCCACTGCAGAATCTTTTTGTGCAGTTTTAAACTGTGATGTCGACCTGGCAAAATACACCTTTTGCCAGACCCAATCCTTCCTTTTTAATACATAAAAGCCACTCCTAAGGTAGGCCCTGGACAGCCCGATGGCAGGGTGCAGTGTATTTAAAACGTTGGACATGTACTTTTAAGTTTTACGTGTCCTCATAGTAAAAAAACTCCTACATTCATTTTTCACTACTGTAATCTATATCTCCCATAGGATAACATTGGGGTTGCCTTAAAACTTTCTATAAGTGTAATTTCAAATGGGAAGAGAGGACCTCTTCAAGTGCGGTGTCTCCAGAATCACAATTTAAAATCCTAACTCACAGTGAAATCGGATTCTAAATTGCAATTCTGAAAATGCCCCTTTTAGGAAGTTGTTATTATTTTGCCTTAACCATTTGGTACCTTCATCCTGTCTCTAGTGACATGACTGGGCGTAGTTGACAGTTGGGCTTTGTGTATTACTCCTAGACTGCCAAACATAATGGAAGCTTATTTGTGACTGAGTGGACCATCATTTGCAGGATGGGAGGGAGTAGCTGGGCCCAGCCTCACCTACAGCTGAATAAGCTGTGTCCTGTCTCCACACAAACCGCTGCATTCCCTCTGTAGTTAGTCTGGAGCCAGGGCAGGGAAGGCAGGGCATCTGTGCACTTTAAAGGCATGCCTCTAGAAGTTTCCACCCACTTCTAAGGTACAACTGTGTATAAAAGAAGGACCTCAGATAATGCCCCTTCAGCACACTTCTGGTCTTGTGGATACTCTGCCAAAAAGATGGACTGCTGCTCTGCTGAAGAACTTCCACTCTGATGGAGTGCACTCTTCTGGACTCCTGCTTTGTTGTGCTAACTTGCAGTTTGCTGCGCTCTTGCTTAGGTGAAAGCAACTTATTATTATTATTATTATTAATGGCATTTGTTAAGCGCATGGTTGCACAAAGAACAGTGCGTCCCCGCGCTGATAGTACCACCCACATCACACAGTAACCATAGTAGCGGAGGAGGGACAGCAGGAGAACCATACTAAATTAGGCTTTGGGGAAAAGACGGGTTTTCAACATTTGTCTAAACCTCGTTTCAGACGGTTCCATTCTCAGTTCGATGGGAAGATCATTCCAGCCCTTACTGGCAAGGTAACGAAAGGACCGTCCTCCCATCCTAGCTCTGTAAATCCGTGGAGCGACTAACAACATATTGCCCATTGACCTAAGAGAGCGTGAAGGCCGATAGACAGGAAGCAGTGCTTGGAGATAAGAGGGGGCTTTTAGATGAGCAATGCGATGGGCAATGCACAACATTTTGAACGTAATTCGTTCTCTTATCGGGAGCCAATGTAAGGAATGCAGGGCATTTTTCCCAGAGGCCCTTCTAGGAAGGTTCAAAACAAGCCTAGCAGCTGCACTTTGAACACGCTGCAACTGCATTAGACCTTTATTACTTAGTCCGCATAGGAGGGAGTTCCCATAGTCTAAGTGGGAAGTGACCAAGGCATGTATCATTGTCTTTCTAGCGCTAGGAGGCAGAAGGTCAAGAATCTTCCTAAGGACCTTTAAAATACCATAGCATTTACCCGCCACATTACCCACATGGTTAGTGTAGGCAAGATTGGAATCAAGGAGTATGCCAAGATTCTTGACTGTTTCCACCGGGACCGGAACAGAACCCAGTTCTAAGGGCCACCATGCGGAAGTCCAGATGGATGGACAAGGACCAACAATAAGAACTTCCGTCTTATTGCCGTTAAGGCGGAGGTAGTTCAACTTCATCCACCCATCCAGTGCTACCAGGCATGCCGAGAATTTCTCAGCCGCCACAACTGGGTCACGAGACAAATTGATCACCAGTTGTGTATCGTCTGCGTAAGAGACTATGGCAACACCGAATGACTCCACTAGTCTAGCAAGAGGTTCCATGTACAGGTTGAATAATGTTGGGCTCAGAGTCGAGCCTTGAGGAACCCCTTGTTTGAGACTTCTAACACTGGATTTGCACGGTGGACAGTGCACCTGAAATCTTCTGTTCTTAAGAAAGGACGTCAGCCATTCATGGGCTGGACCAATTATGCCCATCTCACTCAGACGGTCCAGTAAAACGGAGTGTGACACGGTATCAAACGCCGCACTTAGGTCCAATAGGACCAGTGCGATCGTGTGCCCCTCATCCGCCTGGCACCGCAGCAGTTCCGTCGACAGAAGGAGAGCGGTCTCCGTCGAATGTTTGGCTCTAAATCCTGACTGAGACGAATGAAGGATCTTATCTTCCATGAATCTCACCAATTGACGGTTGACAAGTTTCTCAACTACCTTCGCACAATAGGGGAGGAGCGAGATAGGTCTCAAATTGTCCAGTTGTAATATGCTGATATGAGCTTTCTTTTTTATCGGGACAACTTGGGCCAATTTCCATTCGTCCGGAGCTAGGCATTCTTGGAAGGAGAGAGAGGCCAAATTTCCTAGGTGTTCAGCTACCTGGGGGAGATGGTTGCGAAGAATCCTCGCTGGAACAACATCTAAGGGCGAGCCAGAGTGAATATTCGATAGAATATTAATTAACTCCTCAGTTTGGGGGACCACAAAGTTCCCCAAAATATTCTTGACCTGTATTTCGCAGTAAGAATTGGGCCGATCTGTGTGTTCTGAGATGGTCTGGAATGAATCATAGATCTTTTCTACCTTCCCAACAAAGAAGTCAGCGATCATATTACATGATTCAGTCGAGGGGCTAGCTTCCTCTGAACTAGCTAACGGGGATGAGAGTTCCTTTAAGATCTTGAATAGCTCTTTTGAGGTATTTTCTGAGCAGTCAATCCTCCGACTGTAGTAATCTCTTTTAGCTTTCCTGATTAATTTATGATATGCCTTTAGTTCACTCGTATATACTTCTCGTAGTGAAGGGGCATAATTCACTCTCCATCTACGCTCAAGAGTTTTACATTTAGTTTTGGCTGCTTGTAGCTCAGTAGTAAACCACGGAGCCGATTTCAAGCTCCGAGCCATAGCTTTCTGAGTCCAGGGTGCAACAATATTCAAAGCACACTCAACCCACTCGTCATATATCCTGCACGCCTCAGTCAGGTTATTACTGGGTTTAGAATATCCCTGTCCTAAGGCATGACTGAATCCATCATGACTAAATTTCCTCCAGTCTCTGCGCTTAATAGCCAAAGGTTTAAGTGAAGACCCTCTGGGTCCTGCATCTGCTGAACCCAGGACCCTGAGCGACTCCGAGGGCTAGTTGGCTGGCCTCTTAATCGGAAGCCTCAGGTACATAACAGCCTTCCAACAACCTTGCACCTGGACTGTGAGGCTACCCTGCCCAGACTTTGCATCGCAAGCTCCATTGATCGGATGCTCAACAAGAAAACAACAGGACCTTGCACTGTAGCCTAGGGCACGCAGCACATCTCTGCAACGCACCCTAACCAGAATTTAAAGCACTTTGTTCTGTGGACCTAACCGGGCCCCTGTAGACGACCCATGCTCAACTGCGGTTGGCCTGAACTCTTGACTTTGTCCCGGTCCAGCGCGACCAGATATCCCCAGTTAATGCCTTGTGCTTTTTGGTGCTATTTTCACTAAAAACCCTAAAATCAATATCTCCGGTTTTACGAATTGGAATTTTGTTGATTTGGTCTTGTTTTATAAAGTAAAAATTACGCTGATTTTCTAACCTAGTGTAGCATCTTTTTTGTGTGTTGTTTTCACTGTTTTACTGTTTGATGTGTTGCACAATACTTTTCACATTGACTCTAAGTTAAGCCTGACTGTTCTGCACCAAGCTACCAGAGGGATGATCACATGTTAATTTGGGGTTTGCTTGTACCTCACCCTGGCTAGTACAGTGGTTGCTACTTGACCAGGGCTTACACCCAAGTCAACCAGTAACCCCGTTTCTCACAATACGTTTGGGCCGAAACATGATTAAGTCACATGATTAGGTTTCATAGACTTGCATTGGATGTAAGTATATGTAAATACTGATCTAAATTGTATATATTTTAGTGTGATGGTCCAACTGAACTTTTTCTAGAGCAAGCCCTGGTCAGTGGAAATGACAATTGTCTTTCATTTTATTTTGCTGAGCTGCTTGGTGTTTTGCATTTAACACTAGTTAGACTTTGAACTTCCCGAAATATTATTTTTAATTTTTCACACAGCGCACAGGATATTGTCACGTTCTTATCAGCCCAAATCCAGACTGTTCGGGTCAAAGCAGGCTAACCACACTCTGTAAATGTATTTCTTTTTACCCTTACTTTTGACATCTGCTTACACAAATGTAATTTACTCACTTGTGTCAAACTCATACTACATACTCCACATAATTACGACTCCCATACCACTCAGTGGGGCATATTTACAAGGGCTTTATCTCCGCTTTTTTGGCTTAAAAAAGCCAAAAAAGCGGAGATCAACCTATCACCCTATTTACAAGAGGGTGCTAACATGCATAATCGCATGTTAGCACCCTCTTTCCCAAAGCCTCCCTTTGCATCTCTAATGAGATGCAAAGTGGGCGTCACTGGGCGTACCCCGGATGGACAACCTTGCAAATATCGCTGATGTTCACATGGCGATATTTACAAGGCTGCCACAGCATTTTAGCAGACGTTAGTTTTTGGAGAAAACAGCTGTTTTCTCCAAAAACTAACGCCTGCTAACATGCAGACTTACCTATCCCTAACATTGGGGTGGATTATGCTGATACGACCCTGTGGGTCGTATCAGCAGGGTTATTACCATTTTGCAGGGAACATCGCTGGAAAATCAGCGATTTTCCCTGCAAAAGGGCGATAACCTCGCTATCTCTGGAATTTTTATCGCCCTGGAGTAACGCGTTGTTAATAACGTGCTACCAGGGCGATAAATTCCAGAGATAGCCTGCGATAATATTATTATCGCTAAGCACGGCCAGCCATAATTATCGCTGGCCGTTGTTAATATGCCCCAAAGTTGGGCCGTCATACTAAAGACTAGTGCTGGATGCTAATACCTATCAAAAGAGAAATTGGCCAAAATCTATCCTTTTTTGTTCAGCCACAGATAGACTTTTGGGAAAAATGCAGAAATCCAGTCTACGCATAAACAAGAAAAACAAATGGATTATTTACCATAACGCAAACAAAATGCTTGCATTTGGGCTACCTGGACAGGAACATGCATTCCAACAGAGGTGCAAACCGGCCACAAGGATACTTATTGGCTGCCCTTTGCAAATGGTCTGAACAAAGAGATCCTTTCAACCAGCAATAAGAAGCCATATGTTGGTATCTTTCTAATTGGCGTCTGGCATCCAATAAAAACGTGCACTGCTCATGAATTGTACATTTTACAGAGGTTGATGGGCTGCTGCAAAATGAGTACCTGCAATTTGCCCTTTTTCGTAGGCCACTGTAGGAGGATGTAGATCATGTGACAATCACAGTTTTTCATTCGTAAGCCACAGACTACAAAACAATCTGCCCAGCACTACTAAGGAGTCTTTGGTACCCAGTGCATCACTTTAAAGTGGCCCAATGCATGCCTTGCTCCGCACATCAGATTTAAATGACAAGCACTTAGTGAAATCTCTATGTCCATCGTGAAGCAACCACACATTTCAACATTTCTGTTGGAGATAAAAATCGATTAAATGAATACACATCAATAACCCTTCCCCCTATCACCGAGCACAAATCCTCATCTTGTAACCTGAAAGGAGCATTGTGTACGGTCACCGACAACTGATTCAATTTTAATACTTTGACAGTAAACCTGTAATATTGTAGTTCACTGACCATTTATATAGCACACACCACCAGCATGTTGCTGCAAAGTTCTTGAATCTAATCCTTTTTTATGACTCAGCTGAAAGGTGCATGTAAGAATTTCCCCTGAAATGGTAATTTGCTAGAGTGTCCTGGCAGGGCTCTTACAACACACTGGCTAGGAAGGCTCCAGAGGGGCAATTCAAAGCCTAGATAGTTATCCATGACTAACTCTTTAGTAATGTGTGCTGGCCTCACGATTTAAACTAAAGGTGGTGCTGGGAGGAGAAATTGTATAAAGAGATCAGTTGAAAATGCATTGCAGTTAAAATAATGCAAAGTCCAAACCTCGGGCCTCAAGTACCAGGTGGTTTAATGGTTGCAAACCCTACATTCTAAACTCCAAATTGTTAAATGGATTTAGGAAACAATAAGGAATTGTTTTTTGGAAGGGGCTTGGTTAGTGTGTTCAATCCAAATACTAATTCCTTATGGTATGTATTTATTTTTTGCAATCAAAATCCAGTTGCAAAACATTACTATTTTACCCCCAACTCAAGGGAGTTGATAACCTATCCGCAAATGGGAAGGGGTCCCTGAATGGGAATGTTAACAAAATAGTTTAATTATGAGTTGGCAGCGGCCCATGGGACTTCTGCCTAATCCTAAGAAAGATTTGTGTTCCTTTTTTTTTTCTTAATGCATTTCATTTTCTTTTAACGAAAATATGCTGCATTTTAAATTTAAAAAAACTGCATTATTTTAAAGCAGTCACAGACATGGTAGTCTGCTGATCCCAGCAGGCCATCATCAATTTCATTGTAGCCAATCGTAGTGGGTCGCAATTTGCAACCTGCCTCATGAATACTGATGAGGTAGGTTGAATTGCAACCCACTGCAATTCTGTATTTAGGGAACTGATCTATTAGTAAAGATAAAATGTAGCAGCTGACCACCACAAAGTAGCAGGACACAATAAATATATCTAGAGTAAAATAGAATCAGCTGCTTTTGGTAGAAGGAACAGGAGAGCAAAAAAAAGTGAAATTTTGTAGATTGACCGGGGCAAAGGGTAGGCTGTCTCTCAGACACATGAGGTTGGTCTGTAATTGGAAGTCTGGCATGGCTGTCTTCAGGCTGTAATCCTCTGAAGAATGTCAGACCCGCCACCAACTCTCCAGTGATGATCACATTGAAGGTGGATGACAGCTGCTCCAGGAAAATGAACAACAGGTGAGCAGATACCAGCACTGGCTACTCAGACTGATGAAGAAGATTCCTCGGATCACTGGAAACAGAAATATCGTGTGGACAGAATCTTGTGTCAAAAATATCGAGAACCAAAATATTGAGAAGGCAAGTGCAAATAGGTAAGTATAGATTTACTATTCTTAACTCCACATCTATGTACCTTGAACATATATATATCGTCATGGTACATATATGTAGAGTTATATATAATAAAACTTTGCTTACCTATAGAAACTTACCTTCACAATAATTTTGTCCTCGATATTCTTGACACAATATCATATCCATACAATATTTGTTGCCAATTCTTTTCTAAACACCGATCACTTGAACCCTCATTGATCTATTGGTAGAGTGTCTGCTACCTCCGCCACTCGATGGAGCAACTCTGGCACTCCCTAGACTCCGCCTAGACTCTGCCGGGTATGGAAATGAGCAGTGCCAGGCTTGAGTCACGCTTTGATTCCCCATGAATCAGATAGACTGTGAGGAGAGTGAGCAACAAGCCAAACCCTAGATCCAGTGCCAATTCATTGGGGTGTGATAGAAATGTATAACTTGTTGTACCATCTAGAATGGGTCTGCAAGTTCCTTGCTAGTCTTAACCCCTTAGCTTACATCACCGAGTGAGATTGCCCATGGACTAATAAAAAACAGGTTTTAGGAGTGACCTTCTCCAACACTAATTGGGTCAAAGTTAGGCAGGCCCTATAATACAATTCATTGGCAATTTTCTATACAACCGGCTGTTACAATGATAACAGGGCAGGGTTTTAACTTTTGGGCTCAACTATGCCAAACTGAAGCCTAACATGTTGCAGAGAATTCTGATGCACAGCAACTTTTCATCTCAACGAGTAGAAATCAATATACTAGTCCAGGTAGAAGACTGCAAATCTGGGTCATATTAAAATTATGCCAGTAAAATTTGTATAATTTACATTTTTTCATTGTGAAATTTGTGAAATTATATCTGCTAGCGGGACCCTGATTGATGCAGGAAAGTTCTTGTGGTGAGACATTTTCTGCGTGTACAAGTCTCCTGGTATATCACAAGTTTTTAAATACATTTTAATGTAAATGAACAAGTGTGCATAGTTTTATAAAAACCTGTAAACCCATGACAGCCAACCAAATACCAGGAGATTATAGTACTCATAGAGCACAGTAGTTTAAAAAAAACTATTTGTACGTGTACGTTTCACTTACAAGCACAAATAGACTTTTATAAATGCCAAGCACGTTTACTATTTAAGAAATTTGAGTTTACATTTGCACTCATGCAAGATTTCGCCTTGCATAAATCTTCCCTCTGTTCATTTATTTAAACATATGTAAATGCCTTCACAGAGGAGCAACTAGGAATTTACAAAAGCTTTCGGGAGAATTTCCAAGAGCTTGGCAGTGTCACAGATCCTCAGTCCTACTCTGGCAACATTTGGGAATTAAAAAAAATAGGAACTTTTCTCCAAAAGTAGGAGGCGTGCAATGCACATTTTGAAGGAGACTTCTGAAAAACATGAGGACATTTGTTTAAAGCTCAAATTGTGCTCTATTCAGAAACTTTAAAACGTTAGGAAGTTAAACTAATTAACTTCAGTACTGCCAGATGAAAATCTAAATTTGGAAGGGGTTCAATAGTGAGTATTCTTGGGGTACCACCAGACGCTGTTGCCATTGAATGTGAACTATCATATCATTATGGAGCATCTATAGATTTCATTGTGAAGAACTGTGGGGCATATTTACAATCCCATATCGCCACCACAACGTCACTCTTTCAGACGTTGTGGTGGCAATAGGGGTTTTGCCTTATTTACAAGTCAGTGTTAAGCCACTTAACGCTGCCTCCTATTTACAAGGGTGGCGCAAATAGGAGGCAGCGCCAAAATTAAGACCAGGGAAATCCTGGTCGTAAACTGTTGAAACGAGGAGAAATGCTATATTTCTCCTGGTTTTTGCTGTTTCCATGTGTGCTGTGTTGTGCAGCACACATAGATACAGCAAAATGCCCTTGATTTTTTATGTGCAGGAAGGTATCCCTTCCTGCGCATAAACAATCATTGAAATAAAATGACGTTTTGCAGCTTCTATGTGTGCTGCATTAAGCAGCACACAGAAGTTACAAAGCACCATTACTTATTGTTTATGTGCAGGAAGGGACACCTTCCTGTACATAAACAATCATACCCCTGCAACGCAGACACCCTTGCTCTATGATGCAAGGGTGCCTGCGTTGACCCTAGGCAGCTAAATTAGCACCAATGCAGGGGGAAACGCAGGGCTGCACCGTATTCTTGTAAATATGGCACAGCCCTGCGTTTCAGAAGTGGTGGAGTGTGGTGTTAAGCCAAGGAGGCTAACACGACGCTCCACCACTTCTCTTGTAAAATAAAAACATGGTTGATTGCTTCCTGTGAGAGGTGAAGGAAGAAATAGCCCCTAAAATTTGTTGTAAACTAAGGAGAAGGCCCTAACACAAACACTACTTTCTTAATTATCCCTATAGAGGTGAGAAAATGAGATTGGATATTTTCAATACTCATTATCCTTTTCCCCTGCTTTAATTCTAATATGTTAATTAAATTGTAGTTTATTTTTAAGTAGCCTGTACATATTTAGTGTGTGTCTGATTCAAACTTGACATCATCTCCCGAGATGTGGAGTTGCTCTGCATGCCTAAAGTTCATTGACAGACCAAAGGGCTAGTGTAGAGTTTTGCAAGTGTGGGGGCATCTGCAAAAAAAATGGCAGATGCCACTAGTGAATGCCCATCCACTAAATTCCAGGTTCACTTGCTCTACTCAGTGTTGGGGAAGTCTCAGGGGCCATATTTACTAATATTTGAAGCAATACAGAGCAGCCTCATCAGAGGGAGAGAGAAAATAATGTGGCACATCTACTAAGATATGCAAAAAGAACAATTGATGAACAGAATGCTGAACAATGTTAAACATTCACCCCAGGACAGAGATCTGGGCCTAAATCCATAATTTCTTTGCTCCCCGGGCCACTCAAACCTAAACCCAGCCATATGCAAATCAGTATTGACCCTGTTACCGATGGAAGCAGTCCAGACCGAATTGCCATGCCAGGTCCTCCCTGGACCAGAAACAAACATTGTAGGTACCACCCACCATTAACCAGGCTAGTTTGACTCCAGTGGCATGGAGAATACGGGACCCACGTCTGGGCATACCCGATCCAGTTGGGCTGACAAATGGAAAAATAACAATTGAAGGGCTGTTAGATATGGGGGTCTCTAATTGGCATAGATATGCACCTTTATCCAAGTAGGGACCCTTCCTTCTATTTAGGGTAAGTGAGTTGCACACTTTAGATAACCCCTGCTCACCCCCTTGGTAGCTTGGCACAAGCAGACAGGCTTATCCCAAAGGCAATGTGTAAAGTATTTGTACCCAAATACACAGTAACACAGTGAAAACACCACAAATGGACACCACACCAGTTCAGAAAATTAAAGTATCTTTATCTAAACCAAACAAGACCAAAACAACAAAAACCCAACATATATGTATAAGAATATGACTTGGAACAGTTACTTCAAAAATAGCACTTGTAGAAACAAATTGCTCCACCTGGGGCTATTACTTCGTTGTGACAGGCATAAATCCAAAGTACGGCACCGACTGCAAGGTGCCCAGGCTGGGCACGGTGTCACATGGCCCCCCAAACAACAGCACTTTGGAAACAAAGTCAGTATATGATGCACGGTGTCGTTAATGTGAGGTATAGGTGCCAAGGCGAGGACGGTTCCCGGTTGCCACGGGAACGCAAGGCGTTGAGTCCGTGAGGAGGTGAGGTGTCGAGTCCAAGACGGGTAAGTTAGGTGGCGTCGGCGGTTAGGTATCAGTTCCTGTGACTCAATGCGATGTCGAAGAGTTTGTGAAGTTACCCTCGTCGGTTATCGGCTCCATGAGAACAGGATGCTGGTACTGGAAATGACGGCATTGGTGCAAGTGCTAGCGTCTGAAAGGCTGATCACTGCAGGCGTTGAAGGGAGTCAGAGCTGCAGTGCAGGAGGGGTGGTAGATTGTGCACTTTACAAGAGTTGCCCTGGCCTCTGTAAAGGTTGTGGCATCACTGACGGCATCGTGGTTGTTTTTCTTGCTTTGCAGCACCAACCACAAAAGTTGCAGGCCCAGGAACTAGAATTGGCTCCCTTTGAATGCAGGAGTCCAGGTGCGGGTTAGTGGGATGCAGGTGAATTTTTTGTGTTCTTGAGACTTCAGAACAGGAGTCAAGCACGCACAAGCCCTTGGAGATTCTTCTTCAAGCATTTTCACAGCAAAGTTCCAGTCTTTGTCTTCTCCTTTGCAGAAGCAGCAACTGCAGGCCAACCCAGCAAAGCACAAACATCAAAGGGTCAGTACTCCTCCTTTTAGCTCTCCAGCTCTTCTCCTTGGCAGAGGTTCCTCTTGAGTCCAGAAGTGATCTAATTCTCTGGGTGTTTAAGGTCCAATACTTATACCCCATTATCTCTTTGTGGCAACATTCTCTGAGCCCATTCAAAACCAGTTCTGTCCTCTTTGGAGCAGCATGACCACAGGAGGTGCAGAGAGTATTGTGCACAGGAGGCACAGCCTATTCAGGTGCAAGGGAAACTCCTCCCACCACTTTAAATGCAGCCAAGGTCTATTCAGCCCAGCTATGAGTCACCCAGGAAAGACATGACACACCTTAACCTCCTTTGTGGCTGTCTACAGCTAATGCACATCCCCAGCTCTTGTCACACTAAAACCAGACAGCCAATATACAAACAGCAGAGGCACACAGAATGCTAAACAAGAAAATGCCTACTTTCTAAAAGTGACATTTTCAAACACACAATTTAAAAACCATCTCCCTAAAAAGATGTGTTAGTAAATTATGAGTTCAGAGATCCTAAACTCCATTGCTCTACCATGTCCCAAGGGAAAGTTCTACTTGTAACATGTTAGAAAGTAATGTTAGCCTATGGGACAGATAGCTTTTCAATAGTGAAAAATGAAATTGGCAGCATTTCACTATCAGGACATGTAAAACACACCAGCACATTTCCCACCTTTTACATACACTGCACCCCTGCCCATGGGGGTAACCTCGGTCAACCTGAAGGGTGCCTTTCATGTAAGAAAAGGGAGGGTTGGGGCCTGGCAAGTGGTTGACATGGCATTTTAAAACTGTGCGTGCAGACACTACAGTGGTAGGTCTGAGAGAGATTTACAGGGCCACTCATCTGGATGACACAAGCAGTGCTGCACTTTACTAGGGACTTACCAGTAAATCAAATATGCCAATTATGAATAACCAATCATATGTATACAAGGAGCACTGCACTTTGACACTGATCAGCAGTGACAAAGTACCCAAAGCAGCTAAGCCAGCAAAAATGAAAAAATGGAGTAGGCAGAGACAAAAGTCAGGGGAAACCAAGCCAAGGATGCCAAGTCTAACATGGATCAAACCCAGATCTTTGTGACTGGCGGGGAAAGTTGCATTGTTCAGTATTCCGTCCATCGTTTGTTCTTTATGCCTTTGTCACCCTAAGTGGAAAGGGTATGTCCAGACGTTAGTCCTTGTTTCATTGCACTACTGGATTCAAGCTAGCCTGGCTGATGACGGGGTGATACTTTGAAACCAGTCCCAGGATGCTTGTTTGTGATCCAGGGAGGACCTAGCTTGGCAGCTGGAGCTGGACTGTTCCCATGAGGAGCAGGTTCAAGACTGATTTGCATATGGCTGGGTCCAAACTGGGATGGTGTGGTGAGCGAAAGAATGATGGATTAAACCCAGATCTTTGTGGCTGGGGGTGGATGTTTGCATTGTTCAACATTCCCTCCATCATTTGTTATTTATGCTTACGTCACCCTAAGTGAGAATGGTATGCCCAGGCGTGGGTTCCGTGCTCACTGCACCACTGGATTCAAGCTAGCCTGGCTGATGAGGGGGATACTCCAAAACCGGTCCCAGGATGCTTGTTTACGGTCCATGGAGGACATAGTTTGGAAGCTCAGTCTGGACTGCTCCCAGGAGGAGCAGGGCCAAGACTGATTTGCATATGGCTGGGTCCAAACTGGGGTGGTGTGGTAAGCAAAAGAACGATGGATTAAACCCAGATCTTTGTGACTAGGGGTGAATTTTTTTTCAGCATTCCTTCCATCATTTGTTCTTTATGCTTTTGTCGCCCTAACTGGGAAGGGTATGCCCAGAGGTGGGTCCCATTCTCACTGCTCCACTGGATTCAAGTTAGCCCGGCAGATGAGGGGGTGATACTCCGAAACCTGTCCCAGGGTGATTGTTTCCATACCAGGGAAGACGTAACTTGGCAGTTCGGGCTGAACTGTTCCCAAGAGGAGCAGGGTCAAGACTGATTTGCGTATGGCTGGGTCCAAACTGGGGTGGCGTGGTGAGCAAAAGAACAATGGATTAAACCCAGATCTTTGTACCTGGGGGTGAATGTTTGCATTGTTCAGCACTTTGTTCATCATTTGTTCTTTATCCTTTTGTCTCCCTATGTGGGAAGGGTATGGTAAGACATGGGTACCGTGCTCACTGCACCACTGGATTCAAGCTAGCCTGGCTGATTACGGGGTGATACTCTGAAACCAGTCCCAGGATGCTTATTTCCGATCCAGGGAAGACCTAGCTTGGCAGCTGGAGCTGGACTGTTCCCATGAGGAACAGGTTCAAGACTGATTTGCATATGACTGGGTCCAAACTGGGATGGCGCGGTGAGCGAAGGAATGATTGATTAAACCCAGATCTTTGTGACTTGGGGTGAATGTTTGCATTGTTCAACATTCCTTCCATCATTTTTTATTTATGCTTTCATCACGCTAAGTGAGAAGGGTATGCCCAGACGTGGGTTCCGTGTTCACTGCACCACTGGATTCAAGCTAGCCTGGATGATGAGGGGTGATACTCCAAAAAACGGTTCCAGGATGCTTGTTTCTGGTCCATGGAGGACGTAGCTTGGAAGTTCAGTCTGGACATTTCCCAGGAGGAGCAGGGTCAAGACTTATTTGCATATGGCTGGGTCCAAACTGGGGTGGTGTGGTGACCCAACACATGATGGATTGAACCCAGATCTATGTGACTGGGGGTGAATGATTGCATTGTGCAGCATTCCATCCATCATTTGTTCTTTATGCTGCTATCTACAAAGTTACAGCACATTTTCCTCTCCCCTTGCTGGTGCACTTTTGAGTGCCAGGCACCAATGCACATATCCTGGCGCTACTAGTGTGCATGTATTCTTTAAAGCACAGTTTTTTTACAGAACGGTGACCCTTCCAGTATAAAAACTATCCTTTAACTCTTTCCCCATTTGTACAAAGCAGCATACATGCAACGTTTGAAAAATAGGGAGGAATTAAAGCATGCTTCTGTTAGCAATTGGGGTCTCTAGTTGGCAGTGGTACGCACCCTGTCCAAGTAGTGACACTTCCTTCTAGTCAGGGTAAGGGAGTTACACACCCAAGATCCCTGCTCACCCCCTGGGTAGCTTGCCATGAGCCGTTAGGCCTATTGCAGAGGCAATTGTAAAAAGTATTTGTACTTAACACACACAGTAACACAGTGAAAACACTTTTAATGGACACCACACCAGTTTAGAAAAATCCAACATACAGAACTCAAAATATAACTTTTTAAAAGTTTAAAGAATTTCTGTCCATAGAACTCTATGGATGCAGTGATTTTACACAAAGTACCTTACATGCGTCAAAATCGACAAAGAAAAACAGCCGCAGAGGAGGGAAGCGTCAGAAAACAGAGTCTTGCGATGCATCCGTTCTCCTGCACCCAGCAGCAGTGTTTCATTGAATCTGGACTATAAGGTGAAGCGATGCGTGAAATCCAAGACAGTTCTGGATAGCGGGTGATGTGGTGGAAAACTTGGTGCACAGGTGCGATGTGTGGAAATCCTGGTGCATTGGAGATCAATGCGTTGGCAGGAAACAGGTGCTCCATCTGCTTCTTCAGCTGCGGTCTCACAGTGCATCAATTCTTTCAGCTACACATCAGGGCCTGCGTTGGAGTCAGTGCGGGGGTCTCGAACTTCGGAGACACGTTGCGCTGAACTCGGCTGCGGTTGTTTCTTCATCCCGGGCTGGCACTGCGGCGGTTTATTTGCCGCACGTCGGCGGTGCAAGAAAACTTTTCCCGCACGGCAGTGTTGTGTCGGATAAAACAGGCACTGGTAGGGCAAAGCATCGATTTTCAGATCTTTTGTAGCTTTTTGCAGAATGAACAACCTCCAAGGGCCCAGAATTGGAATGGCAAAAAGAACAATTGTTGGACAGAATGCAGAACTATGTCATACATTCACCCCAGTACAGAGATCTGGGCCCAAATCCCTAGTTTTTTTCCTCCAATGCCATTCTAGTTTGAACCCAGCCATATGCAAATCATTCTTGACCCTGCGCCCAATGGGAACATTCCAGCCCCAACTGCCAGGCTAGATCCTTCCTGGACTGGAAACAAGCATCCTAAGACCGGTTTCGGTCTTTCAGCCCTCATCAGCCAGGATAGCTTGACTCCAGTGGCATGGAGATCACAGGACCCACATCTGGGCATAACCGTCCCACTCGGGGTGACAAATGCAAAAAGAACAGTTGATGGACAGATTGCAGAACAATGCCATACATTCACCTTAGTACAGAGATCTGGGACTAAATCCATAGTTTTTTTGCTCACCATGCCATTTCAGTTTGGACACAGCCATATGCAAATCAGTCTTGAACCTGCGCCCAATCAGCCGGGATAGCTTGACTCCAGAGGCATGGAGAGCACGGGACCCACGTCTAGGCATACCCGTCCCACTCGGGGTGACAAATGCAAAAAGAACAATTGATGGACATAATGCAGAACAATGTCATACATTCACCCCAGTACAGAGATCTGGGCCTAAATCCATCCTTTTTGTGCTCCCCATACCATTCCAGTTTGAACCCAGCCATATGCAAATCAGTCTTGACCCTGCCCCCAATGGGAACAGGCCGAACTGCCAGGCCAGGTCCTCCCTGGACTGGTAACAAGCATCCTAGGACCAGTTTCGGACTTTTAGCCCTCATCAGCCAGGATAGCTTGACTCCAGTGGCATGGAGAGCACAGGACCCATGTCTGTGCATACCCATCCCACTCGGGTGACAGATGCAAAAAGAACAATTGATGGACAGAATGCAGAACAATGTCATACATTCAGCCCAGTACAGAGATCCGGGCCTAAATGCATAGTTTTTTTGCTTCCCATGCCATTGCACTTTGAACCCAGCCGTATGCAAAACAGTCTTGACCCTGTGCCCAATGGGTACAGTCCAGCCTGAACTGCCAGGTGAGGTCCTCCCTGGACTGGAAACAAGCATCCTAGGACCGGTTTGGGGGTTTCACCCCTCATCAGCCAGGATAGCTTGACTCCAGTGGCATGGAGAGCACTGGACCCACATCCAGGCATACCCATCCCACTTGGGGTGACAAAGGCAAAAAGAACAATTGATGGACAGAATGCAGAACAATGTCATACATTCACCCCAGTACAGAGATCCAGGCCTAAATCCATATTTTTTTGCTCCCCATGCCATTCCAGTTTGAACCCGGCCTTATGCAAATCAGTCTTGATCCTGTGCCCAATGGGAGCAGTCCAGCCCGAACTGTCAGGCCAGGCCACCTTTCAGCATATGTTGGGTCTAAATTGGGGTGGTGTGGTGAGCAAAACAATGATGGATTAAACCAAGATCCTTGTGACTGTGGGTGAATGTTTGCATTGTCCAGCATTCCTTTCATTAATTGTTTTGTTTGCATTTGTTGCCCTATGTGGGAAGGATATGCTCAGACGTGGGTCCCAAGCTTACTGCACCACAGGATTCAAGCTAGCCTGGCTGATGAGAGGTGATGCCCCAAAACCGGTCCCAGGATGCTTGTTACTGGTCCAGGGAGTACCTGGCTTGGCAGTTCGGGCTGGACTATTCCCATAAGGAACAGGGTCAAGACTATATGGCTGGGTCAAAACTGGGATGGTGTGGTGAGCAAAAGAATGGTAGATCAAACCTAGATCCTTGTGACTGGGGGTGAATGTTTGCATTGTCCAGCATTCTGTCCATCAATTGTTTCTTTTCCAGAACTGGAATTGGCACCACATGGCAGGTCAGAAATCCCAGCAGTGGAGTTCACAGATGCTGCCAGTGAAGTCTTTAATGGCCTTGATACTTCTTAGTAGTAGGCAAGCACACACAAGCCCTTGGAGAAACTTCAAAAGCAGGAGGATACACAGTAAAGTCCAGCCCATTTCCTCTCCAAAGCAGAAGCAGCAACTGCAAGCCAACCTAGCAAAGCAACACACAGCAAAGGGGCAATACTCCTCCTTACGGCTCTTCAGCTCTTCTCCTTAGCAGATTCACCTCTTGATCCAGAAGTGCTCCAAAAGTCTGGTGTTTTAGGTTCAATACTTATACCCCTTTTGGCCTTTGAAGTAGTCAATCTTCAAAGGATTGTCTTTGTAGTGCACAGGTTCTTGCCCTACCTGGTCGTGGCTCCAGACAAATACCAGGATGGTGGAGACATCATTGTGAGAGGCCAGGCACAGCCCTACTCAGGTGTATATGAGAACTACTCCCACCCCTCTAGTTCAGGAAAACCTATCAGTCTGGTGATGGGCCATCAGCTTATGCAGGGCACACCTCAACTCACTTTGTGTGACTGCCTAGAGTGAGTGCACAAACAGGCCCCTGTGAATGTAAACCAGACATTGATTCCATTGGCAGGCAAAGTCACAGCATGGTTAAACAAGAAAATGCCCACTTTCTAAAAGTTGCATTTTCAAACACACAATTTTAAAAACCACCTCCACTAAAGGATGTATTTTTAAATTCTGAGCTCAGACAGCCCAAACTCAAAATTTATAGCTGTTCCCAATTGAAAATTATACTTGTAAAATGTTCCAAGGCAGCTCCAATGATAACCTATGAAGGAACTACTTTTTACAATAGTGAAAGACGAAATTGGCAGTATGTCACTACCAGGAAATGTAAAACACACCAGTACATGTCCTACCTTTTATATACACTGCACCCTTCCCATGGTGGTAACTTGGGCCTACTTTAGGGGTGCCTTACATGTAGTAAAAGGGAAGGGTAGGGTCTGGCAAGTGGGTGCCCTTGCCAGGTCGACAATGCAGTTTAAAACTGCACTTACAGACACTGCAATGGCATGCCTGAGACAAGTTTACAGGTCTACTCATGTGGGTGGCACAACCAGTGCCGCAGGCCCACTAGTAGCATTTGATTTACAGGCACTGGGCACACATAGCGCATGTTACTAGGGACTTCCCAGTGAATCACATATGCCAATCATGGAGAACCAATCAGAATCACAATTTACACAGGGAGCACTTGCACTTTAGCACTGATTCCAGCATAACATAAAAAATACAGGCAGTGGAGGCAAAAAGACAGGGAAAAACGCTTCAAGGATGCCTGGTCTAACAATTTCCACGTTATACTACCCTTGAGAAGGCATAAGGTTTTTGTGCAATACTTTGGCTTGGAATGTTAGAAATGGAGAGATTTTAAAAATGTTTGCATTTATATCGACACTAATCTGCTCACACAAATATACTTACTGTTTTTTATTCATGTTTAGTTTGACTATATCCATCGTAGGCAGCATTTTAAAATGGTTAATGCCTGGTTGCCGTCCTACTTTCCTAACATGTCTTTTTATAGGTGTCCTTGGTGTTCTAGTTCATGTGAAAATGTTTCTTTTCTGGAAGCCCAGAAAAATGTGCTAACAAGATGTTGCAAAGAAAATATATGTCATTCAGTTGACGATAACTGCAAGTCTGAAGGACCTTTATAGTAGCTTCATTGTGCAGTAGCTTGTAAAATTAATACATTTATCTTTTTACTTTGTGTCTTCACCCGATTGGTTCTTCATCTGAGAATCAGATAGCAAAATGTTAGACATTGGTGATTTAAGTAAATACAATGTAAATGCAGATTCAGATGCCTTTGCTACTAACACCAGACCTTTGGTTTTCTGATCCTTTGGCAGATTCCCTTTTTCTTTAGTTAGCCGCTGATGCCTTTAATGGCAGAACCACTTTTTTCTGATTTCTTAGCAAACTGTCCTTGACTCAGCAGAGTAGATGCTCCCTTCATGGGAGGACTCACCTCGCTCTTTTGAGGCAACTTCATAATAGTGTGTCTTTGCTTTTATTGAGTTTGACTTGCATAGAACTATACATCGACAATTGCATTCATGTACTGATTCATGTAGACAATTTGAGTTTGTAACTTTGCTATCCTTTTAATAAAACTTTATGGTTTTGAAATTAAACATTCTTTGTCTTCGTAGTGGAGCCAAATATTCTCCATGCTAGTGAAATGTATTGAAATTTGAAATCCTCCTCATTTGGAATTAAAGACTCATCAGGGAGCGCTTTCTGAACCAGAGTTTGCACTAGAATTTGCACAGAGCAAAACACTCTAACGAATGTAGATAGGAATTTGCATCAAAACCCAAAGGTAGTTGCATGGGATTGCCCATGTACAACCCATGGAACGTCCAGTTGAAGTAAAGTAGTGCACAGTGCATCTGTGCAATACTTTAGGGAACTTTCCAATGCAAATCCTGATTTGTAGCTGGTAGCAAATCACAACACAACAGTTTGCGTCAGGTATGCATCACTTTTGTGACACAAACCTGGCACAAAGCGTTTGTACATTTGGGATCAGGTTTACACTAGTGGAGGTTTCCCAGGCTCCAACTGTGTAAACATACTGAGGGCAAGGCAAGTGCCACTAATTTTCCTTGCCTATTGTCCACCATGTGAGGAATAGCGGACATAGACAGCCGTGGTAAGACATTTTATTATATGGGATATTAAAACCTTGAAAATGTAAACATTTAGGAGACATGTTATGCAAGGAATAGTAAAAAAAAAAAAAAGAGGAGAACATTAGAAAACCATCAGACACAAACGGACGCATGAATTCAGAAAATAAGGAGCGTTATTTAAAAACAGCTATGGTTAACTTAAAGCAGTATGATTATTTAAAGTCAATTTTAGGTAAGCTAAAGTATAGAGTACATGTGGTCCAGAGTACAAAAATGTTTGTTGAAGAGTTAAGCGTTTAATAAAAAAAGGCTGGCAATCGGTGGTCTTCTCTGTATTTTTGGGGGATTTTTTAAAGAGGGTCCCGCACTGCTTTACAGTATTTGCCAATTCTTGCCAATTCGGAACAGATCATGGTGCTAAAAATCCAGTTTGTGTCTTCGGTAAAAGTCTCTATGCCATGAGTTAAAAATAGTGGCTTTAATAGTGACCGCCTAAATGGAGCAGCGTCGGGCAGTAATATAGTAAGTCCATAAAAGTTTCAGATTTGTAGCCGCACAGCCTGCATTTAACAATCTTTGAAAGGAGCGGCCAATTTGGATTAAAGTCTTTAATTTGTAATGCCAACATCCTTGCAGCCAGTATTTGGGTAAGACACCCTTTCCCGATCGTGCAATTAAGATATGGTTGTGGCTGCAGGCCAGCATGATGATCATTATCATGCAAGGTTGCCAGGGCATTTAGAGATGGAGTGGACTTGATATTTTCCATATACTCAGTCTTCAAGAGGAGTGTTATCTGTTTTCTTAGTATATTTTTCACTGCAGTGTGCGTGAGCGATAAAGCGTTTAGTGCAGTCTGATCTATTTGGAGGGTGTCTGCTGCTTCCATTAGATAGGTATGTGGGACACGGGCTGTTTTTAGTTTGAAATCTGTTTTGAAGGACCGACTTCAAGGTGCAAGGTATGGCCGAGATGCCTCTGCGATAGTATTTTAGTAAGGCCCCCATTGTGGCCGACTGTAGACTTTCCAGTCCAAATTCAAGTCCCACCACAGATTCCCTGGTGTAATACGGCGACCTGGACACTCCTGTGTAGACTTTTATGTGTCGTTTTTCCATAGTTTTCTGGGAAGGCCTCACTGCCGTAAGTAATTGCGGATGGTGGGACGGCCCTGAGCACTTTTCGTATTGGGACTGAAGTGGGGCTTTCGAGGATGGCATTCAGTTGGCAATTAGTGCAACTTTATCCTTGAGATGGCTTCAGTGTTTTATTGGGCCACCTTTTGTCGAGAGCCAGATGCCAAGATAGTTGTACGATTATGCTCCTGTTATTTTTATGGGGCAGAGGGACAAGTAACGATTTGATAACTTGTGCATCCTCCTGAAGGATATCACCTTTGTTTTCAAGGAGTTTACAATCATTTTGTTTGCCATGTTGTATGTGTGAAGGGTGTTTAGCGCTCTCTGGATCCTTATTTTGGAATGGTCAAGCAAAACAATGTCGTCCACATACTGCAATATTGTGAACTTGGCTTTTCCGATCTTGGGAGGAATTAAATCGGTGTGGTTTAAGTCAGAGGCCATGTCTACTGTGTATTGTTTAAATAGCATTGGAGCTAAGAAGCATCCTTGCTTTACCCTTGATTGGTGTTGATCTTCCTGGTTAGTGTGCTGTCTGGTAGCTTGAGCCTCGCCCAAGTTGATGTGTACAGTGATATGATGGCTTTAAGCAGGTTGCTAGGGATGCCCCACACCTGGAGTTTGTTCCAGAGGTTGCCCCTGTCCACCAGGTCAAATGCCTAGGTGTAGTCGACAAAGCATGCATAAAGAACCAATGACTTCTGGCAGCTGAGGTAGGAAAGACTGACTACATTATCCAATGTGGAGGATTATGATATGAATCGTTTTAGGCAAAACCGAATTATCATATTGGTTGTTGCCCATGACTCAAGATCTTTTTATAAGGCAGAGGCGTATATATTGGCCTCAATGTCCAACAGGGCAATCAGGCGGTAATTAATGAAATTCTGCCTATTGCCATTTTTAAAAATTGGGTACAGTATTGAGCCTCTCCAACTATCGGGAACTTGACAGAAATTAAAGCAGAACAATGGAGGAAATATTGCAGGCCACGGTGCTAGGTTGGCTTTAACGGTTGAGCTGGGAGCCTATTTGGGCCTGGCACCACTGATGCTCTCGTTTTGCGTACTGATTTTTGAATTAAGTTAGTCGTGTACTTGGGGTCCCATCCCTTTAGATCATCTTCAGAATCAAGAATTTTGGGTGAGAAATCACTTGGTTATTCGACTTAGTATAGATGTTTTACATGCATGGTCCAGATGGGTTCGTCAATGACATTAGATCTGCTGTCGTCCTGACGTGTTTCGTTTTTGATATGCCTCCTTAAATCAGCCTGATTACTCTTGCTCATAAGTGAGTATACATATTTTCACTCCTTGTCCCTCTGCTGTTTTTTTTACTAGCCATACCTGTTGCTTATGTTGTTTTCTTGCACCCCACAATTCCTGTTGCAAAGCAGCTTTTATTTGTTGGTTATGGCTTTTGTGGCTTGCTTTAGTCAATCTGCGAACATCCCTCCAGCTAAACAGAATAGAGTGGTTTCTGTTGGAAGTGTTTGGCAGAGAGTGTCCACGGCCTGAGACAGGGTCCAGTGATTTATGGATGTCCCTGATTATGGATTCCCAATTGGTAAATAGATGTTCACTGATTTAGTCCCATAGGGACTGGCCAGTGGTAACTTACCAAGCTATTCATTTCTGCAGATTAAAAATGCAGATTCGTCGTGGAGAGAGTTACCCAATGTCTTATGTCCTTCAAGTCTAGATGAGCTAAGGTTGAAAATTGTACGTAGAGGAAGATGGTCGCTCTTGTTTAAAGAGAGTACTTCAAAGCTCTTGAGGTGATCCACAACTTTTTCTGAGGCAAAGATATAGTCAATTGTACTTATCTCTCTAAATGTTTTCAGAAACTGAGGTGATGGCTCTGAATTTTTAGCTATGGTCTGGATGGACTTCAGTCCATGTTTGCTTAAAGTTTTATAAAGCTGTTTGTTTAAAGAGTTTGTAGGTGGGCCACCAGCAGGAGTTGATCCTAGTTGTCACAAGTTAAAATCCCTGCAAATTATTATTTCATACTTCACATGGTCACAAAGAATTCAGTCCAGGTTATTACTTAGCTGGCTCAGCCTTGTTGATCGCACTGAGCCGAAGCTGTTAAAATCAAAAGGATCTTAATTCAGGAGGTTGTTGCGTTAAGTCTCTCCAGTGCGAGTGTTTGAAGTATCTCATCTTGAGCTGGTATTTCTGTTACTGATAGTTTCAGTCTGAGGTTAAGATAAATTGACAGCACCCCCTCCGCCCCCCAACCCCCCGGTGGCCTCCCAAAGATGTTGTTTTATCTTGCTGCTTGATGAACCCCATGGAAGTTGGTGATTGTGAATGGGGTTAATGACCACGTTTCTTATAGGCAAAGTATGTCAGATGCCATTAGCAGTGATTGCTGTGGTTTCTGATTTTAGTATAGCCTGGCCACATTCCATGTCAGGAGCTTTATGGATTGTAGTATTTTTGCTGAGTGTGTCTTAATGCTAGGAACAGTTTGTTGCCTCTCTGGACAGGATGAGTGGTACCCAGCTCCAATCAGGTGTATGTTCTCCCCCGATTCATACTGTTGCAAACTTCCTGATGCTGCTCCTAGTTAGTGAATAGGAGCGGGCTATGTGTATGTTCCCTGATGATGAGTGGTAAAAGGAGTACCCGGTCCCCCTTAGGATGCTTTAGGGGTGAGCTTTTAAATTGGGCAGGCCGGTTGCCCCATTCCTCAAGGATAGGCTTGCATTCCAATATAACTTCTGCCAGTAGATTTGTTTTTAATGTTAAGACTGTAGCTTCCCTCCCATTGTTACACTCCGGGGTAGATTTGAACTCAACGCTCGGAATGACCTCAGACATGATTTTTAACTGGCTGAGAATGGCCTGAAACAGCCTTAACAAGTTGGAGCCATTCAGGATGTTGTGGCTCCCCTCTGAAGTGTAATGTGTAATAAGCACCAACTTTGTCGGTCTCTCCTCACCCGGGCATTTGCCAAGTTGGCATTCATTACGAGTTTGGGCAAAGGTGGAGCGTTCAAAGGAGATTATTATAGACCCAGCAGATGGGGACGATATTCCTTGTAATTCATCCTTTTTGTTTGCGGAGGAATTATCTTCATGCGGAGCTTCTGTCAACACCCTACCAGGTGATTGCTGCACCCTTTGCTTGTAGGTGTTCGGCTCTGTAGGTGGAATTAGGGAGCTTTGGACTATGCTAGAGACTTAGAGAGTGCTGATGTCAAGGCACCTTGAGATAAGGGTGCAGTCCAAGGCACTAATTCCCGTTCTCTCTTCTTACTTCCTCTTCTTCCGAGCAGAGCATCCATCTGGTCCTGCGTGGATTGTTCCTGCATGCCCTGTGGGTAGGTTCATGACACAGTGGGTAATATCACTGTGTTTTGTGTGACAATGAGATTTATGTTAGAGGTAAGTGGAGTGAGTGCTGAAGGTGAATTTGCTTGAGATAGAGATGCAATGACTTGCGCTGATTTTTGTTTGCTCTTCTCTTTTCTGATGCCTTTGAACATTGGAAATACACTGGGCAAATTGTTATCTGGGATTTTTTGTTTGTTTTGGGTGCAAGTTTGAGAAGCGATCTTTCTCAGATTTGCTTCTTGCCTTCTTTTTTGTCTTTTTTTTGTTCTGTCGTTAAGAGGTCCTTGAGGGGTTTTATCCTTCGCTTCTGAGTCCAGTTCCAGCTCTATGGGGGGTTCGGTGGCTCCTTTGTTGGTGTCCCCTGCTAGGATGCTTGAGGAGGTGGGAGGAAAGTCTTTTGATGGTGATGTTGTGCGCAGCAGCGGGGATGCTATTGTAATTTCCTTGCCAGCAGGCTCCAATGTGTAGGTCGCTCTTGTCTCAGTTTGCCTGGTTCCCTTGTCTGTTGGTTTTGGGATAAGCCTCCATGGGCTACTTCTTGCTTGTGTTGTATGGCTGTTTTTATGTCCGTTATTAATAGATTTAGGGAATCTGGTAAGGTGCACAGTTTCTCTGCAATCTCATGGCAGGCACACAAAGAACAGAGGCGTAGCTAGAGCTTGTGGCGCCTGGGGCTATCCCTCAGATTGCCGCCCCTGTGGAGGGGGAGTTGCTGGGGAAAAAGGACGGCAAGCACTTGAAAGAGGTCCGAGAGACAGGTAGTATCGCCGCTAATAGTTACGTCGATCATGCAAGTTACATGCACATACATGACATGGTCCAAGGCTACACAGTTGAATACACCGGTGACTGGTAGTACAAAAGAGAACACACAGACTGCATGATCTATCTGGGGACTCAGAAAAACCGCATGTGACATCCATCAGAGAGCTGCGTGAATAATTACCTGGTAATCCCTTCAGCACAATGCAAACATGCACATACATGACACTGTTCAGGGATCCATCATCTACAGCTGACATTAAAAGACCATTCATCATGGTCCCCCCATTAAAGTAGTGCATTTTGTGATCTGGATGGTACATGTTCTTTGCAGCCAGCACATTAACCCTCTGTGCTACCTTTCCAGGAGTCAGCCCTTCCACTAGACAAAACTCCGACCTCTCTCTAGGAAGAACATTAATCACCAAAGTTATCATGACATTTTTATTGTTGCTGAAAATTGCTGGAGGCCAGGAAGGAGGCAGCAAGTTTTTTTCAAACCTTAATATACTTGCAAGCACTACGCACCCACCCGAAATAGGTACCCAGTGCGGTCACACCGCTCGCATCACCGTAACATGCTCAAGGTTCATGTGACCTCAGTGACAGAGTCACAGCGACTGGATCACTGTTGCTCTAGTGTGTGCTGCTTCTTAGGCCGCCCGCAAGACTGGAGATGAACTTCAGTATGGATTGTGGTAGACAGGCCTTCAAGGTTAACCCACAATTGACACCACTAGGGTACAGCTGCTTGTGCTAAGACATCAAGCCTTCTAAGGTCTAGTGGGGCCTTCTAAGGTCTATCATGGGAATGTGCTCCCTCAGTAGAGTGGTCTGGTGAACTGGTCATGAAGGCTGAACCCGGTTCCCCAGTTCCAAATTCGACAGCTCTGGCCATAGTGCCACATCCTCTCCCCCACTGAACACCATACTTCCCCACTGAGAGAAACTCGCACTGCCTTCAGCTATAACCTAATTGTGCCCGCTATAAACACTTGGATGTGGCTCAATTCAAATTATGCACTTGATAAGAGTAATATGCTGCCTAAAAAAAAAGTAAAAGCAACCACTCATAGGGAATGCAAGATTAAGTAAAGCATGTGAAATGTAAGCAGAAACAACATAGTTACCTCAACGATCTCTCACTCACTATTTGGAAATCAGCGAGTGGTTTTACCTGAAAAGTTAAAGACATGACTAGAGGGCCCAGAAGGGAACCGTTTCAATGTCCATTGCTTATATCCTTACAAAACGTAATCAGTATGGTTTAAAAAGACCACATACATAAACACAGAGCCATGGTACACATTGTGTTTTCCAATCCACCCATTAACCAGGTATTGCAGTACCTCCAGGAATGGTACACTTTCCCACCTGGGAACAACAATGCTGTTCAAAGAAAGACGAGAAAATAAAAGTAGCCAAAAGTAGCGCTTCACTGGCAAACTCTGTAAAGTGATGCTGATGTATTTGGATGTAAATAAAACCAATCTGGCCACTTTGCAACCCCTCTGTCTTGCTTTATTTAGTTATGTATTTATTTTTCATATTTAAAACCTTCTATTTCTCTCCATCCCGCTGCACTTTGGAATAGAAAAATGTCAGAAAAAGGACATTTCTCGCAAGAGTGTTTTTCTTTTTTGGATCCATTTCACAGGGAAGCAACTAAATGAAAGAAGGAAAGAGAGGTTGTGAACCGTTTCTTCAAGTCACGGTTTTCAGTAAGTGAGGAGCAAGACAGGAAGAGAGGGAATAATAGGAAGAGAGGGGGGGACAGCTGCCAGCACAAAAAATAAGAGGACATTGCCCGAGTCCTATTCCTTCTCTGCCCGTCCCCGAACGTCCATGAAAGCAAGGTGCCGAGCCTTATCTGAATGCCTTTTTTCCGCCCCCAAAATAGTGCCGCCTGGGGCGGACCGCCCCCACCGCCCCACCCTAGCTACGCCACTGACAAAGAACACACAATTTGTGTGCCTCCAGCGTTTTGTAACCTCTCTACTAGGGAGTTAACTTTTTCCTCCATTTTAAATATTGAGATTGCCAAAGCTTGAATTGAGTTGAGTTGCAGTTCCAATTTGTCGGACTGCCATGTCAGGGCATTCACTGTGGTGGCTAGGGTGGCATTTATAGAAGCCAGTATGTGTTTGGTGGCGGATGATATTAGGTTTTTTTAGGATACTTGAACTCTGCATAGAGCTTTGGTCTTATAGAGGTTGTGGTTTTTGCTGCTGAGTTGCTTCTTCTGGGTTTGAGATATTAGTTGTGTTTTTTTTACCCTTACTGGCGGGGCTGGGCCTCAAGAAGGCCCTGATGTGGTTATAAGCCCAATTGGTCCCATTTGATGTCTGCTCTGTCGTTTTGTTTGGCTATCCTAATATTGCCACCTATTGTGCTGTCCGATGCCACCTTTTGCCCCCCTGAAGCTATGGATCTGACCGACCATGGTGGTGCTGTTTATTTTGAATGGGATTTGGGCTTGTGGCAAGCTATCCATGGAGGTTGTAAGGCGGGTTGTCATGAGGGTAGCATTCTCGCCTCTTTGAACTTTTCCATGGCATTGATTGACAGGTCGATTTCAGCCAGCATACTATTGGGAGGGCTTCCAGGTGATTTCTATTGCCGTGCCCGTCCCCTAACAGCTGATGCATTTGGTTGTGTCTGCTGTTGGCTCTGGGGGACAGTGTTATAACGGATATTATGTCTGCCGTGGAGTTTGGTGTGGCTGCTGGGCCTCGATCGAGGTCCCATTTCCTGATGACGTCTGGGGTGTGTGGATGGACTGCCTGAGATTGTTTTTTGTTGACGTAATCGGCTATTGATGTTTTCTTCACTGTTTCTGGAAAGTATTGCCTTGTTGCATCGGGAGAAAACTCCCTGCATAATGGGGTGATTTGTTGTTTTTTTCTAGGGAAGTCAGGCTCCTCCTTGGAGAGTTTGTGTTTTTGAAACAAAAAATGTTTGCCGAGTAGCTGCCCTAAACAGAGATCCTACTGCACATGACAGTTTGGCCAGCCCTCTAGACCTGGCCAAACCATCATGCGCACTTTGCATTTTCGCCATTGGGCTGTGTTGCACTGCCTCCTGGAGAACATGCCCAGGATTCCAGGCACTGTCTGAGCGTCCAAACAGAATGCTGAGACCAATCACAATGCTGGGTGCTTCCAGTGCTAGCAGCAGATCCTGATGAAGAGGACAGAGGAGAGACGTGTGGTGGAAGGAGAGGCGCGTGGCGGAGAAGGTAATTCTTTTTTCTAATCCACACCCCCCACCCGCCCCAACAATACAATTTTTCTTTTAAATCAACACTGAGGGGAGCATAAATTGTGGACTTCATGTACAATAATGCAAAGGAGCAAACTTTTCTGGGATATGATTAACCCTGGGCAGTGAACTCCGCTCCGCTCGCATAGCGCAACTCCGCGAACTCCACCCAGGGTTAGATATGATATAGTGTCCAGCCACACCCTTTTCCCTGTCCAAACTGATTTTCATAACCTTCTCAACCATTTATTATACGTTCCTAATGTTCCTTTTAGTAAAAATTGCATTCTGTCCCATTGATTACACTTCATCCTGCCCGAGTTGGGGGCATATCAACAACAACCGGCGATAATTATAGCTGAGCGCACTTAGCGCTCGGATAATTATCGCCGGCTAGCGCCGATTTTTATCGCTGGGATAGCGTGCTATTAGCAACGCTTATCTCATCAGCGATAAAAATCCTAGTGCTAACTGGCTAACGTGAGATTATTGCTGGAAACCCAGCGATAATCTCACGTTAGCTAGTTGATAGGGACTCACAAACTTAGACACCTTCCATAGGATATCATGGCTAAGTCAGTCCTGAAGCAGGCGTAAGGAAAGTAGCGATAACAGGGGTTATCGCTACGTTTCCTGACTCTATGCTTCATAGCGTGGGGCTTGATGATAGGAAAAATGTCGCTTAGCGACATTTCTCCTGTCATGCCAGGTCAGGAACGCCCACTTTGCATCTCATTAGAGATGCAAAGCTGGGCGTTAGGAATCCTGACGCTAAAGCAAGGTTTCACGCGTTAGCGTGACCTTGCTGACTAGGCAATAAAATTATCCCCGCTTTTCGGCCGAAAACGGCCGCAAAAGCGGCGATAATTTTTTATCGCCTGCTTGTTGATATGCCCCTTGGAGAGTACGGCCCGAGCCGGAGAGTACGGCCCGGGTGAGGATAGTGCGGCCCAAGCCAATGATTCCAGCCCCACTGCGAAAGTAAAGATACGACTCATAAATTACCTCTGTGAATACCAGAAGTTGTAAAGTTGGACTTTTGTCTCAGATTGCCTTTGTGAAACTGGCCCACTGTGTGCATTATTACTGTGCCAGTTCTGTACAGCGGGAGTAGGATCCCACTGGGACTATCACTTGACCTTAGGAGGAATGCACATGGAAAGCTGAATCAGGTTTCCATGGGTATTCCTGGAAATGTTTGTGATTTCTAGAAAGTAGGTGAAGCATGTGAAGGCGTAGGCCAAGATTTCCACCAACAATTTTTCTAATCTCTTGGGAATCGGGCCCTTCATGTGCTGTTAGCAAATACTTCTGTCACTGGAGAAAAAGTGTCTATGCAATTGAGATAGATTCCTGGGAAGAAATGCCAGTTGTAAAGTCTATACCTGGTCAAAAATGTATGTTCTAAATATTTTGCCTGGAAATTAGGCTCATAAGCAAAATATTACTCATAAAATACTGAAGGTGCTACTACTCAGATTGTCTGCTATTGTAAAGCAATGTGTATGCTAAATGGCTTACATAAAATTAAGCAGATTCTAATTCTGTTTTTTTGGGTGAGAATCCTCATTTCCACACCCCATATTTTTTCTAATTCATTACCACTGTTACTGTTGCCCTAATGTGAACTCCTCCATATCTCTACTTTACTCTTGTTGACTTATTTATGCTTTCTGTACCGGCCCTGTTGTGGGATCATCTCTGAGTTAATTAGGTTGTACTGCTTTGTATTTTATTGTATCATTTCTGCAGCTCTCTCTTACCCCTTGACAGGGCCCTTAAGTGATTTCTGGTTGGTTGCATACATAGCTCCTGCTGTCATTCTGCATGGTTGCTTGAGGTTGCTGGTTCAAGTGTCATCTGTGAGTATAGTGTCTTGCTGTTGTACATCCAAAGTTGTTGTTTGTAACAATTTGTATGAGGTGGAATGGAGAAAGGTGTGTGAGAAAGAGCCTCACAGGCAGCATAAACCAGTATGACTTGTTGTTTTAGTCACTTGAGTCATCATTTTGGGAGCAGTACAGTCTTCATTGCTTTCCTACATTGATTCCCCTTATTTTTTTGAAAGTGTTTTCCAAGGCTTGCAATTCTGGACAGGGAAGACATTTCCACCTATGATGGTTTTTCAGCAGTGAAAATGGGTCGCCCAGGAGTGACAGAAGTCTAACCTCTAGATGCACACATATTGCACCAGAAAAACACCATATGGAGTTCACCCAGGTGCGTAGAAGCCCAGCCCTTGGAGCCACTCTTCCAAGTGGACTGTATTTCCTGATGTGTATGTAATATGGATTATTAGCCCCATCAATGATTTCAAGAGCCACAGAAACACAGTGTTTCTAGAGCAGTACAATGCAAGTGGGCAATTCCTCTTTTGCCATTTCATTCCAACTCCCTATGTCCCACCATCCACATTCCATTTGGGCTCCGAAAGCTGGACTTCTCAACTATTTTCCTCCCATTCCCTTTAAATTGTAAGCTGGTTTCCAGGTACATAGCCCTATCAGCGTGTCCTATGAGTGATGACAGATGAGAGATGAGCATTGGACCATGCCATCTCACTACAGCTAGAGGATGGAATGAGCTTTCGGAATAGCAAACTGCTAAAGGCAGAAGAGACTGATTATGAGCCTGATTATGAGTTTGGCAGTCCATTGGACCGCCGTATCCATGGTGGAGGTGCATGGCAGTCGGGGACAGCTGCATCAGTAGTCTGACTGCCTTATTATGAGTACAGCAGTCGAACCGTGAGTGGACCGCCGCAGCAGCCAGGGATCCGTGATGAAATGGCGTGGCGCTCTTCAGGCAGCAATATTCTTGCTGGTGCCACTTCGGCACCATCAAGCATATTGCAAGTTTCCTCACTGCGACCCTAACCACTGCAGTGAGGCCGCGTTTGTTAGGGTGGCAGTGAGGAAACAAAGGGGGCCCTACAGGGACTCCTAGTGCTTCATGGCCAATGGTTTACATGCAAGGGGGCACATGGTGTGCCCCCTGGTAAATGCATGCCCCGTTCCTGCATGGCATGGACATAACAATCTATGGCGGGCAGGAACTTGCTTTGGGTTCCCTTTGTGGTGTCTTTTTGAAAGGCACCCCCGTAGGAACGCCGAAGGACCGCCAGCCAGACTACGAGGAAACTTATTATGATTGCTGCCAGCATAGCCCCCCACCCACTTTCTGACAGTGGTGGGCCTGCAATAAGACACCTCATGTGTAAGCAATTGGGTTACTGGTTGACTGGGGTGGGAGCCCTGGCCAAGCAGCAACTACTGTTCTTGTCAGGGTAAGACATGAGCAAACCCCAAATTAACCTTTGCTCAACCCCCTGATAACTTGGCACAGGGCAGTTAGGCTTAATTTAGAGGCAATGTGTAAAGTATGTGTGCAAAACTTGAAACAGTAAAACAGTAAAAACACCACACTAAAAGATTCCACACCAATTTATTAAAATAGAGAAGAAATAAATAAATAAAACAAACATGCAATCAGTAGAACAGGAGTTATGAATTTCTAAAGAATAAAGTGTAAAACAACACCTAACAGCAGAAAGTGCCGACCACGGCTATCTGCTCGTGCTGGACCAGGTCAAAGTAAAAAGTATAGACTGACTGTGATGGAGCAAAGATGGGATACAGTCCCAGATTAGTGCTGCTGAAGTTTTACATTCTCAAGTTTTGTGCCAAGGGTCCCATTTGCATTGGAGAGCATTTCAGAGAGCAAAGAGAGGGTTGAGGGCAATTGTTGGTGTTGCACGAAGAGCAGGCCTGGCGCTGTAGACAAGTGGGCTGGTGCTTTACTTTGGCTGTCCACTGTGTGCTGTTGATGCTGCTGTGCAAAGAGAGGGGCTGGTGGCGTCTCGCGCTGGTACTTAGTGCCTGCGGGACAGTCTCGGTGCGAACTGGCCCATTTGTGGTCGCAAAAAGCCCAATAGCTTGATTTAAGAGCCTGTGAGCCACACCAAGGGTCTCGGACCACAGAGGCATCACTTGGGGGTCAGGAACTCACTGCATCTGGGGCCAGGAGCTGGTTGGGGAGTCTTTTATCATGTCCCTGAGGCTCAGATCAGGAGGCCAGCAGACTAGCCCTTGGAGTCACTGTTGGGTCCTGGGTTCAAGATGAAGCTGCAGGTCCAGTTCTTTTTCCCCAGGCAAGAAGGCAGCAGGAAGCAGGTCAGCACAGCAGGGCAGCAGTTCCTTTAGAGCAGCAGTCTAGCAAAGTGGCAGTCCTTGGAGTAGGCAAAAGACACACAATTGATGGACGGAATGCAGAACAAATCAAAACATTAACCCCCAGTCAAGAGATCTGGGTTAAATCCATCATTCTTTTGCTCACCATGCCACCCCAGTTTAGACCTGGCCATTTGCAAATCAGTCTTGACCCTGTGCCTCATGGGAACAGTCCAGCCTGAACTGCCAAGTTGCACAGTAGTCCTTCTTCCTAGCACAGTATCCACAGTTCCAGAAGTGTACCGAAGAGTTTGTGTCTGGGGTTCAGTATTTGTACCCAGTTGTGCCTTTGAAGTGGGGGAGAAGATTTTAGAGGTTTCCCTTTGAAATCCCCAGGCATCCTGCCTTCCCTCTCTGGGCTCCAGACTAGCTACAGGGGTCATGCAGCCCTTTGTATGGAGGAAGGACACAACCTATTCAGGTGTAAGTGGGGCTGTGCCCAGCTCCTTCTTTCATCCCATCCTACCAGTGATGGTCACTCCTGAGTGGCATAGAATCTCTTCCCTCTACTTGCAGGTTCTTCATATCCAGAATCCACCCTTAGATTCCACCGGACGTCTTGATCTTCTTCTCCATTGATACTTTCTTCCAAGTCTTCCATTGTTGTCTACGGAGGTTTCTGAAGTCTCTTCACCCCTATTCACCTGGCTTCCATGGTGTAGGTAACCTGGTTCCTGGGGCATCCACTGGGTGGAGTGGCTCTCCAACCTTCCGTCCTCCAAGGGAATACGTCTGGGTCCCCTGGAAAGAGTCCTTCTTCTGCAAAACTGCATCTGCGACTTCTCCATTGACTTTCATTGGTCATGCTGCTGTGTTACCACTCTGCACACAGCCTCCCTGGGGTTCCTGGGCACTTACCTTGGGAGTTTCCTTGCGTCCCTGGGTCCTCTGGGTCCTCTGGTCCAACCCCGTCCTCTTCTGCAGGTTGCATTCCATTTTCTAAGTATCTGGTTTTATCTCCCCCTGGCGACCACTGTAATTTGTGCTACTTACCTTATTGCATATGAAGTATTGTTGTGTATTGTGCTGATATATCAGGGGAGGCGATATACCAATGTGTTAGTATTGTGTAATAAATAAAAGTATTTTTATATAAACACTGTGTGGTTCGCTTTCATTTAACTTATACCCTAAGATTGAACTGGTAAAACAAGCTGCTTAACACTTCTTCAAGATAAGTCGAATGTTGCTCTCCACAGCTACCAATTTGAGAGCTTTCTATGGTTATCAAAGACCACTAAAACCACCGTAAGGGTTGCCTGGATTAGTGCAAGGGGCATCACTTAAATAAGTGTGCACCATATACAAAGCCTGCCTCCTACACCAGCAAAACAAGATCAGCACAAAAATGGAGGAGAAAGGCAAAAGGGTGGGGGGAAGATCATTGTAGGGCTGAGAGATCTAACAGTATGTGTCAGGTTAGGGCTCCTGACCTTAAGACTTGCATTATTACAAAGTCTGGGGCAGATTTACAATTGGCCTTTCCTAACTGAAATGGTCTAACACTTGCCGTTTTTTTATCTGAGTGTGCTCATGGTGTTCAATAAAGTATGTTTACCTGCAAGTGAGCCACAACTTATTTTTAGCTTGGAGAAGCAATTTTGTTTCTTCTTTCTCACTACGAGGTTCGATTGGCGAAGAATGACACAAGTATTTATATTGCATTCATTCACACTTTACTCTTTTCTTCACCTCTAAAATCAGAACACTGTTTGTCTTTCTTCACAGTCATGAAGGTTACCAATGATGATAGCGTGAGCAAACTGGTGAGTACCAACCAGCAGCTTCCTTGGTGATGCTTACGTGAGGTACCTTCTGACCTTTCACACATTTTTTCCTCTTGTTTATTTTTTCCTCTTGGTTATTCTTACAAGATGAAATGCTATTTGGTGTAATGACAAACCGTTAAAATTGAACAATGGAAACCTGGTGTGACTGGCAATTTTTCCGAAGCCAGCTCCTGGGCAGGGATAGTGTCAGACTGCCCCTGGTGTCCTTGAAAAGATATAGTGTTCGTTCATAATCAGGTCTTGGATAATATGGTTCAGTGAGTGGAGGGTGACCTGATTATAATTTTCCCTCTTTTGCTCCTTTTTGTGTATGATGGGCAGATGGTCAAACTCTTTGCGTGACTTTTGCGTTGCCGTAGCGTCACTTTCGTGACGCAGCCGCGGCATAAATGTTGTGGCCCATTTACAACGTGACGTATCTAGGGTGATGCATCACGTTGTAAAGCCCTGCATTACATTAGACCTTCGTCAAGTATAATGTATGCAGGGTAGGCGTTCCAACATAAAAGTCATGTAGAACTGACTCAGTGAAATCTACAAGACTTCACTGCGTAACTCTACGCCTTCACTGCGTCAAAATCCCTACACCTGCTCAGACCAGGTTTAAGGACTGACGCAGGGCTGTTTGAATGGGACTCACCCATCTATTGTGGCACATTACTGTAGTTGCGTCACTTTCATGAGCAACTCCAGCAATGCGTCACTTTTGGGCCAACAGATGCATCAGAATTTCTGACACGTCTGTTAATCCTTGCACCATGGAGCGCTGTATTGTAAATACAGCACATCCATAGTGGCGCAAGAACATTTGGTGCTGATGCAAGGAAACTGATGCATCTATGCAGATGTGTCAGTTCCTTGTAAATCTGACGCTCTGTTTCTAACTTGGTTTTCCATTTTCTGCAATCATATCTGCCTGCCCAAAGACAGAAAATCACGTGAGCCTCTCAAGTTAGAAGACGACCTTCAATAAACAGTTCATGGCAACATTTGATGGGTTGATGAATGTATGGTTCCTATCAATGAATAGTCTGGTGGATGATTTTTAAATTGGATTACATAGAGAGAAAAATAGGTAAGAGATTAATTTACGTGCCGCTACAGCCATTCTGAAAACCTGACAGAATTGCATAAGACTAGAGGTGGATATAACTAGCGTAATTTGCTGCAGTGTAACTAAACAAAATGACAGCAAAATCACACAAGGTTACGCAGAATTCCTCGAGGAGAGTAACCCAGCATTTACCGCTATTTTCTTAGTACAAGATGCACCCTTGTGTCCAGAATGAAACTCAGGATGCAGTTTGCATTAAAAAAATTGTGCTAAATACAAAAGAACACAAACAGCATTAGCCTGCAGTCTTTGTGACAAATTACTCATAGTTGTGTAAACAGGTGAAATTGTGTATTTTTTGGTAATTTCACATCAAAGAGTAATAACGCTGAATTACCAAAATTATTCCAATTACTCAGGCATTATTACAATTTCGCAAAGGTATACACAATACCTGATTTGTTGATCAATGGGTAGTAGTTTTCTTGTTGGTAGATATGTTAGAGGCAGTTGGGTGGAAGGATGTAGCTTTTGGTTTAATCAGGGATAGATTGCATGCTTATTCCCTAGACAAAGCTCTCATACATCTTTGGATGGGCGAATGAATGAATCCATGAATCAGTGACTCAATAAATAGATGATGAGCAGCTTGGCTTTTCTCCTTCTCTGTCCTTCTTCCAAGTAAATCAAATACTTTGACTTCCTTCTTAGGCCCTCTCGTGATGTGTAGGACTCAGATTGTCTCAGACTTTATTTTGCTCTGCCGTGGTCTGGTAGCCACTGCCCCACCTTCCAGATCTGCCTCTCTGTCTGTTTTAAAATGTCCACACGACTCCCTCCATCTCCCATTCACTCTCCCAGTTCCCCATCTCTCCTTTTTTTGTTTCTTGTTTATGCCCAGTCCCTGTCACTCTGCTGGTCTCTGGCTGTCTCTCCAACACTCTGATTCAATTGCACTCTCTTGCTGTTTCTCTCCGCCATCTATTAATCCTCTTTTTTCCCCTCTTGCCTTCCTTCAGTTTCCATAGCTTTTTTCTTTCTCACTAAATTTCTCTATCTCACACAAGCATTTTTCATCTTTCACTTCTCTCTGTCCTGCTTTCTTATTCACTCTCACTCTGTCTCTTTTGCTCTCAGCCTGTGCACTACATTCATTTCTTTTTTTTGCTTCCCTGTCACTTTCACAGACGAACTTTCTGCTTTCTCTTTTTTCTCTCTATCCCTCATTCTCCTTTTTCTGAATCTCTCTCACGTTAGGTTTCTCTCTCTCACAGACACACTTCCCTCTCTCACACACACACTTCCCTCTCTCTTAGTCTAATTCTCTTTCTCTATCTTCAATCCACCCTCTCTGTCTCTCTCCTTTCCATGCTTATTTCTCTCACAAAATCTCTGTCTCAACCTCACATTCTTGCTTTCAATCCTGCCTGTGGTCCTTTTTTGATTTATTCACACTTTACATTTTTTTCTCTTTTGCTCCCTTTGCTTCCATCTCAATCCCTTGCATTTTTTGCACACACGCACTCAGGGGCATATCAGGAACAGACGGCGATAAATATCGCAAAGCGCGCTTAGCGCTTTTATATTTATCGCTGCCTATCGCTGTAATTTATCGCCCGGATAACGCGTTATTAACAACGCATTACTCCAGGGCGATAAATTTTACATCAAAAGCGGCGTTATGTGGGAATATCGCTGTTAAACCAGCGATATTCCCACAGCGATAGAAGAAACCTTGATGATAGGGAGATGTGGATTCAGCCACTGAATCCACTTCCCATGTCATAGATAGGGTAGTCATGAAAATTAGCAGACGTAAAATACCGGCGATAACAGCGGTTAGCGCTGTTTTTTACATCGCTATGGGTGTCCTGGGCCGTATTGTAAATACGGAGTAGGGCAGTTAGAGATCATTTTCCCTTCGTTTTTGCAGGGAACGCCTACTTTGCATCTCATCAGAGATGCAAAGCGTGGTGTGAACTAAACAGGAGCTGAATCAAGGAAATACGGGATAGCGTATCCTTGTAAATAATGCGATATAATTATCGCCGCTTTTCACCCAAAAACGGACGCTAAAGCGGCGATAAATATATCGCCAGCCCTTGTTGATATGCTCCTTAATTTGTCTTTACAACCCTGTTCCCGCTCTCTTTCTCTCTCCTTTTCTCTCACTCTCTTGCCCAGGCACTCACACATATAACCTCACACACAGCCTCTCTCCCACTCATTTTCCCGTTCACTCTCCGAGTCCCCCAACCCCTTCCATTCCGGTTCCCTCCTTACAAAGACTTCATTAATATTCACTTTACACCGTCAGGACGAATCATTGTTTTCCGCTCATTTCCATATCCAGCCCGAAATCAAAAATAATTCAGAGACTGGTGCAGCGGAGACCTCAAGAGAGGGCGGGTTGTGAGAGGGGGATAAACGCACCTCGAAAAGAGAAACGAAACTACGAGAAAGATGAGGAGAAAGGTGGGGCGGGTGAGGAGGGAGACGAAGGAAAGTATGCGTGGCAGGAGAGGCCATTCATATGGGAGAATTGGGGTCTGACAGACAAGCCAGATTAAAAAAAATGCGTAAGAGAATGAAAATATTTGAGAGAGAGAAGTGGTATGAAAAAAGGGGGGAAACAGCGAGGTAAGGGCGAGTGATGGAGGGGGGCGTTAGAGAGACGTGGGAGAGACGTCGAGGAGAAGGAAGAGAACAGAAACCAAACAGTGAAGCCGCAGTTGCTAGGGAATCAGTTCACTAGAGGGGGACGCAGAGGCGGTCCATATCGGGTGTGTCCAAGAGGCACTGTCTGGGCAGCCTTACCAGAGTTAAAGCGCCGCAGACTCCAGGATTTCTGCATTTAGTGAAACATGACTAAATGTGCTCTCTGCCTTCTAGCCGCAGGCCTGTGCCTTGCCACGTTTCACATACAGTCCACGAAAAAAGTACCAACAGTAAGGCATTACATAGGACTGGAAACGAGGCATAACATGCAGAATGGGGTTTTAGCACACGATTACTGCCTGCCACATTAAGATGGCAATTTAACAGGCCACTTGTAAACAAACCCTAAACAGCATATTTTACCTACAATGAGTATATGTATGTGGATTGTCCTGTCCAATAAATTGTGATGCGTGTTTCTTGCGCGTTGTTTTCTAATTGATTAATTATATTTACTATGTGGGGTAAATACCCCACCCTATGCTGTCAAACTTGTAATCAGGACCTTTACATAAGATAATATCCGGTGAAATAATTATCACATCTGATAAACAGGCCACTTGTAAAACCACCCATAATTGGCTATCACCATGGTGACAATAACATACATCCTACTTAAACCTTTACACACCAACCAATCAAAAGGACATGTTAAACAGACCGTCTTACACCCACCAGTTAAGCTAGTGGATACATTTCTGGTTTCCACAACACCACCAGCAACATATGCTCAGACATGAACATAACAAAGACCTGTGCAATGGACAAGTCAATTAATCCTGCTCATTAAATTCCAGAACCTGTTAATCTATTAATTATTAAAACACAGTCACTGCTTGTTAGAAATGGGGTTTCTGATTGGCTAAGGTATACACCCAAGCTAGGCAGAACCCACCACTCTTAGTCAGGGTAAGCTAGATGCAGAACTGAAATGAAATGTGCTGACACTCTGGTAGCTTGGAGCTGATCAGGCAGGCTTATCACGAGAGGCAATGTGTAAAGTATTCGTGCAACACACACAGTAACACAATGCATACACCACAAAAAGGCTCTACACATGTTTATAAAAATAGGTATTGTATTATCAACAAAATGAGACCAAAATATTATACAGCCGATGAATATTCCGTAAGTTATTACACTCAATGAACAAGGGAATCAGAGTGCAAAAATATGCAGTTGATGCTATTACGTTCTTTACGGTAGTAGAAATGCAGGTGTTAAAGCGTTCTCAATTCCATCCAGAGATTGCTCAGTGCACACGGGCACCCGTCGTGCCCAAGTGGCACTTGTCGATTGGTCTAAACGGGTCCAGCGGGACCAGAGTGTGCACAAAATCAAGTGGCCTTCAATTGTGAAGGCGGGTGTACAGACCTCTCACTTCTGGTCGGAATCCCAGTACCTTTCTAGAGCCGCCAGGGCTCGCGTTGTTTTGATTGATGTCGTCACACGGCGTAGGAGCTCCTCATGGGGTCAGGTGGCACTGACATGCTGATGTCACCCAGGCAACCTGACGTGGTCGCACAGCAAAGGTTTCTCTCTGCATTGCGGCGTCAGAGGTAACAGATGCTGGAAGCATTACTGTGGTGATGCACTTGATCTTTCAGTTGTGCTGGTTCAGAGGGGAGTTGTCGATGCTCAATCTCAGTGAGGTGCTCGAGTTGAGCTGCACAAGCTGGCGGACCAGCTCAGGATGACATGCTACTTGTAGAGTGGCGCCCCACAACAGGAATTCAAAGTCTTTGATGTCCCTGAGACTTCAAGGAACAGGGGGCCAGCCAGCAAGCTATTGGAGATCACTTTAGAGGGAAGCATAGCAAAAAGATAGCAGGCCAGAACAGCAAGCAAGGTTGCAAAGTGGCAGTCCCACTTGCAGCACAGCAAGCAGCAGGCCAACACAGCAGAGTAGTTAGCAGAGTGGCAGTCCCTCCTGGCCGCACAGCATTCCTTCTGGCAACGTCCGGATATAGAGCCAGTGATGTCTGGATACAGGTACAATAATGTCTGATTAGTTGGGGTCAGAGACCCATAACTTATACCAACAGTGCCTTTGATGTGGGGGTGACTTCAAAAGAAATTTCTTAAGTGCACAGGTCCCCTTCCAGCTCAGTCCTGTCTGCCAGCTTAGCTATGGGGGTAAATCGGCCCTTTGTGTGGAGACAGGACACTACCTTTTCAAGTGAAGTGTTACCTCCTCACCTCTGTCCTACCCAGCATGAACCATCAATATGCAGATGCACTTGAGTGTCCTGTGTTGGGGCTGTCTAGAGGGAATGCACAAATGTAGCTGTGACCCAGCCCAGCCAAGACGTGTATTGGAGAAAGTTTGTCAGGCACACAGAGCAGTAAGTGCAGATAAATGTCCACTTTCTAAAAGTGGAATTTCTAAAATAGTAAATTTATATCCAACCTCATCTATAAGTAGAATTGATCAATACCATTACAAACATATGAAACATCATAAAGCTACTTCTTTCTAATCAGGAATTAAACAGCTTAAAAGATTATTAAAGAATTCCCAATACTGCCCTATGGGAGGAGTAAGCCTCAAAGTAGTGAAATACGAAATATGCTGTTTGTCACTACCAGGGCATGCAAAACGTAACGGTACATGTCCTACCTTTTAATTACATAGCACCCTGACCTTAGGGCTACCTGGGACATACCTTAGGGTTGACCTATATGTAATAAAAGGGGAGTTTAAGGCTTGACAAGTAGGCTTTAAATGCGAAGTGGCAGTAAACTGCACACACAGGTCCTGCAGTGGCAGGCTTGAGACAGGTTTGAAAGGCTATGTCTGTTGGTGGCACAATCAGTGCTGCAGCCCACTAGTAGCAATTGAAGTACAGGTCTTAGGTATATGGTATTCCAATTTACAAGGGACTTACAAGTAAATCAAACATACCAAACAGGTATAAACCAGTCATTCCATGTTTAGGGGAGAGAGCAAATGCACTTTAGCACTGATCAGCAGTGTTAAAGTGATCAGAGTCCAATGGCCAATAAAAACAAGGTCAGAAAAAGAGAAGGAGGAAGGCAAAACGTTTGGGGTAACCCTGAAGAAAAAGCCATTTCCAACTCTGCTCATAAAAGCGAAGCAATTCTGGTCTATGTCAGAAAACTAGGGATGTGCAGAATTCACGTAATTTTCTGTAGCGTAATTATGTAATTACAGGAAAATTAAGGGTGATTACGTGGAATTATGAGAGAAGCATAACCCAGCATTTAGTGCTATGTTTTCAGCACATAATGCAAGTATGAGCCCAAATTGGACCTGAGGATGCATTTTGTGCTAAGAAAATACACTAAATGCAACAGAGCATGAACAGCAGCAGCCAGTAGCTGCTCACACTCGCATTTCATTTTTATGAGAAATTACTCATAATTATGCAAACGGGCATAATCAGGGAATTTTCAATAATATTGTATCAAAAGAGTAAGGCGAAATTATTGAAATGACTCAGATTTTCCCCAGACCTACAGAAAACTCAAATTACCCAAGAAAAGGTAATGAATCCTAATGATGCTGTGAGGCCATACTAATGGCAGAATGTGTGCAATAAACAAAGCCTAAAACAACATAAATTTGCATAAATACAAAAAATAACAGTGCATTCGAATTTTTGCTTGCTCTTATTATAATGGCACTGCCATTTTAAGTTCAAGCTAAGATGTTGGTGTTGTGAGCGATTTCCAATAAACTAAGGGGTATATTCACAAGAACGTGTGATAACTACTGCAAGAGTAGCTTAACTCAACTCTCAACATCGCAGCCCTTCGTGGGAAAATAACCCCGTGACAACGTGGAATTCACAACAAGGCGGTACCATGCGATAGTCTGCCTAAACCGCGGGCTAAGTTCGCGATACAACCACCTCTATGGAGATAAAAACACAAACTACAACACAAAAAAACCTGCGATGGACCAAAGCGCGATGAGGAAATCAGCGATAAGCAGGGCCAGGCCTGCAACACACACCTGGCAGGCAGGAAAAATCACCATAAAAGTAGAAATAAAACACACATACACAAACTGACCAACACCCAAGCTCCATGGAGGCAGCTGGAGCAGGCGCAGAGGACGAGCTCAACACCACAAGCACCCTGGACGACCAGCCTGGGACCTCGGGGACAGGGAAGGGCAAGGACAAGAAGAAGAGGAAGACGCAGTTCAGTCCACAGGCAAACAGGAACATAGTCACAAAGGTGATGGAACACTATCAACAACTGTTCGTCACCTCCAACGTGTCATCGTGCACCAAAACTGGAATAGGGCGGGACATCGTGGACAAGGTGAATGCCGTTGGAGAGCACAAGAGGACAATGGACGAGGTCAAGAGGCGATGGAATGACATCAAGAGAAAGACCAAGGAGAAACTCGCAGCCAACCAGAAGGAAGCAATGCAGACTGGAGGTGGGGGTCCAGTCCCACAGCTCATGCTGGATGACATGGAGGAGCTGGTGTTGACAGTCATCAGTGTGGATACTGTGGCCGGAGTCGGGGGACCGGACACTGCTCGACAGGACACAACACAACCGCAACAGGGTGAGTGACCTCCAGGTACTGGGGGGACAAGTGGAGATGGCAATGATGGCACACATGCACAATCAAGCAGAGCACAGTGCACACCCTCAATGACTCTGGGTCATCGCCCAGATCTAAAGGCTGTCACAATGTACAATGCCATGTTGTCTGAATGTCAACATGTACCATGCGGCTACATACATGGGGACACATTTCAACACACCATCTCCCCTTCATATTGCAGGGCCACAGTCAACACCCCCTGCAGAGCAGTCCCAGCCACTCTTCACTGATGACGAGGAGGACAACCCCAGCATCGACGCACAACCCCTCCTAGACATCATTGACATCATCCGCGACTCACCTCTAGGATCAGGGCTCACCAGCTGCATCGAGGAGACCCCACCCACCACCCAAACCACCCAGCAGGAGGCACCAACGGCCCCAGCAGTCTCCCAAGACCCCCAGGAACAACACATGGCCTTCCAACGCCGTGTGCTGGAGGCCCAGAGGGAGACGGCTGAGCAGGTGTGGGTGGGGTTCGACCTCATGGCCACTAAACTGAACGCCATCCATGGGTGTCTAGGCCTGCTCCATGGTCTCCAACGAGCCCTGACTGACATCGCTGGAGTACTGACTTGGAGAGAAGAACACCTGTCCGCTCAGAGGGGCACCATCGATACCAGTCGTGTGCTGGCACACATGTGGAGGCTCATGGAGGACCTGGTGTGGATGGAGGCAGAAAGGATGGCACCCACCGCTGTACATCAGCGAAATATAGCTGGGATCTACCATGCCCTGCAGATCATCATCATGGCATTGCTGCCAGAAGGCGTGGTGCAGATGAATGCTGCTGCCTCCACACCATCCACATTTTCGCCCCCTGGTGTGCCATTGCCTCACAGTGCGGCAGACGTATCCACTCCGGCACCTGATGTGTCAGTGGCACTCAGTGCCTCAGCCGGTACTGCAACACCCACAGGTGGGGCAGAGCACACATCCGGGGACGAGGACGTGGATGGGTATGTGATCATGAGGCACTAGCATTCATTTCCGCCACCTGGCCTGTTTCTGCTTGGTGCTGCACATGGCCTCATGACCGTCCACTGACCCCCGATACACTCCGATACACTCACCTTGGACAGCGACATGGACTGCTAAATCCTGTTTGATGACCAGTGACACGGCAACCAGACTGCGGACTGTACCCTTCCTCTTTCGCAGTACTTGTCGTCCCCGGATGGACTCTGGCTGGCCCCCCACAGGCCCATATTGTGTAGTGTGCTCGGCATTGCCCTGTACCGCTCTAGCTGCAGAACTACACTGGATGTGCAATAAATATCCAGTGACACACTGCTGTGTCATGTCTTTCATCATTCATGTGTGAATGTGTGGATGAATGTAGGGACAGTGATTTCCCTTGCGTCAATGATGCTGATCCTGTGGGATGCCAGTCAGAGGGTGCTGCATTGCATATTGTGTACCGGGTCCCGTGAACACTACAACAGGGACACACGCATCAGTCACTTCCATGTCCGGACATGGACTGAACCACGCCCAGAGCCCATAAGTCATTTTTGCAGGCCCTGCTCTGGCGTATGGCAGGCCAGACCACTTCGCTTATGGTCAGAGGGGGGGCCTCATTAGTACCTGTTGCAGGCGTACATGCTGGTGGTGTGTAGGTCACTGGTCTAGTTGTCCGCATGTCACAGCCACTCCCTGAGGGCAGGTTTGCACACACACCACACCCATCCGGCAGAGGCGTCACAGGCCGACAACGTCACATTCCGCTCTGCCGGTGGTGACTGGATGACAGACGCTCCACGGTTCTCAATTATAAAGGGCACATGAGTTGTTGCGCACAGGGTTAGTGGCTCCCGAGGTCTTGCGGCTGTCATGGGCCTACCACCATGTGGCGCTGACTGGCATTGCACAGGGTTAGTGGCATCAGAGGCCTTGCGGCCGTCATGGGCCTACCACCACGTGGCTCTGACTGGCGTTGCACAGGGTTAGCGGCCCCCGAGGCCTTGCGGCCGTCATAAGCCTACGACCACGTGGTGCTGGCTGGCGTTGTACAGGGTTAGTGGCACCCGAAGCCTTGCGGCCGTCATGGGCCTACCACCATGTGGCGCTGACTGGCGTTGCACAGAGTTAGTGGCACCCGGAGCATTGCGGCCGGCATAGACACCACGCCATGGGACGGTGACTTTGCGTTCACTGAGTCAGTGGCACCTTAAGATGCTGAGTGAGTGTGCAGCCCGCGATGATTCCCCGTCCCGGGAGTCCGGACAGCTCAGGTTTTGTGTGCCCTGCTGGACCTCAGTGTAGGCCAGAGCCAGCGGGCAGCACGGGCCCACCGCCACGTGGCGTCGCTTCCGGGATCCCACAGTTAGTGGCACCCATTGGGCTGAGCAGGTGTGCAGCTTGCGATGATGCCGGGTGCACTGGTATGTCCTATGCCATGGAGTAATCGAGACCCAGGACCAAACGTGAGACCTGGTGGCCTGCGGAGCAGGGCTGCTTGGTGTTGAGGGTGCCATGTCCGTGTGCCCCGGGCTTGTAGCTTGCAGCGGCACATGGTGGGACCTCCTGTCTACACATCGGTGGCGGAAGGTGAGCAGTGAGGACTGGGTGTGCATGGGCGGGCATGCTCCGATGGGGGGCAGGAGGGGCTGGGGTGCCTCTGCCTGGGTGTGCATTGGTGGGTATGTTCCGATGGGCGGCAGGAGGGGCTGGGGTGCCTCTGCCTGGGTGTGCATGGGCAGGCGGGCGATATTGTGCCAATCATGCATCTGGACTCTGTTTCAGATGACGTGTCTGTCTCAGATGTGTGACCTGGTGTACTGCTATACATACTGGCAAGTGGTTGGAGACACACCGGTGGCAGCAGGTGAGCAGTGTGGCCTGAGTGCGCAGGGTCGGCACTCTCTCTCTCTCTCCCCCTCTCTTCTGCTCTCTCTCTCCTTCTCTCTCCCCCTCTCTTCTTCTCTCTCTCCCTCTCGCTCTCTCTCCCCCTCTCTTCTTCTCTCTTTCTCTCCCCCTCTCTTCTTCTCTCTCTCTCTCCCTCTCTTCCTCTCTTTCTCCTTCGCTCTCTCTCTGACCTTTGATGTGTGCAAGACATACCTTCTTATCATGTTTTTTGTCTTGCAGGCTTGTGACCTACGGATTGTCCCGAGGGGAGCCGCCATGTGTCTTCATTTCATTTCAGTGTTCATGTTAATAAGTTTCATTTGTTGCTTCGAAAGTGAATGTGTGATGCTCATTTTTGTCACGACACATGCATGTCACCAGTTGTGATTGTGCGACTTCAAGCGGATTATTTTGGACGTGTTTAGGTGTAGCTGATGTGGCATGTCGTTTGTCGGGGGGGTGCTGGGGTGGGGGGTCCTGGGGTGGTGGCGGCGGGTGTTGTTGCCCTTTCGTCCCTCCGGGCTGCATGTTCAGTTGCCCGGGTGAATCTGTTGCCCTTCCGATGTGGCTGTGGGCTGTGCTCCCTTTTGTGGTGCAGGTTGTGGTCCGACTTTGCACCAGGTCAGAGCAGGTGTTATTTTCCTGCTGATTGCCTGTTTTGTGTTCTTATCGCAGTTCTGGCTGGTCGTTGTGAATGTTGTGGAGTGGTGTTGTCGCGGCTTTTGGCACGGTAACGCCTACTCTGCATCTCATTAGCGATAGTTGCGGGGGTCAACAGTGGCGATGTTTTTTGCGGCTACTATAGCGGGTAAAATGGTGATGTGGGCTGTTTACACCAGCTTGTGATTGGGGCGATACGTTTATCGCTATTTTGGCTGCGATAAAGTGCTGTTAACTCGGCGACAGATCCTTGTGAATATCCCCCTAAGTTGTAGCACAAGGAATCTGTGAGCTGTGGATTGAATGCAAAATATACAAAGAACTGAGAAAACTTTTACTAAGTCAAACTAATACACCCTAAAAAACAAAATGGACCTTTATTTACATAGTGGCAGTACATTAGCGATCCAAATGCTATATTTGTAATGGCTGAAAGTCATATGCTGGCCACGAATCTGTGGGACTCGAAAAGACACATAGCATGGCTAACGCAGTCCACAAAGGTCTCTAGGGGCTTGGAAAGTCGGCACAGTACATGGCTTAAATACACCCATTGTGCCTAAATTCCACCTCAGGTACTTGGAGTATGGCATCATTGAAGTCCACGCCCTTCACGTTGTGCTAAAGGTGGCAGGAAGTGGGCTCTGAGCTAACCAGGGATACATTATGTGCTGAAAAAAACCCATAAAAAGTTGTTAAGGAAGTTGTGGTTCTTCCCACAAATAGGGAAATAATGTTTAATATTTTAAAACACAGAAATTCACCTAAAAGTTCAGTTACAATGTTTGACTGAAAAACACTACAATTATTTATGGTGAGGAAAATTACCAGAATATTGAGCTTGAAATATTGTACAACAAGACTTTTGTAGTCCAAACATCAACTATCAAAATATCATGAAGTTAAGTATACAGATAAGCATGGAATCTATCTATCTATCTATCTATCTATCTATCTATCTATCTATCTATCTATCTATCTATCTATCTATCTATCTATCTATCTATCTATCTATCTATCTATCTATCTATCTATCTATCTATCTATCTATCTATCTATCTATCTATCTATCTATCTATCTGTCTATCTGTCTGTCTGTCTGTCTGTCTGTCTGTCTGTCTGTCTGTCTGTCTGTCTGTCTGTCTGTCTGTCTGTCTGTCTGACTGTCTGACTGTCTGTCTATTCCTGTGATTCACTCAACAACACAGAAACTGAGTTATGATTCTGACTGAAGCATAACAAACTGCTGAAATCCACAGGTGAGGTACAGTTCCCCCCATGGTAAAGTAGAGGAAAAAAATGTAGATGATTCTTAAAATGTATAATAAATTAGTGTTGCAAAGTCATCCAGTGCCCTGGGCACCCCCCAACATTTTGCTGACTAGTACTGATGGTAACTGACACTGAATGACCCTGTGCTCGACCTAACCAGGCCCAGGACCAGTGCTGTGCTGAAAACACTTAGAATACAGTGAAAACACCTACATACTCTAGGGTACACTAAGGGTTGGAGTACTTCTGTGATTGGCATGACCTACCCCATAGGGCCCTAGTACATAATAGGGCAGTGGGGGTTAAACTACCTATCAGTCCCTAGTATAATAATAGGGCATGGCAGTTTAGAGGACAGTAGCCCTTTCTGCGTTTGCATGTGGGCACTGCTGAAGCCTGAGGTCTTTTTAAAAGTGGCTCTGTGCTACAGGACTGTTTTTAAAAAGTAAATTGTGACCAAGCTCGACTTTGGTGTTTAGGGCACCTAAAAATGGTTAACCTACAATGTTTGGGCATATTAGGTACCCCCAGGGTCTCCCCTAGGTGTCCCAGGGGTGGGGGGTCAGGTGTCTATAAGGTGGGCCCTTATAAAATGAGTTTTATATGCCCTGGGTAAAGTGAAATAGCAAATTTTACTCCCCACATTGTGACAAAGTGCTGCCCAAAATCTACTTTAGTGGTAGGAGCACTGTGGAGGGAGGATCTGTAATATATTTAGATATTAGGGAACCCCTAAAGTCTCCCCTAGGTGTTCCTGGGTAGGGTCATGTAGATATATGTAGAGTACTTATAAAATATGTTTTTATAAGCCCTGGTGCTGGAAAAATGGCCCAAGTCCCTTTTCCCATTGTAAATCCCATGCCATAGGATAACATTGGAAAATATTATTAGTTAATATCTGGAGAAAGAAAAGGCATACAACTAGGATTAAAGGACTCAGTAGAGTGGTAATGATAAATCCAACAATATGGTATTGTTGAATTTATTGTAAAATGTACAGACAAGAAGTTATAAGACTTTTTTTGTCTGTAAGCCAACAATCAACCCTGTTCTGCTCTGCTCTGATTGGTCAGAGATAAGTGGGTGAGCCTGGCTGTTTTGAAGAGGTGATAAATGACCCCTGGGGTTAGGAAGCCTCTCAGGGTGGAGAGGTTGCTGGGCATAGGAATGCCAGAGCAGGGGGAGGAGTCATAAACCATGGACTTCAAGAGTGAGGGGAGGACCCTAGTGCCATATAAAACTTTACCCTGTTCACCTACAGCCAGATGACAGGCTTATAAAGGAATAAGCAGATGCAAGGGGGAGAGACTATGGAGATTAACCATCCTAGGGGTGTGTTTAGCCAGCTCTTCTCTCCCTGCTGAAAATTCTGACGTGTTGAATTTTGGAAGAATAGTGGTTTCTGGGTGAGCATTTCGCCACAGTTTGCAGGAAGTGGTCAGACCTTTGGGTGGAACCCTGCAGCCCATTGGACAGGAGTGACCTCCTGCTAGACACAGAGAAGTTGGAATAAGTATCTGAGAAGGGCAAAGCCCCTCAGATCTGCTGCTTGAAATGTAAGAAAGCAAAACAGGCCATGCTGGAAGTTTGATGTGCATTTCCAAAGGCCTGCACTCTGAAGACTGCCCCTTATGCACCATCTGCAACTACAGCCTGTGAATTACTTTGCTGTAAAAGGTCTAAAGAGTGGACTCCCTGCAAGCTACAGGTTAACAGAGCTCACCTGGAACATCACCACAAGAATCCCCAGCCTGGAGTACTACCAGTGGATTTGTAAGGGTTTGGTTCAAGTGGATTGTGGGAATTGAAGTCTCACACTTTCAAGGACCCTCTTGGAGATTCCAGAACCTTGGATTGTGTGTTGGATATTTTGGGACCCGCAAGAAGAACTTCAGGAAGCGGTTCTAACAGGAACCAGCCTGCTGGAGGGGGCTGCACAAGACTGGTGAGCGATCCTCCAGAACAATTGCTAAAGGTGAATATGTCCCTGTCAGCGGCATCAAAATGATTAAAAGGGGCACTGTTGGTTTTTAAGCACTAGAAAGTGAATAATATTTAAACATTCATATCTATAGTTCCCTACAGTGTTTTTTTTCGTTTGGGTGTCATTTAAAAGATACAAATATTTCATATTTTTAAAAATTGGTGTTGGATTTTTATTTTGCGTTGTGTCTTACTTACTTACTGAATTGGTGTTTTTAAATGCTTTACATACATGTCTTTGAAGTTAAGCCTGCCTGCTCGCAACCATTGTACCAAGGGTTGAGCATAGGAATAATTTTCTAAGACCTATTCTGAGCCCTATACTGTGTTAGTGGCCTTATTGCCAGTGGCAGACCTACATTTGCCCCTACCAATAATCCATTTTCCAACAATTAGCAAAACTACTTTAGGTAGATATAAATGTAAACTAATTTTACATATTTATTTTAAATGTATAACAAAATGTAAAAAAATAGAGAAACACTAGTGACCTATTTTATATTTAAATATTTAAATAATTAAAATATATGAAATTGAATACAAATTATTTTTCTGAAGCATAAATTGAGTTATAAATTCCTACCTAAAGTAGAACAATTGAATGTTTTATCATACATTATTAATTATTAAAAGTGATCTAAAAAATTAACTTATAGCAGTTTAATTATATAATAATAAATAATAATAAAATAATTTAAACAATCAAAAAAGGTTTGTACAAATATCCTTTGATTAGAAAATACATTTTTGTATTTTTTAACATTCATTTGTGTTTATTAAACTTGTAAATATTTTAAATTATTTTATTCAATTTAACATTATTTCCAATGGGGTTTATGTTCCTGCCTCAATTATTTACTATGGGAGGTTGTTACAGTAGCAGTGGTTGGACATGTATGGTGTTGAAATGACTACTGTTTTTTTGCTTTAGTAACTTACACTCGTTAATTTGGCCTCACCTCCTTTTTGGGGTGGTGTAGATGTGTAAGTCTACACTTTTGAGTAATTTTACTCTTATATTTCTGTGAATAGCCTAAAGCAGTTATGGTACTTAAAGATGTAAAAGTAAAATCCATGTGTAAATTGCTCACAAAAGAAACTTCCTTTTGTGAATAGCCCTGCCAGAGTCTAAGTTGCATTTTTGTTTTGCTTTCCCCAAAAAAGTAAAAACACGAACCAAGTTTAAAAAAAATCAAAAAAGGTTCTTTTCAAAATCACCTTCAATGATACAACAAAAGATAAAAATGTATGTTTATTTTTGTTGTATGTGAATGAGTGGGCACAAGAAGACATGAGTGAGTGAAAAGGTGTGTAAACGAGTCACTGAGAGAGTGCTGAAAGTAAGAAAGTATTTTTGAGGAATTATACAATGGGGTTTGATTAGATGGCCTGGCCAGACCCTGGGACCAGCCGACTGTGGATGGCCTACTCACATTACCCACAGCCTCCGGCCAGGTAATGAGCTCAGCCAGACCCAGGTGGCCAAGAGGTTTTCGACCGAACTTCATAAAATGTACTTTAGACTGCCAGAAACAGAAATGGCTTAAAACCAGCTCTGTCACTTATCAGATTTCCAGAGCTGAAATATACATTATTGCCTGGGAGAGAACTATTGCCTGCCTTGGAGCCCAAGAAGGGCCAATTGGCATTAACAGCTGACCACCTAGCAGGGTTTAGCTATCGGGGAGTGGACAGGAACAGTTTAAAACAGAAAAATTGAGATTTAGCTCTACCTCTTTTGACTTGAAGTTGCCAAGATTGGTTTTCTATTCATTTCCAGGACCCTCCCAGACAGCTAGCTCCAGTCACAGTAGGATGAAAAAACATTTTTGCCCCTTTTAGGTGGTAGGAGAGTTCACCTAAAATGGGAAGCTGCCTAGAAGTGAAGACAGGCCTGCCTGATAGTGGCCTCGTGTTGCCAACTTGAAACAGGGGTTCCTGGGTAATTTTACACTAAGAAAGAAGTGTTTCACAAGGAGGCAGGGAAACTTTGATAAAATAGTTAGGATTGAGTGCTAAAATGTCTTCAATCACTAGCACATGCACAGTATAAATCTGGCACATCCACCATAACCTCTTTAAAGCATTCCTGGTCCTTGGAAGACTTGATGAAGAAACCTCTGTTGGAAGAAGACTCCTGACTTGCAAGAAGAATGGGCTTACACAACGGCTCAATGCCTCCTAACTCCTGCTAGCAAATGAGGACTTGAAATGCTCACTGAGGGTCACATTTTGGCCTAGCTGACCACTGTGGGCAGGGCCCTGCTGTAGACCAACTGTAGAAAGAACTGATGCCTTCCCCGAGGATCTGAGGACTACAGCACTGACCAGAAACAACTTGTCATTACGTTGGAAAAGTTGAGACTTAGTTGTTTTTTGGATCTTTGGAGGCCTCAGGCAAGGTGCTGAAGTATGCCCAGTGAGGTTGCACCCAAGACAGGTAAGAAGATCAGGTTTGTCCCACTCAGAGCATTTTGCCATGCTAAAAACTGGTTCAAAGGGACCCTGCAGTGAAGGTATCTGGCTTTGTGGAGCACTGCTAAATACGGCTTCCAACTTTGCCCTGCTGGAAGTATTTACGTTCCAAAAAAGTGACCAAGTCCAAAGGCAAAAGTCTGGACATGGGTAAGGCAGCAACTCTATCTGACCTATAAAACAACTTCATTGGCTACAAAATCCATGTTTGACAATCTCAGAGCTTTTGGTGCCAAAAAACCAACAGCTACAGCGGGAGCTTGACAATGGCGTATCTGATTAGAGAGACCCTTGTCCTAGACCTTTCCCCCCCTTGAAAAATTTGACTTAGTTAAAAAGAAATTAACAGTCTAAAATTTGGTGAACAGATTACTCCATCAAAAACTGATGAATACCAGTCCTTTACAATCTATCGTATGTGGAAACAAGTGGCTGGGATATCATCATCATTTGTTACAGAGTAACCCATTCGCCAAACTCTAAATCAGGCCCTATATCAGGAGGCAAAATCATTGACAGGTATGGCCTTCTGGGTGAATCAGATCTATGCTCTTTTGCAATTGACCTGAAATCTTGCATAGGTCCTGGTCAACTGTGGACAGTGACTTTTGGTTGGCGCTTTAGTTTTTCTTGGCACATGTTGCTCTGAAAATGTTAAAAGTCACATCTCCATCTCCCCTTAAACTGTTTGGATGTTGTTGAGGGTTTTTTTATGCACAATCTATTTTTCTCTTTCTTTCTAAACTGGTTTGGGAGTTTTGGCCTGGATGTATCAATATTAGGAATAGCAATGAGCTAATTGCGATTCTCTGTGAATCGCTATTCCTAATGTATGAAACTCATAGATTTTAATTTAGTGAATGCTAGTGGGTTGCAAATCGACCTACTTCATAACTACTAATGAGGTAGGTCACAATTTGTGACCCATTAGAGGGATGGTGGCCTTCTGGGGTCAGCAATAAAGCAAACATTTTTTTTCTTAAATGCAGCCCATGGGACCACTGCCAGCTTCTAAAAAAATGTTGGGGCCCACATTTACAAAGGAAAAGGGGTCCCTTCATGACCCTTTCCAATTGTAAATGTGTTACTGTTAGAAATAGTATTTCTGGTTAGCTAAGGCTTGCGCCAAAGCTAGGCAGAAACCACCACTCTAGTCAGGGCAAGGGAGTTACACGCTGAAGATAACCCCTGCTCACCCCCTTGGTAGCTTGGCACGAGCAGTCAAGCTTATCCCAGAGGCAATGTGTAAAGCTTTTGCACAACACACACACACACAGCAGCAACACGCTAGGCACATTACAAAAGAAACTCCACACAAGGTTATATCAAAAAGAACCTTTCTATTGTCATAAACACATTAGAAACATAATCACACAATATACACTGTGCCAACTGGCACTGGCAATATTCACAGGGGATTATATACAGGACCAGGCCAATTGGGCCACGGTCAGAACCATCAGAACAGGTAAAGAAATGTAAAACACAACCAGTAACAACTGGTACCATAATGACCTAAGCATTATTACATTAGCATTAGACACCATCCTAACATATCATAGCATGACATTAGGCAATACATCACGTTAGTCCCACACCTCATTAGCATAAATACATTACGCATTAGGCCTCACCAGCATAAACACCTTATGGATTAACATCCTAAACATAAACTCATTATGTCATAGGCATCACCATAGATACATTATACCACATCACATTAGGCCTAAACACATTATGCCTAAACACGGGACATATGTCACATCATATTCCAGTAAAACAACCAGTCATGACTGGTAACATTGCATATTGCCTGAACCTATTAGGCAAACATAGTAGAACCAAAGGAAATGATGGACGGAGTGTTGAACATTGCAAGCACTCACCCCCAGTCAACTGATCTGGGTTTAATCCATCACCGTTCTTTAGCCCACTCTGCCACCCCAGTTCAGACATGGCCATATTCAAATCAGTCTGACCCTGTGCCTCATGGGAACAGTCCAGCCCGAACTGCCAAGCCATGTCTTCCCTGGACCGGAAATCAAGCTTCCTAGGACCGGTTTCTGGCATTTCAGCCGTCTTCATCCAGGCTTGCTTGAATCCAGTGGCAAAGTGAGCAAGGGACTCACGTCTGAGCATACCCTGCCAACTTATGGCGAACAAAGCAAAACCAAAGGAAATGATGGGCGGAGTGTTGAACATTGCAAGCACTCACCCCCAGTCAACTGATCTGGGTTTAATCCATCACCGTTCTTTAGCCCACTCTGCCACCCCAGTTCAGACATGGCCATATGGAAATCAGTCTGACCCTGTGCCTCATGGGAACAGTCCAGCCCGAACTGCCAAGCCATGTCTTCCCTGGACCGGAAACAAGCTTCTTAGGACCGGTTTCTGGCATTTCAGCCGTCTTCAGCCAGGCTTGCTTGAATCCAGTGGCAAAGTGAGCAAGGGACTCACGTCTGAGCATACCCTGCCAACTCATGGCGAACAAAGCAAAACCAAAGGAAATGATGAACGGAGTGTTGAACATTGCAAGCACTCACCCCCAGTCAACTGATCTGGGTTTAATCCATCACCGTTCTTTAGCCCACTCTGCCACCCCAGTTCAGATATGGCCATATGCAAATCAGTCTGACCCTGTGCCTCATGGGAACAGTCCAGCCCGAACTGCCAAGCCATGTCTTCCCTGGACCGGAAGCAAGCTTCCTAGGACCGTTTTCTGGCATTTCAGTCGTCTTCAGCCAGGCTTGCTTGAATCCAGTGGCAAAGTGAGCAAGGGACTCACGTCTGAGCATACCCTGCCAACTTATGGCGAACAAAGCAAAACCAAAGGAAATGATGGACGGAGTGTTGAACATTGCAAGCACTCACCCCCAGTCAACTGATCTGGGTTTAATCCATCACCGTTCTTTAGCCCACTCGGCCACCCCAGTTCAGATATGGCCATATGCAAATCAGTCTGACCCTGTGCCTCATGGGAACAGTCCAGCCCGAACTGCCAAGCCATGTCTTCCCTGGACCAGAAACAAGCATCCTAGGACCGGTTTCTGGCATTTCAGCCGTCTTCAGGCAGGCTTGCTTGAATCCAGTGGCAAAGTGAGCAAGGGACTCACGTCTGAGCATACCCTGCCAACTTATGGCGAACAAAGCAAAACCAAAGGAAATGATCGACAGAGTGTTGAACAGTGGTGGCAGAGTGGGCTAAAGAACGGTGATGGATTAAACCCAGATCAGTTGACTGGAGGTGAGTGCTTGCAATGTTCAACACTCCGTCCATCATTTCCTTTGGTTTTTGCTTTGTTCGCCATAAGTTGGCAGGGTATGCTCAGACGTGAGTCCCTTGCTCAATTTGCCACTGGATTCAAGCAAGCCTGCCTGAAGACGGCTGAAATGCCAGAAACCGGTCCTAGGAAGCTTGTTTCCGGTCCAGGGAAGACATGGCTTGGCAGTTCGGGCTGGACTGTTCCCATGAGGCACAGGGTCAGATTGATTTGCATATGGCTATGTTTGAACTGGGGTGGCAGAGTGGGCTAAAGAACGGTGATGGATTAAACCCAGATCAGTTGACTGGGATTGAGTGCTTGTAATGTTCAACACTCCGTCCATCATTTCCTTTGGTTTTTGCTTTGTTCGCCATAAGTTGGCAGGGTATGCTCAGACGTGAGTCCCTTGCTCGCTTTGCCACTGGATTCAAGCAAGCATGGCTGAAGACGGCTGAAATGCCAGAAACCGGTTCTAGGAAGCTTATTTCCGGTCCAGGGACGACATGGCTTGGCAGTTCGGGCTGGACTGTTCCCATGAGGCACAGGGTCAGACTGATTTGCATATGGCCATGTCTGAACTGGGGTGGCAGAGTGGGCTAAAGAACGGTGATGGATTAAACCCAGATCAGTTGACTGGGGGTGAGTGCTTGCAATGTTCAACACTCCGTCCATCATTTCCTTTGGTTTTAGGCAAAAACAGTAGGCATGAAAACTGGGCACAAACACATTATGCATTGGTATCACATTAGGGCCTTGTGCCCTACCAACACTACCAACTGACTCCAGTCCAACTGGCCTTCCTCTGGGCTCAAATGCCCTTGGTCCAGAAATGTCAGGGCTCTAAGAGGGACCTCGCAAAGGGCCCCCTGGCTGCCTCAGCAGCAAAAGCCAAAGTGCGCACAGCGCTAGGGCCAAGGAGTGTATCTCACTCCTTTCTCTTTATGCAAAACAAAATGCCCCCAGCGTTTCAGCTGCCTGCACTCTCGCAGGGCAGCTGGGAAGGGCACGGGCACCACTGTGCCTTGTGAACCCCACTGGGATTCTGTAAAACGATGTGGCCATGCGTTTCAGCTGCAGCCACGGTGGTGTAGTTGTGAGCACACATAAAAGAGGCACTACCCCAACTGGGGCTATAAAAACCAATGTGGCCACATTGGAGCGGCCCGCTCTCCTGCGGGTCTGCTCAGGACGTCAGACACTGCCCTGGTGCCTCGTGATCCCCCACAGCCAAATGAATGGCCTCAGCCCCACTCACCGGGGCTTGGATCGGGCTCCTCTTCTTGTGCTCCTCTTCGCCCGGTCCCCCTTCAAGGTTACAACAGAGCCCCCATTCACCGGCTCTCGGGATCATTCTGCCGGATTCTCTGGTCACTCGGCAGTCCCCAGGCACTGACAATGTGCCTCGGGGGACCCGCCTTCCTTGGAGCCTCTCGCTTCGTTTTTGCTGATACCGCAGGGCTCTCCCTCACGCATGGAAGCTCTGCTGGTTCACCGGCCGCAGCTTCCGCTCCAGAGGGTGCGAGGCCACGCCCACCATCAGGCATCGGATGCCTGGCTTCCGGGTCACTTGCGGCGGCGGCAGCGGCTCCTCTTCTCCCTCAGCGCCGGAATGTGGGGTAGGCTCCCGCCATTACCGGAACCCACATAAGTACACAAGTGGGGTGGGCACCCGCTAAGCAAGCAGCAATGCGGGGTGGGCACCCGCCATTCCAATGGCATAAAAGCGAGGTGGGCACCCGCTAGCAAAATACACACATCAGATGGTTGGGCACCCGCCAACAACTCCAGATGCGGGGTGGGTACCCGCTATCAATTAACAAGCACAAAGCAGGGTGGGCATCCGCTCGACAGCTCCAAACGCGGGTGGGCACCCGCTATCACTTAAAAAGTATAAAGCGGGGTGGGCACCCGCTCGGCTGCACAAACTGCGGGGTGGGCTCCTCCTCCATAAAGCAGCAGGGGGCAATCCCTACGGCGGGGATTCCCTCTCCTAGGAGGTGCAGCTCAGCATTGCAGATGCAGGAAAACAAATGCTCCTCTCCTCCTAGAAGTCAAAGTATAGCACTCACGAGGCGCTAGAAGCCAAACAAAGACCTTAGGTCCCTGGGGCATAGTTGGGCCCAGGGAGTCCAGCACACAGGGCCCTCCAGCAGGGAGGCAAGCCCTTCCTCCTGGGCCCCCAGCAGCAGCAAGCCCCAGCAAAGTCAGGAACAGCACACCTACATGGGGGCACAGCCCCTACATTTATACTGAAATTTCCTTTGTCTGCAGTACAGGGCTTTAGGCGAACCAGATGCAAATGGTTCAGGGGGGAATTGGAGCACTTTGTTTACAAGGCTCCTCTTCCCCTCTGTCAGGTGGGGGCTCGTCATCAGACACACCACAGGGGGGCGGAGCCAGCATTGTACAGGCTAGGCACAGGCCTATTCAGGGACCAGGGACTACTCCTCCCACTACTCCAAATGCAGATGTCCCATTCAGCCTAGCGCTGACTCACCCTGCCCCTCCTGGAGCCACACACACTTCACCAGCCCATCTCTCAAAAGCCAGACATGCAATTCACATCAGGCAGGCAGACACATAGCACACAGAAATGCCAACTTCTAAAAGTATGTGAAAACAAAAGAATGCCAATGCTGATAAATCATTCCAAAAAGTCAATACATCATGGAAGACATCATAAAACGACCACGATGAAACTGATTAGTAGTATTTATTTGAATTTATCTTCATTATATAGAATTTATGATTTTTCTTGTATAGAAATTATTTTAGAAACAAGAATGGAAAAACGTGAACAGTTTTATATACATGAACATATAAAAGGATTTAGAAAAATAAGATTTTCAAAAGATTATTCTGCCTTTGAGGACAGACCTTAAACCAACTTTCATACACCGCTCCTCAATCAACCACACAAACATTCACACAAGACTGCCTAAGGTAACCTATTTTCACTTTTTAGAAGTTACCAGAAGGGAAAAATAACAAAACCTGGTGAGAATTGAACTCAACTATTTGTAGGTGCAAATCTATAATCGTTCATCACGTTTTGTGAGCAATTTGAAAGCAGTTTTTTTGAAAGCACCAACTGAATAAGTTAACACCAGTGTTTGTTCACACAACCAAAGAATAGGTCAAAAAACAGGTCGACGCGTTTCAAACCCCTAAACGTTAGCACAAAGGGGTTCTCCTCAGGGCCGAGACACGGCAGCGTGAATCAAGCCTTTTCTTGGATAGAGCCAAATTAATGGCGCGAAATCTCATGCAGAAGTAGGGGAAGTTTTTTGTTTTGGCAGAGAGTCCCCTGCTAGGGTATGGAGCGGGAAGCTCTGGTAGGTACTTCCGTGCACAGGCACTACACTTGCTTGGTACGGGAGCGGGAACGCCACGTCTTATTCATGGCCGGGAGCACTGGTAATCCTTCTAAAAGTGGCATTTCTAAAATAGTTATAATAAATCTGTGCACACCATTGCGTAGCATTTATTATCACTATTCCAAACATACCACGCTGCGCCTCTCATATCAGGAACTACCACTGAAACACTTATCAGGGAATCCCGATGTATTCCTATGGGAGGGCAGCCTCACAGTAGTGAGAAACCAAAATGGCTGTTAGTCACTACCAGGACTTGTCACACACTTAAGGTACATGTCCTATCTTTTACCTACAATGCACCCTGCCCATAGGGCTAGCTAGGGCCTACCTTGGGGGTGACTGACATGTAGTAAAAGGGGGGTCACAGACATGGCACACACTTTAGGTGCCACGTCACAGTGGCAGTGACACTGCGCGCGCAGGCCCTGCAATGGCAGAGGCCTGGCATAGGTTTGAAAGGCTACTTTGGTGGGTGGCGCAATCAGCGCTGCAAGCCCACCAGTAGCATTGAATCTACCAGCCCTGGGTATGAGATACCACTTTACAAGGGACTGACAGGTAAATTAAATAGGCCAAACAGGTGTAGACCAATCTTACCATATTTAACACAGAGAGCACACACACTTTACACTGCACAGCAGTGCTAAAGTGGCCAGAGTCCTAAAACTACCAACACCATGTCAGAAAAAAGGCTAGGAGAAAGGCAAAAAGTTTAGGGTTGACCCTGCAAAAAGGGCCAAGTCCAACAGTTACCACCTACTTGAAGTAGGTGGTAAAATGCGAATCGGTCACAATTCGGTCGCTGAGCCATCTTACATACCATTGCGATTTGGTATTATGAAGGGATTACCTAAACATGCCTCTTCCTAATACTGAATTGGTATGTATTTGCAATTCCATATTGCAATTCAGTAACATGTTACCGAATTGCAATTTGGGAATGGGAATGATACGTACCAAAATGCATATTTCTGGTTGCAAACGGCCCGATTCTGTGAATCAGGCCATTTGCAACTGGAGAAATGCTTGATATATCTGCCCCTCTTTTGTGTTGCATTCTTTACTTTACAATTGCTGGTACTGGTTGAACTTAGCACACTCTTTTTGAGCACTGTCTACTACTTGTGCCTTGACTGCCAGGTATTGAGCAGAGATTCTGTCAAACTGTATCTAGACCCAATTTACAACATGACACATCTAGGGAGATGCGTCACCTCGTAAAGCTCTGCTCCACATTATACCTGCGTCAGGTTTAATGTATGCAGGATTGGGGTTCCGACACAAAAAGCCATGTAGAACGGACGCATTGACATTTACAACATTTCACTGCGTCACTCCACGCCTTCACTGCGTTAAAATCCCTACGCCTGCTCAGGCCAGGCGTAAGGAATGATGCAGAGCTTTTTGAATGGGACTCATCTACCTGTTGTGGCGCATTGCTGGAGTTGCGTCACTTTCATGAGCAACTCCAGCAATGCGTCACTTTTGCACCAACAGATGCGTCAGAATTTCTGATGCATCTGTCAATCCTTGCGCCACAGTGCACGATATTGTAAATATGACGCATCCATGGTGGTGCAAGAGTCTTGTGTGAAAGCGCAGGGAAACTGACCCATCTGTACAGATGGGTCAGTTTCTTGTAAATCTGCCCATTTTTTTTTGTATAAAGAATGACTTAGTAACAGAACTGACAAATGTGTTTATGTCTCCATTGATATAAAAACAGTGAATGAATTGATCTTTTATTTATATAAATACGTTTAAGACTTTCCCTGACCGGATCCATATTGCCAGTTGGAGCACGGGTTACAGCTTTCGTTTTTTACTCTAATTCACTTATCAGACAGAATGTGAGTGAAGTCAGCTGTATTTTAAAAACAGTAGATAAGGATTGTCCTCTAAAGTGATTTTCTCTTTCGTACCTACCTTTGAAGAGCAGCGAACAGCAACAAGTTTCTCTTACATTTGTAAGGTAATAGCACTCTTTCCCCCACTCATATTTCAGCAAGTATAATGGGGTAGAATGTTTGTGGAGAAATGAATGCACATTCCAAGGTCTGCGACTCAGAAAAAGAGAAGCTATGAATTTTGTGAAGTGGAGAATTCGGGGTGGGGAGGTAATATCACACCCGGTAATTTACACACTCATTTCTTACCAGGTGTGGTATTTCCAAGCCAAATGCTGGGCACTCATAATGATCCCCAATGTGATGGTAGTGAAGAGTTGATTAATTTACTTGGCACTTTTCTTAGGCTTCACGTGTAGGTGTATTCCTTCTTTTTACTTTTCACTCCTCCTACTGTACTTAGGAGTAAAGCACTGTGAAAGTGACCCTGTGCAGCATTTGACACTTTGCAGACACCATGCAAACACAAGGACAGATTGTGTGTCCCACAGTGTGTGTCCTGCCTCCCGTTGCTCATGGGCTGTTTTGTTTCCCATACATCTTCCCTTCTTGTGAGGGGGTGTCTTCCAGCCAGCTGTGTGGCAGCGGTCTGTTGTCAGCTGTAATCCGGCTGCTTCCTTTAACAAGCTTTCCCGCTCATTAATATTTGCATTATTTAAATGAATGACAGCAAGGTGCGCGGATTCCCACCGTGTCCCTTTAACCATCTCAGATGATAGTTGTGGAGAGGGAGAGAGATGGAAATTAAAAGGGAAATTATAGGGAGGGATGCCTCGAAGAAAGAGAGAGAAAAGTCCTAAAAATACATTGTGAGGAAAACGGCGTAGCAAAAATAAGGATAGTGAAACTCGGGATAGAGGTAGGAGCAGCCAGAAGGCGGGGAGTGTAAATATCGAACAGGAAACATCTAAAAATTACAAAATTAAAAGTAATAGGCAGCCACCCAGACACAGAAGGCAGACATATTTGAGCGACAGCATGTATTCAGGTAAAGGGCAGAGAGCACGCATTTAGGTTAGACCGGAAGCAGAATACAGAAGTATATGGAAACAGTGAGAACCGATAATCGAGAAAACAGAAAGCTGAGTGGAAGAAAGCAGAGAGAAGGGGCGGGGGAAATATAACAGGCCATAGAGAACTTGTAGAGCAGCAGCAACAGTGCCACGAAAACATAAATAGAATTTGAGACCGGAAAATAGAAGGATTTTAGAAATAGGTTAAAAACGAAAAAGCGAAGTGGCTAGAGATTGAGATTTGAATTTAGAAAGAGAGGGAGATGATTAGAGGTCACAGACAAAAGACGAGAATATATATGAAAAGAAACAACCATAAAATGTGATGTTCGAGAGAAGTAAACAGGAGATAGTAATAAGAATAGCAAGAGCAAATAGATGTGCGCTCGAGAATGTTACTGAGAGTAAAGAGAATAACAAACACTCGAGCAAGAAGCAAAGATGTTAAAGAAGCAATCTGAGGGAGTGGTGACAGTGAATTAAAAAAATTAATCGGCTAATCCAATAGGTCTGGCTTTAATGCGGTGAATCAGATCAGATTAACTTTATTGTCAAATGAATTAACAGTATACAATACAATACATGATCCTTGAACATCAAATGTACAATATATTGTTACAAAAGAGCTCAAAAGGCGACAAAGCCAAAAGATCTAGGGGTCGATTACTATGTCAGTTGGAAAGGCTCCGAACGGCATTCGGTTCGTCCGAATCCATGACGGAAGTCTTGTTTCCAACCGAACCGGAAACATTTCCGACCAACTGATTACGATGGTTGGAAACCGTAAGGACTGTCCGACTCGTTTCCGACTCGCATCCAAACGGCATTTAGGGACACCGAGTCGGTTGGAGCTGAATCGTGCGTCCTTATGGACTGCATTTCCGATCAAGTGATTACGATGTCAGATTCGGACAGCCTTTCCGAATTGGTCTGTCTGACATGAATTGGCTGTCGGAATTCGACTTTGGGGGCCCATAGCTGGCCCCCCTAGCCAGAGGCCTCCGGTTGGGGCCCGTGGGGGTACCCATGGGTCCTCTCTCTCCAACCATGCATGGTGTGGCAGGCACCAAGGGGTGTCTGCCACAGGGTGCACGGTTTTCTGCAACCACCCTTATTTTGAATAGGAGCCTGTGTTGTTGGTCGGAACACAGGCTCCCATTGAGGTCAATGGGAGTCTGACGAACGGTGTTCGGATACATTGTAATCGGTCCGCCGGACTCCCCAAATCTGATTCCGTCGGAAACCATTCCGAGACCGAGCCTGTCGGAATGCTTTCCGACTGACATCGTAATGAGGCCCCTAGTTTGAGTCTAATTGCCCGATCCTACAAGTCCTATATGGTAAAGGTTGAAAGAGTGCTATAATACCTGCTAAAACCATTCGGTCCCTTTGAAATTACGAGAAAAGGCAAAGTTGGATAGTCAGACCATCCCTTTGTTCAGTGTATGAACAGTTTTGTAACACTTGCATCAATTATGTGGGGAGGTCTGGTCGAGTTAATGCAGTATTGCATTGCAAGCTGCATTTGTACAAGCCTGTGCTTCTGAGCATTTGCACATTAAAGGCCAGGTCTATTGGGTTTGTCAATGCTTATTTTCTTTCAAGCTACTGGATTTTATTCCATTATACTTGTGTCAATGTCTTTGTGTGTGTGTGTGTGACTTGTACACTATTTCTGACAAAAACTTAAAAAAGCCCTCTGAATCAAAAGAAGAAACAATTGATTTCACAATACACGAACAAAATAAAAAATTTAATATGACAATTCAGTGTACCTCTGATATAGAAAACAGTCCCCCCCTATGCATTGCGATACAAGCACTCCATAGGAGGTGGAATGATACATCAAATAGCCAATAGCATGAGGTAAGCAGAAATTATTTGTGCCCATTTATGTATATTTTAAAAATTTGGTAACAATCGGTAATGTAAACAGATGCTCTCATGCAAGGCCAACAAAGGCAGTAGAATAAATGTTAGAAGTGGCATGACAGAAAATAATGGCAACATTACTGACGTAGAGAAGGTGTTTAGATTTGTGATGATAATATGAGGGTGGCATTCAGAAGTTAATTATAGTGACTGTTAGGCTCCTCAAGTCCCTACAAACAGTTGCTGATATGAATACTACCTCTCACAGAAGCTGCTTTTTTAGGTTGAGCATTCAAGACCTCTTGTACATACTTTAGTATATCTTGTACATACTTTAGTATATACTTATTATATACTTATATGCGTGTGTGCTTTGTGGGCTCTGGAGATCAGCCCTAGGACTTGTCTGCTTCCACTTAAGGACTTTTTTTTCTGTTCAACTGCCTCTATTTAACTATCTTGATAGAAAACGACCAGCAGAGGTCAGTAAAATACCAATTGCTTTCTGCTGAGGGACTTTCTTTTTTTTTTTCTTCTGGTAACTGCCTCCATTTAACTTTCTTGATAGAGAATGAACAGCAGATGTCAGTAAAATACCAGACTCACTTTACCATTCTCTAGATTCCAGTCCATAGAAATTGTCTTCCATGAGCACCCGTAGACAATAATATTTTTTCCAAATCTTGTATTTTCAGTGATATGAACACCGAAGGCCCTGATTTAATATTCGAAACAGAGCTTTGGACTATACCATTTCCCGCTGAAAGTCAATATTTCTCTCCATGTGTTCCCATACCTGGCGTGTCACACAGTTTGGTGCTTACTTTTCCTCCATGTTAAAGAACAGTAGATATTTCAGCACCCAGGCTAATGTGCTGCTGCACAGCTAAATACATATAAGGTCCCGAAGGCAAGACCGATTGCATTGCAAATGCTTGTTATATCTATTCCGATGGTTGACAAAAGGCACACAGGTCTTTTTCAGTGACCAGAAAGCTAGCCTCAGAAATAGTCACTAACAAGCAAATATATCTACAAAATATGTGGCACATTTTTAATCCTGATCTGACAATAGAACATTATTTACCGTGGTTTCTAGATGGAAAATGCCTCGAGGTAGGAGAAGTGGGACAGCTCTTGGCAGATTCATTTGTTCATCCATTTGAGCAACAGCATATGACAACTAAGCATTCATTGGTTGCACACAAAACTCATCTTCAATCCCACATGCCTGAGCAAAGTCAAAATGTCCTTCTGCCAAGGAAAGAAGGACATCCCATCCTACTGAAGAAGGCCTCTGCCCTCTTGAGGGTTATTCTGGTTCCTGTTCTGCTCTACTCTCATATTTCGCTGAGATCTGAAGTTGTTCCAAGTCACTTGTGAGTAGTGTAGCCTCTCCAGCCCTTATTTAGTTCAGAATTTCTGTAATATTTTTAAACTGACACTGGGAAGAGCAAAACTACACGCATCAAAACAAAACGGGACAGCAAAGTGAAAACGCAACAGGATGGACTACTCACACCAGACCTTGGAAAGCTTTCAATGTTGGGGATCTCCCATTTTGAGTTAGCTTTTCCTATTGTCTCTCTTTTTAATTTGATGCTTACCACATCTACACGAAACATTACTCGATTAATCACAACATCGCATTAGGATCACATGGGTGCATTGCAAATATTCATATAATGAAGTGAGTAATTAGAAAATACAAGAAAATACATTAAATTATAAATGGAGGTGTGTAGCTGCATTTAAATTCCATGGACCTTATTGTGCCAATGATGTTTTGTGATGAGACCTCAAGTGGTAGCAGTGGTATCACACATTTCAACATATGGCAGTAAGTGACTGCATGTTTAAAGAGGAAAAATTAACCTCTGCAGAGGAGCTGGTGCAAATATGATCAGGACCAGGGTTGAAGCAAAGGAGTTTAAGGTAGTAAGGACGTTTTGGAAAGGGAGTATAAGGGGAGATCGGGGTATAGGGTGAGACTGTATAAATGGCTTGTTGTCAAAGAGCGTTGGACAGATTTATAGATCAGTGATAAGAAATTCCAAAGTTAGTTTCTATAAGAAAGGGTAGAGTAGGGCCTTGGGAGGTAGAAGAGGGTGTAGGTCACAAATTAAACAAAACTTTAAAAGATATTCACAGCTATGGTGTGAATAAATATATATTGATGGCTTACTCCAAGAGGTGGCACGTGTTAAGGAAATGGTTGCAATGTGTGGTGGCCATGGTGGAAAGCTTCATGTTGTCATGAAGGTGTGCATCTAAGCCAGAGGCATTGTGATGATGGTGCTGGTGGAAAGTGGAAGGATGAGCAAAGGGTACGATAGACTCTGGACGAGTGAAGGTCTATAAATTATGTTATAGCAGTATTTCTTCTCTGAAATGTACGTCCTAAAATATTGAGCTGACAAACCTCCCAGGTAGACCTTTCAATAACCAACTGGGCTACAAGGACCCACAAACTTCCAGGGCGCTGGAAACATCTAACTCTGACCCATTTTGAGATGGGGCATATGATGAATTAGCATCTCAGGGGTGCCAAATCTCGAACTATCACTTTGGCAATACTGTCTGTAAAGGTTGTCAGGTTCCCAGGCATTACAAGGGCTTCAAGGAACTTTTGTTTAAAGCCTCCTTGAAGATGCTCATATTTGCATAACATTTTTGAAAAATTTGGTTATATTGGGCTAGCACATCATGCTACTCACCATTCATTTAGTGGGCCTATGAAGATTTAAAAAAAAGTAAATCCTCCTAGTCCTGATAGTATTTTTAAAAACAGAGTAATAATAGTATAGACAAATGCTAGTTGGTATATCATTCCCATAGGAAGATAGCTGAATAGGTTTGAGTCATACCTCCCCAAGTTTTAGGGCATTTTGTCATGACACCAGTTTGAACTGTGTAATCTTTCCTAATGTGAATTAAATAAGAACTATTTCTAATTGACACCCCTCTAAAACATGTCTCTGTCTGTAGTTGTGCTATATCGTCCCTGAGCCAATACCCCTCACGTATTCCCAGAGTTTCCATAGTTGCTCAACCACAGCAATCACCAGACTGTCAAGGAAACTAAGGCATTCTTGGCTGATCATTCCCAGCTAAAAACCCATTCAACAGGGAGGACAAATACCACTATCAGGGAGTTACACTGCCCAGTACTGATGCCTGACCCAGAACATGGGGAAAAGGTGTCAAATTGAGTTACACATCAGGCTGCTCAGTGACATTCAACAATGTAACTTCTGTTTGCATTAAAGCTACTAGTGACACAATATGACAGGCCATGAATGATGACAAGCAAAGAAATATGCTTGCTTATTAGGATAAAGTGGATGGACCTTGCAAAGTGTATTACCTTTTTCTAATAGCAAAAAGCGTTAGCATAAAGGGCCAAAAAAGGGAATTTGCAATAAAAAGATTTACCCATAGTTACAGGTCATCTGATGCCCTTACCTGTGTGAGATGGGAGGCTTAGCTAGATTTAAAAAAAATGTTTTTTAATTGCTACTCCACCTCACCTGTGTAGTCTCCGTATGGGAAATTATAGGGAAAAAATTGTTTATTTATTTAAAAAATAATAGTACAACTATTTTTTTGTTAAATACTTATGTAAATTAGTTGTATACATGTAGTTTAAATGCAGAACAAAATAAAAAATACTATTGCGCTGCTAACTGAATTTTGCAATAATTCTTTATTTAATCGAAATATATCAAATTAAGTAACATTATTTTACTGAAGCTTAAACTAAAAAACATATTCCTGTATGATATATAAAAATATTATGCATTAAAATTGTTAAAAGTAATGCATTGACTTAACTAAAAGTAGTTTAATTATATTTAATGAACACACTTTTTACTTATCAGCGTTCAATAAAGGCTGTTAAAAAACTTTAGGGAATTAAATAATGAGTATGTTTCATTTTTAGTTTTTTTCAATAAATTATATTTAGTTATATATCTTATTAATTTAAATAATGAAATAATATTTCGTCTGAGATTTTATTGTAAGTCCCTTCCTCCATTATTTTCTATTGGAGGGTGTTGCAGTACCAGTGGTTGACCAATGAAGTACTGGACTTACTCCAGATCTGAGCTGGAGTAATTTACTAATGTTTTGGGTCCTTTTTTGGCTAAAGTGACTTTCGAAATTATGTATGTGAATAGTATTGGGCTTCCTCTTTTGTGGATCGGTGAATATACCTTCCTAAATCCCTCCCAGACTCTCTCAAAACCCCTCTTTACTCCTCCCTGAACTCCTCCTTCTTAGTAGTAAGTCACTCCTCTCTGTGCCCCCCACCTTTACTACTAAAGCATATACTTATGTGTGTGGCTTTGCACATAAAAGATAGGAGAAGTGGAGACCTCCACACGTAAGTATATGATTATCATTTTGCAGTACATGAGTAGTACTATTGTAGGGGCATATTATCAAGCATGGAGTTAAAATTATCGCCGCTTTAGTGGCAGAAAACTGCCGCTAAAACGGCGATAATGGGCTTGATAATATGCCCTTGAGAATTCCAATAGAAGCCCATATTGTCACCAAAACATGGGCTTCTATTGGAACTCTCAAGGGCTTATTATCAAGCCCATTATCGCCGCTTTAGCGGCAGTTTTCTGCCGCTAAAGCGGCGATAATTTTAACTCTGTTTCTTGATAATATGCCCCGTAGTACTGTTAAACATACTACAAAGTACAGTTTGTGAACATGGTCTGTGGTCTCTTTTGGAGAAGTTATTTGAGTACTAATAGCCTATTGGATGCCAAAAATTGTCTTTTTTATTCCCATTTCATCCTGGAAACAAACTTCTGGACAGTTGGCAATAGGTGACCTCTCCTACACTGCACAGGCCAGAGAAATGTTCTCAAGAATTAAAGAACTTCTGCATTTAGCCTTTGACACTATCACTAAATTGAGCCCAGTTAATTGCAAAAAATATTCTTCGGATTACAAATTAAAAAGAGGGTTTCAAAGTTATTCCTTCAACCATGCGAAACGCTCCGTAAAGTACATTTTGATTGCATTGTTTTGCTGGGCACACAGAAATGTCATTACTGTGCAAGCCCAGCCTGGTGGCAGTACGCAGAACATTTTGCGTTTTTTTCTGCTGTCTTTCTTTGTTCTGCTTTTGTGACACATCATTTTTCTTCCTGGCTTTGTTGTTGGAAATCTTTTATTTTTCTCAGCGAGCTGGAAAAAGTCCACACCACGTTCCTCTTGGCAGAGGGGGAGACGTGTTCCTGATTCTGTTTCCACATTATTAAGCTAGAAATCGAGGGTCTATTGTTTTAAACTCTCCCATTGCAGTAATTGGTAAAGCAGGCACTTTCCCTATTACAATAGCTCAAGAGCTCGTGTCACTCACTATGCTAACAATGCTGCAGAGCCGGAGTCTCTGCTTCTACACTGGTGGTACAGCAAGGATGGCTTGTAATGGCTACAGTTCTGCCCTTTGACCTCTTGTACATGGAGCCTGACTTTATATTACTGTACTGGCAGTAGATCCTAACTTTCTGCAACTGAACATCCTCATCTCCCCAGTACACTTACTGCAGGGTTGGAGCTCCCCACTGCCCCCGCTGCATGCACGCAGACCCCGGTCTACTTAGAGGCTGACTACCCTATGCCCAAGTCCATAGTGTTTGGGTGAACATTCTTGAGGGCATTCCCCTTAGTGACTAGGGTGAGCGCCATTGAGCCTTCTCTGGTACCTATCCCAATTGATAGCACACTGATCATATAAGGTGCAGCGGGCAAGCGGTCCTTAGCTCGGAAATCCTTAATGCAATGCCCATCCATATGGCACCTACAAGATGATACCCCCTGGGCGGGGAGGGGCGCTTTCACTTCCTCCTCCTTCTGGTACTGGTAAGGAACCCAGTTTCTCCTAGGTTCTTGTCCTGACTGGGACCCTTGTGAACCATTCTGACCCTTCAATTCCAGACTGGAGCCATTCTCCTGGGAGCTCTTCTCTCCTCTAGCACTGAACAATGCTGCACAGATGACCAGAAGCAAGTGCACATGAGCAGTAGTGTAGGAAGTCCACACTGTCGAGGCTGGCCATGGCTGTGCAGGATATGAATTAAACAGTTTAAATCCTCAAGTGAAAAGCAGTGTGGGTCATACTGCAGCTTTGACTTGCATGAAGTTTTGAATGTCATTAACTCTGCAGAGACAGAGTCCTTTCACTCTTTCATCTATCTGTGAGACAGGTCTCTGTTCTTCCGTCACCACTCTCCCTCCCGCCTGCTCCTCTGCGACTTCATTTTCTCTTTGACTTTTAAAAATCACCAACGTGTTGACAACATGCCAGTCTCATCTGTCTTCTCCTCAGCTGTCACCCAGAGAGGATTAATAAAATGGATCATTGTCTTCGACTCACCTCTCGGTGGGCTTTGAAAAATATCCCATCTTTAGCAAAGGATGGATCGAATGAATGATGCTGTTGAGCCATAGTTCTAAATTGTCCACCACTGAAGAAGAAACACTGCTCCATGGAGCATTCTGGAAAGAATCCTGACATCCAGTGGTGGCTGCTGCCAATACGATGTGTTGGGGCAGCGCGGAGGGAAACATAATTAAAAAAAAAACTAAATGTACACTTACCTTCCGCTGCTGAATACCGCCTCGGTGATGCTCTGCTCCTGCACTGTGCCTCGGTGCTCTTCTGCTCCTGGCACTGCAGTTCCTTGGGCACAGGCTGACGCCCAGACTTCCACCCAATCCTAATGCTGCTCTCATGCCATTACCCGGCATGAGAGAAGCACCGGGATTGGTCTGAGTGGGCTGGTTTAGCTCTCAGTTAGTGCCTTGGAACCTGTTCTTGTCTCCACCCGGCTGTGTAGCACAGCTCGGGTTGGAAACATGCAAGGGGTATATTCACAAGAACGTGTGATAACTACCGCAAGAGTAGCATAACGCAACTTTAATAACACAGCCCATCGTGGGAAAATAACCCTGTGACAACATGGAATCACAACAAGGAAGTAGCATGCGATAGTCTGCTGAAACCGCTGACAATTTCTGCGATGAAATCAGCTCGATGGAGATAAAAACACAAACCACAACATCAAAAAACCTGCGATGGGCCAAAGCGTGATGAGGAAATCAGCGATAAGCAGCGCCAGGCCTGCAACACACACCGGGCGGGTGGCAAAAATCTCCATAAAAGCAAAAAAACCACCCACACACAAACTGATCTACACCCACGCACTATGGAGGCAGCTGGAGCAGGTGCAGAGGACGAGCGCAACCCCACAAGCACCCCGGATGACCAGCCTGGGACCTCGGGGACAGGGAAGGGCAAGGACAAGAAGACAAGGAAGACGAAGTTCAGTCCGCAGGTGAACAGGATCATACACCATCAACAACTCTTCGTCACCTGCAACGTGTCTCTGGGCACCAAAACTGCAATATGGCGGGACATCATCGACAAGGTGAATGCCGTCGGAGAGCACAAGAGGACAATGGACGAGGTCAAGAGGCGATGGAACGACATCAAGCGGAAGACCAAGGAGAAACTGTCCTCCTACCAGAAGGCAGCAACGCAGACCGGAGGTGGGGGCCCAGCGCCACAGCTGGAGCTGGATGACATGGAGGAGCTGGTTTCGACAGTCATCAGTGTGGAGACTGTGGCCAGTGTCGGGGGACTGGACACTGCTCAACAGGACACAACACAACCACAACAGGGTGAGTGACCACCAGGTACTGGGGGGATGGGTGGAGATGGGCACAATGGCACACAAGCACAATCAAGCAGAGCACAGTGCACACCCACAATGATTCTGGGTCATCGCCCAAATCTACAGACGGTCACAATGTACAATGCCATGCTGTCTGAATGTCAACCTGTACCATGTGTCTACACACATGTGAACACATTGTAAAACACCATCTACCCTTCACATCGCAGGGTCACTGTCAACACCTCCTGCAGAGCAGTCCCAGCCACTCTTCACGGATGATGAGGAGGACAACGCCAGCATCGACACCCAAACCATCCAAGACATCATTGACTTCATCCGCCACTCACCTCCAGGCTCAGGGCAGCCCAGCGACATCAATGAGACCCCACCCACCACCCAAACCACCCAGCATGAGGCACCCACAGCCCTGGAACCCTCCCAAGACCTCCAGGAACAGCACATGGCCTTCCAACACCGTGTGCTGGAGTGCCAGATGGAGATGGCTGAGCAGGTGCGGGTGGGCTTCGGCATCATGGCTGCCAAACTGGACGACATCCTTGGGTGCCTATGTCCTCAACATGGTCTCCAACGAGCCCTGACTGACATCGCTGGAGTCATGACACGGAGAGAAGAACTCCTGTCCGCTCAGGGTGGCTCCAGCGATGCCAGCCGTAAGTTGGCACACATACAGAGGCTCATGGAGGACATGGAGCGGATGGAGGCGGAAAGGATGGCAGCCACCGCTGCACATCATCGAAATGTAGCTCGTATCTATCATGCCCTACTGACCTCCACCTTGGCATTACCGCCACAAAGCGTGGTGCAGATGAATGCTGCTGTCCCCACACCATCCACATCCCCGTCCCCTGGTGTGTCAGTGCCACCCAGTGCTGCAGCCGGATCTACTCAGGCCCCTGATGTGTCAGTGACACACAGTGCAGCAGGCGTATCCACTCAGGCCCCTGATGTGTCAGTGGCACACAGTGCGGCAGCCGGTTCTGCAACACCCACAGGTGGGGCAGGGCACACTCCCGGTGACGAGGAAGTGGATGGGACTGGGGTCAGAAGGACCAGGCACTAGCATTCATTACCACAACCTGGCCTGTTTCTGCTTGGTCCCGCACATGGCCTCATGACCATACACTGACCCACGACACACTCCGATGCACTCAACTTGGACCGCGACATGGACTGCCACTTCCGGATTGGTGACCAATGACACGGCAACCAGGCTGCGGATTGTACCCTTCCCTTCAGCAGGACTTGTCATCCCGGATGGACTCTGGCTGGCCCTCCACGGGCCCATATTGTGTAGTGTGCTGGGCATTGCCCTGAACCTCTCCAGCTGCATAACTGCACTGGATGTGCAATAAACATGCATTGACGCACTGCTGTGTCACGTCTTTCAGCAGGCAATATATGCATGTGTGAATGAATGTAGGGACAGTGATTACCCTTGCATCAATGATGCTCATCCTGTGGGATGCCAATCAGAGGGTGCTACATTGCATTTTGTGTACCGGGTCCCTTGGACACTACAAGAGGGAAACATGCATCACTCACTTCCCTGTCCGGACATGTACTGAATCACGCCCAGAGCCCATGTGTCATTTTGGCAAGCCCTGCGCTGGTCCGGCGTATGGCAGGACAGACCACTCCGCTTACACTCAGAGGGGGGCACACTTAGCTACCTGTCGCAGGCGTACTCGCTGGTGGTGTGCGGGTCTCTGGTTCAGTTGTCAGCATGTCACAGCCACTCCCTGAGGGCAGGTTTGCGTGCACACCACACCCATCCGTCACAGGGGTCACAGGCCATGTGACTCCGCCAACAAAAGGGGCCGACGACATCACATTCTCCTCTGACTGTGGCGACTGGATAAGGGACGCCACGGTTCATAATCATGAAGGGCCCAACAGTTTTATTGCACACAGGGTTAGTGGAAACCCAGGCCTACATACGGCACGGGCCGACCATCACGTGAAGCTCACTGGGGTTGCACAGTGTTAGTGGCAACCCAGGCCTGCGGACGGCACGGGCCGCCCACCACGTGGCGCTGACTGTGGTTGCACAGGGTTAGTCGCACCCGGCGCATTGCGGCAGGCACATGCACCCCACCACGGGACGGTGACTTTGGGTGCTCTGAGTCAGTGGCACCTTAAGCTGCTGAGCGGGTGGGCACCCTGCGACGATTCCCTGTCCCGGCGGTCTGGGCAACTCAGGTTTCATGTGCCCTGCTGGACCGCAGTGTAGGCCAGAGCCAGCGGGTAGCGCGGGCCTACCGCCTCGTGGCCTCGTTTCTGGGTCACAGACTTAGTGGCACCCATTGGGCCGATGCTGTGTGCAAAAGACACACAATTGATGTACGTAATGCTGAACAAATCAAAACTGAGCGGGTGTGCAGCCTGCGATGTTGCCGGGTGCACTGGTATGTCCTCTGCCATGGAGTATTCATGACCCTGCACCAAACGTGAGACCTGTTGGCCTGGGGAGCGTGGCTGCATGATGTGGAGGGTGCTCTGTCTGCGGGCCCCGGGCTTGTGGCTTGCAGCGGCACGCGGTGGGACATCCAGTCTACGCTCCGGTGGCGGAAGGTGAGCAGTGAGGCCTGGATGTGCATGGGCGGGCATGCTCTGTGGGCTGAGGGGGCCTTTGTGATGCCTCTGCCTGGGTGTGCATGGGCGGGCGGGAGCTGTTGTCTTGTGCAAGTGTGTGTACTGTGCCAGTCATGTATCTGAACTCTGTTTCAGATGACGGCTCTGACTCAGATGTGTGTCCTGGTGTACTGCTCTACATACCGGCACGTGGTTGGAGACACACCGGTGGCAGCAGGTGAGCAGTGTGGCCTGGGTGCGCAGGGGCAGCTCTCTCTCTTTCTCTCGCCCTCTCTTCTCCCCTCTCTCTCTCCCTCCCTCTCTTCTTCTCTCTCTTTCTCTCTCTCTCTCTCTCTCCCTCTCTTCTTCTCTCTCTCTCTCTCTTCTCTCTCTCTCTCTCTCTCCCTCTCTTCTTCTCTCTCTCTCCCTCTCTTTCTCTCTCTCTCTCCTTCGCTCTCTCTCTGCCCTTTGATGTGTGCAGGACACACCTTCTCATCATGTTTTTTGTCTTGCAGGCTGTGACCTACGGACTGTCCCGCAGGGAGCCGCCATGTGTCGTAATTTAATTTTGGTGTTCATGTTAATAAAGTTTTATTTGTTTCTTCTTAAGAGAATGTGTGATGCTCATATCTATGAGGACACATGCATTTCAACTGTTGTGATTGTACAACATCTTGCCAGATATATTGTACATGTTTTTGTGGAGCTTATGTGGCATGTCTTTGTTGGGGGTGCAGGAGGGGTGGTCCAGGGGGTGGTGTCGGTGGGTGTTGTGGCCCTCTTGGATGTCCGGGCCACATGATTGGGGGTTCCATGCCATCTGTTGACCTTCCGATGTGGCCCTGGGCTGGTCTCCCTTTTGTGGTGCTGGCTGCCGTCTGACTTAACACAAGGACAGAGCAGATGTCGATTTCCTGGTGCTAATGCGCCTTATTATTTAGTGTTTTTATCGTCTATCTGTCTGGTCGTTGAGAATGTTGAGGTGTGGTCGCGGCTTTTGGCACGGGAACGCCTACTCTGCATCTCATTAGCGATAGTTGCGGTGATCCTCTGTGGTGATGTTTTTTGTGGCTGCTATCGGAGATAAACTGGTGCTGTGAATGGGGAGGTAAATTTATCACCACTTTGGCTGCGATAAAGTGCTGATGACTCTGCCATAAATCCTTGTGAATATGCCCCTAAGTGGGCATGTCGGTTTAGCCATCTGAAGATGGCAGGCCAAACTGACATCCTCACTTATGGTGCCCACCACTCCTCCTCCCTGGCTGCTGCTGATATTGGATAGCCTTGTCCCACCCTAGACGCCGCGGACTTGCTGAGTCAGTGATAAATAAAATGTTAATAAAATTCTTTTATTATCATTTTATTTTTCATCTGATGCCATTCAGCAGTGGGGTGAGGCTCCGCCACCATAACTGAGGAGCCTCCCCTGATTGCATTGCTCAGCAAGGCTGTACTGAAACAAACATCAATCAATCAATCAATAAGGGGTTTATAAAGTGTGGCTACTCACCCATGAGGGTCTCAAGGTGCTGAGGGGGGGATGGGCTGCTGATCCTTTTGGGCGCTGGGTTTCAGTCAAAGAGGCAGGTCTTCATATCCTTATAATTCAATCAATAGCTGTATGTCAGAATGTTGGTAACAAAGGACCAGATGTATGAATGTCTGGTAGCAAAATACTGGTTGCAAACTGCGACCACTATTGCTGCGGCCAGTAAAGATTTTTAAGAACCAACCTATGTACTAATTAGTTGATTCTAAAAAATCCCAATCGTAGTGGGTCAGAATCTAGCCTAGCTAAAGAATATTAATATGGTAAATTGCAAATTGTGACTTACTACGATTGAAGGAATTCGCAGGGATGATGGCCTGCTGAGGTTAGCAGACCACAATGTCTGTGAATGCTTTGTTATAAAGCAAACTACTTTTAATTGCAGCCCATTTTCAGTAAAGAAAACAGGCCTACATTTAGAAAGAAAAGTTAACTTTTTTTGTTTATTCAAGAGTTGACATTCATAAAGGGGAACGGGTGTCATAGGACCCCACTGGAAGTGCATTATCATCCCCTTTTGGTTGCCTGTAAAATATCAAAGTTTTGCAACTGAATTATGGTGATAAAACTTTGATACATAAAACCCTGATTCAGTATTTTAAAGTAATGCCTACAACATGCCCCTCCTAGATACTGAATCAAAATCCATTAAGAAATCCATTTTAGGAGTCAGAAAACGTTTTTTAACTCCAAAGCTGGGATTTGTACATAAATAATAGCATTTTAACAGTCACAAATGCCAGATTAGGTTGTAACATTAAAATACTTGTACATCTGGCCCAAAATGTTTGTTTGCCATAAACATGGTGGCTTAAATATCATTTGCATAAATATATTCTTTTGTTGTAGATTTTCTCTTATTAACTTTAACAGATTGATACTTTTACAGATGATATTTAGTATATTTTTGTCCGACAATATTCAGGCCACAATATTCTGGTACTATAGTCATCCAATTCTTATTAACAGAAGTATTCAGAACCAGTCATAGTGTCATCGAGTTACAGCTAATATACATATGTTTCCAAAGGGAATCGGGGCGATGGGTATCATCTGCTTTAGACTAAGGGCCTCATTATGAGTTTTCCAGTGCAGGAGCGGGGTGTTCAACACCGCCTGGCTCGCGCATCTCCAAATCCGAATGCTGCCCGCCCACCAGAATACTATACAAATCATTGTCTGGCAGGCGGGCAGTGTGGTGGCCCTGCTGAGGAGTAGTAAAAAGGCTCAATGAGCATTGACTACTGCCCTGCCATCGGACTGCCACTGTAGAGTGTCCATGCTGTGCAGGAACTGGGGGGCTGCTTGTCACACAGGGGGGAACAACATGTGTCCCTCTGCATGCACCCACCAGCATAGGGCAGGTGGGGCTCTGTAGGGCCCCCTTTGATTCCACACCACCAGCTTTTTCATGGCGGTGCTGACCGCCATGTAAGACTGTTGGTTGGGAAACTCAAAATATGCATGGCGGTGCCGCAGCTGCACCACCAGTATATTCTGAGCCCCTGACCACCGAACCACAGGTCGCGGCGGTCAAATGGTGGTCTGACCACCAAACTCATAATACAGCGGTCCGGACCCCGGGTGCAGCGGTGGCTAGAAAGTCACTGCGGCGCCCCCATGAATTTGGCAGTCCGTGGACCGACAGACTCGTAATAAGGCCCTAAGAGGAAAACCTAATACTTTTGGACACCGTAAGCTCCCTTTAGATGCTATCTGCCACTGGACGTTTAAAAGTACACCGATAGTCCATAATACTGCACATTAGTTTGGTGTTTTCTCAGACATATTACGTTGTAAATAATGCCATCCTTGTATTACAGATACCCTCTGCATTTACTAAACAATTGCAGGAAACTCAAATGCACCTCATCAGTTTGTGGTTTGTGGGGACCGGCATCATGTACACGAGAGTTAGAACCCACTTATTGCTAAGGGTGGGCAGAATTTGCGAAATTCACTTTCGCAAACTATCGCGAAAATGTTAAAAATCTCCGCAAACACGTGGAAATATCGCGAAGACGCTGAAGTTTTTTTCCCACCCGTTCGCTGTATTTTTTGCGTGATCGTGGCTCGCCAACTTACCCATGCAGTTGCTCACGGGCGCGGCCATCTTGTTTTCACTTGATCGCGCTCTCTCGCTCCCTGTCGCGTTGGATATGACATGTTCGGGGTCTCTTTCTCCTTTTCGCGTTCGATATGACGTGTCCGCGTCCTCACGCTCTCACTCGCGGTGGAGAATGACGTGTTCGAGATCTCAATCATCTCATACTCTCGCGGTGCATGATAGCGAGAAGAAAGACGTGATCGTGCGTCAAATGGCGTGATCACGCGATGAATGACGTTAATGCGGGCGCGAACGTTCGCGAGACAGCGCAAATGGCTACCAACAATCCAACATCTCGTGGAGAACGCGACCGGATCGGGAAAACTTGTCGGCGAACGTGGGGATTGAGGTAATGCGATCGTGCGCACGCGAGAATGTATTTTTTTACAGCGCGAGCAAGAGAAAAATTTCCGGTAAGATGCGGATTGCAGAAAGTTTGACATTTTCGTGCTCTTTGCGGAACGCGAAAATGTCAAATTATCGCAATTTCCGCGAGCGGAACTGAATTTTCGCCCAGGGTTACTTATTGCCTCCCAGTGGCCTGTAAAACTCTGCTTTGAAATGAACTGCCTAACATATAAATGGAAAGAGGTTATTGCTCCAGCACATATTAACACAAAATCTCCCTTTAGCTTTGTCAGTCATTCTCCAGAGTCCACTGACCAGAGTTGAACACAAAGAGTTGCCGATGCTTGTGTCCCCATAAAGATGACAGCTTCATCCCATTTGCTGGAAACAGGATTGATTGTGAAACTTGGACGAAGAGCAGCACCCAGTAATAAACAGGATTATGTGAGGAAATCTGAGCCTACTCTTGGTAGCCTTCCACCACCAGAAAGGACATCCTCAGAAACAATAACATATTGATAAAAAGAGCAGCTCCAAAACCAATAACACTGTCAAGTAATAATCACAATACAATTCACAAACCAATTTACTTAAAAAGAAAATGATTCGGGGGGCGTGGCTTGGACGCCGTTCAAGATGGCCGCCTGAGTCCGGGGCTCCGCCGCATCGGGACGACTTCCTCCGCTTCGCGTTTATTTACGCGATGTTATCACAAGCTACCTGCTGGTTCCTGTAATCGGAACATGTCCTGTTCAGGATGAGCTAAAAATGTTCGCGCTGGGACTCCTCAATCCTTCGTTTCAAGCCGTTTTGTGAGCGCCTCATAATGGCCGCCATTTTGTTTTTCCGGCGCGATGATTCCCACGCAACCACATTTCTCCTCATGAAACATGGATTCTTGGATCATGCCCAAGGTAGATACCTTATAATACCTTATTTTTCTTTTTGCTTGTAACCCTCCATGGTTTATCTTCAAGGTCACACAGTTTTTATTATCTCCTTGGTCTGACTGCGCTTTGAGGATCATGGTCAGACGCTGTTCTCAGTGACTTTCTTTTTTGCGGCAACTACTTCGGGTGCCTTGGTTCTTCTGCGTGGCAGGTGCAGGTGACTGTGGGGTCTTTGAGTGGAACGTTGTGTTCTGTTAATGTACCTTTTCAACCTCTGCTGACGGCGTTGCCCGCTCTCCTGAACTGTGATACTTGTGGGGATTTGTTTGGAGCGCACTTATGGGCAAGCTTCGCAATCCAAAGTTTGTTTTCGTGCCTTCAAAGGGATCTTCGGCGGCTCTTCCTTCCTCCTCCTCATCAGGTGATCCTTCTTCCAATCCTGCAGATACAATGGCGACAACGTCGTCCAGTCGTCCTTCGTTGGCACAGTCAGCCTCTGGTAAGGCCTCTTCCTCTGCTACGTCAACCAAACGTTTAAAACAAGACTCTCCTCCTCCAGACCCGCCGTCACCCCCTATCTCCATGGAGTTAATACTTGAGGAAATACGGGCTTTACGTCCGTTCATTGAGGAAACTAACAACAAGATGCAACTTTTTGAAGAGAGATGGTCAACTATCGAGAGCAGAGTGTCGGTGGTGGAACTTCAAACTTCGGAGATTCAGTCTCACTCTCAACGTATCACCTCATTGGAGAAATCTGTTCTTGCTTTGCAGCAGCATACCGAGGATTTAGAAAATCGGAATAGGAGGAACAACCTACGCATTTATGGGTTACCAGAATCCTTGGAGAGCGATGACCCCGTCTCGTTCTTCTCTACTTTCCTCCCGAAGCTTTTGGACATGCCTCCTACCACCTCTCTCACCATTCAGAGGGCGCACAGGCTTGGTCCTCGCCTATCATCCGCAACTAAACCTCGAGGAGTCATCATTCTCTTTCTGAAGTTCACTGACCTGCTCCTTGTCCTCTCCGCAGCTAGAGCCAAGCGCCAAGTTTCCTGGTTGGGCCAGAGAGTTTTCCTTGCTCAGGATGTTTCCAATGCTACTGCAGCAAGAAGAAAGGAATTTTTGAGCCTTCGTACACCCTTACGTGCTCTTGGTGCCAGATTTGGTCTTTTCCATCCTTGTACCTTCAAAGTCACTCACCAGAATAAGACTTGGACTTTTCAAGATCCTGCGGAGCTGAAAAACTTTATTCACATACAATCCAATGTTGGCATGGATACTTCCGCCTCTACTAGTGGCTGAACGTTCCTCTCCTTTTATTTTACAGGGTGTTCCTGATAATGTTTCCGCATTGCCATGCTGTGTTATGATGTTGGTTTTTCTCACACTGTTTTGCTCTTAAGAGCTTTTTGATATGTTCTTTCATTGTCTTTGATTCTTCCTGCTGGCTGCTCTCTTTTGCGCAGCCTTTGTTTTTTCCATTTTCATTATTGCCCATAATTTTGGGCTGTCTGCACTCCATTGTTTATTGTTTATTCATCTATTTACGTCTCCTTTGTCCTCTTCAGTGCTTTTATTCACTTATTTTTGTGTTTGTTTTCCTTGCTCAGATCGACTAAGGTATTCCCTTCCTCCCTCATGTGAGTTGTGTTTCCCATTTCGTCCTGGTGCGGTCGGATTGTCCTCCTGGTGTCGGGAGGTCATGCTTGTTTTGTTGCGTCATCCACTGCCCCGACATCCTCTCCGTGTTCCCCTCAGGTATGTTACTTTCAGTCGTCCTTTATGGATTTGTACTGTCTCTTCTTGTATCTTCTCCTCTTCACCTTTCCCCTCTCTTCCCTTCTTTACTCCTACTTTCTTTAGTCTTCGTTTCCCTTACCTTGCTTGAGCTTCCTTTTCTTGTAGCTATTCTTTTCTATATCTATCTTTTACAATTGCTTCACTTTTTCCCCACTGCTGTAGGTATGGTTTTTGATAATGTTATTCACTGTTTAAGTTCAGAGTAATTTCTTGGAATGTGAAAGGTTTTATTAACCCTATCAAACGTCAGAGAATTCTTTCCCACCTTGCTACTTACAATCCTGACATAGTTCTCTTACAAGAGACGCATCTTTCGGAGACTGAGTCTCTCAAATTAAAACGCGGGTGGGTGGGTACGGTTCTATTTTCCCCTTCTACAAACAAGAAGAATGGTGTAGCTATTCTATGTCATAAAAAATTAGTATGTAAAGTCTTAACACAAGAGTCGGATTCTGACGGTAGATGGATTCTTGCTAAATTGTCAATTAATTCTATCCCTTTAACTTTGTTTAATGTTTATGGCCCTACGCAACCTGATTTACTTTTTTGGCCTTTAATTACTAGCAAATGTTTTCAATATAAAGATGACCTCTTCATTTTAGGTGGCGATTGCAACCAGATTGTGGACCCCTTTATTGATCGTAAGTCAAGTGTTCGTTTCATACCCCACAAGCCCCACAAACAATTTCTCGACACCATTTCTCAAACATCTCTCATTGATTCCTGGAGACTTTCACACCCTGACACACTTGATTATTCCTTTTTTTCTCCTCCTCACTCCTCTTTCTCTCGTCTTGACTATATCTTTCTTTCTCTTTCCTTGTCGCAAAATTTGCTGTCGTCTTCTATTGAACCTATCCTTATCTCTGACCATGCTCCTATTGTAACAGATCTTGACCTTCTCTCCCCTCCTCCCAGATCCTCTCGCTGGCGCTTTAATAACTCTTTACTCACTGACCCCCTTTTCTCCTCTTCCTTCCGCTCTTTTGCTACTGATTTCTTTCTATTAAATGATGCTTCTACTATCTCTCCCCATCTTCTCTGGGACTCCTTTAAAGCCACTGCGCGCGGATTTGTCATTGATTTTGTTTCCAAAAAAAAGAAACGCTTTCTTCTGAAGCGGAAAGATACATTAGCTCATATTAAGTCTCTGGAGCGCCAGTTCTATTCTTCCCCTAAGAATTCTGTACCTCCGGAACTTATTCGTGCCAAACTAGATTTTAACAAAGCAACTACCGATAATGCCTCGTCAATGCTTCTTCGGAGTTCTGCCCGGTTTTATGGTGGTCGCAACAAGTCTGGGAAGCTTCTAGCCAATTATCTCAAATCACGCAAAGAACGCTCATTCATTGATTCCATCTACTCCTCTGACAATTCGTTATTGCATAAACCTCAGGATATCCTTGAACAATTTCAATTATTTTATCGTACCCTTTATACACCTGAGTCTTCTCCCTCTCCCTCTCTTGTCCAAGCTTACCTTGACAAACTTCCTAAGCCCTTGACGTCTCATCTTCATTTCCCGGATCTGGAAGTTGACCTTTCTTTACATGAGCTCTCCACGGCGTTGGCTATTCTTACCAAAGGCAAAACTCCAGGTCCTGATGGTTTTTCAGTTGAATTTTATTTACATTTTTCTGACCTGCTACTTCCTAAACTCCTGTCTCTTTTTCAATCGTTTCATTCATCGGGGAGAGCGGAAGGCACGTTTCAAGAAGCTACCATCTGCCTTATCCCTAAAGATGGCCGCGACCCCAAATACTGTAAGAACTACCGCCCGATTTCTTTAGTGAATGTTGATTATAAGTTGTTTGCCAAAGTATTAGCTCTACGTCTTGATCCCTTAATGCCCCATCTCATTGGTAGGGAGCAGTGTGGCTTTGTGAAGGGTCGGTTGACATCTGATAATTCTCGTCTCTTCCTTAATGTACTAAATAAAGTTCCATCTCTTTCTCTTCCTTTAGCGGCAATCTCGGTTGATGCAGATAAAGCCTTTGATAGAGTTGACTGGTCTTTCCTATTTGCTTCATTGTGCTGGCATGGCTTTGGTCCTCGCTTCATCTCTCTTATTTCTCTGTTATATTCTGCCCCTAAGGCTTCAGTTCTGGTCAATGGTCAAGTTTCTTCGTATTTCCCTCTTCAGCGTGGGGTTCGTCAAGGTTGCCCTTTATCTCCCTTGCTTTTTGTTCTTGCCCTTGAACCCTTTTTATCGTCTATCCGGAACAATAATACCATCACTGGTTTTCCTTATGGTGACAAGCAACTGAAACTCTCTGCATACGCAGACGATATTCTTCTTTTCATCTCTGCTCCAGAAACATCTATTCCCCCGTTGCTGTCCGAATTCGAGTCTTTCTCACAGGTTTCTGGTTACAAAATTAATTCCGATAAAACTGAAATTCTTCCCCTTACGAAATTTTGCACTCCCCATGCCTTTGCTCCCACGGGCTTTGCTTGGAATGGCTCTAAAATCAAATACCTAGGAGTATGGTTTTCTAATTCTGTTTCTTCTTCAATTGCTCTTAATATGTCAGCGGTTTTGTCCCGCATTGAACGTTTACTTTCTTCTTGGAATCCTCTTTTTCTTTCTTGGTGGGGGAGATTAGACTCCATCAAAATGATGATCGCTCCTATTTTAATTTACATTCTTTCTATGCTACCTGTCCATATTCCCGCAATTTTCTTTAAACGTATAGACTCTTGTTTGTCTCGCTTCCTTTGGAACAAGAAAAGATCTAGAATCTCCTTGGCTTCACTCCGTAAATCGAAGGCTAATGGTGGGGTCAACTTTCCAGATTTCCGTATGTATCATAAATCTTTTTCCCTTCGCCAGGCATCTAGATGGCTTGCTTCTGTCCCTTCTGCTTTTGCCCCTCTTTGGCTTTCCATCGAACATACATTATTACTACCCTTCTCTTTTGAGGAGGTTATTCGCTTTTCTGCTAGGGTTTCACACTTGGCTCTTCCCTTGTTTAAACATACTTCTTCTCTTCTAAAGCCACTCTTCAACCCTACACCTACTACTCGAGAGTCCTTCTTGAACTCCACTGTCTGGCATAACTTCCTTATTCTAATAAAAAATAGACCTATCTTCTGGAAGTCTTGGAGATCGATGGGCATCATTTGGGTGAACCAGTTTTTTGATGGAGCATCCCCTTGTTCTTTTCCCCAGTTTCAGCTGACCTTTCGCTGTCCGCGCTCCTTCTTCCAGAAGTTTACTGTCCTAATGACGCTTATTCTGGATGTTTTTTACTCTCTTCCCCCCTCCCCTTCTTCGCTCTCCCACGCACCTCTTCTTAAAATTCTCTTAACCTTACCCAAGGCTTCTCTCATTTACAAATTCTTTTCATCCCCTAATCCAGAGCGCCTCAAAACTAAGTTAGAACTTGCTTGGGAGGAAGACCTGGGTTGTGCTTGGCCCGTCGCCTTGTGGGACAAGCTTTGGTCTAGATCTTTGAAAATCTCTCGTTCGGCCTCTCTTACTCAATCTTTATTCTACTTATACCATAGACTATATCTCTCTCCACTCTCTTTAGCCCGTTTTTCTTCCTCTTCTGATTCTAGCTGTTGGACATGTGCTGCCCCCAATGCTAATCTTTTTCATCTCTTGTTTTTATGTCCCTCTGTCTCCCAATTCTGGAAGTCTGTCTGGATCTATATCTCTCGTATTTTCACTCTCCCTTCTCCATACTCAATTTCTGCTCTCTTTTTGGGCAGTTTATCTGATTCTTTAAATCTTCCTCTATGCTCTCATGGTCTTTTTGACCTCATGCTCGCTCTCGCCTTTCAACACATTTTCTCTAACTGGAAAACCCTGTCTAACCTTTCCATCCGTCACTGGTGGAATTCCTTGTGTCACTTCCACAGACTAGATACGGCCTTTGCTTCCCTTTGTAACCCTACACATAATAGGGATCTTTTTTGGCTGCCTCTTACCACATACTTAGACCGGATGGCCCCAAGGAATGTTCCCGCCATCACTTCGGAAAACTTTAAACCACCTTGAGGGTGTTACTCCTCCTCCTTCTACTTTAATAATATCAGATTGGGTTATGACACTATTGGGTTTGCTGTGTAACATTTTGATTGTTGTAATGCCTACAGTTTTCATTCCTTCTTTATAGCAAGGTTTTAGGATCTTTTAATATATAATATGTTTTTGCCTTTCCCCTTTTCCCCTTTATTTTCCTGATCCTCCTTTCCCCCTTTCCCGTCCCATCTTTCCTTAAAAATTTATAAAATGCTTTGTTCTATTTTTCTTTTAATGACATTAGCTTGTTTAATGTAACTTATTCCATTTGTTTGTTTCTTATATTGCGGCTGATGCCTTTGTATTTATTCCTTCTTGAATAAAGCTTTTCAAACATAAAAAAAAAAGAAAATGATTCAATAATGGACATGACACAGAATGGAGCAAATAAAACGTATGGTATTTAAAAAACAAATGTGGATGTTTATTGCATTTAAAACTCCTTTTAAAAGTGATAAAAAGACACATTCCAAGGCTTTAGCGGTGCATTTGAAAAATAAACAATAGAAAGTGTCATTTCAATCATTTTTGCCTTATAACAATACATTCCCCCAGTTTTAAACAAACATTCTTATGAAAACGTTTGTATTGTGGACACAATTCACTCACTTGCAGCAGGAAATGTCCATGTTTAGCATTGAAACACATGTAGCACCTTAGAAAATATTGCAATAGGGTATCGTGGAATATAATTAGATATGTAGGATAAAATAATGAAAAATATATTAAAGGAATGTTAAGTAGGAGAACTGGGAATCACCTAATACCTCTTACTCGCCCAAAAAGCGCTTGAACACCCCTTGAGGGGTAACAAGCACTATATAACTGCAAACCTTTGTTTCCCTCTTCTATCCTTCCTCTATTCTCTGAATCCAAATAACTGACCAACCTATCCACCACTATCCACCACTCAAATGACTTGCATATTTCACTGTACTAACTCAACATTAATCTGTTTATGGGTTACGGAGTAGCGTTCTACTCGCCGAAAAAGCGCTTTGACGCCTTGTGGGGGGTAGTAAGCACTATATAAATGCAATTACAATACAATACCTTCTACTCCACTTTATGGAAACTTACTGTACACCCCAGGAATGAAAAGGAAAGCATTTAGAAAATAGAAAGCGGCTGGCTGTCTCACACAGATGGACAGGTTTAAAAGTTTATGTGAAAAGGTTTGAAGAGCTCAACCAAGAGCATGTGCTGCCAGAGGGGGGGGCTACTTTAGCCACACCCAAGTCAGACCCTGGGTGCTGTAACCAGGGGTAATACAGGGAACAACTAGGAACCTGATGACAACGAAGAAATGCTTAAGGAAGTAAGACACAGAAGGGGTGTTTAATACCACCTTTCACAATGTCTAGTAACAGGAGCTAGGTGTACAGCTCGAGAGGGTTCAATGCAGAACAACTGCACCAAAAACGCAAATGATGCCCTCACAATTTTGTATTGATTGCATTTAACCGCGGCAAGATGGCCTTTGATGGACCCGATCAGAAAGGATGAACGTTGAGGGGGCAGCAGTAGTGCAACATCTCCCCAGTATGATTGTACTGCCACAAAATAGAGGCGCGCTGGAGGATGGTACAATAAACTACTGAAGAAGTATTGAAGAAGTGACAGGAAGTGAGGTAGACTGATGCCCTGACGTGGCACTATTCGGTCACAAGTCAGAGGCGATTTGCCCACTATCCATGAAAAAGGCAGCCCCATAGTGAAACTGTTCAGTGAAACATGGATCCTGGCTTTATGGGGGAGACAGCAGTTCCGTCTTGATAGGTGAGGACATGGTCTTTACTGTGTGTTGAAGGGGTAAGGGGGGGGATGTTTATGAAGATCTGGGGCACCTTGGTGAATTATTTAGCTAGGGACTTTAGGCAGCTGAGATGTCAAAAGCACTTAATGGTTATTACGTATTGTTGAACAGCCCTAGGAGAGCGAAGCAAACAAACACTAGTAAAGTCAAGGCAGAAGCTGCATCTATTAATGACTGTTCTGAAGGTGGCCAGTGGAGGGGGGAGGAAAATGGCAAAGGTTATGTAGGAAAGGCTTTGTTCTTCTTCGCTGTCTGTTATAATTTGGACCTTCATTCGAGTTTGTGCTATATAAAAGTGCATTCAAAGAGCTTTTCCAAGTTGCTTTCCCAAACTTTGTGGAAATTAACGCTTCATTTACTGGCCTGAATGCCACTGTATCCAGAGTGGAGTGGGTTGAGATTTTAAAGAACCAGGGTTCAATGTTCAGCTTTCCTTTAGGCTTTCATTATTTATGGAAGAGGTTACTCGTTCATGTGGCGGACCTGCGATAAGTAATCCCCTTCGTCCAGCCAGGCGGTTTCCACACCTTTATGATGAAACCAGCAGTCACTTCTGTTCTAAGCTTTTTATAAGTGACACCTGCTGGCTACAAATAGTCAAATCATGAGGGAGAATTGCGCTCAGGAAAACCATTGCCCTGGCTGAGGTCATAGGTTTGTGAACATTCAGGCCTAGTCTTACCTTCCTGGACTAAAGAGAAATGTAACTAAATATAACTGAAATGTACTGCAGGTAGCCCAGACTACAGCTGATAAACTGGTTTCAAATTCTTATTAGAACCACTAAAAGGTATCAACATGTCTAGAAAACATTATTTTGACAATTTTAATAGCTGTCTTAAATATATTTTTTAACTCTAATTGTTTATTTTCTTACATTTTCAGAATGTTGCAGGAGAAGTGATTTTAGCTCCTTTAAGCTTAATTTATAAAAGAAAGTGTCTGTTAAAACTTTCAAAACTTATACAGTAGTTGCTGGCAGTTTCGCAGAGTCCATTGTACCTCAGCACAAGCGTTGTCTTTATACAAGTAAGCAGGCACAGAGTATATGTTTTAAACCCGAGCATCATGCAGCATAGTCTGGGTGTTTCAAGACCCACTAACAGCTGATTTACTAATGTCAAAGGCATTGATTAAATGCAATACAAATTGTTCAGCATGACATTACAACCTTGAGGCATTAGCCCTAGTGTGGTATAGCTGTATCTAACCCCAAATATAGGGTCCCACAGGGTTCCATAAGCATCTATGCAGCGCACACTGGGACTTTAACTCTTAAGTCACTTGTGCCTTTTGTATGCATTTAACAGTGGAAGTACTCGAAAGTCAAATATGCTATTTAGTTAATCCAGAACCGTTATCTGACAGGTTACCAAGCGTTTTTCCAGTGATACAAATTCCCACCTTTCTTGGTTTTTATGTTCCTGTCATGGTCCTCGGCTTGCCTCTGTTTTTTACAGCTTGAGTCAGTCTACAATCTCTGCAGTCATGTTCTATCCCTGCAAATTTTTTTGTTTTTCTAATCATGATGTTCCACATTGCCATAACCCTAAGTTTTCTACTTATCTCAATGTTTCCCAGATTCCATATTTCCAGTCCTGTGCTTTTCTGTTATATAGATATAATTGCAGTCGGGTGCATTTGTTCATCAGTTCATTTGAAGCAAAACTGCTTTACAGCTCCCAGAATACATTAGGATGCCGGTTGAAACCCCATGACTTAAAACAGGTGTCCTGAGGACATGGAGCAAAGAGACAGTCCTACATCACCACTCTGCTTCTTTCTGTTCCGGTTGGGGGACCGGTCGGAAATGTAATCCGAAAATGGCAGGGGAGCCAGCCTCGGCTCTGCTGTCCGGGTTACAATTTTGCTTTCCGCCTGCCTGTTCATTGAGGTCTGTCCACCATGAAAAGGCAGGCCCTCCGCTTTGGGCCTGAGGGCACCTGTGTTGCCCCCCTAAACATCCCTGCACCCTGTGGCAGGCACGAGATGGTGCCTACCACAGGGTGCAGGGATGTTTAAACTTTGTATTTTTTCCAAAGCAGCTTGTGCTGTGATCGGCAGCACAAGCAGAAATGGAAAAAATACAGGATCCCACATCCAACACAGCAGTCAGATTGTAATCTGAGAAGAGGGACCTCCGTTTACTTATCGGGTGGTTCCGCTTCCCCTATGATGCCAGTCGGATGCATGTCCACCCGCAATTGTAATTGGCCTAAAGCATCACTTTTTGCCTGCCTTTTCATATCAAATATAGATATATAATACCTACTGGTGGTCACTAGTAAGTAGTTATATTTAGGACCTAGTTTCCTTAGGAAAAGCTTTTTTAACTTGCTTTTAACGTTGACGCTGTTCGACAAATGTTCACGAAATGTTCCCAAAAAAGTGGCCCTCTTTGGCTAGTTCTGCATGGAAGTTTCAGAGTGATCTGTCAAGCGGGTGCCAAGAAAGAGGGCTGGGGTCAAAAAAATGTGTGTTTCCAATGCAATTTCCCATAGGGATTTTGTACACGACGACAGCCCGAACTACTGGACGGAATTACACCAAAGAGTGTTAGCTGTTGGTTCAGAATGAGCCCCTTTTGTGATTTGGTGTAAATCTGTGCAGTTGTTTCAGAGTTATTAAAGGAAAAACAAACTTGTATATCTAGGGAAGTGGATCCTCCACGGATCCAACAGATCTCATGCTGAGATATGATTGGCTGCCAACACTTCAACCAGACTTTCTGAGTCCCCAAAGAAAAGTTTAAAAAAAGAGGAGAATTGAATTTTGAAATATGGGAATAAATAACTGTTATTATTGTTTTGGATTACTTTCTATTCCGTCGGACTCTGGAAACGTTATATTGTACTGTTTTCAGTGGAACATCCCAGAGAACTTGAGACATGTACTGTGACTTTAACTTTACATTTTTGCATCATAAATATGAATTTCAAGTTTATGATTTTAATAAACTATTGCTTGAAACACATGTAGGGTGGCGGTAAAATGATTTAAATAAAGATTGATTTTATGGAAATCATATGACCAGGATCAAAGTGGAATAATTTTGCATGAAGCGATACTTTAATATTTTTGCAAACTCTGATAATAATAGAGATTATTTTATACCTCGAATACAGTTGAACTTTTGGACCAAGACTGTAGTCTTGCAGGAAAAAGCGCCAGATCTGTTAGTCATTAACCCCAATGTGTTGCTTATCATCTCTTTTATCAACCCCCACGGATGACAGGCCCCTGTTGTTCCAGAAGGTTCATTAAAAAAATGTCCTCTTTCGACCTAGTGCCAGAGGAAATCCAAGATCCTAGGAAGAGGAAAAGGGTTTGCAGCATGGTGTGGGTTAAACAGCATTTTCTCAGGCCCCCGCTTAATTCTACCCTTTCAGGAAACCTTGAATACAGGTACCCAGTGGGAAGTGGGGAGTGGGAGGTGTGTTGGTCAATGCAAACAACCCTGGAGCAGAGTCCAAGGAAGCAGCACAGTCCTTTATTTAAAGTGTGATAGTCCATGTCCTGACCACCCATTGATGAAGCCCTCCTGCTACCATGCATTACATAGCGCCTCGTCCTTGAGTGCAGTCTTCGTGCTTCCAAACAAGCTGTTATGTACAAACTCAATGGCAATAGCAGAAGGGCTGGATTAATCCTGGACATGCTTGCTATATATTGCGCATTAAGGGTATTAACATCCTGAGCTACTTCACGAGACCTCGAGCATCAGCATGTGACCCCATGGAACACACAGAACTGCCCAGTACATGATACAACAATTATGACATTTTCCAATATTTTTACATGTTCATTGTAGATTAAACTTCAAGTCTGCAGCTGGTGTTATTTAATAGGGTGTGTCATTGTCACTAGACAATTAGGCAGAATACTGTAGTAGATGACTACACCCCTGAGCTATCACCAAAACCTGCAGCCGTTGACCTGCAGACTAGACAGAGATATCTGCAATGGGTGTTGACACCTACTGGCCTACAGATTACATGCACACTTCAGCAGTAGGTTAAGTAATGGTGATTTACGTACTGTTCTGAGTGCATGTACTGCAACTCAGAGCACACATAGACCGGGCCATGGGAATTATGCAATTCTGTGGCTCCTGCGTTTTTTCATAGTTATGGATTTACCGCTCCAACCAGCAGTGTCCTAGCAAGTGTGGCGTGAGCCCTAGTGCAAGAAAGGAACAAGTTTCAAATTGAACACAATTTTTATTTTATTTTTAAAGCAACAAACATGGTGCCATACAGCAGCAGAACTTTGGCAAATATTAACAAGGCCTCAGCCGCACCCCCTAGTTCCAGCGCCCCTGCTGGTGGCCCGTCAAAGGGTAGTGTGACAGGTTAACAATGATCTTGGTCTTGGTTCCATTCGTACAGTGGCAGCCCTCCTTCATTCAGTGCAACACATGATCATTGCAAGAGGTGATATTGGTTGCATTTTGTGGGTTGCTGTCTAGCCAGAACTAATGTTGGTATGTCAGTACACATGGAAATGAATTTACTTTTGCTCAAGGTGTTCTGCCTGGAGCTCGTATGTAGATTTTGAACAAGAGGTAGGAAAGGGAAAACGTATGGTTGGTCAACAGGAAGGCCACCAATTACTAATTTCCAATCTGTTACAGGCTAGGGGCTAGATGTACAACCCTTTTGTAGCGGTTGCAAACTGGATATCGGCCTAGGTGCGACTCCTAGAAAGTGTGGTGCTATGTACAAATCCTATTTTGCGAGTCAATAACCAATTATTGACTGGCAAAATAGGATTTGTGTTAGACCCGGCCTCATAGCATGGCTCTTCCTGTCCTCACACTACCTAACCTGGTACCTGGGACCCCAAGCACACGGCCCAGCCGATCCTTCCCACCAGAACACACACCCGCGACCCGGGCCTCCCCGTCCATGGCCTCTCTCCTTTCGGCCACCCCGGGCACGCGTGCCCACTTCGTGCACCAAGATGGCCGCCCGGCCCCAGCACAACCCGGGCCTAGCGGCGCCACTCCGGCTGGAGGACATCACGCTTCCAGGGGATGAGAGAGGGAGGAGCAGTTTCTATCGCACCTCTGAACTCCCCTGGGACGATGGGTTTCGATCGGCCCTCCGGCCTCCCTGAGGGCTGGCTCCACGCCTGCTGGGTGTCTGGGACTCCTCCCGACCCGGCCCTGAAAGGATCAAAAGACAATGGCAGGAAACCTCGACAAGCGACCCCAGGTGACAAGACCCCTGCCTGCACAGACTCCGGACATCAAAGAGGGGTCGACCTATAACAAGGGGTGCTCTGGGACTATCCGGCAGATTCGCCTTGGAACATCTGAGCCCTGCTGAGTGACTCGCGGCTCCCCGAAGATTGTAAAACCTCCGAACTGGTACCTGAGCCTGCTGAGTGACTCGCGGCTCCCTGAAGATCGTAAGACCTCCGAACTTGTGCTTGAGCCCTGCTGAGTGACTCGCGGCTCCCTGAAGATCGTAAGACCTCCGAACTTGTGCTTGAGCCCTGCTGAGTGACTCGCGGCTCCCTGAAGATCGTAAGACCTCCGAACTTGTGCTTGAGCCTGCTGAGTGACTCGCGGCTCCCCCAGACTCTCTTTGGTCCCGCCGGACCCCACGACGACAAGCGTATCCCCCAGCTCGAGGATTGTGAGCTGTGCGCCAGGTACGCTCCTGCATTTGATCCATATCCCCCCAAAGACTGTTCCGCTACCTCCTACCCCCGCCAAGACTCTGTGAGCCCACGCTCTGCTTGTAAATATCTGCCTTGCTGATCATAAAGATCCTACCACTTCGATTTGATAAAGCTTGAATCCTAAGAACCCTCGGTGTGGTGTCTCTTTGTCGTGTGGTGCCGAGTGTACGATCCTAGATACGAGATTCCTCCCCTGCGGAATCTCCCGCCAGTGCCCGGCTACGATACTTTGAGAGTGGGTCTCAGGACAGTCAGGGCCCCCTCCGGGCCCCTCTGAGGTCGCCTTCTAACATTGGTGGCAAGCGACGGGATTCGGGCCCATAACCTAGAGATCGTACCGTGAACGACTGACACACTACCGACAAAGATGGCAGAAGGAAGCGCCATGAGCCCCGCAGAAACCAACACCAACAACAACTAGAAGAATACACGCACAAAGAACTGAAGCAATTCTGCAAAGAACTTAAAATCGCTACCACCGGTCTCAACACCAAAGAAGATTTGCAGAAAGCACTGAAAGCTTGGGTGGATGCCGGGGCTCCCGCCCAGAAGGCATGGGGGAGCGACACGACGAAGCAGAACCCACCCAAGGCGAAAGCAGCAGCAATCAGGTGAGAGGCTTTGTGCCAGACGGGGGCCTTTCCCCGGAAGAGCTCGCAGACAGAGAGAGAAGTCGCAATCACGAACTCGAGTTAGCCAAACTCAAAATCGAAGGCGAATTGAAATTAGCGGAAATTAGCGGAAAAAAAGCTAGCAGTAGAACAAATGCGCGTGCAAGGCGAATTGGAAGAGAAGAAGCTCCAACGGGAGCACGAAGGAAGGAAGCTCCAACTAGAGCACGAACGCAGCTTGAAGGAGATCGAGCTCAAAGCCAGAAACGAGGAAGGGAGGCCCCCGGGCAACCGAGAGGCGGCCTCCCCGGCGCAACAGAAGGTCCACATCCCCAAGGACGTGGTCAAAGAATATTATAAAAATGATGACATTCAACAATGGTTCAGGGCCTACGAGGTTGCCATGACCTCTCATCGGGTCCCGCAGAAGGACTGGGGGGCAGGGCTGTGGGGACGGTTTCTGAGCGAAGGAAGGGACACCCTGCTCGACCTACCCCTCTCCCTGCAGACCTCCTACAGCCACATGAAAGAGGCTCTCCTCACTAGGTACGGCCTCACCCCAGAGATGTACCGTCAGCGATTCCGGGACTGCAGGAAGATCCCGGGCACCACCTGGGTGGAGTATGTAAACTTTTTCAGTCGGGCCTTCGATGGGTGGATCAAGGGCAGCAAGGTCACCACCCTCGAGGAACTCACCGACCTCATGTTGTGGGAACATCTGGTGGCGAACTGCTTTGTGGAACTACGCCAGCATCTGCTCGACAGCAAACTCACCGATCCCCGGAAGCTGGCTGTGGAAGCAGACCGCTGGACCAACACCCGGGTCCCCCGGAGCATTGTAGGAGAATACCCCCGAGCCAGTCAGGGACCACCCCGCCAGAGAGGGGGAGGGAACCAGGGAGGGCAGAGAGAGTCCCAGTCGAGTCCCCCGAAGGCCCAACCTCCATCTTTTCCGGGACCCCCCCACCAGTCTCCGGACCCCCCAGGAGACGGGGGCACCGGGTAACCATCACTTGTTTCCGTTGTCAGAGGCCCGGGCACTACGCCAATGACCCGGAGTGCCCCATGGCCCCCCAGGTCCCCCCTGCTGCAAACCCCGCTAGACAGATAGCCAACGTAGCCCTGGGGGAGGAGGTTGAGGACACCGGGGAGTGGGAACCCGCAGCTATGGCCCTAGTATCCCTGGGAGATAGAGAGATGGTCCCTGGTAGCCTCCTGCCCTCCAACACGAAGAAGTACGGGCAGCTCGTCAAGATCAATGGCCACCAAATAGAAGCCCTGCGAGACACCGGGGCCAGCATCACCGGTGTCCTCAGGCACTTAGTCCCCGAGGAGCAGATCCTACCCAACGTCTTTTGCCCCGTAATTTCCGCAGATAATAGAGAGAGTATGTGTCAGGTAGCCCTGGTGCCGTTTGAGTGGGGAGGGGTGATAGGTAAACTGAGGGTTGCCGTAAGAACCTCCCAGCCGGTCGACTGCCTCTTAGGGAACAACCTGGAGAGCTCTCCCTGGAAGTACGTCGAGCGCAAGGCCCACCTAGGGATGATGGGACTCCCCGAGTGGGTGTGCGCCACCACCCGATCTATGTCCGCCCGACTCACCCCCCTGGGGGAAGTCGAGGACCCCCCGACCGAGGGAGTCAGAGCAGTCCCAGCCGAGGGTCCTCCCGTCCCCCCATCGGGAGGGTCAGTCGCCAGCGACGAACCCTCACCGTCCGACACCACCCCGGTCCCCGAGTTAGGCGATCTGGCCGAATTGGCCCCGTGGCGCCACGAGGGCGGGCCCACCCGGGAGGAGTTCTGCCGGGAGCAAGCCACCTGTGCTTCCCTGGTCGGACTGCGGCACCAGGCCGAGGGCCAAGCCGCAGGCGACCAAACCGGAACGCACCGAGTTTATTGGGAGAATAACCTCTTGTACAGTGAGCAGAAGTCGGTGGAGCTAGGATCCGGCCGGGTGCTGGTGGTACCCCTACGCTTCCGAGACTTCCTCCTGGGCTTGGCCCACGACGTCCCCCTCGCCGGCCACCTGGGTCAAGACAAAACCTACAGCCGTCTCGTGACTCACTTTTACTGGCCTAGGATGAGAGTAGCTGTAGAAGCCCACTGCAAGTCCTGTCCCACGTGCCAGGCTAGTGGGAAGAGTGGGGGGAAGCGCAAGGCTCCCCTCCAACCCTTCCCGATCGTCAGTACCCCATTCGAACGAGTCGGAATCGACATCGTGGGGCCCCTGGATCCCCCCACCTCCCAAGGTCACCGTTTCATCCTGGTCCTAGTGGATCACGCCACCCGATACCCTGAGGAGATCCCCCTACGCACCGTCATGGCTCCCGTGGTGGGCCGAGCCCTGATGGGGATCTTTTCCCGGGTGGGTTTTCCCCGCGAGGTCGTGAGCGATCGCGGCACTAATTTTATCTCAAAATACATGACGTCCCTGTGGCAACAATGTGGGGTGTCCTATAAGTTCACCACCCCGTACCATCCCCAAGGGAACGGCCTAGTAGAAAGGTTTAACCGGACTCTGAAAGGGATGATCAACGGCCTAGAAGAACCCCTCCGGCGTAAGTGGGACGTCCTGCTCCCCTGCGTCCAGTTCGCTTACCGGGAAGTCCCACAGAAGTCCTTGGGGTTCAGCCCGTTTGAATTACTATATGGACACCCCGACCGAGGTCCCCTCAGCTTGGTTAAGGAAGGGTGGGAGGCAGCACCCCAGACCACCCCACGAGATGTGTTCCAATACGTCCTGGCCCTCCGGAACCAGACCAGGAAGTTCCGAGAGCTGGCCGAGGCCAACCTGGAGGCAAGCCAAGAAGAGATGAAGCGCTGGTACGACCAGAATGCCACTCTGGTCGAGTTCCAGCCGGGCCAGCAGGTATGGGTCATGGCCCCCGTGAAGCCTGGCGCCCTCCAGGACAAGTGGACCGGGCCCTTCAAAGTGATTGAGCGGAAGAGTCCAGTCACGTACTTGGTGGACGTCCAGTCGCCCCGGGATCCCCTGCGGGTCCTACACGTGAACCGCCTCAAGCCTCACTTCGTGCGGACAGAACTGAGCCTCCTGCTGGCCACCGATGACGGGGCCGAAGATGAGTCCGATCCCCTCCCGGACCTCCTGTGTGTCAAGGAGAAGGATGGCTCCGTGGAAGGAGTGAACCTCTCCCCATCCCTCACTGACCAGCAACAAGCGGACTGTCGCCAGCTCCTAGGACAATTCTCCGACCTCTTCTCCCTGATCCCCCGAGTCACCGACTGGTGTGTCCATGACGTGGACACCGGGGACAGCCCGCCAGTAAGACACCGAGCCTACCGAGTCCCTGACCGAGTCCGGTCCTGCATTCAAGCCGAAGTCTCGAAGATGTTGACCCTGGGGGTGATCGAGCCATCCGATAGTCCCTGGGCCAGCCCCGTGGTCCTAGTTCCGAAGGCAGCGGCCCCCGGTGTCGCCCCTGAGCTCCGATTCTGCGTGGACTACCGGGGCTCAATGACGTCACCCGGGCCGATGCCCACCCCATCCCCCGAGCCGACGAGCTCATTGACCGACTCTGGGCGGCCCGGTTCCTCAGCACATTCGACCTCACCTGCGGATACTGGCAGATTGCGCTCACAGAGGAAGCCAAGGAGCGGTCCGCCTTCTCCACCCCAGATGGGCATTATCGCTTCCGCGTAATGCCCTTCGGAATGAAAAATGCCCCGGCCACCTTCCAGCGACTGGTGAATAGGGTCCTGGCCAGGATGGAACAGTTCAGTCCGGCCTATCTAGACGACATCGCCGTTTTCAGTTCCGGATGGAGTGAGCACCTCCAGCACCTCCGGAGAGTGCTAACCGCCCTGCGCCAGGCAGGCATCACAGTAAAAGCCAGCAAGTGCCAGATTGGGCAAGGATCAGTAGTCTACCTGGGGCACCAGGTCGGGAGCGGTCAGGTCGCCCCTCTACAGCCAAAGATCGACGCCATCCTAGCCTGGGAACCACCCACCACCCAAACGGAGGTCCGAGCCTTCCTGGGCCTCACTGGCTACTACCGAAGATTCATCCGGGGGTATGGCAGCCTGGTTGGCCCCCTCACCGAACTCACATCAAAAAAACAGCCCAAGAGGGTGCAGTGGACGACTGCCTGCCAGGAAGCGTTCGATGCCCTAAAGAAGGCCATGTGCACGGCCCCCGTCCTCCAGGCTCCCGACTACTCCAAGGAGTTTGTAGTCCAGACCGATGCCTCAAAGCATGGCATTGGAGCCGTCCTGTCCCAGGTGAATGACCAAGGCCTAGACCAGCCCATTGCCTTCCTCAGCCGGCGGCTGTTGCCCAGAGAACAGAGGTGGTGCACCATTGAGCGCGAAGCATTTGCCGTAGTCTGGGCCCTCAAGAAGCTGCGCCCTTACCTGTTTGGCACCCATTTCAAAGTCCAAACCGACCATCGGCCCTTGCGATGGCTCATGCAGATGCGAGGAGAAAACCCCAAGCTACTGCGGTGGTCAATCTCCCTCCAGGGGATGGATTTCACCGTAGAACATCGCCCTGGTACGGACCACGCCAACGGTGACGGCCTCTCCCGGTTCTTCCGCCTCAGCGAAGAAAACCCCCCAAGATGATGGGTAGTTCTCTCCGGCTTTCAGCTGGGGGGGACGCGTGTTAGACCCGGCCTCGTAGCATGGCTCTTCCTGTCCTCACACTACCTAACCTGGTACCTGGGACCCCAAGCACACGGCCCAGCCGATCCTTCCCACCAGAACACACACCCGCGACCCGGGCCTCCCCGTCCATGGCCTCTCTCCTTTCGGCCACCCCGGGCACGCGTGCCCACTTCATGCACCAAGATGGCCGCCCGGCCCCAGCACAACCCGGGCCTAGCGGCGCCACTCCAGCTGGAGGACATCACGCTTCCAGGGGATGAGAGAGGGAGGAGCAGTTTCTATCGCACCTCTGAACTCCCCTGGGACGATGGGTTTCGATCGGCCCTCCGGCCTCCCTGAGGGCTGGCTCCACGCCTGCTGGGTGTCTGGGACTCCTCCCGACCCGGCCCTGAAAGGATCAAAAGACAATGGCAGGAAACCTCGACAAGCGACCCCCAGGTGACAAGACCCCTGCCTGCACAGACTCCGGACATCAAAGAGGGGTCGACCTATAACAAGGGGTGCTCTGGGACTGTCCGGCAGATTCGCCTTGGAACATCTGAGCCCTGCTGAGTGACTCGCGGCTCCCCGAAGATCGTAAAAACCTCCGAACTGGTACCTGAGCCTGCTGAGTGACTCGCGGCTCCCTGAAGATCGTAAGACCTCCGAACTTGTGCTTGAGCCCTGCTGAGTGACTCGCGGCTCCCTGAAGATCGTAAGACCTCCGAACTTGTGCTTGAGCCCTGCTGAGTGACTCGCGGCTCCCTGAAGATCGTAAGACCTCCGAACTTGTGCTTGAGCCTGCTGAGTGACTCGCGGCTCCCCCAGACTCTCTTTGGTCCCGCCGGACCCCACGACGACAAGCGTATCCCCCAGCTCGAGGATTGTGAGCTGTGCGCCGGGTACGCTCCTGCATTTGATCCATATCCCCCCAAAGACTGTCCCGCTACCTCCTACCCCCGCCAAGACTCTGTGAGCCCACGCTCTGCTTGTAAATATCTGCCTTGCTGATCATAAAGATCCTACCACTTCGATTTGATAAAGCTTGAATCCTAAGAACCCTCGGTGTGGTGTCTCTTTGTCGTGTGGTGCCGAGTGTACGATCCTAGATACGAGATTCCTCCCCTGCGGAATCTCCCGCCAGTGCCCGGCTACGATACTTTGAGGGTGGGTCTCGGGACAGTCAGGGCCCCCTCCGGGCCCCTCTGAGGTCGCCTTCTAACAGTTTGTAAGTGGCTATTAGGGAGGGCTGTGCCAAGGGTGTCCCTTCCTAATAGGGAGTCACACTTGCATGTACAATCGGTCGCAAAACACATGCAGTTTACCACCTACTTCACAAACTCAGACCCCTTCTTTGTGAATGGATGCAAAAATATATTTAAGAGCAGATCACTCCCTACTCTTAAAAAATTAAACAAACATTTCGGGCAAGATTTATAAGCCCTGTGCGTCACTTTTGCGCCGCCGTTGCGTCACTTTTGTGACGCAGCGGCGGTGCAAAGCCAGCGCCATGCTGCGGCAGATTTACAACGTGACGCATCTAGGGAGATGCGTCACATTATAAAGCTTGCGCCACATGTGGGCGTACCTTCACGGGGGGGGCGTTCCGGCGCAGGAACGCCTCCGAAAAGTGGCTGTTGAAATCTACAAGATTTCACTCAGTCACTTTTCCGGCCATGCTGCGTCAGATCCCTGCGCCTGCTTGAAGCAGGCATAAGGATTGACGCAGCATTGTACTGATAGGGCACCCCCGAGCCTTGCTGGAGCTGCGTCGCGCTTGCGACGCAACTCCAGCAATGCGCCGCCCTTCCGCCATCAGATGCGTCACGCATCTGTTTATCCTTGCGCCACGATGCGCTGCATTGTAAATGCGGCGCATCTATTGTGGCGCAAGGGTAAACTTGCGTGACGCATCTTCCCTGGCGCATCCAGGCTGATTTGCAGGGATGCGCCAGGGAACATAAATCTGCCCCTTCATTTTTTTTTTTTGAATGCATCCCTTTTTCCTCTGAGAAAAACTGGCCGCATTTAAAAAGAAAAAACTTGCTTTATTGAAAAAGCAGTCGCAGACATGGTGGTCTGCTGACCCAGCAAGCCACCAGCCCTGTGAGTGCTGACTATTCCCAATGGGTCCCAAATTGCTACCCGCCTCACGAATATTGATCGGGCAAGTCATTCGCGACCCCATTAATAATCGTAAACAGTGTCTGAGACACTGTTGTACATTCCATTTTGCAAGTCACAAATTGCGAGTCGCAAAACGTCAGAAATTTGCGACTCGCAAAAGCGTTCATTTGGCCCTAAATTATTTTTACTTTTTTTCTAAAATATATTGCTGTAAAGGGATGCTCAACCATGGCCAGCTGAACCCGTTCACTCACTCATTTCACAAGTGTTCTTTCAAGTAAATTATATAAATACACTTAGCATGTAAATGTAAATGTGCTTGTACTTATATAGCGCACAGCTACCCCGGTTCGGGGTTTCCCGGCGCTGTACTCATACCGCTAGGGAACCCTTCCTGGCTTTTTCCCTGTGAAATGTCCACTCCTGGGCATCCCCAGGGTGAAGCCAGGCATCCCAGCGCTGTTGGGGCCGTTGTGGAGATTAAGCAAGCTATTGCCCAGAGTTGCTGCGTGGGACCCATGATTAGAATAGGCACTGAGGCGAGAATATCCGGTCCGCGGAATTTATAGCCCGAGCATGATTGTTCAGAATGTGTTTTCCATCTTTTCCAATTCTACTATCACACCGGTTTCATCTTTTACTTGAACTAGTGGAACAAAGGACACATGACCTTCTCACACACCTCACACTAAGGCGTTCCCCAAACGCACTCTATGAAAGTACCGTTATATTCCGTGACAGCCTAATCCTTGTGCCCTTTCACACCCTATAATTTGTTAACTAGTTTTAGTAAAAATTGCAAAATGTACTAGTTTGCCCTTTTCTAAAAAAAATGTATCAGCGGCGGTGGCCCCTTTGACCTATTAGCCAGTTTTTGAAAGGCAGATTTGCTTTTTCCATTGCAGCTCGGGGCATTGTCCATGCGAGCAGGAGGAAGCACTAGGGCGGGAAGTGGGCAGCATCAGCAAGGAAGTGGGTGGTACCAGTGAGGAAAGTGAGGAGCAGCCTCCTAAGAATTTTGTTTGGGGCATCTACACCTAATATTTTTTTGACAAATGAATTACTGGACATGGGCAAGGTCCGCCTCCCTAATGTCACTTTCAATATTAATTTATTTGCGAAAACGTCAAACCTACGTGAGCGAATACATCAAAAGCATATATCCAGATCGCAGGTGTAAGAGCAGACACAACAGTGATGTTTTAGATGTATCCACAGCATCTTGTGATTTACATTATATTTAGGGAGACACAGGAGCAGTGCAGTATTTGTATTTGAACTCTTAACAATTAAACTAGGGGTAAAGACCTTTACCACTAGGAGTTGAGTGGCAGCCATATTAACCAATCTGTTTCATGCAGCATTTAAAAACACGGCAACAAAACCTCCAATCCCTAACTGAAGAGGCGACCCAGCAGACACAGCAGAACAGACAGAAGTCCGGTTGATAGTCACCAAGAGTCAAACACAGCATGAAATGTTATGTGGCAAGCCTGATATCCAACATGCAGACTGGAGGAAGAAACTGCCGACTATAGGGAGCTCTGACCTGGAAGCAGAAGCGCCAATACCAAACAGACCACCCACACCGAAACACAAACAGCTGCCGCTACAAGGCAGCAGAAACTGAGCAAGTTCCAGTTCACCAAGCATCAAGGCAAGAGGAGCTAATCCAGGAGACGACCATGAAGGCAGCCGCGGTCCATGCAGGTAACAGCAATGGGGCGGTGGGGCCGTGTAGAGCGGAATTTCGAGGGAAATGCTGAGAGAAAAATAATTATTTATTTAATTTTCCCTCTGCATTGTCCCTCAAAATCCTCCCTTACCTGGCCCCACCGCTGTTACCTGCATGGACCACGGCTGCATGAAGGTAAGCTGCAGTGAAACCTATCAGCACCTGAGACAGACACTCAGGGGCCATTACCAGTACAGAAAACCCATCAAGGTCAGGGAGCACAGAAGCACTCCCAGGGAGTTCAGCGGATCAAAGACAGCTTTGAAGAAAATGTAAAACCCATAGCTGTTCACTTAGGTAAAAATTTGGAAAATGAGGCCCTATTGGGGTTACACCCAGGCCTCCACAAGGTTAAAACAGTGAAACACTGTGTACAGCAGATTCAAGGGTTGTATGACAGAACCATGCATGGCTAAACCACGCGTACCTTAACAACGTGGCTGGAACAGCGAATGTGTCTTAACCACACATTACTTTATCACGCAAGTCTTTATGATGACTTGCCCTACGGAAAGTGCTGGGCTTTGGAATAGTAAAATATACTATTCCAACAAACTCCAGTCAGCACAACAGTTAGGAAAGCGTTGGACTTTAAAGTCCAACGCCGTTTTACCTAAGGCATTTAGTTGTAACGACATGCGTGATAAAGGAATGCGTGATTAAGGCGGCACATTAGTTGTTCTGACCGTGTTGCAAAGGCAACGCATGGTACGGCCGTCGTCATTGCTATTTCCCGCTTCAAGTATTGAACATCTGATCCATATTTTTCCAATGTGACACATAGTAGGAGTCCCTCACTCCCAGTAAGGAGCAGCTCACTACTGAAACTCAGTAGAACTCAGACCCTGCAATAACGCCACAGCTACTACTGCAGCCCAGAAGAGTAAATTCCCCTATCAATGACCCACAACACCTGCTCTGACAAGTGACCCAAGTAAGGGGAGGTGTTAGTAAGGAGGTGCTGGAGGGATGTCCAAAACCTCAGCCACAGCGAAGCAAACTGGGTTCTGAGTCCACAGAGCACCAGAAATGCCCCAAGGTGGGGGTGTCAGGTTCCTGCATTCCACTCCCTCTTAGCCCATGCACACTCCAGTAGAACCTCCATGTCTACAAGAGAGGGAAGGGACAGAGCCTGCGTCGTCCACTGGAGCAAGACCGCTCTCAGGCCTGGAGAACCCCCACACCACCTAGAGCTATAAGACCCTTGGGAACGTAGAGGAGCTACACCCCTCCCTTCGTAACAGAGTGAAAGGAAAGCACAAAAAAAACCACACAGACGCAGCCTGGAGAACTAACAACCTGTCTCTCGATAAAACAGACAAAAAGGGATGCAGAAGAAGTGGAAGGTGAGTATCTAGCCACAAGAGGAGAGCCTATTTTTTTTTTTAATTTTGAGAGGTAAAGTAGCAAAGACATTGCTTTTCTCCAGGATAAGAACATCACTCATACAGTAAGGACAGAAACCAAGATGAATGGCGACTAGGTAGTGGGTCATTGTCAGTGCCACAGTAGGCATGGCAAAAAATCCTGAGACTTGGTCGACTTTGTCTGCAGTCAGCTTTAACATTTATATCCACAAAGCTGTCGAACTGCCGAATTATGTAGCAATGAAGGATACATTTATGCATCAGGAGTTGCTGAAATGCTGCCTCCATACTCAGTACCTACTGCGTGCTGTTATTCCACTGCACCCATCTACTGATAATGCCCCGGTTACTTACCGGTAATCTTCATTACTCCAAATATAGTCTTCCTTGCCACATGACTGACAAAGTGAGCTTCAGCTCCACACCAGAACCCTCCAAAGCAAAAAAGCCAGCCTCCTATGCCTCCCATCCCTTCCCAATATGGCCGACCCAGTACACCCTTGACCTCTATAAGAGGCGGGCCGGCCCAAACCATCAGCCTGAAACTACCTAGCACAAACATAAAGCTGATAGCCAGACAGGGAGGGAGGGATGGGAACTCGTGTGGCGAGGAAGACTATACTCGGTGTAATGAAGATTACCGGTAAGTAACCGGGGCCTTACCTCCTCGTTCGTCTTCCTCGCCACATGACTAACAAAGTGAGCATATACCAAAGCCAAGCAGCTTCATGGAAATTCACAAGAAACCAACGGACCAGAATGGGACGGCCACGAAATAGGGAAAACCCAACAGACCAGACGATTTGAAGGACCACCCAAGAGAGAGGCAACCACAAGCAGGAAGAGACAGCCCGGGACAGAAAAACACCAGGAAGGCCGAAAACCCGGACCCCCGAGCCACGAAGTGCTGCCAGAAAATCCGCCCCAACCAAAGGCCGAAGGACAGAGCAGGCACGGAACCAGACTGCACACAGCCAAAAGCAACAGCAAACAGGCCCCAGAACAGAAAGCAGCAAGCCGGTCCAAACACACCAAGACTGCCCAACGGACAGCCAAAAGTGAGAGGGGAGCAAAAGCCCAGATAGAGGAATTGAAGAAACAGAGGGCATCCCCACCACAGCGACCCAACAAAAAAGCCACAGCAGAAAGAGAGATGCAGTCCGACAAATACAGCTACACTGCAAGGTTGACCACCACCCGCGAGAGAGCCGAAACCCGCAGGAACGGGGCAGCGGAACCAGACGCAATCAAACAGACTGGCAAGAGTCGCAAGAACGGAAGGGGTGCAAAGGAAAACCAGCACGCCAACCAAACAACGAGGGTCACCACACCCGCAAGCAGAGAAACAGGTGGGACACGGACCCCAGCCACACAAGTGACCCCCCGGAAGGGATCGTGACACCAAGGAGAGAACCCAGGCAGGCATAAGGCAAAACAAAGCCAGGAAGGCACCAGAAACGACACTGAAGAGACCCGGCCACCAAGGGAACCCAACCAGCCAACAGCGAAAAGCGGAAAGCCCATGGGGAAGAGCGGAAGGGACCAGGCCCAAAGACAAGCCACCAGAAAGGAAGCGACTGGCCACCAGAGGACCCCAAACAGAAAAAAAACCACAGTCCGGAAGGAAGGGAAATGCAATGTGGCGGCCCGAGACCGTCCCGCACAGGGACCAAGCAACCCCTCCCAGGAACGTCACATAAGAAGGAAGCGAGCCGACGAAGCGAGCACCCAGGCGGCCACACAGCCAGCCAGCCAACAACCAGGCCCTGCCCAGACGAACAATGAAGAACCGACAGGAACAGGAGCGCACAGGGAGAAAAAAGCCACAGGCAGAAACACACCAAAGGCGAGAAGGACAGAAGGGCCAGGGTGAAACGAGCCTGAGCCATGTCAACACTCCCAGGGAGCCACCTGAGCCAACAGGCCCCGGGACCCCAAAAGACGAGGACACAAATCCACACTGGAAGTGCAGGACCCCGCCAGGGAGATGAGAACCGGGGACCCCAGCACCCCCGGACACCCAATAGCACAGCTGGAAACAAAAACCAGCAAGGGAAAGCCAGAACGCAGGGGCAAGACGCAAAACCTGCACCCACCTAGGCATAACACGGATCAATGAGCAACAGTTCCCACGTCAACCACCGCAGCAGCAGACGCCAATCGAGACACACCCAGGTGTGCACCAACAGGACAAAAGCCCAGGCCAGGCCAAATAAGGCCAGAACCCCTGGAAGAAAAAGGACCCCAGGAAAGCGCAAAGCCGGGAGCCCAGACGAGAAGGCCGAGGAGCCAACACCGGGGACCCAGAGGAAGCAGACAGCACCAGACACTCCCAGGAGAACTCCCATCCAGGCACTAAAGAGGCACGACCCCCAAACCACTTCATGAGAGCCGATGAGAACAGGAGCATTCAGGGAGGTACGGCTGGAGCCAAAAGCGACCCAGGCAAGGACAGCACCATTGTGCCAAAAAATCAACCCAAACACCCTGGAGCACGAGACAGGGGACAAACCTCCCAGAATGGCAACAAATAAGCCCCAGCAAGGCAGGGGAAAACCCCAGAGAAGCCAAAGAACGGCAAACAGAAGCCAGACGGGAGACCCGCCAACAGGGGAACCTACCGACCCAGTACAGATTGGGAACCCAAGCATGCCCCCCAGGATGGCAAACGCCGCCAACACTCGAGAAGGAGGCACCAGAACAGAAAAGACCACTGGCCGCCCCAGGAGACAGGGCGGGAAGGGAGTCACCGGGGCAAAAGAAAGGAACCAAGTTAAGGGCCAGAGGCACCGAGACCAATAGGAAGGGGAGGATCCATAAGGACAGACTGGGGAAACACCGCCAGTCAAAAAGACCCAAAACTCGTCCCGAGGAAGGCCCCAACCAAGGCAGACAACCCCAACCAGAAGAGCCGGGGGGCCAAACGAAACCTGATGAACAAGACCCACCATAGAAGGACTAGCAAGACTGTCAAAAAGCAACCCTGCAATAAAAGCTCAGAACGCACACCCCAGCAGAGGCGGGTGCTGAACCCCCGGCCCGACCAAGCAGGCACCACCCAAAGGTAGCAGAGCAACCAAATAGCCACAGCACCAAGGACAGGAGCAGGGGAGCCCATTAACCAACAACTGGAGTGGCCAGGCAGAGGGCAGGATCCAAGGAACTGTGCCATCCAGGATGAGAGGAGAGGCAACAGAAACACGGTGACAGCAGGAAGCCGTCAGGAAGGGGGTGCAGGAGCCGCCTGCCGAGACAGGGAGCAGGAGGAGGAGGGAGCGGCAAAACCGCGGCCCTGGACAAGACGGGGCGAGCCCTCCAGGAGCAGAAACAGAAGCAAGAGACCACCAGGCAACCAATTTCAGGTAGTCCCAGGCAGTCTCCCATGCAGGTATTAACCAAGCCCGACCATGCTTAACTTCCAAAACAGACGAGGACAGGTGCGTCCAGGGTGGAATGGCCATAGGCCATCAGACACGCCGCATCCCACAGCTCCCGGAAACCCCCGGAGGACGTCCAACAAGGAAACGACCTGGACAGACCCCGCACAACAACTGAGAGCAGGCGGGAACAAGATTCCACAGAACGTAAGGACCGCAGGCCCAAAGCCCGGAAGGGACGAAGGAGACAGGGACAACACAGCAAACAATGAAGCTGTGGCCCTGCAACACCCAAACAGTCGAAGCATGGACCACCACCAGCACGTACATGAAAGGCAACCAAAATGCACCCCTACAAAGTGCGTAGTACCACAAAGTGAATCAGCAAAGGGCAAGGCCACCAATGAGCAACTTGGCGCTGAATAACAGACGTCTACAGTCACCCAACACAATGGTACACATCATCACGACCCCAGAAGGATGAAAGGTCGAGAGGACCCGCATGGAGTAGAACCTGTGACCAAGAGGCCAAACACAGGCGCCCGCAGTGGACGCAACAGACCACTAAGCCACCAGCACAAAGGAACCCAACAACGCACACTCAGAACAAAAAAAAGAGCGAGAAGGGCCCAATGTAGCGATAATTGAAATGTCCGACCCTGGACAAACAAAGAACTATTGCCTACCTATACAATCGTGGAAACAGAAACATCGAAACACCAGGAATGGAACACCTAACCGCAAGAGTAAGAGATTAGGATCCCAACCATTAGGCCACAGTGACTTTCCATGAAATACACGGTACAGTGGACGTATGGCATCCCGACACCGCTGCACAAACCGACGGAGCAACCACAGCTCGTGAACACCAAGAGTGAGGAACACACAACTGTAGGAGCAAGAGTCAGCTGCCAGGTCCATACCAATAAACAACCTTCCCCAGAATACAGAGTACCCATTGGCCGAACAGGGACAGGCAGGTGCCAAACACAACCTGCTCCCCCACACTGCCGTAAACCATGTGGATAGTGCCATAGCGCGATATGAACCTAGCGCGCATGCGTGTGTGCAAGACACCGCAAACCACTAACAACTCCGAAAGCTACATGCAGGAAAGCGAGCCCACCAAGGACCGGCACCACTCCAGGGACACCTGCAACCCGCACGCCCCTGGACCAACGAACGGGTGAGTGCATGCAACTACGGGACCGGAATTGCCGGAGTCAAAGGCAGCAGTGCGCGGAACCCGGGAGGATGCGCGCCCACCCCGGTAACAAATCAGCGAATGAACAGGGCAGGGAGTGCCGAGCCAAGCACCACATTTCAAGCTGAGCTGAGCAGGAGCATTCCATCGGCTCCAATGTGCAGCCCTCTCGCTCCCGGCCCCTTTTTGGGGGCCGGGACCACGCTCAGCAGGCCGACATAAAAAGGACCCGAGCGGAAGTAAAGAAGAGCGCCGAGCTCTTATCCCGTTCCTGTCTGGATATCAATTAGTTCAGGACGAGGAACAGGAGCTCTCTTTAGAGAGAACACGGATCACAGAAATCCAGGCCGGCAAGCCACAGTGCCGCTGTGCAGTTGGCAAGAGCACAGTTCACTAACGCCCATCCGACCCCAAAGGAGTCGATATGCATGCGAAAGCCGAGAGATGGAAAAAAATCGAAACTCTGATGCGTAGCACTGCCATCGCCCACTGCAACGTCTCGAGGGGCAGGCGGGCGGCGCTGGAAACAAAAACCAGCATGAACAAAAGAGCAGGCGAGCCCGAGTACAAACATAGAAGCACAGACTCCGCCTGCTACAGCGCCACGGAAGGCAGGCGGGCAGTGCCAAACCAGCCACAGAGCAGAAGGAGAACACAATCTGTACCCCGGCCACCCCCCCTGTAAATCCTTGGCCCGCTGGAGCAGAGCCCAACCGGCCAGAACACACCGGGGTGAAAGGGGGGAAAAAGAGCCCAAGATCCTAGGGTCTGCCAGAGCAGGACCTCCAATCTGAAACCCACGTACCCGCTACCGCAGGCAGCACTTACGTGACACATCTGGAGAGACGTGCGCAGAACTAAAAAAACAGGCTGATGGGTTGGGCCGGCCCGCCTCTTATAGAGGTCGAGGGTGTAATGGGTCGGCCATATTGGGAAGGGATGGGAGGCATGGGAGGCTGACTTTTTTGCTTTGGAGGGTTCTGGTGTGGAGCTGAAGCTCACTTTGTTAGTTATGTGGAGAGGAAGACTAACGAGGAGGTAATATAGTTTCACCATATTGTGTATTCTTTCTGCACATGTGTGACGCTGTGTGATCTTCTGTTCTGCGCTACCATCAGGAATCTACTAGCCAGTGGAGCGTTCCCTACAACCGATGCCAAACTAAAGTGCACAAGAGAAAGAGTTTGAAAGCCAAGACCAAAGCGAATAGAAGTTAAGAGGAAAGAACACTTTAACTTTAAAAGTTACGAAGTCTGGCCTTGTGCTGAGTCAACCCGGATAAGGCAGTGCACATTGCAAAAAGTACACAGTGACGTGATATACATAGTGTTCAATCCCTAGATATGTCCCGGAGACCCCACTGCGTTCACACTGTTGAGTGATGTTGTCCAGGTGCAGAATTTAGGCCAGGAAACACAACGAATGGCATCCTAGCAGACCCCGTTGGACTAGAACATTCTGTGCAAGCGAGACGAAAGACGTAGCAGACAAGTAGTCTAATAACGCTTAGGGCAGCTCTACTGCAGAAATGCGTTGGTGGTGTTAGCACAGCTGGGCCCATCGACAACGATGGCAACTTCCGGCGCCCCTGCAGGAAGGCGATGTCCATAGGATGATCACGTGACTGGATTCTCGTACTTCTGGCAGGACTCTCAAAGGAGGCAGCTTGCAGTGTCTGAGCAATGCGAAGAGGATGCTCGCTCGAGAAGGAAGTGAGAAGGAAGCTCCCTCTGCTGGAATCCTGTAACGCTACTAGAGAGCTAGTGGCAGGACTCTAGCGCGCCTTATTGGTGGGGATAGACTAGATATCACTGCTGGAAACACTTCATGCCATTCGAGTACCCTACTACTGGGCATGGCAAGCAAAATCAGGTCACTGGCGAACTGTTGCAAAGACTGTCATCAGGAACAAAGTCTATAAGCCTGCAGTCCAAAAGCAATGTGCTCTGATAAAGCACTTCAGACCGCCTTTCTTCTAATTTCTAAGCGCTGTAAATAACAGGCAGAATAGCTACCCAATTTGAGGTCACTCAGTTATCCACTTCGGAAGGGTGAAAGTGCGAGTTGGTCTTCAGCGCTTTCATACTGAGGCCTTGAACTGGTGAGCGTTTAAAGTTGTGAGGCTCAGACACCGAGGGGCATATGTACAAGCCCCTATCGCCACCACAGTGTCACTTTTATGGACGTTGTGGCGGCGATAGGGGCTGCGTCTTATGTACAAGGCTGCGTTAAGCCACCTAACGTGGCTTAACGCTGCCTTGTACATTAGGCACCCTTCCACGCTATGGTTAGCGTGAAAGGGGCGTGCAGTGAGTGCTGTGGTGGGCGTTCCACCGCAGCACCCATTGTATTGGACGCTGCCCCCTATTTACAAGGGTGGCGTACATAGGAGGCAGCGCCAAAATTAATACCAGGAAAACCCTGGTCTTAAGTTGGCGAAATGAGGAGAAATGCATTATTTCTCCTCGTTTTTGCTTTTTCCATGTGTGCTGCCCTTTGCAGGACAAATGGAAAAAGCAAAATGCCATGGTTTGTTTATGTACAGGAAGTTGTCCCTTCCTGTACATAAACAAACCTTTAAAAAAATGCTATTTTGTCACTTTCATATGTGCTGCATGAAGCAGCACACATGAAAGTGACAGAATTGTGTTTTAGGATTGTTTATGTGCAGGTAGGGACACCTTCCTACACATAAATAACCCACCCCAGCACGCAGACACCCTTGCACTCTGGTGCAATGGTGCCTGCGTTAGCGTCAATTTGCTAAACTTAGTGCCATCGCAGGGGTAAACGCAAGGCTGCACCACATTCTTGTAAGTATGTTGCAGCCTTGCGTTTCAGAAGTGGAGGAGCTTGTCTGTAAGCCAAGGAGGCTAACGACATGCTCCACCACTTCCTTGTACATATACCCCCGAGATTGCATCGAGAGAGCAGCATGCGAGCTGGACTTCCTCAAGGAGGGTTCATGAGATCAGAATAGGTACCTCCTCCTCCTCCCTCAATGAGAAATGTTTTTAAGATGTGGTAAAATAGGGCATTTTACAGCAAATGCTCACCTATACTTGTTCAAAAGCCATTACCTCCTCGTCCCCCTTCCTGAATGCAGTCCTTACTCATGAGATACTTCTCCTTTCTGGCAGAGTCAGTTCCCTAGCTGAAACCCAAAAAAATTCTACCAAGACGGCCCCCGTTACCCATGAGCCACCAAAAAAAGGAGGAACTAACAAAGCACATCCTATAACATACCATGCCAAAATGACAAAAGGAAAACAGGAAATAGTCAACCGCCGTGCCCGGGCAGGAGAGCTGGACTCAGGACTGCATCCAGGAAGACCAGGACTCGGAGTAATGAAGATTACTGATAAGTAACCGGAGCAAGAGTACACAAGCGGCAATCATGAAATAATGTAATACTTTTCTGCTGTGCCAAGGAAGCCAGAATGTTGAAGAAAATGATTAGAGTTGCATTTTTTCATCATAACAATGAATAAATAGCCATTAGTGTAGGACACTGCAGTTTCACATGGAATAAAACTTCCTATGACATCCTTCTTCTTCACTCATACATTGTACTTCTTTTGTTGGGCCATTCTCCCATTCAAGGATACCTTGGGTCATATGTTATGGGTGTCAATCCAATGGAAGCAACACATTGGAAAAAGAAAGGTAGATTTTACCAGCTCATGCAGCCGCGCTATCCCTTAGGCACTGGCTAAATTGTAAAAGATTAAGGGGCATATTCTCAAGCCAGGCGATAAAATTATGCCCGCTTTAGCGGCAGAAAACTGCCTCTAAAACGGGCATAATGGGCTTGATAATATACTCTATGAAATTCCAATTGAAGCCCATGTTAGATGTCCTTCACATCTTACATGGGCTTCAATTGGAATTTCATAGAGTATATTATCAAGCCCATTATCGCCGTTTTAGCGGCAGTTTTCTGCCACTAAAGCGGCAATAATTTTATCGCCTGCCTTGATAATATGCCCCTAAGTGTAGGGCTCACGACGAGCACTGGTGTATTTTGTGTTGCCGAACACCAACCCTTCTTAGTCTCTGTTCCACCTCATGCCTCTTTCAATCACCACCAAACACTTCTTGCCCCTTTATCTCACTTTCGCAGGCTTTTAATCCCTGCTTGCTCCTATGTCACTATTTTTCCATCTTTGTCTTCCTCCTTTTTTCCCCTTTTATGCTTTTTTCTCTTGTTCTGTGTCAAAGTCTCGTGGCGAAAAAAGTAAAAAAGAAAGTTGAGGTTAAGTCCCGGTTCCCAAAAAACAATGATGGTGTGTTCCAGCTGCAATCACTGTCTCAAAATAGGCAGTTCTCTTAGGTCATGGAGACCACACAGGTTCAGACAGCAGAGAGATTACACCAGTCATACAGATTAGGGTAACAGACAGCCGTGGAGATTGTCGCCCAAATAGCAGCTGAAAATATATATTTATAAATCTTATCATCTTGTCCCTGAACATCAGCTTGTCCGTTTCTGAAAATGTGCACATTTTATAAATAAATGCAAGCGTCTCCCTTTGGACAAATAATCTCAATTCACCAAAACAAAAGTTTACCATTTTCATGAAAAACCATTATTGTCCTGAAATTTCTGCATTTCATGTTTAGTAAATACATGATGGGTGACCAACATCATTTTGTAATTTTCATCAAGTGCTCAAATGTGTTTATTGTCTCAAATTCTGTTGTTCATGTCTTTTGTATTTCCCACCACAGAGATTGTCGTGCAGGTGAAGTCTCTTTAGAAGGTGGAAGCATACATGCTGGCCAAGAGCCCCTGGGCTCCCTCTGCAGCTATGGACCTCCAACTCTCTACTGGAATTCCGAAGAGCACTCAAGACCTGGCTGTTCGACTGAGTCACCTGAACCATCTGACCCTGAAGTGCCTGGATACCCTTTCGGTTATTAGCTGCGCTATATGAATCCATTTGATTGATTGATAAGGTGGAGCACAGTGAACTGAATTTTAGTTAAAAAGAACTGAGATTAAGATTCTGATAGGAGGGAGTGATATAGCAAGTGTCCTGAAACTATATAGTCTACATCCCTAGAAGATTGTCCTTTCCCAGTGTGAATAACTAAATACTCTGAAGTTTATCTGGAGCAAACCCTCCTGTTGTCACGCTGATATCACTGGAGGTAAAGACTAGGGGGCAGATTTACGAGGACTGGCTCATCCCTGCATATCAGCAGCGATGCGCCAGGTAAGATGCGTTACGCACGTTTACCCTTGCGCCACCACAGGTGCGCCGCATTTACAATGCGGCGCATCGTGGCGCAAGGATAAACAGATGCGTGATGCATCCGATGGCGTAAGGGCAGCGCATTGCTGGAGTCGTGTCGCAAGCGCGACGCAACTCCAGCGGTGCTCAGGGGCTGCCCATACCTAACATGCTGCGTCACGCCTTATGCCTGCTTCAAGCAGGCACAGGGTTTTGAGGCAGCGGCGTCGGAAAAGTAACTCACACTGTGTCACTTTTCTGAGGCTTTTTCCAATGGAATGCCCATCCTGCATACATTAAACCTGACTCATGTTTAATGTGGCGAAGGGCTTTACAACGCGACGCATCTCCCTAGATGCATCACGTTGTAAATAAGGCACAACATGGCGCATGGTTTATGCCACCGCTGCGTCACTTCTGTGACACAACGGCGGCGTAAATGTGTCGCAAGGGGCTTGCAAATCTGCCCCTAGATTTTTCTTCACAATGAAACAGTCAAGAAAATAGGAAAATTGTTTATTTTGTGCCTTACCACACTGAGACTGACTACTTTGTGGTCTCCAGATCAGTTTGCTCCAGCAGTATCAGGAGTCGACCCAGGCTGAGTGGTGGGTCCCGGGATGAGTACTTCGGTCTTGCCCGAATTCAGCTTGAGGCAGCTGTCTTTTATTCAGATGGCAACGGCCTTTCGCACGCTGTGAAAGTTGATTCTTGCAGCTGTGGGTTCGTTTGTGAGGGAGAGTATAAGCTGGGTGTCGTCGGCGTAGGAGACGATGTTGAGTCCGTGGCTTCTGACGATGGCTACGAGGCGGACCAAGTAGATGATGAAGAGGGTGGGGCTCAGGGAGGAGCCCTGGGGCACTTAGCATCTGATCTCTGTACTTTCTGTGCTCAACCGGTAAGGAAGGAGTGGATCAAGTCCAGTGCCCTGTAGCAGATGTCAGCGTCGTTAAGTCTCGTGTTTAGGGTGTTGTGGCAGACGGTGTTGAAGGCGGCCTAGGGGTCCAGTAGGATGAGGGCTGTGGTTTTGCCTTGGTTGAGGAGGGAGCGGATGTCATCGGTGGCAACAAGGTGTGCACTCTCGGTGCTGTGGTCGCTTTGGATGCTGGATTGGGAGGTGTCCAGGATGTAGTTCTCTCCGATGAACTTAGAGAATTAGGCGTTGATGGCCTTCTCAATGATCTTGGCTGGGAACGGGAGGCGGGAGATGGATCTGAAGTTCTTGGGGTCTGTCCGGTCAGCGAATGGCTTCTTCAGCAGTGGAGCAGTAGATGATGCGCTGAAGCTAGGGGGCTGAGGGAAAGCTTGCGGTGCTGGTGTACTACGTCACTGGTTGTTTAGGTATGTCCAAGAGAAAGCTTATGGTACCAGTGTACTACAGCTCTGACTGTATAAGCATAACTAAGGTAAAGCTTGAGGTGAAGTACACCACTGACTGTTTGAGTGTCTCCAAGGAAAAGTTTGAGGTGCAACTGTACTACAGTGCTGGCTGTACAGGCGTAACTAAGGGAACGCTTGCGGTGCCAGCATACTACAGCTCTACAGCTCTGGCTGTATAGGTAGAACCAAGAGAAAGCTTGTGGCACCAGTGTACTACAGCGCTGGCTGTATAGGTAAAACCAAGAGAAAGCTTGTGGCGCCAGTGAACTACAGAGCTGGCTGTTTAAATAAAACCAAGAGAAAGCTTGAAGTGCCAGTGTACTACAGCACTGGCTGTATAGGTAAAAGCAAGGGAAAGCTTGCAGTGCCAGTGTACTACAGCGCTGGCTCTATAGGTAAAACCAAGGAAAAGTGTGTGGTGCCAGTGTACTACAGCGCTGGTTGTATAGATAAAACCAAGGGAAAGCTTGCGGTGCCAGTGTACTACAGCTCTGGCTGTATAGGTAAAACCAAGAGAAAGCTTGAGGTGCCAGTGTACTACAGCACTGGATCTATAGGTAAAATCATGAGAAAGCTTGCGGTGCCAGTGTACTACAGCGCTGGCTATGTAGTTACAACCAAGGGAACGCTTGAGGTGCCCGTGTACTACAGCGCTGGCTGTATAGGTAAACCCAAGAGAAAGCTTGCGGTGCCAGTGTACTACAGCGCTGGCTGTATAGGTAAAACCAAGAGAAAGCTTGTGGTGCCAGTGTGCTACAGCGCTGGCTGTATAGTTACAACCAAGAGAAAGCTCATGGTGCCAGTGTACTACAGCGCTGGCTGTATAGGTAAAACCAAGAGAAAGCTCATGGTGCCAGTGTACTACAGCACTGGCTCTATAGGTAAAACCAAGAGAAAGCTTGTGGTGCCAGTGTACTACAGCACTGGCTCTATAGGTAAAACCAAGAGAAAGCTTGCAGTGCCAGTGTACTACAGCACTGGCTCTATAGGTAAAATCAAGAGAACGCTTGCGGTGCCAGTGTACTACAGCGCTGGCTGTGTAGTTACAACCAAGGGAACGCTTGAGGTGCCCGTGTACTACAGCGCTGGCTGTATAGTTACAACCAAGTAAAAGGTCGCGGTGCCAGTGTACTACAGCGCTGGCTGTATAGGTAAAACCAAGTAAAAGGTTGCGGTGCCAATGTACTACAGTGCTTGCTGTATAGTTACAACCAAGGGAAAGCTTGCGGTGCCAGTGTACTACAGCGCCGGCTGTATAGGTAAAAGCAAGGAAAAGCTTGCAGTGCCAGTGTACTACAGCGCTGGCTCTATAGGTAAAACCAAGGAAAAGTGTGTGGTGCCAGTGTACTACAGCGCTGGTTGTATAGATAAAACCAAGGGAAAGCTTGCGGTGCCAGTGTACTACAGCTCTGGCTGTATAGGTAAAACCAAGGGAAAGCTTGAGGTGCCAGTGTACTACAGCGCTGGCTGTATAGGTAAACCCAAGAGAAAGCTTGCGGTGCCAGTGTACTACAGCGCTGGCTGTATAGGTAAAACCAATAGAAAGCTTGTGGTGCCAGTGTACTACAGCGCTGGCTGTATAGGTAAAACCAAGAGAAAGCTCATGGTGCCAGTGTACTACAGCACTGGCTCTATAGGTAAAACCAAGAGAAAGCTTGCAGTGCCAGTGTACTACAGCACTGGCTCTATAGGTAAAATCAAGAGAACGCTTGCGGTGCCAGTGTACTACAGCGCTGGCTGTGTAGTTACAACCAAGGGAACGCTTGAGGTGCCCGTGTACTACAGCGCTGGCTGTATAGGTAAACCCAAGAGAAAGCTTGCGGTGCCAGTGTGCTACAGCGCTGGCTGTATAGGTAAAACCAAGAGAAAGCTTGTGGTGCCAGTGTACTACAGCGCTGGCTGTATAGGTAAAACCAAGAGAAAGCTCATGGTGCCAGTGTACTACAGCACTGGCTCTATAGGTAAAACCAAGGAAAAGTGTGTGGTGCCAGTGTACTACAGCGCTGGCTGTGTAGTTACAACCAAGGGAACGCTTGAGGTGCCCGTGTACTACAGCGCTGGCTGTATAGGTAAACCCAAGAGAAAGCTTGCGGTGCCTGTGTGCTACAGCGCTGGCTGTATAGTTACAACCAAGTAAAAGGTCGCGGTGCCAGTGTACTACAGCGCTGGCTGTATAGGTAAAACCAAGTGAAAGGTTGCGGTGCCAATGTACTACAGTGCTTGCTGTATAGTTACAACCAAGGGAAAGCTTGCAGTTCTAGACTATTACAACACTGGCTGGTAGGTATCACCGATAGTAAAGCCTCCGGTGCTGGGGTGCTGCAGCTTTAGCCGGGCACTCATTATCAGGGAAAGCTCACACAGAGTTTGTGCCGCACAAATCGAAAAGGGATGTGAAGGGCTTACATTAAAAGCCTATGTTGCACATGTGTGAATTAATTTTAAATGGGAATATACTATGACAACACTTCAGTTCCATGGATCCACTTTCTTTTATTAGAGATGTAACACAAGGACGCCTGCATATTCATTTCAGATAAGCCCACTTTTGAAGCTATTCCTCTTCTTCCCTGGCTCCACGCCTCCATTCTCCCCACTTGCACCTATATCCTGCATTTCTTTTAGAAGTAATTCTTACATGAACTCTATAATAAATTATTGTAGCACAAATTTAAGGTTTACTTCTGTCTTCTGGTCTCAGTCTCTCTCGCTAATAAGACCATCTTTGTTTCATCTGAGTCTGCAAGGGGGGATTCTGGTTTTCTCTGGGAAGATATTCTACATCCTGCTGAGATATTAAACGCAGGAGGGAGAAAGCTGCTCAGTGAAGAGAAGCCATAATTGGCTGTGAAACAGGAACCCTGTGTCCTTAATCCTACTCCTCTCCGGTGCCCTTCGCAGCGCAGTCTGTTCTGGAGCGGAAGAGCCAGCTGTGAGTGGTAAAACATCCGCCGAACCAAAGGCTCGAAGCCAGGGCCTTCCCGGCCTGTGCCGGTAGGGGGCGCAGCCCTGCCAGCATGAGGCTGCTGAAAGAAGGACAGGACTAATCTGAAGAGACTAATTAGCCCACAGGGTTAGCTCGTCATAACTTACTTGGATTTTGGTATAGTATCTGTCTCACAGATTCAGCTCCTACCATGCTACCATCATTACAAAATTCTCTTCGGTAGGAAATGAATAACTAACACCTGTGGCAACCAAGTCTGTGACCTTCAGATCAGTCTGTTTAACAAGGGTAAGCTCATGCTTCCGTGTACTGATGTGAAGCTGTTGTTGCATCTGCAGCTTCTCAGCTGCCTGCGCCCCCGAAACCGTGGTACTTTGTGAGGTGCTGCGGTTCCTGGGCCTCAGAAGACGCCATACGAAGCTATCTCTGCGGGCTCGGAGAGTCTCTCACCTGGGCTTGTTTCCTCTCATGCTCTGGGCCCCTGGCTGCTGCTATTCCTTTTTCTCTTCAAAGCCAAAATGGCGATTTGCAGTCGCCTTTTAAGGCACTCCACGGTATAGTCGATTTCAGGTTTATATGCTCCTTTGATTTCTCTTTCCATACCTGTTGTTCCTTCCTTGGTTTTTCCTCACCTTCTTAATTCATTATGCTTCCTGTTTTATGTGTTTGATGTTATTTTCTTTTCTTTTTTTAACTATTTAAAGGCCTCAGTCTGGTTGGAGGGTAAGTCACAACAAAGCCATGCTTCTTCACTTGAATCCTCACTCCCTCTACTTGCTGTTCCTGACTCCTCTCTCCAAAGGAATTCCACATTTGGATTCCTGATTCCTCTCTTTCTTTAATCCACTGAAGTCTTTGTCTAGCAAGGCCATTTTTTTACCTATGACTTTTTCCTCCTGATAAGTTGGCAGCTTCTCGAGGGCAGTTGCCTATCACAAATTTCAGTGTATGGTAATATTGAGCATTCCGTAAAGAGACACCCATACATCAGACAGCCGAAGAGCCAGGCTGGATTATGGGGAAGTGTCCACATCTAAACAGGTTGCAACCCCCTAAAAAATAATTAGACTGTTTTTGGCTTGGATCCTAAATACTGTCCATCAGCAACAAACCCTGGAATTGGACGACTTCAGGGCCGAGAATGCTACCCTGTGCCATGCAAACCATTCCAGGTCTTGAGATCTTCCTGCCATCAGTCCTTCAGATTATTCTGGAGATCCTTTGAGATAAAGGAGTGATTGGATGCCATTGTAGTTTATTTTGCCTTTAGACCTGAACAGTTTTCCTCTGACAGACCCAAAGTGGGGTATCTGATTGGGGCTCTGACCAGTGCAGCTCTGGCTTGGACAACTCCCTTCCTTGTCACCAAGACCTGTTCTATAACAATTATGCCAGTCTCTTGGCAAACTTCAACAAGATTTTTGAGTGACCCCACCATGACTTTTCTGCAGACTACACCTTGTGTGGAATATGCCGGAAACGTCTGATGCCCTGCCCAAATGCACACAGTTTTTTGAGCTTGCTGTTGGGTGGAGCACACTTACCCTATTCCAAAGAGTATTAAAAGAGGGTTTCAAGGATGAATTGTTAGAGGTTCCAGGTTTGCAAAACTCCTGGATCAAGTTCTCCTGACTGAACACAGATTTCTTTGATAAATGGAAGTAGATAGTGTTCATTAATGCTAATCATGTTTAACCCACAGTGTTCGATGCAAGGTATCACTTCTTTGGACTTCTAAGAGTAGGGGAGCAAGTGAGTTAGCCCAGATAATCAGGCCATTCAGAGGATTCTTGCCCAAATATTCTCTTAGAATCGGTTTCTTTTGCTTGGACTGCGAGTACAGTCTACCATAGGGAATGATGGATCTGAGTGCGGTCCAACTGGCACAATTCAAATCCCTTTGCGGAGTGATAGACACAGAGCTACACTTCTGGAAGACATCAGAAAATTCCATGTAAGCTACAGGAATAGATAAAGTCTGCCCAATAGTCGCTTGAAATTGGCCTTCAGAAAATCTTGTGCCACAGGAGTCCAATAACTCTCATCTGAGTAACATATCCGCTGTAGCCACACAGGAAAGGTGCATTTCCTACATGGTCAATCAGGGCCTAGAGTAAAATCTTAGGTGCTTCTGTAGTGCCACGTAAAACAAATGGGCAGAATACCTTCTCTAGCAGAGTTCTTAGATAACAAATCTGTTCAGTCTGCTACTAGTCTCCCCCGTCTATTGCATTCAGGGTTTCCATCGTCGGTCATTTCCCTCTCCTCTGTTGTCTACTTGTTTCTAGCAAAATTTGAATCTGAATGGAAAGTAATTGCTCAGATATAGTCATGATTATAAGACGCCTATGAAAGCTATGACTGACAAGTTAAGAGGACTGGTTCCCACCAATACAGGTGAGAGAGGAGGTTTAGCTGTTTTCCAGGTTCTTGCCTACTCAAAACCTGGCAGTCCAGTTTTGTCCTCGATTCTTTGAGCCCTTTGTTATAAAACAAACATATCAATCCAGTCACTTTTCGGCTCCATCTTCCTAACTCTTGGAACATTGACCCTACATTTCACGTCTTCCAGTTAATTCCCTTCGTACCTGATGCTTTTCATCGGACCTCTACTCCCCCTCCTGTCATGGTAGATGAAGCACCAGAATACGAGGTCAGCGAGGTTTGCGACTCCAGATTTATCGGAGGTTAGATGCAATTCTTTGTTCAATTGAAAAGCTGTTCTGATAGTGAGTGTTATTGGGGCCTTGCCTCTTCAGTCCATGCCCAAAGGCTGTTTTGTCAATATTTTTCTGTCCTTTCCTGACAACCCTGGGACCTAGAGAGGGTGGTGTTGCATCTGTGGCTTCTCCGCCTCCTGGCTGGGAACTGTGGTACTTTGTGGGGGCCAATGGTTCCTGGGCCTCAGAAACCACCGTACGAAGCACGCAGCTGCGGACTGGGAGAGTCTCCCACTTGGTCCTGTTTCCTCTCATGCTCCTGGGATCCTGGCTGCTGCTTCTTTCTTCAAATCTGAAATGGCAATCACCTGCCTGAGTGCTTACAGCTGCTTTTTAAGGTGACTCTGCAGGTAGTCCACTTCAGGTTTTCATTCATTTTCCTTTTCCCTTTCCACCATCGTGGTTCCTCACGTTTTTTCCTGAACTTCTCAATCCATTATGTTTCCTGTCTTGTATTGTTGGAGGTCATTTCGTTTTCCTATACTTTACTATTTAAATGCCTCATCTGGTTTAAAGATGTCTAAATAAAGCTGTGTTTCTTCGTTTGTTTCCTTTCTCCCTCCACTTGCTGATCCTGACTCGTAGCTCCTGAAGAATTCCACCATCATATTTCAGATTCCTGGTTTTATTAGACCCTCTGAAGTCTACAGCAAGAAGGATTTTTCCTCCTTTCTCCTTTTTCTTCCTAAGAAGGCAGCAGCTTCTCAACGGCACTTCACACATTCCAGTGTGTGGTGACATCGTAGCTTCATGAAAGAGTCACCTAAATATCAGACAGCAGGAGGTGAACACCTGCACATTTTCACCAACCTTTTCAATCATCTTAAAGCTCTGAAGACCCTTGCTGTGACTATCTCCTGTTATCCTCAATCTTCTAGAGATGCTGTCATTGACATGACTTTGATTCTGGAAAAGATAGTTGTTCTACTTTGGAAAGGACAACTTTGTTAAGTTACATATTGAAGAAAACTCACAGGCAGATGTTTCTTGGAACGATAAGAAAGACACAGCATACCACAGATCTAATTTATTGTTTAAGGAGAAGGTTGGTGAAACAGGTGCAATGCCTTCAGCATGCCAGTGAAGCTTCTCCTGCATATGCATGCTGGGTGGCCACTATGTGGGATCCTAGATGACGACGCAGGTCTAGCAACGCAGCCTCGCCGCTTCTCAGAACCTACTCATCGCTTTGGCTGCACAGTGAATCTTCGACTAGGATCCACACAATGCTTCACAAACTAGGATTAAAGGTACTTTAGTTCAGTGGGCCTAACTAGGACCCTGTAAACGACCCGAGCTTCATCGCAGTCAACCTGAACTTGTCACGTTGTTCCGGTCCGGCAACTCCAGATATGCACAGTTGGGGCTTTATGTCTTTTCACTTCAGGCTATTTTCACTAAAAACTTAAAAAATCAATACCTCTGGTTCTACTAATTTTCGTCATTTTGGTCTTGCTTTATTGTATTAAATTAAGCTCTATTTTTCTAAGTTGTTGTGGGATCTTTTTTGTGTGGTGTTTTGACTGTCTTACTGTTTGAAGTGTTGCACGCATACTTTACACATTGCCACTAAGTTAAGCCTGACTGCTCTGTGCCAAGCTGCCAAGGGGGTTGAGCACAGGTTAATTTGGGGTTTGCTTGCAACTTACCCTCACAAGGTTTGTGGTTTCTGCTTGGCTAAGACTCACACCTCAGTTTGTCAACAACCGAATTTCTTACAAGTGGCAAAAGTTAATATTGCACTGAATAAGTGGAATGCTTATTACATCAATTCTTTGCAGATGCACACCGACATTCCTGGTCTCATGAACCCCATCTGAGATTTCTCCTGCTGATATCCAAAATATTAATGGTGATGTGTCCAAAGATGTGTAATACCTGCATTTTACTTTACCAATTCCTCCCTCCATCATAGCTCAACGTGGGAAGATTTTGCCTTCGTTGCTGTACTCTGTACAAAGAACCTTCTGTGTGTGAAGAGAAAAGAGGGATACCCCTAATTATTCGTCCTAAATCAGGGTATAGAAACTTAAGTGAGAAAGAGCAAAGATTTAGGAGACAGTATTTATGTCCTAATTCCAGCAAACATAGCCAGCATAACTCTTGAAAGCAAAACTAATTATAAAGGCTATTTTTATAACAATTTTTTTAATAGTTTTGAATAAAGAAAAAAGTTCATTTTTAAATTTTACATATATACATAAGAGTAATCACAGTTGTTTCATTGCTATACACAGAAAGATGTTAAGCCAAGGATGACTTGGATGGTCTCCGAGAAATAAACATCGAAAAATAAACAATATTGTTTATTTTTCGGAGACCATTCAAGTCATCCTTGGCTTAACATCTTTCTGTGTATAGCAATGAAACAACTGTGATTACTCTTATGTATATATGTAAAATTTAAAAATTAACTTTTTTCTTTATTCAAAACTATTAAAAAAATTGTTATAAAAATAGCCTTTATAATTAGTTTTGCTTTCAAGATTTATGCTGGCTATGTTTGCTGGAATTAGGACATAAATACTGTCTCCTAAATCTGTGCTCTTTCTAACCAAAGAACCTTCTGTACTCCCACTAGTCAAAGACCTAGATGGGGAAAAAAAGTGCGACTACCTGGATAAACAATCTCACTCCCATTATCCTAACCTAGAATACAATAAAATGAAGACCCTCCTTTCTCGAAGCTGTGCTTTACTAAACTGCAGATCAACTCTTCCAAACCAAACGTTTCTCTATATCATAACTCAAGAGAGTATATTTAATCCTTTGGTTCTCTGCAATGCCTGTTTCAGCCTTTTCTCATTACCTATGATTGACCTTATCCTTCCTGTTGTAGAGACAGTATCATACTATAAAGGACTGAACAGACTGCATGCGAGTCAGCTTTTTCATTATGGATGCACTTGTCGTGAAAACTGATTCAGTCCTGCCCCTCTTCTTCCTTCTAGTGCATGACAATTGAAGTCAAGAACCTCCAGTCGCAGCCCTGAAACTTTACATCATCCATTACCCGCCTTCTTACTAGACAAGAATCTATTTCAACACTGCACAAAACCAGCTCAAGTCAGAGGGTCAATTCAGGGCTTAGCCAAAACATATCCCTAAAGACTGAGGTCCACTTCATGCAATGGATTTATCCATCTAGTTTGGAACAACATTAGGAAACTGCAATTTGTCGTGAAATTCCCAGACTTTTCCCACCTGTATGGATGTAATTGAAAATATGTTTGGTTCCCTTGACTATTCATACTAGGATTCAAACTTGCAACCTTAGATCTTTGCGCAATGGATGCTAACCTGTGTTCATCAGATTACACAAACATACCTATCTGCACAATGACCATCAACCAAATAGCCCAGTCCTTAATTTGTGAAAGACTGAGAGGCGGTGCCCAAAGCTCTGCTCAGATGACCGCGGCCAGCACTATGGAATGCGCAGAATATGTAGTCTAGACACTCTGCCCCTTTATGTCTCTTGTACAGGTTCCTGCTTTCTCCCTAAGTGATGGCTTTTCTGTTTTTTTGCTTCCTTCTTCACTCCCCTTTGTGTGTTTTTCCCTCTCTTGCTATCAGTCAATATCTGCTGAAGAAAAATAAGTGCCAGTTCCCAAAAACGAGTGCCCATGGGGTACACCGGCAACCACTGGCTCAAATTAAGCACTGAAACTACCTCTCTTGTGATCCTACACCAGGGCGAACTTGTTGGCTTGAAGGCCATTATTATGAAGCTCTAAACACAATAATGTGAAAAAAAGGTCTTTATTTTGTGTTATTTACACGTTTCAAGAAATTGGAAAACCATGATAATCCTGTGGCAGGGGAAACTTCAAGATGGCCTGGAAAATGTCTTTCCTTTTCCCTTCCAATGGAATGTGACTTTGTGTGTATGATGCACAGATACGACTTTGTAGCAGCAACATTGCAACAAAAACATGGGAAAACATTGCAAAAACAAAATTTTAAGGCAATAACTCTCATAGGAGAATATTGCAAAACTAAGTCCAATGGGAAGTATTGCAGCCCTAAAACCCCATGAAAATTGGATCCTCTTCTCACAGTACAAACATTGTAGCAGTAAAGATCTCATTATGCGTGGCCTTTAAATTCCTATGGGGATCCTAACAACAGTCCCTGGCCACATCGGAATCGTAACATCTGTACAAACACCTCGGATCTCTTCCCTTTCCCCTGGGGAGCTCCTTTGCTGAGAGTACCTCAAATCACTGTGTGGGTCTAGTTGCTCAGTGGAATAATTCGTCCCCTGCAGGAACCTGTGTTCTGCCTTATGGTCACAGGTTCAAATCCCGGTGGGTCCACTCAGCTTTTCATCCATCTGAGGTCGATAAAACGAGTACCGTTGGATAACAATAAACATCTGTTATTCAGGGCCAAGAGGCCTACGGGTGAACGTGCCCTTTACAAATACACATGTTATGGTATGAAAGTACATAAGAAAATGTGCAAATACCTTGGAACCGGACCCGGAATGACCAGTTCTCCATTGCAATGTCATGTTTCTTAGGAGACCCTCAGGGTCTAATTTGTCATGGGCCAGTTTTCCCAACCACCCTTATTTCACAGTACCCTCAGTACTGGTAACTCCGGGGGGCGAGGTAAATCCCTGCCCATCTTCCAACCCCCTCCCTCCCTCTTCCGTTAAAGCGATACAACAATAACTCCCTTGTAGAAACTCTGCCACTGGACTGTCGAGACAGAGGCCCTGGCTCAAAGGATAAATGTCAAGTCCGAATAAAAGTTAAAAAAGGCATTGTGCTTTTGAAAATATTTAATAACCACAGCAGTAGTCAAGGAGAGCTGAAATGAAGGAAGAAGCTTGTGCCAGGAGCGATAAAAGAATGGTAATAAGACATAAAATAAACAAACCGTGCTAACTGTGGAGATGAAAAGCAGTCGGGGTGTCTCACGTTGCCCAAGGAGAATAGGGGCGCATCACCTCTTTCGCATGTGCATTGAATCTATATTTCAGAAGCATTTTAACGAGTGATGTTCAGCGCTTCAGTGTCTGATGAACTTGTTCTTTGACAACGAGGCGAGGATCCATAGAAGCAGCGCGGGGCATTCTGGGGAGGATAATTCTGAACACAGAGGATTATTGATGCTGTCCAGCGATTGAAGTGCTGAACATTGTCTACCGGAGGAGACGCGCTGTTCTGTTCCGCCTCCATAAACTCTGCGCGGGGAGCACGTCCTTCGCCTTCAGTGGATGCTGAATCGGTGACAATGCTGGGAATATAAAAAGCAGAGTCTGAGCCATCAGCTGTCATGGAAGCAGCAAACACTGGCCAAGAATGGATTCGGGGGAGCGGGCATATTGTGTGGGTGTGGCTAAGAGCAGAGGCTATAACTGGTTGAGTGCTCCTAGCTCTAATGCCATTGAACTCTATAAAACTAGAGTTTATTCTTGAAACAGAGGGCCAGATTTACTCATCCCTTTCATTGCCGATGCAAGGCAACGCAAGGGCTTCAGCATGGCTACGTGTGGCTTAGTAAATCCAGAGTGACATAACGCAGTGTAAATAGCTTCCGGGCATTACTCTGCATTGAGAAGGCATTCCATGGGCGGTGTGTGGGCTTACCCATGTACCCACCCATGAAGTTTAGCACTATCACAGATTTACAAAGACTTGGAATCCTTGGAATGCATCCAAATGGTACGCCCTCCCAACAGAGGGGTAATGAGGAGAAATATCTTTACTTCTCCTTATTTCCTCTTTCAACGTGTGCTGCATTCTGTGCTGCATTCTGCAGAAGAAGTAGAAAGAGGAAAATGCCTCAAAGGATAGTTTTTATGCGAGAAAGTGTCCCTTACTGCATAAAAACAAACCTCTCTGTAAGGCAGGCACTCTTGCAGCATGGCTCTAGGGTACCTGCATTGACGCTAGTCAGCACTGAGTGCGGCAGCGGAAGGAGACAACAGGAATGTGTCATACTTTAGTGGATATGGTGCATTCCTGCTCTCGCCCTGTCAAGCAGCGCAGTGCGGCGCAGCACGTTGTTTTCCTGCATTGCATGTATTTATGATAAATATGCCCCACAGTGTGCAGCCGCGGGAGTAGAGCATGTCGGTGCTGCTGTAGTAGTGAACATCACTTGAAAACTTTTAATCACAGGCTGCGACTAGGCCCGGGAGAAATTTTCGTTACAAAGATGTAATTTTAATAATTTCATGTTAGGTTATTCTGTGTGGATGGAAATCAGCGAACAACATCTCCCTCCATACTTGGTGGGCATGGGTTACTTACTTACGTGGCACACACAAAACCCACACGAATCAGGTTCACATCCTGGCTCATTCAGCTGCAGCGTGGGAAAGCCTTGATACAACATTGCGGATTCTAACAGCTATCAGCATTAACCAGCACTTTCTTTCCATTGGTAAAATGACCCACCATTATAATAGCGTCAGGCGTGGCAGCAAGTCACACTAGCGCGGCCTTGACCCTTCTTGTCCCCTCTGTCATACCTATCACTGTCTCGTACTCTCCAACAAGATTCTTCTCAAGTCGCGAGAGCATGTTGGTATAGTGTACAGGTGACTTGAAATAGACCAGGATGCCTCACAGATTGTCCCTTTATTGTATCTCTTCAATATTGCTTACATACATTGCAGTTTTAGATTTCATGGTATGTCTTACATGTTTGGACAACGTTTTAGCGCCTATGTACATCGATCTCTTCATGACAACATTGATGCGTTCAAACAAACATCTCTGTTCCATTAGACCTTACCGGTCGATTCATAGATGCACATTGTACTACTGTCAGATCGAATATGTAATTAACGGCTGTGAATCTCAGCTGGTAAGATGTCACTCCACTGCAACTCTCCCTTTTTCCTTCCTCCTAAGGCTGCTGACTTTGAGCGTGGCGGCTCCACCCTTCTAATTCCCCTGGCTTTATGATCCCATACCTTTGCCCTATAAAATAATACAAAATCGTTTTGCCTGTACCTGACTGTCACTCTCTGACCCTCGCTTACACAAGTGCCAGGCAGCCAGGCACTTTAAACTGGCACTTGCATTAGTGCTCATGTGCTCACTAGTGTAGAGGCCTCAAGGCTTACCTTATGCCTGCCCTGGTTTGCCATTATCAGGGTCTTCGGGGTCTACCCCCGGATGATGCGCAGCATCATCACTTTTTTCAGCAGTCCTGGGTGGTGTGAGTGGTGCAGAGTAAGAATATTGATGTAAAAACATCGACTTGCACAATTATCGATGTAAAAAGATCGTGGGTCAGAAATTTCATCAGACATAATATCGTGGTCGAGAATATCGATTTTAGGTAAGACATATCGATGTAAAAAATATCGAAGTGTTCAATATCGTTTGTAAAAATAGAGGGGGATATTCTCAAGGACTAATCGCCGAGTTAGCGGCCCTTTATCGTAGCCAAAATGGTGATAAATTTATTGCACCATTCACAAGCTGGTGCTAACAGCCAATAACACCAGTTTGCCTGCGATAGCCGCCTCAGAAATTATCACCATGGATGATACCGGCAACTGACGCTAATTATATGCAGAGTAGGCATTCCCGTGCAAAAAGCTGCGAAAAAAACACTTCGCAACATTCTCAACGACCAGCCAGATCAGCGATAAGAACACAAAACATGCAATAGGGCACGTTAGAAGCAGGGATTTAACAAATGCTCTGACCTGGTGTTAAGTCAGACGATACCCTGCATCATAAAGGGAGTCCAGCCCACAGCCACACCTGAGGAACAACAGATGCCATGCAACCTCTCTTCATGCAGCTCGGAGCCCCAAGAGGGCCACAACACCCACCGCCACCTCCCCCAGGACTGCCATCCCCCCATACCACCCCTCCGGACCACCACAGAGGCAGCACAGACAAAGAGCCGACCTCCAGAAAATGCATCAGCCTCACAGACTGAACACCAGAGGATGCCATTGCCCACTACAGGTACAAAATGACAACCATCCTTCGCATCCTGACCATCATTACCCACAGGTTGACGGTTCCAACACAGCGGACAACCAACATCCCTCTGCAGACAAAGCTGCTAGCTGTGCTGCACATGTTGGCCTCTGGGACCTTCCAACCAACAACAATCAGAGTCGGAGGAGTCTCAAAGGCAGCCCTATCTAAGTTCCTCACACCTGTCTCTGATGCCATCATCAGCTTGGTACCCCAGTGCCTTCACGTCCCACACACTGCGCAGGAACAGCTGGAAAGTAAGCAAGGCTTCCACACCATAGCTGCCTGCCCGCACGTGTTGGGGGCAATTGGCTGCACACATGTACTCCTTGTGCCCCCTGCCGCCACTGCACACAATTACCGCAACAGGAAGCACATGCATTCCATAAATGTGCAGGCAATAGTGGAACACCGTGGACTCTTCACCAATGTCGTCGTCAACTACCCAGGCAGTGTGCATGATTCCTTCATCTTCCGATATTCGATCATCAACCAGTGCTTTGAGGCTGGCATTTATGGTAATGCATTGCTCATTGGAAAGTACCAAAGGAACACACGACACACCTCAACTCCACAATCATGCAACTCACCACTCTGGGAATGCACTCATTACAAACTCACACACAACATGCCAAACAACATGCACACCTACCAGACACAGCAGCACAACTTACTGTGGTAACCTGGGAAAGCCATGTACACGAGCCATCAACGGCGTGGCACCTCAGCCACACAATAGCAGAATGTGTGGAGAGGTGGGAACCAGGCTTGTGCGAAGGAGGCAAGTGACCCATAAATTTAAATGTACACAATGCCAAGTGTGGCGTGGATGCACTGGACAGACTGCAGTATGCAGACCACAGACATGCCCATGTCGACATATACTGCTGGTGTTTGGAGTGTAGTGAACAGTGGATGCAACCATGTAACCCCAGGCAGTGGGGAAGAGCGTGGAAGGTAGCTCATTACATCCCCCCCTGTAAGCGTGAGCGGAGTGGGCTGGCCCGATGTATGCCAGGCCAGCGTAGGAGTGTGAATAAAAAGCCTGTAGCTCTGGGTGGGGTTCTGTTCTGGAATGGGCAATGTGTCTGCCAGGGCAGCATCTCCCAGCATGCCACGAGGCCGACGCCGTGAGCGGCGGTGCCTGCGACCATGTGCACCTGCTGCACCCCAGGCCACTGGTCCCCAGACCCCTCTTGGCCGCACCTGCGCAACCAGGCCAGACCGCTCACCTGCCAACACCGGTGTGTGTTATAGAGGACCCACCACGTGCCTGTGCAAGCTCCGAACCCGAGGCCCGTAACCTAGGCAGCCTCCTCAGACTATCGCTGTCCTCCCCGAGACAGGCCCTCAGCACTCCTTTCTCGTTGACGTACTCCACCGGCCTACACAGCGGTCAAGTAGGTCACACATTTGTAACTGAAACTTGATTATTCAATGGCCGAGAACACATATTAATGCAGAGTTCAAATTACTATACTCCCTTCGATATGATGCCACCAACTCTGTGCATAGCATTCCAACCACATGTGTCTGTGGGCCCTTGCTGGCTACGCCTTCGGCCTACACTGCGGTCCAGCAGGCCTCACATCAATCCGTACCAGGGAGGACACAGCATCGTCGCAGGCTGCACACCCACTCAGCTCTGGTACTTCCACCTCCATCAACCACAAGTCATCTCCACATTCCATTTCAACGTCGTGTGTTAGAGTTCCGGGAAGAGCTAGCTGAACAGCGGTTGGCCCGCGCTGACCGCTGCCTCCGGCCTACACAGCGGTCAAGTAGGTCACACATTTGGAACTGAGTCTTGATTATGCAATGGCAGAGTACACACTTTATGGCTGATTTTACCTCACTGTCCTCCCTTCGATGTGGTGCCACCAACTCTGTGCATCGCATCCGAACGACACATGTCTGTGGTCCCTTGCTGACTACTGAAATGAAATTAAATTAATTTTATAACGCGCAACTTAGCCCAGTGGGCGTCAAGGCGCCTAACCAAATATAGGATCTACAATCACAGTTGCTTACTGGTAGGCCTTAGAAAAATACCAGGTTTTAAGTGCTTTCTTAAACATAGTCATAGAGGGTTGAACCTTGATGTCAAAGGGAAGAGCATTCCACAGCCGTGGAGCGACGACAGAAAAAGCCCTACTTCCCCATCTAACTTTCTTAAAGCGGGGAATTACTAACAGGTGCATATCTGCAGAACGAAGAGCCCTGCTAGGAGCGTAGCAAGTCAAAAGAGAGCCCAGAGCATTAGGAGGATCTGCCCTTAAGGCTCCAAAAACCTTCGGCCTACACTGCGGTCGAGTAGGTCACACACTTGGACCTGAGTCTTGATTTCTATATGGCAGAGTTCATATCATTGTACACAAGGAGAGGAGTATGAGGAAGACGTGGTTCAGTCCGGAGGAAAAAAGGATCCTTCTAACTGAGGTGATCGAACACTACCAATAACTGCTCTGGTGCCATTAACTCTGTGCATTGCAAGCCAGCAACACAGGGCTGTGGGCCCGTGCTCACTGCTGGCTCCGGCCTACACTGCGTTCCAGTATGTCAAACATTTGGATCTGAGCCTTGATTTATTTATCATCGCAGACTGCATCCCCTTTCAGTCCTGGTGCCATTGACTCTGTGGCTCGAAATTCATGGACACTCCCTGGTTGAACTTTGGTGGCATCTGAGTCTACGGCCTGTGGTTGTCTTTATCATCATGTAGCTGATACTGACTTGGTGGTAAAAAGGAGTCTGTAGCATTCTACTCTTCCATTTGCCTGTTTCCGCTTGCTTCTGCCATCTGCACCATGCCCTGTAAGGACACCTTCCACTGTCCCCCGAAACACTCCAAGACATTCACCTTCGACATCAACGAGGACCCTCTCAGCTCGCGTGGCCCTATCTCAGTGCACTGCAAGTCATCATCCCGTGGTGGTGGGCCTGTGCCGGCTGCAGTGCATCCAGGGCCACTAACTCTGTGCAGCTCAAGTCATGGACCCTCTCTGATTGACTATTGGATGGCCTCTCTGTCGATGGCCTGGGGATCATCAATGCCATGTAACTGTGGCCCTGTACTGTACCCTGCCTTTGCCCCCCCCTGCAGTCCACCATCGATCACATATCAAATTGGGTCATGACCTGCCCGGATGACGCATCACCGCAGGATGCTCACACCACCACCGCCAGGACCACCTTCAACAAACAACTGCCATAGTCGTAAGAGTCTTACAGCCAGGCTATCTGAGTTCCTCACACATGTCTTGGATGCCATAACCAGCTTGGTACCCTGCTCAGCTCTTCAGGTGCCACCAACTCAGTGCACCACAACTCATGGACCCTTTCCAATTGATCTTTTTTGATGCGGACAGCTCACGCAACAATGTCACCTCAGGCAGTGGGGAAGACCTGGGACGATGATGGGGAAGATGTGGCCAGTGTGCGGAGGGGTGAAGGTATGGACAATGGGGGGGCAGGAGGCAACAACGTGGAGGCAGCAATGCAGATTGGAGGTGGTAGTCCAGCTACACTCCAGGAGCTATGAATGAGGTACGTGCTGTGGACTGCGGACATAACTATGTCACCTCAGGCAGTGGGGAAGACCTGGGATGATGATGGGGAAGATGTGGCAGGTGTAACACACCCTACTGCAGCTGCAGCAGGAATATCCCGAAGGGACACAATCTTGGACAATTTTGTCACATGAGCACGATCAGCTCTGGTGCCCCTACCTCAGTGCACTGCGACTCGTCGGCCCTTCTATTTGGATATTGAGTGATCTCTGTACTTGCTCCGGCTACCAACATGATGCCTTGCAGTTGTTTGTGTTATGTTGGTGTTTTCTGTTTCTGCTTCAATGGTGATCACTGTTCAAGTTGTTGCCTTAGGGCGGCTCACACTCACCCCACACCCATCCAGCAAAGGCGTCACTGGTCAGGTGCCCCTGGTAATAAAGAGTGGCCGGGCGCACGTGCCTGTAGCCAGTTCAACTGATCATCAAAGTGTGTCTGTCTGCTCATTACATATGCATGATAGCCCCGGGCTCTACAACATTACATTGTGCATTGTACAGCGGACGCAACCATGTCACCTCAGGCAGTGGGTAAGACCTTGTACATGTAGCTCTGTCACCCCTCTTCATACGTAAGAGGAGTGGACTGGGCAGGCGTATGCAAGTCCAGCATAGGGGTGTGAATGATTTTCCGGGGGCTCTGGGTGTGGTTCAGTACTGGAAATGTACAAATGTATTTGGCTATGTCGCAGTGTGTTTGTCCGTTAGTGTGTGTAAGTGGTCCCTGATGGGAATTAGACACCCACGTATGTAATCGCGTTCAACTGCCATGATTCCAAACCCCACCCGCACATGTTCAGCCACCTCCTACTGGCAGTCTAACACCTGGCCGTGGAACTCAATGTGTGCTTCTGTGAGGTGCTGGGAGCCATCCATGGAGGTGTGTGCTTCCTGCTGTGTGATCTGTGCAGGGGTGGGGTCTCCTGGAAGCAGATGGGCTGCCCTGCTCCTGGGTTGCCTCAGACGTCCATGAGCTGTCGTAGAGCGTCAGCGTCACAGGTATGGAGGTCCTCTTCATCATCACTGATGAGTTGTCTGTTCTGCTCTGCAGGAGGTGTTGATTGTCCCTCTGCTATGTGAAGGGGAGATTCATTTTCACATTGTGTTGACATGTATGTTGACGCATTGTTCATGTTTACCTCGGAACTGCATGACAATGTACATTGTGACTATTTGGGCAGAGCTGACTATTTGATGCGGGACAGTGGACATTTGAACTACGTCACGTATGTGAGGTTGTACATGTATATTTTCATCTCACAGATTCCTGCTATGCCAGCTGTGATTGGCTAGTTTCCACGCACAGTTGTGTCCTTTGTTCTGTTGTGGGAGTGTTTTACTTTGTACCACATTGTCATCAATGTTGATGTGCTGTTATTGCTATGTATGTGTGCTGCCTTGTGGGTGAGTCGCCCCTGCTGCTCAGATTTGGCTGCCCCTTATCCCTTTCAGGCAGTGTGCCTTTGACTTCTGTGCCTCGACAGTGCTGGCATGTTTCAGACTTTGTTATATTGGGCTCTTGGTCGAGTTGTGACTCTTGAGCATGGTTTGTCCGCAGATGTTTTGTTGCGTCAGGGGTGGTTTGTGCACGTGGATGTGTCAGAGTGTGGCCTGCTCCTTTCTGGATGTGGTCCACACTCAGCCACCTCAGTGTCGTGGTGTGCACAATGTCTTGATGATTGGACAGCAGCCATGCTAATCGTCGTGCATTGTCAGTGTGGCTCACATACACAAATCCTTGCTGGGTTTTGCACGTGTGCATGTGTTGGTTGTGGAATTGGTGAGGTGTGGGGTGGGACCCCTTTGTGCACTTTGTGGACGGGGGTCTACTTGGTGTTTTTATGTGTGCTGTAGTGCGCCACAGGTGTCAGGGACATAATCCAGAGTCATTGTGGGTGTGCAGTGCTTTTTTGTGCATGTGTGCCATTCTGCCTATCTCCCCCCGTCCCCCCAGTCCCTGGTCGGTACTCACCCTGTTGATGTTGTGTCAGGTCATGTTGAGCAGTGTTCGGTGCCACAAGCCCTGGCACCGTATCCCCACTGCTGACTGTGGCCACCATTTTCTCCATGTCATCCAGCTCCTGGTGTGCCGCTGGACCCCCACCTCCAATCTGTGTTGCTGCTTTCATGTTGGCATCGAGTTTCTTCCTGGTTTTGGCCTTCACATCCTTCCACCACCTCTTAACCTCTTCCATTGTCCTCCTAACGCTGATTCTGCATTCACGTGGTCCAAGATAGTCTGCCATATTTGCGTCTTTGTTGCCAATGACACGTTGGAGGTGAGGAACAGTTGTTGGTAGTGTTCTATCACCTCCGTGACGATGATCCCATTTTCCTGCGGACTGAACCACGTCTTCCTCTTCCTCTTCTCCTTGGCCTTCCCCGACCCTGAGGTTCCTTGTTGGCCGTCTGTGGGGATTGTAGGTTTTGCGGTGACCACTGCACTCTGTCCAGATGCATCCACAGTGCTATGTGGTTTATTTGTTTTACACTGCTTTTATTGTGCATTTTACCGCATTAGGCGTGGGGATTGCAGGCCAGTTTCTGGTTATTGCTGATTTTTATTTCGCGATTTGGGACATTGCAACTTTTTTTGCGTTGGTGTTTTACATTTTTTTAACGTTGCGTTGATTGTAACGCAGTTATTTGACGTGTTATCGTGAGACTATAGCATGGTGCCGCCTTGTTGAGAATACAACGTTAACACAGTGTTATTTTCCCGCGATAGACTGCGATGTGCAAAGTTGCATTAAGCATTTTTTGCGATAGTTATCACACGTTCTTGAGAATATCCACCATAGTTGTTAAAAAAATTCAATTTTTTATTAATGTTATGTATTTCAGTATATATTTTATATGTGTGTGATGTTAGTTTTTTTGTATAAGAATTGTTTGTATTTTTATTATATGTGTTAAAATGTTAGTGGTTATTAATTTCTTTTTAATTCAATTTTGCGTTTTTAGTTCTGTAGCAGGTTGTGGGTTTATAGGGTAATATGGTAGGAAGTAATTTAATGATATAACATTTATTGATTAATTATACTAGTTATAATTTATTTTTTATTTGAAATTTGCATTTTCAGACCCATAGCTGGTTGTGGGTTTAAAGGGGAACAGGATAGGAAGTAATTTAATTAGATACAATTAATTGATCATTTATAGTAGTTATTAATTTATTTTATTTGAAATTTGTGATTTTAGTTCCCTAGCAGGCTGTGGGTTTTCCGTAGCAGGTTGTGGGTTTATAAGGGAATAGGGTGGGAAGCAATTTAATTATATAACATTTTTTGAATAATTTTAATTTGTTAATATGTGTTTAATTGTGATGTTATAATGTTAAATGTGTAAATAAATGTAATAATAATTGTTTAATAATTAGTTGTGAATTAATTTAAATTAATTAAATAGTAATTAATTATTGTAATTGTTTCATTAATTTTAGGAGTGTGTTGTGGTGTTTATAGGTGGAAATGGTGTGAAGGGTGGGAAGTAATTTATTTTTTATTGATAAATTATTAATTATTTGTTAACTAATTTAAATTAATTAATTAGTAATTAATTATGGTAATTGTGCAATTACTTTTAAGTGTGTGATGGGGTGTTTATAGGTGCAAATGGTGTGAAGGGTGGGAAGTAATTTATTTTTTATTGAAGAATTATTAATTATTTGTTAATTAATGTAAATTAATTAATTAGTAATCAATTATGGTAATTGTGTAGTTAATTTCAGGTGTGTGTTGTGGATAATATAGTGTTAAAGAATGAGTACTCAATGAATGTTTATTATCTTTTTTTATTAATAATATATTTTAAATTCATTATTAATTATGTTCATTATGGAAATAATTTTAAATAAAAACATTGATGTCTTTTTTTATTGGTGTGGTGTTATAGGGTAGGAAATAAAATGAATACATTTAAGTTTTAAATAATTTGTTTGTTTGTGAATATTTGCTCCTTTACAAAAATATTGTTTATAAATGGATTTTTTTTAAAAAAATCATATTTGTAACTTTTTGTTATATGTAATTAACAGTATAATATGTGTTCTTTTTATATGTTTAATATATTTAATGGTATCTTTTTAAAATATTGTTTGTTTACTTTTAAGATTATTAATTTTTTTTAAATTGTTTAAATGTTAATAGTAATTTTTGTTTCTCTGCTATCCAATAGTTTCCCTACTGTTGCACTCACTGGAGTGAGATTAGGAATTTTTACCCTTCCGCTATCGAGCACTTTCCTTACTGCTGCACTCACTGGAGTGGGAATCGTAATTTTTACCCTTTCGCTATCCAGCACTTTCCCTACTGTTTTTTTTTTGTTGAAACATTTTTTTATTGTTTTCATAGCAACAACACAGTACAAACCCGCTTCCTCCACGGCCCAAGAATGTTTAGTACACATAAAGTTACCAGCCAACAAACGGGAGAATGAGCTTCCGGCCCCTACCGGCCCTCCCCCCTCCCTCCCCACCCCATGTCAGTGTGCCTCCTGTCTTTCACCTCGCTCCCGATGTGCCCCTTCCCTGTCATAAATCAGACATGGGTACTCGCCCTCCACTAGGAATCCCTGTCTTTCCCTTACACTTTAGCCACAGCCTCGTTGCCAGCGATCACTACTACTCCCCTTCTACTCCCCATTCGCCACCTCCTCCTGCCCGCCAGATGTGTCCCCCTCTACCCCATTGTCAGCCATCAGCCCCTGAAGTTCCACCACCAGCGCCTCCCACGCCCGGGCCGTCGCCAGCGCCTTTTCGTCATCACGCCGAAGAGCTAATTGCAACCGGAGCGCACCCTCAGCCCCAGCCCAACGCACAAAGGCCGCCCTCCATCGCAAGAAGCTAGGCCCCGTCCTGGACTTCCAGTGCATAGTCAGTTCCCTCTTGGCCATTATCAATCCTAAGTCGTAAAACTTGCTAGTGACCTTCGTCCGGCGGGTGTGCGGGAACCAAAGCAGCAAACAGGCCCCCAAATCCGGGTCAATAGCTCGGTCCGTCACCTGATTAAGGCAATCCATGACCTCTGCCCAATAATCACCCAGCTGGACGCAGGACCAAAACATGTGGCGAAAATCAGCGCCCTCTCTCCCGCACCGCGGGCACTGCGAGTGCGCCCCCCCAAAAAATTGCAATATTTTCACCGGTGTCAAATACGCCCGGTGCAACGTGAAAAATTGCACCAACTGGAACCGGGCATTGCGCGTTCCCTTCCAGGCCCGCCGTACCAGCGTGGACCAGGTAGTCTCGGGGATCGGTTTCTCAAGGTCCAACTCCCACTTGCCCCGCAAGGTGGCAAGAGGCGGCAAGCCTTCCATCGCTAGCCTGCGGTATAGGCAAGTAATGGCCTTGGACGTCCCCGCTGCCATCACTACATATTGGCAACCCGCAGCGACCGGCGGCTCCGAGAGCCCCGCATTCCAGTGCCGCTGAAGGCTCGCTACCAGGGCCGCGTGAAGCAAGAAGTCCCCACGTGGGAGCCCATAGGAGTCCTGCAACTCTTGGAATGGCAGCAGCACCCCCTCCCGGAATAAGTCACCCACCATCTGCACACCCAACTCCTCCCAAACAGCCAGCCCAGACCAATCGCCTCCATGCGGGAACGCCGTACACATCCCCAAAGGAATCTCCGGGGCATAGGGGCGAGTTATCGCCGCCTTCCTCTGGCATCGGTTCCAACACAGCCGGAGTGTACGCTCTTCCAACGTGAGCAGGTCAAGGTCCAGCCTCTGCTGTAAGACTATGAAGGCTAGCACATGTCGCGGAATCAGCCTGCCCTGTGGGCCCTCCGGGCCCCGGTATTCTCTGGCAACCGCCTGCGTGAGCCACTGGAGTTGGGCCGCCAGATAGTACCACTCGAAGTCCGGGACTGCCAGGCCCCCTTCCGCCCTCGGCCGCCGCAGGGTAGTCAACGCCACCCGCCTTCTCCCGGAGCCCCAAATGAAGCCCGTGGACATCGCCCTAAGCCGTTGGAAGTACGACGCCGGCACCCATATAGGTAGGGTGCGAAAGTAATAGAGGAGTCGTGGCAACGCCACCATCTTCAACAGCGCAACCCTCCCGGCACACGAAAGCGGGAGTGTACTCCAGAAACTCATGCTGCCCCGCAATCCGCGAATGGCTCTGCCAATGTTCCCCTCCAGCAAGTCCTGCTGGGTATGGTAGATATTAACCCCCAGATACCGCAGGCAGTCCCCCTCCCATCGGACCAGTCCCAGTGACTGGGGGGCCCGGCCGCCCGGTCCCAGCGGGAACAAGCATGTCTTGCCCCAGTTGACCTTGAGCCCTGAGAGGCATCCAAAGGCCTCCAACAAGGCAGTCGCCCCACTCAGCGCTCCCTCGGCATCCGCCAGAAACATCAGCAGATCGTCAGCATACAGGGAGATATAGTGAGCATCCCCCCTTAGGTGAACTCCAGCATAAGAACGCCCCAGCCGGGCATGCGCCGCCAACGGCTCAATAGCCAGGGCAAACAATAAGGGGGAGAGCGAGCAACCCTGCCTCGTTCCCCTCCGCACCGGGTAGGAGGCCGAGATAGTAACCCCCGTCTTCACCCGGGCCGTGGCCTCATTATAGAGCAAGGTGGTCCAGCGTACAAAGCCGTCCCCCAGGCCAAAAGCCCGTAGCACTCGGTATAAATAGGGCCACTCCACACTATCGAAGGCCTTTTCAATATCGACCGACAGAGTGCAGGCTTCCGGATATATGTCCCGGTCCAGCTCCATCACCCGTAGCAAACGTCGCACCGACGTGGCCGTGTTACGTCGTGGGATAAAGCCCGCCTGATCTGGATGGATCAAGGCGGTCATATGAGTCAACAGGCGCGACGCCAGGATTTTGCTCAGGATTTTGTAGTCCACCGTCAACATGGAGAGCGGGCGGTATGCCGTGCGCGCGCCGGCCTCCCCTCCTGGTTTCAGCAGAGGCACCACAATAGCCTCTCGAGCGGAGGCTGGTAAGCGCCCAAGACGCCAAGCCTCCCCGTAAAGGACTTGCAGCTGCGGCGCAAGCAAATCTGGGCAAGCCGCATAGAACTCGATGGGCAGTCCGTCTACCCCCGGGGTCTTTCGCCTGGCCATTTGCTTAATTGCTGCGCGAATCTCGCCCAGGGTGATAGCACCCCCGAGGTCCTTCTCGCTCTCCGGGTCCAGCCGGGGCAGGCGAGCCGCCACCAGAAACTCAGCTAAACCTTCAGGTTCTCCCCGCATGGTGCTGTCATACAGCCTTGCGTAATAACTGGCGAACTGCCTATTAATCTCCTCCTGAGAATAGACTGGGACCCCCCCTGCCTCGACCAGAGACAGTATAGGTGTACCGCGGGCCGTCGGGGACGCCAACCATGCCAAAAGAGACCCCACCTTGTCCCGTTCCGCATGCGCCCGGGTAAGGTATTCCTTATGATCAAAGCAGCGAAGCTTCTCTACGCACACCGCCACGCCCTCCCGTGCCTCCACGACCGCAGGTAGCTCGCCCTCCCCTGCCTGATGTGCGCGCTCAGCCGTCCGCAATTGGGCCTCCGCCCCCGCTACCTCCTTCAACAAAGTCTTCCGCACGCCAGCGGTGGATGATATACAAACTCCCCGGACCACTGCCTTGAACGCGTCCCACTCCGCCGCCCGGGTCGACGCCGTATCCGCGTTAGTCCTAAAGTACTGCTCTATGCAGCCGCTAACCTCAGCCCGGAAAACCGGGTCCTCCAGCAACAAGGGGTTTAAGCGCCAAGTGGGTATCGCCTGCCGCTGTCTAGACCACTGCAGCACCCCCATGCAAGGGTTATGGTCCGAGATGGTTTTAGCCAAGTACTCACTGTGTCGCATCAGAGTCTGGGCATCCGGGGAACACAATATGCTGTCCAAGCGGGCATACAACTCGTGGGGGGCTGAGTAGAAGGAGTAATCCCTATCCCTCGGATGATGCGTCCACCATGTGTCTACCAACCCCCATGTGTCCTGCCAAGCGCGCCTGCTATTAGCCACCCTACGGACCACCGATTGTGCCAGGGGCGGGTGGGACCTATCCAGCTCAACATCTACCACTGAGTTAAAATCCCCCCCCAACACCACCGTCCCCGTCAAATAGGCCGCAAGCTGCCCCGACAGTCTGGAAAAGAAGGTGGCCTGGTCTACATTAGGGGCATACACACTACATAAGGCCATGTCCCTCCCATCTAGTCTCCCCTGCACTGCTACAAACCTGCCCTCCGGGTCCACCAGTGTCGCCAGCGGCTGGAAAGGGACTCCCGCTCTAACCCATATCAGGGCCCCTCGGGCAAACTTGGAGAAGGTAGTATAGAATAGTTGGCCTCGCCAGCGCCGCTGTAACGCCTTCCCCTCCTCGCGATCTAAATGGGTTTCTTGGAGGAAGGCTACCTGGATCCCTCTCCGCACCAGGTAGGCGTGGACTTTATATCTCCTCCCCATAGAGGTGAGCCCCCTTACATTCCAGGTCAGGACTCGCAGTTCAGGTGGGGTCCCCATCCCATCGCCGTACCAACCACTCTTCTCCAACCCTCCAAGGCACACTGACATTCCCCTGAAACCCCACAACTCCCCAACTCCCCACACGCCCTCCCCTCCCCAGAACAGGTGCTAAACTGCAGTTACCCATCCAAATACCACCCCAAACACTATCTAACACTCTGGTAGCCACCAGCGTCTCACACTGTCCGTGAGGGTGAGGTGGTGGCTCTGCACCAGACGGGCCGGTCGACTGTCCCTTGTTGTGCATCCGCGCCCAGTCCCTGCAATTCCCCCCCCGGTGTTCCTCGCCCCCTCAACTCTCTCGCTCTCCAGCTCCCCATCCCGGGGCCCCCCCAGCAGCTATCCCCGGACCGCAAGGCATCAGCAAGTACCGATCACACTCCCAACCCCGCAAAGCCAGTTCAGGGCCCTCCACCCCGCAGACACACAGCTCCCACTCTGCGCCTCTTACTGCGCCCGGGGAAGTCCCGGTTCCTTCAAGCGTCCAGCAGTTCATCTGCCGTTCTTGGGGTCACGTCCGGCAGCAGCTCCGCATCCTCTCCGGGGCCATCCGACAGGGAGGCCTCCGAGCCCCTCTTGGAGCCCGAGTCCTCACTGGGCTGGGAGGTCGCGGCCCCTGGAATCACAGAGACCGCCTGCAACCCGGCCCGCCGCTCCAGCGCCGTCTGAGACGCTCCCGGTGATCGAACCCCTGCTGTCCGTGTCCTGTTGCGCCTGCTGCGGCGGGCCCTCGCTCGGGTCCCCGATGGTCCCTCCTCGTCCACATGCGCCGCTGCTCCCGTTCGGCCCGATTCGAACCAGCCCCAGGCTGCCACGGGATCTGTAAAGAAGAATGTCTTGCCGTCCAGCACCACCCTGAGGCGAGCCGGGAACAGTAAGGAGTACTGCAGGCCCTCGTCCCGCAGTGCCTTTTTCACCGCCTGAAAGGAGGAGCGCCTGCGCTGGACCTCCATAGGATAATCCGGATAAATTGATACCGGGACATTCTCCACGTGAAAGGGGCCCATGGATCTCGCCTTCTGGAGTATGATATCGCGGTCCCTGTAGTGCAGCAGCCGAGCAACCACCGGCCTGGGAGGTCGGCCCGGATCCGGGGGCCGGGCCAGGACCCTGTGCGCCCTTTCCAAGGTGTAAAACTGTGTCAGCCCTCCCGGCGCCACCACCTCCTTCAGCCAGGTCTCCAGATAAGCCAGCATGTCCCCCCCTTCAATCTTTTCTGGCAGGCCCACCACACGGATGTTGTTGCGGCGATTGCGTCCCTCGGCGTCCTCTGCCCTCTTCTCTAGGGCCGCCACCCTCCTGAGAAGGTCCGCCGACTGGGCCTCCAATGCCTTCTGCGCCGGAGCTGCCAAATCCAACGTGTCCTCCGTCTGCTTGACTCTATCCACCAGCTTCCTATGGTCCGCGCGCAGCAGTCCCAGATCAGAGGACACCTGCGCAATGTCCGTCTGCAGCGCCGTCCGGGTATCCGTTATGGCCTGCAGGATTTGTTCCATTTGACGCTGTTGGAGCCCCACCGCAGGGTCTACGTGAGTCCCACCATCCCGGCCACCAGCCTGGTCACCCACGGAGTCCGCCGGAGTCGCTCCCGGCTTGGACCTCGGCTTGCCCATGCTCTCAGGTCAGGGAGCCCGCCAGGGGGCCGCGAGGCTATCACCAGGTAGCGCAAGGCCTTAGCCCAGTGGTCACGGCAGGTCTCTTCTTCGACCACGAGGCACTACAGCCTCCCGCCCCAAGCCGCCAATGTCCTGCTCCCTGAGGGGCCGCTCCCCTCCACCAATCCTCCAAGCCTGTCGTCCCCGCAGCACGGCGCGACCGCCGCAGGCACCCCCGTCGGCCACGGTCTTATCGTCCCACTGCGCCCCCGAGGCAAAGTCCGCCCAGCCGGTCGGTCCGGTCAGCAGTCCAAGGCACGGCCGGCCACCTCCACAATGACCTGCGTGGCGCCGATCCTTCCGCTCCCGACCAGCTATCAGCACGTCCGGGGGTTCCACAGCCCCGCCGTCACCAGGGTCACCGCCCCACTGTAGGCCGCACTCCGCTCCACGGGGCTCTCCACCTCCGTCAGGCCGCGCTCAGAGCGTCGGGGCACTTCTCCTCTTCCAGGTGGCTGTCGCGTCCGCTCCAGCGCTGCAAGGGCCAGCAGCGGCTGGGCCCCCCCTTCAGGCAGGTTCCGACCCGGTTCGGCCTCCGCCCCGTCGGGGCCGCCACTTCCGGTGTCTTCAGCAGTCCGCGCCTCACTTCCGGGCGGGTCCCACGAAACTGTGGGCCCCGGTCAGTCCGCTGCCCTCAGGCCGCCCAAGATGGCCGGCGGCCGCTCGCGGCCGTCGTTTCTCCCAGCGCGGTGCCAGCCCTCGGCGCCGCGTTCCGCTCCGCCGCGCCGCGGTCATGGACCGGAGCACTCAAGGCTGCCCTCCAGGCGTTTGGAACACCGGGGCTGTCGGTGAAACAGCATGATTAGCTGGGCTGGATGCGGAGCTCTCTGCTCACGCGTCCATGCCCGTCGGCAGCCAAGCCACGCCCAGCACTTTCCCTACTGTTGCACTCACATGAGTGGGAAAAGTAATTTTTACCCCTCCGCAATCCCAAATTTTCCCTACTGTTGAACTCATTTGAGTGGGAATAGTAATTTTTACCCCTCCGCTATCCAAAATTTTCCCTACTGTTGAACTCATTGGAGTGGGAATAGTAATTTTTACCCCTCCGCTATCCAATACTTTCCCTACTATTGCACTCACTTGAGTGGGAATAGTAATTTTTACCCTTCCACTATCCAGCACTTTCCCAACTGTAGCACTCACTGGAGTGGGAATAGTAAATTTTACCCCTCCGCTATCCAACACTTTCCCTACTTTTGCACTCTTTGAACTGGGAATAGTAATTTGGACCCCTCCTCTATCCAGCAATTTCCCTACTGTTGCACTCATTGCAGTTGGAATAGTAAATTTAATTATTTCGCTATCCAACATTTTCCCTACTGTTGTATTTGTATTGCGAAATGTATGTTTTAATTTGTTTTAATAGTTTAATGCTTTAATTAATTACTATTTTAAAAAAAAACTTAAATTATTGATATATGTATATATTTCATTTTCATGTAATTTAAAAGTTTAAAAATTGAAGATAATAAGTAATAAATTAGTTTAAAGTAAATATATATATGTATAAATTATAATGTTTGCATGTTTATATTTTTTTAATTTAGGTTTACATTTTATATTTACTTAAAAAGTACATGAAATGTAATTAATTTTGGTAAAGATAATATTAATATTTTATATATTTAGGTGCCGATTCCGATCCGTTAAAAATATTCCCCGTACGAATCGTATCCGGATTTTTTTACGTACGAATCGTACAAGTCCCGTACAAACTGGCAAGTACGATTCTTATGTTAAAAAATCCATACGAATCGCATTGGGAAAATTCCCCGACACGTCCTCGGGTCGGAAAAAGTGTCCGACACATCCCCGGACAGTTTTACGTACGAATCGGGAAACTTAAGTCCGAGCGCGCAAGTACGATCCTTCCGTCCGAATGCACAACCGTATGGAAAAAACACCGTACGGAGCGAACTCCCATAGCAACCATGGAGACATTCAAACATGTGCCCGCATTCGTGCCGAACACTCCCCCAGCCCACCCACCCAAGTACGTGCCGTACCCCCAGCCCCCCATGTACGCGCTGTACCCCCACCCCACCCCCGTAGGCACGGAGCGTACCCCCACCCCGTAGGTACGGAGCGTACCCCCACCCCGTGTAGGTACGGAGCGTACCCCCACCCCCGTAGGTACGGAGCGTACCCCCACCCCACCCCGTAGGTACGGAGCGTACACCCACCCCCGTCTGTACGGTGCGGACCCCCAGCGCATAGCGCTGGGGGTCCGCAGCCTACCTACAGGGGTGGGGGTATGCTCCATACCTACGGGGTGGGGGTACGCACCGTCCATAGGGGCAGTGGGGGTACGCACCGTCCATAGGGGGGGTGGGGTTACGCACCGTCCATACGGGGGGACTGGGGGTACGGCGCGTACATACGGGGGCAGGGTGTACGGCGCGTACATACGGGGGCTGGGGGTACTGCGCGTACATACGGGGGGCTGGGGGTATGTGCTGGGGGATGGTGCCTACAAACGGGGGCTGGGGGTACGCACTGTCCATACGGAGGTGGGGGTACGCACCGTCCATACGGGGGTGGGGGTACACACCGTACCCCCAGCACCCCGTATGTATGCGTCGTACCCCCAGCCCCCCGTATGTACGCACCGTACCCTCAGTTCCCGTATGTACGGCATGTACCCCCAGGCCCCTACACCCTGCCCGTGCCTGTACGCACCCTACACCAGGCCCCTACACCAGCACCCTCACCCAGCATTGCGCATGTACGACACGTACCAAGCCATAGCAAATGTGAGCACTGTACAACAACATGGCCGATGTACACACCTCACAGACGCGAAAAACACACGTACTGAACCAGGACACTGCAAAACACCACAAGGAGAGTCAATTCGAATCACACAACACCACAAGCCCAAATACATCCAATACACTGACCTGCAACAGCCAAACAGGTAAACAGAGGCCCAAAACACAACCACTCCTTATAACACACCCACCCAAAGTTCAAACACAGCCACACCCATAAATGAACCAATAAAAAGGGCCCACACACACAAACCATGAGCCTTTGCAACAGACCCACTGCTGCCAGACCCCACAGACAACCCACAGCACCATACTTGAACCTTGACTACACCTTACACTTGCACACTTGCACACCTTCACACAACCACCTTCACAAACACCCCCTCATCACATTCACACACACACCCACACCTTCACAACCACACACACACACCCACAACCATCCACACCCACACCCCACACCATGCCCACAGACAAGAATCCAAAGTTCACAACAGCGGAGCTGGAGATCCTTGTCAACGAAATCATCAGAGTCGAGCCACAGCTCTTTGGAACATTGGTCAGACAGACCAGCGTAGCAGCAAAATCAGCCATGTGGCAGAGGATCGTCGAGAGGGTGAATGCTGTTGTGCCTATCAGAAGGACCAGGCATGAATGCCAAGCCAGGTGGTACGATCTGCGGAGGACGGTCCGCCGCAAAATGACTGACGAATATAACCAGGGGAACATCACTGGAGGTGGCCCGCCCCGCAGACCGGTACACTACCATCCCTGGGAGGAGAAGGTGATGCGCACGCTGTCGTCGGTGGGAGTACACGGAGTAGAAGGAGTCGCTGAGCCTGGTGAGTACACAAACAACTCACCTCACATGGAGGGAACTGCATCAACAACCCAACTCACAATAATGCACACAACTACCCCAAAGCCATCACCGGACACAACCACACTCCAAAAACACGCACATGCCACTAGCGGCTCCATGCACCAAGCAAGGCCATGCCAAGTCACAGGCCACACAAAACACCAACACAAGACAGGATGTCCGTGATGCCGGGAGGTTGGGCCTCCAAAAAAACATTGTGCAACTCAGAAGCAGACACCAATGCCATCAGCCCATATGGCCTAGGGCAGAGCTATGCAAACAGTGTGTCCCGACACTGTACTGTGTCGCCTGCAAATGGTGGCCACGTCGCAAGATGACATGGGTATGAAGGCCCAATTTGCACATAACAGCAGCTAATTAAGAGGCATCACTGTGAAAGAGTGTCAGCACACACCGCCGCAGCAGCGCAGACTCAGAGACACTCTGCCCAATGGGGGCCGGGAGATTCTAAACAAATCCACATGAACAAGCCAATGGCCTTTGAAAGACCTGCAAAGTGTGTGTGCCCAGGAAGCTGGGCTGAGGTGACAGAGGGTGACAGACAGAAGGATAGGGAGAGAGAGGGAGGGAGACAGAAGGTGACAGAGGGCGACAGAGGGAGACAGACAGAGGGAGGAGGGTGACAGAGGGAGGGAGAGAGGGAGACAGAGGGAGACAAAATCACCCTTGGGTGGTGTGGGCATGTCCGCTCGTCAGCAGGTGGACTGTGTGCATGTTGACAAGGTCTGGCACTGCGTGAAACACCCCTTTTTCGTTTGGAAATAACTGGGCCATGTGTCAAACTGTGCACGAGTAGATCCTTGCTGCAGGCACAAACCTAACCTTACACCCAGTATACCCACTCACTGTGTTTGTTAGAACCCAGTCACAAATGCATAAGTTACCTACCTGCATTCTCCAATAGATATGAAAAAGCACCATTTGCCCACGTACAGTGCAACACGTAAGCCGGTTCTGCATCGCTCGCTACGCACGCTCGCTACACTGCTCACTGCGTTAAAAAATGATGCAACAACAAAGAGTGTGTCACACATAGGAAAAGTGTTGAAAGCTGTGGCCAAGGGACATACCCATGCACCATGCACATTGCACAGGGACTTGCCAAGTACAGACAAGGTAGATGACACTTGGCCCTGCTGTAGACAGCACAAGGCAACCCTGTGACCACTGTACACTCAAACACCAACTCCACATGCCACCTACCTACCACAGGAACTCACATTCACTGTCATGCCAGCATGCACCATGAGAGGATAGACACATCGCCTGGTAGACCCAATGACAAATCACACCACACCCAACAGCATGCCCGGTCACACACCCCCCCCTTACACAAGCACACCCCCCCGCAGCAGCCAACACAAATTGGCACTCCCACAATGGATATGTGACACAACAAGACCAATCCATAGCCAAATAAGCATCCCAACACTCATTAGACAGGCCAAATAACCAGGAGTACATATCAATCTGTCCCCCGCAACATACCCATCTGCAAGTGCACTGTGAGAGGAATGCTAGATATATCCAACTACCCAGAGGAAATGTGCCAACTTGAATATGTATGAAACATGGATGACGCATGAAACACCATTAACATTGTCTCTCTCTCACACACAGGGCAACGTCGTCGATCTCCCCCCAACACTGGGGGGAAGAATCACAGGACCAGACTCGGCGTGATGATGATCCCACCGTCAGCGACGACTCTCACCACTCCATGGATGACCCCGACCAACCTGGCCCCTCTGGTGCCCAAGCACCTGCAGCACCTGCGTCAGGTACAACTGTGCCAACCACCACCCCCATTCCTGCCACATTCCAGGATACACACAGGGGCCCTGCTCGCACACAACAACGCAGCCAGTCTGACCAGGAGGGACAAGGTACTCCGGCCACCCAGGAGGAGGCAGGCGACTCCGCAAATGCCATCCCTCAGGGGTCCCGGAGACCCGATGTGTCCACAATGGCAGGCCAGGCTCAAGTGGGCAGGGGTGGTGGGAGTGGAGGACGGCGGAGGCGCGAACACGACCAGACAGCTGAGGAACCCGTTATGTCACACATCCACAACATCCTGGACACATACCGGCGTGACACCAGGGGCATCATCCAGGCAGTGGAGACCCTCAATGAGATTAAGAACCTGCAGGCCGAGCAATATGCCAGTCAACAGCAACACCAAGGACGGATGGAGGCAAGACTGGCTGTGCTCATGGCGGGGCAAACGGACATGACCCCTGCACTCCGTCGGATTGCCGAAAACATGGGCAACCCTCCCTGTGCCACCAGGCGAAGATCACCTTTAGCCACAGGGAGGGATCAGGAGGAGGAGGATTCGTCCGACGGAGCATCACAGACATTGTCACGGCCTGCTTCTGAGGGTCCCCGGAGGAATGTGGGTCATCCACGCAAAAGACCGTGAGAGTCAGCGGACCATCACCATCTCCCAGGTCACCTGGCCTGGCACCTGGCCCTCTGGCGCAACAGCAGCACCTCATCCAATGACATTCTCTGCCACATGGACTTGCTGGTCACTGTCTGACCAATGTTGACAAAGACTGTGGCATGGACTCTGATGACTTCCAATGGCAAGGATCCCAACTCCCCCTGTGAACTTTGGATTACAGACACCCGGCGAGCACCTCTTTACATCCCCCCAAACACGTACCCCACCACTAATAAAAATCATAAAAATCACGAGATGATGCCGTCATTTTGCATTATTCCATAACATGTGTGTGTTGGAAAGTCAAACCATGCCTGAGTTTTGAAGTAACTCCAACCATGCATACCCTGGGGTCTGAGTCTGGCACAGGACACACATGGGTCACAATGTATCATCCAATACAGACATGGAGCACCATACTCACCCGTGATGGGCCCAACCAGCTGAGGGGGTGCCTGCACAACTGTGCGGACAGACCTATTTCGAAGAGCAACAGTCATGCGCAGAGGTCAGGGATCATGTGGAGTGTCCTGGGGTGGGAGTCCCAGGTATGTGTAGCCAGGTGGGAGAACTATGTCCTGCATGCTGGAGTCAGGTGGATGTGGAGAATGGTGGCCAGGCCAAGGTTGGATGCATGGAGATGGCACAATGGGGTCTTGGATGACAGTGCCACAAGGTTGTGTTGGGGTCGTGGTCGTGGGCTGCATCCTGAGTGTGGGCGTGGATTGTGAAGGTCATCCTGCAGCTGACAGTGATCCATTGCAGCTATCTCTTTTGGACGGTGATGTGGCTGGGTTGCCGGATGTTGAAGCAGAGCTGTGCAGATACACCCTGGATGTGGACAAGTATCATGGGAGTTGTAACGTACTTCTCCGTAGAGTGCAGGGTAGGATTAGACACGGATGTTGTAGTTGACCTGGGGGATGGTCTGTCTTGCCTTGAGGTGGAGCGAACTGTGGATCTTGTGCATAATGCAGAGTGTGCTGAAGCCTGAGGTACAGATGCTGGTGATCAGCATAGCACATGTGAGCAAGCCATCCATGATGCACACCAGCTCGTGTGCATGGACACTGTGTGCCTGTGCAGGGCCTTTGCGGGTGGGACACAAGCAGTTGACCCAGCTGTAAGGGGACAATCCGCAGATGAACACCTCAGTCGTGTACAAGTCCAGCATCAGGCGGCCGATGTTCAGCCATCTGCCAATGGATACCATGCATTATTCAATATGAGAACTGGCAAGGACTGCGTCTTTGGGGAGGGTGAGGAGCACCTGGCTGGCAATGGGACACCAGATGATGATGAGATGCAGTGCGCATGTCATGGTGTAGAGGGGGATCCTGGACACATTGTAGACTGACACGCTGAGACATGATACCTGTGCCATGTGTCCCACAACGACACCATACTACATGCAGAGGCCTGGAGTACCACTCCCATGGCCTTGTTGGGGTACAGAGCTGGTGGGGAGTAGGAGGGACATGACCTGGTTAGTGTGACAGGGCCTGGAAGGTGTGCCAGTGCTGTGTAGGCAGTTGGAGTTGCACACTCATTATGCAAAGGTGTTGTGTGGGCGATGAGTGCATGCCTGAGTGCATGCAACAGATGTATTGGATGGACATTGCTTGGTGGGTGGCTTCAACATCATGGTGTAGCGTGATGTGGCACATGCAAGGACATGAGGCACGTGCAATGTGAACGTAGCATGTGCAGACGGTCCAGCCTTTGCCACCGCAACTGTGTCACACACAAGCAGATTACACCACAATGAATGGGTGGAGAGAGGAAGGGGGTGCGTCTTAGAGGCATGTGTGTGAGGGCAAATATAGAAACTCTGTGTGCCCTTGCTGCAGGGCCTGCAGCAGCAGGCGCCATGTCCTGAAAACCATGCCACAAGTTGCACACAAACACAAGCATGTCAGAAAGGACTACTGCAAAAGGTGTATGATAAGGAAGGAGTGTCTGGTTCAACATGGCACACACACAGACAATGGATGCACATGCAGCAAAGTGGCCATTGTGGGGACTGAGATGCCAAAATACCTACACAGCCATGTACATCATGCACAATACATATCATAATCCCTGACAAACAGCTTGCATCTTGCTACTCTACACATAGACTCATATGCACAATCTGTGATAACTATGCCAGACATGCCGCATGCACAGTGGCAAGAGACCTGCATTGACAGAGATGAGGCACCTTGGAGGCTGAGGGACACCTTTATTAGTCATGTTTGCCGGAAGGCAAATGCATCTATATTAACAGATGCACAGGTCATGTGGATGAACATGTGGGACCTACACTGGCACCCCCCTTTGCACCACAGATGCAGGAAATCCATAGAACTGGCACACAAGTGACGGGTTTGAGGCATACACCCCGTGCTGCTCACGGAGAGGCTGCTATTCACCATTGAGCCTCTAATGGGGATGTCCTACACTATGTCAACCCGGTGCATCCCGTATGTTTCCGAGGCAGTGTTACACACATTGATGCCTTCATCACAATCCACAATCACATTACAGATGACTGTCACCAAGTGTAACTATCAATTCAGGTGAATCCAGCTCCATGTCATGTGCCCCATGGTGATTCTACATGTATGCAAAGTAACCAAACATGAACAGGAGCAGTGCACACACATTCCAAACAAATAGCACACCCAAAAAGCCGTGCTGCATCCCTTACCCTAAGGAGAATTTTCGACATGTCCGTGCATGTTACGCTGATTCAGCACACATTGGTGTATTCATGAGGAATAGCAGGAGCACAACAATGCCACCAGCAGACAGCATGCGCAAATACCTGTGGATGAGAGACACACAAGAAGTGAGCCAAAAGAAGCACATCCACATGCATGGGCATGTACTCGACACGTATAAGGTTGTCAACATGCTAGGTGAAAATAGTGTCTCAGGAAAGACATTCTTTTATTACACCATCACTCGAGTGACACATCCAAACACACCTCTGACTCACTTGCCATACATGCAGATGGACCCACACATTGCAACACATGCCACACAAGGCTCAATGCGTGCACACTCAGACACTGCAACTCACCACTAAGCAAAGAAGTTGCATATGAGCTGACTCCGGATGTCCTCTTCCTCCTCCTCCTCAACATCACTTGCCTCGTCACCAAGCCCCTCATCCTCCACGGGTGGATGTTCCTGCTCATCCGTATCCAGGATGAGTGGCACAGCTTTCTCCACTGCCATGTTGTGCAGCATGCAGCACACGAGGAAGATTTTGCAGACCTTCACCGGTGCATATGGGAGTGCGCCGCCAGTCTTGTGGAGGCACCGGAATCGGCTCTTCAGGAGGCCAAAGGTCCTCTCTATCACTCGCCTGGTCTGCCCATGGGCGTTATTATACCGGTGATCGCCAGCCGTTCTGGGGTTGCGGAGAGGCATGATCAGCCATGGCATGTTGAGATAGCCAGAGTCCCCTACATGGAAACATCATGGACAGAAATGGGTCAGGAGAAGCAGTAAGACAGAAAGATGACGCTAAATACAGGAGTAACAGAGTATACCCACCAACAAGACATGCTCGTTCGTTGCGCAGCTGCAGCAACATTTCAGGCACCCTGCTACACCTCATGATGTAGGCATCATGTGCTGATCCTGGAAAACGAGCACAGACATGGGAAATCACCATGTTAGCAAGACACACCACAAGGGCATTAATGGAGTGGTAATGTTTACGGTTGCAAAAGGCTACCTCCTGTGCCTGTGGTGGTACCAAAGCCACATGTGTCCCATCAATAGACCCAATGACATGGGGCATCCCTCCCAGGGAATAGAAGTCACCCTTGACACCTGTCAACTGCTCAGGAGTTGGGAAATGAATAAACTCATCCAGGTGAACCAACATGGCCTCTAAAAAATCATGCAGGACACGGCTGAACATGGTCTGGGACATGCCACCAACATGAGCTATGGTATATTGAAACGTACCCGTGGCAAAGAAATGTAGGGCTGCCATCACCTTCATCATGGGTGTCAGTGCAGTAGGATACCTGTGTAGCGGTTGGAGGTGTGGTGCCAGCCTTGCTGTCAAGTTCACAATCAACCGTTGGGTGAAGCGGTAGCGGCGTATACAGTCACGTTCCCTCAGGGCAGCCAAGTCTGGCATTGGTTGGGGGAGAGGCGGAGCCCTGCAGTAATTTGGAAGGGACAACGAAGAGTGAGTACAGTACAACAACGTCAATGTACTGAGCACATGTTAAACAGCCAATACACATATGCTACATACAGAGTCAGGTCTGTGCAATATATCCTGGACACGTATGCCAGGCGGGTGACACTCCTACCAAGAGCCAGCTACAAACATGGATTCTCGAGCTCAACATGACATGGCATGAAACTAGCTGTGGGCCAGTGTAAGTGAACAGGCAGACGCATTACAGGAGTGACAGACATCCACATATGTGCAGAAGAAGGTTGTTTATCATACAGACGGGTTGCGGAACACTAGAGGCACAGGTCACATGTCCCTGAAAAAAGGACAAACCACACACCTTGCCATGAAGGGGTACATGTCTAGACTGATCACACATACATTGATACTACGCAGATATGTCCTTGTCTCGCAAGTCCATGTTCGATGCATACATACACATGTTACGTCTGATTCCACATGTGTCCTGGCGTGCATAATAGTGTGCCATGCCCATCCACACACATGCACATGTTGGATGCAGCAACTGCAGATGCATTTGACGGAACACCAACAGCAAGCTTATGGGAACACATGACACACACATGACATACTCACATCGTGCAACGCCGGTAGTCACATGTCAGGTGTAATTATCCGTGTACCTGGCATCAGGGGACAGTTGCGGGTGTTGGCGACTGTGCCATGCCAGTGACGCATTGCTCAACAAGTCTGTACTACATGCACACATGTCAAAGGTGTGAAGGGGATGTGTGGCACATAGTGCACCATCACACATGACATGTGTACACAACTCATCACACATCTATTGGGTTTAAACATGAGGAGATTTGTGCCACATCACAGCCTGACACACCTAGGCCCGAGACATGTAGGACTGCACTGACAATGACTTGATGTCCAGCCTTGGCCAAGTATGACAGCTCAATTCCTTTCTGTGTGCCGCCTGTCACCAGTGTAAGGTGTGAAACACACCGTACACATGCTCAGAGGGCGTGTGTAGGGTCCATATCACTATGGTTGTGTTGCCGTAGGCGTACACCATAGGGATACGGTCCGTACACGCGTGTGTAGGGTCCGTATCACTATGGTTGTGTTGCCGTAGGCGTACGCCATAGGGATACGGTCCGTACACGCGTGAGTAGGGTCCGTATCACTATGGTTGTGTAGCCGTGAGGGACAAGTATAAGGGCCTAAATGCATGCTGGTGTCATGGAGACCGAGTTTCAAGTTCAAATATTTTCATCAGGTGGCCAGCAAAAGTCGGTTGGAGACAATATACTATGTTGCAAAGTGGTTGTTGACTTGACATCATGCTCAATTTTTAAACCATGCAAAGCCCCTCACTGGGGTAGGTTTAAAGGAATTGGAGGAAACGTAGGATGCAAATGAGATTGACCAATCACTCTGTACTCCTGTAAATGAAACAGGCCAGCAAGGCAAATATAAGGCAGCCAGGTACCATGAGAGAGCACTTGCCTGCACAACCTTTCATTCCACACAACTGCTGCTGCTTGTGATTCCTCTGTCACCATGTCCAGGTCTGTGGAGAGGGCCCAGCCATTCACCCTGGAGGAGAATGTGGCATTGCTGGATGTCATCCTCCCACAGTACCCCAGCCTGTATGGGAGACCAGGGGAGCAGGTGAGTGCTGACTCCACTAGCTTAGACTGTGCCCCTTTTTTGTGACTGTCACTTCTGGCATTGTGTCCAGGTGTGACAGACATGCAATGTTGTTTAGAGTGGGTCCCAGGGGGGCGAATGCCTCATGTCTCCCATGCAGAGCATGCTGTAGTGCATGTCTGCACTCCTCACTTGCATAGTGCTTACTGTGACAATCACTGTATGGTGCATGCCACATTCAGCCTGGCTAATCCTCTTGGGAATGTTGTTTCTACAGCCCTGATGTGATTCTGTGTTCCCCCCAGTGTGACAGGTGACTGTACCCACAGATGTGTGTGAGTTGAGTGTACCTGTGGTGAGAGTGTCCAAATGATGTGTTCGTCCCCTGGACATTGGTGTGTGTGTAAGTCCCCTGTCATGTGGGTGAGTGTCTATGTGGAGTGTTGCAGCCCAGATGCATGAGGGATGCATATACCCTACCCATCTGATGTGAGCAGGGAGCAGTGCTGTGTGTTTGACGTGCTGGGCTAGCCCAACACCTGTGACACCCCCCAGTCAAGTGGCACATGTGCAGAGTGAGGTTTGTTCCCGCAGTTGCCAATGGCAGGTGATTGTCCTGTGCCTGTGTGTGTCTGTGTACTCTGCTGAGGTTTTGTCAGTGGCCTGGGGCATGTGACTGCTGTGAGGTGCTGTACATAATCCTGGTGTAGCTTGTGATGCACAGTGTGAGCCAAGATCTTTGATTGTGTCGCACCCCTCATTCCACCTGTGTACTTTCAATGTCACGTAGTGTATTTTGCCTTCCCCAGAGGATAATGTCCCTATGACAAAGGTGCAATGAGTCTGCTGCATACTTTGCCCTGTTCAAACAAGCCAAATTGTTCTAATGTGTGTCTCTGTGACATGTAGCATGTATATTTAAGTAGTCTCACTTTGTCATCCTCACAGGTAGGCGCCTATGCCAAGGGGGAGATTTGGAGGCAAGCCGTCATTGCCGTGAGGTCGGTGGAGGGTCGGAAGCGGCGCCTGGCCCAGGTGAGGAAACGCGGGCAGGATATCCGGTGCTGGACCAGGAGGATCGCCCGGGTCCTGCTGGGGGACTCACCAGAAGGGAAGAAGAACCGTGGGCGCCGGCGCCTGACCCACATCATGAAGCGTGTGCTGGCGGTGGTCTTCCCTGACTTGGATAGGCACTTACTGGAGAAGCAGCAGCAGGAAGGGGGTAGGTACATGTGTGTTTATTGTGTGTCACCAGCTTTTGGAAGTGCGCAGTCGCATGGATACACTGCCAGGGTTTATATGTACAGTGCATATCCTGTTCCACAAAGTCAACCCGTGCTGTTCTTCCTCCCTTCCCCTCCTTGACATGTGTTCCCGGGTCTGTGGGTAGTCACTCTTGCACAAGGTTATGTAGGCTGGCAGTTAATCCAAGTGCCCAATGCTTGCAACATCATGTGTGGGGGTGGTGTGTTACATGTGTTGTGAGCTTGCCTGTGCCCTGGCCAGTTCAGTCATTGTGGGGTCCATGTTAGTTGGCACTGCTGCTGAGTCCCGACAAAGTGTGTCTTAAAAGTGTACTGCCTTACAGCATGCATGACCAATGTTGTGCCCTCAGACATGATGTGCATGAGTGTGAGATATGTATAGTGCAGGGACGGTCGCTTCTGTTGCAGTCATATCCATACAGGACCATGGAGGAGTGTGGCCACTACAGTCCCCTGGGGCACCTTTTCCTAGGTATCATGTGTGTCAGCCAACAATGTGGACATTCTCTGTGTCTTCAGCATAGGTTGGGCTCTGTGGCATTGTACCATGGCCTCATTTGTATTTACGTTAAGTGTGCTACATGTGTCCACTTGACAGGGTGAACCAATTTGGCTTGTGCATACTCACAGTGGCCAGTGCCTGTGTGTCTTGGTACAACTATCTGATGATGGTTGTTTGTCAATTATATGTGTGGTCAGGCGCACGAGGGGTAGTTTGTGTACAATCAGGATTTATTGTAGGGAATTTTTTTAATCCCAGAGTACGAGGTGTAAGTACTTCCTCTGTCTCAATCACATTGTCTCAGGTAGGGGGTGTTTGTGCGGGCAAGGCCTACATGTCCAAACCGTATGTCTCCTTGCCAGGTCTGGCCTGTGTGTAATGATTGTCTGGATATACACTCAACATGCAGTGACCCAGTCATGTTGGGCATGGTTTAATGTATTTGCTAAGCATGCATGTGCCAAAAGTTAACAGACATGGTTCCTGCTCATCCCTTTTTTGGCAACGGTGTGTGGTCCAGATGCTGTGCTCGACTGTCCCCAGACACTAGCTCCTCTGTCTCATTTGATATCAAGTTATTTGCTGTTGTGTCATGCTCTCCATTGTTTCTCAGTGGCATGGTGGGTCAACCCACTGTGTGGTGCAGGGCCTACACATGTGCGTAGTATCGTAGATGTTACTCATGTTGCTTTTCATGCTATGCACTGTGACCTATGTAGTTTTGACTCATGTGTCATATGTATACAGGTGTCTGATTATTTCCTGTCTTTTCACCTTGCCCACAGCATCGTCAGGGGAAACCGAGGGAGACACTGGCACGGACCTTGAGGAGGGATCCAGCACCGGTGCCACCACTTCTGGCGAGTCTTGCGCAGCGAGTGACACGGAGGCTGAGGGGAGTGAGGCGGAGGACCTGTCCAGTCCCACCCCCGACTATGACGCTGACGGGTCCGAGGCTGAGCTCCCAGAGGGGGCGGAGGCTGCTCCCAGAGCTGAAAGCAGCACTCCATCTCTCGTCGCCCCCTCCATTCCCATCACCGGCCTCCCACTTGCTCGGGTCCCTTCCCTCCGTGGTAGGTGACAACATGTCTCCTTCGTGCCAGGCACCGCACCCCCTGCCCCTGTCTCCCCTGCTGCAGTCAATGCCGAGTCTGTGGGCATTCTGCGACAGTTGCAGGTTGGTCAGACATCGCTGCTTAATGTCCTCCATGGCCACACCAGACTGCTGACACAGATGGTGTCGTACATGGAGGGCATGTCAGCAGCGATGTCTGACCAACTGATGTTGCTGAGGTCCATAGACTCGTCACTGACTGCAGCAGTGGATCTCCAGCAGCGCTCTGTCCCCCCATACCTCTGCATCAACCACACTTCCCACTCCCATGCCTCTCCCACGCACATCCAGACGTCCGAATGCACGCACCCCACCAGACACAGGCAGCACACCACCAGGGAAGGCCAAGCGCACACCTCCTGTCACGCACACACAGGGGGAAGTAGGCACAGCCACTGGGTCAGGGGGCAAACAGTAGCCACGCAGCCACAGTGGGAGTGCGCAGTCCTCACAACCCACTTCCTCCAAAACCACTCCCCTTAGCTCTCCTGGCCAACTGTCAGATAAAAAGTCCTTCGTGGCCAGTGTGTCCCTCAGCCTCAGTGTGGCACCACCCCGCAAGCGGTGGAGGCAGTGCCCGGGCCAGGGTAGTTGAGTCCCCTCCCTGTCCACACCGTCCCCTAGTAGCGCTGCAACCCATCCCTCTGACCCCCCCTCCTTGGGGCCTGTGGTTCATTCGGGTGCAGGGGAGACGCTGGAAGAGCTTGCAACCATGTGCAGCGCCCTGCTAACCACCACCTTTGGCGCTGCCCCACCCCCTGTGGTGGAGTCGTCCGTCCCTGCACCCACAACACCTACCCTTGCCCCTCCTGTCCCTGCGGTGCCTGGTCCTTCCCCCCCACATGATGCCCCCCCTTCTGTGGATGATATGGAAGAGTGAACTGTGCAGGCAAGCTAGGGGAGACGCGTCCCAAAGTGTCCCCCACCAGGACTTCGCACATGGCCTGGCCTATGGGCCCTGTATATCGTGGACATTTCTTTTGCTATAATTTTTTATGCTGACTAAAGCATTTTGGTTTTCATTTGCACACGAATGCTTTTCTGGTCTTGCTGTTGGTGGTGCTGCTCCATGATTTGGGGTGGTGATAATGTGCTAGGTGTCTGGGAAATGTTGTAGTGTGCTGCTCATGGGGTGGACCCTGGTATCTGCGTGCCATCACAAGGTATCTGCAAATAATCTTTCGTCATGTAAGCTCTTACTGTATGGTGACATTGTCCCAAGGTGTGTTCCTTCCTCTGTGGACCCTGACATCTTCCCTGCAAGGTGTTTCCCAATTGTTGTGCTGAGCTCTGTCTACATTTCCTGGGTGTGTGACGGATCCCTTCAACTTTGGCCATGCATGCTCAGCAATGTCTCCACCTGCATCATTTGTAGCATCCTTGGTGGTCACTGTAGTTGTGTATTGAATATAGTGACATGACTTCATGTGGACATGTTCCCTTTTACGCACTATGCATGTGTGTACTCCCAGCCTCGCACACATGTGTTACGTGTTCTGCTGGGTCTTTGGGCACCTATCTGACAATTGTGGGCATTGTATCTGTGGGTACTCCACCCTTTTCCATATTTATTTAGTGTTTTCTATAGCGCGAACATGACCCTGCGTAGGGTATCAGAGCGCTTTACAGCTGTATTTCGGTGAAACAGAACCATATACGTTACAAGTCATTAGATGCCTACCAAGTTTAGAACAAAACATTAGGCAACAAAAGATAATATATACACATATAGTCATCAGTCAACAATTGAATTACCAAGAGTAGTTTAAAGTCATAGGCTACATTTTGAACATGTATATACAAGCCCATATAAGGTTAGTGAGCGGCTAGCGGGCACATGGAATAGTCATGATAGGTTTGTAGACAGTGACAAAGCTACTGCTCTATGTACTTATGGGAGAAATTTCCTCATATAAAATGCTTCTGCTTCCTTTTTGAATACCGTGATGGATGGAATTCTTCTAATGTTAGGGGGGATAGTGTTCCAGATTCTCGGAGCTGCCCCGGAGAATGCTCTATCGTAAGTTCTTTTCTTACAAAAACGAGCTGGTTTCAATAGTAGGTCTGCATGGCTCCTGGAGAATCGGCAACCTCCTGATAGCGTGAGTTTTTGTGCGAGGTAAACTGGAGTTTTGTGGTGTAATGCTTAGTGCGTGATGCATGCCAACTTGAATTGAATTCTTGCTTCGAAGGGCAGCCAGTTAAGGGCTTTCAAGTGAGGGGTGATATGGTCAAATTTTTTGGATCCAGATATAAGTCTTGTGGCAGCATTCAGACATGCTTTCAGTGGTGCTGTTGAGATCTTGGGGAGCCCGGCCAGAGTTGTGCAACCATACTTAATCCTTGATATGACCAGTGCCTGAACTGCTATTTTGAGATCTGTTTTATTTAGGAATGCTTTTAGTTTCCGCAGGTAACTTAAATGGAAACAGGCGTTTTTTGCCATTGTGTTAATATGTGCTAACATGTTCAGGTTTTTGTCCAGAGTAATTCCCAGAGATTTAGTGGAGTCGACAATCTTCGGAGTACATTTTAGAGCAGTGATAGTGTTGGTCCATTCTACTATATTAGATTTGCTTTTTTGGGGTGTAATCAATAGGAATTCTGTTTTCTGGGGGTTTAGCTTCAGGTGGTTCGCCATGGGAGGCAACAACTTGTTGCCTGCCCCAGCACCTGTACATTTCTATCAGTCCTGGAATGTGCATGACAGTGTGTGTTCCCTTTGGGTCTCTTAGTTTAGTAGGGTGGCACATAAATATACAGTCTTGTTGCATGCTCTCAGTGTGTGTATTGTGCTGCCAGCGCCAGGGGTGGGTAAAAATGTGTCATTTGTCATCACACCCACATGTGGTGTGTCATGCAGTGGGGGATGGACATCCACCCTCATGGGAGTAGGACACTGCTGTTAGTGATGTGTTGGCATGCCACTCTCAATATAGTCGCACTTTGTGTATGCCTTCATGCACCCATGGAGTTTTGCTCATTGTAGGATGGTGTACACACCACCATGTCTCTGTCCACTGCTGGGAGGACTTAGCACCCACCCCTCCTGTGTCTGGGCACTGCTGGGAGGACTCTGCACTCACCCCTCCTGTGTCTGGGCACTGCTGGGCGGACTCTGCACCCACCCCTCCTGTGTCTGGGCACTGCTGGGAGTGATAGGCACCCACCCCTCCTATGTCTGGGCACTGTTGGGAGGACTCTGCACCCACCCCTCCTGTGTCTGGGCACTGCTGGGAGTGATAGGCACCCACCCCTCTTATGTCTGGGCACTGCTGGGAGGACTCTGCACCCACCCCTCCTGTGTCTGGGCACTGCTGGGAGGACTCTGCACCCACCCCTCCTGTGTCTGGGCACTGCTGGGAGTGATAGGCACCCACCCCTCCTATGTCTGGGCACTGTTGGGAGGACTATGCACCCACCCCTCCTGTGTCTGGGCACTGCTGGGAGTGATAGGCACCCACCCCTCCTATGTCTGGGCACTGCTGGGAGGACTCTGCACCCACCCCTCCTGTGTCTGGGCACTGCTGGGAGGACTCTGCACCCACCCCTCCTGTGTCTGGGCACTGCTGGGACTGATAGGCACCCTCCCCTCCTATGTCTGGGCACTGCTGGGAGTGATAGGCACCCACCCCTCCTGTGTCTGGGCACTGATGGGAGTGATAGGCACCCACCCCTCCTGTGTCTGGGCACTGCTGGGAGTGATAGGCACCCACCCCTCCTATGTCTGGGCACGGCTGAGAGGACTCTGCACCCACCCCTCCTGTGTTTGGGCACTGCTGGGAGTGATAGGCACCCACCCCTCCTGTGTCTGGGCACTGCTGGGAGTGGTAGGCACCCACCCCTCCTATGTCTGGGCACTGCTGGGAGGACTCTGCACCCACCCCTCCTGTGTCTGGGCACTGCTGGGAGGACTCTGCACCCACCCCTCCTGTGTCTGGGCACTGCTTGGAGTGATAGGCACCCACCCCTCCTGTGTCTGGGCACTGCTGGGAGGACTCTGCACCCACCCCTCCTGTGTCTGGGCACTGCTGGGAGGACTTTGCACCCACCCCTCCTGTGTCTGGGCACTGCTGGGAGTGATAGGCACCCACCCCTCCTATGTCTGAGCACTGCTGGGAGGACTCTACACCCACCCCTCCTGTGTCTGGGCACTGCTGGGAGTGTAAGGCACCCACCCCTCCTATGTCTGTGCACTGCTGGGAGGACTCTGCACCCACCCCTCCTATGTCTGGGCACTGCTGGGAGGACTCTGCACCCACCCCTCCTGTGTCTGGGCACTGCTGGGAGGACTCTGCACCCACCCATCCTGTGTCTGGGCACTGCTGGGAGTGATAGGCACCCACCCCTCCTATGTCTGGGCACTGCTGGGAGGACTCTGCACCCACCCCTCATATGTCTGGGCACTGCTGGGGCTGATGGCCACACACCCCTATGTGTCTGTCCACTGGTGTGGTACGACCCGTACCCATGTCCTTAAGGGATGGATATGGGCCGTACCCCTACGTCACCCCAACAATGGTGGTACGGCCCGTACCCACGTCCCAAAGGCATGGGTACGGGTCGTACCACGCCCACCCCTACGTCACCCCAACAATGGCGGTACGGCCGATACCCACGTCCCAAAGGCATGGGTACGGGCCGTACCGCCATTGTTGGGGTGACGTAGGGGTGGGCATGGTACGACCCGTACCCACGCTCTTAAGGCGTGGGTACGGGCCGTACCCCTACGGCACCCCAACAGTGGCGGTACGGCCCGTACCCACGTCCCAAAGGCATGGGTACGGGCCGTACCGCCATTGTTGGGGTGACGTAGGGGTGGGTGTGGTACGACCCGTACCCATGCCTTTGGGACGTGGGTATGGGCCGTACCGCCATTGTTGGGGTGACGTAGGGGTACGGCCCATACCCACGCCTTAAGAGCGTGGGTACGGGTCATACCACGCCCACCCCTACGTCACCCCAACAATGGCGTACGGCCCGTACCCACGTCCCAAAGGCATGGGTACGGGCCATACCGCCATTGTTGGGGTGACGTAGGGGTACGGCCCATACCCACGCCTTAAGAGCATGGGTACGGGTCGTACCACGCCCACCCCTATGTCACCCCAACAATGGCGGTACGGCCCGTACCCACGTCCCAAAGGCATGGGTACGGGTCGAACCACGCCCACCCCTACATCACCCCAACAATGGCGGTACGACTCATACCCATGCCTTTGGGACGTGGGTACGGGCCGTACCGCCATTGTTGGGGTGACGTAGGGGTGGGCGTGGTACGACCCGTACCCACGCTCTTAAGGTGTGGGTACGGGCCGTACCCCTACGTCACCCCAACAATGACGGTATGGCCCGTACCCATGCCTTTGGGACGTGGGTACGGGCCATACTGCCATTGTTGGGGTGACATAGGGGTGGGCGTGGTACGACCCGTACCCACGCTCTTAAGGTGTGGGTACGGTGCGTACCACAATTGTTGTGTTGCCGGTTCGCGTCCATGTCGACTTCCGTTGTGGCGGACGCAGGCCTTGGTGGAGACGCCCCCGCCCCCCGAAGTGACCAGGCCCTGGGGGTCAGGTATGTACAGGGCATGTATGATTTTTAACTTGGGTGGGGTTATGTTTCCTGCCCCTGCCCCCCCCTTTGCCCCTGGGTGTTGTTCTGACCTTCTGCGGCGTCTGCGTCGGTTCCGGTACACCAGGTGGACTGCTAGGAGGGCCGGGATGACACGTAGGTTGGGGTCCTTGGCTGTCCGTCGCGTACAGGTGCTCCTTCTGCGCGTCGTCCTGATTTCCCGGCAGTTTTTGGCTGCCGTAAAATATAATCCGTGCGGAGTGACGTGGGCACGGACCGTACTTGCTGGTTCGTGAAATGCTGCCTGACTCCGTCCGGTCGTCACGTCCACGGTGTCCCCGATCGGAATTGTGGGTGTGTGTTTTGTCGGTCGGTGGTTTTTGCGATTCGTACGGAAATGGTGTTTGTAAGGTATTTTTCCCGGGTACGAGTCGGACGGAGAAAACGCTCCGTCCGACGATACGTACCCGGTTTTTCCAGGATCGGAATCGGCCCCTTAATATATAATATTTTATTTATATTTTTTAATCTATATCTTGTACATCTATATTTTTAACTTCAATATTTTTGATTCAATATTTTGGCACTTACCTGTTTAAGTGTAGGGAGTCAATATTTTTACTATCTATATTTTTTCGATATTTTTACTATCTATATTTTTACCATCGATATTTTATCAGTGGACCGGTACTGCCAGAGGCTGCAAGTGAAGTCATTGGTGCCTCGTCTCCACCATCCTTTCCCAAGTCATCCAGGGTGGAGTGGGGTTAGCAAACATTACACACACTGTGACAATTTGGGAAGTGGTGGGGTTACGGTGAGTGAACAAAGGCATGGCTCAAGAGGCTGCCTTTTTAAGAGGCAGCGCCAGGTGAGCATGAGATCTGACGTCACAGATTCTGAGACTTAGTGAAGTCAGAGCATATGCGCCCTGTGTACAGATACACTGCGCATGATTCTGTGTGAAAACGCGTACATTTGTTTATAGCTGTTGAGAATCAGCAGCCGACTCTCCTGCAAGGAGCTTTGTGAGGAGACTGTCGGACCTGTGGATTTAACATCACCCACCCCCTCACCCTGGGAAAGAAACTACACGAGCCTGGGATCAGAAGACCACCCTTTCCTGGGCTTTGCCAAACTCTTGTCATCTCTCGTAACTGCAGAGTTTGGGGACTGTGCACCTGAGGTCTACCTGGACAGGGGATCCGTGAGTGCTGGCCCAGCACAGGTATGGTTGTGTGATTTGAGGCGTGGCCAAAAAATGCAATTTTCCGCAGCTTTTTTGTTGGCCTCTTACTTTAAAGTCCCACAAACACCTACAATGAACAGCAATTGCAATGTGAAACAATTGCTAGGAAAGGCAGTCGTATGACAGCTCAATCTGTTAATGTGATTACTGCATATGGCAAGAGTGTAATCAGACAGTCACAGAATAGAATCCTGTTTGGCACAGTGGGGAGTAAACAGTAATGTGTGTTTATAGTGCCACGAGGTCCCAGTGGAAGCGCTGGGAATAAGGAAGTGAGGGGCATATTATCTAGGAAGTGGCGGTGAGAGGGGTTAGCATCCTTGGCTTAACACCTCTCATCGCACTTCGGAAGCGCCAGGCTGCACCATATTACCAAGGATATGGTGCAGCCTGGCGTTTCCCCCTGTGATGGCACTAAGTCTCACGACTTAACACCAATGCAGGCACCCTTGCCCCAGAGTGCAAGGGGCTGTCTGTGAGCAGGGAGGTTTGTTTATGTACAGGAAGGTGGCCCTTCCTGTACATAAACAAACCTAGAATGCCATTTTGTAACTTGCATGTGTGCTGCTTCATGCAGCACACATGTAAGTTACAAAATGGCCTTTTAAAAAAAGGTTTGTTTATGTACAGGAAGGGACACCTTTCTGTACATAAACAAACCTTGGCATTTTGCTTTTTCTATGTGTGCTAGACAAGTCAGCACACATGTATAAAGCAAAAACGAGGACAAATGAAGCATTTCTCCTCGTTTCGCCTCCTTAAGACCAGGATTTTCATGGTCTGAAATTTGGCGCTGCCACCTATTATCGCCTCTCTTGATAATAGGTGGCAGCGTCGAAGTGAATGGGTGTTGTGGTAGAACGCCCACCGCAACACCCACTGCACGCCCCTTTCACGCTAATTTTAGCGAAAGGGGCCCTATTACCAAGCAGTGTTAAGTGGCTTAAGGCTGCCTTGGTAATAGGGCCCCTTTCACGCTAAAATTCGCTACACTTGCTTGCATAGCAAGGTTCGTTAGCCCGTTTTACATGCAATATCTTTAAAATTCCACCAGCCAACATTGATATAGATATCCACCCAGCAATGCAACTTCTAATGAAGTATTACAATTTCGTGGTAAAGACTCAGCTAACTCACCTCTGCTTATATAGTCTAGAAGTTAAGATATGGTTTGACAATAAAGACTTACAACCAAACTTGATGTGTTCAACCTCCAAAATAATTGCCTCTCCGCTAACTCATTCACCTGGACACACCCTGGACATCTTATTTGCTGCTGCCTGGAGCACGCCACAATAACAGAAAACTCCCCAGTAATCTGTAGCAACCAAAATGTAATTAAATTCAGGATCAATATACCTACCATGAATAACACTTAAAAGAAGTCAACAACCACCAACAGCAATCACACATGTAATATAAAAAACTAGACCTTGTAAAAACTCAACTCGCATCTCCAAACAACCTAAATAAATATGCAATTTAAAGGCATGCATTCTTTCTACAACTGAATCTCCACTGCATTGAACAACCAGATACATATAAACACCACAACCAAGGTTTAATGCAAATAAAACACAAAGATTAATGACAATATTGAAAGAGTGAAATTACAACTTTGCTTATAGCAATGCAAGTGGAGAAAATCTAGAGATGAAAAAGACAAGCTAGTAGCATGTCACTACAAAAGAGCCTAGAGAAGAGCCATCAGAAGTAAAAAAAGACAACACTCACACATAATTAAAGCCAACACCCAATCTAAAGTACTCCATATGTTTCTTGCAGAATTCCACAATCCTGAGTGCCAAATCGTAGAAACAACACAATTGCAAGGCTTCTGTGGCAAATCTTCCATGGAATTGCTCTGAAATGTTTGAAAAATAGAAAATTACCTCAGGATGACCACAGCTAAAATTTCCAAACCATGACTCAAGCGCCATAGAAAGAGGAAAAATCAATCTTCCATCATTTAATACTCTTAGGGCCTGATGTACGCCCCCTATATTTTGAAACTCGCAAATTGTGTCACTTTGTGACTCACAATTTGCAACTCACAAAATGCAATGTACAACCAGGACTGTGGATTCAGAATAGGCGGAGGTGCTGAGTCAAAAATCATATCCATTTGGGATGACCTAAATCTCAATGGACAAGAATAGGGTGTCCACCCTATTCTTCTGAACCTATCAGCTGTATGGGACACTATCTAATATTACATAGTATTACAAAGACCCCATCATCTCAGAAAAAGTGAAAAATCACTTTAAATGGATTGCTACTTACCATGTTATCAGGCCTGATTAGATTATTTAACCTCAACCGTTGCAACTATGCTGATGATACTCAAATCATTATAAAGATGGCTATCCCACGATGCCTTTACAAATAAAAACTTTACAACTGCCTTTTCTCAATAAATCCATGTAAGCACCAAAAACTGAACACAGCAAAAACAGAGATCATGATCTGTGGACAAGGGCAAAAATACCAACACACTACCATATGACCCCTCCAATGACATTAAGAGAAGTCAGAAACCTAGGAGTAAACATGGATTCAGAACTATCCATGATACCACCAGTCAACAAGAGCACAAAGAGCACATTCTGCACAAAACACACCAACTCATTTTCCCATACCTTAGATTCAAACAAAATCTACAACCTATCCACACACTCCTAATTTCCAAGCTTTACAATACCAATAGCCTATACCCTGGTACTACAAGTTTCATCATATGCAACATACAACTAATCAAAAGCACTGCTGCAATACTCATTCTCTGCCTCCAAATAAGAGAATGATTTACCTCCAGTCCTGTAATTGACCCACTGGCTATCTTTTGCTGGAGGATCAAAGTTTAAGGCACTTTAAATTATCCACAGAGTTTCCCTAATGAAAAGGACCACCGTACCTAGGGTCCTGTCTGTGCATTCACTCTAGACAGTTACACAAAGGGAGCTGAGGTGTTCCCTGCATATCCTGATGGCCCATCACCAGGCTGATCTGTCTTCCTGAGCTATGACGGTGAGAGATGTTGTCACTGACACCTGAATAGGGCTGTACCTGTCCTGACACAAAGCTGTCTCCACTTCTCAGTAGTATGATTGGAGTCAGATCAGGGAAAGGCAGTGTCTTGTGCACTATAAAGACTTTCCTTGAAAGTTTGCCTACTTCGAAGGCAGAAACTGGTATAAGTACTGGAACTGTAATACTATGACTTTAGAACACTTCTGGACTGAGGACTTTGCTAAGAAGAAGAGCTGAAGATCTGTCAGAGCTGTCAGAAGGAGTACTGCCTCTTTGCCGTTGCTTTGCTGGGTTGGTCTGCAGTTGCTGCTTCTGTCTGTGAGGAGTGAAAGGAGTGGACTTTGCTTTCTGGAATCCTGCTTTGCAAAGATCTCCGTAGGCTTGTGAGTGCTTCCCTTTTGTCAGAAGTCTCAGCTCCATCAAAGACTTCATCTGCAGCACCTGGACTTCCCTGCTCGGAGTCCTGATTGACAAGTGGTGCCAATTCCAGTTCCTGGGCCCTTGAAATTGTGTAGCTGTTGATGTAACAGAAGAAAAGCAACATCAATGCCATCAGCGATGCCGCTGCCTGCAACGGAGCCGAGGGCACCACTCGCAAAACTCACTACCCGACTCACACCGCAGCCCTGGTGTTGCAGATGCTATCAACCTAATCGACTCAGACTTCGTAATTGAGACCGCTACCTGCAGCTGAGCCGAGGGCACTGCTCGTGGACTGCACGACACAACGCGCCAACTTGCACTGCAGCCCGACCTCTCTACGCCTGTCAACACCAGCATCTCAATTGCATCATCTCGGAGCCGGTAAGCGACATGGGTGACTTCCTGAACACATCGACACTGCACCGTTGTACGGCACCGATGCCTCACTGCCGACACTGCCTCACTTCCCCAGCACAGCAAGGACTCCTCTGTGGCGACAAGGAACCGACGTCACCCTGGCCTATCATTGCCTCACCTCCTGGACACTGAGCAACGTGTTTTGACTTCATCATTTTCCAAGGTACTGTTGCTTCATACATCATCTCCTTGTGTTTGCTTGGGGATCCGTGTAAAGTATTGGCTGGCCTGCAAACCCTGCGGTCAGCGCCGTACTGTGGTTTCGTATCTGTCACGACGTAGAGATAGCCCCATTTAGAGCTATTGTCTTCTAAAAGCTATATTTTTACAGTAAATTGTCCCAAAAGTGATATCTTGAGTTGTGTATGTTGGACGTTCGTCGTTTTTGCCTACTTTAATTTAGATAAAGATCAGGTATTTTTCTAAACTGGTGTGGTCTCCATTTGTAGTGTTTTCACACTGTGACTGTGTGTTTTGTCTACAAATGCTTTACACATTGCCTCTGAGATAAGCCTGACTGCTCGTGCCAACCTACCAAAGGTGTGAGCAGGGGTTGTCTTGGTTGTGTAACTTCCTTACCCTTCCTGGAAGGAAGGGTCGCTACTTGTACAGGGTGCAAACCACTGCCAACTAGACACCCCCATTTCTAACATTAAGACTGAAAGCTTTTGTTCAAAGCTACCTGAAGGTTAAGACCTGGTTAATTTGGGGTTTGCTTGTGACTTCACCCTGACAAGGTTTGTGGTTGCTACTTGAGAAGAGTTTCACCCCCCTCAACCAGTAACTCAAATCTGACACTGCCCGTATAGGCAATCGATATAGCACCCCCCCCCCCCACATTGGGGTAGTGTTAGAAATGGGATTTCTGGTTGGCTAAGGCTTGCGCCAAAGTCAGGCAGAAACCACCACTCTAGTCAGGGCAAGGAAGTTACACGCCAAAGATAACCCCTGCTCACCCCCTTGGTAGCTTGGCACGAGCAGACAGGCTTATCCCTGAGGCGATGTGTAAAGCGTTTGCGCGCGCACCCAGCAACAACACCCAAGGCCCACCACAAAGGAAACTCCACACAAGGTATTCTATGAAAATAGCCTTTGTATTATACACAACACATTAGATAAAAACACACACTTTACAATGTGCCACCAGGCACGGGCAGAATTTACAAGGGATTATATGTACAGGGGACAGGGCCACATGGACCACTGTCCGAAATTAGCACTCTTAGAACTTAGGAATAATACTTTAGAACATAGCACACAATAACATATATAACACACAACCAGTAACTCCTGGTAACCAGAAAGTACCACCTACGCAACCCTAACCACCTTAGGAAAATACTGCGCAGGGAATCAGGACCTCACTAGCACCACCTGTACTAGGAGAAAAACAACCACCTAAGTATCACTCTACCTGTAGGGGTCTAAGCACATAAACACAGGATGCATAAAATACATTCAGAGGTGTAAAGCAAAGCACATGACGCATAAACACATTCAGAGGTGCAGGAAAGGAACAATGGCGCAAAAACTCACATTAGCCACTATCTGTGGCAGTCCCTGGGCCAACTGGCCTGGTAGGGGCTAGGACGCCCTGTGTTCAGCAAAGTCAGGGCGCGACTATGCAGGCTGCGCAAGCCAGGCGCACAAGGCACAACCTAAACGTGGCAGCTGCCCACTAAGTGCTGGGCAGCTATAGGGACTGGGGCCGGGGCACCTCTGGGCCCTTAGCATAATTATGGCATACGTTGGAGCCTCTCTGGGCTCTGAATCAAGAATATGGCCCGAGATAACGCTGGAGCGGCCCGCTGCCTTCCGGGGCCGCTCTGATGATGAACAAAATGCCCCCGTTACCGTGGGAGTCCTGCTCAGGGACTCAGCACAGTGAAATGCCGCCTTGGAGCCTCGCAGGCTCTATACACTGCCCGTGTCCTCGTACGGTGGAGCGGCCCGCTCTGGACATCAAGAGACTGCCCCCGTATGGGTTGGAGTCCCGCTCGGGACTCTGAAACAACAATGGCCCCAACCGTTGGAGTCCCGCTCGGGGGACTCAGCAAGATAGCAGGCACCAGCGTGGGAGCGACCCCCCCCTCACTCACCGGGGCTTCGTCGAGGTAACCTCCTGCTGGTTCTCTGCTTCGGTCCCTCGCAGCGGGGCGGCGGAGCTTCTTCTCTGCGTGGGGAGGCTCCGGCGGCAGTACGTCTTCCTCAGCGGTGGGGGCAGGCACCGGCAATGTGCCTCGGGCCCCCTCCGCTTCTGCTAGCCGGCTGGTGCACTTGCGGGGCTCTCCTCAGGGCATGGGAGCCCCGCGATCCCCAGCACGTCCGGAGTTGGCCCCGCCCACATCCGGGCCAGGTCCTTATGATTTCCGGGTTGCCGTGGGCAGTGGCGGTGAGCTCCTCAGTACGGCGGCAATGCGGGGTGGGCTCCCGGAGTGAAAAATAATTAAAAGGCGGCCATGTGGGGTAGGCACCCACTATCTAATGAACATAAAAGTGCGGGGTGGCACCCGCTATCAGCAAATCACTCCAGTAGCGGGGTGGGCTCCCGCTTGGTTCTCCTAGCGCCGCGATGCAGGGTGGGCACCTGCTCGATAACTAGACAATAAATCGAGGTGGGCACTCGATATTGCGGCAATGTCCCTGGCAGGGTGGGCACCTGCCAGGGGACCTCAGGATCAGTCCAGAACGGGGCAAATGCCGGGTGGGCACCGGCTTTCAAAAATAAAGCGCTCCTGAGCGCTAAAGGCAAGAGTAAAAGCGCTCTAGAAGTGCTGGGGTCCAGAATAAAGCGCTCCTAGCGCTATGAAAGAAATGAAAGCGCTCCCAGGCGCTTAAGGATAAAAACCAGGTCCAGAACAAAGTCTTCAGAGGTGGGGGGTCAGGACTGGGCCCAGGGGCCAGCTCACAGGGCCCTCCAGCAGGGAGGCAGTCCCCAGTGGCGGTCTCTCCTGGCACCCAGCAGCAGCAGCCCCCCTCAGGTAAGATCCTGGCAGAGAACAGTTTCTGTGGGGACACAGCCCCATTTTTATACAGCAAAAGTCTTTGTTCTTGGTTCAGGGTGAGGGGTGAGGGGGAAAACCAGTCGCAGCTGGTTGGGGAGCACCCTTGATGTGCTCAGCCCCTCACTCTATTCACTGGCAGGGCTAGGGTCGTCAGTCGCACCACAGGGGGCGGAGCCAGCATTGTGTGTGGAAAACCCTGCCCTATTCAGGACCCAGGTGTACTCCTCCCACCCATCTAGCTGCTGATCTCCCCATTCACCACTGGGTGACTCATCCTGACTCTGGGGAATCCCTAGCCCGTCACATGACATGACCAGCCAATCACGCGACAGACACACTGCACACAGAAGTGCCCACTTCTAGAAGTGGCACTTCCACACTAGGTACATGCACGCCGCACACATCATCGCGCAGCATTCACTCCCACGAGTCCGCACATACCAAACTCGGGCCTGCACACCCCACGCATCAGGAACTATTAGGGACACATACATTCCCCATGCATTCCTATGGGAGGGCAGGCCTATCTCACCACATGCACTCAGAGCGCGCACGCACTTTACCCTGGGACACAGGGAAAGTGCGCCGAAACCAAAAAATCACCACACCAAGTCACCAATAAAGCAAAAAAGTTCAGGGGTGAACCTGCCAGAAGGGCCAAGTCCAACACAACCCCCTTCCAGCCAAAACGCAGGGCAGCCCAATCACCACCGTGATGGACTTCCCTGCTTGGGGCGATAGAACACGGACGCGGGCCCGCAACTGCAGGGACACCCTCCGGTTCTACGCCACGGTGAACCCATGGAATTCTTTCTAACACCACTGTCTGGACCAACTGGGCTACCCCACTGGTACTCCCAAGCTGTCCGTGGCCAAGACCAGGCCCTAGGCCACCCAGGTGCCACCAGTCTTTGCCTAATCACAGAGTGGGGGGTAGTAACCCCTGGCACATAGCGGCCATTCTCCACTCTTCCTCTCTGAAAGACAGGACTAGACTGCCACTGGTTCTCCAGCCTAGGGTCTACACCCTCAGGCGGACCAGGAGTCTCAGGGAAGGCTCTCCTCCCCCTACCTCTTCTCCTAGGGTTCCTCCTCCTCTGGCGAGGGGTACACCTAGAACGCCATTCCAACCCAGGGTTTAACCCCTCAGGTTGTACCGGGGCCAGAGGTGGGCTCTCCCACCCTCTGCACCCCCTTCCAGAGCCCTGCTCCCTAACAACTGGGGCGGTACCTCTGGAAGAAGAACTGGTCGGGACGCTGATTACAGACGTCCCACCCTTCAGGTCAGGCTGATCCCGAACCTGGCCTTCCAACCTCCGGCCTAGATCCTTTGGTGGAATAATTGCCTGGCACTCCAGGACTTTGGGGGACTTACACTCCCTCCCCCTGAGGCTATCAAATGACACATATGTCGAGCGACTGTCTGTCTGGCGCTGATCTCCCGTCCCCTGTCCACCTGACAGTGCGCGGAGATCCCCCAGAACAGAAGTGGTGTCACCCTGGTCACTATACGGGATCCTAGCCCAACTAGGAAGTCCCTGACCCACCGGCTCTTCCACTGGGGAACTCATCCCCCAATCACTCACGCTGGACTCCTGTACCCTCCCTACCGGAGCGGTACTGCCAGACTCCAGAACCACAGGAGCCCTGGTTACAGGCGCTCCAAGTCCTCTACTCACTAAGAGATCTTCCTCAAGTGGACTAACAGGACAGCCTAGGTCCCCAACTTGGTGTTCCCTCATGAAACCATCCAAGTCCTGAGGCAGGGTTTCGGGCGTCTGGGGACCCTCGGTCACCCCCTCACTCCTGCTCCACTGAGCCAGGCAGTGAGCCCCTACACCCTCCTCGCTATCCTGGGACCTAGCTGGGCTACACTGAGCCTCCTCCACCACGCTGGGCTGGAGGATCTCTGACCCACTATTGTTGGAATCACTCACTAATGACACTAGAGGACCTCTAGCACATTCCCAATGGTCTGCCTTTTCTGCAAGCTCAAATGGCTCAGACAATCCACACCCCAACAGGTGTTGGCGCAACCCCGGCACACAACAACTGAGCAGGTGTTCTTTGAGAACCAGATCATACAGGCCGTTATAAGTACGTTCCGAGTTCTGCTCCACCCAATCGGACAGTGCCTCATTACATCCCTCCAAAAACTCCTCCCAAGACTGGTGAGACAGTTTCCTACTGCCCCTGAATTTCAACCTATACTCCTCCTCTTGGGAAACAGGTACCATACTCGGGGAACTGGGAATGGGACTCTCTGTACTGCACTCTATATCGCTGCCCCCACTGGACTCCACCCTCACTGGGGAATCCAGAAAACTACCACTGCGCTCAGGGGACAGGGAAAGGCATGAGGCGCTATCTTCTACGCTGGACCCAGCAAGGGACTCACTACCTACGGGGTCCTCACTCTCTACTGGCGTCCAGGTACTGTCATCTTCTTCTGAGTCTTCAGGGCTCCCCACAGACCCACCACCCTCCAGGTGTGAGGCCCGGGCCCTTTCTTCCTCACTGCGCTCACGTTTCCATTCATCTGCTTGCCATCCAATCATGTAGTTCCTCAATTCGTACACAGTGTCTGACTCGCTCACCCCTATGTTTCTCTCTCTACAGAACCTTTCCAACTCCTGCATACTGTAATAAACTAGATCACTGAGATCAAAAGCAGGCTCCATTCTGGCAGACGTTCTAGAGAAAAGATCACACAGGGAACCTAGGGATCTGAGCTTAACAGGAGTACACAATTCACAAAAAGATTCAGCAAGCTCTCTAACCCAGAGAACTCACACTCACTTGCCTAGTGCCACTCACCACTCATCCACACACAACCCTCCCCTCGGACTGGTAAGGCAGTTTCTACCACCCCTGATTCCTCAACCTGACCACCACGTGACACAGGTACCAACTCTGGGCGCAGGGCGGGGGACAAATGTACAGGACACTATTACGCTGCCACCACTGGATCCCACCCTCTGGTGAATCCAGAAAACACAATGCACTTGGAGGAATGATCTACCCTCCCGAGCTAGGGACACCTAACTCACAGTGCACAAAAACACATTTCCAAAGAAATTACAATTAAAAACAAACTTAAAACAATAATCCCTATACCATGTGGTTATCTAAATGCAGAGTTTTGTAGTGCGGCCAGTTGCCGCTGCGGTACAGTGCAAACGCAAGTCCAAATCCCACCGCTGATCACCAATGTTAGAAATGGGATTTCTGGTTGGCTAAGGCTTGCGCAAAGTCAGGCAGAAACCACCACTCTAGTCAGGGCAAGGAAGTTACACGCCAAAGATAACCCCTGCTCACCCCCTTGGTAGCTTGGCACGAGCAGACAGGCTTATCCCTGAGGCGATGTGTAAAGCGTTTGCGCGCGCACCCAGCAACAACACCCAAGGCCCACCACAAAGGAAACTCCACACAAGGTATTCTATGAAAATAGCCTTTGTATTATACACAACACATTAGATAAAAACACACACTTTACAATGTGCCACCAGGCACGGGCAGAATTTACAAGGGATTATATGTACAGGGGACAGGGCCACATGGACCACTGTCCGAAATTAGCACTCTTAGAACTTAGGAATAATACTTTAGAACATAGCACACAATAACATATATAACACACAACCAGTAACTCCTGGTAACCAGAAAGTACCACCTACGCAACCCTAACCACCTTAGGAAAATACTGCGCAGGGAATCAGGACCTCACTAGCACCACCTGTACTAGGAGAAAAACAACCACCTAAGTATCACTCTACCTGTAGGGGTCTAAGCACATAAACAAAGGATGCATAAAATACATTCAGAGGTGTAAAGCAAAGCACATGACGCATAAACACATTCAGAGGTGCAGGAAAGGAACAATGGCGCAAAAACTCACATTAGCCACTATCTGTGGCAGTCCCTGGGCCAACTGGCCTGGTAGGGGCTAGGACGCCCTGTGTTCAGCAAAGTCAGGGCGCGACTATGCAGGCTGCGCAAGCCAGGCGCACAAGGCACAACCTAAACGTGGCAGCTGCCCACTAAGTGCTGGGCAGCTGTAGGGACTGGGGCCGGGGCACCTCTGGGCCCTTAGCACAATTATGGCATACGTTGGAGCCTCTCTGGGCTCTGAATCAAGAATTTGGCCCGAGATAACGCTGGAGCGGCCCGCTGCCTTCCGGGGCCGCTCTGATGATGAACAAAATGCCCCCGTTACCGTGGGAGTCCTGCTCAGGGACTCAGCACAGTGAAATGCCGCCTTGGAGCCTCGCAGGCTCTATACACTGCCCGTGTCCTCGTACGGTGGAGCGGCCCGCTGCCTGCCGGGGCCGCTCTGGACATCAATAGACTGCCCCCGTATGGGTTGGAGTCCCGCTCGGGACTCTGAAACAACAATGGCCCCAACCGTTGGAGTCCCGCTCGGGAGACTCAGCAAGATAGCAGGCACCAGCGTGGGAGCGACCCCCCCCTCACTCACCGGGGCTTCGTCGAGGTAACCTCCTGCTGGTTCTCTGCTTCAGTCCCTCGCAGCGGGGCGGCGGAGCTTCTTCTCTGTGTGGGGAGGCTCCGGCAGCAGTACGTCTTCCTCAGCGGTGGGGGCAGGCACCGGCAATGTGCCTCGGGCCCCCTCCGCTTCTGCTAGCCGGCTGGTGCACTTGCGGGGCTCTCCTCAGGGCATGGGAGCCCCGCGATCCCCAGCACGTCCGGAGTTGGCCCCGCCCACATCCGGGCCAGGTCCTTATGATTTCCGGGTTGCCGCGGGCAGCGGCGGTGAGCTCCTCAGTACGGCGGCAATGCGGGGTGGGCTCCCGGAGTGAAAAATAATTAAAAGGCGGCCATGTGGGGTAGGCACCCACTATCTAATGAAGATAAAAGTGCGGGGTGGCACCCGCTATCAGCAAATCACTCCAGTAGCGGGGTGGGCTCCCGCTTGGTTCTCCTAGCGCCGCGATGCAGGGTGGGCACCTGCTCGATAACTAGACAATAAATCGAGGTGGGCACTCGATATTGCGGCAATGTCCCTGGCAGGGTGGGCACCTGCCAGGGGACCTCAGGATCAGTCCAGAACGGGGCAAATGCCGGGTGGGCACCGGCTTTCAAAAATAAAGCGCTCCTGAGCGCTAAAGGCAAGAGTAAAAGCGCTCTAGAAGTGCTGGGGTCCAGAATAAAGCGCTCCTAGCGCTATGAAACAAATGAAAGCGCTCCCAGGCGCTTAAGGATAAAAACCAGGTCCAGAACAAAGTCTTCAGAGGTGGGGGGTCAGGACTGGGCCCAGGGGCCAGCTCACAGGGCCCTCCAGCAGGGAGGCAGTCCCCAGTGGCGGTCTCTCCTGGCACCCAGCAGCAGCAGCCCCCCTCAGGTAAGATCCTGGCAGAGAACAGTTTCTGTGGGGACACAGCCCCATTTTTATACAGCAAAAGTCTTTGTTCTTGGTTCAGGGTGAGGGGGAAAACCAGTCGCAGCTGGTTGGGGAGCACCCTTGATGTGCTCAGCCCCTCACTCTATTTACTGGCAGGGCTAGGGTCGTCAGTCGCACCACAGGGGGCGGAGCCAGCATTGTGTGTGGAAAACCCTGCCCTATTCAGGACCCAGGTGTACTCCTCCCACCCATCTAGCTGCTGATCTCCCCATTCACCACTGGGTGACTCATCCTGACTCTGGGGAATCCCTAGCCCGTCACATGACATGACCAGCCAATCACGCGACAGACACACTGCACACAGAAGTGCCCACTTCTAGAAGTGGCACTTCCACACTAGGTACATGCACGCCACACACATCATCGCGCAGCATTCACTCCCACGAGTCCGCACATACCAAACTCGGGCCTGCACACCCCACGCATCAGGAACTATTAGGGACACATACATTCCCCATGCATTCCTATGGGAGGGCAGGCCTATCTCACCACATGCACTCAGAGCGCGCACGCACTTTACCCTGGGACACAGGGAAAGTGCGCCGAAACCAAAAAATCACCACACCAAGTCACCAATAAAGCAAAAAAGTTCAGGGGTGAACCTGCCAGAAGGGCCAAGTCCAACAGGTAGTATGTGCCATATAAATGTTACAGTACAATAGAAGCATTGCACCCATCAGCAGGGCATCCATGAGTGACAGAGGGGAATCAGAGTTCCCTGTATCCTAATGTCCATTCATTTTGTGCCAGTTATCCGTCTATTGGGTGAAAGAACATTTGTTTTTGGGAAAAGGTTGGATTTATTGAGGTCATTCCTACTGAAATTTTTTTTTCAAAACGAGGATAGAGAGTTCTCATCGGTATCTACCTCTTGTACCCTGTTGTCTGAAGATAATAGAGCTACAAAACATAGATTCCAGCTCGTGAAAATCATGCGAAATCCACTTAAATCATTCCTTGTTTCTTTGGCAGCTGCAGTCATACATAATGCAAATATTTAGGGCCTGACTTGACTACTGAAAGAGACTGCCCTTCAGCCAGCCAGGTCATTTTTCCAGGAAGCTTCCATAAGGTCAGAAGGTGATTGCTAAATCCATGCTATTTCATAGTTGTGTAAATCACATCACGTCAGATTTGTGATCCTGACATGCTCGTGTTATGTTTGTGAATTAGCTTTGTTTGCTGTTTTGCCTCAAGGGCAGAGTCTCAGGATTGTGTGCATGCATGTGTGCATATATATAATGCAGAAAATAAACCTCATTCCTCATTCAGGACGTGTAAGGGGAATGTTCTGCACTGTATGCAGCAGGACTTCTATTTCCTATTACCTTCCCTTCTCCAGTACACCGTTAAAGCCCTTTGATCTTTACAACTTTGCACTGTTATCTGTGAAAATATTCTTGCTCAGTCTAAGGGGCTTATTTATGAGCCCACTGTGGCACTTTGTGGATGCACTGGTGGAGTAAATGATGCGCAAAGTTGTGCCATATTTACAAAGTGACGCATCTAGGCAAATGCGTCACTTTGTAAATCCCTGCTACGTCAGGTGTAATGTATGCAGGGTGGGCGTTCCCTCGCAAGAAAGTCTCGTTGAAGTGACATAGTGAAAACTATCAGATTTCACTGCGCCACTTCTAGGACGCCACTGCGTCAAAACCTTATGCCTGCCTCACAGCAGGCGTATAGGTAATGCAGACCCTTTCACATGGGGCTTGCCCAATGTTAAAGGACACATTGCTGGAGTTGTGTCTGTTTCCAAACACACCCCAGCCATTCATCAATTTTGCACCTACAGATACAACAGGATTCCTGACGTATCTGTAAATCCTTGCGACATGGAGTGCTGTACAGTAAATACGGCACATCCATGATGTCGCAAGGAGGACACACTGAAAAATGTTGCATCGCTGATTTCCCCCAGCGATGCAACACTTTTCATGAATTAGGCCCTAAGGGTCTCATCATAGCTTGCCCACAAATCTAAATACGGTGCAAACTTCGTTCTGCAGGCAAATGTACTAACTTTTCACACAAAGGTTTCAACCACAGATGCTGCACTGCATTGCGTGAAAGTGGGAGAGGAAGAATAGTGCCATATCTACTAAGCTATAACACTTTTCCCACTTAGGGGTCGATTCCGATCCTGGATTTTTTTTCCCCGTATGACTCGTATCCGTATTTTTTTACGTAAGAATCGTACAAGTCCCGTACAAACGGCGAAGTACGATTCATACCTGAAAAATACATACGAATCTCCTCGGGAAAAGTCTACGAGACGTCCATGGAAAGTTTTACTTACAACCCGTAAAACTGAAGTCCGAGCACGCAAGTACGATCCGTACCACCCGTCCGAAAACAAAAGCGCATGGAAAAGGCCCCGTACGGAGCGAACTTTGTACGACCCCTACCCCGAGTACACTTGTGCCCGGGGTATGAGTCAGCCCCCCCAGCCTCCCACTGCTCCCGCGTACGTCCGCACCGTACCCCCCACACCCCGTATGTACGGACCGTACCCCCACCCCCGTATGTACGGACCGTACCCCAGGCGTAACCCCCCACCCGCGTATGTCCGCACCGTACCCCAGGCGTACCCCAATCCTCCCGTATGTACGGTCCGTACATATGCGAGGATTGGGTACGCCTGGGGTACGGTGCGGACATACGCGGGTGGGGGGTACGCCTGGGGTACGGTGCGGACATACGCGGGTGGGGGGGTACGCCTGGGGTACAGTGCGGACATACACGAGTGGGGTGTACGGTGCGGACATACGGGGGTGGGGGTACGGTCCGTACACACGGGAGGTGGGGGTACGGTCCGTACACACGGGAGGTGGGGGTACGGTCCGTACATATGCAATGTTGGGGTACGCACCGTACATGATGACACGTATGATGTGGGTGTTGGCGTTTACGTTGCGTACCGGGCCCCCTTTTCCTCGTGCATCGCAGCGTACTTAGCTTTTCCGGCACTTTTTGGCTCCCGTAAAAATATAGCCGTGCGGAGTGCTGTAGATACGAATCGTACTTGCTGGTCCGTAAAACGCTGCCTGACTCCGTGCGGACGTCGCGTACGCGCTGTCCAGGATCAGGATTGTATGTATTTTTTAGCCGTACGGTGTTTTTTACGATTCGTATGGAAATGGTATTTCTGTACGAATCGTACTTGCTGGTTTGTACGGTGGAATTCCCAGGTACAAGTCATACAGAAAAAACGCTCCGTACGACCATTCGTACCCGGGTTTTAAGGGATCGGAAACGGCACCTTAGTATTTATACTGTACTCTGAGCAAACATGCAAAGCTGGAAAAATATGAAAGCTTTTACAAGTTTTTCCACTATCATGCCTACCTACAAAAAATTGTAAATAGGTATTTGTGTCAAAACTCACATGTGATTGCATTGAAAAGGCTATGTACCACACATGATGACGCAAGCCGGTCACAACATATCTGAAATGTTTTACTGAGACATAGCAAATGAAAAACCAAATGCAACACAAGTAGGAAAAATAAACTACTGAAAAAGAAGAAAACAGGCACTCAGCCGCCGCTGTGCAGGTAACAGCGGTAATGTGGTGGTGCCACTTGGGGGGGATTTCGAGGGACGATGAAGAGGGAAAATTAAATAAATAATTCCTTTTCCCTCAACATCGTTATGCGAAATCCCCCCCAATGTGGCCCCACAGCTTTTACCGGCACAGACCGCGGCTGCAAAAGTGCACAATCTATGGGCCCAATTCACAAAGGTAAATCTGGTTGTAAAGTTAAGTTATTTGCCATTGAAATACTGCCAATGAGAGAATAAGGGCAACATCAATGAATCGTTAATCTCTCTTGCTGATTGTCCAGGAGCGTCCAGCGTAGGTCCAGGTGGGTCGGTACCATACTGGACTTCCAGGATTTCCTCAGAAAATAAATGTAGCTTCAATTAATCGAAAGAGAAACCATTTACTAAGAAAGTGGTTGTCCTGAAAATCTGCCAAGGATGCAACCCTTCAGGAATTACATTGGGCAACAATCAGGCCGGGTCAGGTGGCTCAGTGCACTAATGTATCCACTGTAGGGGACTGTGTTCGACCTCATGGTCACCTGTTCAAATCCTGGTGGGTCCCCTCAGCCTCTCATTCTTTCTGAGTTTAATAAAGTGAGTACCTTTGAGTTGGGTAACAATAAACATCTGTTATTCAGCGCCAAGATGCCCCTTTGGGGGTGAACGTGCGCTTTACAAATACACATGTAATTTTACATTGGGCAACATTTTTCTAGACTGATTGGGCATGATTTGATTGGTGATGTGATCTGTGTATTATCTAAGCATAAAGAAACATGTCAGCTTACTAAGGAGTCACCAGAATCCTCCACTGAGTCTAAGCCGACTATCACCACAGCATGAATGTTTGTGATTTTTGATAATTCGGTATCTTGGTACCACCAGCTACCGAACTTAAGGACAAAGAATGGAATAGTTTCTTTAAAACGGGGAAAGAGCGTTCCAGATTTTTTTTCTTGGGATAGTTTATAATGTGTCCAACCCAGTTCTCAATTTGCACCCATGATTGTGAGAAGGGACCACGAGCATTCATTTCATGCAACCAGGACTCTTTTTTCAGTATTAGAATTTGAGCCATGGAGAGAGAAGGAAAGGCAGACAAGTGAGAAAAGGATGGAGAGAAAGACAGGAATACAGCGAGAAAGGGAGAACACAGAGATGAAAAGGAGCCTGAAACAATGAGATAAAGAAACAGGAAGTGTAGAATGGCAGAATAAAGAGGACTTATGTGGAATGAACAGTAGGTTGTCTTGCTATGTAGCAACCCTGGAACTCAGCAGCAAGAATGGCTGGTTCCTAAGGAACTTTCAAGGCAGACAGAGCTGCTTTTCCAGCTGATTCCATTTGTTTGTAACTAAAGAAAGGAGACGCTGCAGTTCAGCAAGAAGTAGGCGTACAGGTGCTGCAACAACAGCCTAAATATTCTGGACCCAGACATCTACGCCTAAATCTAGCAACATAAAATGCCCTGTTCAGTTAGCACTGCCAGATGGAACACATCCCTGTTCTTGGATTTTTCTCTACTAGAAACTCCAAGCGTGCACGTTTCTTGGCACCAGGGGTCAATGGTGTAACTTGGATGGCAAATGTGCACTAATATAAGAACATCTAAACAATTCACAGTGCCTCTTGTTGGTGATAAGACACAAGTTGGGAAATCACTTCCGGGTGTGAGGGCAAGCAGCCACTCCCGTGACATGTCTGCATGTGGAACGTCTACTGCCACACGGATGCTAGCTGAGCTATTTTTCACTCAGTCTCAGTGAGTTTTATAGACACCGCGCCTTGGAAATCATTTGTAGATTTGTAATAAAACAACCCCTTTTTATTCAATGGGAAACTGGCTAAAATGGAGGTCCTTGATCCTTCCGCTTGTTTAGTTTAAGGATTGCAAATTGACCATCTGCTCAAAAGGAATGATTCCAAGCTGAACATATTTCCCCAGCAGTGTGCTAGGGAGCAAAGCACAGCACAGCCATAGCCTTGGATGCAAGTGCACTGGTGGAGAAGGCAGTGCCAACCAATCACCTGACAATGGGCCTGAGTAACAGTGGGAAGCTGTAGACTGCTCGAGCATCACTTGGTACTTAGCCACCTTCTATGAGGTTTGCACCAGGACAGCCATGACATGCAAGGAATTCAAAAGCATGCAGGCACTGCAGAGTTCAGAAAAAACCATGCAGATGCCAGCGTGACAATGGAATCCAGTGCCGTGTTTTGCAATGGTATAAATGTAAGGGTTTAAGTGTTAATTTTTGTGCTTCTGGGAAGAACATTGTTTGTGGCTTATATGAAATTTGTTTATTTTCTCTGTTTGGCACATGGTGTTAAGCTCATCGTGCATAATGGCCTCAGAAATCAAAAAGAATATGACATGATACTTTAACATGATAAATACATTCGGTTACATAATTTGTGTTAAATTGCAGCCTTTCTTTTAAAGTGCAGAATTAGTACATGATTAAGAAGGCTAGAGTATCGGCATTAGTCTTTTACAAGCTTTGCGACATTTTTTACATACCTTTATGAGTGAGGGTCGCAACCTTTGCCAATGATGCAAATTTTAAATTGCATGGAAACAATTCTGAAAAATTACGTTTTGTGTTATAAAATGAGAGCAAAACACAATTACTGGAGGATTCGCTGTTAAAAAAAAACTAACCAAACCGAAAGGTTTTTTTGTACGGACCGTCATAGGCAGGCAAGGTTTTGCAAAGATTACAAATTATTTCACTATTCACCAAGTGCCACGTTTTCAAACGTGTTACAACATTTTGCTTGCTAAATAACATTTTCACTCACATCTACTATAGATAGAGGTGCCGATTCCGATCCTGTAAAACCCCGGTACGAATGGTCGTACGGAGCGTTTTCTCCCTACGACTCGTACCCGGGAAATCCTCCTTACAAACCAGCAAGTACGAATCGTACAGAAATACCATTTCCATACGATTCGTACAAAAGTACGTGCGGTGAAAAAATACCCGCAATTCCGATCCGGGGCATCGCGTACGTGACGTCCGGACGGAGTCAGGCAGCGTTTTACGGACCAGCAAGTACGATTCGTGCCTACGTCACTCCGCACGGAGCATTTTTTACGGCAGCCAAAAAGTGCTGGGAAATTGAGGACGAAACGAAGAACGAGCACCGGTACGCGATGGACAGCCATGGACCCCATCCTACGTGTCATCCCGGCCCTCCTAGCTTACGACCTGGTGCACAGAAACCCACGCAGACGCCGCAGAATGTCAGAACAACACCCAGGGGCAAAGGGGGGGGACAGGGGCAGGAAACATAACCCCCACCCAAGTTAATTTGTAAATATGTCCTGTACATACATGACCTCCTGGCTCTGGTCACTTCGGGGGGGGTGTGTCCACCACTCCCTACGTACCGTCACAAAGGAAGTGGAAGTGGACGCGTACCCGTCACCACGACAATGGCGGTACGGACCGTACCCACGCTGTGGGGGCGTGGGTACAGCCCGTACCACCATTGGAGTGGTGATGGAGGGGTACGCTCCGAACCCACGCCCCCAGAGCGTGGATACGGCGATTACACCTCCATCACCACAACAATGGTGGTACGGAGTGGTGATGGAGGGGTACGTGCCGTACCCACGCCCTCAGAGCGTGGGTACGGCCCGTACCACCATTGGAGTGGTGATGGAGGGGTACGTGCCGTACCCACGCCCTCAGAGCGTGGGTACGGCCCATACCACCATTGGAGTGGTGATGGAGGGGTATGCGCCGTACCCACGCCCTCAGAGCGTGGGTACGGCGCGTACACCTCCATCACCACTCCAATGGTGGTACGGGCCGTACCCATGCCCCCACAGCGTGGGTACGGCAATTACACCTCCATCACCACAACAATGGTGGTACGGGCCGTACCCACGCCCCCACAGCGTCGGTACGGCGATTACACCTCCATCACCACAACAATGGTGGTACAGGCCATACCCACGCCCCCACAGCGTGGGTACGGCTCGTACCACCATTGGAGTGGTGATGGAGGTGTACGCGCTGTACCCACGCCCTCAGAGCGTGGGTACGGCCCGTACCACCATTGGAGTGGTGATGGAGGGGTACGCACCGTACCCACGCTCTCAGAGCGTGGGTAGGGTGCGTACACCTCCATCACCACTCCAATGGTGGTACGGGCCGTACCCACGCCCCCACAGCGTGGGTACGGCGATTACACCTCCATAACCACAACAATGGTGGTACGGGCCGTACCCACGTCCCCACAGCGTGGGTACGGCTCGTACCACCATTGGAGTGGTGATGGAGGGGTACGTGCCGTACCCACGCCCTCAGAGCGTGGGTATGGCCCGTACCACCATTGGAGTGGTGATGGAGGTTTACGCGCCGTACCCATTCCCTCAGAGCATGGGTACAGCCCATACCACCATTGGAGTGGTGATTGAGGTGTACGCGCTGTACCCACGCCCTCAGAGCGTGGGTACGGCCCGTACCACCATTGGAGTGGTGATGGAGGTGTAAGCGCCGTACCCACGCCCCCACAGCGTGGTTACGGCGCGTACACCTCCATCACCACTCCAATGGTGGTACGGGCCGTACCCACGCTCTGAGGGCATGGGTACGGCGCGTACACCTCCATCACCACTCCAATGGTGGTACGCGCCGTACCCAGGCCTCAGAGCGTGGTACACCCTATGAATGCGGGGTTAGGGTCCGTCCCACCCGTACCCCTACGGCACCAGTACAGAATGGTTACAAGGCGTACACGCGCCACAAATGTTGGCATAGGGCCTGGTGCAGCATATAAGCAGTATATTGGGGTGCGTGTATGCACAGGACAGCAGTGTACTGCACCAAGGGGGCAGGTGGCTGCAGAGGACTCCGAGCAGTGGACAGAGACATGGGGGTGGGTGCCCAGGACTCCCAGCAGTGCCCAGACATATGAGGGGTGGGTGCATATCACTCCCAGCAGTGCCCAGACATATGAGGGGTGGGTGCAGAGGCCTCCCAGCAGTGCCCAGACATATGAGGGGTGGGTGCATATCACTCCCAGCAGTGCCCAGACATATGAGGGGTGGGTGCCAATCACTCCCAGCAGTGCCCAGACATATGAGGGGTGGGTGCAGAGGCCTCCCAGCAGTGCCAAGACATATGAGGGGTGGGTGCATATCACTCCCAGCAGTGCCCAGACATATGAGGGGTGGGTGCAGAGGCCTCCCATTAGTGCCCAGACATATGAGGGGTGGGTGCAGAGGCCTCCCAGCAGTGCCCAGACATATGAGGGGTGGGTGCATAGCACTCCCAGCGGTGCCCAGATATATGAGGGGTGGGTGCAGAGGCCTCCCAGCAGTGCCCAGACATATGAGGGGTGGGTGCAGAGGCCTCCCAGCAGTGCCCAGACATATGAGGGGTGGGTGCATATCACTCCCAGCAGTGCCCAGACATATGAGGGGTGGGTGCAGAGGCCTCCCAGTAGTGCCCAGACATATGATGGGTGAGTGCGGAGGCCTCCCAGCAGTGCCCAGACATATGAGGGGGGGTGCATATCACTCCCAGCAGTGCCCAGACATATGAGGGGTGGGTTCAGAGGTCTCCCAGTAGTGCCCAGACATATGAGGGGTGGGTGAAGAGGCCTCCCAGCAGTGCCCAGACATATGAGGGGTGGGTGCCAATCACTCCCAGCAGTGCCCAGACATATGAGGGGTGGGTGCAGAGGCCTCCCAGCAGTGCCCAGACATATGAGGGGTGGGTGCATCATCCTCAGATGACCACAACTCCATTGGTCCATGAACGCATCCCCAATGTGCGACTATGTTGAGAGTGCCAAATCAACACATCACTGACAGCAGTGTCCCACTCCCATGAGGATGGATGTCATTCCCCCACTGCATGACACACCACATGTGAGTGCGATGACAAATGACACATGCATACCCACCCCTGGCGGATGCAGCACAATACACACACTGAGATCATGTCACAAGACTGTATAGTTATGTGAAACCCACTAAACTTAGAGAGCCAAAGGGAACACACACTGTCACGTACATTCCAGGACTGATAGGAATGTACAGGTGCTGGCACAGCCACCAAGTTGTTGTCTCCCATGGAAGGAATAGGGTGGACTTCCCACAGATACAATGCCCACAATTGTCAGTCAGGTGACCAAGTACCATATGTGTGCTAGGCTGGGAGTACACACATGCATAGTGCGGAAAAGGGACCATTTCCCCATGGAGGCATGGCAACATACTCTATACACAAGTACAGTGACTACCAAGGATGGCACAGACGATGCAGCCGGACACATTGCTGAGCAGGCATGGACATAGTTGAAGGGATCCATCAGCCACCGAGGGAATGTAGACACAGGTCAGCACAACTATGGTGCAACTCCCTGCAGGGAAGATGTCAGGTGCTACAGAGGAAGGAACACTCCTTGGGACAATGTCTCAAAACACAAAGAGCATACACGACCAAAGAATCATTGCAGAGACCTTGTGATGCCACGCAGATACCAGGGTCCACCCCATGAGCAGCAGACTACTACATTTCCCAGATACCCAACACATGATCACCACCCCAACTCATGGAACATCAGCACCAACATAAATACCTTTAAAGCAATCGTGTGCAAAGTAAAAACAAAATGCTTTATTCAGCATGAAAACAAAAATTAGAAAAGGACACTATTTACAAGGGCCATAGGCCAGTCCAGACACGAAGTCCTGGGGGGGGGGCACATGGCCACGAGTCTCCCCTAGCTTGCCTGCACATTAGATACCTCTGGTTGATCGACTGGGGTGGGGGCATCATGTGGGGAAGGACCAGGCACCGCAGGGACAGGAGGGGGTAGGGCAGGTGTTGGGGGTGCAGGGACAGACGACTCCACCACAGGGGGTGGGGCAGCGCCAAAGGTGGAGGTCAGTATTGCGCTGCACACGTCCGCAAGCTCTTACAGCGTCTCCCCTGCACCCGAAGGAACCACAGGCCCCAAGCAGGGGAGGGTCGGAGGGATGGGTTGCAGCGCTACTGGGGGAGGTGGTGGGCAGGGGGGGACTCAACGCCCCTACCCGTGGAGTGCCTTGCCCGTTTGCGTGCAGGTGAAACAGTGGGGCTGAGGCCCAGCACAGCCAAGTAGGTCTCCTTCTCAGACTGTGGGGCAGGGAAGCCGAGGGGAGTGACATTGGAGGGACTGGGGAGTGAGGCATGCGGACTCCCACTGTGGCTGCGTGTCTGCCTGTGTGCCCTAGACCCAGTGGGTGTGCCTTCTTCACCCCGAGTGTGCGTGACAGGAGGTGTGCGCTTGCCCTTCCCTGTTGGTGTGCTGCCTGTGTCTGGTGTGGTGCCTGCCTGGGAAGGTGTGTGTGTGCTTGGGAAAGGAATGGGAGTGGGAAGTGAGGATGGCGCAGGGGTAGGTGGGGGGACGAAGCGCTGCAGGAGACTCACTGCTGCCGTCAGTGACAAGTCCATGGACCTCAGCAACATCCGTTGGTCAGACATCGCTGATGACATGCCCTCCATGTACGACACCATCTGTGTCAGCAGTCTGGTGTGGCCATGGAGGACAGTCAGGATCGATGTCTGCCCAACCTGCAACTGCCGCTGAATGTCCACAGACTCGGCAGTGAGGGCAGCAGGGGAGACAGGGGCAGGGGGTGCGGTGCCTGGCACGAAGGAGACACGTTGTTGCCCTACATGGACAGAAGGGACCCGAGCAACTGGGAGGGCGGTGATGGGAATGGAGGGGGCGGTGACAGTTGTAGTGCTGCTGCCAGCTGTTGGAGCAGCCTCCGCCCCCTCAGGGAGTTCAGCCTCGGACCCGCCTGCGTCGTAGTCTGTGGTGGTACTACCCAGGTCCTCCGCCGCTCTCCCCTCGCCCTCCGTGCCACTTGATGCTGCCGACTTGCCAGGAGTGGTGCCACTGGTGCTGGATCCCTCCTCCACGTCCGTGCAGGTGTCTCCCTCGATGTCCCCCGATGATGCTGTGGGCAAGGTGAAGAGACAGGAAAGAATCAGTCACCTGTGTACATCTGACACATGAGTCCAAACTAAATAGGTCACAGTGCATATCATGAAAACCATCATGAGGAACATCTAGAATACCCAGCACATATGTAAGCCCTGCACTCCCCAGTTGGTTCACCCAACATGCCCCCTGAAATAATGAAAATCAGGACACCACAGCAAATAACTGGATATCCAATTATACAGAGAAGCTAGTGTCTGTGAACAGTGGAGCACAGGCAGACCATGACGGCATGCCACCTCCTGGTCACTGTGAACGAAATAGTATTGGTGCACCCAATTGCAAATAACAGACGCCAATGCTGAAGGGGTCCAAACACTCATAGACCTGTGAGTACTGTAGAAAAGCACAAGTAATACTATCTGATCCATTGGGAAGCACAAAACTTTACACAATTGACATATTTGGAATGTGTGAATGTCCCACCTGTGGAACAGAACACACATGTGCATGAATATCAGAAGTCACACAAGGAGGTGCACACAAAACTACATTTACACAGTCATTGTATGAGCTGTCCGCCTAATGAAAGAAGCCAATGTTAAGAAGAAATGTGGTATCAGGAAGTACATATACATGGCACCACGGTGGTCGGGATGACTTGACACCGGTAAGTTGGCATCAGCAACAACCAAGGACTAACCCAAATGCTAACACACTGTGGGAACATCGATATGTATAATTCCAATAAAAATTTTGGACAGAAATGTGCCCATGTTCTAATTGTGCCAGCGTGTTCCACAAAAGTGTAAAAGTGGTACTTGTGCACTCCCTTGGGAGACATCTGCCATGCAGGCACATCATTGTCCTTCACAAAAATCAAAGTGAAGCATATAAACTATTGGGACATGTTGACAAGTGTAGTGAGTGCCAGGGCACATGACTTCTTGAATAACAACTTAAAACATGCCACCTGTCACATGGCCATCTGTACCATGATGACACAGTTGGCAACACATCTGACACACTACCTGTCATGTGGAGTGGCACACATGTCCAGACACAGGACAATGCATTAGCAAATGGCCCTGAAATTGTGTTGGAATAAGGAGCACCTGCACTGAGGAGACACCCTGATGTGAACGAAGAATGTCCACACAGATGTCAGCACACACCGACCAAACCACATAGCATCTGGAGCACACACCCATGCCAATAATGGATGAGCAGGAAACATGTGTTTGAACTTGTGACACATGCTGCAAAGCACAAACATGACACCCTGCACAACATGCCTGGGTCACTGCACGTTGAGTGCCTGTCCAGACAATCATCACACACTGGTCAGACCTGGCAAGGAGACATAAGGTTTGGACATGCAGTCCTTGCCCACAAAAACACCCCATACCTGAGACAATGTGATTGAGACAGTTTAAGAAGTGACATCTCTCAATCTGGGTTTAATAAAAAGTGCATCAGGAAATCATAAATGTACTCCACATCACCTCGTGAGGCTGCCAACACATATTTGTGACAATCAACCTCAACAGATTGTTGTACATAGACACACAGGCACTGGCCAGTGTGAGGATGCAGAAGCAAAATGGGGTCAGCCTGTACAATGGGCACATGTAGCACACTTTAGATAAATACAAATGAGGCCAGGGAACAATGCCACAGAGGCAAAACTATGCTGAACACATTGAGAATGGGCACAGTGTTGGATGACACACATTATACCGAGGCAAGGGTGTCTTAGGGTACTGTAGTGGGCACACTGCTCCATGGTCCTGGAATTATCTGACCGTGACATGAGCTGCCGTCCCGGCACTATGCATATCTCCCACTCATGCACATCATGTCTGAGGCCACAACATCGGTCATGCATGCTGCAAGTCTGTTCATTTGAACACTCACACTCCTATGTTGAGACTCAGCATCAGTGCCAACTGATATGGACCCCCAAATGACAGGACAGGGCACAGGCAAGGTAACAACACATGTCTCTGACCCCACCCCCCACATGATGCAGACAGCAATGTGCACTTGGATTAACTGCCAGCTTAGATGACCATGTGCAATAGTGATTACACACAGACCAGGGAACACATGTCAAGGAGGGGAAAGGAGGAAGAACAGCAGCGAATGACTTTGGGGAACAGAAAATGCAATGCACATATTAACCCTGGCAGTGTATCCATGCGACTGAGCACTTCCCAAAGCTGGTGACACACAACAAACACACATGCACCTACCCCCTTGCTGCTGCTGCTTCGTCTGTAACCGCCTATCCATGTCAGGGAAGACCGCCGCCAGGACACGCTTCATTTGGTGGGTCAGGTGCCGGCGCCCGCGGTTTTTGCCTTCTGGTGAGTCCCCCAGCAGGACCCGGGCGATCCTCCTGGTCCAGCACCGGATGTCCTGCCAGCGTTTCCTCACCTGTGCCAGGCGCCGACTGCGACCCTCCATGGAGATCACGGCCCTGACGGCCCGCTTCCATATCTTCCCCTTCTCGTAGGCGGTTACCTGTGAGGATGCCAAAGTGAGAATAGATCACTACACCTGCTCCATGTCACAGAGACACACATTAGAACATATTTGATTTGTTGAACAGGGCATAGTATGCTGCAAAATAATAGCACCTTTGTCATAGGGACATTGGCCTCTGTGTAAGGCCCAATGCACTACATGTCATTGGAAGTACACAGGTGGCATGAGGGGTGCGACACACTCCCTGATGATGGCACACACTGTACATCACAAGCAACACAAAGCTGATGGCCAGCACCTCCAAGCAGTCACATGCCCCAGGCCACTGACCCAACATCAGCAGACTACACAGACACACACAAGCACAGATCATTCACCTGCCAGTGGCAACAGCCGATACAAACCTCACTCTGCACATGTGCCACTTGCCTGGGGGGGTATCACAGGTGTGGGGCTAGCCCAGCAAGTCAGATACACAGCACGGATCACTTCTCACATCAGATGGGTAAAGCTGTTGCCTCCTCCATGCAGCTGTGGTGCGACACTCCACATAGACACTCACCCACATGACAAGGAACATTCACACACATCAACGTTCAGATCATTTGGACACTCTCACCACAGCTCAACTCAACTCACACACATCTGTGGGTACAGTCACCTGTCACACGGGGGAATACTGAATCACCTCAGGACTATAGAACTAGAAGGGCCAAGAGGATTAGCTATGCTGAATGTGCCATGCAGCATGCAGTGAATGTCACAGTAAGCACAATGCAATGAACCACATCATGCTCTGCATGACAGACATGAGCCATTCCCCCCCCCCCCGCCCCCTGGGACCCACTCTAAACAACATATCATGTCTGTCACACCTGGACACAATGCCAGAAGTGCCAGTCACAAAAAGAAGGGGCACAGTCAAAGGTAGCGGAGTCAGCACTCACCTGCTCCCCTGGTCTCCCATACAGGCTGGGGAACTGTGGGAGGATGACGTCCAGCAATGCCTCATTCTCTTCCTGTGTGAATGGCTGGGCCCTCTCCACAGTCCGCGACATGGTGCCAGAGGAATCACAAGCAGCAGCACTGGTGTTGAATCAAAGGTTGTGCAGGCAAGTGCCCTCTCATGGGTTCTGGCTGACTTATATCTGCCTTGCTGGCATATTTCAGTAACAGGAGTACAGAGTGATTTGCATCCTACGTTTCCTCCAATCCCTTTAAACATACACCAGTGACAGCATTAGCATTTTTTCTAAATTGCAGCATCATGTCAAGTCAACAACCACTTTGCAACAATGTATAATGTGGCCAACTGCTTTTTCCAGGCCACATGATGGAAAAATCTGATTTTTAAACTGGGTATCCATGACAACCAGCATGCATGTAGGCCCTAATACTTGTCCCTTATGTGTCCCCATTGTAATTTTCAAATCCCCACACAGGTATGGTGCGTTTCACACGTACCCCTAGGGCACCACTACTTTAGTGATACGGCCCGTACCCGCGTGTGTACGGCCCGTAGCACTATGGTAGTGTTGGCGTAGGCGTACGCCATAGTGCTACGGGCCGTACTCACGCGGGTACGGCCAGTAGCACTATGGCGTACACCTACGCCAACACTACCATAGTGCTACGGGCCGTACCCGCATGTGTACGGCCCGTAGCACTATGGCGTACGCCTACGCCAACACTACCATAGTGCTACGGGCTGTACCCACGTGTGTACGGCCCGTAGCACTATGGTAGTGTTGGCGTAGGCGTACGCCATAGTGCTACGGGCCGTACCCGTGTTGTACGGCCCGTAGCACTATGGTAGTGTTGGCGTAGGCGTACGCCATAGTGCTACGGGCCGTACACACGTGGGTGCGGCCCGTAGCACTATGGCGTACGCCTACGCCAACACTACCATAGTGCTACGGGCCCTACACACGCGTGTACGGGCCGTATCTCCATGGCGTACGCCTACGGTGACACTCCCATAGGGATAGGACCAGTGTGTACACGTACGTGTGTACGGTCCGTACACACACGCGTACTCCTACCCAAACCCCATATAGTGATACGACCGTACACATGTCCTCAGAGCAAGTGTACGGTGCGTTTCACAGCTTACACTGGTGATAGAAGGCACACAGGAGAGGAATGGAGGTGTCTGACTCGCACAAGGATGGACATCAAGTCATTGTCAGTGCAGTGCTTCATGTGTAGGGCCTAGGTGTGTCAGGCAGTGAGCTGGCACATGTCTCCTCATGTTTTAACCCAATAGTTGTGTGATGACCTGTGTACACAAGTCATGTGTGATGGGGCACTATGTGGCGCACCTCCCCATCACACCTTTTGCATGTGTGCATGTAGTTCAAACTTGTCAAGCAGTGCATCACTGGCATGGCACAGTCACCAACACCCGCAACTGTCCCCTGATGCCAGGTACACGGATGATGACACCTGACATCTCACTACCAGCGTGCCACGATGTGACTATGTCATGTGTGTGTCATGTGTTCCCATGATCTTGCTGTTGGTGTTCCGTCAACGGCATCTGCTGTAGCTGCATCCAACATGTGTCTGTGTGTAGATGCCCATGTCACACTATTACGCACACCAGGACACATGTGGAATAACACGTAACGTGTGTCTGTATGCATCGAACAGGGACTTGCGAGCTTAGGTCATATCTGCGTAGTCTCAATGTCTGTGTGATCATTTTTGACATGTACCCCTTCATGGCAAGGTGTGTGGTCTGTCCTTTTTCCATGACATGTGACCTGTGAGTCTAGCTTGCCGGCAGCTGTCTGTATGAGATAACATCCTTCAAATGCACATATGTGGATGTATGTCACTCCTGTAATGTGTCTGGCTGTTCACTCACACTGGCCCACAGCTACTTTCATGGCATGTCATGTAGACCTTGACAATCCACGTTTGTAGCTGGCTCTTGGTAGGAGTATCACCTGGCTGGCATACGTGTGCAGGATGTATTGCACAGACCAGACTCTATATGTAGCATATGTGTATTAGCTGTTGAACATGTGCTCAGTTCATTGACATTGGTGTAGTAATGTACTCAATCTTCGTTATTCCTTCCAAATTTCTGCAGGCCACCGCCTCTCCCCCGACCAATGCCGGACTTGGCTGCCATGAGGGAACGTGACTGCATACGCCGCTACAGATTCCCCCAACAGTTAATTGTGGACCTGACAAACAGGCTGGCACCACACCTCCAACCGCGACACAGTTATCCGACTGCGCTGACCCCCAAGATGAAGGTGATGTCAGCCCTACATTTCTTTGCCACCGGTACGTTTCAATTGAACATAGCTGATGTGGGTGGCATGTCCCAGACCATGTTCAGCAGTGTCCTGCATGATGTTTTAGAAGCCATGTTGGAGCACCTGGATGAATTCATCCATTTTCCAACTCCTGAGCAGTTGACAGGTATCAAGGGTGAGTTCTATGCCCTGGGAGGGATGCCCCATGTAATTGGGTCCATTGATGGGACAAATCTGGCTTTGGTACCACCGCAGGCACAGGAGGTAGCCTTTCGTAACCGTAAACATTACCACTCCATTAATGCCCTTGTGGTGTGTCTTGCTAACATGGTGATTTCCCATGTCTGTGCACGTTTTCCAGGGTCAGCACACGATGCCTACATCATGAGGCATAGCAGGGTGCCAGAAATGATGCTGCAGCTGCACAACGAACGAGCATGTCTTGTTGGTGGGTAGACTCTGTTTGTCCAGTATTCAGCGGTATCTAAGTATGTGACGGCATCTCCTGACCCACTTCTTTACATGATGTTTCCATATCCATATAGGGGACTATGGCTATCCTAACATGCCATGGCTGGTGACGCCTCTCCGCAACCCGAGAACAGCTGCAGATCACCGTTACAACAACGCCCATGGGCAGACCAGGCGAGTGATTGAGAGGACGTTTGGCCTCCTGAAGAGCCGATTCCGTTGCCTCCACAAGACCGGCGGGTCCCTCCCATATGCACCGGTGAAGGTCTGCAAAATCTTCCTCGTGTGCTGCATGCTGCACAACATGGCAGTGGAGAAAGCTGTGCCACTCATCCTGGATCCCGATGAGCAGGAACATCCACCCATGGAGGATGACGGCCTTGGTCACGAGGCAAGTGAGGAGGAGGAGGAGGAGGAGGAGGACATCCGGAGTCAGCTCATTTGCAACTTCTTCTCATAATGGTGAGTCCCTGGGTCTGGTTGTGCACGCTTGGAGCCTTGTGTGGCATGTGTTGCAATGTGTGTGTCCAGCTGACTGTATGCTAAGTGACTTTGAGGTGTGTGCTGATGTGTCACTCGAGTGCTGATGTCATTCCACACATTTTAGCTGACACACTCAATTGACAACAAGCATGGTGTCAACCTTATTCATGTAGAGTACATGACCATGCATGCGGATGACTATGTTTTTTCTGACTTCTTGTGTGTCTCTCATCCCCAGGTAGTTGCGCATGCTGTCTGCTCGTGGCATCGTTGTGCTCCTGCTATTCCTCATGAGTAATGCAACGTGTGCTGAATCAGCGTTACATGCACGGACATGGTGAAAATTCTCCTTTGGGTAAGGATTGCAGCAAGGCATTTTGGGTGTGGTAGTTGTTTGTAATGTGTGGGCACTGCTCCTGTGCAGGTTTTGTTACTATGCATACATATGGACTCACCATGGGGCACATGACATGTAGCATGACTCACATGAATTGATAGTCACACTTCGTGACAGTCATCTGTTATGGGATTGTGGTTTTTGATGAAGGCATCAATGTGTGTACAACTTCCCTCGGAAACATACGGGAGGCTACGGGTGGACATATTGCGGGACATCCCCATAAGAGGCTGAATGGGGAATTGCAGCCTCTCCGTGTGCAGCAGGGGATGTTTGGCTCACCCCCTTCACTTGTGTGCCACTCCCATGGATTTACAGCATCTGTGGTGCGAAGGGGGTGTCCAGTGTAGGTCCCACATGTTAATCCAAAAGACCTGTGAGTCTGTTAATATTGATGCATTTCCATAGGTGTGAGCCTGAGTAATAAAGGTGTTCCTCAGCCTCCAAGGTGCCTCATCTCTGTCAATGCAGGTCTCTTGCCACTGTGAATGCACCATCTCTGGCATGGTTGTCAAGGATTGTGCATATGAGTCTGTGTGTAGATTAGCAACCTGCATGCTATTCTACATGAATTTGATTCTCTATTGTGCATGAAGTCCATGGCTGTGTATGTGTTTTGGTATGTTGGTCCCCACAATAGGCCGTCAACACCTTCTGGGGTGTGTTGCCTGTGCGCAGCTTGGCCTTCAGTTGCATGATCCGGTGTTAGAACTGACCACCCCGAGGGCCACCGCTCCGTAGGCGAGTAGCCGAGCGCCGCTGAGAAGCCTCCTGGGCGAGGTCCTTCTCCTATGATCGTATCAGCCAAGCAACCCCACCACCACAAAGGAACACAGCCAGGGTATTTATTCTTATAAGATTTTATCGGTTATCAAGGCAGGTGTCTGTGGCAATATTTACAGGTGGATCGAGGGATCCAAGAGAGTCTCAAAGTCTGGTTTGGGATGGGGTAGCGGGACAGTCTCAGTGTTAGCCTGGTACTGGACACCCTGCGCCTAGCTCTCAATCCTCGAGCCGGGAGGTTCCGGGAGCCGGGACGTCGTCCGCACGGTTCGGGGGATTGCGGCGGGGAGGTCGAGCCGCGACGGGGTCAGCAGGGCTCCGATGTTCCGTGAGGGTCTTCTTCTCAGCAAAGGGGGGAGCCGCGACGCCGTCAGCAGGGCTCAGAGGTCCAAGTTCCCAGTAATGAGTCTTTCTCCGTAGGGTCAGCCGCGATCCAATCAGCAGGGCTCTTAACTCCAGGATACAACTGCTGTCCTGGTTTGAGGCTGCCCCAGATATAGGTCTGGACCCGTTTGATGTCCGGACCCTTGCGCCTGGGGGGCGGAGGGGCCGGGATGGGAGAGGCCAGACACCCAGCAGGAGAGGCGCCAGCGCCCAGGAAGGCCGGAGGGCGATCGAAACCAGGCGTTGGGGACTGGTTGGGGGTCCCATCGAAACTCCCCTCCTCCGGGATTGGTGGAGTGGCCACTTGGTGCCCCCCTGGCCGGATCTTGGTGCCTCGATGTCGGGGCTTCGCTGGGGCAGAGGCCGGGGCGAGCCGTGTCGTGTAGGCTGGTGCAGGTAGCAAGGTACAATCCGGAGGGACCCCGAAGGGTGGGGGCTGCCCTCGTCGGGTCGGGTAGGAGGGTTTGGGACCACGCCACGAGGCCGGGTCCAACAGGCGTCCCCCCCAGCTGAAGGCAGGGAGAGTCACCCATCGTCTTGGGGATTCTCCTCGCCGAAGCGGAAGAAGCGGGACAGGCCGTCGGCGTTGGCGGGGTTGTTGCCGGGCCGTTGATCTACAGTGAAGTCCATCCCCTGCAGAGAGATGGACCATCGCAACAACTTCGGGTTCTCGCCTCTCATCTGCATCAACCACCGCAAGGGTCGGTTTGGACCCAAAAGTGGGTGCCAAAGAGGTAGGGCCGGAGCTTCTTGAGGGCCCACACCACGGCGAAGGCCTCTCGTTCGATGGTGCTCCATCTCTGCTCCCGGGGCAGCAGGCGCCGGCTGATGAAGGCCACCGGCTGGTCAACCCCCTCAGAATTTACTTGGGACAAGACAGCCCCGATTCCGTACTCCGAGGCATCCGTCTGCACCACACACTCCTTGCTGTAGTCAGGGGCTTGTAGCACGGGAGCGGTACACATCACTGTCTTGATGGTCTCGAAGGCCGCCTGACAGCGGGGCGTCCAGTGCACCTTCTTGGGCTGTTTCCTTGATGTGAGCTCCGTGAGGGGGCCCACAATGCTTCCATAGTTCTGAATAAACCGCCTGTAATAGCCCGTGAGTCCCAGGAAGGCCCTCACAGCGGTTTGGGTGGTTGGGGGCTCCCAGGCTTCGATGGCGTCGATCTTTGGCTGGAGGGGAGCCACATGGCCGCACCCCACTTGGTGTCCCAGATAGGTTACTGATCCTTGGCCTATCTGACACTTGCTGGCTTCTACGGTAAGTCCGGCCCTTTGGAGGGCGGTCAGGACCTCCCCGAGGTGCCTCAGGTGCTCGGCCCAGTGGCTGCTAAACACCGCAATATTGTCCAGGTAGGCGGCGCTGAATGCTTCTAGGCCGGCCAGTACCTTATTTACCAGCCTCTGGAAGGTCGCCGGGGCATTTTTCATGCCGAAGGGCATCACTCGGAAGTGGTAATGGCCATCGGGGGTGGAGAAAGCGGAACGCTCTTGGGCGCCGGGGGTGAGCCCGATCTGCCAGTATCCGGCGGTGAGGTCGAAGGTGCTAATGTAGCGGGCTGCTCCTAGGTGGTCGATCAGTTCATCTGCCCGAGGGATGGGATGGGCATCGGTTTTGGTGACGGCATTCAATCCCCGATAGTCCATGCAAAACCGGAGCTCCGGGGTGGTGCCGGGGGCGGCAGCTTTCGGCACCAGGACCACAGGGCTGGCCCAGGGACTGTCGGAGGGTTCGATGACCCCCAGGGCCAACATCTTGACGACCTCGGCGTGGATGCAGGCCTGCACTCGCTCGGGGACCCGGTAGGCTCGGTGTCGCGCGGGGGGGCTGTCCCCGGTGTCGACGTCGTGGACGCACCATCGTGTGACTCAGGGAGTGAGGGAGAAGAGAGCAGCGAAGCGATGCAGCAGTCCTTGGCACTCTCGGCGCTGGTCGGGTGTCAGGGTGGTGGAGAGGATGACTCCCTCCACGGAGCTGTCCTTTTCGGAGGTTTTCAGGAGATCGGGTAAGGGCTCGGAGTCTTCCTCGGCCCCATCGTCCGAAACCATCAACAGGCTAAGTTCTGTTCGGGCAAAGAGCGGTTTGAGCCTGTTGGCATGGAGGACCCGGAGGGGGTTCCTGGGGGATTCCAGGTCGAACTTTGGATGACGGGGCTCTTCTTCTCGACCACCCTGAAGGGCCCGGTCCACTTGTTTTGGAGGGCACAGGGGTTGACGGGCGACATGACCCAGACCCGCTGGCCGGGCTGGAACTCGATGGAGGAGGCGTTCTGGTCATACCAGTGTTTCATCTCCTCCTGGCTGGCTTCGAGGTTGGCTTCGGCAAGCTCCCTGAATTTCCGGGTTTGGTTTCGCAGGGTCAGGAGGTACCGATAGACGTCGGGGGGAGCATCTTGGATGGTGATCTCCCAGCCTTCCTTGACCAGGCTGAGAGGGCCTCGGACAGGGTGTCCGTACAGGAGTTCGAAGGGGCTGAACCCCAGAGACTTTTGCGGGACCTCCCGATAGGCAAACAGGAGGCAGGGCAGCAGGACGTCCCACTTGCGTCTCAGGGGCTCCTCCAGGCCTTTGATCATCCCTTTCAATGTCCGGTTAAATCGTTCGACTAGACCGTTCCCCTGGGGGTGGTATGGGGTGGTGAATTTGTAGGTGACCCCGCACTGTTGCCACAGGGACCGCATATACTTCGAGATAAAGTTGGTGCCTCGGTCGCTCACCACCTCCCGGGGGAAGCCTACTCGGGAGAAGATTCCCATCAAGGCCCGGCCCACCACAGGGGCCGTCACTGTTCGGAGAGGGATGGCCTCGGGGTATCGGGTGGCATGGTCGACCAGGACGAGGATGAAGCGATGCCCCTGGGAGGTTCGGGGGTCCAGGGGCCCCACGATGTCGATCCCCACTCGCTCGAACGGGGTGTTGACTATTGGAAAGGGCTGGAGTGGGGCTTTGACCCTTCCCCCGCTCTTTCCGCTGGCTTGGCAGGTTGGGCAGGTCCGGCAATGATTGTCCACGTCTTTCCACATGCGGGGCCAGTAGAAGTGGGTCACCAGGCAGCTGTATGTTTTGTCCTGTCCCAGGTGCCCGGCGAGGGGCACATCATGCGCCAGATTGAGGAGGAAGTCCCGGAATCTGAGGGGGACCACCAGCACGCGGCTGGCCCCCAGTTCTGCGGTCTTCTGCTCACTGTAGAGGAGGTCATTGTCCCAATAGACCCAGTGGGTCCCCGCCTGGTCTCCGGCAGCCTGGGCGGCTGCTTGCTGTCGGGTCCCTTCGAGGGAGGGTCAGGCCTTTTGTTCTTGGCGGAACTGCTCCCTTGTGGGGCCACCTTCTTGGCGCCATTGGGCGAGTTCGGGGAGGTCGCCAAGCGCGGCGACCTCGTCCGGGGCGATTTCTGGCGGCCCGGCCTCGGTGTCGGCTTCTTCTTCGGCCGAGGGGGCTGGTGGTTCGGGCCATTCCGGCTCTTCGGGGGGAGCCTCGACGCTCGGTTGGATGGCCCGGGCGGTCGTGGACCGGGTGGTTGCGCAGACCCATTCGGGCAGTCCCAGCATCCCCAGATGCTCTCGGCGCTCAACGTGGGCCCAGGGGGAACTTTCCAGGTCGTTCCCGAGGAGGCAGTCCACGGGAGCGTCGGACGGTGACCTTCAGCATGCCCGACACTTCCCCCCACTCGAAGGGAATCCGGGCCATCTGGCACAAGCTCTCAGTGTTGTCTGCCGACCGGACGGGGCACAGTACATTAGGCAAGATCTGTTCGGGGGTCACCAAGTGGCAGCGGACGGCTGTCACGCTGGCTCCGGTGTCTCGGAGGGCTTCGGCCCGGCGTCCATTAATGGTGACCCACTGTTGGTACTTCTGGGTGTTGCTCGGGATGGGAGCCCGGGGTACCATCTCCCAGCTACCCAGGCAGACTAATGTCATGGCGCGGGTTCCCACTCGGTTGGTCCAGCTTCGTCGTTCTCTTCCTCTTCTCCCCCTTCCCCCAGGGCAGCGGCTGCCAACTGGCGGGGGGGTGGCCCGGTGGTCCCCGCCCGTCGGTTCACGGGGCAGGTAGGGTCACTGGCATAGTGCCCTGGCTGTTGGCAGTTGTAGCACGTCACCGTCGGTCGAGGCCCTGGTCGGGCTGGGGGTCCCCCCTTCGGGCGAGGGACGGGGACGTGCGGTTTGAGGGCGGTCCCCGGGGGGGACTCCGGGGTGGCCCCGTTGGAAAGTCTCTGTTTCTGTTTGACCCCCCTCCTCCGCCCCGCTGGCGGGGGGGCCCCGTGGGGTTCCGCGGGTACTCCCCCATCGAGTTCCGAGGGACCCGGGTGTTCACCCATCGATCGGCCTCGGCGGCGAGCTTCCGCGGCTCGGTCAGCTTGCTGTCGAGGAGGTGCTGTCTCAGCTCGATGAAGCAGTTGTTGGAGAGGTGCTCCCATACAATGAGGTCGAACAGTTGTTCGTAGGAGGCGACTTTGCTGCCCTTGATCCAACCTTCCAGGGCTCTGCTAAAAAAGTCTACGTATTCCACCCAGGTGGTACCGGGGAGCTTCTTGCAGTCCCGGAAGCGTTGGCAGTACATCTATGGGGTGAGCCCATAGCGGGTGAGCAGGGCCTCCTTCATATGGTCATAGGAGGTCATCACTGCGTCGGGGAGCTGTAGCAGGGTGTCTCTGCCTTCGCTGAGGAACCGTCCCCATAGGCCGGCACCCCAATCTTTCCGGGGTACCCGATGGGCGGTCATGGCTACTTCGTAGGCCTTGAACCATTGTTGGATGTCGTCGTTCTTGTAGTACTCTTTGACGACATCCTTGGGGATATGTAATTTCTGGACTTGATTTCAAGTTCTTTAAGGCCCCGCTCATGCTCGAGGGTTAGCCGCCTCTCTTCCAGTTCTCGGTGCCGCTTTTTCTCCTTTATCTCTTCTTGCAGCCGCAGTTGCTCTAGGGCCAATTTCTTTTCGGCTAGTAGGAGTTCGCCGTCCAGGTGGAGTCTGGCGAGCTCTAACTCGTGGGTCCTGACCCTCTCCCAATCTCGTATCTCTTCCGGGGAGAGGCCGGTCTCTATGCTGGTTGTCCTCCCCTCTGCCGAGGCTGCGGTTGGTTGCCGGTGTACGTTTGGCCCCGGGTTTTCTTTGGTTTGGGGGGAGGCCGCTTCGGACTCTACCCAGGTCTTTAGGGCTTTTTGCAGGTCCTCTTTTGTGTTTAATCCGGTGGTTGCGATGCCTTTGTCCTTACAAAACTGTTTTAGTTCCTTATGTGTATATTCCTCCAACCGTTCTTGTCGGAACTCCGCGGTTGGGGTGGTCTGCTGGTCGTTCATGGTTACCCTGTGTCTAGGTAGGTAGTGGGTGAGTTACTCGCTGTACGATCTGCGTCGGGCTCAGATCGCACCGCTGGCCACCAATGTTAGAAGGGTGCCCTCCGGGAGCCCGATGGTGTCGGACTGACCACCCCGAGGGCCACCGCTCCGTAGGCGAGTAGCCGAGCGCCGCTGAGAAGCCTCCTGGGCGAGGTCCTTCTCCTATGATCGTATCAGCCAAGCAACCCCACCACCACAAAGGAACACAGCCAGGGTATTTATTCTTATAAGATTTTATCGGTTATCAAGGTAGGTTTCTGTGGCAATATTTACAGGTGGATCGAGGGATCCAAGAGAGTCTCAAATTCTGGTTTGGGATGGGGTAGCGGGACAGTCTCAGTCTTAGCCTGGTACTGGACACCCTGCGCCTAGCTCTCAATCCTCGAGCCGGGAGGTTCCGGGAGCCGGGACGTCGTCCGCACGGTTCGGGGGATTGCGGCGGTGAGGTCAAGCCGCGACGAGGTCAGCAGGGCTCCGATGGTTTACTTCTGCGCGGTCGAGCCGCGACGGGGTCAGCAGGGCTCCGATGGTTTACTTCTGCGAGGTCGAGCCGCGACGGGGTCAGCAGGGCTCCGATGTTCCGTGAGGGTCTTCTTCTCAGCAAAGGGAGGAGCCGCGACGCCGTCAGCAGGGCTCAGCGGTCCAAGTTCCCAGTAATGAGTCCTTCTCCGTAGGGTCAGCCGCGATCCGATCAGCAGGGCTCTTAACTCCAGGATACAACTGCTGTCCTGGTTTGAGGCTGCCCCAGATATAGGTCTGGACCCCTTTGATGTCCGGACCCTTGCGCCTGGGGGGCGGAGGGGCCGGGATGGGAGCGGCCAGACACCCAGCGGGGGAGGCGCCAGCGCCCAGGAAGGCCGGAGGGCGATCGAAACCAGGCGTTGGGGACTGGTTGGGGGTCCCATCGAAACTCCCCTCCTCCGGGATCGGTGGAGTGGCCACTTGGTGCCCCCCTGGCCGGATCTTGGTGCCTCGATGTCAGGGCTTCGCTGGGGCCGAGGCCGGGGCGAGCCGTGTCGCGTAGGCTGGTGCAGGTAGCAAGGTACAATCCGGAGGGACCCCGAAGGGTGGGGGCTGCCCTCGTCGGGTCGGGTAGGAGGGTTCGGGACCACGCCACGAGGCTGGGTCCAACATCCGGTGTCAGTCATCTTTGGGGATTGTGCATCCTTTGTCTCTGGGTGTGCCATTGAAAACCGGTCACTCCTTCCTTGACATACACCTGTTGCAGTAGTCCTTTCTGACATCCTAGTCTTTGTGTGGAAATTGTGGCATAGTTCCCAGGACATGCCGCCTGCTGTTGCAGCCACTGCAGCAAGGGCACACAAAGTTTCCTGATTTGGCAACACACACACATCAAAGATGCTCCTCCCTTCCTCCATCAACCCATTCATTTGGCTGTCATCAGCTTGTCTGTGCCACAGTTGCGGCCACGCGGTGCCAAAGGCTGGACCGTCTGCACATGCAACGTGCACATTGCACGAGCCTCATGTCCTTGCATGACCCACATCACACTACAGTCTGATGTTGCAGCCACCCTCCAAGCAATGTCCATCCACACATCTGCCGCCAGCTCTCAGGCATACACTAAGCACACACACAACACCTTTGCATGATGAGTGTGCAACTCCGACTGTCTACACAGTGCTGCCACGCCTTCCAGGCCCTGTCACACCCACCAGGTCATGTCCCTCCTACTCCCCACCGGCTCTGTACCCCGGCAGGGCCATGGGAGTGGGGCTCAAGGCTTCTGCATGTAGTATGCTGTTGTTGTGAGGCACATGGCACAGGTATCATCTCTCAGCGTGTCAATCTACAATGTGTCCAGGACCCCCCTCTCCACCATCACATGCGCACACAACCTCATCATCAACTCGTATGCCATTGACAGCCAGGTGCTCCTCACCCTCACCAAGGACGCAGACATTGCCAGTTCCAATATTCTATATTGCATGAGATCCCTTGATGAATGGCAGAACAGCAGCCACCTGGGGCTGGACTTGTACAGGACTGAGGTCAACATCTGAGGATTGTCCCCTTACAGCTGGGTCAACTGCTTGTGTCCCACCCGCAGAAGCCCCGCACAAGCACCCAGTGTCCATGCACACAAGATGGTGTGCATCATGGATTGCTTGCTCACATTTGCCATGGGAATCACCAGCATCTGTGCCTCAGACTGCAACACCCTCTGCATTATGCACATGGTCTCCAGATAGATCCACTCCAAGGAAAGACGGACCATCCCCCAGGTCCACGACAACATCCGTGTCAAATACTGCCCTGCCCTCTATGGGGCAGCCACATCCAAACTCCCAGGACACTTGTCCACATCCAGGCTGCATCTGCACACCTCAGCTGCAAAATCCCGCGCCCCAGCCACATCACCGTCCAGCAGAGATAGCTGCAATGGATCACTGTGTGCTGCAGGATGACCTTCAGACTTCCCACCCACACTCAGGAGGCAGGCCACAACCCCGACCCAACACCAACCTTGTACCACTGTCATCCGAGACCCCTTAGTGCCATCTCCGTGCATCCAACCTTGACCTGGCCACCATTCTTCAGATCCACCGTTCTCGAGCATGCAGGACATAGTTCTCCCACCTGGGAACACATACCTGAGACTCCCTCCCCGGGAACTTCCAAATGAGGCATGACCTCTACGCCTTAATGATACTCTTCCAAATAGATCTGTCCGCACAGTATTGCAAGCAACCCCTCAGCAGCTTGAGGCCCTCACAGGTGAGTATTGTGCTCCATGTCTGCATTGACTGATAAATTGTGACCCATGTGTGTCCTGTACCAGACTCAGATCCCAGGGTATGGATGGCTGGAGTTAGTTCAACACTCAGGCATAGTTTGACATTTACACACACATATGTTGTGGACTAATGCCAAATGACAGCAACATCTCATGGAAAAAAATAATTTTTATTTTTGGTGGGGTAAGTCTTTTGGTAGATGTACTAAGGTGCTCTACCGGGTGCATAGAATCCAAAGTTCACAGGGAGAGATGGCATCCTTGTCAGTTGGAGTCATCAGAGTCCAGACCACAGTGTCGGTCATCATTGGTCAGACTGTGACCAGCAAGTCCATGTGGCAGAGAATGTCATTGGATGAGGTGCTGCTGTTGCGCCAGAGGGCCAGGTGCCAGGCCAGGTGACCTGGGAGATGTGGATGGTCCGCTGACTCTCACGGTCTTTTCCATGGATGACCCACCTTCCTGGGGGGGCCCTCAGATGCAGGCCTTGACGATGCTTGTGATGCTCCGTCGGACGAATCCTCCTCCTCCTCCCTCCCTGTGCCTGGTGGTGGTCTTCGCCTGGTGGCACAGGGAGGGTTGCCCATGTTGTCGGCGATCCGACGGAGTGAACGGCTCATGTCCGTTTGCACCGCCAGGAGCTCAGCCAGTCTTGCCTCTATCCGTCCTTGGTGTTGTTGTTGACTGGCATGTTGCTCGGCCTGCAGTTTCTTCATCTTGTCAAGGGTCCCCTTCATCTCTGTGAGGCTCGACGCTACCTGGCTGATGCCCCTGGTGTCACGCCGGTATGTGTCCAGGATGTGGTGTATGTGTGACATACCCGTTCCCTCAGCTGGCTGGTCAGGTTCGCGCCTCCGCCTGCCTCCACTCCCACCACCCCTGCCCACACGAACCTGGCCTGCCGTTGTGGGCACATCGGGTCTACGGGACCCCTGAGGGATGGCATTTGCGGGGTTGTCTGCCTCCTCCTGGGTGCCCGGAGAACCTTGTCCCTCCTGGTCAGACTGGCTCTGTTGTTCAGTGTGAGCAGGGCTCCTGGGTGTCTCCTGGGATGTGGCAGGAATGAAGGTGGGGGTTGGCACAGATGTACCTGACGCAGGTGCTGCAGGGGTTTGGGCACCAGAGGGGCCGGGTTGGTCGGGGTCATCCACGGAGTGGTGAGAGTCGTCGCTGCCGGTGGGATCATCTTCACGCTGAGCTTGGGACTGTGATTGTTCCCCCCCATTGTTGGGGGGAGGTCGATGACGTTGCCCTGTGTGTGAGAGAGAGACAATGTTAATGCTGTTTCATGCCACATCCATGTTTCATACATATTCAAGTTGTCACAGATCCTCCAGGTGGTTGGATGTACCTAGCATTCCTCTCAATGTACATTTGGGGATGGGTATGTTGCGGGGGACAGATTGCTATGTTCTCCTGAGTGTTTGACCAGTCGATTTTTGGCTCGGATGCTTATTTGGCGATGGATTGGTCTTGTTGTGTCACATGTCCATTGTGAGAGTGGGTAAATCCGTTACCTGCCCCGGGGGTGTGTGCTTGTGTGAGGGGGGGTGTGTGACCGGGCCTGCTGTTGGGTGTAGTGTGATTTGTCATTGGGTCTCCCAGGTGATGTGTCTGTCCCCTCATGGTGCATGCTGGCATGACAGTGAGTTTGAGTGCCTGTGCTAGATATCTAAGCTTGTGTAGTTGGTGTTTGAGTGTACAGTGGTCACAGGAGGGCCTTATGCTGCATACAGCAGGGCCAAGTGTCAGCTACCTTGTCAGTACTTTGCCAGTCCCTGTGCATTGGGCATGGTGCATGGGTATGTACCTTGGCCATATGGGCTGAAGGCATTGGTGTCTACTTCTGAGTTGCACAATGTGTTGTGTGAGCCCCACCCTCCCAGCATCCCGGACATCCAGTCTTGGGTTTGTGGTTGTTGTGGCCTGGGACATGGCATTGCCTTTATTTGTGAATGGGGCATGGAGACGTTAGTGGCATGAGCGTGGTTTTTGAGTGTGGTTGTGTGCGGTGAGGGCTTGGGGGAAGTTGCGTGCATTTTGTGTATTTGTGGTGTGGATGGCATTCCCCCCATGTTACATGAGTTGTTTGTGTACTCACCAGGCTCTGCGACTCCTTCGGCTCCGTGTACTCCCACCGGCGGAAGCATGGCCATCACCTTCTCCTCCCAGGGATGGTAATGTACGGGTCTTCGGGGCAGCCCACCTCCAGTGATGTTACTCTGGGCGTATTCCTCGTTCATTTTCCTCTTGACTGCCCTGCGCAGATCGTACCACCTGGCTTGGCATTCATGCCTGGTCCTTCGGATGGGCGCAACAGCATTCACCTTATCGACAATCCTCTGCCACAGGCTTGTTTTTTGGGCTATGCTGGTCTGTCTGACCAATGTTCCAAACAGCTGTGGCTCGACTCTGATGACTTCGTTGACGAGGAGGTCCAGCTCCGCCCTTGTGAACTTTGGATTCTTGTCTGTGGGCATGGTGTGGGGTGTGGGTGTGGATGGTTGTGGGTGTGTGGGTGTGAATGTGACGGTGTGTGTGTGAATGTGAAGAGGGGGTGTTTGTGAATGAGGTTGTGTGAAGGTGTGTAAGTGAAGGTGTAGTTAAGGTGTAAGTAAGGTGCAGTTGTTTGTCTGTGGGGTCTGTCAGCAGTGGGTCTGTTGCAAAGGCTCATGGGTTGTGTGTGTGGGCCCTTTTTATTGGTCCATTTGTAGGTGTGGCTGGGTTTGAATTTGTGGTGGGTGTGTTATAAGAGGTGGTTGTGATTTAGGGCCTCTGTTTGCCTGTTTGGATGTGCCAGGTCAGTCATGGAGATGTATTTTGTCATGTTGACGTGTTTTGTGGTGTTGTGCGAGTCGAATTGACCCTCCTTGTGCTGTTTTACAGTGTCCTGGTTCTGTACGAGTATTTTTCGCGTAGGTAAGGTCCGTACATACGCGATGCTGGGTGAGGGTGCTGGGGTACGGTGTTGGGGTACGGTGCGTACAGGTACGGGGATGTGCTAGGGTGTTGAGGTATGGTGCGTACTGGTGGGGGGATGTGCTACAGTGTTGGGGTACGGTGCGTACAGGAGTGGGGTTGTGCTAGGGTGTTGGGGTACGGTGCGTACTGGTGTGGGGATGTGCTGCGGTGTTGGGGTACGGTGCGTACAGGTGCGGGGGTGTGCTAGGGTGTTGGGGTATGGTGCGTACAGGTGCGGGGCTGTGCTACGGTGTTGGGTTATGGTGTGTACAAGTGCAGGGATGTGCTAGGGTGTTGGGGTACGGTGCGTACAGGTGCGGGGCTGTGCTACGGTGTTGGGGTACAGTGTGTACAGGTGTGGGGCTGTGCTACTGTGTTGGGGGACGGTGCGTACTGGTGCGGGGATGTGCTACGGAGTTGGGGTATGGTGCGTACAGGTACGGGGCTGGGCTACGGTGTTGGGGTACGGTGCGTACAGGTACGGGGCTGGGCTACGGTGTTGGGGTACGGTGCGTACAGGTACGGGGCTGGGAGACGGGCCTGGGGTGCGGCGCGTACAGGTGGGGGGTTGGGGTACGGTCCTGGGGTACGGGGCGTACAGGTGCAGGGCTGGGAGACGGGCCTGGGGTGCGGTGCGTACAGGTGCGGGGCTGTGCTATGGTGTTGGTGTACGGTGCGGAGGTGCGGTACGGTGGTGACATACGGGGGTACGGTGCTGACATGTGCGGGGTGAGGGGGGGCTGTACGGCTCATATCCGGGCACAAGTTTAGCCGTGTACATGTGTGCTACAGCGTTCGCTCCGTTCGGTGCCTTTTACATGCGGTTGTGTATTCGGACGGGCGGTACGGATCGTACTTGCGCGCTCGGACTTCTGTTTTACGATTTGCACGTAAAAATGTCCGGCTCCCTATCGGACAATTTTCCCGACGCAATTCGTATGTATTTTTCACGTACGAATCGTACTTCGCAGTTTGTACGGTACTTGTACGATTCGTACGTGAAAATCTACGGATACGAGTCGTACGCAAAAATTTTTACGCGGATCGGAATCGGCCCCAGAATGTTAATTACTTATGGCCCTCTCAGGCATGCTCTTGGACAAGAGACATCAAACCAATGAAACTTCATACTTTGTATGAATATCTTTTCGAACATTGCGAATTCATCAACAGCGTTGTGATGCTTGAGAAAGTTGATGTGTTTTCAATATTTGTGACACTTCCACAACAGAGCACATCACCCAGATTCTCATTTTTTTGAGTATGTGTTAGACCTGGCACATTGGCGGGGGTCTCCCTTCCATCCTGTGTGGTGTCCATCTGTAGTGTTGTCACTTGATTACTGTATGTGTTCACAAATGCTTTACACACTGCCTCTGAGATAAGCCTGTCTGCTTGTGCCAAGCTACCAAGGGGGTGAGCAGAGGTTATTTTAGGAGTGTACCCCTTACCCTGACTAGAGGTGAGGGTCCCTATTTGTCACAAGTGCATACCTGTGCCAACTAGAGACCCCCAAGTCTAACATTGGTGGTCAGCGGTGAGGATTCTGGACTTGCATTTATGACTCATGTACAGTGATTGGTGAACACTACTTAGTGAGTGCAGACCATAAAGCAACCAATACTTGTGGTAGATTTCTTTTTGGGACTTTCTATTTTTGAGTACTGCCACGCTTAACCATGGTGGAGAAAGCAGCATCTATAGTCTCTGTTGATAATGAGTGGGAGTGGGAAGAAGAGAAACTGGAAAGCTACAAAGTACAACAGCTGAATTCTTCTGCAAGAAATTTAATGTTTCCACTACTGGATGTAAAAATAAGGTAGAGTTCTACAAGGCGCTGAGGGCCTGGGTAGAAGCAAGGAATGCCACTGATGATGATAATGCAGATGAGCAGCTGGAAGGGTCAGTGGGTCCAAGAGGAAGGAGAACCCCTTCCCCTGCCGGTAGCAGTGTTTCTGGTAAAAGTCTATCTCCAGAGGAGCTGGAAGTTAGAAAAGAGTGTAAGATGCACAAAATGGAGCTGACCAAGCTCAAGTTAAGTAGGCAGTTAGAATTTGAAATGCAAAGTAGAAAGTTAGCCCTAGAAGAGAAGAAGCTACAGTTTGAACATGAAAAGGTTTTGAGGGATTTGGAGTTGAAAGCCAAGAGCTTAGATATTGCTCCCTCTGGTGGCAGCACACCGTCAATGCCTGTGGAATCTAGAGTGTACATCCCTAAGGATGTGGTGAAGGATTTTTTTTTAAATTATGATATTGGGCAGTGGTTCAAGGCCTATGAGGTAGCCATGTCTTCCCACCGGGTCCCTGAGAAGGATTGGGGAGCGGGGTTGTGGGGGCGGTTCCTTAGTGAGGGGCGGGACACACTGCTAGACTTGCCTTCTGATGTCTATAATTCCTATCCCCACATGAAGGATGCATTAATGTCTAGATATGGTTTTACCCCTGAGATGTACAGACAGAGGTTCAGGGGTTGCACAAAGATAGCAAACAGTACCTATGTTGAATATGTCACTTTTTTCTGCAAAGCATTGGATGGTTGGGTGAAGGGTAGCAACGTTGATGATTTTCAGGGACTTCTTGAATTAATTGCATTGGAGCACTTGTCAAGTAACTGTTTTTGTGAGGTACGTCAGCACCTGATTGATAGTAAGCTGACTAATCCTAGGAAGATTGATGAGGAGGCGGACCGCTGGGTCAGTACCAGGGTCCACAAGAGTCACGTGGGAGACTCAGCCTAGAGTGGGCTGGGTCTCCAGCAGAAGAGTGGGGGGGACAAGGGTAAACAGAGGGAGTTCCATAGGAGGCCCCAAAGTAATCCCCAAGGGAACTAAGGGAAAGCTTCTCAGCCTCCCCCCCAGAAACCGTCAGGGGCCCGACAGGTCCACCTGTTCAAAGAGGGCCCCCCAAATGCTACAAATGTGGAGAACTGGGTCATTGTGCCAATGATCCCAAGTGTCGCCTGTTTGGAAAACCAGCACCCACTGGTGCAGGCCCCTGGCAGATGGCTAGTGTAGCCCTAGGTGAGGAGATGGGTGCCCAAGGTGGGTGGGGTCCTGCAGACATGTCCCTTGTCTCATTAAGAGACTGTGAGGTGGTCCCCAGGACCCAGCTGCCTGATAACACTATAAAATATAGGCAGTGGGTGACCATCAATGGCCATAGAGTGGAGGCTCTTAGAGATACAGGAACCAGGGTGACAGCTGTCAAGTGTCACCTGGTGGCCCGCCATGCCTGTTGACGGTTTGTTAGGGAATGACTTGGAGAGCTCACCTTGGGCAAAGGTGGAGCGAAGTGCTCATTTAGAAATGTTGGGTTTGCCTGACTGGGCGTGTGTGACTACCCGGTCAATGGCAGCGAGTAAAGGTGCTCAAGTGGACCTGGAGCCTGAGAGGGAGGCCCAGGTACCTGCCGTCAAGAGTAGAGGCAGGGGGTGCGGGAAACTGGCCCCCGAAGTTCCCACGGTCCAGAAGGGAGCAGACCCTGAGGGGGATGCCCTGGAACCTACAGGGGAATCGGTAGCCGAACTGGGGGACCTGCCTGAGCTGACCCATTGGGAGCAAGAAGAATGCCCTTCTCTTGTTGGTCTGCAGCAACAGGCTGCAGACCAGGCAGCAGGTGATCAGTCTGGATCACATTGGATCTACTGGGAGAATGACCTCCTGCATACAGAGCCTAAGGTTGCTGAGCCTGGATCAGCGAGTGTGCTGGTGGTACTTCAGCACTTCAGAGCCTTCCTACTGGGGCTGGCTCATGATGTTCCATTGGCAGGACATTTGGGGCAGGACAAGACCTTTGAAAGGCTTGTCACCTGTCTGTGGCAAATTAGAGGACAGTTATCAATGCCAATAATCAGAATGCAAGCAGTGGATGTTTGCAGCAATTGATTTTTTGTGTGAATTTTTTGTAGAGCAAAATGTTTCCATGTGTGAAAAAATGATGCAAGGATGCAGTTAAAGCAAAAATATATTACTAAATGATCAATTTGCATTTTATTATATTATACACAATTCATACGATTTTGCGACGGCTGAGTGAAATGGCTTCACAATGGTTGCTCTTGATTGGTGGGGAGTGAGTTGTTAGCTTTATTTATTGGGAATAGTTTGAAGATGAAACATATTTTCTTTCCAATAGCTGTTAATTAGGCCAATACGAAATTTAAATTGAACCAGCGCAATTCATGTGATTGCTGGAAATTCACCTTCGCTGGCAAAAATGAAATGCCCCAAATTATACCATGTTGCCACATTGCTTAGTTACACCACTATCTGTGGCAAATTAGAGGACAGTTATCAATGCCAATAATCAGAATGCAAGCAGTGGATGTTTGCAGCAATTGATTTTTTGTGTGAATTTTTTGTAGAGCAAAATGTTTCCATGTGTGAAAAAATGATGCAAGGATGCAGTTAAAGCAAAAATATATTACTAAATGATCAATTTGCATTTTATTATATTATACACAATTGCGTGTAATTTCCCAAATTTTTTGCATAAATTCAAGAAAGCAAATTACGAAAATTTTGCACACCGCTATTTTCAATGCTACTCATTAGGCAATGTTGAAATATTCCCAGTTTTAGCAAACAAAGGAGGATACACATACATAGAAGACGTAATCTCCCCAGGATCACGCGGAGTGGTCCTAACAAAAACTGGGATAAGAACTCAACTCTCCTACTTCCAAAGCTAACATAATGGCCAGTTAACCACACCTACTCTGAATATGTTTCCAAACCACATGCCACATTTTTGAATCATGAGAGGACTGTCTTGACCTCTAATCTTTCTGAGGTTGAAAAACACTGGGGAATAGTTACAAGCTCCTATCACCACTGGAGCATCACTTTTTAAGGTTGTGCTTCGATCAACCTTTTATATCTGTTCAGTGGGGCTTGGCAAACCCACCGATTGCCATTGGGTACTATCTGTGGCATTCAGAAATGCTGTCTTCTAATTGGTGCATTTCTGTCAAAGTCCCGCCTTTTTGTGTTTCCTTCCCTTTCCGGCAATTTACTTTGAGAACATTTTAACTGGCCATCACACAGTACAGTGTGTGATGGCCTCTCTTCCCTCCTCCCACGGGGAGACACGCACTTTATTTTATTTTATTTGCATCTGACTGCATTGACACATCTCCTGGCGCAGCCTTAAATCAGACGCCGGCCACTCACGAGAGACACTGTAACGGGCGTTGACAAGTTATCGGGTGGGCGGCGAGCTCTGTCATCAGCCTGGCGAGCAATGAACAACGAGCTGGGCTCTGCAGAAGGCAAAATTACTTTCCATTTGTTGCTTGTGTTTTTTAGTTCTTGGTTCCGCGAACCGGAGCCGAAGGTATTGGAGCGCTTTACATAAGCATCAGTTATGTTACATTGGAGGGCCTTACATGAGACCCAGTTACGTTACACAAGGACACATTTGTTTTTGATAGGCACAGAGGAGATTAAGTATTTTGCCGAGAATCACAGGATGTTGAGACGACACCGAGGATCAAACTGGTTCTTCCAGCTCCAAAGCATATTTCTGGCCGTAAGGCCACAAGTCGCTGCTTGCAAGATCCCCGGCTGTGGAAAAACCCTGCACCCACCGGGCCAGGCTACCTGCATTCCCCACTCTCTAAGTACTTACTGCTCCGAGGAGAGTCTGCCTCTCTGCGTCCCTCTTGGGGGTCTTTGAATGCTGCCTGTTAATTTAAAAAATACAACTGAAATCGTGCAATGTCTTGGTTGCTTCAATGTTCTGCTGATGAGTCTAGAGTTTAAAGGGCCAGTGTCTTTATAGTGGAACACATTCACCCGCACCACACACTGACATATTATTCAAATCCTCCAAACTGTGGGATTAGCTCACTCGGGGCCTGCACCGAAGTGACGAAAGATAGGTACGTCCCACTGTAGTACTGTTCCATGCACATGAATGGTACATGGTTTTCAGCTTTATCCACCAGCTAAAGTTATTTCCCTGTTTATTTTCCAGCGGCAAGGTGAACTTCCCACGAGATCTCACTCGAGGTGAGGGGTCCCTGTTAGACCTGGCACCATTGGCATTGGTCTCCCTTCCATTGTTTCACTGTTGCCTCCTATGTTTTTGCTATGTTTTTGCTGGTCTAGATACTTTGGGCACTTTGCCACTGATATTCAGTACCAAAGTGCAAGTGCTCCCTATTGTAAATTGTTGTATTGGATTAGTGACTCCATGATTGGCCTATTTGATTTACTTATCAGACCCAAGTACAGTGCGCCATGTGCGCACAGGGCCTGTAAATTGAATGCTGCTGGAGGGCTTGCAGCACTGGTTGTGCCACCCACAAAAGCAGCTTGTAAAATATGGCTCAGGCCTGCCATTGCAGAGCCTGTGTGCAGTCTGGGACTGCCATGTCGACTTGGCAAGTGCACACACTTGCCAGTCCCTAAACCTTCCCTTTTCTACATATTAGTCAGCCCTAAGGTAGGCCCCAGGGCAGGGTGCATTGTATGTAAAAGGTAGGACATGCCCTGATGTGGGTGGCATGTCCTAATAATGAATTACAGCTAATTTGTTTTTCACTATTGCAAGGCTATCTGTTCACATAGGCCAGAAGGAGCAGTTTGATTATAATATCTTATAATCTTAACTGACCCTAGGAACAAGATAGGAAAATAAAGTTTAGTATGCCTGAACTCAGAATGTTAAAATACATCTTTTAGTGTGGTTGATTTTTACATTCTGTGTTTGAAAATACCACATTTAGAAAGTAGCTTTTTTCGTGCCAAACCATCCAACATGCCTCCGCTAGATTTGTGTATTCCGCGTCTGGGTTGAGAGTGACAGGGGGCTGGAGAGGGCCTTGGCTCCAGCACTCTGATGGGTCAGGGCTGGGCTCAATAGGACCTGCATTGAATAGAGAGTAGGGGGAGTAGATTTCCTTTTACTGACCTGAGCACTCATAGAATAGAGAGTAGGGGAGAAGTTTTCCTTTCAGCTACCTGTGCCAGGTCTGCTTTCAACAATGCTGTCCCCACCTCCTGCCAGGAAGCTGCACCAGGGAGGGCAGAACTGGTTTTGGCTGGGCACAGACACCCGCTGCCTTCAGAGGACAAAGGATTATGCAGTATAAATATTGGGGCCCAGACCCCAGAACTTTAGATCACTTCTGGGAATCAAGACAAACCTTTGCCAAGAAGAATCAAGGAAGCTGAAGGAGGAGACTGTCTCTGTGCTATTTTCTGTTTGGGGTTGGCCTGCAGTGGTTACTTTATTGCAAAGGAAAGGAGAAAAGGAACTTTGTGTATACTTTTACTATCTTGAGGAAGATCTCCAAGGGGTTGTGACTGAGCTTGCCTTCTGTTCTGAAGTCTCAGGGACACAAAGACTTCACCACCAGCTCCCCCTAAATTCCTTTGCTGGGAATTCTACCTGCAGAGAGGTGCCTGCTGTTGTTTGGGCCCTCTGATAAAACTGTGTGTCGCTGGGAGCTGGAAGCGCGATGCAACAATGAGAAGCGTGCCGCCGCCGCAGCTGTTCGCTGTTGCATCGCAAACGAAGCGTGTCGCATAACCGGAAATGCGTGCTGACGCCACCGAGGTCGCCGTCGCCGGAAAAGCGTATTGCAGGGCCTGTCGCGGCTCCAATGTTCATCGATTTCGCCAAACGGCTGTCGGGCGTGCACGCAATGCATCCACGTTGTCGCATCGCATCCAAGATGCCATTTTGTCGCATGGCACCGGATTGTCGCATTGCATTGAGGCGCCATCTTGTTGCACCGGAATGCAGTAAGAAACTGACGCATCACCTCATCTCCGGTAAGGAACCAACGCATCACCTCCCCTGCGCTGCAGTAAGGAACCGACGCATCACCTCCCTAGAAGCAAGGAACCAACGCATCTCCTTCCCTGCGACCCTTTTGTTTGTTTTGCGTGACGCATCCAAGGTACTTTGAGAGTAAAGTGTCGCTTTTACCATCTACATTGAACTAAGCTATTTCTACCATTTTAAAGTTATATTTTATTACAGTATTGTGGATTTTTGTCGTTTGGTCTTGTGTTAAGTCTAGTAAAGATTACTTATTTTTTTAAACTGGTGTGGTGTCCATTTGTAGTGTTTTCACTGTATTACTGTATGTGTTCCCTAATGCTTTACACGCTGCCTCTGAGATAAGCCTGTTTGCTCGTGCCAAGCTACCAAGCGGGTGAGCAGGGGTTATTCAGGAGTGTATCCATCTTTCCCTGACTAGAAGCAAGGGCACCTACTTGGTCAAAGGTACCTACCTCTGCCAACTAGAGACCCTCAATTCAAACATTGGTGGTCAGCGGTGAGGATTTGGACTTGCATTTCTGATTCATATACAGTGATTGGTGTACACTTCTAGTGAGTGCAGACCATAACGTGACCACATACATTCTGGTAGAATTCTTTTTTTCCTTGGGACTTCTACTTTTGCTGAGAACTGCCAATTTTTGCTACCATGACCAAATCAGCATCCAGTGCATCTATGTATCTACAATTTGAAGAAGATAGGGTGGATATGTACTCTGTGCCACAGCTTAAAACATTCTGTGAAAGATTCAAAATCCCTGTGAAAGGCATCACCAGGAAGGAAGGAAGAGTTCCAAAAGGTGCTGAGGGCCTGGTTGAAATCTGGAAATGCTACTGAGCATCCTGAAGAGCCTAGAGAGGAGGCAGATAATACAGATGGGTAGCTGGATGGGCCATTGGGCCTGACCGGGGAGAAAGCACCTTCCAGGACAGGCTGCAGTGTTTCTTCAAAGGGCCTGTCCCCAGAGGAGCTGGAGGACAGGGAGAGGGATAGAATGCATAAGTTGGAGTGAAGCTGGGGGGTCAGATGGAGTTAGAGAATAAGAAGTTAGCCTTGGAAGAGAAGAGGATGCATTTAGAGCATGAAAGAATGTTGAGGGAGTTGGAATTGAAAACCAAGAGTTTAGAAATTACTCCCTCTGGTGGCAGCACACCATCCGTGCCTGTTTAAACAAGAGTATTCGTCCCCAAAGATGTCATTAAGGAGTTCCACAAGAATGAAGATATTGGGCAATGGTTTAAGGCCTATGAGGTAGCTATGACCTCCCACCGGGTCCCTGAGAACGATTGGGGAGCAGGGTTGTAGGGGCGGATCTTCAGTGATGGACGGGATACCTTGTTAGACTTGCCCTCTGTGGATCAGAATTCCTATGTGCATATGAAGGAATCCTTAATGACCAGGTATGTGTTGACCGCGAGCTTTATAGACAAAGGTTTAGGAATTGTAAGAAACTGGAGTCGAGTACTTGGGTGGAATATGTGTCTTTTTTGACAGAGCATTGGATGGTTGGGTGAAGGGTAGCAAGGTGGATGATTTTGAAGGGCTCTATAATTTGATTGCATGGGAGCACTTGTCTAGTAATTGTTTTCCAGAGCTACGCCAGCACCTGATTGATAGCAAGCTGACTATCCCTAGGAAACTGGCTGAGGAGGTGGACCGCTGGGTTAGTACCCGGGTCCACAAGGGTCATGTGGGAGACTCCACCAAAGGTGGGCAGGGTCCGCAGCAGAAGAGTGTGGGGGACAAGGGAAAAGAGAGGGAGTTCCAATAAGGGCCCCAAAGTAATCCCCAAGGGAGCCAAGGGAAGGGTTCCCAGCCTCCCCCTGAGAAGAAGTCAGGGGCCCCGACAGATAAGCCTGTTCAGAGGGGTCCCAAGAAATGTTTTGGTTGTGGTCAAGTGGGCCACTTCTACTGGGAATCTCAATGTCCCAAAAAAGGTAAAACAACACCCACTGGTGCACCGCCCGGGTAGATGGCTAGTGTAGCCCTGGGTGAGGAGATGGGTGCCCAAGGTGGGTGGGGTCCCACAGAGATGTCCCTAGTCTCTTTAGGAGACTGTGAGGTGGTCCCAGGACCCAACTGCCTGATAACACTAAGAAATACAGGCAGTGGGTGACCATCAATGGCCATAGGGTGGAGGCTCTGAGAGACACCAGAGCCAGTGTGACAGCTGTCAGTTGTTGGCTGGTGTCTGAAGAGCAGGTGATCCCCAATGCATTTTACCCTGTCATTGCCGCTGACAACACAGAGAGCTACTGCAAGGTGGTTCAGGTTCCCTTTGAGTGGGGGAGGGTCTCAGGTACCCTTCAAGTAGCTGTGAGGCCAGCCATGCCTATTGACTGTCTGTTGGGCAATGATTTGAAGACCTCCCCTTGGGCTAAGGTGGAGCGAAGTGCTCATTTGGAGATGTTGGGTTTGCCAGAGTGGGCGTGTGTGACCACTCAGTCTATGGCAGCCAGTAAGGGTGTTCAAGAGGACCTGGAGCCTGAAAGAGTGGCCCAGGTGCCTGCCTTTAAAAGAAGAGTCAGGGAGCGTGGGAAACCAGCCCCCAAAGCTCCCATGGTCCAGGAGGAGGCAGACCTTGAGGGGAGTAGGTAGCTGAACTGGGGGACCTTCCTGAGCTGACCCATTGGCAGCAGGAACAAGGCCACTCCAGGGAAGAGTTCTGCGAGGAGCAGAAGAAGTGCCCTTCTCTTGTCGGTTTACGGCAACAGGCTGCAAACCTGGCAGCAGGTGATCAGTCTGGATCACATTGGATTTACTGTGAGAATGGTCTCCTGTATAGCGAGCCTAAGGTTGCTGAGCCTGGGTCAGCCAGTGTGCTGGTGGTACCCCTGCGCTGCAGAGCCTTCCTACTGGGACTGGCTCATGATGTGCCTTTAGCAAGACATTTCGGACAAGACAAGAACTTTGAGAGGCTTGTCACCCGCATTTACTGGCCCCAAATGCGCAAGAGTTCTGATGCTAATTGTAGGACTTGCCAGGCTTGCCAGGCAAGTGGCAAGAGTAGGAGGAAGTGAAAGGCTCATCTCCAACCTTTCCCTGTGGTTATAACCCCCTTTGAGAGGGTGGGCATTGACATTGTGGGGCCACTGGACCCCAAGACAGCCATGGGCAACAGGTTCATCCTGGTCTTGGTGGACCATGCCACCCGGTACCCAGAAGTCATACCTCTGAGGACAGTGACGGCCCCCGTTGTGGGACGAGCACTGATGGGAATTTTCTCCAGAGTGGGATTCCCTCGTGAGGTAGTGTCTGACCGGGGCACCAACTTTATATCCAAGTATATGAAGTCCCTGTGGCAGGAGTGGGGTGTAACCTATAAGTTCACCACTCCTTACCACCCCCAAGGAAACGGGTTGGTTGAGAGATTCAACCGAACCCTTAAAGGCATGATAATGGGTCTTGAGGAACCCATGAGGCGTAAGTGGGACGTCCACTTACCATGCCTGCTCTTTGCTTACCATGAGGTGCCACAGAAATCTCTAGGGTTCAGTCCCTTTGAGCTTCTCTATGGACTCCCCGTGAGAGGACCTCTAAGTCTGGTCAAAGAAGGCTGGGAGCAATCTCCCAGGAAACCTCCCCAGGATGTATATAGCTACATGCTGGCCTTTAGGAACCAGACTAGGCGTTTCAGACAACTCGCTGAGGCGAATCTGGAAGCCAGCCAGGAGGAGATGAAGCGGTGGTACGACCAGAATGCCACTCTGGTTGAGCTTCAGCCTGGACAGAAGGTGTGGGTCATGGCCCCAGTGGAGCCCTGTGCGCTCCAGGATAAGTAGACCAGCCCCTTTGAGGTTGTGGAGTGCAAGAGTCCAGTTACCTACTTGGTGGACTTGTGGTCTCCTAGGAACCCCTTGAGGGTCCTGCATGTCAACCGCTTGAATCCCCACTTGGAGAGGTCCCAAGTGGGCATGCTCTTGGCAGCAGATGCTGGGATGGAGGAGGAGACTGAGCCTCTTCCTGACCTCCTGTCAGCCAGAGAGCAGGATGGGTCAGTGGATGGTGTCAACCTCTCTTCCACCCTGACCCCTAAGCAACAGAATGACTGCCACTAGCTGCTGTGTCAGTTTTCTGATCTGGTTCCTGGTGTCACTGATTGGTGCGTCCATGAGGTGGACACTGGGGATAGTCCACCTGTGAGGCACAAGACCTACAGAGTGACTGACAGGATAAGGGCTTGCATCAAGGAGGAGGTCTCCAAGATGCTTGCGCTAGGGGTAATTGAGTCCTCTAGCAGTCCTTGGGCCAGCCCAGTGGTCTTGGTCCCAAAGGCTGCAGCACCGGGTGCCACACCCGAACTCCAGTTCTGTGTGGACTACCGAGGGCTCAATGCAGTCACCAGGACTGATGCACAACCCATCCCCAGAGCTGAATAGCTCATAGATCGGCTAGGGGCTGCACGGTACCTCAGCACGTTTGACTTAACGTCTGGGTACTGGCAGATCGCCTTGAATGATGGGGCAAAGGAGAGGTCAGCATTCTCCACATCAGATTGGCACTACTAGTTCCGGGTGATGCCCTTTCGGATGAAAATTGCCCCTGCCACCTTTCAGAGGTTGGTCAACCAGGTGTTGGCTGGATTGGACTCGTTCAGTGCCTCCTACTTGGATGACATCGCTGTGTTCAGCGCCAGTTGGGAAGAACATCTGCGCCACCTCTGGGAAGTGTTGATGGCGCTGCGGAAGGCAGGCCTCACGATCAAGGCGAGTAAGTGCCAGATCAGGCAGGGTTCCATGGTGTTCTTGGGACACCAGGTAGAGAGCGGCCAGGTGGCGCCCCTGCAGCCCAAGATTGAAACCATCCTGGCTTGGGAGCCGCCCAAAACCCAGACAGAGGTGAGAGCCTTCTTAGGACTCACGGGTTACTACAGGAGGTTTTTCAGGGGATATAGCAACATTGTTGCACCCTTGACAGCGCTGACTTCCAGGAAGCAGCCCAGGAAATTGATTTGGACTGACACCTGTCAGAAAGCTTTTGAGGCCTTAAAAACAGCTATGTGCACAGCGCCCGTGCTCTTGGCACCCAACTTCTGCAAGGAATTCATAGTGCAAACAGACGCTTCAGAGCATGGTGTGGGGGCTGTTCTATCACAGATGAATGAGGAGGGCCAAGATCAACCTGTAGCCTTCATCAGTAGGAGGTTACTTCCATGGGAACAGGGGTGGGGTGCTATTGAGTGTGAGACTTTTGCTGTGGTCTGGGCACTGAAGAAGCTGAGACCATACCTGTTTGCGACTCACTTCCGGGTTCAGACAGACCACAGGCCCCTCAGATGGTTGATGCAGATGAGGGGTGAGAATCCAAAGCTGTTAAGGTGGTCCATTTCCCTACAGGGGATGAATTTCACGGTGGAACATTGTCCTGGTACAGAACACGCCAATGCTGATGGTTTGTCCAGATTTTTCCGCCTTAGTAATGAGAACTCCCAGGAGGTAGGGTATTTCTCCTCACATTTCAGCTGGAGGGGACACGTGTTAGACCTGGCACATTGGCGTGGGTCACCCTTCCCTTTTTCACTGTTGCCTCATGTGTTTTTGCTGGTGTTAGTTGCTCAGGGCACTGTGCCACTGCTGTCCAGTGCCACAGTGCAAGTGTTCCCTATTGTAAATTGATGTATGATTTGTGATTCCATGATTGGTTGGTTTGGTTTACCTGTCAGACCCTAGTACAGTGCACCAGGAGTGCCCAGGGTTTGTAAATCCAAATACTGCTGGTGGGCTTGCAGCACTGGTTGTGCCACCCACAGGAGCAGCCTGTAAACGTGTGTCTAAGGTCTGCCATTGCAGAGCCTGCATGCAGTCTGGTACTGTAATGCTGACTGGGCAAGTGCACCCACTTGCCAGTCCCTAAACCTTCCCTTTTCTTCATATCAGACACCCCTATGGTAGGCCCAAGGGCAGGGTACATTGTAAGGATAAGGTATGACATGCCCTGGTGTGTGTGGCATTTTCTAATAGTGAATTACAGCCATTTTCGTTTTTCACTATTGCAAGGCTACCTGTTCTCCATAGGCCAGAATGGGCAGTTTGGTTATTACATCTTATAATCCTAACTGACTCGGGGAACATGGTGGAAATTCGAATTTAGTATGCCTGAACTCAGAATGATAAAATACATCTTTTAGTGAAGTTGGTTTTAACATTCTGTGTTTGAAAATGCCACTTTTAGAAAGTAGACATTTTCTTGTCTAACCATTCAAACCTGCCTCTGCTAGGCTGTGTATTCCCTGTCTGGAGTTTGAGTGACAGGGCTGGGTAATTCCAGGAGACAGGGTGAGGTGTCCCAGTGGTGAATAGAGAGATCTGCATCTAGATGGGTAGGAGGAGTTGAACCTGGGACCTGAATAGGGCTGTGCCTTCCCTCCACAATGCTGGCTCCACCTCCTGTGGTGCGTCTGATGTCTCTGCCCTGCACTCTGAAAGGAAAGAAGGAGTCAGGTAAACAAAGTGCTGCAGGACTGACCAGAACCGGTTTGAACAAGGCAAAGGCCCCTCTGCCCTCAGACGACAAAGGATTTGGGGGTATAAGTATTGGGACCCTGATCCCAAGAATTTAGATCACTTTGGGAACTAAGAAGAAACTCTGCTGAGGAGAGGAACCAAGAAGAAACTGAGGAGAGACTATCTCTGAAACTGGGGTATTGGCCTGCAGGGGTTGCCTACTGCCAAAGAGAGGAGAAAGGAACTTTGTGTGTACTTTTGCTCAACTTGTGAAGGATCTCCAAGGGCTTGGAAAAGAGCTTGCCTCCTGCTGAAGTCTCAGGAACAACAGACTTCACCCCCGAGCTCCCTAGAGTTCTTTGAAAGTGCCTGCTGCTGTTGTTGGGCCTTCTGAGGGACTGCATGTCACAAGGAGCTCGAAGCGCGACTCAAGAAGGAGAAGCGAGCCGCCGTTAGAGCTGTTGTCGTCGCATCTCTTAAAGTGTGTCGCCGCTGCAGCATCGCATCGAGCGGAAGCGTCTCGCATCATCCAAGAAGTGTCTCGCAACACCGAAGAAGCATGTCGCCATCACAGCTATTGTAGCTGAGGCATTGCACCGCATCAAGAGTAGAGTCTCGCATCGAGGAAGAAGCGTGTCGCCATCTCAGCCATCGTAGTTGCCGCATTGGACCGCATCAAGAAGAGCGCCTCGCATCCACGGAGAAGCATGCCGCCGTCGGAGCTGTTGTCGTCGCATCTCGTAAAGGGGTGTCGCCGCTGCAGCATCGCATCGATCAGAAGTATCTTGCAACGTCAGAGAAGAGTGCCGCTGCCAAGGCCACTGTCGTTGCATCGCGTAAAGGGTGTCGCTGCTGCAGCTGAAGCATCGACTCGAGTCTTCTCGCAACATCGGAGAAGCGTACCGCATCTGGAAGATCTTCACGTCTTTATTTCTTTGCACCAAAATCTTCATCGCATCAACATCTTTGCAACACTTTCGTTGCCCTGCGTGTCGCATCTAAAAGGTACATTGACTTAAAGTGTTGCATTTAAGAACTAAAGAGAACTAAGCAAAATTCTACCATCTAAAGTAATAGAATTGTGTATTTTTGTCGTTTAATGGTCTTGTGGTAAATCTATATAAAGAATACTTCTTTTTTATATAAAATCTGTGTGGTGTCCATCTGGAGTGTTGTCACTTGATTACTGTATGTGTTCACAAATGCTTTACACACTGCCTCTGAGATAAGCTGCTAAGGGGGTGAGCAGGGGTTATTTTAGGAGTGTACCCCCTTACCCTGACTAGAGGCGAGGGTCCTATTTGTCACCAGTGCATACCTGTGCCAACTAGAGACCCCCAAGTCTAACAGTATGCTACACAGTCAGAGCTACCATAAGTGACATTATCCCTTTAAATCGTTTTCTGAAGGGCCAGATAAAGATGCTGGAAAACGAATGCACATTTAATCAGAATACTCTTCTACTTGGGGTAAAATACGAGAGTACATCTGTGCTCCCTTTCTGGATCAAGGCCACTGAGCTTCAGTGTCTCATTCTGTGCCTCGTCAGAAAGAGGATGTCTTTCGTTACAAGGCATGGATTATTACATAAGTACTAGAAAATAAAACAGAAAAGCTGAAACTTCAACGACATGGAGAAGTCGTGTCTATGTAGAGGGCAGAAGCCCCATGCACCCAGCACGCAAGTTACCACCTTCATGCCCAACTGTTGGTGCCAGGAGTCAGCACAAGAAGTTCATGCCAGTCTGCCTTCTCTGCGAAATAAGTGGTCCTGCTTCAAAAGCTATGTCCATCAGTGTCCTTCAAAGTGTGAATTTTGAAGGGAAATGTTTTATTTTAAAATGTGGCATCTTGGCAGCCTAATGCTTTTTTTTCCCTTAAAAAGCATATAAAATATTTAAATTTTCTCTTCAGGTATTTACATAAAGTGCATATAGAGATCGAAATTCATCTAGTTAACTGATACATAAATATGATAAATCCTTACAGAATTAGTCATAAATGGTAAAATACTGACATTCATTTTATCTAATGGTGCCTTATCAGATGTCCTGACCTCTCACTACGTTAATTACTTCCTCTCCTTCCATATTCTATTCAATTTGACTACTCAGCCCACCCTTTTTGCATATATAGTTTCCCCCCTAAAAATGATATGCATTTTGTTTAACCATTGGGAAATTGTCAGTATGGTTACTGATTTCCAATTGGCAGGAATTAATGATCTTGCAACCAAAGTGGCAATAAAAATGACTTGACATTGAGCCAAAGTAAGTTCATCTGGAACCTCTACTCGCTCTAAAAGGGCAGCAGAGGCCTCACGAGAAAGATCAACCACCACCCTTCTTTTATTGTCAGAAAAAACGCTTTTTAAAAAATTCATTAAATGGGTGCAGGTAAATACCACATGTAGCCATTCCCCATTTGCATTTTGACACATAAAACATCGAGGATCGACTACTGGATATGTTTTATGGAGTTTGGCTGAGGTATAGTAAATCATCCATTTGCTAAAAAATGCAGCCTAATGCTTGCAGCAAACTCAAAAGCAACGAATGTCAGGAATGCCAGGGAAGAATTTGGTAGAGAAACATAGCAACTTAAATGTACGAGCTGTACTAAACTGAGTACCATTCCACATTGGAGAAGGGTCTATAATTAAGCAGACTGGCACCCAAATAATCTCCCTTGTCCCACTACTAGTGCATGCTTAGAAAAGTGTAACATGTACTATCACTGGTGAAGTACAGACCAGTCCCACAAACTAAAACAGCGAGAAGCTAACCATGATGCAATTGTACAGTAATTTTCTGCCAAAGGATCATACTACATCAGAAAAATGTGTTGGACAGTGGACATAGCTCAGAAAGGGTTGCCACAGTTGTGTCTGCAGTCGCAGGTTCAGATGATGTAGTTGGGGTCCTTATCCTTGCATGCTTTTTTACCACCTTGGCCATCTTACAGACCAGCAGTACACACTGTACCTAAAAGGCTGGCCCGGCTGATATTCAATGTGTAATAATATATGTTGGCCTTTAGAACAGATAGCTCTCGTACTGCCTGGCTCATATTTACTAACCGTTAGCTCTTGTTTAGGGGAGAAGTGCATGTCCGCAGTCTGCCTCAACCACAAGCTTACCATGAAGATCTCTGTCATCGAATACAAACTTGTGATAGTCTAAAAAGATGAATCAAAAGTCAATGAGGATGCTGACTTCTACTGACGCCAATTGCAAACACTGATGATCAGCTTTACTTCTTTGCCAACAAGCACAAAGCTTCACACATGTCAAGAAGAACGACAACAAGTAAACACTCAGTAATGACGCCTGGTTGAAGAGTATTGACAATACAGACTAATCATATTATCTGGTAAAGAAGAGAAACATCTGTTCGGATTATGTTGTAAGAGTTTGCTTGAATAACTTTTGAGGATATGAATTATGTATGAAAGAGGCAAATGCAATTTGATTAGTTCAATGTAAATGTTTGATTAATTAAATTTTAAGAATATGAAGAATGGATGAAACTGGCTAAATTAATTTGATTAGTTCAATCCTCTTCCCTTTTGCCTAACCGGAAGCTTCCTTCCAGCATCTACAGCTATTAAATGTAGAACATGGAAGTAAGTACTGATATTCACCTAGGTAATTATCCCACCTCTCCATTCATCATTTCTTGGCTGAACCCTCCCCCCTAGGACACTGGGTTGGAACAGTGGTATGGGGGCAGGAACCAGGAGACTTCTCAATAAATTGCATTTTTCAAAGAAATTAGGAAACTTTGCCCATAATGGTAGACTAGTATTTCCAGTTTCTCCTTAAGAACATTTGCACAATTAAAAATTACTCAGACAACACTTTTGTGCTAGCAAATCTATGAGTGGATTTCATCAAATATTCCTCTTATTTTCGCCCACTTTCAATTCTTACATCATTTGACATAATATATGCGACCTTGCTCTGAGTGTGAGCGAGGGCAAGGGCAGCGGAACTCAGGTGTCTGGAGGGTTTGTTGAAGTTTAAGCAGTGGTTGATATGTGTTGGTCCTTGTAGGCATGTGTCAGCATCTTCAATTGGCATCTTTACTGGATGGAGAACCAGTGGAGGTTCCTGAGGTGTGGAGTGATGTGAGTTTATTTTGGGAGGTTGAGTATGAGTCTGGCCGCTGCATTCTGTATCATCTGAAGTCTCTTTAGGAGTTGGGTGGTGAGTCCTGCGTAGAGTGTGTTGCTATTGTGCAGGCAGCTGGTAACTAGGGTTTGAGTGATGACTTTCCTGGTGGTGGCGGGGAGCCATCTAAAGATCTTTCAGAGCATGTGAAGTATGTGGAAGCAGACGTAGTTGACCACATTTTTCTGATGTTTCTGGTTAGTTTGCTGCCCATGGTGATGCCAAGGTTTCTGGCGTGGTCTGTTGGTGTGGGTGAGTGTCCCAGTTCGAAGGGCCACCAGGTGCCATTCCACGGGGAGGTGTTGTTCTCACAAATTAACACTCTGTCTTGTCCGTGTTGAGCTTCAGGCAGTTAGTCTTCATCCAGTTAGTTGCGCTCGTCATGCAGCTCTGGAAGTTGATCCTCATGCTGGAGGGGTCTTAGCGAGAGGATGAGCTGGGTGTCATCTGCATAGGATATGATTTTGACGCCATGGATCTGATGATGTTGGTCAGGGGAGTCATACACATGTTGAACAGGTTAGGGATGAAGAGTGAGCCTTGAGGGATGCTGTAGATGATGCACATGGATTCCAAAGTGAAGGATGGCGGGTGGACTCTCTGGGTCTGTCCTGTGAGGAGGGATGCGATCCATTTGAGGGCTTCTCCTTGGATCCCGATGTGGCGGAGTCTCTTGATGAGGTTGTGATAGGAAATAGTATTGAATGTTGCTGAGAGCTCGAGGAGAATCAGAACCACTGTCTCTTCCCAGTTGAGGAGGGTCCTGATGTTGTCAGTGGCAGTGATCAGATCGGTCTCGGCGCAGTGATTGGTGCGGAAGCTGGATTGGGAGGTGTCCAGCAGGTTCTTACTCTTCAGGTGTTGGGTGAGTTGGTGATTGATGGCCTTCTTGAGGACGTTGGCGGAGAAGGGGAGAAGAGAGATGGGGCGATATTAATAAATTAAAATATATTAAATGTAAATCTCATCCATGCTCACCAGCATGCATCCAACCATACACTCAAAAAAAAGTAGAGCAGTGTTTATGCAGCAATACAGTAAACAATGTACTAACATTTTTAACTAGTTGTAACATTTGTATTTGAAAATAAAATCAATAATTTTCAGATAATTTATGCTACTATTCAAGCTCATCAAGTCGTAAGCAAGCTTAATCTGAGATTTATGTGTGCTAAATAAAATTTGCTATTAATTTTACACCTACTTTTCTGTAGTGAACTTGCAGAACATATGGGCTAGTATTACACCATGCACTGAACGTTGTTTAGTTATGGATTTTAACCACTCATGGCGGATATCTCTGATGGGGACATAGTACAGAAAAATGCCTTTCTGTTTTTAAGGATTGTCATTGCAAGAGCAATAAAGTGAATTGTTTCCTTGACTACTCCAAACTGCTAAACAAGGGTAGAAAATAGAAGGTGTAATGCAGCATGTATTAATGGAGATGTCTACTGCTGGAAGACTGCATACTGTGTATAAAGTGGTCAACTGGGAAGTAGCGATGGGTGGTTCATTATAGGATGGCCTTATTGTACAAGATTGTCATTTATAAATGTAAATGGTTGTTCTTACTCTATGAAACTGCACATCATCTCAAACCTCTTTTACTATTCAGAGCTCCCAAGCAAGCCTGTCTAAACCATTCCCTCTGACTCGTCCCCCTCCACCTCCCCTTTACTCATCCCAAACCTCCTCCTACTGCTATAATCTGAAAATAAACACTTTTTAGACCTTTCCCTCTTCTATCCCTCCACTATCCTTTTCAATCCAAATAACAGACTCACATGCCCACCGCCCAATTTAATGTAATATTTCCCTATATTATTCACCACTAATTCTGTTTGGATTCTGAACTAGTGTGCTACTTGCTAAAAGGCGCTTCAATGCCTCATCAGGGGTAGCAAGCACCATATGAATGCAAACCCTTCTCTCATCTGTCTCTTCACTATCCTTTTTTCAATCCAAATAACAGAATCACATGTCCACCGCTCAAATTAAGTTCATATTTCCCTATATTAATTCACCACTAATTCTTTTTGGGTTCCAGAGTAGCTTGCTACTTGCCGAAAAGCGCTTCAATGCCTTGTCAGGGGTAGTAGGCGATGTATAAAAGCAATTACAATAAATCTATACAGTTCAGATATTTGTTCCAATAAAACTTACTACAGATTATTTATTTATTTATTTGTCAGATTTGTATAGCACATGCCTGCCCCAGCAACGGGGCATCCCAGCGCGGCATGGAATATTTACCAACTTTTAATAAAGTGTACTCTATTATAAGTAATCTACCTCTTCCCTCTTTCAAATATTAAGCATTTGTATGGGGTGTAATGATAAATTCAGGCTTAGAAGATGCCAATGATCTTTACGCTGGACTTCTAGTGAAACGGCTGCATAGTAACTAGAGTGCAGTTCAGATGCTAGGGTGGCACTCCTAACAACCCAAGAATGAAACATTGAAACTCCGCACTCGTAGAACACAATCGCACAGAGTCTCAACTATTCCTGCTATGTAGGTTCTAGGACTCCTACACGGGGACCAGATGGCCAGACTAATGCTGGAAACTATGTGTCAATACTACTGCCTGTTTCTGCTGTACCAATTGTGATGTCATCATTCATTTTAAGATGTACGGTTATGCAACTATAGCAACAAGTACCTTTATCCTTCTGCAGTGATTACTATATTTGTTACATGTGATTACTTTATTTGTCTCATGCTGGCCATTTTGGATTTATAAGCCTTGGGGAACAAAGCCTGTGTCATCTGCTCCTCCGTGCTGCTCACCTACTTGGGGGCATATTAACAAGCCAGGCGATAAAATTATCGCCGCTTTAGCGGCAGAAAACTGCCGATAAAGCGGCGATAATGGGTTTGATAATATGTTCTATGGAATTCCAAATGAAGCTCAGGTTAGATGTCCTTCACATTTAACATGGGTTTCAATTGGAATTCCATAACTCATATTATCAAGCCCATTATCGCCGTTTTAGCGGCAGTTTTCTGCCGCTAAAGCGGCGATAATTTTATCGCCTGACTTGTTAATATGCCCCTTGGTCGGATAACGTTCTAAAGCTGAACCTCAAGGACCTTTACAACGTATTTCCAACAGGAGAACCACAAACCTTTCTACACGCTATCCTACTCTGACAATATGTTACTGAAAAGGGTCATATTAACTGGCTCATGGACCATTTGTATTTATCTCAAGATTTCAGGAAACAAATGAATTCTAATGCCAAAAATATACTCTGAAAATGTTGTCATCTACTTTATATTAAGACCATGTCATCACATATAGTTCAGCTGTGTTCTACGCAAGTTGTTTCAGTTTCGAATTCTTAGAATGGTAGTAGTGCTTCCACTCCCTATTTTTGTGACTCTTTCTCATATGGGTGGGGTCTGGTTTCACAGCTGCCCACAACTTGGAAATATATGACTTCTCCGGTGATGGGGGAAGATTATGGTTGAGCACTCCTTGTATCACATATAACTTTGCTTTCCTTATTGACAAGGTTAGATTGTACAATAATCCAACAGATGGCTTTGGAAAGCGTGACCAGGTTCCCACTGCTAGCAAATCATGGTACTGGCTCCTGGAAGCAGGCAGTGCCACCTTCAGGATGGCCTTTCAAAGTCGCCGTGGCCGCCTCGACACATACCGCCTCAAGACTTTGTCTGTACCGCTGTACCCACTCTCTGCAAAGTTCTGGAGGCTAGAACCATTAATCGACTAGACAGTAAACACATATGCAGTAACCATATACAATAGATTGCTGGGAATCTCAGAACCATATGTAAAGGTCCCACATTACCCTCTTGTCCAAAATGAGCCCAAGGATGCATTTTGCGCTAAGAAAGTAGCACACAATTCTACAGGACATGAGCAGCAGTAGCTAGCAGCCGTCGCTCCCTCTTTTTGTGCGGTTCCTGTGCTCCTGCTGTAGTATTTTTGTCCCAAATGACTCCCTAGTTACTCAAGCTGGTGTAATCGAGTAATTTCCATAATTTTGCCTCACAAGAGTAATGCATGATTTCTGAAATCACTCTGAATACTGTGGCACAATTCATCTTTCACCCAGGCCCTATGAGGACCTATAAACTTCTCTTCGAGGCCCTTTTTTCAAGCTGTACAGAGCGATCACCAGTAGATCCTCTCAAGTACGGGAGTATGTTCCGTCAGCAAGAGTGTTTCCTGTTGGTGATCATAAACACCTGAAGTCGGACCAGTACTGATTTCTTGCAAAAGTTATTGTTATATGGAACAGCCTGAAACATACATTTCAGAAAAAGAAACCATTACATCGGCAAATAATGCTTCATAAGAAACACTGGGGCCTATTTACAAGCCTCTTGCACCACCAGTGCGTTTCTTTTCCCATGTTAAAAGCGACGCGCTGGCGGCGCTAGGGACTTGTAAATAAGCCCCACAATTCTTGGAATATGAAAGGTCACACTGGGCTGCTCTCTGCCAAGAGGAGCCGGGCACTGCACCAGTTCAGGAAGGACCTCAAGACCTAGCTCTTGGGATGACCGCCAACGGAGCTGCCCACACCCACCCCCAGCGCCTTGAGACTCTCAGGGGTGAGCAATGCGCTTTACATAACCCTGATTGATTGATTGAGGTGGAGGGGAGACTGGAAAGCTTCGGTTGCACTTATCTACGTGAGAATTACTTATTCCTCATTGGAACAGATGTTGAATTCCATGTTTAGGTTGAATAAAAAGGACACTCCTTTAAATGAAACTCGTTGAGATTCACATAAACACTTGACGTATTAGTTATTTAAGAAGGTCGTTTGAAGGTCGTCGTCACATCATCGATAACATTAAAATACCCTTTTTGTCCTTGACTGCTAATGCTATCGAACGATTCTTCAGTTAACTAGCCAGTGCCTGGAAGCAAACTCAGTTGGCACTGTAAACGGTGACATAAATAAATCAATCATAACAAACAGTCCTCGCCTCCCCCACTGCAATCGCAGGGCATGAAATTGCCTCCCAAACACACTGCGCGCGCAAAATAAATAGACGCGAATAACAGATTTACTGAAAACATAATTAAAAACCTCATTTAGAGGCAATATTTTCGTGCACGCCTTCTCATGCCCCTCAGCAGATCCTAAAAATATTATTGCAGACGGTCGTTCCTCCATTTGGCATTTAATTTATTTTATGCCGTTCTATTTCCTGGAACAATTTCAGTTATTTAAATAGCAGCAAACAGCACTTTACATTTATGTGGCTGCGGAATGGGCCTCCTGTCATTTTTTGGCACGGTACCAGGGCAGCAATGCGACGCAAGTCCCCCTGACAGCTACGTTTCTATTAAATGGGAAGGGGCAGGCGAGGGATACGGTTTGCAGAATGAGGCACAACAAAAGACGGGGCCAGATTACTCGTCTCAGCTCCCCAAGGCATTGGACGAGTGAAATGTTGCTGTCGCTTTTGATTTTCTTCTTTAAAATGTCTGTCCCATTTATAAATAGATGCTCAGCTCAGAAAAGGACGGCTTTGGAATGAGGTCGGGCCAAGTGTCCGACACCCCAGCAGCTTGGTTGAGGGAGCCAGAGGGCTGCTGGAGGTCGGAGGTCTGTGGAATGAAAGGAGGCTAGGCAAGTGTGCCATGGGCCCTAAAGCCAACATGGACAATGCCCCCTTTAGCTCGAATGAAGGGGGTCAAAACATTCTTAATCAGGATTCAAAGGGCATCTCACTGCCCTGGACCCCAGTGCCACTGCACCTGATGCATCACTTACAGCTACACCCTCGTGAATAAATGACCTGGAAATATAAAAAATTACTTTTCAGGTCATTGTTAGACCTTTCCTTTTTGGCAGGTTTATCCCCAAACCTTTTGCCTTTCACCTCCTATTTTTCTGACCCTGGTTTTGTTGGCTTTGAGAGTCTTGGCACTTTACCACTGCTGGTCAGTGCTAATGTGCATATGCTCTCTGTGTAAATTATGATTATGATTGGTTATCCATGATTGGCATATTTGATTTACTGTTAAGTCCCTAATAAAGTGCACTGAATGTTTCAGGGACCGTAGAAAATGCTGCTAGTAGGCTTGCGGCACTGGTTGTGCCACCCGCATGAGTAGCCCTGTAATAGTATGTCAGACCTGCCACTGCTTGGTCGGCACGCGCAGCTGTGAAATGCCATGTTGCCCTGACAAGTGCACCCACTTGCCAGGCTCCAACCTTCCCTTTTCTTACATGTAAGGAGCCTGTTTGGTAGGCCCAAGATACCCCCATGGGCAGGGTACACTGTATGTGAAAGGTGGGACATGTACTGGTGTGTGCAGCATGTCCTGATAGTGAAATACTGTGTATTTTGTTTTTCCCCTATTGAAAGGCTATCTGTCACATATGCTAACATGGGAATTGCTTTGTAACATCTTACAAGTATAACTTTACATAGGGTCAAGATAGACAATTGGAGTTTAGGCTCTCTGAACTCAGAATTTATTCACACACCTTTTGGTGAAGGTGGTTTTAAAATTCTGTGCTTAATAATGCCACTTTTAGAAAGTGGCGCGACATGAGTGCCTTGTTGTTTATACTTTTAGAAAGTGGGCATTTTCTTGTTTTACCATTCTGTGTGCTCTGACTGTTTGTGTATTTTGCATCTGGTTTTGGAGTGATAGGAGTTGGGGATGTGCATTCAGCGATGTATTTTGAAGCCTATACTTACAGTATTGCGTCACTCCTTATACCTGCTTCAAGCAGGCATAAGGTTTTGACGTAGTGGTGTTCTAAAAGTGGCGTAGTGAAATCTTGTAGATTTCACTGCATCACTTTTGTGAGCCCTTTCTGCAAAGGCATGCCCACCCTGCATACATTATACCTGGCGCAAGTATAATGTGACGCAGGGCTTTACAATGTGACGCATCTACCTAGATGCATCACGTTGTAAATAGGCTGCATTGCAAGTGCCGCTGTTGCGTCAAAAAAACGTGCCTCAATGGCGGCACTAGGGGCTTGTAAATCTTCCCCCCTCTATTTTATTCCAATGTACAGCAGTAAAAGCCGCTGTAAGGTGTTTCATACCACTTGGGGGAGTGACATTTTCCAAAGATGAACATAGATGACCGAACTAGATATCTGCCAGTTATTCAGCAGCAGTTAGTTGATTCATTGGCGTCTGTGGGGTTGTTTCAATTCTGAAAGACAGGCATTATTATTTCTCAACTCTATGGCACTGAGGGGGATATTTACAATGAAATGGAGCAGCGTGGCGGTGCAAGCAATTTTTGCTGCTCCAAGCTCCTTCATTTAAAAAGTGCAGGGATGCCTGTATTTACAGGAATATGGCACATCTTGTGCTCTCCTCTGCGCCAGTGCTAAAACAGCAGCTGTGCGCCAACGCAGGCACCAGCTTTCAGGGATAATTGTGTTTGTGCAGGAAGGTACACTTTCTACACACAAACAATCATTAATTGTGTTTTGCTCCTTCTATGTGTGCTGCAGATTGCAGAGAGCCAACAACGAGGAGAAATACAAGTAGCTCTCATTGTTGTGCCACTTTAACTACTCTCCTTGAATGGCATTTGATTTTGACGCTGCCTCAGATTTGCCAATCCTTGTAAATCTGACACAGTGTCAAAAATCCATGGGTGCTGCGTGGGAACCCCCACAACAAAACCCATGGCAGGCCCCTTTAAAGCAGAATACTGTGTGAAAGTGGGCCATATTTACAAGGCTGTGTAAAGCCATGCAAAGTGGTTTTGTGCAGACTTGTAAATATGGGCCAGCACATAGTGCCACCGCAGCATAAAACAAGCATTTGCAATGCAATCGGTCTTGCCTTTGGGACCTTATAAGTCTTTAGCGATGCAGGGGGAGCACTCCAGGGGGTTGTGAACGATAGGGATGCGTACTTTTGGATAGGAAAGTTGAGGAAGGGCAACCCACAGAGGCTGCTTGAAGTAAAGCACAAAGAGTTATTTCAAAGTGGTAGAGGTGCAAAGAAAGGCTGGAGATGCAAGCAAAACAGAAATGGCTGAAGGGGGGGGGTGAGACACACAAAGCAGCGTCAGGACAGGTGGGTGACATGCAGAGGTACTGTAGTATGCAGAGTGGCACATAGTTTGCCCAGCAGGATGGGGGGATGATGTCACAGAAGGCCTGTAGGGGTGGGAACACAGAGGGCATGCAGGGCCATATAAATGGGCTGGAGGGGCAAAGCAGGTTGGTCTGGGGCACATAGAGTGCCAGCAGAGTCAGAGCAGGGTGACTCACAGATCGGCTGCAAAGGCGAGGCTAACTGGCATGCATAAGAGCTGCTTCATGCAGAAAGACTGCAAGTCCAGTGCCAAGGCTACGCCAAAAGGGGCTTCAAAGTGATACAGGGACCACATTGGAGTGATAAGTTGTCATGAGTTCACACAAACATTATACATTAACACCCCATATGCCAAAACAACACCATCATATGCTAATATAACCATATAAATGTTTCCACACATCCAAGATAGTACACCAGCATATACTATCCCATGCCAACACAACTAAAATCTTAAAGTTACATCCATTATATGTCGACACACCAACATTGAAAGCCATGATAGCATCATCATATGTTAACATAATCAACACAATACATCCACAAACCTCCCATCATGCACCAACATACCCATTGTTGGTCCAAAATGTATGCCAGAAGTCCCATCATCATGCACTAATAGGCACACCATCATATATATATAAACACAACCAAAATCCCACTCCAAGACACCCACTACCATACCGGTAAGAGAAACCGAACACAGGGTATTTCAAGTTTTATTATGTTTAGTTATAATATGTGAATCACACAATCAACAAGGAGGTAACCTCAACAACTGTAAAAACAAGTGAGCGCTTTTAAGCAAAGGTGAGACAAACAATTTCTATTTTAAAAACGGGCTTTTTGTATGAATCACATGGTTTCACAAAACTAAGAGTGCCAACAGTTGATTTCCAACAGCTTCAGCGAAACATAATTGATGCACAGGCTGTTCCGCTGAAAATCCTTCTTTGGGTGAACTGGTTTAACGTTACACCTTTATGTAGCAGTTTATGTGGAATTAAACTCATTAAATTCAATCCTCTGTTACATTTTTAATGAGCCTTTGGTATATCGATCAGTATTTGGAAAATGGCAAACTAGGAAGTTCAGGGATAAAGACGAAAAATAACTTTCCACTGAATTGTACAAAATTAGAGCATCCCGCGTGATGCTTGTGATAATTACATATAACCTATATGGAGACCGGGGAATCATTATGCTAGGTCGCGTTTCAAGTAAATATCTGCCAGTAAGAAGCCCCCCCCCCCTTTTAAGGCCTTCCGGCTTGCAGCTAATACTCACTGCAGACAGCGCAGGGAATCGGTGAACGATAAGGACAAGCGTGCATGGCCCGTGATGTTGTTAGTTACAGTTTAACCATAGAGACTATTTAGACTGTCTTCTGGGCCGGTTCCAGGCTGCGTTGCTCCCGCCATACCCATTGGGGGACTGTTAGAAATGGGGATCTCTAGTTGGCAGAGGTAGGTACCTTTGACCAAGTAGGGGCCCTTGCTTTAAGTCAGGGAAAGGGGGATACACTCCTGAATAACCCCAGCTCAACCCCATGGTAGCTTGGCATGAGCAGACAGGCTTATCTCAGAGGCAGCATGTAAACCATTTGTAAACACATACAGTAATACAGTGAAAACACCACAAATGGACACCACACCAGTTTAGAAAAATAAGTAATCTTTACTAGGCTTAACACAAGACCAAACAACAAAAATCCACAATACTGTAATAGAAATATAACTTTAAAATGGTAGAAATAACTTAGTTCAATGTAGATGGTAAAAGCTACACTTTACTGTCAAAGTACCTTGGATGCGTCATGCAAAACAAACAAAAGGGTCGCAGGGAAGGTGATGCATCAGTTTCCTGCTTCGAGGGAGGTGATGCGTCGGTTCCTTACTGCAGCGCAGGGGAGGTGATGCATTGGTTCCTTACCAGAGAGAAGGTGATGCGTCGGTTTCTTACTGCGTTCCGGTTACGATGCAACGAGATGACGCCTCAATGCGATGCGACGATCCGGTGCGATGCGACAAAATGGCTTCTTTGATGTGATGTGACAACGTGGATGCAATGCGTGCACCCCCGACGGCCGTGCGGTGCAATTGATGAATTTTGGAGCCGCGACAGGCCCTGCAACAGGCTTCTCCGGTGATGTGACGGCGACCTCTGCGGCGGCAGCATGCTTCTCCGGTTATGCGTCGCGCTTTGTCTTCGATGCGATGGCGAAAAGCTGCGGTGGCACGCTTCTTCGGCGATGCAACGGCAACTGCTGCAGCGGCGACATGCTTCTTGTCGAGTCACGCCTCCAGTTCCCAGCGACACGCAGTGACACGCAGCCTTCTCAGAGGGCCCAAACAACAGCAGGCACCTCTCTGCAGGTAGAATTCCCAGCAAGGGAATTCAGGGGGAGCTGGTGCTGAAGTCTATGTGTCCCTGAGACTTCAGAACAGGAGGCAAGCTCAGTCACAAGCCCTTGGAGATGTTCCTCAAGATAGTAAAAGTACACAAAAAGTTCCTTTTCTCCTTTCCTTGGCAATAAAGTAACCACTGCAGGCCAACCACAAACAGCAAACAGCACAGGGGCAGTCTCCTCCTTCAGCTTCCTTGGTTCTTCCCCTTGGCAAAGGTTCATCTTGATTCCCAGAAGTGATCTAAAGTTCCTGGGTCTGGGCCCAAATACTTATACTGCAAAATCCTTTGTCCTCTGAAGGCAGTGGGTGTCTCTGCCCAGCCAAAACCAGTTATGTCCTTCCTGGTGCAGCTTCCTGGCAGGAGGTGGAGACAGCATTGTTGAAAGCAGACCTGGCCCAGGTAGCTGAAAGGAAAACTCCTCTCCCTACTCTCTATTCTATGAGTGCGCAGGTCAGTGAAAGGAAATCTCCTCCCCCTACTCTCTATTCAATGCTGGTCCTAGTCAGCCCAGCCCTCACCCATCAGACTGCTGGAGCCAAGGCCCTCTCCAGCCCCCTGTCACTCACAACCCAGACACGGAATGCACAAACCTATCAGAGCCATGCTGGATGGTTAGGCAAGGAAATACCTACTTTCTAAAAGTGGTATTTTCAAAAACAGAATGTAAAAATCACACACACTAAAAGATGTATTTTAACATTTTGAGTTCAGGCATACTAAACCTTATTTTCCTATCTTGTTCCTAGGGTCAGTTCCTAGGGTCAGTTAGGTCAGATGTTATAATCAAATTGCCCATTCTGGCCTAAGGGAACAGATAGCCTTGCAATAGTGAAAAACAAAATTGGCTGTAATTCACTATTAGGACATGCCACCCACATCAGGGCATGGCCTTTTACATGCAATGCACCCTGCCCTGGGGCCTACCTTAGGGCTGACTAATATGTAGAGAAGGGAAGGTTTAGGGACTGGCATTTGTGTGCACTTGCCAAGTTGACATGGCAGTCCCAGACTGCACACAAGCTCTGCAATGGCAGGCCTGAGCCATAATTTACAAGCTGCTTTTGTGGGTGGCACAACTAGTGCTGCAAGCCCGCCAGCAGCATTTAATTTACAGGGGCTGGTCATACATGGTGCACTGACTGTACTAGGGTCTGACAAGTAAATAAAAATAAGCCAATCATGGAGTCACTAATCCAATACAGCAATTTACAATAGGGAGCACTTGCACTTTTGCACTGAATAGCAGTGGCAAAGTGCCCAAAGCATCTAGACCAGCAAATACATAGCAAACAAATAGGGGGCAACAGTGAAACAATGGAAGGGAGACCCACACCAATGGTGCCAGGTCTAACACGTGTCCCCTCCAGCTGAAATTTGGGGAGAACTACCCACCCTATTGGGAGTTCTCTTCACTAAGGCAGAAAAATCTGGACAGACCATCAACATTGGCGTGTTCTGTACCAGGGCGGTGTTCCACCGTGAAGTCCATCCCCTGTAGGGAAATGGACCCCTCATCTGCATCAACCGTCTGAGGGGCCTGTGGTCTGTCTGAACCCGGAAGTGAGACCCAAATAAGTATGGTCTCAACTTCTTCAGTGCCAAGACCACAGCAAATGCCTCACGCTCAATTGCACTCCACCTCTGTTCCCTGAAACTAACCTCCTACTGATGAAGGCTACAGGTTGGTCTAGGCCCTCCTCATTCATCTGTGAAAGTACAGCCCCTACACCATGCTCTGAAGCGTCTGTCTGTACAATGAACTCTTTAGAGAAGTTGGGCGCCTGAACCACGGGCGCCGTGAACATGGCAGTCTTCAGTGCATCAAAAGTTTTCTGACAGATGTCAGTCCAGTTCACTTTCTTAGGCTGCTTCCTGGAAGTCAGCTCTGTCAAGGATGCAACAATGCTGCCATATCCCTTGACAAACCTCCTGTAGTACCCTGTGAGTCCTAAAAAGACTCTCACCTCTGTCTGGGTCTTGGGGGGTTCCCAAGCCAGGATGGTATCAATCTTGGGCTGTAGGAGTGCCACCTGGCCTTTCCCAACCTGGTGTCCCAAGTACACCATGAAACCCTGCCCGATCTGGCACTCACTCACCTTGATCGTGAGGCCTGCCCTCCGCAGCGCCATCAACTCTTTCCAGAGGTGACGCAGATGTTCTTCCCAGCTGGTGCTGAACACTGCAATGTCATCTAGGTAGGCGGCACTGAAATCTTACAGTCCAGCCAACACCTGATTGACCATCCTCTGAAAGGTGGCAGGGGATTCTTCATCCCAAAAAGCATAACCCGGAATTGGTAGTGCCCATCTGGTGTGGAGAATGCTGACCTCTCTCTTGTCCCATTAGTTAAGGCGATCTGCCAGTACCCAGACATTAAATCAAACGTACTGAGGTACCGGGCAGCCCCTAACCGATCACTGAGCTCATCAGTTCTGGGGATGGGGTGCACGTCAGTCCTGGTGACTGAATTGAGCCCTCGGTAATCCACACAGAACTGGAGTTCTGGCGTGGCACCCGGTGCGGCAGCCTTTGGGACCAAGACCACTGGACTGGCCCAAGGACTGTTAGAGGACTCAATCACCCCTAAAGCAAGCATTTGGGAGACCGCCTCCTTGATGCAAGCTCTCACCCTGTCAGTCACTCTGTAAGTTGTGTGCTTAACAGGACTGTCCCCAGTGTCCACATCATGGACACACCAATCAGTGATACTGGGAGTCAGGGAGAACAGATCAGAAAACTGTCCCATCAGTTGGCGACAGTCATCCTGCTGCTCAGGGGTCAGGGTGGAAGAGAGGTTTACACCATCCACTGACCCATCTTGTTCTTTCACAGACAGGAGGTCAGGAAGAGGCTCAGTCTCCTCCTCCATCCAATCGTCTGTCACTAGGAGCATGCCCACTTCGGACAGCTCCAAGTGGAGCTTCAGGTGGTTGACATGTAGGAACCGCAAAGGGTTCCTAGGAGACTGCAAGTCCAGCAAATAGGTGACATCACTCTTGCGCGCCACCACCTAAAATGGTCCGGCCAACTTATCCTGGTGAACAGCACAAGGCTCCACGGGGGCCAAACCCACACTTTTGACCAGGCTGAAACTCGATCAGAGTGGCATTCTGATCGTACCACCGTTTCATATCCTCCTGGCTGGCCTCCAGAATCGCCTGAGCGAGTTGCCTGAAAAGCCTAGTTTGGTTTCTGAAGACCAGCATGTAGCTATATACATCCTGGGGAGGTTTACTGGGAGCTTTCTCCCAGCCTTCTTTAACCAAACTCAGAGGTCCTCCTACAGGGTGACCATCCAGCATTTGAAAGGGACTGAACCCTAAGGACTTCTGGGGCACCTCTCTGTAAGCAAACAGATGGCATGGCAAGAGGAAGTCCCACTTACACCCCATGGGTTCCTCAAGACCCATAATCACGCCTTTAAGGGTCTGGTTGAATCTCTCAACCAGCCCATTACCGTGGGGGTGGTAAGGAGTGGTGAACTTACAGGTTACACTTCACTCCTGCCACAGGGACTTCATATACTTAGATATAAAGTTGGTATCACGGTTGGACACCACCTCTCTGGGGAACCCCACACAGCAGAAAATCCCCATCAACACACGACCCACCACAGTTCGGAGAGGGATGGCTTCCGGGTACCGGGTGGCATGGTCCACCAAGACCTGGATGAACCTGTTGCCCATGGCTGTCTTGGGATCCAGAGGCCCCACAATGTCAATGCCCACCCTCTCAAAGGGGGTTATAACCACAGGGAAAGGTTGGAGATGAGCCTTTCACTTCCTCCTACTCTTGCCACTTGCCTGGCAAGCCTGGCAAGTCCTACAATGAGCATCAGAACTCTTGCGCATTTGGGGCCAGTAAATGCGGGTGACAAGCCTCTCAAAGTTCTTGTCTAGTCCGAAATGTCTTGCTAAAGGCACATCATGAGCCAGTCCCAGTAGGAAGGCTCTGCAGCGCAGGGGTACCACCAGCACACTGGCTGACCCAGGCTCAGCAACCTTAGGCTCGCTATACAGGAGACCATTCTCACAGTAAATCCAATGTGATCCAGACTGATCACCTGCTGCCAGGTTTGCAGCCTGTTGCCGTAAACCGACAAGAGAAGGGCACTTCTTCTGCTCCTCGCAGAACTCTTCCCTGGAGTGGCCTTGTTCCTGCTGCCAATGGGTCAGCTCAGGAAGGTCCCCCAGTTCAGCTACCTACTCCCCTCAAGGTCTGCCTCCTCCTGGACCATGGGAGCTTTGGGGGCTGGTTTCCCACGCTCCCTGACTCTTCTTTTAAAGGCAGGCACCTGGGCCACTCTTTCAGGCTCCAGGTCCTCTTGAACACCCTTACTGGCTGCCATAGACTGAGTGGTCACACACGCCCACTCTGGCAAACCCAACATCTCCAAATGAGCACTTCGCTCCACCTTAGCCCAAGGGGAGGTCTTCAAATCATTGCCCAACAGACAGTCAATAGGCATGGCTGGCCTCACAGCTACTTGAAGGGTACCTGAGACCCTCCCCCACTCAAAGGGAACCTGAACCACCTTGCAGTGGCTCTCTGTGTTGTCAGCGGCAATGACAGGGTAAAATGCATTGGGGATCACCTGCTCTTCAGACACCAGCCAACAACTGACAGCTGTCACACTGGCTCTGGTGTCTCTCAGAGCCTCCACCCTATGGCCATTGATGGTCACCCACTGCCTGTATTTCTTAGTGTTATCAGGCAGTTGGGTCCTGGGACCACCTCACAGTCTCCTAAAGAGACTAGGGACATCTCTGTGGGACCCCACCCACCTTGGGCACCCATCTCCTCACCCAGGGCTACACTAGCCATCTACCCGGGCGGTGCACCAGTGGGTGCTGTTTTACCTTTGTTGGGACATTGAGATTCGCAGTAGAAGTGGCCCACTTGACCACAACCAAAACATTTCTTGGGACCCCTCTGAACAGGCTTATCTGTCGGGGCCCCTGACTTCTTCTCAGGGGGAGGCTGAGACCCTTCCCTTGGTTCCCTTGGGGATTACTTTGGGGCCCTTATTGGAACTCCCTCTCTTTTCCCTTGTCCCCCACACTCTTCTGCTGCGGACCCTGCCCACCTTTGGTGGAGTGTCCCACATGACCCTTGTGGACCCGGGTACTAACCCAGCGGTCCACCTCCTCAGCCAGTTTCCTAGGGATAGTCAGCTTGCTATCAATCAGGTGCTGGCGTAGCTCTGGAAAACAATTACTAGACAAGTGCTCCCATGCAATCAAATTATAGAGCCCTTCAAAATCATCCACCTTGCTACCCTTCACCCAACCATCCAATGCTCTGTCAAAAAAGACACATATTCCACCCAAGTACTCGACTCCAGTTTCTTACAATTCCTAAACCTTTGTCTATAAAGCTCTGGGTCAACACATACCTGGTCATTAAGGATTCCTTCATATGCACATAGGAATTCTGATCCACAGAGGGCAAGTCTAACAAGGTATCCCGTCCATCACTGAAGATCCGTCCCTACAACCCTGCTCCCCAATCGTTCTCAGGGACCCGGTGGGAGGTCATAGCTACCTCATAGGCCTTAAACCATTGCCCAATATCTTCATTCTTGTGGAACTCCTTAATGACATCTTTGGGGACGAATACTCTTGTTTAAACAGGCACGGATGGTGTGCTGCCACCAGAGGGAGTAATTTCTAAACTCTTGGTTTTCAATTCCAACTCCCTCAACATTCTTTCATGCTCTAAATGCATCCTCTTCTCTTCCAAGGCTAACTTCTTATTCTCTAACTCCATCTGACCACCCAGCTTCAGTTTGGCTACCTCCAACTTATGCATTCTATCCCTCTCCCTGTCCTCCAGCTCCTCTGGGGACAGGCCCTTTGAAGAAACACTGCAGCCTGTCCTGGAAGGTGCTTTCTCCCCGGTCAGGCCCAATGGCCCATCCAGCTACCCATCTGTATTATCTGCCTCCTCTCTAGGCTCTTCAGGATGCTCAGTAGCATTTCCAGATTTCAACCAGGCCCTCAGCACCTTTTGGAACTCTTCCTTCCTTCCTGGTGATGACTTTCACAGGGATTTTGAATCTTTCACAGAATGTTTTAAGCTGTGGCACAGAGTACATATCCACCCTATCTTCTTCAAATTGTAGATACATAGATGCACTGGATGCTGATTTGGTCATGGTAGCAAAAATTGGCAGTTCTCAGCAAAAGTAGAAGTCCCAAGGAAAAAAAGAATTCTACCAGAATGTATGTGGTCACGTTATGGTCTGCACTCACTAGAAGTGTACACCAATCACTGTATATGAATCACAAATGCAAGTCCAAATCCTCACCGCTGACCACCAATGTTTGAATTGAGGGTCTCTAGTTGGCAGAGGTAGGTACCTTTGACCAAGCAGGTGCCCTTGCTTCTAGTCAGGGAAAGATGGATACACTCCTGAATAACCCCTGCTCACCCGCTTGGTAGCTTGGCACGAGCAGACAGGCTTTTCTCAGAGGCAGCGTGTAAAGCATTAGGGAACACATACAGTAATACAGTGAAAACACTACAAATGGACACCACACCAGTTTAGAAAAATAAGTAATCTTTACTAGACTTAACACAAGACCAAACGACAAAAATCCACAATACTGTAATAAAAATATAACTTTAAAATGGTAGAAATAGCTTAGTTCAATGTAGATGGTAAAAGCGACACTTTACTCTCAAAGTACCTTGGATGCGTCACGCAAAACAAACGAAAGGGTCGCAGGGAAGGAGATGCGTTGGTTCCTTGCTTCTAGGGAGGTGATGCGTCGGTTCCTTACTGCAGCGCAGGGGAGGTGATGCGTTGGTTCCTTACCGGAGAGGAGGTGATGCGTCAGTTTCTTACTGAATTCCGGTGCAACAAGATGGCGCCTCAATGCAATGCGACAATCCGGTGCTATGCGACAAAATGGCATCTTGGATGCGATGCGACAACGTGGATGCATTGCGTGCACGCCCGACAGCCGTGTGGCGAAATCGATGAACATTGGAGCCGCGACAGGCCCTGCGACACGCTTTTCCGGTGATGCGACGGCGACCTCGGTGGCGTCATCACGCATTTCCGGTTATGCGACACGCTTCGTTTGCGATGCAACAGCGAACAGCTGCGGCGGCGGCACGCTTCTCATTGTTGCATCGCGCTTCCAGCTCCCAGCGACACACAGTTTTATCAGAGGACCCAAACAACAGCAGGCACCTCTCTGCAGGTAGAATTCCCAGCAAAGGAATTTAGGGGGAGCTGGTGGTGAAGTCTTTGTGTCCCTGAGACTTCAGAACAGAAGGCAAGCTCAGTCACAACCCCTTGGAGATCTTCCTCAAGATAGTAAAAGTATACACAAAGTTCCTTTTCTCCTTTCCTTTGCAATAAAGTAACCACTGCAGGCCAACCCCAAACAGAAAATAGCACAGGGACAGTCTCCTCCTTCAGCTTCCTTGATTCTTCTTGGCAAAGGTTTGTCTTGATTCCCAGAAGTGATCTAAAGTTCTGGGGTCTGGGCCCCAATATTTATACTGCATAATCCTTTGTCCTCTGAAGGCAGCGGGTGTCTGTGCCCAGCCAAAACCAGTTCTGTCCTCCCTGGTGCAGCTTCCTGGCAGGAGGTGGGGACAGCATTGTTGAAAGCAGACCTGGCACAGGTAGCTGAAAGGAAAACTTCTCCCCTACTCTCTATTCTATGAGTGCTCAGGCCAGTAAAAGGAAATCTACTCCCCCTACTCTCCATTCAATGCAGGTCCTATTGAGCCCAGCCCTGACCCATCAGAGTGCTGGAGCCAAGGCCCTCTCCAGCCCCCTGTCACTCTCAACCCAGACACGGAATACACAAATCTAGCGGAGGCATGTTGGATGGTTTGGCACGAAAAAAGCTACTTTCTAAATGTGGTATTTTCAAACACAGAATGTAAAAATCAACCACACTAAAAGATGTATTTTAACATTCTGAGTTCAGGCATACTAAACTTTATTTTCCTATCTTGTTCCTAGGGTCAGTTAAGATTATAAGATATTATAATCAAACTGCTCATTCTGGCCTATGTGAACAGATAGCCTTGCAATAGTGAAAAACAATTTGGCTGTAATTCATTATTAGGGCATGCCACCCACATCAGGGCATGTCCTACCTTTTACATACAATGCACCCTGCCCTGGGGCCTACCTTAGGGCTGACTAATATGTAGAAAAGGGAAGGTTTAGGGACTGGCAAGTGTGTGCACTTGCCAAGTCGACATGGCAGTCCCAGACTGCACACAGGCTCTGCAATGGCAGGCCTGGGCCATATTTTACAAGCTGCTTTTGTGGGTGGCACAACCAGTGCTGCAAGCCCTCCAGCAGCATTCAATTTACAGGCCCTGTGCGCACATAGTGCACTGTACTTGGGTCTGATAAGTAAATCAAATAGGCCAATCATGGAGTCACTAATCCAATACAACAATTTACAATAGGGAGCACTTGCACTTTGGTACTGAATATCAGTGGCAAAGTGCCCAAAGTATCTAGACCAGCAAAAACATAGCAAAAACATAGGAGGCAACAGTGAAACAATGGAAGGGAGGCCAATGCCAATGGTGCCAGGTCTAACAGGGACCCCTCACCTCGAGTGAGATCTCGTGGGAAGTTCACCTTGCCGCTGGAAAATAAACAGGGAAATAACTTTAGCTGGTGGATAAAGCTGAAAACCATGTACCATTCATGTGCATGGAACAGTACTACAGTGGGACGTACCTATCTTTCGTCCCTTCGGTGCAGGCCCCGAGTGAGCTAATCCCACAGTTTGGAGGATTTGAATAATATGCCAGTGTATGGTGCGGGTGAATGTGTTCCACTATAAAGACACTGGCCCTTTAAACTCTAGACTCATCAGCAGAACATTGAAGCAACCAAGACATTGCACGATTTCAGTTGTATTTTTTAAATTAACAGGCAGCATTCAAAGACCCCCAAGAGGGACGCAGAGAGGCAGACTCTCCTCGGAGCAGTAAGTACTTAGAGAGTGGGGAATGCAGGTAGCCTGGCCCGGTGGGTGCAGGGTTTTTCCACAGCCGGGGATCTTGCAAGCAGTGACTTGTGGCCTTACGGCCAGAAATGTGCTTTGGAGCTGGAAGAACCAGTTCGATCCTCGGTGTCGTCTCAACATCCTGTGATTCTGGGCAAAATACTTAATCTCCTCTGTGCCTATCAAAAACAAATGTGTCCTTGTGTAACGTAACTGGGTCTCATGTGAGGCCCTCCAATGTAACATAACTGATGCTTATGTAAAGCGCTCCAATACCTTCGGCTCCGGTTCGCGGAACCAAGAACTAAAAAACACAAGCAACAAATGGAAAGTAATTTTGCCTTCTGCAGAGCCCAGCTCGTTGTTCATTGCTCGCCAGGCTGATGACAGAGCTCGCCGCCCACCCGATAACTTGTCAACGCCCGTTACAGTGTCTCTCGTGAGTGGCCGGCGTCTGATTTAAGGCTGCGCCAGGAGATGTGTCAATGCAGTCAGATGCAAATAAAATAAAATAAAGTGCGTGTCTCCCCGTGGGAGGAGGGAAGAGAGGCCATCACACACTGTACTGTGTGATGGCCAGTTAAAATGTTCTCATAGTAAATTGCCGGAAAGGGAAGGAAACACAAAAAGGCGGGACTTTGACAGAAATGCACCAATTAGAAGACAGCATTTCTGAATGCCACAGATAGTACCCAATGGCAATCGGTGGGTTTGCCAAGCCCCACAGAACAGATATAAAAGGTTGATCGAAGCGCAACCTTAAAAAGTGATGCTCCAATGGTGATAGGAGCTTGTAACTATTCCCCAGTGTTTTTTAACCTCAGAAAGATTAGAGGTCAAGACAGTCCTCTCATGATTCAAAAATGTGGCATGTGGTTTGGAAACATATTCAGAGTAGGTGTGGTTAACTGGCCAATATGTTAGCTTTGGAAGTAGGAGAGTTGAGTTCTTCTCCCAGTTTTTGTTAGGACCACTCCGCGTGATCCTGGGGAGATTACGTCTTCTATGTATGTGTATCCTCCTTTGTTTGCTAAAACTAGGAATATTTTAACATTGCCTAATGAGTAGCATTGAAAATAGGGGTGTGCAAAATTTTCGTAATTTGCTTTCTTGTATTTATGCAAAAAATTTGGGAAATTACACGCAATTGTGTATAATATAATAAAATGCAAATTGATCATTTAGTAATATATTTTTGCTTTAACTGCATCCGTGCATCATTTTTTCACACATGGAAACATTTTGCTCTACAAAAAAATCACACAAAAAATCAATTGCTGCAAACATCCACTGCTTGCATTCTGATTATTGGCATTGATAACTGTCCTCTAATTTGCCACAGACAGTGGTGTAACTAAGCAATGTGGCAACATGGTATAATTTGGGGCATTTCATTTTTGCCAGCGAAGGTGAATTTCCAGCAATCACATGAATTGCGTTGGTTCAATTTAAATTTCGTATTGGCCTAATTAACAGCTATTGGAAAGAAAATATGTTTCATCTTCAAACTATTCCCAATAAATAAAGCTAACAACTCACTCCCCACCAATCAAGAGCAACCATTGTGAAGCCATTTCACTCAGCCGTCGCAAAATCGTATGATGAATATGCAAATGAGTGTCTATTTCTTCCATACATCTCTTCTTCATGCCATGATTAAGCACAGCCACAAGGTCACTATGACCAGAGACTTTTTAAGACATGGTCAAAGTGGGCTCTGGCCCTGGGCCCCAGCTTTTCAGGCCCCTCCCTGATAGAGCCAGCTCTGTTCTGTATATCTTGAAGATCTTGAATAATCCTTAAACAAATTGCTTTAAATACCATTTCCCTTGAATTTATTTTGTAAGTGGGTGGTGTGTGAGAGTCTATTAGGACATGACATGTTGTGTGTATGTTTCTTTTAGTATAGGGTATCAAAAAAACACATAGGTTTTCCCAGGACAGCTCTTGGGATCAACACCCTTTCCACACCCATCATTATAGGACTTCTAGACCAGGAAGGATATATTGTAAGTGGTAGAATCTTTTTGTTGCGTTACAGTACTTAGAGGAGGACGATTCTACCATCTTCCCTCTTTACTCCCTTTTTTGTTTTTTGTTTCTTTTAGATAAAAACGGGGCCTCTCATATGAGAAATGGAAGGGTGTCATAGACATTATGTGCAGTAATATTAGTAAGCGGCTGTGTTAAAAAGTTGTAACACACGTCACCATCTCTGAATATTAGATGAAAACACATTTAGAATTTGGCTCGGTGTGCCTGTGCACGGCCAGTGACCTGGCCAAAGAGGTCATGAAAGAGCTGAAATTTGTTTATGAATTCAAAGTTGCTCCTAACAGGGGTCCCAAAAATATGTTTTGCCCAGGGCCCCCGAAATCCTTAAGATGTCCCCGGCTTTGGCATGACAGAAGCACACATCCGACCCTCACATATGACGCTAAAACTGTACTTGCCACATAGGGCGTGCTACAAACTCACACGTGGCTACTATGCACAATCAACTGAGTAGCGCTTTGGAACCTCGCTTAAAGGTATGAAGCACTATTCAGTGCTATACAGCAGCAGTATTCAATACCATTCTCCTCAGCTTAAAAGTACCACAAGGTTACAGTATTTTCAAATATGTCTTCTGACACATTCAGATCAGTCGCTCACTCACACATGCGCTCAACATATCGAACTACTAGACAGGCAGGGCACGAGTTGGGGGTACACACGGGTGGACAACGTTCACCCACTATTTTCACAGGGTTGGGCCCCATTGAAAAATATGCTGAATTTGTCCCGGTGTAATTTGCAAACACCAGGACACATTCAGCAGGCCTGCATGTTGTTGTTTGCTTTGGATCCCCAACAACCTGCTTTGGATCCCCAACAACGGGCAGGCAGGGATGGGGCTTTCTTAGCTCAGACTCCTGCTGGGCCCATAACAAAGGCTGGATCTGAGGGGTCATCAGTCCTCCTTATGGCATCTCATGGCTGAGAGAAGTCAGGAGCCTCACACCTAGATGCAAATGCAGCAGAGGGGAAACAAAGGCACACACCTTGTTAGCACTTCACACATACTTAAGAGAGGCACCTTTTCACTTTGTTCAGGCTCTGTTTAGGAGATATGCGTGCACTGTAAGAATATCAGATGTGCTGGTCTTTCCCAGTATTTACACAAAATAAATTGCATTTATATAGTGCTTACCACCTCTGAGGAGGCGTTGAAACAATTTAAATATCAATATTTTTTCTTGTAAAGCACTATGGGTGGAGGAAGTTTACATTGACAAAAGACAACATTGTTTTATGACTAGCTTAGAAAAGTGTGAATCTTCTGCCTAAATCAGGAGGGTTTCCTTCTATACTTAAATTGTGCTCCAATGTACTCATGATAGACACAGGGCCGGACTGGGGACAGAAACCGGCCTTGGCAAACTGCTCAGCAGGCCCCCTGGGGTGAGGGGGAGTGCAGTCGAGCAGTTTGCGAGGGCCAATTTCGGCTGATTTTGGTACAGGGGGCTGATATTGCCGACCCCCAGGGGCCCAAAACCAGCCCCCACCCTAGCGCCCCACCGGGGAAACGCCCCATGTCCGCTATGGCCAGTCCAGCCCTGGATAGACATGTTAAACATATATGCGGGGGCTTATGATCTGTTGTCACTTCTTATGATGCCACTTCCTGTGATGGCACACGCTGTGATGTCACGCGCCGTGATGTTACGCGCCGTGATGTCATGCTCCTTTGATGTCACTTGCATCCTGATTAACTAGGTTAGGGGCATATCAACAAGGGCTTTATCTCTGCTTTTTTAGCTTTAAAAGCCAAAAAAGGAGAGATAAAACTAGCGCCCTATCAACAACAGGGTGCTAACATGCAAATTTGCATGTTAGCACCCTTTTACTCTACGCTTCCCCTTGCATCTCTAATGAGATGCAAAGGGGGCGTTCCAGAGTAAAATAATAGGAGAAATGTCGCTAAGCGACATTTCTCTTATTATCAAGAATGTCGCTAACCCTGTTAGAGACAAAAAAAGCAGCGCTAACCGCGGTTAACACTGCTTTTTTACATCTGGTATTTTTCTGACTTAGCCATGATATCCTATGGAAGGTGGATATCATGGCTAAGTTTGCCTGTCCCTATCAACAAGCTAACGTGAGATTATCGCTGGGTTTCCAGCGATAATCTCACGTTAGCCTGTTAGCGTGAGGATTTTTATCGCTATTGAGATAAGCGTTGCTAATAGCACGCTATCTCAGCGATAAAAATTCACGCTAGCCGGCGATAATTATCCTAGCGCTAAGTGCGCTTAGAGATAATTATCGCCGGTTGTTGTTGATATGCCCCCAAGTGCCCCCACTTATTTTTTTCGTACTTGTGCCCTGTATACAGGCAACATTGTTTATATGGGATTCGTGAAAAGGAAATAGGGACACGGCCTGATCGGAAACCCCAGACTGCCTTAGCACCCCCATACTATCGCCCAGCAGAACAGCGGAGATTCTCTCATCTTGCGCCTTCCTGCTCGGGTCCTTGGAAGATGGAAAATTCCGAGCAACGCAGGCATGAGGCGGTTTTTAATTTGGATTTGCTAAATTCCATGATATGAACCCCTTATCTGTTTTTAAAGACTCTGAAATGAACTGTAATTGAAAATTACACAAAAAGGGTCAGGCCTGATAACATGCAGCTTCCTCGATGCCTTTCAAACGGGGGCCTGCTCGGCAGCTAATTGCCAAAGTTGTGTATCTCTGATCTCGTACAATCAGCGCACAGTGCTGGAAGGGACGTGCCAGGGGGGCACGAGCTCTGCGCGAGCCGCCGCAAAACACGTTTGGCAGCACTTACAGATGTGCGCTTTGCAAATGTTGAGATACCCAGTGACATTTAGAAATGAATTCGATGCCATGCAGAGTTTTAGCTTAAAATGTTTTTAATTGGACACATATTTGAGAATTACAGTACATTGAAATTCAAAGGCAGTAGACGCCAGGCGTGTTCTCAATGCTCACACTGTCGTGTCTTGAAACCCCGTCACTCGCGCCTTTCCTCCTCCACGGAATTCACAGCCCACCTCTAACTTCTGAAACAACATCCGCCTCCAAAACACTGGTTTCGCCAACATGGAAACATCACCCCCATCACTTCTTGGAGGGTAGCTCCATGCACCTACTTGGATGGCATGGGTTCGAATATCAGTCCAACGACTCTCCTTTCACCCTTCCGAGGTCAATAAAATGAGTTACGTTCGTTGAGGTAATGATGAGGTCCAGGGCTTTAAGAGGGATGAAAAAACTGGAGTCTCTCAAAGGGGCGTGGACAATGTAATTAAGGGCGTGGTTTAAAACACCCAAGCAAACAATCTGTGCTTAGCACAGTGTACCGCCCGATTTGTACTTTGCTGTTTCTGTCATTGCATCCAAATATATGATACAACAAGTAACATCATACTTACAACAAGTCAGGACTATTGGCTTTGTCGTTAGTTGCATAAGATAAATAAGCAGCAACTATGGCTTGTCTATAATATTGAAAAAGCTTCCACTTAAAGCCCTGGTAACACCACGAGAACGTTGCTTCTCCTGAGATTCAAAAAGACAAGGGAAATCCAGAGAGAAAATGACTCTCTTTAAAGTATTTCCCTTACCCTACAACGGTCGCCTGGCATGACCGCAGCCGTAACTTCTCCACTAGTGAGAAGTGAGCAGTGTGAGCACCCGCAGGCACATCGATGTGCCCACTGTCACTGCAGTCCGGAAAAAAACGGCCCGCCTGTGCCAGGGCACAAAACAGAGCCCGATAGATAGAGACCCGTTTCGAGGCGCCTTTAAAAAACTGCCGGGGAGGTGAGACTTAAAGCCTTGATGAGGTCTATTATAAGGCTGTGTAGTGGGTTAATGCACCTGTTACGGAAATGTGTGTGAAAAAAGACAGTGGTTACCAGTTCAAATCCTGGCATGGATTTGCCTGCCTTTCACCCCGGTTAGCTTGATAACAGTATGGATGATCTGGGCAAATCGCTAGCGTCTTTTGACTCGACGTGGCAAGTTGCAGTCAAAACTGGACGAAGAGATATTTTTTGAAAAATCGTTGAGACAACCCCTTTTGAGGGGTGTACTAAATAAAATACCAGAAGCAAATGTGTGTAGCCTTCGTTTGTACAGCCGTCGACAATTTCCGCCTAATCTTCTTGCCAATTCTCCAGGCGCTGCATGACACCTGTAATTAGAAGCAGCCTCGCCAAGGAACATTAATTTCAGCACCAAGGACAGCGATGACTGGAGCTCATCAAAATCAGGATAATTTCTAAATGACAGGGTTGATGTTTTAGCTCCCGAGACAGTGGTCACAATCAGAGTCCTGATTCCGCCCACGTCCCTCCCCCCCACCTACACACCTTTCTCACGTCAGGTAAGCACCTTCTTTGATGGTCCTATTTCAGGGTCGGACAAGCTCCGTGGGCCAGAATCTGCTGTTCTCGTAAACCTAGGCGAGGAAGCCACGAGCGTGTACAGGTGCAATGCTCAAATTAAGGCTAATGAAGGCACGTGCCATGCAATACCACCACAAATGACCACTAGAGGGTAGCAGAAAGCAAAAAATAGGGGAAGGGAGCACCCAAGTGGTAAAATGTCACTTTACAAAGACCTCCAACCATCTATGCATCAGAATTCGATGTGCAGCACATTCTGGTCTGACCCACCAGATGTTCACCGAGCAACTGGCAAATGTTGTGTTTTTTTACTCAACATTTAAAAATATTAACTGCTTCCTCCTTCTCATTGGGCCAGATTGATCACAATGTGATGCAATGCAATGCAGAAAGATAATGACGTTCTGTAACAGGGAGATAGAAAGAATACACCATATCTACTAAGGTGTGACACCTTGCTGCTCTCTCCCTGGGCTAGAGAACTGAGGGTCAGATTTACCAGGGGCTTGCATTGCTCTTGTGTCATGCAAGATGAGGCAAGGCAAAAGAAGCCCTTAAATGAGATTGACTGTGCCATGAAGAGCCTTCTTGTGTGGCACTGCATGGCACAGTAAATCCACAGGAATGCAAGGCAGCGGCACCCACAGAGTGGAGCATGGGTGCTCCCAGGCATCCACCCATGGTTTTTGATGCATTCCTAGATTGACTTACAAAGTAAACCTAGGAATGCGGCAAAATGCTACGCCTTCCCAGGAGAGGTGTAATGAGGAGAAACATGTTTATTCCTCCTTGTGTTTTCCTCAATATATAAATAAAGATATTTCTCCTTGTTGCTCCTCTGTTGGGAAGGCGTACCATTTTGAAGCAATCCCAGGTGTACTACCCTTAGTATATCGGAGATTGCATCAGCATCCATGGGTAGATGTGTGGGAATGTTCGTGCTCCACCCACGGAACGCCTTCTCATGGTAGGTGAATGTAAGGCAACGATTTGTGCTGCTTTGCATTATCCTGGATTTACTGAGTCACACAGAGCCATGCAAGGTGGCTTTGCGTGGCTTAATAAATCTCACTTAAACCCTTGCGTTGCCTTGCATGACACTAGGGAGGGCAACCCAATGGCTAGTAAATCTGGATCACAAGATAAGATGGCACTATTTGGAGAAGTGATGATGTCATTGTGACTGTCCACACATAAATGAACCAAAAGACCTACCTCTTGCCATAGTAATTAGTCCAGAGAGGATCTCTTGCTCAGCGCTTCTCATAGATCTCCCGATCGTTACATTGAGTTTCACGGGACTGCACTCATGGTGGTGAAATAATAAACTGACACTTCCAGGTAACATTAGATTGCAATAGAGGTGGTGACATATTCAGCTGCCAATGACAGTTCACATTAGATTACACTGGTGCCTGTGAAATCTCACACTGACAGTTCTGGTTTATAGAATTGAAATCATGCTGGTGAAATTGTGCACTGAGAGCCCCATTTATTACATGGACAGTTCCAGTTTACATGGGGTTGCACTCATTCTGGAGACATGCTGTACTGGTGGTTTCATTTAACATTAGATTGCTCTAGTACTAGTAAATATTTCACTGACAGTTGTGTCTAATTTGGGATTGCACAGGAGCTGGTGTTATTCAGCAACAGAATGTGCACTGAACGATAGCCCTCGTAACTTGGTGAAAATTTACTGTTTGCACTTGTCAGCCGGCACAATGATGTCTATTGATCAGTGAGTGCAAATGTCAATGTGAATTTAAATTGGTGAGGTGTAGTCTCAATATAGGCGAAAAACGTTGTCACTAGCGCAATGCCATATCCTATGGTCTAGGATAACTGAATCCCTCTCACATAATCAAAAAAAGTGGCTCACTACATCTAAATCTCAGATGAACTAGAGAGAGAGCAATAAAGAAGGTGAGAAAGAGAGAGACAGATGGAGGAGCGTGAGACAAAGAGAGAAACAGAGGGGTAGAGTGTTAGAAATTGGGTTACTGGTTGACTGGGTTGTAAGCCCTGGTCAAGCAGCATCTACAATCCTACAGAGGGTTAGACACAAGCAAACCCCAAATTAACCTTTGCTCAATCCCCTGGCAGCTTGGCACAGAGCAGACATGCTTAATGTAGAGCAATGTGTAATGTATTTGTGCAACCTTTTAAGCAGTAAAACAGTGACAAAACCACACAAAAAGATCCTACACCAAATTAGAAAAATAACGCTTTATTTAATAAATAAAACAAGACCAAAACGACAAAAATGCAATCAGTAGAACCAGAGTTATGATTTTTTAAAGAATAAATGGAAAAATGACACCTAAAAGCATTAAGAGGCAACCACTGCTATCTGGTTGCTTTGGACTGGGTCAAAGTCAAAATTTCAGGCCAACCAGATTTGTTCACTGAATATTTACCTTCTCAAGTTTTGTGACAAGAGTCCCACTCATGTTGTAGAGGGTTGCGGCAAGCAAGGAGAGCATGGCCGGCAGTGTTTGGCATGGCTGGAAGAGCAGACCAGACGGCGCGGACAGGCAGGCTGGAACTTTGTGTTGACAATCCTCTGCGAGTGATCGAAGCATGCTAACACTGGTTTTAAGTTACAAAGAGACAAAAGCTTGATGTTAAGAGTCTGTGAGCCACATAAGGGCCCAGGACCTGTAAGGCACCACTTGGCGGTCAGGAAGTTGCTGCATCTGTGTCAGGAAACTGGTTTGGGGGTCTTTATATCCCTAATGCTCAGATCAGGAGGCCAGCAGACTAGCCCTTTGAGTCATTCTGGGTCCAGGGTTCAAGATGAAGTTGCAGGTCCAATTCGCCTTACCCAGGCAAGAGGGCAGCTGGCCGCAGGTCAGAACAGCAGGGCAGGACTTCTTTCAGAGCATTAGTCTAGCAAAGTGGAATGCCTTACATCACCACAGCAGTCCTACTTCCTGGAAGAGTATCCATAGGTCCAGAAGTATACTGAAGATTTGGTGTCTGAGGTAATTCTTTTATAGCCTGGTGCCCTAGTTCTGGAAGATGGGAGAAACTTCTAGACAGTGACTTTGAAGTGCATGGAATTTCCTGTCTGCCCCGCAATGGCTCCAGGCTGGCTGAGGTGAGAATTCAGGGTTGTTAGGTCCATTGTGTGAAAGCAATGCACAGGTTATTCAGGTGTAATTCGGGCTGTGCTCAGCTCCGCTCCCCATCCTGCCATCAGATGGCCCACTCAGGCACACCTAACCCCAAAGTACAGTTTGAACTTGTTTTCTAGATATTCTGGTTCTGAACCATGTAATGGCTTGTGGACAGACACACAGCCTTAAAGGTAATTCTCTCCCCTACCTGGAGCCACAAATGTGCCTGCTACAGACTTAAACTGTTGAAATTCTTTTAGTAGGCAGCAGGCTGCATTTTTCAAAATCTATAGCTTATTTAATGGTCTCCGTTTAATGCCAACATACAAGGTATTACAGTAATCAAGCCTTGATAAAAACTAAGGTGGTAACTACAGATTTGTGCAGATCAAGGGAAATGAAGGGCAACTTTCTTCAACATTTTTATAAAAAAATAAAAAAAAAAGATGAAGACAATCCATTTATCTGGACCTCAAATTACAGCTCAGCATAAAAAATGACACCCAAAATCCAAGGTTTAGAGGCTGGTTGAGGAAGAGAACCAAGGGATCGAGGCCACCAAGAATGACTCCAAAAGTCAACATTCTTCCAGAACAGAAGAACCTCAGTTTTTGGGGAATTCAGTTTTAAACAATTTTTACTCATCCAACTATCGATAGTTAACATACATCTGTTGAATCAATCTGCCACTTCCTTCACATTACTGGAAATCTACACATCTATCTGAGTATCATCAGCATATGCTGCTGTGGCCAAGCTAAAATAATGAGTAAGCTTGGCCATTTGAGCCACATAGATATTAAGAAGTGTAGGGCTGAAGGATGACCCCTGGGAGGCCACGGAGGGCAGGGAAAAGATTTAAGGTTAAACTCCTCAGGGATACCCTTTGTTAATGACCTTCTAGAAATGAAGCAAGGAGCTCCAGGGCTAACCCAGTAATCCCAATGGCTGCCAGCTGCTTTAACAGGATCACATGGCTGACAATATTGAAGGCCGTGCAGATATCAAAAAGCATCACCATAGCCTCCCCCCCATCCATAATAGATCTTACTTCTTCTGCGACTGCTAGCACGGCAGTCTCAGTCCTATTGTTTGCTCTAAAAGCAAACAGTACTTCATTCAATATTTTGTTTCCTGTAAGAAATGGGCCAGAGATGTATTGAGATGTTTTTCGACCAAGAGATAGGTTGGTAATTGTTCTCTATCAGAGTATCAAGACTGCATTTTTTTAAAAGTGGAAGGACAGAGGTTTGCTCACAGTCCTCAGGAAAATGTCCTTCCTTAATGATAGTATTACAAAAAGTCATAAGAACCAGGGCTATTTCATCAACTACATCATGATAGACTCTAGGTGGGAAAAGATCTAAAGTAGCTGCTGACTTTGTATGACTAATAAATTCAACCATCTGATCCATTGTCAGAAGGGGAAATTTGCAAAGCGCAGCATTATTGATGAGCAAGGAGCTGGTCTCAACGTCCTGATTCTGAAGGGATCTGGTAAGATCGAAGCCACTATATACGACTTTCAGCTTATCTTTAAAAAAAAGTTGCCAGTTTGTCACAAAAGGACTGACAAAGCGGTAGGCTACTTGGGGGATAACACTTTACAAGTGTTGGTCCAGTTATAAAAAGCTCTCTGGATGAATTAACTGTGAGGGTGATTTTCTTATTATAAAATTTAGTTTTTTCCTTAATTATTAGTTTCTTATATTCCTGAATTAGACTTTTGCAAGTAAATGTTTTGTTTTCACTTTAATTGGATCTCCAAATGTTTTTTTGCCTACAGCATTTTTGTTTCATTTCTCTTAGTTTCGGGGAGAACCACTTTGCTGTTGGACGATTTCTAAATGTGTTTGCATTTTTTATAGGCACTACTTTGGAAACTGCCTTATGTATCCACTGGCTGTATTTAACTGCTGCTCTCTGCTCCATTTGAATACTCTATTAATAATGGTGAGGAGGCTTCAAAGTTTGCCTTCAGATCTTTTTATCTATATTGTTCCATGTGTAACTCTTTTTTGCCATCCCAACTTTATTTATTATGAGTTTGGGAGCTGGTAAAGCTAATACAAAGTGGACAGCATCATGGTCGTACCAAAACATCAGTAATACTGCATCCACCCTGAATTTCGAATAGTAAGAAGAAATGGCATCCAAAATATGGCCTGCATTATTTGAACTTACAGCAAGATATCTCAGTGGGTTAATGTGATTAAGAACTTTGGGTTATTTAGAGCTTGGCAGAGATCTCCATGCTGTAAAAGAAGCTGTCATGGAGGCAGTCTTCACAGCACTCAACAAACATTTTTGTAGTGACCCCTAAAGAAGGAGCACTTTTTTCTCAATACCAGTGGCGGCTCCTCTGCTAAGGCAGAGGGGCATCACCCCACTGCCTTTTGCAGTGTAAAAAAAGGACAAATAAAATGATAATAACTGGATTTCTTTATCATTTTTTTGTTCCTGCTGCAGGCGTCTTGGCGGAGCGGGGCAGATCTGCTCTGCTCTCAGAGCAGGGGGAGGAGTGGTGTGCACTATGTAAGTGCACATGAATGTTTAGCCAACCATCTCAGCCCCTCCCCTTGTCCCTCTTCCCCCCTCCCTGCCCCACTGCTGCTTCCCAGGAGCAGCCGCCACTGCTCAATACAAAAAAATAAATGGCTCCAATGTGCAGGGTGTTATCTTGCTGTGTGCTGCGGTCATTCAGCACATGGCAGCCATAGCCGGTAAAATGAGTGATGGCTGCTGCACCCTCAATAGGATTGGATTATCTTCACTGTGATCTGGCATTCATTGGTGGATGGGACTCCAGTTCAGAGGTTTATACTAGCAGAACCCCCAGTGTAAGCTGGTTCCAGGATCTAAAAAAACGATAGGGTTGGGGAACCCTTTAGAAGAACACTTGACTAATAGACTGATAGCGAAGAAAGAGAGTTCGTTCTTCTATTGGGCAATTGAAGAAGCTATTGATGGAGAATTTGAGCTAGGCGGAGAGTTGTGGGGGGGATCCTTCCCGGGTATAGATTTGGTGGACTTGTGGCAATGTTCCTATAGTACTCTCTTCTCAGCTGTTAAACCAGCATGGCTGAGGAGGAAACATTATTTCACTACACATAGAGCCTATCTCTCCCCAGCAAGGCTCTCTAAAATATCTAAAGTCTCACCTGCCAGATGTAAAAAATGTAATCTGGAGAGTGCCCCTGATGTGCATATGTTTTGGGAGTGCCTATCTCTTTCTGTATTCTGGAGGGAGGTTAAAATCTATCTAACATCTGTGTTGGGCCACCCAATACAGATTTCCCTTAAACTTGTTATCTTTGGAATACTTAGCGACATCACTGGCTGTAACAGGGGCTTTTTGTTTTTTGCTATATTATTGGCCAGACGGGAAATTTGCAAGAGATGGGTTGAGACTATTCCCCCCACACATTCGGATTGGCTATCAGCCCTATATAAAACATCAAAGACAGACCTGGCCAGATTGAAGAACTCCAAGAAGAGAACTATTTGGGACTGCCTGATAAGTTGGACTCCAGACTGCCTTTTTTTTTTTTTCTCCAACTTTTTCTTTTTTTTCTTTTTTTGTCCTATGATTAAGCCTCAGGGAAGCTCTTAGATTGTGCTGGTTTGCGCTACTGTCCTGGGTGTTCTAGGTGTTGATCAACAGTGGGCAACCAGCACTAGTCGTTGGTCTTAAGGTACTTGTTGAGCATGACCATCCTCTCAATAATAATGGGAGGTCAGCTACTAGAGGGAAGTTGGTGTGCCACTGGTAAGTGGGGGACAGGAAGTGCGTGATTGATTACCCCTAAAACTTACCCCTCTCAATTGAGTGATAGTGGCGACCTTCTGACCTCAGGTCAGCTGGGGTCGGAGGCGAATGAGGAAATTTAAAAAAAAAAAAAAAAAAACAATAAGTGTACCATATGAAAATAGGAAAATAAATAGCATCCCAACTGTAACCTCCTATTACAATACCAACATCAATGAGGAAAACAACAGAAGCAAAGCCTTCTTCAAGGCTGTCAAACAATGCACCAATCCTCTAATAGACCCACAGTGTCTGTTTCAGTCAACAAATGCAATGCCATCAACTTCATCTTTACTGACCTCTATAAATTCGAATCCAACAACATTTCCAAATTAATGGCTCCCAGCAGTCCCTATCACCTCACAGCCAAATGGACCTTCTTCAATTCAGTCTCAAACAAGTATCTCTCCAATATATTGAACTATCTCAAACTCATCCTCTTATGAAGACAACACTCTTCATCTTTCCCTTTTCCATCATAAACTGCTCCAAAGAGAGGCACTCACACCCCTTCTCCACATTATCAACACCTCCAAAGCCAAGGAAAATTCTCAAATGCTATTAAGACAGGTGAGATCCTTCCCCTGCTAAAGAAACCATCCCCCGGTTCCAGCCAACATCACCAACGTCTGCCCTTCTGATCCCCTTCTTTTCTTGGGAAAAATTGTCTAGAAAGCAGACACCACCCAGCTGCAGGGGCACACCAGCAAGTATAATCACCTACAGGACTACAAGTAAGAGTTCTGAGACAGCCACATTTCAAGTAGGCAACAATGCCCTCATCTTTAATGACAGGAATGGCCCCTGCCTCTGTGTGTTAATTAACCTCTCACAGCCCTCAACACAGTTGGCCTTCCAGCTTTGGTCATAATCCTGAAAACAAGTATTAGATTTTCATGCACTATTTTGAAGTGGCTCACTCCCTTCTTCACAAACTGGTGCCAGATCATTGAAAGACGTTCCACAAGATCACAGACACTTTCCATCACCTGCGGAGTACACAATGGCTCCAACTTTTCTCCCATCATCATCAAATCTTGCCTCTCTACCATTTTGAAGGAGGCAACACCCTGCTGAGTGATCGCCAGAATAAAACCCTACCACCTGTAAAATGTATCCAACATGCACCACTAAGGCTCATCAAGAGCTCAAATTAATTAAATCACATCATAGCTTTGTTAAACTCTCTACACTGGCTCCCTCTCAAAGGCCAGACCATCATCAAAACAAGCTGCTTCAATGATAAAGCCCTCAACAGGAAGACCCCAGTTTCTGTGGCAAACAGTCAAGCCATATATAGGGGAAAACATCAGACTAGGATCCTGGATATCACCAGACTGGATACAAAACATTGCAAGAAGGTAAAGAAAACATGAAGGATAGACTTTCCCAGGATCGGCAACAACATCCCTATTGCCATTAGAACAGCACCAACTCTCCTACAATTCATGAAAAAGCTGAATACCCAACTCTTCAAGGAACAGTACCCATAATACCGGAGTTTACTTGTGACCTTTACCCAATTGTTGCATCTTCCCGGGGCCATGCTCCCTATTCATTGCTCTGCTTATCTTGAGCTAAGCCTGTGCTCTACAAATGTCAATACATGCGTTCGTGAATGCAGCTAATAGGTTTAAAATGAAGTAAGGTATATCAATATGTAAATCGATTGTGGTTTACAAGTCACACGATTACATCCCAGAACCTAGCTCAAAGAGTTAACTTAACTGACACAGAAATATTTGTGTAATAGATAGTTCCTATGTGCCAGACCAAACAAAATAGCTGCTTTTGCCAGTGTGGCTTCTCTAGAGATCTGTATTAAACATTCACATCAATGGTTTGAGTACCAATAAGCACCACACTTACTGTGCATTCACAGCAGCAGCCTGCAGGGGTTCATGGAGATCTCTGATCTTCAGTTCTAGATGGGTCCAACACAAATGCCTTAATTAAAGGGCCATCATCACTCCTGTTGTTCAAGTCTATTTGTGACTGAGAGCTCGCTGAACCGTACCACCTTCATGCTGATGCCACCAAGGAAACAAAGACACTTAGCCTGTCACACAACAAGTGGTTACGGGATACACTATGGTTTGTAGGCAGGTTTTTGATTTTGCAACGCTCTGTATGTGAGAAATATTTACGTAGTGTAAAATGTCAGATGTGTTTGTCCCTAGGAGGAATTAAACTAGTAATCGGTACTTAGTAATGAGTGTTTATTATCACCCAAAGGAACCATTCTAGCAACCTTAGAATACCAAATATTAAGAACAAAAATAGTAAGGTTCTGAATATCTACCTGGCAGCATGCGTACAGCTCCTTGATTCTGGAGCATAACTCACTGAGCTATATTATAAGTATTGTAACTTGTGACCCACGGCTCTCAGCAACAAAAGGAGTAACCCACTGAATTATCTACATAAAATACAAATATATGACCTGATTGTTACTTGCTGTGCTTTGCAGCAAGTGAGAAAAGAACAATTGATGGACAGAATGCTGAACAATGTCATACATTCACCCCAGTACAGAGATCTGGGCCTAAATCCATCGTTTTTCTGCTCCCTATGCCATTCCAGTTTAGACCAAAAATATGCAAATCACTCTTGACCCTGTTGTCCATGGGAACAGTCCCACCCAAACTGCCAAGCCAGGTACTCTCTGGACTGGAAACAAGTATCCTAGGTTTGAACTCTTCTCAGAGGTGAATGATCATGATAGGTTTTTGGGTGTCCATTGGTTATAGTTGTTAACTATTTCAAGTTATTGGTTGGTGTGGTGCCCACCTTTACTGATGAATCTTGTTTTGTGTGTGGGAGTGCTACAAGGATTCACAGATAGAAGGGGAAGCTGCTGGCAAGAAAAGAGAAGGCATGCAGGAATTAGTTTCTTTTGCAGACTGTTTGTACAATCATTGTTTGCTGGGACCACCTGAATTGTACTTATGTGCTCACAGATCCATGGGAACACCTGACTTTTTATACACTGCTTGTGCAATCACAACTCCATAGGACCACATGATCTTTGGCATACTGCTTGCAGAATTGCAGCTTCTGGAAGCACATGGTTGTTTGGTATACTGGTGTTGCAAAACAGCTCCGACAGACAAACCATCTGATCTTTTGGCACATAGCGTCTGCAATGGCAGCTCTCATGGACCATCTTTCAATACACTGCTTGTATAATCATAGCACAGGGGGCCATGTGCAACAAGAGCTCAGCAGACCTGGACAGATTTCTAAAAAGCACAAATGAATGAATGAAATTCTATTTGTATAGCGCATGGCTACCCTAAGGCCTCCCAGCGCTGTTCAATAGAGGAACAGAGAAAAAGAACAGAGGCCGTGCTGCTACGGAAGCATTTTGAAGAGATGGGTTTTTAAGAGCCTCCGGAAAGCCAAGAGATTATTATTCTCTCGAAGAGTGAGGGGGAGAGTGTTCCACATTTTAGTGGCATTGAACGAGAATGAGCGACCACCCCATCTAGATCTTTGTATTTTCTTGGGGGTGGCCAAGCACAAGGAGCTGGAACGCAGGGTCCTGTGGGGGAGATAGGGGGTAACCAGGGAATGCATGATGACCGGACCAGTCTTCCAGATGGCTCTGTGAGCCAGGCACATATCACACATAAAAAATGGAAGATTTCTCTCAAGATCCTTTTTGTGCAGAAAGACATCCTTTCATGCACAAAAACAGTCCAGATTACAACTCAGGCACCCTTGCAACATGGTGCAAGGATGCCTGTGTTGCTGCTAGGCAGCATTTTGTGCACCAGCGCAGGGAAAAGACAGGAATGTGGCATACCATGTTAGATACAAAGTAACTTGTTGTGCTGTGTGATGTTTGCCCCTAGTATGTCTGGGTTCAAAATGAGCAGGTCCACAATCTGCAGTACCAATAATTGCAGGGTCAAATACACTCAGGATTGCAATCAGCAGGATTTCACCTGAAATTGCCACTGGATGAATTTCTGTCACTTGCAATGAGAGCCTTGAATCTACTGGAAAGAAATGTTGGTGTGGTGACAGCTCCTTGGCAGCAGTGATATCCAGACATATCCAAGGTCAAATAATAAGACAATAGACTGTCTAAGATACTATCCATACACACAGATGCATGTTGGTGGTCGAAGGTGGACACCTGCATTCACTTCTGGGGAGAAAGACAGTCTTCTTCGACAAACTTTGACCCAGAAAAAGAGAGAGAAAGGTAAAAAAAAGGAGAAACAAACAGGTAGGAAAACAGTGACAAAGGAAGAAAGCAGGGGCTATAAAAGCCTACAAAAAACAGGTAATGAGACAGGGAGTGTATGGTGCTGGAACAAAGAATCCTGAGGTGGAATCAAAACTAAGCATCATTGGTATTCAGCATTCCCAGCATTCGGCAGCGCCAGCAAGAGGCGGCTCCTGAGAAAACTTTGGGACACTGAAATTGTATACATACTTTTTTTTTTTTACAAATGAAGTACTGTTTATCAAATTAAGTATAGAAAACTAAAATATTTTTGATTCCTCTGTATTCGTGGTTATAAATGGTACTAGATGACAAAAACAACTAAAAACGGGTCACATATAGCGGAGACCAAGGAAATCTCACCTCATTTCATACAGGTCAGCTATGTTCATGAGGAGGTTGACAGTATTGATTCGGGTCACTATTAAATTACTCAGCTCTGATTTCATACATTCCATGATGTCAAAAATTCGAGTAAAGGGAGGTGGGGCCATACCAGGACCGAGATGGCAGGCTGATTCCTTTACTCCAAATCACCTGCAACTTTATGCTATTACATGTGATTTCAATTAGCAGGTACTGTCTAGTACTACCAGCACTTTTTAATTTGAAAGAGAGAGTACCTGCTCTTCTCAACACTGCTGCAATACATTTGATGGGAGTGTACCAGCACTTCTCATGAGCAAACAGTTTCTCTACATGATGAATACATGCACTTCTATGTTTATATTTAAAGTACTGGTTAGTACTCATCTCAGCCAATCTGGGTGATCGATACCTGAAGAGATCACAGACACCTGACATCAGTGCTAACTAAAGAGGAGGCAGGGAGAAAAAGAGGCCCTAGGTAACACCGATGAGATGGGGAAAAGTAGCACATACTAGAGGATGCCACCCATCATGCCAGTAGCACAGGGCTGTAACACGTTTCGGCAGGATCCCCTGCCTGGAACAACTAACCCCCCGATCTCGTGCCTGAGATCTGATTGGCTACCAACACTTCAAACCAGGAAATGTTGGCAGCCATCTTGTGACTCAGTTGAACTGAGTCACGAGAAAAATGTGTAAAAACAAAAAAGTGGGCAGGGTAGAAACACCCTGACACCCTACGTCTGTTAGGGGGGTTCCACAGGAACTCACAGGGCCTGGCACCTCTTATAAGAAGTATCCCTTATGGTGAATTCTATGGAGCAAGGAGAGCATGTAGCACTTTACAACAGTATGATAAAGTAGAGGGTGAAATGAAATGTCATTTTATCCATAGGGGTTACTCACTCTCAATTTTATTATCAGCCTAAAAAAAAGCCAAAAGTCTAAATAGAGAGAATGTATTGGTTGAACCATCTAAAACAGCAGTGAAAAAGAAGATCAGGGGACAGAAAAGTACACACAAGTTTATAACAGCATATAATATTGAACATAGGAGAATACGACAAATTTGAAAACAGCACGGGCACTTTATTAGAGAGGACCTGATAGTAGGACAACAGTAAAAGAAAAATTCAGAGATAACATACAGAAAATCAGAATCATTGAGAAATTATCTGTTCAAAAGTGACTGCCTGGGGGGTACATTGCAACAAACATGTCTCCCACAGAAGGAGGGCTTTAAAAAGTGTTTGAAGTGCAAGACATGTCAACACGGGGAGAATATTTCATGTTTTGAGACGGTTTTTAATAAAACTGTAAAAGTAAAGGGATTTTTAACCTGTAAGACAAGTTTTGTGGTGTACATTGTGAAGTGTCCGTGCAATAAAGTATATGTTGGCAGCACTACACTACCAGCACAAAAGAGGATATTACAGCATAGTTGAGCCATAATCAATAAGTACCGGAGTTACAGTGTGGCAAGGCACTTTGAGAAGAAGCATCAAAGTGATTTGTTACTAATGAGATACAGCTGTATAGCACAAGTGCCTAGGAGAAGAAGGGAAGGAGATAGAGAAAGGGAGCTAATAAAGTTAGAAACATACTTCATCCTGGAACTGGATAGTAAAGAACCTACTGGTCTTAAAGTGGATGAGGAATTGTTTACTTGCCTATATTAAAGCCTGTATTGAGATCTGCACTTTCATTAACAGAGCATAGCTACATTTTGAGAGGAGAAGGAAAAAAGCACTCGCACTTTTTTTGAGGGTAGCACTTTAGTTCACATAGGAAACAAATTTAAACTTTTTTTATTTAGGTTGAAATTGTGCACTTTATAACAGTTATGGCACTTTTAAACCACAAGCACTTTAGAAAATGGGCACATACTATATATTTTTACGCACATATATAAAGTATTATAAGGTCCATTAAAAAAAATTGTTTGGGAAATGGCAGCTATGGAATGAAATGTCACGTAAATTGAACTTTCGTATTGAATGTGGTTTAAATATTTTAATAATTGGTGACTAAGTGTTTTTGGGTTATAAAATAATGCAAAACTTGTGCATGAATGTATGTTCCAAGATGGCTCTACTATTTACCGTACATAGCTTGCTTGAAACAGCAATACCAATTGTCCTATTTCTATGAGTATTTTTCAAGAAAGTAAGCATTTAAATGAAAAAGCAAAAGTGGCTCGTCATCGTGAACAAGGCTGCGGGTGGCAGACGGAACGCGTAAATGATAACACTCTTGTAGGAATAAACAAGCCAGAGTGAAAACCAACGGAGTGCCAGTTTCATCTCTTTTGAATAAACAATTTGTTTTGTCTGCATATATATATATATATGCATAAGAGTTGTAAAAAATGTGTGGTAAAGGGTGTGCGTGGTAATGGTATTTACATGCGTTACAATGGAATGTGCGGTTCCCTCATACTCTACCTGTGAGCTGTGCTCATCATGAACGACAGGCTTGTCAGACACCCGAGAGGCCACTGACTGCTAGGCAGCCATCATCACGACAAAGACATACATAGACACAAGTGCTGGGGATGCAAGGACATAGACTTGATGATATCCTTCGCAATACCGGAACCCTGACGATGAATGAGCAGAGCCTGGCAAGATATTCCTGTATTTGTTCCTGCACACCAAGCTCCACATATCCACTCCCCACTACGACAGGGCGGAACTAATGGTATGAGTTCCTTGGATGTATGACGTTACAACGCATACTTTTACAACGCATGCACTTACAACGCAATTTTTACAACGCAACATCCACTACAACGCATTCCATTACATCGCATGACACTACAACGCATTTTTTAAAACTACCTTTACAACGCATTCCATTACATCGCATACTACCTTTACAACGCATACCATTACAACGCATAATATTACATTGCATTTAAGGTAAGTGTTGGATAGTATAGGGGTAAAAATTACTATTCTAACTCCAGGGGGTGCAACAGTAGGGTAAGTGTTGGATAGTATAGGGGTAAAAATTACTATTCTAACTCCAGGGGGTGCAACAGTAGGGTAAGTGTTGGATAGTATAGGGGTAAAAATTACTATTCTAACTCCAGGGGGTGCAACAGTAGGGTAAGTGTTGGATAGTGTAGGGGTAAAAATTACTATTCTAACTCCAGGGGGTGCAACAGTAGGGTAAGTGTTGGATAGTATAGTGTAATATAATGCGTTGTAATGGTATGCGTTGTAAAGGTAGTATGCGATGTAATGGAATGCGTTGTAAAGGTAGTTTTTAAAAATGCGTTGTAGTGTCATGCAATGTAATGGAATGCGTTGTAGTGGATGTTGCGTTGTAAAAATTGCGTTGTAAGTGTAGTGCGTTGTAAAAGTTGCGTTGTAAAGGTTGTTCCCCGAGTTCCTCATACTGGTAAGGGGCAGCGCTGAGAGGCCCACATAGGTATGTGATCAGTAACCCCAATGACAAAAATACAAGACTTACCATAAGTATTAATCCAGTTCAGAAGATAGGGACATTTGGCCAGACATTGCTATGCTATTGACAAATGGGAGGTGATTATTTGTATTCACCTATTTTCTTCCAAAAGGAACTGACAAAATATGTTGATTCCTTAGAAGCTGTAATGTGGAATTACCCCCTGTCCAGAGCAAATCAACTGGCCTCACTGCAATTCTCTGGTGGAAAAGGTACCCAGATCCTTGGCTTGCTATATTTCAATGAGAAAGTACTGTTGTGCCACTTACATGTCCTTCAGCCTGCTCCACCCACCACTCTACCATAAGTATACCATCCACTGCATCTCCTGTATGGGGAAATAAGGAGAGGCTTCAGGGAAGACATGTATTACATTAGGGGCCCATGCCAAACAGAATTACTTTAGAAGACATCCCAGAGTCATCAGATGATCATCTAACTACTACAGAATCCATTTTCACATCATCAGACATCATCAACCTCTGGGACTCCTCAGAAAAGTTTTGAAACTTGCGCCTCATGATTTTTGGATGTCTTGGAAATGAGTATCTGATGCCTTCACAAGGTGTGACTATTCCTGATGACTTCAGAATGATTTAAAAATGAGTATCTGATTACTTCACTAGGTGTGACTATTCCTCATGACTTCAGTATGATTTAAGAATGAGGATCTGATTACTTCACCGGGTGTGACTACTCCCAATGACTTTAGGAGGATTTAAAAATAAGTATCCAATTGTTCTTGATGGCTTGAGATTGATTTGAAAATAAGCATCCACTAATTCTACAAGCCAAATTCCTTTTTATCTTGATGATATGGATTATTATGTTTTAATACTGGTTTGCTGAGTACCCCAGAACATGAACACTATTTTGGTTTCATTGTTTGTCAGATAAGTCCAACCTGCTGTATGATTTTAAAATGTTTTGCTGATTACTACTTAGTGAACCCTATTTAGGTATTAAATGAGTGTTCTTTAAATGAAAATTGGAATACAGTGTGTTCAAAACACTATGTAAGAAAAGTCACAGGTAAATATTTGTTGAGTTTTTTTCTTTTAAATAATTTCTATTTATAATAACTGGTATTAACATGTATATTGTGATAAAATGTCAAAACATATAATAATATGATTCCAATTAATCAGTGGTAGGCAGGGACATTGGAATTAAGCAGCAACGGGGGTATGAAATTATGGGGCAGGGTTGTTTAAATCATGTAGTCAGAAAAGGCAAATTATGAATTCAAAGAATGCAAATTATACTGCACGTTCTGTGAAATTTAGCTACTTGACATTTTAACAAAAGGTGGCAGACTCTCGCCACTTGAAACTTAGCATTCTTTTCTTTAACCTTGCAAATTGTGATACTGCAAAGTAAAACAAATTGCAGCTTAAGCAGAATTATGTGCCAGTGAGAAAAGATGCCTGTTCAGTGGGTGGACTGCTGCTCCTCCACTGTGGTCTTCATTGGAAGCCCTACCCGAAACATGTTTCCTTATCAGATTCTGAGTCCAACATTATGCAACATCTCCTGCTATTGAGCTACATCACTTGGTCTTACGTCTCCAAAGAAATAGTTCATAGAGCTTGGGCATCACCGAAGCCCTCAGCCTTTCACTGCCACTGTTCTGCCCTGGAAAGCCAAAGGCTGGGACATCCTGTGACTGGGAAACAGCTCAATGTACACATTTCAGGCCAGGTGGCAAAAACTTTGCCTTGGTGAAGCTGAAAGCATGAGCACCTTTACAGAGCGTGAAGTTTCCCAACTTAGTTAATGACGAATGAAGCTCAAAATCCCCCTATTTCCACACATAGAGGTATGGATACAAAGTGCATCCCAGTACTTTAGAAAATTATGCACAGGCTATCTCTCCAATTACCAAGCACGTTTCCTAATCAAAAGTCATACCTATGGACTTTACCATTGTTTACTATAAATACTGCACTTTCTATCTTTCACATACAAATCGTCTGCATAAATCTTGTATATGTTCATGTATACATGGAAGTGTGCAGAACTCAAGTCATTTGTTTCACTTAATTACACAAAATTATGGCAAAAGAAAGCGAAATAGCATGTATTTACGTGAAATGGAAGTCCATCATTTTGTGCTATATTTTAGTTTGAAATGTGTCCTCGTGTCACTTTTTGGTGCAAGGATGCATTTAAACAAAGCAGCGTGAAAAACAGCCATGCACGATCCATTGTTCCCATGAGCTTGCAGTTCATTTTTACCATAAATTGAATGTTCAGTGGCACATAATTAACACAAAAGGTGTATTTTTTAGTTACAAGCATAACACAGAATTCCCAAAATTAAGTGAATTACATTGCCGTAATTTAAATTTCACCCAGGCCTAGTTTATATATGTGAAGTTTATATAGTATGAACCTGGCTAAAAGGCAGCAAAGCAGTATACCGGACCAAAGGCATTAATACAGTGAAAATATTGTATTGGAGGGGAAACTGGATTCCAACAGTAGAGATAGGCTGTTATTATCATGATGTAGTGTTCTTTAAAGAGGTGTGTCTTCAACCATCTCCTAAATTGAGGCATGGTTGGAGTGGTCCTGATGGCTCTAGGGATGTCCTTCTTAATACTGAGCGTATAAATGTAGCAGGCCTGTGACATTGTATTATTTCTTTTTACACTACTTCATCTCCAGTCTGATTGTGTACTGAATGCAAGTGTGCTGAGAGTCATTGGAGGTGGTGAGCACATTGGTCAGATAGGGGGTGATTGCTTTGTAGATGAATCGGCTGACTTTAAAGATGGTACAAGCTGGCCACGGGAACCAATGGAGTTCCATCAGGGAAGGAGGAGATGTGGTTATATTTCTTGAGACCTTGATGATCAATGCTGTAGAATATAGGATGGAGAGTGGTGTAGGAGTACTTGGGGCAGTTTGAAGTCTGGAAGGCTATTGAGTAGGGCTTTACAATCATGGGGATGTGAGCGTATAAATGTAGCAGGCCTGTGACACTGTATTTTTTCTTTTTATCAATCAATCAATCAATCTTGGAATTTATATCGCGCACTACTCACCCGGAAGGGTCTCAAGGCGCTTGGGGTAGGGGGTCTGCTACTGCTCGAACAGCCAGGTCTTGAGTTGTTTCCTGAAGGCGAGGTGGTCCTGGGTCAGCCGCAGGTGGACGGGCAGGGAGTTCCATGTCTTGGCCGCCAGGTAGGAGAAGGATCTTCCTCCGGCGGTGGCTCTCTGGACGCGAGGGACGACGGCGAGGGCGAGATTCGTGGATCGTAGCTGGCGGGTGGGCGTGTAGAAGGTCAGGCGGTCGTTGAGGTACCTTGGGCCCAGGTCATGGAGGGATTTGTGTGCGTGGGTGAGGAGTCTGAACGTGATCCTCTTGTTGACCGGGAGCCAGTGCAGGCCTCTCAGGTGGCTCGAGATGTGGCTGCGTCGTGGGACGTCCAGGATGAGTCGCGCGGAGGCGTTGTGGATACGCTGAAGTCTCTTCTGAAGCTTGGCTGTTGTACCGGCGTAGAGGGTGTTTCCGTAGTCTAGTCTGCTGGTGACGAGGGCCTGGGTGACCGTCTTCCTGGTCTCGGTCGGGATCCATTGGAAGATCTTGCAGAGCATTCGGAGGGTGTGGAAGCAAGATGAGGAGACGGCGTTGACTTGTCTGGTCATCGATAGGGAGGAGTCCAGGATGACGCCTGTTGGACTTGGCCCTTCTGGCAGGTTCACCCCTGAACTTTTTGCTTTTTATTGGTGACTTGGTGTGGTGATTTTTGGTTTCTGCGCACTTTCCCTGTGTCCCAGGGTAAAGTGCGTGCGCGCTCTGAGTGCATGTGGTGAGATAGGCCTGCCCTCCCATAGGAATGCATGGGGAATGTATGTGTCCCTAGTAGTTCCTGATGCGTGGGGTGTGCAGGCCCGAGTTTGGTATGTGCGGACTCGTGTGATTGAATGCTGCGCGATGATGTGTGCGGCGTGCATGTACCTAGTGTGGAAGTGCCACTTCTAGAAGTGCGCACTTCTGTGTGCAGTGTGTCTGGCGTGTGATTGGCTGGAGCTGGCTGGTGAGCCTGGCTCCAGGAGTCTGTTTGGGTCTGCCCCAGTGGTGAGTGTGAGATTAGCATGCTGATGGCATGGGAGGAGTGCACCTTGGACCTAAATAGGGCAGGGTTTTCCCCACACAATGCTGGCTCCGCCCCCTGTGGTGCGACTGACGACCCGAGCCCTGCCAGTGAATAGAGTGAGGGGCTGAGCACATCCAGGGTGCTCCCCAACCAGCTGCGACTGGTTTTCCCCCTCACCCTGAACCCAGAACAAAGGGATTTGGTGTATAAAAGAGGGGCTGTGACCCCATGAAAATGTTCTTGTTCTGTCTTGAATCTACCAGGGGCGTGCTGCTGCTGGGGCCCAGGGGAAGGCTTGCCTCCCTGGGCCCTGCCCAGCCCCTGGATGCCCTGGATATTGGAGGACTGTACTTCTAGCGCCTGGTGAGCGCTTTATTGCTGGTTCTCCCTTGGATCCTGACAGAGGGGGGCTTGCTGCTGGTGGGGGCCCAGGAGGGACCGCCATGGGGGCCACCTCCCTGCTGGAGGGACCGCCATGGGGGCCACCTCCCTGCTGGAGGACCCTGTGTGCTGGCCCCTGGGCCCTGCTTTGCCCCCTGGATGCCTTCAGGACCTTTTTGGACCGTTTTGCTGGTCCTTTAAGCCTGCTAGCGCCTGGGAGCGCTGAAATCGGGCTCCTGACGGAGCACTGGAGCTCTGCAGCATGCTGCTGCCTATTGCCTGAGGGATTCCCCCGTCATGGCTGCCGAGCGGGAGCCCACCCCGCATTATATTTTAATTTGCGGGTGCCACCCCGCTTTATATTCCTTTGCGGGTGCCCACCCCGCTGTGGCGCTGTTTCATCTAGCGGGAGCCTACTCCGCTTTATGGTGATTCTAGATCGCGGGTGCCCACCCCGCGTCATGGCCGTTCTATAGTGACGTTGCGGGTGCCCACCCCGCGTCATGGCCGCCTTCTTAATTTCTATATTTACGTTGCGGGTGCCCACCCCGTTTATTTCTCTTACGTCGCGGGTGCCCACCCCGCGACTCAACTGTCTTGAAGATCACCGCTGCGGCCCGAGTTGCATCCAAAAACGGAAGTCAGGCGAGAATGTGCCTGGCGGCGGGCGGGACTTCCGGTTTTACAGAGGAAGTCCCGCGCACGCCGCCGCCGCCGGAGAAGCTGCCCAGGAGACCGGGAGATGGCGCCTGCCTGTGCGGGGCTCCCATGGCTTAGGGAGAGCCCCGCAGGCAGCGCCGAATGCAGACTGAAGGCGGAGGGGGCTCGAGGCACATTGCCGGTGCCTGCCCCCACCGCGGGTGAAGAGACGAGCCCTGCATCAGAGCCGGTGAGTTTGGGCTCTAAAGGAGGGATAGAGAGAGGCACCAGTGCCGGTGCCGACTTCCTGGGCGGCCCCGTTTAGCAGCGGGCCGCCCCAACTAAGGGGCCATCATGTTTAGTTTGAGAACCTGCGGGGCTCCAATGTAGAGGGGCTAGTATCTCCAGAGCCAGAGGCTCCTCCGAGGCTGGGCAGGTGTACTTTCGAGCCCATGGGGCTCCAACGTCCCCTGCATTGTTTGTGTTAAGAGCGCTAGTGCGCTCCAAAGTGACGGAGGCAAAATTATTGGTTCAGAGCCCAGAGATGGCTCCCACGTTGGGCGCATATTGATTTCAGGAGCCCGTGTGCTCCATGGGGGACATGTTGATTTTCTGAGCCAGGTGGCTCCAGCGTTTCGGATAATGTGTTCAGGGGCCAGTGAGAGCCCGTGCCTCCTATTTGCCTTCCCCAGCTGCGCAGCACTTAGTGCCAGCTGCAGCGTTTAGGCCCTGCTTTGTCCCCAGCTGCCCAGCAAGTAGTGGGCAGCTGCTACGTTTAGGTTCTGGCGCAACCTGGACTCTGATGTGATTTTGGTGCTAGGAAATGTACGGTGTAGTATGTTTTGTGCACCCTGTGTTCATGCTTATGGTGCTAGGAAATGTACTGTGTATAGTATGTTTTGCGCACCCTGTATTTCATACCTCTAAAGTTAGTCCTGCCTAGGAGGTTGTTTTACCTGTTTAGGTTGATGGTAGGGAGAATGTACTTCCCTGTGTTATGATGTATGCCCCTAGTATAGGTATATTTAGGTGATTAGGTCTAATGCGTTAGACCAAGGAGGAATTGCATAACGTGATTTATGCCCCTGTGATAGATGCAGGATAGGTTTTACACCTGATGCTAGTGTGATGACGCTGAGGTCATTAGTGCACCAGAAGTTACTGGTTGTGCTCTACAGTTACTTTGGGTTATGTTCTACATTTACTATTGGTGATTCGTGCTATGTTCTAAGTGCTAATTCCTGACAGTGGTCCATGTGGCCCTGTCCCCTGTATATATAATCCCTTGTAAATTCTGCCCGTGCCTGTTGGCACATTGTAAAGTGTGTGTTTTTATCTAATGTGTTGTGTATAATACAAAGGCTATTTTTATAGAATACCTTGTGTGGAGTTTCCTTTGTGGTGGGCCTTGGGTGTTGTTGCTGGGTGCGCGCGCAAACGCTTTACACCTTGCCTCAGAGATAAGCCTGACTGCTCGTGCCAAGCTACCAAGGGGGTGAGCAGTTGTTATCTTTGGCGTGTAACTCCCCAGCCCTGACTAGAGTGGTGGTTTCTGCCTGGCTTTGGCGCAAGCCTCAGCCAACCAGAAATCCCATTTCTAACATTGGTGATCAGCGGTGGGATTAGGACTTGCATTCGCGCAGTACCACAGCGACAACTGGCTACACTACAAAACTCTGCATTTTAGATAGTCACATGGAAAGGGATTATTGTGTCTAAAGTTTGTTTTAAATGTCATTTCTTTCGAAAAGTGTTTTTGTTGCACTATTAGTTGGGTGTCCTGCCAAGGACAGAAACCAGAGAATCTGGAGGAGTGACTGCCCTTGTGCAGATTGGTATTTATGGGGTTGGCCTGCAGCGCAAGCTAAAGGAGTTGTTACTGCCCCTGTACTGTCTGCTATTCCTTGGGTTGGCCTGAAGCTGAAGGAGTATTATACTGCCCCTGTGCTGTCTGCTATTTCTAGGGTTGGCCTACAGTGGTAACTTAATTGGCATGGAGTAACTAGCTCGGGAGGGTAGATTATCCCCTAAGTGCAGTTTTTTGTTTCAAGTTTCTGGTATCCCCAGGAGGGTGGGATCCAGTGGTGGCAGCAATTTGTAGTCCAGTGCAAGAAGTCCCATTCCCAGTTCCCAGAGTATGGTACCTGGTTGCCAGTTGAGTGAGGTACAGGTTTTGTTTCAGGGGCAGTAAGATGCTGTCTCACCAGTATTGGGGGGAGTGTGGATGAATGTTGTGTTGCACTGGACGATTGAGTGTTAAATGGTGTTAACAGGTTCTTCAGTCTGTTGTGTCAGAGAGAATTCCAGAGTTATTGTTTTCCGAAGTTGCACCAACGTCTGGTGTGTGTAAATTCGTTTGAGTCTTTTTGAGCTTGTTTTTGGGAGTGACCCTAGAAGAATTGTGCAGGTATCTCCACAAACCCTTGCGGCGGAGATGGTTCAGAGTAGCCCAGCTAGGTACCCTTATTTGTGAGGAGGTTGAGTGGGCTCACGCCTGAACTGGTTGAGGGCGTGACCCTGGGTTGTATTCCCAACCCCAACCTCAGTCTCCAGGACTGGTTGGTTCCATGAGGGAACACCAGGTAGGGAGCCTAGTCTGTCCTGTTGGACTGTTCTTCGAGGTGGTTCTTCCTGTTTGAGGTAAGCTGGGAGTGTCTGTAGTAAGGCCTCCATCAGTTTTGGTGTCTAGCAGTGCCACTCCTAGGTGGAGGGTGCAGAGGTTCAGTTTTGAGGGGTGACAGGGGGAAAGGTCCCCAGTGGGAACCAGTGGGTCAGGGGCCGGCCAGAAGGGCTGAGCCACCAATGAGTGACCATGGTGACGCCACTTCTGTCCAGGGGCATCTTCGCGCACTGTCAGAGGGACAGGAGGTCGTGAGCTCTGCGCCAGGCAGACTGTCACACGACACGCTAGGTATGTGTCACCCTTAGGAAGTCCTGGTTCGCCAGGCTGTGGTAAATATTTAAATTACCTGTACTATTTTTTATGCGGTAAAGTCTAGTAAGAATAACTCAGTCAAAATAAGAGGCAGAATCCGTGGTATTAGAGGTTCTGAAAAGGACTTTATTCCTTACAAAGGAATTATGGTTCGAACCAGGCAGTCATATTCCATCACCACGAAGGTTCAGGAAGGGATCAGCAATACATTATTGACAAGTAACCATATATATATGAGAAGCATTGCATTAAGACAGATGCAGGAGGCGTAACAGCTGATAATACAGATAAGAATACACATACGTAATGAAAAATAGGCGTAAATACAGGCGTATACTAGAAACGTTATTTAAAATGATGTCACAAGTGGGTGGATCCATAAGAGAATCCTGCAGTGTCAGCAGAAATATTTGGCAAAGATGCGCGCGCAGCCGCATGACGTGTGATTGACGTGTAACTAGAGGGTGAAGGGGAATTGACATTTAGCTCTACATGTGGAGACAGAAGTCTGGGGTGTCAGGACAACCTAGTCCTAAATCGTATCTAGTATCTTGTGTTTAAGGAACTATATTATCTGGAAGGAAAGGTCTTCTCGGACAGATCCTATTCTATACTGACTGTTAGTGCGTGTACAGGCGTCTCTGTGTCTACATGAGATGCGTGGTAACAGGGGCTATGAATTATTTGCATAAAGACAGCGAGGCCGAGCCTTTTGCTCGGTAGCTGGAAGGATGTTTACCTAAACTATTAGACAGGAATGTATTGGATGAGGAGCGGAGCAGATAACTTGAAGGCTGAATACAGTTTTTGGCAGGCAACAGGCCGCGTCAGGCACCGTTAGCCGCGCAGGGAGTAGGACAAAGTTCATGGACACGGATGCAGGTCCAGGCTGGAGCATTTCAGAGGCAGAAACAGGAAAAGGCTTGATGACAGAATTCAGGGCCTACTCGCCTGAACTGTAAAACGTGAAAAGTGAACCATATAAAGTCGGTGGCCAATCATACTTAGGAATGGACTATTTGACCCATTCATGGCGGATCTGAAAGAGGACATGTTGGCGTTGGACGCACATGTATTTGCGTCTTCATAGCTGGAACTGGAGGGAACATACATGTACTTGTAGCATGTACATGGAGCCGTTGGGGTCTAAGATAGGGGACACAATTGACCATTAAAATTCATATTTCCTCATTCCCTCCTTGTCCCCTACGGACCCTCATGAAATATCCATCTTCATTAATCCATCAATCTGTTCATATAGCATCATTTGTTCTTCTTTCTTCTTCCGGGATCTTGAATGAAAATTTGAAGGCGGGATACACGATGTGGCACACAGACCACAAATCGCTGGCCCACATTGTAGACACAAGCAGCAACTGAATAGTATGAGAAAGCCAATACCTAGGAAGGATAGGATCCTCCATCCCCAGGCTGAAAACACGCTCCAGAACCAACCGGACCAAGTCCAGGTGCCTGGATTCTGGTGTATCTGGCTTACGATTTTATGAAGTCGAGTTATGGCTTTATATACTGACGGCGCGTTTTCTGGTATGAAAACACAGCAACTTGATCCGATGACCCTACAGGCTCCGCCCCTATCGGCCAGAATGACGTCAAGGACAAGACGATTTTGAAGAACAACAATCCGCATTGCAGGGTATTCCTATGATAATCAGGCGGGGCTAGGAAAACAGGTGGCAGAAGGAATGCAATGTAACAGGTACCATCCCAATCTAGGGGTAGGTGTATGTATGCGGTGTGACCACAGATGAAGTAGGAGTGACGAGAAGCTCTAAATGTAGATTTGCCTTTATCACTGAATTCTATTACAGTGGTACATTTACTATGGCCCATGTGTATTGAACCATTCTTTCTTACACATAATTCGCCTCTAACTGGAAATACTGACATAGCGGGCAAGATTGGTGTAGCTTCGGATTCAACATTCAGGATCATGAGATTAAGTGTAAAGTTACCTAATCCATATACTTCGTTTTCTAGATCAGTTCCTGTTCTTTTGGGAAGTCCCTCCTTGTTAGGGTAGCAGACTTTAAGTAAAACTAGGTTCAGGTTTCCCCATACCCAGTTGTCTTGATAAACTACTGTATTTGAATCTAGGGAATTAATCAAACTAAACCATGCTCCACAGGAGCCATTGTGTGTGAATGGATACGGAAAGAGGGGCAAAACTCCCTTGTATTTCTGATAGGGAGGGAGTCGGCCACATATCCAACAATTTGTAGCATTGCTGGTCTGATGAGAATGATGTAACATACTAATGAATGTGTTGTTGCGCAGCGCAAATCTATAGGACAACTCATGCGGGGGTAATTCGCTAAAAGAATGTTCGGCAGTAGCATGGAAAGCACGCTTGGAGATAGGGTAATACATGTGTAATAATATACTGGAAATAATAATCAGAAGACTTAGAAAAAACATAATTAACAATGTCACTATGCAGTGACTACGAAGTGATTTACAGTACGCATGTTTCTGTCTATTTCTCTCTCTATTCCGGTCTAGAGGATACATGTCAGAGACAAATTCAACCGATTCACCTTGGAGAGGACTTAAACAATCAAATTGTCTGACTTGCTAGACCTTAGTTTCAGTTTATAGTTCTCCTTTCCAGTCTTTTCAACCAGGGGGAGTTTTGAGTCAGTCTGTGAGGGAATGTAGGGCTGAAAATTCAAGTCGGATGGTAGTCCATGAAACTTTTTGATATGGCTCGAGTGCAACCACCCTTTACGTCCCTCAATCTTCACAGCTGTCCTTGTGGTCAATAAGACGAGTTTAGGTGACTGCCAGCGAGGCTCCAGCGGGTTCCTTCTGTCGAAGTTCCTCACCAGTACCAGGTCACCTGGAACCACTTCATGGGGCTTCACCTCAGTGTTATCGGGAAAAGCTGCAGCTACCTGTGAACGACAAGATTGTAGTGCAGACATCAAGGAAGCCAGGTAATCTGTCAGCATATTACAATCAACATCAGTTATTTTACGGGGTATAGGCGTCCCCCACATATTTGGTGGTCTACCGAAGATCACCTCATACGGGGATAGCCCTGTTCGAGAGTGTGCTACCATTCTCATGTAAAAGAGCGCAACTGGTAGAGCTACTATCCAGTCGACACCTTTTTCTCTACATACTTTGGACAGTCTAATTTTCAGAGTTTGATTATGTCGCTCCACGAGACCTGCTGCCTCGGGATGTCGGACACAGTGGAATTTCCATTGGTAGCCTAACAGAAGTGAAACATGTTTCATTAGCTCGGATGAGAACGGCTGGCCATTATCTGAGTACACGATACGGGGCAAACCATACCGTGGGAAGAATTCTCGAACTAACTGTTTGGCAGTAGTCGGGGCAGTGTAATCTGAGACGGGATACGCCTCTGTCCACCGGGAAAGAGCGCATACAACTACGAGGACATATTTGAATCCTCGACAACGTTCCATCTGGATATAATCCATCTGGAGGACTTCAAAAGGGTGATCGGGGGGTTGAAATCCACCCTGTTCTACAGGTACGCCTTTTCCTGGATTGAACTGACAACAAATCATGCAGGTACGTACTTTCTGTTTAGCTGCTGCTCGCAAGTGTTTATTGGACCAAATGTGTTGAATACTGTCTAGCATAGCTTTCTCTCCTAGATGCGCTGGACTATGTATTGTGTTAATGATGACCTGAACCATTGAGTCGGGGAGAAACCATATAGATTTTCCCTTCGTCATCCATCCTTGATCCGTTTGGATCCCTCCTAATTCAGTCCATCTCTTTATTTCTTCTGGTGTAGCATGTGTCTGTATGTCAATTACATCAAGGGCGGGATCCTTAACTGTCATGCAGTGTGTTGGTGTCGGAACTATTGTCTTTGTCGTGTCAGTTGGATGAGTCTGATTCTGAGCAGTCTGTTTAGCTGTTCTGTCAGCTAGGTCGTTACCCTGAGAAATAATGTCAGTCACTTTTGTATGGGCTTTACACTTCATAATCGATATTGCAGTCGGCAGATGTATTGCATCTAACAGAGCTTGAATAAGGGGACCGTGCTGGATGTGGGCACCGTGAGAAGTTAAATAACCTCTCTCTCGCCAAAGCACGCCGAAGTCATGGACGACTCCGAATGCATAACGTGAATCTGTATATATGTTGACTTTCTTATTTTTGGCTTGAATACAGGCTTGTGTCAGAGCGATGAGCTCTGCTGCTTGAGCTGACAAGGTATTGATACAATCCGTTTCAATAATTTCAGTATCTGTTGTGACTGCATAAGCGGCCACTAACTCTCCTGTATTTGTTCTCATGCATGAACCATCTACATACAATGTCAGGTCTGGATCTGATAATGGAATATCTGTCAAGTCTTGTCTGGGTTTGGTCGTAATAGTGATAACTTCAATACAATCATGTGCCAATGGGTCTGTTCCACTTAATGGCAAAAGTGTGGCAGGATTTAATGTACTACAACGTCGGATTTCTATGTGTGGCTGGAACAATGTTAATTCATAACCCGTCAGTCTGGCTATAGTCAAGTGTTGTGTTTGGGTCCGGTTCAAGAGAACCTCTACTGCGTGTGGTACTTGTACTGTCAATTGATGTCCTAACACTATGGCATCGCTTTGTCTGATTGCTAAAGCTGTTGCTGCGACTGATTTCAGGCACGCAGGAAGAGCCTGAGCTACGGGATCTAATGTACTAGAAAAATAAGCACATGGCTTGTGTGATCCTGCCTGTTCCTGCGTGAGTACTGACAAAGCAGTACCTTCACGTTCTGTAACAAAAGTGTAAAACGTTTGCTGTAACATGGCGTTGCTAAAACAGGTGCTTGGCATAAAGCTTTCTTTAAGCTTTCAAAAGCTTGTGTATGTTCCTGAGTCCAAGGGAGGACAGTCGATGTCGCTGCTTCCTGTGTTGTCAACTGAATGAGTGGTTTCGCTAGAAATGCATATTGAGGGATCCACTGCCTGCAGTACGAAGTGAGGCCTATGAATGCCCGCACCTCCTTTTGTGTCTTGGGTGGTGGCATGTTAACAATTAACTGGATACGGTCGGGTGTAAGCTGTCTTCCCCCCTTGGACAGTAAGTGCCCAAGGTACACAACTTGCTGGACACAGAATTGCAGCTTTGAAGGGGACACTTTGTGCCCCTTGTCGGCTAAGAAATGTAAAACCATCAGTGATGCTTTTTCACATTCAGGTTCGCTTCGGGCGGTGATCAGCAGATCATCGACATATTGAAGCAGGGCAGTGTTAGCTGGCATGTGGATACTGTCAAGTTCTCTTTTCAGTGCTTGGCTATAGATGCTGGGGCTTTCTGTGAATCCTTGAGGTGCGCGTGTGAATTTAAAACTTCGTCCATTTAAACTGAATCCGAACAAATATTGGCTTTCCGGATCGATTGGGACGCTAAAGAAAGCGTTCTTGAGATCAATTACAGTAAAGAACGTTGCTTCTGAATCTATGGCTGTTAGCAATGAAGAGATATCTGGGACCACGGGGTATTGTGGTACAATGCATTTATTTAATTCTCGCAGATCAATAACTAATCGATATACTGGTGGTGCTTTTGGATCAGTTCGTTTAAGAATCGGAATTATCGGGGAATTACATACATTGGAGTCGGTTTCCACAACCACTCCTTGTGCAATGAGCTCGTCAATGATTTGCAGTAAAGCCACTACAGCATCTGGCGGTAACTTGTATTGTCGCATTCGTGGTAGTACCACTCCTATTTTGAGTGTGACTCGATATGGTGTAATGTGCATACAACCTACATCAGTGGGGCCTTGCGCCCATAAATGTGCAGGTAGATTCTGTAACCGGTGATCCATGTCTCTAGACACGTACTGACCTTTAAAGTCACGCAAAAATAATCGTACTCTTTCCGGAGAACAACATATTACAGCTCCTAGAGCCTTCAATGTTTTTATACCTAACAAGTTTTCCGGACATGATTTCGTAAGTAATAGATCTGTAGTCCGTGTTAACGGACCAACTGTGAATGCAAGGGGTTGTGATACTTCGTTAATAGTAGGCTTTCCTGAAAAACCAAGGGAAACATTTTGTGAGCCTGAGAGGGGTGCCCCTGGGACTTCGCTGTGACTGATAGTGGTTCTGCTTGCCCCTGTATCGAGTAGAAACTTTCTGTCTTTCCCTAATACTTGACTCTGTACATAAGGACCCTCTTGATCTACAGGAACCTCAATAAGGGGTAGGCCAACTTCCCTCTCTAGGCTATTTCATGTGTAGCGCTGATACTCTGGGTAGTCATTTTGTGCATACTGGTACATTTGTTGTGTCGTGTTTTGTATTGCAGCAATAGGCTGTGGCTGTTGTTGTGGTTGTTGTTGTTGTTGTGGTATGGTCTGTTGTACAGCTGGCATAGGCTGTATATTCTGAGGTACTTGTTGTTGGATCTGATCCTGTCTAGGCGGACGTGGTCTCTCTTTCGTTATACCCGTAGAGATATTATGTTTCAGAACTGCGCAATCGTGTATATAATGACCTGGCTGTTTACAATAGTTGCATGTCCCTCTAACAGGACCTACTGAATCAGTGGACTGTGTCGTACCCTTTTTATGACCGTCAGCTGGAACTGACTGAGCAACAAGCATTTTCATTTTCGTGTCTTTCATACGTCTTTGTTCATGTTCTTGTTCTTCTCTAATTCTATTGTGATGATATTGTAACATTTGTAACATCTGTGACGGTGTGTTACCTTGCCAAGTACTCTCGAATTTTAATACTCTACTCTTAACTTGGGGCAGGGAATTCTCAACTAATTTTGTCACAAACAGATGTGGATACGACTCACTACTTGCTTTTATGCCACTATTAATACCAAAACATTTTTCAAATCGGGAATAGAAATCACTAGTGTCTTCATCTTGTTTTTGTTTACAGGCTGAGATTGCACCCCAGTCTTCCTTTTTCGTAGTTAATAAACGTGGTAGTACCTGCACTAATAATCCTGGTAATGCTGTAGTCCTTTCCCCAAGCCCTGACCCTGCAGCTCGGGCCTTTTCTTCGTTATCTAACGCTGTCCAATCTATCTTTTGGTCTCCCACCTCCCATTCCTTTTCTTTGAGTTTCTCGTAAATACCGGCAGGTAATAGGACTTTTAATATTTTCATAATGTCAGGGTAAGTATACTCTCCCATGAGTAACATGTCTTTTATCTCACGGTGGAAACCTGCTGGGTCTTTGTCATGGCTAGGTACTACTTTCTTCATTTCTAACAATTCAATTTTAGTTATGGGCGCGTACACAAACACGCGCTTAAAAATATTGTCCTCACCTCTGATTGGGTGTACTTCGCGTAAGGGATTCTGTCTGTCTATGTGATACATTTTTCTTTCCAACTTGGGGGGAACTGAAACATGTTCTGGGCATACGAAGACAATGTACTGGTGTCGATATTCCAGAACTTCTTTAATTAAGTCAGTACCTGAACCTCTCCATTTGTTCGTGAGTAATTCTATCAGTATATCGGGTAGAGGACCAGGATCGGAGTATTGGCTTCTATATAATATAAGGAGGTGTTGTATCATGTATATACCAGCTAAACGTTGTTCGTCTGGGGTAAGGTTCAAAAACGTGTGTGCTAGCGCATCATCACTGTATTTTTCAGAACTGTCAGCCCATTGTACTGCTGACCTGGCTAATTCTTGTTCATCCATAGAATCAAGCATATGATACCCCCTTCGGTCTCGGAGTAGTTTATCAGCAGCCTGGAATAAGTGTTCAGGGGACTTCGTATTTAACGTAGGGGCTTGAAAATGTCTGTTACATTCTGGACGTATCGGACGTATCGGGTCATTAAAGTATCTGGTATTGTTACAAGGTCTTCCCCTACCTACATAAGCTATCGTTTCTAATTGTCCTGTGGGCATTTCTGATTCTTCCTCCTCCTCTCCCTCTGATTCAGTTTTGTCTGCCTCCAATCTGGCTTTATGTATTCGTTCTACTTCTTTGCGTATTTTTCGGCACATAGCTACTATACATGTCTGTTTATCATGTTTTCCCTCTGATATATTCTGACCCCATCGGGTAAGTACTTGCATTTCATCCTGGTCTACCTCGGACCTATCTCTGTCTCTTATCAAGCAGTTTATGAAGAAACGTAACAGTTGTCTCTGTATATCCGCTTTCTGGTATTCCATGGCTTCGTCAATACTTTCAGGGCCTTGCCCTGTTTGGACAAAGCGATATATATTGTCTAAATGTTTAATCATTCCTGGTAGCGTCGTTAAATATAGTGAAGCTCGTCGTATACGTAGTGATGATAGCAGCATTCTATCATTTTTACCGGGCACTGGATCATATCTACAATCTACAAGATGTTCTTTAAACGTGTCGGACGTTGCTATTTGGGGTGTACGTTGGTTTGCTAAATCTCTAAAAGACGATTTACTTCGTGATGGTGGCGTGGCAAAAATTGCTGTCGCACCTTCTGAGGTGCTAGGCACGAAAGGATTCGTGGGATGTAAGGTAGAGACTGTGGATGCAGGAAAAGCGGCGGAAACAGATGGACCCGTGGGATTGTGCGGAGGAGTTTGTTGTTGCGGAGGTGGGGGTAGATGATCTCGAGGTTGAGCACCATCGACAGGTGGCGTGTGTGGTGGATCATTAACATATTCGGGAGCTACATCGTCTAAATAGGAGGAAAGGAAAATATCTTTTGCGGTCTTGGGATGTGTTTTAGTCGGGAGTAATGGGGGTGGCAAATCTTTCGGTACTTCCGGGGTGGCCTTGGGTAAACCCTCGGCCAGAAGAGGATACATACCATTCATAAAAGTGTTTCGTTGTCTGTCTACTTGTTCTGATTTTACTCGAATACCTTCCTCAACTAATACGTTTTCTCGGGCTCTATTTGAGTTCTCCCTACTTTTCTCTTCCTGTCTGAGCGCTTTCTCTGTGCGCCTATGCGATTCTTTACGCCATAGTTCAATGGCATCTTTCTGTGACTGTCTGGCTTTCTTTTTCCATAATTCTTCTTCTACTCTCATGATGCAATCTGCATCCCATGTCCCAGCTGCGGGCCACCTCTGACTTTCTGCTAGATCCTTGGTGTAGTTCACCCATAAGTCAAGATATAATACGGCATCTAGGTCATGTTTATGATACATAAAATACCCTGGAGTGTCCCTAGGTGGAATGGGAACAGCTTCTTCGAGTACTCCTTTTCTAGTTTTGATCTGTCTTAATTTTGAAAAGAACGGCATCTTTAAAACTTGCTACTTGATTCTTACTCGAACTGGACTTGAACACAATTAATACGATAAACACAATAATGAACACTCATTCATACCACAATTTTTGAATACAGTAAAACATTTAACATTTAACATTTAACTTTTAACGAACAATGATAATTAGAAGAAAACTAGTTACTGACATAATACTAATACTAGATAATATTGAATTATATACATGAACATACTGGATATACTGCTAAACAGTACAGATACACTGCTAAAACAGTGCAGACCGGATCTGTGTACCCAAACCCGTCAGGACCGGCACAAATTAATGTGCACGTCTAACTGCCTCCCCAGCAACGGTACTCACCGGGTAGCACGGAATGGAAGGCCTCGGAACTGAACTGAACTGGACCGGACTGGACTCGACTCGACTCGGAACTTCGGAACCTGGTGGGCCTCTGTATACCTCGGATCTTGCTCTCTCAGCTAGGCTCTGGTCGGGATACTTCGCACTTCTCACCGCCTCGTCTGGGTGTTGATCGCAGCCTCAGTCACCCCCCGCTTGGCCGGAGGGAGATACAGGAAATCCTGCGGGTACGCGTTTTTGTCCGTTCAGCTGTGGCAGGGGACCGGGCCTGCAACGCACCTCCGGCGCGTGAGATGAGAAAGTGTCCCTATTCGGGCGCCAATTTATGTGGTAAATATTTAAATTACCTGTACTATTTTTTATGCGGTAAAGTCTAGTAAGAATAACTCAGTCAAAATAAGAGGCAGAATCCGTGGTATTAGAGGTTCTGAAAAGGACTTTATTCCTTACAAAGGAATTATGGTTCGAACCAGGCAGTCATATTCCATCACCACGAAGGTTCAGGAAGGGATCAGCAATACATTATTGACAAGTAACCATATATATATGAGAAGCATTGCATTAAGACAGATGCAGGAGGCGTAACAGCTGATAATACAGATAAGAATACACATACGTAATGAAAAATAGGCGTAAATACAGGCGTATACTAGAAACGTTATTTAAAATGATGTCACAAGTGGGTGGATCCATAAGAGAATCCTGCAGTGTCAGCAGAAATATTTGGCAAAGATGCGCGCGCAGCCGCATGACGTGTGATTGACGTGTAACTAGAGGGTGAAGGGGAATTGACATTTAGCTCTACATGTGGAGACAGAAGTCTGGGGTGTCAGGACAACCTAGTCCTAAATCGTATCTAGTATCTTGTGTTTAAGGAACTATATTATCTGGAAGGAAAGGTCTTCTCGGACAGATCCTATTCTATACTGACTGTTAGTGCGTGTACAGGCGTCTATGTGTCTACATGAGATGCGTGGTAACAGGGGCTATGAATTATTTGCATAAAGACAGCGAGGCCGAGCCCTTTGCTCGGTAGCTGGAAGGATGTTTACCTAAACTCTAAGACAGGAATGTATTGGATGAGGAGCGGAGCAGATAACTTGAAGGCTGAATACAGTTTTTGGCAGGCAACAGGCCGCGTCAGGCACCGTTAGCCGCGCAGGGAGTAGGACAAAGTTCATGGACACGGATGCAGGTCCAGGCTGGAGCATTTCAGAGGCAGAAACAGGAAAAGGCTTGATGACAGAATTCAGGGCCTACTCGCCTGAACTGTAAAACGTGAAAAGTGAACCATATAAAGTCGGTGGCCAATCATACTTAGGAATGGACTATTTGACCCATTCATGGCGGATCTGAAAGAGGACATGTTGGCGTTGGACGCACATGTATTTGCGTCTTCATAGCTGGAACTGGAGGGAACATACATGTACTTGTAGCATGTACATGGAGCCGTTGGGGTCTAAGATAGGGGACACAATTGACCATTAAAATTCATATTTCCTCAAGGCATCTGACCAAAGGGTACGTCCCTCGGTTGGGGAGCCAGTAGTCGGTGTTTCCGGATCTGGACGTAAGGGCAGCTGTAGTCCTGAGGGCAGGTGGGGCTCATCTTAAGTGAAGAGACCCTGCTCTACAGTGGAAGGGGGTGCAGAGGGAGGGGGTCCTCGCCTCTGACCCCTTGGATCCCAGGTGGTAGACCAGTTGGTGGAGAGAGGTCCTGAACTGGTGGGAGAGTTGTGTTCTGGTGGGTGCTTCCCTGGGAGGGTGCGATACCCCAGAAGTAGAGGTAGGGTGGGGCATTCTTGCCCGTGACCTCTGGTCAGCCTGAGGGTGCGGACCCTAGGTTGAAGGATCAGTGGTAGTTGGGAACTACACTGAGAGGGAGAGTGGAGAATGGCTTGTATGCCAGGGGTTACTACCCCCCACTCTGGGTTTGGCAAGGACCAGTGGTATCTGGGTGGTCTAGGGCCTGGTCCTGGCCGTGGACAACTAGGTAGTACCAGTGGGGTAGCCTAGTTGGGCCTGAGTTCTTTTCGGTTGTTTTTTTTTTTTCTTTTTTTTTTCAGATGGAACCATGTTGATTGAGAATGGCGTAGAACCGGAGAGTGTCCCTGCAGTGCGGGCCTGCGTCCGTGTTCTATCGCCCCAAGCAGGGAAGTCCATCACGGTGGTGATTGGTCTGCCCTGCGTTTTGGCTGGAAGGGGGTTGTGTTGGACTTGGCCCTGCTGGCAGGTTCACCCCTGAACTTTTTGCTTTTTATTGGTGACTTGGTGTGGTGATTTTTAGTTTCTACGCACTTTCCCTGTGTCCCAGGGTAAAGTGCGTGCGCGGTCTGAGTGCATGTGGTGAGATAGGCCTGCCCTCCCATAGGAATGCATGGGGAATGTATGTGTCCCTAGTAGTTCCTGATGCGTGGGGTGTGCAGGCCCGAGTTTGGTATGTGCGGACTCGTGTGATTGAATGCTGCACGATGATGTGTGCGGCATGCATGTACCTAGTGTGGAAGTGCCACTTCTAGAAGTGGGCACTTCTGTGTGCAGTGTGTCTGGCGTGTGATTGGCTGGAGCTGGCTGGTGAGCCTGGCTCCAGGAGTCTGGTTGGGTCTGCCACAGTGGTGAGTGTGAGATTAACATGCTGATGGCTGGGGAGGAGTGCACCTTGGACCTGAATAGGGCAGGGTTTTCCCCACACAATGCTGGCTCCGCCCCCTGTGGTGCGACTGACGACCCTAGCCCTGCCAGTGAATAGAGTGAGGGGCTGAGCACATCCAGGGTGCTCCCCAACCAGCTGCGACTGGTTTTCCCCCTCACCCTGAACCCAGAACAAAGGGATTTGGTGTATAAAAGAGGGGCTGTGACCCCATGAAAATGTTCTTGTTCTGTCTTGAATCTACCAGGGGTGTGCTGCTGCTGGGGCCCAGGGGAAGGCTTGCCTCCCTGGGCCCTGCCCAGCCCCTGGATGCCCTGGATATTGGAGGACTGTACTTCTAGCGCCTGGTGAGCGCTTTATTGCTGGTTCTCCCTTGGATCCTGACAGAGGGGGGCTTGCTGCTGGTGGGGGCCCAGGAGGGACCGCCATGGGGGCCACCTCCCTGCTGGAGGACCCTGTGTGCTGGCCCCTGGGCCCTGCTTTGCCCCCTGGATGCCTTCAGGACCTTTTTGGACCGTTTTGCTGGTCCTTTAAGCCTTCTAGCGCCTGGGAGCGCTGAAATCGGGCTCCTGACGGAGCACAGGAGCTCTGCAGCATGCTGCTGCCTATTGCCTGAGGGATTCCCCCGTCATGGCTGCCGAGCTGGAGCCCACCCCGCATTATATTTTAATTTGCGGGTGCCACCCCGCTTTATATTCCTTTGCGGGTGCCCACCCCGCTGTGGCGCTGTTTCATCTAGCGGGAGCCTACTCCGCTTTATGGTGATTCTAGATCGCGGGTGCCCACCCCGCGTCATGGCCGTTCTATAGTGACGTTGCGGGTGCCCACCCCGCGTCATGGCCGCCTTCTTAATTTCTATATTTACATTGCGGGTGTCCACCCCGTTTATTTCTCTTACGTCGCGGGTGCCCACCCCGCGACTCAACTGTCTTGAAGATCACCGCTGCGGCCCGAGTTGCGTCCAAAAACGGAAGTCAGGCGAGAACGTGCCTGGCGGCGGGCGGGACTTCCGGTTTTACAGAGGAAGTCCCGCGCACGCCGCCGCCGCCGGAGAAGCTGCCCAGGAGACCGGGAGATGGCGCCTGCCTGTGCGGGGCTCCCATGGCTTAGGGAGAGCCCCGCGGGCAGCGCCGAATGCAGACTGAAGGCGGAGGGGGCTCGAGGCACATTGCCGGTGCCTGCCCCCACCGCGGGTGAAGAGACGAGCCCTGCATCAGAGCCGGTGAGTTTGGGCTCTAAAGGAGGGATAGAGAGAGGCACCAGTGCCGGTGCCGACTTCCTGGGCGGCCCCGTTTAGCAGCGGGCCGCCCCAACTAAGGGGCCATCATGTTTAGTTTGAGAACCTGCGGGGCTCCAATGTAGAGGGGCTAGTATCTCCAGAGCCAGAGGCTCCTCCGAGGCTGGGCAGGTGTACTTTCGAGCCCATGGGGCTCCAACGTCCCCCGCATTGTTTGTGTTAAGAGCGCTAGTGCGCTCCAAAGTGACGGAGGCAAAATTATTGGTTCAGAGCCCAGAGATGGCTCCCACGTTGGGCGCATATTGATTTCAGGAGCCCGTGTGCTCCATGGGGGACATGTTGATTTTCTGAGCCAGGTGGCTCCAGCGTTTCGTATAATGTGTTCAGGGGCCAGTGAGAGCCCGTGCCTCCTATTTGCCTTCCCCAGCTGCGCATCACTTAGTGCCAGCTGCAGCGTTTAGGCCCTGCTTTGTCCCCAGCTGCCCAGCAAGTAGTGGGCAGCTGCTACGTTTAGGTTCTGGCGCAACCTGGACTCTGATGTGATTTTGGTGCTAGGAAATGTACGGTGTAGTATGTTTTGCGCACCCTGTGTTCATGCTTATGGTGCTAGGAAATGTACTGTGTATAGTATGTTTTGCGCACCCTGTATTTCATACCTCTAAAGTTAGTCCTGCCTAGGAGGTTGTTTTACCTGTTTAGGTTGATGGTAGGGAGAATGTACTTCCCTGTGTTATGTATGCCCCTAGTATAGGTATACTTAGGTGGTTAGGTCTAATGCGTCAGACCAAGGAGGAATTGCATAATGTGATTTATGACCCTGTGATAGATGCAGGATAGGTTTTACACCTGATGCTAGTGTGATGACGCTGAGGTCATTAGTGCGCCAGTAGTTACTGGTTGTGCTCTACAGTTACTTTGGGTTATGTTCTACATTTACTATTGGTGATTCGTGCTATGTTCTAAGTGCTAATTCCTGACAGTGGTCCATGTGGCCCTGTCCCCTGTATATATAATCCCTTGTAAATTCTGCCCGTGCCTGTTGGCACATTGTAAAGTGTGTGTTTTTATCTAATGTGTTGTGTATAATACAAAGGCTATTTTTATAGAATACCTTGTGTGGAGTTTCCTTTGTGGTGGGCCTTGGGTGTTGTTGCTGGGTGCGCGCGCAAACGCTTTACACCTTGCCTCAGAGATAAGCCTGACTGCTCGTGCCAAGCTACCAAGGGGGTGAGCAGTTGTTATCTTTGGCGTGTAACTCCCCAGCCCTGACTAGAGTGGTGGTTTCTGCCTGGCTTTGGCGCAAGCCTCAGCCAACCAGAAATCCCATTTCTAACAACGCCCAAGTCGCGTGCGTGGTCCGTTGGCTTGGGTGCGGTGCCTAGGGCCGGGGGCCACCAGGAGTCGTCCCATGCGGAGGGCGACGGTCCCAGGATGAGGACTTCCGTCTTATCCGTGTTCAATTTCAGGCGGCTGATGTTCATCCATTCGGCGACGTCTCTCATCCCTCCGTGTAGGCTGGCTTTGGCGGTGTCGGGGTCTTTGGTGAGTGAGAGAATCAGCTCATCTCCAGTCTGATGGTGTCCTGACTGCAAGTGAGCTGAGAGTCATTGGAGGTGGTGAGCATGTTGGTCAGAAAGGGGGGGATTGCTTTGTAGATGAATCAGCTGACTTTAAAGATGGTACAAGCTGGCAACAGGAACCGATGGAGTTCCGTCATATTTCTTGAGGCCTTGATGAGCAATGCTGTAGCATATAGGATTCACAGTGGTGAAGGAGTACTTGGGGCAGTTTGAGTAGGGCTTTACAATCATGTGAATGTGAGAGGACAAGAACTGGGGTAGCAGTTCTGAAGTCACTTTCTCTGAAGAATGGCTTCACTTTCTTCAGTACAGAAAGATGGTACTTGGCCATCTTGGTTTACTTAGTGATTAGTTCCCTCAGGGTGAAGTCGGTATCCAGAGTGAATCCAAATGACTTGGATAAATGTTAGGGCTCAAATACGCCCATGGTCATGTCACTGTGCCAGGTTTCCACTAGCTGTTGATTGTTGTTCTTGATGAATAGTGAGGATTCTGTCTTGGTGGGGTTGAGCATCAGGTATATGTTCGACATCCATATCCGGATGAGGTGAAGGCTGTGTTTGAGGTGTTGGGTGGCTAGAGCACAGGAGACTTACAAGAAGATTTGTGAGTCATTGTTCTGTTGGGGAATTTCAATGTGGTCAATTTGTACTATGCTCAGGGGACTCCATCTGGTGGTTACAATTGACCATGGGCAAGATGGAATAATGGGGGACTATTCAGGTGAAAGAGATCTGATATCAACATACATTCACCAGAAAAGAAATATACATGTACACTCTTCTGTAAAATAATTTCTTTGGGTTTTAGGGTAGTGAGCTTCTACAACACACTACCTGTAGTTGTTGTCATTTATCACTAGTGTCCCAGGCACTAAGTACTGTTGCAAATAAATCATTACCAGAAACACATTAATTGCTCAGTGGGTTGTGTATGGGTTGCAATGCAACTTGATTTCTAATGTTTAATGGTGTATTGAGGATGGTCTTTCGCCAAAGGGTTTTGAACTCCGACCCCTGTAGTGCTGGGTGGGGGCCATCAGACTGTATAAACTCAAACCCCTCTCCTGCTACTCAGTGTTACTTGTATCACTCACTGCCACCTATAATATACACACCATTCGTTCACCTTCACAGAAAATCCCTGTTGCATTAGTCACATGTTCAAACAATTACTCACACCATCCACTCATCGAGTGACTCACCTCTAAAATGTTCTTACCGTTGCTCATGTGCACCATGTAATCATACTTACTCACTTACACCTCACCCTATCATCAACTCACAGCCCACCCATCATTCATGCAACACCACCTGTTCACCTCTCCATCGATGACCACTCATGCAAAGATAACTTGGATGCTCACTCTGGTCTCACAGCATTCAGCCATTCAACCACATTATCTAGTTATGTATGAAAACTCCCTGACACCACATTTCCAAAGCCTACCAAAATACGAGTGAATCACAAAAACACTTTTTTTCCCCGCTTGTGGTCTCCAAAGCCACCGAAATCAGTATCTGCTCACGCCACTTTTCATCAGTTACTTCCAACCATTCACCACTACAACACCAATCATCCACCATTGACATTAACCTTTTACAATATCTTCAAACCCAACTCCATTTAACTGCAGCATCCCACACTGCCATTCACAACATTACATTGAAGCTCAATTACAGGCCTTAACTACAGTGCATCGCAAAATCCCCATCCCACAGCCACACATACCTTGACTCTCCACACAAAATCTCCACCTGTTGCATTAACGCGGGCACTTACAATCACTCCTTTTCACCTGCCCACTACTACCTGAAGGGGTCGTAGAACAAAATTTCGGAGTAGAGTAAAGGTACGATGACAAGGAGTGGAGTAGTGGATTAGGCGGGTTTGTGGTTCTTCTTGCTGTGTAATGGCTTAACAATACCTCTTTGTTTTTATGTGGTGTTAGGATGAGTGGTGGCTATAGCCTATAGTCATCGTGGAGACATCCTAAAGTAACACTACAAATCCTAAGGTGCTCATGAGAGGGTCTAGGTGAATTTTGTATGTTTAATGGGACCCTGCCATTTCCCGTCTCCTCCTCCTCCATTTATGAAGCACGAAAAAGTGCAAGCAGCCAATGATATATCATCTAGTGAACAATGAGTGTCAGCAAGATTGTTTACCTGATGATATCAACAGGCAGGTACAGGGAGATTATGAATTGGTTCTGAGAATCTAATTATAAGGGTATAACAACTGAACTGCCCACTGTTTCAACACATCCAATTGGTTGTCAACAACCAATTAATACAGGCATCTGTTGTTAGATAGTTATGATTAGCCCCTGAAAAACAGATTACCAGTGGGTAGCCTGTGACTTCGTAGATGATTTTGCGGCATAGGGTAAGTGCAGACAGCTTGACGTGTTTTTCCAATAATTGGAAAAAAAGGACTCCTCCCCTTTTTCTAGGTTGCCTGAAAAGCGATTCTAGGTGTTTCTGTGGCCATGGTCCACTCTTTACGCAAAAAAGGATAGATTTTATGAGTTTTTGCAAAAGTGCCCGCCCAGTAGTATTCATCAGATCATCCTGGAGATAACATCCCCATCTTGAATTCAGTATGGGATCATCATAGAGTACAACAACCACTTCAAAGAGTTACCGGGCACTATACTAAAGCAATAACAGCCTCCTCCTGAAACCATAATGTTATCATTCTGGAGCAATAAAACCTCATCCTGAAGTCATCAGGGAATGATCCTGGTGTAATACCGCTCCACCCTGCAATCATCCCAAGATCATGCTGTTATGATCCTGAAGCAATAAAGCGTTTTATGAAGTCATCAGGAAATCATCCTGGAGTAGTAAAAGATCATCCCATGCTTTCCTCTGAAGTAATCAGGAAGCAATCCTGTAGTCGTTTTCCTGATGACTCTAGAGTCATCTCATTTAAATATTTTACCCTGTACACATACTTCAGGATGGTCCGTGCTCATTTCACCAGACAAAAACTGGAATAGCCCAGCTGAAGTCATGACTCCAGGATGATCTTCCTTTTTGATTAGAGGGGGTGCATAGTACACCCTAATATTAGAGTGAGAGACTAAGACCACGTTTCTACTACACTAGAAGAGTAATTCCAAGTCCTGCATCTGCAGGGGGTGACTAAACTTAAAGGCATCATTAAATACTAGCAGAGTGGGGGATACATCCCGGTGGTATACCATGCACTACTCACTGACGTACACTGATGCAAAATTCAAAGTAGCAGCTGATCAGAGCTAGCACTTATCTTCTGTCTACAGGATGGTGAACCTCATTTTTAAACCTAAAACATCTCGCCAATTACAACTCTCAGATGCTTTAGGGGGAAAGGTGAAATCGAACCCCAATAAAATGTAGAGTACTAAACATGAACATTTAACTTACAGAATTCAATACAGTCTAAGCTTTCATAGACTCTGTGAAAGGGAACACTTCATACACAGCCTTGTTTCTGAGAAAAAACCTTGGACTCCGGCACATTTGTTTTTACAAATTAAGCATTGATGTTGCACCAGCAGATCAGCAGCATGGACACTGCTGCTGTTGCACTTTGTCTTCTTCTCCCTGACTAACAACTGCGACCTACCCCAACCACCCGCTCCCAGATTGATAGACCCCACCTCGCCACAATCCACCTGCTGCCTTGACTGACAGCCCCCCCCCTCATGAGTCTGTCCTAGCCTTGTCAGCTGGAACAAATGGCCAGATGTACAAAAAAGTCAGTTTGCGATTTCCTAATTGCTAATTTTTGCAATTCGCAATTAGGAAATCGCAAACAGCTATGTGCAACAGTATCTCAGGCATGGTTTGCAATTCCCAATAGGTTGCAAATGGACCTGCCTCATCCATATTCATGGGGCAGGTTGCGATTTGCAACACATTGGGAATTGCTCCAATCACAGGGATGGTAGTTGCTAGGGTCAACAGACCATCATGTCTGTGATTGCTTTTTAAATAAAGCAATGTTTTTTTTTGTTGTAATGCAGCCCATTAAGGAAAACAGGCTACATTATAAAAGTAAAAATGGGACCACCGTCTGCTCTTAAAACATATTTTCACCCACATTCACTAAAAGGAAGAGGTCCTTTAGGGACCCCTTCCTGTTTGCAAATGGGTTAACACCTCCTTTACGGCGTCGCCAAATTATGAATGTTTTGCGACCACATTCCAGTCACAAAACATTCATACATACCAGTGTTATTTAATATAAGGAATGTACGCCCTAAACATGACCCTTACTAATACCAAATTGCAAAATCAAAATGTGGAGGTGGATAACCAAAATTGTGTGTTTGTGATTTCCTAATAGCGAATGTTAGTGATTCGCTTTTAGCAAATCACAAACTGTGATGCACAACAGTGTGTTTGACACGGTGAGCGATTCATAGTGGATCGTAAATGGACCTGCCTCATCAAAATTCATGAGGGAGGTCGCAATTTGCGACCCATTGTGAACGGCTATAATCACAGGGATGGTGGCAAGCATTTCAAAAATAAAACTGAAAAGCTACCTTTTCATTTTTTAAGAGTATGCAGTGGCTCATGGGACCACTGCCTGCTCTTAAAAGATGTAGGCGGCCATATTCACAAACGAGAAGGGGTCCCTTAGGGACCCCTTCCCATTAAGGACCCCTTCCCATTTGTGAATAGGTTACCATCAACTTGAAGTTGGTGGTGACATAGAGGGGCAGATTTATGTTTCCTGGCGCATCCCTGCAAATCAGCAGGGATGCGCCAGGAAAGACGCGTCACGCAAGTTTACCCTTGCGCCACCACAGATGCACCGCATTTACAATGCAGCGCATCGTGGCGCAAGAATAAACAGATGCGTGACGCATCTGATGGCGTAAGGGCGGCGCATTGCTGGAGTCGTGTAGCAAGCACGACGCAACTCCAGCAATGTTTAGGGGCTGCCCATACCTAACATGCTGCGTCATGCCTTACGCCTGCTTCAAGCAGGCGCAAGGTTTTGACGCAGCAGTGTCGGAAAAGTGACTCAGTGAAATCTTGTAGATTTCACTGCGTCACTTTTCAGAGGCTTTTTCCGATGGAACGCCCACCCTGCATACATTAAACCTGACGCAGGTTTAATGTGGCGCAGGGCTTTACACCTGGACGCATCTCCCTAGATGCGTCACGTTGTAAATAAGGCGCAACATGGGGTATGGTTTACGCCGCCGCTGCGTCACAAAAGTGACGCAACGGCGGCGTAAAAGTGGCGCAAGTCTAACATAAATCTGCCCCAGAATATTTTGCGACCGCATTTTGGTAACAAAACATTCATACATACCAATGCCGTTCGGTATTATGAAGGGACGCCCTAAACACGCCCCTTCCTACTACCGAATCGCAAAACCAAAATGCGATATGGTAACATGTTACTGAGACGCATTATGGCTTCTGTACAACGCAAAATGCATTTTACCAGTCACAGTCGGCCCGTTGGGCCTTTTGCGACTGGTAAAATGCTTCATACATCTGACCCAAAGGTACAAGTGATGCATTTACACTAAAACGAATGCATTTTCTTTGCGTTTAAATTTTCACCTGCATCCTAACGCAGGTGCCATTGGCGCGTGGAGAAATTGCAGTCAGAAAAGCCAGCCCAGAGGGGGCGATTGCACCTTTCACCCTCCAATTAAATCCGCCACTCTTACCCAGAAAACCGCTCAACACCTGCACAGGGACAGAGAATGCTTTGGGGGTGTGGCGCAGGAGGCTGAGCTGCATTGCTGATGAACCAATGATGCCCAGCTTGGGGCCATTAAAGTTTAAATCCGTGGTGGGGGAGGTTAGTGTTTTGGAATAACTTTGGCACCAAAGCACCTGGCTGCCCCAGTAACCACAGGGTCCTCAATGCTGTCAACATGCCTTCCCTTTCATCTATAGTTGATGAATTACCTTCCGGTGCCTGGCATTTCTCAGAGGTATCAAGAGTTGAGATAAATGAGAGTTTTTAAAAGTACAACTGAAGGGGATCGAACAGCGGGAGCTGGGATCTGTGAAGTGTTTGAACCAGACAGTGGGGCAGGAGGCCTCCGAGCTTGATTCATTCTTTAAAACAATTGTGTTCACCTTCAGAAGGGTATTAGCCAGGAGAGGGCTCCTCCTGGGCTCGCGGACAGCCCCAGGGATGCATCCTTCTTTTGCTGCTGTCCAATGCCGTTTTGCTGCCGGTGCTTTGAGGCTGTGAGAATTGATCTGTCGCGGCTTCCATGTGCACTAACTTCGGGATAAGCAGCTTTGGAAATGTGACGTGAAGCAAAGCCTTTTGAGCTAGACTTGTGGACACGAGCAGGGACGGTAACTGGTTCCCCCTGTCACTTTGCCCCTAGTCAAGGGCAAATGATTTAATGGGGCCCTTGGGTCCTCCCCAGATTTGCGATGAGCTGGGCTGTCACTCACAGCAGCCATCAAGGAAAGGTTTCACTCACCTAGATGCCCTTAGACAGGATAATTAGATTCAATGAAAAAGTACCTTTCATACACAATGAATAGATAAACGTGAGAGGGTCAGGCGTGCAGCAAGACTTGGAGAAAGTAAATCGATGGCCCATTCCACAGACCATGGAGCGGGGCAAAGCATGACGCGGGCAGCTGAGGCGGATCCATAATTGGTAGGGAAATGTCTGTGAATTAGTGTTGCAAATTCAGTGGCACTGGAACTCACTGGTGTGAAGTGAGGGGCTCACTGCACCCTAGTTTTGGCTGCCTTCTACTACCCAACTGAGGACAGAGAGGCATGCATTAGGGCCCATGGCACAGTTGTGGACCACTGGTAATGAAGAGGAGCCCTGGGCTATCCCATGCGTACCAGCAAGAGCCACCAATTTGGGCCTGATATAGAACTTTTCCGATGGGTTACTCCATCACAAACGTGACACATTCCCTCTAAAGCTTACTACAAGCAAAATATATCCTGTGGTACTCACAATACGGCAGAAAGGATATACATCACATTTGTGAGGGAGCAACCTGTCCGCCAAACTCTGAATCAGACCCATTGTCATTTTGTTAAACGTATTATAGTATCTTAAATAAAGTACACTCATGGCTTTATCTCTGCTTTATCCAGCCCAGCAATTGAAGAATAATCAGTGGTATAAATGTATGTTGAGGTAGATTAAGGCTCTATTTTTGGCACTGAAAAAAGAATACAAACAGGAAATAAATGCACAAGTAAATAAATACATAAGCAAATAAATAAATAGAACAATAAAATAAATACATAAAATACAAAAAATGGACAGATACATAATAATGTAAAACGACATAAATAAACAATAAATCTATAAAAAATAAATAAATCAACATATAAATAACTATATTTTTGGATAAGTAAATATGTACATAAGTAAGTAAAATGCAGAAAATAATGCATCATTAAACTTTTTATAATTAAAAAATGAAAATATCATTAAGAAAGTATGCAAATATTTTCTTTTAAAACATACACTTAGGTGCCGATTCCGATCCTGTAAAACCCGGGTACGAATGGTCGTACGGAGCGTTTTCTCCGTACGACTCGTACCCGGGAATTCCACCTTACAAACCAGCAAGTACGATTCGTACAGAAATACCATTTCCGTACGAATCATAAAAAACACTGTATGACTAAAAAATACATACAATTCTGATCCTGGACAGCGCGTACGCGACGTCTGCACGGAGTCAGGCAGCGTTTTACAGACCAGCAAGTACGATTCGTACCTACAGCACTCCGCACGGCTAAATTTTTACGGGAGCCAAAAAGTGCCGGAAAAGCAAAGTACGCTGCGATGCACGACGAAAAGGGGGCCCGGTACGCGACGTACACGCCATCACCCACATCGTAAGTGTCATCATGTACGGTGCGTACCCCAACATTGCATATGTACGGTGCGTACATACGCACTGTTGGGGTACGCAACGTACATAGGCCAACAGTGCGTATGTACAGTGCGTAGGTCCGCACCGTACCCTCCCCCATATGTCCGCACCGTACCCCCACCCACCCGGATGTACGGACCGTACCACCCACCCCCCGTATGTATGGACCGTAGCCCCCACCCGCATATGTCCGCACCGTACCCCAGGCGTACCCCAATTCTCGCATATGTACGGACCGTACATACGTGAGGATTGGGGTACACCTGGGGTACGGTGCGGTCATACGCGGGTGGGGGGTACGGTCTGGACATACGGGGGTGGGGGGTACGGTCCGTACATACGGGGGGTGGAGGGTTCGCTTGTGTTTTCGGACGGGCGGTACGGATCGTACTTGCGCGCTCGGACTTCAGTTTTTTTACGATTTGTATGTAAAACTGTCCGGGGACGTCTCGTAGACTTTTCCCGAAGCGATTTGTATGTATTTTTCAAGTACAAATCGTACTTCGCCGTTTGTACGGGACTTGTACGATTCGTACATATAAAAATACGGATACGAGTCGTACGGTAAGTTTTTTTTAACGGATCGGAATCGGCACCCAGGTGAAAAACCAATGGGAGCTATGGATGGTGAAAACCTCTGGCCTTATTCTGCCCGTAACTGTTTTAGTTACAATAGTGAAAATGCTGTAAACACACATAACCTGTGCACCAGCATTAGAAACTGGACACTTTCAGACGTCATCATTTCCAACCTAGACAGGATGAACTTCCTCCTAATTGAGCCCAATTACATCGAAGAAGCAACCATTCTATAGCCTGATTTAGAGTTTGGCAGACAGGGTACTCGGTTGCAAATGCAATGGAGTACTCTGTCCACCAAACTCTCTGTCCGCCCGCCTCATTTAGAGTCAGACAGACATTAGTATTCCATTGACCGAGTCCCTCTTGACTCCAATAAAATAAACTTTCCTCCGATGGCTCAACTGAGTAGGGGCTCCCATCTCCTTCCCAGCATAGACACGCAATAGTATGCGCTGTTCATTCGCCACCACTGCTACCCGCCTGCTCCACGGGCCGCACTACGGATTGCGGGCCTTCTGACCAGTGGAGCTTCCATAGTGAGGTGCGGCACCAATTACAGGGGCATGTGGTGGTCCAACCTCCCTATCCACTGGAGCAGAGGAGAGCAGTGTGTTTAGCATCTCCCCAATTCCAGGGAGACATGCAGACCTCCACTGCAATACTCAGGGTGAGAAGCAGACCACTGCTACAATAGCCCAGCCCGGATCGCCCGGTCTACCCCGCTTATCTGCCTCCACTGGACCTGAGGCTTACCAGAGAACCAGGCACGGCTTCAGTAAGATCCAGTTAAGACAAGAGGCTCAGGAAGGTGAGGTTGCTGCACAATAGGTGCAGCACCGCAGGGTTGAGGGTCGCAGTTTGTGGAGGCAGCCAGCCCAGGCATTGGTGCAGCTTGCTCATTGCGTAGACCTCCCCCGTTTTCATGCTACCCTTCAAGTTTGTCTGCCTCCATTGGTACCCAAGTCAGTAGCCTCCCACAACTCTACACTCGAGGACACTAACGTCACACCATAAGATCACAAGGTGAGAAGGAGGGGAGACCCAGTAGCTGGAGGGGGTCAAGTCAAAACTTGTATTCACCCATAGTTAAGACCAACTAGGACCAGCCAAGCCTGCTAAGTCCAACCAACCTCAACCAAGCTCCTGTCTTTTACTAGTAAAAATCCACACACCCACCAGCATGTATATGATGCTAAACAAGCTGTGATCTATTTCTAGTCTCTCTCTGTGGAGTGGCAAAAAAGCAGCCCAAAAAAACTGCTCAGTTGGGAAATTGAGCTTAGCGGTTGCCTGAGGGTTTCATCTCTTCCCCTGAAGAAAATCAGACACAGCTGTGAGGGCACGATCAGGAAAGGGGCCAGCTGACAGCACTCCAAGCCCCAACATGCAACACTTCTAAGGGGCAGGGATCTGCTGCCCGGCAAGCCATCAGCTATATTTAAGGAATCCTTTCCTCCCACATTGCCACCTCCAGAGCGGAGAAAAGGCAGGAACACTCCTCTTGGCTCAATGCTCTTGGAAGGTAAAATGGGAAAACATAAAGCGCCTGCCAAAGTATATGATCTGGGGAACATGAAAAAACTCAGACAAAAACTGTACCATCGACGAGATTGATGTCTTGAGTGAGGAGGTCTTGTCTAAAATAAAGGGGCTAATGGAAGGGAAGCACAGTGAGAGAAATATTACATCCTGTCTCTAAAAAGCCTAGTATAGCACCAAAAAAATCCCGCATGAAGACAGTAGCTGTCATGCCACTCACCTGGCTCTTGTCTGCAGAGGCGGCGCTGGACATCCTATCTCTCCTAGGGTGGCATCTGGTCAGAGAATTTTAACCGTGAATCAACTGCCACACCAGAAGGAAAGGGGGTTGGGACAAAATAACAAACTGAGAGACTTGCATGCCTTCAAGCTATGCCAACGTCTTCTTGGAGTCATACGTGCGTCTCTTCTCAGTGCCGGAGAGCGTTGACGTCATATATGCATAATGTACTGCACGGTGAGCTGAACTGCAAATACATGTAGAGAGGCTATTCAACAAATAAGTACCAGTGAAATATTCCCTCTCACCTTTGACAAGCGTACTAACAGTCACACAATTATGAATCTCTTTGCTACATAGACTTCCAATATTTAGCTGTTAGCTTTGGAGTTGGGGTACTCCCATCAGAAGCTATATCAAGTTTTCACATCACACACTATGGTGCCCATTGTTTGTTTAACACTAGGCACAAGGTGCACAATAGTATGCTTTTGGATTCACAGACTACAGCACAATAAAGGATGGCACATAAGAATGTCACTTGGTGCTAAAACCAAGGACTGGTATGCACGTTAAGTAATACCACAATGTCTCAATGTTCAAGAGTTGTCCTGTTTTCTGATTTTCAGCATCATAGTAAACCGTCTTTGGTTGATACGCTTTCAGTTAGTGCCCTAAATTTAAGGATGGTACTTAATGTTTTCTCCTTTTAGGTGTGGCGTTGCAGGGATGGTGTTTGATGCGTCGCTAGATTTGTAGGTAAGAAGGTGTCTGCAGCATCTGTGCTTCGCAGGAGCTGTGTGCGCCGTTGCAGGGACGGTGTTCACTGCATCGCTGGATTTGCAGGAGAGAAGACGTCCGCAGCATCGGAGATTCACAGGAGTGCCACAATGCAGAAGAAGCTAGGCAGGGTCATGGAGATGTTCAGGTGAGCGGAATAACTGAAGAGGATCCGTCCTCTTCACCCAATGGTTAAGTCAAGCACTGCCTTGTGGTTTGAGTGTGGTATAAATACTTTCCCAAATCTTGATGAGTCAGCCCAAATAGCCCCATAGTCATGTGCCTATGAGTCAGCCCAAATATCCCCGTAGTCATGTACACAAAGCAAAGGATTCAGCACCCATCAGTTATAAATCTTAATTAGAGTTCATTGAAACATCAAGTGTCCATGATGATTTGAAGAAAGCAGGTCCAAATTTTTCTTATGATCACAAAAGTTTCTCTTTATTGATAATTATGTTAAGTTGTTAAAATCCAGAGAATTCATTTAGCCAATGCGTTTCGTCTCAGGAGAGACTTCTTCAGGGCTCAAAATTGTATACTCGCTGTTTTTAGCTGCCAATACAATCAAAATTACACATTGGGTGGAGGTGACATTAGTGCTCAGTGTTAGGTGATGTGCAATATATACAAGGTGGTGAAAAATATTATACAAGTGAAGGAGGAGACCAGATGCTACAGGAAATACAATAGGCAAAGGGTTGCAGCCTAGTTACAGGACTCATGCCTGTAATCCCCGATCTAGCGCGTCAAGTTTCTCAGCAGATTGAAAAGATCACTTCTACCTGGGTCATCATTCACTGTGCCAACAGGTTTCGTCCCAGGATTCATTCTGGTGCACCAGGGCTGCCCTCGAACCTCCCCGCCCGTCCCGTCCTGATGAAGACCCACCCTGACTACCCAAGGGAGCTGCCTTGGGTCGAAACGTCGACAAATATACTAGGCCCAGATCATCCAAAGGCGTTGCCCAAAAAAGAATCATAATTTGGCAGGCCTATTGTATTTCCTGTAGCATCTGGCCTCCTCCTTCACTTGTATAATATTTTTCACCACCTTGTATATATTGGACATCACCTAACACTGAGCACTAATATCACCTCCACCCAATGTGTAATTTTGATTGTATTGGCAGCTAAAAATCAATATATGTGTAAAGAATGTAAAGACTTCCATTTAGATAAAACTGACACACTAAACAGCAATTTGAGTCATGTGCCTTATTGTTTGTAAACTAATTATCCATATCTAGACAATTGGAGATACGTCTGTGAAATGTTAATGCACTAGCTGTAATTTATCTCAAACCCGACAGAACCACTTTTGGAATACTACGATATACCCAGGTTCTGAGGGACACAGGGTCGCCCCATTTTTGTATAATTTAATTTTTTTCCTCAGCATGAGCAGCAGGTTTCCCAACGGGAGCGGTACTGACCTGCTGAGACTGCCAGCATTGGGAAATCTCACTGGGAAGTTGTCTAACATTTGATTTTACTTGCTGGCGATCGGCAGCTTACAGTTGGTGAGCCGCGAGAGAGGAAAAACCCTGCACTTTACACGGAGATTGGAAGAACTCTGCAAACTCCATGAGCAGAGCCGAGTTTACCGCCCAGGCCTGCCCTCCACCTCCTCATCTGTATAAGGAAGGGTCTCTGACACAAGTGTAAGCCCGCTAGCAAGTGTTGAATTCTGGAATCAGTTTGAAATCCTTGGGAATGCAGCGGTCGATAAGCCTGAATCCAGTGACACGTCAATTCCTATCACTAGAACTAATGTTACCTAACATGGGAGGCACAACTCTGAGAAACAAATCACTGCTCTAAAGGAGGAGATAACTGGACTAAAGAACTAAATCACCACGCTGTCTAAGGTTCTAAACGATAAAATACGCAATTTAACAACTTTACTCATGAGCCTATCCTCTAACTCCCTTCGATCTGCAGGAAATAAAAGTGGACCAATCCCTCCTCGGGTTAATTCTAGGGGTGGTGGCTAACTCCACTCCACTGGCGGAGTTTGTGGAGTTTTGCCACTTCCGAGTCTGGCAATAACTTTCCCTACTGCCGGCAGAATGGAGTTCACTGCGGGTTCTGTGCTCAAAGCTGTTAATATACATTAGATTCAAATCACAAGTGATTTGTGATTTGAACTTTGCTTCAAGCCAGAAGCTATCTTTGTGGTGTCGAGCTTTTTATGAGATGGGAGAGATGTTCTTTGTACTTAGGACTGGAGGGGTGAGGCCTTGCGGAGCACACGCTGAGAGGAGGCAGGAAATCATTGATGACTGGAGCAGGTAGCCCACGACCCCCCCATGAGGACCAAAAGCTGCCCTGCTCCCAGCTGTTTTCCATTATCCATGAAGACAGGAGCTCTAACGGACCGACTCAGCACCTTCCACATCTTACAGGATAGTGATACCGTCAGCAGCGACAGCCCAACCCGCAAAGAGCATACTGGGGCCCAGGCACAATGAGCAGGCGGGAGAAGTAGTGAGTTGGCAGGTAGAGGCATTGGTAAAGATTTTGGTGGGACTGGCAAAGGAGGTTTATAAACCATCTAGAACAGCTCCATGCACCACATAGACAAGCCGTGCTCAGCTCTACTAGAGTAAGGGATAATTTGCTTTTTCTTGATGCATAATTCAGTCAACCCTGCTGTATAATTTGGTTCAACTCCTATCACATAATTCCACTTGCCCTAGCATTACACTGTGGGATGAATTGACAAATGAGGGAGGGAGGAAGCATGTGCTTTTACCTGAAAACCTTAGAACAGCTGATGGAAGGGTTGATGTCACACATCGCCCGGTAGGTCCCATCACACTTCTTCGAGGTTTCTGGGTGGGATGCATAGATAGAGAGCAAAATGCCCATGGCACAGAGCATAAGCCTGAGCTTCAGGTGCCAAAATTACCTCCCTGTGAAGACGCAGCGCTGATGTCTTGAGTGGGCATTGTGTGCCAGTGTATGGGTGTGTGGCTTGCTTGCTGCACAACGCGTTTGTCTGCTTTTCACTCGAACCTCTTTACTCTAGGTCAGATACGCCATCTTAAGTCTAAATATGTGTTGGCAGTGGCATATACAGGGGAGGCATTTCCTGAGTGTGGATTGTACAAAGTGTTGAATGGGCCTGCTTGAGAGGGGCCAAGTGAGGCATGAGCTGTGTCCCAGTACACATTCCGTGCACAATACGTATTAAATTTACTGCGACCGGCACTCTTGCTCATTAAATACAAGTGCTGCTCTTCCTACAGTCCACAATAAACACTTCTCCCCTCTGACCAGGCGGAACTCCGTGGAATCTCATTGAGTTTTTTGAGAACTCTGCAGAATTCCATGAAGTAGAGCTCCATGAGTTCCTCCCACCGCTAGTTAATTCTTCTAGTCATATGCCACAGGCCAGAAGCGATATGAACGCTTGATCAGTAGGCTCCACTAGGGTCACTTCCTGTACCACTACAGTAACAGGGCCTGTTCCCCTGGGTCCTACAACTAGCCGGGTATTGGGGCTGAGAACCTTCCCAGTGGCTACACAAAACCTTCATTCTAGCTTTTTGGATGGCAATTTTCCCTCAACGGGTTTGCAGCCAATTGCCCAGGCTAGTAGACATTCACCTGGTAGTCTTATTTCTTACCCAAATGCTAGGACAGGCATGCGCCTTCTTTCACAGAACATCGTATACATGGTCAAAGTCCATAAACTTACAGGAGGGATCAAAGAAAGCAAAGAATCACTGATCAATATAGTCGCTCACTGTTTTCGCACAATCTGGAGATGTATATCATTCATCAGGGATGACATAACACCTGCCCAGTGCCACACTTACAAACACAGCACCCACGAAAATATAGGTGTATGGTTTGCTAGCCATGAATTGGTAGATGGCCGTATTGCAGTAGAACATAGGTTCAGGTGAAGTGACTGCTCGAGCATAAGGCTTAAGATCAACCCACCGCAACCTCCATTAGGAACACATGATCCAAATCATGGTGGATCTGGCTCTCTTTTCTGTAGGCCTCTAGGTAATGGTGAAACCCCTTCCTCTCTTGCAGTAGCAGAGTGACTATCAGTACCTCTAACACTGGTTTGGTCAACATAATCACTAGGTACACTTTCCAAAACTCACGTAACATGTACTGGAAAGGTCAATTATGGTAATTGAAGGAAAGAATAATGCAACCTTAGATACTGAAACCCCAGCAAATGAAGTGGCACTATCTCCTGGTACCCCAATGAAATCTTGCAGGGAAATTGTCTCTTACACAGATACACCTATAAAAGTTTTATCCTGGAATGTTGCAGGGATTAAAGTCAAACTAGACAATCCAGAATGGGGCTCTTTCATTGATCAACATCAAGTTGGTCTATTCCAGGAAACCTGGGCAACTGAACCAGTGTTTAGTCATAGGTATCTTTCCTTCTTTAACAACGCTGTGCCCTCAAAGGCTGGGAGAGCATATGGAGGGTTGCTGATTTGGCTAAAGATGGAACTGTTGAACAGGGTGAAACTAATAACGTTCGATAGTAAAGACCTGCTGGGTATTGTTGCTTCTATTAAGGGCCATACTACGTTTAGGCACATTGCAATCATCAATCATCAATCTTTATTTACATCTTACCCCGGCCATTCTAGTTTCTGGGAACACCAACTCATTGAGTAACATGCTTATTCAACTCCAGCCGCAATGCCCTAAGTTTAATACAAGGGATTTCAATACAAGATTATCAGCAGGTGACTACTCATTCTCTGACACATGTAGAAGATGAAGTCTGGGGGATGCCTTCCATAATCAGCGACTGCGACCAGAGACGGAGGAGGGCAGCTAAATTACTCACCAGCATCCTAATTACACATGGGTTAAGTGCCCTAAATTTCCCTACAACTTCTGACATCTTCCAAAATCCTACTTTTAGAAGAGGCATTTATGAGAGTAATATTAATTACATATGGCCCTTTGTAATGGATATTGAAGTTGTATCAAGAATGGACAGTGATCATGATGCCCACTATGCCTCAGTCCAACATGGCATTTTTACAAATGTTTGGCAAATGAACTAAGCGGATGGCAACCCATTTTTTGCAGAAACAACCATAAAAATGTTAAATGGGCCTCAGTCTCAAATAACAATTTTTTTATGTCACACATCTAGCAAGCCTACATAGAAATCTTAAGCCCATATGAACATATTGACACAAATTTGATACATTTTGTGAGCCTCCACACTGAATTTTCAGCCTATTTAAGACAATATCTTACACAGGGCCAACCCAATTCAGGGGTGCGTGGCAAATTCAGCTCCCCCAGCGGAGTTTTTGGAGTTTTGCCAGCTCCGCGCTCCTCTGGCAGTGTGGACAGACAAAAAACGATGATTTCGCCATGTGGTGGAGATTGACCCTACACCGTCTTTCTGCTCTGTTATGTTTTACGACGCATAAAAATGCGGCTCTGGGAGGAAGGGACAGATCGACGTCTGTGAGCTGAGTTTGGTTCATTCAGAGTTTACCCACTTAAGAGACTGAGGGGCAGATTTATGTTCCCTGGCGCATCCCTGCAAATCAGCATGGATGCGCCAGGGTAGATGCGTCACGCAAGTTTGCCCTTGCGCCACAATGCAGCGCATCGTGGTGCAAGGACAAGCAGATGCGTGACGCATCTGCCGGCGTAAGGTTGGCGCATTGCTGGAGTTGTGTCGCAACCGCAACGCAGCTCCAGCAAGGCTCGGGGTGCCCCTATCCCTAACATGCTGCGTCAATCCTTACGCCTGTTTCAAGCAGGCGCAGGGTTTTGACGCAGCATGGCCGGAAAAGTGACTGAGAGAAATCTTGTAGATTTCACTCAGCCCCTTTTCGGAGGCGTTCCTGCGCCGGAACGCCCCCCCCTGTGCAGGTACGCCCACATGTGGCGCAAGCTTTACAACGTGACGCATCTCCCTAGATGCGTCACGTTGTAAATAGCCCGCAGCATGGCGCTGGCTTTGTGCTGCCGCTGCGTCACAAAAGTGATGCAACGGCGGCGCAAAAGTGGCGCACGGGGCTTATAAATCTTCCCCTGAGTGAGTGGTGTGAATATTAACGCATGTTATCCATCTGACATGCTCTGCCAAGAAGAGGAGCCACGTCCGTGGAGAGTTCAGCTAAGAATCCCCGGCGAGCGTGAAACTGGTAGGAAGGATCATGTGTCGGCATAAGCTCCACCCCTCATCCTCCCAACAATTGTGAGTCACACAACTCTGCATCGCTACAGCACCAGATTGAGCATCAAGAGCTGTCCTGACTGATCATGTGACGTCATCAGTTCTGCCTCCGCACTCCCACTGTTGCTGTTGGAACAGTTACCAAAGCATCATGCTGTCAGCTATTGTCATTACAGACAGCACATTTTTAGGAGCGGGCCTGTTCAGCTCATCGGATTCACACAGTCTGCTGATTAGCCAGGTCGGATGGTCTGACTGACCCTGCTGCATGACCGGTGTCGGTTGAAGCAGCAAATGTCTGAACTCCAGAGCAGAGGGGGTAATCGCGGAGAGTAGACATCCTCTGAGCACGATGAAAGTAATGACGATCCGTCACCGGTGGCCTGAGGACCGTTTGCAGCCCTCACTGGTGCGCTTGGTTCTGGTGTTGTCGTAACCCCTGAAGGATGCTGCAATGTGTGGTGGTGCCCATTAAGCCCGTAGACGGCTGCTGCTTCCACAACTGGATGGCCGAGATGAGAGGCAAGTACTGCGACAAGATCCTCCAAACCTGCAAGAGAGGTGGGCCCCTGTGGTACTGTATGCCACTTCTTGCTTTATTTAGCCTTACCATGGCTTCGCACCAGTCATGTGTGGAAGACACCAAAGTATTTGTTCCAGGAAGTCAAAGTTCGGGTGAAGCGGAACTCTGCCGAATTCCACTGAGTTTTTGTGCAACTCTGCGGAATTCTGCGTAGTGCATCTCCATGAACTCCGCCCAACCCTACAGTAGGCTCCCTAACTGGTTTACTAGAGACTGCAAGTGAGCAAAGTTAGTCCTATTGTTAGAAATGGGATTTCTGGTTGGCTAGGGCTTGCGCCAAAGCCAGGCAGAAACCACCACTCTAGTCAGGGCTGGGGAGTTACACGCCAAAGATAACCCCTGCTCACCCCCTTGGTAGCTTGGCACGAGCAGTCAGGCTTATCCCGGAGGCAATGTGTAAAGCGTTTGCGCGCGCACCCAGCAACAACACCCAAGGCCCACCACAAAGGAAACTCCACACAAGGTATTATATAAAAATAGCCTTTGTATTATACCAAAACACATTAGATAAAAACACACACTTTACAATGTGCCAACAGGCACGGGCAGAATTTAAAAGGGATTATATGTACAGGGGACAGGGCCACATGGACCACTGTCAGGCATTAGCACTTTTAGAACTTAGCACTTAGAACATAGGAATAATACTTTAGAACATAGCACATACAATCACTGTAGCACTAAATAACACATGTAGCACACGACCAGTAACTACTGGTAACAGGTAAGTACCACCAACGCAACCCTAACCACCTTAGGAAAATATCGCGCAGGGAACCAGGACCTCACTAGCACCACCTGTACTAGGAGAAAACAACCACCTAAGTATCACAATACCTGTAGGGGTAAACGCACATTACACATGATGCATCACATTCAGACGTGTAAACACAAGGCACATGACACATAAAAACATTCAGAGGTGCAGGTTAGGAACAATATCGCAAAACTCACATTAGCCACCACTTGTGGCAGTCCCTAGGCCAACTGGCCTTGAAGGGGCAAGACGCCCTATGTCCCAATGTCAGGGCGTGCCTGCGCAGGCTGCGCAAACCAGGGCGCACAAGGCACAACCTACACGTTGCAGCTGCCCACTAAGTGCTGGGCAGCTGGGAAAAGGAGCGTGGGCACCACTGTGCCCTTTCACACAAGTATGTCAGCCGTTGGAGCCTTCTAGGCTCTGAAACAAATATGCCCCCTAGAGCCTCCGTGGCTCAAGAACAACGTGCCCCCGTCGTTGGAGCGTGCAACGCACTCAAGGAATACTGCCCCCGGGGTTGGAGTCCCACTTCGGGGAACTCGTGAGCCTCACAGGCTCTTAAAACAAATATGCCCCCCAAGAAGGTTGGAGCCTCGCAGGCTCTATAAGCAATGTGGGCCCGTTGGAGCGCACCAGCGCTCAAGGAAAATAATGCGGCTTTTTGGAGCCTTCAGGCTCTACAACCAATATGCTCCCGCTCATGTTGGTGCCCTCTCGGGGCTCGAGAGCAAACCAATGCGGGCCCTCGTTGGAGCCTCAACCGGCTCTTAACCAAGCAATGCGCCCCTGTATGTTGGAGCGCCACTAGCGCTCAGCAACCACCTGCTTCGTGCCCCCCTCAGGCCAGAGTCCCACTCACCGGACCTCGTCGGGGGAGGCTCTCTTCGGTGGCAGCACTCCTGGGTCGCGGGAGCGCGGGGTAGGCTCCCGCCCGCTCCCGCTGGCTCCTCCTTTTGGCAGCGTTCCTTTTCCCGGCGCGGGGCTTCTCTCGACCTAACGGGAGCCCCGCGTCCGTCAGCACGGACTTCCGGCTTTGCCACGCCCAAGTCCTCACCGCGGCTGCCTGGCTTCCTGGCCAAGCCCGGGTTGCGGCGGTGATCTTCCTTCCGTTTTCGTGGCAACGAGAGGTGGGCTCCCTCCAAGGAACAATAACGCGGGGTAGGCACCCGCTTAGAAAAATACAATGAGAACAGCAAGGTCCCTGGCGGGGTGGGCACCCGCTGGGGATATTAATTCCTTAATAACGCGGGGTAGGCTCCCGCTCGAACAGCCGAAAAGGGGGGGAGGCCCAGGCAGTCTCCCCTCGCTGCCAACACCCCCTGAAGCGCCCTCCTAGGGAAAGGGCAGAGCCCAGCAAGTCCTTGGGCTGGGGGGACCCCAGCAAAGCACAGCCAGGCAGGCCAGCACGCAGGGACCCTCAGGAAGCAGCAACTGGGTCCCGCGGCGGTTCCTCCTGGCAGGGTGTCCCCCTAAAGTTAGGAGCAAGTAAGAACACTTTACATGGGGTCACAGCCCCTTCTTATACACCGGTTTACCTTCTCAAGGTGCAGGGGAGGGGCGAACCAGGTACAACTGGTTCCTGAGCACTTTGTTTTGCTCAGCCCCTCTCCCTATTCAGAGTACAGGCCAGGGTCATCAGTCGCACCACAGGGGGCGGAGCCAGCATTGTGTGGGGAAAACCCAGCCCTATTCAGGACCCAGGTGTACTCCTCCCACCCATCTAGCTGCTGATCTCCCTATTCACCACTGGGCGACTCCTCCTGACTGGGGATTCCCTAGCCCGTCACATGACCTCAGTCAGCCAATCTCAAACGACAGGCAGTCTCTACACATTTATGTCAGCATCCAGAAGTGGCACTTCCATACTAGCTACATGCACGCCGCACACATCATCGCGCAGCATTTCATCACACAAATCTGTACATACCAGACTCGACCCTGCACACCCCACGCATCAGGAACTACCAGGGACACATACATTCCCCATGCATTCCTATGGGAGGGCAGGCCTATCTCACCACATGCACTCAGAGTGCGCACGCACTTTACTCTGGGACACAGGGAAAGTGCGCAGAAACCAAAAATCACTACCACCAGGTCACCAGTAAAAGCAAAAAGTTCAGGGGTGAACCTGCCAGAAGGGCCAAGTCCAACACCTATTAAGTGCAGTTAAAATGGGTGGCAAAAATGAAATTAGAGCTGCACGAAGAAGCTCAAGGGCAACTTTGAGTACCAATCAGCAAGCATGAGAGGAAAAGAAGTGGGACGACCTAATGAGTGTCCTGCAATCTAAAAACAAAAGGGCATTCTAGAAAATCCTTGCAAATGGGTTTCAAACAGTTGACTCCCAACCAGAAGCATCTGTACAACCAGAGATTGCTGATTTCTCTATTGTGTGTAAAGAAAGGAGTGCCAGCATTCCATCCCCTGCCCCCCAAGGATGTAGGCCATTGGCTAGCTTTCAAGCTTCTAGAAGAACAGCAGGGGCCGAAGAATTCGAGTTTAGTGGAACATAGGCAGCATTATACCAGCTCAAGAGGGAGAAAGCACCAGGCTCTGATGGTATACCAGGGGACCTATATTTATTTCAGCCCTCCATTTGAATGCCCTATTTTAGCTTTAACACCCTCACTAATCTGATTTTGAAGGGCGAGGAGATTCTTCCCTTATAGAGAGGAGCAATTATTGTTCCTATCCATAAAAGGGCAGAAGTGATTACCCTGGTAATTATAAGTCTAAGACTCACTGATATCAGCCAAAAAATCTTTTACAGGCAGGTCCTCACTAGACTTCTGACTAGGATTACTGAGAATAACATTCTTAAATAATTTCAAGTGGGGTTCAGAAATAAGGTTAGCACGTTGGACCAGATCTTCAGTTTTCAAACACTTTGTTGGAAACATGTTATTTTCAGGAAGGATCATTTGAACGTGGCCCTCATGGACCTTAGGGCCGCTTGTGACCTCGTCCCGAGGGCAATCTTATGGAGGGTGTTGGGGAACTATTGACTTCCCAAAGATCTACTTATAATATTAATAACCCTCACCAGGGAAACTTTCACACAGGTTAGATGGCGATCTGACGGAGGTCTCTCCGCCAGCAATTAGGTGTGGAGTAAGGCAATGCTCTGTATAGGCCCCCACCCTTTTTAACTTGTATGTCAATGGAGCTGTGGCAGTGCTTAATTTGTAAAATATTAAGTGCCAGGGCTCTGACCAGGAGGCCAATGCAGCTTGCACCACCCATCGCCCCTGTCATCACTGCCAAAACAACTACTAACCCTCTCTCTTGCATGTAAATGCGACAGTAAAGATTATTCCAGGTCCCCAAAGGAAAAGGAATGGCTGGGGGAGGCAGGTATTAGTCATTTTTTAATGTATATTGTTTCTCTGAACAGCTGATATACTGCTCCTTTCTAAATTACATGAGCAGCGCCACCTTATGGCAGACTGCCCTAAGTGTGGTGTTGACAATTAGGTGCCGGTGCCGAGCACCGGAAACCAATTAAGTGCCGGTGCTCAGCACCAGAGAGCTCCGGCTCAAATTAGGCACTGTGGAATCATGATGCCGCAAAATAAGCAGGCTCCAGCACTCCGATATTGATGTCTGCTGACGACACCCTGTCACTATCAAGGACACACATGGGCCTGCAGGCTTTTTTAAACTGCTTTGTCTCCTTTTGTTTATCTAGAGGATTAGAGCTCAACCCTGCCAAATCAAAATATGTGGCAATAAACCCCCATCGGTCATTTAGGGGTGTGATGAAGGTGGGAATAGCTCTCAATGAAAAGGTCAAAAACTTTGACTGCCTAGGTGTTAAATTTGCAGATAATTTGACATTGCAACCACAGCTAGAAAAGAGCAGGGCGATCCTATAGTTTAGGGCTACAGTTGTTGTAAGGATATTCAAAGCAACCTCTTGTAGAAGAATTTTCCAGTCCTAGACGTTTACAGAGCTAAAGCACTTGCTGGGGCTCTATACGGAGAGAAGGTGTGGGGCAGTGCAAAGTTGACTGTACTAGTCACAGAAGAAAATACCTTTATTTGATCTATGTTTAATCTACCAACAGGCACTCCCCTCTAACCTGTTTGCTTTGCTATAGCACTCAACAGGGTGAACTCAGTAGTACATTTGAGAGCTTGAAACTGCTGGGTGCGCCTGTGGTAGCACCAGAGATGACTCCCTATTGTGAAGTACTGATTGAACTTATTGGTTTAGACCAGGGGTCTTCAAACTGGTGGGTGGGCCCCCCTAGGGGGTCTTAAGTGATTTCAGAGGGGGCACCTGGCTCTGGCCAAAAAAACCATAATTCTGATAACAGTGGTTTGTTTTAAGCTGTAAATACATGAGTGACAGTAAGCCGTTCTTTATTTATTTATTTTTTTTTTTAAACAATTTTTATTAGTTTTTCCCAACGTAGAACAACATGAAGTCCACATTGCATTCAGTATTCCTGTGAAGGATAACTAGGCCAGTGGGAACAATATCAAAGACAATAAGCTCGCAACAAAACCAGTCTAAACCCCCCACCCCACTCCACTCCCTCTCTACCAACAGTAAGCCGTTCTTTAATGGGCAATCACTAACATGGTTTGTTATTTATATCCTAGCTGAGAGTATGTGTCGAAAGGGAAAGGACCCCAAATATTCTTCGAAACCCTCACCCCCACTTCTAATAATCACACTGTGGGCACTTGTATGTGGTGGTATGACCTCCCTGTATGTTTGGTAATCATGTATTTGACTGCATTTTCAAAATGGTAACAGAATGTAACGGCAATGCTTAAATGAGTCTAGACATATTTAAACATTGACGATTTAATAAAATAATTGGGAACAATTCTGAGGGGGGCCCATGATTTTCTTTCCACTGGGGGGCACAGCATTAAAACATTAGAAGACCAGTGGTTTACACAAAGAAGGAGTTACTCTGTGACTTAGACTGATTAAAAATATTTGCACTTTGATTAATATGAAGGATATATGGCACTCACAGGCTTCATTGGATAAAGCTATTCTTAATACAGTGGGCACCATATACTGGAAACATCTGTTGTATAAGAAATGGAACAATTAGAGGGATACAGGATTATTTGCCATTTTTTTGCACCATAAATGTACACTTTGCTTTTAAGACTCAACACATAGGATAAGTCCCAGTTTTGTGAGAAATCTCTATATAAGATTTAGGATTGGGTCCCTCCCACTCAACACATTTACTGCTAGATGTTCCACGGACCCTTCCTCCTTTGTTACCTGCCCCTTTTGCCCTTTCTTATGAGACACAGTAACACACTTTTTATTATTTTGCGCCGTTTACCTGATACCGAGGAAAAGATGGCTAGTTCCCTTATGCAGACACTTAGGCACTGGACACTTTTTGGATGCACAGCGGATATAGAAATGCGACACTACAGACACAATTGTCTTTGCCATTTCAAGATACTTAAACTTGGCCTGGCATTTTAGACTCAGGGAAATTGGTATAAGTGCTAAATTAACTGGGGGACGTGGATTAATGAGATCTATCCAAGGAAGCCCTGGGGATGCAGCCTCAAGAGTCACCTAGATGGCTATTCCCCTGGTTGAAACTAGTCAGCAGGAAAAATGAATACCATTACTCTAACCGCCAAATAGGAATTTGTGCTTATTCTTGCCAATATTTGTTGTTTGCACTTTACAATCATGTATCAATTACTCTTTGTTCAAGATAAATTATTGCTTGCTCTTTTTTTAACTGACACAGTTTTAGTGTACCTTTAAAATATTTTATCTTGTTCTTTTATGATTTTATAAACCAAAATAAAGTAAATTTGAAGTCTGGAGAGGGGGCCATTGGAGAAAGGACTTTACAGCATCCGCCGGATTTAGAGTGGATGGTGTAAAGGTATTTTTTTTCTGAATGTCATGACCTGGTAAGGGAATGAAAAACAACACCGAGCCCCACCCCTTGTGAAAACATTTCCTGGGTTTGGAGACCATTAATTGTTTGATAAACAAAAAGCTTGTGGAATGTTCGATGGGCGGCCATCTTGATTGATGGTACCGTTCATCAAACTTTTCCTACATTGGCAGCGGTTCCTGTCAATGTAAAGAGTTCTCCGTAGGGCTGGTGGGCAACGCTAAATTTAGCGGGTGGAGGTCTCTAGGGATGGCAGAGGTATTTTCCTCTGGGGCCTCTGTCTGCCAAACTTTAAATCAGGACCTTAGTTATTTACATACAAATTCAATGTAAGTGTTATTGTAGTATGCAATTATACAGTAGGCTGTTATTGTAGTATGCAAGTATAATTTTACTGGAGAAGGATTCATGTATATACATCTTCATGCCATAGCCAGTGCTCTGGATAGGTAAGTCCCATCACAAAATCTTACAATTTTACTATTTTTTATTCTATCTCTTCAAAATAATAGATATTCCTGTAATTTACTTAAACACGTCTTTTTTATTTGTGAGTAATGAAGAACCTTTGCTCTCTACCATATTAAGTAAGTGACATGGAGCAATGAACTGCAATAACATAATTGCTCACCTTGGACATCAATATTTCATAGTGGCTTATTGAAGTGTTAATCAATGTTAGGCTGCGACTGTGCCAAGAGAAGCCTGGCATGCATTATGATACTCTGCAATGAAACATTTAAGCTGGGCACAGAGAGCTACACCTTATAACACAGGATTGCTGGGTTCGTTTAAATCAATAGCTTCAATTCACTTCCGGTGAAACTGATTGCTTCATTTACACAAAACTGGGAAGTGGAAATTCAGAAGAAAGGGAAGGGAAATAGTCTCACAATAAGTCAATTTAAGGATGCAACATAGATGGACGATGGAAGCAAGTATGTTTCTGATCAAGCCGTCTGTCTCCATATTATACAGAATAAACAGTCAAGAATACATATTAATGTGGAGCTGGGAGACTTAAGATTCACGTAAAAGCTCTGGGGCTGATTCACATAGACAATAGTAAATCTGCACATCCAGATTTACACCTACGTGCGAGTGTAGAGTTACTATTGTCTGGAATTCACAAACATTGCATAATACTGAGGTATTACACTTGGAAAACTGCCCAAGGTGCAGGTTTCCATTCATATTCCTTAGAAGGTCATGTAATATTCCCCCCCAGGATCTTCTTAACACTGTGTAGAGTTCTTCATAGTAGATAACTCCACACCGTTGAAATAGGATCCTCTGTGCAAATGCACATATTTTTTAGCCAAAGAGATAATATTTTCTCAATGTGAACTCTCCCTCTACCTCTGCACCCCAACAAATCTGGGGATGATCCATTACCCTTTCCCCACCCCTGAAAGGTTTTTTGCTCCAGTCCATAGCTGTAATAAAAATCCAACACCATCCAGAGTGGTAAGTGGAATGTGTGGAGTTTTGAATGCCAACAAATGTCCATGTTTGCTGGTGCTCACAAGCTTCCAAGGCTAATCATGCATTGGAATGCCCACTTTATCTACTTATTCAGTGGGGTTTACGAGTGCAGACAACTCTGCACTTGTGGCGGGGATTTTCACACATGCAGATAAACTTAGATCTGACAGTAACTATTTGAGAATGCCTGGCATGCATATACAAGGTAAATTGGCTATAAATTCACATTTATGACTAAACATACCTTTGCAAATCAGGCTTAAACATCCCCAAATATGTGCATGTAAGGCTGCACCAGGTTAACTTTTCCATGTGTATTTCTGGGAAGGTCATGTAACGTTCCCTGTGGGATCATTTCCACACAGTTGGGCTAGAGACTCCTGTGCAAACTCGCATTTCTTTTTTTCTCCACATGAAATATATTTTTCCCAATAGAAAAATACCATATGTAGATGTGAGGAAGTCATCCTTTTTGCCCTGAACATCTCCATTTTTTCTTGGTACTTGTGATAACTGACTCAGACTGTAACCTGGGCTTTGCTGACGAGGCCCAGGGCCACTGCTTTGATTATAAGGATATGCAAATTAGGTGTAATTATACAATTAGTTCTGACAGTCTAGCTGTAAGTTCCTAGTATGTAATAGGGCATGTAGGTTTAGGGGCCAGTAGACTTAATGCACTTATGTGTGCATTACTGAGGTGCCTGCTGTCATTTTAAAGGCAGCACTGCCTTTCAGGCTGCCTTTACCTTAGATTTATATGCAAATTTGACTTTGAATTTAAAGGTTCTTCCAAATTCTCAAACTACCTTATTTTTACATATATCAATCCCTGGGGTCTCACCCAGGTGCCCCAGGGAGAGGGTGCCTTTTACGTATGAGCAGGGACATGATAAAAGATGTTGTATAAGCCCTGGAGAGGGAAAAATTGCCAATTCCATTTATCCCCATGATAGTGTCCATAGGCTAACACTCAGATTTTTAATTTAAGCATAAATATTGACAGGAGCCAAATATAATATACTTTAGGTATCTAATTAATAGATAAGATAAATCCAACACCATGCCACTGTTATATTTATAATAACTATTACAGAAAAAAAGTTATAATACTTTTTTTTTGTGGGCCAAAATCCAGCTTTCCAGTCGCCCTCTCCTGATTGGCCAGCCTTACCCAGGCTGAGCCAGAGCAGCTTAATGGGGTGTGAATTGTCCTGTCATAGTAGACAATGGGTTTCCTGTGGGTGGAGATCTTTAGCTGCAGAAGCCAAAAGGCAGGAAGAGGGTAGGGGAGCCAAACTGGCCTTCAGAGGAAGAATGAAAGTTTGGGACCAACACAGGCTGACCCCCACATCCTGCATCCCCAGCCACACAGGAGCCTCAGTTATTAGATTAGTCAGGGGGATGGAAGGGGTTGTGTGTTAGTGAAATGTAGCCACACCAGTGGGTTGGCTTAGTCAGATCTAACCCCAAAGGAGAGACTTTCTCCATATCAGATTTTGAGAGAAAAGTGCTTTTGGGTACAAGAATATGCCACACTTTGGAGGAAGTGGTCATACATTTGGGTGGCACCCTGCATCCCATTGGTCAGGGGTGCCCCCCTGCTTGACACCCAGAAACTGAATAAGATGGGAATGCTGCATAGCTCCTCAGATCTGCTGCCTGAAACTACAAGGAGAAGAAGGACTGTCCTGCTGGAATCTGGATGTGGACCCAACAGACTGCACTCTTAAGGACTGCACCTTCTGCACAATCTGGTACTACAGCCCTAAGTACTTTGCCTTGTTTTAAGGAGTATTAATGAGTGGTCTCCCTGAAAGCTACAGGTTAACAGAGCCCACCTGCATTATCTTCATCAAGAGTGATGGAGCGCAGGTCACCAGCTTTGGTCACATATGCACCAAATATTCACCTGGGCCTAAACCACACTCATACAGTAAGCTCGTAAACCCTCGCTGGCATCAGTTTTGTGTAAATTACCTGTAACTTTGTTATTCACCTTTACCAATTCTTACCAACTCGATAAATATAGTTTCCTTCCTCAATGAATCAGGTTGCTGAGTTAGTTTAAGGTAGAATGACATTTACCTCTTTGCTCTGAATAACCACAGACTCCCAAAAAGTTTTGAAAACCTTTATCTAAATTAATTTGTGAGTCAAAATTCAATTACAGTAACCACCTTCATATCAAGAGGCAAAATACACCAAATAATTCGTAGCAAAACTAAAATGATCAATGAAGGCGGTACCTAAAAATAGAGGAGGGAGAAGAAAAGAGATTAGGCATAAAGGACAGATTTGGTGATTATATTTACCTATGGTCTAAGATGAACCCAATTCCGTAATGGGGGGCCAGATAGAATCTCCAAGGCAGGTTACAGGTAGAAGATCGGGCAGATTCAAATCTGGAAGGGTAACTTCTTCTAAAGTACAACGCCAGCGTTGCACCCCTCTCTGGCACTATTCTCCTCGGGTGTCCCTTTTCCGCATCAGATGAATAGATTTATCGATCAGTATCTCGAACTCTCAGACAGAGTTTCTGGCAGCAGCAGGGTCTGATACAGCATCTCGGACAAGAACTGGATCAGCATACGCGTTAGGTCAGTGACGAGTCGGAATGACAGATCTGACAAGTCGGACGAGGTCTCTAGCTATCTTACCTCAATTATACTGTTCTTGATTCGTGTACCACCCTCTCATGTATCAATTCTTATGTTTTCCCTTATTCTGATTGGTCAGGATGAGGAGGTGAGTTCATCACACCACTTAAACTTTTAGTTTTTCTCTATGAGCCATTGTTTATGTGCCCGCCCCTTAATTTTATTTTCCCATAGCTTTATTCCCACACACATTTCACATTATTCAGTAAATTAAACATTTTATCCAACATTGTTGTTCTCGCTAGGGTCATCAGTTGAGCTTCTCAGGCTTCTTCATTCAAGGTGGCCTTGGCTGAGTGACACAGGAGCCATCATTGTTTCCGGCTAGTCTCTATGCACATGCGCGCAGTTCCTATGAGGCAGAGATTCCAGTCACCCTCCGAGGCCCAAATAAGAACTAATAATAAAGTCAGAAAAAGACACGTTAGAACACAGAAACAAATAATTTCACTCTATACCACTTATCTCTACTCTATCCTCATTTACTTATTTAAATCTTTTCCATTAGTATTTAATAAAACTTATGAGTTTTTAGTTTAGCAGTAGCAGGTGCATTAGCATGTGAGTTCGAAGCGGCCATTTTTAGTGCCATTGCGCAGCTGCAAACGTTTCCCACCAAAAGCGACAGAGTCATACTGCGTAAATGCAGTAGACACATGCGCAATAGAAATCCCGCGTTTGTCGGCCATTTTAGAACATTGATGTTACGGGTTAGTAATGCACATAGAAAAGCTTCCCCTAGATAAAATGTTCGTGTTGTACTGCGGTTTTAGTATTCACAAAACAAATTGGTTACATTATTACACGTTATTTGAGAGGATTGAATCCAAGCAACTTTCTTTCACGAATCCTTGTTCCATCAAGAGTCCCCATCCTTTAGTGCGTCCAGTGGACAGTCAAAGATTTGGCAAGTTGTATTGTGGGATTTGCAGTCCAGACATCCCAAGAACCAAATTGGAGATTCCAGACCCTTAGATTTGTGTTTTGGACACTTTGAACCCTCGAGAGGAGTTTCAAGAAGAAGTTCCAGAGGTTTGGTGACGTTTTGTAACTTTTTGTCAAAAAGCTCCAAAAGATGACCGACTCAACGTTGAAAGTCGAGCCGGTTACTTTCAACCGTGACTCTGCCTGGATTTCAGGCTCATCCCGCTGAAAGATCCAGATCTCCAGTCTTCCAGAATTTGCCGAGGCCTCACGGAGAAGCAATCTGATGACACTGCACTGAAACCAGGCTGCTGGAGGGGACTGCTCAACATTGAGAGAAAAATCCTCCAGATAGTTTCTAAGTTCGAAGTTAAAATTTTGACCGAGGCCTCTCGCTCAGTGTAACCAACTGCGGCTACATTGCGGTCAGCCTCCAAATTAGACTTGGTCTCGGTCAAGCACTACCAGGTGTCCCAAATTGGTGCTATATGTTTTTAAGCACTAGAAAGTGTTTGTTCTCTAAAAATTCTCCGCTTGCCTACGTTGGATGTGTATCATTTTGGTGTTTATTTGTTCATAAAAATATAAACTATTTCTACAAATTGGTGTTTGATTTTTATTGTGTGTTGTGTCTTACTTATTTCATGTATTGGTGTTTTTAAATGCTTTCCACATCTGTCTCCTAAGTTAAGCCTGCCTGCACGTTGCCAGCTACTAAGGGTTGAGCAAGGGAATAGTTTATTGACACCTTGACTGACCCTCTTATGGTGTTTGTGGCCTTATTACTAGTGCTAATTCACTGCTTATCACTACTATTAATCCACTTTCCAACACTAGGTGAAGAGGGTGAGGTCTATGGATGTGTGAAATTGCGAAGTTGTATAATACCAAACTTGGTGTCGTTTTTTTAGATTTTGTAAGATATGAAGGTACAAAGCCAGCTCAGTGGTAAAAAGAAGGGTGTCAAAGGCAACAAAGGGCAGTGGGTGGACTATTGCTGCTCAGATAAATACCAGCATCATTTACCTACTGATGCCTGATTAAGAAGTTCACTCATGATTTCCGGTAGCAGTGAGTCACTTCCTTCTTTTTAAGTGGCAGGTAGGCTACTCTTTACCTCAGGTGAAGTTGGCAAGCAATCATGATAGACACAGTGTCATAACATCATTTCCTGCAGGCTACATTTACACATCACATGTCATTGCAGGTAGTCTCCACTAGGCCTGGGCTGTAAATTCTGTTCCGCTCATGGAATCTCTACAGATGCGTCACTTTCTTGTAAATCTGCCCCTTAGTATTTGCACATAGGTCTAATGAATGATTTATTTTGAAGAGAATATTTGTACTTTTCCAGCATACAGTTTTGGTGGAAGGTACACCAATTCAGCTCCTACTGAAAAAGGAGCATTGCTTACATTTCAATATTCCCATTAACTCAGGACAGGGAATTAAAGAGCAAAACACCATTAATCATTCTTTATGATCTGGAAGGTATCCCTTCCTGCACATAAACAATCATTAAACAATGACGATTTTCCATTCTCTGTGTTCTGCAGAATGCAGCAGACATAGAAGTAACAAATCACCATTAAGGGACTGCACATAAACAATCATTCCCTGCAACGAAGGCACCCTTGCACTATGGCACAAGAGTGTCTGTGTTGGCACTAGGCAGCTATTTTAAGCACCAGCGCTTGAGGAGAACACAGCGGTGTGCTGTATTGTTGTAAATAAGGCGCATCTCTGCATTTTGGAAATGGTAGAACGTGGCACTGAGAAATTTTCTGCAACACCATGCTCTGCCAGTTTCTTGTAAATATGCCCCATAGAAAAAGCAAAAACAAGGAGAAATAAAAGTATCGCACCATTCTAACACCTGCTATTGCATGGCAGTCATTTTTGGTGCTGCCTCTGATTTACAGATCCTTGTAGATCTGGCGCAGCATCAAAAAGCAATTGGTGTTGCGATGGAGCAACCACAGCAACACCCATTGCGTGACCCTTTCACGCAGATATCTGCACGAAAGGCTGCCATATTTTTAAAGCAGCAGTAAGCCACAAAACGTGGCTTAACGGCACTTTGTAAATAGGCTGCAGGGCATTGCGCCACTGGAACATCGGTAAAAGTGAAGTTCCGGTGGCGCAATGTCCTTGTAAATATGCCCCGTGTGTCTGCTGATGTGCTACTGGGTATCAGACCAATGAAAATTTCATCACCGTAGATTTTCCCACTTCAGGTCTTACCGCTGCTCGTCCCTGGATGGTCCTGCAGTGCTCAGTGATAATGAACCCATGCACACGTTTTGCGATTCTCCCATCGTGTACGGTTGCCTGCGTTCTTCCTCCGTCTGTCACACCTGATGAATTAGCGGGGATTCTCTGCCTCGTGCCCTCAGTGTCCGATTTGATTCACATCTTAAATATAATCACTTCTTTCAATCTACCGTTAAATCATGTTGCATTAATTTGCTTTAACAGAGCACAATTCATTCTTTATTCATAACTTCCTACTGCCAGTCTCCTGCTCCATGCCCTTGTTCGGTGAGCATAATGCATTAATGTCATGATTAAAAGAGTACACGCACACTCCACTCCAGCCAGTCTGAAATGGGGACGTTGACACATACTGTGCCATGTTTTACCATACCTCTCTGTATCTCTTCACAGTCACATGCCTTCCTATTGATTAATCCTTTTTTTCAGTAATTAAGTGAGCAACGAAAAATGAATGGTGCCTGTCACCTAGCTCCTGATCTACTGAGATAATGGGATTTCACTAAAACAGCTAATTTTATAAAATGTTGTGCTCAGAGGTATAGATATAAATGGTGAGCGGTTGTAGTGGCACCAGTGGCAGCGGGTGACATTTGAAAGTGGTGGGCGTAAAGGTTGGGTAGGACTTTTATGTGGCGAGTGAAGTGAGAGAGCTTAATGGACAAACGGGGGTCAGGGGGTGGGTCCTCCTCCAAAGACCAAATAATTATTTTTGAAAGATTGGCAAATGATGCATTTGAAAGCAAATTAATTTAGTGAGAAAGCAAGGTTTATATAGTAGTTGGAATGTATAGTCTTGAAATGTTAACACATTAAAACATGGCCCATATCGTTCTACATTAATATGTTCCACAGTTGACTGTAATGAGTAAATAGAACTTCAGGCCCTTTTAAAGTGCATGCTTGTCCAGTGTGTTGCACTGCATGCACCATCAACTTTAGCAGAAAATGCTCTAACCAGGCTTTGGCAAGCACCCACAGCTGCTGGCTGCAATCAGTCATATAGAAATGTGTGCAGACAGGTCTTTAAGTGGGATGAGAAAAGTGGGGGTTCTTTAAAAGGGAAAACGTAAAATACATTTCTTTGAGATGTTATTGCATCCAGATGTATAACACAACTACTAATATTCACCTAAAACCTGCCAGTACTATTGGCTTTGTCAATGATCGTTAGCCGTTTAAAATAAATGAGTAACAAAATATGATGAAATAGTTGACACTCTTGGGCAATGCAAGATTAAGAAAAGCATGTGAAATAAAAGAGGAACTAAATGGCTGACATGCATTACCTTAACTTTTTTTAAATTCATTGTTCATAAATCAATCCATGTTTCCGGCATTAATCTTAAGGACATGAAGACAGGGCGAGTTTAAACCACATACACCATGTGTCTTTACAATAAGCATATATTTCTTGCTTTGCTCTTGTCTCAGATATTTGGATCAACTTCGCAAGGGAACAAAAAGCTGGATCTTCTTTTGGATCAATTTCTTGTAGAACAAATACAGCAGCTTCACTTCTAAAGGGGCCAGCAACTTACAGCCATGCCCTAGGGTGTCACATTATACATAACACAAGATAAGCATTATAACACCGTTATTTAGGACAAATCGCTAAGTCGCACATGCTTGCATTCAGTCCTACCATGTGACGAATGGTAAAGGGTGGGATCTATGCCTGTGAATGACATCTGGCCTCATGTAGGAATGCAGACTCTAACGCCTGAAAATGTGATGCTGACAGCATTACTGGTCTACATTGGATACCACCATAGAGTACAATGGTAATGAAGGGCTTTAGAAAGGTAAGCCCTGCGTCACATTGCAGAAAGTTGATTTACTTGCTGGCTTCCGTCTCCTGCTCCATAGCGAGGCAGGGCAGGCAGCCTGGGACAAATAGCCCAGACTTAAATACATCTATTTGTTTAGAGATACAATCTTATCTCTAAATAAATTGATCTATTTAATTTTTTTAGATAAATGTGTAGGAATTTCAGGGGCAGATTTACAAGCCCCGTACACCACATTTGCGCCGCCGTTGCGTCGCCTTTGTGACGCAGCAGCGGCGCAAATCCAGCGCCATGCTGCAGGGTATTTACAACGTGACGCATCTGGGAGATGCGTCACGTTGTAAAGCCCTGCGCCACATGTGGGCGTTCCGGCACAGGGGGGGGGGGGGCGCGTTCCGGCGCAGGAACGCCTCGGAAAAGTGGCTGAGTGAAATCTACAAGATTCACTTATACGGACATGCTGCATCAAAACTCTGCACCTGCTTGTAGCAGGCGTAAAGATTGATGCAGCATGTTAGGCATAGGGGCACCCCGAGCCTTGCTGGAGCTGCGTCGCGCTCGCGACGCAGCTCCAGCAATGCGCCGCCTTTCTGCCAGGGGATGCGACACGCATCTGCCCATCCGTGCGCCACAGTGCGTCGCATTGTAAATGCGGCGCATCAGTGGTGGCGCACGGGTTTTTTGGCGTGCCACAACTGTTCTGGCGCATCCCTGCTGATTAGCAGAGATGCGCCAGAAGTTGTAAACCTGCCCCTAAGTCTGGTACAACCCCACTGTCCTAATAGAGAAACCAACCCTGAGTGGCACTGGGGCCCAAGTGTGTTCGGGGCCTTATCAGCCTCACATATGGCTTCCTTTTACAATTCAATCAGAGCTTGGGCAGGGGGACACTTCGCTAGCTTTCATTAGGGCCATGGTTGACCTACTAGGTTACTACTTGGGTTTGTAACCTAATCTACTGATTTCAACTAACACAAATAAATAATAGTAGCTCAAAAGTAGATGAATGTTTTCACATAAAAGGAATTTTGAATAATATAGAATTCACTATACCTAGGAAATGTCAAATCATCTCCCTTAGGTTGTTAATTGTTTTATTCAGGTATGAACAGGTGAGAATATCTCAGATGGTGTTAGTATCAGCAATAAACTAAGGGGCTAACTTTGAGTTTCACAAACTTAAGTATCCTGTCCACCAAACTCTCAGTCTACTTGTCTCATTTAGAGGCAGGCGGACTGTAAACATTCTGTCAACAACGCCCTTGTTGACTCTTCCTCCAACAGCCCAACGTTGTGGGGGCCATCGGACGAAGAGCATTATACTGCTCTGCCGAGTGAGGATGTATGGTGTGATGTCATTTTTTCTGACCATCACTGCTAAGAAAATACCAAGAAAAACCTGGCTGTTTGGGACAGAAAAAAGTAACAGTCCCCACACTTTGGGAGAAAACTCCCAGGATGCGGGTGTCATTTGTTTTCTTTTTTTCAAAACCAAAAGACCACTTTGGGAGTTTGGTGGACAGCAGTCAAATGTTTTGTACCTTGAAGGGCACCACTGTGATGGCAGTTCACTTCAATGTACAGAGAAGACTGCTGGGCCAGTTGTCGTCTCTAAATTTGGCTTATGCTAGTTTGTGAGGGTGGCAGAGGTAATGTCCTTTGCCGTTGTGACATACTGTACTACACCTGCCAAAGTCTAAATCGACTCCTGGTTTATTTTCAGCAGGCAAACTATTACATATTTAGATATAGTCTCATCAAGATGGACACAGTTATTTATTTCTGCCTTGAAATGTGCTGCTGTGGATTCCCAATTGCTTCAAAAAAGTCAGTACCTATTTCAAGAAGAACTCTATAACTAAGAAAACTCCTTCATATTTTGATCTGTTGTTAAGATGTGATGTTTTGAATCATAAAGCGCCTTTTAGTGAGAGATGTAGGAGAAAATTATGTAATGTCCAATATTGTTCAGCAGAGATGTTTCATTTTTATGAGCTCCAGAAAACTGGGGAGGCATGGTGAGCAAAAGAACTGTGGATTTAACTCAGATCTCTTGACTGGGGGTGAATGTTTGATTTGCTCCTGCATTCCATCCATCATCTGTGTGTCTTTTGCTTCTTGCCCTTAGTGCGCCGGGTATGCCCAGACGTGGGTCCCAGGCTCACCATGCCACTGGATTCAAGCTAGCCTGGCTGATGAGTGGTGATGTCTCAAAACCGGTTCCAGGATGCTTGTTTCTGGTCCAGGGACCTGGCTTGGCAGTTCAAGCTGGACTGTTCCCATGAGGCACAGGGTCAAGACTGATTTGCATATGGCTGGGTCTGAACTGGGGTGGCATGGTGAACAAAAGAACAATGGATTTAACCCTGATCTCTTGCATTCCGTCCATCATCTGTATTTTCTTTGTCAGATAACTGGAATGCATGGAATGAGGAGTAACCATAATTTTACGAAAGCCCTTTGAAAGAATTTCTTCAAGGGAGAACCATAACTAACTCTTTCTCAGCAAGGGATCAGTAACCACCACATACAATGACATTCCATCCTATTCCAAACTGGTGAAGATTGCTTGAGTCTAACCTCAGTGTAAAAGCACATTTGCTGCTCTGCTGGTAGCTAAATACTTGAGGTTCAACATCAGAGCCCATTTGGCTTCAAGGTAACGTGCTGGGTCCATACAAATCTTACATGAGAGAAAAATAATTACTTAAATGCCTGAAGGTTAGTTTTTCCCCAGGTAATAGCTGGTACAACTTGAGAGGTAGACAGGCTACTATAAATAAAATAGAGTTTTCGTGCTTCCATTCAAGTCAACAACATAATTGTTAGTGAATACCCCTTTCAGCTTCCTTTATTTTCTTCAAAAAGTTCTTTATTAGGGTTTTGAATTTTTTCATAGCATGATATGTACATTCATAGGCAATTGTCATAAACTAGAATACAGCGACAACAGAATGATCAACTATTGCTTAGAAAAGGTGCATGTACAACCATAGGAGAACAATAAGAATAATGAGGGTGCGAGAGAGAAAAGGGAAGGGGAAGAGATTGCAAACCAGCAGAGTAATAACTCATCTATCCACAGGTCTAATCACTCAAGGTACGCTGCCAGGAAGTAAGGGACGTAATATATGTAGACCGAAAAGATCAAATAAAATGCTGGCCACTAGACCTCCACCTTCATGCAAACAGGGGTTTGGTACATCTGTCCTAAGTGTAACTAGAGGGTCCTTCAGCCAACCAACACTATATGCGTTATGTATATTTGTAGAGTGTACTATCACCCACAAGCATATATTTTATACACTATATAATATATACTTTACATTATACACTATATACTATATACCCATCCCTGGTGTATTGTGAAAAAATCCAATGTCAACAAGAGAGAGGGATTCACTTCTCCCAAGGTAGAGTCCTCATTGGTTATTGTGTAAGATGTGTAGGTAGACAAATTATGGATATCAACTATTGTTCACTAGCGATCCCAAATCCTGTTAAATGTGTCTAAAGTGCCTTGTGTTCCGTAAATGCTTTTATCTCATGAAGCTAACCTAAACCTTCAATCAGCCATTTGTCATGAGTGGGAGGGTGGGTGGATTTCAAATGGCACAGCATGCCAATATTGGCCACCACGAGAGTTGTTGTCATCCATGTGTACCAAGAAGAGGCTGCTGTGGGTACATCAGAGAGGTCATGAATAAGTGCAAGTTTCATTAATGGTTTTATAGGGATAGCACTATAGGTAGTTGAAGTGCAACATACCGTCGTACAGTAGGCAGCAACGGCCAAGCGGACCATAGTATATATATATCAATGACATATCAATATAATGTCTGCACCTCCAGCAGGATGAGTCGGGACTCATACCTGCTTATACTAGACGGGATAGGGATCAATACAAATCAAGAAGCATTTTGAAAACTGAATTTAGAACTTGCTTTGCTTAGCCATCAATCATAAATTTCCAGCACTGATGCCCATCGTCTGTGTATTCGATCTCAAGCCTCCTTTAGCATTATGCATGACCTATTGGAGTGCATTTAAGTGGTAACACTGCTGTATCCTCCAGATATTTCTTCCTTGTGGTTTCCCCAATGTATGACATAATCTTCTATGAGTGACGGAATGGGAATCTGGGGGAACAGGAGTTTGTGACCCAGGTAACGCAGAGTTTTAACTGAAGGAAGCTCGACTGCTAAGTTAAGGAATGCTATTGCTGAAGATAACTGCTGGATCATTCTTACCTTTTTCTACCCAGTGCTACCAGGAGGTTGCATGGCCGCCTAGCTTGATGCTTGCACTATGCCAGGTTGGGGCAACTGCATGGAGGGAGGGCTACAGTTTAAATTGTTTCTGCATGGATGTCCAAACTAATATCAGTGATATATTGATAGGATTGATGCGCCCCAACCTTTGGAAATTAATGGCAAGGATAGTAGCCAACTCTTCTTGAACAGGTAGTTAAGATTTCCCACTCTTATTTAGCCCAAAACGGGGAGCAGTCTGTGTCCCCCACAGTTAATATGTTTCCTGAGATGAGTGCAAGGCCACATGGTAGTTTTCTATGTTCGAGAGCCTAAGTCCTCTGCTGAATTGTTTGCCTACTATTTCATGGGTTCCCTCAGTTCCTACTTTTGTTCCAACCAAAAAGTCTGTCTCGGTCTATTATGTGCAAAATGCGCCAGAGTTCCAGCAGAGGAGCATGCCCAGTGTGTCTATAAACCATGGGGTGGTCACAATTTTAATAGCCTGTGCCCTTCCCCAGAAGAATACTTGTAATGCTTCCCAACACTTAAAAACTAGAAATAAGTGTTGTATTAAAGGGTAATGGTTGTCAAACGTCATATTCGTCAGTCCTGTGTTCATCATAACCCCAAAATACTTCAGAGTTCTAGTCCTCACTTGAAGTCATATTCTTTAGGAGTTGTTTTGGGGGTCATGCGTGATATCTGGAGTGCCTTGAACTTTGACCGATTATTATTATAACCTGAAAAAAGAAAATCCTCAAGTTGTGTCATTAGGGCAGGTATGGAGTTATATGTGTGCCTGTGATGGTAGCATAATATCATTCTTGTACACCAGGAGAGCCTCAGTTTATCCGGCAAGGGTGTCATCGCACGGATTGTAAGGGTATGACTAGTCACGATGGTCAAAGACTTGCCTTGTACCCCTCAGATATGTAAATAGTTTGGATCCAAATTGTCCACATGTGACGTGAGGCACAGGATTTTCATGAAGCCACTTTCCCTGCAGAGGTTAAGGAGAATCCCAAGCTTATTCTCTCAATAATTTGAAACCAGTAACCCCACTCCAAATTCTCAAATGTTTTTCAGTGTTGGAGGGACGGTACCCTTGCAAGATTGGGGGAGTCCTTGGAGGATCATAACAGATGACGGATTGTTCTTAGGTGATGCCTGAAGGACCCACTTAGGACAAATCCCACCTCGGACCTATGAATCAGTAATGGTATCACTGTATATAGCAAATTTAACAAGATCTTTGCAAACATTTCCTAATAAATTTTTAGTAGCAATATCAGTCACCATAATGGTCTATAATTGGTGCATAGGATATGAACTTTATACATTTGTGACATCATTGTAATGATGGCTGTGTTTGAGGAGGCAGATAAGGAGCCCTTCAGTTTAGCTTCAGCCAGAGCTTTTGAGGTATCACCAATTTCATATCATTCGCCAGGGAATCCGTCCTTCCCAGGGGCTTTCTTATTGCATAAATCTGATCTGGCCTCTTCAGTTTCTTCTCTTGAGATGTGTCCTTCTATAAATTGCACTCCCACAAAGGATAAACTGGGCACCAGGTATTTTATGGTATGAGAAGTAAACAGTTTTTTCAAGAACTGGGCGCATGCCGCACAGGGGTGTTTGGACAATACTGGTCTCATTCTCAAGAGCATGAACCATAATTTGTGTTTCCCACGGTTATACAGAACATGAAGCTCATCTCACTCTGTTCATAGTGTCTGTGGCGAAGTTTCTGTGATGCATACTCGGCTTTGTCATTGAATAGAGTGGAGCACAAATTTCTCTTTTTACATTAAAGTATGTTTATTTGTAGTAGTATTACATTGTTTCTTCCTCAGGGTTCTCATCAATTTTTTTAAGTTCCATTTTCTAGCTACCATGTTTCTCTGCTGCAAGGCAACAACCCTTATTAATTGCCCCTTTATAGTGGCCTTCCTGCTGCCCACAGTACCTGCGCGGGGGCGACCAAGGCCCAGATTTATTGATTTTTGCGTCACGCTTCCACCATGAAAGGGGAAGCAGGGCAGTGCAGAATCTAGCATTGATTTACCAAGCCACACAAGGCTGACAGAGCTTGGCCGTGCGGTGTTGGGTAAAACTGGAGTGATGCAAGGCAGTGCAAGTCACTGCTTTCCATTTTTCTGCGTGGTGGGGTGGTAGATGTGTGGAACGTGGGTGTTCCCACACATTCATCTAAGTACGGGGAGAGGAGTTGGCCTAACGGCTAGGGCGGTTGACCTCGAATCTGGGGAACTGGGTTTGAGTCTCGGCAATGACGCTGAACATCCTGTGATTCTGGGCAAATCATTTAATCTCCCCGTGCCTAACAAAAATGAATGTGTCCTCATGTAATGCAACTGGTGCTATGTAAAGCGCTCTTATACCCGATTCAGGTCAAGTTTGCGCTATATAAAACTCTGTAAAAAAATAAAAAATACTCTGAAGCATTTGCAGATTTACCAACAGTGGTAAACCTAGGAATGCATCAGAATTGTACGCCTTCCCAGGCGCAACGAGAAGAAATATATTTATTTCTCCACATTGCTTCCTTTTTATAAGTGATCTACATTCTGCAGCACACTTAGAAAGAAGAAAATGCCTAATTGTTTTTGTGCAGGACGGTGTCCCTTACTACACAAAAAAAATCCTGCCTGTAACACAGACATCTTTGCTCCATGGCACAAGGGTGCCAGCATTGGTTCTAGGCTGCAGATTGTGTGCCAGCGCAGGCACAGGACAGGAATGGGCCATATCTTGAGAGATATAGTGCATTCCTGTGCTTTCCCTTTCACGCAGTGCAACAAGTTGTCTTTTGCGTTGTGAGGAATAAATTAAAATCTGGACCCAAGACATTTTTGTCACAAATATAGTTTTATATATGAGCTCAAAGTTGCATTTTTTGCCTCTGGGTGGGTGAATCAGTGGCCGAAGAGGCCTTGTCAGGTGCTTTGGTTTCCCAGCACTGTATTATTCGTTGGGCTCCGCGCAGTAAGCAGGGGAGTGTGGTGCCGCAAACTGGCTCGGCCGCTTCTGCTGCTCCATGCTCAACCCCCTGGCGAGGCCAACCCTAACGGAGGACAAGCGCTCCTCGCCCTCCTCACCACCTGCATTTTTCCACTTTCTTCTGACTCAAAACAGTTCACAACGCAAACAGGAAAGATTAACTCGTGGCCAGTGCCCAGGTGGAAATGTGCACTGGCCGTAAGTTGGAAAGTAGGGAGATTGTCAAACACGCCCAATGGAGCCCTCCAGCTTTTACTCCAGCCACATTCAAAAATGTTTTCCTTCCTGGAGGCCTTTTGCCGGCAATTCGTACATTGGGGTGTAAGACCAGAGCCAGATGCTTGCCACCAGCAGCCGGTTAATTATGGGCCTCTTTGTGGGCCTCCTGGGCCCTTCCCAGGGCCCCACTTGATAGTAGGTCAGGAGTTCAGGGGGCAAGGTACAGGCCAGCTGTTCACAGTCTGTGGGGAACGGGGTGGTGGGGAGAGCAAAGCGCCTGCTTACCCTACCAAACTCACCGCATTGGCTCCGCCATGTTTCTGGAGTTGGGTTTGCTGGCAGACTCCTGCCTCACTGCATAGGTGGTCGCAGGACTGCCGCACCTCCTCTCCTTCTTTGCCAAGGGAGGCGGCGCCACTCCAGTACATGCCAGTGCCTGTGCCAGGCCTTTGCCCCGGCCCTGGTCGTAGAGTCCCCAGCACCCCCGGCACTCCTGTCGCTCCCCTCGCTTCTTCGCCACGCCCACCACGCACCTAGTACTGCCGCCAGGCTACTTTACTCCTGGTACGGTATGAATGGGGAGCTCTGCCCATCCCTGTGCACCGAGATGAACTTCTGCACAAGTCCCATCTGTCACAGACAGTTCACTTCTCTGCATCTATGTCGCGGCAGCTCTACACAATCAAAACTCTGCCTTTCCTCTTGGGTAGTGTCAGGTCCGGTGTTGTTGAGATCTTTCAAACAGAACATATCATTTGTAGGCTTGAAATATTCATTTCTTGGATTCAAGACCTTGGATTGAACTATCTTGATTCTAAGGACGGTACAAGCTCGCCAATTCCAATTCAGAAGATACACTTGGACCACAAAACACGCCACATATCTGGAAGCCGACACAGACTCTACTAAATACAATTGCTGTTATTCATCGTAAATACATTCAACTTAGCAAACAAAAATGAATGTGCTCTTCAGGTTAAAACCAAAACACCATTACAATTCAGCGATAAAGTGTATTTCTACAGTTTAATGCTTGCATGAGCATTGGCATTTTTGCAATAAAGTCAGGTGTTAAGAATGGAAACAACTCTGTTTACTCAATTGCTGTCTTATTTCTCTAAGGCAAACACCTGCTATTTGATGTGTTGATGGAGGGCAGGGGCAGCATGAATAGGAGGCTCACAGAGGCAGGAGAAGGTCTGAGTCACTTTTGCTAAAGGGTGTTTATAGCTATTGACGAATGATAACGATAAAGTTCAAAATAATAGCACACAATATATATCTACGCCATGACTCACAACTGGCCTGCAGCTCTTCAGCAGCATGCCCTCGGAATACCTCTCAATAATAGTCCAAGTTTCAGAGACTCCAGATTTAGCATAAATTGGCACTAGCCCAAGTACTACTTCAGATCAGGAGGTTCATATCTCTGATACACTGCCATATTTAGAAAGGATTCTATCCTCCACCTTAACCTTATTAGAAACATTTGCAGGTGGGTCTGATTCTATACCAGACATAGTTAGTATGATATTGAAGGTGCTAATTAGCACCAAAGAAGAGCGGGAAAAGCCAAGTCAAGGTACTTTGACAACGCCGAGGCAAAGGGCACCATCCGATGTAAGTCCAATTGATGTTGATAATGATCTGACTCCTCAGGTCCCTCAACTTGATTTCTGCTCCCAAGAAGGAAAACCCATGGTAGAAGCAATTAGGGCACTACCAGAAATAGAGTGAAGGTAGAAAGCCCTACTTTTTCTTTAGGATAGATTTTTGACTTCTGCTGCATGGATCCTGTAATATCTGGTTGTAATGTCTTCTAAAGTCTTAAATCTTAAAATTCGGCGCCTGAAGTTTTTTCTATCATCAAGATCAAACCCAGGCTAGAGGCTAGCAAGGCAGCCTCGAATGGGAATGCCCAAGCTAAGAGAAAGGGCAAGTCAAATAAACGGAGAGGGAATAAAAGACCTAATAGGCAAATCAGAAAATAGTCCTAAAAAACTTCGCTTCAGTGATGGGGTGGATGCCCCCCAACAGTTTGAGATCTCTGCTCAAGGGCCCCAATTGAAAGAGCTGAGCCCGAGCTCATCGATCTCAGCTGCCATCTCTCTAGCTGACAGGACAGGATTGACTATGACAGAGTGGTTGCAACTTCTTCTATTTTGCAGACGGCATGTCCCTCCTCACTTGATCCAGCAACTGCTCCTTTTGTAGACTCATGTAAAACGAAGGAAGTCTTTATACCCCATAAAATGGAAGACACCTTTTTCACCCTTATAATGTCAATATTTATGCGTTAGTCTTCGTCCCCCTTTTTGACCCGAACTTAATCCTGAATCGTTCATCATTATTTGCATGTTTGCAGAAATTAAGAACTTGAATTTAATCCAAAGAAGGGACCTGTCATTGGTCTACCTCTCTCATTTTGGGCAGGGGATTTCAAAGAGGGTAACATATTGTTCTAAAATTGTCGCGAATATGGTACTGCAAAACAAGCAAATATCTACAATGCAAAGGTATTGATGTGTTCCCTGCTTATGGGGAAGTAAATAGACAGGATAGCAGCCTAGGTCTGTGGGACAAAAGGGGGGACACTGGTGGTCTTCTCTCCATAATGAGGGTCTGTCGTTCGATACAAAGGGGTTGAAAGTTCACATAGAAATGTGTGGTAGAAATGTGACTTTACGGCACTATAGTAATTCTCAAGCTGACTTTACTAATGAGGAAATCCAGAATGGAACTGGTTGGCAGGAGCTTTAAACAACAACCATACATCACTACATGCACTGCACCCTCACAACCAGCAATTCATCAAAAGTGATCTCCTGGAATGTGGCAGGAACTAAGAAAAGCAAAGACAAGTTATTCTATTGAAGGAATGTAAATGATGAGATAATCTGCCTCCAGGAGATGTGGTATCATGATGATATTCAGTGTGATGACTTCTTTTCTATAGATTGTAAAGCTACCCCAGCTAGAAAAGGCCATGCAAGGGGGGTGGAGAGTGTAGCAATTCTACTGGCCTATAACATTAATTGGACGGATGAGAGTTATAAGAATTCCTCCAATCTTTTTGTAGCAGTTACTATCCTAGCTACTGGAGAGGAGTTGGTATCAGCTCCAATTGTAGTAGTAAATACAGACATTACCCCATGTCTCATATAATAATTTAGTGCACAAGATCTTCACATTTATTAAACATACCTTAGACAAGGAGAATGTACCTCATTTGATCTTAGTAGGAGATATAAACTGTAAAGTCTCCAAACATGCGCTTAATCTTTTTCGTGAATCAGAAAAAGAGGAAGCCCTGCAAATTCCCCCTACTTCCTTTCCTTCTAATACTAAAACCGATAAGAGAAAGGGAAGATCAGTTGAGAAGTAATGAATATTTGATAGTAAATGGGAGCTTGCCATCTGAATCCCTGGTGCAGTACACTCGTAAATCACCAAAGGAAGAAGCAATCTTGTACTTTTTGGTAGCGGGGTTTACCTCACTCTATTTGCTGGGTGACTTGAAAATTGCTGATTCCATCCTTAGCGGTCATCACCTATTATTTTTTATATTAGAGGTAAAATCCTCCCCAGTTAGTTCTTGGAAATTTGATGGGGACTCTTCTAACATTTATTTTTAATAAATCAGGAAGAACGCAGTGGGACCCTAAAATAATAACAGTTCTAGAGTGCATTTTGGAAGTCACTGTCAATAATTTGGACACTTAGGAGCTCGACACTCCACACTTTTTTTATCAGTTTATGATGCAGATTCTAACTAATGCAATTCCTAGACACCCAAAGTACCCTAGAAAGCAAACTACCTCCCCGATTCTCCAATTGAGTAAGGAAATAAATGGTTAGTTAGGAATCAATTTATTTGATTTACCTGTCTGTCTTTGTTGAAGAGGCGTAGATGCCACTTAAAGACAGTTTAAAAAGAAACATTTGTGAATGGATATGGATTAATTTGCAAGAGGCTGTTTGTAAGAAACAGATGAGAAACCTATGGTGAATAGTTGCAGAGTGGTGTGGGACAAGGGTTACGTCCACCCCATTGCCAATTATTGAAGACAGTTGGATCAATTTCATATCTGTTGATTATATGCAGCAAATGGTGAGTTAGAAATGCCCCAAACTCTGAACTCCAGTCTATCTGCATATTATTTTCCAGGTAAAAAGGATACTGAGTCCGCCATTTTAGGAATTTGCTCATCTCCTGTTATGGAACGAAACGATGTGCCAATCTCTGTAATAAAAGAGGAACCTGCTTTTTGTGCTGAATTATTGCACCCAGTTTTTAAAACATGTTATGAGAGCAGGACATTCCCCTCCTGTTGGACCTGTAGTATTATTGTCCCGCTATTTAAAAAGGGCGACCGTAATTTCCCATGAAACTATCAGCATATTTCATTATTAGATACGGTGGGCAAAGTCTTCCTCAAATGCCTACTGGCTCAGTTAAATGACTGGGCACAGGATAGCAAAATCTTTCCATTAGATCAGACGTATTTTAGGAAAAAACATGCAAGCCTTGACAATATAGCGGCTCTACAACTAATGAATGAGAAGTATGTGTCCATTAGCGGAGGCGTGACATATGCTGCTTTTATTGACTGTTCTACGGCATTTGTTAAAGTAAATCGCGCGGTGCTGTGCTAAAAACTTTTGGATCTTGGAATGCGAGGTACCATACTGCATCTAATCATTGCTCTTCACTCCTCCACATGGTATCAAGTTTTGGTAGGAGGTAATTGTGGTCTTTCTAGGGAAATTCAGACAAAGAATGGTGTAAAACAAAGGGTGTCTCTTAGCCCCGCTGCTATTTTCCCTATATATTTCGGACCTGCCTACCTCTCTTTCACAAACCTTTGGTGTATCTCAGATTATTGAGGGGTGGCCAATCTCATGTCTTCTCTATGCAGATGACATAGGGTTTTTGGACCTTACTCGTAAGGGCCTCAATAACCAGTTGTTTGCTGTGCACATTACCTAAAGATAAACTCCTCCAAGAGCAAAATACTCTGCTTTCCTGAGAAGAACAAACTAAAATTTCCCAATTTTCCCAGGCACTTTGGGTCCCAAAAACATGATGGTGGTAAAAACCTATACTTTTCTAGGGAAGATAATGTGCAGCAAGTTGACTGAGAGTGACTACATAAAAAAACATTATGTGTAAGGCCCAATCTCAGGCAAAATGTTTGAGTGTACTTTATAGTGCCACTGGTAGGAGACATTTTTCCCACCTTTCGGAGGTTTATCAGGCTAAGGTCCCGGCCACTCTGCTATATGCAGTGGAGCTCATCGATATTTTTCTTGAATAAAACTGAAGGGCAGGTATTGAGCATGCTCACTTCTTGTAAAAACTCGATATTAGCGACCGCTCTAAGATTGGAAATAGGAATTAGAAGTGCATATGCTCAGGGTTTGGCAGGGGTTGTACGCTGGGTGGCTTGTCTTGAGAGGAGCGAGGGGATACATTAAGACACCACATAAGAAAGGAAATCCTGGTAGAAAGGAAGGAAGGATAAAACACTAGTCTTTAGGAATTTTAAGCATGCCACTTCTCAACTTGGGCTGGCGTCAAGTTTGGTGTTCACACTCGCTCCCTCCCAACTAAAGGTTACTTTAAAGCATGCCTTACAGGCCTTAGAATTGCGAGCCCTGCGTTAAAGGGGTTCCTAACCATAAAAGACACCATGTTAATAAACAAAGCACAACCGTTTGTAAAATAGAATAGGTCACACAGCGTCAGGTGCTTTTGGATTTTGTTGCAATGGGATAGTTTTCCCTTAAACAGTTTAACATCTAAATGGTATGGAACCTCTGAACTATGCAACTTTTGCCTGCAAGGAAATCCCTGAAAATGTCAGTTCAATCATCTTCTGAAATTGTGCAGGCTCTAATTGATCCTACTATCAAATTGTTTTGTTTTTGAATTTTGTACTTTTTCAATTGCTTCCTAAATATATATTAGTCTAGTTGTGAACTTTTTGCTAAATGACTGGAATTTGGATATTTCTTGATGAATTGTATGCATCTTTTAAGAGAAATAATTCAGTTTTAAACAACTTTTTATGAATTGTTGGTTAATAATTGGAATATGTCTGTGTTTCATTGAGTTGTGTGTACTTTAATCTGTCATAGTAACAGTATGTGTCGTGTTTATTTGCATCATCTCCGTTTATGTGGATCACTTTGGAATTCCACAACATTGAATAAATAAACGTGAAAAAACGTATTTAGTGTTGTACAATTGCACATTTTCTGCATTGTATAGTAAGCTTAGCCAGACTTTGAGGGCTGCCAGCACATAGAGTGATTTTGAGAAAGTAGTGTATGTAGTCAGCTATTTTTTCTGTCTTCGGTATGTAGGGCCAGGTGTACATACATTGGATTCGCTAAATGTGGTCGCAAATTGCTACCCAACATTTAGCAAATCCAATGGTATTTGTCAAACTGACCTATGTACCAATGGGCTGGTTTGCAAAATACCTAATCACAGTGAGCCGCAATTCAAACAACCGCATGAATATTTATGAGGTAGGTCACAAATTGCAACACTACTATTCCCTGCCATCACAAAGGTAGTGGCCTGCTGGGGTCAGCAGACTATCATGTCTTTGATTGCATTTAAATAAAGCAACTGTGGGGCATATCAGCAACAACCGGCGATAATTATCGCTAAGTGTACTTAGCGCTGGGATAATTATCGCCGGCTAGCGTGGATTTTTATCGCTGAGATAGCATGCTATTAGCAACACTTATCTCAAAAGCGATAAAAATCCTAGCGCTAACTGCCTAACGTGAGATTATCGCTGGACACCCAGCGATAATCTCACGAAATGTGGCGTTAGCTTGTTGCGAGGGCTTCACAAACTTAGCCATGATATCCACCTTCCATAGGATATCATGGCTAAGTCAGTCCTGAAGCAGGCGTAAGGAAAGTAGCGATAACAGGGGTTTACGCTACTTTTCTTGCCGCTATGCTTCATAGCTTGGGGCTTGATGATAGGAGAAATGTCGCTTAGCAACATTTCTCCTGTCATGTCAGGTCAGGAACGCCCACTTTGCATCTCATTAGAGATGCAAAGCTGGGAGTTAAGAATACTTGCGCTAAGGCAAGGTTTCACGCGTTAGTGTGGCCTTGCTAATTAGGTAATAAAATTATCGCCGCTTTTCGGCCGAAAACGGCTGCAAAAGTGGCGATAATTTTCTATCGCCACCTTGTAAATATGCCCCTGTGTTTTTTAAATGCAGTCCATTTTCCTTAAAGGAAAGCTGGATTCATAAAAAAAATTGAAGTGTTACATACATATTTAAGATGTGAAAACTAAAATGTTGTCATCATTCACAAAGGTCCTTCCTGTTTGCGCTTGAGTTACCATTACCTTTATGTAGTCCATAAAATATTAATGTTTTGTGGCTGGACTTTGGTCACAAAAAAAAATACTACCGTCCATTGCAAATCGTTATTTGGAAGGGACGCCCTAAGAAATCCCCTTGCAAACAACGATTCTGAATGCACTCACAATCCCAAATTGAGATTCTTTACCATCTTACTGAATGAAATGAAATACCAGCATTTGTAAAGCGCACAACTACCTCCAGAGACGTGTCCCGGCGCTGGGGGCCGTCGGGAAGATTAAGCGAGCTATTGCCCAGAGTCACATTGTGCTGAGCTAACCTGCCGCCAGAGATCGAACCGTGAACCCCGTGGTCCGGAGTCGGGCACCCTGGCCGCTGCGCCACACCTCTTCCAAAATGTGAGTCCTGTACATACCAAATGGTCATTCTGCTGTCACAAAGGTTCTGATTTTGCGAATCAGTGACTTTGCAACCACAAACTGTTCATACCTCTTGCCCCTAGTCTTCAAGGACTTCTCACATTCTATCTAGTGAGAAGATCCTGCCTCCTGCTAATTATTTGTTTCATCTAGTAAGAATATCGATCACATGCTCTTACTTCAGTTCGTTTGTATTGATAAAAACTGTATAAAATGTGCTTTGAATGTATAGATTTTGGCATTATCTGCTCCAATTGATTGAGGACGCAATCTTTGATCCACTGAAACGTCAATTGTCACTCACTGTTTTTTCTGCGTAGTGGATATTTTTGCATTAAATTCACGCTACACTTTTAAGCTGCCCTTACGTGGTGTGTTTTAATTTTCATAATGCTCTCGAAGCCCTAGGAGTTTTGTACATACAGTGGAGGATATATATTGTTTTTCTTGTTTAGTACAGCCAAGCTCAGAGGTGCAGCCATATTATGGCACTGAAACATCAATAGTCATGCAATGTTTTGTTTGCATAGTGGCTAATTTTACATTAAATTCATTCTACACTTTTAAGGTGCCCCTTGTCTGGAACAGCCAAGCTCAAATGGGCTACCACATTAAGGGAGGCCCCATCAACACCATTTTCACCAGCAGGTTAGCTATTGGAAAGGCATATTCAGTTGAGGAGTTGGTAAAGATTCTGCCATTCTGCACGGTGGTCCAGATTTACGAAGCTCCTGCATTGCCCTTGTGTCAAGCAAGGTGGTGCAAAGCAACGCCAGAGCTTCAGCGAAATTTACAAACCCACCCAAAGTCACCTTGTGTGGCCCTGTATGGCTTAGTTAATCTGGAGTAACGCAAGGCAGCTCAAGTCACTGCCTTGCGTTACTTTGTCCTGGGAAGGCGTTCAATGGGCAGAGCATGGGTGTTTCCAAGTGTCCACCCATGGATTTTGGTGCATTCCCAGATTTACAAAGACTGGCAAACCTGGGAATGCGTCAACATCCTACGTCTTCCCAGTTGAGGCGTAAAATATGTTTATTTCTCCTTGTTTTTCCTCTTTCTATGTGTGGTGCATTCTGCACTTCACATTGATAAAGGAAAAAGGCACAGACAATTGTATTTTTGCAGGAAGGTTTACCTTCCTGCACAAAAGCAATATTGGCTGTGCAAGGCACCCTTGCACCATGGCACAAGAAGGCCTACGTTGCTGCTAGGCTGCACTCAATGTGCCAGGTGCAGGGAGTGGGCAGGAATGCACTATATCTTAGCAGATATGGCACATTCCTGCCCTCTGCCTGTCACGCAACGCAATGCAAAGCAGCACCTTTTCTTGCTGCATTACGTGACCTGTTAGTAAACCTGCCCCTCAGTGTTTTCTAATCTCTATATAAAGTTAGGGGAGTTTACTCAGTGATCAATAAGATTTGGATCCAGGAGATGCTGGATTAGTAGGATGCTGAACGTCGGCACAGATCAGCAGTTTTGGAACAATATTGTTGCTTGAGAGCACTCTTCCAATGCGTAGTTCAGGGGTTAGTGGGGACCACACGTGTGTGCTAGTGTGGTCTTCTGTTGAGCTGTGTTGCATTATTTTGTGTTGCCACTATTTGCATAGTGAATGCCTACCGTTTCTATGGTTCCATAGTGTGTTCAGAGACTGGACACTTTTTGGTTCTCTGACTTTTCCTTGAATAGTCAGTGTATTGTGTAGTGATTGTGCATATTCAGAAAAGGCAGTGCATGTCCCATCTGAAAATGCAGTGCATGTCCCATCTTGAGAATGGATCGTTTTGATTCGGTGGCTGGCTGAAAGAACCCCAAACCAGTCATTATATTTTTAGAGCATATAGAAAGGAATTTTCTGTATATCTAGGTCTGCTGGGGTTTACGACTGTCCAATGGTCAGCCTGTGGAAGTTGTATTATATTTTCAGAATTAGCGGATTATACCATAATGAATCAATGTTTTGTGTGTGTATGTGTGAGCATGTGGTATTATTGAGTTTCACCTGCTATAGGGCCTGTTGTATGCACCCGACCGTGGCCCCTGTCGCTGCTTCCAGGACCACCATTATAATCCTGCAGCAGGGAAGTGCTGTTGAACCATCACTTGCACTGTTGCCAGTCCCTTAAAGGGCCCTGTGAGTTCTGGCCCCATCTACTCTGCATATATCCGTAACACAGCAACCTTCAAAAAGAAGACTTCAGGTTTGTAACCCAACGGCCATCTTGAAAGAGTCAATCTGGTGCATATGGATTAGAAGAGGGAACAATGCCCATAATGGCTGCCATCTTGGAGTGGAGCTTGAGCAATGAATGGAACAATACTGAGAGAGAGTCTAAATCGCTTTATCCATAAAGGTAGCCATCTTCGAGTGGAGCTTTTCCTAAAGCAACAAATGGCACAATACTGAGAGAGATTTAAAATACCTTTAGCGCACAACCTCTAGTGCTGTCTCACATGGAGTGGACACTAATTCAGAGTGAAATAGTAGGCATATGTCCCCCACTCACTAAAACATGCAAATAAATGATCTTGTTACCAACTTAAATTATCAGTCTCCATTATGCCACTTTAAAAATCCTAGCAAAAGATGGGGCGGAGGACAACTCAGAGGATCTATGACACTTTGAGGGCACACTTATTTTTACACTCCATGTCTACCACTTTATGACTTTTAGGTGGCTAGACGGAATTAGATTGTCCTGTGCCCAACTCATCCCTTTGGAGGCACCATCTCACCAAACACCGTCAAGACGGCCACATACACAAGAGGGTAGTTCACAGACAGGAAGGAAGTACGCAGTGTGACTAGGCTGACTAGGCTGACTGATCTCTCTTTTTGCTCGGAACAACCTGGTAGTCTGTAGAGAGGGTTACTCATAACAACCTGGTAGTCCGTTGGAGGAGAGTTAACAATCGCCTGTTTCAATTAAAGGAATGTAAAGGTACTGGTGACCTGCTTATAATTGAAGGATTATCCAATAATACCAAGATGGATAGACTGAATATAAACTCTCCAGAAAGATACCTCTAAGAATCCGAACCCAACTCCCACAAAATAAAGTACCTGCCGAATCTCTCCAAGAATCCAGCAAAACAATTCAAACACAGACTCCATAAAACCCACCCAGAAACACTCCTCTCTGAATCCTACTTTTGCTTACAGAAAGGATCTATACAATCAGACCTTATCTCCATCATAAGTTTCACAGCTAGGTGAAGAATATTGATACACACAGTCCTACAGGTATCAAAATCCACCGATATTCCACATGGCCTAACATTGTCGATATCTCCCTACCGTCTATTTGATGCAGAAGTTGCAATATCAATCTACAAGAATGGCATCATACTGATACAAGCATCTGTCTTTAACCTTGAAATCTTTGATCAATGGTTCCCCAAACTAAAAGCACACACAAAAGCACCTTTAAGCCAGAGCTCACCCCAAGACACACAAACACACCAACTAACTCACAGTACTGAAAACACACGAGTGCAAGACCCAAATCCAACCAAAATTGGCTGTTCCACACCACAAGACTCACCAATGACACTGCAACTAAACCTGCCTTACAACACAAAGGAACAAAACCCAAATCCAACTCTCTTCAAACGTCGTAACTAGCTCTTCCCTATGAAACCTAAGAATCCCACAACATTTACAAAAATTAACCAGGACACTAGTCAAACTACAGTCCCTCTTCATCCAGGCAGTAACCCACTGATACCTCCACACATGATTACATCAACTAATGAAGAGGAACAGAGAACTCAAGGGATCACAACAGCCGGGTCAAATATAACTGGAAAGAGCCAAAAATAATACACCACCCCCAGGAATGAAGAAATTTTCTCACTCCAAAATGGGTTTGATCATTAAAGCAAAATAAACACACATTGCTGCTGTCAGCAAGCCACCAGTAAACACATCACAAATGAAACACCAGGAAAGACCAACTGCAAGGACTTTGACCATACACTCAACGGGCATGTATGTTCATGTATAATAGGACATACATCTAATTTAGACACCACGGTTTTACAAAAATCACATACATGAATCAATTCATAGGGATAGCCTGACTCACACTTTACAGAAGGCATGGAGATGACTTGCCATGTAGACACTTTCTGATCACATACTGGGTTACCCAGCTAAGCAAGCTGTAACACAAAATCTAAAACGTAATCAAGGGACAAAATATAGCAAATACGAACATCGGGGAAATAGCACTAACTTTCCAAGAGTTTAAGACATATGTACGCATTAACCCCAAAGGTTAACAACCTACCTCATTCAAGCATAAGCTATGTCACACCTTGGCTTTCCACCCTCGACCCAAGAGAGCACATAACCATCTATCCACGACAGACATCAAAAACTTGCCTCTATGCTAAAAGTATTCTTCTCTATCAGCCTCACTGCTGACCTATAACATTACGACTATAGACATCAAGGAAAGAAAAAGGCCACATTAAAAAAGACAGAACACAAACCACAGGAAATTAATTGAGATCCTGCTCAGACCAAACCCAAATTCCTTGTGCTTAGCAAAACTAACCCTAAAATGCATGCTTTCCAACTGCAGATCAGCGATCAAACATGTCACAGACATCACTGAAAATATCCTTCATCACAAATTGGACATACTATTCCTGACAGAAACATGGCCAAATCAAAGGGCCACACCCATGCTTGACACCAAATTACACTATTCAACACCTTGACCGACAGCAACGACAGGGAGGATAATTCATGAGAAATCCATACTAGTCAAGGCTTTCCCAGCAGACAATCTCACATCCTGTGAATACATGGGTGCAGAAATCTCCACAGCAAAGAAATCATTCACCTAAGTACACCTTATTTACCACCCTCCAGGTGACAAGCAACTGTTCATTGAACATATCATTGAAACAGTCATAATACACTCCATGCTACATCCCAATGCTATTTTCCTCAGAGGTTTCAACCTTCACTGGAACAATGAGGACAATAAGCAGGTATCTACTCTAAAACATTTCCTCTCTGATCAAAACTTGACCCAATCATGCACAAGCCCAAACTCATAACAAAGGATCAATGCTCGACCTAATCACATCCAGAGTATAAGCATTGACAATTGACTCAATCACACCCAATGACTAGTGTGATCATCACTTAATCATTTCCCACCTAAATACACGCACACACAGAACTAAAGGACAAGAAACCAAACAGAAATGCTGGGTCAGAGACACCAAAAACATGTATGAGGGAACTGACTGTACTTTGCAAGAAAAACCTCATGCCCACACCAGTAACCCAGAATGTTCTTGAATTCACTGAGCACTACAACCATACAATATGAAACACAATGGAGTCACTAGCACCACTGAGTCTCAAAAGACAAAAAATCTAATGCTCCCATCCTTGGTCCAATCAAACTCTAAATGAGGAATGGAGGAGTCTTAGACACGCAAAACGATAGTGGAGACAGGAACCCTCAACACTGCTCCTCATCAAACTACGTCAACAAGGGAACAGCTACAAAAAACATACCAGGAATGCAAAAGCATCGTACTTTAGATCCCAACTCAACATTGCAAAGGATACCCCTAGGCACTTGTTTGAAATTATCAACCAACAAACCAGCGCAAACAATTCAACTAAGATCAGCAATAACGCAGTGGAAACTGTAAAGCTTTCGCATAATTTTTCAATTAATAAAATCTTAGAAATTGAAAATGAAATTGCAACAGACAAAGAAAGGCTAAGAGCCATGATAGACAACAATCACCATTCCAACGTTGTATCTCCTTACTCAATGGAGTAACAGACGATTGCTCAACCATTCAAAACCAAGAATCAAGCTTTCTGGAGTGAGTTTGAAAACACTAACTGAGGAGGAGGTCCACAGGACTTTACTTCCCATGAAACCACCTCCACAGTTCAATAACCCTATCAACTCCGCAACACTAAAGGAACTCAGTCACCTCTTCTCGCCCATACTGATGAAGATCATTAATGCATCTCTAAACCAAGGCATTATCCTGGACTGCCTGAAAGTTGGGCAAATGACTGCCATCCTGAAAAAGGAAGGAACAGAACCTACAACCCTGAGCAACTTTCACCCGGAAAAATGCATGCACAACCAATTGAGAAAGCACATTGATCAATTCAACCTACTCGACAAATTTCAACCAGGATTTAGACCAGGGCTCAGTACACATTAGGCCATTGTGCACATAATCGATGACACCCTTAAGATGCTAGACAACGACTGCTTCCTACTCATCCTACTAGACCACTCATCGATGTTTGACATGTTCAAAGACAACAACCTATCAACATTGCTAGAAATCAGAATGGGGCTGTCCAGAAGAGTGCTCTCCTGGTTCGCATCCTTCCTGCAGAACAGCCCACAATGAATCAAACTAGGCAACTCTTTCTCAGGTGCAGCACCAGCGAGATGCGGAGTCCAACACGGGTCAACCATTTTCCCACACTCTTTAACCTATATATGGAGCCACTAAGTGAAATCATTAAATAATCAAACAGGGCATACCATATGTATGCAGATGACATGTAGTTATACTTAAAGATATCCTCCCAAGAGGATGCTATCTAACTAAATAACACTCTAGTCAAAACTCAGGCATGGCTAGTGCAAAACAATCTCAAGCTGAACTCTCTGAAATCAGAATTCCTACTTTTCTTCCCTCATAACAGATCCACACTCATCTAAGATTGGCTAATTCACCTTGACACCATCAGCTGCAAACCCACCATTATTGATTCCATTAAATCCCTTGGAAGAACAATCAACAAGAATCTGAACATGCTAGCACATATCAGTGCAACCATGCACAGCGCATCATTCCAACTCAATCTACTGAAGAAAGTGATTCCATTCCTGACACTTCCAGACTTCAAAGAAGCAGTTCAATCATTAGCTGTCTCAAGACTAGAATATGGATCTGCGACCCTTTCAGGTCTTCCCAAATCGAGTATGGCACCACTCAAAATGACCCTCAATGCAGAAATTAGTCTGGTAATAGATAGTAAATGCTCTGACCATTCCATTACTTAGATCTCTCAACTGGCTCCCTCTCGAGGCCAAAACTCAACTGAAAATTACCTGCCTTATGCATAAAGCCTCACATTGAAATGAATCAAGGTACCTAACAGAAAACATTTGAATCTCAGAAGGCAGCCACACCCTCAGAAGTGCAGACTCTCCCAGACTAGAGCCCCCACATTCAGAAAACAAAAAACCTGCACTTGTTCCTTTCCAGGAATGGCTCCAATGATTTGGAACTTCCTACAACCCAAGGTTCTGTCTAGCCCATTGACCCATGTCTTCAAGAAAGAGGTGAAAAAGATCGTTATGAAAAGATTCCTCTCATAAAGTCAAGGTGAGTTTGTCCCGGGGAAACAGAGGCAGGTACAATGACAGTAATACCAACACAGGGCAGAAATACTTCCATTTCTCTGCACTGATTTTTATCCTGTCCACATACTTGCATTTTAAAAAAGATTTTACTTGCCATTTTGCACATTTATTATCTGTTTGGGGCTGCTAAACATACTGCTGCTATTCGCTATTCACTTCCTGGTCTCCCGTGGTGCCACGAGGAGCCGCCATCTTGGGGAGTTGGCGTTCTCGCTCCTCGGACACACAGGGCTATTTTAACGCACGCTGAATTGAGGAGAACGCCTTAGGGGTTCTTAGCTTCGAGCTATGAGGTTCTCACTGTTTAGCTGCTAATTTATGATCTCTGCACACTGGGCTATTTTAATGCGTGCTGCCCGGACGCGCCGCTGGCGCGCCCATCAGCATTCCGGTAGCTGCCAGTGCCAGGCATGCTGCCCACGAGCCCTTTGCTATAAGACAGAGCTTCACAGCGGACGAATTATGGGCCCTTGACCACATACCCCATTGTCAGTTTGGGAGCTGGGATATGACTGGGACTCTAAATAAGGCCTGTCAATCCTGTGGGTTTAAGCTGTCCCAGGGCCCTGTTACCTCGGATAATATAGGTACCATCGCCAGGCCCCATCTTATTCGGTGCTGCCCATATCAACGCTCGTTCTCTAAGGAAACATCACGCTGATGTCTTTGAGCTTCTGGAGGACAACTCACTCGATATATTGTTCTTAACTGAAACTTGGCTGGACACCACTTCTGATCCAATTGTAACTCTTGCTACACCTATGGGCTACAAGATCTCTAGAGCTGATCGCCTGGTGGGGAGAGGGGCGTCGTCATAATTTTTTATAAAAATAAGTGGGATCTCCGTAGGGGGGATGTCACTCAGTGGGGTGGATGTGATGCCCTTGATTTTAGTATTAGTTTCTCGGTCCACTTCACTCTAGGAGGCTCCTTGATTTATAGGCCCCCGGCCCAGTGGGGCCCTTTCTCCAGGCTTGGGGAGATGCGGTTATTAGTAGGGCGGTTAAATGTACTCACTTTATGGTTCTGGGAGACCTTAACTCTCATCTGGATCAAGCAACCAGCAAGGATACACACGATCTGTTGGATATGCTACACCTGGCTAAGCTAAGTACGTTAGCCTCCCCACTCGCAAAGCGGGACATATACTTGACCCCATCTGTACGAATTTCCCCATTCTAGTAGAGGACCCTTGTCCTGTCACTTGGTCAGACCATTTTCTAACTCACATTTCATGGGTGGTGCCGAATGTTGAGCCACTATGGCGATTTGGTTATAAATCAGCCTATGGCAAAATTGACCCATGTGAACTCAACACATTGTTGATTGCTACTAAACCTAGTCTGGGGGGGAGCTTGAGGACCGCTGGGCAGGGTTTTCTAGCTGGGTATCCAATGCGGTAGCTATGGTGGCCCCTTGTCGCCCAGCTAGGTTGGCCAGGGAGTCATCATCCAAGCCCTGGTTTAACCCTACCCTTAAAGCCCTGAAGCATGATTGTAAGATCCTTGAGCAGGCACGGCTGAGGAATGGCTACTGCCCTGCAGATAACCAGAAGCTTAGAGATAAGCAAAAACCATATTATGCAGCTATTACGCTGGCTAAAGGGCAATTCTTTTCTGCCTGTATTGAATTAGCCAGTAACAACTCAAAGGAAATCTTTGCTATTGTTCAGAGCTTCACGTCCCCGATGGCCCAAGCAAGTGAGTCTTCATCTTCTCCTGCCTGGTGTAATACTCTCTCTGGCTGTTTTAGGGACAAGATTTGGGCTATCCAAGCGGCATTTACTCCCCGGGATAACATTATGAAGGTACCTCTGGATAGTCTTTCTGCCGGTCCAGCCCCATCCTGGTCCGTTTTCAGCCCAGTGGACCCTCTGGATTGTCTCAAAATTCTTAAGGGTCTGGAGTCAGGTTCGCCCTCGGACCCTTGCCCTGCGAGGACACTGGCAGTAGTTGCCGAGGCTGAAAACACAGAGGTGAACACAATCATCAATTTGTCCCTCCAGAAAGGGGTCGTACCACAGGCTTGGAAAGAGGCCAAGATCCTTCCTCTCCTAAAAAAGCCGTTGTTGGACCCCCTTTGTCCAGGGAATTACCGGCCTATCTACCTCCTTCCTGGTGTGGCGAAGGTGTGCGAGAAGGTGGTCAATAAACAGCTGATGGACTTTGTGGAAAGGGAGGTGCTTCTGCACCCCGCTCAGTCAGGGTTCAGGGCATCCCATAGTACAGAAACCGTTTTGGTGGAGGTGGCGGAAGCCATTCGGGGGAGCTTGGACGCGGGCGGTAGAGCAGCATTAATTCTGCTCGACCGCTCGGCGGCGTTCGATACGGTCCCACACTCACTCCTTCTATCACGTCTGGCTAAGATTGCTCTGTCGGGCGCCTTGTGGGGCTGGTTACAGGCTTTTTTGGAAGGGCGGGTAGAGCAGATTTGGATTCCGCCGTCCTCCTCCTCCCCTCAACCGGTAACAACAGGTGTCCCCCAGGGTTCTTCCCTTAGCCCCCTTCTTTTTAATATCTATGTCACCCCACTGATATACCTGCCAGAGGAGTTGGGGGCTTAGGTGATGGCATATGCAGTCGACACTGCTTTTTACCTGGGATAAAGATGCGGATTCAGTTCTACCGGTTCAACACTGTTTGTCCCGCATTTTTAAATGGCTGGCAGAGGCGCAGCTCAAATGTAATGAAGAGAAATCAGAGGTTCTGCTATTCGGCAAATTCCCCCCCAACTTCAGAGAGCATCTCTGGCCTCCTGAGTTTCCTTCACCTACCTCATTAGGGAAGACAGCTAAAAATGTGGGGGTATGGATTGATGAATGTCTCTCCTTCTCGACGCACGTCAATAAGGTGGCAGGATGCTGTTTTGGCCTGCTTAAAACTCTCAGAAGATTTTTCCCCCTCCTTCCTCAGGCAGCGAGAAAATCTGTTACCAGTGTGCTGATTTTGTCAAGGCTGGACTATGCCAATGCCCTGCATGCTGGTGTCCTTGGGTACCTGCTGAAAAAGCTGCAGGTGGTTCAGAATACAGCAGCCAGGCAAATATTGGGCATTTCGGCTAGGAATAGTGTCCGTCAGCAGCTTCGCTCTCTCCACTGGCTCCCCATGGTGGATAGAGTTAAATTTAAGTTATTGACTCTGGCCGTGGCCCTCTTTACTTACAGAGGCGTTTCTCTTTTTATGTTCCCGCACGTCCTTTGCGGTCTTTGTCCCTTTGCTATGCTCAGGTCCCTCGTTTTAAGTTTCAGAGAATAGGGGGCAGTTTCTTTACGGTGAAGGCGACAGATGCCTGGAACGCCCTCCCCCTTCGCACTATTCAAGACCCTGCTGTGTTCAGGAGGAAACTGAAAACCCACCTATTCTGCTGATTCTCTCCATCTCCTCTCCCCGCTAGGCTCCACGCCGGCCTACTCATAAGTAGCTGTCCGCACTATAAATTTATATAACATAACATTTCACTAGAAGCCACACAAACATTGTCCTACAGGTACCAGTAATAAAACAGACACAAAGCAGACTCTTGAAAAACCATCCCAGAGAATCCATCCCAGTGACTCATAAACAAATAGCAGTCGTTTTATTATAACTCTGTTACAACATACCTTATCCTACTGGTTTTTTTTGTTAAACGTTGCTTTGTTTTTAATGTTTGCAGCTCTTTGTGTATGTTTATCAAACATAGGTACTGGACTCTGATACCCTTGGGTCATGTCTGCGCATTAAAAGATACAACAAAAAAAAAATAAGAGAAGTTCTGAACTATATGTTAATGGTCGCAAGTGAATGTGATGTTGAGGCTGCATCACTTACCCAACAATGCTTTGGTGCCATGTTGTGCATATGATGTTGCTATGAAATGTCTGATATGTTCTTTTAGAGTACGGAAAGTCGAAATATACTTACCTTACAGTTGTGGTGTTGAAGTTCTGTCTGCCAACGAGATTGCTTTTGTTTCATGTTGTGCACACAACTTCTCTACCGGTGTGATAAATGTTGGTGCAAGAATTGAGTATACACTAGAATATGTCATTGTGATTGAGGCAGCAGTGAATGTTTAGCCACATATATGGCTTTGGTACAGTGATGTACTCATGATTATGCCATGATAATCTGCGACTATATTTTGTCGGTGCAGAATGAGATATGAATATGCTTTTGAGGTAGTCATTCTATACTAGGCGACTCGATGGCTTTGGTGCTATGTGGTGGTCACCATAGTGCCAGGGAGGTGTGTTTAATGGGCTATGTTGTGGTTGTGGGAAATACAAGTAGGTCTAGATCTCTGAGTGTTTTTAAAGTGGCATTTGTTAGCCGGTATATATTTTTTGGATACAATGTGTGCACAGGGTGTTGCCAGGGGCTTATGTCGAACAAGTTCTTTCAGTATGGAGTGATGTATAAACAGGTTTTGAGAAGGAACATTATAGACATGAGCAGGCAACACATAGCTGATTAGCACACCCTACACTCAGACTCTGCTGCTAATGGCCTACGGTGTGACCAATGTTCTGGAAGCATTTGTGCTGGGCACAGGGCATGCCAAAGAAAAAGACCTGTATGCAAACGTATCTGTACCCAAGCAAAGGGCACTTATAATGTTTTTTAAGGCACACGGGCTTGGAGGAAGGAATTGCCAGAGGGCATGGCCTCTCCCCAGCCTCAAATGCACACAGCTGAAGACCATGTGCAGTGGGTATGTTGCGTAGAGGGGCCAAATATAGGACATGGCCAAAAGCCAACACTCTACCCAGACATGGCTACTCAAAGCTTTCAGACATGTGCTGTGGCTTTTTGAGGGTACAGGGTTTGGGTGGAGTGGATGGCCGAAGGCTACACTACACATCCAGATCTCACTGCACATGGCCAAAGGATGATTCTGGTGTCAAAATGCAATCAAAAACAAATGAAATATGCCTAATGTGATAAGCAATGCAGCAGTAAGTCCCAGCAGTCTGCACTGCTTGTGACCTCACACATGACCCCATAGATTATATCACAAATGGAATGATAATAATATTAATAAGGCAGAAGAACTTATTAAAGGGTCTGGCTCAGAGGCAGGCCCTAAGCCTGGAATGTGCTGGTCAATAAACAAATAAAATTAGGTGGGAAAGTTCACTGGATGTTGGGACTAAAGGTGCTTGTAGCAGTTCCTAAGAGCAGGACGTCCAAGATGAATATGCCATACACCCACAGAGCACGTGGCATTGCTAAAGGCCAGGACCATAAAACCTCCAGGGGAGGATGATTAGTGCAGGCATTCGCCCAAGAGCTTGTCACAACTGTTCCATTGTAGGCAAAACACGATTCCTCCCTTTCTTAGCCAGCTCATACAAATGGTTCATCGAAGGAACTGAGGTGTGAACATAGATTAGCAGAATATCCAATGCAAGCGACATGCATCCCTGTAAACAAATCGCGCATAATGAAAGTCGTGACAAAGAAAATACCCACGCCTTGAATGTCATCCTTGAGTAAAATAATGGGTTTCGCCTGCTTGCATGAGTGATAACAGAGCAGCATGTCCTCGCATTCCCACACGTCTTCGACATGACCATGGGGACTGAGCGTCTGATGCTGCCCTTGAGCCCAGCGAATCTCTTAGCAGGAATTCAAAGATTTGCCAACAGGATGCAACAAGGCAGGAAAAACACGGACTAGAAGAGTGAACAGTACAGGCTTCAAATCCACACCACTTCCTTTAGAGAACCCAGCATCTTCTAAAACACCTGCCCTCGCTAGTGATCCGCAATGGCTTCTAGCTGGTTAGCGGAAGAGCAGAGTGCATGGTGCATCTTCTAGTCTATTTACCTGTAGGTATAATGTCTGATGAAAAGGGAGGCCAGGTGCAGTATTTTTTGCTTCAGACCATGTTGGTGCCCCTTGCTTCACAGTAGGAGGTTTGTGCGTTTGACATGGATTAGGCTAGAGGTCTTTCGAGTAATGATGAGCTGCTGGTGAGTTCTGTCCATCGCCTCTGTGGGGCAACAGGTTGGTGCAGGCTCTTGGTCTGAATTCTGTGGCATGGTGGATATTGTGATAGCAGGGACGGTTCAAGACAGCCTAGTCAGGGGCTTAGCCCAAAGTTGACACATATTGCCCGAAGAGATGCAATATGTAGGGGGCATATTTCCTAAAAAAAAGTCAGAGCAAGGAGCTGCGCCAAATTAAGCAGCACCACGCTCTGATATTTTCGAAATGCAGGGGTGCACTGTATTCGCAAGAATATTGCGTACCCATGATTTCCCTAACACTGGCGAAAAATGTAGATGCCTAGACCAACACAGGCACCCTTGCACTGTAGTGTAATGGTACCTGCATTGCAGTGATGGTTGTTTTTGTGCAGGAAGATGGCTCATCCTGCACATAAACAAAAACTAATGGCATTTTGCTCTTTCTATGTATGCGGCAGAATGCCACACACATAGAAAAACTAAAACGAGGAGAAATAAAAGTATTTATTAGGCCTGGGTGGTAAATTCCGCTCCGCTCGTGGAATTTGCGGAATTTTGGCAACTCCGTATTCCACGGAGAACGCGGAATTCCCGCAAATTCCGCGATCCGTGGCTTAGCAGAATTTTTTCCTTGTTCGCGCTTTCATAATGCGTGTTTGCGCGCACGGGAGCGGCTTACCGGGATCCCTGCATTCGGCGACAAGTTTTCCTATACGTTTGCTTCCGGCCGCGCGATCCCGCGATAGAGTTCGATCGGGAACACGACATTTGGACACGCCATCGGACATCCGCGTTCACGAACAGGAAACACGCATCGCGAGTGGGCGGGACAAGTGAAACAAGATGGCCGCAACTGCATGGGCAAGTTTGCAAGATATTTCCCCCCCGAGCAGGCAAACAGCGTCCCCGAACGGGAAAAACGCATCGCGAATGGGCGGAACAAGCAATTCCTCGTGCTCGCGGAATTCTGTGTAGCTCGTGGAGATTTTCTTACTGTTTCGCGGAACTTTGCGGAACAGGACTACGCAAATTCCGCCCACCCCATAACCCTCATTGGGCCATTCTTACACCTGCTCTTTGATGACGTTTGTTTTTGGTGCTGCCTCAGTTTTAAACCTACTTGTAAATGTGGGGCAGCATCAAAAGCAATGGTAACGCCCACAGCAACACCCATTGCATGCCCCCTTCACGCTAAGTGATGCGTGTAAAGGGGCCTCATTTACAAGGCGGTGTTGCTGCTTTGTAAATAGGGAGAAGGGTATAGCGCCACCAGAATGTTGCTAAAATGACAATCTGGTGGCAAAATCCCCTTGACAATATGCACCTAGAGCTCTGACCCAATGTCAACGGCGACTTTTTAGGGTCTATGGCAGGTGAATGGAGGAGAAACACTAAACTGTAATGGAGCACGCGTTTACATAAAGACACTGCAGTCTTTTTTGTAATACAACCTAATGCAGTAAGAAAGCAAACACCTTGCTCTAGAATACAACAAGCTGTTGCTTTGTGTTTATGTGTAGACACCGTTTGTTTTCTGAAATCTGGAGCACAGGGGCCCCACACATTCTGGGGGATATTCTCAAGAACATGTGATATTTATTGCAAAATTAGCTTAAGGCAACTTTTCACATCGCAGTCTATGGCGGGAAAATAACGCTTCTCAACACGGTGGTACCGTGAGATAGTCTCACGATAACGTGTCAAATGGCCGTGTTAAAATGAACGCGATGCCTATAAAATGCGAAACACGAACACGAAAAAAGCAGCGATGCCCCAAACCGCGATACAAAAATCAGCGATAACCAGCGACAGGCCTGCAATTCCCATGCGTCCTGCGGGAAAATGCACCATAAAAACAGTGAAAAAGAACTGTGAGAGGACAATGTACGAGTACAACCTCACATCCGTGATGTAGTACAAATGTCTACTGTCCCATATCAAATAGGCAGCTCCTCACAAACAGTCACAATGTACATTGCCATGCAGTCTGTACGTAAACTTTGCCAATGCGTAAACATACATGGAACACACTGTGAAACTGCATCTCCCCTTTACATTACAGAGGGACAATCAACACCTCCGGCAGAGCAGACCCTACATCACGTCAGTGATGATGGCGATGACCCCCAGGACAACAACTACGATGAACTCCTGCTCAGACCACACAGCAGGAAGCACCCACCACCACGTCTGGCTCCCAGCACCTCACTGAAGAACACATGGTGTTCCAACGCTGTGTGTTAGACTGCCAGAAGGAGCTGACTGAACAGGTGTGGGTGGGGTTCGACCTCATGGCAGCCAAACTAGATGCCATACGTGGGTGTCTAAGTCCCATCAGGGACCACTTACACTCAGTAACGGACACCCACAGTCCGCACCGTGCACTCCAACAATCCATAGCTGGCGTTGCTGGAGTCATGACTCGGAGACAACAACAACTGTCTAGTCAGAGTGGCTAAAGCAATGTCATCCATGATTTGGGAAACAGAAGGAGGGTCATGAGAACATGAAGCGGATGCAGGTGCCAAGAATGGCTACCACGGCTGCACACAAGAAAGCTGTAGATGGGATCTTCCATGCCCTGCAGATCCTCATCATGGGAGTGATGCCACAAGACAGTGGGCAGATGAATGCTGCTGCTACTTCTACATACACATCTCCGGCCCCTGATGTGTCAGTGTCACACAGTGGTGCAGACCAAACACCACCACCCACATGTGAGGCACATGAAACATCAGAGGAAGAAGATGAGGATAAATCTGCCTTAGTGGTAAGAAGAAAGCAGTAGCACTCATCTCCGCCATATGGCTTGTTTCTGCTTGGTTATGCCCTCTGCATCATGCCCTGGAATAACACCTTCTACACCGATACACTCTGCGACACTAACCTTGGACCTTGACATGGACTGCCATATTTTGTTTGCATAACAATGACACAGCAATCAGCCTGCGGACTGGACTCTTCCCCTTCCGATTAACTTTTCAATCCCTAAAGGACCCTGGCTGACCCTCTACGGGGCAATATTGTAAAGTGTTGTCTCCATGGCCCAGTACTAAGACAGCTTCAACACTCTACTGAACGTGAATAATACATACTAATACACACAGACGTGTCATGTCTATGATAAATCAAGTATGAAAGCATGGACAAATGTAGGGGCAGTGATTCCACCTTACGTCCATGTTGCTCATGTTGTGGGACTTGAGTCACAGGGTGCATCCCTGCATCATGGTGGTACATATTTGACCCCAAAAGAAGGCCAGTTGTAGGTCACAAATGACAGCCTATATGTAATGATTTGGGACACATGTGAAACGCTGATGAGTGGGATTCCGTACTATCTTTGACACACAGAAATGGCCTTTCGAATATGTGACACCCTAAACAGCCTCTCTGTACAGAGGTGACACACCCACCATCAATTTTCAAAGTATGAGATTGTTAGCACTACATGTTGCACTTACACTTGTCAGGGTGATGTGCTTGTACAGAGGAGTGACATGCACTCAGGGAATGTGTGCTGCAATGCATTTATTTGCACATGCTGTGCCGGCGGTCATTTTGTGCTGTCCCATGTTTGCTAAGGACTATGACAATGTGATGTGCTCATGTGAAGAAATTGTCAATGATGGTGTGCCTACGGGCTATTCCTGCTGTAGCTGCAGGGGGGTGTGGTCCACCTGCCTCATCTTCCTCATCATCGTCCGGTGCATCTGGTACTTGTATCCATGGGGCATTGGTGCGTACACATATGTTGTGCAACACACAACAAGTAACGATCATCTTGCACACGATGTCTGGGCTGTACAGGAGTCTTCCACCTGTGAGGTCCAGGCACCTGAAACGTGACTTCAACACGCCAAATGTGAGTTCCACGATACCCCTGGTGCGTTTGTGGGCCGCATTGTACTGCCTCTGGGCCGGTGTGTTCAGGGCTCGGAGGGGTGTCATCATCCAAGGGCGGAGTGCATATCCTTGATCACCTGTGACAGTGCAGAGAGACGAGTCAATAGATGGTTCTGCATGATGTGTTGGCAGAATCACTGGTTCATTGGTGTGTGATATGTGTGACTTAGTGATTCCTGTTTGACATGTACTGCTTGTAGCAAATGAGCGGCATCAATATGTATTACGTAGCCTCACTGCTGCTCCTCCCTCCCACCAAGACTAGTTACTAGTGTGCGCAGCGTGGTTGCATCACTTGTACTCCTACGGCACACCATTGTCATGTCTGTCTGCACATGTCCACAAGCCTGACAACGACACTGTGATGTTGTGCGTTGAAGGTGGGTGCCCACGTGTGTGTAGGCTAACCCTGGGTGTAGTTCGCGAAGTAGCACTTCGCGAAGCTACGCAAAGTGAAGTTCGCACTACGCGAGCTACGCGGAGCACTTCGCGAACTGCGTTGTACCTTGTTCGCACTGTGCCAGATGTCATTTTCAATGATTGCACAGTGCGGACAAGCAACCGGCAATGTGCAATCATTGAAAATGGCATCTTGCACAGTGCGAGCTGTAGTTTTCTGCTGCTCGAGTAGATTTTTACTCGAGCGGCAGCTTTCTCAACGCGAACTGGTAGTTTCTCATCGCGAGCGGTCGCGAGCATACGCGACCACTCGCAATGAGAAACCTGACCTCCTCGCGTTGGGAATCTCGCCGGGAGGTTTATTTTCCAAGCTCGCGATCGCCAACTTGATGTTGCTGATCGCGAACAAGGAAAAAGTCTCGCCGGGATGTCATTTTGCTTGCTCGCGGTCGCCAACTTGACGTTGAGGACCGCGAGCAAGCAAAAAATGACCGCAGCACTACGCAACACTACGCTACGTGTGTTCGCACTGTGCTACGTGCAGTTCGCATAGTGCGAAGTAGCGCGAACTTCGCAAACTACGCGAGCATAGCGTAGTGCTTTGCCCAGGCTTAGTATAGGCCTATGGTAAGGATAGTGCGGACACAGATGTAGAGTTCATGGCTGGTTGAACTCACGATGTGGTTGAGGGTAGACCTTTGGCTCATGCTGCGGTAACAGCGACACACACACACAACAGATGGCATGTATGATCCCGGACCCCGAGCGGGCTTGCGATCCTTCATTTACCCCTTCGACTGAGCCCGCACTCCGGGGGCATGCTACATTGCAACATTGCCCTTTGCGGGACGGGTGGCGCCAACACTACAACAGAGACACACGCATTAGCTACTTCCTTGGCAAGGCCAAAACTTAACCACGCCCAGGGGCCTGGGTTGATTAACCACACCCCTACGTTGTACTGTCGTACGCCAGTCCACTCTGCTTATGCTTACAGGGGGGTACAACACAGCTACATGCCCCAGGTCTTCCCCACTGCCTGAGGTGACATGGTTGCGTCTGCTGTACACAGCACAATTTAATGTGGTAGGGCCCGGGGCCCTCATGCATACATAATGACCACACGGACACACTTAGATAGTTTGTGGAACTAGCTACGGGCATGTGCGCCCGGCCCCTTTTAATGCCAGGGTCACATGTTCAGTGATGCCTGTGCTGCATGGGTGTGGGGTGAGTGTAAGCTAGCCCTCAGGGAGTGGTTGGTGCAGGCAGCAACTACAACAGTGATCAGACAATCAGAAGTTCAAAGTTCAAACAGCAAGGGTCCATGACTTGAGCTGCACAGAGTTAGTGGCCCCAGATGCACTGCGGCCGGCACAGGCACATCGCCACTGAACGGTGACGTGTGGTGCACTGAGGTAGGGCCATAAGAGCTGAGCTGGTCCTCGTCGAAGTCCAAGGTGAATGTCCCAGAGTGTTTTGGGGGACAGTGGAAGGTGTTTTCTGCAGAGGGCAGAACCAAGCAGAAACAGGCAATATGGAGGAGATGAATGCTACAGACTCATTCTTAACACCAAGTCAGTATCAGCTACATGATGATGAAAACAACCCCCAGGCCATATACTCAGACGCCACCAGAGTTCAACCCGTGAGTGTCCATGAATTTCGGGGTACAGAGTGTGGCACCAGAGCTGAAAGGGGATGCAGTCTGCAATGAGGCCTGTACAATGATATAAACTCTGCCATAAATAAATCAAGACTCAGTTCCAAATGTGTGACCTACTTGACCGCAGTGTAGGCCGAAGGCAGTAGTCAGCAAGGGAACACAGAAACGTGTCGTTGGAATGCTATGCACAAAGATGGTGGCACCACATCGAAGGGAGTAGAGTGATATAAATGCTGCCATTATCATATGAACTCGGCCATCATGATATCAAGACTCAGTTCCAAATGTGTGACCTACTAGACCGCAGTGTAGGCCGGAGGCAGCGGTGGGGTACGTCAACGAGTAAGGAGTGCTGTGGCCTGTGTCGCGGAGGCCAGCGATGGTCTGAGGGGGCTGCCAAGGTTGCGGACCTCGGGCTTGGAGCTTGCACCGGCACGTGGTGAGCCCTCTTTGACAAACTCCGGTGTCGGCAGGTGAGCAGTAAGGCCTGGGTGTGCAGGGGTGGCCAAGATGGGTCTGGGGACCAGCGGCAACACAGCTCACGGCCTTGTGGTGGGGTGAGAGGCGCCACCCTGGCAGACACATTGGCCATTTCGCAAGAGAACCACGCCCAGAGCTACGTGCTTTTTATTTGCACCCCTACGCTAGCCTGCCATACGCCGGGCCAGTCCACTACGCTCATACTTACAGGTGAAGAAACCGAAACTTCCTATTGTCCGGCGGTGCAGGGGACACCTACATTTTTCTGGGTTCTCCTTACCAAAGAACAGAGACACGGACCAATCTGTCTGTGAAAAAGAACAATTTACTTAGCTACAGCTATGAACAGTGGTCCCACTACATTACAAGTAAGTTCTCGGGAGACTGCTGCTTTACTCCGCAGCGTACAATCTTTTGTACTTGGAACCACACCCCAAGCGTCAACCAATCATAAACAAGTTCTTTGTTAAGGGGCAGACAGCGTGATCGCCGCGTGCTGGGATTTTTCCATTCTTGCAACATCAGGCAGAGGCCGAAGATAGGCAGATGGCCTTGCAAGGGGGCGGCTCAGCCGCCACCGGCAGTTTCAACATAACAGGGCGGGTTAGTATACAGTTTCTCAGTATCAGCGTAACCGCAAAGGGCGGGGAGGGCCAACAGAGCACTAGAGCAAAGGTTATGAACATATCAGCAGAGTTGTCGAAGCAATGCAATACAAAATGGAGCCTGCCTTATATACAATGGCGGCCCTTCAGTCCATCACTTTTCCACAGTCCCTCCTTTTGCAATGCGAAGGCAACTCTGCTCTACCGCTACTCCACCTCTATAGCCATTAGTTCATATACTTGCTTTTGTAGCATAATTTTAGCATTTTCATCTGCTCTTCGCATTGGATGTGACTGGCAGGCAGACGCGCAGAGACCGCAGATGACTGGACCGCAGTGGAGACAAAGACAGCAGGAAAAGACCAAAGCAAACGCGAGTCCTATAAAAGTCAGTATTTTCCAACCCCATGTTGGCAGTATTCCCCAGAGCCATCCCGTCAGGGACCAGCTTCCTTCGTCCTGATGAATTGAACTTGCCATCTTGTGCAATTGAGAAATGGCCTGGTACACTGTTGGGGCATTATCTGGAATATATATACAGCAACTAGATCCGATCAATTTACATACGCCACCACGGTCTGCGAGGATGATGTCTAGGACCATGCGGTTTTGAAGCGTCATAAGGCGGTCGGACTGGAGCTCAGCCGTGATGTTGCCCAATGCCCCAGCCGTTTCATTTATCGTTGCTTCAACCACCCTCGTGAGGTGTCTTATGTCCCGGCTATTCATCGTGGGGCCCCAAAAAGGAATGAACCCTTTAAAGAAGTCTCCAGCCTCTTGACCAGCTGTATCCTCGGCATCAATGACACCCCTCTTGTACCTAGTCTCATTGACTACTCCTGAGGCGGAAGCCGGGAGTCCACCATTTTAAAAACTTTGTATTTTCTGTGTCACCTTGTTCGCCGAATTTATTGCTTTTAAGCCTCACTCACTCACCTGGCTTGTCCAGAAACGAGTATCAGAAACCCCCTAAACAGCGCTTCTCGCTGCAACATATTACTGGCAGAATCACTTGCCTGCCGCCATTGACGGCGAGGTCACGTGGCCACGCCCACCTTAGGCCACGCCCACCGCTCTGCCGAGTATAAGACTCCGCTCGCAGCACCACGAAAACAGAACTTGACTACTCCTGAGGCGGAAGCCGGGAGTCCACCATTTAAAAAACTTTGTATTTTCTGTGTCACCTTGTTCGCCGAATTTATTGCTTTTAAGCCTCACTCACTCACCTGGCTTGTCCAGAAACGAGTATCAGAAACCCCCTAAACAGCGCTTCTCGCTGCAACATATTACTGGCAGAATCACTTGCCTGCCGCCATTGACGGCGAGGTCACGTGGCCACGCCCACCTTAGGCCACGCCCACCGCTCTGCCGAGTATAAGACTCCGCTCGCAGCACCACGAAAACAGAACTTGACTACTCCTGAGGCGGAAGCCGGGAGTCCACCATTTTAAAAACTTTGTATTTTCTGTGTCACCTTGTTCGCCGAATTTATTGCTTTTAAGCCTCACTCACTCACTCACCTGGCTTGTCCAGAAACGAGTATCAGAAACCCCCTAAACAGCGCTTCTCGCTGCAACATATTACTGGCAGAATCACTTGCCTGCCGCCATTGACGGCGAGGTCACGTGGCCACGCCCACCTTAGGCCACGCCCACCGCTCTGCCGAGTATAAGACTCCGCTCGCAGCACCACGAAAACAGAACTTGACTACTCCTGAGGCGGAAGCCGGGAGTCCACCATTTTAAAAACTTTGTATTTTCTGTGTCACCTTGTTCGCCGAATTTATTGCTTTTAAGCCTCACTCACTCACCTGGCTTGTCCAGAAACGAGTATCAGAAACCCCCTAAACAGCGCTTCTCGCTGCAACATATTACTGGCAGAATCACTTGCCTGCCGCCATTGACGGCGAGGTCACGTGGCCACGCCCACCTTAGGCCACACCCCCCCCTTTCCTTGATATGTGCCTGTATAGGAAGCGCAGCGGACGAGCGCAGCGGGAGCGCCGTTTGCGCGCCGAAGGCGCGCCTAAGGCAAGCCCGTCTGCGCCCGTCATCGCCAAGACATCGCCTCTCGCCAGTCCCCCTGCACAAAATCCCTCACTTCGAGTCAGCTATGACAGAAGTCATCTCCACGCACTAAACGCCAAAACTACATGCAACAAGCTCGAAGGCCACCTCGGACAAACTACACTCCAGTGTGAATCCTGTAACTTTGCAACGCCCCTGCCCAGCCTGGTAAGTGGTACAGCAGCGATACCCAAACTACCCTCCCTCCGGGTTCTGCAACTGAATGTTAGATCTCTTGTAAAACACCATGCAGAAGTCAACACTCTCATTATGGACGAAAATCCTGATATTCTGTTCATATGTGAAACCTGGCTCCATAACGATCAAACCAGCATTTTAAATCTCACGCTGCCTAACGGTTTCTCCATGAAACTGGTTAATAGAGAATCTAGAGGCGGAGGAATAGCCGTTGTGTACAAAACCATATACAACTGCTCCTTCACCAAAGAAGAAATCTGGGGCTGCGAATGCGCACGCTTCAAGATTGCCACCTGCCCGCAATTCACTCTCTCTGGCCTTTACGTCTATCGGCCTCCTGGCCCCTCTGCCAGGTTTATTGAGGAACTCTTGGAACTTGCTCATACCTTGGCAGTCTCCTCCCCCAACTTTACCATCTTGGGTGACCTCAATCTTCACTTCGACTCCACCACTGACCCCACCATCAAAAACCTGCTAGCCGACATCACAGCATTGCAGCTAAACCCCTTGGTTCACTCCCCCACCCACACCGCTGGGCACTTACTGGATCCCGTTTTCTCGAACCTATCGGAAGTCACGGCTGATCCCCCTGAACCCATGGGCTGGACTGACCACTTTCTTGTCAAACTTACTATTATGGCAAAAAAACCACCCCCCAAAAGCACGGCCAACTCCTGCCACAAACGACCTTGGCATAAACTCATCTCCGGAGACCTCATCAGCCATCTAGGTGAATTCCACCCCCCCGAGGAGAATAGAGATATTAATACAGTTTACGCCGCCTTCCACGAATGGATAGTCACAGGGCTCGATGCCTTAATTCCGCCCAAATTGACCAAAACCCGCAGCTCCCCCTCTAACCTATGGTACAATGATTCACTTAAAATGTTACGGAAAGAGTGCAAAAAAGCCGAACGCGAGTGGAGGAAAGAATACTTAGATACTAACAAAACCCTCTATCTATCTAAACTTCGCATCTACCACAAGGCGATTCGCACTACTCGAGCCTCTTTTTACGCAAAGGAAATCGAATGCAGTTCCAACCCCACCAAAACCATCTTCAACCTAGTCCAAAACCTGAAGAACATCCCCAATCCAGGCTCCTGCATCACCTCCCTGAAACAATGCGAGGACCTTGCCACCTTTTTCACTGAAAAAGTGAGGAAGATCTACGAGTCCTTTCCACAGGACGATGCTACGCACCATAGCATTCCCCATTCAACGGCAGAGACATCAAAACTGCTAAGAATACCCGATATATCCCTAGACGACCTCGCTAAACTATGTAGACAGGTCAAGTCTGGTTCCCCAGCAGACCCCATGCGACCGTCCAAATTCCTGGAATCACTTGACTTCTTTCTCCCCCCGCTTGCCAAAATACTCAACCTTTCCTTTTCCTCAGCGGTGGTTCCCACTTGTTGGAAATCTGCTTGGGTTTCACCCATCATTAAAAAACCCGCACTGGATCCCAATAAACCAGAAAACTTCCGACCTATTTCCCTGCTCCCCTGGACGTCAAAACTAGCTGAAGCTCACGTCAACAAAATACTATCCCACCATATGCAGCAAAACCATGTCCTGGACCCTTCCCAAAACGGCTTCAGACCAGGTCACAGCACTGAGTCGGCTCTGCTAACCACCACGGAGCACCTTCGAGGAATCCTAGACGCCGGTCAAAGTGCCGCGCTGATCCTGCTGGATCTTAGCGCGGCCTTTGACACGGTCTCACACAACATCTTGCTGAAGCGACTTGAGGCCATTGGGATTGGCGATTTAGCCCTTGACTGGTTCCAGTCCTTCTTAAAGGACAGATCCTTCCAAGTCTCAGCCCCCCCCTACATCTCTCAACCCCACTCAATCGGGCAAGGAGTCCCCCAGGGGTCGGCACTTAGCCCATCCTTATTCAACCTATACGTTCAGCCTCTCGCAGTGGTAGCAAAAGAGTGGGACCTTACGCTGGTGTCGTACGCTGACGACACACAGCTGGTCATCACACTCTCTGAAGGTCCCTCACCTTCGGCAACCAAATTCAGAGACGGCCTCGCGGCAGTCGCACAGTGGATGACACTCAACTGCCTGCAGCTAAACGCCGGGAAAACGGAGGTCCTCCTCCTGGGAAAAAACCCCGCCCTTTGGAACAATCATTGGTGGCCCGCTGTGCTTGGCCCCACACCCGTGCCAAAAGAAGTCGTCAAAAACCTAGGAGTCTGGCTCGACCCCTCACTTAACTTTCAGTCCCACACAAAGAAAGTGGCAGCCACGTGTGTGGGTCTCATGAGGAGCCTCTACCCCATACTTGGATTCTTTAACTCCAAAACCCGTCAACTCATCATGCAAGCCATGATTCTTGCCCGGCTAGATTATGCCAATGTCTTGCTCTTAGGAGCAAACAAAACTGAACTTGCAAGACTGCAGCGTATCCAGAACTCGGCCGCCAGAGCTGTGGTTGGTCTCCCACGCAGGTGCTCTGCCAGAACCACCATTCGCAATTTGCACTGGCTGCCTGTGGAATCTCGGATCCAATTTAAAACCCTGACCACGGCTTTTAAGATTCTCAAATCCGAATGCCCTGAACTTCTACGCCCACTTTTGACACCATACACGCCCCAGCGCAACTTGCGTTCTCTGGGACAACACCTCGTGATGGTCCCCCGAATTAAGCTCTGCAGACAGGGTGGACGTTCCTTCAAAGTCCTAGGAGCTAAGCTATGGAACTCACTGCCGCCACACATCCGTGCCCAAACCAATCTGATCGCTTTCCGGAAAGCACTTAAGACCCATCTCTTCTCTGTCATCTAATTTCTCTGCTGGTTCCCCCCTCCCCTCTGGTATTGGTTAGGTCAGCGCCGGGACGCTCCGTTGCTGGGGCAGCTGTTTGCGCTTAACAAATAAATAACATAACATAACATAACATGTGCTGACCTGTGATGCCCTGCTGGAGCGGTGTACGTTGGTGGAAGGAGGAAGGTGACATAGCATGTCCCCGAGAAGTTAGCTGGCAGCCATGTGAAAGCCATGTCATGGCAAATGAAATAAGTTCCTCGGGTCGCTACCAAGGGAGGAGAGGTCGGGGAAAGGTATGTATATGTCCGCTCACAGGTGCTTGTTCCCAGCTGAGCCCTGGCATTCTGACCCGTACCTTTAAGGCACAAGTGGCCCTTATGAGGCACCGTCTACACTGTTGGTTGTGTACTCTTACGCTTCACATTTTCCTTAAGGTTAGTAACGTAGTACGTCACATTCTAGTCGATATATGTTTTGCGCTCTTCGCTTGGGAATTCGTCAGTTTTGTTGTAATAGTGCAACATTGCTAGTATTCCAGTTACCAGAGGGTCAGTGCGGGGTCACGTTGTTGCCCGGGTTTGTTCAGATAGGCATTAGCGAACAGGGATGTGAAGACCCAGGCAGACCCCTTCAGGGTGAAAGGCAATGTCAAGTATGGTGTTCCCCTGCCAGTGGAATGTGGCAGAAGGCCACACACCCAACAGTCAGTTGAGTTCACTACCAGTTTGTGTTGGTGCAAAAGTTGAACGAACGTATTATTTGCATATTCCCTGCGTCGGTGTTCCTCATGTGGTTGCAAAGTAACATAGCTATGTTCTCCCGTTACATTTGGTCGCTGTTGTTGTGGTAACAGGGCATGGAGGCCCCAGCCAATGCCAGCCAACACCAGACAGAGCAGCAGTGATATCAAGAGACAGATGGCATAGCGTCCATGCATTACCTTTGCATATTCTGTGATCTTCAGTGCTGTGTTTGGCAACCCTGTTTCAACCGAATTCTCAGTCATCCCGGTAGATCAGCCAAACTCCTGTGTCCCTAGATGCTGCCCGTGACTAGTGGTTGTTTCACCCAGCAGTGATGCCCTGCAGTCCTATTGACCACTCAGGTCCTGCAGCCCTAAAGGCACGACTCGGGTCACGTACTGAGACAGATATCATGGCCCTGCAGCTTGAGTGGACAAACAAGAGTATCAGCAAGCTCAGGGAAGGACTTGTCAAGAGTCCTTTCTTGGGCTCCGGTGCAAGTTATATCATGCCGAGCCAGGCACCGTAGGGTCTTGGAAGAGGAGGTGGGCTTCAGTTGTATTTAACCTCAAGTGTGGCGGCACAGCCTCCTGCAAAATGGTGTCGTCTTCTGTCTCAGAGGTAGCAAAGTCAACATGAGCATCGCTAAAAGGGACAAACCTTGGTACTTTCTCGCATTCAACGTTGTTAGTCAAGAGGACAAGAGGAACCCATTGGAAGCTACACAGGATTAGCGAGACGGCATTGTTGCGGCCAAGCAAAGGGGCTAATACCGGAACTAGTAAACGATACGTGCTCGCCTTATACTGCAACATTATATCAACATGCCAAGCAGTTTTTTTACAAATAATACAGTAAAAATCACTAAAGACAAATCGAGGACGAACTTGCAATTAAGAATTAATCTGCCCCATACTGAGAAGACGTTGGAGCAGGGTCTCGAAATAAAACAAACTCTATCGCTCAACAAGGTGACTAGATTTCACAATTTATATAAATTTAAGATAATACCCTTGATTAACAAATACCATATCCTGGAAATCTATCTATTTTGCGCGAAAATCTAAGGAGGAACATCTGTCCCTTATTGCCATAAGTGGCTTACTAGTTATTAAGTGACGATAGCTGGCAGCTGATCTGTGCATGTTCTTAATGCACTGCAGGAACCGAGCTGCTGCTCGTTTTTAATATTGCCTCGTTTGTGTCATTTATTTTAAATTCCTCATTTATTATACCCTGCTTTTAACTAGCGCTTATTGCACCTGGCCCTTACTTGCATTTAAATTGGGACACCCACCGCTGTTTGGCGGGTCCGCTTCCCGGCGCAGGTCCGTTTTCAGCGCCATCTTGGATGGGGATGGCTCAACACTAACGCTGATTGGCTGGTATCGCGCTCTAGTCGCCAGGAGGACGCTAGGCGGATACTTAAGAGAATCATGCAGACGCGCTGCGGATACGCGCTGCGGGGACGCCAGACTGACGCCGGAGTTACGCCAGAGTTCAGCCCGTCTGCGCCCGTCCGCGTTGAGGACGCGCTGCAGGACGGGCTGGACTCTGGGCCCTCCGACGTTCATCCTTCCCCTCCATTAGAGATTCTGTATGGTACTCTTCTTTCTTTGAGACCTCGTGCACTTTGTTGCCATCACCGGCTTAGACCTGAGGTCCTGAGCCGGGCCCGTTTATGTCCCTCTTGCAATAGCTTTTTTACTCGTCCTACTCAATCCGGTACTCGTGCTACCCCTCTTCAGTCTACCAGCCACATCTGTCAACCCAAACAGGGTTTTTTGGTCAATGCTCGTTCCCTGATTAAACATGGGATCGAATTTCATGATTTCGTCAGTCTGAGGAATCCAGACTGGGTCTTTGTCACTGAAACTTGGGCTTCTGAGTCCGCTGGTCATGATTTGCTTTTGGCTATACCTGAAGGATACACCTTTCTAAGATTAGACAGAGAACGTTGTAGAGGAGGTGGAATAGCCATTCTTTTTAAATCTACTCTCTCCTGCATAATAAAACCTGTATCAGTTTCTACAGATCCTTTTGAAGCGCTTTATTTTTGTATTACGCACACTCCGGTGAGCTCTTTTTCTGGCATATTACTCTATAGACCCCCTGGGTCTAGAGTCAACTTCTGCCCAGAACTTTTTAGAATTTTAGAACCCTATTTTGGTAGGCCTTACTTTACCATTTTGGGCGACATCAATTTCCATTTAGAGGATTCTATATCAAAAGACACCTCCTCTCTGATTAATTCCTTGGAGGCATGTGATTTTGTCCAACTCGTTCTTCATCCGACCCACCAGGCGGGGCACACCCTTGACGGGATCTTCACCAACGATTCCAGACTAGAAGTCGGTTTGCCGGTACCAATTACATGGTCTGACCATTTAGCAGTCCCGCTGTCCCTAGACATTTCCTGTCCTGATGTCACGGCTGACACCGGTAAAAAACAATCTAAAAGGAGCTTCAAAAATTTTACTAAGGAGACACTTGCACCTTTTATCCGCAACATCAGTATTTCAACTAAACAGAAGGTTGATGACTCGGCTCAAGATTTAACTGATGCCATTATCAAAGCTGCTGATGAGCTAGCCCCCCCTTCCTTTAAATCTGCAGCTAGACTGAAGCCATCCGCCCCTTGGTTCTCTGCCGATCTGCGGTTGCTCAGACAAAAATGTAGACAGAAGGAACGTGGCTGGCGTAAATCTTGGGATTTAAAAGATAGAGAAGGCTATAAGAGTCTACTACGGGAGTATAGAAAGCGAATCATTAAGGAAAAACAGGACTATTTTTCTAACTTAACCTGTTCGTTAACATCCTCCAGAGAGCTTTTTAAAATTGTAGACTCCCTTTGCTCCCTTCAGGTTCCTGATCCAGTAGTTGCTTCCCAGGAGCTATGTGACGATATATCGAACTTTTTTTATACAAAGATAGACGATATTTACACAGCCCTAAAGACGCAGAGGAACTCACTCAGTTTGGAGGATTCCGGGCAAATCACACGATTGGAGGCCTGGAATGTAGATTCCCCTCAGTCCCTTGAACACTTCCCGGCTCTTACGCTAGAAGATCTCAACAGCCTGTTGGATAAAACTAAATCTTCATCTCCCCTTGACCCACTGCCCCTCAAGGTGCTTAAAAACTGCAGAGAAATCATTCTTCCTCCGATGCTTGAGGTAATGAATGGAGCCTTGGAACAGGGCATTTTTCCATCACTTTGGAAGAGAGCCATCGTAAAGCCGCTTTTGAAAAAGACCACCTTGGACCCTGGAGTGCTGAAAAATTTTAGACCCATCTCTCTGCTGCCAGCCCCTGCTAAGATGTTGGAGACCCACTTGAACTTCCATCTTTCGAACTTCCTCGACGCCTCTGGCTTCTTGGATGGGTCCCAACACGGCTTTAGAAAGCTACATAGCACGGAGTCTGCATTGACAAAAGTCATGGATAACATCCGCAGAAAAGTAGATTTGGGTCTTACCTCCGTACTGGTGCTGCTTGATCTTTCAGCAGCTTTCGACACCCTGTCTCCCCTGACTTTAACATCCAGGTTAAGGGAGGCAGGGGTAGTCGGACCAGCGCTCAGTCGCATGAGCTCCTTCTTACAACATCGAGAGCAACGTGTCATGCTAGGTGAATACCTCTCCCCTGTCAAGTCGTTGCAATGTGGGGTGCCACAGGGGTCGGCATTGAGCCCGACCCTGTTTAACATCTATGTGGCCCCCCTTGCAAGACTTGTAAGATCTCAGGGGATGGAGGTAGTGTCGTATGCGGACGACACGCAGATTATGGTATCCCTGACCCACTCTGTCAGTAAAACTGCCTCTAACTTTAGGGCCTGCATGCAACTTGTTGCAGATTGGATGGTCTCCAACTCCCTAAAGTTGAACGGGGACAAGACAGAGGTCCTGGTCTTTGGCAAGGACCAGGACATATGGTCAGATGACTGGTGGCCCCCCTCTTTAGGCAGCTGCCCTATACCTACCAAATCTGCTAGAAACCTAGGTGTCATCTTTGACACCCAGCTCTCCATGGAGCTACAGGTGAATAGAACGGTGGCGACCTGTTGGGGTGTCATCAAGACCCTAAAAAGGATTGTGAATTATTTGTCCCCTCAGGCGCGGAAACAGGTGGTGATTGCCCTTGTTGGCTCAAGGCTCGATTACTGTAACTCTGTGTACGCCGGGGCCAACAAGGGCTTGCTCCAGCGTCTACAGGTCATACAGAACGCTGCAGCGCGGTTTGCCCTCGCTTTGCCCTGGTTGTCATCAATGACCTTAGCGAGGAAGAACCTCCATTGGCTCCCCATTCCGTCAAGGATCACTTTCAAACTTCTTTGCCTTACATTTAAGGCTCTAACTGCAGGCTCGGCTGATGCTCTTGGTTCATTACTTACCAGATATGTTCCGAGTAGATATTTACGTTCCAGCGAGCAACACCAACTGGTAATCCCCAGAGCCAAGAAGGTTAGATGGGGGTCCAAAGCTTTTTCCATATTGGCACCTCTAATGTGGAATTCACTCCCCCTTGAAATCAAACGACTTCCTTCCCTTGACCTCTTTAGGAAGTCCTTGAAAACTTGGCTCTTTATTAAGGCATACCAGTAGGTTCTGTTTCTGTCTGCTATCAGCTCTATATTTTGGTTTAGGCGCCTTGACGCCCACTGGGCATAGTTGCGCATTATAAATAATATTTCATTCATTCAACGTCCCCTACTCCTTCCTTTACCCATTGGTCGTATGGCAGAGGTAGTGGGACTTTCTTGCAATGCACTCCGTGAATCCAGTTTTTCTTTCCAGCAACTTTCACGGCCGTGCGTGTTGTCAGGAGAACTTGTTGAGGAGCTTTCCACGAGGCTCGAGATTTTTGGACCTCTGGAAGTTTCTCATGCAGATCCAGTCTTCTGGTCGTATGGAGTGGCCCGCATCAGTGGAGGCTGGGGGCAAGGCGTCATGCACCTGCTGATGAAGAACACGCATTTTATTGGTCAAATCACACAAATAATCAATCAACAACGGGTATTCAATCTCAGAGAATTTCTTTGGTCTAGGGACACCCCACACGTTAGCTGGCCTCCCAAAAAACACTTCATAGGGGGAAACCCCTGTACGGGAGTGTGCTGTCGTTCTCGTGGATAGGAGGGCCAACGGTAAGGCGTCAGGCCATGCCAAACCTGTACTAGCTTGTATCTTTGCGAGTTTCAATTTCAAAGTTCCATTGTAGCGTTCTACGAGGCCAGCTGACTGTGGGTGATTGGCTGCATGGAATTTCTGCCTAATGCCCAAACCCGTACATACCCTGATTTGTCCTACAAACTCACTGCCATTATCACTCCATACCACTCTGGGTAGGCCAAATCTAGGAAAGAACTCCTTCAGGAGTACCTTGGCGGTAGAAACAGCTGTATTATCCTTAAGAGGGTAAGCCTTTATCCATTTAGAAAAGGCACAGACCACCACCAAGACGTACTTCAAATTATTGCACCTTTCCATGTGTATGTAGTCAATTTGTAGGACCTCAAATGGATAATTGGGCGGTGCGAAGTGTCCAGCTGGTGTTGGTGTGCCCCTTCCAGGATTATGCAAACTAGGCAATTTTTTACTACGTTTTCCGCACATTTTGGTATGTTCGAGTTCTGCCAAACTGGTGCTAACGTCTTGCATATTCCTTTTGCGCTAATGTGGGCCGGACCATGAGCCATGGTAACCACTGGAAGGACATAGGCGTCTGGCAGGAGCCAACGTTGTTGATCTGACAAGTCTATCCAGCAACCAGTATCATCCAATCTACCAGTCATTTCTTCCCATTTGCCTTTCTCCTCCATCGTGGCATCTGCTTGGATGTCTTTCACATTTCCCAGAGTGTCCTCACACATCCCTCCTTCTACAACCCATCGTGCAGGTCCTGCCACATACATTCTGTTTGACATATCTCTCGATGTCTCTTTCGCAACTTGATCAGCAAATGCATTTCCCCGCCCAGTGTTGTCACTTATTTTCTTATGGGCACTGCACTTTACTACTGCTACCTTAGCGGGCATTGTGAGGGCCTCCAGTAACCTGCTTATGAGCTGCCCATGTTGTATCTTGGTACCATGGGAGGTGAGAAACCCTCTTTCCACCCAGAGACGGCCAAAGTTATGTGCTACCCCAAAGGCATACTGACTATCAGTATAAATGTTTACCACCTTTCCTTTACTCAATTCACATGCTCGGGTTAGGGCCATTAATTCCGCAGCATGAGCATAATTATGTGGTATTCGCTGCGCCTCTACCACTGTAGAGAGAGTGGTGACAGCATAGGCTGTCGTTGTGTCACCACTTGGCAGCTTGAAACATGAACCATCAACATAAAGTGTTCCGTCGGGTTTTGAAAAAGGGACATCCTGTAGGTCCACCCGACCCTTAGTTTCCTGTTCTGTCCTGATAATACAATCATGTTCTACTTCCATTCCATCTGTGTCTGAAGGAAGTGACAAAAGTGTGGCTGGATTCAATGTGATACATCTCTTAATAGTAATATGGCTGGCCAATAGTGTTAAAGATACACAGGGGAAACTATTTTGGGGCCCAATGTCAGATGGACCCCGTCAGGAGAACAATAAATAGTTGCGTGCAATCGTTTCAACAAATCTAAGCCTAGCAAATTCTCCCCACAGCCAGTAGTGAGAATAAAGGGTGAGTCCAAGTTACATGGCCCAATAGAGATAGGAAGGGGGCTGGAAACAGGATTTTGTATGGGCGTTCCAGAGAACCCCACCGAAACATTTTGTGCGCCAGACAAAGGGGCCCCAGGGAGCTTGGAATGGATGATAGAACTTCGGGATGCGCCAGTGTCAACCAACATTTTTTCCTGTACTCCTAAAGTGGTCATAGGGACATATGGGCCACGTTGATCCACAGGAATATCAATAGCTCCCTCACTCTGTCCTTGGCATTCCTAATGAGAAAGGAAACCTGTCCCTTCCTCATCATAGTAATCATCATTATAATAATTGCCTCCGGGGGAATCAAAACAGTTCTGGTCCTGTTGTATAAGAGGTCTGGAATCTTGGGATCCACCTCCCCGGCCTCTGCCGCAAGAAGAAGGGCCTGACCGACCTCTGGCCCCTCTTGGCGGGCCTCCTGGTCTCTGCTGGGCCATCAGGGCAGGACATTGGTCCCGCCAATGGCCTTCCTGCCTACAATATGCACACTGGTTGGGACCAAGAGGGGGTCGCACTCCAGTATATCTAACTGGCTGGAACAGCCTTTGAGGGGGGCCAGTAGCCTGCTGTCATTGTTGTTGGGGTGGGTAAGCCTGCTGCAACAAGACCTTGGTTTTTAAATCTTTCGTTTTCTTTTCTGCTTTTTCCTTCTCTTCTCTATCTCTATTCTCATAGTATTGGGATGTTGTCAGGATAGCAGCAGGAGAAAATACCGCCCAAGCACTTTCAGACGTTTTTAACCTAGTGGCCACCTCTGGACACAAACTTGTCGACAAACAATCTTTGGCCTCCCTCTATAGCCATATCCTGACCACTATGATCAGTGAAAGTCTCCTCAAACCGGGTAATGAAATCTGCAACACTTTCATCCTTCTTTTGCTTACAGGCAGTCAGTTTGTCCCAGTTCACTCGGAGAGGGGGCATCATAGTTTTCATCAAATCAATTATTCTAGCCGGCAAGTCTTGTATTAATTGATCGGGTTTCGCACCACCCACCTGTGCAGCGTCGGCCACTTGTATTGCAACCCATGTGCCTCCTACTGCTTGTGCATGGTCTGCTCTACGTATTCTTGTCCAAATATCATTGGGCACCACATTACCCATCAACATGTCTATGTCTGCTAAGTTCATCACACAGGCTTCTATAGTCTGGGTCAGTTCCTTATAATATCCCGCAGGATTCTTACGGGGGTCAGGCAATGTCTGTTTTAATGCCAAAACCTCAGCCCTCTTCCAGGGTACATGGACCCATATCCGTTGGAAATGTGCAGGTATAGTGGGAGGACCCACTACTGCGTCTCTCCAAACTGGAGGAACCTCTCGCATGGGGTAGGCACCTTTCTCTTTCTCTAGGGTGACTATACCATCCCTTCCACTATTCCTGCAACTTAACATGTCCCGATAGGAGACCAGGGTTACTAATGAGTCATACAAATTTTCACCCTGGACTGATCCCGAGGCCACATCTCTTGGGGGGTGGATTAGGTCTGTCGGGGGTCCACCAGAGATGAGGTCCTGCCACAATTGAATCACAACGTCACACATCACGTCAAAGACATATCGTTGGTAGCACTATTCCATTACCAAAAGGTCTGGACTATATCCTCCATCCCATACATACTCCCATTCTCCATCCTGTTGGTCTAATACACTTTGTTCGTGGACATTGGCTCCTCTAAGGGTATGTTTGCAGGGAGTATGGGCACGCAGTGCACTCCATAAGCGTGACAGACCAGCCGCAAAAAGGCGGGCACCTCTAGAAGATGGGGAGGGAGGACTAATAGCAACAGTTGGTGTGGAAGGCCCCGCGAATGGGAGGGGAACAGAGGTTGGGGCAGGGGTGGGGGCAGTCGGAAGGGCCTGCGGGGGCACTGGTGCAACAGTAATATTCGGGGGAGGTGGCGCTGGAGGAATGTGGACCTGGGCTACAACTTGTTGTGGGGGAGATTGATTATATGGAGGCACGGCCGTTACGGGAGTGTATGGAGGTGGTGAAGTTAAGATGAGGGACATTAGTCCATCAGTGTCTGGGTCTTTATTTTTTGGTGAAAGAGGGAGTGTAGGATAACATTTGTCTACATCTAGATGATGAGCCCTATTAACCATTTCAATACTTTGTTCTACCTTTTCCTGTTCATGAGCCTGAGCTTTCTGAACAATTTACAATCGCATTTGTTTACTTTCTGCTTTCCTTTGTTTGATCTCCCGTTGCTTGGATTCCTTGCTCCAAGTCCGGAAAGAGTCGAACATTGCTGGTCGGGTCTTACGGGAAAAGAGTTTATGTTCTAAGTTTTTTAGGATCCGTGGCTCAAAACTTCCGTATTGGGGCCACTGCAATTCACCATCATTTTTGGTATATTTTCGCCATAAGGATGAAAATACAATTGGTCCTATGCCATGTTTGACATACATATCATGGTTTGGAGTCCCCAGTGGAGGAACCGGGGAGGATTCCTCCAGGGCGGAGTCCCTATCCCACATACAACAACACCATCTTCGAAACTTACTAAAACCAGGCATTATTGAATAATCCTAGGTCCAAACATCAAGGGATAAAATCAAAAATCAGTACGTTCAGTACTTACGCCTTGGTTTCGGATTTTGCAAAAGTCGAACAATCAACCAATATCAATATTATACGTAAAGTGGGAATATCCCACTCTTACCTGACCCAATGTCTTTGTCACTGACAGATGTCCGCAGAGTGTCTCGACCAAAACCAGTTAAGTCGACCAGGACAGGGGCGTCAGTCAGGGAGGCAGTCACTTCGCCTTCGAGAAGGGGAAGTCGTGTAGTGAGATACCTCAGGTCCACAAAGACAAATCGATGCTCTATGAAGTGGTGCGCATCCCTCGGAGGTCACCTCCGGGACCCCTCAAGACCTTCCGGCTTGACCGCAACCACTGATGACTAGGGGTGGGCGGAATTTGCGAAATTAACTTTCGCAAATTATCGCGAAAATGCAGAAAATCTCCGCAAACACGCCGGAAATATCGCGAAGACGCGGAAGTTTTTTTGCCGCCTGTTCGCGGTATTTTTTGCGTGATCGCGGGTCGCCAACTTACCCATGCGGTTGCTCACGGGCGCGGCCATCTTGTTTTCACTTGTCCCGCCCTCTCGCGATGCTTACTTCCTGTTCCGGGTCGCGCAATGCATGTTCGCGCCTGTTCGCGGTCGATATTTCCTGTTCGCGACCGCTTTTACTTGATCGGGTTGCTTTTTGCTTGCTCGGGGAGAAAATATCGCGCGAACTTGCGCACGTGGTCGCAATGGGCGCGGCCATCTTGTTTTTCACTCTATTGCATGGTTCTGGGGCCTGATTTTAAATCCTCCCTAAATCTTTTCAATCCTTTGTTTATAGCCACTTTTTTTGGATCTTTATTACTTATTATTTCTCTAACTATTTTCCTGCTTCTATATTTTTGGTTTTTGTCTACTTTTTTTTTGTTTTTTAGCTACTTTTTCACTCTTTCTATTGCCTATTTATTTCCTTTACTTACTTTTTTAATTTTATTACCTTTTCTTTCCCACCCCGTCTCTCATCCCCAGAACCATGTCAAAGGGTAGGGCTCGCCGCAGCCAGAGCCGCTACCGCCTTCCATGTGGAAGGCGGCGCCCACAAGGGAAGCAGGCACGGGCCTTATTTGGGGAGGTGGAGTTGGCTGCACTCATTTTCTTTGTGCAGCGCCACCTCCCCTCAACCCTGGCAGCAGGTGGCAGGACTGGGTCCGGGTAGGGCCTCCGGGAGCGTCGGCAGCGGTGGGGGAAGGTGCGCCAGGCAGTGTCGCGCATCTCTGGGGTCCGGCGCACCCAGGCACAGCTGATGCACCGGTGGTCCGACATCCTGGACCGTGAGCAGGACCTGCTGGACCTGCTAGGAGTTGAGGTCCCGGGGCTTGGTGAGTACCTATTTAATCATTACAACTTTGTGTCTGTTCTTCTGCTCTATGTTATATATTGCGAATATCTTTTTTTCCTTCCAACCAGCTAGAATGTTGCTGCTTACAATACATTCCAGGTTAAAAACGTTTAAAAGTCTTCTGTGATTATGACACAGGTGCTCTTCTGCGCTACTACTAATCTTACTTGTTTGCAGCTTTGCGTTTGCGCTTGCTTAGCGTGATTCTTTACGAGTTTATTTTAGAGAAATTAAGTTACGTAATGCTACAGTGACTCACGTCCACTCCTTACTTTGTCCTGTCACTAATAGATAGGGGCGGATTGATACTTAGGTTTAGGTACTTTGTAAGGACCTTCTAATTGGTTAGTGGTATGCGTGATGCCCCCCCTCACTCAGTTACGTGACGTGCTGCTAGTACGGCAGTCTTTAGAACCTTTTCTATTTTGTTCAATGAGTGGAGGTAGGCTTAGCAGTTACTTAGCAGTAGCAGATCAGCATCAATCAAACCAAAATTTGGTGTATACAAAAAATGTCGTCATGTTCATGTGTCCTCCATGATTGGACCATACACATTGTTGAGGAATACAGTGGAAATGCATACTTAATGTACAATTGGCATGCCTGGAATAGGTGGGCTAGGTTGGGTGGTACGTTGTACTACTACTTAGGCTTAGTTGTAACTTAGTTTTCTGTAATCAGAATGGAAGACTGGATTACTGTTGATAAATAGTAACTTAAGTAGTCGAACTGCGAATCCCCCGATATTACATGTTGACCAGATGAGATCGGTCAATGTAGTTATTGCAATTGTTGTTTACATAAGTGTTTTTTGACCGTTATTGAAAAATATTGTATTTGTTTGACACCATCCATCAATGTTTGTCTCTTTCTTATATCTTTCCTGTCCATCAGCACCCAGGGGCAGACCGACAGGGACTGGGCAGTCGGCGGGACAGGAACACCACCAGGAGGACACCGCTGAGGGCTCCTCTGCTGGCCCCAGTAAGTCTTCTTGTTTTTAATAATATTTCTTATTCCATAACTTTTACTGCCCCATTTCTCCCGAACTATAGTGTGTTTCCAAATGCTATTTTTTTACCACCAATTATCCTTCGATCTGTACGGTTTCAAAAATCTTATCCCTGCCTCCGCTATGATGACTCTGAGTACTACTACATCCTATCAATCTGTCTGTACTGTAGTAGCTAGTCTTGCCCAGTTGGCCAGTGCCACTCTTTGTGAAAGGTTGTAATATAAAACTCATATTCACCAGTAGCTCGTACAATCCGTTGGGTCGTTGTCTTGTACTACTTTTACTCTTATTGATGTTGAGGCTTTGAAAATTCACAGCAACAGCCCTACCAGATTTCTTAATATTTTGATATGATACCCTATAGGACATACCACTGTTGTAGGGATCTTGCACATACATTTGCACCAGAAAATAGGATGTTGGTGATGGTAGGTTGGACCTTCCTTGCACACCTCAATCAGAAATTCCGCACCCACCACAATTCCACTGCTTGACTATAGTACTGTCTTGTCATACCTAGTAGGTCTCGGAACCCTCCCCCCAAGATACCCAACAAGTAGACAACCCAGAACATAACACACCCAACCTCTGTCGTGGAAGCAATTCACATGCACACCCTTACTTTAATTTGCTCACTCGTGTAACTTAGTCCACTCCACACCAAATACCACGAAGTCTATGTAAGTTTAAAATGTTTATTTCAATTTGAGAAGGTCTGTACACTGTTTTCTTAGCAGCACCAACCGGCAAATCAATAACATTAAAACAATATACATTGTTACAGTTATACAGTTGGGAATTAAATCATGATAACTGAACAGTGGTGGAAGGCAGCACCACCATCCCATAGCAATTTAGTTTATATACATTTATAAATGAAGATGTGAGTGAATGGACCCCTCACCTCAGAAGAACCTAGTACTGGTAGTTGGTGCATCGTTCAGAAGCTCTGGTTCGTAGAAGGGAATCTTGCGTCTGTAATGCGAAAAAAGAAATGGTGTGCGTTAGTATATTGCAACTTGCAAGCATTTCTCAGCCGTGCCAAAAAGTGTAGCATCTATGGATAAGCAATATGGACTAACAGTAACAGTAGTACACCAGTTCTTCCTAAAAAAGTGGCTTGTTAATGTTTGTTGACCGCTTGTACACAGCGCATAGACTAGACAGTAGCAGTGTGAGGCAGGTCATGTGGGCTCAAAGGTGTCTTAAGAAGCTGCAAGGTAAAGGTAACGTCACATGTGCATGGCTAGGGCTAATCAAGCAAAGGCTACAATGATCATATAACTATTAGTGTCTACTCTACTACTACCTGATTTGTACTAGTGATGTATGTTAGTATTAACTCATTTTTCAACCTTGCTACTGATCAATAGGGGGGAGGTGTATATGATGCCTAATAAATGTGTAATGTTTTCTAGGCGCACTACCGACCACCATTGCTGGGGCCAGCGAAGGCGACGCCGAGGGCGAGGATGCGGCAGTTGCAGATAGCAACGGAGCGGTAGGGGGAGTGGCAGCACCAGTGGCAGGCGGTGGTAAGTTAGATTCATAATCTTTAACTATTGTTGAACTTGACAGCACACTCACTGCAAGGGTGTACTGTATGTATATGTATACTGTACAGTTGTGACTTAGGGCCCCCATTAGGATGGTGGGCGTATTGCCCCCGCCGGGCCGGCTGGAATTCACTGCCGTCACCGCAGGGGCAAACCTCCCGCCATCCCTGTAGAAAATATTCAGACATGTCCAGGCGGAAAAGGGTTCAATATGGCGGTGGTGTCTCTCTCACCACACCGCCAGCCATATAATCTGCATTTTGGAATGCCTTTGAGTGGCGGCATTGCCGTCCGCCACGGAAAGGCATGCACACATTGCAGAGTATGCTTGGGGGCCCCCATGGAGGGTACCTACCGATGCTATAGTACCCCCCCGACTTTCAAAGCAAAACGTGACAGGCTCCGTGCGGGGCCCGTCATGTTGTGCTTGGAAAAGCAGCACAACATTTTAGCATTGCTTTCAGCAAAGCCAACCAGAATTTAAATTTAAAAAAACAGGGTGCGCCCGCCACTGTGCCGGGCGCATCATCCTAATTAATTGTCCCCACGGGACCCCCACCCTTTTTAGCAGTCGGATGGCGGGCGGACAAAGTCCGCCCGCTATCCGATGTCGTAAGTAAGTATGAGTTCTTGGGGAAGTTTGAAGAGTGAACTAGAAGACTAGAATTCCCTTTAATTGGTATAGGACTAGGAGCCGGAGTATTTAGTAACCAATGGCCTCATCTATCTGATTTCAACTCCGCTTTGAAAGTTTTATGGAGAAGAGCACCTGGTGCACTGTTCAACTAAAAAGTGTAAGACAGGTGGAAGGAAGAAGGACGGGCGCCATTTAAAATGTTATGTACTACTGTGCTTTATTTTATAGTGCTACTCTACCATGCCACTATGTGTATAAATAATAACCTTGTCCTACTGTTTTATTAAGACTATATTTTACAATTGTCTTGTTTTTTTCTTTTTGATACACAGCAACTCCGAAACTCAACCGGAAGGAGTTGGCCGCCAAGGCACGGCGCCGGAAGCTGGAGGCAATCCAGCATGAATACCGGCGGCTGGTGGTCCTAGCCGAGGAGGAGGAGGAGACTGCAGCAGCTATTGAAGCCTCCTCCAGTGCCCCGGGCCCCAGCCACCGCCCTCCAGCGGTACGGCGCCACCGCCTGGCGGCTGCCCGCCGCCACCGTGTCATCTCCGGTGCCCCCCCCCCACTGTGGCTGCAACTGCCGCGGCCTTAGACGCCGCGTCGCCCATTTAGAGGACGAGATGCGCCAGATGTGTGTCCTCCTCCAGTCCCGCCCCACCAGTTAGTCCCTGTCACTGCCCCTTTTTTAATTCCTGTTCTTTACTCGTTTGGCGTTTGACTTTTTTCTACTGTGGACAGTGGTTGGGGTTAGGGAGGTGGGTGGGTCAGCTTTTGTGGGTTTAGTTTATTTGTTAGGGTAAATTAAATATATTTTTCTATGTTACATGCAATGTTGTTAATGTTTTGTAGGTGGGGTAACTGTTTTACATCACTCTGTTTCCTTGCTGGTGCATGGCCGCCCATAGCCTGTGTTTGATTTCAATAATTTGCTGACTGTATAAGACACAAACAGATAGATGCGACACACCTCACTCATTGACTGGTTCTTCTAGTACTTTCAGTCTGTCCTCTAGTCTATGCATTCTTTGGAGTGGTGTTTGAAAATGAAATCATTGACAACATGTCCATTATTAATTCTGCCTCCCCCAAACTTCTCTCTTACCGGTGCTTGATGTTTATGTCCAACTGTGGCACAGCACTGGCTGCATGGTGAAGATGGTTTCCTTTTTCATACATGCCATGATTGGGGTGGTGGTGGTGGTAGTATAGTAGTAGTAGTATACACTGGCAGGGTGGCAGCATTTCCAAAAAAAGAAAAGGAGATAGTCAATCGCCTTTGAGAGACTGTTAGAGGAGTAGTTGAATGAAGTACATCACAGAATTTACCGAGCAACAATTATATGCTCAAATATTTGACAAAAAAACTGAATGGTGGTTATTATGAGGATAGCCTACTAGACAGAGTTACAAACTATAGTTGTGTCTACTCGAGTCACTTGACTATGCCTACAGTCTAACAGTTAGTGCTGTATATGAGGAATGACAACAAACAAATCCAATCAATGCCGGCAATTCATGCTGAGGTATATGTTCCTTTGTTAAATAAAATAACCTCTGAAATATCCTACTCATGGGTGGGCAAGCAGAAGAAGATCATCGCTCTGCATTGAAATTGAAGTAGTGTTGCTTTCACCACATCCGCCCCAGCAAGTGTGTGATTAAGTATTGGTGTACATTTAATTTAGTTACACCTCGACAATAAGTCACACAGCCCGGGGGAAGAGGGTTAGGGTTTGTTGAATGGATGGGAAGGGGGATTTTGGGAAAGGTTTGACATAGAAAAACAGTATGCATACATAGACAAACAAACGACAATCATTGAAGACTACCATACCATATCCATTCCATATGTTAAGGGAGAAAAAGGCAATGCATGCATGATGATGAGACCCGGATTACATACACTTCTATTTCTTGTTCTGTTCCGGCCTTAATACTTTAACAGATAGCAAATAGAAATTTTAAATATTGGTAGTGAAGAATCGTAAACACAGAGCAAACGTAATGATGATTGATAATAACAACTCCAAGAACACACTGTTGTAAAGATTGTATACAAGATATTAATCAAATTATTTAAAAGAAGTTAAAAGTGGATACTGTTACTGTCTTATCCTGGTCAAAAATGTGGACTGTTTTTTTGCATCTCGGCATTCCTCTTGCTCCTCTCGTCCATCAATCTTGGGTGTGTCTCCTCGCCACTCGCCACTGCCCGGCTGGAAAAAAAAGGTGATTGATTGGTAAGGTAATTAATATGCATTGTAATGTTTTACAAAGTTTTGGCCAAGGCCCTGCCTGTAATTTTAGATTGAAAACCAAAGGGGATATTGAGAAAGAAAGTGAAAACAAATGCACAAGTGATGGTGTAGTGCAACAGGAACACTTTCCGAGGTGGCATGTATGCATATGCATCATCTCTACTCTAGTCTGTTTCCAGCATTGACCTTCAACAGTAACAGGAGAGATCAGGCCCACAGTGCTTACCATTAGCACATCCTACGTTAACACTTTAGAGTCCTTTTTTTTTCTCTCAAAGAGTTGGACAAACGCAAAGCACATTATCCATTCCAAACATAGCATTTTACAGTTAAAGTTAGTAAAATCAATGCACTGCAGTCATCCCACCGCTACACTCTATTCAACTTCTACACAGACATTTGGGTCTGCTGTGGTTGTTGTTGACGTGTTTACCTTTAGGCTTTTCCGTTTTATGCCACTCCTGAAACATCCTCCTCCTGACTTCATCATCATCTCTGATACTTTTACTGACTGAAGATCGGCCTGCAGTATAAGTATAATTTTTATGAATCACCCAGAGTAGAAATATAAATATTACTGACTTGAGTCATTCTTTATTGTGTACAGAAAGATAGATTACTACTAGTACACTTTGACATCACTTTGTGCACAGCAAACAACGCAAACACAAAGACCAATAGCTCAGAGTCAGGTGTCCAATGCATGCCACTAATTGTCATCATTCATTACCTGTTCCTTCTCATCTTAAGTTAACGGGCCGTCTCTTTCGCCATCATCATGATGGACGGTGCTGTTAAGTCACAGTCATTTGCATTGCGCAGATTGAGTGTGACCCCTTCCTGTATTGAATTAAAAGCAATGTATCACCAAGATGCAGGAGAAGTACACATTTCTTGTTTGCAAGAAGGGGAAAATTAGTGTGTTCTGTAGAAAGTTGATTAGTGGCAGTGCACAATTACATCAATTCATGCGCAACACACACAACAAAATCTACATCATTCAGTCTGCCATTCTGCGGCCAATGCATGGCATCAATCATTACCTGTTGCATCTCATCTCGTTAACGCTGCAGGCCGTCTCTTTCGCCATCATCATGATGGACGGTGCTGTTAAGTCACAGTCATTTGCATTGCGCAGATTGAGTGAGTCCCCTTCCTGTATTGAATTAAAAGCAATGTATCACCAAGATGCAGGAGAAGTACACATTTCTTGTTTGCAAGAAGGGGAAAATTAGTGTGTTCTGTAGAAAGTTGATTAGTGGCAGTGCACAATTACATCAATTCATGCGCAACACACACAACAAAATCTACATCATTCAGTCTGCCATTCTGCGGCCAATGCATGGCATCAATCATTACCTGTTGCATCTCATCTCGTTAACGCTGCAGGCCGTCTCTTTCGCCATCATCATGATGGACGGTGCTGTTAAGTCACAGTCATTTGCATTGCGCAGATTGAGTGAGTCCCCTTCCTGAATTGAATTAAAAGCAATGTATCACCAAGATGCAGGAGAAGTACACATTTCTTGTTTGCAAGAAGGGGAAAATTAGTGTGTTCTGTAGACAGTTGATTAGTGGCAGTGCACAATTACATCAATTCATGCGCAACACACACAACAAAATCTACATCATTCAGTCTGCCATTCTGCGGCCAATGCATGGCATCAATCATTACCTGTTGCATCTTATTTTCAGTTAATGGCCAGTCTCTCTCGGCTCTGAAGGAGGATAGCTATAGAAGTCATCAGATTCATGGTCCACTTGTTTTTGAAGGACGAGGAAACTTTGAATTTGTTGTTACCATCATCCAATCATCATTCATGAGGGAAATGGAATTGACCAGGAGATGCAGTATGATCGAGCGGAGGAGTTGGATTCTGAGGACTGTAGTGTCAAATGGCAGACACCTGAAACTTGTATCTTAAATTAGAAGAGTAGAAGACGGTGATAATGCATTTGTTGCGATTCACAAGTTTATAGCCGGAACGACAGACACAAACAAAGGGGGAAAAAAGGGAGGAAGACAGTAAGTGCGAGCCTAATTGTCAGGGAAGTATAGCTCGTCCTCAAACTCTGGGGGATCTTCCAGTAGTAGGTAATCATCTGACACAATACTTCCGTCACCTGAGCCGCTGTCCTCATCTTCCTCTGTTGATTCATGCATTGTGTAATTCGGTGGTATGAAGTGCTGATTCATTTTGATCATTGTTAACCTCTCCACGTTTTTTGGAGATAGACTGGTCCTTCTCAAGGTTACAATGGAACCAGCAGCACTGAAAACACGTTCGGAAGAGACACTTGCGACAGGGCAAGCCAGATAGCTTATCGCCAGCCTGCTGAGCTGTGGCCATTCAGACCTTTTCCTATACCAATACTGCACTGGGTTTTGATCAACGTACACCTCTGTTGGGTCGTCCAGATAGGCCTGGACCATCCGCTCAATGTTCAGGGTTGCTGCTGGTAAGCTTTTGTGCTGTTTTTTCTGTGCATCAGCACTGTGCTTAAGGCCCATCTTTACATACCAATCTGATAATGATTGTACTCGGCCGAATGATCCAGTTATTGTTTTTGTAGTCAATGGTGATGGCGAGTGTTGCGATTGTGAGCCAACCGCACTGCCCTCAGCCGATGAAGTTGCACTTGATTCTGCATGGCCTGCTTCAGTATCAGTACTTGTTGTGGGTTGATGTGGCGGGCTTTTAATTAGCAGCCCTTTGTTTTCAAACTTGATGGCTGCTTCAGCTATACAACTTTTGTAGCGGGCAACATTATTGTCGGAAAAAGAAAGGAATAGTCCTAATTTTGCACGTGGATCCAGAATTGTGGCACAAATGTAATGTTCTTGTGACAAAATTTTATTTTGTATCCTTACATTTTCTGATAAGCGCCTGGATAAGCTCTCCACCAAGTCATGGGCTTGCCTTCTGTCCTCTACACCTTTGTAGGATTCAGACTCATTATTCAGCTCATGCTCTAGCATTTGCAACAATGGGATAGCTTGGCCCATTGTACAGTCCTCCTTGCTGACTTCACGTGTGAAGACCTCAAAAGGAGACAGCATCTCAGTCAGGCATTTAATTAGGGTCCATTGCTCCCTCTGAAGGGTCATGCCTTTAACACTAGCATCACTGCTTCTGTACCTGACATATTCATTGAGTGACCTGTGCTGTTCGTACAGACGATCAAGCATGTAATACGTTGAGTTCCAACGTGTTGCCACCTCCTGGATGAGTGCCTTGACTGGCATCCTAAGTTCACGTTGGATGATCCTCAGCTGCTTCCGAGCTTTAAAAGAATGGCTGAAATGAGTGCATATTCTTCGGCAGATGGACAGTAAATTGCTTACTATGGGTTCATTTTTCAGAAAGTCTTGCACTATAATGTTTATGCAGTGTGCCAAACACGGAACCCTGAAATAGGAACCAAGTTCCATGGCCTTCAGTACATTACTGCCATTGTCTGTGGCAACAAAGCCAATACCAAGCCCTCTGGGCCGCAGCCATTCCAAAACCTTGGTGCGAAACTCTTCTAAAATGTTTTCAGCCGTATGAGATTTCTCCATGGCAAACATGGCTACAGTTGCATGTTTCCGAGTACCTTCAAAAATCGCAGCTGTGTCAACAACACCTCGTGCAGATAGTTGATCTCTAACCCCCACAAAAGAGATCCAGTGTGCAGTGATGCACATGTAATCTGTGGCTTTGCAACTGCTCCACATGTCTGTTGTCAGGTGGATATTGTGCACAGCACTCTGCCGCAAACCTTGACCAACCAATTCCAGCACCTCATGATGTAGTGCCGGAACAGCAATTCTTGCGAAATAGGACCGGCTGGGAACTTTCCATTTCGGGCAGATGGCAGACACAAATTCAAGGAAACCCACCCCTTCCACAAATGAAAAAGGAAGAAGGTCGAGCGCTAACATTTTAGCCAGCTTCGCATTGTACAATCGTGCCGTTGGGTGGTTGCGTTGGAACTGCCCCTCCAACCTAAACATGCTGTCAATGGTAGGCTGGCTTACTTTCCTTAGTGGTGCTGTTTTCATTAACCCACTAAGGCTCAACGACACAGATTGTCTCATTGAGGTACTCGCCGGTCGCCTTGATGTCTCACCCACACTCTGAGTATGGCTCTTACTGCGGTGCCACTCTGATGTTACTGAGGAGGATGTGAGCGTTACCACTGCAGTGAGTGCACTACTGGAGACAGGGCTAGAAATGCCCCCCTGTTCTTTACCTGCCACCACAATAATATCGCTCCCTGATTCCTGACCAACTTCAAAGGGTTTAGTTTTTCTACTTTCTTTTAACTTAAGTAGGTGATCCTCCCACACGATATTGTGGTGTATTCTGAGATGACTTGCTTGTCCTCCGGTACCATAGTTTGTACCAAGCTTACCACGCCGAACACCTTGCCGACAAATTGAGCATATAGCAACGTTCTCCTCCTTGGCGCTAACAGAAAAGAAGTCCCAAACTGAGGAGGAGAACTTTCTGGCACTGCTGGATGTGCCACTTTCAACACCAGATGAACTTGAGGGGGTGCTTGAAAATATGTGACCCTGTCCACCTACACTGTGACTTTTACTACCACTTCCTACTGAGATGGTTGAGCTGGATGTAGGTCCCTGCCGGGCCTTGGAAAATATGGCAGCTGGAGGTAGTGGTGGTGTAACCTGTGTTGGTGAGATCCGTGCTACATCCCGCTCAGTAGCAGCCTTTCTGGATAGGGTGAGAATGTCGGTCTCCAATCCCTTTGGGGCGGGAGTAATGTGTGTGATGACTGGCTCGTCTTCATCAACATCATCACCCCCCTCTTCTACATCTACCTCCATAACTCTAAGTTTTTCTGGGACCTTCCTTTTCAGAAGCAATGTCTTGTGGCGTACTTCACTCTCAGACCGAGCTGGTGGGACCCAAGTGTCATCACGATCATCAGAAGCGGGGCTTGAAGAAGACGATGATGGACTAAGCCTCCTTTTCCTTGCTGGTGGTCTGGAAGACAATTGATCTTCTGAAACAGTGGTTTGACTTCGCTCCACTTTGTCTGCAGGAAGCTCGATTTCCTGAAATGCCCCTACGTCAGGAGCAACAACTACTATGGTGGGCTGTTGCGGCGGCTGCTGCTGTTCTGGTTGCGGCGGCTGCTGCTGTTCTGGTTGCGGCGGCTGCTGCTGTTCTGGTTGCGGCGGCTGCTGCTGTTCTGGTTGCGGCGGCTGCTGCTGTTCTGGTTGCGGCGGCTTGACACTGATCTGCTGAGTTTGCGCCTGCGTTGAACTTGATTGTGTACTACTTTGCGGTAATGACATTTCTTCAACATCGCTGCTCGTTAGTAGACTGGCTACCTCTGCGACACTAAAGCCCTTGGGCCTAGGTTGGTGGGGTTGGACCGCTGTGCTGCTGCCAGCTTGGTTCCCGGACAACGCTTTGGTGCCAAAAAAAACATTGGCCGGCACACCACCAGTCGTGGTTAATGGCACTTCCTTTTTCTGTTCCTTCTTCTCACCGGCAACTTCTTGGTACTGGACCTGGTACCTTTCTTTGGGGCCATCTTCTTCAGATGTCAGGCAGGAGGCAGATGCACAACAAGTTCTGGTCACACGTGGGCGGGATGCGCAGCAGGACTTCTGTCTGGCTGGCAGTACAACGGGTAGCCAGGTGATGCCGATGACACCTCCTACTCTGTCTTTTGTGCACCTAAAAGCAAAGAAGAGAGGAGAAGAACATCAGTGAAATGTTGCATTTGTTTTTGTGGTTCAGTTACTTAGTACTGTACTAGTGCAAACAAAAGATAGTCTAGCCATTTATGACTATTTTTTTTAACTAGAGCTATGTTATACTACTAGTACTGTGTACAGCCACACACTACACTCTCAGGAAGGATAGGAAAGTTAATAATAAACAACAAAATAAAAAACTAATGGAAGTGGGGTGGACCATTGCATTATTTGAGCATCTCAGCATCCATGGAGCTGCTGCTGGCAAAGGGGGTGGATGGATGGAAGCAGTAAGCCAATAGGAAAACCATGCAGGCCTATATGGCAAAAGCAGGACACTAATAACTCCCAACACAAAAAAAGGCCACCAGCCACATGGACACTCACAAATCACAAACAAGCAGGGGGCCTGGGAAACACCAGGAGCTGACAAAAGGCCTATAAAAGTCAGGTAAAGGATGCATGCTGAAGCACACTGCTCTGCCTTTTTAATGCAACAAAATGCAAATACGAATATTCACAGGCCCCAAAAAGGTCTGCAGGGAGCATGCATCGCACACCAACACTCACCAGACACACACAACAAAAGCATGTCTTTAAGACAACCAACATCAGAAAGCCCACCCCAAAAAAACACAAGTCCCCAACTCAATCCAATGCCATCCATGCCCTGTCTAAATTCAACAGAGCACACAGAAAACAGTAGATTACTAAAGCTGTGGCTACCTGCTCTGGTCCTAGTGGATGAAAGCAGGCCTGTTGGCAGACAAGGCCAGGCAAGCTTGCAGGCCTAGGCATCAAAATGGCCACCAGCCACATGGCCAGGCCCAACTTCATCAGCAAGGCCACCCCAAAAAACACACTTCCCCAACTCAATCCAATGCCATCCATGCCCTAAATGATGTCTAAATTCAACAGAGCACACAGAAAACAGTAGATTAATAAAGCTGTGGCTAGCTGCTCTGGCCCTAGTGGATGAAAGCAGGCCTGTTGGCAGACAAGGCCAGGCAAGCTTGCAGGCCTAGGCCCTCAAAATGGCCACCAGCCACATGGCCAGGCCCAACAACATCAGCAAGGCCACCCCAAAAAACACACTTCCCCAACTCAATCCAAAGCCATCCATGCCCTAAAAGATGTCTAAATTCAACAGAGCACACAGAAAACAGTAGATTACTAAAGCTGTGGCTACCTGCTCTGGTCCTAGCGGATGAAAGCAGGCCTGTTGGCAGACAAGGCCAGGCAAGCTTGCAGGCCTAGGCCTCAAAATGGCCACCAGCCACATGGCCAGGCCCAACAACATCAGCAAGGCCACCCCAAAAAACACACTTCCCCAACTCAATCCAATGCCATCCATGCCCTAAATGATGTCTAAATTCAACAGAGCACACAGAAAACAGTAGATTAATAAAGCTGTGGCTACCTGCTCTGGTCCTAGTGGATGAAAGCAGGCCTGTTGGCAGACAAGGCCAGGCAAGCTTGCAGGCCTAGGCCTCAAAATGGCCACCAGCCACATGGCCAGGCCCAACAACATCAGCAAGGCCACCCCAAAAAACACACTTCCCCAACTCAATCCAATGCCATCCATGCCCTAAATGATGTCTAAATTCAACAGAGCACACAGAAAACAGTAGATTACTAAAGCTGTGGCTACCTGCTCTGGTCCTAGTGGATGAAAGCAGGCCTGTTGGCAGACAAGGCCAGGCAAGCTTGCAGGCCTAGGCCTCAAAATGGCCACCAGCCACATGGCCAGGCCCAACAACATCAGCAAGGCCACCCCAAAAAACACACTTCCCCAACTCAATCCAATGCCATCCATGCCCTAAATGATGTCTAAATTCAACAGAGCACACAGAAAACAGTAGATTACTAAAGCTGTGGCTACCTGCTCTGGTCCTAGTGGATGAAAGCAGGCCTGTTAGCAGACAAGGCCAGGCAAGCTTGCAGGCCTAGGCCTCAAAATGGCCACCAGCCACATGGCGAGGCCCAACAACATCAGCAAGGCCACCCCAAAAAACACACTTCCCCAACTCAATACAATGCCATCCATGCCCTAAATGATGTCTAAATTCAACAGAGCACACAGAAAACAGTAGATTAATAAAGCTGTGGCTACCTGCTCTGGTCCTAGTGGATGAAAGCAGGCCTGTTGGCAGACAAGGCCAGGCAAGCTAGCAGGCCTAGGCCTCAAAATGGCCACCAGCCACATGGCCAGGCCCAACAACATCACAAAGGCCACCCCAAAAAACACACTTCCCCAACTCAATCCAATGCCATCCATGCCCTAAATGTGCTTGAAAATGAAATATATTCAAAAAACAAAAGGAACAGTTGCTTCATCATGCACACACACACCCATGAGGCCATGCCCATGGCTAGCTCGGGCCTACTACTACAACCCACAAAATTAAAAAAAAAAAAAAAAGGAATGATGATAATTAATTAATTATCAAAAATAAATTGTAGTTACACAACAACTGCAATGCCCACAATCAAACACAACAACCACTTACTTGTAAAATATCCTATTCCAAAAATCCTGAAATCCAATTGCAATGATGCAGCAGACAAAAAGAGTGATCTTTCCAGCTCCAAAGCCAAAGGCAGAATGAGCAGGAGATGGACAAAGCACTGGGAGGAGCCTGCTGGACAGGAACAGGAAGTTGGAGATTCTGTGTCACTTCCTCCCTCTCTCCACCTTGTAAAAAAATGACTCCTTGCACAAAAAAGGAAAGCCAAATGTCAATGTAAGGAGTTCTTTTCATCCAAAATCAGTATTTGCAGATGGTTTCATGCTGCTAGAGCCGATATTCCTCTCCAAATTGTAAATTTTACGTTGTTGAGTTTTTGAGCTTCACATTACTTCCGCCGGCGTGTCGAAAGCGATATGATCGCGTTCTCTTCTTTGTCCCTGTCGCGTTGGATATGACGTGTTCGCGGTCTCTTTCTCCTGTTCGCGTTCGATTTCACGTGCCCGCGTCCTCATCCTCTGGCTCGCGATGTAGAATGACATTTTCGAGATCTCAATCTTCTCATACTCGCGCGGTGCATGATCGCGAGAAGAAAGACGTGATCGCGCGACAAATGACGTGATCACGTGAAAAATGACGTTAATGCGGCCGCGAACTCTCGCGAGACAGCGCAAAATGGCTACCAAAATCCAACATCTCGTGGAGAACGCGACCGGGTCAAGAAAACTTGTCGGAGAACGCAGGGATTCAGGTAAGGCGATCGCGCGCGCGCGAGAATGTATTATTTTACAGCGCGAGCAAGAAAGAAATTATCGCTAAGCTGCGGAATGCGGAAATTTTGACATATTCGCGCTTTCCGCGGAACGCGAAAATGCCAAAATATCGCAATTTCCGTGAACGGAACGGAATTTTGGCCCAGGCCTACTGATGATGCCCCACGTTTGGGCGCCAGCTGAAGAAACCGGAACTTCCTATTGTCCGGCGGCGCAGGGGGCACCTAGATTCTTCTGGGTTCTCCTTACCAAAGAACAGAGACACGGACCAATCTGTCTGTGAGAAAGAACAATTTATTTAGCTGCAGCTATGAACAGTGGTTCCAGAAGTACATTACAAGTAAGTTCTCAGGAGACTGCTGCTTTACTCCGCAGCGTACAATCTTTTGTACTTGAAACCACACCCCAAGCGTCAACCAATCATAAACAAGTTCTTTGTTAAGGGGCAGACGGCGTGATCGCCGCGTGCTGGGGTTTTTCCATTCTTGCAACATCAGGCAGAGGCGGAAGATAGGCAGATGACCTTGCAAGGGGGCGGCTCAGCCGCCACCGACAGTTTCAACATAACAGGGTGGGTTAGTATACAGTTTCTCAGTATCAGCGTAACCGCAAGGGGCGGGGAGGGCCAACAGAGCACTAGAGCAAAGGTTATGAACATATCAGCAGAGTTGTCGAAGCAATGCAATACAAAATGGAGCCTGCCTTATACACAATGGCGGCCCTTCAGTCCATCACATTTCCACACAGGGAGGAACGTAACAAGCTACATTTCTGTGATCTTCCCCACTGACTGAGGTAACGTGGTTGCGTCCACAGTCCACTACACTCCAAACACCAGCAGTGCATGTAGACATGGATATGTCTGTGGTCTGCATACTGCAGTTTGACCAGCACATCCACGCCACACTTGGCATTGCTTACATTCTCATTCATGGGTCACTTGCCTCCTTCACACATGCCTGGTTCCCACCTCTCCCTACAATCTGCTATTGTGTGGCTGAGGTGCCATGCCGTTGATGGCTTATGTTCATGGCTAGCCCAGGTTACCACAGTAAGTTGTGCTGTAGTGTCTGGTAGGTGGGCATGTTGTTTGGCATGTTGTATGTGAGTTTGTAACGTGTGCATTCCCAGAGTTGTGAGTTGCATGATAGTGGAGTTGAGGTGTGTGGTGTGTTCATTTGGTACTTACCAACAAACAGTGCATTTCCGTAGATGCCATCCTGGAAGCGCTGGTTGATGATGGACTGTCGGAACATGTAGGAATCATGCACACTGCCTGGGTAGTTGGCGACAACATTGGTGAAGAGTCCCTGGTGGTCCACTATTGCCTGCACATTGATGGAATGCGTGTGTTTTCTGTTGCGGTAATTGTGTGCAGTGTCAGCAGGGGGCACAAGTAGGACATGTGTGCAGTCAATTGCCCCCAACACATGCGGGAAGCCAGCTATGGCGTGGAAGCTTTGCTTGCTCTCCAGCTGTTCCTGTGCAGTGTGGGGGAAGTGAAGGTGCTGGGGTACCAAGCTGATGATAGCATCCAAAACCGTTGTTATGAACTTTGATAGGGCTGGCTGTGAGACTCCTCCGACTCTGGCAGTTGTTGGTTGGAAGGTACCAGAGGCCAACAGATGCAGCACAGCCAGCAGCTTTGTCTGCGGAGGGATGTTGGTTGTCCACTGTGCTGGTACCGTCAGCCTTGGGCAATGATGTTCAGGATGTGGAGGATGGTTGTCCTTTTGAGCCTGTAGTGGGCAATGACATCCTCTGGTGTTAGGTCTGTGAGGCTGGTGCGTTTTCTGAAGGTCTGCTGTCTTTGTCTGCACTGCCTCTGTGGTAGTGCGGGGGGGGGGCAGAGGGGATCCGGGGGGGTGGCGGGCCTGGGTGTGGTGGTGGTGGGTGTTGTTGCCCTCTTGGGGCTCCGAGCTGCATGATCGGTAGCTCCATGGTATCTGTTGATCTTCAGCTGTGGCTCTGGGCTGGGCTCCCTTTTATGGTGCAGGTTGTCATCCGACTTGACACCAGGTAAGAGCAGGTGTTAAATCCCTGGTGCTAACGCACCTTATCGCCTGTTTTGGGATCTTGTCGCCGATCTGGCTGGTCGTTGAGAATGTTGCAGAGTGGTGTTGTCGCAGCTTTTTGCACGTGAATGCCTACTCTGCATATCATTAGCATAGCGGGGGTCATCTGTGGTGAATATTTTTGCGGCTGCTATTGCAGGAAAACTGGTGATATCTGCTATTAGCGCCAGCTTGTGAATAGGGCGATACATTTATCGCCACTTTGGCTGCACTAATGTGCCGATGATTCGGCAATAAGTCCTTGAGAATATGCCCCTCTGTGCGCTACTAAATACTGCACGGCACCAGCACTGCCTTGTTTTTCTGCAGCACCAGTTTTCTGTCTATTACTATCACACACATCATAGGCATAGGGTGGGCAAAAAAGTATGATTAAAGATAGCACACTGCTCTGTGTGTTGCCGGAAGATTGTATGCGTTTATTACACTCCTGCTGCCACAAAAGAAGGGCATTTGGGCATCTCTTCTTCCTCTCTCATCTTATATTCAGGGGAAGGCAGGCGCCCCCTGTTTGTGATGTATGCCAGACTATCGTAGTTTCAAACATCATAAATATTGTGTCTAAAATATTATTTACAGTAATCATCTAATTAGGTATAGATTTTCCATTATTAAATCTAAATGGGAGATATTTTGTAAACAATATTAGGAGCACAATATTTATGTCAAACAATATATTTTAAATACAATATACCGGGATCATACCCTATGTGCCATTGCAAAGCATGCACTCCATTGTGATGTCACTACTTGAATTTCATAAATTATTACAAGTGTATGGTTAGCGGGTTTTTTCCTCATTACAGTTGCACGGTGACATCAGATATATCCTGACTTTGTTAACATTGCAATTTCTCTGCAAGACTACCCGCAATGACTTGCCCCGACTATGAATAAGTTACTCTCCGTGCCATGCACAACTGTCACATATCTCTCAGTGCCAAATTTGTATTGTATCTCCTTAAAGATCATCACCATCAAAACATCCCTTGTCACAATATTAAGAAGTCTTTCTGCATCCTCCTGCTTCTGTTTCTGGACTTCTGATCTACTCTCAGACCTTGTTTTTAACCACTTTACCCTGTAGGTTACCTCCCCATATCCTGGCAAATCATTTTCAATCACTCCAGAAAAACTGCCCACTCATAAGTAGCTAACTTCATTGTCAGAAACTCTTTCAGAGGGCCACTGGGCACACAGGAGATATTGGGCCCATACGTGGTGGTTGAGGCCCTTTAATCCTGATGTCCAGGTGTCTGCCCTAGTATGTATGCTGAGCAACTAGGCCCAGTACCCCTTCTGCACTTGAATCTCGGTGGTAGCTATGGAGGAGTAGTCAAAGGCTCCCTTGTCAAAGCCAGGATAAGGCAGGGCAGGGCCAACCCCATTTGACCTGCATACAAATGGCTTCACCACCAACCATCATCTTCATTGGCTGTCTTAGGTACTGTACCTGTCATGTGTGCGCTTTGTTATTTATCAGGCAGTGGTTTAATTGCTAGTTTTACACATTATTTTTCTTGCTATGCCATGCATGTCTAGCTCACTATGGGTAAAAGGGAAGCAGCAATTAGTCCCTCGGGCAGTATGGCTCCTCAGAACCGCCCTACGTAACCCAACCATATGACTATGAACTGTGTTAGAAACAGATTTTGACTCTCTAATTGAAGAGGTCGAAAGTGAAAACCAATGCTTCTAACAAACGCAATGCTCCAAAGGGAGAAAAGGTGGCTGTCCTTTTTAGAAAAGAAACCCTCAGTCCACACTGCTCATGTTGAACTGACTTCCCCCCACATAACCTCTCCTGCCTATGAGCCTGCATCTGCCCCCATCCTGCAGATCAATCCTAAACCTCATGCGGGCATGGAGGGTCGACTGGGCAATTCTACCCTAATGTTGAGTCTGAAATTCTTCAGCTGGTGAACCTTGTAACTGAGCAGTCTCAGAGCCAAGCCCACCCCCAACCTACTGAGAGACGAACTTAAGGATCTAAAATTTGTGATTCTCAACAGCAAGACCTCCCTTGCCAAAGTATTGGGTGCTAAAAATCTCCTTCAATCTGCCCCGCCTGCCTGCTTAGTGAGACCTTTGTCCGCTACTGCAATGTGTCACAGGGGCGTCACTGGCCCGCAGATAGTTCCCTTCAATGGGCCAACCAATGCTGCTGTAATCTTTGATTATGCACACCCTCCTCCAGTCCTGCCTCTGCCTCCATTCCAGTATTCTTTCAAGCACCCATCTAGGGTTCCACCCGTATACAGGGGTTTAACCTCTGTCCCTTTCAAAAACCCAGGACCCCTACAACATTCTGGCATCCAGCAAGGAAATGCTCCAATGAACCTGTGAACGTTCTGTAAAGACCTTTTTGCAAGAGTGGTACCCACATTCCGCATTCCTTGGTGGCACAGACCATATACATGATAAAAATTCCCAAATTCAGGTCAGGCACCCTTGAGGAAAGCATCTCACTAAAGAACAAGATCCTGCATTGGGTAAGAGACTTTAGACAGTGTTATTCTATTATCCACTCTGACACTGCCCATGTAGTGCAGCTCTCCTCGCAGGAGGAACAGTGAGATTCCATTGAGATCAAGCTTGTACCACAAGTACTGGTGGAGGGTTTGATTTCATTTAATTTGTGCACCCCTCACCCCCAAGGGTCTGAATTTTGCTTTAAGTTGAGGTCTGCCAGAGGTGGGCCTGGAGAGCTAGAGAGTTGTGGCAACAAATTCCAAAGATCCGACACAATTTCACACTGTCGACCACTTCTGATTCATTCCCATGCTAGTGGTAGCAATCTGACAGAGATTGATTGACTACGTAACTCTGTCTCTCACCATGCAGTTGCCAGGATTTCTACAGTCCCCGACCGTGGCCCACAGACATGTACTAGGGCTTGAGAGTGCACTCCTTGCCTTTTGACAGAGACAGTATATTTTCCCATCCTTCTACCCTCGAGGCCCATGAAACATCCCTGACAGGTCTGGTTCCCATCCAAAGTCCAAACCCCCTTCTGAAGTAATCACTACCTAGCATACATTGTGTTAGTTTGAACATAGCCGGGATAAAATCCAAGCTGCTTGATCCAGAGTGGGGAGACTATATCAACAAGTGTCAAATTTGCCTCTTCCAAGAGACCTTGGTGCTAGACATGGTCCATAAGCAGGGCTATAAGTCATACTGCATGAAAGCTATCACTACATTAGCTGGCCAGCCATTGAGAGGGCTTAATACATGCCTAAAGCATCTCTTGAGTGCTCAATCTAGGTAATTGGTACCAATTGCTTACATCTATTTACACTCAAGTTAAGACCTAGATATGGGATCCTTTATCTTCTGGTGAATGTTTATAATAGATCAACCCCTTTTAGTAAAACCTCCCAAACCCTCAAACTTCTATTTACATTCCTAGAAGTCAATTGAACTGGCCATCTCCTTATTATCACAGGTGATTTTAATAATTGCTTTGAGCCCTATCCCCCCATCTAGAGTTGTTTAAGTGAGAAGATGAATCCTAAGGGATTCCAGCCTATTCTGATTCTAGTAAGTATGTGATGATAAGCTCAGCTGCCCTCCAGATTGTAGATCTATATATGGTTTAGTGCCTAAGAGCATGTAATGGTCGCTTGACATCAGATTTAGGGACCAACCCTACTTTCAGTAGGGGGAACTATAGAAGTAACATTGATTATGTCTTACTGGATGTCAGAGCCTGTATTGTAATGACAGATATGGAGGTCAGCCTTTGCCAGGAAAGTGATCATTTCCCACTCTCACTTACCTTAATTGGTTTCAAATAAATTATCTTTCTCAACCTACAATGTTGACTGCTATCGAAACAGCCCTAACTAATGACAAGGGTTATTTGAGATGAGTAAGGTACAAAACATCGAGGCAGAGATCTACTCAAGAATTTGAGAAATCGAGTCCCACTGGACACCCTCCCAACCCTTTTTGAAAAGGAGATCAATCCCTGCAAAAAAAATTCTAAGTCTAATGATTGGTTTGATTACTACTGTAGAGTGGCAAAATCTAGCTTGAAAAGGGCCCTAAAATATAGTATAAGCCCTGATATCACCTCTGCAAGAAAGATTCATGCTAAGGCTATTAAAGCCAATAAGGCCAACTGGGAAGCTAGTATTTGGGAGGATATGCTGGAAGCAGCGAGAGAGATGGACAGTAGGCTGTTCAGGCATTTGGTAACGCACAGGTGATCTAGGAATCATGTTTGCCCGAGTGCCATGTTTCTGAGGTGGAGTGGGTTGATTACTTTATTGTCCTCTATGCTGACTCTGAACTTCCAGTAAGTGTCTCTGACCTTACAGCTCTCTCCTGGGAGAAGGATGGAGATCCAGTTGCCTTTTCTCTGGAGGAAACCCTTACTGCACTATCAGTACAGATGGTGGGAAAATCCCCGGTGCTCAACAGATTCCTTTGCTGATTTTTTCTGGTCTGAACCTTTAGTATGGACTCTATATATTAACTCATTTTCCAATGCAATTGGGGCAGGTGGCACCTTCGCAGGTTCTTGGAGAGGGGCGGTAATTATACCTATGTTTAAGAAGCGAGCTAGGCAAGATCCAAGGAACTATCATTCCATAAACCTTATAGATAATCTACAAAACCTCTATCGCAAACAAGTTCTTATCAAGCTATGAAACTGAATACAGCCAAATAATACTCTATCGCATCTCCAGGCCGGGTTCAAGTCCAATGGTCCTTCGCTTTTTGAAGGTTAAGTGGAAATTGGTTGACTTTGAACAGGGGTTGCTATTTGTAGCTTTTGTCGATCTGCAGGCAGTATTTGACCTTGTCCCTAGGAGTAAACTGTGTGAGGTCCTTAAGAAAATCGGGGTCCCCCAGGGTGTACTATCCCTGATCCAACAGTTCTACACTGGGAACTTTGCTAGGGTCAGATGGGGCCCGGATAGGGAAACTAGCCATGCAATCCCCATTCAGCAAGGTGTCTGCCACGGGTGTGCATGGGCACCCACCCTATTTCTTTTAGATATTGAAGGGTGTATTCCCCTACCTTATAGATTGTCAGAATCACTCCCCAAATATGGCAGGGTCTAACGTGCTGTGCCTGCTCTTTATAGATGACAATCTCCTCCTTTCTAAAACTTTACATGGACTTAAAATCCATTTAGGGAAGTTCAGCTCATTCTGTAAGGATTATGGTCTTGAAATCAATACTAAATAAAACAGTTCATGGTCTTCAGCTACCACAAGAAGTCCAGGGGGAATTTGGTTTTGCAGGGTGCTAATTTAGAAAAGGTTTCCGAATTTGATTACTTGGGCATTAGACTCAGTGACTCCCATAAATGGCGGGCTCAAGTAGGGAAAAGTGTATTAACCCCCAAGCATAGAGCTGGGGCAATTTTAAGATTTGTTAGTAAGGTAGCTTCATACCCACCATCGCCAGTAGTAGAGATCTACAAAGCCCAAACCTGTGGGAGAGTGCTATATGGAGATGATCCTTGAGGCTATTGCAAACTTGACCCATTAGATACAGGAGAAAATTCCTTTATTAAGTCCCTCCTGAGGTTGCTGAAGAGTGCCCCTCTAATGCCTCTGAGGTTTCATCTAAATCTCAGGTGTATCTCTGACATAGCCCGCCTAAAGCCTATCCTATACTGGACCAGACACTGGTCCAGACAAGAACTGGCCCTGTATATAGACTGTGTCAGGAAGATACTTGATAACCGCCCGGTGCTTTTGAGACACTGGATATGCTGTATAAAATCCTGGCTGTTTAAGCTTGGCCTGATGGAATATTGGCTGAATCCTTCCACCATTCCTAAAAATGCCCGGTAATATGTTTATGGTTAAGAAAGACAATGGTTCAGTGTTGGCCAAAAAGGTCCAGAGTGAAAAGTTGTGGTCCCCAAGGGGGCACTGGGGAACAAATTAAACTGAATGATTAATCATACTAGGAGCACAGACGTAGGGGAGCATATGTAGTGTAAAATATACCATTTTATTTTACAGAATTTTAAACTTAATATTTTAAACAGTATTCAGGAGATCACAAAAAGTGAAAGGTGCGTGTAATGTGACAAGGTGATAGTGGATTAAAAACAAGACATCGCATTGACAACAGACATAGGAACTCCACGTGAATATATACAGTGGCAGGGGTTCCTGTTGTAGGGGTTGACGGTGTTTCGATTTTACAGATTTAAGATCACCCTCACGACATATAGTGAGCAGTCTGAAATCTCAAAAATGTAGTTGGGGGTACAATTGGCCCAATGGGGATTAGTTAAGTTTGCAGTTCTCCGTCTTACTGCTTGCATGAGTAGGCAACAGTGAAGGTCTCAGATAGAATGCTGAGAAGGGACTAGTTCAAGCTGGAAGTTATACTTCGGTTCTGATATCTGTATTTGGCAACAAGGGAAGCCTCAAGGGAGTGATGTGATAGAAGGGTCTCCAGTCAGATGTAGTGCTTGAGCACGGGGGTATTGTTTGCATAAGTCGGCAACAGGAAAACGCAAGTTATAGATTCCTTCAAGATGAAGGGGTGTTGGGGCGTGCCATGATTACCCAGTAGCACGATCGTCAGATTTGGGGCGGTCGTCCCTTATTTAGTGGCACCTGTGGCAAGGGTCAACGTGGGGCTAGAAGGTCCCAATGTATGTACTAGGCTGGGGAGTGCATTTTGCCAGTCTAGGAGAATATGTGCTGCGTAGATAGAGGGGAGTCAATCCTGCCTGAATTTAATTCTGCGGCCGGCTGGAGAATGAAGCACCTTCCTGCCAGTCTCGCAGCTGATGACTAGTGAGGAGCGACGGAATATCTTAAGTCTAGCTATTAGAACACTGTCTTTTGCCACAGAATTTTGGCTGTACCCTCTGGTAGTTTGCCTGACTCTTTTTTATCATCGAAGTGCAATTTTCCTCTAGAAGAGTACATAAAGTATGTGACTGCTCCATCGGTGAGATCCCTGTTCATCAAGTTCAGGCTGGGGATCCTGCCATTGGCTGACTTCACTAGCACATGGAGCAAAAGCAATGACACACTCAACAAACTATGCCCTATGGTCTGCCTGTGAGCTAAAAATGAAAAACACATTTTGTTCTTATGCCCTGTCTACGCAAATCAGCACTCATGCTGGATTGTCCCTCTTTGCTGACTCTTTAATTTTGAGGATCGCCACTTGGCTTTGAGAATCTGCAAGCCATATACTAGGTCCAGTATCATATATTCTAATTCCAATTCCCTATGTGCAATGTGGTACATTAGAAAAAGGGCTGTTGGGCCAAGTACTCTTTAGGATAGTGCTCCATACATATTTATTCTGACTTGGAGCACACTGTCTACATGCTTTGTGCACTTTCTACTTTAGTTAGTGCCCTGTGAGAACCCCTAACCCTGTTTTCACTTACTAGCTACTTGTACAGCATAGTGGTCCCAGGCAGAACCATGTTATAGGCCTCGGCTAGACCTCTTTTTTAATTAGTAAATCAGTAGGAGCGGTATCTCGCCACGCCTTATAACATGCATAAATAACACAATTTCAACTATTTTTCCTTACATATAGCTGAGGCATTTTAACTGAACTTTGAAATTGCCAGAACTTGAAACCCGCTGAGGTTGGATCCTTCAAGACCAAGGGATACCACACATGATTTATCGCAGGCTCACTGGACTATGATTTTTGTGACTTTTTATTGTATTTATTTAATCTTGCATTTTTATCATGTTCCTATTTTATTCATTTTATATCTATATTGTGTTTGTAATCAAATGTGCTAATATGTACGTTTTTGGCTCTTTGAGTTGAAATAAAGCTATTTGATGATGAACAGTGTTGTCAATTAATCAATGTCCAGTCAAATACTTGCTTTTATTAGAAAACAAAGTATTTTATTTCTAACTCTACACATGCAAATACACTAAGGACTTCCTTAAGCAATAACACAATACCCTGGAAGTCGGGGGTTTTCAGAGAAATCCCTGTCCCACCCTCTTCTGCATAATGTGGTTGGGGTTATACCTCATTTACCAGTGGCCACATCCAGGGAATGCTTACTAGTAGGCCATACTCAGGAGTTCTCCTTTGACTCTTAGGAATTAGTCAAAAGTGTCTATGGTGCCGCAGCAGCTTCAACAGCAAATCCCCTGAGGTGCCAACAGGTCCAGTCTGAGTCTTACCCACTTCTTCAGCATGGAAGCATTCAGCGTTGCAGTGCATGCTCTGAGTTCTGATCCTGCTTGGAGAAGTCAGGCTGCTCATGGTACACGCAGCAGCACCCTCCAGGCATAGGCTTCCTCTTCTAAGCAGCACTGCTGGCTCTCTCTTGTGATCAGAGCAGCTTCTAGCTCACGTAAGTTAATTTCTCCCCAGTGAGGGGGGGATTCAATACCGGCGGGAGCCCAGTGAGGGTGCAACATTCTTCTCTGCATTCTCCTGGTCTTCGGGGTCAGTCAGGGCTGATCATTTTATGTGAGCTAGACCGGCTGATCACAGCCTCACTCTTTTCTCTGTCAACGGCCCACAATCTTTGGCAACGTAGTACCACCAGCCCCTCCTGGCATAGGAGGTTGCCTCGGTATCTCCGGAAACAGCATAGACTCTTCTGGTGCAATCACCCGCATGCATGCAGGGTCACTGCTAAGGCGTTCATGAGTCCTGGCATGCTGGTCAACCATTTACTTCAACAGTGGCCCCCTGTGGGGAGGCATGGCTTGCTGCAAGCTAAGATCGTCTCAAATTAGAGGAGCTCCATCACCCGCCTCCGCTACCCCCACAATAGTGGTGCCTGGAGCTGCCCTGTACACCAGGAGCATAACGATCTCTCTGGAATTAGGTAACAGGCTCAGAGGGGCACGGTGGGCTAGGATCTGAGTGACGATCCCGGCATCAATCCCGGCAGATGGTGGTGTGCAGGCCCAGGTGCCTCTGACGAGTCCTGCTGCAGCTCCCTTCTGAACAGCGGACTGCTCAGTCCTGAATCAACCTCCAGTACCAGTGTGGAAACACCAGCATGGCCAGACCCAGGGGACAGAGGCGATTGAGGAAGGTGGTCTAGACTAGCTGCAGGCAAAGCACATGTGAGATCTGCCTCCGCTTTCTGCGACCTGCCAAGATTTAGTGAGGCAGCCTGCAACCAGCACAGTAGGAGCTGTGGGCCCGGCCCAGGGGTACGGTGGTTGCCTGGGCATGTAGGAAGGTATTTCTGTAAAACTTGCCTGTGCTCAGTATAAGGGATATGCTACTAGATATTAGTGGTCTGGGAGGAGCCCGGTTGTGACTGTTAAGCAGCCCAGGTACCCTGTACTACTGGGAAGACCACTGACGAAGGGGTCCCAAGGCCAGACTGGTTGGAGATCCTCGGCACAGCGTGTAGTCAACCTTTGGTGATGTACAACTCCGATTGCAGGAAGGGGAGGACGTCCCTACATCTCTCCAGGACCCCACACCATTCTGAACTGGATTATACATGGAATGACTGACTGGTGTGCTGGCACCTTGGACCCTATGCTGACAATTGCCGCGTAGCTGCTAATTGAGATTGGCCCTGCTTGAGATTGGCCCTACTTCCTTTCCATCTGAGCCCTGCCTTGGATGCCCCACGTTGATCAATATATGACTGACAGAGGGGTAACACACTGGCTTGGCAGGTGTCATGGGTCACTTCAAGTCCATCAGCATATACCGGTGGGGGACCACCAAAAGGCCCCAGGTGAGTCGCAGGGTGCAGAGACGAGGCCCCCCAACATCACAGATAAGTTGGGCCTAATACTTATTGTGGTGAATACTTATCATGAATTCGTGAAGATCAAGATAGACAAGGTATCAGTGGCCCTTGGGGTACTCCCTGATGACGATCGCAAACTGGTGGACAGGGTGAAGCACAACAAGGACACGCTTGAGGAGGTGGGACCCGCTGTCTGAGGACTGCAGGACAAAGTAGCTGACTTGCTTTATCGTGTGGCCCTGCTGGACGAGTGGGCCGAGGACGCTGAGGAGTGAAGCTGTCGAAAAAATATATGTGTCATCAAACTCCCCGAAAGGGCAGAGAGGGCAGACACTGTGGCCTACATAGAGCGCTGACTGACCAAGAACGTTTCACCCCAGGGATTTTTGCCGTTGTTTGCCCTCAGAGAGCCCACAGGGTCTTTGCCCGGCCAGAAGAGCCACCACGTCCTGTGGTACCCCACCTGCTGAATCTCAGGGACAGGGATCTGATCCTACAAAAGGCCCTGGAGACCCGACGCTTCCATGTGGACAATACCTCAGCAGCCATCTTTTTGCACTATACAATGGCTGTCAGCAGAGATGTGCCTCCTTCTTCGCTTTTTAAAAAGGCACTTAGAGAAGCAGGAGTGCGCTATATGCTCTTGTTCCCTGCCTGATTCAAAGTGATAGTGAATGGACGAACTATCTTCTTTGATGAACCACCTGCTGCATTGTGACTGTTTAGAGACATATAAAAGGGATCTTGAAGGGAAGCAGAGCCCCCAACTACAAAGGGGTAACGTCAACAACGAGGATGGTGAGAAGGTGCCGGCAGAGTGTGCCCAACAAAGGGGCACGGAGATGGAGAGGGCAGTGGCACTGGATGCAGCAGCCTCTTTGAGAGCAATGCTGTAGAACTTCCATGGGCCGCACCAATCTCCATCTTCCTCTGAGAGTTTGAACTCTGATGCACTCCCTGAGGATCTGATCTCCAGGTCATTTATAACCCCCAGGTTGGTGGATGACCTTTGAACTGGGGGCTCCATGCCTACCTGACCTCTACGCCTAGACTTCCAAGCAGCAGGGAGCTGCCCTCTCTTTCCTTTATACTGTGAGATACTTTGCCTGCACTTGGTGATCAACCGCCTCCCTTTGGATGTGCCCGTACATCTAACTCATCTTTTAACTGGGTCAGCCTGGCTACGACAACTTTGATCCTGAATCATTCTGCTCTGGGGTAAATGGAGGCGTAGAGGGCTCCGCAATGGCTGCTGCAGCAGTCAAGCCTCATGAAAAAACGGTTTTGGGGAGTTGGCTTCTACAGTTATATTTAGTTTCTAGTTTTGGCTGGAGGGCAGTTTCTGCTCTGGTCAAGGATTAAGGAGTTGGGTTATTTGGTTGTTCTGTTTTTGTGATGTCCTGTCTGGTTCTGCGCTCCCTAAAGTGGATAAGGGGGGTTATGTGGGAGGGGCACCTGGTGGGGTACACCTGACACCAACATTATGATGGAGAAAGTGAAGCAATTCCCTTCCTCACTTGGAGAGTACGTGGATTCAGCTCTTTAGACAAGAGATACAAGATCCTGTCCTTCTTAAAGTGTGGAGGGGTGCATGTGGCCCTCCTCCAGGAGACCCACTTGGCTGACTCGGAGGTATCTAGATTGCTAAAACGCTGGAGGGGGTATGTATATGCCATGGACTATTCTGCTTTTTCCCAAAGGGTGTTGATATGGGTCAGGCCAGGAACCACATAAAAATCACTGAAACACAAATTGATGCGAAGGGCCGATATGCCTTCATAATGGGCTGTCTTAGTGGCCTTCACATTTGCATTGGCTGTGTATATGCTCCAAATGTAGGTCAATTGCAATTTTTCTCTGAGCTCTCCCGGATGCTTGCATTAGACCCTGGCATCCCGCTACGCCTGGGAGGCAACTATAACTGCTTTTGACATGTTCTCTTTTACCATTCGACACCCCCACTAATTGACTCACCAGTGACGAGGGTGGCACAGGGTTACAGAGAGTGGGTCTGGTGTGAACTAAACCAGGGACGCTGAGAATTCTTCTTTTCTCCAATGCATGACCTACAAGTGCGGTTAGACAACATTTTGGGCTGAGTAGAACTTATCAACCAGGGTTGCGCGTGCTGAGTATTTAGGCCGCACACAGTCAGACCATACCCTCGCTTAGTTGGGCTCCACTGGGGAGGGCGTATGTTGGCCATCCGTACCAGGAGAGTCTCGCCCAATTATTTATGTGAACCCACATTTAGCGACACCCTGGGTGACCAGATTTGTGAATACTTAGATGCGAATGCTCAAACTGCCTCCCATATGAACGTTAAATTGGACACATTTAAGGCTGTGGTAAGGGGGCATATCCATGGCCCTGCCCATTTTGACTATTTATAGCTCAAGACTAGTAGGACCTGTGTACAATTTTAAGTTGTATTAAGCAAAATCTGTATGTGATGGCTACCTCTATGGGGTAGGTTAGGGCCTCCAGCCATTCACCATCTTCAAGAGTCTCTAGATCTTTTCCCATTGTGCACTCAGATGCAGCAGAGGATCAGGCAAATTATTGACTGTTTTCTGGTAAGTGAGCATGATTGTGTTAAGGGGCATATAGGTATCAAGTAGCCTGTCTTTTAGCGGGGAGGCCTTAGGGAGTATCGGGCTCAGTGGCAGAGCCCTCTGTAGTGTGTGTCATATCTGTATATAGCGATAAGTTTTAGTGGATATCAGTTCATATTCTTTTTGCACCTCTGTAAAAGGGACAACATCCCCATGTAGCCAAAGGTCACCCACCTATGATAAACCAATAAGATCCCATTTATCAAGGCCAGGCTGAGTTCCCAAAGTACCAAACTGGCAGTATCCCAAAGTGGGGTAGCCTGCGTATTTTTGTCTCTCCATTCTGAGTGTTCAGAGAGTTGTGTGCCAAATGTTCAGCGTCACTGACGTGGACCCCTTAAATGTCATATGACACCATCCACCATACATGGCCCTAAGACAAATATTTAGGGATATCCAGAAGAGTGATGGCCCCATCATACCAACTTCTAGTCAGTTTTTGGGTGGCAACCAGTGGAGGGGCACCATTCCAAAGCAATGTGTGGACTTTGCCTTCAATCTCTTTGAAGTAGGAGGCCGGGACTGGAGAAGCGGTGTTGCACAATATATAAAGGAAGCAGGGTAATGCCATCATTTTGAAAAGAGCCACCTTACCAACCAGTGACAGGGGCAGCACCGTTCAATGTTGGACATCGTGCTTTAGAAATGTATATGGAGGTAAGGTTGTTGGCATAGAATAGATTGGGATCAGCAGTCACATAAATGTAGAGGTAGGGGAATTTGTCACAGACTACCCTGGCCTCACAATCGTGGAGTAGGCGAGGTGTCTCACCATGAAATATGTATATTAACAACTTTCTCCAGTTTATGGTGTATCCCGAGTAATTGCCAAACAGGGTGAGGACATGTATAATCCTATTAAGTGTATAGGTTGGGTTTGTGACTTAACGCACAATGTCCCCTTTATTTAAGGGAGATCTTTTCCTCCCAGTCATCTGCCCACTACAGACCCTGAACGAGGGGGTCTTGTCTAACTCAGGCCACCAGGATCTCCAAAATAAGGGTGATGTAGCGCTTAAACGGTTGAAAATTGTAGGGGTGCGTTATATTCACTGTTAGTCGGCACCCGCATATAATCAAATGTGTACTCAGGTATTTTGTGTGCAATGTATTAAGAATTGTATAATCTATATCGATTTCAATAGAAGTGTTAGCTATGTACAAGCATATTGTGAATGTATTAGAGAAATGCATAGAGTTCAGTCATTTGAACAATGTGATGTTAAAACGTGTAGATTAGAATTCGTGTCTGTAGACTGTTTAGTTTGACCACACATGAAAGAAAGACGTAAATGTCAATACTGTGATTTAGGCCTGCTTGTGTAACCGTAGTAGTGGCCAGAATTCGCATATATCGTTGAGGCGAAAGGCCTGGTATTGTCTTATGTTAGCCAAGGGCAATAGGCCAAAAAGGATTTATTCCAGTAGAGGTTTTAGGCTGTAGTAAATTGCAAGTTAAAAGATGTGAAGTATGTCTGTCTTGCATGATCTCACCCCAGGTGCAAGGACAGTTGCTCGTTAGTAGAGAAGCTTTTTGTTCATGAATTGACTTATGTAGTAAAAGCCAGACATGGGAGTGCATTGGAATGTGCCAATCGTAACTCCTAGTGCGGATGGCGTCTGGGACTCAAGGCCAAGCGATGGACGATGGAACTGGACAGCGCTCTGTGGAAAATTACTGAAAGACGACTCCGCAGAAGAGGAGGTGCAAAGGGCGTGTTCTGAGATTTGGGGTTCTGTATTAGGGAAAGCGCCCCGAGGGTGGAGGCAGATCAGAGCAGCCCAGAGCAGAGACAGGCTAGGCGAAGAGCTAGAGGGGGCAACTTAGACCAAGCTCTCTAAGTGAAGACTTCTTAGGAAGTTTCACTCTGACACCTTTCAACTGAGGGTCTCAAGGGATTGCTAAGTAGGGATGTCATCTAGTACAGAGTAGGGACAGAGATGGTATGGTCCAGTGTCCCTAATATCGACATTGGCTTGGTAGTTTCCTACCTCATGCTTTTAGAGATTGTGCTTTTAGTTATTTTTAGCCGTATGCGGATTCTTCGTAGAGTAGCATTTGTGTTAGTGCCTATGTACTTGTTGTGCCTCGTATTGAGGACTTTGTATCTTCAAATCTTTATGCTGATAATAAAAGCCAGAGAGCCAAGAGATTAAGCCTCGCGTCCTTGATTATGACAATTTGTGGACAGTAATTTTGATAATGGTGTTTATTCCCTCCACGCTATTGGGCAAGTAAAAAGTTCCATCTGACCAGAGTGGGTTCTAGTAGATAATTGCGAGATACTAAAATGGGCCGGAGCAGTTGGTAGCAGAGACGGATGGTTACTTCCGATAGCGAGGGACGATTAGATTAGATAAGGATAAGTGATCCTTGAGGCCCAAAAGACGATAAGTGATGCTGAATCATCAGATGGCGAGCAGCAGACGGCAGCAGATGAGCATCGACGGCGAGTAGCAGTGCGGCAGAAAGCAGCAGTTCCAGGAGTGAGTATGAACATAATGAGATGTTGTAGATTGCGGTGTTGATTTGTTGTGTGATGTCTTGCGGAGTTGATGTGTATGTCGTGTGATTGTGAGATCAGGCTGTGAGCGCGCGCAGCCCGGGAATTGTGGTGTAGAAGACACCTGAGATAGATTTTGTTGACCACCCAAAGGAGATCGTGAGGTACCATCGATCACCTGGACCGAGATAGGGGGAGCGAACGTGTGTGTGTATGGCAACTTAACGCTGGTCGTGGGTTGTTGTGTGCGGATCGGAGTGTTAGTAACCTATCAGTGGCGATCTGTCTGGCCGGACGGGGGCAGACGGGCGCCAATCGAGGTCAACAAGGTCGAGATACTGTGGACGAACAGTCAGAGGCTGTGGACGAACAGCCAGAGAAGTAACTTAAGCGGTTATTTCAGTGTATGAGGGAGTGAACGTGTTTGGAGAAGGGAACTGCTGCGAACGGAGGAAGGTGACGTCAGAGGGTGTCGCGCTGTGATAAGCCGGTTGGTGTGAGTCGCGCTGTTATTGGAGGATTTAAGAACAAGAAGTAAATAGAGCGCGAGACCAAATTCGCTCGTCATGAAGTGTCTTAGGGTTTTGCGAGAATTGTGTAGAGGCGATAAGCATGTGGTTGTTCGTGAGGGAGAAGAAGCCCCTCCCGAGGACACCCCAGCACATTACATGGCAAAGAATGTGGGGTTACACACTATAGTTTGGATCGAGAATTGGCACAAGATTACACAAGGTGAAGGGGAACTAGTTTCCCGAGGTATGGCTCATTTAGACTAGCGGTGCTGTACCAACTGAAGACGGTGATGGGGTCCTTAAGACCCTTGCCAAGATCGGCACAGTTCGAGGCATTACATGCGTGGATTAGAGCAGCGCATGATAAGGAAAAGGGAAGAAGTCAGGAGAGGATGAGGAAGTCGATTAGGGCATTTCAGGATGCCAAGTGGGACGCAGCAGAGAAAAGATGGAGAGTGCAGACAATTGAGGAAGAGAAACTGTATCCCTTACTGATAGACTCGACGGGGATAAGGCATGCGAAAGCACAGGATGAAGAGAGTGACTCCGATGATGGGGTATTGCAAAGATTGTTAGACGAGAGACCACCTCCTTATAATCCAGACGAAGTGGATGATCGGTGGGGTGAGAGGGGAGAAACTAGAAGGGTAACAATTCAACCCGAGACCCGAGTGGAGGGGTTGGTTTCGTGTGGAACAGAGAGTTCACGGAGTCAGTCTGAAGTTAGTGGGAGGATTGAGAGGGAGATGAGGTTACCGGATGCATTGAGGGTACCGGTCACCATTGGACCGATTGTGTCGATATACAGTCCGGAGTCGGAGGAAGGAGAAAGGTCTGAACAAGTGGCAGAAAGAACGAGGAGAGAAAGCGAGGAAAGTGGGTTGGAAGGGGCAATGGCCCGACCTCCAAGCCCTGTACAATGGAGTACACCATTGGCAGCGGTGTCAGATACATCTAGGGGCGAAGAGGACCAGAGATTGGGGAGGCCGAGGACTCTGATGGAGTCGAGATCAGATTTAAGGTCATGGGTACCGTCAGAGAGGCACCTGAACCGGAATGTGGGCCAAGCGGAGAAAGCTCAGGATAACTTCAGGAGTTATTCTGCTCCTATAGAAGCACCAGAAGAAAGGAGAGAGAAGGAACCGGAATGTGAATATGACGAGGGACGTGGAGCCAGTTGTCAGGTGTTGAAAGGAGCCTTGAAGGCAGGGATGATAGATATAGTAAGGCTCAAGGCAGAGGTAGACGAAATAATATATGGAAGTCTACCTCTTGAGAGGATAGTATCTTACAATCCGGATGAGCTGTTTTTCGTAGCGAAAGATGTGACTCGGAAAGCACGAATGGCACACGAGAAATTGAGGGGATTGGCGAAGGAATATGATGTGGATTTATCCAAGACTAGGGTGTTGCAAGGAAGTCATAGGATGCATTATACTGAGCGAGAGTTGGAGGAGAAGAGGGTTGTTGGATTGAGGTCACATGCCAGAGAACTGGTTCTAGCCATGCGGCCATGGCTGACGCTTGATAAATGGGAAGAGAAATGGTCTAAGAAAAAGACCTCTAAGGGAGCGGAAGGAGGAACCCCGGGTGAAGGGTTGTTATTAGCAAAGACCTTTCCCCTGAGGGAAGTGGCGAATGGAGGATATGTGCATGTACCATGGAGCAGGGGGGATTTGGCATCATTTACGAATGATTTTCCCAGGCTCAGGGAGAAGCCTGCCGAGTGGTACAAGCAAGTTGAGCGTTTTGTCAAGATTTCGAAGGTGTTGTGGATAGATCTAAATACCTTATTCGATATTGTGGTTCCGGGAGATCTGTGGAACGCATGCAAGGTTGCTGTTGATTGGCCGGACTATGAACCTGATAGGAACATGATTACAAATGGTCCGTCGCCAGTAGTGATGAGGTTGTATGATAAAGTGATTACCTGGTTGAAATCGAAGGTTTCACCTCAAGATATAGACTGGGTGAAAATAGACAGGACAGTGCAGGAACCAAAGGAGACAGTACATGAATTTTATGAGAGACTTTTGAAGGCTTTTAAGCAGTACAGTGGCCTAGATGAGCTGGAAACGAAAGATATGGGACAGTTTGTGTCTAAGTTCGTGCTGGGTCTGAAGCCCGAGGTTAGTCTCATGATACAGCAGCATTTAATTTGTTGGCAGAATAAGCCCGTAGATGAAATCTTGCGGTACGCCAGGTACTGCACGGATGAGTTTGAGTCGAAGCACAAGAAGATGAAGGATAACCTATTGCTCATTCAGATGCAAGCTGCTCAGGGACCGTTGAATGGGGGTACCAGTGGTGAGGAGACAGGGAAACTATCAGACAGGGAATCAGAACGTGCAGGGTCAAGGAAGGCCGAGGCCCGTCGACCCTAGGACCGGGATAGATGTAGCTATACTGAAAAAGACGACAGCTTGTCACCAGTGTCATCAGGTGGGACACTGGAGGCACGAGTGTCCCTTGAACCCCTATAATCAGCCACAGATGGAGGGAGGAATGGGTCAGGTCCCTGGGGCGGAACAGGTACAGACGGTGACTGTACCGAGAATGATGCAAGGGGGGACCGGCATCCCGCAAGTGCAGATTCCCCAGCCACCCAGGATACAAAATGTACAGCAGGGAGCTCGAGCTTATTTGCAGATGCCCATGTTCGAAGTGAGCGAGGAGAAGGATATGGATTTTCTGGCTCGGCTGAGTTTAGGCCAAGAGGATGACTGCATACTTAGGGCCATCTTAGAAGTAGATCAGAGAGGACCCTTTGTGGAAGCAGAGCTTGACAGACACCCTACTACATTTTTAGTTGATACGGGGGCTACCAGGTCAACTATAAGATCAGCAGTAGTTCCGGGTGTAGCCCTTTCTGGAGAAAGCATACAAGTGGTTGGAGTAGCGAACAAGAGGCTAGTTAGCCCCTTGACAGAACCGATTCCAGTCAGGATAGGAAACTTTAGGGATCGACATCAGTTCGTGGTGTGCGATTCTAGCCCTGTTTGTTTGTTGGGAAGAGACTTATTGTGCAAGCTCAATTGCACAATTTACTGTACTCGAAAGGAGTAGAGGTGCAGACAAGAGATGATGATGCGACCTTTAAGGTTGCAAATCAGCGGGTGTGCGTGGAAATGTACCCAGCCTTGACAGTGGAGGAGCTTCCACAGGATTTGAGGGAGTCCGTATCGGCTGACGTGTGGGACCTAAGTGGAGAGGAGATTGGCTTAGTCAGGGGGGTGGAACCGGTGAAGATACAGGTTAAGCCAAACGCGGAATTCCCGAGAACACCTCAGTATAAATTATCCCCTGAAACGATTGCAGGGATTAAACCTGTGATCGAGTCTATGATTAGGCAGGGAATACTGGTGGAGATCATGGGTAGTCCATGTAACTCGCCCATTATGGGACTGCAGAAACCAAGTGGGAAGTTCAGGATAGTGCAAGACTTGCGGAAAATAAACGACATCGTTGTTCCATGTTGTCCAGTGGTACCGAATCCATCTGTGATACTGTTTCAGATCCCATGTGAAGCTGGATGGTTCACAGTGATTGACTTATGTCAGGCATTCTTTTCGATTCCCCTACACGAGGAGAGCAGATTTCTTTTCGCATTTAGGCTAGAAAATCGTATATTAACGTGGTGTCGTATCCCACAGGGGTATACGGAGAGCCCATCGATTTTTAATCAGCTCCTAAAGAAGAATCTTGAAAGTCTTGTGCTGCCGCGACACTCTGTTTTGGTGCAATACATTGACGATCTGCTTGTTGCGTCAGAAACAGAAGACGCTTGCAGGGCCGATACCATTGCGCTGTTGAATTTCCTGGGAGAGAACGGTCACAAGGTGTCTCCGAACAAGTTGCAATACTGTTTACCTGAGGTACAGTATTTGGGGCACAGGATCAAGAAGGGCAAGAGGAAGGTGTCCCCAGATCGCATTGATGCGATCCTGAGAATGCCAGTTCCCTCAACCCAGAGGGAAGTTAGAATGTTTTTGGGAATGGTGGGCTATTGCCGCCAGTGGATCCCAAACTTTTCCTTTGAAGCGAAGCCTTTACAGCGGCTGACGCGAAAGGATGTAAGTGATCCGGTACCATGGGACGACGACTGCTTGAAATCATTTCTGAGGCTGAGAGAAGCCTTATGTAGCGCTCCTGCGTTGGGAATGCCAGATTACAACAAGGCATTTGCAGTGTTCTGCTGCGAAAGGGAAGGTTGCGCATTAGCAGTGTTAACTCAGAATCATGGGGGTGTCCGTAGACCAGTTGCCTATTTCTCAGCTACTCTAGATCCAGTAGCTTCTGCGTTGCCCGGATGTCTCAGATCCGTTGCGGCAACAGGTGTCAGCATCGAGAGATGTGAGAGCATTGTGATGGGTCATCCTCTTACTGTACATGTGCCACATTCTGTTGAATTGTTGATGACTAGGACTAAAACGCAGCACCTCACGAATAATAGGCTGACTCGTTATGAGCAAGTTATCCTTGCAGCCGATAATGTGACATTGAAGAGGTGTGCTGTTTTAAATCCTGCGACATTGTTACCTGTTCCAAATATAGATGATAATGAAGATTGTGAGGACCATGATTGTCTCCACGTTACGGAACTATGCACCAAACCGAGACCTGACATTGTTGATGAACCGCTCCCAGTGTCAGATGAGATTTTCTTTGTGGACGGTTCATGTTTAAGAGACAGTGTCGGTCGATTGAGAGCAGCGTTTGCTGTATGTACCATCACGGGGGTGGTTGAAGCCGCTTGTTTAGAAGGAGTACACTCCGCGCAGGTGGCTGAGCTCATTGCTTTGACTCGTGCCTGTTTGGCAGCCGACAAGATCCGTGTAACGATTTACACGGACAGTCAGTATGGGTTTGGTGTGGTTCATGACTTCGGACAGCTATGGTCCCAGAGAGGGTTTATGACGTCTTCAGGTTCTCCTATAAGAAATGGTGACCATGTACGAAAATTGCTTGAAGCATTGCAAAGCCCGGATGAAATTGCCGTTGTTAAATGTGCTGCTCATACGAAGGGAAATGATTTTGTTTCGTTGGGTAACAATTATGCCGATGAAGTAGCTCGGTTTTGTGCAGAGCAGGGATGCAATTTTACGGAGACTCACATTGAAGAAACTGAGGAGGAATTGGTGTATGATCAGATGTTAGCAATGGCAGACTCATGGGAAGAACTGAAACAGCTTCAGGAAGGAGTCTCGGATCAGGAGCGAGATAGTTGGATACGAGCGGGGTGTGAGAAAGGAGATGTGGATATATGGGTTTCGAATGATGGACGAGCAGTGTTGCCGGAAAGTTTGTTGAACCCCATGGAGAGGCTGATACATGGTGCTGTGCATCTTGGGAGAGACGCAATGATGAGAGTGTTTCGTCAGACTTGGTACAACCCGAAGTTTCGGGCAGTGGCTGAAACCGTGTGCCAGAGGTGTGTCACTTGTCAACAGATGAATGTAGGAAAGAGGACAGCTGTGACGTTGAGCCACATAGGGAGGTCAGGAGGACCTTTCAATAGGATGCAGCTGGATTTTGTTGAAATGCCGAGGTGTAATGGGTTGAGGTACATATTAGTGATAGTATGTGTCTTTTCCAGGTGGGTGGAGGCATACCCTACACGCAGATGTGACACACTCACGGTAGCTAAACTACTATTGAGAGAACTCATTCCAAGGTACGGGTTCCCGACGTCCTTTGAATCGGACAGAGGAACTCATTTCCATAGCGAAGTTATGAAGTTGCTTTGTGCTGCCCTGAATATAGATCAGAGACTACATTGTAGCTATAGACCAGAAGCTTCAGGGATAGTGGAGCAGGTGAATGGAACTCTAAAGGCTAGGATGGCGAAAGTGTGTTCGTCTACGTCTCTGAAATGGCCTGATGCATTACCCTTGGTCCTTATGAGCCTCCGAAGTGTGCCTGATAGGAGGACTGGGTTGTCTCCCCATGAAATCCTAATGGGAAGAGCGATGCATTTGCCTGCAATACCTGCTACTGCTCTGATAAATATCACTGATGATATGATCCTGGACTATTGTAAAGGCCTTGCTGATGTGGTCCGTTCTGTGTCTCAGCAGGTGCAGACAGCAACGGTTCCAGCTGCGAGCGACCTGTGCCACGACTTAGGCCCAGGCGATTGGGTCTTAGTCCGCAAGCACGTGAGGAAGAGTTGCTTGGATGCTAGGTGGCGAGGCCCATTTCAAGTGATCCTCGTCACGAACACAGCAGTTAAGTGTGGAGGTTTACCGAACTGGGTGCATGCTTCCCATACCCGTAGAGTTCCAGCACCCTTAGAAGATACAGCCCCTCTCGAGAACGAAAATCCAGCTGAGCCGACAGAACCTCCAGAGAGGGCCAGTCAAGCTGTAAGGGTTGCTGAAGCGGCTGATGGTGCACTGAACCGAGCTTAGGAAGGACGTGAAAGAAGTACTGACCCAGAAACGGGAGAAGGAGCAAGAGGTGCAGTGGGTAGTACGGAATCGAGTTCTGCCGAAGAGGAGGAGGTCAGTGCACAGGGTATCGAAGGGAAGACCGGAGGTGCCACAGAAGCAGAAAGGGTTTGGCCCGCAAGACAGAAACGGGTAAACCTGAGGTTGGTACCGGACACAGATCTTGCACCAGTTTCGGAGGAGCCAGAAGAAGAATCAGGCGACGAGGAGTATCCTCAAGGTGTGAGAAGGTCGAAGAGAACTAGAGTGCCAAGTCGGAAGTACGCTTCACCAGAGTGGGCATATCAAGTGACTGATGCCAGGGTTACCGAGCACGGGAAGATTGAGGTCGATGACATTGGTCAACAGTGTCCCGCTCCAGAGGGTGGAAGTGTTGCTGAAAGTTCCGGGATTGGAGATCGAAGGAATTCTGACTATTCACATTCCGAGTCCACCCTTTCTGAGCGTCATTCGAGGTATGATCTTGGACAATTTGGAGTTCCCGACGTTCACTACTGTGCCAGATCCACAAGAACTGATCATCCTTAAGCTCGAAATATTGCAGGGAATCCTGGAACTGTTGGGACCAGCGGTTATGTTGGACTGATTTGAGAGGGTTGCAAGCAGTGAAGAAGATAACCTAGACCCGAGCGGAAGAAGAACAAATTTAGGGATTTTTCCGTTATAGAACGAAGAAAAGTTAGGGAGGGTTTGCCTAAGTTCACGAAAGAGACATTAATGAGAAAGAGACTTACCATTTCAGAAACTGTATTGGACATTGAGTATATTCCGAAGATGGCAGATCCTGCAAACACACATCGTAGGGCTAAAGTGATAATAGGTACACTGATAGGGGTTGTGATAGTCACTATATTTGCAGTAGTGATCAGTTCATATATGGTGGCTCACAGGCAAGAGGGGAAGGTTCAGGGAGCACCCACACCTATTACCCCAGGACAGAGAGATGTCAGTATCCGGGAACAGGGAACATCAAAGTTAAGTGAGGATCGCAGACTCCACATGGATTTGTCGAAGGGTGATTTTAAGCTTAATGCGTATGCAAAGTTATTGTATGAATATGTTGATGCGATGGATGTGAAGGATTGTTATGTGTGTATGCAGTTGCCTGCTTCAGTGGATGAAGGTATCAAGTATCATCATCTCCCATTGACATATGGGATTTCTTGTAGTTTATTGCTCAGTCTATTTTATGATAGGAGACAGTTCGAGTATTTCTTTTCAAATTTTGACACAGTACTTCCTGAAGTTCCAGCAATCAAGCATTTGATAAATATGATTATTATAAGAAAGAGGACAGACTCCTGAAGTATTTTAGACCGACTGTGAAGTTGGATACTGCGCATGCTCACAGGTATAACCTGACATGTGCGTTATCTGAGACGGAGAAGAAATTCATTGATCAAGTAGAAGACAGATATAGAAAGTTGACCCAGACACGAGACACCGGAGATAGTCCAGTAGATTGGACTGAGGAGGAGAGGGCTCACAGGTCCAAGGGAAGTTATGGACCAATAGCGTTAGATGAAGTGCAGAGAGGGAATTTGTGTATTGGGCGGCCTCAATCGGCCACGGAGAAGGTTGCAGTAGGACATAGTACCTGTTCTGAGACCTTCACCCAAAAGCTTCTGTTAAGGGTTTTATGCAAGGTCCAGTAGAAGTGATTCCGACAGTGTATTATGTATGTGGGAAGAATGCTTATGTCAGGCTACCCGCAAATTGGTATGGCATATGCTATTTGGCTATCATATTCCCGAAGATTTATCACACAGAGGACTTGGAGTTGTTAGAGACGAAGCAACATTCCAGAAGACGTAGGGCTGCAAACGCCGGTGCAGTGATTGGGGATATATACGGAGCAATGATACCTAGTATGGGTGTGGTGTTGAATGACGTGAAGATCAGGAGGTTGGCGACTGTAGTTGATGAGTTGTCTATGAATACGGCGAGGTCTTTGTTGTTGGTGGCTGGAGAGATGTTGTCGATACGAAATATGGTTATGCAGAATCGCCTTGCGTTAGACGTGTTATTAGCCAAGGAAGGCGGAGTCTGCAAATTATTGAAGGTTCAAGAATGCTGCACATATATTCCAGACAACACGAAGGAGATAGGGAAGTACATAGATAACATCACAACTATTCACAAGGAGATTATGGACTTGACGGAGGAGAATGTGTGAGAAAAGATTGGACAAGGATTTGGAAGAGTGGGAACGTGGTTTGCGAATTTGGGAAGAGGATTTCTTGCATCAGTGTTGAAGCCAATTATCATTGCTGTAGTTTGTGTGATTTGTTTGTGGGGATGCGTGAAAGCGTGGAAGTGGTATCAAGGAGGCAAGGTTGAAAGAGCTCTTAGGCCAAACGAGAAAAGGATGGCGAAGTTTCAGGAGCAGCAATATGAGAGTCGTAAGAGAATGGAGGAGTTCGACATGGCGGAGCCATGACTAGTACAGTTTAAATCAGTTCTAAAGAAGAAGATTGTAATGGTGTGATGACAGATGTCATCAAAGGGGGGAACTGATGTAGCGCTTAAACGGTTGAAAATTGTAGGGGTGCGTTATATTCACTGTTAGTCGGCACCCGCATATAATCAAATGTGTACTCAGGTATTTTGTGTGCAATGTATTAAGAATTGTATAATCTATATCGATTTCAATAGAAGTGTTAGCTATGTACAAGCATATTGTGAATGTATTAGAGAAATGCATAGAGTTCAGTCATTTGAACAATGTGATGTTAAAACGTGTAGATTAGAATTTGTGTCTGTAGACTGTTTAGTTTGACCACACATGAAAGAAAGACGTAAATGTCAATACTGTAATTTAGGCCTGCTTGTGTAACCGTAGTAGTGGCCAGAATTCGCATATATCGTTGAGGCGAAAGGCCTGGTATTTTCTTATGTTAGCGAAGGGCAATAGGCCAAAAAGGATTTATTCCAGTAGAGGTTTTAGGCTGTAGTAAATTGCAAGTTAAAAGATGTGAAGTATGTCTGTCTTGCATGATCTCACCCCAGGTGCAAGGACAGTTGCTCGTTAGTAGAGAAGCTCTTTGTTCATGAATTGACTTATGTAGTAAAAGCCAGACATGGGAGTGCATTGGAATGTGCCAATCGTAACTCCTAGTGCGGATGGCGTCTGGGACTCAAGGCCAAGCGATAGACGATGGAACTGGACAGCGCTCTGTGGAAAATTACTGAAAGACGACTCCGCAGAAGAGGAGGTGCAAAGGGCGTGTTCTGAGATTTGGGGTTCTGTATTAGGGAAAGCGCCCCGAGGGTGGAGGCAGATCAGAGCAGCCCAGAGCAGAGACAGGCTAGGCGAAGAGCTAGAGGGGGCAACTTAGACCAAGCTCTCTAAGTGAAGACTTCTTAGGAAGTTTCACTCTGACACCTTTCAACTGAGGGTCTCAAGGGATTGCTAAGTAGGGATGTCATCTAGTACAGAGTAGGGACAGAGATGGTATGGTCCAGTGTCCCTAATATCGACATTGGCTTGGTAGTTTCCTACCTCATGCTTTTAGAGATTGTGCTTTTAGTTATTTTTAGCCGTATGCGGATTCTTCGTAGAGTAGCATTTGTGTTAGTGTCTATGTACTTGTTGTGCCTCGTATTGAGGACTTTGTATCTTCAAATCTTTATGCTGATAATAAAAGCCAGAGAGCCAAGAGATTAAGCCTCGTGTCCTTGATTATGACAATTTGTGGACAGTAATTTTGATAATGGTGTTTATTCCCTCCACGCTATTGGGCAAGTAAAAAGTTCCATCTGACCAGAGTGGGTTCTAGTAGATAATTGCGAGATACTAAAATGGGCCGGAGCAAGGGCAAATATTAAAGGTGACAGTAGGCAACCCTGTTGGGTGCCTCGTTAAAGTTGCAAGGAAGAGGACACACTTACATTCACTGTCACTTGGGCTAATGGATCAGTGTAGAGGTGCCGGAGTCAGCCCACATACCGAGGGCCAAAGCCCATCCTGTGGAGCACTTCAGACATGTGTGGTAAATATTCTTTTTTACCTTGACTGAATTTCATACGGGATCTAAAGTAAAGTAAAATAGCTCAGAATAACAAGAGGCAGAATCCGTGGTATAAGAGATTTTCTGAATGGGCTTTATTCCAAAATGGCCGACTCGAGTGGCGGCCTTCAGGTTCCGTCACCACGAGGGTTCAGGAAGTGAAGTACAATACTTTATTGACAAGAAGTAACTTTTATAGGTCATACATTACAATGAAATGAATGCAAAAAGGCGTAACAATTGATAAGAGAAATGACATAGCGGTACGTAATCGAAACTAGGCGTAATAAGGAGCAAAAAGAAACATGATTGGCTCTGATTATCATGCATAAGTGGATCTATAAGATAATACTTAACATAGATGCGCGCGCAGCAGCATGACGTGTGATTGAGGTGCAACTAGGGGGTGACGAGGACTTGACATTTAGCTCTACGTGTGGAGACAAGAAGTCTGGGGGGTCAAGTCAACCTAATCCCAAATCATATCTAACATCCTATGTTTAGAGAACTATGTTATCCACAAGAAGAGACTCTCGGACAGAATCTATTCTATACTGACTGTGTGCGTGTACAAGCGTCTAAGTGTCTATATGAGATGCGAGGGGCAGAAAACTTTCCATGGCAACAGGGCTATGAATTACTTGCAGGAGGACGGAAAGGCCGAGTCCTTTGCCTATGAGCTAAAGGAAATGTTTACCTAAATCACTGGACAGGAATGCATCGGCTGAAGAGCAAAGTAGATAATTCGAAGGTGAAATACAGCGTCTTGGCAGGCAGGCAAAAACTGGCCGAGGCAGGCACCGTTAGCTGCACGAGGAGTAGGACAAAGTTCATGGATACAGATGCGAGCTCAAACTGAAGCTGTCAGAGACAGAGAGCAGGGAAGGCTTTGAGGACAGAATCGGGCCTACTTGCCTGAACTGTAAAAATGGAGTAACTTAGCCATATAAAGCCGGTGGCCTTTCATACTTAGGAATCGAATATCCAGCCCATTGATGGCGGATCTGACAGAGAACATGTTGACAGTGGACGCACATATGTTTGCGTTTGGCAACTGGAACTGGAGGGAGTATACATGTACTTGTGACATGCACATAGAACCGTTGGGGTCCAAGATAGGGGACATAACTGACCAGAAAAATCCATATTTCCACATTCCCTCCTTGTCCCCTTCTTGCCCTTCACGAGATATCAATCTTCATCAATCCATTTATCTGTTCATATAGCATCATTTGTTCTTCTTTCTTCTTCCGGGATCTTGAATGAAAATCTTGATGTGGAATGCACGATGTGGCACACAGACCACAAATCGCTGGTCCACATTGCAGGCATAAACCACAACTGAAGAGCATAAGAAGGCCAATACCTAGGAAGGATAGAACTCTCCATCCCCAGGCTGATATTACACTCCAAAACCACCCGGACCACGTCCAAGTGCCTGGATTCTCGTGTATCTGGCTCACAATCTTATGAAGGCGTGTTATAGCTTTATATACAGATGGCGAATTTTCTGGTATGAATATGCAGCAGCTGGATCCGATGACCCTGCAAGCTCCGCCCCTATCGGCCAGGATGACGTCAAGGACAAGGCGATTCTGGAGAACAACAATTCTCATCACTGATTGTTCCTCTGTCAGATTGCCTAGGGCAGCTATAGTCTCGTTTACTACAGCTTCAAGAGTCTTGGTTAGTCTACGTATCAGCTTACTATTCGATATTGTACCTATATAGGGAAAGATACCTTTATTGAAATCTACATACTTGTCCCATGCCGTCTCAGTATAATCGACAACTGGGAGATCTCTTCGCTCTCTATTGTGTACTAAATGAACATTCCGATAATAATCAGGGGGAGCTAGGAAAACAGGTGGTAAAAGGAATGCTATGTAACAGGTACCATCCCAATCTAGAGGCAGACGCATATATGCCGTCTGACCACATATAAAGTAAGAATGGCGAGAAGCTCTAAATGAGGATTTACCTTGATCACTATATTCTATTGTAGTAACGCATTGGCTATGGCCCATATGTATGGAACCAACTTTTCTTACACATAATTCACCCTTAACTGGAAATACTGACATAGTGGGCAGAATTAGTTCAACTTCGGATTTGACATTCAGAATCATAAGATTAGGTGTAAAATTACCTAATTTATACACTTCATTTTCTAGGTCAGTTCCTGTTCTACTGGGGTGACCCTCCTTATTAGGATGACAGACTTTGAATAAAACTAGATTCAGATTTCCCCATATCCAATGTTGTTGATAAACTGCTGTGTCTGAGTCTATGGAATTTAGTAAACTAAACCATGCTCCACAGGAGCCATTGTGTGTGAACGGATGTGGAAAGAAAGGCAGAACTCCTTTGTTATTCTGATAGGGAGGGAGTCGGCCACACACCCAACAATTGGTGGCATTACTAGTCTGATGGGAATGATGTAACATACTAATGAAGGTGTTATTGCGCAGCGCAAGTCTATAAGATAATTCATGTGGCGGTAGGTCACTAAAAGAATGTTCAGCAGCAACATCATAAACATGTCTAGAGATAGGATGATATATGTGCAAAATCACACTCGTAATAATTATTAAAACACTCAATAAAAACAAAATTAATAATGTCCTTATACAGTAGCTACGCAGTGATTTACAATACGCCTGTCGTTTCAACATTTCTCGGGTATTTTCTCTACTCAGGTCCAAGGGATACATGTCGGAGACAATTCAACCGCTTCACCTTGGAGAGGACTTAAACAATCAAATTGCTCGACTGTTTGGGCCTAAGCTTTAATTTATAGCACTGAGAGTCATTCTGTTCAGCAAAAGGAAGTTTTGAATCAGTCTGTGAGGGAGTGCAGGGCACAGTGTCTATATCCGAGGATAGTCCATGAAATTTCTTAATATGGCTGGAATGTATCCAGCCCTTGCGGCCCTCAACTTTCACGGCTGTTCTTGTGGTCAGCAGGACTAGCTTCGGTGCTTTCCACCTGGGCTCCAACTGGGTCTTCCGATCAAAATTTCTTATAAACACCAGATCCCCCGGAGCAACGTCATGGGGTTTCACCTCAGTGTTGTCAGGAAAAGCTGCAGCTACCTGTGAACGACAAGATTGTAGTGCAGACATCAAGGAAGCCAAGTAATCTGTCAGCATATTACAATTAACATCAGTTATTTTACGTGGTATAGGCGTCCCCCACATATTTGGTGGCCTTCCGAAGATCACCTCATACGGGGATAGCCCTGTTCGAGAGTGTGCTACCATTCTTATGTAAAATAGTGCAACTGGTAATGCTACTATCCAGTCAACACCTTTCTCCTTACATATTTTAGACAATCTGATTTTCAAAATTTGATTATGTCGTTCCACGAGACCTGCTGCCTCGGGGTGTCGGACACAGTGGAATTTCCACTGATATCCCAACAAAAGTGAGACATGTTTCATTAATTCGGATGAGAAAGGCTGGCCGTTATCTGAATATACAACACGTGGTAAACCGTACCGCGGGAAGAATTCTCGCACTAACTGTTTGGCAGTAGTCGGGGCCGTGTAATCTGATACTGGGTACGCCTCAGTCCATCGGGAGAGAGCGCAGACAACTACGAGAACATATTTGAATCCTCGACATCGTTCCATCTGGATATAATCCATTTGGAGCACTTCAAAAGGATGATCAGGAGTCTGGAATCCACCCTGTTCTACGGGAACACTTTTTCCTGGGTTGAACTGACAACAGATCATACAGGTACGGACTTTTTGTTTAGCTGCTGCTCGTAAATGTTTGTTGAACCAAATGTGTTGGATGCTATCTAGCATAGCTTTCTCTCCTAAATGCGCTGGGCTGTGAATTGTAGCTATAATGGCTTGGACCATAGAGTCAGGAAGAAACCATACAGATTTCTCCTTCGTCATCCATCCCTGATCTGTCTGGATCCCTCCTAGTTCAGTCCATTTCTTTAATTCTTCTGCAGTAGCATGTGTCTGTATGTCAATTACGTCAAGTGCGGGATCCTTAATTGTCATACACGGTGTTGGTGTCTGAACTATTGGCTTTGTCATGTCTAATGTGCGATTCTGAGCAGTCTGTTTAGCTGTTCTGTCAGCTAAATCATTGCCTTGAGAAATGATATCAGTAACCTTCGTGTGTGCTTTACATTTCATAATCGATATGGCAGTTGGTAGATGTATTGCGTCTAACAAGGCATGAATAAGGGTTCCGTGCTGAATGTGGGCACCGTGGGAAGTTAAATAACCTCTCTCTCGCCACAGCACGCCGAAGTCGTGTACAACTCCGAATGCATAACGTGAATCAGTGTATATGTTGACTTTTTTATTTGTGGCTTGAATACAGGCTTGTGTTAGAGCAATAAGTTCTGCTGCTTGGGCTGACAAAGTATCTATACAATTTGTCTCAATAACTTCAGTGTCTGTTGTGACTGCATACGCGGCCACTAAGTCTCCTGTACTTGCTCTCATGCACGATCCGTCTACATACAACGTTAGGTCTGGATCTAACAATGGAACGTCTGTCAAGTCTTGTCTAGGTTTCGTCTTTATTTCAATAATTTCAACACAATCATGAGCTAGTGGGTCTGTTCCAATTACAGGTAATAGTGTAGCAGGATTCAATGTATTACACCGTCGGATCTCTATGTGTGGCTGAAACAATGTCAGTTCATAACCGGTAAGTCTTGCTATGGTCAAGTGTTGTGTTTGTGTTCGGTTCACAAGAACTTCTACTGCATGTGGTACTTGTACTGTCAATGGATGTCCTAACACTATGGCATCGCTTTGTCTGATTGCTAAAGCTGTTGCTGCCACTGATTTCAGGCACGCGGGCAAAGCCTGAGCTACGGGATCTAATGTACTGGAAAAATAAGCACATGGCTTGCGTGATCCTGCTTGATCCTGAGTGAGTACTGACAAAGCAGTACCTTCGCGTTCTGTAACGAAGAGTGTAAAATGTTTACTATAACATGGTGTTGCTAAAACAGGTGCTTGGCATAAAGCTTCCTTTAGGCTTTCAAAAGCTTGTGTATGTTCCTGAGTCCAAGGGAGAACAGTCGATGTGGCTGCCTCCTGTGTGGTTAACCGAATGAGAGGTTTTGCTAGAAATGCGTACTGAGGGATCCATTGCCTACAATATGAAGTGAGGCCTATGAAAGCCCGCACCTCCTTTTGTGTCTGGGGTATTGACATGTTAGCAATTAACTGGATGCGATCTGGTGTAAGCTGCCTTCCCTCCTTGGACAGCGAGTGACCAAGATAAATAACTCGCTGGACACAGAATTGCAGCTTAGAAGGAGACACCTTGTGCCCCTTGTCGGCTAGAAAATGTAAAACTGTCAGAGAAGCCTTTTCACATTCAGGTTCGCTTCTCGCGGTGATCAGCAGATCATCGACATATTGAAACAGTGCAGTGTTGACTGGCATGTGGATACTGTCAAGTTCTCGTTTCAGTGCTTGGCTGTAGATGCTGGGGCTTTCTGTGAATCCTTGGGGAGCGCGTGAGAATTTAAAGCTGCGCCCATTTAAACTGAATCCGAACAAATATTGGCTTTCCGGATCTATTGGGACGCTGAAGAAGGCATTCTTGAGATCAATTACAGTAAAGAATGTTGCTTCGGAATCAATTGCTGTCAATAATGATGATATATCGGGGACCACAGGAAATTGTGGCACAATGCACTTGTTTAGTTCACGCAAGTCAATAACCAATCGGTATACTGGCGGAGCAGTAGGGTCAGTTCGTTTAAGAATCGGAATTATCGGCGAATTACATACATTGGAGTCTGTTTCTACAACTACTCCTTGGGCAATTAGCTCATCAATGATTTTCAACAAAGCCACTACAGCATCTTGCGGTAACTTGTATTGTCGCATTCGTGGTAATACCACTCCTGCCTTGAGTGTAACTCGGTATGGTGTAATGTTCATGCAACCAACATCAGTAGGGCCTTGTGCCCATAGACGTGCTGGTAAAGTCTGTAGTCGGGGATCCATGTCTCTAGACACATAGTGACCTTTGAAATCACGTAAAAACAACCTTATTCCTCCCGGAGAACAACATATTATGGCTCCTAGGGCTTTCAGAGTTTTAATTCCTAACAGATTTTCTGGGCATGATTTAGTAAGTAATAAATCTGTAGTTCGTGTCAAAGGTCCTATCGTAAGTGGAAGAGGCTGCGATACTTCATTAACAATAGGTTTTCCTGAAAAACCAAGGGAAACATTTTGAGAGCCTGAGAGGGGTGCCCCTGGAACTTCACTACGTTTTATAGTTGTTCGACTTGCCCCTGTATCGAGTAAGAATTTTCTATCTTGACCTAATAATTCACTATGTACATAAGGTCCTTCTTGATCTACAGGAATCTCGATAAGCGGTAAGTCAACTTCCCTCTCTAGGCTGGTTCATGCGTAACGCTGATACTCAGGATATTCATACTGTGCAGTCTGATACATTTGTCGTGTTGTGGTTTGTGTGGCAGTAACAGGCAACGGTGGTGCAGCTGGCACAAACTGTATTGGCTGTTGTGCGGCTGGCATGGCCTGGGAATGCGGCATAGCTCCTTGTTCATTCTGATCTTGTCTGTGTGGCCGTGATCTTTCTTGTGTTTTACCTATGGCGATATTATGTTTTAAAACTGGACAATCGTGTACGTAATGACCTGGCTTTTTGCAATAATTGCATGTCCCTTTTACCGGTCCTGCTGAATCGGACTGTGTCACACCCTTTTTATGTCCTTCAGCAGGTACTGTCTGAGACACTAGCATTTTCATTTTTGTATCTTTCATACGTCTTTGTTCGTGTTCTTGTTCATCTCTAATTCTATTGTGATGATACTGTAACATTTGTAGCATTTGTGACGGAGTGTTACTTTGCCAGGTACTCTCGAATTTCAATATTCTATTCTTTACTGGAGGTAAAGCATTCTCTACTAATTTTGTCACAAATAAATGTGGATACGACTCACTACTTGTTTTTATACCACTATTTATTCCAAAACATTTTTCAAATCGGGCATAATAGTCACTTGTGTCTTCATCATGCTTTTGTTTACAGGCCGTGATTGCACCCCAATCTTCTTTTTTCGTAGTTAATAAACGTGGCAGTACTTGTACTAGTAAACCTGGTAATGCTTTGACTTTATCCCCGAGCCCTGAACCTGCAGCTCGGGCCTTTTCTTCCGTTTCTAATGCTGTCCAATCTATCTTTTGGTCTCCCACTTCCCACTCTTTTTCTTTCAGTTTTTCATAAATGCCAGCAGGTAAGAGCACCTTTAATATCGTCATAATATCAGGATAGGTATACTCTCCCATCAGCAACATGTCCTTAATTTCTCGGTGGAAACCCGCTGGGTCTTTGTCATGACTTGGTACTACTTTCTTCATTTCTAACAATTCAATTTTGGATATGGGTGTGTATACAAATACACGGTGAAACTCATTATCTTCGCCTTTTATTGGGTGCACTTCTCGTAAGGGATTTTGTCTATCCATATAATACGGCGTTCTTTCTCTGCGGGGCAGCGAGAAAGAATCCGGACTTACAAAAAGGACATACTGTTTACGTGACACTAATATTTCCTTAATTAACTTGTTACTAGAACCTCTCCATCTGTTCGTGAGTAGTTCCGTTAATATATCAGGTAAAGGACCAGGGTCAGCATGTTGGCTCTTATATAGTATAAGGAGTTGCTGAATCATATATATTCCAGCTAAACGTTGTTCATCTGTACTAAGGTTAAAAAACGTGTGTGCTACGGTCTCATCACCGTATTTTTCAGGACTGTCAATCCAGTGAACGGCTGATCTGGCTAATTCTTGCTCATCCATGGAATCGAGGAGATGGTAACCCCTTCGTCCTCGTAGTATTTTATCTGCGGCTTGGAACAAATGTTCAGGAGACTTTAAATTTATTACAGGCGTCGGATACGTTCTGCTATTATTTGGACATTCTGAGTGTATGGGATCAGAAAAGTATCTAGTATTATCACAGGATCTTCCTCTGCTTACGTATGCTATGGTTTCTGACTGTCTTGCGGAATTCCCTGATTCGGATACTTCATCTTGCTCGAACTCGTCTGTTTCCAATCTTTCTTCGTGAATACGTTCTATCTCTTTACGGATTTTTCGGCACATGGCTATTATACAGTTTTTCTTATCGTGTCTCCCTTCTGATATATTCTGGCTCCATTTTGTAAGAATTAGCATTGTATTCGGGTCTACCCCCGGTCGGTCTTGATTTCTGATCACACAGTTTATGAGGAAACGTAACAGTTCCCCCTGTATCTCTACTTTCTGGAATTCCATAGCTCTGTTAATACATTCTGGGTCTCGCCCTGTTTGGACAAAATGATATATTTTATCTAGATGCGTAATCATTCCTGGTAACCTCGCTAAATACTCTGCAGCTCGTCTGATACGTAAGGATGCCAGGACCATTTCGTCCTCTTTACCGACCACCGGGTCATATCTACAATCTATAAGGAGTTCCTTAAGCGTACGTTCACTTACGAATTTGGGTGTACGTGAATGCGCTGATTCTTGAAAAACAAGTTTATTTATTCTAGGTGGCGTAAAAGTATTGCTTGCACCTCCCGTGGCCCCTTCAGGGGCGTCGGGTGTGAATGGATTCGTTGAACGTGATACAGCAACTATAGGTGTCGATACCACTGTAGAATCGATTGCGGGGACAGATGCGGAAACAGATGTGCTTGCCGGAGCTCGTGTCGGGACTTGCTGTTGCACGGGGACAGATACCTGATCCTGACGTTGAACCCCTCCGCCAGACGGTCTATGTGGTGTGGGGTTAGCATACTCGGGAGCTGCGTCATCTAGATATGAGGAAAGAAAAACATCTTCTGCGGTTCTGGGATGTCCTTTTGGATGTACCCTAATTGGAAACAATGGGGGTGGCAAGTCTTTTGGCATCTCTGGAACAGCCTTAGGTAGTCCTTCGGCTAGGAGGGGGTACATACCACTCATAAGAGCGTTTCTTTGTCTATCTACTTGTTCTGATTTTACTCGGATACCTTCCTCAATTAATAGATTCTCTTGAACTTTATTAGAACTCTCTTTACTCTTCTCCTCCTGTCTACGTGCTTTTTCTGTTCGTCTATGTGATTCTTTACAACATAATTCAACGGCGTCTTTCTGTGACTGTCTGACTTTCCTTTTCCATAACTCTTCCTCGACTTTCATGATGCACTCTGCATCCCAGGTCCCTGCTGCGGGCCACCTTTGACTTTCCGGCAATCCCTTGGTATAATCTACCCATAGATCAAGAAACAATATGGCATCTAAGCCATGCTTGTGATACATAAAATGCCCTGGAGTGTCCCTAGGAGGAATAGGGACGGCTTCTTCAAGTACCCCTTTTCTGGTAGTAATCTGTCTTAACTTCGAGAAGAGCGGCATCTTGACAACTGATTTGATACTTACTCTTGAATTTACTTAATACGAAAAAAAAAAAAAACACAATAATGAACGGTGAACAATGAACAATCATTCATACCACAATATGTAAGACATTTGAACACTTTAAACATTAAACATTAAACATTTTTAAAAAAATGACCGACGATGATGACAGTCTGCATAACTAATCACCAAGCAGAATTCTTGACAATAACTGAATACTTCGGAATACTTGATATACTGCTAAACAGTACATATACACTGCTAAACAGTGCAGACCGGATTTGTGTACCCAAATCCGTCTTGACCAGCACAACCTATGTGCTGTCAACACGCCTCCCCGGCGATGGTACTCACCGAGTAGCTCCTTGAAACGGAAGGCCTCAGAGAATGAACGGGACTCGATGACTGCGGACAGCGGACCCTCTGGACATCGGGATTTCGAAAACCTGGTGGGCCTCTGTATACCTCGGATCTTGCTCTCTCAGCTAGGCTCTGGTCGGGATACTTCGCACTTCTCACCGCCTCGTCTGGGTTGATCGCAGCCTCAGTCGCCCCCGCTTGTCCGGAGGGAGCTTACAGGAAATCCTGCTGGTACGCGTTTATGGTCCGTCCAGTTGTGGCAGGAGACCGGGCCTGCAACGCACCGCCGGCGCGTGAGATGAGAAAGTGTCCCTGTTCGGGCGCCATTATGTGGTAAATATTCTTTTTTACCTTGACTGAATTTCATACGGGATCTAAAGTAAAGTAAAATAGCTCAGAATAACAAGAGGCAGAATCCGTGGTATAAGAGATTTTCTGAATGGGCTTTATTCCAAAATGGCCGACTCGAGTGGCGGCCTTCAGGTTCCGTCACCACGAGGGTTCAGGAAGTGAAGTACAATACTTTATTGACAAGAAGTAACTTTTATAGGTCATACATTACAATGAAATGAATGCAAAAAGGCGTAACAATTGATAAGAGAAATGACATAGCGGTACGTAATCGAAACTAGGCGTAATAAGGAGCAAAAAGAAACATGATTGGCTCTGATTATCATGCATAAGTGGATCTATAAGATAATACTTAACATAGATGCGCGCGCAGCAGCATGACGTGTGATTGACGTGCAACTAGGGGGTGACGAGGACTTGACATTTAGCTCTACGTGTGGAGACAAGAAGTCTGGGGGGTCAAGTCAACCTAATCCCAAATCATATCTAACATCCTATGTTTAGAGAACTATGTTATCCACAAGAAGAGACTCTCGGACAGAATCTATTCTATACTGACTGTGTGCGTGTACAAGCGTCTAAGTGTCTATATGAGATGCGAGGGGCAGAAAACTTTCCATGGCAACAGGGCTATGAATTACTTGCAGGAGGACGGAAAGGCCGAGTCCTTTGCCTATGAGCTAAAGGAAATGTTTACCTAAATCACTGGACAGGAATGCATCGGCTGAAGAGCAAAGTAGATAATTCGAAGGTGAAATACAGCGTCTTGGCAGGCAGGCAAAAACTGGCCGAGGCAGGCACCGTTAGCTGCACGAGGAGTAGGACAAAGTTCATGGATACAGATGCGAGCTCAAACTGAAGCTGTCAGAGACAGAGAGCAGGGAAGGCTTTGAGGACAGAATCGGGCCTACTTGCCTGAACTGTAAAAATGGAGTAACTTAGCCATATAAAGTCGGTGGCCTTTCATACTTAGGAATCGAATATCCAGCCCATTGATGGCGGATCTGACAGAGAACATGTTGACAGTGGACGCACATATGTTTGCGTTTGGCAACTGGAACTGGAGGGAGTATACATGTACTTGTGACATGCACATAGAACCGTTGGGGTCCAAGATAGGGGACATAACTGACCAGAAAAATCCATATTTCCACACATGTAAGGCCATTCGACCATGTTGAAGGCCATTTTGGCTTCTAGTGAGAGGACCAGGGTGATCTCCTGGATGTCTACATTGCAACCAAGGACACCATGGAGGCAGCGGTGGTTACGAGCAGTGTTTCGCCCCGGCAAAAAAACGGACTGATCGGGATGGATAAGGGTAGTAATGGCATTTATTAAACAAGAGGCCAGAACTTTAGCTAAGATTTTAACTTTGGTATTCAACAAAGAAATTAGCCTATAGGAGGCTCAGGCGGCTTGCTCTCTTTATGAATTACTACAAAGTTGGCCAGTCACTAATCTTTAGGTGAGGGAGCCTAGGTCTTGAGTTTCCAGGAACATACAAAACAGGCAAGGGGAGAGTTTGGTGGCTGTTAGTTTGTGGAGTTCAATGGAGATCCCATTGGGGCCTAACACTTTGCCATAATTTAGCTCTCCGATTGCCCTCAATTTTTCTTCTGCAGTTATCTCCTCTTCCAAGAGTGCCCTATATGCCTCCGACAGACATGGGAGCTGTATATCGGCTAACAGTTTGTGAGATGCCTCCACTGCAGCGGTGATGGCAGGGGAGTACAGGTGAGTGAAATATGTGGAGAAAGTGTTAGCCACCTCCTGTTTCTCTCTCACTCGCTCCCCAGTGCATGTTTTTATTTCCAGCACTCAGTGATTCGATCTCTCACACTTATCTAGACATGCTCTGTCACTGACTTCATAAACTGATGCTGAGAAGCCCAGTTTGTAATCCTAGCTGCGTTGGATGCCATGCCCTATATTCCTTTAATTTTAGACTCAGCATATGACAGTTGTCTAGCTGTGGTTGAGTAACTAGTCTGGATTCTAATTTGGAAATATTGCGTTCTAGTATCTCCATCTGCGACCTTTTATCTTTTTTGTATCCAGTGACGAGCGAAAAGACCTGTCCCTTTATGACAGTCTTGTAAGCTTCCCAGAGGGTTTGCGCCGAGACCACAGAGTGCTCGTTATCGACAAAGTAATGCTCTGTGGCCTCTCGGAATCCCTCCTATATGTGGGGCATTTTGACATACCAAGGACTGAGTATTATTGCACGGCGGGTGTGTGGAGGGGGTAGGACATAGTTTTCCAGAGCGGTGAAAGGTCTGAGATGCCTCTAGCCAGGTGTCTGACGTTGTGAAAATGGGGGGCGTATCATGCCAATGTAAATATATAATCAATACGAGAAAGACTACTGTGTGCCTCTGAGTGATCTCTGTGTTGCTGTGTCTTCAGGTTGTGGGAGCGGCAAACGTCAACAAGGACAACAGTCGTCAAGAAGTCAGCTGAAGGGCAGCAGGAGCTGTCATCAGTCTAGTGGGAAAGCAATCAGTTTCATTGTTAAAGGCAATATTGAAGTCCCCACCTATATGCAAAATACCTTCCGGAAGGCGGAGAAGCAAAGCACTGAAATCAGAGAATAGAGCTTCAAGTAGGTGTGGAGGGGCATACACTGAGAATATGTTTATTGGTTCATGTACCCATAGCCCGGAAAGTGCGACGTATCTGCCCTGAGTATCGGGCCTTATGTGGTGAATAGTTAGTGGTAATGTTTTGTGTGTTAGGATGCCCATCTCTGCAGACCCAGTTGTTTAGCCTGTGTGGGCAACCAATTTGTAGCCCCAGCGGTCCAAGGCGTAATATGTTTCACCTTGAGATGTGTCTCCTGAAGGAGGACGGCATCTGGGGAATGTCTCTTAATGTATTTTAGAACAACCCCATGCTTAATTCCATCCCCCAGGCAGTTTACCTTACAGGAGAGCAATTTGATGGTTGATGTCGCTATAGGGTTATTCATATCAGTATATGGGAAAGAAGTACAAGGCAGAACTGCCTACCAGCGGGGTGAACGCAGGGGGGTTTCTCCAGGGGAAACAAATCAAGTCACAGCAGCAATGAGTCAGAAATCAAATGACATAACACAATTACAGCAAAAACAACAGTAAAAATCCAAACATAAGCCCCCCTCCCTGCTACCCTGCATAGCAGACATAGAACATTCCGGTACCCCCAGCTTTGCAGAGCACCTGTCGCCCCATAACATTACACTAACTGTGAGTGACTGTGGTCAAAACCAAACCAACACCCACCCTATTCCCCAATAAAGTATGTTATCAAAAGAATGTCTCATCATACAGTTAGTTCTCTTCACTCTTAGCAGATGCAGACCGGTGATGGGCCAGTGTACGGGCATCAGCAGGAAGGTGGGTCCAAGAATACAAAGATCTACAAGCCAATCAGAGGGTCTTCTTCTATGTCTACTGGTGGTGTAAACACAGATCCCCGTAGATTAAGGGGCATGGAAGTGGGGGAGCGCAGCGTTAACCTCCTTGGCTTAATGCTGCGCTCTGCCACTTCTGAAACACAGGGCTACACTGTATTTACAAGGATACGTGGCAGCTCTGCATTTCCCTCTGCACTGGCACTAATTTAGCCACCTAGCACCAACACAGACACCCTTGCACCATAGTGCAAGGGTGACTGCTTTGCAGGGGAAGATTGTTTATGTGCAGTAAGGTGTCCCTTCCTGCACATAAACAATCTGCAATGGTGTTTTGTACCTTCTATGCGTGCTGCTTAATGCAGCCCATATAGAAGTTGTAAAATGTCATATTTTTAGCGATTGTTTATGTGCAGGAAGGGACACCTTCATGAAAAAGAATGAATGTTCCCTTTCGTGATTTAATCCTATATTCTCTTTTTTTGTTAAATGAAACCTCAAACATTCATACTCCACACATTTTGCAACCCAACAGATCTATATTAGTAGGGCCACAAATGCTCAAGTGGTGAAAAGATATATATATCCTTTATTAAAATATAATTTTGGGGACATTATGTCATACACTTTATAAATATGAATTTAAAAATTGCCCCACACATTAAAAAACATTTATGACATTTGCCTAATCTGATACATAGTTATAAAAAAGTCAAATCGACCAACAGATTTCAACACAAAGATGACTTCAATATTTTTGTACAATCCCATAAAATACATTAATCAAACATACTTAAAAATTAATAATTAGAAACAAGGGAGAAAGATAAAGAAAAAGAAGAGACACAAGACATATACGACAATACATTGTATTTAAAAAAGTGCTTAGACTAATCCAAAAACAAAATCAGATAACAGGCATAAAGTTGGTATAAACTTCCTTTTCTACTATACCAAATTGTTGATTGGATTTAGTAATTTCAGTGTGTCGATGAGTTTTGGCGGCGTTCTTGTGAATTGCAACCACCTTTTTCAAGAAATAATTTTTCTGTCTCTCTTTAGCAACCTTTTTCCAATATGACCAATCAAACTCATAGAGTTTTTCGTACGAGGAGCAATCCTTATGATTAAATAATTCCTTTGTTGGGCCTCATAGCTCCATCCCCACACTATATGAGTTCCGTTATATATATTCTTTTATTTAGGATACAGCTTTGGGGACGGCCGCTTGACGATGCCACCAGCCGCGTTTATTGAAATCGTGCGTTTATTAAATTCGCTCCACAGCCGGGACCCTTAGTCTCCCTTGGTTCTAATTAGCTTTGTGCTCGCTCATCTGTCGGCGTACAAACATCCTAGCTTCTTGTTTTACCTTCCTGCACCTAAACAATCAATGGCCTTTTGCTGTTTCTATGTGTGCTGCAGAACGCAAAATACATGGAAACAGCACAAAAAAAAGAGAATTTAAACATTTCTCCTCATTGCGCAGGGTTTTTCCTGGTCTTAATTTTGGCGCTGCTCCATATTTATGCCACCCTTGTAAATATGGGGCAGCATCACAATCAATGGGTGTTGCGGTGAAACGCCCACCAAAACACCTATTGCCCACCACTTTCACACTAAGTATAGCGTGAAAAGATGCCTTATTTACAAGGCAGCGTAAGTGGCTTAACGCTGCCTTGTAAATAAGGTGAAGCCCCTATCGCCACCACAACATCAGAAAAAGTGACGTTGTGGTGGCGATAGTGGCTTGTAAATATGCCCCTAAAAGTCTTGTCCATGCAGAGCGTCGGGACGCTGCTGCAGTGGTCCAAGTTTGTCTTGTCACTACGTAGTGTCGGTATCTCGCAGCCTCTGCCCTGATCGATGGCTCGATGCAAAGTCCCGCACCGTTCACCAGCGACCCAGTCAGTCCCATGCTTCGGCAGGGTTAGTAAAGTACCCCGTCTTCCTATCTGCCACTATTCTAAGTCTCGCCGAGAAGATCATTGATTATTTCACCTCACAGTGTCTCAAAGCCTTCTTAACTTCCAGGAAGCTGCATCTCAATTTCTGGACCTTTAGGGCGAAGTCCAGAAAAAAGGTGACAGTGGCATTTTCGTAGGTAAGTGGCGGAGCACTACGAGCACTCTGCAAAATGACACCTCGAGCCAGGTAATTAAAAATGTGTGCTATAATGGGACAAGGTGGTGCACCCGGTTTGGGTGGGGTGCCTGGAACCTGATGAGTACATTCAACTGAAAAATAATTTGAGAGGCCTCTGGGTTGCAGCATTTTAAGTATGGGATTCTCTACAAAAGGATTCACAGCCAGTGCCTCTCATCGTTCCAGGATTCCAATATTATGGATGTTATTACGCCGGGAGCGGCCCGCAAAAATTTCCACCCGGTCCCGGAAGGCACAGGTCACAGCACATAGGTCCCTGACTTGGGTTTTCAATGTTTTATTGTCCGACTGAAGGACGTCACATAAGTCTTCTACCTCAGTCATTCTGGACACCATGTTGTGTAGCTTCGCTCTGACTAGCGTGACTTCCGTTTTGATGGAGTTGATTTTGTATTCCAAAGAGGTACGATTCCTTTGATCGCTGCCATGATGTCATGGAGCATTAGCGGTTCTCCTTCAGGGGGTGATGTGTCTGTAGCGGTCCTTGTCTCAGGGGTCCCGGCCGCAGACGCTGAGTCCTTGGGCACTGTGTATTTTTCCAGCTTTGTCTGGTGGTTGGTGCGGGGCCCTTTACCACCAGTCATGGTTCCCCAGAATGTGAAGTCCGCGACTAGCTACACTGCACTGTGTTGGTAAAGACCAGAACGGAATTTATTCCGGTACTCACCGCTGCCTGCCAGGGGCAAGTTGGGGGCCGCCCTGCGCCTGTTGGGTTTCTCTCTTCTGGTCCCCTCAAGGTTCAGTAGGCCAGCAGTCAATCAGACCCAACAATGTTTCCTGTCATATGGTGGCTATGGGGCTACTAGGGGTAATGTGCTCGACCTCCAATCCACCAGGATAGGCAAATGATTCACAAAAGCCCTAGTCCAGCACTGTCCAGGGCGCCTCAAGCAAACAAGGACATTGGCACTCCTGCCCGCTGCCCAGTTACCAAACAGAGGTCTGTTGATTATGTCCTGTGTCTCTCTGACACCCCTCCAATTCTGACAGGTCTCCGCAATAAGGACGACAAAGGGGTCCTATCTCTAGCAAGGGAGGTGTTTCATGAGGCCCAATAGCAATTTTGTGAGAGGTGTTCCTCGAGATTCACAGCCCAGGGTCAGCGAGGGCAAGGGAGCACCAATATAGGCCAAAATATCACAGTGTGCACAGCACCAGTCCTCAACACGCTGCGTCAGGACAGGCAGCCAGTCTCTGCAAGCACCCAGAATCCCTGCCGACTTGATAGGGAAGCTCCTGGCAGCCAGAGTGGAGATCTCCAATCCGGGGTGGGGGAGCAGGTGGAAGGAGAGTTGCTCCCTTAGAGAGAATGTCTCCGTTCTGTAATCTGCACGCAGGGAGTTGAATAAATCAGCAGCAGTCACATGGGGCCCAAGATACTCAGCAATACACCACAGTCTCTCTGCCCACGGGCACTGTGTGTTTCAGGCAGTGTCATGATGGGCTAGGAAGTAGAACCACCATACCTCACTGCTTGTGTCTGTAGTGGCGGCGTGAGCTGATGCATTGATCAGCAGCGCCCACTCCCGCAATCGGCAGCAGTCCCCAGGTCTGAACATGAGGCCCCGGCATTACTTTGTCCTGAGGGCCTTGTCCCAATGTCAGGGTCAGGAGCTCACAGGAACCCCGAAGCAGGCGTCACATGCGTCCTTTGTAGCACCACAGTACATTTTTCGAGTTGACTGTTCTATTTGTCATGCCCCGCTGTCATGCCCAGAGATGCGGAGGGTATTTAAGGAACACCGATCGTTACTAACGCTGCTTAGCGTTCTAGCTGTTAGCCCGTTTTCCGTCCTTTCGTGTAGTGCCTGACTTCCTGTTTGGACGTGTTTCCTGTTTCCGGTTTTCTGACATCGTGTATCGAACAGTGCGAGTATCTTGCTGTTCCTTGTGTGGCGTGGTGTTTAAGGTTGCAGTAAAGACTGGGGCTGCAACGGTAGTCGTGCGCTGGTCCGCTTGCTGGCAGTATTCGTCTACATCCCTGAAGCCTCCGGTTCCAAGTAAGGTCTCGGTATCTGTAGCTTGGAGTTACTGATGGGTCCGTTCCCTATGCAATTCACTGTTGGGGATTTACTGAGTTGAACACTGGGTTCAGTGTTTAGGTATCGTTGAGTTTTGAAACCTGCTATTAAGGAGCCTCTCTGACGGTTTTGGGTCAGAGGGATATTATTTTCAGAGTTTGCTTCAGTTCATTTTCTGTATGACACACCACTATTAGGCGGGGATAACTAGCGTGGACCATTGAGCCTTGTCTTAGGTTACAGCAGTACTTCTCAGACAGAGAAGGTAATCGTTAGTCATCACACGGGATTACGTGGGGGTTATTTATGTTATCTTTACGTTTTTTTTCTCACTCATGTTCCCTGCAGCCCTTAGGTGAAATACTCTCCTCAGAAGATTATTAGACAGACGTAGAAGTCAGTGTTCCACCTGTTCCAACCAGCTGGAAGATAAGGGGTGAGCTAGATAACTGTAGGTAGAGAATTATCATCTTAGAGGGATTGTTGGGTGTAACATTTGTATGTTTCTATAGGATTCCTAGCATCTGAAACAAAGATAGCGTGCTGAGAATTCCCCGAAACAAGATAGCGTGGTAGGTTCTTTCCACTCACACAAGGGTAATACCAGGGAGATCATTTAGTAAACGATGCACATTAACTAAATCTTTTTTTTTTACAGCTGTGAGTTCTTGCCTGTTGCTCAGACGTGGTCCACAACCAGACCTGCCTTTTCCCCCGCCTACCCTTGTTTTGTTTCCCTGTTTTCCCTAGCGTTCCTCCAAGCTCTAGAGTTTAATAGAGCAGGAGGGACGTGGGGGACGACTGCGGACTTCTCTTCAGGATTCCTGGCGCTCCTGCGGAACAGAACCATTGATCATTACACTATTGGGCGGATGGCATGTCGGATGTTAGGAGACAAGACCGATGGATTGTGGGAGCCACTCTAGAAAGCGGTCATTCCACCCCACCCCCCTCCAGGACCCACAGTCTTGGAATGTAGGAGAGTAGGATCTGCTTCTTATGGTTACCCCCACTTTTTTCTGCTCTAACACTGTTTTTCAATTTTAGTCTGGCTGTGGCCCTGCTATTCAGAACCCCAGCCTAGCTGCTTCCTCTCTAAATTGATTCCATGTACTTTGTGTACACCACAGATTGGATTCTTGGGTGCCCTTATAAGTCCCTAGCATATTGTATACTATGTACCCAGGGCATAGGTACCCCAGAGGCCTACTAGGGGCTGAAGCATGTATTATGCCACCCCTGGGAAGCCCTCCAAAATGACACCACAAGTCTACTACTGCAGCCTGGGTAAGGTGGTGAATGCACCCCTTACAGAGATATGGGTTCACTATATCTGACCTATCACTGGACATAGAAACCTATCAGTCACCCCTATGGCAGGCCTTATCAATCCTGAAGGCAGGGTGCTTGGTTTTGTGTGAGAGGGTGCCCATGCATGAGCAGAGCCCCTCTGCAGCCTTCGGAATCTCTTCTCTGGGGTTGTCTGTGATGCAGCCTAACCATATAATCTTAAGTGCATTATAACCCAATAGTTAATGCTAACTTTTGACTGGCTGCATGGAAACATGTTGGAATCATACCCCCACACCAGTAAATGGTGTGGGAGTATGATCCCACCCTTCTAGAGGGAGAGATGACAGCACCGGTATACCCGATACCAACTTAAAAGAGCCATGGCATCACAAAATGGATGCTGCAGCCACAGACACGAGTCTGGCCTCCTGCTGCCGACCGAAACTCTGGCAGGGGAAGCCTGGACAATAGGTTTCCTGTCACAGGGAGGTGTCACCACCTCCCAGACAGGCTTTAGTGTATTGGGGCTGGGTGGGTGCACTCTGAGAGTGCTTTGAAGTCCTGCACTTGGGGCACATTTGGTGTCCCTGTGCATAGTCCAGCTCAAACCAGTTCAGGCATGAAACTGGACAAAGGTAATGGGTGTAGCCACCCCTCTTTCCAAACCCTCCCATAGGTGGATCCCCTGATTTAGTCTAACCCCTTCCTTGGGTAAAAGAAGGAACCTCTGTAACCAGAATTTTAGATATACCTGGATGAAACTCTGAAACTGAATCCTGGAACTTCGACGATCTGTTCAACGCCAGATGACTGAAGAATCTCCCTTGGAGTAAAGGAGTTACTCCCCTGCTTGGCAGGCACCAAAGACGCATCTGTTTGGTCCGAATCTCCGAAGCTCCAACCGGACGCCAAAGACTTTGCAACACCAGATGTGGATTTCCAGACTTCACAGAGGCCGAACCAGGTCACCAGCAAAACTGAGACCCATAGCCCTCGTGGGTACAGTGGAACTGGAACCCCTGGACACCGTGCATATTTGCAAGTGCATCAGCTTCTCGACGTCTTCTGAGGCTGTGCATTGGGTTACTTGTAGCCCAAATCTCGAGCGGAGAATCCACTGAAGATTGTTGACCTAGTCACCCTGAGTGACCCGTGGACTGCCATTTTGTGATTCCTCTCGGGATCCCTTCGCGATCCCTGGTCCGTTGACTGGTGGGTCCCTGTGAAGGTAACTCTGACTTTCTTTGGACTTCCCTGGTTGCTCCAGATGTGCCCTCACTCCTCCTTGCTGGGGGAGTCCCTCAGACCTTGCTGGTCTGCACCGAAGTATCTTTCTCCTTTCTGCATGGGTTGCTGTTGCCAAGGCTTGTTGTGTCCAATCCGGTCACCAATGCTGCAGCACTCGACATCCTTTGTGGGACAGCTCGAATCCAGCTCCTGGTTGTCCTCGATGCCTCCTGGTCCTCGTGGCTGAAGAGTCCAGCTTCACCTTCTTCACCTGAAACACCCGACATCGGTGGGCATTCGTCTATCGTGCCCCTGGTCACTGGCAAGTGACCCAGACTCTGTCCCCTCTGCTTTCAGGTTCTCCACATCTCCGATCCAGGCTTGGGTGTCTTCGGACACTTCGCATCTTCCCAGCAGCAGCACTTCTTCGCCAGCTTCCATTGAAAACGACGACGCGACCCGACACCATTTGAAACCTATGCACCCGGCTTCCCTGGGTGAGGTAACTCGAGTACTCCAGTGCTCCCGTGGGTGTTGACCCTAGAACTATCTAAGTCCAAAAGGGTTTGGTCCTAGTCCATCTCTAAGTTTCCTTTATCTTTAAAAATATAACCGCGATTTTCCCCATAGAAGCTAACGGGAGCTCGCGGCTGTGTTCTCACACTGCACACGGCCCCCGTGGGTCCCCTGTGTCACTACCTTGGATAGTTCCTTGGGGTCCCAGCGATTCTACAGGCTCTAGTTCTTGTGTCTAGTTAAGTCATGGTCTTTATATCATTATTATCACTATTTTAGTATATGGTTTGGCTCGCCCCTAAGGCCTAACGTGTATTTGTGCTACTTTGCTGTAATATTTGAAGTGTAACTTATGTGTTTTGATCTCTAGCCTCATAAAGAGACTAGTAGGGTGTGTTTAGTAATAAATACATATATTTTATACCTATACCTGGTGTGGTTTCCTTTCATTTAGCCATTCAAGAGATTATAGAATTACATTCCTTCAAGACTTAGCCTGAAGGCTGCTCTCCATAGCTACCACTAGTATAGCTTTCAATAAAGGTTGTCTTTAACCTATCATCAATAAGGGGTTGTTTGGACTGGTGCAAGGTTCCCACTATAACTAGTGGACAGCATATACCAGGCCAACTTCTCACATAGACCACCCTGAGACCGTGCAGTCTCTGCGTAAGGAGAGGGAGAAGCATGCCATTGCAATAAGGAAACTTAGTTCCTTACACCAATAGGAACTCACTGCAGCTGGGTATGGCTAACCCGCCCGGAGGGCAGGGGAACGCCCACCCCCCAAATTGGTGGTCCAGTGGGTGAAATGACTTACTACCAAACAGGCATACATGATGTTTGCATGAGACATTACTAGGACCTGTGTAGAACTGTAGATACTAGAATTCTGGGTGCTTTCTTAGATAGGGTGCAGTTGTGGCACCTGCCAGAGGGAGAACGGGAGGGCTTGGGTACCTCCATCTCAGAGCTGGAAATCAAAGCCCAGGTATGTGGTAAGACCCCGGGAATGGATGGCCTTCCTGTTGAATTCTATCAGACTAATGCTGCACAACCAGTCCCCAGGCTGGCCACCATATATGCCAACACCTTAGAGTGTGGATGCTTGCCGGACATGACCAGGGAGGCCTTGATTGTCACCATTCCTAAGCCACTGGGTGATGCCACTGATGCAACGGCATTCCCCTTACTCTCTATGCTGAATTTCGATTATACGATTTTGAGCAAAGTTCTAGCAAAACGACTGCTGCCCTGTCTCTCTGTTCTGGTGAAAGAAGAAAACAACGGTTTTATACCCAAGTGCAACACGTCCCAAAACATCCAACATCTCTGCCGTGTGCTTGATAAAACGGATAGGGGCGACTCCCCAAGACCCTGTTCCTCCCCATAGAAGGCTTTCAACACCCTTTGGTGGGATTACCTGTGAGAGGTCATGAATAGGCTGGCCCTGGGAGGGGGCTGGAGCAAGTGGGTGCCCCCTCTCCTCCATGCTCCTTGCACTTGCGTTGGAACTGTTTGCTTGTCTACTGAGAATGGAGGCGACAGGCAGAGGCATCCCTTTGCAAGATGGAGAGCAGATTTTTGGACCTCGTATTGGGAATAGCTGGCAGAGACATTGTCCACCACTAGAAGTCCCCACAAGGCCCTCCCCACAATCAATGGTGGGCAGAGGTGGAGAACTGTGCCATGGCTGAGGATGTGGCATTAAGTGCCGAGGAGAATAGAGGGGTGCGCCGAAGGTCCAATGTGGATCTATGGCTAGAGGTGGCCACCAGCTTTTCAGATCATGACCCGTAGTAGCCGCTAACGAGGGAACGTATTAATCACTGATAGTTCATATGAGTCATGGGGCATCCAGGTGCTTAGCCGTCAGGTGCATGGGTGTGGGGACCACCATACCATGGAGTCTCTGGATTCCATATGCTCTTTCCCTCTACTTGGTGCTCTCTCTGACCCCACTGGTTCTCTTCCCTCTGATGAAAGGAACATCCTCAGGGATCTTGAATACAGACATATTGAGCACAACTGGATAGGATTTAAATAGTTCCTGTTGGGGGTTTATGTTTAGTTTTCCTTACCCTTTATTGAGCAGATGGAGAGAGAGGGCTGTTTATTGACTCTGGAGCAGTGTACACGTGCAGACATGGCTGACTCTGCAGGCGGTTCTATGTACAATTGTATTGCTGAAAATAATGACAGCAGCTGTTTACTCTTGCATACTGCTCTTTGCATGTGAATCTACAAGGATTGCTTGCTTGTTAACCACAGTTCAGGGATGCTATGTACTTTCTGTGCCTACTTAAACACAAATAAAGAAAGTTTGGAAAATAATTGTGGCCTGACATACGGGGTCACCATAACAAAGAAGTAAGACTTTCTGCTCCTGCACAGTGCTAGATGCACAGCTCAGTCTACAGCGGCTGTCTACTGACATATGGGAGTCGCCAAAAACAATGCTGAATAAGGGTTATGACCCATTGGTGCATAGCCGAATCCTCACACCTCCACAGGGAGTCCTCATGGTAGCCCTCCCCACGGGACCTCACTCTCTCCAAATCTCTTCTTTTCCTCACATGACATACTGGTCTTGGCAAGCAGGCAGGCATTGGCGCTACAGACTCCAGGGCAGGTGGTCTTGGGATGTCCCCTCACACAGAAGGAAGAGTAGCAGGCCTTTGCCTTCAGTCCTGGTCACAGTTGTGAGACTTGCAGAGCTTCCTCTTCTCACATAGCCTATCTGGCTGCTTGGCAGCTGACACATTTTGGGGTCCAACTTCTTATAGCCCTTTCTCAGACACCAAATGTGATTAAGAGTCTAAGTTTTATGTTGGGGTTCTGCTTCTTATGAGGTATGCATTGTTACTACTCTTCTTCCCTGATGAAAGGCTGTCTGTCACAGCAATAAAGACTATGAAGTTGATACCCCTACTGTCAATGATTCCCTTATCAGCCTATTCTCTTTCCTGATATGTGTCCAGCTCCTTTCTTGTGATCTCTCACTGAATCAAAGAGCACTTTTCTGAAGTGTTCATCCCTTCCTTCTGTATGTGTCCCAACCAGCTCACAGGAATTCAACAATATCCTAATCTGTCTAGGGGGATACCTCTACTCCAGGCCTGGGCTTCCTATAATGGAACCCGGGGTCCTCCGTTTAATGTACCATTGCAAGTACACTTGCACTGGGTGTACTTTCACAGCACACATACTACCCAGTACTGAAACCACCATGTATTGCGCCAGTAAAGACACATACATTCAGAACACACATTCAGTCTGTGTGCCCTGCTCAAATACTGTAGCTTTTCTGTAATGTACCAGGTTGTGCTATTTTCAAACACACACACTGCCAGCATGCATACTCACCATGTGCGTGCTGCACAACACTTCTCCCTTCATATATTGCACAAGCACACATACACCCAGCACGTTTTCCTTGCACATGCACTGCACAGCACTACATTTCTCTTGTAATGTATTCCTCACAGGCATACATACACCCAGTATATGCACTACCACACATATACTGCATAGTACTGCTCTGACCCTATACTGTACCCTAGTGGCGTAACGAAAGTTGAGGGGGCCCCCCTGCCACGTACACAGAGGGGCCCCTGCTCCGGTTTTAATCCAGAGTTATTGGGCCTGAGTACTGTGCTAAGGGGGCCTCCTGCAGCTCTGGCCCCCCCACATCATGGGGCCTGTGTTACGCTCCTGCTGTACCCTTCCCAGGCACACATACATTCAGCACAGACTCACTACTCCTGTGCTGCGCAGCACTCTACCTCCACCTAATATAGGTGAAGGGTGATTCAAGCACACAGCAGTGGAACTTTTTAAGTTGAGTGAGTCTGTAGGCCTCACTCCCGTGACACAGGGCTAAAAGGACCTATTCACTCCTATGGATCACTTCACGTGGGTAGCCACCTCCACACGCTTGCAGCGGAACTCTTGGTGAAGGTAGTAGCCTTCCACCACTATGAAAGTAGCACTTTGGGCACCCCTCCAGGTCCAACCTGACCACAATCCGTGAGACAGGCCTATGACATTGGTACACATGCATGATCCATATTTTCCCATGACAACAAAAATCAGCATTAGGGATCCAGACAACAGTACAGTTGGGCACTCACGGCAGGGGTCCATGCCTTTTACCATGCAGTGGACTTTCCCATCCCAACATTCATTAATTCCATAAACCACAATTAGGTCTTATTCATCATCTTGATCGCTACGTAGCATTCAACACTGCTGACCAACCCACCTTGTGTTCCTCCGTAAATACCCTAGTCATCAGTAGTTCATGCTCAACTAGTTTTCCTTCTACTTTTTTGATCCATCTTCCTTTTGTTTTGGGATCCAAGCAGTTCTGGCCACCCATTTTCTAACCGGTCGATGACCCCTAGGTTCAGCCCTCGTTTCACTCCTGTTTTTTCTCTACCTTAGCAACATCATTTGATATGTTAGACTTCATTAAAACCTATTTTCCGATGATGCCCACATCTTCTTCTCATTTTTCATATTGACCTCCCACCTCCAGTCGTGAACATCTCAATGACTCGCAGCTATTCACCATGGAATGTTTCTCCATTCACTTACACCAAGCTCATCCAAAATTTAAATCATATACTTTGCTGCTTCATCCATACTAGCTCACTTTCTGACATTATCAGCTTTAACACAACACTCTTACCACTGCCTTCCCTTCTAGCAACCTTAGTGTTATATTCAGCCCCTCTATGAAAATGGAATCCTTAATCAATACCACAGCCTCTGAGGCAAGGTATTAGGTATTAAAGATGCAAATACTTCAAATATGCCTCTTCATAGAACTAAAGGATTGATCAATTTACTGGTATGCAACAAACCAGATACTGTTCATGTCTACATCTGGTTCCTCCTTATATTTTTTTGCAGAGTTTTATATAGCGCAAACTTGATCCAAATCGGGTATCAGAGCGCTTTACATAGCACCAGTTACTTTACATGAGGACACACATTAATTTTTTATTAGGCACGGGGAGATTAAGTGATTTGCCCAGAATCTTAGGATGTTCAACGTCGTTGCCGAGACACGAACTCAGTTCCCCAGATTCCCGGTCGACTGCCCTAGCCATTAGGACAACTCCTCTGCCTTTATTATATCCCACTCCCCATTGGACACAATCATATAGTATGCCACGGAAACACTATTCAATTCCCATAGGCACAGCCTTACCTCCTCCTATTGCCATCAAGCGAGGGGATCCCATTCAAACATAAGCCCATCGACAAGCTACTGGCCCCAGTATTCAAAGCTGTGCATTGCAGCTCCGCCATCTAATTCATCGAAACTAGCACCCCTCCACATGCACCTGTCGTCAACTATCCCCTCGCCTAAACCTTCAGTTCTCACCCACACCACCCTGTCCTGAATGAGGGTTGCAGACTATCAACCCGCTGGGGCTCCTTCACAGGAATTAAGTCTCAAACGGGGTGCAGGTTGCACTCTCCAAGCATTCATATCTGCTTTAAAGGATCCCAATTACTAAAGAAAGGTAAAGAACGGATAACAAAGCAAATCCCTATCTTCTTCATCGTTACTCCAGCCGTGGTCGGTAGTAGGAGTAGCTGCAGGGCGGTGACGTGGGGAGGGGGAGGGGCATCGTGGGGGGTAGTAAACTATGGACTACGGAGGTTTACAGGTAAGTTAACATATAAATTAATAACATGAATTTCGCTGCGTGCACTGCATCAACAAATGCGATGCAGTGCACGCAACGAAATTCGTTTTATTAATTTATATGTTAACTTACCTGTAAACCTCCGTAATCCATAGTTTACTACTCCCCACCCTGCCCCTCCCCCTCCCCACGTCACCGCCCTGCAGCTACTCCTACTACCGACCGCGGCTGCGTTACTCCCTTCCCGGGTTCATTCATCATTTTAAATATGCATAATTCTGTACAATATATCTTTCTCTTAAGGTTGCTATCAATGTCTGGCCATAGTAGCTGTTATTTACACTGTTCATAACTCATACAAATCATACTAACACCCCAAACTCGAGTCAGGAGGATGGATGTTCTTGGGTGAGATACCCCTCTGTCGGATCACCACTAGTCAACTGCATGAGGTTTTGGCTGCAACAGCATTCAAGTCTCTCTCTGACCCTGCCCGAGCATTTTTTTTCCTCAACGGAGAATCATCTAATTTCCCCACCCCCGCCAGGGCAAATTTTTTTCCCTTCCCTGTCCTACCCTTCCAGTCCACCGCTCTCGACCCCCTCCTTGTATTTGCCCCACAGCTCTTGATTACAACCCAAACTGCTCAGAACAGGTGTAAATATCAGTGTTAATTCTGCAGTATTAGGACAAAATATTGAGTTCAAAATATCAAGACACACAGATATTGAGTTTTGAACTTCATGATACAGAAATATCATGTGCAGAAATATTTTTGACAAAAATATAGATTTTTAAGGTAATGAATATTGTTTTTTAAATTTCTTTGTGTTTTACATAATATTTAAATTGCATTTTTTTATTGTTTGTATAATTGTTGTTAATGTTTTTAAATATAGTTTGTAATTTTGAGTTATTTATATTTTTACTTTTAATTGTTAAATAGTAGTTTATTGTGTTGGTGCAGGTCATGAGGTGTGTAGGGGTACAGGGTGGGAAGTTAATTAAGTATAATTATTAATAATTATTTTAAAATTATTATTTATTTATTTGATAATTAACTGGGGAGAGGATGTAGCCTAATGGCTAAGGTGGCCGACCTCAAATCTGGGGCAATGATGCTCAACATTCCGTGATTCTGGGCAAATTACTTAATCTCCCAGTGCCTAATAAAAATGAATGTGTCGTTATGTAACGCAACTGGTGCTCATGTAAAGCGCACTGATATCTTCAGGTCAAGTTTGCGCTATATAAAACTCTGATAACAAATAAAAACTAAGGGGGTCATTATGATGGTGGGCGGATCGCCACCGCCCGGCCTGCGTTGGCAATCCGCCCACCATGACAACATGATTTACCTCCTGCCATATCATCATGGAGGGGGGTACTGCGGCGGACGGAAAGTCCATCCGCCGCTTTTCCGCTGGTCGGTAATCGTTACGATTGCCAGCCGGGCGGAGCTGGGGCATGGTATGGTGGCGATGCAGTTGCAGGCCCCCGGTGGGTGTGGGGGTGGGGGGCTGCACTTGGGGGTACCTATGGTACTGCCATGCACAAGGTGGAAGGCATCACGCGGTGCCTGCCACGTTGTGCATGGCAATGCACAACATGCCATTTTGGCATTGCGGCGGGCGCCAATGTCAAGATAGTGGAACGCCGCACGTCTGGTGGACGGTTCCATACCGCTAGGGTGGCCCGCCATCCTAATGGGCCCCAAGGTAACTTGTGTAATTAAAGTATTTTTCAAGTTATGATTGAGGTGTAGATTGTTGTGGTGGTAGGGTTATATGGTGTAAACTTAAATAACAAATTATTAATTATTGATTAAAAAGTAATTGTAAATTAATTATTTAAATTGTGCTATTATTATAATTTTGTAAGTTATATTTTAGATGCCGGTTGTTGAGTTTGTAGGAGTATAGGATGGGAAGCTAGTTAAGTAATATTTTATCTAAAATCAATTATTGATTTATTATTGATTATTTAATTGATAATGAATTATGTAAATTGTGCAGTATATATTTTCAGTTATGTTTTAGATGTGGGTTGTTGGGTTTATAGGGGTATTGGGTGGGAAGTTAAATTATATAATAAACTATGAATTATTATTTATTTATTATTAATTAGCTGTTATTTATTTTTTGTGTAACCACACATGATGCAGTCGCATTCTGACATTTTGCTATGGGAGCAAGTGTTATGTTTGTAAACCGTCCCATAGTGAAATATGAGGTGGTGTTAATCCCTGCCCCACATGGCAGGCACCTCAAGGTGCCTTCCATGGGGTGCAGGGTGCCCCCTCGGCCACCAACCGGAGGCTGCAAAGGAAAGGGGGCCCCCAAAAAGCGCTTTCCGACAGGGTTTCCATGTCGGAGAGGCCGGCATGGATACCCTGCCGGAAACCATGCATGGTAATCCAGACGACGTAAACCGCCGTCCATTTGGATTACGGGCCATTTCCGTCTGGCCGACGGGCTCCTTGAGCCTGTCAGAAGCCAGCCAGAATGACTGGTGCCGCTCGTAGAGGAGTACTTGACCTGCGTTGCTTGCTGCCTACTGGAGCCCCGTAGGGCATTGATCTCACCTAACCTGTGTCCAGGGAGCCCCGTTGGGCATTGAAAGTTGATCGGGGAGCTGCTGTGGAGGAGGACGGGACTGCGAGGACCAGCAGGCTGTGCGTGTTCCATCCAGCACACCTGCCGCCTCTTCCCGTGACTCCGCCCCCTGCTGACCGCTGAAAACTCCTCGCGGCCCCCGCTTTGCGGGTGCCGCTCGTAGAGGAGTACTTGACCTGCGTTGCTTGCTGCCTACTGGAGCCCCGTTGGGCATTGAAAGTTGATCGGGGAGCTGCTGTGGAGGAGGACGGGACTGCGAGGACCAGCAGGCTGTGCGTGTTCCATCCAGCACACCTGCCGCCTCTTCCCGTGACTCCGCCCCCTCTATCAACAGCCAGTATAATACCTGAAGGTATTACGCGTCAGCGGGACGCGTTTGCGGGACATCACCCGGGACAAAGCCCGGACTAAGGGCGGACCCTCTGAGACCCTCCGAGGCCGATCGAGGCTGGGTTGGGCCAGGAGTGACTCTGCTGCATCGTGGTAATTGGGAGTTTCTCTTTTAAACATTGCCATGGCTTCTAGTGAGATTGTTATGCCTGGGGAGAAACCAAGGCCAGTGGTAAATGGCCCCCTTGACAGTTATTTTAAAAAACCTATCGTAACGGATAAGGAGCTGGACACTACCCTGGAGGAGCGCAGACTAGAACGTCGTCGCTCTATTGAAAATATGAAACGTAGAGCTCCAGAGGTTGTTTCCCCAAACATTCCTGTTGTCGAGAGTGGTAGTAATGGTGTAAACGACACCCCCCTCTCGCAAGAGGGTGTTCCACTATTGTTACGTGACTGTTCGCCCACAAACTGTGTCCCTAGTGTTCAGGTTATCAGCGATTCTCTCCCCCCACATGCCATAAGTCATTCTAAACTTTTTAATACGCGGCTTGTGGGACGGGGGGTAGGAAAAAAGGCTAAGAATCCGAACAAGGGGATTATTCATGGCCCTCCTCCCAGGAAAAAAAGGCGTAGGGTGGGGGTGACCAATGGCCCCAGAACACAGTATTCAGAATTTGGCCACTATCTTTCTAAAGGGTCTGTTTCTGGGTTATTAATTGGGCCAGATCATAGCCAGACGGCGGCCACTAGTACCTGTCCAACGGTCGTGAACCCTGTTGTGACCCCCCCAGAGCCTGCTCTATCAGCTGAAGTTATCCCACAGGTGCCCATTCCCATAGATTTTTTACCCCAACTGGGGGACATGATTAGCATTCTCCTTTTACCAATTACTGACACCTTAAGGAAGCTGGAGCATAGGCTAGCGAACATCGAATCTACAATGAGAAATATGGCCGTTGTAGGTAAGGTTACAACGGATGGTACTAGTAAACAGGCTGGAGCTCCCCTTATAAATCCACCCAGGGAACCTCCTGATCTCAGTAGGAATGTAGTGCAGACTGTGGGCCACCTAACTACGGATCAGGGCAGAAATGAACCTTCGTTGCCGAAGGAACATTTAGTTAGCAAGCCCGTTATGGATTTGGTGGAGGAAGCCAGTATTGCCCCAGAAGGGAGCACTGTCCAGGCGCAGGGTAACCCTAGGTGGGAGGGGGTTCCTGGGATTCATGGCCTTCGGGTTGATTTACCCCCAGAAGCTGCACCCTTAGTGGTGGTGTTGACTGGGGTCCCTGTTTTAACTGTTAATAAGAGTGAGGATTATGCCCAGCTTAAAAACAAAACTATCCACTGGCTAAGAACATATAGACCCATAAACAGGAAAGTAAATGGTGAGATATTACATGTTAGACGTCTCCCATGGCTTGGTGGAAGGAATAAAGACGTCGATGGAGATATAGTTCTGATTAATTTCAGAGACCCAGAAGCGGTAGCTCTTATATTGAACTGGCCCCTGGGCAATGGTAATAGCCAAATTCGCCCTCGATCTTTGACCTATTTCTATCCCAGGTCTTTGGTTTTCCCCACATCCTATGTAAGGAAAAATCGTTCAGTTTACGCAAATGACCCCACTGCCCTTTATGCACCAAATCAGCGAATCGATCACCAAGGTTGGAACACGGTTCCCTTTAGTGGCCACAGGAATAACAACATTCGGAGAATGGAGCACCTGAGGCCTTTTACACCTTTAGAATTAGGGAACAGGTTTGATGTTTTTTCCAGCATTGATGATTGTGATTGAAAATTACAGTTTGGGCAGGGTAGGCGGGAGAGTCCAATTGGAGGTGGAGTTGCGGGGAACGTTACTGTGTTACCCAATGTGGTTGATGACCCCCAAAGTAGTGATGTGCTTCTCCAGGATGCAGAAAACACTACTTTAAGAATTCCTAATGTGATAGATACCACCACATGTACTGCCGAAAAAAGTATGGTAAATCCAATAATATTATCGGCCACAATAGATACCAACCCATCCCAAGTAGCCTTAGAAGAGAACCTAAGGGCTATTACGTGGAATATAGCTGGGCTAGCCTCTAAGGTAAACACCCCCATATGGGCTGATTTTATTAAACAAGGTTATGATATTATTTGCCTGCAAGAAACTTGGGATAGGGCCGAAGTACATGTTGAGGGCTATACTTCTTTTAACGTGCAGGCTGTGGCATCCCAAGCTGGTCGAGCCAAGGGTGGACTCGTGACCCTGATATCCACTGCACTGACTGAGTTCTGTGTTAGTGATCATGTAGTTCTAGGCGAACATGCCTCGGTTCTGCGTATGGTCCATAGCGGATGCAGAGACTTAATAATAGTGAACTTTTATAACAACATTGCTGGGCACAAACAGGGAAAGTTTATTTCTGATATAGAGCAGGCCATTGATGCCTTTTTATTGAGTACACCCAAACCTGCTGCCATCATATGGGTGGGAGATTTTAACATTAAATCATGTACCTATGCACTCAAGGGGGCTTGTGGCCATAGGGAGGAGTACTCGGGAAGGGAAACAACATGTGTATATAATCATTTCCCGCATAACAACTATGGTAGTGCTCTGAATAACCTATTGGCCAAATATGACCTGGACCTCCTTGAATGTAACAAGAACAAAAACAACGTTAGATGTCCAACATTCCATGGGAGGAACAGTCAAACATTTATTGACCATATTATGATATCTTGCTCTGTAGCTTATATTAATGTTTGGGTGATTGAACAGACGGTCAGTGATCACAACAGTGTAACCGTTGAACTATTGGGTTGGGGAATCAAAAGGAATACCTTTGGTCAACCAATTCAGGACATTGTTGCAGTAAGACCGAATGGGATGAGAGTGAAATGGACAAAAGTTGACCCCATTAAACTTGTTGCTAATGTGATCACAAACTGTTGTGGGGAGGTCGAATATTGCTTATTGCTGGACCCATGCCCACGAATTCTGTTATCCAAATTCCTAACTATTACCAAAACCATTGAGAAATCCCTGACACACAAACCTCGGAAATCAAGGAAAGTTAAGGCGGTGTGGTTTGATGACCATTGTGCGCAGTCTTTAAAAAGGTTAAAAACTTCACTTGATGCAATACCCAGAGACGTTTGTAAGATCAGGGAAGAGCGTCATAATTATAAAACTGCACTTTCCATTAGGAAGAAGGAATTGCAGGATGCGGCATGGGAAAAATTAGACCAGGCTGCAGATACTAAAGATCATAAACTTTTTGGGGACACCATAAATAGCCCATTCTTGAAGAATGACAATGTCCCTGAACTAACCTCGCATGTCAGTTGTCAGGCCTGGATAGCTCACTTTACTGGGATTTTTAATTCTGATTTTACTACCGCTTTTAATTCTAATGTTTTAACTGATACTCCAACCTGTGTTAAAAGGGAGAAACTATTGTTCTCGGTGACACTAAGCGAGGTGATTGTGGCAATTGAAAAGAGTAAGGGGGGGAAAGCCCCAGGCCCAGATGGGGTCCCCGTGGACTTTTTTAAATCTGAGATTGTTTTATGGGCCCCCATTTTAACCCGTTATTTTAATGCTGCAATCGAGGACGAGTTACCAACCTCATGGGGTCAATCCATCTTAGTACCACTTTTTAAAAAGGGTTCCAGGGCTGAAGCACGAAATTATCGCCCAATTTCACTTTTAGACTCGTCGTTAAAGATTTTGAGTCGTATACTTCTGGTGAGACTAGAGACCTGGGCTGAGGACAATAATGTTCTTTCGCCTATTCAGTTTGGGTTCCGAAGGGGTTTAGGAACTATGGAGCAGTGCGTGAACCTTGAACTTATCATCGGCAAGTACACTAAAGCCAAGGAGGGGAATTTGTTTATGTGTTTTGCCGATTTAAGTTCTGCTTTTGATTTAGTGGAACACGCACTGCTCTGGCCAGTACTACTTGACATGGGCGCACCACCTGAAATCATCCACCTCTTGGCTAGAATGTATGGTAATCTTTCAAGTAAGGTTAGATTCGGAACAAATGGTGAATGCACCCCCCTTTTTAAAATTGGCAGAGGGATCCGACAAGGGTGTGTGCTTGCTCCCCTTTTATTCTCCCTTTTTATAAATCAGGTTGATCAATTTTTACAAGAATCTTATGCTGATGCTCCCATCATCAATGGAAAGCAAATACCCGTCCTACTATATGCGGACGACGCGGTCCTGATCTCCAGGACCGCGAATGGGTTGCAAAAGTTAATTGAGAAATTTCATATTTTTATTCAGGGCAGAAAGCTTAAAATTAACAAGGGTAAGACTATGACTATGACTTGTGGTAAGAAAATAAAGAAAAACAAGTCATTCTTTTTAGATGGGGATAAACTTGAGGCAGTCCGACATTTTTGCTATTTAGGTATCACCTTTTCAGGTGATGGGAGATGGGTAAACGAGCAATCCTGTGTTGGTATGAAGATGACCAGAAATACAAATTGCATCTTCAGATTCGCCTCGAAATTGGGGGGTCGTAGAATCCGTGAGATGATTTCTATCTATAATTCAAGGTGCATGTCCTCTGCTTTGTATGGAGCAGAGATATGGGGATATAATCGTCAGATTGCTCTGTCCATCCAGCAAGAGGAAAACAAGTACCTGAAACGACTATTATGCCTCCCCGCTTCTGCCTCAAATGAGATTACCCACAGAGAGCTAGGCATAAATCATGCCGCAGATCTGATTGCATTGCGTCCCTTGTCCCTATGGCGGTCCATATGGGCCAAAGAAGAAACTAGGTTTACCCAGGAAGTAATTTTGGACTGTATCCAACTAGATCGTCATTCGAAAATTCCCTGGTTAGAACATATTTACTCCTGGTATAAGATTCTCTTTGGCCAGGATATTTTTAAAGATATTTTAACAACATCGGTTTTAACAAAGCGTAACCTTAAAACCATTTACTTGGACCATGCAAAAGGGACCAGAACGAAGGAGTATGCAATGCAAAGTACGTTCAAATTATATTTGGAGTACAATCTTAGTACAAGATTCCCACCTTATCTTACATTTGTTAGTATTAATTCTCATCGCTTTGTTCTAGCACGCCTGAGGTTGGGAATAGTCCACCATCTGGTGGCTTTCCCAACCGTAAAAAAACCCGGGTCATGTCTGTGCCCATGCGACGGGAAATCAAAACAGAGCATCTGCCACTTTTTACTTTTTTGTAATTTTTATACTGGTTTTAGGAAGTTTTATTTGAAGCAACTATTTTTAGAATATAAGATATACAATACAAGAGCCGCAATACAATTGTTTTTTGATTTGGCTTCCCCGAATGTGTGCTATCGCGTGGCCACCTACATTTTAAAGTGCACCTGGCACAGGAAATCAATTATTATATGATCCCCTCGTTCCGTTATCCCCGCTCACCCGTTGGCTATGACTATCGGTGATTTACTGTTAAGTTACATTGTTTGTTGTATATTTATTTCTGTACTGGCATTTGCACAAACTTTTATTACAAACAAATTGCTGCTAAAATGTATAAACTGAATTAACTCCCCCCTTAACAACTATTATTAAAATGTATTTAATGATTAAATTTAACTCTGCACACCAAGTGATATACTTTATTGATCTAACAATATTGGCATGGATAGTGATGTAATTTTAAATGTTTTTGTATTTAATTTGCATAAATTTGATTCTTTACTGTTTTGATGTATGTTGCTATATGGTTGTACTTGTACATACCGAATAAAGCATTTTGAATTGAATTGAATTGAATTGACTGGCTAGTTTCAATTTCGACCGCCTGAATCATAATCAGCCGGTCAGAATTTAAACGGATGATGTCGGTCGTAAGGCTTTTGACCTGAGGTCAGAGGCCTTACGACTGACATCGTAATAGGCCCCTTAGAATGTTAATTGCATTTTTGTATTTTATTTTAGAAACGCAAATAGGGACTGCTATGTATGTGGAAGTATAGTGTGGGATTTTAATGAAACAATTATTAAATAACTTTTTTATATTCATTCTTTTTAAAAATTGGAATTGTTTAAATTGTTTTTTAATGTATATATTTAATTTTATGTTAAAAGTTTTATAATTGTATTAATTGAATACTTGTATTAAAATATGGCATGTTTGGTAGTGAAGTACATTCCGTACTGTTGTACCAAATGCAGTGGGAATAGCCAATTTTATTCCTCCTGAGTCCAACGCTTTCCCTACTGTTGCATCGACTGCAGTGGGAATAATAAATGTTACCCCTTCAGAGGCCAACGCTTTCCCTACTGTTGCACAGACTGGAGTGGGAAGAGTAAATGTTACCCTTTCTGAGTCCAATACTTTCCCTACTGTTGCACAGACTGGAGTGGGAATAGTAAATGTTACCCTTTCTGAGTCCAACGCTTTCCCTGCTGTTGCACGGACTGGAGTGGGAATAGTCAATTTTACCCCTTCAGAGTCCAATGCTTTCCCTACTGTTGCACAGACTGGAGTGGAATTAGTACATTTTCCCCCTTCTCAGTCCAAAACTTTACCTGTTTTTGCACAGACTAGAGTGGGAATAGTATATGTATTTCTCCTAGAATTTATTAGTTGGGTTAATATTGTTTAAAATGATATTATTATTATGTTTTTGTGTATTTAAAATCATATTTTTATCATATTTTTATATATGTTTTGTAATATATAATTTATTTTTAGTAAAATGCAATTTTGTATATGGTTAACTTTTATATGTGTAATTATATTGGGATTTTATTTTTTTAAATCCAGTTTACTTGTTATATTTTTCAATTTATTGTGTGTGTATGTGTTTATATATATAGCACACAGCGTCTTCTTCACATTATATATATAATTATTATATTAAATGTCAAATATAGGGAATTATAATATATATTAAAATGAGTATTTTTATTATAGTTTTACTTTATTTATGTGTACGTAAATATTTAGATATATTTTTGATATTATTTAAATATATTTAATTTACATTATATTACTTTTATATGTTAATATATTTAGTATTTACTATATTGAACTATATATATATCTTTAAAAAACTATATATTTTTTATATTTTTTTATTTTAGTGTGAAATTATATATTTTTCAATATTTTACCATTATATGAATAGGGCAATGGCACCGCCAAAGGACCGCCCGCCAGACCAGGAGAAAACTCCTAATTTGGTGTGCGGCCGGCGGTCAGTTTTGGCGGTGCAGAAGCTGGGGATGGCATACTGCCTCACTCCTGCACACCCAAAGTTGTAATCAGCCCTTTTGTCTTTACAGATCATTTTCCTATAAATTGGCATCAACGATCCATATTCACCCTCATTTGGTTTATGCTACTAACTAACCCACAATGAAATAATTCTTAGGTACAACATTTCTGCTCGAAAGGCTATGGCTGTCAGTAAATACATGCCTATATATTTTTCCTGTGGCTCAATGGACCTGCATTAAGAAAATACCTAACATGACTTCATCAGGAGATGTTAGAGTCCTGCAATAAAATTAGGCCTTGGCTAAAAATTCGTTCCGTTCCCGGAATTGCGATAATTTGACATTTTCGCGTTCCACGGAAAGCGCGAAAATGTCAAAATTCCCGCATTCCGCAGCTTGGCGATAATTTGTTTCTTGCTCGCGCTGTAAAATAATACATTCTCGCGCGCGATCGCCTTATCTGAATCCCTGCGTTCGCCGACAAGTTTTCTTGATCCGGTCGCGTTCTCCATGAGATGTTGTATTGTTTTTAGCCATTTGCACTGTCTCGCGACAGTTCGCGCCCGCAGTGACGTCATGCGTCGCACGATCACGTCTTTCTTCTCGCGATCATGCACCGCGAGACAACTGAAAACAAGATGGCCGCGCCCGCGAGCAACCACATGGGTAAGTTGGCGAGCTGCAACCATGCAGAAAATCTCGCGAACATGCGGGAAAAAAACGTCCGCATCTTCGCGATATTTCCGCGTGTTTGCGATAATTTTTAACATTTTCGCGATAATTTGCGAAAGTGGATTTCGCAAATTCCGCCCACCCCTAATTAAAATAGAGTGGCATATTTATCAATCGTTAATGCCACGCAACGCAGCAAGCCACCTTGCTGCTTTGCACTGTGTGAAAGGGTAGGAATGCGCCGTCTTTATCACTATACAGTGCATTCCTGTCCTGTCCTTGTGCTGGTGCACTTTTGGCTGCCTAGTGCCAAGCAGGCTCTCTAGCGTCATGGTGCAAGGGTGCCTGTGTTGCAGGCAGGTTTTGTACCTGCCAGTACAAAAACAATCCTCAGAAGCTTTTTCCTCTTTCTAAGTGTGCTGCACAATGCAAAACATGTAGAAAGGGGAAACAACGAGGAGTAAAGATATTTCTCCTCGTTAAGCTTCCCCTGGGGAGTCATAGCATTTGGCACATTCCCAGATCTACAACTAATAGTAACTCTGGGAATGGGCCAAAATCCATTGGTGGATGCGTGGAAAAACCCACGCTCCACCCATGGAACGCCTGTCTGGGGAAGAGTAAAGTCAGCAATTTGCGCTGCTTTGCTTTACCCCATATTTATCAAGCCATGCATGGCCATGCAAGGTGGCCAATCGGTCCTTAGGGCATTATTTGCAAGCTCTTTGCGCCGCCGGTGCGCCTCTTTTAAAATGGGAAAAAGTGGTGGACTTGTGGCGCAAGGGGCTTGTTGATAAAGCCCTTAGTGGTTTGTCGCCTTTGAGCCCTCTTTTGTGGTGCAAGGGAGACCCAACACTATGATATATCTGGCCCATAGCCTATTCTTTAATTTGATGCAAAAATCACCTGCCTTGGAAGCCTTTGTCTGTTTGTGGTCTATCAGCTAAAAATTCCGATTTCTAAACGTCTCCTGCCCAGGTTTGCCTATACTTACACGAGTTCTTAGCCCCTGGCATGTAGCATACATTTATAATGCAGGAATGTAACAGTCAGTCCAGCACGGCGCCTGAGCCTGGCTCGCGAGGTCTTGTCCACGTACGTGAGGGGAATGAAGATGCGCGAGAGAGAGCCTGGGAGAACGGCACATCTTCAGAGACAGTTCAGCCAAGGCCCAAAGCTCCTCGCCTGCAGGCCGGGATCCGTGCACAGTAGGACGCCGCCATTCCCCCGGGACCACCCCTGCCGCAGCAGCGCGCGCCTCAGCCCGAGATTACACGCGCCCCGCTAGAACATCCCCAAATAAAAGGAGAGATTGTGGCACATTTAAGAAGCTCAGAGATGAAAGATTACTGAGATCCGAAGTCCGTTCATACGTTTTAAAGATGCATTTTTGTCCTTTTCTTAGCTGGCCCGTGCAGAGCGCGGCACGGAAGCCCGCAGATTATAGCAGACTGGAGAGCTCTGCCTCAACGCATTAACCTTTCGGCTCACTTCAATGTGTTATCTGTTGCTTCGTAGCTCTAATTTGGGAAACTCGAAATAGGAAACGTGGAGCTGGTTTAGCCGTCGTATAAATAGCAGCTCCGGGGAGATGAGAGGGCCGTCTGCGCTGCCTGCGCACCTCACCCACACCCATCCCTCGCCATCTGCGCACAATCCATGGTACCACTCTGTTCTATACATGGGGGGAGCCAGAAGGTTCCAGAGCTGTCAGCGCGCAAAAAAGAATGTTCACAGCACAGGAAAAAAACTCGTATCCGTGAAAATCAGGAAGCACACGGAGCTGTTTCTAGGCCCTAAAGGGCATCTAGGGCTGAGAAAAAAATGTTGGGGCAGATTTACGAGCCCCGTGTGCCACATTTGCGCCGCTGTTGCATCACTTCTGTGATGCAGCGGCAGCGTAAACCATGCGCCACCTTGCGCCTTATTTACAAAGTGACGCATCTAGGGAGATGTGTCACGTTGTAAAGCTCTGTGCCACATGAAACCTGCGTCAGGTTTCATGTGGGCGTTCCGGCACGGGGGGGGGGGGGCGCTCCGTCGCAGGAACGCCTCGGAAAAGTGCCTGAGTGAAATCGACAAGATTTCACTCAGTCACTTTTCCGACGCCACTGCGTCAAAACCTTGCGCCTGCTGTAAGCAGGCATAAGGCATGATGCATCATATTTGAGGATAGGCCAGGACAGAGCAGTGCTGGAGTTGCGTCGCACCCGCGACACAACTCCAGCACTGCACCAACCTTACGCCTACAGATGCGACACATCTCTGTTTATCCTTGCGCCATGGTGCGCCGCATTTTAAATGCTGCGCATCTGTGGTGGCGCAAGGGTAAACTTGCGACACGCATCTTTCCTGGCGCATCCCTGCTGACTTGCAGGGAAGCGCCAGGAAACGTAAATCTGCCCCGTTGTTTTTTTGCCTTGTTCTGCGTCCCTCCAATCAGTGGTTAATTTGTAAAACAAAAAAACATAAGTGCCGGGGGCTCTCGTCAGGAGGTAGCTAACACCGCCGCCTAAAACAGAACCAACTACTAATCACAAAAATGGGGAGAGGATATGGCAATGTCCAGAGCTGCCAACTTTGGAGCGGGGGAACGTTCTTTTCTCGGGGGCTCCACATCCTGGGATTTTGGGCAAATCTCTTAATCTCCCCCTGAATAAATAAATATTATTACTATTAAACATATAACTGCTGCTCACTGGTGCTCATGAAAATCCCTGTGGTTGATGATTAAGTGCTGATGCTGAGCACCTGAAACCACCGGTTTAAATTAAGCACTGCCTTCAAGCCTGAAGGCTGGATCTGTCTCAGCTCGAGGTGAAACCTCGAGCCCATAATTAGCTGAGCTTTTGAGTGGCTTCTGCCTCTCATTTTGGTAAACTCAGGAAGGATGTGACATTACAGCCAGAGCTGTTGACTTTGGAGCTGGAAAACCAGGTTTTTGCCTCCTCAACCCAACATTCTGAGTGAATCATTTAATCTCCCTGTGCCTATAAAATGAACTACCTTATGTAATGTAACTGGTGCTCATTTAAACCAATCCAATATCTTTTGTTGAGATTGTACTATGTAAAAACTGCAGAAAAAATCCCTAAGATGTAATAAAAACAAAGCCTGAACATAAGGAAAGACATATAGCACGCCGATTAGTGGCTGATTTGTACAAAGTGAAACCAGACACCTAGATAAATCGTGGCTTCCATATTTACATTGTGTGAACTTAGGAAAATAGTTTATTTCAACAAAGCTCTTTTTTCGTCATTATTGTCTATGAAAATGTTTTCACATATGCGAGTTCAGAATATCAGTTGTACAAAAAAACTACAATGTTTCATTTATTAAACTATAATATTGCTCTATAATAATTACGGCCAGTACAGGGTTTACATGGCAGCTGTCTTGTCTCTTAATTTCCAATGGTTCATGATTAAAAACTATCACTTTACTAAGTACTTCTCAATGCAGTGCTATAATATGAGGTATTAATGTCAAAGCTTCCACATGTTAAATTACACTTTTAATAAAACTTTTAAGATACTTTGGGGCATATTATCAATGAAGTGGCGAAGAGAGGTGATAGACGTCTTGGCTTGTCGCCTCTCTTCGCCTCTTCGGAAATGCCAGGCTGCACCATATTACCAAGGATACTGTGCAGCCTGGCATTTCCCCCTGCGATGGCGATAAGTTACACAACTTATCGCCAGCGCTGGCACCCTTGCACCAGAGTGCAAGGGTGTCTGCAAGCAGGGTGGTTTGTTTATGTGTAGGAAGGAATTCCATCCTGCACATAAACAAACCTAAAATGACATTTTGTAAATTTCATGTGTGCTGCTTAGTGCAGCACACATGAAAGTTACGAAATGGCATTTTGAAAAAGTTTTTTTCATGTACAGGAAGGGTTCACCTTCCTGTACATAAACAGACCAAGGCATTTTGCTTTTTCCATGTATGCTGCAGCACACATGGAAAAAGCAAACACGAGGAGAAATAAAGCATTTCTCCTCGTTTTGCCACCTTAAGACCAGGATTTTTCTGGTCTTAAATTCGGCGCTGCCACCTATTATCGCCAAGTTTAATATTAGGTGGCAGCGTCGACTTCAATGGGTGTTGCAGTGCAACGACCACCGCAACACCCACTGCATGCCCCCTTTCACGATAAGTTTATTGTGAAAGGGGCCCTATTATCAAGGCAGCGTTAAGATAATTAACGTGGCTTTACGCCACGTTAAGTGGCTTAACGCTGCCTTGATAATAGGGCGATGAAATTATCACTGCGTTATCAGCAGAAAAGCCATGACTTAGCCATGGAATCCAACGGGAGGTGGATTACATGGCTAAGACCACCCTGCCCTATCAGCAAGCTATCGCCGGTCACAGTGCGATTATCGTTGGATTTCCAGCGATAATCACACTGTTTTCCAGCTAACGCTTGCATTCCTACCGCTTTGGAGACAAGCGTTGCTGATAGCACGCTATCTCCGCGATAGAAAGCAGCGATAGCCGGCGATAATTATCCTAGCGCTAAGTGCGCTTAGCGATAATTATCGCCGGCCCTTGCTGATATGCCCCGTGGAGACGTTTAGTTTGCTCCTGGTAGTAGAAAAATACAAATAAATGTAACAGAGGGAGTAGGACTGGGAGCAGGGCAAGGGGCATGGAAGAGTGGGTGGGCCCAGCAAAAAGAGGATGCAGGTGGGGCAGGGAAGAAAATAAAGATACATGCGCAAAGAGCAAAAAATACATTTTATGGCCTGGCAGCATTGTGCATTACATGGGTCTTTGTTAAAAAAAAAAAGATATAACAAAAAAAAAAATGAACTTATGCGGAAAGAAAAAGAGAACGTAGTGGCGAGGGAGATAAATGGAAGAGAACAAGTAAATAAATGCACTCCTATGGAGTGCTTATTGGCAAATAAAAGTCCCCTGAAGTATGCAATGGAAGGATACAGCTCGTCCAAGAAGAACACAGTAAGAGTGAAATGTACCTACGTGAGACACACACAAGAATAGTGAAGAAAGCCATTGAATTAAAGGCAGACACGTTACATAGAAGAAATGCATTTGATCATGGGCAAGAGGATGACCCAAAACACACTTTAAGTGTATGTTATCTATGAGACAAAAAGGTCTGTCTATAGGAAAGACCTAAAAATGATACAGTCTGCAGCCTCCTATGAGTTTGTGAGAACTACCACAGCACTTGCTCTCCTCTTTCAATTACCATGTTCTTATTGGCTGATTGGAATGTGACGCAGAAACAATGCAACCCACAATTTAAGTCATAATTTTGGTTGAATGAATTGTTAATTACACCATCAAAATTTGCATCATTTTCAAATTTCGCCCTAATTAAATTTGTGGAATTTCATGTTACTCAATTTTGCATACTTTTGCATGCGGGAGGCTTGTTTGCACAGATCTTCAGCTTGGAGCCGTCTTCTGGCGAAATATCACAACATTTGATGTGTGAATTGTGCACTTGTGTAAAAAGATGACGTGAGATAGCCACAAGCCACATTTTACTTAAAAGTATAATTTCATGAAATTTTAATGGAATTTTTCAACAGTGTGTGAACAAAAGTTATGGAATTTCACAAATCCCTAATAAGAAAGGGTAGGTGACGTGCATGCTAAGACGACCAAGAAAACAATTAAAAGTAGAATCCTGTCTATTGAGAAAGCAACACACCCACTCCACTCGTGAATTTTGACGCTGGATTACACATTTAGGCCTTTAGTAAAACATCCTTATGTCCAATCACAATTGTGTAATTCTAATGTCTGTATGTGCCTCTTCTGCACGAAAGAACGAAAACAAGTAAACCAGGCTGGACAAAGCCTGTCACTTCGGCTTTTGGACAGTGAGAGGTCGCCTAGGTTAGTGTGGGTCCATAGATACCCTTCAGCTAGCAGCTGCGTCTTTCATCCGTAGTCTCAAATCCTAGAGGCGCAGAAAGATGCTCCAGGACCGGATTACTGTCTGCTGGCGCGAGGCTGCGGCAAGGAAGAGGCGAGTTCAGGAGAAGGACCTGCTGACAGAAGGATGGAGGAGGGCGAGAGGAGGAGGTGGAAGAGCAGGAGCAATAGAGGAAAGAAAGAGGGTGGAGAAGACGAGCAAGAAGAGAGCAGCAGTGAGAAGCATTGAAGGATAAGTTAGAGCGAAGAGGGGAACATGTCAGAAAAGCTTGAAATGAATAACCCACAAAAAAGATGAGCAGCAGAGATAGAAAGGGTGAGCACGAGTGAGGAAGGGGTGCTAGAGAACGAGCAAGACGAAAACAAGAACAAAAACGAACTGTAGACGATGGAAAGAAGTAAAGAAAATAGAAAGCCGATAGAGTGAGGGAGAATGAGAATGAGAGGATTACAGAGGTAAGCAAAAAAAGCGTAATTGAAAGATGGAAGCAGAGCAGTGGCAATTACAATCGATTTAGTGGATGGTCTCATCGAGGTAAAATGCATGCATCAGCGTCAGGTTTAATATCACATTCACTGTCCCTGCTCAGTAAAGAGGGCCCTACATCACCGAGGCCCATTTCTCTCACTCACCTGCAATCATTAGTGTAATATTACACTCTCCACTGGTGTTCATTTTGCTAATGAACGTGAAGGCTGGTCCTTAAGGCGGCAGGCCTCTAGAAGATTTATGAATGGAATACTACATTGCTTCTCTCTACATCAGATCGCTACCCGGCAACCTTTTATTTAGATCCGCACACCCAATAGTTTTAAAAGCATTCTCTCCAATTTAGAAAGTTAAGCCCCCTTTCAAAAGACACTCAATGCCATCTGTTTTTATATATAAATATGTCATCAGTGATGTCACTGACCATGTCATGAATGATGCAATATGTGACATCATCAGCAGTGCATTGCGGGCGCGTGAATTATAGTTAGCAGAACTAACTATAATGGAGGAATTTCTATGGTTTTGTATGAGTGAAATGGGCAACTAACTATAACACCCCTGAAACCTATGTTTTTTTCTGTGAATTTCTAAGGTTTTTTAAATGCTAATTTCTAACTATAACGTCTCTGAAACCTATGTTTTTTTTCAGTGAATTTCAAAGGTTTTTTAAATGCTAACTTTTAAGTGTGATAGTAGTTATGTCAATTTTTTTGTACTGATTTTCTACCGTTTTTAACTGTTTATTTATAAAGATTTTATTCATTAAATAACATTATATATTTTTCTGAAAATTGCAACAAAAAAAAAGGTTTAGTTAACCCCTTGAGTGCCCATGACGAGATGGTCTCGTCATGGGCCGCGGTTGCGCTGTGCCCATGACGAGACTATCTCGTCATGAGCCCCGCCCACTAATGAAACGCCCGGCACAGGGCGTGGAAAGGGCGGGGCACTCAAGGGGTTAAAACTGAAAAATTGATAAATTTTCTTGTTTTCATTTTTTATTTTAATATATTTATATTATTTTCTTTAAAAAACAAATTCAATTTTTTTTCGGAGTCGCGCACTCAAAGTGTACACATCACGGTGGGTGCGCGCATTCTAGCCGCCATTTTAGAAAAGTCATGAAGGATCCGCGTATGGTGTGCGACGGCTGCGTGTTTTTCAGTTACATCATCTACAGTTAATATCACGTGATATGCGCGACTGGTATGCAACCAGTCTGCGACTCCTGCTCCCGCGCATTCGCGACACATGCGCATTACGGTACGAGATGTTTGCGCGATTGCGGGTCCCGCGTGACATCATATACGTGCTGGGGCGCGCTCGGTGCGCGACTCCCGCAAAAAAAATTTATGTTCCAAAATGGTATGTGTGTTTCTTTAATATACATATTAAGGCAAGAGATTATGTAAGATATTCATCAAAATAATATATTTGTACTTATAATAAACATATATTATTTTTAAATATATTTTCGCGAAGTCGGGTGCGTGCATCGTGAGTGCAGAAAACCAGGTCAGCAGAGCTGCTGTAGAGCCAGAGAACCAGGTCAGCAGAGCTGCTCTAGAGCCTAAGAACTAGGTCAGCAGAGCTGCTCTAGAGCCAGAGAACCAGGTCAGCAGAGCTGCTGTAGAGCCAGAGAAACCAGGTCAGCAGAGCTGCTTTAGAGGGAGAGAACCAGGTCAGCAGAGCTGCTTTAGAGCCAGAGAACCAGGCCAGCAGAGCTGCTTTAGAGCCAGAGAACCAGGTTAGCAGAGCTGCTTTAGAGCTAGAGAACCAGGTCAGCAGAGCTACTCTAGAGCCAGAGAACCAAATCAGCAGAGCTGCTTTAGAGCCATAGAACCAGGTCAGCAGAGCTGCTTTAGAGCCAGAGAACCAGGTCAGTAGAGCTGTTCTAGAGCCTAAGAACCAGGTCAACAGAGCTGATCTAGAGCCAGAGAACCAAGTCTGCAGAGCTGCTGCAGAGACAGAGAAACCAGGGCAGTAGAGCTGCATTAGAGGGAGAGAACCAGGTCAGCAGAGCTGCTCTAGAGCCAGAGAACCATGTCAGCAGAACTGCTTCAGAGCCATAGAACTGGGTCAGCGGAGATGCTTTAGAGCCAGAGAACAAGGTCAGCAGACCTGCTGTAGAGCCAGAGAAACCAGGTCAGCAGAGCTGCTTTAGAGAGAGAGAACCAGGTCAGCAGAGCTGCTTTAGAGCCAGAGGACCAGGTCAGCAGAGCTGCTCTAGCTGACACTGCCTGACTGACACTGACTGACTGACACTGACTGATTGACACTGACTGACACAGATTGACTGACACTGACTGACACTGATTGACTGACACTGACTGACTGACACTGACTGACTGACACTGACTGACACTGACTGACTACTCTCTGCTATTCTCCTACTGACTCTCTACTACTCTCTACTACTCTCTCTCTACTACTCACTCTCTACTACTCACTCTCTACTACTCTCTACTACTCATTCTCTACTACTCTACTACTCTCTACTACTCACTCTCTACTACTCACTCTCAATTACTCACTCTCTACTACTCTACTACACACTCTCTACTACTCACTCGCTACTACTCTCTACTTCTCACTCTCTACTACTCTCTACTATTCACTCTCTACTACTCACTCTCTACTACTCCCTCTACTACTTTCTACTACTCTCTACCACTCACTCTCTACTACTCACTCTCTACTACTCTCTACTACTCACTCACTACTACTCTCTACTACTCACTCTCTACTACTCTCTCTCTCTACTACTCTCTACTATTCACTCTCTACTACTCACTCTCTACTAATCTCTACTACTCACTCTACTACTCTCTGCTGCTCTCTACCACTCACTCTCTACTACTCTACTACTCTCTACTACTCACTCTCTACTACTCTCTCTACTACTCTCTACTACTCAATCTCTACTACTCACTCTACTACTCTCTACTACCCACTCTCTACTACTCTCTCTCTACTAATTGCTCTCTACTACTCACTCTCCGCTACTCACTCTCTACTACTCGCTCTCTACTACTCTCTACTACTCACTCTCTACTACTCACTCTCTAGTACTAACTCTCTACTACTCCCTACTACTCGCTCTACTACTCACTCTCTACTATTCTCTACTACTCACTCTACTACTCTCTCCTACTCTCTACCACTCACTCTCTACTACTCTACTACTCACTCTCTACTACTCTCTCTCTACTGCTCACTCTCTACTACTCACTCTACTACTCACTCTCTACTACTCTCTACTACTCACTCTGTACTACTCACTCTCTACTACTCACTCTCTACTACTCTCTACTGCTCACTCTCCACTACTCATTCTCTACTACTCGCTCTCAACTACTCTCTACTACTCACTCTACTACTCACTCTCTACTGCTCTACTACTCTCTCTACTTCTCACTCTCTACTACTCTCTCTCTACTACTCACTCTCTACTACTCTCTACTACTCACTCTCTACTACACACTCTCTACTACTTGCTCTCTGCTGCTCGCTCTCTACTACTCTCTAGTACTCACTCTACTACTCACTCTACTACTCACTCTCTACTACTCTACTACTCACTCTCTACTACTCCACTACTCTCTACTACTCACTCTCTACTACTCACTCTCTACTACTCTACTACTCTCTACTACTCTCTCTCTACTACTCACTCTCTACTACTCACTCTCTACTACTCACTCTCTACTACTCTCTACTACTCACTCTCTACTACTCTCTGTCTACTACTCTCTACTACTCACTCTCTACTACTCTCTACTACTCACTCTCTACTACTCTCTCTCCACTACTCTCTACTACTCACTCTACTACTCACTCTCTACTACTCTACTACTCACTCTCTACTACTCCACTACTCTCTACTACTCACTCTCTACTACTCACTCTCTACTACTCTACTACTCTCTACTACTCTCTCTCTACTACTCACTCTCTACTACTCACTCTCTACTACTCACTCTCTACTACTCTCTACTACTCACTCTCTACTACTCTCTGTCTACTACTCTCTACTACTCACTCTCTACTACTCTCTACTACTCACTCTCTACTACTCTCTCTCCACTACTCTCTACTACTCACTCTGCTACTCACTCTCTACTACTCTCTACTACTCTCTCTCTGCTACTCACTCTCTACTACTCACTCTCTACTACTCTCTACTACTCACTCTACTACTCACTCTCTACTACTCTCTACTACTCTCTCTGCTACTCACTCTCTACTACTCACTCTCTACTACTCTCTACTACTCACTCTCTTTTACTCACTCTCTACTACTCACTCTCTACTACTCACTCTACTACTCTCTACTACTCACTCTCTACTACTCTCTACTACTCTCTCTGCTACTCACTCTCTACTACTCACTCTCTACTACTTGCTCTACTACTCACTCTCTACTATTCTCTACTACTCACTCTACTACTCTCACTAACTCTCTACCACTCACTCTCTACTACTCTACTACTCACTCTTTACTACTGTCTCTCTACTACTCACTCTCTACTACTCTCTACTACTCTCTCTGCTACTCACTCTCTACTACTCACTCTCTACTACTCTACTACTCACTCTCTACTATTCTCTACTACTCACTCTACTACTCTCTCCTACTCTCTCCACTCACTCTCTATTACTCTACTCCTCACTCTCTACTATTCTCTCTCTACTACTCACTCTCTACTACTCACTCTACTACTCTCTACTACTCACTCTCTACTACTCTCTACTACTCACTCTGTACTACTCACTCTCTACTACTCACTCTCTACTACTCTCTACTGCTCACTCTCCATTACTCATTCTCTACTACTCGCTCTCAACTACTCTCTACTACTCACTCTACTACTCACTCTCTACTACTCTACTACTCTCTCTACTTCTCACTCTCTACTACTCTCTCTACTACTCACTCTCTACTACTCACTCTCTACTACTCTCTACTACTCACTCTCTACTACACACTCTCTACTACTTGCTCTCTGCTACTCGCTCTCTACTACTCTCTAGTACTCACTCTACTACTCACTCTACTAGTCACTCTCTACTACTCTACTACTCACTCTCTACTACTCCACTAAACTCTACTACTCACTCTCTACTACTCACTCTCTACTACTCTACTACTCTCTACTACTCTCTCTCTCTACTACTCACTCTCTACTACTCACTCTCAACTACTCTCTACTACTCACTCTCTACTACTCTCTGTCTACTACTCTCTACTATTCACTCTCTACTACTCACTCTCTACTACTCTCTCTCTACTACTCTCTACTACTCACTCTGCTACTCACTCTCCACTACTCTCTCTCTGCTACTCACTCTCTACTACTCACTCTCTACTACTCTCTACTACTCTACTACTCTCTCTACTTCTCACTCTCTACTACTCTCTCTACTACGCACTCTCTACTACTCACTCTCTACTACTCTCTACTACTCACTCTCTACTACACACTCTCTACTACTTGCTCTCTGCTACTCGCTCTCTACTACTCTCTAGTACTCACTCTACTACTCACTCTACTAGTCACTCTCTACTACTCTACTACTCACTCTCTACTACTCCACTAAACTCTACTACTCACTCTCTACTACTCACTCTCTACTACTCTACTACTCTCTACTACTCTCTCTACTACTCACTCTCTACTACTCACTCTCTACTACTCTCTACTACTCACTCTCTACTACTCTCTGTCTACTACTCTCTACTATTCACTCTCTACTACTCACTCTCTACTACTCTCTCTCTACTACTCTCTACTACTCACTCTGCTACTCACTCTCTACTACTCTCTACTACTCTCTCTCTGCTACTCACTCTCTACTACTCACTCTCTACTACTCTCTACTACTCTCTACTACTCACTCTACTACTCACTCTCTACTACTCTCTACTACTCACTCTCTAATACTCACTCTCTACTACTCACTCTCTTCTACTCACTCTACTACTCTCTACTACTCCCTCTCTGATACTTTCTCTACTACTCTCTCCTACTCACTCTACTCTCTATTACTCACTCTCTACTCTCTACCTCTTTCTACTCTCTACCTCTCTACCTCTCTACCTCTACACCTCTACCTATACACCTCTACCTCTCTACCTCTCTGTACATGCACACATATGCACATATATATATGCATATATATGCATATGCATTTATATATATGTATGTCTATATATATATACATATATAAACACATATAAACATATAAATATAATCTGCATATCTATATAAATATAAATGCATGCAAACATATACATATACATATATGCATACATATGCATGGTATGTACATGAAAGTTTGAAAAACTCTAATACAAGCAAAGCTAAAAAGCCACCTAATTACAAACAGAATTGCTTTAACTTAAACGAGGGCGAGACCTATTGCATTTTCAATGCTTGTTTACTTTGATTCCATCAAGAAGGCATTCAGATGTGTCACACATTTTCCATAAATTCTGAATGGTAGCACTCTAGTTGCTCATTAGATCACTAGAGTAAAGCTACTGCTCACCAGGGAAGTCTGCTGCTGATATTCAAAGTGCATGTTTCAGTCTGCATGTCAGAACTTTTCAATGAAATAGAAGTGGATTTGAGAAGTGAAAATGTGCCCTAATCTTTCTTTCTGCAGCACTAATCATAATTTCTATGGCAAAATGAACCCCCTCATTTTGTTCCTTTGCAAATTAAATGTTTTAAGTTTTACCACTTTATTCCAATCAAGTTGGCTTCAAGTGTGCCATACTTTTGTCATAAGTAAGACTGTTAGCGCTCTAGTTGTTCTTTAAAACACTCTGGGATTTCTGTCATTGGGCTATACTTGGGCTACATCTCGGTGATATTTGTGCTACATTTGGGCTCTTTTGTCTCTGGTGGCCATCTTGGGAGACTTGTTATGAAGTTTCCTAATTTCCTCATTTACTGCAGTCTCCTCAGTAGGCATACTGTCAGTTTTTTACTTTGATTCAATGAAGAAGGCATTCAGATGTGTCACACTTTTGCCATAAATTCAGAATGTTAGCACTCTAGTTGCTCATTAGATCACTGTAGTAAAGCTACTGCTCACCAGGGAAGTCTACTGCTGGTATTGAAAGTGCATGTTTCAGTCTGCATGTCAGAATTCTTTAATGAAATAGAAGAGGATTTGAGAAGTCACTCAAAATGTGCCCTAATTTTTCTTTCTGCAGCACTAATCATACATTCTATGGCAAAATGAACCCCCTCATTTTGTTCCTTTTTAAATTAAATGTTTTAAGAGTTACCACTTTATTCCAATCAAGATGGCTTCAGGTGTGCCATACGTTTATCATAAGTAGGAGTGTTAGCGCTCTAGTTGTTCTTAGGAACACTCTGGGAAGCTGCAGTAGAACACAAAGGAATCAACTGACAGTCTCTGCCCTTGTTGGATGTACATGTTTTACTGAGAATGTCAGATTTCATTCTCACATGACTAAGAAAGATAATGTGAATTTACAGAAAATAGGCTCTCAGTTTAGCTTATAGATCACCATCCAAACTTCTGTGGGAAAAGCATGTGAAAATAGATTTCTCTCAAACATGATTCATGATATCCCAGCAGAAGGCTTTTTCACATGGTAAAATCACCTTAGAACATACCACAATTCCTAAAATGAGTATGGTACCATCAACAAATGATTTATAATGTAACTAAAGTCTTAAAACCTTCTATTAACTGCAATGCTTTTTTATGAGGTGCTATCATGTATATTGGTGCCAAGATGGCTGCCAACACTTCTTGGATGAAGTGCTGACAGCCAATCAGATCTCACGATGAGATGTGTGGTTAGGCTCCGCCCAGATATATATGTGTTTTTACTTTTGATTTTCTCAGGAACTACTGAACAGATTTACACCATTTAAGCAAAAGGTACGACTCTGTACCAAGGTCCACCTTTCTGTGGTAAATAATTTAATTACCGGGACTTAATTTGATACAGAAATATAATAAAAATAGCTCAATAAATAAGAGGCAGAATCCGTGGTATTAGAGGTTCAGAATGGGCTTTATTCCAATGGACGATTCGAATCGGTGACTCCAAGTTCCATCACCACGGAGGTTCAGGAAGTGAAGTACATACATTATTGATAATTAATCACTTTTATACAATAGGCATTACAGTGAAGCAAATGCAAGAGGCATAACAATTGATAGTGTAGATAAAAGATACATACGTAGCAAAAATAGGCGTAACTGGGTGTGACTAAAGAACGTCATCAGGTGTGATGTCATAATAGGGTGGTTCCATGAAAGAATTTCGCAATGTCAGCAGAAATACTTGGCAGAAATGCGCGCGCAGCAGCATGACGTGTGATTGACGTGCAACTAGGGGGTGAAGGGGACTTGACATTTAGCTCTACATGTGGCGACAGAAGTCTGGAGGATCAAGTCAACCTAATCCCAAATCATATCTAACATCCTATGTTTAAAGAACTATGTTATCCAAAAGAGAGGTCTCTTAGAGTAGAATCTTATTCTATACTGCCTATACTGACTGTTAGTGCGTGTACAAGCGTCTAAGTGTCTACACTAGATGCGAGGGCAGAAGTCTTCCATAATAATAAGGCTATGAATTACTTGCATAAAGACAGAGAAGCCGGGCCTTTGCTCGGTAGCTGGAAGAATGTTTACTTAAACTACTAGACAGGAATGCATTGGGCAGGGAGCGGAGCAGATAATTTCGAAGGTGAAATACAGTTTCTTGGCAGGCAACAGGCTGATGTCAGGCATCGTGAGCCGCGCAGGGAATGAGACAAAGTTCATGGTCACAGATGCAGGCTCAGACTGGAGCTTCAGAGGCAGAAAGCAAGAAAAGCTTGATGACAGAATCAGGGCCTACTTGCCTGGACTGTAAAATGGCATAAGTGAACCATATAAAGCCGGTGGCCTTTCATACTTAGGAATGGAATATCCAGCCTATTCATGGCGGATCTGAAAGAGGACATGTTGACGGTGGACGCACATGAGTTTGCGTCTTCATAACTGGAACTGGAGGGAACATACATGTACTTGTGATTCATACATGAAACCGTTGGGGTCCAAGATAGGGGACATAACTGATCAGAAAAATCCATATTTCCACATTCCCTCCTTGTCCCCTACTTGCCCGTCAAGAGATATCAATCTTCACCAATCCATTGATCTGTTCATATAGCATCATTTGTTCTTCTTTTTTCTTCTGGGACGAATGAAATCTTGGTGATGGAATACACGATGTGGCACACAGACCACAAATCGCTGGTCCACATTGTAGGCATAGACAGCAACTGAATAGTATGAGAAAGCCAATACCTAGGAAGGATAGGACCTTCCATCCAAAGGTAGATAATACACTCCAAAACCAACCGGACCAAGTCCAGGTGCCTGGATTCTGGTGTATCTGGCTTACAATCTTATGAAGGCGAGTTATGGCTTTATATACAGATGGCGAATTTTCTGGTATGAAAATGCAACAACTTGATCCGAAGACCCTACAAGCTCCGCCCCTATCGGCCAGGATGACGTCAAGGACAAGACGATTTTGAAGCACAACAATCCGCATAGCAGACTGTTCTTCTGTTAAATTGCCTAAGGCGGAAATAGTTTCGTTCACTACTGCTTCAAGGGTTCTAGTTAATCTACGTATCAACTTACTATTAGTAACGGTACCTATATAGGGAAAGAGACCTTTATTGAAATCTGTGTATTTTTCCCATGCTGTTTCAGTGTAATCGACTATTGGGAGATCTCTCCTTTCTCTATTGTGTACTAAATGAGTATTTCTGTGATAATCGGGAGGAGCTAGGAAAACAGGTGGCAAAAGGAATCCAATGTAGCAGGTACCATCCCAATCTAGAGGCAAACGTACATATGCCGTCTGACCACATATAAAATAGGAATGGCGGGAAGCTCTAAATGTCGACTTGCCTTGATCACTGAATTCTATTACAGTGGTGCATCTACTATGGCCCATATGTATGGAACCATTCTTTCTTACACATAATTCACCTTTTACTGGAAATACTGACATGGCGGGCAAAATTGGAGTAGCTTCGGATTCGATATTTAGGATCATAAGATTAGGCGTAAAATTACCTAATCCATAAACTTCATTTTCTAGATCAGTTCCTGTTCTCTTGGGAAGTCCCTCCTTGTTAGGGTAGCAGACTTTAAGTAAAACTAAGTTTAAATTTCCCCATACCCAGTTGTCTTGATAAACTGCAGAATTTGAATCTAGGGAATTAATTAAACTAAACCATGCTCCACAGGAGCCGTTGTGTGTGAACGGGTATGGAAAAAGAGGTAGAATTCCTTTATAATTCTGATAGGGAGGGAGTCGGCCACATATCCAACAATTTGTAGCATTGCTAACCTGATGGGAATGATGTAACATACTAATAAACGTATTATTGCGCAGCGCAAATCTATAAGACAACTCATGCGGAGGTAATTCACTAAAAGAATGTTCAGCAGTAACATTATAAACATGTCTAGAAATAGGATAATATATGTGCAACAATATACTTGCAGTAATTATTAAAAGACTTAAGAAAAACAAAATTAATAACGTCACTGTGCAATGACTATGCAGTGATTTACAGTACGCATGTCGTTTCAGCATTTTTCGGGTGTTTTCTCTATTCAGGTCTAAGGGATACATGTCAGAGACAAATTCAACCGCTTCACCTTGGAGAGGACTTAAACAATCAAATTGCCTGACTGGTTAGACCTGAGTTTTAGTTTATATTGTTCGTGACTATTCATTTCAACCAAAGGAAGTTTTGAGTCAATGGGTGAAGACACACGAGGTGTGGTATTTACATCCGATGGTAGTCCATGAAATTTCTTGATATGACTTGAATGTACCCAGCCTTTCCTGCCTTCGATCTTCACGGCTGTCCTTGTGGTAAGCAATACGAGCTGAGGCGACCTCCACCTAGGATCCAGCTGAGACTTCCGATCAAAGTTCCTCACTAAGACCAGGTCCCCCGGAACTACGTCATGGGGTTTCACCTCAGTGTTGTCAGGAAAAGCTGCAGCTACCTGTGAACGACAAGATTGTAGTGCAGACATCAAGGAAGCCAAGTAATCTGTCAGCATATTACAGTCAATATCAGTTATTTTACGTGGTATAGGCGTCCCCCACATATTTGGTGGTCTACCGAAGATCACCTCATAAGGGGATAGCCCTGTTCGAGAGTGTGCTACCATTCTCATGTAAAAGAGTGCAACTGGTAACGCTACTACCCAGTCGACACCTTTCTCTCTGCATATTTTGGACAATCTAATTTTCAGGGTCTGATTATGTCTTTCCACGAGACCTGCTGCCTCGGGGTGTCGGACACAGTGAAACTTCCACTGATAACCTAACAAAAGTGAAACGTGTTTCATTAGTTCGGATGAGAACGGCTGGCCGTTATCTGAGTAGACAACACGTGGTAAACCGTATCGTGGGAAGAATTCTCGAACTAACTGTTTGGCAGTAGTCGGGGCAGTGTAATCTGAAACCGGGTATGCCTCTGTCCAACGGGAAAGAGCACAGACAACTACGAGAACATATTTGAATCCTCGACATCGTTCCATCTGGATATAATCCATCTGGAGGACTTCAAAAGGGTGATCAGGAGGCTGAAATCCACCCTGTTCTACGGGAATGCTTTTTCCTGGGTTGAACTGACAACAGATCATACAGGTACGAACTTTTTGTTTGGCTGCTGCTCGTAAATGTTTGTTGAACCAAATGTGTTGAATGCTGTCTAGCATAGCTTTTTCTCCTAGATGCGCTGGACTATGTACAGTGTTAATAATGACTTGGACCATTGAATCACGAAGGAACCACACAGATTTTTCCTTCGTCATCCATCCTTGATCCGTTTGGATCCCTCCTAATTCAGTCCATTTCTTTATTTCGTCTGGAGTAGCATGTGTCTGTATGTCAATTACATCAAGAGTGGGATCCTTAACCGTCATACAATGTGTTGGCGTCGGGACTTTTGTCTTTGTCATGTCGGATGTTTGAGTTTGAGCAGTCTGTTTAGCTGTTCTGTCAGCTAGATCATTGCCTTGAGAAATGATATCAGTAACTTTCGTATGAGCTTTACATTTCATAATTGATATTGCAGTGGGTAGATGTATTGCATCTAATAAGGCATGAATGAGGGGTCCGTGCTGAATGTGGGCACCGTGAGAAGTTAAATAACCTCTCTCTCGCCACAGCACGCCGAAGTCATGTACAACTCCGAATGCATAACGTGAATCAGTGTATATGTTGACTCTTTTATTTGTGGCTTGAATACAGGCTTGTGTCAGAGCGACGAGCTCTGCTGCTTGAGCGGACAAGGTATTTATGCAATTTGTTTCAATGATTTCAGTGTCTGTTGTGACTGCGTAAGCGGCCACTAACTCTCCTGTACTTGTTCTCATACATGAACCATCTACATACAACGTTAGGTCTGGGTCTGACAATGGGACATCTGTCAAGTCTTGTCTGGGTTTCGTTGTGATTGTAATAACATCAATACAATCATGAGCTAGTGGGTCTGTTCCGATTACGGGTAAAAGTGTGGCAGGATTCAATGTGTTACAACGTCTGATTTCTATATGTGGCTGAAACAATGTTAATTCATACCCTGTAAGTCGCGCTATAGTCAAATGTTGTGTTTGAGTTCGATTAACGAGAACCTCTACTGCATGTGGTACTTGAACTGTCAATGGATGTCCTAACACTATGGCATCGCTTTGTCTGATTGCTAAAGCTGTTGCTGCCACTGATTTCAGGCATGCAGGCAAAGCCTGAGCTACGGGATCTAATGTACTAGAAAAATAAGCACATGGTTTGTGGGATCCTGCCTGTTCCTGTGTGAGTACTGACAAGGCAGTACCTTCGCGTTCGGTAACAAAGAGTGTAAACTGTTTATTGTAACATGGTGTTGCTAAAACCGGTGCTTGGCATAAGGCTTTCTTTAGGCTTTCAAAAGCTTGTGCATGTTCCTGAGTCCAAGGGAGAACAGTCGATGTGGCTGCCTCCTGTGTTGTCAATTGAATGAGTGGTTTTGCTAGAAATGCATACTGAGGGATCCACTGCCTACAATATGAAGTGAGGCCTATAAAAGCCCGCACCTCCTTTTGTGTCTTGGGTATTGGCATGTTAGCTATTAACTGAATGCGGTCGGGTGTAAGCTGCCTTCCCTCCTTGGACAGCGAGTGTCCAAGATAAACAACTCGCTGGACACAGAATTGCAGCTTAGAAGGGGACACCTTGTGCCCTTTTTCGGCTAGAAATTGTAAAACTGTCAGTGATGCTTTCTCACATTCAGGTTCGCTTCTAGCGGTGATCAGCAGATCATCGACATATTGAAGCAGGGCAGTGTTTACTGGCATGTGGATACTGTCGAGTTCTCGTTTCAGTGCTTGGCTATAGATGCTGGGGCTTTCTGTAAATCCTTGAGGTGCGCGTGTGAATTTAAAGCTACGTCCATTTAAACTAAATCCGAACAAGTATTGGCTTTCCGGATCTATAGGGACGCTGAAAAAGGCATTCTTGAGATCAATTACAGTAAAGAATGTTGCTTCAGAATCAATAGCTGTGAGTAATGACGAGATATCTGGGACCACAGGGAATTGTGGCACAATGCATTTGTTCAATTCGCGCAGATCAATAACCAATCGATATACTGGCGGGGCCTTTGGATCTGTTCGTTTAAGAATCGGAATTATCGGGGAATTACATACATTGGAGTCTGTTTCCACAACCACTCCTTGGGCAATGAGCTCGTCAATGATTTGTAGTAAAGCCACTACAGCATCTGGTGGTAACTTGTATTGTCGCATTCGTGGTAATACCACTCCTGCCCTTAGTGTAACTCGATATGGTGTAATATTCATGCAACCAACATCAGTAGGGCCTTGTGCCCATAAATGTGTAGGTAAAGTCTGCAGTCGGGGATCCATGTCTCGAGACACATAGTGACCTTTGAAATCACGTAAAAACAATCTTACTCCTTCCGGAGAACAACATATTATAGCTCCTAGAGCTTTCAGTGTTTTTATACCTAACAAGTTTTCTGGACATGATTTAGTAAGCAATAAATCTGTAGTTCTGGTCAAGGGTCCTATCGTAAGTGGAAGAGGCTGTGATACTTCATTAACAATAGGTTTTCCTGAAAAACCAAGGGAAATATTCTGTGAGCCTGAGAGGGGTGCCCCTGGAACTTCACTGTGTTTTATTGTTGTTCGACTTGCCCCTGTATCAAGTAAAAATTTTCTATCTTGGCCTAATAATTCACTATGTACATAAGGTCCTTCTTGGTCTACAGGGACCTCGATAAGGGGTAAGTCAACTTCCCTCTCTAGGCTGGTTCATGCATATCGTTGATAATCAGGATAGTCATACTGTGCGGTCTGGTACAGCTGTCGTGTCGTGGTTTGTGTGGCAGCAACCGGCAGCGCTGGTGCAGCTGGCACAAACTGTATAGACTGTTGTGGAGCTGGCATGGACTGTGCATGCTGCGGGGCTCCTTGTTCATTCTGATCCTGTCTAGGTGGCCGTGGTCTTTCCTGTGTTTTACCTGTGGCGATATTACGCTTCAGGACTGGGCAATCGTGTATGTAATGTCCTGGCTGTTTACAATAGTTGCATGTCCCTTTTACAGGTCCTGCTGACTCACCGGAATGTGTCGTACCCTTTTTATGTCCTTCAGCTGGAACTGTCTGAGAGACTAGCATTTTCATTTTCGTGTCTTTCATGCGTCTTTGTTCATGTTCTTGTTCCTCTCTAATTCTATTGTAATGGTACTGTAACATTTGTAACATTTGTGATGGGGTATTACCTTGCCAGGTACTCTCGAATTTTAATACTCTATTCTTCACTTGGGGCAAGGAATTTTCAACTAATTTTGTCACAAACAGATGTGGGTATGATTCGCTACTTGCTTTTATGCCACTATTTATACCAAAACATTTTTCAAATCGGGCATAGAAATCACTAGTGTCTTCATCTTGCTTTTGTTTACAAGCTGAGATTGCACCCCAGTCTTCCTTTTTCGTAGTTAATAAACGCGGCAGTACCTGTACTAGTAAACCTGGTAGTGCTTTAGTTTTGTCCCCAAGCCCCGAACCTGGACCTCGGGCCTTTTCTTCATTTTCTAATGCTGTCCAGTCTATCTTTTGGTCTCCCACCTCCCACTCTTTTTCCTTGAGTTTTTCATAAATGCCAGCAGGCATTAATACCTTTAATATTGTCATAATGTCGGGATAGGTATACTCTCCCATGAGTAACATGTCTTTAATTTCTCGGTGGAAACCCGCTGGGTCTTTGTCATGACTGGGTACCACTTTCTTCATTTCTAACAATTCTATTTTCGATATGGGCGTATATACAAATACACGTTTAAACTGATTGTCCTCGCCCTTTATTGGGTGTACTTCTCGTAAGGGATTCTGTCTGTCCATGTAATACATCGGTCTTTTCTTGATGGGCAGTGAGACATGTTCTGGGCATACAAAAAGAATGTACTGCTTTCTTGATTCTAGTATTTCTTTAATTAGCTTAGTACCTGAACCTCTCCATCTATTCGTGAGTAATTCAGTCAATATATCAGGTAAGGGACCAGGATCTGAATGTTGGCTTTTATATAGTATAAGAAGTTGTTGAATCATATAAATCCCAGCTAAACGCTGTTCATCTGGGGTGAGGTTCAAAAATGTGTGTGCTACTGTATCATCACCATATTTTCCGGGACTGTCAACCCAATGAACGGCTGACCTGGCTAATTCTTGTTCATCCATAGAATCGAGTAAATGATAACCCCTTCGTTCTCGCAGTAATTTGTCAGCGGCTTGGAACGAATGCTCGGGGACCTTATATTTATTATAGGTGTTTGGAAATTCCTGTTATTATCTGGACATATCATACGTATCGGGTCAGTAAAACATCTAGTACTATTACAAGATCTTCCTCTACCTACATAGGCTATGGTTTCTGACTGTCCTGTGGACAGTCCTGATCCTTCCTCCTCCTCGTTTTGTTCAAACTGGTCTACCGCTAATCTCTCTTCGTGTAGGCGTTCTATTTCTTTACGGATCTTTCTGCACATGGCTATTATACATTTTTGCCTATCATGTCTCCCTTCTGATATATTCTGGCTCCATCTGGTAAGAGTTTCCATTGTTTCCGGGTCTACCCCCGGTCGGTCTTGATTTCTGATCACACAATTTATGAGGAAACGTAACAGTTCCCCCTGTATTTCCACTTTCTGGTATTCCATAGCTCTGTTAATACATTCAGAATCTCGCCCTGTTTGGACAAAATGATATATATTATCTAGATGCATAGTCATTCCTGGTAGCTTCCCTAAATACACCGCAGCTCGTCTGATACGTAATGATGCCATGATCATTTCGTCCTCTTTGCCGGGCACAGGGTCATATCTACAATCTACAAGAAGTTCCTTAAGCGTGCGGGAATTTATGAGTTTGGGGGTACGTGGATGTGCTGACTCTTGAAAAGTAAGTTTATTTATTCTGGGTGGCGTAGAAAAAATGTTGGTAGCACCTCCAGTAGCCCCGTCTGGGGTATCGGGCGTGAAAGGATTCGTTGAACGCGATACAGCAACTATAGGTGTGGACACAGCTATAGAAGTAGCTGTAGGAACAGATGTGGAAACAGGTGTGCTTGCCGGAACTTGTGTCTGGATTTGTTGCTGTAGAGATACAGATACTGGATCTTGGCGCTGAACCTCCCTGGCAGGCGGTCTATGTGGGGCGGGATTAGCATATTCGGGAGCTGCGTCATCTAAGTGTGAGGAAAGAAAAACATCTTCTGCGGTTCTAGGATGCCCCTTAGGATGTACTTTTATTGGAAATAATGGGGGTGGCAAGTCTTTTGGTATCCCCGGAGTAGCCTTAGGTAATCCCTCGGCCAGAAGGGGATACATACCCTTCATAAGGGCATTTCTTTGTCTGTCTACTTGTTCTGATTTCACTTGTGTACCTTCTTCAATTAATAGATTTTCTCGGACTTTATTTGAATTCTCTTTATTTTTCTCTTCCTGTCGGAGTGCTTTTTCTGTACGTCTATGAGATTCTTTGCGCCATAACTCAACGGCGTCTTTCTGTGACTGTCTAGCTTTCCTTTTCCATAACTCTTCCTCTACTTTCATGATGCACTCTGCATCCCAGGTCCCCGCTGCGGGCCACCTCTGACTTTCTGGTAATTCCTTGGTGTAGTCTACCCATAAATCAAGAAATAATATAGCGTCTAAGCCGTGTTTATGATACATGAAGTACCCTGGAGTGTCCTTAGGAGGAATAGGAACAGCTTCTTCGAGTACCCCTTTTCTAGTTGTGATCTGTCTTAATTTCGAAAAGAGCGGCATATTGAGAACTGATCTGATACTGGATTTTGAACAAACTTAATGAGAACTGATCTGATACTGGATTTTGAACAAACTTAATACAATAAACACAATAATGAACAGTCATTCATACCACAATATGCAGGACGTATTAACACATTTAACATTTAACATTTAAATGAGCAACAATGATGATGACGATTCTAAGGAAACTTAATCACTAAACATAATACTCGGCATTAACTGAATTATTCTGAATTTATATACTTGATATACTAGATATACTGCTAAACAGTACAGATACACTGCTAAAACAGTGCAGACCGGATTTGTGTACCCAAACCCGTCCTGACCGGCACAACCTATGTGCACGTCAGAACGCCTCCCCAGTAATGGTACTCACCGGGTAGCTCGGAACGGAAGGCCTCGGAACGGAACTGAACTGAACTGGACCGGACTGGACTCGACTCGAAAACTTCGGACACTTCGGGACTTGGTGGGCCTCTGTATACCTCGGATCTTGCTCTCTCAGCTAGGCTCTGGTTGGGATACTTCGCACTTCTCACCGCCTCGTCTGGGTGTTGATCGCAGCCTCAGTCGCCCCCGCTTGACCGGAGGGAGATACAGGAAATCCTGCTGGTACGCGTTGTTGTCCGTCCAGCTGTGGCAGGAGACCGGGCCTGCAACGCACCGCCGGCGCGTGAGATGAGAAAGTGTCCCTGTTCGGGCGCCATTCATGTGGTAAATAATTTAATTACCGGGACTTAATTTGATACAGAAATATAATAAAAATAGCTCAATAAATAAGAGGCAGAATCCGTGGTATTAGAGGTTCGGAATGGGCTTTATTCCAATGGACGATTCGAATCGGTGACTCCAAGTTCCATCACCACGGAGGTTCAGGAAGTGAAGTACATACATTATTGATAATTAATCACTTTTATACAATAGGCATTACAGTGAAGCAAATGCAAGAGGCGTAACAATTGATAGTGTAGATAAAAGATACATACGTAGCAAAAATAGGCGTAACTGGGTGTGACTAAAGAACGTCATCAGGTGTGATGTCATAATAGGGTGGTTCCATGAAAGAATTTCGCAATGTCAGCAGAAATACTTGGCAGAAATTCGCGCGCAGCAGCATGATGTGTGATTGACGTGCAACTAGGGGGTGAAGGGGACTTGACATTTAGCTCTACATGTGGCGACAGAAGTCTGGAGGGTCAAGTCAACCTAATCCCAAATCATATCTAACATCCTATGTTTAAAGAACTATGTTATCCAAAAGAGAGGTCTCTTAGAGTAGAATCTTATTCTATACTGCCTATACTGACTGTTAGTGCGTGTACAAGCGTCTAAGTGTCTACACTAGATGCGAGGGCAGAAGTCTTCCATAATAATAAGGCTATGAATTACTTGCATAAAGACAGAGAAGCCGGGCCTTTGCTCGGTAGCTGGAAGAATGTTTACTTAAACTACTAGACAGGAATGCATTGGGCAGGGAGCGGAGCAGATAATTTCGAAGGTGAAATACAGTTTCTTGGCAGGCAACAGGCTGATGTCAGGCATCGTGAGCCGCGCAGGGAATGAGACAAAGTTCATGGTCACAGATGCAGGCTCAGACTGGAGCTTCAGAGGCAGAAAGCAAGAAAAGCTTGATGACAGAATCAGGGCCTACTTGCCTGGACTGTAAAATGGCATAAGTGAACCATATAAAGCCGGTGGCCTTTCATACTTAGGAATGGAATATCCAGCCTATTCATGGCGGATCTGAAAGAGGACATGTTGACGGTGGACGCACATGAGTTTGCGTCTTCATAACTGGAACTGGAGGGAACATACATGTACTTGTGATTCATACATGAAACCGTTGGGGTCCAAGATAGGGGACATAACTGATCAGAAAAATCCATATGGTGTAATTCCGTTCAGCAGTTCGGGCTGTAGCTGCGTCAACAGGTCCTATGGGAAATTGCAAGTGGAAAACGTGTTTTGGGACCCCGCTTTTTCCTCAGCCCCCGCTTGACGAATCACCACGAAACTTTCAGGATAGCAGCGGACCGGAGCTGGCCAAAAGTTTGGAAAATTTCGCGAAGAATCATCAACCGGCGCCAGACTTATTGGGAATAGAATGTTGCGGATTTCCTCCGGAAAATAGGTCCTAACTATAACTACCTACTGGCGACCGCCAGTAGGTAATATATATATATATATATATATATATATATATATATATATATATATATATATACACACACAAATCCTGACTCTCTGCACTTCCAAGCAGCTGGCGAACAGAGACACGAACCCAGCGATGTGAGGCCAGATGGTAGTTTATTTGAGAACCTCGAACCTGACGCGTTTCGGGCACCAAGTACCCTTGCTCACAAGTCATTTGAAACACGTAAGTCGCCATTTTTAAATGCAAAACAGTGTTCAAGTGCCAAGATCATGTGGAGAAGTGTGGCTCAGGGGTTAGAGGCGGCAGACCCGGAAGCTGAGATCGGTCCTGGACCAGGGTTCAATTCCCCGCCTCGGCGGGTCTTGGGCTAAAAATTCCACGGACTCGATAATTCTCGCCCTGGTGCCTCCTCGACTCACGGGTTCACACTCTGCGACTCTGGGCAATAGCTTGCTTAATCTCCACAACGGCCCCTCGCGGCGGGATGCCTGACTTTCACCTTGTGGATACCCTGCTATCTCACAGGGGAATACCAGGACGGGTTCCCTAAGCAAGCGCCGGGACACCCACTGCGGGTAGCTGTGCGCTATATAAGCTCAACTACATTTACATTTACATTAAGCAACATAGAAAAAATACTGCTGAGTTGTTATCCGGCTATCACGAGTCTGTTTTTCAAACAATGAAGAAAACAGCCAACAAAAAGTTCCCGGTATGACGCAAAACACATACCATTGATGCTGGAATGCATAAAATACAATGTTAAGATAATACAGTTCCTATTTTAGAAAATACATAAATAAATAAATATTGTATATATTATAAATGTATAAATACATATGTAAATAGAATATATATATATACAAACATGTATATCTAAGCCATGGTATATGCTTTAAATTTCACTTATTTAAGTGCAAATAGTGCAAACATGAATCATATGCCCCGTTTATAACCTTAATAGAGACATGAAATCCCTAATTGGGCATTTAAAGTATGGCAATGCAAATGCTGCAATTGATGTGTAAACATTGTAATTATTAATATATATATATATATACACATATATATACACCCACACACACACATGCACACATACATACCCACACATATACACACACACACATATATATATGCGGTCTAGCAAATATGTATATCTATAAATAATATATATATAATTAGCTATATTGGTAAACATTTATGTGTGCAACAGTAACAATGTCGAAACCGGTAGCATTTGTATTCTTTAAACAGTAAATTTACTAATGATTTCATTGCACCTATTTTGGTAGCCAATGACAATGGACACCAAGTGTGACATCAGGTATTAGTACTAATTATCATAAGTTGCCTCGGCAACAAAACCTCAGTTTTTTGGACTAGTCATTCTAGGCTTGACACCTTGAACTCTAAATTAATCTAGTCAACACAGTTTACCATAGGAATGAAATGTAATAAGCTGTATTATTATTTTTTCTATACAATCAATCAATCAATCATGAAATTTATATCACGCACTACTCACCCGGAAGGGTCTGAAGGCGCTTGGGGGAGGGGGGCTGCTACTGCTCGAACAGCCAGGTCTTGAGCTGTCTCCTGAAGGCGAGGTGGTCCCGGGTCAGTCGCAGGTGGACGGGCAGGGAGTTCCATGTCTTCGCCGCCAGGTAGGAGAAGGATCTTCCTCTGGCGGTGGTTCTCTGGATGCGAGGGACGACGGCGAGGGCGAGGTTCGCGGATCGTAGCTGGCGGGTGGGCGTGTAGAAGGTCAGTCGGTCGTTGAGGTATCTTGGGCCCAGGTCGTGGAGGGATTTGTGTGCGTGGGTGAGGAGTCTGAACGTGATCCTCTTGTTGACAGGGAGCCAGTGCAGGTCTCTTAGGTGGCTCGAGATGTGGCTGCGTCGGGGGACGTCCAGGATGAGTCGGGCGGAGGCGTTCTGGATACGTTGAAGTCTTTTCTGGAGCTTGGCTGTTGTACCGGCGTAGAGGGTGTTTCCGTAATCTAGTCTGCTGGTGACGAGGGCCTGGGTGACCGTCTTCCTGGTCTCTGTCGGGATCCATCGGAAGATCTTGCGGAGCATTCGAAGGTTGCGGAAGCAAGCTGAGGAGATGGCCTTGACTTGTCTGGTCATCGATAGGGAGGAGTCCAGGATGACGCCCAAGTTGAGTGCGTGGTCCGTTAGTTTGGGTGCGGTGCCTAGTGCCGGGGGCCACCAGGAGTCGTCCCATGCGGAGGGCGACGGTCCCAGGATGAGGACTTCTGTCTTGTCCGTGTTCAACTTCAGGCGGCTGATGTTCATCCATTCGGCGACGTCTTTCATCCCTTCGTGTAGGCTGGCTTTGGCGGTGTCGGGGTCTCTGGTGAGGGAGAGAATCAGCTGGGTGTCATCGGCGGAGGAGATGATGTTGAGGTTGTGTAGGCGTGCGATGGCAGCGAGGGGTTTCATGTAGATGTTGAAGAGAGTGGGGCTGAGCGATGATCCTTGTGGGACGCCGCAGATGACTTCGGTGGCCTCAGAGCGGAACGGAGGGAGGCGTACTCTCTGTGTTCTGCCGGAGAGGTAGGAGATGATCTATTCCAGGGCCTTCCCTTGGATGCCGGTGTCGTTGAGGCGTTGGACTAGGGTGCGGTGGCAGACAGTGTCAAATGCTGCGGAGAGGTCTAGGAGGATGAGTGCTGCTGTTTCGCCGTTGTCGAGCAGGGCTCAGATGTCGCCGGTGGCTGCGATGAGGGTGGTCTCAGTGCTGTGGTTGGCTCTGAATCCGGACTGCGATGGGTCGAGGGATCCGTTCGTCTCGAGGAAGGCGGCCAGTTGCTTGTTGACGATCTTCTCGATGACCTTGGCAGGGAAGGGAAGGAGCGAGATGGGGTGGAAGTTCTTGAGGTCGGTCGGGTCCGCTGTTGGTTTCTTCAGCAGTGCGCTGAGCTCGGCATGCTTCCAGCTCTCCGGGAAGGTGGCTGTGTCGAAGGAGGTGTTGATGATGTCTCGGAGGTGGGGTGCGATGGTAGAGGCGGCCTTGTTGAAGACATGGTGGGGGCACGGGTCGGTCAGAGATCCGGAGTGGATGGTGTTCATCATGCGTGTCGTGTCTTCGGAGGTCAGCTCGGTCCATGTCTGGAGGGTGGCGGCGGGGTGTGTAGGTTCGACCGATGGGTGTGGGGGTGGAACGCCGAAGCTGTTGTGGATGTCGGCGATCTTGCGGTGGAAGTAAGAGGTGAGGGAGTCGCAGAGGTCCTGCGAGGGAGTGATGTCGTTGTTGCCGGTGCTGACGATGTTGAAGAGCTCCTTGCTGTCATGGGCGTTCTTGTCCAGTCGTTCCTTCAGAGATTTCTTCTTGGTGGTGCGGATGAGCTGGTGGTGTCTGCGGGTGGCGAGTTTGAGGGCGGTCATGTTGACGGTGGTTTTGTCGAGGAGCCAGGCCTACTCGAGGGTGCGGCAGGCCTTCTTGGAGTCCTTGAGTTCGTCGGTGAACCAGGGGGCCTTCTTGCTTCTGGGTCTGGTGATAGGGTTCTTCATTGGGGCGAGGTCATCGGCACAGGTGGTCAGCCACTGCGTGAGGTCGAGGGCAGCTGTGTTAGGGTCCGTTGTCCTGACTGGTGGGTTCTGGCTGAGGGAGGTGGTGAGCTGGTCGACGGTGATCTTGCTCCAGTTTCTGTGGGGAACCTGCTTCGGGTGGTGGTGGATCGTGTTCTTTTTGAAGCTGAAGTGGACGCAGCTGTGGTCAGTCCAGTGAAGTCCGGTGGAGTGGCTGAAGGTGACGTGCTTGCTGGATGAGAAGAGGGGGTCGAGCGTGTGGCCGGCGTAGTGGGTGGGGGTGTTGACCAGTTGCTGGAGTCCGAGGTTGGCGAGGTTGTCCAGCAAGGCAGTGGTGTTGCGGTCGTTGTTGTTCTCCAGGTGGAAGTTGAGGTCCCCGAGGAGGATGTAGTCGGTGGAGGGGAGGGCGTGAGAGCTGATGAAGTCCGTGATGTCTTCGCAGAACTGTGTGCGCGGTCCAGGGGGTCTGTAGATGAGGGTGCCTCTGAGGGTAGTCTTGGGGTCGGTGTGAATCTGGAAGTGCAGGTATTCGGCGGCGTTGAATGTGTCGATGGAGTCAATCGAGATGCGGATGGTGCTTTTGTGAACGATGGCGATGCCCCCTCCGGTCTGGGTGATGCGATCCTTCCTGATGATCTTGTAGCCGTCCGGGATGGCTATGGCGATGTCGGGGGCTGAGGAGGCGTTCATCCAGGTTTTCGTGAGGAAGGCGATGTCTGGAGATGCGGTGTTGAGGAGGTTCCAGAGTTCCACGGCGTGTCTATGGATGGAGCGGGTGTTGAGCAGGATGCACTTGAGGTGGTTGCTGTTGTCCTCCCTGATGGGTGCGGTGCCGGGTCGGAGGCAGGAGAAGTTGCAGGATCGGCAGGCGAAGGGTCCATGGGTGCGTCGCAGGGATGCTCGGTAGCACCCGGGGGCTCGGGCGGTGTTGAGTGTGATGAGTGTGGCGGCATCGTAGGTCCTGCGGGGGGGCTGGCGGACGCGGGGGCCAGGGGGTCTGGCGCTGGGCGCGGTCCAGGCACGGACGGGCGAAGACGAGCTTACCTTTGGCGCACCTTCGGCGCACATAGGGTGCGCCCGCTGCGTGCGTCCGCTGTGCGGTCGCTCAGGGGGCGTCATAAGTAGGAGCCGGGAGGGAGGGTCAGCCGGGAGGTGGGAGGCGGGAGGACCAATGGGCGAGGAGGGGAGGCGGGGCTACGGGGCAGCGGCGGGAAAGCAGGGAAGTGACCAGGGCAGCGGGGCCGGTGAGCAAGTGAGGAGCGGGGGCAGAGGCGGCAGGCTGCGGCCAGAAGGCGGAAGGCGGACTTTAGGAAGAAGCGGAGGGCAGCGGCGAAAAAGAGGTGAGCGGTATTCTGCAGCGGCAGCGGTCAGGCAGCAGGTAAGGCAGTAGGCAGGCGAGCAGCAGAGCAACGTGGAGGGAGCGACCGCCTGTGGGGGCACAGGGGGTCACAGTGAGTAGCCCGACAGGGACCCCTTAAGTAGGAGCCGGGAGGGAGGGTCAGCCGGGAGGCGGGAGGACCAATGTGCGAGGAGGGGAGGCGGGGCTACGGGGCAGCGGCGGGAAAGCAGGGAAGTGACCGGGGCAGCGGGGCCGGTGAGCAAGTGAGGAGCGGGGGCAGAGGCGGCAGGCTGCGGGCGGAAAGCGGAAGGCGGACTTTAGGAAGAAGCGGAGGGCAGCGGCGAAAAAGAGGTGAGCGGTAATCTGCAGTGGCAGCGGTCAGGCAGCAGGTAAGGCAGTAGGCAGGCGAGCGGCAGAGCAACGTGGAGGGAGCGACCGCCTCTATACAATCTTCTCTATACAATCACAGCTCTATTTAGTACAACTATCAATGTAATTTTAAGGCACATGATATAGAATTGCAATTTTAGAATTAATTACAACATATGTGTTTTATTTCATATATTATTGTCGCATATGTACTATGAGAGAATGATTTGTTATTACTTTTGTCTTATGATGATGAGGTATCATTCCCAACAAAGGGAACTACAGAATTGAGTACTTTGTTTGTTTCGATTGTAATGCCACGAATCTTGTCAGGTGATGGGTGGTGTAGTTCTTTAAATTGATGACAATGAGCATAACGTGATCATGTGAGCAAGGGTCAGGAGGCCCGAAACGCGTCATGAGGAGTGCACTTATCTTAATCATTGAATAAACTATATTTTTGGGCACCGGCAATACAAGTTGTCCGTTCCTGTTTTTGTGCGCGAACGCACATTTGGAGAGTAATTGGATATATAAATATATATATATATATATACACATATTTACATATATATATATATATATATATGTACATATGTGTGATTTGGACTCTGTGTTACGCCAGTATTGCAGGCACTGGCTTTTCCGACACGCCCTCTCGGTCCGGAAGCACCTGACTTGTGTTTTGGAATGCACAACGCGGCGCCCCCCCAAGCAGATCAAAGCACCACAGTGTGAAGACATCACTGCGTGGGGAGAGAGGAGCAGCATTGACTGCAGGGAGCATCGAGGGGTCTCAGTGAGGACATTTTATTAAACAGAAAGCTGCGGTTGGGTGTAGTCCGGAGGCCACATTGATGGGACGCCACCTGGTGTTTCGGATTTCCCACTTACTTAAGGGGGATCCGCATATGGACTGCAAATACCAGCATGCAGCAGCCTGTTTCAACTGTGCGAATTGTAATATTTCTTTAAGGCAAAGGAGGAGCCTCGATTAAGACTCTAATGGGAGTGGTCAAGTGAACACCTAAATGGCCACCAGGTGCGATGCTCTCCTATTGTAACAGGCACTGAGGAAAGCTGAATCGCTGAAACGCGTCTGCCGTATTGTTACCTAGTTTGCGCTGTGAACTTACCCTGAAATAAATCCTCCCGAATGTATCCTGGCGGTGTCGGACCCTTCTTTCACTTTGAGTGGTGATTTGGACTCTATATATATATATATTCACTGAAAAAACCATAGGTTTCACACACGTTATAGTTAGGAATTAGCATTTAAAAAACCTTGCAAATTCAATGAAAAAACCAAAGGTTTCACACATGTTATAGTTAGCTGGACATTTCACTCGTAAAAAACCAATGAAATTCCCCCGTTATAGTTAGTTCAGCTAACTATAACTCGCGCGCCCGCAATGCACTGCTGATGACGTCACATATTACATCACTCATGACATGGTCAGTGACATCACTCATGACATCACTGATGACATCTCAAATGACATCACTGATGACATCATCCAGTGAATGTGTGTTTTTCTGAAAATTAAATATGTTTTATATATGTATATCTCAAGGTCGATGGAAGAATAAATGGGTATATAAGTGTCTAAATGGATGATTTGTTTTTGAAAAATTGATTGTGTAACTGACTGATTAAGTGTATCATAGTGAATTCATGGCTTAGTGAGTAATGTTTAAATATGTAAATATCTGTATCAGTCTCTCACTTTGTGTATAAGTGGCTGCATGGGTTGGTGAGTAGCTACATGGGTGTCTATATAGGTTATTAGTTGGTTTTTGAGTATCAGTCTGAGTGTCTGCATGGTTCGTGGGGGGTATTACGTAGTGCATAGGTGCATGAATGAATGACTCAGTCTTTGTATGTGTTGAAGACAGCATGTGTGCAGGACTCTATGGGTGCATGAGTGTGTGCATGGGTGTGTTAGTGAGTGAATGACTGTCTCAATAGTGTCTCTATGAGTAACTACATATGTTTTAAACTAGTATATGTGACTATTGGTGTATATAAGTGAGTATATGTGAGAGTGAGAGATTGAAAGAGTTCCTGTATGAATAAGTATGTGTTTCTATAAGTGATTGTTTAAAAGACTAAGTATGTGTAAGTTTCCGTAGAAGTAAGTGTGGTGGTGTGTGTATAACTGTATATGCAAGTAAATGGATGTTTGATTCTTTATTTGCATGAGTGACTATGTGTGTGAGTAACTCTATGGATGAGTGGCATTGTGTAACAGGGTGTATAGGTGTATGAGTACATATGATGAGTGAGTACATGTATGAGTGACTGTATAGGGCTGTTGGTGAATGAGTGGATGTGTATGTGGATCTTAGAATTACTGAAGAGGTTGTTGTAACCGGTATTGGTATGTCCATTGTTTTTAAAATTAAAATTTCTCTTTTTTTAAGTGTTTGTATCAAAGGTTATATTAGGGGAAGAGGTGGTCTGTCACTCTATCACAAGGATGATGTCATCAGTGATGTCATCAGTGATGTCATTTGAGATGTCATCAGTGATGTCATGAGTGATGTCACTGACCATGTCATGAGTGATGTAATATGTGACGTCATCAGCAGTGCATTGCGGGCGCGCGAGTTATAGTTAGCTGAACTAACTATAACGGGGGAATTTCATTGGTTTTTTACGAGTGAAATGTCCAGCTAACTATAACATGTGTGAAACCTTTGGTTTTTTCATTGAATTTGCAAGGTTTTTTAAATGCTAATTCCTAACTATAACGTGTGTGAAACCTATGGTTTTTTCAGTGAATTTGCAAGGTTTTTTAAATGCTAATCCCTAACTATAACGTTTTTGAAACCTTTGGTTTTTTCAGTGAATTTGTATGGTTTTTTATATGCTAAGTTATGTATTTTTAATTAAAGATATTTTTTTTTATTAAAATAAAATTACTATATATTCATTTATATATTATCTTTTTTTTATAAATTATTTTTTTTAAAAATTCAATTAGGATATATTTTTTTTTAAAAAAAATTTAAAATTATTTTATGTCCACTTTTTTTTTTTTTTTATAAATTCTTGGGGTGCGCGCTCTGAGCGCGCTCCTAGTACTATTTCGTAAGTTTTTTATGAATTCCGGCGTACGTTATTTACGTGCGCAAATATACTTCATGGTGCGCGCTGGGAGCGCGCACCCAGTACGTATGCGTACGTACGTACGCATGCGTCCTACGCGCTCGACGCGGTTTACTTCCGCATACGCTAAAATTATGCGCTATAACAGTCGCGTATACGCGTGTTCAACATATGCGCGCTAGGTACGCGCATATGACGTATGCACCTGCGCGTTTACGCGTTCGTGCATACGTCATCACGGGGTGCGCGCTCGGAGCTTGCGCAGTGCGCGCACCTTGGGTTTATACATAATAAAACAATATTTCTTATTGGTTATCATTACTTTCAGTTTCTAATTGTTTCAATACCACACCCAATCCCCTCATGGCAAGTCATGTGATCAAGAATCATTACTTTTGATTGGTTTGAAGTACTTTCTGTTCCAGATTCTTCCCAAACCACACCTACTCCCCTCATTATTAGTTCTGATTCCTTTGGAGAAGGAGCTATTCTGTTGTTGAGAGACAATGGCTGAACAGCAACCTACTTCAGACAGTGACCAGGACACTCTTGAGAGGCAGAGGAACAGGAAGCAGAAAGACAGCTTTATATGGCAGTTTTTCTCTTTTCCAGATGGTGAGAAGGTAAATGCACCGAAAGTTACATGTGTACTTTGTAAAAAAGTCTTATCTCATGGGAATCCTAACATGAAATATTCTTTTAGCATTCACACTATGTTGAGACATGTTTACAAAATGCATCCAGTAACTTATCGTCGAGCTTCTGGAGAAAACCCTCCACCTGCTCTGCCGACGACATCAGCAGCAGCTCAGCCGAGCACATCTTCGGCAGCTCAGGGGAGCACTTCAGCTGCGATGGTGCCTTCACCTGTTTCTATACCTCTTGTTGGTCCACCTTGTTTGGCGAGGTTGTCTACACGGTGCACTGATTGCGGTTCTCTTATTTCTGTGGGGGAGACCAGTCTTGATCTCCTTCAGAGAAAATTTGATGCGCATCCGTGCACTAGGCCATAGATGTTTTTTCTTTTTTTGCATTTTTCTCTTCCTGTTTCCCTCCATTAACTCAAGGGCTCTTTTAAGAGCCACTTATAAACTTAACCAAACAAATTTTTTTTTTAGAAATTTTTTTTGAAATTTTTTGGAGGTGCGCGCACCCTGCGCGCACCCAAGGTTTTTTTATTTTTTTTATTTTTTTGGAGAGACTACAATTAAAAATTGAAAATGTGATTGTAGAGAAGTAGAAAAAAAGGAACCATGATATTGGTGACTTACCATACCCACTCAAAAAAATATTTTTTCATTTATTTTTCTAAAAAATTGCTTTAAAAATGGGTCTAGTTTTCGTAAATTTTCTATATCAATCTGAAAAAAAAAAAGTATTAATATTTTTTAAAACATTTTATAATACAGTACACATATTTACATATTTATCAAAAACATTTTTTGCCTTTTTTTGCTGTTTTCAGAATATATTGCATTTCACTATAAATTGTGAAAGCAATTGCATTCATCATTTAACAGCGGGCAAAAAAAAAATAACAATCTCAAAGATTGTATTAAAAAAGCCCAGAATCTCTTCTCACTTAAACTTAACATTATAGAAATGCATAATATTCTAAAAAAATATCATCTAAAAACAATACTTATTTCTTTAAAATACCGTCTGATATTTTTGTTTCAGAAGTATAATCACAATATTATATCTCAAATAACTCCACAATACATCTGATTCCATTTCCTTTAGGCCAAATAGTAATTTTAAAATTCTTTTTTGATTAAATTCCCAATGGTAATCCAATAAAATTCTAAAGTTAAATTTGTACAGATCTCACCGATTCTCTGTAACATTTTGGTTCCCGAAAGATTTATTAATAATTTAATAGGTCCACAATAGAATTGGTTACTTTTCCGCATGGCCAAATAGTAATTTTAAAATTCTTTTTTGAAAAAAATTTCCAATGGCACTCCAATAACATTCCAAAATTTGAATTGTGCAGATGTTACCAATTTTATCTAAATTTTTGGTTTTTGAAAGTTTCATAAAAAATTATAAAAGTCCACATTACAATTGGTTATCTTTCCATTAGGCCAAATGATAATTTAAAAAATCTTTTTTTTGAAAATTCCAATGGTAATCCAATAAAATGGTAAAATTGTTTTGTCCAGATTTTGCCAAGTCTCTCTAAAATTTAGGTTTCAGGAAGATTAGATAGGAATTTGCTAAATCAAAAGGCAAACGTTGCTTAAAAACCAATTGGGAATCATTACACAGTGTCCAGCCTTTCTCACATTTAAGATAAACTGTGTAATGTCCAGAAGTAACAGTAGGTCCTTCATGGAAAATTATTGCAACAGTTACAAAAGTTTTTCCTGAAATTGATAATTGCTGTCCTGTAAACTTCTTTATTAAAGTATCCAATTTTGAACCATCAGCTCTACATCGTTGCATCATTAAAATTACATACTGTCCGTATTCCTTTAAAATTAATGTTGAAAACATGTCAGATTGACACTCACCGCATTGCATGCTATGATTAGCATCTTTAACTAATTTAGCAAAAGTGACTGTTTTACTCTCTGGTAATGTCAAATAAATAGACCTTTCATTATCAACATTAGAGCCACATATATTATAACAGTTTTCACAAGTATGTTCCCATTTATAAGAGAGACCAAATAAAATATCAATTGCAACTTCTTCTTCTTCCAGTACTTGAAGAAAATACATCAAAAATTCATGTGCATCTTGCTGTTCATTTTGAGAAAACTGTGTTCGTCCTGAACATACATCTAAAAGTTTTCTAATTTCAGTAGCACTTTCTATTTGACTTTTATCATTACTCAGCTTATGAAAAAGGAGACTCAGCTCAGAACAGAATCTTTTTCCCTGATTTACTATTATCTGCTCTTGCAAACTTTCAAGATAAAATGCAACATTCAGCACTACATTAGCGTAGCAGTTGACACCAGAGCTATTTTCAAAATGACATCCTACAACCTGTTCTTCATTTTCCTTTTTCTTTTTGCTTGCAATTACATCACTCCTCTTTTTTTTCCTCCTCTCTACATCTTCATTACAGATATTCTCATTTCTCCTTTTACGAGAAACTACATGTTTCTCCAACACAGGATACTGACCTAAATGAGGAGCATAGGTTCTTCTTAATCTATTATACTCCTTTACACAATTTGCATCAGCACTAACTTTTGAGTCATCAAAGTCTATCATGAATAAACCAGATAATGTTTTCACTCGTGACAAAGCTACATAAGCCATACCTTCTTTGAACACAGTTGAACCAATGTTCACAAATGCACAATCTACAGTCAATCCTTGAGACTTGTGAATAGTTACAGCATATGCTAGAGAAAATGGAAACTGCTTTCTACGTACATATAAGTCTTTCACAAGCATGAAACGAACTGAACAACGACAAATATCTTTAACTTCTTCTATCTGATCAAATTTTATTTTTAAACATTCAATTCCATCTTTTTTCTGATAATTAATAAAACCCACAACTCTTCCCATAGCTCCATTAACTAAACCTTTTTCAACATCCAAATTTCTCCTTAAAAATACTCTACAGTTCATGCAAACATATAGATTTTTTTCTAATCCAGCTGTTTTGGAAATGTTCTTCTCTAGTGAATTCAATTTATTTTTCAGTGTGCCTGTTACTGTGACAGTAATTCTTCCATCCTCAATTTTGTCAACTGCTTCCAATTTCCTGATCTCCTCCTTTTCCAATTTCAAAAGCTCCTCATTGAATATTGAGCATTCACGTAGAGTTGGCATTAGGCAGATGACACTTTTGTTTTCTGCAATGTTCTTGTATATCTTCTCAGCGACTATTTCTTCCTTTGGAAATAAATTATGTAGCAGCCGACTCTGTAATGCTTTTGTGCCAGCTTCAGTGAGTAGTCCAATTCTGATATCTTTCAGAATACTTCCATATTCTTCATCGTTTGCTTGCCTCATATTAGTAGTAAGTTCCTTGTACTCAAAGAAGGACCAAATATTTGTATTACCGATGCTTCCCAATGACTTCTTCGTGTCTTCATGTGTGACAGTATTAAACACTGGTTGTTCTTTAACTGGAGTAAGTTGCAAAAGATCTCCAAAAACTATGACGTGTTTTCCACCAAATAACATGTCATAGTCTGTCTTCAAAATTTGCTGCATTCTTAAATGCACAAAGGCAAGCATTAAGTTTGATACCATGCTCACCTCATCAATAATGAGAACTTTCATCTTCTTCAATACTCTTGAAACTTCCAAGGATGCTTCTCCAGTTAGCTTGTTGTATTGTATTTTGTTCTCATGCTCCACTGGTAACATTAGCAAACGATGTAAAGTGATTCCTTTTATGTTATATGCTGCTAACCCAGTTGGAGCAGTAACCACACAAGACAAAGTAGAATCCGTTTTTTGCTGTAGGTAGCTTCTGATGACTTTTATAAGGAAACTTTTCCCAGTTCCAGCTTGTCCGCTTACATACATCCTGATTGGATGAAATGATGTGCATGAGCACTCTTTTTTTTCATGTTGAAATCCGTGATCAATTTTGCTTCTGATCTCTTCATAAATTTGTTGCTGCTCTTCATTCAGTTGTCTTTCCAAATGTTGTAAGTCTATAAATTCTTCTTGAGCTTGATTCATAGCTGTTTCCACTTCATTCATGGCTATTGATGCTTCATTTTCAACGATTGGTTGTCCTAGAGGATCTTGACTGAGTGTTCCTGAACTTTGGCTGTCTTGAGAACTGTCTCTAGCTACTTCTGCTGCAATTGTAGTTTCCTGTTCAATTTCTTCATTTAACATTTGCAGATAAGTTGTGAATGTACTGCATTGTATGCTGTCTTTGCAAGCATTAAAAGAATCTTCATAGCTTTGAAATTCTCCCAGTAGTTCGTCCTCTGAACGCCATGGTTTAAACAGCTGTAAAAGAGCCAAGTAGTAAAATTCCTTTTTGTCAGTAGTGTCGCAACTCAGCTTCCTGTGATTTATCAAACTTCCTTTTGTTTGCTTCACCAAACATCCTTCCTCACCAATCACTTTATATTTTCCATTGTTGATGTCTTCTGCGGCTTTCCGTGAATAAATGTAGTTCTGCAGCACTTCATAGAGACACATGTTCTCCAGATGTTGACTTCTTTTTGGATAATATGTGTCCAACATGTTTGATTTCAAAATATCTGTACTTTGTGGGTCATTCTCGGCTAAATATTCAATTTCTCCAACAGATTTCAGTACCCGATTTCTCATTGCTGCAAGGCCTAAACTTGCCCAAATTATTCTTCTTGATTTCGAGTAGAGACTTGCAGAAGATACCCTATCTGAACATTCGTAGGATCCAATTTCTCGATGCGATAACATCTTCAAACTGAAACTGTACAGCTTCTTACTGACAGTCTTCTCGTGAGAAATCTCTTCCCACATTTCCTTCAATTCTGTTTTTTCTGATTTGGTAATGTAAGACGTTACATATCGAGCAACAGCAATGGAATTGTCAGCTACATACTGTATATCCATGTTAGCGTTCCACATGGATAAAATGACTGGGTTGTAGTCATTTATATTTTTTGATTCTTCTTTTCTTTTTAGGTTGTAGGTATTCTTAGGTGATTTTCTTGTGATAGTATGTCTCACAGCTGACATAAAACTGTTTACTCTTCCATTTGAAAGAACAGGTCTAGGAAATCCAAATTGACATTTAGTGTAGTATTTATCTTTGCTCTTGTATTTCCGTCGACAGTACTTTCCACATCGATGACTTTGGAAACGTAAAACTTGCTCCTTTAACTTTTTCTCTTCTGTGCTTTTTGGTATAGCACATGTTGCATATTCTTCAATGTAAGATAACACTGCTTCATCAGCATCTGTTCCAAACTTTGGTGCATCCTTGATCCACAACAGCATATGAATATGAGGAGCACCTCTTGCCTGGTACTCTTTTCTCCAAAAGAAATCTACAACTTCTCCAAGAGGTGGATTTTTTTTATTGCAGATGAAGGACATCATAGCCTCAAATCTATGATTGAAATATCTGCAAACATTAACTGGATCCAATGAGCACAGTTCTCCTGCTGTCTTGTATTCGATGTTTTTAATGTTTGAATTTGCCTCTCGTAGAAAATCCAGTAAATCATCCCAAGCGTACTCGGCACAGCTTAGGGTAAGGAACCATGTTGGTGTTCCTAAATTCCGTAACATGCATTTTAATTCACCATGGCGTCGGTACCAATATTCATTTGTCCCACGCTGACAAGCCATCAGATTGATCAGTTGTGTTTCCAAATGATCATCTCGGTGCTGCACTTTCTCCATAAAATCCTTAGCAGACACATTTTGTAAATGTACTCCACTTTTTAAAATGTGATTTACTGCATAAGACAGTGCAGACAAGTCGCTTTCAAATAAAAGATGGAACAAATAAGGAATACTTTGTCGAAATCTGGGATCTTCAGCATATAGTCTTGTAGTCCGATACTCAGAAGCTGGAATCTGTTCCGGACGTTCATCGTATCGTCCTCCTTTTCCTTTAGGAAACAGCTGGGGAAAACATCGAGCTTCCAAGCTCTCCTCCCATACACTCACGGGAGTTCCTTTTGCTTTCTTCATCTGAAACAGATCAATATTGTCTCCCATAACTTCTTTTGAATGGAGAGGATGTATGCTAAAATGTTCATATATTTCTTCTTCCTTTGACTTGTCCACTTTTTCAATTTGTCCAGTTGGTGTTTCTGTGTCTTCTTGTAAATCTTCTTGTTCTTCTTCTTCTATATAAATTGATTCATACCATTTGTTATTCCTTTTCAAATACAAATTTGCTTTTTGTACTTTCCGCACATCTACCAGCTCCTGCCAAATCTTCTTATTCTTTGTAGGTACACCATTAACCAGAATAATTAATGGTTCAGTTTCCAAAGTATCCGCATCAATAGTTTCCATATTTTTTTTCAAATCCAAGGGCAAATACACCACTCTACCTTTTAAACCTCTCAGTAAATCTGAAGGAGGTAATTTACCAGTTTTGGGCTCCATACGTACTATGGTCTGGAACGGATGAACACATTGAATGAGTATAGACTCATATGTATTTAATTCAGAAAGTTCAGCAGGAATAGCATCCAATTCTAAATTATTATGTACAGCTCTGGTCGGCATTCTATTTTCCTCTAACTTGTTGTAACAGTATTTACAAATACGCTGATCTTCACCCAAATCAAAACAATTTTCAAGAAATATATATGTTGCAAAATCCTTCCACTTATAATTATCTTCAGTTTCACTCTTTCTGTAGAGATCAACATTCCTAGTTTGTTTTCTATAATGAGTTCTGCGGCAACAAATACAAGTAAAATTTGGTCTTTCATTAGAGATTATTACAAATTTTGTTATGTGATCATTAAATGTGTTACTTACAGAGGGTTCTACATTCTCTTCCACTTCTTCCTCATTTACTGTGTCCTTCTCTGCACTGTTTTGTTCAGGACCAAAGTAACAAAACTGAATTTCATCAACAACCTTCTCTACATCTGATACCGTTCCTCGGAACAGAGCCCTATTCAATTCATTTAACTTTATTGCTGGACTTTTTGCAAAATACAACCGTCTCACAAACTTTCTCATTTCAGTATGATGAACAGCCAGCATCCTAAAATGATGGAAAACACTATTACACACTTTTCTAGATAGACAAGCCAGAGAATGACCCTGCAAACCAGTATTCTCTCTCACTCTGCATGGATCCAGACTTTGAAGCACCTTAATCTTCTGTTTTATACTTTTTTTACTATATTCTCTTAGAAACTCACGAAATTTGTCAATAGATTCCTGACGCACAGTGCAAATACTACTACAATTCCAAGTGTACACTGGGGCTTTAGGACGTCTCCCCATAGCCTCATCCGCCATCACTTGTACCTCATCTCTTGGAACCATTATCTCCTTCTCCATTATGCAACCATTTGTCACTTCGTAACCACGACCTCTGGTGTCAACTGCATGCAGCAAACTATTACTTTGAAAATAGCTCTCTTCATTAAAAAAAGGTTCACTACTTGAACTATGTATCCACTTTCCTAAAAACACTTTACAAAAGTTTGTTCTGTTCACTACTCTTTTCCTTTTGCTATGTGATTTCAGTACATTAACCATTTTGTCTAATGTACGCATCCTATTCAAAATTAAAATGAATAGTTTCCTTTTTAATTCTAATGCCTTTGCTGCAATGACTTCAATTTCTTTTTTTCTTTTATAAAACTTACTCTTTTGCTTATATTTCTTCACATCCTTTATCAAATTGGACATAACTCTTCTCTGAAACATTTTTCTACATATCTCTTTAAACGCTGTTTTTCTGTTTATGTAAATCTTTTCAGTTGCAGAAGGTATATTTGCATTAACTAAATTCTCAATTTTTTCCTGTCCTTTTTGTTTCTTAACATTCTTTCCAGTACAGACATTTTTTAAATTTTTCCTTGTTTTGAATATATTTTTAAGAAATAGTTTTTTCTGCTTACCAGAAGATTTTTTCTTTTTCCCAACATGAGCATCTTCTACTAACTTTGGTCCTCCTGTTGTCTTCAAATATACGTTTGTTTTCTGGGTTTTTTTAACTCTGGATTTTGTAGGCATCTTAAATTTTGTTCACTGCTCTTCAGCAATACCTGAAAAAAACTAAAAAAAAAATCCTTTATTTTATTTAAATATATTACTACATTTCTTTTCACATTAGTCACACAACGAAATTTCTTTGCCAATTTCAAAGCACACTTACTGCTCTTTTTTTTGACAAGTAATAATCACTTTTACAGACTGACACATTATGAATCCACTTTTCAGATTTTTTAAAAAGCCCATGTCCAGACTGCTTTTTCAGACCACCACCATGTGTATGCTGGGTGACTGCCTACACTCCAGCAAGGGCAACCAGCCTTAGTGATGCTGAATGTATTTGCATTACAGACTGAAACCTCAAACCCCACTCGCTTGTGAATACTGTGCATGATTATACATGGAAATTAGCTGGGTGTGTGCTAAGAGTCTGCTTCTGCACCAAAAAATCGCTCCCCCTTTTTCCTACTAATGCAACTGTGAAATCACCAGAGCAAAACGCAATAAATCTCTGCCTGTAATTCCTATTTGCACACAGAGTCATGTTTTCACATTAGTCACAAAACGAAATTTCTTTGCCAATTTCAAAGCACACTTACTGCTCTTTTTTTTTGACAAGTAATAATCACTTTTACAGACTGACACATTATGAATCCACACTTCAGATTTTTTAAAAAGCCCATGTCCAGACTGCTTTTTCAGACCACCACCATGTGTATGCTGGGTGACTGCCTACACTCCAGCAAGGGCAACCAGCCTTAGTGATGCTGAATGTATTTGCATTACAGACTGAAACCTCAAACCCCACTCGCTTGTGAATACTGTGCATGATTATACATGGAAATTAGCTGGGTGTGTGCTAAGAGTCTGCTTCTGCACCAAAAAATCGCTCCCCCTTTTTCCTACTAATGCAACTGTGAAATCACCAGAGCAAAACGCAATAAATCTCTGCCTGTAATTCCTATTTGCACACAGAGTCATGTTTTCACATTAGTCACAAAACGAAATTTCTTTGCCAATTTCAAAGCACACTTACTGCTCTTTTTTTTTGACAAGTAATAATCACTTTTACAGACTGACACATTATGAATCCACACTTCAGATTTTTTAAAAAGCCCATGTCCAGACTGCTTTTTCAGACCACCACCATGTGTATGCTGGGTGACTGCCTACACTCCAGCAAGGGCAACCAGCCTTAGTGATGCTGAATGTATTTGCATTACAGACTGAAACCTCAAACCCCACTCGCTTGTGAATACTGTGCATGATTATACATGGAAATTAGCTGGGTGTGTGCTAAGAGTCTGCTTCTGCACCAAAAAATCGCTCCCCCTTTTTCCTACTAATGCAACTGTGAAATCACCAGAGCAAAATGCAATAAATCTCTGCCTGTAATTCCTATTTGCACACAGAGTCATGTTTTCACATTAGTCACAAAACGAAATTTCTTTGCCAATTTCAAAGCACACTTACTGCTCTTTTTTTTTGACAAGTAATAATCACTTTTACAGACTGACACATTATGAATCCACACTTCAGATTTTTTAAAAAGCCCATGTCCAGACTGCTTTTTCAGACCACCACCATGTGTATGCTGGGTGACTGCCTACACTCCAGCAAGGGCAACCAGCCTTAGTGATGCTGAATGTATTTGCATTACAGACTGAAACCTCAAACCCCACTCACTTGTGAATACTGTGCATGATTATACATGGAAATTAGCTGGGTGTGTGCTAAGAGTCTGCTTCTGCACCAAAAAATCGCTCCCCCTTTTTCCTACTAATGCAACTGTGAAATCACCAGAGCAAAACGCAATAAATCTCTGCCTGTAATTCCTATTTGCACACAGAGTCATGTTTTCACATTAGTCACACAACGAAATTTCTTTGCCAATTTCAAAGCACACTTACTGCTCTTTTTTTTTGACAAGTAATAATCACTTTTACAGACTGACACATTATGAATCCACTTTTCAGATTTTTTAAAAAGCCCATGTCCAGACTGCTTTTTCAGACCACCACCATGTGTATGCTGGGTGACTGCCCACACTCCAGCAAGGGCAACCAGCCTTAGTGATGCTGAATGTATTTGCATTACAGACTGAAACCTCAAACCCCACTCGCTTGTGAATACTGTGCATGATTATACATGGAAATTAGCTGGGTGTGTGCTAAGAGTCTGCTTCTGCACCGAAAAATCGCTCCCCCTTTTTCCTACTAATGCAACTGTGAAATCCCCAGAGCAAAACGCAATAAATCTCTGCCTGTAATTCCTATTTGCACACAGAGTCATGTTTTCACATTAGTCACAAAACGAAATTTCTTTGCCAATTTCAAAGCACACTTACTGCTCTTTTTTTTTGACAAGTAATAATCACTTTTACAGACTGACACATTATGAATCCACTTTTCAGATTTTTTAAAAAGCCCATGTCCAGACTGCTTTTTCAGACCACCACCATGTGTATGCTGGGTGACTGCCTATACTCCAGCAAGGGCAACCAGCCTTAGTGATGCTGAATGTATTTGCATTACAGACTGAAACCTCAAACCCCACTCGCTTGTGAATACTGTGCATGATTATACATGGAAATTAGCTGGGTGTGTGCTAAGAGTCTGCTTCTGCACCAAAAAATCGCTCCCCCTTTTTCCTACTAATGCAACTGTGAAATCGCCAGAGCAAAACGCAATAAATCTCTGCCTGTAATTCCTATTTGCACACAGAGTCATGTTTTCACATTAGTCACAAAACGAAATTTCTTTGCCAATTTCAAAGCACACTTACTGCTCTTTTTTTTTGACAAGTAATAATCACTTTTACAGACTGACACATTATGAATCCACTTTTCAGATTTTTTAAAAAGCCCATGTCCAGACCAATACACCTTAATTTATCGTGAAAACATAGTCCATATTATTTTACATGTTCCTCACATTTAAATTTCTCCCAAAACAGAAAATAATAAACACAACTTCAACAAAAAGAATTACATTTCTATTATTCATTTCTTAATTTACCATATACATCTCCTCTCAAACTCTAACCTCACCTTTAAAATTAGTTAGTTGTGATAGAAATGTGGCACTCAAACAGCAGATTATCAGAGCCAGGATCTCTGTTCTCTACACCTCTCTCCTCTCAGCAGAACCAGATAATGGCAAACTTTCCCTCTCTTTTTCCACACATATACATGTTAATTTCAAATCTCACTGCTTCCCCCTTTTTTTCAAATGTAATCACACATTTCTATTGGTTGAAAACCAACCCTTTTCCAAAAGTACCCTTCTCCCTACTTGACTTCTGCCTAGTACCCTTCCCCCAACTTGACTTCTGCCTGCTACCATAGCAACAGCTCATGGAACACTGCTGTGTGGAGTTAGGTCAGAAGTTCGCCACACAATGTTTCAATTCCACAGAGCAAGAGTGCTTGACTTTTCAAACCTAACAGCAAATCCAAAATACTGTTCTTTGGTAACACATTTTTCTGTACCAATACAAAACATGCTTCTATTATTTTACACATACAGCCTAGTTTTTAGTGTAGAATGGTATGAAACAGCCAATCAGTTCTTTTTTTTTATAAAAAAATATGTATGCCTCCATTTCCAAACTGTCTTTCATTTCTTTTTACCATTCTACTGAATTACACCTCCTGAGTGCATCCAGATCTCCTTTGAAGATGTTCACAGTGTGGATTGTAGGACACAGCTATGTCTTCTGGAGTGAAAAATTTGCAGAGAAAAGAGGTATGGTGAGAGACCTTGCTTTGCCAAATGTAGACATCAAATGGATTGGTCAGAGAGGGTTAAAGTGGCACCAATTAATGCCTTTGGTGAAAACCTTTCAACATCTCCCACAGCCTAACCTTATTATTGTGCACTGTGGTGGTAATGATCTAGGCACTTTAACTGGGGTAGGTCTGGAAATGCTTATTAAGGACACCTTTGTGCAATTGATGTCGCTTTTTCCACAAACTGCCTTTGTATATTCTAACATATGCCAAAGGCAAAAGTGGAACTGGTCCAACCAATTTTGTCCGCAGATTGACAAAGCAAGGAAGCACGTCAACAAATCTATTTCTGCTTTCCTCAGAGACTATGGTATGGGTTCCATTTACCACAACAACTTGCGTTACAACATGCAAGACATTTATAGAGGAGATGGTGTGCACTTCACTGATGAAGGCAACAGAGTCTTTCTCTTGAACCTCAGACTCTGCATCGGTACTTACTTGTAGGTACCAAAAAACAAACAATAAACACAAGGGCTCTTTTTAGAGCCACCTTATATCTAAACACTTAAATGCGTTTTTTTTTTAATTTGTTTTATTAAGTTTTTTTCCGGGTGCGCGCTGGGTGCGCGCACTCGGCGATATTTTTTAACAAAATATTAATCTTTTTTTTTGCCCTACAAGGTCCTACTTTGACCCACTTACAATGCCTACTGGGTCTATTTCTACCCACTCTGCCCCCTTTTCAAGTTCTCCCCCTTTGTTTATCACCCCCTCTTTATGCGATAGACAAAATGGCGGCCGCCGCTTCCTGATTTCCACCGATTCGAATGTTTACTAAGATCTAACAACCAATCAGAATTGCGCTCGCGCACGGCGAGGTGCGCGCACCCAGCGCGCACGGAGCGCGCTTAGATATATATATATTGATTTAAAGGCTATTTTCTCAGAATCTACTGAACAGATTTACACCAAACCTACAAAAGGCACTTCCATGACCTGAGGACTACCTCTCTACCAAATTTCTAGTAATTCTGTTCAGCCGTTCGGGCTGTAGCTGTGTCTAAAGGTCCTATGGAAAAATGCATGGGAAAAACGTGTTTTGGGACCCCCCTTTTATCTCAGCCCCCGCTTGACGAATCCCCCCGAGACTTTCAGGGTAGGAGCGGAGCGTAGCGCCCCACCTATTTTGAAAAATTCGCGAGGATTCGTCGACCGGCGCCAAAGTTATTCAAAATAGAATGTTGAGGTTTTCCAATGGAAAAGGGGTCCTAACTATAACGACCTACATGGCCCATCCAGTGTAACGTGGGCGCGTAACGTGCGTGCACGGCACTAACTGCGTAAAGTGGGCGCGCGGTGCGCGAAGCTCACCATGCACGCACGGAACGAACTGCGTTAAGTGGGCGCGCACGCCACGAATGGCGTAAAGTAACTTAGCATTTAAAAAACCGTACAAATTCACTGAAAAAACCATAGGTTTCACACACGTTATAGTTAGGAATTAGCATTTAAAAAACCTTGCAAATTCAGTGAAAAAACCATAGGTGTCACACATGTTATAGTTAGCTGGACATTTTACTGATAAAAAACCAATGAAATTCCCCCATTATAGTTAGTGCAGGCAACTATAACTCACGCGACCGCAATCCTCTGCTGATGCTAATACTGTATTTAGACACCTATTTGCCCATGTCTTCTTCCATTAAATTTTAGCTATACATATATTACAAATATTTTTTTTTCATAAAGACACATATGTCATCAGCAGAGGATTGCGGTCGCGTGAGTTATAGTTGCCTGCACTAACTATAACGGGGGAATTTCATTGGTTTTTTATCAGTAAAATGTCCAGCTAACTATAACATGTGTGAAACCTATGGTTTTTTCACTGAATATATATATACATACATACACTAGACCGCATGCCTCTGCCATGCAGTATTGTCATCTATTATGTCATTCCTGATATTGTAGTGTTGCTATAAATGAAGTCATAGAACATGTTACGATTGGTGTAATATGTTAGATCATAAACAGTGTATGGCAAAAGCCCAATTCTCCTCCGCGCACAGCCTTCAGTGAGGGGTTAGGCACAGACCTAGCATCCAAACAACCGCAGGTGCGCAAGGTTTGCTATGTGATGTTACAATATAAAGTGTATTATTTTAAGTAAGGCCAAACTATGGACTTTGTCAAAGGTCAAAATACCAAAATATAAAAAGTGGGCCTTTTGAAGGGGGTCAGCATATCAACATATATAAAGCAAACCTGTTATCTTTGTCAAAGATAACCTATAATTATAATCAAATGTATATTTCACTAATTCACACAGTGCAATGTTTAATGAAAGTAATTATCATAAAGATATTAATATGATTTTCTTATAAAAAAGTTCTTGAGTCTCTTTTTAACATTTTTCTGCCCACAAAATGCAGCCATAAAAACAACAACAAACTCTTCACTTTAGATGAAGAGCATAGAGCTCAAGCTAAGAGTGCTTTTAAAAAACTATGGTATGCTTTCGTAGGGTCATGAATTGGATTATCCAGGAGGCTTAATTTTTTTATTGTTGCTGGGGAGCTGGTGCACTCTCTGCAGCCTCTCACAACATGAAAAACATGATTGGTGGAGCCCCTGCTCATTTAAAAGCCCACACCATGCAAGAGCTGCAAATAATAAATGAGCAGCTCCTGCAGCTCATTTATTATTCTTTTTTTAGTTTTATTTTTGAGTGTCCCCGTGCCCATCTTTATTTTTAGTTGGGGGCAGCGAGAGAAACCTCAGGGCCCCTGCATCTCCACTGGCTCCCTGCAAGTGGCCCATGGGTAACGCAGGACCCGACAACATATGTTTTAGATTTTTACATAAACCAGAGCACCCCACAGCATTGACATGGTTGTGGGCTCTGGGGGAAGACCCAAGTCTCCTGCAACCCCACTGTTCTCCTGCCAGCACTAAGTCTGAGCGGTGACCTCCACTCCGCTCGCGGAGTTTGCAGAGTTGTCCGCACTCCGCGTTATGTAGAGCGATTTTTCCTCATTCACGCTCGTCAACGTCAATTTGGCGAGCGAGGGAAATCAACCTCCCGGTGAGATTTCTCAGCGTGGGTGGTCGGATTTCTCACTGAGAGTGGCCACGTATGCTCGCGACCACTCGCGCTGAGAAACCGTCCGCTCGCTTTGAGAAAGCTGCAGCTCTAATCGAAAATCTACTCGAGCGGCAGAAAGGAAGCAGCGAACGCTTGCGCCCGCATGAGCTGTACATGGTGCCGCTTGTGATAATTTCAAAGCATGAACAAACACCCGGCACTGAAAATTACCACAAACTGCATTTTTTCTAACTCACTCCACCACTTGCGGAGCTCCACGTAGCGCGGCAGAGATTTTATTGCACTTCACAGAGTTCCACGTAACGGAACTCAGCAAACTCCACCCAGGCTTAGCCAGCAGCCATCGCAAACTGCTATCATCCACATTAAGTGTAAATCAGCTTGTGACTCATTGTGAAAAGTAGCAAATGCTGGAACTGATGCCTACTTGAGATAGCAGACCTCCATCCCAACAATTGCATTCTCACTGGGCTTGTATTGTGACCCTCTCCCTTTAAGGTACAGAAGTCATAATGCCACAACCAGAATCATACTGCAAATTGGTCATTGAACAATGATTAGTCGATGGGGTAGCTGTCTTCAAGCCCTCATATGCCCAGACTGCACATGTGCAGTGTAAGCTGCTAAATATGACAAAGGGCGACAATGGTAGTGCTAGGGGTATCAAATGCCAAAAGAGGGACAGCACAAGCAGAGACACTATAACTGATGTCCTGGCAAACAAGGACGACTCCTATTCATGTTTCATCTCAGGTGACAATTTTCTTGCAAATGTGGAGTTCCAACAAATGCTTATAAAACATGTAAATGTAATAAATAAATAAATAAAGGGATTGTGTTTCATGCAAAATTACTACTGTTGCATTTTCTTCTCATTATGATGAAATTAGAGGCTACAGATGAGATACATTCCCATTATTAAATGCCCTTTTCATTAAATGGATTCAGTCTGTCCAGTCTATGTACTCTTTGAACACAGCGTGGTCTTCACAGTACCACTGTAATAACTGTTAGAACACCTTCACATCAAGCAATAACGTCAGCTCGACACTTTATAGCTCCTTGTTTATTTGGTGTCAGGCTTCAATCATGGGCTACAAGTTCAGAGAACTTTCTCAGAAATTACATCCTCATTCACATTTCCATTTGTCACGTATAGATCTCACCAGGATGTGTGAAATATGCTGCAGCTATTTCTCATTGTCTGACCACACACATACCCACTGTCATGCATGCAGCTTAGCCACTGCTTATTTTTTTCATTTGAGGGGAGCCTTTCTCCATCTCCCTTCGTCCTTGCCAGTATCCTTAGGGCAGCGTTTACAGGAAGAGGGTTAGGACTGAATGACACTGCTGATCTGTGACTGTTGTGTTTCTCATTGCAATTAAGGTGACAGCAGATAAACATAGTTCCCTACGAACTAAGGGGCATATCATCAAGTAGGCGATATAAAATTATCGCTGCTTTTGCGTCTGTTTTCGGACCAAAAGCGGCGATAATTTTATTGCCTAATCAGCAAAGTCACTCTATCGCGTGAATCCTTGCATTATTGCCCTTTCCCCCAACGCCCATCTTTGCATCTCTAATGAGAAGCAAAGTGGGCTTTCCTGCCCTGACATAACTGGAGAAATGTCGCTAAGCGACATTTCTCCAATTATCAATGGGCACGCTAACCTGCAGAGCGACAAGCAAAGTAGGGATACCCTCTGTTATTGCTACTTTCCTTACGCCGGCTTCAAGACTGACTTAGCCATGATATCCTATGTAAGGTGGATATCATGGCTAAGTCTGCCCTATCAACAAGCTATCACCAAACTTTGTGAGATTATCGCTCTATTTCCAGCAATAATCTCACATTTGGGAGTTAGTGCTCGTAATTTTATCGCTTTTGAGATAAGCGTTGCTATTAGCACGCTATCTCAGCGATAAAATTCCACGTTACGCGGCGATAATTATCCTAGCGCTAAGTGCGCTTAGATATTTATATTGATGATTTGCCCCCAAAGCACTATCCATGCTGGGTAGGACATCCAGCTGAAGGCAATCAAGTTGGCAGAGCAAGCCTTCACTGACCTAGGGCGAAGTCGAGTAACTACACTCTTCTTCCCAAACTCTGTCTAATTTCACAGGAGTAGAAAATACGTTTGCCCACCACCAGAGGCACCATGTAGCATTGGTATGATTCCCTAAAAAGGCATGACTTATAGTCTCAATAAAAAAAACCTTAGCAGGGGCAAAAGGAAGCCATGGACTGCCAGAAAAACTATGCTCTTTTACACCCATGCCATTGTTTCAAAAACCCAAAAAACGTGGTTAGAATGGGGTAGTGGAGTGACACCACATTTATTTTAGGTCGATTATTGGTTGTAAACTGTGGAAAGTATTATTGTATATGAAGTTAACAAATATGAGCAAAATAAATGGTGGTGATGACAAGGTTCACACACGTCTAAATAAGCGTAAAATTGGTGATACCAAAAGCTGGACAATTTTTCATGGCTACAGTGCAATCTTGTACCGGATAGAGCCTGCATCACTAAAAAATAGGAATATTCATGGCTCCCAAGAGAAGGAGGGGTTCAGACACCGTCCTCTCAGAGTGCTTTAAATGAATATGTCGAACTTTTGGTACTCACTGTCCAGAGTACCTGTTTGCTTCTGAAAAGTGCTAGTACTCTCCCATTAAATGTGTTGTAGCAGTGCTGAGAAGTGTAGATACTCTTCCTTTGAACTTAAAGAAGTGCAGTTACTTAGTATTGGACCGTCCCTTTTCATTTAAAGGGCTGCATCCGCAGCTTCATTGGATATGGATGCCTGCCTCAGAATTGCTAGAGCTATTATGTTAGAGTGACAAGGAACCCAAGGATTCTTGATTGTTGGTCATAAAGTCAAGGTTAGGGGAGTGCAAATTTGTGGAATTTTTTTTTACCTGAAACGACTCGAAATGTCAGAAGCATTATATAAAATAGACAATTATGTGAAATGTACTTTGAGGTTTTTTGATTGGAAATTGTACATCATAGCATACCATGCATTCAAAAGTTATACGAGGTACAGGTAAGGGTTCTTGTCCGCAGAGAAAAATTCTCTTGCAACCAGTGGTGTAAAGTAGTGGGATCACACCAGATCCCATTTCCAACAGCAAATTATGGTCCGGATCTGGGATCCGACCAACCACGTGAAATATGTTGAATTTGCCTTGGTGCCTTTTTCCAACACCGCAGCATAATTCATCATCCCGCACATTGTCTACATATCTATTCAGAGCAGCAACATGCAGGAGATGGGTGGAGAGGCTTTCTTATTTTAATATCCATCTTGGCCCAAAACAAAGGCCTGATTTCAATGGCCATCAGCCCTACTTTTGTTTAAGTATCAGCCTTGCTTGGAGCCATCTGGAGCCTAACACCTAGATGCTAATGCAATAGAGGGAAACAAAAACGCACAGCTTGTTATCTCCGCACAAATACTTAAGAGAAAGTATTGGAAGTAGTTTTTTATCTTTGTTCAACTCCATATGCAAGAGATATGCTTGCGCTGTAAGAATGCAAGATGTATCTGCCTGTATGAGTAGTTAGACAAATATTAATAAAAATGGCACCTGCTATTTTTTTTATTTAATTATTCTATAGCGCTACTCATCCTAGTGTAGGGTGTCGGAGCCCTTTACATCACACACAGAGCACAATAAATCATACAAGTTTGTAAATAAATGTACAGGAAATGTTGCATAAAACAATGAAGATTATAAGGTATAGGAATCACATATCGTCCATACTTGTAGACATATGTTAAGAGTGAATAGTTGGGAAAAACACAATGTCAGGATATAAAATGTAACAAAGTCATTGTGGCTGTGTGTACAAACAAGACTTTATTACTTCCCAAAAGAACCCTTCTTTGCAATCTTAAAAGAACAGCAGATTGAGAAGAAAAAATCAATAAGGATCTAAACCTATATCTTACAGTTTGCATGCAGCTCCTTGATGTCAGTGAAAAGAACTTTGTGATATATTAGAAGGATTGCAACTTATGAACTGGAAGCAACAAAAAATGATTTCAGTGTTAAAAACAGTAGCCCATTTACCTATCTAAATAAAATACAAATCTGTGATCTGAAAGTTACATATTGTGTTTTGCAGCAGGCACAATAGCCCTGTATGCTACTTTATGAGTGAAAACTGTGACTGGACAAAACACAGAACTCTCACAGAACTGTGTTAACCATTTGGTTTACCTTACTGCTACTATAATCCCCTTAAACTTGCTGGACACACAATGTTCTCTGCAGCAGTTGTTCTAAACCTTAACGTGATGCTGCATAGACCCCGGGCACAATCACCTCCATTTTACATGTTCACATTTAAAGTTGACATCCTTTTAAGTGATTACTTTTAACAAACATTTGTTTGCGCACCCATATGGGATAATGTTCCTAGAAAATGGTTTGCCTACATTTACAACTCTTAGGAGGCATATTACTAGGCCTTGGTACATTCTGTACAAGGACTAAGTCCACTGTGCAAAATGTTGCCATTTGTTGTTTTCTGTCGGCATCAGCCCTGGGTGGATAGAATCAACAATGACAACTACCAGAACTCTGGCATTGAGATCAAGTTTATTATATAAGCTGCACCTAACCCTTGCTTAGGGAGAGTAGCATTTCAATGGGATTGCCAAGGTTGCCCAGCTGCATCGGATTACCATTCTGAGAAGGACGGTGGCCCATTTTACATCAAGGCTGGCTGCCAGATGACACACACCCTTAGGTAAATGGGGAGTTAGACCACTCTAAAGTATTCAGGCACACTTGAACACCCTATGCTTAGTAGAATAGGAAGCGCTAGGTAGGAGCACTTTTATATGCATCCATATAATCAATGCAATTGCACAGTGGTTGAATTATTCATTCTTATCACCGTTCTTGTAATGCTGCTGACATTGTTTTGCTCCATTCTATTAATAATTGCAGCAGATATATTTTACGTAAATGCCAATTTAAGTATTACTTGTGTCTCTCTCAGGGCATGCCTGAGCTACTAACAAAAGGGTAAGATATGTTTCCATGATTTCCTTGAGCACTCAGGGTTGTCATGTTCTGAGGTTGCATATACATCCAGTAACTTGTCAAGTTAGAGGTTCAGATCGTGCACTATGAGCTAGCCAAGACTTAGGTCAACATATCCTGAAGGTATGCACTGACTCAATCTCATATAGTTTTGACATTTATGTTGCCCAAATCCACAGTCCTACTGAATAGCAGGCACCGTACGACATGGTGCCACCCACGTTCCAGTTTGGGTACTTATTTAATGGGTCTCCCGAGTAGTTTTGTGATGTGTGCCGAAAGACCCTACTCACCAATTAACCAGAGGATGTCCTTGGTGTTAGGGATAAACCCTACTAAGCTAAATAGGGAACCCTATTTTTGCCTTTAGGTTGTTCAAGCTTGAACTTTTCACTATAGATGCCTTCTCTGAATTCCATAAATTAAAATGGCTAATGCAACATCAGTGAACATACCGGTAAACTGCAGACATGTAGTTACACAGATGCTAAACAACATGGGCTCACCCTTACAGGTAGGGAAGTTACCTTCATGGTAGAGGCGCATGAAGCATACAGAACAGAGGTATTCTATTCATTGGTAACATTTCGAGCAGCAAACCCTCAATCAAGACATTTTCATAATTTTACCATAACTGCAGTTCCCAATAACTGCAAATCTTGTGAAGAACTAGAATTACCATTAGCATTCCATGAACGCCAAAATTGGTTCCAAGGTACCCTACATAATACAAGAGACAAAGTTAGACTGGGTATCCTCAGTTATGGGGGGCATCATGGCCAGTCTTAGCTGGTTACACACTTCACCATGACATAGCAAATCTTACAGCACCACAGCTACATACACTATAAACAAGTTAAGTTAGGTTATACATATGTATGACACAATACATTATGTGAACAATGACAGTAAACCCCGCGAAGAATGCTCAAGCTGCACAACCGCATTTAGCAATGCCAGCAATTAGCTCAGTGACTATTAATTCAATAATGGGAAAAGTTTACACCAGACATGAGGAAATTCCGTTCTGGATTGCACAAAAAGCCAATCAGCTTGAAGCAGTATTTTCCCATATGGGACCTCAAGATAAACAAAGAATTCTCACAATGTGCCTACCATTAAAAATGGTTCCCCTGGTAGACGACTGCGCAACTTGGGGCACAGTATTTGCTGCAGTCTGTACCCTAACACAAGGTACACCATCCATAGGTGTTTTGCCTGAAGTGCTAAAACAGATTCAAAATGAATATGGGACTGTCCTGGTTTTGGGGATGAAACTTACTGTCAATTATGCCACAGTCTCCTCAATTATTTTATGTATTATTAAAAGAGCAGCAGCAGCTTTCGCAGTACACCAGCATCTCGCAGAGGTTCAGTTAGCATATCAAGGGCCAGAACTACCAAACATTAATGCTGACACCTATACATCCATAGGTCAAGATAATTTGGGAGCCCGACCTAATAAACCACAACTAAAGAGCAATTCTGAAGAGAATAATTTGAAGCAGGCACCTTAGTCTTCTAAAAAATGCAGGCATGATAAGAAAAATAAAGAAAAAGCTAAACTATGGGGTGGATCTCCTCCGCAGTAGTCCAATGAAAAACGCTATATTTTGCATAACCGTGAAACAATTAAACAGACTGACAAGTATCAGTAAACTAATACACGTCCTTCTTGTTCCTTTCAGGAGTCATCCGAAAAGCACTCAGAGAGAGGAGGATGATCACAGCACTGATCGGAGGAGTTTGTGAAACCGAAGACAGATTCACAACGCTCTTCTGATTTCATAGTGAAAAAGAAAGAAAAACGTTCACAGCAAAAGCCTCAATTAAAAATAAGAAAGTGGCTGGGATCTCACTTAAACATGCCACTCATATTGAGGACTCTGATCTGAACGGGTAGTGGGCTCTAACTCTGCTGGACACCGTAGCAGAAGTCACAATAGTTAGCGATAATCTTGAATAATGTCTGGTGGAGATGACAACTAGTGAGTTTGTCCATGTGGAAACACAGAACCAGAACTTAGTACTCCAAGTAAGTTTTATGAATTACACCTCCAGATGGAGGGTGAAATGCCTCATACTATTAATGTTCTCTTCTGGGAGAACTTATCATTTGGTTATGACATTCTATTCACTGAGAAAGTTTAGCCACCTGAGTTTGTTTTACAAGTCTCAGAAGGGAAAAATGTGATACTGCCAGCTTTCTCCAACCTTATTCCGGAGTCAGTTAAACATACGCACACCAAGGAGTGGGCCCTTGCATAATCCCCAGTGTTATACTGTAATCATGTGGGCTGGGATAAAGAATCCCCTTACCATAGTATACCGATAAGGTCCAGCCCACAAGTGCAACCAAAATACTCAATAAAACATGAGGCCAAACAACACGTTAGAGAAATTCTGACAGAACTTGAATATCAAGGTCTAATTGAAACTTGCATCTCACCAATTAATAATTCTTTGTTTCCAGTAGTGAAACTAGATCATTCATATCACTTAGTCTTAGACTATAGACAATTAAACTGTCACTCACACATTTGCAGCACCAAATGCGCAATATAGTTCAGAAAAAATATAAAACCACATTAGACATTTTGAATGCCTTTTTCTGCATAAACATAGTACTTGAACACTGATACTTGACCACATTTGCCACCCTTGGGTCACAAAAAAATTCTGTTGATTGCAACAAGGGTATATGAGCAGCCCAGGCCTGTTCTCTGCTCAGGTAACAGGATGTTACAGTGCTTTGACAATGTAGCATTGTTCTATGTGGTAGAAATATATCTTACAGATGATGATTTAAAAATGCATCTGGCAGAGTAGATCACACAATTCTAAGATTTGCTCAAATTGGCAACAAATTCAATTAAGCATTTTTTAATATTGCCTATCTCAGTGTCCTGTTCTTGGGATACAAGTTGTCAAATGAAGGCAAGAGCTTAGCGACACACTTCCTAGAGAGGTGTCTGCTCTTCAACCACCAAACACATTAAAAAGACTCCAAACATACATACCAGATTACCCACAATGGGCAAAACCATTTTATGACCTGATCCATCTAGATTTCTCAAGCACACATTGGACACCAAACCACACAAAAATATTGTGTTCAGAACAAACTGACATTCTAGCTGTAAAAACACTTACACACATGTCAACAGAAAAAATGTGGAAATTTGAGTAATTGCGGGTACCACTGGATATACACATGTCACATTCAATGGAGGTGACACTGTACCAATTGCATATAAATTGCATTTATATTCCAATGCTGAAAAGCGTTTTGCACCCACAGAAAAATTGTGACTGTGGTACAGGCCGCTGTAGTGGAAAAAAGATCATTGGCTCAGGGGAAACGCATAATTGCTGTGGCTCCCATTTCATCCTTAGAGTCTGTTACAAAGGCCAGCATTCCCAACACGTAAGCCTTACACCCTAGATGGATAAATGGGCCAACTCACTAACAGCAACAGATGTACACTTCATATTTGATTCTACACTACAAATAAAAGCTTACTTCAATATGAGCAAAAATACCCTGTTGATGAATACAGGCCCCAGCTAGGCCCGCAGGACACAAGGGTTCGCTCTCCTGTAATGGAATCTATAAGGAAGTTGGCACGGAAACTGCAAAGTACAAAGACAGCATTTATTAACCCTTAAGGGTGGTCCTACAATCCACACAACACTCTTCAGTATTGCATAGAGTAGCACAAAGAACTTACGTACATGGTCCCCTTTTATACACAGTAGAGGGGCTCATAAGTGGGTGGATACAACATGAGGCCGAAGAACATCACCATTTATGGTCATTTTCGATACTGAATCAATATGTGGGCGGAGCTAACACACTCCTTGAGCCCGCAAAAACATGGTCAAGCAAGGCTAACTGATAACAGATGTGGTCAAGTCTGGGCATGTGCCAAATGGACAAAGGAGCTATTTATAGACTGTTACTAGGCAGATTACAAGAGCAACTAACACAGAGGTTGGACTCTTCTCGTGGGGAACACGTGGAAGCATGACAATACAAAATGGAGTCCAAGCTTCGGCCAACATAACAGAGAAAACACGATCTATAAAAGGGGAATTAATGTCTTTAGTAAATGCTTAATCACATCGTTGTTTCAATTTACAACAGAAGACCCTTTCAGCATTTACTGAAGACATCCGGTTTGTTAGGATAATCATCATGTATGTCAATTGTCATCATTTCTTCAACTTCCTTAGCTAAACGTTTTTGGTGAGCAACATCAGCAATAGCTTTCTTATCAGGGATACAGAATGATACACATAATGAGCAGAGCAAGGGACCACATTGAACGCAGATACAGCACGAAAACAGAACCACTACAATAATGCAGAGACCAGTTAGAACCTTCCATTCCCAGGCAGTAATTAACGCCCAAAACCATCCAGAAAAGGACCAAGTGCCGTTTTCTGTATGGATCTCAGCTGCGATTTTATGCAGTTTATTGATGGCATTATAAACTGATGGCGTATGATCAGGGATAAACACACAACAGCTACTTCCAATAATTTTACATGCTCCTCCTCTGTCAGCTAGCATAACGTCTAATACCATACGATTCTGTAATGCAACAATTCTAGTAATTTGCAATTCCTCCGTGAAATTCCCAAGAGCAGCAGCAGTCTGATTTGTCACAGCTTCTACCACTCTTGTTAATCTTCGGATCTTCCTACTGTTCAGGGCAGCTCCAACAAAAAAAAAACAGTCCTAAGTTAAAATCAATATACTGCTGCAGACTGGTGTCAGTCTGATCTACATCGTCAATTGATAAAGTACGTTTATACCTATTTACAGTCACATTATTCAATAATTTCAGATCCTTATGATAAGATGCGGGTGCTAGGAATACAGGAGGTAATAGGAATGATACATAGCATACCCCAGACCACCCAGCCGGCAGACGGTAATAACCTTTATTTCCACACACAAAGTACGTATTATGGGAGGCTAAGAAGGTACTATTGTTCAACCCATCAATATTCAGAACAGTAATGCAATCACTAACACCAACAGGGATGAAACCCACACTCTGGACACACAGGTCCGCCTGAGCTTGTGCTACTTGAATCACAAATTTGTCCTTTCCCTCAGTGTCTCCTCTTGTGTTCGTGAAGATGTAGGGAATGGATTCATTGTCTGGTCGGTACTCTTCCCACTCCCAAATTGTCCCATTCGCTTGTGGATACCCATTTTTGTCTTGATGACATTCTTTATTGAGTCTGAAGAGCAATCGTCCCACTGTCGGTTTCCGAGTGGCAAAAAGCAAAGTATACCATGCTCTACAAGAGCCATTATGAGAGAAAGGAAGTGGTATAAATGGCGTTCCTCCTTTCTTCTGATGAGCTGGCATCATCCCACATATCCAACAGTTCGTAGCATTCGTAGCAACGTGGGTATGATGCAGCATCTGGATGAAAGTGTTATTCAAGTAAGATTGTCGATGCTTCAACTCTTGATACGGTAATGTATAAAAGTAGTGCTCCTCAGGCACCGGAGTTGTCAACACAAGAATCTTCCGAGCGGGAGTTACATCCTCCACGAACCATGTGGTTATCCCAACAATGGCTACTGTCAACATGAACCCTAATGCACAAAGGATTTTCTTTTTCTCCATATCAAAGCAAAAATAAAACCCAATATCTTCCTGAAACTAAAAGTCTGTCAGAACTCTTCCCCTTGGGCAGCGGTTGATTTCTTCACCAGCGGGCCAAGACGGGTGTCGCTACACTAATGCAGGGCTGATCCCCCCCCCTTGCCTCATCGGCTCTCCGTTTCACTAACCCAAGGGCCGTTCTGACAGTATGTCCCGGTACTGGAAAACTCACTTCCTTGGTCGAAGATGATATCGCCTTCCTCCAGGAGTCGTGTGGTCCGGAAAGAGCTCCTCAGTGGCGTTTGGCTCCGCAGCACGGCCTGTCTCTGCAGCCAAAATTTCTCGTTGATCGGTCAGCACGGCAGGTTCCACCAATCCGGGCGGCACCTTCCTACAGTGCAGAGAGTGAATCCAATTCTTTCTGTTGGAGACTCGCACAGCCGTCCTCGTTGCGAGGAGGACCTGCTCAGGGCCCACCCATCTCGGCTCCAAACTGTTCGTTCTGTCGAAGACTTTCACCATGACATGGTCACCAGGCCGGAGACCATGTCCTTCGCCGGTAGACCGATCAGGGAGCGCCTCCCGGACCTGTTGATGAATAGAAACCAAGTTATCCGTTAACTGTGCCAGATAATCACTCATCATCACACAAGGTACATCATGCACAGCCTTAGGTTTTGGCGGACCCCAAATATTCATTGGGCGTCCGAAGACAACCTCATATGGTGTAAGGCCAGTTCGAGAGTGCGGTACCGATCTAATTGACAATAACGCCAGTGGCAGAGCGTCTGGCCAAGTCAAAGACGTCGAAGCTTGAATTTTGGCGATCTTAAGCTTCAGTGTACCATTATACTTCTCAACTAGGCCTGCAGACTGAGGGTGAAACACGGCGTGGAACTTCTGAGTGATGCCTAGGCCCTTCAAGACATACTTTATAACATCCGCTACAAAGTGAGGGCCATTATCACTCCACAGAAGTCTACAGACGCCATATCGAGGGAAGAACTCTTTCAGCAGCAGCTTCGCAGTAGTCATCGCAGTATTGTCTTTCGTAGGGTACGCTTCAACCCATTTGCTGAAAGCGCAGACCACTACTAGAACATACTTCAGATTATTACAGCGCTCCAGCTGGATGTAATCCATCTGCAGAACCTCAAAGGGTGCAGTGGGTGTCACAAATCCTCCTGCTGGAGTTCGAGTACCTTTTCCAGGGTTATACCTCAGACAGATCATACAGGTCTGCACCACCCTCTTTGCTGTGCTAGCAATCTCTGGATGCTCCCAGACTTGGGTAAGCAATTTCACAATTGCGGAAGCTCCAACATGTGCTAGCCCATGTGCCATCTGAACCATAGGTTGTACAAAGGCCGTGGGTAATTTCCATCTATCCATCTGCTTATTTCTCCAGCAACCCTCATCATCCAGTTCTCCCTCGCTAGCCCATTGTTCCCGCTCTTTGTCAGAAGCGGTCCTTTGCATTTCTCGCACTTCCTCCTTCGCATCATGCCATCTCTCCACCTGTGACTTCACTACATACATGGCAGTAGTACCGGGCTGCATCGCAGTCTCCCGTGCTACTCGATCCGCTAACGCATTCCCTTCTCCAACTTTATCAACCACTTTCCTATGGGCGCTACACTTAACGATGGCAATTTTCTTTGGGTATGTCAATGCAGTTAAAAGATTATGAACTAACTCTCCATGCATTATCTGTACTCCATGTGACGTTAAAAACCCTCTCTCCTTCCAGAGCAGGCCGAAGTCATGCGCTACTCCGAAGGCATAGCGGCTATCTGTATAAACATTCACACATAGTCCTGTACTGAGCTCACATGCTCGTGTTAATGCTATCAGTTCCGCTGCTTGAGCTGATTTCTGTGGTATTCGTGCTGTCTCCACTATCGTCTGTAATGTGGTAATTGCATATGCTGCTGAAGTCGTACCATCTGGTAGCTTCAGACAGGATCCATCCACCCACAGTTCTCCATCTACATCTGGAAAGGGCGTATCCTGGAGATCAATACGACCCTTTGTTTGTTCCTCAGTCACGAGAATACAATCATGCGCTTTCCGCGCCTCAGGCTGGGTTTCGGGGTATGGCAACAATGTTGCCGGGTTTAACGTTACGCACCTTTTCAACGTAATATGAGGAGCCAAAAGCGTCAACTCATATCCCGTTAAACGGGCGCTGGTCAAATGCTGCGTCTTCGTTTGATTGAGCAGGGCATCGACAGCATGGGGGACTAATACCAACAGCTTATGAGATAACACAATTCCCTCGCTTTGGCGTATTGACACAGCTGTCGCCGCAACCGAGCGAAAACACCCTGGTAATGCTCGGGCGACAGGATCAAGTACAGCCGAAAAATATGCACATGGGCGCTGCTTATCGCCGTGCATCTGCACTAAAACTGACAATGCACATCCATCTTTCTCATGCACATACAACGAAAAGGGTTTTGCATAATCCGGGGTCCCTAACACTGGTGCTGAACAAAGGGCCTGTCGTAGTTGCTGAAAGGCAGTATCACACTCATCTGACCAAGGGATTGGGATAGGTGTGTCCTTTGTCAAGAGGGCTAACAATGGCTTAGCTATGTGCGAAAACCCCAATATCCACTGTCTACAAAAAGAAACAAGGCCCAAAAATGCACGCACATCCTTCTGTGTGGACGGTCTCGGTGTATCCAAAATTACTTGGATACGATCCGATGTGAGTGCACATCCCTCCTTAGACAAAAGGTGACCCAAATAAGTCACCTTTGGTCTACAGAATTGCAATTTCTTCCTAGATACCTTATGATTGTGGGACGCTAAAAAGGAAAGTAAGGATAACGTACTTTTTTCACACAACTCTTGGGTGTCAGCCGCCAGCAAGATGTCATCAACATATTGAATGAGGGCGACCCCCTCGAGCAGAGCAAAGGAATCCAATTGTCGTTTCAAAGCCTGACTGTAAATGCTAGGGCTTTCTGTGTAGCCCTGGGGAATCCTACAGAAACGATAAGATCTATTATTCAATGTAAACCCAAAAAGATATCGGCTATCAGGGTGAATGGGAATGGAAAAGAAGGCATTCTTCAAATCAATCACTGAGAACATGGTCGCCGTAGGCGGGACCAAGGTAAGCAACGTCGTGATATCGGAAACCACTGGGTATTGAGGTATCACGATTTTGTTCACTTCTCTCAAATCAATTATAAACCGATAAACTCTGGCATCCGTATCCTTTTTCAGTATGGGAAGAATCGGACTGTTACAAATGTTGTAGGGTACTTCCTCGACTACCCCAACCGTTATCAAATCCTGCACTATCTGTATGAGAGCCTCCTCACCCTCCTGGGAAATACGGTACTGTGGGAGGCGTGGTAACACCGCCCCCTCCTGGACGCTAATGTGGACCGGTGGAATCACCATTTGTCCTACATCAGTATCCGAAGTTGCCCACAAAGCACGAGGGAGGGTAGATAACAGCGCATCTTCTGACATCGCACACATCCGTTCAGACCGGGGGTAATTGTCATTCAATATTACCCGCACACCAGCAGGGGAGCAGCGGATAGTAGCCCTAAAATGCTTTAACATATCAAGACCCATAATATTGTCCGGTGTGTACGGGGCAAGCAGAAACGGACAGGGTGCAGAAAAAGAATCAACCTTAAACATGAGGGGCTGTGAAAGAGGGCTTCGGGAGAGTGTACCGTCAAACCCTACCGATGTGACCATTAAGCCGGATGGGGGAGCCCCCGGAACCAATTGCTTAGATAGCGCACTACGTGTCGCTCCTGTATCCACTAGGAACTGATCAGTAGAGCCCAAAACCTCAGCCGATACATAAGGGCCCTTCTGATCGACCGGCACCTCAACTGATTCTAACCCCCATCCAACGCATTCCTATGCATGCTGAGAGTCATGGTACCCCGACCGGTCAATCCCTGACGCTTGATACTGATGCTGGCGATCGAAAACATTTGATCTATCTCGGTGCTGCCCAGCAGAGTCAAAACGAGCCTGTTCGTTAGAGTTCCCTCGAAAGTTCGAGAAACCCCCTCTACCTCGCGGGCCACCGTGGGTATGCCCCTGGCGCGATGCATGCAACACCGGGCAGTCCCTAGCCCAATGACCCGATTGCTTACAATACGCACATTGATTCCTATTCAAATCAGACCGGCCCGAGGGAGGACCATAAGATCCTCCCCTACCTCTATTACTACCCCGTCGAGGCGGGCCATAGACTTGTGCCAACATCACCTTTGTTTTCAAATCTTTCGATTTCTTTTCCTCCTGGCCCTTTGCTTCTTGCTCCTGACGCTCATAATACTGGGCGATAGTCAGGAGGGCCGTCGGTGTAGCGGAGGACCAAGAACTTTCACTCGCTTTTAGACGGGCCGCAACTGCCGGCAGCAGATTAGCTACATATTTATCCGCAAAAAGGTGGCGTCCCGTATCGTCGGTAAGCGACTGTCCACTAAAATCATGAAACGTCTCCTCAAAGCGCGTAAAGAAGTCCGCAACTGACTCGTCAACTTTCTGTTTACATGCAGCCAACATATTCCAGTCAATCTTTTTAGGGGGGATAATTGTCTTCAACTTAGCCACAATAGCAGCAGGGAGATCTAAAATATTCTCGGGCGGTTTCTGCGCAGGCTTCCTCTCCCTATCCTCATCCTCCAGTTCAGACCATCGAGCCCTAAAAGTGGCAACATCATCTACCTTTCGCACAGATCGCCACATGTCTGGTGGTAGAATAAGCCCAAAGAACAAATCTATATCTGCTAAAGTCATAACGCAAGAATTCAAGGCCCCCTCAACTTCTTCATAGAAGGCCGCTGGATTCTTGCGGGGGTCGGGCAGCGCATTCTTCAATGCCATAACATCAGCCCTATGCCATGGAGTTTAAGCCCAATTATACACAAAATATCCCTTAGCATCGGCGGAGGTAATGTCCGAGCTAGTCCCCGCTCCTTTAGGAGGAACATACAAAGGCGCCGCCTCTCGCATTGGTTTAACATGCATTATGTCATCCTTATCTGACTGGGAGGTGGATGAGTGGCCCTCTGTTGTGCACGAATCCGACTGCTTCTCCTCCCCTGCTCGCTGGCGCGCTTTCTCTTTAAAGACCAGCACCTCGTCCCGCAAGGCGAACAGCCGCCGAGCCGTATCTGGAGCCTTAGAAAAAGAGAAAACACCATTACGCAATGCTTTAGCATCCGATGACACTTCGTCGGGCTCAAAAACACCAGAACGTTTCCGGAAAGCATCAATCACTTCCTCCGCGAAATGACCCAGAAAATACAATTTATCTCTCTCCTGCCACGGCCCCCAAGTATGAAATAATTCCTCTATGGATATCTTGCCTTTAAGTGCACGGAAGGAAAATTGCCGAAGCTCAGCCATTTGTTCGGCTGATAACATGGACCGCGTATCTACCTTACCCGGACCCGGGACAGAATCTTGCGGCCTTGGAGCAGATGCGCCGACATAAGGGGGCGGAGAACGATCTAGTAAATAAAAATCATCATCAAGATTATTAAGGACAGGATAAAGTGGCTGCCGAACAGCGTATTGACCCGAAACTTGTAGCCTACGCTCCTTCTCTTGCCTGTCCGTCTGCTCTCTGTCCTCCCGACGCTTCGCTTCCTGTGCTCGCACATGATCATTCTTCCGTTGTTCTTTATCAAACAGCGCTTTCTCACGCTTCTCTCGCTCACGCACCTCCTTCACCCACAACCGCACACACTCAAACATATCCTGACGAGCACGCCGCTTACACATACACTGTTCCACATACTCAATCTTACGTATATCAAACGATCCATACAAAGGCCATCGCAACTCAGGATCTTTTTTTGTATATTTCCTCCATACTGTGCTGTACATTATGGAAGAAAGACCATGCTTCACATACATATCCCTATTAGGAGTCCCCTCTGGGGGAGCTGGAGCAGATTCCTCGAGGTTCAACCGGTTCCCAAAACAGCAACACCACTTACGGAGTGCGCTGAAAGCAGGCATGCTCAGAAATAATGCAAAATATGCAATATTATAGAAAAATGGCACTTAATCGTTGCGCCGTTCAAAGTTACACAGCTCCGGAGAAATCTCTCCACATTACCTGCCTATATGTGTTGCAACGCATATATATTCACAAAGACAAATACAAAATATGACTAGTCATCACAAATCAAACTCAAATAGCCAGATCAGGCTTCAAAAACTCAGAGCAAGTACCGTACACCGGTTCTTACCAATCAAGAGTCCAGATTCCAACTGCCAAGCTCCACAATCGCCCAAACGGCTTTCACGGCAAGACCGACAGAAGAGGTCTCAGTCGAGGACCGGCGCCACCCAGACGGTCAGCTCGGAAGGGAAGGAAGAAACCTCGGGATGCCAGGGCTAAGACGCCGCTGGCAGTGATCACGTCCCCGGCCAAATTCCTCACCTTCGTCGCGACCAGTCCTTCGAGCATCCGAGTCGCCGATGAGCCCCACGTGACGGGCGCCAATTGATGAATACAGGCCCCAGCTAGGCCCGCAGGACACAAGGGTTCGCTCTCCTGTAATGGAATCTATAAGGAAGTTGGCACGGAAACTGCAAAGTACAAAGACAGCATTTATTAACCCTTAAGGGTGGTCCTACAATCCACACAACACTCTTCAGTATTGCATAGAGTAGCACAAAGAACTTACGTACATGGTCCCCTTTTATACACAGTAGAGGGGCTCATAAGTGGGTGGATACAACATGAGGCCGAAGAACATTACCATTTATGGTCATTTTCGATACTGAATCAATATGTGGGCGGAGCTAACACACTCCTTGAGCCCGCGAAAACATGGTCAAGCAAGGCTAACTGATAACAGATGTGGTCAAGTCTGGGCATGTGCCAAATGGACAAAGGAGCTATTTATAGACTGTTACTAGGCAGATTACAAGAGCAACTAACACAGAGGTTGGACTCTTCTCGTGGGGAACACGTGGAAGCATGACAATACAAAATGGAGTCCAAGCTTCGGCCAACATAACAGAGAAAACACGATCTATAAAAGGGGAATTAATGTCTTTAGTAAATGCTTAATCACATCGTTGTTTCAATTTACAACACTGTGCCCAGTGAAATAGCACCTCTAGATCACTCGGACTTATAGTTTACACTGATGGTCCAGCCCAGCCTGCAGTCGGAACAAAACACCAATTCTCGGCTTCTTGCGCAACTGTAAAGGGTAAAATGAGGGATGGAAACTTCCAACCTCTAAAGCAGGGGTCTCCAACCTTTTTTTTAATAACAATAGATACTTATATTCAATGAAACACATCAAGAACCACTAATATTACATCTGTAATAGTAACCACATCCGACAAGATTACATTAGTGGCCTTTATATGCAACATTACAAGGATTGATCACTTCAGTGCATCATGTATTGTTGCCAGCAGTAATGTTAAAAAGGCTTTGTCAATATAGAATGCTTCTACATGTGTAATCCTTAACTACCATGGCTACAGTGCCCCTTGCACCAAGGTAATATCATTTGTAAAAATATCTCCAATGCCACATGATGTATCACTCAAATATCAGCTTTAGATATAGCTTGGAAATGCAGCCATCTTTCTATCGGCTTATGAGTCCTGAAAATAAACACATTTATGTCTTAAATATACACTCTCAATTGTGGTACATATATAATAATTCACCCAAGCAAAAGCTTCAAGTTTTGTAGACTGGACTGCCCAGGTAGCTGGAGAGCTACCAGTTGCTCGCGAGTTACTTATTGAAGAAGTCTGCTCTAAAGACATTCACACAGTCACTAGGTGATTGCACTGGACAGCTGGCTGAACGGAAAGGTCTAATTCTGGCACGAAGAGATTATGGGTCCAAAATACCTCACACATATGGTGTGTGGGTAGGCACCTGGACACTAAACTTGCCACTTGCCTGTAGTCTCCAGTTCCTGCTCGTTCCAAACTGATCCAGGGACACCGCAGCTGCCCGGTTTTCCTGCTGGGGTTTTCCTGACCAGGTTTTCCCCCTCATCCTTCTTCCTGCCAACAGAAACCCCGCCCACCCCAGGACCTACTTGCAAGCCGCAATGCAACCACATAGCAGACGTGGGCAGTGGGCATGCCACTGGCGCATTGCTGGCACACCAAAGGAAAGCCAGACTGCATCCATCCGCACCTGGACTTCATCGCCACCCTCACACCCGACATCACCTCCCTCACTGAGACCTGGCTCAATCCCACATCCAACCCAGAAATTGCCACAATGAACCCCGACAGATATAGAATAACTCACCAGGACCACATCAACAAGCCAGGAGGAGGAACAGCAATCATCCACAAAGAGACCATACAGTGTACAATTACCACTGGCAATATCACCACCCCCATAGAACATCTCAACTTCAAGCTCCACACGAATGACAAGACAACCATCAGAGGTACCCTCACATACCAACCCCCAGGCCCGTGCTCCAATTTCTGCAACACCATTGCAGACTTCATTGCGCCCCTAGCCTTAGACTCCAAGGACTACATCTTCCTCGGCAAACAAAATTTCCACATTGACGACCCCAATAAAGAAAACACTGCACACATTCCCGACAGGATGAGAAGCCTCGGATTTACCCAGATTATCCACAACCCCACACACACCGCAAGACACATGCTGGACTTAATTTTCACCTCCAGCAACGTCAAATACAGCCATATTACAGAACTCACATGGACTGATCACTCCATTGTCCACTTCAGCATTTCCAGCCCCAGACCGCCACCCCCAAGAGGATCAACACCCCCCACTGGAGTTCGATCAAAATCTCAGAGAACAGCTGGTGTACGCCCTCAACATCTCCAAACCTAGTCCCACCACCAACTTTGAACAGGGACTGAAAAACGTCAATGCCTCATCAATTGTGCAGACAGAACAGGGCCGGCTCTAGGGCGGTGCGACCGGTGCCACCACACCAGGCGCTAACTTGCGGTGGGGGCGTCATGTTTGCAAGTATATTATCATTTCAAATGCACCTGCTGCTGCGTTCCTGGCCTCCAGCAATTTTCAGGCATCAATTAAAAATGTCAAGATATCTCCGGCGAGTAATGTTCTTCCTGGAAAGAGACCAGAGCTTTGTCTAGTGGAGGTTGTGGATCTTTCTAAGGTAACACAGAGGGTTAATATGCATGCTACAAAGAACGTGAACCATGCAGTTCACAAAGTGCATATAATACAAATAGGTCAGTGCATTACTGCTCAGAGAGATCCTTTTGTTACTTGCAGTTTATAAGTTAAAATCCTAATGTAGAACATTGAGCAATTAACTGTCAATAAAGAGCTGCATGCAAACTGCTAGGGATAAATTAGAGCTATATGTTTTTTTGTCCAGCCTTTCATTATCCTAATCTTGAAAAAAGGATTCATTTGGGCAGAAATCAATTCTTATTATTAAATAGAACCCCTAACAATGGCATTGTGTTTTAAATTCAGAATTTGCACTTTTCCAAACCAAGGACTCTTAAACTATACTGCCTACCAGTATGGATAACATGTGACTCCTACCCCTTGTAGTCCCCTGACTTATTTAACATTTCTTATACACTGATTTACACACGTATGATTGTCTCTGTACAATGTCTGTGTGATGTAAAGTGCTGTGACAGCTTACACTGGTATGAATGGTGCTATAAAACTAAATTAATGTGGGAGACAGCGGTTATGGGATCTAGAGGGGCACTGCTAAATAGTGTGTTAGACCTGTCAGCCCTTTGGCAGTTCCCTCCTCATTTTATTATTTTCTGTCCCTTTTCACCTTCTCATTTTTTCTGTCTACCAAACTTTTTTAGGTGCTGATGTAGAGGTTCTGGGCGCCTCTTCCTCATCACTTGAGGGAAAGACGCAAGGTGCTCCTCTGAGGAGAATAGATGGGGAAGGTGAGATGCGCAAAATGGTGGCTCCAACTGTCACTTTGACACCTGGGCCATGACTTGCCATGAGAGGTTCCGGAACCTTCTGGGCCCTTCTGGCAAGTCAGGCCCAAGGTGATAAATAGAGGTGGCAGGAGGGCAGCCATTTTAGGTTAGAGTGGACTGCGTGGCAATCAGGAGGAAGGCACCTGTGCGAGGAGGTGGTTGTGCCTGAAAGGGAACAGACAGGTTTGCGGACCTGCACAAACTTCCAAACCAGGTGACATCACCCCTAACCTTGTGACCGGGCCCTGGACACAGTCGGAGAACCGGTGGACAGTGCTATCTGGAGATTTACCGGTGGCCACACTCCTTGGAAGTGGCCCAGGATCAGCTGGTGATCGACCCCCCCCTCCCTGAAACTCCAGCTGAAGGGGGCGATGCCCACTCCCAGGAAATAGAAGGGTTCTGAACTCCAATCTAGCTGCACAAAAGGACTATTGGCACCCTTAATTTGCCCCCCCCCTAATTCTCTCACCGAGACCCTACCAGGACAGTTCACCATCTTCACTCAGAAATCAGGCGGGAGGCTCCTGTCGTCCTCTGGAGGTGGTTCGCTGCTGACAGAAGTTTGTGGAGGGATTCCCTGTGAGGTGCGGGTGAGCGAGCGGCGCCGTTGCTCAGGTGAGGAAGGTCGTCTGAGGAAAGAGAGGGACGCGGAAGGCAAAGAGGCCAGCGTACTCATGTCACGTGAGAGGGGCCGCAGCGCCGCCCCTCTCTGATGCCGGTAGCGTGGCCGCACCCCCAGGAGACACGTCGCACTGAGGCAGCAGGCATTGGGAACCCAAGCAACCCGGGGAGCCCGGCTGGCTGGCCGAGTCCGCAGCCGTGAGGAGCGTAACGGAAGGCAGATAGCAACGGAGGGGATCCTCCCGGAGGGAAAGCCTAGGGAGCAACGCTTCAACGGGGGGTGTCTATTAACGGCCCTCCACCCGATGACAAGGTTTCCTCGGCTGGCGCTGGGAGTCCGGATTCCCCTGTAACCGGACCCTCGTGATCAAAGTAAGAGGGGCACAAGAAGGAGGCGGTGGGGGGAAAAGAGAACCCCGGAGGGCACCAGAGAGTGGGCAATTGCGGCCAGGTGTTGCCTTGAGGAACCCTAGTGACAGTCTCTGAGAGACCCTGGTTCGAGACTGGTAATGTGGGTAGACTGACTTGATTGTACAAGAGACTGACCACTGAGAGGGGAGGGGGGAGGCGAAGATACAGATACCCATCATAAGGGTTGAGAGAAGCGATCTCCACACTGGTAACCGCCTGAGTTCATGTACAATGTTGAAATGTAATGATTTATTGGCTAGATAGTAAGTAGACTGTTAGAGGTCACCACTTAATTGCAAGCAACAGGGAATATCCAGCGTAGCACTTAAAAGTAGGAGGTTGAGATAGGACCAAATTCTTTATTGAAGTTGTAGAAATTATAGATGTGGTGCGGAGCACTCCCTGTAGGAATTTAACCTAGATCTTCTGATTCGGGGCGGGAGGAGAAGCTCAGGGGGTGTTTCTGTAATCGCTTTATAGATGTAACGATGGAATGGTATTGTCATTTTAAGTGCAAATGTAATGTTTTACTCTGTCTTGGGAAACTGAGTACCTCCGTTAAAGAAAAGAAAGTTGAAGGATTCTAGTAAACCGTAAAATTCAATCAGTGTAGTGTCCTTTTTGTGTGAGGCTGCGCAAGATTGCGAGCTGGGCAGGATGCAAGCATGAGAGGCCAAGTAGAGATGTAAGCCTGTTGACCTGAGCCAAGCTACCCCTGGGACATAGGTCCAACAAATTGGTGCTCAGCGGTGGGATTTCTTATTCAGTGCTTGCATCCGCTTAGTGGCAGTTTTGCGCGCATCACCACCTACACTGGATTGTTTTGACTGGAGTTTTCTCCAGATTGTTTTCCTAATTGGAGGTTTTTAAAATTGTCCTGTGGATTCCCTTTCTTGAGTAAAGTTCTTGTTAACTGTGTTGGGGCCCCATCTGGTAGGATGGAATTCGAATTGGGTAGGCTGGAGGAGTATACAGTGGCCCAATTGAAGGAGTTCTGCCAGGAACGGGGGGTATTCTTTAAGCAGGGGGCAAAGAAGACAGAGCTCCAGGCAAGCTTAAGAGCCTGGGTTATGGCCCACCCTAGCGGGAAACGGGTAGAAGAACCAGGACTAGATCTCCTAGAAGAACCGGAAGTCCTTCTTCCCCCTGGGAGCGGTAATATGGACGTTGGGTCCAGGGCCCCATCAAGAGTGGGAAGTAGCGCCTCAGGGGGGAGCCTGTCCTCTGCTGACCTAGTTGATCGAAGGGAAGAGAGACAGCTTAGAATGGATCTGGCCCGGTTGGAAAAGGAGAGGGAGGAGAGGAGGTTCCTCCATGAGCTTCACTTAAAAGAGTTAGAGCTCAAAGCCCTTCAACTTGGAACCCCCAGCAGTCCTAATGGTGGCAGCATACCGAGAGACGTCCCGAGAGAGTCCAGGCCCTACCTGCCCAAAGATGTAGTTGCTAGCTATGGTATAGGGGATGACATTGTAAAATGGCTGGCTGCCTATGAGGTTTCTCTAAGAGCCCATGGGGTCCCCGAAGCCCAGTGGGGGGGTGGCCTGTATAGGTATATGCCTCCGGTGGGGAGGGATGCCTTGTTAGCGCTAGAACAGCCAGACCAGACCAGGTACCCCGTCATGAAGGTAGCCCTAGTAAGGAAATTTGGACTGACCCCTGAAAAATTCAGGCAGAGGTTTCGGGGCAGTCAGAAGTTGTCCACTCAGAATTGGGTGGACTTCTTGGACTATGCCAGGAAGGCCTTAGAGGGCTGGGTGCAGGGCAGTGATGTCAAGGACTATGAGGGACTGTACAATTTAATTTTAAAGGAGCACCTCCTAGAGAAATGTTTTCCAGAGCTGCGTCAGCACCTGGTAGACAGCAAGCTAACTAATCCCAGGAAGCTTGCAGAGGAGGCGGATATCTGGGCGAGTACCCGGGTATCCTCAAAAGGGACTGGAGGGAATTTCCAAGGGGCTGGACAGGGCGCCCCCCAGAAGAAAGAGGGGGGAGACAAAAAGAGGGAGTTCTCTAAAGGCCCCCAAAAGAGTTCACCAGGGAAGGGAGTAGGATTCCCTCCTAAGGTTGATCCCCACAAACGCCATTATCCTGACCGTGGTCAGCAACCTAGGGTTGTCCGATGTTAGGAGTGTGGTGAGGTTAGGCACTATAAGGGGGATGCCAAGTGTCCCAAGAGACCACACCCTCCCATTTGGAGGAAAGACCCCTGGGGTGGCGAGTGTAGTGCTCGGGGAGGAGTTGCCCCTAGATAAGGGAGGTGAGTGGGCAGGGCTAACCTTAGTGTCCTTAGGGGATTGTGAGATGGTTCCTAAGACCCAGATGCCCTCGAATACTACTAAGTACAGGCAATGGGTCACCATCAATGCCCAGAGGGTGGAGGCTCTGAGGGACACAGGAGCCAGCATGACTATGGTAAGGAGTCAGCTGGTGTCCCCAGAGCAAGTGGTCCCCAATGTAGTCCACCCGGTTGTGATGGCTGACAACCGAGAGGGTCACTATCCGGTGGCCCAGGTTCCCTTTGAGTGGGGAGGGGTGGCGGGTCCTCTACGAGTTGCGATCAGCCCTGCCATGCCGGTCGACTGCCTGTTGGGAATCGACCTTGAACACTCGGCATGGAAGGAGGTTGAGTTCAGGGCCCACATGGAAATGTTGGGGACCCCTGAGTGGACGTGTGCCCACACTCGGTCCGTGACCATCCGAAGAGGGGATTCACAGAGGTTGGAGCCTGGGACAAAGGCCCAACCAGCTGCCGGAAAGGGTAGACGGGGACGGGGAAAGCCTGCCCCGGCATCTGACCCTCCAAAGGTGGATGGGGCAACTAAGGTGGTCCCGGAGTCTACGGAGGGGGATGTAACGCCCGTGGAGGGCTTGCCTACCCCTGCAGACTGGCAGGTGGAGGGAAGACCTACTAGGGAAGAGTTTTGTCGGGCCCAGAAGGAGTGCCCTACCCTTGAGGGTTTACGGCGGCAGGCCGAAGCCCAGGCAGCGGGTAACGATTCGGGGAACTTCCACATATACTGGGAAGATGGACTCCTGTATAGCGAACCCAAGGCTCCGGTGCATGGTTCATCCCGGGCCTTGGTAGTTCCCCAGCGTTACCGAGCCTTCCTATTAGGACTGGCTCACGAAATACCCTTGGCAGGACACTTGGGACAAGACAAGACCTTTGCTCGACTTGTCCCTCATTTTTACTGGCCTCAGATGAGGATTGCGTCCGATACTTTTTGTAGGACGTGTGTAACCTGCCAAGCTAGTGGGAAAACAGGGGTGAAGCTGAAGCTCCCCTGGAACCACTGCCTGTCGTTGGTACCCCCTTTGAAAGGGTGGGCATCAACATTGTGGGCCATTGGATCCACCAACGTCGGCCGGTCACAGGTTTATCCTGGTTCTGGTGGATCATGCCACACGGTACCCAGAGGCTATCCCTCTGAGGACCATTACTGCACCTGCGGTGGCACGGGCCCTTATGGGAATTTTTACCCGGATGGGATTCCCCAAGGAAGTGGTGTCGGACAGAGGTACCAACTTCATGTCGGCCTACATGCGGGCCATGTGGAAAGAGTGTGGAGTTACCTACCGGTTCTCCACTCCTTATCACCCCCAGACTAATGGTCTGATGGAAAGGTTTAACAAAACCTTAAAGGGCATGATCCAGAGTCTGCCCGAGAGCCTGCGGAGGAAATGAGACGTCCTCCTACCTTGTTTGCTGTTTTCGTACAGGGAGGTACCACAGAAGGGAGTGGGCTTCAGCCCCTTCGAGTTGTTGTACGGGCACCCTGTGCGTGGACCCCTCAGCCTGGTGAAGGATGGATGGGAAAAGACTCCCAGAAAACTTCCCCCGGATGTGGTGAGCTACATGCTGGCCTTTCGTAGCCAAATGGCTAGGTTGTGGAAGCAAGCTTCTGAAAACCTAGAAGCCAGCCAAACGGTCATGAAGGAATGGTATGACCGAAACGCTCACCCGGTGGAGCTGGAGCCTGGCCATAAGGTGTGGGTGATGGAACCTGGAAAGCTTAGCGCCCTCCAGGATCGCTGGTCAGGTCCCTTTGAGGTGGTTGAGAAAAAGGGCAAGGTTACCTACGTGGTAGATCTTAAGACCCCCAGGCAGCCCCATCGGGTGCTCCATGTCAATCGCCTCAAGCCTCACCAAGAGAGACCCGAGGTCACGTTAATGATGGTGACTGATGGGTCAGAGGAAGAGGAAAGTGAACCTCTTCCTGATCTGTTTGCGTCCCAAGAGAAGGATGGATCGGTGGAGGGAGTGATCCTTTCACCGTCACTAACTCCTGAACAACGGAAGGACTGTCGCCAGGTACTGGAGCAGTTTGCTTCCTTGTTCTCCCTTATCCCGGGAAGGACTCATCTGTGTACCCATGACGTGGACACAGGGGACAGCCCACCTGTGAAGTCCAAGTCCTACCGACTGTCGGATAAGGTGAAGGCTAGCATCCATGAGGAAGTTACCAAGATGCTAGAGCTAGGAGTGATTGAGCCTTCGAGTAGTCCCTGGTCCAGTCCGGTGGTACTGGTACCCAAAGCTGCCCCACCGGGCACTACCCCAGAACTCTGGTTCTGTGTGGATTATAGGGGACTGAATTCTGTGACAAAGACAGACGCTCATCCAATCCCGAGGGCGGATGAGCTCATTGACCGGTTGGGAGCTGCCCAATATCTCAGTACCTTTGACCTCACCTCCGGGTACTGGCAGATTTCCCTGACGGATGGAGCCAAGGAAAGGTCAACCTTCTCCACACCCGAGGGTCACTACCAGTTCTGTGTGATGCCCTTCGGGCTCAAGAACGCCCCTGCTACGTTCCAGCGATTGGTGAACCAGGTCCTCTCTGGAATGGAAACCTTTTCAGTTGCGTACCTGGATGACATCGCTGTCTTCAGCCGCAGCTGGGAGGACCATTTGTGTCACCTTCAGGCTGTTCTTCAGGCTTTGCAGCAGGCAGGTCTGACGATCAAAGCCAGTAAGTGCCAGATCGGGCAGGGGTCGGTAGTGTACCTCGGTCACTTGGTGGGTCGGGGTAAGGTGCAACCCCTCCAGGCCAAGATCGAAACCATCATGGCCTGGGAGCCCCCCAAGACACAGACGGAGGTCCTGGCCTTCTTGGGCCTCACTGGTTACTACCGACGCTTTGTCAAGGGATACGGAACCATCGTGGCCCCCTTGACTGAGCTCACTTCCAAAAAGCACCCTCGACAAGTGATCTGGACCGAGGGATGTCAACAAGCTTTTGACACCTTGAAAAAGGCCATGTGTGCGGCACCTGTTCTCAGGGCCCCTGACTTTGCCAAGGAGTTCATTGTCCAGACGGACGCGTCGGAGCACGGTATTGGAGCAGTGCTGTCGCAACTTAATGATGAGGGTCTAGACCAACCGGTGGTTTTCCTATCTAGGAGACTACTCCCCCGGGAACAGAGGTGGAGTGCAATTGAGAGGGAAGCTTTTGCGGTGGTGTGGGCTCTGAAGAAGCTGCGGCCATATCTGTTTGGCTCGCACTTCCTGGTTCAGACCGACCACCGGCCCCTCAGGTGGCTGATGCAAATGAGGGGCGAGAATCCCAAGCTGTTGAGGTGGTCCATTTCCCTACAGGGGATGGACTTTAGGATGGAACATCGCCCAGGAGTGGACCACGCCAATGCTGACGGTCTCTCCAGGTATTTCCGCCTTAGTGAAGAGGACTCCCAAGGGGTTGGGTAGCTCTCCCCACTTTCAGCTGGGGGGGACGCGTGTTAGACCTGTCAGCCCTTTGGCAGTTCCCTCCTCATTTTATTATTTTCTGTCCCTTTTCACCTTCTCATTTTTTCTGTCTACCAAACTTTTTTAGGTGCTGATGTAGAGGTTCTGGGCGCCTCTTCCTCATCACTTGAGGGAAAGACGCAAGGTGCTCCTCTGAGGAGAATAGATGGGGAAGGTGAGATGCGCAAAATGGTGGCTCCAACTGTCACTTTGACACCTGGGCCATGACTTGCCATGAGAGGTTCCGGAACCTTCTGGGCCCTTCTGGCAAGTCAGGCCCAAGGTGATAAATAGAGGTGGCAGGAGGGCAGCCATTTTAGGTTAGAGTGGACTGCGTGGCAATCAGGAGGAAGGCACCTGTGCGAGGAGGTGGTTGTGCCTGAAAGGGAACAGACAGGTTTGCGGACCTGCACAAACTTCCAAACCAGGTGACATCACCCCTAACCTTGTGACCGGGCCCTGGACACAGTCGGAGAACCGGTGGACAGTGCTATCTGGAGATTTACCGGTGGCCACACTCCTTGGAAGTGGCCCAGGATCAGCTGGTGATCGACCCCCCCCTCCCTGAAACTCCAGCTGAAGGGGGCGATGCCCACTCCCAGGAAATAGAAGGGTTCTGAACTCCAATCTAGCTGCACAAAAGGACTATTGGCACCCTTAATTTGCCCCCCCCCTAATTCTCTCACCGAGACCCTACCAGGACAGTTCACCATCTTCACTCAGAAATCAGGCGGGAGGCTCCTGTCGTCCTCTGGAGGTGGTTCGCTGCTGACAGAAGTTTGTGGAGGGATTCCCTGTGAGGTGCGGGTGAGCGAGCGGCGCCGTTGCTCAGGTGAGGAAGGTCGTCTGAGGAAAGAGAGGGACGCGGAAGGCAAAGAGGCCAGCGTACTCATGTCACGTGAGAGGGGCCGCAGCGCCGCCCCTCTCTGATGCCGGTAGCGTGGCCGCACCCCCAGGAGACACGTCGCACTGAGGCAGCAGGCATTGGGAACCCAAGCAACCCGGGGAGCCCGGCTGGCTGGCCGAGTCCGCAGCCGTGAGGAGCGTAACGGAAGGCAGATAGCAACGGAGGGGATCCTCCCGGAGGGAAAGCCTAGGGAGCAACGCTTCAGCGGGGGGTGTCTATTAACAGCCCTCCACCCGATGACAAGGTTTCCTCGGCTGGCGCTGGGAGTCCGGATTCCCCTGTAACCGGACCCTCGTGATCAAAGTAAGAGGGGCACAAGAAGGAGGCGGTGGGGGGAAAAGAGAACCCCGGAGGGCACCAGAGAGTGGGCAATTGCGGCCAGGTGTTGCCTTGAGGAACCCTAGTGACAGTCTCTGAGAGACCCTGGTTCGAGACTGGTAATGTGGGTAAACTGACTTGATTGTACAAGAGACTGACCACTGAGAGGGGAGGGGGGAGGCGAAGATACAGATACCCATCATAAGGGTTGAGAGAAGCGATCTCCACACTGGTAACCGCCTGAGTTCATGTACAATGTTGAAATGTAATGATTTATTGGCTAGATAGTAAGTAGACTGTTAGAGGTCACCACTTAATTGCAAGCAACAGGGAATATCCAGCGTAGCACTTAAAAGGAGGAGGTTGAGATAGGACCAAATTCTCTATTGAAGTTGTAGAAATTATAGATGTGGTGCGGAGCACTCCCTGTAGGAATTTAACCTAGATCTTCTGATTCGGGGCGGGAGGAGAAGCTCAGGGGGTGTTTCTGTAATCGCTTTATAGATGTAACGTTGGAATGGTATTGTCATTTTAAGTGCAAATGTAATGTTTTACTCTGTCTTGGGAAACTGAGTACCTCCGTTAAAGAAAAGAAAGTTGAAGGATTCTAGTAAACCGTAAAATTCAATCAGTGTAGTGTCCTTTTTGTGATGCTGCGCAAGATTGCGAGCTGGGCAGGATGCAAGCATGAGAGGCCAAGTAGAGATGTAAGCCTGTTGACCTGAGCCAAGCTACCCCTGGGACATAGGTCCAACATAGTGGTAGTGAGGAAATCCATGGCGGAGGTGACCATTCGGACGGGGCGCCAACAAACATTGTTGCACAAGGCACCACCATGTCTAAAGCCGGCCCTGAGACAGCATCATACCCATCAAGAGTAACATCCAGAGAAAATCCTTCAAAAAGGCCAGCTGGTACACCAAAGAACTCAGAACAGCAACACGGGCCAGCAAAAAGTTGGAGAGGAGATGGAGCACCAGCAAGGGCACCTCTGACAGGACAGCCTTCAAGATCTCCCTCAACCTCTACCACCCCCTGTTGAGGGCACCAAAGAAGACAGCCCTTGCTGCACACATTGAAAACCAACAACACCAAGTAACTTTTTAACATTGTCAAGGAATTCTCCAACCCTGCTTCCAGAGAAAAAAACATCATACCCTTACAGGAGCTGTGCAACAACCTCACCCACATCTTCCACAACAAGATCACAACCATATACAGAAACTTTGAACCCCAACCCACACCTACCGACTTCCTCGACAGATACATCGCCACCATAACTGAAATGAATCCCACATTGACCATCTGGAACATCCTCTCCACCCCGAGCACCACCTCCACTACCAATTTCATCCACATGTGAGCTGCCACAGACTCATGCCTGCACCACATCTTCAACCTCAGAAACTAAAAGATCGGCAGGAACACACCACCCTACTCAGTCCCCATGTCACCACCGCAACATTTCCTGACACCTAGACACACGCCGAAGTCAGACCACTACTCAAAAAACCCTCTGCAGACCCCAGCAAACTTAAAACTACTGGCCAATCTCCCTGCTCCCATTCCCAGCAAAAGTACTGGAAAGATCATCAACAATCAACTCATGACAAGCCTGGAGCAGAACCAGCCTCCCAATCTGGCTTCTGCAGCAATCACAGCACCGAAACCACCCTGATCGCACGCATCGATGACATCCAAACCCTCCTCAACCGAGGAGAAACAGCAGCTTAAATCCTCCTTGACCTCACACAGCCTTCCACACTGTATCCCACTACATGCTGATCGAAAGACTCCACCACATTGGCATCCAAGGGGACGCCCTGAGATGGATCATCTCTTTCCTCACCGGAAGAACCCAGAGGATCCACCTCCCACCTTTCACCTCTGAACCTAAGGTAATCACCTGTGGTGTCCCTCAGGGCTCACCCGCAGGCCCACACTCATCAATGCATATATGACCCCGCTGGCCAACATTGTCAAATCTCACGGTCTCAAAATAAATTCCTACGCAGACGACAACCAACTCATTCCCTCTCTGTCATCGACAACCCCAACACCACCAGAACCATCTTCAACAGATGCATGACAAACATCGCTGACTGGATGAAGAACAACTGCCTGCAGCTAAACACGGGCAAGACAGAAGTACTGATCTTTGGCAACTACGAGCATCTACCAACACCATAAAATCACAGTATGCAAGCTCACAGGTTTCAACACCACGTACCAAAAACAAGGTTGTTTATTATGAGTCACCTTTGGGGTTAACTACTCGTTATACACCACCACATGAGGTTTCTGTTTTTTCACAGACAGCCTCTGGCTATTTTGCTGACTTTTAGTATTATTCTTCAGGTTCGCCAGACCCATTTCGAATTTGGCTCAAAAAGACATATTATGTTCCACCTTGGATTAACATTTGGATTTCCATTTCATTGCTTTTCCTTTGGATTGGTTTTGTGACAGTATTATTTTTGTTTCTGAATGGACACTATCTCCCAGAACGCTCTGCATGTTGAACTGGTAACAGAGATATTTGTGGAGAAGTGTGGCTCAATGGTTAGAGCGGCAGACCCTGATGCAGAGATCTGGCCTGGGACCATGGTTCAATTCCCGCCTCGGCGGGTCTTGGGCTCAATTTCCTCGGACCTGATATTGCTCGCCTCGTGCCTACTCTAATCATGGGTCCCACTCTGCAACTCTGGGCAATAGCATGCTTAATCTCTACAACAGCCCCGACAGCGCTGGGGATGCCTGGCTTCACCTTGGGGGTTCCCAGGAGTGGACATTTCACAAGGAAAGCCAGGAAGGGTTCCACAGCGGTATGAGTACAGCGCCAGGATGCCCCGTCGCTGGGGCAGCAGTGCGCTATACAAGTACAAAATTTCATTTCAGGTATTGAAACCTCATTCTTCCTCACATTTCTTGCATAGAGCAAGTACTCCACATGCAGTGTTTAATTACACCCAATGGGAACATTGCCCTACCCCACCATTGGGCAGCTCCACAATATTCACAAAGATGTCTACATATTTTTCAGGAAATAACCCCTTAGACCCAGAGTCTTATTATTATAAACTTCTCTCTTCCCGGACGAGGAAATATATGCTAACAGATACAAAGCTAATCTATTCCGCCCCCTTCATTTCCCAGTTTTCGATACTAGGGTATGACTTTTGGAAGGATAATCGAGTTAAAATCTGCTTGGGGAACTAAAGACTGGCAAGTTCAGGGTGATAAGGCTTTGTTTAGAGAGTGTCTAATACCAAGACAAAGTATTTCTCTAAACAAAACTGTGCAGCAAACATCCTGCCTCAGCCTTCACAAGATAAAGGATATAAACACATCAAACATTCCCACATGTGCACATTTTGAGAATTGGCAGCAATTCACAAAATTACCCAGAGGAAACATTCAGCAATATGCAAAAGAATAGCACATATAATTCTTCACATTCAAGTCCAGAAATGTGGCTAGTGTGGCCTTTAGATACTAATGGTTTATGGTACATTGTTTCAACAACACAAAGGGGATTAGAATAAATAGACCTACCCACGTTACATCCAGACACAACACCCAGGAGTAGTAACAACATCTAGCGTGGGAGAATTGTACCTTGAATGGCTAAAACATTCCACGTTAGATGAGGTGAGAGAACACTGAATTTACATGATTTTTTGTTAGGTCCTAGAAAGCCACATCAAAAATGCTTTTTGTGTGCAATATACATCGAATTGTGAGGTGTTTCACAGCAGGAAGTTGTGGAACACATACGTGAAATTGACAGAGTAAATTTAGAAAAGGCTCTAGCAGTGGTTGACAATGGGCTGACTACATTATCCACTAGAATTTATTCTCTGAGTAACATTGTATCATCAGCTATTGACATCATACAGAGTAACCTGTCCCTTTTACAACATGGACAAACACAGCTTCGGTCCATCATGCTATTGAGGAGACTTGGCGAAATGGTTGCATGCCATGGAAACATTTGAATTCTACTTCTTTAATTATGGCAAAGAAGGACACAACATACAAAATGTTAAACATAGAACATCTAGAGAAACTACCATTCACTGTGTCCGATACATCATCAGCTTATTGGCTAATTCTTGGGTTTATTTCTCTGCCAGTTTCAACATTCAACTTTACGAACTGCTTGCAGCACTATCAAGTAGGCAGATAAGAAGTGTTAGGAGAGAGATTTGTTCATGAGTCAACGGTTCCTACCTTTCCTTCACAGGTGTGGAAATTGAGGGACTGAGGTTTTTCTTAGTGTCACAGACTGCAAGAATACTTTTGGACATTCTTTAGTTTGCAGGGTGGTCACATTTCATGGAGCAAGCAATGTGTCCAGGCAAACTTTGCCTGTTATCTGAAGGGTTCTCCAGCTGCTGTAGTTCGTACAGCATTCAGATTACTTTCTAATGGGAGTTATTTGATGTTGAATGACCAATGTAAAAGTGGGATGAAACCAGGAGTGCCCTATGTGGGGACAGTTTCTAAAGTTGTGACCTGTTGTATAAATGTGCTTTTTCCACCTGCCCGTACAGTTAATGAAATGACGCTTTGCCCTTCAATTCCTATTATTAATATGCACTTTGATAGTCTGAGCAGACGGAAACCCTTAATGTTTCAGAAATAGGTTTCTTTGACATCTGCAAGGAAGACGTTTGATCTTCAAGTTGCAAGGTTTTCTTTAATCCAGTCGCACATATTATGCACTAATCTCCCACAACATTTCAGAGAACTTGTGGACCCCATTTTTAGGCCTCGCCTAGTGTTGCAGCGCAAATGCGCTGCCATTGCTTTGCAAGGTATGCAGTATATACTGTTGTATGGAAGCTTCGTGGAAGCTATGCCCACTCTCTGCCCATTGGCTTTTGTCTTAAATGCTGCCTTCTGATTGGTTTGAGGCTTGTTAGTCCCTCCTCATTCATCATGTGTATCCTTCCACGGCTATTGGCCCCTTTACTCCTGACACTATTTTCTTTTAGGTCTCGCCTAGAGTTGCAGCGCAAATGCGCTGCCATCACTTTGCGAGACATGCAGTAATACTGTAGTGTGGAAGCTTCAGAGAAGCTCCGCCCACTGTCTGGCCATTGGCTTTTGTCTTAAATGCTGCCTTCCGATTGGTTTGAGGCTTGTTAGTCCCTCCTCATTCATCATTTGTATCCTTCCACGGCTATTGGCCCCTTTACTCCTAACACTATTTTCTTCCATGTCTCCCCACCCCGCCGCCCCCTCCCTCAGTCTGTGACTTCTCACCCTCTCCACCCCAGCCCACTCCCGTTCATGTTTTCTTGCCTGCCGGCACTTCCGTTTTCATCTTTATTATTGCCACCTTGAAATATGCGAGTTCAAGATGCGTGCTGTACAAAAACTTCTTGTGTTTTATGAACTAGATTTTAATGTTACTCTAAATATAATAAGACTCTAGGCAACATTCGGGGTATGCATGGCAACTGACGCCTCTTAGTTCACAAATGGCATTGTTGTCGGGCGGGCGGAGCGGCAGTGTTTTAACTCATACCTAAAACAAGCACTTTTAATAACTTCCTCTCAATTCAGTGCTATAATCATATGTACTGAGGTGATGCGCTAAAGAAATGCACTTTTTTGAATTCTGAAGAGACATTATCGCACATTTACATCATGCTTACTGTATGATTAACATGTCGATCATTTTCGCGGCTCGCCCACAGGCTCGTATACGCTTGGCTCGTCTCAGGCTGGCTCTACCTGTTAATTGATGTATTGGCTCGCGCATCTCTAACAAAGAGAGATTAATTGATACATGACAGTGAGCCCGGTAGATGGTAGAGAAATAGGGCCCGATTCACAGAACTAATTTAAGACAAAATCCTATACTTACTACCAATTTGGTATTCACAGAAGGCACTTACTCATTTTGGTATTCACAGAAGGCACTTACTCATTTCGGTATTCACAGAAGTTAGGAGTCCTAACTTTAGGACTCCTAAATGCCTTCTGTGAATACCGAAAGTCTTAAAATTAGGATTTTTCTCAGTTTAGTAGTAGTATAGTTAGGACTCCTAACTTTAGGACTCCTAAATGCCTTCTGTGAATACCGAAAGTCTTAAAATTAGGATTTTTCTCAATTTAGTAGTAGTAAAGTTAGGACTCCTAACTTTAGGACTCCTAAATGGCTTCTGTGAATACCGAAAGCCTTAAAATTAGGATTTTTCTTAGTTTAGTAGTAGTATAGTTAGGACTCCTAACTTTAGGACTCCTAAATGCATTCTGTGAATACCGAAAGTCTTAAAATTAGGATTTTTCTCAATTTCGTAGTAGTAAAGTTAGGACTCCTAACTTTAGGACTCCTAAATGCCTTCTGCGAATACCGAAAGCCTTAAAATTAGGATTTTTCTCAGTTTAGTAGTAGTAAAGTTAGGAGTCCTAACTTTAGGACTCCTAAACTGAGAAAAATCCTAATTTTAAGACTTTCGGTATTCACAGAAGGCATTTAGGAGTCCTAAAGTTAGGACTTCAAACTTCTGTGAATACCGAAGTGAGTAAGTGTCTTCTGTGAATACCAAAATGAGTAAGTGCCTTCTGTGAATACGAAAATGGTAGTAAGTTTAGGATTTTGTCTTAAGTTAGTTCTGTGAATCGGGCCCATAGACTTGTGCAGACAAACAGACAAAGTCAGTCTCCATTGCCTCACGTCAGAATTATCACTTTCAAAAATCTACCGGCAACTCCCGCATGGCCCAGCCTCATCCCCGTCACCTATTCTTAGCAGAAGCAGCAGATTCTGAGCTGTGCCCTGCTGGTGCAGAGGAGTACCGCAGAGTCTGTAGAAGCGCTGGGATCCCTAGCCTCTCTGGGCGGACACCTAAGCCTTCTGGGTGCCTTCACACTCAGGATAAATGAATATATTTTGTTCTGTGCTTTAGTCGCCCCTCTGTGAGCACTGTCTGGTAGATGAAGCTCTGTGTTAATAAACACATTCAGAGAGGTGGTTGTGTACAAACAAAGAACAGCCACAATACCGTACGTTTGAACGTGTAGTTAAATACCTGCTCATCGAGTACCTCATTGGCTGATCATTCCATGGCACTACCAAAATTACATTTGGACACATTTGCTCAACTGTAAAACACTCCCTTCTATGGGTCATTTAACAACTCGGGGCTTTGGGGTTAGGTAACCTACTTTGGATGCTGTGTAAAAGAGTAAATACAAAAATTAATGCAATGAAACTAAGCATCCAGTACTGTCTAAAACACTGTGAAAACTGACACGCATTCTGGCATTTTGTTTAGTTAATGTCGATTTTTTCATAGATGCGAGTAAAGTACTCTTAATATCTTAATGAAATCTGCACACTTTTAACTAATAGCACTGGGTGACCTTTGACAACTAGTCAATGAATATATTTTCATGTACCCCCTGAAATCCCCCTGCCCCCTTGGCAAACTTCATTGCCTCCCAGTGTTTGGGGGATAACCAAGACGCAGGAGAGTGAGTCAAATAGTCTAGAAAATGAAAGAGAAGCCGGGATTCGGATTCACATGCTCCGATCTCGATCGCGTTGGTTAGTCTGTAAGCACTACTTTTATTAATGAGTTTCGCATTAGTGAAGCACCACGGTGTGCATGTGTGGCGACACTTCACCCATGAGGTACGTGCCAAGCAATTGTTGACACAATCCACACTTTGCGTCTTTTCCAATATATTTATTACGAAGTGCAGGACCTTTCCAAGGGATTTTGCACACTACATACTTTCACTCCAAAAATATAACGTGTAGGTAAAAAACATTGCCATTTACAATGTCAATAGCTCTAACTCACAAATGCGATACCTATTTGCATTGCAAATGCTTGTTAATTCTGCAAATACTGTGCGAATAGTACACTTTTTTAAAGCGGTTGGGTCTAAGTTTGTTAGTACCTTCCAGACTCTCTTCGGAGTGATTCCATCTTTCATCCATTCGTTGTTTTCTAGATTTTTTGGAGGCATCCCAATTGTCCTATTTTTGATTGTTGGGATCTTGTTTCTATTTTTGTTGTTCCGCAATGGAAGTTCCATCATACGGCCAAATGGAGATACCACTGCCACATGTGCTACTGTGTCATGAATGGCTGATACAGCAGTTTGGCGCACCCATACTTCAGGAGCTAAATGGCAGCTGGTCCTTGTCCTTTTGGCCTATATTGTTGCATTTTGTACAGCCTAGGTTCCACTGTCTTCTGTGCACTTTCAAGTGTGTCCTGCATATATGCCTTAGAATGCAACCATTCAGATTTATAGACATAGAACTGCTGATGGGTGGTTAAGAATCCACCTGCAAATTTGTCCTACGCATCTGCCCTTGTTGCAAAATGTATATTATGAGTCTTCATTGGATGTTGTGGCTCCTGGATTTTCTGATCCTAGTTCATCCTCCCCGGATGCACTACTGGCTGTCACACATTCAGGTGCTGCTGATTGAGTTGGATACAACCAGTTTTGTTCTTTGGAACCTGTGAGTGGGGTGCCAACAGGAACATTGTCTGAGGCAACTGGAAACAACTTTGTTTCATCTGACTCTCGTAACATTTAAACAATCATGCAGTTTTCGAGCAGAAATTATTTTTTTCTATTATTAATTGGGCAAGCATTTTTACAAAATTACTTTTACATGTAGCTTTTAATGCACTTTTAAATACAATTGGGCTTTCTATTTCCTTTTAATCGTAAAAAGCATTATGCTTTTAAAACATTTGTAGTTTTCATGATAAATTTATACTTAGATTTTATGACACTTTGTAGGGCTAGATGTGAAGCTTTTAGTCACCTTACAGACTAGAAGTGTGTGTTGTGAGGTTGCATGGGCCCTGGGCACAATCACCTCCATTTTACATGTTCACATTTAAAGTTGAGATCCTTTTAAACAATGACATTTAACACACATTTGGTTGTATGCCATTATGGGATAATGTTCCTAGAAAAGGGTTTGCAATGACAGCGGGACCAGAACCCTGGCATAGAGAGAATGGGTCAAGTTTATTACATAAGCTGCACCAAACCCTTGTTTAGGGAGAGGAACATTTTGATGGAATTGTCGAGGGCACCCCATGCTGGAATTCTAGCCCAGCTGAATCCCACTGCCATTCTGCGAAGGACAGAGGCCCATTCTACATCAAGGCTGGCTGCCAGATGACACACGCCTGCAGGTAAATGAGGAGTTAGACTACTCTATGGTTTTCTGGCAGACTCGCACACCCTATGCTTACTAGGAAAGGAAGTGCTAGGTAGGAGCACTATTATATGCATCCATATAATCTGTTGAATTGCACAATTGTTCAACTATTCATCCTTTTCACCATTCTTGAACCACTGGTGACATTGTTTTGCTCCATTCTATTAGTCATTGCAGCGCACTTGTTTAATGCAAGAATCCAATTGCTTTACTAAATGTTTGGAATGCCAATTTGAGTATTTCTTGTCAGGTTAGAGGCCCAGATGGTGCACTGTGTGCTAGCCAGGAATTAGGTCAACATATCCTGATGATGTGCCCAGACTCAGTCTTGCATAGTTTTGACGTTTATGTTGACCAGATGCACAGTCTTACTGAGTAGGAATTGTGCGACACCCTGTAAGATATTTTATTATGTGGCCTCTATGTGACCAATTAGGTAATCTAGAACACATTTACTGTCACGTTATTATTGTCAATTTCTTTGCAGAATTTTTTTTAAATAAATGTATAAATTGACTCTCAGATTTTGCTTTCAAAGCTCCTCACATTGTTTCTGCACCCCATTTCCTCTGCTACACCTTGGCTACCAATGTATGGGTTCCGGGATTAATTTTTTTCCAGTTTAAGAACTGTTTGCAAAACATTTTCTGCTCGAGCCCAATTCCTGCGAGACATTTTCTAATTAAACCAGTCCTCTGTAGCAAACTAATTGTGTGAAATGTTGCAGTAACGTAATTTCCAACATTTTGGGAACTTTCCATATTGGGAAGTTGCACAAGTTATACATACATAATGGAAATTGCGTCATAGGCCATAAAAAAGGGTACATGAAACAGCATAGCAAACTTTACTGTGTCCTAAAAGACCAACTTCACATAAATTTTGACTAGGAGCAGGTGAGAGGAGGAGATAGTGCTGGAGCGGGTAGTACAAAATTTTGTATACCCCTCCATTCTGCATGTTTATATTAATCTGATTAATCAACTAATAGTAATCTTATTGATTTGTTTGCAGTGAAAGACTTAACAATTATATTAACAAAAAAGTTACACGTGGGAATTGCACTTTGCATGGCTAAACTAATTGTAAACTAACATATGTACGCAAATTAATAGTAGAAAATTAGATTATTGCATGATATATGTTGCTTTTGTGATGTAATTATATGTTGCGCATCATTGAGTGAGTATAAACGCTTTGAATGTTGCTATTCTGCTAGATAATTACTTACACATAAGGGAATTAGTGAGGGTTTAACATTTTATTAGCCATTTCCATGTTTTAATTACGTTTTTATGTTTGTTTTGCTTAAATTGACCATTTCGGCCTAATCCAAGATGGCTGAACGAGACGTATAACGTGACTGCTCCTGACACACTAGGTTCTGGGTGAAGTGCGCATGCGTCCCCGCCAGCAACAATGGCCTAGTCCTGACCCCAGGAGACGATGTTCTTGTAAAGGACACTCTGGGAGCTTCGCCAACGATAATATAATGAACTGTCTTAAAACCGGAACCAGCAAGTGCGATGACTTCATTTTGCGGACTATGTGAGAACTTGACCGCTTGACCCCATGTCCACCAATGAGGACTTTCTAAAACCCCAATCTTGATACTTTTTTACATTATTTTCATTATAAAAGTAGGTAGGAAAGTGAACAAAAAAACTTTTCCTTCTTTGACGAACTCGATTTCCTGACGTTATGCTGACGGAGAGGACGGTGACACTGCTGGACAGCTGTTATCCTGAATCTTTGAGAAACTGAATTGCGGCCTGACTTTGATGAATTTTAAAGGTTTTTCCACGACTTGACTGACTTAGAGGACGACTATTAGCCAGATTAGGTAAATATGATGTTCCATGGTTTGGATGATTATTTCTAACAATTTGCAATTTTCTTAGATAAACGATATTTGATTAATTGATAAATGTGTTGTGTCGATTATTTGAAGAAGAAAACTAGGATAAAGAGTAGAGTATAGATAAATGAATGGTTTCACTAAACTACAAAACAACTAAATGATTCATCTCCCAATGAGGGGAATATCACAAGGATGGAGTTAATATAGTATTCAATGCATTTAGGGTTTAGGTAAAGATATTCTTTTCATGTCAGCGTTTGGAAACCTATTCCTCTAGGGAAGCAGATCAATGAAGTATGAGTATTGGTGTTATGGGCCCCACCAATGAATGTATTTGAGTGAATTTGCTATTGTGGTATTTGGTCTGCGACGAAGGGGGAATTTGATGTTCCACGCTGCAACAATAGCTGGGAAGCAATGAAGGGTATTATGTTAAAGGCAACACATGAAAAGGATAGATAGAAGTGCAGGTACTATTGTCTCTGAGTACCCAAGTACAATTCAGACGAGACGATACTCCTTTAGAGGCAATAGAGCAGAGATGTTGTAAGGCATCGTCAAAGTGCGCAATTGCCCATGACCCCCACCTTCCAAGGAGCCTCCTGAGAAAGTGAACTTTCTCTCTTGAACCTCTGTCTATTCTGTTTCTCTGTCTAAACCTCTCTGCCTGCCCCTACCTCTGATTCTGTATCTCTACTCAGTACCTTCTTATAGATTTAGAGGGGTCCGGGTAAGACATATTTCAACTAATTTTGTGTGACCCTATTAAAGTTTAACCTAGAATTTAGAATTGTTTGGCATTATGTGGCATTGAGTTAGCAGGAATGGGTATTAAAATGTAAATGTAAATGTAAATGTAAATGTATGCGTCTTGTAAAGCGCACTGCTGCCCTGAGGCGTCGTGGCGCTGTAGACCGCTGGGGAACCCGTCCTGGCTATCCCTGTGAGATGGTACCTCCAGGGTATCTCCAAGGTGAAACCAGGCATCCCCAGCGAATGTGGGGGGCCGTTGTGGAGATGAGGCAAGCTAATGCCCAGAGTTGCCGAGTGTGTTCCTGGTTAGAGTAGGTACCGAGGCGAGAATTATCGAGTCCGTTTTGACGCTGGTCCACGACCCTGCCGCGTCGGGAATTGAACCCTGGTCCCTGGCCGATTCTCTGCTTGCGGATCTGCCGCCTCTAACCAGTGAGCCACACCTCTCCACAAAAGATGACACTGCAATAGAGTGCCCCTGCTGGCAAGAGGTGGTACTCTTACTTTCAAATGCTATAAATCTGGGTAGCCAGCCTCATAGTACCTCCCCACTTCAAGCACTAATTAGGAGGACCGGGAACAAGTCGAGACTAACAAATAGAGGGACCATTCCCTGAGGTCACACTTTGAGGAAATAGAGCATGATGTCATTCCTGGCGCGAGATTCCAATACACCTCCATCCAAATAGTAAATGCACATATTTTCTCCTCTTTGCAAAATCCAGGACTGTATTTGAAACAGAGGCACGGATACAGGAGGGGAGGGGGCGTGGAAACGAGCACACCCTTGGCACTGGAGCAGAACCGCAATTACAGGAAGGCAAGGGAACACAAATTAATAAAATAGAAGCCATGAAGGATGTGAGCAGCTAATAAAAGTATATGAGAAACAATTAAGGCGCGCGAGCATAATATTTATCTAACATGGTCTCTGAGCTGTAACAGGAGGTATGGTTGGGTGACCTTTAGCTTTACCAGAGCCACAAGCTGGTACAATTTGGCAGAAGCCCCAAAGAGTTCAGCTCGGGAAATGTTATATTACAGTGTAGGGGAGCAAAATATATATATAAATTTAAAGAAAGGGGGACAAATCCTTTGACCCCTCTTCGAATATATTAAAATCGCCACATTGTATGCAATCCCCAGCCTGTCCGGAAAGCACGTTTTTTTTTTTTTTTACAACTGTTTGCAAATAAGAATGGCGCTTTCGCATTCCTTCTGCTTCCGAAACCCCCGCGCTCCTCTCCCTTAGCCGCCCACCGTTCCCTCCCCATCCCCGCACTCTTCCCCCTGGGGCTGCGGCACTGATTCCAGCTGCTGCTTTCCGCCCCGATTTTAATAACGCGTCTTGTTGTTTTTCCTTTGTCCACTTAGAAAATAAATGGTATCTTTTCTGTAATTCCAGGCCCGGCACGCGGAGCCCGACTGCGCCCAACGGCTCCTGCATTCTAAGCATGCAATTATGCGCCACGGAGCTTTTCATAAACCGGCGGCTCGAGGACTTTCCAACAATACCATCTAAATCAGATAACGGCTTTCATCTCCTGGGCCGGGGCGGACGGGAACCACTCGAGGAACGAGTCTGGGAAGCGACGGAGCCGGCTACAGAGAAGCCCGACAGACGGAACCAAAACAATCAACTCCAAGGGGGAGTCGGCTTGAAAGAAGCGGACTAAGGTGGACAATACAGCCAAAGAATCACGGAAACATTGTTAGACAGTCGGTGCTAAGTGTGTACAATAAATGCAGGGCTCAACAGATTTGGCACTGGGGAACCAAAAACAGCCCTGGCAAACAGACTCTAAGCAGGCCCGCTGCCGTCCCTTCCTGGGCGTGCTTTCTTTCATACATCCATTTTCTCCCACCTCTTCTCTTTTATTCTTACTACTGCCTCTCTACCTTTCTCACTCCCTCGCTTTCTTTCTCTCTCTCTTTTGAAGCCCCTCTGTGACTTCTTCAATGAACCTGAGAGAGCTGTGCAAAGTGGCAGAGGCACCAGGAGGGTCCCTGAGTTTTCCAAAGTGGCATCAGAGGCCTCTAGCCCCACGGGAAATGCCCAATGGAATAAAAGACTAATCCGGCCCTGGGCCCAAAGTGTTTTTTTAGGAGGATGCCTCTGGGACTGCCGAATGAAAGGTTTCTGAACACCAGGGCTGTCAAATCTTGACTCCATCTCATGCCTCTTTCTGCTAGCACCCTACACTTTCTTTTCTTGCTCAACATTGAAAGCTCTTTTATTATCCCGTCTTTCTTTCTCTGCCACTGTTTTCTTACTTATTCCCCCAAGTCCCTTTCCTGCCTGTCTCTCTCTTGTTTTGGGCCAAAGTCTGATGATGAAAATCTAGTTGTAGCCCCAGAAATGAATGCTGGTGCAGCTACCTGTCTCGCATACTGAGCCTCTGATATTGACATGCAGCTAATAGTGATAATAATCCTTACTTGTAAAGCGCAAACATTGAGGTTGCAAGGCGCTGTGGGCAGTCAGGGAGATTGCGGGGCATATTTACAAGAGCTTTATCTCCGCTTTTTTGGCTTACAAAGCCAAAAAAGCGGAGATAAAACCAGCGCCCTCTTTACAAGAGGGTGCTAACATGCATAATCGCATGGTTAGCACCCTTTTTCCCAACGCCTCCCTTTGCATTTCCAATGAGATGCAAAGTGGGCGTTACTGGGCGTACCCCGGATGGACTACCTTGCAAATATCGCTGATATTTACATCGCGATATTTACAAGGCAGCCCACATGATTTTAGCAGACGTTAGATTTTGGCGAAAACTCCCGATTTCGCCAAAATCTAACGTCTGCTAAAATCCTGACTTAGCCATCCCTAACATAGGGGGTGGATTATGCTGATACGACCCTGTGGGTCATTTAAGCAAGGTTATCACCCTTTTGCAAGGAACATCACTGGAAAACCAGCGATGTTCCCTGCAAAAGGGCGATAACCTCGCCCTCTCTGGAATTTTTATCGCCTTGGAGAAAGGTGTTGTTAATAACGCGCTACCAGGGCGATAAATTCCAGAGATAGCCTGCGATAATATTATTATCGCTAAGCACGGCCAGCGATAATTATCGCTAGCCGTTGATAATATGCCCCTAAGTGAGCTATTGCTCATACTCACATGATGCTGATCTGCCACCAGCACTGGGAATCGAGCCGTGATCCCTGCTTTCTAGAGTGAGCCTTAGACATTTTTTAGAAGACACCTGGACTGTTAATACGCTTTACCTCTGGGTTCCGAGACAGTCAATGATACCCAGGCAGTATGTGTGGTCGGGACACTTGATAGTACAATTATTGTAGAACCATAGATGATATACGTGCTTGGCTCTTTAAAAGCAGTCAGGAAGGACAGTCAAGTCTCACTCCAGAAAAAAAGTAGAGATTTTGAACTCAAATAACATGGCACAAATAATTGAACTCATTAAACAAATTGTTCAGTCAAAACAAATGCTTTTAAAAAGAATAGCTCTTTGATTTTCACATAAGAAAGGATGATAGTTGAAAAAGGAATTCCATAGAACAGTATGTTCTGCCATCGTATAGGGCTTAGATACAAAGTCAAGCACAATTATAGGGGTAACGTGGTAAGGCGCAAATGACAAATAACATGGAAATCCTATGCCCAGTGTTGTCATTTTGGGAAAGATTCAGTCCTCGGAGACCTGCGGGGCACTGAGGTCTCAAGACTTCTACTAATGACCTTCTTTACAAATCACAGACTCATATGTGACAATCCATAGGACCTCTGCCGTTTCACACATCCACAGAACTTATTCGGCTCTCTTTTGTAAGCAATTCGCATCTGAGACACAAAAGAGAACAAGAGGAATACTTGCAATAAGTCGAACCACTGGCAATCACTTGGAGTAGTATTCCAACCCACTGTTTTTTTGTCCAACATGCCCCCTCAGATTAGACCCATCCATATGCAAATCATTCTTGGTCCTTCTCCAATAGGAATAGTCCAGCCAGAACTGTCAATTCAGGTCATCTTTGAACCGGAGCAGAAGCAACACAAGACCAGTTTTGGCCTGATGGGCCACTTCAGTCAGGTGTAGTTTGGTTCCAGTTGCAAAGTGATCAAGGGATCAGTTCACATCAATCCTATCGTAAGTGACTTCACACCATGGCTTCTTATGATACCTTCAGCAACTTTCATATGCTCTGATTGTAACTACTCCTGTTCACCTGTCTCATCCAAACTGAGCCATACTGTTCTCAATTCAACCTCTCTCCTTACCATTTCTGACTCCACGTACCTCTCACTGCCTCACAGGCCAATATATCAAATATAGTTGCCCTTGCTGAGCCTATAATCAAATGCATGGCAATTAACACCCTCTCTCTTCTGAAACATTCTAATGGTAACTTTATGAATGATTCCTCAGTACCAGATCTAGAATTTGCAATTCGTCTGGGCTAAAAAGTTGCCTGTCATAATTGTATTGACTACCCTTGGCCGGGATGGTTCTCTATGAAATATTCAACCAAACTCATTTAACCAATTGGAAGAGGAGTTGGCCTAACGGCTGGGGTGGTCGCCCTTGAATCTGGGGAACTGGGTTCAAGTCTTGGCAATGAGGCTGAACATCCTGTGATTCTGGGCAAATCACCCGGTTCGGGTCAAGTACACGCTATATAAAACTCCCAGAAAAAAAAGAACAATGCAGAAAAATTAACTTTCATACGTAGTGTTAATATTACTACGTCCTGTCCTGCCTCCTGTTTCAGCCCAGCATTGGTGGACTTCATTGCCCCATATATCTTTTGCTTTGCCATTTTTTGGCAATCTAAATATTCATATAAACAAGCCTAATCATCCTGAACCATTGCCTTTAATCAAGCCCTCTGTGTCCTAGGACTTATTCAACATATGTCTAACGCCACTCATGTGGGAGGACATATACTCAATCCTATCTACATCAACTACCTCACGCTAACCACTGACCTACTTTCCCCCTTATCTTTGCTGATGATGAAGCTATCCCATTTCAGTTTAAAAGTGATCCTGCCATCATCTCAGCTAACCAGAATGTTTCTACTTAGTTTTGTCCCAGTTGAGAATCAATAGTAACTTTGCGAGCAATACTCTTTCTCTCTCCAAACCATTCTTGAGCAGCACAATTGCCTCCAATATCAAATTTTATAATAGATTGTTGCTGCTATAGAGGAAATTGCAATCAAAACATTGCACTTTCTCCACAAGACCTCCTCTGCCTCATTGTTTACTGACAACCTTAGAGCCCACAGAAGCATTACAAAGTCCTAGACTGTACCATGTATAGAAACTACTGTCAGAGAGCTAAGCAAGGTTACTCTGAGGCCTTGCACACCTGTAAACTACAACACAAAATAGCCAGATCTGCGTTTTCTAGTACACAACATTACTGTTGCAGGCAATTCGTCACACAAAAGTTTATAATCGTAAAAGAACTCTGTGAAACCCCATCAGCTGCTAACTCCCCTATGTCTTTCCAAGAACTGTGCTCCTCACTTATAGCAAAATTGATAAAGCTACTAGTCTTTTGGATCATCAGCCATAATCTCAAACCTGCAATCTGACCTGATTCCCTCAGCTTTGCCCATTTCTTTTTCCACGCAAACAATTTAGTCTCCAGTTCCTTCAACACATTCCCTGCTTAATTTGTAACATAATGAGGGCCAGTGCCCAAAGCACCATTCAAAAGACAGCAGGCGGTGCTATTAAATGTCCCTGCAGCAATTTCCAAGGATCTGTAATCCTGAATCCACCTTATGCCGCTATAATCCAATGCCAGACACTCCCTGCCCATTCATCTCACTCTGGCAGACTCCTGCTTTCTGCCATGTTGACGTTTTTTCTATCTACTCGTCCTTCTTCTTTCCCGTTTGTGTGTTTTCCCCTCTCTTGCTCTGATAAGGAAAAATAAGTGCTGGTGGGCCCCAAAAAGTAGTGTTGGTGGGCCCCACCGGCCCAAATTAAACATGGAACACAGTTTATAGGCCTTTGAAAACCATTAGGTCAGGTTCCTTTAAAACCCTTGTCTGCCGCGCATCCTGTCTCTCACCACCGACGTGGTAGCACCTCTCATTCCACCAAGTCTGCAAGTCTTCACTCACCTCGACAACCTCTCCTATTGAATGGAAACATGTCCAAGCCATCCATCACTTCAAAAAAGCCACTGCAGATCATGTAGTCCTTAGTAACTACAGACCAATTTTCCTTCTCATCTTTCTCTCGAGAGTTTTTGAAAAGGAAATTAAATTCAACTCTCCTCTTTCACTGAACAACTCTCACTGCTGGATATTGCTCAATCTGGCTTTATGTCCTCTCTCTGTACTGAGACCACTTTACTAACTATCTGTCGCTAATGGCTGTGCAGACTCTTGAATCGGGGTGGCTCCGCTGCCCTTATCTGCTTGGATCTCTCTGCCTCCTTTGATACGGTCTCATATAAAGTACTATCAGGCCTCCGGGCAACACACATTCCCAATCAGCCCTTTGGATAACATTCTATCTGTCACATAGTTATTCCCTCTTAAACCACTCTGATGTTTTGAAAATCCCCAGTAGGACCACCCAGGGCTTTTCACGGAATCTTATTTTATTTAAGACATGTATATATATATGGGGTTTTTTTGTTGCAGTTTTATACAGAGAAAACTCGACCTGAAGGTATCAGAGCACTTTACATGAGCACCATTTGCATTACAGACTGGGTCATGCATTTTTTAGGCTCGCAAGAAATGCGCATGCGCAAGCGTGTGCATGCGCAGTTTTCACAAGGATTAGCGAGACGGCGTAGAAGAGGAGGAGGGCAGCCCGGGGACGCCACAGTACAGGTAAGTGGTTTTAAATGTATCTTTTATTAATGTTTAATTACTTTTTATAATGGGGGGGTGAAGGCGGGGGCTGGCCAACTCTGCTCCGCTGTGGAGTGTGCGGAGATTTGCCTTCTCCGCCAAAGCCGTAGAAGGCAAATCTCTGCGCACTCTGTGGGCAGAGCCGAGGTCACCGCCCGGGGTTACAGGATACACAGGATCCTACAGGAGATAAAGATGGTGACAAAAAGCTGAAAGCCAACATGTTAAGAAAACAGTAAGTTCAGACTTTAACCAGGCCACAGTAGACATTGAAGTTCTGTTTTGTAGCCATTGAATTAGATTCTTGTCTGGCTAGAAAGTAGGACGCACTTCCCGCACCATACAAAAACACACTTGGAGGGAAATGTTAGCGCCAATAGCATATAAGTAAAATGAAAAGCTATAGGTCTGAACAAAATATGCCAAAGTGAGTTTTGTACTTTAAAAAACAATGGCAAGAGGGAGGATAGGGTTAAGGTCCCCAGTTGAGAGAGCTCACCTGGAAAAGTGAACGGGCATTGGCAACCAATCGGTCTCACTTGGCAGTGCTTTGTGGTTGCAGTTTTTGGCTGTGCCAATGACCGATGCTTTTAAAAAGTGCCATCTTTGGCAAAGCAAATAGTGGATACAGGCCATCTTGAATGTCTATTTTGAAGGCAAATAAGTGTCACCGATGCAGGCTCCAAAACCCAGAAACTCCTGATTACCAGCAAAACAGCTCATCGCCAAATGTTGCAACAGGAATTCCACACAAAATCCAGGTAGTGTTTTTTTTTTTTCAGTAACAAGCAGTAATATAAAGAGAGCCCACAGTCAGCGAACTCTCCGCATGGGCCGCTCAGCAGTAACTGTGCTAACCAAGGGCAGCACGGGCTGTGACCTCCAAATTCAAACATAAGCAATATATATATATATAACACATTGAGCTCTTGAAGAGGCTCACATCATGACAAAAGATGCACAACACATTCAAGGAATAAAACTCCTTGAAAGAACACAGGGGGATATTAGCAAGGGCCTTATCGCCGCTTTAGTGGCACTTTTTGCCGCTAAAAGGGCAATATTTCTATCGCCCTGTTAGCAAGCTGTCGCTAACAGCTGTTAGCGACAGCTTTATGGCGAAAGCGACCGTTTTGGTGCCGCTTTGCATGTCAGCGATCTATATCGCTAATGACATGCAAAGTAGGCGTTCCTGACTTAAATCGACTGAAAACAGTCGCTAACACAGCTTCCCCCTATTAGCAATGTCCGCAAAGCGATAAAAAAATTCACGCTAACCGTGAATATTGCTGGAATCTAACACCTGCTAAAAACCTGACTTGACCATTCTAGTCAATGGGGGGGTAGATTGTAAGGTTAAGTCCTCACCTGCCTATTAGCAAGCTTTTCATTAGCGTGTAGAATTTATCCCTGGTTTTCTGGCGCTATTGCTGGGTTTCGCCGCTATCGCTGGATTTTCTATCGCCTTGGAGATAAGCATTGATAATAACGCGTTATCTCAGCGATGAAATCCAGCGATAGCCGGCGATAAAAAAAACAGTGCAAAGCGCCTTTTGTGATAATTATCGCACTTTCTTGGTAATTTCCCCCACAGTACGTAGAGAGCTCTAGGAGCAGAATGCTAAGCCTGAGGGAGAGCTTTATACAGTGGTGTTGTAGATATGTATTTCTGTGCACAGAAATACATATCTACAATACCACTGTATAAAACCCTATATCATGCAAAGAGTAGAATACACACACACAGAGCCCAACACAATGAAATTGCAGTGTTATTTGTATGAAAAAATGTTGGTATGTTAAGATTCTAGTATGCCAAGCACTTCTAAGTGTATTTTAATTGAAATAAATGAGCCTGTATTTATGTAAAGGTTAGTTTTTCTGTAGGATTGGGTAGAAGTATGCCATCGAATTTGCTTTGGCAAAGTGGGTGAATTTTTCTGACTTTGCCCAAAGCACAGGGACAATGAGTATAGTAGAACAGATGGTGATGGAGGAAGTGGGGAGTGGTCAGGTGGTCGGGGCAGGGGCCAGAGTATAGACTTAACATGTATGGACTGTGCAGGGAATAGGACTCTGGACTTTGTACGTGAGCGGCAGTGCTAGAAAACGGGGATGATGGAATGCCACCAGGTGTTGTTTGTTCCCCCTACCCTACCCTAATGTGAGCAATTTGAAAATCAGCAGCAATGTATGATTGGACTTAAAATAAGTCCCATTCTCGGTCACTATCTCCCTAGGTTCTCCTTCAATGGCAATGACTCTTTGCGAAAAGTTAATGATGGAATCAGTGTTGGGAATGGGCATGAAATCAAAATACAACCACTTAAAAAAATAATCTACAAGGACCATCACATATCTTTGAGAGTTTGGTAATATCTCACCCTACCCTACCCTTTTTGTAAGCGAGGGTTGCTAAACGTGCTCCTCTAATTTTTCATTGGTTTCGTATTTTTGCCATGACATGACATTTAATTTCTCATGACACCATCAGCTGGGTGAGAAGGCACATTGTTATTTTCACTGATATGGGTCCATAAAATATAATGTAATTTCCTGCAAAATCATCATTGGACCAATATTGTGTAATTGCATTTTAAGTGACATTGGGCCAGATGTACGGCCAAATTTTGCGGTTGCAAAGAACCACAGAAAATGTCAGGCCATTGTACCAACCCTATTTTGCGAGTCGCTAATCAATTAGCGAGTCGCAAAATAGGGTTAGCGACTCTCTATTAGGAAAGGGAGTGCCTAGGGCGTCCCTTCCTAATAGCGACTCCAACACCCGTGTAAGAATGTTTTGCGACCGCAATTGCAAAACACTTGCAGTTCACCATCCTTCTCAGAAGGGTGGTGAAGCAGTCGCAAACGGGAAGGGGTCCCCAAGACACCCCTTCCCCTTTGTGAATGCATGCGCAAATATTTTCCCAGGGACCACTGCCTGCCCTTAAAAAATGAGACTGAAAAGTTTCATTTTTCTTTTTTAAATGCATCCCGTTTTCGGGCTACCTTTAAATAAAAAAAAGCAGTCCCAGACATGGAGGTCTGCTGACCCCAGCAGGCCACCATCCCTTGGAGTGCCAGCCATTCCCAACGGAGTCGCAAATTGCAACAGCCTCATTAATATGCATCAGGCATGCAATTTGCAACCCCATTGGGAATCGCGAACAGTGTCTCAGACACTGTTGTACATTGGATTTTGAGACTCGCAAATTGCGACTCACTATTTGTTGCAATTTGCAAGCTGCCAATTCCAATGGTCGTATATATCTTGCCCATAATCGTTCTGCTATATAGTAGTTTTAAAACTTGAAATTAAGTTGACTACTGTGGTCTAGACAATTCTAGAGTACCATTGGTGTGTTTTCTGTGTGCAATTCCTGCTTTAGCCTTTTCTTGCAAAAGTGAAACAATATTGGCTTTTGGTAGTTTTCCAAATTTACTAGACCTTTTGGTAAAACAGCCGTCAGTTAGCAAACTTACCTATGTGCACTAGTACACAGGCATTGTAAATGGGCATTTTTACCAGAACAAGCCATGCAAAAGTAAACACCATGTGCAGACAGTCCTAACACTGATAAAAAATGACTAAACCACCGATTTCAATGAGTGCTGCTCACCAGTATGTAAGCAACACATACACATTTCTATCTAAGAAAACAAGCAGAGCTCATTCGTGGCTGGCCCGCTTCAGGCTAAACACTCTGTCAAACCCTATGCATGCATACATACTCATTGTATCTGTGCCAAAGCACTGGCCCTGTGGGACCCGTCGGCAGAGTTTGACACCCTCAGTCAGCAGCTTGACTTCACCAAGTTGACATTTGCATTAAAGCACATTCATGGGCCTCCTCTTTGAGGACCAATGACAACTGGTTGCTGCGTGCCTTTTGGTAATCAGCTTCAGCTGTCTGTGGTATACAGCACAGTATACAATACTACATGGAGCGGGCTTTGAGACAACCCTTTGCTCATGTTTAGAAGACTAACTTGATTATTTTAGTTTTCTGCTCTTTATTGGTGGAGTTTGTTCATATTCCTTTGTTGTCCCTACGCTGGAGCATTTCATTACCCTCACATTTGAGTAGCTGAGGTGCATCCTTTCAATGCTGACATCATGGGGCTATGTCTTGTTTCATTTCTCATTTACCACTCCATGGTAGGGCATGTTGTACTCCGTCCTCTTGCTCTTTCCCTTGCTCTCCCACCCTGTCTCTCTCCTCCAACCCTCTCTCCAAGTAAAGCTGTCTCCCTGCACTCTCTTTTTGCCCTCCTCCCAACCCATACCCTCCTTCTTCGCCTAGCGCTCTTCTCCTTAGCTTAATGAATACCGTGAGCACTCTGTGAGACTTGCAGGAGAAGAGGCCAAAAATTCACCTGAGTCTTCCACGGTACACCAGGTGCCACTTTCCTGTGCCTCTTAGCACCACATGTCTAGAGTTTTCTCACCCCCAAAGCACTCCCACCACACTTTCCTTCCCTCCTCCTCCAATCCATGCAGGCCACTGCTGTTGGCTTTGCCAATTGTGGATGCTTTTAAAATGTGCCAGAATTGGCAAAGCTAAAAGAAGTACCTGGCCGACATTAAAGCATATTAGTTATACTAGCTAGTCGCCATATGGTGTGATGCAACGTAGCTTGAGACAACTTGGTGCTCAACTTGACACTATAGAAGGTAATGTTTTCATTCATTCAAGATGACCACCGCATTCTGTGTCACAACATGACCTGATGCAACACAGCGACCATCTTGAAAGTGTGAGAATATTATTTGGTATACAGTGAAGACAGCTGCCATATTGCGCAAAAACTATGCCTGTTCCTAGGCAGTTGAATGATTTAAATCTTCCATTTGGGGTACACATTTTTATATATATATGGATCACAAACCATTGCTGCATTTACTCAATAAAAATGGGTCTGGGAAGGCGTCAGGTTGCTGTCCAAATTGCAGAAGTTAAATTTCACTTCAAAGTACATTCCTGCTGGAAAGAATGTGAGGCAGACTGCTTGTCAAGGTTGCCTGTGGATGATGGTTGCATGCACTGTGCCAGTGAGGAGGAATGTGTAGTTGCACAGGTTGATGATATTCTGGATAATTCAGGCCCAATCACACACCTAAGTCCTTATTTATGGGGATTTGGCATAGGGCAGCCCAGCAAGCCATCTTGCTGCGCTGCCCTACGCCAAAGTGAAAGGGCAGGAATCCACCGTATTTATGCAATACTGTGCATTCCTGTCCTTTCTCCCTGCGCTGACACCATTTCAGCTGCCTAGCGCCAACGCAGGCACCCTTGCACAATAGTGCAAGGGTGCCTGTGTTGTCAGTAGGATTGTTTTTGTGCAGGTAGGGGCACCTGCACAGAAATAATACTTAGAGGTATTTTCCTCTTTCTATGTGTACTGCAGAGTGCACTTCACATAGAAAGAGGAAATAACCTCGTTACACCTCACCTCAGGAGTAGTACAAATTTGGAACTTCCCCAGGTTTACATGATGTTGTAAATCTGGGGCAGCGTCAAAATCCTTGGGTGTTGCATGGGGAAATCCACTGCAACGCCCATGGAACGCCTCCTGAGCGCAGAGTTGGGCAATGTAGAGATTTGTTCTAACTTGCTTTACTCCATATCCATAAGGCCATCCAAAGCCATGCATTGTGGCTTTGTGTGGCCTCATAGATATATTTATGTAATATGTGCAACCGAAGCATCACAAAAAGTGATGCTCCAGCGGCATAGGGGCTCGTAAATAACGTACAAGTCTAGTTAGAGGCTGCCAGTCAGGATCCTATTCTGCAAACTGCACATAAATGAAGAATGGGTGGCCTAGGAGAGGCATGTTAAAGCCTCCCTGAGACCGAATGTACAAGCGTCTGAGGACCATTCTCTGGTAAATGGTGTATTCCTGCTAGCTAATGTTTGTGTTCCACCAATGTCACTCAGAAAATGCTCTCATCAAGGAGGGCCCATAAAGGTCATTTGGGTGTTATTGCACCTGTAAGGCACTTAAACAATTTTACTGGTGGCAAAATATGGAGTCTCAGGTTGCGTAGTTCGTTGGTGCATGTACCACACGCTTGGTTTCAAGCAAGCAGTAGAAGGTGCATGAATCTCTGCTTCACACAGTGCCGTTTCCTGAAGAAGTATATATATGGGTTGCTCTTTTTTTTTGTAAATCCTGAAGAAGTATGGCACAAGGTTGCTTTAGATTTTGCAAGAACCTTTGAGTTATTACCAAAATCTCAAAAATACATGTTGGTCCTTGCAGATTTGTTTTTTAAGAGGGCGAATTTTAACTTCATGCCCATTCCAAACACTGATTCCATCATTACATTTTCGCAAAGCGTTTTTGACATTGAAGGGGCACCTAGGGAGATAGTGACTGATAATGGGACTTATTTTACTTCCAGTTCTATGAAAAACGTTGTTGCTGATTTTCAAATTGCTTACATAAAAGTGTCCCTTGCTCAAATGCCTAACTATAAGTCGCGCGACCGCCACTCTATCACAAGGATGATGTCATCAGTGATGTCATGAGTGATGCCACTGACCATGTCATGAGTGATGTAATATGTGACGTCATGAGCAGTGGATTGCGGGCGCGCGAGTTATAGTTATCTGAACTAACTATAACGGGGGAATTTCATTGGTTTTTTACGAGTGAAATATCCACCTAACTATAACCTGTGTGAAACATATGGTTTTTTAAGTGAATTTGCAAGGTTTTTTAAATGCTAATTCCTAACTATAACGTGTGTGAAACCTATGGTTTTTTAAGTGAATATATATATATATATATATATATAAATACATATACATATACATATATCTTCACTGAAAAAAAACAAAGCTTACAGGGATGCTATTGTTAGGTTCACATTTCAGACACACATAACCATAGAAATTCAGCAGTTATAGTTAGAGTTATCTAAAGAAATTATAACTTGTTCCCTAAGGTAAGTGTAACTCATGCCACCGCCATTTGCAGTTTTCTAATCAATATTTTTATTGCAAATGTTGCAGTGATATTATCAATGATGCCATACAAGATGTTGGCACAAGTTATAGTTTCTTTATATATCTTTCACTATAACTGCTGAATTTATATGTTATTGTGTGTGTAAAATGTGAACTTAACTACAATGGCCTGTAACCTTTGTTTTTTTTCAGTGAATTTCTAAGATATTTGTAAAATTCTATTTCCTAACTATAACCTGCATGTAACCCTTGTTTTTTTCTGTGAATTTCTTTGAGTTGGGCACAGGGCCTGCAGGGCCTGCAGCCACCCTCTCCCCACATGCAGCCAACCCCACACTGTGCCTGGCCGCCCCCCCTTTTGGGGCCCTTTTGTTAAGATGTCCATCAACCTGGGAAAATGCAGGAAGACTTTTGACTACTACTAAGGTGGACAATGCGGGGCCAAATGGGTGGAGCTTGTAAGTTATTTTCCCAATTTGCATACTTGTAGTAATTTAAAGGGAGAACCATGAACTTTGCACTCACCAGAAGATGACAAGAAAGAATCCACTTGTCACAGTCACTACAGAAGAGAATGCACTCCAATAGATCAATAACGCATTCACCTGCAACAAGGATTTAAGATCGTTTTTCAAGGTGGAACTGCTAAGAAAAGATACTTGCTTTGCCTTCACCAAGCCAAGAAATTAGAATCATTTGTCCTTTACAGCTGTGGAGCTTCACCTGGGGCACCTGCTCTATTTTGATTTTAAGTGCTTCTTTTTGAGGTTTAATTTCGGTGAAATGAGCTTCAGTGCCAGAATGGAACTTCATTTTATCCAAGAAGAGTCCACAGTTTTGCAGAATGTGATTAACCAACTGGAGTTCTTTCTTCTGGTTAATTAGTAAGTGCTCCTCCATTGGGTACATTTTGAGTGCATTTTCTGCACTAAAGTTGTGCAAAAGAGAGCAAGGTAATGTCTCCAGTGACCTTGTGCCTGTAATCTCAGCAATGTGATTGTTCCTCGAGCGCCTTCATCCACAAATCAGTGATAACATGAATCTTAGTCTAGAGAAGAGGGCAATACTACAAAAAGGAGGATCACCACCAAAAAACCATATGAAGTAAGTTCTTATTTGTTTAGTGGTGGTGTCCTTATGTTCCTCTGCATCAACAACGTGAGAGCAAAATTGGCAGGAAATGCACTGGAGGGCCTTTTGGTAAGCTGTTCATCATCCTGGAAAAAAGCAGGAATAGATTTGCATATAAATAAGGAAAACAGGCATTTGCATATTCAGGGTAATTAAAAGAGAGAACCTTAGACTCTGCTCTCAGCAGGAGATGACAAGAAAGAGCCTACTTGTCACAGTCACTACAGAACAGATTGTGCTCCAATAGCTCAATGATGTATTCACCTCCATTAAGGATTTCATATCGTTTTTTCATGTGGAATTGCAAAGGAAACACACTTGCTTTGCCTTTGCCAAGTCCAAGAAGTTAGGATTATAGGTCCTTTACAGAAGTGGAACTTCAAGTGGGGCACCTTGTATAATGGGGAAGGGGGGTGTGTGGCCTCTTTCCCCAGGCTGATTTCGGCCCTGGTGCCACCATACCTGGGGTTCGGCCATCTAAGGGTGGGTGCCCTGGTGCCCACCCATGGCACCAACCATGTTCTTGTTGGTGGCTGGGGGGGAATGCCATTGCCCCCGCAGTCCTTGCTGGCTCTGGTCCTCTATTTGGAGCCGGCATTGCTCCCGCACAGAAGTAGCAGCAAAAAATGATGCTCCCTGAGTGCAGTAGAAATGTTTCCATCTGTCTCCCTGCCCGCTTCACAGAAGGCAGGAAAACAGATGAAAAGTCCAGTGGGTGAGAGCTTTTTTCCTGCTCCTGCCCCCTAAGAGCGAGCTTACTGTTTGCTCTCGCTATGTCACAGGGTTAGGCTTCCCTGGGGGATGGGATCTTCAGGGTCAATAATGGTTCCAGGAGGGGGCCACGCTGCCCCCGTCCCACAAGGACCCCCAGGGCCCAAAAAAGCCTTTTTTTTAGACCGCAGAATTCACGTTGGGGTCGCGAATCCTGCCGTGAAAATTTTAAAAAACATGCTTTGTTTTCAAAAAGGCCCGTGTGGGCCAGGTCCCAGGGGGTCTCGCCAATTAATTTTCGATGGCCCGCGTGTGTCCCCGCAGCCCCAGGGACTGCCACCTCCCCGGGGCTTATTTCTTTGTATGCGGGGGACATTACGGACCCCGCAGTCCCGGGGACCACCACCTCCTCGGTGCTCTGTAACCAAATTAAAATGATGTGTGCGGGAAAAGAGCCCCCCCCACATGCGCTGGAGACCACCACCTCCCTGGGGCGCATACTAATTAAAAATGCTGGGGTCCGTAGTGGACCCCCTGACCCCGGGGACCACCACCTCCCCAGGGCTTTAAACACATAGGAGGGGGGCCCTGGTGTCCCCCACCCCCAGGTGCCCACCCCGGGACACTACTGTTTGCTATGGCAGGGTGGGAGCACGGCTCCCACCATGCCATAGCAAACTCTACTTTGCTTTGTTGAAGCGAGAGCAGGAAAACCTGCTCTCGCTTCAATGAAGAAAAGCTGAATTCCTTTTGAGCAAGGGGAGTTGCATGTCAGCAACTCCCCTTGCTCAAAAGCAATGCTGGCTCCCGCAGGAGGCGGGGAGCCGGCAGGACCATGGGGGCATTGGGGCTCCCCGTATGGTCCCCAATGCAAAGAGCTGGCCCCGGGGGAAGAAGTGGCCCTGGAGGGGAGCCACGCGGCCCCCCTCCCTCAATAACATTAAAAGAAAACTTTTTGAAAAAAGAGGCACAGCTCTGGGGGCTAATAGAGGCCCCAGGAGGGGGGCCGCACAGCACCCTCTCCTTAAAAAATATTTTTTAAAATAAATAAATATGTGGCCATGCCCTGAGGGATGGGGTCCCTGGGGCCGAAATTGGCCTAGGCCGTGCGGCCCCCTTCACGTTTATTTTTTAATTAAAAAATACATTCCTGAGGGACCCTGGGGGCCAACTAGCCCACCAGGTACCTCCAGTAAGCCCCACAGAGCTGCGTTGCAGAGAGGTGGTCCGAGGCCACGCCCCTTTTTACACCACTCTGCAAACGCAGCTTCTGGTGCACTGCTGGTGGGGCGGTGAGGTCCTCTTGTGTCCTGAGGACCTCAGGACACAAGTGGGCTTCATCCTCCGAGCAGCCGTGCGCCAGAAGTCGTGTTTGCAGCGTGGTGTAAAAAGGGACTTGGCCTCGGAACACCTTTTTTCAACACAGCTCTCTCGCGCTTACTGGAGGTACCTGGTGGGCTACTTGGCCCCGAGGGACCCTCAAGATTCAAGGGAACTTAATCCCCCAACTTACAACGCTCCAAGGCGTGCCTTTCCACAGTGGTGCAGGGAGGGGGCGGGGCCTGATATAACAAGTTAGAAATCCTGCTGTGGGGGATGTACTGGAGGTTATAAAAGGGGTAGTTGGCCCCCAAGGTTGACGTTGGGGGCTAACTATTCCTCCTGTTACCTTCACTAAATCCCACACAGTGGGATTGCTAAAAGGTGTTTGGAGGCCACGCTCACCTTTCCCCACCACTCTGCAAACGCGACTGCTATGTTATAGTTAGAAATTAGCATTTAAAAAACCTTTGAAATTCACTTAAAAAACCATAGGTTTCAGGGACGTTATAGTTAAAAATTAGCATTTAAAAAAACCTTTGCAATTCACTGTAAAATCGATAGGTTTCAGGCACGTTATAGTTAGAAATTAGCATTTAAAAAACCTTAGAATATCATTGAAAAAAACATTGGTTTCAGGGACGTTATAGTTAGTTGGACATTTCACTCATACAAAACCAGTGAAATTCCACCGTTATAGTTAGTTCAGCTAACTATAAAGTGCACCCCCGCAATGCACTGCTGATGACGTCACATATTACATAATTCATGACATGGTCAGTGACACTGGTGACATCTCAAATGACATCACTGATTACAACACTGATGACTTCATCCATGTGAAAATCTGATGCACCTCCTCACACCCTAATATAACCTTTGATACACCCACTCTAAAATACAGACTACCATTTTCGAAACCATAGACACACCAATACCAGTTACTACATACGCACTCACTGATTCCTAGGTCTACACACACATCCACTCATTCACCCATACAGTCACTCATACATACAGTCACTCATCAATACAACACTATCATATGCACTCATATACCTATACAGACACTCACACACCACCACTCATCCAGAGTTACTCACACATCTAGTCAGTCATGCAAAGAATCAATCACACTTCCATTTACTCACCTATACAGTTATACACACACCACCTCACTTATTCATACAGATACTAACGCATACTTACTCTCTTATACAATCACTGATACAAGTACACACTCATCCATACAGCCACTCTCACAATCACTGACTCTCACGTATAGTCATTTATATACTCCAACTCTAACATACACTGCCTTTTAGATGTATAGTTACTTGGACATGTACCACTGAGACATCCATTCACTCACCAACACACCCATACACACACTCACCCACCCATACAGCTATTTCCACATGCACTCTTGAACCCATACACCAAGTGAATCAACCACTCACACATCTATGCACAGAGTCACACACCTCCCACCCATGCACACATTCACTCAGACACCCATACAAATACCCAGGCAACCAATCAATAACCCATAGAGACACTCATGTAGCTACTCACCAACCCATGCAGCAGCTTACACAACAGACAGACTAATACAGGCATTCACACAGTTTAGTCACTAACCTACGCATTCAGTAAGCCATATTTAATTAGTCACTTAAACAGTCAGTCACGCACCTACTAAATCTTCCATCCAGATACTTATACACCCACTCGTTCTTCAATACACCTTGGCATATATATAAAACACATTTAAACTTTATAGAAACACACAGTCACTGGATGATGTCATTAGTGATTTCATTTGAGATGGATGATGTCATCAGTGATGTTACTGACCATATCATGGATGATGTAATATGTGACGTCCCCAGAAGTGCATTGCAGGGGCGTGAGTTATAGTTAGCTGAACTAACTATAAAGGTGGAATTTCCCTGGTTTTCCAATCCAATCCAATCCAAACAGCTTTATTCGACATATGTCATAAAAGCATTACAAGACAAGTACAAGATCTATAGCAACAATACAGCATATATACAATTCATAAATACATAAAAGACCAGTAAAAAAGATTGCTTACTTACAAGTAGAGTTAAAAAACATACTTTAAAATTTATAAAAAAAAAAAAAAAAAAGAACTTACTACAGACATACTCAGGGTTAATCACAGAGTGCGCAACCAGGAACAACTAACACATCACTCTCGATTACTATGATTTCTTATAATCCACGCCCATCCTAAACATTTTGCCACAGCCACGACAATAGCCGGTGCTGTACTAGTACATAGGATCCTTTTTGCCTCGCCACTTTGTCTGATGCCCAATAGTTTGCAAATTGGTCTCAGCCACACCCGCCTCGGGGATAAATAAGCAGGGCATGCAAAAAACATATGGGCTATTGTTTCTTCTTGAGACTTACATAATGGGCATAAGTTATCATCTTTACTAGACCACCGGGTAGTAAATGAATTCACAGGCAATGATCCCACCCGCATCTGGAAGTACAACTTCCTATCTAGTACTTTCGTAACAAGGTCCCAAAAGAACTCCAGCCTTGGGGCTGATTTTATATTCAAGAAACCATCTGTTAGAGAGGAGGTGTTGCAATCAATCATTATCCTAGCATTAATCAGCTCCCAATATTTTTCTTTCAACAGGGTTTTTGATGGAAAAGGAACACCCAAGGGTTTCTCCCATAAATCACTCATACCCAAAGCCTCAAAAAAATTTCTGAGTTCCTTAAACCAACCAATGTTACGAGAACCAACCATGGATAACACATCAAGGAAACCCTCTGCATACTGGGCTAATGCCGGAGTTGACCACAGTCTGCGCCAATATAAAATTGGACGCAATCTGGCTACATCAGCAATAGAGCTCTTCCCCAGGTCCTACCTGAGAGGTACTAAGGGCGTACTCTGAGGGAGTGATGTAATGCCTCGAAAGAACTTGTTCTCTGAGATGGTTGAAGAGGACAAGTTCTCGAAGCCCCACAGTTCTGCTCCATAGAGTGCTGCACTAACAGCTTTGGCATTATAAACCTGGAGCACAGGCTTAATCGGTTTCGTTAGAGATTTCTTAAATTCACCACTTATTACTCCAGTAAGCTGCCGATGTTTTAAAGCTGCCAGTTCCTTCTGATGCATCCACTTGAGATTATTTTGGATATTAACCCCTAGATAAGTAAAAGCCTGTACTTGTTCTAGGGATTGGTTGAACAATAAAAATGTATTTTTAAAATGTCTGTGGGGATTGAAAACCATGAACTTTTTACATTAACTTCAAGGCCACGTTCCACACAGAAATTCTCAAAGATATCTAATGCCCGCTGAAGACCGCTAGGAGTCTTGGCAATTAAAAGCATGTCGTCGGCGAACATTAAAATCGGGATTTTGGCGTTCGCGAGAGAAGGGGCATCATTATTCGCTGCTAGGAGATGTTCAGCTATACCATTAATGTATAGTGAAAATAGAGTAGGGGCCATTACACAACCTTGTCGAATCCCCCGTGTTACCGGGAAGGCCTCTGTTGTCATGCCCTGTCCTCCCCACCTAATTCTGGCGGTATTATCATCATGAAGCCTCTGGATTAAGGACAGCAGCCCTGGATGAAGTCCCAGATCTTTCAACACCTTCCATAATTTGGGACGGAGGACTAGATCGAAGGCTGCCCTCAAATCCACAAAAACCGCATAGAGGCTCCCCTTACCCAGGGTCACAGTTTTCCAGTACAAGACAACAAAACGGAATACCTGATCAACCGTGCTTATATGTTGGCGAAAGCCCGCCTGGAATGGGGACAAAATACTGTTTGATGCTGCCCACAGGTGAACACGATTTAAGATCAACCTGCCTATGATCTTCTGGGTAGCATCAATCAGGCTAATCGGCCTATAATTTTCTGGGAGCGACCGGTCCCCCTTTTTATAGACCCGAATTATCTCCGCCATTTTCCACGCACTGGGAATTGGTGCACCAAGCGCCAGGGCATTAGCGATCAATTGAATATATCTCCCCCATTTGACCTTATCATTCAAAAGGAGATCCGCTGGGACCCCATCTGGGCCTGGAGCCTTTCCTGGAGCTACACCGGTAAGTGCCAAAGCCACTTCCGTGCTAGTGAAGTCGGGTTCCATAGTTATCACAGCAGCAGTGTCTACACTACCTGCTGCTTCTAGGTGAGAGGCATACTGGGGTTTAAAATACTCCACCCACCTCCCCGGGGGGACATTATTTTGTGCCCTCTCCGGCTGGCCACCATAGCCCCACTTAACGATACCCCGCAACAATTTACTGTTGTTCTTGTTACTCGCTTCTAGAAGATCCTGACACTTGAGTTCATCCCAATGCCGTTTTGCCCTGACAATACTACTTTTGTAGTTATTTCTGGTGACACGCACAGCACCTAAGTCACCTTCCTTTAGAGCTTTACCCAGCAATAGCCTTGACTGTCTGCAATCCTCGTTGTACCAACTAGCTTGGCTTAGGACCACTTTTGGACCAGATCTCTTTTTCTTTAAAAATTGGGATTTCAAGGAAGTAAAAAGACTGCTATGGATCAGTGTTATGTCCCCTATATCACCATTGGAAGAAAAAATCTGTTCCATTTCCTGGATAGAGCTACTAACCTCCCTTGAGATATTTTGCAAAATAGTAGGGTTCTCCAGTATACAGGACCACCTCAGACGTCGCATATCATTAGATAACACAACATCCGAGGTGGGCAGCTCCCCTGCCGCCAAAAGAGCACAATCCCTTTTCCACCACTTATGAGATAAACAAAGGGGATTATGGTCACTTTCTGGGAGGTCTAAAACCTTCATATCAACAAGAGAGTGCCATAGGCTCACGGCGGCAAGGATATAGTCAATACGGCTCTTGCTTTGCCCATTATTAAATGTATATGCACCATTACGGTCGCTAGGCATCCTACCGTTCAGAGCCCTCAGACTTCTCCATACAAAGGGAGTTAATCTGTATTATTACTTCCGTCCACCTTTTTATGGGAGGCAATTCTAAAGGGGGGATGCCCCAAAGTGCCTCTTCGTTCTCATATTCATCCCCCTCAAGGAGTACCAATGTATCAAAGGTGACATTGAAATCACCTACTACTACAACAAAAGTACCAAATGAATGGAGATCGAACAGCCTCAATAGTTCGTCAAAAACTGGTGATCTTACCCCTCCAGAACCCCTTACATAGACATTATAGATATCAATTATGACCACAGAACCAAGTTCTAGCCTTAGCAGTTGGATATTTCTACTCCCAGTAGGGATGGATTTGCTGTTTAGATTTAGTTCTTGTCGAAGCCAAATCGTTAGTCCCCCAGATGGTCGGCCATGCGCCCCTTTTATGGCCGGAATGCGGAAGTTCAGATAACCTACGCAAAATCGTGGTTCTAACAACCAAGTCTCCTGGAATAGGCATATATCCATATTATTAATGAAATTAACCCAGTCATCAATGGACAACTTAGCATTTAATCCAGCTATATTCCAAGAGAGTAATGAACCTCCCACCATAGATAAAAAGTTGTTAGTGGGCATAGTGGCTTGAAGAGCAGGGCTAAAGTTATTCGGGGGTAAAGTGGGGGTCAGACTCGGCTCTGGAGCAATGGTGAAAGGGCAGTTATTAGGACCCATACCCATATAAGGGGTAGAAATAGAACAAGGACCAGTACAACAACTATTAGCACTATGCAGTAGATTCCCTTCATCTATTTCCCTTGTGAGAAAACCACAAGAGCCTGTATCCCCCGGAGCATCTAGTCAGTCAACGCTATCCAATGAAGTCCCAACCTCTCTGTCAGCACTCCATTGATCACACTTTACCCACCCTGAGCCATGCAATATAGATTTTCTAAACTGAATAGGAGAGCCATTAGGGGGACTTGTCCTGAACTCCAGGGTAAAGAGATTTTCCACAAGTTCACTACTACTTAAACTTAGTTCAATACAATCAGTTGAAGACATTGGAGAGATAAGTCTAGCGGCTTTAATGATGTCGTCTCTGATAACAGAGCGACAACCTCTGACATGCCTCAACCAATGAATCGCCTTGTTTTTCAGCGGATTTTGGAACATTAATCATAAAGATTTTATTTGTGCGACTGATATCAATATTCATAGATTGCTCCTCACATGTCCCCCTTCCTACTAAGGGTCTTTGTGTACAAATAGCAAGAACCCCTCTCTCTCCTTCATTCCTCTTGCAATTCAGATGGATCTGTGGGGCACCTACAGGGATGCCCCCAGAGCGACGTGAAGTGCGAATATTCTCCGCCCTTACTACGTCGCTATACATTACCACCTCATTAACTTGGACTCCTGATTTTATCGGCCCCGGTGGGTTAACCTGAGAGACTATCCTACCATCTACGGGTAATGAGGGTGCTTTCTTAGGGATACAAGGGGGTAGATGTTGATCTATTGCACAATTTCCAACAGCAACGGTCAGGGTGTTAATCACTGCCTTCAGTGCACTAACTTCCTCCCGCAGTGAATAAACTAACTTAATAAGAGCTTGTAGGGGATCTTCATGGATCCTAGCAATACTACATGGGAGGGCCATTAATAAAGATGGTAAGGGATCAATTGATTCTACACTATTCTCCCTCAACTCATTCATCAATGGGGCAAATCTATTGGAACACAGAACATCAGGTATGGCATCCGCGGGGTCAATTGAAGCGCTGGATAGCGAGAAGTCCCCTCCATCAGGTACAACTCCCACTCCCGCGCTCCCCTGACCCCTGGATGCTTTTTTTGATTTGGTACGAAACATGGCCGGAACAATAGGGGGTAAGCTGTGTTTGGTATACACCGGGGCATCCCCAGGCGTAACAGATGGATCTCCAACTACTCCCTGTTCAGACCCCAAAATAGCTTCACACTCCCCTACCAATAGATTAATACGATCCAGAGTCCCCTCTGGGTCGGGCAGTTTAGCAGCTCTACGGATTCTTTTCCTTTTACGCAGTTTTAATGCTGTGCTACCTTCGCCACCAACCCCTTGGCTCTCTGCATACTTTCGTTTACCCATGATAAAAAGGGGGTCACAATAGAAGCTACTGGCAGGGCGAACAAGAGGACCTATTCAAAGAAAGATAGTAGCGGATCAACAACACGCTACCTTCTAGAAGCGCCCAGCTCAGTCCACAAATCAGTCAAGGGGGATAGCCCAGCCTAGCCTCCTTCTGCACCCGACGGCCACAGACGGCCCGCCCTTTGTCCGGGCTTCGTCCGGCGCGTCCGCTCGCGTTCCGCGTAGCGGAGCATCCTACAGATTATATAATGTTGTGGGCGGAGTTCAAAACAGGAGACAGGTGAGGCAGCCCCTCGGTCCTCTGGGAGATGCAGTCCAACACTGCCCAGCACCCTCACAGCGACGCGTTTCCCGCGAAGCGGGAAGCGCTAGGTCTTCTAATTGGCGCTATGGGCGGAGTTCAAAACAGGAGACAGGTGAGGCAGCCCCTCGGTCCTCTGGGAGATGCAGTCCAACACTGCCCAGCGCCCTCACAGCGACACGTTTCCCGCGAAGCAGGAAGCGCTAGGTCTTCTAATAGGCGCTATGGGCGGAGTTCAAAACAGGAGACAGGTGAGGCAGCCCCTCGGTCCTCTGGGAGATGCAGTCCAACACTGCCCAACACCCTCACAGTGACGCGTTTCCCGCGAAGCGGGAAGTGTGTCGGTCTTCGAATAGGCGCTATGGGCGGAGTTCAAAACAGGAGACAGGTGAGGCAGCCCCTTGGTCCTCTGGGAGATGCAGTCCAACACTGCCCAGCACCCTCACAGCGACGCATTTCCCGCGAAGCGGGAAGCACTAGGTCTTCTAATAGGCGCTATGGGCGGAGTTCAAAACAGGAGACTGGTGAGGCAGCCCCTCGGTCCTCTGGGAGATGCAGTCCAACCCTGCCCAGCACCCTCACAGCGATGCGTTTCCCTGGTTTTGTACGAGTGAAATGTCCAATTAACTATAACATCCCTGAAACCTATGTTTTTTTCAGTGAATTTCTAAGTTTTTTAAAATGCTAATTTCTAAGTATAACGTGCCTGAAACCTATGGTTTTTTCAGTGAATATATATATATATTCATGGAAAGTTCCCAATTTGACTGCAGTCATGTGATTACAAATTTATGGTGTTAAAATGGTGATTCCGGTGAGCAGGTCATGCACGGAGTTGTGTCATATATATACACTGTGCAATAGAATTACATTTTGTAATGTTTGGATATAGCCAGCCATACAGTCTAAAGATTTGTGGAGTGAACATTTTAACACTACTTAGGTTTTTGCATTAGTGCATTGTATTAACATCATAGTATGTTTTCTATGTTCACTGATGAATGCAGTGGGAAAGGCTATATATACTTACATGTTTAAGGCACCAGTAGATTGAGAAAGGTTTCTGTGAAGCTGAAATGCATCTCTTTGGTCTCGAGGTTGAGGGAGACCTGAGAAAATAAATTTGCCGAATCTTAGCAGCCGCGTGTACATGCCTTCTTCGTTATTGGAGCAGGATTGTGTGTTCATATATATCTATATATATATATATTCACTTAAAAAACCATAGGTTTCACACATGTTATAGTTAGGTGGATATTTCACTCGTAAAAAACCAATGAAATTCCCCCGTTATAGTTAGTTCAGATAACTATAACTCGCGCGCCCGCAATCCTCTGCTCATGACATCACATATTACATCACTCATGACATGGTCCGTGGCATCACTCTTGACATCACTGATGACATCATCCTTGTGATAGAGTGGCGGTCGCGCGAGTTATAGTTATCTGAACTAACTATAACGGGGGAATTTCATTGGTTTTTTACGAGTGAAATATCCACCTAACTATAACGTGTGAAACCTATGTTTTTTAAGTGAATTTGCAAGGTTTTTTAAATGCTAATTCCTAACTATAACGTGTGTGAAACCTATGGTTTTTTCAGTGAATTTGTATGTTTTTTGAAATGCTAAGTTATGTATGTATTATTATTATTTTTTTTTATTTTTTTTTCAATAAACTACGTATTAAATTTTTAAAAAAAATTTTTAATGGTTTTTCACCATGCGCGCACGGTGCGCACACCCCCATGATTTAAAAAAACATAAAAATGTAAATGTTTTTTTCTGCCTTCGGGGTCCTTCAGGGACCCCCTGACAAAGGCTAGGGGGTCAGGAACTCTCTACCCTGCCCCCTTTCGCCACCTTCCTTTTCCACTCTCGCACTGAAAACAAACAAAATGGCGGCAGACACTTCCTGATTTCGACCGATTCGAACGTTGACTGACATGTAACAACCAATCAGAATTACGCTCACCCACGTTAGGGTGCGCGCACGGTGCGCGCACGGTGCACGGCTATAGATATGTATGTGCTTTTTACTGCAATTTTCTCTGGAACTACTGAACAGATTGACTCCATATATGCAAAAGGCACATCCCTGACCTGAGGACTACCTCTCTGGCAAATTTCAAGTAATTCTGTTCAGCCGTTCGGGCTGTACCTTCGACTAAAGGTCCTAGGGGAAAATGCATGGGGAAAACGCATTTTGGGACCCCCTTTTTTCTCGGCCCCCGCTTGACAAATCCCCCCGAGACTTTCAGGGTAGGAGCTGAGCGGAACGCCCCATTAGTTTTGAAAATTTCGCGAAGATTGATCAACCGGCGCCAAAGTTATTCAAAATAGAATTTTCAGATTTCCTATGGAAACACGGTCCTAACTATAACTATCTACTGGCGACCGCCAGTAGATAATATATATATATATACATATGTATATATATATATTATCTACTGGCGGTCGCCAGTAGATAGTTATAGTTAGGACCGTGTTTTCATAGGAAATCCGCAACATTCTATTAGGAATAACTTTGGCTCCGGTTGACGAATCCTCGTGAAATTTTCAAAATAGGTGGGGCGCTCCGCTCCTACCCTGAAAGTCTCGGGGGGATTCGTCAAGTGGGGGCTGAGAAAAAAGGGGGGTCCCAAAACGCGTTTTCCCCATGAAATTTTCCATAGGGACCTTTAGTCCAAGGTACAGCCCGAACGGCTGAACAGAATTACTTGAAATTTGGCAGAGAGGTAGTCCTCAGCTCAGGGATGTGCCTTTTGCATATATGGTGTCAATCTGTTCGATAGTTCCTGAGAAAATCAAAAGTAAAATCACATACATATCTGGGCGGAGCCTAACCACACATCTCATCCTGAGATCTGATTGGCTGTCAACACTTCATCCAAGAAGTGTTGGCAGCCATCTTGGGACCAATACACATGATAGCACCTCATTAAAAAGCACTGCAGTTAATAGAAGGTTTTAAGACTTTAGTTACATTATAAATCATTTATTGATGGTACCATACTCATTTTAGGAATTGTGGTATGTTCTAAGGTGATTTCACCATGTGAAAAAGCCTTCTGCTGGGATATCATGATTGAGAGAAAAATATTTTCTCATGCTTTTCCCACAGAGGTTTGGAAGGTAATCTATAAGCTAAACTGAGAGCTTATTTTCTGTAAATTCACATTATCTTTCTCAGTCATGTGAGAATGAAGTCTGACATTCTCAGTAAAACATGTACATCCAACAAGGGCAGAGACTGTCAGTTGATTCCTTTGTGTTCTACTGCAGCTTCCCAGAGTGTTCCAAAGAACAACTAGAGCGCTAACAGTCCTACTTATGATAAACGTATGGCACACCTGAAGCCATCTTGATTGGAATAAAGTGGTAACTCTTAAAACATTTAATTTAAAAAGGAACAAAATGAGGGGGTTCATTTTTCCATAGAAAGTATGATTAGTGCTGCAGAAAGAAAAATTAGGGCACGTTTTGAGTGACCTCTCAAATCCTCTTCTATTTCATTAAAAAATTCTGAAATGCAGACTGAAACATGCACTTTCAATACCAGCAGCAGACTTCCCTGGTGAGCAGTAGCTTTACTACAGTGATCTAATGAGCAAAAAGAGTGCTAACATTCTGAATTTATGGCAAATGTGTGACACATCTGAATGCCTTCTTGATGGAATCAAAGTAAAAAACTGAAAGTATTTCCTACTGAGGAGACTGCAGTAAATGAGGAAATTAGGAAACTTCATAACAAATAAGTCTCCCAAGGTGGCCACCAGAGACAAAAGAGCCCAAATGTAGCCCAAATATCACCCAGATGTAGCCCAAGTATAGCCCAATGACAGAATGTCCCAGAGTGTTCTTAAAAACAACTAGAGCGCTTACTGTCTTCATTATGACAAATGTATGGCACACCTGAAGCCATCTTGATTGGAATAAACTGGTACACAAAACATTTAATTTAAAAAGGAACACAATGAGGAGATTCGTTTTTCCATAGAAATTATGATTAATGCTGAAGAAACAAAAATGAGGGCACATTTTGAGTGACTTCTCAAATCCTCTTCTATTTCATTAAAAAATTCTGACATGCAGACTTAAACATGCACTTTTAATACCAGGAGCAGACTTCCATGGTGAACAGTAGTTTTACTACGGTGAGCTAATGAGCAACTAGAGTGCTAACATTCAGAATTTATGGCAAATGTGTGACATATCTGAATACCTTCATGATGGAATCAAAGTAAAAAACTGAAAGCATTTCCTACTGAGGAGACTGCAGTACATGAGGAAATTAGGAAACTTCATAACAAATAAATCTCCCAAGATGGCCACTGGAGACAAAAGAGCCCAAATGTAGCCCAAAATCACCCAGATGTAGCCCAAATATAGCCCAATGACAGAAGTGTGCAAAACACTTATTATTTTGTGTTTTTGCAGTTTTATATAGTGCAGACTTGTCAGGTATTGGAGTGCTTTACATGAGCAATGGTTACATCACACAAGAACAAATTCATTTTGGTTGTAGACATGGGGAGATTAAGTGATTTGACCAGAAAAACAGAATGTCGAGCTGAAGCAGAAACTCCAACCTGGTTCCCCAGTTGCAAAGTCTGCAGTTCTGGAAGTAACACCACATCCTCTCCCCTAAGTGCAACATTTAATCAAGTGGTCAACTGGATAAAAAAAACATAAAGATAACAAATAATTTAAAAGTTCTTTGTCGCTATTTGAAAACTCAGAAAATATGTCCTTATTTTAGTCTTTTATAGCACTAACCATAATTTTGATGCAAATAAGACCCTCTCATATATGTCATTTCTAAAGTAAATGCTCTAGGTGTTACAGTTTTGATTACATCAAGATGATGTCAGGCGTTCCACATGTTAGCAATCTAGTTGTTCATTAGGATACGGTTGAGAGGCAGAGGCCAGGGGCACGGACTCTGAAAATTGAAGGCAGGTAGGAGGGTGCAAAGGCAACAATTTAACCACACTGAGCAGGCAGGAAGGGCCGTGGCAGCACAACAGACTATGGAGGGCAGTGGGAAGGGGGGCAGGGGCAACAAACCAACAATACAGGACTTGCAAGAGAGGCTGTGGCAATGTAATAGACCATTGTGGGCAGAAGGAAGAGGCAATGGTAGTACAACCATACATGCCAACAGACCCGATTCAGCCAGCAAACGTCCAATGTTTTTAAGCTCAAATGGGCTTTATTTGATCTGTCTCCTGTCTACAATCTCCTCTTTTTCAATGTAACTCAAATGGGGAAAATCAATACCCCAGTTTTTTTTCAAAATCTCCCTCTTACCAAGTTCAAAATGTTCGCAAGTATGGTACATTGGATCATGGAAGGAAATGGGGTAGGGACATGGACTTGGATAACAGAGGACAGGAGGGACATGGAGAGGTGCACCAAACTGACCCTGCAGGGCAGGCATCAGGGTTTGCAGCAGCACAATACACCACACAGGGCATGCGGGACGGGAGTGCAGCACAACAATCCATAGAAAGCAAGAGGGAGGGGACAAGACCATGCACATGGACAACAGAGAACAGAGGGGCAAGAGGCAATGGTAGCTAGCTGACCATAATGGACAGACAGGAGAGAAATCTGCAGCATAACAGACCATAAAGGTCAGGAGGGACGGATCAGGGGCATTACAATGGAACAGACAAGCCAGGAGGGAGGGAGTAGGGGTCTGCACATGTAAACAGAGGGCTGGGGGTAAGGGGGCAGGGCAGGAGCAGCAAGATAACCATGGAGGTCAGGCAGGATGGGCACTAGAAGCAAGACACACCATGAAGAGCAAGAGTGAGACTGTGATGGCATACACACAGACCATGGAAGGAAGGTGGAAGGGGGTCAGGGGCAGCTAACTGACCACACAGGGAAGGTGGGAGGGGCCATGACAGCACAGAAGACCATGCATGGCAAGTGGGAGGGTTAGTGGCAGCACAATGGCTATGATGGGCAAGAAGGAGGGTGCAGCGGCATGCACAAAGGACGATGGAGGATAGAAGGGAGGGTCAGGACCTGTGCAAAGACAAGAAAGTTCAGAGGAAGGGACCTCACAGCAGACCACACGGGGCAGGCAGGAGGAGCAGTTGCAGCACAACAGACCAGGGAGGGCAGAAGGGTGTGGCAGTACAATGGACCATGTAGGACAGGAGGAAGAGGATAGGGGCATGGCATGTGGACAGGCAGGGTGGAGGTGGCAGGGACAGGTTACAGTCATCTGACAATGCTAGGCAGGTGGGAGGGGAGTGGCAGCTCAACAGAACACTCAGAGTAGATAGGAGTGGCAGGTCCATGGAACATGGTGGGCAAAAAGGATGGAGCAGGGGCATGCACAAAGACATCGGAGGGCAGGGGGAAGGAGAATAGGGGCAGCAAGCTAAGCACAGAGTTTAAGCAGGAGGTCAATGATGGGGCATAGAATTGGGCAATGGAGGGCAGGAGGAGTGGACTGGTACATCATACTAAATTGAGGGCAGTGGCAGCACATCAGACCATGCATGGCAGGAGGGAGGAGGCTAGTCCATGGATTCACACAACAGAGGATAGGGAGGAGGGGGATGGGGCAGCAAGCTAACTGTTCAGAGAAGGCGGGTATTAGGAACTTTATTGTATTTAAAACGCGTGTCTGTGTGAACTACTTAAAATATGAACAAGTATGCAACATAATCTCACTTTTATTCAGAAAGAAGAGGACGTTTGTGACTGTGACTCCGGGCTCACTTGGCAGAAACACCCCCTGACCCTCCACCCCCTATCGCAAAATGTAATGCCCGTGAAAAGGGTAGGTGCACACAGTGTTATATAGAACATAGTCCTGAGAACACGATTGAAAATGAAAACTAGATATAGTGTATGGTATAAACTATGCACCAAAAAGTGTGATATAAGATGAACCGGGCGTGATATAATATGCAATACATTGTGCGCAGTGACAGATTCATTGGAGAGCGCGAGATAGCACAGGCACTAGCGCGTGCTATGCGATATGCGCCTTGGAGTGTAATATGCACAGGGCAGTGTTGTGTAACCTAACTAGTCTCTAAAGTTGTAATATAAAATATGTGCTGGGGAGTGTAACGTTGCATATGCACTGTGACAAAGATATGGATCCCAGATTGTAATATGTATGGCATAGCGCTGTGCGTTATAACATAGGCATCGAGGAAGGCACGTTAGATGGGGCAATATAACCCGTGCGAAGACAAGTGTGGCATGACATATTCACGGGGTGGTGTTACAGTGCACATGGGCTAGAGAGTGTCATAGCATATGCACTAGCTAGTGGAATACAACACAGAGGTGTGTGGCACTCGGCAGGCAATGGTGGGTGTAACACAGCATTGGGCTCTGCCAGGAGCGCGCTGTGACTCTCAAGTGATGTTCGTCCCCTTTCCAGAGAGTAAAATAAAAAGTATTACACATCCGGCAGTGGATGTGTGTTTTATTAACCGTGAGGGGGGTTTCTTGCATAGTTTTGGTCGAATTTTTGTCGAATCCCCTTTGAATGGCTTGGTGTGCGTGTGTATTAAATGTGCCCGTCAATAGCTACCCATGTTTGTATAAAGAAACGACAAGGGTGTCTTCCGGAATTAGGCACAGTAGGGCATCAGACATGTCAGAGCTTCACTAGTGGTGTAAATACATTCCACGTGGATTCATTGTATGCATAGTCGCCTTTTAATGAATATCACGCAAATCGTCATGGTGATAGGTACGTACGGTTTGTCCAGCATGTCCTAGGTGTGTCTATAAATATATATTTTTTAAAAATAATAAAAAACAGTGGCCGGCCCTGGGGATTGGGGTCCCTGGGGCCGATTAAGGCCTTGGGAGGGGGGCCACGCGGCACCCTTCCAAATTTATTTCTCAAAAAAATATAATTAGGAGACAGGCCCTGGGGGATGGGGTCATCAGGAATCTAGTATGAACCTCTAAACCGGCCTGTATGATTCTCCAATAGATCTCTACAGATTCTGCATTTCCCAATCTAGTTAATTAAAGATTCAATTATTTCATATTGTCACAACATTTCTATAGAATCCACTTGACTACAGTTTTATATACAAAATATATATTTTTTTATTTGTTTTTACTCTTTTTTCATCTTATCAAGATTTATACATAATTTAGAAAATAGAGCTTGTTAAATTTTATACTCATTATTTGGAATACAGACATTTTTACAAAAAGAATAATTGTGAGAAAAGACATCCTAGACATCTACAATATAAAAGAAAAAAAACATTTGCTATCCATTCATACTTCATACTTGCATTTAAACAGAAAAGAGTAAGGAAAATAGTCTAAAAATGAAAAGGAAGCTAAAACTTTAAATTTGTCAGATTTCTCCAGTTGACTGAAAATGGGAGGATGTTAGCTTTCAATATCTTCGATATTGGCAATTTCACGGTCAACGCGCGTTTCAGTGGGTGAACCACCTTCTTCAGGACCAACTGCCAGAGTTAGCAAGTGGGAATGTTAAAAGGGATGTCAGGGTGTCTGTAAGATAAACACAAGGAATTTGAAATTGTCAAATGATCGGGAAACACTTAATTTCATTTTCTAAAGTTGAAAATGGTTGCTATCATGCACTTTAGATGTGGAGTTTTTTGAGCGAGGGAACATGCATATTGGGGTGGGATGTGGAACTTCAGAAACGACCCAGGGGTGATTTGTGCATAACATTAAAGTAAAATGATAGAAGGTGAGGTGAGTTCTGAAAGTGAGGTCCCAGAAAATAGGTTTATAAAGGTCACAGGAAAATGTACGCAAAAACTACCTATACATTCATCAGGTGATATATAGGTATTTGGCCTCGCAAGTCTATTTTGTCTTGAAGCGACAGATGCTTGGTATTTCTAAAATAAATAGAACATTGAGAACTTAGACAAAAATTCGATCTGTGGCGGCATTTAAAAGGCTATAATCAGAGTGTCTATCTAAATACCTTGGAAGGTCTGAATGTGGGCATGTGTACTCACTCAAGAGTATGTATGTACAGCTTCCGGTATTTGTCAGAGAAACGACTGCTGTGAATCTACAAGGAGGAAAGCTTTTATGTCACACTGTCTCATGGTGATTGATTACAATAGAACTGTGTAATTAGAAGGTCAGTCATGTACCTCGTGTTTGGTTTCCTATTCCAAAGTGGTTTCCACGTTCAGGCAGCAATTCAGGCGCTCCTTCTATCTATTGTTCCACAGGATGAACGTTTGATTTAGGTAGGTGCGTCCTGTTACGGCATAGCGCTGTGAAGGGAGAGAAGCGTTATATAGCATTTTGAGTTGGGAGTGGGCATAGCACCTGCAAGGTGTAATGACGTGCAATAATAGCTGCGATAGACCAAGAATGTGATGCTGGGGAGGTTTAGAACTGATATGAATCTCTTGAATTAAATGCCCGATATGAACGGACCAGATCTATAAGGTCTCCAAGATTGTGCTAAGCGAAAGTCTGTAGCGCCATGCGTTGGTCATAAAGAAACCTCTTTTGCGTGGCTATGACGTTCTCAGTAATGAGGCAATAGGTTAAAACAGACAAAAAGCGATCTCTATAGGTTTTTATTATCAAAAAAACTTTGAGGTGACACTATCGCTAGTCTCTCTGTCTACCACAGAGAACCTATTAGCATCGGGAAGGTTGTGGAGGACACTCAAAAAAGATCGAGTGCTACACGACAAAGTTTCAAAGACCTAGAGTTTAAACAAGAGGTATAACGGCCTACGATGACCTCGCCAAAAGCTTCATGTTATCATTAAGGGGCATACCTCAGTTCGCCTTGACGCCGTGGAGCATCCATCGCCAGGAGTCGACACCTTGTGTTATGGGATTGTCGAATTTTAAGCAAAATGTTAGTCTCGCGAGATGACGTACCTTCGCTAAATGAGTGGCTGGTATCTAAATCGATATCTAGGCGCCATCTTGGAATGGGGTTCTAATCTTACTAATTGTAAAGTAAGTTGCGTGAAGAGGAGGCAAGAATTCGTAGCTGTTTGTATACAAAACGAATAAAGATGACGAGCTGTTTGTATACGAAACGAATAAAGATAACGTGTGAATAAGTTAGAAATTAGCATCCGGCCTTGATTTTCTAAATACGAGTCAGCGCATCGCAACGAGAATCTCTCGTATGTGGTCCATATAGCGTGATGGGTATCCATCTCATGCTTTTATTTCTAAGAAAGTGTGAGTTGTGAGCGAGCCACGATACTATTGCGAGTCACGCCCAGCTTATGGCTGCAAATATCATTTGCAAAGTCAGCGCCATATTAGAGTGGGTGGTGGTTCTTACGTGTTGACCACAAGGAAGGCCTTAAGGATGTATCAATTAAGAGTGACAGTCATAGATTCAAGATTTGGTAGGGTCACCTGACAGCTGCATGTAGGTTAGTAGTGAAAGGCGCAAGATTCCAATTGGTTCACTGAAGGGAATGCCTACAAGATGGGTATATGGGGTGACGCTAGGCTGATGTCAAGCAGGATAGTGTGTGCAAACAGGGCAGGCTACATATGTGTGTTATTATGTAGTTATCCAGATAATCTCCTCATTAAGGCCTTGCCGGACAGTATCACAATGGAATATCCAAAAGGTCTCTCTGTTTTTTCGCACTTTGTGCGTGTCTTGGCCCGATTTTGGAATTACCTTTTCTAAAATGAGCCATTTGAGGTCTTGTTCCCCATGGTTATGTTCCAGATAATGTTGAACCATCGGGGCATGTTCCTTTCGAGTTCTGATGGCCGATTTGTGCTCCGAGAGCCTAATACGGAATTCACGGCCAGTTTCTCCTATATAGCCTAGACCGCAAGGGCAGAGGATGAGGTAGATTATGTTGCTGCTCCTGCAGTTTGTGTGACTTTTAAGTCTACCTCCTCTGGTTCCATATGCCCATGTGTCTGTGATGATGGCTGTGGGGCAGGCGTGGCAAGTACCACATCTGTGGTTGCCTAGAATTTCTGGTAATCCATTTATTGTGCTTTGGACCAATCGGATGTTAGTTTGTCGCATTCTGCTATGTACTAGCTTGTCCTTAAGGTTGGCATTTCTCCTGAAAGCCACTAAAGGTTTTTCAAGAGCTTTGCTGCTTTCATTCGTGTTAAGAATTTTCCAATTCTTATTCAGTATTTGCTGGACTTTCTGATTGTAGTTAGAATGGTTAATTACACAGACAAGTCGTTTCATGGGATTTTTTTCCCGGCCCTGGAAAAGGCTGTCACGGTTATAGTATTTAGCTCGTTTAAGAGATTGTTTGATGAGGCGTTTAGGGTAGCCTCTAAGTAAGAGCCTTTTCTTTAGGTCTTCTGCATGTTTGTTGTATTCATGTAGATTAGTACAGTTGCGTCTGATTCTAAGAAATTCCCCAAAGGGGATAGAATCTTTTTGGCAGGAAGGATGAAAGCTAGTGTGTTGTAGAATAGTGTTCTTTGCTGTAGGTTTACGATATAGGCTAACCTCTATGTTTCCAGTGCCGCTGTTTATCCATATGTCCAAAAATTCAACTTTTTCTGGCGAGTAGTGTGCGGTGAATTTTAGATTGTATTCGCTATGGTTAAGCCAGTCAATGAATTGATTGAGGTCCTCTACAGTTCCTGTCCAAATAAAGAAAATATCGTCTATGAACCTATGCCAGGTGGCAATGTTTTCGTAGAAGGGAGCAACTTCGTTGTAAATATGTTTTAGCTCGAATTTCCCCATATACGTATTGGCTACACTCGGTGCACAGGAAGCCCCCATGCTGGTGCCTTGTACTTGCTTATACAGTTGGTCCTTGAATTCAAAGTAGTTGTGATGGAGTACTGTATCTAAGCATTCCAAGATAAAAGCATTGGGTCTCTCACCCTGTATTCTGTTCAATAGGGTTTCCACTGCCTGTAGTGCTCGGTCTTGGGGTATATTAGTATAGAGAGACTCTATATCTAATGTTACCAAAAGTTGGCTTTCTTTGTTAAATGGCATGTGTTCCACAGTTGCAATCATGTGGCCTGTGTCCTTGATGTATGACCGATATTGTTTAGTGACGGGGCAAAGAAACGAATCTACGTATTGTGACAACGGTTCTGTAAGCGAGTTAATAGACGAGATGATAGGACGCAAAGGGGGATCCCGTGTGTCTTTATGGGTTTTAGGAACGCCATATAGTGTCGAGGTTGTCGCGTTGTTTTTGTTTGAGAAAGTCAGTTCTTTTTGGCAAATATAGCCATCTCTGAAAGCTTTTGACGTGCTGGTCTCTATTCTTGTTTGCAGTTCCTTCAAAACTGATCTACGGGCTGGTTGGTAGTGCTCTGGTATTTTGAGCATTGCTTCTACTTTTTGTGAGTAGTTGTCACTGTCAAGGATGACAATACCACCTGCTTTATCACTCGGTTTGATTATTATGGAGTTGTTGCTAGCTAGTTCTTTGAGAGCTGTAGTTTCAGATTTTGTCAAATTTGGAGTTGGTTTTCGAATGAATTTGGTGACTCTCTCCAATTCTTTAATTACCGTCTTTTCAAATATTGCAACTTCAGGTCCCACCATTTCCAAAGTTGGTGTAAAGTTTGATGGTGGTTTGCAACCAGAGTAATTTTCTTCCTCTTCTAGCGGAGTTAAATCTGACATAAACTTCTGTAGGCGGACTTTCCTAAAAAAGGAGAATAAGTCTTTATTTAAGGTAAACATGTCAGGGGGAGTGCTTGGGACAAAGGAGAGACCTTTGCTAAGGAGCGTACATTCAGCATTGGTTAATTGGTGTCTTGAGAGATTGAATATAGGTATGGTTTCTCTTTCTGTGTCACTACCTACTGCGACTTCCAATATTGCTGATTCCTCGTTCTCATGTATGGCTGAGGATGTACTTGCTCTGTTGGATGGTAATTGCTCCTGCCTCGTCTTTGAAATCTTGCTCGTCCCCTGCCCCTGCCTTGCTCTAAAAAAGGGGAATGGCCATACTGTTGGTGATTATGCATGGATCCCCTGCGGTTTCTAGGGTTGTATTCCTATTCATCATTTAGGTATGCGTTATCATGTTCAGAGTCAGAGGAGTTGGTATCTGAGAAAGTAACTGTTTTCTGTCTTTTATTGGGGTACATGTTCAACTGTCCTGCTTCCGATTCCTCCTGTTGGAAGAAATTACTCTGTAGATAAGGGTAGATTTTTTCTTGTGAAAACCACCTTATATCCTTTTTTAATTTTTCTGTTTTTTTCTTTATAAGGTAGTCTTCAAATTCTTGAAGTTCTTGATTCATGTTTAGAAGCTTGTTTTTACCTTCTTCTACACTGGTGTTAGTTTTAAGTTTCTCCTCTAGCTCTGTAATTTCCTGGTTAAGGACTGTTATCATTTCCTTGACCGTTTCAATAATAAGTATCATCCAGTCCCTGGAGCAACGGTTCGCAATGTGCGACCATCGCTCCAGGAACTGGCGTACTTGTACAAAGAGTGCAGGGATGGATGGGGTCATCAGGGCCAATAAATTAGAATAAGAAGGGGAACCACACAGCCCCCCTTCTTACAAAAATAAAATAAATAAAAGACTGGCATCGCGCTGGAGGCCACGCCCCCTCCTTGCAGCACTCTGCAAATGCGCCCCCTGGCAAGTTGTAAGTTGGGGAATTCATTCCTCTTCAATACTGAGGGTCCCTGAGGGCCAACTAGCCCAACAGGCATCTCCAGTATGCGCTGGGGAGCTGTGCTGCAGACAGGTGTTCTGAGGCCAAGCCCCTTTTACAACTCTCTGCAACGCAGCTCTGTGGCGCTTACTGGAGGTACCTAGTGGTCTAGTTTGACCCTATGGACCCTTAGGATTCAAGGGGACTTAATCTCTCAACTTAGAACAGCCACAGGGCGCGTTTACACAGTGGTGAAGGGAGGGGACGGGGCCTGAGGTGACGTGTGCAAACACGCACTATGGCACGTTTTAAATTAGGGATATAATTTCCCTTCAATCCTGAGGGCCCCTGGGGGCTAACTAGCCCACCAAGTGCTTCCATTAAGCGCCACTGAGCTGCATTGCAGAGAGGTGGACCAGGCCGTGCCACTTTTTACACCTCTCTGCAACACAGCTCTGTGGCACTTACTGGAGGTACCTAGTGGGCTAGTTGGACCCTAGGGACCCTCAGGATTCAAATGAACTTAATCTCCCAACTAAAAACGGACACAGGGCGTGTTTACACAGTTGTGAAGGGAGGGGACGGGGCTTGAGTTAACGTGTGCAAAAACGCCCTGTGGCCCGTTTTAAGAGGTAGTTTTAATCCCCCTGCCCTAGTATATACTAGGGGCTTACAGAGGAGGTCATGCTAATCACAGGGGGACCCCAACGCATAATGTTCCCTAGTGTATGTAGGTGTTTTCACTGTATTCTAAGTGTCTTTTAACATAGCACTGGCTCTAGGACTGGTTAGTCAGACTCAGTTACCACCAGTATCCGTCTGAAAAAGTTGAGGATACAGGATGATTTTGCAACAAGGCTTCTTTCTGCTCTTCTTTTTGTTCTTTCTGCACGTTATCCTTCTTCCTGCACTTTTCTTCGTCTTTGAGGACTTCGGTTGCTTCTTTCTGCACTTCTTTTTTTTCTTTCTGTGCATTTTTTCTTCTTTCTTCACATGTCCTATCTCTGTAGGCATAGTTAGAAATTAGCATTTAAAAAACCTTTGAAATTCACAGAAAAAAACATAGGTTTCAGGCACGTAATAGTTAGGAATCAGCATTTAAAAAACCTCAGAAATTCACTGAAAAAACCATAGGTTTCAGGGGCGTTATAGTTAGCTGGACTTTTCACTTGTACAAAACCATTGAAATTCCCCCGTTATAGTTAGTTCAGCTAACTATAACTCGCGCGCCCGCAATGCACTGCTGATGGCGTCACATATTACATCACTCATGACATGGTCAGTGACATCACTCATGACTTCACTGATGACATCTCATCAGACAAGAAAAATTGGACAATCCAAAAAATTATAGCACATCACATATATACCACATATATAATGAATACAAAATACTATAGGGATGGTAAGAAAAGCGAAATACTTAATTACAAGACAAGATAATGTCTAATTGCACAATATCTTATCCTAAACATAGCTAGACCTATTAACACCTGAATCCAATCTGTTATGGCAGACCAAATCTTGGCTCCCATTGCTCTCTTCCTCTTTCCTTTAGTTTTGTAAATTGCTAGTTCTAAATTATACATGGCTAGCAACCTTGACCGCCAACTCAAAAAAGACGGTGGATCAGGACTAATCCAATCCTTAGTGATACACGCCCGTACCACCGCCATACAGATAAGCAAAAAAGATATAAGGCTTCCTGAACTAGTTAGTGCAATAGTGTCCGAGCCAACCCCTATTAAAACCAATTCTCCAGCTATACTCAGAGAGGATTCAGTTATTATACCTAAAGACAGCTCAATTTCCCTAAATAAATCCCCTAATTTAGGGCATAGAAAAAACATATGAACTGAGCCTGCTGCATACAGGCCACATCTATTACATTTGGCCCCACCTGATGTCCCCCATTTCGAGATCTTGCTTGGGGTATAATACATATCATATAAGGCCATATAATGTTGAGTGCGCATCCTCCCAGTCATCAGAACTCGATTAGCAAGCCCTAACGATTCCCTGATATTAACTTCCTCGACCCATAATTTTCTTACCCATTTTCCTTGACAGACATCTAAATCATCAGGAAATGACTCTACTAATTGTACATAAAATTGACCAATAGATGTTTTTTTCTTCATTTTTTTGATAAGCAGAATCTTGACAAGGTGTTGTTCAAATCCGGACCCTTTCTTGGTTAAATAGCTACGAATTAGAAAATATATAAATAACTCATGCTTGCCTAACCCATATTTCTCTTCCAAATCTGCAAACGATACCAGTTGACTATCAACACATAAATCCCCTAAACAACAAATTCCTTTTAATCCCCATCTATCCGTCACTTGATCACGAAAAATTATTGGGAGTAGCCCAGAAGCTGAGAATGGAGTATAAGCATTCAACTTAGAGACACAAAGCTGACGCTTAACTTGCTTCCAAACAAAATACGCTGCGATAAGAATTTTGAATTTAGTTTTCTTAAAATAGCTTGGTTCTATTATTTTAACTAGGCACTCCCTAGTCTCGTCCCCAGCCCGAAATTGTATATTGATGGTCTGTGACAAGGCAACATTTCAGCCCTGTCGCCGACTACCAGGGGGTTGATACATTACAACATAGCTGCCCAGTAATAAAATATAAAGTGTGGACTGCCCACCAGCACGATCTTTTGGTAACACCATTTGTTTGTAGGCCCTTCTTTGTCGACTATACCCCCATAAGAATCTTGAGCAGATCCTCTGACCCGGGGAATTCTAGGGTAATTGTTCTAAACATATATAGGAACTTTGGCAATACCATCATTTTTAATACATTAGGTCTACTATAAAGGGATAAATGCAAATGATCCAGCCGTTCCAATGTTGAGTTCACCCTTGTCAATACTGGATTCATATTTAGCTCTGGAATATTATCAATAGGCAGTGAAATTTAAATTCCCAGATATGTAACTTCTGGGACAGTAGCCACATTTGTCGGAGGATCACCACCTGAATAGAGGACTTGAGTTTTAGATATATTTCATTTATAGCCAGAGAAACTCCCAAACTGGCTTGCTAATTTATTAATCGCGGGGAGCGCAGTAGCAATATCCCTTGTGACTACGACAATATCATCAGCATATGCTAATGCTCTATACTCCATGTGCCGCAGTTGAACTGGTTTTATATCTGTAAGCCAATTCAACTTATTCAGAAAAAAATCAATATATAAAGCAAATAATAAAGGTGAACAAGGGCACCCTTGTCGTGTGCCTCGACCTATCTTAAATGAACCCGACTCTTGACCGGAGATTCGTATAGTTGCTTCTGGACAGGTATATAATGTCTTAACGGCTTGCCGGATCTTAGGGCCAAATCCCTTCAGTCTCAAAACCTCCCACATGTATGGCCAGGAAACCCTATCGAGTGCCTTCTCGGCATCCAACAGGATTACCCCCAAAGTGGTCTCAGTTGCTTGTGTCCAGTCCAAGAGAGAAATCATGTGCCTCACATGGTCTGCAGTGTCTCTGCCTGGGATAAACCTGTGTTGAAAATTAGAGACCAGTGCCGAGATAACGCCAGCTAAGTGCATAGCCATAACCTTAGGATAGACTTTGCTGTCAGAATTAATTAATGAAATTGGTCTGTACGACGTAGGTAGTAAATCTGGCTTATCCTTTTTCAGAAAAACGATAATAGTGGTTTTGCTCCAAGCCTCTCGCGCAATTCCTCTTTGCGCGGCCAAAAATATAGTCATAAACTCTGGTTTTAAGACTTGGTGAAAGGTCCTATAGATGCTCCAATTTACTTCATACGAGTTTAATACTCAAATGCCGAATTAACGCAACCTGTTTCGGCGTATTTCATGCCTAGCTCACAGGTGGGTCAGATTTGTTCCCAGAATATATTTAAAGTGAAACTGATTACAGCTATATAGAAAACGGGTATTGCATGCATCCACATTTTAGGAAGTCGTAAACTGCCATTTTAATACTTGTTAGAATGCTTCATACACAACTGTGACAATATCTATATCTATTTCTACATCTATATCTATATATATATTCACTGAAAAAACCATAGGTTTCAGGCACGTTATAGTTAGGAATTAGCATTTAAAAAACCTTAGAAATTCACTGAAAAACGATAGGTTTCAGGGGCATTATAGTTAGCTGGACTTTTCCCTCGTACAAAACCATTGAAATTCCCCCGTTATAGTTAGTTCAGCTTACTATAACTCGCGCGCCCGCAATGCACTGCTGATGACGTCACATATTACAACACTCATGACATGGTCAGTGACATCACTCATGACCTTACTGATGACATCTCAAATGACATCACTCATGTCATCATCCAGTGAATGTGTGTTTTTCTGAAAATGACATATGTTTTATATATGTATATCTCAAGGTCGATGGAAGAATAAATGGGTATATAAGTGTCTAAATGGATGATTTGTTTTTTAAAAATTGATTGTATAACTGACTGATTAAGTGTATCTTAGTGAATACATGTCTTAGTGAGTAATGTTTAAATATGTAAATATCTGTATCAGTCTCTCACTTTGTGTATAAGTGGCTGCATGGGTTGGTGAGTAGCTACATGATTGTCTATATAGGTTATTAGTTTTTTTTTTTAGTATCAGTATGAGTGTCTGAGTGTCTGTATGGTTCGGTGAGGGGTATTACGTAGTGCATAGGTGCATGAATGAGTGACTCACTGTTTGTATGTGTTGAAGACAGCATGTGTGCAGGACTGTATGGGTGGATGAGTGTGTGCATGGGTGTGTTAGTGAGTGAATGACTGTCTCAATAGTGTCTTTATGAGTAACTACATATGTTTTAAACTAGTATGTGTGACTATTGGTGTATATAAGTGAGTATATGTGAGAGTGAGAGATTGAAAGAGTTCCTGTATGAATAAGTATGTGTTTCTATAAGTGATTGTTTAAAAGACTAAGTATGTGTAAGTTTCTGTAGAAGTAAGTGTGGTGGTGTGTGTATAACAGTATATGCAAGTAAATGGATGTTTGATTCTTTATTAGTATGAATGACTATGTGTGTGAGTAACTCTATGGATGAGTGGCGTTGTGTAACAGGATGTATAGGTGTATGAGTACATATGATGAGTGAGTACATGTATGAGTGACTGTATAGGACTGTTGGTGAATGAGTGGATGTGTATGTGGATCTTAGAATTACTGAATAGGTGGTTGTAACTCATATTGGTATGTCCATTGTTTTGAAAATTTTAGTTTCTATTTTTGAATGTGTGTATCAAAGGTTATATTAGGGGGAGAGGAGGTCTGCCACTCTATCACAAGAATGATGTCATCAGTGATGTCATTTGAGATGTCATCAGTGATGTCATGAGTGATGTCACTGACCATGTCATGAGTGATGTAATATGTGACATCATCAGCAGTGCATTGCGGGCGCGCGAGTTATAGTTAGCTGAACTAACTATAACGGGGGAATTTCAATGGTTTTGTACGAATGAAAAGTCCAGCTAACTATAACTCCCCTGAAACCTATGGTTTTTTCAGTGAATTTCTAAGGTTTTTTAAATGCTAATTCCTAACTATAACGTGCCTGAAACCTATGGTTTTTTCAGTGAATTTCAAAGGTTTTTTAAATGCTAATTTCTAACTATGCCTACAGAGATAGGACATGTGAAGAAAGAAAAAAAAACGCACAGAAAGAAAAAAAAGAAATGCAGAAAGAAGCAACAGAAGTCCTCAAAGACGAAGAAAAGTGCAAGAAGAAGGATAACGTGCAGAAAGAACAAACAGAAGAGCAGAAAGAAGCCTTGTTGCAAAATCATCCTGTACCCTCAACTTTTTCAGACGGATAGTGGTGGTAACTGAGTCTGACTAACCAGTCCTAGAGCCAGTACTATGTTAAAAGACACTCAGAATTCAGTGAAAACACCTACATACACTAGGGAACACTATGCGTTGGGGTCTCCCTGTGATCAGCATGACCTCCTCTGTAAGCCCCTAGTATATAATAGGGCAGGGGATTAAAACTACCTCTTAAAACGCGCCACAGGGCGTGATTGCACACGTCACCTCAGGCCCCGTCCCCTCGCTTCCCCACTGTGTAAACGCGCCCTGTGGCCGTTTTAAGTTGGGAGATTAAGTCCCCTTGAATCCTGAGGTTCCCTAGGGTCCAACTAGACTGCTAGGTACCTCCAGTAAGCGCCACAGAGCTGCGTTGCAGAGAGATGTAAAAAGGGGCACGGCCTAGACCACCTCTCTGCAACGCAGCGCAGTGGCGCTTACTGGAAGCACCTGGTGGGCTAGTTGGGCCCCAGGGTCCCTCAGGATTGAAGGGGAATTATTTCCCCAACTTAAAACGCACCATAGGGCGTGTTTGCACACGTCACCTCAGGCCCCGTCCCCTCCCTTCCTCACTGTGTAAACACGCCCTGTGGCCGTTTTTTTTAAGTTGGGAGATTAAGTCCCCTTGAATCCCGAGGATCCCTAGGGGCAAAATAGCCCACTAGGTACGTCCAGTAAGCGTCATTGCAGAGAGGTGAAAAAGGGGCACGGCCTGCACCACCTCTCTGCAACGCAGAGCAGTGGCGCTTACTGGAAGCACCTGGTGGGCTAGTTGGCCCCCAGGGTCCCTCAGGATTGAAAGGGAATTATTTCCCCAACTTAAAACACGCCACAGGGCGTGTTTGCACACGTCACCTCAGGCCCCGTCCCCTCCCTCAACCACTGTGTAAACGCGCCCTGTGGCAGTTCTAAGTTGAGAGATTAAGTCCCCTTGAATCTTAAGGGTCCCTAGGTCAAACTAGCCCACTAGGTACCTCCAGTAAGCGCCACAGAGCTGCGTTGCATAGAGGTGTAAGAAGGGGCGTGGCCTCAGAACACCTGTCTCCCTGGTGCACACTGGAGATACCTGTTGGGCTAGTTGGCCTTCAGGGACCCTCAGTATTGAAGGGGAATTAATTCCCCAACTTACAACTGGCCAGGGGGCGTGTTTGCAGAGTGCTGCAAGGAGGGGGCGTGGCCTCCAGCACGATGCCGGTCTTTTATTTATTTTATTTTTTTAAGAAGGAGGGCTGTGTCCCCCCCCCTTCTTTTTCTAATTTACTGGCCCTGGGGACCCCATCCCCCAGGGCCTGCACCCTAATTTTTTTTGTTGAAAAAAATAAATTGGCCCTCCCAAGGCCTTAATCGGCCCCGGGGACCCCAACCCTCGGGTCACGGCCTTTTTTAAAAAAAATTCTTTAGGAGGGGGCTGCGTTGCCCCCTCCTCAGGCCACTTATGGCCCCAGGGACCCCATCCCCCAGGGCCGGCCTTTGTTTTTTATTATTTTTAAAAAATATATATTTATAGAAACACCTAGGACATGCTGGACAAACCGTATGTACCTATCACCAAGACGATTTGCGTGATATTCATTAAAAGGCGACTATGCATAGAATGAATCCACATGGAATGTATTTACAACGCTAGTGAAGCTCTGACTTGTCTGACGCCCTACCGTGCCTAATCTCGGCGCCCCCGCCGGTGGGTACTCTCCAAGTAGACACCCTTGTCGTTTATTTATACAAACATGGGTAGCTATTGACGGGCATATTTAATATACACGCAAACCAAGCCATTCAAAGGGGATTCAACAAAAATTCGGCCAAACTATGCAAGAAACCCCCCTCACGGTTAATAAAACACACAGCCACTGCCGGATGTGTAATACTTTTTATTTTTCTCTCTGGAAAGGAGACGAAACTCACTTGAGAGTCACAGTGTGCTCCTGGCTGGGCCCAATGCTGTGTTACTCCCACCAGTGCCCGCCGAGTGCCTCACACCTCTGTGTTGTATCCCACCAGCTAGTGTGTATGCTATGACACTCTCTAGCCCATGTGCACTGTAACACCACCCCGTGAATATGTCATGACACACTTGCCTTCGCACGGGTTATATTGCCCAATCTAACGTGCCTTCCTCGATGCCTATGTTATAACGCAGCTCCTGCATTGACGGAAACCTGCCTCCCGCATTGACGGACACTTGAATCCCATTACCAAGGAATTTCCTCCTATCATCACGACCCGATTGCCGTTGAGCATGCTGCCGCGGCTCCGCTTCAACTTTCTATCCCGTTGCCGCAATTCGCGGTCTCCCCCGTGCCGCACTATCACTCCTGCTCCCTATCCACCGGTTATTCAGGCTCTATCCAACAGGCATAATACTTGTTGTCCTGATGATGATCCTTGTATTTCCCCAATGGATCAAAACGCCGTTGACACTTTAATAACACCTTATATGCTAAAAATCGCTCATTGTAAAGTGTAAAGGTGTTTACGTGATTTGTTTGCTTGTAACCTTTTATTGGCTTCCTACAACAAACCATGTGCTTTGCCTGAGCCCCTGTTGTCTCGTTTTGTTTTGCACATCTTCCTTTGTTCAAACAGGCACAGACTTTGTGTATTAATGTACTAATGTTTGTTTATTAACGTATAAGTAAATAATTGACCTCTGTCCGGCTGGACAAGTCCCTTCAATATAGTACTGATCTAGTCTGTATCTATTCTCCTATATATCTTGAAAAATTCTAGGGACCGTTGTTGTTTAAAGTAATTAATTCCCAGGGTCCCTGTTTGACCTTTTTGGGAGCCCTTGTTGTGTTAAAATATGTTATAACGCACAGCGCTATGCCATACATATTACAATCTGCGATCCATATCTTTGTCACAGTGCATATGCAACGTTATACTCCCCAGCACATATTTTATATTACAACTTTAGAGACTAGTTAGGTTACACAACACTGCCCTGTGCATATTACACTCCAAGGCGCATATCGCATAGCACGCGCTAGTGCCGGTGCTATCTCGCGCTCCCCAATGAATCTGTCATTGCGCACAATGTATTGCATATTATATTTCACGCCCCGGTTCATCTTATATCACACTTTTTGGTGCATAGTTTATACCATATACTATATCTAGTTTTCATTTTCAATCGTGCTCTCAGGACTATGTTCTATATAACACCTACCCTTTTCACGGGCATTACATTTTGCAATGGGGGTGGAGGGTCAGGGGGTGTTTCTGCCAAGTGAGCCCAGAGTCACAGTCACAAACGTCCTGTTCTTCCTGAAAAAAGTGAGATTATGCTGCATACTTGTTCATATTTTAATTAGTTCGCACAGACACACATTTTAAAAACAATAAAGTTCCTAATACTCACCTTCTCTGAACAGTTAGCTTGCTGCCCCATCCACCTACTCCCTATCCTCTGTTGTCTGAATTCATGGACTAGCCTCCTCCCTCCTGCCATGCATGGTCTGATGTGCTGCCACTGCCCTCCATTTAGCATGATGTACCAGTCAACTCCTCCTGCCCTCCATTGCCCAATTCTATGGCCCATCATTGACCTCCTGCTTAGCCTCTGTGCTTAGCTTGCTGCCCCTGTTCTCCTTCCCCCTGCCCTCCAATGTCTTTGTGCATGCCCCTGCTCCATCCTTTTTGCCCACCATGTTCCATGGACCTGCCACTCCTATCTAATTCTCGCTTCGGTGCCTACTCTAAGCACGAGTTCACACTATGCAGCTCTGGGCAACAAGCTTGCTTAATCTCCACAATGGCCCCCCGCGGCGGGATGCCTGGCTTTCACCTTGGGGATGCCCAGTATGGGTTATCTCACAGGGAAAAACCAGGACGGGTTCCCAATGCAAGCGCCGAGATGCCCAAGGGTAATTTGAGCGCTATATAAGACTGCACATACATATAAGACTGCACATACATACTCTGAGTGTTCTGTTGAGCTGCCAGTCCCCTCCCACCTGCCTAGCATTGTCAGATGACTGTAACCTGTCCCTGCCACCTCCACCCTGCCTGTCCACATGCCATGCCCCTATCCCCTTCCTCCTGTCCTCCATGGTCCATTTTACTGCCACACCCTTTTGTCCTCCCTTGTCTGTTGTGCTGCAACTGCTCCTCCTGCCTGCCCCACGCAGTCTGTTGTGAGGCCCCTTCCCCTGAACTATCTTGTCTGTGCCCAGGTCCTGACCCTCCCTTCGATCCTCCATGGTCCTTTGTGCATGCCCCTGCACCCTCCTTCTTGCCCATCATGGCCATTGTGCTGCCACTAACCCTCCCGCTTGCCATGCATGGTCTTCTGTGCTGCCATAGCCCCTCCCACCTTCCCTGTGTGGTCAGCTAGCTGCCCCTGACCCCCTACCACCTTCCCTCCATGGTCTGTGTGTATGCCACCATGGTCTCATTGTTGCTCTCCATAGTGTGTCTTGTTTCTAGTGCCCATCCTGCCTGACCCCCATGGTCATCTTGCTGTTCCTGCCCTGCCCCCTTGCTCCCAGCCCTCTGTTTCCATGTGCAGACCCCTATTCCCTCCCTCTTGGCTTGTCTGTTCCATTGTAATGCCCCTGATCCGTCCCTCCTGCCCTTTATGGTCTGTTATGCTGCAGCTTTCTCTCCTGTCTGTCCATTATGGTCAGCTAGCTACCATTGCCTCTTTCCCCTCTGCTCTCTGTTGTCCATGTGCATGGTGCTGTCCCCTCCCTATTGCTTTCTATGGATTGTTGTGCTGCACTCCCGTCCCACATGCGCTGTGTGGTGTACTGTGTTGCTGCAAACCCTGATGCCTGCCCTGTAGGGTCAGTTTGGTGCACCTCTCCATGTCCCTCCTGTCCTCTGTTATCCAAGTCCATGTCCCTACCCCAATTCCTCCTGCCTACCATGATCCAATGTACCATACTTGCGAACATTTTGAACTTGGTAAGAGGGAGATTTTGAAAAAAACTGGGGTATTGATTTTCCCCTTTGAGTTACATTGAAAAAGAGGAGATTGTAGACAGGAGACAGATCAAATAAAGCCCATTTGAGCTTAAAAACATTGGACGTTTCCTGGCTGAAACGGGTCTGTTGGCATGTATGGTTGTACTTCCACTGCCTCTTCCTTCTGCCCACAATGGTCTAATATATTGCCAAAGCCTCTCTTGCCAGTCCTGTATTGTTGGTTTGTTGCCCCTGCCCCCCTTTCCACTGCCCTCCATAGTCTGTTGTGCTGCCACTGCCCTTCCCGCCTGCCCAGTGTGGTCAAATTGTTGCCTCTGCACTCTCCTACCTGACTTCAATTTTCAGAGTCCGTGCCCCTGGCCTCTGCCTCTCAACAGAATCCCAATGAACAACTAGATTGCTAACATTCTATATTTATTACAAAAGTGTGGAATGCCTGACGTCATCTTGATGTAATCAAAACTGTAATGCCTAGAGCATTTCCTTTAGAAATTACATATATGAGAGGGTCTTATTTGCATAAAAATTATGGTTAGTGCTCTAAAGAACTAAAATGAGGACATATTTTCTGAGTTTTCAAATAGCGACAAAGAACTTTTAAATTATTTGTAATCTTTATGTTTTTTTTATCCAGTTGACCACTTGATTAAATGTTGCACCTAGGGGAGAGGATGTGGTGTTACTTCCAGAGCTGAAGACTTTGCAACTGGGGAACCAGGGTGGAGTTTCTGCTTCAGCTCAACATTCTGTGATTCTGGTCAAATCACTTAATCTCCCCATGTCTACAACCAAAATGAATTTGATCTTGTGTGATGTAACCAATGCTTGTGTAAAGCACTCCAATACCTGACAAGTCTGCACTATATAAAACTGCAAATACACAAAAAATAAGTGTTTTGCACACTTCTGTCATTGGGCTACATGTGGGCTACATCTGGGTGATATCTGTGCCGCATTTGGGCTCTTTTGTCTCTGGTGGCCATCTTGGGAGATTTATTTGTTAGGAAGTTTCCTCATTTCCTCATTTACTTCAGTCTCCTCAGTACGAAATGCTTTCAATTTTTTACTTTGATTCCATCAAGAAGGTATTCAGATATGTCACACATTTGCCATAAATTCTGAATGTTAGCACTCTAGTTGCTCATTAGATCACTGTAGTAAAGCTACTGCTCACCACGGAATTCTGCTGCTGGTATTAAAAGTGCATGTTTCAGTCTGCATATCAGAATTGTTTAATGAAATAGAAGAGGATTTGAGAAGTCACTCAAAATGTGCCATAATTTTTCTTTCTTCAGCACTAATCATAATTTCCATGGCAAAATGAACCCCCTCATTGTGTTCCTTTTCAAATTAAATGTTTTAAGTGTTACCAGTTTATTCCAATCAAGATGGCTTCAGGTGTGCCATACTTTTGTCATAAGTAAGACTGTTAGCGCTCTAGTTGTTCTTTAGAACACTCTGGGACATTCTGTCATTGGGCTATACTTGGGCTACATATGGGTGATATTTGGGCTACATTTGGGCTCTTTTGTCTCTGGTGGCCATCTTGGGAGATTGATTTGTTATGGCGTTTTGAGGAAATATGAATTTTGTGATCAGTTATGTCCCCTATCGTAGACCCCAACGGCTCCATGTACATGCTATAAGTACATGTATGTTCCCTCCTGCTCCAGTTTTGAAGACGCAAATATATGTGCGTCCACCGTCAACATGTCCTCTTTCAGATCCACCATGAATGGGTCAGATATTCCTTTCCTAAGTATGAAAGGCCACGACTTTATGTGGTTCACTTTCCACATTCTACAGATTCAGGCGAGTAGGCCCGAATTCTGTCATCAAGCCTTTTCCTGCCTTCTGCCTCTGAAAGCTCCAGTCTGAGCCTGCATCTGTGACCATGAACTTTGTCTTACCCCCTGCGCGACTAACGGTGCCTGATCCAGCCCGTCGCCTGCCAAAAACTGTATTTCACCTTCAAGATTATCTCCTCCGCCCCTCATCCGATGCATTCCTGTCTAGCTGTTTAGGTAAACATTCCTCCAGCTACCGTGCAAAGGGCCAGGCCTCGCTGTCCTCATGCAAGTAATTCATAGCCCTGTTACCAGGGAATATTCCTACCCCCTCGCATCTAGTGTAGACACTTAGACGCTTGTACACGCACTAACAGTCAGTATAGTCAGTATAGAATAAGATTCTATCCTAAGAGACCTCTCTTTTTGGATAACACAGTTCTTCAAACATAGGATATTAGATATGATTTGGGGTTAGGTTGACATAACCCCAGACTTCTGTCTCCACATGTAGAGCTAAATGTCAAGTCCCCTTCACCCTCTAGTTGCACGTCAATCACACGTCATGCGGCTGCGCGCGCATCTCTGCCAAATATTTCTGCTGACATTGCAGGATTCCCTTATGGATCCACCCACTTGTGACATCATGTATAATGACGTTTTCTAGTTACGCCTATTCTAGTTACGCATGCATATTTTATTTTGTTTTATCAGTTGTTACGCCTACTACATCTGTTTTACTGTAATGCCTTTTCTATAAAAATGATTACCTGTCAATAATATATGCCCTTCCTTCCTGAACTTTCGTGGTGATGGAATAGAATGCCTACAATTCGAATTGTATTCCTTTGTATAGGAATAAAGCCTTTTAAAACCTCTAATACCACGGATTCTGCCTCTTATATTTACTGAGTTATTTTTGATAGACTTTACCGCATAAAAAATAGTACCGGTAATGAAATATTTACCACATAAATTGGCGCCCGAACAGGGACACTTTCTCATCTCACGCGCCGGTGGTGCGTTGCAGGCCCGGTCTCCTGCCACAGCTGAACGGACAAAAACGCGTACCTGCAGGATTTCCTGTATCTCCCTCCGGCCAAGCGGGGACGACTGAGGCTGCGATCAACACCCAGACGAGGCGGTGAGAAGTGCGAAGTATCCCGACCAGAGCCTAGCTGAGAGAGCAAGATCCGAGGTATACAGAGACCCGCCAGGTTCCGAAGTTCCGAGTCCAGTCGAGTCCAGTCCAGTCCGGTCCAGTTTCAGTTCCGTTCCGAGGCCTTCCGTTCCGAGCTACCCGGTGAGTACCATTACCGGGGAGGCATTTAACGTGCACATAGTCTGTGCCGGTCAAGACGGGTTTGGGTACACAAACCCGGTCTGCACTGTTTTAGCAGTGTATCTGTACTGTTTAGCAGTATATATAGTATGTTTTGCATATAAATAAATATAAATAAGTATTATCTAGTGTCAGTATTATGTCAGTAATTAGTTTTCTATTAGTTATCATTGTTCGTAAAACTGTTAAGTGTTAAATGTTTTGAAATACGTTCTATATACTGTGGTGTGAATGACTGTTCATTATTGTGTTTTTATAAAGTGTGTTCTAGTAATAAGGTCTAAAAATGCCACTCTTTTCGAAACTAAGACAGATCAAAACTAGAAAAGGTGTACTCGAAGAAGCTGTTCCCATCCCACCAAGGGACACTCCAGGGTACTTTATGTATCATAAGCATGGCCTAGATGCCGTATTATTTCTTGATTTATGGGTGGACTACACCAAAGAATTACCAGAGAGTCAGAGATGGCCCGCAGCGGGGACCTGGGATGCAGATTGCATCATGCGAGTAGAAGAAGAATTATGGAAAAAGAAAGCCAGACAGTCACAGAAAGATGCCATTGAATTATGGCGTAAAGAATCATATAGACGTACGGAAAAAGCACTCAGACAGGAAGAGAAAGGTAGAGAGAATTCCAATAAAACCCGAGAAAATCTATTACTTGAGGAAGGTACCCGAGTAAAATCAGAACAAATAGACAGACAAAGAAACGCCCTTATGAATGGTATGTATCCACTTCTGGCCGAAGGGTTACCTAAGGCTACTCTGGAAATACCAAAAGACTTGCCACCTCCATTGTTTCCGATAAAAGCACATCCCAAGGCGCATCCCAGAACCGCAGAAGATGTTTTCCTTTCCTCTTATTTAGACGACGCAGCTCCCGAGTATGCTAATACCGCACCACATAGACCGCTTACCGATGGTGCTCATCGCCAAGACCCTCCGTCTGTACCTCCGCAACAACAAGCTCCGACACACATTCCGACAAGCACATCTGTTTCTACAGCTTTTCCCGCAGCGACGGTTGCTGTCTCACCTTCAACAAATCCTTTCACGTCCAGCACCCCAGACGGTGCTACAGGAGGTACGACAGACATTTTTTCTACGCCATCCAGAGGAAATAAATTTTCCCTTAGAGAATTAGCACACCAACGTACGCCCAAACTAGCAACTCCCGACATGCTCAAGGAACTTCTAGTAGATTGTAGATATGATCCTGTGCCCGGTAAACGGGACGAAATGCTGCTGTCATCATTACGTATTCGACGAGCTGCAATATATTTAACGAAGCTACCAGGAATGGCTACACATTTAGAAAATATATATCATTTTGTCCAGTCAGGACGAGGTCCTGAAAGTATTAGCAGAGCCATGGAGTACCAGAAAGCGGAGGTACAGGGACAACTGTTACGTTTCCTCATAAACTGTGTAATCAGAAATCAAGACCGGCCTGGGGTAAATCCGGAAGAAATGCAAAAACTTGTCACTTGGGGCCAGAATATATCAGAAGGGAGACATGATAAACAGTTATGTATAGTAGCTATGTACCGAAAGATCCGCAAAGAAGTAGAACGAATACACGAAGAAAGATTAGAGGTAGACGCCACTGACCTAAACAGAGAGGAGGAGGAGCAAGAATCAGAGCAATTAGACACGATAGCTTATGTAGGTAAAGGAAGATCCCATAATAATACCAGAGGTTTTAACGACCCAATACGTCTAATACGTCCGGAATATAATAGACATTTTCCAAACCCTATGCTAAATACAAACTCCCCCGAACACTTATTCCAAGCCGCTGATAAATTACTCCGAGATCGAAGGGGGTACCACGTGCTCGATTCCATGGCCGAACAAGAATTAGCAAGGTCAGCAGTACAATGGGCTGACAGTCCCGGCGAATACAATGACGATGTACTTGCACACACGTTTCTGAATCTAGACCCATATGAACAGCGTTTAGCTAGTATATACATGATTCAACACCTCCTTATATTATATAAAGGCCAACACTCCGATCCAGGACCCTTACCTGACATATTGACAGAACTGCTCACGAATATATGGAGAGGGTCAGGTACTGATTTGATTAAGGAAATTCTAGAATCCCGAAACCAATATTTAAATTTCGTATGCCCAGAACACGTTCCAGTTCCCATCATGGGAAGAAAAATGTATCACATAGATAGACAGAACCCGTTACGCGAAGTACACCCAATTAGAGGTGCCGGTGATAATTTTACACGCGTGTTTGTGTACACGCCTATAACTAAACTGGAATTATTAGAAATTAAGAAAGTAGTACCCAGCCATGACAAGGACCCAGCAGGTTTCCACCGTGAGATAAAAGACATGTTACTGATGGGAGAGTATACCTACCCCGATATTATGAAAATATTAAAAGTCCTATTACCCGCCGGTGTTTATGAGAAACTCAAAGAAAAAGAATGGGAGGTGGGAGACCAAAAGATAGATTGGACAGCATTAGAAAACGAAGAAAAGGCCCGAGCTGCAGGAGCAGGGCTTGGGGAAAAGACTACAGCATTAGCAGGATTACTAATACAGGTACTGCCACGTTTATTAACTACGAAAAAGGAAGACTGGGGTGCAATCTCAGCCTGTAAACAAAAACCAGATGAAGACACTAGTGATTTCTATTCCCGATTTGAAAAATGTTTTAGTATAAATAGTGGCATAAAAGCAAGTAGTGAGTCATATCCACATCTGTTTGTGACAAAATTAGTTGAAAATTCTCTGCTGCAAGTCAAGAATAGAGTATTGAAATTCGAAAGTACCAGGCAAGGTAATACCCCATCACAGATGCTACAGATGTTACAATATCACCACAATAGAATTAGAGAAGAACAAGAACACGAACAAAGACGTATGAAAGATACAAAAATGAAAATGCTTGTTGCACAGTCAGTTCCAGCCGATAGTCATCAAAAGGGTGATCCCGCAAGTCCTGCGAAAGGGACATGCAACTATTGTAAACAACCAGGTCATTATATACACGATTGTCCAGTCCTGAAACATAATATTGCCACAGGTAGAACGCATGAAAGACCACGTCCACCTAGACAGGATCAGAATCAACAACAAATACCTCAGAATGCACAACCGAGGTTAGCTCCGCAACAATTAGCTCCGCAACAGGCAGCTCCACAACAGATCGTAGCACCACCACAAGCGCAGCCTATCGCTGCAACTCAAGCAACAACACAACAAATGTATCAGTATGCACAAACAGATTATCCCGATTATCAGCGATACTCATGAGATAGCCTAGAGAGGGAAGTTGGCTTACCCCTTATAGAGGTTCCTGTAGATCAAGAGGGACCTTATGTACATAGTGAACTATTAGGGGAAGACAGAAAGTTTTTACTTGATACAGGGGCAAGCAGAACAACTATAAGACGCAGTGAAGTTCCAGGGGCACCCCTCTCAGGCTCACAAAATATTTCCCTTGGATTCTCAGGAAAACCGATAATAAATGACGTAACACAACCTCTTCCACTTACAGTCGGTCCATTAACACGTACTACAGATTTATTGCTTACTAAATCATGTCCAGAAAACTTGTTAGGTATAAAAACATTGAAAGCTCTAGGAGCCATAATATGTTGCTCTCCGGAAGGAGTACGACTATTTTTACGTGACTTTAAAGGTCACTACGTATCCAGAGACATAGATTACCGGCTGCAGAATTTACCTACACATTTATGGGCACAAGGCCCCACTGATGTTGGTTGCATGAACATTACACCATATCGAGTCACACTAAAGACAGGAGTGGTACTACCACGAATGCGACAATACAAGTTACCTCCAGATGCTGTAGTGGCTTTACTGCAAATCATTGACGAGCTTATTGCCCAAGGAGTGGTTGTGGAAACTGACTCCAATGTATGTAATTCTCCGATAATTCCGATCCTTAAAAGAACGGATCCAAAAGCACCACCAGTATATCGATTAGTTATTGATCTGCGCGAATTAAATAAATGTATTGTACCACAATACCCTGTGGTCCCAGATATCTCTTCATTACTCACAGCTATTGACTCAGAAGCAACGTTTTTCACTGTAATTGATCTCAAGAATGCTTTCTTTAGTGTCCCAATTGATCCGGAAAGTCAATATCTTTTCGGTTTTAGTTTAAATGGACGAAGTTTTAAATTCACCCGCGCACCTCAAGGATTTACAGAAAGCCCCAGCATCTATAGCCAAGCACTGAAACGAGAACTTGACAGTATACACATGCCAGCTAACACTGCCTTGCTTCAATATGTCGATGATCTGCTGATCACCGCCCGAAGCGAACATGAATGTGAAACAGCGTCACTGACGGTTTTGAAATTTCTGGCTGACAAGGGGCACAAGGTGTCCCCTTCCAAGCTGCAATTCTGTGTCCAACGAGTTGTTTATCTTGGGCACTCGCTGTCCAAGGAGGGAAGGCAGCTTACACCCGATCGCATCCAGTTAATTGCTAATATGCCACCACCCAAGACACAAAAGGAGGTGCGGGCTTTTATAGGCCTCACTTCATACTGTAGGCAGTGGATCCCTCAATATGCATTTATAGCAAAACCACTCATCCAGTTGACAACACAGGAGGCAGCCACATCGACTGTCCTCCCTTGGACTCCAGAACATACACATGCCTTTGAAATCTTAAAGAAAGCTTTATGTCAAGCACCTGTTCTAGCAACACCATGTTACAGTAAACAGTTTACACTCTTTGTTACAGAACGCGAAGGTACTGCTTTGTCAGTACTCACTCAGGAACAAGCAGGATCACACAAACCATGTGCTTATTTCTCTAGTACATTAGATCCAGTAGCTCAGGCTCTTCCAGCGTGCCTGAAATCAGTGGCAGCAACAGCTTTAGCAATCAGACAAAGCGATGCCATAGTGTTAGGACATCAATTGACAGTACAAGTACCACACGCAGTAGAGGTTCTCTTGAACCGCACACAAACACAACACTTGACTATAGCAAGACTCACCGGTTACGAATTAACATTGTTTCAGCCACACATAGAAATCAGACGTTGTAATACGTTAAATCCTGCCACACTGTTACCAGTAGGCGGAACAGATCCATTGGCACATGATTGTGTCGAAGTCATTACTATCACGACGAAACCCAGACAAGACTTGACAGACATCCCTTTGTCAGATCCAGATTTGACATTATATGTAGATGGGTCATGTATGAGAACAAGTACAGGAGAGTTAGTGGCCGCTTACGCAGTCACAACAGACACTGAAGTCATTGAAACAAATTGTATTAACACTTTGTCAGCTCAAGCAGCAGAGCTCATCGCTCTGACACAAGCCTGTATTCAAGCCACAAATAAAAAAGTCAACATATACACAGATTCACGTTATGCATTCGGAGTCGTCCATGACTTTGGCGTACTGTGGCGAGAGAGAGGTTATTTAACTTCTCACGGTGCCCACATCCAACACGGACCCCTCATTCAAGCCCTATTAGACGCCATTCATTTACCTACTGCAATATCGATTATGAAATGCAAAGCCCACACAAAAGTCACCGATATCATTTCTCAGGGTAATGACCTAGCTGACAGAACAGCTAAACAGACTGCTCAGAATCAGACTCACACAACTGACATGACAAAGACAATAGTCCTGACACCAACACATTGCATGACAGTTAAGGATCCCGCCCTTGATGTAATTGACATACAGACACATGCTACACCGGAAGAAATAAAGAAATGGACTGAATTAGGAGGGATCCAAACAGATCAAGGATGGATGACGAAGGAAAAATCTATATGGTTTCTTCCCGACTCAATGGTCCAGGTCATCATTAACACTATACATAGTCCAGCGCACCTAGGAGAAAAAGCTATGCTAGACAGCATTCAACACATTTGGTTCAACAAACACTTGCGAGCCGCAGCGAAACAAAAAGTTCGTACCTGTATGATATGTTGTCAGTTTAATCCAGGTAAAAGCATCCCCGTAGAACAGGGTGGATTCCAAACTCCCGATCATGCTTTTGAAGTCCTCCAGATGGATTATATCCAGATGGAACGATGTCGAGGATTCAAATATGTTCTCGTAGTTGTCTGTGCTCTTTCCCGTTGGACAGAAGCATACCCGGTTTCAGATTACACTGCCCCGACTACTGCCAAACAGTTAGTTCGAGAATTCTTCCCACGGTACGGTTTACCACGTGTTGTCTACTCAGATAACGGTCAGCCGTTCTCATCCGAACTAATGAAACACGTTTCCCTTCTATTAGGCTACCAATGGAAATTCCACTGTGTCCGACATCCCGAGGCGGCAGGTCTCGTGGAACGTCATAATCAAACTCTGAAAATTAGATTGTCCAAAATATGTAGAGAAAAAGGAGTTGATTGGATAGTAGCCTTACCAGTTGCGCTCTTTTACATGAGAATGGTAGCACATTCTCGAACAGGGCTATCCCCGTATGAGGTGATCTTCGGTAGACCACCAAATATGTGGGAGACGCCTATACCCCGTAAAATCACTGATGTTGACTGTAATATGCTGACAGATTACCTGGCTTCCTTGATGTCTGCACTACAATCTTGTCCTTCACAGGTATCCGCGGCTTTTCCCGACAATACTGAGGTGAAACCCCATGACGTGGTTCCTGGGGACCTGGTGCTGGTCAGGAATTTTGACCGGAAGACCCAACTGGATCCTAGGTGGAAGTCACCGAAGTTGGTTCTACTCACCACAAGGACAGCTGTGAAAATCGAGGGAAGGAAAGGGTGGTTGCACTCGAGTCATATCAAGAAATTTTATGGACTACCATCCAGTGTAGATACTCAACCCTGCATTCCCTCACAGACAGACTCAAAGCTTCCCTTGGCTGAATTAACAAAACCAGAACTTTATAAACTAAAATTGAGGTCTAGTAAGTCAGACAATTTGATTGTTTAAGTCCTCTCCAAGGTGAATCGGTTGAATTTGTCTCTGACATGTATCCTCTAGACCGGAATAGAGAAAGAAATCATCAAATGCTGCTCAAGAAGCATGCGTATTGTAAATCATTTCGTAGTCACTGCACAGTAACATTATTAATTTTGTTTTTTCTAAGTCTTCTGATCATCATTGTCAGTATCCTATTGCACATGTATTACCCTATTCCTAAGCGTGCTTACAATATAACTGCAGAACATTCTTTTAGTGAATTACCTCCACATGAATTGTCTCATAGATTTGCGCTGCGCAATAACACTTTCATTAGTATGCTACATCATTCCCATCAAACCAGCAATGCCACAAATTGTTGGATATGTGGCCGACTCCCTCCCTATCAGAACTATAAGGGAGTTTTGCCCCTCTTTCCCTATCCGTTCACACACAATGGCTCCTGTGGAGCATGGTTTAGTTTGATTAATTCCCTAGATTCAAATTCCGCAGTTTATCAAGACAACTGGGTATGGGGAAACCTGAACTTAGTTTTGCTTAAAGTCTGCTACCCTAACAAGGAGGGACTTCCCAAAAGAACAGGAACTGATCTAGAAAATGAAGTATATGGATTAGGTAATTTTACACTTAACCTCATGATCCTGAACGTTGAATCTGAAGCTACACCAATCTTGCCCGCCATGTCAGTATTCCCAGTAAAAGGGGAATTATGTATAAGAAAGAATGGTTCCATACACATGGGCCATAGTAAATGCACCACTGTAATAAAATTCAGTGATCAAGGCAAGTCCACATTTAGAGCTTCCCGTCATTCCTACTTCATATGTGGCCAGACCGCATATATACGTCTACCTTTAGATTGGGATGGTACCTGTTACATAGCATTCCTTCTACCACCTGTTTTCCTAGCCCCTCCTGATTATCACAGAAATACCCATTTAGTACACAATAGACAGCAGAGAGATCTCCCAATTGTCGATTACACTGAAACAGCATGGGAAAAATACACAGATTTCAATAAAGGTTTCTTTCCTTATATAGGTACAGTCACTAATAGTAAGCTGATACGTAGATTAACCAGAACCCTTGAAGCAGTAGTGAACGAAACTATTTCCGCCTTAGGCAATTTAACAGAAGAGCAGTCTGCTATGCGGATTGTTGTGCTTCAAAATCGTCTTGTCCTTGACGTCATCCTGGCCGATAGGGGCGGAGCTTGTAGGGTCATCGGATCAAGTTGTTGCATTTTCATACCAGAAAATTCGCCGTCAGTATATAAAGCCATAACCCCTCTTCATAAGATTGTAAGCCAGATACACCAGAGTCCAGGCACCTGGACTTGGTCCGGTTGGTTCTGGGGCGTGTTGTCAGCCTGGGGATGGAGAATGCTCTCCTTCCTAGGTATTGGCTTTCTCATACTATTCAGTTGCTGCTTATGTCTACAATGTGGGCCAGCGATTTGTGGTCTGTGTGCCACCTCGTGTATCCCACATCCAAGTTTTCGTTCGAGATCCCGGAAGAAGAAAGAAGAACAAATGATGCTATATGAACAGATCGATGGATTGATGAAGATCGATATCTCCTGAGGGTCCGTAGGGGACAAGGAGGGAATGAGGAAATATGAATTTTGTGATCAGTTATGTCCCCTATCGTAGACCCCAACGGCTCCATGTACATGCTATAAGTACATGTATGTTCCCTCCTGCTCCAGTTTTGAAGACGCAAATATATGTGCGTCCACCGTCAACATGTCCTCTTTCAGATCCACCATGAATGGGTCAGATATTCCTTTCCTAAGTATGAAAGGCCACCGACTTTATGTGGTTCACTTTCCACATTCTACAGATTCAGGCGAGTAGGCCCGAATTCTGTCATCAAGCCTTTTCCTGCCTTCTGCCTCTGAAAGCTCCAGTCTGAGCCTGCATCTGTGACCATGAACTTTGTCTTACTCCCTGCGCGGCTAACGGTGCCTGATCCAGCCCGTCGCCTGCCAAAAACTGTATTTCACCTTCAAGATTATCTCCTCCGCCCCTCATCCGATGCATTCCTGTCTAGCTGTTTAGGTAAACATTCCTCCAGCTACCGTGCAAAGGGCCAGGCCTCGCTGTCCTCATGCAAGTAATTCATAGCCCTGTTACCAGGGAATATTCCAACCCCCTCGCATCTAGTGTAGACACTTAGACGCTTGTACACGCACTAACAGTCAGTATAGTCAGTATAGAATAAGATTCTATCCTAAGAGACCTCTCTTTTTGGATAACACAGTTCTTCAAACATAGGATATTAGATATGATTTGGGGTTAGGTTGACATAACCCCAGACTTCTGTCTCCACATGTAGAGCTAAATGTCAAGTCCCCTTCACCCTCTAGTTGCACGTCAATCACACGTCATGCGGCTGCGCGCGCATCTCTGCCAAATATTTCTGCTGACATTGCAGGATTCCCTTATGGATACACCCACTTGTGACATCATGTATAATGACGTTTTCTAGTTACGCCTATTCTAGTTACGCATGCATATTTTATTTTGTTTTATCAGTTGTTACGCCTACTACATCTGTTTTACTGTAATGCCTTTTCTATAAAAATGATTACCTGTCAATAATATATGCCCTTCCTTCCTGAACTTTCGTGGTGATGGAATAGAATGCCTACAATTCGAATTATATTCCTTTGTATAGGAATAAAGCCTTTTAAAACCTCTAATACCACGGATTCTGCCTCTTATATTTACTGAGTTATTTTTGATAGACTTTACCGCATAAAAAATAGTACCGGTAATGAAATATTTACCACAGTTTCATAATTTCCTTATTTACTGCAGTCTCCTCAGTAGGAAATACTTTCAGTTTTTTACTTTGGTTCCATCAAGAAGGCATTCAGATGTGTCACACATTTGCCATAAATTCTGAATGTTAGCACTCTCGTGGCTCATTAGATCACTGTAGTAAAGCTACTGCTCACCATGGAAGTCTTCTGCTGGTATTCAAAGTGCATGTTTCAGTCTGCATGTCAGAATTTTTTTATGAAATAGAAGAGGATTTGAGATGTCAAAATGTGCCCTAATTTTTCTTTCTGCAGCACTAATCATAATTTCTATGGCAAAATGAACCCCCTCATTTTGTTCCTTTGTAAATTAAATGTTTTAAGTGTTACCACTTTATTCCATTCAAGATGGCTTCAGGTGTGCCATACTTTTTTCATAAGTAAGACTTTTAGCGCTCTAGTTGTTTGTTAGAACACTCTGGGACATTCTGTCATTGGGCTATACTTGGGCTACATCTGGGTGATATTTGGGCTACATTTGGGCTCTTTTGTCTCTGGTGGCCATTTTGGGAGACTTATTTGTTATGATGTTTCCTAATTTCCTCATTTACTACAGTCTCCTCAGTAGGAAATACTTTCAGTTTTTTACTTTGATTTCATCAAGAAGGCATTCAGATGTTTCACAAATTTGCCATAAATTTAGAATGTTAGCACTCTAGTTGCTTATAAGATCACTGTAGTAAAGCTACTGCTCACCGGGGAAGTCTGCTGCTGGTATTGAAAGTGCATGTTTCAGTCTGCATGTCAGAAATGTTTAATGAAATAGAAGAGGATTTGAGAAGTCACTCAAAATGTGCCCTAATTTTTCTTTCTGCAGCACTAATCATACTTTCTATGGCAAAATGAACCCCCTCATTTTGTTCCTTTTTAAATTAAATGTTTTAAGAGTTCCCACTTTATTCCAACCAAGATGGCTTCAGGTGTGCCATACGTTTGTCATAAGTAGGACTGTTAGCGCTCTAGTTGTTCTTTAGAACACTCTGGGAAGCTGCAGTAGAACACAAAGGAATCAACTGACAGTCTCTGCCCTTGTTGGATGTACATGTTCTACTGAGAATGTCAGACTTCATTCTCACATGACTGAGAAAGATAATGTGAATTTACAGAAAATATGCTCTCAGTTTAGCATATAGATCACCTTCCAAACCTCTGTGGGAAAAGCATGAGAAAATAGTTTTCTCTCAAACATGATTCATGATATCACAGCAGAAGGCTTTTTCACATGGTAAAATCACCTTAGAACACACCACAATTCCTAAAATGAGTATGGTACCATCAACAAATGATTTAGAATGTAACTAAAGTCTTAAAACCTTCTATTAACTGCAATGCTTTTTAATGAGGTGCTATCATGTATATTGGTCCCAAGATGGCTGCCAACACTTCTTGGATGAAGTGCTGACAGCCAATCAGATCTCACGATGAGATGTGTGGTTAGGCTCCGCCCATATATATATATGTGATTTTACTTTTGATTTTCTCAGGAACTACGAAACGGATTTACACCATTTAAGCAAAAGGCACGAGTCTGAACTGAGGACTACCTCTTTGCCAAATTTGGTGTAATTCTGTTGAGCACTTCGGGCTGTAGCTGCGTCAACAGGTCCTATGGGAAAATGCATGGGGAAAACGTGTTTTGGGACCCCCCTTTTTTCTTTGCCCCCGCTTGACGAATCACTGTGAAATTTTCAGGATAGGAGCGGACCGGAGCTGGCCAAAAGTTTGGAAATTTTAGCGAAGATTCATCAATCGACGCCAACGTTATTCCAAATAGAATGTTGCGGATTTCCTATGGAAAATAGGTCCTAACTATAACTACCTACTGGCGACTGCCAGTAGGTAATATATATATATTATATGCATATATCTTCACTGAAAAAAACAAAGGTTACAGGGATGCTATAGTTAGGTTCACATTTCACACACACATAACCGTAGAAATTCAGCATTGTTAGAGTTATCTAAAGAAATTATAACTTGTTCCCTAAGGTAAGTGTAACTCGTGCCACCGCCATTTGCAGTTTTCTCATCAATATTTTTATTGCAAATGTTGCAGTGATATTATCAATGATGCCATACAAGATGTTGGCACAAGTTATAGTTTCTTTAGATAACTTTAACTATAACTGCTGAATTTATATGGTATTGTGTGTGTGAAATGTGAACCTAACTGCAATGGCCTGTAACCTTTGTTTTTTTCCAGTGAATTTCTAAGATATTTTTAAATTCTATTTCTACGGTGTATTTCCTAACAATAATGTGCATGTAACCCTTGTTTTTGTCTGTGAATTCCTATGAGTCGGGCGCAGGGCCTGCAGGGCCTTCAGGGCCTGCAGCCACCCTCTCCCCACATTGCAGACGTGTGTGCCTAGGCATTGTTCTGTTATTATTGCCTGCTGATTGGCGGAGAAAAATTAAAACATGAAGCACAGAAACTGTTCACATGTTTGCTTTACTTTTATTACAGCATTCTGGCTGGCACACTGCATTTTGTTTCGAAGGGTAGAGCGCTGTGAATTGTAAGGTTTATTTCCATATGCCCAGTGACATGAAAGCAAACGCGATTCCCTAAAGCTGCCGCCTGATAAGATTCCCGGAACATTATTTGTTACAAATTCAACACTAAAAGCTCATAAGTCACCAACACGAAGGAGCTGCCTCGCTTTGTGATACCGGGGGCCTGTTTCCCTTAATCTGTTTGTGGAGAGCATGTGAGGGAATAATGCTAATCAGTGTTAAAATCATCGCAACACAAATGCAAACATTAAAACTCACCGGTCACCCCCAAAAAAACATTCCATGCACAAGCAAATTAAGAAAGTCACCAACACCAAAAAAAAACCAATTCAAAGCCAAATACTTCATCACACTAGTGGTATGATAAAAACATAATGTGTTCCCTAAAGCTGACACCTAGTAAGATTCACAGAACATTATTTATTACAAATTCAACACTAAAAGCTCACAGGTCACCCTCACGAAAGAGCTGCCTCCCTACTCCCATGCAGCGTGATCGCTAACGGGGCCCCCTCTCCAGGTGACAACAACCCGTACCTGCACGGAAGGGATTTGCAGTACCGGGGGCCTGTTTCCCTTAAACTGATTGTGGAAAGCATGTGGGGGCATAATGCTAATCAGTGTTAAATCATCGCAGCACAAATGTAAACATTAAAACTCACTGTGTATGGAAGGCATTTGCGGTACCGGGGGCCTGTTTCCCTTAAACTTATTGTGGATAGCATGTGGGGGCATAATGCTAATCAGTGCTAAAATCATTGCAACACAAATGCAAACATTAAAACTCACCGTGCACGGAAGGGTTTTGTGGTACTGGAGGCCTGTTTCCCTTGAACTGATTGTGGATTAGCATTTGTTTTGGAGGAAAAAAGAAGCCTGAAAGTCTGCTGTAGTGTGAAACATTAGCATGTTTCCTACAGCTGCGAAGAGCGAATTGAGTGTAAATAAGCCATGTTGTAAAGATCCTAATCTTTGTGTGTGCAGCATCTGTGAGATGCAGATCAATAACTTAAAAACAACATGCAAAAACAACTGTAGATTACAGCTAACAAGTACAAAAAACAAGAAACATGACACACACATAAAAGGATTTTAAAATTTACAATTGATTTTATGGATGCCACACAGGCCCTAAAGTACATGGGACTACATTTATTTTATTAAAGCGTTCCAGTGTGTTTACAGAAAACGAGGATTAAATCCAGATTCCGGGCATTCATATTATGTAGAGGTATTTTACATATAGAATTAGCGCACTGGTAAATATAAGCCAACATTTTCGGGTGCTTAGCACTAGCACCTTATAATCAACATAACAGCTTCTGCTCCAGTCCCGAGCACATGTATTTTTAGTGCATCTTAAAAATGTAAAGTATGTGCCCAAAATCACACGTTGTAGAGCAAATTTTAAAACTGGAATGTGAGTTCCAATGTGGTACAGAATCACGCGATGTTGAGCTGAAGCCAGGATGTTGTCCCGGTTCAAAGTCAGCAGCCCTTACCCATAGGCCACATCCCTTTCGCAGTGACTGCATGCGGACTGATACACAAAACAAACATGTGGCATGCAAAACATGGGTATATCGCGTGTGCAGTCTACCAAGATTACTGCATAGTGACCGGTACACAGGCCGTGTGAAGAGCAGAATGGCAATCATTGCCTGGTTACTGCAGGTCGAGTAGTACACTAACATCATGGACGTACATTGCAGACATGTGTGCCTAGGCATTGTTCTGTTATTATTGCATGCTGATTGGCGAAAAAAAATTAAAACATGAAGCGCAGAAACTGTTCACATGTTTGTTTTACTTTTATTACAGCATTCTGGCTGGCACACTGCATTTTGTTTCGAAGGGTAGAGCGCTGTGAATTGTAAGGTTTATTTCCATATGCCCAGTGACATGAAAGCAAACGCGATTCCCTAAAGCTGCCGCCTGATAAGATCCCCGGAACATTATTTGTTACAAATTCAACACTAAAAGCTCATAAGTCACCAACACGAAGGAGCTGCCTCGATTTGCGATACCGGGGGCCTATTTCCCTTAATCTGTTTGTGGAGAGTATGTGGGGGCATAATGCTAATCAGTGCTAAAATCATTGCAACACAAATGCGAACATTAAATCTCACCGGTCACCCCCCCAAAACAATTCCATGCATGAGCAAAATAAGAAAGACGCCAACACCAAAAACAAAAAAAATTCAAAGCCAAATACTTCACCACACTAGTGGTACGATTAAAACAAAATGTGTTCCCTAAAGTTGATGCTAATAGGATTCACTGAACATTATTTATTACAAATTCAACACTAAAAGCTCACAGGTCACCAACACAAAGGAGCTGCCTCGCTACTCCCGTGCAGCGTGATCGCTAACAGACCCCCCTCTCCTGGTGACAACAACAGCCCGTACCTGCACGGAAGGGATTTGCGGTACCGGGGGCCTGTTTCCCTTAAACTGATTGTGGAAAGCATGTAGGGGCATAATGCTAATCAGTGGTAAAATCATCGCAACACAAATGCAAAAATTAAATCTCACCGTGCACGGAAGGGATTTACGGTACCGGGGGCCTATTTCGACACCAAAAACAAAAAATAGTTTCAAGACAAATACTTCAGCACACTCGTGGCAGGTTTACAGTAGTTAGGCGGTGCTGCATAGGCGTTCCCAAACAAATAAAGGAGGAACTAAAAGACAGATGATTAAACGGTCAAAAGCAAAAGATTTAAGCTGGCAAGCGACCAAGCCAATAAAAAGGCAATAGGCGGCAAAAGGCGGAATTTCACTACTGATACGGTTTACTGGATGTCTCGGAGAGACAGCGCATGAGCGCTGCCTAGGTGAGACCTAAAAAGGAGGTCCCTAAACAGGTGTTTCCACCAATGCATTTTCCATAGACTTTTGTGTTGCGCATATAACGTGAAAACGGCTGGACAGACTATTCAACTCAGTAATCACAGTATATTAACTATAACTCGCCACTATAACATGAACTGTGCTCTCACAATTCATGTGATTTGTGATGTTATAAATGTTATTGTAAATGATATTATTTTATATAGTATAACTGATATAATATATAAGGGCATAAGCAGTGCATGGAGAAGGCGCAAGTTATAGTTCATGTAGTGTGGCTACTGAGTTGAATACACTGTAAGGAGGTGCACGAGTTATAATAATTTGAAAGGGCTGTGTAAATTATAAATCAAAGTTAAAAGTATAAGTTTGTAATATAAATGTTTGTGGAGTTTAAGTTTGGTTTGTAGTTAAAGAAAAAATAAAGTTATATTATTGAAAAGGTGGTACATTATTTATAAATTTAAGGTATAACTATATCTTTAGACTTTGTAATGTTTGTGTATTTTAAGTTGGGTTTGTATTGAAAGAATAACTAACATTTTCCTGGCTATAGACAAGTTTAATCTATGTTTTCTCATTGAATACATATACACCCGCGCCACCCATCGTTTTTAATCTTGGTAGCCTGTTCTTTTTCTTGTGCCATTCGGAAAGAGGTATTTAGCATGTGGGATGGCAGCGCCACGAGATGCTTACAACAACTAGAGAACGCATCTATGGAAACATAAACTCTCCATTCAGAGGTAGCTGACAACCTATTATAGAGGAAAGGAGACTTGTCTGCATTTTTCCTGCAGGGCCCAATTTTAAAGCTGAGGGAGGCGGGGAGAAGTCTCAGGTAGACAGAAACTCGTCACAAGCTAGAGTAACTCCCTCACTCTTTTAATACACTATACATAACTAATATCTGCGCCCAGAAATGCTAAAGTCATGTATTTAACCTTTACACCATTAGAAGCAGGCATTAGACCCAAGTCCCATATATGATCATAAAAAGGCGTGCGATGGAAACCCAGTGACATAAAATCAAACAGCCTGGCCATAAAAGGTGTCACTTTTATGTGATTATCTAGCCAATATCTCTGTGTTGCTAAACTAAATCAAGCAGCAATTTCCCCACATGTATTGCGTTTAATGGAGTCCGTTAATAGCAGCAATCCCTTGCAGATCTGGCTGTAATGGCAGCACGCCTCAGCGTGCCATAACACAACGGGCCATTCATCTTCCGCCTTTGACCTTCCTCGGCTCAGCAGAGCTGGGCGGGCCCAGTGCCTCTGAAGGAGCCGTCTCCAGCCGGAGTCAAAAGACAGGATTCTCCCGTGTGAGCTGGGAAAGCTGTTTCTGAGCTAAGAGGAGAGAATAGAGAGGTGGAAAGAAAAGCAAATGGGTTAAACCGAGGACAGGGGTAAGAAATGTAATCAAGAGATGCTAGAAAACGCGTGGAGAGACAGAGATTGAGGGATGAAAAAGAATAGGAATAGCAGAGTGTGAAAGAATCAAAGGGAAGAAGAGTGGGACAGGGTTATGAGGAAAAGACAAGAGAGAAAGTCAAGTGTGGGACAAAAAGCGAAGTTTAGAAGTGGGAATGAGAAGTCAGAGAAAAAAAAGGTGACATATAGATGGGAAAGAGTTAATGAGGAAGGGAGATACAAAGGAAAGGTGAGAGAGAGAAGAAAGGAGAAGGAACAAACGAGATAAAGAAAAGAGAGCGAGACAAGCGGGGGGTGGGGGGCATTTGAGCATGACACTAGAAAACCAGACAGAATTGGCACCAGAGATCGAAAGATTAGGAAAGGAATGCCAGAGACAAAGACAGCTTCGAAGAGTGGCAAAGAGTGGGATATGTAAAGGAGAAGAGGAGTGTTACAGAAGGACATCAAAGTGCAAGAAATGAAATGGTAGGAGAGTGGCAGGGAGACAAAAGAAATACTTAAAGCCAATGAATGCAGTTTTTTGGGTGTATATTTGGACAAAAAGCAATATAACAGCCCTCAGTTACATTAAATGTTCATGTAACTTGTGAATACTTGTGCACAACAGTGCTCGTGGAACATAAAGTAAACGACGCAAGTGACAAGTGAAGGATGTTTATATACAGCGGAGAGACGGCGCAAAGAAGAGAACATAAATATATACATTGAATTTTAAGTGGCTCCCATATATTAATACATTTTAGAAGTACAGTAAATGTTGAGGGAACCACACACATAGCGCCCAGAGTTGCACTGAAGTGTCGACGGCGTTTCGACCTGCTTTATTTCAGGTCATCATCAGGACCAGGATACTCTATTTTACAGGAGTACTCTATGGAGAGAGGGGAAATAAATAGACCCCAGTCATAAGTGGAACAACAAAGTATTACTCAAAGGTAATGGTGAGAAAACAAGAGTAGAGGGGAAGAAAGAGGGATGAAATTACAGATTAGGGAGGAATAAACATAGTTGAATTACCCTAGCACCGATCGGGGTCATGAGTCAGCCTGGTGTGGCACGTAATAGTGGTGACGTCAATAGGGGAAGTATCTGTGCGGAGAATGATGGAACATGAAAAAGGGTCCCTTGAGGGGTGACTTGTTAAGTGCTGAGTACTGAAGAGGTATAGGGTGCAGCGGGAGACAGATAAAGTGAATGGAGAGTAACGAGCAGGTAGGCTTCGTGGTTACTAGATTGGTGCCAAGGACTGTAAAACAAGAAGTTGGGTGAGAAATGTGATGTCATTAAAAATTGAGAAATGCATTATGGGTGAATGCATGGAGCGTTGACCCACAAAGACTTACTTCAAAGCGTGGGATGCGCTGGGTCAGTGCTTGTTCAGAGGCGGGGATTATGGTTGCTGGGCCCCGTAGGGGAACGTCCGGTACTGTGAAAGAAAGAACCATGCAGAATTTAAAGTCAAACGGTTCCTGTGTGCATAATGCATGGGCGTGTATAATTGCAAGGGGCACATGAATGAATGAAATCCAATTTATAATGCGCTACTAAGCCCAATGGGTGTCAAGGCGCCTAACCAAAGAATGCTAGTTAGATCAAATGAACTTGCTTACTGGTAGACCTTGATGAAACACCACGTTTTGAGCGCTTTTTTAAAGAGGGCTAGTGAAGGTTGGGCCTTAATCTCCGAGGGGAGGGCATTCCATAATCGAGGGGCCACGTTGGAAAAGGCCCTGCTGCCCCATCTGACTTTCTTGGAACGGGGAACTACAAGAAGATTCATCTCGGAGGAGCGAAGACACCTGCTTGGGATATAGCAGGTTAGCAGGGAACCTAAGGCATCAGAGGATCCGGCCAATGAGGCTCCATACGCCAAGCACAGAAGTTTGAACGAGATCCTATGCTGGATTGGAAGCCAGTGCAAACTCTTCCTGGCTAATGTAGCCGAGGAAGCATTAGGTACAGCCAGAACAAATCTTGCTGCAGCGTTCTGCACAGCCTGAAGACGTTGAATGAGACCCTTGTTGATATCTGCATATAGTGCGTTGCAATAGTCCAACCTTGACCTCACTAGCGCAACCACAATCTGCTTACGGGCCTGGGGGGAAAGATAGTGAACGATTCTCCTAAGAATCTTGATAACCCCCCAGCAGGTGGCCACCGTTCTATTGACCTGGAGAGTCATAGTCAGCGAGGTGTCAAATATAACGCCAAGGTTCCTGGCAGAGTGGGATGGAATAGGGCAGGTTCCCAAGGATGGGGGCCACCACTCACTGGACCAAATATCCTGATTCCTACCAAAGATCAGGACCTCGGTTTTATCGCCGTTCAACTTTAGGGAGTTTTGGATCATCCATTCGGAGACTGCTTGCATGCAGTTCCTAAAGTTGAACGCGGATGTACTAACCGAGTGAGCCAGGGACACCATGATTTGGGTGTCATCGGCGTATGACACCACCTCCATCCCCTGCGATTTCACAAGCCTAGCAAGTGGGGCCACGTAAATGTTAAACAGGGTCGGGCTCAAGGCCGACCCCTGTGGAACCCCACATTGCAAGGATTTGGCAGGGGAGAGGAACTCTCCAAGCTTGACCCTCTGCTCTCTTAGATCTAAAAAAGAGGACAAAAGGCTCAGGGCCGGATCCGCCACTCCTACCTCCCTCAGACGTGATGTTAAAGTCAAGGGAGACAGGGTATCAAATGCTGCAGTTAGATCAAGTAGGACCAAAAGAGTGGTCTGACCTTGATCCACCTTTGTTCGAATATTATTCACCACCATAGTGAGTGCAGATTCCGTACTATGGAATTTCCTGAATCCATGCTGGGAGTTGATTCCGTACTATGGAATTTCCTGAATCCATGCTGGGAGTTGTCCAGAAACCCAGAGGAATCCAGGAAAGCAGACAGATGAATATTAAGGTGGGATTCGAGCATTTTGGCTGGGGCAGGCAGCAGAGATATGGGTCTGAAGTTTTTGAGCATTTCTGGGTCCAGGGTGGGCTTTTTATGCAGGGGCTTCACTATCGCCTTTTTCCAGGCTGCCGGGAAAGTACCCTGTGCCATAGCACCATTCATCACCTCCATCAGAGGCGGTAGTAGGGTGTCCCTACATGCTTTCAGCACTTTCAGGGGACAAGGGTCCGAAGGAGAGGCCGACTTTGTCCTGTCCAACAGAAGATCAAGCTCCTCAAGGGAAAGCGGCGGGAAATGGATGAGGGTCTTAGTGGGATCTCTGGACCAGGACTCCAATTTTGCGAGGGCCAAGGGAGAGTGAGCCCCCAGGGTACTCCTCTGTGTTTCCAGAGCAAGATAGATATCCTCAATTTTATTATGGAAAAACTCTGAGATTTTATTACACAACTCCTGTGAGCCCACAACTGGATCAGGCACTTGTAGGGAACATAGGGAGTCCAGAATCTTAAAAAGTTCCTTAGATGATGTGAGGGATGTGGTAAGGTTGGAGAGAAACTCCTGCTTTTCCTTTATAACCCTGACCTTGTATTCTCGCAGCAGACGTTTGTGTGCCTCTCCTTCAGTGGGGTCCCAGGATTTTCGCCATTTTCTCTCCTGTCTCCTGCAGCTCTGCCTCAGGAGCCTTAACGGCTCAGTGAACCAGGGAGCTGAAGGTTTACGCCTTGCTGAGTACTGAAGGGATGCAGGGGCTAGCACATCTACAGCTCTAGTGATAGAATTAGCGAGCTCTTGTGCAGCCTCACCAGATTCCCTGGTAGATGAATACGAGATACACCCTATAAATGGAGCAAGGGATTCGTTGGTAATATTTCTATAGCTCCTTTTGGGTTCTCTATTGATGGAGCTCAGCTTAGGCGCACCTGCAGGGGAAGATGCTAATTCTAGAGGCACTGCCAAATGGTCAGACCAGACCAGAGGCAGGGGGGGACCAACCGAGAGTCTCGGGTCGTTAGTAAACACCCCGTCTAGTATATGGCCAGCCCGATGGGTTGGGCTGTTCACCAATTGAGTAAAGCCACACGCGTCCAGCGAGTCCACCAAGGAAAGCGTATCTTTAGACCCCAGGTCATCCAGATGAAAATTTAAGTCCCCTAGTATGGTAAGATGGAGTTTACCAAAATAGGGTTCCAAAATTCTAAAGAGCTCACATCTGAAGTTGGATTTGGGTTCAGGAGGTCTATAAATAAGGATGCCTGTAAAGGATACCGAAGGGGAACAGGAAATAGAAAAGTACATAGCCTCAAAGGAGTCCGAGGGCTCAGACAGGGCTTAAATACTACAGGCAAAGGAAGCTTTATAAAGAATTGCCAGCCCGCCCCCTCTACGTCTATTTCTGTCAAGTCCATGCAACGCATAGCCTTCAGGAATCGCCATCAATAAATCATGACCAGACGAGTCCGAGGCCCAAGTTTCTGTCACAAACACCCAGGAGGGTTTCCTGGCAGTCACAAAATCGTGAAAGGCAACATTATTTTTAATGAGTGACCTGGCATTGACTAGAAAGCCCTTTCTAAGTTGGGTATGGTTCGGTGAAACAGAAGAGGTTTGTGTTATCCCGTTAAGGGAGCAAGAGGGCGATGGAACACTGTTGCAAGTATGGCATACAGAAGAACGTAGAATGCCCTCAGGCGAAAAGCTGTGGTGACAGGCTAATAGAGACGGCTTTAAAGCAATCATCTCCTGGAAGGAGTACAAACATGTTACCTGAGAAGAAGAATGCAAATCCTCTGTGCCCAGCCCGTCCCGCAGCCCGTCCTCAGCGCGGACGGGCGCAGACGGGCTGAACTCAGGCGTAACTCCGGCGGAAATCCGGCGTCCCCGCTGCGCGTATCCGCTGCGCGTCAGCATGACACCCTTATGTGTACGTCTAGCGTCCTTGTGACGACTAGAACGTCCGACCTCCAAGATGGCGCCGGCAGGCGTCCCTGTGCACACCTAGTATGGCCGCCAAGGTTTCAGAAGCACCGGGAAAAGGGCCCGCCCAACAGCGGTGGTTTTCGGTATATTATGGTGCAGGTAAGTGGGCTCGGGATAAAAGCAGGGGATAATACAAAATTAAATATAACCAAGATAAAAAACGGGATATTTTAAAAATGCCAGAAGTAGGCGGCAAGAACAAACAACAAATTACGCAGCGCGCTCTGGACGCTCTGTGTCAGCTAGCAGCCAATAGGGTCCAATTTACATAAAATCTCTTCACTTGTCACTTGTGCCTGTTCACTTTATGTTCTACGAACACTGTTGTGCACAAGTGTTCACAGGTTACATGACCATTTAATGTAACTGAGTGCTGTTATTTTGCTTTTTGTCCAAATATACACCCAAAAACTGCATTCATTGACTTTATTTCTTTTGTCTTCCTGTCTCCCTCCCCTTGCAAATTTGATGTGCATGCACCAGTGGTCGAAGTGGGGGAAAAAAAGTAGGGGAACTGTCGGAGGTGAATCAGAGGGCGGGAAAAACCCAAGGATTGGATCACTGGGCCAAGCCAGAGGCTTGGCCAGAATGCGCAAACATCCCATTTTTTTGTATTTGTTTGGCATTTCACTGCCCAGTTAAATCAACCAATGGATACACATGATTATTTAAGGTTATAATGAGTTATTGACATTAAAATACATTCACAAAATGGGATATGCTTCTAATCACCGAATGTCCCAAATAAGGTAAAGTGTGGAAGCACAAGCCATTTGTCTCCGAGTCATGGAGTTTCTGGCTTCAGCACTTCTCACTTTTTCCACAACAGCAGTTCAAACATGTATGGCAAAATATCCTAGTTTGCAAATATTCTCTATATAATTATGGCTCTGCCATATTTTCCTCATAATGCAAGTTTTGCTGCATGATCTGACCATTTAAACTAGTAAATTGTTTGTAGCTCAAACGTATCAAACGTTAATGAAAAAAGTAACTTGAGTTGCCGCGAAGTGGAGGGCTCCTTGAATGAATGAATGAATGAAGAAGGTAGAGCGCACTGTGGCCAAGCGGCTTCCTGGCGCTAAAACCTGATCAAGACTCACATAAATCCAACCGAAGAATTAGGGAGAAAAAGCCTGAGAGAAAAGGAAGGTCTTTAAAGCTTTGCGAAAATGGGAATAAATGGGGATAGAGCGAATAGAGAGAGGAAGACTGTTCCAGAGCTGGGGGGCCAAAACCGAAAAGCGAGTGCCCCCGGTTCTGGATTTGCGGAAGCGAGGGATGTACAGGAGAGACAGAGAAGAAGAACGAAGGGTGCGACAAGGGGCATAGGAAGAGATGAGAGAGGTGATGAAAAGAGGAGCAGAACGGGAATGAGCCTGAAAGGCTAGACAGGCCAATTTAAAAAATGATCGGAAGTGGACGGGAAGCCAGTGAAGGGATTTGAGTACAGGAGTGATGTGAGAAGAATTGGGAAGGGAAAAGATGAGGCGGGCAGCTTGGTTTTGAATGGCCTGAAGTCGGCGAGATTGAGAGGCAGGGATGCCTACATACAGGCCATTTCCGTAGTCAATGCGGGAGATGACAAGAGCCAAGACTATAGTTTTGAGGGCATTAATAGAAAAGAACCGTGAGATCTTCCGGATGAGACGGAGGGACAAAAAACAAGAAGATACAACGGAGCTGATCTGACTATGCATCAAAAGGTCATGACTGACTTTGATGCCAAGGGTGCGGACAGAGGAAACGGGTGAGGGAGGGGGACCGAAAGAGAGGGGCCAATGTGCAGGGGACCAGGGATTAGAGGGGCCACCCGTGAGGACAAGTTCCGTCTTGTCAGGGTTGAGTTTCAGATGATTGGCGCTCATCCACTCAGAAATGAAAACTAAAGTGGAACAAAATTTGGGAAGGGAGTCAGGAGAGGAGGACAAATCAAAGATGAGCTGAAGGTCATCGGCATAGTTATATACAGAGACCCCCTGCTCAAGAAGGGAAGTGATGAGGGGTTGGATGTAAAGATTGAAGAGTAGGGGGGAAAGAGAGGAGCCTTGGGGAACACCACAGGTAACCGGGCGGGAAGGGGCCGAAAAGCCAGAGAGATGGACCGCCTGGGACCTGTCCTGAAGAAAGGACGCAATCCAGGAGAAGGCCACACCCCGAATACCAGCTGATCTGACACGGTCGAGAAGGATGGAGTGGTCGACCGTGTCAAATGCAGCGGACAAATCGAGGAGGACCAAGGCTTGGGGGAGTTTGAGATCAGCTTTCCCCTTAAGCTCATCCAGGACCGCGAGGACCACCACCTCCGTGGAATGGCCCGGACGGAATCCGGCCTGGTGAGATGCCAGCAGGCCATTCTGCTCGACATAAGAAGAGAGACAGGAGGTGACATGTGCTTCAAGAATTTTACCAAGATATGGGAGAAGGGAAATGGGGCGAAAGTTGGAAAGAAGAGAGGGATCCAAACCAGTTTTTTTAAGGATAGGAAGGACAATAGCAGATTTGAAAGAGGAAGGGACAGAACCCAAAGCCAAAGAAGAATTGAGAAGAGTAAGAGGGGGAACAGGGCAGCTGGTGAGTAGAATGTTGAGAATGCGGGCTGGCGCACAATCGGCAGGAGAACCTGACCTGACCTGACTCCTTGCAAAGGTTGACTGATCACCTTTCTCACTGCTGCATGTGTATGTTACACTGGTACAAATAAGGCAAAATCTTTCCAGGGACTGTTAGCATGTGTACAAATAATAAAATATAAGAAAATATACTGCATAACGCTGCAGCCTTTTTTAAGTGCATGATTTAGTCAACACTGAAGCATAATTTCATCCTCCTATGCAGCATAATTGATTCCAGTGGCCCCACAGCTGACAGCAGTTGTTAAAAGTGCTTGTGAATGAAGCAGAGAGACTGTGAAGTGTGCAAACTTAGTTTGGTGTGCGTGCAAATTCTGCATTGCCAATCCCTGGTGAGTTTCAGCTACTACTGCTGAAACAAGGCCAATGGAGGTACCAATGGGTGAGGCAGACCGGCCTTAAGGGCAGGGCCGGCCTTAGCACTGGTGGTGCCCTATGCATTAATGTTCGTTAGTGCCCCCCACTGACCACCGCTGCCATGGATTCCCTCACTACCACCCTTTAACAGTGCCCCTCAAGTCTCCATAACCACATTCTCTCTCAGGTGCATTTAATTTGATTTACAGCACCACTCATACCATTGTAGGGTGTCAGAACACTTTGCATCGCACATATTACACAGAGACAATCAATATGTGTGCAAATCACTGTATAGAAAATGTTACATAATTCTAAGGACTACAAGGTGTAGGAGTCACATGACAACCATACTAGTAGGTCGTATAGTTTAATAGTGATTGGTCTGGATAAACACAAACTCTGAATTTAAAACGTAATACCATGGTTGATGGGGTTCTCGTTAATATTCAGAATTGATTTCTGTCCAAAAGAACATTTTTTGCAACATTAGGATAATCAAAGACTGGGGGGAAAAACAAACGTTCTAATTTATGCCTTGCAGTTTGTATGCAGCTCTTAGCTGACAGTTAATAGCTCACTGTTCTATGTTAGGATTTTAACGTATAAACTGCAAGTAACAAAAGGATCTCTCTGACAAAGGCTGTAGCCCACTGACCTATTTACATTATGTGCACTTTGTGATCTGCATGGTACATGTTCTTTGCAGCAGGCACATTAACCCTCTGAGCTACCTTTCCATGAGTCAAAACTTCCACTAAACAAAATTCTAGGAAGAACAGTAATCACCAGAGTCATCATGACATTTTTATTGTTGCTGAAAATTGCTGGAGGCCAGGAAGGAGGCAGCAAGTGCTTTAAAAACCATAATATACTAGCAAACATAATGCCTCCACCCAAAGTCAGAAACCCGCTGCGGTCACTCCGGTTGCACCGCCCTAGAGCTGGCCCTTCTCAAGGGTCCTGTGACCTCAGTGACAGAGTCACTGTTGCTCTAGAGTGTGCTGCTGCATAGGCCTGCCTGCAAGACTGGAGGTGAACTTCATTATGGATTGTGGTGGACAAGCCTTGAAGGTTAACACTTGTCATGCTAGGGTCCACCTGCTGGTGCTAAGACGCCAGGGCTTTTAAGGTCTTGCGAAGCCTTCTAAGGTCTAGCAGGGGATTGTGCTCTCTCAGGAGAGTGGTCTGGTGGACTGGTTATTAAGGTTGAACCTGGTTCCCCAGTTCCAAATTCAGCAGCTCTGGCCATAGTGCCACATCTTTCCCCCACTGAACACCATACTGCCCCACTGAGGAAAGCTCACACTGCCTTCAACTACAACCAATTGTTGCCGGCTATAAACACCTGGATGCGGCCCAATTTAAAGATACGTACTAGACAAGAGCAATATTCGGCATACAAAAAAAAAGTAACAACATCAAGGAAAAAGCAAACACTCATAGGGAATGCAAAATGTAGCAAACCATGTGAAATGTAAGCAGGAACAACATGGTTACCTTAACGCTTTTACACTCACTATTCAGAAATCAGTGAGTGCTTTTGCCTGAAAAGTTAGGGACATGAATACAGGGCGCGGAAGGGACCCATTTCAATGTCCATTACTGATATCCTTACAAAACGTTAGCAGCATGGTAAAAAGACCACATCCCTGGACGCAGAGCTGCAGTACACATTTTGTTTTCCAATCCACACATTGTAGTACCTCCAGGATTGGTGCACCAGTTGCAAGCCCAGGAAAAACAAAGACAAGAAAACAAAAATAGCGCTTCACTGGCAAACTCTGTACAAGTGGCGCTAATGTGATTGGGTGTGAATAAAATCAATCCAGTTTGCTCCCACTCTATCTTACTTTAGTTATTTTTCATATTTTTAACCTTTTATTCCTTATGCTGCACTTTGAAATTAAAATGTCGGAAAAATACGACATCTCCAGCAAAAGTGTTTTGCTTTTTTGGATCCATTTCACGGGGGAGCAAATAAAAGAAAGCAGAGGAAAGAGAGTGAGAACCCCGTCTTGAAGTCACGGTTTTCAGTAAGAGAAGAACTGCTAGACAGAAAGAGAGGGAAGAAGGAAAGAGTGGGGGCAGCTGAAGCGGCAGAGAAGAAATGGACACTGTCTTTTTCTTCTCTGCCGTCCCTCCCGTCACGAACGCCAGGAACGCCGAGCTTTATTTATAGGCGGTGGCAAATTCTTGCGTCCTGGGACGCATTTTCAGAATAAAAAAGTAGGGGAACAGAATCCTTAAAACTAAAGAAGTACGGGCACGCCGTGCCCTGCCGATCCCGCCCACTTCGACCACTGGCATGCACCTTAAAAAGTGAAATTATCCTAGACATAATACCTGTAGAGACATTGTTATTTGCTTTACACTATCTACCCAGGTCTCAACTGGGTTTACGGGTAGCCTCCTGTAGTTTGTACCTATATGGTAGGAGAGTAGGGCATGGAGAAAAGAGAATATCAGGCAGAAAGAGTCACAGAGATCAAGATAAGGGAAAGAAAGTGAGAGTTAGAGAGAGGATGAAAGTATTGTATTAGTAACTGTACAGCACTTTCCATTGTCCTTGCCAGATTTAAACCGAAGTCTGGATTGTTAGGTAAGTAGCCACTCAGGGCCAGATTTACTAAAAACTTACAAAACGAAATGCAGCAAGACAAATTGCTGCACTACGTGACAGGGAGAACTTACATAGTGCATATGGCGCATTCCTGCTCTTTCTCTGTGCTGACACACTGAGTTAAGCCTAGTGTCAATGCAGGTATCCTTGCGCCATGGTGCAGGGGTGCCTGTGTTAGACCCAGGATTTTTTTTCTGCAGGAAGGCACAGCTTCCTGCACAAAGACAATCCTTAGACACCTTTTCCTCGTTCTGAATGTGTATCATTATTTAGCCCTTCAAGCTTTGATCTAATCACAGAGCACTATGATTTCATCTAGTTCTTGTGTGCCTTTGACATATATGTTGGAAAACTCTGTCAGATGTAGCCGGTGTGGTAAAAGGTTAGGAGGCAAGCTAGAAGTGGGTTGTAGTAGTTCACACCACATACATGTTGCAGCGAGTGTAAGAATAAATGAAGCTACACATTCGGGCAATTAACATCTTTGCATAGAGATGATAAGAATCAGAGGATTCCTTGGAAGCATCCATTATATTGGGTTTATAAGTTCATCTAGAAGTAAAGCTACTTCAACCTTAGAGATAATCAAAGAAGCACAGAAACCGCAGTACTATGTGTATGAGGTCCACAAGCAGATGGGGGTGCTACTACCTCATAGAATAACCACAGAGCTGCAGAACCTATAGTTATTGTATGGGGCTCACGTAGAGGATGAGCTGTTGCGACCCTAGATAATGATCACATTACCTACAGTTGTAGGTGCATCAGGAAACAGTGGAGTTGCTTCTCCACAGACCTATTCCCAGAGAAGTAGTTGCAGGGGGCTCTCCTTGAAACAGAGTTGTTGTTAGCCTACAGAAACAACAGTAGGAAGTCTATCAGGTTAGTTACTACTGTTGATTTCCAGTTAGTAATAGTGGGCTTAAGTTTCAATAAGGAGATCTGTGGTAGAAATGTAGATTTACATATAATGAAGAGGTTTGCTGGGGTAGCTGAGGGGCAGAGTTTCTGACCCACAGCACTTTACAGTCTCGAACAAGCCCAAACAGGGTGACACCACAGGATGGTTCCCTTAAAATGACATCACTTCACCAGGGCTCCTAGGCTGAATGCCATGAAGGAATGGTTAAGGGAGCAAGAGGGAGTGGAAGATAGGGTTTGATGAATTGAAATAAAACACCTATGGAAGGAAATTATCTGCATCTAACAGGTGGGGAAATCAAATAACAGACAGGCCCTAAATACACTTTTTAATTTTCCAATACCTTGGTTTCAGCACTCAGCCTTGTTAAACTCTTGTTGTCACAACACGCTTGGTCAGCCAGTAACAAGACAAACTGTTTCTGTGTGGTGATCAGTTGCCAAAAGGTGTCCTCTCCATGTTTCAAAGGCAATGAAGGTGGTCCTGATGCAGGCAGCAAGACTACTAATGCCTCTTCTTGAGAACCATGCATGTTGCCCGGAATGAACAAAGGTCATGGGGGCAGATTTACAAGCCCCTTGCGCCTCATTTATGCCGCCGTTGCGTCATTTTTGTGACGCAGCGGCAGCGGAAATCCTGCATCATGGTGCGGGGTACTTACAACGTGACGCATCTGGGAGATGCGTCACGTTGTAAAGCCCTGCGCCACATGTAGGCGTTCCTGCGCAGGGGGGGGGCGTTCCGGCGTAGGATCGCCTCCTAAAAGTGGCTGAGTGAAATCTACAAGATTTCACTCTGTCACTTTTAGGCCCATGCTGCGTCAAAACCCTGCGCCTGCCTGAAACAGGCGTAAGGATTGACGCAGCATTAACAAGATAGGGCCCCCCAGAGCATTGCTGGAGCTGTGTCGCGCTTGCGACGCAACTCCAGCAATGCGCCACTTTTACGGCACAGATGCGTCACGCATCTGTGCCGTTTTTGCCCCATGGTGCGCCGCATTGTAAATGCGGCGCATCCGTGGTGGCGGAGCTGTGGCGCACAATAACTGGCGCATACCTGCTGATATGCAGGGATGCGCCAGTTATTGTAAATATGCCCCATGGTGCTTTGAAGTCCGCACAATATTATAAAACTAGTATTGGCATGGTGAATAGGTCTTGTCTTTGGGACCTTATAAGTGTTTAGGTATGCAGCAAACTATCCTGGGTGCTACAAAATCTACTTTTACTTCACTTGGGCGATGTGTAAGCCCACAGAGTGAATACATCATGCGCTGCCAGGGCTCGACCTAAACTAAAAGATTCAAAGAATATCTGGAACCTACAACCCTGTAAAGACAAGAAAGAATTGTGGCAAAAGTTCCATTTGTTTACACACCATTGAGGCCACCTAATTTCTCTATGGTCACATCGAACAAGTTACTTACCTTTGGTAACGATATATCTGTAAGAGACATATATTCGTTATGGACTCCTTACCTTAGAATTAGCCCCAGGCGTCAGACTGGATCTGGATAATTTTTCTTCAGCAGTACCCCTGCACGTCGGGTGGTGGCGTTGGTCAACTCTGCATTCGTCTTTGGCGTCGTGTTCATTGGAATGACTCAGACGCCGGCTCTGTGTGCTGACGTCAGTTCTTTACATGACATTCCATGCCAGAAGCGCAGATACTGACCACTGGTGCACAAAACAAGGGCCCTGAAAGGGAGTCCCCATACCTATGAGTCAATTTGCAGAAAGGGGAGAATGGGTGGGGTGGTAAGGAATCTATAACTAATAAATGTCTCTTACAGATATATCGTTACCTAAGGTAAGTAACTTGTTCATTTGCAAGAGACTATTAGTTATAGGTTCTTTACCTTAGAATAGATACCCCAGCAAAACCAAACCCGGAGGTGGGTCTGCGAACTAGGTTCACACCAGAAAGTCCTGGAGAACTGAACGGCCAAAGAAGCTGTCTCTCAGGACTTGGCTATCCAGGCAATAATGCTTAGTGAACGTGTGCAATGATGCCCACGTGGCAGCCTGGCAGATGCCATGAAGGGGGACTCCACATCCCAAAGCAGTAGTGGCCGCCGTCGCCTCAGTGCAATGGGCGCACAACCCACTGGAGGTTTCTTTTTCATTAAGGAATAGCACATTTCAATGCAAAGAACGGCCCATGGAGAGATGGTTCGGTTTTGCACGGCCTTTCTTGGTGCCCACATAGCCAAGAAAGCGCTAATCATCCACCCGTAAATTTTTTGGGAGAACTAGGGTTGGGTGGAATTTGCGTAGTCGTGCTACTGTGGAAATATGGATTTTTATGATCAGTTATGTCCCCTATCTTGGACCCCAACGATTTCATGTATAAATCATAAGTACATGTATGATCCCTCCAGTTCCAGTTATGAAGACGCAAACACATGTGCGTCCACCGTCAACATGTCCTCTTTCAGATCCGCCATGAATGGGCCGGATATTCCATTCCTAAGTATGAAAGGCCACCGACTTTATATGGTTCATTTATCCCATTTTACAGTCCAGGCGAGTAGGCCCTGATTCTGCCATCAAGCCTTTTCTTGCCTTCTGCCTCTGAAAGCTCCAGTCTGAGCTCGCATCTGTATCCATGAACTTTGTCCTACTCCCTGCGCGGCTAACGGTGCCTGACTCCAGCCTGTTGCCTGCCAAAAACTGTATTTCACCTTCGAGATTATCTGCTCCGCTCCCTATCCAATGCATTCCTGTCTAGTAGTTCAAGTAAACATTCTTCCAGTTACCGAGCAAAGGGCCCGGTTTCTCTGTCTTTATGCAAGTAATTCATAGCCCTGTTACTATGGAAGATTTCTGCTCTCGCATCTAGTGTAGACACTTAGACGCTTGTACACGCACTCACATTTAGTATAGAATAGATTTTGTTCGAGAGACCTTTCCTTTTGGATAACATAGTTCTTTAAACATAGGATGTTAGATATGATTTGGGATTAGGTTGACTTGACCCCCCAGACTCCCTGTCTCCACATGTAGAGCTAAATGTCAAGTCCCCTTCACCCCCTAGTTGCACGTCAATCACACGTCATGCTGCTGCGCGCGCATCTCTGCCAAGTATTTCTGCTGACATTGCGAAATTCTTTCATGGAACCACCCTATTGTGACATCATACCTGATGACGTTCTTTAAGTTACGCCTAGTTACACCCACTTTAGTTACGCATGTATGTGTTATCAATTGTTACGCCCCCTGCATCTGTTTCACTGTAATGCCTATTGTATAAAAATGATTACTTGTCAATAAAGTAGGGTCCTTCACTTCCTGAACCTTCGTGGTGATGGAATATGGAGCCCATCAATTCGAATTGATCTTGGAATAAAGCCCGTTCCGAACCTCTAATACCACGGATTCTGCCTCTTATTTTTCTGAGCTATTATTATTATTATTATTATTAATTTTCCGCATCAAATTAAGTTCCGGTAATTAAATTATTTACCACATATATGGCGCCCGAATAGGGACACTTTCTCATCTCACGCGCCGGCGGTGCGTTGCAGGCCCGGTCTCCTGCCACAGCTGGACGGACAACAACGCGTACCCACAGGATTTCCTGTATCTCCCTCCTGCCAGGCGGGGGTAACTGAGGCTGCGATCAACACCCAGACGAGGCGGTGAGAAGTGCGAAGTATCCCGACCAGAGCCTAGCTGAGAGAGCAAGATCCAAGGTATACAGAGGCCCACCAGTTTCCGAGGTTCCGAAGTTTCGAGTCGAGTCCAGTCCGGTTCAAGTCCAGTTCAGTTCAGTTCCGAGGCCTTCCGTTTCGAGCTACCCGGTGAGTACCATTGTCGGGGAGGCGTTCTGACGTGCACATAGTTTGTGCCGGTCAAGACGGGTTTGGTACACAAATCCGGTCTGCACTGTTTCAGCAGTGTATCTGTACTGTTTAGCAGTATATCAAGTATGTCTAGTATATAATTCAGAATTACCTAGTTAGTATCGAGTATTATGCTTAGTGACTAGTTCCCTAAATGGCCATCATTGTTGTTCATTAAATGTTAAATGTTAAATGTTTTAAATACGTTCTGCATACTGTGGTGTGAATGACTGTTCATTATTGTGTTTTGCTGTATTAAACGTGTTCAAAATTAGGTATCAGATCAGTTCTCAATATGCCGCTCTTTTCGAAATTAAGACAGATCAAAACTAGAAAAGGGGTACTCGAAGAAGCTGTTCCCATTCCTCCTAGGGACACTCCAGGGTACTTCATGTATCATAAACATGGCCTAGACGCCATATTATTTCTTGATTTATGGGTGGACTACACCAAGGAATTACCAGAAAGTCAGAGGTGGCCCGCAGCTGGGACCTGGGATGCAGATTGCATCATGAAAGTAGAAGAAGAATTATGGAAAAAGAAAGCTAGACAGTCACAGAAAGATGCCATTGAATTATGGCGTAAAGAATCATATAGACGTACAGAAAAAGCGCTCAGACAGGAAGAGAAAAGTAAGGAGAATTCAAATAAAGTTCGAGAAAATCTATTAATTGAAGAAGGTACTCGAGTAAAGTCAGAACAAATAGACAGACAAAGAAATGCCCTTATGAATGGTATGTATCCCCTTCTGGCCGAAGGGTTACCTAAGGCTACTCCGGAGATACCAAAAGACTTGCCACCCCCATTGTTTCCGTTAAAGTACATCCCAAAGGGCATCCCAGAACCGCAGAAGATGTTTTTCTTTCCTCTTATTTAGACGACGCAGCTCCCGAGTATGCTAATGCTGCGCCACATAGACCGCCTGCCGAGGGGGTTCAACGCCAAGACCCTCCTCCGTCTGTACCTCCGCAACAGCACACTCCGACACAAGTTCCGGCAAGCACATCTGTTTCTACATCTGTATCCACACCTATGGTTGCTATATCACGTTCAACAAATCCTTTCACATCCAGCACCCCAGGTGGTGCTACCGGAGCTACATCAAACGTTTTTTCCACGCCACCCAGAGTAAATAAACTTTCCTTTCAAGAATTAGCCCACCAACGTACGCCCAAACTAGTAACTCCCAATACGCTCAAGGAACTTCTAATAGATTGTAGATATGACCCTGTGCCCGGAAAAGGGGACGAAATGGTGCTGGCATCATTACGTATCCGACGAGCTGCAATATATTTAGGGAAGATACCAGGAATGACTGCAAATTTAGAAAATATATATCACTTTGTCCAGTCAGGGCGAGATCCTGAGAGTATTAACAGAGCCATGGAGTACCAAAAAGTGGAAATACAGGGGGAACTGTTACGTTTCCTCATAAACTGTGTGATCAGAAATCAAGACCGACCAGGGGTAAATCTGGAAGAAATGCAAATTCTTACCACATGGAGTAAGAATATATCAGAGGGGAGACATGATAAACGATCATGTATAGTAGCTATGTGCCGAAAGATCCGCAAAGAAATAGAACGAATACACGAAGAAAGATTAGCAGTAGACGAACCTGAACAAACCGAGGACGAGGAAGAATTAGAACTGCCCACAGGACAGTTAGAAACCATGGCCTATGTAGGTAGAGGAAGATCTTGCAATAATACTAGATGCTTTACTGATCCGATACGTCCGACACGTCCAGAGAATAGCAGAAAATTCCAAACTCCTATAATAAATCTAAGGTCCCCCGAACATTCGTTCCAAGCCGCTGACAAATTACTTCGAGAACGAAGGGGTTATCATATACTCGATTCTATGGACGAACAAGAATTAGCCAGGTCAGCCGTACACTGGGTTGATAGTCCTGGAAAATATGGTGATGATACACTAGCGCATACGTTTTTGAACCTCACCCCAGATGAACAGCGTTTAGCTGGTATCTATATGATTCAACAACTCCTTATATTATATAAAATCCAACATTCCGATCCTGGTCCCTTACCTGATATATTGACTGAATTACTCACGAACAAATGGAGAGGTTCAGGTACTGAGTTAATTAGAGAAATACTAGAATCCAGAAAGCAGTACATTCTTTTTGTATGTCCCGAACATGTCTCACTGCCCATCAAGGAAAGAACGACGTATTATATGGATAGACAGAATCCCTTACGCGAAGTTCACCCGATAAAAGGTGAGGACAATCAGTTTAAACGTGTGTTTGTATACACACCGATATCCAAAATAGAACTGTTAGAAATGAAGAAAGTGGTACCCAGTCATGACAAAGACCCAGCGGGTTTCCACCGTGAAATTAAAGATATGTTACTCATGGGAGAATATACCTACCCCGACATTATGACAATATTGAAGGTATTAATGCCTGCGGGCATTTACGAAAAACTCAAGGAAAAGGATTGGGAGGTGGGAGACCAGAAGATAGATTGGACAGCATTAGAAAACGAAGAAAAAGCTCGAGGTCCAGGTTCAGGGCTCGGGGACAAGACCAAAACACTACCAGGTTTACTAGTACAGGTACTGCCACGTTTATTAACTACGAAGAAGGAAGACTGGGGTGCAATCTCAGCCTGTAAACAAAAACCAGATGAAGACACTAGTGATTTCTATTCCCGATTTGAAAAATGTTTTAGTATAAATAGTGGAATAAAAGCAAGTAGCGAGTCGTATCCACATCTGTTTGTGACAAAATTGGTTGAAAATGCCTTGCCCCAAGTTAAGAATAGAGTATTGAAATTCGAGAGTACCTGGCAAGGTAACACCCCGTCACAAATGTTACAAATGCTACAGTACCATCACAATAGAATTAGAGAGGAACAAGAACATGAACAAAGACGCATGAAAGACACGAAAATGAAAATGCTAGTTTCCCAGACAGTTCCAGCTGACGGTCATAAAAAGGGTATGACACAGTCCAGTGTTTCAGCAGGTCCTGTAAAAGGGACGTGCAACTATTGTAAACAGCCAGGTCATTATGTACACGATTGTCCCGTTTTAAAACATAATATCGCCATAGGTAACACAAAAGAAAGACCAAGACCACTTAGACAGGATCAGAACCAACAAGGAGCCCCGCAGCATGCACAGTCCATGCCAGCTCCACAACAGTCTATGCCAGCTCCACCACCGCAGCCTATTGCTGCCACACAAACAACGACACGACAGATGTATCAGACCGCACAGTATGACTATCCTGATTATCAACGATACTCATGAAACAGCCTAGAGAGGGAAGTTGGCTTACCCCTTATTGAGGTCCCTGTAGATCAAGAAGGACCTTATGTACACAGTGAACTATTAGGCCAAGATAGAAAATTTTTACTTGATACAGGGGCAAGCCGAACAACAATAAAACGTAGTGAAGTTCCGGGGGCACCCCTCTCAGGCATACAGAATATTTCCCTTGGCTTTTCAGGAAAACCTATCATTAACGAAGTATCACAGCCTCTTCCACTTACGATTGGTCCCTTGACACGAACTACGGATTTATTGCTTACTAAATCATGTCCAGAAAACCTGTTAGGCATAAAAACATTGAAAGCTCTAGGAGCTATAATATGTTGTTCTCCGGAAGGAGTAAGATTGTTTTTACGTGATTTCAAAGGGCACTATGTGTCCCGAGACATGGATGACCGACTGCAGACTTTACCCACACATTTATGGGCACAAGGCCCTACAGATGTTGGTTGCATGAACATTACACCATATCGAGTCAGACTGAAGGCAGGAGTGGTACTACCACGAATACGACAATATAAGTTACCCCCAGATGCTGTAGTGGCTTTACTGCAAATCATTGACGAGCTTATTACCCAAGGAGTGGTTGTGGAAACCGACTCCAATGTATGTAATTCACCGATAATTCCGATTCTTAAACGAACTGATCCAAAAGCCCCGCCAGTATATCGATTGGTTATTGATCTGCGCGAATTAAATAAATGTATTGTACCACAATACCCCGTAGTCCCAGACATTTCTTCATTACTAACAGCCATTGATTCCGAAGCAACATTCTTTACTGTAATTGATCTCAAGAATGCCTTTTTCAGCGTCCCAATAGATCCGGAAAGCCAATACTTGTTCGGATTTAGTTTAAATGGACGAAGCTTTAAATTCACACGCGCACCTCAAGGATTCACAGAAAGCCCCAGCATCTATAGCCAAGCACTGAAACGAGAACTTGACAGTATCCACATGCCAGTCAACACTGCCCTGCTTCAATATGTCGATGATCTGCTGATCACCGCTAGAAGCGAACTTGAATGTGAAAAAACCTCACTGACGGTTTTACAATTTTTGGCTGAAAAGGGGCACAAGGTGTCCCCTTCTAAGCTGCAATTCTGTGTCCAGCGAGTTACTTACCTAGGGCACTCGCTGTCCAAGGAGGGAAGGCAGCTTACACCAGATCGCATTCAGTTAATTGCTAACATGCCAATACCCAAGACACAAAAGGAGGTGCGGGCTTTCATAGGCCTCACTTCATATTGTAGGCAGTGGATCCCTCAGTATGCATTTCTAGCGAAACCACTCATTCAGTTGACAACACAGGAGGCAGCCACATCGACTGTTCTCCCTTGGACTCAGGAACATACACAAGCTTTTGAAAGCCTAAAGAAAGCTTTATGTCAAGCACCTGTTTTAGCAACACCATGTTACAATAAACAGTTTACACTCTTTGTTACAGAACGCGAAGGTACTGCCTTGTCAGTACTCACACAGGAACAAGCAGGATCACACAAACCATGTGCTTATTTTTCTAGTACATTAGATCCCGTAGCTCAGGCTCTGCCTGCGTGCCTGAAATCGGTGGCAGCGACAGCTTTAGCAATCAGACAAAGCGATGCCATAGTACTAGGACACCAATTGACAGTACAAGTACCACATGCAGTAGAGGTTCTCTTGAACCGCACACAAACACAACACTTGACTATAGCACGACTCACTGGTTACGAATTAACATTGTTTCAGCCACATATAGAAATCAGACGTTGTAGTACATTGAATCCTGCCACACTGTTACCTGTAAATGGAACAGACCCACTTGCACATGATTGTATTGAAGTTATCACTATCACGACGAAACCCAGACAAGACTTGACAGACGTCCCATTGTCAGACCCAGACCTGACGTTGTATGTAGATGGTTCATGTATGAGAACAAGTACAGGAGAGTTAGTGGCCGCTTACGCAGTCACAACAGACACTGAAGTCATTGAAACAAATCGCATAAATACCTTTTCCGCTCAAGCAGCAGAGCTTATCGCTCTGACACAAGCCTGTATTCAAGCTACGAATAAAAATGTCAACATATACACTGATTCACGTTATGCATTCGGAGTTGTACATGACTTCGGCGTGCTGTGGCGAGAGAGAGGTTATTTAACTTCTCACGGTGCCCACATTCAGCACGGACCCCTTATTCATGCCTTATTAGATGCAATACATCTGCCCACTACAATATCAATTATGAAATGTAAAGCTCATACGAAAGTTACTGATATCATTTCTCAAGGCAATGACCTAGCTGACAGAACAGCTAAACAGACTGCTCAAACTCAAACATCTGACATGATAAAGACAATAGTCCCGACACCAACATATTGCATGACGGTTAAGGATCCCGCTCTTGACGTAATTGACATACAGACACATGCTACACCAGATGAAATAAAGAAATGGACTGAATTAGGAGGGATCCAAACGGATCAAGGATGGATGACGAAGGAAAAATCTGTGTGGTTCCTTCCTGATTCAATGGTTCAAGTTATAATTAATACTGTACATAGTCCAGCGCACCTAGGAGAAAAAGCTATGCTAGACAGCATTCAACACATTTGGTTCAACAAACATTTACGAGCAGCAGCTAAACAAAAAGTTTGTACCTGTATGATCTGTTGTCAGTTTAATCCAGGTAAAAGCATTCCCGTAGAACAAGGTGGATTTCGGCCTCCTGATCACCCTTTTGAAGTCCTCCAGATGGATTATATCCAGATGGAACGATGTCGAGGATTCAAATATGTTCTCGTAGTTGTCTGTGCTCTTTCCCGTTGGACAGAGGCATACCCGGTTTCAGATTACACTGCCCCGACTACTGCCAAACAGTTGGTTCGAGAATTCTTCCCACGGTACGGTTTACCACGTGTTGTCTACTCAGATAACGGCCAGCCGTTCTCATCCGAACTAATGAAACACGTTTCACTTTTGTTAGGCTATCAGTGGAAATTTCACTGTGTCCGACACCCCGAGGCAGCAGGTCTCGTGGAACGACATAATCAGACCCTGAAAATTAGATTGTCCAAAATATGTAGAGAGAAAGGTGTCGACTGGGTAGTAGCCTTACCAGTTGCAATCTTTTACATGAGAATGGTAGCACACTCTCGAACAGGGCTATCCCCTTATGAGGTGGTCTTTGGCAGACCACCAAATATGTGGGGGACGCCTATACCACGCAAAATAACTGATGTTGACTGTAATATGCTGACAGATTACCTGGCTTCCTTGATGTCTGCACTACAATCTTGTCGTTCACAGGTGGCTGCAGCCTTTCCCGACAACACCGAGGTGAAACCCCATGACGTAGTTCCCGGGGATTTGGTGTTAGTGAGGAACTTTGACCGGAAGTCTCAGCTGGATCCTAGGTGGAAATCGCCTCAACTCGTACTGTTAACAACGAGGACAGCCGTGAAGATCGAAGGTCGAAAAGGCTGGATACATTCAAGTCATATCAAGAAATTTAATGGACTACCGTCCGATGTAAACGACACACCTCGCGTGTCTTCACCGATTGACTCAAAGCTTCCTTTGGTTGAACTGAATGACAAGGAACAATATAAACTAAAACTACGGTCTAACAAGTCAGACAATTTGATTGTTTAAGTCCTCTCCAAGGTGAATCGGTCGAATTTGTATCTGACATGTATTGTCTAGACCTGAATAGAGAAAGAAACCGAAAAATACAGTTGAAACAACATGCGTACTGTAAATCACTGCGTAGTCATTGCACAGTGACGTTATTAATTTTGTTTTTCTTAAGTCTATTAATAATCACTGCAAGTATATTGTTGCACATATATTATCCTATTTTTAAACATATTTACAATGTTACTGCTGAACATTCTTTTAGTGAATTACCCCCGCATGAGTTGTCCTATAGATTTGCGCTGCGCAATAACACTTTTATTAGTATGTTACATCATTCCCATCAGGTTAGCAATGCTACAAATTGTTGGATATGTGGCCGACTCCCTCCCTATCAGAACTATAAAGGAATTCTGCCTCTCTTTCCATATCCGTTCACACACAATGGCTCCTGTGGAGCATGGTTTAGTTTAATTAATTCCCTAGATTCGAATTCTGCAGTTTATCAAGACAACTGGGTATGGGGAAACCTGAACTTAGTTTTGCTCAAAATCTGCTACCCTGACAAGAAGGGACTTCCCAAAAGAACAGGAACTGATCTAGAAAATGAAGTATATGGATTAGGGAATTTCACGCTTAATCTCATGATCCTGAATGTCGAATCCGAAGCTGCACCAATTTTGCCCGCCATGTCAGTATTTCCAGTTAAAGGTGAATTATGTGTAAGAAAGAATGGTTCCATACATATGGGCCATAGTAGATGCACCACTGTAATAGAATTCAGTGATCAAGGCAAGTCTACATTTAGAGCTTCTCGCCATTCCTACTTCATATGTGGTCAGACGGCATATATACGTTTGCCTCTAGATTGGGATGGTACCTGCTACATCGGATTCCTTTTGCCACCTGTTTTCCTAGCTCCTCCTGATTATCATAGAAATACTCATTTAGTACACAATAGAGAACGGAGAGATCTCCCAATAGTCGACTACACTGAGACAGCATGGGAAAAATACACAGATTTCAATAAAGGTCTCTTTCCCTATATAGGTACAGTTACCAATAGTAAGCTGATACGTAGATTAACCAGAACCCTTGAAGCAGTAGTGAACGAAACTATTTCCGCCTTAGGCAATTTAACAGAAGAGCAGTCTGCTATGCGGATCGTTGTGCTTCAAAATCGTCTTGTCCTTGACGTCATCCTGGCCGATAGGGGCGGAGCTTGCAGGGTCATAGGATCAAGCTGTTGCATTTTCATACCAGAAAATTCGCCATCTGTATATAAAGCCATAACTCGCCTTCATAAGATTGTAAGCCAGATACACCAGAATCCAGGCACCTGGACTTGGTCCGGTTGGTTTTGGAGTGTATTATCTACCTTTGGATGGAGGGTCCTATCCTTCCTAGGTATTGGCTTTCTCATACTATTCAGTTGCTGTCTATGCCTACAATGTGGACCAGCGATTTGTGGTCTGTGTGCCACATCGTGTATTCCACCACCAAGATTTCATTCATCCCAGAAGAAAAAAGAAGAACAAATGATGCTATATGAACAGATCAATGGATTGATGAAGATTGATATCTCTTAAGGGCAAGTAGGGGACAAGGAGGGAATGTGGAAATATGGATTTTTATGATCAGTTATGTCCCCTATCTTGGACCCCAACGATTTCATGTATAAATCATAAGTACATGTATGATCCCTCCAGTTCCAGTTATGAAGACGCAAACACATGTGCGTCCACCGTCAACATGTCCTCTTTCAGATCCGCCATGAATGGGCCGGATATTCCATTCCTAAGTATGAAAGGCCACCGACTTTATATGGTTCATTTATCCCATTTTACAGTCCAGGCGAGTAGGCCCTGATTCTGCCATCAAGCCTTTTCTTGCCTTCTGCCTCTGAAAGCTCCAGTCTGAGCTCGCATCTGTATCCATGAACTTTGTCCTACTCCCTGCGCGGCTAACGGTGCCTGACTCCAGCCTGTTGCCTGCCAAAAACTGTATTTCACCTTCGAGATTATCTGCTCCGCTCCCTATCCAATGCATTCCTGTCTAGTAGTTCAAGTAAACATTCTTCCAGTTACCGAGCAAAGGGCCCGGTTTCTCTGTCTTTATGCAAGTAATTCATAGCCCTGTTACTATGGAAGATTTCTGCTCTCGCATCTAGTGTAGACACTTAGACGCTTGTACACGCACTCACAGTCAGTATAGAATAGATTTTGTTCGAGAGACCTTTCCTTTTGGATAACATAGTTCTTTAAACATAGGATGTTAGATATGATTTGGGATTAGGTTGACTTGACCCCCCAGACTCCCTGTCTCCACATGTAGAGCTAAATGTCAAGTCCCCTTCACCCCCTAGTTGCACGTCAATCACACGTCATGCTGCTGCGCGCGCATCTCTGCCAAGTATTTCTGCTGACATTGCGAAATTCTTTCATGGAACCACCCTATTGTGACATCATACCTGATGACGTTCTTTAAGTTACGCCTAGTTACACCCACTTTAGTTACGCATGTATGTGTTATCAATTGTTACGCCCCCTGCATCTGTTTCACTGTAATGCCTATTGTATAAAAATGATTACTTGTCAATAAAGTAGGGTCCTTCACTTCCTGAACCTTCGTGGTGATGGAATATGGAGCCCATCAATTCGAATTGATCTTGGAATAAAGCCCGTTCCGAACCTCTAATACCACGGATTCTGCCTCTTATTTTTCTGAGCTATTATTATTATTATTATTATTAATTTTCCGCATCAAATTAAGTTCCGGTAATTAAATTATTTACCACACTACGCAAAGCTCCGTGAAATGGTAAAGAATCTCCACGAGCACGCAAAAGTTTCGCGAACACGCGGAATTGCTTTTTCCGCCCGTTAGCGATGCTTTTTACCTGTTCACAAACGCTGTTTGCGTGCTCGGGTAGAAATATCTTGCGAACACATATTTTGAAAGCACGAACAAGCAAAAAATTCTGGAAAACCCCGGATCGCGGAATTTTTGGCAATTCCGCTTTCTCCGCGGGACGCAAAAGTACCTAAATTCCACAAATTCCATGAATTCCATGAGCGGAACGGAATTTACCGGCCAGGCCCAGTGAGAACCAGATAAAATGATAGCGCACGTTTTGAATCCAGATGGTGGAACCTTTCCTCCTCTTTAGATGGATGTACACCATGCCACAAATTTGTTCCATCTACAGGCGTATACTGTTTTGGTGGGGGATCGCTTGGCTGCCAAGATAATGTTACAGACTTTGGGAGGAAGGTCAAAAGCTGTCAACTGTCGCCGCTAAATCTCCACGCAAGGAGGTGGAGGCTGGACAGGTTCGTGTGAAGGACCATTCCCTGCTGCTGCAATAGAAGATCCTGCCGAAGAGGCAGTCTGATCGAAGGATCTATGGCCATGTTCAAGAGCTCAGGATACCAGACTCTTCTTGCCCAATCGGGAGCCACAAGAATGTTTTGGGCCTGGCGGCACTTGATCTTCCTCAGCAGCACTCTGGGCATAAGTGGTGTAGGCGGAAAGGCGTATAGAAGACCACAACTCCACTCGCGACCAAAAGCGTCACCTAGCGAATACCACCTTGGAAATTCCAACGTGCAGAACTGCAGACATTGCGCGTTTTCTTAGTGGAGAATAGATATAACAAAGGCTCTCCCCACTGCTGAAAGAGACCATGCACCACCTCCAAGTGAAGATGCCATTCGTGATTCATCATGCACAGGCAACTGAGTTTGTCCGCCCTGGCGTTCAGGGAACCTGCCAGGTGTTGAATCACCAGGGACATTCCCTGATGTTCCAGCCACTGCCAGAGACAAATGGCCTCCTGACAGAGGGTCCAAGACCCTACCCCGCCCTGTTTGATGCAATACACCGGTGGTGTTATCCGTGAACACTTGCACTACTCTTGCTTTGAGAGAAGGATGTAACGCCTTCAGTGCAAGACAAATTGTCCGGAGATCCAGAAGGTTGATATGGAGCCCAGACTCTGCCGGAGACTAGAGGTCTCTGATCTCCGCCTCCCCATGTGGCCGCTCCACCCCAGAAGTGAAGCATATGTTACCACTGTGAACTCTGGTTGGGGAAGGGAGAGGGATCTGCCGTTGACCCAATTCTGGTTCGTTAGCCACCACTGCAATTGGTGCGCAGTGCCCTCTGAGATCTAGATACAATAGGAAAGATTCCCCTGATGTTGTGCCCACTGGAACTTCAGGTCCCACTGCAGAGCCCGCAAGTGCCACCTGGCATGATCCACCAGCAGGATGCAGGAGGCCATGAGGCCAAATAGCCTCAGGGTCATTCTGACCGAAACCCGGGATAGAGGCTGAAAGATCGGAATCATAGCCTTTAGGCGGGTGTACACCTCCCCTTCGTTTACAAACTGCGAAGATGGTGATCCAGCCTTAGAAAGGTTTGAGGCCTCAGTAACTGAAGCCCTTGATGCTATTGTTCCACTTAAGAGGGTAAAAATTCAGCACAGGGCAGCTCCAGCCCCTTGGTATTAAGATACTCTCAAGAGAGAAAATCTAGGTTCATGGATCACGGAAGCAAAGAACTCCTCTAACGAGCTTTTTAAGATTCTCAAGGAGTTCACTAACCAGAGGCCCAATAACCTGCTACCTCCGCCTACCCAGGAGTTATGCCAGGATCTAGCCAGTCATTTTATTGAAAAGATTGATACAATCTATTGCTCCATCGGTCCAGAAGAGGTAGATTACAAGGGAGCCTCCCCCCGGGAAAACCCTCGCCCCCCCTAGCCTAGAATCCTTCCCTGTTATCACGGGTGAGCAAGTGGGCTCCTTATTAATGGACTTGAAATCTGGATCACCACTAGACCCGGCTCCGCCTGTCGTTATGTCAGAACTTACCCCAGTCTTTGCCGATGTGCTTGCTGAAGTTTGTAACATCCTGTTAGCTACAGCTACGTTTCCTCGTAAGTGGAAACACACACACATTAAACCACTGCTGAAAAAGGCGCTAGCAGATCCCACTGATATGCAAAACTGCAGGCTGATCTCTCTCCTCCCTTGCAGCTCGAAGATCATGGAGACAATAATCAATCGTCATCTCTCTGGCTATTTGGAACAGAGTAACCTACTGGATTCATCCCAGTCGGGTTTTCGGGTCTGTTATAGCACCGAGGCCGCATTGCTGGAAGTCACTGACACTATAAGGATGTCATTGGACAATAGGACCCCATTGATGCTAGTTCTCCTTGATCTATCGGCTGTCTTTGACACCATCTCACATCTTATCCTTCTGGATAAGCTTCGAGAGATTGGTGTCAGAGGCATGGCCTTCAAATGGATTCAAAGTTATTTGACCAACAGAACACAATGTGTCCAGTTGGACTCCTTTGTGTCACAGACCACTCTGGTGGATAAGGGGGTCCCACAGGGATCCATCTTAAGTCCCACCTTGTTTAATATATATGTGGCCCCATAGCCTCAATTATCAGGAGCTGCGGGTTTGAGACCATATCGCACGCAGACGACACACAGCTGATAGTCCCTATAGAGGCGGACCCGACAGCGACCAAAGGAAAGTTTAAAACTGTATGTCTAATATAGCCATACGGATGAGGAAGAACTTTCTCCAGCTTAATTCAAAACAGAGATACTGCAGTTTGGTAAAGCTGAGGAACTGTGGACACCAGAATGGTGGCCAGCAGAACTAGGAGAGGCGCCCTCTCCTAAAAAATGGGCCAAGAACTTAGGCATTAGAATAGATAATAAACTTTCTATGGAGGAAAAGTTGAAGTCGTTGTCAGGCACCTGCTGCGGAATAATACGGATGCTTAGAAAGATCTTCCCGTGGATACCACTCACGACAAGAAAAACCCTCATACATTTCGCTCTTGGTTAGTCGACTGGATTATGGCAATTCTCTGCTGGTCGGAATAAGGGAAGACTTTCTATCTAAATTGCAGGTGGTTCAAAACACTGCAGCCGACCTTGCCCTCAATAAACCGGCACGCACCCCATCTCTACCTCTTCTACGTCAACTACATTGGCTTCCTATCAGAAAACGAGCATTCTTCAAGCTTCTATGTACTGTTTTTAAAGCGCTCCAGGGGACGGGCCCTTCTTACCTTAAGAAGAGACTTGAACTGTATCTACTCGTGCGTCAGCTGAGATCTAGCAATCGCAGTCTGCTCTGCACGCGGAGAATCAGGAAAGCCAAACGGGGTGGTCGGGCTTTATCTCATCTAGCCCCCATTCATTGGAACAGTCTCCCTGAGGAGATCCGTGCCTGCTCCAATCTGTCTTGATTTAAGAAATTGCTGAAGACTTGGCTGTTTTAAGACTCCTCTGCTCATTAGGTGACTTCTTCTCAGGCGCCGAGCGATCCCCCTGGGGATGATTCGCAGCGCAATACAAATGAGTAAAATAAAATGAAATATTAGCCCAAATATCCTAGACTCGTTGCTCGGGAGGATAAGCCCGAAATTGTGCTGTGTCCAGAAGTGCCCCGATGAAAAGGAGCTTCTGAGAGGGAATCAGGCATAACTTCGGCACGTTGATAGTGAAACCCAGCGGATGCAAAAGGTCGGTGGTAGCCTGGAGGTGGGAGATGACAGCCTGGGGAAAACTCGCCGTCAACAGCCAGTCATTGAGATAAGGGAAGACTGGAACCCCTGATCTGTGCAGATGAGCTGCGACCACCACCATCACTTTTGTGAACACCCAAGGGGTGCTGGAAGCCCAAAGGGGAGCTCTGTGAACTGAAAATGCCTCTGACCAACCGTGAACCGTAGGTAACACCAATGGGCAAGCAGGCTGGTGATGTGAAAATAGGCTTCCTGCAAGTCCAACGCTACCATCCAGTCTCCGGGGTCGAGGGCAGTCAGGAGCTGAGCCAATGTCAACATTTTGAACTTCTCCTTCCGGAGAAAGTGGTTGACTTCCCTGAGATCCAAGATAGGACACATGCCTTTGTCCTTCTTGGGCACCAGGAAGTAGTGGGAATAACAACCACGACCTACTTCTGGCACAAGAGAGCCACAACTTCCTGACGGGGAAGGGCCAAGTGATCCCCCGACATGCGATGGAAAACAGATGGCATGGAGGGATGGGTTGTCTCAAAAGGGAGGGAGTAGCCCCTTTGGACTATCTGCATAACCCACCTGTCCGACGTGATTTTGTGTCAGTGGGGGAGGTGAAGGCGAATCCTGCTGCCCACTGGCAATTGGTGGCCCTGAAAAGTCGAACTAGGAAGGTTTGGAGGTTGCTGCAGAGGGGCGCTGGTGGACTGGCCCGCCTGCTGGCCCCCAGGTCCCACATCCCCACCCACGCAGAGGCTCTGTAGCTTGCGCTGCCCTGTGGCTCTGGGTGGAACGTGGTGGGGCACCCCTTCCGTAGCCACAAAAGGGACAAAAAGCGGACTGGGCGGGTTAGAGGTGATAGTGAGGACCAAGGATCTGGCTGTAGCCCTGGAACCCTTAAAGCATTCAAGCACGTTGTCCGCTTTGTTGCCAAACAAGCGACGGCCATCAAAGGGCCTGTCCAAAAGAGTGATTGGACATCACCTGAGAAGCCAGTGGTCCTCATCCAGGCATAATGTTTCTGGGCTACTGACATTGTAATCGTCCTGCCTAACAAGTTGGTGGTGTCCAGCCCACATCGTATGGCCAACTTAGCTGCATCTCTATCCTCAGCCACTGCATGGGAAGAGAACGGCCGGGTCTTCTCCGGGCACTGTGGTGGCACCTGCGTGACCGTGTCCCTCACAGAGTGTGCGTAACGACCCAAGAGAAATGCGGTGTTCACCGACCATAGTCCTAAGCTGGCGGAAGAAAACATCTTCTTCCCAAGGTGATCCAGCTTCTTGGATTCCCTATCAGGTGGAGCAGTAGGGAACGCGCCCTTGGAAGTTGAGGCTTGGACCACCAAGCTCTCGGGGTAGGGTGTTGGGAGAGGAAAATAGGGTCGCCTGGGGCCCGGCAGTGGCTTTGGACAATCATCCTATCCACAGGGGCCCCTGTGCTGGACTTGGACCAAGTGCCGAGAAGGATGTCTTTGAGGGCCTCATTGAATGGCAGCAGGGGCTCCGAAGAGGCCGCAGTCGGTTGAAGCACATCTGTCAGGAGGCTAGTCCTGACCGCCACCGTAGGAAGCTCAAGGTTCAAGGCCTCAGCCGCCCTATGCAACACCACAGCATAAGAGGCTCCCTCCACCGAAGCCACGGTAGGGAGAGAAAGCATGCCAAGGTCTTGAGAAGTGTCCAAACCACTGGCCTGACCCAACTCCTCTCTCCAGTTCTTCCAACTGGTCTGCCAAAGGGTCCACAGATCGCTCCCAGTCCTACTTGCCCCACTCTGTTGCCACTCAGGGCAATAGGGAACACCAGGTTAGAACAGAGGTACAAAAGTACCGTTCAGCGCCGGTACCGGTGTCGGTTGACCCCGGTCCGTCTCCGTGTCCATGTCGAGGAGGAGGCCGGGGTTGATGTCGGCTGAGGACACAACTGGCGTCGGATGGGGCAGAGGTGTCGTCAATGGATTCGGCACTGAAGGAGGTGTCATAAGGTCGACTGGTGCCAATCCGGATCCAGGCCTGGATCCCTGAGGGCCCTGGGGCCGAAGCGACCAGCATCGAAGGCCTAGAAGCTCCAGCCGAGTCAGCGGGGCCTGAAGGCACGCCAGCGCAGTTGGGCTGCCGAAAAATGGAGTGGAGGGCTTTTGTTAAAACTACGAAGTTGGGCAGGGGTCGCTCCAGCTCCTAGAAAGTGAGAGAAGCTCGGAGCTGACCCAGTAGGCTCTGTGGGATAGCTGACGGCCTTACTCATCTCGCATCGCGTCGGCCGACAGATGGGGAGAATGTGAAGTGCGACGGTGATTCTTCGCCTTCTTTTTGTGCTTCGACTTACTAGAAAATGAAGACGTCGGAGAGGAGTGATGGTGTTGACTCCACAACCGGTCCAGTGAAATCCCTCTCGACCGAGACCTCAAGCGACGCAGAGCCAACTGCTGGGCCTCCACAAGCTTTCGGGACTGCTACCGCAAAGACTTCGGATTAATGGCCCAACAGTCGGAGCACGACTTCGGGTCGTGGTTGCGCTTCAAGCATCACAGCCACACAAGGGGGCAGATTTACAAGCCCCTTGCGCCTCTTTTACGCTGCTGTTGCGTCACTTTTGTGACACAGTGGCGCGCAAAACCAGCGCCATGGTGCGGGGTACTTACAACGTGACGCATCTGGGAGATGCGTCACGTTGTCAAACCCTGCGCCACATGTAGGCATTCCGACGCAGGGGGGGCGTTCCGGAACGCCTCCTAAAAGTGGCTGAGTGAAATCTACAAGATTTCACTCAGCCACTTTTAAGGCGATGCTGCGTCAAAACCCTGCACCTGCGTGAAGCAGGCATAAGGATTGACGCTGCATTTTAAAGATAGGGCACCCCCAAGCCTTGCTGGAGCTGCGTCACGTTTGCGACGCAACTCCTGCAATGCGCCGCCTTTACGGCAGCAAATGCGTCACGCATCTGTCCATTTTTGCCCCATGGTGCACCACATTGTAAATGCGGCGCATCCATGGTGGCAGAGCCATGACGCACAATAACTGGCGCATCCCTGCTAATATGCAGGGATGCACCAGTTATTGTAAATCTGCCCCAAGGTGCGGATCTGTAACCGACATCAATTTGTGACAGGAGTCACAAGGTTTGAACCCGGCCCACCGATGTGAGATCCCTGTGCACCAGGAGTCGAGTGACTCGAAAAAGATGTCAACAAAAGTCGAAAATGACAGTCAAAAAGTGACAAGAGCTACCGCTCTCTCCTGATCTCCTCTGACTGGCACAGAAAAAAAAGAACTGACATCAGAGAGCAGGGGCGGCGTCTAAGTAGATACTGTTGTGTCATTCCGGCGATCACGATGCCAGCAACTAACGCGGAGTCGACCGACGCCACCTACCGACGCGCAGGGATGCTGCTGAAGAAAAATTCTCCGGATCCAATCTGGCGCCTGGGGGTAATTCTAAGGTAAGCACTCTTTAAGTAATAGTCTCGTTCAGATGAGAATTGCACACAAAAAGTTCTCAAAACAAAAACAAAAAATGTTAAGATATGGGATACAATCCCCATGCAAGAAACTACATGAAAACCCCAACCTGAAAATCGAACAAACAAATGTCATTATAAACCCAGGACATGAACTAAAAAGATGACCGCTTCCTTTGTAAAACACTACGTGGACAGCTCACATTGAGAACCAATTTAAATGGATGGTTCTAGATGTTATCATAAAGATCCCCAAAACGGCAACACTGACCACAATCTCTTAAAGAGATAAGCTACTCTCATTCTCAAGTGCAATAGTATAAATAACGAAAAAAGTACAAGAAAAATTACCAATCAACAATTGACCCTCAACCTCCTACCTGTCCAACCAGCCATCCTACCAGGACCCAAAACGCACATAAACACAAAAGCTAAGAAAAATGAGACCACACATTTGAATAAAATATGAAAGCTACTGTAGACTGCTTGCATGTGGTCTCTCTTTGATTCATCTGAAGTATTGGGGGTTTTGAATACTGGGCTACGTGTATTCAGCATAAAAACAAACAAAACACAACATACACACACAAGGGAAGCCACACAAACAAAAAAAATAACAAATTAAAGCAACAGACCCCAAAATGCATCAAAATTCAGTTTCAAACTAGCAGTACTAGTAGATGCCCAAAAACCCTCATGCCAGAGTTGGATTACACAAAAAGCATTTGTAACTGGTTCATTGGATTAGCACCAGGCCAGCACTCATGGTGCAGGGCTGTGACACTCACATGGGCCAATTTTTGTTTTCGATTCAGATTCTCTCAAAATGTGTTTTTGTTTAGAAACATGTCTAAAGGGTGTATAAAACGTTGCGTTAGGTTAAAGGGGTGTGTAAAAAAGCACATTAAAAAAACTAATTGCCAACACTTTTCGGTGAGCTGTCTGCTACTAACATTTTACATCAAATGCCTGTTTTCAGTTGTGTAAAGCCAAAATAGGAAATTAGCAGGATAAGGGATTCTTGTATTTATTATTTTCAAAAACACTCGACCGGTTTTCCCAAACCTCGGTGGCCATGAATAACACAATTGTTTGCCAATACATATTTTTAAGAAGGAGCTGTACCGATTCTAAGCGCTGTAATTTGCAAGCGTCAGGTTGACCTGTAGTAATGGTGTTAACAGTGCCAATCCTGCGTTGCTGGAGCCGGGCACCTGTAGTTCAAGCCAACTGGTAGAGTGGAGGCGACTGGCGCAGCAGACAGAGAACCGGGCTCCACGGTTAAATAACCTAACCAGGACAGATTCCCAGAGTGCACAGGGTCCCTTCCCCACATGCACTCACTTAGTGAGAGAATTGAAACAAATGTAAAATGTAGAACACAACGTGCACTTCGAATGCACCGACATTTATTAGAGCTCTGCTGAGAAGAGTTTATAAAATAGTTTCTTTTTATTGAATTCCAGAGGCCAGCGAGGATATACTGACGAATTAGAGAAACCTGTAAAGTTAACAAAAGCATAAATAAATAAAAAGAACCTTGAGCGAAGTATGTGCAGGAAGCACAATGGCAGTGAGCATCCCTACAAAGCATAGATATTCAAGCATTTGCAAAGCAATAGGTATCACATTTGCAAGACATAGAACAATTGCTTTGTAAATGCAAATGCGGGTGCCATGTTTAAACAAAGCACGGTGTCCTTGCATATGAAAGTTATTTCCTTGGTGGCCCATGAAGCGGCCGCAATGGTATAAAAGAAAATGTTTGTTAGGTTTATTTTTGGGCAACAAATATCCCAGCAGTAAGCAACAAGCAGTATTGCGAGGGTGCAGTACCACAGGATGTCACGAGGTGTCCCATGGGACGTCTTTTGGCCACATATGGTACTGCACCCTGCAACAAGGAAAGGATAGGGAGCAGCGGTGAGAGCTGCAACTGGGGAGCTGGGGATCCCGATTCGAGTCTGCTGTTAGCCTGACTGTTTACAAGCACATGGATAGATGCGCTAAAGCTAGAAATATTAAATAAAAGCTGGAAATTTGTCATGAGTAAAACAGCAGTGGCCTCAGAGGGGTGATGGGGGCCAGGAGCAGTGTTGTGGTAGAGGTGAGGGGGAGGCACGGGGAGCTCAAGGGACCAAGCCAATGAAGGGATGGACCATAAGCAAAATGAAGTGACAGAAGTTTCAGTGCACAAGTAAACAGAACACTTAAGGAGCAAAGATGCAGCCCAACCAAATAAAGAGTTCTCTCGAAGTATAAATAACCTGAACTTTAACAACACATGTAAGAGGGCCAGTCCTCATGGAAGGATACAAAATTCCAAAAGGAGGGACTACTAAGTGTATTCACCAATGAAAAGCCAGGATTTCTAAAGGACAGCAACAGGAACCAATGAAAACGATGGATGTTTTTTCAAGCCCATATCCTATATGCTGCATGCCTCGAAGAGACAGCACAAGCGCTGCCTACAGGAGACCTAAAAGGTCTGTGAAGGGAACCCACAGCGTATATTTGATTTTTCATTTTTCGAATACCTTCATTTGACCACTCTGATCATTGAAATTATTAGTCAGCTGATCAATTCTAAATACCATTATCCCAGTCGTGCTTGAATAATAGCACTATAAAATGAGGTATGATTTCCACCCTTCAACACTAAACTTTTTCATCATTCAACGCCTCTTCAAGGGTAATAAGCGCTATATAAATAAATGCAAATTTTGGCATTAAAATTGACTAAAAACTGACAAAATCATCGCAAATTAGTTCAGTTACTAGCACTCTTTTTCCAATTTACAACATTTAAAGGACTGACCACTTTTCCTCTTTTCCCATAAAAGTTTGACATAAATAATAGTATATTGTTTTTGGTTGAATGCTGCAACGCAGTTTACTTAGATTTGCCAAAATCCACATTAATTACACCAGAACTGATAGAGAATATACCTCTTGCTTACCCTTCTCTGTACTAGCCACCTGCTCACCAGTGCACCGTATTCAAATCCACACGTCTTGTCCAAAAGCTATCAATAGCCAAAGACTGATGCCGTTGTCTGAATGTGTTAAGTGGCATCAACCCACATGGTCCCTTAGTTCAGCCAGCCGCATACTACTTCGACTCAATACAAACAAATAGGTCATAAAAGTGGATCACTGACAGACTATCGACAAAAATAACATGTGGACAGAATAGTGTGCCAAAAACATCAATGACCAAAATATCGAGCAGGTAAGTGCAACCAGATAAGTCTAGGTAGCTCTCCAGCTACCTGTGAGTAGCTCTCCTGTGTGTAGTCCGGCCTACTAAATTAGAAGCTTTTATTTGGTTGAATTAATGTATGTAATGCCAAAATTAAAAAGTGTGTATTTGATGTGAAATGTATTTTCAGAACTCATAATTTCCAAAATCTATTTAACTCTGATATCTGAATGATAAATCATGCAGCATTGAGAGACCTATTACTAATAGTATTACCTTGGTGCCAGGGCATTACACTTGTGCCTGTTATGTATTGCCCTTATAAAGGCATTCCAAAATGACTAAGCCTTTGTTACATTACTGCTGGCAATCCTGCACTGAGGTGATCATGGCTGGTAACCTTGCATAGGGTAGTCACTAATGTAATCTTGCCTGATGTGTACAACCCTAATATTATTAGTAGCTTGGGATGCTTGCTCATCTAACATAAGTAGCTCTTGTTAGTGAAAAGGTTCAAAGGCCCATGCCAAAAAGAAAAATAAATATATATATATATATATTCACTGAAAAAACCATAGGTTTCACACATGTTATAGTTAGTGGAAATTTTACTGATAAAAAACCAATGAAATTGCCCCGTTATAGTTAGCGCAGGCAACTATAACTCACGCGACCACAATCCTCTGCTGATGCTAATACTGTATTTAGACACTTATTTGCCCATGTCTTCTTCCATACATTTTTAGCTATACATATATTACAATTATTTTTTTTTCATAAAGACACGTCATCAGCAGAGGATTGCGGTCGCGTGAGTTATAGTTGCCTGCGCTAACTATAACGGGGCAATTTCATTGGTTTTTTATCAGTAAAATTTCCACTAACTATAACATGTGTGAAACCTATGGTTTTTTCAGTGAATTTGCAAGGTTTTTTAAATGCTAATTCCTAACTATAACGTGTGTGAAACCTATGGTTTTTTCAGTGAATTAGTACGGTTTTTTAAATGCTAAGTTTTTTTCCCTTATAATAAGCCCTGTACAGGGGGTGGGGTAAGTGTGGATAGTGTTTTTTTCCATTGTAATAAGCCCAGCACATTTGGTGGCCTTCGGCCGCCAAAAGCACAGGGGGTGGGGTAAGTGTGGATAGTGTTTTTTTTATTTTTATTTTTTTACCGTACGCTTACCGTAAGCGTACGGTAAGCGTACCCCGCGAAATTGCCGAAAAAAAAATAAAACCGTTTTTGCACTTGGGGGATGTTTGGGGACTCCCTCAACATGACTATGTGGGAGGGAGTTGTCAAAACAGCCCCTTTACATGTTTTTGGGCTTCCGATTTTAAAAATCTCTCTCAGTGCGAGAGACAAAATGGCGGCCGCCGCTTCCTGGTTTCGGCCGATTCGAATGTTTACTAAGATCTAAGAGCCAATCAGAATCGCGCTCGCGCACGCCACCGTACGCTTACGGTAAGCGTACGGTAAGCGTACCGTAAGCTGGCTCAGATATATATATTGATTTAAAGGCTATTTTCTCAGAATCTACTGAACAGATTTACACCAAACCTACAAAAGGCACTTCCTTGACCTAGGGACTACCTCTCTGCCAAATTTTGAGTAATTCTGTTCAGCCATTCGGGCTGTAGCTCGTTCTAAAGGTCCTATGGAAAAATGCATGGGAAAAACGCGTTTTGGGACCCCCCTTTTATCTCAGCCCCCGCTTGACGAATCCCCCCGAGACTTTCAGGGTAGGAGCGGAGCGTAGCGCCCCACCTATTTTGAGAAATTCGCGAGGATTCGTCGACCGGCGCCAAAGTTATTCAAAATAGAATGTTGAGGTTTTCCTATGGAAACGTGGTCCTAACTATAACTACCTACTGGCTATCGCCAGTAGGTAATATATATATATATATATATATATATATATATATATATATATATATATATATAAATATATATATATATATATTATCTACTGGCGGTCGCCAGTAGATAGTCATAGTTACAACCTAGTTTCCATAGGAAATCTCAAAATTCTATTTTGAATAACTTTGGCGCCGGTTGACGAATCCTCGCGAAATTTTCAAAACTAATGGGGCGCTCCGTTCAGCTCCTACCCTGAAAGTCTCGGGGTGATTCGTCAAGCGGGGGCCGAGAAAAAGGAGGGGTCCCAAAACGCATTTTCCCCATGCATTTTTCCATAGGACCTTTAGTCGCAGCTACAGCCCGAACGGCTGAACAGAATTACGTGAAATTTGACAGAGAGGTAGCCATAAGGTCAAGGAAGTGCCTTTTGCAGGTCTGGTGTAAATCTGTTCAGTATTTCCTGAGAAAATAGCATTTAAAAGCATATATATATATGGGCGGAGCCTAACCACACATCTCATCCTGAGATCTGATTGGCTGTCAGCACTTCATCCAAGAAGTGTTGGCAGCCATCTTGGGACCAATATACATGATATCACCTCATTAAAAAGCATTGCAGTTAATAGAAGGTTTTAAGACTTTAGTTACATTATAAATCATTTGTTGATGGTACCATACTCATTTTAGGAATTGTGGTATGTTCTAAGGTGATTTCACCATGTGAAAAAGCCTTCTGCTGGGATATCATAATTGAGAGAAAAATATTTTCTCATGCTTTTACCACAGAGGTTTGGAAGGTGATCTATAAGCTAAATTGAGAGCTTATTTTCTGTAAATTCACATTATCTTTCTCAGTCATGTGAGAATGAAGTCTGACATTCTCAGTAAAACATGTACATCCAACAAGGGCAGTGACTGTCAGTTGATTCCTTTGTGTTCTACTGCAGCTTCCCAGAGTGTTCCAAAGAACTACTAGAGCGCTAACAGTCCTACTTATGATAAATGTATGGCACACCTGAAGCCATCTTGCTTGGATTAAAGTGGTAACTCTTAAAACATTTAATTTAAAAAGGAACAAAATGAGAGGGTTCATTTTTCCATAAAAAGTATGATTAGTGCTGCAGAAAGAAAAATTAGGGCACATTTTGAGTGACTTCTCAAATCCTCTTCTATTTCATTAAAAAATTCTGACATGCAGACTGAAACAGGCACTTTCAATACCAGCAGCAGTTTTACCTGGTGAGCAGTAGCTTTACTACAGTGATCAAATGAGCAAAAAGAGTGCTAACATTCTGAATTTATGGCAAATGTGTGACACATCTGAATGCCTTCTTGATGGAATCAAAGTAAAAAACTGAAAGTATTTCCTACTGAGGAGACTGCAGTAAATGAGGAAATTAGGAAACTTCATAACAAATAAGTCTCCCAAGATGGCCACCAGAGACAAAAGAGCCCAAATGTAGCCCAAATATCACCCAGATGTAGCCCAAGTATAGCCCAATGGCAGAATGTCCCAGAATGTTCTTAAAAACAACTAGAGCGCTTACTGTCTTCATTATGACAAAAGTATGGCACACCTGAAGCCATCTTGATTGGAATAAACTGATAACACTGAAAACATTTAATTTAAAAAGGAACACAATGAGGGGGTTCATTTTGCTATAGAAATTATGATTAATGCAGAAGAAAGAAAATGAGGGCACATTTTGAGTGCCTTCTCAAATCCTCTTCTATTTCATTAAAAAATTCTGACATGCAGACTGAAACATGCACTTTCAATAACAGCAGCAGTTTTCCCTGGTGAGCAGTAGCTTTACTACAGTGATCTAATGAGCAAAAAGAGTGCTAACATTCTGAATTTATGGCAAATGTGTGACACATCTGAATACCTTCATGATGGAATCAAAGTAAAAAACTGAAAGCATTTCCTACTGAGGAGACTGCAGTACATGAGGAAATTAGGAAACTTCATAACAAATAAATCTCCCAAGATGGCCACCGGAGACAAAAGAGCCCAAATGTAGCCCAAAATCACCCAGATGTAGCCCAAATATAGCCCAATGACAGAAGTGTGCAAAACACTTATTATTTTGTGTTTTTGCAGTGTTATATAGTGCAGACTTGTCAGGTATTGGAGTGCTTTACATGAGCATTGGTTACATCACACAAGAACAAATTCATTTTGGTTGTAGACATGGGGAGACTAAGTGATTTGACCAGAATCACAGAATGTCGAGCTGAAGCAGAAACTTCAACCTGGTTCCCCAGTTGCAAAGTCTGCAGTTATGGAAGTAACACCACATCCTCTCTCCTAAGTGCAACATTTAATCAAGTGGTCAACTGGATAAAAAAACATAAAGATAACAAATAATTTAAAAGTGCTTTGTCGCTATTTGAAAACTCAGAAAATATGTCCTTATTTTAGTCTTTTAGAGCACTAACCATAATTTTGATGCCAATAAGACCCTCTCACATATGTAATTTCTAAAGGAAATGCTCAAGGTATTACAGTTTTGATTACATCAAGATGATGTCAGGCGTTCCACACTTTTGTAATAAATATAGAATGTTAGCAATCTAGTTGTTCATTAGGATACTGTTGAAAGGCAGAGGCCAGGGGCACGGACTCTGAAAATTGAAGGCAGGTAGGAGGGTGCAAAGGCAACAATTTAACCACACTGAGCAGGCAGGAAGGGCCGTGGAAGCACAACAGACTATGGAGGGCAGTGGAAAGGGGGGCAGGGGCAACAAACCAACAATACAGGACTTGCAAGAGAGGCTGTGGCAATGTAATAGACCATTGTGGGCAGAAGGAAGAGGCAATGGTAGTACAACCATACATGCCAACAGACCCGATTCAGCCAGGAAACGTCCAATGTTTTTAAGCTCAAATGGGCTTTATTTGATCTGTCTCCTGTCTACAATCTCCTCTTTTTCAATGTAACTCAAAGGGGAAAATCAATACCCCAGTTTTTTTTCAAAATCTCCCTCTTACCACGTTCAAAATGTTCGCAAGTATGGTACATTGGATCATGGAAGGAAATGGGGTAGGGACATGGACTTGGATAACAGAGGACAGGAGGGACATGGAGAGGTGCACCAAACTGACCCTGCAGGGCAGTCATCAGGGTTTGCAGCAGCACAATACACCACACAGGGCATGCAGGACGGGAGTGCAGCACAACAATCCATAGAAAGCAAGAGGGAGGGGACAGGCCCATGCACATGGACAACAGAGAACAGAGGGGCAAGAGGCAATGGTAGCTAGCTGACCATAATGGACAGACAGGAGAGAAAGCTGCAGCATAACAGACCATAAAGGGCAGGAGGGACGGATCAGGGGCATTACAATGGAACAGACAAGCCAGGAGGGAGGGAGTAGGGGTCTGCACATGTAAACAGAGGACTGGGGGCAAGGGGGCAGGGCAGGAGCAGCAAGATAGCCATGGAGGTCAGGCAGGATGGGCACTAGAAGCAAGACACACCATGAAGAGCAACAGTGAGACTGTGATGGCTTACACACAGACCATGGAGGGAAGGTGGGAGGGGGTCAGGGGCAGCTAACTGACCACACAGGGAAGGTGGGAGGGGCCATGGCAGCACAGAAGACCATGCATGGCAAGTGGGAGGGTTAGTGGCAGCACAATGGCTATGATGGGCAAGAAGGAGGGTGCAGGGGCATGCACAAAGGACGATGGAGGATAGAAGGGAGGGTCAGGACCTGTGCACAGACAAGAAAGTTCAGGGGAAGGGGCCTCACAACAGACCACACGGGGCAGGCAGGAGGAGCAGTTGCAGCACAACAGACCAGGGAGGGCAGAAGGATGTGGTAGTACAATGGACCATGTAGGACAGGAGGAAGAGGATAGGGGCATGGCATGTGGACAGGCACGGTGGAGGTGGCAGGGACAGGTTACAGTCATCTGACAATGCTAGGCAGGTGGGAGGGGAGTGGCAGCTCAACAGAACACTCAGAGTAGATAGGAATGGCAGGTCCATGGAACATGGTGGGCAAAAAGGATGGAGCAGGGGCATGCACAAAGACATCGGAGGGCAGGGGGAAGGAGAATAGGGGCAGCAAGCTAAGCACAGAGTTTAAGCAGGAGGTCAATGATGGGGCATAGAATTGGGCAATGGAGGGCAGGAGGAGTGGACTGGTACATCATACTAAATTGAGGGCAGTGGCAGCACATCAGACCATGCATGGCAGGAGGGAGGAGGCTAGTCCATGGATTCACACAACAGAGGATAGGGAGGAGGGGGATGGGGCAGCAAGATACCTGTTCAGAGAAGGCGGGTATTAGGAACTTTATTGTTTGTAAAACATTGTGTCTGTGCGAACTTCTTAAAATATGAACAAGTATGCAGCTTAATCTCACTTTTATTCAGGAAGAAGAGGACGTTTGTGACTGTGACTCCGGGCTCACTTGGCAGAAACACCCCCTGACCCTCCACCCCCTATCGCAAAATGTAATGCCCGTGAAAAGGGTAGGTGAACACAGTGTTATATAGAACATAGTCCTGAGAGCACGATTGAAAATGAAAACTAGATATAGTGTATGGTATAAACTATGCACCAAAAAGTGTGATATAAGATGAACCGGGCGTGAGATATAATATGCAATACATTGTGCGCAATGACAGATTCATTGGAGAGCGCGAGATAGCACAGGCACAAGCGTGTGCTATGCGATTTGCGCCTTGGAGTGTAATATGCACAGGGCAGTGTTGTGTAACCTAACTAGTCTCTAAAGTTGTAATATAAAATATGTGCTGGGGAGTGTAACGTTGCATATGCACTGTGACAAAGATATGGATCCCAGATTGTAATATGTATGGCATAGCACTGTGCGTTATAACATAGGCATCGAGGAAGGCACGTTAGATGGGGCAATATAACCCGTGCGAAGACAAGTGTGGCATGACATATTCACGGGGTGGTGTTACAGTGCACATGGGCTAGAGAGTGTCATAGCATATGCACTAGCTAGTGGAATACAACACAGAGGTGTGTGGCACTCGGCAGGCAATGGTGGGTGTAACACAGCATTGGGCTCTGTCAGGAGTGCGCTGTGACTCTCAAGTGATGTTCGTCCCCTTTCCAGAGAGTAAAATAAAAAGTATTACACATCCGGCAGTGGATGTGTGTTTTATTAACCGTGAGGGGGGTTTCTTGCATAGTTTTGGTCGAATTTTTGTCGCATCCCCTTTGAATGGCTTGGTGTGCATGTGTATTAAATGTGCCCATCAATAGCTACCCATGTTTGTATAAATAAACGACAAGGGTGTCTACCGGGATTAGGCACGGTAGGGCATCAGACATGTCAGAGCTTCACTAGTGGTGTAAATACATTCCACGTGGATTCATTGTATGCATAGTCGCCTTTTAATGAATATCACGCAAATCGTCATGGTGATAGGTACGTACGGTTTGTCCAGCATGTACTAGGTTTGTCTATAAATATATATTTTTTAAAAATAATAAAAAACAGTGGCAGGCCCTGGGGATTGGGGTCAAAAAAATATAATTAGGAGACAGGCCCTGGGGGATGGGGTCATCAGGGCCAATAAATTAGAATAAGAAGGGGAACCACACAGCCCCCCTTCTTAAAAAATTAAAACAAATAAAAGACTGGCATCGTGCCGGAGGCCATGCCCCCTCCGTGCAGCACTCTGCAAACGCGCCCCCAACAGGCATCTCCAGTATGCGCCATGGAGCTGCGCTGCAGACAGGTGTTCTGAGGCAAGCCCCTTTTTACACCTCTCTGCAACGCAGCTCTGTGGCGCTTACTGGAGGTACCTAGTGGTCTAGTTTGACCCTAGGGACCCTTAGGATTCAAGGGGACTTAATCTCTCAACTTAGAACAGCCACAGGGCGCGTTTACACAGTGGTGAAGGGAGGGGACGGGGCCTGAGGTGACGTGTGCAAACACGCACTATGGCACGTTTTAAATTGGGGATATAATTTCCCTTCAATACTGAGGGCCCCTGGGGGCTAACTAGCCCACCAAGTGCTTCCAGTAAGCGCCACTGAGCTGCATTGCAGAGAGGTGGTCAAGGCCGTGCCACTTTTTACACCTCTCTGCAACGCAGCTCTGTGGCACTAACTGGAGGTACCTAGTGGGCTAGTTGGACCCTAGGGACCCTCAGGATTCAAATGAACTTAATCTCCCAACTAAAAACGGACACAGGGCGTGTTTACACAGTGGTGAAGGGAGGGGATGGGGCCTGAGTTAACGTGTGCAAAAACGCCCTGTGGCCTGTTTTAAGAGGTAGTTTTAATCCCCATGCCCTATTATATACTAGGGGCTTACAGAGGAGGTCATGCTAATCACAGGGGGACCCCAACGCATAATGTTCCCTAGTGTATGTAGGTGTTTTCACTGTATTCTAAGTGTCTTTTAACATAGCACTGGCTCTAGGACTGGTTAGTCAGACTCAGTTACCACCAGTATCCGTCTGAAAAAGTTGAGGGTACAGGATGATTTTGCAACAAGGCTTCTTTCTGCTCTTCTTTTTGTTCTTTCTGCACGTTATCCTTCTTCCTGCACTTTTCTTCGTCTTTGAGGACTTCTGTTGCTTCTTTCTGCACTTCTTTTGTTTCTTTCTGTGCATTTTTTCTTCTTTCTTCACATGTCCTATCTCTGTAGTCATAGTTAGAAATTAGCATTTAAAAAACCTTTGAAATTCACAGAAAAAACCATAGGTTTTAGGCACGTTATAGTTCGGAATTAGCATTTAAAAAACCTCAGAAATTCACTGAAAAAACCATAGGTTTCAGGGGTGTTATAGTTAGCTGGACTTTTCACTTGTACAAAACCATTGAAATTCCCCGGTTATAGTTAGTTCAGCTAACTATAACTCGCGCGCCCGCAATGCACTGCTGATGACGTCACATATTACATCACTCATGACATGGTCAGTGACATCACTCATGACATCACTGATGACATCTCAAATGACATCACTGATGACATCACTGATGACATCATCCTTGTGATAGAGTGGCAGACCTCCTCTCACCCTAATATAACCTTTGATACACACATTCAAAAATAGAGACTAAAATTTTCAAAACAATGGACATACCAATACCAGTTACAACAACCTCTTCAGTTATTCTAAGATCCACATACACATCCACTCATTCACCAACAGTCCTATACAGTCACTCATACATGTACTCACTCATCATATGTACTCATACACCTATACATCCTGTTACACAATGCCACTCATCCATAGAGTTACTCACACACATAGTCACTCATGCTAATAAAGAATCAAATATACATTTACTTGCATATACAGTTATACACACACCACTACACTTACTTCTACGGAAACTTACACATGATTAGTCTTTTAAACAATCACTTATAGAAACACATACTTATTCATACAGGAACTCTTTCAATTTCTCACTCTCACATATACTCACATATATACACCAATAGTCACATATACTAGTTTAAAACATATGTAGTTACTCATAAAGACACTATTGAGACAATCATTCACTCACTAACACACCCATGCACACACTCATCCACCCATACAGTCCTGCACACATGCTGTGTTCAACACATACAAACAGTGAGTCACTCATTCATGCACCTATGCACTACGTAATACCCCCCACCGAACCATGCAGACACTCAGACTGATACTCAAAAAAACAACTAATAACCTATATAGACACCCATGTAGCTACTCACCAACCCATGCAGCCACTTATACACAAAGTGAGAGACTGATACAGATATTTACATATTTAAACATTACTCACTAAGCCATGTATTCACTATGATACACTTAATCAGTCAGTTACACAATCAATTTTTCAAAAACAAATCATCCACTTAGACACTTATATACCCATTTATTCTTCCATCGACCTTGAGATATACATATTTAAAACATATTTAATTTTCAGAAAAACACACATTCACTGGATGATGTCATCAGTGATGTCGTCAGTGATGTCATTTGAGATGTCATCAGTGATGTCATGAGTGATGTCACTGACCATGTCATGAGTGATGTAATATGTGACGTCATCAGCAGTGCATTGCGGGCGCGCGAGTTATAGTTAGCTGAACTAACTATAACCGGGGAATTTCAATGGTTTTGTACAAGTGAAAAGTCCAGCTAACTATAACACCCCTGAAACCTATGGTTTTTTCAGTGAATATATATATATATATACATGTAGTCCAACAAAATGCCACTAAACATGCTGAACTCTTTACTGACGGGTGCCTCTGGTGTGCATGTACCTGCACGAATGAATTATTTAACAAAATGTCCTTCCACCAGGAACAAATACCAGAGCATTCTTACTGGGTCAATATGCATTTATTTGCACTGGGCATAACGCGTTTCTGCACCAAGCCTTTTTCAAATGCCCCTCATGAAACAAATAATTTGTGTGCAGGTGTTTAAATACTCATATTGGCATCCCTTGTTTAATAATTAATTTTTGAAGGCCACATGTACGCCAGAGGCACCCGTTCGTAATGAGTTCCGCAGGTTTAGTCACATTTTGTTTGACTATGAAATTTGAAACCTGCCAGAACCATTGTGGCTATGGAAACAAATTGTGCACCTACTGACAGTGAGTTGGGGCATGACAACATGACAAGGCGGATGTCACTGAGACTGAGCACCTTCAGGTACAGAATTTTGAACTGGCAGTAAGAGGCAGACAAGGGGCATTTCGTGTGATGCTAATGCTTCCTAGTAAAATCACAGTGGCACCAAATACTATCAGTGCGAGATAAGGATTTTGGAGAACTATTCCTGTTATCACTAAGCTGAAACCACTTAATTATGATGGTAAATCAATGTGAGATAATACATGTAATGATGGCGGCGGTATAAACTGAAAGGACCATGGTGAAATGGTGGTCCTTTTTTATTATCCACTGCACTGGGAAGCCAATCATAGTATTTAAACACCTGCACACAAATGATTTGTTTCATGAGGGGCATTTGAAAAAAGCTTTGTGCTGAAACGCGTTATTCCCAGTGCAAATAAATGAATATTGACCCTGTAAGAGTGCTTCAATATTTGGTCCTGGTGGAGGCACGTTTAAAAAAAATAATATATCTATCTATATATTCACTTAAAAAACCATAGGTTTCACACATGTTATAGTTAGCTGGACATTTCACTCGTGAAAAACCATTGAAATTCCCCCGTTATAGTTAGTGCAGGCAACTATAACTCACACGACCACAATCCTCTGCTGATGATGTCAGATATTACATCACTGTATTTAGACACTTATTTACCCATGTCTTCTTCCATTAATTTTTAGCTATACATATATTACAATTTTTTTTTTTTCAGAAAGACACATATATCATCAGTGATGTAATATCTGACGTCATCAGCAGAGGATTGCGGGCGCGTGAGTTATAGTTGCCTGCACTAACTATAACGGGGGAATTTCAATGGTTTTTCACGAGTGAAATGTCCAGCTAACTATAACATGTGTGAAACCTATGGTTTTTTAAGTGAGTATATATATATATACACATATATATAAAAATATATGTGGAGTTATATAAGTAAAACATTGCTTACCTATATAAACTTACCTTGACAAATATTTTTGTCCTCAATATTCTTGACACAATATTATGTGCACACAATATATTATCTCTGATGTTTTGTCTAAACACCAATAAAAGTAGGTAGGTTTTTCAGTCACTGCAGCAGTCCCAGGAATCCATCTTCCCCTGGCACTGCACCAAGAAACAAATGTTCTGAAGTTCAGGAACGCCTTAAAATATTGACTTTGTCCTTTCTGCACTTCTTAAAAGCAAATGACGTTTAATGCCCTGTTGCAATTACATTCTACAGTTCCCAGATGTTTTTGAGTGTACGTTAGGGCTTAATAAAACACAAATAAAGCACAAACATATTCTCAGTGGAAATGAGCAATTCTATTTTGTTTCTACGTTGTTCCTGATCTGGGCTTACATTTCTTTTTGTGTTAAAACATTTATAAAGTGCACCATCATTTGTCAATACAGTCTCTATGAATACTGTCTTAGGAACTATCACTTTTGCAGCACAATTGGGCTCGCCTTATAAAAACAAATGTTTCCCAAAAATTTAGCAAATTGATCAACTTTCTATGCTAAATTAATCCATTTTCACATTTTCAAAAACATTGTGAAACTGAGTAAGTTTTTATATTCCTGATATATCCCAACTGAGATATTGTCTTGGGAAATCTAGTAACTAGACATATCTTGTAAATGACACCTGGGCTGACCTCAAAATGTAATGGGTCTCAGGGAAGCACATCGTAACGTGAATAAATATCGAACTACAGAGTCCGTAGATGGTGTACAGATGCAGAAGAGCAGGCAATGACATACAGCACAGAATTACAGGCACAAATAAAACTTGGAGACAACAACAAGAAAGTGGAGGCAAGACAACCCTAATGTGTACAAACATGGAAAAAAACGTCTGCACAAGCACACTGAATTATTACTAGGTATGTACACAGGTAAGATGCAGAATGGAGAAATGCAAAGTCTATATGCAGATTAGTTTTACAGATAGTCACTCAGCAAACTCATAGGAGGGTGATAGCAGAAATGGTTCTGTATCTTGATCCAAGGCCACAGTGGAGTTTTATTATTCGATAGAGAAGCTAGCCCTATGTGTCTAAAGCTAAACACAGTGGAGATAGCTAAGTAAATAGCAATATGTGACATTGTCTATTAAGGCTACATGTAACACACAACAAAGTGTGGGGCTAAGATTGCCTCCTAGACTAAAGGAGTGAACAGTTGCACAAACGAGTACAATTATACAATGAGGACACAATAGTACACTTAACAAAACACTCAGGGGCATATTTACGAGAGGCTTGTGTTATGTTAGCACCAAGCAAAGTGGTACATGCGTGATGTAAACCTCTAAGTCAGATTTATGAAGCCAGGCAAAGCCACTTTGCATGGCTCTGCGTGGCTTCATAAATCTGGATTAATGCCATGCAGTGCATATCGCTGTGTTGTATTACTATGCCCTGAGAAGGTGTTTCATGGGCATTGCATGGGTGTTTCCACACAACTCCCATGGATTTTGACGCATCCCCAGATTCACAAGAACTTGTAAACCTGGCGATGCACCAAAATCTTTCGCCTTACTACAGCAGGCATAGTGAGGAGAAATATCTCTACTTCTCCTTGTTTCTTCCTATTTTTATGTGTGCTGAAAGAGGAATTTGTCTCACAGGATTGTTTTTGTTCAGGTAGTTGCTCCTTCTTACATAAATGCAACCGTGCATGCAACACGGGCACCCTTACACCAAGATGTGTTGGTGCTAGGCTGCTAAAAGAGCGCCAGCGCAAGGGAAAGGACAGAAATGCGCTGCATTGCCTTAAATATTGCGCACTCCTGCCCTTTCCCTGTGGCACAGTGCAGCGCAGCAAGGTGACTTGCTGCACAGTGCTGGATCAGTTTTTCTTAAATCTGGGTCTCAGAGCCCAAGAGGCTTACTAGGCGAGCACAAGAGAGAAAATTGTGTCAGTAAACAACCAAAGATAAGACACAAGAAACTGGAATGGAATCATGGGAGTACTAAGACAAAATGACAATAACAATGAGTAAATAAAGCATGGTAAGTAAGTACACAGAACCCTAAAATAGTAGCAAATATACAAGAGGAATGTAGTATGGAAATCCTGAGAATGGAGAGAGCAAGACAAACATTGGAAGCCAAAGGGACTGTAACAGCAAGACAGAGCAAATCTGCAAACTAAACACTTCACGATCAAGACAGAGACTAAGAACTTTAGCAAACATGCAAGAACTAGGTATGAAGGAAAAGCTGGAGAACAAACAAGGCAGGGTAAGCGCAAGAATGCCAGAAACCTTAAATAGCAAGATAGTGTAAAGGAGATTGATGTGTCAGGACAAGCACATGCATCAAACTGTGCATTTGCGATTTCTAAATTGCAATTTTTAAGAAATCGCAATTTAGGAATTGCAAATGCTTATGCATGTGGGAATCGCCAAAAAATGTGCGATTCCAACACATTCCTTATTTGCGACTCGCAAATTGTGATTCACAAATAAGGAATTGCTTCCCATTCATTCCGATGGGCCTCTAGGCAATTGCTTCACATTCATTCCTATGGGCCTCTAGGCAATGGGAATTGCATGCACAATTTGCGAGTACCAAATAGGTACTCGCAAATTGCGCATGCAATTTCAAGAGTGCCAAAAGGACACCTCGATGCACCCCTAAAATTGCAATTTCAACACATGTTGCACACACACATGCCCCAAGGACATATGTGTGCAACATAGAACTTTGAAAAATGCAACTTTGAATTGATGGTAATTTGCATTTCTAAATTGCGAAATCACAATTTTTTTGGGTTGTTGCATTGCATTTAGGGAATAACAATTTGCGATTCCCTAAATGCAATCGCAATTTAAGTAATTGCAATGTTAGCGATTACTTAAATAATGATTTTTGCATTTGGGAGATACATCCAAATTCAAAAATTGCAGTCGCAAACGGGCAGATTCTGTGAATCTGCCCCTTTGCGACCGCAGTTTACAATGATGCATCTGGCCCAAAGTGCATGGAACCTATTACATGCAAGACATGAATGGCAAGCTAAACTAGAGCCCGCAGAAGGGGAATTACTAGCAATGTGCAGATAAAACAAGGAGCAAGACAATGAGACAATGAGGGTGCATAAAGGATTTAAGGGTTGAAAGGGATGAAATAAACAGGACGACTGGATCAGAAACCGGAATACAAGGCTCCTGCCAAGTAGGAACAAGGGGCAATGGTAGCAGGAACAGGAAGTGCAAACTAGGAAGGAGATTAGACAGGGATTATCTCAGAAGCTGCAGGTGACTGCAGACTATAGGCTGAAAAGAAATTAAAGCAAATTGCAATTCAGGGCTGGGAGAAATCTGCAGCAAACTGCAATGAATTCACCAGTGACACAGAGGGGAATTAATCAAAATTAATTAATATATATCCCAAAGTATAAAAATGACAAAACAAATACATTTTCTTTTGTTATTTGTTTAAAAATCATTGTAGAAAGTTCTTTAATTCAGACTCGAAAATAGTAAAGGTTGAATCACTGCAGCAGATGTGTTGGGAAAAAGTGATTAAACACAATCTATTACAAAAATGGTATCAGAGGTGGAAAGGGAATGGATAAATTACATAAAGTTAAAAAAGCAGAGAAAAAGCTTGGAGAAGCAGATGTTAAACCGCAAAGAAACAGAGTAGGTCTCTCTGTATAAAAGTAAAAACAAAACACAGTTTTAAAAAAAATATGCCCTAAAGCAACTTTAACTTGCACCTCTGCCATGCACAGTATTGTCATGGATGATGTCATTTCAGATGTTGCAGTGATGATGTTATCAATGATGTCATAGAACAAGTCATGAGTGATGTAATATGTGAGGTAATTTGCAGTGCATGACGAGGGTGCTAACTATAGTTACTTTACGACACTAGTTACAGTTACTTGAGATAGCTATAACTGGTGAATTACAGTGGTTTTGTTTGTTTCAAATAGAATGTTTTAACTGACTTTTTCACATAACTATAACGTCCCTTGAACCTTTAATTTTTTTCATGAATTTCTAAGGTTTTTTAAAATACTTGACTATACCTGTCAATTTAACCTTTGTTTTTTTCTGTGAATTTCTGTTTTTTAAACGTAAAGTAAGATTTCCATCGCTGAGGTTGCTCGCTGGACTTGGCCTGCGGCTAGACCCTGCACCCAAACCCCCTCATCATACCCATGCACAGGGCTGGGTATATTATGTAATAATATAAAAGGTGTCATTTTAAATAGGGCAAACCTACTGGCTTCATCAAAGGCCACAAAGTCAATCATAAATCCAACCACTAGAAGTCCCCACACTAAATCTGAAGAGCATACAGCTCCAGCTCAGAGCATTTTAAACCATATGGTAAGCTCTCCTGGGGTCAATGATTCAATGTCCCAGGAGACCTACTGAGTTATGTCTTTGAATGATGGGGGACTGCTGCACTCACTGCTGCCACACACAACATTAAAAATGTTTGGTGGTGCCCCTGCCCCATCTAGGAGCACCAGCAGCCAGAAAATAATAATAATGTTATAATGCCATTGGACCTTGAGGGGTGCTTCTTGCCAGAGCAGTGAATAATAAATTAGTGGATTCTGCTGAAAACTTTTTAAATCTTTGGTGGGTGTTCTGGTGTCTAACCAGGGCAACCATATGCTACCTTTTGTTGGGGGCCACCAGGGGAGCCCCAAGTCCCCTGTAGCCCCTGCTGGCTCCCCCAGTGGAAGCAGCCCACGTATTCAATTTTTGGTGGGTGCCCAACCGGGGCACCCACAAGCCATCTTTGTTTCAGAGCTGCAGTGGGAGTCCCATGGCCCCCCAAGACCCCAGATGGCTCCCTGGCCAGCATGATAATAATCGGTGCTGGTGGGAGCATCTCACTACCTTTGCCCCTGTCCAGGCAGGAGCAGCTGTTTCCAGTGCTCCTGTGAGAGCAAAGTTGTGTTTTCTGCCCAGGAGACTGTGGGCACGGTATGCCTGCACTCTCCCAGGCAGAAAACATACATGTCCTAGGGAATGGGGTCCTCGGGACACTGCTTAAATCTGGGCCTTTAGGTTGGGGTCTCTGAGGGCGATTTACAGCAAGGGACGAGCGCTCCCCTCTTCCATTTAGCGTCCCTGGGGCTTGTTCAAGGCTCTGGCAATTAGAATGTGGCGACCTTAGTGTATGGGTTTCCAGGACCTGTGTAAGGCTGGGGGAGGGGGCTACGTGCACCTCTCTACCCATAAATATAATCTATTAGGATGGGGGTATGAGGATAAGAGGCACAGGGAGGGTGACCTCGCTACCTCCTTCCCACTATATTATTAGTGACCCCAGGGAAAGGGTACCTGAGGCCTTCTAGAGGCTTTTAGGAGGGGGGCCGCATGCCCTCCTCCCCTTAAAAGAATGATGGGTTGCCCCACTCTGCCTCAGGCGGATAACTTGTTAAAAGCGGGAGACTGCCATTTTCTTTACATGAGTTGCACATCTGTAGTTCCTCCACAGATTGTCCAGGGATGCGTGGTGTCAAATTTGTTTTTGCTGTTTTTGGCCCCAGTAGGGGGTCCCTCAGGGACCCCCTTCACCAGGCATAAGGAGCAGGCTATCAGTACCATGCCCCCTTACATCTTTTTTTCACTTTTTTTCCTGGACAGGGTACTGAGCTCCCAGGACCTAAAATGGCTGCCACCACATCTTTGTTGATGTGGTGGCAGCCAATCAGATTTTATCTCATGATCTGTTGGCACCGCAGATCCTCTGCAGTATTAAATATATAACATATTTAAGCCTAAATTTCTCAAAAACTGCTGAACAGATTAACACCAAATGAAAATAACAGGCTTCTTGGACCAAGATCTAACTTGCTGACAAATTTGGTGTAATTTAGTTCAGCCATTTTGGCTGTAGCTGTATCTAATTTTCCTGTGGGAAAATGAATGGAGAAAGCACATTTTGGACCTCCCTTTTACTAGGCCTCTGATTGACAGATTACCCCAATACTTTCCAGTTAGAAGCTGAGGTGGAAGAACACTTTTTGGGAAAGTTTAAGAAGGCGCCAAAGTTATATACAAACCAAATAATGATTTTCCTATGGAAACGTGATCCTAACTATAGCTACACAGTGGCAACTGACAACTGCTAATCAGGATCTTGCAGTACTTTTCATCTCCAGATCCCACTTATCAATATCTGTTTGCACATGGAAGGATATTAAATACCTGTTGTGAAGGTCCAATGTTCAGATTCTGTAAATTGCACTGTCCCAGGTAGATGCATAAGGTCCAGCTATGCGGTTTCTGCAACACATATATGCTTGAAGTAATGCTGCTGTGGTAGAAAGATGCATGATTGGAGTAGGCATGAGGTACTATTTTATGCATTTTAATTACGAGCTCCCTGTATCGCGCGCACTGTTTGCATATTTGCACATGTGATTTTTAGCCCAGCTACTCTTTAGCGCTCTGTCAGGCATTCTTACCGGTGTCGCTTCCTTTGGCTGCAGCATTGACCCGAACAGATTCTCTGTGGAACGGGCGTGCATTAGCGGTGGCCATATTGGGAGGAATCCGACATTTGGGGTTTGACGCTCTAGCTACTGGGGACGCCTACATTAGGGGCACTGGCGCGAGCGCGCAGCGTCCACAATCTCCTGAGGCTTGAGCCGGGAGTAGGACTTAGCGCACATTTTCCTATGAGATTAGCAGAAAGTTGTTTGTAGCCGAGCTGACTGTTTTTACTATTTTATGCATTTTAATTACGAGCTCCCTGTATCGCGCGCACTGTTTGCATATTTGCACATGTGATTTTTAGCCCAGCTACTCTTTAGCGCTCTGTCAGGCATTCTTACCGGTGTCGCTTCCTTTGGCTGCAGCATTGACCCGAACAGATTCTCTGTGGAACGGGCGTGCATTAGCGGCGGCCATATTGGGAGGAATCCGACATTTGGGGTTTGACGCTCTAGCTACTGGGGACGCCTACATTAGGGGCACTGGCGCGAGCGCGCAGCGTCGACAATCTCCTGAGGCTTGAGCCGGGAGTAGGACTTAGCGCACATTTTCCTATGAGATTAGCAGAAAGTTGTTTGTAGCCGAGCTGACTGTTTTTACTATTTTATGCATTTTAATTACGAGCTCCCTGTATCGCGCGCACTGTTTGCACATTTGCACATGTGATTTTTAGCCCAGCTACTCTTTAGCGCTCTGTCAGGCATTCTTACCGGTGTCACTTCCTTTGGCTGCAGCATTGACCCGAACAGATTCTCTGTGGAACGGGCGTGCATTAGCGGCGGCCATATTGGGAGGAATCCGACATTTGGGGTTTGACGCTCTAGCTACTGGGGACGCCTACATTAGGGGCACTGGCGCGAGTGCGCAGCGTCGACAATCTCCTGAGGCTTGAGCTGGGAGTAGGACTTAGCGCACATTTTCCTATGAGATTAGCAGAAAGTTGTTTGTAGCCGAGCTGACTGTTTTTACTATTTTATGCATTTTAATTACGAGCTCCCTGTATCGCGCGCACTGTTTGCATATTTGCACATGTGATTTTTAGCCCAGCTACTCTTTAGCGCTCTGTCAGGCATTCTTACCGGTGTCGCTTCCTTTGGCTGCAGCATTGACCCGAACAGATTCTCTGTGGAACGGGCGTGCATTAGCGGCGGCCATATTGGGAGGAATCCGACATTTTGGGTTTGACGCTCTAGCTACTGGGGACGCCTACATTAGGGGCACTGGCGCGAGCGCGCAGCGTCCACAATCTCCTGAGGCTTGAGCCGGGAGTAGGACTTAGCGCACATTTTCCTATGAGATTAGCAGAAAGTTGTTTGTAGCCGAGCTGACTGTTTTTACTATTTTATGCATTTTAATTACGAGCTCCCTGTATCGCGCGCACTTTTTGCATATTTGCACATGTGATTTTTAGCCCAGCTACTCGTTAGCGCTCTGTCAGGCATTCTTACCGGTGTCGCTTCCTTTGGCTGCAGCATTGACCCGAACAGATTCTCTGTGGAACGGGCGTGCATTAGCGGCGGCCATATTGGGAGGAATCCGACATTTGGGGTTTGACGCTCTAGCTACTGGGGACGCCTACATTAGGGGCACTGGCGCGAGCGCGCAGCGTCCACAATCTCCTGAGGCTTGAGCCGGGAGTAGGACTTAGCGCACATTTTCCTATGAGATTAGCAGAAAGTTGTTTGTAGCCGAGCTGACTGTTTTCACTATTTTATGCATTTTAATTACGAGCTCCCTATATCGCGCGCACTGTTTGCATATTTGCACATGTGATTTTTAGCCCAGCTACTCTTTAGCGCTCTGTCAGGCATTCTTACCGGTGTCGCTTCCTTTGGCTGCAGCATTGACCCGAACAGATTCTCTGTGGAACGGGCGTGCATTAGCGGCGGCCATATTGGGAGGAATCCGACATTTGGGGTTTGACGCTCTAGCTACTGGGGACGCCTACATTAGGGGCACTGGCGCGAGCGCGCAGCGTCCACAATCTCCTGAGGCTTGAGCCGGGAGTAGGACTTAGCGCACATTTTCCTATGAGATTAGCAGAAAGTTGTTTGTAGCCGAGCTGACTGTTTTTACTATTTTATGCATTTTAATTACGAGCTCCCTGTATCACGCGCACATTTTGCATATTTGCACATGTGATTTTTAGCCCAGCTACTCTTTAGCGCTCTGTCAGGCATTCTTACCGGTGTCGCTTCCTTTGGCTGCAGTATTGACCCGAACAGATTCTCTGTGGAACGGGCGTGCATTAGCGGCGGCCATATTGGGAGGAATCCGACATTTGGGGTTTGACGCTCTAGCTACTGGGGACGCCTACATTAGGGGCACTGGCGCCGCCGGCGCGCCGCCGGCGCGCCAAAGGCAAGCCCGTCTGCACCCGTCCGCGCCCAAGCCGCGCTCAGCGCACAAACCCCTGCCCGAATGCACATCGAGGTACTGGTACGACTTATGTACTCTAGAACTACATTGCTACAATTAAACCCTGGGAAGGTAATGGGTGATTGTAACCAGCAACCGGATGAATTAGGTCTCTTTCAACCTCTAGGCACTTGTCCTAACTGTTCATTTTCATTTCTCCCTACTAATGCTGGAACTAATAAGGCTTGCACAGAGTCAGTGAACACTATGTGCAAAGCGGGAAAACCTGTTGCCTGCATCCTGATAAACGCAAGATCCCTTGTAAAGCACAGCACTGAATGCGCCAATTTGCTGATGGATCTGGATATAAAAATTGCGTTTATCACTGAAACCTGGACGGACGAAGCATCCGGCCCGGATCTAGTCAAAGCCACTCCACCAGGTTTTTTCTGCGAAATTCTCAACCGCCCTAACAAGAGGGGCGGAGGCCTGGCTATTATTTATCATAGCACCTACTCCGGAACTTTTAACGCACTCTCTGTCCCAGCCTGCGAAGCACTCGCATTTAACATTAGATTAACTAGTCATTTTTCATTTAAAGGAACTCTTATTTACAGACCCCCTGGGTCCAAACATATATTTTTTTCCTCGCTAGGAACCCTTGTAGAAAATGCACTTTTGGGAAACTCGCAAACCATATTAGGGGACTTCAACTTTTATCTCGAGCTGGCAGACGAGCCTGAGACGGCCCGCCTCCTTAATATCATGGAAACAGCGGAATTGGTACAGCAAGTAACTGGCCCCTCGCATACGGCTGGTCATACCCTAGATGGGTTTTTTTCTAATACTCCGGAGCTATCCTTCATAGCATTGCTACCCCTGGCCTGGTCAGACCATGCGGGAGTTCGCTTTAATCTTAATCTTATACCGCACACAGCTAATGGTCAGCACCAGACTGACAAGAAAGAAATCAGAGCCTGGAATAGGGTGCTTGCAGAGGACATTTCTAATGCTCTGACTAACATTTCTACACCCATTCCAAGGAACACGAATGAGGCGGCACTGGCCTATACCAATTTGCTCACGCAGGCCTGTGCTGACCTCGCTCCTCCTAAACAAGTTCTTCTCAAAAGGACTGTACCTTCAGCCCCCTGGTACTCGAGTGACCTCAAAGTACAAAAATGTATTGGTAAGAGATTGGAGCGTAATTGGAGGAAAAATTATACCACTACGGAAAAAAGGCAATATCTGGCAAGCTTAGCAACCTACAACTGTATGTTGCGAGAAGCAAAACAGAAGTATTATGCGACCCAGATTTTGTCAGCTAAAAACTGCTCTAAGGAGCTGTTTTCCACCATTACCAAGTTATCCTCTCCTGCACCAACTCCCATCTCGTCTAGCACAGAGCTCTGCGAACAAATTGCCTTGTTTTTTTCCACCAAAGTTAATAATATTTTCACTAGCCTTAGCAACTCAATCAGGTGGGAGGAGAAGTCAGAGGAAGGGTCCACTGAAGTGGCCACGTCATCTATTACCCTGGAGGAATTTGTTCCGCTCACAGTACAAAATACCTTGGATTTGCTCACCAAAGCTAACTCAGGTTCCCCTCTTGACCCTTGCCCACTAAGGATTACTAAACTAGCATCTGGGCCGATAGCCAACCTTCTCACACCTATCTTTAATGGGATGTTCCAAGAAGGAATCTTTCCTAATATTTGGAAGATGGCTTCTATTCTCCCTCTGCTGAAGAAACCGAGTTTAGATGCGGCGGACCCTAACAATTTCCGCCCTATTTCCCGGCTTCCTCTTCCGGCTAAACTAGTGGAAAAGGCAATGAACATACAGCTTACAGCATTCATAAAGCAATCATCATTGCTGGATGTATCCCAGCATGGGTTTAGGGAGGGACACAGCAGATCCTGTTTTTGCTTCCTCCGGACAGTCGACAAACGGTGGTCACCGCTCTTGTGTCCTCCAGACTCGACTATTGCAACAGTCGGTATCTGAATATACAGGAAAATCTGTTGCATAGACTGCAGTTATTGCAGAATGCGGCTGCCAGATTACTTACAAGTATTCCAAAGTTCTCCCCGATTTCCAAGGCCATCCATGACTTGCATTGGTTGCCTATCCATAAGAGAGTTCAGTTTAAATCCTTGTGCTTGGTGTTTAAGGCCTTGAAGGGAGAAGGCGCAGATTACCTGACTAAGCATCTCACTAGGTATGTCCCTGCCCGGCATCTTCGTTCAGCGGAGGCCGGGCTTGTCACGATTCCAGCCATAAAAAAAGTCCGTTGGGGAGGACGTAGTTTCTCTTATGGGGCTGCCAAGCTCTGGAACAAACTACCTCTCCACTTGAGACATATGGAGAATCTACTCCATTTTAGGAAAGCTCTAAAAACTTGGTTGTTTCAATAACTACGTCAGCTTAAGAATCTAGGAATTGTGGACAGCGCCAGGACACCTACTTGGTAATCGCGCGCTTTATAAAACACTATAACATAACATAACATAACATGAGGAGAATAGGCAATTACATGAGATTACACTTGCATAATAAAGGTTATGCACAGACCTAGGTAGTCATTTTATTAGTCTTTGAAGATCAAAGTCTGAAACAGCCCAGTCAGGATTAGAACCTCTGTCAGACATGGACCGACTGAGGTATCCAATAACTTGAAGTTTGATTACAAAGTTGAGGTGTGCGGAAAAAGAAGAAAGATAAGAAACAACTATAATTAGATTTGTTTATATTAAGAGAAATGTTATGAAGAGCACTTTAGGAAAGAGGTGAGAAGAGATTGAGGAAAGGAAAGGAAGACAAAAGGAAGAGAATAGTACATAGTGAGATAGCGAATGTGGAAGGGAAGCAAAGAGACAAAAAGAGACAAAAAACAGAGCAGAGACAGAAAATGTGAGAATTATAGACCTACATAGTTGTCCTTGCTATTATGAATGTTAGACAAACTCTTGGTGTGTTATTCCCCCCACATGCAGGAATATTATGTATATTAGCCAAATGGACTATCATCGAAGGGGGTATCCTGGCACTGAGCAGGTGTGTGTGCCTAGCCCTACCTATGGAATATTGGTTAATTGAAAAGCCAGGTTATCAGCTTCTTGCAGAATCCAAGAGAAGAAGAAGCCCTAATGTGGAATGGGGGGCCGTGTCATGCTTTAGGGAGTGATATCCGAGAAAGCCCATTCTCCCAATCTGGTTCTGTGCATACTTGGATGTGTATGAGTAGGCATCACGCAGAGGAGATGTTACTGTTCAGGTAGGTGGGGCCTGAGTTTTTTTGCCTTGAATGTGTGTGTGAGTTTTGGAAATTAGGTTACTGGTTGAGGGAGGTGAAACATTACTTAAGCACCGACCACAATTTCTGTCAGGGTGAAGTCACAAGCAAACCTCTAATTAACCTGTGCTTAACCCACTGGTATCTTGGCACAAAGCAGTCAGGCTAAACTTAGAGACAATGTGTAAAGTATTTATAAAGCTCATCAAAAAGTAATAACGTGAAAACACAACAGAAGAAAAATCCCCCACGAATTTAGAAAATGGAGGAAAATATAGGAAAGTATTTGAGATCAAAACTACAAAAATACAATTAGGAGAACCAGAGATATGAAATTTGAATTTCAATCCTTGTTTGCGGAGCGTTGCAAGATCCCACATCAAGGGTGCATGGCACAGATTTGAGGAGGCTGTGATGTGGAGTCCTGCATCGTCATTGAGGATGCCATCAATGAGGGGTTAGCGTAGCAAAATCCTTCATCGAAGATGCATTGTACACCGGCAGTACTGAAGAAGTTACTGGGCTGCAATGTGGAGTCCTGAGAAGAGGATGCATCACGCAGCAGCAGTTCTGAGGAGTCTGCGATCCCTGGTTTGGCATCAGGGAAGCATTGCACTGTGGTGGTTCCAAAGCTGCTGCGAAGAGATGCGTTGCGCTACATCGGTTCTGCTCAAAGGACCACAGCTGGGCTTGCACTTCAAGAGGCCAACCAACTAGCTCTTAGAGTCATTCTAGTAGTCCTGGGATCAAGATGCATGTCCAATCCTTTTACTCAAGCAGAAGGGCAGGATGCAGCAGGGCAGGAGGGCAGCAGAGTAGTAGTCATTCTTGCACAGCAGCACAGCAGTCTTTCTGAATCTTCCACAGGACCAGAGGTGTACTGAAGAGTTGGGTCTGAGGGTCACATATTAATATCTGGTACCCACAAGTAGGCAAAGATTCTGGAGATTTCCAACCCCCAGAGATGCTTGGAACTTCCTGCCTCCATGCCCTGGCCCCAGCTTGTCCATGTTCATACAAGATTAGTGGCAACCCTTTGTGGGAGTGCTCAGACAGAGTCTTTGTGATGTGCAAGTGTGGTAGGTGACAGCTCCTCCCCCTCATCAAGTCAGAGATGGCCCATCCTGCCAACATCTACCTTCCCTTTGTCTCACTGCCTGGGCGTAATACACAAAAACCAACAACCATCTACACCTAGTTATGTGATCCAGGATGCAGGCTGCGGGCACCAAATGCTTAGGGCAAGAAAATGCCAACTTCCTAAAAGTGGTATTTTCAGAATTGTGACTTAAAATCCAACTTTACCATTAAAGACGGTTTTAAATCACAATCCTGTTGAATAAAGTGTGGCTGAGATATAAACCTTTAGGCACTCTGTAGGCGAGTTTATGGGCTTCAGAGGAGCATGGTGCCAGGGGGACAGCTTGTTTTCTATCCATTAACAAAGAGCAGATCCAGCAGAGAGCGGGTCCTGGATCGCCAATCTCATGCAGGTGCATGATGAGGATGGGGTGTGAGACTATCTCAAATGCTGCAGAGAGATTCTGGTGAAAGGGTGCTGCCATGTCTCCTCTGTAAAGGATAATGGGAATATCGTCTATGGGAGCGATGGGTGCTGTTTCTGTTCTTTGGTTAGGCATGAATTTGGACTGCATGGCATTGAGGAGCAGGTAAATGTTGAGGTAGTTGAGAGGTATTGGTTGATTAGTTTCTCTGAGACCTTTGCCGGGTAAGGGAGCATGGAGAGGGGTCTGTAATTGGAAAGCATTGCTGGATTTCATGAGCATAGGCATGACGGTGTGCTTGTTTCCAGGTGTTTGGAAATGTGGCTGAATTGATGGAGGTGTTGATGATGAGTGTTACTGGTTCGCTTAGCGGTAGGAGTCCTTTGAATAAGACATGGTGGGGTAAGCGTCAGATGGAGCCCTCAAGTGGATAGTCTTCATGTTAGCAATGAATGTAAAAGGAGTTTAGTGCTCCAGGCAAAGTATAATTTTGCTTGACCTTACTTTACACTAAAACGGCAACTTTAAGAATTGATGTTGTAATTTTGCACCAAATTTATAAAGGTACTCACTTTTGTTTGTTTGTCAACTCCATCATGGCAGACATTAACCGTAATGTTAATCAAGAAAGGTACAATTGCTATGGATATTGTGTTTTTTCCAGGGGGTGGTGGTCAGTACTTGAGCTGTGCAATTTTTTATGCTGCTGTACAACACGTCTAAAAAAAAAACACTGCCAAAGCCAGAAGCTCTCTTAGACTAGACCTATTGGCTTTGCCAAAGAATTTTACTCCTTCCGGTAACATACTTCTTTTGGGAGAGAATCCCACTATAAATTTAACACACAAGGAAAAGTATACTTTTTTTCTGACTGGCACTACTTTGAAAACAAGAGATTAAGGGCCTTATTATAACTTTGGCGGTCCTCCAGTGGTGCTGCCTCTGCAGTGTCTACCGGATGACCGCCAAAGCCGTGGTGCACCCGGCTGCCTGATTCGGAGTTTTATCCTGGTCAGACGGGCAGTGCTGCAGTGGTCACATGACTGTGGGCTGTTAGATTTAATGGAGAGCCTAACATGCAGCCTTCTGCCGTGACAGCGCCTGCAGCACATTCCTGCACGTGTGGCATGCATGTCACACCATGAAGAAACAGGGGGGCAATTCCTGGGGGGCATAACACATGCCACTTGCATGCACCCCCAGGCCCAGGCGTGGCATGGGGTCCTTGTAGGGGCCCCCTTCATTGCCTCTCCACCACTCTTTTCATGGCAGACAGGTAACTCGTAATATACTCTGCAGTGCTACAGCAGCACGGCCAGCATATTGCAGCTTCCTGACCGCTGTGCGACTGCCGCAGGAACCTGGTTCTCTGGCACATGCAGCGGTCCTATGGCAGTCCGACTGCCCAACTGGTAATACTGCAGACAGGCCCGCATTTGGCGGTGGTAGGACTGCCACCGCGGCGGTCCTATGGGTTGCCTTACTCGTGAAAAGGCCCTTAGTCCTCCTTTGGAGAAAGGGCTATTTGCTGCTGCAGACCTGTCTCAGATAATCAAAGCAAGTAGGCAATGAAATCTCAGTTCCTACACTCCATGGAGACTTAATGGCCATATGGGCTGGTGAGAGCCATTTCTCACCCTAACAATTCCTAGTGCTGAGTAAATATTGGGGTGCCCAACATTGGTCCATGAGGCATTTAGCTTTCTTTTTATAAAAATGTGTCCAACCTGGGTATCCTGAAGATATATCACAAATTCTCACTTTAGTGAGTCAAGGATGGACCCCTGCATAAGTCTGAACTAGGGGCAGTAAAGTTTTAATTGTTATGTTCTGTTACGCAGAATTCTAGAGCTCATTATCACCCAAACCTAGGGCCTATTGGGACTCCTAGAAAAGCCAGGTCTACAGCATCTAGTGGCTATCAAGAAGTAAAGAAGAGTTTCATTTCTGTAGTGGCAGGTTATCCCACGTTTTAGGAGAAATGTAGGAGAAGGCTTAACCGGCGGATATAGATTTCTATATGCATGGAATGTGATCAAGTAGAAGTTCAGACAACTAAAGGTGTGTGCAAACTTTGTGAAAGCAGATGCGATTGTTGAGGTATGCTGGATTGGTGTTATGTAGTGCATTGAAAGTGAATTGTGCTCGCTAGTGTTTGGAGAGCCAGTGGAGCTCCGTCAGGTGTGGTGTGATGTGATTTAGGCATGGGAGGTTGAGAGTGATTCTGGCTGATGAGTTTTAAATGGTCAGCAGCCTTTGGTTGAGTTTGTTTTTATCCTGGCATAGAGAGTGTGCATGCAGTCCGGCTTGAATGTGACGAGGGAGTGTGTGACGGTTATCTGGGTGCTGATTGGGAGCCATTTAAAATCGTGCTATCGTAGTCGGGTAAAGTCACACCTTCAAGCTTTGTGAAGTGTGCAGTACCCTGACATAGTCAGACTTGAACATAGTTTGGAAGGCCCAGCTCCCTGCATTCCATGCAGCGTATGTCACACGTACACGGACTGGACACAGGCGGAAGGTGACTGTGTTTTACCAGATATCTATGGGGCATATTCACAAGGCCTTATCTCCGATTTATCTCCACCTTAACGCATCAAAAGTGGAGATAGATCTAGCACCCCATTCACAAGCTGGTGCAAACAGCCGACATCGCCAGTATTCCCGCGATAACTGCCCCAAACTTATTATCACCATGGCGGACATCATCAACTAACCCTAATGAGATGCAGAGTAGGCGTTTCCGTGCAAAAACACATGAAAAAACCACAACACCACTTTCACAATGTACTGACAGATCTGTGAAGCGAACCAAAAACAGGCGATAAGCCGCGGAAGCCACAGGTATTTAACACCTGCCTCAAGCAGGTGTAAAGGCGGACGACTACCTGCAGAAGGCAACGGAGCCCCGCACACAGCCACACCTGAAGAACAAACGACGCCATGGAGCTACTCATCATGCAGCTCGGAGCCCCAACAGGGCCACAACACCCACCGCCACCACCCCCAGAACCACCACCACCCCCAGGACCCGGACCCGCCCCCCACCCCGGACCACCACAGAAGCAGCACAGAGTAAGGCAGCGGACCTACCGAAAACGCACCACTCTCACAGACCTAACGCCCGAGGAAATCATTGCCCACTACAGGCTCAACCAGGGCAACCATCCTCCGCATCATGACCCACATCGCCAACAGGCAGACGGTCCCAACACAGCGGACAACCAACATCCCTCCGCAGACAAAGCTGCTGGCTGTGCTGCACCTGTTGGCCTCTGATACCATCCAACCAACAACTGCCAGAGTCGGAGGGGTCTCACAGCCAGCCCTATCAAAGTTTATCACACCTGTCCTGGATGCCATCCTCTGCTTCATACCCCAGTACCTTCACTTCCCCAACACTGTGCAGAAACAGCTGGAGACAAAGCGAGGCTTCTACGCCATAGCTGGATTCCCGGTTGTGTTGAGGGCAATCGACTTCACACATGTCCCACTTGTGCCCCCTGTGGATACTGCACACCACTACCACAACCGAAAGCATCAGCATTCCATCAATGTGCAGGCAATAGTGGACCACCGGGGACTCTTCACCAATGTCCCCGCCAACTACCCAGACAGTGTGCATGATTCCTTCATCTTCCGACAGCCCATTAGCAAGCAGCGCTTCCAGGAAGGCACATACGGAATGGGACTGCTCGTTGGTAAGTGCCAAATCAACACATCACACTCCCCAAAGCCACCAACACACAACGCACAACTGTGGGAATGCACACGTGACAAAACCACATACAACATGTCAAACTACACGACCACCTACCAGATACGATTACACCACTCCTTGGTCATCCTGGGATACCCCTGCACCGAATACAGACATTACATGGCACCACAGCCACACAACAGCTGAACGTGTGGAGATGCGGAATGCAGCCATGTGCGAGGATGCAGGTGACCCGTGAGTAGGAATATACACAGCAAGAAGTGAGACGTGGATGTGCAGGACAGACATGGGAATGCAAACAACAGATATGTCCATGCAGACCACAACTGTTGGTGACTGGAGAGTAGTGAGAAGTGGACGCAACCATGTCACCCCAGGCCGTGGGACAGATAGCAGAAGTGCCGCACGCTGCGTCCCCGTGTGTGTGAGCGTAGTGGGGTGGCCCTGAGTACGCCAGGGCTGCGCAGGGTTGTGGTGACAAACCCTGTTTCGCAGAGCGTGGTTCACTCCCGGGAAGGCCAACGTCACTGACAGTGAGGCGCCTCGCGGCCTGCCACGAGCCTGACGCCGTGAGCAGCTGGACCTGCGACCCTGTACGCCTGCTGCACCCCAGGACGCTCATGCACAGACCAGGCCTGCCCGTCCCAGTGCCGCACTGCTCACCTGCCGACACCGTTGTGCGTCAAAGAGGGCCCAATACGTGCCGGTTCAAGCACCAAGCCCGAGTCCCGTAACCTCTGCAGCCTCCGCAGACCCCCGCTGGCCCTCCCGACAGTGGTCCACATCACTACTTACTAATTTACATGCTCCACCCGCGTCCTCTTCAGCCCAGTCATTCCCACATGTGGAATAGTGTCCTGAGTCCTGAATAACATAACATAACATAACATAACACGTGTATTTGTAAAGCGCACGTTCACCACTACGGGTATCTTGGCGCTGAATAACAGATGTTTATTGTTACCCAACTCAATGGTACTCATTTTATCGACCTCAGATGGATGAAAGGCTGAGTGGACCCGCCGGGATTTGAACCTGTGACCATGAGGTCGAACACAGGCCCCTGCAGCAGACGCATTAGTCCACTGAGCCACCAGACCTCAAGTCCCTGGCAGAGGCCACAACACTAGATTCCCTTCGATCAGTGAGGCAAAATCTCATGTCGCAGGCCTGCGACACGTGGTGCCACTAACCCTGTGCGCCATGAGTGACCATCATCCTCCGGCGGTACATCGTTGGTGTCTGAGCCTGTGGCCTGGGGGTTGTCATCAGCAACGGACAGGTACGGATTTGGTGTCTGGCCTGGGTCTGTGTCATTCATATCCGCCATGTTGCCGGACACATCTTGCATGTACCCTCTGCATCATGCCCTGGGGGTTGGCCTTCCATTCTCCCTCGTGACACACAGCGGAAGGCACCCATGACACATATAAGGCCCTGCTATGCCCTCATGACCCTTCCCCAGTCTCCCGCAGGTCAGCGTCCCGTGGCGGTGGGCCCGTGTCGGCCGCTGTGCATCCGGGGCCACTAGCCCTGTGCGACTCGAGTCATTCCCCCTTGTAGTTCTGACATTGCATTTGTGAGTGCCTGATGACTGTTGGAGTTGTTGCCAGCATCAGCTACTCCCTGAGGGCTGGCTTACACTCACCCCACTCACAGACAGCACAGGCGTCACTGTATTAGTGGGCCTGCCATCACATCCTGCCGAACCAAGTATTGACTCTTTTCTCCCTGCACTGTCACAGGTGATCAAGGATATGCACTCTGCCCATGGATGATGACACCCCTCCGAGACCCGAACACACCCGCCCAGAGGCAGTACAATGCGGCCCACAGACACACAAGGGGCATCGATGAACGCACATTTGGCGTGTTGAAGTCACGTTTCAGGTGCCTGGACGTCACAGGTGGAAGCTCCTGTACAGTCCGGACATCGTGTGCAAGATGATCATTGCATGTTGCACCAATGCCCCATGGATGCCAGTTCCAGAGTTACCGGACGATGATGGTGATGATGGGGCTGGTGACCCACATCCCACTGCAGCTGCAGAAGGAATGGCCCGTAGGAACACCCTCATTGACACTTACTTCTCATGAGCACGTCACATTGTGGCCGTCCATGGCAATCATGGGACAATAGAAGATGTCCAATTACACTGCATGTGTGATTAAAACATATTTGCAGGTTAAAGGTTGTACTTGTACATTGTCATGTTACATTTTCCTGCTGTTTCAGGTGTGATTTGCCAGGTTGTGCACATTTGCGGAACCAGTTTTGTTCTGTGTTCGGTTGGGGTGGGGTTGCTGTTTTTACCGGGATGTTGTCAATGTCGAGGTGCACTTCTCCTTATGTGCGTATGCTGTACGGTGGGTGAGTAGCTCCTGCGGCTCTGATTTGTCTGCCACTGGACTCTTGCGGTGTGCCTGTCGGTTCTGTTCTTCCACGGTGCATGAATGTTGCGGTGTACATGTCCTCTGCAGTCGGTCAGGGTGCATCCGTGGTACTCCGCTGTTGATGTATTTTGTTCTGTGGCATTTTCCGTATGCTGTTCTTGTGCTTTTTCCCGCATTACGCTTGAGTATTAATGCCCTCACACTGGTTGTCACTGTTTTCTTATTGCGCTTTGGCCCATCGCAGGTTTTTTCCCATTGGGGTTTGTGTTTTTATCTCCGTCGAGGTGGTTGTATTGCGGGCATTGGCCGCTGTTTCACCAAACTATCAAATGGGGCTGCCTTGTTATGAATTCCACGTTTACACTGGGTAATTTTCCCGCCATAGGCTGCGATGTTAATAGTTGCGTTAAGCTACTCTTGCGGTAGTTATCACACGTTCTTGTGAATATACCCCTAAGTGGCAGAGTAGAATCACAATAACTGCCACTAAGTTAGGCTCTCTTTTATTCACTACTGTAATTTCTGCACTGCTACATGAAATACAGATGAAAGAAAATGAAGTGGAAGCGAATGTGGCACTCTGACCAGAGCTGCTGACTTTGGCACTGGAGAATAAGGTTGGAGTCTCGGCGTCGGCTCATGATCTTGTGACTCTGAGCATTCTCTTCATATCCTTGTGCCTAAAAGCGATTAATGTTTCATTGTCTAATGTAAATAACTGGTGCTCATGTAAAGCGCTATAAAAAACGTACCAAAAATTGCTTGGAGCTTCTGGATTAAGGGTGAGCATTTATTTGCTGAGGGGTGTTCTCCCGGCCAAGTTCAGCAGTTCAATTTCGCCAGCTCTGAGATTTGAGAAGCTGATGTAATTAAAGAAATTATAAAAATTGGGAAATTCAAGTCATCATGGTTTCAATACCTCTGTCTACATGGAAACACAATCCAAAATGTATCTGTGCAACCAAATTCTACTTAGATGTAATAAAATATCCATTTTAGAAGGTAAACTCCCCAATCCTCAATCACAGAATCAGGATTAGCATAATTTAAACTCTTAAATGTAAAGTGGACACACATGTACATCTGTGAGCGTGTTTTCAAGGAGAGAATTGCAAAGGGAGCGACTCATAATTAATGGAGGTGGGCGAGGGGGCTTCTTCATGAGTAAACATGCATTTGGCAGAAGAACAAACAAAGGAAAAGCTGCTTATGCAAATGAAAGATTACTTCAGAATTCCATACAATAATTTTCAAACCAGCGGAAATTCTGCATGTGACGTTTTTATGCATGTGCATAACATGTCTTACTTTTCTAGAAGTATTCCACTGATTTTTCCGAGTCGTCCTTGTAAAGTATGAAGTTTGATCTAAGGAAAAGGGTGATCTGAAGGAAGCACACTCAATGTGCGCTTAGTTTTGTGAATGAGGCTGGTTGTGAACAAAAGATTATGTTTTGAGCAGAGGCACATTTAACCCCTTCCCCGCTCATGACGGAACCACTCCGTCATGAGCCACGGTTGCGCTGTGCTCATGACGGAGTGGTTCCGTCATGCTGCGGCCGTTGGCGGCCGCTCCTCCCACGCGGCGCTAATTCCCCGCCTGTGCGGGCGATTAGCGCAGTGGGTGGAGTCATGACGGAACCACGCCGTCATGAGCACAGCTCACCCGTGACTCATGACGGCGTGTCATGAGCACAGCGGCGCCGTCAACCCCCCCAAACCCCCCCCAGCGCTGCGGCAGAATTCGCGCCACAGCGAAGGGGTTAAATCATGAGTACCGCTCAGTTTTGTGAATGAGGCTGGTTGTGAACAAAAGATTATGTTTTGAGCAGAGGCACATTTGAATCATGAGTACAAAATGTTTAATAATTTTCAAAAAGAGAGAGTGTGTTTCGCAAATATGTTTCTGTGAGTTGTTGTGACCTATTTTAGGGCTCATGGCTTGCTCCCATGATAGTCAGAAGTTTATGGCTGGTGTGGTGTCATTATACACCAGACCTCGCTATTTTTTAGGGTACCACTCTCATACTGCAAAATGTATACATAGCTTTTCAAGAAAACCTGCTCTAGTTATTAAACATGAAGCATCTAACATGACTAATACAAATAGATGGCACAAAATAGACTGATTATAATTCCTTTGAAAGGGCATGCATTCTTTTTTTTCCTGTGGCATAATAGTCCCTTTTAGCACTGGCACCATTGGCGTGGGTCTCCCTTCCATTTTGTGCCTTTACCTCGTGTGGTTTGCTGTGTGTTGGACTCCATTTTTGCTGGTCTAGATGGTTTGGGCACTTTGCCACTGCTGTTCAGTGCCAAAGTACAAGTGCTCCCTTTGTAAAGTATTGTTATGGATTAGTGATTCCATGATTGGCTTATTTGATTTACTTATTAGACCCTAGTACAGTGCACTATGTGTGCCCAGGGACTGTAAATCAAATGCTGCTGGTGGGCTTGCAGCACTGATTGTGCCATCCACAGAAGCAGCTTGTAAAATGTGGCTCAGGCCTGCCATTGCAGAGCCTGTGTGCAGCCTCGGACTGCCATGCCAGTCCCTAAACTTTCCCTTTTCTACATATTAGTCACCCCTAAGGTAGGCCCAAAGTACCCCTGTGGGCAGGGTGCATTGTATGTGAAAGGTAGGACATGCCCTGATGTGTGTGGCATGTCCTGATAGTGAAATACTGCCAATTTCGTTTTTCACTAATGCAAGGCTATCTGTTCCCATAGACCAGAATGGGGAGTTTGTTTATAACATCTTATAAACATAACTAACCCTGGGAACAAGATGGCAAAAATAAAGTGTAGTATGCCTGAACTCAGAATGTTAAAGTGCATCTTTTAGTGAGGGTGATTTCTACATTCTGTGTTTGAAAATACCACTTTTAGAAAGTTGGTATTTTCCAGTGTGCCTCTGCTAGGTTTGTGTATTGCATGTCAGGCTTTTGGATGAGGACAGTGGCTCCAGAAGTCTGATGAGTCAGGGCTGGGCTGACTAGGCCTGAAGTGCATTTGAAGTGGTGGGAGGAGTAGTACCTTCACCTGAATAGGGCTGTGCCTGCCTTCCGCAATGACGGCTTCGCCCCCCTGTGGTGTGTCCGGAGCCAGGGCTCACACTGACAAAGGAGGCTGTTGTGCACTTACAAAGTGCTCCAGAGAACTGGTTTTGGCTGGGTACAGACACTCTCTGCCTTCAGAGAACAAAGGATTTTTGTGTATAAAAGAAGAGGCCCAGACCCCAGACTTTTAGATCACTTCTGGGAAATCAAGAGGAAACCTTTGCCAAGGAGAAGAGCCGGATAAGCTGAGGAGGAATACTGCCCCTGTGTTGTTTGATGTCTGGGGTTGGCCTGCAGTGGCTGCTTGCTGCCAAGGAAAGGAGAAAAGGACTTTGCTGTTTGCTTTTTCATCTTGAGGAAGATCTCCAGGGGCTTGAAACTGAGCTTGCCTCCTGTTCTGAAGTCTCAGGGACACAAAGGCTTCAACACCAGCTCCCCTGAATTTGCCTGCTGGGAATCCCAACCTGCAAAGAGGTGCCTGCTGCTGTTTAGGACCTCTAGAGACTGTTTGTCGCTGGGAGCTGGAAAACAAACGCAACACTGAAGAAGTGTGTCACATCGAGACCTGTTTTCCGACACATCACCGCGGCATGAAAAAGCGCTGCACGACGCATCGGCGGCTACGATCTCCGAAGTCCGAGATCACCGCACCGATCTTGATGCAAGCCTGCTGTGCGGCTGCACGGAGGCACACATTGTACCGGATCGAGGCATCGCGGCACCAAGACTGTCGCATCATTGAAGGACGCAGTAAGAAACCAATGCATCACCTCCCCACACAGTGAGAAAACAACACATCACCTCCTCTCTGGTAAGGAACCGACGCATCATCTCCCCTGCACTGCAGTAAGGAACTGACGCATCACCTCCCCTGTAGCATGGAACCAATGCATCACCTTCCCTGCATGTAAGGAACCGACGCATCACCTTCCTTGTGGCCATTTTGTTTGCTTTGCCTAATACATCTAAGGTACTTTTTAGAAAAGTGTTGCATTTACAACTTGCATTGAGCTGAACTATTTCTACCATTTGAAAGCCTTATTTTTAATACTGTATTGTGGATTTTTGTCATTTGGTCTTGTTTTGGTTTAGATAAAGATTACCTATTTTTCTAAACTGGTGTGGTGTCCATTTTTAGTGTTTTTACTGTATTACTGTATGTGTTCACAAATGCTTTACACACTGCCTCTGAGATAAGCCTGTCTGCTTGTGCCAAACTACCAAGGGGGTGAGCAGGGGTTATTTTAGGAGTGTATCCCCCTTACCCTGACTAGGCGCAAGGGTCCCTATTTGGACAAAGGTACCTACCTCAGCCAACTAGAGACCCCCATTTCTAACAGTCCCCAAAAAACAGCACAAGCATCAGAAGTGGATGTATCGTGTATGAACCCACCAGTCATAAACTCATGAAATATATATTTTGGTTAATTCTCAAAGATATTTTAATTCAGGTGCAAAATGCATAAGTAAAACACACGACAAAAGCTAGTTGTAAAATGCACCTTATGAGAGTGATCTGCAATTATTTCCATCTGTACCAACCGGAAATTGTTCATTTTCCTAAAAGTGCTGGCAATAAATATTCAATCATACAGAAAAACATTTTATTCAGTGACATTTTTATGGTCTGTCTTGACAGTGCAGCTGTTGCCAGACAATTATGAGAGCATCACTAGAGAGTGGCTTTGGCTCTGCTTGCATGTTGGGAGCCAGCAGTACATGTTTTGATTGGGCAGAAGTTCTATACTTCCACAAAAAAGTGATTGCACTCTACACAGATATGATCATTTTGTTTATCCAGCTGCTTGAACTTTCAGAACACACTCATGACACTGTAAAGCTGTAGAGGTGTCTTAGAGAACTGGAAAAATGATGGTGTTTGTCTTTCTCTGTCATTGGCACAGATGGGAGAAGGGCAAGAATAAGGAATATGTTGCAGTCCGAGCACCCTCCCCTTCTAATATTAACTTTAGACTTCAGGAGGAAGATCTCTGTTTGAGACCAGTATGGGATACCAAAGGCTACATTAATTCTACTTTTTTTTTTAAGCCTGGTATGAAACGTTATAACAAAGCCAGCACGCCTGACCTACTGATGTGAACCATGTGTTAAAGACAACAGGCTGTTAACCCCTTCGCTGCCGTGGATGTAATGGTTACGTCCTCAGCAACGGTGGAGCTGAGCAGAGGACGTAACCATTATGTCCTGCCACTGGCCCGTGGGGGAAGCGCTGGTGTTCCCCCCGTGGGCCGCCCTCCAAATGCCCCCACTGGGGAAGGCAGCGGAAGCGCATTCGCTACCTCCACCAACCCCTCCCTCGGCAATCCGATGATGTCGGCGCACTCACGGCACGCCAACGTAATCATAGGTTGCCCGGGACGCGCTGGACGACATTTTGCTTCCAGCGCATCTACAGAGAGGACGCTAAAAGGTAAGTCCTTCTCTCAGGGAGGTTTTTGGGGGAAAACGGACACAGGGGGAAAGGAAAGAGTTTTTCTTTTTCCCCTGTGCCTGTTTCTAATGGATTCCTGCTCCACGATTGCGGGTGAGGCCCGTGATCGTGGAGCAGGAATCCATCCATTGGACCACCAAAGATTTTTTTTGGTTTGTTGGGGAAGCGACCCCTTAGGCAAGGGTCGCTCCCCGGCGGGGCATATGTACCCATGTTTCGGCTCCCTTTGGGGGCCGATTTGGCCGATTTTAGGCCGATCAGCCTCCCTGGGGGGGCCGAAACCCACTAGGCACCAGGGAATATATTTGTGTGCATTTTTGGAATGACCCCTTGGGCACGGGTCATTCCCATGGGGGTGGTCTTTTTTTACCTTTCTTTTTTTTCGGCCCCCCCCCTGGGGCTAGATAAGCCATTTTTCCTGCTGCTCTAGCCCCCGGTTGGGTTGAAACCCACATTTAGTGATTATGTGGAGCGATCCCTTGGTCAAGGATTACTCCCCTTTTTGGGGATGAATGTTTTGGTCCTTTCTGCCCCTCTTGGGGGCAGATTGGCTTTCTATGTTTAGGCCCATCTGCCCCAAGGGGGTAGAAGCCTCTAGACTAAAAGGATGTTTTTAAATGTATGTATATACATATGTATATACATATGTTTCGGGGAGTGGCCCCTTGGGCAAGGGTCACCCCCTTTTGGAGATTACTGTTTTGGCCTTTTCTGCCCCCCTTGGGGGCAGATCGGCCATTTATTTTTAGGGCCAAAAGGGGGCAAAAGCAGCTAGACCACCAGGGATTTTATTGTTTATGGTGCAAAATGTTTTGGGGATTGGCCCCTTTTGGGGGTGAATATTCTGACTGTTTATGCCCCCATAGGCCTTGTATTTTTAAGCCCATGTGCCCCCGGGGAAATTTTGTGTGTTTGGCTGATGACCTGTGTGCCATTATTTGTGATCGTAACATTTTATTTTCTCCTTTTCATTTTTGGTGCAAAGCTTTGTTTTAAATTGTGTTTGCAGTTTCGGCACTGGTAGAGCTGCAGTTTAGTTGCAAGTGTTTGGTAAGGAAACGTTTTTTTATGTTGTTTACTGCAAATGTGACCTTCATGAATGTGTTTTTTTGGAAATTTTGTAATATTAGAAGTCTATTTAGCTTTTGTTTGAATGTCTGTGCCATTCTCCTTGTATTTGTGCACAATGTGTATTGTGTTGCTTTTTGTGTAATCTATTTTGTGTTTTCTTTTTTAGTGGGATATTGGTGCTTGCTGTGTCTGTGCAGAGTAGGTGCTGGTGAGTCTAGCTGCCTCTGGCAAGTGAGTGGTATTGTTTTACAGTATATAGGTCTTTGTGTGCTTTGTTTTGCTAGACTTTGCCTTGCTGCTGCTATATGCTTGTAGTTTTGCTTTTAGTTTTGTAAATCCACACTTTGTTTATTACTTTTTATACACTTTGGGTACTGTTGACTTATTTGTCAAGTTACTTGTATAGCTAAGGATTATGGCTAGCCGCAGGATGACCGCTCAGCAGGTTGTTGGGATACTTTTCGAATCTTCTTCTGACCATGATTATGAGACTGACTCTGCATCTGAGGCAGAGGAGGGAGGGGAAGATTCAGGCAGTGAGTTTTCTCTCCACATGGAATCATCTGATGAGGAAGCTACTCTCAGTGCATATGAAGCTACTCTCAGTGCAGATGAAGTGCCTGTTTTAGAGGAGGACACTGATGTGCCGATAGTGCATCAAGAGGCATCTGGATTGCAGCCTGAGTCTGCGAGGCTTTCCATTGGAAGTGCTGGACTATGGGTTGACCCAAACATGGTGCAGCTGGTGCTGCCTGTCTTTAATGGTGTTGCAGGGTGTAGATTGAATTGTGAAATTTTTTTGCCTATAGATTTCTTTCAGTTGTTTTTGGACGATGTATTTTTGGCTGAGATTGTAGATGCAGACTAATTCGTATGCTGAACAGTATTTGAGGGACAACAGTGCCAGGCTTAGGCCCCACTCTAGAGCTGCCCGGTGGGCTCCCACAAATCTAGATGAGCTGAAGAAGTTCTTGGGTTTAACTTTTTTGCTGGGCCTGATTAGGAAGCCATCTCTGTCTTCATATTGGTCTACTAATCCATTGATGGCAGCAGCTATATTTCCTGCAACCATGAGTCATAATCGATATTTGTTTCTTCTTCGGATGTTGCATTTTGTTGATAATGCTTTTGCGTTGCCCCGCATCACCCTGATTGTGACCGTCTTTTAAAGGTTCGGCCTGTCCTTGATAACTTAGTTGATCGATTTTCAGAGATGTATGTGCCAGGGAAAGAAATAGCTGTGGATGAGTCTTTGGTTCTGTTTTGAGGTTTGCAGGGGATTCTGGGTAGGGAAATGCAAGCCATATCTCGCTGGATTCCCCAGGGTGTCTAGTTTTCAGAAATGTGTGGGTTTGGTAGGTTTCCCTACATGGCCACCGAGCCCGGGGCCAAAAATTCATGGGACCCGCCTTGCAAAACCAGGTTGTTTTGTGATAGGTAATTTTGATGTTGCCTCAATAGGTTTTGGGCCCTTGCCTGTCGTGGGTACTTGACCCACACACGTGAGTGAGATACCATTTTTATTGGGAGACCTGGAGGAACGTTGGGTGGTAGGAAATTTGTGGATCCACGCAGATTCCAGAACTTTCCCACACAGAAATTTGAGAAAAAAGTAATTTATTTTTTCAGCTAAATTTGAGATTTGCAGGGGATTCAGAGTAGGGAAATGTTGAGAGACCCATGCAAGCCATACCTCTTTGGACTCCCCAGAGTGTCTAGTTTTCAGAAATGTGTGGGTTTGGTATGTTTCCCTAGATGGCCGCCGAGCTCGGGGCCACAAACTCATGGGACCCCCTTGCAAAACCAGGTTGTTTTGTGATATGTAATCTTGATGGCACCTCAACAGGTTTTGGGCCCTTGCCTGTCGTGGGTACTTGACCCACCCACGCGAGTGAGGTACCATTTATATCAGGAGACCTGTAGAAATGCTGGGTGGTAGGAAATTTGTGGATCCACGCAGATTCTAGAACTTTCCCACACAGAAATTTGAGAAAAAAAGTGCTTTTTTCAGCTAAATTTGAGGTTTGCAGGGGATTCTGGGTATGGAAATTTTGAGGGACCCATGCAAGCCATACCTCGCTGGACTCCTCCGGGTCTCTAGTTTTCAGAAATGTGTGGGCTTGGTAGGTTTCCCTAGATGGCCGCCGAGCCCGGGGCCAAAATCTCATGGGACTCCCTTGCAAAACCAGGTTGTTTTGTGATGGGTAATTTTGATGTTGCCTCAATAGGTTTTGGGCCCTTGTCTGTCGCCGGTACTTGACCCACCCATGCGAGTGAGGTACCATTTTTGTCAGGAGACCTAGAGGAACGCTGGGTGGAAGGAAATTTGTGGATCATGCAGATTCCAGAACTTTCCCACACAGAAATTTGAGAAAAAAAGTGATTTTTTCAGCTAAATTTGAGGTTTGCAGGGGATTCTGGGTAGGGATATGTTGGGGGAGCCACACAAGCCATACCTCACTGGACTCCCCCGGGTGTCTAGTTTTCAGAAATGTGTGGGTTTGGTAGGTTTCCCTTGGTGCAGGCAGAGCTACGGTTCAAAATCTACAGCTAGGCACTTTGCAAAAAAAGGGTCAGTTTTCACTGCAAAATGTGGTGTGTCCACGTTGCGTTTTGGTCCGTTTCCTGTCGCGGGCACTAAGCCTACCCACACAAGTGAGATACCATTTTTCTCAGAAGACTTTGGGGAATGCAGGGTGGGTGGAATTATGTGGATCCACGCAGATTCCAGAACTTTCCACCACAGAAATGTGAGGAAAGTGTGTTTTTTTGGACACATTTTTAGGTTTGCAAGGGATTCTGGGTAACAGAGCCTGGTGAGAGCCAGTCAAGTCACCCCATCCTGGATTTCCCTCTGCGTCTAGTTTTAAAAAATGTATAGGTTTGCTAGGTTTCCCTAGGTGCCGACAGACCTAGGGTTCAAAATCTACAGCCAGGCACTTTGCATAAAAAGGGTCAGTTTTCACTGTAAAAATGTGGTGTGTCCACGATGCGTTCTGGGCCGTTTCCTGTCGCGGGCACTAGGCCTACCCACACAAGTGAGGTACCATTTTTCTCGGAAGACTTTGGGGAACGCGGGATGGGTGGGATTTGTGGATCCACGCAGATTCAATAACTTTCCACCACAGAAATGTGAAGAAAATGTGTTTTGTTTGACACATTTTTAGGTTTGCAAGTGATTCTGGGTAATAGAACCTGGTGAAAGCCTGTCACGTCACCCCACCCTGGATTCCCCTAGGTGTCTAATTTAAAAAAATGTATGGGTTTGCTAGGTTTCCCCAGGTGCTGGCAGACCTAGGGTTCAAAATCTACAGGTAGGCAATTTGCAAAAAAAGGGTCAGTTTTCACTGTGAAAATGTGGTGGGTCCATGTTACGTTTTGGGCCGATTCCTGTCGCTGGCACTTGGCCAACCCACACAAGTGAGGTACCATTTTTCTTGGAAGACTTTGGGAAATGCGAGGTGGATGGAATTTTGTGGATCCACGTAGATTCCACAACTTTCGGCCACATAAATGTGAGGAAAATGTGTTTTTTTGACAAATTCTTTGGTTTGCAAGGGATTCTGAGTAACATAACCTGGTGAGAGCCAGTCAAGTCACCCCATCCTGGATTCCTCTGGGTGTCTAGTTTAAAAAACTTTATAGGTTTGGTAGGTTTCCCTAGGTGCCAGCAGAGCTAGGGTGTAAATTCTACAGCTAGGCACTTTGCCAAAAATTGTCTTTTTTTTCACTGTAAAAATGTAGTATATCCACGTTCCGTTTTGGGCCGTTTCCTGTCACGGGCACAAGGCCTACCCACACAAGTGAGGTACCATTTTTCTTGAAAGACTTTGGGGAACGCAAGGTGGGTGAAATGTCGTGGATCCACGCAGATTCCTGAACTTTCCACCACAGAAATGTGAGGAAAATGTGTCTATTTGACAAAGTTTGAGGTTTGCAAGGGATCCTGGGTAACAGAACCTGATGAGAGCCAGACAAGTCACCCATCCTGGATGTCCCTGGGTGTCTAGTTTTCAAAAATGTATAGGTTTGCAAGGCTTCCCTAGGTGCCGGCAGAGCTAGGGTTCAAAATCAACAGCTAGGCACTTTGCAAAAAATTGGTCAGTTTTCACTGTGAAAATGTGGTGTGTCGACGTTGCGTTTTGGGCTGTTTCCTGTCGCGGCCACTACACCTAACCGCACAAGTGAGGTACCATTTTTATCGGGAGACTTAGGGGAACACAAAATTGTGGAGCAACTGTTATTACCTATTGATTTTCAATGCATTTCTGCCTTCCAAATGTAAGACAATGTGTAAAAAAGAAGTCATTTTGAAAAATGGCCTACAATTTACATGCTGGTATGGGTACCCACAATTTCGGAGATGTGCAAATAGCTACTGTTTCTAAACTCTATATTTTGCTAGCATTTCAGAAATACATAGGTGACTTCAACACCGATTTTTCCCTGTTTATATTTTTCCAAATGAATTGCTGTATACCCAGTACACAATGAATAACAATTGCAAGACGCTGCTCAGTTATTGGCTCTGGGTTCCATGGGTTCTTGGTGAACCTATAAGTCCTATATATCCCCACAACTAGAAGGATCCAGCGGATGCAATGGTATATTGGTTTCAATCATTTGTCATACTTAGTAGAAGTTTCTGGTGAAAAGGTTGGCACAAATGGCTGTTTTTTTTAACTAATTTTTATTTTTTTCTATTTTCAGCTGTTAGTTTCTATACAAAAACCTTGAAGGATCTACACAAATAACCCCTTGCTGAATTAAAACTGTTGTCTTCTTTTCAGAAATGTATTGCTTTCCAAGATCCATCCTTGCTTTCATACCCATTTTTACCACTAACGGGAAGGGGGTTGAACGCACAAAAAATAGCAAAAATAGACTAAGTCCCAGAAAATGCCAAAACTGTGTAACAATCTTTGCTTTTCTGACAAAAGTCTGTTTGTCCCTAAAAGCAGTGAATATGGTGATTTTAGCACCGCAACCTGTTTGTTGATACCATTTGCAGGGAAAAAAACAGAAACTCTCATCTGTAGCCCTTTTTTTCCCATTTTCCCCCCCAAAAAAGAATTTAGTTCTATTTTGGCTAATTTCTGGGTCCCCTCCAGGGAAATCCATAAACCCTGGGTACCTTTAGAATCCCTGTGATGTTGGAAGAAAAGGATGCAAATTTGGTGTGGATACCTTAAGTGGTCAAAAAGTACAGGGGCCTAAGCGCGAACTACCTCAAATAGCCAGTAAAAGGCATGGCACGGGGGAAAAGGCCTGGCAGCGAAGGGGTTAAGTATGGATTGTTATTATACTGCACTGAAGCCTGTAGGCAGGCATTTCATTACAAGAATTTCACAGATTACTGCACTAGACAAGAGTTTGTTGTTGGTGATTCACCCAAACAAACCTTGTAGATAGAAGGCATGCACTTCAATCATCTTTTTTACTCTTTTTTACGGTCTTTTTGGAGAGCAAGTATTTTGCTTTGCCAACTGTAATTTTGTATACATGGTGTACTTTTATGACTGTAAACTGGATGGTTGCCTTGTAGAAAACCTACGCTCAGTGTAGGCTTGAGTTGGGTATGGTGAGATGCTAATGATAAAGGCTATAGGCCTGATTGCTTATTATAGAACGTTACGATACAGGCAGTAGGCCAGGCATATTGATTGTGTAAAAGCATATGGTGAAGTTGTGGATTGTAGGTTGTTGATAATCTGAATTAAAGCCTGCAGATAGTTTTTTTGTTTTCTCATAGATGTACTTAGTAGGCAAAGACTTTGGTGTTAGTTACCCTCTCTGACAAACCATGGTTATAGAAAAATTGCACTATGACAACCCATGTTTAGCCCTGTTAGGAGTGATAGTACTTTGCTTACCAATTGTAATTTTGTACACTTTTTAAATCTTGTGACCTGATGGTTGCCTTGTGAGAAAGATTATGCTCAGTATAGGAGCCCTAAATTAGTTAAGGTGAGAAGTCAATGATAACAGCAATTGGTTTAATCGGTGCGCAGGGAAATGTTATTCTAAATGCAATATGTCTGGCCTATGCATTATGCAATGTTTACAAAAGCAGTAGGCCTGGATTACTATTGTGTATAGCAAATGGTAAATCCAAAAGGCCTCTAACAATAGATGGTCAAATTATGTTAAGGTCTATAGAAAGATATTTGGTAATAAAATCGCACAGATTTCCATAGTTGGCAAGAGTTATGGTGTTGGCCACTCACTTTGATAAATATAGAGTGCAGAATTTCACTGTGATGATTCTTGTTAGGGCTTATTGAGGGGGGTTGTATATGGTTTTTCCAACTGTAAGTTTGTACATATTTGTAATTTTACAACTGTATGCATGATGGTTGCCAGTTTATGCACACTTCAGTAGACCTGTATTGCATATTGGTAAAGGCTAGAGGCCTTATCAGTGCACTGGAAAAAGTTATGTCAGATTCCTTAGGTGTAGCCTGCTTATAAGGAAAACGTATCACAAAGCAAGTAGGCCATTTTTATTTATTGTGAAGAGCATGTGCTAAGGGCAATAGGCATTTAAAGGGAGGCAAATTGTTATTACACTGTGCCAAAGGCTACAGGCAGGTATTCTGTCACATATTTTTTTATATTGTTTTGACAGCTTAATTTTGTACATGTTTGTAATTTTATTATTCTATACCTGATGGTTGCCAGCGGGATGGATTATAACCAAAATAGTAGTTATGAGTTGAGTATGATGACAAGCCAATGATAACAGCTAGAAGCATGATAGGTTCACTAGGAAAATATTTCTGATGCTATAAAGCTGCACTGTTTATTATGAAAAGCTTCATTAAACACAGTTGACATGACATATTGATTGGTGACTTATATATATTACAAATGAAGGTTTGGGCCTGGCAAGAGGTTTAACTTACGAGGTCGAAATGGCAGTTTAAGCTGCACACAGGTTCTGCATTGGCTGGCCTGAGACATGTTTAAATGGTTACTTAAGTTAAGTGGGTGGCACAATCTATGCTGCAGGCCCACTAGTAGCATTTAATATATAGGCCCCAGGTGCATGTAGTGCACTTTACTAGGGACTTATAAGTAAATTAAATATGCCAATTGTGGATAAGCCAATGTTACCATGTTTAGGGAGAGACCACGAGCACGCTAGCACTGTTTAGCAGTGGTAAAGTGAGCAGAATCCTAAGGCCAGCAAAAAAAGAAGCCGGCACAAACAGCAGATCTGAAGGCAAAAAGTTAGGGGGAACCACACCACGGATGCCAGGTCTAACAATAATCTTGAAAACATCAAAAGAAATGGAAAGAAACACTGATGATTGTGCAAACAAAACAATTTGAAAGAGGATCAATGAATTAAATGAGATCAAATATACATTTTGCGCAAAATTGTATGAATGCAATGAATCAAGTGATGCAAGGAGGTCAAATGAATGGGATGAATGGAAATGGTGAAATGCTGAAGAAAACTACCGCTTGTCATATTTGTGGCTCGACTGGGCACCGGAAAGGGAATGTAGACAGAATCCAGAAATAGTTCACGATGATTATGGGAGAAATTAAATGGTACAGAGAAATAATATGATGTTGAATATGTAGAATTTTGGACAGAATATGCAGAGTCAAAAAACATTTTGAATGCCAATGCCAACATCCCCAGTGATGCAACAAAACATGAAAAATAAAATGCCATGTAATGCAGGTTATCACCAGAATGTTATGATCCTTACTGATGAAATGGCATGTAGCAGCTCCTAATAATGATGCTTGAGACAGGAGGACTGCTTACTTGGAGCAGTCCTAGAGGTAGACCAAAGTGGCCACTATATTGATGGAGAAGTACAAAAGCCATCCCATTTAATTTCTTATTGATATGGGGGCTATGTGTTCTACAGTTCATTCTGTGGAAGTTCCAAGCCTATCCCTCTCTTCCAATTGGTTAAAAAAACATATAGCATGTGCAGAATGCTTAAAGTTGCATGGACACCAGATAAACAGCTGTGACTGAGGCCCAGGGGAATGTAAATGTGAGTTGCTTCAAAGGAAGACAATGTAGTCTAATGTTCATGTTATTGACTCTGGAACAAAGATAACTGATTATTGCTACCTTCTCTGCTTCACCAATCCAAATGATTCCATAGAAGTTAAGTGTGCTCACTTTGGGGCATATTATCAAGGGCATTATCGCCGCTTTAACAGCACTTTTTGCCGATAAAGCGGCGATATTTTTATCGCCCTATTAGCAAGCCTGCGCTAACATGCGTTAGCGCAAGCTTTCCAGCGTTAGCTGCTGTTTTATTAATCGCCTTGCATGCCAGCGAAATGTATCGCTAATGACATGCAAGGTAGGCGTAACTCACCTAAATTTCACGGAAAGAATCGCAAACAACACTTCCCTGTATTATCAAAGATGACCAGCGATAACATAATTCGCGCTAATCCCCGATGTACGCAGGTTTTTAACACCTGCAAAAATCCTGACTAAACATGGCCATACAAGGGAGACTAGCCCTGATCTCAGCCACAGACAGCAAAGAGGTAGACCTCATGCTGCATTATTAGCCCTTACCAAGTACAGAGGTGCCCTTGTCTTGTAAAGGGGGTACACTGCAGTGCATCACATCATCATCTGGCCTGTCACCTAAAATTAAGAATATTGATTATAAATTAGCAAGAAATAGTTGTATTTTATACCTTTGATGTTAGCATTCACTATGCCCAATGTATAGTTTGTGAACTTTCATGCAGCAGAGTGCGAGGCGCATGCCAAACAGGGGGTTTTCAGGCTGCATTGCACGTTAGCTGCAATATAATCCCCGCTAACGCACCTCTAACGCACTGACTACATGCTATCGCATGTTTGTCTATCGCGTGGTAGCGGGTGTTTACGCTTCCTTTCCCGGACATAATAGCATGTTATCGTCTTCTTAATAATACGTCGATAAACAGGTGAAATGTGTCCAGGAAAGGAAGCGATAAATGAAATGCGGATGACTTTCGCTGGCGGTCATTATCGTCTGTTCTAGATAATATGCCCCTTAGTCCTGAATCTTTAAAGTACAACACTTCGAGCGGTGCAGGGTCCTGCAGACACACAGTCACAATCATTAAAGGAAAACTGCAAATCCAAGCAGGCAGAGTGCTGTAATTTAAAAGGCCAGTGCTTGTTGAAGTAGTCACAGCATATCATTCCCAAGTGTCAGTGTGTGGCCTCAGTCAGTCCTGCTTTACCAGCAAGATCATTACTAATGGCTGGATTCCAAATGGGGTGTAACAATATCTCTCTTGAATATACTGTCCCACCATATCCTGAGTTCACCAGGTATGAACTAACACCCAGGGCCTTCACCTATGGTTTTTATTTCACACACAGGTTCCTCCTGCTGGATCTATGCGTGAGAACAGGGCCAGAAAAGGGAAAAAACATGCAGGAAAAAGCCTGGTAATTCAGCTTCTGGTCATAATTTCCCATTCCAGCATTCCAAACTCTAAATTCCATGGTATGGAGATGGGAAAACCAGACAGAAATGGCAACTCAGCAGTCAGTATTTCTGTGTCCTCCATTCTGAGCAAATCACAACCAGCATCTAAGGGCGCATTTTATTGTATTGTCTTTACTCCGTCCCAGGAGCAGTTCCTTCATGAGGGCGCCCTTCATGAGGGTGTTTGGGCATCACCCACCTTGAAATTGTTACCCCCTGGCCCCAATTAAATCTGCAAATGTCTGTGAATGTACAAAAGAAAAGCATACACCTTAATCTCAGACCACGGCAGTCAGCTGTGTCAGCCGCGGGCTGGTTCCTTTTCAGTCTCTGCATGCGGCAGCTGGTAGGCTGAGTGGGTGGGGTGGGGGTTAAGATGATTGACTTTGAGTAGCAGCTGAGAGCCTAAACCCGTAAAGAAGCGCCATGAAACCTTCCCGGTGAACGTGTGCTTTAGAAATATTCAATAACATAACAGTAACATAACATAACATAACAAGAACTAACTGCACAATTGCACATGTCGGGTTGTGCCGCTGCCTTTCTCGGCCAGCCCGACATGCGCAGTCTTGTGCAGTCTCGGCCAGCCCGACATGCGCAGTCTTGTACAGTCTCACCTGTAGAATTAGGGAGCCAGGGGATAGAAGCCACAGCCCCCCAGCCTCCTAATGAGCAGCGAGTTGTCCTGCTCAGGCCAATCCTGGCACTGCTCTAGCAGCACCAGGATTGGTTGCTTTAGAGTAGAGTTGCCAGGCAGACAGCGCAGGGGATGGACTGAGCATGTCCACAGCATGGGAGCATAATCAGTAATCCCTGCATGGCCTTATTGTGTAGCCGTGCAGTGATTGGCCATTCTGCCCTGGCTGCATGATCAGTCCCTCTCTCTCTTCCCCTCCCCTCTCCGGCACACAAGGGAGCTGTGGAGAGAGAAGACACCTCGTCCCCGCCTTAGCCTCGGAGCCCGATTGTGAGGCCCTGGCCCGCCTCGCACACACCTTGGCGTTTCGACTTGCCAAATGCCGGGTGAATGCCCTGCCCTCTCTCTCTGACGACAAGACTCCGGGCCTTACTGAATGTGATAACTGATCACAGCGACGCCGGCACAGGCAGGAGTGTGCTGTGAGTACCAACTAGTCTGCTACCAAATGAAATAGGTGTTGTTGCCACTTGCCGCCTTCTAGGCCTGTAGTTTTCTGTTCCATAATTATGGCCTGGCCTAGTTATACTTTTCCATTTCCTAATCGTGTCAGCCATGTGTCTACACACTGTGCTGCGGGAGAAAAGAGTAATAGTCTTACTCCTTTTCCCCGCACGGGCAGTGGGTAGACAGTGACCTCTCGTCTTTCCTGCCGTGACGTTGGGCGCACCGGAGTTTTGCCGATTTTCAGATATTGATTATCGGTAATTGTTCCTGCTTATATATATTGCAGTAGAACTGACAAATTACGAACTTGCAATCTATGGTTCCATTGGGGACTGGAGATATGATACTGATGTAAATGGACCGGGTAACCGTCAGCAGTTTTGCAAGTCCCCAAATGATATGTACGCCTTTTTATTGAGATTCTACTCTTATTAAAGATATCTCACCTGACGTCATAGATTGAAGTTTATTTAGTTATAGGCATAACTGTGACTTACAGGGGGAACATAAGATAGGTAGTTCCCCTGACAGCTTCTTTTGGATTTTCCGTTGATCTTTTGAACCGATGGTGACCATCCCATTTAATGCTACTTCATGCCCTGAAGGAGTCCTCCAGTAGGACGAAACGCGTCGGCTGTATCAATGTGGAATTTTTCATGTATATGACCACGTTTTAAGATAAGAAATTTGGAATAAAAAGAAACTTTGTACAAGAACTAAATTGTATATAAATCATATCTGTGTACATTTGTAACTTGTAATTACCGTGTGGTGCACCTGTGCTTTTGTTTTACATAATTATGGTCCTTTTAGGACTTGCATTGTGACAGAGGGTGTGTTTCCAGTGTGCACACAAACCACAATAGAAATAGAGGGGTGAGAATAACAGCAGTTCAGGTGCTGTAGTGTCTAAGGGTTCCTCTGTCAGAGTTGCGGTTTAAGTAGACAGTGACCTTACTATACAGTCACAAGGACACATTCCTTTTTGGTAGGCATGGCCCGGGTGACATACGTGATTTGCAGGGACTGGTGATTTGGCCAAATTACCCAGAATCATGTCTACGTGGGTTCGTGTCCATGCTTGTCCTTGTTGATATTTATTTTACGAGAACACTGTCACTGGTCTTTTTTTTCCTCATAGAGCTATTAATTTCCCTAATGATTCACCAGTGAGGGTGTGTTGGTTTTTTTCTTCTGCTTTTATAACTGATGGTTAAAAACCTCACAATCTGATATAGACTGTGGCCCAGTTGACCGCTCTAGAACGAGATGTTTTGGTGTCACATCTCCATCATGCTGACAGTACAAAAATTGAATGAGTTTTGCTTTTCCACATTTCTTCATTTTGCAGGCCTGCAAATTTGACTTGCACCTTCTCTCTTATAGGGTGTTATGGTAATGTATCCAGGAGGTATCATTTCTGCTAACGAACATCAGATGTGCAGTCTGCAGCACTTGCACAGTTCCGCCGCCCCCAAACCACCTGATGTCGGTTGTGATTGCAAATTTAGATTTTAAAGCAATTTTGAGATTAGAAGCTAAGCGCTACTGAATAGAAATTGGGCACTGAAGCATTAAGACGCCAAGGATTGAATGGGCCTCTAAAGTGAACGCCGACAGGCACTCTGCTGCAGAGTTCGCAATACTGCCCTGTCATACACACCCCCGGCAACCTGAACTCACCCAGATAGACATTTTGAGGCAGGAACTGTTAAACAGATTTAATGAAGTAAGATATGGGACATTCTTTAATCAGACGACATTACGTCTACCATCATATTTAGAGCTCACCGCCAGCCCTGAGATCATCTCTGTACCTTCAGACGAATCACTGGCACTGCAGTTGCTCTGAAGGTACTGAAAGTTTAGTTGACAACTGCTGGCAATTTTGGCAGGCATCCAGCAAACTTTTCATTTTTTCAAAGCAAACTTCCAAAGTGGTAGTTTCTGAAAACCAAATATCTATTGCCACCCACATGGGAGTCATTATTTAAATGTTTCTTTCATCTGGTGATGGATAGAAAAAATGGACATCCAATCGTCAGACCTAAAGCCCTAGCCTGCCCCGGTCAGACCTACTGTTTTTGCCATTAACTTTTATTTTTAGGTCTGGTCTAGACCTTTTAATTTTCCTATAACCATCTTCATCCATTGGTCTAGTATTGTGTCATTTCTATTTTCTTCCACTCAATACAGCATACAGCATGGAGCAATAAGTCAGTACTCTTCAGTCATTGGTTAACTTCAGGGCCGGACTGGTTGTAGCGGGCATCAAGCGTTTTCCCGGAAGGCTGGAAGGGTGAGGCACGGTTTTTCAGCAGTGGGGGCTGGTTTTGTTACTGGCGGCCGGTTTTGCAGTGGCACAAAAGCAGCAGTGCACACTTGCGCATCCCCGCTCTCACCCATCCCTCCCACCGGGGCTGGTCCGCCAAATTGCCAGGGCTACTTTTGGTTCCCAGTCCGACTGTGGTTAACTTCACTGTGAGAGATAGCATTATGGACATACTCTAACAGACACCACTGACTGAGCCAATGCGGACAGCTCCGATGAAAGGTTGATGGTCCTCCAAATCAGAAATAAGGTGGGCAGACCACGAGTTTGGCGCACACGGTACTCTGTGGCGTTTGACGGAGTCTCTGCCCACTAAACTCTTAATCAGGCTCAAAATATGCAGAGTATTACACACACATGCACAGAGTAAGAAATGTAAAACCACAAATTCTATCATTTACTGATTGCTCTATATTGAATAATCAGTCCGGACTGATTTATTTATTTTATTTGCAGAGTTTTATATAGCGCTGGCCAGACCCGGAGGTATCAGAGCACTTTACATGAGGATTAGCGAGTTACAAAATTATGTCAGTTACAGGAGCCTAGTTTAAACATAGGAAAAAAACAGCGTTACACAGTAACATGAGTTACTAGAGCATAGCTTAACATATACACACATCCTATGGGGTATAGAAGAAAGAGGGGAAAAGTAAAATGGGATAGGAATGTAGATCGGATCAAGGAAGACCGGCAAGGGGGCAAGTACTACAGGGTAACCAAGAAGACAAAGTCAAAGTCAAATCAAGTGATTCTAACCATCACGCTAGTTCACTTCAATGCCACATCTACACACCCAACATTGGTCAACTAGGTAAGTGTCATCAAAGGCAAGTCACTCAACATCACAATTACTTTTTCCTTTATAATTCAAAATTGTCATTATGGCAGTGCTTCATTTGAGCCGGTGGTTGTCGGCGGGGGACACCAACACTCATCTCTGGGGACCAGCACTTTTTTTTTGCCATCAGACATTTCCCCTAGAGCAAAAGAGGAAATAATACAGAAAGGGGAAAGACGGATGAAGAGGAATGCGAAAAAAAAGTCACAAAGGGAGAAAACAGGAACCTGGAGGAGTGAGATAAAGGCGGAGAGAGTGTGTGGCAGTGGAAATAACCCTGCGGTGGATTCAAGGCTACCCCTTGGTATGCGCTGCGTGGCATTTATCAGCACTGGCCATGGACTTCTGTTCACAGGCACTCATTCTTTTACAAAATAAGCATTGAGAAAAGCCAAAATAGAGCCATAAATAGGCACTACATGAAATTGGACATTCACATGTATGTATTATAGAAATGGAGTCCATTTGCAGATTAGGGTGGTGCCGCCGCGTTTATAGTAAACGAGCAGCTCAAAAGGTCTGACGAAAGGCCCGTTCCCCAGCCAGAGACTCCATTTCCAAGGACTGTTTTATCCTAGCACGGCGGGGAAGGGTGCCATGAATGCTCCGAGCCACTTACATAAATAACAAAAATAGTGTCTGTTGACGGGGAATGTGCTCTGCGTGGACATCGGCTGCGGTTGCCTCTGGCACTCTCTGCAGTTGTCCTAATTTAGTCCTCCACCAAAGAAAATTGTGCTATCTCGGGACTGCAGTGCAGGCCCCGGGGCGGTTGTCAAAGAAATATGCTGCTTCCGTAGCTTGTTCCATCCGATCACGTTGCAGGACACAGTATTCAGGAGGTCCCCTGGGCCACCATCCAAGGACTGTGCGCTTTAAAATTGCATATAACCTGCGCGTGACCAGTGCCAGAATAACGCAGGAAAGTAGGTGTTGCGCATGCTTAATATGACGTAGGAGGTCGCAGCTGGTCCTAAACTAAACACCCAAGGAATCAATCTGAACGGGTCGCTTGGAGCTGACAACCGCCTTTCTGTCAGGACGGTCAGTTACAGGCAGGCTTCATGTTTTTATTCGAATACAAATATATTTTAATAACAGACACATGCTATGCGAAATACAAAGGAATGAATTGGATTCAACGTGGAAAAATGTGATTCAATTAATTTTCCACAACATTAAAATGACATAAATTTGGATGAAGGTTCATAGAATAGGTTTACTTAATATATATATATTTTTTTAAACTTAAATGATGAGTACGGCTCATACCCTGTGTTTTTCCATTTAATACCCCAGTGCTACGCCCAAGTGCCACCCCAGACCCCCCATATCACCGTCCTATCCCTCAGAACTATGCTAATTTTTTAACCCTACTTTATGCATTTTTTGCTTGTCTTTAGGGCAACTCTGTTTTTATTTTATGTCTGGCCTATTGTTAGTGTTAGTAGTCTCACTAGCCTCATGTAATAAAAAATCATAAATAAAAATACATACATAGAAGGGCTTTTGGTCACACATCATCTTTCTTTGTTCTGTTTAGCTGGCATTCACATTTTGCTTCCTCCCACCACATCATACATGACGGGGCAATGGTTCATCCCACTTCAACAATTGTCTCTCTTGCACTCTGAGTGATGGCATTTTTTTCTTAATCACATCAAGTTTTCAGTCTGATCTCACAGATAGCGTCACTCATGGCCCCACATAAAGACAGTTTCCACAATTATTTTATGCTTTCTGCACAGTAATTGTGCTTTCTTTGTGATCCCATAGTGCCCCTCTGCCTAAAAAGAAGCGCACTTCGGTGGCAAGGTTGTTGAGTCAATATTATACTTTGCCAACATTTTCTTTCCATTTTTAACCTTTATTTAATTTTAATGAGAATCACACTTTCCTGTTATGTTTATTAAAACTAAAACTTTTTTTTTACCTGTTTCAAGTATATTTGCCCATTATGAAACACCTGTGCTTTTCTATTAAAGTGATGTAGGATGGTTATTATATATGTATTTTAAAAAAATGTAAGTTTTCATTATAAGCATATTACCACCTCATTTAGGCACTGGTATTATTTGTTTTATTTCTGTGGTATATATGTTTGTATTGCACTAGCCCACCAATGTAAGACTTTGCCAGTGCTTGGTTTGCAGGTCTGGCATTAGCCAAGACCTTTTATTTTACTAATATTACAATATTCTTACTATTATTAGAGGAGCTTTCAGACAGCCATCTTCATCCATTGGTCTGTTATTTTGTCATTCACAGTTTCTTCCACCCACTGCAGCAGATAGCATGGGACAATTGGTCAGTCCACTTTAACCATTGGTTAACATCACTGTAAATAATGGCATGCTGCTCTAGTTGCCTTGGGTGCCAGGGGCAACTATGGAAATGTGTGCTTTTTGAGACAAAAATAATATTTTTCCTTTTTTCCGATTTTGTTTAAAAATGAGGGGCACTTGGAAGTTTGTCCCACAATAAAGTTTTGCGAAGACTACGACTAGAAACAAACCACTGGCAATGCCAAAAGGCTCGTGGTTAAGACCAGACCTATTGGCTTTGCAACAATGCTTGCTTTTTGCCTTTGTCTAAGTTGACAACCATTATGACTAGTGCATCACATTGGAATTCACGACTCATGGAAGTGGACTTATACTAATGCCTGTGTTTTTACATCCTCATGGTGCTCACTAATCACAGAATGGAAGGCAACATTCATAGGCGTGAGCCCACTCTATGGCAGCTTAGCTGTTCACTTCCGTGTGGGTTGAAAAGTGGTCTCTGCCAAGCAACATTTGCTGATGTTAGTCAAAGAAATGATGATAGAACAATGTTAGACCTGGCATCCTTGGCGTGGTTTCCCCTGACTTTTTACCTTCAGACCTCCTGTTATTACTAACTTCGGTTTTGCTGAATTTAGGACTTTGGGCACTTTACCACTGCTAATCAATGCTAAAGTGCATGTGCTCTCTGCTTTAAACATGGTATCATATTTAATTTACTTATAAGCCCCTAGTAAATTGCACTACATGTGCCCAGGGCCTGTAAATGAAATGCTATTATTGGGCCTGAGGCACTGATTGTGCCACCCACTTAAGTAGCCCTATAAACATGTCTGCAGAGCCTGTGAGTGCAGTTTTAAACTGCCATGCGGCCTGGCTAGTTAATCCTCTTGCCAGGTCTAAACCTTCCTATTTAATACATATAAGTCACCCCTAAGATAGGCCCTGGACAGCCAAAGCCCAAACTGCAGTGAATTTAAAAAGTAGGACAAGTACTTTTAAGTTTTACATGTCCTAGTAGTGAAAATCTCTTGAATTCGTTTTCACCACTTTAAGGCCTATCTCTCCCTTAGGTTAGCATTGGGATTACCTTATTACATCTTATAAGTGTAATTTCCATTTGGGAAGAGATGGAACCCCAAGTTTGCTGTCTCTGGAATCGCAGTTTAAAATCCTGGCTAATAGTGAAGTTACATTCTTAATTGTAATTCTGAAAATGCCACTTTTAGAGGGTTATATGTAGAACTGTGCAACCTGGTATACTCTTATGGGCTTGGGTAAACATGTTTTGGGTAATAGTGCATGATAAATGATGTATTTAGGAGAATGTTTAAATTGAAATTTCTAATTACTTACTAGACGTCTAAACATGATATCAAGAAACAAATTCCATAGCCTGTATTATTTAAAGCAAAATATAAATCATGGCCGTCGGTCTCTAGTACAGCTCCGCACTTACCCCTACGTCATTTATCTGTCCCCACGCTGTATATGACGGAACAAAGACATCCCTGTGTGCAAATCCCCAGAGACTGACCTGGGTGCTTGCAGGCGAGGCAGGGCCTTGCTGTGCTGTATCAGGTGCTGTCGTGGGTCCATAGACCAGCTGCCTGCTCTGCTGCTGCAAACTCCCCCTTGGGCCTGCTTGGGGGTCCTGCGGCTTGGGTTCTTGCTCTTTCCCCCGTGCCTGTGCTGCGGAGGGCTCTGCGGGGCAAGGGACTGCCAATGACGATCCTGACAGCCTGGGATGTTTGGGCCTTCAGGCTTCAATCCTCGAGCGCCTATCTGTGTGGTAGCTGGCAGGGCCCTGCTGCACATCGTCCGCCCCTGCCTGAGGCCATAATCCAACTACCTGTTCTGCTGCTTCAGACAACCCCAAAGCCCTAAGTTACTATTGTCCCATCTCCCTGCTACCCTACGTAGGCAAAATTCTAGAGGCTCATGCAGCCAGTTGCTTCAGCTCCTTTATCGAGTACTCCCACTATCTCGACCCTCAACAGGCAGGCTTTAGACTGGCACACTCAACAGAGATGGTCATCCTTACGGTCATGGATGAGTTTAGAAGAGGGGCCGATAAGGGCATCACCCAGGCCCTGGTACTCCTTGATCTCTCGGCGGCCTTCGACACGGTCGATCATGACCTTTTGATTGACCGTGTCAGTAACTCCGGGATCCAGGGCCTGGCTCTTAAATGGCTTTCTTCCTTTCTCAGCAACCGCTCTCAAGTGGTTCACCTCGCCAATTTCTCTTCCACTAAAACGGAATTGAACTGTGGAGTAGCCCTGGGTTCTTCTCTCTCACCACTCTTCTTTAACTTGTATATGTTACCTTTGATCCACTCTCTCAGAGAAAGAAAGGTTGGAACCTTCAATTACGCCAACGATCACCAATTGGTATTTGATATCGATCAATCGGCATCCTCTGTTTCCAACTTCCAATCCACCATGAGATTTATTAGTGACTGGATGAACAGTAACCACCTAAAAATTAAACCCTGATAAAACCGAGCTGATCCTAACGGCGGGCCAGCCAACCCCTGGAACTCCAACTTCTGGCAACTCCAATTGGGAACCCCTCCACCCCTAGCATGTTCTTTCAAAAGTCTGGGTATTATGATTAGGGCTCCCGGTTTTATGGTATTTATTTTCTTGCCATTTCCGTCTGTATTTATTCATATTTATTTTTTGGTCATTTTTTCTGTATTTATCCACATTTATTTTTGCCACAAGCAAAAGACGACGCTACAGCTAGTATTTTTCCGCATTTATTTAAATTGACAATGCACACCAGCGCCCGGTTGTTATTGGTCAACACAATACATTCATCTGAAAACTTTGCCATTGTAGTACAAGCACATGTGCATTTCAAGAGACTTTGCGGACATTGAGGCTCTTTCTGGTTTGTTAATGAAATGAAGACCAATGAAAACCCGTTCAATATTTGCAGATGATACTGGAATGGCCAAGAGATTCAAAGAAAGATTACACAGTGTTGGCCATTCTTGCTTCTGAGAACGCCAGTATGTCATTGCACTGATGTCTTTTTGTGGGATAGGGTGCATTACATATTTCTTGAATTCTTCTTCTACAACATTCATTACATCATCAGAAGCTCCAACCAACATGAATAAATCTTTGTAATCATTGAAATCCTGACTACACTGAACTTTCTTGAATGGGTCAAGGATTGTAGCCCATTTCCAAAAAGAGCTGTAACTCATTTGCCCAGTTATGTTACGAACTAGGACAGCATCCCACTTGTTTTTCAGTGCATCTTTAAAAGTAATCATCTCTTTTATTAGGGCATTTGCTTTTTTTGTGGTAACATTTGCAATAGACTTGCGATCATTGGGTCTTGTGTATAGTCTTGCTCCAATGCCACAGTCATGTCAACCTCTATGGCTGAATATATTTGGTGGGCATGTGTTTCTTCTGACTCAAGCTTCTTCTGAATGTTGGTGATACCAGTGAGGGTTTTAACAATGAAATGCAGCTTCACATAGAAAGATTGGTGGTTTGCACTGTTGGGGCCGAGGAGTTTACGTAGGTGATCAATTTTGGATCCTGTGGCTTCTTCATTGTTTACAAAAGCAAGAAAGTAGTGCCATATTTCCAAAAGTCTTACTGCTCCCTCATACCAGCTGAACCATCGGATCACAACAACTGCCCTTGGATATCTCATTCTCCCGTCTACATTTCCTTGCGAATAAATGCTTTTTAAGTTTCGCACATACTTAAATACTGCTCCAGTCTTTATAACAAAATCATACATGCCCCGGTTCTCAGGCTGAGACAGAGCATAGGAAACAGCAGCATGTATAAGATGACATGGATCTTTTACATGGATGGAATTAATCCTCTGAGCAGCGTGCAAATCAGTTACTGCCTTTGTCATATAGGATGCAGAATCAGAACATATTGCAACAAGATCATGCCATGATTTCCCCAACTTTTGAAGCACACTGTATACAATTAAGGCAATTTTAGCAGAATTACACTCATCAGATACAGTGATGTCAACTAAGGCTGAGCGGCGACCCTTTTCTTCATCATCACAGTAATATGTGACCAATGTTCCAATGGATGGGTCACCATGCACCTCTGTGGTTTCGTCAATTGTTAAAGAGATAGGGACATTTGCTACAGCTTGACGTATGTTTCCGAGCTGTGCTTCAAACACTTCGGGGAGATATTTTTCATACATTTGGCTGGATTTACACATTTTCCTTGCTGCAGGGCACAGATGCCTAATCAGCTCTCCAATTGGACCATCAGCCTGGTGAAGTGGAACACCACCTTCACACAGAGCTTGCACAAACTTGTGCAGGATATCTGCAGCCTCTTCAATATTTTGGCGTGCACGAGTTGTGCATTGCTCCATGGTCATTTGTTCCATACGGGCCTTCTTTACGACTGGAGAAGAAAGTCTCTCATGGGTTTTGCTGCTCAGGTGGGCTTTGATATTATCCGCTGCCCTGTTTTTAATGTCAACAGTTGTTCGACATGACTTGCAGGTGAATATTTTCATCCCTTTAAGGGATACGGCTTCAAATTCTGCATACTCCTGTACGTAAACATCAATGTCCTTGCATTTGCGGCCCATCTCTATAAATGTAAGGATTCAACAATTAAGCAGCCATTGGTTTGATGTTTAAAATACTGTATGTGACTAGGACAATTTTACCCGAAAGACATTCAAATGTAAATGTTGTATACTTGTAAAGCGCACAGCTGCCCCAGCAACGGGGCGTCCCGGCGCTGTATACCGCTGGGGAACCCATCCTGGCTTTCCCTGTGAGATGGTCCCTACTGGGCATCTCCAAGGTGAAGACAAGCATCACCGGCGCTGATGGGGCCGTAAGTGGAGATTAAGCAAGCTATTGCCCAGAGTTGCTGAGTGGGATCCATGGTTAGAGTAGGCATCGAGGCGAGAATTATCAAGTCCGCCGACCTTGGCCCAAGAACCTGCCGCGTCGGGAATCGAACCCTGGTCCCGGGCCAACCTCTGCTTCCGGGTCTGCCGCCTCTAACCAGTGAGCCACACCACTCCACCAAATCCATAAATGTTTCTCGTTGATCTTGGCTTGTACATTTTTAGTTGCAAATAATTTCTTTTTTATCAAAATATGTCCACGCCTTTCAAGATAACCAATTCGTTTTCAGGTTTTCGAGGAGCAGAGAGAAGCCATCTCAATACAATTGCAGATGCCAATAATATGTTCACATATACCAATGGTTTCTTCATTGATATATTCACACACTCACTCAATAAGTTGATTTATAGAGCTCAGCTAATCACCAGAGATGGTGCCCAGGCACTTGCAAGGTCCAAGAGACTCATGTAAATAGCCAGGTCTTAAGAACATTTTGAAATTCCAGAATAGATGGGGCGGTCTGGAGCTGGAGTGGGAGGTTGTTCCACGTCTTCATTGTGATATAGGAGAAGGAGTATCCTCCGCTCGTGCTTCTGCTGATGCGGGGAGTGTGGGCGAGCGAGATGGAGGGGATGGTGACGTGCTACGTAATTTGACCTCTGCAATCTTCTTTTATATTAGTAATCTATCTGTCATATCACAAAAATAAATGATGCAAAAGGACATCATGGCCAAACTATGAAAAGGAATAACTTTTGAAATTGGCCCTTTAGGGCAGAAATACTCACAGTAGTGGTTACCTTATTGTGCCGGATTTCCTCTGAGTTAAAAAAGCTTTATTTAAGGTTTCAAATTCTAGTTTTTCCAGTGGGGAGGATGAGTTGGACCAAGTGTGTTTTTTTAACTTGTTTTATGATGTGCTTTTGCTCTGAAGAGTTACCCTCACCGTAGGTGTACACCATACTGACTTAAAACTAGGCGTTTTATCGACCTGATAAGGATGGAAGGCCGGGTGGGCCCACCGGATTCAAAACTGACAACCTCTTTTTTAAACAGTGTGCTAATAATTACATGGAAGTGCAAAGGTAAACGGGACACCTCAAGGACGTTTTGAACCCTAAACTTAACAGGCTTACCTTAATAAGTGGTAAACAGGAAGTGACGTCAGGACCTTGCAGCAGCAGGTGAGTCAGTAGAGTGCAACACACTGAAAGCAAGAAACACAAAGGCTTTACATGGCGGCATTAGCTATTGTTGTTCGCCTGAATTCTAAGTTCAGTGAAAGTTTAAACGTGCCATGAAACATACACCAAGGGGGGGTTTACCTCCATCGGACAGGTAGTGTGTCTAGGCATCTAGTTGTATCCATGAAAAAGATGTGACTCCAAAAATTTCTTGCAGGCATTGTCATCACTCCCCGAACCCTTTTACTGAAATTCTCATTGAAAAAACATATTTTTTTGTATTAGTTGAATATATGTTTTTAGTACTAAGATTGACTGAATGGAACATGGCAAATTACTCTATTGGTCACTAATAGTGGTTTTGTCTAAAAAATAATGGTTCTGTGGAGTATGGGGGAACAGTTATTGAATTTTGTGGTGTTGCACTAAAGAAATCACTTCTGCAGTGATACTGAGTATGTCTCATTTAGGAATTGATAGATAGAAATATGGTACCGTCATGCATTTCCCTGCTGTGTCCCCACATTCCAGCACCCTAGAGCTGGTTCCACAATCCCATACTCTGGTGGTCCAGAACCAAAGCATAGGTCCATAATACCAGCTGCCAAGTCTTAGCCTCAGCAAAACAGGCAGTATCCCTAGCCCACATTTCAAGTGGGTTAGCCCTTACTCCATCAAACCCAGAACCACCTTTGTATCCATCCCTTTACGCCACAGCCCATAAAAACTTAGCCCTAAACACATAGTTCACTGCCTTAGACCCACAGTTTGCCCATCCTAGTCCACAACAGCCCCGGCAGTTCTAGGCCACAAATTCCTACAGCCCAGCCGTAGCACAGAGTCCAAAACAGCCAAGTATTGGCCCACCACTCATGAGCAGCACAACCTTAGCGCTGAAGTCTCAAACCTTCAGTCCGTAGACCCTAATGTAGGCCCTCAGACCTTGGACCTCAGCAAAATGCCGCACTCTAAACAAAATGATACTGGAGAATAACCTTCAGAGGAAGATCAAACAAAATAAGCTCTGTGACTAAAAAGCTGGGCTTTTTAGTTTAACATTACAGCTCCATAAAGTGTTCCCCCGCCTCTTTTTAAAATACTATCAGCTTTAAACAATACCCTGTCCCTGCTTTAATTATATGTGTCCTCTAATAAAAACATCTCTTTTCAACACATCCCCTCATCCCTCACAAGGCAGCAGGGGGGAGCCAGCCCAGCACAACCTACTTGTGCCAGAATGATGCAAGTCCCCCAGGTCCAATCTCTTGGCCTCAGTAACCACCGTTCTAGGTCCTAGCAGCCTACTCATCAGCTGATCTACCCTTTGGGCTCTTCATAACCTTCCCCAACCCCTGCTCTGCCTGATCCCAACAGGTGCCCCCCCTTCCCTCCTGTGCACTCAGTAACCCATCTCCCCAGGCCTCACCTTTGGCATCTGCACCCAATTTCATAGCCTCAACTGTGCCCAAACCCTTGCAAGGGCTACCCTGGGACTCAGCAGCCCCGGGCCCTCCGCAGCACCCATACATCGTACAGTACAATTTCTGAAAAAGCAGTTTTCTAGTCCAACAAACTGCAGTTCACAAGATTGCCTTTTGGCCTATCATCAGCCACCAGCATCTTCAAAAGAATGATGCAAGTAGTTGCAAGGGTATGGACAATGTGATTTATTTCCAGGACAATATTCTTGTGTTTGGGGACAGAGCTGGAAATCACAACAATGCCTTGAAGCAGGTTTTGGATATACTTGTGAAAGCTGGCCTGACTCTAAAAAAAGAAATATATAAGTTTTTAGTAGAAAATATTGAATATCTAGGGTGCACATTGTCCTGAGAAGGTGTCTAGCTGAAGAGGGATTTATTAGAGATGATAAGGCTTGCACCTACTCCCCAAGACGAGGATCATTTGGGGTCCTTTTTAGGCCTTGTTGAATTTGAATCAAAGTTTGCAAGAAATTCCACTGCAAAAATTGAAACCTTAAAAGTGTTGTTAAGGGAAGAGTGATGTTGTGTGTTGGGCATGTGGGAGCGGTGGGGGAAATCAACAGTAGTGTTTTGAGGACAAAGAGGGAAATGTGCAACTAATTTGTTGGTTCCATTCGATACCAAGTGCAAAACAATCTTGACTGTTACTACCACTGCTCTGTGATTGAGAGAGGTACCAGCTGCAGACTTGGGAGCAGAATATTTCAGGCCACCCTTGCACGGGCTACTCTGGGACTCGGCAGCCCCAGGCCCTCCGCAGCACCCATACATCAGCATCGGCCCCCACATACACAGGGACGTGGACGCCTCTTCTTAATAAACACACATGGCCTCAGAGCGTCGTCACTGAACGGCACTTTTCTCACCCTCCCCCTCCCTTAGCTGGTTCTAAGTTTCCAGCGCTACATACACGTGAATGCATCTCCGTGCCGACGACTCTCCCTCCTCTGGGGACACAGGCCCGTGTACTAAGATTGCCTCCTGGCGGGGGCAGTACGGGGGGGAGCGGCCCTTAGCGGCTGGGACTGCAGGGGGCCTTTTCATACTTCGTGGGCGCAACTTTCACCGCATATAGGACCTGGCAGGAGATAAAGACGGGGCCGCGAGGACTCCCACTAAAAACAAACTGGTTCAAGACCTTTCTGATCTCCTGGTGCTGCCGGGGCATGGGGGGGAGGGGAAATTCACTTACCTTGCCAGTAGAAACGGCGGCGGGCTGGCGCAGAGCAAGCGCGAGCGGCGGAGCCCTGGAGATCACGAGCGGCCGAGCCCTGGAGATCACGAGCGGCGGAGCCCTGGAGATGCCGAACTCAAGAGAAGGACCGATGCAGGAACAAAAGCTGATGGTGGCAACAGGAAAGCGTCTTCAAGCATGGTGGTCCGTAGTGCAGGGATAGAAGAAATGCAGTCAGGTGAGCCCCAAAAATAAAGGGCAAAAGTTATGAGGGCGAGGCCGGAGGTGTTGGCACGTCCACACACTGACACTTCGATCCGACGATGATTGGCTCAGGGGAACGGGCATCACTGAAAGACCCTGAGCCAATAGATCCACATGAGGGCGCTAAAAGACCCTGATTGGAAGGGATTTCAATGAATTTTCAGGTGCGTGGAAAGGAAACTGATGCAGCGCGGCAACATTTGCTAATGTTTCGCTGTTTCTACATATAAATACAGACAAAGGAAATATCGATTTCCGTCTGTATTTATATAGAAAACTCCGTAAAAACGGAAAACCGGGACCCCTAATTTTGATCAACAATGACCTGTTTATGAAATCCCTGATTGGATCAGTGGTCTCCTCCTGTTTCTTCCAGTTGCGAAGGATCAGGAATATCAGTAGATTTCTGACCACTGAAGCCCTGACCCTAATCATTTTGGCTTTGTTATTCTCCTGCACTGATTATGCCAACTCACTTTATGTAGGTATACCGGCATACCAACTAAATCGCCTACAGCTGGTGCAAAACCATGCGGCCAGATTAATTTACCACCAGCCCAAATGGCACCACATTAGACATCTAATGAAAAGCCTACACTGGCTCCCAGTGGCCAAGCGCTGTGCATTCAAGCTGGGGTGTATCACCTTTAAAGCTCGTCATGGCAACAGGCCAGCATTTATATCCTCTGGGATTCAGCGCTACGTCCCTTCTCTGGACCTCAGGTCCTCTCATCTGAATCTGTTGGTAATTCCATTTTTTAAACGTAAGAAACATGGGGGACTAAGGTTGCGGTCTTAGTCCCTCAATTCTGAAACTCTCTCCTGTTAGAGATGAGATCAGCTACCTCTTACGTGCAGTTTAGGAAACAGCTAAATACCTGGCTGTTACGCCAGGCATATGATTAATATTAACCCTCTCACTGTTGCAGCATCCCCTGGACCACAGCGCCATGAAACCGTCCAGTGTACGTGCGCTTTACAAGTTTTGTTAACATAACATAACCCCTTGAGCCTGGTTGGGAGTCCTGCAGCTGAAGTCCCTGCTCTTTCTCTCTGTGTCTGCCCTGCGGAGGGCCCTGCAGGGCAAGAGCGGCCAACGTTGATGCCGCCAGCCTGGGATGTTCAGGCATCGACCTGCGGGAGCTGATATGCGTGGCAGCTGGTGGGGCAGGGCCTGCTGTATCTCATTGGTTGCTGCTGGAGGCCATAACCTGGCTGCCTGCTCTGCTGCCGTGGACCTTCATTGGTCTCGCCTGGGGAACCGGCGGCTGGGAACCCTGCTCCTTCATCCATGTGCCTGTTCTGCTGTGGGTCCTGTGAGGTGGGGGGGACCACAGACAGCGCTATTACCAGCCTGGGATCATCAGGTATGAGGGAAATGGCCTGAGGCTTGAGTAGCCCATCTACTTGGCTGAATTTGCTCCACATTGCTGGCGGTCGATTTGCTCCCCACCCCGAATCCTGGGGTATTGATCTCTGCCCCCCTTCCTATATAGCTGGGCGGCAAAACTCAGGTGGACTCAGTCGGGGAGGACTGGATCTGTTCGAATGGCTTGGAGCTGAAGGGGCCCACTTGTTTGTGTTTCCTTGTGTACCGTTGTGCCCGGAGAAGCGTGATAATTTAATGATATCAGGCCTACTTTGTGACCAGAGTCCTCCTGTCAATTTAGCAGTTGTGCCTTGCTCCTTGGCTGGCGTGGAGCTGCACCGTCTTTGCTGCAGATTTCTACCCCCCCTCGGTGTCTTGGTCTTTCTTGTGGTTTGGGATGCATAATGGGTCGGTTCGGGGTTGTGACCGTGTGGCAGCTGCCCGTACCTTTCTCCCTGTAGCGCACCCTCTGGCTGGACCCTGCCTAGTCTGTTGGATTCCTCAGGCATTGCTCTCCCGTTCTTGAACTCTATGAAGAGGCTGCTTGGATAAATCAGAGAAACTGTGTTCTCTATCAAAGCAACAATCTGCCCCTCAAGACATTTGGGACTCTACTGGGTGCACTCTGCTGGATCGCTCTGCTCTACGGTGCACACTGCCTGCACTGCTGTGATTATGTGGCAAGCGGATACATTTCTTCACACCGTGGGAACCATACATCCAGAAATCCCACCACCATGGATAGGGATAAGCACGGCCGTTCCTCAACCTCAAAAACTTGTATGGATCAATACACCACTGGACCCACAAATGGCTAATCTGGACATGCAGAAGGAGATAAACCCATCTCTTCCTCTGGCCATCTTGCCACCATCCTCACAGTCATCCAGACCTCACAAGCTGCAGTAGAGACTAAAATCAGAGAAGTGAGAATGGATGTGGCGCTGCTTTCTCAAGAACTCCGCAATGCCAAAGACGAATTACAGAGGCGGAATCCCAAATCTCCACAGTGAAGATGAAGTGGTCACTCTTAAGACTCAGGTTTTCAATCTACTTGCTTGCACGATAGAGCTTCATAGACGTACTGAAGATGCAGAGAATCACTCTTGGCACAATAATATGCACCTCATTGGCATCACTGAATATATGGAAGGCACGGAAACTCAGTGGGTTGCGGACTTTTTAGAACATTGGACCAAATCCTGGATTCCCTTTGAACAATTGTCCTGCTGGTTTGCCATAGATAGAGCGCATCAGGCATTGACCCCTAAGCCTCCACCGAGAGCCTCTCCCAGACTACTGAGTGCTCATATCCTTAACTATTGGGATAGGGATGCTATTCTAAGAGAGGCCCTTTCACGGCCAGCGCTCCGCTACAGAGACGCCAGGCTTCTCCTCTTCCCCGACTAGACCAGGGAGGTGAAACAGAAATGCCACTCCTATGCAGAAATCAAGCAAAAGCTCACGGCAATGTGGCTTCAATACCTTATATTATTCCCAGCTAGATTTTGAGTAATTTATGCTAATAAATCGCACTTCTTTGACACTCCTGAGTCCGCATGGCAGTGGCGTACGGAAGACTATCCGCTTCGTGGCCATGCAGCTTCCCGGATATGCCGTGTTTGCCCTGCCAACTTACAGGGATATTCGTTGATGCCTACACCACACAGACAGCACACTCAATCTCGGAGGAGTCTCATTCATGGTCCCCCCAGGTGGGACCCCTGTCACCATCTACACTATACTCCAACCTGGTTCCTGATAACAGGGAACGCAGTCCAATTCAATACAACCTCCTAGAACCAGCATTGTCCATGCCTACTGCTCTCCACATGGACACAGACCTCTCTAGCAGCCCCACGATTTGACTCTTAAAACAGGTGCAGGGTTCCATACCTGAGGGGTTGCTTTACTTATTTGTCTATTGCCTTACTTGCGTTATTCAATTGCCATATTTTATTTTAGCTCCTTTATGAATGTCTTCATAAGGCACAATAGCAGTTCTTGACTCATCTGTTATTAAGATGGGAGTCTTCACTTCAATGTTTCTTCATGTTGTTTTCACTAACGTTTTTCTTTTTCAGGGTGACATGCTTCTGGGGTAGAAGTATGGGGAGAGGTGGGAGTTAGGGGGGATGGAATTTAAACATATGTCATTGCATTTTCAATTGTTAATGTTATACAATGTAAATGTTATTTTCTTGGCTTGACACATGCTTACACAGTAAATCCTGCATTACGACTCTTATCACGACTCTTAATAATGCTAAACGACCATACACCTTGATCTCTGATCGGGAAGCAACAGGCCCTCCTCTCATAAACCCTCTTGACACATGATCACTGTTGCCCACAATGGCAATGGCCTTTCGAGCTTTATCTTGGAATGTTAATGGTCTCTTTGACCACGTGAAGCAGGCTGCTGTCCTCACCTATACGCACCGCTACCTCCCTGAGGTCCCTTTACTTCGAGAAACTCAACTAATGGGTACTCACTACCCCTTCTTGTCCCATGGGTGTATGACAGGATCTTTCACGCAGAGTACGCCCGTGGGTCTCGGGGTGTAGCCATCCTTCTCTGACGATCCTCTACCATCTCTGATTCGCATGAGACGCGTGACCCCCAGGGTTGCTTTCTTGCACTTGATGAAACTATGGAGGGTCAAGCTATCAATTTTGTGAGCATTTACGTACCGCCCACATCCCTTAATGCCTGCCCCTGAGATCTTTCCAAACCCCTAATTGGCCTCCTGCACGGTTTGACATTGATAGGTGGGGACTTTAATGCGATACTGGATCCAGATCTCAACACTACTGGGTCTTTCACCTTTTCGAGACGCTCTGGGGCACGTCATCTCTCGGATTGTGCCGGGACACTCAGTCTCTTTGATGCCTGGCAGACATGGCATTCAAGGCTCCGCCAACTTAAACACACCTCAGCCGCTCATCACACCCACTCACGAATAGATCTGGTTTTCTTGCCTGCTTTAGACTGTCGAATTCTCTCACAAATTCAAATGCTTTCCAGTGGAGTTTTAGACCACTCCCCCTTTTTCTTCATTTTGAAAGGCCTAACACTAGCCAGCTCCCCAGGAGGCATCTTAATGCCTGGTATCTCCAGAATTAAACCTTTGTCCAAACCATCGGCGCTGAACACCGAGCCTATTTTTATCAGTGGAACGGTTTAGTACCCTTTGGGCGGCAGCCGTACTGGGCACCAAGCGTTTCCCTGGTGGGCCACCAGGGTCGGATCCTATTTAGGACCCCTGTGAGGCAGTTGTTGTTATCGGGGGCCAGTATTGCAGCATAGCTATGATATTGGCCCTCTGTAACAAAAGCAGCTGCAGTGTTTTACACGCCCCCTGCTGCCGTTGGCCCAACTCAATTGCCAGGGCTGGTTTGCATTCCCAGTCTGGCCCTGGCAGCCAGCAAGTCAACTCTGAGGGAATTTGCCGGGAGGCTATTCAGGGGGCAGGAGCACACCCGATCCTGTCATATCACTCAATTAGAAGCAGACCCCCAGGAAGATACCTCCCTCCAGCAACGTATCCTTCAGGATGAAATACATACACATCTCTGGAAGCTGCCAAGCATCTCTGGTGGGCTACAACAGCTAATATCTATGTACAGGGAGACAAAATGGGAAGTTGTTGTATTAGCTGGCCTTCCGTCAGCAGATGAATCGGATTATACCTGAAATTACTGATGAGTATGGTCACCGCTGTTCTACCCTTACAGAGATTGTGCAAGCCTTCACCGCTACTACCAAGGTTTGTCCATGGCACCCATGGGGAGGGACCCTGAGTTCCTTGCCCGGTTCCTAGATACTGTTACCCTTCTACGCCCATCTCCAGCTGAAGTCTGCATATTTGACAAACCCTTTATAGTCAAGGAAGTTGATGAGGCACTTTCAGCTATGGCTCCAGGAAAAGCTCCTGGGGTGGATAGATTTCCTACAGGATACTATAGAACATTTCATGAGATATTTATCCCTCATCTTCTGTCTCTTTACAAAGAGGTGTATCACAATGGCACCTTTCCCCCAGAGCAAGACTCTAAAACACACCCCCCCTCCACGTCCTGCGGTCAATATCATCCAGTTGCTCTCATTAATGGGGAGGTCAAAATCTTTGTCACCATGCTGGCTACCTGTCTTAAACAGGTCCTCCCTACGCTGATCAATCCGGATCAATGTGACTCCATGCCGACCCGCAGCACAAGACATTGCCTGTGCTGCCACCATGTGGCCCTCGCCCCCTGTCATCGATTGCCACATGATTTAGCATTACTTTTTATTGATTTTGAAAAGGCTCTCGTTACGGTGGACTGGGGCTTATCTCCACTCTGTGCTAAACCAGCCCTGAATTGGGCCCCATTTCTGTGGCATGGTTCGAGCACTCTATTCCAACCCTACTGCCCGGGTCCAGATTATTACCGTCCTTTTAGCCACCTTCCCATAGAATGGGAGGCCAGACAGGGATTTACCCTTTCTCTACTCCTTTTTGTACTTGCAATCGAACCCTTAGCCCAACTTGTGCATACAGATACCCAATTCAGTGGTTGGAAGTGGTGCAGCCATCAGGAGGACCTTATTGCTTTATTTGCAGATTATGTCCTTCTTTATCTAGCGGACCCGCCAAGAGTGGTCCCTGATGTCTCCACCTTCTGCGTCATTTTGAGAATGCATCGGGTCTTAAAATGAACCCATACAAGTCAGTAATGGTTCCTCTTGCACCATCTATAGACTGCTTTGATTGGCAAACAAATATTCCCCTCCGCTGGCATAGCTTTAAATATCTAGGCATCTGTTTCACCCTTCATCCCAAACTCAACTGGGCCCTCAATCTCGAACCCCTGGTTTCGAAAACCAAGGCAGATCTTGTCAGAACGCAATCCCTCCAACAGAATGTAATGGGCCGCATAGCCTTATATAAAATGATGATTTTGCTAAGATTTTTATACATTTTTCAAAATCTTCCACTTGCCACGGACATTGTTCCGGCCCTTTGAGTGAGTGGCCACGACCCTGTCTTGCCTTCACTCATTGTCAATGGGGCCCCTACGATGGAAGCTTAGGGATGACTAACCTTTACCTTTATTACCTGGCCTCCCATCTCCTGGTCATTCATGACTGGCTTAATGGGGGTGGTCAGATCTTGCTTATCGGTTGGAACTATTGTTGCTGGGATTTCCTCAATTAAAGGCACCCCTCTGGCACGGCACTTGGCTGAGTGAGGGGATGGCACTGCAGGGTTTTTGGACTTGGCACCTTATTGGTAATACCTAATTGGGTGATGTGTGGTCAGGAACACACATACACTCCTTTCAAACTCTTAAAACCACTTACTCCCTTGTCTATACCCAATTCTATAAATACCTACAACTCCGACATGTACTACGAACTCACGTCCAAAACACTGATGCCCTGCCAGAATTTAGTCCGCTGGAGGTCAAGCTCCTAATAGATAACCTGGGTCATGAAGGTATTACCCAGATTTATCGCACCTTGATGATTAATACCCCTGGTATGTTGGACCATCTCAAGACCCGATGGGAGGAATGGATGGCCCTATTGAGGATGAGGGCTGGAGGGATACACTGATGGCCCCTGGTGTGCTCACTACTTCTACTAGACTTCGACTGATCCAAACGTACTATCTTTACTGTGCTTATCTCTCCCCAGCACATATGCATAGGGAGAAACTGCGTCCAGATCTTCCTGCCCCCATTGCGGGATGATTTTTACCACATGGTTTGGACCTGATCTTTAATCACCAATTACTGGTCTGAGGTGGTCCAGGACCTAACAGAAGTCCTAGAATGGGAAGTCCCCCTTTTTCCTTTACTGATACTGCTTGGTGGCTTTGGGGGTGCTGGGGGCACAAGAGCAGAGAGGTCATTTCTAGGTATGGCCTTTCTGGTTGCCAAACAAGATAATGCAGCTTGCTGGACGTCTCCTAGTCCTCCTACCCATTCGCTAGGATGCTGAGGTGTAGACTGGTGTGCACAACAAGAAAGACCAGTCTATGAAGCAAGAAGCTGTCCCCGTAAATATGAGAGAATTTGGGGGAAATGGTTGGGCCAATTTATCCCAGATAAAAACTACTACTGTGATGTGGATGTTGCTTTATATCATTGTACTGTATCATTTGAGTGTCAGTTTAGTCACTGCTGTAACATCTCCCCCCAAAAAAGATCTCAATGAGTCATATTGTTGTATTTTGCCACTCTTTCTGATTTAAAATCAATAAAAATATGTTTTCCCCAAAAAATATTTTACTCATAGAATGATGATTTAATTGGTAGTTCAAAATGAGAAAGTACTTCAAAAACATTGATAACAGAACTAAGGAATCTATGACAGTTATGTTCTGCTAGTTATCAGTGCACAACAGCCCATTTTCAATAGTAAACAGATTCTAGACTGTCCTAGGCATCGGAACAAAGTCCCCCAGATTCAATCTTAACAGAAACTAAAGGGAAAATGGGTTAGGGCATTAATGTTTTGACTTACCTCAGAAGAGACCAAACGTCAACGTCCTAACCAATTTTCCCTTTAGTTTCTGTTCAGTTTGAATCTGGGGGACTTTGTACTTGTCTAGGAGAGTCTCCATACTGTATACTATTGTTAATGGGCTGTTGTGCTTTGATAACTAGCTAAACCTAACTGTCAAAGATTTCTCCGACTATTATCACCGCTGTGGAAGTACTTTCTAATTTTGCACCCCTAATGAAATCATCATTCTATAAGTAAAATGTAATGAATTCAGAAATACACCCAGTTGTAATGATTCATTTTTTGTTTTAAAATATACAGACTATTGTGCCTGGAATTTGTTTCTTGGTGTCATGTTTAGACGTCTAGTAAGTAATTATAAATTTCTCTTTAAACATTCTTTTAATTATATCCCTTGTAGGCACTATTACTGGAGACTTTTAGAAGGTTGATATTTGACATTTTCTTACTTTAACCAATTGGTGCCCTTTGCCTTTCTCTGAATGCACGTCTGGGTTGGGTGACAGCTGGGCTTTGTGCATTCCATCCAGATAGCCACACATAAAGGGAGCTTAGGTGTAACTGATGGGTCATTTACATCCTGGTGGGCCATCCTGGGCATGATGGGAAGGATGAGCTGACACTTACACCTGAATACACTGTATCCTGTCCCCACACAAAGGGCTACATACCACCCCTGTAGTGAGTCTGGAGGCAGGGCAGGGAGGGTAGGGGCTCTTTGAAGTCTCCCCGACTTCGAAGGCATCACTGGGTGTATGTGCTGGACCGCTGGTACCACAAATTCAGTACACTTCTGGACTTGTGGATACTCTGCCAGGAAGAAGGTCTGCTGTGCTGCTGAAGGGAATACCATTCTGCTGGACTCCTGCCCTGCTGTGCTGACCTGCTGCCCTCTTCCCTGGGAGTGAGAAGGACTGGACCTGCATGTCATAAGCCACCTACCTGGATCCCAAACAATTCCAATGGGGCAGTTACTTTAGTTCCCGAATCCTCCTGAGACTTGCCCTCGGTCTACCCTGCTCCGGTGGCAACTCCCAGGGGGAAGCGGTGTAGAGTCAAAGATGCTGTGGCTCATCTACTCAACAGCAACGCTGCAGCAGGCATTCACACCAGTCTGATGAATGGTACCAGCAGATATGATACCTATAAACAATCAAATAATAAGGCTGTAGTCTGGTGTTAACTCTATATCTTAAGGTATCACCTCATGAAAGTTTTTCAAATCTCAGCCAACCTTTAGTTTTGTTGTTGTTTTGTTTTCCTTTAGATCGTCCGTAGAGGCTCCTTTATCAGTGGATTCAAAACTGTATTGATGATGATTTCAGCCTCAAACCCACAAGTAAATTTGGACGGTGTTAACTTCACCCATGTCCTCTCTGGCAGAGCCCTGCCAACAGTATGTACATGTTGAATAAAAACACTGGTAACCTTTGTTGGCAGCACAATGTTTTGGCTTAGCTAAGCACGTAATAAAATCAAGTCTGTTAATGCGTCTCTCATTTTCTCCATGTTCTTTTTTCCATCCAGGTGCGAGACTAATGCAGGACCTTCTTTGTGGTGAGATCAAAGCGGGAGGATCAATGGAGCTGGCAAAACAGAGTCCTGGAAGCCGGAAAACAGGTAAGTGGCAAGCAAAGAGGCTAGACGAAGGGGAGGAGTGTGGACGGTCTTTTAAAAAGACTTCTTTAGAACATTCATAAAGGGCACATTCTAATTGTTTGTAACAAGGAACAGGTCCAGATAATTAACTGGATGAGGCTGCCTTCTAGTAAGTGTTTTAGAATGTTCCTAAAGGTTGCATTCTACTTGCTTATAGCAAGGAACAGGTGCAGGGGATACATTTTATGAGGGCTATCTTCCAGAAGGTTCATGTTGAAGTCATATATGCCAATTGCTTAATGCTTATTCTAGTGGATTTTCTGTATGATTCTGTGGTGCCTGAAACCGGACCTTGCATGTGCATGGTAAATCATTTGAAAAAGCTATTATGCCTTTTCAAACAAACTGGGAAACACCAGCTGCAGCTAGCTATTGCCAACAGCATTTAATAGGGTCAAAAGTTAGGGTACAAGATGTTCATTCATAGGTGTTGAGAGAATGATATTAGTCATGCCGGTATATTGTAATAGTCAAGAGAGGTGAGCTGTGGCAGTAATCCTGACACTGCATCTCTTCAACCCGGAACCAAAGTGTGGAAGTCTCAGAAACATCAAAGACTTCCAAACATCAGAACCTGGACACTTCTATCTGGGAATCTTGCCATGCCAAGTGGTGCCAATCCAGTCCTGAGCCCTTGGAGGTGGGTATAAAGTGCTGCTTCAGTGAAAATCCATGCATCGCTGATGTTGCACGGATCGGAACTGGTGCATCTCCCTCAACGGTGACACATTGCTGCTGCCGCAAGGACCAAAGACAGCGCATCACCGACTGCACGGCACATCGACTCCAGTTCCCCATGTACCTTTGACTTGTTTGGCTCGATGATGAGACATTACCTACATCTTGTAGTTCGACAATGATGCATGTTTGACTTGCGCGGCTTGGAACAGACGCATTGCCTACATCTGAAGGGATCTACGATGACACCTCGCCTCCTCTGCTCCACGCATCGGGCCCTCGCCGCTGACGCAACAAGGTATATGCAATGGGACAAGGTTGGTTCCTGTATCCGACCCGTGCTCCATCGCAGTCGGCCTGAACTTTTCGATTTGAACCTGTCTCGCGCAACCAGATAGTCCTAGTAGGCACTTTTTGCTTTTAAGCAGTACGTTTCAGTATACTTTTTTTTAAATGCATAACTCTGACTATACTTATTGATGGTCTTGTTTTTTCATTAAATTATGCTCTATTTCTCTAATTAGGTGTGGTATCTTTTTGTGTGGTATTTTCACTGTTTTGCTTTTGAAGTGTTGCACAAACACTTTACACACTGTCTCTTAAATTAAGGCTGACTGCTGTGTGCCAAGATATCAGAGGGTGTGCACAGGTTAATTTAGGATGTGCATTTGACTTTTCCTGACTAGGATTGTGGTTCCTGTTTGACCAGAGTGCATACCTCTGCCACACAGAAACCCAGTTTCTAGTTGTACCTAATAAAAACAAAATACCATGGAAATCAAAGTCATTATTTTTTATGCTTAACTAATCATATGTATTTATAAATTTCCATCCAACAATAAATCATAATGTACAGTGAGATGAAAAAGTGTCTGTGCTCACTGTTCAGAAGAGTGACGCACGAATGTGATATAGAGAAATATGTGTGTATCACAAAGCTTTCTTAATAGTTGATCCAGAGAACAATTCAAGATACAAATTTCATTGGGTTCGCCTAACAAGTCAACAGCATTTCAATCCCTATTGATAACAGGATCCTCTTCAGTACACCTAAAAGCCTGAGAAGATGCCACATGTAATTGGAGAGGGCTGACATAGAAAAAGGGAAACATCAATAAAGTAATATGTAATATATATACACAGGCACAATATATGCAGTCGGCCATCATAATATTCCACCACTTAATTGAGAGCATGTAATCAAATCAGCACACACACGCAGAACATGTAATAAAAAAGGTTGTGAGAGATCTGTGAAGAAAATAGGGGAATAAATATTGGGTGTGAGATCTATGAAGAAAAAGGTGGAATAAATAATGGGCATGAGATCTATGAAGAAAAAAGAGGGGAATAAGTCATTGGCATGTTAGATTACTACCAGGGAAGTGTAATCTTAGGAGCGTAGACAAATAAATACCTGCGCTGGTCCGAGGAGGCCAGGATGAATAAGGGAAAAATTGCTGAGGGTAAAGCAATCTCAGTCAAGTTAAAGCATGGGCAGCAGGTGTGAATAAAAGACCCAGTCGAGGGAGGTAACACACCTGAACCTGAAGAAGTAGTGGGAACCGAAATAAACCTGCAGCTACCAGCGTTGCTGGAAGGTGACAGAAGCAAGGAAAAAAGTGGTTCCCAAACTAAGACCAGTGCTGCCTCTCCAGGTATGTTTTATAGCTTTTGTTTTTCCAAAATAATAATATACTAATTAGTAATTCATTTATTTATTTGTTATCTCCAGACTTCTCTATTTCTCTATTTTGATTTGTTTCAATTAATGAACTAACCAGGAGAGGAGTGAGAGGTGATCAAATATATTCCAGCAACAGTATGTTCCATTCCAAAAAAGCAACAAACTAGCAGCCCTATAAACTAAGGGACTTATTTACAAGCCCATTGGTGCACGGCCGCTGTTAGTGTGCCGGTACAGGGGAGAAGGACAGGAATGCGCTGTATTTTGTAGATACAGCGCATTCCTGCCCGTTTATTTTGCATACGGAAGGCTTGGTGTGCTGCTATGCATCAAAAATGTGTTAATGAGGCCCCCAGTATATTTATAGGTCCATTGAATCTCTTGTTTTTTCATTCACATTAATCTACCAGCTAAATTTTAGAGAGTAGCACTTTGGATCAACACTGGGGAGTTGGCAGAGATTTAGCACTTGACATGCAAACATAAGAAACTTCGCCCTCCGATAAAATGGGCAAAGGCTCACAATTCAAACCCCATAGGTCCACACACAGGATGTCCCAATCACAAAGGACATGCATCTGGCAGCTAAGAATGACCATCCAAGGTACAGTAGGTGATGGGAGCAATGAAGGGGTGTAGACTAGGGGAAATCAAGCTTAGGTGGTGTGGGACGTTTTGGATAAAGGAACTTTTGGGCATATCAGCAACAACCGGCGATAATTATCGCTAAGCGCACTTAGCGCTAGGATAATTATCGCCGGCTAGCGTGGATTTTTATCGCTGAGATAGCGTGCTATTAGCAACGCTTATATCAAAGGCGATAAAAATCCTCACGCTAACTGCCTAACGTGAGATTATCGCTGGAAACCCAGCGATAATCTCATGCAATGTGGCGTTAGCTTGATGATAGGGACTCACAAACTTAGCCATGATATCCACCTTCCATAGGATTTCATGGCTAAGTCAGTCCTGAAGCAGGCGTAAGGATAGTAGCGATAACAGGGGTTATCGCTACTTTTCTTGCCGCTAAGCTTCATAGCGTGGGGCTTGATGATAGGAGAAATGTCGCTTAGCGACATTTCTCCTGTCATGTCAGGTCAGGAGCGCCCACTTTGCATCTCATTAGAGATGCAAAGCTGGGCGTTAGGAATTCCAACGCTAACGCAAGTTTTCACGCGTTAGCGTGAGCTTGCTAATTAGGCGATAAAATTATTGCCGCTTTTCGGCCGAAAACGGCCGCAAAAGCAGCGATAATTGTATTGCCTCGCCTTGCTGATATGCCCCCACGTCAGGGAGGGAGGGGGCTCCTTACCAAGTAGGGGACGGTGCAGGATCTAAGAGTATGCTTCAGACTCTGAACATGTGATATGAAAGGGGACAGGCTGCATACTAGCTGCAGTCCTCCTTCAGTTTCTCGTAGCCCCTTGCATTATCAGGAATATTTTTGCTGCCACAAAGGACTGCTAAAAGTCAGACTTTTGCCACCAGTAACCTGCAACTCTGGGAATGTTGCAGGGCACGAATCACGAGGAGTCCACCAGTCTCCTTCCCTGTCGATAGAGTCAATAATGCCATTCAGTGTCATACTGTGTGCTCTCTCCCTAAAACTGTACTGTAAAATTGGTCTCACCCAATTGGGGTATTTACCTTTTCAGTAAGGCCATTATATGTTGTCGCAGAAATTGCATCAATGGTGTAGAACTTAAATGTGATATGTCTACAGCAAAGTGTTTTTATATCATCCACTTATATATATAGTGCCAGAAATCACCATGGTGCTCGGGCTAGCCTACAAGTTAAACAGACTGTACTGACACATAGCAAAGAAATGTGCATAGGCCATATCATCACAAAAGTGCGTCTTCCAAGTGCATTTGCCAAGTCACCAAAACAAGGGTGTCTTCAAGCCCACAGGGCTGAATGCATTCCATAAAATATATGCCATACAACACTTTGGAGACAGTGTGACTCACAGTGAGCAATTATCCAGTTCGAGGCAGCGGGGCGACATTTTGGATAAGGGACACTGGAAAACTTTGTGTAGTAAATCGAAAGAGGAAGTGCGGAAAAAGGTGATGGGAATTATGCAAGGCTGGAGTCAGGACTTGGTTAAGGGAATTATTTTAATCACGGGTTAGTGCTAAGGTTATGTCTGGTCCTTTGCCATCACCTCCTCAGAACATTCCTGAACCCGAATCTGAATCTGGGGAAAAGCTGGAAGGAAAGAGGAATCCTCCTGGCTTTTAGCGAAAGAAGATTGAAGAGCTTGTGTCTCCTCATGGCATGCAGGCACTGGAACTGCTCTCCAAGAGCAAATTGGTTGGCTTCCTCTTTGTACCGCAGAAACTCACAAAGAAACAGGATTATAGGATCTAAAGAGGGCCCAGTAGATGATTTGTGACTGGACCATGAACGGCCCTACCAGGAGAGACACCTCGGTCTATTAAACCTGCCTTGAGGACCTGTCGGCTACAGCGAAGACCCCAGGGCTGACTTTTTTGTATCAAAACGTACTAAGTCACATCTTTGTAGTAGAAATCAGAGTCAGAGGGGGATGTCTCCCCCTTGGAGTTGTGGCTGGAGTCCCCCTGAAGAGCACCAAAAACATTGCAAGAACTGGAGTGTTTCAGCGTGGAAGATTACTGAATGCATCCCTAACCTCTTAGCCTCTGTGAGTCAGAATAGATTGCTGGTAACTTTTGAAAATGATCTTTAACCCCTTAGCTTCTGAGACTTCCAACCCCCCCTCCTCACACCCCCAAGTATTGAGTATTTTGAGGGACCTGGATGCGAATGTTGCTTGTGGCTCCACCCGCTGCTGCGCTTGGCGCTTTGGACTCCTGCAGCTCACGTGGCTCTGCCCCGCTCAGCTGTCTGCCCAGCCTGCTGTAGCAGTAGCGGTATCCAGGGCTGACCCTCCAGTGCTTCAGTTTCCTGTGACTTCTGCTGCTCTGCACTGGTTGCCTGGCTTTCCGGCTGCGGTAATCGAGGCCGACACTGCGACCCTGTTTGGCTGTTGTGGGCAGTTAGAGAGATGCCGCACCGCAGGGGAGGGTGGTTGGAACCCTGCAAGTGTAGCCTGAGACCATGCTGCAGAGAGGTGATGAGTCGGTGAAGGAGAGCAAGCTTGGAGATAGCCAGTAGCTGTGTGCCACCAGCAGGTTCCCGGCTGGAGGAAGTACATTCAAGACAGCAGCAGTAGCAGCAGTAGGGGGAGCAGTAGCAGTAGAGCCACTACTTTAGGTTGAACCCTGTGGCTGTGGAAGTGGCCCGGCTAAGGTCGGGTGCGGCTTGCGGCCAGAGGTGGGCTCCCTCCCCCCTATCCTATCAACCTGTGCCTGCTTCTGCCTTCCACAAGTGGCCTGTGTGACAAATACCCAGCTTCACCCTCCATTCCAACCTGCCTGCCTTGTAGTTTTGCTCGTTTCTGCACGGCCAGTGCAAGGACTTTGGAAGATACAAGCTTTACCTCAAGCTGGTGGATGGAGGATCGTAGAAGCGCAAGAACTAGTGGTCAAAGCCATCTACTTGATTGGAAGGAAACATTACTTTCTACTTGCAGAGGCAGCCAGCGATAGGTTGGTGCGGCTTTCTTGCAGATCAGTTTTGTTGACTGTGGCTGTGGCTGTGGCCGGCTTCACCCTTGTACACCTTTGTAGCGTGCTTGTACTGCTTCCCTTGCGAATATACATGCTATTCCGCTTGCAATTATAGGATAACCTGTTAGCTCCATCACTACCATACTACCATATCAGCTATATTTAGGTGAAGAGGCTACAGACTAGGAAGGGACTAGGAGTCCTCTCAGTTGCCTTCAAGGCATCTAAAATCAATTAAAAATCATTGAAAGCATCAAGACCTCTGTGCTGGAGCGCCATTACACCAATGAGTAGGCGCACTAATGCAAAGCAGATGGTCCAGAGACGCTAAGAGTATATAATAAATTACCTGCGACCTATCCAAAGGGAAAAGAAAGCCTGCAGAAGGAAGTAATAATCACGCCAGCGAGTGGGCTCGAACCCGTGGCTTAACTTGCACTCACAGAGGCTCCATCTATCGCCCCCTTGACCGCCAGTAATGCTAGCAGATTTGCTTCTAAGCTAATACACGTTTCTACCAGAAGATTGATAAGGAGACTACCCCCATGTCAACCACTAGAGCAGTACTGAGCCTTGAAAACGGGTCAGTTCACCCAAGTGTAGATGAAACCAGTGAAGAGAGTTTCCAAGGGGTTGCCTGTGAGATTGAGGATGATATAGTTGACCAAACATCCCAGGCACAAGAACCAATTTAAGTAAGGTCACACTGCAAAATGACTGATCTGCAAAGAGCATGGGAACCGCGAAAACTGAGCATGTGGAGACTATCAAGAAGCTCAGTAAAGCCAGTGATCCGTCTGCTCTAGAACCATCTAAGTGCTTAACCTGGGGCTGTGTAAACCAAGGCCCTGCAGCGTTGTGTGGCCAAAAGGGAGACAAATGCCTAAGTAGTGATTTTCTGAGTACTAGCTCCTTAATGTTCCTTGACCATACCCTTCCCGATGTACCACTAAGTGCTAAAACTCGCAGGCGGGTGGAGATAGGTGGGGGATGGGAATCTTGACGGCCCTGTTACACTCGATGACTCAGGGGCGGCCCAGGGAATGTCTAATAATACTCCTGTGGAAAGTTCCACTTTGAGTCCTCATTTTCAAAGTTTCCCTGTTAACTAGTTCTCTGGGAGCATCTCTCCCAGTCTGAGGCCTTCGCAAGGTTTTATAATGTCAGAAACATGAATGCCCTCAACAGAGTCCTGTCTTCAATACTCTTGCTTCTGCAGAAGTCACTATGGGGCATATTATCAAGGACGACATTAAAATTATTGCCGGTTTAGCGGCAGAAAACCGCTGCTAAAGCGGCGATAATGGGCTTGATAATACGCCCTGGAGAATTCCAATAGAAGCCCATGTCCTGGTGTGAACATGGGCTTCTATTGGAATTCTCAAGGGCATATTATCAAGCCCATTATTGCCGCTTTAGTGGACGTTTTCTGCCGCTAAACCGGCGATAACTTTTAACGCCGTCCTTGATAATAGGCCCCTTTTTTGAGTCCAAACACGTAGGATCACTGCTGACCCTGATACTACGTGCCCTAGTGATAGAAGGCAGAAACCATGACGCAGCCTCCCCAAAAATGAGCCAGAAGACTCGGTAGCCCAAAAGGCAACCTCTGCCAACCATTCTGACATAATGGTTGACACTTGCCCAGTTCATATTGGCATGCTTAAGCCACGGGTCCATCTGACGGAAGAAGTAAATAATGTGGGTGCTAAGGCCGGCACAATTACTGACCCCCTTAATCTTGACACCAAGTGCCAAGGGGCAGAAATTACATGTACGGCAAAAGATAGTGAGACCAAGCCAGGTATAGCTGGTAAAGTACGTTGTAATCTGGGAAGTTCTGTATTGCAAATAACTCTGACAAATGCAAATACTACCTCAGGATCTGTGAACACTAGGATGAAGGGTACACCTAAAAAACAAGCATTTGTAATGCAATCGGTCCCGCCTTTGGGACCTTATACGTATTTAGCTATGCAGCACATAAGCCTGTGTGCTGAAACATCTACGGTTCTTTAACATGGAGGGAAAGTAAGCACCAAACTGCATGACATGCCAGGTGGAACACATGCTCTGGCATCAGACATACTGCAAGCATTTACCAGATCTCCCAGGGCACCCCCAGCACTGTCTGCAGGCACACAGCATGCTCCATCTGACAGGCTCTGGCCTCAGGCAGCAGACATACTGCAAGCAGTCCCCAGTACTCCCAGTGCACCCCCAGCACCATCTGCAGGCACATGGGGCGTGTTCCATCTCACACGCTCTGGCCACCTGATCCCAAGACCAGACAAAATGAAACTGGAAGATGACCTAAGATGATGACCAGGGGCAAAGCGTTGAAATTTCACTTTCAAGTAAGAAGGCGAAACATCATGGAGGGCCCTGTAAGACACGTGGATTTAAAAAGGAATAATTTTCCTGACAGGCAGCCAGTGAAGAGCATGAACAGAATTCTTTATAGATTAGCTTTTGGGGATATTTAAAAAAAGACATGCAGCTGAATTCTGTATAGTTTGCAAACGGCTAAGGGTGCAGACAGGCATGCCTGAGAGCAGGCATTTCCGTAATTGTTTGACATCATAAGAGCTTGAATAAGGGTCTTCCTGGTATAAAGGGGAGAGAAGAGGAAACAGTTGCGTAAAGTTCACACAATGACAAAACTACTCAACTGAAATCAATCCAAACCCCTCTGTCTGCGTTGCTGCTCCCCACTGAGGCCACAGGCGCATACAATGGGCAGCTCTTTCGGGTCTGGATTTCACAAGACAAACTACTTCCAGACCGTCTAACTTGTGACTCCTCGCACCAAAAGCCCAGTTCCACCAAGAAAATCACCAACTAGTCAGACTTCATCATGCTCAAAATGTACAAACTTACAAAAAGCGTCATCACACGAAGATCTGTGCTGCGGTGTTGATTTGTTATTGGCCATCGCCAGGAGCTACTGTCTGATGATTAGCTGGACTAAAGTATCATGCTGCAGGAATCATGCACTGTCCATGTTGGGCTACACCTGCCCTGCTGTCCAGTCGGTGGTCTAGAAGCAGGGCGCGATAACAGACTCTGGAGACGCACTGAGCGGCCCCCAGCTCCCCACTCAAGAGGACGTGTGCACTGCGGATGGATGACGCACCCAGCATCCCCTGAGCCACCCAGCTAGCACACGAAGAGCAAACGTTTCCATCTGCAGTCAGGACCAAGCCGGAACATGGCACACAGACTACAGTCTGTTCGGTATGCACTCCAATCCTGGGGTAAAAACAAAGAGAGAACTGGTGCACATCAGAACTTGGGGGAAGCAAGTCTGCACCTGCGCCTTATTCATGGTCCGGCCACCTGCTCTGGGTGTCTACATTAACAACGTCGCCCCGGTGATTTAGAGCATGAACAAACGGGGAAGCGAATTGTGGCCACATATTACACTGTATGCCTCCATTGGACTGTGTAGTATCTAGTACCACTGTGTGATTAAACGCACTTTTCTTTTCCGGAAAGGACAAGCACTCGGCTGGGCATTGAGATGATGTGTATTGGTTGATAAAGAGTGCTGAGCTCGAGCACCTCACACTATCGCCCAGAGGCGCCTCGCACTGCTCGTCCTCACTATCCGGGGAGCCCAGTGCAGAACGATGGTACCCAGCTCAGTTTGTAGAACGTCGCTGGGCGGAACTCTGGACATCAGAGGCAACCGACCTCAAGCTCCACTGTTGGGGCCAGTATCAGGAGAGACGGGTACTGCTCCATTACTTGCCTTCATGTTTGCTGAGGCAGGCATTTCTTGCTATCGCATGGTGCAGCTGAGCACATGGTGGTATTGTGTATTTAGCATGGCCCAGGACTCTATTAGAGTGTGGGGATTTACATGTACCAGTAAGTGCCAATAAGGGGCGCTGGCCTGTGTCAGGGCGGGGAATAACACATATGTGTATCTGTAAGTACTGCTAAAGGGAGCTGGCCTCTATCAGAGTGTGGGGCTTTACATGTATCTGCATCAGTAATTGTTCTTAAAGGGTGCCAGCCTGTGTCAGTGTGGGGTTTTACATGTACTAAGAGCAGTAAGTGCTTATAAGGGGCGCTGGCCTGTGTCGGTGTGGGGGCTTTACATGTATGTGTATCAGTCACTTCTGCTAAGATGTGCTGGCCTATGTCATTGTGGGGCTGTAAATGCATCTACATCGCTAAGTGCTGCTAAGGGGTGCTAGCCTGTGTCAATGTGGGGCTTTTAATGTATATGTGTCAGTAAGTGATGCTAAGGGGTGCTGGCCTGTGTCAGTGTGGGGTTTTACATGTATGTGTGTCAGAGTAGGGCTTTACATATATGTATAACAGTAAGTGATGCTAAGCGGGGCTGGCCCGTGATTGGCCAGCATCAGAGGGTTGCTGCCCTCTCATTGGTCACCACATAATAACAGTGCTTAGATAGGCGTCTGTGTCAAGGGGGGATGGTCAGTCATAGGCTGGGTCAAGGGACACTGTTCCTCGGTTGGTCAGTATGGGGGTGCTGTCCTCTCATTGGCCTAGCACAGATGACAGCCGAGTGTTCATGGGGTGCAGGCCTGCGGTTCGCCCGTCACTCACCACTCTTGCACTCCTGCTTGTCCTGCAGCTTCTTCTTCTTCTGCTTAGCACTGAACGGCTTCTTGTGCGGCATCTCTGCGGCCGGCGTGGTCCAGCCCTCCACACAACGCTGCCTGTGACTCCGCGGGAGCTGATGCTCCGAGCACTGGCCCTTACACAGGCGATGAGGTCCTGCCTCCCACTCAACTGCAACAGCAACACCAATATCAGGGCCCGCTGCCACCAGAACTCGCAGCCCACCAATGATGAAACAGCTACTTTACCTACGTCATGACTCTTTCGACCAATCACCGCTAGTAGATCCTACCCAACACACGTTTTTATTTTTCCAAAGTGTTTCAACCCTCTATGACAGAGCATTAGCTCAACTATGACAGGTCGATTGGGTTCGAAAACGAGGTTTGAACCGCAAGCGTCCTTTCATTGGCTAACACATTTATAGCTTGTGGCTCCCTTCTGAGAATGCGCAAACGGTACAGCTGGGCAAAAAAATGTGACGTTTTTAACAAGCACAACGCGCACTAAAAAAAGCGAAAACATTTGGGAGGTCTGCCAAAAAGAAACTTGAAAGAGGCACGGCATACACAACTATGACAATGGAATACCAACATAGAGTGAAGAGTGAAATTCAAAAACACAGAAGTCTCGGACTGCAGGAGGGGGGGGGGTGGACGGGAAGAAAGTAGTCTGTGCAGTAAAGGGGCCAGTAGCCATGGAAGGACACAAATGACAACATTGCTGTCATGGGGAGGGACTAACAAGCCTATAACCAATCGGAAGGCAGCATTTAGGACCTAAGCCAATGAAAAAGGTTAGGTGGAGGGTGGGGGAGCTTTCACGAAGCTTCCACGCTATAGTGTATACTGCATTTCTCTAAGAGACAGCGCAAGCGCTGCCTAGGCGAGACCTAAAAAAAGAAGGACTGACTCTACATCCCCTGTTCATTCTTTAAAGTGGCTATTCTCCAAACCTAAGGGGCGCAACAATGGATTGTCCTATGTGATAGTTTGGTAAGTGCAGATATAATGGAGAGTACGGTCGCCTGAGTTTCAACCCCTAACCACTCTACCAGAGGTCAAAACAATATAAGCGATGTAAACACACTTTACACCCAAAAACAGATACAACTGCGCATTGTGATGGCGGCCAAGGAACAGATGACCCGAAAGGAGCAAAAAAAACTAAGAAGACATGCCAACCCATGAAAAGAGCTGCTAAGGTGCTACAGTCAGATATGGTATCTTAGTCAGGAAAATGTATGACTTCGTGCAGGACCTGGGTGCCGATCAGTCCGAGAGCATGGGCACTCGTCCCATAGAGAAATCCGGGTCGGCGCCCAGCCTTAACCCTTCTGCCCCAATTTTTTTAAAATCAGGAGGTGACGTTGGAGGTAAAATTAAAAATAAAAGCTCCTTGCTGGATAATTCTACCACATCTTACCAAAAACCATCTGATTGTTGTCTGGAATTTATCGATTTCTTCCCGGACATTGGCAACGTGAAGCCCTTAAACAGATCAAGATTGTAAGCTCTTTTCTATGCAATTTCTGAGATAAGAGTGGCCTCTTCAGGTGATATGAAGATAGTGAAACTGATCAACCGAGAACTGCTCATTCTTATGAGATCGATTTCACACTTCCCGGCATCACCGGATTGGTGTTCAGTCTTATAGACGACTTTCATTTCATCAGGGTCGATGTCCTGCCCTGCCCGGGCTTTGGCCAAGAAGAAGCAGCTTTACCGGGGTAATAATACGAGGACATATGCTTCCAACAGCACTGGCTACCAGCCCCAGAGTGTCTTCTAAAGGAGAGTCCAATTGATTATGGAAGAGCCCGTCCTCCTGTCTACTGCCATGACCACAAATAGGTTACCTAAGGCCAATGTAATGGGCAGCACCAGCAACAAATCATTGTATGTTTTATCATGGAACATTGCAGTCTTGGCTAGCAAAACAGTCCTGGCTGAAGTTTATTGATCAATATACTATATACTGCTTCCAGAAAACGTGGGTCCTCAAGGGAATCAGTGTAAATGGGTTCCTTGATATTAGAAGAACTTGGGCTGCCCACCCCAGGAAGGGTGGCCTTCAGGATGGCTTGCAGTGTGCGTGTCTTGTAAACTGAAATGAAGGATAGAGCAACTTGAGCTAGCTCATTTGTTGTCTAATGTACAACATGTGAGGGTCTGGTTCACAGGCCCTGAAGGTGGTGTGGTCGATATCCTGAACAAACACATTCCACCGGGGTGGTCCCCAGAGGTCCAGGCGATTTGTGGGAATTTTGTTTCTTGTACTGGTAGCATCAGGGAAGATGTGGCCAATTGTAATAAAAGAGGGCAAAAGGCAGAAGTATTTGCCATTGATTTGTGGAGATTTCAATATACAGCCATCAACAACAGTGAGGTCCTAATGGAAGACCGTTGCCTAGGTAGCCCTGAGAATGAGAGAAGTTTATCATTAATTGACTATATTATAGTCAATATGGAGGGGTGGGAATTTGTGTGTGATATGACCGTTATCACAAGAGTTGAGAGTGATCAAGATCCTGTGGTAATTTGTTTGAAGTTGTGTCCCAAGTGGTGTGCACAAGCAATCCAGATGTGGGGAATTACGGGCATGTGATCACCCCAACCAACAGTCGGAGGAGAATAAGATGGAGTAGTGAGAAGTACCTACTCAAACTCCCACTGCTTGAATGTATAATGGCCAAGTATGGAGTCATAGTTATGAACACCTTGACCGATGATTGTGGGAAACTTTTAACAGCATATTATGGAATGGTACATGAGCCGATGGGTTTGTGGTTCAAGCCTATTGGGCCTAAAACCGTTGGTCCTACCAGAGAGAAATTAATCTCAGGGGTTAGTTGGTATGAATAAGAATATTGTAGAATGAAGAGAGTTGTTTCGTATGCCCTAATGTGGCAACACTGCAGCCCCCAGAGTGAAGCGCTATACCAAAAATGAAGAGGCGAGTACCAACGCTTTCTAGAAGTTAAAAAATCACTGCATCAAATGCCATCATAGACAGAACTGAGGGAGGCCTCGTATGACAAGATTCTGGGAACTTGTAACGGGGGTGGGGAAGTGGGCAGTAAATATTCTGGAAACTTTTATAGGCCAATCAGCATGGGGTGTGTCATTTTAGTGCCTTATACAGCACCAACCCCATTGGCCCGCCTGGCTTCCTGTTGGTGCACGAGTATCTCTGCAAGGCTCCTTGTGCAATTGACATCGTAGTACCAGAGGTGGAAAGAGCATTGAGTGCTATGAAAAAGCATAATGCACTAAGCCCAGACCTTGTGCCTAAGAGCCCCATTTGTAGGCCAGTGTTCTCACTAAAGTGTTGAACTCAGTGCTTGCTCTCAACACCATGCTATCCGACTGGTGCTCAGACATCACTGTACCCATCCACAAGAAGGGCGATCGTGGCAACTAACCCCTGATCTCCCTTCTGAATGGGGCAGGCAAAGTTCTTGGGAAAGTCCTGCACAACCACCTCCAGGGCTGGGTCGATGTCCATAAAATCATGACAGAAGTGCAAGCTGGCTGTTGGTTATGAATAGGGACCATGGATCAGGCTCTTCGACTATAAATGATTTCACATAAATTTACAGTTGTTAAAAAATCTACACTGTACCTAATATTTGTAGACCTGAAAGCAGCCTTCCATCTAGGTACCGGTAGAAGTTTTGGAGATCTCTTGGAGTTGACATTACCCTGGTAATGGCTATAAAGGCACTCTAGCAACATGGCTAGAATTAGGCATGGCCGGGTGGCGAGTGTACAGAAACTTTCCTGGTAGAAAAGGGCATCCTGCAAGATTGTGTGTTGGCGCTCTTACTTTTCCACCTTTTTCTAAACCATGTAGCAGCCTACTTGGTGTAAGAACCCCTAGATGTTTCCACTATAGCCGGAAGGACGGTTCCGATACTACTATATGCGGATGCCGCAGTATTGATGGCTTAAGTTGGAAATGCCACTCACAGGCTATTAAAGCGCTTTGGGGATTACTGCGACAAGAAATCACGGACCATTAATAGCAGTAAAATGAAGAGTATGGTATTGAGGCCGCCCTCCAGCTTTAAGCAGAAGCCTATGATTGATTGTGTGCCCCTAGAAATCGTTAAGCAGTTTGATTGTCTGGAGATCCAGTTTGCAGAGAACGTGTACTGAGTAACCACATATAGAAGGCAACTACAGTCCTGACACAAATGGCTGGGGCGGTCCTGAAGTTTAGGTACAAGGCAGGTGCTCGAACTATTAGTGTTATCCTGCAACTATATAAACGAAGATAGTGGCAGCAGCGCTCTACGGGATGGAGCTCTATGTGTACGCGAATGCACATCCACTACAAGTAGCTGAGAATAGCTCCTTAAGAGCCTTGCTGAGGTTGGGGCTGGGCACTCCCTTATTGACACTTTCTGCAGAGTTTAGTATTACTCCAATATCAGAAATAGCAGCTCTTAGGGCAGTATTTTATTAGGTTAGCTGGTAAGAAACCCAAAGGCAGCACTATACTAGAGAACTCAAAGAAGCTACCTCCACTGGTGACTGTGAGGGAAGCACATGCTCGTCCTATGTACAGAATGTTCTAAATGAGCTGCAGATGGAGTCCTTGTGGGTGGATCCCTTTAGAGTAAGGCAGGATACTGCAGATCCGATCAGGACTGGTACCACAAATGCATGCAGACGAGGAAGTGTCTCAGGTTAACGCCAAGATCTAGCTCATGAAATTACTTCAACACTTATGGGCCTCTTTGCACTGGTTATCTGAAATCGATATACCCCGAGTTCAAACAAAAGTTGTATGCAAAATGCAGGCTAGGTATTCTGCCGACCAGGGATTATCTAATCTGTATCAGCAGGCTCGCTGTTGTATCTGACCACTGTGGCTGTAGCTTTGGAGGGTCTGACAACCTCGCTAATTTTATTCTGTTTTGCAAAACTTACAACTTTGCACAGTGGCGGTGGCTCCGTCCCCTTTTTAAATTTTACGGGATTAAATGTGTGAAATTGGCACTGGCTCTTTGTGCTAGGCCAGATGATATGCATGGGCGCCGATTCACAGAATTAACTTAAGACAAAATCCTAAACTTACTACTTTTGGTATTCACAGAATGCACTTACTACTTTTGGTATTCACAGAATGCACTTACTACTTTTGGTATTCACAGAATGGATTTATGACTACTAAGTTTACGTCCAGCGGAGCTTCCGGCCCGGAGGTGGGGATTCCGGACCAGAGGCGGAGCTTCCGGCCCAGAGGGGGACCTTCCGGCCCGAAGGTGGAGATTACGGCCATGGCTAAATCTCTGCCACTGGCCGGAATCCCCACCTCCGGGCCGGAAGCTCTGCCTCTGGGCCGGAAGCTCCGCCTCTGGGCCGGAAGCCCCGCCTCCGGGCTGGAATTTCCGGCCCGAGTGCGGACGTAAAGTTAGTAGTCGTAAATCCATTCTGTGAATACCAAAAGTAGTAAGTGCATTCTGTGAATACCAAAAGTAGTAAGTGCATTCTGTGAATACCAAAAGTAGTAAGTTTAGGATTTTGTCTTAAGTTAATTCTGTGAATCGGGCCCCATGTCTTTAACTCCATAGGATCATTTTTATGGGCTGCATTGCCTCGTCTGAAAGAGCTGCCCACCACACTAGGTATCAATCCAACCAGATAGCCCATGTGGAGCTCTTTCTTTCCTTTTTATACGGTTTTATGAACACCTCATTAGGCAGTGAGCTACAAATTGTTGCCCGAATTGTATACTCTCCTAACGTTGCTCTGCAAACGCACTTTAACCTATTGTTTTTTATGCACTGATGAATTAATTGATTGTTTTTATTGGAATGGAATACAGTGCTTAAATGTCACTATGCCATCCAGTTGATTGTATTGTACATGTTTTTCAAAAGCAATCCCATGTACTTCTTACTTGTTTTTAATTACACGTTTAACTATTCTAAGGCTGACAGCTCAAACAATAAATAATAAACAAACTAAACAAGCTCTTTTTTAGACTTTTTGGGGTAGTTTGTGCTTAGGTCTACATAACGTTTTTTTCCACATAAGTTATTCATGCCAAATCTAAATCTTTTTTTCCCAATATCCTGGAGACTCAAAAGGTATCCAGGGTTTGTGGATTGGATTCCTCTGGAGTCAGCCGAGCAAGTAGGCAAAATATAGCTATACTTTGAGATTTTTTTGGGATAAGTAGGAAAAAAATGCTCCACAAAAAGGTGCCTGGTTTGTTTTCCTAAAAATAGCATCAATGAAGCACTTGCAGTGCTAAGGTCACCATACTTCCAGCTTTCAGGAACATGCAGAGTTGAATCAAAAAAACAATTTTTTTACCACAGTTTTGGCATTTTACCAAGAGGTAGCCCATGTTTCCTATTTTTTATGCTTTTAACCTACTTCTAGTTTGTGTGGGAAACAAGTGTGAAACACTTGGGTAATCCAGGAAAGCTATAGACTGTTGAAAAGCAAACAAACATTCTGAATTCAGCATGGGGTCATATATGAAGATCCCTCAAGGTTTTCCCAAAGAAACAAACTGCTGCAATAAAGAAATATTGAAAATGAGTAGAACAAAATGGTCATTTATGACAAAGATGTCAAAAGCAACATACCATTGCATCTGCTAGATGCTTGTGGTTGCAGGAATACATAGGTCATAGGGTTGTCCAAGATCCCAAAGTACTCAGAGCCAACAACTGAGCTGCACCTTACGGTGGTTTTTCAGTGTGTGTCAAGTATAGACCTATTCATATGGTGAAATATGTAAAGGGAAAAATGGGTATCAGGGAAAGCTATGTATTTCTGAAATAGGCACCAGATACTGAGTTTAGGAACAGTGTTTATTTGTACATCTCTGAATTTGTCGGCATCCATACTAACGTGATTCAGAGCGCACTTTTCAAAATGTCTTATTTCTTACACACTGGCTTACATTTGGAAGTCACAAATGCAGCAATTGGCTTTAACAATTGTTTTGCAATTTTATGTTCTCACAAGTCCTCTGATAAAAGAAGGTAGCTCACTTTTGTGGGTAGGCCTAGTGCCCAAGACAGAGAAGAGCCCAAAAAGCAACATGAACACATCACATTTTTCCACTGAAAACAGAATCTTTTTACGCAATGTGGGTAGCTGTGGCTATTGGGCCCTTGCTCAACCAGTTCCTAGGGAATCCCAACAAACCTGTACACATTGTAAAACTAGACATCTAGGTGAATCCAGGGTGTGGCGACTTGCATGACTCTCGGTAGGTTTTCTTATCCAAAAGCCTTTGTAAACCTCAAACTTTGACTAAAACCACACATGTTCCTTCCATTTCTGTGAGGAAAACGTATGGAATCTGTGGACAGCCACACATTTCCTGCCATCTAGCATTACCCCAGATCACCTGATAAAAATGGTACCTCACTTGTGTGGCAGGCCTAGTGCCTGGTACGAGAAAGGGCCCAAAACACACCATGGACACATCACATTTTCCAGACTTGCAAATGACTCTTATTTTGCAATGTGAGTAGTTGTGGATTTTGGGCTCTAGCTCAGCAGGCACCTTTGGAAACCTAGCAAACCTGTTAACATTTTTGAAAACTCAACAGCTAGGGAAATCCAGAGTGGGGTGACTCGCATGGCTCTCACCAGGTTTTCTTACCCAGATGCCTTTACTAACGACAAACGTTGACTAAAAACACTGATTTTCCACACATTTCTGTGCAGGGAAGTTCCAGAATCTGGGAGGGTCCACAAATTTCATACCACCCCAAAAAAACCACAGAGCTCTAAGTGGAGAGGTTAGTGCAAGGCGCCACTGCTGCATTTGGAGAAACGTTGGGCCACCACCCGTGGAAACTACCAACCACAGACATATGCAAAAACTAGACACCCAGGGGATTCCGTGTGTTAATTCCCACAATGTTTTCTCATCCACAATACCCTGTAAACCTCAAATTATGGCTAAAATCAAACATTTTACTTACGTTTCTGTCATGGAAACTTCTGTAATCATGAGAAATCTACAAAATGGCTACCACCAAACATTCCCCACTTGTGTGGCTGGGTCTAGAACCCTCGACAGGAGTGGATCAAACCAAGGTCAATGGGAGTCCCACTGTAGGACTTCCATTGATCCTGGTTTGATTATTTTTCCGTCGCTGTTACTAGGTCCAGCCACACAAATTAGGTAGTGTTTTTATTGGGACAAGTGGGGGATCGCTGGGTGGGAGGAATTTTGTGGATTCTGGAAGATTATGTCAAATAAATACAAGGAAAATTCAAGATTTTAGGCACAGTCTGATGTTTGCATAGCATTGTGGGTAAGAACACCTCATGGGATCCACTAAAAGCACACTGCCCTAGACTCCCTGGCAGTCTAGTTTTCAGAAATGTGTTGGCTTGGTAGGTATCCCTACGTGGCTCCTGAGTCTGGCCCAGTTAACACAGCTACCCCCATTGCCTAATCAGGTTAGTCTTTTTATAGGAAATGTTGATGTTTCAACATTACATTTTGGGGTTTTACCTGTTGTGGACGCTAGGCCCACCCATACAAGAAGGCTATTGTTTTTAATGGAACAAGTGGGGCAATTCTGGGCAGGAAGAATTTTGTGGCACCATGTGTATTTCGGGAGTTTATATCACATAAACCAAGGGAAATGTGTTATTTTAGGTTGAGTGGGAGAAACTGAAAGAGTTTGAGTCCACTGAATTACGTGGAATTACATTAAAATTCTGCGAGATTCAGCAGAATTCAACAACGGGGCGGAGTGGACATTTGGAGCTATTTTCTTTGTGCAAAATGCACCCTTATGTCCAAAAATGGATGCGAGAATGCTTTTTACCCCTTAGAAAATAACGCAGCCAAATACCACTGGGTGCCCTTACATACTGTGCAGTGATTACGCACCACCGCTGAGTGGTATGGTGTAGTTTCTAAACTGTAGAAACCACTGCAACTCACTCTGTAGTGCATACCTCTCAGCACCCTTACATACACTAGGCTCGCAGGGAATGCCCCTGTACTGCCGCGCCTGTGAGTGCCAATGCAAGCCTCCTGCGAGGAGGGGGTAGGAGCTTGCCATCTTCAAGCCCTACAAAGCGTTCACACACCACCTGCTGCACAGGACATGCCCAGGCAAAGCCTGGGCCAAGAGACAGCCTGTGTTCACCCGTCAGCGCCTGGAAGAGGCTGGGCTATCCCTCTGACATCTGCCCACGGAGCATCCTTATCTATTTGTTACAAGAGTGAGACTTCACAACTTTTTGTTTTTTTTTCATATCCAATAATATTATACCCCTGTGTTTTACTTTCATTATGTGTGACCTGGCTTGATGGGTACGCGCAAAGCTGCTGAGATGCTTGAAGGAAAGTGGAACAAGAGTACTAAACTAACGATTGCTGACTGTGCCACCAAGCCTCGAACTAACATCATGCTCAAGGACATAGATACATTAATTATTAATTGAGGACGTAGAATCCCTGCTCAAGAGTGATGAAGCAAAGGGGAAAAAAATGAAATGGAAATATCTCCCCAAGGTTGAGCCTATATTTGGGAGAAAAATAAAGAGCAAACCCTAGATTGATAACCAGAAACCAATTTCCCCTATTAACTTACTATCTACTCCATCCCAAAACGTCACTATTGAGAATGCAATTACAGATAAACCTGTTATTTGTACTTTTGTTCCACTAGAACCCAAAATTATGTGTACAAATGTAGTGGCCCAGACGAGACATTAGGGAGGGCCAGGGAAGGTTGTAAATGGGGAGGGCGTGTTTCAATCAATCTGGATCCAAAGCAGGGGCTAAGCGAGAGCGAAACATCAGCTAGCATAAATGCAATAGTCATTAGGCTCAAAGATTAGATAGGCAACCTAAGGGCATAATTAGAGGTTTTAAAGCAGGCTTCTCCAATGAGTAGGTTGTGAGCTACTGGTAGCTCTCCAGGTACCTGTAAGTAGCTCTCCTATGTGCATCAAAACATGCTAAGTTTAAGCTGATATTTGGGAAAAATGGTTTGATTTTTAAAATATATTTAAAGCTGATATTTCCGTGGAAATCATTTAGTGTTTTGGAGACTTACCTTGATGCCAGGGGCGTTGCAACTATGACTCTTATGTATTACCCACATAAAGGCATCCCAAATGACAAATCCTTGTTTACATTACTGCAGACAGCCTTGCCTGATGCGCTGATGTGATCATTGCTGCTAATCTTGCATACTGTGGCCACAAATGTAATGTCGTCTGATGTGGTGACTATCGCAACTCTACAACACAATTAATATTAGTATCTCTGGATAATTTTCATTGAACATCAGTAGCTCTTATTAAACAAAACTTTGCAGAGCCCAGTTAATCCCCCTTCACAGCACATATTAGTATGACAGAGGAGCACAAAGGGTACAAGTTTGACAGAGAGAGTGGCTGTCATGGCATGGTTAGCAAAACTCAGAAGGCGACAGGTCCAGAGATCAATAAACCCATGCCACAGCTAATGAACCCCCTTTCTGCAGGTAATGGTCATAGTGAGGTAAAGGTCCCCAGTGACAGGAAATAGATCACCCATACATAGGATTAGCAAGCACAGAGTAAAGGGCCTCACCTGCTGTGTCTAAGGAGAAGGACTGCAATCATGAGGGGGTGCGATTTGAACGATGGGAAGCCAGAATGTATTTAAATGGTAAATGTGTCCAAAATTATTCTTGGAGTAAGAAAGAATGAGGACTTACTCAAAACAATTGCATTTGTTTGATAAAGTCTGTGCATAACTGTTATTCTCTAATTCGTTCAGCTATTGTTCAAGTGAGAAGATTTCATGATCCATCCGCATGAGGGAGGAACTTTGATTACATTGAGCTTAGAGTTAAGCAAACTTTTATGGTGGAGGGCCCAGTAAAAGTAAAAGCCCTCCACCAGATAGATGTATCCAATTCAAATAGAAACCTCATGGGTCCATCCTCATTCACCTAATTCTCCATCTGCTAGAACTAATCAAAGGAAGAAACAAGGGGTGTTTATGGCTGACTGACTTGCACCCAGAAGTTGTGATATATCTGCCAGGGTTATAGAAAGTCAGCCTGCATATGTGGTGCAGCCCACAGCCCAAATGGGTGGGTAGACTCAAGTAGAGCACTACTCGCTGGGAAACCCCTCAGCACAGCAGCATATATGCAGAAAGAGGACCGAAATATCATCAACATTCTGTCCTGGAATGTGGCGGCCCTAAAATCCAAACTTGGTGATCCGACACGGGGCTCATTTGTGGATCAATTTGACACTTGCCCATTTCAGGAAACATGGTGTCTTGATCCTGGACATAGAGCAGGTCCTCTGTTCCTTATCCCAAGCCGGCATAGAAGGAAAGGCCGGCCTTTCGGTGGCCTAAGAATATGGGTATGAGCATCATTGAATACTGAAATAGGTTCTTTTGACATTGCCTCATCTGACATACTGAGTAAGACTATTGCCAGTAAGGATTGCCATACACTTTCGTTGTCTAATGTTTATAACCAAGGGGTTGGGTAGGGAAACTCCATCACTGAAACATCTCATGCTCACAGGGGTAAATTTGATTTCAATGACTCCCTGAAAACAGCAGGTGTCTTTAATGCAACTTTTGAACCCATTGACAACTAAAGCCATTCCTTTACCAAGGCTGAAGATGAGGAATGGTATATTCCTGCCATAGAGGCAGAAACAGTGAAACTATGGATCGAGGCCGCTTTCCAATAAATGTCACTAACATAGACCTACAGCCTGAGAGACTGCCACAGGTAGACTCGGTCATACCCGCAAGTCCTCCACACTTCCAATCATCCAGGGCAAACTAGCAGAACTGATTCGATCCTGGTATCTCTATCTTTTTGGAATGTTTTATTAGATATGAAGGTTGTCACAAGAAGTGACAGTGATCATAATGACATTCATTGCACATTGACAGACATTATAAATCATCTTGAGGATGTTCTGTTGTCACTATCTAGGATGTTATGGTCAGCCAATGTCTGATTTTTGAGTCGGGCATTGCCATTCCTAGGGTGAGCAGGCCCTCCCCCTTATTTTTCTTTATAATTCCCTAGTATCAAGTGTTCTTTCGGCCCGTGGGGTGCAGATTGGGAATAACAACCCTCATCTACTCCCAGGAAGGCTGAAAGACTGCTGATACATTTATTTGGGGTGGGGGCATGGCCAGGCCAATGATGGGCAGTCCCCTCCCCTATAGCGTTTAAAAAAAATCCCTGATGTCTAGTAGACTTTCTGCCCCCCGGGGAGGCAGATTAGGGGTAATCCCCCCATCTGCCCTCAGGGGGAGGTCTGACAGCTTTGTTTTTTTTGGGGGGGAGGGCCACGCCCATAATGGGCAGATCACACCCCTATATTAAAAAAAAATCCCTTGTGTCTCTTTTCCCCCCCCTGGGACAGTAGATTAGCTGTAATTACCACCATCTGTCAACAAGGGGTGCAGAAAGACAGCAGTCTCTGCCAATGGTGGACAACCTCCACCCCTATATTATTTAAAAATAATCTTACCTGGCATCTAGTGGATTTTCTGCAGCTCCCAGGGGGGTAGAACGTGTAGAATTACCCCAATTCGACACCCAAGGGGGGAGAAAGACGGAAATGTTTAAGGGTGTGGCAGGAAGCACAAGCCCTTGCCTAATGTGCCTCTCCCCCCTTCCCTGGTGCCTAGTGGGTGGACCCCTGCTTGTGGATCACTCTCCTTTGGCGATCCCTAAGCAGGGATCCACCAGGCAGGGATTCCACTGGAAAAGGGAGATTCTCCCTTTCCAATGATACCTCTCCCAAGAGAATCAGTGCTTGGGGGGCCGAGATATGACCCCTGGGCACTGCTGCAGTGAAAGTAAAAAAAGCTCACCTGCATGTTTTACTTTCACTTTACTGTAATGATGTCAGTGATCCTTGCACGCTGATCATCATTATAGTAAGCAAAAAAGAACAAAATGAGGTAAAATTAAATAAAGAATCCCTCTGGTGCAAAGCACCAGAGGGGCCTTAATACACCTCCCAAGTTATTCTGCAAATTCCAACAGATGCACTGAGGAGGTAATGCAGGACAACAGCCGTACTTAAGAGGTTAAATATCCATTGTTCCCATAAACAAAAAATCCATTCTACCTTAAAACGCTAAAAATCCATATCTCTTGTCGCCATTATCGATTTAAAAAAGTTTATGTCTTTGTGCTTTGTTCATATTTCTACAGTTTTGTAAATTGAGTTGGTTTGTTTTGTGTTGTTTTCTTGACATTAACATTGTTTCTCTGTGAAATTGTCAACTGCTTGTGCCACAACTACCAGAGCTTGAGCAGAGATTCTATTATAACTGTATCTTTGCTTAATGAGGTGTGCTTATTGAGTTGGTAAAGGCCTCCCTTCCCAAATTAACAATTCACTTTCTGACAGGGGAGCTCAGAACAGTGGATTGAGGACAGCTACAAATCTGCACAAGTCCACCTGTTGATCTAATCAACCGTTTGCAGCTGCTGTTTGGTTAATGACTTACTTTTGTTTTTTATATTAATTTGTTAGATTTGACCACGCCAAGCTTAAAAAAATGCAACTTTTGCACTAACATAGCACAAAGGGAATCCAACTTGTACCAAGAGCTGCTGTAAAAACATAGGAGCATATTTACGAAGAAATGGCGCAGCGATGCGCTGCAAGCAATTTAGCAGAGCCCTGCTGCCTCATTTAAAAAAACGCAGGGATGCATCGTATTCAGAAGAATATGGTGCACCCCTGTGTTTTCCCTCATGCCGGCAGTAAAAAAAAGTGCCTAGAGCCAACACAGACACTCTTGCGCCATGGTGCAAGTGTGTCTGCATTGCAGGGATGATTCCCTGCAACTCAGGCACTGTGTTGCAGGTATGATATTTTATGTGCGGAAAGGGACACCTTCCTGCGCATAAAGGCTATTTGCTCCTTCTATGTGTACTGCATAATGCAACATACATAGAAAGAGCAAAACTGAGGAGAAATTGAAGTTTTTCTTCTCGTTGCACCACTCCAACACCTGCTTTTCAGTGGCAATCTGGGACAAAGTCAAAAAGTAATGGGTGTTGGGATGGAATGCCCACAGCAACACCCATTGCATGCCCCTTTCACTTTGTAAATAGAAATATTGAGCAGGCCATTGGCGCGATCCCCTTGTAAATATGCCCCACAGTCCCAGAGCCCTCGGCATTTGCCTTAGCCACACTAGTACATAATCGGACTTTAGCTTCTTAATTTGCATATTTGAAGAAAAACCGAGATTGTTTATCTTAAACAGATAGAAAGTTATGAATATTGCTGAACACATGTTCAGTGCAGCACCTGCCCATTGCAAAGGGTAACTGGTCATATTCCAGTTATTTTTAGATAAAGTATGGCATTCTCCAAGAGGTGACAATGCTGTTTGGACTACCTAAAAATACCTGATTGATAGGCAGCATGTTGGAACAAATGATTCCTTCTTTCTCATAAAACTGTGTTATTTGACTATTCACTTAAATTCAAGTTTACATCAGGCACATTATTCTCAAAGTAATATTCATTTCAAAAGGGCACTCTTACATCACAAGAATCCCAAACATTTGACATATCTTTTCTAAGATCCAATGTATTTCTAGAAAGATACATGCACAATAAGCATGCATAAATATGAATGGCCTGCAGGAATGTTTCTTAATAGAAAGAAGACCTTTTAGGAACCATAACTGGAATAAGTCAAATAAATGAAGCACACGATCTATTAAAAGAAGCATGTATAAATAGGTATCTAAGTTTTACATATACATATACACAATTGGTTGTAGTCTGGAAAGATGGAAAGGGCAGTGATATTAAAGTGATGTTCCTCTGCTTCCACCCCAGGCAAAAATAATTGTTATTCAAAAATATTTTGAATAGTATCTGTCGCAAAAGTTATTTTTCTTCTTAAAAACCCTTTTTTATTACTTATAATGCTCCCTATGATCCCTAGAGGGTGCCACTGGAGTGAGACACACTCACTAACACTAAAATTAAGCCTCTAAACCTCAAGAAAAATGTACAAAGAATATTTCTATAAAGGCAAATCTACTTTCTTTGGTTATCAGATCAAAGAATATCACAACTGTACAAAAAACTGTTTGAACTATTCAAGACTAAATTATATCCACAGAGCTAAATAATACCACCCTGAACACGGGTCACTGCTCTGACCTAGCCATGTTCTTTCTCTAAAAATATACTGAGGATTAGGAAAGAATTTGGGATAAAAACCAAGCCAGTCCCCTGGACAAATGGACGTGCAATATGGAGTATTGTGCCAAAGTGAAAGAGCTTGTTTATAACACCAGTGATGCCCTGAGAAATGTATCAGAAATGGAGGGTCTGTGTTGGGACGCGTCCTGTTTAATCCTTGGCGGCTGTTGTGCTACAGGTGCAAAAAGCTGTCTACCTTCAAGAGAGCATTAGTCAACCTCCAGACCGCATTCATTTCAAACAGCATGTGGTTAAGTGGATCATGTGATACCAGGGCCCGCGTAAAAAATCAAGATACCATTGGTAGCAGCATGAAGAACCTGCTCAATCCGGACCCACAAAGGAAGTTCGCTGTGCAGGAGGAGGTGATACCCCACTTGAGACAACTAATGGGCCCTATTGAAGAATCTTTTGTTATTTAAATTAGCCATCAGTTGGATACCTTAAACTTAAATAGCACAGAATAACAACATAAATAGCCATCTTCAGAACACAAAAGAGCACAGAGAGAAATAAAAATGCATTAGCAATATTAGAAAAGTTCAAATGATTGCAGACAATAACATAGAATTATATATCATAGACAATGCATCTTCTAGTCCCACTGAAGGCTCGACCACACCCTTTCAAATTTTGCCCTTGAGTGTGGACCCCTAGCTTTTGCTAAGGCCAATTCCATTTCATAAACCCTCCTCAGTAATACCCAAAATTCAGTAATTTTTGGACTCAGTATTTGAATCCATGCCCTAGCAATGCATAAACGAGCACAAACTATAATAATCTAAACTAGAGATTTTGTTAGATTACCCGGATCTGCTACTATCTCCCAATAAAATTTATTTCTCAGTAAGTTGAATATCATAGCCTGATAGTTTAACCAACTCGCGGGTTACATCAACTCAAAACATGTTTAGCTTTGGACATGTAACAAACATATGTTGGAGGTCAGTGGCATATTCATGACACTTCGGGCAGCGTGACTTTAGAGAAGCGTGGGTCGTGCCCCACTTTGAGATGACCTCTGGGGTATATTACAACATAAACATAATCCGATGTTGCTGTAACTTCAAGTTAACTGAGGTAACTGCAGTATTTATTATAGCCAATGATTCGTACTTTTCCTCATTTGTAATATCGATTTAAAAAATCCGGTTCAATTTAGCTACGATCTGTATGCCATCATCACTAGCGGCCGCTAAAAATTTCGGATAAACTTTTCCTATTCAGGGCCGGCCTGTAATCTGAAAAATTGCAAATAATATCTCATTTGAACTGGGTAGGGCTAATAAGCCCTCTCCATGAATAAAATAATCCTGAAATTCTTCTTTCAGTGATGCAAATGATCTAAAACCTTGCTCATCATACAGTTGCCCGAGCTGTGTTATGCCACAGCGTTGCCACCCTCTCCCCACAGAGAAAAATATTTCAGGCAATCTCGGATTTCCCCAAAGCGTAGTATATTCGTGCAATTCAGGTAGTGCATAGGCCTTACATATATCTTGCCAAATCCGGGCAATATGTCTGACTACCTTGAATCGAACCCTCTTATAATAATTAGGGTCGGCCATCTTCTTGTACAGTAAATACCCCGTGGTTGGGCCACATGCCAGCTGATACGCAAACCAAATCCTACCCGGACCAGGCTCCTTGAGTAGACTCTGAATCCAAATTACAAAAGCAGCCCAGAAGTAAGCTTTAAAGTCTGGGGGCCCGATTCACAGAACAAACTTAAGACTAAATCCTAAACTTAGTACCATTCTGGTATTCACAGGGCCCGATTCACAGAACAAACTTAAGACTAAATCCTAAACTTAGTACCATTCTGGTATTCACAGAATGCACCTAGTACTTCTGGTATTCACAGAATGAACTTACTACTTTTGCTATTCACAGAATGAACTTAGTACTTTTGCTATTCACAGAATGGATTTACGACTCCTAAACTTACGTCCGCACTCGGGCCGGAAATTCCGGCCCGGAGGCGGAGCTTCCGGCCCGGAGGCGGGGCTTCCGGGCCGGAGGCGGAGCTTCCGGCCCGGAGGCGGAGCTTCCGGCCCGGAGGTGGGGATTTCGGCCATAGCTAAATCGGCTGGAATCCCCACCTCCGGGCCGGAAGCCCCGCCTCCGGCCCGGAAGCCCCGCCTCCGGGCCGGAAGCTCCGCCTCCGGGCCGGAATTTCCGGCCCGAGTGCGGACGTAAGTTTAGGAGTCGTAAATCCATTCTGTGAATAGCAAAAGTACTAAGTTCATTCTGTGAATAGCAAAAGTAGTAAATTCATTCTGTGAATAGCAGAAGTACTAGGTGCATTCTGTGAATACCAGAATGGTACTAAGTTTAGGATTTAGTCTTAAGTTTGTTCTGTGAATCGGGCCCTGGGAGTTTAAAACCACCTTGTTCGTATGTTATCTTAATATACCTGAGAGCTCTCCTTGCCCTCTGATAACCCCATATAAAACTGCCTACAGCACTCTCTAGCCGCTTAAAGAAAGATAGGGGAACCCTCAGTGGAATAGTGCGAATCCGGTACAGGAACTTCGGAAGGATGTTCATTTTAACTGCATTACACCTCCCAATAATACTCAGTGGTAACTTATGCCAGTTACGCATAATTGCAACAACCTTTTTGAGCAGTGGCTCGTAATTTAGAGCAATAACATCATCAGTATGAGAACTGAGGCAAACTCCAAGATATGTAGCGGTTCTAGTAATTCCTAGTGAGAGTGGGGCTGATTTGAGTTGAAAATTTAAAATTGACTGTGTCTTATTTAAGTTTAATTTATAGCCAGAAAAAAACCCGAAGTGCTGAGCCTCTTGAGGGATCACGGCTATAGTTTCCACTGGTCTCGTAGTGTATATAGCGATATCGCCTGCGTATGCAGTTACTTTTAAAACCTTACCATTGAAGGACACTGGAGAGATGAGAACGTTATGGAGCAAATGCTTAATAAAAGGCTCAATGTAAAGAGCAAATAATAGTGGGGATAGGTGGCATCCCTGCTGCGTACCCCTATGGATACTAAAAGAAGAAGAAAAAAGACCATTAAGCCTGATAGCAGCAGTTGGTTTATAATATAGTTTCGGTACCGCTGAGATAAACTTCCGACCGAGACCTAAAGATGACATTGTGTACCATAAAGACCCCCAAGCCACTCGGTCGAAGGCTTTCTCGGCATCCAACATCAGCATCCCAATGTGCTGATTTAAGTGGCCAGAAACATTGAATGCAGCAATAGCTGTGTTTATGTGAGCAGCTGTGTCTCGACCTGGGACAAAACCATGCTATTGTTCAGATACCAAAAAATGGATCATAGGGGCTAGACGGGAGGCGAGAATTTTTGAAACATTTTTAGCATCCGCATTGATCAAAGATATTGGTCGATATGAGCTCCTATCCTCTACAGGTTTCCCCTTTTTAGGAAAAACAATAATGTTAGTTATATTCCAGGAGGAGGGTGCATCCCCACCTTGCAATATTTTATTAACCAACTCAAGCAGGACCGGGACCAATATATCCTTAAAAGTTTTATAACACTCAAGAGGAATGGTATCTTCGCCTACCACTTTGCCTGAGGGTAGTGCACTGATTGCTGCATTTATTTCTATTAGATCAACATTTTTGTAACCCTGGGCGTAGTGGGCGTAGTGGGGCTACGTGGAGCAGCGCATAGTGTGGCAAAATCTACGCACACTCGCGCGCTCCGCGTAGCCCCACTACGCACCACCCGCCGCCCGCCCACCCTCATTTTAAAATAATTTAAAGAGTGTTAAAAGTAAATAAAACACCTTACCTGCAGTGCGGCGTCCCGGGGCTCCCTCTTCCTGCTTGACGGCAACTTCTTCACACAAATGTGCATGCGCGGACGAAACCTGACCTTAATGAGTTTGGTTCCCCTAGTATTGTGTCTGTGTCAACATGTTTCGAATGTGCGGTCTCCAGGGACAGAAGTAGGTAACGAACCGAGAGGCGTGCTTTGATGAAGGTGTGACTACAAGCCCCTCTACCCCTATTGTTGACCATGAGGCAATAGTATTGCCTAACTGGAAATACGGAGCATCATTAAGTAACCATATGTATTTTGTGTATACACATTAGGTGTGCACTTCACTGTATCCTCATTATAGGATTTATTAGGAGTGGTACGCACGGGGCTGGACCCCGTGTAGTCCTGATGAAGAGCTTGTAGGGGACAGCTCGAAACATGTTGACACAGACGCATTTCTAGGGAACAAAACTCATTAAGGTCAGGTTTCTCCCTGGTATTAACCCCTGATTTTAACCATACAAGCTAGGGGCGGGAATAAAATAGTAGTTCACTAGTTAGGTATTTTTAAGATTTATTTTCCTTCCACTCCACATCACTGCACCTCACATGGTCCATAACTAAGTGCTACTACATAGTTTGCAAGTTGCAGCACGCCTCAATCCGTAGAGGACTGAGAGGAACCCCAATGATGAAGCATGCCACCTAGGGGAAACCCTGGTGGGTGAGGCATCTCTAGAAAAAGAGTCTTTTTTCAGTAAGGTGATCACAACGAACTTTCATTGAATCCTAGTTCACCCATAGGTTAAATATTTGTCTGTACCATAATATGAAAGCCCTGTGTAGAGAGACCCCCCCAGTCAGTGGATCCTGTTTGGGAGCCATGCCGACGGTAGTCAAACCAGAGAACTTTCCGAGGTATAGGGAGTTAAGAGCATGGCCTCCATCTTGATCCAATTAATCTTATAGCCGGAGAAGTAGGCAAAGGAGTCCACGAGGTCCATAAGGGCCGGAAGTGATACCCCCGGGTCGGTCAATGATACAACAGGCGTTTAAGCACCCTGCACCTGTTTGTATCCCTTGAGACGTTTGCCATGGATCTAATAGCCACAGCCAGGGACTCCAGTGCAAGGAGGAAGAAGAGTGGTGACAGGGGGCAACCTTACCTGGTGCTTTGGGTGATGAAGACAGGAACCGAGAGAAGTAGTTTACAGTTGAGCAAGTCCCAGAGGATTGGTAGAGACAGTTGACCATCAGAATAAACTTGGGGCCAATACCAAACTGAGCCATGATTTGGAAAAGTTAGACCTGGTCAAAGGCCTTCTCTATGTCACGGGAGAGTAACAAACACTCATCCCGAGCCGACTGACAGCACAAAGTGACATGTGCCAGAGTACGAAGGTGGTTAAGGGAAGAGCGGTAGGGTGCAAAACCCACCTGATTATTGTGTATCAGTGACCTGATCACCTGGCCCAGCCTGTTGGCCAAGACCTTGGCCAGTATTTTCACATCGCAGTTCAGTACCGAAATGGGGTGGTAGTTAGCACAGCAGAGATGGTCTTTCCCCAGTTTGGGAATGAGCAAGATGTGTGTTCTATTAAGTTCCAGATGGAGGGAGCCTGTATTCATAGCCTCCCGGAACATGGCAGGAAGAAGGGGATGGTCAGGTCACTCGAAGCCCTGTAGAATTCCAGGGAAAATCCCTTCTCCCTGGAGGACTTAGCTGTAACCAGGGATTTGACGGCCTCAGCAACCTCCTCCTTCAATATGAGGGAGTCCAGCACCTCTCTATCACTCCTATGAAGGGTGTAAAGGTAGAAAACTGGCATGAACGCATGTTCCTGCATGGTTTCAGCCTGGCAATTCATATTCTAAAGCACTGTGTAGAAGGTGGAGAATTCCTCCACAATATCCAGTGGGTGGGTCAACAGAGACCAGGTGTCCGAGCGGAGTGCCGGAATCGCCGATTGCGCCTCTCTTTGTCTCCATTGCATTGTCATTTCATACATGTTCGTCCGTGTGCAAAGAGCACTTTTTCCTCTGCCAATGTGAATAAGCTGCTCGAGCTTTTTGCTAGAAGGGCCCGCTTGGCTGAGGAGGAAGTGCAGGCTCAGTAGGCCTCTAGGAGGGTTTTGACATCTTTTTTGCAATGCAGCCCTCCTAGCAACAGCTTTGGAGCATACAATGACAGCCTCCCTCATCAACATGTCTCAGAGGTATGCTTTCCCTGTCACCTAGAAGAGTTAAAAGGAAAGTGCAGTTGGTGCATTGAGATCAAGATATTCCCGGAGAGGAGCTGGAAGTCTTAACTTCTTTTCTGGAGATCTGAACTGCAGGATATTCAGGCGCAGGGTGTGGGACAGTGGTCATGTCAGTTGAAGATCCAGAGTGAGGGCAATGGGAGCATGATCCGAGACCCCACTGGCATCGATGTGGCAGGTGTGAGTCAGTGGCATGGCCCAGTGGATGCCAGGATCCACGCCAGTGGCCACTCCAAACCATAGGCTGGAGACAGGTTAGTATAATCCTTGTCCACAGAGTGAAGGAGGCACTACACATCATGTAAGGAGTGGCTGTCCATGAGGTCGCAGAGCACAGACCGGTCATTACACCGGCTCATGTCAGGTCTCCCTAACTTATCCAGAGGTTGGTTCAGTATCAAGTTCCAGTCGCCACCAATAATGAGCTTATGGGTTCCAAATTCCTTAAGGTGCCTATGGAGGTGAGAGAGCCAAGGAATTTCCTTCCCATGGGGGCATAGATGGAGCCAACAATCAGGGTTTTGACTGCAAGTTTTTTTTGTTGCAAAGATATATCGACCGTGGTCATCTTACCAGGGTTTGAGAAAGCGCAAGAAGCTCTCATGGAACAGAAGTGCCACACGTATTTCCTGGGGGGAGAAATGTCGGAGCCATGTGCGAATAGACCCTCATCAGATCCCACAGAGAACAGAGCCGTGTCTACCCAGTCTTGTTTAAGCTTTGCCGGTTCCTCTGCCGTGAGATACATTTCCTGTTAAAGAGCCGTATCGGGGTGTTTAGTGCCACACAATGCAAGAGTCTTTTTTCGTTTCGGTCATGCTGTTCACATTAAGTGACCAAACAAAGAGATTTGTCATACTATGAGGAGGTATGTTGAAACGAACTGGCAACAATCAAGCAAAAAGTAGAGGTCAACCTTAATTTACTTTTGGTGGGGGTGACAGGTCACCACGAGGAGCCACAGCTGCAAGAAGATGCAGAGAGAAGAGCCAAGCAGTGGGCAGTTGCTAGCGAGGTAACGTCAAGGTTTAAGAGGAGACCTAGACTTATTCCTGTTGTGATGATGATCTGGTCGGGCGTCCCGCTCGAAGTACTGAGGTCTAGGAGGTGCCTTCTTTTTGCGCAGCACTGGTGATGGGAGAAAGGGAGTAAGGAGCTATTCATTGAGGATTGCCACTAGATTTCCTTGTTCTCCAGACAAAATTTCAAGTCAGCAGGGTGCCTGAATTCCTGCACTGTGCCATTGGCCATCACCAGCATGACAGTGGGTTTCAGTAGGCTGAAGCACAAGTCCAACTTCTGGTATGCCGTCTGTAAGGATAGAAACCATTTTGATAAGATCTTTGTCTTCAATTAATATTTCACAGAAAAAGTGATCCGATTGCTGTGGCAGAAGTTCGGGCCATGCTTGCGGGCTTCAAGAAGGACCATACGTGCCTGCTCATGGTGAAGGAGACAGGCAATGATCGGGCCCACCTCTGCTGAGAGGAGGCAGAAGTTTGTACTAATGCCACGTTATAACTCCAGGGGGAAGGCGAAGGACAGGCCCAGCAACTGCAGGAGCAGAGACTGAAGGAACTGGGGGACATCCTGCGACTGTTTTCTTCCAAGTCCGTCATTTCTTTGTCAGTGTTCCAGAGTTCAGTGCTTCAAGTCATGGTATCTGACACCCGTAGATCAAGATCATATATCCTGTGTTCCGTAATATCCATGGGGTGCCACAGTTGCACCAGATTGCCTTTCAGTAGTTGAAGTTCTGTCTTTGTTCCATAGTAGCAGCTTCAACCATAGCAATGGAGGTCTGTATAGCTTGCACAGTGCACATGATGGATTCCAGGCCATATCCGACATGGCGGGGGGAGAGGAAGACAGAGGCGGTTTGGTGGCCTTGGTAATCTTGGCAAGGGTCAGTTGGCGATGGGGCGCAACATGGCCATACTTTAGTTTAGGTCTGCTGGCCAGAGGATACAATCCTTTTTTTTTCCTGCCCATCCAATGAAGAACGACAGTTAATCTGCAAGCAAAGTATTTTGGAGGGGCAGCAGGCTGTGCTACAGCGAGTTTGGCCAAAAATGCCAATGTTTGCAACTGCAGCTGCCTGGAGTGGGCCATGCCTTGTTTTGGAAGCCTGTGGAGTGGGTCTGGGGCCAAGCTATGAGAACCCATTGGGGGGGGTTACATGCAAAAGTTGCTGGGGAGGCTGAAGAGTCACCCCAGAACACAGCAAGCGATGGAAGCAAACAGCAGTGTCCTCATCATGCCCCGTGCACTGAGAAGTTGAGCGGCCCGGGGTGTCCTATTAGTCCATCGCTGATGCACGAACAAGAGAAGGGTGGGTGTCAATAGAGAGAGTGGGACGGCTTACTGCTCCCCAGCATATTAGCAAACACACAGTGGATCGGGAGGGCAGAGAAGGAGAAAGCGGCAAATGAACTTCTGGCAAAATTGCAGACGGCCTGCGGCCAGCTCTGTCATGAGGCCTACAAACTGATTGCCAACCTGTTTGGGCTCCTCCCAAGGCCCTGAAACAGGTGGCAGAGAGGGCCCTGCTGGTGATTGAAAGCTGCCCCCCAAGGGGCAAAGAGACAGGGGCAGAGTTGTGGGCCCATGAGCACGGCAGGCCAGTGCAGAGATGAGAGGGACAAAACCATTGTAGTGACCAGGAATAGTTTGCATGAAGGCACAGAGGACTAGGCCCAGGCGGACTTCTCGGAGTCGCACGACATGGAACTCCGCAGAGTGTCCCAAAAAACGTCAGCGAGCTGGCATAGCTGCTCACTGTTATCATTCATGTGATTTTTTTTACGTTGTACGTGTACGCAGCGTGGAGTGCGTTCTCGCACCTGAAACTGCATGCGAAAGGCACCACGCGGTTTGCATGGCTGCGTCATCTTGTTTATTTGTTGTATTTGTGTTGTACAATGCTAAAAAAAAATCCAAAAAGCATGCTGGTCACACTCAGAAGTAAGTTAAGGACATGTTAAGAATAGTATGTGATCCTGTTTCAGCCAGCCAGGTGCTCAACGCTACCTAAGCGTACTCGTTGGTGCTCGCTTTGGTTGATTATTCAAGAAGTCATTACAGACTCCTCTGTCCTCCTGCCACCACAGTGAATTAGTCATAGCAATGAGTTAGCATTCCTGTGATTTTCTTTATGTAGCTGTTACAGTCCTAAGCAATCTCACAGTGAAGTGTAGTATGCATCTATGCATTGCAAAAAAGGGAGACTGAGTTAGTCCATCAAGGGGGTGGGAAATGAAAATAGAATAAAAGATCATTCATTGCAATGCATTAGTACCAAATGTAGGTTTTGTTAAGGAAATCCGGAATTGGGATGTTAGGATTAGTACGGCCAACTTGATAGTTGGTACTAGTACTATAGGCAATCTGATTTAGAAAAGTACAATGTTACTGCATTTGCTTGTCCTAATAATTTTGGGGGACAATAACTGTACCACTAATCTATTTTTTTATCCTTTTTATTTCTTACATCAGCACCCAAGGGCAAGAAGGAGAGGGACAGCTCGAGGCTGGTGCGGAAGCCGACGAATATGCGCCCGACCACCAGCTCCACTGCTGAGGGCTCTACTCATCCCAGTATGTCATATTATTATCCCCCTAACTTTTACTTCAGCCAGCATTATACTACTTTAATTTTGCCTTGTTTATTTTTTATACTCTCCTTTTTTTTAACTCCTCTATCCAGTTTTTGTTTAATTCTTGTCATCTCTCCATTATCCTTTTTTCTCCGTATTTCGTGTTTTTTTTTTGTAGCTGACGTTCTCTTGTCTGTACTAGTCTAAAGGTTTCTTCTGCTTTGTTAGTATCCCCTCCCCTGTATATCTTGTGTTACTGTAAGACTAAGAACACATTTTTGGTACTCTGCTCTCTACAATGAAGATTGTAGGCTGCAGTAAGCTGGTCTTATAATATTCACCACACATGTTTGTTGAGAAGGTTTTCTTTTTTATTTGTCCTCATTCGCCATTAGATAATTCAGAGCTGTTGAATTTACTCCTGTGGCCTCCCTCTCAAATAGCACCAACTGGAGAGCTCTATATCTAGATGGAAATGCTTTACACAGAGCCTCTCTACATACTTGTTCTGTATAATCCTGGGCGCCCTACAGAACTAGAGAGATGAAGTAAAACAAGTGTAAAGGCTCAGTCATTGGACTGATTTCCATATTGATCAAGACTGCCCAACCATTCCTCACATGGACCCCAAAAATGTATTCTATTATCTCTATTATTTTTATATTTTTCTAATTTAACTCTATCCATCTTCATTGTATATTTGATGGAGATCACCCAGTCTAAAAAAGTTGGGGAAATATCCTTTATTCACTTTTTGCAAATGTATCTTCTTGCAAGCAAAATCAAATATAAACATAACTTATTTTCCCACCTGGTAAATGACTTATAATCTGAAAATAAGCCAAAGAAAATAAAACGGTGCTTACCTGGATATTTAGGCCAAAAATATCTTCCATACCTTTATTTACCTCTGCCCAGAAATGCCGAAGCTTGGGACAAGTTAAAAACATATGAATATCATCCGCATCAACCAGGAGACACTTTGGGCAGTTAGGCGCTGGACCTTTCTAGAATTTTGAGAGGTTAAGGGGAGACTAATACACCCTGTGAACACAAAAGATATGCTTCCTTCTTAAATTTGCAGGTTGTACTGTAGTGTACAAGATGCCATGAGACACTTGCCATATATCTTCAAGATGATTGCCAGTCAAGCTCTCTCCCCACAACTCCGTCAATAGTTTAAACTCTCCTTCCTCCAGGTCCAGCATTAACCAGTAAAAAGTCGTTGCCTCCTTCTTTTTTACAATTTTTCTCCAAAGTACATTTTCTAGTTCATTGGACAAGCCCACCTTAGTCTCGATAGTTTGATACCAACTTTTTATTTGCCAGTACTTCAATTTGGAAAGCCGGTTGTTTGTAAGTGAATTCAGCTCGTCCCAGGACAGCAGAGACCCTTCCGATATTATCTGTTCCCAACGCAGAATACCTGCCTCTATCAGAGGAGTTGACAGATAATCTCTAGTCCACCCTGGCGATCCTGGAGCATTCCAGATAGGAGCAAGAGCACTAAAGTAGCTAATCTTCAAAGTTTTCTTAATCTTGGCCCAGGTACCAGCAAAACCACCTAGTATTTTTAAGCGAACTTTCTTAAAAAATCTTGGGTCCCCGTATTTGTATAGAAAGCCCTGACTCCCACTCTCAACTTCAGTGAGCATCTCCTTAAACATCATACCCACATCCGAACCATCTGGTATGTCCATGAGGATTTTACCTGCCCTCACTGAAAATATCCTTGCGTACAGAACTAAATCAGGTAGGCATAACCCCCCTTGTTTTTTTTCCTAGACAACTTCCTCCACGATATTCTAATACCTTTTGAGGCACAGATAAAGGTATTTAATTTTGACTGGAGAGTCCTCAAGCTTTTTTCATTGAATACCAATGGGATATTTAATCTGTAATATAAAAATTAACTTGGGTAACAGCATCATTTGTATTAAATTCACTCTACCAATCAGAGTCAGAGGTAAATAGACCCAACCCATTAAAGAGTTATGTATTTCTTTCATGATCTTTTGAAGGTTTGTTTCTGCAATCTTATAAATATTTTTGGTAATCAGTATTCCCAAATACCTAATCACCTTTTTTGTTGGATAAGCACAGGTACCCAGATTCCATGCCATACATTCAGTTTTTGTAGCATTTATTTCATATCCTAAAACACTCCCAAACTTCTTTGCTTCTTCATATATCAATGGGATTGAGACATTCAAGTCCGATGTATAAACCATTAAATCATCGGCGTATTGCCACCTTCTTTTCCCAATCCTTAAATTTAAAAGATTGTATACCTGAGTGATGTCTGATCTTTTCCGCCAGAGGCTCGATATATAAGTTAAAAAGCATTGGGGATAAAGGGCATCCTTGCCTAGTGCCTCTCTGGATTTTGACAGGAGCAGATACATTTCTATTTACTAAAATTCTGGCTATAGGGGCTTGATATATCAGAGAAACTGACCTACAAAAGTTATTTCCGAGATTATATTCTTTTAGTATGTGTTTTAAGTATGCCCAGTTTACTCTATCAAAAGTCTTCGTAGCATCTATCGTTATTATAGCAAGCAGGATTTTGTATACGGTAGCTATATCAATTGCCCCAATCAAATTATAAGTGAGCTTCACTATTCCTCTCCCTCTAACAAATCCCTTTTGGTCCCTGTGGAGAAGGCACTCTTATACCCCATTCAACCTCTCTGCCAATATTTTTGCAAAGATCTTATAATCAATATTGAGCAGAGAGATGGGCTGAAATGAATCACAAGATCTTGGTGATTTGGAGAGTTTAAGAATTAGCTAAACCGCTGCTTCATTCCACAAGAGCCCATATCTCTTCAAAGATATGGGCAAATATTATCATCAAAACCGGGGCAAGAACATCCCTTAGAACTTTGTACAGTTCCGCAGGTAACCCATCCGGTCCTGCATCTTTCCCAGATTTACCCAAATCAATGGCTTTCCCAATCTCAGTTCTAGAAATCGTCATATCCATATTGTGAGATTTATCATCAGTGATCTTTTTAATAGGGGTCTGACCCAGCCACTTTCTTATTTCTCCTTCTTGAACATTTAAATCTTCATAATAGACTCAAAATATAACAGGAAGGCCTTTTCGATTTCGTCTGGGGTCTGAAGTATACCTCCCGGGACAGCAGAATTCAGCTCATTAATGGTACCTGTGGCCAGGTCTTGCTTGGTCTTCCATGCCAGAAGCTTCCCACAACTCTCCCCATACTCAAAGTGAGCTAGTTTACTTGCTTGCCATTTCTTTTTCAAACTTGAGTCAAGAGCAGCTGCCAAATCTGATTTAGGAGATTCTAACCTTGCTGGCATGTTCATATCTGAGGGGTTACTCTGATGTGTAATGATGTGATTCTCTATTACTTGTATTTCTTTTTCTATTCCCTCAACTTCTGCTTTATACTTTTTGTGTCTGGCAAGTTGTAGGGATGTTATTAAACCCCTTAAAAAAGCCTTGTACGCATCCCAAACCATATGTATCGGGGCAGAACCTATATTAATTTGAAAGAAGGCCTTTGTTTCTGATGTTAACTTCTCAATTATTTCTTCTTCCAAAAGGATGGCACGCTCCACAGTCCATCTCCTGGAAATCGGTCTAACTAGTACCCTAAGAGTTAATGACACTGCTGAATGATCAGAAAGATGTTCCCCTATATGGTTGACAACCTGGATCCATTTCGTACTCAAGAGAAAGTAGTCTATTCTAGACTTATGATTGTATTTTTTATTATGGAAAGTATAACCTCTTTTCTTGCCCATTTTCGTCCTCCATACATCATACCAATCAAGCTGTTTCATTGTGTTTTTAATCAATCCAGCCATTTTATAGTTTAAAATAGCTCTACTTCTCTGTGATTTATCAAGTACATGATCTAGGACCACATTAAAGTCTCCAGCCAGTTTTAATGGATCTGTGTAATTCAATAATTCAGACAATACATTTTTTAAAGGCCCTGGATCGTCAGTGTTCGGGCCATAATATCCTGCCACTGTAAACTTAAAAGTATGGAATTTAACCCTGGCTATGACCCATCTCCCCATTTTATCCACTGTACTGGACTCCAGAGAGAGATAGCTGAATTTCTTTAAATAATTATAGCTACTCCCTTTGTTGAGTGTTGTTGCGTAGTACAAATAACATTCTGAATCCATTTTCTAGATTTACATAGAGACTTTAGTTCACTTTCCAACAAATGTGTCTCTTGTAACATAAGAATCTATTCTGAGGTATCCCTCAAGTACTGAATTTCTTTTTCCATCCTATATTTTGTCCTCAGTCCATTAAGGTTCCAGGAAAGCACATTTAACCCAAAATTCTGGTTATCGACTGGGCAAACCATTTCCTTGATCTCTGATTAAAACCTTCTATTCCAGCAATTTGGCGATTTGGAAATATTTTCTTTTATTTTCTCCCACTGCTCCCCACCCTGTGCTCCCCCCTCCCCCCCTCTACTGACCCTTCCCTGGAGAAACCGCCCTTACCTCCTCCATGGCCTCCACCTAGGCCTGTGGGGGCCCCTCTTCTTAGGTCAGGAGCTTAGTACTGAACTTTACGGTCTTTCACATCCCGAGAGTTACTATTTTTCTATCTCTTCCCCCCTACTCCCCCTGATATAGACTGTAGAAAAGTCTCAGCATCTTCCATTCTATTGACTATCCTCATTTTATTGTTATACATCACTTTCAACGATGCTGGGAATTTTTTTTTTAAAATAACTTTTTATTGGTTTTCTCATAACGTACAGAAATATATGTGACATTTGCATACCTCGAGAAACAGTACATCCGTAACTGTAGTGTCATTCCACATCAAAAACGGCAGTACAATCATTATCAGGTACAGTAGAGCTAAAACATGTGTCATTACGCTTGCTAAGAGCCCAGCTGCACCCACCCACCCCTCCGCCCGTCCCCAAGAATGCCTAGTCACTAAGTTCTTGATCTGAGTTCTCCCTCGGGGGCTCACAGATGTCTCCTCGGTAACTGTTCCATTTCCCCCATATCTGTGTCCATTTCTTGGGGCACCCCCTATGTATATAAACCGCCTTTTCAGCAACCATGAGCGAGTCCATGTCCCTACACCATTGGGGGAGGGTGGGAACTGACTGGACCCCCACTTCTGCACTATGTTTTGTTTCGCAACCATCATGCCTATTGTTGCCCATGTTTGCATTGCGCAGTTAAGGTCGGTGGGTTTCCATATATTGAGGAGACACCTCCTGGGTTCCTGGAGCATCCTGATGTGTGTCGCCTGCGAAAGTGTACGCATGACCGCCCTCCAGTATTGGCTGACTACGGGGCACGTCCACAGGGCATGAAAGAGGCTCCCATCTTTCCCGCAGCGTCGAAGACAGAGGGGAGAGTCAGTCTGTTTGAGTTTATAAAGGAGAGTTTGTGTGTAATATGTGCGGTGTAGTATTTTCAGCTGTATGAGTATGAATTTGGATGGTATCGCTACCTCCCTAGGGAAGGCTATGCCCTCCTGCCACTCCGTCTCGTCAAAGTCACCGAGCTCTTCCTCCCACCTCGTTTTTAGGGCCACCAAAGGGTCTGGCTGATTGTTTATGATTTTGCGGTACGTCTGAGATATGGCTCGCTTAGTAAGGTGGTCCGTGAGGAGTCTGTCCTCCAAGGGCGATGCTTCCGCCAACTGTGTACCCGGCGCGATCTGTGCCATGAGCGCATGTCTGACCTGGATGTATCGGAATCTTTCGGCATCGTCCATGTCATACTCAGTCTGCAGCTGCTCGAATGATATCACCCCCCCCCTTCCTCCAGAGGTCCCCCACTCGCGAGATCCCTATCAGGTCCCACTGTTGAAATCCTTTAGTATTACGCAGACTACCCAGCCTCCGCACGTCCCACAGCGGCATAGCCTGTGTTATCTTTCCGTCCCAACCCAGGTCCTTCTGTGCCTCATGCCACACCTGAACCGTGTGCGCCGTCGGGCCCGTAAGATTATGTCTCTTATTCTTGTTGTACAATGCCCCCATGATGCTGCCCTCGCCCAGCAGCATCCGGTCCATGCGGTACGCTGGCTCATCTCCTGGCGCGTGGAGCCACTGGTTGACAAACGCAAGTTGCGAGGCCCAGTAGTAGATTTTGATATCTGGGAGGGCAATGCCGCCATCGTAGCAGCCCTTTGTCAATTTGTGCATCGCTATTTGTGGTGCCTTCCCCTCCCATAATAAGCTGGTAACCTCAGCGTTTATCGTTGCAAAATACTTGTGGGAGACCGGAAACGGCATGTTTTGTAGTATATACAAGAAACGGGGGAGAGCCATCATTTTGAAGAGGGCCGCTCTCCCCAACAGCGTCAGCGGTAAGGAGCGCCAATGCTTGACATCACGACGAAGCCGCATAAGGGGCTCTACGAGGTTCTTCGCGACGAAGTGCGCCTTGTCGGCGGTTACATATATTCCCAGATATTTTAACCCCTCCTCCGTTATCTGCATCCCGCATCCTTGCGGAAGCCGTGGTGGGGGGCCCCGGAGCACATAGAGACACGATTTCTCCCAATTAATAGTATACCCGGACACTCGGCCATAGGATGTGCATATGTCTAGGAGACAATTAATGGAGCTCGCCGGCGATGCCAGGTAGAGCAGGATATCATCCGCATATAGGGATACGCGGTCCTCCCATCCCCTTGCCCATTGGAGACCCCGGATAACCGGGTCCTGCCGAATCCAAGCCGCCAGCGGCTCCAGCACCAGCGCAAAAAGAAGCGGCGAGAGGGGGCCTCCCTGTCGCGTTCCCCGTCCCAGCGGGAAAGTGGATGACACATGGCCGTTCACTACGACCTGGGCTAGAGGGTGTGAGTAAAGTAATTGGACCCAGGCACAGAACTTTGGACCGAAGCCTACATGCCGAAGAACCGCAAAAAGAAAGGGCCACTCCACCAGGTCAAATGCCATTTTGGCGTCGAGTGACAGAATAACAGCCTCTTCCTCAATAGTGATTTGCCGTGCGAGGACCCCGTGAAGACGCCTGAGATTCAGGGCGGTGTTTCTGTTAGGCATGAAGCCCGATTGATCCGGGTGTATTATGGTGGCTAAGTAGGCCTGTAATCTGGTGGCCAACACTTTTGCCAAAATCTTCGCTTCCGCATTGAGAAGGGAGATCGGCCTATAGGAGGCACATTCGTGCTGAGGTTTATGGGGTTTGTGGATTGCCACAATCGTGGCCAGCCGCTGATCTCGGGGCAAAGCCCCCTTCTCCAGGCTGTCTGTGTACATATTCAACAAGTGGGGCACCACCTGCGCCGCCGCCCTTTTATAAAATTCTACAGGTAGGCCGTTCGGTCCCAGTGCCTTCCCCGGGTGAAGGGCAGCAATCGCCGCCGTGAGCTCCTCGGGAGTCAGGTCGGCTTCTAGGGTAGCCACTGCCGAAGGGGCCAGTGCCGGCATGCGTATATCTCGGAGGAAGGCCAAGTTGTCGTCCACGGTATTCGTGGCTTTCGGGGTGTAAATTCCGCGATAATGCAATGCAAACGCCTCTGCTATCTGCTGCAGCTCTGTCGTAGACGTGCCGTCAGCTAGTTGACTTCTAGCCACCCATCTATTGGCCCGTTCCCTGCGGTCTAGCCATGCCAACAATTTTCCCGCCTTATCACCCATTTCATACACTGTATGTCACGTCTCCGTGAGCCTCGCGGTCGCCAGCCCCCAGACATATGATTTGTATTCCTGCTGCGCCAGGTGCAGCTGGTGTGTCGTATGCTCATCTACCTGTAGCGCATGCGCTGCTTCAGCCCGGGACACCCTCTGTTCCAGCCCCTCGACCTCCTTTTTCTGGGATGCTTTGTGATCTGCCACCAGTGAGATAGCCTCCCCTCGGAGCACTGTTTTATAGGCCTCCCATAGTGGATGCTGGGAATTTTATTTGTGCTGTTGCACCCATTTTTTTAAAAGGATCTAGTAATTTTCCGAGTTCCCATTGTCTAGAAGCTGATTGCTGAGACATCCGATCTGATCTGGAGTGTTATATCATCTGCAATCAAGGAGTTTCATTTTAGTGCTTTATTAAGTATGTCCTATTTCAAACTGTATGTCAGAAAGTGTACTAGTATTTTCCTTGGTCTTGTTTTGTTGGAATTGAGCCTAAAAGGATCCCTATGTACTCTTTGTATATCTGCCATCAGAGCCTCCTCCGAGCACTCAACATATGTTGCTTGTTTTATTACCTTTACTACGTACTCTTTTATTTTACTCCCCTGTGCTCCTTGTGGTACTTTGAGCAAGCGGATGTTATTTCTCCTTTGAGAATTTTCTAATGACTCTAGTTTGTCTTGTATTTCCAGGTCTTTTTCTTTTAATGCCACTATGTTCTTTGTATTCTCTTCCATCTGGTTTGTTAACTCAATTACAGTGAGTTCGAAGGCCATGGTCCTGGCAGCAAGTGAATCTATCTTGATATCTAATTTTTTACACAAGCTTTTACTATCCACTGGATTATTTTCCGATGTCGAGAATCTATCTCTCATTTCTTTAGCAAGAGCTTGTAGCATATCACACAATGATTTTGACTGATTTTCACTCCCAGTATCACAACTCATAGTTTCAGCAACCTGTGCATGAGCTCCCTCAGGCTCTTCCGAGTTGTCTCTGATTGGCCCAAACTGAAATTTATCTAAAGAATCCTGTGTTTCTGATATTTCTATGAGGTTATCCTTATGGCTCTGACCCACCTCTGCTGCCACCATAGTATTATCTACTTTGTCAGCCATTTCTGAACCCAGTAGTTCTGCCTCATCCATTAGTGGAAAAAATCTATTGAAGGTGGAGAGATTCGTCAGTGATTCGCTTGGATCGAATAAAGAGGTTTGCTCTACTGGTTCTAATATTAGCGTGCTGGGAGTAACTTTAAAATAACTTCTCAAGGAAGGTGTTAATTTAGGAGTCTCTTTAGTCAAAGAGCCACTCTTCTTTTTGCAAGGAGCTTTAAATTTGGCTGCGCCTAAATCTTTCTTCATCAATTTATTCTGTATTGGCGGTTTTTTGTTAATTTTAGGTTGTTGTACTCCAGGATTTTTTATGTCTTTGCCTCCTTGAGAATCCGCCATGTGGACGTTCAATTTTGTACTTCTAAGGGAATACCTGGTTCGCCCCCAGCCTGAATTTACTGACATGCAGCCTAATTCTGTATCCTTTTGCTGCTCAATCTTACCTCCCTTGCTGACACGAAGTTCTCCAGAGACTCTGCACAAGTTCTCAGCTTCTGACTCCCCCTCCATTGCTCTCACCACTTGCTACCGCTTCCTCTCCACCCAGCTCTGGCACTGGAATTGCTGCGTCTTTTCCGGTGCCGTAACTGTGCTGCCCCTGCCTCTCCCGCCCTGGAAGCGAAGCACAGCCACGGCCCTCCTCCCCTGGTCCAGCTCCCGAGCCGCACGCACCCAGAGCGGCTCCCAGTCCATGCACGAACCCGGCAGCTTCCACGATGATCCCCCCGGGCAAAACCTCCTTGCCTGCTCTCCCGGGGCAGCCGGGACACCCACAGTCACCGTCTCCAGTCCCGCCAAATCCTGCCAAGAGCCCCAGCAGCCCCCGCCACACAGACACTGACCAGCAGGAACAACAACGGCAGACGCACAAGTCGACTACCACGAAGTCGCCAAAGAAAGGACCCAATTCAGAGGTACTGCAAATCTCTACTCCTCGACAAATTCAGTTTTGGGGGGCAATCAGTGCATTACATGCATTTTCAAAACCTCGGGACACGTTTTTCAGGATAAATCTGCTCCTGACCTACGGGAGCCTCCGCGACCCGCTACTCGCTGGCCGCCATGTTCACCTTTTCTTGCTGATGCTTAAACAGTTAGCGAGAGAGTGGCAATGGTCATGGACCTCCACCATGTTGTGCTGTAATTCATTTATATAGTATATCAGCAGTTCCCATGATATTGCAACATGGCTGGAAAGTTGAGGTTCCATTGAATTTGCCAACCAACACCATATGTCCTTCATTGACCATTATTCCACCCCCTCAGTGCACCTCAATCATCAAAGGCTATAGCTCTTCCCCTCCATTTATGTAAAGTTTTAGGCTGGGTGACTACCTGGCTTTTCAAACATTGTCAACCAACACCATGTCCAGAGTGATATTTTTGATTAAAGATACTGCTAAGTAAACTGTAGTGATGTATTATGGTTTTATTATTTTTAATGAAAAAAAATAGGGGCATCTACAAAATGTGGTAAGTTTTTTTGTAGCCAATCAGACCACCAGTACCAGGGCCGGTTCTGCTGAAGAGGCGGTTGGAGGGGGAGATACAGTGGCGGCAGGGCCAGGCGGTGGTAAGACACATTGCTTGCTTATTGACAATTACTATTATACTCACCGCTACAAGGCATTGTGATACTCGTGTTTACGGGTGGGTGGAGTTCGTGGAGTTGCATTATGCAGAATTCCGCAGAGTTGCATAAAAACTTCTTGGAATTCCTCAGAGTTACGCTCCACCCTAGAGGTCATAGAATGTCTGGTGTACGAAGTCAATGGGCGTCGTTTGGCTAAGAATCTGCTTTTAGGGACTGTCAAATGCAATCATCCACCAATACAAATAAATCACCACTCATCTTCCACGAGGCGCAGCCGCAGCTCCCCCTGATCTGTGGAGATGAGAAATGATTAGTAACACAACTGTACCATCTTGTCTGGTTCAAAACTACTCTGTCCACTGGTAGACTAATAACCAGGTACTCGGAGGGAAAGTAGAACAAGAAATATTTATTATACACGTGAGCGGGCACAGGTACGTGCAGCCTCCAGGGAGGGTGTACAGGAGTGCGTGGACGTAAGGTATCTGAGGGCTACATTTATAGTAGTGAACAAACAGGAAGGTGGTAACAGACTCGTTAGAACCAGTTTTCTCCAGTCAGCTCAAGCCTAGACATGTCTTACAAAAATCTGCAGATGTAGCAAACATGTTCTTATCAATATCAGACACTGCAGCCTTGAAAAGGGCAGAGCGCTCTCTAGACTGAGGGGCAGCTGGGTTGTTTCACTTCAGTCACATGATTTACAAGAAATGTTAAGACAAAACTTTCGGTTAGCCAAGAACAGCAACTCAGTAAGTAATGAAATACATGAAACAGATGTACACTGAATACATGGTATACAAAATGGAGGAGAAAATGCTCAATAAATTCGGCCTATTGTATATTTTCTAATAGCTCTACTGGCTGCCTCACAAAGTCATTCTGGTCTCTGCTAGAGGCCCCCAGGACCCCTAGGCTTGCCAGAAAATCCAATGCCAACTGCAGCAGCGACATTGCGATGGTGCTTTGCAGGATTCGGTTATCTCGGCTCTTCGGTGGAGGTGTTCAAAGCCTTACGGCCACCATAGTCTGTGCACTAGTTCTGTAAGGTGACATAGCAGGGATGTTCCCTCTGTGCAGCTCTTCCTCCAGAATGAGAAATTAATTATACCAACTTCCTCATCTGGAAGCAGAGATGCAAAAAGGTGAAAAACGTACCTGTGACCAATTTCCTTGACCTGTAGGAGGCATGTACCACCATGCTGTCCACAATAGCTCACTTAGGAGTGCAGAAGTTAGTAAAAGGCAGAATCACACACAGCTGCAGGATGGTCGGTTGGGATAGGTGTTTCTTTTTAGCCTCCGTGTTACTGCTGCAACGTACGTCTCAGGCAAACAACCCAAGAGGTCAGAACAAACCAAGTAAGTAAACCTTTTATTCCACTCAACGTACACATTTAGGGAAAGGCAACTTGATCCGGCTGTGTCTGGAGCAGACTTGTAATGACAGAAATCTAAAGATGTTGTTTTTAACACTCCAGGTAGCGCTGTGAATCCAAGGCACTTTTAAATCTGTCAAAATAACAAATGCTAGTCTGAGCTATGCACAATCTAAAGACGGTGAAAAATGACTCTTTTTGTGTTCATTGGAGTGCACAAACAATTTTTGGGAGAGCAGGCATGCTTTCAAAACACCTGCGGATAGATAGATGTTTTTTAAAGTCCAGTGGGCGGTGGCCGGCGGGGGCAAACACCGCCACATGGTGGCATCAGAGTTTTTTGTAGAACTCTGCACTTCCAATGGAGTGCAGTGTTTGCAAAACACCGCAAACTACGCTGGCGCCCCCGTGATGATGAACCCCCCCACTTTAGCAGCTACAGAGATGCTTGAGTTCTTATGGCCTCTTATATTTGCAACTCATCAAAAGCTCACATATTGAACACTAAAAATGATGGTTTGATGGAAACGGGAAAGAACGGAAGGTTAAAAGAAAGGATGGGTGAAATGGTATATGAGTGAAAGGATGTGTGAATGGGTGAAAGGATGAGTGGGTGGGTTTTGGGTAAATGAATGGATGGGTGAAAGGATGGTTTAAAGGGTGGATACTGAGTGGATGGATATAAGCATAGATAATATGGATTAGAAATGTTGGTGAAAGACTGGATGAGTGAAAGTAAAGCTTAAATCATGGTGGCTATCAATGGGTGAGTATAGAAGAATGAAGGGATGGATGAATACTTACCTAAATGAAGAAACAAGTGAGCTCTTCTGGAAAGGGGCATGCTCAACTACTTCACTTACTTGGCTTTATGATTATCAAAGCTATGGTTCAAAATGGGGGGTATTTTAATTTTTGGTCTACTCCCTTCACTCACAGTATTTGTTAAGTGAGACAGATATGTATCCCACCTATAATCATTCATCAACCCCTACCTGCCCATGGCATTTTTCCACCTATGACTTAAGTGCAGGATGGTTCAATTTGTGACTGCAGTGTTGGCTATGCAATGTGCGTCTGCATCAGTTAATATAGCATTTACAAAGTTTTCATTCCATTGTAAACAGAACACAAGGTATGTTTCCCACTGTCCACTCATTCACCTCTTAGTACTTCACTTCTTTATTCTTTCCTAAGTTCTTCCGTCCCAGCATACCAAACAATTGAAAAATCCATTCTTGGCATTAGCCATATTTTTATGGCCATGTGAATTGATTCATAAAAACATTTAATGGTGTCCCATAACAAATTTATGCCTATTCACATTTTTCCCTTTCGACTTTCATCACTTACAGTTACTGAATAAGCCAAAGCTTAGGCACATCTTGATGATCAGTGACACCCTGCTATTCTATGGCCAAAGCTTTACCTATCCATCCTAATCCCTCTAATATACCCTACAGTAGAGTAAGTCAAGTTCCCTTTCCATTCTGCAAAGCAAATTAATTTGTTGGAAGTAGTTTGTGGTGGAGGGCGAGTTGCACTAAGTGCCTGATTTCAAGTTTGGTAGATGGGATACTCTGTAACAAACGTGTCAAATACAGTGTATACATTCCGTGACTTTGCAGGTAGTGCAGTACATCTTTTGTCCCATCATCTACTTATGGAAGACAGGATATCTGCCTTTTATACATGACGTGTTTGACATAGTATTTCATTTGTTATTCATCTGCATCTTTGGAGTCGTGGTAGAGTTTGAAAGGAATTTGGAGAAGAGCAGGGTCACAGGAATTAAAGTAAGATAATTATCCATTGCAGCAACCCCAGCTGCAGACTGCAGAGAGTAGCAAAGTACCCCACACGCTGGGTAGCATGCTTACATTAATTTAGCACAACAACTTGTACTCCATAATGCATTATGCCTTATTCATTAATGAGAGGTAATTTATTTATATTTTTCCACACAAAGTGCCCGTTTAGTTTTTTTTACTAGGAAAGCCTTTAAAAGTAAAATAATTAAGTCACTCAGTTTTTAAATCTGGTATTATTTTGCCTTAATTCTTTTCAGACAGTCAGTGCTTTTTATGTAAGTCATGTGTGGGTGAAAAGTGGCCTTGTGACTCTCCTTATCTCATCAAATTCAAGTGGCCTTAAGGGACCAAGACCTGGAACACCCTCCCCAGTAACCTACGGCAGACCCAAGACCTACTGGCCTTCAGAAGACTCCTCATGACCTGGCTCTTTGATCAGTATTAGCTCCCTCCCTCCCCCAGCGCCTTGAGACCCTCACGGGTATGTAGAGCGCTTTACAAGTGACCTGATTGATTGATCGATTGATTGATTGATTGACCAGCAATGTACTGCTAATGTGGCACCCACTATTGAATTCTAAACAAGTGTTTGCAAAGAGCATTGTTTAAAATGTGTATTTTCTCTCGATACAACTACTCTTCCCAGTCCACCACCACCACTGACATGGCAGGCGATAGTGGTCCGACTGCGGGAGCAGAGACTGGAGACCATTCAGGCTGAATAATGGTGGCCCTGGAGGATGTGGAGGCAGAAGCATCTGCCTCTGCCCCAAGTTCATCCAGCCAGCCTTAGCCTCTAGCCTCCCAGCCAGTACATCGCCTGCGCTACCACCTGCTGTCAGGGGCCCTCATCAAAACTGCTGCCCCCTACTCAGTCCACCTGTTCCACCACTGCTTCCTGCAGTGAATGGACCAATCTGAAAGCCAGTTGGGACAAATAGAGCAAAGCCTGGATTAATTCTGGAGCCGCAATGACAACCCCATCTTCTGGGCCCATTTTTTAAAATTTATTTTTAGTTGGGAGGGACTTTAGTTATGTGGGTAGAGAGGGTGGGAAGGTAGTTGGGACAGGATGTTTGCGGACTTTCTTGGACAGTTTTCTTCTTTGGACATTGGTTGGGGATGGGGCAATTTGTTTGGGGAGAGGGTAGGTGGAGAGGGTGAGTGTTTTGCTGGTAAATATTAAAGGGAAACATTATTTTATCATACTTTATGCCTGTAGTAGTTTTTTGTACTTTACTTTTACTTTGCACCGCTCCCTTATTGCGCAGCCTGTTTTTTAATCCGTTTATCAAAGTGTATACCTATTAGTCATAGTAAGTTATATAGCCTTGTCTTACTACCCTCTGTAACTTAATTATCTTGACCATTAGGTAGGTATGCTGCCTTGACCTATATTTCCTACAACAACCTAGATAAACAATTACTTATCTGCAGTAGAAGTTAGTTGCTCACTTACTAAGGAAACTAGTTCACTTCATGCCATAGTTCTCTTATCTGAATAGATGAAGCAATGGCTGCTGCCTCTCTCAATCTTCTAAAACTTTAGTTACTGCAGGGTTTCTCGAGGGATGGCATAACATAACAATGGTCTCATTCCCTCCTAGGTGATCTCCAACTGTAGGATTAATTTAAAGGATTCGGCAAGGCAACTTAATTGAAGGAAAAACTCTATGAGTTGGTGGGTCATATATATATCATAGCCTTACAAAGTTTGAGACAGTCACCAGACTACTACCACCATGACACAACAAAGAATAGCAATAGTAACTTCTTCTGAACAATGGGGAGCTAGTATTTAATCAAAACTAAAGTTATGAAAATCCTTGAGTTAGAAAAAGTGGACAAGGTTAAGCATTTAAGCAAAACAAGGCTTTAATGACGATGCTGACAAATGATGTTCTTCTATATCTAAAATATGGATCATGTTTATGCGTGGGTGGGTAAATGGGGCCAGTGTGGGTTATTGCTCAGGTAATAGAAGATCCCACAGATACTTGATGTTGCTTTCACCACATTCACCCCACCAATTTTGTGATACATTTATGATGTAAATTAAGCCACACCTCAATAAATCACAGAGTCTGGGGAAGAGGATTAGTGGTTTAGAGCATGGGTAGGAATGGGGATTTGAGGAAAGGCAAGACGAAGACAAAGCACTACACAATGACAATATTCATCTGGGTGATGAGCATCACATCATCAATCTGTTGTGGAAGGAAATGAAGGAATCAGCATGACACAGTTCAGTTAAATGCATTGCAAACAGTCCTGCCACCCAAAAGACCCAAGTTATTATTGTATATCTGAATGTTCTGTCATCTAGGTTTGAAAAATGCAAATTATGAAGGAGTGAAGTGAACACACAGATATAATAAATATTCTTAAAATAAAAATGATACAGTATTGCCAAATTGGGAGGTGCATCTGTAGTCTTCTCGGATTGTCCATCAATCGTAGGTACCTAACTGAAGCAGGTTGTAAGATAAGCAGGAGTGTTATGGTGCTTTTGTCTTTTGTGCAGTTGAAGAGTAGGACTCTAAATTATATTATAGAGCCAAGGAGAAGGAGAGAAGGTAAGCTTCATGAGAAGAATACGAAGAAGATGCAGAGGCAGAGCAATTGTCTGCTGCACTTGTTCATTTTATGACTCATGTGCGATCAATTAACTGAGAAGTGAGAGCAAATTACAACCAATCACAGATAAGTGGCTACATGTACCAGGCTGATCTATGTCAGAACTGTCAATATAACATTTATCCAAGCGTGTGCATAATGCAAGGCGTTGTGCATGTGACATCGCATGTCTATCTCCAGTTACTTACAAATTACAACAACAGGCCTCCCACTTGCCCATGTAATGGTGGAGTTTCAAATTTGAGCCAGCACACACACTCAGCAGCATTGCATTTCCCAAATTAACACACTTGTCACCAGTCCACAGAGCTGAGTATGCCTCTTAGAGTCATCATCATGGTGGTTTCCCCGAAGTTGATAACTTCCTTCTTCCGGCTGTTGTTGAGGTAGTCCCGCCCTGAGTCCTTCTGTCATCCTAACTCAAAGTAATGAATCAGTCTAACTCTGTCCTGACCCAAATGAGAGATTGACCTGTAGTGCACTGCTGTTGATGTACAAGAAGAGAAGCATTAGTCATTTTTTATGTACATTTCTGTTTGTTAACTAAATAGACTTGCCTTGTCCTTGAGGAGCGTGAACAAGAATGGAAAGGAGTGGACCTGGCAATGAAAATCTTGCTAGTTGTCAAAGATGAAGGGCCGATAACCTTCGGGATTCACCCTTAAGGCGCAGGCATTGCAAATCCTCACAATCAAGCTTACAAATTATAGTTGAACACCCTCCCTCACTGTGTGCCACCACATTAATCATCACTCACAACCACTCATATATCACTCATTGGTCCAATAGTTACCTGTTCTAATCCAAGCATGGTGGTACACAATTGTTGATCCTCTGATGTATACAACACACATTGACCAGTCTTGTAAATCAAATATTCTTTGAAAGTCCTGCTAAGGGATGAAAATAAGGATAGGCATGGGACAGAGGCAGGCATTGCCTCTCCAATGTCCTTGAAGGGAAAGGAGGGGAAGGCTTCTTCACTGCACACTGGTCCAATTCCAATCCAGCCATACATGTGCTTTAAATGGTGGGGCTGCATAAGTGAGTCAAACACAAGCAAACAAAATATATAATGTTCTCCTAGCTATATCCAAATTTTTGTTTTTGGGCAACGCAGTTCAGCGATATAAAGTTCTATGGTGGTCTAGGCCTACTCAGCCAAGGAAGCAGAGTTTGTCCTCAAACTCAGGTAGTTCACCCAGAAGATGGTCAGCTAACACACTACTATGACCTGAGTCTGACCAATCACCCTCATTCTCCTTCTGTGTTATTCCAGGTATAGTGTAACTTGGTGGGATAAAGTGTTGGTTCATTTTGATCATGGTCAATCTCTCCACGTTCGCGATTGTTCCTTCTCACTGTGACCACTGTACCAGCTGCACTGAATACACACTCAGCAGACACACTGGCTACCGGTCAAGCCAGATACTTTATTGCCAGCCTGCTGAGCACTGACCATTGGCACCTCTTCCCATACCAATACGACAATGGGCTTTGATCCAGATAGACCTCTGTTGGGTCATCTAGATAGTCCTGGACCATCCTCTGATTGGTCATTGGTGCTGTAACTTGCTCAAACTCTTTTTCCTTTGCCTCTGCATGGGACCTAAGACCTGCCACTTAAAACCAAGTAATTGCAGAAGTTAGGGCTGATGCTCCTGTGGTGTGGTTGTTGCCGGTGTTGTTGTCGCTGGCTGTGAGACAACAGGACTGCCTTCTCTGGCAGTTGAAAGTGGAACCTCAGAACTTCTGGCCGGGAGTGGGTCTCTAAATTCCACTCATTCTTCTTCCAGGTTGCTGGGTCGATCAGCAATTCACGTCTTGTATTGTGAAACATCCCCTTTAGAAAAAGGAATCAAACTGGCCAGTAATTTTTTGTACCATCGATCAAAAATTGTGGCACAGATGAAATGTTTGGACCACACAATTTCTCTTTGGATCCTTGTATTATCAGCCAGATGAAGAATTAAGCTCTCCACCAACTCATATGCTTCTTTCTTTTTGTCCATACCTGCATACATTTCAGACACATTCTTTAGATGTTCCTGTAGCATATGCAACAACAGGATAGCTAGGCCTATTGTACTGTCCTCCTTGCTGACTTCCCATGTGAAAACCTCAAAAGGAAACAGCATCTCTGTCAGCCATTTGACTAGGACCCATTTGTCTATCTCAATGATCATGTCTTTCCCAACTGCATCCCCTCCTTGCATGACATATTCATTGATTGGTCTGTACTGCTCAAACAGATGTTGCAACATGCAATAGTTCAAGTTCCAATGTGTTGGCACCTCCTGTATTAGGGTTTCAACTGGCACTCTATTATCACGCTGAATGACCCTCAACTGCTTCCGGGCTTTAAAAGAATAGCTGAAATGAGTGCAGATTCTTCTGCAGCTGGACAGTAAGTTGCTGACTTGGTCTTCTTTAATGAGAAAATACTGTACAACGAAGCTGATGCAGTGCACCAAACACAGGACCCTGAAGTAGCTATCATCTGCCATGGTCTTAACTATATTACTGACATTATCTGTGGTAACAAATCAAATGTAAGCCCTCTGAGTTGCAGCCATTCAAAGATCTTGCTGTTAAAGTCTTCCAAGATGTTGGCAGCTGTATGGGATTTCTCCATAGAGAACATGGTTACTTTTGCATGCTTCTGGGCATGATTAAAAATGTAATCAGTGTCGAAACCTGAAGATATAATTTCTCTACCCCCACAAAAGAGATCCAGTGTGCAGTGATACTTATGTAATCAGTGGCTTGGCAAATAGTCTACATGTCTGTCATCAGGTGGATAATGTGAACAGCGCCCTGCTGCAAAGCTTGTCCAACCAATTCAAGGACATCGTGATGGATTGCTGGAACAAAGGTTCTAGCGAAATAGGTCTGGCTAGGAACCTTCCATTTCGGTTAGATGGACACCACAAATTCTATAAAACCCACTCCTTCCACAAAAGAAAAAGGCAGGACATCTAACGTTATTTTTTAAGCTAGCTTTCCATTGAACAAACGTGTCGTTGGCTGGTTGCATTCATACTTCCCCTACTGCCTAAACATGGAAATAATAGCAGAGTGGAATTTTTTCTTTTCTGGTGCCACTGACACAGGCGACTTCAGGAGAGAAGAAGGTGGTAGACTCAATGTGTGTGTTAAGGGAGTCACTGTATGCTGTTGCTGTGGTGCCTCCATCTGACTCTGAGCCTTGTGCCATTTTGACATTACTAATGTGGGCGATACTAGTACACTGCTGGGGACAGGGCTGCTTTGCGTATAGATATCACCCTCATATTCCTCATCACCTTCACCTTCCGCCGTGATCAGAGCAGATTCCCTGCTCTTATTACCTTCACCAACACTACCTGCAGCAATTGTTTTAATTTGCTCCTCCCAGCAGATTGCATGATGTTTCATTCATATGGGTCATTAGGCCTCCAATACATAGTGCGTGTCAGACTTACCACAATGAACAGACACTTGGCAAATGGAGCATATGGCAATGTTATCTGGGGAGGTCAACTTTCTCATTGAGCCACTGGTGCCACTGCCAATGCCTAAGGAAATGGAGGTAGATGAGCATGTCGATAATTGCCTCTGTTCATTGAGTACTTTACTGAGCTAGTTGTGGATGCAGGTCACAGGGGCCTTGCAAATATTGATGCTGGCAGTGGTAATTGTATCAGTGCCACGTCCCTCGCAGCAGGTTGAGGAGGGGTAATGTTGGTGTCCTCTGGGGCTGGGGTATTGTCCATGATGATGACTGGCTCATCATCCGCCTCGTCTTCATCCATAACTCTAATTTTTTCAATTACTTTATTTTTCCCTTGCCTCTCCTAGCAAGTCTCAGACTGAGGCGGGTTCCAATCCACGTCCAGCTCCTCAGAAGATCTTTTTCCTTGCTTGAGATCTGGAAGCAAAAGGATCTTCCAATAGAGGGGGATCTACTAGCTCAGCAGAAAGCTCAATCTCCTGTTCTGCTCCTACTTCGAGAAGATCTACTATTGCTAGTTGCGGCTCTTGTTGTCCATTTAGCTGAGTTTCAGGCAAGGACTGGGAACTACTTTGTGAAGAGACAAATCCAATTCAACATCAGACAATATAATTTAGTATGGTTACGTAAATTATAAATAAATAATTATCAGCAATACATAATATTTCATTCACAATCAGGAATAATAATTAACAAAAACATACAGATGCAACTGTTTGCTTTATGTGCATCATCTAGGGAGCACATATGGCAATCAGGGAGGTCCAGGTGGAAATGGAATAATCCTTTGAAAATTAATGCTGCTGTGCAGCTGTGCACATATGGTAGGCAGGGGAGATAATAGATGGGGGAAATGTAAAAATATACTTGTTTTGGGAGAAAATAATTACAGAAAAATTCTAAAAGATTAAAAGGAAATAAAAGAAAACAATGGAAACAAACGTTGAATTGCTGATGTACTAGGGGACTATGAGAAACCCACTGGGACTTGGTAGGCAAGGAGGTGCAGGTGAAAAAAATATATAGTCTTTGAAGCTGTTCATAATCATAATATATGATACATTAACTATTAGCAATAGGGCCTGCAGCATTATATTAAACTTATATCAGGGAAAAGTTAAGAAATTAACACAAACAAGTAATATACTTGTTTTGGGAGAAAAGAATTACAGAAAAATTCTAAAAGATTAAAAGGAAATAAAAGAAAACAATGGAAACAAACATTGAATTGCTGATGTACTAGGGGACTATGAGAGACCCACTGGGACTTGGTAGGCAAGGAGGTGCAGGTGAAAAAAATATATAGTCTTTGAAGCTGTTCATAGTCATAATATACAATACATTAACTATTAGCAATAGGGCCTGCAGCATTATATTAAACTTATATCAGGGAAAAGTTAAGAAATTAACACAAACAAGTAAAGAAAGGAACACAAACAAAAAGGCTTAGACCTCTCCTATCAATTTCCATAGACAATCGCTTTGAAAACTGGAAAAAGGTTTGCTACACAAAATGGTCACTGGCCACATGGTCAAATAACAACAGCCAGCAGGGAGGCATGGCCACCACAAAGGACACATGCATGCCTATGGCAAAAGCACATTGACTGGCTACACAAAATGGCCACCTGACACATGGTCAAACAACAATACCAAGTGAGACATTACAACAATAAAGAAGGCATTCAGGCCTATGGCCAAAAGGACACTGGTTGGCTACACAAAATGTTCACATGGTCAAACAACAACATTAAGCAAAGAGGCATGGCAACAACAAACAAGGCATGCAGGTCCATGGCAAAAAGCACACTGGCTAGCTGCATAAAATGGGCACCGGCCACATGGTCAAACAATAGGAACCTGCAAGGAGGCATGGCCACAACAAAGAACATATGCAGGCCTGTGGCAAAGCACACTGGCTAGCTACACAAAATGGCCACCGGCTACATTGTCAAGCAGAACAACCAATGGAGAGGCATGGCACAACAAAGAACAGATGCAGGCCTATGGCAAAAGCACACTGGCTGGGTACACAAAAGGGCCACTGTCCACATGGTCAAACAGCAATACCAAGCAAGGAGGCATGGCCACAACAAAGAAGGCATGCAGGCCTATGGCAAAAAGCACACTGGCTGGCTACACAAAATGGCCACCGGCTACATTGTGTAGCAGAACAACCAATGGAGAGGCATGGCCACAACAAAGAACAGATGCAGGCCTATGGCAAAAGCACACTGGCTAGGTACACAAAATGGCCACTGTCCACATGGTCAAACAACAATACCAAGCAAGGAGGCATGGCCACAACATAGAACACATGCAGGCCTATGGCAAAGCACACTGGCTCGCTACACAAAATGGCCACCATCCAAGTGGTCAAACAGCTACACCAAGCAAGGAGGCATGGCCACAAAAAAGAAGGCCTCCAGGCCTATGGCACAAGCACCGTGGATGTCTACACAAAATCAAAAGGAATAAATGATGTACAGAATGCTGAACAATGCAAACATTCACCCCAGTCACAAAGATCTGGGTCTAATTCATCGTTCTTGTGCTCATCACACCACCGCAGTTTGGACACAGCTGTATGCAAATCAGTCTTGACCCTGGCCCTCATGGGAACAGTCCAGCCCGAATTGCCAAGTCAGGTCCTCCTTGGACCAGAAACAAGCATCCTGGGACCGGTTTCCGGGAATCACCCCTCATCAGTCAGGATAGCTTGAATCCAGTAGAGCAGTGGGCACGGTGATGGACACATGTCTGGGCATACCCTTCCCACTTAGGGCTACAAAAGCAAAAGGAACAAATGATGGAAGGAATGTTGGACAATGCAAACATTCACCCCCAGTCACAAAGATCTGGGTTTAATCTATCGTTCTTGTGCTCACCACGCCACCCCAGTTTGGACCCAGCACTGGCCACATGGTCAAACAACAACACCAAGCAAGGAGGCATTGCCAAAGCAGAAAAGGCATGTAGGCCTGTGGCAAAAAGCACACTGACTGCCTACACAAAATGGCCGCCGGCCACATTTTCAAACAGCTGCAACCAACAAGGAGGCATGGCCACAACATGGAACACATGCAGGCATGTGGGAAAAGCGCACTGGCTAGCTACACAAAATGGCCACCGGCCACATGGCCAAACACAATAACCAGCACGGAGGCATGGCCACAACAAAGAACAGACACACGTCTATGGCAAAATCACACCAGCAGGCTACACAAAGTGGTCACTGTCCACATGGTCAGACAACAACACCAAGGAAGGAGGCATGACCACAACAAAGAAGGGATTCAAGGCTATGGCAAAAAGCACACTGGCTGGCTACACAAAATGGCCACCGGCCACATGGTCAAACAACAATACGAAGCAAAGAGACATTGCCACAAAAAATAAGGCATGCTGGCCTATGGTAAAAAGCACACTGACTGGCTACATAAAAGGGCCACCGACCAAATGGTCAAACAACAGCCAGCAAGGAGGCATGGCCACACCAAAGACCACATGCAGGCTATGGCAAAAGCACAGTGGCTCGTTACACAAAATGGCCACTGGCCATATGGTCAAACAACCAGCAAGGAGCAATCGCCACAACAAAGAACATATGGAGGCCTATGGCAAAGCACACTGGCTGGATACACAACATGGCCACCAGCCACATCATCAAACAACAACACAAAGCAAGGAACATGGCCACAACAAAGAAGGCATGCTGGCCTATGGTAAAAAGCACACTGTCTGGCTACATAAAAGGACCACCGACCAAATGGTCAAACAACAGCCAGCAAGGAGGCATGGCCACACCAAAGACCACATGCAGGCTATGGCAAAAGCACACTGGCTTGTTACACAAAATGGCCACTGGCCATATGGTCAAAAAACCAGCAAGGAGCAATGGCCACAACAAAGAAGGCATGCTGGCCTATGGTAAAAAGCACACTGACTGGCTACATAAAAGGACCACCGACCAAATGGTCAAACAACAGCCAGCAAGGAGGCATATCCACAACAGAGAACACACGCAGGTCTATGGCAAACATGCACTGGCTGACTGCTGAAAATGGCAGCCGGCCACATGGCAAAGCGACAACACCAAGCAAGGAGGCATGGACAACAAAGAACACTTGCAGGCCTATGGACACTGACGACCCAAAATGGCCATTGGCCACATGGCATTGGGAACAAATACAAATGGTGGCCTACAGCAACCACACTCACACACTGGCCAGACAAAGGAGACATGATAACACTGAACAAAACACTAGCATTAATTCAGCAATTCCAAAAACAAAGATGAACTGAGCTGTAAAAACACACATTTTTACAAGGCATCAAATATTTTTTACCCCACCTATACTGAAAAAACATGAAATGCCAAAAACAGACACCACAGAAACAGTTGTTTCATGCACTCATGACTAGTACTGGGCCTACTGGCTGGGTATCCCATTGGCAGATTAGGCCACACAGTAAAATAAGTTAATATTGAAAAAGTATTGATAAACATGGAGAAAATGTACTGAACTGTGCAACATTTTTCCTTTACAAAAGAAGAAAGATCAAATGCAAAAAACATAACTAGGCCCCTACTAAAACTGCAGGCCACTCACCACAATACATTTTTTTCATTGAATAAATGTAGCAATACATCCTGGTGCATGCCCTCCATCACACAAACAACACCCTTATAAAACAGTTTTTAAACTTACTTGTAATATCACAAAAAAGTCCCTAAATCCAATGGTATATATGCAGTAAACAAAGTGAGTGATCCTTCTAGCTCCAAATCCAAATTAAAGGTAACCAGGAGCTGGACAAAGCACTGGGAGGAACCTGCTGGACAGAAGCAGGACGTTGGAGTCTCTGGGGCACTTCCTCCTTGTTGAAAGAACTGTAAAATCAAGAAAAGGCTCCTTGCACTAAAAAAGAACTGGAACAGTCAGTTGGAGAAGAATATTAACTCAGAAACGTCTTTTTGCGTAGATTTTAGCAGCTTCTCGAGGAGAAAATCTGCTTGAGTATACAGCCACGGTTACTTGCGCTCACTCTCCCTCTTCAGAAAAACAGCGCCTAAAGCAGAGCTAGAGGATGTCAAATCTTGCGGGCGCTCTCCGGCAGCTGGCAAGTCTCGCGGGCGCTAATGAGAGCCTGGCAAGACTTGTTGCACTCATCAGCGTGTGCAAAAACATGACTCAAGCACACAAACTGAAAAAAAATCCTCCACGATGCGGAAAGTGGAATTTATCCGGAATTCAGTCTTGTTAGTACAGACCACCCAATCACTGTGTTACATCTAATATCCAGACTTTGTGTTTCTACTGGGGGGGGGGGGGTTTGAACAAAGTTAAAAACCTACCTTGTCTCTAAAGTACTTGTGAAATTATAAGCTGTGTACCTTTATTTCCTTCAATTGCTGAAGTGAAAAGAAGAAAGCCCCCAAGCCACTTGCAGGTTGCTGCTCCAAACAGAACGCAGACAACATGCAAGCGCTGCTTAATTGTGTATTGGGGTCGGGAATTTACACCAGGACAAATTCAGCACATTGCCCTTCGGTCGGCCGGTTCACCAGGTCCAGCCCAGAATAGCTGTTGGAATGGAGATCCAATGAGATACTCCTTCTTTCCAACAATGTGAAAAATTCCAGTGGCCCTATCAATACCCCAAGTAGAGAGAGAGAGTATAATTCGATTTACTGGATGTGTTACTGAAAAGATGCTTTCTGAAGGTTCTACTAACTTTGAGTGCATTCTTGACCTCTTGACCTCAAATTGGAATGGAATTCAGTTGCATTGTCTCCCCACTTTCATTAGTCTTTTTTCCTCACTCATATATAGTATCTTCTGTCTTCGTTGAGCCATATTTTATTTTTCAACAGTTTCTTTGCATGACAGACAATAAAGTAAGGACAGTAAACTGAACTAAATGGGCCTTGACAATAACTGCATCACACAGAACACCTTGGCATCCCTTCTGCACAGTACCCTGGGCTTTTGCAGCTAATTTAGCTTCCACCAACGCCTCAGAAACCATGCAAGGTTGAAAATCCAAGGAGCTATTCTCAGTTCCCATGGAAATACTTTCTGAAAGCATTGTGTGGAAAGGTCGAGATCAGAACTATATTGGGCTTTTTACTGTCACCATCCTTAGTACAGCAATTTTATAGTTTGGTATGATGCCTACCCTTCCCTTGCGCTACTTCCCCCTTCATTCATTTTTTTCTTTATTTTCTTTCCCTCTGCCTCAATTTTTTGAAGTCGAGCCACGATGTCTTGTGTAAAAAGACAAGAGAACCTCCCTTGTTCCAATACTTTAAGAGTACTTCAACATTTCCAGACTGCTATGATCCAGAGTCACTTAATGAATCATGGGTTGAGAAAATTATGCAGAGATCTTTTTGCTATGAGTACGTTACTGGTTGCAGGAATGAAACCTGAAGCGTCAGCTTCAACTTTCATCCTTCTGTCATATACATGAGTAGGAACATAACTGGGTTGGGTAATAACGTCACTCATTATTGAAGTGCCTTAATTTGTGATGTATGTACTATAAATTATTGTTGATAGAAATGGAGAATTCTAGTTAGCTAGGGTATCCACGTAAGCCAGGCAGAGTCAGGACAAGTAAGTTACACACCAAAGACAACCTGTGCTCACCCCATTGGTAGCTTGGCAAGAGCAGTCAGGCTTATCTCAGAGGGCATGTGGAAAGCATGTGCGCAACACACTCACACACTCACACCCGTAACACAATCAATACACCACAAAAGAGATTCCACACAGGATGATATATAAAAATATATAGTATATTGTACATAACACATAGACCAAAACAATATGAACCACAAATACTGTGCACCTTATGCGATTTCTGAAATAGAACTCGTTATCCTGTCATTTCAGGAATCAAAGTTTACATAAACTGGGACATTTAGGGCATGAAATGCAATTCATAACATAACATAGCAAGAAAGCGCATGAAGCACCATACTTCCCTGTAATGCGTAAACCACCAAATATCACTAGTAATGCATACCGCATGAAGTACCACCAGAAACCCCTAAATTCCCATGACATAATAGGGAACAGCACCCCTGTGCTCTTACTAAATATTGTACTGTAATTTGTCACCGAACGTGGGTTACAGGACCACCTGCATACCAACTATATTTGTGACTGTAATTCACAGCTAAATCTTTCCATCAACCAAGCAGCGGTCTCCATTGAGGTTAGTGGCAGGTGGGAGTCACATACAGCCTCCTCGGACCGTAGCACACACTCTGGCCCTCGGTGATGCGTAGTGCGGGCCCGGGGAGTGCTTGGCAGCTCAGGCGGTGTTCGCAATGTGGAATGTATTATAGAGCGTGAGACCCCCTGTAGAAATGAGGAACGCCTCAGAAGCTCCCACTCAGAGAATCCCGTGCCTAGTCTAGGGAGGCAAGTGTGACTCCCGAACACTCCCAGCAGGCAGCGATAGAATCCAGATGCACTGTGCAATGCTTAGGGGAAAATGTGCACTCCCAGAAAACTCACTGGGGGACAAGGCAGGTTCAGAATCTATCATGTGATGTTGTTATAGAATTTATCTTTATGAAATCTCCAGAGAGGGATCACTCACAATCCAAGGCACCGGAAAAGTGAAGCGCTCTCTACACTGATACAGGAGACACTGAGGACACACGCTGTTCCTTAATCCCGTGGCAGAGCTGTCCTTTAAGCTGGTAGAGGGGCTTAATGGTGCAGGGAGAGGACCCGACCACCTGTCCCTGGATACTGGCACTGGGGGCACGGAGAACATGCAGGCAGGCAACAGGCCAGCACACTGGTTTCCTCAGCAAAGTGGCAGTCTCTTTAGCAGCCAAGCAGGCAAGCAGGTCAGCACAACCAAGCAAAGTTGTCCAAGTGGTGATCTTCCTGGCAGCACCGCAGTCCTCTTTTGCAGTGTGTAGAACAAGCATTGTCTGGTTAAAAGTCCATGCAGTGTCTAAATGATGGGGTCAGAGCTCATAAACTTATACTCCAAATGTCTTTGATGTAGAAGTGACTTCTAAAGGAGCCTCCAAAGGGTACAGCACCGCCTTTCAACCCCAGCCCAGGCTCCAGGCATCAGTAGGGGGTAAGTGAGTCCTTTGTGTGAGGGCAAGACACAGCCTACACAAATGAATGTGTGCCAGCGTCACTCTCTCCCAGCCCATCAGTATGCAGAGGGATGTAGATGCCTCTCCTGTCACACACAGCCCTCCCTGTGTTTTGTTTGTCCGGAAAGTATGCACAAAGTTTGGAGTCACGCAGCAAAGCCCTAGAGTTCTAAGCACAGAGAAATGTTCACTTTCTGAAAGTGTCATTTGTTAACTAGTAATAAAAACTCCTCCGACACCAGTAAGCATTATTTATTACTACCATTCTAAACATACCAAACATGGTAACACTACTCCTTTCAGATCAGGACTTACCACTTAAACACATATATGGGAGTTCTCAATGCTAGCCTATGAGAGGAGTAGGCCTCACAGTAGTGAGAAATAAAATAGGCTGTTTGTCATTTGTCAAGACTATCCACTGGATGTGGGGAGGATGGACGTATAATCTACAGGTGATTCCGTGGAGAGCGCACCTTGACCAAAGTTTGAATACAGGGGCTCTCCTCATTCCAACTCCCATGGGGCAAGTAGGTTGAAAGAGCAGGGTTAATGTACCCTCTTAGTGTTGAGTGACCATAGGTCACCACACCCAGTGGATAGTCTTTGATCAGACTAGGAGCCCTCCCTTTTTCTATATGGTCCTGATGAATGCCAAGTAACTTTTTGGACAACTGGCAGAAACATGTCGACCTTTAACACAGCGGTGATGGGATAATTAAGGTCCCTATTTACCGCACTTACGTTTTTATTTCCATCTAGTCACCACATTAAAATAAAAAGTTGTCAGGTGCACTATTATGGCTTTTTAAACTCACATTACTCTCTGGGCCCCCACTTAGTTTAGAAGTGCATCCCTATCTTTAGGTGTATGCCCGCCCTCCACCAAACGCGGTTTTTGGAGGGCGAGGACTGGCAGATGATGAAGCATGACACCAGGTGGTGTGTGATGCCAGTCCATCACTTTTTGTAATGTGCCCACTTTAGCACTTTTCACTTCACATATACTCGGTCATTCTCTAGAAGCGGTCTTCACTGTGTTATACATGTTAGTTTGGAGGCTGGCTGTCTTCTAGTGCCCCACTGCCTCTGGTTCCTTCCTCAGGTCTTTACCTGAGGTCTCTAGTGGTCATATAAATAGTTTTAAATGCCAAGTCAGTGTGGCAGTAAACTGCGTACACAGGCTCTGCAGTGTCAGGCCTGAGACAGGTTTGAAAGGAACCTCTGTGAGTGGCTCAGCTAGTAGCATTTAATTTACAGGCCCTGAGTACATGGTATTCTACTTTACAAGGGACCTATAAGTAAATTGAATATGCCAAACAGGTGTAGACCAACATACCCTGTTTTAGGGGTGAGAGTAAATGCACTTTAGCACTGATTAGCAGTGGTAAATAGCCCACGGTCCTAAAGCCAACAAAAAGGTCAGACAAATAGGAGGAAGAGGGCAAAACGTTGGGGCTAACCCTGTAAAAATGGCTAGGTCCAACTATTGTTCTTATTCTATGAGTAGCCTCATAACTGAGTTACTAGTACAAGAGTAGAACCAGTTGCCGCTCATGAATGATGGGTCTTAGTTTACAACTGCTCTCTGAACCCTTTGATGAATAGGAGAGCAGCATATATTCCAGGATGTATCCAAAACATAGTCTTCAAAGAAGGCTCGACCCATACATAGCTGAACAGCCTCTTCAAGAACTCTGAGCCCGATTTACTAAGCTTTTGCATTGCCTCACATAAGGCAACCTAAGCCCTTAACTGGGATTTACTACGCCATGCAAAGCCACCATACGTGGCTCTGCGTGGTTTGGGAAATCCAAGGCAATACAACACAGCGCATTTCTCTGCCTTGAATTACTTCGCAGCAGGGAGGCGTCCATGGGTGGAGTGTGGACGTTCCCACGCGTCTACCCTTGGATTTTGGCGCATTCCCAGAATTACAAGGAGTTGTAAACTTGGGAATCTGTCAAAAGGTATGCTTCCCAGACCCAGGCATAAGGACAAGAAATATCTTTATTTCTCCTCGTAACGTCCTTTTCTATGTGCAATGCATTCCACATCACGCATAGATAATGCCAAATTTCTTTAAGGGTTGTTTTTGCGTAGGAAGGTGTCCCTTCCTGCACAATAACAATATTGCGAATAACGCAGGCATTCTTGCGCTATGGTGCAAGGGTGCCTGCGTTGGCACTAGGCAAGGCGGCAGAAGAAATGTGCAATATCTTTGTAAATATGGTGCATTTCTGATGTATGCCTTTGATGCAACGCAGCTGTGCATTGCGCAAAATCTTAGTGAATCTGCCCCTTCTCTTTAGCCTATAGAGGGTCTGTGATCAATTGCTTTTTCACTCTATTCTTTGTCCAACACACATATACTTTGTAAAGCCTCACAATTGTTTTAGAGCATTTCCGCACAGCCATCTTTGGATTAAGCTTTTGAGGGCCACTGCGTTCCAACAGGTAACCATCTGCTCTTAGAAAAGCGTCGAGTATGTTTTCACAGGAACTGCGGATGGATTGGGGGAAAATACATTTTATAGTCAAATACTCAACAGCAATGGTGAAAAACATCCCGAAGTGTTTAAATGAAGGGCTGTATGTAGAAAGTACTTATAAAAGTTAGGAAGAGACTGTTACAAAATCTTACATTTTTTTAATATGCGTCTGCAAATAAATAAATAAAAGTATAATTTAATGGCAACTGGCACTAGAAAACACAATTTGTGAAAGCTGACGAGATGCAGTGAGTTACAATGAATATGTTTCTTCTACACTCCATAAATGTGGAAATGTTCTTGTAATAACGATGTCAGTCCTACACTTGACGCAGAATACTCTTTTATAACCACAGTATCTCGAAGGAGCATTGAGGCTCATGAACTGTGTTTTTTGTGTGACAACGACAACTAATTTAGGGGGAGAAGATGTAGTCTTCGGCTAGAACGGTCGACCTCGAAGCTGGTGAACCGGGTTTGAGTCTCAGCAGGTACGCTCAACCTCATGTCATTCTGGCCAAATCAATTATTCTCCCCGTGCTTAACAAAAACAAGCATTTGCAATGCAAAAGGTCTCGTATTCCCACGTGTGTTAGCTATTAATATTGTAAATGACAATGCCTTTTAATTATGTTTTGGGTTTTAAAACATAAATAAAAGGCATTGTCATTTACAATCCTAATAGCATAAACTCATGCAAATGCAAGACCTATTGCATTGAAATAAAGGGCCTTCTCGACAGCTTGTTTTATTGAAAATATCAGAGGAAGAGACAGGCATGCGACGTCTTCAAATTAGTGTTAAATAGTGCATTGAAGAAGATGTGTAAGTGTTGTAAATTACACAGACACACAGTGTGAAGGGAGAGTTTCATATGATCCGAGCTATAAACACTAACAAAGTGCTCCAACCCCTTTCCCTCTGCGATTACACTGTCACGGCTCAGGATGAAGAGTGGGGGTGGTATTTCCCGCCCTCTCCGTGATTTGAGTGTGCAATGTTGCATTGCGAAATGTCATTGCTGTCTTTGGCCTCATAAAAAACATGCCAGCTGTAGTAGGACCCTGGCTTCACCTCCTGGGTGGGCTGTGCTTTATGGCAGGCATGGAGGGATGGTCTTGGTTGCAACTCCGGCCTCGTACAGTGCCCCTGCTATTACTAGTGAGCGAGAGGGGCTAAGGTGGTGGTATTGCTTTTGGTGGTGGTGGTATTGGTGGTAGTGGTATTGGTGGCATTGGTGGTGGTGGTATTGGTGGTGGTGGATTTGGTGGATTGGTGGTGGTGGCATTGGTGGTAGTGGTAGCGGTATGCGGTGTTGGTGGTGGCAATATTGGTATTGGTGGTGGTGGTATTGGTGGTGGTGGTATTGGTAGTGGTGGTGGTATTGGTGGTGGGTTATTAGTGGTGGTATTGGTGGTGGTGGTCTTGGTGGTGGTGGTGGCATTGGTGGTAGTGGTGGCAGTATTGGTATTGATGGTGGTGGTATTGGTGGTGGTGGTACTGGTAATGGTGGTGGTGGTATTGGTATTGGTGGTGGTGATATTGGTATTAGTGGTGGTGGCATTGGTGGTGGTATTAGTATTAGTGGTGGTGGTACTGGTATTGGTGGTGAGGTATTGGTGGTGGTGGTATTTGTGGTGGTATTGGTGGTGGTATTGGCAGTGGTGGTGGTATTGGTGGTGGGGTATTGGTGGTGGTATTTGTGGTGGTGGTATTGGTGGTGGGGGTATTGGTGGTGGTATTGGTGGTGCTGGTGGTGCTGGTATTGGTGGTGGTATTGGTGGTAGTGTTTGGTATTGGTGGTATTGGTATTGGTGGTGGTGGTGGTATTAGTGGTGGTGGTATTGTTGGTATTGGTGGTGGTATTGGTGGTAGTGGTATTGGTGGTGCTGTTACTGATGCTATTGGTGGTGGTGGTATTGGTGGCATTGGTGGTAGTGGTGGCGGTATTGGTATTGGTGGTGGCGTATTGGTATTGGTGGTGGTACTGGTATTGGTGGTGATGGTATTGGTGGTGATGGTATTGGTGGTGGTGGCATTGGTGTTATTGGTGGTATTGGTGATGGTGGTGGTGGTGGTATTGGTGGTGGTGGTGGTATTGGTGGTGGGGTAATGCTGGTGGTGGTGGTATTGGTGGTGGGGGTGGTATTGGTGGTGTTGGTATTGGTGGTATTGGTTGTGCTGGTGGTGGTGGTGCTGGTACTGGTGGTGGTGGTGGTATTGGTGGTAGTGGTGGTGGTTTTGGTGGTGGTATTGGTACTGGTGGTGGCAGTATTGGTGGTGGTGGGGTTATTGGTGATGGTATTGGTGGTGGTGGTGGTATTGGTGGTGCTGGTATTGGTGGCGGTGGTATTGGTGGTGGTGGTGGTATTGGTGGTGGTGGTGCTGGTATTGGTGGCGGTGGTATTGGTGGTGGTGGTGGTATTTTTGGTGCTGGTATTGGTGGTGCAGCTGGTGGTATTGATGGTGGTGACATTGGTGTTAGTGGTGGCGGTATTGGTATTGGTGGTGGTGGTATTGGTGGTGCTGTTACTGATGCTATTGGTGGTGGTGGTATTGGTGATGGTGGCATTGGTGGTAGTGGTGGCGGTATTGGTATTGGTGGTGGCGTATTGGTATTGGTGGTGGTACTGGTATTGGTGATGGTGGTATTGGTGGTGGTATTGGTATTGGTGGTATTGGTGATGGTGGTGGTATTGGTGGTGGTGGTGGTATTGGTGGTGGGGTAATGCTGGTGGTGGTGGTATTGGTGGTGGGGGTGGTATTGGTGGTGCTGGTATTGGTGGTATTGGTGGTGGTGGTATTGGTGGTGGTGGTGCTGGTACTGGTGGTGGTGGTATTGGTGATAGTGGTGGTGGTATTGGCGGTGGTATTGGTACTGGTGGTGGCAGTATAGGTGGTGGTGGGGTTATTGGTGATGATATTGGTGGTGGTATTGGTGGTGGTGCTGCTGGTATTGGTGGTGGTGGCATTGGTGGTGGCGGTGGTATTTGTGGTGCTGGTATTGGTGGTGCAGCTGGTGGTATTGGTGGTGGTGACATTGGTGTTAGTGGTGGCAGTATTGGTGGTGGCGGTATTGGTATTGGTGGTGGTGGTATTGGTATTGTTGGTGGTATTGGTATTGGTGGTTGTGGTATTGGTGGCGGCTGTATTTGTATTGTTTGTTGTAGTATTGGTATTGGTGGTGGTATTAGTATTGGTTGTGGTAGTGGCAGTGGTATTGGTGGTGGTATTGGTATTGGTGGTGGTGGTATTGGTGATGGTGGCATTGGTGGTGGTGGTAGTATTGGTGGGTAGGTGGTATTGGTGGTGTTGCTGGTATTGCTGGTGGTGGTGGTATTGGTGGTGGCAGTGTTGGTGGTAGTGGGGTTATTGGTGATATTATTGTTGGTGGTGGTGGTGGTATTGGTGGTGGTGGTAGTGGTGGTGCTGGTATTGGTTGTACTTGTGGTTGCATTGGTGGTAGTGGTGGCGGTATTGGTATTGATGGTGGCGGTATTGGTGGTATTGGTGGTGGTATTGTTGGTGGTGTTGGTGGTGGTGGTATTGGTGGTGGTGGCATTGGTGGTAGTGGTGGCAGTATTGGAATTGGTAGTGGCAGTATTGGTATTGGGGATGGTACTGGTATTGGTGGTGGTGGTATTGGTATTGGTGGTGGTGGTATTGGTGTTGGTGGTGCTTGTATTGGTGGTGGTGGTATTGATATTGGTGGTAGTATTGGTATTGGTGGTATTTGTGGTACTGGTATTGGAGGTGGTGGTATTGGTGTTAATGGTGGTATTGGTGATGGTGGTATTGGTGGTGGTGGTGATATTGGTGGTGGTGGTGCTGGTATTGGTGGTGGGGTATTACTGGTGGTATTGCTGGTGGTGGTATTGGTGGTGGTATTGGTGGTGCTGGTATTGGTGGTATTGGTGGTGGTGGTGGTGGTATTGGTGGTTGTGGTGCTGGTATTGATGGTGGTAGAATTGGTGGTAGTGGTATTGTTGGTACTGGTGGTGGTGGTATTGGTGGTGCTGGTATTGGTGGTGCAGGTATTGGTGGTGGTATTGGTGGTGACATTGGTGGTAGTGGTATTGGTGGTGGTGGCATTGGTATTGGTGGTATTGGGGTGGTGGTATTGGTATTGTTGGTGGTGGTATTGGTGGTGCTGGTATTGATGGTGGTGGCATTGGTGGTAGTGGTGGCGGTATTGGTATTGGTGATGGTGGTATTGGTGGTGGTTCTGGTATTGGTGGTGGTGGTATTGGTGGTGGTGGTGGTGGTGGTATTGGTGGTGTTATTGGTGGTGGTGGTGGTATTGGTGGTGGGGTATTGCTGGTGGTATTGCTGGTGGTGGTGGTGGTGGTGGTATTGGTAGTGGCGGTGGTGGTATTGGTGGTGGTAACTTTGATGTTAGTGGTGGCGGTATTGGTATTGGTGGTGGTTGTATTGGTGGTGGTGGTATTGGTATTGTTGGTGGTATTGGTATTGGTGGTGGTGGTACTAGTATTGGTGGTGGTACTAGTATTGGTGGTGGTGGTATTGGTGGTGGCTGTATTTGTATTGTTTGTTGTGGCATTGGTATTGGTGGTGGTATTAGTATTGGTTGTGGTAGTGGTACTGGTATTGGTGGAGGTATTGGTATTGGTGGTGGTGGTATTGGTGATGGTGGAATTGGTGGTGGTGGTAGTATTGGTGGGTAGGTGGTATTGGTGGTGGTGGTGATGGTATTGCTGGTGGTGGTGGTATTGGTGGTGGTATTGGTGGTGTTATTGGTATTGATACTGGTGGTGGTGTTATTGGTGATGGTGGTGGTATTGGTGGTGGTAGTGGTGGGGGTGGGACTGGTGGTGGTAATATTGGTGGATGTGGTGGTGGTATTGTTGGTGATGCTGGTATTGTTGGTGGTATTCATGGTGGTATTAGAGGTAGTATTGGTGGTAGTATTAGTGGTGATGGTGTTATTGGTAGCATGGTGGTGGTGGTATTGGTGTTAGTGGTATTGGTGGCATTTTATTGGTGTTGGTATTGGTGTGGTGGTATTAGTGCTGGTATTGGTGGTGGTATTGGTGGTGGTGGTATTGGCAGTTATGGTATTGGTGGTGGTGGTATTGGTATTGGCAGTGGTATTGGTGGTGGTGGTATTGGATTGGTGGTGGTATTGGTGGTGGTGGTATTGGTGGTGGTGATATTGGTGGTGGTGGTGTTATTGGTGGTGGTGGTGGTATTGGTGTTGGGGATATTGGTGGTGGTGGTATTGGTGGTGGTATTGGTGGTGGTGGTATTGGTGGTGTTGGTGATGGCTGTGGTATTGGTGGTGGTTGAGGTGGTGGTATTGATGGTGATGGTGGTATTGGTGGTTGTGGTGCTATTGGTATTGGTAGTGGTGATATTGGTGATAGTGGTATTGGTGGTGGTGGTGGTAGTGGTATTGGTGGTTGGTGGTGGTATTGATGGTGGTAGTGGTGGTGGTGCTGGCATTGGTGGAGGTGGTATTGGTGGTGGTGTTATTGGTGGTGGTGATATTGGTGGTGGTGGTGGTATTGGTGGTGATATTGGTGGTGGTGTTGGTGGTTGTGGTATTGGTGGTATTTGTGGTGGTGGTATTGTCAGTGGTGGTGGTATTGGCAGTGGTGGTATTGGTGGTGGTGATTGGTGGAGGTGGTGCGATTGTTATTGGTATTGGTGGTGGTGTTGTTAATAAAACAGGCTTTTTTATAAACAATCCCTCAGGTGGCTTTAGTACAGATGACATGCAACACAGATGTGCAGTTGTCAGCTTCAGCCCATTAGCACAGGCTTATGTGCTACCTGGAATTCAGGGGGCGGCCGTGCTGCTTAAAATAACACAAGCGGTTCAGAGAAACTCAATAAAGAAAATAGTGCTTACAGACTAAATAACAGGTACGGTGTAACAACCGAAGTAAAAGGGCCAGTCGCCATGGGAGGGTACAAATGAAGACAAGGCCGTACTAAGGAGGGACTAACAAGCCTATTAACGAATCCGAAGGCAGCATTTATGAGAGACAATGACATAAGCCAATGAAAAATATGGGAGGAGAGTGGGCATGGCTTCTCTCCCATACTCTACTACAGAATCTCGCAGAGCGAACAGCGCACTAGGCTCGACCTAATGAATGTGTCCATCTGTAACGAAACTGGTGCTCATGTAAAGCACTCTGATACCTGATATCTCTGTGTCGAGTTTGCGCAATAAAAAGCTCTACAAAAATTTAAATATCAGATGGGACATTTTCTAAGGTTTGGCAAAATCCCACACTACCAAACCTTTGATTCCACTCCTCATGAAAAAAAAAGTGGAAAATCATGGGGTTTCAGGAAGCCAATCGCCAGGGGAACCTTTTATACACCAGGGGCCTGCAGAAATTTGAACACTGGACGTATTTGGACAAACTCCCATCCCGTCTGGCCAATTTGTTCTTTTGTTTCTGTGCAAAAGCAAAATAAATGCAGAGCAGGCATGATATGGAGTTACAATTTAACTTAAAGCGTTCCCACCACGTCTGCAGAAACTTCGGCTGCAATGGTATCCCCAAGGTGGCCCTTGGACATCCAGGAGTTACTGGACCTCAGGTGTAGCAGCTGAGGTCCTTTATCAGTAGAATCCAGAGGTTCCCTTACTATTGTCACCCCAAATTGAAAACCAACCAACTCCTTCAGTACTTGATCCTCAAGATAACAAAGATAAGGTGCCATGTAACAATTTGCAATTTAGTATATCCAACTAGAAAACACCATAGAAAGATTTATTGAACATGAGCTCTTCTGAAACAACGCAATTAGGCCTAGAGACTTCGTCAAAAAATTCACAAGGACCACAAAGCACATAAAAAGCCTACCACCTTCAACAAGAACATTTCAAGCATTTAACCAAAACCTACAGACTTTATCATTAACATAAGGCCACTGCCCAGTGAGACTAATCATGTTTTCAGTCAGGCCTAAAACCAGGTTAAAAGATTACCAAAAGTCTATACCACAGAAACAACAAAATATTAGCCAGAAATAATGTTCCTTAATGGTTATTCCTTATTGAGCCACAAATTCTCACCTGCTTCTCCTTTGTTTTCCCATTGCTTAACAGTCCTCTGTGACCCCCCACAAGCAGCTCAGCTTCCCCAGTGCCTTCACAAATGTTGGGCCACAGACGATGATTTTACTCAGGTGACATGTTCGATATTGACACCAGCCATCACTGTCTGGGGTAACATGCTATTTCACCCAGCAGTAAGGCAGACTGGGGCATGCCACAGAGCCAATATGGCCAATGTAGGTTGGTGGTGAGGTTGCACAGTACCTCAGATCACAGCAGGAAACCTCCGGGTACTACACGCAAACAGATTCTTCAAAGACCATCACTCCACTGCAGCGATTTTGATGCACTTTGCAGTATTCTATTCTATTCTATTCTGGGTTTGGTAAAGCGCAACAGCTACCCCAGCAATGGGGCATCCCGGCGCTGAGAGAAGTCACAGAACCTACCAGGAAGAGGAAGGGGGGGGGAAAGGGAGCAGCACTAGTCGGAAGGAAATAGGAGGGTCTTGATTGCCTTACGGAAGGCAGAAAGGCTGTCTATGGAACGTATGTGAAGAGGTAGAGCGTTCCACAGCTTGGGTCCCAGGACCTTGAAGGAGCGACCTCCAATGCGACAGAGCTTTATTCGGGGTACATTCAGAAGGAGCTGGTTGGAGGAGCGCAACTCACGGCTAGGAACATAGGGGCAGATGAGGTTTTGTAGGAGAGTGCGGCTTCCCTGTTTAAAGATTTTAAAGATCGTGATGAGGGCTTTGAATTTTACTCTGTTTTCAACGGGCAGCCAGTGGAGTTTGCGGATGGTGGCTCTGGCTGAGCATCTGCGGGGAAGACCGACCAACGTTCTTGCCGCCGCGTTTTGCACTCGTTGAAATCTAGCAGTTTCTGCTTTGTTTGCACCTAGGAGGAGGACGTTCGCGTAGTCCAGGTGTGATAAGATAGTTGCCTGGACAATCAGCTGGCGAACCTTCGGATCGAAAAAGCCAAGTATGGGCCTAAGATTTCTCAGAAGACCTATACAAGTGGCTGCCACCTTTTTGGTATGTGTCTGGAAGCTGAGAGTGGCGTCCATCCAGACTCCCAGATTTTTGACACTGGATTTAGGGAGTGGAGTGGTACCAAGGGATGACGGCCACCAGTGCTCGTTCCAAAGGCTGGTGTTTCTGCCAAGGAGGAGCACCTCGGTTTTCCCGGCGTTCAGTTGTAGATAATTGTCCGTCATCCATTGTGCCACTGCTGCCAGGCCATTTCTGAACCTGGACGCCGCGATGGAAGGGTTTTCAGTGAGGGTGACGACCAACTGGGTGTCATCGGCATACGATACTAGAGTAAGCCCTCACTCTTTGGCCACTTCCGCAAGAGGCTGAACGTATAAGTTGAAAAGGGAGGGGCTCAACGCTGAGCCCTGGGGAACTCCCTGTGTTATGGGATAAGGTTTTGAGAGGAAAGGGGGAGCTGACACCCGAAAGGATCTGTCCTTGAGAAAGGAGTGGAACCAGGTTAAAGCAAGGCCAGACACACCGGCCATCTCCAGACGTTTAAGAAGAATGTCGTGGGATACCGTATCAAAGGCTGCGCTGAGATCAAGAAGGATCAGCGCAGCACTCTGACCGGAATCTAAAATCGTCCGGAGATATTCGGTGGTGGCCAACAGGGCAGATTCCGTGCTGTGGCCCGGTCTGAAACCATTTTGGGATGGGTCCAGGATGCCATTTAGGTCCACATGTTTGGAGAGAATACCGTTGACGTGGGCTTCTGCTATTTTAGACATCCAGGGGAGAAGGGATATAGGTCGGAAGTTTTCTGGCTTCGAAGGATCCAGGGAGGGTTTTTTGATAATGGGTGATACCCAAGCCTGTTTCCAGGCTGTAGGTACAGTGGCGGATGAGAAGGAAAGATTGAGTATTTCGATCATGGGGGGTAGGAAAAAGTCAAGCGAGTCCAGAAAATGAGAAGGGCTCATAGGATCCCCATGGGAGCCAGATTTCACTTTTTTGCAGAGTTTGATTAGGTCGATAGCAGAGATAGCCGGGATTTGGGTGAGAGGGGTGATATTGGAGGTAAGGTTGATGGGTTCACCAGGGTGAAGAGGGTGCTGCGAAAAGGTTTTGTAGATATTCTGGACTTTCTCTACAAAATATGTGGCAAGCTGTTCGCATTGTTCAATGGATGCAATTTTGTGAGAGGGTGACCTAGGACTCTGAAGTTCTTTGACTAGTTTGAAAATCATTTTAGCTGGATTTGGGTTGGAGCTGATTTTGTCAGCATAGAAAGCAGCGCGGGCAGTACGGATGGCTTTTGCTGCCTGTTGAGCAAAGGATACATTTTAAGGCTATGTGCCTAACCCATAAAATCATACAGGGTAAAGCGCCGTCAATATTAAAGGACCTTGTGATCCCTTATACCACTACCAGAATCCTCCGATCCTCGCATGCCAATCTGATTCAAACGCCTAAGATAAGGAAGGCTCGTTCAGGAGGTCGACGTTTTTCCGTTCATGCGTCCAAGCTTTGGAACTCCCTTCCGCCTGACCTTCGGGCTCAATACAATCTGCTTCCATTTCGAAAGGCACTAAAGACATGGCTGTTCCCATAACCTTCTGCTCCGCCTCCGGTTGAACTCGCTGTCGCATCTTCCAGCGCTGGGACGCTCAAGGGCAGCCATGCGCTTTAGAAATCTCCTTACATTACATTACATTACATATATTTTAAGTTTGGATAAATAGTTAACTTTATCCTGACAGTCAAAGTCTTTTCTCCATTGACGCTCGGCTCTTTTGCATTCCTTGCGCAAGGCTTTAAGGGTGTCATTGTACCAAGGGTTAGATGGTGTGGACCGTCCTTTGGTCAATTTGGCTGGAATGAGAGTGTCAAGTCCACCTGTGATCCAGTTATTGAAGGAGGTATAGGTCGTGTCAATGTCTTGATTGGCTTCCCGATGAAATACTCCTAGGGTTTCATGGAAAATAGGGGTGGAAAGTTTGTGCCATGGTCTTTTAAGGCGGCGGTTGGATTCGGTTTTGTACTGACGTCCTGGAACTGGGACGGTTAGTTTGATGAGGTAATGGTCCGTCCATCCCATAGGTATGGGGACTTCTGTGACTGCCTCTTGGATGTTGGTAAAGACCGGGTCCAGAGTATGCCCGGCTAGGTGGGTGGGAGCCTGGATGAGGGAGTTAAGCTGCAATGCCGAGAGATCAGTGAGAAGATTAGTAATAGTGTGATCGTTGGATAGGTCAAAATGCAGGTTGAGGTCGCCCAGAATAGTAAAGTTGGCAGATTTGGTTATAAGTGCGGTAGACACCTCGAGGAGGGCGTCAATGAACCTGGAAGCAGGGCCAGGTGGGCGGTAGATATATAGACCCGACATTGTGAATTGTGGGCTTGTGGTAATTTTAAATTGGGCGCATTCACAATCAGGGAGAGCTTCTTTAATAAATGAGCAGGTGAAATGCTTCTTATAAATTACCGCGATGCCACCGCCTCGTGTATCGCGATTTAAGGTGGCCAAATGATACTCGTCTGGGAGCGTAAGGTTGGGAATGGCAGAAGCGCCATCTCGTAGCCACGTTTCGCAAAGAAAGAGGATGTCTGGGTTTTCATCCAATATGAGCGAATTGACCTCTAGATGGTGTTTGGTGAGTGACTTGACGTTAAGTTGAAGTATCGTAAGGGGCGAGGTGGTGGTAGTGCCTCGGTTTCCCCGAACGCGATTTGGGCTGTCAGTAATAAAGTGGCAAGAGTTGCACTGGAGTTTCGAGTGGCCAAGAACGCCTGTCACATCAGAACATCTTTGTCTGTGATTCACGGCAAGAAGTTCTTCTCGGTTGTACCATAAGGGCATATGGGGCACGGTTAGACTAGGGGGACTGGCGAATGGTGATGTCGTGGCGATGACGGGAGCAGACGGGCTTGCCTTAGGCGCGCCTTTGGCGCGCAAACGGTGCGCCCGCTGCGCCCGTCCGCTGCGCGTACGGTGTAAGCACATTCTGAAATAGGGAGGGGGAGGCCTGGGGGCGTGGCCTCAGAGGGGGTGTGGCCGCAAGTGGGCATGGCCTCAGAGGGGGCGTGGCCTCAAGTGGGCGTGGTCTCAGAGAAGGCGTGGCCTCGGAGAGGGCGTGGCCTCAGATGGGCGTGGCCTCAGAAAGGGCGTGGCAGGAAGAGTGCGTTTTGGAAGTGTCCGCAACCAGCGCTTAATCGGCTGTGCGGTGCTTTCAAGGGCAGAGTCCTGATGAAATAATAAAGTAAGTGCTCTTGAAATCAGCAATAGTGACAATCAAAATTTTTAAAACAACAGGCTAAATCTCCCGGCTTCCGCCTCAGGAGGGTTCGTGCTTACTGGCAGTGGGCGCAGGGAATCGGCGCTTTTAAACCCAGAGGGGAGGGGGCGTGGCCTCGAAGTGGGTGTGGCCTCACATCTCCTCGGCGGGAAGAGTGCATTTTGGAAGTGTCCGCGACCAGCGCTTAATCGGCTGTGCGGTGCTTTCAAGGGCAGAGTCCTGATGAAATAATAAAGTAAGTGCTCTTAAAATCAGCAATAGTGACAATCAAAATTTTTAAAACAACAGGCTAAATCTCCCGGCTTCCGCCTCAGGAGGGTTCGTGCTTACTGGCCGTAGCGGCAGTAGCGGATACTACCAAACACGCATGGGGAGGGGGAGCAGCAGAAGGGGAGGCAATAAAAAAACACTTACTTTGATGCAGCTGGACCTGGCCGACCACCGCCTTGCTTTCGTCCTCATCTCCGGGGCTGCAGGAAGCAAGCAGCCTCCCAGACTCCCCTGACCAATCACAATGCTGCTTTACAGCAGCGTTGTGATTGGTTTGAGCGCTGTAGTTCAGCGCTCAGATGGGGCCTGGGCATGTTTTCCACCCAGGCTGTAATGCAGGCTGGGTTGAGAACATAGAAAGTGCGCATGACATTTTGGCCTGTCCGGATCGGTCGTCCAAAATGTCATGTGCACTTAGGAAGTGCCTACCACTCCATTTCCAACCTCTAAACAGCCCAGCCCCACCCCGCTCCCCCAGCCAACTGAGCCAGAACATGTAAATAAAATTATAATAATTGTATTTTTCTGTTTTTAATTAATCAGTGAGCGGTGGGGCGATGCTCCTCCGCCCTAGCACAGGAGACGCGATGGTCTGTTCCCTCGCTTAGATGGTCCCAATTGTATATCTTTTCTCGGTAGCTGTGATCTCCGGGCCCGATTCACAGAATTAACTTAAGACAAAATCCTAAACTTACTACTTTTGGTATTCACAGAATGCACTTACTACTTTTGGTATTCACAGAATGGATTTACGACTACTAACTTTACGTCGGCACTCGAGCCGGAAATTCCGGCCCGGAGGCGGAGCTTCTGGCCCAGAGGTGGGGCTTCCAGCCCGGAGGCGGAGCTTCTGGTCCAGAGGCGGAGCTTCCGGTCCAGAGGCAGAGCTTCCGGCCCGGAGGTGGGGATTCCGGCCAGTGGCAGAGATTTAGCCATGGCCGAAATCTCCACCTTCGGGCCGGAAGCTCCGCCTCTGGGCCGGAAGCTCCGCCTCCGGGCCGGAAGCCCCGCCTCTGGGCCGGAATTTCCGACCCAAGTGCGGACGTAAAGTTAGTAGTCGTAAATCCATTCTGTGAATACCAAAAGTAGTAAGTGCATTCTGTGAATACCAAAAGTAGTAAGTTTAGGATTTTGTCTTAAATTAATTCTGTGAATCGGGCCCTCCTTTTCTAGATTGTGTAATTCTTCAGCGTACTCTTCCAGTGCCCTTTTTACACAGCAAATGTTCCTCTTCACCCAAGGCCGGTGAATCACCTCCATCAAGGGTGGGACCTAATCCATTGCACAGCTCCTTAGTCACCATGCAGAGGGGCTCTGAGCCCACAAGGAAGTTAGGAGTTGCTTGCCTGCAGCTAACAGACTAGCAATCATCTTGCGAAGTTTTGTATAGAACTTGGTTATGATTGGTCAAACACTCTGCATCATCACACCCCTTCTACTCCTAAATTAGGACCCGTATAAGCAGTTGATTCACCACAGCAGTCACTGCCATGGCTCTGATCCTGATTATTACAGTATAAACTGCTATAACTTGTGCCATAAAGTAACACTAACTAGCACCCTCACCATAAACAGTTACCACATATATTACCTCACTGATGAAATGTTCTATAACATCATTGATAACAGGACTGACTGCAACATCTGAAATGACATAATTGATGGCGTATCTTATAGTCACTTCACAGCACAAGTTATAGTTCCTAGAGATAACTATTTTCAGTGTTTTTTTTTATTAAAACATTATTTTGTCACAGAAATTTTCACCTAACTGAAAAGTTACTTTAACCTTTGGTTGTTTCAGTTGATATATATATAGTTTTATATATTTCAAACAAGATCCAAAGGCCTTAGAACATTTTACAATAAATGGGCAAAATTGTCAAAGTAGAAAGGTAACAATAAACATGGACTGAAACCAGTATTCAGTATGCCATTGTATACTCTTTTTTTAAACGTGGAGTTTCTAGGAGAGATGTTTCTTCCTTGTGTGGAGACCATTGACATCTTATCAAACTGAGGAGCATATTTACAGCAGAATGGAGAAGCGTGACGTTAAGCAAACATTGCTGACGCCAAGCTTCTCCATTCTGAAAATGCAGGGATGTGCCGTATTCACAAGAATGCGGCGCACTCCTGCGTTTCCCCTAGTGCTGGAACTGTGTTCCGCTGCCTAGTGCCAGCGCAGGCACCCTTGCTTATGGTGCAAGGGTGTCTGCGTTGGGGGAAGATTGTTTATGTGCAGGAAGGTCCTCCTTCCTGCACATAAACAATCTTTAAATGCTGATTTGTAACTTCCAGGTGTGCTGCTTAATGCAGCACACTTAGAAGTTGCAAAATGGCATTTTTTAAAAATGATTGTTTATGTACAGGAAGGGGGACCTTCCATTCATGAGCAATTTGCTGTTTCTATTTATGCTGCACAATGCAGCACACATGGAAACAGCAAAAAACGTTTTGCCTATTTAAGACCAGGTTTTCCCTGGTCTTAATTTTGGCGCTGCCTCCTATTTATGCCACCCTTGTAAATAGGGGGCAGTATCAAAATCAATGGGTGTTGCGGTGGAACACCCACCACAACACACATTACCCTCCCCTTTCACGCTAAATACAGTTTGAAAGGGTGCCTTATATACAAGACAGCGTTAAGCCATGTTAAGTGGCTTAACGCTGCGTTGTAAATAAGGCAAGGCCCCTATCGCCATCCAATGTCACTGAAAGTGACATTGTGATGGCGATAGGGGCTTGTAAATATGTCCCTCAGTTTATTAATCAGATACAGGGGTGTAATGAAGGCCTCTGAAGCCCCTGTGGTGCAGGGGGTCCCCCGCCATGCTGATGGCCCACCCATTCAGCTCAAGTCCCTTGATACCTGAGATACAAAAGTTTCTGAGGTACAACACCACATACTAAAGTGGGCCTCAGCACTTTGCATTATGCCACTGGTCAGGCAGCGAGGCGAGGTACATTGTAGAGACTAACCTTGTGGTGAAATAGGCTGTCTTGTAGAAGTTGAGTCCTCTGCCTGGAATATGAGACAAATGTACAAAAGAGGGGGAGGGATGGGGAGGTGCTGAAGCATAAGCATGATAGGTCAAATGTGTTCACATTTTCTGCTTGCAGTGACAAAACAAGCTGCTACCTGCACAGATACCTTCAGAGGGGCGAGGGTTGCTTTTGGTATACCAGTCAGAAACGAGTGACCTTAGTGGAAGCAGTGTATGTGCTAGTGTGTGAAGTTTGAAAATTTTGTGTGTGTGAAGTTTGCACTGCTGATGCACATGCAATATAAGTTCTATGTGTATGAAAGAATCTGGCACTGATTGCGCTTGTGGGGTACATATTGTGTTTGAAAGTGTACGTGTACGTGTTCATGTGCTCACATATGTGTGGATGTGGAAAGCATGCATGGCTGTTCCCTATACTGTACCTTGTGTCTGTGTGCTGGATAAACTTGCACTGTGCACTACATCTTGCAGTTTGCACTTCCTTTATGCAATGCACTTCCCTTCACATCTTGTGCTACCTCGCACCTTGTGCAGCTCAGAGCATCCTAGGTGCTTCCACCTTTGATGTAAATGTTCTGTGTGTTGCAGGAATAGACTGCAGCAACCAGTGCTGTAGCTATTTTGCGTGCGCACTTGCACCAAGCATGTGGCCCTCCTCCATGAACCGTCCCCTTTTAGTGCACCCTGCCTCTACTTGCACCGTGAGCGCTACCATTAAATCCAGCGTGCCCTCTGTGCATTGTGGGGGATATGTACAATGGAGTGGTTCAGCGTGTCGTTAGCCTCCTGGGCTTAACGACACGCTCCGCCACGTCGGAAATGCAAGGCTGCACCATATTTACAAGAATGTGGTGCAACCTTGCGTTTCCCCCTGTGATGGCGCTAAGCTTAACAACTTAGCGCCAACGCAAGCACCCGTGCACCAGAGAGCAAGGGTGTCTTCATGCAGGGGAGGATTGGTTATGTGTAGGAAGGTGTTCCTTCCTGCACATAAACAATCCTAAAATGCAATTTTGTAACTTTCATGTGTGCTGCTTCATGCAGCACGCATGAAAGTTACAAAATGGCATGTTTCTAAAAGGTTTGTGTATGTACAGGAAGGGACACCTTCCTGTACATAAACAAACAATGGCATTTTGCGTTTTCCATGTGTCCTGCACAAGGCAGCACACATAGAAAAAGCAAAAACGAGGAGAAATAATGTATTTCTCCTCGTTTTGCCAACTTAAGACCAGGATTTTCTTGGTCTTAATTTTGGTGCTGCCACCCTTGTACATAGGGGGCAGCATCAAATACAATGGGTGTTGCGGTGGAACGCCCACCGCATAACCCACTGCACGCCTCTTTTACGCTAAGCATCGCATGAAAGGGTGCCTCATGAACAAGGCAGCGTTAATGGCTTAACGCTGCCTTGTACGCAAGGCAAGGGCCCTATTGCCACGTGAACGTCACAAAAAGTGACATTCCCGTGGCAATAGGGGCTTGTACGTATGCCCCTGTGTGTTCTGCTACCTTTGCTTCGATGGATTTGAGCGAGAAGCACTTGACCATATACTGAGGTGCCGATTACGATCCGGTAAAAAAAAGGCCCGTCCGACTCGTATCCGGTCTTTTTACCGTACGAATCGTACAAGTGCCGTACAAACTGGCAATCACGATTCGCATGGTAAAAAGTCCATACGAACCGCCTTGGGAATTATTCCCCACACGTCCTCGGGTCGGAAAATGTGTCCGACACGTCCTCGGACGAATTACCGTACAAATGTGAAAAGTGAAGTCCGACCGAGGAATCACGATCCAACCCGTGCGTCCGATCTTACAACCGTATGGTAAAAACACCGTCCGCACCGAACTCCCATAGCAACCATGGAGACATGTGCCCGCATACGCGCCCAACACTCCCCCCAGCACCCATACGTTCGAGTCGTACTTTCCGTGTATGTACACCCCCCGTGTATGTACACCCCCCCCTGTATGTACACCCGTGTACGTGTCGAACCCCCACCCGTGTATGTACACCCGTGTACGTTTGAGTCGTACCCCCACCCCTGTACGTGTCGTACCACCGTGTATGTACACCCGTGTACGTTCGAGTCGTACCCCCACCCATGTACGTGTCGTACCACCGTGTATGTACACCCCTGTACGTTCGAGTCCTACCCCCACCCGTGTACGTGTCGTACCACCGTGTATGTACACCCCTGTACGTTCGAGTAGTACCCCCACCCGTGTACGTGTCTTACCACCGTGTATGTACACCCCTGTACGTTCGAGTCGTACCCCCACCCATGTACGTGTCGTACCACCGTGTATGTACACCCCTGTACGTGTCGTACCACCGTGTATGTACACCCCAGTATGTTCGAGTCCTACCCCCACCCCTGTACGTGTCGTACCACCGTGTATGTACACCCCTGTACGTTCGAGTCGTACCCCCACCTGTGTACATGTCGTACCACCGTGTATGTACACCCCTGTACGTTCGAGTCCTACCCCCACCCGTGTACATGTCGTACCACCGTGTATGTACACCCCTGTACGTTCGAGTAGTACACCCACCCGTGTATGTGTCGTACCACCGTGTATGTATACCCCAGTACGTTCGAGTCCTACCCCCACCCCTGTACGTGTCGTATCACCGTGTATGTACACCCCTGTACATTTGAGTCGAACCCCCACCTGTGTACGTGTCGTACCACCGTGTATGTACACCCCTGTACGTTTGAGTCGTACCCCCACCCGTGTATGTGTCGTACCACCGTGTATGTACACCCCTGTACGTTCGAGTCGTACCCCCACCTGTGTACGTGTCGTACCACCGTGTATGTACACCCCTGTACGTTCGAGTCGTACCCCCACCCCTGTACGTGTCGTACCACCGTGTATGTATACCCCTGTACGTTCGAGTCGTACCCCCACCCGTGTACGTGTCGTACCACCGTGTATGTACACCCCTGTACGTTCGAGTCGTACCCCCACCCCTGTACGTGTCGTACCACCGTGTATGTACACCCCAGTACGTGTCGTACCCCCTCGTGTATGTACACCCGTGTACGTGTCGAAGCCCCACCCGTGTATGTACACCCCTGTACATGTCGTACCCCCGTGTACCTACACCCGTGTACGTCAGAGTCGTACCCCCACCCGCGTATGCATGGGGCGTACCCCCACCACAACATCCTAAGGACGGAGCGCACCCCAGGCCCCAACATCACAACCGAATGTACGACTCGTACTAAGCCACACACAAGGACAGCACTGTTCAACAAAATGGGCCATGTACACACCGTATACACGCCAAAAAACGCACGTACACAACCAGGACAAACCAAAACGACACAAGAATACACCATTCGAATGGTACAAAGCCACAAAACATGTCCAACAACTACCAAAACAACACATTCACTGACCTGCAACTGCCAAAAACAAACAGAGGCCCAAAACACCACCACTCCTTATAACACACCCACCCAAAGTTCAAACACAGCCACACCCACCAATGGACCAATAAAAAGGGACCACACACACAAACCATGAGCCTTTGCAACAGACTCACTGCTGCCAGACCCCACAGACAACCTACAGCACCATACTAGAAGCTTGACCACACCTCACACTTGCACACCTTCACACACACACCTTCACAAACACCCCCACATCACATTCACACACACACCCAAACAACCACACCCACACACCCACAACCATCCACACCCCCCCCATCCACACCCACACCCCTCACCATGCCCACCAACAAGAATCCAAAGTTTACTAGCCAAGAGTTGGAGGTCCTTGTCGATGAAATCCTCAGAGTTGAGCCACACCTCTTTGGAACATTGGTCAGACAGACCAGCATTTCAGAAAAAACAGCCATGTGGCAGACCATCGTCGATGCTGTGAATGCTGTTGCGGACACCAGAAGGACCAGGCATGAATGCCAAGCCAGGTGGTACGATCTGCGGAGGAGGGTCAGAGCCAAACTGACCGACGACCACAACCAGGCCAACGTCACTGGAGGAGGGCCGGCCCGCAGACCCGTACACTACCATCCCTGGGAGGAGAGGGTGATGGCCATACTGCCAGTGGTGGCAGTCGACGGATTAGAAGGACTCCGAGACCCGGGTGAGTACACAAACAACTCACCTCACATGGGGGGAACGTCATCCACAACCAAACTCACAAACAGGCACGCAACCACCCCAAGCTATCGCATGACTCAACCACACTCCATGAACACGCACATGCCACTGGCGCCACCATGCCCCATGCACACAGCTGGACAATGTCAAGTCTAGGGGTGGGCGGAATTTGCGGAATTAACTTTCGCAAATTATCGCGAAAATGTTTAAAATTATCGCAAACAAGCGGAAATATCGCGAAGATGCGGAAGTTTTTTTCCGGCATGTTCGCGAGATTTTCTGCATGGTTGCGGGTCGCCAACTTACCCATGTGGTTGCTTGCGGGCGCGGCCATCTTGTTTTGAGTTGTTCTCGCGGTGCAAGATCGCGAGAAGAAAGACGTGATCGCGCGACGCATGACGTCACTGCGGGCGCGAACTGTCGCGAGACAGCGCAAATGGCTAAAAACAATACAACATCTCATGGAGAACGCGACCGGATCAAGAAAACTTGTCGGCGAACGCAGGGATTCAGGTAAGGCGATCGCGCGTGCGCGAGAATGTATTATTTTACAGCGCGAGCAAGAAACAAATTATCGCCAAGCAGCGGAAACCGGAATTTTTGACATTTTCGCGCTCTCCGCAGAACGCGAAAATGTCAAATTATCGCAATTTCCGCGAACGGAACGAAATTTTCGCCCAGGCCTAGTCAAGTCACAGGCCACAGAAAACACCAACACAGGACACGGTAAGCCACATGGCGGGAGTGTGGGCCCAAAAAATGACATAGTGCAAATCAGAAGCAGACAACAATGCCCTCTGCCCATATGGCCTAGGTCACAGCCAGACAAACAGTGTGTCCCCACACAGGAAAGACTCGCCAGCAAATGGCGGACGCCTTGCATCAACACATGGGGGTGACGGCACCTTCTTGCACATGACAGCAGCCAATGAACAGCCAACACTGTGAAAGAGTGGCAGCACACACCACCACAGCAGCAGTGCAGACACACACACTACACCCAATGGGTGCCTGGAGATCACAAACAAACTCACATCAACAATCCAAGGGCCATTCAAAGATCTGCTAACAGTGTGTGCCCAGGAAGCTGGGCTCAGGTGACAGAGGGTGACACACAGAGGGAGGGAGAGGGGGACAGAGAGGGAGGGAGACAGAGGTGGACACAGGGAGACAGACAGAGGGAGGGAGGAGGGTGACAGAGGGAGGGAGAAAGGGAGACAGAGGGAGACGGACAGAGGGAGGAGGTTGACAGAGGGAGACGGACAGAGGGAGGAGGCTGACAGAGGGAGGGAGAAAGGGAGATGGACAGAGGGAGGAGGCTGACACAGGGAGGGAGGGAGAGGGGGACAGAGAGGGAGGGAGACACAGGGAGACGGACACAGGGAGGAGGCCGACACACAGAGGGAGGGAGAGGGGGACAGAGAGGGAGCGAGAAAGGGACACACAGGGAGAGCAAATCAGCCTTGTGGGGTGTGGGAATGTCTGCTAATCAGCAGGTAGACTGCGTGCATGTAGACAAGGGTGGCCAGTGCCAGAACCCCCCCTCTCCTCCATGGCAAAACACAGGGCCATGTCACAACCTGTGCACGAGCACAACGACAGCCACCTGCATTATCTAAGTGTGTGGAACCACCCCATGTGCCCACGTACACTGCAACAAGAAAGGCGCCAAATGCATGGCTCGCCACACCTGCCCACTCCACTGCTGACTGCAGTCACAATTGACGCAGCAACTAAGACTGTGCCACACATAGGTAAAGTCGCAAAAGCTGTGGCCAAGGGACCTACCCATGTACAAGTGCACTGTGAGTGGAATGCAAGACATATCCAAATTCACAGAGGAAATGTGCCAACTTAGAAACCAATGAAACATGGATGTTGCATGGAACAAAATTAACATGGTCTCTCTCACACACAGGTCAACGTCGTGGATCACCCCCCAACACTGGGGGGGAAGACTCACAGGACCCGGCTCGGCAGGATGACGGAGCCACCGCCAGCGACGACTCTCACCACTCTGTGGACGAACCTGCCCCCGACCAACCTGGCCCCTCTGGTGTCCAACGACCTGCAGCACCTGCGTCAGGTACAACGGGGCCAACCACCACCCCCACTCCTGCCACATCCCAGGAGACACCCAGGATCCCTGCCCCACCACCACAAAGCAGCCAGTCTGTCCAGGAGGGACAAGGTTCTCCGGGCACCCAGGAGGAGGCAGGCAACACCGCAAATGCCATCCCTCAGGGGTCCCGGAGACCCGATGTGCCAACAAGGGCAGGCCAGGCACAAGTGGGCAGGGGTGGTGGGAGTGGAGGACGGCGGAGGCGCCAGCCTGACCAGTTGGCTGGGGAACCGGTATATGCCCATGTCCGAAACATCCTGGACACATACCGGCAGGACACCACGGGCATGGCCCAGGTTGTGTCCACCCTCAATGAGATGAAGGGGACCCTCGATGAAATCAAGATCCAGCAGGCCCAGCAACATGCGGAGCAACATGCCTGTCTACTGCAACACCAACGGAGGATGGAGGACAGACAGGCTGAGCTCGTGACGGTGTTCACGGGAATTCACAGTACACTCCGTCGGATGGCCGACAACATGGGCAACCCTCCCTGTTCCAGAAGGCCTAGAACATCACCACCCACAGGGAGGGATCAGGAGGAGGAGGAGGAAACATCCGACGGAGCATCCCAAACATCGTCACGGCCTGCTTCTGAGGGTCCCCGCAGGAGGGCGGGTCGTCCACGGAAAAGGCCGTGAGGGTCGGCGCAACACCACCATCTCCCAGGACACCTGGCCTGGCACCTCGCCCACTGGAGCAACAGCATCATAGCATCAAAAGACATTCTCGGCCACATGGCCTTGCTGGTCACTGTCTGACCAATATTGACAAAGACTGTGGCATGGACTCTGAGGATTTACAATGGCAAGGACACCAACTCCCCCAGTGAACTTTGGATTCCACACACCTGGAAAGCCCCTCATGTCAACCCCCCCACTAAAATAAAAAGGTCACACCATGAAGAGAAGATGCCGGCTGGTTGCATTATTACCTTACATGTGTCTTGTAAAGTCTAACCATGCCTGAGTTCTCTTTTGACTTCAACCATCCACACCCTGGGGCCTGAGTCTGGCACAGGACACACATGGATCACAGTGTATTAGGCAAGACAGAAATGGAGCACCATACACACCCGTGATGGGCCCAACCAGCTGCGGGGGTGGCCGCACAACCGTGCCGACAGACATATTGCAGCAACAGTCATGCGCAGAGGGCAGGGATCATGTGGAGTGTCCTAGGGGGCACCCAGGTATGTGTAGACAGGTGGCAGAACCATGTCCTGCAAGCTTGAGTCCGGTGGATGCTGAGAATGGTGGCATGGCCAACGTTGGATGCATGGGGATGGCACATGTCACAATACCCACACACTTATGGACATCATGCACAATACACAGTCTAATCCCACACAAACAGCTTGCATCTTGCTACTCGACACATAGACACATAGCCACTATCACGGAAAACCATGCCAGACATGCCGGATGCACCGTGGCAACACACCAGCATTGACTGAGAAGAGGCACCTTGGAGGCATAGGGACACCTTTATTAGTCATGTATTCGGGATTGCAGAGGCAACTCGGAGCACACATGAACAGTTTATGTGGAGTAACATGTGGGTCCAACACTGAGACCCCCCTTCCGCAGCACAAATGTGTGATAGCCATGGAACTGGCACACAAGTGTCGTTTAACAGCTAAACACCCCCTGCTGCTCACGGAGAGCCTGCCACACACCATTGATCCGCTGATGTGGAAGTCCCACAGCATGTCAAGCCAATGCAAACCGTATGTGTCCGAGGGCAGTGTTACACACATTGATGCCATCATCACATTCCACAATCCCATCACTGATGACTGTCAACAAGTCTGACCATCTATTCAGGTGTACCCAGCTGCATGTAATGTGTACCATGGTGATGCAACATGTCTGCAGAGGAACCAAACATCCACAGGGGCAGTGTGCATACATCGTGAACAACTGCCACACCCAATACACCCCTGATGCATCCCTTACCCTAAGGAGACTTCCAAACGTGTCCATGCCTGTAACGCTGAGTCAGCACATGATGACGTGTCCATGAGGAATAGCAGTGCCACAACAATGCAACCAGCAGACGGCATGCGCAAGTACCTGGGGAAGAGAGACACACAAGAAGTCAGCCACAAAAAGCACAGCCACTTGCATGTGCATGTACTCGACACATGTAAGGATGACCACATGCTAGGTCACAATTATGACTGGGAAAATACACCCATCACTGGCACCATCACTCCAGTGACACACCCACACACACCTCTGACTCACGTGCCATACATGCAGGTGGAGACACACATCGCAACACATGCCACATGGGGACCAATGCGTGCACACTCAGACACTGGTACTCACCACTAAGCAAAGAAGTCGCGTATGAGCCGAGTCCGGATGTCCTCTTGCGGCTCCACATCCTCCACATCACTAGCCCCATTGCCAAGCCCTTCATCCTCCACGGGTGGATGGTCCTGGTCATCTTGATCCAGGATGAGTGGCACAGCTTTCTCAACTGCCATGTTGTGCAGCATGCAGCAGACCATGAAGATTTTGCAGACCTTCGCCGGGGCATATGGGAGGGCGCCGCCTGTCTTGTGGAGGCATCTGAATCGGGTCTTCAGGAGGCCAAACGTCCTCTCTATCACTCGCCTTGTCCGGCCATGAGCGGTGTTGTAGCGGAGCTGGGCCGGCGTGATGGGGTTGCGGAGAGGTGTGATCAGCCATGGCATGTTGGGATAGCCAGCGTCCCCTACATGGAAAGCACATGGACATAAGTAGGACAGGAGTAACGGTCGTGCTGGAAGTCTACGCAAAATACAGGGCAGACAGACTGTACCCACCAACAACACATGCTCGTTCGTTGCGCAGCTGCGTCATCATTTCAGGCATCCTGCTGCGCCTCATGATGTAGGCATCGTGTGCTGATCCTGGAAAACGAGCACAGACATGTGAAATCACCATGTTGGACAGACACACCACAAGGGCATTGATGGAGTGGTAGTGCTTGCGATTCCGGTACGCTACCTCCTGTGCGTGTGGTGGTACCAAAGCCACATGTGTCCCATCTATGGACCCAATGACATGGGGCATCCCTCCCAGGGCATAGAATCCACGCTTGACCCCAGTCAACATTGCAGGGGTAGGAAAATGGATGAAGTCATCCAGGTGAATCAACATGGCCTCTAAGAAATCATGCAGCACACGGCAGAACATGCTCTGGGACATGCCACCAACATGAGCTATGGTATTTTGAAAGGTACCCGTGGCTAGAAAATGTAGGGCTGCCATTACCTTCAGCTTGGGTGTCAGTGCCGTAGGATACCTGTGCTGCGGTTGCAGGTGTGGTGCCAGTCTCGCCGTCAACTCCAGAATTAACGGCTGGGGGAAGCAGTAGCACCAGATACTGTCATTCTCCCGCATGGCAGCCAAGTCCGGAATTGGTCGGGCAAGAGGTGGCGCTCTGCAGTAATTTGGAAGTGACAAGGAAGAGTGAGTGCACCACAACAACAATTGATTTGTACTGTGCACATGTTAATCTGTCAATACACATATGCCACATACAGAGTCAGGTATGTGCTACATGCCCTGGACACTTATGGCTGCCAGGTGACACTCCTACCAAGACCCAGCTACACACGGAGATTGTGAACCTTCACATGCCATGGCATGGGAATAGCTGTGTCCCAGTGCTAGTGAACAGCCAGACGCAAGACAGGAGTGACATACATCCACACATCAGCAGAAGTAGGATGTCGATTGCAGAGAGTGGTAGCGGAATACTAGAGACACAGGTCACATGACATTACACTAGGACAGCCCACACACCTTGCCATGAAGGCGTACATGTCATGACTCACCACACATTCATAGAGAGGATGCAGACATGTCCTTGTTACGCTACTCCGTGTCCCATGCATACATATGCACCTCACATCCGATACCACATGTGGCATGGTGTGCGGAACAGTGTGCCATGGCCATCTACACACAGACACATGTTGGTTGCTGCAACGGCTGCAGCTTTTGAGGGAGCTCAAACATCTACCTAATGGGAACCCCCCACACATACATGACATAGTCACATCGTGCACCGTGGGTAGTGACATGTCAGGTGTGGTAACCCCTGTACCGTGCCTCAGGGGACACTTCCGTGTGTTGGTGTCCGTGCCATGCCAGTGACGCTCATGCCAAGTGTGCAGTACGACATGCACACATGTCAAAGGAGTCAAGGGCATGCCTGGCACACATTGCACCATCACACATTACATATGTACCCATCTCATCATACATCTGGTGCCTTCTCCACTCAGGAGTTTTGTGCCACATCACAGCCTTTCACACCTGTGCCCCACACATGTAGTACTGCCCAGACAATGCCTTGATGTCCATCCATGGACAAGTATGTCAGCCCTATTCCTTCCTGTGTGCTGCCTGTCACCACTGTGAAGTGTGAAAAACACCGTACTTCTGCTAAGAGGGCCTGTGTACCTTCCCGTATCACTATGGGAGTGCTGCCGTATGTGTACCCATTGTGATGGTGAGCGTACAGGCATGTGTACAGTCCGTACCACTACGAGTACGCATACGCAAGAACACCCATAGTGGTACGGCCCGTACACGCGTGCCTACGTTCACTTTCACCATGGGTGTCCTCGCGTATGCGTACTCGTAGTGGTACGGCCCGTACACACGCCTGTACGCTCCCTATCACTATGGGTGTCCTCGCGTATGAGTACTTGTAGTGGTACGGCCCGTACACACGCCTGTACGCTCCCTATCACTATGGGTGTCCTCGCGTATGCGTACTCGTAGTGGTACGGCCCGTACACACGCCTGTACGCTCCCTATCACTATGGGTGTCCTCGCGTATGCGTACTCGTAGTGGTACGGCCCGTACACACACCTGTACGCTCCCTATCACTATGGGTGTCCTCGCGTATGCGTACACGTAGTGATAGTGAGCGTACAGGCGTGTGTACGGGCCGTACCACTACGAGTACGCATACGCGAGGACACCCATAGTGATAGGGAGCGTACAGGCGTGTGTACGGGCCGTACCACTACGAGTACGCATACGCGAGGACACCCATAGTGATAGTGAACATACGCACGCGTGTACGGGCCGTTGCTATGCATTTGGGGTGCCCTAGGGCCCCGGAACACACCGTACCTGTGTGTGAAGCTCCAAATTACATAGGGGACACATGAGGGACAAGTATTAAGGCCTACATGCATGCTGGTTGTGATGGAGACCAAGTTTAAACTTTGATTTTGTTCTGGAAGGTGCACAGCAGAAGTCAGTTGGAATGAATCTACTTTGTTGCAATGTGTTTGTGGGGTTGACATCATGCTGAAGAAAAAAACAGAATAAGAACCCACTGTCTGCTAGGTTTGAAAGGATTGGAGGTAACATAGGATGCAAATGTGAGTGACCAATCACTCTGCACTCCTGTGCATGAAATGGGCCAGCAAGGCAGATATAAGGCAGCCAGGTCCCATGAGGGAGCACTTGCCTGCACATCTCTGTATTCCACGACCCAGCTGCTGCTACTGATTCCCTGGAACCATGTCAAGGGCTGAGGAGAGGTCACAGCCATTCACCCTGGAGGAGAACATGGCTTTGCTGGATGTGATCCACCCACAGTACCCCATGCTGTATGGGCGACCAGGTTATCAGGTGAGTGCAGTGTCCACTGGCACAGACTGTGTCCCTTTTTTGTGACTGTGACTTCTGCCATTGTGTCCAGGTGTGACACACATGCTATGTACTGTAGGGGGGGTCCCAGGGGGGGAATGCCTGATGTCTCCCAGCAGTGCCCAGAGACAGGAGGGGTGGGTGCAGAGTCCTCCCAGCAGTGCCCAGAGACAGGAGGGGTGGGTGCAGAGTCCTCCCAGCAGTGCCGAGAGACAGGAGGGGTGTGTGCAGAGTCCCCCCAGAAGTGCCCAGAGACAGGAGGGGTGGGTGCCTATCACTCCCAGCAGTGCCCAGAGACAGGAGGGGTGGGTGCCTATCACTCCCAGCAGTGCCCAGAGACAGGAGGGGTGTGTGCAGAGTCCCCCCAGCAGTGCCCAGAGACAGGAGGGGTGGGTGCCTATCACTCCCAGCAGTGCCCAGAGACAGGAGGGGTGGGTGCAGAGTCCTCCCAGCAGTGCCCAGAGACAGGAGAGGTGGGTGCAGAGTCCTCCCAGCAGTGCCCAGAGACAGGAGGGGTGGGTGCAGAGTCCTCCCAGCAGTGCCCAGAGACAGGAGGGGTGTGTGCAGAGTCGCCCCAGCAGTGCCGAGAGACAGGAGGGTTGTGTGCAGAGTCCCCCCAGCAGTGCCCAGAGACAGGAGGGGTGGGTGCCTATCACTCCCAGCAGTGCCCAGAGACAGGAGGGGTGGGTGCAGAGTCCTCCCAGCAGTGCCCAGAGACAGGAGGGGTGGGTGCAGAGTCCCCCCAGCAGTGCCCAGAGACAGGAGGGGTGGGTGCCTATCACTCCCAGCAGTGCCCAGAGACAGGAGGGGTGGGTGCAGAGTCCTCCCAGCAGTGCCCAGAGACAGGAGGGGTGTGTGCAGAGTCCCCCCCAGCAGTGCCCAGAGACAGGAGGGGTGTGTGCAGAGTCCCCCCAGCAGTGCCCAGAGACAGGAGGGGTGGGTGCCTATCACTCCCAGCAGTGCCCAGAGACAGGAGGGGTGAGTGCCTATCACTCCCAGCAGTGCCCAGAGACAGGAGGGGTGTGTGCAGAGTCCTCCCAGCAGTGCCCAGAGACAGGAGGGGTGGGTGCCTATCACTCCCAGCAATGCCCAGAGACAGGAGGGGTGGGTGCCTATCACTCCCAGCAGTTCCCAGAGACAGGAGGGGTGGGTGTGATGCACAGTGTGAGCCTGGATCATTGATTGTGTAGTTGCCCTCATTCCACCTGTGTCCTTTCAATGGCACGTACTGCTTTTGGACTTCCCCAGAGGATCATGTCCCTATGACAAAGGTGCAATGCGTTGGATGCATACTATGCTTTGTTGTAAACAGCAAATGTGTTCTAATCTGTGTCTCTGTGACATGTGCCAGGTGTATTGATGTAGTGTCACTTGTTCATCCTCACAGGTAGACGCCTCTGCCAAGGAGCAGATATGGCTGGACGCCGTCAGCGCCGAGAGGAGTGCGGATGGTCGGAAGCGGCGCCTGTCCCAGGTGAGGAAACGCTGGCGGAGGATCGCACGGGTCCTGCTGGGGGACTCACCTGAGAGCCATAAGAACCGGGGGCGCCGCCGTCTCTCCCACATCCACAAGCGTGTGCTGGCGGTGGTCTTTCCAGACTTGGACAGGCGCCTACAGGAGATGCAGCAGCAGGAAGGGGGTAGGTACATGTGTGTTTGTTGTGTTTCACCAGCATTTGTACGTGCACTGTTCCATGGATACACTGCCAGGGTTTTATGGTGCTGTGCAGATCCTGTTACCCACAGTATTGCAGTGCTCTCCTGCCTCCCTTCCCCTCCTTGCAATGTGTTCCCTGGTCTGTGTGTAGTCACTCCGTCACAAGGTTATGTAGCCTGGCACCTTCTCCAAGTGTACTATGCCTGCAGCATCATGTGTGGGGGTGGTGTGTAACAGCTTTTGTGACCTTGCCTGTGCCCTGTCCAGTTCTGGACTTGTGGGTTCCATGTCAGTTGGCACTAATGCTGATTCCAGACATGGGAGTTAATCTCTCAAGTGCGAGGCCTTCCAGCACGCATGTCCTATGTGGTGGCCTGTGACATGATGTGCATGAGTATGCGGTACGCATAGTGCAGGGATGCTAGCGTGTGTTGCAGTCATTCCCATTCAGGAGCATGGAGTTGTGTGGCCACTACTGTCCCCAGGGGCATCTTTTCCTAGGTATCATGTGTGTAATCCGAAAATGTCGACAATCTCTGTGTCTACAGCATAGGTTGTGCTCTGTGCCATTGTCCCCTGGCACCATGTATATTGACGTGAAATGTAGTACAAGTGTCCACTGTCCAGCCTGACCTGATTTTCCAAGTACATACTCAAGGTGGCCATTGCCTGTGTCTTGTTACAATCATCTGGTGATGCCCATTTGTACATGATTATTTGGACAGGCGCACCTTGGATATTTTGTGTGCAATATTGAATTTTTGCATCCCATGTGTATTTCACCCAGACTAAGAGATGTAAGTGCTTCCTGTGTCTCCAAAGAATTGTCTCATGTAGGGGGTGGGTGGTGCGGGCATGGCCTACATGTCAAGACCTGAAATCTCCTTGCTAGGACTGGCCAGTGTGTGATGTTTGTCTGGACATACACTCAAGGTGCAGTGTGCCAGTCAGGGTGGGCATGTTATCAGTATTACCTATGCTGCATGTGCCTCTAGTTCCTGGATATGGTCCCTGCTCATCCCTATTTCCTGCCACGCTGTGTGGTGCAGATGCAGTGCTGGATTGTCCCCAGTGCCTTGCTCCTCACTCAAAATTCCATGTCATCTCATTTGCTATTGTGTCATGCTCTCCATAGTTTTTCCGTGGCATGGTGGGTCAAACAACTGTGTCTTGCATGGCCTACATATGTACCTTGTTTTGTAGTTGTAACTCTTCTTTTGTTTCAGGCTATGCACTGTAACCTAAGTAGATTGGACTCATGTGACATATGTATACAGGTGTATGATTAATTTCTGTCTCTTCACCCTGCCCACAGCATCGTTGGGGGACACGGAGGGAGACATGGACACAGACGGCGCAGAGGGACCGAGCACCAGTGCCAGCGGTGACATCGTGGCTGGCACATCGAGTGGGACTGAGGCGGAGGAGAGTGAAGCCGGGGACCTGTCGACTGGCACAACAGAGTATGAAGCTGACGGGTCCGAGGATGATCTCTCCGAGTGGGCGGTGGCTGCACCACCATCTGACGGCAGCCCTACATCTCGCACCGCCCCCTCCATTGGCATCAGCCGCCTCCCACGTGCTCGTGTCCCTTCCCAGCGTGGCCAGTCACCGCATGTCTCCTTCCTGCCAGGCACCGCACCCCCTGCCCCTGTCTCCACTGCTGCCGCCAATGCCGAGTCTGTGGACATCCAGCGGCAGTTGCAGGTTGGTCAGACTGCGATCCTTAATGTCCTCCATGCCCACAGCCAGGTCCTCAACAACATGGAGGCATACTTGGAGGGCATTCATTCATCGCAGGCTGACCAACGCAACTTGCTGAGGTCCATAGACTCGACACTGACTGCAGCAGTGGGTCTCCTGCAGCGCTACGTCACACCCCCTACCCCTGCCCCTTCCACACTTCCCACTCCCATGCCTGTCCCACATACACCCAGACATCAGCATGCACCCACCACAACAGACACAGGCACCACACCAGCAGGGAAGGTCCGCCGCACACCTCCTGACACGCACACACAGGGTGTAGTAGGCACACCCACTGGGTCGGGGGGCAAACGTGTGACACGCAGCCAGAGTGGGAGTCCGCATTCCACCCAATCCACTCCCTCCAAATCCCCTCCCCTCAGCTCTCCTGGCCACATCTCCCCCAAAGACTCCTTCATGGCCGCTCTGTCCCTGAGCCCCACAGTGACACCACCCCGCAAGCGGTCAAGGAAGTCCACGGTCAGGGTGCTTGAGTCCCCCCCCCCTGTCCACACCCTCCCCCAGTGGCGCTGCGACCCATCCCTCTGACCCCCCCCCCTCCTTGGGGCCTGTGGTTCCTTCAGGTGCAGGGGAGTCCCTGGAGGACCTTGCTAAGGTGTGCAGCGCGCTCCTAGAATCCACCTTTGGCCCTTCGCCCACCCCCTGTGGTGGAGTCCTCCATCCCTGCACCCACGTCGCCTACCCTTCGCCCTCCTGTCCCTGCGGTGCCTGTTCCTTCCCCCCCACATGATGCCCTCACCCCTGTGGAAGACGACGGAATCTAACTGTGCAGGCAAGCTAGGGGACACGCATCCCACTGTGTCCCCCATCCAGCTGTGACTCATGGACTGCCCTATGGGCTTTGTAAATATTGAACTTTCTACTAACACACTATTTAAGATCATGCTGATTAAAGCCATTTTTGTTTCCTTTGAACACTACTGCTTTTCTGATGTTGCTGTTGGTGGGGCTGCGACCTGATTTTGGGTGGTAATCATGTGTTGGGTGTGTGGGAAATGTAGTAGTGTGCTGGTCATAGGGGGGACCCTGGTATCTGTGTGCCATCACACAGTGTTAGCTAGGTTTCTCTGTTCATGTACGCTGTTGCTGCATGGTGAAATTGTCCCAAGGTGTATTCCTTCCTCTGTGTACCCTGACAACTTCCCTGCAGGGTGTTCCCAATATGTGGTGCTGAGCTGTGTCTACATCAGCTGGGTGTGTGACGGACTCCTTCAACTTTGCACATGCATGCTGAGCGATGTCTCCACCTGCATCATTCGTGGCATCCTTGGTAGTCATAGTACTTGTGTGTGTGGACTATTGACATGACTTCATGTGGACATGTTTTCTTTTCGGCGCTATGCATGCGTATACTCCCAGCCTCGCACACATGTGGTACATGTACTGCAGGGTCTTTGTGCACCTGACTGACATTTGTGGGCATGGTATCTGTGGCTACTCCACCCTTTGCGTTCCATGGGCACTGCTGGGAGTGTTAGGCACCCACCCCTCCTGTCTCTGGGCACTGCTGGGGGGACTCTGCACACACCCCTCCTGTCTCTGGGCACTGCTGGGAGTGATAGGCACCCACCCCTCCTGTCTCTGGGCACTGCTGGGAGGACTCTGCACCCACCCCTCCTGTCTCTGGGCACTGCTGGGAGTGATAGGCACCCACCCCTCCTGTCTCTGGGCACTGCTGGGGGGACTCTGCACACACCCCTCCTGTCTCTGGGCACTGCTGGAAGTGATAGGAACCCACCCCTCCTGTCTCTGGGCACTGCTGGGGGGACTCTGCACACACCCCTCCTGTCTCTGGGCACTGCTGGGGGGACTCTGCACACACCCCTCCTGTCTCTGGGCACTGCTGGGAGTGATAGGCACCCACCCCTCATATGTATGGGCACTGCTGGGGGGACACTGCACACACCCCTCCTGTCTCTGGGCACTGCTGGGAGTGATAGGCACCCACCCCTCCTGTCTCTGGGCACTGCTGGGAGGACTCTGCACCCACCCCTCCTGTCTCTGGGCACTGCTGGGAGGACTCTGCACCCACCCCTCCTGTCTCTGGGCACTGCTGGGGGGACTCTGCACACACCCCTCCTGTCTCTCGGCACTGCTGGGGGGACTCTGCACACACCCCTCCTGTCTCTGGGCACTGCTGGGAGTGATAGGCACCCACCCCTCCGGTCTCTGGGCACTGCTGGGAGGACTCTGCACCCACCCCTCCTGTCTCTGGGCACTGCTGGGGGGACTCTGCACACACCCCTCCTGTCTCTGGGCACTGCTGGGGGGACTCTGCACACACCCCTCCTGTCTCTGGGCACTGCTGGGAGTGATAGGCACCCACCCTCATATGTCTGGGCACTGCTGGGAGGACTCTGCACCCACCCCTCCTGTCTCTGGGCACTGCTGGGAGTGATAGGCACCCACCCCTCCTGTCTCTGGGCACTGCTGGGGGGACTCTGCACACACCCCTCCTGTCTCTGGGCACTGCTGGGAGTGATAGGAACCCACCCCTCCTGTCTCTGGGCACTGCTGGGGGGACTCTGCACACACCCCTCCTGTCTCTGGGCACTGCTGGGGGGACTCTGCACACACCCCTCCTGTCTCTGGGCACTGCTGGGAGTGATAGGCACCCACCCCTCATATGTCTGGGCACTGCTGGGGGGACACTGCACACACCCCTCCTGTCTCTGGGCACTGCTGGGAGTGATAGGCACCCACCCCTCCTGTCTCTGGGCACTGCTGGGGGGACTCTGCACACACCCCTCCTGTCTCTCGGCACTGCTGGGGGGACTCTGCACACACCCCTCCTGTCTCTGGGCACTGCTGGGAGTGATAGGCACCCACCCCTCCGGTCTCTGGGCACTGCTGGGAGGACTCTGCACCCACCCCTCCTGTCTCTGGGCACTGCTGGGGGGACTCTGCACACACCCCTCCTGTCTCTGGGCACTGCTGGGGGGACTCTGCACACACCCCTCCTGTCTCTGGGCACTGCTGGGAGTGATAGGCACCCACCCTCATATGTCTGGGCACTGCTGGGAGGACTCTGCACCCACCCCTCCTGTCTCTGGGCACTGCTGGGAGTGATAGGCACCCACCCCTCCTGTCTCTGGGCACTGCTGGGGGGACTCTGCACACACCCCTCCTGTCTCTGGGCACTGCTGGGAGGACTCTGCACCCACCCCTCCTGTCTCTGGGCACTGCTGGGAGGACTCTGCACACACCCCTCCTGTCTCTGGGCACTGCTGGGGGGACTCTGCACACACCCCTCCTGTCTCTGGGCACTGCTGGGAGTGATAGGCACCCACCCCTCATATGTCTGGGCACTGCTGGGAGGACTCTGCACCCACCCCTCCTGTCTCTGGGCACTGCTGGGAGTGATAGGCACACACCCCTCCTGTCTCTGGGCACTGCTGGGAGGACTCTGCACCCACCCCTCCTGTCTCTGGGCACTGCTGGGAGGACTCTGCACCCACCCCTCCTGTCTCTCGGCACTGCTGGGGGGACTCTGCACACACCCCTCCTGTCTCTGGGCACTGCTGGGAGTGATAGGCACCCACCCCTCCTGTCTCTGGGCACTGCTGGGAGGACTCTGCACCCACCCCTCCTGTCTCTGGGCACTGCTGGGGGGACTCTGCACACACCCCTCCTGTCTCTGGGCACTGCTGGGGGGACTCTGCACACACCCCTCCTGTCTCTGGGCACTGCTGGGAGGACTCTGCACCCACCCCTCCTGTCTCTCGGCACTGCTGGGGGGACTCTGCACACACCCCTCCTGTCTCTGGGCACTGCTGGGAGTGATAGGCACCCACCCCTCCTGTCTCTGGGCACTGCTGGGAGGACTCTGCACCCACCCCTCCTGTCTCTGGGCACTGCTGGGGGGACTCTGCACACACCCCTCCTGTCTCTGGGCACTGCTGGGGGGACTCTGCACACACCCCTCCTGTCTCTGGGCACTGCTGGGAGTGATAGGCACCCACCCTCATATGTCTGGGCACTGCTGGGGGGACTCTGCACACACCCCTCCTAATTCACAATATGTACGCTTCGAACATACACGGGTGTGGGTTCGCTCCATGCATACGCGGGTGAGTGTACGGGTCGTACTTACACTGTTGTGGTGGGGGGTTCGCTCCATGCATACGCGGGTGAGGGTACGGGTCGTACTTACACTGTTGGGGTGGGGGGTACGCTCCATGCGTACGCGGGTGAGGGTACAGGCCGTACTTACACTGTTGGGGTGGGGGGTACGCTCCATGCGTACGCAGGTGAGGGTACAGGTCGTACTTACACTGTTGGGGTGGGGGGTAAGCTCCGTACGTACGCGGGTGAAGGTACGTGTCGTACTTACACTGTTGGGGTTTGGGTACGCTCCGTACGTACGCGGGTGGGGGTACGTGTCGTACTTACACTGTTGGGGTGGGGGGTACGCTCCGTTCGTACGCGGGTGGGGGTACGTGTCATACTTACACTGTTGGGATGGGGGGTACGCTCCGTACGTACGCGGGTGGGGGTACGTGTCGTACTTACACTGTTGGGGTGGGGGGTACGCTCCGTACGTACGCGGGTGGGGGTACGTGTCGTATTTACACTGTTGGGGTGGGGGGTACGCTCCGTACGTACGCGGGTGGGGTTACGTGTCGTACTTACACTGTTGGGGTGGGGGGTACGCTCCGTATGTACGCGGGTGGGGGTACGTGTCGTACTTACACTGTTGGGGTGGGGGGTACGCTCCATGCATACGTGGGTGGGGGTACGTTCCGTACATTGCCGTACCCACGCTGTGGAATGCTTGTGCGGGCCATCCCCAGGCCTTTGCCACGTGGGTACGTGCCGTCCCGCAATTGTTGGGGGGACATAGGTGTGGGCGTGGTACGACTCGTACCCACGCTCTTAAGGCGTGGGTACGGGACGTACCTGTATGGTTGTGTTGCCGGTTCGCGTCGTGAAGAACTTCCGTTGTGGCGGTCGCTGGCTTGGCTGGACACGCCCCCACCCCCTCGTAGTGACCAGGGCCTGAGGGTCAGGTATGTCCAGGGCATGTGTGCTGTGTGACTTGGGTGGGGGTTATGTGTCCTGCCCCTGACCCCCCCCCCCTTTGCCCATGGGTGTTGTTCTGACCTTCTGCGGCGTCTGCGTCGTAACCTGTAGAGGAGGTCGACTGCTATGAGGGCCGGGATGACACGTAGGTTCGGGTCCATGTCTGTCCGTCGCGTACAGGTCCTCCTTGTTCGCGTCGTCCTGTCTGTCCGTCGCGTACGGGTCCTCCTTGTTCACGTCGTCCTGATTTCCCGGCAGTTTTTGGCAGCCGGAAAATATTCACCGTGCGGGATGACGTCGGTGTGAATCCTAATTCCTGGTTCGTGAATGGCAGGCTGCGTGCGTCCCGACGTCACGTCGGCGCTTTCCCGGATCGCATTTGTACGTTTATTTTGTTCGGTCGGGGTTTTGTACGATTCGTACGGGAAAGGTGTTTCCGTGCGAATCGTAATTCCATGGTTGTATATTTTGACGACCAGGTACGCGTCGGACGGGGAATGTGCTCCGTCCGACGGTTCGTACCCGGTTTTTACCGGATCGTGATCGGCACCTGAATGTACTGCAGCTGGGAAGTGCGGGAGGATTGAACGAGAGAGAGAGGGGGAGGAAGAGAGGGCAGGAGGGGGAGAGAGAACGAGAGAGAGGGAGAGAGAAAGAGAGAGTGATACTCGTTATGTCTGCTGAAAGGACGCCTAGAATGTTCAGACCATGTAGTGCCTTTTCTGCCTTTGTTTGTGTCTATGTATGTTTACATGCGTGCAGTACTGCTTCCGATATTCTACAGGTTTTGTGTGTTATGGGTCAGTTTGAACCCTGTGCTACCCCAAAAGTCTGCCCTACTCTCCATGGTATCCTGCGCTCTCCTCAGCTGCCCTTTTGACCTGCTTTACCAGGATTCAAATAGCACTATTACAAAGAAAAGACAATCCATTTTGTCCCCCCTAGAAATCATTGGTGTCACTCTGTAGCGTCTTTCTTTAGTTTCTATCAGCTCATAAGAATGTTGTAGATACTGGACATCCCTCTAGATGGCCACAGTAGCGGCTCCTCGGCAAAGGCAGAGGAGCATCGCCCCACTGCTCTGCAAGCAGTGTAAAAAGGAAAACGAAAACGATAATAACTAACATTATTATAATTTTCGTTTTCCTTCCTGCTCGGATGCAGGGTGGGATGGGTGGACAGGGCTGGCCAGTGCAGGGGGCAGGGTACGAGAGTAAAGCACACTCTAAAGTGCGCATCGCGGTTTGACCGGCCCTTTGCATCTTCCCCACTGTGCTGCCTTACACAGCCTGATGAGGAACAAGCAAAGCCTCTAAGCCCCTGTCTGAGCGCCATACCACGACGCTCAGACCAATCACAGCGCTGCTTAAGGCAGTGTTGAGATTGGAATGGGGCTTCTGGAAGGCTGGGAGCTTCCTATTGTGGCGCGGACGAGATGGAGCAGAGGAGGCATCACCCAGCAGCATTCGCAATCAGGTAAGTCAGTTCATTTTTATTTTATACATTCACCCCCCCCACCCTCTCCTGCCCCACTACCCATGCTTTGTAGCAGCTGCTACTGGATGTCCTTACTAGTGTTTACCAATAATACTTCCAATTAATGTTTTTTTAGTTGCTGGAGAGGCAAGTGGACAGTGAATTTCTTAGTGGGTTCCTTTGTGACTACCCAGACCCTTAAAAAACAGGCCTGAGTGGCCGAGTAATGCTGTAAACGAGCACATTAGCAGCTATTTCCGCGGTGGGGGAGGGTAGGTTAACACATCCTACTTATCTCTCAGCTCAGCACTTTGCTGATTTCCAGAACGAGCGGCATGAACACAGGCCTCAGGGTGTCCCAGGGCTTTCCGAGCTCAGTGCGTTGTGAAATCTGATTTATGTAAATGTGAAGGCAATAGTGTTAACAAAGAAGCAGAACAAACTCAACATGCAGTCGGCAGCAACAGGAGGGACGCCTAGGGTAGCTGATATCTCCACTGAGCATGAAACCACAGGCAAGAGAGAAAGGCAGGGACAGACAGGAAGTCTGTGGGAGGGAGGGCTGATGCTGAAATGTGGGGCAGGATGACTGAGTCTGAGGAATCATGCACCTGGGGCAATATCACCAGCAGGTTCTGCGCCTGCGCACAGGTGCAGAACGGATACAGGGGAGACACAACCACTAACAGACCCTGGGACAAACAGACATTGATATGGAGGCAGGAGACTCAACGAATGGTACCGATTTTGGAAGACACAAACAATAACAATTGCAAAGGGAGACACTGGCACCAGGACAGGGACACACTGACAGGACCCCCTCGGTCCTGTTACAACACGGATTTAAATCATTAAAAGTAGGCCTGGCACCTTCATGATGCATCTAACACTGCAATACTGCTCGTTCAACTTTTATTTTCATGATTTGAAACTCCAAAGAGGTCCACATACAGGTAAGCATATACAAAAAAGTTGCATGCAAAACGAGTACCATAAAACGACTGTAAGACTATTTACACATTTTTGCTACAGCTGTAGGCGTCTTAAAACATGATTCATGTAAAAATGTCAATACAAATTTAAAAAACATTTTAAAAAGTTAAAAATTAGGAGGCAGAACATTAATTGCAAGGCCTCAAAAGTAGTTTGCACAGACAATTTCAGAAAAGGCGGTCTTACCATCTTACGACAGGACAGCAGAGGAGCAGGGCAGATAAATAAAACATGCTTCAAGTCTTGAACACCATATTGACAAAGATTGCATATATTTGATGACCCATGCCATTTAGAGGTCATAATGTTTAAAGGCAGGATATTTAATAGTAAAAGGGCCCAAAAGCATCTATTACCATGGGGCATATTCTATCTCACATAAGGTTGAGCTCTTTTCATAGTAATGGAATCCATTATTGTTTGGAAATGCTCCCTATTACTACAGACATTACTGTCTAGGCGGAAGCTTAGGTCATGCGAAGCTTGTTTTAGATAGGCCTTTTATTATCATGTATTCCCAACTCCTACTAAACCCCTGGGACAATAAACAGGGAGGAGAAGGTGGAAATATAGGACAGTAAAAGTGTTACAGGATAAGAAAAGAAATCTTCTTGATGGTCGCAAAAATCAAAGAACAAAAAGAAAAACTGTATATGAGTTGGCAGCAGTGCGCACTCAAAATGAGTAACGAACACCGCAGACTGACCGCCACACACCTGAGACATGAACGTGTGAGAAGTGACCCAAGTAGCAACATTGCCTATGCCTCTTAAATGCTGCCCAGGAAGTAGCTACACCTCTGGTTGAGCGGCCTTCCCCTGCTCCTGGTATGCAAACTCACTATGCCTGGTAGATCAAAGAGACTGCATGTAAAATGCACTTGAGATAGTGGAAGAAGGCCCTCTATGGTGAACAGACATAATATTGCATTTTTAATATCGAATTGCCAAAATATTGAGGGGCAGATTTATGTTTCCTGGCGCATCCCTGCAAATCAGCAGGGATGCGCCAGGAAAGATGCGTCACGCAAGTTTACCCTTGCGCCACCACAGATGCGCCGCATTTACAATGCTGCACATCGTGGCGCAAGGATAAACAGATGCGTGACGCATCTGATGGCGTAAGGGCGGCGCATTGCTGGAGTCGTGTCGCAAGCACGACGCAACTCCAGCAATGTTTAGGGGCTGCCCATACCTTACATGCTGCGTCATGCCTTACGACTGCTTCAAGCAGGCGCAAGGTTTTGACGCAGCAGCGTCGGAAAAGTGTAGATTTCACTGCGTCACTTTTCCGAGGCTTTTTCCGCTGGAACGCCCACCCTGCATTCATTAAACCTGACGTAGGTTTAATGTGACGCAGGGCTTTACACCGTGACGCATCTTCATAGATGCGTCACGATGTAAATAGGGCGCAACGTGGCGCAGGGTTTACGCCGCCGCTGCGTCACAAAAGTGACGCAATGGCGGCGTAAAAGTGGCGCAAGTCTAACATAAATCTGCCCCTGAGTTTTTTATATAGAATGGACAGAATATCGAATTGCCAAAATATAGTGGGTGCAGAATATCGAAATTCAGGTAAGAAATATCGATTTTCATAATATCCACAGTCATAATGTAGTTGTTAAAAAGATCAAATTTTTTTATAGTGTTTTAAGTGTTAGTATATGTGTTAAAAGTATGTATATTTTTGTAATGCAGGCTTTAATTTTTATAAAGTAATGAATTTTATGTTATTTTATTTGTGCGTAATTTAATTCCATAGCGGGTTGTGGGTTTATAGGGGAATAGGGTTGGAAGTAATTTAATTATAGTAAATTGAATATACATTTTTAGGAATTATTAATTATTTTTAATTTAATTTTGCGTTTTAGTTCTGTAGCGGGTTGTGGGTTTATAGGGGAATAGGGTCGGAAGTAATTTAATTGTAATTAAATTATTATGTAATTTCATTTATTGGTATTGATAATTAATTTATTGTTAATTAATTATTAATTGGTAATTATTTTTTATTAATTGGCAATTATTTTTTATTAATTGATTAATTGATAATTATATTAATTGTATTCATTTATTATTCGGAGCGGGTTGTGCGTTTATGGGGGAATAGGGTGAGAAGTAATTTAATTGTAATTAAATAATTATTGAAAATATTTTTGTGTATTGATAATTAGTTTAATGATAAATGATTATCAATTGGTAAACGTTTTGTATTACTTATTCATTTTTGGTATTGAAAAATAATGTGTGGTCAATTAATTATTAATAGGTAATTAATTTTTCATAATTCATATTTATTGGTAATTATAATTAATTAATTATTAAATAATTTGTAATTGGGGATTAATTTCTAATACATTTTTATTGGTATTGATAATTAATTTATATATATTTAATTATTAAATCATTACCCCAATGCTATCCAACGCTTTCCCTACTGTTGCACTCTCTGTAGTGGGAATAGTAATTTTTACCCCTACGCTATCCAATGCTTTCCCTACTGTTGCACTCACTGAAGTGGAAATAGCAATTTTTACCCCTACGCTATCCAACGCTTTCCCTACTGTTGCACTCACTGGAGTGGAAATAGTAATTTTTACCCCTACGCTATCCAACGCTTTCCCTACTGTTGCACTCACTGGAGTGGGAATAGTAATTTTTACCTACCCGCTATCCAACGCTTTCCCTACTGTTGCACTCTCTGGAGTGGGAATAGTAATTTTTACCATCCCGCTATCCAACGCTTTCCCTACTGTTGCACTCACTGGAGTGGGAATAGTAATTTTTACCCTCCTGCTATCCAACGCTTTTCCTAATGTTGCACTCACTGGAGTGGGAATAGTAATATTTACCTACCCGCTTTCCAACGCTTTCCCTACTGTTGCACTCACTGGAGTGGGAATAGTAATTTTTACCCTCCCATTATCCAACGCTTTCCCTACTATTGCACTCACTGGAGTGGGAATAGTAATTTTTAATCTCCCTCTAGCCAACGCTTTCCCTACTGTTGCACTCACTGGAGGGGGAATACTAAATTTCAACCTCCCGCTATCCAACAGTAAAAATATTGAATATTTTTTAAGAATATTAAGTTAACATATATATGTATTACAAAATAAAAATGCATGTTTCTTTTTTTTAATTTACATTAATTATTTTTCATTTTAAGGTTATTTAAGTATTTTTAAGTATGTTTTACTTAATTATATTTATTATTTAATTATTTTACATTACTTTTAAGACATTTAAAAAATTCGATATTTTAACAAACTATATTATTTGCAACGATATTTTGGATTCAATATTTTTGTACCTACCTGTTTGTAGATGGGAAGTCGATCTTCTGTCATTCTATATTTTGGCATCGATATTTTGGCAGGTCGATATTTTGCTCCTCGATATTCTGTCAGTGATCCGGCCTTCTATATCCTAACAGCCCAAATATGGCACATACAAAGCTAGCTCTATTGAACAATGATAATTGCTCAATGTAAACAGAAAAAGGCCTATGCAGATCCAAAAAATGCAGTTCTGTTTCTGTTTGGAAGGAAGGGAAAGGGGAGAAAAAGGAAAAAACTAAATATTGAGTACACTAAAAGCCTGGCAGGTCTTTTGGAAGGAAAAAAAACAGGTAAACATAACTATCTTTTCTGTAGAGAAAAACCTTAAATACGGTTCCTCACACAAAAGAGTCCTTAATTCTCCATCTCTTCAAACGGGCTGATCTTGTGATATGACACCTGCCTTGGTGAGTACAGTTTGGAGGAGGGATAGGTGCTAGGTCTGTTTGCTTTGTTGGGATGAGGTGATGGAGTGTCAATGTTGTCAGTTGTTGGTGATGTGCGGTGTTGACCTGGTTGTTTATTCCTTGTCTCATGGTCTCAAATCAGAAGGCCATCGATGGCATAATCTTTGTGTGAAGTGTCCCATTTTACCCATCCTCTATTTCCCTCATTCCCTCCCAAGGGACAGTGTTGACCACATCCGTGGATGGTTTCCATTGTTTTGCTTAACGTAATGGAAATTGGACCCTGCAATTGATGACATTCATATATATTTAGTTTTGAGGAAAGGTGCTAAAATTGGCTGGAAATCTAGTGATTCTGGATTCACTTACACGAGCACTGTCCTTCTGGAGTTAGTATTTAGTGTAATGTTCCAACGCTTTCCCTACTTTTGCACTCACTGGAGTGGGAATAGTAATTTTTACCCTCGCGCTATCCAACGCTTTTCCTATTGTTGCACTCACTGGAGTGGGAATAGTATTTTTTACCTCCCGCTATTCAACGCTTTCCCTACTGTTGCACTCACTGGAGTGGGAATAGTAATTTTTACCTTCCGCTATCCAACGCTTTCCTTACTGTTGCACTCACTGGAGTGGGAATAGTAATTTTTACCCTCTCGCTATCCAACGCTTTCCCTACTGTTGCACTCACTGGAGTGGGAATAGTATTTTTTACCCTCCCTCTATCTAACGCTTTCCCTACTGTTGCATTCACTGGAGTGTGAATAGTAATTTTTACCCTCCCGTTATCCAACACTTTCCCTACTGTTGCACTCACTGGAGTGGGAATACTAATTTTTAATCTCCCGCTATCCAACGCTCTCCCTACTGTTGCACTCACTGGTGTGGGAATAGTAAATTTTACCCTCCCGCTATCCAACAGTAAAAATATTGAATATTTTTTAATAATATTAAGTTAACATATATATGTATTACAAAATAAAAATGCATAATTTTTTTATTTACATTAATTATTTATTAATTTTAAGGTTATTTAAGTATTTTTAAGTATGTTTTACTTAATTATATTTATGATTTCATTATTTTACATTACTTTTAAGACATTTAAAAAATTCGATATTTTAACAAACTATATTATTTACAACAATATTTTGGATTCAATATTTTTGTACCTACCTGTTTGTGGATGGGAAGTCGATATTCTGTCACTCTATATTTTGTCATCGATATTTTGGCAGGTCGATATTTTGCTCCTCGATATTCTGTCAGTGATCAGGCCTTCTATATCCTGACAGCCCAAATATGGCACATACAAACCTAGCTCTATTGAACAATGATAATCTCTCAATGTAAACAGATAAAGGTGTATGCAGATCCAAAAAATGAAATTCTTTTTCTGTTTGGAAGGAAGGGAAACAGGAGAAAATGGTAAAAACGAAATATAGAGTACACCTAGGGCCCGATTCACAGAACTAACTTAAAACAAAATCCTAAACTTACTACCATTTTGGTATTCACAGAAGGTACTTACTCATTTCGGTATTCACAGAAGTTAGGAGTCCTAACTTTAGGACTCCTAAATGCCTTCTGTGAATACCGAAAGTCTTAAAGTTAGGATTTTTCTCAGTTTAGGAGTAGTTAAGTTAGGACTGCTAACTTCAGTACTCCTAAATGCCTTCTGTGAATACCGAAAGTCTTAAGGTTAGGATTTTTCTCAGTTTAGGAGTAGTAAATTTAGGACTCCTAACTTTAGGACTCCTAAATGCCTTCTGTGACTACCGAAAATCTGAAAGTTAGGATTTTTCTCAGTTTAGGAGTAGTAAAGTTAGGACTCCTAACTTCTGTGAATACCAAAATGAGTAAGTGCCTTCTGTGAATACCAAAATGGTAGTAAGTTTAGGATTTTGTCTTAAGTTAGTTCTGTGAATCGGGTCCTAAAAGCCTGGCAGGTCTTTTGGAAGGAAAAACAACGGGAAACATAACTATATTATCTGGAGAAAAAGCCTTAAATACGGTTCCTCACACAAAAGAGTCCATCTCTTCAAATAGGCTGATCTTGTGATATGACACCTGCCTTGGCGAGTACAGGTTGGAGGAGGGATAGGTGCTAGGCCTGTTGGCTTTGTTGGGATGAGGTGATGGAGTGTCAATGTTGTCAGTTGTTGGTGATGTGCGGTGTTGACCTGGTTGTTTATTCCTTTCCTCATGGTCTCGAATCAGAAGGCCATCGATGGCATAATCTTTGTGTGAAGTGCCCTATTTTACCCATCCTCTAGTTCCCTCATCCCCTCCCAAGGGACAGTGTTGAACACGTCTGTGGATGGTTTCCATGGTTTTGCTTAATGTAATGGAAATTGGACCCTGAAATTAATGACACTCATATATATAGTTTTGAGGAAAGTTGCTGACATTTACTGGAAATCTAGTAATTCTGGGTTCACTTTTACAGGAGCACTGTCCTTCTGGAGTAACTATTTAGGGGCCGATTCCGATCGGGTCGGAAGGGCACCGAACATGATCCGGCCGTAAAAAATACACGCCGTACGCGTGTTTTCCGCCCGACTCGTACTGCTGTACGAGCGAGCAAGTACGATGCGAGCTACATGAAATTCACCGACCGACTCGTTTCCGGGTCCGAACCGCTCCGTACGTCTCGGTCGGAAGCTAACCGTGGCGGGCAATGGATGCGATTCACGACCGAGCCAGTACGATGCACGCGTCGGACAGCCTGTGCGTGCCGGAGTGTCCGGCTCGCAAATCATCCAGGTAGTGGGTTTGGGGGTCCACGTCGGACCCCCTGTCACCCGCAGTCCTACGACTCGGACACAGGGGGAGACCCAAGGGTCTCCCCAACACAGGCATGTATGGTGCGGATGGCATCAACGCGTAGTCACTGTAGGGGGCGAACTTGTCCACGACGTACCCATTCAGTCAATGGGAGTCCATGTACGCGTCGTACGACCGGCTCCCATTGACTTCTATGGAAGTCCGACCGAACCTCGTCCGACAGCATACGGCCGCATCGTATTCGCTCGGTCGGACTGCAGGACTCCGGCTCGGTCGGAAAACACTCCAGATCTGGCTCGGTCAGAGTGCTTTCCGACCCGGATCGGAATCGGCCCCTTAGTGTAATGTTCCAGATGGTGCCTTACACTTGCACTGAGGGGGGGCATTCTGATGCTTTATGAAATTATGTGGTTGGTGAGCATGTTCTGTAGCAGTGCTTAATAATGTAGGGGTGTAGCAGTGTTCTGTGTGAAGATAGTGTGTGATGTTTTATAGTTTGGTTTGATGTGCTAATTTAGGTGTATTGATATGGGGGCAGTAGTGGCTCGTGGAGGGAGTTTGGTGGGGCAGTGAGGCGGGGCAATGTAAACACCGGAATATGGATGAACGGAGGTAAGTACACATTTAAATTAATAAAACCAATTTCGTTGCGTGTGCTGCATCACAAAATGCGATGCAGCGCACGCAAAGGAATTTGTTTTATTCATTTAAATGTATACTTACCTCCGTTCATCCATATTCTGGTGTTTACATTTCCCCACCCTGCCCCTACCCCGCCCCGCCTCACTGCCCCACCGAACTCCCTCCATGAGCCGCTACTGTATGGGGGGAATAGGTGTCATGTTGATGAGTTTTATAGGCACAGTGAGTTGAGTTATGTGGGATGAGGTCTTCGATGGAGGATGTGTTCTGAGGTTTTTAAGGCTGTTGTATGGCTTAATGCAGAAAGGTTGAGTAACAATTTAACAAAACACTTTATGACAATGGAGTTCTTGAAATTAAAGTGGGATTTTGCCGAGATTTGTTTATAAAACCTACATTTGCAAGATTATATATGCTCATTATTTCTTAACAATCTTTGAGACATTTGTTAAGGTTGTATAGGTTTGGAGAAACGTCACATTTACACACTAGCATCAAGTGAAATATTGCTCTGAGTAAGATTTTTATCATGCTCATCTCATGAAATTCACATATTTCATGTATTGTAAATTTTGCAAAGTTTTACAAGATTTCAAAGGTGTGAAATTGTGTGTCAATTCCCTCTGAGGACCATTAGTTTGAGCCGAAAATGTCTTATACGAATAGTGGGAAAAAACAGCTATAGGACATTTTCTTCCCCAGCCATTCTGTTGATATCTCTTGTGACTTTTGAATCCGAGGGAAGCCCTAGCGACCAATTATCATGCATGATATTATCAAGTGAATGTCGTACAATTTCACATAATTCTCCCACTCACTGCCCCTGTGACTGCCACCGCACCATCAGTGCGTTGAGAAGAGTGAAGGAACATTGGCAAGTTCAGCAAGGCAGGACATTTCAGAGGGACAGGCAGGGATTTAAGTGGGATTACAATAGTGTGTTGGGGAGTCTCTCAAAGGGCCATGGCCTATATGGTTAAGGGTGTGGCATAAACATGTAGACTGACGGACTCATTTACTTATTTTTGGTGTAGGACAGTTCTGCAATCCTTCCTTCTGCGCTGCTCTATGTCAAAAGAAAAGGGCAGGAATGTACTGTATCTGTGAGATACAGCCCATTCCTGTCGTTTCTTACTTCGCTGGTGCAGAAATGGCTGCCTAGCACCAACACAGACACCCTTGCACCATGATGCAAGGGTGCCTGCATTGAAATCAGGTTATTTTCATGAAAGAAGGGACACCTTCCTTCACAAAACAACTGTTATGCCACCCCTGGGGAGGTGCAGGCTTTTGATGCATTCCCAGGTTTACAGCTTGCTGTAAATCTGAGAATGTGTCAAATGCCATGGGTGTTACGTGGGAACACCCACTGTAACACCCATGGCACGCCTCCATACCGCAGTGTGAGGCAACACTGCGACTTGCGCTGCGTTGCCTCACACCATATCTACGAGGCCATGAAAAGCCATGCAGGGTGTCTTTACGTGGCCTAGCAGATATGGTTCTGCAGTGTGTGCTGCTTAAGCGTCATTAAAAGTGATGTTTCGGCGGCACACAGGGCTTGTAAATGAGCCCCTAAATTTCTGTATTTCCCACTGTCTGCCAGCTAACCGGTATTTTGGTTCCTCTCTGAGTTTTGTTATTGCATCCAGATATAACAACTGACATACATCTAAAACCAGATAGACTATTGGCTTTGTCAGTGGTTATTAGCTGTTTAAGATAAATGAGCAACAGCAATGAATTTGTTGTAAATAATTAAAAATATTCAAATATTTTTCACTGAAGCTTTTCACCTCTGAAATTGTGAGCCTGTAAATGAAACAATACAGGGCCCTGTAGAAGGGGTATTGGTATTAATGAGTGTCTCAATAACTCTTGTTATGTTCATTCTATGTTAGGCATGTATGTACTTTTTCTCTCCACATCTCGTTCATCTGCATATATTACACCTCGTCTCTTTCATCTTCAGCCCCCTCTTTTCACTCTCTCCTGAATGCACTTTCTTCACATCTCCAAACAAACAACACGCCCACTCACCGATAAGTTCTGCATTTTCTTCTACTTTCGACTTGTCAATAGTTTGACAACTGTGTGCCTGCTTCACGCACATTTGCACAAAACCACAATTGCAACTGGAATGTTGCTCTATGCGCTCTGCAGAGAAGCCAAGGATTGGATGACCACTGACAGGCACAGTAAAAAACTTGTAATGCCTTCACACTCAACTCCAGGGCACTTAATTGTGGCCAGATTTAAACACCTGGATGTGACTCAGTTGAAAACGTGCACTATGCAAGTGTAATATGGTACACGAAAAAAGTATAGCAAACACACATTCTGGAAATAGCTAACACTCTTAGGGAATGCAAGATGAAGTAAAACATGTGAAACACAAACAGGAATTAAATAACTGACATGATTACCTTTACGTTTTTTACATTCATTGACCAGAAATCGATCAGAGATTTTAGCATTACCATTAAGGCCATGAATATAAGGCCCGATAGGAACCTGTTTCAATGTTGGGTTTTGATAACCAGCCCATAGAAAGCCCTGGGGCCAAGAGCTCTGTAAAATGAGAGTGCTGGGGTGTCTTGGGAATCGTACTGCCCCTATGAGAATGCGTGCGCACTGGTGCAGACAGGGATGGCCTCACAAAATGATGGTGGGTGGACACATGGCAATACAGAGCCCGCAGATAATGTTTTCAAACCTTCGATGTTTCTCTCCACTCCAGGCTTGAGCCGAGCCTCTGTTCTGCCGAATCCCTGCATATTTCATGGATCGGTCCGGGCGCAGGGGGAGATCAGACAGCCTGCTCTTGGCTCTTACTCTGCGTGAGCTCTGCTGCTCCCGGAAAGGCCCGCGCCACGCTGAGAAAGCAGAGGCAGCCGGGAGACCCCGCTGCAGCCGCCGAGGCTGAATATTACATGAAGGTCTTCCTGCAGGCGGTGCTCGGATGGTGGTGCTGCAAGGTCAGCGCACAGCCGTGTTACAGGTGCGCACTCGTTCCCACTGCCATGCGGTTGTTAGCGCTTTTCTCTTTGTGCAGAGGCGGGGCCCATAAAGCGCTATTGATTGAATCAGAGTTCACAACTGAGGCTGATCATCGATTCAATAAGTGTGAAGCACATTAGACTCCACAAGAAAGACAGGCAATAATCAGGTTCTCAAACCATGAATGTTTGTTAGAAGTTAATAGGTTACAGTAGTCAGAAATCATCAAGTTAGTGTTGATTAGTAATCAAAATATGAATGCATCAATTAATATGAAGTTAAAATCAAACAAAGTCTCACAAGTAAGAGGATGGATCAGTATGAGGTTCCCTCAAAACGAAACGACAAAGGAAAGTCAGTTTGTTCACTAAGGGAGTATTTTAGATATTCTTACTTTGCTCTTCTGTATGCATAGGGGCTTATTACGAGTCTGGCGGTCCTCAGACGCGGTGGTGGTGGTCTTCCGGCTGCCCTATTATGACCAGGGCGGTCGGTCACCTTGGAACCACTGCAACCACCAGAGATCCCTGGCAGAGGCGCGGCGGGTCTTGAGGCCGCAATATGACTGGTGGGCCTCTGCCACTCCGCCAAGCTAATTAAAAGTTTCCTCACCGCCACACTTTACATGGTGGTGTGACCACCATGAGAAGTGCCATGGTCAGGAAACAAAGGGGGCCCTGTGACATGGGGTGCATACAGGGGGGCACATTTTGTCCCCCCTATGTGCATTTACCCCAGTACCTGCACAGCATAGACTGCAGCAGTCTATGTTGTGCAGGTACTGATTTTAATGTTCCCGTCGCAGAGCCTATTTTATAGGCACCGCCTTGGGAGCGCTAAAGAACCTCCCGCCAGACAGGAAAAATACTCCTAATCTGGCAGGCGGTTCAAACATGGGTTTGGCGGTGCGGGAGTGGGGCGGTACCGCACCGCCAAACTCATAATAAGTACTGTGATCTACTCTAAACGAGCTTAAATGACACAATTCGAATATTTGATACCCCTACAGCCAGTGTTCATGAGACAGTCCAATCAGGTTAAAGTAAGATGATACAATTATATGCTTCGAAGGTTCTCAGGACTTTTCATAACACAGCTTCTCTCAGTGTCTTTCACACCTACATTTCCTGCAGCAAGATGAGACAGGAGGAGAGGCCTGTACTCTAGAGGTGTCTTCGTGAATATGCAAATCATCAAAAAATTCCATGATTATCACAAAGAAAAGAAAAGATTTATTCTCATGAGAAAGAAAGCAATTAGTTCATTAAGACTCCAGGTTCACTATGGGGCTGATTCACAGAATTAACTTAAGACAAAATCCTAAACTTACTACTTTTGGTATTCACAGAAGTTAGGATTTTGTCTTAAGTTTGTCTTAAGACAAACTTAAGACAAACTTAAGACAGACTTATGACAGACTTAAGACAGACTTAAGACAAACTTAAGACAAACTTAAGACAAAATCCTAACCTAAGTCTGTCTTAAGTCTGTCTTAAGTCTGTCTTAAGTTTGTCTTAAGTTTGTCTTAAGTCTGTCTTAAGTCTGTCTTAAGTCTGTCTTAATACAAATTTAAGACAAAATCCTAACTTCTGTGAATACCAAAAGTAGTAAGTTTAGGATTTTTTCTTGTTAGTTCTGTGAATCGGGCCCCTAGAAATAAATGTTCATGTGTTACAAGACAAGGTGCAACCATAGTTAGCCATTTTGAAATGCAAGCCTACATTGACTATGGCCAAGCTAAACATGAATGCACAAGTTGTCTCTACATATAACATTTGAGTGTTTATATATTAAAGTTGTATTTAATATACAAACATGTTTAGTAAACAGTATATAAAGAAAAGCATCATCCTTGTTATCTGAATGGCTTCCTATCGGCTAGTGTATCTCGAGCCCAGGATATGATGACTGAACCCCTACCATCTATGAGAGGTCATGGCTAGGTGTGGTCTGTTGTTGTGGAGTCACACCACATCCCCGCTTTCAGCAGGGTCGGACTAGAACAGAAAATAGGCCGGGTCCGTGAAATAAAAGTGGCCCCAGTAGTGAATTAGAAAGATAAAAAAGGACCCAATGATTGCAAACTGGGGCAGTTGTGCACGTGTAAAGAAACACTGTAGAAGACATTGGCAAGGTATAGAACACTAAAAGGATTTTAGCTTGTAGCACTAATGTCTGTTTCAATAACAGGCAAAAAATAGTAAAAACCGGCTAAGCAGACCATCAGACAGGGCCGCAAGCAGCCAAAGAAACAGCCCACACACTGACCAATGAGACCTTCCCATCAGGCACTGTCTGATGGCTCTACAGGCCGGTCTGACAATGGCTTTCAGAACCTGCCAAAACAAGACATCTCCTGCTGGGCAAAATATGTGTGAGCATAGGGGTACCCCTGACAAAAACTTCCCAAATCAGGGCAGGAATATCAGTTGCAAACAAAAACATTTAGGAAATTGGTTACAATCGTGGACCTAATAATTACAAAAGCAATATATAGCTACCCAAGTATAATGTATCAAAAATATGTTTTATTATTTATTTTATCTTATTTTTAAATAGTAAAAAAGAGAACAATAAAGAGAATGTTTTCCCCTAGGTACAATATCTTGATTTGTACAATACTGATATATTCAATACATTTTGTTACATTGAATGTTTCTGTTTCTAAAGGTGAATATGCAGTGCTGATAATACATTCACACTGTGTCTAACAGTACACAATATTGTATGTAAAAATATCATACAAAACATAGTTATTTTTTATGTAGAAAAAGAAACATGGATAGTACACAGTAAATCACTTGAAATCATTTAAGGGCAGTCATCTTTAGTATGGCTCTTGAAAGTTCAGTATCCTACGCACGTTTCGGCGATGTGCCTTCATCAGGAAGCCATGTAAAAATAGAGAGACCTTAATGGATAGCAGAGGTAGTCTGGCCAGTAGCTGTCTCTGGTAAAGACGTAATGAGGGATCGAAATGTTTTAAAAAAGAAAACCTCTAGTGATGCTAATCGGTGACCCGTTTCAGGTTAAAATGATCAAAAGGACAAGGGCTGCAGTATATTTCACGTTGGTGATACGATGCCGTTTGTCATATGTAAGTGGATTTGAAGAGAATTTTTCTAAAACAAAGCCTCTGCACGAAAATGTGGCAATGAAAAGGAAGCAGGCATCTATCTATTATGGGCGCAATAGAAGGTCGGTGTCAGCAGCATTAGGGTGGGCGGAATTTGCGTAGCCGCGTTACGCAAATCTCCGCGAAATGGTTTAAAATCTCCGCGAACACGCAGAAATTCCGTGAACACGCGGAATTGCTTGTTTGCGATGCTTTTTTCCTGTTTGCGACCGCTGTTTGTGTGCTCGGGGGAACTATCTCGCGAACACGCATTTTGAGATCGCGAACAAGCAAAAATTCCGCGAAGCCGCGGAAAGCAGAATTTTGGGCAATTCCGCGTTCTCCACGGAACGCAAAATTACCTAAATTCCGCGAATTCCGCGAGCGGAACGGAATTTACCGCCCAGGCCTAAGCAGCAATACAGCAGGCACGAACAGTCATCCGATAGCCTGCACGGGCTTGTTTTTAAAAGATGGTCGAGATGCTGAGTCCGCAGCACGATGATAGCGGAGTCTCTAGGGTCAGCGTTGTTCCTCATGTGCGGCGTGGAAAATGCCGCAGGTGTCTGCTTTTTACTATTTAAAAATAAGATAAAATAAATAATAAAAAATATTTTTGGTACATTATACTTGGGTAGCTATATATTGCTTTTGTAATTCTTAGGTCCACGATTGTAACCAATTTCCTAAATGTTTTTGTTTGCAACTGATATCTCCTGCTGGGCATCCGTCTATTTCGAATATATATCCCTGAGCTTTAAAGGCGATTGCTTTCAGGCCTTTTAAATGCGAAGCACATGCTGCAGAACCCATAACATGATTTTAGGCATCTTGTCTGGATCGTTTTTGAGTCGATTCCCTCTCTGTATATTCTTTTTTATTATGTGATTAAAAAATATATATGAAATATCACCTAGAGTGCTTTCTGACACCGAAGGTAATGGTGTCAACTGAGAGGATGGGTCTATGCCAGAATGTATCACAGTGAGGCATGTGCCAGACATTTCTACAGCTTCAATGATACACATGGCAAGGCAAAGAAAGTAGATCAGAGAGAAAAAAGAAATAGTTTTATCAATCCAAGTTCTAGCTAGGTTTTAGTACCATTTGATTGGGGGACACCGGGCAGCTGGAGCTTTCACCTGTTTTTGTGCACCCTCATTTCCGAACATGTATCCTATAATTCAATATTGCTTGGCATCACAAAGTCTTGAATGAGCTGAAAACAGGTGTTGAACTCACAATTGCGTTGAACAGGGGCTCAAAATAAATTTTCCAAGGGATCTAAAAAAATATTTAGAAGGCACTGCCACTAAGTTGAATTCTAGTAACAAGAATGTTCTTTAGTTTGGAGGGGCACAATCATTTAGTAATCATTCCATGATAGGGTCCAATGAATGACAGAAGCTTGGCTGAATTCATTTTTTCTCTTATTCTTAATTTACAACTTAAGTTATATATCTGAATTTAATATATACAACTGCTGTTTATGCCAGCACGTATTTCAATCATACTAAGAATTCAATGGCACCATGAACTTTAGAGGAACTTAGAAACTTCCCTAATTTACCCTAATGCTCAGAAATGTCTGCTAATGCAATAAGAACAATAACAAAATGTTTTAATTACATAAGACACTTTTTTAACTAAGTGGGTATCAGACCTGACATCCTTGGTGTGGTATTTCCCCCAAACTGTTTGCCTTCACTCCTCCTGTTCGCTGAATTCGTTTTTTGCTGTCTTTAGAATTCTGTGCATCTTACCACTGTCAGCCAGTGCTAACATGTTTGTGCTCTCTCCATCAAACATGGTAAAATTGACCTACATCTAATTGCCATATTTAATGTACTTCTATGTCCCTGACCCTTCAGGGTTCCAAGGGGCTGCAAATTATATGCTACTAGTGGACCTGCAGCACTAATTGTGCCACCTATGAAAATAGTACTTTAAATTTTTTTTCAGGCCTACCACTGCAGCCTGCAGGGCAGTTTTGAACTGTCTTTTCGACCTTTCCATTGGCCTAAAATGTCCTAATTAATGCTCTTAACTCTCTCCTAAGATAGGCCTCAAAAGCTCCTAGGGTAGGGTGCACAGTGCTTAAAAACTAGATCATGTGGGTTTACATTTTGCGCGTCCTAGCAATGAAAAGCTCTTTAAAATGTTTTCCACTGTTGTAAGGCTAACTCTCCTATAGACTATTATCGAGTTGCCTCATTACATTTAATATGTGCTCACTTTAGGAAGGGAACTGATAGAGAAATTATGTTTACACTCAAATGAAGGGTCAAGACTGATTTGCATACAGCTAGGTCCAAGCTGAGGTGCCATGGTGTGCAATATAACGAATGACTGATATATAGCCCAAGTAATTACTAGGGGCTGATATTAAATCAAGCTTCCATCCATCACTTTTTGTATACTTCAGTGCACTTTTAGAATGTTGTCATTTCTGTGCCCAGATCAACAGTGCCTTTCTGCCAATAGCCAGGGTCACATGACTGTGACTGTCTCTCTTGTAATGGGTTCCTGATTCCTTCCAGACATTGTGACAAAAGGGACTTAGGTTTGACAGGATGGGCCATCCTGGCAGGATGGCTGGGGAAGGAGTTGTACGCAGCCGTGATTTTATTTCAAAAGGCCTTTCCTGCAGCAAACCGAAAGAAACCTAACACCAGCCTTTTGGCACCCTACACATTTGGGAGCAAAACACAGGAACAACAGGGATCTGGTCAGAACTAGTTTGGTAGTGGGCCAGGGGTTGCCTCCCCCACCCAAAGGCTAGCACTGGGGATAAACAGTGGCACTTTAAGACCTCAAATCAGATCACTTTTGGACCTGTGGAAGACTCAGATGAAGGACTTTCCAGCTGCCTGAGGAAGGAATATTGAACCTGCTCCTTGAAACCAAGGACTCCAGAGTGACTCCAAGGGCTAGCTGGCTGGCCTCCTATGTGCGCTACGCGGACACAACAAGCTCCAGAGGCTCTGCAAGCTGTCTGCCTGATGCTGCTGGTCCCTGTTGGTGGTGCCCTCCCCCCAGGTCCTGGACCCTTGATGTGGTGCTAGAGTGTTTTTCCTCCTACCAAAATGAAAGCCTTGGACTTAGAGATTTTTTTTAGCATAAACTGCTCTGAGAGTCAATACAAGACCGGGACCTACCTGCACGTCAATATAACAAAGGTGCATCGCCCACTGGATTGACTTTACCACAGCTCCTGCTCGTTCTTCTCTGCAACAGCAAATCCTCTTCAGCTTGAACTCTCTGCAGTGATATCTGGCCTCATGAAGCCCTTTCCTGCTTCAGCCTGTGGCCTCATCCCGCTGGGGGAATCTGCGCTTCAGAAAAACTTCAAAGTCTGAAGGTAGACATCTCACCGAACTTGCTGACAATCAGTACCCTATTAATGGTGAGGACCTCCTCAGTCTGAAAATCTAGCTTCTCCTGCTCTGAGTTGTTCCCGCCATCATCAATGGCTTGGTGGAGACTTGATCCAGCAGCTCCCTGTTGTACACTCTCGCTACAGCCTGCTACCTAGCCCCACTGAAGACTCTAACTTTTCCAGGAAATCTTGAAAATTTCTTCTAATTCCGAAGGTAATTCGTGACTGGGGTGTGAACCTGGTATCCAGACTGCGCTCCATTGTGGTCGGCCTACATTTGTGACTTTGTCTTGGTGTCATGCGACCAGATACCTGTGGATAGTGCATTGTTCATTTTGGCCCTATTTTTCATGAAAATAAATTTAAAAAATCATAACTCTGGTACTTTCGAATGGATTTCATTTGTTTCAGTGTCATTCTATTTAATCAAATTTACTCTATTTTACTAAATTTGTTCAGGAAACTTCTTGTGTTGTGTCTTCACATCTTTACTGTTTGTGAGCTGCATAAATACTTTACACAATGCCTCTAAGTTAAGTCTGACAGCTTTGGTTCCAAGTGCCCAGAGGGTAAATCACAGGTTAATTTAGTGACTATCTGTGTTCACTCTGATAAGGGTTTTGGTGGTTGCTTGTTTAGGGCTTCTATCCCTCTCAACCAATCACCCAGTTTCTTACAGTGGGATTCACGACATTTGAGGAAACAGATTTCTTGCGACCTAGAGGAAGCGATTTATGTGATCGTAAAAAAAAATACGCATTGGCCAAAGCAGCAGTTAAAATTGTATCAAACACAGACATTAAACACAAGTTGAGAGTTAGGAAATCAAGAAAGATCTGACCTTTATCTGACAAGCTTCACAAATTTTATGCTCTGTCAAAATATGGTGGATAACAAATCTGCCATATTTTAAGTGCCATTCAGTATTATCCACTTGTAATAGGATGGACAGTATCGCACTGACGTCTGTGATGGAGTACCGCTTGCAACCCTCTAAATAAGGCCCACAGTTTCTGTCATTCATTGGCCCATGTCACCGACTGAGCATTGATACATTATTGTGCCACCTTAAATTATACAGAATTTTTGTTTCGATATCGACCAGGCAAGTTGGCGTATAAAGAGAGTGATGCCCAGCACCGGTGTAACAATTGCCACTGCTTAAGTTTACTGCATAATAATATCTGTTATTGACAGGGCTATGAAATGGCAAGAAAAGGTTTCAGACACTACTGAAACTATTATTATATTGGGGGCACCTAATAGCCACTTTCCGGTTGATTGCAGAATCCCCTCCAGGCCCAGAACCGGTTATAAAGACACCCTGTTACAATACAAGGGCGCCCAGGAGCCCAGGCCCCTGGCAGTAGAGCTCCATAGCACGGGCGCGAGCCACAGATCCCTCCGCCACACGTTCATCTTCTGCGCCCGAGCCAGCAGCAGGCGCGCGCGCGCATCCCTTCCAGGCCAGGCCATGCGTCACTGCATGCCACATTAGGTTCATGCATTTCCTAACTCTGTTTCAAGGTAATATGTTTACAATCACTTCCACTTTTTGCCAAAGTAATGTAGGAAAAAAGACGGAGATAGAGGAGGAGAAATGAAATCTGCAGACAGCTCGGAGCATTTTATGTGATGAACTGTGTGCAGAGCTTGCAAAGGCGCTGGGTAAAGAAAATGTTATGAGTTTCAGGTGGGAGCTGAGGATAAATCCAGGAGGTTAATAACCTCTCACAAGCGGGTGTGGCTAACAGGGTCCTCCAGACTTTCTACAAAGAATGAAAAATCACCTGGGTTCACATTATCATTGTTAGTACTATTATTATTATTATTATTACTATTATTGTTGTTGTTTTTGTTGTTTTGTTATTATTAGTACTATTACTATTATTATTGTTATTATTACTATTATAATAATTACTATTATTATTGTTGTTAACAATAATGTTATTGTTATTTTTATTATTGTTGTTTAGGCATTTTCACTCATGTTACTAATAATAACATGATCTTCCTCAGCTTTTTGTCTTACACAAAATTTTGATATAAATTTAATGGTACTCTTGTTTTATCTTCTCCTTTCTTTTATCAAACATGTCTAGATGACGCGCTGAGTAGACCTGCAGAGGTATGAACCTGTCTGTGTCTTGCAGAGATTACACCAGGCTGTGCAAAAATGTAGCTATGCCCGCATAGTTTGCATAAAATGGAAAATACATCGCATAAGATAGGTACCGCCAGAAATGTGTCAATGGAGAAATTTTCTCCACCTGTTTGCTGGCATCTCAAAAGACCTTAAACCATGAGGTGTACCCTCACGTTCAATTGTCCCTTCAAATAACCTGGGGTTCAATTAGAATGTCGGCCTGTTTTTCCGCATTGTGGAAAAACAGGAAGCTGGAAGCACTGCCCGCCGCAATGTCAAAAATGCAAGATGTGCCCACCAGTGTGGCGGGCGCATCCTAATCTCCACAATGGGACCGCCGCACTTATGGCGGACAGTCCATTTTTGCATCGGGATGGAGGGCGAACAAAGCGGTAAGCCACGTTAAGAGGCTAAACGCTGCCTTGTAAATAAGGTGAAGCCCCTATCGCCACCACAACGTCCCTTGTATTGACGTTGTGGTGGCGATAGGGGCTTCACCTTATTTACAAGGCAGCGTTTAGCCTCTTAACGTGGCTTAACGCTCCCTTGTAAACAAGGCCCCCTTTCATACTATATTTAGCATGAAAGGGGTGGGTAGTGGGTGTTGCGGTGGGCGTTCCACCGCAACACCCATTGATTTTGATGCTGCCCCCTATGCACAAGACAGCGTATATAGGAGGCAGCTCCAAAATTAAGGCCAGCGATAACCTGGTCTTAAGTTGGCGAAACGAGGAGAAATGCATTATTTCTCCTCGTTTATGCTTTTTCCATGTGTGCTGCCTTGTGCAGCACACCTGGAAAAAGCAAAATGCCATTGCTTATCAACAGGAAGGTGTCTCTTCCTGTACATAAACAATCTTTTTTTTAAAAAATCCATTTTGTGACTTTCATGTGTGCTCATGAAAGTGACAAAATGGCATTTCAGGATTGTTTATGTACAGGAAGGGACACCTTCCTACACATAAATAATTCCTCCCCTGCAAGCACACACCCTTGCACTAGAGTACAAGGGTGCCTGCATTCGTGCTGCCCTGCTAAGTGTAGCGCCATCGCAGTGGGAAACGCAAGGCTGCACCATATCTTTGTAAATATTGTGCAGCCTTGCGTTTTAGAAGTGGCGCAATGAGGCGTTAAGCCATAACGGCTAACGCCGCACTCCGCCATTTCCTGTACATATCCTCCTCTGTTGCTTGCCAATTCCACACAGCTAAGTGAATCGAAGTTGTAGTCTCCGAATCCATTTCTAGGTGCACTCTACGCTGCTTTGAGAAAGGTGGTGTTGACCCACATCGCAACGTTTTAGAAATAGCATATTCTAATGTGGTATTCCTGCCTCCAGAGCAAAAAGGAGGCACCTAGTTATGGAAGAGAGCGTTCACCTGCATTGTTTTCTGCATGATTGACCAGTGGCGCCTGCTAATTAACAGGGGGGAGATGAAAAATAAATTTAAGAAAATCACATACCTGCATGCCGGCCGGCTGCCACCTCTCTTCCAAGCTTCTTCTGTCAATGACACACAGAAGCAAGAAGCACACAGCCTCCCAGACTCCCCTATCCAATCACGACACTGCTGTCACCAGCATGACAGCAGCATCATGATTGGTCTGAGCGCCATGGTTTCATGCTCAGACAGGGACTGGAATTCTGTGCATGTACTCCACCCAGGCTGTGCAATACAGCTGGGTGGAGAACATGCTAAGTGCGCCTGACTCTTTTGCCAGCCATAGACGGCCGGCCAAACCATCATGCACACTTAAGAGAGTGCCCACCACTCTCCCCCCCCCCCCTCTGGATAGCCCATTTCCGCCCGCTATGCACCTAGAACTAAGCCAGTATGGAAAAATAGAATGGTAATAACTGCATTTTTATCATTTTATTTTTCATTTTTGAACAGCTCACAGAGCAGTGGGGCAATGCTCCTCTGACTTGGTGGAAGATCCAACACTGTGTTTATGCCTAATTATGGGCAAACGGCCAGCCGCTGCGCTGCTATTCCCACACCATATATGTAACTGTCAGGTGCATCAAATGACATGCCCAACTATGAAACATTGAACAATTTCCATCCTGCTTAGTTTGTCAAACAGTAGTTCACCTGAGCTAGTTTTAGCTAAATGCACGTTATCCAAATGCCATATTCCTACATACAGACATAGATACATTGTTAGACCTGGCATCATTGGCATGAGTCTCTCCTCCATTTTTTCTGTTTGCCTCCTCTGTTTACGATGTTTTTGCTGGAATATTGCTTTGGGCACTGTGCCACTGCTGATCAGTGCCACAGTGCAAGTGCTCCCTATGTTAAATTGTTACATTGATTGGTGTTACCATGATTGGCTTGGTTGACTTACTGTTCAGACCCTAGTCTAGTGCACTGCGTGTGCCAAGGGCGTGTAAGTTAACTGCTGCTGGTGGGCTTGCAGCACTGGTTGTGCCACCCACAGAAGCAGCGTGTAAAATGTGTCTCAGGCCTGCCATCGCAGAGCCTGTGTGCAGTCCCTGACTGCCATGTCGACTTGGCAAGGAAACCTACTTGCCAGTCTCTAAAACCTTCACTTTGCCACATTTCAGACACCTCTATGGTAGGACCTAGGGCTGGGTGCATTGTGGGTAAAAGGTAGGTCATGCCCTGATGTGTGTGGCATGACCTAATAGTGAATTACAGCCATTTTCGTTTTTCACTATTGAAGGGCTACCTGCCTCCAATAGGCCAGACTGGGTAGACTGATTATTAACTCCATTATAATCTATCTGACTCAGGGAGCATGGTAGCAGGTCGAGTTTAGTATCCCTGAACTCAGAATTTAATAACACACCCTTTAGGATGGATGGTTTTTAAATTCTGTGTTTGAAAATAGCCCTTTTAGAAATTGGCTATTTTCTTGTCCAACTATCCACCGGTCTCTGCTGGTTTGGTGTGAGTGTCAGGGGCTGGGTGGCTCTAGAGGTCTGAATGAGTCAGTGTGGGGTGAATGAGGCATCTACACTTAGAGTGGGGGGAAGAGTAGTCCCTGATAGCTTGCCCTGCCTGACACAATGCTGGCTCCACCTCCTGCCGGGCGACTGATAGCCCTGCCCTGCTCAGTGAATAGGCCAGGTTCCTCTGCCTGGCAACACCCACAACAAACCCAGGATGGGGGGAATTTCCCTGCTTGGACAAAGGGAACAAAGCAGAAAAGGGGTATAAGAGAAGGACCCCTGAACCAAGACCTCAGATCACTTCTGACAAGGAAACCTCCACCAAGGACAAGAAGCCTGCTGATCTAAGGACTTGCCTCCCCCTTCTGCCAGTGTGCTGTTTGCTGGGGGGAACCTGAAGCTGCTTCTTTATTTTTGCCAAGGAACAAGGGGAGAGGAACTTGGTGTGTACTCTCAAAAGCTTGCTAGAAAATCTCCAAGGGCTGGAAGAGTGTCAGCCTCCTGTTGAAGTCCCAGGGCCAAAGGACTTCACCCTCTGTTGAATTGCTGGTTGCTGGAAAGTGTCATTTCCAGTGCACAGGGGAAATCTGCAGTCTCGACGCCGCCGGCACCGCCGAATCCAGCTCGACATCGTGAGTAACGGCTCCAGTGTTCCGAGTCTTCGACGCCGGCCGCCGGGCCCGATCGACGCCAGTAGCGACGCCAGGAGTAGTGAGTATCGGCTCCAGCTCCAAGTGACCCCGTCTTGACGCCGGTATCGACGCCTCTGAGTAGTGAGTATCGGCTCCAGCTCTAAGTGACCCCGTCTCGACGCCGCTGCTGATCGCATCGACTCGATGCCCTTCTCGACGCCGTGAGCGCTGCTCCGGCCAACACCTCTCGACGCTGCTGCAGATCGACCCGAATCCGAGGCACGATCGACGCCGACCTCGACGCCGACATCTCGACGCCGTGGATCGTTTTCTTCATTTCCAAAGGTACTGTGTTTGTGGGTTCTGTTGCAACTCCAGGCTCGACATAGCGCTCCTCGCGGTCGACGCCGAACCTTGGGAATATCGTAAACTCGACGTCGTGTGACTCCTGTGGGGGTCACATTGTTGCCAAGAACTGTGTTTCAGAAGAATACTTACTTTTGTTGCTAAAGAACTATTTCCTAAGAAGAAGCTTTACCTGAACTACTATTTTTCCTTCCAAAGAGTATTCATTAAGATTGTGGTATATTTTTGTCGTTATTTGGTCTTGTGCTAAGCCTTATATAAAAATACTATTTTTTATAATAACTCCTGTGTTGTGTCCATTTGTAGTGTATTCACTTTATTACTGTATGTGGTCATAAATGCTTAACACACTGCCTCTGAGATAAGCCTGTCTGCTCTGCCAAGCTACCAAGGGGGTAGTAGGGGTTATCTGAGTGTGTAATCCCCTTGCCCTGACTAGAGTTGGTGGGTCCCTATTTGTCAGAAGTGTATACCTCTGCCAACTAGAGACCGCCGGTTCTAACATTGGTGGTCAGCGGTGAGGATTGAACTTTGCATTTATGACTCATGTGCAGTGATTAGTGTGCGCTACATAGTGAGAGCAGACCATAACGCAGCCACAATCTGTTTTGGTGGGATATTCTATTTTTGTTCTCCGCTTTCCTGGAACTTATTTTTTAAACACTGCCAGTTTTGACCATGGAGGATGCCGGAACTGCTATACCTGCTGAAATTGTTGTGGGGGAATTTGATAAGAAATTGATCAATAAGTACAGGAAGCAGGATCTAGAGCGATTTTGCAAGCAGTTTAAAGTTCCTACCACAGGTCTCAGATTGAGAGACGAATTCCTCAAAGCACTGAAGGCCTGGTGAGAGGCCAGAGATCCCTCTGATCCGGCGGCGGAACCGGAAGAGGAGGAGGAAGAGGAAGTGGAAGAGCACACAGAGGGGCCAGTGTCATCTCCCGGCAGTAGTGTTTCCTCTAAGGGCCTTTCTCCTGAAGAGTTGGAAGACAGGGAGAAGGAGAGGGAATACAAGTTAGAGATGGCAAAACTTAAATTAGGAGGGCAGTTGGAATTAGAGAATGCAAGGAGCAAAAGGGAAGCTGAAATGGAGAGCAAAAGATTAGATTTTGAAAGAGAAAAATTAGCGTTTGAACGTGAGAAGATGTTGAGGGAGATGGAGCTTAAAACTAAGAGTTTAGAGTTGAATCCCTCTGGTGGCAGCACTCCATCTGTGCCTGCAGAAAGTAGGTTTTATTTTCCCAAAGATGTGATAAAAGATTACAGTAGAAATGAGGATATTGGTCAATGGTTTAAAGCATATGAGTTAGCATTGTTGGCCCACCGGGTCCCTGAGAAAGATTGGGGAGCGGGGTTGTGGGGTCGCTTTGTCAATGAAGGGAGAGATACCTTGTTGGACATACCTGCTGAGGATAGGATGTCTTACACTCATATGAAAGATGCTTTAATGTTGAGGTATGGCTTAACTCCAGAAAACTACCGACAAACCTTTAGAGAATGTAAGAAGTTGCCTGGTACTACGTGGGTTGAATATGTGTCCTTCTTTTGCAGAGCCATGGATGGTTGGGTAAAGGGTAGCAAGGTGGATAGTTATGATGCTCTTTATGATTTGTTTGCATGGGAGCACTTGTCTAATAACTGTTTTCCAGAGCTACGCCAGCACCTTATTGATAGCAAGATATCTAACCCTAGAAAACTTGCTGAGGAGGCGGACCGCTGGGTCAGCACCAGGGTCCACAAGGGTCCAGTGGGAGACTCAGCCAAAGGTGGGCAGGGTCCCCAGCAGAAGAGTGGGGGGGACAGGGGTAAACAGAAGGAGTTTCAGAAAGGGCCCCAAAGTAATCCCCAAGGGAACCAAGGGAAGGGTTCCCAGCCTCCCCCTGTAAAGAAGCCAGACTGTTACACATCGAGCCTCTTGTCTTGCCAAATGGGCCTCGTGGGAACAATAAAGTTAATTGAGAAGGCATGTTATTTTTAGACGCTCCCTGCTCGAGGACTAGGAGGCGGAGTTTGCAGACGCTCCCTGCTTTAAATAATGGGCGTCGACCTGAAGCCAGTGCTTGGCTTTCAGTTTCCCGAATCCTGTCTCCTTGCTGGTCAAGTGCTTCCCTGTTGCTGTTTCCCTGTGCTCCTGATTGTTTGGTGATTGTGGTTCCTTGGTAGGAGAAGTCAGGGCGTGTTCGCGTGGTTAGCGAGAGGATTGCTCCGCTGGCAACGCGTTCATGGTGTTCCTTGTTACCGAGCGGTAAGCTTGCTTTTCTCATTGTTGCCTGGATTGGTTCCCTACTGTATTTCGCCTCCCCTATGGTGGTAACCCTCCCCTTCTCTTCCCGTAGTACTCGTGTTAAGAAGGACAAGGCTGTTTGTTTCTGGTTTATTTCTCCCCGACTCCCGGATAGTAGTGGAGTATGTTTTGGCGCTCTGCTTAGTTTATTTGTGCCCGAAAAGCTGGAGGTGTATTGTTCAGTGAAACGGCTGATGCAACGCGCGCTAGGCGCTCTACAATTGTTTTGCCTTTGTGATATATTTGCGTGTTTACAAAGCGGAGAAACGCGCTGTGAGTGATGTGAAATACTCGTTTCTTCTTTACATTTTTGGCAGTTCCTTAAGCCATTGACAAGCGCGGTGAGCGCCTTCACATCAGAGTCTGCATATTAAGACCTTATTGTGAGAAATCCTTTTAGAGAGTGCCTTTATTCTCTGTGCCTTGTGTGCCTCGTTTGAGGACGTTATTGTTTAGGAGACAAGTGTTTCTAGTGTTCTTCTTGACTCATGAGGGCAGTCTATTCCCCAGTTTACAGTACCAGTACTTTTCTAGTCCACGAAGAGGTTTAAGTGTCCTTCATTCAGTCAACCCCTTTCTGGATGAATTTCTGTCCCTACGGCTGCTGAGTCATTCCTTCTACAGTTCTATGAGATGTCCAGCTGGTAAGACAAGAACTAAGTACATACATACACCTTTGTACATCAGTGTGAGAGTAGTGAACGGAGCAGGAAAGAAGGTCAGTTTTTAATGATACCCTGTTATCTTCTCTTATAGGTCCCTCCTCCCTTCTCACCCTTGGACGGAAACCAGCTGGGGGATCTGAAACCTTTTGTTCCCCATTTTGGGTCCCCACATCTCTCTTTATCTTTCTGCCGCTAGGGTGTGGTTAAATCATTCTGCTGTGGAGAGGTCTAGGGAGTGTGGGAACATTATCGTCCTTCCTGTGGATCAGAAAGCTCACATCCTACTGAGGTGGGTGTGTTCGGCAACAGAAAGCCAAGCCCACGAATTAGATCCACCCGAGCGACGATGAATCCAGACGGAGCAGATGCTTTAATGGATAGCTCCCTCTCTAGGCCCACAGTTGAAGAGTTGGCAGCAGCTCTCTCAGACTTACAAAGAGAAGTAGGGAGACTTAGGGCAGAAAACCATCACCTACAGACAGAATTAGAAAAGCGGCAGCTTGGAGAAAGTTTGGCAGAAAATGTCTCTGTAAAAAGTAAACGTACTTATATTCAACCTGCCCGTTTCATGGTTCCTTCTCAGTCAGGAGACTCTGTTACCATTAACCCCTCTTCCCCTCAGCCAGTACAGGTCTCAGTACATACTCCCACTCCTGTTCCTTTGGCGGTGCCTGAACGATTTTACGGAGATGGCACTAAATTTAGTGTGTTTCTCAACCAATGTCAATTACATTTATTGTGCAAAGCGACCGCTTTCCCTGATGACGCTGCGAAAGTGGCATTTATAATTTCATATCTAGGGGGTAATGCGGCTAATTGGGCTGTACCATTAGTGGAGAGCAATGATCCCCTCTTATACAACTTTGTTCTTTTTAAAGAAAAATTGAAGAGTTTGTTTGCACGTCACACTTATATACAAGCCAGTGACAGTGAATTGTTGAGTTTATAACAAGGAAATAAAGACATTCTTCATTATGTGACAGAGTTCAATAGATTGATAGTTGAGACTCAATGGCCCGAGGAGAAAAGAACTTCATTGTTTTATATAGGGTTGAATGATGAGTTGAAAGATTTGTTATCTCAGATAGTGGACCCTCCTGAGGATTGTCATGCTTTTATAGACTTAGCAGTAAAACTTAGTCATAGGTTAACGGAAAGAAAAGGAGAAAAGGCTAAGGGCAACATCCCTCGGCTCATGATAGTTAAAAGCGATAAGAGAGATAATAAGGAACAGAGAGACACTAGTGAGCCTATGCAGATTGGGGGAGTAAGGAATCCTTTAGCGGGAGAAGAAAAAGACAGACGCAGAAAACAGAATCTTTGTCTGTATTGCGGCAAGGGTGGACATTATGCTAGAAATTGTCCTGCCAAACTAGGGGTCATTCCTAAGACAGTGGCTTCCAGTCATGAGACCTCCTTTGTAGCGGGAAACGAAAGAACTTGAAGAAAGAAGAGACCATTTCTTCAAGTGAGTTGGGTAACAAGATCTCCTTAGAGGTGGCTAGTATGTCCACGCCAGTGGCGCGGCATTTCACCATCGCGGTAGTGGTCATTTTATCTCTTCAATGTCGCAAGAATATATCCATTTTGTTGGATTCAGGGGCGACCGGTAATTTTTTTGATATTCAATTGGCACGATCCCTAAACATTCCTTTTTTGCCAAAGGCAAAGCCAGAACCCATTAGAGCTGTGGATGGTACCGAGTTATCTTCTGGTTTAATAACTTATCATACCCCTGCCTTGACAATGGTATGCAGCAATGGACATTCGGAGGAAATTGTGTTTGATCTTATTGACACCCCTAATTTTGGGGCTATTCTTGGAATACCGTGGTTACAGGTACATAACCCACTGATTGACTGGATTGGGCGTACTGTCACGTTAAAATCTGCTCATTGTCTCTTGCATTGCTATAAGGAGGCTCCTGAATGGGATTCCCCGGTTTGTTGTGCCATGGAGAAATCTGAGAGGCTCCTACCTCCTATGTATGCTGAGTTTAAGGAGGTATTTGATGAAGAACAAGCTTCCGTCTTACCCCCTCACAGGAGCTATGATTGTAGAATAGACTTAATTCCGGGGGCAGAATTGCCAGTGAGTCGTGTATATGCCTTGACAGAGCCGGAAACGACATATCTGCAACAATACCTCAAGGACATGTTAGACAAAGAGTTTATTCGACATTCTACGTCCCCTGTGTCTTCTCCCCTCTTCTTCATTCCTAAACGTGAAGGGGGTTTAAGAGCCTGCCTAGATTATCGTGTTTTAAAGAAGGCGACTATTAAGAACAAATATCCTTTGCCTTTAATACCAGTTTTACTGGATCAAGTGCGGGGTTCCTCTATCTTCACCAAGTTAGATTTAAGAGGAGCATACCATCTAATAAGAGTCAAGGAAGGTGATGAGTGGAAAACCGCCTTTCGCCCAAAATTTGGTCTTTTCGAATACTGTGTAATGCCTTTTGGGCTTTGTAACGCCCCTGCGGCATTTCAATATTTCATCAATGATATATTAAGAGACTATCTGGATATTTTTGTGATAGTATACATTGATGACATATTGATATTTTCCAAAACCGAAGCAGAACACATAGATCATGTCAAGAAGATCCTTACCAGATTAAAAGAACATCATTTGTTTGCTAAACTGGATAAAAGTTTCTTTCATACACGAGGGTGGAATTTTTAGGATTTGTCATTTCACATGAAGGTATACTCATGGATCCTAAGAAAATAGAAGCCTTAGTCAAATGGCCTAGACCAAAATCGGTGAAAGAGGTGCAATCCTTTTTAGGTTTCGCTAATTTTTACCGACGCTTTATACATCACTTTTCTGACTTGATCACTCCAATAACAAGGCTTTTACGGAAAGAAAAGACATTTGTTTGGACAGAAGAAGCAGAAAAAGCCTTCTCTCAGTTGAAGGACAAATTCACCACGGCTCCTGTGGTGCGTCACGCTAACAACACTCAACCTTATTTTGTGGAAGCGGATGCTTCTCAATATACGGTAGGAGGGGTGTTGTCACAACGCAATTCGATTACAGGGTGTTTGCATCCTATTGCTTATTTCTCTAAGACTCTATTGCCAGCAGAACAGAATTATATCATTGGGGAAAGAGAGTTGTTGGCAATCAAACTTGCTTTTCAAGAATGGAGACACTATTTATTGGGGTCTCCTCATACTATTACCATCTATACTGATCATCGCAACTTACAATTTTTTAAGTCAGCTAAGGCCTTAACACCTAGGCAGATGCGATGGTTACTGTTTTTTAGTGAGTTTGATTACATCATTACCTATCGTCCTGGAAACCAGCAGGGAAAAGCGGATGCTCTATCCAGATTGGGAGCAGAGCATAAAGCTCTCACCTCAGAGCCGCCACCCCTCATTCCGGGTCATAAAATCATAGGGAGTAATACCAGGGGACCAACACCAGAAACATTTCTCTCCCTCTTAATGAAAGCTTATGGTGACATATCTCCTCTTGAATAGGTGACAACTGCTCTATGTACCATTAAAGATGGGTTGTATTTATATGATGGTAAAATCTATGTTCCTTTGGTTCCACTACAACAACAGATCGTGAAATGGTGTCATGATACCTCTTTAACCGCACATCCGGGGGGAGAAAAGACAGTACAGTTGTGCAAACGATGGTTTTGGTGGAAAGGACTAACTAAAGATGTTCTTTCATATGTTTCTAGTTGTAGCGTATGTGCTAGACAAAAGTCACAACATACTTCTCCTGCAGGATTATTACGTCCTATCTCCATTCCTTCTGTTCCTTAGCACACTGTGAGCATGGACTTTGTCACAGATCTCCCCCTAGAGCAGGGATATAATACCATTCTAGTGGTAGTTGATTTATTTACCAAGATGTCACATTTCATTCCTTTAAAAAAGTTGCCTAATGCTAAGGAATTAGCTCAGGTGTTCATCGAGCAAGTGATTAGATGACACGGAATACCATCAGTGATTATAACAGACAGAGGTACCCAGTTTGTTTCCAGATTTTGGCAGGGGCTATGTGCCGCATTGGGAATAGACCATAGGTTGTCCACAGCTTATCATCCACAGACGGATGGGCAAACTGAGCGTACCAATCAAACCATGGAGCAATTTCTGAGATGTTTGCTATCCACTGTTACTTCCAATTGGGTACGGGCATTACCTCTGGCCGAATTTGCATATAATAATGCTATTCATTCTGCTACAGGAGTATCTCCCTTCTTTTTGGCACATGCTCAGCATTCCCGATTCCTTCCTCTCCCCGTACCAGGTAATTTAGATCAGGTACCAGCCGTCCAGCAACATCATAAACAACTGGTGCAGATGTGGGAGGAAGCTTCTAAAGAGTTACAAAAGACACAAGACAGTATGAAAAAACAAGCAGATAAACACCGAAGTCCTGCACCTGGGTATAAAATTGGGGATAAGGTATGGTTGTCTACCAAGAATTTACGAATGGAAGGTCCACGTAAATTACATCCTCGATTCATAGGACCATACAAGATCCTCAAGATAGTCTCCCCTGTGTCCCTGAAGTTGGAATTGCCTGCAGAAATGCAAATACACCCTGTTTTCCATGTGTCTTTATTGAAAACCTATCAGTCCTCACCAGAACCTGAAGTACCCCCTCCTCCTGTTTTAGTAGGGAAAGATCTAGAATATGTTGTGAAAAGAATACTTGATTCTCGTAGACACAGGGGTAAACTACAATATTTAATAGATTGGTTAGTGTTTCCTCCTGAAGATAGATCTTGGGAACCCGCGGAAAACGTACATGCTCCTGTTCTGGTACGCAGATTTCATGCTCTCAATCCCAGAAAACCCCGCCCGGTAAATAGACCTTTGGGAGGGAGAACTGTTACACATCGAGCCTCTTGTCTTGCCAAATGGGCCTCGTGGGAACAATAAAGTTAATTGAGAAGGCATGTTATTTTTAGACGCTCCCTGCTCGAGGACTAGGAGGCGGAGTTTGCAGACGCTCCCTGCTTTAAATAATGGGCGTCGACCTGAAGCCAGTGCTTGGCTTTCAGTTTCCCAAATCCTGTCTCCTTGCTGGTCAAGTGCTTCCCTGTTGCTGTTTCCCTGTGCTCCTGATTGTTTGGTGATTGTGGTTCCTTGGTAGGAGAAGTCAGGGCGTGTTCGCGTGGTTAGCGAGAGGATTGCTCCGCTGGCAACGCGTTCATGGTGTTCCTTGTTACCGAGCGGTAAGCTTGCTTTTCTCGTTGTTGCCTGGATTGGTTCCCTACTGTATTCCGCCTCCCCTATGGTGGTAACCCTCCCCTTCTCTTCCCGTAGTACTCGTGTTACGAAGGACAAGGCTGTTTGTTTCTGGTTTATTTCTCCCCGACTCCCGGATAGTAGTGGAGTATGTTCTGGCGCTCTGCTTAGTTTATTTGTGCCCAAAAAGCTGGAGGTGTATTGTTCAGTGAAAGGGCTGATGCAACGCGCGCTAGGCGCTCTACAATTGTTTTGCCTTTGTGATATATTTGCGTGTTTACAAAGTGGAGAAACGCGCTGTGAGTGATGTGAAATACTCGTTTCTTCTTTACATTTTTGGCAGTTCCTTAAGCCATTGACAAGCGCGGTGAGCGCCTTCACATCAGAGTCTGCATATTAAGACCTTATTGTGAGAAATCCTTTTAGAGAGTGCCTTTATTCTCTGTGCCTTGTGTGCCTCATTTGAGGACGTTATTGTTTAGGAGACAAGTGTTTCTAGTGTTCTTCTTGACTCATGAGGGCAGTCTATTCCCCAGTTTACAGTACCAGTACTTTTCTAGTCCTCGAAGAGGTTTAAGTGTCCTTAATTCAGTCAACCCCTTTCTGGATGAATTTCTGTCCCTACGGCTGCTGAGTCATTCCTTCTACAGTTCTATGAGATGTCCAGCTGGTAAGACAAGAACTAAGTACATACATACACCTTTGTACATCAGTGTGAGAGTAGTGAACGGAGTAGGAAAGAAGGTCAGTTTTTAACGATACCCTGTTATCTTCTCTTATAGGTCCCTCCTCCCTTCTCACCCTTGGACGGAAACCAGCTGGGGGATCTGAAACCTTTTGTTCCCCGTTTTGGGTCCCCACATCTCTCTTTATCTTTCTGCCGCTAGGGTGTGGTTAAATCATTCTGCTGTGGAGAGGTCTAGGGAGTGTGGGAACATTATCGTCGTTCCTGTGGATCAGAAAGCTCACATCCTACTGAGGTGGGTGTGTTCGGCAACACAGAGGTCCCGACAGGTAAACCTGTTCCCAGGGGCCCAATGACCTGCTACGTTTGTAAGCAGGTGGGACACCGTTATTATGATCCCCAGTGTCCCATGAAGGATTCGAATGCACCGCCGCGTGCACCCCCCCCGTCAGGTAGTGAATGTAGCCCTGGGAGGGAGTAAGATGGGTGCCCCCGGTGGGTGGGGTCCCGCAGAAATGTCCCTGGTCTCCTTAGGAGATGTGGAAATGGTCCCTCCAACCCCTCTGCCTAGTAACACTAAGAAATATAGGCAGTGGGTGACCATTAATGGCCATAGGGTGGAAGCTCTCAGAGACACCGGAGCAAGTGTGACAGCTGTCAAGTGTCACTTGGTGTCCAGAGAGCAGGTGGTCCCTCATGCATTCTACCCCGTTGTAGCTGCTGACAACTCACAGAGTAAGTGTGAGGTAGTGGGGGGGGGGGGGTCTCAGGTACTCTTCAGGTTGCTGTGAGGCCCGCCATGCCTGTTGATTGTCTCCTGGGCAATGATTTGGAGGACTCCCCTTGGGCTAAGGTGGAGCGAAAATCGCATCTGGAAATGTTGGGTCTGCCTGAGTGGGTGTGTGCGACCACCCGGTCCATGTCAGCCAGTAAGGGTGTTGATGGAGTCCTGGAGCCTGAAAGTATGGCCCAGGACCCAACCGTGAAGAGAAGAGGCAGGGGGCACGGGAAACCGTCCCCCATCGTTCCCGCGGTCCAGGAGGGAGCAGACCCTAAGGGGGATGCCCTGGAACCAACAGGAGAACAAGTGGCTGAACTGGGAGACCTGCCCGAGCTGACCCATTGGCAGCAGGATGGTGGTCCCTCCAGGGAGGAATTTTGTGCTGAACAGAAAGTGTGCCCTTCTCTTGTGGGTATGAGGCAGCAGGCCTCAGCCCAAACGACAGGTGATCAGTCAGGATCACATTGGATTTACTGGGAGAACGACCTCCTGTATAACGAGCCTAAGGCTGCTGAGCCTGGGTCAGCCCGTGTGCTGGTGGTACCCCAGCGCTTCAGAGCCTTCCTACTGGGGTTGGCTCATGACGTTCCGTTAGCTGGACATCTGGGGCAGGACAAGACCTATGACAGGCTTGTCACCCATTTTTATTGGCCCCAGATGAGAAAGGATTCAGACATCCATTGTAGGACCTGCCAAACTTGCCAGGCAAGTGGGAAAAGTGGGCGGAAGCAGAAGGCTCCCCTCCAACCTTTTCCCGTAGTCAGTACCCCCTTTGAGCGAGTGGGGATTGACATTGTGGGGCCACTGGACCCCAAGACAGCCATGGGCAACAGGTTTGTCCTGGTCTTGGTGGACCATGCCACACGGTACCCGGAAGCCATCCCTCTCCGCACAGTGACGTCCCCCGTGGTGGGACGGGCACTGATGGGTGTTTTCTCCCGCATGGGGTTCCCCAGAGAGGTGGTGTCAGACCGGGGCACCAACTTCATTTCTAATTATATGAAGTCTCTGTGGAAGGAGTGTGGGGTAACCTACAAGTTTACCACTCCTTACCACCCTCAAGGTAATGGGCTGGTTGAGAGATTCAACCGGACCCTAAAAGGCATGATTATGGGTCTTGAAGAACCAATGAGGCGTAAATGGGACATCCTCTTACCATGCCTGCTGTTTGCTTACCGTGAGGTGCCACAAAAGTCTCTTGGGTTCAGTCCCTTTGAGCTTTTGTATGGACACCCGGTAAGAGGACCTTTGAGTCTGGTCAAAGAAGGCTGGGAGCAATCTCCCAGGAAACCTACCCAGGATGTATACAGTTACATGCTGGCCTTCAGGAACCAGACTCGGCGCTTCAGAGATCTTGCTCAGGCAAATCTGGAGGCCAGCCAGGAAGAGATGAAGCGGTGGTACGACCAGAATGCCACTCTGGTTGAGCTCCAACCTGGTCAGAAAGTTTGGGTCATGGCCCCTATAGAACCTTGTGCGCTCAAGGACAGGTGGACTGGACCATTTGAGGTTGTGGAGAAAAAGAGCGATGTCACCTACTTGGTGGACTTGAAGTCTCCCAGGAACCCCTTGCGGGTCTTGCATGTCAACCGGTTAAAGCCCCACTTAGAAAGGTCCGAAGTGGGCATGCTCCTAGCCACAGATGCTGGAATGGAGGAGGAGAGTGAGCCTCTTCCTGACCTCCTGTGTGCAAAAGAGCAAGATGGGTCAGTGGATGGTGTTGTCTTCTCTGACACACTGACCCTTGAGCAGCCCTTGAGCAGCAGCAAGATTGTCGCCATCTGCTGGGACAATTCCCTGATCTGTTCTCCTTAATCCCTGGTGTCACTCAGTGGTGTGACCATGATGTGGACACTGGGGACAGCACTCCTGTGAGGCACAAGGCCTACAGGGTGACTGACAAGGTCAGAGCATACATCAAGGAGGAGGTCTTCAAGATGTTTGCCTTAGGGGTGGTTGAGTCCTCTAGCAGCCCAGTGGTCTTGGTCCCAAAGGCTGCAGCGCCTGGTGCTTCACCAGAACTTCGGTTCTGTGTGGATTACCGAGGACTCAATTCGGTCACCAAGACTGACGCGCACCCCATCCCCAGAGCTGATGAGCTCATAGATCGGTTAGGGGCTGCCCGGTACCTTAGTACGTTTGATCTAACGTCTGGGTACTGGCAGATCGCCTTGACCGATGGGGCAAAAGAGAGGTCTGCATTCTCCACACCAGATGGGCACTACCAGTTCCGGGTTATGCCCTTTGGGATGAAGAATGCCCCTGCCACATTCCAGAGGTTGGTCAACCAGGTATTAGCTGGACTGGAGGATTTCAGCGCCGCCTACCTGTATGACATAGCAGTGTTCAGCGCCAGCTGGGAGGAACACTTGTGCCACCTCCAGGAAGTGTTGTTGGCCCTGCGCAGAGCAGGCCTCACAATCAAGGCCAGTAAGTGCCAGATTGGGCAGGGTTCAGTGGTGTACTTGGGGCACCAAGTAGGGAGCGGCAAGGTGGCCCCCCTGCAACCCAAGATAGATACCATCCTGGCTTGGGAACTGCCCAAAACCCAGACTCAGGTGAGAGCCTTCTTGGGTCTCAGGGGTTACTACAGGAGGTTTGTCAAGGGGTATGGCAACATTGTGCACCCCTTGACCTCGCTGACTTCTAGGAAGCAGCCGAGACTTGTGATCTGGACTGACGCCTGTCAGAAAGCCTTTGACACCCTGAAAACTGCAATGTGTACAGCACCGGTCCTCCAGGCGCCCGACTTTTCAAAAGAGTTCATTGTCCAGACAGACGCTTCAGAGCATGGTGTGGGGGCTGTTCTAGCACAGATGAATGAAGAGGGCCGAGACTTACCTGTAGCCTTCATCAGCCGGAGGTTACTTCCCAGGGAACAGAGGTGGAGTGCGATAGAGCGTGAGGCATTTGCTGTGGTCTGGGCGCTGAAGAAGCTAAGACCCTACCTGTTTGGGACTCACTTCCGGGTTCAGACAGACCACAGGCCCCTCAGATGGTTAATGCAGATGAGGGGTGAAAACCCAAAACTGTTGAGGTGGTCCATTTCCCTACAGTGGATGGACTTTACGGTGGAACACCGCCCTGGTACAGATCACGCCAATGCTGATGGTCTGTCCAGATTTTTCCGCCTTAGTGATGAGGACTCCCTGGGTGAAGGGTAGTTCTCCCCACATTTCAGCTGGAGGGGACACGTGTTAGACCTGGCATCATTGGCATGAGTCTCTCCTCAATTTTTCCGTTTGCCTCCTCTGTTTACGATGTTTTTGCTGGAATATTGCTTTGGGCACTGTGCCACTGCTGATCAGTGCCACAGTGCAAGTGCTCCCTATGTTAAATTGTTACATTGCTTGGTGTTACCATGATTGGCTTGGTTGACTTACTGTTCAGACCCTAGTCTAGTGCACTGTGTGTGCCAAGGGCGTGTAAGTTAACTGCTGCTGGTGGGCTTGCAGCACTGGTTGTGCCACCCACAGAAGCAGCGTGTAAAATGTGTCTCAGGCCTGCCATCGCAGAGCCTGTGTGCAGTCCCTGACTGCCATGTCGACTTGGCAAGGAAACCTACTTGCCAGTCTCTAAAACCTTCACTTTGCCACATTTCAGACACCTCTGTGGTAGGCCCTAGGGCTGGGTGCATTGTGGGTAAAAGGTAGGTCATGCCCTGATGTGTGGCATGACCTAATAGTGAATTACAGCCATTTTCGTTTTTCACTATTGAAGGGCTACCTGCCTCCAATAGGCCAGACTGGGCAGACTGATTATTAACTCCATTATAATCTATCTGACTCAGGGAGCATGGTAGCAGGTCGAGTTTAGTATCCCTGAACTCAGAATTTAATAACACACCCTTTAGGATGGATGGTTTTTAAATTCTGTGTTTGAAAATAGCCCTTTTAGAAATTGGCTATTTTCTTGTCCAACTATCCACCGGTCTCTGCTGGTTTGGTGTGAGTGTCAGGGGCTGGGTGGCTCCAGAGGTCTGAATGAGTCAGTGTGGGGTGAATGAGGCATCTACACTTAGAGTGGGGGGAAGAGTAGTCCCTGATAGCTTGCCCTGCCTGACACAATGCTGGCTCCACCTCCTGCCGGGCGACTGATAGCCCTGCCCTGCTCAGTGAATAGGCCAGGTGCCTCTGCCTGGCAACACCCACAACAAACCCAGGATGGGGGGAATTTCCCTGCTTGGACAAAGGGAACAAAGCAGAAAAGGGGTATAAGAGAAGGACCCCTGAACCAAGACCTCAGATCACTTCTGACAAGGAAACCTCCACCAAGGACAAGAAGCCTGCTGATCTAAGGACTTGCCTCCCCCTTCTGCCAGTGTGCTGTTTGCTGGGGGGAACCTGAAGCTGCTTCTTTATTTTTGCCAAGGAACAAGGAGAGAGGAACTTGGTGTGTACTCTCAAAAGCTTGCTAGAAAATCTCCAAGGGCTGGAAGAGTGCCAGCCTCCTGTTGAAGTCCCAGGTCCAAAGGACTTCACCCTCTGTTGAATTGCTGGTTGCTGGAAAGTGTCATTTCCAGTGCACAGGGGAAATCTGCAGTCTCGACGCCGCCGACACCGCCGAATCCAGCTCGACATCGTGAGTAACGGCTCCAGTGTTCCGAGTCTTCGACGCCGGCCGCCGGGCCCGATCGACGCCAGTAGCGACGCCAGGAGTAGTGAGTATCGGCTCCAGCTCCAAGTGACCCCGTCTTGACGCCGGTATCGACGCCTCTGATTAGTGAGTATCGGCTCCAGCTCTAAGCGATCCCGTCTCGACGCCGCTGCTGATCGCATCGACTCGACGCCCTTCTCAACGCCGTGAGCGCTGCTCCGGCCCAACACCTCTCGCCGCCGCTGCAGATCGACCCGAATCGGAGGCACGATCGACGCCGACCTCGACGCCGACATCTCGACGCCGTGGATCATCGTTTTCTTCATTTCCAAAGGTACTGTGTTTGTGGGTTCTGTTGCAACTCCAGGCTCGACGTAGCGCTCCTCGCGGTCGACGCCGAACCTTGGGAATATCGTAAACTCGACGTCGTGTGACTCCTGTGGGGGTCACATTGTTGCCAAGAACTGTGTTTCAGAAGAATACTTACTTTTGTTGCTAAACAACTATCTCCTAAGAAGAAACTTTACCTGAACTACTATTTTTCCTTCCAAAGAGTATTTATTAAGATTGTGGTATATTTTTGTCGTTATTTGGTCTTGTGCTAAGCCTTATATAAAAATACTATTTTTTATAATAACTCCTGTGTTGTGTCCATTTGTAGTGTATTCACTTTATTACTGTATGTGGTCATAAATGCTTAACACACTGCCTCTGAGATAAGCCTGTCTGCTCTGCCAAGCTACCAAGGGGGTAGGAGGGGTTATCTGAGTGTGTAATTCCCTTGCCCTGAATAGAGTTGGTGGGTCCCTATTTGTCAGAAGTGTATACCTCTGCCAACTAGAGACCGCCGGTTCTAACATACATACATCGATTTATACCCTGATGTTTTGAAGAATTGACGTAGGAGGTTTTCTCACTGATTGCTGTCCACATCCCGCTCACTCTCCTCTCCTGAAGGTGGAGCTTTAGATTGCAGAAAGGTTGGGCCCATACCTTTGGTATCACCACACTCTTGCAACAGCTGCCTTGTTTACATCTTTATGCCCAGATGCTGTCCAGCATGGCCTCCCTTACACATAGTGTGCATCTGTTCATCTTTCTTCACCCTGTAACTTAGTTGAGCTTATGAGGCATCTGGGTTCTTGCAGTCACCATGTTCTGCACATGTTCATACCTAACTTCTGAAGATCAGCAACATTATTTCAAGTCTTCAATGTCTGCGGAGCATTTCCATGGAAGCATCTCTACTTTCAGTTCTGAATTGTATTGTTGCAGCGCGGAAACCTGGGTAACGGGAATCAGGACAAAACCCCATACCTAATATCCTCCCTTCGTCACAGACCAAATATCACATTAACACATTCACTCCTACAATCATTGGTGGGGCCCATAACACCAACATTCACACTTCACTTTTCACTTGTCTGCACTTACAGGAGAGATGAATGTTCCAGGCGCTGACATGAAAGGAATACCTTATAACCTAGAGAAAAATAATTATTTACAATTCTATACATTAATATCCTTATCTCTACACATCGTAAACCTAAACATTAAAATACTCCTCCCACGTGATCAATGGATCATTTAGTTGAATTGGTATTGATGATTTAGTCCCGCTAAAACATACTCAAAGATCCTGATCTATCCTCTTTCAATAAACGACCAAACACATTTTCTTGTTAATCAATATTTTTGTTTATCTAATTAATGCAAGAATTTTAGTTTTACCTAGTAAATTTATTAATCATTACGCAAATCACAGAACACCATATTTACCTATTCTGGCTATCGGTCGTCCTCTAAGTCATCAAATTTAGTTGTCAGCACGCTACAGTCCCAAAGATTGGGCCAAGGACCAGAGACGTGAAGACATTGATCAGTGCCCATAGATTTTAGGAAGTCCTCAGTTCATCAAGAATTTGGGCAGCAATTCAGTCTGTCAAAGATTCAGGAATGCAGCCGTCTCGTAGCGTCACCGTCGTCTCCGTCAGCAAAAAGGAAACACGCAATCTACTAGTCCTCTCTATTCTACTGTTATTTTATAATGAAAGTAAGTGTAAAAGATACATTTTAGAAAATTTGGGCTTATCCCATTGGTTGGTTGGGATCGTCCGGTGAGGTTTCACACAGTTCAGGAGGTTATGTCACTATACATGTTCCATCCGTTTTTTTGTACAAGTCCTTTGTCAAGATACTTGGCAGGCATCCCGTCGTGACCTTGCTTGGCAACATCGAGTCTAGGGTCATGTCGAGGACACTGGTACATGTTGTTGGCGCAGGCGCACTTCGCCCGAAACCTCGTGGAATGGTGGCCATCTTGTCGTGTCAGTTTAGCGGCCATCTTGGTTTTAGGCCCAAAGGACAACTTAAGCGAAACAAACACAAAAAAGTAATTAATACAAAGAAATAATGAATAAAATGTTAAACCCTCACTAATTCCCCTATGTGCTTGTAATTATCTAGCGTATGGCGGCATTTAAAGCGTTCATATTCACCCATTGATGTCATCTGGTGCGACATTACGATAACATCACAAAAACAACATTTATCATGCGATATTCTATTTTTCCTAGTATTAGTATGCGTACATATGTTAATTACAAATTATTTTAGCCATGCAAAATGCAAATCTCACGTATATTTCTTACATTAGTAATGTTGGTTAAACTTCACGCAAACACATTAATAGTATTACAATTAATAGATTATTCTAATTAGTATAAACATGCAGAATAGGGGTGGTATACAAAATTTTGTATTACCCGCTCCATCAATCCCCCCTTTGGTGATTTTATCACCACACCATTAAAATTTTGTATTACTTTTCATGGAGTCGAAGTGAGTTCTTGCTTTTATTCACATCTCAGTCTCTCCAATCACTTCTCTTTTTGCTGTTTTATACATACTTTCCATAACTTCTTCTAATTCTATTTCTTCAAATTCCTCTCTTGTTTCTTATCTTTTCTCCTTAAATTTTCTCTTTTTAACTTTTTCTGAATTTTCTTCTTTTTATGACAAAGGCATCCTAATCTTAATATTACTACTAGGAAAATCACACATGTTAATGGAAGTAAAAGTTTACCCAAAAAGGTACTACCTAGGTTTACTAAGAAATTTTTAATAGCAGATATTTTCTTTACAATCTTTTCCCAGACACCTTCATCCTCCAGTGGTACAATTTCCTCATGCTGTTCTGTTATATTTTTAATATAAATTTTCAATTCTTTACTTTCGTCTGGAATGTAAGTACAACAATGTTGAACTTTCAGCATTCCACAGACTCCACCCTCTTTTGCCAATAACATATCAAGGGCAAGTCGATTTTGCATTACCATGGCATGCATGGCAACCGTTTCAGTGTTTACCAATAAAAATCCTCTAGCGGTGCTTGTTGACAAGCGATCACTACTGTTGATAGCCTTCTAATTTTGTTTGCATTCAGAGATATTCCCACTGCTGGTATCAATGCTCCAAAGATATCACCCACAATTTCTGACCAAGATTCTCTCTTCCTACCTCCTAAATAACTACCTAAGTTATGTACACCATCTTCTCCTCTTCCCATGTGAAATATCTTCGGGAAAACCAAGCCTACATAACATGTGCCATACCAATGGTCTGGCAAACGATAATACGCCGTGTTCCCACAAATAAAGTATAACCCAGGAAAAACTGGATCATTTCCTCCTTTAAATCCCCATCCACCCATGATTCGGTATGTATCATGGCACTTGCTATTACCCACAAAGTAATTATCATATGCAGTTTGAATCCTTATAATACACAATTTGCCTTTCTGAGGCCAATCTAAAGCCATAGTTGGACTAGCTTCTCCTTTCAAGTGTTTTTCCATTTCAACATCCCAGACTGTCTTTTCCACTTTTCCCTCAGATGCTTTCCTTTGCATTTTTAATCTCCTTTCTTCAACCATATCCAAAAATGTATTTTCTTCTTTCTTCAAACTGCAATTCAAATTATTTCTAAATGTATACTCTAATGTTAGAAAAATTCACCTAACCCCTTTGTAGGTTTTACCTTGTTTAGCTTGTTAATTGATGGTACTTGTGAAAATATCTATATCTGAAAAATAATACTCTAACTTCCCTGTTTGATAAAAATAAACTAGCTATTACACTACATGTTAGTCCATAAGTTACTGGAAGGTGGTGATAAGTCACTCCCTCCGATACAGATGCAGGTAAATGCATACAAACGTAGCAGTCCCTTACGTCCATTGTCTTTACATATTCATACAATAATTTTGAAAATACATTGTTAGAAAAATCAGTTATGGACCTATCTTTATGCAAATAGTTTCTAGCTATTCTAGTTGGAACTACCTTTTGAATATTTTCAATATTAGTTTTGGTTTCACTATGTCCTTCTTTTGTATCTATAGTAACCTTAAATGAGATCATTAGAGCAAGTATACTCCACAGAAGCATTAGTAATCCTGTACAACAACACATTTTACACCATCTTTTCAAAATTATACATCTACCTTTTCTACTATCTGTGTTTGCCATCTTTTGTAAAAATGAACAGAAGTGTTTTTTGACTTAGCCTCTTCCACTACACAACTAGTTTGTCTAACCCAAGGCTCTAAGCACATACTTGGTTCTACCGGTTTTTGTCTCTTTCCCGTATTTTATTGTCTTTCCATTAGCAGCTTTCTTGTCTCATTCAGTTTGGCATCTCATCATCTTTCACCTTTCCTTCGTGATCCGAGTACAGAATGTCCTGAACATCTGTTTCTTCTCCAATATCGGAGAAGATAACTCTCAGGATTTCCGATTCCTCGTCTTCCTCAACCACTTCCGGTACAGTCACCTCTGGATTTCCTTGGCTATCCGCCTCTTCTTTTACTTCAGGCAGGGCCACATACGTCCATTCCGGCGACTTATACTTCTGGTTAGGTTTCCTCGTTCTTTTTCTTTCTTTAATTACAACTATTTCTTTGTCTTTTGATTTCTCTTGACTTGTTACTTCATTCACTTGTTCAGCTCTTTGTGAATTTACTCGTGTCAGTCGATATCTCAGTCTTTTTATTTTATTCGGCCAAACTTCGTCTTTTGCTGCTCTTTTTAGTTTGTTTCCTTTATCATTCTTTTCAGCTCTCCAAGCTCTCTTTCAGAGAACTCGACCTTCTGGTACTTCGTCTTCGCTTTCCTCTGACTCTGTTTCAACTTGCTTGTTACTTTCAACAGCTTCTTTTTCCACCACTTCTTTCGTTTTCCCTACTTCTGTCCCTCCTCGAAACTCCGGCACGCAATCTTCCTGCTGACTACTTGTCCCTTCCTCTAACTCGATGTTGGAGTTCCCTACACCTCCTCGGGGATCTTCCACAGAAATCTTTCCCTCTCTCTCTGTATCTGGCACCTGTCCATCTAGATTTGTTATTTCAGGTGGAATTTCTCTCAATTTTTCATCTGGAACTTCTCTCTCAGTAATTCCTTTAATTGTCTTTTCACTGTCTTTTTCGTTTCTCGAACGTTGAGTTCCTTGTTCAGTCTCTGAGTCTGAGCTGGTATCAGAAATCTGTAGCCTTCTCCTCAAGGAAATACTTCTGGGGACAAAAGTTACATTTGAGTCTGATTCCCCCCTTTCAGGGTTTTCTTTTGTTCTTGTCTCTTCGTCATCTGATTCAGTACTAGATTCTGATTCATCAAAATATTATTTTTCTGTGCTATCCACTGGATTTGGAATTCTCAATGTGTGACTTGCATGAATCCAGTTCTTCAGTCCAGCACACTTCACAGCTGTTGTTGTGGTCAAAATTACTTGTCGTGGTTTTCCCCACCTTGGAACCAAACAGTTTTTTCTTACCCAGTCCCCAGGGCTCACATCATGAGCTTGCTTCCTTTCAAGGGTGGTGGGATCCGCTCCAACCTGATGAAACACAGAATGAACTGCGTCAGCCAGGCTTTTACAGTAATCCAACACCATGTCATCAGTTATAGGCAACAGCTTGTTGACTGGTATGAACACATGACGCATTGCTCTACCCATGATAATTTCATGGGGGCTCAACCCTGTAGTTCTGTCTGGAATTGATCTAATAGTCATGAGTACTAAAGGCAAGACATCAGGCCATTTCATACCTGTGGCTAAACACATTTTCCCTGTCCTGTTTTTGATAGTACCATTCATTTGTTCCACCACACCAGAAGCCTCTGGGCGATAGGCACAATGTAGTTTTTGTTGTACATTCAATGCTTCACAAATCAATTTTATGAACTCATTATGGAAATGTCTTTCTCGATCTGATTCAATTGTTAATGGGAACCCGAATCTGGGAATAAATTCCCTCAGAAGCAATTTTGCCACTGTGATTCCGTCATTTCTCCTTGTCGGGAATGCTTCTACCCATCTAGAAAACAAACAGACCATAACCAGAACATACCTCAACCTGCTACAGGGAGGCATTTCAATAAAATCTACTTGCATTCTGGTAAAAGGCCCTCCTTCTCGACCTATTGTTCCCAGACTCACTACTGTCTTTCTTCCAGGGTTGTATTGCTGACACATAAGGCATCTCTGACAAAGACTCTCTGCTACAAGTCTAAATTGTGCATTGTACCAGGTCTGCTTAAATGACCTGATCATGGCATCTCTCCCTATTTGTCCCTGACCATGATACATCCGTGCCATGGCAGACATCATGCTATCAGGCATAACTGGTCTTCCATCCGATAGACCCACACATGGTCCTTTTCCCTTGGTGCACATTCTGCTTTTACCCACTGCTTCATTTCCTCATCTCCTGCTTCTTCCTGCAACTGCCTTACTTCCTCCCAGGTACCCATACTGTTAGTAAACATTAAGGTGCAAGAAGTCACTTCTTTCTCCTTTGCCCTATTGATTGAATTCTTATTACGTACCCAGTATTGGGCCAGATCATTGGCGTATTTGTTGCCGATGGCGATGTAATCGCCGGACTGACTGTGTGCAGCACACTTCACAACAGCCAACTGCCTAGGCAGCTGTATCGCCTCAAGCAATTTTCCAACCACCTCAGCATTCTTAATGGGAGTTCCACTTGATGTCAAAAATCCTCTCTGCAGCCATATTTGGCCAAAGTCATGCACCACACCAAATCCGTACTGGCTGTCAGTTATCACAGTCACTCTCACACTTTTCCCAATCTTGCATGCTCTAGTCAAAGCAACAAGTTCAGCTACTTGAGCTGATCTTACTCCTTTCAGGTAGGATGCTTCCATTACTGCTGCAACTGTGCATACTGCATATGCTGCACTCAACATTCCATCATCTGTTCTCAGGCAAGAACCATCTACAAACATCACAAAATCACTTTCTGGGGGGAACAACCTTTACAGCGCAACTTTTACAACGCACTACACTTACAACGCATTTTTTACAATGCAAAATCCATTACAACGCATTCCATTACAACGCATGACACTACAACGCATTTTTAAAAACTACCTTTACAACGCATTCCATTACAACGCATACTACCTTTACAATGCATACCATTACAACGCATAATATTACACTACACTATCCAACACTTACCCTACTGTCGCACCCCCTGGAGTTAGAATAGTAATTTTTACCCCTATACTATCCAACACTTTCCCTACTGTTGCACCCCCTGGAGTTAGAATAGTAATTTTTACCCCTATACTATCCAACACTTACTCTACTGTTGCACCCCCTGGAGTTAGAATAGTAATTTTTACCCCTATACTATCCAACACTTACCCTACTGTTGCACCCCCTGGAGTTAGAATAGTAATTTTTACCCCTATACTATCCAACACTTACCCTACTGTTGCACCCCCTGGAGTTAGAATAGTAATTGTTACCCCTATACTATCCAACACTTACCCTACTGTTGCACCCCCTGGAGTTAGAATAGTAATTTTTACCCCTATACTATCCAACACTTACCCTACTGTTGCACCCCCTGGAGTTAGAATAGTAATTTTTACCCCTATACTATCTAATACTTACCTTAAATGCAATTTAATATTATGCGTTGTAATGGTATGCGTTGTAAAGGTAGTATGCGTTGTAATGGAATGCGTTGTAAAGGTAGTTTTTAAAAATGCGATGTAGTGTCATGCGTTGTAATGCAATGCGTTGTAATGGATTTTGCGTTGTAAAAAATGCGTTGTAAGTGCATGCGTTGTAAAAGTGTGCGTTGTAACGACATACATCCCTTTCTGGTAATGGTACATCTTTTATGTCAGGACTTGGTTTGGTACAGAAATCGAGTACATCCAGACAATCATGATCCGCTTCGTCTCTGAATTCCACATTCTCAGCATCAGGTAATAACGTTGAAGGATTCACATTCAAGCATCTCACAAGACTCACATTCGTTGCACCTAATATGACTTTCTCATACTTAGTCAGCCGACTATGTGTCATGTACTGTGTGCGACTCCTTGTTAAAAGGATTGCCACATCATGAGGTACAAACACTTTCACAGGATATCCCATCACGATTCTTTCACTCTGTTCCAAACTCCGACAGGTAGCAGCCACTGCTTTCAAGCACCCAGGCAAGGCTACAGCTACTGGGTCTAGCATCGATGAGAAGTATGCAATTGGCCTCTTTAGTTTTCCATGCTTCTGTATTAATACAGAAAGTGCACATCCATTCCTTTCACTGCAATACAACTCAAACTCCTTCTCATAATCAGGCATTCCTAATGCTGGCGCTTCACACAAACCATCTCTCAATCTTTTAAAAGCTGCCAATTCCTCTTTGTTCAAATCAATTGGATCTCTCACATCACTTCTTGTCAAACGTACCAAAGGCTTTGCGATCAGGGAGAAATTGCTTATCCATTGGTGACAGTATCCAACCATTCCAAGCAACATTCTCACCTCTCTTTGAGTCATGGGAGCACTCATTCCTTTTATGATCCTAATTCTGTCTATTGTTATCTTTCTTAGTCCTTTTTCTATATTATGACCTAAATAATGTACTTCTTTCTTGCAAAATTGTAATTTTGATGGTGACACTTTATGTCCTCCATCAGCCAGATGATTCGGCAAGGGTATAGTGTCTATTTCACAAGCTTCGCGGGTTTTCGACGCCACAAGAAGGTCGTCGATATATTGGACTAACACTGAATTCTCGGGCATCTCTAGACTTTCTAAGGATTTCTTCAATATCTGATTAAATATTGAGGGGCTTTCTGTATACCCCTGCGGAATTCGGCACCAAGCCAAAATACGTTCCCCGAAACGAAACGCAAAAATCTGCTGGCTGTCATGGTGCAATGGAATGGAAAAGAAAGCATGGCATAGATCAATCACTGTATACCATTCTGCATCATGAGGAATCTGATACAAAATCACAGATGGATTTGGTACAATGGGACAACACGATAGAACAATTTTGTTTATCTTTCTCAAATCTTGCACTATCCTGAACTTTCCATTAGGCTTTTTCAGTCCCATAATCGGGGAATTACATGGACTACTCATTATTTCTCTCAAAATGCCTTGTTTTATCATCTTTTCAATCACAGGAGTAACTCCTTCAATTATCTCAGGTGTCAATTTATATTGAGGGACATTTGGATAGCTTATTCCTTCCTTCAATGTTATTTTTATTGGGTCTACATTTCTCATTAGTCCCACATCTTCTCCCGTGAAAACCCAGACTTCTGCCTTTACAGTCTGTTTCAATTCTTTAGGTAATTCATCAGGGTTAAATACAGCATAGGCTTCAGTAACGTCAGTTTCTCTGTTTTCCATAGTCATTTTATGCAGCACATCTTCATCAGGGGTTTCAAATGCTATACCATCAGGGGTACAGAAAATAGTGCAATTCATTTTGCACAGCAAATCCCTACCTAACAAATTCACTGACCTAACAGTTGATCGAGTAGCACCAGTATCGACTACGAAAGTAATACTTTCATTATTTATTTTTCCATCTACAAATGGGCCTGTCTGGTCTACTTCTAGAGTTGCGCGAAGTACGCACTCATCTTCCTCCCTTTGGCACCGTCAATAACCCTCTTCCGAATCGCTCTCATCGGGTTGTAGCCAATACTGCGAAACAGCGCTAGCACGCGGGAGCTTAGTTACCTGTTCTTCGTTGTAGAATCCTGTCTCATTACTGAATTTCTGTGAGTTTTTGCTTTGTGGAAAAGGTGGTTTTGGCACCTGATTCTGTTGAGTAACAACCTGCTGCTGTCACTGCAGTTGACCACTCACCTCATTCTGCACCTGTGGATTCAATGATGCATTTTCATTATTAGTACTTGGGGGAAATTTACACTCGGATTTCCAATGCCCTACTCTACCGCAATTATGACATGGAAATTTCTTTTTAGCTTCTTCTATATTAAAATTTCCCTTACCTTTCCCAGGAATACATTTTAATCTGGGTCCTGTATTATTCGCTTGTGCCCACATAGCTTTCTCTTTTAATTTACGCTGTGTTGCTTCAATCTCATCACTGAAATATTTTGCATGTCTCCATACTTCATCTATATTCTTGTTTTGCCAATCTACAGTATGCTGTTTGATCATCTCACTAATTTCTGGACGTAAACCATATACAAATCTATATACAAAATGACTCAGATCCTTCTCACTCAAATTCTCATCACCACTGAACTGTTTAAAGGCCAAAATCAACCTTTCATAATAGGCATGTACTTTCCTGATGAGTTCTGTCAATTTTCACCCAATCTGTTTCTTTGGGAGGTACTTTATTTTTCAGAAAGGCAATAACCTGTTCATATTTCTTCATAACCTCTGGGTCAGGGCTCCTGTCTTTGGATCCCTAGAGTATTCCTGTGTTGGCCAATTTATCATAAGTTTGCACTCTGTCCATAAATCTGCTGGCACTATTATGTCAAATAGACTATTCAAATCAATCCATAATACTTTAGATAATTTCACAATTCTGTCCACTTGTCTATACCACTGTCAGAACTAGGGCGGTGCGCAGTCTAGGTCCCGCCTCACCTCCCTCAGGTGTTGCTTTAATTGAACATCATCGTCATTATTGGCCTATGCCCTCTTGTGCTAAGAGATGTTGTGGGCGTGCGCAAGGCTCTGTATCACAAACTCATTGGTGGTCATGGTGTCATTATCAGGTGTAAAGGTAGCAAATGTTTATTTGCCTTTTCATACATGTGATTATGTCATTTAACTGTTGCATTCCAATGTTTTTGTTTTGCTGTATTGTAGTTTGTTTTGTTTGTGTCTATGCTTTTTCCTTTTCTTTGAAGGCGCTGATCAGGAAGGAGGTTTCAGGCCAGAGACTTCATTTCCCATATTGCTCTGGGGGATGTACTGACGTTCAGACGTTAACGTCAGGGGACACGCCCTTCCTACTGTGCTCACTATTCTGAAGCCTATCTCCCGTAGGGATCGGTGATTCTTTAGCGCTCTGGGAAGGTTGGTCAAAACAACTATTCTGGGTGAGTCTTTTCGCTATTTAAAGTTAGCGGCCATCTACCAGCTTCATTGGAAGTGGGTCGCTCAAGTTTCATACTTAGTGAAGCTTTCTTGGTGATTTCGTTCATGCGGCCACGCCCCTTTTTACCCGCCTTGATTTTCTTTGTTGCGAGCATTATTGTTGAAGCCGCTTTTGACATTTGGAGAGTTTCGTTATTCTAGAACAGAGTTAATAGTGGAAAGCTATTTGACATATTATTGGAAAACGTTTTAACTGCACATTATGTAGTCGCTCATTATTTGACTAAAAGGAAGCATTCTTTCGTGATGATATTTTGAATGCTAATGTGAGGAAAGGTTTAGAGTGTGTTTATTCCTCATAAGATATCAATCTAAGATCGGACTGTGATTTAACAATGAACATTGAGAGTGTATAATTGCGACAACTGAAGGAGTGATTTCTTTATTTATTAATTTCTTTGATTTTGTTCTTTTATGAATGCTGGTATGATAATTTAGTTATTGGGACTTTAATCATGTGTTCGATTATCATTAGATGTTTATTGACAATCACTGGTGTACCAGAATTTGTAACGCAGGAGAACAGGAATTTGTATGTTGTTTGTTTCTAACTTTTGCTTTACAGGTCTCCCTCCTAGCAGTCCCCTTCCTAATTTCCTTCCCCCCGCTTGATCACATCAATCCTCCAGTATTTTACAATTGGAGTTGGTGGTATCGAGAGGTGGGCCTTTGTTCGTCGCGAGCAGATCCTGAGGAAAACCGTTGGCCCTGACAACCACTCGACGTAGTCAAGGGAAATCATTTGTAAATGACAAAATATCTTGTCTAGTCCATGGAACATGTACATATCCTCCTCCTGGAATTTCTCTCATGGGGCATTCTGTTACTACCTTTTCCTTTTCTCTCACCGGGAATGCTGCAAATGTTTTATCTGAGGCATCATCTCGTTTTTGGTACCACCTGCTTCTCCATTTATCTACATCTCCCCATTTTCTCAACAAAATAATTATCTCCTTAATCTGACTTTTCCGTCCTGTGGTATTCAAATTTTCAATATCTTTTGTAGTAAAATCTTTTCGATATGGTTTTTGTAAAGCCTTCACCTTCTCAATATCTATACCCATTTCATTTGCTACTTCTTCTAGTCTTTCATGCAGATTTTTTGCTCTCCATGTTACACTTTTGCACAAAAACAGTAATTCCTCATCCTGATAAGTTTTTAATTTCTCTGTGGGGATAGTTCCTACTATTAACTCTTCCAGTACCATTCGTAATTTAGCCACATCTATGGATTGGGATTCTTTGTCTTTTCTCTGCAAGCTTCTTAACCATTCGCTCAATTCTTCTGAAGATGGACCTAATGGTTTCTCTACATTACTTTGTTCTGAGTCCCTTTGGGTCTCTAATACTGATTCCATTGTCATTGTATGTCTTTCTCCTATATTTGGACCTATAAATGGGTTACTCGAAACATTTGGTTCGATCATACTCATGTCTGTCTCCATGGATTTTCATTTAGACTCTGCTTTGGCTTCTCAGTCTGTTTATTACTATTATAAGGAACGGTTAAACAATGTTCACTATCTTTCTGTTTATCAAAAATAGGCATCACGGGGCCTATAGTCACTGGAACAGTTACAGCTTCTAAATTTTTGGTCAACTCTCTTATCTTTTCAGTTAATTCTAAAGTTGTTTTTGCTAATTCTGCCGAATTTTCACCACTCATTTTATCATCTGATTTTCTCTCTATCTCTTTGATGGCATTATTTTTCCCTATTTCTTGGGAAACTGGTTCAGTCTTAATGATTCGCAAAGTTTCTCTCATTGGGGCACTTGGTGTCAACATTTCAGATTCTGGTTGATACGGAGGTGGATTTTTATAAAACATGTCATCAAGAACATCATCCTCTGATTCATTCACTCCATACCCTCTTGATTCTATATTATGTCTCTTTTCCGTACATTTTCTACCTCCAACTTTTTCAGCAGTTCTCACAGGAAATAGACCGTCAGTCATACCTGCATTCCGCCACCTTCTCATTCTCTCATCATGAGTGTCATGCCCGTATCTACCAAACATGTACTTATATCTTCCGCCACTCCTCTGTCTTTCTCTGTCATGCATCTCATCTTCCCATTCTGTCAGTGCTTCAAACTGCGTCGGTCTAGGTCTTGGGTCTAGGTTCATCATTCTTTCTCTCAAATTTCTCAAAACCGCTAAATTAAACGAACCATGCTCTGGAAATGCCAAACCTCCGTTGTTCTTAGTGTATTTTACCCAATTGTCTAACCAAATACAAGTATGATATCCGTATTTCGCAACCATAAAGGAAGCGGGCGATTTCGGCGGGGGAAGCAACTGTTCTTCCCTAGTCACAATCGGTTTGTCCTTTTTAAACCATTTCTTGATTTTCCCAAACCAGGACTTTTTCTCCTTTTCAGGTGGACCGTACTACATCATTTTGTCTTTCGTGTATCGCCAGTCTTTTCCTTACGACTGTTCTGTTATTTTAACCAATCGTAGCGCGATTCACACTAACGCAGCAATCCAGAGCGTCTACGTCACTTCTACAATTCTCCAATCCCAGCGCATCTTACACCTGCACACCAATCAGCAGCGTCTACGTCACCCTGTACTTCTTCACTCCTAGCGCGGCATACACTACACGTTTCTCACTGACTAGCCAATCCCAGCACGTCTCTTTTGACGTCAGCTTTTCTCGCTGTCGCAGCTCCTACTCCTGCTGACCCCTCCTTTACAAAATTCCCTCTGTAAGGTTTTTACATTCTTCAAATTCACAAATCTGTTAGTAATGACAGAAAAACGCCACCATTGTCCGCTTCGCTAATCAAAGAATAATAAAAGACCTTTCTCACAAGAATTCCGTCTTTCCCGAGAGCAGAGCTTACCTCTGCCCTACTACGGAATCGTTACTTCCGTTGATAAAGTAGCACATCCCTCTACCTTACCCTTCTAGCAAGCATTAGCTAACTGTTTCTCTAGAATTAAGACACCTAGGTGCACATGCATCAACATTCAGAAAAGCGATTCCTTATTAGCGAAAAATAAGGAATCGTTATTAAGGAATCGCATTTCGGAATGTATCAACAGATTCGGAAAAAAAAAGCGATTTCTTAAAAATCGCTAAAATTTACCGAATCCACATTAGCGAGTAGAGCAAACACCGAATAGCAAAAAGCAAAATCGGTATTTGCGAAATCGGTATTAGCGAAATCGGTAATAGCGAAATCGGTAATAGCGAAATCGGGAAAAACGGGTCGCTCTGGAAGCAGACTACCAGGAAGTCAAGCTGCCCCACCCTCATTCACTCTCCTGAGGAGCTCACAGGAGGAGGCACAAGACACAGGCTGAGGCTACAGAATCCCCACTGACAACCCATCCACCCTACCCTCACCAGGATGGACAAGGATGCACCAGGCACCGCTGAGACTGCCAGGAAGAGGAAGAGAAAGTTCTCTGACCGGGAACTGGAGCACCTGATTGAGGGGGTGAGCAGCAAGCATGATAGGCTGTTCGGAAAGCTGTCTCTCAAGGTGCCAGAGGCAGAGAAAAGACACATTTGGCTGCGCATCAGGGAGAGGGTGAATGCCGTGGGAGTGACACCCCGCAGCATCGATGAACTAAAGAAGAGGTGGTATGACCTCAGGAAGAGGGCCAAGGAGAGGATCGCAGAAAGGGTCAAGGAGACAACTGGCACGGGAGGGGGGCCATCCACAGTGCCTGCAAACACTTCCCTTGAGGAGCTAGTCAAGGGGACCATCGAGCCAGAGGCGGTCGTGGGAGTCACGCAGATGGACTCCTCCGGTGCAGCCACAACTGAACAAGGTAAGATGCATGCCTGCGCCCATACTCTGCATATCGTATACCCATTCCCATCCCCCCAGATCCATCACAGTGTGCAGCCAGAAGTGCACCACACAGATTCCCTCATATCAGTAGTGCATCATGGGAGTCGTAGTCATGTCAGCCAGGTGTGCAAGTATAGTGATAAATGCCCCCAAAAAATTAGATCAGCAGTACAAGCAAAACAAAGACTCAAATAATGTAATTAATAGGAGGACATGTATGAAAATCTACACACAGATGTAGTAATAATCCAACTAACCATGCACTGTTTCACACACAGATGCATCTCCTGGCGATTCTGATGATAGCGGGTGCCTCATCATCTCGGAAACACCAGCTGATTCAGATGGCGACACTCCGCAGGAGGGTCAATCCCCACCTCCACCAGCAACTATATCACCACCATCACCATCACCTGCTGCGCCAACTGCAACCAAACCACCAAGGCGCAGGGTACAAGTCCACCCCATGCAGGTGATGGATGCATGCCCGAGTCCTGCAACCCCAACTGGGCCAAGTCCAACAGTTGTCACACCTCCAGCACCACCACCAGCACGTGGCCGAGTCACGCAGTGGTGCAGGTCCCTGAGCAGTACTTCTATAGTAGCTGACCAGGCAAGCTCCCCATATGGTGGCATCGAGGCACAGATTCTGCGTGTCCAGCACCTGCAGGGGAGACACATGGGGACCATTAGCCTACACATGTCGCGTCTTGCTAAGCAAATGTGCACCCTGACAGATGCAGTGCGGAACATGACCACAGTTGTGGCAGAGGGGAACGAAAAACTGAGAGAGGACCTCCAGGAACTCACCCGTGCCGTCAGAGCAGGACATCCCAATGAGCGACAGAGGCACAGACAGAACTTGCTCCGTTCCACTGCATCAACCAGGACCATCACTAGGCTCTGCTACAGCACTGCTGTATTGTCCCGACGCTCCGTGTCACTGCAGGTGGACCTCGGCCATTACTGTGGTGACGTGGCAAAGGCTTTAGGCCAGGTGACCACTTCAGTGGAACACTTGCAGAGCGGAACATTCAGTGGCAGCAACTTGGGAGGGGAGGATGGCAGTGAGGCTGCCTCAAGTGTCAGCAGCGTATCCGTGGTGGAGACCAGCACCAGGAGGCGCAGTTCACGCTGCTCCACAGTCACAGGGACAGGCCATGGTGAGGTGGAGGAGACAGGTGATAGGAGGCTGGGCGTTCGTGGCAAGCGCCACTAGTCATACAGTACGGCATCCCTGACCATGGTGGGGTAACCATGGCCCTGTCCAATTGTACTATTTCACACCCATGACTACAATGGGCATGTTTTGGTCCTCATTGTGTGGGGGAACTATAATTCACATTTATGTGTGACCGCACATACATCAGTGCTCCTGTGCATTAAACAGTAGCACCACTAATGATATCGTCATGGCTCATTCTTACCTGGGTCAGAAATTATGTTGCGTGATGTATGTCCGCCTCCTTTGGCCCTCAGCTGTGTTACAAACGTGTGCCTGTCGGTGCTGTGCGGGTGGTTGGTCATCCTGGTAGTCGTCATTCCTGTCCACCTCAATGGGATTCCCCGTCTGGTTGCAATGCTGTGCAGCATGGCACATACTGCTACAATCCTGCAGCAGGTGTCTGGTTTATATTGCAAGGCACCACCAGTCTTATGTAAGATTCGGAAGCGACTCTTCAGAATCCCAAACGTCCTCTCAATCACATTTCTGGTGCTTATGTGGGCCACATTGTAGCGTTGCTCCTGTGGTGTTGCTGGATTGATGTAGGGGGTGAGGATATATTCACGCAGGGCGTATGCACTGTCACCTACAGGATGGAAGCAAAGGCTTAGCGACAGTGATGAATATACATGTGTGATGCTCATTTTATGAAGAGGTATGTGTACGTACCAAGCAGGAGTCTCTCTCCAAATTCTCCATTGAGTAGGCGCCTGTGGATGCCACTGTGTCGGAATATGTAGGAGTCGTGTGTGCTCCCTGGAAATTGTGCCACTAGGTCCGTGATGATGTGCTTGGCATCGCACACGACCTGCACGTTGATGGAGTGGTAGGACATGCGGTTATGGAAAATGTACTCATTGGCTGAGGGTGGACAGATGGGGACATGCGTGCAGTCAATGCATCCTATGACATGGGGGAATTGGGCCACCTGGTAGAATGCCTGTTTGGTGTGGTCCAACTGCTGTGGGGTTGTGGGGAAGCTGATGTGGTTATGTATCATTGTTAGCATGGCATCAATGAATTTGTGGAAGAAGCGTGATAGTGCGCTTTGTGATACGCCTCCCGCAACGGCGATGACCCCCTGAAAACTTCCAGAGGCCAGTAAGTGCAGGCTGCATAGGACCTGGACGTGCGCAGGAATAGCATTGGTCCGACATGTCTGGTGCTGCAGTAGTCGTTCAAGGTCTGCAATTAGGCGCATGATCATGGCACGATTGAGACGATACTTGTCGTAAACCTCATCCTCATTTTGGCAAAGCAATGTGATGCGCACTCTGAAGACTCACTCCTGGACCCTTCTCCTGCGCTGTCCTGCTGCATTGATTCGCATCCTCCTTGCAAGCACGTAGAGGGCTGCCATTTTGTGCAAGGTAACAGGGTCTCCTGGTCCTATTTGTATGGCTTACTGATTGTTAGCATCTGTGGCACATTTAGAAGTTTTTTAGGTTTTTTTATTTTTTTATGCAACTTTACCTCCTGGTTCTGATTCCCCTTAATCTGCTCATGCAAAATTGCGATTTTCGGTATTTGCGACTTTTGATGCATTCATTAGTGATTCGTCATTTGCACATGCCGGGCGCTATTAGGGATTTCGGATTTGTTGTTTTGCGATTCTTTATTTTGACGGGGCTTCTTTTTGCGATTCTTTATTTTTGCGGGGAATTATTTAGCGATTCTTTATTTTAGCAGGGAATTATTTAGCGATTCTTTATTTTTTCCCGATTTGTGTTGATGCATTGGGAATCGTTTTTTGCTTCTCGCTAACGGGTGATTTTTGCGATTCAGTATTTTTGCGAGTTGATTTTTGGTTGATGCATGTGCCAGCTAGTTGGAGACCCAATGCTCCTGAGAAATAAAACCAGAGTTTCACAATGAACCTGAATGCTATTTCATTCACACACTTTCATACAGAAAATGTAGTTCATTCACACAGAATTCTGTCTTTCCCGAGAGCAGCGAACAGTCTGCCCTACTACAGAATTATGACACTTGTTAACAAAGTAGCACTTCCCTCTACTTTATCCTTCTAACAAGCTTAGGGAACATCTATTACCTTTCCAGTGTTAAGCGTAATCAGAGCTCCTTCTGGACTCCTGGTACCTAAGACCAAAATTTCACAGGTGACCTTCGCTACCATACACTTCTTTCATACAGGAGATATTTCTAATGGCAACACACGACGATGTCACCGAACCGGACCCAGACAATGCGTCGTGCAACTTCACTCGTTACACGTTTCCTCTGTGTACCTACAGGGCAACAACAATTCCGTATTTCCCGAGAACAGCGCTTATCTCTGCTCTACTACGGAACCGTTACAAACTCCTGACTTCCTACCTCCCAGAAGCCGTGCAAACAACATAGAACCTGACGCGACTCAACATAGAGTGTTAATACATAAACCAATACTTTCCAATAATCAATAAGCTATTTACATGCAATAATCACCAAACCAAAACAATAAAAACCATAACTCTGCTACCAGAAAAACTGTTGCAGCGCGGAAACCTGGGTATCGGGAATCAGGACAAAACCCCGTACCTAATATCCTCCCTTCGTCACAGACCAAATATCACATTAACACATTCACTCCTGCAATCATTGGTGGGGCCCATAACACCAACATTCACACTTTACTTTTCACTTGTCTGCACTTACAGGAGAGATGAATGTTCCAAGCGCTGACATAAAAAGGAATACCTTATAACCTATAGAAAAATAATTATTTACACTTCTATACATTAATATCCTTATCTCTACACATCGTAAACCTAAACATTAAGATACTCCTCCCACGTGATCAATGGATCATTTAGATGAATTGGTATTGATGATTTAGTCCCGCTAAAACATACTCAAAGATCTTGATCTATCCTCTTTCAATAAACGACCAAACACATTTTCTTCTTGTTAATCAATATTTTTGTTTATCTAAATAATGCAAGAATTTTAGTTCCATCTAGTAAATTTATTAATCATTACGCAAATCACAGAACACCATATTTACCTATTCTCGCTATCGGTCGTCCTCTAACTTATCAAATTTAGTCGTCAGCACGCTACAGTCCCAAAGATTGGGTCAAGGACCAGAGACGTGCAAACATAGATCAGTGCCCATAGATTTTAGGAAGTCCTCAGTTCGACAAGAATTTGGGCAGCAATTCAGTCTGTCAAAGATTCAGGAACGCAGCCATTATGTAGCGTCACCGTCGTCTCCGTCAGCAAAAAGGAAACACGCAATCTACTAGTCCTCTCTATTCTACCGTTATTTTATAATGAAAGTAAGGTCTAAAAGATACATTTTAGAAAATTTGGGCTTATCCCATTGGTTGGTTGGGATCGTCCGGTGAGGTTTCACACAGTTCAGGAGGTTATGCCACTATACATGTTCCATCCGTTTTTTTGTACAAGTCCTTTGTCATGATACTTGGCAGGCATCCCGTCATGACCTTGTTTGGGCATATCGAGTCTAGGGTCATGTCGAGGCCACTGGTACATGTTGTTGGCGCAGGCGCACTTCACCCGAAACCTCGTGGAATGGTGGCCATCTCGTCATGTCAGTTTAGCGGCCATCTTGGTTTTAGGCCCAAAGGAAAACTTAAGCGAAACAAACACAAAAAAGTAATTAATACATAGAAATAGTGAATAAAATGTTAAACCCTCACTAATTCCCCTATGTGCTTGTAATTATCTAGCGTATGGCGACATTTAAAGCGTTCATATTCACACATTGATGTCATCTGGTGCGACATTACGATAACGTCACAAAAGCAACATATATCATGCGATATTCTATTTTTCCTAGTATTAGTATGCGTACATATGTTAATTACAAATTATTTTAGCCATGCAAAATGCAAATCTCACGTTGATTTCGTACATTAGTAATGTTGGTTAAACTTCACGCAAACAGATTAATAGTATTACAATTAATAGATTATTCTAATTAGAATAAACCTGCAGAATAGGGGGGGTATGCAAAATTTTGTATTACCCGCTCCATCAGTATCCAGTTACTTTGATTGGAAAGCATTTAAAATAGACTGGAGAAGTCGCTTTGCTGTTCTGCCCTCACCTGCTGTTGCCTCGTTTGGGGGACCACTGAGCCAGATGCCTGGGGACCACAAATCCCAGCATTCTGAGCGCCTGACTGCGTGCTCAAAACCGAGACACCGGACCGTGGCAATTGTAGCCACTTTGCTGTTCTGCCCTCACCTGCTGTTGCCTCGTTTGGAGTACCACTGAGCCAGACACCTGGGCACCACAAATCCTAGCATTCTGAGTGCCTGACAACGCCCTCAAAACTGAGATGCCGGACCATGGTGCGAGACCCATGGGCGGACATCTCCGGTCCGTGCCCGCGCAAAGCCCGGGCCAAGGGCGGGCCCATCTACGCCCGTCAGAGCCCGGAGGAGGCTGGGCTGGGTCCCCCCTCTAACATCGGAACCAGGGGTGCGCTGAGGACTACACTAAAGGTACTGTTGTTTTTTCCTTTTTTCTCTATTTTTACCCTTTCATCGGGGGAGGGTTTGAACATTACCCCCAGTCATAATGAGCAAACGGAAGGGATGTACCGAACGGCCAGAGGGCAGAGTTTTTGGTACCCTTGATGCCTTTCTAATGAGGGCAGAGACCGTCCTAACACACAAAATTGAGCTAACGGAGCAAAGGCTTTCCGTGGACTCTCTTATTGCACAGAAGAGTTCCTTGCATGGTATTCATTCTACGGCTGTATCCCCTTTGATCACCCCTCAAACTATACCTGCTTCTCACCTGGCACATGTTTCGTGCTCATCTTCCCCTCCTCATACATCAACAAGCTGAAATATAGTCACGCGGGGGCAGGCTGCAACATCCCGGCTTGATAACAGCAATAGTGAACCCCCAGTCAAGAAGAAGAAGGGGAGGTGGCATCCAAAAACAAAAACCCCAGACAAGGACTAGCTCTGGGAAAGCTACTGGGAAAGGTGAACTTGAACCGGGGCAATTTGTAACATCAAGGACCAACCACCCTGTCACGCAGCCCAAACAGGCGAATGGCAAGGACCTTCTAAAGAGGATAGAGATTTTGGTTACCATGCTCTTAAATCCCCTCCTGTATAAATTATCTCAAATTGAAGAGAAGTTGACATCTATAGAGATCACGTGTGTATCAAACTATACCCCGCCAAATAGAACTCAGCTAACTGGGGTAGCGGGGATGCCTGTTCAGTTGGAGGTGGGGGCTGTCTTAACAACAACTGACAGTGTGGGAGGCCATGTACCTCAGCTATCTCAACAGAACCAGAACCCGGGTTTACCTGAATCTAGTGTTCCCCCTCATACTCAAAACCCCAGTGTGCAACAAGGCGAGCATCAAGGAAACTTAAGGGGTCCCGCAAATACATCTTGTTTACCAGTCATTAATACCACAATCAGACTCCCATCTAACCGCAACTAGTACCAATGGGGGCGGTGGCAACAATGGTATCTCGAGGCTACAATCTAATATAACAAGGCAGGCACCAACCGAATATATCTCTCTTCATCTTACACCGGCAGCGTCGCCCTTTTTGATAGTCTTGAGTAATGTTCGAGCTATTGATGAGGCTATTAACTCCATTAAGCAAAAGGCCACTCTAAATATCACCTGGATGGGAGATTTCAATGTCAATCCCTGTAAGCACAACCTAGATCGGGTTGGTGGTATGGAGGATCTGATGGGTAACCGTGTTAACCACTTCTCCCATACCAATTATGGAAATATCCTCAACAAGACCCTTTCGTCTAGAAATATAAAAATAGGTAATAGACTGTCCACCTCATCGGATGCCCTATTAACAACATTCCGTTGAGATAACCAGGAATCGATCATAGAGTGTATACTGAACTCAAACCCTCTAAATGGCAGATGCAATAAGATAAACGTCCAATTTAAGGGTTTCAGTGATCACGCTATTCTATGTTGTGAAATATTCCTGGTGCCCAGGGAGGTGATAATTCAGCAGAAAACAGGCCAGCCATTACTAGCTAGGAGAAATGGATACCAACTCATGTGGGTTCAATTTGATAAGCTGAAGTTGGTAGCTGAAATAATTAAGAATGCCCTTGATAACATTAGCAACTGCTTGGACCTAGCCAACCCCCCCCCCCCCCCCCCATCACTGGTATTGTCCTTCGCAGCTCTCCTAGAACATATTAGGAGTGCACTTACACAGAAAAATACTGATAGATCGAAGAAAGACAAGGGTTGGTTTGATTCCACTTGCTCGACAAAGAGGAAGGCCCTTATCAAAGCCTTGGGCAAAACCCTAGAAATAAAACTGAAATTGCCATACTCAGTAGGGAATTTAAACTGGCTAGGAAAAACAGGGAGAAGGCACTGAAGGATGAGACCTGGGCTAAACTAGAGCAGGCTTCAGCTTTAGGAAATAGTAAGGAGTTCTGGGCGATAATAAATGGACCCTATTTTAAGATACAGAATCCAACACTAGATATTAATGTAGGAGAGGAGGACTGGGTGGCACATTTTACAAGCATTTTTTCCCCTATTATCTATCCTGTATTACATACAGCTACTCCATGTACCATCTCTCAGAACTATCTCTCTTTTTCGCTCAGTGAAGTAAAGGCCGGGTTAGAGGCCTGTAGTCTTGTACAAGCTCCGGGCCCCAATGGGGTCACCATAGACTTCTTTCAGGAGAACGAGGATCCGTAGGTTTTTACTGCATGTCCCACCCAAGACTCTGGCATATAATGGAGGAGATGGAAATTGATCGGGCGATAACGGATTTTATTAGGCAATTGTATTCTGATTCCTCTCCGTCTGTCCGGTATGGAAAAAACGGGGAGTGCACCCGACCCTTCAGGATCTTGAGAGGGGTAAGGCAAGGCTGTGTCCTCGCACCGTTTCTTTTTTCCATCTATACTAACGGGGTAGGTAAACACCTTGAGGACGCAGCCTTGTATGTCCCTATGTCCAATAATCACCAGCGGCTACCAATTTTGGCATATGCTGATGATGCTGTCTTGATGGCCAGAACTGGGATGTGGCTTCAATGCCTCATATCAGCTTGCGCAGCTTTTATGTGTTCACTGGATTTAACCAGGTCAACCAGTCAAAATCCTTTGTAATTGTCACAGGGGCAGGGAAACGCGACAAAATACCCCCTTTCTGTATGGACTCTGGGAAAATTGAAGTTGTGGAGTCATTTCCCTACTTAGGTATCCTTTTTGACAAAAATCAATCATGGTCTAAGTTGGTCGGGGGAAGAGCAATGGGTATGGAGAGGAGTTTGATGGCGCTAATATTATTCTCTAATAGGCTGGCAGCAAAACCTCTAATCCCCATTAAAAAGATTCATCCTGCTAAAACTAAGGCTGCAGCATCTTATGGGACAGTTGAATGGGGAATGGCACCCAGTGACTCCCTTCAGTCTATAGAGAACACATTTTTCAAGTCTTTAACCTCTTTTCCGCACTCCTACTCTAATTATGTTCTTCACATAGAACTGTCTCTAACCTATATCATGGATACCATTAAACTGGCCCGCTCCTGCTGCAGCTTTCTATTTGGCATGGGGATACAGTCCCCCTCACACAAAATATTATAGGCAACATCTTAAAATCAGAAAACTATAGCAGGATCAGATGGCTAAAGTATGTTGAGTTGGAACTGACCGCTATTGGCTTGAAACACCTCTTTAAGGACCCATCTGCCTGCAAGATGATATCGAGACGGAAATTGGTTCACACATTTATGTAGCAGGTGCAATTCCTAAGAAGGGAAATAAACTATAAAAGCCAGTCGGCCCTCATGTATGAATTAACTCCAGCTATGCATGAGGGAGGATATTTTTATCTGGATGACACTCCCATACCGCACCATAAAATCATTTTATTAAGAATCCGCTTGAATCTGATACCGTTAATGCTAGGGTATCCAGGGAAGAAATTTAAGAACTCTGAACTCTCCTTCTGTCCATGTGACATACAATCACCACAAACTGATCTCCACATGCTATTTTTTTGTGGCTTTTATCGCCAGGAAAGACAGAAATGTATTGTCCCGCTATGTAAGCGATATATTTTTAAATACTGTAGAGTAGCACTATCCCTTCCGAATCCTTTTGTATTCTTCTCAGTTGCGTCATTCCTATTGGCTTGTATGAGAAAAAGGAAACAAGTAGGAGAAAAAGGAAACAAGCGGGCATAAAATTAGTAAGGGGTTTGTCTTTTTAAATTTGTTATCATAATAGCATTTAATGTTTTAACTTGATTTTGAGTGGATAAAGCACACATATAGATGAAATGGAATGTATGATAAACTGATTGGGAGTAGGCTTTTACTATTGGGACATCTGTTTTATATAACTGTATGTTCTAAAGTAATTTTATTTTATGTACTTCTATGATCTTATTTGTAAGATCGAATAAAGAACTGAATTGATATTGATATTGAATTGACCGGATTACCCAACTTTGTTTCATGTTTTATCAATAAGGTAATTGCACATTTCTAGCCCACCAAGTTTGAGGAATGATTGCTTACACATTTTTGTGCTTGTAATTTGGAGCTAGATATGTGTATTACAATTGTGGCTTTGGGCCCAGTTTTTCCAGCACTTGGACACAAGTTTGAGCTTTAGAAAACCAAAACACACAAACACAAATTGATGAGGTTGATCATGGCTCAAAGGGATGGACAAATCTAAATTGACCTCAGCCATTAAACTCAAAAGAGAAAGATGGCATTCGCAATCTTTCAGTTTATGATCTTATCACCTGAGAGATGTCCACTGCCCCCTGAACAAACCATTCCAGACCGGATCCTAGTCTGTGTCCAGTCCAGTCCAGTTATGACTCCACAACTGCATTCCTTACTACCCATGTTGCTAATCTGAAACCCTAATAAAACATAAATTGTGTATGTGTGTGTGGGGGGGTCTGTAGCTCACTAGATGACACCGGTTGGGTTTGCCACAACCTCCATACTGTTCCCTACTGAGAAAGACATTTCTAGTCTACCTGAGTTGGCAACCGGCCTTGACTTTACTGTTTTCATGGGACTTAAGCTCCTGTCTTTCAAAATCATCAAAATCTGGTATCGGTATAGAAAATAATTTCTGTTTAATAGATCTTGCGACATGTCCCAATGTTTTCCCACGTTTGGATCATACACATTGACTTCACAGAGAATTGCTTGAGCCTCTTGGTTTGTATGTCAGAAAATCAAGGGCAAAATACCGTGCACCCAAAATATCAAGACTTTGATATCAAGTACTAAAATATCATGAAGGTTGCTACATATTGGTAAGTATGGATCTTCTATTCTTAACTCCACATCCACGTATATTGAAAACAATATATATGTACATGTTGTTAAAGTACATATATGTGAAGTTAAGAATAGTAAACATATACTTAACTTCAAAATATTTTGGTCCTAGATACTTAGGCATCAATATTAACATGTGCTAACACAATTATATCTACTGTGTGTAATTTATAATAACAGGGGCCATTGCCAATGTAGACCGGATTTTAAAATGGTTAACGTCTGGTTGCCATCTTGCATTCCCAACGTGTCTTTTTTGTTTCAGCAGAAGTCGGCTCCAGGTATATTATGGTGTGTCCTTGGTGTTCTGTTTCAAATGAAAATGTTTTCTTTTATGTGATCCTAGCAGAATATGTTAGCAAGCCATTGCTGAGCACTTGCCAAACACAGACTTGGACGAGTGTAGATAACTGCAAGTCAGAAGGAAGCTTATTGTACCTTCTTTGTGTTGAAGCTTGTGAAGTTAATGAATTTGTGTTATCAATTTGTGCCTTAACCTGATTGGTTGTTCGTCTGAGAATCATGTATAGGTGTAGCAAAATGTTAGAATATGTGAGTTCAGCTAATGCAATGTAGAAGATTCTCCAGAAGCGTCTTTGCCTGGCTGTTAGGCAGATCCCCCTTGTTCCTTACTTGGCAGTAGATGCCTTGAGAGCAGATGCCACTTCACTTGCCTTCATGGTAGAACACTTTTTTCCTGCCTTCTTAGCAGGACTTTCCCTGATTTAACAGAGTAGATTTCTCTCTTTATAGAAGAATTGATTTTGCTTAACTTTCCTTTTGAGGCAACTTTAAAGTAGTTTGTCTTTTCTTTTATTGACATTGAATTGCATTGAACTATATATTCATTACTGCTTTCATGTTTTGATTGTTGATTACAATCCTGAAAAGAACTCAGTAATAAAATCCAGTAAAGTTGTAGTAATCCAAAAGCAGGCTTTATTGTATTCAACCACCGACAGGTCTCACCAACAGGTCTGCTCTTCAGTGCCTCCTTGGTCAGAATGTCAGTCTCATCATAGAACCATGAGATCCACATTCTGTTACCAGGACAACCACTGAAATTGAACACATCACAGAATAATACAAGTAAATTACAACACATCCCCTTTACAAACAAAACAAGGAACTTACAGCATCCCAGAGAATAAAAATGCATCTAATTAGAAAGAGAAAAACAACATTCCTAGAATCTACACAAATAACCTAAACCCTTAGAAAATTCGGAGCTATAAAGTACTGATACAAAATATAGTATTTAAACTTTGAAGGTATGTGCTTCAGTCTACTTGAATTTTCAAAACCCCCATTCCTTCCTCCCGAAACACAACCGCGAACATTGGCTGCACCCGGATCTACGCCATCAAACTTAACCAACCTAGACATACTCCAAGTACAGCCATTGTCCAAGGTCGCGACATTTCTTTTTATTGTAATGATGACAAAAGGACCAAAAAGATTAGACAACCCTTTATGACAATGTTTGACCTTCTTCACCCAAACTCTATCACCAACATTCCACATCCTTTTCTTCACGGATCTCTTGTCATCATAAAGCACTTTGTACCTTCTCTGATACTCAGCAAGCCTAGTTTTCCTCACCTCCTCACTCACACCCTTGCTCACCCACTTAGGAAGCCAAACTGGGTTTAATTTTGAAACTGCTAATCTCCCCCTTAAGGCTTCAAAAGGAGACTTTTGGGAAATTGCATTGGGAACTGTACGATGTGCCCACCAAGTCTCTCTCAACACCTCACTAAAAGAGACCTTAGAATCAAGTGCCCTTTGAGCACAACTCTTGACAACTCTATTCATTCTCTCCATGAGACCATTGGCTTGCGGAGAATATACTGCAGTCTTCTGATGAACTAGGCCTAGACCTTCAAGATAATCCTGCATCTCTTGGGAGACGAACTGCACTCCCTTGTCAGTGACCAGAAACCTGGGTACACCTACAGAAACAAAAACATCCTTAAGGAAATCAATCACAGACTTAGAATTAACCGTACCCATACACTTGAAAATTACCCACTTAGAGGTGTAGTCCACCAAGAGCACAATGAACCTCTCTTGGGGAGGCATTAACTCAAAAGGACCCATGATGTCTAACCACAACTTGGTCCAAACTGCATCCGGCACATCCACAGGCGAAAGGGTAACTTGATTGGTCACATGAGACTTGTCATTGATGGCACATAAGTGACAGTCTTTAACCACCGAGTCTACCATTCGATCCATTCCTGGCCACCAGTACCTCTCTCTGACCCGTGCTTTTGTGAGACTTCTTCCAAGATGTCCCTCATGGGCCAGATTAATTACCTTATCTCTAAGAATATCAGGCGGGACCATCCTATCACCCCTCAACAACTTACCTTCACAAAAAGTCAAATCATCCCTTACACTCCAATATGGTTTCACAACAGGATCAAGATCTTTGTAGCTTGGCCAACCTTTAGTTATGATCCCTTTTAGAAAGATAAATCCCTCATTTTTAGCAGCACCAGATAACCACTCTTCCTCTGACAGCGGATCTTCCATCACCCAATTCACATACACTGACTCATCATTCAGATCTTCCCCACTTTCTGGTAACCTGGACAAACAATCAGCTGACTTGTTATTCAAACCAGAAATGTAGTGCACGCGAAAATTGTAGATGTAGCCCTTCACTCCATCTCTTAAGCCTAGGAGTCCAGTGGTCACTGTGATGACTCGAGAAAATTTGAACAAGAGGGCGATGATCAGACTTTACCTCAAATGGGATCCCCCATAAATAAAACTTAAAATGGTGTATTGCCCAATACACACTCAATGCCTCTCTCTCAATACAAGAATAGTTAACCTCCGCATCTCTAAGGGCCCTGGAGGCAAATGCCACAACCTTTTCTTCCCCATCCTCCACCTGCGAAAGTACTGCCCCCAATCCCTTGAGACTCGCATCAGTCGTAAGGATAGTCCTCAGTTTCGCGTCAAAATGACCTAAAGTAGGCATAATTCCTATTTCTGACTTGACCAAATTAAAAGCCTTTTCACATTCTGGTGTCCAAACAAAATGCACTCCTTTCTTTAATAAGACTCTGATTGGCTCAACAACACTGGCAAACCCTCTCACGAATTTGGAGTAAAACTCCGCCATACCCAGAAAAGACCTAACCTGGTCCTTGTCCTGCGGTGCAGGGGCCTTCACAATACTCTCAGCTAACTTAAGGTTGGGTTGTCTACCCTCTCCAGAAATAACATGTCCTAGATAAGTCACAGATTTTAACCCTATTCGACACTTATCTTTCTTAAGAATGAGCCCTCTTTCTCTCAATTTACACAACACAGATCTCAAAACCTTCTCATGCTCACTCTCACATTTTCCATAAGCTAAAATATCGTCTTGAAAAAAAAAGACATTAGGAAGATCTCCAAGTACCATCTTCATTATCCTTTGGAAACAAGCTGCCGCTGAGGCCAACCCAAAAGGCATTCTTAAAAATCGATACGCCCCCAAAGGAGTAACAAAAGACGTCAAATTCCTGGAATCCTTGTGAAGTTTGACCTGATGATACGCGGATGACAAGTCTAACACACTAAAAATCCTAGCTCCCTTCAACAAACTTATGCATTCAGAAATGTTTGGAAGAGGTTGACGATCTACCCAGATCCATTCATTCAATCCGCGCAAGTCCACACACATCCTCACAGCAGATACACCATCCTTGGGTGCCCAAACCACTGGAGATAGCCACTCTGACGCCTCAATTTCCTCAATCACCTTCAAATCCAGCAATCTTTTCAGCTCCAGCCTCAATGGCTCCACCATCAAATTTGGCACCCTGCGTACCTTGTGCACACAAGGCTTTGCCGAATTTTTCAAAATAATCTGATGCTCAAAGCCATTCAGACAACCAAGAGTATCCGAGAACACTTCCGGAAAGTCTATGACATACTTCTCACTAACATCCACATCATCAATCGATGAAATCTTTCCACGTAAACTCTCACACATCTCATCCATCAACATGACTTGATCCCTTGGGTTGATGGCATTGGGATTTAAAACTATTCCTAAGTCACGTTGATGCCTCCAGCCAAGAAGATTATCTCCCCTCACAGCAACGTAAACGTTGCCCGTTGTCTCCCTCTGTTTAACTACAATCTTAGCAGTAATGGATCCGACAATGTCTACACAGGATCCTCCGTAACTAAAAGGAGCAATATCCGGAGGCTGCAACTTCTCACTCTCCAGTCCAACCAACTCATCCCAAATTTTGTTTCCAATCAGTGTGAATGGAGAGCCAGAGTCAGCCATGACAGTGAAGTTGTTAGCGTCAACAGAAATGTCACAAAAAGGCATGGTAACTTTTCAGAATCCACCTTGCTTTCCTCTTCCGAAATACTAGATATGACTAGAGTACGAATCGTGGCAGAAGGGTTCTCCACATTGTGGCTTTTCCTCAAAGACTTGCAAACCCGGGCATAATGTCCCTTGGTTCCACAGTTTACACATACAGATTCCCTGGCATAACAGTTGGGAAAACTGGAGGAATGAGAAAACTTCCACCTCTGTAACAGCGCACACTCCGAATATCACTGTTATTCTTCTCACGATCAAAAGTACGTTGCTGTCGAGGATCACGCTCATTACGCAGTTGGATATCCTTGCTACCTGTGGTGCGTGATTGAGTGTTTCTCAAAACACTTTTACTCTTCGATCCCAATGACACTTTGGCAATGCCCTCAGAGAAATCAGTCTCATCGTCACACTCAGACATGGAGTGGACACTTCCTTGACTTTTCTTCGTTTTCTCGCTATGAGTTTGGTTACTATCCTCTTGGTCTTTCCTGATTTCTTTCACCCATGAGGAAGTATTTTCAATCCCCTCCACAATAGCAATTGCTTCAGACAATGAAGGATTTTTAGACAATAGCTTTCCTTGTGCTCTTGAACTGTTGGTGCACCTTATGAGCTGATCCCTTACCAGGGAGTCTGACAAGTCACCAAAATCACACGTACGTGCTAATGTCTTTAAAGAAGCAATGTAGGTTCCCACCCGTTCTGCGGGACCTTGAACCCTTGTGAAAAATCTATGACGTTCCAAAACAACGTTAATTCGCGGTCCAAAATATCGTTCCAACATTGTCATGGACATCTCATAGACATCTGCTGGCTCTCCATCTCCACTACCAATAGTTAAAGGATCCATGCTGTCATAAGTGTTTCTGTATTCAACACCTAGATTATGTAATAGTATAGCTTGTTTCCTGACAGCAGAAATTTTTTCTCCCCAATGGCTACTAAATAAGAGTCGAATAAGTTCCTCCACCTCTTCCAAGGAAGGAGAGGTTCACCTTTCTCTGATAAAAATGCTGTGGGTTGAGACATGCTGGTGGAAGTGGCCATACTTTGTTATATTTGTATAGTACTAAAAATATATATATATATATATATTTTTTAATCTAGTTTAAGATATAGAAAACCAATTATGGGTTAAATGTCTCACCTTAATAGTCCTAGACCTTCCCAATTATCAAGGTGCCAGTATTGTTGCGAGAACGTGTATCTCGTTGTCTAACAACACAAGAATCGCGTGTTGAATGCAAAGACGCTTTGCTTGAAGAGATGGTAACCATGGAGCTAGCAGCGCGCGTTGGTGCTCGTGGGGGATTTCAAAAGTAAATAGGTAATAAACGGGTGCTCACTTTGTCGTGTATCAAAGTCCTTGATGAAATGGCAATCGGTATCAAAACTTCGTTGTAGTCTTTGTTGTAGTTGGTTGGTTGTAGATTTGTCGACTTGCTGCCAAAAAGAATGTCATTAAAGCCATAAATCCAGAGAATTATCCATTGAAGCTAAAATTATTTGGGTTCACAGGGGAATCGGTGGTTGTAGCTTGTCCCCTATCAAGCTACTCGTCGCCAGTTATAAATCCAGTAAAGTTGTAGTAATCCAAAAGCAGGTTTTATTGTATTCAACCACCAACAGGTCTCACCAACAGGTCTGCTCTTCAGTGCCTCCTTGGTCAGAATGTCAGTCTCATCATAGAACCATGAGATCCACATTCTGTTACCAGGACTGAAGGACTGGGCTATTCTAAGGCCCAGCGGTGCCAGGGGACAACACCTGAAACCTTCGTGGGTTACCTGTTCCGGCGTACAAAACACAGAGACACGGGACACTTCCTGCGGCGTCAAAGATCAGCATTTATTACTGCAGGGATACAGAAGTCACAAGAAGTACACAGCGTGTAGGTTCTGGGAGACTGCTTCAAATTGCCAAAGTGGATCGCTCCTTTTATACACATTTTCGTCATTGCACAACATGGCGGACAAAAGGTTACAACTCAGTTCCCACAGTACAGTTCAAAAGGGTCGCATTCATGTTTCCAGAAGCCCGGAACATAATTACAGCAGCATTGCCGGTTCCCAACTGTAAAAGCACATTATCCCCACATTAAGCACATTCCATTCTGACTGTAAACGAATTAGGAGAAGAGACAGAAACAGATGCAGGGGAAAAACAAGGACGTACAACAGATTGAAAAAGAGTGTAGAGAGCAATATCGGAAACTTGATTGCAGGATCAAAGGACTCGTGCCTAATGCATGCATGACTGAAACAATAGACTAGCACGGCAAGATGAGCCTCGAGCGGAGCCATCCGCCCTTGCCGTGTCGTCCCCCTCACCATAAAGACACCTTCAAAGGAACACATGTCCTCCGCGAAGGCTTGGGAATCCTAGGGTCACGAAGCGGACAGTGTCCGTTCGCGGACTACTTGAGGGCAAGAGACAAAATGGATGCTGCATCTAAAATGGAACCCGAAGGTTCAGATGGACACACCCGCGAATGAGACGAACCATACATAGTAGCGTAGCGAAAACGCGTACACCCACTAAACTCGTCATTTGCGGTTCGTAGATACCAAACTCGTCCATATTCGAGCAACTCAAAATTGTCGTTACGAGCCTCACGGAACCTCAGACGCTCCTTTTGCCCTCATGTAGGCAAGCACTAGTCGAGATCAGAGTCGATTTCTATATTCATCAAATCGTTCAGTTGTTGCTGGAACAGCATTCTATCCATCAACGTCTCTTTGGTAACAGATGGCCGTCTTATACACGTTGTAGCACAAAGGCCACATAAGGCAGGACCACACTGCACACAAAGACAACACGTGAACAGAAATGTTACAACGACCCCTATGATCATCAGAATCTTCCAACCCCAAGTTGATATCAGGCCCCAAAACCATCCTAGAAGTGTCCAATTACCCTCGTCCACGTGTATGGACTCGGAAATCTTATGCAACTTCGAGATGGCTTGGTAAACAGTTGGAGCGTTGTCAGGGATGAAAATGCAACAGCTCGAATGGATCACCTTGCACACACCACCTCTATCTGCAAGAACAACATCTAGAACCATACGGTTCTGCAACGTCATAAGTCTATCCGCCTGGAGTTCCGCTGTTAAATTACCAAGGGCACTTGCAGTTATGTTAGCAGTCAATTCCACCACACGAGTCAACTGTCTCAGGTTCCTACTATTAACCATAGGTCCCCAAAACGGCAAGAAACCCTTAAAGAAATCTCCTGCTTCTTGACCGGCAGTGTCTTCTTCGCTAATAACGCCTCTCACAACTCTAGTCTTGTGATAATCTGAGGCAACCGTAAAAGTCGGTGGCAAAAGATTCGCAATATAACAGGTACCCGAGGAGTCACGGGGCAACCATGTATATGCACGTTCATAACATACAAAATAGGTACCCTTGGCAGTCAGGAAAACAGGGGAAGAGAGCATCGGTAGAACATACGTATCAGTGCAAGCACTCTTCCCAAGCTGGGCTCTCGGATTTCGACCAAGACCTTTCAAGCAGAAGTTACCGAGGTGGGGCACGATCCATATTGGAGACGAGCTCCTGAGTTGTCTATCACCCACTGACACACTATACTCGGCATCACTCAGATCTTTATATGATTGCACCTCTTCATCTGGAATGAGTGAGGCATCAAAAATATCCCTATCTAAGTCAGCGATAGCTATCGCCAAAGGCTTGCGATACGGACCAGAACCAGAGTTTGCGGAACGTGGCTCCCGACTGGGGTAGGAATCTAGTGCACTACGGAACATAGTTTGGAATGCTCGAACTGACCCCTGGGGGCTGTAAGGAAGAACCAAATATGGGATACCCCTATCCATGGTATGTGGCATTAACCCACACACCCAACAGTTGGTAGTATTCATCACCAACTGATGCTGATGTAGGAGTTGAACGAAGGAGTTATTCATGAATTCCGCACGTCTAACCTGTTCATGTTGGGGCAGAGGATGCAAGGAATGTGGGGAAACAGTGGTAACAGAACTTAGTTTAGGAGAAAAGGTAGGTGAAATGGCAGGCAATAACGACTGTATTCCAAAATACACTCCCCCCACCAATAGCATAGAAACCGTCAGAAACAACAGGAATACCTGAAACAAAAAGCATTTTGTTCGTGCAATCCTATGCAATTTTGATATTTGCGCCAACATCCTTTCTACTTCCAACAGCTCAGAGAACGCCATCCTCTAAAAACCGTCCGTGACGTCCTTGACGCACTTCGTTCTGAGTAGCGATTACCAATTCCCAGGGGTTCCCAGGAATCGATAAAAAGTAACCGACCTAGTGTCAGGAACCTGCTAAACAGAAGGAAGTACCCGCACGGCCCTACGGTCAACCCGGATGATAGGTTTTCTTAAACAAACATCCAATTTAATACAAAAAGTCTCTTAGCTGTCAAAAGTACACATGAAAAGGAACTTGAAAATCAGTAAAGAATGCAATTGTTCTTAATGTTCGTGGCAACAGTAAAGGACAACATAAGTTCATAAAAATTCATTAGTCTTTGTCATGTGAACGAAGAAAATATCGACTTCTTCCAGGTCGAGTCTGCTCTTCAAATAATTGTTCAGATTGTGAAACAGTGTTCAGTCGATCAGATGACAATTCAGGCCTTGAGTTCTCCAAAACTGATGACTCAACAGATGTGTCTGACTGCAATGAATTGTTTCCTACAGGTTGCGCATCACTAAACGGCACGAAACATAGAGGGGTCTCGGTTTCCGTCGCCGCAATACCAGTTCTCACCCAATTATCTGCTGGTAAAGGGATCGGAACCTTTTTGGTATGGGTGGCATGCACCCAGTTATTTCTGCCTTCCAACCGAACTGCAGTTCTTGTAGCCAGCAATACTTGGAAGGGACCCACAAATCTCGGCTCCAAGTTGCGTTTTCTGCCGAAATTTTGGGTGACAACCCAGTCACCTGGTTGGAGCCGATGTCCAGGACCCTTTGTCTGTGCCGGTAGAGCTTCAAAAACCTGTTGATGAATTAACCTCAGTTTAGCAGTCAGATCATGAAGATAATCGATTAACATTGGATACTCAAGACTAATAAAGGCCTTAGGCCTCGGGACTCCCCAAATGTTCGCAGGGCGGCCAAACACAATCTCATATGGGCTAAGCCCTACTCGAGAGTGCACAGTCGCCCTGGTCGATAAGAGAGCCAGAGGCAAGGCATCAGGCCATGACAAACCAGTCGTAGCTTGTATCTTCGCAAGTTTCAGTTTCAGAGTACCATTGTACCCTTCAACCAAACCCGCTGCCTGGGGATGATTGGCGCTATGGAATTTTTGCCGAATACCAAGGCCCTTACACACACTCTGCATCACGCTACCCACAAACTCACTTCCGTTATCTGACCACACAATCCGTGGCATTCCATACCGAGGAAAGTATTCCTTCAGTAGGACTTTCGCTGTGGACAGGGCAGTATTATCCTTAAGAGGATAGGCCTCGATCCATCTGGAGAACGCACAAACCACAACTAAATAATACTTCAGGTTATTGCATCTCTCCATATGGATGAAGTCCAGTTGGATAACCTCGAAGGGACATGTAGGAGGAGCAAAATGGCCAGGTGGAGAGGGGGGGGCCCTTACCAGGATTATGCATCAAACACACCATACAATTCTTAACCACTCTCTCAGCACATTTAGCAATGCCATCATTTTTCCATACAGGAGACAATAACTTACATATACCTTTTGCGCTAATATGTGACAAGCCGTGAGCCATAGTCACAACGGCTAGCACATACGCATCCGGTAACATCCACCTCTGACCTTCCGACAAGTCAACCCAACACCCATGCGTGTCTAACTTTCCCGTGCTTTCTTTCCACTTGGTCTTCTCAGTTTCAGTGGCCTCATTCTGAATTGTTTTCACACTCTCAACAGTGTCTTCACACATTCCAGTCTCCGTCGGCCACCTCACTGAACTCATAACATACATTCGAGTCGCAAGATTCTTAGCCGTTCCCTTAGCAATCTCATCCGCAAATGCATTACCACGACCAACATCATCCGTAAGCTTTTGATGCGCATTACATTTAATGATTGCCACCTGTTTAGGCAATGTAAGTGCATCCAAAAGGTCGTTCACGAGCTGTCCGTGTTGGATCTTCGTACCATGCGATGTCATAAATCCTCTTTCTCTCCACAATCGACCAAAGCTATGTGCAACGCCAAACGCGTATTGACTATCAGTAAACACGTTCACTCGCTTTCCCTTAGACAAAACACACGCTCTTGTCAACGCAATCAACTCTGCCGCTTGCGCTGACTCAATCTCGCAGTTTCCACAACCGTACTCAATGTCACTACAGCATATGCAGTCGTCACATCACCATTCCACAACTTAAAACATGAACCATCAACATACAAAGTGCCATCGGGGTCTATCAATGGAGTGTTTTTCAGGTCCACACGACCCTTCGTTTCTTCCTCAGTTCGTAAATAGCCATCATGTGGTGGTACATCATTTGATTCCACATTAGTCGGCAACAATGTCGCTGGATTCAGCACATTACAACGCTTGATCTGTATATGACTTGCCAAAAGTGTTAACTCATAACCGGACAACCTTGCACTTGTCAGAGTTGAGTTTTTGTACGATTCAGGAGAGTTTCAACTGCGTGCGGAACCATCACTGTGAGCATATTATCCATGACCAAACCTGCGGATTGTCGAATAGACACCGCAGCTGCCGCTGTCGCTCTCAAGCAACTCGGCAATGCTCTAGCTACCGGGTCTAAGGTCGAGGAAAAATATGCACATGGACGCTGCTTACCACCAAATTGTTGCGTCAAAACACTCAACGCACAACCTTCTCTCTCGTGAACGTATAGTGTAAATGATTTACTGTAATCAGGAGTTCCTAACACAGGAGCCGAACACAACGCATCACGCAGTTCAGAAAAACTTCTCTGACATTCTTCCGTCCACGGCAAAGGAGTGGAAACATCCTTGCACGTGAGAGCTATCAATGGCTTCGCTAACAGTGAAAAGTCCGGGATCCACTGTCTGCAATATGACGTGATACCTAGAAAGGCACGCACATCTCTCTGAGTTGTTGGCACAGTCATTCGAGCGATCGCTGCAATTCTTTTTGGGGTCAACCTTCTTCCCTCCTTTGACAATAAGTGACCTAGATAGGTTACTTCTTGACAACAATATTGTAGTTTAGAAGGTGACACTTTGTGATGTAAGTCACAGAGATGCTGTAACAGTGATACTGTAGCAGTTTTGCAAATCTGTTCAGTGTCAGCAGCGACCAACAGATCATCAACGTACTGAATCAAGGCCGCACCAGCCGGTAACACAAACGCATCAAGTTGACTCTTGAGAGCTTGGCTGTAGATCGATGGACTCTCACAGTAGCCCTGAGGTGTGCGTTTAAACCTGAAGCTATGACCACCTAAGGAGAAACCAAATAGGTCTCTGCTTTCCTCAGCAATCGGAATGCTAAAGAAAGCATTCTTCAAATCGATGACCGAGAACCATGATGCAGAAGCTGGAATCAGAGTCAGCAAAGCTGTAATGTCAGGCACCACGGGAAATTGCGGAATCACAATTTTATTTACCTCTCTTAAATCAATAACAAAACGATACACGGGAGGCTTGGATGGATCAGTTCGTTTCAGAATAGGCAACACAGGACTATTACACACATTACCCCGAGTTTCTTCGATAACGTCTTTATCGATCAAATCGTAAATAATCGCTAATAGCGCTCGTTCACCATCAAGAGAGATACGATACTGGGGAATGCGTGGTAAGCGCACGTTTGATTTCAATTGAACAACATAAGGTGGTATGTCCAGCAGGCCCACGTCATTGGGACCTGTCGCCCACAAACACCCAGGGAGAGAACTCAATTCCGGTGGGAGTTTATCAGTCGACAAATACATTGGAGAGATCACTCTCTGACCCAACGTAAGCTCCACTCCCGCAGGAGAACAGTACAAAGTCGCATGTAACCGCTTCAGCAAATCCAGGCCCAAAAGATTCTCACCACAACCAGTAGTTAAAATCAGCGGAGCTTCTAACTCACGAGACCCAATTGTAAGGGGCAATGGGCTAGAAACTGGATTGCTAACGGGGGCGCCAGAGAATCCAACGGAAACTTTCGTTAAGGCAGACAAAGGTGCGCCAGGGAGTTTCGAATACATGATGGAACTTTTCGCTGCACCAGTGTCCAACAGAAAAGGCTCAACTACACCCAATGTTGCAACTGCGACATAAGGCCCTCTCTGATCAACCGGAACTGATACTACTCCTTCTCTTTGTCTATGGCTGTCCTAGTAATTACCGTCAGCATCAACATCATGCTCAACATAATAATCATCCACATGATACTGTGCAGATTTACCAAATGATGAATCGCGCCGATCAAAACAATTTTGCGAATCCGATGAAGTAATAAAACGCTCATTCTGATTCTGAGTAACACCGCGACCTCTACCACGTGACGCTTGTTGAGGACCACTACGTCCTCCTCGAGCCGAAACCCCATTGTTTCGGTCACGCAAAACCGGACAATTAAACTTCAGATGGCCCTCACCCCTACAATATGCACATTGATTATACCCCAGCATAGGTCGTGGTGTGGAGGAGTCAGTACGCGACTGCAACCTAGAAAACTGTGTTTGTAATCGATTTTGCTGTTGCGAGACATTTTGAGTCGAGCGCGGAGGATACGCTTGCTGCAATAAGACCTTAGTTTTAAGATCCTTCGTTTTCCTATCTGCACGTTCGCTTTCTTCTTTCTCTCTATTTTCGTAATATTGGGCCGTGGCTAATATTTGAGCAGTGGTAGAAACAGCCCACGAACTTTCAGAATTCTTTAATTTGTTGCTTAGTTCAGGCAACAAATTCGATACGAACTTGTCGACAAACAATCGCTGACCTCCCTCAGTGCTCATATCTAGGCCTGGGCGGCAAATTCCGTTCCGCTCGCGGAATTTGCGGAATTTGCGTAATTTCGCGTTCCGCGGAGAACGCGAAATTGCTCAAAAGTCTGCTTTCCGCGATTTCGCGAAATTTTTGCTTGTTCGCGTTCTCAAAATGCATGTTCGCGAGATATTTCTCCTCGAGCACGCAAACAGCAATTGCGAACAGGAAAAAAGCATCGCGAACAAGCAATTCCGCGTGTTCGCGGAATTTCTGTGTGTTCGCGGAGATTTTTTACCGTTTCGCGGAGATTTGCGTAACGCAATTACGCAAATTCCGCCCACCCCTACTCATATCCTGACCACTGTGATCAATGAATGCCTCCTCAAATCTCGTAAAGAAATCGGAGACACTCTCGCCCTTCTTTTGTTTGCACGCCGACAATTTGTCCCAGTTATCTCTTATTGCTGGCATAAGCGTCTTCATAAGTGTGATTATCCTCTGGGGCAGATTCTCAATGATCTGTTCAGGTTTAGCCCCACCAACTTGTCGTCCATCGGCCGCCGCAAGAGCAGCCCAATCACCGCCTAACTCAGCTACGTGATTCTCTTGACGGATTTTCGCCCAAATCGGTTGAGGTACTACATTACCGAACAACATGTCGATATCGGCGAGATTCATAACAGTAGCATCCACTAGTTGGGATAACTCCTTATAATAACCCGTCGGATTTTTGCGGGGGTCAGGCAAAGTTTGCTTTACCTGTAGAACTTCCGATCGTTTCCATGGGAGGTGTATCCAAACTCTCTGAAAGTGTGGCAGAATAACAGGGTTAGCAGCAGGATCACCTGGCATCCATACTGGGGGAACTTCCCGCATAGGATACTGACCAGGTTGTGCCACCCGCTCTTCAGTGTCGTCCTTAAACAAGGCTCGAGGTTGTACCGTAGATCGAAAAGATAACAAACGCTCTAAAGCACGTCGAACATTACCACCCACAATCATACCATTCGAAAACTGATTCTGAAGGTCAATCATCTCGGGCGGTACATCATCTACCGCATCAGTATCCCACTCGTCTCTCAAAGATTTACACATCTCCTCGAACACGAATCTTTGTGTGGGCTCATTAAACTGAGAAAACGTCTCTAAAACTATACGTGAAGTGTACTTCGCGGGATGCCTAATCCATTTACGCGCCATTCTCACTAACGACTCACGTTCTCTACCATCAGGAATTTGACTACGCCTCTGGGAGACATCAGAAAGATCGGACCCGAGTATCGGTCCAAAAAGTGGAGAATAGAGATTAGCGACAGCATTAAATATACGACTACGAACAGAAGGGGAAGAAGAGGGAAGTACAGGAGCAACAACATTAGGAGTAAACGTTGAAGTAGGTGCAGTGGTCGGGATAGCAGGAGTAGTAGTAACAATAGGCTGAGGATGTACCGGCAAAGGAGCAGTAGGAAGAAGAGCAGGTAAAGGAGGAGGAACAACTTGCGGCACAAGGGGGTTCGGAAGAACTGGAGGAACGACGGGCTGACCAGCAGCCGCCAGAACAACAGGCTGAGGACCAACAGGGATCACAGGAGCCATGGTATCTTGTGCATAGGGAGGTGGTGACTTCAATAAATAAGACAATAAAGGATCCTCTACCGCTTCTTCTCCTATCTTGTCAGAGCTAGACGGTAGAACCGGATAACATTTATACACCGCCATATGATGCAGTCTAGTAAAAACTTCCTGTTCCTTCTCGTCTTTGTCCCGCTGATACTGTTCTGCATGTCGCATTACCGAAATAACACCTTCTCTCTTATTTTTCTTAATCAGTTTGATTTCTTTCTGCTTGGCCTCTTTACGCCATAACCGAAAGGAATCCAACATGGCTGGCCTAGCTTTCTTTTTAAACAATTTAGCTTCAAGATTATCTAATATTGCAATTTCGAAACTACCATGTGGTGGCCAACTAAGAACACCATCATTTTTAGTGTAACAAATCCAATATTCATTATATACGATAGGTCCTATACCATGGCGACTATAGAGCTCATAAATTGGAGTTCCAACTGGAGGTATCAGACATGAATCCTCCATCCGGGAATCCGTGCTGCAACATTTAAGGAAACCAAACAAAGTACTACGGCCAGGCATCGTGCACACTAACCGAGTTTCCAAACTTCAAGGGCTATCGAATTACGATGTCCTCGCAAAAAAAAATGCGAGACCCTCGGTTTTTGGCAATTGCAATCGTCAAATAAAAACCCCAACAACCAAGAATCAACAACTAAGAACCACAAATGCAATGGAACCATGCAAACAACCAAGTTTACAAAAATACAAAGTAACCGTCCCAATAAGGAACTACAAAACCAGGGACTCTGAGAGCGACCCACAAATACTTAACTGAAAGAGCAATGGCGTCACCAGGAAGGCCCGTCTATCGTCTCGCCGTACAAAGGACTACGCCAAGCGCCAAAACAGGTCGACAGTCAGGGCATCAGTCCGTCGCAGCCGTCAGGAGGCGGGAATCTTCGCGGGAAAAGTCTTCGGTCTACTTATTTCGACAACTAGATCGATGAAGCGGGGTGCACCTTCCCTCGGAGATTTCACACGAAGTTCCTCACGATCGTCGGGCTTTGGACCGGTACCACTGATGTCGCCCCACGTTGGGCGCCAACTGAAGGACTGGGCTATTCTAAGGCCCAGCGGTGCCAGGGGACAACACCTAAAACCTTCGTGGGTTACCTGTTCCGGCGTACAAAACACAGAGACACGGGACACTTCCTGCGGCGTCAAAGATCAGCATTTATTACTGCAGGGATACAGAAGTCACAAGAAGTACACAGCGTGTAGGTTCTGGGAGACTGCTTCAAATTGCCAAAGTGGATCGCTCCTTTTATACACATTTTCGTCATTGCACAACATGGCGGACAAAAGGTTACAACTCAGTTCCCACAGTAAAGTTCAAAAGGGTCGCATTCATGTTTCCAGAAGCCCGGAACATAATTACAGCAGCATTGCCGGTTCCCAACTGTAAAAGCACATTATCCCCACATTAAGCACATTCCATTCTGACTGTAAACGAATTAGGAGAAGAGACAGAAACAGATGCAGGGGAAAAACAAGGACGCACAACAGATTGAAAAAGAGTGTAGAGAGCAATATCGGAAACTTGATTGCAGGATCAAAGGACTCGTGCCTAATGCATGCATGACTGAAACAATAGACTAGGACGGCAAGATGAGCCTCGAGCGGAGCCATCCGCCCTTGCCGTGTCGTCCCCCTCACCATAAAGACACCTTCAAAGGAACACATGTCCCCCGCGAAGGCTTGGGAATCCCAGGGTCACGAAGCGGACAGTGTCCGTTCGCGGACTACTTGAGGGCAAGAGACAAAATGGATGCCGCATCTAAAATGGAACCCGAAGGTTCAGATGGACACACCCGCGAATGAGACGAACCATACATAGTAGCGTAGCGAAAACGCGTACACCCACTAAACTCGTCATTTGCGGTTCGTAGATACCAAACTCGTCCATATTCGAGCAACTCAAAATTGTCGTTACGAGGCTCACGGAACCTCAGGACAACCACTGACATTGAACACATCACAGAATAATACAAGTAAATTACAAAACTCATCTTTAAATTCAGACACTTCTGTCGTTCACAAGCCAGAACAATTAGGGAAATCAATGGAAGTAAGCCACTTAGCACAAACTATAACTACTGCCATCTCATTATTTAGCTTGTGAACCTCAAGGACAAAAGTAATCGGTGGGAGGCAGCTGGCTGTGGTTTTGTGCAGACACAGTCAAAGGGAAATGTGGGGCTGGCATTCTACTCCCAAGGGATTCCAAGGAACCTAGTGCCACTGTAAAGAAGACCATTCACCATTAATCCCCTGACAGCCCCAAATGTAGTCACCATACTGATTCTAACTCCTACACACATGCATGCGCACATTAAATGATCTCTCTCTCTCTCTCTCTCTCTCTCGCAGTCTCCCAATACCTGTCTCTCTAACCACCAGCCTTGTCTCTTCAGCATCTCTACAGCTACCTTCCTGTCCAGCCAACCAGATGCCTATGAGTTATCATATAATCAATTTTACCTAGGCTAGAAACATGGCCCAAATCCAAAGCATACTACACAATTTATACAGTCACCCAATCAGTACACAACCGATCAAGGGGTGTCTAGTGTGGATTCAGGATGGTCAGATCTAAGCAAGATTTTCAGGAATAACACTGGCTATGGAAAATTAATTTTGCTTTAAATTATTCTAAGTTAATTATTTAAACGTGAATACCTTGAAAATCCAGCATGGATTGATTCCTCCTCATCCTATGTTGCACATGCCTGAGACAGACCACCCATGTACACTGAATATACTTCTGAAATGTCACAATCAGCTACCACAGCTATTTTCACCAAGAAATTCTCACTCTGCGATACATTTCCATTTTTTCCCCTCCCATTAACTTGATTTTTCCAATAAAACATATTAGGCAGTCTTTTTACAACCTCATACTCACAACACACCATTAAAGGCAAAGAGTTGGAAAAGCATTGGCAAATCACCTCCTCTCACACCCCATAAACATACATCATAGAACCATTTAGATACATTTTGCTTAAACATACATTATCTTGTCCAATACATTACTTTAAAGCTATATATCTGCTGCAAAGCAGACTAGAAAATAATCTACGTAGATCAGATTATGAGCCACTGACCTCCCAGGGCAATGAAAAAAAGAAGAGTGCTCTTTTCAAAACACATAGACAGATCACACCACAAAGGTCTTTTGCAGGACCAACCTCATTTTACATTCACGTCAACCTAGACAAAACATTACTAAAGCAGCATTTAACAAATCTCTACTAACCATACACACCCAGAGAACCTGACACTTCCAATCGATGGAAATTCCAGAACCGCACTGAAGGCCAACGCAGATTAAAAAAGCACTGCAGTGATAGACTAATAGTAGAAGGCAAAATATTAATGAAGGTAACATAACATAACATACCATGACATAAGGCCTTGCAAACCTGCCCCAGTTGGTTTTAACTTTGCAATCTTGCTTCTTAAGCGCACTTTGGCTCAGCACAGAAATCTGAATTGTTGGGTCTGCTGAGCTACAACACTCAGCCCAGAGATTAACATTAACACAGCAGTAGGGAAGGGCCAATTTTTTTGAACCCCTCTGTTATCTTTAACCAAAAAATATTTGCTGTTGTTAAATTTAATTGTGTCCATATTTCACCCAACTACATAAGATGCAGTAACACATCTGGCCCATAGCCCCATGTACATTTCCTCCTTTGGCCTATCCTGTTGCCTGGACATCCTGGAGCAGAAATTGTGGAATGGAGATTTCAATTTCCAGTGATCACTGGTAAGAGGTTCCAGGGACTGTGGTAGCAGTGGTCGGCCTGCTTAATGGAGTGCTGGTGGGAAAATTACTGGCACTGTTAAGGCCAGGTGTAGGACGGCTGGGCCACCCAGGAGACTTTGTGTAAGGGGACCAGACCAAGGGACGGTTTGGTCGGCAGGTAAGCAACGCCCGTATCAGCAGTGGCCCCTCTGCTATGACAGAGAAGTGTAGCCCCCCTGCCTGCAGCCTAAAAAGAAAAGAAAACGATAATACATCTGGGTTTATTATCGTTTTATTTTGTTTCCCGGCTGAGTCTTAGGGGACTTTGCCCGTGGGGATGACAGACACTGAGGGGAGTGGTTGCACACACTGCATTCAGTGCACTTGTGGTTTTGGCTGGCCGTTTCAGGACAGGGAAACCAACATGCGCACTGAAGCTGTACCGGGTTGGAGACAGCAGGCACAGGCTCCCAGTCTCACTGGGAGTGCAAATTGAGGGCACGCAGGCCAAACCTGATGCTGCTCTCATGCCAGCAGCATGAGAGTAGATTAGGATTGCCCGCAGGGGAGTCTGGGAGCCTGTGCCTGCAGTGAATGGGAGCCAGAGGGGAGCAGAAGACTGGAGATGTGGCAGGTACGTTAAAAAAAAAAAAAAATGTTTATCGGTGCCCCCGTATCCCCTCTTATCCTCCACACCACCACTTTGCCCAGACACTGGACGCTACTGGCCAGAATTGTGCAGCTCTTTCCCCCTGCTGAAAAGAGCTGCAGGTGGTGCCGGTCACTGAAGCTTAATGCTTTGCAAAGCTCCAAAAGTTTAATAAAAAAATATGCGAGGTCGACAATTCACTGATCTGTCTTCCTTTCACACCATACTTTGCGGTAGAACTAAACACAAGCGGAGTCTATCATGCAACTGAGCATACACGAGCAGAGGTCAGCATTGCATGAAAGGCCTGGCAGCAGGGCTTCTTGCCTTGCAAAACGACAACCTATTAACCATTCATCTGACAAGTGTGCTAGGAGTTCCCAGTGTATATTAGGACCCTACTGTAGGATAGATATTTCGGATATGGCAGGTGTGCAATAACTGAGGCAAGCAGCAATGTAGAGGAATTCTCAGAGTGTTTTGTGATCTCTTTGTTGGATCTACCTTGTGGCTGTAACAGGCGTGCTATCTCTGAGGCAAACAGAAATGTAGAGGATTTTTCAGTGTGTACTGGGCTTTCATTGTAGGCTATATCTTGTGCCCATCTTGTATACAATGTGTGGACAAAAGACCCCAGAAGTTGGCACCCCAATTATTAGTCAAAGGGTTGTCTTATGTGTGCCACGTGTGTACAGGTCCTTCCAGTGGTTTCCAGTTAGCCCATAGTGTAGTTGCATTTTTGTGTTCTTCTGCCATACTCATTTTATCATCAATTATTTTGTTCTGTGGAAAGCCACTGAGAGCAGCTTTAGGTGATCTGGCGCCATCTGCTGGATAAGCTTTGCTGCTCGGAAGAATGCATCTAGGGTTTAAGGTTGTCTCTTTTCAATGCTGCTATCCTAACCCTAGGAGTATTTTATGCGAGGTCGTTTACTGGACGATGGTGACAAGCTAATTTACAGTGTTAGGCAGAATGTTATGGTCATTACTAACTCTTTTTATAGGATAAATCCTGTAAAGGGCCTTGGCCCTGGTAGCATGAGTGTCATGGGGGCTTCGACAGTCTGCTCAAGATAGTAGAGTGCCATTATTTTCTACTTGTTGTGGGAGAATTTTTATGCTCTTTGAAAGGGTGAATTATGTAATCAAGTCTCATGTTCATTTCTATGCCATTAATTCTATAATACTTTATGGCAAGACCTAAACACTCATGGTCAGAAAGCCCGGTCAGGGGGCAGGTCCTCTTTCCTAGTTCCATTCTATTGGAATAAGCTGCCTCTTCAACTGCGAATGAATTGTAACTACTTTTATTTTGCTGTCTCCTGCCTTCAGTGCCGAGATACCCCTCCCCGGGTGATTCGTGTGCGTAATAAATTTTAATAATATAACATAACATCTTTTTCACTTTTCCATACTGTCAGTCTTCACAGACTGCTAGGCAGCTTGTATTGTACCCCACAAGAGGAGTGGAATATTTTTGGGGGGATCTTTCTATACCACAAACTCTACCCGTAGGTATCAGAGTGCTTTACATGAGCACCATTTGCGTTACAGATGGACACATTAATGTTGTTAGGCATGGGGAAATTAAGGGATTTGGCCAGATTCGCAGGATGTTGAGAGCCCCTGCCGAGACTCGAACCTGATTCCCCATATTCAAGGGTGATCGCTCTAGCCATTAGGCCACATCCTCTCCAGATATAAGACGGCTACTGTTCCACAAGAAAGCCTGATGAAAGGGGCACCATTTCAATCAAAGTAAAGAAAACATTTAAAATCTCCTTTTTGTTTCTTGGGAAATTTCTGAAAGGTTCTAATGGCTTTTTGAAGATTCAGCATAGTGCATTTGTCATGTCTCATTTGCTAGCCGTAGTAGCCCAAGTTAACCCTGGCTTTCTCCTTCCTCCTGACTTTGAAACAACTGCGCTGTCCGTGGGTGGGTGGTTGTTGTTCAGTATCAGAAGCCCAATCATTGCACTAATGAGGTCCTCCGACCTAACCTGAAGATAGTTCCATCGCCTTCATTGACCAGTTTGTATAACCCGGCCATCAATACTGAGCAACCCAAAAAAATACCCAAGTACTTTCCATGCAGAAAGTTGGGTGATGTCATTGTCAGCAATGGTCACTTGCAGAAGGTGAGATACTGTGATTATCTATGCAATTATGAAAAACATTCTATCATCAGTCAATTAGAGATACTAAGCCCAAAGAGATGGTGCAGCAGGTAAATCATTTGGTAAATTTCCAAATAAGCTATACAGGTGAAATCTCCCGAAAGAATGCAGTTACTACCTATCTCGAATATTACTTTTGAGTTGTTTAAAGTCAAAAGTTAAAATTGATCAACAATATTACCACCTTCTAGTTTATACATTCTGATTCAATCAGACAAATACAATGGGGCTTATTTACAAGCCCCTTGCGCCACTTTTAACATGGGAAAAGTGACGTAAAAGTGGCGCAAGGGGCTTGTAAATCTGCCCCAATGTTTGCATCCAAATTAAAATTCTGAGTAGTGCACAAATTCCGCCTTTTGTTTTTGCCTGTGAAAATTCTTTCAGGTACTTTCATTTTCAATTTTTTTCTTTTATTGGAACCACTGTGGAATCCTTAACTCATTTCCTCATTAAAAATGTGTATGGCTGCACCATGTTATTAAATAACAATCTAACCGGCACTTAAAGTAGTTAAGATTAAACCAAAAAAAAACTAACAATTAACAAAATTTAGAGAGAACAGCAATGAAAATGGTTAATATATGGGGCTAGAAAGAAACACACGGTATGCAAGCAGCATCAAAGTGGCTAGCAATTAGCAAATAACTCTAGGTAAAGTAGCATTAACATCTAAATTGAAAGTCCTTGCAAAGTAGTCCATAAGGGTAGCAAGCAGCAACACAGCAGATAGCGATTGCAACCTGCAGCTATTAACAAATGACGCTACTACTTAGCTAAGTAGGGCAGCGTTATATAACATCCTCAAAAATATATAAATAGGGAGCGGGAAAGCAGGATTTGCTGGAGCATAAAAGAGGCGACTGGCCTATTATCTGCCTAGAAGAGGCCGTGGCATTTCCATTCTGAAAATGTTCATTCTTCAGTATCTTATCTCTGCACAAACAATCCCCCCTCGCCTGCTATTTGCAAGTATACTTAGAAGGTGTTTAAGAGGAACGTGTTCTCCTGCACCTCTCTTTAAAGTTGTGTTGAGATGGAGAAGCCATTACTATGCAGCATTCACTAGGACAAGAAATGCATTTTTTATAAAGCTGTCAGAGACGTTTTGGCTTCCAGATTCGATTGTTTTCTTTTCTTTTTTTTTACTTTTCTCTCTGCAAAAATCAGAAAGGAAGTAATTGTTTTTTTTCCCGTTTTGCTTTAAGATGGGGGGACATTATGAACAAGATCCTGAACAAACCCTGCGCTGCAGAATTAAAGTGAAATGTGTCACCAAAAGGTCATTGATGAATTTTTAAGCTCTTCCATCTTACACATCTGACATCAAAAGCATTAACCACAGCACTAAATCAAAGAGATGGAATTGGAATATTCACTGGGATCGCTGCAAAATATTACATGAAAAATGGAATTCAAATAGCTCTCAGCACAATCTCTGCATCTGATCAGAGCAAGCAGATACAAAGTGCTGCTAGAAAGAAAAGCTGCTAGGCCTTCCCCATCTGAGTCACCTGCCCTGTCAAATGCCTGTTCTTGAGCATCATTATGGCTTCTGGACCAGAGACATGCCTGTTTTGAACACCCATAACAAAGGCATCTGCACAGTGACAAAAATGACATTATGATGTTGTGTTTTATGGGTCGCGCGGTCTTGAGCCCACCTAGATTATTTTTCTTTGCTCACTTCTGAGTTCTGAGTGTTTATGTCCAGGTAACAGGAAAACAAAATGGTCCCTGGTTAAAATGTTTAAACCACCAGCACACTGCAGGGGGCTGAAACTAGAATGGAGCGGTGAGGGGATGGGGGGGTCATGGAAGCCCATCAAGCATTGCAAGTATCATCCTAGTCTGCAGCCTACCAGGAGAATGTCAGAGTGGCAGAAAGGCCGGTCTGTCCTTGATGGTATTCCATTCTGTTTGTGTTGACTTTTGGTGCGGTTTGTTTTGTGTTGCGGTTTATTTGTATTGTTGTGGTCAAATTAAGACTTGAATAGTACACAATCTGTCACTAGTCAATGCATAATTTCTCAACAAATACATACTGTTAGACCTGCTATCCTTGGCGTGGTTTCGCCTTAAAGTTTTGCTTCATAACTCCTGCTTTTATTGACTTTGTTTTTGCTGGCCTTAAGACCCAGCACACTTTACCACTTCTAACCAGTGTTAAAGTGCATGTGCTCTCTCCTTAAAACATGGTAAAACTGGCTTATGCCCAGTTGGCATATTTAACTTCCATGTATGTCCGTAGTAAAGATGGCACTACCTGTTCTCTGGGCCTGTAAATTCTACTAGAGGGTCTGCTGCACCACTGAGTGTGCCACACCCTTAAGTAAGACTTTAAACATGTCTCGGGCAAGCTATTGCAGCCTGTGGGTGTGCAGTTTTAAACTGACATTTCGACCTGGCAAAGCCAACCTTTTGCCTGGCCCAAACCTTCCTTTTTAAAACATATAAGGCATCCCTAGAGTAGGCCCTGGACAGCCCAGAGAGCAAGGTGCAAAGTATTGAAAATGATGGACATGTACTTTTGAGTTTTACATGTCCTGGTGGTGAAAAACATTTAAAGTCGTTTTTCACTACTGCAAGACTTACTTCTCCCATTGGATAGCATTGGAGTTACCTTATTAGGTTTTATAAGTGTAATTTCAAAATTGGAACTGCTAACCCTTTAATGTTTGGTGTCTATGGAATCACAATTTAAAATCCTAACTTATGGTGAAGTCGGATTTTAAATTGTATTTCTGAAAATGCTGCTTTTAGAAGTTGTCAATCTATTGCCTTAGCCATTTGGTGCCTGCAGCCTGCCTCTGGGTCATATGAGTAGGTGGAGTTGACAGTTGGGCTTTGTGTATTCCCCCTAGACTGCCTGTTATAACCTGTTGTGTTATGTGCATCTTCCTCATTGCTACTCTGTCCCTTGCTGCTCAGCCATGTGTGTGATGTCATTTAGAATGTTGGGTGTGAGGGACTGGAGGAGTTGGCAGTTGGATGAGATGGGGCTGAGCAGCAGGGAGGCTGCTCCTGGTGGGGCTCCACTGGAGATCTGAGGCCTTACTGATGATCTGTTCTAAGCGGCCTGTCACACACAATGGGGAGCATAGGTGTGACTGGACGGGTCATCGCTGGCAGGATGGGAGGGAGAAGCTGTGCCTGACCTTACTTACACTTGAATAGGCTGTATCCTGTCTCCACAAAAAGGGTTGCATACCCCCTGTAGTCAGTCTGGAGGCAGGGCATCTGTGCACTTCAAAGGCATGCCTCTAGAAGCTTCTCTCCACTTCAAAGGCAGAACTGTGTATAAATACTGGACCTCAGACACCACCACTTCAGTACACTTCTGTACCTTTGGATACTGTGCCATGAAGAAGGACTGCTATGCTGCTGAAGTACAGCTACTCTGCAGAACTGCTACCCTGAAGCAGCTACTGCCCTGCTGTGCCGACCTGCTGCCTGTTGCCTTCCTGCAAGGGGAGGAAGAACTGGACCTGAAATCTTATCTTGAAACCAGGACCAGTGAGTGACTCCAAGGGCTAGTTTGCTGGCCTCCTGATCTGATCTTCAGGAGCATAAAAGACCCCCAAACGGTTTCTGGAATCAACTGCAGCGAGCTCCTGAACCCCAAGTTGTCGCCTCCAGGTCCAGGACCCTTGGTATGGCTCAGTGTGCTTAAATCCCGCTTTTTGACTCTTCCTGACCGCAAACGGACCCTTTGCACTGAGAACACGACGCTCGTACAGAAAATCAGTACGAATCACCCACAGGACATCTCTTCACACTGCAGCATTGACCACTCAGAGGGGACCAACAACGTGAATCTCCAGTCCATCCGCCTGCGACATCCAGCTTGCTTTTTGCACCATGCTATCAGCTTCCGATGATGTTCTCCTTTTTCCTCGCAACCCTCTCCAATGCAAATGGGACTTTTGGCACAAAACTTGAGAAGGAAGAACTTCAACAAGAGTAATCTGGAACTGTATCCAGCCTGTGCTCTTTTGCAGTCGGCCTCAACTTTTGACTTTGACCAGATCCAGTGCTACCAGATAGATGCGGTTGGTACTTTGTGCTTTTAGGCCCTATTTTACATTTTATTCTTCAAAAAGTCATAACTTCGATTCTACTAGTTTGATTTTTCTTGTTTTAGACTTTTCTTATTTATTAAATTCAGCTATATTTTTCTAAATTGGTGTGGGGTCCCTTTTGTGTGGTGTTTTCACTGCTTACTATTTGAAGTGTTGAACAAATACTTTACACATTGCCTCTAAGTTAAGCCTGACTATTCTGTGCCAATCTTCCAGGGGATTGAGCACAGTTTAATTCGGGGTTTCCTTGTGCCCTACCCTGACAAGGATTGTGGTTGCTGCTTGACCAGGGCTCACACCCTAGTCAACCAGTAACCAGTTTTCTTACAGTTGTGAATGTTTGGCTGATCTCTAGAAGGCAGATCTCTTCAGAGTTTGAGGAAGGATATATACACTTCTCTCAGGAGGACTCAAAGGTATGTCAAGTTGACTGGAAGATGGACATTAAGGACACAGCATGCAGATGCCTTATGATCCACACACATACAGGACAACAGATTGAAAAATATGTCTGCAAAATTGCATTGTTTTTAGTGTGGGAGAGCAGCCAAAAAGCAAAATGTGATTTTGCCAGGGACTCAAATATCATTGCACTCGAGCTGCAAAAGGAAATGGGACATTGGCAAGAAAGAGGACTGAAGCTTTCACAGACTCCTCTTATGTGTCTCTGAGAAAAACTGAATTTTGATAATGCACTTGGAAACATTGGGGCAGATTTATAAGCCCCTTGCGACACTTTGACGCCACTGTTGCGTCACTTTTGTGATGCAGCGGCGTCGTAAACAATGCGCCACGTTGCGACACATTTACAACGTGACTCATCTATGGAGGTGTGTCACGTTGTAAAGCACTGCGTCACATTAAAACCTGCGTCAGGTATAATGTATGCATGGTGGGCGTTCTGACGCAAGAAAACCTTGTATAAGTGACGCAGTGAAATCTACAAGATTTCACAGCGTCACTTTTACGACGCCACTGCGTCAAAACCTTACACCTGCTTCAAGCAGGCGTAAGGAGTAATGCAGCATAATAGAAATAGGCAGTCCAAAGCATTGCTGGAGTTGCATCGTGCTTGCAACATGACTCCAGCAATGCATTGCCTTTACGCCAATAGATGCATCACGCATCTGTCCTTCCTTGCGCCACGGTGCCCCGCATTGTAAATGCGACGCATCCATGGTGGCGCAAGGGTATTTTTACGTGATGCAAATTAACTGACGCATCTCTGCTAATATGCAGGGATGCGTCAGTTCTTGTAAATCTGCCCCTTTGATTTTCGGACGAATTGCTCTCTTTATCAGGCTCACAATATTGATATATTTGACGTAATAATTGTAAGACATATTATGCTATTTTAAGGGTACGGTTAGCAAATGACTTTATGCACAAGGATTACATCGTGGAAACTTTTTATGACTGATACAATAAGAACACATTTTAGACATGCTCTCCTGCCTGAATCACTTGGTGACCTTGTGTTACTTGGAAGTCATTAAATTTAAACTTTCATTTAGGACATGTGAAAATTAGGAAACCTCTGTAAAAGATTATAATCTGAGCTACGACCTCAACGAAGACCTAAGAGGAATCCTAAGGATGTCGAATCAAAGGTCAACAAAAGATGTTCTTGTCCCATGGGACAAGAGGAGAAGTAAAATTATGAGCCTCAGATTCTGCGATAAACTACAACCTTCCACGGAAAAAATGAGGGGCAGTCAGTAACACCAGAAATAGTCTCTCAATTAGACATTTTAGAGGGGGCTCTTTGCTGATTCAAAGACACATGTAGCAAAGCTGTACATGTGTGCCCTCCATCTTTCCTGTACTTGAGTTATTTTCTTCATAAAGACATAAGTGTGAGGGCACCATTACCACTTCAGGCAATACACGAGCATGTTTGGGGGCACCCACACCGCCTGGTCTTCCAGCCTAGTGTAAGCCTCTTGAGACTTGTGCTGCCCACTTTTGAGATCAGTGCTGCAGCAACAAATGATGGACTGAATGCTGAATAATCAACCATTCACCCCCAGTCAAGAGATCATTGTTTTTTTACCCACTATGCCACCCCACTTAGGATCCTGCCATATGCAAATTAGTCTTGACCCCGCTGCTCATGGGAACAGTTCAGCCAGAACTGTCAAGCTGGGTCCTCAATGGACTGGACACAAGCATCCTGGGAACCGTTTTGGGGTAACACCCTTCATCAGCCAGGCCAGCTTGAATCTAGTGGCACAGCGTGCAAGAGACCAACGCCTGGGCATACCCATCCCACTTAGGGCGAAAAGTGCTGCGGCAAAAAATTACGGACGAAATGCTGAATGAATCAAACATTCACCCCCAGTCAAGAGATCTGGGTTGAATCCATTGTTCTTTTGCCCACTACGTCACCCCAGTTTGGATCCTGCCATATGCAAATAAGTCTTGACCCTGCTGCTCAAGGGAACAGTCCAGCCCAAACTGTTAAGCTGGGTATTCATTGGACTGGAAGCAAGCACCCTGGGACCCGTTTTGGGGTAACACCCTTCATCAGCCAGGCTAGCATGAATCCTTTGGCATAGTGAGCAAGGGACCCCTGTCTGGGCATACCCATCCCACTTAGGGTGAAAAGTGCTGCGGCAAAAAAATTATGGACAGAATGCTTGGGTGGCGTAGTAAGCATAAGAACGATGGATTGAACCCAGATCTCTTGACTGGGGGTGAATGTTTGGTTCATTCAGCATTCCGCCCATCATTTGTTGCCACAGCACTTTTCATGGTTGGAATTTTAAATTTGTCACCACAGGTCTGACAAGCAACTCTGTAACCCTACTACAATCATTTCGACTTGTGAGAGTTATCTTACAAAATTGGGAATGTCTCCAGTAAAGTGCGTCTTGAAGCTCCAAGGACTAACTGCATAAAGTTGATGATGGTGACAAACCTGCAAACTGCCCTACACTTGAGTTTTTCAGCATTAACCACACACAAAGGGGCATATCAGCAACGGCCTGCGATAATTATCGCTCAGCGCTTTTAGCACGAGGATAATTATCGCAGGCTAACGCTGGATTCTATCGCGGAGATAGCGTGCTATCAGCAACACCTATTCCCAAGCGATAGGAATCCATGCGTTAGCTGGAAAACAGTGTGATTATCGCTGGAAATCCAGCGATAATCGCACTGCGACCAGCGATACCTTGCTGATAGGGCAGGGTGGTTTTAGCCATGTAATCCACCTCCCATTGGATTACATGGCTAAATCAGATTACAAGCAGGCGTAAGGAAAGTAGCGGTAACTGTGGTTAGCGCTACTTTTCTTATCGCTCTGCTTGTTTGCGTGCAGCTTGATAATTGGAGAAATGTCGGTTAGCGACATTTCTCCAGTTATTTTGGCACGGAACGCCCACTTTGCATCTCATTAGAGATGCACAGCTGGGCGTTGTTGTAAGGGGCGCTAAATCAGCAAAACACGCAATAGCGTGTCTTTGCTGATAAAGCGATGAAATTATCGCCTCTTTTCGCACAAAAACGGACGCAAAAGCGGCGATAATTTCATAGCGCCGCCGTGCTGATATACCCCAAGGTAATTTACTGAAAGGCTGATGGCAGCTTTCGATCGTCAAAACTGGTAATATGTTTCTAAATAGCACATCTGTGTATTTCGACATAAGAAGTAATATATTCTCCATCTTTGCTTTATTGCACTGTTGAGCACAATTCTAAACCAGGGGACCACAGATATATTGCACTAATTCTTTCAAATGCAATTTATAGAAAGGTTGCTCATTTCCATCTTATGAACAGGGAGTTATCCGACCAGGTTAAGTAGTCCAGACCTCCTGCCAGTGACTGTAATGTATTTTTCTCCTGAACCCAGAGCTGTGGTTCACAAGAGATCACTGATGCTAAGATAAGGATCTTGGTGAGAAAGAAGGGGAATACGGCCGAATGGACATCAGTCATAGGAAGACAAGCTGATTTGCTAATTTCTTCACATTCTACAGGCCTGATCCAGCCAGGAGAATCCTTCAATACAGGCATGCCCATGGTCATGCTTAATGAGCATAGGGATCCAACGGGTTTGAGGCTACCTGTTAGCATCTTGGAATTATTCTTTCTCTGAAAGATTTGACTGTAAAGCAAAGAACTGATGAAAAGTTAAAATGGCAACTGGGTGGGAACCCAGCCAAGAAATGCTCAGAATGTCACATCAACTACTATTTGGCCATACTATAGTCTTTCACCCACCGAAATGTGGAATTCTGCTGGAATTAGGGAAAGGAGTCACAAAACTCACAAGGATATTTGAAAGCAACGAGAGGGACCATCTTTGCTGTTGACCCTGTTGAGGGGAGGGAAGCTAGTGGAAGTATTGTGCTCTTGACTTGTATCTTTTATCTTCCACTTGACACATTTCTCAGAACTGGCTGAGAATCCCTGGGTCCTACAGCAGGAGATTGTTCCACAATTTTAGGTCTGAAAACCCCTAGTGTTCCTCCACTGCTACACAATTTCTTCAAGTGGCATAACGTAAGATGATATTAAAATGGATCACAAGCTGTGTGAGGTGAGGGGAGATGAAGAGGGATGAGCTCCAATGGAGCCTTTGGCCACTGTAGTGAACAGCCCTGTGGATGAAACACAGGACTATAAAATGAATTTACTGCTCGATCAGTACCCAGTGCCAGGAATCGCTGGCTTCTGGCATGTGCTCAAATGTTCATAGTCTAAAATCAGTAGAACCACCATGTTTTGGATAACACTGCATCCTCAGGTAGGCCAGGGTACACTACATTTCCATAGTACAGATGTGCTGAAATCATAGCAGATACAAAACAGGGACTTGCTTTACATAGAGATCAATGATATAACAGGTCCATAACAAAAGGAAGCAAAATGTCCAGCTCTTCTGAATCTGAGCTTCAAAAGTCACATTTTGCTCACACCAAAGCCACAAATTGTTGCTCTTGTGACCAGAGGAAGCATGTCACCTACAGTACTGAACAGAGACTCTCTAACTAAACTGAGGGTTCTCCTCCACAAACCAAGATTTCCATCTTGCTGTTAATATGTGTTAGACTTGGCATATTTGGCGTGGTTTCCCCTGACTTTTTGCCTCTACCACCTGTATTTTTGATGCTATGCTGGATTTCGTTTTTGCGGGCTTAGATGCTTTGGGCACTTTGGCTTGCAGTAGTTGTTTCTGCCAAGGAAAGGACAAGGACTTTTCTGTGTGTTGTGTCCCCCCTGCTTGAGGAAGATCTCCAAGGGCTTGAGTCATGCTTGCCTCCTGTTCTGAAGTCTCAGGGACACAAAGACTTCACCCCAGCTATGCTGAACTTCCTTGGTGGGAGTTCTGACCTCCCAAGAGGTGCCGATGACTGTGTTGGGCCTCTGGAGGTTGTTCCTGCTGTTGGGAGCTGGAAAACTAACGCAACTACAAGAAAATTAACACATCACTCTTCTTGCGGCAGTTTTTCCCGATGCAGCATCGTTGTTGATAAGAATCGCCACGAATCACCATGCCACTGTTGCAAACGATGCAGCGCCTGTTGCAGCTGCAAGAATCAACGTATCGAGGGATCGCCGCTGAAGAAACTGATCCAGCGCCGTTCACTACTGCCACTTCGATTGCCGATGCATACCGAATTTCCATGCACCGTACCTGTGCGGCAAGTTTTCCCCATGCATTGCCCGAGGACCAGAATCGTCTTGGAGTCGACGTATCTCTTCCCCCTACACAGCGGACATAATGCATCACTTCTCCTACATGCAGCAGAATTGTCGCATCGCCTCCCCATGGTCTCAGGAACTGACGCATCTCTTTGTGTTCTCGATGCTTCCCATCCCTGCGGCTGTTTGGCCTTGTAAATTTAGTCACAACTACAGGTACTTTGAGAGAAATCACACATCCATAGTTTTATATGGACCCAGTTGTGTAAAACATTTTAAAGTCATATTCGTAATACTTTTATGCAGGATTTTTGTTATTTTGGTCTTGCTGAGTTTAGATAAAGGTACTTTATTTTTCTAAACTGGTGTGGTGTCCATTGGTGGTGTTATCACTGTATTGCTGTACTTTTTGAGTACAAACACTTTACAAATTGCCTTTGGGATAGGCCTGTCTGCTCGTGCCAAGATACCCAGGGGTTGAGCAGGGGTTATCTAAAGTGTGTATCCCCCTTACCCTGACTAGAAGCAAGGGTCCCTATTTGGACAAAGGTACCTACCTCTGCCAACTAGAGACCCCTATTTCCACCAATATGTTTAATGTAAATATCTGCCATCCTTATTTGGACTGCTGAAAAGCAGTGAATTAATTGATAGATATTTCCTGATATTGATTATGGAAATCTGAGAGCTGTTCTTTATCATCAGATGTAAAAAAGGTTTTATACCCAAAATGGCTTATCAACTTTTCCAATGACTGTAAGTAAATGTTCAACAGAAATGTAGAACGTTCCAAGCCTAGTTACCTAAAAGTGAGCAGGGAAATGATGATACAAGTCAGACAATTAAAAGTAGGGGAAAGGGCATTGTAGGAAAATGGGTTTTTAATTGGGGTGGTGTGAAGACCCTTCTCAAGCAACGACCACAGACCCTGTCAGGTTGAACCACAAAAGTTAGTAAATTAACTGTGCTTTACCCTCTGATAGCTTGGCACAATAGCAGCCAGGCTTAACTTAGAGGCATTGTGTTAAGTATATCTGTAGCACTCAAAAATAAATAAAGTAAAAAATACCACACAAGAATAATCCCACACCAATTAAAAAAAATAGAGAACATTGTCATAAATAAAATGACACCAAAATTAATTGAATCCAATCAGTGGAAACAGATTTATGAATTTTTAAAGTTTTAGACAAAATAGCATCTAAAAAATCGAAGTGATAACTGCATATATTTGTGCGAGACTTGGAAAAAGTCAAAAAGTTTGGCCAACCACGATGAAGCGCAGTTTAAATAGACAAAGTAGATTGGGCCCGGTCTTGGTTTACTTTTATACTTGAAAGAAATTTCAACAAAAACTTTTGAGAAGGTAAAGTTCAGCGGGGAAGGCAGCCGGCGGTGTCCAAGAAGGAGGCGTCGTAGTCGGGGACCTGCTGGATGAGGTCAAGTCAAAAATTTCCAGCAGGCCATAGCCAATGAGGGCTCCATGAGGCCAGACACCCTTCTCAAGAAGAGCTGCTTAACAGGATACTGCAGAGATGAAAGCAGTGGGATCTTCCGCGGATGCACATTGGGCAAGTTGTCAAGCAGGTAGGTCCTAGTCTTCTGTTGGTTCTCTGGCAACTTTGTGGTGGAAAATGTTCTAAGTCCAAAGTTTGTGTTCCTGGCTGTTTGGGCATCTTTAGCACCACTTCCAAGGGTACAGGACTGGGTGGGCACCACATGGAGGGTAGGTCTCACTTCAGGCAGGATCCAGGTATAGGGTCCAAGTTGTTGCAGCGTTTGTGTCCATGTAGCTCAGAACAGGAGGCCAGCCAACTAGACCTAGTAGACAGTCTGGTAGTCTGGGGATCAAGCAGCAAGGCAGACCTCAAGTAGCAGTGCAGTCCTCTGATGGTACATGGCAGGCTTCAAGCAGCAGGGAAGTCCTCTGGTAGCAGCCGGGCTGTCCTATGGACTACAATGCAGGCCTCAAGCAGCAAGGCAGTCCTCTGTAGTACAAGCCAGTCCTTCTAGGGGTCCTCCACAGGTTTGGGAGAGAACTGAAGAGTTGATCAGAGGGTGCAAATATTCATAACTGGTGCCAGCCTTCGAAGTGGAAACATCTAGACTTCCCCCCACTTCTAGTTCTGGAATTTTCTCCCTCCGTTGACAAGGCTTCAAGAGGTCTAGGGTAACAATTGACTGGTGTCAAGTTGTTTGTGAGTGTGCTGAAGCTGACCCTTTCAAATTTAAGTGAAGCAAGGAACTGGTCCACACCTTCGATTGTGGCAGGATGACCCATCCTGTCAACACCTAGTCTCCCATTGTCTCACTGTCTAGGAAGAATGCACAAAGGCCAACTGCCACTCTATTCACAGCTATATGACATAGAACACAGGCTGCAGGCACCAAATGGTTAGGGCAAGAAAATGCCAACTTTCTAACAGTGCCATTTTCAGAATAGTGACCTAAAATCAGACTTTCCCAATGAAGAGGATTTTAACTTACAATTCTATTGAGATCAAACATGACATTTCTAGCTTTTTCGGAACAAACGTTATCACTTATTAAATGTTATAAAGTACCCAATGTTATCCTTGACTAGTGCAATCTATAGATGCACATTCATATGGACTAAGTTCAAAAGTGAGCAATGCTGATGCCTCAAGTCTCAACAGAAATGAGATTACCCACTGGGCCCTCACTAACCTTCCTTCAATTGTCTTAAAGTCAATACCTTGAGACTATGTGATTACAAATCTGAATTGCTGGATCGAATATTATGTATCTGCCTAAATTTACTGGGCTCAAGGAAGAAATACATGCGCCAATCCTACCTGGAGAACGATGTAAGCACTACCAAGGAACAAAGAGCTGCTACTTTTCTCTTCAGACTAACTGATTCCACTACAACCTTGTGATATTTTTATATTTAGCCTATCTTAGGTGGAGCTGTTGATAAAATCAGTAAATTTGACAACGCAATATGAAATACAGCCAGGAATACAGCAGGATTGAACTCAGGCATAACAACAATTACTTGCTAACTTAGATTTTATGATGATGTTATTGTTATGAATTGTTCTTATCTTCATACTTTTGAAATTTACTGATATATACAATACATTATTTCACTAGTCATATTACATCACAGATCTATTAGGTAAGTAGGTTCTAATCTAACTCTAAACATTGTAAAATATTCATTGGATTGAAAACCTACCCCCTGGCTCTCAGTGCATGACAGTTTCCCACTAATGCCCTGGTGACCGCTGTCTTGATTATTGCAATCTATAAATCAACATTCATATACCTTCCTTCAATAGATGAGCAGTGCTGAAGCCTTAGCTCTCAAGAGAAATACCATACCCAGGGGTCACCTCAATACTCCCCTTTCAACCATATGTCACACGCTCCCTATAATATGTTATTTCCAGATGTGTCCCCATAAAAAGATTTACACCCAACAGTGCATTTACTGTGTTCACACAACTTCTCAAAGAGGCCATATCCGGCGGAAGTATCTTCACATTTACGAGTAAAGACTCTAGAATTCTATATCTCAAAATTAAAGAAATGATGGAGCCATCTTGCCCTAAGGATAGCTATGAAGACACACCACTTTCACGAGGTCATCTCTAACAAAGCCCTTTCTCCTCATCACTTTCTTCCAGCTCATACAGGACCTTCTAGAAGCAAAGTGCTAAAAACAGGTGCCATAGAATCTATTCATAGAAAATACAGAAACAATAATAAAAATAATAATGCAAACTGCGCCAATCTTCTAGTAAGTCAAGGTGCATATCAACAACAACACGCGATAAGTATCGCTAAACGCGTTTAGTGCGTTTGTCATTATCGCCGTCTATCGCCGGATCACATCGCCGTGTTAGCGGCGTATTAGCAACGCTTTGCTAACAGGCGATGTGAAATCCGGTGATGGTGAGAATGAGCATTAGCGTGCGAAATCCCACGATAAGAGAACTGCACTAATGAAAATGTAGTTAATAGGGAGATGTGGACTTAACCTTGCGATCCACCTCCCATTATACAGATAGCTAAGTCGGAAAAAAAGGAGACGTTAGATACCAGCGATAACCACGGTTAGCGTGGCTTCTATTATCGCTTTGCATGTCCGGGGCCGGCTTGCAAATACTGCGATGTCTGGTTAGCGAGTTTTTCCCTGTTGTTTCTGGGAAGCAACGCCTACTTCACATCTCATTAGCGATGCAGGCCTTGGCGTTAATGTAACGGCTGCTAACATGCGCTAATGCATGTTAGCGGCGCTTTGATGATAAGGAGTTAAAATAATCGCCTCTTTTCAGGCGCTATGGGGCATATTAACAAGCCAGGCGATAAAATTATCGCCGCGTTAGCGTCAGAAAACTGCCGCTAAAACGGCGATAATGGGCTTGATAATATGCTCTATGGAAATCCAATTGAAGCTCAGGTTAGATGCCCTTCACATCTAACATGGGTTTCAATTGGAATTTCATAAAGCATATTATCAAGCCCATTATCACCGTTTTAGCGGCAGTTTTCTGCCGCTAAAGCGGCGATAATTTTATCGCCTGGCTTGATAATATGCCCCAGAGTGCCGGAAAAGCGGCGTTATGTCTCTGATTGATATGCCCCCAAGTCTTTTAGATCTAGAGCTACCACACTGTGAGAGCAGCCAGATCCAAAGACCCGTCATTATTAAGAGCGCACAGACGCCGCTTCTGCAAAAAACATACATTTTGAATTCTCGCAGTGTGGATCTTTCTTGAGCAGAGAGGGTCTTGGATAATGTATGGGCGGTTTCTGATTAGAACCGAGCATGTCTCGGGCTGTGCATCCATGACGTTGTGTTCTACTTCATGAAGTTTCCATGCAAATCAAATATTTGATGAACTTCGGATGCCAGGCTTTGCTTTTCTACACAAAGGAATGTAAAATAAAGCGACGCCCATATCCAGCAGGTAAATCGGACTTTCAGTACCTTAATGACGCATTATGGTGATGCAGGGACTTTAAAAGGATCTCTTACATAACATAACAAGTGATCTCAAGATTAAAGTAGCCAGCTAAACATTAGTCAGACTTATGTACAATTCATAACACAGAGAACAGAGCTCAGAGCAGCTCTATGCACACGTTCAGTACCTCCAGCTGCATTCATCCATTGTCCTGCGAATGGATGAGAGCTCACTGGGGTGCCGCCACCTGGGGCCACACATCCCCCTTCAAATAACATACATTTAGAAAGATGGGCTGGAGAAAAGAGGTCTGTGTTCCATATAGGCTATTTCAATGATAGCGAAATATGATCAAATGTTAATTTCAGAATTCCAGCTCCAAAGATGTGCTACAAGATCTCCAAACTCATGGGTGCTGGCTGGCACAGCAGGGTTTCATCAGTGGCGTAGCAGGTGTGTTATGGACCCTAGAGCAAGGAAGGAAATGGGTTGTTTTGCTACTGTTTGAATTATAAAATACATCACTAATCTGGGTCGAGTGAGCCCCTTAGGCCTTTGGGCCCCGGTCCCACCACACCCGCTGCACGAATAGAAGCTGCTCCCTTGGCATTCATGAGTGGCAGGATAAAGAGTTGCTGACCCACCATAACCCTCACAAGCAAAACTGCCCTGTGTTACATTCCATAATGCCAGGATGTAATCTTAATATCTCCCCACCTTATTCCCTTCACCACCTATTCTTTCCCCATCTATTCCTGCCTTGATAGGCAGCTTGTGACATCAAAAGTCCTTAACAAAAATGAATGTGTCCTTATGTAACGCAACAGGTGCTCATGTAAAGCGCTCTGATACCCGATAATTTTGGGTCAAGTTTGCGCTATATAAAAAACTCCGCAAAATAAAAAACATGGAGAATTGAAAATTGTAAGTCTTTATAGGGGATTGGTACAGGTATGGACAGAAAAAGACCATGAACTAATCATACAGAGGAAACTCTACAGCATTTGATATGTTTTCTCCTTTTAAGGTTTCACCTGCACAGCTGCTGCGATATGCTTGTGAAATCTCTGTTATTTAATATATCTTAAAAAGGGGATCTTATCAGTTACCATTCTCAAATTACTGTGTTCATTTGCTTATGTGTGTAATTTCTTTTGTTAACTTGTCCTGGCTTCACGCATTTACGGTACTTCTACTAAAGCTATTCACACTGTTTAAGTCTCATTCACTGTCAAGACAAGATCTCTTACGACGCAAAAGGCAGACAGCTTCTAACAGTATGCTGGAATGCTTGCTTTTTGTTACTTAGGGCCTGATTACGATGTTGGTCGGAAACTAAACCTTCCGACTCTTTGTCGGATTCAGTTCCAACCGACTAGCAGTCAGAGGTTCCGACCAACCGATTATGATGCTTCCGAACACTTTTCAGAAAGTCTCCCATTAACTTCATTGGGAGCCTGTTTTCCGACCGATGCCTCAAGCTCCCATTGAAAAAAGGGGTGGTTGTGGAACACTCTGCATCTGTGGCGGGCACCCCATGGTTCTACAGGGGGGTCCCTTGGGTACCAAAATTTCTCAGAACTTCTCTAAAGACACAACATTGCTATTGCATCGATTAATTCTATTATTTCCCTCTTTTATTTCATTATTCAAAAGGTTGATATTACTTACACGCACTATACCACTGGTAACAGCACAATATATTGCCTTTTTGTACATAAACAAGTCATAATATATTGTAGGGTGCGCAGTCAAAATATCGATTTATATTATATTGACCTACACTGATATTGATTTTTTTATATCGTAGGGACAGAATATCGATGTCGAGAATATCGGGGACCAGAATATCGACCTTAAGGTAAGTAATATCGGGGTTTTTTATATCGAAGTAAGCAATATCGAAGTAAGTGATATTAAAATTAGTAATATCATCAGCAAAAATATCGCTGTTAATAATATTGATATTTATTATAGTGTTATGTATTTTAGTATGTATTTTATATGTATGTTTAACATTTTTTGAAATTTATTTTTATTTGAAAATATATGTATTACATTTTTAGAAATTAGTATTTTTTTTCAAAGTAAATTTTCCTTTTTAGTATCAGAGCGGGTTGTGGGTTTATAGGGGAATAGGGTGGGAAGTAATTTAATTATGATTAATTAATTAATATTATTTATTTATTGTTATTGATTATTAATTTATTGTTAATTAATTATCAATTGGTAATTCTTTTTTATTAATTGATTAATTTATCATTATATTATTATAACTAATTTATTATTATTTTTTATTTATTGTTATTGTTAATTAATTTATTGGTAATTAATTAATAATTGGTAATTAATTGTTATTAATTGATTATTGATAATTACGTTAATTATGTTATTTTTTATGTGTAGCCAGTTGTGGGTTTATAGGGGATTAGGTTGGGAAGTAATGTAATTATAATTAATTAATTAATGTGTTTTAATTTATTGATATTGATTATTAATTTATTGTTAATTACTCATCAATTGGTAATTACTTTTTATTAATTGAATAATTTATAAGTATATTAATTATAACTATTTTATTATGTTTTATTTATTGTTATTGTTAATTAATTTATTGTACATTTATAAAAAATTGGTAATTAATTATTGTTAATTGATTAATTGATCATTAAGTTAATTGTGTTATATTTTATGTGTAGCAGGTTGTGTGTTTATGGGGGAATAGGGTGGGAAGTAATTTAATGATATTTAAGTAAATATTAATGTAATTGTATTGGTCTTTATCATTAATTTTTTTGTTAATTATTTATTAATATGTTATTTAATTTACAAAAACTATTTAATTAACAAGTATGTTAATTTAACCCCTACACTATCCTACATTTTCCACACTGTTACACTCACTGGAGTTGGAATAGTAGTTTTAACCCCTACGCTATCCAACACTTTCCTTACTGTTGCACTCACTGGAGAGGGAATAGTAATTTTAACCTCTACGCTATCCAACACTTTCCCTACTGTTGCACTCACTGGAGTGGGAATAGTAATTGTTACCCCTACGCTATCCAACACTTTCCCTACTGTTGCACTCACTGGAGTGGGAGTAGTAATTTTTACCCTACGCTATCCAGCACTTTCCCTGCTGTTGCACTCACTGGGGTGGGAATAGTAATTTTTACCCCTACGCTATCCAATATTTTCCCTACTGTTGCACTGTTTGGAGTTGGAATAGTAATTTTTATCCTTACGCTATCCAACACTTTCCCTACTGTTTCAATTACTGCAGTGGGAATAATAATTTGTACCCCTACTCTATCCAACACTTTCCCTACTGTTGCACTGTTTGGAGTTGGAATAGTAATTTTATTCCCTCCGCTATCTAATATTCTTTGTATTATTTTAGTTAATGTAGTATATAATTAATTTTAAAAAGATTAAAAAGAATTGTACTTTTTGAAATTTGTTATATATATATATTTATTTAATTTTTATTTATATTATTTTTTTATGTGTATAGATGTATTTATAAAGTATAAGCTAGTTTTACATTTTTTATAAGTTAATAAAATAATTATTAAAAATATTAATAAGTAAGTATATATATTATATATTATATTTATATCTTGATTTTTTTACATTAAATAGATATATAATACTTATAATTTTTAAACATTTTGAAATATTTTTAACTATGTTTATTTTAAATATATTTATTATTTACTTTATTTTACATTCTTTTTTTAACTTAAATAAAAAACGATATTTTTAACAACGATATTTTTGACATTGACATTTTTCCCCGATATTTTTGTACTTACCATAATGTAGATAGGATGTCGATATTCTTGACTTCGATATTCTTGCATCGATATTTCTTTAGGTCGATATTCTGACCTTCGATATTCGGTCAGTGATTCATATTGTACAACTACTCAGCAAGATACAAATTACAACAAAAACCAGCTTATTATTTATCACATAGGCAAAACCTGATGCATTTACCAATGCTTGTTCAGTTTGTATCTTATGGCAACCAGTTTGCTTGATGAACTTTAATGTATGTATGTAAGTATGTATGTATGTATGTATGTATGTACATATGTTAGAACATCGGCAAGCTGGAGAAGTTTGGCCAATGAGGCAGAGTTGAGAGACAAATTTGTGTTACGGTTGTTGGACTTGGCCCTTTTTCCCTCATTTTTTTCGTTTTTGTAGTGTTAAGGTGCAGGTGTTCCCTTCACCCAAGATGGCTGCCACAGGCCACTCTGCTACTGCAGAGTGGCCTGTTTTTGTAGCACCCTAGCTGCCAGGAGCTGGCTGGGACCCACAACAATGTTGCGATACCAGCCCGCCTTTTTGTCCCATAGTTAGAGTGGGGAAGCTCCTGGAAGAAGCTGGAACCTTCTAGAAGGGAGGTGGGGTTTTACTTTTGCCGCCTTGGCTAGAGGTCACCTGACCTAGGGCTACTTAAGAGTGGGAGGGAAACTTGTGTGGTGAGTTGGCCATTGGGGTGAAGCAGAGCTGGAAGAATCCACCAGGAGTGTAGGCGGTAGGGCCTAGCCAGGGACTTATGCCTCTGAGAGTGACAGGATTTAGGTACTGCCTCTTAAGTGAGTGAGGTGCCCTGTGAATCCCACTGATCTTGCCCAGTAGTAGGAGGACCCAGAGACTCTCTGCCAACCTGACTAGGAAGGATCTAGTCGCCCTCTCCATCCCTACCCCTGTAACAGAACCCCTTAAGGGCGCCAGATACATCTGCGCCACAAGACTTCATCTGTCAACTGAGAACTGAAATCTAACTTCAAGAACTGAAACTGCATGACAAGAGCGAGCTGTAAGCCTTGAATGCCAGAGCTGAGACTGCGTGTCCAAGCTACTCTAGTGAACAAAATACTAAGCCGATTGCCAAGACACCGGGGATCGACCAGGTACTAGCGCTGTGACCCCCGCGCTTCCTACCCTGGTCTGGGACCCCCGGCAGCGTGCTCCGCTGAGCACTTTGCCCCATCCTTAATTTGAGCCCCCCCCCTGCGACGACGAAGCCAGCGCGCTCACCGCTGCGGCCTGGAGGCCTGGAGGAGTGCCCTGCTGTGTCGCGAGGCCCAGGAGAAGCCCGGGGCCCCGTCGCTGCCGTCGCAGCCGAGTGAGGAGGTGCGCAAGGTCGGGGCCGAGTTCCCCCAACGTCGTGAGGACGGACGCCTGCTGACGCCGAGACGGAGGTAAGCCCGGAGGCCGAGATCCCCCCTGGTGCGCCCCCTGCTGGTCCGGAAACCGCACCGCACTTGGCCCGGGTCGTCCCCTCCGTGGGAATCCCCTCCCCTGCCTGCGCGACGGAGAGACCCCGCCGAGGGATCCTGTCCGTGTCCCCCCTTCTGTAAGACTGAGAGCGGTGCTTAGTGAACTGCACCGGAGCATAAGGACCCGCTCCGCAAGTCCTGTCAGTCTCCCCGCTGGAAGCCGCCTAAAGGAACTGACTAACATTACCCTCGTGTGGCGCTTCCCGCCACCGACCCTGCTTCCCCCGCTGGAGTGACAAGGGATGCGAGTAGCGCACTGTATGACCTGTTCCGCTCGAAAGTATTCACATGCCCGCGATCGCGAGTAGTGCCTTGTGTTATATGCTCTACTCGATAGTGATTACCTTAAAAGGAAATGCGAGTAGCGCCTTGTGTTACATGCTCTACTCGAACGAAGTTGTTTACCAGGAGATGCGAGTAGCGCACTGTGTTCCATGCTCTACTCGATAGTAATTGTTTTGCCAGGAAATGCGAGTAGCGCCTTGTGTTATATGCTCTACTCGGCAGTAATTACATGTTAAGGGATGCGCGTAGCGCATTGTGTTTTATGTTCTGCACGAAGGAAATTCTACACCAGGATCACGAGTAACGTATTGTATTATATGCTCTGCTCGACTGTAATTACCTACAAATGGTTGCGCGTAGCGCTTTGTTTCATATGCTTTACTTCACAGGATTAGGGGCCATTGATTACGAGGAGCGCTCAGTTCCACAGGCGCCATGTTAGTGAGCCCAATGTGTCCCCGTTCAAGTATCATGCTTAGTTAGACGGCCCGTTCAGGGAAAGACTTTACGTAAGCGCGCACAGCGCTAGAACAAGGTTAGGCACTGCATAAGTATCACCCAGAGTGTCGAATGTAATGTCATGATGGTATTATAATTCATGTATTACCTTGTTATTTCCTGAACTGCATCTGACCAACTAAACTTGGATAAACTTGAAGTCTTTGCATAATTGAACGGTGTGGCGTCCCTTATTGTGTGTGTTCCTAGTCCATGAGAAGCGTGTGGTGTATGGTTGCTTAACACATAGCCCTCTGGTTGCCCGACCGGCTCGCGCCACGCTACCGCCTATAGGGCCTGGTGACCCCGGGTTCCTACATTGGTGGCAGCGATGGGATCCTTGGGACTTGTGACCATACAGCACCCTTCCGTGAGGCGAAGGGCGCCACAGTTAAACGCCTATCCTACATTTTTTTTGTTCCACAGCTCAGAAACCATTGTTGCTGGATCATTAGTTCCACTGTCCAGGTAGAGAGTGCAAGAAGCCTGGTTAGCTATTGACTGTTGCCTACACCCTAGGAATTTTCTCCTTAGAGTCTAGGTCCCCACCTGCCAGAATGGAATCCCGGCTAGCTGACCTCGAGGGGTACACTGTGAGGCAACTGAGGGAGTTCGCGCAGGAGTTGGGGGTGCCTGGGATGCGGAGGGCCAAGGCGCCGGAACTCCGTACCGCCATTAGGGCATGGGTAGAAGCCCACCCAGAAGGGAGAGGGGATGAGGGACAGGAAGCGCCAGATGCACCTCAGGAGGAGAGCGCCCAGGAAGTCCTAGATATCCTGAATGTAGACATGTCCGAGAATGTGCCCCAGGAAGACGTTCTGGGGCCAGTAGTAAGACAGGGTCTAGCAGGAGCGCGTCTCCAAGGGAGTATGAGGACAGAAGGGAAGAGAGGCAGTTAAAATGGGAACTGGCCAGGCAGGAGAAAGAAAGAGAAATGGCCAGATTGGAACAGGAAAAGGAATTAGCAAAATTGGAATGGGCAATGGAGGAGAGGAGGATGGCGCACGAGCTTCGGATGAAGGAGTTGGAGCTGCGTGCCCTCCAGATGAGTGTGTCCAGTGAGGACACTGGTGGCAGCATACCGGAAGCTCCACAGGAGCTAGAAGTTTATTTACCCCAGGATGACATCACCAGGGTGTCTGAGGAGGCATTGGGGTGTGAACCTGAAGGGGGTGGTGCAGGGATCTCCCAACCCAGCGAGGTGGGAGAAGTGGCAGATAGCCCAGCTAGGTCCCAGGGAGAGAGGGTTGTAGGGCCTCACGACCTATCTGTAGGAAGGCGTGAGACAGGGAGGTGTCCCGAGGTGCCCCAACCGAAGTCTCAGGGCCTGGAGAGTTCCGCAAGGGAGCCCCAGGTTGGGAGCCTAGGCTGTCCCGATGTGCCATCCAGTGCAGGGGAGCCCCTAGTGTCAGGAGGACCCAGGGCGACTGTAACCAGCGCGCCTGAGGTTCTGGGGTTGGCTCAGTCGCAGGGTTTAGATCCTGTGCTGGGATGCCAGGCTCAGGGGTTGCCTGACCTGGCGGGTGGGGCCTCTGCTAACAGGGTCCCCTCGAAATTGACTTCCAGGGGTACCTTTCCCGGTGGGAGGGTGCGGAACTCTAGGAGGGGGTGCAGAGGGAGGAAGGTCTCGCCTCGGGCACCGACTCAGCCTAAGGGTTTAGACCCTAGGTTGAGGAATCAGTTGAAGGGTCAAGGCCCTGTGCTGAGGAGGAAGTGGTGGTCTGAGGGTGCCTCGCAGGGTAGGGTGAGGAACCCCAGAAGGAGAGTTAGGGGGAGGAGAGCCTTGCCCCTGAAGGCTGGTCAGCCTAAGGGTGTGAACCCCAGGAGGAAGGACCAGAGGCAGTTTAGGACTGCAAGGAGGAGGACCGGAGTGGTCAACAGGCACTACAGGCCTGGGGCTACTGCCCCCCACTCCGCGAGATCACCCGGGCCAGAGACATCTGGACGGCCCAGGGGCCGGTCCTGGCCACGACTAGCTATGGAGCCCCAGTGGGGTGGTTTCGTTGGTCCAGGGAGGTTTGTGAGGGAACCATCGGGTTCCAGAGCGGAGGAGAACCTGCGGGTGCTCCTGCCGTTGCGGGCCTGCGTCCACCTTTTCTCGCCCCAAGCAGGGAAGACCATCAAGGCATTGATCGGTCTGCCCTGGCTTTTGGCTGGAAGGGGGTTATGTTGGACTTGGCCCTTTTTCCCTCATTTTTTTCGTTTTTGTAGTGTTAAGGTGCAGGTGTTCCCTTCACCCAAGATGGCTGCCACAGGCCCCTGCTACTGCAGAGTGGCCTGTTTTTGTAGCACCCTAGCTGCCAGGAGCTGGCTGGGACCCACAACAATGTTGCGATACCAGCCCGCCTTTTTGTCCCATAGTTAGAGTGGGGAAGCTCCTGGAAGAAGCTGGAACCTTCTAGAAGGGAGGTGGGGTTTTACTTTTGCCGCCTTGGCTAGAGGTCACCTGACCTAGGGCTACTTAAGAGTGGGAGGGAAGAGGGAGGAGCCTAGCGCTTGACCAAGATGGCCGCGTGAACTCAGAGCTCCCGAGACCCTCGCGCCCTCCGTCGACTATCCTGTCTCTAATCCTGTCGGTATGCATGGCATCGTGTAGATGATTGGTCAGGGAGGCGATTGATGCTACCCGCGGTCGGATCGCCCACCGGGAACCAGACTTACGCCTGGCGGAAGATTGCGGCCTATCTCCCGGGGAAGCCAGGGGCTAGAGTTGGCTGGATGCCCGACTCCTAGTTGAACAACAACGGCCAGGCGAGGTGTGAACTGTCGGACGGAGGTCCCCGCTCTTTCACTTTCGATTTCGCTCCCTTTGTCAGCCCTGCCACTGGAGAGCTCTGGGTGGCTTTATTACCCCAAGGACGCTCTGCAGGCTACTCTGGCGGCCCACGGCAGAACTGATCACTCCTTATTCCTCTCCTTGAGAGGGACCTGTCTTAACTGAACCGACCTGCTTGGAGTCAACCATGTCGGGCAAAGCAGAAGGGGATCGGCTGAAGGCTAAGTCTACCAGGCGGGGAACTTATACCCAAGTCAACAGCATGGACCGATATGCTCTGCAGAAGGGATCACCGAGTGTATCGAGCCAGGCGCCGGATGCCCAGAAGGAGGACTCGCCTGTGGCCCCGGAGCTCTCCCTACAGGATGTCATGGGCGCGCTCGAAGGGATGCAGACTTCGATTGGGAGACAGTTTGAGGCCCTGGCGCATAAGGTGGATGCCATTTTGGTGGATGTCAACCTGATCCGTGCGGACTTGGGCAAAACGAATGAACGGGTTAAGAACTTGGACCTCAAGACCACGGGCCTCACTGATGATGTTACGAAACTGCAGACCGAGGTTCGTAAGCTGAGGACCGAGAGTGATCTCGTCGCCCGCCGGCTGGAGGACTTTGAGAGCCGGGCCAGGCGCAACAATGTGCGTGTCATCGGGGTCCCGGAGTCCTCGGATGAGGCTTCGGTTGACCTGCTTGTTGAGGACTTGGTCCTTAATCATCTGAAGCCTAAGGGCCTTGGGAAGTTCTTTGCGGTGGAAAGGGCCCATAGAGTGCCGGGCGGGAGGCCCAAGGCGGGTGCCCCGCCGAGGCCGATCGTCGCCCGGCTCTTTCATTTTCGAGATCGGGACGCTATTCTGCAAGCATCGAGGGTGACGGGCCCAGTCCCCTTCCAGAACGCGTCGGTGAATTTCTATCCGGACTTCACCCAGCAGGTGCAGAGGCAGAGACAGGGCTTCCTGGGGGTGAAGCGGCGGCTCCGGGAAAGAGACCTGAAGTATGCCATGCTCTTCCCTGCCAGACTGCGGGTGGTGCACGACGATCGGACATTCTTTTTTGACTCTCCTGTTATGGCCGACGAATGGCTGGACGCTTTGCCCCGGCGACGGACGGGGGACGACACTGCCGAGGATGGAGACAGTGGCCGGGATGGACAGGGCTGACATCTCGGAGCCGGTCTGACTTGATTTGACTATACTTGAAGACTTGCATAGAGTGCAGTAACTGTGGAGGGTTGCGGGAGGACGAGGGGTGCTCTTTTCCTCCCTTAGGGTACTTTTTGTAGACTTTTGGTTTTGTAGGGCGACAGGCACACTGCAAGTTGGGGGGGCTTTGTAAGCTGCAGCAGGGGTGCAGGGTGGGGGGAGTTTCAGGGATTTTGGGTTTGTTGTTGGGGGGTTTATTTCTGCAAGGCATGATGCTTATTTCCAGGGCTGTTCCATGGTGGCTCCTCGGGTGTGGGGTGGGCCTCTTTCCGTTTGAGGATGGGGGGTAGGGGCTTAGGTGTTATAAGCTGGAATGTTAATGGTTTGGGGGATCGCATTAAGCGGGGGATTGTTTTGCAACTCTTAAAACGATCAATGCCGGATGTTGCCCTGCTGCAGGAGACGCATCTTATAGGTAATACGTGCCATGCCCTGAATAGGAAGGGGTATAAATTCATTGCACATTCAGGATTCTCATCTGGGTCCAGGGGTGTGGGCATCCTAGTTAGAGCTTCGTTGCCATTTGAGGTGGACTCCACCATTGTTGATGATAGGGGGAGGTTTGTGGCGGTGGCGGGGCGGTGGGAAGGACGGACTTTGGTTTTAGTTTCGGTTTATGTCCCGCCGGCCCTGCAGGCCTCCACGTTTGCAGATCTGGGTAGGGCCCTGCTGGATCTCCCGGGGGGAATGCTTGTGGTGGGAGGGGATTTCAACGCTGTTGGCTCCGGCCTGCTGGTTAGATACCCGCCCAGAGACACAGGGGGGGCTCAGAAATGGCTTCCAGACTTCCTAGACACGCTTGGCCTGATAGACTGCTGGAGGCTCCGGCACCCCACACAGAGCCAATACACGGTCCACTCAGGGGCACATGCACATGGTAGCCTTTCCAGGATTGATTACCTGCTCACTCTGGCCGCGCATGCTTCGTTGGTATCCGAGGCGAGGCACATGGCGCGCGGTATATCTGACCACTCGCCAGTGTGGATCCGGCTGGATCTAGGTCGGGAGGGAGGAGGAAGGGTGGCCCCTATCAACCCGTGGTATTTCCGAGACCCCAAGATGCGCAGCGCCCTGGTCAAGAAGGTAGATAATTTTTTCAAGGACAATCAGGGAACCGTGGACTCGGCAGTGTCGCTGTGGGAAGCCTTTAAGACCGTGCTTCGGGGGGAAGCCCTCTCCCTAGTAGTGGCTGCCAAGAGGCGTAGAGATGGCGAGATTCTGCAGGTGGAGGAGGAGATCGCGGCTCTGGAGGGAGCGATGGAGGAGGAGGTTACGGAGTCCTCACTGCATGAGCTTTGTTTGAAGCAAACTGAGTATAAAGACCTGGTGACGAACACCGCTAAGACCCTCAGTAGGGAACAGCAGGGCCGACTGTATGATGTTGGTGATAAGGCAGGGAAACTCCTGGCGTGGCTGGACAAAAAAGAACGGGTCAATAGAGTGGTGCCAGAGTTGACGGGAGAGAGGGCAGAGGCGATTGTGGAACCTGAGGGGATTGTAAAGTGTTTCTCGGACTATTTTTGTAGGGTTTATGCCTCTGCGTCGGATAGGCCGCCCGAGGACTCGTGTAACCTCCTCCGTGATATCGAGTTGCCCTGCCTCTCTGCTATAGATAGGGACGATTTAGATGGTGACATAACGGTCGACGAGGTGGCGGGGGCTATCCGCGCGTTAAACTCGGGTAAGGCCTCGGGACCGAACGGCTTGCCGATCGACCTGTACAAGCTGTTCCCGGATAGGGTCGCCCCTCACCTGCGCGCCATGTTTTTGGAGGCGCGGGGGGGTGGGACCCTCCCGTTGGATCAGCGACTGGCGTCGATTGTGGTCATACACAAAGAGGGTAAACCCCGCGATAAGTGCGCCTCATATCGGCCTATTTCACTTCTTAACGCGGAGCCGAAAATTCTGGCTAAACTCCTGGCGACTCGTTTGATTAGGGTACTTGGCGACTTGGTCCACCCGGATCAATCCGGCTTCATCCCGCACCGAAACACAGCGTTGAATCTTAGGCGTCTTCATGGCGTAATCGCCAGGGCGGGCACGCTGCGTGAACCGGCTATTGTGGCGTCTCTTGATGCCACGATGGCCTTTGACACGGTGGAGTGGGCATACTTGTGGGCCGTGCTGGCCAAGTTCGGCTTTGGCCGTGGTTTTGTGAGCTGGGTGAGGTTGCTGTACGAGGGGCCGCTAGCTAGTGTTGTGGTGAATGGTCGGGCGTCGACTCCGTTTCAGCTTGGGAGGGGTACTCAGCAGGGTTGCCCCCTGTTGCCTCTGTTGTTCGCCCTCGCCCTTGAGCCGCTGGCTGCATGGATACGTTGGCACCCAGATATACGGGGCCTTCGGTGGTCGCCTGAACACGAGGACCGTATTTCGCTCTATGCCGATGATATCCTGTTGTATCTTGCCTCACCTAAGAAGTCACTTATAGTGGTCTGTGACGTACTCACATCTTTTGGTAGGAACTCGGGTCTCGTCATCAATTGGAGCAAGTCGTACTTGTATGTTCTTAGTGGCGAGGTTCCACCGATCCCTAGAACATGTTCGATACAGGTCGCCCAGCAGGGTTTCGTGTATTTGGGGATCTTTATCTCCATGGACTCTGCTGTGCGCTATGAGAAGAATTTGCTCCCCCCCCTGGCACGCCTGAGGCGCGATGTTGAAGGTTGGCGGAGGCTGCCGCTCTCCCTCGTTGGGCGTACGGCCCTGTTCAAAATGATGTCTCTTCCCCGCTTCCTCTACGCCTTACAGAATACCTTGGATTGGGTGCCGGCCAAATACTTTCGGGAGGTCGAAGGCCTCCAACGGACGTTGCTGTGGGATGGGCGGCCGCGAATTGCTATTGCAAAGTTGACGCTTCCATGGTACGACGGGGGCATTGCGCTCCCAGACATCCGACGGTACTATTGGGCCACACAGCTGAGCGCGATCAATCATGGGCTTTATGGCCCTGCCCTCAGCCCTGGGTATGCCATGGACAGGTGGTTGCTGCGTGATGGTAACTACTACAGGGCGTTGTACTCGCGGTCCCTAGACTCGTCCCTCACGGGGCCCACCGGTGTGGCAGTGCGGGTGTGGAAGATGGCGACTGACTCGCTGGGCTGGAAGGATAGGCTCACCCTCGCTACCCCGTTGTTTGAATCGGAGAGATTGGGAAGGCTTTGGCATTCAAAAGGATTTGATAAGTGGGACCTGATTGGCATCTCCAGAGTGGGTGATGTGCTGCATAAGGGGAAGGTGAAGTCCTTTGAGGAGTTGCAGACTGAGTATGAGCTGGGGCCCTCCGAGTATTTCAGGTATATTCAGATGCGCCACGCCCTCCGATCAGTCCTCGTGGAGGGTGAGAAGGTGCCTGAGTCCTCTCCTTTGGAGGACCGGGTCCTTGATGGCCATATGCCCGAGAGCACGATCTCGCTCATATATAAGAAACTGATAAACGTCCGGGCGGACATGCTTCTGGGGCTGAGGGACCAGTGGACTAGGGATGGCCTCGAGTTGGATGATGAGGACTGGCAGTTAGCTGTTTCTTCTCCTAAGGAGGTTGCGATCCCGTCGCGTTTGAGGCTGGTGCAGCTTAAAATACTGCACCGAGTGTATGTGACGGGGCCAAGGCTGGTCCACATGGGGTTCTCGGAGGACGGCCTGTGCAGGAGGGGGTGTGGTATGGTGGGTACTTTCCTGCACATCATTTGGGAGTGTGGTGTCATTGTGGAATTCTGGAGGAGAGTCCATGCAGTTATGGGGGAGGTGACGGGCATTGCTGTGCAGCCGGAGGCGCGGTGTTGTCTCCTGAATGTCTGGGGGCCCACTGACCTCGATGAGGCGCGGACCCAATGGGTGACTCTGGGTAACATGGTCGCTAAGAGGGATATCGCGCGATTGTGGGGCTCCTCGGGACCCCCCACACTGACTGCGTGGAAAGAGAACATGGACTGGAGCATGTTTAGGGAGAAGACGGTCTATTGCTCTAGAGGCCGCCCCCGGAAGTGGCACGCCATCTGGGGGCGGTGGAATCAATACAAGGGGGGAATATGTCTTGCCCCTGATCTGGAACCTCCCGAGGAACAGCTTTCCCCCTGACCTTCTTTCCAGCACAGTCTGGTTTATGAACTATTTGGGCCTCTGCTGTCCCCCTTCTTCCTCCTTACACTATCTTGTAACTGGTAGATGAGTGGGGTCCGGCCTCCCCTGGGGGCTCTCACCATGGGTTTTTAGTGTTCTTGCCTTGCTGGGGTTTGTTGTGAGTTTTTGTGTTTGCTTAAAATTGAACCTTTGCACTTCTCTTTGTACTGTACTGGGGACGCATCACTGTTTCTAATTATCGATGCTGCCGAACCTCCGGGTTGTCGGCTGAATAGCTGTGTCCTGATTTTTAAATAAAGGTTTTTCAAAAAAAAAAAAAAAAAAAAAGAGTGGGAGGGAAACTTGTGTGGTGAGTTGGCCATTGGGGTGAAGCAGAGCTGGAAGAATCCACCAGGAGTGTAGGCGGTAGGGCCTAGCCAGGGACTTATGCCTCTGAGAGTGACAGGATTTAGGTACTGCCTCTTAAGTGAGTGAGGTGCCCTGTGAATCCCACTGATCTTGCCCAGTAGTAGGAGGACCCAGAGACTCTCTGCCAACCTGACTAGGAAGGATCTAGTCGCCCTCTCCATCCCTACCCCTGTAACAGAACCCCTTAAGGGCGCCAGATACATCTGCGCCACAAGACTTCATCTGTCAACTGAGAACTGAAATCTAACTTCAAGAACTGAAACTGCATGACAAGAGCGAGCTGTAAGCCTTGAATGCCAGAGCTGAGACTGCGTGTCCAAGCTACTCTAGTGAACAAAATACTAAGCCGATTGCCAAGACACCGGGGATCGACCAGGTACTAGCGCTGTGACCCCCGCGCTTCCTACCCTGGTCTGGGACCCCCGGCAGCGTGCTCCGCTGAGCACTTTGCCCCATCCTTAATTTGAGCTCCCCCCCCTGCGACGACGAAGCCAGCGCGCTCACCGCTGCGGCCTGGAGGCCTGGAGGAGTGCCCTGCTGTGTCGCGAGGCCCAGGAGAAGCCCGGGGCCCCGTCGCTGCCGTCGCAGCCGAGTGAGGAGGTGCGCAAGGTCGGGGCCGAGTTCCCCCAACGTCGTGAGGACGGACGCCTGCTGACGCCGAGACGGAGGTAAGCCCGGAGGCCGAGATCCCCCCTGGTGCGCCCCCTGCTGGTCCGGAAACCGCACCGCACTTGGCCCGGGTCGTCCCCTCCGTGGGAATCCCCTCCCCTGCCTGCGCGACGGAGAGACCCCGCCGAGGGATCCTGTCCGTGTCCCCCCTTCTGTAAGACTGAGAGCAGTGCTTAGTGAACTGCACCGGAGCATAGGGACCCGCTCCGCAAGTCCTGTCAGTCTCCCCGCTGGAAGCCGCCTAAAGGAACTGACTAACATTACCCTCGTGTGGCGCTTCCCGCCACCGACCCTGCTTCCCCCGCTAGAGTGACAAGGGATGCGAGTAGCGCACTGTATGACCTGTTCCGCTCGAAAGTATTCACATGCCCGCGATCGCGAGTAGTGCCTTGTGTTATATGCTCTACTCGATAGTGATTACCTTAAAAGGAAATGCGAGTAGCGCCTTGTGTTACATGCTCTACTCGAACGAAGTTGTTTACCAGGAGATGCGAGTAGCGCACTGTGTTCCATGCTCTACTCGATAGTAATTGTTTTGCCAGGAAATGCAGTAATTACATGCTAAGGGATGCGCGTAGCGCATTGTGTTTTATGTTCTGCACGAAGGAAATTCTACACCAGGATCACGAGTAACGTATTGTATTATATGCTCTGCTCGACTGTAATTACCTACAAATGGTTGCGCGTAGCGCTTTGTTTCATATGCTTTACTTCACAGGATTAGGGGCCATTGATTACGAGGAGCGCTCAGTTCCACAGGCGCCATGTTAGTGAGCCCAATGTGTCCCCGTTCAAGTATCATGCTTAGTTAGACGGCCCGTTCAGGGAAAGACTTTACGTAAGCGCGCACAGCGCTAGAACAAGGTTAGGCACTGCATAAGTATCACCCAGAGTGTCGAATGTAATGTCATGATGGTGTTATAATTCATGTATTACCTTGTTATTTCCTGAACTGCATCTGACCAACTAAACTTGGATAAACTTGAGTAGCGCGTGTCATCTTCACCAAGCCTCTCACTTGCATCCCTTTTTATTCAAAATAGGACCTTTGAAGTGACAAAAATTGAGATCAATTTGCTACTGTTAAGGCAGCTTTCCTGATCCCGGAAACCATTTCTGTGTGACTTGCATGTTCCCGACATATCTCTCTCTCAATTTCGATCATTAATTTGTTAGTGTCTTTAGTGTTGTGTGTTCCCTGCCACCACACCCCCTACAGTGCATCACATGACATTTAAAAAAAAATTGATATACCTTATATCCGATTTATAAATAAATAACCTTCTCATTAATCTTGGTCATGTTGCCCCCAGTGCCACTTTACAGACATATCATGATGGAAGTTCTTCCGAAAAAGCCCAATGCATTTCAGTCCTTTGTGCATCTGTGTCTCAAAGAGGCATGTATCCAAGAGACAAGGGCTCAGGAGTGAGTATGCCACATTAAGGGGCCGATTCCGATCCTGGAAAAACCGGGTACGAACCGTCGGTCGGAGCGTTTTCTCCGTCCGACTCGTACCCGGTAAAAACACCATACAAACTTGCAAGTACGATTCGTACGGAAACACCATTTCCGTACGAGTCGGAAAAAACACCGACCGACTGCAAAATACATACGAATGTGATCCGGGACACCGCGGACGTGACGTCCGGACGGAGTTAGGCATGTTTTTAAGCCCAGCAAGTACGATTCGTACCGACAGCAGTCCGGACGGCAATATTTTTACGGCACCCAAAAAGTGCCGGAAAAGCGAAGTACGCCGTGATGCGAGCGGAATAGGGTGCCCAGTACGCGCCGTCCCCCCCCAGCCCCCTGTATGTATGCGCTGTACCCCCCCAGCCCCCCGTATGTACGCGCCGTACCCCCAGCCCCCCCGCGGGTGGACGCGCCATACCCCCAGCCCCCCCACGGAAGGACGCGCCGTACCCCCAGCCCCCCCATGGATGGACGCACCGTACCCCCAGCCCCCCCACGGAAGGACGCGCCGTTACCCCCCCAGCCCCCATGTGTACGGTGCGGACCCCCACCCCCGTCGGTACGGTGTGGACCCCCACCCGTGTATGTACGGTGAGGACCCCCACCCGTGTATGTACGGCGCGTACCCCCACCCCCGCCGGTACGGTGCGGACCCCCACCCGTGTATGTACGGTGCAGATCCCCACCCGTTTTTGTACGGCGCGGACCCCCACCCGTGTATGTACGGTGCGGACCCCCACCCGTGTATGTACGGCGCGTACCCCCACCCCCGTCGGTACGGTGCGGACCCCCACCTGTGTATGTACGGCGCGTACCCCCACCCCCGTCGGTAGGGTGTGGACCCCCACCCGTGTATGTACGGTGCAGACCCCCACCCGTGTATGTACGGCACATACCCCCACCCCCATCGGTACGGTGCGGACCCCCAGCGCGTACCGACGGGGGGGGGTACGCGCCGTACATACTCGGGTGGGGGTCCGCACCGTACATACATAGGTGGGGGTCCGCACTGTACATACACGGGTGGAGGTCCGCACCGTACATACACGGGTGGGGGTCCGCACCGTACCGACGGGGGTGGGGGACCGCGCCATACACATGGGGGGCTGGGGGGGTACGGCACGTCCTTCCGCGGGGGCTGGGGGTACGGCGCGTCCATCCGCGGGGGGCTGGGGGTGTTGCGCGTCCATCCGCGGGGGGGCTGGGGATACGGCACGTCCATCCGCGGGGGGCTGGGGGTACAGCGCGTCCATCCGCGGGGGGGCTGGGGGTACGGCGCGTACATACGGGGGGCTGGGGGGGATGGCGCGTACATACGGGGCTGGGGGGGACGGCGCGTACATACGGGAGGCTGAGGGGGGGGGGACGGCGCGTACCGGGCACCTGTTTGGACGTCTCCATGGTTGCTATAGGAGTTCACTACGACCGGTCTTTTTACCATACGGTTATACAATCGGACGGACGGTACGAATCGTACTTGCGCACTCGGACTTCAGTTTTCAGATTCGTACGTAAAAATGTCCGGGGACATGTCGGACACTTTTTCCGACCCGAGGACGTGTCGGGGAATTTACCCAATGCGATTCGTATGGACTTTTTAACATACAAATCGTACTTGCCAGTTTGTACGGGACTTGTACGATTCGTACGGTAAAAAATCCAGATACGATTCATACGGGGAATATTTTTCCAGGATCGGAATCGGCCCCTAAGTGCCTATGCTTTCACAGTTTATGCCAGGGTCGAGCAAAGTCTAGTTGGTAGCACAGAACTGTATGCGTTACATACCAGATATTTCTGTTCTTATCTTTCAGATACTAATGTTACATCCCTATGTGGATCATGTTTCCTCTCAGTGTCTTGTTTTGCCGTCACTAAGAGTGTGTCTGTGCTATGGTTGGGCAGAACTCGCAGACTTTCACATCACAGAATTCCATGGAGTTACATAAAAACTTTGCGAGATTCCACGGAGTTCTGCCAACCTGCAGAAAATATGCAGATTTGCTGGCTGCACTGCAATTTTGCATGGGTAGTGTTAGCAGTGCTGAAAAACCCACGTGTATGGCCCCATACATAGCCCAAGAGCGTGCAGCCATTCCAGTTGATTTTGAGTAGAAAATCAATCTGAAGCTGCAGCAAAGCTACTCAAATGTCAGCCCTCTGACTGTTACCGCCTGGACAAACCTGCATTAGTAAATCGTGCTAGGGACACCAAAACTTGCTTGCCAGCTTGTATTTTCTGGAGCCTCATGTGAGAAAAGTTCCACCACTTGGCGATTGGCGGAATTTGACTGGAACTGCGTGTTAAAGAGTTACACGGAGTGACCAAAAATCCAACAATTTCAGTGGCAAAATGAGGCATGCTGTCCTCCCCGAGTCTGTACATCCTGAGCATAGTTAGAAGAATATCTGAGATGTGTAATATACCCCATGTCCAGGGAATCAATGGATGTGTCTGACATCACAACCCGCTCAACGCAAGTCTTAGGTCTTTGCTGAGGTGTGATTGATACCAGAAACAATGTGAGCAAGAATGCCCTTCAGAGTTAGTAGAGGGTGTGATAGGAAAAGATGTCCACCCTGTTGAAGCAGTGGAATGCCTTTGGGGCAATATCTGTGCTGCTGGTGTGTCACCTACAACCCACCCATAATTATCCCTAACCTCTACCTAGCCTATACATGCAAGAGGATTTCTCATTCAGTATCAGTCTGTCATCGCATAGGCAAAGTCAAAGGACTGATCTCTGGTCCACAGAGACAGCAATTCTCTACTGAACACGAGTGGACACTGGGCATTCACCCATCTAATGACCTGAAACCATCAGATACAGTGTCAGGCTTGTCCTACAACAATTTTGACCATGAGTGTCTTCTGTGAGTTCTTTGAGTAATTTGAAATGTTTCCTAGTGAGCTGTTGCATATTAACATTAATTTTGGAGTGATGCATGCCTGGAATTTGAGTTCAAACCTGGGATGGAGAGCCAGGGTGTGCAGAAGTAGACGTCCAGGGCAGAAAACCATTCTCTCTACCTCTACGGTATCTCACCTTAGACAGAACGTTCCAGCTAGGTTTCCAAAGTGAGTCAACTGATGGCCTGGGTATAGCCATCACTCTAGGAGCATCCAGTTCTCAGACTCAGTTGGGCTCAACTGATTTGGGTTTGTCAGTGAAGCGCTCAGTTACCTGTCTTGAAAGTCAATGACACAATTGACACATTTCACATTAACCCCTGACCAAGTCACCAGATTGAAACGGGAGAGGTGACACATTCCCTCATCCAGTGTGCATCTGCGGGGACCCTCAGTCCCCGGATCCATAAAGTGAAGTCTCTAATGAACTCTTTCCTAACTCCAGGATACAAAGCTCACTTGCTGTGACCTATTGCAGTGCTTACCAGCCTCTCCAAAAGTTGGCTACAGCGTCAACAAGCCCTCCACTCGCCTAGCATAGACATTCTTCTTTCAGATAGAGTTCAGAACATCTCAACAGTTAAAATGTGTTTTGATGTTTCTGAAATTGTCTCCCCAGCGTTGTGAAATGAAGGAACTGGTCTCTGTGTGAAGTAACTCCAGGACTCTGCTCCTGCTTGAAGAAATGTCTTGTTACTACGGCGCGGGCTGATGGCTTTACTGCCTGCGGAATGAGATTCCTGGGAGCTTGTCAACGGATATCACACTCCGCGCAGGCTGCAAACAAGGTTTGCGTGCTCCCACTCAGGTGTCAGATTGTTTCTTTCATATCCAGCAGAGAGACCTCAAAGTAAATTCACAATGTAGCACCCGCTGCCAAACCCCATTTGCACAGTCAACAGTAAAATAAAGGGGGGGTTAGATTCCTATCAAAATGTCTTTTCCTTTTCCAGGAAAGGCAAGCATGCTATGTTCACTGTGAAACCCTTTAACTCTGACCTAACAACTTATCCATTGATGCACTGAATTAATAATTCTTTCATCATTCAACAAAGAGCCTCACAAACCTGCTAACCTGTCCACACACTCGTCCATATGTTATGTACCAGGACAGCTCATCTAATCTCCTTGAGATCTTCATTTGTCTATCAGTCTTTTTAGTTTGCTCAGCGATTCTTTGACTGTCTCATCCGCCAATCAGTTCACTCTACTCAATTACCTATCTGTCCACCTCTTGAACATCTCATGTAAGTATGTACTCATCAGCCCATGTATTTATCACTTGGAGTAGCCCCGAATCCATGTGGTTGCTCATTGTTTATCAGACTACCCATCGTTCCATTGACCCCAAATCTCAAGGCACACCCGTCTATTAAGTAGCGTAGTATCTATCGAGCCTTCCTGACTTTAGTTACCACTTCACACCTTGATCTCATTTTACATTATTTTAGGCAAGGAGGAAGCAATGCCCTAGCCCTAATAGCCAGGATGTCTCAAACATGAGATGATGTAAATAGAACAGTGTCTGTCAGGAACAGTGGGAACCAAATTCTAGAAACCTTGAAGTGGTTGGACCTGTACTGGATAGTAGGGTCTACAGTTTGTTCGACATCAACATATTGACATAGCAGTGGATTACAGATATTTATAACTTCAGGCACAGTGAGATAATCATGTGTGCCCTAAATCACACACATTGTCGACGTAAAGTGTTGAAGCTGGGATTAGAATTAATATCTCAGATGCAAAGGCATGCCGCTGAACTAGTAGACCACTTTACCATCCGTTCATTAGTTAATCCACCTCCTCTTCCGTCTCACCTACCAGACCCCACCCCAGCTCTCCTGTGCTTCCGTAAGGTTGGCGTACATCCCTTTTGACAAGCTGCTCACACCCACTCACCCTTCTGCATGTTTACCAGCAAAATGCTCTCTATTGAAAAGATGCAGGTCAGGTGTGGATATCTGCAGTTTCCATGGCAACCCCATCCTTTTTTGGACTCAATTGGCTACATCTTTTTGAATGTATGTCTAACATAAAACCGTAACATGACACTTCGAAATGGATTGCTTGTTGTAAAGGACGTCCCTCAGTCACTACTAAAAGGTCTAATGTGACAGGAACATTTCAGACAAATACTAAGCATCAGTGAGCTGACAGACAGTGCAAATGTGTCTGCTCGCTTCTCCCAAGCAGTTCGTAAAATAGGCATGTTACAGAATCTACAAGTGCAAATTACCTGTCCTTTCTGTGACTGCACACCTAGTTATAATTTCTCATTTTCGGTATCATTAGTTATTAGTGAATACTAGTTTTTACAATCCTAATTTGAGTCACCCACAACCATGGCCACTGGAATTATGTGATTCTGCAGCCACAGCGTTTTTGATAAAATATGCAAAATTTGTAAATTTCAACCAAAATACTAATTAAATCTCACACAGAATAAAAGTTATGAAACTGCTACGGGCTAGATTTACAAAGGTGTCTCGCAACAGTGCCGTACTGAAAGATGCTGCACTATGTTGCATGACAGGGAGAGAGCAGGACAGTGCCATATCTATAGAGATATGGCACTCTCCTCTCCCTAGCACTAGCGCAGATTTGTGCTGCCGACCGCCACGCACACACCATTCACCATAGTGTTAGGGTGTGTGCATGAGTCTAGCATAGGTTTTGTACTGGAAGGGTATCCTTCCTGGACAAAATACAATGCCTAGACAAGTTTAAAAACGTTTCCTACTTTCTATTTGTGCTGTGCAGTGCAGCACACATGCAAAGTCAGAAAAGCAAGGAGAAATGAGAACAAGTCTCCTTTTAATGCCTGCTTTCCAGCAGGTGGGGCCAATGAACTGGCCAGCACTCCCGCCCGCTCTTCATGCGGCCGCCAAGCGGCAAACTCAGTGACTGCACAACAGCTAGCTACGCCACTGTTTTGATGTGAGATCTTCAGGATATTCAGCAACTGGAAGCAAAGAGGATTTTAGGATGGCCACATCTGCTTCTTTTGGGTATATTTGCTGCGTGAATAAGTATATGCTGCCAATGTCTCTGTTCATTGGCTCATGATGTAGAATTTACCCACAGTGCAGACCCACAGTGAAGGAAAGGTATATACAGTCTCACGTACAGACCCACCGTGAAGAAAAGGGTATATGCAAAAAGTCTCACGTACAGACCCACGGTGAAGGGAAGGACATATGCAAACAATCTCACCTACAGAGTCACGGTGAAGGAAAGGGTCAATGCAAACAGTCTCACGTACAGACCCACGGTGAAGGAAATGGTATATGCAAACAATCTCACCTAAAGACCCACAGATGCAGCGCGCACAAAGGAATTCGTTTTATTTATTTAAATGTGTACTTACCTCTGTTCATCCATATTCCGGTGTTTACATTTCCCCACTCTGCCCCTCCCCCGCCATGCATCACTGCCCCACCGAACTCCCTCCTCGGACCGCTACTGCTTTCAGCCCAACGTGAAGCATGTTTGGTTGACAAACGATAGAGAACATTTTGTTGCAATTCATCATCTGTAGAGTACTCGATAAACAACAGACTGCACGCAGTCCATCCCATATTCCTGCGCATATGTTCCCACTGCGAGCATATGGAAGGTTAATAATGCTGATGTTGACTGTGAAAGAAATATGTTTCCTTGTAAATCAAAAGACAGGGACATTTGATGTAAATACAGTTCTGAACCTATAAAACAGTACATCACACCGACATCTCTCAGATAATGTGTAAATGTTCATGGGTGTTTACTAAAGCCGACTGTACGAGGAGAAACAAAGACCTTCTCTGACATGGTGTTCCAGTGACTCCCCTGACCCTATCAATGAAAGGGGTTGAGGATGAATTATTTGATGAATACCAAGAGGGGACCTCCTTTACAATCAGGGTTAAATGAAATGACCAAAAACATGTGCTGGATGACAGGTAGTTTAATGTGGTGGTTCCGAAAATAGTGAGGAGGAATAAGTAGGGGGCTTTAAGCCTATGAATAATTCATCATTTGGGAGTGAATGACTATTACAAATGTTATGTGAGTGTTACTGTCCTTTTAGATATCAGTTAAATGCAGCAATTTACCTTAGTACATGATAGCGTAGAGTGCTCAGTGCATATGGTGCCGTTGTCAATCGGTTCACCTTTGCCTAGACTAATGACCCAACCACAGATGCAGTGGTCCCTACTATGCATCACGCTGATGATTGGACTACTGAAAATCGACATCAACAATATTACGGTGCAAGAATATCAGGAACAGAATATCAAGGGGCAGAGTACTTGAATGTAAGTGCATATATGGAAGTTTAGATGTACTTTTTCTAACTTCACATCTACTTTTTTTGACAATACATGTATGATGTGGGTACATATATGTGGAGTTAGGTATAAAAAATCTAGATATACTTACCTCTCAATATTTTATTTTCAATAGTCTTTCCTCGATATTATGTCCCATTGATATTGTGGGGGTAAAACTATGTTGATCATCCACGGTGGCTTATGGTGGCTTCACAGGCGATCCTCTGCCTTTTAGCCCTCGGTTGCCCTAGGGCCCTTGACTCCAAAGCACCTAACTGAACTGTTTTGCTCACCCCACAGAACATCAATGCCCTCTTGTTCGACAACAAGCACATTTCTTCACCTACCATTTATTTATATGGTCTACTGCATATTGAGGCCCCATTGCTTATACTGATTAAGAAGAAATAAAGCCTTTCTGGGAGCTCCTTCTACATATATATGTATCTCAAATTGTTCCGAGCTGCTAAAAGTAGTAGTCAATTTGCAGAAAAACCGTGTATAATGTTATCACCAAAACCTATAACTAAGCATCTCTGCACAATAAAACAGCAGCCACGGAGGGCGATTCATGAAAAATTCATTAGATTCAAGCTCTCTGGTGGATTTCTGCACCCCTGCCTTAAATAACTTCAGTATTCCTAGACATTTCATTTTGGTAATTGAAATACAATCTTCCAGCAGCTGCATATGCCAATGTGAAAAATATTGACGCCCTCAAATAAATTTCCTGAGAGAAAATGAATGATCTTCCGAATCTGAGTGGCTTCACATTTTCTGTCCTGCTTGCCTTCAAAAGCAGTTACTTCTGTAGTATAATCACTTCTATCTGACAGTAAAGCCCATCCGGACAACCCATTAGCTCCCAGAATTCTTTGCAGCACTCGGCAGCGCCTGTAATATCACCTGAAATAGCTAGAGGGAGGGTCACTTTAAGCAACCTTTGAAAGAGCACATACATAAACATTTTGGCCACTGCTAGTGGTGGAGAAATGATTTACCCGAAGCAAAATTTGAGGAGTCTAGAATGATTCCACTCCAACACTCCCCCTCCCACCCAAAATGTGGTGTTGTGGAAGCATTTTTTCGAATCTATATTTTGCACAACAAATATTAGTAAATAGAGATCATTTTTAAGTTGCAGCTGCTGCTTGAATATGAATTTACCATTAAAAAACAAAAGACATGAGGCGTTTGGCAAAACATTTGGTTTAATTAAAGGCTCCGGCCAGAACAGTTACAGGGGCAGGTCTGAGGACTGTCTCAAAGTACAATTAATCTGAGCAAGGTTTTATACATTTCTATGGATAGCATAAAGTGTTTATGTTGATCCTTTTTAGGTAGATAATGTCGGCCTTGTCTTTGGATTCATAAATAAGGCCCCCTGATAACAAAGGCAGGTGGGTCTTGACCTTGCATGGACTATTGGGTCACTTGTTCAGATGTCCAGCATGAGGGGCGCATGATCACTGCATGTACTGTGTGTGCTGTGTCCTGATTGGCTATATGTTCCTACCTTTATGTGGAATCTGACTTTATGTTGTTTTTGGGAATGTGTGCTCCCGGCCATGTGTGGTTTATTGGGGTTAATCTCCCTGGTCCCTTTTTGGTTTGCTGCACATATCTGTAGGATTTATCTGAGTTTTCTGTTTGTGCATTTGTCTACCAGCTACATGCCACCCCACCTGTGACCTGTCAATCAGTAACCTCAGGTCTCGGTCTCAGAGCCTGACTGACCACGTATTTCTGAGTCGAGTTGACAGAGAATACATGTTGGGTGAATTTGATAATAGATATGTAATTTCGTTTTCACATATGAATGTATCATTATTAACAGTGATATTGACTTTTTCGATATTAACATTCCCTCCCTCTAGTTGAAATTCACCTACACTATTCAATCCATACTTCATGACAGTCATGTTATAGGGGACGTGTTCTTCAATTTTGCCCATTACTACCCAATTTGAGGACTACATTTTTTCAGCAGGAAACCTCCAATTAAAGGAAGCCACACAAAAACAATAGCAATAAGAAAATGGGCAGCAATGTCATGCAAAGTCTGGACAGCCACCCGGGGAGTCAGTAAAACCAGTTTGAAAACCATTCCTGCTCAGGAGCACCTCCCTCCTCACACATGTTTCTTTGTAAGCGGTGCAGTGCTTGGATGGCAAGAGTCAGAGTCCCATTGTCCATGTTGTTGCCTGGGATAAAAGTAGCAAACACAAGGAGATGATGGACGGAGTGCTGAAACTTTTCAGACACTCCCGGTCACAGATGTGGGTTGAATCCATCTTCGTTTTTTAGCTCACTTCGCTACCCCAGTTCAGACCCAGCGACATGCAAATCAATCTTGACCCTGTTCCTTATGGGAACAGTCCAGCTCGAACTGCCAAGCCAGGTCTTCCCTGGACCAGAATCAAGCAAGTAGAGCTTGCCTCCTGTTAGAAGTCTCAGGGATATAAAAAAACTTCAGAGAACTCGTTGGAGTCAAGGAACCTGCCAAGAAGAAGAGCTGCCAGGAGGAGTTCTGCACCTTTGCTGTGTTGTTGCTTTGTTAGGTTGGCCTGTAGTTGCTGCTTCTGCCTTGGGCAGTAATAGGACTGGACTGAACTTTCTTTAGTTGTGCTGAGTATCTCCAAGGGTTTGAAGTAGAGCTTGCATCCTCTTCTAAAGTCTCAGGGACTGCAAAGACTTCAACAAACTCTGGGAACCACTTCTGGAACAGTGGTTTCAGTTGCCACAGAGGGGGAAAGCAACCGACTCTGTCACCGACTCCGTCGCTGGCTCCGTGCCCTAAAGACACAGCAGAGGGCACCACCACATCTCGCACCACAACCCTGGTCTCACCGTCGACCCACTGTTGGCACCGTGACCTGTGAGCACCGCACTCCGCACCGCCTTGCTTCACTTCGCAGCCCTGGTCTCACCGACGCCATCACTGCCCGCTGACTTCAACACCCATGACCGCACCATGACTTAAGGGCTCTGCTTGTAAGTATCACAACGCACCACCCAGTCCCACACCACATTCTGGACTGACCAACGCCAGCTCCCCACAGCCAGCTGTATCTCCTGCACCATGATCTGTCAGCACCGCAACGAGCACTGCCTCACTCCGCATTGCAGCCCTGGTCTCTCTGATGCCGCTGGACAACCGTCACTGAGCCTCTGCCTGCACCGTGCCTTGAGGGCACCGCATGCCGCACCACTACAGTTCACAAAACAACCGCGACGGTTGCCACGACCGGCCCACACCAAAGTGATCAGCCGCAACAAAAAGGTACTGTTTACGAGTCTGCCGACACCATGACCGACGCAGTCAGAAAGAACTGTTTGATTCTGTATTTCTCAGCACCGCGGTAGCACCGGACATGCTACCGACTTTAAAGAACTGCATTTTTAAGGTTATTCTTGCAAAGTGAATATTTTTGAGTACTGTGTGATGGATTTTTATCATTTTGGTCTTGTTTTGAATATATAAAGTATTGGATATTTTTTTTAACTGACATGGTGTCCTTTTGTAGTGTCTTCACTGTGTTACTGTTGGTGATGTGCAAATGCTTTACACACTGCCTCTGAGATAAGCCTGACTGCTCGTGCCAAGCTACCAAGGGGGTGAGCTGGGGATTTCAGTAGTGTATCGCCCTTATCCTGGCAAGAAGGAAGGGTCCCTACTTGGACAAAGGTACAAACCGTTGCCAACTAGAGACCCCCATTTCTAACATATCTTGTTTGCACATCTCCAGATGACAGAAGCATAAAAGATGTTGGGTGCTTTCTTAGCTAGAGACAGTGCTTATTTGTTAAGATAATAACATTTAGACTTCTAATTTGCTAAAGAGCTGTTTTAGCTAATGTGATTTTAACCATCACCCAAATGACAGTCACAGTGGATCAATACTTTACCCTTGAGTCGAGTGTGACAAAATCAGATAAGGCACTGATATCAGGATGTACAATGTCCAAGAAAACAGACCAGTGGTGGCTCATCATGTTGGGTTTTAAGGCTTTGCTCTCCTTTATATCTACCGCTATTTTATTATTCCAATATTGAATTTTACCCTTGAAAACCTGTTGGCCCTTACTTTGACGGACAAGCAGCAGTGTCTGCCAGGTAGTGAATCTGTCTGATTGTTGGTGCAGGCTCATAGAGGTGCCTGCTTCAGCCATCAGAGATTGTCTAGGGCTGGTGAAGTCCCAGCCCTGGCTGCAGGGGTTTGACACACCTTAGTGCCACACAATTAGTGACATACAGCAGCTTCATACATGCAGATAACCCTGGAAGCTTTAGGCCAACACCTGCAGTGTCTGTTACTATCCATCAATCATCCTATCACCTTACCCCTCTTATCCCATAGCAACATGGGGTTGGGTCAGGAGCCTCACTGACCCCACCTAAACCTGTGTTGTAATGGGAGAGGGTGAGGTGAAACATCAAGAAACTTAAAACTGAAGTCTGCACAGCCAATTGTGTATTCACTGCAGGGCCTTCAGTCTCCAGTTTCCTGCTTCTGAGCTTGAGCCAGGAAATAACTCTTTGTTTGCCCGAGGGTCCATGCACCAGCAGTTGAAGAGCTGAAGGGAACCAGAGGAGGCAGCTGGGGGGCCTGGCCAAGCCAGCGACCAAGATGGCCGCTTGGTGTTGAAGCTCCATCGGTCACTCCAGCTATCCGACATTATCCCCGGTCCCTGCTGCAATAATGCTCCGTTACCGACAGCGCTAGGGCACTGAACATACGCTGAAGATGGCGAGCTGATTCCAGGACGGAGAGGTGCCTCTGCAATTGAATTACGGCATTTGGCGAGTGAAGGGCAGAGGCTGCAGCGGCGCGGCTTTGCGCCATAAACACAAGGCCCTGCCTGAGGGCGAAGACGCGAAGATGGAGTGACGAAGGTGTACTTGGGCCCGTGGTGGTGGTGAGTTAGCCGGGTGTTAAGCAGCGGTGGTGCATTCTCCCCCCCGACTCAGTTGAGATTCGGCTAGGGAGCGGCCGCATCTGGTTGCTCCCATCATTTGGCACTCGCGCCCGCCAGAACCCTGAGGCCTAGTGGGGACAGGGCCCGTTTGCGAGTCTGGGGAGTGCCCACCCAGATGCGGACGGGCGTGGGACGGGGGGATGGGCTGGTTATGGCCCGCAATCTGCTGAACCTGGCTGCCCCGTGACGTGGCGCCTTATTCTTCTGTCCCCTCTGTTCCGCTCCCTGCGGGGCATCGGCTCTATATCCAGAATCCACCGGCCCAGAGGGCCCACACGAGATGGCTGCTGAAATGGCTCTCCCGCGCAGCATGGGCATACATCCTGCCCTAGAGCTTGCCCTTCGTTGACTCAGCCAGAGCTGACCCATCATCCGCGGCAGTCCTCCTGTATGTTACCTTATGGGGCACCCTCTTACCAGAACGCTGTACATAGGCCGGGATAACACCTGACAAGAAGATTCCTTGCCAGCCCATCGCTCTAGAGGGGAGCGAGGACCTGCGGCCCGGGCTCTCACTGCACCCCGCTCTCCCCGGACCTGCAGCAAAGCCGCAGCGGCCTGGTAGGCGCACCTAGGTCCTGCCGGCCACACCTGAGTCAGGCACTTGCTTACTGCAGTTACCTGGGTGCCGACGACAGCACATTCCTAGAGGCCTGGGTGCGGATGCCGCTCTGGCTATTGGAGCCATATAAACCCTGCACTGCTACCCTCACTGTTTGGTCACTGCATTTTGACCTGGCCCAGCGCTCCCATAGAGCTCACTGGAGGTCTGCGATTCTGCTATTCCACCTGCACTGTTGCTCCGCGGCATGGGCCGCAAAGATCCCAGACAGAAGACCCTCCACTTTGAAAAGCTCGCAGATAGGGCCCCAGTAGAGAGCGCCAGCATGGCGGAGAGCGCACAAGGTACAGAACATACAGACGACCCTCCCACAGTGTCCACATCAATGCTGCAGGAAGGCACTAGATTGTCGATTTGAAGCACTTGACAAAAATCTTGCAAGCCTGGGGGCCAAAATCCAAGTTCCTGACAGACAACTGGATGTGGCTGAGGCACGCATTTCTAGATAGTACTGCACAGCCCATAAAAAGGTTGGAGCAGTCGATCGCATCCTCAAAGACGTGGCAATCAAAAATGAAGACCTTGAAGTGCAAAGGAGGCGCAATAACATCCGCATCCTGAGGGTGCCGGAGACTACCAGCACCGGCCGCATGGACCTTTTTGTCGAGACTTTACCATCTGACCTATTTGGAAGGGAGTTCTTCACCCCCGGCTTTGTCATAGAGAGGGCGCACAGATCTCTGGGGCCCAATCCTGGTCTGCCACCTAGACCCATCATTGCACGTATTATGAACTTTCGAGACCAGGACTTGGCTCTGCGCCTCGCTAGGGAGCGTGGAGACATTATGTGGCAGGGCTCTAAACTATCCTTTTACCCGGACTTCACTGTCATGGTGCAAGATTCCCGTCGTAAGTATAATGGGGTCAAAGCAACCCTCAGGAACCTGGGTTTAAAATATGGAATGCTATACCCTGCCAGATTAAGAGTGGATGTGGGTAGCCGGGCTCGTATTTTTGATACCCCTACTGAGGTGCAGGACTTTTGTCATACCTGCAAACAAAATAGCAAACGGACAGCGGCGGGTGGGGGGGCCTCCCCCCACATAGTGGCTCGGATGCAAGTGTTGATCTCTTTTCAGGTTCCGGTACTGGTTGACATGGCTGCGTTGCTCCCAATTCATTATTGTATGTCTTTTCCGGGATAATGTAATTCATCCTACTGCAATGTTTCAAATAGCTGGTTGACTGACGTGGCGTTGCCACCCCCCATGGTATATCCCTTGGGTTTGTCATAGATCTAACGGATTTACCGTTCTAGGGGTTCATCATTTAAGTATAAAGTCAATTGGTACTTCATGTTCTGCTTTCTGATTTGGATCTGCCTCACTTTGGTTGTGGTGAGGCTGGGTGGGGGCAGGGGGAGGGCGAATATCACTGTCAATACATTTACGGTTGTTTGCAGAAATGACCACTGTCACAGTTTTTCCCTTATTGTCACTGCTTATATATGTCATGCATGACACGTTCTCCTGATGGCTCAGCTAGGTAATGTTGACTGCCCCTCTGGTCTGTCCTTGATGTCTTGGAACATAAGGGGTCTTAATGACAACCGCAAGAGAAGGCAGGTGGTTCATTATCTACTTAGGCAAAAAGTGGACAATGCTTATTTACAGGAAACGCACTTGCCCAAATCAGACGCAGCCCGCTTTGCTGCTACTTGGGGAGCACACAGGTATTTTGCCAATTACAGCAATTACGCCAGGGGCAGGCCATCCTTATTCACAAGCGGGTCCCTTTCAGCCTCTGCTCTGCTATAAGAGACAGTGAGGGTAGATACATCATCGTCAGGGGGTCCCTTATGGGCCACAGCAATGCACTCATCTGTGTATATGCCCCGAACACTGACTCCCCCGACTTTTTTCACTCATTACATGCCCAGCTAGTGAGATTAGAGCTGTGTTTGCTCTTCATTGGGGGGGACTTTAATTTGCTCATGAACCCCAGATTGGATAGCACCACCACATCTCCTGACACTAAACCACGGGCGCGCCGCACCCTTTTTAAACTCTGTGAGCAACTCTCGCTCCTAGATATATGGAACATGCACAATCCCACCCGTACCGACTACACACATTATTCTGGCCAACACGACACCTGGACTTGAACTGACTTTTGGCTGGTTTCACCTAGCATTTCTGGCTGGTTCTGGTCGCTTGTGATACTTCCGCGGACGTATTCTGACCAGTCCCCGGTACAGCTTCACCTAAAGGGGATTGAACGGCAATGGTGTTTCCTGAGTTGCGCCCTCAACGATGACCTTTTTAAGGTGGAAGTGCGCGAAGCCATTGAAGAGTGCTTTGCTATTAACACTGGCTCAGTTGATACATTATATATGTGTCACAGTGGCAATCTTTTGCACAACATAAGCATGAAATCATAGACTCAATCTTAATTATTTGGTCTCAATAAAGCGTCACCATATAAGTTTAAGAATGTGATTTTGTTTAATCACAAAAAACACAAATGAATTAAATCAGAAGCCTTAATGCATGTCACATTGAACATTAAGGATTGGTGCACCAATGCTTAATGTTCAATCAAGATTGCGTCTATGATTTTATGCTTATGTTGTGCAAATGATGGCCACTGTGACACATATTTTCTGTACCATATAGCACCCGGGTTCCAGGGGCCTTTCGGGTTTACCCCATTGTTATACAACTCGGTTGATACATGGTTTCAAGGCATACATCAGGGGCGTTTGCATTGCCAAACATGCCAGAGTACTTAAGGATCTCCGCAACACGCTTTCGCTCTTTGAGCAAGACCTCGCGGGCATAGACATTGCAACCCAACATTCCTTAGACCCGGATGGGGGGACGACGTCTGGCCCTTCTAATTGAATTCAGGGAGACAACGGACTGGGAGATATTGTACTTAGGCAAGTAGCAGACGGCCCGTCGGTATGGTGAGGGAGAGTGACCTGGCAGGGTGATGGCGCAGATGCTGAGGCCCCCCGTATAGCAAAGCCAACATCACCGAGCTTTGCTCGGCTACTAACCAGACACTCACCTCCACCTCAGAGATTCGTAACAAATTCTTGGATTACTTCTCGGCGCTATACACCACTAAAGGGGGGAACGATCCCTCGGCACAGGAAGAATATCTGTCCGAGATCGCACTGGTCTACCTTGAAAAACACATGCAGGACTTCTTAGCAGAACCCATATCAGATGCTGATGTGCTTGGAGTCATTGATACCCTCCACTGCTCCTCTGCCCCTGGGTTAGATGGCTTTACAGAGGATTTTTACAAGGAATACAAGGATCTACTTACACCACAGTTGATCGAGGTTTATGCAGAGGCCCTCGAGAAACAAATACTACCCCCCACACTTCGGGAGGTGGTTATTATTATACTCCCCAAACCTGGTAAGGACCTGTCATTGTGCGGATCCTACAGACCCCAGTCCCTGCTAAATTTGGACTATAAAATTTTGGCCAAGATCATAGCCAATCACTTGTCCTAATTGATGGAGTTTATAATATCTCCGGCCCAATCAGGCTTCGACCCCCACCGCTCCACCCCGCTGAATCTTAGGACACTCTTTGCAGTCCTCCACAGGATTAACCATGAGGTCCCTGCTGCAATCCTGTTGGACGCAGAAAAGGCCTTTGATTCCTTGGAGTGGCCCTTAATTATTTCTGTGATGCGCCACAAGGCCATGCCTTTGGGATTTATAGCCCCCACCGCATTATTATACAGCAAGCCCACGGCGAGACTTTGCCTGAACGGCACTCTGTCCCGACCCTTCACACTTTCCCACGGCACGTGTCATGGCTGTCCCCTATCCCCTCTTTTGTTCATGGTGGCCATGGATCCCTTAATCCGCCATTTTCAGGAACGACATTCACAGCGATGTTTACAATTCAACACTGGCCCTCTCCTTGTCTCGCTTTACACGGACGACACTATCCTATATGTCAGAGATCCCCAGATAAATGTAGAACCGCTCATTGGAGAAGTTCTCAGATTCAGCCTCTTCTCTGGCCTAGGCATTAATTGGTACAAATCGGTGACCTTTCCTTTAACATCTAGTACGGTGTCATGGGAGTGCATATTCCTCCTTGAAGGGTGCACTGACTTGGTCAAGTATCTGGGCATCCATATTCACCTGGACACTGCCCAGATCCTCCGCTTGAACTATGTACAAGCCATTAGCACACTGGAGTCTCAGGTGGAGAGATGGCTGCATTTGCCATTGTCGACTGCCGGCAGGGTGGCGATCCTGAAGATGGTGGTGCTCCTCTAATTTTTATATCTTTTTGCCAATATCCCCAGACCCCTCCCGAACGTTTTTTTTCAGACGTTGCGCACACACCTTATACGATTGGTTTGTGGTGGCAAGCAGGCACACGTTAGGTGGCAAGGGCTCACCCTTCCATATGGTAGAGGGGGTTCCGGTATCCTGGATCTACAATTGTACTATCTGGTGGCACAATGCTGCTATGCATATGCATGGTTTCATCCAGACGCCAGGATCCCATTTCTTCACCCTGAGGCGGATTTTGTTCTGGCAGAGCGGTTGACCACTGTGGTGCCCAAGGGCGTTCCCAGAGACCCAAATGACATACAATCAGTCTCCACTACCAGTTGGGCCTGTGATAGGTTGAGGCGGTACACTGGCGCCACTGTATTGTATTCTTCTCCCTTACCTATCCCCAATGCCCGCTGGCTGCCGATAACTGATGAAAAACTGGTACAACGCACATTAGCCAAATTTGAAATCGCCAACCTGGGTGATTTATATCCAGAGGGACATATATTTTCGGTAGCGGATGACACCTGTTTCCAAGACAGCAGCTTTATGGACAGCTTCGTCCTGGGCCGCATCCATTCAGCTCTTCGCCCCACAATGCCTAATTTCCAATTGAACCCGAGTTGTTCACTCCTCTTACGTTGATAATTGAGAGTGTGAATGGTGCTCACCTAATTTCTAAACTGTATAAAGCATGTGCTAGTATGAGGCCGGTAGATGACAACAAGGTCCGTATGGACTGGGAGAACGACTTAGGTTGCCCCATTACGGATGAGCAATGGGCTAAGTGTTGCGCAGTAACGAAGGAAGTATCGCTCAATAGTAGGCATAAACTACTTAATTTCAAGTTCTTACGCCGAATGTACTTCACCCCTGCCAAAGCACACAGACTAGATCCTTCCAGATCGCATAAGTGCCAGAAATGCACCGGCCTGCATGCAGATTTTGCACACCTCACGTGGACATGTCCTAAGCTACAGGCCTACTGGGAACAAATACACAGCACTCTAGGAAACATGATTAAATTGCCCTATATTCCAACTCCAGAAGTGGCCCTACTGGGCTACACAGTTAACTTCCCCACAGGGGTTAGACGATTTGCATCCCGGGGTCTGCTACTGGCAAAAAGAGAAATTGCAATCCATAGGGGCCGCGAGTCCGCACCTACATTATAGAGTTTGCTGCACAGCCTGGCCTATTGTAATACTAATAGCGAGGTCTATGCCAGCATAATGCCTAGCTGTTCCCGCCCTCAAGATATATGGGGCCCATTCCGTTCCTATGTGGGAGGTTTACGGCAAGCCTCCAGCTCTCAACTTGATCAGGGCATAGTCCCAGAGGGTGTGGGATAACGGGCTTAATTATTTTTGCCTTGATACATACACCTGTGTTCCCCGCCATGCATGAAATCCCCTGAATGTCCGCCATTTATGTTTGTTGCTTCTACTACTGTGGGGGTCCTGCCAAGAGGGGGGGCGGGTGCCTAGGGAGGCGAAGAGGGGCCTATGAGACTGTGATTTTATTGAACTGCTGATTCTTTCACACCAGCTACTATAGCCATGTCAGCATTGTAATGCTCAAGCACATTGTTTTTATTTCTGCGTCAATGATGCTGTAACTGACGGCGGACTGCTTTACATGTACTTTTTTGATAGGTTGCAAAATGGAAAATACAGTTAAAAAAAAAAACAGAGCAGGCAGCTGAAACCAGGTTAGGGGATGAATGTTAGATGTTATCAGCAGGTGTTCTAGCGGGAGAGGGGGAGTATTTGTGTGCGTGTGTGGGTGTGTGACAGAGAGAGAAAGCATGGGTGCACTTGTGAGCATGGATGATATGCAGAAGAGGGTGTGAGAGAAAATGTGAGTGAGATTGATTAGGTCACAGTAGGTGCGAATAAATGAGACTGCATGAGAGTGAGAATGTGTGCATCAAAGTGGATGAGAATAAGAGTGAGTGCAAGAGAGTGAGTGAGGGTGACAGTGAGACTGAATTTGAATGAATGTGAGTGAGAGCATGTAAGTGAGAATTAGTGTGAGTAAAATTGAATGTGAGTTATAGGAAAGTAAATGAGAATAAATCTGAGAGTGAGTGAAACTGTGAGTGCGAATACATGCAATTGGGTGTGAAGTAGTCTAAGAGTGAGTGAGTCAGTGAAAATGAGTGCATAACTGAATGTAAGTGAGCACAAGTGTTCAAGTGAGTATCAGTGAGTGACTGAGTGGCAGGAAAGTGAGTGAGAGTAAGTGAGTGCAACTGTAAGTGAGAATGGTTGATGAGTGAGACTGAAAATGAGAGTGAGTGACTGTGAGTGATTGGTAGTAAGTGAGAGTAAGTCACTGAGAATAAATGAGTTTGAGGGAGAAAGTGAGTGTGAGTCAGATCGGTTTGACTGAGTGAATGTAAGTGATCATGAGTGACATTTTGCATGTGTGGGTGTTACACTTGGAATTCTGTCACTGGCTCTGGCATACTGGAGGCAATTCTAGTCATATGGGGTACCCAGAGAAAATCGATGAAGCTGAAATATTTAAGGTAATTGTTCGCATGAGGGTTACCCACTGAAATAGGCTGGAACTGGCCTATTGGGCATAATTGTTAGGATATGTGGTACCCACAGTACTATGCTAGAGTTTGTGTGCTGGAGGTAATTCTTGACAAATGCATTAAGTACTCTTTTAAAAAATATAAAATCTTTTTTGATGTAGGAGGCATTGCATATAGATAACATTTAATTACCCGTATATGGATACAAAACGCTGTATGAATGCATTATGAATGCAAAAAGCTGGACAAAATATACAGTCTCTCCCCACGTCCATATTACAAATACAAATTCATTGTGAAATCAAACACCCAGCAGGATATAGAGAGCATAGACCTTAAACCTTCAAAACATGACGGCTAGTCTCCTGAGTCTGGCACATATCTCCATCTCTCTAAGATGTTTGTCTAATGCCAACTCTGACCATATACAGGCTCTCGAAGATCTTCCCCCCTTGTAACCTGACGAATCAATCATTGAGTGAAAGAAAGTACAACCATAGATTTCCAATGTTGCAATCCTGATGATCTAGCAATCAACAGGGCAATGCACTCACACTGTAGCTACAGGAATATCAATGGATTGTGGAATCAATCCAAATAGAGCTCCGTAGAGATCTGGATATAAATTAGCCTAAAGTTGTTGGCTTAATTTGTCTCCCAAAAATATTAGTGATATGGACCGGTGAAGCACACATGCAGCCAACTGCCTTTGGCATTTGCACACCTAAAACAGTACGCAGAGACCACAGGGTACATCCTATGAATGTGATCTAGCATGTAATACAGCATCCACCTGCTAAAAGGCCATTTTTCTTATGTTTGCAGCACAAATGAATGGCTCGACCACAGATCCTATTATAAAGACCCCAGTTATTTAGCTCGATCTTGCTGCTGGTATTGGTAGTAATAGCACTTAACATGGGTGCTATTTCCACTTCCACAAGTTTTGAATGTAATAAGTGGTACTAACTACCTATACCCTTGAGGTGGGATACAGAGAATGCATAACTTATATTTTGTGCTATTTCAGAATAGTCTTGGAAGCTCTCACAAATAAAGCTTCTAATTTGGGTACAACTAAATGATAGGTTAGGAGCCATCTCTGGATAATTCTTGACCAATTCATCTCAAGGTATCACAGACCCTGTTTGAACAAAATTTGCCAACAAAGGACACCCAACTCTTTCCGAAATTGATATGGTGAATTTATCTAGCAGAAAAGCCTAACTGAGAAGCATTATTCAAGCGTAAAGATAGATGGGCACATGGTGCCTTGTACTCCTGCCAAATTTGATCGAATATGAAGTCTCGACTATGCAGTGTCTTATGACTGGTATGTTCCGGCAGCCTAGATATTTTCAAGAATGTCATTGCCTCAACACCAATTTCTATAAGCATCATATTAGGTTAAAAACAGCTTAGGAGATTTCAAGCAGTAGTCATTTGAGTTAACCAATTGAGCAGAGCACCTTGATAATACATTTTAATTCTTGGAAGTGCCTGCCCTCCTTCTTCCATATCTAGTTGTAGTACCTTTAGGTTAGTACGTATCTTAAAATGTGATCAAATTCATCAAAGTAAGGTTGAGGAACCTTGATCACAACATTGGAAAACATAAATATAAACAGGGGGAGAATGATCATATTGACTAAAGCGACCTTACTGATAATGGTTAGGGCTAAAGACAGCCACTGCTTTAGTAGCCCATTTGCTTTGTTCATGCTAGAAGTGAAGTTCAATCAAAATAAGTCAGAGGGACTAGAAGTAAATTAGACAGACAAGATGGAATGGGAGCTATTAAAGCTTCTGATTTGGAGTGGTTGGCTTTACAGCCACCGATGTGAGCAAATTCCTCAGTTTTGGCAAATGCAATTTCAATGCTGCCTTCATCTGTTGCCAGATATATTATATTATCAGCTAATAATTTTTGTTTTGCCACACCGTCACTCGGAAGCAAAATGACCAAATCTTGCCTTATAGTGCAACATAAAGCCTTGATAAGTAATGGGAAAAGAACCCATGGACACAGGACAATCCTGCCTCATGCCACACCTGGAAGTGATGTGACCTGTTGCTTTATGACTGATTATAATTTTGGCTTCAGCTGTATTGTAAAGACAATGAAAGGGATCAACGAATCATGAAGGAAATCCAAACTAGAGCAAAATTGCACATAAAATGTCCTATTGCACCAGGTTGAATGCTTTTTCTGCATCTAACATAATAATAATCATAATAATGGCTTTGTCCGATTGAGAGAGAAACAGTTGGTGGCCTAAATCAGATAATTAGGACTGGTTGACATCAATCTTGTGGCCAGAAAGCCATTTTGATCTGGATGAACCAAGCTTTGTGCTAACAGGTCCAGGTGACGTGTCATGATTTCCATAAAGATCTTATAGTCGCAGTTAAGAAGGAACAGTGAGAGCCAGGCTTTTCAGAGGGCTTTAACTTTTTCAAGAAGCTTATAATCACTGCCTTGGTAAATGTGCTTGGTGGCACCTTCCCCTCCAGAATGTCATTATATCTGATAACCAATGTACTACATAGTTAGTGGATAAATATTGTATAGACTTCTGCGGGCAACCCGTTGCTTCCTCACAATGTAGCATCCAGACTTAATTGTGGATTCCACCTCTGCTGCTGATATGGGAAAAATAAGAGCTTGTTGTTGTGCATCGGATGAAGTGGGAATCGGTATTGATTGCAAAACGTTATTAACCCTGTTGGGTGCGGGTTCTTTGGTTACGGAATACAGTTGGGAATAGTGTTTAAAAAATCTTCACCAATTTGGCCTGACTGTGTAACAAGCTTGTTTGTGGCACCATCCGAAATTGATTTGATGATGCTGGCTTTTTTTGTTCTTACTCTCCAAGCTAAATAGTGACCAACATGTTTGTTTTACTCGTAGCTTTTTTGACAGCAAGTTTTCTTGGTTCACTATCTCCATCGCTAAGAAGTGATCTATTAAATTTAGCCGGGCCTCGTTAAGTCCATCTCTAGCTTCTTGTGTATATGATGTAATAATGAAATGCCGTCGCATTGTCTAAGGCATGTTGCAGCAGAGGGACTTTGGCTTTATATTGCTTGGCAAGCTGCGCCTGATAAGAAATAGCTCCGCCATGAGTGAAGGCTTTCAGGGAGCCCCATACTGTAAAAGATGAGGCAGTAACCATGTTCCTTTCCAAGAACTCTCCTAGTGCATTGAGCATATAGGCATCCCAAGTCTGATTTGTTAGTAGGGATTTATCAAGAAACCACTTTGGGTTGATGTAGTTAAAGTCTTCTATTATTAACTCAATTGTGGGCACCGAATGATCGGAAAAGACTGGCTTTACCTTTGGATAGAAAGTTTGATACAAATAAAAATCAATACAAGAAGCTGAACTAAAGCACTTGGAAAAACAAGTATAAGATGTGGTCCATGAATGACCAAGATCCCATCTGATCCTTGTCAAAAAGAGGAACAGATTTGGGCTTTTTTTGGTTGTTTATCGATGCAAGAACAAACCAATTTTATGTTCTGGATAATGTTAAAGTCCCTCCCTAGTACATCCAAACCCCTAGATACAGTAGCCTGAACATACAGTTCTTCTGGAATAGTAATATTGTCTTCTATAAAACCATAATAGCCTATAAAATTGACAAGTTGCTACTCTGCAGAGGTCTGCACCCAAATCCACCTTTTCCCCTTAACCCTACACATCTGCAGCACCTCGCACCGAAGTTCCTTTAAGATAAGTACTGCCACCCATCTAACTGCAAAAGGAACACATGATGGTTGGAATGCTGAACAATGCAAACATTCACCCCCAGTCACAAAGATCTGGGTTTAATCCATTGTTCTTTTGCTCACCACGCCACCCCAGTTTAGATCCAGCCATATGCAAATCAGTCTTGACTATGTTCATCATGGGAACACTCCAGCCCGAACTGCCAAGCCAGGTCCTGAGGCTAAAAATGCATGGGGAAAAAAACTGGGATAATGAGCTTGAGTGCTGAGGATTTAGGATGTGCTTCTTGAAGATGGATAACACTTACATTGCATGCCAGTATAGACCTAAACTTGGTCTTATGATTGATGACATTATATTACCGCAGGCCACCGTTAAATATTTAGTTACAATACTACCTTTTTTCTCTTTTCTCTTTTTTGATTTTACCCTTTCCTGTGATGCTTTCCCCTCGTACTGCTATAAGATCATGAGATACAAGGAATCCTGCCTGCAAACTTCTATTCAGCTTATTTATAAATTGCCTCAATATACGCTTTTTACTTTTTTAAATTGTTTTTGCTTGAGCACTTCTCCCGCCCTCTGAGCCACTCCCACGTACCCGAGGTACCCCCGTCATGGTGCCTGTGGATCCCACTACTCCCCCTCTGCACAAAAAAGCTATCCAAACTTGCCATCCGCTTGCCCTTGCTCCCCCACTAAAATGGGTGCCTTGGTGGAGCCCCCAGGGGTGCTACAAGGGCAATAGGACGTTTGACCAGGGGCTTCTGGTATTGCTGCTAGTATCGCAGCTCACTCCCTTATCCTACTTGTCCTGTGGGAGATAAGCTCTAGTTTAAGAATGCATAGTGCAAAATAATATGGCGACTAGTGCAACACCTAGTTCCTTTTGCTACTAATCCTCAGATCATGGATAACCCAAGATTTTCAAAATCTATAATGCCTAGTGCTGCATGGTAAGGCGGGGCCTGATGCAATGCCTAGTGACTGCTGCTACTAGTCCTTGAATTTGTTTCTTGATTGTCCTGTGCTATTAGTTTTTGAGAATTTCCACTCTCCACGGGGCATATTATCAGGGACGGAGTTAACATTATCACCGGTTTAGCAGCAGAAAACTTCCGCTAAAGCGGCGATAATGGGCTTGATAATATGCCCTGGAGAATTCCAATAGAAGCCCATGTTCACACCAGAACATGGACTTCTATTGGAATTTGGATTATTATCATGTTGCCTCAGGTTTACACTGGCATTTCCCGCCGTTAAAATTTGACATTTTGGTGCATGCACTACAGCGCAGCCCAGGACTGTGTGTGCCGCTTTCTTTGCAGCCGCTAACTTCTCTTCCACAGTTAAAATGTTGTTCTCTATTATCCCCACAGCCCCTGTTGGATAGTTTGTAATGGAATTTGTGGATGTTCCCATGATATGCTTCCCTGCGCCAGTAGTTACCAGTTTTCTTTTAACCATGATTTAATTCCTCTGCCTGTGCCTGTTTGCTTTTAGAATAGGGGAAAAGGAAGGAAAAAATAAAGTTGTTATTCCAACCGTAAGATGGCTGTTTTCCCTTCAAGGGGGGGCACAAAGAAATAAAATAAATATGAAGCAAAGAGGGGTGGCCCAGTCCGGCCTCTGTCGAATGCTGACAGGCACAGAAATAACGGTGGCCGCGTTGCTGGCTGGGGTTTGAGGTCTACTTCCTCTGCAGAGGTAATGGATTCCTACGCTGCGGGAGCCATGCTCCTGATTTCAAAGACGCCTCTGGGCGCAGAAATGGCGGTAGCCGCATTGCTGGCTTGGGATTGTACTCTTCCCCCTTTAGTAGACAATTCAAACTGCACCCTCAAGTCCTGTCACAGAGTTCACTTTCATATATCAGCAGAGTGAATCCAGTCTCTGCACAGAGCTCAACGCGCCCCCCAAGACACAAATGTCACAGGTAGATTGCGGCCCAGCCTACCGACAGACTCGTAGTGAGTCCAGCACTCAGTACATAAACAGGGCCCTATTCACCAGCCTCACATTCTGCTCTGCCCCCAAGCCCTGTCTCAGTGCATTTACCCTGCCGTCCTGAGAGTGCCTCCTCTATAACCCTGGGTGTAATTTGCGAAGTAGCGCTACGCATAGCTACGCAAAGTGCACTTCGCACTATACGAGCTACGTGTAGCTTTGCAAACTGCATAGTGCACTGTGCAAGATGCTGTTCGCACTGATTGCACGGTGCCGGATGCTTGGCCGCACTTTGCAATCAGTGCAAACTGCATCTTGCACAGTGCAAGCGGTCATTTTCTGTCACTCGAGTAGATTTCTACTCGAGCGGCAGCTTTATCAACGCGGGCTGGTAGTTTCTCATCGCAAGTGGTCGCGAGAATACGCGACCACTCGCAATGACAAACCTGACCTCCCCGCGTTGAGAAGCTCACCGGGAGGTTTATTTTCCACGCTCACGATCGGCAACTTGTTGTTGCTAATCTCGAACAAGGAAAAAGTCTTGCTGGGATGTCATTTTGCTTGCTTGCAGTCGCCAGCTTGACGTTGAGGACCGCGAGCAAGCAAAAAATGACCACTGCACTACGCTACACTACGCTACACATGTTTGCACTGTGCTATGTGCAATTCGCGTAGTGCGAAGTAGCGCAAACTTTGCAAACTACGCGAGTGTAGCGTAGTGCTTTGCCCAGGCTTACTCCTCTATGCTCCTAGCACCAAAGGCAGGCCTGACCACACCCAGCAGCCTCTCGTGAGCCGGCTGAACTCAGAAGCAGGCCGCACTGCAGTCACCGATGCTGTCTCCTTCCTCATGCCAGCTAGGTCGCATCATCACTGCAGCCCTTACCAGATGTCAGCGCTCCCCACCACAGTACAGGGCCTGAAGTGTTGCACCCTGCATGAATCATAGCACCTCCACCACGCAGGTCCGGTCTCAGCAGTGACTCAGCTCCAGTATGCCCCTGCATCGCAGCCCACCCGCATCACTGCCTGGCTGGAGGAGAGGAACTCTGCCGCACACCAGGACCCCTCTGCAGCGGAACAAGCGAGGGAGCTAAATGTGGGGCGGGGGGGGGATGAAGGTGGCTGGATAGCACAGGACGATCAAGCAACACTCCACCTATCTCCTAATGCAGCGCCCAATGTCATGGTGCTAAAAGATGTCTCCAAGCTTGGGTTAAGAACCAAAGATGGGGCAGTTTAAAAAACACAAAGTGATGTATTGGCTGTCATCCCTAAAATGAAACGCAAATTTACTGCACACTGATATTATTATGGTAAGGACAATAAACTAGGTGGGCCCGAATGGGAAGCAAGAAAGGGGTGATTGTGTCATAGTCAATTTTCGAAACACTGCCCTAGTACATTTGCTGTTTTTTTCACCTGCAACAACGACAGATGCATTATGATCAATAAGGCGATATGACAATAGCTGCCCCCCTTGCTTATTTTTACAAGCCCCAAGATCCCCAAAAGCCCCGATGGATATCACAGTCACAGAAATCCATTGTTGTCCAAAGTAATACCAGATAAACTGATTTTTTTCTAACCCCTAATAGATTTGCACCCCTACTATCTCTTGACGATCAGGACTAATGTCATAATATGCAACAGTATGATATCGGCGAGGGCGTTGGAGTTGTACTTCGAGAGGAAGATTAATTTAACAGAAGGACTATTCAACCTGAAACAGTACAAAATGGTATGGGAGACACTTTGCGGAATGCTAAAGTAATTAACACGAAGTTGTACCCGCAGGAAATCACTGTTAAGAAGTTCGTCTCCCTTAAATCCTGGAAATAGCTGGGGTAAAAAGCAATTTAGCAAACATTGACTGGTGTAACTATATACATACAACAGATTTATTATGCCTCCAAGAGACTTGGCTGCACTCTAGAATCTCGTCCCATAATGCTTCGCAGGGCCTTTGGTTGGGATTTTTATTTTTGCCCATAACTGTGCTTGGGGTGGTCCTATGATGATGGGATCACCACCGAATCGTTCAGCATGATGTGCTCTTTGAGTTCAAGGCATCTACTTGGTACTCTCCCAAGGTTAGGCAGGACCCCAACATCATCACCTCTCTCACTGCTTGCTATATTTTCATTTTCACTTTTGTGTGCTGACTATATGCATTTTAGCATGTAAAGATAGAGTTACTTGTTGTTTTACCAAAGGTACGTGAGGTTTCTGTTTAATGAATTGGGATGAGACGGAGCGGTGTTCCACAGAGTTTTTGTTCAACTCCACGGAATTCCGCGTAGTGGTACTTTGCCAACTTCACCCACTCTTACTTGGTGGGCCTATGCGACCAGGTTTGCAGGGATACCTCATAATGGTTTCCGATCTCCCAAAAAGATCTTATCCTACAAGGTTCCGATTAGGCTTCGTACACCGTTGTCTAAACGGGAGTCTCTGCCCAAACAGCAATGCATTTTATTTTATTCTGTAAATTCTATTGCACTCTCAGGTGCTATAAGAGAAAGGAAAACTTTATCTCTGTATGACAAACTGGCATATGAATATGAATATTGTATCTGAAACTACCATTTTATGCTTTTAAAAAGTTTGTATTCTTTTTTATTACATGTTTTTTACTGTTGGATTTTCCATATCTTAGTAAAAAATCTATGAATGTATTTTAATTGTGCTTGCTTTCATGATTATCAAATTTGAAATCGATAAAGCTTTGACTTGACTAGTCCCTTGAAATCAAAGTTTTTAAAGCCCATATGGATAGTGTAACTTTAGAATGGAATGGCAGATGCAGGGTTTGGTGAGTACCGCTACTAATCCTTAGTGTTTAGAGGAATTATATGAATTAAGACTCTTCAAACTTTTCGCAGCAGATTGAATAGTGGAAAAGATGTGAAATCGTCCATTGTGAATAACCTGAAATTTGGCCTGCTGCACCAACCCTGCCTGCGCTCCAGCTTTCTTGAATGACAAACATAGATTTGAATTCCTTATGCTAGCAAGCAATGGATAAAGACATATCAGCAAAGATGTGAAACAAATAGTTCTCTGCAGTTTGAAAGGTCTTAGTCTGCAATGTTTATGTGAAAATGTATTCTTTGATATGATAATCTCCAAAATTCACAAGAATAGTTCTGGGATGCCTTGAATTGGAGGGTAGGGATCCAAACCATGGCATACCATATGTCAGAGAGAATACAACTCCACATGGTTGTCGAGCTGCGCTTATCAATGCGCGCTCGCTCCCATGTCACAGTTTTTACATTAGTGAGTTTATTGTCACCCATGACGTGGATTTATTATTTGTCACTGAGACCTGGGCAGATGCCGGGTCAGGCCCGGATTTCTGCAATGCTACCCCGGCTGGATATAGTGTCGCCAGACATGACAGGCCTATAGGACGAGGTGGGGGCCTTGCAATTATTTACAAGGATAAATATCGCACCACACTCGATCCTATAAACTCGGTTAACTGTGAATCAGCGGTTTTTGCTATCAGTATTAATCCCAAGCGGGCACTAAAGGGTATAATACTCTATCGACCCCCTGGCCCCCGTAACTCTTTTCTCTCTACCCTCTCTGACCTGAGTGACAATGTCATCTGTTCAGATAAATTTACTATATTGGGAGACTTCAACTTCTTTTTGGAAGATCAGGACAACCCAGACACCGCCCAACTCACAACTGATTTTTCCAATTTTGGACTGCACCAATTAGTCAAGGGTATCACACACCAAGCTGGACACTCCCTTGACGGGCTATTTACTAATGATCCTGACATTACTGTATCAGACATTATTCCAATTACATGGTCAGATCATAGGGCTATTATTTTTCAACTAGATACACGATTTTCTGCCTTGCCGCACCCCAGACCTCGCACTAAGATAGGTACCCGGGCCTGGAAAACTGCAGATCTCCCTCAGATGTTGCATTCCTTGGCCTCCTCCTGTCCTCAGGGAGGAAATAGCTTGTCACCGTCAGCTTCAGAGTTTCAGGACTGGATCCGAAGTGCCGCTGATCTAATGGCCCCAGAGAAATTCACGCAACCCAATAGAGTATCTCCTTCGGCCCCCTGGTATAATGAAGATCTCCGTCTACATCGCCAACATTGTAGGAATTTAGAAAGGCGCTGGAGGAAAGCTTACTGTCCCACAGCTAGACAAACTTATAAAGACGCTCTTATGATTTATAAAAAGGCGATCTTGGCCCGAAAAACAGTTTTTTACTCAGCACAAATCGAGACTGCTGCCAACTCTGCCAGAGAACTTTTCTCCGTCGTCACCACCTTGTCCACCCCCTCCATTGGGCCTGGAGTGGAGCCCTCACAGACTTTCTGCAATGAATTGGCCATCTTTTTTACCACTAAGGTTGCAGATATTTACGCTTCATTTGAAAATGACATCAGAACTGAACACAGAGGTGACAGCAGGAAAGAAGTACTGTCGCACCCTAATCCTGACTCCTTCCCTTGTTTCTCACCTGTTTCACATCAGGACGTGATTAAAATCATCTCCACTATTAAATCAGGCTCCCCCTTGGACCCCTGTCCTCCGTCCGTGATGCAGAAACTCACAGAAGTGATCTCCCTCCCTTTGATGGAAATCTGCAATAATATATTCCTAACAGGCCAATTTCCTAGTATATGGAAGAAGGCTGTTATTAAACCCCTCTTAAAAAAACCTTCCTTAGATCCTACTGCTGTCGCAAGTTACAGACCGATTGCGTGCCTGCCCTTTCCTGCCAAAGTATGCGAATATCTGATGAATCAGCAGCTCTCAGAGTTCGTCGAGACCCACCAACTTCTCGACGAAACGCAGTTTGGGTTCAGGAAAGGGCATGGAACAGAGACTGCCTTGATAAAGGCCTCTGATGAGATCAGGACGATCATGGATCAGGGAGGGGCGGCTGTTCTTATCCTTTTGGATCTGTCAGCAGCCTTTGACACGGTCGACCATGTCACTCTTGTCGACCGTGTCACAGCTCTGGGGATAAATGGTCGGGCCAAGGATCTTATTTCATCCTTCCTGGCAAACCGTACCCAGACAGTAAGGCTCGGAGACTTTTATTCTCCCATCTCTGCACTCCCTTGTGGAGTCCCACAAGGCTCCTCGCTAAGTCCTATGCTTTTCAACATCTATGTAGCGGACTTAGCGAGGATAATAAAGGCCTATGGGATACAGTTAACATCGTACGCAGACGATACCCAGCTGGTGCTGGGTATCCATAAGGATGGCCTTACTGTAGCAGCCAACTTCCAGAAAGCTATGCTCGAGGTCAGTACTTGGATGGCCTTGAATTGCCTCAGGCTTAACTCGGACAAGACCGAGATCATGACCTTTGGAAAACTTTCCCCTGAATGGTCCCTCGGTTGGTGGCCAGAAAAGCTCGGCCATCCACCTGTCCCAGTGGAAAAAGCCAGAAATCTGGGAGTGATTTTTGACAACAAGCTGGTCTTTGACCTCCATATCAATAAGGTTGTGTCATCTTCATTTTACATCTTGAAAAAGATTAAGAAGCTGCTACCATATCTCCCTCCGTCAGCTGGGAAGACTCTGGTCTCTACCTTAGTCTTCTCAAAAATAGATTATGGGAACGCTCTCTTCCTCCATACTCAGAAGCGTGTCATAACGAAGCTGCAATCTATTCAGAACGCGGCTGCTAGGATTCTCCTCAACATCCCTCGCCGCAAATCTACCACCCTTGGTATTCGTCAGCTTCATTGGCTGAGAGTTGAGAGCCGCGTTAAATTCAAGGCCCTCTGTATTGCTTATAAGGCCATACATGGCACTGGACCCAGATTCCTGATCGAAGCTTTTCAGTTCTATACCCCCAGAAGGCAATTAAGATCGGCCAATACCAGCCTTTTGCCGGTGCCACGTACAAGATCAGTCTCCTGGGGCGACAGGCGCTTTCTCGTGGCCACTCCAAAACTTTGGAACCTCTTGCCAATTGCCATTAAAGCCGCTCCGAATCTGATCAGTTTCCGTAGGCTTTTGAAAACATGGTTGTTTAACCAGTGAGAAGACGGTAGGATGATGAACTTTAGTTGCTCCACAGCGCCGAGACACCTTCGGGTATTTGTCGCGCTATAAAAGTTGTGTAAATAAATAAATAAATAAACAAAGACCCTATGGTCATACATAATTGTGTAATCACTAGTGAAAGCTAAAGAATCTGGAATTACATACGTCATCAGCAAATCTGTAATTAGTTTGCAAACACTCTGATCCTTCTCCGGGCATTCTGGTATACCCACGCATTGCAGGTTTTATCAACGAGCTGTGTCTTCCATTTCTTTGAGCTTGGCCTTTAAAGCATCAATCTCTTCCCCTGATTGGGCAGTCACACCATCCAATTGGTCTTCGAGGTCTGAAATCCTCTGCTCTGCATTGGATCAAATTCTCGTCTTTTATGTACAGTTGCTCATTTGTTTCCTTGTTGGCCTGAATTTGGTCAGCTCTCTTTTCACAAATTTCGGTTAGAACCTGCAGGAGAAACAAAGCTACCGACGAGGGGGGCGAGCTGTCAGGTGGTGCCAACTACGGCTCTTCTGTCCATCCTGTTGTGAAGACCCTTGTAGAACCGATTGGTGTGATTTTGCCCACCAGTTGAAATGCTTTTGGAAGAATCTAGTTGATCTCTGAGGCACTGGGATCCTGGCTGGAAGCTTCTAAAGGATGTTCAGTGCCTGTTGATGACACTGTCTTGGTACGAGCGGAGGTGTCGACAGTTGAGACGTCATTGACAATGGCCATTGGCGGAACAACATGAGACGGCCCGGAAGAATACGAGGAGTAAGCAAAAATTGAATATGGGGCTTGAGGAGCCAGTGCGCATAATGCCTGGTCAAGCACTGGTCCTTTCTGTGATGGCCGCCGCCGTGCTGTGGCTACTGGGGTCGCGGCTTGTGACAATGATTCATCTGCTGTTCTACAGCTGACTTTAGCCATGCAGACGCCAAACATTGCAATCCCCTATGTCTTGTGATGTCTTGTGATGTCTTGTGATGATTGCGGCCTTGGGGCCTCCAAAGTAGATACCTCTATTCCATCTAAATTGCCATCTATCACCAAGGTCTGTGCACTTTCGCTAAATTCAAGCAAATCAGAGTTAGGCACCAACCGAGTTTGGCCCGAAAATGGTTGTTAGCTCAGGTTTTGAGATAGTTTTACCTCTTCTTGCAGTTGCTAAATGATGCTTTTGGCCCTTGATAGATTTTGCCAGAGCGCGATTTAGGGCTGGTGGGTCATGAAGAGAATAGCGCTTCATTAGGGCAGATCGCTCCTGCCACTGATGCTGACACTTCAGCTACCTTATTTGTCACTGCTTCTTTGATCTGTTGACAGAGGCGCCATGGTATGCACACCTAAAGCAATATGAGGCAACACGCCGGGACCCCCGAGGAACCACAAGCTGCACCCACCCCTAGATGGGCCACTTATGCAACTCTCAAGGAAACCACAGCCCTCAGGAGGTGTGCCTATTACACCACCCGAGGGGCTCTACCTCCTGCTGTAGGTGCTGGTTTTACTCCAGTATAGTCCTAATCCGGTGATAGGATGTCATAGGGTAGTACTTTAACGACCTCCTGGCTATTAGAAAAAATGGCACGAATGATGCGTCTACATATGCATAATTTGCAGCATTATCGAACACAACAGATAGTTTGCAGCAGCGGGCTCTTACAGCTGTGGCATGCAGTCTTCTGCCTTCAGTGTCGTTTGCCAAGAAAATAGGGTGCACGGAAGAGCCCCCATCCCTCAACTTGCTTCACTGTGGGAGCCACTGAATTTCAACCAATCACTATCACCGCCACCATCACGGGCGTGCAGCCCGTGATGGGCTTACAAGCTTGCTTTCTCCCACGCGAGCCGTTCACATCTCTTGCAACCAATGTGAGCCATATTATACTTTCAGACTCCTTTATGTTATGGGCATTATCTCAATATCAATGTAGCCTCTTCACCCTGACCCCTCCCCTCCCCCTCGACATGAGGGTCAGGCAGTCAGGCCCCCATGTGCCGGCTGTTGCAGGTTTTAGCTGGACCGTTGCCTGCTATGCTAGATGGCCTCACCTGCTCCTCCTCGCTGTGACGCTGGGCACCCTTGCTCAATAAACACAGCCTGGGCGCTTCTGGCATCTGCCCGAGACTGAATGCCAATCACTGAGGGTTCACCTTTCCAGCTAGAAACAGGGTGAAATCAGCACGTCTTATTGACCACCTCCCAACACTGTGATAAATTCGGAAAGAAGAGGCATTGATACAAAGTGCCACTGTAATGCGTGAGTATGTACTTTTCCCTTGGAGAGCAGAGGAGTCAGACCAGGCTTCATTTGACTGACGTCATCAGTGATGCCAGTTCACATAATGTAAACAAATACACTGTGCATGCTTCAGGTCAGAAATGCCTTGACAGTGTATACAATCGTCACCTCACTGCTAGGCAGCATTAGAACAGAAATGCAGCACATACGGGTATTGCAGAGCTATGAGTCGAAACCTGTGTTTACGCCTGTGCACTTAAAAATCTCACCATCCACTACTGGTGGCTGGACAGGCCTGTTCAGCACTATCTAGATCAGGCTACAGACAGCCAGGGCACTGTAATGTTCGGCACGCGCGAGGCGTTCTAGCCTTCCGCGCTGCCGAGGTGCGCTAGCGCTGACGCGTGACGTCAGACGCTAGCGGGATATAATAAAGGGGCGTGGCCTCGGCTAGTTAGTCGGAGCCGCGTGTGCACTCTAATTAGACCGGCTCCCGTGTGCTTATTTAGCGCGATCGCGCTGCCATGCTATGTAGGCATTCTAAAGCATTACACTGGCGACGAGGGGTCAAGTGAGCCCTGCTGTGCTGTTTTGTCGCCCCACAATGCTTTCTGTGTCCTCTCAGGCTGCTAATCCATTGTGCATGCTGCTTCCCTCATGGTGACTCGGCTGAGCCTGCTGGGAGGCCTGGTGAAGTCCACTGCAGGTGCCCGGAGGGCCCTTCCAAACATCTGCTGGGTGTGCCCTGGTGCCCCAATCCACGGCCTGGAAGGGGTATGTCTCGCCCGGGTGCTGCCGCACACGCCCCCACGAGGTGTCTGCAGACCACCGTGCCCTCCTCCGATCCAGGCCCATGTCGGGTGTGATCGCCTCGACCCAGAAGCGCCGGAGAGTCCCGCGGACGACGTCCGGAGGTAGGCGCGCCCCCGGTCGGTGCAGCAGCGCGAAGGAGGTCACCGAACAACGCCCGGAGGGAGTGCAGGCCAGGTGGCGTCGACGCAGAGGAGAGGAAGCCGGCGTTCACCGCGTGCTGCGCACGTGCCAAGATGGCGTCCATTCCCGCCATTGAGCCGTTTGTCGTGGATGGTGCCCCGTCGTCCCTCGCCCCGCGCTGGAAGGATTGGACAGACCGCCTGCAATTCTACTTCGAAGGGGCTGGCATCGCGAGGGAAAGGCGCAGAGCACTGCTACTCCACCTAGGAGGTAAAGACATCCACGGCATCTACAAAACGCTCGTGGAAGCCACGCCGAAGACGTACCACACACTGCTGAACGCGCTCAACGCCCATTTTGAGCCCATGGCGAACAGAGACTATGAGAGGTTCATCTTCCGTCAGGCCAAGCAAGAGGCGGACAAGTCTCTGGATACGTTCCATGGCAGGCTGAAGGAGCTAGCCAGTACGTGTGGGTTCCGCGATGAACAGGAAGAGATCCGAGGGCAGATCATACAGGGGTGCTACTCGTCTAAGCTTCGCGTCACGGTCCTCCAGGAAGAAGGAAAGCCCCTGGCGGACATCCTCACCCTCGGACGGTCAAAGGAGCTGTCTCAAGCGAGAGCCTCGCACATGGAGGCAGCCCTACATCGCCCTGTAAAGACGGAGCAAGTGCAAGTGGCGGAAGCGGTGAACGTAGTGCGGCCAAAAGGGAGGCAAACTGGAGGGAAACGGCAGCCGGAGGCCAAGAAGAAAGACTGTGGGTACTGTGGCGGCCAACCCCACCGAATGCAAGACTGTCCGGCCAGAGGGAAAAGGTGCGGCGCCTGCGGGTGGATGAACCACTTTGCGGCGGTATGCCGGTCCACCAAAGCCAAGAAGGAGGCGGCCCATGCGGTACGCGAAGAGGCAGACAGCGAAGACATGGACGACGACACCGAAGAATACCCAGTCCACTACGTGTTTGCAATCCACCAACCACAGAAGAAGAAGCACAGACTTCCGAAATGTCGCATACTAGTCCAACAACAGGAAGTAAAGGCGACGATTGACACTGGGGCCTCCATCGAGCTGATGGCCGCCAATGTCTACCACCAACTGCGGGCCAAACCCCCGCTGAGAGGGGCGAAAATTAGAGTGTTCGCATATGGCCAGAAGACGCCCATCCCCCTCATTGGGTGCTTCCAAACAGAGATACAACATGGCGAGAGGAGCATCAGCACCACCGTCTATGTCACGGAAGAGGGCAGCGGGATGCTGCTGAGCGGGCAATCGGCCGAAGAATTGAGGTTGATATCGTTCGCCATGGCAGTCCTGGAGGAGGAACTGGACACCATCCTAGAAGAGTTTGGAGAAGTCTTCAACGGCATTGGATGCCTGAAAGGGAAGGAAGTATCCCCACACATCGACCCGTCGGTCCAGCCAGTGGCCCTGAGGCACCGGCGAATTGCGTTCCACCTGCGGCAGAAGGTCGAAGAGGAGCTAGAGGCCCTGGAGAGACAAGGCATCATTGAAAAGGTCAGTGGGCCAACCCCGTGGGTATCCCCGATCGTCATCCCCAGGAAGCCGAAGCAGCCAGGACAAGTCCGCATCTGTGTAGACATGCGCCTCCCCAACGCCGCGGTCAAAAGAGAGCGACACCTGACGCCCACCATTGATGACATCCTGGGGGAGCTGAACGGGGCCAGGTGGTTTTCGAAAATGGACCTACGGTCAGGCTACCACCAGCTACCACTCCATCCGGACTCGAGGTACATCACCACTTTTTCCACCCACGTGGGCCTCAGACGGTATTGGCGCCTGAACTTCGGCATTTCAAGTGCCGCCAAGGTATTCCAAAATACCATCAGAGAGGTGCTCAGTGGGCTCCCTGGTGTGCTCAATGTGAGTGACGATCTGCTCATATATGCGTCAACCATAGAGGAACACCATCAGCGGTTGAGAGGGGTCCTCAAGAGGATCCAGGAGTCAGGCCTGACCCTGCACCGGGAGAAGTGCCAGTTCCTGCAGAATAAGATCAGCTTCTTCGGGTATACCTTCTCGGACCAAGGGGGGGCCCCAGACCCGGACAAGGTGAAGGATGTCCAAGACGCCCCAGCTCCGACGAACATCTCGGAGGCCCGGAGTTTCCTGGGCATGGTCAATTTCTGCGGCCGCTTCATTCCGGACCTCTCCAACCTCACCAAACCCCTCAGGGAGCTGACCAAGTCGTCCACCACGTGGCAGTGGGGCCCGGAACAAGAGCAGGCATTCCAAGCGACGAAGGCGGCCCTGTCAGCGGACACTACCCTTTCATACTTCGACCCGGCAAAGCTCACCAACGTGGCAGTGGACGCGAGTCCGTTTGGGCTGGGAGCAGTCCTGACACAACTCCAGGACAATGAGGAGTGGGCCCCCATCGCCTACGCCAGCCGGTCCCTGACCGAAACAGAGCAGCGGTACTCTCAAATTGAACGAGAAGCCATCGCCATCCACTGGGCATGCCGGTATTTTCACGTGTATGTGTATGGACATCATTTCACGGTGACAACCGACCACAAGCCACTCATTCCCCTCTTCCAAGGGTCGTCCTCGAAGCCGCCACCCCGGATTGAAAAATGGATACTCCAGCTACAAGGGTACGACTACCGGGTGGAGTACAAACCAGTGGCCACGAACCCGGCGGACTACCTGTCACGACACCCGCGGAAAGCCACGACGGAGGAGAAAGAGGAGGCCAAGGATACAGAGGAGTACGTCCGGTATGTGACAGAGCGGTCACGGCCCCTCCCAATGAGCCTGTCCGCAATAAGAGAAGCCTCAGAAGGCGATGAGTGTGTGAGAGCAGCAGTGGAGGCTGTCAGATCGGGGGATTGGAGAACAATTCAAGCCTCGCTCAACAGAAGAACGCCCCAAGCCAAGCTAACACTAGAGTCGTTCCTGAAGGTGAGAAGTGAGCTGTCCGTTGACGCCCAGGGATGTCTTCTGCGGGGTCCGAGACTAATCATGCCGGCCAGCCTCGCCCAACAAGCGGTGGACCTCGCCCACAGGGGACATCAAGGAGTGGTGAAGACAAAGGGCAGGCTCCGAGCCAAAGTATGGTTCCCAGGAATGGATGCGATGGTGGAACAGACGGTGAGAACCTGCACGTGGTGCCAAGCCGCAAGACCGCCGGAGCGCCCTCGCCCAGTGGCAACTGAAGACAATCCGCTGCGACCATGGGAGTGCGTGAGTGCCGACTTCGGACATCTCCCCGATGGGCGGTATGCGTTGGTCATCATCGACGATTTCACCAAATACCCAGAGGTCGAAATCGTGGGGAGCCAGACAGCCACGGAGGTGATCGCGAAGTTTGAAAAAACCATTGCCACTCATGGCATATTCGGAGTGGTCAAGACCGACAATGGACCGCCTTTCCAGGGGCAGGAGTTCGCAGAGTATCTCAAGAGCTGGGGGATCGCTCACCGCAAGATAACGCCACGGTGGCCCCAGGCCAATGGAGAGGTAGAGAGGTTCATGAGGACGCTCAATAAAACCATTCGCATCGCTATGGCGGAGGGATCTCCACTAGAGAGAGCAATTTACAGTTTCCTGCGGGAATACCGTCTGACCCCCCATGTCACGACCGAGGCAGCGCCCGGGTCAGCCACCATGGGGAGAATCGTAAGCGACACAATCCCGCACCACCCTACTTGGGTTCCGGCACAAGCAACCAATGAAAGGACATTAGCCAATCGGAGGCGCTCAAACGACCATGCCAGCCTGCGAAGGGGAGCTAAGGAGTCCAGGATACAGCAGCAAGACCGAGTGTATGTGAAGGACCGCTACCCAGGCAGCAAGTTCAGACTTCCTTTTGAACCACAACCATGGGTGGTCACCCGCCGGACAGGCACGATGGTGACCGCTCAAAGAGGCGCGGAAACGGTCACGCGAGATGTGTCCTTCTTTAAGAAAGTCCACCCAGGAACACCACCTCAGGAGGTGGAGGACGGTCGGAGCGAGGATGGGGGTGCACAGCCCGTCCCAACCACCCCAGGGGGTACCCCGCCTGACAGCTCCCCAGCCCGGGTCGAGCCGAACACCCCAAGGCGCAAAACCCCCGAGGTGGTCCCTTCCAGAGGCGGTCCGTCCCGCTACAACCTGAGGAAGAACCCGGCACCATCATCCCAGCTGGCGGACTATATGGTGTGACCTGTAAGGACTGGCGGACTGGTAACATAACCATCGTTTTGTTTTCATGTTGTGTTTGATGTTTTATAAAGGTTGGAAGGAGTGTAATGTTCGGCACGCGCGTGGCGTTCTAGCCTTCCGCGCTGCCGAGGTGCGCTAGCGCTGACGCGTGACGTCAGACGCTAGCGGGATATAATAAAGGGGCGTGGCCTCGGCTAGTTAGTCAGAGCCGCGTGTGCACTCTAATTAGACCGGCTCCCGTGTGCTTATTTAGCGCGATCGCGCTGCCATGCTATGTAGGCATTCTAAAGCATTACAGGCACAAGTCCCATAACTGACCAAGGTAGGCAGTATGCAGGTGACATCGGCGGCCATCATGGCCCATGACATCACGGCACGTGACATTGCATGTGGGATCACATAAAGTGACATCAGAGGAAGGGGTATCACATCCATGACATCACAAGAAGTGACATCACAAGAAGTGACATCAGATCCTAAGAACTCACACATATGTTTAGCAGGTATATCATAAGTACATTTGAGCTCATTATTGAGTATACACACAAACACTCCTGAGTTAGGTAGAAGACTCAAGCATGGGCGTAGGAAGTGTGGGGTACGCGGGGGATATATCCCCCCCAGATTTTGGAGTGGGGGGGACACGGGGGACAAGGGTGGGGGGGACGAGGGGACAAAGGAATTTCCCCTCTCCCTTCTGTTATCGCAGGGCCATTAGCACGAGAAAGCGCTACCTAATGGCCCTGCACTTGACCTGCCTGGAGTCAGAGGCCACCAGCCTTCTGCCTTTTGTTATGCTGCAGGAAGGCTCAGCCGTTCTGGGAAGGGCAGAGAACGGAGAAAAAATAAACGCTGTCTCTTTTCCTTCATGGTAAGGACCGTGTCCACTACTCCTGATCTGCCTCTGGCGGCTGCCCTCCTCTCTTTATTCCTCCATCTCTTTCTGTCTCTGTCTCGCTCCTGCTTACATGCTGATTTCAAGAGGCAGCTCTTAAGGTACTCTCTCTTGCCTCTCCTTTTCTTTATTTGTTCCGTTGTGAAATTGATCCAAAAAAGGCTGAACACTTTGGCTGTAAATGTCCTCATTTTCTGACCGTTTTCTATTGAAAAGAAAAACCACGGAATGGAGAGAAAAAATAGTTAAATACCTAAATAAAGCAATACAGAGTGGACAGCAGACAGGCCAGACTGTTATTTACACCCACACACATTAGCGCCACTTTACAGAGTTTGCCAGTGAAAGCGCTACTTTCTTTTTATCTTCTTTCTTTGAACAACATTGTTTTCCCAGGGTGGGTAAGTGCGCCATTCCTAAAGGGACTGCAATACCTGGTTGATGGGTAGAGTGGAAACGTTTAATATGATCGTTTTCAACTTTTTAATTATTTTAGCTTATAAAATGCGGCTCTGTGTTTGGAGATGTGGTCTTTTTTAAACCAGACTGCATACATTTTGAAAGGACATAAGCAATGGACATTGAAAGGGGTCCCTTCCTGGTCCTGTAGCCATGTCTTGAACTTTTCAGGCAAAATCACTTACTGATTTCTGAATAATGAGTTTAAAACCGTTAAGGTATCTATGTTTTTTTCTGATTACAGTTCACATGCTTTGCTTATTCTTGCATTCCCTATGAGTGTTTGCTTTTTCCAGGGTGTTGTTCATTTTTTTTCAGGCAGCATTTTACTGTTGTCCAGTGCATAATTTGAATTTAGTCGCAGCACAATTGAGTTGTGCTGAAGGCAGTGCGAGTTTCTCTCAGTGGGGCAGTATGGTGTTCAGTGTGGGAGAGAATGTGGCACTCTGGCCAGAGCTGCTGAATTTGGAAATGGAGAACCATGTTCAGACCTTCATGACCAGTTCACCATACCACACTCCTGACAGAGCTTATTCCGATGCTACACCTTAGAAGGCCCGATAGACCTTAGAAGCCCAGGTGTCTTAGCACCCGCAGGTGGACCTGTCCACCACAATCCAAACTGCAGTTCACTTCCAGTCTTACGGGCAGGCATATGAAGAAGCACATCCTAGATCGACAGTGAATCTGTCACTGAGGTCACAAGACCCTTGAGGCCAGTCCACCTCACCCATTGGTACCTCCATTGGCCTTTTGCCAGCACTAGCAGTGCAACTTGCCAGGGGTTGGCAATGTAGGATTTGCATGCACACCAAACTTAGGGGGTGATTATAATGGCAGTGGGACCGCCACGTCACCCCATCGGTGGCGGTCCCACCGCCATTGGTGACTGCATCACAGCCCGCCATATTACAATGGCGGGTGGTTACCTGGCGGTCGGAAAGACCAACCACCACGCACCCGACGGGCTTCTTGAGCCCGCCGGTGTGGTGGAGGGGCTCGTGGTTCCTACAATGCTGGTGGTGCCTACCATGCCCGCAGCAGGGATTACGATGTCCCTTACCCGCCAGCTTATCAATGGCGGTTCACCTGCCATGGAAACTGGCGAAAAGGACATTGGGGGCCCGTAGCAGGCCCCTTTACCCCTGGCCCTCAGACATGGGTCCTGGGGGGCATCTATGATGCCCCACAACATATCACTGCACCATGTGGCAGGCACCGATATATTTAACATGTTCCTTTTTTTTTTTACTTTGCTGAGGATGATGCAGCCAGTAGCACCTGCTGCAATGTAAAAGATAGGCACTGCGAACACCGTAGTGGCAGTCGCATTGTAATGCCTATCGTGGGGCCTCCACCTTGAAGGCCAGCGGTCCCATTCCCCGATTCGATGGCGGTGGTACTGAAGTCCGCCTGCCATCGTAGTCAGCCCCTAAGTTTGCATTTTATGAATATGATTCAGCGGGAAATGTATTGATGTTTGCAATTTAATTGACTTTGGTTGGCCTCTTATGTATGAGATTTCCCAGTTGAATGTGCCTTTACATTATACATTTTTGGTTGTATGAATTGATTGCATACTACACTCTCCTACAGGTAATAATTTGAGTGTCATTAGGAGTGTCTGGGACCAATTGTTTTCTTAGGAATTGTTTTCTTTACTAACCTTTGCAAAGGGCCCTAAACTTCACAGCAACACAAGTCACATTTCTTTTAGTAATTTGGGATCCGTTTGAGCTACAAAATTGTTTTGGAGGAAATCGTTAGATTATGCAGCAGATAATGTATTATGTGGCAAATATGATACAGCCATAGTCAAGTGGAAAACATTTTTCCACTTAATTTTGCCCCAACATTGTAGTTGATCAATTTGTAAGTTCCCCAAACCCAAAAGCCGAGTTTGGGCACAATTTGCATTTTAAAAGCAGCCCTATAACACAGGGCTACTTTTAAACTGACCTCAGGCTTCAGCAGTGCACACATGCAAGCGCAGAAAGGGCTGCTGGCCTCTAAACTGCCATGCCTTATTATATTCTAGGGACTTAAAAGTAGTTCTAATCCCCCTGCCCTATTATGTACTAGGGCCTTATAGGAGAGGTCATGCCAATCATAGGGGTACCCTAACCCATTGTGCACCCTAGTGTATGTAGGTGTTTTCACTGTATTTTTAAGTGCCTCTTTCAGAATAGCACTGGCTGTTTAGGCAGAGGCCAGGGTCAGTCAGTCAGGTACCACCAGTACCAGTCAGCAAAAAGTTGGGGAGTGCCCAGGGCGGCTTTGCAACATTAGAGAAACACAAACTCAGAATGTAAAACATAACACCATGGTTGGGGGGTTCTCTTCAATAATCAGAATTTATTTCTATCCTAATGAACCCATTTTCCAACATTAGGATAGGGAAAGACTGGGGAAAAATCATAACGTCCTAATCTATACATTGAAGTTTTTATGCAGCTCTTTGATGACGGTTAATAGCTCACTGTTCAATGTTAGGATTTTAACTTATAAACTTCAAATACCAAAAGAATATCTCAGACAAAAGCAGTAACTCACTGACCTATTGAATTAAAACTTTCACTAGACAAGCCTTCGATCTCTCTCAAAAAAAGAAAATTAATCACCAAAGTTATCTTCACATTTTTATTGTTGCCTGAAAATTGCTGGAGACCAGGAATGCAGCAGCAGGTACTTTTCAAACTCTAATGCACTTGCAAACACGACGCCCCCACCCTAAGTCAGCGGCCTTTGTTTGCTTTGTGCATTAAGATGCAAGATTCATATATATGTTTTTTTTTAAACATTTGGTCTCATTACTATATGAATGTAAATAACAATAAAGCATACATGCAAACTGTGACTACATGCCTGCTTTTCTCAATATTTCACTTCGAAAGTATGCGATTGTATTTGTTTAACGGGCGGTGATTTGTATAGGGTCACTGGAAAGTGCACAAGGTTGTCCCTGTCCCCCCCAGAATTTTGGTGTCTCCTACGCCCCTGGATTCAAGCTTTACACATACAAAAATGTTGCCTTTTGTCAGCGTGCAGGTCCCTCTACCCAAGGATTGGCAAACGTATTCTGCTGCCAGCCTACCCACCATGCGTAATATTCCATGTGCAGCACATTTCCATGTAGATATTATTGATTTAGCTGCCTGTGCTCTCAGAAGGTGAGACAGCTTTCCTATGCAAAGTATGCTTACTCAGCCTTACCCACCACAAAATGTGCTTGTGGTGGGTGCCTGCTGTCATTTTAGGAGATTGGGGCTCCTTTTGCAACAACAGTAATTGACCCACAGCAAGAGAGAAAGACAGAAAGGGACAAAAGGAGAAAGAGAGATAGGAAAACAATGCTGAAGGGAGAAAATAGAATGGAAGAAGAACCAGCAACCTAACAGCTCACCCTGGAATCAGTACCTTCATAATGCCCATACCAAGAATAGGCAACAATTTTCCCAGGAAGAGGTATCGGATCCACAACAAAATAAGTGTAAGCCACCCAATATGAACAGATGAGAAGAAAATGGTGACAAAGATAACTGACTAGAAAAAGGCACATGCAATTCCAGTCTCAACGAGCACTTTCTCGAAAATGTTGGCCTTCACAAGAATATATTGCTAGTTTGTAAAGAAAAACGTCCCAAGTGAGGAACAGCGAGAGACACCACAACTATGGCCAGTAATCAGAATCTGCACTAGACTACGCCTGCTAATAAGAACTTGGCATATACTAAACATGTTTTATACTGTCAAAAAGGTGCACTGAAGACGGCCTACTTATTTTAATTTTTTTATTTTACAGAGTTTTATATAGCGCGAACTTGACCCGAATTGGGTATCAGAGCACTTTACATAGCACCAGTTGCATTTCATGAAGACACATTCATTTTTGTTAGGCACAGGGAGATAAAGTGATTTGCCCAGAATCACAGGATGTTCAGCGTCATTGCTGAGACTCGAACCCAGTTCCCCAGATTCGAGGTCGACCGCCCTGGACGTTAGGCCAACTCCTCTCCTCTCTACTTGACCTACTTGTTTACAATAACACTATCCTGTGGTCCCACCTATTCACTGTAAACTCATCCTGCAAGACTTCATCCCTAATTATGCACACATGATCTTTCATTTCATATATAGCAGAACTCTAAATTACATCTGTGTCCCAGACTTAAGAACATCATAAGAGTAAAGCGACCCTTAATAAGGAAGGACATCGCAAAACTTTACGGCATCGCTACAGTAGGTAGGTGTGAGAAGGGCAGAAAACAAGACCACCCTGCCCTTACAGGAAAAAAAGTAGGAAAATTTAACCCAGCCATATCCAACACAATCAATTTTTCAGAGCTACAAAAAAGCAACTTGTCTTCCTTTCAAGGAACACAGCTCTTCAACATTTAGGGCCTCATGTAGGTAGCTAAATACCGGTCGGTAACGGACGAAATTCGGTAAATATCCCGTTACCGACCGGTATTTAGCTATTTGAGATGTAGGAGGCATATTTCAGGATTCGGTAAATCACCGAATCGGTAAAATTCCGATTCGGTAAATACCGAATCCTGAAATCATATGTAGGGAGCACTCTAAAGAGTGAAAATTAGTATTAAGAATTCGTTATTTACCACCAAATACAGGTTGGTGATAAATAACGAATACCTTGCAAAAAGTAATATTTTGCAGATGTAAGAGTGCCATGTGGCAGACATACATGCCCTAAGGGCGCCACGTGTGCACACATGCAAGATTCAGGGGTGCAACAGGGTGTCAATGTGACACCCTGCCACCCTTGAATATGCACCCCCCATTACCGAATCGGTATTTACCGAATCGGTAATGAGGCACACCTTCCCATTGATTCCTATGGGCCTCCTGCCCATAGGAATCAATGGGAAGGTATGCCTCATTACCGAATCGGTAAATACCGATTCATAATTACCGAATTTTTCCAATTCGGTAAAATTGACCGTATTATTACCTACATCACATTTACCGATTCATAAATACCGAATCAGTAAAATTCGGTATTTATGAATCGGTAAATGTGATGCTACCTACATATGGCCCTTAGTGATTGGAAATGTAGCTAAAGCACATCCTTTTGAAAGGTTGGAAATAATTTGTTGTTGTGTTACGGATTCAGGTATTTCTGTAGGAGCAAGCAGGGTTATGCAACACAGTCCTTATTTGAAGTGAAAAATGCAGTTGCAGCATATGCTTGCCACCTACGCTCCAACTCATGTTCCAAGAATTAAAGACAAAGCATTAACGTTTGAAATAAAATAGGAGAAATAAAGAGATGTCCATCTAACTCTTGAAATTAACAATGTGAAAGCAGAAAACCTGTGATTGTTCCCAGATTCCCAGCTTGACCAAATTGTGTGCTCCTAGGACCTAGGCAAATCTCTCTCTTGTGTTTGATTTAATAGGCTGCTATGTTACACCATGTGTAATAAGATTCTAGGAAACATATAGGATGCACTTGACTGTCATGTGGCTTCTGCTGACCAGCCACACTCTAACCTCATTGCACCAAGAATTTAAGAAAAAGCATTAACCTTTGATGTGAAATAGGAGAAATAAAAAGAGGTATATTTAGTAGCTGAATTGAACAAAGTGAATGCATAAAAACCGTGTGCTGCCCATGACCTCCATATGTCAGGTGGAGGCCATGGTGATGATTGAGGGCTATCGCACTGGAGCATTGCTGTATCAAGAAGAGGGTTGCCGCCTTGTGCAATGCTGTGACCTGAAGGTGCCGTCTCCCTGTGTGCACTGTTCCGAATCCCATAAGCCAGGAGGGGGCCATGGTGAAGGGAGAGGGATGTTGCCCTGGAGCAGCATGTGCTGAAGAAGAGCTACGATTCAAATTCCCAACAATCCAGGAGGACCCAAGACCTTCTGCTGGATTCAGGGAGGGTTACCATGTAGGTGGAGGAGTACCTCTACCATAGCATTGAGACTTCTACTCAACACCAGGCCACAGACGTATGCCAGGGCACTCCAAACCTCCACTCTAGCAAGAGCGGGTAATACTGAATGCTGGGCTGCATGGCCTTCGGGGCGTCTTGCGTTGACTGACATGCAACAGGCTTTCCAAGACTTTTTCTTTCTTAAACTTGTACCCACTAGTGGGGCCTAGCTTGAAAGTCACTTCACATAAATGGGAAATAACCACGATCCTTTAAAAGGGAAGTGGGACTCAAGAAATGACCCAGGGAAAGCAAGTGTTGCTACCTTAAGAATACTGTTTATATTATTTATACACAAAATACATGGGTGAATGTATGAGGAACCCATGTACCACCAATGTAATCCTTACCCGACACACAGTAACACAAGGCAGTGCAATGAGTTACCTTGAGTTAACTTGCATTTTTTGTTGTTGTTGTTTCTTTACAAAGCTAGGAAAAAACTATACCATGAGGCTCCTTCCTCTTTGTGTGTGTGCTGCAGCATACATGCAAAGAGGAAATAATGAGGACAAATAAAGATATATCTCCTTTTTACGCCAGCCTCAGGTAGACTCGCCAGTTTGTTTTTTGTGAGTTTTATATAGCATGAAATTGACCCGAAGGTATTAGATTGCTTTACATGAGCACCTGATGGATTCCTGAGGGACATATTAATCTTTGTTGGGCACAGGCAGATTAAATGATTTGCCCAGAATCACAGGATGTTGAGCGTCCCTGTCGAGACTCAAACCCGGTTCCCCAGCTTTGAGGTCGACCGCTCTAGCCAACAGCCCACATCAAGCAAACCTATGTTTACAAGTGTTTGTAAATATGGGTTTGCATTAAAATACATAGGTGAATGCATAACAACGTCCACTCATTACTCTTGTAATTCCTACATGACACAAGGTAACGCATGGCAGGACAAAGTGCTAATTTGTGTAACAGTGTAGATCCCAAAACAGATTTTGCATCAGGGTTGTGACAGAAATGTGATGGAACCCCAGCTCAAAATCTGGGCCTCAACGTACACATTATTTTTTTTTAACTCTAGCACACAGACTTTGGCAGCAAGGAGACATGTGGCAGTAAATCTGTTCTGCTTAATTGGTTGCAAAGTATGAATTTTAAAATATCCTATGAGGTTAAGACACCTGCTGGAGAGATTTTTGTGTTTCCAATAAATCTAAGGGAATAGTATTAATGGTAAGATAACTCTGGTGGTTAACATATTTGACAGCAAGATCTGTGTTTTGTCTAGTCCCAATTTTGATTCAAAGTAGCATACAGGGTTACTTCGCCTCCTGCAAAGCACATCATGTAATATGCAGCTGGCAGATTAAATTCTATGTAGATAGGTAAGCAGGTTACTGCTTTGAACACAGAGATCCTTTTGTTACTTGCAGTTGCATTGTAATCCTTCTAATATAGCAGAGTGAGCTATGAAGGATGATATGTGACTCCTACTCCCAGTAACCCTCACTGTCTCATGTAACACATCCTGTACAGTGATTTACACACTTGTGTGATTTATTGTTAAGTACGTTTGCTGTAAAGCGCTCTGACACCCTACATTGGGATGAATTGCGCTGTGTAAGAAATAAAAAAACACTGGTATTTAAATTGTTATTTTGCAGTGGGACAGAGTAACTCATCTGACATTATTTCAGTGCATGAATATCTACTATATGTAGGGGTCCGAAAAAAGTAATAATCATGCCTTTCCGAAGTGCCTGTGAAGTCCTGACAAGCTGCGGGCTTTTGATTCCCTTCCAATGCATTTACATCTAGGTGTGAGGTTACAGGCAGCTCCCAGCCTGGATACTTGGACCAAAGGAGGACAAATGGCCCTTAGGTTCGGCCTTTGTTACGGTCCAGCTGGAATCTAAAATGACAAAGCCCCCTCCCCTCCTGTAAGGTGCTGCTTGGAAGGAAAGCAGATACCGAGCAGGCGCTGCTTAATGTGTCCCGGGGTCTGAAAATTATATCGGGACGAGTTTAGCATATTTTACAGTGGAGGCCAACTTCTTGGCAGGGTGGACGACGAAAATTGGCACTACCGGATTTTACTGCTTCGGTTGATGAGCACTCCCTGTGCCTTTTCCAAGAGACATGGAGCTGTGTACCGGTCCATAGGGTGGGCATTTCTTCCTATTCCTCCCCTGCGCAGGTTTCGGAAACAGAAAGAGGGCGACCAGCGGGTGGCCTTCTCATCTGGGTCGCGGCTTCTCTAGACTGCAGAGTCTTGGAGTTTCCCACAGGCTCCCCTGACATACAAAACATTACCCTAATAGATCAAAGGGGAAGAACTGTCCTAAATGTTTATAATGTTTATGCCCGGGGAACCGTGGGCGGGAGAAAGTCCCCTGTAATATCTCTCCTCGAGACCTTGCTAAATAATACCCCATATAAGTCTCGTACATTGGTTGCCGGTGATATGAATTGTACGTTCGAGCCCTTGGGCTCGGACGTCTCCCTCGACCAAGACGAGGAGGATACCAGGTTGGGGATTCCGGTACTGGAAATCCCACCGATTAGACGGTGGTCAGAAGTGGCGCTCCAGTTATACTCCTTGAGCCTTGAATTCAACTTAAGGGCAGCAAATGGTAGGACATCCTCGGATAGGCTGGGTGTCCACACGTACAATAGGCCAGGACATACCTCTAGGTTAGATTATTTTCTAATAGACGTATACCTATGGCCTTATGTAAGGGACATGCAGGTGGTCCCCTCGACTGAAAGTGACCACAACTTGCTCTCTTTAAGTATGGTCCAGTGGTGGCGCTCCTCAAGTAAGGATAACATTAACCGGGTAGCCGCACCCCTGGATGAGTCTGAAGTCTCCCCTTGTGGTAGACGAATAAAATGGGCCAAACTGGTTTTATCAGAGGCTAAGGTAGGGGAAATTCAATTTCACTTAAACCACGCGGTAACAACTCTTGGAACCTCCTTGGAAGGGGTGGGTAGTGTGAGTGGGCTTTTCGTCTCCCTGGTAGAAGCCTTAACTAACGTCTTTACATTATACCATAACAAGTCGGGTAACAAAGACTTTAAAAATCCAGTCGATGGTTGGTATACCCAAACATGCAGGGCTCATAAGGCTAAGTTAGTCGAGGCGCTTAAAGTTAAGTCCCGTAGTGTGATACAGGAAGCAAGGAAGGCCTACAATAAGTCCCTTAAACTTGCCAAGAGGGAGTGGGAAGATAAATACTGGGAAGACCTGCTCCAGGCTAGTAAAATTAGGGACTCTAGGGCCTTTTGGCATCTCATAAGCACGCGGAAAAACCCCGATGCATTTGTGAGACCCTGCAACATCCCGCCTCAAAGCTGGGTAAAACATTTTGGGACCCTATACCTCCCCTAGATGGGGAACGCAACGTGGGGATGGACTTCACACGAGTAACCGAACCTCACGCCTATGATCTCTTCACTCCCTTAGAGATTGAGGGGGTTATAGGGTGGGTAGCCCCTCGCAAGGCAGCGGGCCCAGACGGCCTTCCGGGGGACCTTATGAGGGCATATCCAGCGGATTGGGCACGGGTCATAGCAGCTCTTCTAAATGATATCATGATGGGAGGGGCAGTGCCAGAATCCTGGAAAGGGGCGGTGGTGGTCCCGATTTATAAAAAAGGGTGCAGGGAAACACCGGGGAACTACCGCCCTATAAGTCTGATTGACTCCACCCAAAAGATAGCTGGTAAAGCTATCCTTGGAAGGATTCTCGATTGGGTGGAGGAGAAAAAAATCCTATCAGACTTTCAGGCAGGTTTTCGGGCTGGTATGGGGACAATAGAACAGGTGTTTAGGCTGGCACTACTGGGGTGGAAGGTGGTGGAACTGGGCAAGGGTAGTCTTTATTTGGCCTTTATAGACCTGAAGACTGCCTTTGACCTAGTCCCCCGGGAAGATCTTTGGAGGGTACTTTATGAGTTGGGACTACCCCCTTACATCTTGTCCCTTCTCATTAGCCTACATGCCCATACCTTTGCTCAGGTCTGCTGGGGTAAAAACGGAGAACTCACTGAGAAGATTCCAGTGTCCAGGGGCGTAAGACAGGGCTGTGTCTTGGCACCCACCCTATTTTCACTATATGTGAACGGGGTGGTTAAACATCTACAACAAGAACCAGCCGACGCCCCCTGTCTCGGAGGAGTTCGTATCCCCACCCTGCTTTTTGCGGATGATACGCTCCTGATCTCGAAGACCCCTCAAGGCCTCCAGAAATTACTAACGCGTTTTCAGGAGTTCTGTGCTGCAAAAGGACTAATAATAAATGTGGACAAAACTAAATATCTAGTCCTAAATCCTCCTAAGAAATTGGGCCGTCCACCCACACTTAACTCGATCCCCTTAGAGAAAGTAGCCAAATTCGATTACCTCGGTATTCGAAATACGGATAGGTTGTCTTGGGCTAATCATATTGATAAAATGGTTCTCAATCATAGGAGAGTAGGAGGTGCCCTCATGAGGGAGTTCAGGGCCTCTCCTAGGAGATCACTTACCCCAGTAATTGATATCTACAAGGCCAAAGTAGTGTCATCAGCCTTGTATGGGGCAGAACTGTGGGGCCACTGCCGATTGGACGCCCTAGAGACAGCGGAGAGCAAGCTTCTGAAATCCTTTATCTCCGTTCCACTGAGCACACCATCTGTACCAGTGCGGTTGGACACGGGCTGTAAAAACATTAAAGACCAGGCCCAGCTTCGCCCGCTCCTGCTATGGACACGAATCTGGAGGGGTGAAGAACTAAAATCCTATGCTGATGCCCTGGGGGAAATAATGAGTCTGGGGGGCTGGGCGAAGATAAAGTGGTTAAGAGAAACTAAAAAGCTTCTGGAGATGATCGGATTAGGAGGCTGTTGGTCATCACGTTCAGCCCCTCCAAAAGAAGTTGTTAAGGTGCTTTTCTGGAAATGGACTGTGGAGCGTCTAATTACAAACTCTAACCACTGCAAGTCCACTGTCGCCTTTTTGCAAATTAAAGACATTGTGGCTTTTGAACCCTACCTGGACTTGATCACTCTCCCCTTTGACCGAGCCCTTTATTTTAAATTTAGAGTTGGATCCCTCCCCCTGGGTGCAGTGGTATCGAGTTGGTCATCAGCGGCCCGTTTTTCTCCCAACTGTGCATGTTGCCCGAGTAGGGTTGAGTCCATTGCGCATGTCTTATTTGAATGCCCGGATTATGCAAGGCCTAGGAGTTCCTGGTTGAAACCCCTCTGTCGTAATATGGGCACACGTAGCCACCTAGTAGCCTTGCGTATCCTAACTACGGACACTTCCCCCCCTATAGTTTGTGGAACAGCAAAATTTCTAAAGTCTTTTTGGCTTATTCGCTGTAAGAGATTGTCAGTAGCTGTTTAATTCTTTTTTAGCTAATTTAATAACGGGCTTTTTATGTCCTTTTATCTTTTTATGAATTTCTTACTGGCTTCTTGTAGCATTGTTTTTTGTACATTGTAATGATTGTAGTTTTATTGTGCTTACAAGATATCTTGCATATCGAATAAAAGCTAAATTTGGCTTTGGTAAAGCGCTCTGACACCCTACATTGGGATGAATTGCGCTGTGTAAGAAATAAAAAAACACTGGTATTTAAATTGTTATTTTGCAGTGGGACAGAGTAACTCATCTGACATTATTTCAGTGCATGAATATCTACTATATGTAGGGGTCCGAAAAAAGTAATAATCATGCCTTTCCGAAGTGCCTGTGAAGTCCTGACAAGCTGCGGGCTTTTGATTCCCTTCCAATGCATTTACATCTAGGTGTGAGGTTACAGGCAGCTCCCAGCCTGGATACTTGGACCAAAGGAGGACAAATGGCCCTTAGGTTCGGCCTTTGTTACGGTCCAGCTGGAATCTAAAATGACAAAGCCCCCTCCCCTCCTGTAAGGTGCTGCTTGGAAGGAAAGCAGATACCGAGCAGGCGCTGCTTAATGTGTCCCGGGGTCTGAAAATTATATCGGGACGAGTTTAGCATATTTTACAGTGGAGGCCAACTTCTTGGCAGGGTGGACGACGTCCACCCTGTGAAAATGGGGAGCGTATGCCTGCCACCCGCGTGTACCCCCGACTTGTGCCCTGCAGATAGCTGTATTTCATGCAGATGTTTTGTTATTGTGCAGTGGACTCGGAGGGCTACTGTCTCACCAGATGCTATTCGCTGCATTGTGTATCATTCTGCCTCCTATTAAGTGCTTCTGTTGCAAAGAATGAGGGACTCTGTTACATCTAAACAATACACTCAGTCAGCAAACATTGAATTCTTTATCTTGTGTTTGCATTTTATACAGAAATTAATCTTCTCTGAATTTTATTAACTGAGCTAGACTTTTTTTTAAGACTCGAGTGAGAGCCTGACCTTAAAATGGCCACCTAATTCCTTTCACTTTCGCACATCAGGCCAGCCTGACCTCCTCATGAAATCCCAGCTATAGCTCACTCTTCCCCCTTTGTATTTGTTATATGGCTGTGGCTCTTCTGATGCCAAGTCACTAAATACAATTCCAGAAACCCAGCAGTTCCCCTGATGCAGCCCCATTGTGCCCACGCCAGGCACCTGTGTACAAATCACAGCACCCACCAACACGTCTCCTGCAGTTATGTGAACCTTCAGCTGTCAGTCTACTGCACATATGTAAAACATGCTTTGACAGCATCTGCGAGGCAGGCCCATTGTGCTACCACCGGGAGCTGCTGTAGAAAATCACACCGCCTGCTGCTCTTCTCTGGCTCATGCCCAGCAGCCCTCTTGCTGCCAGGTGCTCCTGTGTGATTTATGCCTCTGACCCCTTAATTGGCTCCTCCACCACCATGACCATGATCATGAACAACACCATTGCTAACACTACCACCATTATCGTTCCTACCCTAACCACAACACAACCATTAATGTAGGCATGATTACTACCACCATTGTTACCACCTCCATTGCTACAATCATTGCCGTATGTACCCCAAGTACCCCATTACCATCAAAACCACCATGACTGCACCACCAATGCCACCAATATTACTACCAACATAACAAGTACCGTTATCACCACTGTGACCTGTACCATTACATACACCACATTGTCTTTTGCACTCCCAGGATTATATTAACATCATTACCACCACTACATTACCATCACCATTACCCCTACAAATACTAACACAACCACCATCATTCTCGCTATTGTCACCAGCACCATTACCACCACCATTACCACCAAATCTCATAGCTCTGACTTTAATGATCTATAGCATGCAAATACACAGGGCCGGACTTAGCGCTGATGGCGTCCGGCGCACAATACATTTTTAGCGCCCCCCCAGCGACCTCCTCCTCGGATTCCCTCAGTGCCACAGGGCAAATGTGTCCTCATCTCTCCATAGCCGCTCTCTCACATACATTTAATTTGTTTTAAATCCCTAACTTATTTTATGCAAGTTTCATGCGACTCTTTAATGATAGTTCTCCACAATCAATGTTCCATATTAGGGTTGTATATTATGAACTGTGGTAACAAAAGGATCTCTATGGCAAAGGCAGTAATCCACTCAGCTATCCACATTAAATAAGGATCTGTGTTCTGCATGTTACGCGTTCTTTACAGCAGGCATGTTAACCCTCTGTGGTACTTTATGGAGAGTCAAAACTGCCACTAGACAAAACTCAGATCTCTTTCAAGCAGGCAGGAACAATAACCAACACATTTTTTATTGCTGCCTGAACGCTGGACACACAAGGAACTCTGCGCAGGCGTTTTCAAATTGTGAGTTACTGCTAAACACAACCACCCCTCCGGGAGGTCAGCGTCCTCTCAACAGGTCAGCGCCCAGTGCAGCCGCACCAGTCGCGGTACCCTAAAGCCGGCCCTGCAAATATAAGCATGCTTTTGACGTGTGTGTGGCCAGCTCTATTGCATTTGCCAATGCTTACTTAAACTGATTGTACCTCAACATGGATAATTAAAGGTTTAAAACAACAACCCTAGGCTCTAGTGCATTCTTAACTCGGGAAAAAGGAGAGAAAAGTCTGGTCATACATGACGTCTGCTTTATGGTCTCACCAGTTGAGTAGATCGATGCCTCATTTTCAGGCCTGCTAGCGATTAGTGTGTTAGGAGATGTTAGCATGAATTGTAAGTCAGCAGCTCGCATAAATCAGAAATCAGCATTGTGGCACTCCGAGCCCAGGAGTTCGAGTGAAATGTAGAACACCGCCGCCCGAGGATGCGTGGGATTTCTTTTAACACATTCCTGCATTCAAAGAAAACCTTAAATGTCGGCTATTACAAACAGACGAATAAGCCCTATTGACGGTATCAAAATATGGCTGTTTCAAAGAGCGCAGCATTGTCTTTGAAAGAGCGCCTCGTTTAAAGAAAACTGGATATAGCAAACAGAGCTGTGAGCTTGATGGCGGCAGCCCCAGGGGCCTGCTGTCGAGCAGAAGCCTGCATAAAGGAGGCAGGCAAAGCGCTTTTATATGGGCCTCTTTCAAAAAAGTCCCTTTCCCGTGATATAATCAGATTTACAAAGAATAACTTCTATTGTTCGGCTACATATTTTCATTAGTGGCTGGAAAATGTTGGCGCTTTGCTTCCTTCAAAGCAGGGTGACCACCTGTCAGTACAAGTGGATGGCGCCTCAGTCACTCCACCTTTCAAGAGTGTGGATGGGAAATTATTGCTGATTGGAGATTAATCAGGACAGAAGATTAGCTGCTCTTTAAAGCCTCATCCAGCAAGAGGCACCCACAATAATCAGTCAAGAGATTGTGAAAATGCTCAAAAATTACACCTCCTTGCAGTCTACAGACAGCTGGGACTTTGGCGAATTAAGACAGGACAGTGGAAAGATAGTGGGACAATAATGGTTAATATATTATTTGTTTTGGAACTCAACAGCTTTTTTATTTGCAAACTTCAGATACTTTCGCTAAACCATGAAACGTTTCACTTAAGCAAGGCTTTTGGTTGAAAATCTGGACTTTTGCATGCATTTTGCACTTGACTTCCTCTTAAAGAAAATCCAAGCAGGACATGCTCTCATGCAAAATACTCAAAAGTTACTGGTGGAACATGTTTTCCGAGTATTTGCAAGATAAAAGCTAAGGGCCATATTCTCAAGGAGCCATCTCCGATTTAACGGCACTTTAGCGCAGCCAAAGTCGTGATAAATTTACCGCCCCTTCACAAGCCTGTGAAAACAGCCTACAGCACCACTTTTCCGGCGTTAGCATCCGCAACAAACATTGCCACGGATGACCCCGGCAACTATCGCTAATAAGATGCAGAGTAGGCGTTCCCAAGCAAAAAGCAGCAACATCACTCCGTAACATTCTCAACGACCAGCCATATCTGCGATAAGAACAAAAAACAGGCGATAAGGCACGTTAGCAACAGGAAATTAACACCTGCTCAGACCTGGTGCAAAGTCTGACCACAACCTGCACCAGACAACGGAGCACAGCCCATAGCCACACATGAAGAACAACAGATGCCCCCGAGCAACTGAACATGCAGCACGGACACCCAGGAGAGCCACAACACCCACCAACACCACACCCAGGCCCACAACCCCCCCCTAGGACCTCCCCTCCAACCCCGGACAAAGAAACTGCACACCAACACCTCGAATCCCAAAACAAAATATTTTGGCTGATGTCGCACAAGCAGGAAAATCAACATACATGAGTGGTCAGAAAATGGAGAATCAGTCATACAGCAATGCAATCACCAACACAAAACCACCATTCAAACAAAAGCCAAAACAATCATTCGGATGAGTCCCAGCGAGTCCTAACTGGACAATCTGTAGGACACAGCCTGGAAGACAAAATCCAAGAGAGGAAGGTGTGCCATGCGTCCAACAAAGGAAAGAGAGGGAGAGAGCGAGGATCAGAGACGAAGTGAGATTGCACAAGCAGCGCAAGGCCTCTCGGGCACCTGGCTCCTCATGTCAACATGTGTGTGTGTGTGTGTATCGCCACCCGTACACCATGAGCCCAAGGCCTTGTCCCAATCTCAGCGTCAAAGCCACATCACATTCCGAAAACGCAAGTAGTAGTCAGACAAACATCAGGGATGAAAGCTACTTTGTTCTAATGCAGAAGGCAGGAGGACACCTGCACCTCTGACCTTGGTCCAGAACGCTGTTGGAAAACCCTGAGAGAGATGCCATGGCAGATGGGGACGACTCCCACACCACGCATTGTACAACCCCACACACAGAAGCCCCTGCCTGAGGTACCCCCACATGGGATATCCTTGACACTCACAGAAACAGCAACCCATTCTCCCCAACGTTGCACACACATCCGAATCATTGCTCAGAGCTGTGACATATCCTCCACACAACTTCCGCAGTTCAGAAGAGTGCCGGTTCCACGAGACGCACCAACGCAATGGCAGGCCATCCCGGGCACATACACAACCTCCGTCACGTGGAACAGTACCGTGCACATATGCTGCATTTACTGGCAGTGCTGCGGATCAGTTACCAGCTGAGCTTTCACCATGCCTACGTCACCTGTGTCCAGCCCTGGTTCCACTGCCGAACATGCACATTCGAGTGTCCCATGGATGTCTGCCTATCCAACACAGCTGTAGATGAATTGGACTGCGCCCCCTGTTGGATCACAAACAGGAGTGTAACCGAGACAGCCGTGCATGGGATGCCTTGACTTACTGTGTATGTATTGGCAGTTGTGCATGGGAGATTGCACAATTCCTCGTGTGCAGTGACCACATCGAGGCGCTCCCCTATTGGGCTGTGTTGCGGATTGGTGAAACGGCATGGTCTGAGCACACCTGCCCGGACCAGTTAATGGATTGGCTCACCCTGGTGTTCCTTGAACACGACAACTACGTACTATTGGAACACATTGCACATGAAGTTGAACGGACATTTATGGACGAGTAATTACGTTCCTGCAGCCACATCGAATTGTCAGCCACAGCACAGGTCCCAACAAATTGTTGCATCATGGGGAATGCTCACATATCCCACCACAACAGAAGACATGTCTGCCTTCCTCAGGACTCTGGATGCATGTGCGTTGAACTACGAGTGTGTACAAACACCTGTGCAAGGTGATGCAGGTCCATGGTCGGACCTCGTCAGAGCTGGTTGCTCCACCCGCCGCCTGGCTCCTCCTGAGTGCACCCGGTCCCCAGTGCTGCCGCCGCCTGTTTGCCGCTGCCCCTGCGGCTGAGGTTCTCTTTTCCCTCGTCTTTTATTTTATTGTTGTTGTACCTGTATTTTCTTGTTTTTTCCCCCACTGTTGTGCCTCTGACTCTGTATTTGCTGTTTTCTACTGTTGTGCCCCTGTTTTTGTTTTTTTGTAATCCCGCCGCCTTTCCCGCTGCTCCACCCTGCTCCCTGTCGCTGCTCCCCCGTGGCCCGCCCCCTTTTTCTTCTGTACCCTCTCCCATTGGCCACCCCGCTCCCGCCTCCCAGCTGCTCCTCCCTACCACTTCGCCATTTATGGCGGGGACCACGCGAACGTGCAGCGGTCACGCGCAGCGGGCGCACCGATTGCGCGCCAAAGGCAAGCCCGTCTACGCCCGTCCGCGCCTGGACCGCGCCCAGCGCCAGAACCCCTGGTCCTCGCCGGACTCAGCTAACACGACAGAGATACAACGCCGCCACCCTCCTCGCTCTCAACACCGGCCGACAGCCAGCCTGCTACCTAGCCACCGCGAAGCGCAATCACGGAGCCTTCACCTGCAATGCCTGCAACTTCACCTGCACCCGCACCGCACCCGCGAAGCCAGACCCCAGCAACAATCACCTCAAGTGCATCTTGCTCAACACCCGCTCCGTCCACAGACACGCCGTCGAACTCTGGAACCTCCTCGACACAACATCACCTGACGTCGCCTTCCTCGCAGAAACATGGATGAACGCCTCCTCAGCTCCCGACATCACCACAGCCATCCCGGATGGCTACAAGATCACCCGGAAAGACCGCGTCAACCAAGCCGGAGGAGGTATCGCCATCGTCCACAGAAACTCCATCTGAATCACGACCAACTCCGATGACTCCCTCACCGTCGCCGAACACCTCCACTTCCAGATACACACCGACCCCAAGACCACCCTCAGAGGCACCCTCGTATACCGACCCCCAGGACCACGCACACAATTCAGCGAAGCCATTGCAGACTTCGTCAGCCCGCACGCCCTCACCTCCTCAGACTACATCCTCCTAGGAGACCTCAACTTCCACCTGGAGAACAACAACAACAGCAACTCCGCCACCCTGCTGGACAACCTCGCCAACCTCGGACTCAAGCAGCTGGTGAACACCCCCACCCACTATGCCGGCCACACGCTTGACCCCATCTTCACTTCCAGCAAGCACATTTCCTTCAGCCACTCCACCGAACTACACTGGACAGACCATAGCTGCGTCCACTTCAACTTCAGGAGAACCACGACTCACCACCACCCTCAACAGGTTCCCCGCAGAAGATGGAGCAAGATCACCGCCGTCCAGCTCACCACCTCCCTCAGCCAGAACCCCCCACCAACACAACGGACCCCAACGAAGCAGCCCACAACCTCACGCAGTGGCTCACCAACTGCGCCGATGCCCTCGCACCACTGAAGAACCCTCCCAGCAGACACGGCAGCAGGAAAGCCCCTTGGTTCACAGACAAACTCAAAATCTCCAAGAAAACCTTCCGCACCCTCGAGAAAGCCTGGCGCCACGAACAGACTACTGATAACATGACAGCCCTCAAGAACGCCACCCGCAAACACCACCAACTGATCCACACCACCAAAAGGACCGCATTCAAAGAGCGCCTGGACAACAACTCCCACAACAGCAAGGAACTCTTCAGCATCGTCAAAGAGCTCTCCAACCCCAGCGCCTGCAACAATGACATCACACCCACGCAGGACCTCTGAAACTCACTCGCCTCGTTCTTCCACCGCAAGATCGCCGACATACACAACAGCTTCGGTGCACAGACCACAAACCCTATCACCGATCAGGCACCCCCCACCACCACCCTCCGCTCCTGGACCATGGTCAGCACCGAAGACATCACCCGCACGATGAACACCATCCACTCCGGCTCCCCTACAGACCCCTGCCCACACCACATCTAGAACAAAGCCGACTCCATCATCGCACCCCAACTCCGGGACATCATCAACAGCTCCTTCGCAGCTGCCACCTTCCCGGAGAGCTGGAAACATGCCGAGCTCAGCGCCCTCCTGAAGAAACCCACCGCGGACCCCACGGACCTCAAGAACTTCCGCCCCATCTCGCTCCTCCCTTTTCCGGCCAAAGTCATCGAGAAGACCGTCAACAAGCAACTCTCCGCCTTCCTCGAGACCAACGGATCCCTCGACCCCTCGCAGTCCGGTTTCTGAGCTAACCACAGCACCGAGACCGCCCTCATAGCTGCCACCGACAACATCAGGTCCCTGCTCGACAAAGGGGAAACAGCTGCCCTCATCCTCCTGGACCTCTCAGCAGCCTTCGACACCGTTTGCCACCGCACCCTAGTACAGCGCCTCAGCAACATCGGAATCCAAGGCAAGGCCTTGGAGTGGATCATCTTGTTCCTCGCCGGCAGAACACAGAGAGTCCGCCTCCCCCCGTTCCGCTCCACGGCCACCGAAGTCATCTGCGGTGTCCCGCAAGGATCATCGCTCAGCCCCACCCTCTTCAACGTCTACATGAGCCCCCTCGCAGCCATCACACGCCAAAACAACCTCAACATCATCTCCTACGCCGACGACACCCAGTTGATCCTCTCCCTCACCAACGACCCCGACACCGCCAGAGCCAACCTCCAAGAAGGAATGAGAGACGTCGCGGAATGGTTGAAGCTCAGCCGGCTGAAACTGAACTCAGATAAGATGGAAGTTCTCATTCTAGGATCATCCCGCTCCGCCTGGGACGACTCCTGGTGGCCCCCGGCCCTGGGCTCCGCACCCAAGCCAACGGACCATGCTCGCAACCTGGGCTTCATCCTGGACTCCTCCCTCACGATGACCAAGCAAGTCAACGCCATCTCGTCTTCCTGCTTCAACACCCTGCGCATGCTCCGAAAGATCTTCCGTTGGATCCCCACGACACCAGGAAGACGGTCACCCAGGCCCTCGTCACCAGCCGTCTGGACTACGGAAACACCCTCTACGCTGGATCCACAGCCAAATTACAGAAAAGACTCCAGCGCATACAGAACACCTCGGCACGACTCGTCCTGGACACCCCCCGCTTCAGCCACACCTCCCCCAGCTGAGAGACCTGCACTGGCTCCCCATCAGCAAGAGGATCACGTTCAGACTCCTATCCCACGCACACAAGGCTCTCCACGACATGGGACCCACTTACCTCAACAACCGCCTCACATTCTACACGCCCACCCGCCAGCTCCGCTCCACCAGCCTCGCTCTTGCCACCGTCCCACGCAGTCGCAAGACCACCGCCGGAGGAAGATCCTTCTCCTACCTGGCGGCCAAGACCTGGAACTCCCTCCCTACCCACCTACGGCTGACCCAGAAGCATCTCGCCTTCAGGAAGCAGCTCAAGACCTGGCTCTTCGAACAGTAGCGGATCCCCCCTTCAGCGCCTTGAGACCCTACGGGTGAGTAGTGCGCTTTACAAATACCATGATTGATTGATTGATTGATTGAGCAACACAGTGTCGTTTGGCAACATTACCAATTCGGACATACTGCTGGGGGGAAGAGTACACACATGGCAATGTAGCATGACATGTGAACCTGTCGGACCCTTTCACCTGATCACTGTCAGCAGAGCAAACAATCGCTGCACTACGGTGGGAGAGCACTATGCAGATCCCATGGGCAGTGAGTCATGTCCCCTCCCACGGGGCAATGGGCAGACGCCAAACAACACATGACTCATCCAGCAAGGCAAGGTGGGCTGAGACCGTTGCCATCAGTGATGATTGTTGTACATTTTTGCCTCACCATTTTCTGAACCTCGACATGTTCCCATCCTGCGTGTAAGTGTCTTATGCATGTCCCTGCCTGTTGTAGCCATTGCCTCGTCCGTACTGACACGTACATGCCAATAAAGTCTATGCAACTCCACTGGTGTCTAACTGTGATCAGTGTTGATCGGATTGTCCACTCGTGTGCCACAATGAGCATTGTCCCTACACAGTGAGGAAATGACTGACGCATGTGCAATGGTGGTGGCTCCCTTTTGCAAGCTCCACCTCTGTGAGCCAGACATTGTTTTGGGATAGTTGCTGGCCGACCTGTGCACTTACGTGACTCCAGCAATGTGAGTATGGTGTCCAAACTCAGACCATGTGGAGCAATATTATGAATTGTAACAGGACGTGTCCACACAGATGTGTGTGGATAGGTATGCAACGTGAAGTTCGGTTGTCACATGTGATGGAAGACCCCACTTCTCACCTGCTACCGATTTGGTCATTCCTACACACAGCCCTATTCAATACATGGACGTGTGCCTACGTTGGGGGGTTGTGAGATTGTTGTTGATGTGCAATGGGGACACAGCTAGTACTCACCTTCACAGTCATCCAATTGGCCATGTGTCTCAGGGATACACATGCGCATAAATGTCAGTTACCATGGTGTACATTCATATGCAATCATTGTCCCTACATCCAGCCATACTTCCATACGTGAGTGAACATAGTCATGACACATCTGTGTGATTTAGAATGTTTTATTCACATTCAGGCGATTGATGGAGCGGGAGCTGTACATGGCCATCCAAGCCCACATTAGATGGAAGCCCAGTGGTGGGCCAACCAGAGTCCTTTGGGGATTGAAAAGGGATTAGGAAGAGGGGGAGTGCAGTCCGCAGCAGGATTGCTGTGTAATTGTCCAGCAGTGAAGATATGACAGTCCGTGTCGGGGTCCGGGTGAATGTCACAGAGTGTACTGGGGGTCAGTGGGAGGTACTGCCCCAGGGCATTATGCATAGGGTAGCACCAGGCAGGGACAGGCCATATGGCGGTGATGGATGCTACTGCCTCCTTCCTCACACAATAATTACCATCCCCATCTTACTCCCCTGATACGGGTTCGGTGTCCGGTGTGTCCAGTGTGTGTAGCGGGGAAATGGCTGCATCACTGTGTGCCACTGACAATTCAGACTGGGAAGGTGATGGGGCTGCATCACTGTGTGCCACTGACACATCAGGGGTCGCAGCTGTGTGTGTCGATGTTCCCGCTGCAGTCATCTGTGACAGTCTCAGTGTCAACAATGGCAAGATGATGTACTGCAGGGCATTGAAGTTCCCAGATACTACTCGCTGGTGTCCAGCTGTGGCAGCCATAATTCCAGCCTGCATCTGCTCCATGGTCTCCATTGACCTCCGCATCTGTGCCAACTCTGTGCTGTCATCGCTGGTGCCTGTCTGCCCAGACAGTTCTTGTATCCGATTAATGGCCCCATCGAGGTCATCCAAGGTCTGTGGTGGAGCATGGTGCGTACAGGGGGTGTCCGATAGGGACTGTATGTCGTCCCTGATGGGACTCAGACACCCACGTATGGCATCGAGTTTGGCTGCCACGAGCTCAGAACTCACCCGCATCTGTTCAGCCAACTCCACCTGGCAACCCCACACACAATGTTGGAATTCCATGTATTGGTCAGGGGGGTCCTGGGAGACAGCCGTGGTGGTGTGTGTTTCCTGCTGTGTGATCTGTGCAGGTGGTGGGGTCACCTCGAGGCAGCTGGCCTGCCCTGCTCCTGGGGATGGGGTGAGGAGGCTGTCCATTATCCGTTGGAGGGTGTCTTGACATATGTGCAGGTTGTCCTCTTCATCATCAATGATGGGATGTGTGGTTTGCTCTGCAGGAGGTGTTGTCTGTCCATCTGCAATGTAAAGGGGAGATGCAGGTTAACAGAGTTAAGACTGCATGCCAATGTACATTGTGACTGTTTTGGTGGGGCTGGCTATTTCATGGCAGGCAGTGTGTTTTTCGACTACATGACCGATGTGTGGTAGTACCCGTACATTATCATCACACAGTGTCATGCAATGCTAGACAGTTATTACTCACGAGCGGAACCTGTTGTGAGCCCTGTCCTGTGGTGTTGGCATTGCACTTTGTACCACATTGCTGTCATTGCTGATTGCTATGTGTGTGTGATGCATTGTGGGGGAGTTGCCCCTGCAGCTCTGATTTCGTGTACCCTTCTCCCTTTGAGGTGTGTTGCCTTTGAATTGTGTGCATTTCGGGGGCTGAATTGTTTTTGACTTGGGACATATGTGCTCTCAGGCAGATTTTTTGGCCTGGTGTATTGTTCATCTGCTGCGTGTATTGTATGGCATGGGTTGTGGGTGCACGTGGTTATCGCAGAGTGTGACCTGCTCCTTTTGGATGTGATCCGCACTGGGCCACCTCCAAGTCGATTTGTGGGCCATGTCATGTTTTTTGGCTCCTGCCATTCTATCGGGCAGGCAGTGTCACTTGCATAGTCAGTGTGACTCACAGAGCCGCTACTTTGCTGGATTCAGCACATGTGCATGGGTCGGTGGTGATATTGGTGATAGGGAGGGGGGCCCCTTTGTGCACATTGTGGACGGGAGCCTACTTGGTGTTTGTATGTGTGCTGCAGTGTGCCAAGGCTATCAGGGACATGTTCCACGATCATTGTGGGTGTGCAGTGTGCTACGCATAATTGTGCATTTGTGCCATTGTGCCCATCTCCCCCCAGTCCCTGGTCGTTACTCACCCTGTTGCTGTTGGGTCAGGTCGTATCGAGCTGGGTCCAGGACCCCAAATTATCCCACCGTCTCCACACTGCTGACTGTGGTGACCATTTCCCCCAGCCCATCCAGCTCCTCCTGTGTCACAGGACTCCCACCTCCAGTCACCGTTGCTGCCTTCCTGTTGGCGGTGAGTTTCTGTTTGATCTGCCTTTTCACATCATGCCAGCGCATCTTGACCTCCTCCATTGACCTCCTCGACACTCCGACTGCATTGACGTTGGTGACGATGGCTGCCATATTTCCGTTTGGGTTGCCAGTGCCGCAGTGGAGGTGCCGAACAGTTGTTGATGTTCTATCATCTCCATGACGATGATCCGGTCTTCCTGCGGACTGGACCCTGTCTTCCTCTTCCTCTTCTCCTTGCCCTTCCCCGAACACGTGGTTCCTGGCTGACCCTCCGTGGGGCTTGTGGAGTTTGGCTTTTCCTCTGCACTCAGTCCGGGTGCATCCATGGTGCTACGCAGTTTGAATTTCTTTTTTCTTCTTTCTTTTATAGTGCATTTTCCCACCCGACACTAATTTTTGTACCGCGATTGGCCTCATCGCATGATTTTTGGCGTTCGCTTTTTGCATTTTTGTGGCGTGGCATTGATTTTAACACTGGACCATAATCAGCTCCTAGGTCCCCACCTTTTGTTTGGATAGTGATAGCACGGCAGTTGTGCCGAGGGACTTCTATCTTCTCTCTTTCTCTGCTTCCTTTTTCCTTTCACACACTAGGCATTGTGGTCCCATATTGCGGGCGTTTAATTTTTATATACTAATTTTTATATATAGATTCATGCCTCTATCTATTTGGCTTGTTTTGGGATATCTATTTCCCAACCTCCTGCTCTGTTTGAGTTATTTTAAGAATTTTAGCTACTGGGGTTACAGCCACAATTAGTGTGGGCTACCTTAAGGGACTTTGTTTGACTCTTTTGCAGAGATACTGGCCCTGCTGCACCAGCATCTCTTGTGGGCGGCGGGTACTATTGCACACTAATTTTTGTGTCCCGACACCTGCCTGGTAAGAGCCAATGTCATTACATATGCATTTCAAACTAGTACGCCGATGCCCTGTCACCGGGTGTAGTCTCCCTGGTTGACGCATGCGCATCTTTGATAGCATCTCACGCATGCGCATTACTTGGGAGCACACGCGGACATACCGGAAGGGGATTCCAATCGGGCTCCACCTTTCTTGGTTATATCTAGCCCGCTTTCCCGCCAGGAGTAGTGCACCATTGGCGGATGGATGGACGGGTTTTAAAGATGGGAGCCGGTCCCAGACCAGTACCGTGAGTACATAGTAGGCACCTGATAGGTGTTAGAACACCTTACAGTGACTTAGTTACCTCCTTGGATATTTTACAAGAGTATTTGCCTCTCCCTGCCTTTCTGACTGCCCCCCTCTTTTTATTCCAGCACGGCGGGCTTCCCCCCCGGCCTCTTGAGTTTGGTGGCGCGGTATATAATATACACCGCGTTTGGACTTTATGAGCACGGTGAGACTACATTTTGAGTCCCGGCATGTTGACTTGGCATTTTAAGTAGGGGAGGTTCTATAGACAGGGTCGCTGCATATTTCATTGACAACGTGGTCGTGTTTGGCGTCCACCAGGAAGTTACCCAAGTCTGCCCTAGTATTGATTTGTGTCCCACGAGTCTGGATTTATTTTAAATATTCACACTAAGTTTGGAGTGTATACATTGTGTTTAATGACTGTTTTTCACCGGTATGGTCCGTTGAGAGACCAAGCCCGTACCGGCCATGGGTATTGGCCATCAGTGGTACTGGGTCCTTCAACGGACATTCGTAAGGGGTCACCTGGATATGTCAAGTCTGCCCTGTTCCCTTTGTGTCTTTGTGAGTGTGATTGTGTGCACACGACCGTGGCACACCATGATACATCAAGCCAGTCTGATGATCATAATTTGTCTTCTTTCCTGTGTTTCTTTCCCCCAGGTTAACATCGGGAGTGCTTACAACCATTGGGTTGTAGCCATCATACAGTCCTTCTTGTCAGCCCTGAAATTTTGAGAGGGTACCTATATTTTAAATTTGGATATCACGTGCACTTCACTCTAATTGTTGTTTTGGTCCTAAAGAAGAGCCAATGACCTTTATGGCAATAAAGGCGTGAAACATGTCGACCTATTAGACGTTTTACATTAGGACATACTATGCCCTTTAGGACAATATTCCTTTGTATGCTGCCTAGGGCTCCATCATTTCTACACATGCTGTATGACACCCCCTAGCAAGCTTTTAATTATCTTGCACGTCACTATGCACCTTGTATAGAGCACCTACTTTCCCCGCACACCCACATGCACCATCCGGCAGTCCTTAAAAGATCTCCGATAAAGTGACCCTTCGGGGGACCCGTTGGGAATTGCAGCGCCGGCCCAACGAGGAGCACCTGCCCGATGATGAAGCATGACATCCTCTGGGGTGTGTGAGGGCAACAATTAAAAGGACATGTTCTTCCCACTTCATGAGTGGGTTCACGCACAATACCTGGGGTCTTATCTTTTCCTGTATCTTTCTTTCATTTGATAGGCTTGGGTGACTATTTGCACCCGACCACAGGAACAGTGTTCTTTTGTTGTTATTGCTAGGCATGAGGAGCATGAACACTGGACCATAATCAGCTCCTAGGTCCCCACCTTTTGTTTGGATAGTGATAGCACGGCAGTTGTGCCGAGGGACCTCTATCTTCTCTCTTTCTCTGCTTCCTTTTTCCTTTCACACACTAGGCATTGTGGTCCCATATTGCGGGCGTTTAATTTTTATATACTAATTTTTATATATAGATTCATGCCTCTATCTATTTGGCTTGTTTTGGGATATCTATTTCCCAACCTCCTGCTCTGTTTGAGTTATTTTAAGAATTTTAGCTACTGGGGTTACAGCCACAATTAGTGTGGGCTACCTTAAGGGACTTTGTTTGACTCTTTTGCAGAGATACTGGCCCTGCTGCACCAGCATCTCTTGTGGGCGGCGGGTACTATTGCACACTAATTTTTGTGTCCCGACACCTGCCTGGTAAGAGCCAATGTCATTACATATGCATTTCAAACTAGTACGCCGATGCCCTGTCACCGGGTGTAGTCTCCCTGGTTGACGCATGCGCATCTTTGATAGCATCTCACGCATGCGCATTGCTTGGGAGCACACGCCGACATACCGGAAGGGGATTCCAATCGGGCTCCGACTTTCTTGGGTATATCTAGCCCGCTTTCCCGCCAGGAGTAGTGCACCATTGGCGGATGGATGGACGGGTTTTAAAGATGGGAGCCGGTCCCAGACCAGTACCGTGAGTACATAGTAGGGACCTGATAGGTGTTAGAACACCTTACAGTGACTTAGTTACCTCCTTGGATATTTTACAAGAGTATTTGCCTCTCCCTGCCTTTCTGACTGCCCCCCTCTTTTTATTCCAGCACGACGGGCCTTCTTCCCCGGCCTCTTGAGTTTGGTGGCGCGGTATATAATATACACCGCGTTTGGACTTTATGAGCACGGTGAGACTACATTTTGAGTCCCGGCATGTCGACTTGGCATTTTAAGTAGGGGAGGTTCTATAGACAGGGTCGCTGCATATTTCATTGACAACGTGGTCGTTTTTGGCGTCCACCAGGAAGTTACCCAAGTCTGCCCTAGTATTGATTTGTGTCCCACGAGTCTGGATTTATTTTAAATATTCACACTAAGTTTGGAGTGTATACATTGTGTTTAATGACTGTTTTTCACCCGTATGGTCCATTGAGAGACCAAGCCCGTACCGGCCATGGGTATTGGCCATCAGTGGTATTGGGTCCTTCAACGGACATTCGTGAGGGGTCACCTGGATATGTCAAGTCTGCCCTGTTCCCTTTGTGTCTTTGTGAATGTGATTGTGTGCACACTACCGTGGCACACCATGATACATCAAGCCAGTCTGATGATCATAATTTGTCTTCTTTCCTGTGTTTCTTTCCCCCAGGTTAACATCGGGAGTGCTTACAACCATTGGGTTGTAGCCATCATACAGTCCTTCTTGTCAGCCCTGAAATTTTGAGAGGGTACCTATATTTTAATTTTGGATATCACGTGCACTTCACTCTAATTGTTGTTTTGGTCCTAAAGAAGAGCCAATGACCTTTATGGCAATAAAGGCGTGAAACATGTCGACCTATTAGACCTTTTACATTAGGACATACTATGCCCTTTAGGACAATATTCCTTTGTATGCTGCCTAGGGCTCCATCATTTCTACACATGCTGTATGACACCCCCTAGCAAGCTTTTAATTATCTTGCACGTCACTATGCACCTTGTATAGAGCACCTACTTTCCCCGCACACCCACATGCACCATCCGGCAGTCCTTAAAAGATCTCCGATAAAGTGACCCTTCGGGGGACCCGTTGGGAATTGCAGCGCCGGCCCAACGAGGAGCACCTGCCCGATGATGAAGCATGACATCCTCTGGGGTGTGTGAGGGCAACAAGTAAAAGGACAAGTTCTTCCTACTTCACTAGTGGGTTCACGCACAATACCTGGGGTCTTATCTTTTCCTGTATCTTTCTTTCATTTGATAGGCTTGGGTGACTATTTGCACCCGACCACAGGAACAGTGTTCTTTTGTTGTTATTGATTTTAACGCTGACATTTGACGTGTTATCTGGTGACTATCGCATGCTACCACCACGTTGTGAATACTTGGTTGGCACGGCGTGATCTTCCCGCAATAGGCTGCGATGTTGAGAGTTGTGTTAAGCTACTCTTGCGGTAGTTATCACACGTTCTTGTGAATATACCCCTAAGTGTTGCGTGCATTTGCATACTGAATGCACGAGTTTCTCCCACTAACACTTGCAAGAGTAAACGATGTGAGTAGTAAAAGCAGGAAAACCGGGGTGATCTTGCCTAATAGTAGGGTGTGTGAGATCGAATGGTGGGGTGGAATGGTAAGTGGAAGTGATGGAATCTGAGAGAGGATGGAATACCGGGGAAAAGTTGGAGAGAATGGTCATTAGATTTGGTTGGAAAGATGTGGTGTCCTTTCTGCTCTGAATGTTGAAATCCAAATAAATGACTTAGTTACGGTGTTTGATGCTCTTTGAAACATTGGCAATGAGCTGCAGGATCAGGAGCAGGAAGGCAGTTGATGCAGCAGAGAAAGGTCCACACTGCAAGGTGATGTCCGTTACCAAAAATATCATGACAGATCATAGAAGCATGACTGCAGGATCAGAGGAATCAAGGAGTGCAGGGGTGCTCTGGTGGTATCATGGGAAATGCTGATGCCCCGGTGTTGCGCCAAGAGCAACTCTGACCTCCATCTTACTTGGCCTGGCAGGTTGTCATTGATGTCAGCGCATCAGACAGCAAGGCAGGTCAGAAATTTCTGTCAGTACATTGGTCTGCAAGTAGTACACTGATCACGGATGTCAACTGAAAGGCCGGAACAACGCGGGCAGAGCAATGCGTGCGGAACAACGCTTGCTCAACCACGTTTGCGTGAACAACGCATCTGCCTTAGCCACACATAGAAGTCTGGTGTTCAGGATGGGAAGGGGAGAAGAAGAGGAAGCATTGGAACTGGAAGCTCCAGACTGGTCCACGTAAGTGGGGCTGGGGCTAGGTTTTTGGCCTGGCAGTTCTTAGGAGTGGGGGTTGCTTTTAGGACTCAGGGCAGTGCAGGTCAGGGTACTTTTGTAAAGGGGAACAGGTTTTTAGGGCTCTGGGTGTGGAGAGGGGGTCAAGGTAATTGTAAGGGCTGGGATTGGGGAGAGTTTTTAGGCGTGGGGGCGGTTTTAGGGCTCAGGGAGGGGGGATCAGGGTAGTTTTTTTAATTGGGGGCAGGAGATTAGGCCTCAGGTCAGTGAAAGGGGTTCGGGTAGTTTTATGGATAGAGCGGCGGTACATTTTAGGGCTCATGGCAGGGGAGGTGAATGGGTAGTTTTAAGGACAGGGCCCCATAATTCTCCTAATTGCTACCCTACTCCAACCTTAACATCTCTTTTTATTCCTTAAAGCTACCCTTCCCCGAAACCCACAATCCCCTTACTAACCTTCTAATCTACCATCCATGAAACCTACAAGCACCAAACTACACCTTAATACTCCCCTTCAATAAACCTAAAAAACGCGTACTACCCCTTAAAGCTACCCTTACCTGAATACTAAAAAACCTTACTAGTCTCCCTCTCTCTTCCTCACCTCACTGTAAATGCTCCTCTCTACTTCAGCAGGAGGATGTCACTTTACCCAGGCTCCCGGTACACTTACTTTTACCTGTAAGACATATACATATAATTTATCTTTTTTTTGCATGCAGACATATTTTTCAGAAGATAACATTTTTAACACAACTTTTTCAATTTACTTTTTTCACCACCATATCTTTAATGCAAACTATATATATATATTTAATCTTTATTTCGGCCAATTTGGCCATAAAAGATATACACAAGAAACACATATGAACATGTAAAACCGTCAAAGAAAAATAATCAGGAAACACATCAGATAAAAGACCATACAATTAAAATTAGAACTTAAAATTAGGTGGGAGCCTGCGACTTTAAAATACGGGTACGAATATACCAGACATTGGTAAGAAATTTGGCTAGTGCAAACACAATTGGACCTGAAACGTCAGTTTTTAAAATTCTATACACCGAGAGGTACTCCCTAAAACCAAGGTTTCTAATAAGTGGTAGGAGCCAATATTTCCTGGCGGCCTTGTAAGTTGGACAAAACAAGACCACATGCAGATCGCTTTCCTCTGCTCCCACACATGTCGGACATAGCTTGGTAGATGGCAGTGTTGACCAGGAGCAGGTGTAAGATCGCAGAGGCAATGTGCCATATCTCCATTGGAGAAATAGCTTCCTAGCCAACACAGGAGACATAGCGTCCAGAACCCTCTCCAGCCGGTATGAGTCCTTGCTTTGCGCGAATACAAATGTTAATGACCCCTCATTCTTGCAGTCTAGGGCCATAGCTAATTTCTGCTCGTGGTAAGCACTGACCAAAGCTCTTCGTGGGATCCTTAGTGAGGCGTTAGCTGGATCCGACCACAGGTCAGGGAGCCCCAATCCCATACAGGACTTTTTTATATATTTTATCCACGGGATCTGTAGAGCTTTGGGGTGGGTTAGAAACTCCCTCAGTTCTGCCCTATAAGAAGAAAGTTCTTCGCTGCTCCATAGCCTTCGCCAGAAGACTATGGGTCTGAGACCTAGTTCGTCTGCTATTGGTCTCAGACCCAGGTCCATCCTCAGGGGGAGGAGCGGGGTACTGGACGGGAGTGCTACTATCTGTCTAATGAAGTTGTTCTCAGTTATAGACAAGCTGCAGGAAGCTGTGTGACCCCACAGTTCCGCCCCGTACATCAGAGCTCCTCTAGCCTGTGCCTTGTATATCTGGATAAGCGGCCCCAGCGGTCGATATGTGGAGCTTTTCATCAACCGAGCAATGCCGCCAGTGTGAAGGACTGGGTTTTTCTAAGACCCAGCGGTGCCAGGGAACAACACCTGAAACCTTCGTGGGTTACCTGTTCTGGCGTACCAAACACAGAGACGCGGGACACTTCCAGCGACGTCAGAGATCAGCGTTTATTTTACTGCAGGGATACAGAGGTCACAAGAAGTACACAGCGTGTAGGTTCTCGGAGACTGCTTCAATTTGCAAAAGTGGATCGCTCCTTTTATACACGTTTTTCCCATAGAACAGTATGGTGAACAAAAATTACAACTCAGTTCCCACAATAAACTTCAAAAGGGTCGCGTTCATGTTTCAGGAGGCCGGAACATAATTACCACAGTATTGTCAGTTCCCAACTGTAAAAACATATCCTCTCTGTAATGAACACATTCCATCCTGCCCATAAACACATTAGGAGAAGGGACGAAAACAGATGCAAAGAAAGGACAAGGATGCACAACAGATTAAAGAAGAGTGTTAGGAGTAGTAAAGGAAACTTGATAACGGGATCAAAGACACCGTGTCTAATGTATGCATGACTGAAACAATAGACCGGCACGGCAAGATGAGCCTTGAGCGGGGCCATCTGCCTTTGTCGTGTCGTTTCCCTCGTCATAAAAGTCATACGCAAAGGAACACGTGTCCCTCGTGTAAGCTTGAGAGTCCCAGGGTCACGAAGCAGACGAAAGTCCGTTCGCTGGCTACTTGAGGGCAAGAAACAAAATGGATGCCGTATCTAAAATGGAACCCGAGGGTTCAGATGAACAAACCCAAAAATGAGACGAACCATACGTGGTCGCGTAGCGAAACTGCGTACACCCACTATACTCGTCATTTGCGGTTCGTAGATACCCAACTCATCCATATTCGTCACCACTCAAGAGTGTCGTTCCGTCCCACACGGAACCTCAGACGCTCCTTTTGCCCTCATGTAGGCAAGCACTAGTCAAGATCAGAATCTACTTCAATATTCATCAGATCGTTCAGTTGCTGCTGGAACATCATTCTATTCATCAACGTCTCCTTGGTAACAGATGGTCGTCTTATACACGTTGTAGCACATAGGCCACATAAGGCAGGACCACACTGTACACAAAGACAACACGTGAACAGAAACGTTACAACAATCCCTACGATCATCAGAATCTTCCAACCCCAAGTTGACATCAGGCCCCAAAACCATCCTAGAAGCGTCCAATTACCTTCGTCCACGTGTATGGACTCGGAAATCTTGTGCAACTTCGAGATGGCTTGGTAGACAGTTGGAGCATTGTCAGGAATAAAAATGCAACAACTCGAATGGATAACTTTACACACACCACCTCTATCTGCGAGAACCACATCTAGAACCATACGGTTCTGCAACGTCATGAGTCTATCCGCCTGAAGTTCAGCTGTGAGATTACCAAGGGCACTTGCAGTAATATTAGCAGTCGACTCTACTACACGTGTCAGTTGTCTTAGATTCCTACTATTAACCATAGGTCCCCAAAACGGCAAGAAACCCTTAAAGAAGTCTCCTGCTTCTTGACCGGCAGTATCCTCTTTGCTAATAACGCCTCTCACAACTCTAGTTTTGTGATAATCTGAGGCGACAGTGAAAGTCGGTGGTAAAAGATTCGCAATATAACAGGTACCCGAAAAATCACGGGGTAACCATGTATATGCGCGTTCATAACATACAAAATAAGTGCCCTTAGCGGTCAGAAAAACAGGGGAAGAGAGCATCGGCAGAACATACGTGTCAGTGCAAGCACTGTTCCCAAGTTGTGCTCTCGGATTTCGACCCAAACCTTTCAAGCAGAAATTACCGAGGTGTGGTACAATCCATATTGGGGACGAGCTCTTAAGCTGTCTATCACCCACTGACGTACTATACTCAGCCTCGCTCAGATCCTTATAAGCCTGTACCTCTTCACTTGGGATAAGCGATGCATCAAAAACATCTCGATCTAAATCCGCTATTGCTATCGCCAAAGGTTTGTGATACGGCCCAGGACCAAAATTGGCAGAACGTGGCTCTCGACTGGGGTAGGAATCTAGTGCACTACGGAACATAGTTTGGAATGCTCGAGCCGAACCCTGGGAACTGTAAGGAAGGACCAAATAGGGAATACCCCTATCCGTGGTATGTGGCATTAACCCACACACCCAACAATTTGTAGTGTTCATCACCAACTGATGCTGATGTAGAAGTTGAACGAAGGAGTTATTCATAAACTCCGCACGTCTAGCCTGTTCATGTTGAGGCAGAGGATGAAAAGAATGTGGGGAAACAGTGGTGAGGGAGCTTAGTTTAGGAGAAAGGGTAGGTGAAACAGAAGATAATAACAACTGTGCTCCAAAATATACTCCACCCACCAATAACATAGATACGGTCAGGAACAGTAGGAACACCTGAAACAAAAAACATTTTGTACATACAACTCTTCTTAATTCTGATCTCTGCGCCGACATCCTTTCTACTTCCAACAGCTTAGAGAATGCCATCCTCTACAAACCGTCCGTGACGTACTTGACGCACTTCATTCTGAGAAGCGATTATCAATCCCCAGGAGTTCCCAGGAATCGACAAAAGTAACCGACCTAGCGTCAGAAACCTGCTAAACAGAAAGGAGTACCCGCACGGCCCTACGGTAACTCGGATGGAAAGGTTTCCTCAAAAAGTTCAGATCACAAATCTCTTAGCCGCGGGACAACACATAAAAACTCAAAAAGAAAGGATATAATTGTCCATAATGTTCATAACATCCAAAGAGGAAAAAAAAAACGAATATACAACTAATTTTTATTAGTCCTTGAACGAAGAAAATATCGGCTTCTTCCAGGTCGAGTTTGCTCTACAAACAATTGTTCAGCTGGCACAACAGTGTTCGATGAGATGGACAACGAGTCAGACCTTGGGCTTTCTGCTACCGATAACTCCACAGGTGGGTTTGGCAGTGACAAATCATTCCCTACAGGTTGAGCGTCGCTAAACGGCACAAAGTGCAAAGGAGTCTCAGTTTCTGTTGCCGAAATCCCAGTCCTCACTCAACCATCCGTTGGAAAGGGGATCGGTACCTTCTTCGTGTGGCTGGCGTGTACCCAGTTCTTCCTGCCCTCCAGTCGAACCGCAGTCCTCGTTGTCAATAAGACTTGGAAGGGTCCTACAAATCTTGGCTCCAAGTTACGCTTCCGACCAAAATTTCGGGTAACAACCCAGTCCCCTGGCCGGAGCTGGTGTCCAGGACCCTCTGTCTGCGCTGGTAGAGCTTCAAAGACCTGTTGATGGATTAACCGTAGTTTAGTGGTCAAATCATGCAAGTAATCAATTAACATTGGATACTCAAGACTATCAAAGGCCCTTGGTCTCGGGACCCCCCAAATATTCGCAGGGCGGCCGAACACAATCTCATATGGGCTAAGCCCTACTCGAGAGTGTACGGTCGCTCTGGTCGATAGGAGAGCCAGAGGCAAGGCATCAGGCCATGATAGACCAGTCGTAGCTTGAATCTTGGCGAGCTTCAGTTTCAGGGTACCATTGTACCCTTCAACCAACCCCGCTGCCTGAGGATGATTAGCACTATGGAATTTCTGACGAATTCCAAGGCCCTTACACACACTCTGCATTACACTTCCCTCAAACTCACTCCCATTATCCGACCATACAATCCGTGGCATTCCGTACCGAGGAAAGTATTCCTTCAGCAGGATTTTTGCTGTGGACAGGGCAGTGTTATCCTTAAGAGGATAGGCCTCAATCCATCTGGAGAACGCACAAACCACAACCAAAACATACTTTAGGTTATTGCATCTCTCCATATGAATAAAGTCCAGCTGGATAACCTCAAAGGGACAAACAGGAGGGGCAAAATGACCAGGTGGAGTGGGGGTGCCCTTGCCAGGATTGTGCATCAAACACACCATACAATTCTTAACCACTCTCTCGGCACATTTAGCAATACCCTCATTTCTCCATACAGGGGACAAGAACCTACATATTCCTTTCGCACTGATATGTGACAACCCATGAGCCATCGTCACAACAGCTAATACATACGCATCTGGTAACATCCACCTCTGACATTCCGTCAGGTCAACCCAACATCCATGCATATCCAACTTTCCCGTACTTTCTTTCCACTTAGTCTTCTCAGCTTTAGTAGCTTCGTTCTGAATTGCTTTCATGCTCTCAATAGTATTTTCACACATAGCAGTCTCTGTCGGCCACCTTACTGAACTCGTGACATACATTCGGGTCGCAAGATCCTTAGCCGTTTCCTTAGCAATCTCATCCGCAAATGCATTACCACGACCAACATCATCCGTCACTTTCCGATGTGCACTACATTTAACAATCGCCACTTGTTTAGGCAGTGTAAGTGCATCCAAAAGGTCATTCACGAGCAGTCCATGCTGGATCTTCGTACCATGCGATGTCATAAATCCTCTTTCTCTCCACAGTCTTCCAAAGTTATGCGCAACACCGAATGCATACTGACTGTCGGTAAACACATTCACTCGCTTTCCTTTAGACAAAACACACGCTCTTGTCAATGCGATCAACTCTGCAGCTTGTGCTGAATTCTGATTCAATCTCGCAGTTTCCACAATCGTGCTCAACGTCACTACAGCATACGCAGTCGTCACATCACCATTCGGCAATTTAAAGCACGAGCCATCCACATACAATGTACCATCGGGATCTGTCAAGGGAGGGTTTTTCAGGTCCACACGACCTTTTGTTTCCTCCTCAGTTCGTAAATAACAATCATGTGGTGGCACATCATCTGATTCCATATTAATCGGCAACAATGTTGCTGGATTCAGTACATTACAACGTTTGATCTGTATATGACTTGCCAAAAGGGTCAACTCGTACCCAGACAACCTCGCACTTGTCAGATGTTGAGTCTTTGTCCGATTCAAGAGAGTATCAACTGCATGCGGAACCATCACCATGAGCATATTATCCATAACGAGACCTGCGGACTGTCGAATAGACGCCGCTGCTGCCGCTGTCGCCCTCAAGCAACTTGGCAACGCTCTAGCTACCGGGTCTAAGGTCGAGGAAAAATATGCACACGGGCGCTGCTTGTCGCCAAATTGTTGCGTTAAAACACTCAACGCACAACCTTCCCTCTCGTGAACGTATATTGTGAATGGCTTGCTGTAATCAGGAGTACCTAACACAGGAGCCGAACACAGCGCATCACGTAGTTCAGAAAAACTTTTCTGACATTCCTCCGTCCACGGCAAAGGAGTCGAAACATCCTTGCACGTGAGAGCTATCAATGGCTTCGCTAACAGTGAAAAATTCGGAATCCACTGTCTGCAGTATGACGTGATACCTAAAAAGGCACGCACATCTCTCTGAGTTGTTGGCACAGTCATTCGAGCAATTGCTGCGATTCTTTCAGGGGTCAACCTTCTTCCCGCCTTTGACAATAAGTGACCTAAGTAGGTAACTTCTTGACAACAATATTGCAATTTAGAAGGTGATACTTTGTGGTGTAAGTCACAGAGATGCCGTAACAGTGACGCAGTAGCAGTCTTGCAAATTTGTTCAGTATCTGCAGCTACCAACAGATCGTCGACGTACTGAATCAAAGCCGCACCAGTCGGGAGCACAAATGCATCTAGTTGACTTTTAAGAGCTTGGCTGTATATCGATGGGCTCTCACAATAGCCTTGAGGTGCGCGTTTGAACCGGAAACTGCGACCTCCTAACGAAAATCCGAACAAATCACGACTTTCTTCAGCAATTGGAATGCTAAAGAACGCATTCTTCAAATCGATTACCGAGAACCATGATGCAGAGGCTGGAATCAGAGTCAGTAAAGCTGTAATGTCTGGAACCACAGGAAACTGCGGGACAACAATTTTATTGACTTCCCGTAAGTCAATAACTAGACGGTACACGGGAGGCTTGGACGGATCAGTTCGTTTCAGAATAGGCAACACGGGACTGTTACACACGTTACCTCGTGTCTCCTCGATAACATCTTTACCGATCAGATCATAAATGATCGCTAATAGTGCCCGTTCACCATCAAGGGAAATACGATACTGTGGTATGCGTGGTAAGCGCGCATCAACTTTCAATTGAACAACATAAGGTGGGATATCCAACAGGCCCACATCATTGGGACCTGTCGCCCACAAAGAAACCGGAAGAGAACACAATTCCGGTGGGAGCTTATCGATCGATAAATACATAGGGGAAATCACATGCTCACCCAACGTAAGCTCCACACCCGTAGGAGAGCAGTACAAAGTCGCATGTAACCTTTTCAACAAATCCAAACCCAAAAGATTCTCACCACAACCAGTAGTCAAAATCAAAGGAGCTTCTAACGCATGAGACCCAATCGTAAGGGGCAAGGGGCTGGAAACTGGATTGCTAACGGGGGCGCCAGAGAATCCAACGGAAACATTCGTTAAGCCAGACAAAGGCGCGCCAGGGAGTTTCGAATGCATAATGGAACTTTTTGCTGCACCAGTGTCCAACAGAAAAGGCTCAACGATGCCCAATGTAGCTACTTCAACATAAGGCCCTCTCTGATCAACCGGAACTGATACTTCTCCCTTCCTTCGTCTATGGCTGTCCTAGTAGATACCATCCGTATCAACATCATGCTCAACGTAATGGTCATCCACATGGTACTGTGCAGATCTACCAGACGATGGTTCACGTCGATCGAAACAATTCTGCGAGTCTAAGGAAGTGGCAAAACGCTCGGCCTGATTCTGAGTAACTCCACGACCTCTACCACGTGAAGCTTGTTGAGGACCACCACGACCTCCTCGAGCTGACACACCATTATTCCTATCACGGAGAACCGGACAACTAAACTTCAAATGGCCCTCCCCTCGACAATACGCACATTGATTATATCCCAACACAAAACGAGGTGCGGGAGAGTCATTTCGCGTCTGCGATCTAGAAAACTGTGATTGCGATCGATTTGGCTGTTGCGAATCACTGAAATTTGAGCGCGGAGGATACGCTTGCTGCAATAAGACCTTGGTTTTAAGATCCTTTGTTTTCTTATCTGCACGTTCACTTTCCTCCTTTTCCCTATTTTCGTAATATTGGGCCGTAGCCAGTATTTGAGCAGTGGTAGAAACAGCCCATGAACTCTCAGAATTTTTCAACTTATTGCTAAGGTCGGGCAGCAGGTTCGATACAAACTTATCAACAAACAGCCGCTGACCACCCTCTGAGCCCATGTCCTGACCACTATGATCGACAAATGCTTCCTCGAATCTCGTAAAGAAATCGGAAACGCTTTCATCCCTCTTTTGCTTGCATGCGGACAGCTTGTCCCAATTAACGCGCATCGCCGGCATAAGCGTTTTCATAAGGGCAATAATCCTCTGGGGCAAATCCACGATAAGCTGCTCAGGCTTAGCCCCACCGACTTGCTGAGCGTCTGCCGCTGTAAGGGCAGCCCAGTCACCGCCTAACTCGGCCGCGTGATTCTCGTGACGAATTTTCGCCCAAATCGGCTGAGGCACTACATTGCCAAACAACATATCAATATCAGCTAGATTCATAACAGTAGCATCCACCAATTGGGACAGCTCCTTATAATAACCTGCTGGATTTTTACGGGGATCAGGCAAAGTTTGCTTCACCTGTAAGACTTCCGATCGTTTCCAAGGGAGGTGTATCCATACTCTCTGAAAACGGCCTGGGACAGCAGGGTTAGCATTAGGATCGCCTGGCATCCATACTGGGGGAACTTCCCGCATCGGATATTGGCCAGGTTGTGCCATCCATGCTGCCGTCTCCTCCTTAAACAACGCTCGAGGTTGCACTGTACATCGAAATGATAACAGACGTTCTAGAGCTTCTCGAACCTTGTCACCTACAATCACACCAGTTGTGAACCAATGCTGGAGCTCAGAAACCTCAGACGGTACAGTATCCACCACATCATAATCCCACTCCTCCTTCAACGAGTTACACAATTCCTCAAACACGAATCGTTGAGTGGGCGCATTAAACTGAGAAAATGTGTCAAACACTACACGCGAAGGATATTTAACTGGATTACGAATCCATTTACGTGCCATTTTTACCAGCGATTCACGTTCTCTATCATCAGGAAGCTGACTGCGCCTCTGAGCGACATCTGAAAGAGTCGAGCCGAGTATTGGCCCAAAAAGTGGAGAATAAAGAGAAGCAACAGCAGTCAGAAGACGACTACGAACAGAAGGAGAAGAGGAAGAAGATCCAGGCGCGGCGACAATAGGGGTGGAGACAATAGAAGTAGACGCAGCACCAGGAGTAGCAGGAACAACAGACTGAGGAGGGACTTGAAAAGGCGCAGTAGAAAGAGAAACCGGTAAAAGAGGAGGAACGATCTGTGGCACAAGGGGATTCGGGAGAGCGGGAGGAACAGCGGGCTGACCAGCAGCCGCCAAAACAGCAGGTGGAGGAAGAGGTAGAATCACGGGCCCCAGAGTATCGGGAGCATAGGGAGGTGGTGATTTCAACAGATAAGACAATAACGAATCCTCTACCGCTTCTTCTCCCGACTTATCAACGTTAGACGGAAGCACCGGATAACATTTATCCACCGCCATATGATGGAGTCGAGCACTAACTTCCTGCTCTTTCTCATTTTTGTCTCGCTGATACTGTTCAGCATCTTGCATCACCGCAATAACGCCTTCTCTTTTATTTTTCTTACTCTGCTTGATTTCTTTCTGCTTGGCCTCTTTCCGCCACAACCGGAAGGAATCAAACATGGCCGGCCTAGCCTTCTTTTTAAACAGTTTAGCTTCCAAATTATCTAAAACGGCAGTTTCGAAACTACCATGAGATGGCCAACTAAGAACGCCATCATGTTTAGTGTAGCGGACCCAATATTCATTATACACGATAGGACCCACGCCATGGCGACTATAGAGCTCGTAAATTGGAGTTCCAACCGGAGGTATCGGACATGAATCCTCCAGCCGGGAATCCATTCTGCAACATTTGAGAAACCCAAACAAAGTACTACGGCTAGGCATCGCGCACACTAACCGAGTTTACAAACTTCAAGGGCTATCGAATTTATGATATCCTCGCAAAAAGTTTGCGAGACCCTCGGTTTTTGGCAATTGCAATCGTCAAATAAAACCCAACAACTAAGAACCACAAATGCTATGGTACCATGCAAACAACAAAGGAACACAGGGAGCGACCCACAAATACTTAACTGAAAGAACAATGGCGTCACCAGGAAGGCCCGTCTATCGTCTCGCCGTACAAAGGACTACGCCAGGCGCCAAAACCGGTCGACAGTCAGGGCATCAGTCCGTCGCAGCCGTCAGGAGGCGGGGATCTTCGCGGGAAAAGACGTCGGGCCACTTATTTCGACAACTGGATCGATGAAGCGGGGTGCACCTTCCCTCGGAGATTTCACACGAAGTTCCTCACGATCGTCGGGCTTTGGACCGGTACCGATGATGTCGCCCCACGTTGGGCGCCAACTGAAGGACTGGGTTTTTCTAAGACCCAGCGGTGCCAGGGAACAACACCTGAAACCTTCGTGGGTTACCTGTTCTGGCGTACCAAACACAGAGACGCGGGACACTTCCAGCGACGTCAGAGATCAGCGTTTATTTTACTGCAGGGATACAGAGGTCACAAGAAGTACACAGCGTGTAGGTTCTCGGAGACTGCTTCAATTTGCAAAAGTGGATCGCTCCTTTTATACACGTTTTTCCCATAGAACAGTATGGTGAACAAAAATTACAACTCAGTTCCCACAATAAACTTCAAAAGGGTCGCGTTCATGTTTCAGGAGGCCGGAACATAATTACCACAGTATTGTCAGTGCCCAACTGTAAAAACATATCCTCTCTGTAATGAACACATTCCATCCTGCCCATAAACACATTAGGAGAAGGGACGAAAACAGATGCAAAGAAAGGACAAGGATGCACAACAGATTAAAGAAGAGTGTTAGGAGTAGTAAAGGAAACTTGATAACGGGATCAAAGACACCGTGTCTAATGTATGCATGACTGAAACAATAGACCGGCACGGCAAGATGAGCCTTGAGCGGGGCCATCTGCCTTTGTCGTGTCGTTTCCCTCGTCATAAAAGTCATACTCAAAGGAACACGTGTCCCTCGTGTAAGCTTGAGAGTCCCAGGGTCACGAAGCGGACGAAAGTCCGTTCGCTGGCTACTTGAGGGCAAGAAACAAAATGGATGCCGTATCTAAAATGGAACCCGAGGGTTCAGATGAACAAACCCAAAAATGAGACGAACCATACGTGGTCGCGTAGCGAAACTGCGTACACCCACTATACTCGTCATTTGCGGTTCGTAGATACCCAACTCATCCATATTCGTCACCACTCAAGAGTGTCGTTCTGTCCCACACGGAACCTCAAGTGGTCTGCACAAATTTGAGATTAACCCTAGTCTGGTGAGTTCCCCAAGACATGGTTTCATTCAACGTTACACCTAGATATTCAAAGGTGGAGACTCTCTCTAAACGTGATGCTCCCAGTAAGGGGTTCGGGCGTGATCTTGGGGTTGGGTTCAGGACCATAAACTTGGTTTTGTTAGCATTGATTTCTAACCCCCTATCTGTGCAGAAAGCCACAAAAGAATCAAGGATCCTCTGTATCCCCATGGGGGTTTTGGACAGCAGCAGGGTGTCATCTGCAAACAAGATTGCAGGCACCCTGCTGCCATTCAATTTTGGGGCATCAGTGTATTCAGTTCCATTGAGATGGGCGATTACCCCGTTGACGAAGAGGCAGAACAGGGTCGGTACCAGTACACAGCCCTGTCTAACCCCCCTGTCAACATTGAATCTGTCCGTTAATTCCCCAAGTTTCCCGCACCTGACCCGGGCATAGTTATTATGGTGCAATCTCTTTAAAATTATCAGGATGTCTGGGGGGACCCCCATCTCAGCCAGAACACTCCAGAGTTTCCCTCTGGGCACGAGGTCAAACGCAGCCCTCAGGTCCACAAATATAGTGTATAAACTACCCCCTTCCAATATTGCTGCCCTCCAATAGATAACGTTCAGACGAAAAACCTGGTCCACTGTAGAAACTCCCTTTCTAAATCCCGCCTGGTACGGACTGAGGGCGCCCGTTTCCTCCACCCAGTCCTGAAGCCGATTCAGCAGTATCCTGCCAAACAGCTTCTGTGACACGTCAATTAAACTGATTGGTCTGTAGTTGGCTGGGAGCAGGGGCGAGCCCTTTTTAAATATAGGAACCACCTCTGCCCCCAGCCAAGTACTCGGAATTTCCATGCCACACAAAACTCCATTAAACACAGCAGCCAGATAGGGGGCCCAAACACCGGGCTCCTGCTTGAACAGGTCCCCGGGCAGGCCATCCAGTCCTGGCGCCTTTCCACCTTTAAGTCCCATTAATGCTACCTTCACCTCCCCCACTGTTATCAGATCCCCGCCATACTCTGCCAGTCCAGTACCGAAGTCAATCTTAGTTTCTCCCAGCTCAGAAATGTAGAGAGACTGGAAGTGTGCCTGCCACACCCCTGCTGCAATATTTGGCTCTATTGCCGAATGGAGGTTCCCCGACCCCCCGTTTACTACTCTCCAAAACATTCGGTGGTCTCTTGTTGCGAGGGAAGTGGTGAGCTCCTCCCACTGGTTCTCCTCCCATTCGGTTTTAGCATGGATGACCAGTTTTTTATAAGCCCGTCTACTTTCTCGCAGCTTCTCTCTGCCTGTTCCCTCGTTGATGCTTCTGAGGAGTTCTCCCTTTGCCTTCCTGCAGGCTGCATTGTACCATAAGGACTTATGTTGCTGGATCCTCCTCTGATTCTGGACCCTGGTAAAAAGCTCAGAGGCCACTCCCTTTATAAGGTCCTCATGAGCCTGATATAATTTCTCATGGTGGACTATATTGCCCACATCGTTGGCTAGCTCTCCCACTTTTTCCAAAATAGGGATTAAACCTGCGTAGAGCTTCGAAAGTTTCACTTGGCTCGTAGCTAGTTTATCCCACCTGATTCTTCTCCTGTTATTATCTAATAGTAGTTCAGGTTTGAACTCCTCCATGGTTGTTATGGAGGCCTTTGGCCCGGGATGGCTAAGATCGAGTTCAAGGGCGTTATGGTCACTATCCAGTCTCTCCACAACCCTAAAGTCCAGGATAGAAGACCAGTTCACTATCTGTACAAGGGCATAGTCCAAGCGGGACTCTCTTCCCACTCTGTTGTACGTGGTTTTGCTTGGTACATCAGACTTAATACGTCCATTGCAGGCTCTAATTCCATGCTTTAGGGTGAGGGCAGTAATCTGCAATGCCACAGGCGTCCATGCCTTTGGGGAAGGTGCTACAACAGAGGGTACTGACCACCTGAACTCTTCTTCCATGGGAAATCCCTCTACGAGGCCGACCAGCGGCTCGAAATGGGAATTTAGATCCCCTCCCACTATGTAAGGGATATCTCTTGGCATTTCCGCTAAATATACTGAAAGCTCCTCTATAGTGGGAGATTCACGCGAAGCTCCCACTGGCCTGGAGTAAATATTTATCAGGGCAAGTTTCGCTAGGTTCGGCCAGGCTAATAAAACCACTAGGATATCATCTGATGGCACCGGTAGGCGTGAAGCCTGGCATCCTAAGTGGGATGCCACCCAAGTTGTGAGTCCACCAGAGGGGCGGCCCTTACCCTCCCACCTAGCCGGGATGGAAAATGACTCGTAACCTTGATGGTTGTAATCTTCCCTTGCCCAAGTCTCTTGGAACATGCAAACATCCCCGGACTCAATGTAAGTTATCCAATCTTGGGTGCCCAGTTTGCTGGCTAAGCCAGCCACATTCCACCAAATTAGTCTCATGTGCGCTGGAGAAGCCACAGAACAGATTGCAGAGGTGGAGTGAGGGGAAGAGCCAGTACCAGAGCCAGAAACTACACCAATTGCTCTAACAGGGTCATTTTCAGAGGTGGGTTCCGCCGGATCAGGAAGTTTACTGGGACCGTTATCCAAGGTCACAGGATTTGAGTCCGGGTTTGGGGGCAGTCAGTCCACACCATCCAGACCATTCAGACAGTTAAAACGATTGTGGTCCAAAAAGGGAGTCTCCGAAGGTCGATAAACTGGACGTGGAGCATATCCCCTGTATCTAGATCTTCGTTCCACCCTTGTCCAGTTACCTTGTGAAAAATCATGGTGCATACGAATGGGAGGGAAAAAGAAAGAAACTGGCAAAGTCTGTATAGTAGAATCCAGTGATCTATTTGACCCAGCACAAATGTATAGTACTGTTCCAGGGTCTCGAAAAGACACAATGATACAGTCCCCTGCTATTGATTTCCCCGACTTCCCCAACCATGGTACCCTTCTTACCATAATGATCTCATTGTTGAGGTGGGCTGGAAGAGGTCTGTTCCAATTCAACCATTTAATGGTTTTCCTCTTGAGTGAGTGATAGTTCTCATTTTCACCCAATTCTAGAGAGGGAACACCAGCCAAAACCACCATGAGGCTGTTAGCCTCTGGTGGTAAGTCGGGTCCCCGTGGTCTAGGGGCAGGCTTACCAGGGAGTAGGGGAGCAATACCAGCATTAGGTAGGACCCGAGGATTTGTGCCAGTGACTATACGTTGGAGAGCTGGGCCATCTGTCTGTGGTGGTAGGATGTTAGGATCGCTAGGTGGAATTGGAACTGGGATAGCCATAAGTGGCTGTAAAAGGGGAGCGGCAGTGGTGCCCAAGGGAGGCCCCGTGTGGATCGGTGGGTTTTGTATATTGGGGAAGGTTCCTATTGGTAGATTGGACTCAGTGGTTCTACTCTGTTTGTTGTCCGAAATTTTCAGGGTGGTTAAGGTTGCCTTCAGAGTGGTCAGCCTGAGTTCTATTTTCTGCAAACTCTCGCTAATGGGCAACAAGAGTGATCTAATTAGAGATTCAATGCTCCCCAAAGAGCTGCCGGAAAGTAATGTGTTAAGTGGGCTCTTCCCTTTGTCGCTAATGGAAGCAGTGGTAATAATGTTAGTACCCTTGGGGGGAGTAGCCTTATGCACATTAACTAAAGGCCTATCCAACATAGGTACGGACTTGAGTGACTTTCCAAAATCAGAGTGGGGGATCTTTGTCTTCCCCTGACCACCCCTCATCTTCCTTCTGCGCTTATTTGGTGGTAGGTCATGCACCTCTGCCACCACAGTTTGCTTTGGCTTATTAATCTTGATTTTAGTTCTGGTGTGTGTTTGGGTGAGTAAGTCAACTACCGAACTACTGGCAACTAGTAGTGGAGTGGTGTCCGTAGTTTGTTTAGGAGGTGGGCCAGGAATGGGAGAACTATCCCGAAGTAATAGGGGAACGTCTTCTTGGGATGAAAGATCCTGGCTGCCATTAAGGGAACCTTCCTCTTGGGAGATAGGATAGGGAGTTATGTCACTGAGGGGCCTATTTTTTATGTGTTCAATCGAGCGACGGCGCTCTGCCCTACGCATCTCCAGAGAGGTTTCGTTTCCCCCATCACCCTTTACCAATTTAAAGTAATTGTCCAGAGTCCCGGTGTTGCCTCCCCCCTCCTTCGCTGGTGTTCCACCTAGGGCCGATGATGGCATAACCAGAACCTATTTCACAAAGCACATAGGATCAAGGAAATGCAGGTGAAAAAGAGTGGGCCCAGCCCAGCCTCCTGCGGCCCCTGACGGCCCCAGACGGTCCCGCCCTTGTCCCGGGCTTATCCCCGGGCGCTCCCGCGCGCTCCCGCGACGCGGGAGTAGCTGTTTGAATTTATAGGAGGAGAGTTAAGCTGTAAGTGGGGCGGGGCTTGCAGGGAGAGCGGCCAGGTGACAGGAGGCGCGGGTTTACAGGACTGCTGGGAGACGTAGTCCTGTCCCGCCGCTCGCAGCCCTACACTCGCCCAGTCCCTCACTGAAACTGCAAACTATAGTAACTTTGGTCATCTGGTAATCTTACAAAAAAGCCTAAATTCATGCACTCAAAATGTGTATTATACCAACCCTTATTTTTCTTGCAGTTGCTCCACTATACATACATTTCTTGAGATATTTCGCAAAATTCCACCAAAATTTAGTAAAATTCCATGACATTCCTTCTGTGTTGAACTCAACCTTCTCCTAGTTTTGGATTGGATTGGCATTCATATAGTGCATAGCTACCCAGAAGCATCCCGGAGTTGAAGCCGTAACTAGAGGACAAATACCCTAGGGAGATGCAGTGGCAGGGCATTCCAGAGTCTGGGGACATTGACTGAGAAGAGCCGTCCACCACTTCTTGCCTTCTTAATCCTGGGGATCACAGCAAGGTGAAGTTCATCTGATCGCAGTTTTCTGTTCGCCCTTTACGGGCGAATCATGGTTTTGTTGATGGGGGTTCCCCGTCCGGCCAGCGACTTATGGGCAATGAAGAGGGCCTTGAAGTTGATTCTCTATTGTACCGGCAGCCAGTGAAGAGAGTGAAGAGTGGGCCTTGCTGAGCAGCGATTAGGAGTCTCAGTAAGTAGCCTGGCTGTACAGTTTTGTACGACCTGCAATTTCGCAATCACTGAGTTTTAACCCCTGTCTCTATTCCCCATCCATGTGTGCTCCTTCTTTTGTAACTCGCTGTTGCACACCCCTTTTACGATTCTTCTATGTAAGTCACATGCATAGATATATGAACATATCTGCATGATTTGCATGTTCCTACTCAGAGAGTTGTCTTTAGGTGTGGTGACTTTTCATTGCTGTATGGCAATCCTTATTTGCAGTGATTATGCTGGGACCCATGTAAAATGTTGTTTAATTTTTTGTATTTATTTATATCTTACCATGAGCTGAGTGTAGGTGGTGTACATTTCATATTCTTGGTCTTGCCACAGAGAAGCTGCATCATCCAACTGTTCCTACTTGTAAAGTGAGGCCTGTGCTCTGCAGTGAAGCATACCTGAGAATATATGGCGGTGTGTGTATAAAGGTTGATTGTTGTTCTGGAGATTCTTAGAGTATACCCATTAGGACTTCTCGTTCATAGTCAAATTAAACTCGATTTTTCACTCATCTTTCAGTAAATGTACTTCTTGCTGTCCGAGATTTGTGTATGAGACAAGGACAGAATTTATAGAAATTCGTTATCTCTCTGGCTATATTGATTTTTGTGTGGGTAGATCCCAAGATACAATTGACATCAGAATAGTGCTTTTTTGCATGTAGATAGTTTTGGGATTTGTTCAAGATTTTTCTGTAAAATTGACGTAATTCACAGTCTTGCTTTATATGTACTCATCAATTCTTAGTTTAGAGCAAAATTTCACACCTATGGATGGTTTCAACGGTTTTGGGTGGGCTTGAGGTCTCATCTACTGTTAAGAATGGATTGACAGTGACTTATTTTGGGGATGCTCTTCTTTGATTTGAGCATCCTAACATCGGTTCAGTGTTCTTGATGTTAAAGGTTAACCGAGAGGTATGCAACCACATGTTGATGGTCGCAGTGTGGCTGTTGAGCATGTCCTCTGAGATACTGCCAACAATTTGAGCTTCATCAGCAAATCTGTGTGATCCTTCCTCTTGATTGGCTAGTTCAAAGAACTGTAATTTTTCAAGTGGGATGTACATTTCTGAACTCCATAATACTCCTCAATTTAAAATGGCATTAGGAAAATAAAGCTTACCCAGGTGCAGTTGAGAATTAAGGAATGATACGAAGAATGGGAACTATGTTTGGGTTTTCTCAGGAATTGCATTTTTAAGTCTTACCTTCAAGACTGTTTAGCTGTCTGTTATGGACTGCCCGGTTGGTTGAAAGATTATATTGTGGAGAGGAAGGAGTAATGATTGGTGTCTTTTGTTGTAGTAACTTGTGTAGGTTGTGTTCAGTTGGAATGAGATGTGGGTTCGGAGAGGGTGTTCTGGATAATATTGTAGTTGTTTAATTAATTCCTTTTTTGGAAGTTGTTGAGTTGTAGTTTTGCAAGCTGTTTTTTTTATCACATACTTTATTTAGGTTTAGAGTCCCTGTATTTTATTTATCATATTATTAGAAGGGAGGGGACGTGTTAAGGGTTTGTTTATGTAAAGGGTTCTAAAGGAGTGATGTAAAATATTCTAAAAAAAGAATGCAGCCTCTGGTGATGCGTGGAGTGTTCTGTGGGAGCTCAGATGACTGCAGACTGAAGGGGTGCAGACCTGCCTTCCTTTACTCTTGCTGTTATTCTTAAATAAACACACTTACATAGGATCTATTGCAGAGGGCTCCTATTAGAAATGGGGGTCTCTAGTTGGCAGAGGTAGGTACCTTTGTCCAATTAGGGGCCCTTGCTTTCAGTCAGTGTAAGGGTGATACACTCCTTAAACAACCCCAGCTCACCACCTTGGTAGCTTGGCACGAGCAGACAAGCTTATCTCAGAGGCAGTGTGGAAAGCCTTTTTGAACACATATAGTAACACAGTGAAAACACTACAAATGGACACCACACCAGTTTAGCAAAAATATGTAATCTTCATCTAAACAAAACAAGGCCAAATGACCAAAATCCACAATTCTGTATCAAACATATCCTTAAAAATAGGTTATTCACTCAAATATAGCTTGTAGCAACAAATAACCCCACTTGAAGTTATAACGATGTTGTGACCGGTGTCAACCCCAAAGTATGGCACCAACCGCGAGGTGCGCGGAGTCGGGCCCACAAAGAACAGTACCTTGGAAACGATGAAAATCCAAGACAGTTCACGGCGTCGGGGGAGGCGAAGCTTCGTTGGCTCCGCACAGCGTTGCTTCCTTACGACACCAGGGAAGGTAAAGCCTCCATTTATTACTGCAGCGCAGGGGAAGTGAGAAGACTGTTCGTTACTGCGTCGGAGAAGTGACGTCACGATGACGCCGAAGCCTCTGTTCCTTACAACGGTGCGCTGTCTATGGATTCGGGAGTCACCCACGTCGAGGATCGACTCCGCTATGATGAAGTCGGCTTCGGAGTTGATGCGGCACAGCAGCAGGAGTTGGGCCTACGTCGCAAGTCGGAGCAGCGCTCACGGCTTCGGTGCAGGGTACGGCGTCGCTCGCCGGCGTCGGTATTGCAATTTCCTTCTGTAGCAGCTGAATTAGCAGTTCCAGGTGCAGGGAGACAGAAGGGGTGAAGTCTGTGTGTTCCTGAGACTTCAGAACGGGATGCAAACTCATTTTCAAGCCCTTGGGCATCTTTACTTCAAGCAGGTGACAAAGCAAAACAGCAAAATCCTTTTTCTCCTTTCCTTGACAGCAAGCAGCCACCACAGGCCAACCCCAGACAGCAAACAAGCCAGGGGCAGTATTCCTGCTCAGCTTCTACGGCTCCTCTCCTTGGCAAAGGTTTCCTCTTGATTTCCCAGAAGTGATCTAAAGTTCTTGGGTCTGGGCCCCAATATTTATCCCACAAAATCCTTTGTTCTCTGAAGTCAGAGAGGTACTGTAGCCAGCCAAAACCAGTTCTGTCTTCACTGGTGCAGCTTCCTGGCAGGAGGTGGAGACAGCATTGTGGAAGGCAGACCAGGTCCATTCAGGTGAAACAAAATCTCCTCCCCCTACTCCAAATGCAACCCAGGTCTATTTAGCCCAGCCCTGACTCATCAGACTTCTGGAGCCATTGCCCTTCTCCAGCATCTGTCATCCAAAAGCCAGAAATGCAATACACAAACCTAGTAGAGGCACACTGGATGGTTAGGCAAGAAAATACCCACTTTCTAAAAGTGATATTTTCAAACACAGAATGTAAAAATCACCCTCACCAAAAGATGCACTTTAACATTGAGTTCAGGCATACTAAACTTTTCTTTTCTATCATGTTCCCAGGGTCAGTTATGTTTACAAGATGTTATAAACAAACTACCGATTCTGTCCTATGGGAACAGATAGTCTTCCAATAGTGAAAAACAAAATGGACAGTATTTCACTATCTGGACATGCTACACACATCAGGGCATGACCTACCTTTCACATACAATGCACCCTTCCCACAGGGGTACCTTGGGCCTACATTAGGGGTGACTAACATGCAGAAAAGGGAAGAAGGTTTGGGGACTGGAAAGTGTGTGCACTTGCCAAGTCGACATGGCAGTCCCAGATTGCACACAGGCTGTGCAATGGCAGGCCTGAGCCACATTTTACAAGCTGCTTCTGTGGGTGGCACAATCAGTGCTGCAAGCCCACCAGCAGCATTTGATTTACAGCCCATGGGCACACATGGCGCACTGTCCTAGGGTCTGACAAGTAAATCAAATAGCCAATCATGGAATCACCAATCCACAACAACAATTTACAAAGGGAGCACTTGCACTTTGGCACTGACAAAGTGCCCAAAGCATCTAGACCTGTGAAAACACAGAAGGCAACAGCATAAAAATGGAAGCAAGACCCACGCCAATGGTGCCAGGTCTAACAGCTTCCTACTACAAATTAGCAATGACCGGTAGCACCTACTCATATCATTTATCTTCATGGCAATCATCACATCAATCAAGATAGAGGAAAAGGAAACTATTCGCAACATTCAAGATAGGAGAGAAAAAACAGGACTTTCAAACTCCATTTGCGGTAAGCAGAAATCTACCTCCAGAAGTGGTTTAATTTGTGGCAAAAAGCTACGTACCTTAAGGCCATTATAAACGGATACTTTGAACTCATGCTGGCAATCGGCTCACGGTACGCCATTCCTACATGCAAGCAGAGTGGATGGAGCTTGCGCACGTGCTCTAGAAGCCTGGAACTAGATGCGGAGCATGTGACGAGCCACTGACGCCCAGTGTCGACGCACACGCGCTTGCACCAAGAGATACAGTTTAAATCGTTTTATTGAGGTTTGGTTAGCAAGATTAAACGGATCCACCACCTACAACCATCGGCTGGTGGGAAACAATAAGAGATATGAATATACCTTAGGGAATGGATAGAAAGACTTGAAGAGTTAGAGAAGGAGATAGTTAGAAGTGCACCAGGAGTTACGCTGGGTCACCGCCATATTGCTGGCACATTACTAGAGGAGGAGTAAGTGATTGAGTCCTCTGCTTGCAATCAACCCACAGAAGGGAATTGTAGTCACAATCACACTGAGTAACAAAGCAAACACGCTGTTGACTGAAATCAGCTAACAGTTTTATCATGTTGAGCAAAGCTACAAGGGGGAAAAAGGTGTAATGGAAGGCGAGGTCATTCTGACTTTATTGGTTACTTTGCACATGGTATCCTGACTACTTGTCAAAAAAATTCACTGACTTCATTCTTTACTTTGAAAGTGGTGATTACTTACACTTGACAATATCCGTGCTATTGAGAACACCTTTTTTGGACCTAAGAGACACCAAAAACTATTGTTCCACATCCAGACTACTCCTACCTGCTAAAATATCAGCAAAGGTGCTTAATGAAAACAATATGTCATTTCTCGATGCCCATAACATTCTAGGTCCTTTTCAGCATGGATTCAGACCGCTACATTGTACCAAATCCGCATTGGTAGTTGCCACTGAAGAGATCTGTAGGCAGGTAGACGCCGAAGGAAGGCCTGCACTGATTCTCAGTCTCTCTGCCGTATTTGAATTACCCTCTGCTTACTGTTAGAAATGGCGGGTTTCTAGTTGGCAGAGGTAGGTACCTTTGTCCAAATAGGGACCCTTGCTTCTAGTCAGGGTAAGAGGGATAAACGTCTAAAAAGACCCCTGCTCACCACCAGGGTAGCTTGGCACGAGCAGACAGGCTTATCTCAGAGGCAGTGTGTAAAGCATTTGTGAACACATACAGTAATACAGTGAAAACACTACAAATGGACACCACACAAGTTTAGAAAGATAAGTAATCTTTATCTAAATCAAAACAAGAACAAACGACAAAAATCCACAATACAGTAATAAAAATATGACTTTTAGTTGGTAGAAATAGTTCAGTTCAAAGCAAATTGCAGATGTGACACTTTTCTCACAAAGTACCTGGGATGCATCACGCAAACAAACAAAATGGGCCACAGGGAAGTTGATGCGTCGGTTCCTTACACTCAGGGAAAGTGATGCGTCGGTTCCTTGCTCCAGGGGAGGTGATGCATCCGTTCCTTACTGGAGAGGAGGTGATGCGTCGGTTTCTTACTGTGTCCCCCAATGATGCGACAGATTTGGCGCCTCAATGTAATGTGACGATCCAGGACGATGCGTAAACTCGTGCAGCCGCACAGCAGGCCTTGTGTCAAAATCGATGCGGTGATCTCGTACTTCAGAGATCATTGCACTCGATGCGGCGTACAGCGATATCTTGAGCCGTGGGAGGCACTGAGACGGTTTCTTCGGCGATGCGTCGGAAACAGGTGCGGATGCATCTCGCTTCTCAAAGTTGCGTTAATTTTCTAGTTCCCAGGGGAAAACGGTACTCTAGAGGCCCAAAACAAAAGCAGGCACCCTTTTGCAGGTCAGAACTCCCAACAAGGCAGTCCAGGGGAGCTGGAGTGATGTCTGTGTCCCTGAGACTTCAGAACAGTAGACAAGTTCAGTTTCAAGCCCTTGGAGATCTTCCTCAAGATGGGGACACAGCAAATAGAAAAGTCCTTTTCTCCTTTCCTTGGCAGCAAGTAGCCACTGCAGGCCAACCCCAGACAGCAAACAGCACAGGGGTAGTATTCCTTCTCAGCTTCTCCGGCTCTTCTCCTTGGCAAAGGTTCCTCTTGATTCCCAGAAGTGATCTAAAAGTCTGGGGTCTGGGGCCCTATTTTTACACACAAAAATCCTTGGTTCTCTGAAGGCAGAAATTGTCTGTACCCAGCCAAAACCAGTTCTGTCCTCACTGGTACAGCTTCCGGGCAGGAGGTGAAGACAGCATTGTGGAAGGCAGACCAGGCCCATTCAGCTGAAAGAAAATCTCCTCCACCTACTCTAAATGCAGCCCGGGTCTATCCGGCCCAGCCTTGACTCATCAGGCTCTCTGGAGCCACTGCTCCTCCCCAGCCCCTGCCATCCAAAGCCAGACAAGTAATACACAAACCCAGCAGAGGCACACTGGATGGCTAAGCAAGAAAATGCCTACTTTCTAAAAGTGGTATTTTCAAACACAGAATGTAAAAATCACCCTCACTAAAAGATACATTTTAACATTCTGAGTTCCTACCTTGTTCTCAGTAGTGGTTATGTTTATAAGATGTTATAAACAAACTCCCAATTCTATCCTATGGGAACAGGCAGCCTTGCAATAGTGAACAACAAAATTGGCAATAATTCACTATCAGGACATGCCACATACACCAGAGCATGTCCTACCTTTCACATACACTGCACCCTGCCCACATGAGTACCTTGGGCCTACCTTAGGGGTGACTAACATGTAAGAAAAAGGGAAGGTTAGGCCTGGCAAGTGGGTGCACTTGCCAGGTCGACATGGCAGTACCAGACTGCACACAGGCTCTGCAATGGCAGGCCAGAGTTAGATGTACAGGCTGCTTATGTGGGTGGCACAATCAGTGCTGCAGCCCACTAGCAGCGTTTGATTTACAGGCCCTGGGCACACACAGTGCACTGTACTAGGGACTGACTAGTAAATCAAATCAGCCAATCATGGAAACACCAATCCATAACAACATTTTACAAAGGGAGCACTAGCACTTTGGCACTGAACAGCAGGGGCAAAGTGCCCAAAGCATCTAGACAAGCAAAACACAGTCCAAAACACAGCAAAAACACAGGAGGCAAAAGCAAAAAATGCAGGGGAGACCCACACCAATGGTGCCAGGTCTAACACTTAACAAATGGTTTGGGAGTATCAGAATCAAAGGAGGCACATCCCTTACTATCCTCAAGTTCTTTCTTCTCTGATAGAGGAGAAAGTGTGGCTTTTGGAGATTTTGTGTTGAATCCTTTCACCTTGCCCTGTGGGGTGTCTCAGGGAATGTCATTGTCCCCAACGCTCTTCAATATTAACGTTAATACCCAGGCTAAACTTATCCAGTCTTATGGCTTTGTTGATGTGGCCTATGCAGATGACACACAAATAGTGGTTTCTATCTCATCGGAAGTTGATGAAGTAGCCAGTAAATTTAGAAACTGCCTGGCTAACATTATTATACAGAAGCAGGAAAATTGCCTAAAGTGAAACTCTGAAAAAACAGAGGTTATCCTATTCGGCCCTCCCTGATACTTCTTCCTGTAACACAGTTTGGTGGCACTCCAACATTGTCTCTGGAGGGTGTTGTTTGGCGAACAGCTTTGCTTTTCCAATCAAGTTAACCAGGTTGCAACCTCCTGCTTCCATCTCCTTAGAGAGCTAAGGAAAGTGTTTCCATATAGCCCTCTTGAAATGCAAAATGTGGTCTTCCTGGTAATAGTACTATCTGGGGTAGACTACTGCAACACACTTTATCTGGGGATCCAGAAACAACGACAACTGAAACTGCAGTTACTTCAAAATGTAGCTGCTCGTCTGCTGCCTAAAATAGCAAAATATAATTCCATCTGCAAAGTTATTCGCTACTTACATTGTCTGCCAATCAGCGAATGAGTTACATTTAAGCCTCATTGCATGGCACATAAGACATTGTATGGCGAAGGCCCGGCTTACTTCCAGAAAACTATTTATTTGCATGTGCCTTCAGGTAAATTGAGATCTAGCACTGCCAAATTAGTGATAGTTTTCAAAATAAAGAGAGTTAGATGGATAGGAAGATTTTTCTCCTTCCTAGCGTGCAGACTCAGGAACACCATGCCCCTTGTCCTCAGATCTCAATCAAATGGAGCATCTTTCCGAAAAATGCTAAAAACATGGCCCTTTTTTATTCATACCAACTAGTTAGCTGCTCAGCACTCAGAGAACACCAGCGCAAAAACGCCTCAGCATTTGTGCATTTCAACAAAGTTTTATTTCCTTACCTTCATTACAATCGTCTTGAGTGCTGATACATTTGACGTCAAGTTTTTTTAGTTCATCTCATCACCTGACTATTTCAGCATATTTTTTTTCACATTCCTTCAGTACTGTCATTCTTTGGGTCTTGTTCCACATTTTAGGAATAAGTATGGCAAAACAAACGTTTAGCATAAGCCCGCCTCATATATTCCTGGCTACAGGATTTGAGCCTTCCATTGAGTGGATAGAATGGTAGGATAACTTTTTGAACTGCTTTGAGGTTATTGTTGAGGAGAAGGGCATGTCGTCTGAACAAAAGAAAATGTGTTTGACAGACCCGACAGACCCCAGGAACTACAGACCCATCTCCCTCCTCCCTTTAGCCACCAAAGTAACCAAGAGGATCATCAACAACCTGCTCACGAACTTCATAGAATCCAACTCGATCCTCAACACTTCTCAATCTGTATTCAGCAGCACTGAGACCACCCTCCTAGTCGCCACGGATGACAGCCTCACTCTCCTCGACCAAGGCCTCATGGCAGCACTCAACCTACTAGACCTCTCAGCAGCCTTCGATACCGTCTCCTACTTCACACTAGCCTCCAGACTCCACGATGCTGGCATACAGGGAACTGTCCTAGACTGAGTCCGCTCCTTCCTCTCTGACAGAACCCAAAGAATTAGACTCCCACCCTTCCTCTCCAAACCCACAGATATCAGATGCGGAGTACCCTAGGGTTTCTCACTCAGCCCCATGCTCTTCAGCTTCTATATGACCCCTCTCGCAGCCATCGTCAGGAAACAGAGACTCAGCATAATATGCACTGCCGACAACACCGAGCTCATCCTCTCCCTCACCAAAGAACCCAACATCACCAGGCACAGCTTCCAGGAGGAAGGAATGAAGGATGTTACTTTCTGGATGAGCAGCAACTGTCTGAAGCTCAACTCGGAGGAGACAGAAGTCCTCGTCCTCTGAACCACCCCCTCCGCTTGGGACGACACCTGGTGGCCACGCGCCCTCAGCAACACTCCCAAACCCATGGACCATGCCCGCAATCTTGGCATCATACTCGACTCCTCCCTCACCATGAACAGACAGATCAATGCTGTATCTTCCATATGCTTCAACACCCTCTGCATTCTCTGCAAGACCTTCAAGTGAATCCCCCCCTCAAAGCCAGGAAGACCCTCTCCCACACTCCCATAACAAGCAGGCTGGACTACAGGAATGACCTCTACACCGGAATCAACAAATCTCTACTCCACAAACTCCATACCAGCCAGAACGCCGCAGCCAGGCTTGCCCTCGGCATCCTACGACAAGACCTCATCACCCAGCACCTACAAGACCTCCACTGCCTGGCCTTCGAAAAGAGAGTGTCCTTCAAGCTGCTCACTCATGCCTACAAATCTTTCCACAACAACAAACCCCAATACCTCAATGAAAGAATCTCCTTCCACGCCCCCAAGAGAAACCTCTGTTCCGCCGACCTTGCCCTGGCTGAAATTCCTTGCATCCAGAAAGCCAGAATGGGAGGAGTAGCCTTCTCCTACATCGCATCAAACAAACCCCCACACTGCAAGCATTCAGGAAGAGCCTCAAGACCTGGCACTTCAGATGACACTGAGCTGCCTGATATCCGCCCCCACCCCCCTCAGCACCTTGAGACCCTCACGGATGAGTAGTGCTCTTCACAAATCCCTGATTGATTGATTTGAGGCAGCAGTTAAGGATCTCAATAATGATTTTGCACCCAAAGTATGCATAGGTATAACCAGGTATAAATTCTTCCAAAGGAAAAAGGAGAAGGATGAACCTCTGGATGATTTCATTGCTGATTTGAAAAGGCTTGCAATTGATTGTAAATGTGAAGTTTACATGACAGTTTCATAAACGACCAACTAGTAATGCATGCTAGAAACACAACGATACAAGAATACCTGGGGGTGCAAGGTGATGCCCCACTGGATGATCTATTAGCCATAGTCCGAAGGGATCAGATGTCTGCAAGATGTGCTAATGTTTTGAAGTGGAGTGATACGGAACGTGAAACCTTGAGCAAAGTGACATTTCACGGTAAAGACAAAAGCTATCCAAGACAGTACAGGGTTAAGCACGTAGGTAAGGATGGGCTCAAGTGTTTGCGAAACAAAAGCAAAGAAAATTTGGCGAACAGCAAGAATTGTCCTGCTTTGAAACAGAGATACAGTAATTGTGGCATCATAGGTCATTATGCTAGGGTTTGTAAAAAGGAGAAAACAGGTTAAATGTGTTATGGATAATGGCAACAGTGCTGATGAAAATGACTCAGAAGCAGACATAAAGCAGTCTTCCACTATAATGAGCCTTTGTGGAAATTTGGTTTTGAATGTAAGTGGTCTAGTAATAAAGGATAAACCAGAATGTAACATGACTATAGGGGACGTTTGCATTAAAAATCCCAAAACTGAACCCAAATATGACAGCTGGCAGTTAACGTTGGTGTCACTGTAAAGGTGAGCCAAAGTACTATTAAGGAATGGAGTAAAATGTAGCTGTGGTGCTTGTGGCGCTTATTAATGATTGTGCTCAAAAGCATCATGTTTATGTTATTTTACCCATTTTAGGTCTTTTCTACAGTTGGAGACTCACTGTGGGCAATATCAGGACTTACAATGGGATTTTGAGATAGCGCGTTGCTTACCAGTAGTTGGTTTTCCTGTCAATCTCCTTAGCTTTTTTCTTATTCAATGACTTTACTTCATCTTCTAATATTTGTCCCTTACATGAGGGGTAGTACTTTCCCATTTTTTTGCTGGATGACTTGTATCCTTTCGCTGTGTACATTTAGGTAACTACTTGTTTCTTTAACTTTGAGTAGTCTACGTGAGTGCATGTCTATTCTGGGTCTCTCCATTGTGGGCTGCTTCCCAGAACAAACCCCCTGTCCAGTTCATGTTACTCCCCTTCCCTCACAGCTCATCTGAATTTGTGTTTTTATTTTACACCCGCCTCTCCTCCTCCAGTGCTTCCCCCACTGCTCCTGCCACTCATTAGTATGTACAGCATCCCTTGCCTGCTCTTTACTGCTGCTCCCACGCCATCTTGGTCTTTAAAGAAAATCTTTTTGGAGAACCTGGCAATGGCAATTTGCTCCAGGCTGCTCCTGTCTCAAAAGAATACATGCACTCAGACATTATATATAAACTGGGTACTGGTAAAGAATGACCCAGTATTAGGTGGTACACTAACCAAGTCCCCCAACATAACCTTTAGAAAATCTCGATCGATGAGGGATATGTTAGTTACAAGTAGTCCTGAGGTAAGGAATTCTACCAATTGGCTCAGTACAAGCAAGGGATTCATCAAATGTGCTGTTTGTAAAGCTTGCAAGCATGGTATAAACAAGACTGAATATTTAACACCTTTCAACAGTAGACCTGTACACATTACCAAGAAATTGACATGCAAAACCGAGTTTGCCGTTTATGTGCTGGAGTGTCCCTGTGGCCTGCGATATGTAGGTAGCACTAAGCTACAGGTCCACAAGCGGATACTCCAGCACATAAGGGCAACCAACAATGGTGATAACACGTATCCGGTTGCTAGACACTTCGGTGAGAGTCATTCCAAAAAATCAATGGATCTTAAATATTTTGTTGTGGACTCGATCCCTCCATTGAGAAGAGGGGGTGACCGGGAGGCAATGCTTCGTAAATTGGAGACAAAATACATTCTGGAGCTGGATTGTAAGACTCCGAATGGTTTGAACTCTAGTGAGGACTTTTTTACATATCTATGAAGTCAGGGTTCTGCTCAAAAGAAACTGCCTTCAAATTTGTCGCTGCCTCATCATTAATTGTTTTGAACTAATTTAGGTTTTAATTAATTTTGAAACATTTTGCACATGTGAATCCTATGGGTTCATTAGGTGATATTTCACTTTGCACCATGCACCTTATTTGTAGACAAAGAGTGATTAGTTCCTGCACCCATTTGGGCAGTATTATGGAGTATTTGTTAATTGTCTAAACTTGGTAACATGATATATACAAACTAGGACCATGTAGGATTGGCAATATGATTTTAAAGAAATTGTAAAAAGTTTACATTGGTTTTACTTTTTCTTAAAGCATTTTTTACCATCCGATTTGAAACAATTGGTTTTTAAAAACATTGAGTATTTGCACTTTGTTTGTATATTTGCATATTTAATATTTATTCATATTTACTGAATTACAAATTGCTCATTTTGCACATGTTTTTATCCTATGACAATTTACATGATTAAGAATCAATGCCAGCCATTGAGCTGGGAACTAAGAGGATTTTTACTATGTCTACTAATTCTATTGTCACACTATGTTGCACTATCACTTTAAAAAGGCTATGCTTGCCCCCTTAATGTGTCATGTGATCAAGGCCCCACGAGGGCTGAAACGCGTTATGGCTGGGTGCACGGGACGAAGATAAACTAATTGCACCATACCTGGGTTCGCTTTGTCTTTTTTCTGATGGAGAAGATTGCAAGAGACATTTCATCGATATATATATATATATATACACAGAAAAAACTGAAAAACAGGTTTTACATACGTTATTGTTAGGAATTAGCATTTAAAAAACATTAGAAATTCACTGAAAAAACCATAGGTTTCAGGGACGTTATAGTTAGTTGGACATTTGACTCATATAAAACCAGAGAAATTCGCCCGTTATAGTTAGTTGTGCTAACTATAACTCGCACGCCTGCAATGCACTGGTGATGACGTCACATATTACATCACTCATGACATGGTCAGTGACATCACTGATGACATCTCACATGACATCACTGATGACATCACAGACGACATCATCCAGTGAATGTGTGTTTCTGTAAAGTTTAAATATTTTTCATATAAATCAATGCCAAGGTGTATTGAAGAAAGAGTGAATTTACAAATCCCTGAATGGATTATTTAGTAGGTGGGTGCCTGACTGTATAACTGAGTGATTGAACATGTGTTACTGAATGTATGGGTTAGTGACTAAACTGTGTGAAAGTCTGTATTAGTGTCTCAGTTGGTGTATAAACGGCTGCATGGGTTGGTGAGTAGCTACATGAGTGTCTATATGGGTTATTGATTTGCCTGTGTGGGTGGGTGGGGGGTGTGTGACTCTGTGCATACATGTCTGAGTGGGTGATTCACCGGCTGTATGGATTCAAAAGTACATCTGGGAAGGGCTGTATGGGTGAGTTAGTGTGTGTATGGGTGTGTTGGTGAGTGAATGAATGTCTCACTGGTATATGTGTGAGTAACTACATATGTTTTAAGGCAGTATATGTGAGTGTTGGAGTATATAAATGACTATACGTGAGAGTAAGTTATTTGAAGGAGTGGGTGTATAAAAGTGTCTGCTTGTATCAGTGATTGTATAAGACAGCAAGTATGTGTTAGTATCTGCATAAATAAGTGATGTGGTGTGTGTATAAATAACGCAGTTGGTGTGTATAACTGTATGCATGAGTAAATGGGTATGTGATTGATTCTTTGCATGACTGACTAGGTGTGTGAGTAACTCTATGGATGAGTGGCGGACTGTGACTGTATGTATAGGTGTATGAGTGCATATTATGGTACTGTATTGATGAGTAACTGTATGTATAAGTCAGTGGATGTGAGTGTAGACCTAAGAAATAGTGGGTGGTATGTAGTATCTGGCATTGTTGTTTGTATGGTTTCAAAAATAGTAGTCTGTATTTTAGAGTGCGTGTATCAAAGTTTATATTAAGCCATCAGAATGTGCATCAGATTATCAGGTGGATGATGTCATCAGTGATGTCATTTGAGATGTCATCAGTGATGTCATCAGTGATGTCACTGACCATGTCATGAGTGATGTAATATGTGACGTCATCACCAGTGCATTGCGGGCGCACGAATTATAGTTAGCTCAACTAACTATAACGAGCGAATTTCTCTGGTTTTATATGAGTCAAATGTCCATCTAACTATAATGTCCATGAAACCTAGGGGGTTTCTTTCAGTGATTTTCTAAGGTTTTTTAAATGCTAATTCCTAACTAAAATCGCCTGTAAAAACCTATGGTTTTTTCAGTGAATTTCAAAGGTTTTTTTAAACGTTAATTTCATATTTTAATATTTATAAAACCTATATTTTTTCTATTTTTTTGTAATATTTTGGAACTCTATTATCTTTTTTTGTTTTTAATTTGAAAAATATGTAATGTTTTATATCTTCAAAAAAAAGTATGTATATCGTTTATTTTTTTTGTTGTTGAGAAAACTGAAGTCCCGTACCGGTAGTGTACCAAGCTCCATCAGCACGCGAATCCTATCCGCCATATTGCTAATCTCGTAAAGGATGCGCATTTTGTATTCGACGGGTTCGTGGCACCGCATCCTGCGTAACATCATATACGTATATGGTCGCGTCAGCTGCTACTTTGGTATGCGACGGGTACGTCATATACGTATGGGGTCATGCCCGCTGCGCGTTGCATATGCAACGAGTGCACGCTGCCAGGCCCTGTGTTACATCATAGACCTATGTTGTTGCGCCGGGAATGCAATTCCCTCATTTTTTTTGTCTCAAAACTATATCTAAATAAGTTTAAAGTGTATATGAGAACAAGCGATAATCTAAAATATTTTAAACATTTATGTATTTCTAACTGTAATAAACTTATATTATGGTAATATTTTCTCTAAATCGCTTCGGGTGTGGCCTCCTTGCGCGCTCGCTGCGCGATTGCCATGTGACCTTAAAGAAAAGCATTTGATTGGTTTATAACATTTCCCATTGTAACAGTTGGAGGACCCCACCCATTTTCGCCATTTTCTCTACAGCGTTTGATGAGAGACTCCTCTTCTGCTTACAGAGATTTTTTGAAATCTTTCGCTATGTACACATATCTGACAGTACACACAACATGCAACCATCATCTTCATCAATATTCATGCTCTGTAAAGCAGCCTTCCACCTGTGATAGCCATGCATCTAAAAGCTACATAACAGAACTTTTCCCCACTGCCAGAGGTAACATAGTTGCATACTCTGTAAACAGGACAATGTAATGTGGTACGGCCCAGGGGCAGTATCATGCATACATAATGAACACACGGACACAGATAGATAGTGGAAGTGGGTACGGGCAGCTGCGCTCCACTCCTTTTTATTACCAGGGTCACATATCCAGTGACGTCTGTGCTGGATGCGTGTGGATTGAGCGTAAACTAGCCCTCCGGGAATGGTTGCTGCTAGCATCAAATACAACAGTAATCATTGGATCACACACAGAGATTCAATAATAAAAGGGTCAATAGTTTGTGCTGAAGTAAGGTAGGGACACTAGATGTGTAATAATACAGAAAAGATTCTATCGTAAAACAACCATAACTTGTGGTATACTAAGATACAGGCAGTAGATCTACAATAATACACAAAAAGATTGTATCATAAAGGGTCCATCAGGTCTAGTGCACTTAGATAGCCACATCAAAAGCATTCAGCATGTGCACAGCCAGCGATGATGCATGCTGCGGGTGGGCCGTACTAGGAGCAATGTCTGTTGCCTACAACACTACATCATCTGCAATAGCGACTCGATCTGAATTGTAAACACTACTGTCTGCAGTGTAGGCCAGAGAGCAGTCATCAAGGGCCCACAGCCACGTGGCGTTGACTTGAGCTGCCCAGTTTGCCGTACGAGAGGCAACAAAAACCGTGTGCGGACCCTGTTATGATGCATATGAGTGGGGCGGACAGAGCGCACTGGAGCAATGTCTGTTGCCTACAACACTACATCATCTGCAATAGCGACTTGATCAGAATTGTAAACACTGCTGTCTGCAGTGTTGGCCACAGAGCGGTCAGCAAGGGCCCACAGCCATGTGGCGTTCACTTGAGCTGCCCAGTTTGCCGTTACCAAAGCAACAAAAAGCGTGTGCAGACCCTGTGATGATGCGTATGCGTGGTGCGGACAGAGCGCAGAGGAGCAATACCTGTTGCCTACAACACTACATCATCTGCAACAGTGACTTGATCAGAATTGTAAACACTACTGTCTGCAGTGTAGGCCAGAGAGCAGTCATCAAGGGCCCACAGCCACGTGGCGTTGACTTGAGCTGCCCAGTTTGCCGTACGAGAGGCAACAAAAACCGCGTGCGGACCCTGTGATGATGCATATGCGTGGTGCGGACAGAGAGCACTGGAGCAATGTCTTTTGCCTACAGGACTGCGTCATCTACAATAGCGACTCAATCTGAATTGTGAACACTGGTGTCTGCAGTGTAAATTGAAGGCAGCAGTGAGCACAGTCTTCCATAATACTTTTTCTCACGTCCTCTTCACAAAATACAACAACATAAATTACACAAAACTCTGCAATAAATAAATCAAAACAATTCGAATTGCGATCTCTGTTGTCCACTGTGTACACTGTTATTTGGTGTTCTTTACCACTACCAAGAAGAATTTGGTCATTGTACTAGACCTATAAGTCATCTTAAAAAACTTCTTCCAGCAAGTATACTAAAAGGCTATTGTGTATATTTCAATAGACGTTGTGGTTAGTTGCCTACTGGATTCTGTAATTAAACAATCACCACTCGATCTGAATTGTGAGCACCGTTGCCTTTAAGGCGCGCGCGCACCTCCCCTGACGTCAGCGCGCACTGCCGTCTGTGGAGCGTGCACAACACAGCCAGGACGTCGCGAGAGAGAGTCGCGCTGCCGCTTTAAAGAAGTGAGCGGCGCGAAAAGCAGGCACTTTTGAATGCGGTGCCGGAGGAGTCGTGACGGAGTGCAGGTAAGGGGGCTTGTTGCCTTCGGGGCTTGGGGGCTGCAGAGTGCGGAGCAGATTGTGGCCTTTTGTTTAAATATTGATGGTAATCACAGCCCGTGAAGGGGTTCTGATTACTATCAATGCTTAAACAAGAGGCCATAATCGTCCCGCGCTTTACTAACAAAAGAGTAGAGCCAGTTTCAAAACACAGGGTGTTCTTTGGTACACGCTGTGTTTTTAAACTGGCTCTACTCTTTTGTGAGTAAAGCGCAGTGTGGGGACGATTGTGGCCTTTGATTTAAGTATTGATGGTAATCAGACTTGGTATCAGGTGTCAATCGGTATCAGAATACAGGGTCTCCATGTTAATTTGATATAAGGGGTCTGGCGTTTAGGTGAATGTGTGAATCGAGGGGACCAGTTGTCAAGGAACTTGATATAAAAAGGGTCTCTCCTGCATGGGGGGCTTATTGGCAGATGGAATTGCTATTCAAAGTGTTTTACATCGTGGGCATTCTCTCCAAGCCATTTGCTATGTTAGAAAAGGATTGGTAAACTTAGAATCCGAGCTGGAAGCAAGCACGTGTTGGATATCAGGAGATGTTACTTAGCGAAAGCTGATAATGAGGATTATGTACAGAGGCCTTTGACATCACATTAGGTGAAGTTCCAGGGCAACCATCCAAATGAAACCGTGGGAGAACCATGTAATGCACAAAAGTAAAAACACACACGAAATTAAATCGACTCGGCGCATCTCAGAAGGCAAACAGACGTTCCCATCGTTAGCAGGTGTTTGCTCACCGGTCCCTATTGTTCTAGCAAACAATTGCCAACTGTTTCGTCCATCACCGGCCTGTTGGGCCTCCAGTTTTTCTCTCCATTCCCTGGCCAACACCGTCCCTGTCATGCACCTAGGGATGTCTGCATCTTCCTGTGGAAGGAACGAAGAGGAAGCGCGCTCCCCCAGAGGGCTCAGCACAGGCGCCGCTAAAGGAAAGAAGGAAGCGCGCGTGGGTGCGAGGGACCGTCTCCTAACCCTTTCATCCAGATGCTGCGGGGAACGAGGCCTATCCGTTCAGGATGAAGCATCAGTGAGCTGCCTGGAACTATCGCGTTTTCCAGTGACAGGAACTCATAATAACTCATGGTTTCACCGCAAACAAATGTAACAAACCCGATTGATTGAGGAGTTTACTCCATTACGAAAGCCAACCAAAACACTGGCCGACTTACTTTCAGGGAGGGAGAAATTAATATTTAAAAAGCCCAATTATCTTTAGGTTTTATGGTGCACGTCCTCACTTTTTTCTGTTTCTTTTCCCTAGGTGTAGTTTCCTATTTGGTTCCTTCGGAATAGAATTAGATCACTTTGTTTTCAGAAGTAAGACAGGACACCAAGGGGCAGATTTACGACTTCTGGCGCATCTCTGCTAATCAGCAGAGATGCGCCAGAAGAGTTGCGACGCATCTGTCCACCCGTGCGCCACCACTGATGCGCCGCATTTACAATGCGGCACACCGTGGCGCTCGGATGGGCAGATGCGTGACGCATCCCCCGTCGGAAAGGCGGCGCATTGCTGGAGTTGCGTCGTAAGCGCGACGCAGCTCCAGCAAGGCTCGGGGGTGCCCTATCCCTAACATGCTGCGTCAATCCTTACGCCTGCTTCAAGCAGGCGCAGGGTTTTGACGCAGCATGGCCTTAAAAGTGACTGAGTGAAATCTTGTAGATTTCACTCAGCCACTTTTAGGAGGCGTTCCTGCGCCGGAACGCCCCCCCCCCCTGCGCCGGAACACCTACATGTGGCGCACGGCTTTACAACGTGACGCATCTCCCAGATGCGTCACGTTGTAAATACCCCGTAGCATGGTGCTGGCTTTACGCCGCCGCTGAGTCACAAAAGTGACGCAACGGCAGCGTAAAAGAGGCGCAAGGGGCTTGTAAATCTGCCCCCAATTTTCTAGAGCGTTCTCCGGTCAGTCGCGCAGAGGGAGGTGCTATGCATGAAGTAAGTCAGCATTCGCTGGGATCTGGAGCCTCTCTTGTTCTCACTCTCCTAGAGCAAGTGGTTGGAGATGGGAAAGGGACCCAAACAAGGTTTTAGTACCACAACAAATGACCCCACCACAAGCAAAAATCAAAAGAACATTTTTTTAACTTACCAATTCAAGACGTTAGTAACAGGAAACAACTAGGAAAAGGGTGGTCCAAGGAGCCTAAAAATGCTCAGGGGCAGATTTAAAAGGAACTGACGCATCTGCATAGATGCGTCAGTTTCCTTGCGCCAGTGCCAAATGTCCATGCGCCACCATCAATGCGCTGTATTAACAATACAGTGCTCCATGGCGCAGGGATTAACAGATGCGTCAGCAATACTGATGCATTTATTTGAATGCTGGTAGGGGGGGTTTAAACGGATTTATGCACCCACTGGGAGTATTGATGTAAATTTCACTGACTGTTTAAAAGGCCTCTATAGACTGCGAGGTGTTTTGGCCTCTCTCCTGATGCAGGACTGCTCATTCCTATAGAATGTTAGGGATTCGTTAATAGGCTTGTTAGTCCCTCCTTAGTACGGCCTTGTCTTCATTGTACCCTCCCATGGCGACTGGCCCTTTTACTTCAGTTGTTACACGGGACCTTTTATTTAGTCTTGATGCACTATTTGCTTATTGAGTTTCTCTTACTGCAAGCTGGACATGCGCTGCTTCAGCTGAAACCGCTTGAGTTTTTTTTTTTAAGCAGCATGGCCACCCCTTTAACACGGGTGCCTGCTTTCGATCACTTAAACCAGTATTATCTCATGTCTGTTTCCAGCCCCCAAGTAAAATGGATTTAGAAATGATTAGCAAATTAAGTCATGTGAATTCCAGGTAGCACATAATCCTGTGCTAATGGACTGAAGCTGACAACAGCACATCTGTGTTACATGTCATCTGTACTTAAGCCACCCAATGGGTTGTTTTCAAAAGCCTGTTTTATTAATAACACCACCACCACTCCCAATACTACTACCACCAGATTGTTGACTTTTGTGTAAGTATTCATGTTAATCACAGCCCGTGAAGGGGCTGTGATTAACATGAATACATAGCTGGCACCTCCTCAGCAATCATTTTGGCAGGTGAGAAGAGAAGCTAATGGGTGGACTAGTGTGAGTTCCAATTAAAAAGCTCCTAAAAAATTTGTTGGTGAAAACCTCGATAATTGTCCCTTTGAACAAGAAGGGTACCCGAGGCAACCCTGTCAATTACTAACAAAAGAGTTTAAAAACACAGCGTGTGCTTTCTGAAAGCACATGCCCTGTTTTTAAACTTGCTCTACTTAGTAAAGTGTGCATAGTTGCCAAGGTTTCAGACTGCTTATGTGTGATATTTTCATAATTTCAATGTACTTATGATGACTAGCATTCAATGGCTAAGGGTGACATTTTCTTGTGAACAAAATCTCTGCAATGAAGATGTGGAAAATATGCAAAAATCTCTGCAAGTAAAACAAGATTGAAGGTTATTCCTCTTGATGCAGATTTTTAAATTTAAGGCTGAATTTTTTTATTTACTGTTCGAAAAAACACCCTTACGTTCTTACAATAAAAAGCTATTTTACTCTTCCGCTCGGGTGGTCTGTCGCAGGTTTTCTGCCATTGCAATGAATGGAAATGCCGCTCTTTGGTAGTTAATAGCTCACTGTTCAATATTAGGATTTAAACTTATAAACTGCAAGTAACAAAAGCGGCTTTCTGACAGAAGTAGTAATGCACTGACCTATTTACATTGCATGTAATTTGTGATCTGCATGGTTCACCAGCTTTTCACCCGGCTTTTTAACCTCCTCGGCTACTTGATGATGAGTCAACTTCCACTAGACAAAACTTAGATCTCTCTGCAGCAGGTCCATCATTCTTCAGAGTTATCTTGACATATTTATGGTTGCCTGAAAATTGCTAGAACCTAGTTATCACATTTTTTGCACGCCACTGCAGCATCTTCAGGTGAGATCTTTTGATGGACTGTGTGCTGCTCAATCCTGTCAATTTCCTTGTTCACCCACCTCAATCATTTGCGCAGTTTGAATGCTAGGGAAAAGCTGCATCACAGAAGGTGTAACACAAAATGCAGATTTATAGACCAGTTTAAGATAATGGATGCTAATAATGAAACACATGGGCACACGCCTGTTTGTCCTAGACTGGAATCCCAGGTAATTATTTGGTCATTTTTCCTATTGGGGTCTCTAGACCGGTCCCATTCATAGTTTGTAATTCTTCAAGCGTTTGCTGACTATCTTGTCTTCAATTGTAGGTTTCCAGTCTGTAAGCTATTTGGATATGAGTGGTCAGGTGCGAGTACCCACAAAGACAAGGTAATTCTGTTTACTTTCCTCTTTGGGTTGGGGTTGCTGGGCAAATAGATTCCCAATATGCACCCCTGGTCTTTTGCAGGTTCGTGAGACCGTACTACGAATACAATTGCACAGGCAGACGGGAGTACAGGCAGAACAAACAGGTAATTGTTTGGTAGAGTTAAAGTAGTGCATCTTATGTTGCAGGTTTCGCTGCCAGAACCCCACACATTTCAACGGGCTTACGTGAGTACAAGCAGAAGAGGTAATTGTTTGGTAGAGTTGAACTGTGGTGCGTCTTGAACATTGTAGTATAATATACTTACCCATGTTTTCTTCTGTTGCAGGTTTCGCAGCCAGAACCCCATACATTTAAACGGGCATACGTGAGTACAAGCAGAAGAGGTAATTGTTTGGTAGAGTTGAACTGTGGTGCGTCTTGAACATTGTAGTATAATATACTTACCCATGTTTTCTTCTGTAGCAGGTTTCGCATCAGAACCCCATACATTTCAACGGGCGTACGTGAGTACAAGCAGAAGAGGTAATTGTTTGGTAGAGTTGAACTGTGGTGCATCTTGAACATTGTAGTATAATATACTTATCCATGTTTTCTTCTGTTGCAGGTTTCGCAGCCAGAACCCCATACATTTAAACAGGCGTACGCGAGTTCAAGCAGAAGAGGTCATTGTTTGGTAGAGTTAAACTGTGGTGCATCTTGAACATTGTAGTATAATATACTTACCCATGTTTTCTTCTGTTGCAGGTTTCGCAGCCAGAACCCCATACATTTAAACAGGCGTACGCGAGTTCAAGCAGAAGAGGTAATTGTTTGGTATAGTTAAACTGTGGGGCATCTTGTACATAGTAGTATAATATACTTACCCATGTTTTCTTCTGTTGCAGGTTTCGCAGCCAGAACCCCATACATTTAAACAGGCGTACGCGAGTTTAAGCAGAAGTGGTAATTGTTTGGTAGAGTTAAACTGTGGTGCATCTTGTACATTGTAGTATAACGGATTGCATTCATGAGCTAGGTGTCAACGTAAGCCATGTTCCCTTATTTTGCAGGCTTTGTGGCACAGCAGGTTCAAACCGGCGGGCACGGAAATGTTCAAGCGCAAAGCTGTAACATTGGGAGAGTGCAGTGCTTCACCACAAAGGAAGAAATGTTGCCTTGTATTCAAGTAAGAGTGGATGAAAGAAATTGTGGAGTCTGAGACGCAGAAATCACGAAGCAAGGTTCGCGTGCAACTCAGGGAACTTTTTCAATACAGTTCAGACGTGGGCTTGATTTGCAAAGCATGTGCTGAAGCCAAGATTGTCAGGGACTTTTCCACAGGGAAGAAATAGAGTGATGGCTGGAAACTGGATTACATGAAACGCCATCTACTTAGCAAAGTACACGAGTCTGCCATGGTGATATTGAGAAACAGAAGTGCTGCTGCCAGGTTTGGTTATGGAGTGCGGGCAATACTGACAGAAACTGCCACTGACAAAGCAAATAGAATGGAAGTAGTTGAACGCCAAAGATCTATGCCTGAAGAGATGAAGATTCTCATCAACAACGTGTTGCTGGCAGTCAAGACGAATACTTCAATGTTATCTGTACAAGACATCCATGACCACCTAGCTTTGTATGTCAAGATACCAGACAGCTAGAGGAGCAAGAACTATGCCTTTGAGTTCCTTGAGGCCATCAATAGCATGATACACTGTGAAGCTATAGCAGAACTTCGGCACACTTTGTGTCACACATTGATAATTGATGAGAGCACAGATATTTCTGTTACAAAAATGCTCATCCTGTACTTCAAGTTCCGACCTGTAACATCAACAGAGCACAAAACACAGTTTGGGGGCATAGTGAAGCTGACTAGTTGTAATGCTGAGGCTATCACTACTGCTGTGAAAGAATTCTACACTGCCAATGAACTGGACCTTATGAAAATGGTCATGTTCACATCCGATGGTGCGTCCGTGATGCTGGGTAAGAATAATGGTGTTGCTACTCGCCTTAAACAATCCATACCTCATCTAGTTGAGCAGCATTGTGTCGCCCATCGAGAAGATTTGGGAGTTGATGATGCCTAGGAAAGGGTTCAAATGGTTAGAGAGATGGAGACATTATTGAGGACTGTGTACTCTGTGTTCTCCAGATCTCCTGCAAGGAAGTCCAAGCTGGATGAAATTGCATCGGTCACTGAATGTGAAGTGGTCTCTTTTTGACCACTGAATGAAGTCCGGTGGCTTTCAAGGCATTTTGCTTTTGGTGCACTAATTCGTAATTATGAGGCTGTTCTTAAGTACTTTGAGCATGAGAAAGTTGAGGAGATAAGCCAGTTGCTAAATAGTGTTACAAAAAGCTATCAAACTCCAACTACCATATTTCACTTGCAGTACTTAATGACATTCTGGGTGAATTTGCATCTTTGTGCAAACTATTCCAAAAAAGTTCTTTGACTACTGTTGAAGCTGTACAGTATGCAAGAGCAAAGATTGGCCAAGTTAAGCAACAGTATTTGGGGGACACTGTCTTTTGGAGCAGCAATGTAAGAGATATGATGGTGTTGTACAAGAAAAGGCAAGAGTTTGACAGTGGGCCTATTTTGTCTTTTGTTTCCCTTCTTTGTGAGCACATGCAAAAAAGGTTCCCTGAAGATGAGCTGAAAGAATGGGCAAGTTTTGAAATCCAGGCAATGGCAACACAATCACATTTTGATTTTGGGATGGAGAATATACAAAGACTTGTAGAAAAGTATAAAAATGTCTTGGTCCTGGGTGATTACAAAACACCAGAAGATGTTGTTCGACAATACAGAGACTGTAAATATGTGGTGGCAGAACATGTAAAGGGTGGGTTATTTACCACCTTTCAAGACATGGTGAATTTCAATGTACGCAATACTGCTCAGTATAGTGTGGTGTCTCAGCTTGTTGATGTCTGCGCAACGTTTCAAGCATCTAGTGCAGATTGTGAACGAGGATTCAGCCTCATGAATACTATCAAGAGTAGATTGAGGAATAGACTAGAGCAGAAGCATTTGGATATGCTGATGAGGACAAAGGCGTACCTCCTGAATGGGAAAGTTGACCTAGATAGAGTTTATCACCACGGGAAAAATGCCAAAGATCGCTGTGAGAAGCAACCCTGTCACCCCTCTAGTGATGCCACTTGACATATCTCCCTTATTGTTTATATGTGATATTGTATAGGCTCTGAACATTTCCCCACCCAATGAACAGTGCTCAAGTTAAGAATATTTATTAAAATCTTATGATGGTACCACCATTGAAGTCTTGTGCTTTTCTAAACTTGAAGTGCACTTGCCTGTGTAACCAATTCATGTCATGGCGTGTTTATCCAATTTGGAAACTGCCCTTAAGACCCTTATTGTGGCACTGTATGTGTGAAAATGCACCATCTTTTCACTTTTTAAAGTAAACGTTTTGAGTGACATTTGGCGCACGCATGCGGTCTGGTTCCTAGCGCACATAGCCATGGTTGCAGCGCACAGAGACCCTCCACTGCCACACACAGAGGAAAGAAATTAGAGGGAACATTGATTGTGAGCCCTGATGACCTCACTGTAAGCCAGAGGCAGTGGTCATCAAGGCCTCACAGCCACATACCGTTGGATTCGGAAGTACGCAGTTGGTTGCACCTGATCGGAGTGGGTACACAGAAATCATCACAAACTTTAACTTCTGATATCCACAATCACAGAATCAAGACCCCGTTTCACTGTTCCAATCTGCTGTACCACAGTGTACTCCACCGACTGCAGTCAACCAAGCCCAATAATCATGTGCAGCAGTTAGCTACAGAAGCACAGAGTCTGATGCACCTCAACAGAGGGAGTTCTGTCAAAACCAAGCAGCAAGTAATATCGGACATCGTCCATTTTGGGATCAAGACACCGTTCCACTGTTGGGACCTAGAGTTGGTTGCATCTGGTCGAAGGGACTACCTTCATCTCCATTCTCAGATACAGTTCTAACATCGTCTATTGTGGGATCAAGACACCATTCCACTGTTGGGACCTAGAGTTGCTTGCACCTTGTCGCAGGGAGTACCTTCATCTCCACTCTCAGATACAGTTCTAACATCGTCCATTGTGGGATCAAGACCCCGTTCCACTGTTCGGACCTGCTGTACCGCGGTGTACTCCACCGACTGGTGTCAACCAAGCACAATAATCATGTGCAGCACTTAGCTATGGAAGCACAGAGTCTGATGCACGTCAACGCAGGGATTTCTGTGAAAACCCACAAGCAGCAGGTAATATCGGACATCGTCCATTTTGGGATCAAGACACCATTCCACTGTTGGGACCTAGAGTTGGTTACACCTGGTCAAAGGGAGTACCTTCATCTGCACTCTCAGATGCAGTTCTAACATTGTCCATTCTGGGATCAAGACCCCGTTCCACTGTTCGGACCTGCTCTACCGCAGTGTACTCCAGCGACTGCAACCAGCCAAGCCCAATGGTCATGTGCAGCAATTAGCTACGGAAGCACAGAGTCTGATGCACGTCAACGGAGGGAGCTCTGTGAAAACCAAGCAGCAGGTAATATCGGACATCATCCATTGTGGGATCAAGATACCGTTCCACTGTTGGGACCTAGAGTTGCTTGCACCTGGTCGAAGGGAGTACCTTCAGCTCCACTCTCAGATAGATGTAGTTCTAACATCATCCATTGTGGGATCAAGACACCGTTCCACTGTTGGTACCTCTTCGACAACTGTGTTAGTAGTATACAGAGCACTTCACGGTGCTGGGCCTCAGGCTGGGCGCTGTCTGCCTGTGTCGCAGTAGCCAGCGTTGATCTCAGGAGCCTTCCCAGCTCGCAGATCTCGGCCCAAAAGCTTGCGCCGGCACGTGGTGGGCCCTCTTTCACATACGAGGATGTCGAAGGTGAACTGTGGGGCATATGTTCGTCGCAGCAGCCATGACGGTTTCTGGGTAGCAGCAGGCTGAGAGCATTATTCCGGCAGCCACCTTCGCTCACGGCGTCAGCCTCATGGCAGTGTAAGCTGCGCAGACCTGACAGACATGTTCGCCATTCCGGAAGAGAACCACATCCATAGAAACGTACCTTTTATTCATACCCTACGCTAGCCTTGCATTCGCTGAACCAGCCCACTACGCTAAAGATTTTGGGGGGGAGGGGGCACGTATGCCCTATGTTTTCGGAATCTTCCCTACTAACTGTGCTATCATGGTTGCGTCCACTGTCGACTTCACTCAATAGACCATCAGTGTATGTTGACATGTAAATGTCTGTGCTCTGCATACTCAAGTCTGTCCGGCACATCCCCTCAACACTTTGCATTGTATACTTTTATAATCAAGAATCACTTGCCACATTCGCACATACTTAGCTCCCATCTCTCCCCGCATTCTGCATTGTGTGGCAGAGGTGCCATGCCATGTTTGGTTTGTGTACATGGCTAGCCACGGTTCCCACAGAACGTAGTGTTGTTGTGTCTGCTAGGTGTACATGTTGTTTGTCATGTTGTATGTGATTATATAAGGTAGCGCGTTTATTCACGAGCAGTGGTTTCTCCCATTTACATATCGCTGTCTTAAAGAGGATAACCAATTTTTTCTCACAGGTGAAAAGTGGGACCAGAATGGCAATCATTCATTACTATGCAAGAATGTCCAACTGCACGACGCTTCTAAGCTTACAGCCCCCAATCGTGCGTGCTTTCTTAAACGCACGCCAACTCCCACAATCAGACCAACATTCACACAGCTTTCTAATGGCAGTTATCTGCTTCTTAATAACATGGACTGCTACGCAATGGGAGCTGGCATACCATATGTCCTTACTGTTTCAAACCGGATAACTTCCTCTGGCAATCTCTATTCCCACCCACACAAAGTAACTCCCAAAGTTCAACTTGGCCTTCAATACCTACTTTGAAAACAGATTTCATTAAATGGAGCAAACTGAAAGCACTTTTGTTTCAAACAGAAGTGTCCCTCACTTCTCAAAAAGTAATTTATCGACTGCAGATAGCACAAACTTCAAGTAAAATACACTCCCTTTTAAATATGAACCTCCAATTACACTTTGTGAATTGTTACACAATTTTCAACACATCTGACATTTAAGGTCTGGCACACTTTTTTAACATTGTCTCCTCCGGCCTTCTAACAGGCTTTCAAACTGTTTTTAGTCTTATACCAGACTTCATTCATCCATTCATGGCGGTCGCCAGTAGATAGTTGTAGTTAGGACCGTGTTTCCATAGGAAATCCGCAACATTCTATTTGGAATAACTTTGGCGCCGGTTGACGAATCCTCGCGAAATTTTCAAAATAGGTGGGGCGCTCCGCTCCGCTCCTACCCTGAAAGTCTCGGGGGGATTCGTCAAGCGGGGGCTGAGAAAAAAGGGGGTCCCAAAACGTGTTTTCCCCATGCAATTTTCCATAGGCACCTTTAGTCCAAGGTACAGCCCGAACGGCTGAACAGAATTACTTGAAATTTGGCAGAGAGGTAGTCCTCAGCTCAGGGATGTGCCTTTTGCATATATGGAGTCAATCTGTTCAGTAGTTCCTGAGAAAATCAAAAGTAAAATCATATATATATGTGGGCGGAGCCTAACCACACATCTCATCCTGAGATCTGATTGGCTGTCAGCACTTCATCCAAGAAGTGTTGGCAGCCATCTTGGGACCAATATACATGATAGCACCTCATTAAAAAGCATTGCAGTTAATAGAAGGTTTTAAGACTTTAGTTACATTATAAATCATTTGTTGATGGTACCATACTCATTTTAGGAATTGTGGTATGTTCTAAGGTGATTTCACCATGTGAAAAAGCCTTCTGCTGGGATATCATGATTGAGAGAAAAATATTTTCTCATGCTTTTCCCACAGAGGTTTGGAAGGTGATCTATAAGCTAAACTGAGAGCTTATTTTCTGTGAATTCACATTATCTTTCTCAGTCATGTGAGAATGAAGTCTGACATTCTCAGTAAAACATGCACATCCAACAAGGACAGAGACTGTCAGTTGATTCCTTTGTGTTCTACTGCAGCTTCCCAGAGTGTTCCAAAGAACAACTAGAGCGCTAACAGTCCTACTTATGATAAACGTATGGCACACCTGAAGCCATCTTGCTTGGATTAAAGTGGTAACTCTTAAAACATTTAATTTAAAAAGGAACAAAATGAGGGGGTTCATTTTTCCATAAAAAGTATGATTAGTGCTGCAGAAAGAAAAATTAGGGCACATTTTGAGTGACTTCTCAAATCCTCTTCTATTTCATTAAAAAATTCTGACATGCAGACTGAAACATGCACTTTCAATACCAGCAGCAGTTTTCCCTGGTGAGCAGTAGCTTTACTACAGTGATCTAATGAGCAAAAAGAGTGCTAACATTCTGAATTTATGGCAAATGTGTGACACATCTGAATCCCTTCTTGATGGAATCAAAGTAAAAAACTGAAAGTATTTCCTACTGAGGAGACTGCAGTAAATGAGGAAATTAGGAAACTTCATAACAAATAAGTCTCCCAAGATGGCCACCAGAGACAAAAGAGCCCAAATGTAGCCCAAATATCACCCAGATGTAGCCCAAGTATAGCCCAATGACAGAATGTCCCAGAGTGTTCTTAAAAGCAACTAGAGCGCTTACTGTCTTCATTATGACAAAAGTATGGCACACCTGAAGCCATCTTGCTTGGATTAAAGTGGTAACTCTTAAAACATTTAATTTAAAAAGGAACACAATGAGGGGGTTCATTTTGCCATAGAAATTATGATTAATGCTGAAGAAAGAAAATGAGGGCACATTTTGAGTGACTTCTCAAATCCTCTTCTATTTCATTAAAAAATTCTGACATGCAGACTGAAACATGCACTTTTAATACCAGGAGCAGACTTCCATGGTGAACAGTAGTTTTACTACAGTGATCTAATGAGAAACTAGAGTGCTAACATTCAGAATTCATGGCAAATGTGTGACATATCTGAATACCTTCATGATGGAATCAAAGTAAAAAACTGAATGCATTTCCTACTGAGGAGACTGCAGTACATGAGGAAATTAGGAAACTTCATAACAAATAAATCTCCCAAGATGGCCACCGGAGACAAAAGAGCCCAAATGTAGCCCAAAATCACCCAGATGTAGCCCAAATATAGCCCAATGACAGAAGTGTGCAAAACACTTATTATTTTGTGTTTTTGCAGTGTTATATAGTGCAGACTTGTCAGGTATTGGAGTGCTTTACATGAGCATTGGTGACATCACACAAGAACAAATTCATTTTGGTTGTAGACATGGGGAGACTAAGTGATTTGACCAGAATCACAGAATGTCGAGCTGAAGCAGAAACTCCAACCTGGTTCCCCAGTTGCAAAGTCTGCAGTTCTGGAAGTAACACCACATCCTCTCCCCTAAGTGCAACATTTAATCAAGTGGTCAACTGGATAAAAAAACATAAAGATAACAAATAATTTAAAAGTGCTTTGTCGCTATTTGAAAACTCGGAAAATATGTCCTTATTTTAGTCTTTTAGAGCACTAACCATAATTTTGATGCCAATAAGACCCTCTCATATATGTAATTTCTAAAGGAAATGCTCTAGGTATTACAGTTTTGATTACATCAAGATGACGTCAGGCGTTCCACACTTTTGTAATAAATATAGAATGTTAGCAATCTAGTTGTTCATTAGGATACTGTTGAGAGGCAGAGGCCAGGGGCACGGACTCTGAAAATTGAAGGCAGGTAGGAGGGTGCAAAGGCAACAATTTAACAACACTGAGCAGGCAGGAAGGGCCGTGGCAGCACAACAGACTATGGAGGGCAGTGGAAAGGGGGGCAGGGGCAACAAACCAACAATACAGGACTTGCAAGAGAGGCTGTGGCAATGTAATAGACCATTGTGGGCAGAAGGAAGAGGCAATGGTAGTACAACCATACATGCCAACAGACCCGATTCAGCCAGGAAACGTCCAATGTTTCTAAGCTCAAATGGGCTTTATTTGATCTGTCTCCTGTCTACAATCTCCTCTTTTTCAATGTAACTCAAAGGGGAAAATCAATACCCCAGTTTTTTTTCAAAATCTCCCTCTTACCAAGTTCAAAATGTTCGCAAGTATGGTACATTGGATCATGGAAGGAAATGGGGTAGGGACATGGACTTGGATAACAGAGGACAGGAGGGACATGGAGAGGTGCACCAAACTGACCCTGCAGGGCAGGCATCAGTGTTTGCAGCAGCACAATACACCACACAGGGCATGCGGGACGGGAGTGCAGCACAACAATCCATAGAAAGCAAGAGGGAGGGCACAGGACCATGCACATGGACAACAGAGAACAGAGGGGCAAGAGGCAATGGTAGCTAGCTGACCATAATGGACAGACAGGAGAGAAAGCTGCAACATAACAGACCGTAAAGGGCAGGAGGGGCGGATCAGGGGCATTACAATGCAACAGACAAGCCAGGAGGGAGGGAGTAGGGGTCTGCACATGTAAACAGAGGGCTGGGGGCAAGGGGGCAGGGCAGGAGCAGCAAGATAGCCATGGAGGTCAGGCAGGATGGGCACTAGAAGCAAGACACACCATGAAGAGCAACAGTGAGACTGTGATGGCATACACACAGACCATGCAGGGAAGGTGGGAGGGGGTCAGGGGCAGCTAACTGACCACACAGGGAAGGTGGGAGGGGCCATGGCAGCACAGAAGACCATGCATGGCAAGTGGGAGGGTTAGTGGCAGCACAATGGCTATGATGGGCAAGAAGGAGGGTGCAGGGGCATGCACAAAGGACGATGGAGGATAGAAGGGAGGGTCAGGACCTGTGCACAGACAAGAAAGTTCAGGGGAAGGGGCCTCATAACAGACCGCACGGGACAGGCAGGAGGAGCAGTTGCAGCACAACAGACCAGGGAGGGCAGAAGGGTGTGGCAGTACAATGGACCATGTAGGACAGGAGGAAGAAGATAGGGGCATGGCATGTGGACAGGCAGGGTGGAGGTGGCAGGGACAGGTTACAGTCATCTGACAATGCTAGGCAGGTGGGAGGGGAGTGGCAGCTCAACAGAACACTCAGAGTAGATAGGAGTGGCAGGTCCATGGAACATGATGGGCAAAAAGGATGGAGCAGGGACATGCACAAAGACATCGGAGGGCAGGGGGAAGGAGAATAGGGGCAGCAAGCTAAGCACAGAGTTTAAGCAGGTCAATGATGGGGCATAGAATTGGGCAATGGAGGGCAGGAGGAGTGGACTGGTACATCATACTAAATTGAGGGCAGTGGCAGCACATCAGACCATGCATGGCAGGAGGGAGGAGGCTAGTCCATGGATTCACACAACAGAGGATACAGAGGAGGGGGATGGGGCAGCAAGCTAACTGTTCAGAGAAGGCGGGTATTAGGAACTTTATTGTTTTTAAAACGTGTGTCTGTGCGAACTACTTAAAATATGAACAAGTATGCAGCATAATCTCACTTTTATTCAGGAAGAAGAGGACGTTTGTGACTGTGACTCCGGGCTCACTTGGCAGAAACACCCCCTGACCCTCCACCCCCATCGCAAAATGTAATGCCCGTGAAAAGGGTAGGTGAACACAGTGTTATATAGAACATAGTCCTGAGAGCACGATTGAAAATGAAAACTAGATATAGTGTATGGTATAAACTATGCACCAAAAAGTGTGATATAAGATGAACCGGGCGTGAAATATAATATGCAATACATTGTGCGCAATGACAGATTCATTGGAGAGCGCAAGATAGCACAGGCACTAGCGCGTGCTATGCGATATGCGCCTTGGAGTGTAATATGCACAGGGCAGTGTTGTGTAACCTAACTAGTCTCTAAAGTTGTAATATAAAATATGTGCTGGGGAGTGTAATGTTGCATATGCACTGTGACAAAGATATGGATCCCAGCTTGTAATATGTATGGCATAGCACTGTGCGTTATAACATAGGCATCGAGGAAGGCATGTTAGATGGAGCAATATAACCCGTGCGAAGACAAGTGTGGCATGACATATTCATGGGGTGGTGTTACAGTGCACATGGGCTAGAGAGTGTCATAGCATATGCACTAGCTAGTGGAATACAACACAGAGGTGTGTGGCACTCAGCAGGCAATGGTGGGTGTAACAGAGCATTGGGCTCTGCCAGGAGCGCGCTGTGACTCTCAAGTGATGTTCGTCCCCTTTCCAGAGAGTAAAATAAAAAGTATTACACATCCGGCAGTGGATGTGTGTTTTATTAACCGTGAGGGGAGTTTCTTGCATAGTTTTGGTCGACTTTTTGTCGAATCCCCTTTGAATGGCATGTGTATTAATTGTGACCGTCAATAGCTACCCATGTTTGTATAAATAAACGACAAGGGTGTCTACCGGGATTAGGCACGGTAGGGCATCAGACATGTCAGAGCTTCACTAGTGGTGTAAATACATTCCACGTGGATTCATTGTATGCATAGTCGCCTTTTAATGAATATCACGCAAATCGTCATGGTGATAGGTACGTACGGTTTGTCCAGCATGTCCTAGGTGTGTCTATAAATATATATATTTTTTAAATATTACAAAACAGTGGCCGGCCCTGGGGATTGGGGTCAAAAAAATATAATTAGGAGACAGGCCCTGGGGGATGGGGTCATCAGGGCCAATAAATTAGAATAAGAAGGGGAACCACACAGCCCCCCTTCTTAAAAAATTAAAATAAATAAAAGACTGGCATCTCGCCGGAGGCCATGCCCCCTCCTTGCAGCACTCTGCAAACGCGCCCCCTGGCGAGTTGTAAGTTGGGGAATTAATTCCTCTTCAATACTGAGGGTCCCTGAGGGCCAACTAGCCCAACAGGCATCTCCAGTATGCGCCAGGGAGCTGCGCTGCAGCCAGGTGTTCTGAGGCCAAGCCCCTTTTTACACCTCTCTGCAACGCAGCTCTGTGGCGCTTACTGGAGGTACCTAGTGGTCTAGTTTGACCCTAGGGACTCTTAGGATTCAGGGGGACTTAATCTCTCAACTTAGAACAGCCACAGGGCGCGTTTACACAGTTGTGAAGGGAGGGGACGGGGCCTGAGGTGACGTGTGCAAACACGCACTATGGCACGTTTTAAATTGGGGATATAATTTCCCTTCAATACTGAGGGCCCCTGGGGGCTAACTAGCCCACCAAGTGCTTCCAGTAAGCGCCACTGAGCTGCATTGCAGAGAGGTGGTCCAGGCCGTGCCACTTTTTACACCTCTCTGCAATGCAGCTCTGTGGCACTTACTGGAGGTACCTAGTGGGCTAGTTGGACCCTAGGGACCCTCAGGATTCAAATTAACTTAATCTCCCAACTAAAAACGGACACAGGGCGTGTTTCCACAGTGGTGAAGGGAGGGGACGGGGCCTGAGTTAACGTGTGCAAAAACGCCCTGTGGCCTGTTTTAAGAGGTAGTTTTAATCCCCCTGCCCTATTATATACTAGGGGCTTACAGAGGAGGTCATGCTAATGACAGGGGGATCCCCAACGCATAATGTTCCCTAGTGTATGTAGGTGTTTTCACTGTATTCTAAGTGTCTTTTAACATAGCACTGGCTCTAGGACTGGTTAGTCAGACTCAGTTACCACCAGTATCCGTCTGAAAAAGTTGAGGGTACAGGATGATTTTGCAACAAGGCTTCTTTCTGCTCTTCTTTTTGTTCTTTCTGCACGTTATCCTTCTTCCTGCACTTTTCTTCGTCTTTGAGGACTTCTGTTGCTTCTTTCTGCACTTCTTTTGTTTCTTTCTGTGCATTTTTTCTTCTTTCTTCACATGTCCTATCTCTGTAGGCATAGTTAGAAATTAGCATTTAAACAACCTTTGAAATTCACAGAAAAAACGATAGGTTTCAGGCACGTTATAGTTAGGAATTAGCATTTAAAAAACCTCAGAAATTCACTGAAAAAACCATAGGTTTCAGGCGTGTTATAGTTAGCTGGACTTTTCACTTGTACAAAACCATTGAAATTCCCCCGTTATAGTTAGTTCAGCTAACTATAACTCGCGAGCCCGCAATGCACTGCTGATGATGTCACATATTACATCACTCATGACATGGTCAGTGACATCACTCATGACATCACTGATGACATCTCAAATGACATCACTGATGACATCATCCAGTGAATGTGTGTTTTTCTGAAAATTAAATATGTTTTATATATGTATATCTCAAGGTCGATGGAAGAATAAATGGGTATATAAGTGTCTAAATGGATGATTTGTTTTTGAAAAATTGATTGTGTAACTGACTGATTAAGTGTATCATAGTGAATACATGGCTTAGTGAGTAATGTTTAAATATGTAAATATCTGTATCAGTCTCTCACTTTGTGTATAAGTGGCTGCATGGGTTGGTGAGTAGCTACATGGGTGTCTATATAGGTTATTAGTTGCTTTTTTGAGTGTCTGCATGGTTCGGTGGGGGGTATTACGTAGTGCATAGGTGCATGAATGAGTGACTCACTGTTTGTATGTGTTGAAGACAGCATGTGTGCAGGACTGTATGGGTGGATGAGTGTGTGTAAGGGTGTGTTAGTGAGTGAATGACTGTCTCAATAGTGTCTTTATGAGTAACTACATATGTTTTAAACTAGTATATGTGACTATTGGTGTATATAAGTGAGTATGTGTGAGAGTGAGAGATTGAAAGAGTTCCTGTATGAATAAGTATGTGTTTCTATAAGTGATTGTTTAAAAGACTAAGCACGGTGGGTGCACAACCAGACTTACCCCCTGAGTGTGCCCCACTTGTGGCAGTGCTGACTAATGTCCCACCCCTTTTAGAGGCTGACTTGTCAAACAAGCTAGAATCCCACGAATCCCTAAAGAACAAAACTGTTTCGTGGTTAAACAAAGAGTGTGGGTTCCCTGTAGAGTTATCACACCAGATATTAACTACCAGGAGAGTCTCATGGATAGGGCGCTCACATAAGAATATTAAGGGGGACTGCGTCATTATAAACTTTAGTAATCCATTCCTAGTTAATAATGCTCTGTTAAGAGCATCCTCGCTCCCATATGCTGACCAGGGTATCACACGTCGCCCACTGGGATACTTCTATAGATATCGGACAAAGCAGCCCATAAATGATCTATCCAGGGGCAGAGAAACTGGTTCTGAAGGGCGGATTGCCCATGGTGTCGCCATATTCAATCATTATCAACCTCTGAGTGACTTAGACTCAAACGATTGACTCGATTTTGATCGGGACCTTCTTAAACTTGCCATAGAAGCTCCTATTTTGACCATGGAGGACAAATGAAAATTTAATGTGCACTGGGGAGGAGGGTACCCTAAATGTCACGATTATAGAGGGGGATGCCCATGGTGGCATTACTGACGGTTTGGTGGGAGTGCCACCCCAGCATCCAGGTACGAGGGACCTCAGTTGGAACATCGCTGGGTTGAATAGTAAAGCAAATGATCCACAGTGGAGGAACTGTTTATCAGGTTGTGAAATTATTGGGCTACAAGAGACCTGGGACACGGAAAATACTTTTTTGTTAGATGGGTATGCCGCTTTTTGGTCGGCTGCAGTGGTTTCTTGTAGGGGGAGGGCAAAGGGCGGTCTCTTAACCCATATTTCATTAAAACTTGAGGGAATCTATACTAAAGTGGAGACAGGTTCGCCTTATTGCCTTGCAGTGGAAATTCAAACTAACTTAAATGGGAATTGGCTCATTGTCAATTTTTATAATTCTTTTGCTAAGAGTACGCCTAACGAACATTTAGTCAGTCTATATGATTTTTTGGAAATGTATAACGTCAACAGTATGAACCCCTATTCGGTTATTGTGCTTGGTGATTTTAACGTTCATCGTTGTTTAGGTAATTGTTTTGTTTGGCACAGTTTAGGCCCACCAAATCAAGAAAATATTCATTTTGAACACACCCTGCAGGGTCTGTACTTAGAAGACCTCATCGCTGGAAATTATTTGATCTACCCCACAAAAATATACAGGAGATATCCCAACATATAAAGGAAGTGGCCTGGGGTCCACTATTGATTATATTTTTGTGAGCATAAATTTAGTTAACAGGGTGAGCCAGTATAAAGTTAGCTGGTCTACTTATGGTGATCACAACCCTGTTCAGGTGACTTTGTTTGAAGATTTAAGGAAAAAAGAATCTGACACCCTGACTGCTGGAATTTTGGACATAAGGCCCACCAATCAAACACGTCGCCTGAAATGGTGCCGAGTGGTACCGAAGGACTTTAATGAAAACTTGATGGGAAAGGTTGGGGATGAAATGTCTACCTGTTTGAAAGAGGGCATCATAGGCGATGAGGTCTTAGCAGCCTATGGCAGAATCTGCTCCTAGGTCGATAGTGATCTTAAAAAAGTATGGAAGGGGCAACCCAGAAACGGGGAGAAATGGTTTGATCATAATTGCTCAATAGCCCAACGGAAGTTGATGGTAGCGTTGAAAGCCGTGCCACCTGACAAAGCGGAAATCGCTGCACTCAGGAATGTTTACAAAAAGGCACAAAGTAAGCGTAAAAATGAAATAAGGGAGGAAGCGTGGAATGAACTTTTATCTATAGATGTAATTAAAAATAGTGCCAAATTCTGGTCTGTGGTCAATAAGCCCTTTTTTCAGGATAAAAGTAATAATGAGCTCGACTGTGGTATCCAAGAAAAAAAATTGTATAGTTATTTTAAACAGGTGTACGATGGAAACGGGATGTTGGAAGGCCCAATTTTAAATATGGAGAAATATATTTTGTCCTTCACAGAATTGGAAGTTACACACGCCATCATGCAAATGACAAGTAATAAGGCTCCGGGACCCGATGGAGTCCCGGCAGACCTTTTTAAATCAGACATAAAAACTTGGTCCAAGATCTTATTCAATGTCTTTGTTAATGCCTGCCATTTGGGTCTCCCCTCTACTTGGGCGAAATCGGTCATTATACCCATATACAAAAAAGGCGATAGAGGTGACACGAGTTGCTATCGCCCGATATCCCTAATAGATTCTTCTGTGAAAGTACTGGGTAGGGTGGTCCTTGCCCAATTGACTGGCTGGCTAGAGGAATCTGGAACACTCTCTATGGCCCAGTACGGCTTCAGAAAAGGGATGGGTACTATAGATCAATACTTGAACTTGCAACTACTAATAGGCAAATATACGGTGGCTAAGAAGGGAGCATTATTGGTAGCCTTTATGGACCTGTCCTCGGCCTTTGACCGTGTAAACAGGTCAAAATTGTGGTCCTTGCTCCTATCCTATGGAGTAGACAAAAACATCGTCTACTTCTTAGCTGACTTACATAGGGATTTATCGGCTACGGTCAGGGCAATTGTACGGAAGATATACCTATATCCAATGGAGTTAGACAGGGGTGCATCTTGGCACCCCTGCTCTTTACCCTATACATAAATAATCTAGACAATGCCCTAATCGCCTCATGTAATGATATTCCGCGTGCAGGGAAATGCCTGATTCCCGCACTCTTATACGCGGACGACGCCGCCTTACTTGCAAGAACGGCAGTGGGTCTTCAATTACTGTTAGACTCTTTTCGGGTTTTATGAAGGCGCTGGATCTTAGTGTCAACTTTTCAAAATCGCATGTAATGGCCATTGGACAAAAATCTTTAAAGACCAAAACATTTAAATGTGAGGGCCATACTCTATCTAGGGTGTCGTCATTCCCTTACTTGGGTGTACTTTTCGACGACCAAGGATCCTGGGTAACCCAAATCACAGCAAAAAAGATTATATTAACTAGAGCGACCTTGGCTGTATTGGGTTTTGCCAGAAAGTTAGGTGCCAGGCCAATGAAGGCCCTTATTCAAATATATAGAGCCAAGTGCTTCTCTCTAGCTATGTATGGCGCCGAGGTATGGGGCATAAAGAATGTAAAAAGCATACAGATTGTTGAAGATAGGTTTCTAAAAAACCTCCTATCAGTCCCGAAAACAACTGCCAATTACAATACCCATCAGGAGCTTGGAATTGGCTTTGTAGAAGATTCTATTGCTGTGGCACCACTACTAAAATAGATAAGCATTTGGTTAAACCCTGACCTACTGCTTAACCGTACTATCATGAAAGATTGTATGTCACTTGACTATGGGTTATGTATACCCTGGATGAAATACATTCAGAAACTGGCAACAAAGTTGGGCCGCCCAGAACTATACCAGTCACCAGAAGCTCTAGTGAAAGGAGATATTAATTGGTGTAAGGAAACGTTCTTGCGTATAGCTACCATGGATAGGGAAGAGAGTGAGCTGTTAAAGGTAACTGTAAGGGCTCACCAGCTATGCAAAACAACACCATTCATGGAACCATATCTAGGATACGTCACAAATACTAATCACCGTTTTTTATTGACTAGATTTAGATTAAATCAACTGCATCTACTTTTTGGAGTACAGAAAGGATGGAAAAGGGTAGAGGATCTCGGCCCTTGCTCTTGTGATAATTTTTCACAAGATATCACACACTTCCTTTTTTTCTGTGAACACTTCTGTGAACACTTCATTGACATCAGGAAACGTTTTTTACTCCCTATTCTAAAAAACAAAGGCTTTGTGCAGGTGAGACCTGCTCTTCTCCACCTTCAAATGCTAACTGACGTTTGGGAAACTTTTAACATTGCAAATTTTTTATCTGTAGTTATTAGATTCTTGAGGAAATGAATGCATATCCACAGGCGGTGCAGTCTCCGCGGCTCGGCCTGCCGCATATCATTTAATTTTCCAAACGACCTATTCAATTTCTGCCTTGTAGAAAAGTTTATCATGAGTGGAATAGGGGAAAACCATTAAAGAAAATAGTGCTCACAGACTAGATAAAGCAGACTGTGTAACAATGCAAGTAGAAAGTCCTTTCCTTAAAGAAGACTACAAATGCAGACAAGGCGATACCAAGCAGGGACTACTAAGCCTATTCATGAATCAAAAGCAACGATTTAGAAAGGACAGTAACAGGAGCCAATTGAAAAGATGGGCGCGGAAATGGCCGGAGCTTCAAGTCCATACCTGAATACAGCATGCCTCGCAGAGCAGCGCATGCGCTGTCTACGCTCGACCTAAAAAATGAGAATTAAAGTTAGTTAGTTAATTTTGCTGCATTCCAGGCTCACAGATCCTTGCAAATCTTGGAATGTGTCAAAACCCAAGGGTGTTGCATGGGAAACACACTGCAATGCCCATGGAACGCCTCCTTGATGAAGAGTAAGGCAAGGCAGCGCTTTGAGCTGCTTTGCATTACTTTCAGGGTACTTTCCAGCGCAAAACCAATTTTGCACGGAAAAGTAAATTCGGAAAAGAACATTTTGTGCTGGTTAGCATCACTTTTGTGGTGCCAACCCAGCGCAAAATGTTAGTAAATCTTCCCCTAATATTATAACATGTGGATGTCTAATGACGGGCCTACCCAGATCGGTACATAAGGTGCATGGTGTGTAAGAGACTGATAGATGCACTCGCAAGATATGTATACAGGATGCGACTTTAAGGCTAGAGCTGCAGACTTTGGTAGTGGGGAACTAGATTTGAGTTTCAGCGTAGGCTCAACACTGTGTGATTCTGGGCAAATCACTCGATCTCCTGACGCTTACTATCCCGGACGAGGTGTGTGAGCGGTGTACAGTGATTAGCACGCTACTCAGAGCACAAGTTAAGTGGTTAATCAAGTGGTTATTGTTGATTATTCAGATTAGTCATCAGCATGCATTTCCTCCTTTTTTTGTGATATATTGATACCAGGTAGGTTTGATTATTAGTGGGGTCTATGTGGTTTCAGGTGAAAGATTGGTGAGATAGGCAGGCCTGCTAATAGGATTTTAAAGAGGAGAGGTTATGATCTATGAAATGAGGTATCAGTCAATTGCAGCATTACAATAAGAAGGATTGAGGCAGGCAGGCATGAGACTGAGAGGAGGTTGTACTCACAAGGTATGCAGAGGATGGAAGGTAAGAAGAGGGTCACTCTGAAGAAAGGATGTCAATGTCAATACCTTTCCCCATAAAAATGAATATGACCTTTCGCACCGTTCATGTAAAGCGCTCTGCAACCTTCGGGATGGGTTCGCGCTATGAAAGTGCAACCACCAAAAAATTCACACAGCATGATGAGTGTATTTGAAGTGGTAAAGGGGTGCATGATCAATGCAAGAGACAGGCAGACACAGCTCAGTGCCTGAGAGAGAGGCTATCTACAAAACAGTCGCACCAATCATGTCTGAGATGCAGGATGTCTCCCAGAGAGACTACGTCCCAGAAAAGGCAGCGCTTGAAGTGTCACAAAGCCTCATTCACTGACAGAGAAAGGCAGATGTCTGCTACAGACACGTGTAGGAAGGGAGGGGGCTCATCGCGCCTGTCCCCTAATCGGACCAGAGGCGGCTTCCTCTAATCTCCTCTAATGGCGTAACTGAGACCGCCAGTCATAGCCGCCCAGCAATTGACAAAGTGCTCTGGGAAACATTACACTTTCTAATGAAAATACTGTACATAATTAGAATCTAATAGGAAGAAAATAGTAATTAGATAGAATTAACTGAACAGAAGCAATCAGGCAGATAAAGGTTTGTACTTGAGAGAGGACACTTCGGGGTTCAGACGTGCACTGCCTGCACGTGCACGCAGGCGGCGCATTTGATGGCTTTCAGACGGGCTGAAACGAGAATTCATGGACTGTTCTCCATCTGTGCTCAGGCTGCCTGCAAACAAGCATCTAACCTAGAGATGGGCAGGACGTTTGAAGCTCGAGCCAGAGTCCTGCCTCTGGCTCTGTTCCAGGTACCCTTGGACTCTCGAGCCCAAAACGAGCCGAGTTTTAATGCAAATTCTGCCAAACATCCACGCTCTACCATAAAGCACCAAAACAAAGCATAAACATTTGATATTAAAAAATAAAGAAAAAGGTACTCATTGAGTGGGTGATGTCCGTAAGATGCAAGCAAAAAACATGGGGCCAACCCCATTTGACCAAAGTGTGTGGTCCTAGCCAAGTCTTTTATTTTTACAGCGCCTCCTGTTTCTTTGTTAACAAATAAGAGAGTACCTTCCAATATGTGAGTTCAGGGTGTGCACTGTACAAAATTATCTGATGTATCAGAGTGAAACGCTTCTGCATGTTAAGAAACGCCTTTTCTTAATTTTAAAGAGACTGCCATATTCACATGATGTTTGTTGCACGATGTAGATGTGAACTATATTCAGGGATTGGTTCATCACTGTCCTACCAGAGCCTTGGCTCGGCTCTTCCTGTTTATAAGTTCGCTCACCCACCTCTATCTAAAGCAGAGTATTGTCTCGGACGGCAGGCCCAGGATCACACATAGAAGACAACACGGTGATTTGTCAATTTAATGTTCGGTTAATTAGTGACCGAAAAATATAACAGGGAGTGTCTCATTCTATTTAAGTACCTTAACTGGGATCTCTCTACTTACGAGCATCTAGACTTGACATGTACTTTGTGTAGGAGAGACCCAGGGAGCTACCTGAATGGTTCTTCATTTGACAGGGGAGATGTTAGCAATGCCTTTAAGTTCACAAATTATGGGCTCGAAGAATTTTGATTTCTTTGGTTCCTGTGATTTGCTGAGAAAGAAATCCCTCGGATCATTTTACAATCTTGAAAGAACGACCGACCTTCTGCCACTTGTTGACTGGGGAGAACGACCTTTACAACGCGGTTGTTACACTGCAATAGCTTTACAACGCAGTCATTACAACGCAAGTCGTTACAAACACTCGCGCTGGATGGCACTCTAAACTAAGGAATAGTATGATTACTATTCCAACACCTTCCCTACTGTTACATAGGCTGGAGTTGGAATAGTAAATCATTATATTCCTATGTCCAGCACCCTCCCGTTGTAACAAACGCAATGTAAAATACCGCATTGTGAATGTATGCGATGTAACATCATGCATTCGTTGCCTGGCGGTTGAGCTCTGCAGCACCTGAACTTTTGTGCTGATGAACAAATTGTTGAAAAAACACAACTTGAGAGTGTCAATGTTACCTGAAAACTTTATTTGCATAATTTTTTTTATAAGACACAAAAGTATTTCTTTCGAACTTGCCTATTTCCAGCTGCCAACTCACACTACCGTCCAGGGGCTGCAGTCAGTAAGATGGGGAGAGGTGAACTTTAGATTTCCCAACAATCACGCAGGAGTATCTCGTGAAAATACACTACATGAGAGGCATGAGGGGGAGCTGGATGTGTTAGGAGTACTTAAAACAATATTTTTCAAACTAACCAACATTTTTAAGGCGGTGAAAACAGAGAAAGAGTGAGAGTGTGTGTGTTTTTGTCTGTGTGTATGTGAAAATGCCAGGTGAAATCCAGCAGACACCTCACCGTACCCGACTGAAACACTTGTACCCAACTATTTACTACAGATTTTATTTTATGGGGTGTCACACCTCAAACACCCCACTGAAGCTACGCCCCTGCGACCTGCCACTGTACCTGCAGCACTGCTGCACAATCCATCCCTCGACAAAACCTCTACCTACCCTCTCCTACTCCTGCAGCCCCCATGCCACTTGCCCCGCCCGCTTGCTTGTCCCACCTCGTGCTTCTACCACATTATGCTGACCCACATCATTCACAATCCCCTGTTCCTTCTGTAAATGCCCCTTTTTATGCCTCAGTCATCCCCCCTTGCATACATTTACCACTCTGCACCTTTGCTTTTTAGCTGTGTTTATGCTATATTAATCCACATGCATAAAAACCATTGTACTCAGAAAACCCTCAGTACAGAAGACCAATATCTGTTTTTGTTAAATATTCTGAGGACACCAGACACAATGCATGATGGGTTTAAGACAAAGATGGGACAGTACAGTCATTAATATGATGCAAAATTAACATATTTTGCATTAGGCATCTGATAATGTAGTAACAGTGGTCACGGTTGAGGCTGGATGGCGTTCAGTGCATAGAGGTAGGATTTATCTGTCATTTCTAAAGTCAGATTAGATGACCAGTGGTCTGACAGTGGTCTTAAATAATTGCAGTGAAGGGATGGCTTGTAAGCAGCTGAAGTGATTTATTATGGAGGGGTCCAGAATTGGCAGAAGTCTATTGGTGCAGCAAAGGGGTTTCAGGTTGATAGAGTAGGTTATGTGGGTCCAGGATTTGGCAAAGGTATATTGGAGAAGAGGCATGGACAGGATCTAAAAACAGGGTCAGACAACTGAGGAGCTTGTAATGAGTCAGTAGATCAAAGAGGATAATAGAGTACCACAACATGAGAGATTAAAAGTGAAAGGAGGCAAGGAACAGTTTGATGAGTAGGCACACTTAGTCACTTCTGTAAAATGCAAAAAGTGTTAGAGAAGCCAGCCTGTTCATTGTGAAAAGCAACAGATACAACAGAACACTTTGGATGGACACTTGCGTCTGTAACTAATGTGAAGGGTCATTGCTGATAGAAAGACAACGTGGGATGGCGAGGAGGTCAGAGTAGATGGGTTTCCAAGAACTGGACTGGTGCTAGGGCAATCGGGGAGGAGTGACAAAATTAATGGGTGCTACTTTTTTGAGTAGTGGCAGAGGGTCAAGGTATTAGCCCTTATTGGTAGGGTGGAAGGTAACTAGTCATCCAGGGGTACAATATTGTGAAGTAAAAAATACAAGCTTGTCAGGAACAGGAATTCCAGGCATTCAGGAATCCGACAGTCATGTAAGAAACAAGGTTTGTAAGTGGAGATGCTATAATCACTCAGTAGTGTACAGTACTGTCGAAAATGGCCATCCTTTGTGTGGTATTCCCCAGATTGTTGTGTTCTTTAACAGAACCTGCTTCTGTCAGTTATAGGACTCTGCACACTTTACTCCCGCTAACTAGTAATAAAGTGATTGAGCTTTCTCTAGCTGGTTGAGGGGGTGAAACCATACTCAAGCAAAAAACTGCAATTCTTGTGAGGATGAAACACAAGCAAAATCCAAATTAACCTATGCACAACCATCTGGTAGCTTGGCACAAAAGCAGTCAGGCCTAACTTAGGGGAAATCTGTAAAATATGTATGAAGCACTTCAAACAGTAATAAAGTGAAAACCCAACAGAAGAAAAACCCACACCAATTTAGAGAAATAGAGTAAAATGAAATACGTTATTTGAGACTAAAATGCCAAAAATCCAATCAGTAGAACTGGAGATATGCAATTTTAAAGGTTTCAGCTAAGTATAGCACCTAAAAGCACAAATGTCCAATCATGGGTATCTGCTCATGGGAGACAGAGTGAAAGTCAAAAATTCAGGCCGACCTCAAGGGAGCTACAGAGAGCAGGTTAACCCAGCTGAAAGAGTTACCTACAAAGTTTAGAGCGCAGAGTCCAGTACACAAAGAGCAGGCCAGGCGTCGTGGACAGTCATTGCTGTTGTGTGACGATTCTGTCGGGCGTCACAGATGGTCGTTGCTGGAGATTTGCACTGGCGGTCACCGTGACCTGTCAAACTTTTAGTGCAAAGTGCGGATCTCATGCTGCCAGTCATTGCTGGTGGTGGCTGTGGCATGAAGAGTTCCGTCACCAGAGCTTCGTGTTGGGGGTCAGTGCCGGTGACAAGATCTTGGAGAGAACAGGCCCATTCTCAGTCGTGAAGAGCCCAGAACTTCAGGATTTCTCCTTTTCTTTGAGAAGGAGTTCAGCTGATGCCAAATCATGGGCCAGGGACCTCAAGAGCGCCACTTGGGGACAGGGGCAGCTTGCATAGTTAAGAGCGGAGGAAGGTGGGATGCGGTGCGGTCGCGGCTGGGTGGGGGGTTAGGAGGTCGACAGACAATGGGATAAGTACTATTAAATAAATCAATAAAACCACTTACTTTGCGCTCGCCGCATCGCTGCGATTTCTCCTTTTCTTTGAGGAGGAGTTCAGCTGATGCCAAATCATGAGTCAGGGACCTGAAGGGCACCACTTAGGGACAGTGGCGGCTCACACAGTTAGGAGTGGTGAGCGGTGGGTTGTGGGCGGGGAGGGGTGGGCATTTTAGGATGCAGACAGGCAACAGGATAAGTAATATTAAATAAATAAACACTTACTTTGCGCTTGCCGCAAAGTGTCTTATACATTTAAGAAATAATGTACACCACTCAGTCCCAGTGTAGAAAGTTGTGTAGATGACTCACTACTTGGATAATTAAGAAAAAAGCTCAGATCTTCTAGGGAGAAGTCTTTAATTTGATGATTGAAACCTTCAGAAAATACATCTTAATTACATTTCATATATCAGGGGAGTTAATGCCAAAAATAAAGTCAATCTTAGATATAATAGGTGGTACTTAAATGAGAGGTGAATATAATTACCCCCTCAACACAAGGAAGAATACATTTCCTAAACACATAAACAAATAACATGTAGAATAATTACAGGAGTTCTGAAAAGGTGGTGAATCAGAGAGAAAATGTGTCTGGTATTTATGCATGCAGTACACAGGCAAATATTTTGGAGTAAGAAACACAGTGGTAAATAGTGTGTCCTTTTTTTATGAATCATAATCATTTGGCTAAATAACAGGTCTATGCGGAAGATATCATATAGTCTTAGGTCTATCAGTCTTCATGTGTGTGTTAATATAACGGAGACAAAAATATTGTGTATTGATGGTACCAACCATCTATTTAAACACATCGATATATAGAGTTCTGTGTCTACTATTAGCGAAAACTGCAGTGGGGTATATATATCCTATATCCCCATAATATATAGCACAGGCACTATTGATATTGCCGGTAAGGTATTAAGAAAAAGATATTAAACCGAAGATGTTCAATCTAGTCATTGTGTCACTAAGGGCATGAAGTCATGTAACATATGTCCCAAAACTCTGCATCTTATTTGTAAATCATTGTCACAGAGAATAACAATTGGTGAGACAGGCAATTGATTATACGAACCGCAAACGCCCATGGAGGCAATTATATTCTAGAAATCGTGCATTGAAATAGCTTTACATAATAGTTGGAAATGCCTTTTTTTGGAAAATTAAATTTATCTATTTTTTAATACACCCGATTGTTGAAATTGATTTTCTTACTGACCCTTTCTGAATTGTTTTAGGTGATTGCAATAGTGTAATTAGATGTCACTAAATTCATGATAAAGTCATTTTGAATTATAATTTTTGAATGAATGAATGAACCTGTACCTTCTAACTTTTAGAAAGTTGGCATTTTCTTACTTTAGTCATTTGGTACCTTTTGCCTGTCTCTGAATGCACATCTGGGGTGTGCGACAGCTGGGCTTTGTGCTTTTCCTCTGGACAGCCACACAAAAAGGGAGATTAGGTGTGACTAGTGGGCCATCCGCATCCTGATGTACCATCCTGGGCAGGATGAAAGAGATGAGCTGACACTTACACCTGAAGAGGATGTGTCCTGTCCTCACACAAAGGGATGCATTCCTGCCCCGTAGTGAGTCTGGAGCCAGGGCAGGAAGGGCAGGTACTCTGTGCACTTCAAAGGCCTTTCTTTGAAGTCTCCCCCACTTTAAAGGCACAACTGTGTATACGACCTGCAACTCTGACACCACCAACTCAGTACACTTCTGGATATTCTGCAGAAAAGAAGGACTGCTGTAGTGCTGAAAGAACCACCACTTTGCGGAATTGCTACTTTGCTGGACTCATGCTCTGCTGTACTGACCTGCTGCCTGCTGCCCTCTTGCCTGGGAGGGAGAAGGATTGGACCTGCATCTCTCCAACCCAGAACCAAAGTTCCTCAAAGGGATTGTCTGCTTGCCTCCTGTTTTGAAGTCTCAGGACATCAAAGATTTCCAACCATCCACCTACAGCACTCTGCAATCTGAGAGCCTTTCCCTGCCAAGTGGTGCCAATCCGGTCCTGGAATCTTGGAAGTGGGTATAAAGTGCTGCTTCAGTGAACATCCACACATCACCGTCGTTGCGCGGCTCGGAACCGGCACATGTCCCTCAACCCTGACTCATCGCCACTGCCGCAAGAATCGAAGACATTGCATTGTCGACTGCATGGCACAACGCCTCCAGTTCCCAAAGCATCCTCGACTTGTGTGGCTCGGCAACGACGCATCGCCATCATCTTGTAGTTCAAAGATGATGCATCTTAAGGGTTGCACAGCACAAACCGATGCATTGCCTACATCTGAAGGGATCTTTGACAATGCACCGGCTCTTTTGTTCCTTTCATCTCATCTTCGATGACGATGCAACAGCGAACCAAGGTACTGTTTCAGTGGACCAAGACTGGTCCCTGTATCCGACCCATGCTCCATCGTGATCAGCCTGAACTTTTGGATTTGACCTGGTCTACCGTGACCGGATAGCCCCGTCTGGCACTTTATGCTTTTAAGTACTACATTTCTATTTAATCTTTAAAATTGCATTACTCCAATTATACTTATTGGACTTTTGTTGTTTTGGTCTTCTTGTGTTCAATAATGTAAGCTCTATTTTTCTAACTAGTGTGGAATGTTATTGTGTGGTGTTTTCAGTGTTTTACTTTTTGAAGTGCTACACAAATACTTTACACATTACCTCTTTAGTTCAGCCTGACTGCTCTGTGCCAAGGTACCAGAGGGTGTGCACAGGCTAATTTAGGGTGTGTATCTGACTTGCCCTGACTAGGATTGTGGTTCCTGCTTGGACAGGGAGCACACCTCCACCAACCAGAAACCCAATTTTTAACACTGTCAAAAGGTTTATTTTGCCATATCGAAATGACTGTTTAAAACTGCACACACAGGCTGCAATTGCAGGCCTGAGACAAGTTTAAAGGGCTACTTAAGTGGGCGGCAAATATGTGCTGCAGGCCCACAAGTAGCATTTCATTTACAGGCCCTCTGTACATTTAGTACCACTTTAGTAGGGAGCTACAGGTACATTAAAAGTGTCAATTGGTCACAGGCCAATTTTATCTTGTTTAAAGGAGAGAGCAAAATCACTTTAGCATTGGTGAACAGGGTTACAGTGTTCAGAGTCCTATGGCCAACAAAAACAAGATCAGGAAAAAATGGAGGTGTAAGGAAAACATTCTGGGGGAAGACAGATCAAACACTTTCCCATTTAAACAAGGTAAAATTGGTATACACCTAACTGGCACATTTAATTTACGTTTTTACTAGTATATGGTACTACATGTAACTGAAAGGGTGGGCAAAGTGGAATATCTTTCAGTATTGCCCACCAATGGTTGACAAAGAGTTGGGACATTTTATCACCCCCCACTCTACAGTACATTCACATTACGACCTTTTGGGTAAAATCTGCCAGGTATTTGAAAGTACGCAAGCAAAGCATCTGCACAACAGCGGCCAGGAGCAGGTTGAGTATTAGGTTAACAATAAAGTCTTTGGCACATAATAGGCACATCTTTTCAGTTTAAAAAATAAAGTATAAGGACCATTGCTTTGTTTAACTGCTAGGACTTTCTCTTTTATGACTGTGATGACTCTGTCCTTATGCTCCTGCCCATGCTTACCCATCCTGAGCCCTTGTCTTCTTCAAGATCTTTGAATTGAAGAGTCTTCTCTTGTGTGCTCACCCTCTCGAATGAAGCATCTACTCCAAAACAACAAGACTTTACTGCCACTCAACACCCCTCTTAAGGTGACAGTGTGAGACCTCTGGGTAGTACTTTACCCACCCAGCTCATCGATTATGGTCATTCAGGTGGCTTTATGATCAAAGGAAGGTAAATTGTTGGAGGCAGGTGGATTAGAAAGGTATTTCACAAAAGATGACTTGGCAAGAACATAACAAAAAACAGAGAGGCATATTTATGTAAAAGTCATGCAGTGCAGCAAGTCGGTTTGCTGCGCTTCGCTGTGTGGCAGGGAGAGGATGCAACACACATAGAAAGGGGAAAGGATGAGGCTAAATAAAGATATTTCTCCTCGTTACGGGGAGACATAGCATTCTGGTGCATTTTCATTTCTTCCAATTAAGGTAAATCTTTGAATGCATCACAATTCATGAGTTTTGCGTCAGAAAACCCATGCACCATCCATCGAATGCCTCCCTGGGGTAGAGTAACGCAATGCAGTGATTAATGCTGTGTTGCATTACTCCAGATTTATCAATCCACCCAAGGCCTTGCATGGCTTGATATGTCGTGTATTAAGGGTTGAGTTGCTTTATCTAAGAGATGGAATTCAGTGAAAACAGGCATTTCCAAATTAGCACCCGTGGGATGCTGCTTTTCATTATTTCTGGTTTTCAATAGTTTATTAGTTTCATTCAATAAAAAAACCAGTCTGCGTAAAGCATTTAGTAAGCAACAGAAAAATGTAGCATCAAGCAATCAGGAGTAAAATCCACTGATTCCCAAGTTATTAAATGAGAAATTTAAAATTAAAAGTGGAGTCGGATCAAAACAAATGCAAAGCCAGGCTGACACGAAGTCGCATATATTTTGTAAACAAAGTCAAAGGCAAACTAATTTAACAAAAAAATATTTAGCAAATAAAAACTCTTCACAAAGTAAAAAGCATCACTAATTTTCATTACTTTAATACAATTCTAATCCATTCTGCTTTCTATCAACCCTAACAAGATGATTAGGTGGGAGAACTTTGTAAGTAATTCCGTAAGTTTAGAAAATGCATTAGTCCTCTTGCGCTGTTGCCTATGTTGTAAAAGAGCTCAGCACACTATGCATTTTGCAGATGTCACCATTAGCATGACCTTCTTCTTTATCTAATCTAGGCCTAAACCAGCCTTCGCAGGCATATTGAAGGTACCCCAGGCCCTCATGGCTCGCTCATGAGATTTCAGGCAACTCGAATAACGTGGATATGACATTTACAAATCTCCCCACCTTAGCTTGATGGGAAACTAAGCTTGTTCATTGCTGAAGTGTAGTGCCCTAGCAAGTGGGGCTCAAGCTCCATATTAGGAATTAGATCCTCCAACCTTTAATAAAAACAAATCTAAATGAGCAATGGAAATGCCAATAGGTCTGGCTTCAAAAGAACAGTGTATGGTAATGTGAAGAATTACAAGTAGATAGCATGGGAATGGATGTGTATTTGCATGGAAGCAAAGAGCTGTAGAACAATATTGGTAAAGGTTAAAAGATGAGGCGAGGGGGGGCGTGGCTAGCGCCCGAGGGAAATGGCCCACTGTCCCTGACTCTCCCGGGACGGAGAAGGTATCGGCATACCTCATGAGCTTCATTCCGCCTGCAGGTGTCCCATAATGTGAGCGCTGATTGCCTGGATGTTGCTGCTCAGTACGGGCTACAGAGATTTCACCGAAATGGGATGTAAGCTGCCTTTTCTTTCATCTGCACATTAAAGCGGTTCCGTTTTTGTACCGGCCGCCTATTTGAATCGCGCTCTGTCGGATTCCTCTCACGGAGCTCCTCAATGTGGATTATGCGCTTCTTCACTTCTATTTAAGTCTACCTCTTCAGGAAAAATTGATGTTTTCTTCACTTCTTCTCAGTGTTCCCTCATTTCTGGCCCCCTGAAAATTACTATGTGCCTCAGCACCTCCCACTGACTTTGCTCCTCAGCTTATGGACACTTATTCCTTCAATTTATTCAAGGCTCTCCAAGGTTATTTTTGCATAATTATTGGTGTGCCTTTTGACTACATAAAATTCAAGGCTTCATGTTTTTTCTACTCTTTTGCCTGCGAGTTTGACTAGCCTTTGGTCGCCATTATCTCCTGTCTCCCTTCAGCATTTGCTTCATTTGACTTGAGCAGGGAATAAGCGCATATCGTACCATCCACGAATAGGACGAATTTCAATCTAGAATGACTGCGATATTTATTTGAGCTTATTTTACGCATTATATTGTTGTACCTCTTTCATAGTTAATCAAGGAGGCTTGATACTACATTCCTTTACTCTCTCCATTCGCACACCTACCTTGGATAATACTGTGTAATTCTAAGCTCTTACCTCGTGTGCTTCTTAATAACTGCCTTTACTTCACTCAGTGGTTGCTGTATTTATTCCTCCTTATTTAGGTACTAGGCTCATTTAAATCAACATTTACCTCATTCTCTGGGCTTACTCAGTATATGCTGCCTGACGATGGATAACTCATCAAATGTTTCACCTAAAGGTGCTGCGTCATCCACCATTACTACTGCCTCAAACTCTAATAAAACGCTAAGCAAACAGCTAAAGAAAGATGCTCCTTCTCCTCCCAAACATCCCTATCTAGTTTCTATGGACTTACTATTGGAAGAAATCAGAGCTCTTCATCCTTCAAAGGAGGAGACTAACTCAAAGCTACAAGTTTTAACTGATACTTGGTCAAGTCTGGAAAACAGAGTGTTGACTGTGGAACACAGCATTGAATCTCTCTCCTCCTCTCGCATCAAGATGGAGGCTCTCCACTCTCAAGTGTCAACGCTCCAAAAACAAGTTAAAAACCTTGAAAACAGGAATCGATGCAACAACCTCCATATTTACGGTTTACCGGAGGGTTCGGAAGGCTCAGATCCTATCAACTTCTTCAAATCCTTTCTTCCTAAAGTCCTTCAACTGCCACAGGATACTGTTCTTAACATACAGCGCGCACACTGTTTGGGCCCGCCTTCTTCAGCAAGCTCCTCTACAGGAAGAAAACAGAGAGAATTCCGTTTGTATTTCTTAGAATACACAGACTTACTTAAAGTTTTTCTGCAGCTAGAGCAATCAACCGCATTATATGGTGAGGAAATCCTCTATTCTTTTCTCAAGATTACTCCAAACCCACTGCTGATCGACGTCGTGACGTTCTCACGAGACCACAACTTCGCTCTATGGGTGCATGATACGGTCTTTTTCATCCTTGCCTTTTCAAGGTGACTATCAACAACTACATACGAGGATCCCATAAAGCTAAAAAGTTTCCTCAATTGCCGCGCGGAGTCTATGGACACCTCCTCATTGCAGAACAAATAACTATTCCTGATCTAGTCTGGCTTGAATATTTTGATCTTGTTTTTCCTCTTTAACATTTTGTCCTAATGTATTCTTGATTGCAGTTACTATATACTCGTTTAATAGCTTAGAATGATTATTAATCCTTTTTTCCCTTACAGGTTTTGTTTTCTTGTTGTACATCCCCCTCATCTTCTGCTCGTTTGGTTTGTCTCCCTTCCCGTCTTCCCACGTAGAGTCTGGACTCGTCATTATTCCATGTGGCCTCATCTCCCCCTACCTCACATATGTCTCCGATTTTTTGTAAGTATGTTTTTTGTGTTTTCTCTACTTTTCTTCACATTAACTGTTTCTTTTTCCTTATTCAGATCATTATCCTTTTCTCTTTCTTGTTCATATTCTCTTTGCTTGACCTCTTTACTGTACTTACTTCTTCTGTCCCTCCCTCTTTTCTCTTCCCCTCCTCTCTCCTCTTTTTTCACTTTCTTAAGTTTCAAATTTTACTTGCATCTATTTGCATCTCTTCTGTATTTTAATGGTATTTGCATTAAGGTTGGTTCATTGTACTATTCATTCAACTTCCTTGATTTATGGTTTTAAATATATTTACATGGAATGTTAAAGGTTTAAATTCCCTTATTAAGAGACAAAGGGTATTATCTTATTTATCTAAACTGGATGCTAAAATTGTTTTGTTGCAAGAAACCCATCTTACTGATTCTGAATCTTTAAAGCTTAAGAAAAATTGGGTTGGTGAACTCTTCTACTCTCCTGGTGACGGCAAAAGAAATGGTGTTATCACTCTAATTCACAAATCATTGAAGACTTCCGTTATATCGCAAGAGAGAGATGAGGAAGGTAGATGGCTGTATACCAAGGTGGAGATTGATGGTGTCTCTCTCTCTCTCTCTTTCTGGGGATGCTCCTTTCTGGTCCCATTTAAATCAATTGATATCTCAGCATGTTGATAGTAATGTGATTCTAGCTGGAGACTGCAATCAAGTTTTTGACCCTTTTTTAGATCAAAAATCCACAGCCCCTTTCATTCCCTCAAAAGCACATAAAACCTTCACGCAAACTATAAAACAATTGCAATTATATGACGCTTGGAGACTAAGCAGTCCGGCCTCGCAAGAATATACTTTTTACTCTCCACCTCATCAGACCCAATAAAGAATTGATTATTTCTTCACATCACACAATACCTCCCAATCTCTTATAACTGCAGACATAGGTCCTATACTCATTTCTGATCATGCCCCTTGTAGTGAAGATCGTTATCTACGTATATACAATGCTAAGTTAGCATAACCGCGTTAGATATTAGAAAGCCATCTTGCCGCTTTTGCTGCTTTTGCACACGACACTGTAGTCACATGTTATTAAATTGAGAAATGCTTACTCGACTTTGCTTCACATGAGAACTGTCTGTTGTTAACATCCCAAACAGTGAGCAGCGACCTTGGTCTGTACACAGTGTAAAGGAAACAGTCTGGGTCGCTAGACGGTGCATGTTGTTGAGTTCAGGTTGATCGGCCCACTAGTTTAGCCATAACACGCACGCAGCTGCAAATACCTGAAAGTCGAGTGCTTTTAATATTGCAGTGTTACATGTTTTCATTACATTCAGAAGAAGAGCGTTCCTAGGAGCAGAGCATAGCTGATCCTGTGATGTGAACTCTCTGAGCTGATCTTTACGGTATAGGGTCCCCCATTCAAGCCTAGAGACCTTTTATTAGTCTAATAATACTATTAGTGTGTTAGAGAAAGGAAAGGGGCTTAGATCCACTGTCATTTTAGTATGATCACTCCTTTCATTTTCTATGGTATTGTAACTATGCTGATGGTTTTGATTTTAATCGTTTGTCTGCTAATGTTAGCCAAACTGCTGCATCTTAGGACACGAGGTTCATAAAATAAACACTTTAAACTTTTTACCGTGTCTCTGTTTATTCTGTTGTGGACTGGTATGAGAATAATTACGAAAAGGTATTTCTGATTCCCACCATTCCTGAGAAATATACTAAGTCGCTTGTTCTGGGTTGTCTATACATTGGGACCGCCGAGCTAAACCTCGGATAACGAATGGGACACTGATGCTGGCCGGATAAGGGGTTCTGGGTTCTGAGGTGAGTTTTTGGTACACCGCAATTCACTGAGGGCCTGGGTTCCTGCGCATAAGCAGAATCCCTGCAACATGGCGCCCCTAACGTTTGGTCAATTGATTTGAGACGCCTTAGTAGTGCTTGTATTAGTCCACAACACCCTCACTCCGGTTTCCGGATAACGGGAGTGACGGTTTTACCTACCTGTGTTTTGACTAAATAGGTTCCTTCAAGCTTGATCCTTAAAAAGGTTATTTAATCTGAACCCTAGTGCTACTAATATACTGTAGATTTACTGTTTGTGTCCTAATGGCGGTCGATATTCCGGCTCATAGCCGGGCACCCCTGAAACGTTATCTGGCGCAGTATGGGGTGCCGGACGATGGTATGGCTGTGATTTTTGTGGTAAGTGCCGATGCGTTGTTTCCGTTTGAGTTGTTCTTCTCTTGGGTTACTTTGCCGGCGGTGAGTGAAGACGATGATACGTTCCACACCTATACTGCCACGCAGCTACCAGCCAACTATACGCCATATAGGACTCAGGAAATTCCTATTTCTGCCTGGCAGCATAGCATTTGGTTTAATGGCGCCCTTCCCCATGCGGTTATACCAGCGAGAATGGGCCCTTTGTCGATTGCAGGGGCCACATGGCCGGTACTAGCCGGATATACGCCTCATCCCCGCTATCTACAGGTGACGGTGGCTGAGTTGCGTGTGCTTCACACAGCCCTTATTACAGTACATAGGGCTTTGGTGCAGTATGTGTCACCCAACGTGCAGGTGGTCGCTACTGCTGTTGCGGGACATCAGACGGACCACCACGCGGTGGTGATTAGTCCTGTTATGGTTAATTCGGTTGTCGGCAAGCGACCCCAAAATAGGGATGATTTCCCTTATTGGCTTGCTGAGAAATTTGACCAGTTAGAAGCGGTTTATCCGCATACGACTCCTGTGGAGAAACACAGGATCCTTACCATAACTTTGCCGAAAGACTTAGTCCCAGATATGGCCGATTGCGAGAACTGGGGTAAGGTTTTTGCAGCGACATACTCGAAGTGCTTTGGCACTCCGTCTCTGTCGGTACTGCCCTCCGTTATAAAACGTGTTCAGGAGAATCATGGTGCGGAGGCCGCTGTTGAATTGGGAATGCGGCTTGTCGGAGTCTTCGATGTGCTTGCTACCATGATCCTGGGCAACCTCAAAGGAGATGCTATGCAGTTCCAGGTGCTTAATAAATTAGAAGCAGTGGACGAAGACGATAAGCCAAGGGAATTCGCGAAAATTATCGCGAACGCCTATAAACAAGTTGGTCGTAGCGCTTTAGGTGTTAAACCAACTGTGAAGAATCCTGATTTAAATCAGCAGACAAAGGCAAACTCATCTGGTAAGGACGAACGCCCTAATTTTCCAAAACAAAGTTGGCGGGCGAAAAAACAGGAGAAACAGCAACAGAAACAGGGGTCTCGTCCTGCCTCTCCAGTACAGTCAGGTAGTGAACGTACTTATGATCTGCGCGATCGTGCTACTATTAAGTCACCTGATCGATTTCAGGTTTCTGAACAACGCTCTCCTCGTTCTTCACAGGAAACATCGGCTTCACAGTCCGGTGGCGGAGGCGCTGGCAAAAGTCGGGGTGCACCGCAAGCACTTGAGCAATCCTGACAGACTGACGGGAAAGGCAAGCAAGAGGACTCTGCACGTCAAAGACCCCCGTTTCAGAAGAAGAAAGTTGCTGCACTGACAGTGAGGTATGCCTCAGATGGTACGGACGCAGCTTCGGAACCTGACATGGGCGCTAACGCTGCTAGACAGCACAGCGGAAGTTACAGTAGTGCGACAAGCACTGCGTCCATATCTGGTGGTGACAGCAACTGATATATTTGTGAATATTGAAACTGCTGACACTCGAGTGTCTCCCCCTGATAGACTATATAATATTGTCCTTCAAATTGAAGGTGACATACAACGTACAATTCAAGGTTTTTTTTGGGATAATCTGACCACTACCAATGATATTCTGTTGGCGGAGGCAGATTGGCCCCCGGCTTTCGTTTTAGATGCTCCTAGAGGGGAGGAAGTAATCCTCCCGTCCTTTGCGCACACAGTGCCTAAGGTCCTAGCTAAAAAGTACGCCGGGGAATGGGCTCAGGTGCATGTGCCTGCGTTATATCGAAATCAGGTTGGCTGGGATAAGTTGTCTCCCGGCCATGAGATTCCGTTGCGGACTACACCCCAACCTCAACCCCAATACCCCATGCGACGTGAAGCTAGACCTCACGTCACGTCAATCCTTGAACAATTGGAATATCAGGGAGTAATCGAAACATGTGTGTCACCTATGAATAATCCCTTGTTCACTGTGACGAAGCCTGACGGGTCGTACCGCCTAGTTTTGAATTACCGGCACCTAAACTCTCATTGCCGGACCTGTGCAGTACAGAACACCCACAGTTCGGCTCTCGTCGATAGTCTCGTGAGAAAAAGGTTTAAAACCACACTTGACATTTCAAATGGCTTTTACAGCCATAACCTGTCCTCTCTTAGTAGTGAGTGGACGGCGATCACCTCTGGTGGCAAACAAAAACAATTCAAAAGATTACCAATGGGCTATAAGAACAGCCCAGGAGTCTTTGCCGCTCGCGTGGTCTCCCTCTTGGAGGGTATAGACCCGGATGCGTACTCGTAGGTGGATGACATTTATCTCACAGATGACGAGTTAGACCCGCATCTCCGTCGCGTTGATCGCATTATTGTTATGTTTGCAGACTTCGGTTACAAATTTAACTTTGCGAAGTCACACATTGCGGAATATACAGTGTTGTTCTTGGGGTACGAACTCAACAATGAAGGTCGAGGATTGGCTCCGCACTTTCTAGAGAAGTGCGCATGCCTCCGTGCTCCTACTTCACTGAAGAAATTACAGTCCCTGCTGGGTTTTCTGAATTTCGGTCGAACTTACATCCCGGATTATGCCCAGCGTATCAAGCCGCTTTACGCCTTGGTACAACCTACTTTTTCCAAATCTTGTTGGCTGCCAGAGCATTTAGCTATATTGCAGTTATTGCAAGCTGATCTTCTTGCTTCTAAGTACTTACTGACACGTGATAACCACACTAACCTGGTCATAAGAATAGTGCCCGGCGCAGTTGGTTTCACATACTTAACGTTCAATGAGGGCAACACCGTCCCCATTGCTTACAGATCTCATTTGTACACTTCAGCTGAACTGCGTTTTTCCGCTGTCGAGAAGGTTCTGACAGCAGTGCAGATGGCGATTCTGAAAGAACGAGCGCTGTCGCAAGGGAAACGCATGTTGGTGGTAACACCCTATCCTGCCCGTGAGGCGGTGACAAAAGCAAGTGTACCGAATTCTAAAGCTTTGCATCCGATGTGGATAAAATGGGCCACTTCCTTGACCTCGCCGGACGTCACTTTTATCTTTGACGTGGCACTTCAGACTCAGGAGTTTTTGCAGTATGAATTTGTTCATCCGGCTCCTCTGTCCTTGCGCCCGCTCGAGGATTACCATTGTGTCATATACACTGACGGTTCTGCGCAACCCGCAACTGGATCGAAGCACGCCTATTCAGCGGCTTGCGCAATTGTAGTCGGTACTTTCGTAAATGGTGAATTCCAGTCCGATGTCGTGCATACACAGTCATTGGGTGATTGTACCGCTCAGTTGGCGGAGCTTCGTGCTCTGGTGCTTGCACTGGAGTTTGCTGATCCCCAAGTCACTACACTTATAGTGAGTGACTACTTTTATTGTGTTCAATCTTACAACGACAATCTACATTTTTGGTCTCAGAATGACTACCATGATTCCAAAGGTAGCACTATTAAGCAAACTGCTTTGGGTTCGAGTGGCAGATCTTAAAGAACGCCTGCCTCTCGTGAATGTAATTCACACTCTTGGTCACCAACGAGTTGGTGTCCATGCTGTCGGCAACAGCCTAGCTGACAAGGCAGCAAAAACAGCAGTGGCGACATATTTAGTAGCAGCAGTTACAAGTTCCAAAAGTAACATTGATGATGACATCTTGGCAGCTATTGCTGCTACAAAGCAGGGAACGAAGCCACCGAGAGGCTTCCCTGCTCGTTGCCATTATCGCTTAAGTCCTGATAAAGTCCCATTAGTGAGGATTAATGACGTTGGTGACAGATTGATTCCCAACGCGGACTGCAGACCTTCTTTGATATTAGCGGCTCACGAGGGCATAGCGTCCGCGCATGCCGGCGTTGCAGCTACTGTATCTCTGCTACAACAACGTTACTGGTGGTGCGGTTTGTACAAACAGGCCAGAGCTTATGTTCTCAATTGCGACATTTGCCAGCAGATTAAACCTTCAACTGCGGCGCGCCCACCACAAACTCAGTTGTACATATCTAATAAACCATTGGGTTGTGTTTATTTAGATTACTGCGGTCCTTTTACCTCTGATACTGTGTACAAATACATCTTGGTTGCAGTTGATTTGTGCACACGTTTTCTGTGGGTGTGGCAACAAAGGAGTGCTGATTCTCACACTGTCATAAAAGATTTGCGTGTCTTTGTTGGGAGTTTTGCATGTGGTACCTTTCATTCTGATCAGGGCCCGGCGTTCGCCTCTAAGGCGTACAAAGAGGCCATGAGAAATTTGGAGGTCCAAGTCAAATTTTTGTCTCCATACCGACCTGAGGGTAATATTGTAGTGGAGCGAATGAACCGTGACTTAAAGCAATCTTTGACAGCCAGAGTTTTGGGTACTGGCCGGAACTGGCTTGCCAGCTTGTATGACGTGCAACGTGCACTAAATAATCTCCCTAGAAGGTCTCTGGGTGGGCGGACCCCATACATGATGCTCTTTGGTGTTCGAATGTTTGTTCCAGACCTTGATGGTCTAGACATGGCGGCGTCAGCCGCACCCATTGACGTAGATGAACACTGTGCTGTATTGCAGAATCTTCAAGAAGCCAGAGACAGTCTAGCGAAGGAACACGTACCCTCCTCATCTGATGCTGAACTTGAGATTCCGGTAGTCGGCTGGCTGCCTCGAGTTGGTGATCTGGTCCGTGAGAAGGTGGAGAACAAGAAGGAGTTCGGCCCCTCTTATCGTGCACCGGTTCCAGTGCTTGGAGTGCAGGGTACTAGAACAGTCATTTAACCTCCACTTCCTGGTCGAAAGGATAACAGGTACATTTCGATTGACAATGTCAAACTACAGCGAGTGGCCGATTCTTCTTAGTATGACTCCGGCGGTTTCCTGCCCTTCGATGCTGAGAAATTCTGTTGTGGCCCAAGCCTCTGACACAGTTCCTGATGTTGCCATCGAGATGCATGCCGTTACTGGTCCCTTGTTGCCACAAACACCTAGTGGTGTGCTTGAAGAAGTTGAGTATGCTTATCCTGCAGATGTTACCTTGCCTGTTTTACAATCCACCACAGTTGCCCTTTCACAAGACTCTTTTGATTCTCGTTCAATGACTTCCATGGCCCCGTCCAAGGTTTCGATTTTTGTGGCTTGGTTCAAAAGACATTTTTTTAATACCTTCACAAAAAATCTACAAGAGGGTCTAAGGGGGACTAGTTTACAGACTACAATACCTTCAATCCCCAGAACATGTCAACATACACTAACAGAAGGTCTTAAGTCCAAAGAAAAACAGAACGCCGCATGATGCTATATATGCTGCACCCCTCTTCAAAGAATTACTGCATCACTAGGCAGGGAGATTAAGAGTCCCTCAGCCCACCCTTATTGGCGGAGCTTCGTCATATGAGACCCTAGGGGGTCAAAGTCAGGGCCCCTACACTCTCGAGCCACCCGGCTCTATTGGGTACCCGTCCCAATGATCCCCAAAGAGGAAAATCTCCTGCCAAAGTGTGCAACAATATTTCAAAGAATACAAAAAATGCAGTGCGATAATGTGATAGTGCTCTAAAAATGACTACGTGGTCAACAAATATGTTTATTGTGAATTGACCAGGTGTCATATCTAAAAAACCAAATTAGTCAAAAAAATATATACGACTAATTCCTGACTTGGTCTCTCAAGGTCGACATGTTTCAGCCGATCTGGTTGTTTCACCCGGCTTTCTTCAGGACCTAATAATAATGGTATCGAAGGCTACTGCAGGATAAATTTGGTAAAATGGTGTGTGTAACCAGTGCAACTCAAAATCATAATCATAATATTGGTGATATAGTTATGTGGCCATTGCCACCCTACCAGACTAGCATTGTTTATGCTTTGTTTAGGTGTTGTCACCTCTTCTTCTTTCCTAAAAGAGAAGATAGTAGGGGTCAAAATAGGTTTGTAGGGTTAGCACAGAAAAAACAGCATCAGCGACTAATGTTCAATAGTGCCCTTCTCACGCACTACATAATTTGAAGAATGGCCAACTTGTGGTCCATAGTACAAGAACATTCTCTTAGAAAATAAGGGATTGTAACTCACCCAACGTTCTGTGGGAGAAAAGCCTCACCTCACCCGGCAGATTGCTCGGTGTAGGAGGCACCGCTCTGTTAAAAAGATAGGGACACAAGAGGACGAGTTGTATATATATACCGGTGCTCAAAAGTCCCTACATAAAAGTCAACAAAATAAACCAATCAACTCTTGATTCTAACACACACGCACCAAGTAAATGGCAGAACAACTGTGCCATGCAAACGGTTTGACTTTTAGCCAGCTCTGTTGCTAAACCTCATATACTATGGTCAAAGTGGAGGTTGTAGATAGAGCCATCCTATGTAATCACATCAGTGTAGAAATAAATCCCTCTGCTCCCTAATCGGGATATAGAAGTAGAAGTGATGGTACCACCCTCTGTTCATACCAAGTCAACATGCATCTTATTTACATCTAAGGATTAGGAACTCTTTAGTTAACCCATAATTAAACCCATGACTATATCTTTAAACTGTTCAAAGTTAAACAAATACTTCGGTCAAGGCACACCTTCCTAGCTGTCTTACCTATCCGTCGAGACCTCGAGCTGGACCCTGAGCAGTCTGGGAGGTGTCGACAGCAAGGTACGGACTCCTTAAATAGCCGCTCCGATTAGTCAGAACGGGCGCCAAAATGTCAGGTGTTGTTAATTGTACTTGCCGTGAGTGTGTCGTTAAACAAGCGCATGCGTGGGAATAGGGTCGCCACTCTGAATGCGCATGCGCAGCCCCGAATGTACACTAGAGAACGCGCATGCGCAGAGGCAGAGCTGCTGACCAGAATGCGCATGTGTAGTATGGTGTTCACGGACTGCTTAATCGGACAGCACAAAGTCAAGGGTACCCATTGGTCCTCACCCCCAGAGTGCCGTGGTATTGCCATGCCGCGAAAACTAAAGTACTAAACACTGTACAAAGCGTGCGCCGTACTTAATGTTCATGACCAGATCTTATTAGTATATCTTTACTTATTCAAAGGTTGATGAATACCTCTTACAATGCATACTCAGATGTATACGTGTTGCTTCATTCAAGGTCTCTAAGGGAGAGAAAACCGACCTGTCTATCTCTCTAAGATCTATATCTTATAGTTACGCTACCTATACCAAACACAGCATGACATAGCATATCAAAGTCGAAACAAGGGGTGTGATATAGAACAGGGGATCAATACCCATATTTAGCATGCAACCAAACTGCCTCCATAAAAGTGGAATGTGGCTGCCACTTCTACCCATTTGGTGAGAAAATAAGATCGGACATGCCAATAGAGCTTGTCTGGATCGTTGGATTGGTGAAATCATGAATATGGAACCAGGAGAGAGATAAATATATATGTGTGTATGCCCACCTCTCGGGGTGAGTAGAATTAATCTCAGAACAGGTTAAGTACCTCAGGAGATAACCCGGTTATATTTCCATGCCTGGGCAGACATATGGCGAGGTATCTGATGACAGTGTTGTACTCCTTAATTATGAGGCTTTGTAATTCGATATAGTGTGGTATGAAGAAATAAAATCTATTTGCTGTGTGATCCTAGTTGCAGTAAATACAGTGGATGTCACCTGGATCACGAAAGAGTAGAAATACTCGTGATATATTGGGAGAAAACCCAAAACTAGGTCTATTTCCATGCCTAGATCGATATATGGAAAAGTATCTGATAACAATATAGCCCTCCAGAATTCATGGGGCTATGTAGCAAGATATAGAATGGCATGAATAAGTCAGGTCTACTTGCTATGTGATCCTTATTACTGCAAAGACAGAGGATGTTATGTGGATCAAGGAACAGTGGAGATATTCGTGATGTATTGGGTAATGAAAAACATGCATCACACACCAACAGTGGGTGCGCATTCAGATGGATGTCCAGGGGATGCTATCATTAAGACCATGTGTGTCCGTTTTCATTTTGAAAATCCACTTCTGTTCTCTCACGAACAGGAACTTAGAGGTGTCACTTATATGTTGAGGAATGAATGGTCGTTCGAGCACAATCCATCTCATGTCATCAGCTCTGTGATGTTTTTCCAGGAAGTGATCTGTAAGACATGTGGACTGTTTTTTACACCGGATCGTGCTCTTATGCTCACTGATTCGGAGCTTAATTTTCCTTGTCGTGTAACCGATGTAATGCAGAGAGCAAGGGCACGTGATCATATAGATCACGCTCTCTGAGTTACAGTTCGTGTGACTGTTCAGTATCCATGGACGATTCGTACCTATGTCAACAGAAGTGGTTTTGGAGGTCTGAGGGCAAACACTACATGACCCACACGGGTAGTGTCCCCGTACTGGTGGTAGTGACCACAACGTGTTGACACCATTTGTTTGTTCAGTCCGTGGTCGTGTATGCACAAGACTGTTGCGCAAACTAGGGCCCTTTCTAAAAGAAAACAGAGGAGACGGAATGTTCTCAGCGGCCACATTCAAAATGTGCCAATGCTTCCGTATCATCTTCTGCAGTTTATTTGAGAGGGTGCAAAAGGTGGTTACAAAAGTGAGCCTCTCATTAGGGCTCCTCATAGTGCTGTTATCCAAAAGAGCATCCCGATGGTTATTGGATGCTCTTTTCCAAGCCTGACGCACTAGTCTTTTAGGGTACTGGCATGACTGTAACTGGTGAGCCAGTATCTCTGCATGTTGGTGAAAAGGTTTTTCGTGGAACAGTTCCGCCTGATACGCAGGAACTGGCCCACCGGAAGATTCTCTCTTAAGGCCCTCGGGTGATGACTGTCAAATGACAAGAGAGAATTTCTGGACATTGGTTTTTTGAACAGCTCACAGTGTAGCGAATTGCCAATGGGGAAAATTGAAATGTCAAGGAAAGACAGACGATGTTGATCAAACTCTATCGTGAATTTCAGGAAGGTATTCTGCTCATTGAGCCAGGCATGAAAGGCCTGAATCTCATGGCTAGAGCTTCGCCAAACCACCAAAATATCGTCTATGTACCTCTTCCACAACACCAGATGTTTAAAAAAAGGGTTGTTGTGGTTCAGTACATGATGTTGTTCGAAAAGATGGACATAGAGGTTGGCGAGGCTCGGCGCAAAAACACTCCCCATCGAGGTACCAGAAATTTGTAAAAAGATCTGGTCCTCGAAGCGAAAAAAGTTTTCGGTCATCGCTATTCTTGCGCACTCCATAATGAAATGGACCGGAGTTATGCTATCCAGATCCCACCCTTCCAGGAGCCTTCTGATAGATTCAAGGGTCTCCAGTTGCGGGATGCATGTGTAGAGAGATTCTACATCAAAACTTGCCAGAATGTCAGTTTCCGGATGGAACTCAATGTCTGGCAACAGCCTCAAAACATCAGAGGTGTCCTTAAGATAGGTAGGCATTGCAGACACCATGGGCCGTAAAAAAACATCTACAAACTTGGAGAGGGGCTCAAGAAGTGATCCTATCCCCGAGATGATGGGACGTCCCGGAGGGGGTCTTTTACTTTTGTGTATTTTGGGGAGGCAGTAGAAATAGGGCATTACTGGATTATTTGTCACCAGAAATCGAGCCTCTTGCGACGTGATCCATCCTTCTGCCTCCCCTTCCTCAACCAGATGTTTGATCTCTAAAGTTAGCCTAGGTGTAGGGTCTATTTCCAAAATGCGATAGAATTTGTCATCTGTAAGTTGCCGAAGGCATTCTCTCCGGTAAGTGACAGTGTCCTGTAGGACAATGGCACCACCCTTGTCCGCTGGCTTGATAATAACGGACTTGTCTGTGCCAAGGTTTTGAAGAGCCACTCTGTCCTTTCTGGAAAAATTGCAGAAACTTGTAGGCCGTGTGTCACATAAGGCCATCATGTCAAACGTCACAGCTTTTTCAAAGGTAGACACCTGAGACGGGACTTGGTGTGCCATGGGTGTGAAACTACTCTTGGGTCGTAACCCAGTGTTCGTAGTATTGGTGTCTTCATAAGAGGAAGTGACATCGTCTGTCGATCTGTTCTTAAAAAAGAAATGCAGCCGGATTTTTCTGAAAAAATTTTCAAGCTCGCATCTCATAGTGAAAGGGTCACCTGGAAAAGTGGGCACAAAACCCAACCCTCTGTTGAGGACACTCAATTCACTCTCCGTCAAAATTCTCGAACTCAAATTGACTACGAGATCGTTCCTTAATTGTTGGTTGTGCTGTGGGTTTGCTGAAGATTGCCCCTGCTCCGAGTGTTCGGGAATGTGGGGTCTGATTGCCAATGAACAGTTGTTGTGCCTCTCCGTTTGCCCCTCGTTCGGCCTGGGCCTTGATCTAAAAAAGGCTGGTTAGGATAAAAATGGGGTTGTGGTGGAAAAGGTGGTACATGTGATGGAAAGGGAGGTTGGTAGCCCCAGGGTCCCGGTGGTCACCATTGGCCCTGGTTAGGATAGTAGCCTTGTGTCCCACACCCCCTGTTGTATCCACGAGATCGGCCCCTGCCTCGCCCTCGGGGGAACCCATTGGAAGATGACTCTGAGTCAGTTGATCCCTGCTCTGATCCAGAGGAAGAGTAATTCGATCCATATCGTCTGCCCTTGTTGTTAAAGAGTGGGGCCACGTAGTTCTCACTGGTGTACGGGTAGATTTTCTCCCATGAGAAACGGGCTAAATCCTTTTTGAACTTATCGATCTTGTTAATCAGGATGTTATCTCTATATTCCTTGTTGGTCTTATTGGCCTCGTCCATATTCTTTTTATACAATGCAGCTGTAATAGTTGTTTTGATCTGTCCCTCCATTGTTTGTATTTCGATAAGGATCGCATCTGCCTGGCGCTTAGCCGTGCTGATGATTAAAATCAGCCAGTCACGGGTACAGCGCCAGGCAATGAGCGACCAGTCTCGCATGAATTGCTTATCGGTGAGGAACAACCTAGGTGCGTTGGTGACTATTAAACCAGTCGGCGCACATTTGCCTCGCAAATACTCAGTCATAATAAGCCCATGGACAGCTGTCCGTGACTGTGTTTTCTTCAAATTGAGTAATGTACCCCAATCATCTTTGGAATGTCCAGTCAACTCTGGTAGCGATTCTAAAATACTAGGATTGTCAGATAGGATGGAACTAAGGGTTTCATCGTCGAATGCTAGGCCTGCGAAGTCAGCCATAGTGGTGCAGAAGTATACAAAGAGTCAAGAATTAAAGGGAGCGGGAGAAGACCACTAGACAATCTAGAGTCTAAAACAAAGACCCGCAGCCTTGGCTGCTCAAACAACTTCACAAAAAATCTACAAGAGGGTCTAAGGGGGACTAGTTTACAGACTACAATACCTTCAATCCCCAGAACATGTCAACATACACTAACAGAAGGTCTTAAGTCCAAAGAAAAACAGAACGCCGCATGATGCTATATATGCTGCACCCCTCTTCAAAGAATTACTGCATCACTAGGCAGGGAGATTAAGAGTCCTTCAGCCCACCCTTATTGGCGGAGCTTCGTCATATGAGACCCTAGGGGGTCAAAGTCAGGGCCCCTACACTCTAGAGCCACCCGGCTCTATTGGGTACCCGTCCCAATGATCCCCAAAGAGGAAAATCTCCTGCCAAAGTGTGCAACAATATTTCAAAGAAGACAAAAAATGCAGTGCGATAATGTGATAGTGCTCTAAAAATGACTACGTGGTCAACAAATATGTTTATTGTGAATTGACCAGGTGTCATATCTAAAAAACCAAATTAGTCAAAAAAATATATACGACTAATTCCTGACTTGGTCTCTCAAGGTCGACATGTTTCAGCCGATCTGGTTGTTTCACCCGGCTTTCTTCAGGACCTAATAATAATGGTATCGAAGGCTACTGCAGGATAAATTTGGTAAAATGGTATGTGTAACCAGTGCAACTCAAAATCATAATCATAATATTGGTGATATATTTATGTGGCCATTGCCACCCTACCAGACTAGCATTGTTTATGCTTTGTTTAGGTGTTGTCACCTCTTCTTCTTTCCTAAAAGAGAAGATAGTAGGGGTCAAAATAGGTTTGTAGGGTTAGCACAGAAAAAACAGCATCAGCGACTAATGTTCAATAGTGCCCTTCTCACGCACTACATAATTTGAAGAATGGCCACCTTGTGGTCCATAGTACAAGAACATTCTCTTAGAAAATAAGGGATTGTAACTCACCCAACGTTCTGTGGGAGAAAAGCCTCACCTCACCCGGCAGATTGCTCGGTGTAGGAGGCACCGCTCTGTTAAAAAGATAGGGACACAAGAGGACGAGTTGTATATATATACCGGTGCTCAAAAGTCCCTACATAAAAGTCAACAAAATAAACCAATCAACTCTTGATTCTAACACACACGCACCAAGTAAATGGCAGAACAACTGTGCCATGCAAGGCAAAGGGGGCAAACGGAGAGGCACAACAACTGTTCATTGGCAATCAGACCCCACATTCCCGAACACTCGTAGCAGGGGCAATCTTCAGCAAACCCACAGCACAACCAACAATTAAGGAACGATCTCGTAGTCAATTTGAGTTCGAGAATTTTGACGGAGAGTGAATTGAGTGTCCTCAACAGAGGGTTGGGTTTTGTGCCCACTTTTCCAGGTGACCCTTTCACTATGAGATGCGAGCTTGAAAATTTTTTCAGAAAAATCCGGCTGCATTTCTTTTTTAAGAACAGATCGACAGACGATGTCACTTCCTCTTATGAAGACACCAATACTACGAACACTGGGTTACGACCCAAGAGTAGTTTCACACCCATGGCACACCAAGTCCCGTCTCAGGTGTCTACCTTTGAAAAAGCCGTGACGTTTGACATGATGGCATTATGTGACACACGGCCTACAAGTTTCTGCAATTTTTCCAGAAAGGACAGAGTGGCTCTTCAAAACCTTGGCACAGACAAGTCCGTTATTATCAAGCCAGCGGACAAGGGGGGTGCCATGGTCCTACAGGACACTGTCACTTACCGGAGAGAATGCCTTCGGCAACTTACAGATGACAAATTCTATCGCATTTTGGAAATAGACCCTACACCTAGGCTAACTTTAGAGATCAAACATCTGGTTGAGGAAGGGGAGGCAGAAGGATGGATCACGTCGCAAGAGGCTCGATTTCTGGTGACAAATAATCCAGTAATGCCCTATTTCTACTGCCTCCCCAAAATACACAAAAGTAAAAGACCCCCTCCGGGACGTCCCATCATCTCGGGGATAGGATCACTTCTTGAGCCCCTCTCCAAGTTTTTAGATGTTTTTTTACGGCCCATGGTGTCTGCAATGCCTACCTATCTTAAGGACACCTCTGATGTTTTGAGGCTGTTGCCAGACATTGAGTTCCATCCGGAAACTGACATTCTGGCAAGTTTTGATGTAGAATCTCTCTACACATGCATCCCGCAACTGGAGACCCTTGAATCTATCAGAAGGCTCCTGGAAGGGCGGGATCTGGATAGCATAACTCCGGTCCATTTCATTATGGAGTGCGCAAGAATAGCGATGACCGAAAACTTTTTTCGCTTCGAGGACCAGATCTTTTTACAAATTTCTGGTACCTCGATGGGGAGTGTTTTTGCGCCGAGCCTCGCCAACCTCTATGTCCATCTTTTCGAACAACATCATGTACTGAACCACAACAACCCTTTTTTTAAACATCTGGTGTTGTGGAAGAGATACATAGACGATATTTTGGTGGTTTGGCGAGGCTCTAGCCATGAGATTCAGGCCTTTCATGCCTGGCTCAATGAGCAGAATACCTTCCTGAAATTCACGATAGAGTTTGATCAACATCGTCTGGCTTTCCTTGACATTTCAATTTTCCCCATTGGCAATTCGCTACACTGTGAGCTGTTCAAAAAACCAATGTCCAGAAATTCTCTCTTGTCATTTGACAGTCATCACCCGAGGGCCTTAAGAGAGAATCTTCCGGTGGGCCAGTTCCTGCGTATCAGGCGGAACTGTTCCACGAAGGACCTTTTTCACAAACATGCAGAGATACTGGCTCACCAGTTACAGTCATGCCAGTACCCTAAAAGACTAGTGCGTCAGGCTTGGAAAAGAGCATCAAATAACCATCGGGATGCTCTTTTGGATAACAGCACTATGAGGACCCCTAATGAGAGGCTCACTTTTGTAACCACCTTTTGCACCCTCTCAAATAAACTGCAGAAGATGATACGGAAGCATTGGCACATTTTGAATGTGGCCGCTGAGAACATTCCGTCTCCTCTGTTTGCTTTTAGAAACGGCCCTAGTTTGCGCAACAGTCTTGTGCATACACGACCACGGACTGAACAAACACATGGTGTCAACACGTTGTGGTCACTACCACCAGTACGGGGACACTACCCGTGTGGGTCATGTAGTGTTTGCCCTCAGACCTCCAAAACCACTTCTGTTGACATAGGTACGAATCGTCCATGGATACTGAACAGTCACACGAACTGTAACTCAGAGAGCGTGATCTATATGATCACGTGCCCTTGCTCTCTGCATTACATCGGTTACACGACAAGGAAAATTAAGCTCCGAATCAGTGAGCATAAGAGCACGATCCGGTGTAAAAAACAGTCCACATGTCTTACAGATCACTTCCTGGAAAAACATCACAGAGCTGATGACATGAGATGGATTGTGCTCGAACGACCATTCATTCCTCAACATATAAGTGACACCTCTAAGTTCCTGTTCGTGAGAGAACAGAAGTGGATTTTCAAAATGAAAACGGACACACATGGTCTTCATGATAGCATCCCCTGGACATCCATCTGAATGCGCACCCACTGTTGGTGTGTGATGCATGTTTTTCATTACCCAATACATCACGAATATCTCCACTGTTCCTTGATCCACATAACATCCTCTGTCTTTGCAGTAATAAGGATCACATAGCAAGTAGACCTGACTTCTTCATGCCATTCTATATCTTGCGTAAACCAACGAAGTCAGTGTAATCTCAAGAAAGCACTCACCATCCGTGGAAGCACCGGTCTCCAAGGTCAGAGCCTACCCAATCAATTACAGGGAGGAAAACAGACCTGCGGAGGTAATACAAATTTTGTATGAAAAGCCCTCACTCACCAACCTGGTTGGTGACATGCTTCATCATCGGGCTCCACCGGGCATGGCCGAATGCCATCCCAGTGTGCTGCAACGCCAGGTTACTGGGGAGCGGGGTTGTGTGTGGTGATAGTGAATTTAAAATTCCCAATTGAGTCAAAAAAGTATTTTATTCGTTTTGCTAATTGGAAAATTAAAACATAATAAAAAGGAGTGATGGTCAAAAAAATAACAGACCGGGTTCACTCCGTGGCGGTCAACATGTTTCTGCCTTTATGTGTAATTTACAGGCTTTCTTCAGGACCAGAGTGGAAGTGTGGGTGCCCCGGTGGTGTGAACGCGCTAAGGTTCACCCTCCCGTGGGCTGCTGTGTGAAAAATAATATAAAACACAGGGAAAATCCGCCAAAAACTATAATGGTGGAGAGAAACGAGTTTACTCTATAATGAAAAAGAGACATACAAACACAAGACAAAACACAAAAGAATCGTAAATGTGCGTAGTCATGACATTATAAAGCGCCAAAATATAGGCTCAAACATAGTGCGTGGATGGAGACAGTGCCAGTAATCTGTACCTCAGGTGCATCAACAATGTGCTAACAGTGCACCTAGAATTAGCCAGATACTGGTGTCAGAGAAGTAAAGGACTTCACCTGAATAGCGTGACTAGCGATGTATCACGGAATCAACGTGGAGTCCTAATGCTACGTGTGAGACTAAAAACTTAGCAAGGTCCATTGGAACAATGAACGCGGCCCGTGAAGCATTCCTGGTAGGTAGAAATGCCGAGGGGAATAGAGAGGTTCTTACTGTGAGGCTAGACTGTTCGTCGCCTCAGGGATCCCGGGGTAGAGGTGCGAGCAAATATGGCACACCCTGGAAGAGACAAGGAAGAAAAAGCGGCCACGAGCGGCTGAATAGTGAAAACACAAGCCGAACAGTACTATAAGCCTTACCAAAAGGAAATGGGAGCCAGAAGGTCCACTTACGCCCTCGCTGCTCGGCACCCGTTAGGAACCTACACCGCCTCAAGCCACCGGGTCCAGGGAGAGAAGAGACCTGGTGCGAGGTTCCTAAAAACAAGAGTGCAAGAAGGAAGCCCGTCGGTGATTGGGCAGCACATCGCATGCTGGGATGCGATTGGATGAGCCCCGGCCAATAGGCCGCCTAGAGGCAAAAGGCTCGTCAATTAATTAAAGGGACGGGACCTCCCAAGCTGTGTACTGATAGGTTAAAACACCGCCAATAGGACGCAAGAATGAAAGGAGGCTCGTCCGTAGTAAAGAAAAAAGACAGCTTGAAAAAGGAAACTTTATGCGGTGCAAAGCGGGGACGCATGAGCACGCTTGACACAACGAAAACGTGTGTCTGATTGAAACACTAGTTGCAGATAGGAGGGGGTTTATTTCAGCGCACGTCCACAAGCTCAAACAGAGGAGAATACCAGTGATATGCTGGGAAGCGGTATGATAAGGGGACACTGCATGTCATGTGCCCCTGGTTTAATTAATTAAAGAGACGGGACCTCCCAAGCTGTGTACTGACAGGTTAAAACACAGCCAATAGGACGCAAGAATGAAAGGAGGCTCGTCCGTAGTATAGAAAAAAGACAGCTTGAAAAAGGAAACTTTATGCGGTGCAAAGCGGAGACGCATGAGCACGCTTGACACAACGAAAACGTGTGTCTGATTGAAACACTAGTTGCAGAAGGAGGGGGTTTATATCAGCGCACGTCCACAAGCTCAAACAGAGGAGAATACCAGTGATAAGCTGGGAAGCGGTATGAAAAGGGGACACTGCATGTCATGTGCCCCTGGTGTAGTAGGTAAATGTTGATAGCGTAATGGGGTACAGCACAGGGGGTCAGAACAGGACTCGGTGAAGTCACACATGGTGACCCAGCTCAGTAAATGTGACGGTCACTGTAGAGCAATGGTACAATAAAAGTAGCTGCAAACATAAGTGCATACTTAGAGTATGTTGACCCAGGGTATATTGTCATTAAGACCCACGAGGTTAGTGCCCAGACGGTACACCCATCTTTGTTCCTTCTCGAAAAGGACTTTTTGAGTGTTTCTACATGCAGTGACTTCCTCAATTACTGTCCAGTGCAGGTCATTGGTGGTGTGGTTAACAGAGAGGAAATGTTCACTGAGTTTAGTAGTGATTTTTTTGCACCTAATGTTGCTCCGATGTTCACATATGCGGAGTTTCACTTTCCTAGTGGTCATCCCTACATAGCGCAGGCCACAGGGACAAGTGATAAGGTAGACAACATTAGGTGTGTTGCAGTTGGTGTGGCTATTTTGGGTCCAAATCTTGCCTGGTTCAAGTTGAAGACTGGTAGTGTGAGAAGTCAGATGGCATATACTGCAATCCGAGCAAGGAAAATGGCCCGTAACCTTGGGAAGGCCCCATGCTTCTGTGATGGATCTTTGAGAAGTGTTAGGTCTGGTAATGGGACGCGTCTGTACTAGGCTATTACGCAGGCTTTGAGCCCATTTGAAGGAGAACAGAGGTTTTTCCCATCTCCGTTTGTTGCTGTTGATGATGCGCCAATGTTTCGTGACAACTTTTTTCATGGCATTGAACAGGGAACTGTAAGTGGTGACGCATGTAAGTGGTATAGATGTGACGTCTTTAACAGAGTCCTCCAGAAGCGCTTCTCTGGGTTGGTTTCTGGCCCGTTTGTAACTCCTAGTAAGGAGGGGGAGAGGGTACCCTCTGGCTGTCATTTTAGAAGTCAGATCACTAGATTGTGCCTTAAAGTCTCCCAGAGCGGTGCAATTCCGTCATAAGCGGAGGAATTGCCCGTAAGGCAGATTCTCCCGCAGTGCACGAGGGTGGAAGCTTGTAAATTCTAGAAGATTATTTCTAGAAGTAGGCTTGTAATGTGTCTTGGTATGTAAAGAACCATGTTTGTTAGTGATCAAGACATCTAGGAATACGACTTCATGAGAGTCATAAGTGTAGGTGAATCTCAGATTCGGATCCAAGGTGTTGATCCACTGGAAGAATGTTTCAAGGGCGTTGGTATCACCGTGCCATATGAGAAGCACGTCATCAATATAACGTCTCCATAGGCCTATGGAGAGAAGATGAGGATTGGTGTCAGGGAGAATGTACTTCTGTTCGAAATCGTACACGTATAGACCCGCTACACTTGGAGCAAAGGTACTCCCCATGGAAGTACCCGTGGATTGCAGATAAAGTTGTCCCTGATACTCAAAAAAGTTCCTTTTCAGTGCCAGAGTGGCACATTGGATAATGAAGTTCTTCGAGGTCCTGTACTCCCAGGGATAGGAATTGAGAGATTCACCCAGGACTCGGATGGTCTCGTCCTGGGGGATACTGGTGTATAAGCTCTCAATATCCAACGTTACCAGGATAGTATTCTCAGAGCATTGAATGCCATTCAGTAGTTTGAGCAGGTCCTTGGTATCTTTAAGATACGTCGATGATTGTTGGACCAGAGGCTTAAGAAAATGGTCACAAAACCGAGATAATGGTTCCAGGAGGGAGCCAATCCCCGACACAATGGGGCGCCCAGGGGGAGGAAGTCTCCCCTTGTGAATTTTGGGGAGTGTATAGAAATATGGTATGGTCCCTTGGCTCTCGGTAAGGAAACGTGCTTCCGGTCTGGTGATGGTGCCTTCAGTTAGTGCTTCCTCGACTATCCTCTCGATCTGGATCTTAAGATCATTAGAGGAAGCACTAACTGAAGGCATCGACGTATCTTAAAGATACCAAGGACCTGCTCAAACTACTGAATGGCATTCAATGCTCTGAGAATACTATCCTGGTAACGTTGGATATTGAGAGCTTATACACCAGTATCCCCCAGGACGAGACCATCCGAGTCCTGGGTGAATCTCTCAATTCCTATCCCTGGGAGTACAGGACCTCGAAGAACTTCATTATCCAATGTGCCACTCTGGCACTGAAAAGGAACTTTTTTGAGTATCAGGGACAACTTTATCTGCAATCCACGGGTACTTCCATGGGGAGTACCTTTGCTCCAAGTGTAGCGGGTCTATACGTGTACGATTTCGAACAGAAGTACATTCTCCCTGACACCAATCCTCATCTTCTCTCCATAGGCCTATGGAGACGTTATATTGATGACGTGCTTCTCATATGGCACGGTGATACCAACGCCCTTGAAACATTCTTCCAGTGGATCAACACCTTGGATCCGAATCTGAGATTCACCTACACTTATGACTCTCATGAAGTCGTATTCCTAGATGTCTTGATCACTAACAAACATGGTTCTTTACATACCAAGACACATTACAAGCCTACTTCTAGAAATAATCTTCTAGAATTTACAAGCTTCCACCCTCGTGCACTGCGGGAGAATCTGCCTTACGGGCAATTCCTCCGCTTATGACGGAATTGCACCGCTCTGGGAGACTTTAAGGCACAATCTAGTGATCTGACTTCTAAAATGACAGCCAGAGGGTACCCTCTCCCCCTCCTTACTAGGAGTTACAAACGGGCCAGAAACCAACCCAGAGAAGCGCTTCTGGAGGACTCTGTTAAAGACGTCACATCTATACCACTTACATGCGTCACCACTTACAGTTCCCTGTCCAATGCCATGAAAAAAGTTGTCACGAAACATTGGCGCATCATCAACAGCAACAAACGGAGATGGGAAAAACCTCTGTTCTCCTTCAAACGGGCTCAAAGCCTGCGTAATAGCCTAGTACAGACGCGTCCCATTACCAGACCTAACACTTCTCAAAGATCCATCACAGAAGCATGGGGCCTTCCCAAGGTTACGGGCCATTTTCCTTGCTCGGATTGCAGTATATGCCATCTGACTTCTCACACTACCAGTCTTCAACTTGAACCAGGCAAGATTTGGACCCAAAATAGCCACACCAACTGCAACACACCTAATGTTGTCTACCTTATCACTTGTCCCTGTGGCCTGCGCTATGTAGGGATGACCACTAGGAAAGTGAAACTCCGCATATGTGAACATCGGAGCAACATTAGGTGCAAAAAAATCACTACTAAACTCAGTGAACATTTCCTCTCTGTTAACCACACCACCAATGACCTGCACTGGACAGTAATTGAGGAAGTCACTGCATGTAGAAACACTCAAAAAGTCCTTTTCGAGAAGGAACAAAGATGGGTGTACCGTCTGGGCACTAACCTCGTGGGTCTTAATGACAATATACCCTGGGTCAACATACTCTAAGTATGCACTTATGTTTGCAGCTACTTTTATTGTACCATTGCTCTACAGTGACCGTCACATTTACTGAGCTGGGTCACCATGTGTGACTTCACCGAGTCCTGTTCTGACCCCCTGTGCTGTACCCCATTACGCTATCAACATTTACCTACTACACCAGGGGCACATGACATGCAGTGTCCCCTTTTCATACCGCTTCCCAGCTTATCACTGGTATTCTCCTCTGTTTGAGCTTGTGGACGTGCGCTGATATAAACCCCCTCCTTCTGCAACTAGTGTTTCAATCAGACACACGTTTTCGTTGTGTCAAGCGTGCTCATGCGTCTCCGCTTTGCACCGCATAAAGTTTCCTTTTTCAAGCTGTCTTTTTTCTATACTACGGACGAGCCTCCTTTCATTCTTGCGTCCTATTGGCTGTGTTTTAACCTGTCAGTACACAGCTTGGGAGGTCCCGTCTCTTTAATTAATTAAACCAGGGGCACATGACATGCAGTGTCCCCTTATCATACCGCTTCCCAGCATATCACTGGTATTCTCCTCTGTTTGAGCTTGTGGACGTGCGCTGAAATAAACCCCCTCCTATCTGCAACTAGTGTTTCAATCAGACACACGTTTTCGTTGTGTCAAGCGTGCTCATGCGTCCCCGCTTTGCACCGCATAAAGTTTCCTTTTTCAAGCTGTCTTTTTTCTTTACTACGGACGAGCCTCCTTTCATTCTTGCGTCCTATTGGCGGTGTTTTAACCTATCAGTACACAGCTTGGGAGGTCCCGTCCCTTTAATTAATTGACGAGCCTTTTGCCTCTAGGCGGCCTATTGGCCGGGGCTCATCCAATCGCATCCCAGCATGCGATGTGCTGCCCAATCACCGACGGGCTTCCTTCTTGCACTCTTGTTTTTAGGAACCTCGCACCAGGTCTCTTCTCTCCCTGGACCCGGTGGCTTGAGGCGGTGTAGGTTCCTAACGGGTGCCGAGCAGCGAGGGCGTAAGTGGACCTTCTGGCTCCCATTTCCTTTTGGTAAGGCTTATAGTACTGTTCGGCTTGTGTTTTCACTATTCAGCCGCTCGTGGCCGCTTTTTCTTCCTTGTCTCTTCCAGGGTGTGCCATATTTGCTCGCACCTCTACCCCGGGATCCCTGAGGCGACGAACAGTCTAGCCTCACAGTAAGAACCTCTCTATTCCCCTCGGCATTTCTACCTACCAGGAATGCTTCACGGGCCGCGTTCATTGTTCCAATGGACCTTGCTAAGTTTTTAGTCTCACACGTAGCATTAGGACTCCACGTTGATTCCGTGATACATCGCTAGTCACGCTATTCAGGTGAAGTCCTTTACTTCTCTGACACCAGTATCTGGCTAATTCTAGGTGCACTGTTAGCACATTGTTGATGCACCTGAGGTACAGATTACTGGCACTGTCTCCATCCACGCACTATGTTTGAGCCTATATTTTGGCGCTTTATAATGTCATGACTACGCACATTTACGATTCTTTTGTGTTTTGTCTTGTGTTTGTATGTCTCTTTTTCATTATAGAGTAAACTCGTTTCTCTCCACCATTATAGTTTTTGGCGGATTTTCCCTGTGTTTTATATTATTTTTCACACAGCAGCCCACGGGAGGGTGAACCTTAGCGCGTTCACACCACCGGGGCACCCACACTTCCACTCTGGTCCTGAAGAAAGCCTGTAAATTACACATAAAGGCAGAAACATGTTGACCGCCACGGAGTGAACCCGGTCTGTTATTTTTTTGACCATCACTCCTTTTTATTATGTTTTAATTTTCCAATTAGCAAAACGAATAAAATACTTTTTTGACTCAATTGGGAATTTTAAATTCACTATCACCACACACAACCCCGCTCCGCAGTAACCTGGCGTTGCAGCACACTGGGATGGCATTCGGCCATGCCCGGTGGAGCCCGATGATGAAGCATGTCACCAACCATGTTGGTGAGTGAGGGCTTTTCATACAAAATTTGTATTACCTCCGCAGGTCTGTTTTCCTCCCTGTAATTGATTGGGTAGGCTCTGACCTTGGAGACCGGTGCTTCCACGGATGGTGAGTGCTTTCTTGAGATTACACTGACTTCGTTGGTTTACACAATTTCCCTCGAGGGGATCAGTCGTGTTATTACCCTTCCTCTTTTGTTGTTACTTTACATTCTATATCTTGCTACATAGCCCCATGAATTCTGGAGGGCTATATTGTTATCAGATACTTTTCCATATATCGATCTAGGCATGGAAATAGACCTAGTTTTGGGTTTTCTCCCAATATATCACGAGTATTTCTACTCTTTCGTGATCCAGGTGACATCCACTGTATTTACTGCAACTAGGATCACACAGAAAATAGATTTTATTTCTTCATACCACACTATATCGTGTTACAAAGCCTCATAATTAAGGAGTACAACAATGTCATCAGATACCTCGCCATATGTCTGCCCAGGCATGGAAATATAACCGGGTTATCTCCTGAGGTACTTAACCTGTTCTGAGATTAATTCTACTCACCCCGAGAGGTGGGCATACACACATATATATTTATCTCTCTCCTGGTTCCATATTCATGATTTCACCAATCCAACGATCCAGACAAGCTCTATTGGCATGTCCGATCTTATTTTCTCACCAAATGGGTAGAAGTGGCAGCCACATTCCACTTTTATGGAGGCAGTTTGGTTGCATGCTAAATATGGGTATTGATCCCCTGTTCTATATCACACCCCTTGTTTCGACTTTGATATGCTATGTCATGCTGTGTTTGGTATAGGTAGCGTAACTATAAGATATAGATCTTAGAGAGATAGACAGGTCGGTTTTCTCTCCCTTAGAGACCTTGAATGAAGCAACACGTATACATCTGTGTATGCATTGTAAGAGGTATTCATCAACCTTTTGAATAAGTAAAGATATACTAATAAGATCTGGTCATGAACATTAAGTACGGCGCACGCTTTGTACAGTGTTTAGTACTTTAGTTTTCGCGGCATGGCAATACCTGGGGGTGAGGACCAATGGGTACCCTTGACTTTGTGCTGTCCGATTAAGCAGTCCGTGAACACCATACTACACATGCGCATTCTGGTCAGCGGCTCTGCCTCTGCGCATGCGCGTTCTCTAGTGTACATTCGGGGCTGCGCATGCGCATTCAGAGTGGCGACCCTATTCCCACGCATGCGCTTGTTTAACGACAAACTCACGGCAAGTACAATTAACAACACCTGACATTTTGGCGCCCGTTCTGACTAATCGGAGCGGCTATTTAAGGAGTCCGTACCTTGCTGTCGACACCTCCCAGACTGCTCAGGGTCCAGCTCGAGGTCTCGACGGATAGGTAAGACAGCTAGGAAGGTGTGCCTTGACCGAAGTATTTGTTTAACTTTGAACAGTTTAAAGATATAGTCATGGGTTTAATTATGGGTTAACTAAAGAGTTCCTAATCCTTAGATGTAAATAAGATGCATGTTGACTTGGTATGAACAGAGGGTGGTACCATCACTTCTACTTCTATATCCCGATTAGGGAGCAGAGGGATTTATTTCTACACTGATGTGATTACATAGGATGGCTCTATCTACAACCTCCACTTTGACCATAGTATATGAGGTTTAGCAACAGAGCTGGCTAAAAGTCAAACCGTTTGCATGGCACAGTTGTTCTGCCATTTACTTGGTGCGTGTGTGTTAGAATCAAGAGTTGATTGGTTTATTTTGTTGACTTTTATGTAGGGACTTTTGAGCACCGGTATATATATACAACTCGTCCTCTTGTGTCCCTATCTTTTTAACAGAGCGGTGCCTCCTACACCGAGCAATCTGCCGGGTGAGGTGAGGCTTTTCTCCCACAGAACGTTGGGTGAGTTACAATCCCTTATTTTCTAAGAGAATGTTCTTGTACTATGGACCACAAGTTGGCCATTCTTCAAATTATGTAGTGCGTGAGAAGGGCACTATTGAACATTAGTCGCTGATGCTGTTTTTTCTGTGCTAACCCTACAAACCTATTTTGACCCCTACTATCTTCTCTTTTAGGAAAGAAGAAGAGGTGACAACACCTAAACAAAGCATAAACAATGCTAGTCTGGTAGGGTGGCAATGGCCACATAACTATATCACCAATATTATGATTATGATTTTGAGTTGCACTGGTTACACACACCATTTTACCAAATTTATCCTGCAGTAGCCTCCGATACCATTATTATTAGGTCCTGAAGAAAGCCGGGTGAAACAACCAGATCGGCTGAAACATGTCGACCTTGAGAGACCAAGTCAGGAATTAGTCGTATATATTTTTTTGACTAATTTGGTTTTTTAGATATGACACCTGGTCAATTCACAATAAACATATTTGTTGACCACGTAGTCATTTTTAGAGCACTATCACATTATCGCACTGCATTTTTTGTATTCTTTGAAATATTGTTGCATACTTTGGCAGGAGATTTTCCTCTTTGGGGATCATTGGGACGGGTACCCAATAGAGCCGGGTGGCTCGAGAGTGTAGGGGCCCTGACTTTGACCCCCTAGGGTCTCATATGACGAAGCTCCGCCAATAAGGGTGGGCTGAGGGACTCTTAATCTCCCTGCCTAGTGATGCAGTAATTCTTTGAAGAGGGGTGCAGCATATATAGCATCATGCGGAGTTCTGTTTTTCTTTGGACTTAAGACCTTCTGTTAGTGTATGTTGACATGTTCTGGGGATTGAAGGTATTGTAGTCTGTAAACTATTCCCCTTAGACCCTCTTGTAGATTTTTTGTGAAGTTGTTTGAGCAGCCAAGGCTGCGGGTCTTTGTTTTAGACTCTAGATTGTCTAGTGGTCTTCTCCCGCTCCCTTTAATTCTTGACTCTTTGTATACTTCTGCACCACTATGGCTGACTTCGCAGGCCTAGCATTCGACGATGAAACCCTTAGTTCCATCCTATCTGACAATCCTAGTATTTTAGAATCGCTACCAGAGTTGACTGGACATTCCAAAGATGATTGGGGTACATTACTCAATTTGAAGAAAACACAGTCACGGACAGCTGTCCATGGGCTTATTATGACTGAGTATTTGCGAGGCAAATGTGCGCCGACTGGTTTAATAGTCACCAACGCACCTAGGTTGTTCCTCACCGATAAGCAATTCATGCGAGACTGGTCGCTCATTGCCTGGCGCTGTACCCGTGACTGGCTGATTTTAATCATCAGCACGGCTAAGCGCCAGGCAGATGCGATCCTTATCGAAATACAAACAATGGAGGGACAGATCAAAACAACTATTACAGCTGCATTGTATAAAAAGAATATTGACGAGGCCAATAAGACCAACAAGGAATATAGAGATAACATCCTGATTAACAAGATCGATAAGTTCAAAAAGGATTTAGCCCGTTTCTCATGGGAGAAAATCTACCCGTACACCAGTGAGAACTACGTGGCCCCACTCTTTAACAACAAGGGCAGACGATATGGATCGAATTACTCTTCCTCTGGATCAGAGCAGGGATCAACTGACTCAGAGTCATCTTCCAATGGGTTCCCCCGAGGGCGAGGCAGGGGCCGATCTCGTGGATACAACAGGGGGCGTGGGACACAAGGCTACTATCCTAACCAGGGCCAACGGTGGCCACCGGGACCCTGGGGCTACCAACCTCCCTTTCCATCACATGTACCACCTTTTCCACCACAACCCCATTTTTATCCTAACCAGCCTTTTTTAGATCAAGGCCCAGGCCGAACGAGGGGCAAACGGAGAGGCACAACAACTGTTCATTGGCAATCAGACCCCACATTCCCGAACACTCGGAGCAGGGACAATCTTCAGCAAACCCACAGCACAACCAACAATTAAGGAACGATCTCGTAGTCAATTTGAGTTCGAGAATTTTGACGGAGAGTGAATTGAGTGTCCTCAACAGAGGGTTGGGTTTTGTGCCCACTTTTCCAGGTGACCCTTTCACTATGAGATGCGAGCTTGAAAATTTTTTCAGAAAAATCCGGCTGCATTTCTTTTTTAAGAACAGATCGACAGACGATGTCACTTCCTCTTATGAAGACACCAATACTACGAACACTGGGTTACGACCCAAGAGTAGTTTCACACCCATGGCACACCAAGTCCCGTCTCAGGTGTCTACCTTTGAAAAAGCCGTGACGTTTGACATGATGGCATTATGTGACACACGGCCTACAAGTTTCTGCAATTTTTCCAGAAAGGACAGAGTGGCTCTTCAAAACCTTGGCACAGACAAGTCCGTTATTATCAAGCCAGCGGACAAGGGGGGTGCCATTGTCCTACAGGACACTGTCACTTACCGGAGAGAATGCCTTCGGCAACTTACAGATGACAAATTCTATCGCATTTTGGAAATAGACCCTACACCTAGGCTAACTTTAGAGATCAAACATCTGGTTGAGGAAGGGGAGGCAGAAGGATGGATCACGTCGCAAGAGGCTCGATTTCTGGTGACAAATAATCCAGTAATGCCCTATTTCTATTGCCTCCCCAAAATACACAAAAGTAAAAGACCCCCTCCGGGACGTCCCATCATCTCGGGGATAGGATCACTTCTTGAGCCCCTCTCCAAGTTTGTAGATGTTTTTTTACGGCCCATGGTGTCTGCAATGCCTACCTATCTTAAGGACACCTCTGATGTTTTGAGGCTGTTGCCAGACATTGAGTTCCATCCGGAAACTGACATTCTGGCAAGTTTTGATGTAGAATCTCTCTACACATGCATCCCGCAACTGGAGACCCTTGAATCTATCAGAAGGCTCCTGGAAGGGCGGGATCTGGATAGCATAACTCCGGTCCATTTCATTATGGAGTGCGCAAGAATAGCGATGACCGAAAACTTTTTTCGCTTCGAGGACCAGATCTTTTTACAAATTTCTGGTACCTCGATGGGGAGTGTTTTTGCGCCGAGCCTCGCCAACCTCTATGTCCATCTTTTCGAACAACATCATGTACTGAACCACAACAACCCTTTTTTTAAACATCTGGTGTTGTGGAAGAGGTACATAGACGATATTTTAGTGGTTTGGCTTGGCTCTAGCCATGAGATTCAGGCCTTTCATGCCTGGCTCAATGAGCAGAATACCTTCCTGAAATTCACGATAGAGTTTGATCAACATCGTCTGGCTTTCCTTGACATTTCAATTTTCCCCATTGGCAATTCGCTACACTGTGAGCTGTTCAAAAAACCAATGTCCAGAAATTCTCTCTTGTCATTTGACAGTCATCACCCGAGGGCCTTAAGAGAGAATCTTCCGGTGGGCCAGTTCCTGCGTATCAGACGGAACTGTTCCACGAAGGACCTTTTTCACAAACATGCAGAGATACTGGCTCACCATTTACAGTCATGCCAGTACCCTAAAAGACTAGTGCGTCAGGCTTGGAAAAGAGCATCAAATAACCATCGGGATGCTCTTTTGGATAACAGCACTATGAGGACCCCTAATGAGAGGCTCACTTTTGTAACCACCTTTTGCACCCTCTCAAATAAACTGCAGAAGATGATACGGAAGCATTGGCACATTTTGAATGTGGCCGCTGAGAACATTCCGTCTCCTCTGTTTGCTTTTAGAAAGGGCCCTAGTTTGCGCAACAGTCTTGTGCATACACGACCACGGACTGAACAAACACATGGTGTCAACACGTTGTGGTCACTACCACCAGTACGGGGGCACTACCCGTGTGGGTCATGTAGTGTTTGCCCTCAGACCTCCAAAACCACTTCTGTTGACATAGGTACGAATCGTCCATGGATACTGAACAGTCACACGAACTGTAACTCAGAGAGCGTGATCTATATGATCACGTGGCCTTGCTCTCTGCATTACATCGGTTACACGACAAGGAAAATTAAGCTCCGAATCAGTGAGCATAAGAGCACGATCCGGTGTAAAAAACAGTCCACATGTCTTACAGATCACTTCCTGGAAAAACATCACAGAGCTGATGACATGAGATGGATTGTGCTCGAACGACCATTCATTCCTCAACATATAAGTGACACCTCTAAGTTCCTGTTCGTGAGAGAACAGAAGTGGATTTTCAAAATGAAAACGGACACACATGGTCTTAATGATAGCATCCCCTGGACATCCATCTGAATGCGCACCCACTGTTGGTGTGTGATGCATGTTTTTCATTACCCAATACATCACGAATATCTCCACTGTTCCTTGATCCACATAACATCCTCTGTCTTTGCAGTAATAAGGATCACATAGCAAGTAGACCTGACTTCTTCATGCCATTCTATATCTTGCTACATAGCCCCATGAATTCTGGAGGGCTATATTGTTATCAGATACTTTTCCATATATCGATCTAGGCATGGAAATAGACCTAGTTTTGGGTTTTCTCCCAATATATCACGAGTATTTCTACTCTTTCGTGATCCAGGTGACATCCACTGTATTTACTGCAACTAGGATCACACAGCAAATAGATTTTATTTCTTCATACCACACTATATCGTGTTACAAAGCCTCATAATTAAGGAGTACAACACTGCCATCAGATACCTCGCCATATGTCTGCCCAGGCATGGAAATATAACCGGGTTATCTCCTGAGGTACTTAACCTGTTCTGAGATTAATTCTACTCACCCCGAGAGGTGGGCATACACACATATATATTTATCTCTCTCCTGGTTCCATATTCATGATTTCACCAATCCAACGATCCAGACAAGCTCTATTGGCATGTCCGATCTTATTTTCTCACCAAATGGGTAGAAGTGGCAGCCACATTCCACTTTTATGGAGGCAGTTTGGTTGCATGCTAAATATGGGTATTGATCCCCTGTTCTATATCACACCCCTTGTTTCGACTTTGATATGCTATGTCATGCTGTGTTTGGTATAGGTAGCGTAACTATAAGATATAGATCTTAGAGAGATAGACAGGTCGGTTTTCTCTCCCTTAGAGACCTTGAATGAAGCAACACGTATACATCTGTGTATGCATTGTAAGAGGTATTCATCAACCTTTTGAATAAGTAAAGATATACTAATAAGATCTGGTCATGAACATTAAGTACGGCGCACGCTTTGTACAGTGTTTAGTACTTTAGTTTTCGCGGCATGGCAATACCACGGCACTCTGGGGGTGAGGACCAATGGGTACCCTTGACTTTGTGCTGTCCGATTAAGCAGTCCGTGAACACCATACTACACATGCGCATTCTGGTCAGCGGCTCTGCCTCTGCGCATGCGCGTTCTCTAGTGTACATTCGGGGCTGCGCATGCGCATTCAGAGTGGCGACCCTATTCCCACGCATGCGCTTGTTTAACGACACACTCACGGCAAGTACAATTAACAACACCTGACATTTTGGCGCCCGTTCTGACTAATCGGAGCGGCTATTTAAGGAGTCCGTACCTTGCTGTCGACACCTCCCAGACTGCTCAGGGTCCAGCTCGAGGTCTCGACGGATAGGTAAGACAGCTAGGAAGGTGTGCCTTGACCGAAGTATTTGTTTAACTTTGAACAGTTTAAAGATATAGTCATGGGTTTAATTATGGGTTAACTAAAGAGTTCCTAATCCTTAGATGTAAATAAGATGCATGTTGACTTGGTATGAACAGAGGGTGGTACCATCACTTCTACTTCTATATCCCGATTAGGGAGCAGAGGGATTTATTTCTACACTGATGTGATTACATAGGATGGCTCTATCTACAACCTCCACTTTGACCATAGTATATGAGGTTTAGCAACAGAGCTGGCTAAAAGTCAAACCGTTTGCATGGCACAGTTGTTCTGCCATTTACTTGGTGCGTGTGTGTTAGAATCAAGAGTTGATTGGTTTATTTTGTTGACTTTTATGTAGGGACTTTTGAGCACCGGTATATATATACAACTCGTCCTCTTGTGTCCCTATCTTTTTAACAGAGCGGTGCCTCCTACACCGAGCAATCTGCCGGGTGAGGTGAGGCTTTTCTCCCACAGAACGTTGGGTGAGTTACAATCCCTTATTTTCTAAGAGAATGTTCTTGTACTATGGACCACAAGTTGGCCATTCTTCAAATTATGTAGTGCGTGAGAAGGGCACTATTGAACATTAGTCGCTGATGCTGTTTTTTCTGTGCTAACCCTACAAACCTATTTTGACCCCTACTATCTTCTCTTTTAGGAAAGAAGAAGAGGTGACAACACCTAAACAAAGCATAAACAATGCTAGTCTGGTAGGGTGGCAATGGCCACATAACTATATCACCAATATTATGATTATGATTTTGAGTTGCACTGGTTACACACACCATTTTACCAAATTTATCCTGCAGTAGCCTTCGATACCATTATTATTAGGTCCTGAAGAAAGCCGGGTGAAACAACCAGATCGGCTGAAACATGTCGACCTTGAGAGACCAAGTCAGGAATTAGTAGTATATATTTTTTTGACTAATTTGGTTTTTTAGATATGACACCTGGTCAATTCACAATAAACATATTTGTTGACCACGTAGTCATTTTTAGAGCACTATCACATTATCGCACTTCATTTTTTGTATTCTTTGAAATATTGTTGCACACTTTGGCAGGAGATTTTCCTCTTTGGGGATCATTGGGACGGGTACCCAATAGAGCCGGGTGGCTCGAGAGTGTAGGGGCCCTGACTTTGACCCCCTAGGGTCTCATATGACGAAGCTCCGCCAATAAGGGTGGGCTGAGGGGCTCTTAATCTCCCTGCCTAGTGATGCAGTAATTCTTTGAAGAGGGGTGCAGCATATATAGCATCATGCGGCGTTCTGTTTTTCTTTGGACTTAAGACCTTCTGTTAGTGTATGTTGACATTTTTTTAATACCCCCTTGGACTTACATTTGGCTGGTGCTCATATGTGTTTTTTTGTTTATGTCCATTGGCTTTGTGGTAGTGTTTTTTAGACTTATCAATGGACACTACCTGAATGAACGGTCTACGATTCGACTAGTTGATGGAACTTTGGCCCCCCACTCCTCATCACACATTATGAAGAGGGACCAGACTTTTGTGAACATTACTGCCTGGCCTGTACATGATGGGATCGCTTGGGATACCGTTAAATTTCAAATTCATGGTGCCACTGAAGTGATTAATGTGCCAAATGTATTTCGTGTTTCTATGGGCGATGTCGTTAAGCAGAACATTCACTCAGATGATTGGGATGTTCAAGCCCTAGAAACACTGTTTTCTGATTTGAAATATTATGCTACTTTTGATGCTCTGGATTTGTATTTAGATACTGCTAATTATGATGAGCAATTTTGTTATCAACATTATGGCACGCATTTCCTACACAAAATAAATACGTTTAGAAATTTTGTAAATTATACACAATGGGAACACTGCCCCGCCCCTAGGATGGGCAGCTCTGCCACGTTAGTGGGAAAGTTCACTTATTTTTCTGATTTTAGTGTGTCCAATCCAAGCCTTCTTTTATTTTAAAGTTGCACCTGAGTCTGCTTCTAAAGTTAGCCTGACACACACCAAATTGTTGTTTTCCAAGTCCTTTATGGACAAGTTGGCAATTGGCGGGTATGATCTGTGGAAAGCTACAGTCGATCTTAAATCGGTTTGGGGCTCCAAACGATGGCAAGTACAGGGAACAGAGGCTTTGCATCGTGCCTGTCTTATCCCGAATCACATGTTATTTTTAAATTCATCCATTTTTCAGACAACCTGTTTTGGATTGGCTACTTCTAAAAAATTAAATTCTCCCTCTGTTCCGGGTCTGGGTGCTTATCCCAATTGGGGTAATCATACGGATCTATCCCTTGATATGTTGCAGACACAAGTTTCCAACACGTCCTTCAATATTTCTGAATTGAATCCGGAAGGGTGGTTGGTGTGGCAAACGAGTTCGGACTCCTGTCAACATCGGTTTCTGGATTTAAAGCAGGGGTATACACAGGTTCGGGTAGACCCCCGTTTTGAATCTTCTCACACTGTAACTACCTACTCAGTGGGGAAGTTATGCCAGTCTTGGCTGCAACATTCCACTTTAGCACTTTAGCACGATTACATGACAAAATAGATTTGAATGATTTTGTTATGGGTCCTGCAGTTGGCAGGTCCAAACGATGGGTGTATGCTGTTTATAACGAAGTTTGGAAGTTATCACAAATTGAGGCTGCATCCAGATTACGTGCTATTGATCAAGCCAACGTGGAAAAAGTGTTGGCTGTGATAGATAATAGTATTAACACCCTATCTTCTAGAATTTATACCTTAGATAATATTGTATCATCTGTGGTAGACATTGTGCAGGATGATTTGTCTGTATTGTATCATGGTCAAAATCAGTTGCGTTCTATTATGCAGTTTGCATGGACGTTGCAAACTTTAAAGGCAGGGAAGGTCCCTTGGGATTACATGAATACTTCATCTTTGTTCCTCCCTTTTAATTTAACTGCAAAACAGCAGTTCATGTCCATGAAAGATGCTACATATTCATTACTACACATTGAAACGTTAGAACCTTTACCTTTCTCTGTTGCTGAATTGAATTCTGCTGTGTGGCTTGTACATAGGTTGATCACGTTACCGTTTCCCATGTTTAAGTTTAGTTCATGCATGAAACATTTTGCTCTGGGCAGATACGAACAATTGGGAACTGCCTTCCTGCATTAAGTTTGGTCACTCCCTTTCACGTACAGATGTGTGAGGGACAGCAAGGAGGTTTACTTGAAAGGTGAAGAGTGCACTTCCACTCCGGATCATTCTGTTGTGTGTAGGCACATTCAATTGCATGGTGCATGTAATGTGCACGCCCCTAATTTAGCTTGCGTCCTGAAAGGGATTCCCGTGCCAGTTATTACTCCATCTTTTACTCTGCTTGCTAATGGTAGTTATTTGTTGTTAAATAATGAAGCTTGCTGTGGGATGTTAGTGGGAATTCCATACATAGTGACTGTATCACAGCGAGTAGTTTGCTGTAATAACGTCCTTTCCCCACCCCGCATGGCCGGCTCGATGTATCCATCTGGCCTTCCATTCCAACCTTGAAAGCAGAGTTCAACAAGATGAGCAGAATAAGGGCTCTATTATCTCAAAAAGAAGTCGGGTTGACTTCATCCCGGGAAAAATGTGTCCTTCACGTAGCAAACACCAGCACTGAGGTGCAAGCGCTTTTGAATACTGATCTGCCACTTCATTTTGGGACTCTGATTCAGACTATCTTTAATGCCTCGTCCACAAGTGGCATAGCTCATTTTTTTTATATTGTGGGCTCCGGCCTCGTGACCTCTTTTCAAACTATTTTTGGTGTGATCCCGGCCTTTTTTCATTCTATTTTTTCCAGCGTCTTCTGAGGTCTCCCTTTACTTCTCGCCCTCATAGCTGGAATACTGTTGTTGATCTGCGCCCTGCGCTTTGGATGCACAACTTGCGTCACACGACAACATGTCCCGGCTGTTCCATCTTCGTAACCGGATGCTTGAATTCTATGGCGCTTTACCGCTGGCTACTCTGAGCGTAGCCTATGGATTGTCTTTCCGGTTTGCCTACTTTACTTGTGTGCAGCCAGTCTTTCATTGCCTAGATTGTCCGTTCCAATGGGCTCTGGATTTGTGTCTGTCAAACTCGGTGTCTCCTGACCCGGATTATGATCGACTAATGAGCCCCTTAGTGGCTCATGAGTTGGACTGTTCTGGTGTCGGGATTATGGCCTGTGCAGCAGCGCATGGAGTTCTTGGGAATTGGGACATCGGAACGGCTGCGATTGACTTATTAGCAAGAAGTTATCTTGAAGAACACCCCAGTTGTCCTCGTCTGGTGCTGGAAGCTCCGGTGGTTGAGGAGCATGTATGTTCCTTCCCCGTACTGAACAGGATGGCAGATACTTTTGCGTAACGTTCCAATGATTTCCTCTTGGAAGCTGTTGCAACTTATTGTGCCTATACATTGATGGATTGACTTTTGTACTTTCATTTCATCCTACGTCCTTCAATTATGTTTTTTTTACCCTCCACATGGTTTTTTTTACTCCGTTTTAATTTTAATTTGCTTCGAGCTTTTTTCACTTCCCTTATATGGACTTATAGTTCATGCCCTTGGTTCTGTTCTATCAAACTTGAACTCTGCGTTCTTGCAAGTGTGCCCCTACTGGTTAGTGCTCCGATCAAGGGGGGGTGTAGTGAAGATCGTTATCTACGTATATACAATGCTAAGTTAGCATAACCGCGTTAGATGTTAGAAAGCCATCTTGCCGCTTTTGCTGCTTTTGCACACGACACAGTAGTCACATGTTATTAAATTGAGAAATGCTTACTCGACTTTGCTTCACATGAGAACTGTCTGTTGTTAACATCTCAAACAGTGAGCAGCGACCTTGGTCTGTACACAGTGTAAAGGAAACAGTCTGGGTCGCTAGACAGTGCATGTTGTTGAGTTCAGGTTGATCGGCCCACTAGTTTAGCCATAACACGCACGCAGCTGCAAATACCTGAAAGTCGAGTGCTTTTAATATTGCAGTGTTACATGTTTTCATTACATTCGGAAGATGAGCGTTCCTAGGAGCAGAGCAAAGCTGATCCTGTGATGTGAACTCTCTGAGCTGATCTTTACGGTATGGGGTCCCCCATTCAAGCCTAGAGACCTTTTATTAGTCTAATAATACTATTAGTGTGTTAGAGAAAGGAGAGTGGCTTAGATCCACTGTCATTTTAGTATGATCACTCCTTTCATTTTCTATGGTATTGTAACTATGCTGATGGTTTGGATTTTAATCGTTTGTCTGCTAATGTTAGCCAAACTGCTGCATCTTAGGACACGAGGTTTATAAAATAAACACTTTAAACTTTTTACCGTGTCTCTTTTTATTCTGTTGTGGACTGGTATGAGAATAATTACGAAAAGGTATTTCTGATTCCCACCATTCCTGAGAAATATACTAAGTCGCTTGTTCTGGATTGTTTATACATTGGGACCGCCGAGCTAAACCTCGGATAACGAATGGGACACTGATGCTGGCCGCATAAGGGGTTCTGCGATCTGAGGTGAGTTTTTGGTACACCGCAATTCACTGAGGGCCTGGGTTCCTGCGCATAGTTCTGCGCATAAGCAGAATCCCTGCAACACCCTGTCTCCATTCTGCTAGAGCTATTACCTCACTCTGATCATCCCAGGAGATGGCGCTTTAACAACTTACTGCTTCTAGACCCTCACTTCAACACTTCCTTTATTTCTTTTTTCAATGAATACTTCCTTCTAAATAATACAGATGATATGCCATTTTATATAATATGAGACGCCTTTAAAGCTTCTGTTCGTGACTTTTTCATTCGTTATACTTCTGCTAAACGGAAAACTGCTCGGGGTTTAAATAAGGAACTCCTTTCAAGAATAAAGACTTTGGAACATACTTACTACACTTCCAAGTCAAAAAACTGTTTAACTGACCTTATTAATGCCAAGGTTCAATATAATAAAGATCGACTGATGCTGCTTCTTTGTTTCTCTTAAAGACTAGCGTTATATTCTATGGTGGACAGATTAAATATGGCAAACTGTTAGCCAATTATTTAAAAAACAAGCAAAATAAACTTCACATTGAATCCATATTATCGGACACTAATACTTCGAAACACAAAGACGCTGATATCCTTCAAGAATTTTTTCAATTTTATGAAAAACTCTATACTCCTGAGTCATATCCTATTGTGGACGATATTTCCCTCTATTTCTTCTCAGTCCATAAACCTTCATCTCTGCCTCTACACTTCGACCTCCTTGAAACTGATTTGACTCAGACTGATTTAATGAATGCTCTTAAATCCCTTAAAAAAGATAAAGCCCCTGGACCTAATGGTTTTACTGTCAAATTCTTTTTACATTTTGCCCAAATTATTATACCCAAGCTACATTCTTTAATTTCCTCTTTTCTTTCTTCTGGTAATTCCTCTGGTACTTTTATGGACGCCTTAATTTGTCTTATTCAAAAGAAGGGGAAGGATCTACGCTACTGCAAAAATTATCGACCCATTTCTCTAGTTAATATTGATTATAAAAATTGTTCGAAGTCGTTACCTTTTTGATTTGAATCTTTCCTACCCTATCTCTTAGTTAAGGAACAATCAGGTTTTGTCAAAGGATGATCTATTAATGACAATACCCGTTTATTTTTTTACATCATTTCCAAATCACCAAATCTCTCAGAACCCCTTGCTGCCATTGCCCTGGATGCTGAAAGGGCGTTTGATAGAGTACATTAGTCTTTTATTTTTCAGACTCTAAAATAGTTTGGTTTTGGCCCAAAAATCATTTCCTTGATTTCTCTGCTTTTCTCGAGCCCTAAAGCTGCCATTTTTGCTACCGATCTTACTTCTTCCTACTTTTCTCTTCACAGAGCAGTAAGACAGGGTTGTCCCTTATCTCCTTTCCTCTTTAATTTAGCCTTAGAACCCTTCTTGTCCAAAATAAGACAGAATTTGCCCATAACAGGTTACACCTCTAACTCTTTACAAATTAAATTCGCTGCGTACGCTGACAACATTCTTTTATTCCTATCCCAACCTCAAAATTCCTAGCTGGCCTTCTTGAAACAGGTTAAATCATATTCTCTAGTTTCGCTAGTACGAAATTTTACCTTTATCTGCATATACTTTTAAAGAAGATTTTTCCCTTTCCAATTATACTTGGAACCCCTTTCATGTAAAATATATTGGCATATGGTTTACCCCCTCTATTAAATCATCAATTTCTTAAAATTTTAACAAATGTATTGAGAAGCTTAGCTTCCTCACAACTAAGTGGCACTCTTTATATCTCTCATGGTGGGGACGGCCTGACACCATTAAAATGATGCTAACACCTATTATCCTTTACCTTCTTTCTAATATTCCTGTTTCCATTCCCGTGAAATGGTTCCACAAAATCAACTCCATCCTTATTTCCTTTCTATGGTTGAACAAAAAACCTAGAATGTCCCTATTGAAGTTGTTGCATCAGAAATCCGAAGGCGGTGTCCATTTCCCTGATTTCCCCAAATATCACAAAGCTTTTTTTATTAAAGCACGTCTCCAAGTGGTTGTCTATCCCTTCACCGGATCTGCCTCTATGGATTGATCTAGAAAACTCCTTTCTTTCTCTGTTTTCTTTTCAAGAATATTTATCTTATACGAGAAAACCGCAAAACCTACATACACCAATTATTAAATACTCGTGTAATAGTTTAAATAAACTTCTTCGTATTGAGCCACACGATTTTAATACATTTCTCAACTCCACTATTTGGCATAGCAACTTCATTTGCATTAAGGGAAAACCGATTTATTGGAGAACTTGGAGAGACAGAGGCATTTTTTGGGTATATCATTTATTTGAAAATGACACCTTTCTGACTTTTTCCAAAGCTCGTTCTCTTTTCCACTTACCTTCATCATTTTCACATACATTTTCAATTCTATGCTCTGTCATACTAGGTTCTCACTCATATTTTCAATCCTTACCTCACTCCCCCTTACCAACTGATCATGCCTGGCCTCCACCCTTTACACATGCTTATTATCCCCAGTCTTACCAAGAGCTAAAAACCAAAGATTGAAACTTCCTGGGAGATCGATTTAGACATAGATTGGTCCATATCTATGTGGGATTAATTCTGGTTGAAAATTAGGAAATCCTCCAGAGCAGCTAGCACCACACAAACTCTTTTCTTTATTTATAATAGACTACTGTTAACACCGGCTTCCTGGCACTTCAAACACTTGTTTGTCTTGCTCATCTCCACAAGCCGATCTTCGTCACTTACTTTTTTCATGTCCTCATGTCATGCAATTTTGGGATTCAGTCTGGTCCCAAATTAATGCCATTTTTAGGACTAACACCCCCTTACATTTGTAAATATTTTTCTAGGCAGTCTCTCTGCTAGCTGGAACAAACCAAAAGCTCAAACACAAATTATTGACTTGTTAGTAGCCACTGCTTTGCAGCAGATCACAGAAAACTGGAAAGATGCCTCTAAACTCTTATATTTAGCTTGGTGGTACTCTGTCTGCCATAATCACAGACTTGACACAACTTTTCTTTTTCCTATGTCTCTGAAGCACAAAAGATTACTTCTATGGTCTCCAGTTACAGTGTTTTTGAATGATAGTGCTAAAAGATCCTTTGCTCCGGTACCATGTATTCAGGAAGTTGCTCAACCCCCTTGATATTTTTGTTTTTGTCATTTTTCTAACTTTTACTTGATATAATGCATTTTTGTTTTATTGCATAATTATTATGCTCTTTACTTGTTTTCCTTCCCTTATGCCCTTTTTATCCTTGCCACGGGCCATCTCCTCTTATATGACTATTTGCCTATTTACCATTAATAGTATGCTCTCAAATGTTTATTTGTGATGCTGTTACTTGATATTTTGTTTTTTCCTCTGTGACATACTTTCAATAAACTTACCTTTTGAAACTTAAAGGTCAGGTGACAGTTGCACTATCAAGCCTAAAAATCCATGTAGGTTAATGGCTAACCTCCTCCCAATTGTGCTGCTGCTAGATAAAAACACCATAAGTTATCTAAATATCTAAGACAGGTTACTAGCATCATTGTAATTTACAATGTCATGTGTGTGCCCCTGAAAATTGAAGCTCAGGCAGCTGTGCAACCAAACAAAATGATCATAGCTGTGCAGAGGGAAAGCCCTTTTTTTCTCCCAACATGTGGGTGGTGCCAATGCCCCTCTCCTGGTGATTCTTACATAATTGTCTGGCAACAGCTGCGCTGTCAAGCCAGACCCCAGAATAGATATGTATAAAAACACAGGTGCACTACCTGGAAGCTTGATCTTCAGCTCCAGCCCAATAATACCCCTACCCCTTAGCATGATCTCATCTGCATGCTAAATCTTAAAGATTGTGAGGCCTTGCTGGCACTAGACTCCAATGCAGCTACTTCTTTGGGCCACTTTCTGCACACACACAGCGCTGATATTCCCCATACACAACACTTCGAATTTCAGAGAAATGAAGTCTTTTAGATCCTGAATAGCAACAACTTTGCAAGCAGTGATTCAAGCCCCAAGGTAGGAATTACATTTCCCAGCTTTTATTAAAAACACATTTTGTGCTTGAGATACTTTATTGTTTAATCTAAAGACAACACGCTTATACATAAGAAATATGAAACCTTCCTAATGCTGAAGATACATTTTCAACACAGAACACTTTGCAAACTATTTCCCAACTCAATTCCATTAAACTATTAACAAAATAATTTGTTCTACCTTGAAGTCAAATCTTTTTCTCTGGGCTGGAGGCTGATGTATGGGGCCATGACTTTGTCTAGGTAATGTACTGGATGTTAATGCCAGTGGATTGAAATACCTAAATTGCATACGTTGTTGATTATTTATTAATGAATAACATATTTGTGTTTATGAATGGCACTTCAAAGCGCGAGCAAGTAAAAGGGAGGCCAATTACATCAGGGGAGAACCACAAGTTGCTCACATTAGGGTAAATAAAAAAAGTCAGGAATTGGTTCATAGATGGCAGTTTAGCCTGAACATTTTGGAAAAAAAACCCTGGGTTATCTGGATCAGATAATGTGATAATATTTTAAAACAGTGCATCGTAAACTTTTCAGAACATTGGTCCAATTTCAGACCCACAAAGGTTCGCGACCCACCTACCTTTAATGGACATGAGGCGGGCAATTTTTATTAATTCTTCATGTGGGAGCGCATTGTCATGTACAGATAGCACATTTGTCTGTGAAATGAATACTAAATTTGAACAGACATGCAGTTTTACTGATAATACTATATTGCACACAAATGACAATGTGTGGAAATTGGATTTCAGTGAATATTTATCATTTGTGCATCATCAAGTAAAGTGTCTTGATCTGTTTTGATCCTATTAAAATCTTTGGGCTCGATTATGAGTTTGCCACAGTGATGCCAGCACAACACCGCCTCCGCTGCACCCAACCCGTGCAAGGACCACCAGAAGTATTACCAGTAGAACTCGTGTAACACAAGTTCAACTCGTAATATGGTCGGCGGTCCTTTGCCTTCCCCATGGTGGTGCCTGGAAAAGAGGCACCGCAATGGGTACAGGAAAAAAGTTCCAGCACGGCATAGACGGTGACGTCCATGCCGTGCTGGAACTTTGTGGGCATACAGACAGGGGGGGCACATGTTGTGGCCCCATTGCAGGGGGGGACATGGTGGCCCTGTATGGCCCCCTTTGTTCCTCCACCGCCAGCATTTTCATGGTGGGACTCCCACCATGAAATGCTGGGGGTGGACGAACTCGTTATATGCTGAGCAGGACTGCACCAGTCACTGCTCAACATATTGGGTTGTCGTGCAGCTGCACCACGGCCAGGGATAGGCAGTTCCCTGGTGCAGTCGGACCACCACCTCTGCACGAGCAGACCCTTTGTTTCCGTCACACTTCAAAATTTTAAAAAGTGCTTTGTTTTTGCTTCCCTAAATGCTGAATGTGTACAGTTCATTTACAGATATGGTATGTACATGTAGATGTGTTACAAAAAATGTCATCCTAATTGATTTTCTTTCACACTCTCGTTACCTCAGCAAGATTCACTTTACCTTTCTTTCTCTAACAGCAAAGTGAGTGTAGTTTGTAAAAAACAATCTCCATGTTAAAAAATATAAGCAGCAATTTGTCTGAAGACATATTCTGACATTTGAACTTTGTCTTCAAAGCACAGCAAATGTGACAAGATAAATACAGAACTTAAAGGTATATTTATTTATTGCTTAGACTTTCACGACCCTGGCCCACCCCTGGGTTGCCACCCACATTTGGGAATGCTGTTCTAGAACATTTTCTCGAATCGTAAAATGGTGATAGGTAAGATTTTGAAAACAACTCGTTCTTTCATGGGAACCCAATATAGTTCAAGAACTATTGGGGATAGATAGCCTCCTTTTAGAAACTTTTCCTATGAAGTCTGATACAACGAGCTTTCTAGTCAGACAATGTGGAGGTGCCAGTAGAAATAGAATAGAATAAGCATTTATAAAGCGCATAGCTACCCTAAGGCATTCCAGCCCTATCTGCGGACAATGGACTAGGGGGGCGACTTTACTGGATGTGAGCTTGGAACAGCCAGGTTTTTAAAAGTTTACAAAAAGAAAGATGGTTAGACTCCCTACGTAGTTGAAGAGGGAGGGAGTTCCAGAGCTTGGCAGCATTATAAGAGAGAGCGCGGCCGCCACCTCTTTCTCTCTTTATTTTTGGGAAGGCAGTGAGCGAAAGGGTAGCCGAGCAGAGGCTTCTATTAGGGCAGTATGGCACAGCAATGGCTTGGTTAATTGGCCGGCCTTTCCCCCAGAAGTACTTGTGGGTGATGGAAAGGGCCTTAAACTTGACTCTCTCCAGAATGGGTAACCAATGCAGAGTGTTTAGCGCGAGTTTGGAGGATTGCCAATAGGGGATTTTAAGGATCAGGCGGGCTGCACAGTTCTGAATGACTTGTAGTTTAGAGATGGTAGATTGAGGGGCTCCAAGGTAGAGCGCGTTTCCGTAGTCTATATGTGATAAAATCAGGGCTTGTGCCATTATCTGCCTAGCAAAGAATGGGAGAAGAGGAAGAATTTTCCTCAGCATCCTTAAAATACCAAAGCAAGTGGCCAGTAGCTTCGTTGCTTGATAATTAAAAGTCAGGGATTGGTCCAACCATATGCTCAGACTCTTAATTAATTTTTTAGGAACTATTTATCTATTTTATTTATTCAAGAGTTTTATATAGTGCTAGCTAGACCCGAAGGTATCAGAGCACTTTACAACAAATATCGTGAGGCAAATATTTATACAGTGTTACGATAGACAGCATTGCCTTGTGACGAATATTGATCCGGCGGTCTTGGGACCAAGGCTAAAAGGGGAGGGGAACAGGCGAAGGAAAGTCTTCTTGTTGAGGAGTCTAGATTCTGCGCTTAGCAGGATTCCTTTGTTGAAGGGGCTCCGTCACATTGTGTGTCATCTCTCACGTCCGGTGTGTCCTGTTGAGGAAGAGGTCTTTGAGCTGTCTTTTGAAGTTTATGAAGGAGGGGTTGGTCCTGATGTGAACTGGTATGGAGTTCCAGATTTTGGGTACATTTCCCGAGAAGGAGCGAGACAGGGTTTTTTGTTTGCGGGCTTTCGGTGGAATGAGAAGAATGGTATTAGTGCTCCTGAGGTTCCTCGCTTGTCCTGCCTTTTTGAGTTTGGAGGCCAGGTAGGCCGGTTTTCCGGTGTGAAGAGCTTTGTGTGTGAGACAGGCAGTTCTGAAGTTGGCACACATTTTGATTGGTAGCCATTTTAGTTCTCTTAGGAAGGGAGAGATGTGGTCATTACTTTGCTCCTGTGATCATCCTGGCAGCTGTATTTAGGGTAACTCGGAGGGGAGCTAGGTGAGAATTTGGCATGCCCGTGAGAGTCGCGTTCCCGTAGTCCAATCTGGACAGCACCAGGGATTGAGTGGCCAGTTTAAGGTCGTTGGGGGGGATGAAGGGTTTTATATTGTTGAGTAATTTTAGGTTCAAGAATGCGCTCTTTGCTGAGTTCTTGATATGTTTATCCATGTTTAGGCTTGCGTCCAGGATGATACCCAGAGATTTTACAGAGTCTGCCAGGGTGAGCTTGCAATGAAGCGCGTCAATGGATCTTAGCCATTCTGTGGCTAGGGAGGTCTGCTCCTTGTTGGAAATGAAAAGGATTTCCGTTTTGTCTTGGTTGAGTTTAAGGTGGTTGTGGGATAGCCAGTGTTGGACTTCTCATAGGGTGTTGTTTAGTTTCTGTATGACTCCTAGTGACAATGTTTCAAGGTAGATCTGGGTATCGTCGGCATAGAGGTGGAAGGGGATGTCGGCTTTTTTGAGTATGGAAGTGAGGGGTTCCATGTAGATGTTAAACAGTGATGGGGAGAGAACCGATTCTTGTGGGACTCCCCTGGTTATGGGGAGAAGGTCATATATGAAGTTGTTAATTTTTATTCTTTGTGAGTGGTTCTGAAGGAAGGAGGTAAACCATTGTAGGACCACCTCGTCTGCACCGATTCAGATTGTGGTCAACCGCGTCAAAGGCTGCCGATAGGTTGAGGAGTATGAGTAGGCAGCCATGGCCTGCATCGAGTGATTTGTAGACATCATCAACAATGTTCAGGATTGCTGTCTCTGTGCTGCAGCCTTTTCTGAAGCCTGACTGGTGAGTATCCAGAAGATTGTTGCTGTCAATGTGCTGGTTAAGTTGAAGAAGAACACACCTTTCCAGGATTTTTGATAGGAGAGGGAGATTGGAGACCGGCCTGAAGTTGTTGGGGTTGTTTGGGTCTGTGCCCATTTTTTTTAATAATGGCGTGACTTGGCCCATCTTTAGACAGTCCGGCATGATTCCCATAAAGGGAGCTATGTATGATCTGGGTCCAGAGGGGGGCTAGGGTGAGGTTTAGTTTTTTAGCCAGTTGGACGGTAATCGGATCCGCTATGTGTGAGGAGGGTTTGGACCTGATTATCATTTCCGGGATGTCTGCTTCAGAAATGTGGTTGAATGTCTTCCAACTGCACAGAGGGTGCTGAGGGGGGGGTATTTCCTTCAATGCTGGAAGGCAGGTTGTCGTTAGTTGCCAGGAGGTGTTCATCAAGGGAGTGTTCGATCTTGGTAATTTTATCGTGAAAGAAATTAGCAAAGGTGTCACAAAGTTCTTTGGAAGCCTGTATGGCTGATGTGGGAGGTTTGGCTGTTTGTTGTTTGATGAGATTGAACAGTTCTTTTGGACGATTTTTAGCTTTGTCTAGTGCACTACGGAACAAGGTGGATTTTTCATTTTTTATATGCTTATTGTACTTCCTGTGTTCTAATATGAGCTGGTCAAGGTGGGTTGAGGATGGGTTGTTTCCCCAGAGTCTTTCCGCCGCTCTGAGATGTCTTCTTTCAGAGTTTGGTTCTGTTTTGAACCAGGTTCTCAATGGGTTGTTTCTGACTCTTTTTTGCTTCAGAGGGGCTATTTGGTCTAGTATGGTTGTCTTTGTTGTGTTGTAGTGAGTGGTGAGCTCAGTTGCCGATAGGTCGTTCGAGTTCGGGAGGAGTAGTGTTCTTACCCTTTCTTCCAGGTCAGCAAGGGGAATCTGACTTAGATTTCTTGTCCAATGAAGGGTATCCTGTGGACGGGTAGGGCAGTGGAACGGATGGTTGATGTGAAATAGAATAATGTGGTGGTCTGATGGGGCCAAGACAATTAGGCCATAGTAGCCCGGGATTGAAAGTCGGCTGATTGCCTAGAAGCATAAGCTCTGTCTTGTCTCCATTCAACTTTAGACAGGAAAGCTCCTACCATTTCGCTACTTTTTCCAGACAAGGGCCCAAGCTAGAGGTCAGGCTTCCTGGGTGGTTTAAGGATACCACCAGTTGTTTATCTATTTTTTATGCTAAAAGGGCGGACAACCTCTGCCAGTGGGCTCATGTATATGTTGAATAGTGTCGGGCTCAGGGAGGACCCCTGCGGCACACCGCAGCTAAGTGGTATCGGTTTAGAGCTGACATTACCCTCAAAGACCTGAAAGAACCTGTACTCTAGAAATGACTGCAGCCAGGTGATGACGCCTCCAGACACTCCAAGATTCATGAGTCTTAGGATTAACATGTCATGGTTGACAGTGTCGAATGCAGCACTGAGGACTAACAGAATGATGGCTGCTGCACCAGCAACATTGATTATTAGATGAAAACTGATCCTGGGAGGGTTTTGTGTAATGTAAGAAGCTGATAAAGTATAAGATTGACTCAGCAAGCACTTTTATGTGCTGCCAAAAGAAGAAAGGATGCACGTAGGATTTAGCTTTGTTGTTCAGGAGACTAGTAGAGGGTTAGCATAGGAAATTCATGGAGAAAGTGGCAAATCTGTGACCAACGCTCAGAACACAGACAACAGAAATATACCAGTTTTGCTAGCATGTAGTTATATTTAGATTGAACACACCTACATTTCAAAGGTCGTTATGCACTTAGTTTACTTGGAATTCCCCAGTGAGATCTTAAAAATAGGTGTAGAAATTCAAAGCCAGCTCATTCAACTGGATAGAATGGTGGAACACAAAAACAATGAAAGGACAGGAGAAGGGCAGAGCATTTCACAATGCTGTAAGGTGGGTTACATGATTATTAAATCGTGTCCCAGCCACCACAAGTGATCTACCTGAAAACATCGGTCAAATCCAGGTCAATGTCCTCCCTGATAGCAGAATCCTTAGCAGATGCTCTTTAATAAAATTATAGGGCCAGGGAGTAAACTTACACAGGTGGTATTGTTTTACTGTCCTGCTGTCCACAATATCAGTACACTCATGCCAGGCAGAGCAGCGAAAATGAAACGGTGATATTAATAACCCAAATATTAGATCAATAATGTAACTATTATATGGGAACAGAATGAATGCTTAAAGGGGCTTGGCAATTGTAGAGTGAGATGTTTTCATTGCCTTGCTCTATTTTCTTCCGCCAAAGTCTTGCATTGTTTTCTTTTTCCTTTCTTTTTATCCTGGGTGTCTTGGTCCCATCTGAGACACCCACAAGTGTTAGGGGTCATAAGGGGCTGCAGAGGTGCCTCAACCCCCATGTGGCCCAGTCAGCTTCCTGAGCTCAGCTCCCAACCTCTAGGACCGCACTCCTCATTGGCAGGGGGCACAAGGTCGGCATGACCCACCCACCCAGAGACAGGCATGGGATGGGCAATGTGCCTGACCACAGCACTTTGTTGTCATGGGCAACTGGGTCCGGGGCCATAAATCCTTGAGTTATTCCTCCAGAGATGTGGCCCCCGGGACATTAGGATAGCTCAGGAGGGGAGCCCATACATACCTCTCTGTGACGGCAATAAGCAAACATCAATGCCCATCCCTAAGTGGCTTGGTCTTCCCTGGGGGAAAACAAAGGATTCCAGTGGAACATTATGCACCTGTATTTGTGATCGGTCTTCGTGGGGGACTGAGCTTCCATTAAGCACCTATCGTGCCCCATAGGACTGAGGCATTTGGGTTGTTTTTCTCCTGGTGCCCAGCCCCAACCAACAGCAGCATTCCTTTCATGCCTCCTGGCCTCTAACAGTGATTTTTGTGGGGAGCTTAAAGGCTCCCTGTGCTAAAACTGTCCTCTGCTTGTCTCCTTGTGCTCTTATCCTGCTGGTGGGGGCACCTTGCACATTCCCTCCACAACCAGCCAGCAAAACACCCTCCCTGCCACAATCCCAAGTCTCAGAGCCTCCTGGCTTCTTAAAAGGCACTAATAGGTGAGCTGTATCCAGGGCAACTTCCCAGGAGTCATAGGGGAACCATTCAGTGTCCCCAGCCGCCTATTCCCTTAAGAGTTTCTCAGTGGGCCTAAGGGGGCCAGTGACACTGGCCCTGGGGAGACCAATTCTAGCTCTGGGTGTTAGCTGGAATTATAGTCTTTCAGTCCATGTTTGCAGTGCATCAGGTCGTTCCTCCATACAGATGGACATTTTATCGCCATAATCACTCCCAGGTCAAGGGTCTTCTCTATAGTGTCCCCTATGTGCAGTGAAGAGTTCTGTATTAGATGACTCTGCTGTGTGCCTGCAAGGTGTGGGCGTAACTCGTATCCTCCTCCTGCCCGGCACGACAGCTGCGGTGAAAGGAAGCGGAATCCGGTGCGGCGCAGGAGACTGGGAGCGAGGAGAACCCGCTGGTGCCCGCCGCGAGCTGTGAGCCGCGACCCGTGACCCCCCCGGTGTAAGTTGTGAGCCGTTCCGAGCTACCGCAGGTGAGGGATTACAAGGGCAGTGGGAGCGGGAGCGGCGCTGGAGTAGAGACGCATGCCCGTCTGCCTGCCTGCAGCGACGCGGTGTTGCGGTGCTGCGGGAAGCCGGAAGCCGGGCGGGTCCCATGAGTCCCGTGAGCCCTGTGAGTCTAGGGAGCCCCAGGAATCCCAGGAATCTCAGGAATCCCACACCCAGGATCTCCAGCACACTGCGCATTCGGCAGCAGCAGCAGCTAGCCACTAGCCGGCAAAGAGGAACAACCAAGGCCTGGGTAAACTGCTACGGATTTATATCAGATATCAGCTATCATCAGACATTATCAGACATCATTAGACATTTCCCAGACATTTTCCAGACACCTGTGGCGTTGCTGGCACCCTCCCACAATCCCCACTATGCGCCAGGAGGAGTGAGTGCAATGTTTGGCTGACCCTCCTCCCTTTCTTCTATCTGGCTTGAGGGGTGGCTTGCTGGTTTGGTACGACGGTCGGCAAGCTCTAAATTCCATCTTAAGTGTTAATGAGCTTTATGAGCTCACAGAAGGGAGTTGCCCTCCAGCACGGTCTGCAGTGTAGTATATTCAGTATACTCAGTACCATCAGAGTAATTCAAATAGGAGAAGTCGATTAAGCAGTGGCTTTCTGAGGCTCCTTTCTCACCCTACTCCCATCCTCTTTCCAACTCCAAAACTTCACCTCTTGTGGGCTGTAGCAGGTTTCTTTACCTTCGGGGTGGCAACAGTCCGAATGAGATCCGGAAGGATAAGGAAAGAGATGCCGATATTGCCGTCTAAGCCTAGGCGGGGGAGAGAAAAAAAGCAAACCCACGCCCAGCTCAGCTCAGCGCCTGCACTCATCAGCTGGAATCAAGAGCATGACCGCGCGCAAGATAAAGCAATAGCAACAGCAACAGTAACAGAGCAAGAGCAAGAGCAAGAGCTTAGTAAAGGTATGAAGCAGTGCGTTTTTACCACTGCCACCGTCACCAATGCTACTCGTTCTAACCAGCCCAAGATCTACACAAAGTTTCACTTTTTAAAAGATATTGGGTCAGCGCTGTACTCAAGTAACGCCACACTTACAGGATTACAATCTCCCATGTTGCCTAGGCAACTCAATGCCTCAGCCTAAGTAGGTAAAGAGGACTTACACCAGGTTAATCAATCGACCAAACAACTGTCAACTAGTTTCACATCACAAGAAGGGCCTCCGCCGGCTCAATTGGATATCATGGCTACCAAATTAACAGTGACCCCAGGGCCAACAAGCAAGAGGCCAAGAACAAGCACGGGCCAGCTAGGGCGGTCTCTAGGCTCTCCTAGGGTCCAGCCCGTGGTCCAAGTGCTAAAACAATTCTTAGAAACTATGGAAGCCCCAAAACCTATGCAGAAGGATGGCGTGGGACCAGGGAAACACTCTGCTAACGAATGTGACACAGAGTTAACAGAGTCAACAGAGCCCTCAATTGCAGAGGAAAAAGAAATAAATAGTGCTGCAACTATCATCGGCCACACTAGTATAAGCAACAGCTTATACTTTGGCAATCTCAGCGACGTTAACACCAATCTAAGCATGGGCATTGACCAGGGAAGTGGAAATTCAAGTGGTAAACCAACAGCAAACCCCCTTTTAAACGTACATCAAAGAAACGAACCGGAGGATTCAGGGCCATCAGACACAACCTCGATTAGGGAAAGGAAGACAATCACGACCACGATTGCCTCATTGACAAATACAAGCATACCACTACCTGACTCCCAAGAGCATGAGCAGGATAACAACCCGGAGGGCTACCAACTAAATTCAGAAGACTCACTAGAGCTAGGGCAGTTCAGCCATAAAATCTCCCCCAAATACCCAAGCAGTACAAATCAGACAAACTTTATCGCCAACGGCAAGGCACAAAACATCAGCGCTTGGGATTCTTTACTAAACACAATTCAATTGGCCGTAAACGCCTTGCAATTTCAATCAGAAAAAATGGAGATTCAGCTAACATTACTGAACACTCTGGCCGTCTTCACAGCTGGTATAGATGAAAAACTGGGAAACTTAAACAGCCTGATTATAAGAGCCCAAACAACTTCTAATCTCAAATGCAATTGTGACCAGGTTGTTGAAACATTATCTACTTTACCCTTAATGCTTAACAGCATGCTAACGGAGATTAAAAGTGTAACGACAAAAGCAACAACGACAAACACAAAACACATGCCGGTGGTCTCAAATACCGTGGAGGGACTTGAAACCAATAGTCTGGCAGAAACTCAACAGCAGGGCAGCGTCATTAAGGCAATTGCAACGGCTACCTCTAGAGTCTTCAAAAATGGCGATGAATCAAAATTAAATGCCAAACAGCGTCGTCAACAAAAAAGGAAAGGCCGGAATCAAAAGCCAGACAAAAGTACGTCTTCCTACTTCCCTATCTTCACCTATCCGCATAATAGTCAGGCCAACCATGAAAACATCCTCAACACCATAAGAAGTCCATCAACACAAGATCTTTCTCTTGTGAATACTTCAGAACAACCCCTGGTACCTGCAAGCTTTCAAAATCTGAATTTGCGCACCTGCGCATACGTAAACAAAGACAAGCCAAATCAAACAACAACTATGTCAATTTCCCAACAAGAAGTAGGGAGAAGTCAAAGAGACCCAACTGACCTAAAAACAACAAAATATCTGGTGACAATTCAAAACAAACAACAAAAACAGAACTCTGATCAAAGGAGTTCACCTGGGACAGCTCAAAACAAACATACGCTATCGAAAGAAAAGGTCAGTCCTCTGTGCGCGCCTATACATGACAATCTACCCCAACATAACCAGAATCCAACACAATTCCAAGGGGAAATAAGGGATGCCCAGGGAAGGAAAGTGATGCCTGACAGGCTAACGCAGGCGCTACCATCAACTGAGTCTAAGTACCAGGAGCAAGTCAATGAATGTATCAATTTTAGGTCACCGGCTAACAAGGTACAGTTTAGGTGGAGAGGACTAACACAAACAAACGCCATACAAAGAACCTCTGAGTCACCCTTAGGAAATCACAGTACTGAGGATGCAAGTAATAAGGGGGAAATACAGCACAAAGCTATAACTAGCGGCCTCTTCCAAACCGATCAAACAAAAAGAACAAATCCAAAGCATCTGGAAATAAAAAAACTAACGCAAGAGCCAACAATTCTGGTCTTTCATCCAACATATGTCTCTCGGGGACCTCAGGATATACTTAATCGTGGCAACATCCTAAAACTATTTAAAGCAATCCCAACTTTAGCCGCGACAAGATCAACGGATCTAATATCCATAGAATTTGTAAACACCATCAATCCTCAATCAATGAAAGCAACAAAAACAACATGGTCCTCCAGCGGTACTGCGAAACTAATCCTGGCTGAATCACAAATCTTCAAAAAATGGGGCATCGAGATTTTTCCATTTCAAATTCCAGCATACCCGGCACCACTAATAATTACTGAAGGCATAGGTCAACAAGCGGATGATACACCACCAACCAGCATCCTTAAGGGCGCCCGTGGGAGATCTCGCCAAAGGAGCATTGATGACTACAGGTACCAACAGGACTAACATCACAATCACGGGCTCCAATTTACCAGGATCATAAAATGGAAGCAATATCACGCACCATAAAAAGATGCACAGAGCAGGATTGACCATATCAACAAGTTGGAACAACAGGCCGGTCGAAACTCCCTTTTCTTAAAGTCTGTTCTTGGAACATAAATGGCCTAGCAGCCAAAATAACTGACCCAGACTGTCTAAACTACATCAAGGCCCATGACATAATACTACTCCAGGAAACCTGGCTCGCGTCCCCGATACAAATTGAGGGATATATGTGCCATTTTACACCAGCAATAAGGTCCGGAAGATTTGGCCACAGTTCTGGGGGGTTGGCCATTTACATTTCAATAACCCGCATATCATCTGTAACAACGATGGATCTAAATTCAAATGTATTTTTAACAGTGAAAACTTCAATCTTTATCGAGGACAAAGAAACAGAGGTGATCTGGATAAACTCAGACATCCATCCTAAACGCAAAACAAAAGACGCCACAGAGTTAATGAAACATGTTACAGAAATCTCTATGGCGCAGGAGAATCCACTGATAATTCTGAGAGGGGATTTCAATCAATATCTTATAGGATCGGCCCAGTGACACGAGGTAGCGCTGCAAACAGGGTTATACAACATACCTAAACAACACGCTCCACAGCAGAAGAAGAAGAATCAAAGTAATAACCATCTATTAGACGATCTGGAACACTTAAATCTGCATGCACTAAACGGTAGATTCCCATACGACATTCCACCCGTCGCCTCATATTATTCTTCAACAACCAGCTCAATCCTGGACTACTCCTTCGCAAATCTCGCACTTTTTGAACATATTGGCGGATTTAGAATGGGGGACAAAGGAGACAGTGTCCATCGCCCACAAGAATTTCACATTTCTTGTACAGCAACAAAAACGATCAAGCCGGAAGCAACCCAGGAGTTTATATATACCTCTAATTTACGGAGGATTAACTGCACAACAACAAACACAGCTACTAAAGCAGATGCTGCAATCCAACTCTTCAATGAACTAGTAGATGGCCCAGGAAATCAAATAGAAATCTGGGAAAAATGTACTGACATATTTACAAGTCGACAAGCAGTAAACTACAATAACAAGCGGAAGCTACAGATCGCAAACAATAAGAACAACATCTCGAAAACAACTCGAGCAGAGATAAAGTCTCTTAAAAAAACAATAAATGTAGCTCTGCGCAACCTAAGATACTCACCGTGGAATACTCCTCTTCAAACAAATTTGAAAGAGCAAAGGGCAAAACTGAAGAGATTGAAATGGCACATCAAAAGAGATTCAGAAAATGAACACTGGGCAAAATTACTAAGCGACATAAAAAGCAACAACAGCAGTCGCTTTTGGAAAACAGTCAACGGAATTATCCATCCACATCACACCGGAATTGGGTCAAACATAACAGAATCAACATGGGTGAACTACCTGTCAAGCCATTTCAACTATACTACTGAAAAACCTGGCAATTATCAAACAAGCTTTTTTACCCCGCAAGATCTTGTCAGTCAGCCCTCAACTGAGTCGTGCAACCAAGAATTCGAACATAATGAAAACAGCCGACTAGGTCTCATCAGCCATTCCCCCCGACAATAATAAGAAAACAAATCACAAAAGGAAGGAGTGAAGGAGCACCAGGCCCAAACGGCATCCCCCCGGCACTCTATAAGGCTAAGTCCGACGCCTGGGTGGAAATCTTTCATTCTTTATTCTCGGACATCAGGCGGTTGGAAATAATACCAGAACTTTGGAAAGGGTCAATTATAGCACCAATCCACAAGAAAGGGGACAAGGCTGATCCTAACAACTACCGCCTAATAGCACTGATAGACAATGAGGCAAAATCTTTTTCAGCCACAATACTTGAAGATTTAATATCCTGGGCAGAGGTTAGTTCTGTTATACCGTGGAATCAGACTGGGTTTCGTAAATCAACAAGTACCACTGGCTGCCAGGACTGCTTTTAAACAGTAAATTCTGCCCAAACTCGACTTTTGTGGTATAGGCAATTAAAAATGGAAAACCTACAATGTTTTGATATATTAGGGACCCCCAGGGTCTCCCCTAGGTATCCCAGGGGTGGGGGATCAGTTATCTATAAGGTACACCCTTATAAAATGAGCTTTTATATGCCTGGGTAAAGTGAAATTTCATATTTCATTCCCCACATTGTGTTAAAGTGGGAAATACTTATAAAATATGTTTTTATAAGCCCTGGTGCTAGAAAACTGGCACAAGTCATTTTCCCTATTGCAAACCTCATGGCCCATAAACATGGTAGGAAGTTATTGATTAATAAATATTGATAGGAGAGGACTAGCCGGACCATTCAAAGACTTCCCAGAATGGTAGTAGTAAATTCAACAATATTATATTGTTGAATTTCTCCTAAAGTGTACATACAAGAAGCTATAAGACTTTCTTGTTTGTAAGTCCAAATTCAGCCTTCCAGTGGTCTGCCCTTATGGGTCAGAGTTAAGTGGATTAGCCAGGCTGCTTTGAAGAGTTGATAAAGATCCACTCTGCTGGGAGGGCAGTGTGCTGGTCTATAGGAATGCCAGTCCAGGGGGTGGAGTCGTAAACCATGCTCTTCAAAGGCAGAGGGGAGGCCTGGGTTTCAGTTTCACTCTGACACTCTTGACCCAGAGTCAGGGCTAGGCTTAAGGAAGGTATGTGCAGATGGTAGGGGGAAGAGTCCATGGAAATAAGCCATCCCAGGGGTGTGTTTAGCCAGCTCTTACCTCCTTGCTGCAAAATCAACCATTATGCATTTGGAAGATTGGTGCACTCTGGGACAAAATAATGCCACACTCTACAGGATGTGGTCATAACTATGAGGAGTTGCCCTGCTCTCATTGGTCAGAAGTGACCTGGTGCTTGACCCAGAGAATTTTGAATAAGTATCTGAGAGGGGCAGAGCCCTCCAGATCTGCTGCTTGAAACTTACTGAAGCAAGAAGTGCCCTGCTGCGAATTCTGCTGTGCAAAGATTTCTAAGGCCTGACCTCTGAAAACTGCACCATCTGAAAACTGCAGCCCTGTGTATTACCTTGCTACAAAAGGACTAAGAAGTAGACTCCCTGCAAGCTACAGGTTAACAGAGCTCACCTGGACATCCCCACAAAGAATCCCCAACCTGGAGTACCAGTGGATTTGAAAGGGTTTTGTTCAAGTGGATTGCGGAATTGAAGTTTCACACTTTCAAGGACCCTCTTGGAGATTCCAGAACCTTGGATTGTGTTTTGGATACTTTTGGACTCGCAAGCAGAACCTCTGGAAGGAGTTCTAACTGGACCCGCCTGCTGGAGAAGGCTTCACAACACAGTGGTGAGAAAGTTCTCCAGAACAATTTTAAAGGTGTCCCTGTCAGAGAAAAACGAAATGACTAAAAGGGGCACTCTTGGCTTCTAAGCATTAGAAAGTCACTAATCTTTAAAAATTCATCTCTGGTTCCCTAAAGTGGATTTTTTTCGTTTTGGTGTCATTTAAAAGATAAAAATATTACCTATTTTTATAAATTGGTGTTGGATTTTTATTTTGTGCTGTGTCTTAATTATTTGCTGAAATTGTGTTTTTAAATGCTTTACATACCTGTCTTTGAAGCTAAGCCTGTCTGCTCGCAGCCACGTTAACAAGGGTTGAGCATAGGAATAATTTTCTAAGACCTATGCTGGGTCCTACCATGTGTTAGTGGCCTTATTGCCAGTGGCAGACCTACATTTGCCCCTACCATTAACCCACTTTCCAACAGCCGTTGATATAGTTTTTAATATATTGTTAATTCTCCGTGCTACTGTACTAGAGATATTTTAGGGCTCTGCGTATGGCATGAAATTATTGTCAAATATAGATTACGTTTGTCTGTATGTGCCTGTTGGTGGCTTGGGTGAATGTGTCTCCGGGAATCTAGGTCCTTAAAGCCAGATACTTCATTTTGTTGCCAACCACCTTCAGCCCCATGTGATTGCCCACCATATTGTGTGTTTTGTGTGTCTGTGTGGGAGGTGGTTGGTTGATGTGCATTTTCTGCAAATTTTAAGACTTGAACTATAGTATTTGCTGCAAAGGGCTCTTTGTGTTTGAGGAGTTTTTTAAGATAATCTGATACAATATTCTGCAGTTTCCAAGTTGCTGTGGTGTTATTACTTTTTATTTTGTATTATTTGTTACACTCTTGTTGCTGTTTTTTTGCTAGTATCTATATCAGGTGTTGGGCCTGGTGCATTTTGAGTACATTTTTTGCAATTCTTCCCCTGGAGTGTGGCAAGTGTTTGTTGATGTAGGTGTAGAAAGGGGCTCCAGACAGACCGGGCAGAAGGTTCTCTTAGTCCTTCATACCTCATCCTTGCTTGCCAGGGTCTTGTCCACTACTCTATGAAACCAGTGTGCGCCTCATAGGCAGCCAACTTGTCTTTTTTCTCCATGCCTTCCGCAGAGTCAAGTTGTTGTTTGCCTTCTGTTTTGTGATGCTAGTGTGTTTGTCAGATCATTATTTACCATTTTATGCCACTTCTAAAAACTTTCTGCTGAGAACATAGTATGCTATTGCCCTTTAGGAATCCACAGATGTGTTTGCTCATGTCTTCTTTTTAAGGTCGAGCCTGCGAGAGCATGCACTAGCACATGCGTCTCGCTTTCAAGACACTAGAATTTATAAAAAAGGGCTTGAAGCCTGTGTATTGCCTACCATTTGTGTGCTTCAGCATCACTCTTCTTTACAACGGTCTTAATTGGGCAGTGCAGCCGAAACATCACTTCCTATGCTTGCTGTGGAGCAGAGACCAAGCACCGATTGATTCTACTTAATCTGTACGCGTCTGCTGCTTCCGATCTTATTCAGGGACTATTACTTCCCCCTCCCTCTACCCCTGACTGCTACTGCCTCCATAGCACCTTTTTTCTAGTTTCTTTTTCATTCTTTGCAGTCATGCACAAAGCAGAAGAGTGTATTGCTTCATTGGACAGTGGCCCTTTCATGCCTTGGAGTGCAGCGCAGAAAGGCAATCAAGCCTATCTTATAAATCCGCTTTTAACTTTAGTACTGCAAAGTAAGCGGGTAAGTGGTTTCAGTACATTAAATTAGTGTGATTCCTGCATCGGTAGCTTCACAGGTACATGTTTTGTGGTGAATCAATCCAGTCTCCTGCTTTCCCTTTCAAACTGATGGGTGGCTTTATGTGGCCATTATTTTTGAACTTTTTCTGATCTCTGTTGAGATTGGGAGTAGGCCAGCAGGTTTTCTGGTGCCAGCTCAGCTGTAGGCTCACCTGCCTCCTGTGGCAGGAACCACAGCCCCGTGATCCAGACCTCAATGTGGGGTCATTGTCAGATCAGCAGCACAGAAGGTGCTCTGCGTTGTTTTGTCTTCATCTTCATATCTCAGTGGATGTGTAAGGCTAGCATTGCTCTTCATCCTCAGAAATGTGCATCCATTAAAAAATAGAATTCTGTATTTTTCCTGGAAGCTGTAGGTAAATGCATCTCATGCACCCTGCCTGTGTGGTGGTCAAGTTTTTGTAAGTGTCTGTATAATCATTTGGCCTGCTTGCTTGAATAGCGGTGTTACTCCGTCACTGCTCTTTGTAGCGCTTGGTTAATTCTTGAGCATGTGGGTTCATTTTCAACTGCTCTTTGTAGTGCTTGGCTCATTATTTGCATTAGCGGGGCATTCTGCTTGGTTTATTCTTCAATGCTCTTTGTAGCACTTGGTTCATTATTTGAACAAGCAGATTACTCTGTCTGGTTTGTGTAGCGCTTAGTTGATTTTTCGCACAAGTGCATTATTCTATCAGTGCTCTGCTCTTTGTAGTGCGGTGTTCATTCTTTGCCCAAGAGGACAGTGAATTGAGAGTAAGTGCATGTCATATTTTGACGGGTTTTGGTGACTACCTACCAGTTGGTCTTACATGTATCCCACTCTAATGTGCGAGGCCACAGCATCCCTATCCTGTGCCACAGCACTACTGTCCTCTGCCACAACTTCTGGGCACTGTTCTCAGAAATGTGTGGCTCAGCTCAAGTGCCATTATTTGAAAGACGCATTATCTCTTTTTAATTCGGAGATAATAGGATTTTTTTTAATTACCAACTCTCAGCCAAGTTGATGTGCTAACTGTCCTGTTTATTCTTCTAATTCAGCAAAACCAAAGGGGATGATGGACGGAGTGTTGAACATTGCAAGCACTCACCCCATGTCAACTGATCTGGGTTTAATCCATCATCATTCTTTAGCTTACTCCCCCACCCCAGTTCAGACATAGCCATATTGAAATCAGTCTGACCCTGTGCCTCATGGGAACAGTCCAGCCTGAACTGCCAAGCCATGTCTTCCCTGGACCGGAAACAAGCATCCTGGGACCGGGTTCGGGTTCATAACCCTCATCAACCAGGCTATCTTGAATCCAGTGGCAAAGTGAGCAAGGGACCCATGTCTGGGCATACCCTGCCAACTTAGGGCGAACAAAGCAAAACCAAAGAGGATGATGGACGGAGTGTTAAACATTGCAAGCGCTCACCCCCAGTCAACTGATTTGGGTTTAATCCATCATCATTCTTTAGCTCACTCCGCCACCCCGGTTCAGACATGGCCACATGCAAATCAGTCTGACCCTGTGCCTCATGGGAACAGTTCGGGCTGGACTATTTATAGCTCATACAGGGGAGATGTCCAGAGCAATATATAGTGCTTGACAGATGGCAGCGTTGTGGGTACATTTTTAGTCAGTCGCATTTTGAGCACAGCCATTCCATATTTGTTTTTTTTAAGTAAAGCACGCATCTAGCAACACAGAATTTAGAATAAGCTAATAATAGTTCAAATAAATAACTCAGCAAAATAATACAAACTAATGATGGGGAAGAAGGTGCAGTAATTCCAAAAGTGCCTTAATACATTAGCAAACCAGTTTAACAAGGCATTTGTCCAGCATATTAATTGAACAAAAATAAAAACATATTGCTCTCTTTTAGTCTTCAGTCTTGCTGCGTCCAACTCTCTGCAGACACTCCTTTATTCCAAATATTTTCACTGAGTTATGAACATGCATTTTTGTGAGCTTCAGGGGGCATGTGGGTGTGTGTGCGTGCTGCAAGCTCCCATACATTCTCTCTTTAATGCGCAGTTGGTGGAGCAGATTTGGTTTTGCAATATCATCTGGTTTATGACTGAAACAAAGCAACATTCCTGACATGCACATTATGTTTTCATGGACCTTATTTCAGTTCAAGTGCAGAATTAGGCTGACCACCCCATCCAAGTCATCATTGACAGTGTTTTCAGTACAGAACTTTTCGCCTGCTGATCATTAGGTCTCGTGTGGGGTGACGCATGGAACATTGAGCCCATCACTTGCTTACCATTGGTGGGCTTCAACGTCACTGTCATTTCCTTGCTTCTTTTGGTCATTGTGTGCCTGATTCACTTCATCTTCATGTCATTGTACTAAGTACCGCTTTGTTGCCCAGTGTCCTCCCAGTACTCAATGCTTTTGTAGTTAAATGTTTTCTTTTTTTTTCAGCACTCTGTAACAGGGCATGTGTTTCCTCTGATCCATCTCCCCATATTCCCTCCTGCATTTTATTGCAGGCTGCATCCCCCTCCAATGTTGTGTTCCTTGCCCCATCCCACTCCTTTATTGTGCTGCTTATCCCTCCTCTCGTGACAAAAAAAAAATCTCTATGACACAACCAACACTGGCAGCACCATGGTGCTTTTTTTCTACCCTTCAACTATACCGCAAAGCAGCCACACTGCAGTACAACATGGCAAAAATACATCGATAAAGACATTAGGTCCCACATTTGCAAGACCTATGGGCTTTGACTATGCTTGTTGTTTATTGTTCCTGATACTAAACTCTGCCCCATTTTGGGTGTGAGGGTGCATCTTGCATTAAGAAAATACTGATAAATGCTGGAATGCTCTTCTCACTTAATTATGCGTAAATACAAGACATCTTGTGGTAATTACTAGTAATTACACCAGAGAGAATTACGTCAGTTATACCCAACCCTAAAAATTACTTGTAGTGTATTCAATAGATTGGCCAAGTCTGACTGTCATCTACTTATTTTTGATTGACTGTGGTTGGATGAGACTTAGATGGAGTGAAGTCTGTGAACTAGCTGACATTGGAGTCCAAAGACCACTTTGTTAAGTGCTGCTGCCAGAACTGACTAAGAAAGAGTGAAGAAGATGGCACCTAAGAAACAGGCTCCTCCCAAGAAGGTGGACAGTAAAGAGCACAAGTGTGCATCAACCATTGGCATCAAGCCCTTCTTCTTTATCCGCCAAGGTGTGCAAAACAATGTACCCGATGTATCCTCTTTTTTTAAGGAAGACATTGGTGTTATCTCTGGATCAACAACATGACAAACCCAAAACAGAGCTCTCAGGGCTCCAGTGACTGCAGCCATGGCTGAAACCAGTGAGACCAAAATGGAAGCATCCCAGCAAACTACAGGAACAAGAGTCAGATACACCTGATCTTTCAGAGATAAGAGCAGAGCAGGTAGTTGAGGCCGCGATTGCTCTTACATACACAAAAAAACTTTTGCACGCAATGGAAGTACCCTTACAACATGGTGCAAAGGTGCCTACTTTGGTGCTAGGATGCCGAAACAGCGCCAGCACAGGTAGAAAGGACAGGAATGCACTGCATTGTTTAAATACAGTGCATTCCTGCACTTTCACTTTGGCGTAGGGCAGCTTCACTAGGTTGGCCGGCCAAACCCATATGCCCAGTGAAGGCAGTGCCCAGCACTCCCCACCCAGCCTGTCACCACCCTGGCCCCGCCCCCAAGCCTTGGCACAAGGAAAAATAAAACGATAATAAAACGGGTTTGAAACCCGTTTTATTATCTTTTTATTTTTCACATTTTTTAAAGAGATGGCGGGGGCGCTGATAAGTAGCGGGGGAAAACTAAACTGTTGAAAGGATGGACAAAGCGTTCAGAAATCCACGTCAGAATTGCATATGTTATAATAAAACAGCGACATACAAGTCTCCAAATTTTTTTTTTTATCTCTTTCAACTCCCACAGTAAAGGTACTAAGGGGTTGACTTGCATTAGAGGACGGTTGACCTACGCTTGGGGACAAATCTAACAATAAAATGTGCACTGTGATGTGTACTACAGGCGCCTGTGTCCCCTCAAAAAACACATTAGTTGGAACTACACAATCAAGGGGTCGATTCCGATCCTGGAAAAAGGCTGTACGAATCGTTGTACGGAGCGTTTTCTCCGTACGACTCGTACCCGGTAAACTTTTCTTACAACCTAGGAAGTACGATTCGTACAGAAAGCCTTTTTCCGTACGAATCGTACAAAAGACCGTACGGGTAAAAAAAAACAATGATTCTGATCCGGAACAGCTTGTACGCGACGTCCGAACGTATTTAAGCAGCGATTTCCGGCCCAGCAAGTACAATTCGTCCCTACGTCACTCCGTACGGCTCTTTTCTTACGGGAGCCAAACACAGCTGGAAAAGCTGAGTCCTACGCGAACCGCTACGCAACGGAGCCCCGGTACGCTACGTACACGCCATGAACCCCATCGTACGTGTCATCCCGGTCCTCTTAGTCTATGACCTGGTGCACCGGACCCGACGCACACGCTGCAGAAGGTGAGAACAACACCTAGGGGCCAGGGTGGGGGTTAGGGGCAGGAAACATACCCCATACCCAAATCCAAACCTATAATATGGAGCCCATACATTACCACCAGGGTCTGGTCACTTGGGGGGGCGTGTCCAGCAACCCCTGTGTACGGTGCATTGCACACGTACCCCTACGGCACCAGTACAATAGTGATACGGACCGTACACACGCAATGAATGCGTGGGTACGGTGCGTTTCACACGTACCCCTACGGCACCAGTAGAATAGTGATATAAACCGTACACACGCAATGAATGCGTTGGTACAGTGCGTTTCACACGTACCCCTACGGCACCAGTAGAAAAGTGATACGGACCGTACACATGCAATGAATGCGTGGGTATGGTGCGTTTCACACGTACACCTATGGCACCAGTACAATAGTGATACGGACCGTACACACGCAATGAATGCGTGGGTATGGTGCGTTTCACACGTACCCCTACGGCACCAGTAGAACAGTGATATGGACCGTACACACGCAATGGATGCGTGGGTACGTTGCGTTTCACATGTACCCCTACGGCACCAGTAGAACAGTGATACGGACCGTACACACGCAATGAATGCGTGGGTACAGTGCGTTTCGCACGTACCCCTACGGCACCAGTACAATAGTGATACGAAGCGTACACACGCGATGAATGCGGGGGTACGGTGCGTTTCACCCGTACCCGTACGGCACCAGTACAATACTGATACAAGCCGTACACACGCAATGAATGCGGGGGTACGGTGCGTTTCACACGTACCCGTAGGGCACCAGTACATTTGGGATACGAGGCGTACACACGCCACAAATGTGGGGTTACGGTCTGGCCCTGCATGTTACCTTCATATTGGTGTGTGTGTAGGTCCAGGCCAGCAGTGTACTGCTCCAAGGGTGGGTGGGTGCAGAGGATTCCCAGCAGTGGCCAGACATATGGGGGTGGCTGCAGATCAATACCAGCAGTGTACAGACATGTAGGGGTGGCTGTAGAGGAGTCCCAGCAGTGGTCAGCCATATAGGGGTGGCTGTAGATGAATACCAGTAGTGGACAAACATGTAGGGTTGGGTGCAGATGAATACCAGCAGTGTCCAGACATATGGGGGTGGGTGCACAGGACTCCCAGCAGTGGACAGAGACATGGGGGTGGGTGCATATGACTACCAGCAGTGGCCTGCAATATGAGGCGTGGGTGCAGAGGACTCCCAGCAGTGGACAGAGACATGGATGTGGGTGCCGAGGACTACCAGCAGTGGCCTGCAATATGAGGGGCGGGTGCAGAGGACTCCCAGCAGTGGACAGAGACATGGGGGTGGGTGCATATGACTACCAGCAGTGGCCTGCAATATGAGGGGTAGGTGCAGATGAATACCAGCAGTGTCCAGACATATGGGGGTGGGTGCAGAGGACTCCCAGCAGTGGACAGAGACATGGGGGTGGGTGCATATGACTACCAGCAGTGGCCTGCAATATGAGGGGTGGGTGCAGAGGACTCCCAGCAGTGGACAGAGACATGGGGGTGGGTGCAGAGGACTCCCAGCAGTGGACAGAGATATGGGGATGGGTGCAGAGGACTACCAGCAGTGTCCTGCAATATGAGGGGTGTGTGCAGATGAATACCAGCAGTGTCCAGACACATGGGGGTGGGTGCAGATGACTCCCAGCAGTGGACAGAGACATGGGGCTGGGTGCATATGACTACCAGCAGTGGCCTACAATATGAGGGGTGGGTGCAGAGGACTCCCAGCAGTGGACAGAGACATGGGGTGGGTGCAGAGGACTCCCAGCAGTGGAGAGAGATATGGGGGTGGGTGCAGAGGACTACCAGCAGTGGCCTGCAATATGAGGGGTGTGTGCAGATGAATACCAGCAGTGTCCAGACATATGGGGGTGGGTGCAGAGGACTACCAGCAGTGGCCTGCAATATGAGGGGTGTGTGCAGATAAATACCAGCAGTGGACAGAGACATGGGGGTGGGTGCAGAGGACTCCCAGCAGTGGACAGAGATATGGGGGGGGGTGTACATCATTATCAGATGACCACACCTATATGGTGGTATGTACGCATCCCTAACTTTGGACTATGATGACAGTGCTATAACAACACATCTCTGACAGCAGTGTCCCACTCCCAGGAGGATGGATGTCTTTCACCCACTGCATGACACACCACATGTGGGTGTGAGGACAAATAACACATGCATACCCACCCATGGCCGAAGCAGCACAATACACACCCTGATATCATGCCACAAGACTGTATAGTCATGTAACTGCCAACAAAACTAAGATAGCCAAAGGGAACACACACTGTCACGCACATCCCAGGACTGATAGGAATGTCCAGGTGCTGGTCCAGCCACCAAGATGTTGTCTCTCATGGAAGGAATAGGGTGGAATTCCCCTAGATACAATGCCCACAATTGTGAGTCAGGTGCCCAAATAACCTGCATAACAAGTACCATTTGTGTGGTAGGCTGTGATTACACACATGCATAGTGCTGAAAAGGGTGAATTTGTCCCTGAAGGCATTTCGACATACTAAAAACACAAGTACAGTGACTAGCAAGCAAGGATGGTACAGACGATTCAGCAGGTGACATCGGTGAGCAGGGATGGCCAATGTTGAAGGGATCCATCACCAACAAAGGAAATGTTGACACAGGTCAGCACAGCAATTGTGCAACTGTTTGCAGGGAAGATGTCAGGTGCCACAGAGGAAGGAACACTCCTTGGGACAATGTCTCAAAACAAAATGAACACACACTACCAATGATTCTTTGCAGAGACATTTGTATTTGTATTTGTATTTGGATATTTGTAAAGCGCAATCTTTCGCTCCGAAGGGAGCATCTTGGCGCTGAGCATGCGTATAGGGGACAAGTGGTGAAAGATCTAAATAGCTGCCAACACATAGGTATCAGATTGCTGATAAACCCAGGTCTTCAGTTGTTTCCTAAAGAGACACTCGGTCTCGGTCAGTCTAAGATTTACGGGCAGTTTGTTCCAAGCCCTTGCTGCTAGGACTGTGAAGGTTTTTCCACCCCTAGTTTTATATTTGTACCTCGGGATCTTAGCAAGGTTGGCCCCTGAGGATCGCAGGCATCGTACGGGATCATAATGAATGAAACGATTAACAAGGTATTTGGGACCTATATTTTTCAAGGATTTGAAAACTGTAAGTAAGAGTTTGAAAAGGATTCTCTTATGCAGTGGCAACCAGTGAAGAGAATTTAATGCAGTTGAAGCTGAAGATTTCCTGGGAAGTTTTAACACTAGTCTTGCCGCCGCGTGCTGTACACTTTGCAACTTCTTCAGAGTGGACTTTTTCACTCCTGCCATCAACCCATTGCAGTAATCGAGTCGGGAGAGTATCAGTGCTACCACGACCGATTTCCTGGAAGCAATGGGGAGGAAGTCAAAAAATTTCTTTAGAGATTTAATGAGTCTGAAACAGCAACCGGCCGTGATCCTGACGTGATCGTCAAAGGATAAGGTTGCATCAAATTGCACGCCCAGATTGCGCGCAGAAGACACAGCACTAGGTGGGGCCTCTGAGTCTTTGGGCCACCAGTTCTTCGGGCAGAACAGTAAGTCCTGGCCCAATGGTATGATTTCAGTTTTCCCACTGTTGCACTTCAAGTGGTTTTTATTCAACCACTGAAATACCTCCGTGAGACAATTCTGAAATCGCAGCTCTGTATCTGTGCGGTTTTTGTCGATAGAGACGACCAGTTGGGTGTCGTCAGCATATGACGTGACGAGGATCCCATGAGACTCTATCACAGCGAGGAGGGGTGCCATATAGATGTTAAAAAGAAGTGGACTTAATATGGACCCCTGCGGTACTCCCGATGTAATGGTTTTTTCACTGGATAGGTAGGGACCCAAAGATACAGATTGGGACCTATTGGACAAGAAGGATTTTACCCATGCCAAGGCTGTGTCTGTCACGCCAATCTCTCGCATCCTATCACTCAAGATGACATGAGAGATAGTGTCGAAAGCTGCTGTTAGATCAAGCTTGCCTTCCCTCATCCTGCAGGAACTTGATGGAATCAGAGAGTTCTATCAGGGCCGTTTCGGTGGAGTGGCCAGGGCGAAACCCAGATTGCTGGGGATGCAGGATGTTATGATTCTCCACAAAAGCTTTTAGCTCCCAATGCACTATCCGTTCAGTGATCTTTCCTAGAACAGGCAGGAGTGAGATGGGGCGCATATTCGTCAGATCCGTTGGAGATTTGTTCTGCTTTTTCATCAGGGGTTTCACGATGGCCTTTTTCCATTCATTAGGCACTATCCCTGATTCTAAGGATGCGTTTATGATGGCGTTGATGGTAGGATTGACTACCTCAATTAGATGATGCAGAATGCGAGGGGGACAGGAGTCGGTTGGTGCTCCTAATTTGCAAGCCAAGATCGCCTTGCAGGTCTGTTGAAGGGAGACAGGTTGGAAGCTGCAAAGGGAATGGCGATTGTCGACTACATGTTTTTGGGGACTTAGGGTAGAGGAGATCAAAGGAGGCGAGAAATCCTTTTGAATATTTGCAATTTTTTCCCCGAAGAAATCTGCAATTTGGTTGCACAGAGTTTCGGAGGGCGGGATTTCGGGCTGAAGAGCTTTGGGGTGAGTAAAGGATTTAACTATAGAGAAGACGGTTTTTTGCTTCTGGTGGGCATCGTTGATAGCTTTAGTGTAATACACCTTTTTGGCAACCTTTATGCTAGAGAGGTATGATTTCCTCTGCTGAACATAAAGGGCTCTTGAGGCCTTGTCGTATGTTTTCCTCCACTTCCTTTCTTTTATTCTACAAAGTAGATGACTCTCAGTTAAGGCCTGGGTGTACCATGGGGCACTTAACTTCCTTTTAAGACAGTTCACGCGGTCGCCTTTGGAGTCAGAATTTTCCGAAATAATCTGATCCATCCAGACGTGGAAGTTGCGAGAATCGACCGATACGTCTCCCATCAGTTTAGGAGCCTGCGCCAATGGCTGGGTGTCCAGCTTAATACGATCAGTCACCTTTCTCCAATTTACCGAGAAGGAAGGTTGAGGGCGCTTTGTTGTTAATGAGGCTAGAACTTGTTTCTTGATATCAAAGGGAATGAGACTATGGTCGGTCCAAATTTGCGGAATGGGGGGGGGACGTAGTCATGGTGCTTAAGTTGGAGCAGATACCATCAAGAGTGTGGCCGGCTAGGTGGGTAGGTGCAGTCACTAGTTGAGCCAGTCCAAAAATATTCAGAGTATGCTGGAAACAAATAGCATGAGGGTCAACACGTGATTCCAGATGCATATTCATGTCTCCTAATAGAGTGAAGTGGGGGTAGCGTAACATAAGTGACCCGAGAACTTCATCTAGGGAGTCCAGAAAGGGGGTGGCATTGCCTGGAGGGCGATAGATTAGGCCTCCTGAGAAGGAGGTAGAGGCATTAAGTTTAATCGAGAAGCCGATGCTCTCACTTCCTTTGAGAAGGCCCAGATCAAATGTATGACACACGAAGGACTTTTTAACAATGAATGCAACCCCCCCTCCTCGCCCAATTGGTCTGTCCTGCCTGAAGATAGTGAAATCTGGAGGAAGGGCAGTAACCAAATCAGGATTGGAAGAGTCGTTGAGCCATGTTTCTGTTATAAAAAGGGCATCAAGATCATGACACATTATTAAATCGTGTATGTCTTGGCTGTGGCCACACAGAGAGCGGGCATTGATAAGACCTCCCTTGAAGCTATTACCGCCGTGCATAGAGGGAACAGAATTTTTGGGCATCTCTAGGGATGTCCCAGGAGGAGTCCATTTACAATGTAAACATGAGAAGGGGCCCCAGAGAAAATCAGTGGGGGGACAACCCTTACACAGAGCACCCATCTTAGGACGAAATGCTAATAATGCCCTATTGTCGTACCTGACGGTGAGTGGCTGTTGCCCGGCGTGCCCAGCGGCCGGCACGATCCTGGCGCGGACGGGCGCAGACGGGCTTGGCTTAGGCGCGGCTTCGGCCGGTATCACAGATGGCACACAGATACCATGGTCCACCTCATGACCCTCATACAAAAACATTTCTCAGAACCCTAACACATTACCAGAACACCAACTCCAGGAGCCTCATCACCAACATCAAGTACCAGAAATACAATAGTGTTGAAAGTAAAAATATAGGCTTTATTCAGCACACATTTTTTTTTCAAAAAATAGACTATTTACACAGGCCAATGGCCAGGCCATACGTAAAGTCCAAGGGGGGACGTAGGGAACAGCGTCTACCCCTAGCTTGCCTGCACAAATGAACCTCCAGGTTCGTCGGACGGGGGGGGGGCATCATCTGTGGCAGTACCAGGCACCGCAGGGACAGGAGGGGGAAGGGTAGGTGTGGTGGGTGCAGGGGTGGACGTCTCCACCACAGGGGGTGGGGCAGCGCCGAAGGTGGAGGCGAGCTCGGCGCTGCACACCGCTGCTAGTACGTCCATCCGAACCCCTGCACCTGAGGATTCCCCTGGGTCAAGAGAGGGTGTGGTGGGCGAGGGATGGGGTGCAGCGCTCCTGGGGGAGGGGGTTGACGTGGTGGGGGACTCAACTCCCGTGCCCGGGGACTTCCTCGCCCGCTTGTGGGGTGGTGGCTCAGCGGGGACGATGTCCAGCCCACCCAGAAAGAGCTGCTTGGGTGAGCGTTTGGCAGGGGAGCCAAGGGAAGTGGTTTTGGAGGGACAGGGTTGTGAGGAATGCGGACTGTGACTGTGGCTGCATGTAAGTCGTCTGTCCCCAGACCCTGTGGGTGTGCCTACATCCCCCTGAGTGTGCGTGCCAGGAGGTGTGCGCCTCGCCTTAATTGGGGGTGTGCTGCCTGTGTCTGGTGGGATGCGTGCTTGTGACTGTCTGGGTGTGCCTTGGACAGGTATGGGAGAGGCGAAGTGTGGATGGGTCCGGGGTATGGGGTGGGACAGAGCGCTGCAGGAGAGTAACTGCTGCCGTCAGGGAAGAGTCCATGGACCGCAAAATCTTGCAATGGTCACACATCATTGCTGACATGCCCTCCATGAACGACACCATCTGTGTGAGCAGTTTAGTGTGGCCATGGAGGACATTCAGCACCAATGCCTGCCCAACCTGCAACTGCTGCAGTATGTCCACAGACTCTTCACTGAGGGCAGCAGGGGTGACAGGGGCAGGGGGTGCGGTGCCTGGGCCGAAGGAGACATGGTGGGCTTCTGCACGGACAGAAGGGACGGGAGCAACTGGGAGGGCGGAGATGGTAACGGAGGAGGCGGGGATAGATGTGGGGATGCTGCCAGGTGGTGTTGCAGCCTCCGGCTCCTCGAGGAAGTCAGCGTCGGACCCGTCAGCGTCGTAGGTGGTATCGTCTCCAGACAGGTCCTCGGACAGACTCCCCTCGCCCTCCGTGCCACTGGCTCCCTCGAACTCGCCAGCAATGGTGGCACTGTCGCTGGGTCCCTCCTCCAGGTCCGTGCAGGTGTCTCCTTCTGTTTCGGATGATGATGCTGTGGGCAAGGAGAAGAAACAGAAATGCATCAGTCACCTGTATACATCTGACACATGAGCACAAAAACAATAGGTCACAGTGCATATCAGGCAATGCATCATGAGTAACAGCTAGATTACTCCGCACATATGTAAGCCCTGTACTGCCCAGTTGGTAGACCCACTATGCCACTTGGACACAAGGAAAAAAAGAACACACCAGGCCACAACTTGAATGAGAAATACACTGAGAAGCTAGTGTCTGTGAACAGGTGAACATAGCAATACAATGAAGTCATGCCACCTATTGTTTACCCTGAAAAAAACAGTAGTGGTGCATTCAAGGTAAACTAACACACCTCACTACTCAAGGTGTCACCACACTCAGAGACCTGTAAGTACTTTGTAACACAAAACGAACATTTTTTGTTACCTTGGGACTCACAATACTTTACACAATCGACATGTATTAAATGTGGCAATTCGCCATTTCGTGAAAAGAACACTCATGTGCCTGCATGAAAGATGTCTCCCAAGGAAGTACACACAAAACTACATTTACACTGTCATTGAAGAAGTTGGCACCTTTTTCAAAGAAGCCACTGTTAGAAATAAATGGTGTTGCAGAAAGTACATATACATGGGCCCACGGAGGTCTTGATGTCTTGACACACGTTAGTTTGTATCACCAACAACAAAGGAGTTTCACAAAATCAAGACCACTGTGGGAACATGTATACGGAGAATCTGCAACACCATTTAATTCTAACAGTGGCTTCTTTGAAAAGGTGCCAGCGTGTTCCATGAAAGTGGAAATGTTGTTTGGTGTGCACTTCCTTGGGAGACATCTTTCATGCAGGCACATTAGTGTTCTTAGCACAAATCATCAAATTACCACATTTAAAACATGAAGAACTGTCGACAAGTGCTGTGAGCGCCAAGGTACAAACATTTTTGACTAAAAACTTGAATTATGTCAGTTGTCACATGGCCATCCGTTACCTGATGACACAGTTGGCTACAAATATGACCCACTGTCTGTCATGTAGAGTGGCACACATGCCCAATCCCAGGACAATGCATAAGCTAATGGGCCTGCAATTGTGTTGTAAAAAAACATAGCTGTACTGTGGAGACACCCTCATGGCAAGCCAGAATGTCCACACAGATGTCAGCACACAAAGACCAAACTGCGTTGCATCTGAACCACACACGTGTGCCAAAAATGTATGAGCAGTAATCATGTTTTTTTAAAAATGACACAGGCTGCAAAGCACGAACATTAAGCACTGGCCACAATCACAGGGGCACTGCACGTTGATTCTTTGTACAGCCATTCTCACACACAGGTCAGACCTGGCAAGGAGAAATCAGGGGTGCCCATGTAGGCCTCTCCCGCACAACCCCCCCATACCTGAGTCAATGTGATTGATACAGATCAAGAAGTGACACCTCTTAATCAGGGTTTCAAAAACTGTGCAGCAACAATTGCTAAATTGACACAACATAACCTCGTGGGGCTGGCAACACATATTTGTGACAAACAACCATCAACAGATTGTTGTGAATTGCCACACAGGCACTGCCCAGTGTGAGTATGCACAAGCCACATGGTGTATCCCTGTCCAGTGGACACATGTAGCACACATTGGAAAAATACAAACAAGGCCAGGGAACAATGCCACAGAGGCAGACCTATGCTGAACCCACAGAGAATGTGCACAGTGTTGGATGACACACATGATTAGGAGGCCAGGGTGTCTCAGGGGATTGTAGTGGGCACACTGCTCCGTGTTCCTGGAATGAGCTGACTGTACCATGAGCAACCGTCATGGCACTATGCATATCTCCCACTCATGCACATCATGTCTGAGGCCACAACATTGGTCATGCATGGTGCAAGGGTGTTCAGTTGAAACCTCACACTCCTATGTTGAGACTCATCATCAGTGCCAACAAATATGGACCCTCAACATAGTGAACAGGTCATGGCACAGGCAAGGTACCAACACATGTCACAGACCACCCTCCCACATGATGCGGAAAGCAATGTGCACTTTGATTTTCTGGCACCCTAGATGACCATGTGCAAATGTGATTACACACAGACCAGGGGACACATGTCAAGGAGTGGAAGGGATGAAAAAGAGCACCAGGTGACATTGGGGAACAGAAAATGCACTGCACATATACGCTCTGGGAGTGTATCCAGGCTACATAGCACTTCCAAAAGCTGGTGACACATAACACAACAAACAGCCATGTACCTACCCCCTCCTTGCTGCAGTCTCTCCTGTAACTGCCTATCGAGGTCAGGGAAGACCACCACCAGGACACGGGTCATGTGGGCGGTCAGGTGTCGGCGCCCGCCGTGGGGGCGAGGAGGGTCCATCCCCAGCTGGACCCAGGCGATCCTCCGGGTCCAACACCGGATATCCTGCCACATTTTCTGACCTGTGGTAGGCGCCGACTCCGATCCCCCGCCGATCTCACGGCCCTGACGATGTCCTGCCAGATCCCCATCTTCTCGTAGGCAGTTACCTGTCAGGATGACAAAGTGAGACAACATCACTACACCTGCTCCATGTCCCAGAAACACACATTTGAACATCTTTGATATGTTGAACAGGGCATAGGATGCTGACAGGAATTGCATCATTCTCAATGAGAAATTCGCCTGTGTGCAAGCCCCAATGCACTACATGGCATTGAAAGTCAACAGGTGGCATAAGAGGTGCGACACACTCACTGATCATGGCACACACTGTGCAGCACATGCAACAGCAGGCTGATGGACAGCACGTGCCAAGCAGTCACATGTCCCACTCCACTGACACACCCTCAGCAGACTAGACAGACACACCCAGGCACAGATCACTCGCCTGTCAGTCACAACAGCGGATACAACTCTCACTCTGCACATGTGCCACTTGCCTGTGGGGTGTCACAGGTGTCGTGCTAGCTCTGCAAGTCAGACACACAGCACGGCTTACTTGTCACATAAGATGGGTAGAGCTGTTGCCTCCTCCATGCAGCTGTGGTGCAACACTTCACATAGACACTCACCCACATGACAAGGAACATTCACACATGTCAATGTCCATGAGGTCGTACACATCATTTGGACACTATCACCACAGGTCCACTCAACTCATACACATCTGTGGGTACGGTCACCTGTCACACCGGGGGGACCACTGAATCACCTCAGGACAATATGAAAAAAAGCCACCAAGGATTTGCCAGGCTGAATGTGTCATGTACTATGCAGTGAATGTCACAGTAAGCACAATGCAAGTGAGTAGTGCACACAGGAACTACCTCATGCTCTGCATGAGAGACATAAGCATGTCTCCCCCCGGGACCCACCTTAAACCCTTAAACAACATTGCATCTCTGTCACACCTGGACACAATGCCAGAAGTGACAGTAACACAACTGGTGCACAGTCAAAGGTAGTGTTTTACACCACTTATGGCAACATTACAACAGTGATACGGTTCTAAGCTACACCATGGGTACGATGCGTACACATGCAATGAATGCAGGTGTACGCTTCGTTTCACATAGCATGTCTGTCCCACCTGGACACAATATTGACAGTCACACAACAGTTGCATAGGGAAAAGTAGTGGAGTCTGCACTCACCTGCTCCCCTGGTCTCCCATACAGCTTGGGGTACTGTGGGAGGAGGCAGTCCAGCAACCCCTCATTCTCCTCTAGGGTGAATGACTGGGCCCTCTCCACAGTACGCGACATGGTCCAGAGGAAGCAGAGACAGCATCAGTGTGGTCGACTGGAAAGTTGTGCAGGTAAGTGCCCTCTCTTGGGTTCTGGCTGCCTTATATCTGTCTTGCTGAGGGGTATTCATTTAGAGGAGTACATAGGGATTGGTCCGACTCATTCGCATCATACGTTTACTCCAATCCCTTTAAACATACACCAATGAAACGCATTCGCATCGTTCAAATTTTGAGCATCATGTCAAGTCAACAACCACTTTGCAACATTGTATTATTTGGCCAACTGACTGTTCCAGGACACCTGATGGACACATTGCAAATGAAAACTCTGTATCCATGACAACCAGCATGCATTTTGGGCCTAATACTTGTCCCCTATGTGTCCCCTATGTAATTTTGAAATCCACACACATGTACGGTGCATTTCACACGTACCCGTACAGCACCAGTAGAACAGTGATACGGACCGTACACACGCAATGAATGCGGGGGTACGGTGCGTTTCACACGTACCCCAACGGCACCAGTAGAACATTGATACGGACCGTACACATGCAATGAATGCGTGGGTACGGTGCGTTTCACACATACCCGTACGGCACCAGTACAATAGTGATACGGACCGTACACACGCAATGAATGCGTGAGTACGGTGCGTTTCACACGTACCCCTACGGCACAAGTAGAATAGTGATACAAGGCGTACACACGCAATGGATGCGTGGGTACGGTGCATTTCACACGTACCCGTACGGCACCAGTAGAATAGTGATACGGACCGTACACACGCAATGAATACGTGGGTACGGTGCATTTCACACGTACCCCTACGGCACCAGTAGAATAGTGATACGGACCGTACACACGCAATGAATGCGGGGGTACGGTGCATTTCACATGTACCCCAACCGCACCAGTAGAACATTGATACGGACCGCATACACGCAATGAATGCGTGGGTACGGTGCGTTTCACACATACCCGTACGGCACCAGTACAATAGTGATATGGACCGTACACACGCAATGAATGCGGGGGTATGGTGCGTTTCACACGTACCCCTACGGCACCAGTAGAATAGTGATACGAGGCGTACACACGCCAGGAATGGAGGGCTACGAGTCGCACAAGGATGTCCATCAAGTACTTGTCATTGCATACTTTCATGTGCAGGTCCTAGGTGTGTCAGCCAGTGATATTGCACAGGTCATCTCATCTAGTTGCACAATTGATGTGTGATGACCTGTGTACTCATGTCATGTGTGATGGGGCACTATGTGGCACACATCACCTTGACACTTGCCACATGTGTGTCTATAGTCCAACTGTGTCATGCACAGCAGCAGTGGGATGGCACAGTCATCACCACCCACACCTGTCTCTTGAGGCCAGGGACAGGGACACTCTATCAACTGACATGTCACGATCAGCGTGCCCCTATGTCACTATGTCAGGTGTGTGTCATGTGTTCCCATGAGCTTGCTGTTAGTGTTCCGTCAACTGCATCTGCTGTTGGTGCATCCAACATGGGTCTGTGTGGAGATGGGCATGGCACACATCTACGCACACCATGCCACATGTGGATTCCCACGGCTGTAGGGTCTGTGTGCATCGGACATCATATTTTCCCAGGCATACATGTCTATGTCATCTCAATGGCTGTGTTTTTTTGTTGTCACGTGTACGCCTTCATCGCAATGTGTTTCATATGTACATTTTACATTCCATGTGACCTGTGCGTGTGCCTTGCAGTCAACTGTCTGGATGAGATGACATCCTTCCAATGCAGCTATGTGGATGTGTGTCACTCCGGTGATATCTCTGGCTGTTCACCCTGCTTGCCCCCAGCTCATTTCAGGGCATGTCATGTAGACTTGACAATCAACAGGTGTATCTGACTTTTCGTAGGAGTGCCAGCAAGCTGGCATATGTGTCCTGGATGTATTGCACACACCAGACTCCATAGTTACCTGATGTTTAGTAGCAGTTTAGCATGTGCTATGTTCATTGACATTGATGTTGGCAGACTCTCAATCTTCATTATTCCTAACAATATCCTGCAGGGCACCGCCTGTCCCAAGACCAATGCCAGACTTGGCTGCCATGAGGGAACGTACCTACATCCGACGTTACAGATTCACTCGACAGTTGATTGAGGACTTGACCGACAAACTGGCACCACACCTCCAACCGCGACACAGGTATCCTACTGCGCTGACCCCCAAGATGAAGGTGATGGCAGCCCTACATTTTTTTGCCACAGGTACGTTTCAATTGACCATAGCTGATGTTGGTGGGAGGTCACAGACAATGTTCAGCCGTGTCCTGTGTGATGTTTTGGCAGCCATGTTGGAGCACCTTGATGAATTCATCAAATATCCTACTCCTGAGGAGTTGACAGATGTCAAGGGTGATTTCTATGCCCTGGGAGGGATGCCCCATGTCATTGGGTCCATTGATGGGACACATGTGGGTTTGGTACCACCACAGGCACAGGAGCAAGCCTATCGCAACCGTAAACATTACCACTCAATAAATGCCCTTGTGGTGTGTCTTGCTAATATGCTGATTTCCCATGTCTGTGCACGTTTTCCAGGATCAGCACACGATGCCTACATCATGAGGCGTAGCAGGGTGCCACAAATGATGCTGCGGCTGCACAACGAACGAGCATATCTTGTTGGTGGGTATACTCTGTTTGTCCTGTGTGTTGCGGTATCTTTGGCTCTTACGGCATCTCCTGACCCACTTATTTACATGATGTTTCCATGTAGGGGACTCTGGATATTCCAACATGCCATGGCTAATGACACCTCTCCGCAACCCAAGAACAGCTGCAGATCACCGGTATAACAATGCACACGGGCAGACCAGGCGAGTGATTGAGAGGACGTTTGGCCTCCTGAAGAGCCGATTCCAGTACCGTGACAAGACAGGCGGGTCCCTCCCATATGCACCGGAGAAGGTCTGCAAAATCTTCATTGTGTGCTGCATGCTGCACAACATGGCCGTTGAGAAGGCAGTGCCACTCATCCTTGATCCCGATGAGCAGCAACATCCACCCGTGGAGGATCCAGGGCTTGGTCACGAGGCAAGTGATGAGGAGGAGGAGGATGATATCCGGAGTCAGCTCATACGTAACTTCTTCTCATAATGGTGAGTCACTGGGTATGAGTGTGCAAGCTTAAAGCATTGAGTGGCATGTGTTGCAATGTGTGTGTCCAGCTGACTGAATGCAAAGTGACTTTGATGTGTATACTGATGTGTCACTCGAGTGATGATGTCATGCCACACAGTTTTGCGGAGAGACTTTCTTTGAAATTTGCATGTGTCCAACATTGTTCATGTTTCATAACTGACCATGTGTGCGGCGAGATTTGTTTTAGGTGACTTCTTGTGTGTCTGTCATTCCCAGGTTTTTGCGCCTGTTGTCTGCTCGTGTCATCTTTGTCCTCCTGCTATTCCTCATGAGGATTGCAACGTGTGCTGAATCAGCGTTCCATGCACGGACATGTGGAAATGTCAGTTTGGATAAGGATTGCAGCAAGGCTTTTTGGTGGTGGTACGGGTTGGGAATGTGTGGGGACTACTTCTGTGCATGTTGTGGTACCATGCATACATTTCTTCTCACCATGGAGCATATACCATGTAGCATCACTCCTATGACATGATAGTCACCCTTCTTGACAGTCATCTGTAGTGGAGTGTGGAGTCTGATGAAGGCATCAATGTGCGTAAACCTTCCCTCTGAAACATGGCGGATGCTACGGGTCGACATAGTGTGGAACATCACAACAACAGGCTCTATGGTGAATTGCAGCCTCTCCGTGTGCAGCAGGATGTGTTCGGCTCATCCCCTTAACGTGTGTGCCAGTTCATTGGGATTTACAACATCCGTGTTGTGAAGGGGGGTTAAGCGTATGTCCCACATGTTCTGTCAACTGACCTATGAGTCTGTTCGTATGGATGCATTTCCCTTAGTATGAGTTTGTGTAATAAAGGTGTTCAGCACAATCCAAAGTGCCTCATCTCTGTCACTGCAGATCTCTTGCCAGTTTGCATGCGTCATCTATGGCATAATTGTCAAAGATTGAGCATATGAGTGTATGTGTACTTCGGTAACATGCATGCAGTTCTTCATGGCTAATAATCTCTATTGTGCATGAAGTATCTGGTTGTGTATGTATTTGTGCAGGTTGCTCCGCACAACGGGACGTCAACGCCTGCTGACGGTGTGTCTCCTGTGCGCAGCTCCGCATTTTGTTGCCTGATCCTGTGGCCGTCATTTTTGGTGATTGTTTATACATTTTCTTGGAGAGACCCATGAGTAACCTGACACTCCTTCCTTCACATACACCTGTTGCACTGTGCCTTTCTGACCTCCTTGTCTTTGTGTGCTACTTTTTGCCTATTTTCTCACCCCTTCTGCCTGCTGCTGCCTCACCTGTGGCACCTCCCCACCGAGTGCCCTGATTCTGCATCCCACACGTCTCCAAAATGCTCCTCCCTTCCCCCTCCACTCATTCTTAATGTAGCTAGCAGCTTGTCTGTGCCACTGTTGCGCCAACGCCGTGCCAAAGGCAGGACCGTCTGCACCTGCAACGTGCATAGTGCACGACCCTCTGGTCCTTGCATGACCCACATCACACAACAGGCTCATGCTGCAGCCACCCTCCAAGCAATGTCCACCAGACAAGCAACTGCCTGCTATCAGGCAACCCCTAAGCGCACACACTACAGCTTTGCATGCTGAGTGTGCAACTCCAACTGCCTACACAGCGCTGCCCCGCCTACCAGACCCTATCAGAACAACCAGGTCATGTGCCTCCTACTCCACACCCGCTCCGTCCACCAGCACGCCGTTGGACTCTGTTACCTCCTCAACACAACAGCACCACACATCATCTTCATGACAGTAACCTGGATAAAAGCATCCTCAGCACATAACTTCTTCATTGCCATCTCTGACGGATACAAGATCACCCGCGGGGACGGCACCAACAATCCTGGAGGATGAATTGCAAGTTATTCACAAGTACACCCGCAGAGTCACAAATCCGGGTTTGCACTAACCCCCTGGCAACCCTCAGAGTAACACTCATCTACAGATTTCCAGGCCTGCATCCACAATTCCGCAAAGCCATCAACATCTGCACGCACGCCTTCACCTCCACAGGCTACATGTGGCTGGGGGCCAGTAACTTTTTGCTGGAGGAGAACCACACCACCATCCATCATTGGTCCATCAACATTTGCATCCACGTCTCCGACAAGCAACACACTGCTCCACACCCCGCTACCGATCCCCCAAAGATGCTTGATGTAAGTCACCACAGACAAGCTGTGTGGGACACTCAAACCAACACCCCCGCCACACCTTGCAACCTCACACACTGGATCAGCAACTGATCCAACAATCTTGCCACATTGACGGACTTTCCTGTGAAGCACAACAACAGTTAAGCCACCTGGGACAAGGCAGACCTACTGGACTCATAAAGATCTAGCCGGACTCTTGTGCAAACCTTGCAATACAGAGAACCATCAGTTACCTTACAGCCCTGGACAACGCCACACACAGCCTTCACCATATCATCAGCAAGGACAAGTGGAGATCCTTCAGATAGGGCCGAGGCACCAAAACACACGACATAAAGGAGCTCATCAGCATTGTGAGTGAACTGACAGCAGCTCTACATCCAAATGACACCCCACCCTTGCGAGGCAGATCAAATCCCTTGCAACTTTCTACCACTGCAAGCTCATGGACATACACAACAGCCTTGGCACACAGAGGCAGACAGCACTATTATCCGCGGGACAAACCCCCCTCAGGTTCTGGACTCCCGTCAGCAGCAAATACACCACCTGGCTCATGTGCACCATCCACTCTGGCTCTCCATCAGGCCCCTTCCCACACAACATCTCAACCACATCATTCCCCATCCTTGAAGCCCACGTCCAGCACGTCATGAATGTCTCCTTTGAGTTTGCCACATTCCATGGGAGCTGGATGCATGCAGAGACCCAGGCCCTTCTTAAACAATGGACGGCAGCACCGCAGGATCTCCTGGAACATCACCCTGCTTCCCTACCCATCAAATGTCATCAGGAAGACACTCAATGAGCAACTGACAAACTTCCTCCACGCAAACAGCTCCAGGCAACCGGCACCAGACCATCTTCCACAGTAATCACACCACTGCAACCGTCATAATTGCCACCACCAACGACAACTTTGCCCTGCTCAACAAAGGTAAGACCACCCCCCTTGACCTCTCAACGGCATTCTACACCATGTGCTACCACACTGTCAGCTCACACATCTCCAACACTGGTATCCAGAGGATTAAATCACCAAGTAGCTCACCAGCAACGCCCAGAGAGTCGACCTCCACCCTTCAGCATGTGGTACACTGGGGTCATCTGGCCCATGCCCCAGGGCTCATCTCTCAGCGTGACGATCTTCAATGTCCCCATGACCCCCCTCTCCACCATCACATGCACACACGTCCTCATCATCATCTCGTATGCCATTGACACCCAGCTGCTCCTCACCCTCACCAATGACCCAGCCATTACCAGATCCAACCTTCAAGAAGGCATGAGATCCGTTGACGAATGGCTGAACATCAGCCACCTGAGGCTGGACTTGGACAGGACTGAGGTCATCATCTGAGGATTGTTCCCTTATGGCTGGGTCAACTCCTTGTGTCCCACCCAGTGGCCACGCACTCAAGCTGGTGTTCATCATGGACTCCTCGCTCACAATTACCATGCAACTCAACACCATCTGTACCTCATGCAGGATCACCTTCAGACTCCTCACTCACACTCAGGAGGCAGTCCACAACCCCAGACCCAAAACCGACCTTGGACGTCTGTTGGCCCAACTCCGTGCAGACAACCTTGCCCTGGCCACCATTCATCACATTCACAGAACAACTGCATGCAGGAGATAGTTCTCCCACCTCGCCAAACAGACCTGGGACTCCATCCCCGGGCACCTCCACATGACCCATGACCTCTACTCCTTCATGATACTCTTCCAAATTGGTCTGTCCGAGCAGTATTGCAAGCCCCCCCTCAGCAGCTTGAAGCCATCACGGGTGAGTATTGGGCTCCATGTCTGTATTTGATGATACATTGTGACCCATGTGTGCCCTCAACCGGACTCAGATCCCAGTGTATGGATGGCTGGAGTTAGTTCCACACTCAGGCATACTTTGACATATCCCCACACGTATGTTGTGGACTCATGCGAAATGACTGCAACATCAAATGTAATTTTTTTTTTTATTATAGGTCTGGGGCGTGATTTGTGCAAGGAAAAGTGCAATACAGGGACCATAGAATCCAAAATTCCCAGGGGGAGATGGGATCCTTGGCATTTGAAAGCAGCAGAGTCCAGACCACAGTGTTTGGCATCATTGGTCAGAATGTTACCAGCAAGTCCATGTGGCAGAGAATGTCAGTCAATGAGGTAATGCTGTTGCACATGAAGGCCAGGTGCCAGGCCAGGTGACCTGGGAGATGTGGATGGGCTGCTGCCTCTCACGGTCTTTTCTGTGGACGACCCACCTTCCTCAGGGGACCCTCAGATGCAGGCCTTGACGGTGCTTGGGACGCTCCGTCGAACAAATCCTCCTCCTCCTCCTCCCTCCCTGTGGCTGGTGGTGGTCTTCGCCTGGTGGCACAGGGATGGTTGCCCATGTTGTCTGCGATCCGACAGAGTGAATGGCTTATGTCCCTTTGCACCGCCAGGAGCTCAGCCAGTCTTGCCTCCATCCGTCCTTGGTGTTCTTGTTGACTGGCGTGTTGCTCGGCCTGCTGATTCTTAATCTCTGTGATGGTCCCCTTTATCTCTGTGAGTGTCCCAACTACCTGGCTGATCTCCCTGGTGTCACGCCCGTATGCCTCCATGATGTTGTGTATGTGTGACATACCGGTCTCTTCAGCTGGCTGGTCAGGTTCTTGCCTCTGCCTTCCTCCACTCCCACAACCCCTGCCCCCACGAGCCTGGCCTGCCGTTGTGGGCACATCGGGTCTACGGGACCCCTGAGGGATGGCAGTGGTGGTGTTGTCTGCCTCCTCCTGGTTGCCCGGCGAACCTTGTCCCTCCTGGTCAGACTGGCTCAGTTGTTCACTGCGGACAGGACTCCTTGGTATCTCCTGGGATGTGGCAGGAATGGGGTGGTGGTTGGCACAGATGTTCCTGAACCAGGTGCTGCAGGGGCTTGGACGTATGCTTCGCTTAGTTAAATGCTTTACTAATCCTGAGCCTAAAAAACAGAAAATTTCTTTAAGAACAAAGGCTCGCAATACTCAATATATAGTTCAATCTAACATAGGACAACATCCAAAACACTGTGGGCTGATATACATACGTTTATTCTTTTGGCAATTTTGCAATATTGATAGGACAGAACGAGGTTGCTCCAAGGAGAAACGTGCATCAAAGGAAGGTGATTAAAGAGTGAGTGAATGAGACAAGAAATGAAAGATACATAGTAGTAAGAATATTCAATCAATTTTAGGCAATGTGGATCGGTTGTAATTCACCGTCCAGAATCCAAGTAACCTGGTCACATTCATTAAATACAGAATTATGTTAGTATGTTTCAAAAAATGACCCCATTGATGGTCTTGCACGAAAAACTGAATATGTGTCCCAGGTAGTAAAGAGTGGGCGTCGATGTTTCGACCCGTCTTGATGGCCTTAGGGATTTTTAAGCCTTGGCCTTGCGGGTCTTCATCAGGACCAAAGAGGGGGCAACCTGACTGGAAGGTGGTCTTAACTGAAACACCTAATCGATTTAAATCACAGGAAGAGATCCCGGATTCCAATGAATGGAGGGCTTGATGTCACAGATCAATCAAATTCGTTCGCATCAAGAATACAATTGGGACCGTTTGCGTTGTATCTGCCATTATTCAGAAAGGATCGCCGAGGCGTAGGGTTCAATCAAGGCACAAGAACACAATGAATGTGCAGAACCACGGAGCGTCTGTCTCCGTTCGCGCCCCAGTGCAGTGTGAGCTCGACCGCGACTTCGCGGTCGAGCTCACACTGCACTGGGGCGCACTGGGGCGCACTGCACTGGGGCGCGAACGGAGACAGACGCTCCGTGGTTCTGCACATTCATTGTGTTCTCGTGCCTTGATTGAACCCTACGCCTCGGCGATCCTTTCTGAATAACGGCAGATACAACGCAAACGGTCCCAATTGTATTCTTGATGCGAACGAATTTGATTGATCTGTGACATCAAGCCCTCCATTCATTGGAATCCGGGATCTCTTCCTGTGATTTAAATCGATTAGGTGTTTCAGTTAAGACCACCTTCCAGTCAGGTTGCCCCCTCTTTGGTCCTGATGAAGACCCGCAAGGCCAAGGCTTAAAAATCCCTAAGGCCATCAAGACGGGTCGAAACGTCGACGCCCACTCTTTACTACCTGGGACACATATTCAGTTTTTCGTGCAAGACCATCAATGGGGTCATTTTTTGAAACATACTAACATAATTCTGTATTTAATGAATGTGACCAGGTTACTTGGATTCTGGACGGTGAATTACAACCGATCCACATTGCCTAAAATTGATTGAATATTCTTACTACTATGTATCTTTCATTTCTTGTCTCATTCACTCACTCTTTAATCACCTTCCTTTGATGCACGTTTCTCCTTGGAGCAACCTCGTTCTGTCCTATCAATATTGCAAAATTGCCAAAAGAATAAACGTATGTATATCAGCCCACAGTGTTTTGGATGTTGTCCTTTGTTAGATTGAACTATATATTGAGTATTGCGAGCCTTTGTTCTTAAAGAAATTTTCTGTTTTTTAGGCTCAGGATTAGTAAAGCATTTAACTAAGCGAAGCATATGTCTCAGATATATTGATTATTGGTCAAGGACCACTGTTTTTGGTATCAGTATTACACCCAGGTCCTTTCACCATGGGTTACCCCATTTTTGTAATGGCAGGGGCTTGGACAGCAGAGGGACCAGGTCGGTCTGGGTCATCCGCGGAGTGGAGAGGCGTCGCTGCCGGTGGGATCAGGTTCCTCCCGAGCCTGGGACTGTGATTCTTCACTCCCATTGTTGGGGGGAGATTCATCACGTTGCCCTGTGTGTGAGAGACAGCCAATGTTAATGCTGTTTTATGCAACATCCATGTTTCATACACATTGTAGTTGGCACTGTTCCTCCAGGTAGTTGTACGTGCCTAGCATTCTCCTCAATGTTCACTTGTGGATGGGTATGTTGCGGGGGACAGATTGATATGTGTTCCTGAGTCTTTGACTTGTTGATTTTTTGCTTGGATGCTTCTTCGGCTGTGTATTGGTCTTGTTGTGTTACATGTCCATTGTGACAGTGGGTAAATCCATTGCCTGTCCCGGGGGTGTCTGCTTGTGTAATGGGTGTGTGTGACAGGGCCTGCTGGTGGGTGTAGTGTGATTTGGCTCTGGGGCTCCCAGGTGATGTAGCTGTCCCCCCATGGAGCATGCTGCCATGACAGTGAGTGTGAGATCCTGTCCTAGATATCTGACCTTGTTGTCTTGGTGTTTATGTTTGCACTGGTCACAGGAGGGCCTTGTGCTGTCTACACCAGGGCCCAGTGTCAGCTATCTTGTCAGTACTTTCACATTCCCTGTGCATTGAGCATGATGCATGGGTATGTACCTGGGCCATATGGGATGAATGCAATTGTGTCTGATTTGGAGTTCAACAATGCATTTTGTGACACCCACCATCCCAGCATACCGGACATCCATTCTTGGGTTAGTGCTTCGTGTAGCATGGGACATAGCATGGCCTTGCTTTCTCAATGGGGCATACACATGTTAGTGACATTAGCGTTGATTTTTACTGTGGTTCTGGCCGGTGAGTGTTTGGGGGTAGTTGCATGCATTTTGTGTAGTTCGGGGTGTGGATGCCATTACCCCCATGTTACATAAGTTGTTTGTGTACTCACCAGGCTCTGGAACTCCTTGAAGTCCATGTACTCCCACCGGCGGAAGCAGGGACATCACCTTCTCCTCCCAGGGATGGAAATGTACTGGTCTGCGGGGCCCACCACCTCCAGTGAGGTTGCTCTGGGCGTAGTCGTCATTCATTTTTCGCTTGACTGACCTCCGCAGATCGTACCTCCTGGCTTGGCATTCAGTCCTGGTCCTTCTGATGGGTGCAACAGCATTCACCCTATCGACGATCCTCTGCCACAGCCGTGATTTTTCGGCTATGCTGGTCTGTCTGACCAATGTTCCAAACAGCTGTGGCTCGACTCTGATGACTTCATTGACAAGGATCTCCAGCTCCTCCCTTGTGAACTTTGGATTCTTGTCTGTGGGCATGGTGTGGGGTGAGGGTGTGGATGGTTGTGGGTGTGTGGGTCTGAATGTGAAGTTGTGGGTCTGAATGTGAAGAGGGGGTATGTGTGAAGGAGGTTGTGTGAAGTTGTATTTGTTAAGGTGGATGGTGCAGTTGTTGGTGTGTGCTCTCTAGCTGCAGTGAGTCTGTTGCAAAGGCTCATGGTTTGTGTGTGTGGGCCCTTTTTATTGGTCCATTTGTGGGTGGGCCTCAGTTTGAATTTTTGGTGGGTGTGTTATAAGGGGTGGTTGTGAGTTTGCCCTGCTGTTTGTCTGTTTGAATGTGGCCAGGTCAGTCATTTCCATGTTTTGTGCACTGTAGACATGTTTTGTGGTGTTGTGCGAGTCGAATAGACCCTCCTTGTGCTGTTTTACATTGCCTATGTACGGTGCGTACATACGCGATGTTGTTGTGAGGTGCGTACATACGCGATGTTGGGGTACGCACCGTACATATGCGATGTTGTTGTAAGGTGCGTACATACGCGATGTTGGTGTACGCACTGTACATATGCGATGTTGGGGTACGCACCATACATACACGATGTTGTTGTAAGGTGCGTACATACGCGATGTTGGCGTATGCACCGTACATGCGTGATGTTGGGGTACGCACCGTACATACGCGATGTTGTTGTAAGGTGCGTACATACGCGATGTTGGCATTCGCACCGTACATACGCAATGTTGGCGTACGCACCGTACATGCGCGATGTTGTTGGAAGGTGCGTACATGCGCGATGTTGGCGTAGCACCGTACATGCACGATGTTGTTGTAAGGTGCGTACATACGCGATGTTGTTGTAAGGTGCGTACATACGCGATGTTGGGGTACGCACCGTACATACACGATGTTGTTGTAAGGTGCGTACATATGCATGGGGGGGCCTGTACGACTTGCACCCCGGGAACAACTTTTCCCGGGATACGAGTCGTACAAAGTTTGCCTCGTAGCGGGTAAAGTCATTCCCCATGTACGGGACGTTTTCCGTACGAATCCTAAATCGGAAAGCCGGTCCGGATCGTACTTGTACGGTCGGACTGTATTTTTAGGATTCGTACAGAAAAGTGTCCGGGTCCGTCTCGCACAACTTTTCCCGATCCAATTCGTACGGATTGGGCCGATCCGTATTTATTTTTCCCGTATGAATCGTACTTCACGGGTGGGACGGGACTTGTACGATTCGTACGGGAAAAATTAAGAATACGAGTCGTACGGAAATAAAAAATACTGGATCGGAATCGACCCCAATATCCCAGCTGCATGCACACAGACTGTGATCGTGAGAAAATGTACAGTGATATGCGTTTGCTGAAGCAAATGTACAACAGTTATGTTTCCTCCACAAATAAATTAGCTGTAATTAGCTGTAGCCTTAAATTAAAATATTTTGAAGGCTTGTTTTATTCATGTAAAGAAGGAGCGTCATTTACTCACAGTGAAAATCCAAGTAGCAACGCATTCCACTCACTAATTTTCACAACAGAGTATAGAAGCAATGTATCAACAAGGTGTCATCTATTAACCTCTTGTTTACAGAAGGTTGGAATGGCTAAAGTGTGGTATAATGCGCTGTAGAAAAAAAGCTTAGTATCAATAAAAAGCTCACAGGGACATGAACCTAACAGATCATTTTACGCTCATAAAACAAATTCCCTGAAGCTATAAATTCAAATCCTAGCTGTGTGCACACAGCCTCAAATGTTGAACCTTTTTTTAACAGTGCCCTGAAGAAATCTAGTTATTTCATAAGCCCACATGGGCCATTTCCAGGCACCTCATGTGAGTCTACTGCTTGCAAAGCTAATTAAGCGGCCATTTGTCTTCACAAAAAATGCTTGGCCTGGCTGAGCTGCTACAGGTCTATTTTCTTTTTATAGTGGCACATCTGATATCGTCTCCAGACTCCCATAGACATTCATGGAGGGATTCTCTTTTGTGGGGATGGCTTGCTGATGCACAGACTGCTACAGAATACCAGCATGAATTATGGTAGCATATTAGATTTAGGGAGTTCATTGCTCACTGCGACTTTCCTTTAGGGTATGTGATTTGAACCGCTGCTATGTTGCAAAGCCCCTTTAGATTTCCTTACGAAATATTTATAAGTGTATTTGTAGTGTCTATTTGTGTCCTGCAGTCAACTACTTTTACTTCTTAGAGAAACAAAAACTTATTGGACAATGATTTATTGAGTGTTATGTGGTCAGTGGTGGCTCCTCCGCTATAGCTCCCCGAACAAAGTCAGGAAAGGAAAAATAATACGAGACTCGTTTTATTTCTCCTTTCCTACCAAGTCTTGGGGGCGCGGCCTGGGGGTTGACAGTGGTGAGGGAAGAGGTAGTGCACTCCCTTCACTGCGCATGGTGGTTTGGCCGGCCGTATCAGGCCGGTCAAACCGTCATGGGCAGTGAAGCTCTCTCCAACCCCAGCTGCATTGCTAGGGTTGGAGAGAGCAGGCACAGACTCCCAGACTGTCTTGGAACACCAATCAAGTGTGCTCATGCCAATCCTGAAACTGCCCCCATGTGAGAGCAGCTTCAGGATTGGCCAGAGGGCATTCTGGGAGCCTGTGCCTGAAGAAGAGGAGCGCGACACAGGATGCAGCTGGCTGAAGGTAAGTCCTTTTTTAAAATTATTATTTATTTTTATTTTGCCCCTCCCCCCCACTTTGCCACAAACCACTTGTCCCAAACACCAGCTGCCACTCAGCATTGGGGCACTCGTCTTTATTGGTCGGTGGGTCAAGTTCTAAGCGACATACTGAGGGCCATATTATCAAGAACGTCGATAACATTATCGCCGGTTTAGCGGCAGGAAACTGCCGCTAAAGGGGCGATAAGGGGCTTGATAATATGCCCTTGTGAATTCCAATAGAAGCCCATGTTCTGGTGTCAAGGACATCAATCCTGGGCTTCTATTGGAATTCACAAGGGCATATTATCAAGCCCCTTATCGCCCCTTTAGCGGCAGTTTCCTGCCGCTAAACCGGAGATGATAATGTTATCGTCGTTCTTGATAATATGGCTCTTAGTTTCCAGTTTGAGGCTCCACTCTATAGAGGCCGACAGGCACCAGCGGTGAAAGACCTCTGTTGACACAATTGTGTCTGAGGAACCTCTAATTGCCTTGGGATCTCCCAACTAGATTTCTCACACCCCCCCACACCCTCCCCTATTTCACCACTCATGCAAGCCTATGCATCCTTACTATTGCGACTCCTTCGCAATACTAACATTTTTAGAGGAGAAGGTAAGTCCACATTGGCATTATCAAAGCACAATAGTAGCCCTCGTGTACATAACACTCTCTCCACCCATGCACTTCTCCTTTCTCAGTGTCATGCTCTCTATAGAGATCTGTTGCCCCGCCTGACACAATGATAGTCTTTGCCCCAAAGTCATGATGCGTGCACATTTGTGGCCTTCGCAAAAAAAAATTGACATAAAGCCTCCTCTACCCACACACCACTCCTGAAAATGGCAGCAGTGCTATGATGCCATACAGTAAAAGTTGCCTGCTGTGCAAGCACTAGGTGACAATCTTGGTGTATAGATGAGGCGATCAGTAGCTCAAAGAAATGTCTACCTAACAAAGACATTCTTATTCTTCAAAATGTTTTTGTTCTCAGTTTTTATGCTGTGCTTTTCCAACTGCATGCATTCCTTTACCATAGGAGAGTTTGCATTTTATATAGGCCACTGCAGACATGCCGAAGTTAAATGGCTTGTCAGGGCTCTAAGGCCCTTTGTCTGGTGGATTTGATACGCTAATGACTTCTCCTTCCTGCCTAATAAATCAAATAGAAAGCTGTCGAACAGAGCTATAAACCCGAGCCCTATTGGATAACCAGATCCTAATTCGAGTGTCTGCTCAGATCAGTCTAAATTCAGGTCTCTTATACTCTTCCTTACTGCTTGGAATTTACAGCATTTCTCTCATTACGGCCTTGTTACTGCTGAATGGAGCTGCTAGGCCGCCCTTCTCATGTACTTTGCTCCCCCCTCATCATCACTTTGCTCTGGCCCTCTCATTACAGCATGGCGCGCGCGATGTTCCCGCGCTCAGCAGTTTCAGGGGCCTCGGGGCTGCCGCGTCACAATAACCGCTGCTGCTCTACGTCCCCGCTTAGAAGAGAGGGTACTGTATCCTTTTGAACTCTGACAGAAGACTCTTGATTGTGAAACATTGCTTGTCTTACTGTAATGGCTGACTCTCTGTCATGTCATGTCTCTTTACCTCAAGCGCTGGGTAAATTGCTGCCTTGGCAAATCGCTGGGCGCGCGGCATCTCGCTCTGCCCTGCGCTGCTTACAAGCACCAACATTATTGCAAGCGTGGGTGTCCTTATCACAGCTTGACTCGACAGGTTGGGCTGTCGCTGTGTTTTTTGGGTTTATTTTCAGCTCATAGACCAAGTCAGCTGCACATCCTAAGTCTCTTGTCATTTAGGTAGATGACAGGTGGGGAGTGTTAAAGAACCTCCGTTAGGGTCAAAGCTCTAGAAGTTATTAAAAAAGATACTTTGTTTGCCCAATAGTTTGTTATTTCTGTGCAGCAGCTAATAATTGCTGAACACACCTATAAACTTTACATTTTTGAAAGAGGACAATAAATGTGTGAGAAGAAGCTTGCAACATTGAGCAGAGTTGAAAAGAGGTCATCCAGAGTGAAATTTCGGGGTACAAACCCCCACACTGCAAACGCAATTTGGACTGAGTCTGGCAGTACATGTAAAATCTGATTTATTGATTAATACTAACAGAAGGTCATTGGTTGCAGGCAATGCAAAACATTACCCCCTCGTCCTCCTCGTCCCCCAGTCTTTACTTAGGGTGACATGCCACCCCAAGACACTTACCCTAGTATAGAAAGTTGAGTAGAAGGACTGACCTTTTTTATGACCGTCTATCTTCTCTTTCCATTGCCTCAGTTTGCTCATCCTTGACTTCACTTTTTCTTGCTCCTGCGGAGACATACCTGCCTGGAGTATAAGACACTTTCTTTAAATATTAATATTTGGTGTCAAAGGCAGTATGTGTTCTGAGCTAATCAAGTGCTGTAGGGCTGGGGCGACTGAGCTGGGAGAGAACAAGATTTTGTTTTCGGTCTTCCATGCCATGAATTAAATTGCACTTGAAGAGGCAACTCTGATTTAGCAACTTCTTTTCTCATTCTTCAGGAAAGAAAATTCCCCCCTAGGTGAGATTCAAGCTTAGGACTTAGTTGTTCAAGTAAGGAACTGCATGAGCTGTCGTGAAAAAATTTAAAAGAGCGACTCACTTGTTGTCAAGGTGTTAGGATCACAGCTTAAACCCGATAATCATGTCTGTGTCTATAAGGTCCTAATGTTCTTAATTTGCAGATCAAATATAGGAGTTCTGCTTATGGCAAGGGCTTTCTTTGTGTATTTAAAGTGTTGTGTTTCTTGGAGAAACCTCATATCTGGGAATAGCTCCTCCCTCTAGACCATATGTAAGAAGTCTCTATGATTGTAGCTGTTTGCTATGTGGCAAGATGGAGGTCAAGAATGCTCTGAGAGGAGGCATCATGGTTCTCAGAAGACTGAATGTGAGAATCGGGAAGTCATTATTACTTTTTCTCCTAGCGACTTGCACTTTCGATTTCAGAAGCTGTATCAGATGCCATTGGGACTACTACAGACCTACTTCCTGATAAACTCCAAGCGGCAGATCCTAACGATAATGAAGAATTCTGCCCCTTTCCTAAAGGAAAATATGTACAGGGAGCTCAACTTCAGAAGGTTATTTCACACATCAGAGACAAGCTTGGGCCCTCCGATCCTGACGTTTCTACTCCATTTGAAACACCTTAAGTTGATTCCTTTTATGCACAGAACAATTAAAGGTATCCAATTGAAAGAGTGGAAAGATGTCGACCAGGCAATCCCTGCTTCTCTTCTATACAGAGTGCCCTACACTTTGCCTTAGATCAGTATTGTACTCCTGCTTTTCAGCTCACTACATTTTGAGGCAACCTTTGTTCTCTTGGTCCGGGAGGCCGTCCCGACGGGACAGGCTTCAATTTAGACCAGCCAGTCACTACTGATATCGCTCTTAGGACGTCACCCCCAAAAGGACACAGTTTGCACAACACCACATCATGTGTTGGAAGTCTGGTAAGTAGTGACTTCTGGGACATTCTACCTTAGCTCCAGAGTAAATCTTAGTTAGCTTATGAGGTGTGAGGTAGGCTTTGTGTGAAATGATAGATTGAAATCGGCAGCGGGCATTTTGGAAGACCTTCTGGTGCTACTCCAGTCCCTTTACTATTCTTTATTGTTATATATCCTCCCGGAATATTCCTCCCACTGGTCACTGAGTGGTTGCAGTTACATTCCTTAGTGTTCAAGTATGGCTTTATCATACCATATGATTAATCTACGGCTGTGCCCCATTGTATACAATGTATGTATAAATGCATGTGTAGGAATTCCAACTCGGGGCCTATGCCATAGTCTCTTTAATTGCATGAATACTCCTGCCATATATTAGAAATTGTCCCTCAAGCAAGCCATAGGTATCATTCAGTGTCGAAAGTCGCAAAGGTTTCTATTCTCAAAGAGGTCTCCTACTATATAAAGGCCAGTCTGCTCCCATAGAGTCAGCTCACGGTGCACTATCTCACGCAATCCAATCTGCAGACCACCCTAGGAAATAACAGGAGCATACAGCAGCATTGTCTGTGTATACCGAATGCATTGCTGTAGATTCTCAACTGCTGTCAGAACCTGGAATTGGAGAACTCTTAGGGCCTGGGAGACAAAATCTGTAAAGTCTTTCCTCCCGAATCCGTCCTCCTGCAACACCTGCCTCACCCACGCGATGGCCAGCCAGCCAACAGGCTACCCATTGGAGTTAAGTGGTGAAGTAGTATTCTGGGAAATCAAAGGCTCCCACACCTCCCTTATCAGGGAGCATTTTCAATATGGTCAAGCTGACCCTTCATCTTCCAGTTTCCCATATCAGCTCTACTAATGTGGAATCCAAATGTTGTAAGTATAACACAGGTACTGCCAGTGGTAGGTTTGTAAAATAGTACAGGAGGCGAGGAAGCACAATCAATTTAGCTTTTGCAACCTGGGAATTTAGAAGATCTCAGGCCAGATGTACGACCCGTTTTTGCATGCGCAAATGTGTTTGTAAACCCGTTTGCACATGCAAAAACCTATTGGGCCATGTACATAGCCTATTTAGGGAGTTGCAATTATTTTGCGACTCGCTAAATAGGTTTTGCGACTCGCTATTCGGAAGGAGCGTTTCCTTCCAAACAGCGAGTCTCAAAACCATGTACAAATGTTTTTGGTCCGCAATTGCGGTCGCAAAACACTCGCAATTACCACCTACTTCAAGTAGGTGGTAAAGTATTCGCAAATCCATGCAAAATAGTTTTTTTAAGGGTAGGCAGTGGTCTCAGGGACCACTGCCTGCCCGTAAAAAATGAAACGAAAACGTTTCATTTTTTTATTTTTATGCATCTCGTTTTCTTTTAAGGAAAACGGGCTGCATTAAAAAAAAAACTGCTTTATTCAAAAGCAGTCCCAGACATGGTGGTCTGCGGAGCCCAGCAGGCCATCATCCAATGGGCTCGCAAATTGCGAGAGGCTCATTAATATTCATGAGCCTCGCAATTTGCGACCCCATTGGGAATCTCAAACAGTGTTAAACACACTGTTGTACATTTCATTTAGCCTTTCAAGACTGAGCTTGGCGACTAATTTTCAAAAGATAGTAGACACAAAGAAGATGTTACAGCCATTTAAGGTGGGTACTAGCCATTATAAGTAATTCCTTACCTTTCCATAAGGGCCCCACAAGGATTGCATGACCCCCATTTTCCCTTTTATGCTAATGCCTGTGGCAGCAGGGCTGCTTTACCTCAGAAATCCTAGTCTCAACTTCAGATTTGTCAACAAAAGCAACAATCTCAACCTAACACATGACTATGTGTCATATGATGTAATAGGGGGCCATGCCCATTAACGTCTTCCAGCATGGAGTAAGTTAATTTAGGATGTCTGTGTTCTAGAGATGATAAATTCTCTAGCATTTATACTCCAACTTCGAGAATCATTACTTCTAAGAACTCTCATGCCTCAGCTTCCTATTCGTTCAGACTGCCTTCTTAAAGGGAATACATCTCTTCTGCTTTGAGGGACCATTTTTACTGTACCCGAAAACACGAGAAAATCAGGAGTTTTTAGCTCTATTCCTGGTCCCAAAACCTGACTGGGATTTCCGACCCATTCTTGACTTTGAGGGAATCAGACAGTAGGTACCGCATATCCTTTTCACAATGCTGACCCTTCAGATAACAATAACATTGATATATCCTGGAGACTTTCTAATGACTCTAGATTTAAAATATGCATACTTTCACATGCCTATGAAGTCAGAAAGTTGAAGATTCCATCATTTTTCAATAGAAGACCTTCATTTTTAATGTGACTCATTTGGTCTTTCAGCTGCTCCTAGAGTATTTACACAGGTATTAGCTCCAGCAGTAGCATCTTTACAACTGGAAAGTATTCCAATCTGGCATTACTTAGATGACTGGATGATGTATGCTCTTTCTTTTTCCAAAGCATGGACAGATACTCTAAAGGTCTGCAAACGTCAATGGGAATGGGGATTTTTGTTCAATCTGGAATAAATCCCGTCTAATCTCTTCTCAATCCAGAAAGGTATTGGAGCCATCTTCAGGACAAATCTGGAGTCTCTTACCAAAGAATTGCATGATATTTCTTCAAACCAATGTATGATTGGTATTGTCGTATCAAGAAACATCAGCAAATGATTAGTGAAAGATTAAAGATCTGATGACCGCCACAATACATGTTGTACCATGGGCCAGATTTAATTTCAAATCTGTGGTATCTCATGTCCTTGTGCACTGGAATCTTCAGACCAGATACAACAACTTTTAAATCCTGTTGTCATGTGGTGGTTCAAGCTCTCCATTGGTGGCTACTGCCAGTGAACTTCTAAAAAGGGATCCCTCTATCCATTGTTATGTTATTTGTATTTGTAAAGCATACTATCACTCTTGAGGGGATCTTGGCATTGAGCAGGTGTGTGCGCTACATCATTTATGCTTAGTCTTTCTTCTCAGACCGCGTAGGAGGCAGGGCCCTACCCCTGTCTATCCCGGTATTAGCGAACCGCGAATGGTCAATGCGGTATGTACAAGTGCTTTGTGTAACGTTTTAGCTATGAATGCACTATGTATACGTTATTATACATTGACTCCGTGGGTTCCATTTTGTAGCGGTGGCCATCTTATGGTTTCCCTCACATAGGCTATATAGCATGAAGCGAAAACGGGCCTTTTAGAGCACATGTGCCTTTCTTTGACTTTTCTGTGACCTGGACAGCTTGGCTCCGCCACCCCAGGTCAAACTGGTCTCACGAGTTCCCCGTCCTCTGGCCACCTGTGATTAGCATCAGGGCTTGACACACCATAAAGTCTTTTCATCCTACACAAGCCTCCGGCTAATCTCTTTCACACCTGACTGTTCCTGCTTTATGGCTTGTTTCCCAAAACAGGAGATGCTCATGTTTATTGGGGCCTATCGATATCTGATGTGGGATCTGAGCCTTGCTGGGTAAATAATTACGGGCTGGCTTAACTGGAATGTGGGATGGTCATCATGACTCTGCCTTTTCGTTTGCAATGTATACATGTGAATGGCCAACTGCAAGAGAAGGGCCGTGTTGCCCAGAGCGTAACATTCTCCATAAAAGAGGAGACTGGTTTCTGTTCTGTAGACTGCCTCATTCAGTTGCTAAGGCTTCTGTGCGACGTAGTCTCACTCATTTGAGTTTAATAAAGATGTCTTTTCATATTTCATCTTCTGTTGCCAAGTTCTTTGTTATATTATCAAGATATGCAGAATTTTATAATACCACATCAGGAAGTACTCGAAGTCATAGGGTGCTACCCCTAGCACCTCTGGGGTCTTAAAAATTGGAGTACTTCAGTTGGCGCCCAACGTTGATCCTCATCAGAGAAGTGACTTTCTGTGGGAGTGATCTTGTCAGGAGACTGAAATCTACTGAGGAGGACAGAACGGGATTCTACCAAGAAGGTACTCTGTGCACAGGGATTCTGGAGATTCTTTGATTATGTAGCCCGGTATATTTCTGCTCTTCCTGATTTTGATCCTCCACATGATGTCACTCAAAAGGTGAGAAAAAGAACCCTTTTGGCGTGAGTATTATAGAAGACGTTTGGTCATGTAGAACTTGACAATTAGAATTTGGATAACCTTTTGATTATTATGAATAAGAATTAAGTATAAGTGGGTTGCTCCCAGTCCTTTGGTTCTTTGGGTCTTTACTTTGGTTATCGCAATTACCAAAGCCGAGGGGTTGGTTTCTTGGTTTCTGATTTGGTCATTGCAATTACCAAAACCGAGGGTCTCGCATATTTGCGAGTGTATTGGTAGAGATAACCCCTTGAAGTTTGAAGCTAGATTAGTGAGCTATAAGATGCCTGATCTTAGCAAATTTGGAAATGTAGCTTTTGGTTTGTATAGGTTTGGATATGCGAATTGCAATTTGTGTAGGCAGGTAATGAGGAGATATTTCTCCATTTGGTTTTGATTATAATACTTGCGTTTTCCGCAGTATTTTTGGCATGCCTGTTTGTAAGCTCACATGGAAAAATGTGTTGCTTTTTGTTTTGAAAGGTACCATAGTGTGGGAAATATCTAAATAGGTTAGATTTAAAAACATATTTCTTCCTTGGTGATTTTGTATCCCCAGGGAATTAAAATATGACATAATACAAAACAAGGATCCTTCGTTCTGCGCAGTTTCATGAATGAAGATATGCAGAACGATTTTGTGTGGTGTTCTGCTAGGCAAAGCTAGTGAATTGAGCGCATTCACTACTTCTTGGACATGCATCTGTCTGTGGGGCTGTTTATGCAGCCTTTTGGAACACTATTGAAAAGCGTTGCTTGTAAATATGACCTACAACTAGTATTTGCAAATGGTTTGTTTCAAGTATAGTCTGTGAGCTGTTCTTTCTTTCTGTCATGCGTATTGATTTGTAAGTCAACTGTGTGTTTAAATGTCTGTGTTTTTTTTTTTTTCATTAGTGCAACTTCTGTAAGTAAATTGCGACGGCGCTATTTATGAAAAATGGCTAAAGCGCGCTGTATTGTCTGTTTAACCCCTTTCTGTTTATGTCTGAAATGAGCTCAATATGTGTTTGTGGGTCTTCTGATGTTTCCAGTCTGTTAAGTAAATTGTTGGTTAATTAATATCAAGTAGAAACTTAAAAAAGAAATCCAGAAACGAACCATGTGACGTGCTAAAATAGCTATATGGTGCTCTTTAATTTATAGAATGAGCAATTGTGCACATATACAAAACTGCCGTTAAATGCTTAAAGGATAAAATTAGAAACACATTCAATAGATATAAATCAGGCCCCAAAAACGAAATTATCTATTTTTGCAAAAGTAAATAAATTTACAGCATTTTCCTTAGATGCATTGTATTAGATGTTCACAGGCAAACTTTTCAGCTGCAGTATATTTGATAGAAATGTTCATTCAGCCAGCACCTTCCCAGTTGAACACGGGTGGAATTTTGCAGAACCGTCCTTTTAAATGAAAGTGGCGCAAAAATGTGACGCATTTCAAGTTGGGCTTATGTGCTTAGGCGTGTGAGTTAATGTGTCCAAAATGATAGGCAAGGGATGCAGCTTGTTTTTTATACATGGATTTATCACAAAAACGAATAATTGGGATTTTTAAAAAAAGAAAATTATTAATCATGGAAAAATTATTTTAAAAAAATAAGTGCTTTTCAAAATCGTTTTTTGATATTTATAAAGCTTAATACTCATACTATGACCTCCTAGCATTAAAATTTGATTTAAGTTGTGTTGCATCACTAAAATGACAAGCATTCGCGTGTACAATTTTCCCTTGGCGCAGGCGCAAACAAGCCCATTTCTATAAAGTATAAGTTATTATTTCCAATGCCTGACTCATGGGTTATGTAATAAACATTCTGGTAATGCATATTATGCAAAAAAATTGTAGGATATTCATTTTTTAATGCCAAAAGAATGAAAGTCGAATTTGGGTAGAAAACACTGTTTGAACTGCATTTTCTTCCATTCAGAGTACTTTTTAAAGTGTCTCAGACTTCAGTAAATGCATACGTTTAGGTTTGATATATATTTACAGGTTGTGCCTTCTTATGATTCAATGAGTCAATGTGCCAGTACAAAGGCTTGTTTTAATATCAGGGTTGAAGGTTCTAACTTTAGCTGTGTCTGTCACGATACTACTGAACACGCTATGAAAAACAGGACCTTTTTAAAACTTGGAGAAATTAAATAAAATATGGTGTCGCAACCCGCAACTATTTGATGTTAATAAAAAACGGCCTTAATGGAGTTAGCACCCACATAGAGAAAGAGAAATGGAGAATTCTTTTTTGATGAAGGAAAAAGAAGATGTTTGTGAGCAGGTACGTGATGAAGTCAGTAATGATAGAGGGGTGGAGAAATGTAGAATTACGGTTATAGGAACTAGGTAATACGTAGGAAGGAGAAGAACAATTGGGAAAATAGAATGCCGTGGATTGAAGAGAGATGATGAAGGGGAGTAATAAAGACATGAAGAGTAGTGTGAGGAAGGTTGTATTGACGAAGGGAATAAAAAGGAATGCGGTATCGGTTTGAGTAAGTAGGAGGGGAAAGATGAGATTGCAGGTTCTAGCAGTAGGGGTGAAAATATTGTAATTACCTAACGGGAGGCACTGAGTTTCATATGCTAATATGAAAGCGACGAACAGAGCTTGAATAAAGGCAAGTGACTAAATGATGAAGAAAATATCAAAACTCATTGCAAATGCATTTCGCAGTGCCAGTGGACTGGGGCAGAAAGCGGTCCCAATTGCTGGAGTTCAGTCTAACTTTAGCTGGGCCTACTGAGACGTTCATTCATTTAAGGTTGTTGAAATGTGTACCATTAAATAGGATTGTAACAAGGATTTATTCTAAAAAGTGGTATGTGTGTTATTAAGTTTCGTGAATTATTCACAGTAAATGTAGTTTAATAATCTAGGAATAGAGATAATTTTTTTTTTTTTAGCGCCTAAAAAGGAGAAATTATTTTTCAAAATAGAGTGAATTATTGCAAGTTAGGAGGAATTAGGAAGGCCTTCTGGCTTTGACAAATTCAGAGTGGCAGGAGCTGGGGGTTGGAGAGCTGCAGAGGCTGGCTCAAGTTACGCTGTTGAGATGCTATCTTTAGTTCAATGGAGTAGGCTGCCACGTTGACATTTATGACCTTTTAAATTAGGGCCTTGCCTCTGTGGAATGCAGAATGACCTTGCTACACAGGCCTCTGAAGGTGGGGTTTCTGGTTTCTCCAAATGAACATCAATAAAACTAAAGAACTTAATTCCAAAGGGAAAATATAGCAAAGGGGTTTCTTTGGAAGCCCAAACATCATGTTAAATGTTTTGCAGAACTGATACATTTGCGTCTCGCTCTAAAAAAAATAAAAAAAAAGAATGATGCCTGCTATTAGCTCTTATTTAACAGAAAACGGAGTGTTTCATTAAGTCTTAGACAGACAAAAAGATTCTAAATTTTTTTTAAGGCTACATGCCTAAATGTGAACGAATTGACAAATTACGACTTATTTTTCACAGTGGAAATTGTAGGTGCCAAATTAATACGGAGTGTCAGTGTAACGATTTTTTTAGAAAGGTAAAACTAAAGTGGCTGGATGTTGCAAGGACTGACAAGGGGGTACAGTTAAGTAATGGCAATTTATTTTTGTGTATTTGGTCCTATCATGAATTGTTCTTGCTGGTCCTGTATGTTAGAAGAGAGACAGTAACGTTATATTTGACAGCAGATTTCCATTGCCTGGTGATCTACTGTCAAAAAGGAGGGTAAGGATTTTAAACCTGACAAATTAAACAGGCCCAAATATTGGGTTTTGGGCTGCAGGTTTACAGTGCATAAAAGTACATGACATGGTGTTGTGTGTCACCGCTTATTTTACATATGCTATTGTTTTGTCTATGCTTTTTTGTGCTTGATATACAGCAAGTATATCTGATGGCTTGACGTTTTGTGCGTTTTTATTATTTTTTGCATGTTTTAGTTGTTTTTGTTGCTGCTTTTTATACTATTACAAGTTTACCTGTGTTGTGAGGGGATGGTCATGACGATGCCCATCGCTACGCAACAGTTGGTTGAACTTGTTCTGGTTACTAAATTCCACAGCTAATGATATTTCATGCTGTGAACATGAGAGGCAGCACTTTACCAGTGCATGTCTAAATTGGCTATAATGGTATTACAGAAAACTAAAAGAGATCTACAGGATCAAAGTGTGTCACCTGCAGTTAGTCACGTTACTGCCCCTTTCCTTTAAAGGAACAGGCAGCCCTACGTTTATGTATCTTTGATTGGACCTAAGGATGAAATTATAGATCTGTGACTCAAGGTGGCCTAATTTCTATATTACATTAGTTAATGGTGTCCTGTCTCCTAAGTAGCATATGGCCTTTGCTTCTTAAAAGAAAACTAGGTTTTCATTTTTCCCTGCAGAAGGAACTGGAACATTAGCTAAGATTACCGTATATGGTGTAGTCGCCAGCGGTAGAGTTAAAATGTATGTAACTTTGGCCTTTTGTGTACCACCCGTACTCTTGGTGTAGTGACTATCACCCAAGTAAATTTTTGTCCTTCCTATAGATTTTTATTTTTTATTGCTTTTGTTGCTTCTTATGTCGCATCATGCTTAGTTATTGGGGATTTTAGTTGTGTCCTAGTTCCAATTCCCTTTTCCGTATTCCTTTCACCAGTCAGCCCATTTATTATTGTAGGTGTATTGTTCAGGTACACACTTCCAGACTGCAGTGATGCACCAGGAACCTCCATACTATGTATAATGCCCTCTTGTATGACCAGACTGGTTTTCAAGAATTGTCCCTAGGCCTGCTTCAATGTTTTCCAGCCTGACTGTCAAGTATATTATACTATAGTAAGACAAGTTTTCCATCCCGATAGGAGATAACTTACGTTTACCTTTTTTGAACATGACGAATTTTCAATGTCTATTTTTTAATGTGGTTTTTACCATTTTTGTTCCTGCTGCTTTAATTTTCGGTGGGATCAGAAGTTTCTAATCATGCAAATATCAGGACCCTCTAGTTCTTGTCTTTTGTTTTCATATCTGACTATTAGCCTGTGTATTGCCTAGTGCACCTGATGTGAAAGGTTTCTACCTGCCTATGATAATCTGTACCATGTGATTTCTCTATTGAGATGTCCTAGATAAGGAATTTAGAAACACTTATATATAATCATTGAAAAAAAAATGTGTTTGCCCTATTAGACAATGCCACCATATGTGAAGACATCCATTTAGATAGAATTCTCGTGTAGTTATCTACCCTTAGATGATGGAGGCTCTCACACGGAAACCCAATTGAAAAGCTTAGAGGCACTGTTTTGCCTACTGCCTTTTTATTTGTATTGCTTCCTGAGAAAGACAGTGTATTCTAGACGAAAATTGTCCGATGGCGTGTGGCCACTCCTTTGAAAATCACAGGCCACCTGTTTACAGTCCCCTTGTTATACAACAAATTGTTTAAAGCATCACACTTGCTTCATCAGAAGGCGTTCAACATCAGAAAAGAAGGAGGAGCTGGTTTTGCCACAGAACCAGAATTCCAGTGCAAAAGAGCGCCTGTCATGTGCTGGTAACCTCTGACAGTGTGCAGTCCCTTGAGCTCCTTGGCCTGAGTTTTTGGCCACACCCCCCCCCTCTTTTCCTTTGCTTCAATGGAAGTGCAGTACACCGGCGGATCCAAGATTGACAGAAGGCACTACATTCCAGTGCCCATGGAAGAGCAGCCTGAGCGTCCTCTGACACTGAATGACGAGTGTTGGAGTCTGAGAATGGTCCCGAATCTGCACGAGATGACCTGTGCCCTTGATCAATGGAGAGCACACTACCTGTAGTGCCTGCCGCAAAGGAAAAATACTGGCGCACTGCCTTGAGACATTGAGACTTTTTCGAGTGAGCTGTGGGTGTTTGCCAGGAGGGCACTCCAACTAAGCAGTACTTTTCTCATGAAAGGCTTGAATGAAGAGGCCCAGGCAAAAGAAAACAACAGAAGAAGATTTGATGGACAATAGAAGCCTGCCAGAGAGGCTTTTTGAACGGACTCTGGGCATAGGTGGTTTCACAAGAGGTTTCCGTGTGATTGTATAGACTAGGTGTTAGAAGTCTGTTTGTTTTGCTGGCATTGTCTAGTATAAGCAGAATAAAATCCATTTTCTGTCGAAGAGTACCCCCTTTTCACCTCAGAGCATTGATGAGGGTCACCACTGTTTCACCTGAACATACAAAATGTATAGAAGCCCTAAAATGTTACTAAATAATTTTAGGATTTGCTTTTTGCTCAGGGTTGTAGACAATTATTATTTCATTTGTGATAGTGGTCGCTACTTTCTCCCGTTGTCTATATATTCTTAATAACGTGTTTTCTAGTGTTTTTTTAAACATGACGTTGTCATTTATGGGTGGGATTGATTTTCTCTACTCAATTGACTTCTGCACCCTCTTCCCAACCCATGTCTTTCCCTACCACTGTTTCTTTCCACTTTTTTCACCCTTTTCCTGAACATGAGCAGGTTAAAAGAACAGAATTCGTAAGCAATTCTTTTGTACAGCTTCTGCATCGACACTAGTTAGTAGTAAACATCACTAATTGTTGGGGGTGTGATCTTATGCCACCTAGATAGAGGTATTCCTTATTTTGTCCTGCCATATGTGGCCTTTGTGCTACTACATGTGTAAGGAGACGTGTCCCGTGAGAGTCGCTAAGTAATAGGATGATGCTACAGCAACATCTCCATGACTTCATGTCTGTAGACCTGGACTCGGATTGATGAGAGTATAGTTATTGCCTATGTAAGGGCAAAAGGAGGGTCTGTCGTACTTTAAAATTTGGGACCGCGTAGGAGGCAGGGCCCTACCCCTGTCTATCCCGGTATTAGCGAACCGCGAATGGTCAATGCGGTATGTACAAGTGCTTTGTGTAACGTTTTAGCTATGAATGCACTATGTATACGTTATTATACATTGACTCCGTGGGTTCCATTTTGTAGCGGTGGCCATCTTATGGTTGCCCTCACATAGGCTATATAGCATGAAGCGAAAACGGGCCTTTTAGAGCACATGTGCCTTTCTTTGACTTTTCTGTGACCTGGGCAGCTTGGCTCCGCCACCCCAGGTCAAACTGGTCTCACGAGTTCCCCGTCCTCTGGCCACCTGTGATTAGCATCAGGGCTTGACACACCATAAAGTCTTTTCATCCTACACAAGCCTCCGGCTAATCTCTTTCACACCTGACTGTTCCTGCTTTATGGCTTGTTTCCCAAAACAGGAGATGCTCATGTTTATTGGGGCCTATCGATATCTGATGTGGGATCTGAGCCTTGCTGGGTAAATAATTACGGGCTGGCTTAACTGGAATGTGGGATGGTCATCATGACTCTGCCTTTTCGTTTGCAATGTATACATGTGAATGACCAACTGCAAGAGAAGGGCGGTGTTGCCCAGAGCGTAACATTCTCCATAAAAGAGGAGACTGGTTTCTGTTCTGTAGACTGCCTCATTCAGTTGCTAAGGCTTCTGTGCGACGTAGTCTCACTCATTTGAGTTTAATAAAGATGTCTTTTCATATTTCAGCTTCTGTTGCCAAGTTCTTTGTTATATTATCAAGATATGCAGAATTTTATAATACCACATCAGGAAGTACTCAAAGTCATAGGGTGCTACCCCTAGCACCTCTGGGGTCTTAAAAATTGGAGTACTTCAAGCTTTGCATTCCAGGGTAACTGCCCTGAAGATGTATAGTTGTATAGTGCCTCAAGTAAGTCAGGACTGATACGAGGATGACGTAGGCAAGGATACAGGAAGATTACTGGTAAGTGATCAGGACATGAACAAGAAGATTTTGCTCAGTTTTTAATAGGAACCAGTTAAAAAATGTGAGCAAATACCAGTCACGCCCGTTTTTTGAAGTAGTGCCAGGATCTAAGTAATCCATATGACGCTGATTCAGGGCATCAAAGGGTAAGCAGTGATACTTAAATTCCTTATGTTACAATTGGAGTCATTTACCTTTGATGACATTGGACCCAAAACTGATCTCCAAGTATACTCCTTAAGTATTTGATCCTGAGATTAGTGAAATAGAGCAGTCCAAGGACTACTCAGGAAGGTGTCTTGGATGAGAGATTCATAAGTCAGTAATGTACATATTAACAATAAATGAATGTTCATCCAGTGCAAAAATACTTAAGTAAGCATTTGCCAGATCTCTCTGGCTCGTATGGACTACGGATTTATGATGCAGTGGATTACACAATTGAAAACATTTCCTTTTTGGATTTACCATTGGGTTTTAACAATATACCAGCCCCTGCCAACTGTCTTTGACACAGGGTGTGTACAATAAACAGATCCTGCAATGTTAGTAAAGCGCATCAGTAAATCTACAAGACCTGTTCCACAGGGCTAGTCACAAGGTTTAATATAAAACACTCTTTACCATTTTGTTCACACCAGAATGGATATGAAGGAGATAATGTTTGTGTTAGTCAAGCACTTCTCGTGAAGACAAGCATCACAGTTATACTTTGGGTTTCTGCTCACAGGCAAAGAGCAGTGTTTTGCTTAAAGGTGGTGCACCATTGGTTGCACATGGTCATTACCATGTAACCAACCATGGTGTTTGACACAAAACTCTATCTACTGAAAAAAAAGTAGAGAGTTTTGCACAAGAAATATTGCTTTGACGTTTGCATTATTGAGGAGAAATGCTTTTATGTTTTGCAATCTTCTCTGACTTTGCAAGTGTGCTGCACTGCACAGTGCACAGCCAAAGTAAGAAACGTATGAAAAGTTAGTCTACGCATAGTATTTTGTACCAAAAAGGTATCCTTCCAGTACAAATCCTTTGCTAAGCATGATGCACACATCTTTGCAAAATGGTGCTGTGGGTATGTGTGTTGCACTTGGCAGCCTGATTGTGAGGCAGCTCTGGGGAGAGAGCAGGACTATGTCACATCGCTATAGGTATGTGTTAGAAATGGGGTTTCTGGTTGGCTAGTGTATGCAGTATGCACCTGAGCCAGGCAGAACCCACCACTCAAGTCAGTATAAGGGAGTTACACACCCAAGATAACCCCTGCTCACCCCCTTGGTAACTTGACAAAGCAGTCAGTCTTATCCCAGACGCAATGTGTAAAGCATTTGCAGAAAACATGCACACCAGTGACACACTACACATACCTCAAAAAGAGACTCCAAAACAGGTTTTATAAAAATATTTCATATTGTATATAAAACAAATTAGACCACAGTCACACAAATCACTTTGCCAACTAGGAAATTGTCAAAACATTACTGCTCATAGATCACTTTGCCAACTAGTTAATTGTCTTAACAATAGAGCAATAAGGTAAATACTCATAAGTTGCACATGTCAGAACAGAACATCATAAAAACAACATTATCACTCATAATATGCAGTTCCTTAAAAGGATACTTGTTATCCTATCATTTTCAGTTGTAAAACGACACAACTCATAACAACAGGACATATGATGTAGCATTTAGGTTTACATAAATCACCAGATATTATTGTGTACAAATCACCAAATCCATATCACCCTATCACATAGGGTAAATCCATCCCCTACAGTCACAGAGAATCCATAGGGACAGCGCCCTTGCACTTCTACTGATATCTGGAAGATAACAGGTCCCCCACACGTAGGTTATCGAGGCACCTGTCCACCTACTTATCGTGAGTCCCACGGAGTGAGGAAAAGGGGCACAGCGGGACCTCCATCCAGGGTTCCTGCCCACTTGGCTAATTTTGTGGCAGGACAAACTCAAAATGCCCCCAACAGTGAGAGGCAGCTGCCCACAGACACAAAACAAATGCAGTAATATACCAGAAATGCTCCAAAGGAATGCATCAGGATGGGGGGCAGACACACCATACCGCTGTCAGTGGGGAGACCTTGCTGGGTCCCCCGCAGGCAGAAATCCGTAGATGGGGCTGCCTTAGGCAACTATTATGGAGACATCCTGTGGTCTCGAGCAGCCTCTCCTGCGGTGCGTAAGGGTGCAACACGCCAACCTAGCACAGCTGCAAGTCTCTGGCTCCCCTTTCCTCGGGGAGTGTCCTGCTGTAGTCGACCTTCACTGAAGAGGCAGGGCTCTAATGTTCAGTCGTTCTCCTTCCAGCACTTCTTTAGCTTTTGCGGCTGCTCTGCTGATGAGCGGCCGCACTCGGCTATAAGGAATCTCTCAGGCTCATGCCAAAGTGGGTGGGGGGGCTCAACCCAGAGACGGCACCAACTCTTACTGCCCACCGGAGCTTTGTTGGGCCCGTAAAGCACACAGGGACTTTTCAGAAATGAAGTGCCAGGCAATACCTTTGGAAAGGAAACAGCACAATGGAACTTCGACTCAGGGAAGCACACAGAAGCTCCTCCAGCAATAAAGGTGGGGGTAGGGTTTTTGTTTTTAAAAAAAAGGTGAAGAACAGTCCAGTCTTTCTCCTGCTCCATGCAGGAGCAGCAACTGGAAGCCTACCCTACACATATCAGGGGCGGCACTCCTCACACAGCTTCTCCAGCTCTCCTCTGAGGCAGGTTCTTATTAAGTATAGCAAGTATCTTTCTTGAAGTCTTTTATCTTCCTGAGGCTTCCGACAGGAAGCAAGCACACACAAGCGCTTGGAGATTCATCCCAAGGAGGATACCACAGCAGGGTAAAGAGAGTCAATCCTTTTCCTCCATCACAGCCAGAAGCAGCAACTGCAGGCCAAATCCTAACACAGCTCTTCAGCTCTTCTCGGCACGGTCCTCTTGTTTCTTGAAGTAATCTAATGTCCTGGGGATTAAGGTCCAATACTTATTCCCCATTTTGTAATTGTTCTCTTTGTGACAGAGTCTCTGAGCTCAGTCCAAACCAGGTCTGCCCTCTCTGGTCCAGCATGACTGCGATGAGTCACCCTGGCAAGGCAGGACACACCTCAACCCCCCTTTTGAATGGCCAGAGTGAATGCACATCCCCAGCTCCTCTCACTCCAAAATCAGATGGTGAATACACAACCAGCCAGAGGAACACAGAATGGTAAAGCAAGAAAATGGCCACTTTCTAAAAGTGGCATTTTCAAACACGTAATGTAACAAGCATTTGTAATGCAATAGGTCTCGCATTTGTTAAGGCTATTGACTTTGCCAACAGAAAACCGGGCGCCGTGCTGAAACATAAAGCACGGCGCCCGTGCACATAAAGTTATTCACATGGCGGCCCGAGAAGCGGACGCCATGGTAATAAAAACAAGTTATTAAAAATGAAAGTGCCGTCAGCCTGCCACACTCTCAGTGCGCTGTCACATGAGGGGGTGCGGTATCTTAAGTTGTGTGGTCACATTAGGGGGCAAGTTAACAAAAATGAAAATGCCATCAGCCGGACGCGCTCTCAATGCGGTCTCGTATGGCGGGGTATCTTGTTGTGTGGCTGCATTGGGAGGATAGTAAACATTCAAAGTGGCCTCAGCTAAGCATCAGCTTAAGGGTAGTTGCTTCATCCTGAGGCAAGGCAAAGTAAAAAAAGAAAATAGTCCTTGGAAAACAACAAACGCACACAGGAGAAATGACACACATAAAAGGGGCATTCGCCATTGGCGTGACAAACACACCAAAAGGTGGGATAAATCAGCCAATTCACCACACAAAAGAAACACATTTTGAAATCTACAGGAAAGAACCAATCATGAGTGATGGGCTTGCCTTTAGCCGTTTCAGTAGATACAGCATGTCTTACAAGGCAGCACGTGTGTGCTGCCTAGGCTCGACCTAAAAACCACATTTACCAAAAGGTGTATTATTAGATTCTGAGCTCAGACAGCCTAAACCCCCTTCCTCTATCTTGACCCAATTGAAAAAGTCACATGTGAAATGTTACAGTGCAACCCCAATTATAGCCTATTTGAAGACAGCCTTTCAATAGTGAAAAAACTAAATACACAGTATTTCACTACTAGGACATTTAAACACACCAGTACATGTCCTACCTTTAACATACACTGCACCCTGCTCATGGGGGTGCCTTAGGACCACCTGAGGGGTGCCTTACATGTAAGAAAAGGAAAGGTTAGGGCCTGGAAAGTGGGTGCAATTGCCAGGTCAACATGGCAGTTACAAACTGCATGCGCATACACCACAATGGTAGGTCTGAGACACATTTACAGGGCTACTGATGTGGGTGGCACAAGCAGTGCTGCAAGCCCATTTAGTAGCATTTGATTTACAGGCTCTGGCACACACCATGCACTTTGCTAGGGACTTACCAGTAAATCAAATATGGGAATCATGTATAACTAATCATATTTACAATTTACACAGAGAGCATAGGCACTTTAGCACTGATCAGCAGTGGTAAAGGGCCCGAATCCTATAGACACCAAAAACAGGGTCAGAAAAATAGGAGGCAAAAGGCAAAAAGTTTGGGGATAAACCTGAAAAAAGTGCCACTTCCTGCTGTCTCCCTATAACGCAACACAATGTTGCACTATGAGACATTTAAGTAAATATACCCTTAAAAGTGTTCTTAAAGTGATTCACCAACGCCCTTCTACGCAGCTTCTATACTTCTGGCACTGCACTGAGCTGCTGCAGACACTAGGCTTGACTGTACCCTCTATTGCCTACAAGACTTCAACTTTGTTACGCCTTCCTTCTTTGCTTTCATACAATCTCCTTCTCCTTTAATTTCTTCCCTTTTTTCCAAATGCTTTTTTGTCACTTCCTTCAATGCCTTTTCTCTATATCCTTTTGTGCTTTCTTAATCCATAAATTTGTTATCTTATGTGCTTTGCTCACTTTCTCCTAAGTGCTAAGTACTTGTTACCGCGTGCAATTCATTCCCGTAGGAATATCTCTGCGCTGTTTTGTAAATGATCAGACAATTCTGGTCAATATGAAATATTTCTCATAGTTTTACCTGGCGCTTACTTCCATTCATGCTCTCACCTATATTCTTAAGTTTCTCATCATCAAGTCCACTTCCCACTTTCACTTAAGCTGCTCCTTTTCAAAGACTGTATTCTTTGTTATCACTCCTCCTTCTTCTGGTTTTTTTTCTTCTCTTTTAAAAAGTTACTTTTTTTGCTCCCTATCTTTCCCAGTCTCAGGTGTGTTTCTCAGCCCCTCTCCTGCTCTGTGTCTTGTTCTCTTTTCTTTTCCTGCCTTTGGTACCCTCTCATTCGAGAGAAACTGAGGTGTATGTTTCGAACGTGAATGCTCCTCATCCTGTCATGTTCTCTCTCTTGCCATGTCTTTAATTTCCACCATTTAAGTTCCATTCCTCATCAAATGAAAGTCTGCCATCACCATCTATCCGTCCTATTTGCCTTCGTTTCACAACACTGGTGTGTCTTTATTGGTGGAGACTTGCAATTTCCCTATATTTCAAGCAAGAAAGTCTGACCTAGGAAGACAGTGTACATTAGTGTGTGAGGCTGATGTTTTCTCCCTATGAATCAAGGAGATTTAAAATTTGCACCCCTCTCTGCATTCCTTGAGTTTGAGTTATATGGCCTGTGTCAACTACGGAATGCATAAAGAGTCTGTGAGTTTATATCTTCATAGCCTAGCAGCATCACTTCTCATGGGCAGAAACAGCAGTGCTAAATATTGCTAAGTCACACCTATGGTGCCTTCATTATCCTGTGCTCAGTACCATGCAAGCCAGTTTCACCATCCCTGGAAATTAAAACCTTAGAATTGTTTGTGTATAACTGTGTCGTTTCTATGTATTCCTCTCTTTTGCATCTGCTGCTTTGGGACCTGTTGCAACTCCTCTCACCCCAAACTCACTTACCAGTGTGGCATCAGCTGTTGCTGCATGAGTCCATGAGTGAAAGTGCAGCAGCAGAGGTCATCCTGCTTTCTCATGACTCGTCATTGTGCACCACAATCTTCGGCACCAGCCACACCTATAAGTTTACTTTAAAAGGTGCCAAAGCAGGCAGCATGGCCTGCGGGAAGGCGCAACGATAAACTTGCAGGACGTTAAATCTCAAAACACTGACAAGAGCAGGCAACAGAACGAGAAACATGGAATTGGGTCTAAGAGGGGCAGCATCCAACGAGGGACCTCCAAAAACTGGCACCTGGGTACCCCGCCTCCAAGGGGATTGGCCAACAGAAAAACAAATTAGTCCAGCGCTGTGATGGAGCGGGTAGTACAAAATTTTGTATACCCCCCCTAATTTGCATGCCTATATTAATTAGAATAACCTATTAATTATAATAGTATTAATGTGTTTGCATGAAATTTAATCAACATTACTAATGAACTAAATACAAGTGGGATTAGCATTTTGCATGGCTGAATAATTGTTATTATTAACATATGTACGCATACTAACAGTAGAAAAATAGAATATTGCATGGTATATGTTGCTTTCGTGACGTTTTGGTAATGTTGCACCAGATGACATCAATGGGTGAATATAAACGCTTTAAATGTCGCTATATGCTAGATAATTACAAGCACATAAGGGAATTAGTGAGGGTTTTACACTTTATTCATTATTTCTATGTATTGATTACTCTTTGTGTTTGTTTCACTTAAGTTGTCCTTTGGGCCTAAAACCAAGATGGCCACCAAACGAACTCGACGCGATGGGCACCATTCCACGAGGCTTTGGACGAAGTGCGCCTGCCCTACGACTTGCTCCTGTAGCCTCGACATGACCCTACTCTCGATGTTCCCAAGCAAGGTCACAGTGGGAAGCCCACCAAGTACTTTGACAAAGGACTTTTACAAAAACCGGAAACATCAAGAAACATGACCTAACCTCTTGAACTGTGTGAAATCTCACCGGACGATCCTAACCGACCAATGGATGAAGCCCAAATTTTGGTAAATGTATCGTCTAGACCTTACTTTCATTATAAAATGATGGTAGAATAGAGAGGGCAAGCCGCTTCCTTATAATTTCTTTTGCTGACGGAGACGACAGTGACGCTGTGTTCCTGAATCTTTGACAGACTGAATTGCTGCCCATTTTTTTGATGAACTGAGGACTTCCTAAAATCTATGGGCACTGATTGATGCTTGCACAGCTCTGGTCCTTGATCATACATGATGATGCATGACTGTATATTCTGTACAGCTTTACCTTGAGGCAGCAGGATCGTGAGGCTCCTCATCTAAATACCATCCTTCAGCAACTACACTTCCAGTACCACCTTCAACAAGTGAGGCTTCCCACTTAAGGGTAGTTCCAGGTAACAGAATGCAGACTTCAGGCTTAGTTTCGAAACTAGCAAGCACTTGGCAATCGGACGCTCCAGATCAGAAAACTTCCCGCAAACACTGAAGTAAGGATCTTGACACTGGTCAGTAAGAGTTCCTGGCAGTCTGAACATGTGGCGTCCCACCTCAAGCTAGCACCTGATGGCGGGCAGGACACGCACTCGCACAGGAGTGAGACAGAGTGTGTGTAAGACCACAGAGGCAAAGGCAGGCTGCCGCAGTACCGCAATCTCCTTATCAATGTGCCTTTGGGCAGCATTCTTCTTTTTGGGTGACTTGTTGGAGACATCCTCAGCGTATCCATGCTTCAATTTCTTCTTCTTTTCTGAATTCCTTGGAGAGGAACGCTGGGATAGGATATCCTGCTATATCCAAGACGGTGGTTTTTCCATTCCGCTCTATAGGAAGTTCCCAGTCCAACATTGTGGTCTAATTTTCTGTGAGGTAATTCGTGTCCTGGTCTATTTAAGGAGCAATTTCCATTCACTCCTTGTGTTGCAATGCTCTGGGTCTCCTGTGGTGTGTTGCAGCGCTCCAGTCATTCTCTGTGAATCTACTGTTTCCTTCCTGCTGTTGCAGTTCTCCAGTCATCTTCAGTTGGTTTTGAACTTCCATCTCTGCATTAGTTTATAACTTGTCTCTTCAGCTTCCAGAACTCATCATGGAGGTTTTTTGTCCTCAGGCTGTTTCCTCCTTCCTGGGGCCAATTCTAGAAGGCACTTTCGACCTAGGCATTTCCTGTGTTGGCATCAACATGGCTATTTGAAATTGGTTACTGACACCTCTGGTAGTCAAGAACTGTGAAAACATGGGCCTCCAGTCCAACTTGAAGCCAAAGACTGTCCGCCAGGTGTCAGCTCCATGGACGAACAAGGAAACTGCCCAATATTTATTCTCAAGTGTTTACAAATCTGCTTCTGAGTCTTGTTCAAATTTTGGGGCACTTTTCTGTGCCTATGTATCTTTGATTATCAAGCCACAGTGTTTGTGACACAGATGCAGCAACAAAGACTTCAAAGGACAGGATGCGATGTCTCTTCCCACCATCTAAGGAAGTCTGTTACAGGAATATAATGAGGCGGAATGAAGCATGGCCACAGATCGATGTGTCACCAGATCGCCAAAAGGGGTTAAGGGCCTTGTTTGAGTTCCAGAGAGGACAGGCATGGAAAGTATCGCAAATTGGATAATAGAGACTGACATAGTTAGGGACAGTTGGTACACTTCCAGGTTGGAGGCAGGACTTCTAGGTCAAGCAAGGTAGAGCTAGTATATAAACATCTCACAGGCAGGAACATGGCCTTCTTCCTTGTTCTTTCAGCTTTCCACTGCCATATTAGTTCCTCACCTGTCCTTGCATTCATTACACTTTGTTGCATGCATCCTCCCCAATTCCTTATTCCTTTTGTAACCTCATTTCTTACTGGACTCAAGTGTGTTCCTCGGTCCTAAGCTTGACATAAAGTTTTTGATGGCTTCTTCGCTACCTACATGCACCTGTTCATTGGCGTCCAGCTTTCGGCCTTCCAGTCTGCTTGTAGTTCTTCATCACTGCTGGAAATATATGCTCCATCTCCTCTAGCTCCAGTTCATTTACCAGATAGGACATGTGATTGTTGTCGTCATCCAGAGCCCTGTCAAATGTAAGCTAAAAGGGCACAGATGTATGTGCTTTAAAGGCCTTCCATGTAAGAAATGAAGAAATGTTTCAGAAAAATCATATTGTTTTAATTTTGTCAAGATTGCCAAGTAGTGTGTTAGAAATGGAGTCTCTAGTTGGCAGAGGGACCCACAATCCTAGTCAGGGTAAGGGTACTACACACTAAGTTTACCTGTGCTCACCCTCTGGCAGTTTGGCACAGAGCAGTCAGGCTAAACGAATGAGGCAATGTGTAAAGGATTTGTCCACACACTCACAGTTAAACAGTGAAAATACCACAAAGGTACTCCACACCAATTTAGAAACAGCAAGTATTTATCTGAGTGAAACAAGACCAAAAGGAGAAACATTCAACATACACAAGTCAAGATATGCATTTGTCAAGATTTAACGCAGTTATAACGCTTCAAAACACGATTGCACCGGTCGAGGCTATCTCTATGTGCATGAAGAGGACGAATCCACATATTTAGGCGGACCGCAATGGAGTGCAAGCCCCAGTACAGTACCTTGGAGATGTAGAAAATCAAAGTCGATGCAAGGGGCCATGGAGGTGAGGTGTGGCTGAGGCAGTTGTGTTGTAAATGAAACAGCGATATGATTAAGCATTTACTGAAGACATGTGCTCTTCATGTCTGAGTTACGTTTTCTGCTTTATATTGACTAATGTTCAGACTCCATTGTGTTTAGCTGTCCGCCATCTTGTATGGCCACGAAACCATGTGCTTTGCACGAGAAGAGTCCTTACCTCTTCACTAGTCACTCCCGAGATCTGCTTAGCAACAGTCTATAAATAACCCCTTTGTGCGTTTGGTGCATGTCCAGAACTGACCACATCTGTCACTAATTAGGCTTTGCTCGAATGTGTTGCGGGCCTAGCTGGGGCCTGTACTCATCAATTGGCGCCCGTCACGTGGGGCTCATCGGCGACTCGGATACTCGAAGGATTGGTCGTGACGAAGGAGTGGAACCTTGCCGGGGATGTGATCACTGCCAGCGGCGTTTTTAGTCCTGGCATCCCGAGGCTTTCTTCCTTCCCTTCCGAGCTGACCATCTGGGTGGCGCCGGTCCTCGACTGAGACCCCTTCTGTCGGTTTTGCCGTGCAATGGCCGTTTGGGCGAATTTAGAACTTGGCAGTTGGAATCTGGACGCTCTTGATTGGTAAGAACCGTTGTACGGTACTTGCTGCGAGCTTTTTGAAGCCTGGGTTGGCAAGGCTATTTGATTTGATTTGTGATGACCGGTCATATTTTAAAATAAGTAATGTGAAATATATGCGTTGCAACACATATAGGCAGGTAATGTGGAGATATTTCTCCGGGGTGGTTTGAATTTGAACGGCGCAACGTTTAAGTGCCTTTTTGGATAATATTGCATATTTTGCACTATTCTTGAACATGCCTGCTTTGAGCGCACTCCGTAAGTGGTGCTGCTGTTTTGGAAACCTGTTAAGTCTTGAGGAATCTGAACCAGCCCCCCCAGAGGGGACTCCTAATAGGGACATGTACGTGAAGCACGGTCTTTCCCCTATAATGTACAGCACATTGTGGAGGAAATATACCAAGAAGGATCCTGAGTTGCGATGGCCTTTGTATGGATCGTTTGATATGCGTAAGATTGAGTATGTGGAGCAGTGTATATGTAAGCGGCGTGCGAGACAAGACATGTTTGAATGTATACGATTGTGGGTGAAAGAAGTGCGTGAGCGCGAGAAACGTGAAAAAGCGCTGAGTGACAAAGAACAACGGAAAAAGGACCATGTGAAAGCACAGGAAGCGAAACAGCGTGAGGAAAAAGAACTGGCGGAAAAACAGGAGAAAGAGCACATGTTGCAAATATCGGGTCAATATGCTGTTCGGCAGCCTCTTTATCCTGTCCTTACTAATCTTGAAGATGATTTTTCTCTCTTAGATCGTTCTCCGCCACCTTATGTTGGCCCGTCCGCTCCGGGAGTCAAGGATCCTGGATTGCACAAGGAGAAGGTAGACACGCGGTCCATGTTATCAACTGATCGCATGGGGGAGCTTCGGAAAGTTTCTTTTCACGCGCTTAAAGATAAACTATCTCTCGCTGAATTATTGTCGTCTTTGGAAGGATGGCAGGATAGGGAAAAGTTATACTTTGCTGAAACTTTTTCTGAGGAAGTGGTTACTGCTTTTCGGAAATATTCCGATGTTTTTGAGCCTGATGATATAGTATTAGATTCTAAAGCATTACGTAATGGTGTCCTTTCTCCCTCTAAGGTACCCGATGCGGTTCGACGGCTGTTTGCGTTACGGGACGCGATGTTTGAACTCAAAGAGAAAGCGTGCCAAAAGAAAGAGGGGGAGGAGCAATCGAATCCAAATGCCGGCGGAAAGCAGTCGTCTATCATTCATTCAGATAAGATTGAATTAGTGCATGCTAAGCCGATGGTTGATGAAGCGCCTCTGTACGTTCCGCCTAAAGGAGCGGGTACTAGTTCGGATATGTCTTCCCCTGATGCTAGAGGATATTTTGTGTACAATTGGGTTTATACTCCTTGGCATAGGGCTGATGTTATGGCATTGAAGAAAGCACTACCTGATCCTCGAAAGAATCCTGCCGCCTTTTACGAGGAAGTTGAGGGGGCTTTAAATTCTTGTACTATGACTTTAGCAGACATAGGGCCCGATTCACAGAACTAACTTAAGACAAAATCCTAAACTTACTACCATTTTGGTATTCACAGAAGGCACTTACTCATTTTGGTATTCACAGAAGACACTTACTCACTTCGGTATTCACAGAAGTTAGGAGTCCTAACTTTAGGACTCCTAAATGTCTTCTGTGAATACCGAAAGTCTTAAAATTAGGATTTTTCTCAGTTTAGGAGTCCTAAGGTTAGGACTCCTAACTTTACAACTACTAAACTGAGAAAAAACCTAATTTTAAGGCTTTCGGTATTCACAGAAGGCATTTAGGAGTCCTAAAGTTAGGAGTCCTAAACTTAGGACTACTAAATTGAGAAGAATCCTAATTTTAAGACTTTCGGTATTCACAGAAGGCATTTAGGAGTCCTAAAGTTAGGAGTCCTAACTATACTACTACTAAACTGAGAAAAATCCCAATTTTAAGACTTTCGGTATTCACAGAAGGCATTTAGGAGTCCTAAAGTTAGGACTCCTAACTTCTGTGAATACCGAAATGAGTAAGTGCCTTCTGTGAATACCAAAATGAGTAAGTGCCTTCTGTGAATACCAAAATGGTAGTAAGTTTAGGATTTTGTCTTAAGTTAGTTCTGTGAAGCGGGCCCACAGATTTGTTCTTTGGGCTTATTTTACCACCGGATATGTGGAGATCCGTACGGAAAGTAGATGATCAAGCTGTTTTCAAAGCAAAATGGTCTGACATAGAAGATGAGGATAGAGAAAGAAAACCCACGCAAAAGCCGCCTCAGCTTAGTTTAGATCTCCCAGCTGCTATTTTGACTAAGTTGAAAACAATTATCCCCCCTAAGAAGATTGATTGGAATATGTTAGCCTCATGTAAACAGAAGGTTGATGAATCCGTTTCTGATTTCTTTACGCGATTTGAGGAAACGTTTCATGATTTTAGCGGTCAGTCACTTACGGACGATACGGGTCGACATCTTTTTGTTGATAAATATGTGTCGAATTTATTGCCCGGAGTAGCAGCTCGATTAAAAGAGAGTGAAAGCTCTTGGACAACATCGTCTCCGACATCCCTCCTGACGATGGCTCAGTATTACGAGCGTCAGGAGCAAGAAGCGAAGGGTAACGAAGAGAAAAAGTCAAAAGATTTAAAAACAAAGGTGATGTTAGCGCAAGTGTATGGTCTGCCTTGCCGGGGTGCTGAGAGAGGTGGAAGAGGATGTTATGGCCCCCCTTTGGGTCGCCCAGATGTAAGTAAGGATCAATGTGCGTATTGCAAACAGTTGGGTCATTGTGCCAGGGATTGTCCGGTATTATATGCACAGCGCCAGGGGCGTGGTCAGGGGCCGATGAGAGGTAGAGGAGGTTTTTCGGACCCTAGAGGACATTTCACTGATCGTGCTCGATTTGATTCTAATATGCGGCCACGTGATGGGCCTAATGTGTTTGATCGACAAAACCAGTATCAACTGTCCGATTATGAACGCCCTGGGTATCACGATTCACAACATGCATAGGATTGCGTAGGATGGGGGGAGGAATCAGTTGAAGTGCCAGTAGATCAGAGGGGTCCTTATGTTACAGCACATGTTTTGGGTTCTACTGATCGGTTTCTGGTTGATACAGGAGCTACTCGTAGCGCTTTGTCCAAACAATTGTTTCCCAGGGCTCAACGGTTACATCGATAGGGTTCGATGGCACACCTTCACTTAGCCCATTATCACAACCCCTTGCATTTCATGTTAATAAGTTTTCTACACCCTGCCCGTTTTTGCTTTCCCCGAACACGCCTGATAACATTGTGGGTCTGGATATGCTCAAGCATTTCAGAGCCACAATCCGTTGCTCCCCTGAAGGAGTGCGTGTGATTTTAAACGATAACTATCCAAGGACAGGAAGGATGTGTGTGGTTGTAGAGGATACCGCATTGGCTTCTCTACCCCGCACTCTGTGGGCCACCTCGGATACTGATGTGGGACAGATGGTTATCCCCCCGGTACACATTAGGGTAAAGGAGGGAGCTGTGTTACCACGCCTACCTCAATATCGTATTTCGCAGGAGGGGGAGGAGGCACTCACGCAGATAGTGCAGGATCTCATTAAGGCGGGGGTAGTGGAGGAAGTTCCATATAATGTCTGCATAGTCCTATCCTTCCGATTTTGAAAAAAGACACTGATACTAGGATTTATCGTTTTATTATTGATTTGAGGGAGGTGAATAAGATAGTGATACCTCAATACCCAGTGGTTTCTGACATCACGACATTGCTTACTTTAGTTCCACCAACGGCAAGCACGTTCTCTGTTATTGACTTGAAGAATGCTTTCTTTTCGATATATGTTCATCCTGATAGCCGATACCTTTTCGGCTTCACTTTGAATAATCGTTCATATCGATTTTGTAGAGTTCCTCAAGGCTACACAGAAAGTCCTAGTATTTACAGTCAAGCATTGAAACGACAGTTGGATTCCTTTGTTTTACCTGAAGGGGTGGCCCTCATACAATATGTCGATGACATCTTGTTGGCGGCCGATACTCCTGAGCAATGTGAGAAGTGCACGTTATCTCTGCTTTCCTTTTTGGCATTGCACAATCACAAAGTATCGAAGAAAAAATTACAATTCTGTAGACCAAAGGTGACCTACTTAGGTCACCTTTTGTCTAAGGAGGGGCGTGCACTCACATTAGATCGCATTCAAGAAATTTTGGACACGCCAGTACCTTCTACACAGAAGGACGTGCGTGCATTTTTGGGACTCACTTCTTTTTGCAAGCAATGAATACTGGGTTTTTCACACATAGTTAAACCGCTGTTGGCACTTTTGACGAAAGACACTCCAACTCCCCTTCCCTGGTCAGACGAGTGTGGAAATGCATTTCAACAATTACGACAAGCCCTTTGTTCAGCACCAGTGTTAGGCACCCCTGATTATACGAAGCCCTTTACATTGTATGTACATGAAAGAGATGGATGTGCGTTATCAGTTTTAGTACAGATGCACAGCGACAAGCAGCGCCCTTGTGCATATTTCTCGGCAGTACTTGATCCTGTCGCCCGAGCGCTGCCTGGTTGTTTTTGCTCGGTTGCGGCGACAGCTGTGTCAATACGCCAAAGCGAAGGAATCGTGTTATCTCATAAGCTATTGGTGCTGGTCCCCCATGCTGTTGATGCTCTGTTGAATCAGACAAAGACGCAGCACTTAACTACTGCTCGTCTAACAGGATATGAGCTGACGTTGTTGGCTCCTCATATCACATTGAAGAGATGCGCAACACTAAACCCAGCCACATTGTTGCCATTTCCGGAGACTCAGCCTGAGGCACAAGAAGCACATGATTGCATCTTTGTAACTGAGGAACAGACAAAGGGTCGTATCGATCTCCAGGATACGCCCTTTACAGAGGTAGATGGAGAACTGTGGGTGGATGGGTCATGCCTGAAGCTACCAGATGGTACGACTTCAGCAGCGTATGCAATCACCACTCTAAAAACAGTAGTGGAGACAGCACGCATACCGCAGAAATCAGCTCAAGCAGCGGAACTGATAGCTTTAACACGATCATGTGAGCTTAGTGCAGGATTGTGTGTGAATGTCTACACGGATAGCCGCTATGCCTTCGGGGTAGCGCACGACTTTGGCTTACTCTGGAAGGAGAGAGGGTTTCTAACGTCACATGGAGCACAGATAATGAATGGAGAGTTAGTTCACAACCTCTTGACTGCATTAACATATCCAAAGAATATTGCCATAGTTAAATGCAATGCACATAAAAAGGTGATAGATAAAGTGGGAGAAGGGAATGCTCTGGCAGATCGAGTAGCACGAGACCCTGCGATGCAGCCTGACTCCACTGCAATGTATGTTGTGAAGTCGCAGGCAGAAAGATGGCACGATGCTAGGAGAGAAGTGTTAGAGATACAGAGGACAGCTTCCGATAAAGAACGGGAGCAATGGTCTACTGACGGAGAATTGGACGATGAAGGTTGTTGGAGAAATAAGCAGATGGAAGTTACCCATAGCTTTTGTACAACCTATGGTTCAGATGGCACATGGGCTAGCTCATGTTGGAGCTTCCGCAATTGTAAAATTACTCACACAAGTTTGGGAGCATCCAGAGATTGCTAGCACGGCAAAGAGAGTGGTGCAGACTTGTATGATTTGCCTGAAGTACAATCCAGGAAAAGGGACACGAACTCCAGCAGGAGGATTTGCAACACCCACTGCACCTTTTGAAGTTTTGCAAATGGATTATATTCAGCTTGAACGCTGTAATAATCTGAAGTATGTCCTAGTAGTGGTTTGCGCCTTCAGCAAATGGATTGAGGCATACCCTACGAAAGACAATACTGCAATTACTACAGCCAAGGTGTTATTGAAGGAATTCTTTCCTCAATATGGTGTTTGTAGATTGTTGTGGAGTGATAATGGACCTCATTTTATAGCGGACGTTATCAAGTATGTCCTGAAAGGATTGGGAATTACACAAAAATTCCATGCAGTGTTTCACCCTCAGTCTGCGGGATTGGTTGAGAAGTATAACGGCACTCTGAAGCTTAAAATAGCAAAAATACAAGCTTCCACTTCTCTGACTTGGCCGGATGCTTTACCTTTGGCTTTATTGTCAATCAGATCAGTACCGCATTCTCGAACCGGTCTCACGCCATATGAGATCGTGTTTGGACGTCCGATGAACATTTGGGGCCCACCAAAACCAAAGTCAGTGTATGATGTACCTTGTGTAATGATGAGTGATTATCTGGCACAGTTAACCGATAAGTTGGTCTCTATTCATCAACAGGTTCGAGAAGCCCTCCCCGACCGGTCCACAGGTGAAGGCCATGATCTACGGCCCGGAGATTTTGTTTTGGTGAAATCGTTTGAAAGGACGAGCAGTCTAGAGCCGAGGTGGTGCGGTCCTGAGCAGATTTTGCTTGCAACGAGAACGGCTGTCCGGGTCTCCAACCGCAAAAATTGGATCCACTCCATACATTGTCGTAGAGTGCCACCCGGATTGGTGGAGCCTGCTGTATTGACCGACCATCGAGAAATTCTGACTGCGAAGAAAGGCCGTGCTGTTGACCTGGACGACACTGAGGAGCTCTTCCCGGACCAAGCGACCCCTGGAGTAAGAAGATATCACCTCAGACCGAGGAAGTGAATTTTTGAGTATCAAAATATGTTGTCAGAGCAGCCCCTGGGTTAGTGAAACGGAGAGCCAATGAGGCAAGGGGGGGGGGGGGGATCAGCCCTGCATTAGTGTAGCGACACCTGTCTTGGCCCGATGGTGAAGAGATCAACCGCTGCCTAGGGGGAAGAGTTCTGACAACCTTTTTTTTAGTTTCAGGAAGATATTGACATTTGTTTGATAAATGGAGAAGAAGAAAATGTTTTGTGCGATAGGGTTCATTGCTGCTATGGCAATTGTTGCTACAACCACGTGGTTTGTTGAGGATGTAATTCCTGCCCGTGAGTTGCTTGTTGTGTCTACTCCAGTGCCTGAGGAGCACTACTTCTACACCCTTCCATACCAGGAATTGAAGCATCGCCAGTCCCATCTGAATAATACTTTCATCCATATGTTGCATCATACCCACGTTGCCACAAATGCTACAAACGGTTGGATATGTGGTATGATGCCAGCGCATCAGAAGAAAGGGGGAACACCATTTATACCTCTCTCTTTCTCACATAATGGCTCTTGTAGAGCATGGTACACTCTGCTTTTTGCCACACGAAAACCTACAGTGGGACGTTTACTCTTCAGACTTAACAAAGAGTGTCATCAGGATAAAGAAGGCTATCCACAAGCCAATGGAACAATATGGGAATGGGAAGAATATCGACCAGACAATGAATCAATTCCTTACATCTTTACGAATACTAGAGACACTAATGGAAACGAGAAATTTGTAATTTCAGTGGCACAAGCCCAAGCAGACATGTGTATCCAAAGCGTTGGTCATATTCCTGTTGGTGTCAGTGATTGCATTGTTGTACTAAACATTGACGGATTAAATAACAGTACCTTTCTGGCCTCCCACAATACCTATTTTGTGTGTGGTAATAAAGGTTACTACTGTTTGCCTGCCGGATGGTCTGGGGTATGCTATGTGGCCTTTTTATTACCCCCTGTATTCTTAGCACCTGCGTCTTATCATAAAGATTTGAAGTTATTAAACAATGTAACTGTAAACAAGTATAAACGCACTCTATCTGTTGATGATGTTGACCAGATGGATACCAGTTTGCAACAGTATATTGATTTTAATCTAGGACTGTTTTTCTTTGTTGGAGCTGCCCTGAATAGTAGGAAAGTTCGACGATTAACTAGGGTTGTAGAGGCTGTGACGAATCAAACTGCTGCTGCTCTCGGGAACATTACGGAAGAATTGCAGATCACTAGAATTGTTACATTACAGAATCGTATGGTATTAGATGTTATGTTAGCAGATAGGGGTGGAGCATGTAGAATTATAGGAAGTAGTTGTTGTGTGTTCATCCCTGATCACACACCATCAGTTTATCAAGCTATTAATAAATTGCATAAAATTGCTGCTGACATTTATACAGAAAATGGCACTTGGACCTTTTCTGGATGGTTTTGGACCTTAATTACTACATGGGGATGGAAAGTTCTTACTGGTCTATGCATTATTGTAGCAATTTTGTTCACATGTTGTATGTGTATTCAATGTGGTCCTATGATATGTTCTCTATGTGTTTCATTCTGTATCCCCAATAAGAAAGCTGTTGCCGATGCCACCTATCGAAAGAGCATAAACAAAGAAATAACTGAGATGATGAGAATCGATATAAATGATGATTATCTTGATTATCCTAGCAAGCCGAATGTCTTCAGCAACTGCTGAAAGGGTTGTCTAATGTAAATGAAACAGTGATATGATTAAGCATTTACTGAAGACATGTGCTCTTCATGTCTGAGTTACGTTTTCTGCTTTATATTGACTAATGTTCAGACTCCATTGTGTTTACCTGTCCGCCATCTTGTATGGCTTTGCACGAGAAGAGTCCTTACCTCTTCACTAGTCACTCCCGAGATCTGCTTAGCAACAGTCTATAAATAACCCCTTTGTGCGTTTGGTGCATGTCCAGAACTGACCACATCTGTCACTAATTAGGCTTTGCTCGAATGTGTTTTCGCGGGTCTCAGGAAACGTTAACTCCACCCATGTATTGATTATGCGCTGAACATGTCCATATAAGACCATAAATCTTGCTTCATGTTCTATCCGCCTACTTATGAGCCCCCCCTATTGTGTATAAAAGGGGACCATGTGCACAAGTTCTTTGTGCTACTCTGTGCAATACTGTAGAGTGTTGCGTAGGTTGTAGGACCACCTTTGAAGGTTAATAAACTTTGTCTTTGTATTTGCAGTTTCCGTGCCAACTTCCTTCTAGTACTTCGTATACAGAAGGGCGAACCCTTAATACTTGCGGGCCTAGCTGGGGCCTGTACTCATCAGTAGTGGCGTTGGTTCCTTAGTGATGTACAGATCACGTTGGCGCTCAAAGACGGTGCATTGCGCAGCAGAAGTGAGACGTCAATGAAGCAAGTGAGCCTTGGTTCCTGGAGGCGATGCTGAGCAGTTGAGCTGCTGACGCCCACGGACTGTGAGACGTACAGGGGAGGTGATGCAGTGGTTGAGGCGAGTCATCGGTTCTGATGGTGTTGTGGTGCCAATGAAACGTCGAGGGTCAAGCCGCGAGGACTCTACTTTGCAGCGTTGTTGTCACACCACTAGGCCACAGGATTCGGGTTTCATGGAATTCGATGATGCAGTACTCAAGACTCACGCGGTGGTGTCTCTTCGGGGGTGATGGCGGCAACAGGGCTTGAGTTGTAAGTTCGGCTGTTGCGCTGATCGGGGACCACAGCTTCGGGGCAGACAGTGGCACCTGTTCCGAAGTGGCACTTGAGTTGATGTGCTGATTTCTTCTTTTTAGCAGATAAACTCACTTCCAAGGGCCCAGTAACTGCATTTGGCACCCTTTGGCAGGGCAAGGCTCTAAGCTGAGGAGTCCATGTGCTGCAGGAGGCAACCTCAACTTAAGCCCTTGGAGAAACTTTAGAAAGCAGGATGCAGAGAGCAAAGTCCAGTCCTTTCACTCCCAGGACAGAGGCAGCAGGACAAAACAGAAATGCAAGCAGCAAAGTGATAGTCCCTACTGGCAGCACAACAGCTCTTCTTCCTGGCAGATTGTCCTTAGTCCAGAAGTGTTCTGAGTATATCGTGTCAGAGGTCTAGTACTTATACTCATTTTAGCACTTGAAGTAGGGAGACTTCAAAGGAAGGTCTTTTTAGTGCAAAAGACCTTGTCCTTCCTGGCCCCCGAACCAGACACTCTACAGGGGGGTAGGCAGATCTTTGTGTGGGGACAGGCACAGCCCTATTCAGGTGCAAGTGTCAACTCCTCCAACCACTCTAGCTCAGGAAGACCCATCAGCCTGGTGATGGGCCATCACCATATGCAGGGCACATCTCAGCTTCCTGTGACTGTCTAGAGTGAATTCACAAAGCCCAACTGCCATCCAACCCAAACATGTATAATAGGCACAGGCAGAGGCACAGATTGGTTAAAGTAAGAAAATGCCAACTTTCTAAAAGTGGTATTTTCAGACCCACAATTTAAAAACTAACTTCACTAAAAGATTTGTATTTAAACTGTGAGTCCAGAGACATAAAACTCAAAATTTCTATCTGCTCCTAATTGGAAGACACACTTGTAAAGTGTTACAAGGCAGTTCCGGAGCAAACCTATGGGAGAGATATGCCCTGCTGTAGAGAAAAACGAATTTAGCAGTTTTTCACTACCAGGACATGTAAAACATAACAGCACATGTGCTAACTTTTAATTAAATTGCACCCTGCCGATAGGGCTACCTTGGGGCTACCTTATTGTGCCTTACATTTATTAAAAGGGAGGGTTTGGGCCTGGCAAGTATGTGAACTTGCCAGGTCGACATTGCAGTTTAAAACTGCAAACACAGGTTCTGCAGTGGCAGGCCTGAGACATGTTTGAAGGGCTGCAGAGCGGGTGGCGCAATCAGTGATGCAGTCCCACTAGTAGTATTTGATTTACAGGCCCTGGGTGCACACAGTGCACTGTCCAAGGGACTTATTGGTAAATCAAATATGCCAGTCATGGAAAACTAAATTCCATTACATTTTAGACACAAAGCACATGCACCTTAGCACTGGTCAGCAGTGGTAAAGTGCTCACAGTCCTATAACCAGCAAAAACAAAGTTCAGTGTACAGTCAAAAACAGGCGGTCAGAAGCAAAAAGACAGGGGAAACCATGGCAAAAGATGTAAGCTCTAACATAGTGGTTCAGTGAAAGTCTGAAGATGCTCTAGGCAACAAACAAACCTCTGTCGCCAGTATATTACCTTTTGTCACAGGTTTACCCTGGTTCCTATTAGAAATATTAATGTCCAGTATATTGAATGCTGAATGGATGAACATTTAGAATTGCCGGTTGTATTCTTGGAGTCATAGCACATCCTACAAGAACCTGCTAATCTGGCTATCGAGAAACATCTGCAGGTGTAAGAAGGTGTAGGAAGGATTCACACCTCCTCCCAATCCACAGAGGATAGGATATGCAATGGCATCTGCCACAGCACTAAAGTCCAGTTACAGTTACACTTGTGGGGGACAGGTCAGGATACCATTTAGAACCTGACCCCAGATCAAACAAAGGCCCAGGGTAGCTTCACCTCAGCTCTGCATTGTGAGTTTCCATCCTCACAAAGGACCCCTCAAAATCGATTCCTGTTACCTGTCAGTCAAACAACTACATGGAGGCTCCACACACACTTTATCTCACAACTGTAAAGTAGGCATACACACTCCTTTCACATCCCACACATAAACAGCAGGACTCAGGTACTTGGGACTAGCAGAACCTGTCAACAGGAGAGGATAGTAGGATGTGCTGCACAAAGGTGACAGAGAGGTATGCCCCTAAATTTGTTTTTGATAAACCTATTTTATTGAAATTTTGCACAGAGAACATAACAAGACGCACAGATAGCATATCGGAAAGAATTATAATGCATTTGGTCATGGCATAGGCTATCAAATGGCATGATGCTGTAGCAGAGAGCAAACGCAGCACCCGCATCCTGAAACGGGACCCAATGCTATCTGGCCAAGCCATTTCCCCCATACTTAACCATGTTTAAGGGGACAACCTTGGGCCTCGTAGACCGGTCTCTCATGCTGCGCACACTTGTCCAACCCCTTGGACCCTTGTGAAAGGGTGGGGGCGGTATTTTTCCAGCAATTGCCAATGTTGCGCTTGCCAGCAATAAGGGCTGTGGCCAAGAATGTTCGATCAGCCCTTGTGCCTCCGGAGCCATCGAGGACCAGCAGAAGAATCAGGAGGGAAAGGGTGACCACCCACCCCAACACTTTGGTTGGCTCTCCAAACACTGCAGACCAAAACTCTTAAATCTTAGGGCATACCCAGACCATATGATAGAAATAGGCAGGAGCATCACCACAGCTGGTCCAAGTGGTTCAGGGAGGGAGCCTGCTCGGTGTAATCTATCTGGGGAAAAGAAAGCATCAGATAGGTAGTAAATTTGAATCAGGTGCAGCCTAGAAGAGATTGAGATAATCCTAGGTGACATCAGTGCATCCCTCCAGTAGTCATCTTTGAGGGGACCTATCCAATTCTCCCATCAGTTTCTATGGTGGTATGCCTGGGGCATTAATGATCAGTGTTCGGTGAATTCTGGAGATCCCACCTTTGCCTAGTCCACCCATGAGGAGATTGTTTCCAGTGGGCTGAACTGAGGAAGAGGGTCGGTCTGGGATACATGGGATTGAAGAGCGTGCCTCAATTGAAGGTATTTGTAGAATTGTGTGTTGGTAAGGGCATAAGTGATTTGGATTTCTTGGAAAGATCGCAAGTGTGTCCTCAACCAAACATCGCCTTGCTGCGAAAAACCGATAAGATCCCACCTCCCAAAGCCCTGCAATGCCACCACCTCCTACAACCAGGTACTGTACCAGAGGGGTGTTGCGTTCGAAGTGTCCCACTGAATGTGATGTAGTGCGGCCCTCCAAGCCAGAAGAACCATTTTGGTCACCGGGGTGTGTCATGGGAGTTTGGGAAACAGTAGAGCATGACTAGTATTTGAGAGAATCCTTGGAGGGATAGTTCCAGCTGGTAGGAGGGAAACAACCAGCCCCCGTTAAACCAGTCATGAATCACCAGGAGGTGACAGGTTAGTTAGTATAGGTAAAGTTTGGCCATACCCAAGCCACCAACATATGCAACACACTGGCAGTGAGTAAGAGTGAGGCAGAGACTGGATCCCTGCCACAGCAAGGAGTTTCAAGAGTTGCACTATCCCATCCAGGGTGGTGTCCCTCTATGCGCACAGCGTTGTGGGGTAACAAAGTTACCAATTTTCGTTCTGGTTAAACCAAAGTTCATTTATTCATGATTAGAAATTAGAAATTCATTGTTCCGTGTAACAAATTATCACATGTTGTGTCAACAAAGGTGCTGGTGGATATCCTCTATGCATTTCGGGTAAAACCCTTCATCAGGAGGAATCCTGTAAACAAAAACAGGAGATAATGTTGCATGTCCCCTCATAGGATTTAACTTCCACTTACAAATTAAAACGTTAACATAGTTAAATAAGTGAAAACATGTACCATCCAAGATATCAAGCTTCAAAAAGTACACGAAAGCATATCAAGAAACGCTGTTAAGGAGAACTACAAAGGCGTATTAGACATTGCACCCAAGCTATCCGGTGTCTTTTTTGAAAATTTCCGGCGTGTGAATCGTGCTGTAAAATAGATACGGTGATAGCGGCGTGTTAAATAGATACGTGAATGTTATATGAAGTATGCGTGCCGAGATCAAGTGAGATAGTCCAACACGTGTACAAAGTAAAGCATGCAGTGTTAGCAACATAAGCCATAAGATAGAACCACGCACCAAAGTCGATTAAGATCGTGACAGTTACCTCAGTTCACCCGTTCGAATGAGCATATCCAAACTGCTTTGATCCGAAAAACCGTTAGTAAACGTGTAGCCATGTTAAGTATGCGGATAGTGAACAAAGAAAGAAGACTCTAATAGTGGCGGCCATCTTAGAATAGGAAACATGTAAATTGTCAGAACTTGACAAAAAGCAATAAACAATGACTCGACAAGAAAACCGAGTTAGTACAATGTAACCAAGGCAAAATACATAAAAGTTGAAATAATAAATTGTGGTCACCAATGTAAGATAAAAGCTAAAAAACGGTGTTGGAAAAAATTTAATAAAGTTGTAAAGAATCAAATCAAAAAGAAAAAGAAACATGGATGGAAAATACATGTAAGCAGAAAGGTTAAAGATGGGTAAAAAAACAGTGGAGAAAAAACAATAACATTTTAAACATGAAAGATGTATATGAGCTTTTGGGCATTCTTGTGGGCAACAATTCAAAGTCAAATAAAGCAACTCAGTTCGAGACGATCATTCAGTCCAAGGGGTACCATGGAGTTCATTTTGTAAATCCAAAAGGTCTCTCTTTGAATCAGAAATTTTCTGTTGTCACAACCTTCCCTTAGCGGAACTGTTTCACACACTAGGAAACGTAATTGACTGACGTTGTGTTTGTGTTCATTAAAATGTACTGCTACTGTCGAATTGAGATTGTTGTTGCGGATGTTGCTTTTGTGTTCGTTTAATCGGGTTTTCATTTTCCTTTCGGTTTTGCCAATATAAGGCAAGCCGCATGGGCACTTCAACATGTAAACAACATTTTTGGAATCACAAGTTGCAGAAACGAAAAGTTTTATGTTGTGACCTTTAGTTGGATGTTGTATGTTCGTACCTGTAATGATGTTATTACAATTCCCACAATTGTGGCAAGGTATAGTACCCTTGTATTCAGAAAATGGCTGTGAGGAGCTTGTTGATTTTAATACCTCCATGAAATTTCTACTCCTTTCGTAGGCAAACAGTGGTTGCTGCGAAAAGATCTGATTGAAGTCAGATTCCATTTGTAGTAAAGGCCAATGTCTAAGAATGGATTTCCTGATGTTAAAACTTTCTGTTGAGAATTTTGTAACCATAACCATTCTCGTAGCTGAATCTGAGGCTGTTGGTTGTTTTTCCAACAACGTTCCCCTTTGTTTATTGGACGATTTGTCAATGGCTGTTGTCAATATTTGTGATGGATAACCTCGCTTTACAAAGCGTCGTTCCATTTCCAAGGTTTGTTGGGTTAGTTGTTGGGGTTCAGAGATGATTCTCTTTATCCTGAGAAATTGGGAAAATGGTAGATGTCGTTTTAGAGAAGGTTGATGAAAACTCGAGTAGTGTAACAGATTGTTTCTGTCTGTGTCTTTCCTGAAGAGTGTAGTTTGAATGTGATGATCCACGATGTAAATGTGAACATCTAGGAAATTTATGTCTGTTTCACTGATGGTAGAAGTGAACTTGAGTCTATCGTTGATGGTGTTAAGATTCGTAATCGCTTCAGTCAGTATGGTTTTTGAACCTCTCCAAATTAAGAAAATGTCATCAATGTAGCGAACAAACAGTAACAGATGATTCTCCCATGGTGTGGTGTGCAAAATGTGATCCAACTCAAACTTGTGCATGAACAGGTTAGCGTAGCGTAGCAAGGTGCTGCACAATTTCCCATGGATGTTCCATTCAATTGAAGAAAAAATTGGTTGTTGTGAGAGAAATAGCTGTGATAAAGTGTAAAGTGTAGAAGCTCCATTAGAAAAACCTGTAAATCATGAGAAATTTGTGATTGTAGAAGAAAATGTTCCGTGGCTTCTAACCCCATGTTATGGGGAATTGAGGTGTAGAGGGAAGTAACATCTATCGTGCAGAGGTACATATCCGTGTCCCATGGGATGTTGAACTTGAGAAGAATGTTCAGAAAGTCTGTTGTGTCTTTAACATAGGTAGACATGGACTGCACGAGAGGTTGAAGATGTCTGTCCAGGTACTTGCCAACTGGTTCGTGAAGTGAGCCTCTAGTTGAAACGATGGGCCGCATAGGGGGATCCAGTAGATTTTTGTGGATCTTTGGTAACATCCGTAGGGATGGACTTCTAGGAAATTTAGAGATTAGAAATGTCTTTTCTGTCTCACCAATGGTGCCCGATAGGACTGCTTTATCCACAAGATTCTGTAAAACTTGTAAGATGGTAGTTGTAGGATTGTAATCAAGTTTTGAGTAGGTGTTAGAGTCTAACACATGTTCATCCAGTTTTCGAGTGTAGTGTATGGTATCCATGGCAACCAGTGCCCCTCCTTTGACAGCCTTAGATTCAGCTACGAGAATGGTTATGGTTACAAAATTCTCAACAGAAAGTTTTAACATCAGGAAATCCATTCTTAGACATTGGCCTTTACTACAAATGGAATCTGACTTCAATCAGATCTTTTCGCAGCAACCACTGTTTGCCTACGAAAGGAGTAGAAATTTCATGGAGGTATTAAAATCAACAAGCTCCTCACAGCCATTTTCTGAATACAAGGGTACTATACCTTGCCACAATTGTGGGAATTGTAATAACATCATTACAGGTACGAACATACAACATCCAACTAAAGGTCACAACATAAAACTTTTCGTTTCTGCAACTTGTGATTCCAAAAATGTTGTTTACATGTTGAAGTGCCCATGCGGCTTGCCTTATATTGGCAAAACCGAAAGGAAAATGAAAACCCGATTAAACGAACACAAAAGCAACATCCGCAACAACAATCTCAATTCGACAGTAGCAGTACATTTTAATGAACACAAACACAACGTCAGTCAATTACGTTTCCTAGTGTGTGAAACAGTTCCGCTAAGGGAAGGTTGTGACAACAGAAAATTTCTGATTCAAAGAGAGACCTTTTGGATTTACAAAATGAACTCCATGGTACCCCTTGGACTGAATGATCGTCTCGAACTGAGTTGCTTTATTTGACTTTGAATTGTTGCCCACAAGAATGCCCAAAAGCTCATATACATCTTTCATGTTTAAAATGTTATTGTTTTTTCTCCACTGTTTTTTTACCCATCTTTAACCTTTCTGCTTACATGTATTTTCCATCCATGTTTCTTTTTCTTTTTGATTTGATTCTTTACAACTTTATTAAATTTTTTCCAACACCGTTTTTTAGCTTTTATCTTACATTGGTGACCACAATTTATTATTTCAACTTTTATGTATTTTGCCTTGGTTACATTGTACTAACTCGGTTTTCTTGTCGAGTCATTGTTTATTGCTTTTTGTCAAGTTCTGACAATTTACATGTTTCCTATTCTAAGATGGCCGCCACTATTAGAGTCTTCTTTCTTTGTTCACTATCCGCATACTTAACATGGCTACACATTTACTAACGGTTTTTCGGATCAAAGCAGTTTGGATATGCTCATTTGAACGGGTGAACTGAGGTAACTGTCACGATCTTAATCGACTTTGGTGCGTGGTTCTATCTTATGGCTTATGTTGCTAACACTGCATGCTTTACTTTGTACACGTGTTGGACTATCTCACTTGATCTCGGCACGCATACTTCATATAACATTCACGTATCTATTTAACACGCCGCTATCACCGTATCTATTTTACAGCACGATTCACACGCCGGAAATTTTCAAAAAAGACACCGGATAGCTTGGGTGCAATGTCTAATACGCCTTTGTAGTTCTCCTTAACAGCGTTTCTTGATATGCTTTCGTGTACTTTTTGAAGCTTGATATCTTGGATGGTACATGTTTTCACTTATTTAACTATGTTAACGTTTTAATTTGTAAGTGGAAGTTAAATCCTATGAGGGGACATGCAACATTATCTCCTGTTTTTGTTTACAGGATTCCTCCTGATGAAGGGTTTTACCCGAAATGCATAGAGGATATCCACCAGCACCTTTGTTGACACAACATGTGATAATTTGTTACACGGAACAATGAATTTCTAATTTCTAATCATGAATAAATGAACTTTGGTTTAACCAGAACGAAAATTGGTAACTTTGTTACCCCACAACGCTGTGCGCATAGAGGGACACCACCCTGGATGGGATAGTGCAACTCTTGTTATTTCTTCGACCTTGGTTTAGGGGTCGCTCCTCTAGCAGCACGCCACTACTTGTTAAAATTCAACATACTCAGAGATTAAACGGGAGTGCGCGATATTTCAACACTTGTCTTTTTACAGCAAGGAGTTTGCAATCCTGTCCCAGGCCGGACCCATGATCATGGTATAAGGAGTGGGAGTTTGGGAAGATAAATAAAAACCCAAGCAGGATCATTAATTTATACAGAGCTTTGTGACCCATTAAGTTCGATGGAGGGACTTCCATTTAGTGAGATTAGTTATAGCCTTTCGTGACAGGGGCTTGAGGTTAAGAAACCAGGTAAGTGCAGCGTAGAGTTCCACCCAGATACCCAGGTATTTGAAACTGAGATGACAGATTGGAATATTATCTTGCCAGTCAAAGCAATCACAGGAGCAATCACAGGGGCACCAATACTGATTTAGAGGGGTTCAACCAGAGACCCAAAGCCACCCCAAAGTACTGAAGGAGGCAAAGAGAATGAGGGCTGCTCATTTTGGGGTCCACCAGGTAGAGAAGGATGTCATCCGTGTATAAGGCTATTCAATCTTCATGACCCTTACTCCATCTCCATCCATGTAGCTGAGCATCATTACGAACGAGGCATGCTAATGTGTCGATCTCCAGCACTAACAAGGGGGGAGAGGCAGGGGAAAATCCTATCTAGTCCCTCGTCTGATGGGGAAGGCATGGGAGAGATCTCCGCTGATCTGGACCTGTGTTGTGGTATTGGAGTAAAGGGCCTGGACCAGTGCACAAAAATGGAGCCTGACCCCAGCGCGTATGAGCACTAACCGGAGGTACTCCCAGTCCACTGTATCAAATGTCTGTTGAAAGTCGATAAGAAGCAAGGCTGAGTCAGGATGCAGGCGATGATGGTGGCCCAGGGTCACATGAAGGCACTGGAGGCAATGTCTTAAGCTTCAGCACAGCATAACACCGCATTGGTCTGGATGTATCAGTGTGTGGAGGCCCTGTTGGAGATGGGTAACCAGCAGTGTGGCAAAGGTCTTAACTTACCCATTGATGAGGGATGTTGGACAGTGGCCAGCACATGCTGTAGAGGATGTCTGTGCTTTGGGATCATGGCGGTGTCTATCTTGTCTGTCTAGGCCTGTGTAGAGAAATGTAATGGATCTCCTAAAGAGGGCACACCTTGGGAGCGCCCTCTGGTCTCAGAGCCACTCTCAATCCAAAACACGGAAACCTTCAGTGAACACGCATTATTGTCATGTTCACTGAAACAAAAAGTAATAAAAATGCTTCCAGAGACTGCAGAGAAATAGCACAAGACAGGGATGGGCAGGGCAGTGGGCTCTCTAGAGCTTTATTAATTTATTTTGTGGTATTTGTAAACAAACAATCCTCCCCGAAGGGATATCATGCAGCTGTTGAAAGGAATACATTATATTATATTATTTCCTCAATTGGGTAGAGAAGCATGGTAAAACAATTACTCAGGAAAAAGCCAAGTATTGAGCTTCTTTCTGAAACTGAGGTAATCTTCTTTGCAGCAAAGGTCCAAGGGTAACAAGTTCCAATGAGCCGCCACCAGATGTGTGAAAGAACGGCTTCTTGAATCTGGGCACCCTTTGCACGTGGTTCTGGGATTTTTTAGGAGTCTTGGTGTATTTAGTCCAGGGGCGGTTTCTCCATTAGGGATGTGGGGCTGCATCCTTCTGAAAATTCCTAAACATTTGCATAAAAAATATATAAAAAATAGATCTACAATCGTATCTCTAAATGAATTGATGTATTTACATCTGGGTTCTCTGTTTCAGTCTGCCTGCTCTGCCTCGCTCTGAAGCAGGAGACGGAAGACAGGCAGTAAATCAACTTTCTTAACGTGATGCACAATGCAGGGTTTTCTGTTTTAAAGCCCTTCATTGCCATTGGGGTCTCTGGATGTATGCACACTGTAGGCCAGTGACGCAATAGGCGTCAAGGTTTCGGGCATAGGAGACTTCATCCCTGCGTGATTTCAGACGTCCATCATTCTAAGACGTAGATCCCACCCTTTCGTCATACATGAGAGTGAATGCAAGCACTTTTGATTCAGTGTCTAGTTCTCGGTAATGGTATGTATTTGCAAGTTAATGCTGTTTTGTTTTGCTATATTGTTCCGAGACCCCTCATCACTTTAACTTCCCCCACTGTGACACCCAGGTCCTCGCTGCACATTGCTCGCTCCTTCAGAAGTGGAGCTGCTTCATTTACTACCTTGTGACATGGATCCAAAATAAGTGCAGCGTTCGCTCTTGTTCCCTTGCGAAATGGTTCTAAATATCCAAGTCAGGCCCAAAGCTAGAGATATGTGCTTACTGCGTAACATGTGCTTACAGTGGCCAGTTCTTTGATGTATGGCCTTAAAACTGGCCCTGTGTACATGCCCCTAAGTTAACACTGATGCTAAAAACATGGATTGACTTGCAAACAATGAATGTTAAAAACGTCGAGGGAATGCATTTCAGCGATTTAGTTACTCTATTTTTTTACATGATTTACTTAATCTTGAATTCCCCACGAGTTAGCTATTTTATAATGTTGTTTATCTGTATTTTTTCTGTGCATACTTTGAAGCTTGAGCCATGCCAGTTGTTTATGAGGGGCTTTGATTGAGCGCTCAGGTGCTAAGGCTAAAGCAAAACAAAGTGCCTCTCCTGGGTTGGCCTCTCTGCAGAGCACACAGAACAATGTTTGTGTATTCCAATTGCAACTGAAATTCTGTGGATATGTGTGTGAAGAGGGTACACTAATGTCAAACTATTTGCAAGGCTAAAGTAAGAGAAATTAAAGTCCTCAAATTTGAGGGAGTGCAGTGCATGTTGGGGGTGGTGAAGTGACAGAGATGCGAGGAAGGGCATTCGGGGAAGAATGAAAAGAGGATGCTGAAGAGAAACGAGAGGTGGTTGAAGATGTGCAGATGGACAAGATATGCAGAGAAAAAGACGATACATATCTAACATAATGCACACAAAATTGAAGGCCAAAACTCCTTCCACAAGCCTCAATGCTATTTAATTCACAGACTCACTATTTCAGAATTTAAACTTTTCCAATGTTAATTATTTATAAGAAATCATTTTTGTTACTCATTTATCTTAAACAGCTAAATCCCAGTGACAAAGACAATCATTCTGACAGGCTTTAGGCGTATGTCAGTTGCTGTGCCATTTATCTGGGAAAAATTACGTCTCAGAGAGAAAGCAAAATACTGGTCTGATGGCACACTATGGGAAACACAGAAATGTATTTGGCATGTTCCTTTATAGAGAGTACCCACTTTTTTCATCTCACATAAAGAGCTCTCTGCACATATTTCTATATGAATGGTTACAGCTAGCATTTGTGGGTGCTTCCCGAAGTCTGGTTAGAGCATTTGTTTCCGAAGTTAATGCTACATGCAGTGCAAGACACTGGGCAAGCATACATTTTAAAAGGCTAAAGTTGTCATGCAGAACAATTTACACATTACAGTAACTGTTGAACAAATTAATGGAAGAAGATATGGGGCAGTTTTTAATGTGGTTAATATTTCAAGACTATACGTTCCCACTGCTTAATAAGCCTTGCTTTATCGCTACATTCATTTGCTTTAAAATGCACCATTTGACAATCTTTTTTAAATTTATTTCTCAGGAGAGGGACTCCCCTGGACCCCAGGGTTTGTCCATAGAACTTGTTCACATCGCTTGCTATATAGAAATCATGAATTTTGTCAAAGGAGGACAGACCCAATGTAGTGTGGTACGGTCAAAATGAAGCAGTGTTTGGGAACCCACAAGGTGGGTTAAAAGGCCCCTCACACACCAACCTGGTTGGTGTTATACTTCATCATTGGGGCCCCAACCGGGTGGCCGAATGCCCCCCGGTTGTGCTGCAACGCCTGACTACAGCGGAGCTGGTGTGGTGCAAGAATGTGATGTGGTGATGATTAAAAACATATATCTCTGAGAATCCTTGCCATTAGACGATTTATTATTGGCGGCTCAGGATATAGACTAAAAAGATATGTGATGCAACTAATGAAGAAATAATTATCTGCTAGTTGGCTGTGTTGTGGGTCTACATGTTTCAGCTCACGTATAAAAATAATAAGGAGCTTTCGTCAGGACCAGTGTATTGTGAGTGGCAAAAAGTGAAGTGCCACGTGGTGAAAAAATATTTAAAAAGGTTATTTACCTACACACTCGCTAAGGTGTGTGGACACAGTGTCGACACAATTGCAGACACTGCGGCGCAAACACTATGGCTGAGTGAGAGCGCTGAGCGGGAAGCGGGAGGGGGGCGCACCTTACAACAATTTTGATTGTGAAGCTACCATCGCCTGGCACCTACTGTGGTCTCCCGAAGTCCCGGATGCTCAGCGCTCTCACTCAGCCATAGTGTTTGCGCCGCAGTGTCTGCAATTGTGTCGACACTGTGTCCACACACCTTAGCGAGTGTGTAGGTAAATAACCTTTTTAAATATTTTTTCACCACGTGGCACTTCACTTTTTGCCACTCACAATACACTGGTCCTGACGAAAGCTCCTTATTATTTTTATACGTGAGCTGAAACATGTAGACCCACAACACAGCCAACTAGCAGATAATTATTTCTTCATTAGTTGCATCACATATCTTTTTAGTCTATATCCTGAGCCGCCAATAATAAATCGTCTAATGGCAAGGATTCTCAGAGATATATGTTTTTAATCATCACCACATCACATTCTTGCACCACACCAGCTCCGCTGTAGTCAGGCATTGCAGCACAACCGGGGGGCATTCGGCCACCCGGTTGGGGCCCCAATGATGAAGCATGACACCAACCAGGTTGGTGTGTGAGGGGCCTTTTAACCCACCTTGTGGGTTCCCAAACAGTGCTTCATTTTGACCGTACCACACTACATTGGGTCTGTCCACCTTTGACAAAATTTATTTACATCCAGGGGATACGGACAAAACCCCCTTCTTTCCCTAGCTCTCCCATTGTTCTTTACATATAGAAATCATGCCCAACATTTACGCCGCACCACTTTCATCAGCCGCTACTGCTTTAGTCTCTTTGTATTATCAATGAAGACTAGCATTCTGTGCCCTTGTTAGTGGAGGTGTACTATTTATATGTGTCTGTCAAAGAAATCTATAGTTTAATTCAGACATCAAGGTTGAACTTGTATCCGTTGTCCTGCCTGACGTCAGTAGGGTTGTTTGCCTGTTAAATTGTTCTGGATCTGTGTTGCGTGTGCAGCGCGACATGATATGGTTTAGCTAATGTTTTCCAATGGTTGCATGAGGTCACGAGGTGAAGCAATGTGAGTAAAGGGGTTGTGCTGGGGGAGCGCTCATAGGGCCCGATAAAGTGTCTGGCATTCCATGGACCACCAGACTCATGGGGGCACGTGGTGGTGGTCTCCCGAGCCCCCTAATATGAGGCCGGTCACATTGTCACAGCCCCACTGCAGCTCCTAGGGAACTGCCATTCCTTGGTGCTTTTGCACCGGTGCAGAGGCATCAATATGCTTGGTGGGACTGTCGTGGTCCCACCAAGCATATTAGGAGTTTCTTATCCACCAGGGTTTTTATCGTGATTCCTTCTCCATGAAAAACCTGGCAGAGAGGAAACAAAGGGTGCCCTACAGGTCCCCTTAGGTGCTTCTGCACCCTGTGGATGCACACACAGGGTACATCACATTTCAGTCCATGCCGTGCAGGAACTGTTTTTGGCGTTCCCATTGAGGTACCTGGTTTTAGATGCACTGCCGTGGGAATGCCATAAAAAAGCCAGCCAAACAGGAGGACACTCCTAACTTGGCAGGCGGCCTGACCATGGCTTTGGTGTTGCGGCGGTGGGGTGGACCCGGGACCTTACCGCCAAAGTTGTAATCGGGCCCTTAGTCAAATATATGGCAGTGGAGCAATGCTGTGTGCCTGAGGGTGTGATGAGGCTAATAGGAGGTGACCGATTTCCATTCATAAGGTTTATTTGCAGTGTTTTTTCACCATATATATCATTCTGTGTTTGTTTTTTTTGCCAAGGGTCTCTGGAGTTTTTGCCTCACTTACCTCTTGATAGAGTAAGTCTTCCTGACCCCTGCTCTGGATTTGGGACAGGCAACACCTAATCAAGGAAAACACCAAACTACCAGGTGGATATCAGGCCACGCTCCTCGGGACGAACCAGCTCCACCCCAGGCTCTGCTATTCCCTCTCAAGGCAAATCTAATGCCAGTTATAGAGCAACAACTTATATTTATTCAAATGTGTCTTCTGCAACATATGGAAAACAAATAAAAGGAAGATACAGTATGTTCCACTGGTTCAGAAGGGTTTTGCGTTGTATCCAGCCTATGGGACTTTTCTTACAAATGACACGAGAAGGGACTGAAGGAAAAATCTATCATTTGATTAAAATACTGCGCCTGCCAATTAGATGCAGTGTCATAACCAACCACAGGAGAGCAAAAGCCTTCTGCCAAAGCCTGGGAGTGATCCGGGATGTTGTCTCAGCGCGAGACTGTGTAAAGTCGAGAGCGGAGCGCGCCGCGTGCGCAGCTCCTTGAAGATAGCAGCTCCCGCCCGGGCTCGTGTTAAGAAATGTTGAAGTTAATTGTCTCCTTTATGCTGATGGCTTGCTTCTTTTATCACTAGCAGAACAGGGATTTCAGAGGAGATTACACATATTAAAAAGTGCTTCAATAACTGATCATTAAAACGAGACACAAAGCAAAGTGGCATTAGGAAAACATCAAGAAATTAGCAGGCTTCCTGTTGTGGTTAATAATGTCCCTTAGACAATGGCCTGCCAGTCTGGGGAAGCAGGGGATCAGATTTACCATTAGAATCCATCCGTCCTCTCTCACTATCTTGCTCTTTTGTCACATTACTCTTTTCTTTTTTATTTGTTTCTCTCTCTTCCTCACTCGGTAGCCCCATCCCTCCTTCTCGTTCTGTCTCTCTCCTTCTTTCTACCTCTCTCCATTATTCTTGTTTGTGTCTCTCACACTCTCTCTCCATGTCTCTCTCTCCACCTCCTGATCATTCTCTGTCCCCCCTCATCTATGTTCTTTCTTTAAATTCATTCCTCTCCACCCTCTCTCCCTCCTTATGTCTATCTATCTATCTATCTATCTATCTATCTATCTATCTATCTATCTATCTATCTATCTATCTATCTATCTATCTATCTATCTATCTATCTATCTATCTATCTATCTATCTATCTATCTATCTATCTATCTATCTATCTATCTATCTATCTATCTATCTATCTATCTATCTATCTATCTATCTATCTATCTATCTATCTATCTATCTATCTATCTTATCTATCTGTCCGTCTGTCTGTCTGTCTGTCTGTCTGCCTGGCTGCCTGTCTATTTATCTATCTATCTGACTGTCTGTCTGTCTGTCTAACTATCCATCTATCGTGCTCTCTCTCTCACACACACACACTCATCACTTTTATTCCAGTCCCTAATTGCTTATTATTTTGTCAAGGAGGGGTTGATCCCCATTTTGAATGGTCCTCACCCCATGAAATAAAGAAAGACAGTTTTTAGAATGTTAAACACTTGTACAAAACAAGCATGGAAGCCAATAGGTCTGTCCATGGCAAGCATGCGTTTTCTTTGCAAGCACATGCAATAGAAATTAAAAGATTAATAGTAAAACAAGTTTCTTAGAACCCTATTGAATCTCCCCTGCCAGAACACCGTTGACTCCCCTATATTTAGACATGGCCCTGGAGAAAATTTGCCATGAGATTGGATGCAGAATGCTGATTTATTGTCATAGGGACAATACCTACCCTGGAGTCCTGCCATGATGGGATTAAGGATCTTTTGGTCCCACAATATGCCTAGAAAATACTGTGGCTCTGTGGGATCGAAGCCTTACTTCTAAGATGGAAATTAGATGAATATTGGACCATGTGCCAGATTGGTAAGGCTAGCCTAAAGGGACTATTTTGGGAAAGTGTGGCAATTGATAATATCAGAAAGTGTAAGGGCCTGCTATCAATGTCTTTTATTGACCGGAAACCAATAGCCGCCTATCAAAGCACTATTGACGAAAGCGTCCCTCCATTGGCGAGGAAACTTCAGCTCCAATTCAGGTATGGCACTTTACCTGTAAAATCATGTATGTGCAGATGGCAACAGGAAAGAGGCTCATTCGACGATTTGGGTGTAGGCTGTGAAAGGTGGTCTGAATCGCTAATCAAGGTTTTGTTCTTTTGTTCCTTTTTAGGTCTCGCGCCAAGCGATGCAGTGCGCAGGACTGCTTGCGCAGCGAGAGTCCTTTTGTCCGGGGTTTCAAAGCGGAGCCTGGAATCGCACACACTCGTGCGTTTGCTTTTCCTTTTGGCTTCTGCGATTGGCCTTTGCGTGTGTGTTTTTCCCATAGACGGCATGCAATAGGCCAAAGGCGGGCGCATTGCTCCACCCATGGCCTATTGGTGTCTATTATGTGCATTGCTGACATGTGTTTTCAATTATCGTGCCCAGACACAGGCGCGATAATTGAAAACACATGTCGCTCTGTGGTGCGCGCGCGTGCACAACTCGTTTGTTAGGTCTCGCTGAGCCAGCGCATGCGCTGCCCTGTGAGACATTTGGTAAGCGCATTTGAAAGTGCCACCACAGGCTTTTGGTGGCCTCATGCTTGTGTGCACGTGAGCGTGCATGTGCGCAGCCGCCATGCGATCGCAATCACTTTCACTTTCGCCGCCGTGCGGCCAATGCTTGTTGATGTTGTCCTTGGCATGTCCTCTCCGCCTTTGAGAGTAAATGAGTTTTAGTTCATTCAATTAGTTCAATTTGTCTTCCTTTGCCTCGTTGTTTTTCCGCAGAGAAAATTGTATGGTCCGTCGAAGTTTATTTTCATTGTATTCCAATGATTCTGCCTTGCTTTGTGTGCAATTTACACAGCAGATGGTTTGCAATTGTCCCAGCACACAGTGGCAAATGACTCCTTAAAGCTGCGCTGCAACCTCCCAGAGCGTCGAGTTTACTTAAGACACTGCCCATGGGTTTTACTGCGTATTTCACCAGTTTAGTGGTCTGCCTTAACACTTGAATCCATTAGCATTTCCAAATGGATGCTGCCTTCCCCCCTACCCACAGGCCACTCCGGGGGCTAGTTGACTTGCAGCTGTCGGCCCTTTGAAGGGAGGGGTCATTCTGCGTGACGGCCAGAGACCCACCCTGCTCGGATGGGAAGGAGGCAGAGTTTGAAGTTTTCCAGGCTCTGTTCTACACTGGCTCGGAGAGCATTCCTGCAGCACCCAGGCCTTATGTTCTGCCGCAGGAAAAGCCCTTCTTTTCACAGCTGAGGTCTCTAATGAGTTCAGCAGGCCTCTCTAACTCTGACTTCTCTTGCCCAGTCTCCATTATACCTCCCCCACAGAGGCCTCCTTGCTTTCTTGAAGGACAAATATATCACCCAACTCACTTTAAAGTCATGTTTTAAACAATATCATCTGGAGTCATACATTCTCTATTCTAGCAAATATATCGTTCTAGCATTGTTATGGTCATCTAAGCTAGTGGCACTCATTTTATCGATGTCAGCAGGAAGAAAGGTGGAGTCGCCCCTAGTGGGAGGCAGAGATGAAATGAGCACAAATTGTACTTGTACATGTTTAACACTAGCGCCGTTAAGAGCTGAGCGCCAATGGTTTTCGCTAGTGGGAACTGCCCGTAATAAAGGGAAAATAGAACAGTAGGGTGTGTGTGTGTCTCTCTCATTGCCTCCAGACATTATTCACTGATAACAGACTTGTAGGCTTATTTACCGCTTCCACTAATGTCCTATAATGCTGAGGCTCTTTCAAGACACCGTGGTGTGCAATGCTTTCAAGACACCGTGGCGTGCACTGCGGATGAGTGCACATTAATAGAGGGTGATGGATGCAGTGCAAGTAGAGCTCCCATAACAGAGTTACAGGATATAGTTGATAGTACATATACAACCACCGTTTGAGAGCCAAATGTACTGCAATATTTGGTTATAGATGGCTTTACTTGCAGATGACATTTGAGATCATATATGCTTGCATCTGCCTGGCTGGTTCAGCATATTTTGAGTCTATGCTCCTTTGACTCGGAGTCCTCCATATTTATTTGTTTTTGTGTGGCCCAAATTAGATTAAACAAAATATAGGGTGACTGAGTGCTTGGCCCAGCACAACTAACACGTACATGAAACATACCAGTCTGAAAGCAGAATATTACAAAAACTTAAGCTACATATACATGATACAACAGTTTCTGACAAAGTACAAGAGCGTTGAAGCGGTTAGTTGCAAGTTGGTAACTTCATGCAGTGCAGCATCTGAAATACACCGAAGAGGCGATAAGTGAGATGTGTTTAGAGAGGAGTACATACCTCGATTCTGTGGCACAGGATCAGATATTTTAATGATCTTCTAGAGAATGAAAAAAGTAGGGCCATGCTTAAATCATAGTGGATAAAACATTCGAGATATTTGATGTATTTACAGAGAAAGATTGCTGTGGTGTAGATTTTGTCTACAGAGCATTCACCTTTAGTGTATCTGTTTTGCTTGATTTTGGGATCTCTTTGGTGATCCACCTTTCTGTAGTAAACTATAGGCTTTACACAATGACAATTATCACCTAATGCAGAGCATACAGAATGCTTTGGAAGGGGGGGGTCTACATATAGCAGGTGTATGCTAGGAATGCTCGTTTTGCTTTCTTTCTTAATTATTTCCCCAACCCTATTATTAATGTTATTTAATGCAGATGCCTCATCCATGCATTTATTCTTGGGTAAGACAGTGTGGAGTGTATGGGCAGGATTTGGAACTGACGAGATATCACTCTCCACTAAAATATACTTTGCTCCAGCAACTGCATTCTATATCTTTTTAAGCTGTAACTACTAGAACAATAGTCATCTCAATTTCTTTGACAAAAAAAAATATTTTCCAGTACCACAATCTACTGTAGAGCTACACGTCTGTAAATGTTAGGCTACAGAAACGTATTATATCTATGCGTGGATGATATTTTAGTACATTTGACCTGGTTATGCAGCACAAAATAAATCCCTCAGGTAGTATACTGGCACATTAGGAATAGCCTCCAATACATTTCAAAGCACGTCTTTGTTTTGAATTGGTCATGACTATCAGCATACTTCCAGCAACCACGAAATAACTTGTTGCACAATAGCAAACAATGATTTCCTTTTCCCACTTCAAGGGAAGCTCTGACTTCATCAACTGTGTTTCCAGAGGAAAGTAGGTGGTTGGATACTATTAGGAATGAAATACAAATTTGCAATCCTGGTGTCAACAAGCATTGGCATAGCCAATAGGTCTCACTTTTGGGACCTTATAAGTATTTAATTATGCAGCACAATATCCTTGGTGCAACAACATCAGCTGTTGCATAGCTAAACACTTATAAGGTCCCAAAGGCGAGACCTATTGGCTATGCCAATGCTTGTTTTTCAATAGCGATCGCTTTCGCGATCGCTTTCACTGCCGCTTGTTTAGTGAGCGACAGGGCGGCTACGTCGTGGGGCACAGATACTATGAGAGTGGAACCGAGAACAATATTTTTATAGGGAGCTGTAAGATGAGCGACAGCCGCCAGGGATCACAATCAAGGAGGAAGTCTCCATGCCACTGCGTTGAGAGCACTGAATGCACTGAGGTCTTGAAATAACCGTTCTGTATCTCTACCTGTTTCTCGATCAGTATTAAACATGCTCACAGCGGGTGCTAGGGCCCCTTGCTTTTTTAAGGTTGAAATACAGGTTGGATTCCCGCGTCTGCCTCGGGGTTTAATGCCTAATGTGCACTCGATAACTGAAGGGATTTTATTCCTAGGACTCACTTTAATCTAAACATTCTTTTCATGTCCCGACCATGAAACAGAGGGGCATATCAACAACAACCGGCGATAATTATCGCTCAGCGCCCTTAGCGTGAGGATAATTATCGCCGGCTAGCGTGAATTTTTATCGCTGAGATAGCGTGCTATTAGCAACGCTTATCTCAATAGCGATAAAAATCTTCACGCTAACAGGCTAACGTGAGATTATCGCTGGAAACCCAGCGATTATCACACGTTACCTTGTTGATAGGGACAGGCAAACTTAGCCATGATATCCTCCTTCCATAGGATATCATGGCTAAGTCTGAAAATTAGCAGACGTAAAAAAGCAGCATTAACCGCGGTTAGCGCTGCTTTTTTTGTCTCTAACAGGGTTAGCGACATTCTTGATGATAGGAGAAATGTCGCTTAGCGACATTTCTCCTATTATTTTACTCTGGAACGCCCCCTTTGCATCTAGTTAGAGATGCAAGGGGAAGCGTAGAGTAAAAGGGTGCTAACATGCAAATTTGCGTGTTAGCACCCTGTTGTTGATAGGGTGCTAGTTTTATCTCTGCTTTTTTGGCTTTTAAAGCCAAAAAAGCAGAGATAAAGCCCTTGTTGATATGCCCCTTAAGGTGCTCGAACAAGCATGCCAGAAATAGATTTCGTTACATTATTTGTGCTTTCGTCATCATCAGTGGAGTCAGTGGTGTCACGTAAGCCAGATAGAATGTAATTTTCATTATTTTTGGCACATTCGGAGAGACGTGCATGTTGATCCGCAGGAGGACGCAGGGCTGTGGGAATGGGATCAGTGACATGGTGGGGAAGCTTAGGGGCATATTAACAAGCCGGGTGATAAAATTATCGCCGCTTTAGCGGCAGAAAACTGCCGCTAAAACGGCGATATTGGGCTTGATAATATGCTCTATGGAATTTCAATTGAAACCCATGTTAAATGTGAAGGACGTCTAACATGGGCTTCAATTGGAATTCCATAGAGCATATTATCAAGCCCGTTATCGCCGCTTTAGCGGCAGTTTTCTGCCGCTAAAGCGGCGATAATTTTATCGCCTGGCTTGTTAATATGCCCCTTAGTTCGTCCAGTCGGGAGCTTATCCGCTCCCCTTATCCGACTGACAAAATCTGGAGGCGACCCTTCTCTTACCTGGCCCCTTCCTGCTGGAAGAGTCGCCTTATATCCGCACCTGTACAGATCACGCTGAATTCAGGACAAGTCAGTTCTATTTTAACTTCGAGTACTGACTTGCCTATGTTTACCAACAGCACGAGATACACCTTCGGGGGTGATGTGTGCCCTAGCACTATGATAAATTAAATTAAATTAACACAACATAACACAATATTTGAAATGCAGACTGCAGCAACAGAGAAGCCCGAGAGAGGTAGTGAAGAGAATCCAGAGGTATACCGAGGTGAGTTAGAGTCTGTCATGGACCCGACAGTAAACTTGAGTCATAAGGTGACAGTCTCTAGTGCCCTACACAGGCCAGCTGGCGCCTCCCACAATTCCAGGCGGCTGGGAGGAAAGCGGGTTAAATGGGGTGTAGGATGAAAACAGGGAAAGCAGTTGTTACGGTGGTATGATTGGCGGACGTACAAATTCACGACTGACAGGTGGCCTGGGTGAGGCCGCGGGGTGACGGCCCTTCCGGTTGCTGCCTTCAGTGTTGCCAAATTTTCTGTTTTCAGGCCGGGTGGCAGACTGACAAGCAACACAACTGGATATGAGATGGCGCCACTAAAAGGCTTACATCGTAGTTTTACCAGTTAATGACTTTGATATGCGGTTTGTTACTTGCCGCTGGTTGTATTTGACTGTACTGTATTAGGCACCTTTTATGATTTCACCTGTTACGGCATTGCAAATCAGATGGACAACTAGTGTGGACTTGGAACATCTGGGGAAATCCCAAAATACATTTTGAATATCTGTGAGGAGGTTTACGCTTCAGCGGAAGAATGTTGTTCGATTCTTAAGTGGTGAATTCTTAGGTGACTGACTACAGCTCTCATTAACAATGAACTGGAATAGTGGCCCCTCTATTAAAAAAAAAATTTTTTTAAAAAACAACAAAAAAGCACTTAACTGTAGTTTGTTTTGGTCACAGGCTATCAAAAAAATAACACTCGTAATGTGCATCTAGAATCTGATGACCAATTCTTTGCAGTTTATCCTCCAAAGTGTCAAACATACTTATTGCCCTCAAACCGTGTCTCTGGTAGAATGAAACGTGATGTTGTAATGCTAAGGATGTGGCTGCTATGTTCTGTACAAAGAGTTCTTAATTTCTAAGCACTTCAAAGAAAAGAACGTTCGGTGAAACAAAAGTTCAAGATTACTCTGGGCTATTGCCACGCCCCCTTGGCTGCACAAACCCTTTATGAGCTTTTACATTGATGAACTGTCTTAGTTACCGTCACTGCTGCCGGCATTGGCAAAGTACGAATTGAGTTCGATGAAAAATATCATACTGATAATGTAGGCTGCTTTTTAAAGTGTGTGTTTATTTTGTTTTTTTAACTCTGCCCGAATGTTCTCTTCTTTAATTGCACTTAATCTGGAGCACACGCAATACAAATAGAGCAAGTGTTGCTGTCATGGTGGAATGCCCTACCAGGCTGAACATAAACGTTAATTTATATCCAACTGTATAATGATCATCTTAATTTTGCTGAATATGCCCCACACATAATTTTAGGTCTTATGGATGCAGGTTACCATTGGTATTAGTCTTAACAATAATGCTTTCTCCTTGCCTATTGCCCACAAATATAATGTGCTTTTTAGAACGCGACTACCCTGACGAGACCATGCTCCGTGCTAGCATAAAATACACAAATTCCTAAAAATATGCTTCCAAAAATATTGTAAATATAAGTGAGTGAATGGTAACAGTACAGCTGTGAGTCGTAGAAAGTAATCTGAACATATTTTATCTATACATATATTGAAAATATATATATTTTTTGCAATTTTGTGAGCACAGTTGTTTTTTTAGTGCTTCCTGTGACGTTGTCTTATTTTGTACATTTGATTTTAAAATGGTTTTAGAGTATTCACCGAACAAATGTAATTAAAAGGAAATGTGTGAGAGTACTTTGGGGCCAGTATGCTTTTGTCCGTGTGCAAGGCTTACTCCAAATAATTTATGCGTAAATAACACTTAAGATTAAAAATAACACATTTACTGAAAGAAAAAGCTTTGCAGGTCATGCAAAATAATCTTCAAAATGTCCTTATGTACTAATAAGGTTCTATGGAATTATTTGGGGCAGACTAAAGAAAATGCTGAAAGATAAAGTGAGTTCTAGTAATATTGTACTGTCATTTGATCAACCTGACCCTTTTTATTTGTGATTTATAAGATGCTACATGTTGCTTGTTTTATGTGTTGTCTCTATGGCCTACTTCGTAATCACATATCTTTAGTTCACCAAATACGTACTCCCATTGTCCTGTCATCTTTGTGTGCATTTTGTGCCATAGTAGCATACTTAGGTCTCGCATTACAAAAAATTAGAGCTATTGGTGTTGTATTATTATTTGCAACGCCAAAAGCTCAAACCTTTACTAATGCGAGACCTATTGCATTGCAAATGCTTGTTATAAATGTATACGGGCACAATGGATTGTTCCCCTATGCAAAAACTTGGGCTGTAGGGAGCATAACGAAACATTTAGAATACTGCAGAGTGACACCAGCCAGATTGTAGTGTTTTGTGTGGCTATGTTTTTTAAACTCATTTTGGATTAAGCAAGCTAAACTCCTACAGTCTGCCACCGACCTTGGAAAATAATTACTTGATATCGATGAAGTTATGTGGTGTTTTTTTTTATGCTGTAAATTTTATCTGTGGTTTTAGTCCCCTGCTATTTTATGATAACAGTTGTGACATTTTTGTGGTTTCTATATCATGTACTTTAACAGTTAACTTTTGTGTACTAATATTTATGTGTGTATTTTTATGTCTATGTGTATTGTGGTTGTACTGTTGTCTATACTTTTATGATCCATAGTGATCGAAATAAAGTCTGTGATGATGATGCATCAGCAAGAGACAGCATTTCCACACATTTTTCTTAAAACTGTGATTTTTGTAAACAGCTACTCTTTCTCTAATCTAGGTGGTCCTCTATTCTGATTCTTTTTCAATCATATGAAACTAAGGCAGCAAAAAGGACACATTAGGAGTACTGGGTTTCGAATACCAAAATATTTACCTTCATAAATATAGACTCCACATCTACATACCTTGACTGCATTGGGAATTTGTGAATATTGCAGCGTAAATTTAAAATGCCAATTTGTGACACTCCACAGGCAAACTCAGCGCTAATTGATCAAAATTAGATTTTGTTGATAATAGTTGATCTGTGTGTGAGGAGGTTGCATGGAATTAGATTGGACGGTTTCTTCAGTGTTCATTATCTGACATCATAACCTTTATGTTCATCATAACATCATTTGCGTGAGTGCAGTGGGCACTCAAAGCAGGACTCTAGTGTGAAAGAATTTAGAGTGTGGGGTTAAAATGTTGTGAATTTAAGTGTGACTCTTTACGTTCTAAATAGATAGTGAAGAAGTTCATTGTGCCTTCAGTTCATAATGTCAGGAGAATTAAAGTGGAAGGACTGTCATCCACAGGGAACACAGACACTTTGGGGCATATTTACAAGCCCCACCACCATAAGAGCATCACTTTTTTGAGGCTCCGGTGGCGCAGCAACATTTTCCATATTTACCAGGTGGCGCTAAGCCACTTTGCATGCCTTAACGCCACCTTGTAATTATGCCCCTTTCTGCCGCTGTCCTCTACAGCAAAGAGGCAATACAATAAGTGTTGCTATGGGCATTCCACTGCAACGCTGATTGCTTTTGATGCTGCCCCAGATTTACGAGGCAGCACCAAAAACTAATGCATGGAATACAAGGCATTAGAATAGCGATACGAGGAGAAATTATTAATTTCTCCTTATTTTTGCTCTTTCCATGTGTGTTGCATTCTACAGCACATATAGAAGATGCAAATCTCCATTATTTATTGTTAAGGTGCAGGTAGGTGTCCCTTTCAGTACATAAACAATCATTCCTGTAGCATAGGCACTCTTGTAACATGGCGGCAGGGTACCTGTGCTGGCACTAGGCAGCTTTTTTTGCTCCAGCGCTAGGGGAAACACAGGAGTGTGCCATATTCTTGTGAATGTAGCGCATCCCTGCATTTTGGAAATGTTAGAGTGCGGTGCTGTCAAACGTGGCCCAGCTCCACACTCCATTATATTGTAAATATGCCCCTTAGTTTGTATTATAGGAGCACCTCTTACCTCTGAGGAGTCCCCAAAGCTCTTCTGGGTGTTTTAAATATGTGGATGTTCTATTTGTTAGGTGTAGTTAGTAAAGTGTGGGCTCCCAGAAGGACCAGTGTCTGAAGAGTTTGACTGTTGTGCATGAGGTTTGGAGAGGTCTCCCAAATGTGGGTCACAAACTGTGCTTAAGCCTGGAGTGCAGCAGAAAGATGTAAGAGACAGTCGCTCGTTTCTGCACACTTCCTATAACTACTTCCTCTGGTCATACAAGAGAGTGCATTGTCTCCTTGTTTTTTTAGAAAACTTATAGTGATCTTTTATCAAACTAGCTGTATCAGGTTACAGTGGATACCCCTTGTGACATTTACTGAAAATACAGCCTGGGAGAGGTTGGTAGATGTGAAGTACACCTTGGTTGGGGAAGTTTTGATTATGTCGGACTAATCAGATTAATTTCAGTAATTTTGTGTTACTCTTGCGAAAAGTATGTGATTGTCCCCCTTGGTGTAATTTAGAGTAAAGTGGGGTAAAATGCCCACCGTAAGAGTACAGGAACAGAGTGTGAGTGTCTGGTGGCTACTGCTGTAGTGTTCTGTTATATTTTGCACTATTCTCTTAACAAAAAATGCATTTAAGTTATGCCAATTACTAATATGAAGGTAAACACTCTCCAAACATTTCTATTCAATCAGTCAGAGTTAACCAAACACAAAAAAGGGAACAAGGGAACAGAGCTTTATTGTCAGTTATGCTATCTTTAAACTCAGTAGCAGCCGCGTAGAAGTTTTGCTTTACAAAGGATGAGCATTCACAATTCAGTATGCAAAACAATGCAAAATAGCACAATAAACAAATGAACTCTCCTTGTAAAAGTCAATTTCTATAATAAGGCTTTAGGCAGAACACACAACACTAACTCAATTCTATGCTTCAGACAGTTAATCATCCCAATTAAAATTTATGTAACCCTTATAAATAATAAAGACTGGCCATTTTTAAGTCTTGCTTACCACATAACCTTTAGCTATTTGAAAGTTAAAAGCCTTTTATCGACAATACCAAAAATTTACAGTGGGCTTAGAACAATTCCATTGCTTACCCCTGGGGAGGCTTTATTGTCACTCTCAATTACTTGCTTCATATGGCTTGACTTCCTCTTCTTGAGTTTGTCCCTCTTTACTATCCTTTTGATTGGCTGACTTGTATCCTTCCACTGCTCACTTTTAGGGAACTACTGTTTTCCTTCTAATTATGCACTCCTAGAGAATGTATTTGTTTTCCAGCTCTCTCCCTTGTATACTTCTCCCCGCCAGATACCTGCATCCCACCCTCTGTGTTGCTCTCTAACTCATGTGCTGCTGTTCCCCTCTTTTATCCCTCTCTCCCACCTTCATTGTTAATTTTATTCTCCCTGCTCACTTCCCATTGCTTCCCCATACCCGCTCCCCCATGGCTCGAACCACCTCTCACAGTCCTTTCTATTTTGTTGTACATGTTTTTCATTTCATTGTAGGCCTGGTAGCTCCTATTTGCTCCCAGGCTGCTCCGCTTGCTGAAATGCACTTTAGCGCAATGAAAAATGTATTTTTTAATTTACCGTACACAATGGCGAGTGTCATTGTGTAGCAGTAAGTAAAGAATGCATTAAATGGCACCCACATCATGTATTACAATGTATGAGTGATGATGCATGTGCACACATATGTCATAACGATTGTGCACACATACTGAATGATACAGATGGCAGTAGTTTCATGATGCCTTTACATTATGCTCACATCGCGCCATGAGGCATATATTTCTTCTGCCGATATTGCACAGAATTGGCTGAAAGCATTTATTTTTTACCGACTGTGCAAAACATCACCAAAAAGCATAGGTAAAACCAAAAGGTTCCAAATGCAAGAACTATTGGCTTTGTCAATCCTTGTGTAGCTCTGGCCAACCTCTTTGGTTGAATAGCCAGATCTTAGTGTTGCGTCAGCCTCCTCCAAACCATTGGCATGATTGCGAAAGCCCCTTTCAGCCATAGGCCTAAAACATTGTTAATCACATTTTGGATTGACGCAGAATATTTTTGTCTCACTGTCATGCAATCAACTTTTGAGGGATGTCCCTCAATCTTCTGAAAAGTTTTTCCACTGTAATAAGAGAAACCTTTAAAAAATGTAAAGTACACTTAATCATCACACTTTTTGTCACATTCAATTCTTTATTTGAAACATGAACGCATACAAAAAGCAATGCTCTATGTATATTTTGTACTGGAAGAGTCACTGGTTTACTTTATAGCAAATTAAATTCATAATTTTTTCGCGGGACCTTCCACGTTCGGTTATACTCATTACCGTTCCGGGGTAGCGTGTACACTCGTATCAGGGAGTTGTACCGAATACTGATATAGCGTGATTGAAGCTTGTCATTTTATTGTTTGGTCTACATTTCTACTCGCAACTATGATTTACTTCAAGATTCATGGTCTTCCGTAGTCGAACGTGATTTTGGTTTGACTGGACGATTTGCTGATGGTCACCTACAATTACCAACCGGGATGATTGTTATACATTAATCGCCTTGAAAAAGTCTTAGTATAAGACGAAACACGTGTCGGCTAGATCGTGTGCTGGGATTTCTGTTTTAATAATAAAGATGACAATCAACTGAAATTGAAGGGGTTTGGATTCTTTGGCAATGGAGACCATTGATTGATGGAACTGATCTTTTCCACTTGTACTGACGAGTACATGTAATTTTGGATGCAGTGATCAACCTACATTAATGTTGGACTGAAAATTTATTATACAAGGGTGTGCTGTTCAGGCTCTTTCTGATTTTCAATGTATACATGTTGTTTAACATGCTGGCGATGTCTCTAGGTAGTAGATGTCAAAACTTGCCTTGAGCACCCCGATTTAACTGTGAAAAATTGAAATTATACGCCGAAAAGATACTTTTTCTAATTAATAATTTTGTGTTATATTCTGGTGTTGCGTTATTCCTTTATAAGGAACATTACTACCTATTAGTTGTCATATTCATCTATAAAGATGCCAGAACTCCATTCTTCCAATGTTCTTCATCACAGGAACAAGCCTGTTGAGTCCCTAGCAACTTCATTCAGCCACTTTTCACTAGTAAGATTCTAAATGCCCACACCAGCAGCGTTGCGAAACCAAGGTCCGGCCAAAAGCTGTACATTCGAGACACATCTATTGTTTTGTCAATGCTTGCTATTGATGTTGCACAAGTAAAAGCACTCCCACATGCACAAAGTACCATCACTCACACAGGCAGCATAAGCACTTTTTCTCACACATACAGTGTGGCCACCCTCATACATTGATAGTAACTTTACTCACACATACAGCCTCATAAATTTAGTGAAAGTACCCACACTCACATGTATAGCGTTAATATCATCATTAGCGCAAACAGTGAAATACCATGACTCACACTAGGGTGCCGATCACGATCCTGTAAAAACCGGGTACGAACCGTCGGACGGAGCAAATTCTCCGTCCGACGCGTACCCGGTCGTCAAAATGTACAAACATGGAATTACGATTCGCACGGAAACACTATTTCCGTACGAATCATACAAAACCCCGACCGACGAAAATAAACATACAAATGCGATCCGGGAAAGCGCCGACGTGACGATGGGACGCACGCAGCCTGCCATTCACGACCAGGAATCACGATTCGCACCGACGTCATCCCGCACGGTGAATATTTTCCGGCTGCCAAAAACTGCCGGGAAATCAGGACGACGCGAACAAGGAGGACCCGTACGCGACGGACAGACAGGACGACGCGAACAAGGAGGACCTGTACGCGACGGACAGACATGGACCCGAACCTACGTGTCATCCCGGCCCTCATAGCAGTCGACCTCCTCTACAGGTTCCGACGCAGACGCCGCAGAAGGTCAGAACAACACCCATGGGCAAAGGGGGGGGGGGCAGGACACATAACCCCCACCCAAGTCACACAGCACACATGCCCTGGACATACCTGACCCTCAGGCCCTGGTCACTACGAGGGGGTGGGGGCGTGTCCAGCCAAGCCAGCGACCGCCACAACGGAAGTCCTTCACGTCGCTAACCGGCAACACAACCATACAGGTACGTCCCGTACCCACGCCTTAAGAGCGTGGGTACGAGTCGTACCACGCCCACACCTACGTCACCCCAACAATGGCTGGACGGCTGTACCCACGTGGCAAAGGCCCGGGCACGGCCCGCACAAGCTGCCCATAGCGTGGGTACGGATATGTACGGACCGTACCCCCACCCGCGTATGCATGGAGCGTACCCCCCATGCCAACAGTGTAAGTACGACACGTACCCCCACCCGCGTATGCATGGAGCGTACCCCCCATGCCAACAGAGCAAGTACAACACGTACCCCCACCTCGAATGCATGGAGCGTACCCCCCACCCCAACAGTGTAAGTACGACACGTACCCCCACCCGCGTACGTATGGAGCGTACCCCCATGCCAACAGTGTAAGTACGACACGTACCCCCACCCGCGTATGCATGGAGCGTACCCCCCCATGCCAACAGAGCAAGTACGACACGTACCCCCACCTCGAATGCATGGAGTGTACCCCCCACCCCAACAGTATAAGTACGACACGTACCCCCACCCGCGTACGTATGGAGCGTACCCCCATGCCAACAGTGTAAGTACGACACGTACCCCCACCCGCGTATGCATGGAGCGTACCCCCCATGCCAACAGAGCAAGTACGACACGTACCCCCACCCGCGTACGTATATGGAGCGTACCCCCCACCCCAACAGTGTAAGTACGACACGTACCCTCACCTCAAATGCATGGAGCGTACCCCCCACCCCAACAGTGTAAGTACGACACGTACCCCCACCCGCGTACGTATGTAGCATACCCCCCACCCCAACAGTGTAAGTACGACACGTACCCTCACCTCGAATGCATGGAGCGTACCCCCCATGCCAACAGAGCAAGTACGACACGTACCCCCACCCGCGTACGTATGGAGCGTACCCCCCACCCCAACAGTTTAAGTACGACACGTACCCTCACCTCGAATGCATGGAGCGTACCACCCATGCCAACAGTGTAAGTACGACACGTACCCCCACCCGCGTACGTATGTAGCGTACCCCCCACCCCAACAGTGTAAGTACGACACGTACCCTCACCTCGAATGCATGGAGCGTACCCCCCACCCCAACAGTGTAAGTACGACACGTACCCCCACCTCGAATGCATGGAGCGTACCCACATCCGTGTATGTTATGAGCGTACATATTGTGAAATAGGAGAGGTGGGTGCAGAGTCCTCCCAGCAGTGCCCAGAGACAGGAGGGGTGGGTGCAGAGTCCTCCCAGTAGTGCCCAGACACAGGAGGGGTGGGTGCCTAACACACCCAGCAGTGCCCAGAGACAGGAGGGGTGGGTGCCTAACACTCCCAGCAGTGCCCAGACACAGGAGGGGTGGGTGCCTAACACTCCCAGCAGTGCCCAGACATGAGAGGGGTGGGTGCAGAGTCCTCCCAGCAGTGCCCAGAGACAGGAGGGGTGGGTGCAGAGTCCTCCCAGCAGTGCCCAGACACAGGAGGGGTGGGTGCAGATTCCTCCCAGCAGTGCCCAGAGACAGGAGGGGTGGGTGCAGAGTCCTCCCAGCAGTGCCCAGACACAGGAGGGGTGGGCGCCTAACACTCCCAGCAGTGCCCAGAGACAGGAGGGGTGGGTGCAGAGTCCTCCCAGCAGTGCCCAGACACAGGAGGGGTGGGTGCCTAACACTCCCAGCAGTGCCCAGAGACAGGAGGGGTGGGTGCAGAGTCCTCCCAGCAGTGCCCAAACACAGGAGGGGTGGGTGCCTAACACTCCCAGCAGTGCCCAGAGACAGGAGGGGTGGGTGCCTAACACTCCCAGCAGTGCCCAGACATGAGAGGGGTGGGTGCAGAGTCCTCCCAGCAGTGCCCAGAGACAGGAGGGGTGGGTGCAGAGTCCTCCCAGCAGTGCCCAGACACAGGAGGGGTGGGTGCCTAACACTCCCAGCAGTGCCCAGAGACAGGAGGGGTGGGTGCAGAGTCCTCCCAGCAGTGCCCAAACACAGGAGGGGTGGGTGCCTAACACTCCCAGCAGTGCCCAGAGACAGGAGGGGTGGGTGCCTAACACTCCCAGCAGTGCCCAGACATGAGAGGGGTGGGTGCAGAGTCCTCCCAGCAGTGCCCAGAGACAGGAGGGGTGGGTGCAGAGTCCTCCCAGTAGTGCCCAGACACAGGAGGGGTGGGTGCCTAACACTCCCAGCAGTGCCCAGAGACAGGAGGGGTGGGTGCAGAGTCCTCCCAGCAGTGCCCAGAGACAGGAGGGGTGGGTGCCTAACACTCCCAGCAGTGCCCATGGAACGCAAAGGGTGGAGTAGCCACAGATACCATGCCCACAAATGTCAGTCAGGTGCACAAAGACCCTGCAGTACATGTACCACATGTGTGCGAGGCTGGGAGTATACGCATGCATAGGGCCAAAAAGAAAACATGTTCACATGAAGTCATGTCAATAGTCCACATACACAAGTACAATGACTACCAAGGATGCCACGAATGATGCAGGTGGAGAATGGCTCAGCATGCATGTGCAAAGTTGAAGGACTCCGTCACACACCCAGCTAATGTACACACAGCTCTGCGCTAAAGTCAGGGGACACCCTGCAGGGAAGAAGTCAGGGTACACAGAGGAAGGAATACACCTTGGGACAATTGCACCATGCAGCAACTGCTCACATGAATGGAGAAAGCTAGCTAACACCGTGTGATGGCACACAGATCCCAGGGTCCCCCCTATGAGCAGCACACTACTACATTTCCCACACACCCAACACATGAACACCACCCACAACCATGTAGCTGCCCCACCAACAGCAATACCAGCAAAGCAGTAGTGTTCCAAGGGCAAAAAATAAATAGCTTTACTCAGCATGATCCAAAAACTGGTATGTAGTAAGTTCAATATTTACAAAGCCCATAGGGCAGTCCAGGAGTCACAGCTGGATGGGGGACACAGTGGGATGCGTGTCCCCTAGCTTGCCTGCACAGTTACAAGCCGTTGTCTTCCACAGGGGTGAGGGCATCATGTGGGGGGGAAGGAACAGGCACCGCAGGGACAGGAGGGCGAAGGGTAGGCGACGTGGGTGCAGGGATGGAGGACTCCACCACAGGGGGTGGGGCAGGGCCAAAGGTGGATTCTAGGAGCGCGCTGCACACCTCGGCAAGGTCCTCCAGGGACTCCCCTGCACCCGAAGGAACCACAGGCCCCAAGGAGGGGGGTGGGCTAGAGGGATGGGTCGCAGCGCCACTGGGGGAGGGTGTGGACAGGGGGGGACTCAAGCACCCTGACCGTGGACTTCCTTGACCGCTTGCGGGGTGGTGTCACTGTGGGGCTCAGGGACAGAGCGGCCATGAAGGAGTCTTTGGGGGAGATGTGGCCAGGAGAGCTGAGGGGAGGGGATTTGGAGGGAGTGGATTGGGTGGAATGCGGACTCCCACTCTGGCTGCGTGTCACACGTTTGCCCCCCGACCCAGTGGGTGTGCCTACTTCACCCTGTGTGTGCGTGTCAGGAGGTGTGCGGCGGACCTTCCCTGCTGGTGTGGTGCCTGTGTCTGTTGTGGTGGGTGCATGCTTACGTCTGGGTGTATGTGGGACAGGCATGGGAGTGGGAAGTGTGGAAGGGGTAGGGGGTGGGACGTAGCGCTGCAGGAGACCCACTGCTGCAGTCAGTGTGGAGTCTATGGACCTCAGCAAGTTGCGTTGGTCAGCCTGCGATGAATGAATGCCCTCCAAGCATGCCTCCATGTTGTTGAGGACCTGGCTGTGGGCATGGAGGACATTAAGGATCGCAGTCTGACCAATCTGCAACTGCCGCTGGATGTCCACAGACTCAGCATTGGCGGCAGCAGTGGAGACAGGAGCAGGGAGTGCGGTGCCTGGCAGGAAGGAGACATGTGGTGACCGGGCACGTTGGGAAGGGACACGAGCACGTGGGAGGCGGCTGATGCCAATGGAGGGGGCGGTGCGAGATGTAGGGCTGCTGTCAGATGGTGGTGCAGCCACCGCCCACTCGGAGAGATCATCCTCGGACCCGTCAGCTTCATACTCTGTTGTGCCAGTCGACAGGTCCCCGGGTTCACTCTCCTCCGCCTCAGTCCCACTCGATGTGCCAGGCACGATGTCACCGCTGGCACTGGTGCTCGGTCCCTCCGCGCCGTCTGTGTCCATGTCTCCCTCCATGTCCCCCGACGATGCTGTGGGCAGGGTGAAGAGACAGAAATTAATCATACACCTGTATACATATGTCACATGAGCCCAATCTACTTAGGTTACAGTGCATAGCCTGAAACAAAGGAAGAGTTACAACTACAAAACAAGGTACATATGTAGGCCCTGCAAGACACAGTTGTGTGACCCACCATGCCATGGAAAAACTATGGAGAGCATGACACAATAGCAAATGAGATGACATGGAATTTTGACTGAGGAGCAAGGCCCTGGGGACAATCACGCACAGCATCTGCACCACACAGCGTGGCAGGCAATAGGGATGAGCAGGGACCACATCCAGGAACTAGAGGCACATGCAGCATAGGTAATACTGATAACATGCCCACCCTGACTGGCACACTGCACCTTGAGTGTATGTCCAGACAAACATCACACACTGGCCAGTCCTAGCAAGGAGATTACAGGTCTTGACATGTAGGCCATGCCTGCACCACCCACCCCCTACATGAGACAAATCTGTGGAGACACAGGAAGCACTTACATCTTTTAGTCTGGGTGAAATACACATGGGATGCAAAAATTCAATATTGCACACAAAATACCCAAGGTGCGCCTGTCGAAATAATCATGTACAAATGGGCATCATCAGATGATTGCAACAAGACACACAGGCAATGGCCACCATGAGTATGTACTTGGAAAATCAGGTCAGGCTGGACAGTGGACACTTGTAATACATCTCACGTCAATATACATGGTGCCAGGGGACAATGGCACAGAGGACAACCTAAGCTGTAGACACAGAGATTGTCGACATTCTCGGATTACAGACATGATACCTAGGAAAAGATGCCCCTGGGGACAGTAGTGGCCACACAACTCCATGCTCCTGAATGGAAATGACTGCAACACACTCTAACATCCCTGCACTATGCGTAACGCACACTCATGCACATCATGTCACAGGCCACCACATGGGACATGCCTGCTGGAATGCCTCGCACTCGAGAGATTAACTCCCATGTCTGGAATCAGCATTAGTGCCAACTGACATGGAACCCACAAGTCCAGATCTGGACAGGGCACAGGCAAGGTCACAAAACCTGTTACACACCACCCCCACACATGATGCTGCAGGCATTGTACACTTGGAGAAGGTGTCAGGCTACATAACCTTGTGATGGAGTGACTACACACAGACCAGGGAACATATTGCAAGGAGGGGAAGGGAGGCAGGAGAGCACTGCAATACTGTGGGTAACAGGATCTGCACAGCACCATAAACCCTGGAAGTGTATCCATGGAACAGTGCACTTACAAATGCTGGTGAAACACAACAAACACACATGTACCTACCCCCTTCCGGCTGCTGCATCTCCTGTAGGCGCCTGTCCAAGTCTGGAAAAACCACCGCCAGCACACGTTTCTGGATGTGGGAGAGACGGCGGCGCCCGCGGTTCTTATGGCTCTCAGGTGAGTCCCCCAGCAGGACCCGTGCGATCCTCCGCGTCCAGCACCGGATATCCTGCCAGCGTTTCCTCACCTGGGACAGGCGCCGCTTCCGACCATCCGCACTCCTCACGGCGCTGACGGCGTCCAGCCATATCTGCTCCTTGGCAGAGGCGTCTACCTGTGAGGATGAACAAGTGACACTACATCAATACACCTGGCACATGTCACAGAGACACAGATTAGAACACATTTGCTGTTTACAACAAGGCATAGTATGCATCCAACGCATTGCACCTTTGTCATAGGGACATGATCCTCTGGGGGAAGGCCAAAAGCAGTACGTGCCATTGAAAGGCCACAGGTGGAATGAGGGCAACTACACAATCAATGATCCAGGCTCACACTGTGCATCACACCCACCCCTCCTGTCTCTGGGCACTGCTGGGAGTGATAGGCACCCACCCCTCCTGTCTCTGGGCTCTGCTGGGAGTGATAGGCACCCACCCCTCCTGTCTCAGGGCACTGCTGGGAGTGATAGGCACCCACCCCTCCTGTCTCAGGGCACTGCTGGGAGTGATAGGCACCCACCCCTCCTGTGTCTGGGCACTGCTGGGAGTGATAGGCACCCACCCCTCCTGTCTCTGGGCACTACTGGGAGTGATAGGCACACACCCCTCCTGTCTCTGGGCACTGCTGGGAGTGATAGGCACCCACCCCTTCTGTCTCAGGGCACTGCTGGGAGTGATAGGCACCCACCCCTCCTGTCTCAAGGCACTGCTGGGAGTGATAGGCACCCACCCCTCCTGTGTCTGGGCACTGCTGGGAGTGATAGGCACCCACCCCTCCTGTCTCTGGGCACTGCTGGGAGTGATAGGCACCCACCCCTCCTGTCTCAGGGCACTGCTGGGAGTGATAGGCACCCACGCCTCCTGTGTCTGGGCACTGCTGGGAGTGATAGGCACCCACCCCTCCTGTCTCTGGGCACTGCTGGGAGTGATAGGCACACACCCCTCCTGTCTCTGGGCACTGCTGCGAGGACTCTGCACCCACCCCTCCTGTCTCTGGGCACTGCTGGGAGTGATAGGCACCCACCCCTCCTGTCTCTGGGCACTGCTGGGAGTGATAGGCACACACCCCTCCTGTCTCTGGGCACTGCTGGGAGGACTCTGCACCCACCCCTCCTGTCTCTGGGCACTGCTGGGAGTGATAGGCACCCACCCCTCCTGTCTCAGGGCACTGCTGGGAGTGATAGGCACCCACCCCTCCTGTCTCTGGGCACTGCTGGGAGTGATAGGCACCCACCCCTCCTGTCTCTGGGCACTGCTGGGAGACATCAGGCATCCCCCCCCCCCTGGGACCCCCCCTACAGTACATAGCATGTGTGTCACACCTGGACTCAATGGCAGAAGTCACAGTCACAAAAAAGGGACTCAGTCTGTGCCAGTGGACACTGCACTCACCTGATAACCTGGTCGCCCATACAGCATGGGGTACCGTGGGAGGATCACATCCACCAAAGCCATGTTCTCCTCCAGGGTGAATGGCTGTGACCTCTCCACAGCCCTTGACATGGTTCCAGGGAATCAGTAGCAGCAGCTGGGTCGTGGAATACAGAGATGTGCAGGCAAGTGCTCCCTCATGGGACCTGGCTGCCTTATATCTGCCTTGCTGGCCCATCTCATGCACAGGAGTACAGAGTGATTGGTCACTCACATTTGCATCCTATGTTTCCTCCAATCCCTTCAAACCTAGCAGTCTGTGGGTTCTTAATCTGTTTTTTTCTCCTGCATGATGTCAGCCCCACAAACACATTGCAACAAAGTAGATTCATTCCAACTGACTTCTGCTGTGCACCTTCCAGAACAAATTCAAAATTTGAACTTGGTCTCCATGACAACCAGCATGCATGTAGGCCTTAATACTTGTCCCTCATGTGTCCCCTATGTAATTTGGAGCTTCACACACAGGTACGGTGCGTTCCGGGGCCCTAGGGCACCCCAAATGCATAGCAACGGCCCGTACACGCGTGCCTACGTTCACTATCACTATGGGTGTCCTCGCGTATGCGTACTCGTAGTGGTACGGGCCGTACACACGCCTGTACGCTCCCTATCACTATGGGTGTCCTCGCGTATGCGTACTCGTAGTGGTACGGGCCGTACACACGCCTGTACGCTCCCTATCACTATGGGTGTCCTCACGTATGCGTACACGTAGTGATGGGGAGCGTACAGGCGCGTGTACGGCCCGTACCACTACGTGTACGCATACGCGAGGACACCCATAGTGATAGGGAGCGTACAGGCGCGTGTACGGCCCGTACCACTACGTGTACGCATACGCGAGGACACCCATAGTGATAGGGAGCGTACAGGCGTGTGTACGGCCCGTACCACTACGTGTACACATACGCGAGGACACCCATGGTGATAGGGAGCCTACAGGCGCATGTACGGCCCGTACCACTACGTGTACGCATACGCGAGGACACCCATAGTGATAGGGAGCGTACAGGCGTGTGTACGGCCCGTACCACTACGTGTACGCATACGCGAGGACACCCATGGTGATAGGGAGCCTACAGGCGCGTGTACGGCCCATACCACTACGTGTACGCATATGCGAGGACACCCATAGTGATAGGGAGCGTACAGGCGCCTGTACGGCCCTACCACTATGGGTGTTCTTGCGTATGCGTACTCGTAGTGGTACGGACCGTACACATGCCTGTACGCTCACCATCACGATGGGTACACATACGGCAGCACTCCCATAGTGATATGGGAACGTACACAGGCACTCTTAGCAGCAGTACGGCGGTTTTCACACATCACAGTGGTGACAGGCAGCACACAGGAAGGAATAGGGCGGACATACTTGTCCATGGATGGACATCAAGGCATTGTCTGTGCATTACTACATGTGTGGGGCACAGGTGTGACAGGCTGTGAGGTGGAACATTACTCCTGAGTCGAGAAGGCACCAGATGTATGATGAGATGTGTACAGATGTAATGTGTGACGGTGCAATGTGTGCCAGGCATGCCCTTGACTCCTTGGACATGTGTGCATGTCGTACTGCACACTTGGGATGAGCGACACTGGCATGGCACGGACACCAACACACGGAAGTGTCCCCTGATGCCCGGTACAGAGGTTACCACACCTGACTTGTCACTACCCACGGTGCACGATGTGACTATGTCATGTATGTGTGGGGGCTTCCCATTAGGTTGATGTTGGAGCACCCTCAAAAGCTGCAGCTGTTGCAGCAACCAACATGTGTCTGTGTGTAGAGTGACATTGCACACTGTTCCGCACACCATGCCACATGTGGTATCGGATGTGAGGTGCGTATGCATGCATGTGACACGGAGTAGCGTAACAAGGACATGTCTGCATCCTCTCAATGAATGTGTGGTGAGTCATGACATGTGCACCTTCATGGCAAGGTGTGTGGGCTGTCCTAGTGTAATGTCATGTGACCTGTGGCTCTAGTGTTCCGCTACCAGTCTCTGCAATTGGCATCCTACTTCTGCTGATGTGTGGGTGTATGTCACTCCTGTCTTGCGTCTGGCTGTTCACTTGCACTGGGACACAGCTAATCCCATGGCATGGCATGTGGAGGTTCTCAATCTCCGTGTGTTGCTGGCTCTTGGTAGGAGTGTCACCTGGCAGCCATACGTGTCCAGGGCATGTGGCACATACCTGACTCTGTATGTAGCATATGTGTATAGACAGATTAACATGTGCTCAGTACAAATTATTTGTTGTTGTGGTGCACTCACTCTTCCTTGTCACTTCCAAATTACTGCAGAGCGCCGCCTCTTCCCCGAGCAATTCCGGACTTGGCTGACATGCGGGAGAATGATCGTATCCGGTGCTACCGCTTCCCACAACGGTTGATTCTGGAGTTGACGGCGAGACTGGCACCACACCTGCAACCGCTGCACAGGTATCCTACGGCACTGACACCCCAGCTGAAGGTAATGGCAGCCCTACATTTTCTAGCCACGGGTACCTTTCAAAATACCATAGCTCATGTTGGTGGCATGTCCCAGAGCATGTTCTGCCATGTGCTGCATGATTTCTTAGAGGCCATGTTGATTCACCTGGATGACTTCATCAAGTTCCCAACCCCTGAAATGTTGACTGGGGTCAAGCGTGGATTCTATGCCCTGGGAGGGATGCCCCATGTCATTGGGTCCATAGATGGGACACATGTTGCTTTGGTACCACCACACGCACAGGAGGTAGCGTTCCGCAATCGGAAGCACTACCACTCCATCAATGCCCTTGTGGTGTGTCTGTCCAACATGGTGATTTCACATGTCTGTGCTAGTTTTCCAGGATCTGAATAAAACAGGTTCACTCTTGGCCACTTTTTGGTTGATTTTAATCAAAATTATTTTTATGCAATAAATTAACTTATTCTTTTGCACGGTTTCATTGAAACAATTGAAACATTTCACAAAAAATCAAACAATACATTATTGATATTTACATTACATGAACACATATAAGTGACACCAACACTAGCGTACTCCAATCACTCGGACGGCAACACTCAAACTTAACAAACATACTAACTATACACTATTAGACAAACGATTTCCACTTGAATGTACAAAATACATCAGGTCATCAGCAAATATCATTTGCAGTACTTCTAATAAATTGTATCTAGTTGTTTAGCAGATGATTGGCCAAAGGCGAAGATAGGTCTACGCGTTTCGAATCCCTTCACCTATGGGGATTCTCATCAGGACCAACACTCTCTGGAAAAAACCGGACACAACACTGAATTAGACCAATCGACCCTACCAAAATCTGAAAAATAGCCGTACACCTTTCTAAGGAATCTTACCTACAACTTGAAAGTGCACAACACAGGCTTTAAATATGAAACATGGGTCCGTCAGGATCCCTACGAACAACAGGAGGAGAGAAAGAGAAGAAAGGGAAGATAAGTAATAAGTCTAGGCTGATGCCCAACGACTTTGAGGTGCAAATGTCTAGTGATAGAAATCTTACTTGTCATGCACATGTGGTGTCTCACAAAAAACGCTTCTGTCCTCTGGTATCCCGATAGAAGTTGACTGTGCTCACGATTTAGGTCAGCGACATGCTGTTTATAGAAATCCCTCTTGGGCTATGTGCTCTAAAGCGGATGAAAAACGAAGACGTGAGCCTTCAGTTATTTAAACTGTTTCGCCGCTACCAGGTTCTCTCTGAACGCTACACTTAAAAATCTGTGTGCCGTATTTACCTGTTCAGCAGTTTTCACATCGCCAACGGGGCAGTCCCGAACCGTGCAGAGAACGCCATAGTCGTGTGCTTAGAACAGGAAGTGGTAACCATTTTATCCACCCGTGTAGCCGCCAAGGGGGTGGGTGGGGAACTTGGGAATTCTGGGATATGTAGTTGCGGCAATGGATTGGACAGGTCTGTGTTCCATCTGTCGACTTTAGAAATTAGCGTAATGGTTACTGGGGCCTGCGGCGATTAATGGGATTATATCTGTTTTGTTTCCAGCGTAGTCCCCCGTAGAATATCCTGAGACCCGCCAGGGAACCCGATCCGAGTCTTGGAGGATCAGGGGGGATGTAGTTTAGTGAAGATGTGTTCGTTGAAAACCGCAACATGAAACTTTATTGTGCAATATATACAAACAAAAAATTGCGTAAAGATATGGACAAGTTGTGTCGGAACGGCAATTTTGCGGACGCCTCCTCTTGGCAATATATGACTGTTAAGAAATCATTAGATGTATATTGGTGCAATATAAGTAAAACTGAAGGACAGAGCCGTGTCGCGTGCATAATCTAGGCTGCATAGAATGTATTGCAGACTACGGGCTAGGAAGGCTCTCAACTGTTGACTTTAAAAAAAAAAAAAATAATAAAATTGGTCGACCACAAGCTGTCCAGAGCACAGTCCCACAATGACAAGGCAAAGTCTAAAGAAGTCATGGGAGGTGTGGTTAATTGTGTGTTGTCAGCAAACACCTCACACTTCGTTGTTCACACGAACGCATTCGCTATATAGGCTTGAGTCAGCACTATATTGAATGCGAACGGATGTTAAGCCCAGCGGAAATTACAGTAGTGGCTTTACAAGCAATATGTTCAAATTGAGAATCTCCATATGAACAATTTAAGAGGTTCACAGATTAAAGATCTCAGATATTTCGTTCAAGCCGTCCACTGACGTGTTGAATTTAATAATGAGCATGGCCTCCCTTTTTACTAGTTTGGCATCCAGGTCACCTCCTCGGCTATCTTGTGTGACTTTTGAGATCACAGTCCATCTTACATCTTTTTCTGTATGGTTGTTGAGAATCCAATGATTAACCAGTGGGGCATTATGCACATTCTTGCGTATTCTTGATTTATGTTGTTGAATTCTTAGCCTTGTCTCCTGATTTGTTTTCCCGATGTATAGTTTGTCACATGGACAAAGGATTCCGTATACTACATATTTTGTTTTGCAGTTTGAAAAGGTGTCATGTTTCCAATGAATTCCCCTGTGGGTGAAATGGTTGCCTTCTATGGTAGACTCACAACATACACATGTCCCACATTTATGATGGCCTCGAATTGGAGGCAGACTTAGGAAACTTCTTATGTTCAGACTTTTGGTTTTTGGAAGTGCAGCTCGCACTAACTGGTTGGCAATGCTCTTGTCTTTTTTAAAGGCAAATAACGGAGGTTCTTTGAGTGAGATGTCAAGATTCTTGACCAGATGCCACTCAAAGAACCTCCGTTTCACCCACAGGGGAATTCATTGGAAACATGACACCTTTTCAAACTGCAAAACAAAATATGTAGTATACGGAATCCTTTGTCCATGTGACAAACTATACATCGGGAAAACAAATCAGGAGACAAGGCTAAGAATTCAACAACATAAATCAAGAATACGCAAGAATGTGCATAATGCCCCACTGGTTAATCATTGGATTCTCAACAACCATACAGAAAAAGATGTAAGATGGACTGTGATCTCAAAAGTCACACAAGATAGCCGAGGAGGTGACCTGGATGCCAAACTAGTAAAAAGGGAGGCCATGCTCATTATTAAATTCAACACGTCAGTGGACGGCTTGAACGAAATATCTGAGATCTTTAATCTGTGAACCTCTTAAATTGTTCATATGGAGATTCTCAATTTGCACATATTGCTTGTAAAGCCACTACTGTAATTTCCGCTGGGCTTAACATCCGTTCGCATTCAATATAGTGCTGACTCAAGCCTATATAGCGAATGCGTTCGTGTGGACAACGAAGTGTGAGGTGTTTGCTGACAACACACAATTAACCACACCTCCCATGACTTCTTTAGACTTTGCATTGTCATTGTGGGACTGTGCTCTGGACAGCTTGTGGTCGACCAATTTTATTTTTTTTAAAAAAGTCAACAGTTGAGAGCCTTCCTAGCCCGTAGTCTGCAATACATTCTATGCAGCCTAGATTATGCACGCGACACGGCTCTGTCCTTCAGTTTTACTTATATTGCACCATTATACATCTAATGATTTCTTAACAGTCATATATTGCCAAGAGGAGGCGTCCGCAAAATTGCCGTTCCGACACAACTTGTCCATATCTTTACGCAATTTTTTGTTTGTATACATTGCACAATAAAGTTTCATGTTGCGGTTTTCAACGAACACATCTTCACTAAACTACATCCCCCCTGATCCTCCAAGACTCCGATCGGGTTCCCTGGCGGGTCTCAGGATATTCTACGGGGGACTACGCTGGAAACAAAACAGATATAATCCCATTAATCGCCGCAGGCCCCAGTAACCATTACGCTAATTTCTAAAGTCGACAGATGGAACACAGACCTGTCCAATCCATTGCCGCAACTACATATCCCAGAATTCCCAAGTTCCCCACCCACCCCCTTGGCGGCTACACGGGTGGATAAAACGGTTACCACTTCCTGTTCTAAGCACACGACTATGGCGTTCTCTGCACGGTTCGGGACTGCCCCGTTGGCGATGTGAAAACTGCTGAACAGGTAAATACGGCACACAGATTTTTAAGTGTAGCGTTCAGAGAGAACCTGGTAGCGGCGAAACAGTTTAAATAACTGAAGGCTCACGTCTTCATTTTTCATCCGCTTTAGAGCACATAGCCCAAGAGGGATTTCTATAAACAGCATGTCGCTGACCTAAATCGTGAGCACAGTCAACTTCTATCGGGATACCAGAGGACAGAAGCGTTTTTTGTGAGACACCACATGTGCATGACAAGTAAGATTTCTATCACTAGACATTTGCACCTCAAAGTCATTGGGCATCAGCCTAGACTTATTACTTATCTTCCCTTTCTTCTCTTTCTCTCCTCCTGTTGTTCGTAGGGATCCTGACGGACCCATGTTTCATATTTAAAGCCTGTGTTGTGCACTTTCAAGTTGTAGGTAAGATTCCTTAGAAAGGTGTACGGCTATTTTTCAGATTTTGGTAGGGTCGATTGGTCTAATTCAGTGTTGTGTCCGGTTTTTTCCAGAGAGTGTTGGTCCTGATGAGAATCCCCATAGGTGAAGGGATTCGAAACGCGTAGACCTATCTTCGCCTTTGGCCAATCATCTGCTAAACAACTAGATACAATTTATTAGAAGTACTGCAAATGATATTTGCTGATGGCCTGATGTATTTTGTACATTCAAGTGGAAATCGTTTGTCTAATAGTGTATAGTTAGTATGTTTGTTAAGTTTGAGTGTTGCTGTCCGAGTGATTGGAGTACGCTAGTGTTGGTGTCACTTATATGTGTTCATGTAATGTAAATATCAATAATGTATTGTTTGATTTTTTGTGAAATGTTTCAATTGTTTTAATGAAACCGTGCAAAAGAATAAGTTAATTTATTGCATAAAAATAATTTTGATTAAAATCAACCAAAAAGTGGCCAAGAGTGAACCTGTTTTATTCAGTTCATGGTTTAAACTTTTTTGTAAGTCAAGTGCAGCATTGGCGCTCTCTCTGTTTTGTTAAGTTTATATGACTTGGCCTTGCTGCCTTAGAGTCAAAACCCAAGCTTGTTTTGCTAGTTTTCCAGGATCAGCACACGATGCCTACATCATGAGGCGTAGCAGGGTGCCTGAAATGATGACGCAGCTGCGCAACGAACGAGCATGTGTTGTTGGTGGGTACAGTCTGTCTGTCCTGTATTTTGCGTAGCCTACCGGCACGACCGCTTCTCCAGTTCTAACGATGTCCATGTGCTTCCCATGTAGGGGACGCTGGCTATCCCAACATGCCATGGCTGATCACACCTCTCCGCAACCCCATCACGCCGGCCCAGCTCCGCTACAACACCGCCCATGGCCGGACAAGGCGAGTGATAGAGAGGACGTTTGGCCTGCTGAAGAGCCGATTCAAGTGCCTACACAAGACCGGCGGCGCGCGCCCATATGCCCCTGCGAAGGTCTGCAAAATCTTCATGGTCTGCTGCATGCTGCACAACATGGCAGTTGAGAAAGCTGTGCCACTCATCCTGGATCAAGATGACCAGGACCATCCACCCGTGGAGGACAAAGGGCTTGGCAATGGGGCTAGTGATGTGGAGGATGTGGAGCCGCAAGAGGACATCCGGACTCGGCTCATACGCGACTTCTTTGCTTAGTGGTGAGTACCAGTGTCTGAGTGTGCACACATTGCTCCACGTGTGGCATGTGTTGTGATGTGTGTCTCCACCTGCATGTATGGCACGTGAGTCAGAGGTGTGTGTGGTTGTGTCACTGGAGTGATGGTGGCAGTGATGGTTGTATTTCCCCAGTCATAATTGTGACCTAGCATGTTGTCATCCATACATGTGTCGAGTACATGCACATGCAAGTGGCTGTGCTTTTTGTGGCTGACTTCTTGTGTGTCTCTCTTCCCCAGGTACTTGCGCATGCCGTCTGCTGCTTGCATTGTTGTGGCACTGCTATTCCTCATGGACACGTCATCGTGTGCTGACTCAGCGTTACACGCACGGACAAGTTTGGAAGTCTCCTTAGGGTAAGGGATGCATCAGGGGTGTATTGGGTGTGGCAGTTGTTCACGATGTATGCACACTGCTCCTGTCGATGTTTGGTTCCTCTGCAGCCATGTAGCATCACCATGGGACACGACATGCAGCTGTGTACACCTGAATAGATGGTCTGACTTGTTGACAGTCATCAGTGATGGGATAGTGGATTGTGATGATGGCATCAATGTGTGTAACACTGCCCTCGGACACATACGGTTTGCATTGGCATGACATGGTGTGGGACTTCTACATCAGCGGATCAATGGTGTATGGCAGTCTCTCCGTGAGCAGCTGTGGGTGTTTAGCTGTTAGCCGACAATTGTGTGCCAGTTCCATGGCTATCACGCATTTGTGCTGCAGAAGGGGGGTGCCAGTGTTGGACCCACATGTTACTCCACATGAAGTGTTCATGTGTACTTCAAGTTGCCTCTGCAATCCCGAAAACATGACTAATAAAGGTGTCCCTATGCCTCCAAGGTGCCTCTTCTCAGTCAATGCTGGTGTGTTGCCACGGTGCATCCAGCATGTCTGGCATGGTTTTCCCTGATAGTGGCTATGTGTCTATGTGTCGAGTAGCAAGATGCAAGCTGTGTGTGTGGGATGAGACTGTGTATTGTGCATGATGTCCATGACTGTGTGGGTATTGTGACATGTGCCATCCCCATGCATCCAACGTTGGCCAGGCCCCCATTCTCTGCATCCACCGGACTCAAGCTTGCAGGACAGGGTTCTGCCACCTGTCTACACATACCTGGGTGCCCCCCAGGACACTGGACTGGATCCCTGACCTCTGCGCATGACTGTTGCTGTACTCAATGTGTCTGTCAGCAAGGTTGTGCGGCCACCCCCTCAGCTGGTTGGGCCCATCACGGGTGTGTATGGTGCTCCATGTCTGTCTTGCCTAATACACTGTGACCCGTGTGTCCTGTGCCAGACTCAGGCCCCAGGGTGTGGATGGTTGAAGTCAAAAGAGAAGTCAGGCATGTTTAGACTTTACAAGACACATGTAAGGTAATAATGCAACCAGCAGGCATCTTCTCTTCATGGTGTGAATTTTTATTTTTGTGGGGGGGGGGTGGGGGGGGGGTATGACGTGAGGGGCTTTCCGGGAGTTTGGAATCCAAAGTTCAGTAGGGGAGTTGGTGTCCTTGCCATTGGAAATCCTCAGAGTCCATGCCACAGTCTTTGTCAACATTGGTCAGACAGTGACCAGCAAGGGCATATGGCAGAGAATGTCTCTTGATGCTGTGATGCTGTTGCTCCAGTGGGCCAGGTGCCAGGCCAGGTGTCCTGGGAGATGGTGATGTAGCGCCGACCCTCACGGTCCTTTCCGTGGACGACCCGGCTTCCTGCGGGGACCCTCAGAAGCAGGCCGTGACGATGTTTGGGATGCTCCATCGGATGTTTCCTCCTCCTCCTGATCCCTCCCTGTGGGTGGTGATGTTCTACGCCTTCTGGCACAGGGAGGGTTGCCCATGTTGTCGGCCATCCGACGGAGTGTATTGTGAATCCCCTGGAACGCCGTCACGAGCTCAGCCTGTCTGTCCTTCATCCTCCGTTGGTGTTGCAGTAGACAGGCATGTTGCTGGGCCTGCTGGGTCTTTATCTCATCGAGGGTCCCCTTCATCTCATTGAGGGTGGACACAACCTGGGCCATGCCCGTGGTGTCCTGCCGGTATGTGTCCAGGATGTTACGGACATGGGAATATACCGGTTCCCCAGCCAACTGGTCAGGCTCGCGCCTCCGCCGTCCTCCACTCCCACCACCCCTGCCCACTTGCACCTGGCCTGCCCTTGTGGGCACATCAGGTCTCCGGGACCCCTGAGGGGTGGCATTGGCGTTGTCGCCTGCCTCCTCCTGGGTGCCTGGGACACCGTGTCCCTCCTGGCCAGCCTGGCTGCTTTTTGGTGGTAGGGCCGGGATCCTGGGTGTCTCCTGGGATGTGGCAGGAGTGGGGGTGGTGATTGGCCCCGTTGTACCTGACGCAGGTGCTGCAGGTGATTGGACACCAGAGGGGCCAGGTTGGTCGGGGTCATCCACAGAGTGGTGAGAGTCGTCGCTGCCGGTGGGATCGGCCTTCCGCAGAGCCGGGTCCTGTGAGTCTTCCCCCCCCAGTGTTGGGGGGTGAACCACGAGGTTGACCTGTGTGTGAGAGAGACAATGTTAATTTTGGTCCATGCAACATCCATGTTTCATCAGTTTCAAAGTTGGCACATTTCCTCTTGGAATTATGATCTGTCTTGCATTCCACTCACAGTGCACTTGTGCATGGGTGTGTCCCTTGGGCACCACTTTGGCACCTTTAACTATGTGTGGCACAATCTTACTTGCTGCGTCAAGTGTGACTGCAGTCAGCAGTGGAGTGGGCAGGTGTGGCGAGCCATGCATTGGCGCCTTCCGTGTAGCACTGTACATGTGCACATGGAGTGGATCCACACAGTTATATAATGCAGGTATCTGTCGTTGTGCTCGTGCACAGGTTGTGACATGGCCCTGTGTTTTGCCATGGAGAAGAGGGGGGTTTCTGGCACTGGCCACCCTTGGCTACATGCACGCAGTCCACCTGCTGATGAGCAGACATTCCCATACACCACAAGGCTGATTTGCTCTCCCTGTGTCTCCCTCCCTCTCTGTCCCCCTCTCCCTCCCTCTATGTCCCCCTTTCCCTCCCTCTGTGTGTCAGCCTCCTCCCTCTGTCCGTCTTCCTGTGTCTCCCTCCCTCTCTGTCCCCCTCTCCCTCCCTCTCTGTCCCCCTTTCCCTCCCTCTGTGTGTCAGCCTCCTCCCTCTGTCCGTCTCCCTGTTTCTCCCTCCCTCTGTGTCCCCCTGTCCCTCCCTCTGTGTGTCACCCTCTGTCACCTAAGGCCAGCTTCCTGGGCACACACTGTTAGCAGATCTTTGAATGGCCCTTGGCTTGTTGCTGTGAGTTTGTTTCTGATCTCCAGGCACCCATTGGGTGTAGTGTGTGTGTCTGCGCTGCTGCTGTGGTGGTGTGTGCTGCCACTCTTTCACAGTGTTGGCTGTTCATTAGCTGCTGTCATGTGCAAAAACGTGCCTTCACCCCCATGTGTTGATGCAAGGCGTCCGCCATTTGCTGGCGAGTCTTTCCTGTGTGGGGACACAGTGTTAGTCTGGCTGTGACCTAGGCCATATGGGCAGAGGGCATTGTTGTCTGCTTCTGAGTTGCACTATGTGATTTTTGGGGCCCACCCTCCCGCCATCCGGCTTATCGTGTCATGTGTTGGTGTCTTCTGTGGCCTGTGACTTGACATTGTCCAGCTGGGTGCATGGGGCATGGTGGCGCCAGTGGCATGTGCGTGTTCATGGAGTGTGGTTGAGTCATGCGATAGCTTGGGGTGGTTGCGTGCCTGTTTGTGGGTTTGGTTGTGGATGACGTTCCCCCCATGTGAGGTGCGTTGTTTGTGTACTCACCCGGGTCTCGGAGTCCTCCTAATCCTTCGACTGCCTCCACCGGCAGCATGGCCATCACCCTCTCCTCCCAGGGATGGTAGTGTACGGGTCTGCGGGACGGCCCTCCTCCAGTGACGTTGGCCTGGTTGTGTTCGTCCGTCATCTTGGCTCGGACCCTCCTCCGCAGATCGTACCACCTGGCTTGGCATTCCTGCTTGTTCCTTCTGGTGTCCGCAACAGCATTCACAGCATCGACGATGGTCTGCCACATGGCAGTTTTTTCTGCAATGCTGGTCTGTCTGACCAATGTTCCAAAGAGGTGTGGCTTGACTCTGAGGATTTCATAGACAAGGACCTCCAACTCTCGGTTACTGAACTTTGGATTCTTGTTAGTGGGCATGGTGAGGGGTGTGGGTGTGGATGGTGGGGGGTATGTGTGGATGGTTGTGGGTGTGTGGGTGTGGTTGTGCAGGTGTGTGTGTGAATGTGATGAGGGGGTGTTTGTGAAGGTGGTTGTGTGAAGGTGTGCAAGTGTAAGGTGTGGTGAAGCTTGTAGTATGGTGCTGTAGGTTGTCTGTGGGGTCTGGCAGCAGTGAGTCTGTTGCAAAGGCTCATGGTTTGTGTGTGTGGGCCCTTTTTATTGGTCCATTGGTGGGTGTGGCTGTGTTTGAAGTTTGGGTGGGTGTGTTATAAGGAGTGGTGGTGTTTTGGGCCTCTGTTTGTTTTTGGCAGTTGCAGGTCAGTGAATGTGTTGTTTTAGTGGTTGTTGGACATGTTTAGTGGCTTTGTGCCATTCGAATGGTGTATTCTTGTGTTGTTTTGGTTTGTCCTGGTTGTGTACGTGTGTTTTTAGCGTGTGTACGGTGTGTACATGGGCCATTTGGTTGTACAGTGCTGTCCTTGTGTGTGGCTTGGTACGACTCGTACATGCGGTTGTGATGTTGGGGCCTGGGGTGCTCTCCGTACTTAGGAGGTTGTGGTGGGGGTGCGTACACGGGTGTACATACACGGGGGGTACGACACGTACAGGGGTGTACATACACGGGGGGTAGGACACGTACACGGGTGGGGGTACGACTCGAACGTACAGGGTTGTACATACACGGTGGTACGACACGTACACGGGTGGGGGTACGACTCGAACGTACAGGGGTGTACATACACGGGGGTACGACACGTACAGGGGTGTACATACACGGGGGTAGGACACGTACACGGGTGGGGGTACGACTCGAACGTACAGGGGTGTACATACATGGGGGTACGACACGTACAGGGGTGTACATACACGGGGGGTAGGACACGTACACGGGTGGGGGTACGACTCGAACGTACAGGGGTGTACATACACGGTGGTACGACATGTACACGGGTGGGGGTACGACTCGAACGTACAGGGGTGTACATACACGGGGTACGACACGTTCAGGGGTGTACATATACGGGGTAGGACACGTACATGGGTGGGGGTATGACTCGAACGTACAGGGGTGTACATACACGGTGGTACGACACGTACACGGGTGGGGGTACGACTCGAACGTACAGGGGTGTACATACACGGGGGTACGACACGTACAGGGGTGTACATACACGGGGGTACGACACGTACAGGGGTGGGGGTATGACTCGAACGTACAGGGGTGTACATACATGGGGGTACGACACGTACAGGGGTGGGGGTACGACTCGAACGAACAGGGGTGTACATACACGGTGGTACGACACGTACACGGGTGGGGGTACGACTCGAACGTACAGGGGTGTACATACACGGGGTACAACACGTACAGGGGTGTACATACATGGGGGTAGGACACGTACACGGGTGGGGTTACGACTCGAACGTACAGGGGTGTACATACACGGTGGTACGACACGTACACGGGTGGGGGTACGACTCGAACGTACAGGGGTGTACATACACGGGGGTACGACACGTACAGGGGTGTACATACACGGGGGTACGACATGTACAGGGGTGGGGGTACGACTCGAACGTACAGGGGTGTACATACACGGTGGTACGACACGTACAGGGGTGGGGGTACGACTCGAACGTACAGGGGTGTACATACACAGGGGTACGACACGTACAGGGGTGTACATACACGGGGGTATGACACGTACAGGGGTGTACATACACGGGGGTAGGACACGTACACGGGTGGGGGTACGACTCGAACGTACAGGGGTGTACATACACGGTGGTACGACACGTACACGGGTGGGGGTACGACTCGAACGTACAGGGGTGTACATACACGGGGGTACGACATGTACAGGGGTGTACATACACGGGGGTACGACACGTACAGGGGTGTACATACACGGGGGTAGTACACGTACACGGGTGGGGGTACGACTCGAACGTACAGGGGTGTACATACACGGTGGTACGACACGTACACGGGTGGGGGTACGACTCGAAAGTACAGGGGTGTACATACACGGGGGTACGACACGTACAGGGGTGTACATACACGGGGGTACGACACGTACAGGGGTGGGGGTACGACTCGAACGTACAGGGGTGTACATACACGGTGGTACGACACTTACACGGCTGGGGGTACGACTCGAACGTACAGGGGTGTACATACACGGGTGGGGGTGTACATACACGGGGGGTACGTCCCGGATGTACGGGGGCTGGGGGGAGTGTTGGGCGCGTATGCGGGCACATGTCTCCATGGTTGCTATGGGAGTTCGGTGCGGACGGTGTTTTTTCCACACGGTTGTAACATCGGACGCACGGGATGGATCGTGATTCCTCGGTCGGACTTCACTTTTCACATTTGTACGGTAAATCGTCCGAGGACGTGTCGGACACATTTTCCGACCCGAGGACGTGTGGGGAATAATTCCCAATGCGGTTCGTATGGACTTTTTACCATGCAAATCGTAATTGGCAGTTTGTACGGCACTTGTACGATTCGTACGGTAAAAAGACCGGATACGAGTCGTACGGGGAATTTTTTTACCGGATCGTAATTGGCACCATAGTGTAAACATCCGTGCTCCCACATGACTGAAAGAACCCTCACTCGCACATGCTTTATAAGAACTCACTCTTACACATTGTTGGCACCCTCAGTACACACAAAGCACAACTGCCCCCTCACTTCTACATAATTTTAGGCAATTTCGGGGCACATGCATCAATGTAAGAAATTGCTATTCCTTAATAGCGATTTTTAAGGAATCGCCATTAAGAACTCGCAATTCCCTGTGCATGTAGGAATCGCAAACCAAATTACAATTCCTACACACTCCCTAAGGTCAGCTTTTTACTGACCTTGTCCTGTACACTGGTCATCTCGGGGCCACTGTCATGATACGCTGAGTTGTAGCAGTGGCCTTAAGGTGCCACTGAATGTCAAGAAAATGGGATACAATACATTTTGGTTATGATTTACTAAGGGCCTTATTATGAGTTTGGCAGTGCAGGAGCAGGACCTCCCCGCTCCCACACCAACAAACCCGTGTGCGCACCGCCCGCCAGATCACAACTTTTTTCATCACTAGCGGGCTGTTCTTTGGCGGTCCCGTGGTGGTGCTGATAAAAAAGGCACCGCAATGGGAACACCAAAGCAAGTTCCTGCAGGGCATGGACTGTCAAGTTCATGCTCTGCGAGAACTGGGGGTGAAAGCAGATTAGGGGGCACACCAAGTGTCCCTATGTATGCATTCTCTGGCGCGAAGGCAACAGGGGGCCTCCCTTTGTTTCTTCTCTGCCACAGTTTTCATGGGGGGCTCACTCTCATGAAAACCGTGGCAGAGAGAAAACTTGTAATATGCTTGGTGGGCCGCAACCACCCCACCAAGCATATTGAGGCCTCAAACCTGCCACAACACTGCCAGGGATCGCGGATCCCTTGCGGCAGCAGCAATCCCATAGCGGTGTGACCGCCCTACTTATTATAGGATTATAGTATGGTCATACTGCCGGTGCGGCAGTACCCCCACCACCACAGTGAGTTTGGTGGACTCCTAATAAGGCCCTATGAATTTGCACCAGGTCAAAGCGATGCAAACCAGTGCATGGTGGTTACTACCCAGCCTAAAGGTGTCTTATCCTGAAAAAGTATCCCTTTCTAAATGCAAAAATTCCCTGTTCCACTTTGTGTCAAGGGACATTATTGTGGCAAAACATTTCAAACACCCTTAGATTTTATTGCAGCGCCCATTATAATAAGACAGCCAAAATGGGACTTGCGCCTAACTAAATGCTTACTTGATACAGGCATAAACATGGGGACGTGTTTATGGCATTAAAAAAGGAATGCATGGTGAAGTGCAAAGCCTAAATCTTATGCTTGGGATCATTCTGATTATGTCTGGACATCGAAATGTATGATTCCAACACAAATCCTACACTAGACAATGCAAACTCACATCTGCACTGTGGTGCGAGACTGGGTGTTGTGTAAGTCAGACTTGTTACAGCATCAACACAGGAGGTGACAGCAGTAGTAGGGAATTTTTAACAGAAATGGCTTTCCTCTGTGTTTTACTTTTTGCGTACCCCTTGTTCAATGCAGCATAGCAAATGTCAGTTGCTTCATTGAAATATGTGAATAATTTGTAAATGTTAGCCTTTTTGATAGAGAGTCCTCCAGCAGAAAAAATTAATTGTTGCAGAAAACACTGAACATCCTTTCACAGTTCTTGGGAACACCATCAATGAACTGTACAAAAGTAACGTTCTGCTTTCTGTCCTGGTTCTTATCTTCCAGGTGATCTTTAGTTGATGCTCAAATTGGGGTAGTCCTGGACATGTTAGGGACTACCACAATAAAGACTGCGACAAAAACAGCATTATGGGCAGGTATTAGTGCCCTATTCCGAGGATGCCCAGTAATTTGGCAGATATTAGTGCCCTATTTAAAGGATGCCCAGTAATTTGGCATAATAACACTAATAACATTATCACTGGTTATTTCCACATTGTCACTCCATCAGCATTACCAGGATGTGTTCAATATTATCATTAAACAACCCATGTAACAACGAGTAAAAACGTTTAGTATTTCTATTACATGATTTGTTTTTACTATGCTACAGAAGCATTGGTAAAGCCAATATGCCTAGGTTTAATGAGCTAACACATGCAGCATTTGCACTTACAGCAAGACACATGGCGGAAGCTATCAGAAGCAGACACACTGTGCTACAGGTGTAAAGTAGTCCATCATGCAATTCAATGCAAGCACTTGAGTAGAGGTAAAATGATACATCCAGACACCCAGTGACATTAGGTAAGAGATGACTATTCTACTGAGTGAGCCAGGACATGTTTGACAATGCCTCAAGCAAATGGCTGAAGGAGGCAGGTCAAAGAAAGCCAGAGGATGAAAGGGGTGGACCCAAAGCCCACAATGAGGGAGCTATTAAGAAAGGTAAACTTACACCTCAGTAAATCTTCATGAGTATATGTACTCTCACACTTTTGAATAACTACTACTTTTGGCTATTCACCATTTACGAGTGTAAAGTTACTAAAGGGTGTGAATGTACATGTCCACACGCTCCTCAGTTTAGGGTCATGTGCTTAAATTACAAGGTTAAAGTTACTATTTGCAACTTTTCAAGCGTAGTCCGAGGTCGTCTTCCCTATAGTAAAGTAAAGGGAAAAGTTTATTACACTAAAAAATAATTGTTCAAAATATTCTGGGTCCGATTGGCACTTTTGTTAACTTTTACTCTTTTTTGGTATTCACAAACAAATAATTTAACAGTAATTGTATGACTGCTGAGACTCCACAGTCAAGGAGGAGACCTCTGCACATAACAAAATAGGCCTGTCCTATCTTTTTATGTGCAGAGTTCTTTTCTCCGACTGCAGAGTCTCCACAGTAAAAAAGTCACTATTGAATTGTGACTACCGAAAAAGAGTAAGTTTACCTTTCTCAGTTAGGGCGTTTAATGTTAAATAATAATATAAATTATTTTAAAATAGGTATTTTGAATTTTGAAAGAATAATAAAGGCTACATCACTACTAAGTTAATTTTTAATTACATTTTTAATTATTTTAATTGATTGTACAATAATTTGCTTGAGATTCAAATAAACATAATTCCCTCCTAAAGCAAATAAAATTAAAAATATATTATGTAGTAACAATATTTAAAGTTATGTACAGAATTAATTTAAAATGATTTATCAAAAAAAGAAGTTATGTACTGTGTATCATTATATTAAACTCATTTATAGTTTTAGAAAAGACAATATAAGTTCATTTAAGTTTTCATTAGTCATATGGACTTTAATTGTAAGTCCATGCCTCCGTTAATTTCTATGGAAGGGTGTTGCAGTACCAGTGCTTTGCCTTGTGTGGTACTGTAATTTCTCCAGTTCTGAGACGAAGTACATTTATAGCTATTAAGGGTCTTTACTTAGTTACAGTAACTGGAAATTAAGTTTGTTAATAGTAATAGGCTTACTTTTTCGTTTGCGGGTGCCTACCACTTCCTGAACTTTTGTATTGTCCTCCCTTAACCCCTTGCATGCCCGCCCCTTTCCCCGCCCAGTGCCGCGCTTTGTATTAGCGGGCGGAGTTCATGACGAGCTGGACTCGTCATGGGCACAGCGCCACCGCAGCCCATGACGAGTCCAGCTCGTCATGGGCACTGAAGGGGTTAAACCTTCCTTACATTTTACTAAATTCCTCCTATTTTTTTGTTAATTATCACACATTTACTACTAAAACCTATACCTAAGTGTGTGGAGATCTCTGCAGTTGGGACGCACATCTCCACACATTAATATAGGAGAAGCAGAGACGTAGACCTCAGCTTGCAGGTTAGTGAATAGCATGTTGTAGTGCAGTAGTAATACTGCTTTAGTACTGTTAAACTGACTACAAAATGCAGTTTGTGAATAGGCCACTATGTAAATTGCTAACAATAGGTTTGTTTGATTGCTTCACTGCCACAACTCAGATTTAAAGAATGATGCACATTCATTAGCATGAAGGATTTTATAAAAATACCTCTTCATTAATTCCCATACAGTGTTCTGTTATGTAGATCAATGAACTGTAAAAAAGTTTGCCTTAGTACGTAGCATGTTCCAGGTACAATCTCTTCAGCCATAGCTGATGCAAAAATGTATATAGAGGTGTGCTAAATTAGCAAACTTTATGTACTCCAACTTCATAGAGGTGGTAAAGTTCAAGAAAATAAACAATGGCAATATCTAAATAATTACGATTTTGCAAGGTATAAAATGCCAAAGTTCTGGGCCTGACTTGGTGTTTTGCCTGGAGGGTACTTTGTCCCAAATATGATGGAGCACCCACTCAGGTCACCCTTTTAATGACTTAGCTGAACTGTTAGGTTCCCAACAGGGGTTTCCCCTACAGACTCTGCCATCAGAAAACTTACTCCAGCGTCCCGACAAAGTAAGGGATGTCCAGGTATGGACATCAGACTACTCGCCCTATTTGGAGCAGACAGTAATTATAATAATAATAATAATAATAATAATAATAATAATACTAATAATAATAATGACAATGATAATTCCTATTTGTAAAGCAAAAAGATATCACCCCCCCTTAAGGATTTCAAGGCTCTGGGGGCTGTCAGTGAGAGTAAGTGAGCTACTGCCCAGAGTCACATTGTGCTGAGCTGAGATGCCACTGGGGATCGAACTGTGAGACTGGCAGTCCAGTTGCAGCCGCTCTGGCTGCTGCACCACACCTCTATTGTAATGAAGTGCCACTAGGGAAGACCTGGCAATCAGAACCAGAAAAAAATAATGATGCCACCAAACGGGAGAAAAATCCCAGGATATCAGTCATAATTTATTTGTTTTTCAAAAACAAACTCCCGCTTTGGGAGTTTGATTTTGAAAACAAAATAGTTTGGTGCACGTTCGTCTAAAAGATGGTGACTTTGCACCAAAGTTTCAGTGCCTTAATAGGAGCTACTATGGCATGTCTGAGTGTGCATTGCCACATGATCTGGATTTTTGCTTACTAATGTTTGACTGGACACCGACGTGGCTTAACGCAACATAAATAGATCCATTAATTAACGCACTTAAAAACGCCTGCATGCAAAGTGCAAACTACACAGAGCTGTGCATTTATCCATGCAACCTTTAGTAATATAAGGACCTACCCTGAAGAAAGTGATGAACTTCACTTAGGTGAACATGCAGGGCATGCAGTGCTATCACTTCTACATATACACACAACTAGAGTTGTAGGAGAGGGCTGCACCTAGGGATGCAAGGTAGATATATTTGACTTGGGAAGAAACATATTTCCAGCCATATGGCTTTTGCAGTGCCTGGGCTATGAATGTACATGAGGGTTTTGGGAAGTAGGACTAGGCTGCATTAGAGGCTGGGTAGAGGGTAGTGTAAGTTTACTAATATGGATGATGTGTTAGCAAAGGGAGGAACACAAACAACAAATCAAAACTGCATGTTACGCCAAGGTTGATAAAATATATTTGAGTCATTTACAATTGATCTATTTCGACCTGTTGCAAGGTTGATCAACAACCAACTATTTAAATTGAGAAGAGTTAAGATTCCTGAAAAATGACACACTCATGACTCCTACCCTATATTTGCTTTGCAAAGTGCACAAAAGTCTGAATAATCCACCGGGATGTCCTATAGTCTGATAAAAAAAATAGCACCTCAATTTGCGTTGACCACTTTTTGTTTCCTTTTATAACTTGCCTAAATATCTATTTGAGGGATACAAAATATTTCATACAAAAAGTACAGGATCTCCATTGGGGGAAGTCAAGTTGCATGGTATGCTTGACTGTAGCGATCCTCTACATGAGTATCAGTCACATTGATGGCCTGAATGCCTGTAAATAATTCCTATGGGCTAGAAGCATAAATTGTTTGACACATACTCACATGATCCTTAGACTGATAGAGATCTGCCTTTCGGAAAACATTTTCATGTTTGAGAATGAACTATTTAAACAAAATCAGGGGACTGTGATGGGCACCTGCTTTGCCTCCAGCTACGCCAATTTGGCAATGGGCTGGTGGGAGAAGCGGGTGCTCTGGGGCCACCTGGTACACTGGATAGAGAAGATCAGTGTTTGGCTGAGGTACATCAATGATGTTGTTATCATTTGTGATGGTAATGAAACTGAATTGAATACTTTTGGATTAGCCTTGAACAAAAACAATGTGAAGTTTAACTTTACCATGCAGTACAGTCAAAGCATGATTGATTTCTTAGACATAAGATTCATGGTTGTGGATGGAGTCCTGAACATGGAACTGTTTAGAAAACAGACAGCAGGTAATTCAATTCTTCATGCATCAAGTTGCAACCTACTGAGTTTTAGATGGACTTTTCTGTACAGTGATTATCTCTGAGCTAAAAGAAACTGACGCTCTAAACAAAGTTACATGAGAAGAAAATTACCCACTTAGCGCACTGCAATAAGCTAGTAGACAAGGTCAAGAGAGAGGAAGCCTTGTTCGCCCTCCCCCTACTAAATGCCAGTTGGGCAATGAACCTTATTTGGTGCATAAGAACATACAGTAGTCAGGCAGGGAAACTTTAGAGGATCTTGAAAAACAGATTGGGCATCTAGACACAGGATAACATTCTTAGACAAACGATTGGAAGAACCCCTACAATGACTTATCAAAGGAATGTGTCTTTGGAAGATATGTTAGTACACAGTCATCTAACTTCACAAGTGAACAACAGGCTAGGACAGGGTAAGGGATTCTGCCGTTGTAGTCTATGTAAAGCTTGCAAATCTAGAATCAATGTCCAGGAGGTTAAGCTTCAAAACTAAATCAAAAATGGCACATACAGAAAATTATAACATGTAAAACTGACTTTGTGGTCTATGCCATGGTATGTCCCTGTTAAAAGTGGCATATCGGCTCTGCAACTTTCCCTGTAAAAAAATGCCTACCAGTACATTGTAAAGCCATAACAAACAATGGCCAGAATTGCAGCACAGCCAAACACTTTAATGAGGCACACAGTGGGGACTGGACAATAGCCAGATTTTCTGGTGTCCTAAACACTCAAGAGGTGGGAACAGATTGTCAGCATTATGCAGGCTCATATCTCAATTCATCCTACAGGCTGGTTGCATCACCCATTGGGGATGAATGCCGTTGAGGAGTTGTACTCTCATCTTTAAAACGGCTACAGAGACAAGCCTCTCTTGATGGATACTGTTTGGTGCACCTTCTAATTTTTGTGTTTTTTTCAATTTGGTGGAGGGGGTTTAGGATGTGATGCTGAGATACCATGTGGGGAGGGACATTACCAATTCAGTTGAGACAAGTTCAAGGTCATTTAATGTCAGCAAGTAATATCATTATCTATTTGTTCTTTTACAGGTTCTTGGGGAAGTATGCACAAACGACCTGAGATTAGCCACATTTTAGACATGTAATCTGCATAGGAGAGGCATACTACGCAGTTGTGGACCTTTTTCTCCTTTTGGCGAGATTAGCAAAATCCCAAGGGCTGCTTATAGGTTTACTTATGAAAAGGGGATATTTTCTCTTCACAATAGAGTGCTGAATTTCTGACCCTGTTTAGTTTTCGGCCTTTTGCAAAATAAATATGTTAGAATGGAATATGATCAACTGTCTGATTTTTCAAAAGGGTACTTAACCCTGGAAACCTTTGTTTAGGTGAATGCTATATCAGACAATTAATGCTATTTTCTGCCACAGAGTTTGATGATTTTGGTTTAGGATTACTTTTAATAATGATTTATGGGGTACTTTGCCCTTAAACAATTTTTTAATCTTTTTTTTATATTCTAAATGCCTGACCTAATAATAATGGTCAGTGCATGAATTTGGCTACTTTTAGCCTTGCTTTCTGTTATTTTTTGTATATACTTTTGTCACATCCACGTTTTTTCTTTGACTGATCCACATGAAAATTGCCCTTTTTTCAATTTGAATATGCTTGTTTTCAAATGTATAAAAAGTGTCAAAGAACTGCTGTTTTGCTTTTCCCATTGTGATTGATACTTACTGAACGGCAGTCTTTTCTCTATGTTAATTATGATCCTGTTGAGCGTGATCTTGTTTAAAAATGCGCCAAGGTGGACCTGAGCTCATGTGATCAAGACCTCTATGTGGTCAAAACGCGTTATTTTGTTGTCTAATTAAAAAGGATTGCTAAAACCAACCCTATTCTGGAGTGGCTCGTCTTTTTACCAGGAACTGGGTGAGAATTTGCTTTGCACGTTAACAAATGGCTGGTCTTTGCCGCTCTTTTGGATGCGAAGCAAATGAGCTGACACAAGAATGATTGGATTGTTGTGGGCATCGAGGCGCCATATTTGGGATGCACATTAAAACAGATGATTTTTGTTTCCTGTGTGTGGAGGCACTGAGCATTGCAGACAGACGAAAAAGAGAGGATGGGAATAAGCAGAGCAAGGAATGAGGTACAAGAAACAGAAGGGGAAATAAAAACCTTAATGTAAAGAAATGAGCTAGACGGTGTGAATACACTATTAGATATACATATGGATGCTGATGTAAAGAAGGGGTCGAAGGGTTATGGGAGAGTTATGTTGCTGTTAAGATTAAGATGTTGATTTATTGTTTGAGGAGAGGCATGTGTGGCTCAGGTAGGGAATACATGGTGTGGCAGGTGCTGGAATGGTGGATTGACGGACACAACAAAGAAGGAATAGACAGAGAACACATTCTGAATGTTCAAGTGAGCTGTGACACTGTCATTTCATCTGCAGTAAATCTCCTGCAATACTCCCAGCTTTATCTGTTAATACCAAAGCACGCAGGGAAGCTTATTGTATTTCAGCCCGTTATTACTTTTCATAATATTCTCAAAAGAACACAAGAATAAATCAATATCTTGTCCTTAATATGTTGATAATCAGGTGATAATATTGAAAGTCCTCCTGCGGCCGAATTTATTTGTTAATCTCAAGGCTGTTTTTCAATATGTTCTCTCCCCTTGGATGCACCTTCTTCCCATCTGTCCCACATTTGCACTCCCCTTTGCCTTTTTTCTATATTTGTTTATTGCATTCTCTTCCTCAAAGAAACCAGTGCTCTATGATTTTTTTCACTTATTTCATATAAGAGTATGACCATATATAGGGGCTTAGGCCTGTTGATCAAACACCCAAAACGACTGTATACCTGTCGCATACAGTACGAAAAGTAACAATTATTGAGAGAGAATGAAGGGGCATATTATCAAGAAAATCAAGAAACGGCTTTAAAATGATCGCCGCTTTAGCAGCAGAGAATTCCAATAGAAGCCCATGTTCTGGTGTGAACATGGGCTTCTATTGGAATTCTCACGGGCATATTATCAAGCCCATTATCGCCGCTTTAACTGCAGTTTTCTGCCGCTAAAGCGGCGATAATTGTAATACCCTGCTTGATAATATGCACCAACGTTTGTTGACATGTACATCTTCTACGCACCAGTAACAATTTTTGAGAGAGAATGAAGTTTGTTGACATGTACATCTGCTACGCACCAAAGTCCCTGTCCTGACATCAACAGATGAAGCATTCCATTCATCACTTAATATTTGGTATAAACTTTGAGACAGAATGCGTTGGCCTTGCATCACACATGGTGTCGCAAAGGCAATGCAATCCAATTAGTCTGATTTGTATTTCTTTATTGATCTTTTCAATACAAAGGAAACATGGATAAAAATATTAATTAGAGCCAATTTCCTGCTGATGCTTTTCATCCAACACAGGACTTTCTAAAGGCTGATTGGTTTTGCTGCAGATATTTTAAAAGGACCAGAGTAGAGTGGTATGTTGGCTACAAAGTCATCCATAGTGACAGTAGAAATAGAGCACAATGCTCACATATGCAGTCTCAGTACGCAGACAGAAGGAACCTTAATAAATAAATATATATATTTTAAATCTATATATATGTGTGTGTATATGTGTGTATAAATATTTATGAAATATTTGTATATTTGTATATATTTGTGTGTTTGTGTATATAGATATATGTATATAGATAGATACATAGATAGATATATTCCTGAAGATTTCACTCGTACAAAACCAATTAAATTCAGCAGTTATAGTTACCTAAGCTAACTATGAACTCATGTTTCGGCAATGCATTGCTTATCACCTAAAATATTACATCACTCATGACATGGTAAGTGACATCACTGATGACATCATTGAAGACATTTTAAATGACATGTGAGGTCATAAGCAGTGCATTGCGGGGCGCAATTTATATATGTATAATTTGCAGCCTCTGGGAGGTGGTGGCTTCCGTGAGCTGGGGGGGGGGGAGGGGCGCGTGTCCCCCTCTCTGAATAAAATTTGCCTTGGGGAGGTGGTAGTCCCTTGGGCTCATTGAGCCTATGGAAGGGGGTCTGCGCGGCCTCCCTTCAAAATTTAAACAAAGCCCTGGTTGTCGTATAGTTCCTAGCAATCCGTAGGACCTGCGCATTGTTTAGACAATATAAACTAAGGGCCTGGTGTCAAGACTGATTCCGGACACCCTTGCAGGATATGTTGGCCTATAGACCAGATAGCCCACAGTGCCACTGTAAGCCCCCCTAACCTACCAGGGTGCAAATGGTTTCTGACAACCACTGTACATGACAACCCTAACCCCTCAGAAATCATTGAAACAATACAGAACCTTTTGCCCAGTCAATCGTGCTTACTTATTCCCAGAGAAGTATACAGAGAATACACATTGGGACATTTTCAATAATATTTATTGAACCAACATTATTCGTGCATAATGTGTGCTGCAATGACTAGCAGACAGAAGCAGATAAATGTGATTACAAGCATCAAAAGCGTAAATAGTAGATATAGTTCTACCATGGTGCTACGCAATGCATATATGCAGGCATATAAACAAGGCAGTAATCTAGTGTACTCTACTATGCAAACCCTACTCTTAAGTGTACCTAAAATGTGTGTAGGTGTAGAGCCAAGAATCCCCCCAAGGGTCAATCCATCCCCAATATCTGATGGGATAGAGTGAAGGACACCATCTTGGTTACAAACTGGTCACCACTTACAAGATGTCAGACCCTTACATGGTGATTTCTCAGCATGCAGGGACCCTCGGTGTCAGCGGGAGCACCTCCTCTGCTAATCTATCAGGATGATCATCTTTTATAATAGAAATCAGCCTTCCAATGTGCACATAGATTAGTGATGTTTTGGACATATGAATAGCCCTGTCACCTCGTGGATGAAGTTTAATCCAACATTGTCGTGCGAGCAAATGTGTGCAAAAGGTCACAGCTGGAAATGGTATTTGTGAGGACATTGTAAGAAATAAGCTGCTTGGGTACATGGGCCTAATTTGGGAATATAACACAGGGAGATGGTGGTCCTAGGGCTCAAAGAGCCTCAGGAGGGGGGTCCTGTTATCCCTCTCCTTTTTTAAATAAAATGCTCCTGGGACCGCTTCAAAACAAGCACAGACGCCCACCTTTGTTTTTATTTTGCCATGAATTTCGCGATTTCGCTGCAATATGTTTTAAAAAAAATTATTTTTGGGCCTGGCGGGGTCTGGACCCCCCAAGTTAAGGGGGTCAGGTTATTCCTACCGTGCCCTCTATTCTTTTTTGGACGTTTTCGGGGGGGGGGGACTTGGCTGAAGTCGAGTCCGATGATGGTTGCCAACACTTCCTGGTTGAAGTGTTGGCAGCCAATCAGAGCTCTCTGTTTCCGTGCACAAGCTCACATCGTCTCCCCTAAATACAATGAATAATTACATGATCAACTGGATAAAAAACATAAATATAGCAATTAATTTAAAAGCGCTTTGTTGCTATTTGAGAACTCAGAAAATATGTCCTCATTTTAGTTTTTTAATGCCATAACCATAATTTCTGTGAAAAAAAGATCTTCTCATATTTATATTTTCAAAAAGAAATGTTTTATGTATTACATTTTTGATTACATCAAGATGACATCGGACGTGCCACACTTTTGTGATAAATATAGCAGTCTATTTGTTCAGTAGAACACTGTGGGGAAGCAGATGTCAGGAGGGGCAGTGGCAGCACAACCAATGGAGGACCGGGGAAAGGGCGGCAGGCACAACAAATAAAACTTGCAGGACAGACAAGAGAGGCTGGGGAAAACAACAGACCATTGAGAGCAGAAGTGTGAGGCAGTGGCAGCACAATCATGCATGCCAACAGACCTGATTAAGGCAGGATACTCTCAATGTTTTTAATCCCAAAAGGACTTTATTTTAGCTGTCTCCCACCTAAAATCTCCTCTAACTCAAGTGTAAGTCAATGGGGAAAATCAATTCCCCAAATGTTGTTTTTCAAAGTCTCCCTCTTACCAAGTTCAAAATGTTGGCATGTATGGTACGTTGGACCACAGAGGGCAGGAGGAATGGGATAGGGACACAGACTCGGGCAATAGAGGGCAGGAGGGAGGGGAGCAGGGGCACCAAACTGGCATTATAGGGAAGTTGCCAGGGGTTGCATTAACACAATATACCACACTGGGCTAGCGGGAGAGCAGTACCGGACTAAGGGCCATAGAGAGCAATAGGGAAGTGATAGTGCCATGCACATGGACAACAGAGAGCAGAGGGAAGAGAGGGACGGGCAGCAACCTGACCCTACCGGTCTGACAAGAGGGGCAGTTGCAGCACCAAGAATCATGAAGGGCATTAGCGAGGGGATGGGTGCACGCACATGGCAAACAGAGGGCAGGGGAAAAGTGGGCAGGAGCAAAAGCTCACCATGCGGCATAGGTGGGATAGGAACTGAAAGCACAACGCACCTTGGAGGGAAACAGGAATACTATAATGGCAATCACAGAGACAACAGAGGGAAGGTGGGAGGGGGTCAGGGGCAGCAAGCTGACCACAAAGGGCAGGTTGGAGTGGCAGTGGGGCACAAAAGACCATGTCTGGCAAGTGTGTGGGCTAGTGGCTGAACAACAGACATCGTGGGCAAGAGGGAGGAGGCAGGGCCATGCACAAAGGCCCATGGAGGACAGAAGGGAGAGATAGGAGCTAGACAAAGGCAAGAGATGGCAGTGGAAGGACTTCACAACAGACGACACAGGGTGAGTAGGAGGAGCTATTGCGGCACAACAGATCATGGAGGGCAGAAGGGAGTGGCAGCAAAATAGACCATAGAGGACAGGAGGGAGGAGATAGGGGCATGGAGCTAGAACACTAGAAGGCAGGGTGGAAAGGGCAGGGACAGGTGGCAGACATTTGACTAGGCTAGGCAGATGGGAGGGGTCAATGGCTGCTCAACATAATACTCAGAATAGACAAGAGGGGCAGTGGCAGGTCCATGGAACATGATAGGCAAAGGAGAGGGAGCCCTCGCCATGCACTGCTTTTACCTTGAATATTAAATCACTAATGACATATACATTGACTACATTTATAACATCCCTAATTACATCTGAAATGCCATCTTTGTTGATAATACTGTGCATGGCGGGGTGCGAGTTATAGTTCATTTAGGGTACGAGTTATAGTTACATCTATCCATCTATCTGTCTATCTATCTATCTATCTATCTATCTATCTATCTATCTATCTATCTATCTATCTATCTATCTATCTATCTATCTATCTATCTATCTATCTATCTATCTATCTATCTATCTATCTATCTATCTATCTATCTATCTATCTATCTATCTATCTATCTATCTATCTATCTATCTATCTATCTATCTATCTATCTATCTATCTATCTATCTATCTATCTATCTATCTGTCTATCTATCTATCTATCTATCTGTCTGTCTGTCTGTCTATCTATCTATCTATCTATCTATCTATCTATCTATCTATCTATCTATCTATCTATCTATCTATCTATCTATCTATCTATCTATCTATCTATCTATCTATCTATCTATCTATCTATATATTTCCTACTGGCGGTCGCCAGTAGGTTGTTAGAGTTAGGACCCAGTTTCCATAGGAAAAGCATTTTTTGACTTGGCTATAACTTTGTCGTCGTTTGATCAATCTACATGAAATTTTGCCAAAAAAGTATCACGATGAGTACTATTGATTGAGAATGTTTGGGGGTTATTCATGCAGTGGGGACCGAGAATTTGGGGTGTGAAATTAGGTTGAGTTTGTGATGTAAATTTCCATAGGAACCTTTAGCCACCTCTACAGCCTGAACCGCTGAACACTTACACCAAATGTGGAAGGGAGGTAGATGTCAGTTCAAGGAAGTACCTTTTGCTTATTTGCCTTAAATCCATCCAGTAGTTTTTGAGAAATTTAAGTTTAAAATTATAATGATATCGCTGGCAGCAGATATTTTGCGAAGGTTCCCCAATGAATCGTGAATGCACGCACTAAGGGGAATGCTCTGATTGGCTGGTCGCAACCTGAGTAGAAAGTTGCAACTGCCATTTTATCTATCGGGAAAGGTTTCTGGGGCTGAAAATGTGTGTGAAAGCCCACATAAGGGGTCATGGTGGAAATACCCTGACCCCTCCCAATTGAGAAATGGGAGTGTTACTGACACAAATTATATGTCCCCAATGTTTTTTAATTGCACGCGATATTCGCAATGATGACACAACCGCTACTAGGGTGGCTCTGACAAGAGCCATTGCGTTGGTTGTGTGTATATGGCTGCTAAACATAGAACTGGATGCAGAGTTTCAGGTTACTTAGAAACACCTGTTGCCTTCACCCATAAAGTGCACTCCATCATTTATATGACTTCCATGCATGTCAAAATGCAGATTGTTGGTATAGATACAGCCCATGCAATGGTCTCTGAGAAATGCAGAAACCTTTTTATTAACATGTTTCCTGGCTTTGTCAATCTGTGGGCAAAATTGATTTGACACTCCCATTTCTGTCTTTGGCATATATGTGAGGAAAAGTGACATCAGTTCTGCAAAGGTTTCTTTCATTAGGATTAGCAGCCCTACCCCAGTCAATGTGCCTTTGTCATTGACACCACAGTCCACAATCATGAGGTGAAGAGCTTGGGAATCCACAATGGATTTACCCAAAGCCAGCAACTGATAAAACATTTACCCTCTCTGTCCAAACCAAGTAATCTGCACATTTGGCAAACCCAATTCTCTGTCAATACCTCTCTTTTTTTGCAGACTCTTTAGCCCAATAGATGCAGCTGTGGCCAACAATCCATACAGTAAGCATTTTGAAGTGAAGTAGCATTAGTAGTAAGGAGAAGGCTGGAGCTGAATGAGGTAGTTTTCCAAAGGAAAAGCAAGTAAAATAGAGGTGTTTTGTTTACAAAAAATATATATACATATTTCCTTGGATGCTGTCAGCATGAAAGTGAATACAGTTAAGTAGTATGTTGGATGGCTGAGAAAGAAGTCTTATTATTGGCTGCTTAAAAAAGAAATGTATACAGACATGGAAATGCCTTTGAATCTGTAGAGTAAACCACACTTGTGGTATTTATTTGAAAGCAAATGTGTTTCTAGATCTGCTATGAACGTTTGACCTTCTGGTTCCACTGGGATGCTAGCTACACTGAGCTAAGACTGTATTGGGGGTTTAAGACAGAACATTTTTTTGAAAAGTTGAGGAGTAATGACATAATGTAAGTAATGGCAAGTTTTAATTTCCAACTCAGGACTATGTAATAAACTGTTGTGTAGTATTTAAATTTCAGAAAAATGAAGCTAGATATCGGTTTGAACTCCTGTTTGTTTTCTTGATTATTCTGCGATGATCACAAAAATATTGGAAAAACACTGCAACAGGAACCTTTTTTAGAAAGCGAGGGAAGGGTTTAACAGATGCTAACCATTCACAAGTGGAGATGCAGTAATCTAAAAGGAAATACATTATTTAATGTGCTGCCTTTCGCATGATGATAGACTGGAAAGTTGAAGAGGTTGCCATTTTAGACTTGCTTTGTATGAGAGTGGTGCACCATTCTTGTGCTTAGTTTTTACAAACAGTGCCCAAACTCTGCAGAAAGAGCTAAAATAACAAAATTATCTACTAACTGAATTCAGAGGTATGTATATAACTTTGTAATTATTTTAAAAATGTACATTTGAAATGAAGATGTATATGGGAGTTTGATTAAAAGGAGTATCACAGTGATGAGAAACATATGTATGGGTAGAACTGTATCTATCAGAGGGTATGTGTTTAAGAGGTTAGTGGTGAATGTTTTGGGAAGTAAAGGAAAACTGATTTAGTGCCGGTTTATTACATTGTGTATTTTACTGAAAAATAACAGTATAGTTTTGTGGAAAGTTGCAATGAGTAAATAAGAATGTTTTAAATGAGTAAACATTATGTGCAGAATAGATGCATCTGTTGTTTGCGTTCTGAGAGTTGTAGTACTTTTAGTAACATCATTAAACAGGAATAGTGTAGTGAGAAATAAAGGATGGGAAAATCTCTATGTGTATATGAATTAGAAAGAAGTAATACTTGTTAGGTATGCATTGGTAAGTGTTTGTAAATGTGTCTTTTAACTTATATGAACACTTTGCATATCCTAAGATGGTGAGATATACTTTTAGTGCTTGCAGATAGCTATATATACAAGGTGGCACGTTTAAGTTTGCTTGAAGATGCAGAGAGGTATATATTTTGGGAAAGTTCGCTTGAAGGTGTACATCTATTAAGAAATCGCATATATGTTTACATGGCAATCTATCTTTAGTTGGGTTGATGAAAATTTCATGTATATGGTGAGGGTTGTGTTTTTCTTTAAACAATCTTTGTTTAAAATTGAGAATGATTAATAGTTCTTGTGCTAGCTTCATTTCAAGTATAATTTTGTTTGTGATGTGCAGAATATATGTTTTAGAAACAGAAGAAGTATTTGAGAAATGATGTAGGCATACCATTCGCAAAAGGTTTTGTGCTTTGAAAAAGTTCCAAATGTTATTTCCGTTTTAGAAACTTACTGATGCATGAGCAAGTTCAGTAGCAAAGCAATGTATGTTTCTAAAGGGCCATGTATGCTATTATATAACAAGTTTGCTACCCAGATTTCACTCACACATAGCTCATACGAAAAGCATGTATACAGTAAAACAGGTAGTTTGATACTGACAAAAGGAGTTAACGAATGATTCAGGGATAAAGTGACAATTGTTATGCATCTAACAGAAATGAAGGTACTTTTTCAGTCGCTCAGGCAGTATTCAGGCAGTAGTGGAATCACCCAGCAATTACTCAGGCATTCATGAAATCGGTGATTTACTATCCATGGAGTTATTCAATTATCCAGAAACTATTCATGCACTCTTGCAATCAGGCAGGCAGAAATGATGTCGTTATTGAAGTATGCTGGCACTACGTATGCATTCAACTTATCACCTAGGTGCTATCTATTGACTTATGCAATTACCAAGGCTGTAACTATGCAATCATTATTACATTTGGGCAGAACCTATGAAGTCATCTTAACACCCACTTACAACCCATGCCGTCATTGAAATACTGAGGCATACGCATGCACTGATGAAACACTCAGAGTCTACTCATGTAATTACGTGGCAAGTACCATTGTAGGAAACCTATCACCCATCCAGTACCTTTGCAGTCATTTAATTACTGAGCCAATAGCCTTGCACTAATACAATCACCCCAGCAGTATGCTTACTTTCATCCAATCTCTCAAGCTTTAACAATGGAATTATGCAGTCACTCAGACACTAGTCATGCACTCTTCTAATTAGGTGGGCACTACTGATGTACTTATTCAATTCAGCGGGCAATACTCATATAGTTATGTAATCATCCAGGCACTGCCTGTTCACTCAACCAAAAATACATGAGCTGCATCCAATTGCTGAAACACTATTCATCCACTGATTCAATGTGCTATGCATGGGCTAAAACAATGATGCATAAATCACCTATATACTTTGTACTCACTCGTGCAATCATCCAGGCATTAGTGTTACACTCATTTAATCATCCTACCAGTATCTATGCATGTATTGAATTATTGAAGCATGAGTCACGCACTTGTCGAATCATTCAGGCTCTACTCGTGCATTCATCTAAACACCCAGATACTAGTGGTATAGTCATGCAAATACGCAGGCAGTAAGTATGCAGATATGGAAATGACCTATCGTATTATGACATAGTCAGGGAATCATCTAGGCATTACGTGTATCCTCAGGGAATCACCTAGGCACTACCTATGGACCCATTCAATCATCCAGGGAGTATTGATGTATTTAGCCACATATCCATGTATTTACAAGTTTCACTGAGGAATATGAGTGCATGAGTAGAGCCTGAGTGTTTCATTAGTGCATGCCTATGCCTCAGTATTTCAATGCATGCATGGGTTGTAATTGGGTGTTTAGAGGGCTGCATTGGTTCTGCGCAAAAGTTATAATGAATGCATAGTTACAGCCTTGTAAATTAAGTGTTACATTTAAAAAAATATAGAAGTAGAGATGCAGTAAAACAGAAAGAACGAGTTGTGAGAGCAGTTGATAATGCCTTTGCTTTGTATAGGAAGCTCTTTATTTTAATTCTAATTAGAATGAAGACTCTTGCCAAAATAATGTTTTGCATTAGGAGACAAAACTAGAAGAAAATATAAGTGAATAGAAGCAACTGTTGTACAGTTTTTGGTGGACAATGGATACATACTTCTTGTACAGAGGTTTTCTTTAATAAAGAAAGCTATGTCCAGGATAACAAATTAGTTCATGCCATTGACTATAGAGGACAATGTTATCAAATGAAGAATGGTAGTTCCATAGCAAAAGAGATGATAGTATCTAGAAATGTAGAAGAAGGTATTGCAGAAGAGGTACGAGCAAAGTGTAGTCAGGGTACTGTGTACAAATGGAATTTTTAGTAGTGTTTCTATTATTAGACAGGAATCCATTGATATATTGAGGTAATTCCTAGGTATCTTTCCAAGGCAAAGTTTAAAACAAAAAATAAGCTATACCACTCAACAATGCAAACTTTCGGTAGGAGACTGTATTATGAGAAATCTCCAGCTTTATGTTTAGGAGAAATAAGTAGAGAACGTTTGCATGGTAGTGTGGCAGACATAGAAAAGGTTTCTGGTGATGTGCGCAGTATCATTTCCTTGGTCCTGAGCAGGATTCTAGGGAAAATGAAGGGTTGTTAAGAGGAGGAGTTGCCGACCAAGGTACATAAATTACAGTTGATAGTTTTAAAAAAGAGATAACAAAATGTATTAGAGTGTTCTGTACAGAAGAGAGTATGTTTGTATATGTTGTTGGTGCACTAAACGCAGACTGTTGACTTATATTTAAAAAGTGATAAATTAAATTATGATGACTGGCAAAAGTTAGCTGTGTATTTATTTGTAGTGGGATGGTTTGACTTCTGTGTATGGCAAGTTATATGTAAGTAGTGTTACAATAAATTGGAAGATAATAAAATAAACATTAGATAGATATTGGATTGTCACGCTGCCGCTGCCGCTTCTGAATTACTGCTGTACTTTTAAATATTGTCGGAGCACTTTGCTCCTTTTTAAAATTGGACTTGTTGTGTTGTTAATTTTTTCATAAATCGGAATTGGTGGTAACCTCATTTCTAAATTCATCCTCCTTACTCCCCCCATGTTCGCATTGCCTGCACATTAATAGAAATTAACACGACTCACCACTTGGGTGAAATTCGCGCCGTCTCACTCCCGACCGCCATCTTGAGTGTGGGCTTAGAGACGCTCCCAAGACGCCTCTGGGGGTAGCGCTCTAGTCTTCCCGAGTGCTCTTTGGCAAACACTATTTAGGGGACTAGTTGGCTGCACGCGGACAACTAATTGGATTGTCACGCTGCCGCTTCTGAATTACTGCTGTACTTTTAAATATTGTCGGAGCACTTTGCTCCTTTTTAAAATTGGACTTGTTGTGTTGTTAATTTTTTCATAAATCGGAATTGGTGGTAACCTCATTTTTAAATTCATCCTCCTTACTCCCCCCATGTTCGCATTGCCTGCACATTAATAGAAATTAACACGACTCACCACTTGGGTGAAATTCGCGCCGCCTCACTCCCGACCGCCATCTTGAGTGTGGGATTAGAGAAGCTCCCAAGACGCCTCTGGGGGTAGCACTCTAGTCTTCCCGAGTGCTCTTTGGCAAACACTATTTAGGGGACTAGTTGGCTGCGCGCAGACAATGAATTGGATTGTCATGCTGCCGCTGCCGCTTCTGAATTACTGCTGTACTTTTAAATATTGTCGGAGCACTTTGCTCCTTTTTAAAATTGGACTTGTTGTGTTGTTAATTTTTTCATAAATCGGAATTGGTGGTAACCTCATTTTTAAATTCATCCTCCTTACTCCCCCCATGTTCGCATTTCCTGCACATTAATAGAAATTAACACGATTCACCACTTGGGTGAAATTCGCGCCGCCTCACTCCCGACCGCCATCTTGAGTGTGGGCTTAGAGACGCTCCCAAGATGCCTCTGGGGGTAGCGCTCTAGTCTTCCAGAGTGCTCTTTGCCATACACTATTTAAAGGACTAGAATGCAAGCGCGCAGCACTCGCGCGCAGCGGCGCGCCGGAGGAGCGCCAGAGGAAAGCCCGTCTGCGCCCGTCCGCGCCAGGACGGGCCCAGGGGCCAGTACCCCTCGTCTTTCTTATATTTACTCTATGGATACCCTTCGGGCTCTAAGAACAGGTAATACGGGGCTAGACACTACAACACTAGCCACGCTTCGAAAAGAAGCTTTGCTGCAGGGAGAAGGCGAACCTAGACGATCCAGGAGTTCGCCACACCCCCTTAGGTCCCGAGGGCTAAAAATTGCGACGCTGAACACGCGCTCTTTGCAAAAACACCATCTGGAGGTTTTTTCACTCCTTGTTGATGGCGAGATTTATATCCTTGCCCTTACGGAGACCTGGCTAGGCACTTCATCTACGCCGGACATACTGGCGGCATTGCCTCCCGAATTTGATGCGCTATGGTATAATCGCCTCAATAACTGTAGAGGGGGGGGATCGCCATTTTATTTTTAAAAAGTCTCAAGGTGACACAGGTCGTAGCTGAAAACTGTGACTGTGCGGAGCTCCTGGGGATAAAAATCTCACTTAAATCCTCCTGTATTATGTTGCTGGTAGTGTACCGCCCACCACAGAGCTCGCCAGATTTTAATGACGCCTTCCTGGAGCTCTTGACGGATTTGGGCTCCAGATATAAATCCCTTATGGTGGTAGGGGACTTCAACTACCACTGGGATAAGGTACCTAGAGACCTCACAGAGGTAGAGTTCGAAAATAATCTTTCCTCGCTTAACTTACAGCAACTAGTAGTAGGACCAACGCATGTGAAGGGCCATACACTAGACTTAATTTGGTCTTCCATATCCCAGACAGAAATAACTGAAGTCAGTCCTGCATATGGTCAGACCATTTCCTGATCAAGTGCTGGGTTCCAGGAGACCCCTCACCTGCAGTGTCCAGTCAATTGTGGAGAAAGGTCCGGTCTTGGAAGAAGATTGAGGCAGACTCTCTACTTTCCACGCTGCTTTCCACTTCACTTCCTAAGATGAGGGAGACGAACCTAGACTCCGATACTACAGCCCTTATGGCCTGGATCCGTGCTGCTCTGGACAAACTGGCCCCTGAGCGGCTGGAGAAGACCAGAGCAAAAGGAAAGGGAGCACCGTGGTTTGATGCCTCACTCAGGGAAAAGAAACAAGCCCTCAGTAAGGTGGAAAGAAGGTGGAGACTCAGCTATAGCCCAGCGGAGTTAGAAACCTTTAAATTGCTTCTCTCAAAATACAAGGCGGATATCCTGGTGAGGAAGTCAGCCTTCTATGAGAATAGAATTAGAGGGGCCACGAACAAACAAAGGGAGACCTTTGCGATCCTAAGGGAATTGACACAGCTGGATGGGAAGATTCCTGCTAGTGACCAACCCGACTGTGACACCTTTCAGAGGTTCTTTCTTCAGAAAGTACAGGACATTATTAGGGACATCACGGAGATCCCAGCTGAACCTCTGCTGTCATCTTGCCCTGCTAGTCAGATGATAGGGATGTTGAACAGTTTCCCATGTATTGACGAGGAGAGCTTGGCTGAGCTTGTCGGCCTAGTCAAGTCAGGCTCCAGCACGGATCCATGCCCCCCGAGAATCTTTCAAATGGCCCTGCCTGGTATTCAAACTCAGCTGTTGAGCCTACTGAACGATTCATTAGAGGCGAGCTATCTCCCAGTCCAGCTGAAGGAAGCTAGGGTTTCTCCACTCTTAAAGAAAGCAGGAGCAGACACCAAGGCTTTAAAGAACTATAGGCCTATCTCGCAACTGCCATTCCTGGGCAAAATCCTGGAAAAACATGTTCTGAGCACACTGGCTGGCTACCTGGAGGAACATGGTTTACTCCATGCCAGGCAGGCGGGCTTTCGGCCCCAACACAGCACAGAACTAGTAATGGCCACTGTCACTGATGAGCTGAGAATCAGGGCGGACAATAAACAGCCTTGTGCCCTGATTCTACTGGACTTGTCAGCGGCATTCGATACGGTCAGCTATACCATCTTGCTGGACCGTATCGCAAAGCTGGGAATAACAGGACAAGCGATCAAGTGGCTTGAATCTTTCCTGACGGGTCGAACCCAGAGGGTGCAGCTGAGAGACCAGTTATCTGAGGCAAGTGATGTGACCTGGGGCGTACCCCAGGGGTCCGCACTTTCTCCCTCGCTCTTTAACATTTACCTACAACCTTTGGTGGAGGAGTTAATGCATAGGAATTGTCTAATTTTCAACTATGCTGATGATACCCAGCTATTGGTCCAGCTGGAAGATACAAGGGAAGCACAGGAATCGGTAAGGAATTTGCTCCGATTCACTGTAAATTGGATGACCAATAACCTTCTGAAAGTGAACGCTGAAAAAACAGAGGTGCTGGTCATCACAAACCGAGTCAATCCCTGGTGCGATCTGTTCTGGCCCCCAGAACTAGGTATAACACCTATTCCTGGTAGGGTGGTCAAAAGCCTAGGGCTAAAGGTTGATGTAGACCTTTCCATGGCCCCTCAAGTCTCGGCGGTGGAGGGGTCTTGCACGGGGGTGCTGAGGCAACTGCGAAAGTTAGCACCTATTCTATCAGCCCCCACTCTGCAGTCCATCATGTCCGCCACAGTCATCTCGAGGCTGGATTATGGAAATGCTTTATATCTTGGCCTGCCGCAGAAGTTGTTGAGGAAACTGCAGGTGGTGTAGAACGATGCGGCCAGGCTGATCTATTCCCTACCTAGGAACTCGCATGCAACCCCACTTCTCCGGATGCTGCACTGGCTGCCTGTTAAGTTTAGAGTGCAGTTTAAGTGTCTTTGCATGGCTCACAAGGCAATTTTCGGCAAAGCCCCAGAATACATTAAATAGCGCCTGAGGAAGTACATTCCAGGCAGAACCTTGCGTTCAAGGCCTTCAATCTGATCCAACCCAGATTTAAGTTAAAATCTAAAGGGGGCAGGGCTCTTTCTGTACTTCTCCCGCAATTGTGGAATGAGCTACAGGCCAGCCTGAAGGAAGACTCGCAGCTACTGTCCTTCAGGAAGAACTTGAAGACTCATCTGTTTAAAAAGTCAACATCTTCGCCCTAATTGGGGCGGACGGCGGAGTGATCTGGGAGACAGCAGGTTATGTTCTTTTTCTGTGTGAGCGCTTAGAGACCGGCGGTGATAGGCGCTATACAAAAACACTATAACATATAAGATGCCCATTTTGTAATATAATAAAAGGCCTGCTAATGTAGAATCACCATGAATGCCAGAAATTAAAAAAACACATCAACATTTATAATTCTTTCCAGCATTGTGAAGGGCCGTTATGGACAGCTCTCCAGCAGTAACTACAACTCCACAATCCATGCAGTATGATGCCATCAGGAAAAACTATGGAGCCAAATCTTGACGTTATGTTTGGACTTTTGAAAGGACTCTCTGCCTCGGTGTTGTTGTGCTGCTATTTGAGTGGAGGGTCCTTTAGCTTTGCATTGCCTTCTTGCTGCTCACTTGATCTTCTCTAATGAAATGTGCAATAAAAGGGGAGGAAAAACACAATGTATGATTTTTGGCAGCATTTTGAACACCTGTAACACACTGCTCACCAGCATGTATAACAACACTACAGTCCATGGAGTATGTGGCCATTCTTGACAACTCTGGAACCATATCTGTTGCAGTAGTCTGCAACTCAGAAGGGAGTTTTTGACCAGGAATTGTTGCTGCACCCACTGAAGTAGATGGTCCTCCAGCTTCACTCTCCTTGATTGCCAGTTGGAGAGGTTTTTATGATAAATTTTTAGATGGCATAATATGGACATTGTGCCACATGAATATCTTTTGTTCATCCCTATAGAGAGGGTCTTGTCAGACATTGTCGATTGCACTAGTTTTGAAGCAGTTTTTGATTCCCCATAAGTTTGGCTAACAATGGATAGTCTGATGTTTGTTTGGAAAGTTATGTTGTGTTTGTGTGTTTAGATGATGAAAGTTATTTCTTGAGACTTGTTTTTTTACAAATATGTTGTTAAACCAATATGTTACTAAACAGCTAGACTCAAACTTTGTGTAAAATATGTCTCAATCAGCCTCATGCATCAACCCAAAATCCAGTCGGTAAAATACCGATTCGGTAATAGCTCCCGGTATTAAGTAAAAAATACCCAATCCCAATGCATCAACCCAAAAGCAGAAATCGCTATTTAAGGAATCCTTAAATAGCGATTCTTTAAATAGGGATTCCTTAAATACCGATTCCTTAAATAGCGATTGCATTTAAGGAATCCCAAAGTGAGATTCCTTAAATGCAATGCATCAAAGTTAAAAAATTAGCGATTTCGCTAATAGGGGGAGCAAATTACCATGAAGATGAACTGCATGGTAATTTGCAAAAACTTTGAAAAATGCACTTTTGTGCATTTTTCAAAGTTTCATGTTGCGCACACACATGCCCTTAGAGCATGTGTGTGTGCAACATATGTGCACATATCATTTTCAGGGGTGCAACAGGGTGTCCTTTTGACACCCTGGCACCCTTGAAAGTGCTCCCGCTATTAGCGATTCGGTAATACCGAATCGCTAATACAGACTGGCTTTACATTCATTCCTATGGGCCTCCAAGCCCATAGGAATGAATGGGTAGGTATTCCTTATTACCGATTCGGTATTACCGATTCGGTAATAAGGAATATTAAGGAATCGCTATTTGAATAGCGATTCCTACATGCATAGCCTTTTGCTATTCCTTATTAGCGATTCCTTATTTTTCGCTAATAAGGAATCGCAAATGGCATTGTTGATGCATAGGCCCCTATATCTGTTTTACACTTTTTAATTTGTATTTGTGTTTACTAATGTCATTGCGACCTACGGTGTTGCTGTAGAAGAAAGAAAATGCACTTTTGATGTAGTTATTTTGACAAATGAATACAAAGGGAAAAGTTATATTAGTATCCTTCTAAATATCTACATTGAAACTTTATGTCAAATATGTCTATATATGTGTTTTACACTTTCTCAAAAACACCTGGTATTCCTTGTACTTTCTACAAGTCCTACTCAGTGGTATTTATGAGAGCTGGTCACAGGCCTCGCCCCTTTCCACTCAATACAGCAAAGACCATTGCTACTTAAAAAACAATGGAAATTCACTGAAAAAACAAAGATTACATGTAAGGTATAGTTAACAATTAGCATTCAAAACACCTTAAAAATTCACTGAAAAAAACATAGGTTACAGGGACGTTATAGTTAGGAAATCGAATTTTTTTTAAACGTAGAAATTCCCTGAAAAACAAAAGGTTGCAGAAACAATATGGTTAGGCTGATATTTCACTCGTACAAATCCAGAGAAATTCAGCAGTTATAGTCAGTTGAGCTAACTATAACTCGCGCCCCTCAATGCACTGCTTAGGTCCTCACATATTACATCACTGATGACATCTCAAATGACATCACTGCTGAGTGGTATAACTTATTTTGTATTTTAAACTTCACCTTGGAAAGATACATAGGAATTTTCATAATATATCAATTGATTCCTGTCTAATACTAGAAACACTACTACAATTCTATTTGTATACAGTACCCTGACTATGCCTTCCTCATACCGCTTCTGCAATACCTTCTTCTACATTTCTAGATACCATAACCTCTTTTGCTATAGAATTACCATTCTTCATTTGGTAACATTGTCCTCTTTAATCAATAAATGTAAATGTCCAGTATTTGTAAGGTGCAAACAAGTACCCAAGGGCATTAAGGAGCTGGGGGCCGTTGAGAAGATTAAGCAAGCTATTGCCCAGAGTCACATGGTGCTGGGCTAGCCTGCCACTGGTGATCGAACAGTGAGCCCCCGGGTTCCGGAGTCAGTTGCCCTGGCTGCTGCACCACACCTCTTCCCTTGCATAGCATGAACTAATTTGTTATTCTGGACATAGCTGTCTTCATTAAAGAAAGCCTTAGTACAAGAAGTATGTATTCTTTGTCCACTAAAAACTGTACAACAGTTGCTTCTATTCACTAATGTTTTCTTCTAGTTTTGTCTCGTCATGCAAAACACCATTTTGTCAAGAGTCTTCATTCTATTTAGAATCAAAATGAAAAGCTTCCTCTTCAAAGCAAAGGCTTTATTAACTGCTCTCACAACTCGGTCTTTCTGTTTTTCTGCATCTCGCCTTCTTCTAGACTTTTTAAAATTGAACACTAAATTTACAAGGCTGTAACTATGCAATCATTATAACATTTGAACAGAACCAATGCAGCCATCTAAACACTCACTTACAACCCATGCACGCAGTGAAATACTGAGGCATACACATGCACTAATGAAACACCCAGGCTGTACTCATGCATTTATTTTATTATGTAGAGAGTACCATTGTAGTAAACCCCTATTCTTCAGTAAAACTTGAAAATACATGGATTTGTGGTTAAATACATCCATACTCCCTGGATGTTTGAATTAGTGCATAGGTAGTACCTAGCTGATTCCCTGCGGATACAAGTAATGCCTAGATGAATCCCTGACTATGTCATAATTACATGGGTCATTCCATACCTGCATACTTACTGCCGGCGTGTTTGCATGAGTATACCACCAGGATCTAGGTGTTTGTATGACTGCATGAGTAGAGCCTGAATGATTCGACAAGGGCGTGACTAATGCTTCAATAATTCAATACATGCATAGATTCTGGTAGGATGATTACATAAGTGCAATTCTATTGCCTGGATTAGGGAAGGAGTGCATACATAGTATAAAGGTGATTTATGCAGTGCATGGATAGTGCATACATCATTGTTTACACCCATGCATAGCACCTAGCCTATTGGATGAGTGGATGAATAGTGTTTCAGCAATTGGAGGCAGCCCTTGTCTTTTTGGTTAAGTGAACTGGTAGTGTGTGGATGCTTACATAACTGCATGGGTAGTGCCCACAAATTTGAATAAGTCTTGACGACCTAATTAGATGAATGCATGACTAGGGTCTGAGTGACTGCATAATTCCATTGTTAAAGCTTGAGAGATTGGATGAAAGTAAATATACTGCTGGGGTGATTGTATTGGTTCATGACTATTGTCTCAGTAATTAAATGACTGCATAGGTATTTGCTACGTAATTACATGAGTAGACCCTGAGTGTTTCATCAATGCATGCGTATTCCTCAGAATTTCAATGACTGGGTGTTTAGATGACTGTATAGGTTGTGCACAAATGTGATAACGATTGTATTGTTACTGCCTTGTTACTTTCATAAGTCAAGAGATAGTACCTAGGTCATTGGATTAATCTATACGTAGTGCCTGCATACTTCAATAACTACATCATTTCTGCCTGCCTGATTGAAAGAGTACATGTATAGTTTCTGGATAATAGATAGTGAATCATGGATTTGAAGACTGCCTGAGTAGTGGCTGTGTGATTCCACCACTGCCTGAATACTGCCTGAGTGACTGAGAAAGTACCTTTATTTCTGTTAGATACATAACAATTGTCACTATATCTCTGAATCATTCGCTATCCCCTTCTGTCAGTATCAAACTACCTGTTTTACTGTATACATTATTTTCTTCGGAGCTATGTGTGAGTGAAATCTTGGTATAAAACTTGATATATATTAGCATACATGGCGGCCTAGAAAGATACATTGCTTTGCTACTGAGAGTGCACATGCATCAGTAAGTTTCTAAAATGGAAAACTGCATTTTGAACATTTCCAAAGTACAAAACCTTTTGCGAATGGCATACCTACATCATTTCTCAAATACTTCTTCTGCTTCTAAAACATATATTCTGCATATCACAAACAAAAGTTACACTCAAAATGAAGCTAGCACAAGAATTCTCATGGCATTCTGCACTACTAATCCTTCTCAATTTTAAATAAAGCATGTTTAAAGAAAAACACACCAGTCACCATGTGCATGAAATTTTCATCAGCCTTACTAAAAATAGATCACCATGTAAACATATATGCGATTTCTTGATAGATGTACACCTTCAAGTCATCTTTCCCAAAATATATACCTCTCTGCAAACTCAAAAGTCCCACCATATATTTAGCTATGTGCAAGCACAAAAACTATATCTCACCATCTAAGCATATGCAAAGTGGTCATATAAGTTGAAAACCACATTGACAAATACTTCCCAATATTTACCTAAAAAGTATTGCTTCTTTCTAATTCATATACACACATGTTCTCATCTTTTATTTCTCACTACACTATTAAAGTTTAATAATTTTACTAAAATGACTACAACTCCCACAATGCAAATGACAGTTGTATCTATTCTGCACATGATGTTTACTCATTTAAAACCTTCTTAGTTCCTCATTGCACCTGTCCATAAAACTATACTGTTATTTTTCAGTAAAATACACAATTTAATAAACAAACACTAATTCATTTTTCTCTTACTTCCCAAAACATTCACCACTAACCTTTTAAAAATGATGGGCCCGCTTCACAAAAGTAATCTGAGACAAAATCCTAACTTTACGACTTTTGGTATTCACAGAAGGCATTTAGGAGTACTAAAGTTAACTTTACTACTTTCGGTATTCACAAAAGGCATTTAGGAGTACTAAAATTAGGATTTTGTCTCAGTTGAATTTAAGGTTTGGTCTTAATTTAAACTTAAGACAAATTTAGGTTTAACTGAGACAAAATCCTAGTCGTAAAGTTAGGAGTTTGTCTCAGTAAACTTAAATTTGTCTTAAGTTGAACTAAGACCAAAATTTAAGATTAACTGAGACAAAATCCTAACTTTAGTACTCCTAAATGCCTTCTGTGAATACTGAGAGTCGTAAAAGTAGGATTTTGTCTCAGATTACTTTTGTGAATCGGGCCCATACCCTCTAATAGATATAATTTTACTCATATATGATTTTCTCATCACTGTGATACTCCTTGTAATCAAATTCCCATGTACATCTTCATTTCTAATGTACATTTCTTTAATAATTACAAAGTTATATACATATAACTGAATTCAGTTTGTAGATGATATTGTTGTTTTAGCTCTTTCTGCACAGTGTGGACACTGTTATGATTTTTAAAAACTAAGCACAAGAATGGTACATCACTCCCATACAAAAGCAAGTCTAAAATGGCAACCGCTTCAACTTTCCAGTCTACCATCATGAGAAAGCCAGCAAATGAAATCTTTCATTTTAGACTACTGCCTCTCCACTTGTGAATGGTTAGCATCTGTTAACCCTTTCTCTCTCTCTTTCGAAATGAGGTTCCTGGACCCGCGTTTTTACAATGTTTTGCGATCATCGCAGAATATTTGTGAAAACAAACAGGAGTTCAAACCGATATCAAGCTTAATTTTTCTGAAATTTAAATACTACACAACAGTTTATTACATAGTCCTGAGTTGGAAATTAAAACTTGCCATTATTTACATTGTGTCATCACTCCTCAACTTTTCAAAAACATTTTCTGTCTCTTTAACAACCTCTCACCCCAAAAACAGTTGTGGCATAGTTTAGCTAGCAACCCAGTGCAACCAGTAGTTCAAAAGTTCACAGCACATTCTCGAAAGAACATTCTGCTTTCAAATAAGATACAGCAGGTGTGGTTTACTCTACAAATTCAAAAGCATTTCCATGTCTGTAGTACATGTCTTTTTTTAAACAACAGACAAAAATAAGACTTCTTTCTCAGCCATCCAACACACTACCTAACTTTATTCACTTTCATTCTGACAGAATCTAATGAAATATGTATATATATTTTTGGTTAAAAAAAAAATAAAACACCTCCATTTTAACTGCTTTTCCTTTGGAAAACTACCTGATTCAACTAAAGCCTTCTCCTGACTACTATTGCTCCTTCACTTCACAATGCTCACAGTATGGAGTGTTGGCCATAGCTACATCTACTGGGCTAAAGAGGCTGGAAAAAAGAGAGGTATTGACAGAGACTTGAGTTTGCCAAATGTGCAGATTACTTGGTTTGGCAACAGAGGGTTAACGTTTTATCAGTTGCTGGCTTTGGTTAAATGCATTGTGGATTCCCAAGCTCCTCATCTCATGATTGTGTACTGTAGTGTCAATGACCTTGGTACTTTGACTGGGGTAGGGGTGATAATCCTAATGAAAGAAACCTTTGCAGAACTGGTGTCGCTTTTCCCTCAAACTGTCTTGGTGTACTTTAATATATGTCAAAGACAGAAATGCAAGTGGTCCAATCAATTCTGTCTCCTGATTGACAAAGCCAGGAAACATGTTAATAAAACTTTTTCTGCATTCCTCAGAGACCCCACATGGGCAGTATCTATAACAACAATCTGCGTTTTTACATGCATGGAATTTATAGGAGTGATGGAGTGCACTTTACAGATGAAGGCAACAGGTTGTTTCTTAGTAACCTGAAACTCTGCATCCAGTCTTATGTGTAGCAGCCATATCCACACAACCAATACAACGGCTCTTGTCAGAGCTACCCTGGTACCCATAATATTGTGAAGTGTTTTTCTAAAAGTTTTTTTCGCTTTAATTCTTGGAGATCTTCGCAATGATGTTGCGATCCTGCAGGTACGTCATGAAAACGAAACAAAAGCAGGTATTTAATGGCCACCAACACACCCAAACATAATATGTAAAAAAAAAAGCATTATGAACATTGAGCTACACACATTACTATATATATACTTCTTTCAAAGCATGTTTAGACTTATATTTTTATACTAGGTTTCTTTACAAACCATCTTTCAGACCCATTTTCCATTGTTGCGGTTATATGGGATGTCGGGACAACGTCGTTAACTTTGGTTCTTTACAAACCATCTTTCAGACCTATTTTCCATTTGGCGGTTATTCCAGACGTCGCAATGACATTGATACCCACGACGATCACTCCTTTCCTATAAAGCAAAAACACATATATGCACAGACATTACAGTATTCTACACACTAGAGGTGTATTACTGTACACTTCAAACTCATGTTTTTCTAGTGTATTTCTAAAACAACCATCGTTAAAATGTATTTTTCATTTTCGGGGTGACTCCGGAGATCGCGATGACGTTGCGCATTGTGATCCCTGCAGGTACGTCGTGAAAGCGGAAAGCAATAGCAGGATTTCAATAGCCAGAACCGCATTCAAATTTTATAACACAGTAGATAACTCACTATATAAATACCTCTATAAAAACATTTATTAGAATCTCAATGTCTGTATGAGAATTTCAATAGTGATTCACCAATATTCACGGCGACGTTGATAGTCACGGTGGTACACAGGGGCCGCGCTGGTGGTCATGTCGTTGTCCCGAATATTGCGTGAAATAAAAAAATCTATTTTGGACACATAACCTGTGTCACTAAAACCTCCATTTATCAATCATGGGGTCAGAGTATCTACACCCTGATGCCTTATGGGGGCTTTCACATACAGTTTCAGCCCCGGGAACCGCTCCCAAAAGAAAAATGGCAGCCAAAAGTTTCTATTCAGGTTGCGAAAAGCCAATGAGAGTGTTTTCCTTGGTGCGGGCAATAGCAATTCATCACAAAACCATCTCAAAATAGCAACAGCCAGAGATATCACTATCATTTTAAACTTACATTTCTCAAAAACTGCTGAACGGATTTACACCAAAAAAGCAAAAGGCACTTCCTTGAACCAACATCTACCTCCCTGCCAAATGTGGTGTAAGTCCGTTCAGCAATTCGAGCTGTAGATGTGGCTAAAGGGTCATATGGGAATGAACTTTACAAACGCAACCTTATATTGCACCCCAAATTCTCGTACCCACTGCACGGATCGCCCCCAATCAATAGTACACACCGTGACACTTTTTGGGCAAAATGTATGCAGATTGGTTAAACAATGCCACAGTTCTAGCCAAGTCAAACAATGCTTTTCTCATGGAAACTAGGTCCTAACTATAGCTACCGCCAGTGGGTAATACATACATATACACACACACATATATATATATATATATATATATATATATATATATATATATATATATATATATATATATATATATATCCAGGAATTCCGCTAATGTCGCTTCTGACAACGGATACGAACCACAGTTTCGTGCAGAAAATGTGTTTTATTCAAGATCACCTTGCCGCCATGACGCGTTTCAGCCCGAGCATGGGCCTTGATCACATGACACGGTAACGTTACAATTCATTGGTTTATATGATATGAACAACAAGCAAGCTGATTGGCATATATTAAAACAAATGACATGAATGACAGACTGCTAGCAAGTAGTTGGTAGTTCCGTACTCGTTCCAGGTTAAAACTACGTGAAAAATACAACGAGTAAAATACAGGTAATTTGACAGGAAAGATTTTTAAAAAACCTTAAAACCATTTAAAATGTATATTAAAAGGAAATTTTGGTTTAAATACCATGATTTGGGTTTTTAGGAACAAGTTGCTAATCTGAATGGAACTAATGCATGTTAGTTTGTTGCTTTATGCTTGACTATATCTGTAAACCTCAGAAAAGAATGTATTAAAGTGCATAGTGCCTGGGGGGATACACAGTATGGTAGTATATAAACACCCATTGACAATATGGATAGTATTAATGTCAAATGGACATGTGTTCTGTGTAATTGCAAGTATTTTTGTCATACCCCATTTCCCCTAATTGGTGCATAATTTTTTAGTGCAAAATGTATATCCACATTAAACTGCATAAATGCATCTCAGTAAAATACATTGCGAAATAACACCATGAAAAGAACATAGATAGGTGAATGAATAGACATAGTTATGTGTGAAAGATAATCATCACGGGAGCCCCAGTGATACCGTTTATACATGACATTCTAACATGTCTGATATAAACAAAGCTTCATTTCATACGTGTTGTAATTCATATTATAAATGATGTGGTCAGCTCATGTTGGAATGTTAAGTGGCAGTACAAGCTTACAGAAGGGACTATGGACTCTATAAGTCACAAATGTGCAAATACGCAAGTCAAAGATAATAAATGTACAGACGGCCTAGTGATACATATTAGTCATGCTGTTTGAGTTGAAAGATCTCGGACACGCACCATATGAGTATGGTTGGACTCTCTGTAAGATAAAAGTTGTGATAATGTATGTAGAAAAGTGAATATCCCAGTTAGTCAAATATTAATGTTAATATATGTGGGTAACCATAAGTATTGTGGACTTATTCGTAACTATAGATAGTGATACTACAATTTAATAACAAAACCGTTTGAGGTTTTATTGAGCGTTATAGGGATTTAGATCTGGTCTTCTTCCTTCTAGGGCACTCAATGGTTGACTATATAAATAAGTAAATATATAAATATATAAATATTATATTTCATAATATACAAATGTATGAATGTCCTAATATAATCTAAAATAGATCTTATTCTGTTTGTACAATATGTTCTATAATAAATAAATAAATAAATAAATAAATACATCTAGTAGTGAATATAAAAGACCCTAAACACTTACAATAATAGTCCAATAAATACTTATAAAATCCTTATAAAATTTCCTTTTAAAAGGTTTGTTGATTAAAAGGATCTAACAGAATATATTTATCACCTTTTTGCATATTACGTAGATAGTTGAGTGGTAACCCCAGTTATCTGTGGGTTTTTGTCTTGTACAGAGTTATCATAGGCATGTATAAAGATCTTCCGTTGCATTAAGGCCTGATGGGTGTTTGGTATTCAGTTCCAGGATATATTTAGTTTCAAGTTGGCGTAATCTATGCTCCCTGTCACCCCCTCTTCTGCTGGCTGGGATTGAGTCTATCACAAAATATCTTAAATCACTGCTCCGGGAGCCATGGTTGGATTTAAAATGTCGGGCTACAGGATATGTCTCGTCTTGATTGGTGATTGCCCTTAAGTGCTGTAGTATGCGTTTATGTACTTGAAGTTTTGTACTTCCTACATATTGTAGGTTACATGGGCATGAGAGTACATATATAGCAAATTCTGTTTTGCATGTTAGGAGCTTAGATATTTTGTGTTTTTTCTCACTGAAGGGGTTAATGTAGCATGATTTGTTTTCACCCTGTGAGCAAGCTTTACACGTTTTGCATTTAAAAAAACCCGTATGTGTTTGGAGCCAGCTCGTGGATTCTATGACTTCTGGGCTTGTTTTAACTAAGTCATCTCTCATAGAGCGGCTTCTACTGTAAGTTATTGGGGGTCTTTTCGGGAGCTCAGATCCTATCACAGGGTCACTAAGAACCATGGACCAATTGCGGTTTATGATCGATTCAATCTTTACACGTTGTTGGCTGTGTTGTAGTATGATTCTGAAGTCACCCCTAGTATTGTCATCTGATGCAGTTTCTTGTGTGTTTAATCTAATCACTTGCTTTTCCAAGAGAAGTGTTTCCCTGTTCTTTAGCATAGACTTGTTGATCGCATTTTGTATAACCTTTTCTGAATAGCCTCTTTCTTCAAATCTTCTTTTACTCTCATTTTGGGCTAATATGAGATCACTTTCTAGGCTGTGAATTCGTCTAAGGCGAAGCATTTCCCCATAGGGGATACTGGTTATCAAGTGCTTTACATGTGAGCTACTCGCGTGCAATGTGGAGTTGCCCGCTGTTTTCTTGCGGAACAATTTTGTGACTATTTGATTCTCCTTTATGTACACCTGGGTATCTAGAAATGTTACTGAAGAATCGCTAATGTCAGCTGTGAAACTTAAATTTAAATCATTGACATTGATATCATGTACAAATTTTTGTGCTTCCTCCTTACTACCATCCCATACTACGAATAAATTATCAATGAATCGCAGCCATAGCTTCACATGAGAACTAACTTTGTCATGATGCTGAGTTCTGAGGACCAACTCCTCCCACCATCCCATGTGTAGACACGCGTAGCTGGGGGAGAAGCTGGCCCCCATCGCTACGCCTCTTGTTTGTCTATATAACATATTGTTAAACATGAATACATTGTTTTCCAAGCAGAATGTGATCATCTTCATCAACATAGTCTTATGTTCTTTACTTGTGTCAAGAGCTTTATCTAAGAAAAAGTCTATGGCTCGTAGTCCATCTTTGTGTTGTATACTCGTGTATAAAGAGACGACATCGAGTGCTATGAAGTGGTAGCTGTTTTTCCATTTAAGATTTAGTATTTTTCTTAGAAAGTCACTGGTGTCACTCACATATGACGGTAAAGCTTTCACTAGGTCCTGCAAGAAAAAGTCTATGTATTGTGAAGTGTGTTCAAGATGACAGTTCATGGCTGATATTATAGGTCTTCCAGGAGGATTTACAGGGTCCTTGTGTAATTTGGGAATGAAGTAAATAGTCGGTACAATAGGATGATTGTTTTTCAAAAATTTGTATTAGTTTCCTGTGAGAATACCATTTGTTTTCCACATTGCAAGGCTTTTGTTGTATGATGCATACATGATCTTTAACTCCGCACCACTGAATTTGGCATAACATGTTCTGTCGTTAAGCTGACTGTAGGCTTCCTTACAGTAGTTTTCTTTGGACATAAGTACAATGTTCCCACCCTTGTCTGAAGCACGGACAATCACATTGTTGTTTTCTTTGAGTTTCACAATCAAGTTTCTATAGTCCTCATCTTTTTTGTTGTACTTCCTTTTGCTTCTGTATATTTTACTATTGAGGGCCTTTAATTCCTTGGTCACTTGATCATGGAATAGATCTATGGAATCCCGTAACATCACTGGGATAAATTTGGACTTCGGTTTGAAGCTTGTTTTAATTCCAGGACTTTGGGTATTTACATTTTGTTCACTGCCCCCATGCTGTTGACTGGGAGTAAAAATCACTGATTGATTTTCCGCATAGTTTATGTTTTCCGAAGAGTCCCATAGTTCTTGCATTGTGTTGAGGAAGGATGTCTCTGATTGACTTGGCATAGGAGTTGTTTGGCTTTCACCGCTTGGTGGAACGTATTTTTTGTTGTTATTCAGTCTGAAATATTTTTTAAGTTTTAGTTTGCGAGTACTCTTGAATATGTCTAGTCTCGTCTTGGTGTAGTTAAAGTTGTTGGGTGGACAGTATGTGAGGCCAAGATTGAGTATTTTCTTCTCACTGTCGCTTAATGTTATTTCAGATAGGTTGACAATAGTTTTGTTGATGTCTCCTTCCTTTCCTGTTTCATCTATTTGCCTCTTCTCCATGTGCCGCGTCTTTTCTGATTTGTTCCTTGTCTTATTTGCCTTTCGCCGTTGCTTGCGTTTGTGGTTTTTTGTGGGTCCGAGTTGTTTTTCTCTAAGCGTGGGCGAAGGGTTTGTCGCCTGTCCACACATAAAAAACTGAGTTCTTCGTCAAGTGTGTGTCTTTGCCCGCTGAGGTTGGTTGTTGAGCCTCTATCCGAATCACTGTCTGGGATCGAGCTTAGATCCGACGATGTCCCGGAAGTCATTTCACCTGCTTCGTGTACTCTAGGTGTAATTAGTCGTGACTTCTGTCCTTTATTAAGTCTTAGCGCTTCGTATTTTTTTGAAAATGTGAAGATTTGACCTACTTCATAGTCTGTTTTATCTCGTCCGAATTTAAAGGCTTTTCGTTCTTTTATTTTGTCCTCTTCTTTTTTTAGCCTAGATATCATTTCTTGGCGTAGTTTCGTTTTTTCTTCTTTTGGTTCCATTGCCTCAATTTCATCATTCAATTTAGCTATTTCCTCCAGCAGTACTGCGCGATCTATATCCGCATATTTGATCAGTATCTGCATAAGACGTTTAGAAGAGTCTAAATTACATTCCGCCCATTCTCTCATCATAAGCGGGTTAGGTGCCTCATGACTCGGAGCCAGTAGAATTCGTAGCCCTCGCGGGACTCTGTCCACGTCCAAATACATCCGTAATGAGCGTGACTCCCACCATTTACTTTGTTCGGAGCGGCTCTTTTTTTATAGGGTTTTACATTTTTCTTTCAGTGTGGCGTTCTTTTCCGGGGGGTTGATGGTAATGTTTGTTTCTTTACTTGTCCCCGCCTTGCAGTCATTAAATATGGCTAATGCTGCTGCTTCTCTCTCCTTTACCGTGTCAGCCGACATGGTGATATATATATTCCAACAAAGGCCTGAAAGCTTCGACATCGCACTCCCAGCAAAAGTAACCTTTCGGCAATTACATATGGAAAACCAGCCTTTGCATGTTCGGGAAAAACTTCTTCATTGACAACGCGTTTCGAGGCAGGCAGCCTCTTTTTCTTAGGCAGCTGTAAAAATGTGGTACAGAGTTCCTCATTGCATGCATCTCATTTATACTGCCCCCAGTGGGCCGCACTGAATTGCGCTCACTTTTATGATGCTTGCAGGGACTTGTAGTCCTGGAGATTCAATTAATTACCCTCAGTGGGTTCTGTGCCATCATTAAAAATCCATATAGCATTGTCTGTATTCAAAAGCCCTCCAGTGGGCCCCACGATGCCAGACAGGTTTAATTAATTCCAAATTTGCTGTGCTGATCGCAAATTTGACACAGGTCTGGTTTGCGCAGCCTCTCACCTTCCAGAGATGGTGCGACCTCGCACGGCAGGGCAGCCGTGTATTTTAATTATTCCAACAAAGGCCCGAAAGCTTCAACATCACACTCCCAGCAAAAGTAACCTTTCGGCAATTACATATGGAAAACCAGCCTTTGCATGTTAGGGAAAAACTTCTTCATTGCCAACGCGTTTCGAGGCAGGCAGCCTTTTCTTCTTAGGCAGCTGTAAAAATGTGGTACAGAGTTCCTCATTGCATGCATCTCATTTATACTGCCCCCAGTGGGCCGCACTGAATTGCGCTCACTTTTATGATGCTTGCAGGGACTTGTAGTCCTGGAGATTCAATTAATTACCCTCAGTGGGTTCTGTGCCATCATTAAAAATCCATATAGCATTGTCTGTATTCAAAAGCCCTCCAGTGGGCCCCACGATGCCAGACTCAAAATTTAAGAGTTCCATTCTCAAAACCATACATACTGCAATACCAATAACTACATACCCACTTATTAACTCTTAGGTCTACATACACCTCCACTCATTCACCTGTACAGTCACTCATACTTACAGTCACTCCATACAAAACTATCATATGCATTTATACACCTATATAGACACTCACACACTACCAATCGTCCATAGAGGTACTCTCACACCTACTCAGTCATGCAAATAATCACACTCCCATTTACTCACCTATGCGGTTATACACACTCAAGTTCACTTACTCATAAAAATAGTATCACATTCTTACTCTCTTATAGAATCATTGATACAAGCACACACTCATCCATACAGTCACTCTCAGAATCACACACTCTCACATCTACCCACTTATATACTCTTACACGCATATGTAGTTAGTCACAAATGTACCACTGAGATATACATTCAATCCCTAACACACCCATACATACACTCACTCAACCATACAGGCCATCACAGATGCACTCTTAAAACCATGCACCCATAGAATCACCCACTCACACATCTATGCATAGAGTCACACACACCCTACCCACACAAACACTCAGGAACCCATACAGATACTGAGACAAGCAATCAATAACTCATATAGACACTTATATAGGTATTCACAAAACCATGCCGCCACTTATACACCAACATACAGACACATATAAACATTTACACAGTTTAGTCACTAGTCTGCAGTAAGATACATTTAATGACTCACTTATAGAGTCAGTTACGCACCACAGAAAATCATCCATTTACACACTTGTACACCCACTCATTCTTCAACAGGCCTTTCCCTATATATATTAAACATATTAAAATTGTTCAGAAACACATACTCAATGGATGATGTCATCAGTGATGTCATCAGTGATGTCATTTGAGATGTCAAGAGTGATGTCATGAGTGATGTCACTGATCATGTCGTGAGTGATGTAATATGTGACGTCATCAGCAGTGGATTGCGGGCGCGCGAGTTATAGTTAGCTGAACTAACTATAACGGGGGAATTTCATTGGTTTTTTACGAGTGAAATGTCCAGCTAACTATAACATGTGTGAAACCTATGTTTTTTTCAGTGAATATATATATATATATATATATATATATATATATATATATATATATATATATATATATATATAGACACACACACACACAATGGCTGTCTTACTTGAATACACAAATGTAGTGTAAACTGGAGCATTGACTCGTGCCATTATTTACTGCATGTATTATAAACCAAAATACAATCGGGGGAAACCAAGCACATATTTTTGTCACATGAAGAATTTTATTTAACAGAATAACCAGCCATCGCCTCCGAATCACTTCAAAAGTCAAGTTGAAAAATTCATATTTTAAGGACGTGCTTAAGAGCTGTGGCACAGAGAGCACTTGACGTTTATGAAAAGGGTAAAGATGCAGCTGGGAATGTATTCACAGATGTGTTTGAATAAGTTATAAAACACCCAGCTCAATATTGCACCAAAGGGATATATTTGTACATGTTAAAGCATAAATTCAATTCTAGGTCGCAAAGAGATAGCGTAATGATAGACACATTTGTAACAACATTTATAGAATTAGCTGTTCTGTGTGATTTTGAGAAATGGCAGTTCAGTTGATGAGAGATCAATAGGAATCCAATGTTACCAGAAGCAACATTGCCAGAGGCAATATCAATAGCAAAAATGCAAGGCATCAATGAAATGTATAAGAGAATTCCGCATTAAGAAGACAGAATCCCAAAAAGAAATAAACATTGTAAAAGCTAATCTGAGGAGATGTCAGGAAGAGTAAACTAGACAAAAGTTTGCAAATGTTTAGAAAGTGGCGCAATGAAAGAAGGGACAACAAAGGTTGACGTGGAAGCAAACTCTTTTAGCAGTCAATAAGAAAGGACGCACCCTGGGCTAGAGATACGATAAACGGAAAAAGAAGGGGCATTTCATAAATAGTTGTGCAGAAAAAGTTGCATGAGTAATATGAATGCAGAATACATCGAAGAAGATAACAAGAATATGCAAGAATATACAACAGAACTACAATAATTAGGGCCTTATTTTACAAACTGCATTTTGTAGTATATAAAGTAGTCATATTGCATCAGTTACTACTAACTTCAACTCACAGAACGTGAGGTGCAAATCTCCATCTACAGCCCTCCTATATTTTCTATGAAGGAGATCCTCACACATGTAAGTTTACTACTTAGTATATGTGTGATATTGACCAAGGGAAGTTGATGAAAAATGGGGAATAAGTACTACTAAATTAAGGTTATGTTAATTTATAAACTCAAAAAAGGTTTATAACCTATTTTACAATTAAGGGCCTGATTACCACCACACCAGTGAACCGCTACCAGACCGTCAAAGTTGACTGCCACACACCCCATCAGATTACGATTTTCCTCATTGTCTAGTGGGCGGGTGGAGCGGCGGTCCCATTGCAGCACCTATTGAAAAGGTACCGCAATAGGAGCTCCAAGGCCATTCCTGTATGGCAAGGACTGTACAGTCCATGCCATGCAGGAAAGGGGATGCATGCATGCAGACAAGGGGGCACAGAATGTTCCCCCTGCATGTATCCCCATGCACAGGGGGCACTGTATGGCCACCTTTGTTTCCCCACCGCTAGCCTTTTCATGGCGGGCTCACTCGTAATATACATGGTGGTGCTACAGCATTGCATATGGCTTCCCCAGACTGCCACACTCCCACCACCAGGCATCACCGATCCCTGGCGGTTGTGACAGTTCCAAAGCAATCCGACTGCTGCACTCTTAATACAGCAGTCAGACCACAGGTGGTCCCCTCGTAATCGGGCCCTAAATCAGAAATATGTTTTATTTTTCTATATTTTAAGCATCACATTATATTTTAAATAATTGAATTTAATTTAACATTCTTTCCTATAGGGTTTTATTCTAAATTCCTACCCTCATTACTTTCTACAGAAGGGTGTTGCAGCACTAGTGATTGGCCACATGTGGTGCTGGACATACTCCAGCTCGGAGTTCGAGTAATGTGTTAAAGTCTTGGGTCACTTTTTAGAAGTGTAGTTTGTGAATGGCAATGGGTTTACTCTTTTGTGGGTGGGTGCGTTATTTTCTTAACCCTCACCTTACTAAACCCTTCCCATTTAGCAGTAAGTACACCCCTTTTCACTGTGACTCCACTTGGTCCCTCCCAAACGTACAATTAAGTAGTAAACTCACATATGCAAGGATCTCTGCACAGAGAAGAGAGGAGAGGTGGTGATTTACACTTGTAGGTTGGTGAATAGTATTTTGTAGTACTTTGGTAGCACTATTGTAGTACTATTAAGCTTCCTATAAAATGCAGTTTGTGAATAGACCTCTGCTCTTATAAAGTTACCACAGCCAAAAATAATCCAAAACAGTAGTCAATGAACTCCATACGTGGAGTAAGTCCAGCACCACACATGTGGGCCACCCACTGGCATATGAACGCACTCTCTTAGGAAATAGTAGAGGCAGGAACTAAAAGTATAAACCATAGAAACACTCACTGAAATTCACCAGTTATAGTTGTCTCTAGTAACTATAACTTGCGCCCCTGTCATGCATAATTTTGTCATGTAATTTCAAGAGGTGCAGCAATGTTATCAATGATGTTATACAACATGAAATGAGTGATGTAAAATGTGGGGTAATTAGCTGTACATGGCTAGGGTGTGAATTATAGTTACTTACGGCCCAAGCTGCTGGCCCCCACCCAGCACACAAAGGGTCTGATTTCGATGTCGGGAGGAATTCCTTCTGCCTGACACCGACTCAGTCCTGGGACTGACCGACACCTGGTTGGCGCCCCCTCCCTTCTATTAGGATGCGACCAAACACTGTTTGGTGTCATTCCTACATTTCACTATGGGAGCATGCATTACGGCTGTAAACTGGCCCTAATGCATGCTCCCACAGGGAAATGGTAGGTGTGGTTCATCCCTACACCCTGTGGCAGGCACCTAAAGGTGCCTGCCACGGGGTGCAGGGATCAACAGGGGGGGCAACGTAGGTGCCCCCTCGGCTCCCAACCAGAGGCCGCAAACACAAGGGAGCCATGCTTTCTGACATGCTTTCCATTTCAGACAGGCCGGCATGGAAACCATGCTGGAAACCGTGCATCATAATCTGAGAGCGCGGAAAGGCCAGCCCTTGAGATTATTGGTTGGCTTTCTACAGGCCGGCGGGCTTCTGGAACTCATCGGAAGCCAGCCAGAATTACAGGCCGGTTTACCATCCAGCCGCCTAGATCATAATTAGGTGCTCAGAAAGTAAACTGAGCAGCCCATTACGATGAGGCCCTAAAGGCTCCGGCCATTGGTCGGAGCCTTTATGGGCCACATTGTAAATGGCCCATAGTGTGTGCGAGCAGGAGCTGGCATACTTTTTATTTAGTGGGTGCCCCGGTGCCCACCTAGGGCACCAACAATTGCTTTTTTATTTGGGGGCTTGAAGGTCGCTCCAGATCTCCAGCACGCTCAGCCAGCTCCCTATGCTAGAGTCAGCCATTTTTTATATTATAAATTGGTGCTGTTGCAGGGATTCTGCTTATGCACAGAACTATGCGCAGGAAACCAGGACCTCAGTGAATTGTGGTGTACCAAAAACTCACCTCAGCACCCAGAACCCCTATCCGACCAGCATCAGTGTCCCATTCGTTATCCGTATCATCACGGAGGTCCCAATGTATAGACAACCCAGAACAAGCGACTAAGAGTATTCTCAGGCATGGTGGGAATCAGAAATACCTTTTCGCTATTATACATATATCAATCCACAACAAAGGAATCAGAGACACGGTGAAGTCTAAAAGGTTTATTTTATAAACTACGTGTCCTAAGATGCAGCTAAGATGGCTAACATAAGCAGACAAATGATTATAATCAAAACCATCAGCATTGTTACAATACCATAGAAAATGAAAGGAGAAATCATAGTCTAAATGACAGTGGCATACAGCCACCTTCCTTTCGCTAGTAAACTAATATTATTAGACTAGCAGAAGGTCTCTTAGGCTTGAATGGGGAACCCCATACCGTAAAGATCAGCTTTAGGTGGATCACATCACAGGATCAGCTTTGCTCTGCGCCTGGAAATGTTCTTCTCCAGAATGTGTTTCAAACGCATGCAAACTGTAATATTAAAGGCTCTCGACATTCAGGTATTTGCAGCTGTGTGCATATTATGGCTAGAGAGTGGGCCGATCAACCTGGATTCAAAAATATACATTGTCTGGCTGCTCAAAGTGTTTTGCACAAAGTGTTTCAGACCAAGGTCGCAGTGCACGTCTAGGGAGGTGAACAACAGACGGTTCTCATGTGAAGCAAAGGCAAGCAAGCAGTTTCTCAAATAATAACATGTATCTGCAGTGTCGCGTGCAAAAGCAGCAAAAGTGGCAAGATGGCTTTCTAAAAGCTAACGCGCTTATGCTAACATAACAATGTATGTGGACATCTTCACTACAGTGCCATGGTTTACATTTAGGGCACCCAAAGTGTAGAGGGTCGATGGGGCCCGCATCCCCCGATGGCTTCCCAGCCAGCACTAAATTGGATACTGGTGCAAGCCAGCACCTTTCTTTTTCTTCTTCCCGGGTAGGAGCAGCATTTCTTTACTGCACCTGCAGGGTGGGAGTAAGGTGAATTTCCCGGCCTGGGAGACTGTGGGCAGGGTATGGCCATGCTCTATCAGGCAGGAAACCAAGGTGTCCCTGTGGTAGGCTCCCCAGGACAATATGAAGTATTAAACCCGGAGGGATGGGGTCCCCCGGATGGATAAAAGCACATGGTGGGTTGCACACAGTCTCCCTCTCCTTTTTGAAGATATTTGACCCGGGGTATAGGGTCCCTGGGGCTCAACATTCACTTGGGGAAGGGGGCCACATGTGCCTCTCCCCTTTATTTTACAAATTGGCCCTGCGGGATGGGGTTCCTGAGGTCCAATAGTGGCTCAGGGAGGGGAGCACATGCCCCTCTCCCCTCTATTTAGTAATCAGCTGCATGTTCCCTCCGCTTTAATGTGTTTTTGGCCCAAGCAGATGCGATTTCTGGGGCCAGGAGTGGCTCAAGGAAGGAGGCCCCACTCATGTTTCCCTCCCACAATTCTGTAAAATAAAGACCCCCACAACCTGGCCCACCCTGAGTGTCAAATTACTAAAATAAAAAACACCAGCCAGTGTTTTTTTTTTATATACTCGAGACCTGCGGGATAGCAGCATTAAAAAAGAAAATCATTTTGGCCCAGGAAGGGTCCCTCTGGGACCGCCCACAAGAGTTAAGGGGGAGAGTATCCTTACCCTGTCCCTTTACAACTTTTTTGATAACAAAATGTCAGGTAGGGTGACTACGTTCCTAAGTCCTGTCATGGCTACCACAACAGTTTTCATCATTTTGCGGCCAGCCAATCAGAGCACCCACAGGAGCCTACTCCTTTGGTGGCAATTTGGCCCAAGAGAGAAAAGCCCCCTAGGCCAATCAGAATGCTCTATTTTTGTGCTGAGAACCTCTCAAATCCAACTGCCCATGTATCCCAATATTTTGATCCTTAATTTTTCAAACAATACTGATCAGATTTACATCAAATCACAAACAGCACACTTTCTGGACCAAGATCTAGCTTCTTGCCAAATTTGGTGTTGTTACCCAATTTTTCTGTATCGCGTTCTATAAAAGTCCATCTAAAATACAGGAAGCTTTGGTGTTTTGGAACTCCTCCCTTTTTCTCAGCCCTCACTTAACGGATCAGCCTGACACTATCCATGAAGAAACTTGACAAAAAAGGCCGTTTTTGGAAAGTTTTGCGAAGATTCGCCAAACAGTACAAATGTTATTAGCAAACCACAAAATGCATCTCCATTGGTAATGCAGACCTAGCTATCAGTTCTGATGATAAAATATTTTACTAAACTTTTTAATTTAAAAATAGGTAAAAAAAGCATACACATTTTAGTTTAGGTAACCTTAAAGATAGTTTTAATTTTAATTTATTTTAATACAATTCTTTTAATTAAATATTTTATTCAAAATTAAGTTGATAGTTCTGTGGTGCTGTTAGATGTTTATTTTTGTTCTGCATTTAAAATAAAGATATAAAGTTCATTTAACATTACTATTTTCCATAAAAATAGTTTTACTTTAAAAAAAAACAATTTAATACAATTCTTAACTTTTCCCTATAATTTACCATACAAAGATGTCCGCCCTGGTGGTGGGAACCTAGATGTGATATGTTACTAGTACCAAATTTCCACTCATAAATTTAACCTTCCTGTGCCACAAATTCAGGGTGTGTACACTTTGTCATAAATTTCTGCTCGGAAATGGTAAATAGTCAAAAGTAGCAAATTTACTACAATGTGTAACAGTAACTCTACATGTGTAGATTTACTCATGTGTAGACTTATCTTTATGAATAGGTACCTTAACGTGTTGTGCTTAAATGAAGAAATACATAAGGACAAAGATGTTTAAAAAAATCAAAACCCAAATTATATGGTAAAGGCAGATGAAGAGAGTGACCTGTTAGAGGCAGGTTTGTGCTCTTTGTACAGGATTGTTCCACAAATTATACAAAATAAAATATTTCAAGGGTTCAATAATGGAACAATAGACCTGATAGGCTACTAGGAAGCTACACTGAAGTTTAAGGAAATGTGTGTGGCAAAAATGGCCTGTAATCCTGGGAAGGAGGCACCAACATGATGTGGACATCAGCAAATGAAACCCCACCTGTTCAAAGTTTAATCATTCACGTGCCCAGATATGTGACACCTGCCTACGGCCGGTACACTCTCGGAGGGTAAACAGCCCTCACTATGAATCCGTCACCCTGCATGTTGTTACAATGCGGTCATTACAATGACCGCGCTGTAACAACGCATACCATTTAAAATTTAACATCCAGCACCTTCCCTACCGTCTGCACTGACTGGAGTTGGAATAGTAAATTATACTATTCCAACTTCCAGCGCCCCCCTCAGCAAGTCGTTGTTACGACTTGCAGGGTAATGGTATGCATTGTTACAATAATGATGCATATTCCTCTCTGAATAGCCGTGCCCTTTATATATCCCTCTATTCATTCATTCGTGCATGATTTTAAAAACATTTTTGGGGGTGACCGTTCATAGTGGTAGATTGAAGTGTAGGTGGCATCTCGGGAAAATACAAGGAACTATTTGAGAACAGATTTAGTAAATTGAAGAGTTGCTAACATAAAATGAAAATGAAGAGAAGAGAAGAGAAAAGCACATCACATAATGCACCGTCTTAGACCTGTTCCAGTAACATTTAACAAGGAAATAAAATAACTGTTGAAAAACATGAAAAACAACACAATTAAGCAAATTGAAGGTACTGGGTGTCTTTGACTCGTGGTAATTTCTAAATTAAACAGTGAAAAACGTAGATTCTGTGCAGACTTAAGAGTGAACAGATCTATACAATTAGATGGCTATAAGAAGCAAAGGGTTTCAGCAATAATGACTTTCAATCAAAAGTTTACCAAAATAAAATCACAACATTCATATTAGAAGGTGTGCATCAACTTAAAAGCTTACTATTCAGTTTAGCAAGAGCTGTTTCAGTGTTATAAAGATTAATGCCACACTATTTGAAGAAAAAAAAATATTAAATGCTTCCAGACTGACATGCTAATATATAGAAGAAATGAAAAAGACAAGCATAAAACATTATAAACAATCCTGTAAATCTTGAAGAAAGTTGAACTCACACTTAAGAGAAAAGAAATTCAATTTAACATACAAGAAACAGAGTACTTGATCCATGTAATATCAATCAAATTAATTAAGATAAAACAGGGTCTGTTGAAAGCAAGCCATAGGACTGACACCACAACCGGAAAATAAATACAAATTAATATCCTATTTAGCATTAACCAAATATTATTCAAAGCCTGTATGTCATTACAGTATAATGACTGAACCACTGAGAAAGTAAATGAAAAATCTCAAGTTTTGAATGGGAAGAAGAACAGAAGAAAGGATTCCAAAATATAAAAAAAATGATTTCTAAAAGCAAAGATAGTAAAATACTTCTGCATTAAAAAGAAAAACAAATATCTACACATACAGGCATCTATGGACTAGGTGCAATACTTATTATCAAGGACAGCAACTCCAACAGAGAGAAAATATGCTACAATTGAAAAAGAAATACAATGTATTTGGGCAGTACTACATTTCAAAACATATCTGTGAGACTGAGAATGTATTCTCAGATCACATCATAAGCCACTCCTCAAAGAAGTAGAAGCAGAGGTGATGATAAAGACTCACCGCAGCTCACAAGACTTGCATCCAATATACAGGAGTACCCCCACAAGACGAAGTGCTTACCTGGATGGAAAAATCAGATAGCTAACTGTTAATCATGACTGCTTGACCACACAAAGTAAGGAAAGCAGGAAGGCATATAAACTTGCATTGCTTGTGTAGAAAACTAGGCAATCGTGAAGGGACACCAACAAAATGCATCAATATTACTAGACCTGTCAATAGCATGTCATACCCTGAATCCTCAGCTTCTAGTGAATCTACTTTATACTACTTTCCTTTAAAATACTGTCCTGCAATTTTGATATCTTTCTTTTCTCATCACTCCTAACAGATCTCTTTTGGGCAATTTCACACAGGGCCAGGCAGGCTACCAGACAATTTTCCAGTGGGCAGGAACCCTTGGAGGCCTGTTATGAAAGCCCAGGAAGGCTCTCAGTGCCTCCTTCACTTTATTTAGATTTTATTTGCAGAAGACATTACAAAGATTCAAGAGAGTGAGAAAAGAGAGAGAGAGCAGGTAGTGAGAAAGTGATCAGAGTCGGAGAAGACAGGGAGACAAGGAGAGAGAAAGATCTATGTCAGAGAATCACAACGGCGGACCCCAGGTACTGCACCTCACACCAGTTCCAATATATTATATTCGTGTGCAAGACACCCCTGCGCCAAGTAATGTCAATAACGTTCTTTATTTTCAAATTATACAAATTGCATCAAGCGTATCAAGGCTCAGCCAACGCGTTTCATTCCCTCTCAGGGAACTTCATCAGGACTTACAGATAATAAGAAAGAGCGTCAGAAGCTCCTCCCGGCCCCACTGAAGGTTCAGCACAGCACACGATGTAGGAACTCCCTGTTGCATAAATATGAACCAAGGCTCCTGAGTTCCAGCAACTGCAGTTTCAAAGGGCTGGAAATAGAAAGTGTATGGTCAATCTCGAAGTCAAGGTCCAGTGTAATAAACTGGAAGAGTCTGGAAGGCTAGCTGTTAAGATGAGTCCTTCAGTACAGAACGTTTGGTTTTCACGAGCCGAATATCAATAATTCACGTAGTCAGGTCAAATATCAATGTCCAGTGTATTAGACTGGAACATTCTGAAAGGGCAGCAGGTATAATAAAACCTTCACCAAGAACCCGTTTTCCAAGTATGTCCGATCCACACCCCATCCCGCATTCTTGGATTCCCTTGATATTGTTAGGGGAGAAAGACAACTTTGGGACTTTTTGTAGGGTGTAGACCTATGTTTGTGTGACTTCATGCTACTTCACTCATTTGTGAAGTACTTCTACTGGAGACTTCACTGCTGACACTTTTCTTGTCTTTTTCCCGGACATTGGTCCATCAGCCGTTAGAATTAGGTTTGCTTACTAGGATAGGTTAGGGAAGGGTAGGATTCATGTTAGTTGTGGAGACTCAACTAATGAAATTTGATGTAACTTTCTTTTTCCTGATTGTTTATTTTGTAATCATCGAATTATTCATCCTTTCTCTTCTGTATCAACCTCATCTCTTCAGGAGACTGGACAAGTTCTACTAATTTTGTATTTCTAAATGCTGATGCTAAGTGGTTAATATGAACTTATTTTTAACTTTGTATATAATCCTACTAAGCCTTTTTCCAGTTGTGGACTGGATTATTGTGTCACGTAATGGGTTACACTGTGAATCTTTGAAAGTGAAAAGTATTCTACTTTTTGTCTATCATGCAGGCAAAGATCCATGGGTATCAGAAAGTAAATGTGCTCAGATTTTCTTAGTTGGAAGTAAATTGAAGTAATATTTTCAACTGTGTGGTGTGATTGCATTTGTCAAAGAAGGGCCTGATACTCCTGTGGTTGCAGTCTTTCATAGCAGCAGGCATATTGAAGTAAAATATAACTATTCAAGAACAGAAGAGGGGGTATTTTCACGTCTAGGGTGAGATGTGACTGGCATGATCAGCAGGCTGGCCGTAGCTGGTCCACAAAGCCTCACATTGTATAAGGCAAACATTCTTATATTGAAATCTGCAAACAGACAGTATGCTGGTCTCTTGGACAGGAAGGGGAACTTAAGAAGACTGTGCCACATAATGGGCCACCTCACTTGTATTTTGAGCTTCTCCCTTGCTCTCAATGCAGCAATGATAAGAATTCTTTACTATAATCCCCCAAAACATCTACTCTTGAATATGGGCATTTTGGTTACAACTGGGCAGCAGCACAAGCCTCCTGTCTTGAAAGAACTCCACTCTTCAGGTCACTATCCAGGCTATTGGGCAATGGGTCTCTGACCCGGTATTTCATTTGGGCATTCTTATTCCTTCTCTCTTCCAGTTCAGAGCAGTGCAACCTTTCTCCACAATTCTTTGAGTCTGTCTCAATCAGGGATGGCAGCTAACCTTCTTGTTCCTCCTGTGGTCTTTCTATAGCTGAGCACAGGGCTTCTACAGGAAGGCACATGGCTCACTTTTTCCTGGCTCCCAGGACCAGATTATATCCACAGAGAGTGTTGATGGTGTTACCCAAATAGTCACTTAGAACCATTAGAGCATTTGTATTTTGCGGGTATTCCACTCAGGTTCAAGTAAATCTTGCTTAAAAGTAAGTTTTGTCTCTTGGAAAAAACAAGCATCAAATAATGTTCTTGGTGCTTTGTGTTGGCAGACATCACAATCTTAGAAAGGATTGTGGATTTAAATAAAAACAGTTTGTCAGCTAATGACGTACATTTTGCTGAATGAGGGTTTCAGACTATCAACCCGCTGGGGCTCCTTCACAGGAATTAAGTCTCAAATATCCCCATAGCAACAGATGAAGAGTGTTGGAAGAACATAAAGAAAGATAACATCAACCTATACATCAGTATGTTTGTCCTTACATGCCCATACATCAACTCCATGGAAACTCAATCAACTATTCATTGGCAGAGTCATAAATCAATTGGTTGAGTTTGCAGGTCAAAGAGGATTATCTGATGGTCACAAATATCATGTATTATTGATTCTTATAGTCTTCTATTTTTTATTATTCAGCCTGATACCTGGGGTAATTGGCTTGAAAAAAAGAGCCCTATCCCCACCTCCTTTACTGTATAAAGTGATAGAAAGGACATTTTGCCCCGTCCTCACAGTCAGGCCCCAGCAAGCCATTGTCCACTCCTCCAAGGCTGAGGAAACTTAGAGTTCAGAGGCTGCTGTAGCCTGGGACCCTTGTTTAAAGCCTCCTTGAATTGCTTTAGTATCCTTCAACCCCACCAATAGTAAACCCAGCAGCATTATTCATCTTCAGATAAAACATTTGTGGCGTCCCTCAAGTGGACACCACCAATAAACATAGACCTTACCATAAAAAGAACACCTTAAGAAGACTGAAGATGGGGTGTCCCTCCCCTCCTACAGCACTGAATCCCTCTCAGCTATTAGCATACAAGGTACTGATGTGCACCCACTGCAGCAAATGGATGCTTAAGGATCCATCCATGCCAATGAAAGGACGTCTTTTGTAAGGCAGTGTAAGAAGAGCTGATGGAATGTAAGGAGACAGGTGATGAATCTATGTGACGCTTCCATTACTTGATGGATACACTGTAATATGTTCTCTAAAACATGGTGAACAGGGCAAAGAGCTTTATAACTTAGCACTACAGCTAACCGGCAGCCACTGAAAAGAGCAGAGAACTAGTGAAATGTGAGCCTTGCAGACCAATAGCAGTATCAGATGGGCCACCACATTCTGAAGCCTTTACAGTGGGAAGATAAATTATGGTGGAGACCAAACGAGATTCTGAACATTACCGATGGCAAGAGTCACTATATCCTATTGGAAAGAGCAGTTGAATTTTACTCTTTGAAGTCATGTGCTGGCATACGAATTTTTAATTCCTGCTCTCAGTGCTTAATTTGTGTCAGTATTTGCAGGTAGTGGGCATTACTGCTAATTTTTGGGGACCAGACCGTTGGACTAGGCCCCCTTGGCAGGGCCATTCCCAAACGCATTGCCTTCCCTGTCCTGTCTTCTCATCCCGTTTTGTTGGCTTTTAGGACTCAGCACTTTTTTACCACTGCTAACCAGTGCTACATGCTTGTGCTCTCTCCTTTAAACATGGTAGAATTGGCTTCCACCCAATTGGCACATTTAATTTACTTGTATGTCCCTAGTAAAGTGGTACTACTTGTACGCAGGGCCTGTAAATCAAATGCTACTAGTGGGCCTGCAGCACCTATTATGCCACCCAATGAGGTAGCCTTTTAAAACCTGTGTGTCCAGTTTTAAAACAACCATCTTGACTTGGCAAAATAAACCTTTTGCCAGACACACCTTTCTTTTTAACACATATGGGTTAACTCCTAGTGTAGGCCCTAAACAGCCCGCAAAGCAGGGTGCAGTATATCTAAAAAGTTGGAAATGTAGTTTTGACTCTTACATGTCCTGGTAGTGAAAAACTCTAACTATTGTTTTTCACTACAAGGATATGTGATACCTTTTAATTCGGAGGCAGTTGTAATGTAAAATTTTTATAATTGAAAACTCTCTATAATGGTAAATGTAGATTTTAAGTCGCAATCATTTGGTCCCTGTAGCCTGCATGTTGGGTCACATGACTAGATGTAGCTGACAGATGTTCTTTGTGTATTAATCCCAGACAGTGAGACAAGGGGAGAATAGGAGTTGGCAGGAAGGGCTATCTTTGAGCTGATATGGGGGTAAAGCTAGTACCCACCACACTGGCAATTCATAAAGGCTCCATTTCAGCACACTCACAAAGAGTTTCACACTAGTTTTGTGTGCCCCCAGACAAGCTGGGGTCAGGACAGGGAGGCAGGAGATTCCAGATAACTCTGTAGGGGTGAGCCTCTAGAAGCTTCTCTCACTTGAAAGTGGGACCCAGGTATAAATAATGGACCTCAGATCCAACTCTTCAGTGCGCATGTGGACCTGTGGACTTGTGGAAGATTTAGAAGAAGGACTGCGGTGATGCTCTACTGCAAAAAGGTCTGCTACTCTGCTGCTCTGCTGCCTGAGTGAGAAGGACTGGACCTGCATCTTGAACCCAGGACCACCAGTGTGACTTCAAGGGATAGTTGTCTGGCCTCTTGATCAGAGCTCCAGAGACAAAAAAGTCTCCAACCACATTGAACCCTGCACCTGAACTCTGCTTGCTGTCAGTCTTAACGCCCCAGGTCGTGCCACCTCAGTACTGGACCCTTGGTAGAGTGGGCCTGAAGGTGCTCTACCTGCCAATCGGTGGTCCCAGCAGAACCGCCACTGTGCAGCGCATCCCTGGGGAAGCACCTCGCACCGCAGACTGCCTTTGAACTACTGGTGAGCGATGCATCCTTGATGCAGGATCTCGCATTGTAGCCTGCAGCTCCTCGGAACTGCTGCTTCATGATGCATCCTCGACGTGGGATCTCCCTGCATTGGAGTCACCATAAACCTATGACTTTGTCCCTGTCCTGCATGGCCAGATAACCACAGTTGTTGCTTTGTGCTTTTAAGTAACTATGGACCTCAGTCCAATGTCGGTGACAGACCCAACAACATCCAGCATAGCGGGGCGACTGTGGTACTATATTGCAGTTGCTCAGATCGCAGCTGTCGGAGCGTTGGTCTGACCGCAATCCCTACAGTGGGGAGGTGCCTGAGTAGGGATTACAATATACCCTTTCCCTCTGCCTTTACATAGCAGTCCAACTGCCATGTAAAGGCAGATGGACTTTGGGGGGCCCTCGTCCTATGTGGGCCTCCACTATGGGGCCGGAGGGGCACATCTGGTGCCCCCACAAACATCCGTGCACCCTGTGCCAAGCGCCATATGCCTTTTTCAATTGTGGCTTGTGCTGCCACCCTTTTCCGGGCTGCAGTACAAGCTGCAATTAAAAATGTCATGTTTCCAACCACCTTCACAGCAGTCAGATTGTAATAATGCAGGTGGAGCCGCCGACTACATGTTGGGCGGTCTCCATCCCGATATGATGGTGGTCGGACGCTCGTCTGACTGCTATAGTAATGAGGGCCTACATTTTTAAGCTTGCATATATCTGGCTTGACTAATTGAATTTTTGTCGTTTTGATCTGTTTTTCCAAATTGGTTTGGGCATTTGCTTGTGTTGTGTTTTCACTTTATTACTTTAAAGATTGCCTGACTGCTTTTGAGCCAAGCTGTAAGAGAGTTAATCACAGGTTAAATTTGTGACTTTAGTGGCTGACCTGGACAGGGATTGTGGCTGATGTTTGAGCAGGGTTTCCACCCAACGCAAGAGAGAGAAATCCAAAGAAGGAGAAAAAAGGAAGAGAAAGATAGGAAAACAGTGAAAAAAGGAGAAAGCAGGAATGCAATAGAACCTGAAACAATGAGATAAAGATTGAGGAATCGTGGGGCAAAAGAATCAAAACTAGACAGCCTTTGTATTCCGCAACACCAGCGTTCATCAGTGTTGGGGGGCAGGACCCTCAGTTGTACTGTGAGCCCCTGCATTTATTCATTTGGCAAATTAAGCACTGAGGGGGCAGTTACATTCTAAAGCAACCCAATTTGCCCAATATGGCCACGTATTTCCAGTGACCATATATGGTGATTCGTGAACTGGTCAATTCTTCCATTATTTCTGGAGTGGTCCGCCCCCTCCTTGGAAATGTGCCATGGTCAAAGCACTGCTCAAAAAGCCCAACCTTGACCCAGACCACCTGGGGAACTACCGGCCTATCTGCCTCCTCCCCACGATCAGCATAATCCTAGAGAGGCATGTTAATTCCGTCCCATCCGGATTCTTGGAATCAAATAACCTGCTTCACCCCTCACAGACTGGTTTCCTGCCCCAACACAGAACAGAAACAGCACTGTTAGCGGTGGTCGAAGAATCCAGGAGAATAAGGTGGTGCAGCGGCCATCATTCTCCTGGACCTCAGTGCCACATTTGACACCGTCAACCGTGACATCTTAATCCTTAGACTCAGGAATCTTGGAGTGACTGGAGGTGTCATCACCTGGCTGCAGTCATTCTTAGAAGACAGGTTCTTTCAGGTTTGTGAGGCTAATGTCAGTTCTAAACGTATTGAACTATGACAAATTACTCCAACTGACCAATTAATGGTCAATCAAGATGCACTTAAATGGGTAGATGTGAAGATAGAGGTGTGAGGATAGATGTATAACTTCACCATAAGGTGAGCAAGGAAGCAATTCCTTTTTATTTAGTTACCCTCACACACCCTAATGGTGTCATGCTTCATCATCGGGTCACCCCAACGCCTAAATGTCGGGGTGGGCTCGACCACAGTGTTAGGAGCTCTTTGGAGTAGTTGAAGACCAGGGGGACATTAAAGATAAAACACCTCAGACAGATCCCCAGTTTCCCTTTATTCTTGGGTCTGCCTGGGTCATTAAAAAGTCTTAAAAAACGGGTCAATGGGAGTTTTATGGTCATATGGCCCTAGTGCCAACATGTTTCAGTCCATATGCGGCCGTAAAGGTCCTGGACTTTCTTCAGGGCAACGGTCGGCCTCTCAGGGGGGCAGAGAAAGAGGGCTCCCTATCCTGTCCAAACTTTGGAGAGTCACCGTATCTCTGGGGACCGTGTGGCCTGTGGGGGTAGCTCTGTAGTCAAACCTTCTTCAAGAGTCCTGCCCAGCCTGCTAACCTGCTTGTGCCAGGGACCGGAACCAAGCAGGTTAGCAGGGGGGGCAGGACTCTTGAAGAAGGTTTGACTACAGAGCTACCCCCACAGGCCACACGGTCCCCTGAGATACAGTGACTATCCAAAGTTTGGACAGGATAGGGATCCCTCTTTCTCTGCCCCCCTGAGAGGCCGACCGTTGCCCTGAAGAAAGTCCAGGACCTTTACGGCCGCATATGGACTGAAACATGTTGGCACTAGGGTCATAGGACCATAAAACTCCCATTGAACCCATTTTTGAAGAATTTTTAATAACCCAGGCAGACCCAAGAATAAAGGGAAACTGGGTATCTGTCTGAGGTGTTTTATCTTTAATGTCCCCCTGGTCTTCAACTACTCCAAAGAGCTCCCAATACTGTGGTCGAGTCCACCCCAACTTATAGGCGTCGGGGTGACCCGATGATGAAGCATGACACCACTAGGGTGTGTGAGGGTAACTAAACAAAAAGGAATTGCTTCCTTGCTCACCTTATGGTGAAGTTATACACCTATCCTCACACCTCTATCTTCACATCTACCCATTTAAGTGCATTTTGATTGACCATTAAGTGGTCAGTTGGAATAATTTTTCGTGGTTTAATGATTTAACTTGGGAGGTGTTACTCCGACCCAGAATCCTCTCGACCCTCCAGGCATTGAAAAAGTTTGTTCGTTAGCCCTGTTGTGTATACAGTTCTAAACGTATGCCACTTAGCTGCGGTGTGCCTCAAGGGTTCTCCCTGAGCCCTACATTATTCAATGAAAACATGTTTCTGCTGGTAGAGATAGTCCGCACCATTTGGCATAAAAATAGTCACCTATGCTGACAACACACAACTTGTTATATCCTTAAACCACCCAGGAATCTTGACCTCTAGCTTAGGTCCATGTTTGGAGAAGGTAGCTAAATGGATGGAGCTCTCCTGCCTGAATCTAAACGGAGACAAGACAGATCTCATGCTCCTAGGCAATTTGCCAACTTTCAATCCTGGGCTACTGTAGCCAAACTGTCTTGGGCCTCTACCAGTTACAAAAAAACAGATTAAGAGTCTGGGCATATGGCTAGACCAATCCCTGACTTTTGACTATCAAGCAGCAAAACTGTCGGCCACATGCTATGGGATTCTGAGGATGCTGAGGAAAATTCCTCTTCTCCCATTTCTTGCTAGGTGGATAATGGTCCAAGCTCTGATTTTATCACGCATAGACTATGGGAACGCGCTCTATCTGGGAGCCCCCCAATCTATCATCTATAAACTACAGATCATTCAAAACTGTGCAGCCCGCTTCCTTCTCAAACTCCCCTATCGGCAATCTGCCAAACCTGCACTAAACACTCTGCACTGGTTGCTTATACTGGAGAGAGTCGAATTTAAGGCCCTCTGCATCACCCACAAGTCCTTTTGGGGGAAAGGCCTGCCCATTAACCAATCCATTGCTGTCCCATACTGCCCTAATAGAAGCCTCCGCTCGCCTAACCTCTTGCTCACTGTTGTCCCAAAAATAAAGAGAGCAAGAGATGGCAGCCGCTCTTTCTCCTATACCGCTGCCAAGATTTGGATCCTCCCTCCCCAACTACGTAGGGAGTCTAACCATTTACCTTTCTGTAAACTCCTAAAAACCTGGCTGTTCCAAGTTAACCGCCAGTAAAGATGCCTACTCTGTCCGCGTCCAAAGATAGCGCTGGGATGCCTTAGGGGAGCTATGCGCTCTATAACTGCTTATTCTATTCTATTCTACTATTGCATGTGCCTGACAAAGGTTTCTAACATAAGTTAATGGTATTTGACATTACAAAAATATCAGAAAGTTCAATAATGCTTTGAAAACGGGAACAAGAACAAAGAAAAGCACCAACAACTTCATAAAACATGACCTTTTACTCTCTTTAATGTCTGATCTTTCCATCAATGCTCTGACTGCTGAGGGTATTGAGTTTATGCTCTAGAGGACTGTACTGACTACGTGTGCCCTGACCAGAAGGCTAGTCATTTCCGCTGTCACCGAACGAAAGCTGTAGAATGCAAAGGAAAGAAACAACACATCCTCCCGGCCAAAACTCAGCCATACACAAAACGGCCAAAGACTAAAAAAGAAACAAATTCAATGAAAATAAGCATTAAAATGTTCACATCTTGCTGGGAATGTGCATATTTGAGATAGCATTTGTGTTTTATTGGTCAAATCAGTTTGTAAAATACAAGGCAAGAACACAGATAATGTGGGAAAGCAATTTCTTGGTGTTGTGTTTTGTCAGTTCTGCCTGTCACCTAATAAAACTCTTGCAGCTCCTTTGCCCCTGCACCTTTATCTGAAATCTTATCTAGCATTTGGATACCCTAAAATTGAAGGGCTCTGTAGTAGAACATAAAGAAATATACATTTGGCAACAATGTCTACACCCGATTGTATCACAGGGCACACTTTCACCCGTGTTTGTTCCACCATTAGCGGCCCTCACAACTTTTTGACAACCGTGGTCATCTTGTGGGTTGATACCCATGGGAGACCTTGTAGTCAGGGCCATGAATGTTGCTGTGGTTGTCGGTGTGTTCCTGAGGGGCTGAGTGCATGATTGCATCGCTGCCTCACGGCTCATCAGTCAGGGCAGTGTCTGTTGCGGTGATTGTCAGTGTTCCAGCGGGGCTGAGCGCACACGATTGCATCGCTGCCTCGCAGCTCATTCCAAAACAGCGATAGTACTCATGCACTCAGAGGAATCCTACCTCTCTAAGGGGCATATCAACAAGGGCTTTATCTCTGCTTTTTTGGCTTTAAAAGCCAAAAAAGGAGAGATAAAACTAGCGCCCTATCAACAACAGGGTGCTAACATGCAAATTTGCATGTTAGCACCCTTTTATTCTACGCTTCCCCTTGCATCTCTAATGAGATGCAAAGGGGGCGTTCCAGAGTAAAATAATAGGAGAAATGTTGCTAGGCGACATTTCTCCTATTATCAAGAATGTTGCTAACCCTGTTAGAGACAAAAAAATCAGCGCTAACTGCGGTTAACGCTGCTTTTTTACGTCTGGTATTTTTCAGACTTAGCCATAATATCCTATGGAAGGAGGATATCATGGCTAAGTTTGCCTGTCCCTATCAACAAGGTAACGTGAGGATTTTTATCGCTATTGAGATAAGCGTTGCTAATAGCACGCTATCTCAGCGATAAAAATTCACGCTAGCCGGCGATAATTATCCTAGCGCTAAGTGCGCTTAGAGATAATTATCGACGGTTGTTGTTGATATGCCCCCAGTTTCTTTCCTGCGTTCTCAGGATACGAGTCCCAAACCACAGCTTTAACACTTTGGGGCAGATTTATGAGCCCCTTGCGCCACTTTTGCGTCACTTTTCCCATGTTAAAAGTGACGCAAAAGTGGCGCAAGGGGCTCATAAATCTGCCCCTTTGTTTCCGGCGTCTTCTTCCTGGGCTTGACGTCATGTTGCCCACAAAGTACTAGAATGCCAATTTCCACTAGATTGTTCTATGCGGAGGTTCTTCAGTAAAACGCTGTCTTACGACACTCAGCAGCAAAGACACTCAGTCATTGTTTTGTGATGGCCACACTCATCTATACTCCTGCTGTGCGTAATATTTCAGTGACGGGCACACTTTTCACCATATCCTTGTTGGATAGAGTTATACAGAGGCCTGTCTTTTCATCAAGCCAGTGACAGGCACACTTTTGAAGTAACTTTGTAAACTCCTGCTGTGCCCAATATTTCAGTAACAGGCACACTTTTACATACAGTTATACCAATGCCTGCCTTTCTGTCAATCCAGAGACAAGCACACTTTTGAGTCATTTTGGCAAATTAGTGATGGACAATCTTTTGGAAACAACATTGTATTCCACCTCTTTCTACTCTGTGTCAAACACATACACTGGGAAAAAAACAGTATACTTGTCTCTCCTTTTACGAACTTTCAGACATCCTGTGTTGTACTACATTGAAATGTACTATGAATACTTCAATTTTTTTATGACAACTTTAAACTTTTCCATTCATAGTATGCATACGGTGCTAAAGATCACTTGGTGAACACAGTGGGACACAGTTTAATTAATCGCATTGATAACATTTATGCTTATATTTGTTAGTTTCTTTTGTTAGCTCATCCTTTATCTCACCGTGTTTTCTTTACTGGAGGCTTATATTGGCTCCAGTGAAGTTTTGTCTTGTTGATTACCTTATACAATGTTTGGTCTGAACCTCCCCTTCCACCATGCAAGATGTTACTGCACCTCCTTTCTTCCTTACAAATCCTGAGGATACACCTATGAAGTGGCAGAAATGGAAAAAGGTATGCAAAAGTATGTTGATCATCTCTTAATGCTGAACGCAGGTCTTCTCTTCTCCTGCATTGCTTAGGGTCTAAAAGTCAAGTGATATTTGATCACATACCTGAACTTCATGTTACTGAATCAGAACACCTAAATGAGTATGAAATTTGTATTAAGAAATTAGACAAACATTTTTTACTGAAAGTAAGCACTATTTTGGAGAGATATCACTTTGCAAGAAGATTTCAATTGTAGGGTGAATCTTTAGACTTTGTGACTGCACTGAGGAAACTTGCTTCTTCATGCAGATTTGCTGAACTTATGGTTGAGCGTATCAGAGATCAATTCATGGTGGGTTGTGAATTGGAGAAAGTGAGAGAGGAATTATGGATGAGAGATGATCCTTCCTTAGATGAAGTGTTACAAGTTGCCTACAGGATAGAACACACCATGAAGCGTGTAGCAATCATTAAGAAAGAAAAAGAAAATGAGGGTTATATTCTCAAGAACGTGTGATAACCATGGCAAATTTAGCTTAACGCAACTTTGCATATCGCAGTCCATCATGGGAAAACAACACCATGTCAAAGTGGTATTCACAATCCGGCGGCACCATTCGATAGTCATACGATAACGTGTCAAATGACCGCGTTAAACAAAACCCCACGCCGCAAAAATGTGAAACACCAATGCCAAAAAAGTAGCGATGAGGCCAACCGTGATACAAAAATCAGCGATAACCAGCGACAGGCCTGCAATTCCCATGCCTCATGCGGGAAAACGCAACATAAAAGCAGAGCACAAAAAGGGCGAGATGACAATGTACGAGCACACTCCCACATCCGTGACGCAGAACAAATGACCATCGTCCCGCATCACATAGGCATCTCCACACAATCAAAATGTACAATGACACGCAGCCTGCATGTAAACTGCGCCAATGCAGACACATGCTTGGAACACGCAGTGAAACCGCATTTCCCAATGGCATTGCAGAGGGACAAGCAACCCCTCCTGCACACAGACGTGTCATGACCATGAGCAATCAATCATGTCAGTGTGGATGAATGTAGGGGTAGTGACTCCTGCTTATGTATATGTTGCACATGTTGTGGGATCTGAGTCACAGGGGGCATCCCTGCATCAAGGTGGTACATAACCGACCCCACAATGAGCTCCAATGTCACCTGTAGGCCAGAAATGGCAGCCAAAATGGAATGACCCTGGACACATGTGAAACGCCGAAGAGTGGGATACCCTACCAACTGTGACACACAGGACTGGCAGTTCGAATACGTGACAACCAAAACAGCACCACTGCACAGAGGTGACACACTCACCATCCATGAACACATCACAAACTCGCCATCAACACATGTCGCACTCACACCTGACTGAGTGACGTGCCGGTACAGATGAGTGACATGCACTCAGTGAATGTAGGTTTGTATGGCATTTATTTGAAAATTCCGTGCCTGTGGTCAATCTGTGCTGTTCCATGAATGCCAAGGACAGTCACAATGTGACTTGATCATCTAAAGAAATTTGTAATGATGTCGTCCTTGTGGGCTATTCCTGCTGCCGCTGCAGTGGGGCGTGGTCCACATGCCTCATCCTCAACCTCATCATCCGGTGCCTCTGGGACTGATATCCATGGTGCCTTGTTGCATACACATATGTTGTGCAACACACAACATGCAATGATCATCTTGCACATGATGTCTGGTCTGTACAGGAGCTGTCCACCTGTGATGTCCAGGCACCTGAAACATGACTTCAATATGCCAAATGTACATTCCACGATGCCCCTGATGCGTTTGTAGGCTGCATTGTACTGCCTCTGGGACTGTGTGTTCGAGACATGGAGGGGTGTCATCATCCAAGCACAGAGTGCATATCCCTGGTCACCTGAGACAGTCCAGAGAGACATGAGTCAACAGTTGGTTCGGCATGATGTGTTGGCAGGCTCACTGTGTCATTGGTGTGTGATATGTGTGACTATGTGATTCCTGTATGACATGTACTGCCTGTTGCACATGAGCGGCATCAATGTGCAGTACGTAGCCTCACTGCTGCTCCACCATCCCCCCGAGCCTATTCGCCAGCGTGTGCAGCGTGGTTGCATCACCTGCACCCTAAGGCACACCATTGCCATGCCCGTCTGCGCATGTCCACAGCCTGACAACGACACTTTGATGTAGTATGCTGAAGGTGTGCGGCCACATGCCTGTAAGCCTATGTTAAGGACAGGGCGCACACAGATGTAGGGTACATGCCTGGTCAATCTCGCCCTGCATTTGAATTTAGACCTCTGGCCCATGCTGTGGAAATAGTGACACAAACAACAGTTGGCATGAATGTTCCCAGACCCCGTGCGAGCTTGCCCACCTTCATGTACCCCTCGGACAAGGCCACATGCCGTGGGCATGCCACGAAGCAACATCACACATTAAGTGATGAGTAGCACCAGCACCACACTAGACACACACGCATCAGTTGCCACTTTCCCAAGGCCTAATCTCAACCACACCCCGAGCCACGTGTCGAAAGACCACACCCCACACCGTACTGCCGTACGTCAGTCAACTCACTTACGCTCACAGAGGGTTCCGACACAGCCACATATCAAAGGTTTACACCACTGCCTGAGATGACAAGGTTGCGCACGCTGTGATGTGATATGGCCCAGGGCCCACATGAATACATAAGGATCACACGGACACAATGAGATAATTTGTGGTGCGGGCTCATGCACCCGGCACCTTTATTGCCAGGGTCACATGTCCAGTGATGCCTCTGCTGGATGGGTGTGGGGTAGTGTAAGCCACCCCTCAGGAGTTGGCTGCTGCTGCCAACAACTACAACAGTGATCTGACAATCAGAAGTCCAAAGTACAAACAGCAAGGGTCCATGACATGAGCTTCACAGAGTTAGTGGCACAGGATGCACTGCGGGAGGCGCAGGCACACCCGCAAGGAACAGTGATTTGTGGCACTGAGATAGGGCCACAAGAGCTGAGCAGCTCCTCATTGATGTCCCAGGAGAATGTCACGGAGTGTTACGGGGCAAAGTGGAAGGTGTCCATACAGGGAATGATGCAGAGGACAGGAGCAAGCATAAACAGGCATAATATAGAAGATGAATGCTACAGTCTCCTGTATCCCACCATGCCAGTATCAGCTACATGATGAAGACAACCCCCAGGCCATGGACGCAGGCACCAAATTAGTCCAACAAGAGGGTGCACATGACTCCCGTGGCACACAGTCAGTGGCACCAGAGCTGGAAGGGGATGCAGTCTGCGATGAGGCCTGTACACTAATATCAACTCTGCAATTGACAAATCAGGAGTCTGTTCCAAATGAGTGTCTGACTCGACCTCAGTGTGTTCCGGAGGCAGGGGTCATCGTGGGGAAGCCACTGTGAAGCCAGCTCCTTCTGGATCACTGATACACGGCTGTGGAATGGTATGTGGAAAGGTTTCCTGGGTGACGAGGTGGAGGCACCAGAGCAGGGCGGGTGTGCACACAGCGAAGATGCCGTGTCCTGGCTATGACGGACTGGAAAGGATTTGTCTTAGGCCTACTGGACCGGTGTGTAGACCTAAGGCAGAAGTCCTCAAGGGCCTGCAGACATGTGTAGTCAGACTGCTATGCAAGGAGTTGGTGGCACCACATTGAAGGGAGTATAGGGATTTGAGCTCTGCCTTAAATATGTACTCTGCCATTGCGTAATCAAGACTCAGTTCCAAATGTGCAACCTACTTGTCCGCTGTGTATGCCGGTGGAGTGCTTCAACAGGAAGGAGTACTGCATGCCTTGCTCGCGGAGGCCGTGATGGTCTGAGGAGTCGGCCATGGTCGGAAGCCTCAGGCGTGGAGCTGGCACAGGCATGTGGTGGGCACTCATGGAGACACGCTGGTGTCGGCAGGTGTGCGTTGTGGCCAGGATGCGAAGGGGTGGATGAGTCTGGCTCGGGGAGCTGTGGCCCGGGCTGCGGCAGGCACACATGATCGCAGGCACCACCGCACGCGCAGTCAGCCTCATGGCCTGGTGGGAAGTGCCACCCTGGCAGAGACGTTGGACATTCCAGAACCACGCCCAGGGCTATGTGCTTTTTATTCACAACCCTGCGCTAGCCTGGCATACGCCGGGCAAGCCAACTACGCACACGCTTACATTTCCGAGATACTCCCCACTGGCTGGGGTGACATGGTTGCGTCCACTGTCCACAACACTACCACCACCAGCAGTATTTGTCGGCATGGAAATGTCTGCGGTCTGCATATTGCTGTCGGTCCAGCACACACACACCACAATTGGCATTGTGAGCATTCTCATTCATGGGTCCTCATGCCTGGTTGCCACCTACCTTCACATTCCACTGGTGTGTGGCTGATGTGCCATGCCATTGGTGGGTCATGTACATGGCCATCCCAGGTTGCCACAATAAGTTGTGCTGTCGGGTCTGGTGGGTGGGCATGTTATTTGGCATGTTGTTTGTGGGTTTGTGATGTGTGTACTGCCAGAGTTGTGGGTTGCATGATTGTGGAGTTGAGGTGTGTGGTGTGTCCTGTTGGTACTTACCAACGAGCACTGCATTTCCATAGTTGCCATCCTGGAAGCGCTGGTTGATGATGGACTGTCGAAAGATGTATGAGTTGTGCAAACTGCCTGGGTAGTTGGCGACGACATTGAAGAGTCCCCGGTGATCCTCTATTGCCTGCACATTGATTGAATGCGTGTACTTTCTGTTGCAGTAATTGTGTGCAGTGTGGGCAGGGGGGACAAGTAGGACATGTGTGCAGTCGCTTGCCCCCAAGATGTGCGGAAATCCAGCTATGGCGTAGAATACTTGCTTGGTCTCCAGCTGTTCCTGCGCTGTGTGAGGGAAGTATGGGTACTGGGGTACCAAGCTGATGATGACATCCAGGACAGGTGTGAGAAACCTGGATAGGGCTGGCTGCGAGACTCCTCCGACTATGACAGTTGTTGGTTGGAATGTCCCAGAGGCCAACAGGTGCAGCACAGCCAGCAGCTGTGTCTGTGGAGGGATGTTGGTTCTCCAGTGTGTTGGTACTGTCAGCCTGTGGGCAATAATGTTCAGGATGCGGAGGATGGTTGTCCTCTTGAGCCTATAGTGGGCAATGACATGCTCTAGTTTTACATCTGTGAGGCTGGTGCGTTTGCTGAAGGTACGCTGTCTTTGTCTGCACTGCCTCTGTGATGGTCCGAGGTGGGGGCAGTGGTGGTCTTGTTGGGGCTGGCAGTCCTGGGGTGGTGGCGGTGGGTGTTGGGTCTCTGAGCTGCATGATGAGTAGCTCCATGGCATCTGTTGATCTTCAGATGTGGCTGTGGGCTTGGTTCCTTTTCTGTTGCTGGTTGTCGTCCGACTTTGCACCAGGTCGGAGCAGGTGTTCATTTCCTGCTGCTAGCGCGCCTTATTGCCTCTTTTGGGATCTTTTTGCCATTGTGGATGGTCGTTGAGAATGTTGTGGAGTGGTGTTGTTGCGGCTTTTTGCTCAGGAACGCCTACTCTGCATCTCATTAGCGATAGTTGCTGGGGTCATCTGTGGCAATGTTTTTTGAGGATGTTATCTCCGGAAAACTGGTGATATGGGCTGTTAGCACCGGCTTGTGAACGGGGCGGTTACTTTATTGTGAGTTTGGCTGCGATAAAGTGCTGTTAAATCAGCGATAGCTCCTTGAGAATATGCCCCTGAGTGTACAGGTGTGAGGTAGAAACCTAAGAAAACCATTAATAAAAATGAAGTGAGTGGTGCAAAGCATAAACCAATACCACAGAAAATGCTTTCAGTGTGATAGAATAGGTCTTCTAGCAAATGACAAGGGGTGCTCAGCTTTAAAAGCAATTTGTACTAAGTGCAATAGAAGAGGGCAATTTGCTGTCGACTGCAGATCTAAAGGTTCTGCAGCATAGGTCAAAAGTGTAAATATAGACATTGAACATGAGGTGGAAAATTTTGAATGTGGTCAAATTGTGTTACAGGTTGCTAGTGAAAAGAGTGCAACTAAATTGAGCCCTGTTGACACTATCTGCGTGGAGGGAGAACCGGTAAAAGTCCTATTTGATTCCGGAGCTAAGATTATGATTATTTCAAAGAAGTTCCAATAATGCAAAAATACTTTCCCTCTCGACCTAAATTTCTTTTTTATCGGCTCTACTGAGCTCAGTTTTGGGGCATAGAAAATATACTTTTCCACGCAAGGTAATTGGAAACTATTCCATATTTTATTATACTTTTTTCCTTTTTTTCTTTGTTATGTTTCACATTTTAAATAGCATAATTTCATTGACTTTCATAATATTGTACATGCATATATAGCTGTCATAATGGTACATATTGAATAGTATACGTACAGTGCAATTAATCTCAACACCTATTGGTAACAGCTGACTAAATACAATAAAATCAATTGACACAACACCCCCACACAGACTCAAACCTCTTTCATCTCTACTAACATATCCCTTGCACACTTTACACTCTCACTCTACACCCCAGAGCAACACTGCATGCACAGATGGAAATATCTGGGTGATGAAATCAACCCTCAGTTGCTGTGCTGGTAGCTGGGGTGTCACACTCACCCTCTGGTTGACGTACGTTTCAATGGAATGAATAATTGTTCTCCATCTTCTTCAGGACCTATTATTTTATAATTTATAGCGGGTGGAAGGGTAGGGGTACAATCTGTAATGATAATGGAGAAGAATATTACTCTAAATGTTACTTAATGGGCCCCTAGAGATATCTTACATTTCTCCTTTGAGTATATTAAAAATGCAAGTGAATGTGCCTCTGCAAACCACATATCCTGGGTGGTGTTCCCAATTTTTGTTGTGAATGAAAATTATATTAGTATTCATACTTTTGAAAAGTTTTTAGAAAATAAAATAGTTACTAGTTCTCTGCTTCTTACCATGCAGAGAAACCATATTTGTTTCTACCCCTGAAAAATGTGGGGCAGATATATTAAGGTGACAAAAAACAAAAAGGAACAAAGAGGAGACGAATCCAGTGTGCTTTCATGCATTATGGTGCTAATATCCCATATCTATGCAAAATAGGCCTACTTTGGAGTATGTGTGTAGCCTGAAAGGGAAAGAAAGAGAGAAGATAAAGAGAAGAAGAGGAAAAAGCTAAAGAGAGAAGAAACAAAGAGACTACAAAAAAACGGAGGTAAAAAAGGAAAAAAGAGAAGAGAGGGAGGGAGAGGAAATGAAATGTAAAAGAATGTTTATATTATAGGAATACACTTGTCTACATCCTTTGAACATGTTTCTGTGTCTTTGTGATGATAGCAATTTTCTTTTACATAAGTTTTAGTGTTCATATTAAAGGAGGAAGGTTTGTGGTATCTTAGTTGCTGACAATATGGTCACCTTGGCAGCAAAAGAATGTAGGCTCTGGAATGACAGAGATAGGAATGTTAAGATTCAAAGAGGTGAGGGCAGTTGCCTAAGGACGCTGTTGGTGTATGGATAGGATCCTCTGTTGAAGTAATAAACATGACTTCAGTTGAATAAGGCTCCTGTCTTGCTGCGCTCTAACAAGGACTAGATCCTACACTGATATTTCCAAGTCAGATCCTAGTAAGGATGTAATCTCAGTAGTGGCTGCTACTGGACAGGGGTGGGGGAAATTAAAAGGATAATAAGACACTTACCTGGTTACAGCCGCCCAGCCGCCGCAACTCCTCCATCTTCTTTATCTTCTTGTCTTCTTCCTGTCTGGGCTCCCCTAAGCCAATGCAGCATTGTGATTGGTTTGAGCACCATGGTTTGGTGATCAGGCAGGGACTGGGAGCCTGGACATGTTATCCACCCAGGCTGTAATGCAGCTTGGGCGGAGAATATTCCAAGTGCACATGACTGTTTGGTCGGCCCAAGACAACCAGCCAAACTCTCATATGCACTTGGAGAGTGCCCCCACTCCTCCCCCTGCAGTGCTCTGGCATCATGGAGCCCAGCCCCGCCCACAGGAAACAACTGAGCCACTGCAGTAGGAAAAATAAAATGATAATACTGTTGTATTATAATCATTTTATTTTTCCTTTTTTCACTGCTTGAAGGACAGTGGGGTGACGTTCCTGTGTAATCTTAGGCCATGTATGTGACAATCTTCTGCAATGCAGAAGAGCAGCCATTTTGGAAAATGGCAGTCCTTACTCTATCCTCCTTTTGCCTAATGGTTTCCAGCTCATCCTATATATATGGTATTTTACCAATCCAAAGCTGTAATACTGTGCCTGGAGTGGCAAAAGGCTTTGGCCATTTTACAGCTCGGCATGGATAGCACTGTGCTAATCCTATGCTTAAAGGATTTGCTGTTGAAATGGTAAAAGACTTTGTCCCTTTCTATCTCGCGTGGATGACACTGTGCTAAGCCTATGCTTATAGACTTTGATAGAAAAGCAGACATTTACGGTAATCAAATTAAGACTGTAGCTGGTGTTGAGAGTGCTCTTTATTGGAGCTGCTTTCCACCTAAACTTGAGAACTAACCAGTGTGTTCTCTGCTTCCTTTTTTTGCATATATATATATATATATATATATATATATATATATATATATATATATATATATATATATATATATATATATATATATATATGAGAGAAAATAAAATAATGCTGAACACAGTTGGTCTACGCTGGTGATTTCCGCACGCAAGCGGGTGAATATCGCGAGTTGCTGAGATATATATATATATATGCATGTATATCTCTCTCTATATATATATGCAAGTATGTATATATTTATATTATCTACTGGCAGTCGCCAGTAGATAGTTATAGTTAGGACCGTGTTTCCATAGGAAATCTCAAAATTCTATTTTGAATAACTTTGGCGCCGGTTGACGAATCTTCGCGAAATTTTCAAAACTAATGGGGCGCTCCGCTCAGCTCCTACCCTGAAAGTCTCGGGGGGATTCGTCAAGCGGGGGCCGACAAAAAAGGGGGGTCCCAAAACGCGTTTTCCCCATGCATTTTCCCATAGGACCTTAAGTCGAAGGTACAGCCCGAACGGCTGAACAGAATTACTTGAAATTTGGCAGAGAGGTAGTCCTCAGGTCAGGGATATGCCTTTTGCATATATGGAGTCAATCTGTTCAGTAGTTCCTGAGAAAATTGCAGTTAAAGCACATAAATAACTATAGCCGTGCACCGTGCGCGCATCCTAACGTGCACGAGCGTAATTCTGATTGGTGGTTACATGTCAGTCAACGTTCGAATCGGTTGAAATCAGGAAGTGTCGGCCGCCATTTTGTTTGTTTTCAGTGCGAGAGTGAAAAAGGAAGGTGGCGAACGTGAAAAGGGGGCAGGGTAGAGAGTTCCTGACCCCCTAGCCTTTGTCAGGGGGTCCCTGAAGGAACCCGAAGGCAGAAAAAAACATTTAAATTTTTATTTTAATTTTTAAATCGCGGGGGTGCGCGCACCGTGCGCGCACAGTGAAAAACCATAAAAAATGTTTATTGTAAAATAAATATATAAAAAAAATTATAATACATACATAACTTAGCATTTAAAAAAACGTACAAATTCACTGAAAAAACCATAGGTTTCACACACGTTATAGTTAGGAATTAGCATTTAAAAAACCTTGCAAATTCACTTAAAAAACCATAGGTTTCACACATGTTATAGTTAGGTGGATATTTCACTCGTAAAAAACCAATGAAATTCCCCCGTTATAGTTAGTTCAGATAACTATAACTCGCGCGACCGCCACTCTATCACAAGGATGATGTCATCAGTTATGTCATGAGTGATGCCACTGACCATGTCATGAGTGATGTAATATGTGACGTCATGAGCAGGATTGCGGGCGTGCGAGTTATAGTTATCTGAACTAACTATAACGGGGGTTTTTTTTTTTTTTTTTTTTTTTACCGTACGCTTACGGTAAGCGTACGGTAAGCGTACTCGGCGAAATTGCCAAAAAAAAAATAAAACCGTTTTTGCTCTTGGGGGATGTTTGGGGACTCCCTCAACATGACTGTGTGGGAGGGAGTTGTCAAAAATGCCCCGTAACATGTTTTTGGGCATCAAGTTTGAGAAATAACTCTCAATGCGAGAGACAAAATGGCGGACGCCGCTTCCTGGTTTCGGCCGATTCGAATGTTTACTAAGATCTAAGAGCCAATCAGAATCGCGCTCGCGCACGCCACCGTACGCTTACGGTAAGCGTACGGTAAGCGTACCGTAAGCGGGCTCAGATATATATATTGATTTAAAGGCTATTTTCTCAGACTCTACTGAACAGATTTACACCAAACCTACAAAAGGCACTTCCTTGACCTAGGGACTACCTCTCTGCCAAATTTCTAGTAATTCTGTTCAGCCGTTCGGGCTGTAGCTCGTTCTAAAGGTCCTATGGAAAAATGCATGGGAAAACGCGTTTTGGGACCCCCCTTTTATCTCAGCCCCCGCTTGACGAATCCCCCCGAGACTTTCAGGGTAGGAGCGGAGCGTAGCGCCCCACCTATTTTGAGAAATTCGCGAGGATTCATCGACCGGCGCCAAAGTTATTCAAAATAGAATGTTGAGGTTTTCCTATGGAAAAGGGGTCCTAACTATAACTACCTACTGGCGACCGCCAGTAGGTAATATATGTATATATATATATATATATATATATATATATACGCATATATAAAGTCATGTAGCGATTACAGGAATAACAGAACTCAATAAAGAGCACAACTAAAACAGGTGCCATCTTGGAATGTGTATACACATTTCAACCATTTTTATATACACATATAGACATAACTAAGAACATAAAAAAATATTAAGCCTGCTTGTGTGAGGGTTGCATGGGCAACCAGTACAGAACCGCATGTGGTTCCTGGATTGCCTGTCTGCAAGTATTATTTTTTGATCACAGGCTGTATATTTTCTGTGTGTGCTCACTTGGGCTTTATGTTTTCTGTGTTTGACTCGCATCTACCTGTGCCTCATAATAAGTGGTATGTGGTCTGGAACCCTTTATCTTTTATTTTCATCACCCTATCTCCTCATAAATTTTCCATAGTATGTCAGCTTACACTTACATGCCAGTTGGGCGCATGCTATTTATGAATGCTTTTCCGATTGGAGACTACACCATTACTTTCAAGTACTCCTCCTTCACCCTTAATAAATTATATTATATAGAGGTTGATATTGGAGCGCTACTAGTGTGGTTTTTCATGATGTTGTGAGAAGTCTGTACATATTTATCTCTATGTTAATATGATGATGCACTGCTTTTGTACTCACTCTATAAAACATTTGGAAACACCTATTCTATGAATTATTAGATCTATTTTCAATTTTGGTTCACAATTCTCACAATATGTGTTTTACTCCACATGATCCTGAGAAATTGCATATTCCGATGTCTTGTGGAGATGATAATGACAGCTTTATCGTATGTACTACACTTAGTGTATACCTGTTCATGGAGAATCTATCATGTCATTAGTCACCTCTATATGTGTATATCTAAATAGTTTCATGAGAATGTCTATAAAGCATAGTACACTCCAAGATGGAGTCTGTTCTATGCATAATGGTACGCTCTATTGGGCACCGTTTTCTCTGTTGTTTGTAAGCACTATGTCACTTTCAATTTGAGATTCACGAATTGGCCACCACTCATGATCAAGGCCTTTGGCTGAAATGTGTAGGGTTGTTTTTCCATTAAAATAAAACAGGATTTCTGTGTCTTCTTGTTACCCAGAAACCGGTCCCAGGATGCTTGTTTCCGGTTCAGGGAAGACCTAGCTTGGCAGTTCGGGCTGGACTGTTCCCATGAGGCACAGGGTCAAGACTGATTTGCATATAGCTGGGTCTGAACTGAGGTGGCGAAGTGAGCTAAAAAATGATGATGGATTTAACCCAGATCTGTGACTGGGGGTGAGTGTCTGAAAAGTTTCAGCGCTCCTTCCATCATCTCCTTGTGTTTGCTCAGTCAGGAGATTTGCAAGGACATTTTGATTTGGGATCAATGTCTCTTCTTGATCACACCCAAACATTTTGCCTTCAACCTCCCTGTTTTCTGAACCCATTTTTGTTGGCTTTTAGGACTCTGTGCACTTTACAACTGCTAACTAGTGTAAAGTGCTTGAGTTCTTTCCTGTTAACATGGTAAAATTGGCTCTGTTGGCATATTTAATTTACATGTAAGTCCCTAGTAAAGTGATACTACATGTACCCATGACCTATAAATTAAATGCTAGTAATGGTGCTGCAGCTACCCACTTAAAAGCCTTTTAAAACTGTTTAGGGCTACCACTGCAGCTTTTGTGCGCAGTTTTAAAACTTCCATTTCTACCAGGTAAAGTATACCTTTTGCCATGCATTGGGTTATCTTATTATTATTATTAGATTTAATAAGTGATAACTTTTGATTGGGAGCAGGCAAAAATGTTATGCTTGGTGTCTGAGGAATTGGAATTAAAACCCATCTTCATTGATAAGTCAATTCTGAAAATGCCACTTTTAGAAAGATGGTATGTTCTTGCCCTAACCATTTGGTGCCTGCAGCCTGTTCCTGGGTCACATGAGTAGGTGTAATTGGCTGTTGGTCTTTGTGTATTCCTCCTAGACAGCCACACAATAGAGGGTCTTAGTATTGGCAGGTTGGGCCATCGTGACTTGAGGAGGGAGCAGAGTTTTCACACTTGCACTTCAAAGACACTGCCTCAGCTCACACATAAAGAACTACAAACTAGCTTTTCGTGCGTGCAGAAAGACTGGGACCAGGACGGAGAGCCAGGCAATTCCAGACACATCTTTAGGGGGAAGACTCCAGAAGTTTCTTCTACTTAAAAGTAGGACCAGGTATAAAAAGGCGACACTCAGACCCCCTCTTGAATAGACGTCTGGACATGTGGATACTACAGAAAAAGGACTGCCTGCTTGAGGCCTGACCTGCTGTCTCTGAAGGAAGACTGGAGTTGCACACTTCATCCCAGCCTGAAGTGACAACAATGGTTAGTTGACTGGCCTCCTGTTCTGCGGTTCAGGGAAACAACAATCTCCAGAGGCGTCCTTGCAACTGCTCAGCTGACCTGCTGTACTAGACCTTTCGGGACTTGCAACTGGACCTGTCTGAGCCCTGCTGGCCTCTGCTGGAGTGAGTTCCCCAAGCAGTGCCCCTCAGGTCTCGGACCCTTGGCGTAGCATCAGTTGAGCTCCTTCAAAAATAAACAAGCATTGTCATAGCCAATAGGGCTCGCTTTTGGGACCTTATAAGTATTTAGTTATACAGCACAATATCCTTGGTGCAACAACAATAACTGTTGCATGGTTAAACACTAAGAAGCTCCCAAAGGCGAAACCTATTGGCTATGCCAATGCTTGTGTTTTTTAGTGTTGGGGGGTTAATAGGGCCTTGTTGGGACAAGCCGGGTGGAGTAGAGGCTTGAGAAGGGTTGAAGGTGACATTGGGGTGAAAAGTAATTACTTCTAAGACAATACCGAGGTATCAAAGCGTTTGTTGTATAAAAGATGGAGGAAAAGCTGCAATGGATCGGCGCATGCCACGGAAACACTGGTCAGTTGCAGGTCCGAGGCTCCAATCCCAATGAGGGTTTAGCAGGTTGAGTGTCTGCTTCAGTGATCTGTCTGTATCCTGCTGATGACGGATTCAATGCAAATAGGGTATCTTGGCCGATTAATACCGCGTGGTTCCATTTTTAATTTGTTGGGGATATTGAATACCACAATTTCAACTAGCAGTGTAGTGTGTGCATGTATGTAGTGTGTGTATATGTCGCACTTGACAGCGCAACTTTCGGCAGATCTTGAGTGATTTAAAAAATAAAATAAAGATATCAATTTCCACAAAGTGCACAGCTTTATTTCAGTTTTAAAGGCATGGAGAAGGACAGACACCGAAGCAATATAATGTTTTAATGCAGCTCGCCAGCTTATATCATCTATAAATCATACAATACATAAGGTTTCAAACGCCGATTTCATATATATGGTTTGGGACAACCTACTGGAAGAAATGTAATAAAAGTTACTGACTCTGATATTTCGCATATAATATTCTACAAATGGGTCAGAGTTCTCTCCTTCCACTCTTCACGAGGCTAGATCACATACCAGGGAATGGCAGAGTACATCCAGTAGCATCGTCCAGTACTTGAATTTGTTTCAGGTAGGTAACCGAGATGCCACAGCCTGTCAAATTTGTATACTTTTTCATGAATTATAGCCAGAAACATTTCCATAGGAAAGATGAACTATACCTTACCCCACCACATGTTAATCAGCAGGGCGGGCAGTTGATTCTGTGTCTGGGCTATGGACAATCAGGCCACAAGTAACAAATGAAAAGTCGGTTTTCTCACTGGCATGGTCGGGGCGAAAGTCCAGGGCTGTCCTCTGAATCCCCTGTTATGGCTTTGATACGAGAGAGGATTTGCCGCAAATGTTTTTATGTGAAAAGTGCATACTCCTCCCCCCCCAGCCTTTCCAGCAAGAGTCATAACCTCCAAAGACTTCCTTAAGTGTACAGTAGAAGGGGAGATACCAGCTTGTCACTAGTGTTTATGCATTCTCGTTGTGTTAAATGCAAATAGGATTCAACAGCTCTCTTTCAAATACACTGGGAAAAGGTCTTTGGAGTGGAGCTCTGGCAAGTCTCTTGGGTGTTAAACGCATTTATATTCTGCCAATAGCCTAATAGCCTGGACGTATCTGTATAGCCATGTTATGCCCTTGCATCTCACCTAGTTGGCTCCAGAGGTTGAGGGGAGATCTTAACTAAATGTTAAGAATTAAGCTTTACTGTAACTCCTTTTTAAGTGATCTAACATCAAACAGCTGCACTTGATTCGTTTAATTATTGGAGGAAACCATAACAGTTTTGGGTATTTTAGCAATACTTTTTTAACTGAACTTTGTCAAAAGTGAAAGCATTTTACACAAGCATTGGCCACGCGGCCGTAAAAGTAACGGCCGTGCGGCTGTGAAAATGAAAGTGATCACCATCCCAATCAAAGCGAAAGACCTGCGGCTGGCGGCTGCGCGTGTGCACGCTCGCGTGATCACAAGCGCTAGGCCAGCCAGTAGCACTTTGAAAACTCACCTACTACAGTCTCTCCAAGCAGCGCATGCGCGCTGACTCAGTGAGAACTAAAAATGAAAACCTGAAGTTGTGGGCTCTTCAAAACCACAAACTGGCCTATTAACACCAAGATCTTGTCACATGCCTCAACCGCCAATGCAAAGCTCCAGTGAACGTGATTCTTGGTTCTACAATGACTGCCGGAAATGACCGCCAACGGGAGATCTGCACTTTGTGCTACTGCATTGACAGCCCTCGGTGACCGCCAACACGAATCTCTAGCAACAGCCGACTGTGACACCCAACAGGATCTTCACACGATGACCATCCATGATGCCCAGCCTCCTCTTTGAGCTATAGCGATGAACATCTGCGACGCTCTCCCTGCTCCTTTTGGCCTGCAATACAGTATCTGTTCATCTATTTTTCCATGGATACCCTACACATAAACAGTGCAGTGCTCCTAATCTTCAATAACAACTGATTATAAGAACGAAAGGTTAGACATGAGAGGCATCTCATTCTTTGAGGAAATGGCAGCATTCACTGAAGATTTAAAGGTGATTGTCCACTGCATGTGGTTGACCTTAAAGATTGAAAAAAAATTCTTTGTGACCACTCAACATACCAAAATGACTGTATATTGATTTTCTGTCTTTGCCTCACACACTGAATTCATCAGTCAATAGATGTTGATATACATAAAAAGCACCCAGTAGAGGTCAAAACAATACCCTTTCAGGCACAAAGTGCCACAAGGATTATGCAAGGAAGAAGATGAAAACTCTGGGTAGTTTCCAAGTTTAGGTAGAGATCAGCTCCTCTATAGAGAGCAGCCTACAGCACCAGCAGAACTCTCCATTTCCTCACCTCAAATGTCTGACTTTCAATCAAAAATTTTAAGCATAAGATTAGCACAATGCCATCCCCGCTGGGATAGAAAGGGATAAAGTGTGTTGCCATTCCAACAGCAGTCTTTAACCACAGCGGTGGTGCTGAGGCTGTGGTGTGCTTGTAAAGAGTGGCGCTCAGGTGGTGCTGTGTGATACTGAGGCGTTGCTGAGTGATGTTAAGGGGGTGCTGAGTGATGCTGAGGTGGTGCTCAGGTGGTGCTGTCCAAGTGCTCAGGTGGTACTTAGTGATGCGTAGGCGGTGCTGCGCTAGTGCTGATGTGATGTTGCACTGATGCTGAGGTGGTGCTGCGATGGTGCTGAGTTGCTACTGAGGTGGTGCTGTGCTGGAGCTGGGGTGGTGCTGTGCTGGTGCTGGGTTGGTGCTGTGCTGGTGCTGTGGTGGGGCTGCGCTGGTGCTGAGTTGGTTCTGCAATGGTGGTGGTGGTGCACTGATGCAGAGGTGATGCTCTGCTGATGCTGAGATGGTGCTGTGCTGCTACTGAGGTGGTGCTGTGGGAGTGCTGTGATCGTGTTGAGTGATACTATGGAGATACTATGCTGGTGCTGAGGTGGTGCTGAGCAATGCTGTGGTGGCACTGAGGGATGTTGTGCTGATGCTGAGGTGGTGGTGCTGCACTGATGCTGAGGTAGTACTGTGAGGTTGTAGTGAGGTAGTGCTGTGCTTTTAGTAAGACAGTGCTACACTGGTAGTGAGGTGGCGCTGCACTGGTGCAGAGGTTGTGCTCTGCTGGTGGGGAGGTGGTGCTGAGCTGGTGCTAAGGTGGTTGATGTTCTGGTGCTGAGGTGGTGCTGCACCAGTGTTGGGTGATGCTGAGGTGGTGCTGTGCTGGTTTTCTGGTGGTGCTCAGGTGCTTTTGAGTGATGGTCAGGTGATGCTGCAGTGGTGCTGCTAAAGTGTTGCTGAGTGAAGCTGATGTGTGCTGTGGTGGTTCTGTGCTGATGCTGAGGTAGTGCTGTGGTAGTGCTGAATTGGTCCTGAGATGGTGCTGAGGTGCTGTTGCACTGATGCACTGGTGCTGAGGTGGAGCTGTGCTGATGCCGAGGTGGTCCTCAGGTGGTGCTGTGCTGGTGCTGAGTGATGTTGTGGTGGTTCTGAGTGATGCGGTGCTGGTGCTGTGCTAATGCTGAGGTGGTGATGTGCTGGTAGTGAGATGGTGCTGCACTGGTGCAGAGGCGGTACTGTGTTGGAGCTGAGGTGGTGTTGCACTAATGCACTGGTACTGAGGTGGTGCTGTGCTGATTCTGAGATGGTGCTGAGTGAGGCTGAGGTGGTGTTGTGGTGGTGCTGCGCTGGTGCTCATGTGATGCTACACGGGTGCTGTGCTAATGCTTAAGTGGTGCTGCTTGGTGCTGAGGTGGTACTGCTCTGATGCTGAGCGGACTGTGCAGCACCTTGTGCCCTCTCTTCATTGGGTGCAGTGGATGGAAGGGGAGGTAAGAAGGTGCAGGGTCCGCAAGAAGGTTCTAGGCCCGGCTCCTCACAGTGAGGCCTGTCCTAAGTCCCCCAGTGATGCCTCTCCTAAACCCCAGTGAGGGCTCTCCCATTTCTGTTCCTCATTGCTGTATTTGGGTGTCAAGCTGGTGCTAATGAGGTGGCTAGTATTAAAGTGTATATAAATGCCAAAATAAAGTAATACTAACAGGAAAAAGAGCTGCATTGTTTGTCTCTTCTTGCCATCTAATTTAGTCAACCATGCCAAGTAATTTGCTCCTCCCCTGCTGCATAATTCCTGTGGCGCTGACTATAAGGAAAACATTGTAGAATTGTATATTTGCAGTTACCCTGCTCATAAAGTGTTTTGCACAGTACAAAACACTGTGTGGGAGAGAAAAATGAACAGCATAACGGAGAGGGAAGTGGATTGCCAACCTGATGTGCTCCTTGGTAAGATAAAAGTAGTCCCAACGTTGAATGGCCCCCAAATCTGAACTTGACTGCCCAAGTACAGCACCAGGCCTGCAGCTGGCTTCTGATTTCTGTTCCGTAGTGTTAGACTGCCGTTTTATCGGCTGCTTCTAGTCTTAACTGGAGTGTTTACTCATTTTTAAGCCTATTACGCTATTTTCATATTTTTCTATTTTTTGTTTTAAAACTGAGACAATTCTGTCCATTTTAGAAGTAGGGCTAATTAGCCCAATGACATAATTGTTTTCAACAATTTTCTGCCCTGTGCCAAGCTGTACCTTAGCCAGCAAGAGAATTGGTGGACATATAGAAAAGATATTTGGAAACATGCTGTACTGACAGCACAAAGGTAGTGAACAGCCTAAGAGCATCCCACATAGAAGCTACGCTATGTCCACTATTCCCCATATGCACTCACCATATACATGCCATTCATTGCACATAGGGGTCGATTGCGATGTCGGTCGGAAAGGCTCCAAATGACATTCGGATCATCCAAATCTGATTTGGAGCCCGTCTTTCCGGCCGATGCGGAAAGCCTTCCGACCGAGCGATTACGATAGTTGCAAAGTGCTTGGACTTTCCGACTTTGTTCTGAACGCCATTCCAAGTAACTGAAGCATTCAGAGCCGTCTCGTACATGTCTACAGACCGCATTTACAACCGACGTATTACAATGTTGGATTCGCACAGCATTTCCGAATCGGTTGTAACGACACGGATCGGCTGTGGGAATCCAACTTTCGCCCCCCCTTGATCAGAGCCTTGCGAATGGAGCCCATGGGGGTACCCATTGGGACCCCTCTTTACAACCATGCATAGTGTGGCAGGCACCCACCATGTATGCCTGCCACAGGGTGCACCATTTTCCTCACCCACCCCTTACTTCAATGGGAGCCTGTGTATTTGGCCGGATCACAAGCTCCCATTGAAGTCAATGGGAGTCCAACCGAAAGGAGCATCGTAATCAGTTGGCCGGACTCCAAAATCCGATTCAGTTGGGAACCATTGCGACCTACATTGTAATCGGGCCCATACTGTCTTTCGAGCATTTGAGTCCGCCACTCACCATCTTGCCTTCGTCTGCCCCCAATCCAGACACCAAACCAGAACCACAACCAAACTCACCGCACCACGAGCTTGTCTCTTTAAGTCTCAAACAACTTTCACTCCGGTGAAACCAAAGTCTTTGGCTCCTGTGACATCACCTCCTCTTGGGCTTGGCCATGGAAAGGAAAAGGGGACTGCATGGGCGATGTGATCGATTGAAGTGCAGCATTTCCACAATGTCAGCTCCAACTTAGATTGGCGCAATACCTTTAAAAATTGTCGGTAAAAAAATGCAATGTTAGTGTTAATTTGAAATTATAAAACTATTAGAAAATAATTTTTCTTTAAAATGGAAAAATGATGACATTTTTTATGCCTCAGAAAACAATAGCTTAGCATTAGCATTTCGTTCATTTTAGTTCGACATGAAAAGGGTCATTCTTCCATTCAAAGAAGGCTTCTTAAAATCTCTTGGCCCTTAGATGGCCTGGCCTGGACAAGTGTCTTCATGGCTGACATGTTTGAATGATAACAAAGGATCCCCATATCAAATTAATCTGTGCCACAGAGAGCATGTAAAGAATATACACCATCCTCTGTAACTTGCAGAACAGTAAAGACCTTTTGTGATCAACCATGCTGCGTGACAGCATAGCTGTGAATGGAGCCCGAAAGTGATCCAGGGCTGAAGGGTGCCAGGGTTTCTTTCAGCCCCACTTGCACACGGAAAGGGATGGGTTGGGGGGGGGGCTCTATGAAGCAGTGAGGAGAGAGGGGGTAGAGGGACGGAAATCCTCTCGTTTTGAAGTCAGTGATAATGTCACAGTTTACAGCCCTGTTTACAGAGACGCTTGTAGATAGTCAAAACACGACAACTGGGGAGAAATGCTCTTTCAGATGTAATAAAATGTTCCTGAGCCAGTAACTAAGCTGGGACAAGTGGAAGCCTACAAGAAATGGGGGCATGCTCCATAGGATGGAACAAGCAACGAAAAATGGGTGATAAATAAGAAAAATTCCCACTTAGAAGCAAGGGTTTTCAAAGGAAACTGGCAAATGAAAAGCAGAGGGTGGGATGTAACCCACAAAATAGAATACAACATGTCTCGAAGAGACAGCGCAAGCATTGTCTAGGCTTGACCTAAAAACATGCTTTCAGTAACTTTTTGAAAGTAACATTATCGGCCAGAAGCATGTTTTAATAGAGCACAGATAAGTGAGAAAACTATCAGCCTCCTGCTCTGGCTCGAGCTTGAGCAAAGGCAACAGAGTAAGGCCTAAGGGCCCTACTTGGTTTGTAAAAGTTGATTCTACTGATGCTGCACTTTGCATCATGCAAGGTTCTAGTCCAAACTCAGGTAGAGGCTGCATCAAAGTGGATGGGCCTTTAGATCTGACTGAGGCTGAAACATTAATCAATACATTTCGTTAATGCAAAGCACATTTGACCCCACAAAGATGAGTAATGGATTTGCAAAACATGAAGGTTTATTAAAGAATTAGCAAAGTTACAAATTCAAATCATCAATTCAAAGCAATTCAAAAGCATAAATGCAAAGATAAGCTGTTATAAAGTTATCTCAAAATAAGTCAAAGCACACTCATTTTCCCATGAAGGTAAGACGACACTCAACTAAGCCTGGAAAACGTCCAGAAGGGTAGGGAGAAGTCAGGCAGAAGGTGTCAGCGTTGAAAGCCTCAGAAAGGCTAAGGGCCTTATGAGAAGTGACGCATCGCTGCATGAAAGCAGCGATGCGTGAAAGCAGCGATGCATCACTTCTCAGTGCGCCCTCCTTGCGACATAATGGATGCGTCATTTTTACTGTATGATGCATCATGTCGCAAGGAGTTACAGATACGTCAGTGTTTCTGACATGTCTGTAGGCGCAAAAGTGACGCATTGCTGGAGTGTGTCACAAAAGTGACGCAACTCCAGCAATGTGTCATTTCACATGGGGCAAGCCCCAAGTATAATGTAGCGCAGGGGTTTACAAAGTGACGCATCTGCTTAGATGCGTCACTTTGTAAATAGGGGGCAACAGGAGGCATGTTTTACGCTGCCGATGCGTCAGACAAAGTGACGCGACAAAAAGCGCAAAACTGTTGCAAGGCCTCATAAATAGGGCCCTAAGACCCACATGCATCAAAGCAAAAACCGGTCGCAAACGGGCATATTCTCAGAATCTGCCCCTTTGCGACCGGTATTTTTGCATTTGGAATGCATCATCCCAAATGCAAAACTCGCAATTTAAGTAATCCCTAAATTGTGATTACTTAAATTGCCATTGCATTTAAGGAATCGCAAATTGAAATTCCTTAAATGCAATGCATTAAAGTAAAAAAACTAGCGATTTCGCTAATAGGGGGAGCAAATTACCATGAAGTTGAACTTCATCGTAATTTGCAAAAACTTTGAAAAATGCACTAAAGTGCGTTTTTCAAAGTTCCATTTTACACAGGGGCATGTGTGTGTGCACGATGTACTCATATGCAGATTTCAGGGGTGCAACAGGGTGTCCTTTTGACACCCTGGCACCCTTGAAATTACATTCTCAATTTCCGAGTCTCTAATTGAGAATCGCAAATTGAGAATTTCTTCCTATTCATTCCTATGGGCCTCTAGGCCCATAGGAATGAATGGGGAGGTATTCCTTAATTGCGAGTCGCAATTTGCGAGTCGCAATTAAGGAATGTTTAGAAATCACTATTTTTTAAGCGATTTCTACATGCATAGCCTTTTGCTATTCCTTATTAGCGAATCCTTCTTTTTCGCTAATAAGGAATCGCAAATGGCATTGTTGATGCATGTGCCAGTAAGTCTCTAAATCAAACAGTGCTCCATCTAGCAAAGGAGAAAGGCATCTGCCTAAGACTGAAGTTAAACTCTTCTGGGCAAGGGAAAAAGGCATCTAAATATCTAGTGTGTGAGAGAAAGTGTCTGAATGGAAATCTGAATCTAAATGTTGCAAACACATTCTTAAAGCAACAGAACTACCAATTAAGTAAACACAAAAAAATCAGTTTCAGTCTCAATTGAACTATATCAAACTTTCTAACAAGTGAGCGTCAACTGTGACCTTCAAACTAGTAGATGAGAAGTACAACACCTTGCACTTGCAGGTGTTGCTAAAGGCCTGTATTCAATTAGGAAATTAGGCTACAATTTGAAGGAACAAAACATTCATTTCTTCATGGGAAATGAGACCAAATAAACATTGCACCTTTTCAACGTTGCTTCACGTTCAACTAGGAATAAAGGTTCATATTTCACAAAGCAGCATTGCTACTAAATGAGTCATTTAAAAATACAGGCCTTGATTAACTATGATCAATCTAAACATAGAAAATACATTTTCAATACATGTTCAAGTTGCATGTTAATGTCCATATATGTGCAAAGCATTTAATTATGAAAATATCTTAATCAAATCCCTACCTCTTCTGACTCTGGGAGTCACCAAACATTACACCCACTTTTTCCCAAATTCTCCCTTTACACAACATTTATCAGGACATATTGTCAAGCACAGCATTAAAATTATCGCCGCTTTAGCGGCAGAAAACTGCAGCTAAAGTGGCGATAATGGGTTTGATAATATGCCGCAGAGAATTCCAATAGAAGCCCAGGTTCACACCAGAACATGGGCTTCTATGGGAATTCTCAAGGGCATATTATCAAGCCCATTATCGTCGCTTTAGCGGCAGTTTTCTGCCACTAAAGCGGCGATAATTTTAACACCGTTTCTTGATAATATACCCCATCGACTTTTGCAGCTTGCATCTGGTCTCTTACAAATTTCCTGCTTGTCATAGATGTGACGCTCCAACTTCTCTAACTTAATCTCAGCCTGTTTCGTTTTCCTCCCATTCAATTCGGACAGCCTCTTTCCTCCATTGCATTTTGACTCACCTTTTTCAAAGATGAATTTCCTCATGTTAAATCTACATTGCTCTTCTAAATAACCTAAAATCAGGCTTAGGTTCAGTGTAAGCATGCTTAACAGAATAATTCAAGACAAATCAAAAGAACACAAAAATGAAATCAAAAGGCAAAATTCTTGTTGTTTCTTCATTGTATTTACCAAAAGTTCAGTTTGTTCGAGGCAAGTATATCAGTTCGATTGATTTCAGGATTTGATCCTAATCCCTACAGCAGATTTCCTCCAATTAGGACAACCCTACTCTTCTACTGGACACTGGGCCCTAAGCGTTTCACAAGATTTCAGAACATAATCATAAATCTTCAGTGTTTGATGCGTGTCACTTGAATTCAGTCAGTCGAAAACCAAAAGTCAACCAATCTTCACTATTGTAGCACTAATCATGTACTCTTTTAAAAAACACTTTCGGTTGAGTCTCTTTCTCATGTGTTCTCGAGTCAGGCCCAATTTCAGGAAAGTAAGTCAATTCAGAACCAAAAGTACCTTCGGCTAGGTACCCGTTGTTGTCTTGATCTTTTGACCACTGGCTGCTCAATGTCACTGTTGTTTTGCTCACTTGTCTCTGTCTCTTCATTGATTTTGTTTGGGATACGTTCTTCTAACACAACAGCTCTCAGTCTCTCACACTTTCTTGGCCACCTTTGAACAAAGGCAATAGAGCAAGGCCTGAGGGACCTACCTAGTTTGTATAAGTTGATTTCTTGTTCTTCTCTAGCTGAATTATTTGCACCTTCTTTCAGCTCAGGATGCACACTTCCAGTTTATGCACCTTATTTCACTGTGCCTTCTCTTGCCTTGTCCACCACAGGCTCTGTACTTGTATCAAGTTGATTTTGAGAAGCTTCTTCTGCTTAGCGTTCAGTTTGCACTGGAGTTTGAGTATGCAAGTGGTTGCTGTCACCATGCCTTTGTCTGTATGTCTCCTGTTGGTTTGGGGAGCATTAACTCAGTTTTGGAGTCCCCCACACCTTAGGGTAGTGTTTGTTGCAAAGATTACTTGAAAAGGGCCACATCAGCAGGGCTCAAGACACAATTTAATGGAGGACATCTTCACCAGAACTTAATCCTCTGGATTTAGGTCATGGTTCTTGCTTTGGAAGTGGTGCTACCAATTCAATCTGGTGAGAGACAGAATGCACCATGTCAGCCAGTCCTTTCCAGTAGTTAAGACTCATATCATCCATTATATTCACAAGCGAATCTGCAGGCATGGTGGGAAGTCTCATGGCTCTCCCCATCAGGATCTCGTTGGAGGAGATTCCTGTCCTTGGATCAGCAGTGATTCGGAGGCTCTTCAGAACCAAGGAAAGAACATCACGCCAAATAAGTGAAGTGAAAGCACATACTTTGGCAAGTTGAGATTTTGGCATCCCATTGATTTGCTCCACAATGACTGGCACCTCTGGCATGTAACTACCATCCCTGTTCCACCTGAAAGGCTACACACAGAATCCTTATAACCTCATTCTTGAAATGGGTTCCATGATCGGACTCCAAAGAAACCAACAACAGTTTAGCCACAGTAAGACTGTCATTTCTCTTAGTCGGGTATGCTTCCACACAATGGGAAAAGAGGCAGTTTACTTCCAAGATACAGTGACGTCCATTGCAAATGGACATTTCCACAAAGTCGAGCCCAGTAATATTAAAGGGACCACCTGATCTGCCTATGAGACTCATAGTCACAACAGTCCATCTTCTGGCATTTAACTGCTGGCTAGTAACGCTCCTGTACCATGGATTCTCGGCAATGAAACAGAAGTGGGAGTTAAACGGGTAAGTCTTAAAAGGATAAACCATTGTCTCTTCCTTTGTCAGCGGGACCATAGAAATGCCTGGCCATGGGAGACAACATAACATCCCATCTGTCGAAACCCAGATCTCATCCTGATCCTTCACAAACACTTCTCTAACAGAATTATCCTGTTGGCGTGCTGGGGCTTCTTCTTGAATGCTTTTAATCTCTTCAAAGGTATCAGCAACACTCAACAACATGTTCGAAACAGCATTCATCTCAGAGTCACAAGAGTGATCTCTATTGAATGTGCAAGACTGAAAGGCGAGGTACCTTTCCATCTCATCCGCATGGAGGTTTCCAGCAGTCACAAAACCCCACCCACATGTGTGTGCTGCACATTCTACTATGGCTATTTATGTAGGCAATTGTAATGCATCAAGTAAATCCATCAAATTGTTTCCATTTGTAATGGGGAACAAGAAGAAGTCATGAAACCTCTCTGAGACCACAACTGTCCAAAATGATGGGCCACACCAAACCCGTACTATCAGTATAGATGGTAAGTCTCAAATTGTTAGAGCATAGCATGCTCTATTAAGAGTGATTAGTGCAGCCACTTGTGTGAACATTACATTGCAAAAATAGGAGGTTTCCACAACACCTTCTAAGGTGCACACAGCGTAGACTGCTCTCAATATTCCTCATCCATCTCCTAAGCAAGAGCCACCCACAAACAAGGTAAAACCGTGATCTTCCAGAGTTGCATCTCAAATATCGTATCTTGGCCTGACACTATTCTGCCACATCAAGGAAGTCATGTTAACCCCATCATTATCTACATCTGATATAGGCAAAGGCAAAAGTGTGACAGATCTTAAGGTATGACACCTCTTCAATGTAACAAAATCTCGACTGAGTGAGGGACCATCACAGGTACCCAATCATTGTTCCTGCACATTGTTGAAAGCTGACATCACATGAAGCCACCACATTTAGTAATCCATGCAATACTGTAGCTGCCGGATAACATGTGGCAGAAAAGTAGGCAATTGACCAATGTTAATGCAGATAGCACACACCTTTGCACTCGCAACAGTAAAGAACAAAATCTTTTTCATAATCAGTCATTTCTAGATCTGGACCATTACAGAGACTTTCTCTCAGATCAAGGAAGGTTCTCAGACGTACATTGTCCCAGAGTAGTGGATCAGACATATCCTTGGGTGTAAGCCTCTGCAGAGGATTTGCTACTTTGGAAAAGTTGGGAATCAATGACGACAGTAGCCACCGTTCCCAGGAACATCCTGACTTCTCTGTGTGTCGTTGGAGTATTTATTCTCACGATTGAAAAGATTCTCTCTCGGGACACTTTCCTCGCTCCTTTCTCAATGTGATGTCCCAGATATAGAAATTCTCTCTGACAGTATTACTCTTCTGTAGGGTACACCTTGTGACTGTTCTCTGTTGAACAGTTTAGCAAGGCAATGGTGCCATGTTTGCATGCATGTTGAGTTGTCAACGCCACAAGAAGATATTCGTTATACTGCACTAGAACTGAGTTTCATGGCAACTGTAAAGTCTCCAGATATTTCTTCAGAATCTCATTAAAGATAGAGGGGCTCTCTGTATACCTCTGTGGTACTTGGCAGCATGTACATTTTTTATTTAGGAATCAGAAAGCAAAAAGTAACTGACTATCCCCAATTTGAGGAATGTAAAAGAATGTGTTACACAGGTCAATGACTGTGGTCCACTCAGCGTCACAGGGTACTTGAAACAGTATCACAGTAGGATTCAGTGCCAGAGGGCAACATGGGACAATAAGGAACAGCAATTTGATTAACCTTTCCCACATCCTGAACTATCCTCCAACTTTTTGTTTGGTTTCTACAAAGCCATCACAGGTGTGTTTTTGGGTAATTGCAGCCACCTCTTCCCGTGAGAGGTTGTATTGGTGCGTTTCGGGATGCTCAGTATTTGGTTTTATATTTATTCTCACAGGTTCAACATCTTTGATTAGATCAATGTCTTTGCCAGTGAAACCCCAGAATTCCTTTTTCACCAAATCTATTAAGTGGGGGATAAATCTTCAGTTTTCAAGACCGTGAACAGCCCAACAGTAGACTCTTGGGTTCTCAATTTAAAATCTGAATCTTCCCTGTGTGCCTGTAACTAAACACCATCCGGTGCACAACAGATCACACAATTGAGTTCGCAGAGTAGATTCCTGCCCAATAAATTGACTGGACTCAAATCACATACTAGAAACAGATGGTCCTCCTCAAGAGGCCCAATCTATAAGAGGATTTTAGCTGAAACTGGATCCTTGCTCTGATTGTTTGAAATACCTACTTTAAATAGTTTTACTGAGAAGGATAGGTTTTGGACCTCTACTGTTCGAATAGTAGAGTGGGAGCTCCAGTATCAATCAAGAATGATATGGAGTGCGGTTCACCTCTTTGTCTTCATATAACCCACTCTGGTCCACCTTTAGAACTGCACCTAGCATGCAATTCTTCTCCTCTCTCAGGCACAGTCATCAAGTCATGTTATGTTATGTTATGTTATGTTATGAAACACAAGCCAGGCAATGGGCTACTGCATTACAAGAGTGCTGTCTTCACCAATTTTCTAAATTGGAGTTGATGGGTACATATGTGACGATAGATAGCTGGGATATTTCCAAGGCAAGGAATTGTGTGTCAGGCAGTAGACTGGTAACCTGTCCAGTCAATGCAAAAGAGGGGAGCAAGCAGTTTCAGATGGAAGATTGCAAATGATATGGGAAGCGGTGTTTTGCACCACTAGAAGTTTAGAAAGCAATGTCTCATTTCCTGAGACCAATAAGGCATTACCATAATCCAAAAGGCTGATGACCAACACCTGTACCAAGGTTCTCCTTGCAGAAAGAGGGAGGAATGTGAGCACTCTCCTCAACAGGTGAATTGTATAGAAACATATGCCAATCGTAAATGAAACCTGCTCCTTCATAGAGATAGATTGGTCCAGTTGGACACCCAGATGTTTTTACCACTAATATGGGACTTGGAGCTATGCCAAGTTCCGGAGGCCACCAGTCAGAGGACCAAAGCTGTTGGGCCTTACATAACCAAAGTTGTTGGGCTTTACTGGCTATTGAAAAACAGAAACTGCTGGAAACTTTCTGGGCTCATGAAAGGGTTTTGCTGAATCTCAGGATTTGAATTATTTTTTTTTAAATTTGTTTTTATTTGCTTTTCGCATACAACATCAATAAACATGCACAATAATGCAGTCCAACACATATGCAGCCTTTTACATTTTCCAATGTCACATTGCATAACACAAACAGTGAATAGCAGGTCTCCAAGTGCCGTAGGCACGCGTGGCAATGCAACTAAGAAAGAAGAAAAAAAACCAACAAAAAAAACAGCATGATACAAATTAGTCGGATCTTATACAATACAAGAATGCAGGCGAGTCCCAGTCAAGTATCCGGCCTCTACTCTTCATTAAGGAGACTCTTCATTAGGGAGCAGTTGTACCCCATCCCAACCTACTCATATGCTGTGCCCAATTCCCGAATGGCTACCGAATACAATAGGCCAAGCCACTAAGGTCACCACAAGCAGTGAGTCGGCCAACGGAGGCGAGGGTAGAGGGGTCACCTGGCTCATCATGTATCACAACCATCTGCCAGTGAGGAGTATGAAAATTGCCAAAATGCATAACAACCAAAAGCACATCAGGCTATCTATGAAGTCACTTATCTGAAGACTTCCAGAGCAAACGCGTTTGCCGACTCAGATCATTTCCACCAATCTCACAACCTGTTAGGCTATAGCCACCATAGCATCATGAACCATTCAGCCATATGAGTCTGGCACAGTGAATTCGGTGAGTCAGGCCGTTTGAGGGGAGGGTGATCTCGAGATTGATGATCTCCCAGGAGAGGGACGATGAAGTGTTTTTTAGAAACTCTTCCACCTGGTGCGGGTTCGTGAAGACGCTGCTCTTGCCTCTGTGAGTGACTCGCAGTCGCGCCGGGTAGAGAAGCGCATATTCAATCTGCGCCTTCGGAAGTTTCTGCTTCACGCCCACGAACTTGCGCCGGGCTTCTTGGACGGCTACTGTGTAGTCGGGAAAGATGGTGAATTCCACTCCGTCATATTGTAAATTCTTGTGCTCTCTGGCCAGCCGCAGAGCAGCATCCTGATAGTTAAGAAGCCTCTCCACGATCGGCCGAGGCGAACCCCCTGGAGGAGGTCGAGGGCCCAGTGAACAATGCGCCCGCTCCACGATAAACTGAGGAGAGAAAGGATTTTCAACGCAGGCACCCCGCAGCAGCTTTTCTACGTACTCCTCCATCCAGCCAGTGTTGGTACTCTCCGAAACACCCATAATGTGGATGTTATTTCTGCGACTGCGGGCCTCTAAATTCTCATTCTTAGCCGCTATGACCTTAAGTAGTCTGTCCATTTGCGAGACCTGCTGCTGCAGCTGCGCGGTGGAGTCATCAGTTTCCGAGATGCGGCGCTCCGCTTCCTTCAGCTGACCATCGTGTTTGTCGACTTTCTGCACCAGAAAATCGAGGCGTGTGTTCATGGTGTTCATCTAGCCAGACAAATCTGACATGCTATGTTGCAGGGCCAGCAGTAAGGATTTAACCTCATCGCCGTGAGATGTGGGCTGCGAGTGCACCATGTCCCCGCCCGCCTGTGATGCATCGTCAGGAGTGGAGCGCGTAGCCACTTTCTTATTGTCGAAGACCAGCTTCGGCTGCCTACCGTCCGGCTTGCCCATGGTACAAGATGCGCAGCTACCACTCTAAGCGAGCACAGCAGATATCACCCACACACAGTCCACAGCAGTCACAATAGCAGCGGTGGGGAGGTGGGGTTGCGCCTCCCGTGGAATCCGACCCAAGTGCGGGGGTCTCGAGAATGTCCGTAAGTCGCACCAGCCCGGCTACACTGCCGCCAGGCTGCCCAGCATGCAATCAACGATTAGTACGGGCACCTCAACCCTCCACCCCCACGATAGAGGTCGAAGCGCCCCCGGTCGTCAGGCGCTGCCCACAAGTCCACCGCTCTTACCACCAAAGCCTGGGGGGAGGGACAACCCCCCGGCCGTGCAGCCACTCAGCACCCAAAGTTCACTGCAACTCCTCCAGTGCACCCCAGGCCGTTAGCAGAGCGCTGGGTCTAAGACCCCACAGCAAGGTGGATCTCTGCGCCTCTCAGTGTAGTCTGTGACACAGCCACACACCCTAGGCACCATGCAGCGAATATAAGGCAGCACTCCCGGTCCCGGCACTCTCAAACTCCCTCCATCATTTTGCTAGTCACCGCTCTCTGGCCGCAGCTCCATGCGTGAGAATACAAGGCCGCAATCACTGTCACGGCACTCGCAGGCACCCACCGTCAGTCCGCCATGCGCTGCTCACCGCCCATAATTGCCGGCCTCCCTCCGTCACTCCAATGATGACCGCACCTCACCGGACAGGCGCGTCGCCGTCAGGATCCTTCAGCCAGCGATGAGCTCCAGATTGCCCGTGCACAGGTGCCCTCCGCCCCCGCGAGTCCAGTCGGGCGGCCTAGTGCACACGTGGAGGGCCTCGGCACTCGAGTGATTCCGGAGTTCCGAGCCTCCCTCTGCGCCAGTCCGTGTTCGTGCCGGCAGGCTCCAACCCACGCCTCTCGCGGGTATGCCAGCTCAGAAGTCCTCCGGAGCCAGCCCCAGGCGTAGCCCCACTGATGCCCGGCAGCCCGGTTCCATTAACATGGCAATGGCAGCAAATAATTGAAGGATCCTAGCGCCAGGTAGCCGGAGCCTCACAGGCGTGCGGCCATTGCGGTCGTGCGCCCTCTAGCGCCCCCCTAGGATTTGAATTATACCTTAGGTTGGGCATCTTTGTTTGCATCATTGAGGCTTGGGGCACATTGACATGAGGTATTTGCATTTGCACCTTTTTCATCAGCATCAATGCAGGCCGGAGGGAAGCAAGTGTAGAATTTCTGAATGGACTCCATGTGCCACTAGAGCCCCAGGCTTATGATAGGCACACAATCAGCATGCAATCATAGTTTTTGCAAACTACCATCTGCAACATAAAGTGTACTGCAGACCCAACAGGGTGGATAGTGATCTTGAAAGGCTTGAAAGCAGTTTGTTAAATCTGCATTTTCTAGGGAGATTCTGCAAAAGGTGTCTGTGGTGGTGGAATGAAAGCTTGTGCCCAAGAATCAATGGCTGCCTGCACGGGAAGTCTTATTAGCACCACTTTCCTTAAAGGAATGGATTGCAGTTCTGAACCAGTTAGAGCGAGCAATGGCCGGATTAAGTGTTTGCCTGGGGTTAGTCAGTAATGAACTGCTTTCAGCTTTCTGTCTGTAACGTTTCTTACAACAAACAGTTCTTAAACATCTCAGTGATGGAAACAGAGGCTCAGAAATACCAGTGGAATAAAACCATAACAACTTAATGCCACAATCTGGAAACAGCGCCTACATTTTTATAGCCAATTCTCCTATGTTTTTTAGCTGTGGATAGAGTTGTCACCTGGCTGGATAGCAGCAGGACCACATTAACCCAGTCTTTCTTTTAGGCAACAACATTTTGCATATGATTTAGAGCTTGCTGAACAGGTTATCCATCACAAACGTGACTGATATTCCATGAACCTAATTACAAACTCATGAGTTCCTATAATAATCCTGTAATAAGGCAGACGAAATAGATGTCATGTGGGTGACGGTGCAATCCGAACTCTATTTAAGTAAGTTAATTTCTTTTGGCTATTCACAAAATCCAAATGTGGAGTCAAAACTGTAACCATGAAAAGGGGGTTGCAAAAATTCATAAACTGATACATTCCTATTATTTAGTTTGAAAACATTATAAGAAATGTTTCTTAATTTATAAATGAATGTGACTTTTTTTTTTAAAATGTACAAACTTAAATTATTGCAACTAATTCTGTACCTCACCTTTATTAACTATTAATGCATGGTAAGAAATATTTTTTACGTTCGTTGGAATTTATTTGTGCAGCTAAACTTCAGATAATAATTGCTATTTCATTTAATATATCTAACTTAATTAAAGATTTCATTCAAAATTAAGTTAATAAAACTTTAATATTTTTGTTCTACATATAAAATAAATATATACAATTATATGGTCATGAGGCACAGTGGAGCTGTGCTCATGACGAGCTGAGCTCGTCACGACCCCGCGGAGCGCGACCGTCATGACGAGCTGGGCTCGTCTTAAGCACGGAAGGGGTTAATAAAAATATTTCTAAATATTCGTTTTATATATTTATTTTAAATTTATAACTAAAGAAAAAAGTGCTACAGCCCTAATAATTTAGGGCCCATTGCGATATTGGGCGGAAAGCCTTTGAACAGCTGTCGGAGGCTTTCCGTCCGACCTCGTAGGTTTCAGTCCAACCGCCGTATTAGGATGACGGCGGTCGGAGTGAAACCTACAGGGGGATTCCGATGCACTTCCGGTGGGCTCAAGGAGCCTGTCGGAGATTCGGACGCCACAATAATCCCCTAATGACGGCAGAGCGAGGCTCAGCTCCACCATCGGGATTATGATGCCACTTTTCGACACCTTTTTCATGGAAAGGCTGTCGGAAAGTGTCTTTGGGGGCCCCTTGCAGCCAACCCTTCTCCCTGGCCCTCTGGTATGGGTGCTCCCCCTAAACATACCTGCACGGTGTGGCAGGCACCAAATGGTGCCTGCCACACGGTGCCAGTTTGTTTGAAAACCTCTATTTCCCAATGGCAGCTTGTGCTGTTGGCCTTTTCGCCAATAGGGTGGTCGCAACTAAATCTGGCAGAACTGCCAACCTATGGTCAGTCTGTGCCAGACCACAACGGCGTCTGCCTGACATCGTAATTAGGCCCCTAATTTTGAATTTAAATGTTATTTAATGTAAATATAATAAATTAAATACAAATTGTTTATATAAAGTTTAAATTAAAAAATCATTCCACTAGGAGTGCCAAATAATATTTTATTATGCAGTCATAATTATTAAAAGTTATGTATTGAATAAATGAATGTGATTTAATTATATTTCAATAAACGTTAATGTTACATCAATTTATATATTCAAAAACGGTTGTTAAAACATATTATAGATTAAAAAGAAATCTGTTTTATATTTACCTATATTTATATCTATTTTAAATAATATAATTTAATTTAGCATTATTTCCTCTGGGTTTTATGTTAAGTTCCTACCACCATCATTTTCTATGAGAGGGTTTTGCAGTAGCAATGGTTGGCTATGCGTGATACTGGACTTACTTCAGGTCTGAAATGGAGAAATGTATTACTGTTGTAGGTCCCTGTTTCACTGTAGTCACTTCAGTAGGTCAGCTGATGAATAGCAACGGGTTTACTCTTTTGTTGGTGAGTGCATGTACCTCACTAATCCCTCCTCTAACCCTCCCTAAATCCCTCCTTAGTCCTCCCTAAAACCCTCCTGTTTAATACTATGTCCTTTTTTTAAGCCATTTCCCCGGTCCTTCTTACATTTACTACTTAGGGGTCGGTTATGATGCGGCTCGGAAGGCTCCAACCATCAGCAAATCAAAACTTTGATAACCATTGATGCCAACTCAGTCTTCCATCCTCCTGAGGTTGGCAAGTTCAGTACCATTAAATTGGGGAGTTGTAATGCCTGTTATTAATAGTACCTCAAAACATACAGAACCCCTCTATAAAAAGTAGGCTTATATATTTGAGGCCTGAGTACAAGGCATATGCCTATACCTGAGCTTCAGCATACTCTGAATGTATACGAGGCATGTATATTTTGCACCAAACAAATGCCTGGATACTGCACAGACACCTTAGGTTTTCATATTGTTCCTATATGAACATATGCTTGTAACAGAGGGCTGTACAAAATGCATTTATCTGATGCTTTTATAGTGTGTATATATCTGAGAATACCATGCTATAAATACATGGGACTCAGGCCTAGAACAGATGTACACTGCATACACATATTAAACAGTAAAAAAAAAAGAGTAGTTTTTTTTTTTTTGTCCTCATTTATGCATTCTTATTGATTTAGCAATTGGGTCACCTCTCGAGTTGACCACCCTCGGAGCAGAGGTAAAAGCCATGCCTTGAATCCAACGTTTCCATGAGCCAACATGATACTGTTGCAGCCCCTATAGACTTGTGGATTATTTTGATCGCGGTGTTTAAATCATTGGACAGCCCTCCCTATACTACCGCCTGTAGTTATCCCATAGTTCCCAATGTTTTGTTCGTTTACAATCCCCTCTAGCTCTATCCAAATTTCTAAATTTTTCTACTGAACGAACCCAATCATCAATCAAGGGGGGAGAAGGAAGTATCCAATTTATACAAATCTCGCGTCTAGCCAGGAGCATAAATGTAAACAAAAGGTATTTCTGTTTTTTGTTAAATTAATATTAATATCCTGATTACCCATAATACCAAAGATGATAATAAAAGCTCTTACCTTGATAGTCGAATTTAAGCTTCTATCAATGATCTTACCAATTTCATTCCAAAACAGGACAAGCTGGTGACAGGAGTAAAACATGTGAATATCGTTTGCTTCCTTCTCACCACATTTTGGGCATTTTTTCGTCACCTGGATATTCATTTTTGAGAGCTTTTCGGGGTCCAATACGCTCTATACAAAGTAAACAAATGATTTTTCCTCAGAGGTGAAGAAATTCTAATGTGCCATAAGTAAGTGCAGGATACTTGCCAAGCTTGTTGCAAGTCTTCAGCCGGAAAAATCTTCTTCCATTTGCGGTCTGGAATATCATATTCTGCTTTCTTCTTCTCCACTAGGCTCCAGTACCATTTCGATACTTCTTTCTTCCCAGTAGTTTTATGAAATTCACCCTCTAAATTTGTGACATTATTCGGCCAAATATTTTGAGCTTTAGCCCAGTCAGGCAACTGATAGAATTTAAACCTCCTGATTTCATTCACCGTTACTACTACCAGTTCTTCCCATGATTTTAAATGACTGTTTTCCAAGAGATCTCCCCATTTTGTTATTCCAGCCCTTTTCAAAGAGAGAGCTAAAGAGTCCTGCAAACATTCGGGGGTACCTGGGAAGTTCCATATTGGAGCTTGCTGACTATAGTACGGGTACTGCCATAATTTCCTTATGTCTGACCAAAGTTTAAATGCGGATCTTAAGACCTTTCATTTAACTTTTTTGAAAAACTTTGGATGGCCGAACTTATGAAGGCAGTGACTATGTTTTGTTATTGCTTTCCAATATACGGGATATGAATCATAATCTCGAAAGAGATGCCTTATATTCTTAAAATGAAAGGCTTTGTAATACATCAGGAGGTCAGGGCTAGCTATCCCTCCTCGATGTTTTTTCTGGCTCAAGTTCTTCCAAGCTATCCTGGGCATTTTCGACGACCAAATGAAAGTGTTCAGTTCGCTTTGTATCTTTTTTATCTGTAGTGAATTAAACTCCAAGGGAATTGCGTTGAAAACAAAAGTAAACTTGGGTAGAATAGTCATTTTTATTACAATGACCCTCCCTATAAAAAATAAAGATAGACAGCTCCAAGATTTCAATAATTTCCTCAACTCTTTAGTTTTTAACTGCAGGTTAACCTGAGCGATATCATTGTTATTTCTTAATACTTGGATCCCAAGATATCTTATTTCATTTTTTGATTCGATTTGGGGAGCGGATATATTCCATGCATTACCTCGGTTTTTTGCTGATTTATTTGGTAACCAGAGATTTCACCTAAGCCTATTAGTAATTTATTTATGCTATTAGATGTCTCATTTAAATTACTCAAATAGACCATTAAGTCATCAGCAAATAGCGCCACTTTTAACTTCCAATTGTTAAAACTAAAAGGGATAGTTTCTTTTAAGATCCTAATCATATTGGCCAACGGCTCTATGTATAAATTAAAAAGCAGAGGGGAAAGAGGGCACCCCTGCCTTGTACCCCTCTTGATTTGAAAACTATTTGTTGTGGAACCATTAACCATTATTTTCCCTGAATAGATATTTGCTATAACCCTGGAAACGTGTTGACCTAAGTTGTTATGTGTAATGACTTGTTGTAAATAAGACCAGTTAACTCGGTCAAAAGCCTTGGCCGCATCAAATGTAAATATTGCTAGGGGTACCTTCTCATGGGTAGCGATGTCAATGGCTCCAATCAGTTGGTGTGTAAGATCGTGCAACTGTCTCCGTCTGATAAAACACTTCTGATCCTCGTGTATAAGTTTACCAGAGAGAGAACCAAGCCTTTTTGCTAAAACCTGGGTAAAGATTTTATAATCTGCATTAAGAAGCGAGATTGGCCTGTATGATTCGCTATATTAAGGATCTTTGCCAGGTTTTAAGATCAAACTAATCGTTGCTTCGTTCCAGGATTTAGGAATTGTTGCCCCCTCGAGGAAAATAGTATTAAACAGGTTAGTCAGTTTAGGGCCTAGGTGGTCTTTCAGGGCTATATAACATTTGTTTGGTATGGCATCAGGTCCTGCTGCTTTACTCTTTTTAGGTTATTTATTACATCTAAAACCTCCTTCTGTGTAATTTCAGCATTTAGAGTTTCACAGGAATCCCGGTCTAGTTTTGGGATTTGTGACCTATTTAAATAAGTGTTGACTGTTATGAGTGGGGGGGATAGGTCCTCTTCGTATAGTAACTGAAAAAAATGCTCAAATGCTTCTTCGATGCCTACTCTATCTTCTACTATCTGTGTGCTGTTTCCCTTATGGATAGCAGTTATCTTATTTCGGTTAGACTCAGTCTTGAGCTTCCAGGCTAAGAGTTTACCGCTATTCTCTCCCCATTCATAATTTGACAAAGAGCTAGCCTGCCACTTCTTCCTTATCTTTTCATCCAGGAAAAGGGACAGTTCCTGTTTCTTAGTCATAATCTCACTTTTTAAGATGTTTTGGTCTTCTTCCGACGTTAAAAGTTCTAATTTAGTTTGTTTTTCTAGTAAATCGGTTTCTAATCGCGATATTTTGAGTCGCTTCAGTTTGATTTGCCTGATGCTATACCAACTATCCTTCCTCTAATGACAGATTTATAAGCCTCCCACACTATCTTATCTGAGACTTCGCCCCCATTATTTTCTTTAAAGTAATTTTCCGTTGTTAATCTTAAGGTATCGATAACATGTTGATCTAGCAGGAGTGTCCGATCTAAAGTCCACCTTTTTTCACTCTGAGCTGTCTCGTACTTTATATTTATTTGGACCAGAGAGTGATCTGAAAGATGTGCGGGCATATGATGAACTCTCCGGACTTTATTGCTTACAAGTTTATCGACCAGAAAAAAATCTAATCTTGAGGCATATTTATAATTCCTATAGGTGAATTTATTAACTTGATCACCTCTGGAATTCCAAATATCAATTAGGTCCAAGTCCTCTTTAAGCCTATTCAATCATTGTCGTATTCTAGGGAAAGTTAAGAACTCTACCAGGGGGGTGTCTGTCTTTTTTGGGGTCTAACAAGATATTAAAGTCACCTCCCAATATGATTGGTGTATGTTGTGATATCAGCTGCACGTACAAGGATTGAAGAGGTGCGGGATCATCTATGTTCGGACCATAGTAACCCATTACCGACAGTACACCATCTCTGTATTTTATGTTTGCTATGGCCCACCTTCCTCCTGAATCTACGATTTGTCGTACCAATGTACAATGTGGAGATTTTTTAATAATAATAGAAACACCCTTAGTATTACACGATTGGTTTGTACAGACTGACTCTCCAATCCTCCTCTCAAACTTTATGGCTTCAAGCCATTCTTGTCTAAGGAGGTGAGTTTCTTGTAGTATGATTATATCCATATTTAAGAATTTGAGATACTCGAAAAAAAATTGTCGCCGCCCTCTCATTCTTAACCCGTTCACATTCCATGTCGCTATTTTCAAGTCATACATTAGATTTACGCTTTTTCCTTCTTTGGACTTCGACCCTGGTTGCTATACCACATATCGGACAAATATTTTTTTTTTGTTTAAGACCATATGAAAAAAAAACTTTTCCTTAAATAGGGTAAATGAGTTTTCCCTAAAGACAGGTAACCTGGAACAAATGCAATGTGAATACAGCTCTTTTTACTAGATACATTGTAAAGGCTTATCTGTCTAGAGCACATTTCCTATTTTAGCATCTACAGAACTGATTCTACATGCTCTTGGCATGCAAACAGTCTTGAATAGTGTTCAACTGCTACCTGGAGTTAGCTTAACGCTACATCAAACATCTAACACACTAACTATGTACCCAGCGGATGCAATAGCCCACCAAGCTATCTTGTTGGTTTTGGATCCTACGACTTGTAGGTTAGGATCAGATCAGCAGAGACTAAGGCCCACATGTATGAAGGCATTTTGCATTTCTTGACGGTACAAATCGCTATTTCTGGATTCTAGGAAATGCAAAATGCCATATCAGAATGAATAAAAGGGTATTTGGGGTGGTGCAAAATGCAATTCCAACCTTGTAAAAATTACATTTTCGTAATTGCAAAATAGGAAATTGCAATTAGCAATTTCCAAAATGCGAATTGCAAACCGCATATACAACATATTTCCTAATTGCAACTAGTCGCAAAATGGCAATTTAGGTAATGCAATTACCATTAAATCAGATCTGGTGGTGATAACGTGCAAACTATAAAAAAGCCCCCAAAATGCATCAGGCTCTGTCACAATGGCGGCATTGTATGTCCTAGCAAGGAGGATAAGGATTTTGCGGGTGAGGCAGAGAAGGAGGAGGAGACAGGAGAGGATATTTAGGATGAGGATCACCCTATCTGGACAGACAGCGGAGGATATTCATGAAAAATGAAGAGCAGTAATCAGGTGATACTTGACCTAATTGCTGAGTTGCAACCTGAGCTACAGGCCCCAACACCCAGCAGCAATGCAATCCCACCACATGTGCAGGTATTGTTTTGCCCACGCCGCTTAGCCCATGGAAGTTACCAGGGGGTCATAGCAGGGGTGAGGGGGTGTCGCAAAGTGCCCCATCCGGGTTCCTTCACAGTTTGCTGGACATCATGGTGAGCAAAGTCAGCAAATATATATATTTCCCTACTACCCCCCAATCATTGCAACAAACCAAACTGATGTTCTACAGGGTAGCATACTTCCCAAATGTCATTGGCTGTGTTGATGTGTTTTGGGAAAGAGTGTATGTAGTGTGTAAGAGGGGATGAACAAGAGTTAAGAGTGTTTGTGTTAGATGTGATTACTAAAAGAGGTAATATGTGTGGCGGAGCAGAGTGTAGGGGTTGTGTGGTTGTGTTTTTTTGGTCAAAAGAAGAGGTGGATGTTGGTGGATGAAAAGATGGAAGGCTGAGAAGAGTTTTGTTGGTGACAGAAAGTGGTCTGTTAGGAGTAATTAGATTAACTACAGGAATATTTCCAGAAGATCTAAAAAACTTATACATATGCCCATTACTAAAGAAAACAACTACTTAACCATAACAACAACAGACCTATTGCAAATGGACCTTTCCTGGGGAAACTAATAGAAAGAACAGAATCCACCCAGATGTCACAATTCATTGAAGATAATTCCATACCTTCAGACTTCCAAACAGGATTCCACCCAGGAAGAGGCACAGAATCTGCCCTCATTGCCATCTTTAAAGACCTTAAGAACACAGTTGACTGAATCTGGGTTGCCGCACTACTTCTCTTGGACCTCTCAGCTACCTTACACACGGTTGACCAGGACACTCTAATACAAAGACTCTACGAAGCCAGCATCGAGGGGACTGCTCCTGACTGGATCCCATCCTACCTTCACAACAGGAAGTCGTACTTCACAAAAGCAATGTACCCTCAAGTCTCTATCAACTCACCCATGCTTTTCAACATCTACATGAAGTCATTACTGGCACTGATCACTCAATTTCAGCTCACATGATATAACTATGCAGATGACATAGAAATATTCCTTAAATTGAAAAGCCCCAACGACATTGGAAACTCAAAACTTTTCTGTTGCCTTAGAGCCGTTGATCAATGGTTGACATGAAGCCATCTCAAATTGAATGCTTCCAAAACGGAAATACATGTGGCCGTTGGAAAAATTATGACCAACTCTCCACCTGAACTGACGATTTGGGAACACCGCCTAAGGTATCTAAGGAAGTAAGAAACCTCAGAATTATCATGGACTTCAAGCTATCAATGAATGCTCAAGTGGACACATTTCCAAGATCAAGCTTCATTACTATAAAAATTCTGCAATGCTTCTTCCCTCACCTCGGATTTCCATACAAGGTCCAGGTCTCTCTTATTCTGTCTAAACTCGATTACGCCAATAGCCTTTACCACGGATCAAATTTAACAACTATGAAAAGACTACAACAGATTCAGAACTCTGCTGCCAGACTACTCTTACATATAAAGCCACAAGCCCACATCTCCCCTTCCTTGAAGGCCCTGCATTGGTTACCAGTTACCTGTAGATCCACATTCAAGCTGCTTTGTATCACCCATAAAGTGATGCATGGAACAGGACCACTCTTCATCAGTGTTAGAAATGGGGGTCTCTAGTTGGCAATAGTTTGCACCTTGTCCAAATAGGGACACTTGCTTCTAGTCAGGGAAAGGGGGATAAACTCCAGAATAAACCCTGCTCACCCCCTTGGTAGCTTGGCACAAGCACACAGGTTTATCTCAGAGGCAGCGTGTAAAGCATTTGTGAACACATACAGTAATACAGTGAAAACACTACAAATGGACACCACACCAGTTTAGAAAAATAAGTGATCTTCAATAGACTTAACACAAGACCAAACAACAAAAATCCACAATACTGTAATAAAAATATGACTTTAGAATGGTGGAAATATCTTAGTTCAATGTAGATGGTAAATGCGACACTTTACTCTCAAAGTACCTTGGATGCGTCACGCAAAATAAACAAAAGGTTCCTTGCTTCGGGGGAGGTGATGCGCCGGTTCCTTACTGCAGAGCAGGGGAGGTGATGCGTCGGTTCCTTACAGGAGAGGAGGTGATACGTCGGTTTCTTACTGTGATCCGGTGGGATGCGACAAGATGGCGCCTCGAGGCAATGCGACAATCCGGTGCGATGCGACAAAATGGCGTCTTGGATGCGATGCGACAACGTGGATGCGATGCGTTCACGCCCAACGGCCGTGCAGCAAAATCAATGATCTTTGGAGCCGCGACATGCCCTGCGACACACTGGATGTGGGCCTGGATGTTTTCTAGTGCTGTGGTGACTTGCACTATCCCACGTGCAATGTCCTGGCAGCAGTGCACCATGTCTGTCTGGATATTAATAGTCCACCTTGCAAGTGTGGCTGTTGCGGTGACCAGCTGGTTGATGGCCTGGGTGAAGGTATCGAACCTTGCCAGGTATTGCCTGTGCCTCTGGACACGTTGCTCCCTCTCCATTGCTGCTAGCCACCTTTCCTGCCCTTTCTCCATATTCTGCAGTGACTTGGACATGTGTTACAGTTGCCTACTGAAGGTGCATATCAACTTTGTCTACAGGCACTGTGTGGAGATGATTGACCTATCCAGGCCACCATACACAGGATGTGCATCTGACATATCATCTGACGCAGTCTCTGGAGGGACTGCTGATGTTTGACCTCTGCGCCTTCACTGTGTCCTGATTTCAGATGTAGTGAGGTCCCTGCTCCACGACCGTCCCTCATCGCCATCCTACAACTCTGGTAGTGGTGAGATCGTGGCTTTCCTGCCAGTTGGAAATGGGGTGATGGGCTGAGGGGACAGTGTTGTTGTGACCTCAATGACCACCTCACTGCCCGTAGCCCCTTCAGATGCCACGGTCCTGGCATGTGATCTGTGGAAATGCATGTATATAGTTAGTGTAAATCAATGTTTAATGTTTGGCCAGTCTTGTTGTAAATTTTCCTGCATGTGTTTGTTACATGTTTGTGTTGTTCAGATATGTTTGATGTGGTCATCAGCACACAGTACAGCAAAGTAATGATGTGTACTACAACTCCCATGATGTATTGCCTGGGTGGGCCAAGCACCTCAATAAAGTTAACATGCTGTGACGTATGATATATGGATTAACTAACATTATGTTATGTTAGATAAAGAAAAGGGAGATGACTTACCCTGGCAGGTGCCTGCTGGAATGGAGGCATCTGAATCTGCTACTCCCACCACACTCTTGGGTTCCAGGGTCCCCTATATTAGCATATCCATGGGAGTCAGAGGGGGGTGTTCTGAGGTTCCTCTGCCTGTTCCACATTCTTCTGCCATCCTGCTGGCCACCTTCTCATTCTACAAGACCTCAGGTCGTACCACTTCTTGCGGTTCACTGGGATGGCCCAATGGGTGACTCCTAGGGAGTTGACCTTCTCCAAGATGCTGGTCCAGATCTGCGTTTTTGGGTCTCAGGTACGGTGAATGAGGCCTCCCTGAACAGTTGGTCCATGTGGGAGACACATTTCTCTGTCAAGATCTCAAGTTCCCTCTCAAAATCTTGACCTTTCTCTTCCTGCTCCATGAGTCCTTGTTCCCCTCTTCAGCAGCCATGCTCTGATGAGCACTCCTTACTTCCAGTAGCTTCCTAGCCTCTGGCTTGTAACCACACCCTGTAATTATAGACTTCCTGGTCTGACATCATCATTCTGCATCCAGAGAGCTCTGATTCCTAACTTGCAATTTCCTATTAGGAAATCGCAATTTTGCGATATCATAATTTGGGATTTCCTATTTGCAAATACAAATCAGTAGTAATCCCTGCTTGTGAAATCAGCGGTTACATACATACCAGTTTGTGATTCCCAAATAGCGATTTTTATGGTTTAGCAATTTGGAAATTGCAAATCCTGATTTTCGTACATATGATCTTAAACCTCCAAGCTATTGCATGCATTTCTCTATTTTTTTCTAAACTCAGAAACATCCATTTGGATACATAAAAAAGCCTTGAATGCATCAGAATAAACCTTGCTGGTTTACACAATTGAAATGTATGCAACTTTAATAACTTTCTTAACAACATGGAAATCTCAAATGAAGGAGCACAGGAACCTGAGGCGCTCCCCCCCCTTACTCCATAGCTACTGCCGTTAGTCATACATTTACAATACTGCAATTAAAGCTGAACTTAGAAAAACACCCATTAAGGGACAAAAACAACAGCTACTTTAATATTCAGGACACGCATGCAGCTATTACATGCACACAGTGTACCATTCAAGATTTCCAAGGCATGAGGCTAGGCAAATCATCTGGAACCAAAAAGCACCCCCACAACGATCTTGAAGCTGTTGTGGATAAGGGTAAATCTCCTTGTGGCGACCACAAGTAGTGATTTGTCACACTGAATTTGGCAGATCCACAGGCCCACACAGGCTAGTGTTCTTCTAAGGTAAGCTAACAGTTCCTACATGGCATTCTCCCATTTAAACTTCTGACATCTGGTGTCTCCTTGTTCCAGAGGCATGTCACTGCGCTCTTACTTGGCCTCATGGCTTGGCTCAAAAAAGCCTTGTTTCTCTGTGGTATTGGAGATTGACTCCTACTTCTCATAAAAGTATTCCTCTGAGTTTTGTTGCCCTGCACCATTGTTCTGAGCCTAGCTGCTCGTCGTAAAGAATACGAAAGGTTGTGCCTAGTACAATTAGACAGGAATCTTCTAAAGCATGAGTGGAGTGCAAAACAGAGGAGACTAACAACCTCATGTATATTCTCAAAGAATAAAAAAAGTTGGGGAGAATCAGCTGCAATGTGCAGTAGAAGGAAATGGTTCCCCTGTCATGTATGGGACCTCTCAAGGGTTGAGGGAAGAATGGGGCTGCTTGTTAGCCATTCCCCATCTTCAGCTCTGAGTATCTTCCATACTTGCAAGTTTTTCCTGAGACTCAGATCTGATCTTCTAGTCCCCACTTCACCCATGTATGGTACTTCTTCTTCTTCCTCACCTTGCATTAAAACACCATCCCATCTGTCCCTTTCACTTGATCACCATCAATCCCCTGTAGCCACCTTTCCTGGCACCTCTTACCAGTGATTGTATGAGCATGCCTATTGACTCACAAAAGTGCTGCAGTGTAACACATGGTTCATAAGCTGGAAATCCTGACACTTAATACATTTCCTGCTGAGGGCGATTAGCGTAGTCTATTGGGACACACTTAGCGTTTCAAACATGTTGTCCTTATTTGTGCACTGCTCATATCTGCTGCGCAACCTTATTTCTTTCCATTGCTTGCCTGTCTTAACCGTGATGTATAAATGTTCATAATGTCAATAAAGAACCACTTGTTACAAAATAAATTTCCTGCTCAGGTATAAACGCTCTGCCCATCTGGGCTCCACTTAAAATCTCCTCAACACTGCCACATATAGGGTGTATTGGTCTCCTTCAAAACTTTCGAAGGGCACTGGTAATGTTTATACTTGTCCCAGGTGTATGCAGGTAGAGGCTGACGATATACATATGTTCATGTCATGTTCAAAAATTGTCCCCTCTGGAATTAGATAAATGATTTTTTAGGAGAAATTGTTAGAACACAACTAAAAGTTACACCATGTTTAATTTTCTTCAGACTTAGTTTGGATCAAGAAATGCGAGTTTCTGCTGTAGAATCCAATTTTTTGTTTTACGTTGTTTTGCTGGCAAGACGGGAAATATGTAAACTGTGGAAATCTGGGAACCCCCCGATTTTTTCTGAATGCCTGAAGAGTATTATATACGTTAGTGAATCTGATATGGCATGTGACCAGAAAAGCAGAGAGAAAGTATGGGCTCCGTTGATAAAGTGGAGAGAAAAGGAAACGTGAGTCCGATGATTATGCCATTTACTCTGTTGGCCATATTATCTCCTTGACTTCAGGTCGGCTCAGTTAGTATGTGGAGATGGAATTGGAAACAGGTATATACTTGTGGGCTAATATCCTTCGGTCTTGCTCTATGGTCCCCTGCATGGTCCTCCATAAGAAGACCTAGTGAGACTAGAGTATAACCTATCAAGAGGTTTGACAAAATTAGGACAAAAAATATATATATATATCCTCAACACATGGTAGGTGACTTCAGATGACTTCAATCTTGCGGTGGGGGAGGATGTGACTTGGATTAGTGGAGATGGTCCGAAGTTCCACCCTGCTGGAGGTTTGTCCATATTCCAAGGCCCCATCCCCTTCTCCTTTATTTTCAAGAACTTTAAAAAAATTCTAGGGTTGGTAGGTCTGCAGGAGAGTGCATCATTCTTTCAAGGATTTCCTACTTTGAGATGTCCCATAAGTTGTTTTATTTACTCTGCTTTTTGAAGTCAGGTGAAATAGGGAAACTTCTGCTGACTTTAACAAGGCTAACATTTTACTCCTTTCCCATTTCAATTGTGGAGGGAAAATCTTCCCATTACTAGTTTTTACACACCTTGGCACATAAAGAACTATTGGTTTGTTAAGCTACATGAATAAGTACCCCACCATGTTATGCTATGTTAAAAATATTGATAAAGCGCACGTACACCACATGGTTTCTTGGCGCTGGGGTCAAGTGAATACTGCCGCTAAGTGATTCATTCATAAGCCTGGGGAAATAGCCAGGTCCTTAACAGTATCTTAAATTGGGGCTATGATGCCGTTGATCTGATATCTGAAGGAAGTGAATTCCAAAATTGAGGAGCCATAACCGCAAATCTTAGTCCTCCTAGTTTCTTGCGTTTAAAGGATGGAGTAGCTAAGAGATTCAAATGGGAAGACCTAAGGTCCCAAGTGGGGATATATCTCTGGACTCGACTAGAAACAAATACTGGGCAGTTGCCATGGAGCCCTTTAAAGGTGAGGCATCCCAACTTGAATGCACTGCGCTCGACAATTGGGAGCCAAAGTAACTTTTTCATAAGAGGGGTAGCATGCTGCCATCTTGGCTGACGATAGATTAATCTAGCTGCCTGTTTTTTTACGAGTTGAAGACTTTTTGATTGATATGCCGGTATGCCACAGTAAAGTGAATTGGCGTAGTCAATGCGAGAAATGACTAGGGCTAAAACAACTTGGGTAAGAGCTTCAGGGGTGAGGAATCTGCTGATCTTTCGGAGCTGAAAGAAGCAGGTAGAGACCACAGTCCTAAACTGGGATTTCATGGACAGATCACAGTCAATAGTGATGCCAAGGGTTTAAGTTGATTGTGATGGTAGCGGTGGGTTACCCAATCAGTCTTACAAAAATTTGAATTCCAGGGGTTTGAGGGCCTTCCAATTAAGATCAGTTCAGTTTTGTCTGGGTTTAATTTCAGGTGGTTACTGTTCATCCAGCTACTTATATGTCGCATGGCAGATTGAAAGTTAGTGAGGCAGCAAACTTGTCTATGTCAAAGATCTATTGAAGATCGTCAGCGTAGTTGAAAGTGCATACCTTCCTTTCACCTAAGGATTGAATTAGAGGACACAGGTACAAATTGAGAAGGTGCATTGACAGGGAGGAGCCCTGTGGCACCCCACATGTCAATTTGACTTTAGAGGCAGAGAATTGGGTGAAGCGTACAGCTTGAGTGCGATCATCTAAAAAGACGTTAGCCACTTAAGGGCCAGGCTCTGTATCCCTGCGTTACTGGCACGGTCCAATAGGAGTTCATGGTCAACCATGTCAAATGCAGAGGAGAGATCGAGTAGCATCAGGGCCTGTGTAGTGCTCTTTTATGCCCCTTTCGTTAGTTCATCTAGAACGGTCAAGATAACGACCTCTGTGGAATGGGAGGGTTGGAAGCCCGCCTGATGAGGGTCAAGAAAATGAGACTGTTCGAGTAAGGAGCAGAGGCAATTCACAATGAGAGCTTCCAAAACCTTGGCTAAGAAGGGGAGTAAGCAGATGGGACGATAGTTCGTAAGAACCAGAGGATCTGCTCCTAATTTCTTCATGATGGGAACTATTTCAGCTCTTTAAATGCTTTGGGAACCTCCCCTTAAGGGAGTTGGTCAATAGTGAGAGAGAAGGGTCGGGACAAGTGAGGAAAGGTTCCCTTAAGATGTGTGGGGGACAGCAGTCCACAGGAGACCCAGATCTGACCTTTATTAAAGCTTCTCTGCTGATGGTAGAAAACTGCTCCAGGTTGTGAGAGTTCTTGAGCGTAGATGGCTGGGGTCTATGGGGGGAGTTAGTGGGGATACTGGTCTTGATGGTAATGATTTTTTCAATGAAGAAAGTGTTTAGTGAGACACATGGTGCTTGAGTAGGGGCTGGTTTCACCGTGACTCCTGATTGGATAGCTTAGCAACAATTGCGAAGATTTATTTGTGGAACTCAATATTTTGCTAGAAAAATAGGTTGCCTTGGTTTGTAAAATAGCGCTTTTATATTGCTTGAGTTGGGTTTGACAGATGTCTTTTTTTCTGGGGAGTAATTACGTCTCCAGTCACGTTCAGCACGGCGTAGGGCACGCTTTTTGAGTTTTAGATCTTCTGAAAACCAGTGTTGGGCATCGTGATGTCTAGCTGTATTGACTATCCTAAAGGGGGCATGACTATCACTGGCAGCCTCTAACCAAGATTTAATGCTTTCTTCATGTCTGTTGATCAAGGAATCAGACGGTGCCACAGTTACTAGCAGATTGCAGAAGGCATTGGTGTTGAAGCGGCTCTAATTCCTCACCATGAGCCTTGCCTTAGCTTGAGGTTTGGCTAAAGACAGATTGGTGAGGGAAAATTTGATAAAATAATGGTCGGAACAGGTGCAAGGAGAGACTGTCAGATTAGATACCATCAAGACTTGGTCAAGGGTGTGGCCTTTGATATGAGTGGGAGCTGTCACGTGTTGAACACAATTCAGTCCATGGAGAAAGTCGGTCAACTCAGATGAGCTTGTGCCACCCATCTCATCGTTAGCCCAATAATAGAGATCCCCAATCAGTAGGATTTTGGCGTGGTTGACTACCAAGTGGGATATCTTTTCACCCAGCTGTTGGGGAAAGAGCGGCATATTATAAGGGGGTCTGTAGATTAGCACACAAATCAGGGGAATGTGAGGGGAGTCAAGTGTAATGATGAGACTGTCAATTGACGTGATGTCCAGAGCAGCAAAGGAAGTAAACTTTAATTTTTGAATTATAGCCATGACCCAACCCCCTGTCTTCTGGGGGCCCTGTTCGCTTGAAGAATGTAGTCATTACTAGGGAGTACTGCTAGAATGTCCGGAGTGGACTCTACAGAGAACCAAGGTTCAGTTAGAAAAAGTATGTCAGGTTTGTCCGAGTCCAGAAACTGAAACATGTCTAATTGGTGTTTAACCAGGGATCGAGTATTCAAATACGTAACTGTGAGTTAAGTCATCCTATAACTGTGTTGTATGTAAGTGGTGTCTTCACCTATGTGATTACCTTGCCTGTGGAGGTTATCTGGACTGGATGGCCAGTGAATAAGTTCAGTGAGGTGCTCTCTGTATTTCATAATACCAAGATTGGCTAGTTTTGAGTGAATAGTAGGTTTAAGGATATGATCATTAGCATACAAGCATTTTAAATAGCTTGGGGAATAACTTAAAATTTGATCAAAGTGGTTGGCTCCTGGCCCCGGAAGGACGCAGATGGGCGCAGAAGGGCTTGCCTTTGGAGCGCTATCGGCGCACATTGCGCGCGTCTGCTGTGCTCCCGCACTGTTGCCGGCATTTTATGGCTGAGTGCAGGAGCTAGTTCTGCCCCCCTCCCTCTGTAATAGGTTCCCCCGTAGTGGATTGACGGAGAGTGTATCCAGTGTTTCAACCCGACACCGGTAGGGAAAGAATGCAAGGCGCGAGGCGAAGAAGTAAGTCAAGTTCAAATTCAATACAACAGAGCCAACGTCAAAATTTTAAAGTTTAAAAACAGTTAAAAGCAGTATTATTAAGACAGCAGAGCGGCAGCAATACCTAGAGTAGGCGCTCCCACGCTGCGGCCGGCATTATATGGCAGAGCGCAGGAGCTAGCACCGCCCCCTGCCACTGTGATTGGTTCACCGTAGAGGATTGAGGGAGAGTGTATCTGGTGTTTCAACCCGACACCGGTAGGGAAAGAATGCAAGGCGTAAACGAAGAAGTAAGTCAAGTTCAAATTCAATACAGCAGTGCCAAATGCAAATTTTAAAAGTTTAAAAACAGTTAAAAGCAGTATTATTAATGCAACAGAGCGGCACCAGTCCTGACCAGCTCAACCAAGCTTTCACCACTGACCTTAACAGTTTGACACACTGACATTTTAACTGAGCTTAACAAACCTGGCTAAATTACAAAATGATTCAAGTATACATGCTACAATACACATTCTGGTCATATTGATTTTAAGCAAGCAGAAAAAAGTTTCAAAGAAAACAATACTCAGCACATTTATTTATTTATGATGTTTTATATAGCGCGAACGTGACCCAAGCGGGTATCAGAGCGCTTCACATAAGGACAGGAACAGCTATCCGACAGGGCAGGATAAGCGGGTAAACAAGAGTACTGCAGTCAACAGAACAACACACAAATACAGCGAATACAGTAAGGGAGCAAACGTGTGAGGAGGGGGTCTCAGCGCTAGTTACCGGGGGGATTAGTTACAGTAAAGGTTCAGAACGTATGCATAAGAAGTGCTCTGACTTCTTTTTTGAAAGAGGACGTTGAGGGATTCAGTCTGATTTCCGGAGGCAGGGCGTTCCAGATTCTCGGGCGATACCAGAGAAGGCTCAGTTATAGGTTTTCGTCCTTTAAAATTTCTTTGGTTTCAGCAGTAAAGTGTGTGAGGTCCTCAAAGAACTGCAACCACCCAGAGAGTTCCAGTTTCCAGGAGAGGTACAGAGGAGTGTTAAAGTGAAGGGCTTTGTGCATCATGCAAGCAATTTTAAGATGAATCCTAACCTCCATAGGAAACCAGTTTAGAGATTTAAAATCTGTTGTGATGTTGTTATTTCTTTTGGATCCTGTGATGAGCCTAGCTGCCGAGTTCAGAGAGGCCCTCAGCAGGGCCAGCTTGTAGCTCGGAAGCCCACAGAGAGTTAAGCTCCCATACTCCAATCTGGAGATGACTAGTGCTTGAACAGCAGACTTCAAGTCTTCCGGAGGAAGGAAGGGTTTTAGCTTTCTTAGTATGCTCATTTGGAAGTTAGCTCCTTTGGTGGCGGCGCTGATGTTTTCCTGCATGCTCAGGGCCTTATCAAGTATTATTCTGAAAGAATTGGTAGAGTCAACGATGTGTGGAACACAGTTAAGAGCCGTAATCTGCTTCATGTATTCAGTGACAGTAGCGGTCTCTTTGGGAGGGGAGAAGGAGGAATTCCATTTTGATGGAGTTTATTTTAGATGATTGGAAGTCAACCAGTGTTGGGTTTTGAGTAGGGTCGAATTGAGTGAAGTGATGTCTTCGGTGAAGGAGATTTTCAAGTACAATTGGGTATTGTCCACGTACATGTTGTACAGTATATTGGATAATTTGATTATTCGCGTTATGGGCTCCATGAACAAGTTGAAGAGTGTTGGTGAGAGTGAGGACCTTTGAGGGACCCCCAGAGTGATCGGAGAAGAGTTGGAGAGGGCGTGATTGAGAAATGAGGCAAACCAGTTCAGAACTGATCCTGAGAGACCCATCCTTCGTTCCAGTATCTCCAAGAGGTTGTAATGCTTGAACGTATCAAAAGCTGACTAGAGGTCAAGGAGGATTAGAAGGCAAGCTTTGTTCTGATCCAGCATTTTTAGAGCGTCACCCATGATGTGGGTAATGGCCGTTTCGGTGCTATGACCTTGGCGAAAGCCCGATTAGAATTGATCAAAAAGCTGGAATTTATTAATGTGGCTAGAGAGTTGTACATGAACACATTTCTCTAGCAGCTTCCATACCATAGGAATGGTAGTGATTGGATGGAGGTTATTAAGGTCGTCTCGCTCAGCAGAGGGTTTTTTAAGAATGGGTGCAACCTGGCCAGCCTTTAGACAGTCAGGAATCACCCCTTGCTGTAAAGAGGCATTTACAATATTGGTCCAAATTGGAATTTCATTGAAGAAACTGGGTGGTAGCAGGTCATTGAAGTGGTTGGAGGGTTTAAGTGTAGTAAGTATGTTAAGTATTGAGATTTCATTAAAGGGTGTGAAACGGCTCCAGGAAGTGCTATTTTTGGGAGTGTATCCTAGAACAGGGGGTCACTGGGGGAAGGAGGGGAAGGGCCTGTCAGCTGGTTCATTGATGTCTGGGGATCATGTTTAACCTTATCCATCTTTCCAATGAAGATGTCAGAGAAATCATCACAGTTTGGCTGTGTAACGGGGGCTGTTGGAGAAAGAATGGGAAGATTGTTGGATTGTAGTTTAATTAATTCAAAAAGCTTTTTTGGCCTGTTTCCGGCTTTATCAAGTTGATTTCTGAAGAAGATCGCTTTAGCGCTCTTAATGTGTTTATTGTATGTGCTCCTCCTAGCTCTCAGGAGCACAAGGTGTTCAAGAGACAGCGAGCCTCTCCAGGATCATTCGGCTAGTCTTAGATTGCATCTGTCTGTATTTAAGCCCTAGTTGAACCAAGGTTTGGAGTCTTTGATGGACCTTCTTTTAACTGTAAGGGGGCGATATGGAGTTGTTGTAGTGCTCAGTGAGGTCATGAACCCCAGACATTTGAGTAGGAGGAAGTAAGGTCATGTTGCTAAGGGATATCATTTCATCCAGGTTTGCATTTCTGATGGATCGTTTCCAGTGCCTAGGTATCCTAGGCTGAGATTTTAGCTTAGTCCACAGTTCCATGATGCGGAAGGCGATGTAGTGGTGGTTAGTCCAGTCACACGGGTCAATGGAGTCAAGTTGAATGAAGTTGGGTTTAGCGATAATAAGGTCCAGGATTGTGCCCAAATTGTGAGTGGGGGTGTCACATATTTGAGTCATGTTAAGGTCTACTAGGAAGGTTTTGAGGCTATTCACTGCAGGGTAATTATCGTCATTCCAGTGAAGATTGAAGTCACCGTGGAAGATTTGTGGACAGTGCTGATCCACATTTGAAGCGATGGTTACCATAATTTGTTCAACAAATGGGAAGTTATCACCTGGCGGATGATAGAATGTGTGCAAGGTGCATAGAGGCCTGAGGTTGCTTGATTTGTCTATGCGCATGTATTCGCAAGATGGGAGAATAGCAGTGAGTGATTGTTTCACAGTAAGACTGTTCAGAAATATACAGGCGATCCCTCCACCAGGTTTGATCGCTCTGTGAAGTCTGATGATGTTATGGCTAGGAGGGACTAGGATGTCTAGGACTGGACCTGAAGTCTCCTTAAGCCAGGTTTCCGTAAGTACTAGAAGGTCAAGGTCATGCGCCAGTATAAGATCAGCGATATCCGCGGCGTGTTTCACAGCAGATCTACAATTGATAAGTATGCGTTTCAAGTGTCTAGTTGAGTCAGATGAGGTAGATTTTGTAATGAGAACTTGTTTGAGGTTGGAGGTGTTAATAATATTAGGGTTGTGTCTGGGTATTCTGAGAGGATTAGGGGGGATAGACTGAATATGGAGTTGTTTACCCAAACTGACTGTATGAGTAGAGTTATAAGTAAGAAGGAGGGAGTGAATGTCAGAATCTGTTAGGGAGATCTTAAATCTATAGAGTCTGGAGGTAGCATTCGGGCAGGGAATGGATCTCCACCTTTGGGGGATGGGGGGGAATCGCGTAGGGCGATAATCTCTTCAATGAGAGGGGAGAGGACATAGAAATAGTGCGGTAGTTAGTGGCTTGCGCACAATTATATCTGTTCTTCCATAACGTACTGTAGGCCAGAAAGTAATTAGCCAATTCCGAGGTGATGACAGTAAGCTTTTGTAGGTCAGCCTGAAGTAGTTAGAGAGCCCAAGAGATGTCAGCTAGGCAAGGAACAGAGACTAGGTGATGCTCAGAAGATATGGCGTGTATCTGTTGGTTCGTTTGTGGGGAGGGAGAGATGATAGTGGCGTTCAGGTGATGCTGGACTGTCTGACACATTGGTTCCAGACATTCTCTTAATAATTAATAATCATTATCCCACACAGATAAGAACATTAATGCTAATGTACATAGACTCATCCAAGGTCTTGTTTCCAATTTCCACATAACACAACAACCAGATAAGCCTCTGTCTCTCAGAGTTCATTCTTTCAGAATACAACAGTACACCTGTCAGAGGTCACTAGCCTACCTCTATGCTAAACATTTCTACAAGGTCATCCATCCAGTGCCATGTCAGTACCTAGCCAGTCACAAGGTAACTTCCACTCATCTATTAAAACATTAATGCCCTCTGAAGAAGAGGTGTTACCAAGACTGGCTGACATCCTGCCACATTCTGACCTTGGTAAGGACATACAATTTCTGCAACACTCATACCACCATCGAGGCACATATGTACCATCTACATGCACACAACAGACAAACACCTAAGTCACTAAACTAACTAGAAGATGTGCTCCTTGGCCTAGATTTACTAACACTTTGTGTCGGGTTTGCAAAACGTGATGCAAATCGGACAAGGAGTTGTATTGGGATTTGCATTCCAGCGCAAAATGTGATGCGTGCTAGAAAGTAGCCCTAAAGTCATTCAAAGTAGCGCTAATTGCTACTTTGTGCTACTTTGCATCAGGAGAGCATCCTATGGATGATACATGGACATTTCCTTGCAACCACCGCTGAACGATGATGCAAATCCCTATTTACTAACATTGCTAGACAGGAATTTGTGTAAGTAAATGACACCTTCCTGAAGCATGCAAAAAGAACAATCGATATACAGAATGCAAAACAATATCATACATTCACTTCACCCCAGTACAGAGATCTGGGCCTGAATCTATCCTTTTTTGCTCCCCATGCCATTCCAGATAGAACCCAGCCATATGCAAATCAGTCTTGACCCTGTGCCCAATGGGAACAGTCCAGCCCGAACTGTCAGGCCAGGTCCTCTCTGGACTGGAAACAAGCATCCTTAGGTCGGTTTCAGGGTTTCACCCCTCATCAGCCAGGATAGCTTGACTCGAGCATGGAGAGCACAGGACCGCGTCTGGGCATACCTGGCCCATCTCAGGTTCACAAATGCAAAACAAATAATTGATGGACAGAATGCAGAACACTGTCATACATTCACCCCAGTACAGAGATCTGGGCCTAAATCCATCGTTTTTTGCTCACCGTGCCATTCCAGTTTGGACCCAACCATACGCAAAACAGTCTTGTCCCTGCGCCCAATGGGAACAGTCCAGCCCGGACTGCCAGGCCAGATCCTCCCTGGACTGGAAACAAGCATCCTAGGACCGGTTTCGGGGTTTCACCCCCTATCAGCCAGGATAGCTTGGCTCCAGTGGCATAGAGAGCACGGGACCCACGTCTAGGCATACCCGTCCCATTCGGGGTGACAAATCCTTGTGTTTACCTTCCTGAAGCAGGAGTAATGCTTGAGAAAAGTTTTCCCCCTTTGTATGAAGGGTGTACTGTACAGAACAAACACAATCTTGGAAAAGTTTTAAGCTGTATCTAAGCACAGAATTTGGTAGTGGAAGGGTACACTTCCAGTACAAAACCTATGATAGACATCACGCACACCGTTCTAGACCAAAGTATGTAAAACATACCCTCCTGATGCATGCAACAAACCAATTCATTGTTAGCAGACTGACAAGAACATGACCACCTGCTCCTAGCAAATTTCTGTACCAGGCTTAGAGAATAACCACAGCAAGCAGGAAACATCTTACACAACTATTTTCTTTTACTGTGAGAAGTAGTTTTCCACGCGGCATGTACACTTCTAATGAATGTAAGAAAGCACCTTCATGTTAACTATAACAAGGAACATATTCTCTCAAAACTAAGACTTAGGGGTTCATTACGATGGTGGTCAGACTGGCTCCGTCTGCCACAGTGGCATGAACCAGGACCGTCCGCCATGCATGCGGCGGTCCTGCATACCCTTTTATGATGGGACCGCCACCGCAGCGGTCTTGTTCCACACTGTTAACATTGCGGCAGTGGCTCCTGACAGCAGCACCGCCGCCGCACCGCCGTGGAAAGGCTGGTTAGAGACCGCATCATAATTTGGCGGACGGTGCTTGCTAGGCACCGCCACCATTTTGTGGATGCAGACCGCTCCCCTGGGCAATCATAACGATTGCCTTGGGCGGTTCCGTGGCGGACGGGCTTTGCCTCTGCCGTGGTCGCGGTCTGAATCCCACCGCCATCATAATATGGCAGTGGGATAATCACGGTCTTCTGCAGGGCCGGTGGTGGTGGCGGTCTTTCCGCCATCATAATGAGCCCCTAAATTCTTCTTCTGCCACTAAGAGGAAGGATGCTAGCACCTTGAGACCCTCAAGGGTGAGTAGCGCGCTTTATAAACCCTTGATTGATTGATTGATTGATGGATTGATTGATTGATTGATTGATTGATTGATTGATTGATTGATTGATTGATTGATACAGCTCCATTCAGATGCATAAATAGGAATAGCAACACAGTCTTAGAACGGATAACATGTATACCAGTTACATCCTTGGAAGGCATGGGCCCTGGTATAGGGCCCCTGAGACTCCCATATCTCACAGATATTCATATGCTTTAGACTGAATAGTGGCTCTATAAGGCAGTGATGGCCGGTAATTTGAGCAGGCGGGGGGTGGCGGGCCACACATGCACTCACTTACATACTCACATTCACCGATCTACATGCACACTCACTCACACCCATACATTCACAAGCAAGCACACATACTCCAACCTTTCACAAGCACGTACACACCCATTCACAGCAAGCACTCATAATTAAACATACATCTATCCATACACACACATGCATGCACCAAACATGAAAAAAAAGAAAAACGTACTGAGCAGCAGTGATGACCAAGGATGGTGGTAGGGCAGGCTCAGAGGTTCCTGGAGAGTGAGGATCGACACCTCCACTGATTGGCTGACCACAGCCTATGAGTGGAGACGGCAGTCCTGATTGGCTGACCTCAGCCAATGAGTGGAGACGGCAGTCCCTTACTCATCACAGAAAGGGGTGGGGTCAGTGAGAGTTGCTGATCTCACCCCACTCTGTGACGAGTGTCACTGATTGACACTGGGCACTGAGTACTTCAGAGATTTAAACTGAAAGGCCCAGGTCCAGTGATGCACCCCCCTACTCATGAGGAGGACCTACAAGCACTTTGCTGGGCTGATGGGTCACGCCTACAGAGCTGTGAAATCCTCAACCAGGCAAAGTTCCGCAGGCGCTTGTGCATTTATCGAATGTTCAGCGCATGGCTGCGTGACCTGAACATGAAGAGTGTCTGTCAGGCTGACGACAGAAACTCTTCATGTTTGTAGAAAGGTGGTGAGGTGGGGTCCCCCTGCCTTCAAGGATGGGCCATGCCTGCCCGGGGTGGTGGGAGGCTCCCTGCACCGCAGGTGCTGCAGGGGCATGCATAATGTCCCTGCCAACACTTTTAGAGATATTTCTGCTAAAGTGAACCTAGTTATCGGAAATAAGTACTACCTGTAGTATGTTCAGTTACAGGAAGACTCATCCCTGGTAGGATGCATAATTGCAATCCCGTCCACACCCTTGCCTGATCAGACCATAATGTCGGGGGTGTTAAAATTAACCCCCAGTGCTAGCTCCTGTGCAGTGAGTCTTCCCATGGTGATTGGTTGTTTTCTGCATTAGCAACTTGTCTCGACCTTTCCGCCGACGCGGGTGTCCGACAGGCTCATTTGTTCCCGCACACTCAAGAGATGCAGCAAATCTCATCCCTAACTCGCGTCCCCTTCAAGAACATCCTTAATCCCTATGATTTTCTCCGGTTGAGCAGAGAGAATTTTTCACCGCGGCGCAGTCGCCCAAAGACAATGAGCAACTTCCCGCCAAATGATGTATGTGGACGGAACCGCGGAGAGTTTGTAATAAAAACACCCCAGTCCTTTATCATGATGGGCGGATTTATCAGAGCCGCCGCGTGGCGCGCCTCTAAATTAACTGCAGATTAAACAACCCGGGCAGCTGAAAACTCTAAGTGCCATGCTCAAGCTGAAAAAATAGATGCTCAATCAAGGCAGATGATTGGATTCTTATCAGCGCCATGTTTGCAGTTTCTATCCGGCTATTTGAAGACAGGGAGGGCGAGAGGTAAATTGACTGCGGCTTTTCCCAGAGCTGGACGCTGCGTGCATATGAGGCACTTTAAACAAGACGGCCGGGGGTCACCGACTGAGCGCCGGGCTCTGTTCGTGAAGCCCTCATTCTCCTGATCTGTCAGAAGGTTTTCGCTGACGGCGCTGGATGTCACCAGCAGGAGTCTGATCTCTTACTTTTAAGGGAAATTAGAGGCAGTTTGTCAGTAACAAGCACTTTATAGACGCTTGATTTTCTGCGCAGATTACATGTTGAATAATATATTCGTATGACCTTTGAAGACAGCGCAAATCTGCTGTTCTTGCTGGGTCCTTCTGCATCGCCCAGGTTAACGCTCAGCGGCCATCAAGGAGCAGATATGTAAAGTCATGTTTAACAGGAGGTTGGAAGTCCTGCACAGCCAAGTACAAATCAAGGTCAACCCCAAGACCAACCCTTTGGAGATCAAGGCCACAATGTGCAAATAAATCACTCAACGCAAAGCAGCAAATGAAGTAGTTGGTTACTAATGAGAGAGAGCTGAATAACGTCATATCTACAAAAATTGGTGCAATCTGCTCTCTCCCTGCGCTTGCACACTCTAATCTGTCAACACAGACACCCTTGCACCAGAGCACGAGTCGGGGTACACGCGGGTGGACGGCGTCCACCCACCATTATCACAGGGTGGACGCCGTCCACTCTGTCAAGAAGTTGGGCCCCATTTAACAATATGCTGAATTCGTCCCGGTGTAATTTTGCAAACACCGGGACACATTCAGCAGAACCTGCACGTTGTTGTCTGCTTTAAATCCGCAACAAGGTGCAGGCAGGGATGGGGCTTTCTTAGCTCAGACTCCTGCTGGGTCCATAACAAAGGCTGAATCTGAGGGGTCATCAGGCCTCCTTTTGTTGGAGTCTATGGGCGGGGAGCAGTCAGTAGCCTCACACCTAGATGCAAATGCAGCAGTGGGGAAACAAAGGCTCACACCTTGTTAGCACATTCAATCAAGGAATTCAAACAAGGAATTTGTAAAGCGCACTACATACCCATGAGGGTCTCAAGGCGCTGGGGGGGTGATCTGCTACTGATCGAAGAGCCAGGTCTTGAGAAGTCTTCTGAAGGCCAGTAGGTCTTGGGTCTGTCGTAGGTTGGGGGGAGGGTGTTCCAGGTCTTGGCGGCGAGGTGGGAGAAGGATCTGCCACCGGCAGTCGTTTTACGGATGCGGGGGACTGTGGCGAGGGCGAGGCTGGCTGAGCGGAGGCTGCGGGTGGGGGTGTAGAAGCTGAGTCGTCTGTTGAGGTATGCTGGTCCGGCGTTGTGTAGGGCTTTGTGTGCCATGGGTGAGGAGTTTGAAGGTTATGCTCCTGTTGACGGGGAGCCAGTGTAGGTCTCTCAGGTGGGGGGTGATGTGGCTGCGTCGGAGGATGTCGAGGATCAGTCGTGCCGAGGCTTTCTGGATGCGTTGCAGCTGTCTCAGGAGCTTGGATGTTGTTCCTGCGTAGAGGGCATTTCCGTAGATCAGCCTGCTGGTGACGAGGGCCTGGGTGACGGTTTTTCTTGTTTCGGAGGGGATCCACTTGAAGATTTGTCACTCATGAGAGACTTGTTAAATATATATGTGAGGGCTTAAGATCTGATGTCACCTCTTATGATGCCACTTCCTGTGATGTCACGTGCTGTAATGTCACGCGCCATGATGTCACATGCTGCGGTGTCACACGCCGTGATGTCACGTGCTGTGATGTCACGCTCCGCGATGTCACACGCTGTGATAAATGCAAAAAGAACTATTGATGGACAGAATGCAGAACAATGTCATACATTCACCCCAGTACAGAGATCTGGGCCTAAATCCATTGTTTTTTTGCTCACCATGCCATTCCAGTTTGGACACAGCCATATGCAAATCAGTCTTGATCCTGTGCCCAATGGGAACAGACCAGCCCGAACTGCCAGGCCAGGTCCTCCCTGGACTGGAAACAAGCATCCTAGGACCGGTTTCGGGGTTTCACCCCTCTTCAGCCAGGATAGCTTGATTCCAGTGGCATGGAGAGCACGGGACTCACGTCTGAGCATACCCGTCCCACTCGGGGTGACAAATGCAAAAAGAACTATTGATGGACAGAATGCAGAACAATGTCATACATTCACCCCAGTACAGAGATCTGGGACTAAATCCATTGTTTTTTTGCTCACCATGCTATTCCAGTTTGGACACAGCCATATGCAAATCAGTCTTGATCCTGCGCCCAATGGGAACAGTCCAGCCCGAACTGCCAGGACAGGTCCTCCCTGGACTGGAAACAAGCATCCTAGGACCAGTTTCGGGGTTTCACCCCTCTTCAGCCAGATTAACTTGATCCCAGTGGCATGGAGAGCACGGGACTCATGTCTGAGCATACCCGTCCCACTCGGGGTGACAAATGCAAAAAGAACTATTGATGGACAGAATGCAGAAAAATGTCATACATTCACCCCAGTACAGAGATCTGGGCCTAAATCCATTTTTTTTTGCTCACCATGCCATTCCAGTTTGGACACAGCCATATGCAAATCAGTCTTGATCCTGTGCCCAATGGGAACAGTCCAGCCCGAACTGCCAGGCCAGGTACTCCCTGGACTGGAAACAAGCATCCTAGGACCGGTTTCGGGGTTTCACCCCTCTTCAGCCAGGATAGCTTGATTCCAGTGGCATCGAGAGCACGGGACTCACGTCTGAGCATACCCGTCCCACTCGGGGTGACAAATGCAAAAAGAACTTTTGATGGACAGAATGCAGAACAATGTCATACATTCACCCCAGTACAGAGATCTGGGCCTAAATCCATTGTTTTTTTGCTAACCATGCCATTCCAGTTTGGACACAGCCATATGCAAATCAGTCTTGATCCTGTGCCCAATGGGAACAGTCCAGCCCAAACTGCCAGGCCAGGTCCTCCCTGGACTGGAAACAAGCATCCTAGGACTGGTTTCGGCGTTTCACCCCTCTTCAGCCAGGATAGCTTGATTCCAGTGGCATGGAGAGCACGGGACTCACGTCCTACCATACCCGTCCCACTCGGGGTGACAAATGCAACAAGCATTGGCATAGCCAATAGGTCTCGCCTTTGGGACCTTATAAGTGTTTAACCATGCAACAGTTAATGTTGTTGCCCCAAGGATATTGTGCTACATAACTAAATACTTATAAGGTCCCAAAAGCGAGACCTATTGGCTATGCCAATGCTTGTTAATTTCAGTGAGCCTTTAGACTCTGGCTGATTTCAGTTTTAGTGACGACAGCATGCATGATGAATTGTGTGTCACTGAAACTGAAAAAAATAAAAATGATGCTGCAAGGGAAGCTCTTCTCTGCCAGCAGTAGGGGCATTCAGAGGCAATCCCTAGTGTGAGAGCACCAGGGGGAATCCATGCCCTTAATGTGAGGACCGGATGTTTGCTTCCACCTCACTGGAAAAGTAGTGTGGACGTGAACATCATGTCCTCCACAGATACGCGTTTAAAGTTAGTTATATATTTTTTTTTAAAGCTTGAGAGTCTCTATTTGTAATGAGTTGCTAACAAATGCATCTTTATAAAGGGTGAAACTTGTCTATGTGATAGTACTTTTAGGACACTGATAGTTGAAAGGTGAGGGGAAAATCAATGGTATCCAAAGTCTGCATCATATGGTTACTTGCCTGAAATTAGGGGGAGCAGTGGTGTTTAAATACAAGGACCTTCCAATCATGTTGGAATACTCTAAGGTCCAGGTTTGATCTGATGTCTGGGGCATAGAGTTCCAGACCCTGGGTGCACTTCTGTTGAATCCTTGAGTTACCCTTCATATCTGGTATGCAATTAGGGTGGCAAGAATGCAACAAGATGAGGTTGAGATAGTTCCAATATCTGTTGAATGTCTTGTTGCTTCTTTCTTTTTTAGAAATTGAATTGATGGTTAGGTTAATGCTGAAGGACAACCACTGAAATAATTGTGTAACAAATAAGGACCTTTAACAACCGATGAAACTAATGTTATGCTAATAGTCGCGTCTAGTGCTTCAAATGGAAATAAGGATATGCAGGTATCCTTGTCCCAGAGTACCATTTCTCTGTTGTGAATTGGCGGTACTCTACAATAGCATTGGAGCAGTGCTGAGACGTGCCAGTGCTATCCCTTCTAAATTAATGCAGTGCAGTTATAGAGTACCTGCCCATATACAGCACTGGTCTCATCCCAGAGTGACAAGAACCGAAATGCACAGTTACATCAGTAACTTTTCCTATAGTTGACGCGTTCCTCACTTAGGGGCATATTATCAAGAAACAGAGTTAAAATTATCGCGCTTTAGCGGCAGAAAATTGCCGCTAAAGCAGCGATAACGGGCTTAATAATATGCCCTTGAGAATTCCCATAGAAGCCCATGTTAACACCAGAACATGGGCTTCTCTTGGAATTCTCAAGTGCATATTATCAAGCCCATTATAGCCGCTTTAGCGGCAGTTTTCTGCCGCTAAACCGGCGATAATTTTAACGCCATCCTTGATAATATGCCCCATTATCTGTCCTCCTCGAAGACAAGCGTTATTCTCACGGTGTGCCTAAATTTTTTTAAAGATTAAGACTCAAGTGATACTTTGTAACAGCGCATACATGTGACTGTAACGTTGCTGTGGGTAACTTTGCTGCGGGTCTTTGTACTGTTCATAATATGCTTGGTACGCATCTGTTGGTGTTCCGACCTAAATTAAAAATGAAATGCCTATTGCCAAACGAAAAGAGAACAATGAACTATTACAATAGGCTGAACCAAGATGTCACATGCTTGTTTCCAGTCCAGGGAAGACATGGCTTGGCAGTTCGGGCTGGACTGTTCCCATGAGGCACAGGGTCAGACTGATTTGCATATGGCCATGTCTGATCTGGGGTGGTGGAGTGAGCTAAAGAATGATGATGGATTAAACCCAGATCAGTTGACTGGGGGTGAGTGTTTGATTTTCTCAAATGCTCCGTCCAACATCCCCTTTGGTATCGCTTTGTTCGCCCTAAGTTAGCAGTGTATGCCCAGACGTGGGTCCCTTGCTCACTTTGCCACTGGATTTAAGATAGCCTGGCTGATGAGGGTTATGAACCCGAAACCGGTCCCAGGATGCTTGTTTCCGGTCCAGGGAAGACATGGCTTGGCAGTCGGGCTGGACTGTTCCCATGAGGCACAGGGTCAGACTGATTTGCATATGGCCATGTCTGAACTGGGGTGGTGGAGTGAGCTAAAGAATGATGATGGATTAAACCCAGATCAGTTGACTGGGGGTGAGTGTTTGATTTGCTCAAACGCTCCGTCCAACATCCCATTTGGTAACACGTCACACGCTGTGATGTCATGCGCCATGATGCCACTGCATTCTGATTAACTAGATTAGTCCCCCCACTTCTTTTTTTAGGACTTGTGCCCTGCCTTGCACCATAGTGCAACAATGTCTGTGTTGTGCTCACCATAGCTTTAGTGAAGGAAGTAGTCCCTTCCTTTGTAAAAATTATGATGAAAGGCAATTTGCTCATTGCATGTGTGATGAAGAATGCTGCACACATTAAAAGAATTTAAAAAACACAGAGAAATAAATATATTTCTTATTGCTACACAAGCCTCAGGGAGGTGCAGGATTTGGGAACAATCCAAGTCTTTGTAGATATGGATTTGCATCAGAATCCATGTTTGGATGCACAGGAACGCTCAAGCACCACCCATGGAACCCCTCCTTGACGCAAAGTAATGCAAGCCAGTGCAATGCACTTCGTTGCTTTACTTTGGGTTACAATCCAATGCAAATTGCGAGTTGCGTTGGATTATAAATAGCAACCCAAAAGTTTGTGTTATGTCGGCATTAAAAAAGTGAAGCAAAACTAATGCAAATTGTAAATCTGAGCACAAGAGGCTTGTTGGTTGGTAAAAAAGATACAACATGCTGAGAATCACCATGTTGCAATCTGAAAAGACTGGAGAGCAGTATCGCATTCCAAACCTCAAACCAAATAGTTCATGCTGTATTGAAATAATTTCTTCCTCTCTATTAGTACAACTTCAGTGGTGGCTCCTCCACAATGGCAGAGGAGAGTCGCCTCACTGACTGGCTCAGAGCCAGCAAATGTAAAATAAAATTATGTTCTTGCATTGTTTTATTTTACATTTGACGGCTCTTAGCCACTGGTGTTTTGAGAGGCGGGGTCAGGGCATGGGAGGGGGTAGGAGGAGTGGTAGGACACTCCACTCCCTGAGTGCTCATGTGTGTTTGGTCGGCCTTCTCAGGCCGCACTAAACACACATGAGCACTTAGGTTTCCTCCAGCCCAGGTACATTGAGCAGCCGGGCTGGAGAAACCCCACAGACTCCCTTCTCTGAGCAGGGCTTCTTTCCTGCCAGGGCCAGACAGGCCGTAGCGGGCACCGGGCGTTTCCCCGGTGGGATGCGATGGTGGGGGCCGATTTTGTGCCCCTGGGGGCCTTTTTTGTTACAGGGCCATTTTTGCCCCTGTACAAAATCGGCCGAAACAGGCCCTGGCAAAGAGCTCGGCCCCTCCCAGGTGGGCCGGCCAAGCTCTTTGCCAGGGCCGGTTTTGGTTCCCAGTCCGGCCCTATTTCCTGCCACTCAGACCAATCCCCGCATTGCTCTGCAGCGCAGGGATTGGACAGGGAGTCTGCCCCAGGGGCTGCTGGAACCAGGCAGCAAGAGAAGAGGTGGCGCAACGAGATGCGGCGCTGGAGATGGCCGGCAACAAAAGGTAACTTTTATTTAAGATCATATTCACCACCCCCCACCGCGCGACTACACCCGCCCCACTGCCCTACCACCCTTTGCTTATGGTGGCCGCTGCTGCTTCACTTGATAGCTTGAATACTCCATTGCAGCCCATGCCACGCAGGATACACTCAGTGGTGGCCGACACAGGCAAGTGTGGTGAAAAAAAGAGAGAAAATAGTACCCAATCTTTAACTAAATGTTCAGATACTAAGGTCTGGTTCTGCTGCATCAGGAAATGTCCAAACTCATTTATATTATTTCAGGTAAAGCAATAGCCAATCTGTCCGAATTCCTAAAAAGTAATACATTCCACTGTTTTATGTGGCACTTGCTGCCACTGTCGTGGATCTCACTGCATTATAAAATAGGGTGTATGCTGACAGACAACATTTCTGTCTACTTAGCGAAGGTTTTTTAAACTTTGGCAACTTTAAGAAATTCTCAAAGCTCGAGAGTTTAAAAAATAATGCAGATTAAAAAAATACTTTAAAAAGTAGATTTTGTGGTAGAAAAATAAACATTGGGCCTACATTTTTGTGGGATAATTCTTCCCCAAAAATAAATGAGAAAATGCTCCCAGTAAAAATACTTTGGCAAGAAGCCTACCCTGCTATCAAAGTTGATGAAAAACCACTAACAGCACAACTTCATAAAGTTGTGAATGTTGCATACTGTATTCATATAATTTCATTAGCGCCAGAAAAAAGAAAACCTGAGCTTGTTCCTTGGTCCTTGAGACTCATAGGTATGACTCGTGCTTTGCACGCAGAGTTCAGTAATGGCCAAACCTATTATTTCAAACTTTTAATTTCAAACTTATTGCAATTGCTTTCTAAGTAAATGTTCCCCAAATTAAATGTTTTAAATTAAATTATTTTCTAACTAAATGTTTTGAACTTCTGGTCTAATACTGATTGAATTAGTGTCAGTTCTTTTTTAGCTGATAGAGCAATACGTAAAAAGTCTGTCTGTATTAATACCAGTCAGAAGCTAAGTGTGCCTTGTGTTTTACATTCACCGGGAACAGGCAGTGAAAAGATTTCAGTTTTGGCTCTCGGAAGCAGAAAAAAGGACTGTATTCGTTTTTGTGCAGGAAAATAGAAGCAGCTCTGTGTTTTGGGTGCCAAGAAGCGTGAGCTAGAGGTATGCACAGTTCTATATAAAAAGTAAACTGCTTGGAGCAGGATCCAGCAAAGACAGGTGGCTACTATTTAAAAGAACAAATGTGATACAACCCTGTTTTGGCTAACCTACAGTAGTCAGGGCCTGCTTCTATTTCCACTCAGGTCACTCATGAAGACTAGGGGGCGGCTAATGAATCATGAAGACTAGATCAATCAATCAATCAAAGCATTTATATAGCGTGCTACTCACCCGGAGGGTCTCAAGGCGCTTGGGGGAGGGGGGTCCGCTACTGCTCGAATAGCCAGGTCTTGAGTTGCTTCCTGAAGGCGAGGTGGTCTTGGGTCAGGCGGAGGTGGGTGGGGAGGGAGTTACACGTCTTGGCAGCCAGGTAGGAGAAGTATCTTCCTCCCGTAGTGGCTCTTCGGATGCGGGGGATGGCGGCGAGGGCGCGGCTGGTCGATCGAAGCTGGCGGGTGGGGGTGTAGAAGGTCAGTCGGTCATTGAGGTATCTAGGGCCTTGGTTGTGGAGAGCATTGTGTACGTGGGTGAGGAGTCGGAACGTGATTCTCTTGTTGACGGGGAGCCAGTGCAGGTTTCTCAGGTGTGCGGAGATGTGGCTGTGTCGGGGAATGTCCAGGATGAGACGTGCTGAGGCGTGCTGAGGCCGGCTAATGAATCACAAGATAGGAAGCAAGTAGGTATTCTGACCAAATCACAAAATATAATTCTCATGCAACTCATTTCCATGTGCAAGGTCGAAGTATCATTAAGTCTTTCCCAATTACAAGGTGCATTAAATGATTATTGGGCAGTTCTGTGGTGAGAAAGTACAATTTGCCACTGCTGCCCCTGGTCTTGTGTACCTTTGCACTACATATTCAGTGCCTAGGACTCCTGCATTGATCTTGACTCTCTAAATGGTACTCTGGTTCATCTGTTGAGGATTACTCAAAAAAGGTCACTACCTGGTCATACTATTATGAGTACAGTGGTACTGGGACTACCGTACTCACAGTGGCGGCGCGACTGCCACCACCCCAGGTGGTCTGACAACCATATTACAATGGTGGCGGTAGGACCGCTACAAGACCACCACCTCCCTTGGTATCCAGGATCCCGCTGCGATGGCAGTCTGAAAAGGGGCTGAATATGCTGGCGGTGCTGATGCCGGCACTGTCGAGCATATTACAACATGGATTTCCACCGCCATGTAAAGGGTGGCGGAATTGCAGATAAGGGGGCCCTAAAAGGGCCCCATAGAAAATCTGGCCATGGGGTTGCATGAGGGGACACATGTTGTGCCTCCCTACAATTGCACCTTCGTGCATGCACTGTGTGACATGAACAACATGGTGCATGCGACACCATGCATGTATGTGCTGCAGGCTCTCTCACGGCGGCAGTATGCTGTTTAGGACCTCCTATGAGCCTAACATACCCGCCGCCGTGACAAAACCCTGCGTGCCTGACCTGGATTTGACTCCTAATGTGGCGGGTGGGTTCACAACGGGCTTGGCGATCTTCCTTGGGCCCCTGTGGTGTTGATCCCAGAGGAAGACCGGCAAACTTGTAATAAGGCCCTTTGTCTTTAACCTCTTCAGTGCCCATGGCGAGATAGTCTCGTCATGGAGCACGGTTGCGCTGTGCCCATGACGAGACTATCTCGTCATGAACCCCACCCACTAGTGCAACGCCCGGCACAGGAGGGGGAAAGGGCGTGGCACTGAAGGGGTTAAAAAAGGTTAGGTCTTTGTTTACAACAGCAAAATGTAAGCAAATAAAACAAAAGAAAAGCACAAACATCAAATGTTCCTGGCACTTTCTAGTGCTGAGTTAAGAACTTAAACAGCTTTGTAGCACACATACAGGTATACATTTATGTGCAGCAAACCAATTGTGTACTTGGGATAAAGGAATTATACGAAGAAGTGGATGGAGACTGTGAGATTACAAATGTCCTAGACAACCTTCAAATATTACTCTACCATAGCTGTGCTTACAGACATCAATTAATGAAGGGAAGGTGTTGGGAAGAATTCTACAAGGAGTAACTTACCCTATGAAATATCTAATCTTTTCACTGGTTTCTGAGCGGCCGACAGTACAATAGGGGCAATCTAGTAGGTTTAAGCCTGGACAGATAAGACTATATCAGAACTTGTGGGAAAGGAAACAAATAGTGTTAACACCCAAAACCTCACATCTCAGGAGTGAACTGGATTTTCCACTCACAGATATATAATGGCTTTAAAGTGCCCAAATATGGACTACCACAGTCTGCAGGGACATAAGGCTCTTGTGCCCTCTGAGCGGCTCACTCCATTTAGGTATCCTCAAGAAAGTTTATCCATCCCCTGGACTCTCTTTGTTTTACTCCTGGTCAGGTTGGATCCTTTTCTAATTTGCATGCCCATCAGCGTTTTTTACGACGGAGGGATGACAGTAGTGTTCTAGCGGTATTCTGGTCTGGACCCATATTTGTCATAAGAATAATAATCCATATTTGTATAGCGCAAAAATATCACCCATTAAGGTTTCAATGTACTGGGAGCCATCTGGGAGATTAAGGGAGCTACAGCTCAGAGTCACATGGTTCTGAGCTGAGCTGCTGCCGGCGATTGAACCATGAGCCATGTGCTCCGGATTCAGCCGCTCTGGCCACTGCACCACACCCAGCCGCATCCTGTTCCTGGTCATGCATCTTCTCTGAGTTGTGCTCCAATGCACCTTCAGAGTCTAAAGCATATGACTGTCAGTAAGTGTTGAGCACATCTCTCTGGTAGATGGGATGCTTATTTGAGGCGCGACAGCTGAGTTTTCCAAGTGAGTTTTCTTCTCTGTCCAGACAACCTTCAGATCAACACGGAGGGAGAGACCATTACAAGTGAGACGTGGAGTGCATGCGGCACAACTAACGAACAACCTAGGTGGCAATAAACTACCACCATACCAATCTGGATGTTCATCTGTGCAGGCAGTGAAATTAGCTTCAATCAGTCGTTTGCGCTTGCACAAACCTGGCATGGAAGGAGAGTGTGTGCAGAGAGAGACATTGAAATACCCACTAAGGGAACTCCAAGGTATAGCCAAAGGGGCTTCTGCAAGCACAGGCAGGAATGTCGGGATGCCTATCGATTTTAGAAGTAAGCCACTATTTTTGTTGCATGCAATATGTCTTCACAGAATACACCATTCGTACTGCACGCGGTCTCTATACACAGAAGAGGTAAGCATGATAACTCATGGGAAGGTGATGGCTCCCAGTTAAAGAGATCTACAAGGATTTATTGAGAGGTCAGGGGACCCCACTTCCAGGAGTTCAAGCAAAAAATCCTATGTCCCCCCTATTCTACCAGCTGTCAGTCTCCACATCATCTGCGAGGGCATCATAGTCACCCTCTATTATAGGCGGAGGTGGATTTAAAAATGCACCCATAGTTCAGTCGAATCCCAGGGGCGTATTACCAAGGGCAAGCGATAATTATCCCTATACGCGCTTAGCGCAATTTAAATCATCGCTGGCTATTGCTGGATTTCATCGCAGTGTCAGCGGCGTATTAGCAACGCTTAGCTGACAGGCGATGTGAAATCCTGCGCTAGACTGCGATAATGAGCATTAGCGATGATTTCACAGTGCTAATGCCAAGCTTGGTAATAGGGGAGCGTGGACTCAGCCTTACAATCCACTTCCCATAAATGGCAAAGGTTTTTTTCTGGCGTTGGAATCATGCGATAATGGGAGCTTAGCATGCGTTTTGTTATCGCTTCACTGTCCAGGGGCAGCGTTGTTGATACAGCGATGTTGGTTTTGCAAGCATTTCACATGTTGACTTAGGAGGGAACGCCTACTTTGCATCTCATTAGCGATATTTATCGCTGTCATGAGATGCGTTACGAAATCCGCTGCTAACATGTGCAGAAGCATGTTAGCGCCGCCTTGTTATTAGGGCAATAAGAATATCGCCGCTTAAGATTGATATTGATAATATGCCCCCAGAACTCTTTTGGGGGAGCAATTAGATGATTGTTGAGAGTCCCTTGAAGATGTTGAGATTTGAAGCAACTGGCTCAAAAACACACACACACATTACAGACTAGAATACAACAATGGAAGCAGGATATATCCATTAGAGTGAAGAACAAAAAGAGCTACACAGAAGATATTAAACTTTATATATGTTACACTGGCAGTCCATCAATTTTTTTATCATTGTATCTCAATGTTATAACCCATCTCCAGATGTTTCATTGTTTTTTGTCTTTTGGCATATTTCTGTAAGATGCTGTTTGATTATAATGATTTCAATTAATGATCAATAAATTAAACATGCATTAGATACATTTGTTGAAGGCATCAACAAAATTTAAGTTACGCTGGTGTATTTGGCGTATTTTCGGGAATTTCACATTATGCAAAATTCCACTTGGTGCAATTATGCTGCCATTCTCAGCAAAATTGCATGATGGTAGCACAAGAACAAAACAAACAACCATAACGTGAATGGCGGTTGTTCATTGCTAAAATAGAGCGCTAAGTGATGAATTTGCCTTTTGCGTAATTTGTCGTTATTTTTATGAAATCTCAAGTAATTATGCAAAAGGAAAAGATGTGAATTACACACATTCCTATGATACCTGCCCAATGTGGGGTCCACGTCTATGCTACCTAAATACAAAAGACACTGATTGGTTTGATGGTATCTAACAAAAGGCCTTCAGCTGTGATACCCTGGAGAAGTAGTTTGTCAAAAACTTTAGATAGTTAGTCGCATACTATTAGTAGTTCCTTTGAGGTTAAATAGGTCCGAAGCTTAAACACTGAATATGCCTGAAGGAGTTCATTTGTAATTCTGTTTGCCAGTTTTTCCCCAGAGTTCAGAATTCATAGGGGGATATTCCGAAGAACGTGCGATAATCATCGACAAAATCGGTTAACGCAATCTTTCATATCGCCGTCTATCACGGGAAAATAACTCTGTATCAACGTCCTATTCTCAACACGGTGGTAACATGCGATAGTTTCCCGACAACGCATCAAATGTCCACGATAAAAGTCCCTGGAGGGCGATAAAAATCTAACCTCCAACGTGAAAAAACTTGCAATGGGCACAACTGCGATACAAAAATACAGCGAGAAGCAGCGCCAGCCTGCTAGACCCACAAGTCAGGCGGCCAAAATCACTATAAAAGCGGCAACCAAAAACACAAACAAGACCCAAACAACTGCAAAGCACCATGGAGGTAGCCGAAGCAAGTACAAAGGACAACCAGAACCCCACAAGCCCCACGGAGATCCAGCCTGGGACCATCATTGGAGAGACGGTGGCAGGAGTTGGGGGACCTGACACTGCTCAAGATGACCTGAGCCAACAGCAACAGGGTGAGTAACGACCAGGGACGGGGGGATGGGGGGATATGAGCACATTGGCACACATGCACAAGTAAGTATAGCACATCTGCGGACAAACCATGCCCAAGAGTCACAACTCCGACAAGAGCCCAATTTACGCAAGTCTGCAACATCGCAGCACTGCATAAGCACAGAAGTGAAAGGCACACCGCTTGAAAGGGATAAGGGCCAGCCAAATCAGAGCTGAAGGGTCAACTCACCCACAATGCAGCACACACACATAAGATGCAGAACACCCCAACATTGACAACAATGTGGTACAAACTGCAACACTTTCACAACAGAACAGAGGACACAACTGCTGACACTTGTGTGTAGAAAATGGCCATTCGCATTTGGCATAGCAGGAAACTGTGAGATGACAATGTACAAGTACAACCTCACATCCCTAATGGTGTAGAAATGCCAAGTGTCCCGCTTCAAATAGGCATCTCCTCATAAGAAGTCACAATGTACATTGCCATGCTTGCTTGACAGTAAACTTGTACAATGCGTGAACATACATGTGAACAAAATGTCAATCTGCATTTCCCCTTCACATTGCAGAGGGAGAATCAACACCTCCTGCAGAGCCAACAACTCAGCACTGATGATGAAGAGGACTGCCCCAACATCTACTCCGACGCACTCCAACAGCACATGGACAGCTCCAGCACCCCACCTCCAGGAGCAGGGCAGCCCAGCTGCATCAATGAGACCCTACCCCTGCACAGACCACACAGCAGGAAGCACCCACCACCACGGCTGTCTCCCAGGACCCCCACGACCAACACATGGCCTTCCAACGCTGTGTGTTAGGGTGCCAGGAGGAGATGTCTGACCAGCTGTGGGTGGGGTTTGACCTCATGGCAGCCAAACTAGATGCCATACGTGGGTGTCCAAGTCCCATCAGTGACCACTCACAGTCCCAAACAGACACCCACTGTCTGCTCCTTGCTCTACAACAAGCCATGGCTGACATCGCTGGAGTCATGACACAGGCTGAACACAGGTGACGTTGGCAAGGTGGAAGCTTAGCCGGTAACTGATCCGCCAATGGCAGTGCCCCCAGTAAATGTAGTATTCGTGCACAGTACAGTTCCACGTGACAGGGGTTGTGCATGTGTCCAGGATTTTCAGCCGTTGTGTTAGTGGCTCTAGTTGAAGCGGCACTATTCTGACCTGCGCCAGTTCTGTGGATGAAATGCCACATCTCGGATCAATGAGTTTTTTAGTGTGCACCGGTTGTACACCTGGGATATTGTGGGAGTAAGTGTGAAGGCCATTCAATGCAAGATAACTTCGAGCAAGGACTCCTGTGTGTGGGGTGTGTTTACGTTGGTCTTTTGTCAGGCTGTGCGTAGTGTGGGAGTCGGCATCAGCTGCTATAGTATCTGTCAGGAGTTACCGGGCACATGCAATTCCTAGGTCGGAGGTTCAGATGTGCTCCCACCTGATAGTTCAAACAAAGGAGCTTTCATCCCTAGTGTAAGTTTGTAATCTGCTTGCATTCATGAAATGTGAAGTGGCTTGTTGGGGGTGGGGTGGGATGAGTGCGACTTATTTTTGACATGTCTTGCATGTGGCATATGAGCGGCATCACTCCCCCCGAATTCATTTACTTATGTGCGCTGCGCGACTTTATCACTTGCACTCCTACGGCACAGTATTGTCATGCCTGTCTGCGCATGTCCACAAGCCTGACAACAACACTATGATGTTGACCGTTGAAGGTGGTGGGCCACGTGAGTGTAGGCCTATGGTAGGGATAGGGCGGACACAGATGTAGAGTACATGCCTGGCTGAACTGACGCTGCTAATGTAGCTAGGAATTTGGCTCATGCTGCGGCAATACAGATACACACAACACTTGGCATATATGATCCTGGACCCCAAGCGGTCTTGCGCTCCTACATTACTCCGTTCGTGCGAGCCCACCCTCCGGGTGCATGCTACATTGCAACATTGTCACTTACAGGGGGGGGGCTTAGCTACATGTCCAAGCTCTTACCCACTGCCTGAGGTGACATGGTTGCGTCCGCTTTCCACAGCACAATGTAATGAAGTAGGGCCTGGGGCCATCATTCATACATAATGAACACACGGACACACTTGGATAGATAGTGAAACTGGCTATGGGCACGTGTGCCCGGCCCCTTTCTATTACCAGGATCACATATCCAGTGACGCCTGTTCTGGATGAGTGTGAGCCTGCCCTCAGGGAGTGGTTGATGCTGGCAACAATTTGAACAGTGATCACTTTTAAAGCGGAAACAGAGGACACCAACATAACACAAACAACTGTGAAGCATCATAGAGGTAGCCGGACAAGTACAGAGGTCACCCAACATTCAATCAGAAGGGGCCATGACTTGTGGTGCACTGAGGTAGGGGCATCAGAGCTGAGCGTACTCATGTGAAAAAATTGTCAATGATTGTTTCCCTTCTGGATATTCCTGCTGCAGCTGCAGTGGGGTGTGTTACACCTGCCTCATCTTCATCACCATCGTCCCAGGTCTTCCACACTGCCTGAGGTGACATTGTTGTGTTCGCAGTCCACAGCATGTGATGCAATCATAAAGGGTCCATGAGTTGTGGTGCACAGAGTTAGTGGCACCTGTTTTGCTCAGCGGATGCACAGCCTGCGATGATGCGTTGTCCGTGAAGGTCAGGAATGGATTTGATGTGTGTGAGTCCTGCTGACCACAGTGTAGGCCGGAGGCAGAGGTCAGCAGGGGCCCACAGCCATGTGGCATTGACTTGTGCTGCACAGAGTTAGTAGCACCTGAAACGCTCAGAGGGTGCGCAGCCAGCGATGATGCGTCATCCGGCGGGCCGCACTGGGAGCAATGTCTTTTGTCTACTGAATTCTGCCTCAATAAGGCCACGTGGCGTTGACTTGTGGTGCACAGAGTTAGTGGGTTCTGTGGAGCTCAGGGGGTGAGCAGACAGCAATGTTGTGTCATCCGGGCGGGCCGCACTGGGAGCAATTTCTTTTGCCTACTGAATTCTGCCTCAGTAAGGCCACGTGGAGTTGACTTGTGGTGCACAGAGTTAGTGGCACCTGTGGCGCTCAGCGTGTGCGCAGCCTGCGATGATACGTGGTCCAGGCGGGCCGCACTGGTAGCAATGTCTGTTGCCTACTGGACTGGGACATCTGCAATCGCAACTTGATCTGAATTGTGAGCCCTGCTGACCGCAGTGTAGGTCGAAGGCAGTAGTCAGCACAGACATAACTTTGCAGTGCTGTGTCGCTGGGGGCCTGTGTTGCGGATGCCAGCGATCGGATGAGGAGGCCAGCGGTCACGACAGCAGCTTTGTGGCAGGGTGAGGGGTGCCACCCTGGCAGACGTGTTGGCCATCCCGGAAGTGAACCACGCCCAGAGCCCCGGCCTATTTATTCACACTCCTATGCTGGACTGGCGAACGCCGGACCAGCCCACTCCACTTACGCTTACAGGGGGGGACGACACAGCTACATGACCGAGGTCTTCCCCACTGCCTGAGGCAACATGGTTGCGTCCACTGTCCACAACACTACAAACACCAGCAGTATATGTCCACATGGACAGGTCTGTGCTCTGCATACTGAGGTCTGTCCAGCACATCACCTCCACACTTGCCATTGTGTGCATTCTTATTCATGGGTGACTTGCCTCCTTCACACATACTTGGTTCCCACCTCTCTCCACATTCTGCTATTGTGTGGCTGAGGGGCCATGCCGTTTCTGGAATGTCCGCTGTCCTGCTCTGCGTTGCCTCGGAGGTGGTCAGGGGGGTGGTCCGGAGGGGCGCCTTGGGGTGGTGGCAGTGGGTGTTGTGGCCCTCTTGGGTCTCCGAGCTGCATGATCAGTAGCTCCATGACATGTGTTGGTCTTCAGATGTGGCTCTGGGCTGGGCTCCCTTTCATACAGCAGGTAGTGGTCCTGCTTTACACCAGTGAAAGGCAGGTGTTGAATCCGTGCTGCTAATGCGCCTTACCGCCTGTTTTTGGATCGCTTGACAGGTCTGGCTGGTCGTTGAGACTGTCCCGAAGAGGTGTTTTTGTGTGTTTTTGCACAGGACCTCCTACTCTGAATATCATTAGCGTTAGTTGTCGCTCTAATCCGTGGTGATGTTTTTTGCAGAAGCTATCGCTGGAAAACTGGCGATATCGGCAGTATGCACCAGCTTGAGAATGGGGCGATAATTCTTTCGCCACTTTTTCTGCGCTAAAGTGCCGATAACTCGGCGATGAGTCCTTGAGAATATGCCCCATAGTTTCCCAGTGGAAGCTCTATTCCAATGCATATGAATAAATGAATGAATGTCCCATTTGCTCTATGTTGTGGAATCTCCGCATTTACGTTTGTTTCTCAGACACGTGCTGGGAGTGAGGCACAAAGATATAAAGTTATCATGATCTTTCAATTTAGTGTACAAGGAAAAGCTACGGTTTGAGGTCTGGTCAAATGCTGAGATTCTGGTTCACATCTAATATTCTAGCATCTAATATTATAACCTGCTTTTACCCTCAAAGAATTTTCATAGACTCCTATCTTTAAAAAAAACATTTCCATCAGTGGATGACTTGGCAAAGGGTAAGTTTAAAGGCAATGTCAAATGGCCTCTGAAAAAGCGAGACAAAAACGCAGGGATTGCAGGCAGAATGTCCTTGCTGCCTATAGGGATTTTACAGTCCTTTTTGTGTATTTCTTTTTTTTACTAACCAGCATATATCTTAAGGTCTCACAAAATTAATGGCCATCTGGAAAAGCACAACAGGGGAAAAAATAATTCAGTTGATTTAGCATCAGCAAAACCCACAATGCTGAGCCGCTAAAACTGCTCTTCTTAAAGTCTTTGCTCAGTAATACGGAAAGCATTATTGCACGCGTCACGTTTATTTAACAAAACACCAGGTTCTGTTTACACTTTAAAATATGCAGCATTTTAAAAAGTTCCCAATCCCCGGGAGCCTGACAAACACAAATGGAAATAACATGAACCAGGGCCATTACTGGGGATGGCTGCTGCACGCGGCCGCGCGCCCATTACAGGCGCTGCAAATAACTTCCTACTCAGCATCGATCAAAGAGATGGCGAAATGGAAGGCCGCGATTATTCATCCCGCCGCTGTTTCCAAACAAAGCGGGTGGTGGAAGAAAGCCAATAAGATGGCTGGCATCCGCGCACCACCCGGTGACCGGACCAGGTGAGCTCGCAAGAAGTGGGAAGACGAATGACCTCTCCGTTCCAAACTCTGGAACAGACAGGAAGCACCTTTTTTCCGTTCTGTACATTTTTATTGGTGTTTGCAGGTGACACACACATTTTCCAGTTAGTTACTACAGTACCTGGGCCTTGGCATGTGGCGTGATAGTGGCAACTTGCTAGTAAGGTACAGAGAGGTCCCATTGGCAAGGATAAAAGTACAAATATCGTGTCTGAGTCAACATAGATTGATTAATGAGAAAGAGAGAGAGAGAGAGAAATAATCAGATCCACTATAAAGTGTAAAAATAAATTCAATTTTTATATTTTTCTTATAAAAAAAAATGCAAACGTTCAAAAATTACTTTCTGGTTTCTCCATAAATTGCATGAGAAGGTGCTCATAGAAGTGCTCAGGTGAAAGAAGAAAGACCAATGAACCCAGAGGATATACACAACAATCAATGCATCAGCAGGGAGCACACCACTGTGATAAGCCTATCAGGAAAAACTTTCAAATATTCCAGGTATATCCATATGAGAACAGGTGACCGATGAATCAAAAGCACATCCGTCATTAGGATAATAAAATCCACATTAGGATAATAAAATCCAATCCGGGTCTGGATTGGATTTTATTAGCCTAATGACAGATGTGCTTTTGATTCATCGGCCACCTTCTGTCAACCCCAAATACGGAAGGTAAAACAGATCATTGATGTCCACCAAGAGAGATACACCTACAGTGCTGACACATCATTTCCCCCATCAGTGCCAGAGATCCCTCCCCACTTACATGTATGTGTGAGGTGTAGAAGGGGACTCCCCATCCCAGAATCACTGGAAGAGACCCTGGGCTTTCCATCTCAGTGGGAGTGTGGCACTGGGTGACCCTTCCCTTAGCCGCATTGAGAGCTGTTTCTATTTGATGTCGAAAAGCAAGTGAGTCCCCTGCATATTACTCATCAGCCGTCCCATGACCGAAATGGGCCACAGTCTATGGAACCACAGTGTGAGCTCTGGGCATTCCGTTTATTTCCAGTTGTGTGCTATTGTTAGTCTACAGCACATAAGCACTGTAGACACACGTGCCATCATTCCTAGTCAGTTGTGTCAGATTGAGAGGTTTGACACCCAGGAGAATTACCTCTGTTGCGGCTGGAATAGGGAATGACAGGATCTAAGGAAGGAACCCAGACACCTCCTCCCAGGAAGGTCGGACCTTCAGACAGTCCCAACATATGTGGATTGCATCTTCCAGAGCCCTGCAGCACTGCCAGCATCTATGGGGAGCCTTATGGTATATGTTGTGTAGCCTATGTGGAGTTTATTTCCCGCCTCTTTGTTGAAGTGGAGGAGGTGTGTCTGTCTTTCTGTAATGCATGCCAACATTTAGGTGCCACCTGGATTCCATGAGCATGCTACCTGTCCCTGTTGTGTCACCAGGTTAAGAGCAATCGTGTGCTATAAAAAGTTTGTGTAGTGTTGAAATGGTGCCCCGCGAGTCAACGAGTCTGGGAAGCTGCAGTTCGAATGGGTCTGGGCTCTGGTGCCACTAGCTCTCTTAGAGGGGTGTTACCCAGCATTGAATCTGCGTGTAGTGTCATCTCTCGGCCTCTGTGATGTTGTAAGTTTGCATTGCAGAAACATTTTGTGAAGTGTAGCCTCGTACATGTCAGAAATTATCTTACATTACCCTTCTCTCCATCTCTGGGAGGCGCTGCCCTCGAGGACAGGTGTAAATGCAGGATTGTAATGGAGGATGGGGTTATAGGAAGCAGGGTATGTCACCAGGCCTTGCACGCTCACGTGCATGTCCCGTGTTTTGAGAGTTGTGGCAAGTGGCATGCTGATGTAGGCGTTAAGGGGACTGTGGCGCTTCTCCAACCACACCAAGCCCCATAGTGGTCTTCTGACTATAGGGTGGTCAATCAGAGGCCGGTATTTCATTGAGGCCATAGTCGGCCATTTTACCACCACCGGCAACTGTGCTGCTACATAATAGTGGGGATTGCTGGGGCTACCCAGTCTCCTGCGTCGCGTGGTTAGTAGTCTCCGTGGGAGTCTCACCTTTTTCCCTTTCCATCTAAATGTCACACGTTTCTGCTGAATCTCCCAGAGGCCCAATTTGGGAGGGCCTGGAACATGTAAAGTATGCACAGGAGACCCGTTGTTATGGCGTTAATTCTGCCAAACCAGGAGAGCATAAGGTTTCCCCAGGGGTGGAGGTCTTTTGTGGTGGAGGTCTTTTGTGGTAGTGTTGGGGGGGGGTTGTTGGCCCCAAACAGTTCTGCCACAGAAGTGTGAGGCAGACTCCTAAGTATTTGATGAGAGATGTAGCCCATCTAAATGGACATTCCTTCGACAGTCTAGCGTCCTCCTCAGGGGCAATCTTCAGGATGGACAGTCCGTCGACAGTCTAGCTTCCTCCTCAGGGGCAATCTTCAGGATGGACAGTCCTTCGACAGTCTAGCGTCCTCCTCAGGGGCAATCTTCAGGATGGACAGTCCTTCGACAGTCTAGTGTCCTCCTCAGGGGCAATCTTCAGGATGCACAGTCCTTCGACAGTCTAGCGTCCTCCTCAGGGGCAATCTTCAGGATGGACAGTCCTTCGACAGTCTAGCGTCCTCCTCAGGGTCAATCTTCAGGATGGACAGTCCTTCGACAGTCTAGCGTCCTCCTCAGGGGCAATCTTCAGGATGGACAGTCCTTCGACAGTCTAGCGTCCTCCTCAGGGGCAATCTTCAGTATGGACAGTCCTTCGACAGTCTAGCGTCCTCCTCAGGGGCAATCTTCAGGATGGACAGCCCTTCGACAGTCTAGCGTCCTCCTCAGGGGCAATCTTCAGGATGGACAGTCCTTCGACAGTCCAGCGTCCTCCTCAGGGGCAATCTTCAGGATGGACAGTCCTTCGACAGTCCAGCGTCCTCCTCAGGGGCAATCTTCAGGTCTCATCAAAGTTGACCTTGTAACCTGAGGCATTATGCTGTGCTTGAAGCAGGATAAAGATGCTGGGTAAAAAAGGACATCCTTCGCATAGAGGGATATTTAAAGCATCATTTTTTGTTGCTCTCTGGATTCGTCTTCGCCAGGTCGCACATGCAGAAGAGCCGTTGGGCAGGTCAAAACCAACAGAACGTTTCCAATGATGCCTCCAACTCATAAACTGCGCACCACGGCTAAACACCATGTTCTGCGTGCACTAAGACTAATAGTACAGGACATTAATGAGCTAAGAAGGATGGCTTGGATGACTAATCTACAGGGAAGACTTTAAGGACTCCCTTGCTTTTTATTTGCCACAGCGTACGCACAATCCATCTAACAACATCACCCAGCAAGCTTAGCTGGTATAAGGAACTAATGTAGAGGACTCTATTACCCAGCATCATAATTCAGCCATCAATTATGGCTACATAGGCCTTCATCACAAAAAATATTGGAATTTGGTGTAGGGATGACAGGGAAACGGTATCTCTGATTTCATTTCGTAACTCAGACACAAATTCATCTATTGAGAGATTTCTCCCCAGAATGGGGAATACCTGCAAAGGTGTGGAATAAGGCATCCTTTACCATTGATTTTGTTCCCATTTCAGGGAGAGAACCACTGACATTCCCACCTGCTTTGAGCAGGCAGAAAGTGTAAGCAGTAAGGCCGAGGGCACGGTTGGCTGCTCTCCGAGTCCAAGGTTCAAGGTTAGGCTTCTGTCGGGTCCCCCTGGGCTGCTGCAAGAGTCAGGCCAGGTCCGGGCTGTGTTACAGCCTGCAGCCCCTTTATCGAGTCCAAAGATGGTGGACCTAATATTTCCAGGCCTGGGGGCTTTGCAACTGCAGGGTGCATCATTTTACCCAGTTATCTCTCCGGATGAAAATGTGTCATTCGTAAAGAAGGCCATATCTCCGCAGGTCATTAGGCTCCTATTATGTGCTACATAAAAATGCTATCCTTGCTTCATACCCTCCTCGCCACTTGTTAAACAAGCATTTGCAATGCAATAGGCCTCGCATTTACGCCAGTTTAAGCTATTGGCATTGTAAATGACAGTCTTTTATTTATGTTTTAAAAACAAAAATAAAAGGCATTGTTATTTGCAATGTTAGTAGCTCAAACTCGCGTAAATGCGAGACCTATTGCATTGCAAATGCTTGTTCTTTTTTCCTAGACGAGTCGGCCTGCCCACTAAATTCAGACCCAACACACCCAGACACACAAAAGGAGCGCTTTTAGGAGCTCTTTCCATTATCAATTGACTAAAATACGATTTGCCACTTCATCACCTGTGGTATCCTGTTTCTCAAGTTACCAAAAGAGGTCATCAAATGTTAGAGTTATGATTGTTCTCTGAAGAGCGGTTGGGCCAGGCAGACCAGGGCTGAGCATCTAACTACATCTGCCCCTGGTGGGGTTATTTATGTATCCAAGCAACTGACAATAAACCCTCTCTTAATCTACAGGCTTTGTCTGAGTATTTCAACATGCCAACCTGCATCACCTCCATCACTCCAACACCGTCCCTTGGCGGTTGACTGCTCGTTACTGTTAAGAACAGTGTTTTAAATGGGCAGGTACTAAATACATGCATTTTTATTAATTTTAAAGGGAGAGTGCCTGCGCTTCTCGGCGCTTGTGCAATACTTTCAACGGAAAAAACGCTACTTCTTAAGAAGTACTCTAGGGTAGCGAGTACCTACAGTTTTCTACCTCCATTTAAAGCACTGATTAAGAATATCTCCCAGTCGCTTTGCACCACCTCCAAAAACGAGGGACTGCTCATCACACAAAGTACGAAGATAGCGCTGCATCTAACTAAGCTGTGCACCAGTGACCTCGGACTGCGCAGCTGTGCTGAGCCAGAATCATCTCTAAGAAAACAGAAAATCACGTACAACAAGTCGCAACCCACTGTCTTGCTCCACCCTTATGATGTTGCACTCCCGTGGCGCCTTGAGGCAGGGGTTTGTCACTCCTAACTCTCCTTTATGTCCCACTTGGTGCCCAGGTGCATGCAATGCCTTCAGGTGCCATTCTAATCTAACCCACATTACAGCTGTGCACCACGTGCCCCCTCCCCTAAGAACTTCAGAGTAGTTCACTTTCTGTGCGGTGCATGCGAACCTCACCGGAGAGCAGCAGTGGGGAGGTGGAGAAACCCCTGGCTGCACAGAGGTGCTGGAGAGGCTTCCGAGCAGCTGCGAGACTTCACATGGAGAGGGCAAAGGTGGCCGCGGTTCCTGTCCCTTTCCCGCTGCTGCTGCACAGAGTCCTGAGAGTAGCTATCGTGGTCACCGCTACTTGCGCCGCCATCTTTGTCGTGCACGCGCTTCACAGTCAAGGCAGAGAGTAGACTGAGCGTGCCCAGGGAGCGAGCGTCAGTCTGCACATGCTCGAACTGCAGTTGTGACCTGCCAGGTTTCGTCTCAGCAGCTATTCGCCAGTACTAGGTTCACATACACCACTGAAATAATTTTAAACCATCATACTTGTCAACTTTTCAAGACATAAAATGGGTGATGTTTGTGTGGTGTTTTAAGCACACTGTCTGTTGGCGTGATGTACTCCTGGTTGTTCCCAAGGTGGCAATTTTTAAACTTTATCAATGAAGAACCATCGTTAGAACAAGATTAAAGATTGATTTTCTTATGGAATCCTCTGTAAATATAGTGGATAGCCACACATCGACTGGTCCCTTCTACCACTACCAACACTCACTACATCTTATACCCCTTGGGTACGTTTAATAGGAAAAGAAACATGGGGGGATGAGAACTAGAGACACAGCCTAGTGACTACCCTTATCAGATTATGTGGATCAAATCATGGTGACTGTATTTGACCTAATTGTGTGATCCTGGGCAAATCTCGTTCTGTTTCAGATGCCTTATCTTATTGGTAGTCCCTAGAGGTGGTCCTGTCTGATGTTAGTGCAAAATGAGAATATTGATTTAGAGTCAGAAATCTTTTAGCCCACCCTGCAGGCATAAAGATGAAACAAGCACGAGCGCCTCGCGCTGGCAGCAGGGGGAGGGGATAGAGGAGGGAGCCTGGGCCTGTTTGCCTTGCGGGAGCGAGCGAGTTAATTACAAACATATGTTTTGAAAGCTCGCTCCCGCAAGGGAATCGCCAAACATGCACGCGTTGGCATTCGAAGCAATGAAACACGTGCACGTTTTTGCCTGCAAAGCTGTGCCTATTACTAAAAGTCTTTTTCCTAAGCAGCGGATGCGTGCTGCGAAAGCGAGACCTAAAAAAGCATCAAATACAGATAAACATTTGCAACAGAGTTCTCCACATTATGGCCTCCAGGAAGGATAGTGAGTTTAAGTTAATGCATAAATGTAGAGCAGTGTGAAATTGCATATTTTTTTCACATAATTTCATGGAAATTCCATGATGCTCATTTGCAAATTATTTTTCTGATAAGTAGTTAATGTTTGTTTAGTGTCATGAATGTTTTTCATGAAAAACGAATACAATTCACTTTACAGGGCCATGTTTTCTAACATCAGCTAAAAAAGTCACTTGGCAAGACTATTTATGTGTGAGTCAGTCTCCTGCTGCTATCCCGCAAGACAGTTTTCCAGTGCGAGGCGCACTCTTTGAGCACCTTGTTACATTTTGAATAATGCTGCAAATTTCGGCTGCATAATAACAATTTTGCCTAGGAACTGACAACAGTTTGTTTTTTGTTTTGTATTCACGGAGCCTATGTAACATTTTGTGCACCTCATGCTGACTGTTAGGGGTTTGCTGTGTATTTTCCTACAAACGAGGGCTCATTTTGGAGCTAAGGCAGAGGTGCATGCCCTGACTCTTAGGGCCTCATGTAGGTAGCCAAATACCGGTCGGTAACGGCCGATTTTCGGTAATTATACCGTTACCGACCGGTATTTTGGCTATTGGTATGTAGGGGGACAATTATTGGTTTCGGAATTTACCGAATCGGTAAAATTACCGATTCGGTAATAATACCGAATCGGTAATGTTACCGAATCGGTAACTTTTCCGAATCGGTAATTTTACCGATTCGGTAAATTCCGAAACCAAAATCGAGATGTAGGGGGAGTGTGTGGGTGTGTTTAAGAGTCGGTATTTACCACCAACTTATAGTTGGTGGTAAATAATCAATGTATGTGTTTATGCATTTTTACGCACGTAGCAGTGTGCAATGTGGCATACATACATGCCCTTAGGGCATGTATGTGTGCCACATGTGTACACATGGCCGAATCAGGGGTGCAACAGGGTGTCAATGTGACACCCTGCCACCCTTGCATGTGTTCACCACATTACCGAATCGGTATTTACCGATTCGGTAATGAGGCATACCTTCCCATCAATGGGAAGGTATGCCTCATTACCGAATCGGTAAATACCGATTCGGTAATTACCGAATTGTAACGAATCGGTAAAAAATACTGACTCATTACCTACATACGAGTTACCACTTCTAAAATACCGATTCGGTATCGTTCGGTATTTTAGACGTGGTAACTGGTATGCTACCTACATGAGGCCCTTAGAGAGCAGACTCATGCCAGTTTGACTCCTGCTTGGGACTTTGAATAATTTTGATATTTTCTCTGAGGTCTGACATAAATCAAAATCCTGCTGCATTTGACTGAGCTGAATGCTAATTTCTTCTTCCTAATTTACTATGCATTGGGACTGATTTGATACCAACAAATGTTTGCCTTTTGTAATTAACTGAAATCTTTTAATAAACCATCATGGTTTCTATCTTATACTTTGTCTCAAGCAGGCTTATCCAATTAATTATGTTAATTGATTTGCTGACAATCTCATCTACTTTTCCCCCATCTGTGTTCGGGAGCAACGCCGCTCCTGTGGAGGTGCTTTATTTTACTATTTTAGCTGATTCTTAAAGATAGCGTCAACACTTTCATAGTCTGACTCTTGCACAAGTCCACACCTCATGTTAAAATTCTTGTTGGGGTAGAAATGTCATTGGGTAAGACTATTTATGTGTAAACCAGTCCGCTGCTGATATCCCGCAATACTTTTTTTAAATTTAATGTACACTCTTTGAGCAAATTTGTCAATTTTGAATGATGCTACATTTGGAAACTTAACAAATATTAGCAGCATAACCATAATTTTGCCCATGGACTAACACCACAAATTGTAATGACAAACAATCAGGTGTTGCACTTGTGATCCTCCAGTAACATTTCTTCTGGGATAATCCACAGGTGGATTGAGGCTGGTGGGCTGCGGCTCGCTGAATGAAAAATCAAAATTTTGATCTACTTTAGAGAAACTTGCATTTTTGATTATAAGGACAGTTATGGGATTTTTTTATTTCCCTGGGACGGTGCATCACCATGAACACGTTTTACAGAGCAGCAATTGGGGAAAAGGAGTGACTTTCCCAAAGGAAAAGATACACTGAGCTGTGAGCTAAAACAGTTAAATTGGAAATAAAACATTTGCAGAATTTGTGATAGTCCAAACTGTTTATTTTGTTAATTTCTTCAAATCAGAGATCACTTTGGTGATTGAAAGCAAATGAAGGCCCCAGTTAGCTCAGTGGTCTTTGAAGTGGTCTCAATTACTAACTTGCACTATATAAGAAATACGATTTACGCATACATGTCAGCACATACAACCATTCACAGCGACCGGGCTTAAATTTCAGAAATAGCGAATATTCTGTGATCTCTATATAACACCCCCAAGGATTACGAAGAGGGGCAACAAAAGAGGGAGAGACCCATGGCGTGAATCTCAAACACTACACTGGAATCAAAGGCAATGATCTTCGCTCATATACAACCATCTAAGAATCAGAAGGTTGATTATTCACCCACTGTTTTTGATTGGTGGAAAAATTTCAGAAATTCATTTTGACTCGACTATCAAGTTGCAAGAGTCCAAGGAAATCAGATTAAACTCAGACAAGTCTGGGCTCCATCTAAAATGATGTGTAAAGTATTTGACTTGTATATTTTATCATCACTCCATTTTCCTGAACAGCACTCTCCCAAAACTGCTGAACAACACTCTGGATGACAACGGAAATGCTGATAAGGTCTGTGTGGTGAAGGGAGAGACACCATCCTGTGCACTGAGCACTGAGCACAGGGATGTGCTGCCTACCCACGTGCTGGCTGCAAAGTCAAGTACTCTGCACTGCACGCCATTGCCTCTGGTATGTTCCTTGCATAGATGTAACTGTTTGTTAAGTGCACATTGCACCAAAGGCCATTTATGGCTGAAGGATGACTGACAAAATATGCAGATGACTGTTCACTTGAATTCTGGATGCACAGCGTGAGATACAATACTTCACATAATCAAAGTAGAGAATCCACAATAAACAAAAAGTAATCTCAAAAAGATTAAGCGCAAGGATCTATATATTACACACTAAAGTTATAGCCTTTAGTTGGCTCATTATGCTAGTATATATAATGATATAAAACACAGTCTTTATTTTCAATGACAAAAGAAAACATAGGAACAAGACAATTATGTTTAGGTCAACATTAGTATGAAGTCTTCATTTGAAGATATGCCCAATGCATTTCGGGATTATAGCATCCCTTCTTCAGGGGATGCTGTAAAAAATGCAAACATACATAAAGAACTTGTTGTGTGGAAAATATGCGATTATAAAATATACAACATACAGGGATGAATCAGTAGGTGATGAACCATTAATGCGCTACACATGGCAACACGAAAATACACAAACCAAGCGGTGTGAAGAGTAGCGAAGCCGAAAAAGTCCCTAGAGTGAAAAACGGGGTATGCAGACCTGAAAAGAGCACCACGTGAGTCGTGACAAGTGAAAAAAACTGAAAATACGAGATCACCCACAAACCACAAGACCTAGGGGGATATTCACAAGAGCGTGTGCTAAACATCACCAAAGAAATGCTAACGCAACGCAGCCTATCGCGGGAAAATAACCCCGTGCCAACGTGGAATTCACAACAAGGCGGTACCATGCGATAGTCTGCCGAAACCGCGGCCAATGTCCGCGATACAACCACCTCAACGGAGATAAAAACACAAACCACAGCACATAAAAACGTGCGATGAGCCCATTCGCGATGAGGAAAGCAGGAATAAGCATTGCCAGGCCTGCGACACACACGGCAGGCGGGAATAAGCACAACAAAAGCACGAAAAAGAAAGACAAAACAACAGCCAAGCACAATGGAAGCAACCCAAGCCAGCAGACAACCCAACAATCCCCATTCGCAACAAAACATTGTACATGGCAGGCCATCTTGGACAAGGTGAATGCAGCCGAGAGTGGAGGAGGATAATGGTAGAAAACCAGAACATCCGGAATGATGCGAAGGCACAAACAATCAGAAACATGCCAACAACAAGAAGGCAGCAATGCACACGTGAGGTGGGAGTCCAGCGCCACACCAGGAGCTGGATGACATGGAGGAAATGGTGTCCACCACATTAATCTGGAGATGGTGGCATGACTCAGGGACCGGAAACTTCCCAAAACAACAGACACAACAGGCACAGGGAGAGGAACCAGCAGGGACTGGGGGGAAGGAGGGAGATGGGCACAATGGCAAACATGCACAATTAAGCACAGCACAACTGCAGACAAACCATGCCCAAGAGTAACAACACCAACCAGGAGCACAAGTCGCACAACCCAGCAATATCACACCACTGAACAAAAACAGAAGTGAAAACCACACTGCCTGAAAGGGAGAAGGGTGAGCCAAATCAGAGCTGAAGGGACATCTCACACACAATGCAGCACACACACATAGAAGCTGAGGACCCCAACATCGAACACAATGAGGCACAAACACCAACATTTGCACAACCGAACACAGGACACAAGTGCACCCACCTGTGGCCGGGAAACGGCTATACGCATCTGGCTAAGCACGAAACAGGGGCATGATAATGCACAAGTACAAACTCACAGTCCTGATGGGATAGCAATGACAAGACACAACACAGTTGGAGACAAGTGAAAGTGCGGAAACTTTATCAACAAGTGCGTGTCAGTACGGCCAAGAGAAGTGCCATGATATGCAGACCAATGCAGCAGCATGTCTGAATGAGGAACGTAGGAAAGCGCCCATGTCCACCTCGGGGTAGTCCATCACCAACACAAGTCAGTGCCAACCCGCATTGGTTGTCCGCCCCTGGATCATGAGTCCAGGCCAATGCAGCCATGTCCACTGTCGTCTTGTGACATGTGACCAGATTCCCAACATGCAACCAGGCATCTGGACACGTGCAATCTGTCAAATCCAGTTGTGACTGCAGGTACCTTGTCACTCGTCCATGAACGCGAGTGCAGCTGCATAGGCCAACATCTCCAATGAGCGATCGTTGTCCACTACATCTGACATGTCATTGACGTAATCCATCAGCTGACCCGGACAGATGTGCTGACTCCAACCACTGGACCCAATGTGCACCAAAGCCCAATCGGGTAGTGACTCAATGTGCTCACTGCACACAATGACTCGTGCAATCTCCCAGGTCCAGTTTCCAGCCTGCATGCCAAACGTCCATGCATGCCATAAACGGGCATCACGGTGACACTCCTGGTCATGGGCCAACAGGGGGCGCACACACACTTCGTAATCCAGGTCAGCTACCGTTACGCTGAAGAGGCAGACATCCATGGACCACTCGAATGTGCACGAGCGACAATGCAACACAGGCTGAACGCAGGTGACGTCCGCAAGGTGGTAGCTCAGCCACTAACTGATCCGCAGCACTGCCAACGGCAGTGCCACCAGTACATGCAGCAGACGTGCACGGTACAGGTCCACGTGACTGGAGTCGAGCATGTCTCCGGGATAGTCTGCCATTGAGTCAGTGGCTCTGCTTGAAGCGCCACTGGCTTGCCCGGCACCAGTCCTGTGGATGAAATGGCACAGCTTGGTGCAATGAGCAGTGTCTGTGTGCAACGGGTGCAGGCCTGGGGTGGGGTGGGAGTACGTGTGAAGGCCATTTCACACACGCTAACTACGACCAAGGACGTCTGCGTGTGGGATGTGTACACGTTGGTCTCACGCCGGGCAGTGCGTAGTATGGGAGTCGCAAGCAAATGCTATCGTATCTGTCAGGGAGTGCTGGCCACATGCAAGTTCCTGCTCGGAGCTGCAGATGTGCTACCGCCTGATAGTTCAGACAAAGGACCTTTCATCCCTACAGTAACTTCACCATCTGCATGCATACAGGAGAAGTGCAGAGGCCTGTTGTGGGTGTGGTGGGATGTCTGCGACGCTGGGAATCATGGGTGATATGCCCAGCACGTGGCACATGAGCAGTCTCACTGTGTGTTACGTTGCCACACAGCTGCTCCTCCCTCCCACGAGCCCTCACACTTGTGTGCGCTGCGCGATTGCATCACGTGCACTCCTACGGCACACCATTGTAATGCCTGTCCGTGCATGTCCAGCGGCATGCCAACAACACTGTGGCGCTGGCCTTTGAAGGTGTGCGGCCACGTGAGTGGAGGCCAATGGTCCGGACAGGGCAGACACAGGTGTATAGCCCATGACTGGCTGTGATCGCGCTGCGACTGAGCCCAGGCAAGTGACTTATGCATCCGCAGGACTGATACACATAACACTTGGCATGCATGTGCCAAGACCCGAGTGGTCTTGCGCTCCTACGTGTTCCCGTACGTGAGGGCCCGCCCTCGTGGTGCATGCCACATTGCAACATCGCCCACTGTGGCCCTGGTGGCGACAACACCCCAACACAGAGACACACTTACCGCACTTCCTGTCCAAGGCCAGGTCCGAGCCATGCCCTGCTCCCCCTGCCGAATCAGCACACCCCTGCGCTGACCTGACATACGCCGGACCAGCACATGCCACTTGTGCATGCAGGGGGGTGCGTGCGAAGCTTCATGTCCAGGGTCACTGCCAACGCTGAGTTGACATGGTAATGTCCGCTGAAGACAGCACGCTGTGATGTTGCAGGGCCCGTGCCCATCATGCTGACACAATGACCACACGGACACACTAGGGGTACGTGCGCACAGCCACATTTATTAGCAGGTGCACATACCGAGTGACACCTGTGTTGGATGTGTGTGGGGTGTGTGCACAGCAGCCGGCAAGGGCTGCCTGGTGCAGTCAGAAATCGACAACAGTATACATCGTAAAGGCCACAAACATTCAACCATAAAGGCCCCATGACTTGTGCTGCACAGAGTTAGTGGGCCCGGATGCACAGCGTCCCGAACGGGCCTACCGCCACGGGCCGCTGACTTGCGGGGCACTGGGGCAGGGTCACGAGTGCAGAGCAGGTTTCCGTAGATGACAAAGGGGCTTGTCATGGGGTGTCTCGGTGGACAGTGAAAGGTGTACCCCCAGGGCATGATGCAGAGGGTAGGACCACGCTGAAACAGTCACTATGGTGGAGATGAATGGAACAGGCACATGTCGGACACCAAACCTGGTCCTGCCAGATGAAGATGCAGATGACCACCAGGCCATGAACTCAGACACAACCAAGGTCCAACCAGATGGTGCCAATGACTCATTGCGCACAGATTTAGTGGCACCAGTGCTGTTTGGGGATGCCGCCTGTGATGAGGCGTGTCCAATGGTGTGGACTCCTCCACATCTTACCCAAGACACAGTTCCACATGTGTAACCTACTGGACCGCAGTGTAGGCCGGAGGCAGCGGTTAGCACGGGCCATTCACTGAGTGTCGCCGGCTTAGGTTGGATGGCCCCACCGGCCTGCGTAGTTCAGGTTCAGTGGCACCACGGGACGCGGACTTGCGGTGAACAGGGTTGATGGCACAAGGTCAGTTGTTGATAGTGTTCAATCACCTCTGTGACTCTGATCCGGCTTTCGTCCGGACTGAGCCACATCTTCCTCTTACTCCTCTCCATGCGTTCACTGCTGTGGACTCTGCCATTCATGATTCGTGACTATGTGCTGGATGTGGGACCTACTGGTCGGCAGGCTAGGCTTAAGCCCTCATTCACATGTCGCCGGCTTGCGTTGAACAGGGTTAGTGGCACCACATGTGGCCGGCTTGCGTTGAACAGGGTTAGTGGCACCACGTGTCGCCGGCTTGCGTTGAACAGGGTTGGTGGCACCACGTGCCGCCGGCTTGCGTTGCACAGAGTTAGTGGCAGCACGTGTCGCAGGCCAGCGATATGGAATTAGGCCTCACTGATTGAAGGGAGTCTGGTGCTGTGGTCGCTGCCACGGACTTATGGTCACTGCCATTCAGGACTCAGGACACATGTGTGACCTACTGGGCCGAATGGGATGCCGATGGAGTATGTCAATGAGAAGGAGTAATGTGGGCCAGCGTCGGGGGGGCAGCGATGGTCTGCTGAGGCTGCAGAGGTCGCGGGACTGCTGCTTGGAGCTTGCACCGGCACGTGGTGAGCCCTCTTTAACACACGCCGGTGTAGGAAGGTGAGCGGAGCCTCGTTGGTGGGATGGGGCAGGACTCGTGGCGGGCTGAGAGGCGCCGCCCTGTCAAACGCGTTATCCATTCCGAATGAGAACCACGACCAGTGCGACAAGCTTTTTGTTCACACCCCTTCGCAGGCCTGGCGTATGCAGGGCCAACCCACTATGCACACACAGGCAGGGGCGGACGTGACATGTGACATTTCCGCGTTCTGCCCCACAGCCTGTGAGGACATGGTAGCGTCCACTGGCCACTGCACTCCATGCACCAGCAGTTGATCTTCCTATGGCCATTTCTGTGGTTTGCACTCTGTGGTCTGTCCGGCACCTCCACGCCACACCTGGCATTGGGTAGGTTCACATTCCTTAGTCACCTGCCACTCTCGCACATGCCTGCTCTATGCCTCTCCTCACATCCTGCTATTGTGTGTCTGTAGTGCCTTGCCATGGCTGGGTTGTGGGCATGGCAAGGCAGGATTCCCAATGGAGTTGTGTTGTCGTGTCTGGTCGGTTGGCATATTGTGTGTCATGTTGAATGTAGTTGTGCTGCGTGCCCATTGGCAGTGTCGTGAGTTGCATGACTGTGGGCTGGAGGTGTGTGGTATGTATATTTTGGACTTACCAACGAGCACTACATTTCCATGTGTGCCATCCTGGGAGCGCTAAGTGATGATGGACTGTCGGGAGATGTGAGTTTCATGCACTCTGCTTGGGGAGTTGGCCACAACATTGTTGAGGAGACCCGGGCGGTCCACTATTGCCTGCACATTCATGGTATGCGTGTGCTTTCTGTTGTGGTAGTTGTGTGCAGTGTGTGCAGGGGGCACGAGGGGTACATTTGTGCAGTTGATTGTCCCTGACATGTGAGGGAATCCAGCTATGGCGTAGGGGCCTTGCTTGGTCTCCAGCTGCTCCTGCGCAGTGTGGGTGACATGGGGGTGCTGGGGTGCCAGGCTGATGTTGGCATCTAGGACATGTATAATGACCTTGGATGGGGCTGGCTGTGTGACTCCTCCGACTCTGGCAGTTGTGGGTTGGATGGTACCAGAGGCCGGCATGTGCTGCGCAGCCGGCAGCTTTGTCTGCGGAGGGATGTTGGTTGTCCGCTGGGTTGGTACCGTCAGCAGGTGGGGGTTGTGGATCAGGATGCGGGGGATGGTTGTCCTTTTGGGCCTGTGGTGGGCAATGTCCTCCTCGGGCATTGGGACTCGGCGGCAGGTGAGTTTTTCTGGTGGGTCCACTGTCTTTTTGTACGCTACCTCTATGGTGATGGCGGGCCTGGGGTGGTTGCGGAGGGTGTTGTGGCCCTCATGGGTATCCGCGTTGCATGATCATTGTCTCCATGACATCTGTGGGTCTTCCGGTGGGGCTCTTGGCTGGACTCCCTTTTGTGCTGCAGGTAGTCGTCCTGCTTAACACCAGCAAAAGGCAGGTGTTAATTCCCTGCTGCTCCACGGCTTATCGCCTGTTTTTGGTTCGCATCGCAGATCTGGCAGTTCGTTGTGAAAGTGGTGTTGTGGTTTTTTTGTGTGTTTTTGCACGGGAATGCCTACTCTTCATCTCATTAGGGTTAGCTGGTGGTGTCCACTGTGGAGATACATTTTGGGGCAGTTATCGCAGGAATACTGGGGTTGTCTGCAGTTTGCACCAGCTTGTGAATGGGGTGTTAAATCTATCTCCACTTTTGATGCGTTAAGGTGGAGATAAAGCGGAGATAAGTCCTTGTGGATATCCCCCCAAGTGTTTGAATGCTGCTACACCACGCATGAGACAACAACCTTACATAGTCCGAGTGTGATAGAACGTGACTTACATGGTATGAATAGTAATTTTCCTCAGTAGACGAAATAAAGCCAGTAACACAATCTATCAAAAAGGTAAATGAAGTTCACTATTGAAGCACTGTAATAGAATGATAGATGTGCTGCCTACCCACGAGCCGGCTGCAAAGTCAAGTACTCTGCACTGCACGCTGTTGCCTCTGGTAAGTTCCTTGCATAGATGTAACTGTTTGTTAAGTGCACATTGCACCAAAGGCCATTTATGGCTGAAGGATGACCGCCACCACTTGAGAAAGTTCCATTTCTCCTTCTCTAAGCCCTCACTTCCATGGCAAAGTCCAACCCAAGGAACAAAATGCTGAAGTCTACCACCCGCATTGGTCAATCCTACATTTGTGTCCCAACCCCAAGCTTCCTGCTACTGTGAGCTTCTTCCTCCCTGTGGTCTCTTGTTCCAAGGGCCTCTTGCCTCAAGTTGCTTCCCTCAATGATATGTTCTACCATCATCCATCCCTTTCTTGCACAGGCATGGTCGCAGTCACCTTCTCAGGATTTTACTGGCACAGGATGTCCCACTGAATAGGTATCTTATACAAGGAAATCCAGAGTCACAGCAAGATTGGTCAGATTTAACTTCACCTTAAACAAAACCGAAATACCTCAACCACCATCTATTATGCATTTTCCATCACCTGATTTTGCGGATGATGTTGGACTACTACTATGGACTCGTGCTTGTTACTGATCTGACTTGAGTCTCCAACTGGCATAATAATGTGTTCCTTTAGGTTATTTCCAAGAGTGATCTACGACTTAGTGTCAGTGGCCTACAACACAGTATGTATCCTGGATGTCTGTGAGATAATCAAAGTTTCAGGGCATACATTTAATGTTATCATATATCAATAAAGGAGAAAGGCTCAAAGAAGGTAGTGAATGAATTACACATTTATTCAAAAATGCATATACTTAATTGTGAATTTGTAATCCACACAAGGTGTTACATGATACGTTGTAGAGACTGTTCATGTGCGCCAAAACTGTACTTGAAAACTTATAACATAACACGTAAAGAAAAATCTAAAAATGTTTTTTTCGGCTGTCTCTATTTAGTATTGTAAAAAATAGGATTGAATCATACTTGTAGGTCCCGGACTCCTTGTTAAACAAAAAATACAGTGAACAAAACAAATATATTGTCATTTCAACCCTATATAAGTACTGTCAGGGGAACTTCATGAGTATATTATGGATCGCATACTAAGAAAGAAAAAAGGAGAAATCCAGACGTAATTCTGACTGAGGTATATGACTGTATTCAACAGGAAAAAGGTGTATCTCGAATGGCTACGTTAAATGACTACGATAGTAAGCCAGTACCTATAAATAGTCTAGTGGGCAACTGTGTGGCATAAACATCACAATTATGTCAGATCCTAGAGGAAGGCACACAGGTAATATAGTGCCTTGACAAAAAATAAAGAACTTACCACACTGGAAATTGACACGATGCTAGAATAATTAATAAAATTAAAGGTTTAAGGCACACAGATACTTGGAAGTAAGCTAAACTGAAAGTAGTTGAGGTCGTAACTCTAAAAAAAGAAAATTGAGTGATAATTTTGTGGACCACAGAAAGAAGGAGTTCCAATAAGGGCACCAATTAAAATGAAAAATACAGTCAAGAGAAAGGTATCAAAAGCAGAATTTGTAATTTCTTCTGGGTGAGTAGAGCATAAGGTATTCGCATTGTTTTAAAGATTTGGAGTCATGCAGGATTGTTAGTGTCAGAAGCCAATAATATCTGAGAACAGCTAATTTATTTAAGTACAGAGCAGTGTTGGATTCAAAATGGTAGTCCTAGCAAAAGACCCGTCAGTAAAATTCAGATTCCTGGAAAAATACTTGTGTTTGGGCAAATGTCTAAACAAAATACTCTTATAAACCTTAGTATAGTAGTATAGGAAAACGCTTGAATGTAAACATATAATATGTTAGAATGCGAATAGAAGGATTAATCTGTAGTAATCTTAGGAGACCCATGAGAGTCATGTCTGCTTGTTAAGCATTGTATAAAACTCAGAATATAATAAATGGAGCAAGTAGCTTACAGTATTGTCAAGGCATAAAGTTGAAGGATTGTAATTTTAAACACCGAGTGCAAATGCTAACACTTTAAGTAGTCTTTCCTCTATGGCATTTGTGGTATGTATGCGTTTAGTGACCATAAAAACTTGAGTAAGAACAGGTGCAATGATGTTCAAACAATATTCCCAGGAATTCAATTAATAGAAGTGTGAGCACAAGAAAAGGGTGAATCATATTCAATGAAATGTGTAAAGTCCTTGTAATAGCCTAAAATATTATAGTGCCACAGCCTAAGCCCAGTACAATGTACGCCCTAATTCCATCACCTCATGTTTAAACATAATACATTTAGTTGGGTTATGGGTGGTATATGCTTCTCATGTACAAACAGCTGGTATTCCTGATCATCTTGTAAAAAATAAGAGACTGTGCATGCACCCAATATTAACCAAAGGTAGACACAGCACTGTTGCTGTCACTATGTTAGACACAGGAGTACAATCCAATATTTACCCAACTATTGACACTTAGATATAAACTTGGGCATATATAAAAGGTATGGGCAGGTATCATCAGTAGATAATATATGGAGTTGCCACTCCATGAAACCTCTAAAGCTAGGAAGGACAACTTATAGGATGGTGGGGTGGTTCAGAAAGTCTTTGTTTGGTTGGCACATTCTTGCAAGTCATTCAGACCACATTCCACAGATTTAAGTCGATCTATCCATTTCTCGTCTCTTAAGGATGGCCTCACCAACAGATTAATATTTCTTAGATCTGACTAGATTTTTTTTTTTACTACCAGTCAAAGTTTGTAATCAAGTGTGTGATTATTATTATTTTGTCAGGTGAATTAATAAATCTAATGTTTTTCTCCACCCACTGTCAATGGTATGTGTCCAAGGATCTGGAACACCTTACTCCCCAAACTCTGCATATTTCCTACATCAATTGCCTTAAAAAAGAACTTAAAGTGTTTACTATATAATTGACACTTTCTGTGTTGATGTAATAAGTACTGTTTTTTATAAAAACTTGATCAAGCCTGTTATCTATAGGTCCCTCTAAATCTAACTTTTACTGCTCCCAAACTGTAAATATCAGTCATAGCAATTTACCACATAAAAAGTGAACTTAGCATGTATATTTATATTACATCTGCATTTCCTGTGTTTCATTTGCAGATTGTACTTTCCTTAAGCATACCACTTCTGTTACAACCTGTGCCTGTACAGCACTCTAAGGCCCTCAGTGTGCCTGGTTCATGCTACAAAAAAAATAAGGAAATAGATTGGAGTGGCGCAGCGGCCAGGGCGGCTAACTCTGGTACACTGGTGCTCACAGTTCGATCTCCTGCACCGGCGGCAGGTGAGCCCAGCACCATGTTATTCAGGGCAATAGCCCGCTTAATCTTCCTGACGACCCCCAGCACCTTGACACCCTTTTCATTGTACTCCTGATACAAGGTTATTGATGTAGGGCCAGTGGAATATTTATAGAATTTGATGGGTAGGGAGATGTGAATTTATTGATATTGAAAAAGTTGGTGACTGTGGTGGTATTGCTGGTAGATCGTAAATTCGGTATCATTCTTTTTCTGCATGTGGAAATACAATAGACTTGCCGGTAAAGTGGGCATTAAACACTGATGGACGGGTCATATTTGGCGGATGATCAATATGTAGGTCTCTTTTTCATGCGCGGAAAGTGAGCTATTCTCAGCATGCCATATGAGGAGGGAGCATCAGTGGAGAGGGACTCCAGGACAGAGAAGAGTTGAAAGAAAAGAGATGAGAGGATCCTGGCGGGCTCACCACCCTTGACTTCAATACACAAACATTCCAAGTAGGAATCAAAGGAATGGGAGAATAAATACCAGCAGAGCAAGAAAAACACTAAATATTTGAGAAACTTCAAAGGAAAGGATAAAAGGTCATCCCTCCCATCTCCTTCTTTATAGAATCGCTGGAGATTCAGGGCTCGCTTCAGTCTAACAATCTTCAAAGCTATTAAGGCCAACGTCGGACATCTTTTTTATTGTTTTAGTTTTAATAACTGGACAGACCACACCAGAATGCAACACATTTCCATACATGCCAACATACCAGATTCCGGCGTGAGGCTCTCGATTATTGAAGCCAAAAATAGCAATATTTTAGCTGTCCTCTGCCTAAAATTGACTGTTCTTCAGTATAAGTAAATAGGGAAAAATGCATTCCGCAGATTTATTTTTAAAATTGTCTCCCACTTCTTTGTTTTAAAATGTTGACCTGCATAAATTTCCTTTCTCTCATCCCTCCATTTTGGCCGTTTCTGATGGTAAGAGATTAATGGCAGCAGACATGGGCCCAAAAAATGTAAGCCGTCATCTATTTTTCGAGTCCGGCTCTTTGTCTGTCTTGACTACTTAACTATTGATCGTTACGAACAAAAAAAAAAAATACGCAGCGTGAGTCGGTACTCCAGCCTTTAGTAATTTCCACAGCACATTCACGCTACATCAGTGGAATTCTAAAACATCTCTATTTCCATTTATATGAGAAACAGTGCACATCACTAAACAGATGGTGTTTCATGGAGTAGCCTGTGGAAAAATAACGTTTGCAAAAACTCAATTTACTTTAAGTTTTATTTGCAAATGGTCCAACGCAATAATTGTCCCCACTTATAAGCAGCCTATACCAGTTTAAATACCTAGCAACGTAATGTTTTGCAGTCTCTAAACATATATTTCGAGACCAAGAATTGCCCAGAACGGTGGAAATGTGTGATTAAGAACGTTTAAATTGTCTAAGAATTGCCCAGTCTTAAAACCTACCAAAAATTGCGATGATATGAGTAGATATGTTCAGTTTACTGCCATGATGTTACATTAGTTATAATTACTGTAGAGTGTTTGCCAATGTGACGGCTTCTTGGCGCTAGAACTAGACGTGAAGTGAAGAATCAGTGTGGAAGAGTACACAGAAAAGTATTGTTTTAGATTAAAAATGTATTTCTTAATTAATTTGATCATTTATTTACTAATTAATTAATTCAGTTAGACGTATTTACAGTGTGACATGTCTCTTTGTGATTAATTTACTTTTTTCAAAACTTTATGGAAATTATTTGCATCACACAAAATGTGGTTTACTGATTTTTTTCGCCAAATATTTTCACTCAAGAAAAACAATCATGTATTTTACCAGCAAGAGACTTGATCAAGTAGAACATATCTTATGGTGAGACATGTCATGCTCGAACCAGTATTGTACAGGAAAAAACGAGTCGCAATTGAATAATACAGAATTCCGAGGATTTCACAAATTTTCGTGTAATGCAAACTTTTGTGAATTATGCAATTTTTGTGAGTGTATTTAAATCTTGGGCTAGGCCTATTTTCTTCAGAGTAGCTCAGAAGGTATCTAAGATGCTGGTCCAGAAATTCCCAGTTTGTACTGAAAACGCTGTTCCTCCAGCACCTGACTCTTTTTAAATCAGAGGACAGTGAAGACAGCTCCCGGCACAACACAGAAGACCGGGAGAGAAACAATTGTGGCCTTGGGGGAGGATGTGTTCTGTGATGATTGGTTGAGTTTAAAGGAATTGTTTCGGGCATGTGTATCTATGTACGACTTGTGTAGCGCAAGGCTAGCTGCAAAACAATTGAACAGAATGCAGAATGGTGGTTATACAGTGAGTAGTTCAGAAGTGAGTAAGACGGTGGAGGACGGTGGGTCTACAGACTCAAGTGGAGGGTAGAAAGAGAGGAGGAGTGCAGGAATTGTGATGGGTTCAGTTTAATAGGAGGGCAGGGGAAGCAAATGGGCATGGAAGTGATTTCTTAGGGAGTTGTGGAGTAAGAATCTTTTAGGGGTCATTCAGCACGCTGGTGGTTATTCTGTGAATAGGTGTTGCTTGAAGAGATGGCATGTCATCTCCTTCTGCAGATGGGGAAAGGAAGAAACCTGCTACTTCTGAATTAGAATGGTGCTGAGGATCCTAGGACTAAAGCAGGCAAATCCTTGGACCCACATCCTATGTCTCAAACAAATAATGCTGCTGCATGTTGTGAGTGTTCCATTGAAGGTCTCCATGTTGGTATCCAGGTGCTGTGGGATGTTAGAGTTCATTGACTTGAGGGTAGATCAGGTCTTGATTGTAAGAGACAGTGGATGACTTCGAGGATCAGTGTGTTTTGCCATACGTATGAAGATGTTAATGCATGCTGCTACATTGAGGACGCTGTACAGTGGTGTGTTGTGCCTCTCAAGGATGCTGGGAGTAGAATGTTTCCACTATTCAGATGTGAAAGGGCAGAGCCAAGATATGGTTCGGTGGCCTGAAAGTAAGTATCACACTCAAAGGATCAAGTCAATTGATAGGAGGTGGCTTATATCTTATCAGTGGTGTTTGTTGACCTTAAGGTTGGTGTTAGTCAGAAAGCCCACAATGTAAGTGCTGGTGATAAGATGAGGAGGGAAGCTGCCAAATGTAATCACGTCGAGCTGGCCTATTGTTGTTTTTTGTAGTTACTATTAATTACCACAAACTCTGTTTGGTATGATTGGTAAGGTTCAGTTTGAATTAGGATTTTTGTATCCATACTTGAATTGGAGCAAAGCATGTCCTCTCGATACTGATAAATTCTGATTTCCTTGTTGGCTAGCAGGACTCCTGGAGCCTTCCTGTACAGGTTGAAGCTCTATTCAAAGAGAATGGAGCCTTGAGGGAAGTCATCTGGACTAGCTATAACTTCAACCACTGCAAGATGATGTAATTGAAGACCATTGCAGTTTTGAAAGAGTGAATTCAGGCTTGATGGTCATTGGTGTTAAAGCCTGGAAAAATGTTGTGCAGGGCCAACAGGCAGTTTTAGTTTTTGTGAAACAGTAAAGGTTGCACTAAAGGGCATTTCACTGAAATGGGGCAGGTCAGATGTTAGTTATTGTGGCATCCTAGGATTCTGACCTGTTGCCAGGTGCTTCTGAATGTAATGATGTAAAATGCACCTGTCAGCAGTTGAAGCTGGGCTTTCTTCTGAAGAACAGTCTTGCTGTGAGTGGGATACTTGTCCTGGAATAAATCCTATTTGAACTTAAATGAACCGGTTTTTGCACTTCCTTACACCTGGCGACTGAGGATGGCTCTACTCTTTTGGAAAGGATCTCAACATTATTAAAGTTAAGTTAATTTTGAAGGTTAAGCATCTTTCACAAGCAAGTTAACTTCTACATTTCAAGTGACTTCAAGGTACTATTCTTTTGTTTTATGTAAAGTGGCACTTTGATTTGTACCAACTTGGTACCTGCTTTTTGTTGTGGGTGACGAAGGGGACTCTCTGGTGCCTCGTTCTTAAATAGACAAGAATTATGTGCAAGATTTTGTGTGCCTTGTACCTGTTTAGACTCTGCCTCTTCTACGTTCAATTTCGATGTTTGTGCGCCTATTTTAACCCTCCCGCTACAATGTTATCGTCGTTGGGAGGAAAGGGAAGCGTTTTTACCTTTCACGAATATGGCTTGCGCTTTCTCTCGAGCCTCTGGAAAACCTTGTTTTCATTTAACTTCCCTGCACACGCCATAGAACTCCGGCTCCGTTGTTGCCTGCGTGCAGTTCTGAGTCTTCAATGTCACTCTGCCGACACTTTCACGCTCCTCTACGCATTGCTTGATTTTGCGTGGTGGCCCTCTTGGAAGCATTAGCTGCACCCGATTTTAGCATTGCCTGGAAACCGTCAAACATCTCCTGCATGCTGTTTCAGTGACACGCACACTGCATTACAAACTGGTATTTATTTATTCCTTTGGAGAGCGTTTTTCCCGATGATTTCACCGCGTGTCTTCCGTGACATGCACACGTTGTGATACGTACACAAACATTTTTTTAAAAAAAGAGGAAAAGTTACTTTCATGGTTGTCTTACGTGACACGCACACGCAACACCTTGGCACAGACACCTTAGCACAATAATGTGAAGCCCTCTTCAAGCCTTCTTCATTTCATCTGTTTATGCCGTAACACGCACACGTCTTCAAGATTTTGTAAGTTTTTGAATTCTGCAACTTTGTCACGTGTCACATCTGTGATACGCACACTCACAAAAGGAAGGGGAGAGTTTCACAATTGCATATACTATCCCACATTGTTGCTTGTTCTACTGCTATTGCATAATTTGACTTTCCCCTTTCTTCAATGACATTTACTTGGTTAATATGGTAATGTTCAAAGTCATTTTGGCATTTTCTTTTAAGTGAATTTTCCTTTACAGTTCGATACATCCGTGTTATCTTACTTCAATTCAGTGTTTGAAGGAAGTTTTATTAACAAACATATATATCCCTCATTTTCAGCAAAACGACAATTGTTTGAATTTGAAGTGTTTCCTCCACTTTAAAGTTATTATTTTTTTTTTTAATTTGCAAAACGTGACTGCACCTCCTTTCTTTTTGTCATCTCCTGGGGATCCACCCATCCAATGGCAAAAATGGCGCAAGGTATTTGAAAGATACGCCAGAGTTTGTGGCTCTTCATTGAGTGCCGAGAGGAGAACAGCTTTGTTGTTAGATTGCCTGGGATCCAAAGGCCAAGAAGTTTTCGATCATCATCCTGAGGTTCATGACCCCGATCTTAATGAATATGAAATTTATATAGCACAACTTGATAAACATTACCTACCCAAAGTTAGTACCATTCTTGAAAGATACCATTTTGGTCACAGAACTCAATTGGACGATTAGTCAATAGAGAATTATATAACTTCTTTGAGGAAGTTGACTTCGTTATGTAAATTTGGATCCACTCTTGATGAGAGGATTATGGACCAATTTATGTTGGGCTGTAGCATAGAACGTGTTAGGGAGGAATTATGGCAAAAAGACGAACCTTCTTTAGAAGATGTAATTGTTATTGCGAAAAGAATTGAACTCTCTCTTAAATGTGTCGAAGTGATAAAAAAGGATGCTGACAAGAAAGACAAAAACTCTGTTCAAGTTGTCAAACAACCTCAGAAGGAACAAAAAGAACATTAGAGAAAGAAGATTACTTTTGAGGAAACTGGTAGATTCAACACCTTTCAAACTAAATGTTATCATTGGGGGAAGATAGGTCATTTGGCCAATGACAAACAGTGTCCGGCTTGGAAAGTCACCTGCAGCAATTACAAGAGGAAGGGTCATTTTTGTTTGTAAAGGTAAAACCTATAAAGGAAAGTTTAATGAAATATATGAGGACAAAGGCAACTCATATGATTCATTTGGCCAAGTAGACTGTGGACAAATCTTGCTACAGGTTACTGGAAATGAAGAAAGCTGGAACTGTCCAATGGATGAAATCTTAGTAGAAGGTGAAGCAACAAGCGTTCTTTTTGACTCAGGTGCCAAGATCACCATAGTGTCAAAATAATTTATCTATAAAAGATTAAGGATAACATTAAGGTTTTTCATCCTGACATTAGACCCTGTGCATATGGGGGTGAGCCGATCAAATTGTTTGGTTATTTTGGGGGTCTGTTGGAGTACAAAAATAAGTTAACCAATGCAAAAATATATATATCACAGAGAGGGGACAGAATATTGAGTTGGTTCCACCGGAGGGATCTTGGTGTCATTTTAGATCCAAATGATTCACCTCCCATTAGACTAAAGAAACATTTTGACACTAAGATAGTTTCCATTATGTATGGTAATCCTGCTGAGGATTTTATACAGATATTAAAGCGGAAATTTCCTCAAGTTTTTTTGTGAATCTTTGGGTTGTTTGCGGAACTACATTCACCACATCAGTTTGGTGGATGGTGTTAAACCTGTTTGTAGTAAAGTACACAATGTGCCTGTAGCTGTGAGAGAACAAGTGCAGAATGAGTTGGAACGTTTGAAAGCAGATGGTATCATTGAAGAAGTGGAAGCAACTCAATGGCTTGCTCCGGTTGTAGCTGCCAAGAAGGCTGATTGTTCTCTACGCTTATGTGTGGACCTTAGGGAGTTAAACAAACATGTGGTGGTGGACCGGTACCCTTTGCAATGATTGCAGACATGTTGATGTTGTGATGAGGTGCGAAGGTGTTTAGCACCATTGACCTTAAGTCTGCATATCATCAGATTAGGTTAGATGATGAGTCTAAAGATCTTACAGCATTTGTTACTCCTTTCGGTACCTACCTTTTGTCAGGCTTTCCTTTGGTCTGGTTTCAGCAGCCTCCGTTTTCCAAAGGGCATTGGAGAATGTTTTGAAGGGTTTGACTGGAGTAAGAATGTATCAAGACGATATATTCATTTTTTGAAAAGACAACAGAGAGCATGATGAGAGAGTGTTAAGTGTTTTGAGCAGACTTAATGAATTTAATGTAACTGTTAAAATTGAAAAAGGCAAGTTCAGGAGAGAATCCATTGATTACCTAGGTCATTCTATTTTGGCAGGCGGTGTGTTGACCAAGGAAGATCTTGTGGAAGCCATTCGCAAACTGTACTTTCCCAGTAATAAGGAAGAGTTGATGAGTTTTTTGGGAATGGCAGAATATTACAGTAAGTTCGTCCAAGGTTTTGCTTCTCTGTGTGTTTGCATGAGGCCACATCTCCCTAACAACAATGTTTTCCCTATCGCTGTTTTTTATCGCTGGAAATCCAACGATATTGCAGCTTTTCGCCGCTATTGCCGGGATTTCTATCATCTTGGTGATGCGCGTTGTTAATAGTGTGCTAACCGGGCAATAGAATCGGGCGATAGAAATGTTCACGCTACGCGCGGCCAGCGATAATTATCGCTGCTGCTTGATGATATGCCTCGAATTGGAGAAATTTTGGCATGTTAAAGATCAACTTTCAGAGCAAGGTGAGTTACTGGTTAGGGGTATGAGGCTTATTTCTCCGATTTCACTTAGGGAAGAGCTTATTTCTTTAGCGCATGCGGGACATCAGGGTATTTCAAAGACTAAGGAGAGACAGAGATTATCTTACTGGTGGCCCGGTATGGATTAAATGTGGTACGCAATGTCAAGGACTGTGTGCAATGCGCGTTGAGTGAGAGAGTAGCCAAGTCAAAGGTACAACCCATGGTTTAAAGGGACCACCCGGATGGTCCGTGGAAGGAAGTTGGACTAGACATGGTTGGTTCCATTCGGTCTTCTGGCTCTGAGTGGTATGTTCCGGTTCTGATTGATTCGTTTTCCAGATGGCCAGAAATAACTATTACACAGGGGGTTGAAACCAAGCATGTGAAGGCATTTTTGGCAAAGCTTATCGCTAGAAAAGGGATACCCAATACCATTCTTACTGACAATGATGTACAGTTAGTCTCCAGAGAAATGGAACAGTTTCTGTGTAGACATGGCATCAAACACAAGAGGTGTTCCTTATATCATCCTGAAACCAATGTAATGGTGGAGCGCTTTAATCGTGTTATAAAATAGACCATTGAAATGGCTAAGTCTGCAGGGTTAGATTGGCGCGAAGAAATTTGAAAGAAGGTTAGTATGTTAAGTAATTTTCATGCTAATGTCTTTTTTATCTTTTGTTGTTAAGTTCACTGTTTTGCTATTATTTCTTCTTTAGTTTTTCCCCTGTATTAGCTTATGTCCTTTCTTTTTTCTTATATTTGCAAGGAAGGAGATGTGTGGCATCCTAGGATTCTGTGCTGTTGCCAAGTGATTCAGAATGTAATGATGTAAAATGCACCTGGCAGCAGTTGAAGCTGGGCTTTCTCCTTAATAACAGTCTTGCTGTGGATGGGATCCTTATCCTGGAATAAATCCTTGTTGAACTTAAATGAACCGCTGTTTCCACTTCCTTACAGCAATGCTAAGTAGAAGTGGGCCCATTTGGGAAGCCCAGGCAATGGAATGATTTGGAGGACAGGAATTGTGAGATGAGCCCAAATATCTGCTAGAATTTACTAGGTCTGACAGTTGTGTGAGTCTTAGCAAGGAAGGGCATGATTTTGAGGAACAATTACTGGAAAGACTGAGTTGAAGGATTAAATTCTGTCACCTCTCCTTGTTGCAACTCAGTGATAATGGCAAAATGAATTATGATGAAATATATTGCATTTAGCATTGATATTCTATGTTGCTACAACTGGCAGTACTCTTCCAATGTTTCAATGGTGAGCATTTGTGCACTCATTTATTTCTCTATACGGTAAACTGGAAAGTTCACCAAAATGGTTTATAGATGACATTTTTTAATTCCAATCTAGGATCTGTCTAGGACACTGTTTAATTCCATGACACTTTTGGATAAAAATATGCACCTAAGGAACTTCCATATGAACTGAACGTGATTAGCATTTGTTACAAATGGGGATTCGGGTTGTGAGAGTATGCATCCTGTACAAGCAGGAACCACCACTCTAGTGAGTGTAAGCTAGATACACACTAAAAGATAACCTGTGCTCACCCTCTGGTAGCTTGGCACAGAGCAGTCAGGCTTATCTAAAGAGGCAATTTTTAAAGTAGCTGTGCAACACACACACGCACACACACAAACACAAACACAGTAACACAATGAAAACACCACAAAAATATTTCACACAGGGTTAGAAAAATAGATTATATTTATGAGTATAACAAGACAAAAATGACTAAAATCCAAGAAGTAGAACCATAGTTATGCATTTTTGAAGAATACATCAAAAAGTCACGCCTAGAAGCAAATAGAGCTTAGTAATTAATTGAGGTCGCACTGGACTGGGGTGAATCCAAAGTATAGGCAGACTGTGATGGAGGGTAGGCCAATTACAGTACTCACGCAGGTCCCGCTGAAAAAGTACCTTGGATGGAGCAAGCGTCGACATCGAAGGCTCGATGCATCGGTTTTGATCCGCGCATGCGATAAAGACTTAGACAACGAACCCCTTTATGCAGGCACTGCACCTTAGTTGAGCTGCACTGTCCGTTGTCATCGAGTTGCACAGCCTGTTGAAGCAATGTTGTCGACCGGCTCCTGCGTCAGCGTCGAAGGGCAATGAGTCCATTCCGATGAGCACAAATTCGTCACTCTGCCAATTTTGATGCTTCTGGACAGCAAAAATAACTTTTTTAAGGGTCCAGGACTGGATCGTCACCACTTGGCAGGATAGGGCTCATAGATGGGAGAGTCCAGGTGTTATTGTAGGATTGAAGAAAGTCTTTGATGGCCCCAAGACTTCAGAACAGAGGACGAGCCAACTAGCCCTTGGAGTCACTCTGGGTTTAAGTGAGATTAGTCCAGTCCTTGTCCTCAGCAAGGCATAGATCAACTGGCAGCAAGACAGCACAGCACAGCAGAAGAGCAGTTCTTCCAGAGCAGCAGACAGGCAGAGTGGCAATTCTTATAGCACAGTAGTCTTTACTCATGGCAGAGTTGTTCACAGGTTAAGTAGTGTACTGTCTTGGTAGGGTCAGAGCCCTAGTACTTATACCCAGTTGTGTCTTTGAAGTGGGGGTGACTTCAAAGCAGGCCCTTGAAGTCCAGAGGGCCCCCTTTTATCCTAGCCCTAGCTCCAGACTATCAGACTATCAGTAGGGGTTAATCAGTTCTTTGTGTGGGAAACAGGACACTGCCTATTCAGGTGTGTCAGCTCCCCCTCCCTCTTTCTGCCCAGGAAGAGCTATCAGAATGCAGACAAATGCAGATAAGTTCTCTGTCACCCCCACCCTTCCTGTGTTTGTGGCTGTCTAGAGGAATGCACATAGTGACAGCTGTCACTCACCCCAGATCTGTATTGGAGGCAGGCTGCAAGACACACAGAGCAGTCAGAGCAGAGAAATGCCCACTTTCTAAAAGTGGCATTTCTAAAACTGTAATGTTAAATCCAACTTACCATTAAAAAGGGTTTAAAATTACCATTCCAAAGATATGAATAGTGATGCAGCTACTCCTTTCTAATCGTAATTACATCTTAAAAGTGTATTAAGGCATTCCCAATGCTAGCCTATGAAAGGAGTAGGCCTCATAGCAGTGAGAATCGGATATAGCTGTTTGTCACTACCAATACATTTAAAACTTAAAGGTACATATCTACCTTTTAGTTACCCACCAGCCTGCCCTTAGGGTTACCTAGGGCCTACCTTTGGGGTGACCTATGTGTAATAAAAGGGGAGTTTAGGGGTTGGCAGATGGTTTTGAATGCAAAGTCGAAATGACAGTAAACTACACACACAGACAGGTTGAAAGGCTACTTGTGTGGGTGGCACAACCAGTGATACAGGCCCACTAGTAGCATTTAGATTGAAGCCCCCAAGTCAATGGTATACCACTTTATAGAGGACTTAGAGGTAAACTAAATATGTAAATCGTGCATACACCAATGTTACCATATTTAGAGGAGAAGCACATGCACCTTAGCTCTGGTCAGCAGTGGTAAAATGCTCAATCTCCTAATGCCAACAAAGAGATACACAAAAAGAGGAGGTAAGCAGCAAAAAGTTTGGGTGAAGGCCACCCTAAGGATGACAGGTCTAAGAGCAGATTAGACTCATAAGACTATACATTTATTCCCTGGCTGCCACACCACCTTCCGCAACCTTTCAAACGTTTGTTCTCTTACTGAACAGACAAAAGAGCAAACCACCTACCACTAAGTGATTAGATTTCAAAAGCCTTTATTTCGGTTCATCCAGGTCACAGTCAAGTTATCCAGGTGCCAGATAAAGCTACAGGCCCAGTAACTGTCAACAGGCTGGGGAAGGCCTTCATTTAATACTAGGGTTATACAACGTGTTTAACTGGTGATGACTTTGACATGGCAGATCTTGGAGGAATTTAATTCCAAACGTCCTGCACACAAATATGAAGGAAACCATATGTTTCTGTGGCCCAGAGCAGTTTGAGCCTGGCTCTTCAGAAGTCAGTAGGGTGTACTTGATACTGAGAAAGTCATGAAGATGGTAACGTTTTTTACAAGCCACACACTAATTGATCATTGGGCCACATGTGCGAGAGAATCAAAGTCCATCTGCATCTCACTGAGCTCTTACTCATGGTGCAAACTGTAGGGAGTAGTATGTTGGAATACATCTCTGGTCTCCTTGGGTCTTACACCTGTCAAGACAGACAGAATGCCATATACTGTCTCCAACAGCAGTGAAGGAGAGGAATGCAGAATCAAGGTATCCACTAATCCCAAAGTTACAAGGGGGTCTGGGTGGCCTAATTTTTTCAGAATGCCACAGTTTGCATTGTCTTTGGCAGAAGAGAACGTATCCCCCCACTTCTGCAATCAAGTAGGGCTTATCTTTGGATGCAGTCCAGTTATAAATCCAATGGAACCTACAAAACTCTCTATTGGAGCTTTGTGATTTCTATTAGTGTATTTTTTAATAAAAGTGCAATTATAGTATTTGTCAATTAATCTACACCTACTTTTACAGCAAGTGACTCACCAAAATCTCATGTGTGATTTCCTCTAATTCAGCCTGTGGCGAGAGCTCTTCAATCTCATGTATAATAATCCTACTACACTTCAAAGTGATCCTGTCTATCCAAGCAGAGCAAATAACAGATGCATTTACACTGAATTCGGAGCTAGACACTCAGCGCCTTGAAACCCTTACAGGCGAGTAGTCGCATTTTATAATATTACTGATTGATTGATTGAGCAATTCACTCTATGAGAGCAAATGATTCCTTACCAGCCTATCTGGTGTGAATTAACCTTCCTGGGTCACACCAGAAGGTGGAAGTACAGTGGTCCTTCCAATGGAGATGAGGTGGACTGGCCTAGATTGGATTGGACTGGATTGTTCTTTCTTGATGCTAAAAAGACACAGCTACAACAACAGAAGTTGGATTTGAATGTTCTGTCTTGAGAGGAAAAACAATTAAACATGATTTAACAAATTTCTGAATTGCACATGGCCAAATGTATAACATTTCAGAAGGAGACGCGTGCTCCACAAAGCACATAAAAATAGAGGACTGCCGCATTTGTATTGGTGCATACATTTAAGGACTTCAAGAAAGACCAAGTTGAAGTACCACAAATTGTGACTGGGAATGTACTTAAGAATTTTATATGTGTGATTTTAGGTTTAAATCTTTTTATTAGTTTAACAGCCAGCAAGTCAATGTACCATGCAGGAAACATCAAACCGTGGGCTACGCAGAGCCAAGGCTGGTGACTTGACACAAAATGCAAACTGAGGATGTAAAAAACAAAAGGAATAACATCTCCCCCCTCCCTCCCAATATCCCCCCCCATCCACTGCAAGTTAGGAATCATGTTTGGGTACATAGTATTCACTGTTGTGTTGTGTCCCGTTAGGTGGTAGTATCGGGTGTGGTGAGACCTAAGAGGCGTAAATACCTGGGGCACGTAGGTTGCTGGAATTCTTGGACCTCTATGGCTAAGAGTGGTTGCTAGAGCTCACAGAATGTCGAGCTTTCCCTGCCAGCGTAAGAGATATCTTCTCCAACCCCAGTACATGCCACAAACAATTGGAGCCAGCCTAGGTGGGAGGGAATTCGAGGAGTCTTCCAGTGAAGCAAAATGTTTTGAGTGGCCGTTCCTAGAGCTATCGCTATCTGGCACCTTCTTCTGGACTTGAGAGGATATGTTAGGGGATTCGGCACTCTGAGGAGAATGTATGCAGGAAATCTGGGGAGCTCTGTGTCAAGGTGTTTATCAATTTCGTCTTGAATCTGAGACCAATACTGTTGTATCTGCTCACATTCCCATAGAAGGTGAACCAACGTTCCGGTTTTCCCACATCCCCTCCAGCAATCTAGGCTTTGTGCGGGGTGGACTCGGTGGATGTATTCTGAGTGTACTGCCCTGTGTATAAGTTGCAAATAATGCAGCCTTTCAGACTCAGGAAGTCCATAGTCGGATCTAAGCTGTGGGAAGGAGATCACACCGTGTACATCAAATAGATGTCCCAAGACTCGCCATTCCGTAGCACGCCAGTATGTGAAGGTAGTCTCACCTATCCCAGGGCTTAAGTCTAGGTTGTCAAAAAAAGTGGAGTGAGCGGAGAGCGAAAGGCAGTCAGCTTGTGTCGGCTGTTAGTCTGGTCCCATGTCGTTAAGATGGCGTGTGTAATGTGGGAGGCGTATAGGTTGGGGGGTCTATGCGGCTTCTTTAAAAAGGGGATCTTCCTGAGTGACGTGCCCGCTACTGCTCGGTCCTGAAATAGCCAGTCTTTCTCTCAGTGCGATTCCATTCTACTAGATGCCGTAGCTGCGTGGCTTTGTAATATAGTTGGATGTCAGGAATCCCCTGTCCACCTTCATTAGAAGGGAGGGTGCTGATGAGTTTCTTCATTCGTGGTTTGCGACCCTGCCAGATGAAGAGGGAAAGCTCCGACTGTATTCGATTTAGCCAACTTGTGGGAAGTCGTAGAGGAAGCATCTGGAAGAGGGATAACATTTTTGGGTAAGACAGTCATTTTGACGGCCGCTATCCTCCCTAGCCAGGAAATAGGGCAATGCTTCCACCGCTGCAGGTCTGAGCAGATTTGAGTGTGCAATTTGGAGTAGTTGACTGATGGCGTGGTTTGCAGAGTGGATGCCAAGTGAATTCCCTAAGTAAAGAGCCTTGTTAATAAAGGTGCCAATGTGTAACAGAATTGTTAATAAAAGGCCACAGTGCAGCCATCTGGGCCGGGGGATTTGGCTAATTTAAGTCTTGATATGGCCGCTATGACTTCTTCTACTCGTATGTCGCCCTCTAGGTGCTCCGCTTGTTCCGGGCTCAATGTAGGGAGGTGTGCCTCTGTCAGGTAAGTGTCAATGTCTGCGTCCGCCAACCTCTGCGGTATAATGTTGGGCATAAAAGTCCCGAAATGTCTCAGCTATAGCCGCATCTTCTGTGACTAGTCTCCCCTTGTGGTCTCGGATCTCCTGGACCCCCTGTAACTGTCTAGTCTCACGCAGTTTGTGAGCTAGCAGGCACCCACATCTGTCCCCCCAAAATAAAATGAGTGGCGCAGGCGCAGTGCAGCATATTCTGTTCGATCTTGATTTTTGGCCGCTAATTGTGCCTGGGTTGCAATCAGTTGGTGCCAGATTCTAGGTGCCCCTGTTCGCTAGTGCATTTTTCTTCTAATTCCCTTACTTTCTGGGGGAGGTTGTCTCTCATTCGCCTGCACTCCGCATTGTCTGCCGTCGAGATGGCAATTAAATTTGCCTCTGATCAAAGCCTTGAGCACTTCCCATCGTGTGGACATGAGTGTGTCAGGATTGTCATTGTCTGATAAGTAATCATCAATAGCGCGCTGTACCTCTTCAACCATGTTTGCGCACCGCAGAAGGGTATCTCGGAGGCGCCACTGTCGCGTAGGCTGTTGAATAGGCTGTACGGGAGCATGGTCTGACAACGATGCCACTAAGATTTCGACATCTGATGTGATGTCGCAGAGAGCCGCAGAGCTTATCAGGTAATCGAGTCTCACGTAGTTTCTATGGGCACTAGAGTAGTATTCTCTAAGATGAGGATGGTGACACCTCCAGAGGTCCAGCAGACCTAGTTCCTCCAATCTATTCAACCCTACAGAGGAAAGCACGGCAACCTGGCCGAAGCGATGTGCCGACCTGTCGAGAGCATTATCAAATACTAATTTAAGATCGCCCCCCAGGAGAATCTTGCGCTCAACTGTGGAAATGGCCTTGGTCAAAGCCTCGTGAAGAAATCCTTCTTGACCCCCATTTGGTGTGTACAGTGACCCAATGACCAACATGTTTCCCCCAATCGTGAACTGATAAGACACCAATCTGCCCCTGATTTCGGTCACCTTCTGTACTACCTTCCCCTTAAAGGCCCGGGAAACTAAGGTCGCAACCCCTGTCGTTTTAGAAGGACTAGACAAATAAAATTGTGTGGGAAACATTCGAGACCTGAGTCGGCGACAGTCTTTCGAAAGCAGGTGTGTCTCCTGTAGTAGGTTACGAGAGGATCGCCCTGCGCTTGACAGGATTATTGAGACCTCTCACATTTAGCATGAGGATCTTGAGGTTAGTGAGGGGCATCCAGAGTTTAGGAGCATAGAGTGCCCAGAGGGACCCAGGACCGGATCTGTGCGTTCAGACTAATGTGCAGGTGCAAAGTGGGCCCAATACAGTATCACCAAGCCCAGGTGTGCCAGGTAGCAGTGAACGGGGGACCCAAATAACGAAACACCCTTCATGAACTGACATAACAAACTCAGGAAGAAAGATTAAGAGCTCAGAATACAGTCTGTCATCCAGGGACGATCAGTAGGAAGACTTTGCGGGGACCATAGGGTGGCCAAGTTTGTCCCTACGCCCCTCCTGCCGCCCACCACAATGCAAAAAGAAGAAAAGACAGGTAGCCCATACTATGCTCACGGAGTTTGTGTCTTTGCCAGCGCCTATTCCTCCGCCTAAACTTGATTAAAGAACGCAACACGATTGCTGCTTTATCATCCAACTCCTCACTGACGGCATGCACCAATTCTAATAGCATCTACAGCATATTAATTGCTGCCATCCTTTATGAAGACTATCGCAATCTAACATGTTACCTAATTTAGACTCTAATTAAACACTAAAGAATGAAGACTACATTCTAGATACATTACTTAGGAGTCCACGGGGGGCATTGACCTTACCTACATTTACATTGTGAGACCCTAAAGTTTTCCAGAATCAGATATTATAGAAACCTTTGTGACACCTTCAGTAAACCAAGGATTATCAACCCCTGCAGGTCTAAATTGTAGACCACTGTCCTGTTCCAGGACTATAAAGAAAGTTAAGACGGTTTCCCCCTGATGAAGGCTTAAAGCCCGAAACGTGCGCTGTGCTTTTTCATCGACCGCCAGCCTTTAAACTGTGTGCCAACACAACAATCCTTTCTGTTGGTTTTAAAATTTTGATATAATTCACTATGTATAGCACTGTTATGTATTGTTTGTGAAAAATGTTTTGTTCACCTTGTGCATATATGTATGTTTTCTAAATATATGTAATTGTATTATATATGTCATAAAGAAACTACCCAAATATTAAAAAGACATAAAAGAAAATGAAATAAGACATAACTAAAAAATATTAATTTATATAAACATAAAGAATGAAATAAGACATAACTAAAAAATATTAATTTATATAAAAATAAAGAAATACAACTTTGTATCAAAATGATTTGTCTTTAGTCATATGTACATGCTTATCTGATGTGCACTGTTCTCACATATATTCAGGCCTGATATTCTGTATGAATTAACCACTATAGATCTAGTGTATAGCTTTTCCTTTTACCCTTGAAGGGCTTCTAGTACCGCCTGCTGTCCCTTTGTGATCTCTACTTGATGAATACAAGCCCCAGCTAGGCCCGCAAGAGACAAGGGTTCGCTCTTCTGTAACGAAATCTATAAGGAAGTTGGCACGGAAACTGCAAAGTACAAAAACAACGTTTATTAACCCTTAAGGGTGGTCCTACAATCCACACAACACTCTTCAGTATTGCAAGGAGTAGCACAAAGAACTTGCATACACAGTCCCCTTTTATACACAGCGAAGGGGCTCATGAGTGGGTGGATACCACAGAGTTGAAGAACATTACCATTTAGGGTCATTCTCGATACCGAATCAATACATGGGCGGAGCTAACACACTCCTTGGGCCCGCGAAAACACATGGTCAAGCAAAGCTAATTATAACAGATGTGGTCAAGTCTGGGCATGCGCCAGATGGACAAGGGAGAGCTATTTATAACCTGTTGCTAGGCAGATTACAAGAGCAACTAACACAGAAGTCGGACTCTCCTCGTGGTGAACACATGGCAGCATGTCAATACAAAATGGAGTCCGGACTTCGGCCAACATAATGAGGAAAACACGATAAAAGGGAAACACTAATGTTTTCAGTGAATGCTTAATCACATTCTGCCTTAATTTACAACAGACGAACCTTTCAGCATTTACTGAAGACATCTGGCTTCCAAGAATAATCATCGTATATGTCAATTATCATCATTCCTTTAACCTCTTTAGCTAGACCCTTCTGGCGGGCAACATCGGCAATAGCTTTCTTGTCTGGAATGCAGAATGAAATGCATACAGAACAGCACAATGGTCCACATTGAATACACATACAAAGAAAGAACAGAATTGCTATAATAATGCAGAGACCAGTTAGAACCTTCCAACCCCAGGCAGTAACCAACGCCCAAAACCATCCAGAAAAGGACCAAGTGCCGTTTTCCGTGTGGATTTCGGCTGCTATTTTATGCAGCTTATTAATGGCGTTATAAACGGATGGCGTATGATCAGGAATGAACACACAGCAGCTACTTCCAATAATTTTACAGGCTCCTCCTCGATCAGCTAGCATTACATCCAATACCATACGGTTCTGCAATGCTACAATTCTGGTAATCTGTAACTCTTCCGTAAGATTCCCAAGAGCAGCAGCAGTCTGATTTGTCACAGCTTCTACCACTCTTGTTAATCTTCGGATCTTCCTACTATTCAAAGCGGCTCCGACAAAGAAAAACAGTCCTAAATTAAAATCAATATACTGTTGCAAACTGGTATCAGTTTGATCCACATCATCGATCGATAAAGTACGTTTATATCTATTTACAGTCACATTATTCAACAACTTCAAATCCTTATGATAGGACGCGGGTGCTAGAAATACAGGAGGTAATAGGAATGATACATAGCATACCCCAGCCCACCCAGCCGGCAAACGGTAATAACCTTTATTTCCACATACAAAATAGGTATTATGGGATGCTAGGAAGGTGCTGTTGTTCAGCCCATCGATGTTTAATACGGTTATACAATCACTGACACCGACAGGGATAAAACCCACACTCTGGACACACAGGTCCGCTTGGGCTTGAGCCACTTGGATCACAAATTTTTCCTTCCCCACAGTGTCTCTGGTATTCGTGAAGATATAGGGAATGGATTCATTGTCCGGTCGGTACTCTTCCCATTCCCAAATTGTTCCATTCGCTTGTGGATATCCACTCTTATCCTGATGGCATTCTTTATTAAGTCTGAAAAGCAATCGTCCCACTGTCGGTTTTCGAGTAGCAAACAACAGAGTGTACCATGCTCTACAAGAGCCATTGTGAGAGAAAGGGAGTGGTATGAATGGCGTACCTCCTTTCTTCTGATGGGCTGGCATCATCCCACATATCCAACAGTTCGTAGCATTTGTAGCAACGTGGGTGTGATGCAGCATCTGAATGAAAGTGTTATTCAAATAGGATTGCCGATGCTTCAACTCTTGGTATGGCAATGTGTAAAAATAGTGCTCCGCAGGCACTGGAGTCGTCAACACAAGTGTCTCTCGGGCAGGAGTTGCCTCCTCCACAAACCATGTGGTTATACCAACAATAGCTACTGTTAGCATGAACCCCAACGCACAAAGAATTTTCTTCTTCTCCATGTCAAAGGAAATAATACCCTGATATCTTCCTGAAACTAAAAGTCTGTCAGAACTCTTCCCCTTGGGCAGCGGTTGATTTCTTCACCAGCGGGCCAAGACGGGTGTCACTACACTAATGCAAGGCTGATCCCCCCCCCCTTGCCTCATCGGCTCTCCGTTTCACTAACCCAAGGGCCGTTCTGACAGTATGTCCCGGTACTGGAAACCTCACTTCCTTGGTCGCAGATGATATCGCCTTCCTCCAGAAGTCGTATGGTCCGGAAAAAGCTCCTCAGTGTCGTTTGGCTCTGCAGCACGGCCTGTTTCTGCTGCTAAGATGTCTCGTTGATCGGTCAGCACGGCAGACTCCACCAATCCGGGCGGTACCTTTCGACAGTGCAAGGAATGGATCCAATTCTTCCTGTTCGAGACTCGCACTGCCGTCCTCGTTGCAAGAAGGACCTGCTCAGGTCCGACCCATCTCGGCTCCAAACTGTTCGTCCTGTCGAAGACCTTCAGCATGACATGATCCCCAGGGCGGAGACCATGTCCTTCACCGGTAGACCGATCAGGGAGCGCCTCTCGGACCTGTTGATGAATAGAAACCAAGTTATCCGTTAACTGTGCCAGATAGTCACTCATCATCACACAAGGTACATCATACACAGCCTTAGGCCTTGGTGGACCCCAAATATTCATTGGGCGTCCAAACACAATCTCATAAGGTGTAAGGCCGGTTCGAGAGTGTGGCACCGACCTAATTGACAATAACGCCAGTGGCAAGGCGTCTGGCCAAGTCAAAGATGTTGAAGCTTGAATTTTGGCGATCTTAAGCTTCAGTGTACCGTTATACTTCTCGACTAGTCCTGCAGACTGAGGATGGAACACGGCGTGGAACTTCTGGGTGATGCCTAGGCCCTTCAAGACATACTTTATAACATCTGCTACAAAGTGAGGGCCATTATCACTCCACAGAAGTCTACAGACGCCGTATCGGGGGAAAAACTCTTTCAGCAATAGCTTCGCTGTAGTCATTGCAGTATTGTCTTTCGCAGGGTACGCCTCAACCCACTTACTGAAGGCGCAAACCACTACTAGAACATACTTCAAATTGTTACAGCGCTCAAGCTGGATGTAATCCATCTGCAGAACCTCAAAGGGTGCAGTGGGTGTCGCAAATCCTCCTGCTGGAGTTCGCGTGCCTTTCCCTGGGTTGTACTTCAGACAAATCATACAGGTCTGCACCACCCTCTTTGCTGTGCTAGCAATCTCTGGATGCTCCCAGACTTGGGTAAGCAATTTCACAATTGCGGAAGCTCCAACATGTGCTAGCCCATGTGCCATCTGGACCATAGGTTGTACAAAAGCCGTGGGTAATTTCCATCTATCCATCTGCTTATTTCTCCAGCAACCCTCGTCATCCAGTTCTCCTTCGCTAGCCCATTGTTCCCGCTCTTTGTCAGAAGCGGTCTTTTGTATTTCTCGCACTTCCTCCTTCGCATCATGCCATCTCTCCACCTGTGATTTCACTACATACATGGCAGTAGTACCGGGCTGCATCGCAGTCTCCCGTGCTACTCGATCCGCTAACGCATTCCCTTCTCCAACCTTATCAACTACTTTCCTATGGGCACTACACTTAACAATGGCAATTTTCTTTGGGTATGTCAATGCAGTTAAAAGATTGTGGACTAACTCCCCATGCATTATCTGTACCCCATGTGACGTTAGAAACCCTCTCTCCTTCCAGAGTAGGCCGAAATCGTGCGCTACTCCGAAGGCATAGCGGCTGTCTGTGTAAACATTCACACACAATCCTGTACTGAGCTCACACGCTCGTGTTAACGCTATCAGTTCCGCTGCTTGAGCTGATTTCTGTGGTATGCGTGCTGTCTCCACTATCGTCTGTAACGTAGTAATTGCATACGCTGCTGAAGTCGTACCATCTGGTAGCTTCAGGCATGATCCATCTACCCACAACTCTCCATCTACATCTGAAAAGGGCGTATCCTGGAGATCAATACGACCCTTTGTTTGTTCCTCAGTCACAAGAATACAATCATGCGCTTTCTGTGCCTCAGGCTGGGTCTCGGGGTATGGCAACAATGTGGCCGGGTTTAATGTCACGCACCTTTTTAACGTAATGTGAGGAGCTAAAAGCGTCAACTCATATCCCGTTAAACGGGCACTGGTCAAATGCTGCGTCTTTGTTTGATTAAGCAGGGCATCAACAGCGTGGGGAACTAACACCAACAGTTTATGGGACAATACAATTCCTTCACTCTGCCGTATTGACACAGCTGTTGCCGCAACCGAGCGAAAACACCCTGGTAATGCTCGGGCGACAGGATCAAGCACAGCCGAGAAGTATGCACAAGGGCGCTGCTTATCGCCGTGCATCTGCACTAAGACTGATAATGCACATCCATCTTTCTCATGCACATACAACGAAAAGGGTTTTGTATAATCAGGGGTCCCTAACACTGGTGCTGAACAAAGGGCCTGTCGCAATTGCTGAAAAGCAGCATCACACTCATCTGACCAAGGGATTGGGATAGGCGTGTCTTTTGTCAAGAGCGCTAGTAAAGGCTTAGCTATGTGTGAAAACCCCAATATCCACTGTCTACAAAAAGAAACAAGACCCAAAAATGCACGCACATCCTTCTGCGTGGATGGCCTTGGTGTGTCCAAAATTACTTGGATACGATCTGGTGTGAGTGCACGCCCCTCCTTAGACAAAAGGTGACCCAAATAAGTCACCTTTGGTCTACAGAATTGCAATTTCTTCCTAGAGACCTTATGGTTGTGGGACGCTAAAAAAGAAAGTAAGGCTATCGTACTTTTCTCACACAACTCCAGGGTGTCAGCCGCCAACAGGATGTCATCAACATATTGAATGAGGGCGACCCCCTCGAGTAAGGCAAAGGAATCCAACTGCCGCTTCAAAGCCTGACTATAAATACTAGGGCTTTCTGTATAGCCCTGGGGAATTCTACAAAAACGATAAGATCTATTGTTTAATGTGAACCCAAAAAGAAATCGGCTATCAGGGTGAATGGGGATAGAAAAGAAGGCATTTTTCAAATCAATCACTGAGAACATGGTCGCCGTAGGCGGGACCAAGGTAAGCAACGTCGTGATATCGGAAACCACCGGGTACTGAGGTATCACGATCTTGTTCACCTCCCTCAAATCAATTATGAACCGATAAACCTTTGCGTCCGTGTCCTTTTTCAGAATAGGGAGAATCGGGCTGTTACAGATATTATAGGGGACTTCTTCCACTACCCCCACTGCGATCAGGTCTTGCACAATCTGTATGAGAGCCTCCTCGCCCTCCTGAGAAATACGATACTGTGGGAGGCGTGGTAGCACCGCCCCCTCCTGGACACTAATGTGGACCGGAGGAATCACCATTTGTCCGACATCTGTGTCCGAAGTCGCCCACAAAGTTTGGGGGAGGGTAGCCAACAACGCGTCCTCTGAGATCGTACACATCCGCCCAGATCGGGGGTAGTTGTCATTTAATATCACCCTCACACCCTCAGGGGAACAGCGAATTGTAGCCCTAAAATGCTTTAACATATCAAGGCCCATAATGTTATCCGGTGTGTACGGAGCAAGCAGAAACGGACAAGGCGCAGAAAAACAATCAACTTTAAATGCAAGGGGCTGTGAAAGAGGGCTTCGGGAAAGTGTACCGTCAAACCCTACCGATGTAACTATTGAGCCGGATGGGGGAGCCCCCGGAACCAAGTACCTAGACAATGCACTACGTGTCGCTCCTGTATCCACTAGGAACTGATCAGTAGAACCTAAAACCTCAGCCGATACATAAGGACCCGTCTGATCGACCGGCACCTCAACTGATTCGGACCCCCATCCTACGCATTCCTATGCATGCTGAGAATCGTGATATCCCAATCGATCGCTGTCCGATACATGATACTGGTGCTGGCGATCGAAAACATTTGAGCTATCTCGGTGCTGTCCGGCAGTATCGAAACGGACATTATCGTTGGGATTCCCTCTAAAGTTCGAGAAGCCCCCTCTACCTCTCGGCCCACCCGGAGTGTGCCCCTGCCGCGAAGCACGCAACGCTGGGCAATCCCTGGCCCAATGGCCCAACTGCTTGCAATACGCACACTGGTTCCTATTCAAATCAGATCGGCCCGAAGGGGGACCATAAGATCCGCCCCTTCCTCTATTATTATTACCCCGGCGGGGCGGGCCATATACTTGTGCTAACATCACTTTGGTTTTAAGATCTTTCGATTTCTTCTCCTCCTGGCCCTTCGCCTCGTGCTCCTGACGCTCATAATACTGGGCAATGGTCAGAAGGGCCGTCGGTGTCGCGGAGGACCAAGAACTCTCACTCGCTTTTAACCGGGCCGCAACTGCCGGCAGCAGATTGGCCACATATTTGTCCGCGAAAAGGTGGCGGCCCGTGTCGTCAGTAAGCGACTGGCCACTAAAATCATGGAACGTTTCCTCAAACCGCGTAAAGAAGTCCGCGACTGACTCGTCAGCTTTCTGTTTACATGCTGCTAACATATTCCAGTCAATCTTTTTAGGGGGGATAATCGTCTTCAACTTAGCCACAATAGCCGCAGGGAGATCTAAAATATTCTGGGGTGGTTTCTGTGTGGGCTTCCGTTCCCTATCCTCATCCTCAAGGTCGGACCACCGGGCCTTGAAGGCAACCGCATCATCTACCTTCCGGACAGAGCGCCACGTATCCGGCGGTAGGATAAGGCCAAAGAACAGGTCTATATCCGCCAAGGTCATAATGCAAGAATTCAAGGCCCCCTCGACTTCTTCATAGAAGGCCGCTGGATTCTTGCGGGGGTCAGGCAATGCATTCTTTAATGCCATAACATCGGCCCTATGCCATGGAGTATAAACCCAGTTATATACAAAATATCCCCTTGCATCGGCGGAGTTAACATCCGAGCTAGTCCCCGCTCCTTTAGGAGGAACATACAAAGGCGCCGCCTCTCGCATCGGTTTAGCATGCACTACATTATCCTTATCTGACTGGGAGGTGGATGAGTGGCCCCCTGCCGCAACTGAATCCGACCGCTTCTCCTCCTCCGCTCGTTGGCGTGCTTTCTCTCGAAGGGCCAGCACCTCGTCCCGCAAGGCGAACAGCCGCCGAGCCGCCTCAGGAGCCTTAGAGGGAGAAAAAGCACCGTTACGTATTGCTCTGGCATCCGAAGACACTTCGTCAGGCTCAAAAACATGAGAATATTTACGGAAAGCATTAATCACTTCATCCGCGAAATGACCCAGAAAATACACTTTATCTCTCTCCTGCCATGGCCCCCAAATTTGAAATAATTCCTCCATAGATACCTTGCCTTTAAGCGCACGGAAGGAAATTTGCCGAAGCTCAGCCATTTGCTCGGCCGGCAACATGGACCGTGTGTCTACCTTACCCGAAGCCGGGTCAGAATCCTGCGGCCGCGGAGCGGATGCGCCAACATAAGGGGGCGGAGAGCGATCTAGCAAATAAAAATCATCATCAGGATTATTAAGGACAGGATAAAGCGGCTGGCGAACAACATATTGACCCGAAACTTGTAGCCTACGCTCTTTCTCTTGTCTGTCCGTTTGCTCTTTATCCTCCCGACGCTTCGCTTCCTGCGCTCGCACATGATCATTCTTTCGCTGCTCCTTATCAAACAGCGCTTTCTCACGTTTCTCTCGCTCACGCACTTCCTTCACCCATAATCGCACACACTCAAACATATCCTGACGAGCACGTCGCTTACACATACACTGTTCCACATACTCAATCTTACGTATATCAAACGAGCCATACAAAGGCCAACGCAACTCAGGATCCTTCCTAGTATATTTCCTCCATAACGTGCTGTACATTATGGAAGAAAGACCATGCTTCACGTACATATCCCTATTAGGAGTCCCCTCTGGGGGAGCTGGAGCAGATTCCTCGAGGTTCAACCGGTTCCCAAGACAGCAACACCACTTACGGAGTGCGCTGAAAGCAGGCATGCTAGGAATAATGCAAAATATGCAGTATTATCAAAAATGGCACTTAATCGTTGCGCCGTTCAAAGTTTACACAGCTCCGGAGAAATTTCTCCACATTACCTGCCTATATGTGTTGCAACGCATATATTTTCACAAAGACAAATTCAAAATATGACTAGTCACCATCAATCAAACTCAAATAGCCAGACCAGGCTTCAAAACTCGGAGCAAGTACCGTACAACGGTTCTTACCAATCAAGAGTCCAGGTTCCAACTGCCAAGCTCCACAATCGCCCAAACGGCTCTCACGGCAGGACCGACAGAAGAGGTCTCAGTCGATGACCGGCGCCACCCAGATGGTCAGCTCGGAAGGGAAGGAAGAAAAACCTCGGGATGCCAAGGCTAAGACGCCGCTGGCAGTGATCACGTCCCTGGCCAAACTCCTCACCTTCGTCGCGACCAGTCCTTCGAGCATCCGAGTCGCCGATGAGCCCCACGTGACGGGCGCCAATTGATGAATACAAGCCCCAGCTAGGCCCGCAAGAGACAAGGGTTCGCTCTTCTGTAACGAAATCTATAAGGAAGTTGGCACGGAAACTGCAAAGTACAAAAACAACGTTTATTAACCCTTAAGGGTGGTCCTACAATCCACACAACACTCTTCAGTATTGCAAGGAGTAGCACAAAGAACTTGCATACACAGTCCCCTTTTATACACAGCGAAGGGGCTCATGAGTGGGTGGATACCACAGAGTTGAAGAACATTACCATTTAGGGTCATTCTCGATACCGAATCAATACATGGGCGGAGCTAACACACTCCTTGGGCCCGCGAAAACACATGGTCAAGCAAAGCTAATTATAACAGATGTGGTCAAGTCTGGGCATGCGCCAGATGGACAAGGGAGAGCTATTTATAACCTGTTGCTAGGCAGATTACAAGAGCAACTAACACAGAAGTCGGACTCTCCTCGTGGTGAACACATGGCAGCATGTCAATACAAAATGGAGTCCGGACTTCGGCCAACATAATGAGGAAAACACGATAAAAGGGAAACACTAATGTTTTCAGTGAATGCTTAATCACATTCTGCCTTAATTTACAACATACTAGGTCGGGTCGTTTCGGTCGATGTCTGTGCCCCTGCTGCTGCCATTGCAGTTGCATGTCCCCAGCCCTTGGGATGGGTCTGCGACCTCCATTGTTCTCTTCGGGAATGAACATTGCCTACCAGCTGGCTTGCTTCAGAGAGGGAGCGCAGTTGGTGAAGTTTGCCATCCAAGCGGAAGATGAGCCGGAACGGGTGGCCCCAGAAGTATGAGATGTCGCGCTGACAGAGGTGCATAGTGATGGGTCAAAAGACCTTGCTTTTCTGCTGAGTAACCACGGCAAGGTCCTGATACAAGATCAGGGTATGGTCTCTGAAGGTGATCGGGTGCATGGATCTGGCCTTGCAGAGGATCTCCTCCTTCGTGCAAAAGTCTTGAACACGACCAAAATGTCCGCCGGCTGGGCTTTTTTGGAGCAAGGTGGGCCCACTCTGGGTGCTCTGTCCAGTTTAAGGTCAGTGTTGGGTGGGTTGCCAAGGATATGGTTGAAGAGGTCTCTCATGTAGTTGAAGATGTCCCCGGCCTCTTCACTAGTTCGCACCCCTCTGATCCTAATATTATGTTTGCGGAAATGGTTTTCTAGGCTATGCCGGACCCCCAGCACAAGGGCCACGCACGGTCGGACTTCCAGGAGGGACCGCGACTGGGCCTAACCCGTCTTCTGCCTTCCAGTTGCAATGCTCCGCTGTGATCGGGCCTTATTAGGTTGCTCCCACGCCCTTTTGTCGCTGCATCACCAGCTAGTTAGTGCAGTAGCTACCCGGAGCCACTCCCTCCGCCCCTTCACTTTGCGCCAAGGCTTTCGTGGCACCGCCGATCAAAAAGACGAGGAGGTCTTCCAGTCCCACGTCTCTGACCAGGCCTAGCTGTTCTGAGGCTGCCCCTCAAGCTCCCCGGCTGCACCTTCTGCTTGTGCCTCCACTGGTGGAAGACCCAGCTATTCAGCGGGAACCACCACCTGCTGCCTGCGGCTCTCGGCCCTTTCGTAAAGCTCCCGGTCCTGCTCTGACGTCCGCTGTGATCTCCTGTGTTGGGGCTGCCGCCAGAGGATCGGCGGCGTGGCCTTGCGGCACCCGGTCCATCTCTGGTGCTTACGGCGCCTACAATTGCCGTCTCTGGACTTCCAGGGCTCTCCAGGGGTTGCACCGTGCTAGTGTACTTTTCCCTGCATTTCTGGGGCCATGAATAGCCGATAGCCAGTGCTGTGTACGGCGGTAGGCGGGAGGGGTAGCGAGAAACGTCCTACCTCGCCGCCATCTTGGCCATGCCCCCTATATGTGTGATTTTAGAGAGCGAGCCCAAAGATAGTTTAATGAATCAAGCAAAATGTCTTAGAAGATGTCCTTGCTGAAATGGGGAGTCAATTAAGTGATTTCAGTTAAAAGGCACTTAGAGCAAAATTGTCTGGTCCATGTCTGCACCACCTAGACATCTGAAGAGCAAACTGAGAAGATGAATCATGGTAATCCAAAATTTCCTGGATAAGGGCATTGAAAATTGGTTTCCTTTGTGTGTAGATGAAACAGGGGAATATCTTCCGGCAGTTATACCCGTAGTCTGAGAAATAGCTAGGAAAATTGGAAGGTACTACTGTAGCTGACTCTGGATCATAGAGATCGGAATTAATTTTGAGACCATAATTCTTCACTACTTTTAATCAGGTAGGACTGCTGCCCAACTCTAGAGACCAAAGAAAGCGACACAATTGATCCTCACAATTCACAGTAATAGCCAACTTATCAGTGTTGAGCTTGAAATGATTACCATCCATCGAGTCTCACAGCTTAACAATGCAATGTTGCAGTAAATATGCAGAAGCACCAACTTCTGAGTCCAGCTCAAGGAGGACCTGAGATTGCCTGTGTCTAAATGTGGAGGCTGCTGCCCTGCATTTGATGACCAAGAGGCTCAATTTATGCATTGCTTTGATTGAATGACACTGATGAGTTCTGTGGGACATCATTGATCATCTTCCTGGTTGTACAGGTGAAATGAATTAATTAACCTGCCAGTAGTTGGAAAAAAATAATAGTACCACAGAAGACGTTCAAGCCCAACAGCCAGCAACCAATTCAGCAGAATAGATTGGCTTAAGGTGTCAAATGCAGATAACAGACTCAGAAGAGTTGTTGCATGGATATTGCAGCCATCTGCTGGCAGTGTGAGATACTCAAGAGCTGTAACTGTGATTGAATGAGTATTATTGCTAGGAGGGAAGCACTCCTAGAAACAGCTCAATATGTTTAGGGATTCAATGATGTCCAGGGTGTTATTTTCAAACAATGTGATAATAATAAGTAGGATTTTGAAATTGGATGATATTTATGGGGATCAAAATGGCTCTAGGTAGCATTTTTTAGACAAGCATATGACAACATCTATCGGGGAAGAAAAATGAGCCCCACAGTCTGTTTCTTATTTGGACGCCAGTATTTTTTTAAATGTAATATATGTACACTTACTATTTATTGCTTGCAAAATAAATATTTAGAAACAGAACTCTGGCAAAAAAAATTCAAATTACTTGGTTTCACCAGAAACTACATGCATTATGTACTTTTCAGAAGGATAGCCAGTAGTCACTATCACACGTTATTTGTGAAGGTATTCTTTATTTAATTGTTAGAAATGGGGGTCTCTTGATGGCAGTGGTATGCACCCTGTCCAGGTAGGGACCCTTCCTTCTAATAAGGTGCCGCAGGTCGATGCAGTGGCGAAACAGGTGCTGCGTCGATTTCCACAGCTGCAGACAGGTGATGTGTCGATTCCTTCAGCCGCACAGCAGGGCCTGCGTTGAAGTCAGAACGGAGGTCTCAGACGTCGGAGACATGGTGCTCTGGACTCGAGCTGAGGCAGTTCTTTGGGCTGCGATCAGGTGCTGTGTCAGTCTCTCAGCCGTACCGCAGCAATGCGTTGGTTGTTCAACCACACAGCAAGCTTTTGAAAGGAAAGACAGTGCTGGAAGGGCGATACATGGATTTTCAAATCTTGAAGCACCTTCTCCAAAGGCCCAGAACTGGAATTGGCACTACTTGGCAGGTCAGAACTCCCAACAGTGGAGTACAGCGAGGCTGTAGATGAAGTGTTTGTTGGCCCTGAGACTTTCAACATGAGGCAAGCACACACAAAGCCTTGGAGAACCTTGGAAAAGCAGGATACATGAAAGCAGAGTCCAGTTCTTTCACTGCCTACAGACAGAAGGAGTGACTGCAGGCCAACCCGGCAAAAAAACATACAGCAAAGGTGCAGTACTCCTCCTGAAAGCTCTTCAGCTCTACTTCTTTGCAGAGTCCTCAGTTTAGAAGTTTTCTACAGATGCTCATGCCCCGTTTGGCCTTTGAAGTAGGCATACTTCAAAGAAAAGTCGTTGTTGTCCACAAGATCTTGCCCTGCTTTGGCTCCAGACAATCTGCAGAAAAGTGGAGACGGCATTGTGAGAGGTGGGGGAAAACCCTATTTAGGTGTCAGTGACAACTCCTCCCATCTCTCTAGCTCAGGAAGGCCCATCAGCCTGGTGATGGCCCATCAGGATTTGCAGGGCTCACCTCAGCTCCCTTTGTGTGACTGTCCAGAGTGAATGCAAAAAACAGCCCAGCTGTCAAGCCTAAACCAGACGTTGATTCCACAGGGAAGGAAAGAAACAGAATGGTAAAGCATGAAAAGGCCCACGTTCTAAAAGTGTCATTTTCAAACACACAATTTAAAAACCAGCCTCACTAAAACATCTCTTTTTAAATCCTGAGTCCAGGGAACCTAAACTCCAAATATCTATCTTTTCCCAATTGAAAGTTATACTTGTAAGATGTTACAAGGCAGCTCCATTGATAACCTATGGGAGAGATAGCCCTTGCAATAAAGAAAACTGAAATTGGCAGCATTTCACTATCAAGACATGTAAAATACACTAGTACATGTCCTACCTTTCACGTACACTGCACCCTGACCATGGGGCTATCTTGGGCCTACCTTAGGGGTGCCTTACATGTAGAAAAAAGGAAGGTATGGGCCTGGCAAGTGGGTACACTTGCCTGGTCATCAACATGGCAGTTTAAAAGTGTACTCACAGATACTGTAGTGACGGACCTGAGACATGTTTGCAGGGCTACTCATGTGGGTGGCATAATCAGTGCTACAGGCACAGTTTTAGCATTTTGTTTTATAGGCCCTGGGCACACACAGTACACTTTACTAGGGACTTACCAGTAAATCAAATATGCGAATCATAGATAACCATATTTACCACAATTTTCAAATGGGGCACTTGCACTTTAGCACTGATCAGCAGTGGTAAAGTGCCCAGAGTTAAAAAAAAACAGCAAAAATTAAGTCTAGCACATAGTCAAAAATACAGGAGGTTGAGGCAAAAAGACAGGGGAAACCATGCCAAGGATGCCAGGTCTAAAGCTAATTAAATGTACTGTTAGTAATTGGGCCTCTAGTTGGTAGAGGTTTGCCCCCTGTCCAAGTAGGGACCACAATCCTAATCAGGGTAAGTCATTTAAACACCATAAGTGATCCTCTGCTCAGCCTCTGGTAGCTTGGCACTGAGCAGGCAGGCCTAATCTAGGAGGAAATATGTAAAGTATTTGTGCAATACAACACACTGTAACACAATGAAAGCAACACAAAATTACTCCACATCAGGTTAGAAAAATACATATGATTTTTATAAATAAAACAAGATCAAAACAATAACAATCTAATGAGTAGAAATTGAGATATTATTTTTCCATAATAAAAGTAAAAATAGTGCACAGTGAGGAAATTCGATTTTCGATCTCGATCGTATTGACCTGCCATTTTGTAAACCGCCGCCATTTTGTGTTGCCCTCACTCAGGCAGCGCGACGGACGAAGTCTTTTCTGCTTTTCCTGCAATATTGTGTCAAAATAAGCCTTCTGCCTCTGTTTACAAAGCTGGTGTTAGGGACTGGCCGAGTACACTAATCCCTGTCTGGTTTTTCTAATCCCTGTCTCAACTATCTGTTGGTTCACACTATTCTCTTCTGACTTTATCTTATCCTCTGGCCTTCGCTGTCCTCTGCTCGTATTCTCTTGTTTCACAACTGTCCTCCAAAACACACAAACGTATCTTGCCACCTGCAAGTCAGTTGCAGACACGTTAATACCTTAACCTGTGGGGAGGGGTGGCAAACACAGTTGAAGGAGAGGCTTCCTCGAGTTACTCGACACCTTGTTTTCCAACCTTTTCTATTGGCTCTGTCCTATCTCAAACTTCCCTTATTGGAACTCAATGTGTACGATAGGTGTGTTTTCTGGTTAATGTATATGTCTTCTATACCAATATAAGATTGTACGCCACGGAGTGAAGTGGCAGTCTCCTGAGAACATACCGTGTGTACTTCTAGGACAACTGTACTAGCTGCAGCTAATAAAATCTGATCTTTTACGCTGACAGAGTGTCCCCGTGTCTCTGTTAGCTGAAGCAGGAGAACCCAGGAGATTAAGGAGTACCCTGCGCCGCCAGGTCCAAAAGGTTCTGGTTCTTCAACTGGCGCCCAACGTTGGGCAGCTTCAGAGGTAGTGGTTCTGCCTGAACGTCGTGAGGAACCCCGCAAGAGAATTCTGGAGGAATCGCGAGCCACGTCAAGCGACCCCAGTATGTCGAAAGTGGCTCGAAGGTCTTTTGCAGCGCAGTTACTCCTTCCTGACGGCTACTGATGACTGCTGCCCTGACTGCCGCCCTGCCTTGGCCCCCTTTTCGATGATGTATGGTAAGGCGAGACGATAGACGGGCCTCTGTTGGCGTAAGAAGACATCCTAGTTAAGTATTGGCGGGTCGCTCCCACATTGGTTCTTTGGTCCTTTTGGTTCTTTGGTCCTTTGGTTCTTTGGTTCTTAGGTTCTTTGGGTCTTTGATTCGGGTATCGCAATAACCGAAGCCGAGGGGTAAGTACATTTGTGCTGTGTTAACTGATTATTTTTTTTTTTTTTACCCCCTTGATGTTTGTGAACAGTCCAGTGAAATAACGATGTCTGGTCTGACTCAGTTTAGAAAACTTTGTTGCTTTGGTTGTAATAGGGATTCCCGACTGGAGGACTCTTGTCCGATTCCTTCGGTTGGAACTCCCACTTTTGAGCTCTATTCTAAACATGGTGTTGGCCCCATTGCCTTTAACGAGGCATGGATCCGATACACGAGGAATGATGGTGTTTTAAAATTGCCAGAAAATGGTAGTTTTGAGCCTGATATATTAGATAATTTGGAAGCTATTTTATTTAAAAGAAAAGCCCGGCCGGCAATGTTTGACTCTTTCCGCCTTTGGCGTAAGGAAGCCAAACAGAGAAAAATTAAGCAAGAAAAACGAGATAGGAAAACACAGGGTATGACGATTATACAGGCTGCTCAACAATTTAAAGATGATGAAGTCGATAATGCGATGGAAATTTCAGAGAGACAGCATCATATGGCGATAGATAAATGCTATCCGATGCTGCCAGCTTCCCCTTCCGATAAAAGAAAGGATTCAGAGGAAGATCCCTTGATGTCTCACTTATTGAGATTACCTCCGCCCTATGTACAAGGTGCTAATGCACCCCCGTTGTTTCAGCCTGTCCAGCCGCCAGCTGCGCCTCCGCTTGCTCCGGCTCTTCCACATTTGCCCCCTCAAGTATTGCCGCCTCTGCCGGCTTTGCCTTCGACTCCTTTGCCTTCATCTTCTTTGCCTTCTGTTCCCCCGGTAATTACCGATTCCCTTTCAATTAGCTCGCCTAATACTTTGTCCCCTATTCTTATGTCCAATTCTCCGTCTATGCGTAAACGACTCACAGATACGGTTTCTGGTCTTTTATCTCCTTTCTTTGAAGCCGGCTTTTTCTCGAAGACAGTCTCGTAGTCAGTTCCCAGCTTCCGAAGAACGAGAAAGGTTAAACTCTCTCGCTCGTAAATGGATTGAGAAAGGTCCTCAGTATAGTGTGCTCGACATTATGCCTACCTTCTCACAGTGGAATGCACCTACACAGAGATATGTTTTTAATATCATGTGTGATACTCTTGTTAAAGGATGGGAGGATATGGATTTGGGTTCGGTCCCTCAGGGTCTGTTAGATATTCAGGCTGATTTTGATAAGGGTCTCATTGTGGCTTCCAAGGTTGAGGACGCCGTAAAGCGACTTGTTACCTTTAGAACCTTATTTACCTCCCAGACCTTTCTCGACTCCGATCCCTCATTTAGGTTGACACTGAAAAATTATCCAATGAGAGAGGTTCCCCCAGTTTGGAGAGAAGAGGTTGCGGGAGTAGGTAATAATCCAGCTATTCCTGCTCACTTCCAGTGAATATGGGTACATGTTCCCTGGAAAAGATCTGAAGTTTTGGCTCTTAAACAGTTTTTACCGGATCCTCGTAAGAACCCTGCAGGTTATTATAAAGAATTAACACAGACCGTTGATGCCTGTATTATGAATTTAGCAGACATTGACATGTTGATGGGGAATGTAGTCCCACAAGCATTATGGGCTAAATTCATAAAGAGAATCATGCCCAAGAATTAGGTGCAAATTGGGATGCTATCACTGCCGCAGATAGAGACCAAGTGGGTGGTGCGAAGCCCGATGCTTTGATTTCAGAACTCCCTGGTAGGATTATTACATTAATGAAAACGATGATGCCTGCCTTGAGAGTTAACTGGGATAAACTATCCGCGTGCATACAGAAGAAAGATGAGAGTGTCTCCGATTTCTTCACTCGTTTCGAAGAGACATTCATTGATCACAGTGGTCAAGATATGACTACGGAGGGTGGACAGCGATTATTTGTGGATAAGTTTGTGTTCAACCTGCTTCCCGAGCTGTCACACAAGTTAAAAGACTCCGAGAGTTCATGGGCTGTTTCTTCTTCAGCCCAGATATTGGCTACTGCTCAATATCATGAAAATAGAGATAAAGAAGAAAAAGATAAGCAAGAGAAAAAGACTAAAGATTTGAAAACTAAGGTTCTCTTGCAACAAGCTTATCCACCACGTTATGCTCAGCCCCAGTTTCAACAGCCTCCGCAGTTTCAGAGGGTGTATCAAAAGCCTGAGCCATATATTCAGCGACCTTTGTTAGGTCCTAATCAATGTGCCTATTGTAGAGAGGAAGGTCATTTTAAGAATAGTTGTCCAGTTTTATTGCAAAGTAATAGCACACCATCTGCTCCACGAGGTCGTGCTGGCCTCCAGTCAGCAAACAGAGGTAGAGGTCGAGGTATGTTCAATCAATCAATCAATCAGTGACACTTGTAAAGCGCGCTACATACCCGTAGGGTCTCAAGGCGCTGGGGGGGGGGGGGGGTGCCGCTACTGCTCGAACAGCCAGGTCTTCAGCTTCTTCCTGAAGGAGAGGTGGTCTTGGGTCAGGCGCAGGTCGGACGGGAGGGAGTTCCAGGTCTTGGCGGCCAGGTAGGAGAAGGACCTTCCTCCTGTAGTTGCTCTGCGGATGCGGGGGACGGCGGCGAGGGCGTGGTTGGCTGATCGGAGGTGGCGTTTGGGAGCGTAGAAGTTGACTCGGTTGTTGAGGTAGCTCGGGCCTTGGTCGTGTAGGGCTTTGTGTGCGTGGGTGAGGAGGCGGAAGGTGATTCTCTTGTTGATGGGGAGCCAGTGAAGGTCTCTCAGATGTCCGGAGATGTGGCTGGATCGTGGGATGTCGAGGATGAGTCTGGCTGAGGCGTTTTGGATCCGCTGGAGTCTCTTCTGGAGCTTGGCGGTGGTCCCGGCGTAGAGGGCGTTGCCGTAGTCCAGTCGGCTGGTGACGAGGGCCTGGGTGACGGTCTTCCTGGTCTCTGTGGGGATCCACCAGAAGATCTTCCGTAGCATGCGTAGGATGTTGAAGCACGCCGAGGAGACGCTGTTGACTTGCCTGGTCATGGAGAGGGAGGAGTCCAGGATGAAGCCCAGGTTACGTGCATGGTCTGTCGGTTTGGGTGCGGTGCCCAGGGCGGGAGGCCACCAGGAGTCGTCCCAGGCGGAGGGAGAGGAGCCCAGGATGAGGACCTCCGTCTTGTCCGAGTTCAGTTTCAGGCGGCTGGTCGTCATCCATTCGGCTACCTCTTTCATCCCTTCGTGTAGGTTGGCTCTGGCGGCGGCGGGGTTGTTGGTCAGGGAGAGGATCAGCTGGGTGTCGTCGGCGTAGGAGTTGATGCTGAGGTGGTGTTTGCGTACGATGGCCGCGAGGGGGCTCATGTAGACGTTGAAGAGGGTGGGGCTCAGGGATGATCCTTGGGGGACGCCGCAGATGACTTCGGAGGCCTCTGACTTGTAAGGTGGTAGGCGGACTCGCTGTGTTCTTCCGTCGAGGAAGGAGATGATCCATTCCAGCGCCTTGTCCTGGATTCCGATGTTGCTGAGGCGCCGTATTAGGGTGCGGTGGCAGACCGTGTCGAATGCCGCGGAGAGGTCTAGGAGGATGAGGGCCGCTGTTTCTCCATTGTCCATCAGGGCTCGGATGTCATCGGTGGCGGCGATGAGGGCGGTCTCGGTGCTGTGTTTGGCTCGGAAGCCGGACTGTGAGGGGTCGAGGGATCCGTTCGTCTCGAGGAAGGCGGCCATCTGCTTGTTGACGGTCTTCTCGATGACTTTGGCTGGAAACGGGAGAAGCGAGATGGGGCGGTAATTCTTGAGGTCGGTGGGGTCCGCTGTTGGTTTCTTGAGTAGAGCGCTGAGTTCGGCGTGTTTCCAGCTCTCGGGGAAGATGGCGGTGTCGAAGGATGTGTTGATGATGTCTCGCAGGTGGGGTGCGATGACAGCGTCGGCCTTGTTGAAGATGTGGTGGGGGCAGGGGTCGGTTGGTGATCCGGAGTGGATGGAGTTCATCGTGCGGATGGTGTCTTCTGTGCTGATCGGGGTCCAGGCGTGGAGGGTGGTGGTGGGGGGGGCTGGCTGGTCGGTCGTGGTGTGCGTTGGTTGGTTGTTGAAACTGCTGTGTATGTCCGCGATCTTGTTGTGGAAGTATGAAGCCAGGGAGTTGCAGAGGTCTTGCGAAGGGGTGATGTCGTTGTTTCCCGCGTTGGGGTTGGAAAGCTCTTTCACGATGTTGAAGAGTTCCTTGCTGTTGTGTGCGTTGTTGTCCAACCGGTCCTTGAATGCTGTTCTCTTGGCGGCGCGGATCAGCTGGTGGTGTTTCCGGGTGGCAAGTTTGTAGGAGGTCCTGTTGTCCGGTGTCGGATCCCTTTTCCAGACTTTCTCGAGGGCTCGGCAGTTCTTCTTGGAGCTCTTGAGTTCGTCGGTGAACCATGGGGCCTTCTTGCTGCCGGGTCTGCTAGGCGGGGTCCTCAGCGGGGCGAGTTCGTCCGCGCAGTTGCTGATCCACTTCGTGATGTTATCGGCGGCCTGGCTGGGGTTCGCTGAGCTGGCAGGAGGGTGTTGGCTCAGGGAGGTGGCGAGCTGGTCTGCTGTGATCTTGTTCCAGCTTCTGTGGGCGGTGTGTTGCTGGTGTTGGTGGGTCGTTGTTCTCTTGAAGGTGAAGTGGACGCAGCTGTGGTCCGTCCATTGAAGCTCTGTGGCGTGGCTGAAGTCGATGTCTGTGCTGGATGAGAAGACGGCGTCGAGTGTGTGTCCGGCGAGGTGGGTGGGGGTGGACACCAGTTGCTTGAGTCCCAGGTTGGCGAGGTTGTCGAGCAGGGTGCTGGTGTTGTGGTCGTTGTTGTTCTCCAGATGGAAGTTGAGGTCTCCCAGGAGGATGTAGTCAGCGGAGGGGAGGGCGTGCGGGCTGACGAAGTCGGCGATGTCGTCGCTGAATTGCGTGCGTGGTCCAGGGGGTCGGTAGATCAGGGTGCCTCTGAGGGTGGTGTTCGGGTTGGTGTGGATCTGGAAATGCAGGTGTTCGGCGCTGGTCAGGGTGTTGTCGGTGCTGGTCGTGAGGCGGATGGTGTTCCTGTGGATGATGGCGATGCCTCCTCCCATCTGGTTGGCGTTTCGGTCCCTCCGGACGACCTTGTAGCCCTCTGGGATAGCGATGGCGATGTCGGGAGCTGAAGAGGCGTTCATCCAGGTCTCCGTGAGGAAGGCAACGTCTGGGGCTGTGGTGTCGAGGAGGTTCCAGAGTTCGATGGCGTGTCTGTGGACGGAGCGGGTGTTGAGGAGGATGCACTTGAGGTGGGTGCTGCTGGAGTTCGACTTGGCGGGTGCTGGTGCGGGGCTGGTCTGGATGCAGGAGAACTTGCAGGCGTGGCAGCTGAATGGTCCGTGGGTGCGTCTTGGAGTGGCTTGGTGGCATTCTGGGTGTCGGCCGGTGTTGAGAGCGGTGAGGGTGGCGGCTGAGTACGTCAGGCGGGTCGGTCGGGCTCTACGGGGGCCAGGGGTCCTGGCACTGGGCGCGGTCCAGGCGCGGACGGGCGCAGACGGGCTTACCTTTGGCGCGCCTTCGGCGCACAATCGGCGCGCCCGCTGCGCGTGACCGCTGCGCGTTCGCACGGTCGCCATTTAAGGCGAAGTGCGCGGGTGGGCGGGGCAGCTGGGAGGCGGGAGCGGGGAGGGTTACAGAAGAAAAAGGGGCGGGGACAAGCGGCGGTGGCGGGAAGGGAGGGCGGGGGGCGGAGCGGTAGGCGGACAACCAGGAAGGAGGGTACACACGATACAATACTGAACAGGCACAAAATAGCGACAAAAACGGGGAAAAGCAGAGAAAACAACAGATCAGTGAGACAAGCACAAATACCTGACAAAACAACCAAAACAAGGGGAAAAAGTGCTCGCAGCGGCGGCAGCCGGCGAACGAGGCAAAAACGAGGCAGCAGCGAGGCAAGGGGCACACGCAGCAGCTGGTGGCCGTGCGGCGCGGGGGTGTCCCACAAGTGGGTCACACTCACCTGCGTCGCACGGTCGCCATTTAAGGCCAAGTGCGCGGGTGGGCGGGGCAGCTGGGAGGCGGGAGCGGGGAGGGTTACAGAAGAAAAAGGGGCGGGGACAAGCGGCGGTGGCGGGAAGGGAGGGCGGGGGGCGGAGCGGTAGGCGGACAACCAGGAAGGAGGGTACACACGATACAATACTGAACAGGCACAAAATAGCGACAAAAACGGGGAAAAGCAGAGAAAACAACAGATCAGTGAGACAAGCACAAATACCTGACAAAACAACCAAAACAAGGGGAAAAAGTGCTCGCAGCGGCGGCAGCCGGCGAACGAGGCAAAAACGAGGCAGCAGCGAGGCAAGGGGCACACGCAGCAGCTGGTGGCCGTGCGGCGCGGGGGTGTCCCACAAGTGGGTCACACTCACCTGCGTCGCACGGTCGCCATTTAAGGCCAAGTGCGCGGGTGGGCGGGGCAGCTGGGAGGCGGGAGCGGGGAGGGTTACAGAAGAAAAAGGGGCGGGGACAAGCGGCGGTGGCGGGAAGGGAGGGCGGGGGGCGGAGCGGTAGGCGGACAACCAGGAAGGAGGGTACACACGATACAATACTGAACAGGCACAAAATAGCGACAAAAACGGGGAAAAGCAGAGAAAACAGCGTTCTCTTCCTCCTCCTAATTCCGTGAATTACTTTGATCAGCAAAACGTTCGGTCTACACAGTACTACAATGAGGATTGTTATGTTGAAGGCGATAATGAAGGTCTTCATGCTAACTAGGACAGCCATGGACAAAGTAAGGGAGTTGTGTCGATTCCAGTAGATCAGAATGGACCTTATGTTAATGTCACTACAATGGGTGTTTCAGAGCCATTTCTTTTAGATACTGGTGCGATGAGAAGTTCTATCATTCATTCAAAACTCCCTGGGGCACCTTTGTCTGGCTTAACTAATGTATCTGTAGGTTTTTCTGGCGCCCCAGTTTGTAATCCGGTCTCTGGCCCTTTGCCTATTTCAATTGGCCCTTATGATTTAGAAGCTCCGCTTCTCTTAACGAATGGTTGCGGCGAGAATCTATTGGGCTTAGATCTACTAAAAAGAATGCATGCAACAATATATTGTTCTCCTTCTGGTGTATATCTCACTTTAGGACAGAAACTGACTTCTCCAATGTACTTGTCGAAAGATCAATTTCCTCCTGAATTGCTCTCTCTTCCTGCAACGCTTTGGGCTACGGGTCCGAATGATGTTGGTTGTCTTGAGATCCCACCGTATGTTGTTACTCTCAAGCCCAATGTTGAATTGCCACGTGTTCCTCAATATAGAATTTCCACTGAAGGTGAAAAAGCGCTTTTGGAAATCATTCATGATTTGATTCAGAAGGGAGTGGTTGAGGGAACGAGAGGAAACATATGTAATAGCCCTATTCTTCCCGTTCTTAAACGCACTGATCCTTCTCAGCCTCCTGTTTATCGTTTTGTGATTGATCTTCGGGAGGTTAACAAAATTGTTATACCACAGTTTCCAGTTGTCCCAGATATCACTGCACTGTTGACAATGATACCTTCTACAGCGGTTTGGTTTTCTGTTATCGATCTGAAGAATGCTTTCTTTAGTATTCCCATTGCCGAAGAAAGTAGAGATATTTTTGGCTTCTCTCTTGGAGGCCGAAGCTTCCGGTTTAAGCGCGCACCTCAGGGCTATTGTGAAAGTCCCTCCATTTATAGTCAAGCTTTGAAATGTCATCTTGATGTTTTTTCTTGGCCATCTGGTGGTGCTCTTATTCACTACATGGACGACTTGTTGATAACTGCTGATTCAGAGGACATATGCAAGAATGTGATGGTTGCATTGTTGCGACACTTATCCAATCTTAATCATAAGGTTTCACCTTCTAAGCTACAATATGTTCGTCGAGAGGTTACCTACTTGGGTCATATCTTGTCAAAGGAGGGAAGACGATTAACCCCAGAACGTATCCAATCAATTGCGCAAATGTCTGTGCCCTCCACACAAAGAGAGGTACGTGCCTTCCTGGGCATTACTTCCTATTGTAGGCAGTGGATCCCTAACTTCTCTCTGTTGGCCAAACCTTTGTTGGCACTCACTTTGAAAGATACGCCTCAGCCCCTTCCGTGGACTGACGAATGTCAGAGGAGTTTTGCTGACTTACGTGCTGCTCTGTGTTCTGCTCCTGTACTAGGTACTCCTGATTACAGTAAACCTTTTACGCTCTATGTTCATGAAAAAGAAGATTGTGCGTTGTCAGTCTTAACGCAGCGATTTGGAGACAAACAGCGGCCATGTGCCTATTTCTCAGCTACGTTAGATCCAGTAGCTAAAGCATTGCCTAGCTGTCTTAAAGCAACAGCAGCAACAGCAATTTCTATTCGACAGTCTGCTTGAGTGGTGCTAGATAATACTCTCATTGTTATGGTGCCACATGCAGTAGATTCTTTGCTAAACAGAACAAAAACGCAACATCTTACGAGTGCCCGTTTGACTGGATATGAGCTGACGCTTTTAGCTAGTCACATACACATCAAACGATGTAACACTTTAAATCCAGCTACTTTGTTGCCTCTTCCAGAAGAGAAAGGTGTTCAGGAACAACATGATTATTTCCTCCGTACTGAGGAAGAGACAAAAGGTAGAATTGACTTGACAGATACGCCATTAGTGAATCCGGATGGAACACTATGGGTAGATGGTTCTTGTTTTAAGCTTCCTAATGGAAAGACAACTTCAGCTTATTCGGTTACTACTTTGCATACAGTTGTAGAAACAGCACGCATCAGACATAACTCAGCTCAGGCGGCTAAACTGATAGCCTTAACCAAAGCGTGTGTGTTATCCAAAGGAAAAAGAGTGAACGTGTATAACGATAGTCAATATGCAATCAGTCAATTTTGGACGTCTATGGAAAGAAAGGGGATTCCTTACTTCCCATGGCACTAAAATACAACATGGTCAGTTGGTGACTGACCTTCTTGAGTCACTTGCTTTACCTACCCAGATAGCAATCGTGAAGTGTAGTGCGCACAAGAAGATTACCGACGATATTGGTCGTGGAAATGCATTTGCAGACGAGGTAGCTAAAAAGACAGCCAGAGATGCTACAAGTCGCATGTATGTTGCGGGCCCTGCAAATTGGGTCAGGGAAAGAGGAATGTATGAAGACACAGTAGAAAGTGTGAAATCAATTCAAGAAGAGGTTACAGAGAAAGAATTGAGTAAGTGGAAAGAAAGTACAGGAATGTTAGATGAGATGGGTTGTTGGGTGGAATTGTCAGAGCACCAACGTTGGCTGTTACTAGACGCTTATGTACTACCTGTAGTTACTATGGCGCATGGTCCAGCCCACCTAAGTGCGAAAGGAATATGCAAGCTTTTGGCTCCAGTATGGCAGAATGAGGGAATACCGAAATGTGCAGAAAATGTAGTGAAACATTGTATCATTTGCTTAATGTACAATCCGGGAAAGGGAACCCCAACTCCAGCAGGTCATTTTGCTCCTCCGACCTATCCATTTGAGGTGTTGCAAATCGATTACATTCACATGGAACGATGCAACAATCTCAAATATGTTCTAGTGGTGGTATGTGCCTTTTCCAGATGGATAGAGGCATATCCCCTGAAAGACAATACTGCTCTATCCACAGCCAAAATACTTTTAAAGGAATTTTTTCCTAGATTTGGATTGCCGCGCATTGTCTGGAGTGACAATGGGAGTGAATTTGTGGGCCAAGTGATGCAAAAAGTTTGTGCAGGTCTTGGCATCAAGCAAAAATTCCATGCGGCAAACTATTCACAGTCAGCGGGTCTAGTAGAGTGCTATAATGGCACGCTAAAGCTTAAACTGGCTAAAATACAAGCCAGTACAGGCCTTAGTTGGCCCGATGCCCTACCTTTGGCTCTCTTATCCACCAGAACGGCTGTGCATTCTCGTTTGGGACTTAGCCCTTATGAGATTGTTTTCGGATGCCCAGCTAACGTATGGGGAGTCCCTCGCCCTAAAAAGTACTCTGATATACCATACCCGATGTTGATCGATTACTTGCATGACCTCACAACTAAATTGCGTATTCTTCATCAACAGGTTCAGAGCGCTTTTCCCGAGGCTTCCACAGACTCAGGTCATTCCATCCAACCAAGCGACTGGGTCTGTGTGAAGAATTTCCAAAGGACGAAGAATTTGGAGCCTCGCTGGGGAAGGCCTCGTCAGGTGCTCCTCACAACCCGTACAGCAGTGAAAGTTGAAGGAAAGAAGAATTGGATTCACGGTGTGCACTGCAAGAAGGTGCTTTTGCCTCTGCCTTTCGATCAGTGGGTCCGCAAGGGTATAAGAGACTCAGAAATCGAGAAAGTTCCTCGTTTTGTACCATTTAGTGATGCACACGTGAATGGAACATTGTCAGAGAAAGAAAGCGATGGCATTCTCCAGAAAGCTGTACCACCTCACCTTCGTCTGAATACCACAGACCCACAAACATTGTTTCACGATCAGACTGTACCTGATAAAGCTCGTTATAATTTGAGACTTAGATCAAAGAAGAAAACTTGAAATTCTCTCTTCCATGTAGTTTCTATCCCGGTTGCAGGGTCACAGTAGGAGTCTTGGTTGTGACCTGAGTAGTGGCAATATGTCTGCAGGACGTGCAGTGTCATAGGACGGCAGAAATTCATAACCAAGTGATTGAGGAAGATTGCCGTGAGCATCCACTTAGAAGATGGATACTACATCAGGAGAAAAAGAGAGAAAGAAGGAAATGAAGAAGTACTGTAAAATGGTATATAGTCGTTGTGGTATAACCTTATGTATTTTTATATTATTGTGTATTTTAATGGCGTGTATAGGTTGGATTGTTCATGCTATGCAGCAGAAAGTTGTCCCTTCTTCTATCACTATGTCTTCTTATTCCACTATCTCTCCACATCTTTTTCATACACTTCCTCAACATGAACTAATTCGAAGAACCGAATATTACAATAACTCCTTTATTCAGTTATTACATCAACATCAAATAGTGATTAATACAACCTACTGTTGGGTGTGTGGACTAATGCCCCATGCCACAGGAAAAGGGATGCCATATTTAGTTCTTCCGTTCTCTTATGAAGGTCATGCTTGGGCTTACTTTGCAATTTTCTCTAATGCCTATCAAAGCCGATTTAAACGACCTGTCAGTTCTTATATTGAGGGACCAGATTTTAGTCACAGTTCATTGATAAAGGGAATGGTAGCTATGGCTAAAATCATGGAAAATAGTAAAATTTCTATTGATGAAAGAAAAGCATACACTAATTGGAACGTTACTCATTACATCACTAGTCTTAGTGATAAAGTTAAACAGGGAAAATCTCCACCGATTTGGACTATACCTCATCAAGGCAATTTCTGTTTGCAAATAAATGGTCAGACTGCTAGCACCGAACAGGGAAAAAGCTTCTGCTCCCATACATACATACATTCATCTCAGAATTCGCCGCCGTTAGTACCATCCCAGGGCACGTATTTTATCTGTCATGATAGAGCCTATACATGGTTACCGACTGGTTTTTCTGGAACCTGCTATATAGCTTTCCTTCTTCCCCCTACATATAATGCTTCTCCAAATTTTCACAAAAATAGATATGGCAGAGGACTTATTGATTCCAAAGACACAGCAGGACAAGAGGGAGGAGACTTCCTAAAAGGATTTCTCCCTTTTTGGGGTCCTATGGCAAACAGCAGGAATATGAGGCAACTGGTTCATGTAGTAGAGACTACCATAGACATCACTGTAGGAGCTTTGAGTAATATTACAGCGGAACTACTGGCGGATCATCTTATGACATTACAAAATCGAGTTGCTTTAGATATTATTCTTGCAGATCGTGGTGGAGTCTGTAAATTGATCAAATCAAGTTGCTGTATTTATATACCTGATGACGCTCCAACAGTATACCAGGCCATCTCTAAGTTACACATAATCTCCGAGTCGATTCATCAGAACGAAGGAGATTGGTCGTTATTGGAATGGTTTTGGGGACTACTGTCCAAGTGGGGTTGGAAGGTATTTACATTCCTTGGAATGGTTTTGGCCATAATTTTCTCTTGTTGTCTCTGTATGCACTGTGATCCAGCCATTTGTGACCTTTGTGCTACTATGTGCATCCCAAACCCCAAGGCACAAAGAACAGAGAATATCAAAATGATGTTGCAACAACAGCTTAATGACCTCATGACCATTGACATCGACTCAGATTAACATGAGTCCGTATGTTATTGCCTGAGTTCTGGCAAAAGGAGGGTCTGAGGAAATTTGATTTTCGATCTCGATCGTATTGACCCGTCATCTTGTAAACCGCCGCCATTTTGTGTTGCCCTCACTCAGGCAGCGCGACGGACAAAGTCTTTTCTGCTTTTCCTGCAATATTGTGTCAAAATAAGCCTTCTGCCTCTGTTTACAAAGTTGGTGTTAGGGACTGGCCGAGTACACTAATCCCTGTCTGGTTTTTCTAATCCCTGTCTCAACTATCTGTTGGTTCACACTATTCTCTTCTGACTTTATCTTATCCTCTGGCCTTCGCTGTCCTCTGCTCGTATTCTCTTGTTTCACAACTGTCCTCCAAAACACACAAACGTATCTTGCCACCTGCAAGTCAGTTGCAGACACGTTAATACCTTAACCTGTGGGGAGGGGTGGCAAACACAGTTAAAGGAGAGGCTTCCTCGAGTTACTCGACACCTTGTTTTCCAACCTTTTCTATTGGCTCTGTCCTATCTCAAACTTCCCTTATTGGCTCTCAATGTGTATGATAGGTGTGTTTTCTGGTTAATGTATATGTCTTCTATACCAATATAAGATTGTGCGCCACGGAGTGAAGTGGCAGTCTCCTGAGAACATACCGTGTGTACTTCTAGGACAACTGTACTAGCTGCAGCTAATACAATCTGATCTTTTACGCTAACAGAGTGTCCCCGTGTCTCTGTTAGCTGAAGCAGGAGAACCCAGGAGATTAAGGCGTACCCTGCGCCGCCAGGTCCAAAAGGTTCTGGTTCTTCAACAGAAGCAATAAGTGCCTATGGGGGTTATCTGGTCGTGCTTGACTGCAGAAAAGTCAGGATGCCGATGGGCAGTCACACACGCCTAATCTTCCTTTGTGTCTGGCTGTCTAGAGGGAATGCACAAAGTCAAGCTGTCACCCACCACCAAAGTGTTTTGAAGACAGGCTGCAGGCACACAGAGCTTTAAGACAGAAAAAATGCCCACTTTCTAAAACGGGGGTGAGTGGTTGAAAAGTTTCAACACTCCGTCCTTCGTCTTGTTGTGTTTGCTATGTTTGTCCTAAGTGGCCAAGGATATGCCCAGATGTTGGTCCCTTGGCCTCTGTGCTACTGGATTCAAGCTAGCCTGGCTGATAAGGGGTGATATCCCAAAACTGGTCCCAGGATGCTTGTTTCCAGTCCAGGGAGAACCTGGCCTGGCAGTTTGGGCTGGACTGCTCCCATGGGGAACAGAATCAAGACTGATTTGCAAATAGCTGGGTCCATACTGGGTGGCAAAGTGAGCAAAACAACAATGGATTCAACCCAGATCTCTTGACTGGGGGTGAGTGGTTGAAACGTTTCAGCACTCCATCCATCATCTTGTTGTGTTTGCCACTATCTAAAAGTGGCATTTCTAAAATAGTAATGTCAAATCCAACTGTACCAGTAAAGAGGATTTGTCATTACCATTCTAAAGATATAAACCATGACAAAGCTACTCCTCACAAATAAGGATTTAGAGCTTAATGGTGAAATAAGGAATCACCAATGTTAACCTATGAGAAGAGTAGGCCTCACGGTAGTGAAAAATGAATGTTGGTGTTTTTCACTACCAGGACATACAAAACATAAAAGCAAATGTCCTACCTTTTCCTTACATAGTACCCTGCCCTATGGGCGTCCTAGGGCCTACCCTAAGGGTGACTTATGTGTAATAAAAGGGGAATTTAAGGCTTGGAAAAGGGTTTTAAATGCCAAGTAGAGATGGCAGTAAAAGTGCACACACAGGCTCTGCAGTGGCAGGCCTGAGACATGTTTAAAGGGCTACTTGTGTGACTGGGACAATCATTGCTGCAGGCCCACTAGTAGCATTTAATTTACAGGCCTTGTGCACAGGTGGTACACTCTAATAGGGACTTACAGATACAATACATATCCCAATTGGGTATGAGGCAATGTTCCCATGTTTAGAAGAGAGAGCACATTCACTTTAGCCTTGGTCAGCAGTGGTAAAGTGCTCAGAGTCCTGTGGCCAACAAATGAAGGTCAGAAAAATAGGAGGAGTAAGGCAAAAGGTTCCGGGTGTCCCTTCAGTGAGGGCCATTTTCCAACACAGCACTCCTCCAGCCTAAAGCTAATATAGACTAATCAATACCTTGATGGACTTCACAGCTTAGGGCGGTAGAACATGGACAGTGACTCTGGCACTTGCCAGTTCTATGCCTCTCTGAACACTTTTGGATCCCTTTGCCTTTACTGTCTGGGGTTCCTTGGCAAACACATGAGGAATCCTATTTTTTTACCTGTTGACCCCATCTGAGCCGCACCTAACCTTAACTTGCTCACATATGTATCCTTGTAGGTAGACAGAACCACCATTGCCAACAGAGTGATATGGCCCATTCTAACCTTTGGGTTTGACATCTGTCCCCAACCCAAGGAAAATTCTGTTCACCAGGACAGCAACCAATAGAAGCCACTGGCAGCTGTCAGTGTCAAGAGCCAGGCCCCAGGCAATCCAGGGTCCTCCGTCCTCTGTGGTTTCTCAGAGTGGAGGGCAGTAGTCCTATGTGCTTTGCACCCTTTTTCCACTCCATCTCCCACCAGTTCAGGGGTGGTATCCTAAAACTGGCCCTTCAACTCAGTGGCTATACCCTTGTGCTGAACAGGAGTCAGAGGTGAGTCCTTCCTCCCCCTGCCCCTCCACCTGGGCTTCTGTACCCTCCATTTGGGAGTGGTACACCCAGAAAACTGAAATTGGCCACTCATCCTAGTTCTCCTGACATCAGGGCAATTCATTCCCCAGAATACAGTCAGTGGGCATCTGGGGACTAACTATGACCCTCATTTGGGTCACCTCCCACCCCACCCCACTCTAGGGACACCAGGGGAATAGTACAGAAAAGTCTGGCCCCTGGGTCGGAGTCACCCTACACACCTGGCCAATATACTGCTCTGGGGAGACCAGACTTTCCACAACCATGATCTGGCTAGCTCTGCCATCCCTCAGAGCAGTGACCAGTACCCCATTCACTTCCACCTGGTGGAAGTGATTACTCCCCACCCTCAAGGATCACCAACTCACCCTATGAGTCTTTCTCCCCTCTCCCTTACTCTCCTCGGGGAACCTTTAAGACCCTTCTTGGGGTCACTCCCAGGTACCTTTTTGGACACTCTGATGCCTCTTCAGCAAGCTTCCTGGGGTCAGTCAGCTTGCTATCAACCAGATGTAAGTGCAGCTCTGGAAAACAAGTATCAAACATGTGCTCCTTCAAATTGAAGTTGTACAGCGCTGAATAATAATCAACCTTGCTGCCCCTCACCCAGCTCTCAGTGTCTTGCTAGCATAGTTAAGGAAATCCACCTATGTCTGTGATGAGATCTTGTGGCTGCCCCATAATCTTTATTATGTCAAAAGGGTATGCAGTTCCTTTAAAGAAGTAAGAGAGAGAATATATGTGTGGTAGGTCAGATATCTAAAGGAAAGGTCGGGGGTCCACTCCTTCAGGAACTTGAGCCCTCACACACCCAGTTGGGTGTCATGCTTCAATATTGAGCTTCCTCCTTGTCACACAGGTACTGCAATGTCCGATGGGCACCTTTAAAGGAGCTCTTTATCAGAGATCTTTTATTCCATACCTGTCATGTGAAGTGGGGGTGTGGGGCCGTGAAGTGTAGATGAGTGTTATGAGGTATAGGTGCGTCAACATTGTGTTAAAATCTCATTTTGATTTTGTGATTCGGTATCAGGAAGGAGCATGTTTAGGGCATCCCTTCCTGATACCGAATAGCACTGGTATGTATGAATATTTTGTGACCGGGAATGCGGTCGTAAACATTGACAGTTGCCACCAACTGTGGTAACTGGGTGGTAACCCATTCTCAAAGAGGAAGGGGACCCCAAGGGACCCCTTCCGCTATGTGAATGTGGGCACCAAGATTTTTTAAGAGCAGCCAGTGTTCCTACAGACCACAGCCTATTACTAAAAAATGAAAAGGAAACTTAAAATTTTTCTTTTCAAAATGCATCTTGTTTTCCTTTGAGTGCTAGCCATTCCAAATGTGTCGCAAATTGTGACCTGCCTTATGCATATTAATAAAGCAGGTCCCTTGCGACCCATTGGGAATCGCAAACAGTGTGAAACATACTATTGTACATAGCTGTTTGCGATTTCCTAATAGCGAATAGCTATTAGGAAATCTCAAATGCCGCAAGTTTATGTACATCAAGCCCCAAGTATGTTGGTATGCTCACACAGTACATCAAGCAACTGAATTTGTTGTTCTGGAGCCTCAGTGGAGTTCAGGACCTCAGAGTACAGAAAGGACAATAACGTCTGGGGTTTAAAAGAGTACAGGTGAAGCTGTTTTATTGCAAAAAGTGATGTTCCCATGGCGATAGAGGCTTGTAAATATGCCCCTTAGTGACCGAGAAGGATGAAAAGCAAGTCCAGCAGCAGACGGATCAGAAGGCGTGACCTGTCAATTATACCCTTATCTCTGCTGTAGATGCTGTTGCTAAGATTAAACTTCATTAAGTGGAGATTGCACGCATTTGAGATGGGATGGTTAATCTCAGGCATCTGAGGTCGATGGATTAACTTACTGAGCAAAAGAAGTAAAACATCAACAAGCAATGGCAAAGCCAATAGGTTTCCCCTCTGTAAAATCTAGTTGGTTTTGTCAATGTTTTTTAAGACATTTTGCACAGTGGCAACAGGTGCTTTACAACATGGCTTGAAGTTTATTTAAATAAAGAGGTATGACTCGGACAGCGATGATCATTGCACAGCACTTTCCTAACTTCAAGGCATGTTGCATTGCATTTCTGAACAACATTGACAAAACCAATAGATTTCACAGAGCTGTAAGCTATTGGCTTTGCCAATGCTTGTATTTTTTTTTATACACCTATCGCACTTTTCATCCCTGTAACAGCCTGAGGCATGCACTCACCTACTGACAACATGTGCCTTGTTATGAATGCAATGAATTAATAATTCTGCATAGTGTGTTACGCTTATTACACCTTCACACTGTCAGCACATTATGAATGTCACGTTGTCAATTATTCTGTGATATTATAGCACCTGTTAATTACTTGGAACTGCATGTGGCATGACCTTACTTCAAGTGTGAAAGCACTAGGGGCTACTATTATATACCTCTTTTATGCCACTACAGTGCCACTTCGCCTACCACACAGCGTGCAGTCCACATGGTAGTCCCTTATAGCTACTCAACTCCTGACAGCACATAGCACACGCCACCCCTTTCTGAGCATCTATGTCAAAGCTTGTCCTCTCTTTCTGGTCTAGGGTGGCTAAGCCTCCAGTTTTTTTAAGGTTTGTCCAGCATTTGCAGTGGTGGCTTCTCCGCTAAGGCGGAGGAGCGTCCCCCTACCGCTCTGAACAGTTTAAAAAGGAAAAATAAAATGATAATAACGCAACGTTATTATAATTTTCTTTTTCCTATTGCTGTGGCTAAATTCATTTCATGCGGGGAGGGCTGGCCAGAGCACTACAGGGTAGGAGTGGTGGCACCTTTAAGTGCACATGACAGTTTGGTTGGCCGCCTTGTGCCGGCCAAACAGCCAAGCGCACTTATGTTCTCCACCAGCTGTATTGCACAGCCTGGGTGGGAAACATGCACAGCCTCCAACTCTCTGTCTGAGTGCTGACCCACAGCACTTAGACCAATCACAATGCTGCTGGAAGGCAGCGTTGTGATTGGATAGGGGAGTCTGGGAGCCTTTGTGCTTCTGAGACTTGTGACAGAAAGAAGAGGACGGAGGAGAAGCAGCGGGCGGAGGAACCCAGGTAAGCGCTTTAGTTTTTTCACTCCCCCCACTCCCTCCACCGTGCTCACCATCCCTGTTCAGTAATAGCCACCTCTGCATTTGGGTCGACTGTGCCATTACTTACACTCAACTGGTGTGCAATGCCAAATGTGCGGCTTTTTGCTGCTCGCAGCCAGCTGCCTTGAGTCGCCTTGCAGGGTCTCCACATCTCAGTAGTTCAGCCATCCATACGCTGCGAAAGAGGCTCCTGTGTGTACCTGGGAGGGAAGAGCTGCAGCTCAGGAGAGGTCCTGCACAACGTAGTTTCAGGGACAAGGTCATCTTTAGATATGCCCATAGACAAACTGGAAAACTGCATTTTAGTAACACTAAGGGGCATATTTATATGCTCCTTGCACTACCGGACCGTCACTTTTTGTAATACTACAACTACAAAATCATATCTATAAGGCCACACAAAGCCACTTTGCATGACTTTGAATGGCCTCATATATATGGAGTACCGCAAGGTAGCACAAATCAATGTGTTGCCTTGACCTGCGCTTGAGAGGCATTCCATGGACGTTGCAGTGGGGTTTCCCACACAACACCCCTTGATTTTCATGTTTCCCAAGATTTACAAGACCATGTAAACATGAGGATGCACCAAAAACCTTACGCCTCCCGAGGTGTGATGTAAGGAGGAGAAATAACTATTCCTCCTCATTTTTTCTGCTTTCCATGTGGGCTGCATTTGGCTCCCACATGGAAAGCAGGAGCAGTCCATGCAGGTGAGAGTTGTGGGCCGGGTTGGGGGGGGATTCGACAGATGACCACGAAGGAAAGTTAATTAAATAATTAATTTTCCCTCGACATTGTCTGTCAAAGTCTCCCCCCCGACCAGGTTCCACCGCCCCACCATCCCACTGCTCCTAACTGCATGGACAGCTGCTAACAGAAAGAGAAAAACGCCTCTCTGGATTGTTTTTGTGCAGGAAGGTGCACCTTCCTGCACAAAAACAATTCTGCCGACAACACAGGCACTCTTGCACCATGGTGAAAGCGTGTCTGCGTTGGCACTAGGCTGTCAAAACCACAAAGGGAAAGGACAGGAATGCACAGTATGGGATAAATAGGATGCATTCCTACCCTTTCACTTTGGCATAGGGCAGCGCGGCATGGTGACTTGCTGTGCTGCCCTATGCCAAATCCCCATAAATTAGGGCCTAAATGTGTGAATGGAAACCATAATGGGAATGAAGACTTTTTCAAGGTACACCCATACTGTGAAATCACGGGACAGATGAATATGGAAAGTATAATTTGCTAAAGATCAAACAGTTTGGTAAAGTTGGAGACCTAGGATTCTAATGCATTAGTGTTTGTTTATAAGGCTCTTATTTGACCACCATATTACATTTCGGTGAATAGACCAGGAAAGTGAGAACAGCCCACTCACTCTCCCCATAGGAAATACCCAGTCTACAAATGTAATAATAGCTTTTAGATTGATTTAAAACACTCCCAATCTTGAACAAAAAATGGGGGCAGGCAAAATCAGTTCAACATATGAGTGCCCAAGATCACACAATTTGGGCAACTGGCTAGGTCGGGCTTTAAAAACATGTCTCCTTGTTCCAGTTTTGAACTAGCTCACCAGACCACAACTGGGCTGGCAGTGATTCTGATGGAAAGTCCAAGGGACTACTCGTCTCAGACAATGTTACTGTATTCATGTCCCTGCCCAGATTTATAATTTAGGTCCTGATTTAGAGCTTGGTTAGCGGGCTACTCCATCATAAACTTGGAAATTTCGACCATCGTATTACATGTGAATTATATTCGATGGCAGTTGTAATAAGTCAGACAGGATATCCGCCAGGATGTGGCATAGTAAACCATATGACAAACCATAAATCAGGCCCTCAGCATGGTAGTGTTAATGGCAAAGGTGTAAATAGCAGTGGTAGTGGTGAGACACAACAGGCATGATTCCCAAAAGTAAATCTGCACTTCATAGGACATTCCTATCTTTTCATGTGTGGAGACTGCAGTCATAAAGATACTACCAGTAAATTAACTTTGTGAATAGCATACAATCATAAACGTATACAAGAGCCTGAGTATACTTTTGTGAATCAAGACCACTATTGTCAAGATCTCAAAAGTTTATACATTGCTGCCAATTAAACTTTTAATAACTAACATTTAAGGGTGGCTACTGTTGGAAAGGGCCCTTTTTGAAGAGTTAGCCCCAAACGTTTTGCTTCTTCCTCCTATTTTTTCCTGACCTCTTGTTGTTGGCTTTAGGACTCTGGGCACTTTACCACTGCTAATCAGTGTTAAAATGCATACGCTCTCTGTGTAAATTGTTATTATGATTGGTTATCTATGATTGGCATATTTGATTTTCTGATAAGCCCCTAGTAAAGTGCACTGAGTATGCCAGGGCCTGTAAATCAAATGCTACTAGTGGGCCTACAGCACTGATTGTGCTACCCATATGAGTAGCTCTGAAAAGGTAACTCAGGCCTGCCACTGCAGTGCCTGTGCGCAGTTTGTTAACTGCCATGTCAACCTGGCAAGTGCACCCACTTGCCAGGCCCTAACCTTCCCTTTTCTTACATGTTACTCACCCCTAACGTAGGCCCAAGGTACCCCTGTGGGGAAGGTGCAGTGTACGTGAAAGGTAGGACATGCCCTAATGTGTGTGACATGTCCTGATAGTTAAATACTGCCAATTTTGTTTTTCACTATTGCAAGGCTATCTGTTTCTATAGGATATAATGGGGAGTTTGCTTATAACATCTTATGAACATAACTACTCCTGGGAACAAGGTAGGAATATAAAGTTTAGTATGCCTGAACTCAGAATCTAAAGATGCATCTTTGAGGGAAGGTGATTTTTACATTCTGTGTTTGAAAATACCACTTTTAGAAAGTAGGTATTTTCTTGCTTAGCCATCCTGTATGCCTCTGCTGGGTTGTGTATTGACTGTCTGGCTTTGGATTGACAGAGGCTGGGGATGTGCTGTGACTCCAGAGTGTCTGGATGAGTCAGCGCTAGGCTGAATAGACCTGGTTTGCATTTGGAGTGGTGGGAGGAGTAGCACCTGCACCTGAATAGCGCTATGCCTGCCTTCCACAATGATGGCTTCGCCCCCCTGTGGGGGTGTCTGGAGCCAGGGCCCTTTGCTGTGTGCTGTGTGTGGCTGACCTGCAATTGCTGTTTCTGCCAAGGAAAGGAGAAGGGCTTTGCTGTCAGTTGTGTCCCCTGCTTGATGGAGATCTCCAAGGGCTTGTGTGTGCTGGTCTCCTTTTCTGAAGTCTCATGCACACAAAGACTTCACCCCCAGCTTCTCTGAGCTCTGTTGCTGTGTGTTCTGACCTGCCAGGAGGTGCCTCTGCCAGTATTGGACCTCTGGAGGATGTTGCTGCTGTTTGAGAGCTGAAAGAGAGAAGGCACTTGAAGAACTACAAAAACGACGCATCGCTCTTCTTGCAGCTGTTTTTCCGATGCATCTCCATGGTACGAGAGGAATTTCCACGCATCGCAGCGCCACTGCGAAAACTAATGCGGTGCCTGTCACTGCTGTAAGAATCAACGCATTGAGGAATCGCAGCTAAAGAAAATCGACGCAGCGCCGCTCGCCGTCGCTGCATCGATTACTGATGCATCCCGGACTTCCATGCATCGCACCTGTGCTGCAAGTTTTCCCGACGCATCACCCGCACCCAGGAACCGTCACGAAGAATCAACAGATCACTTCCCACTACAGACCAGATTCGATGCATCACTTCTCCTGTGTGCAGCAGAACTGTTGCATCGCCTCCCCAAGGTCTCAGGAACTGACGCATCCCTTTGTTTTCAACGCTTCTTCACTTTGCCGCTGTTTGGCCTTGTGTATTGTGATGCAACTACAGGTACTTTGTGTAAAAGTCACGCATCCATAGTTTTCTATGGTACAATTTCTTGAAACCTTTTGAAAGTCATATTTTTAACTGTGTATGTTGGATTTTTGTTGTTTTGGTCTTGATAAGTTTAGATAAATATATTTTATTTGTCTAAACTGGTGTGGTGTCCATTTGTGGTGTTTTCACTGTGTTACTGTGAGTGTTGGTACAAATACTTTACACATTGCCTTTGGGATAAGTGTGTCCGCTCGTGCCAAACTACCAAGGGGGATGAGTAGGGGTTATCTAAAGTGTGTATCCCCCTGACTATGACTTAAAGCAAGGGTCCCTATTTGGACAAAGGTACCTACCTCTGCCAACTGAACACCTCCATTTCTAACATTGGTGCAGAGGTGGGATTTGAACCTGTATTTATACTTGACCCACAGTGATTGGTGTACATCACTAATTTAGTACAGACCATTACGCAACCAAATACTGTGTTTTATGTTTGGTTAAATTTTTGATCTGACCCTTGAAGTATCTACGCACCATGTCTCTGAAAGGTAAACCAGCAAGTGAGGCTGCAGAATTGGAGTTTGACATTGAAATGTTAAGTGGTTACAAAGTAGAGTAACACAAGCAATTCTGCAAGAGCTTTGGATGTCCCATGAGGAACAACTCTAGCAAGGAGGAGCTACAGAAGGCCTTAGGGGCTTGGTGGTAGGCCAGAGAAGCTGGGGAGACAGATGGTGCAGATGTGGATGGGGTGTGCCAGAAGGCCGTTTCAGATCCCAGATTTGCCTGTTGGGAGAGCAGCCTCTAAGGCTGGCAGCAATCATTCTTCCAGGAATTATTCTCCAGAGGATTTGTAGGAAAGGCAAAGGGCCAGTGATCATGAGTTGGAGGTCATGAGGTTCCGGGCAAAGGCAGAGGAGAGCAAGACCATTTATGCCTTGGAAGAGAAGAAATTGATCTGGGCACATGAGCTGAGAATGAGAGAGCTTGATGAGGAGCTCGGAAGGCTTGAGGCCATGAGTGTCTTAGCTAAGAAAAAGGAAATGTGTGCAGCTCATGAAGTGAGCTTGGCTGGGTTTGAGGAAGAGTTCAACTCAGATGGTGGCAGCAACAATGTAGTGTCTAGAGCTGAGGGAGAAGTACACACACCCAGAAATGTGGCGCCTGACTTGAAGGAGGGGGTTGACATACACCAAGGGGTTCAGGGTTACGAGGTATTTCCAGTGGTGCGCAGTGTCCCTGAGGTGGATTGGGGAACTGGCACAGGGGATCATATTCCTAGTGGTGGGAGGGACACTCTACTGACTCTAGATGAGAGGTGCAGGGAGAGGGGTAACAAGGTAGGAAAATAAAGTTTAGTATGCCTGAACTTAGAATCTAAAGATGCATCTTTTAGGAAAGAGGATGTTTATATTCTGTTTTTAAAAATACCACTTTTTGAAAATAGGTATTTTCTTGCTTAGCCATCCTGTGTGCCTCTGCTGGGTTATGTATTGACTGTCTGGCTTTGGATTGACAGGGGCTGGGGATGTGCAGTGGCTCCAGAGAGTCTGCATGCGTCTGCGCTAGGCTGAATAGGCCTGGTCTGCATTTGGAGTGGTGGGAGGAGTAGCACCTGTACCTGAATAGGGCTGTGCTTGCCTTCCAGAATAATGGCTCCGCCTCCCTGTGGTGTGCCTGGAGCCAGGGCTCACACTGACAATGTAGGTTGTTGTGCACTTACAAAGTGCCCCCAGAACTGGTTCGGACTGGACTCAGAGCCGTTGGCTAGGAGAGAACAAAGGGATTTACTGTATAAAAAGAGGGGTCCAGACCACAGACATTTAGATCATCCCTGGAATTCAAGAGGACCAAGGAGAAGAGATGGAAAGACTGAGGAGAAGTACTGCCCCTTTGCTGTGTGCTGTGTGGGGTTGGCCTGCACTTGCTGTTTCTGCCAAGGAAAGGAAAAGGACTTTGCTGTGTGCTGTGTAGCCTGCTTGAAGGAGATCTCCAAGGGCCTGTGTGTGCTGGCCTCCTGTTCTGAAGTCTCAGGGACACAAAGACTTCACCCCAGCTCCTCTGAACTCTGCTGCTGTGAGTTCGGACCTGCCAGGAGGTGCCTGTGCCAGTATCGGACCTCTGGAGGTTGTTGCTGATGTTTGGGAGCTTGAAGAACTACAAAAACAACGCATCGCTCTTCTTGCGACTGTTTTTCCGATGTATCTCCACAACACAGGAAGAATTTCCACGCATCGCTGTGCCACTTCTAAAACTGACGCAGACCCTGTCACCATTGCAGCAATCGACGCATCAAGGGATCGTGGCTCAAGGAATCCAACGCAGTACTGCTAGCCATCGCTGCATCGATTACCAACGCATCCCGGACTTCCACACATCGCACCTGGGCGGCAAGTTTTTCCGACACATTTGCATGCGCGGGCGTCCGCGCATGCGCATTTGTGTGAAGAAGTTACCGTCAAGGAGGAAGAGGGAGCCCCGGGACGCCGCACTGCAGTTAAGGTGTTTTTTATTTACTTTTAACGTTCTTTAAATTATTTTAAAATGAGGGCGGGTGGGAGGCGGGTGGCGCGTAGTGAGGCTACGCGGAGCGCGCGAGTGTGCGTAGATTTTGCCACACTACACGCTGCTCCACGTAGCCCCACTACGCCCACTACGCCCAGGGTTACTTTCGCATCGCCTACCTAAGGTCTCAGGAACTGACGCATCTCTTTGTTTTTGACGCTTCTTCACTCTGCAGCTGTTTGGCCTTGTGAATTTTGACGCAAGTACAGGCACTTTGTGTAAAAGTCACGCATCCATAATTTTTTATGGTACAAGTTCTTAAAAACTTTTGAACGTCATATTTTAACTGTGTAAGTTGGATTTTTGTCATTTTGGTCTTGTTAAGTTTAGATAAATATATTTTTATTTTCCTAAACTGGTGTGGTGTCCAATTGTGGTGTTTTCATTGTGTTACTGTGAGTATTGGTACAAATACTTTATACATTGCCTTTGGGATAAGCCTGTCTGCTCGTGCCAAGCCACCAAGGGTGTAAGCAGGGGTCATCTAAAGTATGTATCCCCCTTAACCTGACTAGAAGCAAGGGTCTCTATTTGGGCAAAGGTACCTACCTCTGCCAACTAGAGACCCCTATTTCTAACAGCTACCAGTCATTTTGCATACCAGATGGGTGACATGGGAAGCAAAACAGAGGGACTACTGAGCATTCTGGATATTGCTGGTGTGCTTAGGGGGCTTCTCACAGTAATGCTTTCATCTTCTGAAAGATTCATCAGTTATCGATAGTGTATTCATGGTTAATTCAAGTAGGTCCAAAGAGAGGGTAACAAGGAGAGAACAGAATACACAAATGAGTCAGAGGAGACGGTGAAAAGACTGCAGTCTGAGGGCACTGCCAGAGAACAGGAGCACTGGTGCAGATAGGGATAAGAGCAGACAGGCACTTTGACTTTCACACTTGTGCATGGCAGGAGCAAAATGCGGCATCATCTTAGGAGCTGCCTGCTGCACTGAAAGTCTAGACAGTGACCGATCAGCAAGCACAATCAAAAGTCACTGACAAATTTTTAATATGACAAGAAGAGAGGGTAAAGGTGTGGGATCAGTGAGTAGTGCTCGAAGGTGTGAACCGAATGAGAGGTAATCAGCGGTGGTCCATGCAGGTAAGCGCAGTGGGACAGGTGGGGGGGGGGGAGACGACAGACGACGGAATATGGATACTTAAATAAATAAATAATTCCTATTCCGTCATCTGTTGACATCCCTCCACCCGCCCCGCCCCACCATGCTTACCTGCACTGACCGCTGCTGGAGGTAGTGAATCAAAGGTCATTTAAAGAGATTTGAGGTTGTTGGAAGAGATACAACTACACGTTTTCAGCACATCTGCATATAACACTGTTCCTGATGTACATGTCATGTTCAGCTCCTCAAAGTGTTCCATGTATTCAGCCCAAAGAGGGAAGGTGGGCTGAATACATGGAATGCTTCACAATAGCATATGTGGGAATGGATGAATGACTTGCTTGGTGGTTGGAGCTTCCAATGTTCTCTTTGTATAACTATAATATCTGGTACGGGATCTTGTAACATCGCTATTTTGTGAAGCGCTCAGCCAGCCTTCGGTCTTGTCCATGTTATATAAAACTATTAATTAACAATGAAATAAATTAATTTACCCCCTGATCACCGAGCCAGCGTGGCTGACAGTTAGACTTGGTGTGGTTTCCCCTGACTTTTGGCCTCTACCTCCTGTATTTTTGATGCTGTACTGGGCTTCGTTTTTGCTGGGTTAGATGTTTTGGGCTCTTAGCAACTGCTGATTAGTGTCAATGTGCACGTCCTCCATGTGTAAATTGTTATCATGGTTGGTCATCCATGATTGGTATATTTGATTTACTTGTAAGCCCCTAGTAAAGTGCACTGAATGTGCCCAGGGCTTGTAAGTCAAATGCTACTAGTGGGCCTGCACCACTGATTTTGCCACCCACACAAAAGCCCTTTCAAATGCACCGCAGACCTGCCACTGCAGTGTCTGCATGCAGTTTTTATTGCCATATTGACCTGGCAAGTGCACCCACTTGCCAGGCCCTAACCATCCCTTTTCTTACATGTAAGACACCCCTCAGGTAGGTCCAAGGTACCTCCATGGGCAGGGCGAAGTGTATGTGAAAGGTAGGACATGTACTGGTGTGTGGGACATGGCCTGATAGCAAAATGTTGCCAATTTCGTTTTTCACCACTGAAAGGCTATCTGTCCCATAGGTTAACATGGGAGTTACTTTGTAATATCTTACAAGTACAACTTTCCATTTGGATACGATAGAGAAATTTAGTTTCGGTTCTCTGAACTAAGGGCCAGATGTTCCGCGCGCAAAATTGCGTCTTTCAAATTGCGACTCATTTGCGATATGCGAGAATCAATATGCCATGTACAACAGTGTGTTTAACACTTTGCGATTCCCAATGGGGTCGCAAATTGCGAGGCTCATAAATATTAATGAGCCTCTCACAATTTGCGAGCCCATTGGGAATAACAGGCCCACCCAGGTATGGTGGCCTGCTGGGCTCAGCAGACCACCATGTCTGGGACTGCTTTTAAATAAAACAGTTTTTAATTTTTAAGAGGGTGGTAATTTGCAAGTGTTTTGCGACCGCAATTGCGGTCACAAAACATTCATACATTGAATTGCGTGCGCTATTAGGAAGGGAACGCCACTTCCTAATAGCGACTCGCAATTCCTAAAGAGCGAGTCGCAAATAAATTGCAACTCGCTATTTAGGAATTGTACAAGGCATAGGGCCATTTTGCATGAGCAAACGAGTCGCAAACCCGTTTGCACATGCAATTTAGGGTCGTACATCTGGCCCTAAGAATTTAATAACACACCTTTTAGTAAATATGTTTTTTAAATTGTATGTTTGAAATTGCCACTTTTAGAAAGTAGCCATTTTCTTAACTAACTATTCTTTGTGCCTCTTCTGTTTTCTGTATTGATTGTCTTGTTTTGGAGTGACAGGGGCTGGGGATGACCATACACGGTAGACAGCCACTGAGGAGTTGGGGTGAGATGTGTCCTGCCATTCCTGGGTGACTCGGCACTGAGCTGAATAGACCTTGGCAGCATTTCCCTTGCACCTGAATAGGCCCTGTCTCCTGTGCACAAATCTGTCTCTACCTCCTGTTCTGATAATGCACAAGAGAGGACAGAACTGGTTTGGACTGGGCTCAGAGATCCTTGTCACAAAGGGAATAAAGACAAAATGGAGTATAAGTAGTGGACCTTAAACCCCAGAAAATTAGATCACTTCTGGACTCAAGAGGAACCTTTGCCAAGAAGAAAAGCTGGAGAGCTTTGAGGAGGAGTACTGCCCCTTTGCTGTGTGCAGTATGGGGTTGGCCAGGAGTTGCTGCTTTTGCCAAGGAAAGGACAAAGACTTGAACTTTGCTGAGAAACCTGCTTGAAGAAGAATCTCCAAAGGCTTGTGTATGCTGGCCTCCTGTTCTGAAGTCTTAGGGACACAAAAACTTCACCACCAGCTCCCCTGAACACCACTTATTGGAGTTCTGACCTGCCAGGAGGTGCCTATTCACTTTTTGGCCTCTGAGCAATTTTCTGTGCTGTCACCAATGCTGTTGTGATGCCGCATACTGCATGATGCATCACCCTGCCTTCATCGCAGCTCCGACGCCCCTTCGACGCCTGCCGATGCCTGCAGTTATTGGCCTCCCCGACACCAGTGCTCACGCCAAAGTGTCACTGCCAGTGCCTGCATCCCATTATCGCGCAGCTGATAACCAAGGATGGTGACTCCACGAGTCTTCGACTTTGCATTGCCTCACCCGAACCAACGCTTCACCACCGACGGAACCGACATCCCCTGTCCTGGACTCGACACGTTGCCTCCTCGCAGACATGATGCCGCTCCTCACCTGTGGCAGCTAGGGAACTGGCCTTGACCTCGGCACCAACACCAACACCAACACCTCACGTCTACGACGCCGTGCATCGTCCAAAGACTTCACTCCAAGGTACTGTTGTTTCAGGGGTCTGTGTGACATGTACCCTAACCGCATACCTGATGGTTGGGGCCTTACTTTGGATTATTGCCTGTCATGACATCATAATAGTCCCAGGTGGAGCTATTTGTTTGCTGCGAGTTCTATCTTTGAAATAACTGTTCTAAAGTCATATTTTACTACCTGTATGTTTGATTTTTGCAGTTTTTGTCTTGTGTGGTTTAGATAAAGATGCTTTATTTTTCGAAACTGGTGTGGTGTTCATTTGTGGTGTTTTCACTTTATTACTGTGTGTTTTGAGTACAAATACTTTACACATTGCCTTTGGGATAAGCCTGTCTGCTTGTGTCAAGCTACCAAGGGAGAGAGCAGTGGTGATCTAAAGTGTTTATTTCCCCTTTACCCTGACTAAAATCCAGTATTTGTAAAGTGCACAGCTACCCGTAGGCATCCCGGCGCTGGGGGCCCTCGGGAAGATTAAGCGAGCTATTGCCCAGAGCCACATGGTGCTGGGCTGAACTGCCGCCGGTGATCGAACCGTGATCCCCAGCATCCAATGTCAGTCGCCCTAGCCGCTGCACCACACCTCTTCCCCTAGACTAGAAGCAAGGGTCCCTACTTGGACAACGGTACATACCTCTGCCAACTAAATTCCCCCATTTCTAACACTGACACTGTGTGGAAAATAGTAAACTGCTACTAAAGTGATGTACCTATTACACAAATTGAGAGACTTACAAACATACCTCAGGTAGACCCAGGGCCTCATCCAGCTTGACTTCTTATTCCAAAGAGAATATTGTACCAGGTAAATAACAATGCAGCTAGATGCAGTATTTACCGGTTACAGTATTTGTTACAGTATTGCATCCACCCTCCAAGTTGCCCCCCTCAAGGCAATGCGATTAAACCCTGTTTTTTCCAAATTGCGAAACCCCAAGGGGCATATTTACAGGAAAGTCATGCAGTGCAGCGCTGCACCGCAGATCACCTTACTGCGCTGCATTACAGGAAAAGGGCAGGAATGCACTGTATTTAAAATAATACCGAGCAGGCCTGCTTTTGTCCCTACGCTGATGCCGTTTTGGCTGCCTAGGACCAACACAGGCACCCTTGCACAATGCTGACAATTGTTTGGGAAGCGTTAAAACAGATAAAAGCCGCAAAATAAGGTGCCCATGCTGTATCTTGGTACCATGAGAGGTAAGAAACCCTCTTTCTGCCCAAAGCCACCTAAAATTATGCGCAACCCCAAATGTCTACTGGCTGTCAGTATAAATATTGACAAACAACCCTTCACTGAATTCCCAAGCTCGAATAAGGGCAGCAAGGTCAACAGCTTGAGCCGACTGATAAAAGACTCGAGATGTCTCTACCACCGTACGCAATATAGTGATAGCATAAGCTGCAGTGGTGGTGCCATCTGGTAATTTAAAACAAGAGCCATCGACATATAGTTCTCCTTGAGGGTCAGATAAGGGAACATCAGTCAGGTCTACCCGTCCTTTCGTTTCTTCCTCTGTCCGAAAAATACAGTCATGTTTGTCGACTGCGTCATTCTCATAAGGGAAGGGTAGTAACGTGGCTGGATTCAGAGTGGCACATCTCTTAATCGTAATGTGTTTAGCAAACAATGTCAATTCATAGCCCGTAAGACGTGCACTGGTGAGGTGCTGTCTCTTTGTCTTATTCAAAAGTGTATCCACCGCATGCGGTACCATGACTGTGAGATCAGTATCAAGTACGAGGCTGGCCGATTGCCTGATCAAAGTGGCCACAGCCGCGACCGCTCTCAGACAACTCAGGAGGACTCTTGCAACAGGATCAAGCACAGCGGAGAAGTAAGCACAAGGTCTCCGTTTGTCCCCAATCTTTTGTGTTAAAATAGAAAGTACGCAGCCAGCCATCTCATGGACATAGAGCACAAACGGTTTGATATAACTGGGTGTGCCAAGTACCGGAGCTGAACAAAGCGCAGTTTTTAATTGCTCAAAAGACTGCTGGCATTCGGGCATCCAAGGCAAAGGCTCGTGCACTACTTTGGTTGTTAATGCAATCAAAGGTTTGATTAGTATCGAGTAATTTGGGATTCACTGGCGACAGTAGGAAGTAATACCTATAAACGCATGTAAGTCTTTCTGAGTTTGTGTGGTGGGCATTTTAACAATGGTACTGATACACTCAGGGGTCAATCTCCTACCCTCCTTCAACAGTAGGTGACCTAAGTAGGTGACCTCCTGTCGACAGTACTGAAATTTGGAAAGAGAAACCTGATGACCATGATGTGCCAAATGCAAAAGCAATTGCACCGTACTGTCTTTGCAACCCTGTTCTGTATCAGAAGCAATCAATAGGTCATTGACATATTGCACCAATACATTACCTGGAGGAAGCAACAGTGAATCCAATTGACTTTTTAATGCCTGACTATATATACTAGGATACTCCGTATAGCCGTGAGGAGCGCGGCAGAATCTAAAGCTTCAGCCGGCCAGTGTAAATCCAAATAAATACCGACTGTCTGGGTGAATAGGAACACTAAAAAATGCATTTTTTAAATCAATGACAGAAAAGAACTTAGCAGTAGATGGAATCATCGATAAGAGTGTAGTGATATCAGGAACCACTGGAAACTGCGGGACCACAATTTCATTAACATCTCGCAAATCAATCACAAAACGATAAAAATCACCAATAACATCAGGGGAACCCGAAGGTGTCCTCTTAAGAACCGTAAGAAAAGGAATATTGCAAATGTTGGCAGACGTCTCCTCAACTACTCCCTTTCGTATCAAATCTTGAATAATCTGAAGAAGGGCCAGTTCTCCTACCTACTGTATCTTATAATGAGGAATGAGGGGGAAAATAGCATTATCTTTAATTTGTATAGAAACTGGTGGTATATGCAACAGAGCCACATCTGTATCACCTGTGGCCCACAGTGTGGGTGGTACCTGAGCAAATTCAGCTGGAAGGGGAGCATCCTGAGACAAACACTGCTTAATGCTTACATCTGGACCCATAGTAATATAGACAACAGCAGGGGAACAATAAATGGTAGTATGTAATTTCTTTACAAGATCCAAACCCATCAAATTTTCACCACAATTAGATGGTAACAAGAACAGAAATTCCACAGTAAAAGGATCAACAGTCAATGCAAGGGGCGTGAAAAGGGGCTTACTACTGGTACACCTGAAAAATCTACCGAAACAAGATTATGGCCAGACAAAGCCGCCCGAGGACCATATGTTGAGAAACAGAACTCTTTGCTGCACCTGTATCCACCAAATGTTCCTTAGTCGAGCCCTACAAATCCGCTGTGACATAAGGACCACGCTGATCCACAGGTATCTGAACTGGTCCCTCACTCTGTCCTTGGCTGTCCTAACTGTAAGACATACCTGTCACATCATGCATGTTGTAATCATCATGATAATACTGTCCAACTCTCGGGCCATCAAAATAATTATTATCAGAATGGCCCCAAGGAGCCGCAGCATTCTGATTTCTGTTAGTCCCACGACATCTACCACCAGCACCTCGTCCTGTGGGAGATGCAACCTTCTGTAAAAGCACAGGGCACTGGCTACGCCAATGTCCTTCTTCCTTACAATACGCACACTGATTCTGCCCCAACTGTGTTACAGAAGGCTGCCAAGTACGTGGCAGCTGTCAAGAAGGACCTCCTTGTCCCCTATTATTTCCCCTAAATGCTTGCTGCAACAACACCTTCATCTTTAAATCCTTATGTTTCTTGTTCATTCTATCCTTTTCCTCCTGATCTCGGTGTTCATAATACTGGGCCATAGTCAAAATAACAGAGTGAGAAGACGTGGACCAAGTACTCTCAGACGCCTGCAAATGAGTCGTCATTTCAAGGAGGAGGTTAGAAACAAACCTGTCAACAAACAATCAAACTCCTCCCTCAATGGACATATCCTGCCCACTATAATCCCAAAACGTATCTTCAAACCGAGTAAAGAAATCAGACATACTCTCATCGGGCCCGATTCACAGAACTAATTTAAGACAAAATCCTAAACTTACTACCATTTTGGTATTCACAGAAGGCACTTACTCATTTTGGTATTCACAGAAGGCACTTACTCATTTCGGTATTCACAGAAGTTAGGAGTCCTAACTTTAGGATTCCTAAATGCCTTCTGTGAATACCGAAAGTCTTAAAATTAGGATTGTTCTCAGTTTAGTAGTAGTATAGTTAGGCTCCTAACTTTAGGACTCCTAAATGCCTTCTGTGAATTCTGAAAGTCTTAAAATTAGGAATTTTCTCAATTTAGTAGTAGTAAAGTTAGGACTCCTAACTTTAGGACTCCTAAATGCCTTCTGTGAATACCGAAAGCCTTAAAATTGGGATTTTTCTCAATTTAGTAGTAGTAAAGTTAGGACTCCTAACTTTAGGACTCCTAAACTGAGAAAAATCCAAATTTTAAGACTTTCGGTATTCACAGAAGGCATTTAGGAGTCCTAAAGTTAGGACTCTTAACTTCTGTGAATACCGAAGTGAGTAAGTGTCTTCTGTGAATACCAAAATGAGTAAATGCCTTCTGTGAATACGAAAATGGTAGTAAGTTTAGGATTTTATCTTAAGTTAGTTCTGTGAATCGGGCCCATCCTTTTTCTGTCGGCAAGCTGTCAATCTGTCCCAGCTTACCTTCTTAGGTGGAATAAGTGTATGCATGTAGGTAATAATACGACCAGGCAAAGCAAGTATCTCGGCACGGGGTTTATCACCTGGCTTCCTTTCCCGATCCCATCCTTTAATTACATCCCATGTACTGCCCAATTCCGCAACATGATCTTGAGTATGAAATTGTCTCACATCAACCGGAACGAGTAGACCAAAAAACATTTCAATATCAGCAAGAGTCATTACAGTAGAAGAGGTGGCCTCTGTTAATTCTTTATAATAAGCTGTATGATTTTTCCTAGGGTCAGGCAGATTAACCTTAAGGGCTAAAACCTCCCTTCTTTTCCACGGAGTATAAACCCATTGCTCCTAAAAACGGGCAGCTACAGCTGGTCTAGTGGGGTTACCAAGCTGGTCCGTTAACTCAGGTATCTCTGGATGATATATTGGATGGACCTCATGCATAGGGAACTGAGTAATTTTAGTGGGATTCTTTTCATACAACCGGACTATAGTATGAATATTCACGAGCACCTGTCCTGGGGCTAATTCAGCTACATTAACACGGTCCTTAATATCAAATAACACTTGTGGAGCCTCTATTTTAATGTGTGTGTGCCAAAGTTCAATCAATGTAGAGGACATATGCTGAAGAACATGCTGCTGTAGAAAAGGCTCAAAATCAAGCATGGCTTGCCAAATGTCCTCAGCGCCACAAAACAGATCACTAGCCTACTTCATAGCCTGTCTTGCTAACACCTCCTTCTGATCTTCTCCTGTTCTGGAGCGCACCAACAGACCCATCCATTCCCTGAATTTTGCCCAAACCCATTCTTCAAACCCTCATACTGGCATCTCACCAGGTGAAAGTACTGGAGGATGAGAAACCAGAGTAGGAGAAGCAACAGAAGTAGCAGGTACAACTGTAGTTAACGTTTGCACAGGAGTAAAAAGAACGGAGGACACAGGAGTTGAAACAGTAGATGTACTAGAAGTCACAGTCATCAAAGATGGCGAAGACAAAGAAGGAGCGGGGGTGTGGTAGCCAAAACTGTCGAAGCAACACGTGTAGATACAGAAAAGGCCACAGCAGGCTGTTGTGACTGTAAGGGAACAGTGGGATATATCCTCTGTGGGGCATAAGGAGGCAGCAACTCCTCTACAAAAGTATCATTTTCTTCTTTGGCCAAATAAGACTTGTCAATATGCAACAGTAATCTCCTATCTTCACATTCAATTCCTGACTCCTGTTTTTCTATCATATGCCACAGCTTTCTGTGTCAATGTTTCCATTTTCCCTTTTCGTGCCTCCCTCTCCATCTTTAACCGCCTCTGTCTGGCCTCCTTCTGCCAAGTCCTGAGGGAGTCAAACATTGACTGTCTACTTCATCTCCTAAATAACTGTTCCTGTAAAAACCCAATCTTTTGTTCATCAAAGGTGCCCATCAAGGGCCACTGCAAATCGGCATTGACCCTCATATATTTGTGCCATAATGTACTAAACATAATAGGGCCAAGACCATGTTTCACATACATATCAAAATTAGGGCTGCCTTCAGGAGGCTCAGGCTGAGCTTCTTCCAATCGAACAACAAATTCCAAAGTTTGCTTAGGCCAGGCATTTTGAAAGGGAAACAAAATCGTTAGCATTACCTGGCAAAGTATTTGCAAATACTTTCAATCAAAACAATCCTCAGACCGTACTAAACTCAAACCCAAACGATACCGTATCCACAAAGAACCAAAACAAACTCACCTGATATCAGTGGTGCAAACGAACCGGTTCTCCACTGCCGATTCTTCAGACCAAACGGTCAGATCCAAATTCCTGAGTTCCATTTCCATGCTTGTAGGCAAGAGTTACAAGTGCACAAATGAAGAAGGAATACAATTTGGAGAAAAAAGGAAAAATAGCCAGTCAAGGAGAATTTAAAAAGGGTTGAATCTGATGTCAGATTATTTATATGGGGTTTTAGATTTGCGCATATTGCTGAGTTGCACTGCACGAGCACAAGTACTAAACCCCACCGCTGAACACTAATGGAAGAGATTGGGTTGAGGAGCGTGGAAGCCCTACTTAGGCCACAACGGCAATATGTGTCAGGGTGACAAGGTCACTAAATTAACCTGTGCCTAACCTTCTTGTTGCTTGGCACAAAGCAGGCAGACGTAACTTACAGGCAATGTGTAAAGTATTTATGTGGTACACAAACAGCAATAAAGTGAAAACACGGCACAAGAAACATCTAAAACCTATTTAGAAAAATAGAATAAACTGTAATTAATAAAAGAATACTAGAATGACAAAATTCAAATCACTAGAACCAGAGATATTGAATTTTAAAGTTCTAAGTGAAAAAAGCATCAAGAAACAGAAAGGGTCCCAACTGTGGTATCTGGTCATATCAGACGGCCATAATGTCACGAGTTGCATGGGCTGGGTACAAGACAAAGCTGGACCCTCTGGGAGTGGTACCTCAGTGTCCTTGGAGTTGAGATGTGAGGTCCTACGTCGGTCTGCACTGTGTCAGTTCTTGGAAGTCACCGATCAGGAGCTTCAAGGTGCTGTGATAGGAGGCCCGGCTTTGGGCTGCATCATGATGCATCATTCCAATCTAGCTGGCGATCAGGAGCTGGGAGGTGCTGCGAAGCACAGCTCTGAATCGGGTTGTATTACAATATGTCAGTTCAAATTAAACCCTTCAGTTTCGCCGTGAGGAGTACTCTTTGACTCAGGATAAGGTACAAGGACCCAAGGGGTTCCTCTTGTGGATCAAGACTTCCTCTAGCAGAGGCCAGAAGCACTCAGGCAGCTCCAGCTGAAGGTGCCATTGCAGCAGGTCAGCTCAGCAGATGCAGGGAGGTCTCTGAAGCATCTTGTATCCCTTTTAGCTCACACAGGAGGTCAGCCAACTGACCCTTCGAGTCATCCTGGTTAGCTTGGGATGAAGACAAAGAAGTTCATTCTTCGTTCTCAGATAGCAAGGCATTAATTACTTCAAAAAGCAGGGCAACCCTCTAGCAGTGGGGCAGTCCTTCTTCTGTAACTTTAAATGGTCCAGGAGGGTTCTAGGGGCCCAATATTTATATCTGGTGCCAGCCTTTGCAGAGATGACTCCGTGTCCTACCCCATATCAGGTCTCTGAAAGCATTTCTACCCTGGTCAAGGCTCCAAAGTGTCTGGGGGTGACAAAAGGCCGGGCAGGCCTAGTGAATGAATGAATAAAGGCATTTATATAGCGCACAGCTACTCAGAAGAGTGTCCCGGCGTGTCAGATTTGTTTGTGTTTGCCAGAGACAAATCCCTTTGAATTGTAAGTGGGGCAGGGTACAGTTCCTCCCAGTCATCCTGCCAGGATCGCCCATCCTATCCATACCTAAGCCCCCTTTGTGTTATAGTCTGGATGCAATACACAAATCCAAATAGCAGAGCCATTCACAGTAATGTGACTCAAGACACTAGCAGAAGTCATAAATGGTTGGGACAAGGACACATCCCAATCCATCTTTTTTTGCCCACCGTGCTACCTCAGTTTGGAACCAGCCATATGCAAATCAGTCTTGACCCTTCTCCAAGAGGAAAATTCCAGCTCAAACTACCAAGCCAGGTCCTCTGTGAAACAGAACACCAGCAACCCAGGAACAGTTTTGCCCTTACTAGAGCTCATCAGTCATGTATGGCTTGTTTCCCATTGCACAGTGAACACTTGTACTCTCTCTTTCATTCAATGTTTGAAGGAAAGAGTACAAGCACTTATCAATTTTTTATTAATCACAGTCACATATTTAAGTTCTCTGTCCGAAGTCTTCCCTGTGAGAGTATTTTGTTCTCCGTTCACCCAGTTAAGCTGTGCGTTGAGGCTGTCTACGATGCGGGCTTATGTTCTAGGTTATCCTTATAGAGGTTCATATCTTAGGTCTGCACAATAATGGCTTCCCTGATATCATTGTTAACATATTTTCTGTGCGTTGAGGCTGTCCACGATGAGGGCTTATGTTCTAGTTTATCCTTATAGAGTTTCATATCTCCACAGTTGGATCCTATGTTCTCAGGTCACCCGGTTATCCTTTCTGTCAGAGGTCTCCTCAGTGACGGTCTTCTATCCTCAGATGACCCAGTTAAATGTCTTTTTGATGGTCTCCACAGTGGATTCCCCTATTGTCAGGGAACACAGTTAATTTCCATATCTAGTTTCGCCAGAGTGAGTCCTTCTGTTCTCAGAGCACGCAGTTGCTCTTTCGGGCTGTGGCCTCCGCAGCAAAGTCTTCTGTTCTCCACTCACTGCCTTGTCTGGTGCTTCCAAGGTGAGTTCTGCTGTTTCCAGAATGCATAGTTAAGCTTCCTGATCCAGGATCTTCACTCCATAGTGTGGTTCTTTTGACTTCCTATCACCAAATTAAACAACCTGCATGGGTCCTCCACGATGAAGTTTGTCCACTTTTCTTACTGCAAATCAATTTATTGCAGCTAATCTCAGTCTTCACTGGCTCATGGCTTCTGTACGCTAATCCCTGCTGTGCTCTGCCTGTGTCTCCCCTTTCCCGGGTCTTCTCTTCAGCCCTCCCCCCTTGAGCTCATGATATATCTTCCTCCAAGTGGCAACCTGACACGTGAGAAGCGCTTCCCTTGATCCATGGTGCACGCAGGGTCCTGCTGGGGATTGCAGAGTGATTCTACTAAGAAATGATCAGGCTTGAAAAAGTCAATGAGAGCATTAAAAGAGATGGAGAGGAGTCTAACCATTCCCCCTGACTCACGCGCGCAGAGATACGAGAGGCTGAATGTCAGGCGACATCAATTCATCTCCAAGCCCGGCCAAGCGCTCTGTGGAGAAGTCTAACACCAGGTCCCACAGAGAGAGAAGCCTTGATGTCCTCAAGTAGCAAATATAAGACATCCGCAGAGTGAATGGTGGAGACTTCGGGAATGAGACAAAGCATGAAAATGATTACAAGCTTTTATAGGGCAGAGCTCATACACTCGCTTTATTTTCTCTCATTTTTTTTTTTACAATAATAGTGAACAAATAAATAATTTTATTCACTAATTGTGTAATAATAATGGAGTACAATAAGCTGGAATGTGCCCTTCCGTGGAAACTGAGATAAGTAAAGAATGCTTCCATATGATTGCATGTGCATGTGCTTGTGGGTGAGAGTGTGTTTATGTGTGAGAGAATGTATATGTGGGAATTTGTGTGCATGTGTAAGTATGTGTGTGTGTGAGTGAAAGTGGAGGTCAAAGGGTGTGTGATGTCGCTTCCGCTACCCCACGCATTTTTGTGAATTGATGTCTATGAATACATGCTCGGCTGAGTGCATCTAAGACAGTCGTCATACCATCCACAGAGGAGACTTCCTGTATAACAGCTCTTTCAGCTCTTCATTAGGAGCTGCCCCGAGTGGTATTCCCGGGGAGAAACCGCTCAATGTATGAGTTTTCCATGGTTTCTGGACCCGAAATTCCAGGTCCAGAAACACCGGTCCCAATTTTTACATTTGCACCCGGAAAACCGTGAGTGTTCTCCATGGGCTGTGGGCAGAGACATGGGCTGCCCCCCTCCTGCCACCTCTAGTACTACAGGGGGAGCAAACTGTGCTCCCCTCGTCACCCACACCTGCCCCCGCACATATTTTCCCACGCTAAAGCTGGTGGTAAGCATCTACATATGGGTAGATAAGAGATGATGACGTTAATTCAGGATCCAGTTTCTTCCGTGGAAATTATGACGAGTGTGGAAAGTTCATGAAATGCAGGGGCAGCTCCTCCACGTGGGCGGAGGAGTGTCGCCCCACTGCTTTCTCGCAGTGCGAGAAGCAGAAACATAAAATGGTATTTTAAATACTTGTGACAGAAGACTTATTCAGTACAAACCTCTTACAATACAGTTGCCATACAGTATTTAGCTCAAACTACATATTACAAAACACAGCTAACGAGGGAGTAGTCACTCAGGAATGAGCTCACCTACAGGACCATACTTTGCAGAGCTCAACTCAAAATAGAGGTCAGAGATTTTATAGCTCATTCAATACTCATACTTTTTGAAGACTATACATTACAAAGCATATACATTACACAGCTTATTCTTTACAGAACGCATGTATGACTGGGATCTTAAAACAGCTTTAAAACCAAACTTATACTTAATATATTATAAAGAGCTTGCACATTTTTGCGACTCACAATTAGGGACTCGCAAAATGTGATGTATGCGTCTCAGACACATTTAGCAATTCCCATTAGGATCGCAAATGGCCTACCTCATCAATATTCATGAGGTAGGTCACAATTTGCAACCCATTGGGAATGGCCTGTATTCACAGGGATGATGGCCTGCTGGGGTCAGCAGACCACCATGTTGGTGATTATTTAAAAAGCAAAGCAATTTTTTAATTGAAATGCAGCCCGTTTTTCTTAACAGAAAATGGGAGGCATTTCAAAAATAAAAATTAAAAGCTAGCTTCTCATTTTTGAAGAGCAAGCAGAGGTCTGTGGCTTTTTAGCGGTCGGGAACAGCCCGATTCTCCGTTAGCGACTGCTAAAAACGGTCATACATCTGGCCCATAGTTTTTACGTTACAGAACTTATCCAGTGCAGAAATCATATGCTACAGAGCTCATATACATTTCAGAGCCCATACATTAGATAGTTAATATATTACAGTGCCCTTACAATAAATAGCTCACACAACAAATAGTGCATGCGTTTATCTTCTTATAGAATACAAAAGTCATGCAATATGTAACTCATACATTACAGATTTCTTACAATATATAGCTCATGCATTAAAGAGCTTGCACACTTCAGTGCTTGTACAATACAAAAGTCTCGGAGAATATAGCTCCTGACATAAAGGTCACTTGGAGCAGGGCTAACATACTATATGAAGTCAGACAGGCCATAGAAAAAAAAGGAACACTAAAAGGATAATGCTCACACATGACAACACTTACATACACAAATGCAAAAATATAGGTCGTAGATTTTACAGAAGACAGAGATTATGGAAGACAGAGCTCATTGAAATGAGAAGTCACAAGCTGATATGGAAAATTCACTCTCATTGTGATGGATGTGCACCTCTACCCTGAGTTACCCAACTGTAACGATGTCTGGATCCCTGACTCTGATTGTTGTCATGGGCGGGCGAACAAGATCATGCTTGTGTGCCATGACAAAGTCCTGTTTCGCAAACTGCAGTCTTTTTGGATCGGGAGGGGCACCCAAAGTGCTGCCCTCATAGTGGTGAAGAACTACTGGCTTTGCCAGGACTTAAGCAAGCACGAATGCGGTGGTTGCAGCTAATCGACTAGGGTTCAGGAGGACTGAACAGGCCTTTTTACCTGTGTCACTAGAGTAAGGCCTACCGGCTCATTCATTTAAAGTTCTGCTGCTGTGTGCTTATCTCACCCTTGGTCTACATCAGAGTGGTATGTGGAACAGTGCAGTGTGGCTGCGTTATATACATGTGCTGGGCAGTCGCGGCCGGCATAGCTCGTGGGTGGGGTGTCGGGCACGGGGGTCGCGCGGGGGTATGGGGTGTGGCGGGGGAGGTCATGCAAAGGCATTAATACTTTTTTTTTCAAAAAAATAATAATTTTAACTTACCTTGAGGCCCGGTTCTGCGTGTTCTCGGCTCCTGCTCTCCTGTCTCCGACAGGAACAGAAAGCAGGCAGCCAGGCTCCCTAACCTAAGCCAATCACAAAACTGCAAGCAATGTTGTGATTGGTCGGGACAGCGCCCAGCCAGGGGATCATGGGGTGGGCATGTTCTTCATGCAGGCTGCATTTCATGGAGAAGGGCAGTGTGTGCATGACTGGTTTGGGCCAAACAGTCTGCGCACTTAGGGGTGGGCACACCACTCCTCCCCTGCCCTGATCGGAGGCATAGCAGCCACGCCCACCCACATTTGCAAACATAAAATGGTATAACTAAAAGTTATTACCATTTTATGTTTCTGCTACTCGCACTGAGAGAAAGCAGTGGGGCGACGCTCCTGAGCCATAGAGGAGGAGCCACCCCTGGTGGTAGGTGTATGTGTGCCTGTGAATAGTACAAAAGAAGGATGATGCAATGCTGGGCAGTGCACACGTGTCATGTACATCTGCTGGATGAATGTGTGCCTGTGAATGGTACAAAACATGGAAAATGTAGTACTGTGCAGTGTGTGTTATGTTATATGCATAAACTCGGTGCATGTGTACCTGTGAATGGTATAATATATGGTAGATTCTAGATTCCATTTTGGGAGGCCGAGGGGGAACTGAAGGAGCAAGAGGAAGAGGAGGACCTCCCTAGATAGATTTGTGGATTGCTGCATTCCTTTGAGCTGGGTGGGACACAATGGAGAATGGGAGAGCCAGGATCTTCAGTCTACTTCAAAGGGTGTTCTTTGATTCACAGAGAGATCACTGGGAAGGGGCCTGGGCACATCTCAGGAAGGAGATGGGTTGATAAGAGAATCATAAAGAGTGGGGCTAAGGCCCTGGGATATCCTTTTGATACACATATCTCTGCGGCTGACATCCAGGAGTGAACCTCTAGTCATTCCCATGGCCTTTGTTGTGGGGCTATTGGATTTGGAGTCGTTCCTGCGGTGACAGACTGATTTCTGGAGGAAAAGCAGGGAACAGAAGATGGCACTTCAAAAGGAAACAGACCTCCCAATTAAGCTTCAATGACCCAAAATCGAAATCACGTTTGTTGTCTGGAAATCAACTATAAGAAGAGGAGCTCGACGGCCCCAAAATCGTCAATTGTCAAGCAACCAGGTGGGATGTGTGATGAGAAGAAGCTCTGCAAGACTTCCGCCTGTGACCAGGGCTGAGGGCCAAGGTCTGCTAGTCTCCCAGCTGGGTGAGGTGACATCAGCAAGGAAGTCTAACATCACCAGCCACTGGAACCGGGATCACCAGAGTCTGCCGCTTGACAAGACCAGTGCGGTCTGTGGGGAAGAGGAGAGTGTTGGGGAGAGTGAGGTCCAGTGGGGTATCCTGGCAATTGAATTCCTGTAGCGAGGTGTGAGGAGACAGCTGCTGCACTGATCAGGTCAATGCCTGTCTACAGGTTAAAGTCAGGCACTATTGTATGCTGGAGGACATCCACTGTGAAGTGATCCATGAACTATGCTGAACCGACGGGTGTGTAGAGAGCAGAGTGAGGACAGTGACCCCAAATGCCAGGTGGGGCCACAAGAAAAAGGCAGGGAGAATGGTCTGGTTGAGATAGCTATCGAGAATAAGAGGGTGGCATTGAGACCAAGGCCCAACTGAGGACCAATGCCATTTTACTTAAACGCCTCAGTGCGAGGGCAGGGGTGGGCTATTGCAGGAATACAGCTGCTCCTGCAGTGCAGTTGTAGGGTTGGCCGGCTTTATTGCTATGGTCAGCCCTACATGACCAGTGCGCATCCATTCACTAGCTGTGAAACAGCCAGGGGATTGCTGGCACAGGCCCACAGCCTCAAAATGAGTGCTGGGTTAGCTTGCTCCCACCACACCTGGAGCTGCTCTCAAATTGAGACCAGCTCCAAGATTGGTTGCATTGGTGTCTACCTCCCCCCTAAGACTTCTTGGACTGCTCGACCCGCTCTACAACTGTGAGTCAAGTGCTGAATGGGTACTTGGCCAATAGCTCAGGATCCATAGTAGGTTGGGCCCTGGGGCATCAGAAGTAAAAGGTGTCAGCCCCCATGGATGGGCCCAGTAGCTCATGCTTGAACTTTGGTCCTCTGAACGTGGTTCTGACATCATGGAAGTCAGGGAATACAGAGCTCACTGAAGTAAGATCTTGCTGAAACACACGATCCTAAAGGAAGAGAAAAATCATGGAAGCGACAAATCAAGGAATTGAGAGTTCATGGAAGTGAGAGCCCAAGGAAGGTAGAACTCATGGAAGAGAGGGCTATTGAAAGACAGAACTCATGAAACAAGGAGCACACATAAGAAAGACTCAACAAAGAGACACCTCATATAAGACTGAGCTCTCATAAGTCGTAGCACACAAAAACAAAGGTCAAAGACTGGGGGCTGAATTCATAAAGGTAAAGTGAGATGAAAGTCTAACTTTACGACTTTCGGTATTCACAAAGGGCATTTGCTGCTTGTAAAAGCTCCTTGCGAATATCGAAAGTAGAACTTTATGACTTCCAGTATTAACAAAGGGCATTTATGAGTAGGTGATGCCCTTTATGAATACCAAAAGTCATAAAGTTAGACTTTTGTTTCACTTTACCTTTGTGTACCGGGCCTGGATTTGTAACTAACGATAAGGCCGTATTCTGTTTTCGTGTTTCTGTTTAGTTCTAATTCACTCAAGATAATCTGCCATGCCCCCCTTTGCTCTACCTTGTACTCTCTTTGTATTATCATATATATGTGTTCAATGACATCCATTACCACTTATGTTATTTGTCTTTTATGAATCGCTCTTATTATACTTACTATGGGGATCATCAGAACCTTGCCTCTCCTAGCCTTCACCTTAACTTCACTAATCCTGTGCTTCTCTCAGACACATAAAGGCTTCCTCACTTCTTGAACCGCACTTTTTTTATACAGCGGAAATTATTCTCTTGTCAAACATTAGCATTAAAAATAAAAACCCTCCCAGGGGCGAGTTCACCCCCTCTTATCGCCCTGCCTCAAATTGCGTCCCTTTCCCCTTTAATCATTCTAGTGACTACATGATATAGTTGCATAGAAAGGCCGCAGTTTTTTAAACATGTTTTATACATCTCGCAACTTTTGGTTGGTCATTCATAAACATCCATGTCCTTTGTAAGGGATGGGGAAACCAGCCGTGAACCCCTCTGCCAATTTTTGTCTGTCTTCCTTTCTCGGGTAGTTATTTAATAAGGATTAAGGCTCCTGGTTTTCCATTATACTTATTTTTACAGATAAATACAGAGAGAAAACAATGCGTTTCCTGTCTGTATTTATTTTTTAAACGGAAAAATACTGAAAATTGTGCTTTTTGTGAGAGACTCTCCATGCAGTCTTTCATGAATTCCAGGCAACAGCTGAGCAGATAGACAGCATGGAGAGTTAAAAAACAGGATGAGATTTCCTTCAATGCAGGCATATGTTAACTTATATTTGTAGTATAACGCAAATATGAACCTGTGAGTGTGTTGTTTTGTTGAATGTGGCTATTTAATTTCCTATAACGTGACAGGCATCCATATATGAGACACGTTGAAGAGTTTAATAAATGTGGAAATATACCATTTTACGACTTCATTTATTCTCAAAACACAAAATAAGTATGGATAAATACCAATAAGATGGTCCAAAAATAAATATGGCTAAATACAGAAGGAAATGTTGAAAAAATAAATGCCATAAATCCGGGAGCCCCAATAATGATATCAGTCTACGTGTGTTTATGCGAGTTGGCAGTGGTGGTTCCCTGCCCAACCCCTCCCCCCTTGCGCTGTCTCACCCCGGTCGTTATTTCTTTGAGTTGCCCTTGTCTCTGTTGGCACCCGTCGCTTGCAACTGACTGTCTGCATTGTACGGCAGGGTGGTTGCCCCCATAGGTCCCGCAGCTGTGCATACAGTCCCCCATTTGCATTCGTCTTTATCATATGTCCAACATGTTGCCACTTGGGTTTTCCCTGATTTACTGCAAGACTGGCCTCTGCCTCTGAAACCATGTTCTTGGCCTTCATATTTCCTTTTGAACCCTGAGGGACGAAAATTGGGTTCCCGCGTGCATAGCCCTTCCCTGGCTGCCACCATGTGGGTTGTGAAGCCCTCAATGTCCTGGCAGTCCCACTCCATTATCAGCCACATATGCCTCTTCTGCCTGAAACCTTCATCGTACCTCAGCCATGCTTCTCCCTGATACTTCTTCTGTGCTTCATTGACTTTCTGCTCGTAGAAGATTAGTGCTGCCGCTCTCTGGGGGAACTTCTCTATGAACACGCATGCTAGAGTCCTGAAGGCCCTTAGCCAGTTCTCTATGTTTTTTTCTATCCTGGGCTTGCATCTATCCCATCTGTCCTCGTCCTTTTTATCTTGAGCTGTGAGGTCTAAGCCCACTTGGGGCACCTCCAGCAAAGAGAATGTATCTATATATTCCTTTCCCCAAATCATCTCCTTCACTGTTAGTGGGATAAGGTTTGCTAACCCCGGGAATTTTGAGGTGGAAGGTGCATCGCCCAGGGAAGGGCGTATGTACTCACTTCGGGCTTCCCCTGTGGGTCCTGGACCTCTCCTGCCCCGGCCTTGGCTGGGTGTTCTCCCTCTAGCGCTGCTGTGCCACCCTGCTTGGTCAGGGTGGCCCTTTCTGACCCTACGCCCCCTTAATCCTCTCACCCTGTGGGCTTTCCTGCCTAACGCCTGCTTTCTCTTTCGGGTCTCCTTTACATCCTTTCCTTTGCTCAGGCCCATGGCCATCCCCGTTGTGCTATGTATTTGCTTGGGGTCTCCTCATAAGAGGTTTCCGGCCTAGGCCAATGCCACCAAGGCATCCATGCCGCTGGGTGTGGCAGCATTTTACCTCATGCTTCACCCTGGAATTCCTGTTGGTCCCCCCTCAGGTTTGCTAGCCGGGGTGGGGATGAAGGGGCCATGGCCTGTGTGTCGCCTAGTGGCTCACCCCTGGTTGCATGCCATAATGTGTGATTTGCCTGGGTCCTCCATTCCTTGGACCAGTTTGCCCCTGCCCTTTATCACGCCTTCTGCCCCTTTCGCTTAGCACGTGATGCGCACCACATCGGCTGTCCACCGTGAAACTTGGCCCGTTGAGTGCATCCTGAGGGGCCGCAGTGCTGGCCACAGACCCCTCCCTGTCGCTGCTGCCCTCCTTGGTGTCTGAGTTGGTCACTACCTCTGGTGGTGTGGTTGCCCTGTTCCTGCCCCTGTTTCTATTCTTTACGCTGGGGCCTTCCGCCCCTCCTCTTGGGGCTGCAGGGGGATGCTGTGGTGTTTTATTTGGCCCCCCCTTGCCTGGTTTTGATGGGGGTGCTGTGTTGGCAGCAAGATCCTTCTTGCCAGGCCATGAGGGTGGGGGGCTAGTGCCGGTGCCACAGTTGGTTTTGACTACTTCTTGGCTGGCCCTTCTGCTATGTGGTCATCCATCCATGCTTTCCCCTTTAGGGCCACCAACGCCGTTGCTTTCTTTAGCAGGTCTTCCAAATCTCCATCCAGCTCTGGCCCAGTGTCCTCCTGGGGCCTTCTCAGATCTTTTTGGGAGGCCTCGCTGCCTCCAGGTACATCCCTATACCGTGCTGGCATTTTCTTGTCCCTTATTGCCACCCCACATGTCCCTGCCATGCCTCCTGGCTGTGTTGTTTCTCCCTTTAAGGGGAGGGAGGGGGATGGGCCGTTATTTCAGCTCTTGTGCCCCACGTGGTGTCAAACAGATGCCGGTTTGTGGTCTTTCCAATCCAGCGTGCCCCTCGCCTCGCAATGTTTCACTTTAAGACAATGAATATTGCACAGTGTGGAGACCTCTCGATTTCCCATCAGGGTTGCACCGGCTTCCTCAATGCCTCAGTTCCTCGCCCTTACTTCTTCCGCCTGCTTGTTCCTACCTCGCTGCAAGGGGCTCCACCTCTCTCCTGGTCCCTGTGGGGGCTCCAGAGAACAGCAAACTTCCCTGGTCCATTGAGAGGCTAGACCGCTGTCACGCTTCTACTGTAGCCACCTTCGTGCAATAAACAGACCACGCTGATGTCTTTAATTGTAAAAGGCCATTTATTAGGACCAGGCTGCTCTGTCACTTTTGTTGGTTCCTGTGTCCTTTGCGGTGAGGCGTGTCCTGCTGAGGATTTTGCAACTGACTACGGACTCCAGGGGATCAGGTCAGGACTGCGAGGCCCAGGGAGCACTGCACCATCCTCATTGTCCGCACCTGGAGACCTCTTCTTGACTCCTCCCCCCCAGGGTACTTTACGCCTCGCGGCCCCCGCTTCGCGGGTGCCTCTCGCAGGCTCTGTCACTGTTGTTGGTTCCTGTGTCCTTTGCGGTGAGGCGTGTCCTGCTGAGGATTTTGCAACTGACTACGGGCTACGGACTCCGGGGGATCAGGCCAGGACTGCGAGGCCCAGGGAGCACTGCACCATCCTCATTGTCCGCACCTGGAGACCTCTTCTTGACTCCTCCCCCCCAGGGTACTTTACGCCTCGCGGCCCCCACTACGCGGGAGCCGCTCGCAGGCTCTGTCACTGTTGTTGGTTCCTGTGTCCTTTGCGGTGAGGCGTGTCCTGCTGGGGATTTTGCAACGGACTACGGGCTACGGACTCCGGGGGATCAGGTCAGGACTGCGAGGCCCAGGGAGCACTGCACCATCCTCATTGTCCGCACCTGGAGACCTCTTCTTGACTCCTCCCCCCAGGGTACTTTACGCCTCGCGGCCCCCGCTTCGCGGGAGCCGCTCGCAGGCTCTGTCACTGTTGTTGGTTCCTGTGTCCTTTGCGGTGAGGCGTGTCCTGCTGAGGATTTTGCAACTGACTGCGGGCTACGGACTCCGGGGGATCAGGTCAGGACTGCGAGGCCCAGGGAGCACTGCACCATCCTCATTGTCCGCACCTGGAGACCTCTTCTTGACTCCTCCTCTGACTATTTAAGCCACGCCAATTCCCCGCGTGAGCGGAACGCGAGCGGGCCGTAGACCGGGGCGAAGCCCGGGCAAAGGGCGGGCCCTCTTAGGCCCTCAGAGGCCGAGTGAGGCCGGGCAGGGCCCGGTTATTTACTTGTAATTCCCCTGTTAGTGACTTCAGCACTGTACTTCCCTGGTTATACTGCTATCATGGCCCCAAGCCCTGCTAAAAATGTTAATGAAATGCCGGGGGTTATGTCCTCTGGTCCGCTGGACAACTATTTTAAAAGGGTATTGCCCGATGAGGATAAGGATAATACTCTGGCCAAACGAAGGACTGAGCGTCGTCGCTCAGTCGAAAATCTAAAGCTTAGGGCTCCTGACGGCCTCATTTCCCAGGTCTCTCTTTGCGTCGGCGCTAGTCCTAACGTTTTTGGTGATCCTCCCATACAGGTGAGCGACCCTCTCTTGTCAGGGGAGTGCACTCCTATACTTAGTGCCCATAAGGTTCAGGATAGTAGCGAAATTTCCCCCCATAGTCTCCTTAGTATTCCTGATGTTTTAAACATACCCACCCCCTCTCGTGGTAAACAGGCTAAGAAGAACACCAAGATCTCTAAAGTGGTTAAGACTCAAGGCCCACCTCCGAACAAAAGAAGACGTAAGAAAGGGGGGGACCTGGCTAAACCTAAGTTTAGCCACTCCGAGTTTGGGAAGTACTCATTGAAGGCCGTTAGTTCTGCACAAGGGAAAGCAGCTGCAGGGATTTCCATGCTTAAATCACCTCTTCCTTCTTCAACTGCTATCCTAGAACCCGAGGTGAACCCCACTGAGTTACCCCCTACCCTTGCTGAACCATTGCTATTAGCTGTCCCTTCTGCTGTCCAACAAGATGCTCTGGGCCATCTGATCAAGTCTCTCATCTCTCCCATCATTGAAAGTTTAGTGAGATTGGAGAAAAGACTTGCGGATATAGAATCCGCCATAAGCAGAAAGGTGGACCCGATTATAGATCAGGCGAATGTGGCTGTGCCCATTGACTTAGTACCTATTACTGAGGTACTCAAATCTAACCCCCACTCTACTAAGGTCATATCCCAGCCCACTAACCAGATAGTTTCCAACCACCAAAGGTTATTGCCCCCCACGATTGTGAATACTTTGGATGAGACTACATCTAGTGACCTTGGGGGGGGGAAGAGCAAATGCACCCAAAGGGACCTCGTGGGAAGAGAGGGAAAGATCTAGTTATAGCAGATCTTTAATAAACAACATGCCGCAAGTTGATCTGCCCCCTGAAGCTGCGCCCTTGGTGGTTGTTTTGACGGGGGTGCCGCCTTTGGCCAATAACAAAAGAGAAGGGTATACCCAGCTGAAAAACAAAACCATGTATTGGCTTAGTATTCATAGACCAATTGAGGAGAACATTAACGGTGAGATACTATATGTTAGGCGCCTTTCCTGGTTGGGCGGCAGAAGCAAAAACATCGAGGGAGACATTGTCGTAGTAAATTTTAGAGACCCTCGTGCAGTTGACTATATCCTGAATTGGGATTCAGGAAGTGTTAACAACTGCATCAGTCCACGCGCACTAACATATTTTTATCCTAGATCCTTGGTGTTCCCCTCATCCTCTATAAATAAGCAGGCTTTATTTTACCCAAACCCACCCGACAGTATCCATTCCTAGTCATCAAGCACACAACCCTTACACAGCTTTTGCTGCTGATATTCCAAGGTGGAACTTTGTTCCCCCTAGATCTAATAGAAACTTCAACAGGAGATGGGACCTCTCGAGGCCCTTTACTCCTTTGGAGGTAGTGAACCGGTTTGATGTGCTTACTAGCATGGAAGACTGCGATTGAAGATTACAGGCCCCGCAGGGCTCGGAGGGACGAGTAGGCTCAGCTAGCCCTGAGGCCAGTGTTTGTGAGATGTATACAGAGGCCACTGGTTTTGTCCCTGGGTTCAAGGGTTTAACCCTGCCAACTGGATTCGATACTGGAGGGATTGTAACCTCCACCCTACCCGTGTCCACGGGCTGCAGTGTTGTAGGTTCTCCTTCGTTAAACTCACTATATCAAATAGATTCCATAAATGTCTTCACTCCACAAGTGCTGGATGAGAATGTGGGGGTCTCTTCTGACTTGCAGGTAGAAGACAGTATGGTTATCCACTTGGTCTCATGGAATGTGGCTGGTTTGCAAAGAAAGTTGGCTCTCCCTTAATGGAACTCTTTCATCGAGAAGGTCGATGTATGTATGTTCCAAGAAACCTGGAGTATGCTCCCAGTACACAAATCCGGTTATACTACCTTTTTCCTGCCAGCTCAAGGCTGTGGAAGGGGTAGACCAGCCGGGGGCCTACACGTTTGGATAAAGATTTCTCTGAACTGGGATGTTACTAATCACGACTCTGGGAGTTGGGACATTCAACACATATCATTTGCGGGACCAAACAAGGCCAGAAGGATTGATTTATTTAACATCTATTTAAGAGGATCTACGGGGGATACAACTTCAAGCACAGTATCCATTTTAGATCAGGCATTAACCAAGTGTCCCCCCTCCTCCAAAATCATCGTGGGGGGGGACCTTAACTGTACCTTTGAGCCCCTTGGTGGAGACGACCCATTGGGCACTGAGGAGGTGGACTCTAGATGGTCTATCCCGGTCCTGTCCTTGGCCCCAATTAAAAAGTGGTCATCAAAGGTAATTCAGATCAACGCTCTTACTGTGGAACATAACCTTAGAGCTCTTAATGGCAGGACTCCCTCTGATCCCGACGGTGCGATGACCTTTAACAGGCTCAGTAGCCCGTCGAGAATTGATTATATTTTAATAGACGTGTCACTGTGGTGTGAGTTAATAGACATGGAGGTGAGACCTTCACAGGACAGTGATCACAATTCTTAATGTATGAAGCTAAGATGGGGGAAGCGAAATGATGGCAAGAGGTTAACCCATCTGCGGTCCACCAATGAGGTGGTACCATTCCAAGGTAACAGTAGGTTGAAATGGGACAAAGTTCAATCCCAGGTTGACAACTTGGTAAGGATTAGGGCGTTCGTAGTAGATCTGACCACAGAACTGGTGGCCCTCGACCAGGGTCCAGGGAGCACCCAGGGTAAGTCCTTTGCACAGGCATATAAAAATGTAATAGAGGAGGTAGGGAATTTTTTTTCAATCCAGAATAAAAAGGGCAGAGGGGACAATAAAAAAATTAATAAGACAAAACCAAGTAATCCCTGGTACTCGGCCCAGTGCAAGGCAAAAAGAAATGAGATTAGAGTTGCCCTGCGTAAAAAGAGTCAACCTCTAGTTAGTGTAGCCAGAAAAGAATATGCAAAGGCTTTGGAGCAGGCCAAACGAGAGTGGGAGGAACAATACTGGCAGGATCTCAAAGCAGCTTCCAAAAGGAAGAACCCACTGCTGTTTTGGGAACTGATCAATAAAGCTAGGTTGTGTAACTCTCCTCCACTAGTTAATCACATAACCAGCCAGCAATGGCTTTCCCACTTCTCAGTATTGTATGGTGGGTCAGAAGTGGCCCACTCCCCCCTCGATCTTGCTTCTAGGGTTCCCCCCTTACTGCCGATTGAGGATCCCTTTTTGACTTCTGAGGTGGAGCTGGCCATCAGACACCTGACCCCGAAGAAAGCTGCTGGCCCAGACGGGATACCAGGAGACCTTCTATTGGAAGATCCGGAAATATGGGCTATACTTATTGCCCAAATAATGAATCTGATCTCCAAGGGATTCCCTGTCCCAGATTCATGGAAGGGAGCAGAGGTGATCACTGTGTTCAAGAAGGGTGCCAGAGAAGATCCTGCCAACTACAGACCGATCAGTTTGATCGACGTGATACAGAAGGTGGTTGGCAGGGTCATTATTATGAGGGTAGGCATCTGGATGGAAGAGAAGCATGTTTTGTCTTACCTCTAAGCTGGGTTCCGCCAAAGGGTGGGCACGATGGACCAGGTCTTCCGCTTCTTTGCGATCTATTGGAAGACAGTCACCATCAACAAAGGTAGTTTATACCTGGCTTTCATAGATCTCAGGATGGCGTTCGACCTGGTCCCTCGTGATAGGCTGTGGGAAGTTTTAGAGAAGATGGGCTTCCCAGGCTCTCTTTTGGGCCTTATTGTGCAACTCCATGAGGGGAACTATGCGAGGATCAGATGGGGTACTCAAGGTCAACTGACCGAGAGGATACCCGTGAGGAGGGGTGTATGCCAGGGATGTGTTATGGCTCCAACGCTGTTTTCTCTCTTTGTGAATGGAGTGGTGGACCACCTGAGAGAGGTTCCGGCTGATGCTCCATCCCTGGCAGGCGAAAAAATCCCTACACTCCTCTTCGCGGATGACTCCATTCTGATCTCCAAGACCCCGTCAGGCCTCCAAAAGCTTTTGAATCGCTTTAGCACCTTTTGTACTGAGAGAGGTCTTACCATCAATACCTCAAAAACAAAGCTCATGGCCTTAGCACCCTCTACCAGATTCAGAAATAATCTCTTGCTCAATGGTGAGCCTCTGGAGCTGGTAGACTCCTTCGATTATTTGGGCATCAGGGTTAATAACCGGATGAGCTGGAAAGATCACTTGGCCAAAATGTTGCTAAATTACAAAAGAGTTTCAGGGGCGGTCTTGAGAGAACATCGGGAGTCCAAGAGCAAGCCTGTGGCACCGCTCCTTGCTATTTATGAGGGCCAAGTTCTACCATCTGCCCTATACGGCTCTGAACTATGGGGGTTCGAAAATATCCCAGAACTAGTAAAGTCTGAAAACAAGTTCTTGAGAGATCTGGTTGCCCTTCCTGCTTCTACTCTGCTAATTCCCTTACGGGCAGGCGTCCTCTCAAAGATCTAGTGCGCCTGCGCCCACTCCTTTTTTGGGTTCGCTTGCGAAGGACTAGGGAGCTCCAAAAGTATGCCGCTGCCCTAGATGAACTAATCTTGCTTAACACTAACAATAGGATCAAGTGGTTGAGCAATCTGAGGCAGTTGGTTGTCCTACTGGGTCTGAGCGATACTTGGAAAAGTCAAACGCCACCACCCAAGTTAGTGATCAAGCAGCTGTACTGGGATTGGGTTCAGAAAGAGTCCCTCAGTAGAAATCTAGGGGGCTCTCTAACAGAGCGGTTCTTGTCGTTTAAATGGGTTAGGAGTTTCGAACCGTTTCTGGACTTTATAGAGATACCCCTGGACAGAGCACTTTACCTAAAGGTTAGGTTCGGGATTCTCCCGGTTAATGATTTCACTTCGGGGTGGAAAAAGCAGGGTGGCTCACTGAATTCATGCCCAGGGTGCGCAGCTCCTACAGAGTCTGTGGCGCATTTCTTTTTTGCCTGCCCAGCATATAGGGTAGCCAGGAGGACATGGCTAAAGCCGCTATGCAAGGGGTTGGGCCTCAGATGCCATAAAACGGCACTGCGGATTCTCTGCACCGATACATCTTCTATTGCTATGGTATGCGGAGTAGCCAAATTTTTGGGTAGTGCTTGGCGGCTACGCATGAGGCGTATCAAGGCCCTCCCCCACTCCACCTAATTGCGGAAAGGCCCTGGGCAGGATGCCCCCACCCTGTTTGACATTGTTCCCTTCGTACTTCTTATCTTAATGGTGAAATAGGAGTTGTTGGATGTATTTTAGGATCGGTGATTCCTTGTTTCATATTTTTATTGTATTGTAAACTGTTTTCTTTTATGATGAATTTTTTATCGAATAAAGAATTGATTGATTGATTGATTGATTGATTGATTGATAAACAATAACCCAGCAACATCAACATCAATAACAAACCCCCACATCTCTCTTCATCCCTTCACTCATTTCACCCACTCCGGACTCACATTTCCTACCACTCCATGCCTCTTCCGTTCCTCATCCATTTCCACAAATCTCCTAGCATCCTCCCCAGTATCATCTGACATTCCACTCATGCCTCCATCTCCCCCACATCGTTCACTCTTCCCCCACCAAGGGATGGGCGCGCCCGCTAATGACTCCCCCCACCCCTCCATAGTATCGCCAACCCCGCAGCCCGTCCTAAACTGGCACTCTTCGCCAACCCTACCCCCAACCATAAAACTGTAAGGAGGGTGGGTGTCCTTCGAAATGAAACCCTCCCGATGGTGCCGAACACAGCAAGAGGAATTCGCCAATCTCCCCAGCGCTCTTATACCCACCCCCTAACTTCACCCCCTTGACCGTCTCTGGTCCTCCCCTGCGCGAAAGACCCCGGGGGAAGACTAGTCTGTGACTCTGCTTCCCCCGGGGCCCAGCATTTCCCTTGCTCCTGCCGCTGGTTGCTGGCTCCGCTTCCACGCCTGCTATCCCAACACCCAGGCGCAGTTCCGATGCTGGGCAGGACATGGGAAACTTCCAAGAAAGCCGCTCTCGTCGCCGATGGACTTCCGATGATCGGTTCCTGCCGGATGTAACCGGGTCCACGCCGTACGCCTGGCATTCGCCCAGCCGCTGCTCCTGTCTAGGCCTCTGCTTCTCGATCTGCCCAGGACTCCGCTTCCCAATCCCGACTCTCTGCTTGGTCCTGGGAGAAAGGGCTCGGTCCTGGGATGATGGACCCGTCCTTCTGGGGCTGCCGACCTCCGTTGCTCCTCCGAGCGACTCCTCGGTGTCCTAGGTGACCGCATTTCCATCCTCGGCAAGCTATTCTCGGAGGCGATGGATCCCTGGCACCAGGTATTCCACTCAGACTGGGGGGTTCATGTGCCCAAATAGGGACCTACACCCCCTTTTTAACCCCCCGGCCGTTTGCCACCTCCCTCTTGGATTAGGTTGGTAGCAGTTTGGGGGCGGCGATCAATCTAGTGTGCCCGCATTTCACGGGCTTGTGGGGGGGGGGTTACCTATCAGTTCCAGCTTCTCCACTCGAGGCCCATGTTTCAGTATCCTGCTTTTATATAACATGTGGAAGTGCAGCGTGGCTGTAAACTGTATTAACATTACTCATACACCAAATTTCAGAAGGATAAAGGCATGACTAAGTCCTGCTACGATATAAACTTGTTACCTGGGATTCACACACAGAGATTTCAGTAACATATCCTTAACTCACTGACCCACTCACTGACATGTCAGAGGGCTAACCATGCATGTCTTATGACCACTTCATTGTAAACCCTGTGTACATTAATGTGAAATCTTTAATGTTCAGGGCTCTACATAGACCATCTGCATGCATATTTCCATCAAAACTCGCTAGGGCATCTATCTCATATCTGCACTAGTCACACCGAGTCCAAACCCTCTTCTCAGGGGGTGTGCAGGCCTGACTACGCCAACTAAAAAACTGTAACTCTGTACATTGTGCTGTCCGAACTTCTGCCTCCACCTGAGAACTGCTTGGCAGGAGTGGAATTGGTCTTCAGTGGAACTGTGCTCTATTTCGCTTTAGATGGGATATGTTTTTGAATCAGAATAGTGATGGTGATGCTTTAGTAATTACAGTTTGACTGCGGTTTGTCAGTGGGAATACTGAGTCTTCGTTCACAAAGGAACATTTAAGGTCAAGCCAGTGCAGCTGAGTGTGACTGTGAAATACCCACAAAGGGCCTCATTTACAAGCCCATTGCGCCACCGGTGCATCACTTTTGTTGACACACCAGCGGCACATTGTGCCTGTCCATATTTACAAGGCCACGTAAAGTCACCCTGTGTGACTTTTCATGGCCTTGTAAATATTGGCCCTTTTCACGCATTACTCTGTGTGAAAGAGGCGTTCCATGGGTGCTGCTGTGGGTGTTCCCAAGTAACATCCATGGAACCTGACATATTCCCAGATTGTCAACGTTTTGTAAAGCTGCGAATGCGTCAGAATCCTATGCCTTCCCATGAAAGGCGTAGGAGTGGTGCAACGAGGTGAAATACTTTTATGTTTCCTTGTTTTTTCCTCTTTCTACGCATGCTGCATTGTGCAGCACTCAGAGAAAGAGGAAAATGCCATCAATAATTGTTTTTGTGCAGGAAGGTGCCCCTTCCTGCTGAAACACAATCCTACTCACAACGCAAGCATCCTTGCAACATGACACAAGGGAGCCTGTGCTGTCGCATGGCAGCCAATTGTGTGACAGCGCAGGGGAAAGCACATTGATGCTTTTTATTTTTGTTAATACGATGCATCCCTGTGCTTTAAATATGGTGCGGTTTGGCGCAGCATAATGGCTTGTGGCACCACCCTGCTTCATTTTGTAGTAAATGAGACCTACCATGTGCTGATTAAACTCTCTGTATGGGGCACTTGCAGTTCAGTGGAATACTCGGAAGGAGGTTGTCAAGGTCTGGACATGACATGGGAGCAAGAAGCGGACTAAAGACTGGTGGGATGTGACGCCTGCCGATTTCCCTCTTATTTAATACAGCACGACTAGTGGGACTGTCCCTTTAATCCCACATATGAGGAAACAGAGGAAAATATGTACGGTACCTTTAACTGGGGCTTCGAGTCTGAGGATACCGCTCACAACGACGACGTCACAACAACCGGACCAACAAGAGTGCCGGGAACCAGGAAGGAGGTGTGTGTCATCACCGGGAGGAGAGAGTACAAGGAGTCAGAAGAGGATGTGCGCGGAGAGGAGAGAAGGACTACTGAGTGGGAGTAGTGGAGCAGAGACGCCTAAAGACCAAAGAAAGCCAGGAGGCCAACGACTCCGTGGTTCACTCAGCCACGCTACAGGAGGAGCGTGGCTCTCTCAGGTACGAGAGAGGTTTGTGGGTTGGGTTGGTTGGAGGGAGAGACCCGATGAATAAGGCAGCGACCTTCCTACCGGTTTCCAACGGGTTACCCCATCCTATGCACTTCACTATCCCGATTAGATGTGCGGTAACCACTGGTGATCCTTCACTCCCCTCCCTTGTGTGAACTTGTTCCCCACATTTACACCGTCTTTTGTATCCTTTTTCTTTTGCTTGACGGACTATACACCGGAACCCTTGTGCCTGCGAGACCCGACGGAGGTGGATGCTGTAGAGAGCCACTCGGCCTCTACGACACAATGCATACATGCACACACGCATCCCCCACCCCTCGAGGCGGGCTCGCCTTGAGGGTATAAATAAAAGTATCGGAAGACCGCTCGGGGTCTTTCCGGTTTAACTATCACTCGGCTCACCGTCTGTTTATTCGGCGACCCTGTCCACAACACGTGGCCTGTCCTGGGTCACCATATTGGCGACGAGGCCGGAGGTCCCGCTGCGTGCTGCCAGCTCGTCCTGCTGCCCCGCGGCGTCATCGGAGCCCACCCGAGACGCTCCATCGCTGTCAGCGCCTTCCGCCAGTCGCGCTCCTGCTCGGAGAGCTGCCAGCTGTCCCGGCACTCCGCGCCGCCCGCGTGTGTCTCCCGGAGGAGATACGATCCAGGGGTGTGCTGCGTCATCGCTAGGGCAGGCGTGGTCTGGTGAGGCGCTGCCTCGACGCGCTGAACGCGCTCCCTCACCCGGGCTCTGCACTTGTCCACGAGGCCCTCGGAGTGCCCCGCCCCCGCTGACATCGGAGGAGAGGCTCCTACGTGCTGCCTGCTGTGCCTCCCCAGGTCTCTAAATGGCTGTGGCCTGGCCGCGTGGTGGGTGATCCCAACACCCAACAAACATTGGCGAGTGCAAGACAAAAACAAGGGGAAATCCTGCCAGAAACAAGCACTGGCTGCTGCAAGAGGGTTCTTCTGTCTTCCCTCATCAAGCATTGGCTGCCACAAGACCCTCTTCTGGTCCTGGTGATTCCTGCAGATGCTGAGCGTCGCTGCCGCCCGTCAGGAGACACAAGGGGACGCTGCTGACGTATCCAGGGTCTGAGTGAGTACGCCTGCCACACGCCCTGCGCATCCTCTGCCGTTCACCTACCTGCCAGCTGTTTCGTGTGTGTGACACCAGGAGTGGTGCACCTGCAGATCGCGATGAGCAACCCGCCAGGTGCCGGAGGAAGCGCCGCGCCGGCTCAGTCAGCTGCGCCGGCTGGAGGGGGACGACAGGCAATTGACCCGCCCCGTCACCATGCGACGACTAACCTGCTCCCGCCATTCAGCGAGATGGCGGACCCGGCCACTGCTGCACCCCGGTGGAGGGCATGGGTCGGTCAACTGAACAACTACTTCACGGGGACCCGTGAGACGGATGGAACTGTTAAGCGCTCCCTGCTGATTTTTTATGGGGGGTCCGAAATCTATGATCTCTTCGAGACCCTGCCGAACACGGGCCGTGCGGATGACTACGATGGTGCGGTGGCGGCCCTCAACCGACACTTCGATCCACAGCTAAATCTAGATTTCGAGAAGTTCAAATTCCGACGGTCACTCCAATTGGAAGATGAGTCCATCGACATGTTCCACGCACGCCTGCGGAAACTGGCGGCCACCTGCGAGTTTGCCGACCAACGAGAAGAGATAAGGAGCCAGATCATACTCGGGTGCAAGTCGAAACTGCTCCTGAAACTGATACTGCGCCAGCCGGGCATCACGCTGGATCAGATCCTGGTGCTTGCCCGGTCACACGAACTTTCGGACGTCAGGGCGGAAGAGATGGCTGCGGCCCTACACAAGCCTGCCCCGGTGCAGACCGCCACCAGAGCCCCCCAGATCAAGGAGGAGCGCGTGGATGTTATCCGGAGGAGGCCGACGCCCGCGCCTGGGAGAACACGACCGCCGCCTGGAGGGCCCTGCGGGAACTGCGGGGAGGAGCACCTCCCCACAGCCACGTGCGGAGCAAAAGGGCGCGAGTGCTCCCGCTGCGGGAGATTGAACCACTACGCAAAGGTCTGCCGCAGTGGCCAGCCACGTCCTACCCCGAGGAGGCCGAGAGGTTTCACGCAAAGGGTCCGACAACTGTCGATTGCGGAGTCCGAGGGGACAGAAAAGGAAGTGCCGCACCAGCATAACCTCGACCTGGAAGAAGAGGACGACGAGATCTACTACGTATCGTTTGTGGGCCAGTCCGGGAGCCGACGAAGGCCGCCTCCCATGTGCTCGGTCAGAATAATGGACACCACTCTTCAGGCGCTCATAGACACTGGAGCGACAGTGAATGTCATGGACTCCCAGCAATTCGAGGCCCTGGAACACAGACCTCCGTTACTCCCAACCAAAGCTAGAATCTATGCGTATGGAGGAGTCGACCCCCTTCCCCTGAGGGGCACTTTTGAGGCAACAGTCACCAGCGGCTCCCTCACCACCATGGCCCGGTTTCACGTGACAGAAGGGAAAAGGGGCACCCTCCTAAGCTGCCACACGGCCGTAGACTTGGGTCTCGTGTTCTTCACGAACGAAGTGCACGAAGCACACGCGGAGGACATACTAAGAGAGTTTCCCGAACTGTTCAAGGGTCTGGGGAAGCTGAAAGGAAAGCAATTCAGACTTCACATAGACCCAACGGTCAGGCCAATAGCACTGCGACACCAACGAGTACCCTACAACCTGAGGCCCCAGGTTGAAGCCGAACTGGCAAAACTTGAAGCGCTGGGCGTCATCGAGAAGGTTTCAGGTCCCACGCCCTGGGTATCCCCGTTGGTGGTCGCCCCAAAACCGAAACAGCCCGGGGCAATCAGGCTGTGTGTTGACATGCGGCTACCCAATGTAGCGGTCAAAAGAGAGCGCCATGTCACGCCTACCATGGACGATATCATTACAGACCTTAATGGGGCCAGATGGTTTTCCAAACTAGACCTCAACGCGGGCTACCACCAGTTGGAGCTGGAACCGAGCAGCAGGTACATCACGACGTTTGCGACGCATGTGGGCCTGAGAAGGTACAAGCGCCATAGCTTCGGGTATCGTCGGCCGCAGAGGTATTTCAGAATGCCATCAAGGAAACCCTGTCTGGCTTAACCGGAGTGATCAACCTGAGTGACGATATCCTCGTGTTCTCATGCACCCTAGAGGATCACCATGCACAGTTGAGAGCCACACTCCAACGGCTCAGGGACCATGGCCTCACACTACACAAAGAGAAGTGTGTGTTTTATCAGGAATCCATCGATTTCTTTGGCTACACATTCACACGAGACGGCCTGAAAGTAGACCTTAAGAAAGCGATCGCCCTGCGGTCAGCCAGCATACCCAAATCACCAACCGAGGTGAGGAGTTTCCTCAGGATGGCGACATATTGCGGGAGATTCATCCCAAACCTGGCGGCGTTGTCAGAACCACTCCGCGTCCTCACGAGAAGTGACCAGCCCTGGCGGTGGACCGTAGAGACGAATGCAGCGTTTGTGAAGATCAAGGCGGCCCTACAAGACAAGACGGTCATGGCGTACTTCCGCCCGGGGAAGCCGACAGAACTTGTCGTGGATGCCAGTCTGGTGGGCCTCGGAGCGGTGCTGCTCCAGGAGCACGAAAAAGGCACATGGAAGCCGGTCGCGTATGCCAGTCGGGCACTGTCTGATACTGAGACGCGGTATGCTCAGATCGAAAGAGAGGCTCTGGCGATCAAGTGGGCCTGCCAGCACTTTCATCTGTATTTGTTCGGACAGGATTTTACAGTGGTCACGGACCACAAACCGCTGGTCCCGCTATTTGGGGGCACCACACGGCTAGCCCCGCCACGGATTGAACGTTGGGCGGTACAACTGCAGCAATACCGACTCACAGTGGTCTTCCGTCCCGGAGCACACAATCCGGCCGACTACTTGTCCCGGCACCCTGAAGACCTTCCCCCTGCGTGCGTCCCTGCAGACGTCCAATACTCTGACGCCTACGTGAAGATGATTGGCAGAGATGCCTGCCCAGATGCAATGACCCTGGAGGAAGTTGGCCAGGCGACAGACCAGGACGGAACCCTGACCAAAGTCAAAGAAGCCCTGGCGTCCCACAACTGGAAAAGGTTCCTGGAGGGTAATCAGGTGCTCACGGAGGAAGAGAAACATGCCCAGCAGCAAATGTGGCAAGTCCGCCACGAGCTGAGTGTTGGTGAATGCGGCACGGTGCTACGAGGCCATCTGCTGGTTGTCCCCAGCGCACTTCAGGAGAGGTGCTTACGCTTGGCACATGAGGGCCATCAGGGGATGGCGAAGACCAAAGCCCGCCTAAGAAACAAGGTGTGGTTCCCAACCATGGACGCAAAGGTCGAGGAGCTGGTACGGAGGTGCCGAGCATGCACGATCACAGGAGCGGACTCACCATCTACGCCGGTCATCACGGAGGAACCGTGTCATCGCCCATGTTGCAATGTGAGCGTGGACTTCGGCAGTTTCCCGGATGGGAGACAGATGCTGGTGATGGTGGACGCGTATACGAAGTTCCCGGTGGTGGAAGTGGTGGAGTCCACATCGTTCCAACACATCCGGATGGCTCTGGAAAAGACCTTTGCCATGTTGGGGAACCCGGAGGTGGTTCGGTCGGACAATGGGCCACCCTTCCAGGGCCAGGAGTTCAGGGACTACATGACACAACGGGCGATCCGGCACAGGCGGATCACCCCTCTGTGGCCGCAGGCGAATGGAGATGTTGAGAGACTGATGCGCACGCTGAACAGAGCCCTTCGCATCGCCGTCGAGCAGGGACAGGATGCGGAAGCGGCACTAACCAAGTTCCTTGATGCGTATCGGCACACACCGCACTGCACCACGAAGTGCGCCCCAGCCCATCTCCTGTTTAAAGAAGCCCCGCGGGATGGAATACCGACGGACCCGTCCTGGAGCCCACCGGCACGGGATGATGATGCGGTACAGGAGAGGAGAGAGAGAACAAACAACAAAGCCAGTGAACACCGAAGGGCCCGCGAACACCGCATAGTGGTTGGAGACAAGGTCATAGTGAAAGATCGACACCCGGGATGGAAGTTCCGGACGCCTTTTGAACCAGAGGTGTGGACGGTGCTATCGGCAAAAGGAACGATGATAACAGCCAGAAGAGGCGATGTGAGGGTGACCAGAAACGCATCGTACTTCAAGAGAGTCGAGGAGGAACTGGCGGGAGAGCCATCGAGTGAAGAAGCAGGGGAGGAGCTCGATGGCTTCCCTGAGCGAGCAGACACCCCGGAAAGGGCGTCCCCGAGGCAGTGGAGAGGCACTCCACCAGGAGCCTCCGGTCAAACCCCGACTAACCATCAGGAGAGTCAAACCCGAGGGGAAGAGCCTGATCCCCGGGGCCGGGACGAGAGAGGTGTGTCCAGCAGGGGAGTGGGCTCCAGGTTGCGAAGTAACCCAGCTCCCAGCCAAAGACTCCGAGACTGTGTATGCCCATCGCCTTGAGGGAGACTCTTAAATGAATGGCACTGTCTAAAATGTTGGAGGGATGTAGAGAGCCACTCGGCCTCTACGACACAATGTATACATGCACACACGCATCCCCCACCCCTAGAGGCGGGCTCGCCATGAGGGTATAAATAAAAGTATCGGAAGACCGCTCGGGGTCTTTCCGGTTTAACTATCACTCGGCTCACCGTCTGTTTATTCGGCGACCCTGTCCACAACACGTGGCCTGTCCTGGGTCACCACAGATGCGAAAGGGGTGGAGAGAAGCCGTAGCTCCGGAGTACCGGGATAAGACGCCATTATCTCCAACGCTCAGCAAAAGACTGGCTACTCAACGGAGACATGTCTTTCATAAGATAAAACCTTCCCTAACCCGACCTGGTCTCCTGCCCCCTCATTTCGACCCACTACAGAGGTGTTCATCACATCTTAATTGTCTTCAATCATGATGGTCTCAGGTACAGTTTTGCTTTCAAAAACCTACCTGAGACTAGTCTCATATTTGTTATGAGAGGGGTCACCAGCATCTAATTTATTGATCGACGTTAAAATGGCATTTTATATTTCAGCACAGTATAACCGCTTTAGATTGGCAAAATATCATCCGAGCCAACGTGGATAAATAAAAGGTCCTCCTGAAGCATATTTTTGCTCTTGTCCGAGCTCATCAGGGGCACTCAGTGAAGGTCCGTGCGTGGATAGTGGTTTAATAACCCAAAACTCTGATATTGTGCTGGAAATGTTAAAGGCTTTGCAATTTCTTATCTTGCAGAGGATGGCACTAGATAATCCTATGCTCAAAGACTTTGCTTAAAAAATGGCAAACAGGTTTTTCACTCTTCCAGATTGTTATGGATGGTATTAGGCTACTTCTGTGCTTAATATTTTGCTACATATAAAGGCATTTAAGGTAGACAGCTTTACAATACAGCAGTGTTATAGATGTGCTACACAGAAAGGAGCATCACTTCGCCTAAAGACTTGGAGCTAGCCAGTGTTCCCTTTTTGGTTTTACATACGTTTTGCAGCACTGTAGATGTGCATGGGCTTGATTTCTTTTTATTTACTTACACCCCACCAAATATATGGTTCCAGTGCCTCAATCAGACATGTAGGAACCACCGTGTTTCCAGTGACAGGGCCTGCACCAGGGCGGGACTGGGAGTCAAAAGTAGCCGTCGCACATTTTACCAGGTCAGCCACAATTCGGCATTTTATGGGCATGCAATCTTAGCCACTGTGAGGGATGTTTAGGGACGTTCTTCCCCAAAAACATTTCCATCATATGCTGCCTTTTTACCCAATATTTTGCCCTCTCTCCTCCATTCTTCAGCTCTTTCATCTTACTATTTTCCTCTCATTTTGACTTCATTTTTATTTGTCTACCGGCTCTCCTCTCATATTTCTCCACATCTCCTTTTCCTTGCCTCCTTCACAATTTCTTCCCATTCCTCTCTCTCATCTTTGCTTCTCTTTCTTCCTTTTGCTCCATTTTTCTTACTAATGTTAAAAACAGGGTCTCTAGTTGGCAGTGGTTTGCACCCTGTCCCAGTAGGGATCCTTGCTCTAGTCAGGGTAAGTAAGGTACACACTAAGAATAACCCATGGTCACCCCCTTGGTAGCTTGGCAAAAGTAGCCAGGCTTATCACCGGAGGCAATGTGTAAAGTATTTGGAACACGCACACCCAGTAACTCAGTGGAAACACCACAAAAGTACTCCACACCATTAAAAACAAATAGCCAATAGTTATCTGAGTAAAGAAGACCAAAACAACAAAAATCCAACATGCACAAATCAAGTTATGAAGTTTTCAATATTAAGTAAAGTGTTTGTTCTTAGGAAACAATAGCTCCATCTGGGGCTATCAGGTCGCGCTTCACCAGGACAAACCCACAAGTTCACTCCGACTGTGAGGAAATGTGGGCCAGATACAGCACAGTACCTTGGATACGTCAAAACCCAACGATGATGCGAGCTGCATTGGAGGTGAAATGCAGCGAAAGCAGGTGATGTGTCGGTTCCTTATTGCTGTACAGGGTCGTTGGCATATTGGATCTCGGGGACAGTGCATCGTGCAAAGGATTTGACACGTCACTGTAGCAAGTGAGGCATTGATTCCTGCAGTTGGTGCAAGTTTATTGAGCCGCTAACGGCCAGTGAGGATGCGAGGTCCTGGGGAGGTGATTCGTTGGTTGCATGTGTGATGCCTTGGTTCCTTACTGCTGTGCGATATCTGATGAAGTTGGCAGTCCACCCGCGAGGTCTTGGCTTCGCGGCATCTAGGTCAAACTACTGGTCCACAGCTGAGGCGTCATAGTCAGAGCGGTGTGTCAAGCATATCGGTGGCGCGATGCTCGGGACTCCCAAAGTGGCAATTCTTTGGAGGCGATGCGTCGTTGTAGGAGCCTAAGTTTTAAGTCACAGTTGGGGACCACAACTTCGGTGCAGGCAGTGGCACAGTGTCAGAATTGCAGACAGGTTTTGGTTCCAGAGTTGCAAAGAATCGATTTCTTCTTGTAGCAAGGAAATTCACTTCCAAGGGACCAGGAACTGGAATTGGCACACCCTTGGAGAAACTGCCCAGCAGTTCTTCTTCCTGACAGATTGACCTCAGTCCAGAAGTGTTCCTTACACATGGTATCAGAGGTCCGGTACTTATACCCAATCTAACCTTTGAAGTAGGGAGACTTCAAGAAAAGGACTTTGTAGGTCACAAGATCCTGCCCTTCTTAGCCCTGGCTCCAGACACACCACCGGAATGGAGGCTTCTTTATGCAGGAGCAAGCACAGCCCTATTCAGGTGCGAGGGTCAGCTTCTCCCACCACTTTAGCTCAGGAAGGCTCATCAGCCTAGGGATGGGCCTTCATGATATGCAGGGCACACCTCAGCTCCTTCTGTGTGTGACGTTCTAGAGTGAGTTCACAAAGCCCATATGTCACCCAACCCAGACGTGTATTCTAGAGTCATGCAGAGGCAAAGAATCATTAAGTAAGAAAATTCCAACTTTCTGAAAGTGGGGGTTTTGGACCTGCAATCTAAAAACCACCTCCTCTAAAAGATGTGTTTTTTAAATTGTGAGTCCAGAGAATCCAAACTCCAATTTTCTCTTAGAAATGGGGGTCTCTAGTTGGCAATGGTTTGTCCCTTTGTCCAAGTAGGGACCCTTCTTCCTAGTCAGGGTAAGGGGATACACTTCTAAAATAACCCCTGCTCACATCCTTAGTAGCTTGGCACAAGCATATAGACTTATCTCAGAGGCAGTGTGTAAAGCATTTGTGAACACATACAGTAATTCAGTGAAAACACTACAAATGGACACCACACCAGTTTAGAAAAATACGTGATCAAAAATGACAAAAATTCACAATACAGTAACCAAAATGTAGCTTTTAGAAAATAAAAATAGTTCTGTCCATAGCAAACTATAGATGCAACACTTTCTATACCAAGTACCTTGGATGCGTCAAAATCATAAACAAAAACAGCCACAGGCATGGTGATGCGTACGTTCCTTACGTGCAGGGAAGGTGATGTGTGATGTCCTTACTCCAGTGGAGGTGAAGCGATGGTTCCTTACTACCACGCAGGGGAGGTGATGCGTCGGCTACTTACTGAAGGGGAGGTGATGCATTGGTATCTTACTGTGCAGGGAGGTGATACATCGGTTTCTTAGTGTGTCCCTGTCGTTGATGTAGATTTGGTCTACGTCTTCTCCCTCTGTCATTTTGAATATGGCCCAATACTATGACCATCGTAATCAGAAGGAGAAGGATAAGACTGATAAAAAGCATGAGGATTTAAAGGCGAAGGTGCTGCTGCAGCAAGCTTTTAGGGGAAATAGTAGGGGACGAGGATGTCCCTCTAGACACTTCCGTGTACTAGGCAGCCTTCAGTGACACCTTTGGGCCTGAATCAGTGTGCGTATTGTAAGGAGGAAGGACATTGGCACAGTCAGTGTCCAGTGCTTTTACAGAAGGTTGCATCCCCCAAAGGACGAGGTTCTGGTGTTAGGGGCCGTGGGGCCAACAGAAATCAGAATGCTGCAGCTCCTGTGGGCCGCTCTGACAGTAATTATTCTGATGACCAGTGAGATGGACAGTATTACCATGATGATTATGACATGGATGATGTGACAGGTATGTCTTTTAGTTAGGGCAGCCAGAGACCTGTTCAGATTCCTTATGTCAAAGCAGATTTACAAGGCTCGGCTAAGGAATTTTTGGGTGGATACAGGTGCGATTAATAGTTCTGTTTCTCGACATATGGTCCCCAGGGCATCTCTGTCTGGCCACAATAATGTTTGGGTAGGTTTTTCAGGTGTACCGGTTGTAAGCCCAATTTCCCGACCCCTTGCATTGAGTGTTGGTCTTTTTACGGTGGAATCCCTGTTCTTGTTGACTTCTAGCTGTGGTGAAAATCTGATGGGTTTGGATTTGTTGAATACATTGCATGCTACTATTTATTGCTACCACCAGTTTCTACACAAGTTACAGATAATGCTATTCTACCCCACATTCCTCAGTATAAGATACCGCAGGCAGGAGAACGGGTTCTTCTTCAGATTATTCAAGATTTGATACGAAAGGGAGTGGTTGAGGAAACATCTACCAACATTTCTAATAGACCTATTCTCCCGGTTCTTAGGAGGACACCTTCGGGTTCCCCTGATGTTCTTGATGATGTTAATCATTTTGTGATTGATTTGCGAGAGGTTAATAAAATTGTAGTTCCACAGTTTCCAGTGGTTCCTGATATTACTACGCTCTTAACTATGATTCCATCCACTGTTAGCTTCCTTTCTGTAATTGATTTGATTTTTTTTAGTATTCCTATTCACCCAGACAGTAGGTATTTGTTTGGATTTCCACTGGCTGGCAGAAGCTTTAGATTCTGTCGCGCTCCTCAAGGCTATACGGAAAGTCCTAGTATCTATAGTCAGGCACTAAAAAGTCAGTTTGGATTCACTATCGCTTCCTCCAGCTAATGTATTGGTGCAAAATGTTGATGACCTCTTGATCGCTTCTGATACAGAAAAGGGTTGCAAGGATAGTACAGTGAATTTGCTCTTGCACTTGGCACATCATGGTCAAATTTCAGCATTGTCTACTTAGGTCACCTACTGTCGAAGGAGGGTAGGAGGTTAGCCCCTGAGCGTATGAGACCATTATTAAAATGCCCATTCCACAAACTCAGAAAGATGTACGCGCTTGTATAGGTATTACTTCTACTGTCGACAGTGGATATAAAATTATTCGCTTCTAATCAAACCTTTGCTTGTATTAACAATGAAAGCAGTGTATGAGCCCTTGCCCTGAATGACTAAATGCCAGCAGTCTTTAGAGCAATTGAAATAATCGCTTTGTTCGGCTCCGGTGCTTTGCACACCTAATTATAAATAACCGCTTGTGCTCAATGTCCACGAGATGGCTGGCTGCGTGCTTTCTGTCCTACCACAAAAGTGTGGTGATAAGCAGAAGCCTTTCGCTTACTTTTATGCTGTAATTGACCGTCTTGCTAGGGCCCTTCCTAGTTGTCTGAGAGCGGTCGCGGCTGTGGCCACTTCAATCAGACAATCGTCTGGACTCGTACTTAATACAGACCTCACAGTTATGGTACCCCATGCTGTGGATACTCTTTTGAATAAGACTAAGACACAGCACATAAACAGTGCACGTCTTACTGGCTATGAATTGACATTGTTTACTAAACACATTACGATTAAGAGATGTGCCACACTGAATCTAGCCATGTTACTACCCCTCCCTTCTGAGAATGATGCAGTCGACAAACATGATTGTATTTTTCAGACAGAGAAAGAAACGAAAGGACGGGTAGATCTGACTGATGTTCCCTTATCTGACCCTCAAGGAGAACTATATGTCGATGGCTCTTGTTTTAAATTACCAGATGGTACCACCACTGCAGCTTATGCTATCACTACATTGCGGACGGTGGTAAAGACATCACGAGTCCCCTATCAGTCTGCTCAAGCTGCTGAGCTTGCTGCCCTTATTCGAGCTTGCAAATTGAGTGAAGGGTTGATTGTCAATATTTATACTGACAGCCAATACGCATTCGGGGTGGCCCATAATTTTGTCCGGCTTTGGGTAGAGAGAGGGTTTCTTACTTCTCATGGTACCAAGATTAAGTATGGCCACCTGATATTGAGGATTTTGTCTGCTTTAACGCTCCCCAAGAAATTGGCAATCATTAAGTGCAGTGCCCATAAAAACGGCACAGATTATGTGGGTAGAGGGAATGCTTTTGCTGACCAGGTAGCTAAGGAAATTGCTCGAAGTAAAATGAAATGCTTGTGAAGCCACGATAGATGAATTGGTGCAATGGCTGGAGAGTACAGCACAGTTGAATGAGGAGGGGTGTTGGATTGATAAATCGGGCCAACAGAAATGGATGTTGCCCGATGCATATGTACATCCTGTGGTTACTATGGCACATGGTCCAGCTCATATTAGTGCAGAAGGCATTTGTAAATTGTTAACCCCTGTGTGGCATAATGATAATATCCCTAAAATTGCATATTTGGTGAAATGCTGCATGGTTTGTATGATACATAATCTAGGGAAGGGTACCCCTACACCACCTGGTAATTTTGCACAACCTACTTCTCCTTTTGAAGTCCTCCAAATAGACTACATCGAGTTAGAGAGATGCAATAATCTTAAATACGTTTTGGTGGTTGTATGTGCATTTTCTAAATGGGTTGAGGCTTACCCCACTAAAGATAATACAGCAATTACGACTGACAAGGTACTCTTTAAAGAGTTATTTCTCGTTTTGGCTTGCCCCGAATTATCTGGAGTGACAGAGGAAGTCATTTTAATGGGAAAGTGATTAAATTGATTTGTGATGGTTTACATGTAAAGCAGAAATTCCATGCTGCCAATCATCCATTGTCAGCGGGTTTGGTTGAGAAGTACAATGGTACTCTCAAATTGAAATTGGCAAAAATTCAGGAAACAACGGGGTTGAAATGGCCAGATGCTCTACTGTTAGCTCTTTTGTCAACAAGAACCACTGCTCATTGTAGAACAGGACTGTAACCCTATGAGGTCTTTTGTGGATGCCCGGCGAATGTCTGGGGTGTCCTTCGTCTTCATAGGTACTCCGATATTGAATATCCTGTGTTGCTTGATTATCTTGGCCAGTTAACAGAAAGTTTGCGTTCTATTCACCAACAGATCCGAGAATCTCTGACTTCTGTACCAGAGGGGCCCGGCCACGACATCCAGCCCCGGGACTTTGTGTTAAAAAGAAATTTCCAGTGGAAGAAAAGTTTGGAGCCGCGTTGGAAAGGCCCTGAGCAGGTGGTAATCCAAATACTGCTGGTGGGCTTGCAGCTCTAGTTGTGTCACCCACAGAAGCAGCCTGTAAAAGTGTGTTTAAGGCCTGCCATTGCAGAGCCTGCGTGCAGTCTGGTATTGTCATGCTGACTGGGAAAGTGCACCCACTTGCCAGTCCCTAAACCTTCCCTTTTCTTCATATAAGACACCCCTATGGGCAGGGTGCATTGTAAGTATAAGGTAGGACATGCCCTGGTGTGTGTGCCATGTTCTAGTAGTGAATTACAGCCATTTTCGTTTTTCACTATTGCAAGGCTACCTGTTCTCCATAGGCAAGAATGGGCAGTTTGATTATTACATCTTATAATACTAACTTACTCAGGGAACATGGTAGAAATTAAAATTTAGTATGCCTGAACTCACAATGATAAAATACATATTTTAGTGAAGTTGGTTTTAACATTCTGTGTTTGAAAATACCACTTTTAGAAAGTAGGTATTTTCTTGTCTAACTATTCAAACCTGCCTCTGCTAGGCTGTGTATTCCTTGTCTGGAGTTTGAGTGACAGGGCTGGGGAATTCCAGGAGACAGGGTGAGTCAGCCCAGTAGTGAATAGAGAGATCTGCATCTAGATGGGAGGAAGGAGTTGCACCTGGGACCTGAATAGGGCTGTGCATACCCTCCACAATGCTGGCTCCACCTCCTGTGGTGCGTCTGATGTCTCTGCCCGGCACTCTGAAAGGAAAGAAGGAGTCAGGTAAACAAAGTGTTCCAGGACTGACCAGAACTGGTTTGGACTAGGCAAAGGTCTCTCTGCCTTGAGAGAACAAAGGAAAACTTAGTATAAATATTGAGACCCCAACCCAAGATCTTTAGATCACTTTGGGAAACAAGAAGAAATCTTTGCTGATGAGTGGAACCAGAAGAAACTGAGGAGAGACTATCCCTAAGCTGAAGTGCTGCTTGGGGGATTGGCCTGCAGTGGTTGCCTGACTGCCAAGGAAAGGAGAAAGGACTTTTTGTGCATTTTAATTCAAGGATCTCCAAGGGCTTGGAAAGGAGCTTGCCTCCTGCTGAAGTCTCAGGGACAACAGACTTCAACCCCCAGCTCCCCAGAGTTCTTTGGAAGTGCCTGCTGCTGTTTTGGGCCTTCTGAGGAACTGCGTGTCGCAAGGAGCTGGAAGCACGACTCACGGAGAAGAAGCGTATCGCCGTCGCAGCTGCTGCCGTCGCATCACTGAACAAGGGTGTCCCCGCTGTAGCTGTCGTATTGCACCACATCACAAGAAGAGTCTCGCAACGAAGAAGAAGCGTGTCGCCATCGCAGCCGCTGCCGTTGCATCTCTGAACAAGAATGTCGCCGCTGTAGCTGTCGCATTGACCGAATCAAGAAAAGCGCCTCGCATCCACAGAGAAGCGTGCCGCCGTCGGAGCTGCTGTCATCGCATCCATGAACAAGGGTGTCGCCGCTGCATCTGTCGCATCGAGCCGAGATCTCTCACAACATCGGAGAAGCGTGCCGCATCAGGAAGATCTTCACATCTTTATTTCTTTGCACCAAAATCTTCAACGCATCACCGTCCTTGCAACACTTTCGTTGCCCTGCGTGTCGCATCTAAAGGTACATTGAACTAAAAGTGTAGCATTTAATAACTAAAGAGAACTAAGCTAAAACTACCATTTTAAGTAACAGTATTGTGGATTTTTGTCGTTTATGGTCAGGTGTTAAATCTATATAAGGAATACGTATTTTTGATATAAAACTTGTGTGTTGTCCATCTGTAGTGTTGTCACTTGATTACTGTATGTGTTCACAAATGCTTTACACACTGCCTCTGAGATAAGCCTGTCTGCTCATGCCAAGCTACCAAGGGGGTGAGTAGGGGTTATTTTAGGAGTATACCCCCTTACCATGACTAGAGGCAAGGGTCCCTATTTGTCACAAGTACTTACCTGTGCCAACTAGAGACCCCAAAATCTAACAGTTACCTTATGATCAGTGGGTGAAATAGGGTGTGGGTGACCCAGAGGGCAAGCAGGTGCCCAGGTTTGTCCCCTTCAGTGACACCCACTTGATATGGACGCAAATGGATAAGAAAAACAAAGACGTTTTAAAAGAGGCTGTCTCGCCAGAGATTCGAGCTATCCAGGAGCCTTTTTTGTTTGTTTATCACATGGTGCCTGGAGCTACCAAGTACAATTTGCGCCCTTGGCTGAGGGACACTGAGTCCAAGGAGAAAAAAGACTAGGGATAGACTGCACAAAATAGGTAGTACTGAGTCATAGTGCCAACAGCATTAATTGAAATTAGTGGAGAATTTAGTGCTCACTTTGCCTTTGATGTTTGCACTATTAGCTAAGGAGACCAGAAGTATACTTTGAAGGTCTGCCACCCATATCGACGTGGGATAGATTAAAGAGCTTAGGACAGAGCAAGCTACACTGCCGGTGCTCAAGAGCGCAACTTATTGATGGACAATAGGAACCTGTACCAGTGAGGCTCTGACGGAACTTGTATATTTTCTTTGCGTTCTTGCCTCGTTGCAAATCCATTATGCACCCTTTCGGTAGAAAGGTTGCTGATGAAGAGCACACAATGGTTCTTGTTGTACGGCATAATTTGGTGTGGACATAAAAAAGAAAAATAATATGTGTTGTTCTGTTGCTTTTATTGATAATAATATTGTGTGGGGTGTCATGGGTTTTGGAACATGATCAAAATGTACCTTTACATAGTAAGGGTAAGATTATCTCCCAGAAAAGAAATAAAAGAACGGCCCCAAACAATGTATTTTTAGAGACACATTAGAGGTTCTTCAGAGAAGGGACTGCTTGTTAGCCCAACTGAATCTGTCACTAGTTTGTGGACTGCATATCCCTTGTCACTTGTAAATTATACTCATACTCGGCCATCCCATTTCACTGAAATAAAAGGAGTATTTGGTGTTGGTTACCCGGGACCATGTCTGTATCATCGAAAGCCACTGGGAATGGGTTATCCAGGCTTTGATAACAACACATATTGTGATAATTTTTATATGGAGAAACAGAATGTCATATTGGTGGGTTGTGAATATAAGGGAATTGATAGTTACCCGAGAGGATGGTTATTACCCTGCCTGTTGCCCCATTTTGAATAGTACTGACACTTTGTTGTATACATATTGTTCAGGAATGGTGATATACAAAAATATGATTCCTTTGGTAAATGCTGAGGACCCCAGTACTTTTGGAATGAACTCACGGTATGCAGCAGTGGACTATGAGGGGACAATTTACGCACACCCAGGATTTGTCTTTTTGTCTAAGTAATGGGACGTATTGTAATGTTCACAATGGTACAGATAATGTAGCTCTTGGAATGGTACTGCCTTTAGGAGTTCCTTGTAAATATGCTAAGCCTAATATAAGATGGGTTAAAAGGACTCTCACAAAAGAATTCTGTGAGGGAGTGACCGATATAGAGGTCAATAATTATAGTAATGGGGTACCTTTTGGATACATTCTTTCTTCTATTTTCACTCTGGGTGGTACTTCCATGGCCAGGGGTGAAAAGGCTAGAGAATATTCCGGATGCAGCTGCAAATTCTGTCTAATACCACAGTAGCAGTTTTGCGTGACATCACCACTCAGTTGGAGAGTATGCAAATATATTTAGAACAGACTAGATATGCAGTGGATTTTATTTAACTCAGAGTGGTGGTGTATGCATGGTAGTTGACGATCAGTGTGTGGTCAGGATCAAGAATATGGTAAGAATATTACCAAACATATTTGAGATATTCTCAAAAATGTCAAAGGAATGGAAAGTGGGAATTGGAGTTCTATTTTTGGTATCTGGGGCTGGATTATTGGAAAAAGTGATTTATATGATTGCGGTGTTGGTGCTCTGTTGTGTTCTTATTCGGTGTCTTCCCTTTTGCTGTTTATATCGTACTACTATCCTCACACCCAAAAACAAAATATAAATTAATGACACAAATGCCGCAATAATGATCCAGAAGGTTATTGAGGATATGATGAACATTGATGAGGCAATTTTCAAGACTTATTCCCTCCTTATTGTTTCACTTCCTGATGTTGACAATATAGAGTGCTCATTATTGTTTATCAATTTAGTTTTTTATTACTGTTTAAAGTTTTGTTTCTTCTTGTTGATGTTAGAAAATGTATTTCACTGTTTTAGCTGCAGCTGCTTGGAAAAGTCCACTGTGGGCGTGTTTTAGCCCAGTTGCGAAACGTACGTAATGTATCTTTATGCTTGTTGATTTCAGTTCCCTCTGCAGTACTCCTAGTGACTGGGCAAATGGGGCTCCGCTCTAAGTGTATATGAATAAACAGTTATTGGTTTGTATTCTCCACTGTCTGACCGACTCTTCATTTAGTACGGAAGGCTGAGAGGTGGTCATTAGTGACCAGGGTGGCCCTAAACGGGTCACTTCCTTCAGTAGTTGCATCTCTTTTTCAGCTCCCAACAGCAAGAACAACCTCCAGAGGCGCAAGACAGCAACAGGCACCTCTTGGCAGGTCAGAACTCCCAGCAAGGAGGTTCAGGGGAGCTAGTGGTGAAGTTTTTTTTGTCCCTGAGACTTCAGAACAGGAGGCAAGCTCTACTTCAAGCCCTTGGAGAGCTTCGTCCAGCAGGATACACTGCACCCCACACCACATGCCACTTAGCAGTCAGGCTTTCCTCAGAAGCAATGTGTAAAGCAAAGACACAGCAGCCACTCATGATAAATACAGTGAGCGTCAAAAAAGAGATTTTACATAGGATGTGATGTGTAATAAACTGCGGTATGCAGGGACTCAAAATGACTTATACAGCTTGGAATGTGTGATTTGTTCTCTTTTTATTTAAGGTATTTATTTTCCCAACTGTCTTTTAATTGTTTCTTTCCTGTCTCTGTCTTCATTTCAGGGTCTTCTACGTCAGTCCCTGGGGCGGAGTCTTCCTGGCCAACGACCTCCCTCGGAGAGCAGAAATGCTCAGGTAAGTGCTTTTGTGTTTTGTTTTAGTGTAAGCATTCAGGGAGGAGAGTGGGGGACCACCAAACCAGGAAAAGAATCCAGCCAAACGTGATGAGAGAGGAAGGGGGGGCTGGGGGGGGGCGGACTGGACCAAAGAAAAAAAAACGAAAACAAAAAGGCATTCAGTAAGCTTAAAAAAACACTTTTTCTTTATCCTCCTTTTTCCCATGCGTCTTTTCCCCTCGTTCCCCTTTTTCCTCTCGACCCCCGTCCGCCTCTCCCCATAGATATCCCTGCAAACGCCCATGCACCTGGGAGAGCCACGACCCTCCGGGGCCGTGGCCAGATGCTTCAGCTCTATTCGGAGATGGCTGGGCACCTTTGTCTGATCCGCCTCGTGGAACGCCTGCTCTTCTCTTTATCCCGCCATCTTCTTCCCTGGACACGGGGAAATCCCTCTTCATGAAGGTTGCCTCTCCTCCTTGCTTCCCACTTACCGGCATTTCTAGCCTCTCCTCTCATGCCGCTCCACGACTCCTCTCTTCCTCTTGTCGCACTTCCTCATAGCCCACGTGTCCTCCCATGTGGGCCGATTCAGATGCACTCTTAAAGGGCCCACAACTATTTTTCTTGTCTCCTGTTGCGGTCGATGGAACGTCAGCTACCATACTACACCTGGGCAGTAAATAAAGGAGGGGGGAAATGTGACATGGAATGGAGTCCTTGTCTTCCGTCTCTTGTATTCCCCCATCTATGACAGGGGCTTTCTGACAGTCTGTGAATAATGTTTATATTCAACACACATATTTAATCATTATAACATGAACACCATATACTTTCGGACATAAAACACATTTGGAAATATTACTAGCCCACTCGTATTGTTACAATAGCAATCATATATTTGCACAGTGTGGACAATTCCTAATCTAACCCCTCCCAGAGAGAGAGGGAGAGAGCACCCTTATGCAGTACCCCACGCTGCCCACCCTAGGCCCACCCTAGCAATCCTGATAATACAGTCCCGCACCATTATAGGGTACACCCTAGGTAGCAATGGTATCCAAGATATCTACATACATGAAACGAAAACACTTTTTAGCAGCACCATGGTCTGGGGCCATGAGGGTAAACCCAAGGTCAAATGTATTGTGCTATTGGAATTAAATCAATGTATAAAGCGGCTCCGCTGACCAGTGTCATAAATCACAGTCGGTAGGCAGACTATCACACACACTCACTACACACGACTAAATGGTGCAGCAGGTATCAGCCCAGTCTGTATGGAATGGTCTTACACACGTACGCACTGAGCACCCTAATGCGGTGCTACTAGTACCAAGCAGGTCAATGAAAACCACCCTGCAGACTCCATGGCCCCTGCCTCCCTCCACCCTTTGTTGTTACCCTGATTGTCCTATGCCCCAGATGGAAGATAACCAGCCCCATCTCCCGGATACTAGGCAGCATGTGGCTGAAGTCACACTTAGTCTGCGTCCTCGGGAAGCAGTGAGGGACATATAGCATGTTTTAATTAGGAGGTAGACGTAAACAAGTGGAGTTTAGCACCAAGTCGGGAAGTTCACCCACAGGTCTTAAAACACAATGGAGTCACGCAGTCTCTTGACACGCTTCTTAACTGTCTCAGAAGCGTTCCTTCAACACAGTCAATCTCTCTTGCTGCTACCTGGCACCAAGATTTATTCAGGAGGGGCCAGGTGTGGAGAGGGCTGTTGGTCTGCCACAATGATAGTCAAAAGGAAGCAACTGAACAATAGGGTGAAATACAGGGGAACCTCTCGGTAGGCGGAGGCACCCTGAGCGGTATACGAAGATCAGGTTTGTGCCGAGGCAATCCACGTGCATCGTCTGGTGCATGTTGGTTTGGGTCGCCCCAGACACTTCAGGTCTCCAAAATAAAGAATTGCAAATTCCGTACCTCTCAGGGAATGAGGCACTATGGCCGTTGCACGTTAACATGGGTTTCACCAGGCAAATCCGCTCACACACAATGAAGAGTTGCAATTCCGTACCTCCCTATAAATGAGGCACAATGACCGGTGTACATTAGGATGGGTTGGCCCAGGCAATTCTGGTCATTCACAATTAAGAGTTGCAATTCCATGCCTCCCTGGCAAGGAGGCACAACGTCTGGTGCAAGATGATACAGGTTGCACCACACCTGTTCAATCACACACACAGCTGCAAGTTCAGCAGAGCCTCTTGAGGTAGAATGAGGCACTACTATGGGTACACCCCCATCTCTGAGAATCGGACACTGCACACAATGAGCATGCAGTTAGGTTGTTGCACGAGAGTGATGCGGCACGATCGGCAAAATGGGCCATGCAGGGTCCTGAAATGGGTGAATCTGTTCACTGGCAACTAGATGCTTATGAGAATCAGGGTGCCTGCGATACAGGCACCACAAGCCTTCGATGTGGGCACAATGTCTGGGCCTCCACACTAGACAATCTTAAGACACAAGTCTTAATTCATCACTCACACTGCACTACCTGGCGAGATTCCATAGCCGATGAGGGCTCTTGAGAGGGCACCGCTCTCCAGATGTCACGGGAATATGGTGTAGGTCCCTCGTGGTACATCCTTTATGCCCCTGAGATCTCTGGGAGAACAGGAGGCCCTCATTAGGCCCCTCATTAGGCAGGATAGCTTGAATCCAGTGGCAGAGTGAGCCCGGGACCCACGTCTGGGCATACCCGGCACACTTAGGGTGAGAAAGCAAAAGAAAAACAATTGATAGACAGAATGCAGAACAAATCAAAACATTCACTGTTTTGTGCCTTTGAAGATAGGGTTGGTTTCAGGAGTATTCCTTTGAACCACAGATGTCTCCCCTAAATTGTTAGCCTGTCTACCATGGGGCAGTGGAATTCTTGTCTTAATCTTTAGTGGGGCTATTATCTGGCTAGGGAGGCTAAGTGTCAAAACCTCTCTCTTCAGTCTATCCCATCCGGCCCTCAAATGGCAGACGTCTTGTCGTTCTAGTGGTATGTCCATGGTTTATGATGGTCACTGGGAAATGCACAGATGTGCTCTCCCAACCTCTTGTATCCACCAGAGCTAGACACCATAGAACACAAGACTCTTAGAGCATAAAATGCCATTATTCTATAAGTGGCATTTCAAGGTGAGTTAGGCCAAGCCCCCCTTTACCATTGGAAAGGGTTTGGCATGTTGAATCCATTGATAGGAAACATCATGAGGCTGTTCCATTACAATCCACTATTGCTATGTTAACTACTTCCCCATGTTTTCATATGGGTAGAGGAAGTCTCATAAGTAGTGGAAACACACATAGGTATTCCTCACTACCTGGATGCACATGCGCTAGTGCGCAGACAGACCTGTGTTGGCAAGTTGGACACATAGTCCCCAGCGGATCACTGACGAAATATCGAGAAGAAGAATATCGAATTGCCAAAATATCGAAGGAAAAATATAGAATGCCAAAATATCGAAGCCCTATGTCCAAACAGGTAAGTACAAAAATATAGAATCCTAAATATCGTTGTAAAAAATATAGGGGCATATTATTAAGCACGGCGTTAAAATTATCGCCACATTAGCGGCAGAAAACTGCCGCTAAAGCGGCGATAATGGGCTTGATTCCCATAGAAGCCCATGTTGACACCAGAACATGGGCTTCTATGGGAATTCCCAAGGGCATATTATCAAGCCTATTATCGCCGCTTTAGCAGCAGTTTTCTGCCGCTAAAGCGGCGATAATTTTAACGCCATTTCTTGATAATATGCCCCATAGTTAGTCACAATATCGAATTTTTTTAAATATCTTAAAATTAATGTAAAATTAATGAAATAAAACATATAATTAACGGAAACATACTTAAATATACTCAAATTACTTTACAATTAATAAATAATTAATGTAAGTTAAAAAAAAAAATAATACATATATATTAACGTAATATTTATTTAAAAAATGCTATATTTTTTGCGTAGGATAGCGGGCGGGTAAAATTTACTATTACCACTCCAGTAAGTGCAATAGTAGGGAAAACGGTGGATAGCGGTAGGGCAAAAATTACTATTCCCACTCCAGAGAGTGCAACAGTAGGGAAAGCGTTGGATAGCGGGAGGGTAAAAATTAGTATTCCCACTCCAGACAGTGTAATAATAGGGAAAGCATTGGATAGCGTAGGGGTAAAAATTAATATTCACACTCCATAGAGTGCAACAGTAGGGAAAGCATTGGATAGCGGGAGGGTAAAATTTACTATTCCCACTCCAGTGAGTTCAACAGTAGGGAAAGCATTGGATAGCGTAGGGGTAAAAATTACTATTCCCACTCCAAAGAGTGCAACAGTAGGGAAACCGTTGGATAGAGTAGGGCTAAAAATTACTATTCCCACTCCAGAGAGTGCAACAGTAGGGAAAGCGTTGGATAGCGTAGGGGTAAAAATTACTATTCCCACTTCTGAGAGTGCAACAGTAGGGAAAGCGTTGGATAGCGGGAGGGCAAAATGTACTATTCCCACTCCAGTGAGTGCAACAGTAGGGAAAACGTCAGATGGCGTAGGGGTAAAAATTACTATTCCCACTCCAAAGAGTGCAACAGTAGAGAAAGCATTGGATAGCGTAGGGGTAAAAATTACTATTCCCACTCCAGAGAGTGCAACAGTAGGGAAAGCGTTGGATAGTGTAGGGGGAAAAATTACTATTCCCACTCCAGTGAGAGCAACTGTAGGGTGAGCGTTGGATAGCGGGAGGGTAAAATTTACTATTCCCACTCCAGAGAGTGCAACAGTAGGGAAAGCGTTGGATAGCGTAGGGGTAAAAATTACTATTCCCACTCCAAAGAGTGCAACAGTAGGGAAAGCGTTGGATAGCGTAGGGGTAAAAATTACTATTCCCACTCCAGTGAGTGCAACTGTAGGGTAAGCTTTGGATAGCGTAGGGGTAAAAATTACTATTCCCACTCGAGAGAGTGCAACAGTAGGGAAAGCGTTGAATAGCGGGAGGGTAAAAATTACTATTCCCACTCCAAAGAGTGCAATAGTAGGGAAAGCGTTAGATAGCGTAGGGGTAAAAATTACTATTCCCACTCCAGTGAGTGCAATAGTAGGGAAAATAATAATTTAATATTTTATTAAAAATAAATAAATTAATAATACCAAATAAGAATATTAAAATTAATTACCAATCACACCATATTTAATAATTAATGTATTATAAATACCAATGTTTTTATTAATAACCTATTAATAATTAATTAACAACTAATTAATTTTCAATACCAAAAATGTATAAATAAAATTAATACCAATTAATAATTATTTAAGAATAAATTTATTAGCAATATACAAAAATTATTTAAATAATTCATTATTTACAATTAAATTAATTCCCACCATATTCCCCTATAAACCCACAACCCACTACAAATAATATATTAATACAATTAACATAATTATCAATTAAAAAATTAATACTAATTAATTACCAATTAATACAAATTATTTACCAATTAATAATTAATCAACAACCAATTAATTGTCGATACTAATTAATAATTACCTAATAACAATTAAATTACTTCCCACCCTATTCCCCTATAAACCCACAACCCGCTACAGAAGTAAAACACAAAATTAAATTAAACATAATTAATAATTCCTAAAAATTATTATTTAATGTACTATAATTAAATTACTTCCCACCCTAATCCCCTATAAACCCACTACCCGCTACGGAATTAAATTACACAAAAATTAAATAACATAAAATTCATTACTTTAAAAATATTCAAACATACATTCCAAAATATATACATACTTTTAACACATATACTAACACTTAAAACACTATAAAAAAAATCGATATTTTTAACAACTATATTATGACTGTCGATATTACTTACTTCTATATTATTTAAATCGATATTTTATTTCTTACCTGATTTTCGATATTCTTCACCACTATATTTTGGCAATTCGATATTCTGTCCATTCTATATTAAAAACTCAATATTCTGTCCTGTCGATATTTTGAATTCGTTATTATGTCTGTTTACCGTCCCCAACACCAGGAGTGCAAGTGAGCCCTCCCTAGTTTGCAACAGCAGACTGGACACAGGTTTAAATAAATGGGTGCCCAGGTGCATGCATCAGCCTGCGATGGTAGGTGGTACATGCAATCATGGCACCATCAGTGCAAGAGCGCACATACAGCCTTCTGCAATGGCAGGCTGCTCATGAGGTTACTCACAATAGATGCCAGCGTGCACACACCATTTTGGAATGACAGGCTGGGCACATGGGTTTACCCAGGCCCTAGCACCTTGGGTACAAGTGAGCACACACCACCCTGCCCAGAACTGTCAGACATGGGTTGCTTCTTTACGGGTGTAATTAAGACAGACGGCCTGATCCTGATGTGAGACACCAGGGATGCAGGTTTCCCCTCACTGACCTACGATGGCAGACTGAGCACATATCCAAAATGCTATAGGTGCCAAGACATCTCCTCGAGCCTGCAGCAGCAGATAGGATGCGTATTTGAAACGCCATGAGGGCTGGTGCGCACACCCACAGGTATAAGTGCACACTCCCTTGTCTCCATTGGCAGACCGGCCCATGTTTCAGAACGTGTAAACGCCTCTTTCCAGCCTGTGAAGGGAGGCACATGCACTTCCACCTGGCCTGGACAGTGGGGAAGTGCTCAGAGCCCTAAGGCCACACAAGAGAATCGGCAGCACCCCCAGAGTATCCTATGGAAAGAGCCAAACTACAAGTCGGAGGAAGCCCCACGTAGGGGGGTTCCTCACTACCTGGGTAGGGAACATCCATGTGACCTGTCCGGCCTTCAGCCTACCACCCCCGCACCCTTCAGGGCTTCCCTAGGGAGTTGCCCTCATGGTATGGGATGACCCAATTAGAGTCAGCTGAGTCGTAAGGGATATTAACCTAGGCCGAGACGCAATGGCACCCCACCAGCCTGCTCCTACAGGCTTGATTCATTGTTGACCAGCTATCCAGTGGGTGGCACACTCAGTGCTACATCCCACTATTAGTCAGTACAATGCCCACCCCAGATATATGGTGTACCTGTTTATGGGGTGCACGGAGGAACGGTACCGAAACACATCACGTGAGCACCCCCTGCCCAATGCGGGCAAGGTGGGCATGCATACTTTCCCTCTGCAGTACATGGTGAAGGAGCCCAGATTCCTAAAGTTGTGCAAAGAGTCGACAAAGACTGAGACGAAAAAGCAAAAGGTTTTGGGGTAAATTCCATGTCCACGGCCTCATTCAGTCGAGCCATTTATTACCTATTATTTTTTTACCCACCATACATGCCTTGCTTTTTTCTGGTTCTGTACAACTACTGTGCCATCCAGTGTGTCAATTTCAAGCCTTTTCTCAGCTTTGAGACCCTGTATGTCTCCAGCTTCCACTTCTTTACTCAGATGCTGTAGGGATTATTGGAATTTGATTGTCAATTTAAGAGGAAAGAGAAAAAGAAGTAATCTGAGAAAGAAGACAGGGATACAAAGGAGAATAGAGAGATAAGGTAACCTGAAATGGGCAAAAAGAAGGGAAGAAGTGAGGGGGTGAGAAGGAAAATGGAAGGTAGTGAGAAAAATGGGAGAAAGTGGGAAAAGTAAGGATGAGGGCTAGAGAAGGAGAGATGGTTGCTAGATTACAGAGGCTAACAAGTGAGAGAAGAAAGAGACAGAAGCAAGAAAAAGAGATGAGAAGAGAGAAAAGGCAGAGGAAATGATGACTGTGGAAGTAAGCACGTAAAAGGAGAAAATGTTATTAAGAAGAAAACAGATGAAAAGCAAGTGAAAGCCCAAATTAGATATTGTTAGAGAAAGGAGAAAAGAGGAGATGAGATAGCTAAAGGAGTGGGTAAATGAAGATGAGGAAATGTAGGAGATTGGTTGAGAGAGTGCAACTCTACTCATGCAGCAACCATAATCCTTGCCAGGGTGTAACACAAGCAAACCCCAATTTAACCTGTGCTAACCCTCTGGAGCCTAGGTCGCGACCACCGCAACCGATGGCAACCTGATTTACGCGTTTTTCTTCAAAGAGGCTCAAACTCATACCTGCTCTTTTTTGGTTACGAAGGCAGTTCAATTACCACGGCGTGTTGCGTGCTGCAGGGCGTGCTGTGGCAACCCCCGTGGTGTTCGTGTGGAGGAGTGCGGTGTGCAGAGGACGTTGCCGGGAGTACTGGTAGTTGATTCCAGAAGCTGATCGGATGGCAGGCTCTGAGCGGGTGCGGAGTCTCTCACTGGCTCGGCTCTGACTCTTCCGGTTCTTGGCTCGCGGCTCTCGGCTGGAGTACTGCTGGGAGTGCTGGGAGTGCACCGCTGCTGGTGGTCGGGGGATCGGAGGATCGGACGAGAATTTCCTTGCCGGCACTTTCTGGATTTCGGCCCCTCCGGCTCTCCCTGCTTTCAGCTGCTTTCAGCTGGAGTATTGTCGGTGCTTTCGGATCCCCTCGCTTCGTGACCGGGTGAGCAGGGTTCAAGAGGGGGCTGATAGACGTTGTTTTTGGTCCAGCTGCTGATATATGCGGGGTCATTGTGATAAAGGGGGCTTTGCTGATGACCCGGGTCCTGGTGGGGCTACTAAAGGCGGGTTCCCCTTAGTGAACCGTTATTTAGTAGACAGAAATGCTGAATATCAAATAAGGAGGGGGTTTTGGTCTAAAGCAGCAAACTCCTACCATCAAGTACGAGTTTCAGTGTTTAGACAAATGCTTAAGGGTCCCCCCCATAAAACTCATGAAATTCCTGAATATTACAATAGAATTCCAGGCTATACCCAGGGTATACATATTCAAGTTACTCCAAGCACTCCAAGTAACCTGGAATTAACTAATAATTCTCAACTTGCGGATTCTTATGACTTCCTACTTTCTCCCAAAAAAGAGCTAAGGGGCATTGCCTGTATGAATGCAACTAGGAAAAAGGGACGTGGCAATAAGAGGGGTCTCTCTTTATCTAAATCACTGGCACCGTCCACACAGGATAAAAACTCTAGCCTGGACACTAAGCCAATTTGAAATCCCAAAAAGCTTGCAAACTTCGATCCAAGCGACCCCTTTGAAGTCAATGATAATTATAGTGGCTCTGCTTCATTGATCCCAGTATCAGGTGGGGGTGCTCCTATAGCCTCGGATGAGATCCTTGATCTCCTTCAAAAACAAAAACATGAGGACGACGGGGACATATTACATCCGAAGCGCCCGGTCAAACATACCAATAAAAACCAGAGGGCTCAGAATACGGAAAGAACTAAAATAGTGGTAGTTTCTACAAGGGCTGCTAAAACAGCAATAAAAGAACAATTAAAAAAGGGCTCATACATTAAAACCACCCCCTCACTGCGCTCCTTCTTTAAAATACAAGAGAAACCACTATTAGGGACTGTACCGTCTACTGAAACATCTCCAACCATACCACCTACTTTTCTGACCTCAATGGAGTCTCCCAACAAATATCAAGCACTTTTGTTAAGTGAACAGGAAGAAGACAAAGAGCATTCCACAGGAAAGGAGTTAGAAGAGCTCTCTCAGATGGAGGGCCATATATTTCCCTCAACTTCTGAAGCTCCCTCCTTAGCACTAGATAGTGATCATTCTACGAATAGAGCTGTGGGGGGCGACATTGGAGGCCTTGTGGCCACACTACTAAACAAAATGAAAGCGGGTTTTGCCAAATCTGAAAAAACCCAGCAGAAAGTCCAGGCCACATGTGAGACTTTATAGGTGAAATTCAACGCACTATTAGAAAGGGTAGTGACAGTGGAAGCGGCCCTGGAACAACTCAAGGAGGAAGTGAGACTCTGCCAGAGTAATAATGAAAAAGCCTCGGTCACTGAGAGAGAGCTCCGAGATAAAATCGAGATTTTAGAAAATAACTCCAGGAGAAATAACCTGCGCCTAATGAACATCCCGGAAGCCTAAGAAGGACAAAATATAAGGTCCTTTGTAGTAAACCTCTTAAAGCAATTTGTTCCTGAAATGGATGAAAAAGAGCTGGATGGTGATATACAGAGGACCCATTGGGAACCATTCAGACTAAACAAGGATAGGAAAAATCCGCGGAGGATTCTAGTCAACTTTAAATCCTATACAATAAAAGAATGCATTTTGAATAAAGCTTTAAATTCTGGTATTCTGACTAAAGATGGCTATAACTATAAAATTCGCTCTGACATCTCAAAGGCTACGTCTGACAGGCAATGGGCTTTGGGGAAATTCATGCAAGATATCAGGGCAGAAGGTGCCACTGTGCAAATGAAATTTCCAGCACTTCATCGCATAATGTGGTGCAATAAAACGTATAATATAAGAGATCCACAAGAAGTAGAACTGTTCCTGGAACGCATGAAATCCAATAGAAACAGTTTAACGAGCCAATTCGTCATAAACAAGGCCTCGGTTGCAGGTTCTCAAACAGGGCAACTAGGATTGCTCATGATAGTGGGGAGGGTTCTCCAGGGTGGGCACACTTATAGGTTTGTTTTTTCACTTGATTTGTTTTTGTTTGGCGGGGAGCATAGGGGAGAAAATAAAAAAAATAAAAATTGTCCGATATGCAAAAAGTATAGCAATTAGGGTCAAAGCCCAATTCAGTAAAAATGTAGCTCAATGTCTGATTTGAAAATATTCACATGGAATGTAAATTGCTTAAGAACGAGGGGGCGGAGGCAAAAGATATTTGAGTATCTTAAACCCTTAACTCTAGATATAATTATACTACAAGAAACCCACCTTCTTAGGGAAGAATGGCTTGAACTCATAAAATCTGAGATTTGGATTGGAGAATCAGTCTGCACAACCCAATCATGTAATACTAAGGGTGTTTCTATCATAATGAAAAAATCTCCATATTGCACGTTGGTTACACAAATCGTAGATACAAGAGGAAGATGGGCCATAGCCAATATTAAGTACAGAGTTTGTGCTTTGTCTATAGTGGGTTACTATGGTCCAAACATAGATGATGCCGAGCCTTTGTTTTCTTTGGATGCTCAGTTGATAATGCTACATACACCAATTATTTTGGGAGGAGATTTTAACATCCTACTTGATCCTAAAACAGACACCCCCCTAGTAAAATTCTTAATCTACCCAAAATGCGACAATGCTTGACCACGCTTATGGAAGACTTGGGTTTAGTTGATATATGGAAAACTAGGGGTAATCGACTTAATAAATATACTTACAGGAACTATAAATATGGACACACCTCTAGAATAGATTTCTTTTTGATTGACAAAACTTTAAGCAATAGAGTTAGTAAAGTGCAGCATAACCCTGCACACCTCTCAGATCACTCTTCGGTCCAAATAAATATAAAATATGAGTCACCTCAGAGCGAAAAAAGGTGGACCTTAGATCGGACACTCTTATTAGACCAACAAGTTATTGATATTTTAAGAACAACAACTGAAAACTATTTTAAGGAAAATAGTGGGGGTGAAGTCTCAGACATAATAGTGTGGGAAGCATTTAAAGCAGTCATTAGAGGAACACTAGTTGGTATAGCAGTGGGCAAAAACAAAATGAAGAGATCTAAGATCTTGAGGCTAGAATCCGACCTATTAGAATTACAAACAAAAATAGACTGTTCAACTTCAGAAGAAGACCAAAATAATTTTAAAAATGAGAGTCTGGAAAAGAAGCAGGATTATCACTTTTCCTAGAGGAAAGGATAAGGAAAAGATGGCAAGCTAGTTCCTTGTCAAACTATGAATGGGGGGAGAATTGTGGAAGACTCTTAGCTTGGAAGCTTAAAACTGATTCCAACCGAAGTAAGATAACCGCCATCCACAAGGGAAACAGCACCCAGTTAACTGAGGATAAATCAGGCATAGAAGAGGCTTTTGAGTTTTTTTTTCAGACACTATGGTGCCGATTCCGATCCGTTAAAAAACATTTACCGTTCGACTCGTATCCGTATTTTTTTACGTACGAATCGTACAAGTACCGTACAAACTGCGAAGTACGATTCGTACGTGAAAAATACATACGAATTACGTCGGGAAAATGGTCCGAGAGGGATCCGTAATTTTTTACGTCCGAATAGCGTCGGGAAAAGTGTCCGACAGGGAGCCGGACATTTTTACGTGCAAATCGTAAAACAGAAGACCGAGCGCGCAAGTACGATCCGTACCGCCCGTCCGAATACACAACCGCATGTAAAATGCCCTGTACGGAGCGAACGCTGTAGCCTACATGTACACGGGTAAACTTGTGCCCGGATACGAGTCGTACAGCCCCCCTCACCCCGCACATGTCAGCACTGTACCCCCGTATGTCAGCACCGTACCCCCCCTCCGCACCGTACCCCAACACTGTAGCACAGCCCCGCACCTGTACGCGCTGCACCCCAGGCCCGTCTCCCAGCCCCGCACCTGTACACCCCATACTCCAGGACCATACCCTAGCCCCCCACCTGTACGCGCCGCACACCAGGCCCGTCTCCCAGCCCCGTACCTGTACGTACCGTACCCCAACACCGTAGCACAGCCCCACACCTGTACGCGCCGCACCCCAGGCCCGTCTCCCAGCCCCGCACCTGTACGCCCCACCCCATACCCCGGGACCATACCCCAGCCCCCTACCTGTACACGCCATGCGCCACGCCCCAGGCCCGTCTCCCAGCCCCGTACCTGTACGTACCATACCCCAACACCATAGCACAGCCCCGCACCTTTACGCGCCGCACCCCAGGCCCGTCTCCCAGCCCCGCACCTGTACGCCCCGTACCCCAGGACCGTACCCCAGCCCCCCACCTGTACGCACTGTACCCCAACACCCTAGCACATCCCCGCACCTGTACGCACCGTACCCCAACACCGTAGCACAGCTCCACACCTGTACGCGCCGCACCCCAGGCCCGTCTCCCAGCCCCGCACCTGTATGCCCCGTACCCCAGGACCGTACCCCAGCCCCCCCACCTGTACGCACCGTACCCCAACACCGTAGCAAATCCCTGCACCTATATGCACCGTACCCCAACACCGTAGCACAGCTCAGCACCTGTACGCGCCGCACCCCAGGCCCGTCTCCCAGCCCCGCACCTGTACGCCCCGTACCCCAGGACCGTACACCAGACCCCCACCTGTACGCACTGTACCCCACCACCCTAGCACATCCCCGCACCTGTACGCACCGTACCCCAACACCATAGCACAGCCCCGCACCTGTACGCGCCGCACCCCAGGCCCGTCTCCCAGCCCCGCACCTGTACGCCCCATACCCCAGGACCGTACCCCAGCCCCCCACCTGTACGCACCATACCCCAACACCATAGCAAATCCCCGCACCTGTATGCACCGTACCCCAACACCGTAGCACAGCCCCGCACCTGTACGCACCGTACCCCAACACCTAGCACATCCCGCACCTGTACGCACCGTACCCCAACACCCTAGCACATCCCCGCACCTGTACGCACAGTACCCCAACACCGTAGCACAGCCCCACACCTGTACGTGCCGCACCCCAGGCCCGTCTCCTAGCCCCGCATCTGTACGCCCCGTACCCCAGGACCATACCCCAGCCCCCCACCTGTACACACCGTACCCCAACACCCTAGCACATCCCCGCACCTGTACGCACTGTACCCCAACACCGTAGCACAGCCCCGCACCTGTACGCACCGTACCCCAACACCCTAGCACATCCCCGCACCTGTACGCACCGTACCCCAACACCCTAGCACATCCCTGCACCTGTACGCACCGTACCCCAACACCGTAGCACAGCCCCACACCTGTACGCACCGTACCCCAACACCGTAGCCCAGCCCCGTACCTGTACGCACCGTACCCCAACACTGTAGCCCAGCCCCGTACCTGTATGCACCGTACCCCAACACCGTAGCCCAGCCCCGTACCTGTACGCACCGTACCCCAACACCGTAGCCCAGCCCCGTACCTGTACGCACCGTACCCCAACACCTTAGCACAGTCCCCCACCTGTGCGCGACGCACCCCAGGCTCGTACCCCAGCCCTGTACCTGTACGCACCGTACCCCAACACCGTACCCCAGCACCCTCACCCAGCATCGCGTATGTACGGACCTTACCTACGCGAAAAAGACTCGTACAGAACCAGGACACTGTAAAACAGCACAAGGAGGGTCAATTCGACTCGCACAACACCACAAAACACGTCACCATGACAAAATACATCTCTATGACTGACCTGGCACATCCAAACAGGCAAACAGAGGCCCTAAATCACAACCACCTCTTATAACACACCCACCACAAATTCAAACCCAGCCACACCCACTAATGGACCAATAAAAAGGGCCCACACACACAACCCATGAGCCTTTGCAACAGACTCACTGCTGTCAGACCCCACAGACAAACAACTGCACCTTACTTACACCTTAACTACACCTTCACTTACACACCTTCACACAAACACCCCCTCTTCACATTCATACACACACCTACACCTTCACACCCACACACCCACAACCATCCACATCCATACCCCACACCATGCCCACAGACAAGAATCCAAAGTTCACAAGGGCGGAGCTGGACCTCCTCATCAACGAAGTCATCAGAGTCGAGCCACAGCTGTTTGGAACATTGGTCAGACAGACCAGCATAGCCCAAAAAACAAGCCTGTGGCAGAGGATCGTCAATAAGGTGAATGCTGTTGCGCCTATCCGAAGGACAAGGCATGAATGCCAAGCCAGGTGGTACGATCTGCGCTGGGCAGTCTAGAGGAAGATGAACGAGGAATACGCCCAGAGTAACATCACTGGAGGCGGGCTGCCCCGCAGACCCGTACATTACCATCCCGGGGAGGAGAAGGTGATGGCCATGCTTCCGCCGGTGGGAGTACACGGAGTCGAAGGAGTCGCAGAGCCTGGTGAGTACACAAACAACTCACGTAACATGGGGGGAATGCCATCCACACCACAAATACACAAAATGCACGCAACTTCCCCCAAGCCCTCACCGCACACAACCACACTCCAAAACCACGCTCATGCCACTAACGTCTCCATGCCCCATTCACAAATAAAGGCAATGCCATGTCCCAGGCCACACCAACCACAAACCCAGGACTGGATGTCCGAGATGCTGGGAGTGTGGGGCTCACACAACACATTGTAACACCAATGCCCTCAGCCCATATGGCCTAGGTACATACCCTAGCACCATGCCCAATGCACAGGGACTGGCAAAGTACTGACAAGGTAGCTGACACTTGGCCCTGCTGTATGCAGCGCAAGGCCCTTCTGTGACCACTGTACACTCAAACCCCAACTACACAAGCTCAGATATCTAGCACAGGCACTCAAACCCACTGTCATGCCAGCATGCACCATGAGGGGACAGACACATCACCTGGGAGACCCAATGACAAATCACACTACACCCAACAGCAGGCCCGGTCACACACCCCCCCCTCACACAAGCACACACCCCCGGGGCAGGCAATGGATTAACCCACTCTCACAATGGACATGTGACACAACAAGACCAATCCATCGACAAAAAAGCATCCGAGCCAAAATTCTACTGGTCAAACACTCAGGAGAACATACCAATCTGTCCCCAGCAACATACCCATCCCCAAGTGGACATTGAGAGGAATGCTAGGCACATCCAACTACCTGGAGGATCTGTGACAACTTGAATATGTATGAAACATGGATGTGGCATGAAACAGCATTAACATTGTCTCTCTCTCACACACAGGGCAACGTCATCGACCTCCCCCCAACAATGGGGGGGAACAATCACAGTCCCAGGCTCAGCGTGAAGATGATCCCACCGGCAGCGACGACTCTCACCACTCCGTGGATGACCCCGACCAACCTGGCCCCTCTGGTGCCCAAGCCCCTGCAGCACCTGCGTCAGGTACATCTGTGCCAACCACCACCCCCATTCCTGCCACATCCCAGGAGACACACCCAGGAGCCCTGCTCGCACTGAACAACACAGCCAGTCTGACCAGGAGGGACAAGGTTCTCCGGGCACCCAGGAGGAGGCAGACAACCCCGATAATGCCATCCCTCAGGGGTCCCGTAGACCCGATGTGCCCACAACGGCAGGCCAGGCTCGTGTGGGCAGGGGTGGTGGGAGTGGAGGCAGGCGGAGGCGCGAACCTGATCAGCCAGCTGAGGGAACCGGTATGTCACACATACGCCACATCCTGGACACATACCGGCGTGACACTAGGGGCATCAGCCAGGTAGTGTTGAGCCTCACAGAGATGAAGGGGACACTCGATGAGATGAAGAACCTGCAGGCCGAGCAACATGCCAGTCAACAACAACACCAAGGACGGATGGAGGCAAGACTGGCTGAGCTCCTGGCGGTGCAAACGGACATGAGCCGTTCACTCCGTTGGATTGCCGACAACATGGGCAACCCTCTCTGTGACACCAGGCGAAGACCAGCACCAGCCACAGGGAGGGAGGAGGATTCGTCCAACGGAGCATCACAGACATCGTCAAGGCCTGCATCTGAGGGTCCCTGGAGGAAGGTGGGTCGTCCACGGAAAAGACCGTGAGAGTCAGCGGACCATCCACGTCTCCCAGGTCACCTGGCCTGGCACCTGGCCCTCTGGCGCAACAGCACCACCTCACCCAATGTCATTCTCTGACACATTGTCTTGCTGGTCACAGTCTGACCAATGATGACCAACACTGTGGTCTGGACTCTGATGACTCCAACTGACAAGAATGCCATCTCCCCCTGTGAACTTTGGATTCTATGCACCCGGTAGAGCACCTTACTTCATCCACCAAAAGACTTACCCCACCAAAAATAAATACTTTGTTTTGTCATGAGATGTTGCTGTCATTTGGCATTATTCCCCAACATATGTGTGTGTAAATGTCAAAAGAATGCCTGAGTGTTGAACTAACTCCACACATCCATACCCTGGGATAGGAGTCTGGTACAGGACACACATGGGTCACAATGTATCATTCAATGTAGACATGGAGCACAATACTCACCTGTGATGGCCTCAAGCTGCTGAGGGGGTGCATGCAATACTGTGCCGACAGACCTATTTGGAAGAGTACCATCAAGGCGTAGAGGTCATGCCTCATTCGGAGGTTCCCGGGGAGGGAGTCCCAGGTATGTGTTCCCAGGTGGGAGAACTATGTCCTGCATGCTGGAGTACGGTGGATCTGAAGAATGGTGGCCAGGTCAAGGTTGGATGCATGGGGATGACAGTGGTACAAGGTTGGTGTTGGGTCGGGGTTGTGGCCTGCCTCCTGAGTGTGGGTGGGGAGTCTGAAGGTCATCCTGCAGCACACAGTGATCCATTGCAGCTATCTCTGCTGGACGGTGATGTGGATGGGGCGCGGGATGTTGCAGCTGAGGTTTGCAGATGCAGCCTGGATGTGGACAAGTGTCCTGGGAGTTTGGATGTGGCTGCCCCGTAGAGGGCAGGGCAGTATTTGACACGGATGTTGTCGTGGACCTGGGGGATGGTCCGTCTTTCCTTGGAGTGGATCTATCTGGAGATCATGTGCATAATGCAGAGGGTGTTGCAATCTGAGGCACAGATGCTGGTGATTACCATGGCAAATGTGAGCAAGCAATCCATGATGCACACCATCTTGTGTGCATGGACACTGGGTGCTTGTGCGGGGCCTCTGCGGGTGGGACACAAGCAGTTGACCCAGCTGTAAGGGGACAATCCTCAGAGGTTGACTTCAGTCCTGTACAAGTCCAGCCTCAGGTGGCTGCTGTTCTGCCATTCATCAATGGATCTCATGCAATCTAGAATATTGGAACTGGCACTGTCTGCGCCCTTGGTGAGGGTGAGGAGCACCTGGCTGTCAATGGCATACGAGTTGATGATGAGGTTGTGTGCGCATGTGATGGTGGAGAGGGGGGTCCTGGACACATTGTAGTTTGACACGCTGACAGATGATACCTGTGCCATGTGCCTCACAACGACAGCATACTACATGCAGAAGCCTTGAGTCCCACTCCCATGTCCTTGCCGGGGTACAGAGCCGGTGGGGAGTAGGAGGGACATGACCTGGTAGGTGTGACAGGGCCTGGAAGGCGTGGCAGCACTGTGTAGGCAGTCGGAGTTGCACACTCATCATGCAAAAGTGTTGTGTGTGCGCTTAGTGTATGCCTAAGAGGTGGCTGCAGATGTGTGGATGGACATTGCTTGGAGGGTGGCTGCAACATCAGACTGCAGTGTGATGTGGGTCATGCAAGGACATGAGGCTCGTGCAATGTGCACGTTGCATGTGCAGACGGTCCAGCCTGTGGGACGGCGTGGCCGCAACTGTGGCACAGACAAGCTGATGACAGCCAAATAAATGGGTTGATGGAGGAAGGGAGGAGCATCTTTGATGTGTGTGTGTTGCCAAATCAGGAAACTTCATGTGCCCTTGCTGCAGTGGCTGCAACTGCAGGCGGCATGTCCTGGGAACTATGCCACTATTTCCACACAAAGACTAGGATGTCAGAAAGGACTACTGCAACAGGTGTATGTCAAGGAAGGAGTGACCGGTTTTCAATGGCTCACCCAGAGACAAAGGATGCACAATCCCCAAAGATGACTGACACCGGATCATGAAACTGAAGGCCAAGCTGCGCACAGGAAACACACCCCAGAAGGTGTTGACGGCCCGTTGTGGGGACCAACATACCAAAACACATAAACAGCCATGGACGTCATGCCCAATAGAGAATCAAATACATGTAGAACAGCATGCAGGTTGCTAATCTACACATAGACACATATGCACAATCCTTGACAGCCATGCCAGAGATGGCGCATGCACAGTGGCAAGACACCTGCATTGACAGAGGTGAGGCACCTTGGAGGCTGAGGAACACCTTTATTACTCAGGCTCACACCTATGGAAATGCATCAATATTAACAGACACACATAGTCTTTTGGATTAACATGTGGGACCTACACTGGACACCCCCTTCCCACCACAGATACTGTGAATCCATGGGAGTGGCACACAAGTGAAGGGGTGAGCCAAACATCCCCTGCTGCACACGGAGAGGCTGCAATTCCCCATTGAGCCTCTCATGGGGATGTCCCGCAATATGTCCACCCGTAGCCTCCCGTATGTTTCCGAAGGAAGTTGTACACACATAGATGCCTTCATCAAAATCCACAATCCCATAACAGATGACTGTCACGAAGTGTGACTATCAATTCATGTGAGTCATGCTACATGTGATGTGCCCCATGGTGAGTCGACATGTATGCATAGTAACAATACCTGCACAGGAGCAGTGCCCACAAATTACAAACAACTACCACACCCAAAAAGCCTTGTTGCAATCCTTACCCAAAGGAGACTTTTCACCATGTCCGTGCATGTAACGCTGATTCAGCACACGTTGCATTACTCATGAGGAATAGCAGGAGCACAACGATGCCACGAGCAGACAGCATGCGCAAATACCTGGGGATGAGAGACACACAAGAAGTCAGGAAACACATAGTCATCCGCATGCATGGTCATGTACTCTACATGAATAAGGTTGACACCATGCTAGTTGTCAATTGAGTGTGTCAGCTAAAATGTGTGGAATGACATCAGCACTCGAGTGACACATCAGCACACACCTCAAAGTCACTTCGCATACAGTCAGCTGGACACACACATTGCAACACATGCCACACAAGGCTCCAAGCGTGCACACTCAGACCCAGGGACTCACCATTATGAGAAGAAGTTGCGTATGAGCTGACTCCGGATGTCCTCCTCTTCCACCTCCTCCTCACTTGCCTCGTGACCAAGGCCGTCATCCTCCACGGGTGGATGTTCCTGCTCATCGGGATCCAGAATGAGTGGCACAGCTTTCTCCACTGCCATGTTGTGCAGCATGCAGCACACGAGGAAGATTTTGCAGACCTTCACCGGTGCATATGGGAGGGACCCGCCGGTCTTGTGAAGGCAACGGAATCGGCTCTTTAGGAGGCCAAACGTCCTCTCAATCACTCGCCTGGTCTGCCCATGGGCGTTGTTGTAACGGTGATCTGCAGCTGTTCTCGGGTTGCGGAGAGGCGTCACCAGCCATGGCATGTTGGGATAGCCAGAGTCCCCTACATGGAAACATCATGTAAAGAAGTGGGTCAGGAGATGCCGTCACATACTAAGATACCGCTGAATACTGGACAAACAGAGTCTACCCACCAGCAAGACATGCTCGTTCGTTGTGCAGCTGCAGCATAATTTCTGGCACCCTGCTACGCCTCATGATGTAGGCATCGTGTGCTGACCCTGGAAAACGTGCACACACATGGGAAATCACCATGTTAGCAAGCACACCCCAAGGGCATTAATGGAGTGGTAATGTTTACGGTTATGAAAGGCTACCTCCTGTGCCTGTGCCTGTGGTGGTACCAAAGCCACATGTGTCCCATCAATGGACCCAATTACATGGGGCATCCCTCCCAGGGCATAGAACTCACCCTTGATACCTGTCAACTGCTCAGGAGTTGGAAAATGGATGAATTCATCCAGGTGCTTCAACATGGCTTCTAAAACATCATGCAGGACATGGCTGAACATGGTCTGGGACATGCCACCCACATCAGCTATGGTCAATTGAAACGTACCGGTGGCAAAGAAATGTAGGGCTGACATCACCTTCATCTTGGGGGTCAGCGCAGTTGGATAACTGTGTCGCGGTTGGAGATGTGGGGCCAGCCTGTTTGTCAGGTCCACAATTAACCGTTGGGGGAATCTGTAGCGGCGTATGCAGTCGCGTTCCCTCATGGCAGCCAAGTCTGGCATTGGTCGGGGGAGAGGCGGTGCCCTGCAAAAATTTGGAAGGAATAACGATGATTGAGTACATTACTACACCAATGTCAAAGAACTGAGCACATGTTCAACAGCTAATACACATATGCTACATACAGAGTCTGGTCTGTGCAATACATCCTGCACACGTATGCCAGCCAGGTGATACTCCTACCAAGAGCCAGCTACAAACGTGGATTGTCAAGGTCTACATGACATGCCATGAAAGTAGCTGTGGGCCAGTGTGAGTGAACAGCCAGACACATTACAGGAGTGACATACATCCACATATGTGCATTTGAAGGATCTTATCTCATACAGACAGCTGCCTGCAAGCTAGACGCACAGGTCACATGTCGTGGAAAAAGGACAGACCACACACCTTGCCATGAAGGGGTACATGTCAAAAATGATCACACAGACATTGAGACTACGCGGATATGTCCTAAGCTTGCAAGTCCCTGTTCGATGCATACAGACACACGTTACGTGTTATTCCACATGTGTCCTGGTGTGCATAATAGTGTGACATGGGCATCTACACACAGACACATGTTGGATGCAGCTACAGCAGATGCCGTTGACGGAACACCAACAGCAAAATAATGGAAACACATGACACACACATGACATAGTCACATCGGGGCACGCTGGTAGTGAGATGTCAGGTGTCATCATCCGTGTACCTGGCATCAGGGGACAGTTGCGGGTGTTGGTGACTGTGCCATGCCACTGATGCAGTGCTTGACAAGTTTGAACTACATGCACACATGTAAAAGGTGTGAAGGGGAAGTGCGCCACATAGTGCCCCATCACACATGACATGTGTACACAGGTCATCACACAACTATTGGGTTAAAACATGAGGAGACATGTGCCAGCTCACTGCCTGACACACCTAGGCCCTACACATGAAGCCCTGCACTGACAATGACTTGATGTCCATCCTTGTGCGAGTCTGACACCTCCATTCCTTTCCTGTGCGCCTCCTATCACCAGTGTGAGCTGTGAAACGCACCGTACACACGCTCTGAGGGCGTGTGTACGGTCGTATCACTATATGGGGTTTGGGTAAGAGTACGCGTGTGTGTACGGACCGTACACACGTACGTGTACACACTGGTCCTATCCCTATGGGAGTGTCGCCGTAGGCGTAAGGCAGCGTAAGCCATAGAGATACGGCTCGTACACGCGTGTGTAGGGCCCGTAGCACTATGGCAGTGTTACCGTAGGCGTACGCCATAGAGATACGGCTCGTACACGCGTGTGTAGGGCCCGTAGCACTATGGCAGTGTTGCCGTAGGCGTACGCCATAGAGATACGGCTCGTACACGCGTGTGTAGGGCCCGTAGCACTATGGCAGTGTTGCCGTAGGCGTACGCCATAGTGCTACGGGCCGTACCCGTGTGTGTACGGCCCGTAGCACGATTGCGTACGCCTACGGCAACGCTACCATAGTGATACGGACCCTACACACGCGTGTACGGACCGTATCACTATGACGTACGCCTACGGCAACACTATCATAGTGATACGGACCCTACACATGCGTGTACGGACCTTATCACTATGGCGTACGCCTACGGCACCACTGCCATAGTGCTACGAGCCCTACACTTGTGTGTACGGACCGTATCACTATGGCGTACGCCTACAGCAACACTACCATAGTGATACGGACCCTACACACGCGTGTACGGACCTTATCACTATGGCGTACGCCTACGGCAACACTGCCATAGTGCTACGAGCCCTACACATGTGTGTACGGACCGTATCACTATGGCGTACTCCTACGGCAACACTACCATAGTGATACGGACCCTACACACACGTGTACGGACCGTATGGACCCTACACATGCGTGTACAGACCGTACCACTATGGCGTACACCTACGGCAACACTACTATAGTGATACGGACCCTACACACGCGTGTACGGACCGTATCACTGGAGTAGTGGTGCCCTAGGGGTACGTGTGGAACGCACCGTACCTGTGTGTGGATAGTGAAATTACATAGGGAACACATGAGGGACAAGTATAAGGGCCTAAATGCATGCTGGTTGTCATGGAGATCGAGTTTCCAGTTCAAAATTTTTCATCAGGTGGCCAGCAAAAGTCGGTTGGAGACAATATACTATGTTGCAAAGTGGTTGTTGACTTGACATCATGCTCAAATGTTGAACCATGCAAAGGCCCTCACTGGGGTAGGTTTAAAGGGATTGGAGGAAACGTAGGATGCAAATGAGATTGACCAATCACTCTGTACTCCTGTAAATGAAACAGCCCAGCAAGGCAGATATAAGGCAGCCAGGACCCATGAGAGAGCACTTACCTGCACAACCTTTCATTCCACACCACTGCTGCTGCTTGTGATTCCTCTGGGACCATGTCCAGGTCTGTGGAGAGGGCCCAGCCTTTCACCCAAGAGGAGAATGAGGCGTTGCTGGACATCATCCTCCCACAGTACCCCTGCCTGTATGGGAGACCAGGGGAGCAGGTGAGTGCTGACTCCACTAGCTTTGACTGTGCCCCTTTTTTGTGTCTGTCACTTCTGGCATTGTGTCCAGGTGTGACAGACATGCAATGTTGTTCATGGTGGGTCCCAGGGGGGGAATGCCTTATGTCTCCCATGCAGAGCATGATGTGGTTCACATCTGCACTCCTCACTTGCATTGTGCTCACTGTGACTATCACTGCATGGTGCATGCCACATTCAGCCTGGCTGATCCTCTTGGGAATGTTGTTTCTATAGTCCTGATGTGATTATGTGGTCCCCCCTGTGTGACAGGTGACTGTACCCACAGATGTGTGTGAGTTGAGTGTACCTGTGGTGAGAGTGTCCAAATGATGTGTACGGGCCATGGACATTGGTGTGTGTGTAAGTCCCCTGTCATGTGGGTGAGTGTCTATGTGGAGTGTTGCACCCCAGCTGCATGGAGGATGCATATGCCCTACCCATCTGATGTGAGCAGGGAGCTGTGCTGTGTGTCTGACGTGCGAGCTAGCCCCACACCTGTGACACCCCCCAGTCAAGTGGCACATGTGCAGAGTGAGGTTTTTACCCACAGTTGACAATGGCAGATGATTGGCCTGTGCCTGTGTGTGTCTGTGTACTCCTCTGAGGTTGCGTAAGTGGCCTGGGGCATGTGACTGCTTTGAGGTGCTGTCCATAATCCTGGTGTTGCCTGTGATGCACAGTGTGAGCCATGATCAGTGATTGTGTCGCACCCCTCATGCCACCTGTGTACTTTCAATGTCACGTAGTGCTTTTGGCCTTCCCCAGAGGATAATGTCCCTATGACAAAGGTGCAATGAGTTGGCTGCATACTATGCCCTGTTCAAACAAGCCAAATTGTTCTATTGTGTGTCTCTGTGACATGGAGCAGGTGTATTGATGCTGTCTCACTTTGTCATCCTCACAGGTAGCCGCCTACGCCAAGGGTGAGATAGGGAAGCGGGCCGTCAGGACCGTGAGGTCGGTGGAGGGTCGCAGTCGGCGCCTGGCCCAGGTGAGGAAACGCTGGCAGGACATCCGGTGCTGGACCAGGAGGATCGCCCGGGTCCTGCTGGGAGACTCACCTGCACGCAAACACGGCGGGCGCCGGCGCCTGACCCACCAAATGAAGCGTGTCCTGGCGGTGGTCTTCCCTGACATGGATAGGCGGCTACAGGAGAAGCAGCAGCAGCAAGGGGGTAGGTACATGTGTGTTTGTTGTGTGTCACAAGATTTTGGAAGTGCTCAGTCACCTGGATACACTGCCAGGGTTTATATGTGCAGTGCATATCCTGTTCCCCCAAGTCACCCGGTGCTGTTCTTCCTCCCTTCCCCTCCTTGACATGTGTTCCCTGGTCTGTGTGTAGTCACTCTTGCACAAGGTAATCTAGGCTGCCAGTTAATCCAAGTGCCCAAAGCTTGCAGCATCATGTGTGGGGGTGGTCTGTGACATGTGTTGGGACCTTTCCTCTGCCCTGTCCAGTTCTGTCATTTTGGGGTCCATGATTGTTGGCATTGATGCTGAGTCTCAACATAGGAGTGTGAGGCTTGAAATGAACAGAGTTGCAGCATGCATGACCGATGTTGTGGCCTCAGACATGATGTGCATGAGGGGGAGATATGCATAGTGCGGGGACGGTTGCTCCTGTTGCAGTCAGATCTATCCAGGACCATGGAGCAGTGTGGCCACTACAGTCCCCTGAGACACCTTTTCCTAGGAATCATGTGTGTCATCCAACACTGTGGACATTCTCTCTGTCTTCAGCATAGGTTGGGCTCTGTGGCATTTTACCCTGGCCTCATTTGTATTTACGTAAAGTGTGCTACATGTGTCCACTGTATAGGGTGACCCAATGTGGCTTGTGCATACTCACTGTGGCCAGTGCCTGTGTGTCTCGGTACAACTATCTGATGATGGTTGTTTGTCAATAATATGTGTAGTCAGCCCCACGAGGGGTAGTTAGAGTGCACTTTGGATTTCATGAAGCCCATTTTTGTGATCCCAGATGAAGAGGTGTAAGTCCTTCCTCCGTCTCAATCACATAGTCTCAGGTAGGGGGGGTTTGTGCGGCCAAGGCCTACATGTCCAAATCTTATGTCTCCTTTCCAGGTCTGGCCTGTGTGTGATGACATTCTGAACAGACACAACACGTATTGACCCAGTCATGTTGTGCAGGATTTAATGTTTGTGCTTTGCAGCATGTGTCTAAAGTTTAAAGACATGGTTCATGCTCATCCTTTTTTGGCAACGGTGTGTGGTCCACATGCTGTGCTCGACTGTCCACAGACACTTGCTTCTCTGTATAATTCGATATCAAGTTATTTGCTGTTGTGTCATGCTCTCCATTGTTTCCAAGTGGCATGGTGGGTCAACCAACTGTGTAGTGCAGGGCCTACATATGTGCGTAGTATTGTAGATGTTACTCATGATGCTTTTTATGCTATGCACTGTGACCTATGTAGTTTGGACTCATGTGTCATATGTATACAGGTGTCTGATTATTTCCTGTCTCTTCACCTTGCCCACAGCATCGTCGGGGGACACCGAGGGAGACACCGGCACGGACGTGGAGGAGGGATCCAGCACCGGTGCCACCAGTGCTGTGGAGTCTGGCGCAGCAAGTGGCACGGAGGGCGAGGGGAGTCAGGCGGAGGACCTGTCCAGTCCCAACACCGACTATGATGCTGACGGGTCCGAGGCTGAGCTCCCAGAGGGGGCGGAGGCTGCTCCCACAGCTGAAAGCGGCACTCCATCTCTCGCTGCACCCTCCATTCCCATCACTGCCCTCCCACTTGCTCGGGTCCCTTCTGTCCGTGCTAGGCGACAACATGTCTCCTTCGTGCCAGGCACCACACCCCCTGCCCCTGTCTCCCCTGCTGCCGTCAATGCCGAGTCTGTGGACATCCTGCGGCAGTTGCAGGTTGGTCAGACATCGCTGCTTAATGTCCTCCATGGCCACACCAGACTGCTGACACAGATGGTGTCGTACATGGAGGCCATGTCAGCAGCGATGTCTGACCAACGGATGTTGCTGAGGGCCATGGACTCGTCACTGACGGCATCAGTGGGGCTCCCGCAGCGCTCCGTCCCCCCCTACCCCTGCACCATCCACACTTCCCACTCCCATGCCTGTTCCAAGCACACCCAGACATCCCCATGCACGCACCCCACCAGACACAGGCAGCACACCAACAGGGAAGGCCAAGCGCACACCTCCTGTCACGTACACACAGGAGGAAGTAGGCACACCCACTGGGTCGGGGGGAAATGGCAGACACGCAGCCACAGTGGGAGTCCGCTGTCCTCACGACCCACTTCCTCCAAAACCACTCCCCTTAGCTCCCCTGCCCAACAGTCAGACAAAGAGTCCTTCATGCCCAGTCTGTCCCTCAGCCCCAGTGTGACACCACCCCGCTTGCGGTCGAGGAAGTCCCCGGGCAGGGGAGTTGAGTCCCCCCCCTGTCCACACCCTCCCCCAGTAGCGCTGCAACCCATCCCTCCGACCCCCCCCCTCCTTGGGGCCTGTGGTTCCTTCGGTTGCAGGAGAGACGCTGGAAGACCTTGCGACCGTGTGCAGCGCTATCCTAACCACCACCTTTCGCGCTGCCCCACCCCCTGTGGTGGAGTCGTCCGTCCCTGCACCCACAACACCTACCCTTGCCCCTCCTGTCCCTGCGGTGCCTGGTCCTTCCCCCCCACATGATGCCCCCCCCTGTGGGTGAAAAGGAACTCTGAACTGTGCAGGCAAGCTAGGGGAGACGCGTCCCAATGTGTCTCCCCCCAGGAGTTCGGATATGGACTGGCCTCTGGGCCTTGTATATAGTGTACATTTCAATTCAAATATTATTTTTATGCTGAATAAAGCATTTTGTTTTTCATTTGCACACTAATGCTTTTCTGGTATTGCTGTTGGTGCTGCTGCTCCATGAGTTGGGGTGGTAATAATGTGTTAGGTGTCTGGGAAATGTTGTAGTGTGCTGCTCATGGGGTGGACCCTGGTATCTGCCTGCCATCACAAGGTCTCTGCAAATAATCTTTGGTCATGTAAGCTCTTACTGTATGGTGACATTGTCCCAAGGAGTGTTCCTTCCTCTGTGGCACCTGACATCTTCCCTGCAGGGTGTTTCCCAATTGTTGTGCTGACCTGTGTCTACATTTCCCTGGTGTGTGACGGATCCCTTCAACTTTGGCCATGCCTGCTCAGCAATGTCTCCGCCTGCATCGTCTGTGCCATCCTTGGTAGTCACTGTACTTGTGTATGAAGTATGTTGCCATGGCTTCATGTGGACATGGTCCATTTTCCACACTATGCATGTGTGTACTCCCAGCCTAGCACACATGTGTTACTTGTTCTGCAGTGTATTTGGGCACCTGACTGACAAATGTGGGCATTGTATCTGTGGGTACTCCACTCTTTTCCTTCCATGGGAGGCAACAACTTGTTGGCTGCCCCAGCACCTGTACATTCCTATCAGTCCTGGAATGTGCGTGACAGTGTGTGTTCCCTTAGGCTCTCTTAGTTTAGTAGGGTTTAACATGAGTATACAGTCTTGTTGCATGATCTCAGTGTGTGTATTGTGCTGCCACCGCCAGGGGTGGGTATGCATGTGTAATTTGTCATCACACCCACATGTGGTGTGTAATGCAGTGGGGGAAGGACATCCATCCTCATGGGAGTGGGACACTGCTGTCAGTGATGTGTTGTCATGGCACTCTCAACATAGTCGCACATTGTGGATGCCTTCATGCACACATGGAGTTTTGGTCATCAGAGGATGATGTACACACCCCCATGTCTCTGTCCACTGCTGGGAGTCCTCTGCACCCACCCCTCATATGTCTGGGCACTGCTGGGAGTGATAGGCACCCACCCCTCATATGTCTGGGCACTGCTGGGAGTGATAGGCACCCACCCCTCATATGTCTGGGCACTGCTGGGAGTGATAGGCACCCACCCCTCATATGTCTGGGCACTGCTGGGAGTCCTCTGCACCCACCCCTCATATGTCTGGGCAGTGCTGGGAGTCCTCTGCACCCACCCCTCATATGTCTGGGCTCTGCTGGGAGTCCTATGCACCCACCCCTCATATGTCTGGGCACTGCTGGGAGTGATAGGCACCCACCCCTCATATGTCTGGGCACTGCTGGGAGTCCTCTGCACCCACCCCTCATATGTCTGGGCACTGCTGGGAGTCCTCTGCACCCACCCCTCATATGTCTGGGCACTGCTGGGAGTGATAGGCACCCACCCCTCATATGTCTGGGCACTGCTGGGAGTCCTCTGCACCCACCCCTCAAATGTCTGGGCAGTGCTGGGATTGATAGGCACCCACCCCTCATATGTCTGGGCACTGCTGGGAGTCCTCTGCACCCATCCCTCATATGTCTGGGCACTGCTGGGAGTGATAGGCACCCGCCCCTATGTCTCTGTCCACTGATGTGGATCGTAGTCCACCCGCCTGCACCCTTGGTGCAGTACACTGCTCACCTGGGCATACACCTGCCCCAATTTACTGGTCAGATGCTGCACCAGGCCCTATCCCATCATTCATGGCGTGTGTACGCCTTGTATCAAAGATGTGCTGGTGCCCTAGGGGTACGTGTGATGCACTCCGTACCCAAGCTCTGAGAACGTGTGTACGGGTCGTACCACGCGTACCCCTACGTCACCCCAACAATGGTGGTACGGCCCGTACCCACGTTCTAAAGGCCTGGTTACGGGCTGTACCACCATTCTTGGGGTGACGTAGGGGTACGCGTGGTGCGACCCGTACTCACGCTCTGAAGGCCTGGGTACTGGTTGTACCCCCAATGTTGGGGTGCCATAGGGGTACGGCCTGTACCACAATTGTTGTGGTGATGGGACGCGTCCACGTCCACTTCCGTTGTAGCGGGACGCAGGCCTTGGTGGACACGCCCCCACCCCCCCGAAGTGACCAGACCCTGGTGGTAAGATATGTACAGGGCATGTTTACTTGTTAACTTGGGTGGGTGTTATGTATCCTGCCCCTGCCCCCCACCTTTGCCCCTGGGTGTTGTTCTGACCTTCTGCGGCGTCTGCGTCGGTTCCTTGCACCAGGTCGTAGGCTATGAGGGCTGGGATGACACGTAGGATGGGGTCCATGGCTGTCTGTCGCGTACAGGTGCTCCTTCTTCGCGTCGTCCTCAATTTCCCGGCAGTTTTTGGCTCCCGTAAAAAATGCTACGTGCAGAGTGACGTAGGCACGAATCGTACTTGCTGGTTCGTAAAACGCTGCCTGACTCCGTCCGGACGTCACGTACGCGATGTCCGGGATCGGAATTGTGGGTATTTTTTAGCCGGTCGGTGTTTTACGACTTGTACGGAAATGGCATTTCTGTACGAATCGTACTTGCGGGTTTGTAAGGTGGTTTTCCCGGGTACGAGTCGGACGGAGAATACGCTCTGTACGACCATTCGTACCCGGGTTTTACAGGATCGGAATTGGCACCTATATGAGAAGGACTTGGCACCTCTGCAAACAACAGTTGAAGCCTATCTGAATAGGTCACAAACCCCAAAACTAGACTGCGTTTCCTGCAGTATTTTAAACGCTGAGATTACCCAGAAGGAGGTCCTAGATATAATAAATAATCTAAAAGAAAACAAAGCGGCAGGCCCGGACGCCCTACCTAATGAAATCTACATTGTCCTGAAAGATCTTTTAGGTCCTATATTGACAAATTTATTTAATACTATTTTTCTTGAGGAGGTATCAATCCCTAAATCTTGGAACAAAGCAATAATTAGTCTCATTTTAAAACCTGGAAAAGATCCCACCCACTGCGAATCATATAGGCCAATTTCGCTTCTCAATACAGATTATAAAATGTTTACCCAGGCATTGGCTATAAGACTCGGCTCTCTCTCTGATAAATTAATACATGAGGACCAGAAGGGCTTCATCAGAGGGAGAGAGTTGCATGATCTTACACATCAACTGATAGGAGCCATAGATGTTGCAACTCACGAGAAGCTACCTCTAGCAATATTTACATTTGACGCGGCCAAGGCCTTTGACCGAGTTAACTGGTCTTACCTACAACAAGTCATTATATACAACAACTTAGGCCAACACTTCTCCAGGGCGATAGCAAATATCTATTCTGCCCCGACTGGGAAAATACTGATCAATGGTTCTACAACAAATAGCGTTCAAATTAAAAGGGGCACAAGGCAGGGGTGCCCTCTCTCCCCATTACTGTTTAATCTATACATAGAGCCCTTGGCCAATACGATTAGAATCTCAAATGATCTTATCCCCTTTAGCTTTAACAACTGGGAGACAAAAGTGGCATTATTTGCTGATGATTTGATGGTTTACTCGAGCAATATAATTGAGACATCTAATACCATGAACACATTGCTGCCAGACTTTGGTGAAATATCTGGGTACCAAATAAACCACCAAAAAATATACCCCTTTTCCAATCTGACCCCAAGAGGGAAATACGATACCTTGGGATCCAAATTTTAAATAACATTGATGAAATTGCCCAGGTGAATTTGCAATTAAAAACTAAAGAAATGAGGAAATTATTGAAATCATGGTCCTGTCTATCTTTATCCTTCATCGGGAGAGTTAATGTAATAAAAATGGCTATTCTACCCAAGTTTACTTTTGTCTTTAATGCTATCCCCTTGGAGTTCAACTCATCTCAAATAAAGAAGATCCAAAGTGAGTTGAACTCCTTCATTTGGTCGTCAAAAATGTCCAGGATAGCTTGGAAGAACCTAAGCCAGAAAAAACACCGAGGAGGGATAGCTAGCCCGGATCTCCTGATGTACTATAAGGCTTCTCATTTCAAAAACATAAGGCATCTTTTTCAAGAATATGTTTCATACCCCTCCTATTGGAAAGCAATAACAAATCATAGTAACTGCCTGTATAAGTTTGGGCATCCAAAATTTTACAAAAAAATTAAATTAAAGGTCCTAAAATCTGCATTTAAACTTTGGGCTGATATAAGGAAAATCTGGAGGTACCCATATTATAGTTCGCAAGCCCCGATATGGGATTCGCCCGGTACTCCTGAATGTTTGAAGGATTCTTTAGCTCTTCCCTTGAAAAGAGCCGGAATAACAAAATGGGGAGATCTTCTAGAAAATGGTAATTTAAAATCATGGGAAGACTTGGTAGTGTTAACTGCAAATGGAATCTCGAGGTTCAAATTTTACCAGTTGGCTAACTGGGTTAAATCTCAAACTATTGGGCCAGAGGATTTTTCAACTGCAGGGGGCGAACTACATAAAGCACCTGGAAAAAAAGTAGTTGCGAAGTGGTATTGGTGCCTGGTGGAGAAGAAGAAACTAGACTATGATATCCCAGACCGTAAATGGAAGAGGATCTTTCCGGCTGAAGACCTGCAACAGGCTTGGCAAGTATCTTACACTTATTTATGGTACACTACAATTTCTGCACCTCTGAGGAAAAATCAATTATTTACCTTGTACAGATCATATTGGACTCCTGAGAAGCTTTCTAAAATGAACATTCAGGTGACGAAAAAATGCCCAAAATGTGGTGAGAAAGAAGCAAACGATATTCATATGTTTTATTCTTGCCCTCAACTTGATCAGATCTGGAATGAAGCTGGTAAGATCATTGGTAAAAGCTTAGATTTTACTTTTAAGGTAAGACCCTTCACTGTTATTTTTGGGAATCTTTTGATTCTATAATCAATTTGACTAAAAAACAGAAACATCTTCTATTTATACTTATGCTTGTAGCCAGACGAGAAATTTGTATAAAGTGGATACTTCCTTTTCCTCCACTGATTCATGAATGGGTGGGGTCTGTGCAAAAATTCAGGAATATGGATAAATATAGGGGGGTATGTAAACGTACAGAGTTTTGGGATTTATAGGATAATTCTAAGCGGTTGGGCAGGGACGGATGTCCGATGATTTAAACACTGCGATCAAAATCGATGGATCCATGAATGCAGTAACTACCATCTTTGGTTCATGGAATCGGTGGATTTAATGCAAGGCCTCTATCTCTGGTCCAAGGGCGCCCAAACTGAAGAGGACCCGATTGCACTTTTTTTTTTTTTCGAGATCGCATAAATGAGGACAAAAAAAAGAAAAAAAAAAAAGAAGAAAACAGATGAAAAGCAAGTGAAAGCCCAAATTAGATATTGTTAGAGAAAGGAGAAAAGAGGAGATTAGATAGCTAAAGGAGTGGGTAAATGGAGATGAGGAAATGTAGAAGATTGGTTGAGAGAGTGCAACTCTACTCATGCAGCAACCATAATCCTTGCCAGGGTGTAACACAAGCAAACCCCAATTTAACCTGTGCTCACCCTCTGGAAGCTTGGCACAAAAGCAGTCAAGCTTAACTTACAGCAGGTAATGTGTAAAGTATTTATGCGGCACTTCAAACTAATAAAGTAAAAACACAACACATGAAAAATCCCACACCGATTTTGAAAAATAGATTAAACTGCATTCAATTATTTGACATAAATGACAAAAATCCTATTAGGAGAACTGAAGATATGCAATTTTAAGGAGATTGTAAAAATCAAGCGATAAGAACAAAAAAGTGCCCCATGCATTTTTCAGGTCTTGATAGCTCAGGTCCAAGTCACAAGTTCAGACTGACCATGATGGAGCATGGGGACGGATACAGGACTGAGTTCAGTCAGCTGAAAAGTACCTTGTGGCCTGGCTGGCGAGATGCGGAGTCCTTGTGTCGAGTTGCATGTGCCGACATTGAGGAGCCATTGATGAGGAACTGTGACGCGAGGTCTGCCATTGAGATGTGTCATGCAGCTGCGGAGTCAATGTTTGTCGACTAAGAGCTGCTATGGGAGGTCTGGCCTTGAGATGTATCGAGCAGAGTCAATGAGTCATCGATAGGAGCTTGCTCCAATCAAAATTTAGCACTTATTAAAAATATTAAGGTAACCTAATGCTAAACTGTGGGGGAGGTAGGCCTTCCAATATTGAAAAACAGAATTAGTAGATGTTCACTACCAGGACATGTAAAACTTAGAAATGAATGTCCAACCTTTTAAATACATTACACCCTACGCACTATTGGCTGTTTAGGGCCTATTCTAGGGGTAACATACATGTATTATGAAGGAAGGCCTAGGCATGGCAAAAGTTTTTTTTGCCAAGTCGAAATGGCAGTTCAAAATAGCACACATAGATGAGATGGCAATGGAAGGACTGAGACATGTTTAAGTGGCTACTTAAGTAGGTGGCACAATAAATGCTGTAGTCCCACTAGCAGCATTTAATTTATAATCCCTGGGCACAGAAGGTACCCCTTTTCTTGGGATTTATAGGTAAATTAAAAGTGCCACTTGGGTGGAAATCAATGCTACCATGTTTTAGGGAGAGAGCACCAGCACTTTAGCACTGCTTAGCAGTCTTAAAATGTGCAGACCCCGAACGCCAGCGAAAACGAATTCAGCAACAAAAAATAGGAGGATTGAAGACAGAAGTTGTGGAAAACCACACCAAAGGTGTCAGGTGCAACTGAAAACAAAGGCTTGGAAGTGAGGACGAAGTAGAGAAAAGTCAAGGAAGGGACAGAAGAGAGAGAAGAGAGAGAACAGTGAGGTGAGAGTGCCAGAATGTCAGAATATGCGGGAAAGAGGAGAATGGGAGAGAAATGAATTGGGAGGGGAGGCGTGGAGTGGAGGGCGAGAGATGAGAAGAAACTGGACAATCAGTAGAAAGTGCATTTAAGAAAGGTGGGGAGACACGGGGGAGTAGGAGGAAATGAACTTGAGGAAGGGAGCGAGAAAGAAAAGGTGTGAGACTGAAAAAGAGGTGGAGACTAAGGGGCTTATTTACAAGACCCTTCCACCACCGGTCCGCCACTTTTTCCCATATTAAAAGGGAGACACTGGCGGCGCTAAAGGCTTGTAAATAAGCCCCTAAGTTACAGCCACAAAAGAAGAAGGTGAAGAGAGGAACGATAAAACGGAAGAGGGCCATACTTAGAGGCAAACGTAGAAGGATAGAAAGATGTGCCCAAGCTTATAAAGATGGAAATTGGAAAGAGACACATGAAATATCAGAAAATGAAGAAGTGTAAACAGCTAATCTGCAGATGATTCTCCCAATATATCCTCTACTGTACTTCCATTTTTATAATACTCACTGATCGGCAATAGGTTCCGCAGGGAGAACATGCTTTTGTTATGAGAGTGTCTGACTCCATGACACGAGGAGAGCCTCCACACTGAAATGCTGAATTTACAGGCAATGAGTTTAAACAATTTCTAATGAGTCATCAGTCCCCTTTGCAAGTTATGTGCAATGGACAGTTCTAAAGTCAACACAAACACACTTGCAATTTGTGACTATTAAATGTTGAGCATTTTTATATCTTTTACAATCCCATCTTAATCTAAATGATGTTCTTAATATCTACCAAATGGGACACAAAGAATGCAAGTGATTTTTCCAGGATCACGCATTTTGTCCATGAATGAAGCTAGGATTCCTGAGTTGGTTTTCCCAAAACTATCAGGATTGTACCAAATTTTCAGAGTATCCATTATGTAAATAAGTGTAACTTATATGCATTGTATGCACATCTATGAGGAAATCATGAAAATTTGGAATGAACCCAACTCGCCTTGACCTAAAGTGAACACCCTTAATCTAGATGCAAGAGAACATCTCCTCTATGCATGTGGTCAGTGTCACAATGAATATGCAGTTTTTGACCTGCTTGAAAATAATGTTGTAGGCTTATTTACTCTCCTTGATTATATTGCCATTGGTAGCCACCACTCAACCTTTATTTATATTTACTGTGCAAATTTATGAGCAACCACGGATATTATAAATTTTTCTGAAAGCTACGAAAAAGGCTGCTTCAATTAGACACATTGTTATGAGAAACCAAAACCAAATGAGCCGAAGCAATATTGAAAAATATTTTGGGCCTCATTTATGAAAAGTGTTGCATCACTGGGGTAAATGCAAAAAGAACAATTGATGGACAGATTGCAGAACAATGTCATACATTCATCCCAGTACAGAGATCTGGGCCTAAATCGATTGTTATTTTGTTCCCATTGCTATTCCAGTTGAAACCCAGCCATATGCAAATCAGTCTTGACCCTGATCCCTATGGGAACAGCCCAGCCCAAACTGCCACGCCAGGTCCTCCTTGGACTGGAAACAAGCATCCTGAGACCAGTTTTGGGGTTTCACCCCTCATCAGCCAGGCTAGCTTGACTCAAGCGGCATGGAGAGCACTGGACCCACATCTGGGTATACCCGTCCCACTCGCGGTGTCAAATGCAAAAAGATCAATTGATTGACAGAATGCAGAACAATGTCATACATTCACCCAGTAGAGAGATGTGACCCTAAATCCATCGTTTTTTGATCCCTATGCCATACCAGTTTGAACCCAGCCATATGGAAATCAGTCTTGACCCAGATCCCTATGGGAACAGTCCAGCCCAAAATGTGCTGCATTACGTTGCAAAACGTGCCTTTTCTCACCGCATAATTCAGTCAACCCTGCAGCATAATTTTGTCTTCCTCTGCCGCATAATCCATTTGCCCTGATTATAGTGTATCAATCAATGTAGACAAAATTTCATGTTGGACTCATTCAAAACTAGAGACCTCATCTGTGGTATGGTGATTCTTTAATTTACTTAACCTAATTCAATTCCAAATTCATTGTGTTGGAGCATTACTACAGATAGTACTGTGCTGGACAAAGGAAGAATTTCTGTCATACATGTATTGTATTCATGCATACAATCAAGGTGTGCAAATGTGAATATGTAATGGACATGATGCTGTGCTCATATGGGGCCACAGGTACATAGGTTTCATTTTGCAATATCCTATCAGCGAATTTTTGCAAATCGTTATTAGGAAATCACAAAAACCTATTTACTAATGTGGCTTTGAAACATTTAGCAATTCCTAATGTTGTCGCAATTGACCTACCTCATTAATATTCATGAGGTAGGTCGCAATTTGTGACCCATTGGAAATCGTTAAAAACACAGGGATGGTGGACTGCTAGTGACAGCAGACCATCATGTCTGTGTTTGCTTTTAAATAGAGCAACATTTTTTTTTAAATGCAGCCTGTTTTCCTTAAAAGAAAACGGGATGCATTTCAAAAAGAAAAATGAAAGTTTTCAGTTCATCTTTTAAGAGTTGGCTGTGGTCCGTGGGACCACTGTCTGCTCTAAAAAAATGTTTTTGCATGCATTTACAAAGGGGAAGGGGGCCCCTGGGGACCCCTTCCAGTTTGTGAATGGGTTACCCCCTACTTGAAGTAGGCAGTAAAATGTGAATGTTTTGCGACTGCATTTTGATCGCAAAACATTTGTGCAAAGCACTGCGAGTCACTATTTGGAGGGATGACCTTTACATGCCTCTTCCTAATACCGAATCGCTAACCCATTTTGCGATTCAGTAATAGGTTACTGAATCGTAAAATGGGTTTTGTACATAGGAAAATGCATTTTCAGGTCACAAACGGCCCGATTCTGTGAATCTGGCTGTTTGCGATCAGAAAAAGCCTATGTACATGTGATTATATTCACAACATTTAGGGCATAACTACAAGTTCAGCGGTCCTACCACCGTAGGACCGCTTCCATCCCTGCCAGCAGCCCACAGCGCTGGAAGTCCAAAGACCGCCATATTATGAGTTGACCACAAGGCCGGAGGTGTGGATCATGCAGCAATGATGAGTATTTTTCACAATGATATCGATGCCTGTGTGTGCATTTTGACTGCAGATGTGTTGGATGTACATATATGCATGTCATATGTGGAAAAATTCCATTTACCCATTACCTGGCAATTCTGGCAATGGGTACAAAGTACTCACCTGTAGATCACCACAAACAGGGTCGTAATCCTTGGCTGAAGATCCTGCTGTGAAGGGGGGACCTGGAGAAAGGGATCCACATCGGAATCTGCCTGGAAGAGGAAGTATGGGGTAAGTACGCCCCCCAAATCCTTCATCAACGCCTTCTTGAAGCTGGAGGTTGGACTGCCGGGGTCCATTCGTGGAGCATGGAATCTCGTAATGCGGATGCTAGTGCAGCTTCCCTGTACCGCCCTATGGGGGCTGCCTTTCCCCGACCGCGAAAAAGTGCTGGATGGGTGCAATCACATGGTAATTGATTGGCAATTGACTGTTAGTTGTGCTAACTATAACTGGTGAATTTTAGTGTTTTTTTTATTTCAAAAACGTTAATGTTGTTCCTGACATATTCATTTAACTATAACGTTACGTTAACCTTTGATTTTTTCAGTGAAAATATATGTATGTATATAAATATTTTTTTTTTAAATATATATATATATATATATATATATATATATATATATATATATATATTGGGGAGTGCCTACTGGTCCTGCTCCGGGATGGCAGCGGTGAGGTGAGGGATCGGGTGAGCAGCTGCCAGTAGAAGATCGTGCCCGCAAGAGATCATAGGCAAGCTGGGGAACGGAGCAGACGCCGCCCACTGGGGCAAGTACTTACGTTTGGTGTCTGCTCCGCATGGACTTACATGGCTAAGTCCAAGACAGGTTTTCCCTACAGCAGTGCTTGCAATGTTCACAGCCAATCACAGATGAACATTGTAGTTTTAAAGTGTGGGCTGGAGTAACTCACGTAATTGCGGCATCTGAGGAAGTTCTAACGAACGAAACGCGTCATGCCGAGTGATTTTAATAAAGCGCTGCTTTCCTGACAACCCGTGTGTGCTCGACTTCTGTGCTCACAGCAAAGGAGTGTGGTCTGAATATATATACATATATATATAGATAGAGAGAGATAGAGAGCGAGAGATAGATAGAACAAAATGCTCTCCTTCACCTTTCGACCCACACCAGAGCATAGCGTTGTGCTGGAGGAGCCAGCAGCTAACTCGTAATTCATATCTCAATCATTCAAAACAAAATGGTCTCTCAGGAAGTCTCCCAAATGCTCGCTCACTAATGAAGTCTCCCAAAAGCTAGTAGTTTATTGTTCAAATTTATAAAATCTATCTATCTATCTATCTATCTATCTATCTATCTATCTATCTATCTATCTATCTATCTATCTATCTATCTATCTATCTATCTATCTATCTATCTATCTATCTATCTATCTATCTATCTATCTATCTATCTATCTATCTATCTATCTATCTATCTATCTATCTACACACACACATATACACACACACACATAAATATACACTGAAGAAAACTAAGAATAAAGGGATGGTATAGTTAGGTGAAAACGTCAGTTAAGCACACTGTTTTAAATGAACAAAACCATTGAAATTTACCAGTTACAGTTATCTCAAGTAGCTAGAACTCATGTCTTTGGTCGTGAGTAGAATGAGGTTGCGGCCAGGCCCATCGCTCAGCACCCCCATGAGCGACCTACCCCCTGAAGCGCACAGCCTTCGGTCATGCATAGCATTGGGGTGGGTGCAGGGCCCAACCCCTTGCTAGCACTCAAACAATAGCTGTGCACAGCCTTTGGACATGTTTCGTGTGGTGTAGGACACATGGCCTATCCTACGAGTCTTTCAGTATTTTTATTTACATTTTCAGCCCACAAATTGCAACAATAAAAACAACCACGAAGGACCCTCCATGCCATCTGAAAAGCATAGAGCTCCGGCTCGAAGTGCTTTAAAAAATATGTTAGCTCTCTTGGGGCATTGGATTTAATAATTCATGTTACTTCCTGTTTTTTTTATTTGTTAGGGGGCTGCTGCACTCCCTGCAGCCCCCAAAACATAATAAAATGTTTGGTGGTGCCCCTGCCCATTCTAAGGATATCACCAGAATCCCAAAAAAATCACTAAAAAGATCTTGCAGGGCATTTTAGGGCACTGCATGCCATACAGTGAATAATAAGTTAATGGCTCGTAGAACTAATTTTCAATTTTTTTAATGTACATTCTTTGAGTGGGAGACACTCACAACATTATTTATTGCTGCAGGGGAAGCCAGTAACAATGTTCTTTTTTTTAATATATGAACTAGGGTGTGTTGGTGCCCACCTGGGGCAGACCACAGTATTTTGGACTTTGGGAATGTGGGGGGGAACCCCAGGGCCCCTGCAGCTCCACCAACTACCCTGCTAGTACACATCCCGGCTGCAGCGAATGCCAGCATTGCTCTCACCCGGCTAGAGCAGCTTTTATTTCTGCATCCTGTAGGCGGAAGCAATTCTTTGTTTCCCAGGCTGCAAGTGCACGGGCAGAGAGAAACATTTGTACTCCCACACACCGAGAGCAGCTTTCTGTTCCTGCCGGATGACACACATAAAACTTCCTTGCCAGTGCTCTTGTGGGCAGGGAAGCAATGGTGTGCCGATGGTTGCGTCACGTGAGATCATCCAAAAATGGGCCCCCAGGTGATGGGGTCCCTCGGATCATACAATGGCTCAGTGAGAGAGGCTGGCTACCCCCCTCCCTTTTTAAATAGATTCATCCTGGACTTGGGGTCCCCAGGGCCTGATAAAAGCTCAGGGTGGGGTGTGTGAGCCCCCTCCCCATTTATTAAAATGCTGTCCATTGTGGTCCTTGGTCCCTGATAAAAGCTCAGAGAGGGAGCCCACCCATCCCTCTCCCCTTTAATAAATTGCGGCGCAGTGGGTTGGATTCCGCAGGGCCTGATAAAGGCTAGGGAAGTTGGTCATGCGCTCTCCTCCCCTTTTAATAAAATGAAGCTTGTGAAGGGGGGGGCTAATATATATAATAAATAAAGAATATAATGTGCCGCGTGGCACTGTGGCTACTGAAAGAAGCCACGCTTTCTTCGGGGATCAGAAACGAAATAAAAGAGATCTTCAATGCATCTACTTCTTGTCAATCATTTGGAAACATTTCACAGAATGACACAATAAGGTAATGCGTTATCACATTGAGGGCCTGACTAATATCAGTGGGGAGAAGGAAGCTGCCAAAAATCTACAATATTTTTTATGAATTTTGTCACAAAAAATATGGAACATTTCACTGCAGGATTAGTATTCTTGCTTTAGAATATTCACTTGCAAATCTCCTGTATGTCATTTAAGTGCTTACATTGAGCTGGTGTTTGCTGGCACTTAATTATGACAGTCCAATAATTGGTGCCACTCTCTGTGTTTTTTTAAGACCAACAAAGTGTTTCACAGTTCAATACTCTTTAAAAAGGACATGATGAATTACTGTGTCTAATATATCCTTATAATAGCTCGAGGTGGCCTGTAGCAGTCTAAAATGTTACACCTGTGTCAGTTTGATGTAGGCTTACAGTATGTTTATAAGTTTTTTGTTATGGTGAGACTACGACATAACAATTAAGAGAGAAAAGGAGGAGGTAAGTTATCATAATTGGTGTGCTCTCAAGTTTAAAACAGTGGTGGCTTTTTGGCACAGTCCAAGATCTGACAAACACATTCAAAACTATTCCACAAAAGGCCAACATTGTTGAATGGAACCAATGCAACCAAAGGACAGTATCCAAATGTTAATTATATAAAAGAGATGTGTATATATCGAAATAGTTCACTTAAGGCCCAAGACTCCTGAGAGCCAGTGCTCTTAAAGGATGTCTGCAATGCCCTTGAGTTCCTGGTCATCTGCCAGTTCCTCTGCAGAGTTATCTGGTTATCTCTGTGCACAACACATTCTTCAGACAACCTTGCCTGGTAGCGTTTCTGCCATGTAATTTGACAAAGTCCCTGTAATCTCCAAGATCTCCTGCTTCTCATCAGGCTTTGGCTCTGCTTCACAAAGTTCTCTCTCTTGTATGTACTCCGAGTTCTGCAGTCTCGCTTCCTGTCCCAATAAATCCATTTGCGAGCAAGCAGTTTGATGGACACTTTAATAGAGCTCCCTGTAACCCAGCCATGTTAATGGTTTCTGTCTGGCTCACCGCCACAGTCTGCCACTTCCATTCCCCTGTTCCTTCTCTCAGTTTTGCACGCCAGCTGGGAGGGTTCATTGCATTGGCATAATTGTATTATGGAATATGGAGGCTTGAAATATCGAGATACACTAATGTCAAAGGTCAAAATATTGAAAGGTAAGTGCATAAATACATATATATAAATATATTGTTGGAACTGGCACATTCTGGTTGGCTGAGACGAGACCCTAGCCAGAGAGAACCTACCACTCCTGTCAGGGGTGGGTGATTACACTCACTGTATAATCTGCACCCACCCTTGGGTAGCTTGGCACTGAGCAGTCAGGCTTATCACAGAGGCAATGTGCAAAGCATTGGCACAGCACTCTCACACAAAAAATACACTGAGCGTCACAAAAGAGACTTCACGGGGGGTAGGTAGCAGGGCTAAATAGGTGACAGTCGACAAATGGGGGTTCGCCACTACTTGGGAAGTTCACCCACGGTATGCGGTGAAGAAGCAAGCTTACACACACTCACATACGAATACACACAGTCACATAGCCACTCACATAATATATGTTAGAAATAGTATCACTCAGTAGTTACATACACTATACTAATTTAAGTTATGTGTTGCTTACTATATATACTTAACACACTTCGTGGATGATGTTATCAGTGATGTCATTTGAGATGTCATCAGTGATGTCATCAGTGGTGTCACTGACCATGTCATGAGTGATGTAATATTTGAGGTCAAAATCACTGCATTGTGGAGTCATAAGTTAAGGGACTGGCCTCTCCTTTCAGTCCTCTTTCTCAGATGACTTGTGTGCGTAGTAGGGTGTGGGAAGGGACTGGCGTCTCCTTTCAGACCTCTCTCTCAGATATTGGATGTGCATAGTAGGGTGTGAGAAGGGACAGACCCATCATTTCAGAGCCCTCTCTCAGATAATGGGTATGTGTAGTAGGGTGTGGGAGAGACTTGCCTCACCTTTCAGCCTCCTCTCTCAGATGATGGGGGTTCCTAGTAGAGTGTGTGGATGACTGGCCTATCCATTCAGACCTCTCTCTCAGAGGACGGGTGTGCATAGTAGGGTGAGTGCATGGGCCAACCTCTCCTTTCAGACCTTTCTCAGATGACGGGTGAGTGTAGTAGTGAGTGACGAGGGACTGGCATCTCCTTTCAGGCCTCTCTCTCAGATGACGGGTGTACGTAGTAGAATGTGTGGATGACCTGGCATCTCCTTTCAGAGCTCTCTCTCAGATGACAGGTGTGTTTAGTAGGGCATATAGGGTGCGACAGAACTCTCCTGTTAGCAGGGCTACATTGGCCGTAGCGGGCCCCTGGGCATTTCCCCAGTGGGCCTGAAGGATGGGTGCTGGTTTTGTACTGGTGGGTGAAATTTTTGTTACTGGGGACCATTCTTGCAGCAGTCCACAATATTGGCCCCCTGTAACATAAGGAGCAGTGCTTCCCACCAGCACCCTATGCCCCCCCCCTAAATCCACTCCCCTTTCCGGGCCGGTACGACCTAATTGCCAGGGCTGTTTTGCATTTTCAGTCAGGCCCTGCCTGTTAAACCTCTCTCCGAGATGGTATGCATAGTAGAGTGTGTGTGGGAAGATACTTAACTATACTCGCAACTCTTCTCATGCTGATGGGCTTAAATAGTAGAATCTGATAAACAGAATCTTCACTAAGACTCCTTCGTACAGTAACAAGTATGCATACCAGAGTGTATTCAAAGATCACCTACTCCATCGAATTTTTCAGGACCTCTTGAGATTCTCGCGAGATAGTAACATATTTTAAAGAAGAAATAAGCTTCTACGCACCACAGTTTATCTCTTACACACTCTTAAGTGCGTATACCAGTGTGTGCTCAAAGATCACCTACTCCTTCCCATTTTTCATGATCTCCAAAGAGCCTCACGAGATTATAACTTTTTAAAAATAAGAATTAACTTTCTACACATCACAGTACTTATCTGTTAGACCTGGCATCATTGGCGTGGGTTTCCCCTGTATTTTTGCCTTTGCCTCCTGTGTTGTTGCTCTGAGTTGGACTTCTTTTTCCTGGTCTAGATGCTTTGGGCACTTTGCAAGTGATGTTCAGTGCCAAAGTGCAAGTGCTCCCTTTGTAAATTATCGTTATGGATTGGTGATTCCATGATTGGCATGTTTGATTTACTTGTCAGTCCCTAGTACAGTGCACTGTGGCTGCCCAGGGCCTGTAAATCAAATGCTGCTAGTGAGCCTGCAGCACTGATTGTGCCACCCACATAAGCAGCCTGTAAATACAACTCAGGCCTGTCATTGCAGAGCCTGTGTGCAGTCCGGTACTGCCATGTCAACTTGGCAAGTGCACTCACTTGCCAGGCCCTAACCTTCCCGTTTCATACATGTTAGTCACCACTAAGGTTGGCCCAAGGTACCTCTGTGGGGAGGGTGCAGTGTATGTGAAAGGTGGGACATGCCCTGATGTGTGTGGCATGTCCTGATAGTGAAATACTGCCAAATTTGTTTTTAGGTCTCGCCTGACCCAGCGCATTCGCTTCCCTGGCAAGACATTTAGTAGGTGGGTTTTGAAAGTGCTACCCACATTTTTGTGCTGGCTATAAGCTTGAGTGCACGATGGCATGCACGCACACAGCTGCTCCCCGCATTCCCCCCTCCCTTCTCGCCCAGCCATCTGCCTTTCCTGCGCCAGCCTTCAGCACCATCTCCGCCCCTCCCCCCGCTGCTGCGCGCGCATCCCTACCGTGCTTTAGCGCATTATCGCGTTCACTTTCGCTTTCAGAGTGATCGCGATGATTTTCGCTTTTACGGCCGCACGGCGTTACTTTTACTGCTGCGCGGCCAATGCTTGTTATTTCTGTATTTGTCCTTCGTGGTGTGTCACATCTGTGCTCAGTTATCAAATGTCATTTAAGAGCCACACGTATTTGTTGCGTTCTTATGCCTATTGTCCTCGATCCTGGCTGCAGGTCCTTTAGTGTCACGAGTGTGATGATAAACTAGTCCTGTATTATTATACAACAGCTTGCATGCTGGAATCTTCTGTCCTGTAGGAAAAACAAACAACTATTAAAGTCATAGAATACAAAGTGCTGCTTGCTAAAAATCCAACGGGGTCGAGGTGTCACACAGGATATGGTGCAGATTAGCAGTGTGTTTATTGTGCCGGCAAATTCCAGTGGGGTGACAGTAAACACCAATGAGTTAAATCTCACAGTGGCTGTTGGCTGCATTTTGTTTTCATTGCAAATGTAGACCAGGGTCTATTTCTGACTGTATACATTTAAATGGTGCATAAAGCAACACATTGTAGCTGTCAAGTGGCCTCACGTTACCTGTGACACCATCATTCTGTTTTGGCATTCTCCCCGCCCCCAGCAAGATGAATTCTGGGTCTTGCAGTACACAGTTTACAGTGTGTTGCCCTAGTTTCACATTAGTACACCATACATCTCCTTGAAGGAGGCAGTTATATTCTGGGACCGATTAGTACTACCTTACAGAAGGGCTGGCACACTTCGATTTAAATATAGGAACAAATTACTCCTGGACATAGAAATCCGAGTGTCTTATGTTTTGGTGGTGAGCCCAGAAAACTCATCCCTTGTGCATCAAACACACAAGCAGGCTTGTTGCCATACTTTGAAAGTGTGTTTTCATGTCTCTGATGAAATGGCTCACATATAAAGGGACTTACACAAAATCTCTACAAAAGGGTCTAACAGGGACCAGTTTATCGACTATACTACCTTCAGTCCCCAAAACATAATTACAAACACTACACGAAGGTCCTAAGTCAAAGAATAAACACAAAGCCGCATGATGCTGTATGTGCAGTCCCTTACATCAAAACTTTAGAACATTATTGCATCACCAGGCAAGAAGATTAAAGGGTCTATCGGGCCACCCTTAATGGCGGAGCTTCGTCATGTATGACCCTTAGAGATCAAGGTCAGGGCCCCTACACTCTTGAGCCACCCGGCTCTACTGGGTGCCCGTCCCAGTGATCCCTGACAGAAGAAATCTCATGCCAGCGGTGTGCAACCAATAGTTCAAAGAATACAAAAAAGTGCAGTGCGATAATGTGATAGTGTACTAAAAATGACTACGTGGTCAAAAAAATCTGTTTAATATGAATTGACCAGGTGTCATGTCTAAAAACCAAATTAGTCAAAAAACTTATGTATGACTATTCCCTGGCTTGGTCTGTCTAGGTCGACATGTTTCAGCCGATCTGGTTATTTCACCCGGCTTTCTTCAGGACCAGTTAGTTGATTTAAAAGAAGCTACTGCAGGATAAATTTGGTAAACAGTGATGTGAATCAAATTAAGAAAATTCTTTAAAAAATTGTTATGTGGCCGAAGCCACCCTACCAGACTAGCATAGTTACGCTTAGATTTGGTGTAGTCACCTCTTCTTCTTTCCTGAAAAGAAAGGGTGGTAGGTATCACACATAATTTGTGATGGGATTTACACATAACAAAACAGCATCAGCGACTAGTGTTTGGTAGTGCTGGTCTTCAGCACTACTCAGTTTACAGTATGGCCACCAATTGGTCCATATAGGAGAGAACATTCTCTGAAAACATGCAAAATTATAACTCACCCAGCGTTCTGTGGGAGGAAAGCCTCACCTCACCCGGCAGATTGCTCGGTATAGGAGGCACCGCTCTGTTAAAATAGGGACACAAGAGAGCGGGTTGTAAAAACATACACCAACACTCCGTGGTCCCTACAAAAGGAATAAGGTAAACCAATCAACTCCTGATTCACAAACCAACACACCCAATGCCTGACAAAACTGTGCCATGCACCTTATTTCGCTTAGAGTCTGCTTAGTGGTAACATGTTCAGACACATAAATTAGATGCAGTGTAGACATATCCACAGTATACACCTCTATCTAATGCTCAAACTATACACGTTAAAGTGGTAAAAGAGCAATGTATAGTGCAGAGGTCAATGTTAAATCAAAACCCAATCATGGAGGTTCAAAGTTAACCTAGGCTGATAGTTTTGCTCGCATTGTCTTAAAAAGCACTAGGTCAAAGCACGCATCTATTCACAACCTTACCTATCCGTCGAGACCTCAAACTGGACCTCGAGCAGTCTGGGAGGTAACGATCTCCAGGAAGGTGGCTCCTTAAATAGTGGCTGTGATTAATTTGGACTCGCGCCACATCGCAGGTGTTGTGTATCGACTCGGCTGGAGATGAGTCATCACCACACAGCGCATGTGCGAGCACAGCGTCGCCACTCCCGACCGTAAGCAACATCGAGCATGCGTCGTGTGAAGAATGCTGTGTGTATCTAGGACACCGAACTCTATTCTGACCGCGCATGCGCCATCCAAAATGTCACCAAACGCTGCGCATGCGCAAAGCCTAAAACGATCACAACATTAGTTCGTGATAGCAAAACCTTGAAAGTAAATCCTCTCAAAAGGCCACTACATGGTACATGCAAATATTGCACAAAATCCAAGAGTCACGAGTTCCGTGACGGAACAATCAAACAGAACATGACTAAGAGAACAACTAGACAATGGTCATCTCGATCGTTGTTAAAAAAAGTCTGAACACATTTGTACAAACCAAAGTGTCACTACTCCTGGCACATGCGCTCTGGTACCAAGACAGGCAAAGCATGTAGTGTGTCACCACTGCTCAACAAAACCTAGTACATTCCGGCAAGCTGAATGCGTGCCATACTCAGCAGCGTGCTGCTCACGATGTTCATATTATAGGACAAAACCTCATATTTTTCATTTGCGAAACTGTGTCAACATACAGACTCCTGGCCCTTGTGATGTCAAGATAATTCCGATTATAGTGTATTGATACGTTAGTACTGACATTAATGTACAACTTGGAGGGTAGGCCTGCCTGATAGTTTCTCCAAATGCTCAATCGATGGTTATACTACCTCAATCTGTATGGGTTAACGCTGGACAAGGTCTGTAAATAAGAGCGAAAAGCATCTCAATTAGATTACCTAGGTCTGCTGGCAGAATAGTGCTAGAAAGAGGCTAAGGACAATGATGTAAGAATCCTACCTCTCTGGGTGAATCTAAGAGCAGTGTGAATCTCAGAGCAGTATAGGTGCCTATAGGGAACCACATCATAATGTTCGAAACAGGACTGTAACAAATATTATCTCTTTAAGCAGACCTACAAATCCAAATTCCTCCACTCGTCTAGTTCTTATTATAGTTACAATAGTGGGTATTGTCTAGATCTATTGCTAGTGGATGTAGTTCTGCTGAGGTTATAGACAAAATAGGTCACCTAATGTCAAAAATACATGCAGTATTATGTATCACATAGAGTCTCTATGGCAGAATGGCTGTGTGTGGGACATTCTACTCGCTGGTAATCAATAGCAAAGTGAGGCAAGTTTAGATGTCTCGTAGAGTCATCCACACATAATCAAATTATCACCTGTCGGCACACCAGGGGTCAACACTCAAATGGACGTCCATGGAATATTATCGTTAAGTCCATGTGTGTCCGTCCTCATTTTAAAAATCCATTTCTGCTCTTTCACGAATAGAAACTTGGAAATGTCGCTCACATGTGAGGGAATGAGCGGTCGTTCAAGCACAATCCATCTAATGTCGTCTGCTGTGTGATGTTTTACAAGAAAGTGGTCCGTCAGACATGTAGACTGTTTTCTACATCGGATAGTGCTCTTGTGCTCGCTGATACGGAGCTTAATCTTCCTTGTTGTGTGGCCAATGTAATGTAGAGAACAAGGACACGTGATCATATAGATCACGTTCTCTGAATTACAGTTCGTATGACTGGTCAGAATCCAAGGACGCGCCGTACCTACATCAACAGAAGTGGTTTTGGAAGTTTGAGGGCAGACACTGCAAGACCCACATGGGTAATGTCCCCTCACCGGTGGTAACGACCATAAAGTATTATCGACCCGTGTGTGTTCGGTCCGTGGTCGTGTGTGGACTAGACTGTTGCGCAGACTGGGACCTTTCTTGAAAGCGAACAAAGGAGGCGGAATGTTCTCCGCGGCCACATTCAAAATGTGCCAGTGCTTCCGTACCAGCTTCTGCAGATTGTTTGAGAGGGTACAGAAGGTAGTCACAAAAGTGAGCCTCTCGTTTGGTGTCCTCATTATACTATTGTCTAGGAGGGCATCACGATGGTTATTAGACGCTCTTTTCCAAGCCTGTCGTACAAGTCTCCTGGGGTACTGGCGTGATTGCAAATGATTAGCCAATACCTCCGCATGTTTGTGAAAGAGGTCTGTAGTGGAACAGTTCCGTCTAACACGCAGGAACTGTCCCACCGGGAGGTTCTCTTTTAGGGCCCTCGGATGATGACTATCAAAAGACAACAGCGAGTTCCTGGACATAGGTTTTTTGAACAGCTCACAATGTAGCGAATTGCCAATAGGGAATATTGATATATCAAGAAAAGACAAACGTTGTTTACTGAACTCCATCGTGAAATTAAGGAATGTATTTTGCTCATTAAGCCAGACATGAAAGGCCTGAATCTCAGGGCTGGAGCCTCGCCACACCACCAAAATATCATCTATGTACCTCTTCCACAACACCAGATGTTCAAAAAAAGGGTTGTTGTGGTTCAATACATGTTGTTGTTCAAAGAGGTGTACATAGAGATTGGCGAGGCTCGGCGCAAAAACACTCCCCATCGATGTGCCAGAAATTTGCAAAAAAATCTGGTCCTCGAAACGAAAAAAGTTCTTGGTCATCGCTATTCTAGCACACTGCATGATGAAAGAGACAGGTGTTATGCTATCAAGATCCCGACCTTCCAAGAGCCCTCTGATGGACTCAAGGGTCTCCATTTGCGGGATGCATGTGTAGAGCGACTCTACATCGAAGCTTGCCAGAATATCAGTTTCGGGATGGAAATCAATGTCTGGTAGCAATCTCAAGACGTCCGATGTGTCTTTTAGATAAGTCGGCATTTCTGACACCATGGGCCGTAGAAAAACATCTACGAACTTTGAGAGAGGCTCGAGGAGTGACCCTATCCCCGAGATGATGGGGCGTCCCGGAGGGGGTATTTTGTTCTTATGTATTTTGGGGAGGCAGTAAAAGTAGGGCATTACTGGATTGTCTGTCACTAGAAATCGTGCCTCTTGCGGCGTAATCCATCCCTCTGCCTCCCCTTCCTCAACCAGGTGTTTGATTTCAGTTTTAAGCCTAGGTGTAGGGTCCGACATTAGACTGCGATAGAATTTGTCATTATTGAGTTGTCGCAGACATTCCCTCTGGTAGGTGACCATGTCCTGTAGGACAATGGCACCTCCCTTGTCCGCAGGTTTAATAATAACTTTGAACCTCCATGATTGGGTTTTGATTTAACATTGACCTCTGCACTATACATTGCTCTTTTACCACTTTAACGTGTATAGTTTGAGCATTAGATAGAGGTGTATACTGTGGATATGTCTACACTGCATCTAATTTATGTGTCTGAAGATGTTACCACTAAGCAGACTCTAAGCGAAATAAGGTGCATGGCACAGTTTTGTCAGGCATTGGGTGTGTTGGTTTGTGAATCAGGAGTTGATTGGTTTACCTTATTCCTTTTGTAGGGACCACGGAGTGTTGGTGTATGTTTTTACAACCCGCTCTCTTGTGTCCCTATTTTAACAGAGCGGTGCCTCCTATACCGAGCAATCTGCCGGGTGAGGTGAGGCTTTCCTCCCACAGAACGCTGGGTGAGTTATAATTTTGCATGTTTTCAGAGAATGTTCTCTCCTATATGGACCAATTGGTGGCCATACTATAAACTGAGTAGTGCTGAAGACCAGCACTACCAAACACTAGTCGCTGATGCTGTTTTGTTATGTGTAAATCCCATCACAAATTATGTGTGATACCTACCACCCTTTCTTTTCAGGAAAGAAGAAGAGGTGACTACACCAAATCTAAGCGTAACTATGCTAGTCTGGTAGGGTGGCTTCGGCCACATAACAATTTTTTAAAGAATTTTCTTAATTTGATTCACATCACTGTTTACCAAATTTATCCTGCAGTAGCTTCTTTTAAATCAACTAACTGGTCCTGAAGAAAGCCGGGTGAAATAACCAGATCGGCTGAAACATGTCGACCTAGACAGACCAAGCCAGGGAATAGTCATACATAAGTTTTTTGACTAATTTGGTTTTTAGACATGACACCTGGTCAATTCATATTAAACAGATTTTTTTGACCACGTAGTCATTTTTAGTACACTATCACATTATCGCACTGCACTTTTTTGTATTCTTTGAACTATTGGTTGCACACCGCTGGCATGAGATTTCTTCTGTCAGGGATCACTGTGACGGGCACCCAGTAGAGCCGGGTGGCTCAAGAGTGTAGGGGCCCTGACCTTGATCTCTAAGGGTCATACATGACGAAGCTCCGCCATTAAGGGTGGCCCGATAGACCCTTTAATCTTCTTGCCTGGTGATGCAATAATGTTCTAAAGTTTTGATGTAAGGGACTGCACATACAGCATCATGCGGCTTTGTGTTTATTCTTTGACTTAGGACCTTCGTGTAGTGTTTGTAATCACATATAAAGGGAACAAGCATATGCATAGCCAATAGGTCTCGCCTTTGGGACGTTATAAGTGTTTAGCCATTCAACAGTTGATGTTGTTGCACCAAGGATATTGTGCTGCATAACTAAATACTTATAAGGTCCCAAAAGCAAGACCTATTGGCTATGCCAATGCTTGTTCACTATTGTAAGGCTACTAGTCCCCATAGGATAGAATGGGAAGTTTGCTTCTAACATCTTATAAGCATAACTGCCCTTGGGAACAAGATGGGAAAATAAAGTTTTGTATGCCTGAACTCAGAATGTTAAGATGCATCTTTTAGTGAGGGTGATTTTTAAATTCTCGGTTTCAAAATACCACTTTTAGAAAGTAGGTATTTTCTTGCTTAGCCATCCAGTGTGCCTCTGCTAGGTTGTGTATTGACTGTCTGGGTTTGGAGTGACAGGGGCTGGGGATGTGCATTCTGTTCAGACAACCACTTGGTGGGTTGAGGTGTGTCCTCCCTTTCCAGGGTGAGTCAGGGTGGGGCTGACTATACGTGGGCTGCATTCAGATTAGGGGGAGGGGATTTCTTTCACACCTGAATGGGCCTGTTCTGCCAAGGACAATGCTGTCTCCACCTCCTGCCAGGAACTGCACCAGAGAGGACAGAACTGGTTTTGGCTGGGCACAGAGATTCTGTGCCACCATAGAACAAAGGATTTTGCTGTAGAAATATTGGGGCCAGACCCCAGAACTTTAGACTACTTCTGGAAATCAAGAAGAACCTCTGCCAAGGAGAAGAGCTGGAAGAAACTGGAGGAGTAGTACTGCCCCTTTGCTATGTGCTATCTGGGGTTGGCCTGCAGTGGCTGTTTCTGCAACGGAGAGGAACTGTGTGTGTATCCTGCTTGCATAGTATCTCCAAGGTCTTGAAGTGGAGATTGCCCCCTGTTCAAGAGGTCTCAGGAACAGCAAAGACCTCACTATCCTTCTGGGCACCGTCTCTGGTTCTGCTGGTTCCAGCCTCTGCAGAAGACAAGAGCAGCCGACTCTGCCACTGAGTCCGTCGCAGACTTCTTGCCCTGAAAACACCGCAGAGAGCACCGCCTCACTTCGCAATGCAACCGTGGTCTCACCGACTCTATCAATGAGCCACTGCTTGCACCGCATCCTGTGGGCACTGCACTCCCCACCACTTCGCTACACGCAGCACTGACATCATCGACTCTGTAATGCCCGACTCAAACATCAACTGGCTCCGTCACTGCACTGTGACCTGCCAGCACCACATTGAGCACATTCTCACCCTGCAACACAAGCCTTGGTCTCACCGACTCCATCAACTAGCCGCTGCCAGCACCGAGCCATGAGGACACCGCACGCTGCAACGCTTCCATCTCACATCGCAACCGCGACGGTTGCCCCGACCGACTTGCATCGATGCATTGGCCGCAACAAGAAAGGTACTGTCTCCAAGTCTGTCGACGATTTAGCTGACTCGTACCAACGCGTTGACTGGAATTGTTAGACTGTGTGATGTTCAGTATCGCGGTAGCCCCGAATTGAGCTATTAAGTCGGAGGAACTGTGTTTTCACGTTATTCCTGCAATTTAAAGGTTATTTTGCGCAGTAACTATTTTTACAGTATTGTATGTTGGATTTTTGTCATTTTTGGTCTTGTGTGGTTTAGATAAAGTTTCACTTATTTTTCTAAACTGGTGTGGTGTCCATTTGTAGTGTTTTCACTGTGTTACTGTGTGCACGCACAAATTCTTTACACACTGCCTCTGAGATAAGCCTGCCTGCTCGTGCCAAGCTACCAAGGGGGTGAGCAGGGGTTATTTTAGAAGTGCTTCCCCCTTACCCTGACTAGGAAGAAGGGTCCCTACTTGGACAAAGGTACCTACACCTGCCAACTAGAGACCCCCATTTCTAAAATTATCTTTTACACACTCCTACTAATAGAGTGTATTGAGAACTCATCTACTCCTTTTTACTATTCACTATTCCACAAGAGTCTCACAAGACTGTTAAAATTACTTTAACACAATATACATTTGTTATGTTCACAGTAGTTATCCCTTAGACACCTACTCTCTAAACGTAGGGAGACAGCATGCCTTTCAGCTGCCCCCTTATATAGCATTTTTACTTCATTTCCACAACACCTCCAATTTTTCACAGTAAACGGAAATTAAATGACCGCCATTACTAACATTCCAACAGCCATGTAATCAGAATGCTCACTCTTGTGGGAGCCTCTCGCTCCCACAAGAGCAGCGTGGAATGTCAAATCCTCCCTTCGGCACAGACCAAATATCGCAATAACACATTAACTCAATAAATTCATTGGTGGGGCCCATAACACCAACACTCACACTTCATTGATCTGCTCTCCTGGGAGGGATAAGTTTCCATACGCTGACATGAAAGGAATATCTTTTCACCTAAACCCTAATATACATTGAATACCTTTATTAACTTCAAACCTCGTGATATTCCCCTCATTTGGCGATGAATTGTAGTTGAATTTGGGTGTTTGGTAATTCAATTCTCTTATTTATACTCTTCTCTTAATCTAATTTCTTCAAAAAAACAACTCAACAGATTTGTCTATTAATCAAAGCATCTTTTATCTAATTAATTGCAAATTTGAGAAAATCATCGACCAAACCGCAGAACATCATATTTACCTAGTCTGGCTATTAGTCGTCCTCTAAGTCAATCAAGTCGTGGAAAAATTCTTTAATTCATCAAAGTCAGGCCGCAATTCAGTCTGTCAAAGATTCATGGAAACAGCTGTCCAGCAGTGTCACCGTCCTCTCCGTCAGCATAACGCCAGGAAATTCGCAGCAAGACAAATCGAACGAACCTTTTAACTCACTATTCTACCAACTTTTATAAGGATTTTAATGTTAAAATGTATCAAGAATGAGTTTTCGACAGTTCTGATTGGTGGGTTTGGGGTCATTCGGTGAAGTTCTCACATAGTCTATTCGATTAAGTCATTACGCTTGCTGGTTCCGGTTTTAAAGACAGTCCTTTGTTTTGCGATCCTGGCACCTCTCCAGGTAGGACCTTGGTTGGTACATCTTGCCTGGGGTCAGGACGAGGCCATTGTTGCTTGCTGTTGCGCAGGCGCATTTCACCCGAAACCTCGTGGAACGGTGACTAGGGCCGTCGAGTCAAAAGTCAGCCATCTTTACGAAGGCCCAAACGGTCAACTTAAGCAAAACAAACACAAAACATAATTAAAACATAGAAATGGCTAATAAAATGTTAAACCCTCATTAATTCCCCTATGTGTATGTAATTACCTAGCATAATAACAACATTTAAAGAGTTTATATTCACCCAGTGATGTCATCTGGTGCAACTTACAATTACGTCACAAAAGCAACATATATCATGCATTTTTCTAATTTTCTACCATTAGTATGCGTACATATATTAGTATACAATTAGTTTAGCCATGCAAAATGCAAATCCCACGTGTAATTCTTTCGTTAATATAATTGGTGAGTTATCACTTCAAACGGATTAATAATATTACAATTAATAGATTATTCGGATTAATATAAACATGCAAAATGGGGGGGTATACAAAATGTTGTACTACCCGCTCCAGCAAAGGCCCACGGGGGAAATGTGCCAACAATCAAAGTGCTACATTTTTGATTTTGCACTCTTGCAGGGCACACGCAGGACTCCCGTGAGCCCAACTGCCAAAATATACAATTATTTTTTTACTCTTAATGTCTATAAAATTACTGAACAGGTTTAAACCAAATCACAAAAAGCACAACAATCTGTGGACCAAGATCTAGCTTCCTGCCAAATTTGGTGTAACTTCCGTTCTCCAATTTTTACTATAGCCTGTCTTAAAAGTCTATGGATAATCATGGAGATTTTATGTTTTGGGATCCCCCTTTTTCCCATCTCCCACTTGACGGATCGCATCGAAACTTTCCAGGAAGGGGATGAGATTTATGAGCTTTCTTATTTGGAAAATTTGTGAAGATTCGTCAAATGGGAACAAATTTATTAGCAAATTAAAACATGCTCAGTCTATGGAAAAGCAGATCTAACTAAAACTAGTTAGTGGCACCCGCCCCTAGGTAATATATATATGTGTTCTCATTAGTGACCAAAGCCAGAGGTGCAGCTGGCTCCTGTGTGCTCATTGGGAGGTTGATTGATCAGGCCTTTATTTGCCCAATGGCTTTGTGCGAGGAGAACATTAAAGTCACTCATATGACCCTCTAAAACCTATTTTTTTTCTGCTGAATACCCATTGCCTTGAATTAAAAAAAAGTGCGAGACAGCAAATTAACAGGGAGTGTCGAGCAGGAGCAGAGTCAAGGATCCGACTTGGATCCACGAGCTAGTGCACAAGCCGAGCACTGGAAGTATTTAGCATGTAAATCAAACAACAAACATTTTTCAAAAAATACGATAACCTTTCTTCAAAATTCAAAAAAGTGTATTTCTTTAACACGTGGAAGAGTTACACCATAGTACATTGGATAATACACTACATCAGGAGACATTTATTTAAAAAATTGTTTTTAAACATTCCTGTCCCAATCCCCTGATAACGATGCCATTGGTGAACTAAGGGACAAGTTGCTTGTCATGTATGTGTACGGCATAATATGCAGGGGCGGCTCGCCAATAGAGGGCTAAAGAATGGCGACCCACCACTTCAAATCATTCTAATTCATCTGAATTTAATTATTGTAAGGGCCAGGTCGTTGTAGCCTAGGAGAAGAGGTATGGCAGCCACATAATTATTTATGGCAATAATGCAGTGTAATTGAAACCCCTCAGTCTCCAGTGGGACGTTTTGTGAACATACCTTTGCCAATCACACAGCTTCTCTTACGCTCTTTACTGTAGTAAACAGCATTGGAGCAGCATGGGGATTGGCTGGAATACTTTCTTTGGTGGGCAGCAATTTCACGCACCATGGAGCACAAGGGCGCAGTGGCGTGGCCTGTCCTACGTGCTCATTGGAGACGGAGTTCCAAATGCATGCAAAGCGGTGAGTAATTGCAAGCTGTCCTTATATTCCTCAGTCATCCAGTGCTGTGCTGCTGTTTAAAATATACTTCAGTTCATAGCAATTTCTACTCAGTGCATTATCTTGTGTTATATCTTTGCACGCTACAAATGGACTCTGAGCAGGTGCGAGGTCTTGTCTCTCACTGCCCATTACTTCCTTTCATCAGATTATAGTTCTTCAAAGTCGCAGTGAGTTCATATTGTTTTGCAGCAAGAAACAAGTGTTTTTTTGTTTTTTTTTTGTTAGAGCTGATCTGCCTAACAGATATTTTCTTTTATAAGATCTGTCTGTCACTAATTAAATTGTCATATGGGTATGATTGAAGACATACTTGCAAAGGCTAGCAAAGGTGGTGCATACATTATTTCTTCAAAAATTAATTAACTTTCTACATAAATGGTGAAATATACATATGTTCATGGGGGGATGTTAATTGCTGATGGCATTTGGTACATTTTACTTGATGTAATTTATTTCAACCCTAAAATGGTAATTCCTGGAATTTTTATAAACTTGAAAGGACAAAAGAGTTCGATAATTCAAAACCTTATCGCTGTATTTGGACGTCAGACTGGCACTAATGAGACAAAATCTGTGTCCTACCCGTGTAAACGTGTAAAAATGGCAAAATAATGAAGTAATACTATCACAAAATGTGTTGCATTAAATCACATAAGTTACCTTTTGCTTCTATATAATGTAGTCCTCCCCTGCAGCATAATTCCAGTGGCCCTGCATATAATATTAAACCGGCAATATATTAAATCTTAGATCTCCATTTCTTCCCAAATGCAAGATTAGTTGGTCCCAACCAAAGGCTCTGGCTGGCCACACTTCATTCAGCAGCCACAGGGCATACTTGTGAACAGTGTAAGAGCTGCAGTGGCATTGCCTTAGGTGTGTGAGGAGCATTCTGCATTCCAACTGTGGTGTTATTATTAATAGAATGTAGCAGGTGGTAGATGGGGCCCATTTGACCTTCGGCCAATGGCACAGTTACTATGCCACTAGATAGCTGCCACATGCTTATATTCAATCACACTCACTCGCTCCTTGCAAGTCACGAACATTTGTTACACCTCACCACTTTCATATTTCACCAGCCACCACTTCTAATATGTGGCCTAGATTCTTAGATGGAGCAACACTATATTCTATTAAAAGAAACACAAGAAGTTTTCACTCAGTGCGCATCCATATTTGAAGGTTTTATTATGTGTGATAATTAAAGGGATGCTCAGTTAAATAACCTATTTGCAAGGATCTCACAATTTTATGGCGCAAGGTATCCGCCATTGATCCCAGGTTTTCTACTTTTACATTGTACAGTTTAGCCACTAAAAGAGTAGTAGTAGTAGAAAAAGAGTATATTTTCGCTTGCCTGTTTCACATCAAAGGGTTGCATATAATTCTTAGCACACAAAGGTTGAGCATTGGGGGCAGACATGCAAAAGCCACATGAAGCCTAAGCTCGCTTTCGGCTCAAGGGTCCAAGAGGCCCTCTAGTTGAACCAGAGCCTGGTATCAGGCTCAAGTCTGACTCGAGCTTTCAGTGGCTCGCCCAAACCTAGTGATATTTTAGCAATAGGGCACGTCTATTGTTGAAAAGTCCCTTGAGATACCAGGAAGCAGACAGGTTTGTGGAGAAACTATCTCTTGGAACACATTTTCTGCCTCAAACCATCTTCTGTGGGACAGTTTCTGCTTGATGCAGTCCTCTGCAGTAAAAGAAATCCATTTTAATAACTTGTCTAATTTCTGACAGTTCAGGTAATTTACATTATGTTAAAATTCACGAACGATGCGATCATGCAATTACACAAGTGTAAAGGAACATTTTGCACATGCCTACAAATTACACTTTTTTAGCGAAATGTGATTTGCCAGTGTAAGAAATTAGGTTACTGGTTGAGGGGGTGAAATCCTACTCAAGCAGCAACCATAATCCTTGTCAGAGTGCGGCACAAGCAAACCCCACATTAACCTGTGCTCACTCACTTGGTAGCTTGGCATAGAGTAGTCGTGCTTAACCTAGAGGCAATGTATAAGGTATTTAGAGAGCACCCTCAAACAGTAATAAACTGAAAACACAACACAAGAAAAATGCCACAAAAATGTAAAAATATAGAGCAGAATTTAATAAATAAACCAAGACCAAAACAACAAAAATCCAATCTGCAGTACCGGAGATATACTATTTTAAAGATTTCAGTGAAAATAGTCCCAAAAAGCAAAAAGCATCCAACTGTGGATATCTGGCCATGCTAGACTGGGGCAAAGTCTCAAGTTTAGGCCAACTGTAATGATGTGCAGGCCATCTACAGGAACCCAGTTAGACTTGTTGAACAAAAGTACCTTAAATCCTAGTTCTGGAGTGTTGCGAGGTCTCATGCTGAGGACACGTCACACTGCTGAGTCGATGCATCAGTTCCGGGGAGCTGAGAAGCTGCCATGCAACATCCTGTGTCATCATCAAGGATCCCATCAAAGAGAACTTGTGTAATGAAGTCTGGTATAAAGGATGTATTGTGCAGTCGAGGTGATGCTTCTTTTCTAAGGAGCTGCAAGGCTGTGATGCTAGAATCTGTGTTGTCGTCGAGGCTGCCATCAGCGAGAGATTTGCAATACGAGGACCTTAGTCAGAAAGTCGTTGTGCAGCAGTGGTTCTAATGCAGGCTGCAAGGACGATGCAGATTCCTTGCGCTGGGAGAATCTTTGTAGCAGAGGCGATGTGTTGTTTCTGCTAGGGGTTGCGCCGCACAGCAGAGGAGATGTGTTGGTTCTGCTGGATCCACAGATGGGCTTGCAAAGAACCTTAATACCCACTTCCATAGGACCAAGACCGGGGTGGCAGCACTTGGCACGGTAAGACTCACATATGGCAGAGTCCAAGTGCTGGGTGCAAGATTGTTAAAGCCTTCTGTCCCATAAGCTTTAGTCAGGAGGCCAGCCAACAAGCCCTTTGAGCAACTCTGGGTTCAACAGCTACATGTCCAGTCCTTCTAACACAGGCAAGAGGGCAGCAGGTCAGCACAGCAGGGCAGCGGTTCCTCAGAGCAGCAGAACAGTAGAGTGGCAGTGCTTTCAGCAGCACAGCAGTCCTTGTTCCTGGCACAGTATCCACAGGTCCACATGCATACAGAAGAGTTGGTGTCTGAGGTCCAATATTTATACCTGGGCCTTCCTTTGAAGTAATTCAGGGCCATATTCACAAGGAGCTATCACTGAATTAACGGTACTTTATCGCAGCCAAAGTCGTGATAAATTTACCTCCCCATTCACAAGCTGGTGCTAACAGCCCACAGCACCAGTTTACCCGTGATAGCAGCCGCAAAAAACATCGCAACAGAGGATCCCCGCAACTATCGCTAATGAGATGCAGAGTGGGCGTTCCCGTGCCAAAAGCTGTGACCACATCACTCCTCAACATTCTCAACAACCAGACAGATCGGCGATAAAAACACAAAACAGGCGATGAGGCACGTTAGCACCAGGAAATCTACACCTGCTCTGACCTGGTGTTAAGTCGGACAGCAGCCAGCACCACAAAAGGGAGACCAGCCCAGGGCCACATCGGAAGTGGTACAGATGTCAAGGACCCACTCATCATGCGACCCAGACACCCAAGAGGGTCGCAACACTCACCGACACCAACCCAGGACCCCACCCCACAACCGGAGCACCCACCCCCCTCGGACAACCACAGAGGCAGCGCAGAAAAAGACAGCAGTCCTCCAGGAAATGCACCAGCCTCACAGACCCAACATCTGATAATGTCACCGTCCACTACAGGCTGAAAGGGAAAGCCATCCAACACATCCTGACCATCATCACCTAACAGGCCTACGGCACCAACATAGAGGACAATCAACATCCCACACCAAGCTGCTGGATTGGCTACACCTGTTGGAACATGGCACCCCCCAAACAACACACGCCAGAGTCGGAGGAGTCCCACAGCCAGCCACATCCAAGTCCCCCACACCTGTCCTGGACATCACCATCACCCTGGCACCCCAGTCGCCATACATCCAACACAATGCGCAGGATCTGCAGGAGACCAAGTAAGGACCATACACCATAGCAGGATACACGCTCGTGTTGGGGGCAATCCACAGCACACATGTCCCACGTGTGCCCCCTGGTGACACAGCACAAAATCACCGCAACAGGAAGCACACGTCTCACATCAATGTGCAGGCATCAACAGAACACCGTGGAACCTCCAACAATGTTGCCTGCAAATACACAGCCAATGTGCATGAGTCCTCCATCCTCCGACAGTCCATCAGCAACAAGCGTACCCAGGATGGAAACAAGGGAAATGCACAGCCCCATGACAAGTTTCAAATGGACACCCTACTCACCTCATCTCCACAACCATGCAACTCACAACCCTGACAATGCACACGTCACAAAATCACTACCAACATGCACAACAACATGACCAGACACGACAAAACAACTCACAATGGTTACCTGGCCAAGCCGCGAACATGAGCCATCAACGGCCTGGTACCTCAGCCACTTAACATCCGAATGTGGGGAGAGGTGGCAACCAGGCATGTGTGAAGGATGCATTAGAACCATGATTGGGAAAGTACACAATGTCAAGAGTGGCGGAGATGTGCTGGACAGACCACAGTATGCTGAACACACCCATATCCATGGCGGCACACACCTCCGGGGTATGGAGTCCAGTGGACAGTGGATGCAACCATTTCACTCCTGCAAGTGGGGGACCTTGCGGCAATGTTACCTGTTACGCCCCCCCAAGCGTGACCAGAGTGGGATGGCCCGGCGTACGCAATGCCAGCGTAGGGGTGTGAATAAAAAGCACGTAGCCCTGGGCGTGGTCCTCTTTCGAAAATCACAACGCCTCTGCCAGGGCGGCGCCTCTCACCCCACCACAAGGCCGAGGCCGACCTCGTGAGCGCCGTTGCCTACGATGCCGTACGCCTGCCGGACCCCGGCACACAGGACCACAAACCCGTCAGGCCCGTCCCTGCGCAGCCTGGCCACACTGATCACCTGCCGACACCGGCATGTGTCAAGCAGGGCCCACCACGTGCCGGCGCAAGTTCCAAGCTCAAGGGCCGCAACCTTGGCAGCCTCCTCAGTCCATGACGGCCTCCACGACACAGGCCAGCTTAACTTCTATCTCGTTGATGTACTCTAGTGCCGCCTTCGGACTACTCTTTGGCCCAGTTGGTCACATGTGCGAAAATCTGTCCAGATTCATGAATGGCAGTGACTCCAATTCCGGGCCAACGGCCACAGCACCAGACCCACCCCGATCAGTGAGGCATAGTTCCATATGGGCTATTTGCGACACATGGTGCCACTAACCCTGTTCAACGCCAGCCTGCTACATGTGGTGCCACTAACCCTGTTCAATGCCAGCCTGCGACACATGGTGCCACTAACCCTGTTCAACGCCAGCCTACTACACGTGGTGCCACTAACCCTGTTCAATATCAGCCTGCGACACGTGCATGAGGGACCAGGACTACCCTGCGGACCAGTAGGTCCTACATCCAGCATCTTGGCGCAAATCCAGAATGGCAGAGTCCATACCAGTGGTCGCACGGAGAGGAGTAAGAGGAAAAATCTGCTCAGTCCAGACGAAAGCCGGGTCACAGTCACGGAGGTGAGCGAACACGTGGTGCCACTGAACCTGAACTACGCAGGCCGGTGGGGCCACCAACTTATGCCGGCAACACTCGGTAAATGGCCCATGCAGACCACTGCCTCCGGCCTACACTGCGGTCCAGCAGGTCACAGACTCTTCCTTTTGCATTGGCTGAGTTCATATCAGCGTACTGGCATCATTGCAGACTGCATCCCCTCTCAGCCCCGGCACCACTAAGTCTATTCCCCGACAATCATGGACACTCTCTGGTCTAGCTTTGGTGATGTCTGAGTCTAAGGACCAGGGGGCAGTTTTCATCCTCATGTAGCTGATACCGAATTGGTGGTGGCAACGAGGCTGTTGCATTCCACTCCTCCATTTGCTGCTTCCGGATAAAATCTAACCACCGGCATCGTGCCCTGGAGGACACCTTCCACTGTCCCCCGAAACTCTCTGCAACATACACCTTGGACATTGATGGTGACCCGCTCAGGTTGCATGGCCCCTCTGACTGCACCGCAAGTCACCGCCCCGTGGATGGGACCCTCTGCCGGCCGCTGTGCATCCGGGGCCACTAACTCTGTACTAGTCAGGTCCGGGACCCCTTCTTCTGAGAAATTTGATGGCCTCTGAAGCATTGGTCTTGGGGTCATCAACGCCATTTCTCTGTGGCCCTGCGCTGTACGCAGCCTCTGGGCCCAAGAGAGTCCCAGCCGGGCTCACACACCAAATCGAGTTCTGACCGGCCCAGACATGGCATCACCGCTGGAAGCACACGTCACCACCGCAAGGACCCCCTCCAACAGCCATCTGCCACAGTCGACATGGTGGTCCTGATAGACTTACGGAGTTGCTCAGACCTGTCGTGAATGCCATCGTCGACCTGATACCCTGCTCAGCACTCCAGGTGCCAGTGACTCAGTGCACTGCAAGCCATTGTCCGTAACTGATTGAAAGGTGTGCTGTGGAGATGTTGCGCAGCAATGTCACCTCATGCAGTGTGGAAGAGCTGGGACTATGATGAGGAAGATGTGTCAAGTGTGCAGATGGGAGATGGCCCAGACAATGGGAGGGCAGGAGGCAACATACCCTAGGCAGGAATGTAGACTGGAGGTGGTAGTCGAGCCACACACCCGGAACCATTACTGGGTAATGCGCTGTGGACTGCGCACGCAACTATCACCTCAGACAGTGTGGGAGACTTGGGACGTTGATGAGGAAGTTGATGAGGTCTAACACACCCCACTGCATCTGCATCAGGACTAACACGAAGAGACACAATCCTAGCATTTCCTTCACATGAGCACGCTCATCTCTAGTGCCCCTACCTCAGTGTACTGCAACTCACGGAACCTCCTGACTGAGTTTCGGGTGACCTCTGTCCTTACTCTGACTACCTACCTCCATGTTGCTGTGCAGTTGACTCTGTTATGCATGTGTTTGCTGTTTCCATTGCACCGGTGTCCAATGTTCAAGTTGTTGCCAGCACCAGGCATTCCATGCGGGCTGGCTTACACTCACCCCACACACATCCGGCACATGCGTCACTGTACATGTGGCCCTGCCAATAAAGGGGCCGAGCGCACGTGCCCGTAGCCAGTTCAACATAATATCTGCATGTGTCCCTGTGGTCTTGTATGCATGAGGGCCCTGGGCCCTATGACATTACATTGTGTTGTGTACATCGGATGCAGACGTGTCACCGCAGGCAGTGGGCTGGAGCTTGGACATGTAGCTTTGTTGTCACCCACTCAATTCGTAAGGGGAGTGGCAAGGGCCGCCGTACGCAGTACCAGCATGGGTGTGTGACTGGAATTTGAGCGCCCCTGCCCGTGGTTCTGTACTGTGAATGTGCAACTGCATGTGTCTCTATGGCAGTGGGGGTCTCCTTAGTGGGGGTGTTGGTGGTCCCTGAGGGGTGCTGGACACCTACGAATGTGTTCTGGTTCGTATTCCATGGGTTCGGCCCCTACCCACACCTGTTGGGCCACCTCCTTTTGGCGTGCAGGAACATGGCATTGGGGTACGATGTGTGGGTGGGTGAAGTGTTGTTGGCCAGCTGTGCTTGCGGGTGCTTCCTGCTGTGTGGTCTGTTGCAGGCTGGGTGTTCTCCTCTGAGTAGCTTGGCTTTCCGGGTCCTAGTGGGGGGTTGCGTGGGATATCCATGTGCTGTTGTAGGGCATCGGTGTCAACGGTGTGGTGGTCCTCTCTGGCATCACTGATGTGTTGTATTCTGTGCTCTGCTGAAGGTGTTGTGTGCCCCTCTGCGATGTGAAGGGGAGGTGCGTATTGACTTTGCATTGACATATATGTTGGCGCATTGTGCAGGTTTGCATGCAGACTGTATAGCAATGTGCATTGTGACTGTGGGGTGCTGGATTCTTCTGCGGGGCAGTGTAGATTTGGTCTACATGACGGATGTGATGTCGTATGCGTACATTTCCATTTCATAGTTTCCGGCTCCGTCAGATGTAGTAGGCATGTTTCTGTGCATGTGCGGAGCCAGTTGTGTCCTCTGTTCTGCAGTGTCGGCTATGCGCATCATTCCTCATTGTCGTCAATGTGGGTGGGCTGTTCGTGCTATGTGTGTGTGCTGCAGGGTGCCAAGGGGATCGGACATATGGACCTGGGTGATTGTGGGTGTGCAGTGTGCTGCACCTCGTTGTGCATGTGTGCCATTGTGCCAACTCCTCCCATCCCCCCAGTCCCTGTTAATGTTGTGTCAGGTGCTCTCGAGCTGTATCCGTACTCCCTACTCCTTACACCGTCTCCACACTGATGACAATGGTCTTCGTTTCCTTCAGCTCCTCCAGTGGCACTGGACTCCCACTTCCTGTCGCCGTTGCTGCCTTCCTGTTGGCAGCGGGTTTGTACCTGGTTTAGGTAGTCACGTCATGCCGGAGCCTATTGGCCTCCTGGATTGGCCTCCTGGGCACCCCAACTGCAATCCAGGTGGTCTGCTAGTGGGTCAGTTGCTGGTAGTGTTCTGTCACCTCCGTGACGCTGGTCTTGTTTTCCTGCGGTCTGCACCCTGTCTTCCTCTCCCTCTTCTCCTTGGCCTTGCCCGACCCCATTGTTCCTTGCTGGTAGTCTGTGGGGGTTGTGGGGTTCGGGTTGGCCTCTGCGCTGTGTCAGGGTGCATCCTTGTTGCTACGCCGGGACTGCTGTACTTTTTTAAACATTGTCGTGTTCTGTGTAAATTGTTTTTAAAATCACTCTTTGCACTCCTACCTGGGCACTTGAGCGGCACTCGGCACGGGAAGCGGACCCCTAGCGCTGCCACGCTGCCTTGATCCTCTCCCACGCCCCCAACCAACTCGGCACCGCGAGGACGGTGGCCACGCCCCCTTTAGGCCACGCCCCCTGGACGTTCCCATCAGCAACCAGCTATAAAATGTGCCTGGCCAGGAAGCGCAGCGGACGAGTGCAGCGGGAGCGCCGTTTGCGCGCTGAAGGCGCGCCTAAGGCAAGCCCGTCTGCGCCCGTTCGCGCTCGAACGGGCTCAGGGCCAGACCCCATGCCGGGCTCAGACACCAAGAGGGTGAGCTATTCGCGTCGCGCCCTACTTAGTCTCAGACCCACTAAGAACATACACTGTAATTACGTTCACGACTCAGATGGACTTTTTGCAAATTGCGTACTCTGCCACCCAGTCCACTTACTTCCCACCCAGGCACCTATTCCACACTCTGGCCTGAAATTAGCTGTACTAAACTGTAGGTCGCTCCCCATGCACGCCCTGCTCATCAATCACCTGCTCGTTGACCATGAGTTAGACATCCTGTTCCTCACGGAGACTTGGCTCACAACACACTCGGACTCGGATGTGGTTTTAGCCCTGGCCCCGGGTTTTCTCATCCAGTCCCAATTACGTCCCTCCGGTAGAGGCGGTGGTCTGGCCATTCTGCATAGAGATCATTTCTCATGCAGAATCAGCAATGCTCATATCATAGATTCAGAGAGCTGCCACTTTACCATCCAGCTGACCCCGACTAGATCACTGGTAGGCCTCCTGGTGTATCGTCCCCCTGGACATTCTGGTCCCTTTACCAGCGCCCTGCTAGAAGCCATATCAGCATTGGCCCATTCTACACCTAACTTCACTGTGCTAGGGGACCTCAATATTCATTTTGATGATCCCCTTGACACAGGGGCTGCTGACCTGATTCTAGACCTGGCTGTCTACGGTCTCCAACTGGTTAATACTGGAGCCTCCCACATTAAGGGCCATCTGTTAGACCCGGTTTTCACAAATGTCCACACCCTCCAGGCCAGACCTTCCTGCCCCCTTCCATGGACAGACCACTTCTTAGTTCCTCTCTTCTTGCCAGGAGAATTTAAGAAGCCCCATAAGCCTGTCACGTATACCCGGGACAGGGCATGGTCCAGACTCTCAACAGAGGACTGGCCCAGAGCCCTGGAATCAACGACCCCCGCCCCCTCGGGGGATCCCGTCGTAGCGGATAGCAATTTTAGGAAGTGGATCTCCAATTCACTCGACTTGATCCTTCCGATAAAAACCCGCGAAGATAAAAGCGGAAAGATAGGCTCAGCCCCATGGTTCAGCCGGGAACTCAGAACCCTCCGCAAGGAATGTAAAAAAGCGGAGCGACTGTGGAGGAAGGACTGGCTCCACTCTAGTAAGGATTCCTACCGGAGGACGGTGAGAGAATATAAATCTGCTCTGAAACTTACTAAAGCCTCTTATTATGATGATAGGATAAAAAATGCCACTAACTCTGCAAGAGAATCCTATCTCATTGCTAAAGAACTCATTAAAATACCACAACCCCCTTCACCTACCAGGACCTTACCGGACAGGAGCAATGAACTTGCTAAGTACTTCGAGTCTAAAGTCTCCCACATCCTAGCCTCACTTCCGCAGCCTAGCCAGCTACCTTACTGGGACAGCGTTGCGCCTGACACTTGCACAGGAGGTGCCCCTCGCCCACTGCTGACCACCTTTAGGGCGGTCTCAATGGACGAGGTCGGAAAGACTTTGGCCAAGATGAAAAGCGGCTCTCCCCGTGACCCTGCTCCCATGAGGTTTCCGAAAGCTGTCGCCCCTGCGATTGTGCCCACAATCCTGGAGTTGATCAATGCCTCGCTGTCCCAAGGCTCCGTCCCCCCTAGTTGGAAGGGGGCGGTAGTTAAAGCCCTTCTCAAAAAACCCCAACTGGACCCCACTGATTTGGCCAACTATAGACCGATCTCGCTTCTCCCGGGCATCAGCAAAATTGCCGAGAAACTGGTTAACGTCCAGCTGTCCCAGTTCCTGGAATCTAATAACCTGTTGCGCCGGTCCCAAACTGGGTTTCGTCCTGGCCAAGGCACGGACACTGCCATCCTCACCGTCATCGAGGAGGCAAGGCGCATTTTAGATTCAGGGGGTCAGTGGCTGTGATCCTCCTGGACCTTAGTGCAGCCTTTGACACGGTGAATCACCGTGTCTTGCTCCACCGGCTGGCCAGGGCGGGACTTGGGGGCACAGCGCTGGCCTGGATTGAGTCATTTCTGGTGGGCCGCTCGTTCCAGGTCTGGGATGGCAATTCCCGTTCTGATTCACTGCCTTTGACTAGTGGGGTGCCACAGGGCTCCTCACTTAGTCCCACTCTTTTTAACGCCTATATGGCTCCGCTAGAGGACGTAGTTGCCCCCTTCGGCATCAAAATTGTGAGTTACGCGAACGACACGCAATTAGTCATCTCGCTCTCACATCTTGACCAATGCCCAGACAATCTCCTGCACTGCCTCCAGGAAATCCATCTCTGGATGTGCGAGTCCTCACTCAAGCTTAACGGGTCCAAAACTGAAGTTATGCTGATGGGCAAGAAATGGTCAGCAATTCCATCTTCATTTGGCCCGATGCTATGGGTGAGGTGCCCGCCCCTAAGAGGGAAATTAAGAGCCTGGGGGTCTGGCTTGAACCAGACTTGTCCATGAAAACCCAGGCAACTAAAACAGCGGGAACTTGCTTCGGACTTATGCGCTCAGTCCGTAAGATCCTTCCACTGCTCCCTCCCCAATCAAGGAAACTCCTGGTTCAAGGACTGATCCTTACGCGATTGGACTACAGCAATGCTGTTTACTTGGGAGTCCCCGAAACTACCCTGGGCAAGCTACAACGAGCCCAAAATGCGGCTGCCCGGATGCTAATGAATCTTCCCTCCAGAGTCTCTGCCAGACCAGCGCTTAAGGCTCTCCACTGGTTACCAGTGCGAGAGAGGATCGAGTTTAAGGCAATGTGCATCGCTAACAAACTCCTCAATGGACAAGGCCCTTCCATTCTGGGAGATATGGTGACTCCGTACAAAGCCTCGAGATCCCTGCGCTCGGACAATGAGCGACTAGCCAATGTCCCTAAGTTCAGGAGAGTACGCACTGGTGGCCGTCGCTTTTCAGTAAAAGCATCCACACGCTGGAACTCGCTCCCTCACTGTCTGCGGTTAGAACCTGTCTACCTACGCTTCCGCAAACAGCTTAAAACTTTGCTGTTTCCCAAATAAGTTCTCCCCCCCTCCCTCCTCGGCCTATTCAAGTTCTTACAGCGCGGGGATGCCTCCGGGTCACCAGGCGCTTTACAAATCGTTAAATAAAATAAATAAATACGAACTTTGAATTGTTTTGGGTGTTTTTTTTCTGTGGTTTTTATAGTGCATTGTTCCCCCAGACGTGTAGGATTTGCAGGCCTGTGGCTGGTTTTCGCTACTTTTTGTGCCGCGGTTGGTCTCATCGCATATGTTTTTTTGCGTTTGCGTATCGCATTTCTGCGGCGTGGCGTTGATTTTGACGCAGACATTTGGCTTGTTATCTGGTGACTATCGCATGCTACTGCCTTGTTGTGAATCCCACGTTGTCACAAGGTTATTTTCCTGCGTTGAGCTGCGATATTGAAGTTGCATTACGCTACTCTTGCGGTAGTTATCACACGTTCTTGTGAATATACCCCAAAGCTTTTAGAGGGATTGCTTTGATGGACACAGGCTTCCTGCCTTCCCTGCTCTGGCTCCAGACTAACTACTTGGGGTATGCAGACCTTTGTGAGGAGGCAGGGCACAGCCAATTCAAATGTAACTAGGGCTGTGCCCAGCTCCGCCCTTGCATCCTGCTGGTGATGGTCCATTGAGACAAACCTCAGCTCTCTATTGTGGATGGCTGTCCATAAGGAATACATAATGGACAACTGTCAGCTACACCCAGTCAAGTGACCCAGAGACAGGCTGCTGTTACTAAATGGCTGTGGCAGGGAAATGTCAACTTTTTAAAATTGTTTTTTTCAAAATTGTAATTAAAAATCAGACTTTACCATAAGAGAGGCTTTTTCATTACAATTTCAAAGACACCATACATAAAAGGGTTATCTTTTCCCATTTGGAACTTACAGCTTATTAAATGTAATAAGGTAATTCTGATGTTATCCTATGGGGAGGTAGGCCTTGCTGTAATGAAAAATTAAATTAAGACTTTTTAACTACTAGGACATGTGAAACTTAAACGTACACGTCCAACTTTTTAAATACACTGCACCCTGCCCTCAGGCTATCTAAGGCCTACCCTAAGGGTCACTTACATGTATTATAAAGGAAGGTCAGGGCCTGGCAAAAGGTTTATTTCGCCATATTGACATGACAGTTTAGAACTGCATACAGAAGCTACAATGGCAGGCCTTAACCATGTTTAAATGGCTACTCGATTGGGTGGCACAATCAGTGATGCAGGCCCACTAGTAACATTTCATTTACAGGCCCTGGGTACACATAATACCCCTTTACCATGGACTTACAAGAAAATTGAATATGCTAGTTGGATATAAATCAATTTTGCCATGTTTAGAGGAGAGAGCACAAGCACTGGTCAGCAGTGGTAAAGTGGACAGAGTCCCAAAAGTCAACAAAAATAGGTTCAGAAAACAGGAAGGTGAAGGCAAATGGTTGGGGGATGACCCTGCAGAAAGGACCAAGTCCAACAGCAGTATCTTGCATGACATCTTTTAAAGCAAATGTATTGCTTATGTAAAACATCTGCAGCTTGTAATCTGGATGAGTAGTTGGGGTAGTACACACACACACACACACACTTCCAACCATTCTCTCAAAAGTGCACACACATATTCCCACCCTCCCATCAATAGACAGTCACTCACCCCTTCCACATATACAACCACAATTCACTAACACATGCACATGGACACATACATTCACAGCATACATACACAAATACATATTCATAATTATACATGCACCCATCATTCAACAAGCACTTCCTGGGCCACGCAGTAACAGTGGGTGGAGGAAAATAAAAGCACAAGGGCATTGGAATTTGTTGGCGGCTCAAAGGAGGGAAGGGACTCACAGAAGGTCCTACCACCTCCTTTGACTGTCAGCCAATGAGAGGAGGACGTTTCCTACACGTTGCAGAGTGGGGTTGAGTCATTGAGACTAGCTGACCCCTCCCCACTCTGTGAAGAGGCATCTTTGATCAGTCAGCCTTGGGCACTTCATTGCTTACACCTAAAGCGTCGAGGGCGGACTCTATCAGAGACACTTTCCCTCGTCGTGTGCGGAAGGGCATCAAAGGGCTTTTACCATGCTGATGATGTCACAGCCCTCAGGGCCATGAAATCTTCAGCCCTGCAAAGCTAGAGTCACACTGCTAGGAGCCTGTGCGTTAGTGAATTTAAAGAGCAAGTCTGCCTGACCCTGACATACTGAGGGCCTCATTTACAAGCCCCTTGCGCCGTTGCTGCATTACTTTTTTTGGACCCAGCGGCAGCGCAATCAGTGTGGCACACTTTGCCCTATCTATAAACTGACGCATTGGGTCCAGTGCGTCAGTTTGTAGAGACCTGTGCCAGGGTTCATGTATGCCAGTTATAATGTACGTAAAAAAGCCACGTAGGGGGAGGAGCCTAGCGTCGGACCAAGATGGCCGCTTAGACACCGAGCTCCGTGATCGTCACCCCGGGGACCCATTATCCTGCACCTTATCCTGACCTCACTGTCCGTGAGACCACGCCGCAGAGAATGCGGCGCTCATCCTTGCAACCGCGGTCCCGCTAGCCCCCGTACCGGGTGAGTTAGAAACGCCGCTTTTCTGGGCCTGCGGCACACACTGAGCCGGGGGCTCGAGTGCGGAGGAGGCGGCCCGGAAGTGAGGGCTAGGCGGAGACGCCGACCGGCGGGTGCCAGCCGGAGGAGAGGCTTCCCCTGAATCGGCGCTTGGCGTACTGGTGGACTTGTGGCCTTGGCACCTCCTCTCTGTGGTGTGCGGTTGCAGTGCGGAGTGAGCCCGGGTGCGGTCGGGGCCGCTGTGAGGTGAGCGTGGCACCGGAGGTGGGGGCGCCTCGTGGATACTTCCAGCAGTTGCCCCGGGGGTGCGAGCGGAATTGCTGTGGCCTTCCCCCCCCCCTTCACTGGCGCTGAGTCGGCGAGAGTACCCGTGGGGCGGATCCGGCGGCCCGTGGGGTCCGGGTGTGAGACTTGCAGCTGACCGGTGGGAATTGAGCCCATTGAGGCCGTAGGCGCATCGGGACCTTTTGCTCTGTGGCACCTGGAGTGAACACCGCGGCGGCACGAGTGGGGTGCTCTTTCCCTCCCCCCCGGGGCCTGATTGACTAGGGAGGTGACGCCGGGGTGCTGTAGACGGCGGCCGGCCGTGGAGATCCTCTGCTGGAGCCCGGAAGCCTGATAGCCTGGGGGCGCGGCGCTGTGTTGTGCCTCCGGCGCCCGTGAGACGCGGTAATCGGTTGCCAAGGTCCGAGGGGCACCTGCGACCTGCTGGAGCTGTGGACTAGAACCCTGGGGACGCGCTGGCAGTTGGGCGCACTAGGGCGCTGAGATCGTAGAGTGGCGTAATGGGGAGCAGAGTGGAGGCTGAGAAGTCCCAGCCCCGAATCAATAAAGGCAACAAACAGGTTCAGTCCAACAAGCTGGACCGCTACACGCAGCCCAAAGACCCGTCCATGGATCAGAGGCAGGCGCTAAAGGCCGGGAGGGACTCGGGGACCCCCCTCCGGAGTTGACTCTGCAGGACGTAATGACCGCCATAGGAGGGGTCAGGTCCTCCCTGGAGGGCAAGCTGGAATCTCTGGAGCACAAGGTGGATACGGTCTCCATTGAAGTGAACTTAATACGTGCAGATCTCACCAAAGTCAATGAAAAGGTCAAGACTCTGGACATTAAAACGGCCCGCCTGGCGGAAGACGTGTCCGATCTGCAGCGAGAAGTCCAGGACCTCAAGGGTTTCTGTGCCTTGGCTGAGCGCAAGTTGGATGACTATGAAGGGAGGTCCAGGCGAAATAATGTTCGCATTTTGGGAGTACCCAAGAAATCGGAGGGGCCTGCGCCGGATCTCTTCGTGGAAGACTTGATCCTTAATCATCTCAAACCAAAGGGCCTTGGGAAATTCTTTACCATCGAGCGGGTGGGTGCCCCAGGCCGGGGGCTCCCCCCCCCCGCCCGCTGATTGCGAGAGTTCTGAACTTCAGAGTCAGAGATGCTATCCTGCGGTCGGCATGGGTGTCGGCCCCTCTTCGCATTGAGAATGCCACCCTCTCATTCTTCCCGGACTTCACCCAGATGGTGCAGAAACAACGGAAGTCATTCCTTGCAGTCAAGAAACAACTCAGGGAAAAAGGGGTTAAGTATGCCATGATGTTTCCGGCGCGGCTGCGGGTGGAGAGTGAGGGGAGGGTGTGTGTTCTTTGAGTCCCCCGAAGCGGCTGCGGACTGGATTGAGAGCCGACACGATCGGGGTGCTGGAGGACGGCGCAGAACTGAGGAGGACGAGACACCGGAGCTGGCCTGAGGTTGGCCGGCGGCCCCGAGGACGCTTTTCTTATGGTCAGGTATGGGGGAGAGGGGCCCCTAAGAGAGACTTGTGCTGTGGGCCGAGGCACCGCGGTGTGAACTGCTGAAGGACACTAAGGGACAAATACAGTTCAAAACTGGGGACCCGGGGGTGGTGAGTGGGCTTCCTCCTCAGTACTACATTTAGTGGTTTTCGATATAGGGGATAGGGCGACAGGCACTCTACCAGTTTGTTATGGGTGTTCCCAGTCAGCAGGGGTGCAGGGAGGGGGGGAGGTGTGGGAGGAGGGGGATTTGTGCTGTGTTTGAATTTGTTGTTGCACTTTATTATTCGACATTGTCTGATTGTTGAGCGGAGCGAGAGGGGCATCGGTCGCGCTGGCGAAATGGGGACTGAGCGAGACTTGGGGATCAAAGTCCTCAGTTGGAATGTGAATGGATTGGGGGACAAGCTCAAGCGAGGTATGGTTAGCCAATTTGTCAAGAGACACGCCCCAGATGTGGTCCTCCTTCAGGAAACTCACCTGGTTGGGAATAAATGTTTGGCCTTACAAAATGGTGGCACACTCGGGGTTCGCGTCCGGATCCCGAGGCGTGGGTATATTGGTTAAGAACTCCTTCCCTTTCACGATAAACTCCTCCTGGTCTGATGTCCGTGGTCGCTATGTTGGGGTTTCGGGTCAGTGGGAAGGAAGAACGGCGACGTTTATCTCCGTATATGTCCCCCCAGGGTGGCAGACGGATACATTTAAAGATTTGGGTTCCATCTTCCTGACCTTCCCACTGGGTATCCTGGTTATGGGGGGAGACTTCAACGCGGTGGTAGCCGTCGAGGTAGTCAGGCACCCGCTGCGGGACCTGCTGCCCTCCCAGAAATGGTTGTCCAATTATCTTGAAACAACGGGGATGGTGGACGGATGGCGTACCTTCAACCCCACTTGGACGCAGTATACCCACGTGTCGAGCGTGCATCGTAGTTTGTCGCGCATTGATTATATTCTGGTCCCGGCAGCGCAGGTCCACTCCATCCAAGAGATCCGTCATCTGGGACGCGGTATTTCCGATCATTCCCTTGTGTGGCTTCAACTGAGGGTGGGGGGTGCAGAGGCCGGTAGGATTGCTCCAATAAACCCATGGTATCTGTTGGATCCAATTATCCGTAAAACTGCTGTTAAGGCCACGGACGCCTACTTCCAAGAGAATAAGGGTTCAGTGGGCTCCGCACAGACCTTGTGGGAGGCGTACAAGACAGTCATCAGGGGGGAGATGGTTTCTGCCATAGCGGGGAAGAAGAGAGATGGACAGGCCGAGCTGGTGCAGGCGGAGGAGGAGGTGCTGAGGTCGGAGGATGAGTTAGCTCAAGGGGTAACCCCAGAGGGCCTTCACCGGCTACGGTTGAGGCAGGCAGACCTGCATCATATTGCTAAAACTAGGGCGCAGGCGCAGTGCGGTAGGATACAGAGCAAAGTATACGAATTGGGGGACAAGGCCGGGAAGTTGATCGCGTGGTTGGATAGGAGGGAGTGGGCCTCGAGGTTGGTGCCCGAGTTGCAAGGTGATGATTCACAGCCTATCACGGAGCCGCAGGTCATAGCCGATGCGTTCGCTGATTACTACAGCTCCATATATAGCGCCTCCGGGGTCTACTCGGAAGTGGAGAACAGTGAACTGCTGAGGGACGTGAGGCTCCCCGCACTTTCAGAGGAAAACGGGGCGTATATGGAGTCCCCGTTGTCGGATGAGGAAGTGGCGCAGGCGATCAGGGAGGTGAGCTCCGGGAAGGCCACCGGTCCGAATGGAATCCCGGTGGAATTATACAAGCTGGCGGCGAGTAGGCTGGCTCCCCATGTCTGTGCAATGTTTGAAGACTGTAGAGCTAAAGGAATGTTACCGTATGACCAAAGGGTCGCCAACATAGTCGTTATACGTAAAGAGGGCAAGCCGACGGCACAGCGCGCATCTTACAGGCCTATATCACTCCTTAATGCAGAACCTAAAATTCTGGCAAAGTTGTTGGCCACGAGATTGAGGAAGGTCATTACTACTCTTGTGCACCCTGACCAGTCGGGCTTCATGCCCCATCGCAATACGGCACTCAACTTGCGCCGCCTACATGGGGTGCTGAGCAGGACGTCAACGATAAAGGAGTCAGCGGCTCTGGTCTCATTGGATGCCACTATGGCATTCGACATGGTTGAGTGGCCGTATTTGTTCGCAGTGCTGGGTAAGTTCGGGTTTGGCCCGGAATTCTGTAGTTGGATCCGCCTGCTATATTCAGATCCGATGGCCCGGGTGGTAGTGAATAACCGGAAGTCCAGGGATTTCCAGCTGAGCAGAGGCACACGTCAGGGCTGCACCCTCTGTCGCCGCTTCTCTTTGCGCTGGCACTCGAGCCGCTTGCGGCTTGGATTCGGCAGGACCACTCTATTCGGGGGCTACGGTGGACTCCGGAGTGGGAGGACAAGATCTCCCTATATGCAGATGATGTTCTGCTCTACCTTGCTGCTCCCTCTGGGTCGTTGGTCTGCTTACTAGACGTCATAGCTATATTTGGTAGGTATTCCAGTTATACAGTTAATTGGTCCAAGTCTGTCATCTATGTGCTGGCTGGCGCGCCGCCAAGGATACCTCCGGGCTGCCCAATAGCGGTCGCCGCTGACGGCTTCCGATACCTCGGGATTTATGTTTCCCTGGACCCGAGGCGGCGATTTGCCGGTAACTTAGACTCACCCTTGCAGCGCCTTAAAGCGGACGTAGTGCGTTGGAAATCTCTTCCTCTCTCTATGCTGGGGAGGGCGGTCCTCTTTAAGATGATGGCCCTTCCGCGTTTTCTCTATGCACTTCAGAACACGATGGATCCGGTACCTGGCTCCTACTTTAAGGAGGTTGAAAGCCTCCAGAGGAAGCTCCTATGGGATGGTAGACCCCGTATTGCATTCTCTAAGCTGACCCTGAATTGGTACGATGGGGGTATCAGCTTCCCCGATATTAGGAAATACTATTGGGCGGCCCAGCTGGCAGCGATTAATCATGGGATATACTGTGACCCGAGAGATCCCGGTTATGCCATGGACAGGTGGTTGCTTCCCGGGGGAGAGTATACAAGAGCGCTGTATGCCAGGCAGGGTAGATTCCCGCTCACCGGCCCTACGGCGCATGCCGTCCAAGTATGGCACGCAGTTAATAAGCATTTGGGGTGGGATGGCAGACTGACGCAGGCAACGCCTCTCTGGAATTCCGAACAGTTAGGGAGCCTCTGGAAATCCAAGGGCTTTGATAAGTGGGATCTTATAGGGATCACTCAGATCAAGGATGTGTGGGGTCAGGGCGGGGTTTTGCCGTTTGCTACCCTTAAGGAGCAGTATGACATGGCGGATGCCGAGTACTTCTGGTATCTGCAGGTCCGACTTGCGCTGCGGGCACGGGTCCCTGGGGGGGAATCGCTGCCGGAGGCCTCGCCGCTGGAGGCCAGAATATTAGATGGCCATATTCCTGAGAAAACTATTTCTCTCATCTATAGGAAATTGATCAATAATATGGATGATCCGTTGGTGCGCCATTGGAATAGTGAAGGTCTTGAGCTTGATGATGAAGATTGGCAGGAGGCGGTTTCTTCCCCTAGGGTGGTGGTGACTCAGGCCAGACTTAGGCTGCTACAGCTTAATATTCTTCACATGACATATGTAATGGGTCCCGGGCTGGTTCGCATGGGGTGGGCGGATAGCGAGTTGTGTAGGAGGGGGTGTGGTGACACTGGGACTTTCTTTCATATCCTTTGGGGATGTCGGCGGATAGAAGCATATTGGAGAGATGTGCACCGGGTTAGGCGGGCCGTGCTGGGCGTAGACATCCACCCAGAGGCGCGAAGGTGCCTGCTAAATGTCTGGGAGCCTAATGACCTCAACACGTACACTCAACAGTGGGCTACGCTAGCGTTTATGGTAGCGAAGAGGAACATCGCGCAGTTGTGGGGCGCGGCGCAGTCACCCGGACTTGGGAAGTGGAGAGAAGATCTAGATTGGTGCATGTGGAGGGAGAAGTCGGTGTTTGTTGCCAGGGGCTGCCCCGGAAAGTGGATCAAGGTATGGGGAGCTTGGAACCACCATAGAGGTGATATATGTTCCCCACCGAGTAGGCAGATGGTAGCGGAGGCTCATGCTTCCCCCTGATCGCTTGGGAAAGTTGCTGATAAAACGTCTTGCAATGTGTATTATGTGGCCATTTGTACCTTACTCTCGCCTGTCGCTAAACATTTGTGGTATGACTGTCGAATTGGTTTAATAAAAAGAATAAAAAAAAAAAAAAAGCCACGTAGAACTGGCGCAATTAAATTTAAATTGCACTGCATCACTCTATGACTTCACTGCATTAAAATCCTTACACCTGCTCAGACCAGGCATAAGGAATGATGCAGGGCTATAAAAACTGGACGGGCCTATGTGTTCTGACGCACTGCTGTAGTTGCATCAGTGTTACGACCATCAGCAGCAATGCGTCACTTTTGCACCAACAGATGTGTCAAAAGTTCTGACGCATCTATTAATCCTTGCGCCATGAAGCCCTATATTGCAAATACAGCCATCCATGGTGTCGCAAGGACATTTGATGCAGGCGCAAACTGACGCATCGGTGCCGATGCGTCAGCTTCTTGTAAATGAGGCCAGTGCTTAATTTGAGCCGGAGCTTTCCGGTGCTCAGCTCCGGCACTTAATTGGATTCCGGTGCTCGGCACCGGCACCTAATTGTCAACACCAAACTTAGGGCAGTCTGCCACAAAGTGGCGCTGCTCATGTACTTTAGAGATGAGCAGTATAACAGTTGTTTAGGAAAACAATATATATTAAAAAATTACTAATACCTGCCTCCCCAGCCATTCCTTTAGCTTTAGGGACCTGGAATAATCTGAACTGTCGCACTTGCAGGCGAGAAAGATGGCTAATAGTTGTTTTGGCAGCGATGACAGGGGCGATGGGTGGTGCAAGCTGGAGTGGCCTCCTGGTCAGAGCCCTGGCACTTAATATTTTACAAATTAAGCACTGAATGAGGCCCTGAGTGAATGTCAGACTGGCCTTTGCTCAGCCTAACACACACTCATCACACTTTAGGAAAGAGAGGGGGGCGGAGCATGGGCGCCCATAATTAATGATGGGCCTCACAGGAAACTGCTTCGAGCAGAAAATGTCTCGTGGCGAGTCATTTTCTACACAAACCAGTATTCCGCTGTTTTTTTTTTAATATGCAATGTATACTCACTTAAGAAAAGTTAGTCAAAATTAAGCAATTCAAAATTTTGAGAAATTGTAGAATTTTGCATAGAGTATAATTCTGGAGCCTAACTAACATAAAACCGCCTTCAATGCACCATTGGGCTTTTTATTTTTATACATAAAAAGGGATGCGCACCGCCTTCAGAAGTCTGTAGAATACATTCTCTGGCTTGCACATTCACACTTAAACAACAGACATTGAGTGAAGGAGACGTAAGGATTAGCGAGGGCTTTTTAAGATTCTGAAGTGTTAGCCTTTGAAAATATTTCCAAGGGTTTACTTTTGCATCTGTGAATATCGCTCACGTTTTCCCTCTTCCCCTGACAGGACTTGTATCGATGGCTTTTCCTATTTACAAAGCGCTGATTGATCCTGATGGGGGAATTAGTTACCACGTCTTGCTCGATAGGGGAAATGTGTGCTGAGCTCTGCACTCTTCATCGACTGGGTCAAGGGGTCGCAACCGCAGACCATACGCAGCTAATGCGCCTCGAGGCCGCCTGCGCCGCTGCCCCTCCTAGCGCGTGCCGACGAGACGCCATCAGCAGGGCCCATTTTCCTCAGAGTCGCGCTCTGTCTGCTGCCGCTCAAGAGTGCTTTAATTACGCTAACTACCGTTCTTCAGACTTGCCACTGTTCAGAAAAAAAGCCAGACAGAAAACGCGAAATCAAATTAGTCTGGAATCGAAACATGAAATTAGAGGAGAGAGAACATTATGCAAAATGGGTAAAGCCAATTGGCTTCCACGGAAGAACAAACGATACCGAGGCACATTACTTATTCCAGAGGGAGTAACGCGGCTTGCTACAGTGCATCATTCAGGGCATTGGTTGCAGCTTGTTTATGACTGGGCATCTTTCGACTCTCTGGGAGCTGGTGATGATAACACAGGCCGATGCTACAAGGCCTAGGTCAGAGGGGTCCAACCTGGGTCTGGGGCGGCAGGATCCATGAATGAATGTCAGGATAGCCAAGGGCAACGTATATGCGTTCCATTTGCATTCATCCATAATATCGCATGAGTTTATCGCATGTGGCTATACAGCTAATCAGTCCTGGATCCAGCTCTCCAGGGCATCTTTGGGTCTCTGTGAGGGAGGCGTGTACACGAGTGGCCCAGGATTCCCTTGGGTTGAGTGAAAAGTAACATTTCATAGTAAGGGAAACAGTCCAGGGGCATTTACAAAAACTGCCTTGTTTAATATGTCACATTATTAATGCTCAAAGAGAGCAATGCTCTAAGTGCTCCCATTTAATCAGCTAAGGATAGAGCCCGGACCCCCCAAATAGTCCCCCGCTCCAACCCCTGAAATCCCACAATTAACTTTGACAGAACCTAAGTGTGGGTTGAAGAATGGCCATGTTTAATTACCAACAGATAATCACTTATTCATAAATATGACAAAATATTCTTTAAAAACATTTTAAACATTCAAACTTTACATTTTTAATATTTACAGGTGTTACCATTGATTATAACCACCGGTTATGAATTATCTAATTATCTACTTACTCCAGCACCAAGGGGCCCTCTGGCTTGCCCCTCTTACTGAGAACCACACAAGGCGCAACCCACCTGCGTCCTTGAGCGTTGAGCCCCTAGCCCTCGATCCTTGTCCGTCCTTTCCGGGGCCCACCCCTCTACTACCAGGCTGCAAAGGAGGCGTTCGTGACCTGGCGCCCTTGCCTCCCCAGCCGGTGTCCCCATTCTCTCTGCGAGGAGCAAACCGCCTCTCCCCTCAGTGCTGGCCTCGGGAGTATGTAAGTAGGCCTCCCGTTACCCTGAAAATCCATGTTGTGTGGCCTTTTTTCCGCCCATACCTGCTCTAGCCAGCCCCTAGAAACCTCCAAACCAAGGGGCGGGTGGGTGGGAGATAAGAAAGTAAGTCGTCCGATGTCCCAGGAGGGAAGTGGAGCAAAGAGAGGGCGTACTGGCGAGACTCGGGGGCTAAATAGCCCCCACCCCGACTCCTCCCCTTCCGGGCCAGGCCATGACCGGACATACGCCATGGCCTGACCCGGAAGCACTTTGTCCGGCCAGCAGCCAACCGGACTACTAGTCTGGACCCCACACGAGAACAAAAAAGGGGGGGGGGTGGCTTGGGTCCTGGGGGGCCGGGCCCTAACGGCGCGCTCACCTAGACTCACGCTTTTCATAGAGCCCGGACCCCCCAAATAGTCCCCCGTCCCAACCCCTGAAATCACACAATTAACTTTGACACAACCTAAGTGTGGGTTGAAGAATGTCCATGTTTAATAACCAACAGATAATCACTTATTCATAAACATGACAAAATATTCTTTAAAAACATTTTAAACATTCAAACTTTACATTTTTAATATTTACAGGTGTTACCATTGATCATACCCACCGGTTATGAATTATCTAATTATCTACTTACTCCAGCACCAAGGGGCCCTCTGGCTTGCCCCTCTTACTGAGAACCACGCAAGGCGCAACCCACCTGCGTCCTTGAGCGGTGAGCCCCTCGCCCTCGATCCTTGTCCGCCCTTTCCGGGGCCCACCCCTCTACCACCTGGCTGCGAAGGAGTCGTTTGTGACCTGGCGCCCTTGCCTCCCCAGCCGGTGTCCCCATTCTCTCTGCGAGGAGCAAACCGCCTCTCCCCTCAGTGCTGGCCTCGGGAGTATGTAAGTAGGCCTCCCGTTACCCTGAAAATCAATGTTGTGTGGTCTTTTTTCCGCCACTAGGGTGACCAGGGCCCACAGGTCCTTCACCCTCACCACCTGCAAACAAACTCTCGACAGTAGACCAAATCCCTTTAATCCATGTGTCTGTGCCAAAGTCTGACAAATGTATGCCGTCCGGATGAAACATTATGTCCCCCGCAATCAGTCTATGTGGAATGTGACACAAATGGCCCGATCCTGGGCACAGCATGGCCAACTCCCCATTGAGACGCCTCAACGACACGTTCAGGGCGCGGGATCGGACTCCTGTGGCCCATGTCCGGCGCGGCATCATGCAGGACCATGCTATCTGTGTGTGAGGGAATGTCCTCCCTATCCATGCGAACTCAATAATGCCTCCTTGACCGCCAAGCGTCCCAGATCCACCATGTCATTGCCGCCCAGATGAAGGACTACCAAGTCCGTAGACCGATTTCCCTCACGTGCCCATGTCTCCTCGATCAACTGCCGCAGCTGCCGGATTCGTAGGCCACCAATGCCCCGCCATAGGAATGCCGCCCTCTTCAGACCCGGTGGCTTTGACACCCGCTTCTGGCGTAACCGGACGGCGGCCCGCCGCACGAAAGAGTGTCCCAACACCCATACAACCTTCGCCGACATACTAATAACAAGGAAGGAATAGAAAAGTCAATATGGACATGCCGAACGCCTCATAACAATTCGGGCCGCACATAGCGTTTGAAACATGCGGAAGACCAGCGCCCCACTTTCTTGACTGCCTCAGTTGGTAATCCGGCACCTGCTGCCAGTGTCGCCGCCCCAATCCTAAATGAATGTGACAAATAGCCTTTAGCATTCAGCCCCAGACAACCCAGAGCCTGCCCAAAAACAGCCCTCAATTGAAAACGTGACACACAGTCCCCTTGTTTATGTATGAACAGGGCCTGCCCTATCCCTACTGGACGGATCCCTAAGTATGCCCTCAACCTAGCCACCGGGCAGATATCTACCCCGGTGCCTGGGCCAACCGAATTGTGACCCCCTTACCCAAGGGGTCCGTTTTGGATTTCTTCAGGACCACTACTAGGCACTCCGGCAACAACTCTGTGTCCTGCCACTGCAATCCCCCAGAATGGTCTGTTTTGGAAGATCCTACCAGTTCACCCAACCGAAAAGCCCCACAAAAGGCAAGGGAAAAAACTGCCCCGAATAAGATACTCTCATAAAGGGAAGAACATACCGATTGTAGAACCCCCAGAATATCCCCCAGGGTTTTGGCATCTAATGGTCTTCTACTATCTTTCCTGACCCCTTCCAGCCTAGCCCAACCTGTCAAAGCTTTCCTTACCACAAAGGCTGCGCCGGGGTCTCGCTCGCCAGCTAGTTTTGCGAAAAAACCAATCGCTCCCACATGCGCACTAGCATAAAAAGCTGGCCTCCCTTGATTCTTCAAAACTCCTAGAAATTCGCAAAGCGCCCCTGTGGAAAAGAGGGCCAACTGGCCCGCGCGCTTAGCAAATATCCTGTAGGCCTTGAACTGTTGCTGGTACGTCCTTCTAGTACGCTCGCTCAAAGAGGCTCCCACCAGCCCAGCGAGAGCGGGGCTCCAATCCTCCACAGAGATGTTGGGAACCCAGTCATCTGCTCCTCCGCCTGAGGGTGATAGTACCGGAAATACTGCAACTTAGAGCGAGACAAAGCGTCAGCAGCCTGATTCTCCACCCCCGGGATATGAGCTGCTCTGAAGAGCAGATTGAGTTTCAAGCAAGCTAACACCAGGTGTTTCAGAAGTCTCAAAACATGTTTGCAAGTAGCTCCCTGCCTATTGATTGCCTCGACCACCGCCATGTTGTCCAACCAGAAGATTACAGATTTGTTCTTAAAGAACCCCGCCCAAATGTCCACTGCCACTATTATGGGAAACAATTCCAGAAAGGCTATATTCCTGGTCAGGCCGCTCTCATGCCACGAAGATGGCCAGTCGCCCCAGCACCAGTGTGGCCCCAAAACCGCTCCAAAACCAACGCTCCCCGCTGAGTCAGTGAGCAAACCCAAGTCAACGCTGGATATAGCGGGTTCTGGCCACATTACCTTCCCATTGAAATCAGCCAGGAAACTGCGCCAAACCCTCTGGTCCTCTTTCACGTCAGCCTGTAAACGCATGTGGTGATGTCGCTGAGTTAACACCACCATAGCCCGGGCAATCGACCTTGAGAAAGGGCGTCCCATTGGGATAATCCTTAGGGAAAAATTCAATTGACCAACCAAGACTTGAAGCTGATGCAGCGTTACCTTAGGCCCGGCCAGGGCAGAATCTATAGCTTTTGAAAAGGCTTGTACTTTGTCCTCGGGCAACCTGCACTCACCCAAAACAGAATCTATCTCAATGCCCAGAAAGAACATGCAAGTGGCCGGGCCCACCGTCTTCCCGGGAGCCAGTGGCACGCCCAGCTCTGACATCATACCTACTAGCTTAGTTAATGCCTGGCCACAGGCTCCTGAAGCAGGGGGGCCCATGATCATAAAGTCATCTAAGTAGTGTACTACCTCCCTATGCCCTGTTCTGAAGACAAACAACCACTCCAGCATAGAACTAAACATCTCAAAGTACTTGCATGATACTGCACAACCCATGGGCATACATTTGTCATAGTAAAACTGGTGATTCCACTGAAAACCCAGCAAGTGATAATCCATGGGGTGAACTGGCAATAAGCGAAAAGCAGACTCAACGTCCGTTTTAGCCATGATGGGGAAAGGCCCCAGGCTACGTAGCTTTAGCAGGGCCGCATCAAAGGAAGCATATGTCACAGAGCAAAGGGACGGATCTATGGCATCGTTCACTGATGCCCCCCTCGGTGCTGACAAGTTGTGAATCATCCGGAACAGGACTGGCTCCTTCTTAGGAACCACGCCCAACGGTGAACACACATACCCAGGCAACGGAGGAACAGCGAATGGGCCAGCCACCCGCCCCAGCGCCCTCTCTTTATCGACCTTCTGACTAACCACTACAGGATGTGTGCATGCGGACAGTTGATTATTTCAGTACCCCACCGGGGGTACACCTTCCGCCGGGATGCGGAAGCCCATGGAGAAACCTTCATACAATATCTTGGCTGCTTTCCTATTCGGGTACTGATTTAGCCAGAAAATCAGCTTCCCTAGATCTACTGGCGTGGGCAGCTCACTGTTGCGGGGGCTTAGGCTCTCTTCCCTTCTCTTTGGACTTCTTGATTCATTTAAACTCTGGGTGAGAAGGGTGGCCGCAGTAGGCACACGCGTTTTTGAACTTACATGTACCAGGTGCCCATGTACATGTTTTTCTATTAAAAGCCCAACATGTTCCCTTTTTCTCTCTTGTGCCCCCCTGGGAAGTCCGAAAGGGCTGTTTAATGGGCGCCTTGTTATTGACGCTCTCTAACCACACACTTACCTCAGTTTGATCCCAGCCCATGTCTGGGTCATCCACCTTGGCCCATCTGAAGTCCCTATCATAATCTAGCCAAGCCATACCACCATACATTGCTTGAGCCTTTAGAATTTTATTGGAATAACAAATCAGGGGAATAGCCAACTCTGGTTTCTTTTCTAGCATTACTGTGGAGAAAATGTTAAAGCCAAACAACCAGTTAGTGATTGACTCCTCAACCCTCGGTTTCCTCTCTCTGAAGGAACCATCTTTCCCATCCTTCTCCTTAGACTCTACCTCTCTCCTCTTTGGTCTAATAAGGGAGAATATGTCAATAAAATCCCCTTTCCAGATCTTTTCCCTTGTGTCCTGCGCAACATGCGACGCTAATTTCCCCCGTTTAGATAACACCACATCATGACTTCCACTTGGTTTTGAACCACTGTCTGCCTCCTTGGCTGTACCCTCTCCTGCCTTACCTGGAATTACCCCCGTCGTCGCGCCTACAGCGGGGGCCGTTTGACCCACCGTCGGGAGGGGTGTGTTTGCATCCTTCTCCTGGTTATTTCCCAGAAGGGCCACCTGTTTGTTCAACTCGCTGATTAAGCCTGGCGTGCCCGTTGCTGGCGCCCATGGTGCTACCGCTGCGCCGCTGCTACCCTGGCTTCCCACTGTGGGTGCGCCCAGTTGACCCAAAAGTGTTGCCACCGTTGCCAGTATGGCCGCTGTATTTGTTTGCCCTCCCTCCGCTGTTGACCCAGTTTGTCCTGAGGCGGGGGGCGCTATCAGACCAGACTCTCCCACTGGGCGTGAGGCCACCACTGGTGCGACCTCTAGAACTACAGGAATTGGGGGAGTAGGCGTTGGTACCAAGGCCTTCAAAACCCCTCTAATCTCTGCTAAAACTGTACTTACATCCTCCCGCACTTCCAGCGGAGGGACACTCCCTACCAGTGGGGGTACTCCTTGACTAATTGGTGGGGGCACAGTGGGTACTATAGGTACCCCAGGTACTGGGGTAGCCAGCATGGGGGTAATAAGCCTAGGTGCAGGGGGCTCCACAGGCGTAGGGAGCGCCGGTTCTGTAGGCCCCACAGGCTGCTAAGGCATTACTGGAAGGTCAAGTATCCCCTCTGATCCCCTGCCCCCTTTGCCTTTTTTGGTCACCTTAGGTTTCTTCACCAACGGTGGAAATGCTGCCTTAGGGGGGACTATTGTTCTCCGGGGGCGAGCCCCTTCATTCGGCTCCGTGACCTCCTCGCTATCGGACACTGGGGCCTCCCCCACCTGTTCCTCCTCACTCTCCTCGTCATCCCTACCCAACTTTTCCAACACCAATTTTAAAAGTTGCTCAATCTCTGACTCGCCCCCTTTCCTCTTTGGATTCCTTTTAGGTGGCATAATTCCCCTTCTGCAACTACTCCAATACCCTCTAATGCGATGCTCTACGTTTGATAGCTGGAATAATGCAACCTATAACACTCCCATCTACTCCCCACCGAATGCCCTGTACACCAAAAATACAACTGCTCACAAGTCCGCTTGTTGCCCCAATGCCCTTTCAATCCCACAAGAGCGCGCGGCTAGCAAACCTCACTCTATATGATGGGCAATCAGTGTTACACAATACTTGCATGCATCAATGGGCCCTATTGTTTATTTTCTGCCTTGCTCGAACTTTGCTGCTCCTTGCCTGCACACGCCTAATCTAGTAGTGAAGCGCGTATTTAATAAATTAACGGGCCGTTTGAATTTCCCAACCCAAAAATGACCCGCTCCGCAATATCGGCGAACTCAACCCGCCGAAAGCGCACCACGCTTTGATATGATCGCGCGTGCTTCACTGCAAGAATAAAATAAACGTGGGCCCCAGACTATTATTGGCGCTGTGCAAACTATTTACCCAGAAATTTTTCCCCCGATCGCGCCTACTTCAGCCACCCCCCAGGGAAGGTAGCGCCGACCCGGCAGCATGTGAGGAGTTAGCAAAAAATGTAACTTAAGTCCACAATTCTATACCGCTGCGCACACCGAGACTGGATCCCTCCCGAGGGAGGCGTAACACCCTGTCTTAAGGGGAAACGCACGCAACCGCCGGCACCCGGCGCGGGGAAATGCAATCCAATACACACGCTCCCCTTGCGCCAACTACCGGCAGCCACAACGCGCTCCCCCACGCCCCGACACCTCACCTCGGGATCCGGACACTGCCGACGCGATCACCCTACAGCTGCCTGGTCCCCGCTCACGCCGCCTGCTTACAGAAATCCCTACAGCCGCCTGGTCCCTGCTCACGCCGCCTGTTCCAGCAATCCTAATAATCGGAGGAAACGACCCGGTAAATCCACGACGAGGACAACGATGACGACGACGCTGCCAAGATAAGAAAGTAAGTCGTCCGATGTCCCAGGAGGGAAGTGGAGCGAAGAGAGGGCGTACTGGCGAGACTCGGGGGCTAAATAGCCCCCACCCCGACTCCTCCCCTTCCGGGACAGGCCATGACCGGACATACGCCATGGCCTGACCCGGAAGCACTTTGTCCGGCCAGCAGCCAAACGGACTACTAGCCTGGACCCCACACAAGAACAAAAAAGGGGGGGGTGTGGCTTGGGTCCTGGGGGGCCGGGCCCTAATGGCGCGCTCACCTAGGCTCACGCTTTTCATAATGGGGCATCAGAGTTTAATCTGCTTTTTCAGGCTCGCATGACTTAATCAAGTGCATGAGCAACGCAGTGGCTGCTCATCCGCTATGGTGGAGGAACGTCGCCCCACTACTATTGAGCAGTGCAAAGTAAAGGAAATATAAGAGAATAACTTTGAGTTATTATTTTATGTTTCCTGTGCAGGCGGGCGGGGCTGCTCTGCTCTTGGAGCAGGGGAGGAGTGGTTTGTCCCCTCCTAAGTGCACATGACTGTTTGGCCGGCCCTCTCGGGCCGCCCAAACCAGTAATGTGCACTTTCCCTGTTCTCCAGGCAGGCTGCATTACAGCCTGCGTGGAGAACATGATCAGGCCCCCATTCTCTGGCTGAGCATCGAACCAGGACGCTCAAAAACAATCACAGCACTGCATTAAAACGCTGTGATTGGTCAGGGGAGCCTGGTAGTGCTTCCTGTTCCTCGAGTGCCATGAGGAGAGCAGGACCCGGCTGCAAGTTAATTGAATATATTTTATTTTTTGCATTGTGCGACCCCACTCTCCCCCCCACCACCACCATCCACGAGTCATGCCAGCTGCCACTGCTGCAGAGACTCTGGTCTTCTGTTCAAGCAACAAGCCAAGGAGTCATTGAACCCCATTTTCTCCAAACAGCCCAGAGATGCTGGAAACACCATTCCCTCCACGCTGCATCCTAAATAATTTGAGCTGGTATACAATAAGGGTAGGTTATAATCAGGGGTCTAAACTCAGCAGCATCCGTTCTTTATGTATTTTAGCTGCTGAATCTGACACACTAAGATTTATATGGGCAGAAAGATTAGCGGTACAGCCAGTGCTTGAAAGGAGACATAGAAGTGCAGGTACTCATTACAAGAGTACCTGCTTGCTTCTGAGAAGTGCAGTTACTGTCCAATTAAAAGTATTGCACCTCTGCTGAGAAGTACAGGTACTCTCACTTTCAAAACAAAGAAGTGCAGGTGCTCTCCTTTTCAAAATAAAGAAGTGCAGGTGCTCTCCTTTTTAAAACAAAGAAGTGCAGGTACTCGGTACCTGACAGTACCGGCCCTCTCAAAGTACTGGGTACAGCAATAAAATATATGTTTTTGAATGCTGCATTGCAGGTGGTTAAAATTACAATTATTGTATATGTGCATTCCACTTTGGTATACAGTCCTGGTCAAGAGACCATGAATCTTATCTGTAGGGTGGTGACATCTTTTTGTCCCAGGAATGGCACCACTGTCACCCAGTGTTAGAAATGGGGGTCTTTAGTTGGCAATGGTTTGGAACTTTGTCCAAGTAGGGACCCTTGCTTCTAGTCAGGGTAAGGGAGTTATGACCTTAGACAGCCCCTGCTCCCCCCTTGGTAGCTTGGCACAAGCAGACAGGCTTATCTCAGAGGCAGTGTGTAAAGCATTTCTGCACACATACAGTAATACGGTGAAAACACTACAAACTGACGCCACACCAATTTAGAAAAATAGGAAATCTATATCTAAACCAAACAAGACCAAAATGACAAAAATCCACACTATATATACAAAGATATAGGTTATTCACACAAATAAAGCTTGTAGCAACAAATAACTCCACCTGGAGCTATTACAATGTTGTGACGCATGAAAATCCAAAGTACTGCGAGGGGCACGGCGTCGGGACTCGGAGTCACACAGAACCCCAAAGAACAGTACCTTGTCAAACGATGAAAGCAAAGACGGTGCACAGCATTGGGGAGGTGATGCTTAATTGGCGCCAGGCAGCGTCAGCTCCTTACAACCCCCAGGGGAGGTGAGGCCTTGGTTCCTTACTGCGATGCAGGGGAGGTGAGGTGTTGTTTCCTTATTGTTGTCGGGAAGGTGATGTTGCAGTGGCGGTGAGACGCCAGTTCCTTACGATGGGGCGGTGTCTATGGATTCAGGAATTCACCCACATCAAGCATCGGCTCCGCGATGATGAAGCACCAGCGTCTGTTAAGTCGTGGGCTGCAGTGCAAGTCGGGGTGGTGCGTTGTGAGCGTCACAAGCGGTCCCCTCGGCTCTGGTGCAGGGAGTGGCCTCGGTGACGGCTTCGGAGTTGATACGGTTCAGCAACCGCCGGCGTCAGGGCTGCGGTGCAAGTTGGGGCAGTGCATTGTGCACTTTACGAGCGGTGCCCACAGCTTTGTTGCAGGTTGTGGCGTCGCTGGCCGGCGTCGGGGTTGAAATTTTCCTCTCTGGCACTGAAACAGCACTTCCAGATGCAGGAAGACCAAGGGGATGAAGTCTTTGTGTTCATGAGACTTCAGACCAGGAGGCAAGCCATACTTCAAGTCCTTGGTGATCTTCTTCAAGCAGGATACAGGGCAAAGCCTTTGTCATCTCCTTGGCAGAACTAGCCACTGCAGGTCAACCCCAGACAGCACACAGCAAAGAGGCAGTACTTCTCATCCAGTTTTCCCAGCTCTTCTCCTTGGCAGAGGTTTCTCTTGAGTCCAGAAGTATTCTAAAGTTCTGGGGTCTATGCTTGAATATTTATACAGCATTTTCCTTTGTTGTCTTGTGTCAGAGAGGCCCTGTGCTCATTCCAAACCAGTTCTGGCCTCCCTGGCCGAGCTTCCCAGTGGGAGGTGGAGACAGCATTGTGTAAGGCAGACCAGGCTCATTCAGTTGAAAGGAAATCTCCTCCCCTACTCTAAATGCAACCCAGGTCTACTCAGTTCAGCACTTATTCATCCAGGAAAGGCAGGACACACCTCAATCCCCCCCAATGGCTGTCTAAAGTGAAAGCACATCCCCAGCCCCTGTCACACCAAAGCCAGACTGTTAATCCACAAACCAGCAGAGGCATACTGGATGGCTAAGCAAGAAAATATCCACTTTCTAAAAGTGGTGTTTTCAAACAAACAATATAAAAATCATTTTTACGAAAAGATGCATTTTTATATTCTTAGTTCAGGCATACCAAACTCCATCTCTCAATCTTGTCCCAATGGAAAGTTATACTTATAAGATGTTACAAAGTAGGCCTGGACGTAGTTAGCAGAGTTTTGCTACGTGACCCTCAGCGGAGTTACAAAAAAAACTCCGCGAAGTTCCGCGAGTGGCGGAGTGCAGTGCGAACTGCAGTTTGTGGTGGTATTCCTGCCGCTCAGTAGAAATTCTACTCGAGTGGCAGCTTGCGCTCGCAAAATTACCGTTCTTGATCGCGAACTTACAATTCGCGCGCGGGGAAACAACTCAGCTACACATTGCGAAGCGGAGTTTTCTGCACTCCGCAAGCTCCGCGGAGTGCAAAAAACTCCGCAAACACCCGAACAGAGTGACGTTCACTGCCCAGGCCTATTACAAAGGCCTATTACAAAGTATTCTCCATTCTATCCAATGGACAGATAGCCTTTCAATAGTGAAAAACGAAATGCACTATATTTCACTATCATGATATGTCACACACATCAGTACATGTCCTACCTTTCACTTACACTGCACCCTGCCCACAGGGGTATCTTGAGTTTACCTTGGGGGTGACTCACATGTAATAAAAGGGCAGGTTAGTGCCTGGCAAGTGGGTGCACTTGCCCGGTCGACATGACAGTGTAAAACTGCATACAGACACTGCGGTCGCAGGTCTGAGAACTCTTTGAAGGGCTGCTTGTGTGAGTGGCACAATTAGGGCTGCAGGACCACTAGCAGCATTTCACTTACATGCCCTGGGCACACACAGTGTACTCTACTAGGGACTTAGTAGTAGGTCAAACAAGTCAATCATGGAAACACCAATCCATATTCACAATTTACTGAGGGAGCACTTGCACTTTGGCACTGATCAGTAGTGGCAAAGTGCCCAAAGCATCTAGACCAGCAAAAACGTAATCCAGCACACAGCAAAAATACAGGAGGCAGAGGCAAAAAGATAGGGGAGAACCACACCAAGGATGCTAGGTCTAACATCCTGCATTCTGAATTAGATTTTTATTTTAAAAGTGAATACTCTATTTTTTCCCTGTCAAAAGGACATGGCGGGACCAAAGACAAAGACCTGTGCTGACTAACCAAGAAGAACATCAAGAAAAGCATGAACTCAACTCTGTTAAACCAGGCGTGGCCTATCGTGTCTATTTCTCAATATGGGACGCTCTTTAATTTCTGAAGTCTGCAAGCTTGTAGGGGAAATGTAGGAAGAACAATTACATGTTTCTAGAATTGGCTTTGGTTTGTGATGTGTGGATCCCTCCTAGATATAAACTGATCTTAGTAATCAAACATTATGAAGGATGAGTGTGGTAGCCATTATACATTCGGGAAGCGAGTCATTAAAGGCACTTCTATTCTAGGGATTCTCTATACATCCTTCAAATACATGCTCAAACACTGCACCATGAGACCAAAATCCTACACCATCATACCAAATCTTAACGTACAGCTCTAGCATATAGGATGATATTGAAAACTGGGCCAAAATCTTCCAAACTCCAAAGTTGACTTCAATCTGTGGGTCTCATGAAAGATGATAGTTCACTGCTGCTCACAAACAATTGTCGAAAATTTGAGACTCTGTGTCACTTTCTATTATGTGAGCAACAGCGTAAACCATTACTAAATCTGGGCCCTAAAGTCACATGGCCACTATAGAACAAGGAAAATAGTATTATGGATTTCACTCCGAAGGATTCCTTAGATTACTAAACAGAATTTCCAGACTCTGTCTCCAGATGTCCTAGAGGTGCAGAAGTCCACTAGAAGAGGAATCTGTCTGCAGTCAGATTGGAAAGTGAAATGGGAAGCATCTTAGCTGTCCCTCATAAGAAACGTCAAAGACTCCTGAGAACTTAAGACTTTGTGACCGCAGAAACCCGACGTCTGAAATCTCCAATTCACCTGTCACTCCAAGCCCGAGTTGAAGTGGGCCAACAGTGTCATTGTGGTCCCCTAGTCCTCCAGAGACCGAGTCCACTGCGGTTTCACTTACGGTAAACTCTCCGATGTCGCCTGCAGCCTCTGCACACCGGATCCCTCTTCAGCGACTGCTCCCAATAAGGAAACCCGACGTCTAAATGCACCTTTGCACCCGTCACCCCTGGGCCATGGAGAAGAGGACCAAAGGTGTCCCTGCATTCCTGAGCATCCTGACGTCTGAGCTTCCCTGTTGGTTCAGCCCGACTGGCCTCCCAGTCAAAGCCTGCACCCTCTTTACTAGAAGACTGATCCCCATAAAGTAACATTGGGCACCCAATGCTGTTTTGCACCTGTGCACCCGGCCGCCCTAGTGCTGCTGGTGGTTTTCTGCTGGTGCTGCCTTGGACTTTGCCCACCACTCACCTCAACTCCCAGAGACTGGTCCCGTAAGTCACTGTACTGTACCTGAAAGCCGCACTTGCTTTTCCTCTCATAGGACAACATTGCATCTTCTCAAAATTGCACGGTGTCGACTTTTTAAATACAAATGAATATCTTATGAAAAATGTACTTACCTGAATGAATTGCTTCTGGTGCCTAAAATGCATATAAAGATATGTGTTATCTTTATGAATGAAATTGGTGTAGACCTCCTTACGGAGTTGTGTGTCTCACTCATTCACTATTGTGTGTGTTTGCGAATGTTTAACTGTTGAACTTCGCCTTTTTGTCTAAAGTTCCCTAAACATTTTGCTTTCCCCCTAGACCGTTTTCCTGACATAGAATAGCCAATTTAGATGCTTTTAGGTACTTTGCCACTGCTTATCAGTGTCAAAGTACAAGAGTTACCTGTTTTAAATATAATGGTGATTGGTTGGCCATGATTGGTATGTTTGCCTTCCTAGTAATAATCCCTAGTGATGTGCACTGTGTGTGCAAGGGCTAGTAATGCAAGGGCACACAGAAAAGTAAACTCAGGCCTTCAGTGTAGGGCCTGCACGCAGAATGCTAAGTGAGCATGTTGTCCTGACAAGAACATCCACTTGTCAGGCCTAACTTTCCCTTTTACATACACATTGGGCACCCTTATGGTAGATCCCAGGTAACCCTTGGGCAGAGTGCAGTGTAGGTAAAAGGCAGAACATATACTGAGGTATGTGATATGTTCTGACTTTGAAAAACTCTCCATTTTGTTTTTCCCTGCTGAAAGGCCATCCTGCCCATAGGACAGAATTGGGGAGGCTAGGTGTTGTATTTGTTAGTCTAGTTTCCTGTCAGTATATAATGGAGAGGTGAAGTTTAGTATGTATGAACTCACAGTGTTATAACACATCTTTCTGTGAAGGTGGTTTTATCACTGTGTCCATAAACCACTATTTTAGAAAATTGCTGAGTTTTGTGCTCTGAGCATATCTGTGTGTCTCTAAAATGTGGATTGTCTGTCTGGAACTAAAAGGTGAGAGGAGCTGGGCGAGGTCTTGACCCAGGGAGGGGTTGAGATGGCACCAGGCTGCCCTGCATCTGGAGAGTAGGGGGAGGAGAAGCTGGGGAGTTGAACAGGCCTGGGCTGGTGCTATAAACCAATTGACCCATCTCCTGCTAAGTGATCAAGGATCCAGACCGCCAGTATCAAAGGGAGAGAGGTGACACTGGGAGGGAGACACCCAGAACTGATTTAGGGAAGGGTCAGGGACCCCTGAGCACATACAAACTTCAAAGACAATAAGGGGTATAACTAGGAGAGTTGAAACCCCTGAAAGTGGGAATGAAACAGGTATGGATTGAGACTATAAAGACTTGGACCCATTCTGTGGTCAAAAGGAAACTCTGCTAAAGAAGGAGCAACTGAAGAGACTACTGAGGATAGACCAATCCTTGCTTTGTGATCTGGGACTGGTCTGCAGTTTGCTGTTCTAACGAAGGCAAAGGCTGTTGGGACTGTAGTTTGAGGCGCTGGGTCCCCCTGCTTGAAGAAGTCTGTGCTTTGGGCTGTGTCTTGTAACCCCCAAGGGCCCAAGGTGAGCTGGCTCCCTGTTTGGAAATGCAGGATCATAAAAGTTTCCAGAGAAGTCCCAAGCAACGCGGTGTGTGCGTGCTTTTGCAGCTTGAGACCCTCAGAAGTTATGCCATGTGATCGTGGGCATGCAGGAGTAAACTAAGTCTCGAACGCGCTGGGTGCATGTCGAAGTGCAGGCCAAGGCGTTGGTGAGGAGCGCCTGGTCGTGGTGTGCATGGAGAGACGAGGTGAGGTGCGGACACCCTGGGTGCGTGTTGTGGTGCAGCCCAGGTGTTGGTGAAGAGCGCCTGGGCCTTGTAAGCACCAAAAGAAGAAGTAAGTCTCAGACACGCTGTGTGCGTGTCATGGTGCAGCCAGGGCGTTGGTGAGGAGTGCCTGGACATCGTGTGCACCGGGAGAAGAGGAGAGACTCGGACACGCAGGGTGTGTTTCGAGGTGCAAGCCGAGGCACTGGTGAAGAGTTCCAGGTCATCGTGAGCACCAGAAAAGAGGCGAGTCGCGGAGGCGCAGTGTGCATGTCGTGGTGCAACCCAAGGTGCTGGGGAGGAGTGCCTGGGTAGGGTGTGCACCGAATTTGAAATAAAGTCTCCACAGTGCTGAGGGCGGGTCTCGGTGTTCACTGAGACTGCCAGAAAGAGAGCCAAGGTATTGGGCCCTCAGAGTAGGACAGCAGTGGCCCGTACCGGCAGCCCCGGAAGAGCTGAGTCACTGGCCTGAGCTCGCCGCACCTCGTGACGGAGTTCTGGATCAAGGCCCAAGTCGCTGACGTCGGAGAGGAGAGTGGGGTTGCGCCCCCCCAGGTAACGTGGATCACCACCTGGGGTGGGGTGCGGGCCCGGAGAGACACACTCTCGGCCTCTCGCTTCTATCAGCTGTGCGAGCCAGTGCTTCTGCTCGGATCCCGGCCCATGCTGACCCAAGGACGGGCAATACTGGGCCGGAGTGGGAAGCAGTACTTTTGTGTCATCATTTGATCCATACGGGGGGCATTGTTAACAGAGCACCTAAAACTGTTGTATTACACTTTGCATTATTGCTGCTAACAAACTATCTAACTGTCGTATGACGCCTGACCTCATTTGTGCCTGACGAACTACGTGCTTGGTGTGCTACGCACTGCGTAATTTTTCCCTTGCAGATTATCTGATTGTATCGTGGCACATTGCATTATTTTTTCATTGCACAGTATCTGATTATAACGTTGCGCAGTGCATTGTTTCTTCATTGCACTGTACAGGATTGTAGCGTGACACATTGCTTTGTTTCTTTCTGGTAAAGGGCATGCTGGTGGTGATACGCATTGCATTATTTCTTCAACTGCAAAGTACATGACTGTGGCGCTACGTATGGCATTGTTTCTCTGTTGCATAGTATAAGAGAACATCGTATGCATTGTAGTATTTGTTTCCTTTTGCAACATGTGTAATTCTAGCAATACGACTGGCCTAACCTTTTAGAAACGGTTAGAAGTTAACTTAACTGTAGGTTAGAAGCGGTGGTAGGGATTAGAACCTACCAATCTACCGAAAAGAAAACTACCCATTCTTATATGTCGATTGTGTATTGTGTGGTCATTTTGTATCATTGCTTATATAAAGATTATACTCATTTTATCAAAACTCGTGTGGAGTCTATTTGTGGTGACATCATGGGGTTACTGTGAGCGTGGTTGCACATACTGAACACTCGTGCCTCGGAGATAAGCCTGGCTGCTCGTGCCAAGCTACTAAGGGGGTGAGCAGGGCTATCTCATACGGTGTCCTTTCTTATCCTAACGTTGAAGCGAGGGGTCGGGGACTCCCGCCTTCAGCATTTGGTGGCGGCAGTAAGAGATAAGGACCCCCACTGCCCACATTTGGTGGCAGAGCGGTGGGATTCGATTATAATATAAAGTAAACGCGTATTTGAAAAACCACTCACAGTAATTGGTGTTCATCATAAATTGATCGCAGACCACAACGCAACAACACACTGTTTTTGATTTGGTGGTTCTATTGTTGAGTAACCCTTTAATCCACACATGTCCCAGAGGGAGAACCAGATAGCCGGTGAGGCTGAGATTGCAGAATTAGAGTTTAACATTGTGGCACTGTTTACCTACAAAGTTGATCAGTTGAGGAAATTCTGCAGGGCTTTGGGATGCCCCATGAAGAGTAGCGCCAAGAAGGAGGAGCTGCAAGTGGGCTTGAGGGCCTGGTGGGAAGCCAAAGAGGCTCAAGAGACAGGTGATGGTGATGTGAGGTGGATGAAAGAAGGAGCAACTGAAGAGACTGCTGTGGATAGACCAATCCTTGCTACGTGATCTGGGGCTGGCCTGCAGTTTGCTGTTCTAACTAAGAGAGAGGCTGTTGGGACTGTGCCTGGAGGTGCTGGGTCCCCCTGCTTGAAGAAGACTTTCCTTTGTGCTGAGTCTTGTAACCCCCAAGGGCCCGAGGTGAGCTGGCTCCCTGTTTCGAAATACAGGATCATAAAAGTTTTTGGAGAAGCCCCAAGCAACGCGGTGTGCACGTGCGTTTGCAGCTTGAAACCATCAGAAGTTGTGCTGTGTGATCATGGGTACGCAGGAGTAAACACAGTCTCAAATGCGCTGGGTGCGTGTTGAAGTGCATGCCAAGGCATTGATGAGGAGCACCTGGTCGCGGTGTACAAGGAGAGACGAGGTGAGGCTTGGACGCGATGGGTGCGTGTCGTGGTGCAGCCCGGGTGTTGGTGAGGAGCACCTGGACATCATGTGCACCGGGAAGAAGAGGTGAGACTCAGTCATGCAGAGTGCGTGTTGTGGTGCAAACAGGGCATGGGTGAGGAGCGTCTGGACATCGTGTGCACCGGGAGAAGAGAAGAGACTCGGCCGCGCAGGGTGCAAGTCGAGGTGCAAGCTGAGGCGCTGGTGAAGAGTGCTGGGTCATCGTGAGCACCCGAGAAGAGGCGAGTCTCGGACGCGCAGTGTGTGTGTCGAGGTGCAACCCAAGGTGCTGGTGAGGAGTGCCTGGATAGGGTGTGCACCAAATTTGAAGTAAAGTCTCCACAGTGCTGAGGGCGGGTCTCGGTGTTCACTGAGACCGCCGGAAGGAGGGCCAAATTATTGGGCTCTTGGAGTAAGACAGCAGCAGCCCGGACCGGCAGCGCCGCAAGAGCTGAGCCGCTGGCCCGAGCTTGACGCACCCCGTGACGGAGTTCTGGATCAAGGCCCAAGTCGCTGACGTCGGAGAGGAGAGTGGGGTCGCGTCCACCCAGGTAACTTGGATAACCACCTGGGGTGGGGTGCGGGCCCCGAGGGACACACTCTTGGCCTCTCGCTTCTGTCAGCTTCGCGAGCCGTTGCTTCGGCTTGGATCCCAGCCCGTGCTGACCCAAGCAGGGGCAGTACTGGGGCTGGAGTGGGAAACAGTACTTTTGTGTCATCATTTGATCCAGGCGGGGGGCACTGTTAACAGAGTACCTCAAACTGTCGTATTACACTTTGCATTATTGCTGCTAATGAACTATCGAACTGTCATATAACACCTGACCTCATTTGTGCCTGATGAACTACATGCTTGGTGCGCTACGCACTGTGTTATTTTTCCCTTGCAGATTACCTGATTGTAACGTGGCGCATTGCGTTATTTCTTCATTGCACAGTATCTTATTATAAGTGGGCGCATTGCATTGTTTCTTCATTGCACTATACCGGATTGTAGCGTGATGCATTGCTTTGTTTCTTCCTGGTACAGGGCATGCTGGTGGTGATGCGCATTGCATTATTTCTTCAATTGCAAAGTACATGACTGCGGTGCTACATATGGCCTTGTTTCTCTGTTGCACAGTATAAGAGAACCTCGTTATGCATTGCAGTATTTGTTTCCTTTTGCAATGTGTGTGATTCTAGCAATACGACTGGCCTAACCTTTTAGAAACGGTTAGAAGTGAACTCAACTTTTGGTTACAAGCGGTGGTTGGGATTAGACCTACCAACCCACCGAAAAGAATACTACCCATTCCTATATGTTGATTTTGTATCGTGTGGTCGTTTCGTATAATTGCTTATATAAAGATATACTCATTTTATCAAAACCCGTGTGGAGTCTATTTGTGGTGACATCATGGGGTTACTGTGAGTGTGGTTGCACATATTGAACATTCGTGCCTTGGAGATAAGCCTGGCTGCTCATGCCAAGCAAGTAAGGGGGTGAGCAGTGCTATCTCGGATGGTGTCCTTACTTAGCCTAACGTTGAAGCGAGGGGTCGGGGACTCCCGCCTCCAGCATTTGAACCCCCACTTCCAACACTAACACTCCCCTCTGACAAGCCTAAGGCTGCTCGATCACACTTCCTCTTAGAAGAGTACCTTAGGATTGCTAAAGCAAGCCCTTTTCCCTTATAAGGGAACACCTAAACTCTTTCATGATGTATCTCATTTTGATATATCATATAAAGAGCCAGCTTCCTACAGGAGTTTTTCACAGGAAAACAACAGTATTTCCTTGTGGCTGCTAACTATCACTGAAATAGAATAAGCCATGTTCTGGCACGTAACCATTAAAACCATTAATATGTACGGCTCTCACTAAGAGCTGCTAGTTTGAATACTAGATTCTATGGGCCAGGTTTAGAGTTTGGCAAAGAGGATATTCCATTAACAACATGGCGGTGTACCTTGTCCACCAAACTCTATGTCTGCCCGTCCTATTTAGAATCAAGCAGGCAGTCAGCTTTCGGTCAGTGGTGCACGAGTTCTGTTGACGGGTAGTGTGTTCTAATGGCCTGACGGAGTGTTGCCCGTTGGAGTAAGGGTATCAGTTCTCCCACCCTATTAAGGGCTGATGATCTGATGTCCTTTTTTTCATCCTTCATGGTCAGGAAAAACCTGGCAGTGACAAACAGAAAAAGTTAAAAAATAGGGAAAATCACCCTTGGTTATGGGTATTAGTTGTATGTTTTTCTAAAACATGCTTCTAATTTGGGAGTTTGTTTTTGAAAAACAAAGAATTAGGTGGACACCTGTCAAAACCAATGGCAGCTATACACCAAAATGTTTGTGCCTTCAGAGGAACCTCCAGGATGATGGTTCCTCCTCTAAACAGATCACTGCTGGGCTTGTGGCAATCTCTAAATCTGATGGGTGGTAATCCCTCAGGGTGGCAGACAAAATGTCTTTCGTCTCCCTGACTGATGGACTACCACCTGCAAAACTTGAAATCTGGCCTTAAAACTGGTTATATACTGCTATGGCATAGCAACAGTGGCAAATAAAAGTGGTTTCCTACTGTTGCTGTATTGCAAAGGAACTCCACGCTGCTGTGACATGGCTCTCAGAGAGAAAAGACCAACTACATCACTCGTGCTCTGACATCATTCTTCTGTTTCCTGTTGAGGTGCAGGATCAGGCTCAGAACACAGTGCACCAAGTATGAGGATTATAAGGCACCTACATGGCTCGTCATATCTGTTCAAATGTTCCTATTTTCATGTCTACAGAAAACTTGAGACGTGGTACTTCGTTCGCATTCTACGCAGTCAAATCCAGACCGAAATCACTCAAAGGCACATCCCTCAATGTTCTCCACCCACATTTGTGAAAAAGCATAAATACTTCGCTCTCATTTTACTTTGCTCTGTTTCTGTCTTTAAAAAAGCTTTTAAGGGCTAAACTTTCACTGCAGGAACACTGCATTCTTAATGAGGATACCAGACTGAATGTCTGAACAATCATTAGCACAAAGTGTAGAGCAGTTATATTAACTTTTCATTTCCCTCTCTACTGGCACTCTTAAATTGCTGCAGTGGGACATGATGTTAGTTAATCACAATCCTTAATAAATAAATAATGATATGTTTCGTATAGTGTCTTAACTTCAATAGGGGACAGTATCACTGTCTTCCAATTGATTTCACCAGCTACATAATTCTCTTGTAACAACCACTAACAGTATACTTCCAAGTGTGCCAGATACCCTTTCTACCGCTGGCACAAGAAAAATGCGCATAACTGTCCTTGTCCCTTAGAGACATCAGAAATCACCAGCCCACTGGGTGAAACAAGAGACCAGTTTATATCAAATTGGCTATATTACAAAGTTAGGGACCCAAAAGGCCCTGAAAGGGTAGAGAGGTCCTCACAAAAGAAGTAGGAAGGGACACATCCTCCCTATAATGTATGTCCAAAAGAAACTCAGTGTCCCTTCTAAAAAAAAATAACAGTGTTTTTTTCAGAAGATAAAGGGAACGGGGGGGGTTGTGTTTATTATATAATGGTTCTCTCTTAAGTGAAAATGACACTGAAAGTTCCAATCTATAACCAACCCACTATTGTGGGATGGGAAAGAAACCCTTTTCTTAATATAGCCCTCACTCACTCTAATAGTGACATGCTTCATCATCAGGCTCACCCCAACTCTTAAAGGCTGGGTGAGCTCAACCATGTTTCAGGGAGCACTTATGAGAAAAAGGTGTATGTGGGCATAACGTTAAAGATAAAATTTGTCACACACTCCTTAAGTATCCTTTATTAGTGGAGTGGGAGGGAAGGTAAAAACACTATAATAGGGTATTAGGATGGATGGTCCTATGACCCTAAACTAGACACCAACACGTTTCAGCCCTCTCTAGTGGCCTACAAAACAGTCCTGGTCTTTCGTCAGGGTGGGATGCTATGAAGTTACTTCCCCCAAATACGTGAGTGCACAATGGGCATGTAATTTACATGTGGCACATTATATAATTTCGTTAGAACAAGTCTAATACTTGCCGCTGTTTCATAAGAGGTATTACCTGTAAGAAAAAGGAAACAAGAAACAGACACAAAGTACAAGTTGTAGTAACCGTGCTGTAAAGTCGAAAAAGGTATACTGTTGCCGTGAACCTTCAAAGTGTATTTCTTGTTGGAGAGAAACCGTGGATGTGCCTGGTATTATGCGGGGTACACCAGAACTGGACAGTGCTCTGATCAGGTGACCACATGCGGATCATACCAGTGACGCTCAAAAAAACATGCTTGTTCTAAATACCGTAAGTGCTATGGGATGAACATACATGAATTGATTCATTCACACTTGTCATACACATTTTGTACTGTTACACATTATCACACATATACACATTGTCCTTGTAATGCAGAGAAACATAGGCGGTAGAAGGCACTCACCCCACGTTAACAGGGCATCAGCTCCCAATGGGGGCATGAGGGGGAGGCCTTGTAGTCACACACTATAGGTAAGTAAAACATATTGCCAGAGTTTTTTGTAAGAAAGAAGGCTTTTGAGTCAATAAGTAAAGAGGTGACATGAGGCGTGCTTGAATGACAGGCGCCTCAGTGTAGACGAATCAGCCACTTACTTTGTCCAAGGTCCGTCACTGCTACAACCTACTTTGTGCTCTAGTTCCCTGCTTGTCCTATCTGCAAGTGAGGCAGTAATGGTTAAATACTCTTACTTCACATGCGCACGAAAATCCATATGCTGAGAATTCGGCCACGCCTCCTATTGCATGCTGTACAGGTATTGGATGCAAAAAGGGTCTCGGCTCATGTGTCGGAAGGAAAGTCAATTTCGTCATCCATCCATGATCCTTCCTGGTTACTTTGACATTGATAGATGCGTCGGAAGGCCGTGTTAGAAATGAAATTTCTGGCTGGCTAGCCCTAGCCAGCCAGAAATCCCAAGATAACTCCTGCACACCCCCTTCGTAGCTTGGCAGAGCAGTCAGGCTTATCCCAGAGGCAATGTGTAAAGCGTTTGCGCAACACTCACTGCCTCTGGGTTAAGCCTGACTGCTCTGCCAAGCTACCAAGGGGGTGAGCAGGGATTATCTTCGGTGTGTAACTCCCCTGCCCTGACTAAAGTGGTGGTGTTTGCCTGGCTGAGGCGCTTGCCCTAACCAGCACATAGACATAGTGCTTGGCCTCCAGCGTCACTGGGTCAGCCGTGTGTCTCGGGGTGAGGCCGCGTGCTGCTTCTGAGGGTACGCACATGGATCGAACAATGCTATTGAACTGAATCACTGAGTATGCGGAGACTAAGAAGGTAAAGACAGGACTCACTAATTTAAGCGGGTTCACTCGGAAGGAGACAAAGTACCATGTACCGGCTATACTGGCAAGATGGTTTTAGTCGTATTGTAGATAAATACTTGACTACAGGATAAGGTTTTTGGTATTTTCTTGAAGAGGAGTGGAAAATATAGCATACGGGCTAAATACAAAAGAACGAAAGATGCTCCCATGTGCGTGTCCTCGTTGTGGGACCTGTGTCTCGAGTAAAGAAGGAGCACCCATCTCCGATGGGGGCTGCCGTACAATCTTATTAGGGGTTGTGTTTATTCTGGGGGATTTTTAGAGAGGGAAAAGGTAGACACACTGGTACTGTAAATACTATACCGAAAAAACACAAAAAAAACACAAAACCACACATGCTCATAGAAGTACTGTAATTAATATTGTAAATGGCAGGTATGTGTGGATGCTTTGTTCATAACTACATTTTGTGCACTGATTATTATCTGTTGAGATTATTTAACTGATTCAAGGGGATGTGATCGTTTAGAACTCTAATGTGTGTCCGTAATCGGTACACCCATCATTGTTCTTTCAAAAGGATTGTCTTGTGGGCTCCTTTGTGTGGAGTAATTTTTTCTAGGATTGTCCACTGCATGTCAGTGTCTGTGTGATGGGTTTCTAGAAAATGGGCAGTGAGTATGGTCATAGCCCTCTTGAATCGAATAGTGCTCCTGTGTTCGCTGATGCAGATCTTTTTTGTTTCTGGTAGTAATCCCTACATAGTTTAAGCCGTATGGGCAGGTGATTATGTACACAACGTTCGCACTATTACAATTTGTGTGTGCTCTCTGTTCCCAAGGGGTCTTGAGTACCAGATCAGTGGTCCTGGTGTGCGATGTCAAAGGGCATACGGAACAATTTCCACATGGGAAATGGCCAATGACCGGTTGCATATCCCAAAGGATGTTCTATCAGTTGTTCTGCAGGTGGTATTGCTGTGGACCAGCCTGTCTTGAATACTTCAGTTTCTTTTAAACAAAAACATTGTTTTTTCAAATTCCAATTGGTTTGACGTTAATATATGACAGTGTTTATTGATGGTTCGTTTGATAAGCTTCGAGTCTGAATTGTAGGTAGTAACACATATTAGGTTGTAATTTTCTGGTTTGTTGGTTTTTTCTAGGAGGTATTCCGTGGGACTGTTCCGCACTCTTTTTCTTGCTTTATTCACTATTAGGATGGGGTAATTGCGATCCCGGTGTTTCTTGGCCAGTTTTTCTTTTTTTATAGTCATCAATATTAGAGCAACTGCGTCTGATGTGCATGAATTGCAAACTGGTAAGTTTTTTCTAAGTGCTCTAGGGTGTGCACTTTCAAAATGTAGGAGACTGTTACTATCTGTGGGTTTGGTAAAGAGGTAGGTGTAGAGTTTTCGATTTTCAGCAATGATATTGACCTCCAAGAAAGACACCAGTGTGTTGTTGTGTGCCATGTTGAATTTAAGAAAGGCATTTCTTTTGTTTATCCATTCGTTGAAAGAGTCTGTGGTGGTGTTGCTTGTCTGCCATATTACCAGGATGTCATCGATGTACCTAATCCAAAGGCATATCTGGTTGCTGTATGGGTTATTGGCCCAGATATTGTGATCTTCAAACCAACCCATTTGTAGGCAGGCCATGCTAGGGGCAAAGGTACTGCCCATTAAAGTTCCGTCGCGTTGTAGGTAGATCTTGTCTTCGAAGCTAAAGAAATTCTTGGTTAGGGCGAGTTTGGCAAATTCCATGATCCAGTCTATTGGGGCATTCCATTTCTTCTCTTGGGTTAGTAAAAAGTCTTGGATTACCTTTAGGCACTCTTCTTGGGTAATACTGGTGTAGGGAGCCTCCACATCCAGGCACACCAGTGTTTCTATATATATATATATATCAAAATCCACATCTCTGAGGATGGTCAAGAGGTGAGTGGTGTCATTGACATAGGATTGTGTCTTGGTTACTAGTGGCCTCAGGTACCAATCCACAATTCGTAAGAGGAGTTCCAGGATTGAGCCAATACTGGTGACAATTGGTCTACCCAGTGGTGGAGACCGTCCCTTATGTATTTTCAGGATTGTGCAGAATCGCAGCGTTCTTAGTTCCTTTGTGGTCAGAAACTCTCTCTCATGGTTGTTGATCCAACTCCTCTCACTGGCTTCCTCTAGTAGTAGCTTGATCTTGTATTGAATTCTTCTTGTTGGGTCGGTGCGGAGGATAGTGTAGTTTCTCGCCTCTTGTAACAACAGCAGGCATGCTGTTCTATAGTCTTCCTTCCTCTGGATTACTGTTGCTCCACCCTTGTCCTCTGGTTTTATTACAATGTTGTCTTTTGTACTTAATGAGAAGAGGGTAGCAGTCTCCCATTTGGAAAGGTTGTGAAAAGTATTCGATGTGGATCTCTGCTTTTCAATGTCTTTTATGACTGCCTCCTCGAAAGCCAAAATCTCTGGAGGGATGGTGGAGAGGGGAGGGGTAAAGATATATCTTTTCTTGAGGTCTGCATATCCATCTTCTCTTACTGCTGGGGGGTTGTTCATGAAAAAAGCCTTTATCTGGATTTTCCTAAAGAATTTCTCAAGTTCACACCTGGTTCCGAATGTATCCATTTCCGTTGTGGGGACGAATACTAGTCCTTTGTTAAGAACCATAAGCTCGTCTTCTGGGAGGGATTCGTTGGACAGGTTGACCACCATATTTACTGATTGCTTGGTCCTGGTTGTTCCCTGGTTTGGCTCCTGGTTTGGCCCCCTCTGTTGTGTGGTCATTCCACTGGATCTGCCATCCTCCTCTTCGACCTCTTCTCCCTCATCAGCCGCCAAACCCTAAAACATGTTGGTTAGGTGGATTGGGTTCATAAAAGGGTTTAGGTTGTGGCATCGGTGGTCCCTGGTGGGGTAAGGGACATACCCGCCTGTTCAATACATCATCTGTTGGTGTTGGAAAGCGGGATTAGTGAAGTTTCCTCTTTGTTGTCTGCAGCGTCCTCTTCTTGACCTATTGGATGAGGAGTTGTCACTTGACCGATCGTCTGTGTCTGTATTAGTTGATCCAGTATCACTTCTCCCTGATGGTTCCGCTTCAAATTCATCCTTTTTACTGTAGAATTCTCCCGTGTGAGGGTACACGCGTTTGTGGGAGAATATTTTTAGGTCCATTTGGAGCTTGTTAATTTCGCTCTGACGTAGATAATCTTTGTATTCTGAGATTTCTTTGTTAACTTCATCAAGTTTTTTCTTGAACATCGAGATCCTAATCTGAGTGCTGAGGGCGTCCTCACTCATTTTAATTTTTATCAGCATGGCCTCTGAAATCAAATTGGGGAGAGGATGTAGCCTTACGGCTATAGCAGTTGACCTCGAAGCTGAGGAACTGGGTCCGATTCTCGGCAACGACACTCAACATCCTGTGATTCTGGGCAAATCACTTATTCTCCCCGTGCGAAAAAATGAATGTGTCCATCTGTAACGAAACTGGTGCTCATGTAAAGGTCTCCGATACCTGATATCTTTGGGTCTAGGTTGCGCTATATAAAACTCTTTTTTTTTAAATTGCCTCCATTTAAAGGGTGATTTAGACTAGTGCAAAGAAGACATTTGCAATTGATGGCAGATAAAGAAACAACCGCTGCACTTTAGCACTGATTGCTCAGTGCAAAACATTTTGCACTGGTCAATGAAAGCAAATGTGAGTGCAAAATTAATTTGTACTGGTCCATGCTATATCATTTGACCCTTGAGGTACTGCTAAATTATCTTCCCTATGTTCAAATCCTAAAGCACCAGGGTCTCTCAATCGTATGATGGTACAGAGAACATTCTGTTATGTTCACTGACCCATAACCTCCCTGCCTTCTATATGCCACGACTATCAGACGACCATGATGACATTTCACACCCACTGTTCTCAGAGCAGTACCAGGGGCACCACGTTCTTGGAATGGCACCAGTGGTACAGAACTCTCTAATGGGCACTTCAGCCTGCAGTTAAAGTGCCTTATTGATGTGTATTCCTTTTAAAAGAAGCTACCACCAGCGAACTTCCTGTGGCTAAATCTGAAACATTGTTGTGGGTGTTCCCTGGAATAAACGTGAATGATTGCCTAATGCTGTGGATGTCACCAGGAATGTACTTGATTGACTGCTACAAATGTTTGGAATATTGATTGCATTGATTGCTGTTGTATTTCTCAACCCTGTGAGTGGAACTCATTAGATTGCTAACCTTCTGAATTTTGTTTCATAATAGCTTGCTGATGATTTATTTCTTTTTAATCTGTTAAAACTGTTCAACGCCAGTCAGTTACTGACAGCATACATACACAAGTACAGCTGCAGGATAAATTAAATTTGCACACCGCCCATAAATGATGCAAAAGCAAAGCAAACAAGACCTAATCGCCTTGTATTACATGCAACTGAATTATCTAAATGTGCATCTCCAGTCGAGCACGCAGTCTGACTCTGAAGCATATCTCTTAGTAACAAGCAAATACCCCCTACTTTGAACCCTATTTGTAGTAGTGCTGATCGAACAAGTGATGGTACTGAGCCTGGTACTTGTGCAGGGGTTAGCATATTTATTTTCTCCCTTCCTTACAACTCTCAATTCTTTTATTCTATCCCTTTTCCTTCTGGCTATCTATTGTCCTTCCTCACAGCCATCTATCCTTCCCTCCACTGTTTCTGTCTGTTTCCATCTGTTAATGTTTCAAGCCATCTTTTATCTGTTTTTTTTGTTGTTTCTTCCGTCCCACATCCATCCATTCAGTCATCATTTATACTAAATTCCTTTCCTACATCCATCCAAACATCATCCTTCTGTCCATCCTTCCTTCCCTCCATCCAACATATGCTACCTCAATCTCTATATCCATCATTAACTCCGTCCATCCATCTATCCATCCATCCATCCACCCATCAATCCATCTCTTATTCCTCCTTAACCAACCATCCTTCTCTCAAGCCTTCCATCTTTCCATCTCCCTCTCCCCATCCCTTCATGTTGTGCTCTCTTGTTTCATTTGGTTTGAGTCCCCAAAGCTTCACCAAACTATTCTCTTTCAGAGGCATTAATGAGCTTCGGATTGAAGACTCAAGTCTTATAAAATAACAGTAAACATCAATTTAATGTTTTTAATTACACAGAAATCCCTGTGACACACACCCATGATCAAGCTGCTAAACCAGGGGGTCCATGATGCATAATGTGCTTTGTTTCATGATGTCTGGAAAATCTTGTATCAACATTTGTCACTTCATGACCGAGCAGTATCTTTCAGTCATCCACTGAGAAGTTTGAGATCTCTTGTAATCTTTTTTCAATCACTCAATAATCTTAAATGTGCTGTAATCTGTTTAAAAGCCTTTAATAACTAATGGTGAGGGAACAGGGATTTTCTTTTAACCTCTCTGACAGTTCCTAACGTGGGGACATTGTTTTCACCATCTCATACCACATGCATTGGAGCTAAAATGTGATACATACTAGTTCGTCATAGTAGTGACTATCTCTGTGCTTTTGTGCTACTTGAAAATTGTTTTATTATTGATTATTGATCAATAGTAAGCTCATATTATCTTATTTTAGACCAAGATCAGAATGATCTTGATTTACAAGTGATTGTGAAAATATAAAGCTTGGAAAAGCCCTCTAGTGTAGATGGTCCCTTAAAAGGCACACATCACATTTTCTAAATCAGAAGCCTGAACCGTTTATGAGTTGTATTCAAAAGCCCAATACAGATATGCATTGTGCATAGTTACACTAACATCTATGAATGGGAAACAACCTTTACAACTTAGACAGTAAATCACACTACATTTACTACGCAGTCATTACATTGCATTTACAACGCATGTCACTACAACGCAGCCATTACATTGCATGTCACCACAACGCATGTCATTACAACGCATGTCACTACAATGCAGGCATTACATTGCATGTCATTACAACGCATACCATCACAACGCATAGTACCCCTACACTATCCAACACTTACCCTACTGTTGCACCCACTGGAGTTAGAATAGTAAATTACCCCTACACTATCCAACACTTACCTTAAATGCAATGTAATGGTATGCGTTGTAATGGTATGCTTTGTAAAGGTATAATGCGATGTAATGGAATGCGTTGTAAAGCTAGTTTCTAAAAATGCGATGTAGTGTCATGTGATGTAAATGAATGTGTTGTAATGGATGTTGCGATGTAAAAGCTGCGTTGTAAAGGCACACGTTGTAAATGTATGCGTTGTAACGTCATACATTCTCTATGAATCTGCATTTTTTACATTTAGGGACTGATTTAGATATTATGTGCTGCCGCATCAAATGATGGATAGAATGCTGAATGAATCAAACATTCACCCTCAGTCAAGACATCTTGGTTAAGTCCATTGTTCTTTTGCTCACTACGCCACTCCAGTTTGGATCCAGCCATATGCAAATCAGTCTTCACTCTGCGCCTCACGGGAACAGTCCAGCTCGAACTGCCAAGCCGGGTCCTGCCTAGACCGGAAACAAGCATCCTGAGATCAGTTTCGGGGTAACACCACTCATCAGCAAGACTTGCTTGAATCCAGTGGCACAGTGAGCAGGGGACCCACGTCTGGGCATACCCATCCCACTTACGGCAAAAAGTGCTGCAGTAACAAATGATGGATAGATTGCTGAATGGATCAAATATTCAACCGCAGAGGTTCAGCAATCGGGGTGGAGCTTTCGCACTCAGGGACAAATCTTTGCATTTGACCAGAGTGCAAAACCTTCACCCCAAATGCAGACCCTTCGCAGTCATAAATATACTACTCGTAACTTACCTTTGCAAATACCTAAAAGTAGTAAAGTTAGACTTTTGGTCTAAGCTTAGACTTTTGGACTAACCTTACCTTTATGAATCGGGACCTGTGTGTTTACACACAAGCAAGGCAGGAACTGTTTGCATTTTTTTTCCAGGCTAAGAAAAAATCCAAACAGAGTCCAGGCTCCTTTTTAGAACTGACGTGTGTGTCTGCTCCCCAACAAGAAGTCAGGAGCAGGGTTTTTTCTCTAATGCTAATAAAAAATACAAACACCACCTGAACTCCTTTCCTGGGTGCAACAGTGTGTATGTCCATGCCCCAGCATGGAGTCAGGTCCTTGTTACATTTTTCAGAGGCTAAGATAAAATCCAAAGAACATCCACGCTCCTCACAGACCCTAGATGTGTGTTTGTGTCTGAGCCCCGGCAAGTAGCACAGTGCTGTTTGGATTTTTCTGATGCTAAGAAAGAAAATGCATCCAAGCTCCAGGCTAGCATGAAGTCATGGATGTCTGCATCCCAGTAGGAGCAAGGTGCTGATTGCATTATTTTTAGGTGAAAAGAAAATCCAAACTGCATTGAGGCTATTCACTGGCAATAAGATTTGTATGTGTCTCCCCCCCAGCAAAGATCCAGGCACTGTTTGCAATTCTTCTGAAACCAAGATAAAACCTAAACAGCATGTGGGATACTCGTAGGTGCACAGATGTTTGTTTGTCTCCACCATTGCACGGTGCATGGCGCAGTTTTTTTTCTGAAGGTGAGAAAAAACCCAAGACCATCCAGGATCCTCGCTGGCATAAAAATGTGAATGTGTTTGTGCCCCAGAATGGACTTCCCATAGTCACAAACCAACCAAAGGAAAAGCAAACCCAGCCTAGCACAATAATAATATCTGGCTTTGGCTCTAAAAGGATGCTCTTCTTCCTGATTCAGGACTTCTTTACAATTAGTCCAAATTTAGACCATATTGCAGACTGCATATTTTCAGCAGACCAGGGTGCAATGAGAAGCTAGGTGCACATTCTGTTCTGGGGCCAATTGACCCCTAAGATGAAACAGCATCCAATCCTGTGGAAAAAGAACCTGGAAAGGATAACTTCTGCTAAGAGAGATGACCATGAACAAATAGAATGAAGTGTGGATGATGAGGAAGATGCTTTCATAAGAAACAGCCCTGTTGTTCCTAGTGTGTACTCATTACGAGCAGAAACCTCAGCTAGGCACATGCAAAAGGGGGATGGTCCCACCACGTAGGTCACTTGAGGAGTGATCATCATATAAAAAATGAACACATCAGCCAACTATGAAGGCTATGTTCTGCAAGACCTCATAATACCACGGAGTCCATCATCTTAATTATTTATGTATGAAACTATATATCAATTATATTACTATTGGAACTGTATTGAGGGTAGCAGCATCATGCAAAAGTATGGAGCCTCTCAGGTAAAGGGTACGTTTTTTTTCTTCACGTTCGGCCCTTAGGTATCATGGTGTGTCTCTCTAAGGTTTTTCAGTGGCTTGTGGCTAATCAGCTTAAATGCAACTCGGATAAATCCAAGAGTGTTTTCTTTCGCCAACCTGCGGTCAGTAATTGGAACGCTTGGTGGCCTGAAAAATATTCACCACCGCACACCGAGCAGTCAATTGTAAGAAACCTAGGAGTGCTGATGGATAACGCCTTGTCCATGAAGTCCCAGGTTCAAGCATTAGTGGGCTTGTGCTTCGGCATCCTGCATATGTTGAAAAAATTCCTTCCTCTGTTGACTCTAGAGTCTAGGAAAATAGTGGTCCAGGCCTTGTTGACTTCAAGATTGGACTACGCAAACGTTTTGCATCTGGGCCTTTCCTCTTACCTTGTACAGCACTTACAGGTAATACAAAATGCCGCAGCTAGGGTGATCATCCAACCCAAATCCAGGTCTCCTATGCCCTCCCTTCTTGCATTGGCTGAGACTGAAGGTGAGGTTCAAATTAAAAGCTCTTATTGTCTTTTTTTAAGGCCTTCCATGGAAAGGAGCTGGCTACCTTAGTAGAAGAGTCATCCGTTACACCCTGGCCCGTTCTCTAAGATCTTCCTTCTCCCACCGCGCTTGTACTCCTAAAGTACATCTGGCTCAGATGGGTGGTAGATCCTTTGGTACTTGGGGGCCCAGGTCTGGAAGAGGCTCCCAGTCGCTTTACGCTCCATCTCAGATATCTCAGTTCTTAAGAAACATCTGAAAACATGGCTTTTCAAAACTTAGCAGGGCTTCCATGGTTTCCCCTAACTGCTTATCTGTCTCAGCGCCGGGACACTCTTTCTGAATATCCGTTTTGTGCTATAATAAATACGTTTTATTCTTTCAGGTTCCAGCAACAGCAGATGGATCCTTTCAGGACTCTAGCCTACCTCCTATTATCCATATCCTCTAGCTCTCACTCTGACCTAACACCAGCCTTCTATGACATCATTCACTCTTGGTCTTCCAGACACCAGCTCAGGCATACAGGGAATACACTGGATACTAAAAAGGGTTTATTAGTACAAAACTCAACCTGTGTCAAGAAAGCGTGCAGGATTAGGCCCACAAACAGATATCTAAGTATATATAGCATGTTCAGGGCATAGTGCTGGTATGATAGCTCGGGTCATTAACACTTATTCTGCAGATCTCTACACATTCTGCTTTTCATGGATTCTAATCAGAAAATAGCTTTACAGTTAATGTCTGTGTTGCAGAATGCTGCATGTAATCTGCAAGTAGTTAAGATAGCTCACTGGGCTAATGTGTTTGCTGCTGACATCATTGTGTAACCTGCATGTCACAAGTTCCAAAACTGGTAAAATGGTTCAGTGGTTTATGTTCAAACATCTGTGTGTATCCTGCATCACCTATGTTTAAATCATTCAGATTTTACAAATGCTTCTTTCTTCTTATTCTGATAAAATAAATGTCATTATTTATGTAGCAATGAATACCTATTATCAAGTGTCTAAAGCACTTCTTTTAGAACTGGGGGTCTCTAGTTGGCAGAGGTAGGTACCTTTGACCAAATAGAGACCCTTGCTTTGAAGTCAGGGAAAGGGGAATACACTACTGGATCAGACAGGCTTATCTCAGAGGCAGTGTGTTAAGCATTTGTGAACACATACAGCAATACAGTGAAAACACTACAGATGGACACCACACAGGTTTTTATTAATACAAGACCACAAACGACAAAAATCCACAATACTGTACTCAAAATAGACTTAAAGATGGTAGAAGTCACTTAGTTCAAGTTGATGATAAATGTGACAAAGTTCTCACAAAAGTACTTGGATGCGTAATGCAAAACAAACAAAAGGCTTGCAGGGATGGAGATGCGCCGGTTCCTTACTTCAGGGGAGACGATGCGTCGCGCCTTAATGCTTGCGCAGAGTAGGGGATGCGTCCTAGTCCCTTGATGCGTTGATTCCCGTACTGAGTTCCGGTTACGATGCAACAAGATGGCGCCTTGATGCGATGCGACAATCCGGTGCAATGCGATAAGATGGCACCTTTGATGCGACGACCTGAAGACGATGCGTGCATGCCCGGCGGCGAACTCTGTAACTTTGGAGCCGTGACAGGCCCTGCGACAGGCTTCTCCGGTGATGCAACTGCGACCTCTGCGGCGGCGACACGCTTCTCCGGTGATGCGTTGGGTAACAGCTTTGACGAAGACACGCTTCTCTGGTGATGCCGCGGCGACGCGCTTCTCCGGCGATGCGACGGCAACAGCTGCGACTGCGACACGCTTCTTCTTCGTTGAGTCACGCTTCCAGCTCCCAGCGACACGCTGGCTTCTGCAGACAGAATTCCCAACAAGGAAATTCAAAGGGGAGCTGGTGGTGAAGTCTTTTGTCCCTGAGACTTCAGCAGGAGGCAAGCACAAGTTCAAGCCCTTGGAGTAATATTCTGCAAAATGATGAAAGTTCTTTGAAAGTTCCTTCTCCTCTCCTTGGCACTGAAGACACCACTGTAGGCCAACCCAGCAACCCAGCACACTGGCAGGGGGGCAGTCCAACTCCTACAGCTTCCTTGGTTCTTTTCCTTGGCAGAGGTTTGTCTTGTAGTTCCAGAAGTGGTCTAAAGTCTTGGGGTGTGGGTCCCCATATTTATACTACTAAATCCTTTGCCCTCTGAAGGCAGAGGGGCCTGTACCTAGTCCAAACCAGTTCTGTGCAGTCCTGGAGCACTTTGTTTACAGGACTCCTTCTTTCCTTTGACAGTGTGGGCCAGGATCATCAGACGCACCACAGGAGGTGGAGCCAGCATTGTGGAAGGCAGGCACAACCCTATTCAGACCCAGGTGCGACTCCTCCCACCACTCTACATGCAGATCGGACTATTCAGCCCTGTGCTGACTCACCCTGTCTCCTGGAATCCCCCAGCCCCTATCACTGACAAAACCAGACACACAATACACAAGCTAGCAGACGCAGGCTGGATGGCTAGGTAAGAAAATACATACTTTCTAAAAGTGGTATTTTCAAACACAGAATGTTAAAACCAACTTTACTAAAAGATGTATTTTGGATGTTATAATCAAACTGCCCATTCTGGCTAAGGGGACTGGTAGCCTTGCAATAGTGAAAAACAAAAATGGCTGTAATTCACTTTTAGGACATGCCACACACACCAGGCATGTCCTACCTTATACGTACAATGCACCCTGCCCTTGGGCCTACCTTAGGGGTGTCTGATATGAAGAAAAAGGAAGGATTAGGAACTGGTAAGTGGGTGCACTTCCCAAGTCGACATGGCATTACTAGACTGCACACAGGCTCTGCAAGGGCAGGCCTGAGACGCACTTTACAGGCTGCTTCTGGGGGTGGCACAACCAGTGCTGCAAGCCCACCAGCAGCATTTGATTTACACAACCTGGGTACCCATGGTGCACTGTACTAGGGTCTGACAAGTAAATCAAATAACCAAATCATGGAGTCACTAATCAATACATCAATTTACAATAGAGAGCATATGCACTTTAGCACTGATCAGCAGTGGTAAATTGCCCAGAGTCATAAAACAGCCAACAACAGGTCAGAAGAAATACAGGAGGAAGGCAAAAATTTCAGGGATGACCCTGCAAAAAGGGCCAAGTCTAACAACTTCAATTTCTGTTCTGTATTTAATAAACAATTACCAGTGTCACACTGTACATGGATCTTCATACCTATAATACATTACGTATAAATTGTAATGAACAGACATATTATATTCCCAGTCAATCTTAAATTGAATGCATCAGATCTTACACAGTATCTGCTCTCCCCTGTTTTCCACTATTATCAACAAAATATTTTATTCAGTTCCCCTTTAGAAGTCCTTTCACTTGGCCAAAGAAACTGAGAAAGTAAAATATGTTGACCACTTGGCTTATATCTTGTCTAATTTGTGAAGTGGTAAGCAGAGTGTTAGACCTGGCACCATTGCTGTGGGTCTCCCCTGCATTTTTTGCTTTTTCCTCCTGTTTTTTTGCTGTGTTGGACTCCGTTTTGCTGTTCTAGATGCTTTGGGCACTTTGCCACTGCTGTTCAGTGCCAAAGTGCAAGTGCCCCCATGTTGTTATGGATTGGTGTTTCCATAATTGTCTATTTGATGTACTAGCCAGTCCCTAGTAAAGTGCACCATGTGTGCCCGGGGCCTGTAAATCCAGTGCTGCTGGTGGGCTGCAGTACTGATTGTGCCACCCATATACGCAGCCTATAAATGTAACTCTGGTCTGCCATTGCAGAGCCTGTGTGCAGTCTGGTACTGCCATGTCGACCTGGCAAGTGCACCCACTTACATGTCAGTCACTCCTAAGGTATGCTCACGGTACCTCTGTGGGCAGGGTGCAGTGAATGTGAGAGGGAAGACATGCCCTGATGTGTGTGCATTTCCTGATAGTGAATTACTGCCAATTTCATTTTTCACTATTGCAGGCTACCTGTTCCCCTAGGACAGAATGGGGAGTTTGCTTATAACATCTTATAAACATAACTACACTTGTGAACAAGGTGGGAAAATAAAGTTTAGTATGGCTGAACTCAGAATATTAAAATGAATCTTTTAGTGAGGGTGATTTGTATGTTCTGTGTTTAAAAATACCACTTTTAGAAAGTAGGTATTTTCTTGCTTAGCCATCCAGTGTGCCTCTGCTAGGTTTGTGTATTGCTTGTCTGGCTTTTGGATTACAGGAGCTGGGGAGGAGCAGTGGCTCCAGAGAGCGGGATGAGTCAGGTCTGGGCTGAATAGACCTGGGCTGCATTTTGAGTAGGGGGAGTAGATTTCCTTTCACCTGAATGGGCCTGGTCTGCCAAGGACAATGCTGTCTACACTTCCTGCCAGGAAGCTGCACCAGAGAGGATAGAACTGGTTGTGACTGAGCACAGGGCTTCACTGCCACCATAGAACAAAGGATTTGGGAGAGGAGTTGGCCTAACGGCTAGGGCAGCTGACCTCTAATCTGGGGAACTGGGTTCGAGTCTCGGCAATGACGTTGAACATCCTGTGATTCTGGGAAAATCACTTAATCTCCCTGTGCTTAACAACAAATGAATGTGTCCTAACGTAACGCAACAGGTGCTATGTGAAGCACTCTGATACCTGATTCAGGTCAAGTTCGCGCTAAATAAAACTCTATAAAAATATATATAATGGGGCCCAGACCCCAGAACTTTAGATCATTTCTGGGAATCAAGAGGAATCTTTGCCAAGGAGAAGAGCCGGAGAAGCTGAGGGGAATACTACCCCTGTGCTGTTTGCTGTCTGGGGTTGGCCTTCAGTGGCTGCTTGTTGCCAAGGAAAGGAGAAAAGGACTTTGCTGTTTGCTTTGTCATCTTGAGGAAGATCTCCAAGGGCTTGAAACTGAGCTTGCCTCCTGTTCTGAAGTGTTAGGGACACAAAGACTTCACCACCAACTCCCCTGAATTTCCTTGCTGGGAATTCCAACCTGCAAAGAGGTGCCTGCTGCTGTTTGGGACCTCTGGAGACTGTCGCTGGGAGCTGGGATATCGACGCAACACCGACGAAGGGTGTCGCATCCGCACTGGTTTTCCGATGCATCGCCGAAGAAACCGTCGCAGCGCCTGCTGTGGCTCGAGAAAACGCCGCCGCCGCACCGATCCCGACGCAAGCCTGCTGTGCGGCTGTACGAAGACATGCATCGTACCGGATCGACGCATCGCATCGAGGCGCCAAGACTGTTGCATCATTGGGGATGCAGTAAGAAACCAACGCATCACCTCCACTCCGGTAGGGAACCGAAGCATCACCTCCTCTGTGCTGAATTAAGGAACCGACGCATCACCTCCCCCGAAGCACGGAACCAACGTATCACCTTCCCTGCCTGTAAGGAACCGACGCATTACCTTCCCTGCAGCCATTTTGTTTGCCCCCATTTCTAACACAACTCATCATTTTTGTATGATTGTTTATATGCAGAAAGGGACACCTTCCTGCACATAAACAATCAATGGTGTTTTGCTGTTTCTATGTGTGTTGCACCACGCAGCAAACATAGAAACAGCAACAATGAGGAGAAATAAAGCATTTCTCCTCATTTCACAAGGGTAAGACCAGGTTTCCCCTGGTCTTAATTTTGGTGCTGTCGCATATTTACGCCAACCTTGTAAATATGGGGCAGCGTCAAAATCAATGGTTGTTGTGGTGGAACGCCCATCACAACAACACATTGCCTGCCCTTTTCACCTTTTCATGCGTGAAAGGGTGTCTTATTTACAAGGCAGCATTAAGCTACGTTAAGTAGCTTAACGCTGCCTTGTAAATAAGGCAAGGCCCATATCGCCACAGGAACGTTAAAAAAGCAACATTCCTGTGACGATAGGGGCTTGTAAATATGCCCCATAATATTTACAACAGTTTTTGGGGCAGACTATTGAAAAACTAGAACTGCCTGGGCAAATCCAGGATGTCTGGTCAGCTGACCCCTGTGAGACGCTTGAACACACCGAGTGCTTTTTCTGGAGTAGGCTATGTGACGAGACAACGAATATCAGGATTTGCAAGATACCAAGGGTATATCAACAAGCAGGCGATAAAAAATTATCGCTGCTTTTGCGGCCGTTTTTGGCCGAAAAGCGGCGATAATTTTATCGCCTAATCAGCAAGGCCACGCTAACGCGTGAAACCTTGCTTTAGCGTCAGGATTCCTAACGCCCAGCTTTGCATCTCTAATGAGATGCAAAGTGGGCGTTCCTGACCTGGCATGACAGGAGAAATGTCGCTAAGCGACATTTCTCCTATCAGCAAGCTTAACGTTATGAAGCAGAGCGTCAGGAAAAGTAGCGATAACACCTGTTATCGCTACTTTCCTAACACCTGCTTCAGGACTGACTTAGCCATGATATCCTATGGAAGGAGGATATCATGGCTAAGTTTGTGAGTCTCTATCAACAAGCTAACGTGAGATTATCGCTGGGTTTCCAGCGATAATCTCACGTTAGCCAGTTAGCGCTAGGATTTTTATCGCTGATGAGATAAGCGTTGCTAATAGCACGCCATCTCAGCGATAAAAATCAGCGCTAGCCGGCGATAATTATCCGAGCGCTAAGTGGGCTCAGCGATAATTATTGCCGGTTGTTGTTGATTTGCTCCCAATGTTTTCTAGTCTTTATTCCACTTCATCCCTCTTTCATCCACAACCATTCACTCTCTTAGGCTCATTTTGATCCCTTCTCCCTTTTTCTTTGTTTGACCATTTTTCTTTTCCTTCCTCCTTCACTCTTTTTTTGCCTTTCTCTCATTCTGGGTCAAAATCTGATGATGCAAAATATGTCCCGTACCCAAAAAATGAGTTCAGGTGTGCCTCACCCAAACTAAAAACGGGACACAACTAGGAGTTTGACAAGACACGCCCCTAGAACACCAGCTTGATCCAGATTCGATGTCTCTTCACAATGCTGTCGAAATCATTGGCTATTCATGGAATTTACAGCCATCTGTCATCGATCGTCTCATTTTGTGACTGGCCTGGCGCCTGCCGATCATTACAAACCAAGTTGTCGCGCGAGCGGTAGACAGCATACAGTCCCGGTTGTGCTACGTCCTCGAGGCGCCAAATAGCACGGCAGCGTGCTCTCCACCTGCTCTCGCGCAAGCGGGTCATGGCCCAGCGCTCAGGCGTCTTGGCATTTTGATAACCTTACATTTTATGGTGGCCTAAAATGCAGCTCGCAACGCACATAGCGATAGCGGGCAACATTTAACGCCATCTAATCAAGTGTAAAATGAAGTGAGAACTCCCAGTCAGACAGAAAAGTGCTCACTCTGTTTTATGCTGATCATTAACTGCAACAGGAATATTTCTCTCTGGAGGTTTGTTATTAACGAGCGCTGAAATTACGGGTTTCAATTAACTGTGCTACACTTATATTGAAATAGTGTGGCCGCCACTGTGGGACGTATAAATACTGAAACGAGACGGCTAGCGCATTTTTTCTGTCTGCGAACTAATTTTGTTTCCTGAGAGGGTCCAGATCTTTCAATGGAGAGCCGACAGCATCCAACCGTGTGTTGTACCACAACGGGGCTTTTGTCGTGTGCTGTACAGAATGCAGTCAGCTGTGGGGCTGGCATCGTGCAAACACAGAGACCACAAAGATCATGATGGGGGCCCACTATCAGGGAAACTACTCTGTTGGCATCATGAGCTGACCAGATGTTCCAAAACAAGCACTGGCAAAGCCAATCGGTCTGGCGTTGGCTGATAGCCTTTTTTTGACTTTGTCAATGCATGTTTTGCTTAGCCGTGGTTTTCTTAAAACGTTGTTGGAGCTGCTAGGCCCTCAACAATGTTAAAATAAATTGTAAAAAAGCACACATTACCATAGTAGTTGCTGACACTGAGGCAAACAGCTTTGTGTGTGAATGCGCACATAAATTGCTACCAATCACAGTGAAGATAGCCAATGGCTGTAGTGGGTGGACCCATTGGCCCATGGTGTATGCTGTAGTGGCTGGAAGAAAAATGTAAATGACACAACAACATACCAGTGGATAAATAGCGCTGTCTGAAAGACCCCATATGAAAGTATTTTATATGTATAATTCTCCCAAAGTTAAAAGGTCTTAAAAAGTGGCATTGAGGTGTGACGACCATTATCTGCAGGCCTTAGCATTTGGTGGGTGCTTATTACCACTCTGGTTCATGTCTGAAATATAGGAATGAGGCAAAGCCCACGTGGTATCAGATTTTGCATATTTGATTTCCATGTTTGGACTCTTTCTAACCATTTTTGCACAAGGACATGTCCCTGTTTTTTACTGACTTAAGCACAAACTTTCATTCCTCACCATTGGCACTTCCCCACAAACCTCTTTCTTCCGTTCCCATCTTAAAGAGTCACCCTCTTTACTATGTGAAGGGGGTGATGTCATTATCTTTTTTTTTTTTTCTTTGTGTGTTCCTATTTCGTTTTTTAAAACCTTGTTGTATAGTACATTTGTTTTGCTCTACTTTAAAAATAAGAGCTCTGCTGCGCCAATCAAAGCTGGCAGGTGTTGATCGAGGCTTCAACAGTTGTGAGTGCGCATGCCTGCTTTATCGATAGTCACTACCTTGGTAGACTGGTGTGCTTCGGAGAGGAAAGATGGATGTTTGCATTGGCCCAAGTACTAGCCACAGGCAGGGTCGGCCCACAATACAGCGGTAAGCGCTGCTTTGTTTGTTATGCAAGGCAATATTCATACAATGCGGTGCACTGGTCCGTGGAGGATTTAAGAGGCTGTATACTTAGTGCAATGGCCACGTTTAATTAAAGCAGCCTTTTATTGTCGAGGTGTGATGACATAGCCTGCATATCTATTCGATGAACAAGGTGTCCATGTAATTGCCTGCATTTCTCAATTTGCTTCTATATTTTATAGTTTGGAAAGTGGGTAATTCCTTTTTACTATTCTCTCTTAGGATGTGCGCTTTAAAGATTACCTAAGAGTAAGAGAATATGCAGATATATAAAATATTATATATAAGTAAGAGTAACAAGACCAAAAAAAAAAAGGTTAGGTCATCCTATTCTGGTGTTGAAAGCTCCTTGGTAAGTGAGCTTTTTGTTCATTGAGCCACTGAGAGAAGACCAGGAAGCATAGCCAAAAGCAGAAACATCTTTCCTCCTCTCCGTCAAGAAGGGAAAGATTATCTGATATAAAGAGGGGCTTTTCCACTGGAGAAGCAGGCCATGATCACGCATGTCAGTCAGGTAGATTCAGGCGATTGTTAAATCTATATGCAGGGGGCGTGGCTTGGACGCCGAACAAGATGGCCGCCTGACCTCGGAGCTCCGTTGCGCCGAAACGGACTTTTCTTTCATTTCTGGTATTTTTCTGCCGTTCCAGCGGATTTCCTTCAGCTACAGTCTACAGACCACGGTGCGCTCCCAATGTGATCACCAGACTCGACTTTCATGCAGCAATGCCCCGTTTTCGTCTGGATGTGTAAGTGCCTCAGCGCGATCGCCATTTTAAGACTAGCGCGACGCTCGCGCGAGGCTGGTCTGTGCGCAGTTCTCCTCACAAATGAGATAACTCGATAGTGCTTGATGGCTTCTCCTTCACATGTCCGCTGCTTCTGGCTCATTGCGCCTCCTTCTTATCTCCATGTTTTCACAGCTGCCTCCCAGCCTATTCTATATTAAGCAGCAGTATCTCTCTCACTAATCATTAATGATGCCTCATGGATGACTTCTGCTTCTCTGTATTCCACAGCAGACCCGACACTGTTCTTGCTACTGTTTTTGCGCTTTTTGGTTTGTTCAACAGTGTGTATTGGGTCACGACCATGATTAAGCAGCTTTAGAAGCCAGGTCAAAGGGGTATATTTTTTCCACATCAATCAATAACTACCCACTACAACTCCTGGTTGCCCTCAGGTCATCTTACCATTCTCAGACGGACATTTCAAGTCGGTTGGGGCTACCTTTGGTACCCGGTACGTTGCTGCTCCTCAGTAATCTTTTACTGTTTCTGCTGGTTTCCACGCTTCTTTATTGAACATTTTTGAACAATATTGCACATAATTGAACATTTTTGTCCATTCCGGAATTTTTATATGTGGAACACGACGTGCACCTGTGATTTTGTTTCTGCTCACTCTATTTTCTGCACGCTCAGGTCTCTATGGGAAAACTACGTAACCCAAAGTTCGTCTTTGTGCCCTCGAAGACCTCTCCTACGTCCTCCTCCTCTTCTTCCTCAACAGCAGACCAATCTTTATCCACAGATCAAATGGCGGCAGCGGCTTCCATTCGTTCCTCTCCACCACAATCAGCCTTAAACAAGTCTTCTCCCTCTACTACATCGTCTAAGCGCTTGAAACAAGACTCCCCTCCTCCTGATAAGCCGCCGTCTCCTATCTCTATGGAGCTATTGCTGGAGGAAATACGCGCTCTACGCCCGTTTGTGGAAGAGACCAACACGAAGATGCAGCTTTTTGAGGCAAAATGGGCGACTATGGACAGCTGGGTATCCTCCATGGAACAGCAGATTACGGATATTCACACTAACTCTCAACGTATTTCCTCGCTGGAAAAGTCTGTTCTCACACTTCAACAACATACTGAGGACTTGGAAAATAGAAACAGGAGGAATAATCTACGTATTTATGGTCTGCCGGAATCTTTGGAGGGAGATGACCCTGTTGCGTTTTTCTCTTCTTTTCTTCTGAAACTTTTGGACATCCCTACTACTACTTCTCTAAGCATCCAAAGAGCCCATAGACTTGGCCCTCGCTCCTCATCTTCAACTAAACCACGAGGAGTCATCATTCTATTTCTGAAGTTCACTGACCTCCTTCTGGTCCTTTCTGCAGCTCGATCCAAACGCCAAGTCTCCTGGATGGGCCAGAGGGTGTTCCTCTCTCAGGATGTCTCTAATGCCACTGCCACGAGAAGGAAAGAATTTTTGAATCTTCGGCCTCCTCTACGCTCTCTTGGTGCTAGGTATGGTTTATTCCATCCTTGTCTCTTCAAGGTGACTCATCAAAATCAGACCTGGACTTTTCATGATCCCGCCGAACTCAAAATCCAAACTAATGTTGGCATGGATACCTCTAACTCTGCTAATGGTTGATTACTTAATTTCCTTCTTTTCTTGCAGGTTTTTCCAATTAATGTTCTCGTATTGGCATCTGTTTGTCACTTTTGTTGTTGTTCTTCATTAGTTACTGGATTGTATTCTTTTTTATATGTATTTTCTGCTTCTATATTGTTGCTTTTAGTATAACTGTCTGCATTATCTTCTTTCTTACCTAGACTGGCTAGTGTATTACTCTCCATCCCATACGGTTCGTTTTTGTTCGTCCTCCGTCCTGGTGCAGCTGGCTCTCCTGGCTTTGGGAGGTCATTCTTGTCGAATCCTTCCATAACCCCAACATCTCCCTTTTTTCCCTCTCAGGTATGTTTCTTTCAGTCATCCTTTTTGGATATGTACTGTCTTTTCTTGTACTTCTTTTTTCTTGCCCTTCCTCTTCTTCCCCTTCTCTTTCGCTTCCCTTGTTATTTATTTCTGTCTCTCCTCTGCTCGTACTATTACTTTATCTTTTTCCTTATCCCCTTTTCAACGTACCTTTCAATTTTCTTTTTTCTCGTCCTTTCCTCTCATGTACTTATTGGCATTTCTTTCTTATCTCTTGTTTTTATGGCTTTTTTCCTTTGTTTATAATTTTACTGTTTTTACCTTCAAAGTTATTTCATGGAATGTAAAAGGTTTTATTAATCCGATTAAGAGACAGAGAATCCTCTCCCACCTAGCTTCTTATTACCCAGATTTAGTCCTCTTACAAGAAACTCATCTTACTGAAGCAGAATCGCTTAAGTTGAAAAGAGGTTGGGTGGGTACGGTCTTGTTCTCTCCCTCTTCTAATAAAAAAAATGGTGTTGCTATTTTATGTCACAAAAAACTAAAATGTAAGGTTGTTTCCCAAGATACTGACACTGAAGGTCAATGGGTACTAGTTAAGTTATTAATCAATTCTGTATCTTTAACTGTTTTTAATGTTTATGGCCCTACTCACCCGGGTTGTAATTTTTGGCCTTTAATTACCTTGAAATGTTTTCAGCACAGAGATACCATGTTTATATTAGGAGGTGATTGTAACCAGATTGTTGATCCGTTTCTCGATCGCAAATCTTCTGTTCGCTTTACACCTCACAAATCACACAAACAATTTCTTGACACCATTTCACAGTCGCATCTCACTGACTCATGGAGACTTTCACACCCTGATACCCTTGATTACTCCTTTTTCTCGCCTCCTCATGCCTCTCTTTCCCGCCTTGATTATATTTTTCTTTCTCAACCCCTTTCTCAGAACCTCTTATCCTCTTCTATCGAACCTATAGTTATTTCTGACCATGCCCCTATTGTCACGATCCTCGATCTTCTTCCTGCACCTCCCAAGTCTTCTCGCTGGCGATTTAATAATTCTCTCCTTACGGATCCTCTTTTCTCTTCTTCTTTTCTCTCCTTTGCCAAGGAATTCTTTTTACTTAACTCTGACCCCTCTCTGGCTCCTCATGTTATTTGGGATTCTTTTAAAGCGACCGCACGTGGCTTTGTTATTGACTGTTTCTAAAAAAAAGAAGCACTTTCTTAATAAACAGAAAGGCTTGTTGGCTCATATTAAATCTTTAGAGCATAAATTCTATACTTCCTCTAACAATTCTGTTTTGCCAGATCTCATACGTGCTAAACTTGATTTTAATAAAACCACTACTGATAATGCCTCTTCAGCTTTGCTTCGGAGTAGTGCTCGTTACTATGGGGGTCGTAATAAGTTGGGTAAACTTTTAGCTAACTATCTTAAAACCCGTAAGGAGCGTACTTCTATAGACTCCATTTACTCTTCAGATAACCTACTTCTTCACAAATAACAGGATATTCTTACCCAGTTCCAACTTTTCTATCAGTCCCTTTATACACCTGAATCTCCTCCCTCCACTTCATTTCTTCAATCCTATTTTGAAAGACTGCCTGCCCCCTCCACCTCCCATCTTAATTTTCTTGGTCTTGAGCATGACCTTTCTATTACTGAACTTGATAGCGCCTTAAAGACTCTTACTAAAGGTAAAGCTCTGGGTCCTGACGGCTTCTCTGTTGAATTTTACATGCATTTCTCTGATCTTTTACTCCCTAAACTTCTATCACTTTTTCAATCCTTCTTTCTTTCCGGTTCTGCGGCTGGCACTTTCCATGAAGCCACGATCTGCCTTATCCCCAAGGAAGGTTGTGAGCCTCAACTCTGTAAAAACTACCGTCCGATATCTTTTGTTAATGTGGACTATAAATTATTTGCCAAACTACTTGCTCTGCGTTTGGATCCTCTTATGCCCCATTTTATTGGTAAGGAACAGTGTGGTTTTGTGAAAGGTAGACTCACTTCGGACAATTCTCGCCTTTTCCTCAATGTTTTAAATAAAGTCGCATCTCTTTCCATTCCTTTTGCTGCTATTTCTGTTGATGCTGAGAAGGCATTTGATAGAGTAGATTGGTCTTTTCTGTTTTCTGCTTTGCGCTAGCATGGCTTTGGTCCTAATTTTATCTCCCTTATCTCTTTACTTTACTCGGCCCCCAAAGCATCTGTTCTAGTCAACTGTCATTTATCCTCTTATTTTCCTCTCCAACGTGGTGTCCGTCAAGGTTGTCCTTTATCTCCGCTTCTTTTTGTTCTCGCCCTTGAGCCATTTCTGACGTCTATTCGGAATAATGTATCTATTTCTGGTTTTCTGTATGGCAAGACCCATTTGAAACTCTCTGCATATGCTGATGACATTCTTTTATTTATTTCTGCCCTTGAAAATTCTATTCCAGCTCTATTATTTGAGTTTAACTCCTTTTCACAGGTCTCTGGATATAAGATTAACTCTGATAAAACTGAGATTCTCCCTCTTACAAAATTCTGTCTCCCCCATCAGTTTTCTTCTACTGGTTTTGCATGGAATTCCTCCAAAATTAAATATCTCGGTATATGGTTCTCTAATTCCATCTCCTCATCCATTCAATTGAATATGTCTATAGTTCTTTCCCGTATTGATAAATTATTATCCTCTTGGAATCCTCTTTATCTTTCGTGGTGGGGTCGGCTTGATTCGATTAAGATGATGATATCCCCCATTCTCATATACACTTTTTCCATGCTTCCGGTACACATTCCGGATATTTATTTTAAACGCATTGATTCCTGTCTTTCTAAGTTCCTATGGAATCATAAAAAGTCTAGGGTTGCTTTAGTCACTCTTCAAAAACCGAAATCGAATGGTGGAGTCAATTTCCCAGATTTTCGTCTCTATCATAAATCTTTCTCTTTACGTCAGGCCTCTAGATGGCTTATTTCACAACCTTCTCCTTTTGATCCTCTTTGGCTTTCTATTGAACGCTCGCTACTCTCTGCGTTTTCTCTCCTTGAAGTCATTCATTTCTCTGCTAAGAATTTGTCTACTTCTCTTCCTTTATTCAGATATACCTCCTCTCTTCTAAATTCTTTGGTCCGATCTACTCCTACTACTCGTGAATCCCCCAATTGGTATAATTTGCTTATTCTCCTAAATAATAGACCTATTTTTTGGTCTTCTTGGAGATCAAAAGGTCTTGTATGGGTTAAACAGCTCTTTGATGGCTTTCTTCCATGCTCCTTTCCTTGATTTCGTCTCTTATTTCATTGTCCTCAATCTTTTTTACACAAGTTCACTGTTCTCATGACTCTTATTCTTGACGTTTACTATTCCCTTCCTTTGTTATCATCTCCTATCTCCCAACCTCCTCTCCTTCAAATTTTGCTCACCCTTCCCAAAGCCTCTCTTATTTATAAATTTTCTCGTCCCCTTCTCTGAGTCGCTCTAAATCTAAATTGGAATGTGCTTGGGAGTTAGATCTAGGATGTGACTGGTCGGTTATTCTTTGGGATAAAATTAGGTCCAGGTCTTTAAAAATTTCCCGCTCTGCTTCCCTGACTCAATCTTTGTTTTTTCTATACCACAGATTGTATCTCTCCCCAGTTTTTATTTCTCGCTTCTCTCTCACTCACGACTCTAATTGTTGGATCTGTGGATCCTCTGATGCTGACCTTCTTCACCTTTTCTTTCTCTGCCCTCCTGTTGTTACTCTGTGGGGTGAGGTTTGGTCTTATGTTTCTCGCCTATTCTCTATCTCTATTCCCTACTCTATTCCTCTTCTCTTTTTAGGCAGCCTTTCTGATTCCTTGGATATCCCCTCAGACTGCTCTGGTCTATTAAACCTTATGCTTGCTCTGGCATTCCAAAACATAGCTTTTAACTGGAAATCTCTCAACAATCTCTCTATACAATGCTGGTGGAACTCTCTTTGTCACCACCATAGGCTTGATGTGCGCTTTGCTGCCTCCTCCACTCCCTCTCTTAATAGAGATTTATTTTGGTTGCCCCTCAAAACATACCTTGTTCGCATGGCTTTGAAACGCACTTCACATTTATCCTCTGACAATTTTAAACCTCCATGAGTGATTTTTGCTCTGTCCTCCTTATCATACCTCATATATTGCCTATCTTTTCCTGCACTCAACTGATGATCTATTTCTGATTTTCTTATCTGCTTATTCTATTTGCCCTGTTTGCTTCCTACTTCCTTTATAATGTCTCCTTTTCTTCTTTTCTTATGTTTCTTTCTCCCCCTTTTTCTTTCTCTTTCCTTTCTCTCTTTCCTTCCCTTCTTACCTATGAAATCTTATAAAATGCTTTTTGTCTATTTTACTAGATGGTATTGGCCTATTGTACTTTTAACTCTGCATTGTTAATATCATTTGTATTGGTCGATATCTCTTTGTTTTTCTTTTTCATGATTTTCTCAATAAAGCATTTCAAACATAAAAAAATCTATATGCAATGCTTTTCCAGGTACTGCAGTTTGGCCTCAAGGCTTCTGCTAGAGTCCTCACCAAGATGCTGGCCTCTAATAGCAGCCTTACATGAGCAGAAATATGAATTCATTCTTATCTGGATGATTTATCCCCCAGATGAAACTGACAGACACTCAAACATCTGTTCAAATACTGTAGAGATTTAGGTTTCAGCGGAATGTTCAGAAATGTTTCCACGGTCCTCACATACGCAGCCTGGTTCAAAACAGATCTCGGTGTTATGTGTCTCCCTCCAGACAGGTGGAGGAGACTGATTCAGAGACATTCAAATTCTGAGTAAAAGTCAAGCCTGAGCCAAGGACTGCAAATCCAAGGAGGCATCGTGGGTACCCCCTCTTTCTGCTAGAAGGGGTTCATCTTATACACAGATATAAGACTGTCTCATGATAACAGTACTTGCTCCTTCTTTTTGCCTGTTTTTCTTTTGAAGCAACACGCCGCTTTGTGGTACCCCAGGCATGGCCACATAAGTGTCCTTTAGTTCATCATATTCTGCAACATTGAGACTACTATATCAGATCTTCGGGATCTTTATTCTAGTGTCAGATACTATAACGGATCAGCTTCAGCGGCTACATATCAAGAATTTAGAGAGAGGTGTTCCCTTGAGATATCAAGCCGCAGTAAAAATAACAATGGTTATCAGAAGGATGGGCTGGTGGACAGTTTTGGCATGCCAGACTGTTCTGGGTCTTTGGGTATGGCAGCTTAGAAGGGTTTTGTACAACCGACTCAGAGAAAAGAATTTGGCATACCGATGGACAACTCTTTCACAGTGCCTTGCTTGAAAAGGCAATTGGAACAGGGTCACATTTTGATTTCGGCAGAGGAGAATCTAGTCTTACTCAGACCTATTCAGATTTGTGGTTGGGACAACCTGGTTGCAGAATCTCTTAGCAAAGTTTGTCCGTTTTACCAGAATCTCAGATTAGCAACTCACATATTTCATGAAATTTCCAGAAGATTTGGGACTCCAAAGGTAGATTTTTTGCAGATGATCAGAACACCCTACTTCCCAACTTTTTCTCCAGATTTTAAGAATCCTCTGCCTATGGAGGTGGGTATATTGACAAACCGTGGCCCAGCTCTCTGTTATGTGTATTCCTTCTATAACTCTGGCAGTGAAAACCACTGACTCCTTGTCCATTATAAACAAACAAGTATGATTTCTGCTCTCTCCTTCTACATTTTAGATATTAACTGATGTATCAGAAGTATATATCAAAAGTTCAGAGGGAGAGAGCAGAAATCATATGTGTTTGTCCATATTGGACAAAGAGACAGTGGTTTTCACTTCTGATGGAAATTTTAGTGGACCCGGTTACTTCTGGTGGGACCATATCCTTAGAATCCTCCTATTTTACTACATCCAACATGTGTTGTTCAACTAAGGCTGACAGTGTGATGGTTGAAAGGGATAGCCTTAGAAGGCTAGGACTTTTCAATTCAATGGCTACATCTACTGAAGCTTCAAGAAGAACATCAACCCATAGGCTACATAAAAACTAGCAGGCACCTTTTAGTAAATGGTGTGAAAAGAAGGACAGACCACTGACTGAATATTGGAAACAAACATATTGTGTGAACGGAAGATCATGTCTAAAATATTGACCAAATTATTGAGAAGGTAAGTATATATTTACCATTCTTAACTTCACATCTATGTACCTTCACAATATATATATTGTCAAGGTACATATATGTGGAGTTATTTATAGATAAACATGCTTGCCTATAGAAACTTACCTTCACAATACTTTTGTCCTCAATATTTTTGTAACAATATTTTGCCCATCCAATATTTTGTTTAAACACCAGAAAGGACATCTCCAGTTCTCTGTCCACCAGAGTTGCATGATGATGTTTATTAGAGGGTGGTCAGTGTCCACCTTAAAGTTGAAATGGTGTTCTATTAAAGCATTCCGACCCCCATGGGGTCCCCTATAACCTACTGAGGGTTTGATTCTGTGTGAGACTCTTGAACAGGTTTGAAATATTAGGGCCCAAGGTAAAAATGTGGTTCCTGATTGTGATTTGCTTTTTGATCACTCTGCTTTACAGAAGCTTTGGGCACAGCACAAACACTCATTTCCAAGGACCCAGGACTGGATTTGGCACCACTTGGCAGAACAGGACTCACAGCAGAGGAGCCCAGGTGCTGGTAGTAAGATGCAGGTGAAGTATTTTATATCCCTGAGAATTGCAACATGAGGCAAGCCCAACAAGCCCTTGGAGAGCCTTTAGAAATGCAGGATATAGAGAGCAGGGTCCATGCAAGAAGCAGCAGGCAAGACAGCAAAACAAACAGCAAAGTAGCAGTCCCTCCTGGCAGCACAACAGCTCCTCTTCACGGCAGAATGCCCCCAGTCCAGAAGTGTTCCTGAGAATTTGGTGTCAGAGGACCAGTTCTTATACCCATTTTAGCCTTTTAAGTAGGGAGATTTCAAAGAAAGGCCTTTCTAGTGCAAAACACCCTGCCCTTCCTGGCTCTGGCTCCAGGCACACTACAGAGGGGTATGCATCTCTTTGTGTCAGTCTCTCTCTCTTACTCTAGATCAAGAAGACCCATCAGCCTGGTGATGAGCCATCAGGATATTCAGGGCACACCTCTGATCCCTTTGTGTGTGACTGTCTAGAGGGAAGTCTAGCTGTCATCCAACCCAGACGTGTATTCTAGGGACAGGCAGAGGCACAAAATTAGTTAACGTAAGAAAATGCCAACCTTCTAAAAGTGGCATTTTCAGACATGCAATTTAAAAAACAACTTTACTATAAGATGGGATTTTAAATTGTGAGTCCAGAGACACCAAACTCCAATTTTCTATCTGCTCACAATTGGAAGTTACACTTATAAAGTCTTACAAGGTAGCTCCAGTGCTAGCATAAATGAGAGTTAGGCATTGCTCAAGTGAAAAATTAATTTAGCAGTTTGTCACTACCAGGACATGTAAAACTCGAAAACACATGTTCTATCTTTTAAATAAACTGCACACTGCCCATGGGGTTACCTACGGACTACCTTAGGGGTGCCTCACATATAATAAAAGGGAAGGTTTGGTCTTGGCAAGTAGGTGAACTTGCCAGGTCAACTTGGCAGTTAAAAACTGCATGCACAGGCTTTGCAGTGACAGACCTGTGACACGTTTGAAGAGTTAGTCATATAGGTGTTATAATCTGTGCTGCAGGCCTATTGCTAGCATTTGATTTGCAGGCCCTGGGCACATATAGTGCAATGTACCAGGGACTTGTTTAGCAAACATATTATGCCAACCATGGATAAACCTAATGCCATTACATTTTAGACACAGGACACATGCACTTAAGCACTGGTCAGCAGTAAAAAGAAGTGCCCAGAGTCCTAAATCCAGTCAAAACAGGAAGTCAGAAGGAAAGAAGACAGGGGAAATCACGCCAAAAATGGCAGGTCTATCAGTTGCAATACAATATTTAAAACAATACTGAACATAGCAGGTAAGTAACAGTGTACAACAGTACATAAGTGGTTAAATGTCGGCCTTTTTTGCGGGGTCATCCCAGAACCTTTTGCCTTCCTTCTGTATTTTTTCTGACCTGTTGTTGGTAGTTTTATGACTCTGGACACTTTATCACTGCTGATCAGTGCTAAAGTGCATGTGCTCTCTCTTGTAAAATTGGTAAGATTGGTCTACACCTGCTTGGCATATTTAATTTACCTATAAGTCCCTTGTACAGTGGTATCCCATATACCCAGAGGCAGTAAATGAAACGCTACTGGTGGGCTTGAAGCGCTGCTTGCGCCACCCACCAAAGTAGCCTTTCAAACCTTTCTCAGGCCTCTGCCACTGCAGGGTTTGCGCGCACAGTTTACTTCCACTGCGATGTGGCATATAAAGTGGTAGCCATGTCTGCAGCTCTCCTTTTACTACATATCAGTCAGCCCTAAGGTAGGCCCTAGCTGGCCCTGTGGTCAGGGTGCAATGTAGGTAAAAGATAGGACATGTGCCTTAACTGTGTAGCATGTCCTGGTAGTGACAAACAGCCATTTTGGTTTCTCAATACTGTGATGCTGCCCTCTCATAGGAATGCATTATGGATTCCCTTATATGTGTTTCAGTGGTAATTTCTGATATGAGAGGAGCAGCGTGATCAAGTTTGGTATTTTTGGAATAGTGGTAATAAATGCTACGTAATAGTGTGCGCAGATTTATTATCACTATTTTAGAAATACCACTTTTAGAAGTGGGAATTTCCGTGTGCTATGTGTCTTTGTGCCTGCCTGATGTGTATTGCATGTCTGTCTCTGGAGTGACAGGGGCTGGGGAGGTGCAGTGGCTCCAGAGGGGCTCGGTGAGTCAGCACTAGGCTGAATAGGCCCATCTGCATTTGGAGTGGTGGGAGGAGTAGCACCTGGGCCTTAATAGGACAGGGCCTGCCTCACACAATGCTGGATCTGCCCCCCTGTGGTGTGTCTGGGACCAGGACCTACAAAGGCGTTGGTTGTGCACCTTTAGAGAAAGGTGTGAGTGCCTCCAGAACTGGTTTGGACCAGGCGCAGAGCCCTGGGCCATGGGGAGAACAAAGAACATAGGGTGTATAAGTATTGGGGCTGTGACCCTATGTATGGTGTGCTGCTTGGTGCTGACTTGGAGCGGAGGGACTGCTGGGCACCAGGAGGAACCATCACAAAGGACTCGCCCTCTGCTAGAGGGCCCTGTGAGCTGGCCTGCCTGGGCCCAGCTCTACCCTAGATACTGCCCTGCTGTGAGGGGTGAATTAACATGCAGGCACTGCTACTGCCTGGTGCACAAGAATGGCTAGACTGCCATCCCTCCTGTTAATTTGAAAGGAAGTGTGTGGAGTGCTTAAGGGTACTCCCTCATCAGTTCTACGACCTAAGGGCGAAGCGCTTCTGTTTTTATTACCGTGCCGACCTTGCCTGTGGCTATCAAGGGACGAGAGAGGGGAGCTAAGCCAGGAGAAGTGCTCCCCCTCTCCCTGGTGGCCTGTCACTGTTTTCCTGCGGTGTGTGCAGCCAGGGCTCTGCTGATGGCCCCGGGCTGCAGGAGACCACTACGCAACACAGGCGGTAGTTCCCTGGTGTTGCGGGGCACGACAAAGCCAGAGAAAGCAGGAGGAAATCAGGCAACCCCTGTGCCCAGTTGTGGGCGGGGCCCACTAACGCGAAGGAGAAAGCAGGTGGAAGTCAGGCATCGCCTGTGCCTGGTTGTGGGTGGTGCACACTAGCGCGAAGGAGACAAGCAGGAGGTAGCAGAGCTTTGCGGCTTACCATCGGCAGTCAGGCAACGCCTGTGCCTGGTTGTGGGCGAGGCACTCTAGCCCGAAGGAGAAAGCAGGCGGAAGTTGGGCAACGCCTGTGCCTGGTTGTTGGTGGGGCCCACTAGCGCGAAGGAGACAAGCAGGATGTAGCAGAGCCTCACGGCCTCCCATCAGCTGAGGGCCGCTGGAGGCTCACCGTAAAGAAGTGGAGAGGCGGAGACTGCGCTCCATGCCTTTCTGCCCCCGAGGGACCTGACCGGAGGACGACGGCTGCCAATTATCGCTCTCATCCCCCAAGGAGTGGTGAGTGGGGCTGAGCCTCCTTTTTCTTACACTCGGGCCGTGGTGGTGACGGGCCCCGCAAGTTTAGTATTGTGCAGCTGCGCCACGTGATCGCGGGCAGCTGCCTCCTTACCGGGAGTAATTGTACAAAGGGAAATATGGCCTTGCTGGTCTAGGGGCGCGGCCGGCCCCCCTTGGCCCCAGCCCTCACTTTTGAAAAGGGGCTGTGCAGGGCGAGCCCAGGACTAGGGCTCTAAGCTCTGTAACGCATTTCCCAAAGGAGGGGGGAACGGAGATTCCTGCACTCCATGTTGACTGGGGAGTTACTGCCATCCTGGGGTAATGAGTACTTTTACAGGATGTTTACAGCTATTGCCCTGATTGAAATGTGTATGTGGTGATCCTTTCCTAGCAATGATTCTACTGTATGGTATGCCCACTGCTAGTAGCTCCTATGGTGCATTATGTGTTTCATAATATGTCTATGCATAATGGGTTTATGCTGAGTATACTGTTACCAGTAGTTACTGGTTGTTTTACTACTTGGGTGTTCTAATGGTGATGACAGTGGCCCGATTGGCCCTGTAATGCATATAATCCCCTGTGAAGTGATACTTAGTGCCAGGTGGCACAGTGTATATATATGATTATGCTGTAATGTGTGTTATGAGTAATACAAAGGCTATTTTTTTATAACCTTGTGTGGAGTTTCTTTTGTGGTGTGCCTAGTGTGTCGCTGCTGTGTGAGATTGTTGCTCAAACGCTTTACACATTGCCTCTGGGATAAGCCTGACTGTTCGTGCCAAGCTACCAAGGGGGCGAGGAGGGGTTATATTCAGCATGTAACTCACTTGCCCTGTCTAGAGTGGTGGTTTCTTCCTGTTTTAGGTGCACGCCCTAGCCAACCAGAAATCCCATTTATAACAGTTCTCATTACAGCCTCCCGTGTGTGTTGCATTTGTTTCCTTGAGTTTTTAGCAGCTGCTCTGCACGTGGTGTCCGCATACTTGGGAACACCGGATCTTGGTGTTAGGACGAAGCGAGACCTTGACGGAGGTCCCCGTCACTTGGAGTAGGAAGGAACCTCCGCGACAGTATTGCATTTCCCATAAGAGAGGCCTGGTGGCATCTGTGCTCCACGCTGTGTGGAGAATTACTGCATAAAAGGTAATGTGGATGTATTGGGCCCTGATATGGCGTATGTAGTTTACGTTGGATTTACAGTATCAGGATTCTTATTGTTATTTCAGGAAGTTGCAGTCATGTGTATAATGATGGGGGTTTGGTAACCTGTGCAAACTAGGAGTAGGTACTCATTGCACTACATGTTCGTTTATGACAATTGCACGATTGGCAAAGTAGGTTTATGTAATTCCTGTGAAGTCATGACAAGTGCCTAGTGGCACAGTAATATATGTGATTGTGATCTAATGTGCCTTTATGGATGATACAAAGGATATTTTTATATAACCTTGTTTGGAGTCACTTTTGTGGTGTGCCTGGTGTGTCACTGCTGTGTGAGTGTGTTGCGCAAACGCTTTACACATTGCCTCTGGGATAAGCCTGCCTGTTCTGCCAAGCTACCAAGGGGGTGAGCAAGGTTATCTTCAGTGTGTAACTTCCCTGACCTGACTAGAGTGGTGGGCTCTGCCTGGCTTAGGTGCATACACTAGCCAACAAGAAACCCCATTTCTAACAGTACTTATCAATGATAACAGACTTCAGGAAATTGGATTCTTTTTGTCAATTTTTGGACCAGCTAACAGAGGTTGCAAATCTGCACTGTCTACCTTAAGAAGATGGATGAGGGATGTAATTACTGTTGCCTATTCAGGTTAATGATGCTCTTTTCCAATTTCTATTCGAGGTCATTCTACAATGGGTATTGTGGATGTTTTTATTACGGACATGTATTAACAGAACTTAGACTGCACTTTCTACATTTGTGAACCACTAATGTTCGAATCATACGCAAGGAGGGGAATTACAGCCTGGTACAAAGGTGTTGAAAATAGAGAATGTACCTTGAAATGATTGTTGCATAAGAGTTCGTGTTTGTATGAAATAGGATTATTAGATGCAAAGGAAGTGAGTTCTCCACTAGTCTGCAATTGTTTTTTAACTGGGAACCAAGTAGCCCATTGTAGCATTTGACTCTGTCAGGGTAAGGAAACAAAGCAGTCCATGGCCAAATTAGGGGAAGTGGCGTGAGCTAGTAACTCCAGCACACCTGCATGCAACACTCATTTTCTTTTTATAATGGAAAAGTACTGTTATTATACAAACAGTAATAAATACTACACATTAAATTACAAATATATACAATCAGGAAGTTGAAAATACCTTTGGTGACACCCTCATATCATGTTACACCCTAGTGGGTCCTAAATCATATAACCTCAATACCCTAACCTATATCAGATACAATATCACAGTATAAAGGGGTGTCAGTATCAATAAGACATGCCTATTGGCCTTGTTGGGATGTCATCTGATTAGTAAAAGCAGAAATGTATTATAATTGACCATTGCAAGACCATTGAATTCAATGGGGCAATCTCAGTGTATAATACATGTTATAACTCACCCTTGAAGTCAATGAGGGAGTACCAAAAGTCCATTGCATACATTATACGGGAAAATCATACATTATTAATAGGGCTCCCGGTTTTACGGTATTTATTTTTTAACATTTACGTCTGTATTTATCCATATTTATTTTTTGCTCATCTTATTGGTATTTATCCATATTTATTTTGTGTTTTGTGAATATATGGAGTCATAAAATGGTCTATTTCCACATTTATTTAACTGATAAGCATGCACTCATACTTTGCTGCTTGTAGTTTTTTAGCAAATTAAGCAGCCAAATATAGCAAAACACTACACCTTCAGGTAAATTTGAGCATTATAATACCAATATATATATTACCATAAACCTGATTTAGAGAAATCTCAAACTACTTTTACCTTCCCATGCTGCCTATCTGCTCAGCTGTTGCCCTAGAAATCACGAAAAACAGCTTGGAGAGTCACCCACAAGAAGCAAACTTTTCTGCATTTTTCCGCTTTTAGAAAATAAATACAGACAGGAAACACTTTGTTTTCTGTCTGTAATTATCTGTAAAAATCCGTAAAAATGGAAAACCGGGAGCCTTAATTATTAACCATCAGCTTTGTCAATAAAGCATTGTGTTGAAAAACATATGCTGCACAGTCTTTTTTATTATTTTTATTAGCTTGCTACTACAATCATGGGACCAACCAATAGGGAATCCCAGGACTCCCAATCCCATACACCCAAGCAGAGACACAGGAACCAATTATGTTGCCGGTCGGACGAGCATCTAACCGGCATCGTTGCGGTAAAGGGACAGGCCGACAGGTAGTCGGGGGTCCTGACTGCCAAATTAGGATTACACTGCCGTGGAGGTGGTTGGAAACATTCCTCTTTGCATTGAGGCTTGTGCTGCGGCCCGGACAAGGGCTGAAGCACAAGCCCCAATGCAAAGAGGCATGTTTTTATTCATTCCTGCACCATGTGGCAGGCACCATGAGGTGCCCACTACACGAAGCAGGGATGTTTAGGGGCACCACAGGTGCCCCCCAGGGCCCATAGCAGAAGGCCATGGGGGACAGGGCCTCTGCTAGGGGCCCCCAGAAAGCCTTTCCGCCAACCTTTTCACGTCGGATGAACTGACGTGAAATGGCTGGCAGAAAGGTGGATTGTAATCCCTACTGCTGTGCCTGAGAAGGCATCGTGGAGTGTGATCCGACCGACCACCCGATGGGCTTCTTGAGCCTGTCGGAAGCTGTCGGTTGATCCCTGGAGCAATGCGGTCTGACCAACCACATCGACTGACTGGGAATATAGATGTCAGTGGGACCGATACCGATGGCATGACAGTTTCGGTCCCACCGATATTGTAATCTTCCCTTAAGGAGAGGTTTAGACTCGAAACGCCTCTTACAGGGTCATATATTTAACTTGCTGGGAGACTTAAGGCTTGCTGTTGGAGGCAATCTCTGGAGGGGTGCTGCACTCTCTGCACTCCCCACATCATCATTGGTGGTGTCTGTAAGAAATTAGGTTGTTGGTTGCGTGGGGTGGTTGAGAGGCTGGCAGAGCACCTTAAGCCCACTTCCAAGGGTCCAGGACTGGGGTCAGCACTCCTCAGCTGATCTCTGTTTGTTCTGAGTTGAACGGCGGAAGGCTGACTCTCTGCGTTCAGCTGGTGAGGAAGGAGCAGATCCATTCTAGGGCTTTTTTCGCAGATGCCGGCATCGTGGCGTCTTACACAGAGGTTGTGGCAGGAGACAGTGTTGAAGTGGTTGAGAGGTCTAGGAGGATGAGGACAGCAGTGTCACCTCAGTCAAAGAGGGTGTGAATGCCATCTGTGGCGGCGAGGAGAGCAGTATCGGTACTGTGGCTGCTTCTGAAGCCCGATTGAGAGAGGTCCAGGATGTTGTTTGTTTAGATAAATTCGGAGAGTTGGGCATTGATGGCTTTCTCAATGACTTTGTCTGGGAAGGGGAGCATAGAGATGGCTCTGTAGTTCTTATCTATCTAACCTAGCTAACATTTTGCTGTGTTGTTCTAAATAACTGTTTACACGTATTTGTTTATGATTTACTACATTCAGCTTTTGTGTGTGTTTTGTGCATTGTTTACTTGCAAGACCACAAACTATTAGTTCACAAAGTGAACTAAGATAATGAAGTTTGAAGCACCTACTTTAAAATGCATGCTGCCCAAATGCCCCCTTGACATTTTCAAACTCAATGATAGTGAATACTGTTTAGCTACCCTTTTCTTGACCCTTAGACAGGCATGCGACTGACCTAGCAGCAGGAAGGACTTACCTGTTATTTTGTGCTGAAAATACTTAGTGGTATAGCAATCACATTCCTCCAAAGTTGCATCAATCCATCAATATTCAGTGCTCGTTTGATTTGCAAATATTCTGTGTTGTGTTCTGTTTTCAGTTTAGATCTCTTGTTCCCTCTCTTTGAAGGATCCCACACATCTTTTGTTAGAATGAATGTTAATTCCTGGATTCACTTGCTCTGCAGCCATTGCCAGTTCTGTTGCTGTCAACTTGGGTTTTCCAAAGGTGGGTATTACTTAACGGTTATCAGCGTTTCAAAGTGGCATGTCAGTATTCTTATTTTTTTTATGTTTCATCTTTAAAAAAAATAGTAAAACGTATTAGTTTCTCTAAAGTCTTAATTCTATGTTCACGACTTTGCCATAAGTCGCAAGCTCAATGTCCACAAAACCACTTATTTTTCCTACAAAATCACTTTTCTGCTCCTCTTCTCATTCACTATTACTCACAATTTCTTCGGGTGTGTTTCCGAATTGTATTTTAGATATGCTTTCATTTTCACAATTAAACTCATCCAAATTCTTGTTATTGATCAAAGTTACAAGTTGGCTACCCACTAATCCACTTTTTTTTGTAGAACTATAAATTTCCTGCTCCTTTTATCGTTCACATTTACGCGCACCTTCCTCAAATGTGTTTTCCAAATGCTCTTTCTAATTGAGTTTGGTTTCAGTATTGAACTCACCAAGCTTGAGCCTCAACCAAACTCACAAAATATCTACTTGGAACTTTGTACATCCTCCTGATATTTCTGTATACAAAACCACATTTGTATGGTTCAAGAAAAAACTTAGAGGGGCATATTTACAAGGGAAGTGGTGCCACTTCAGAAACAAAGGGCTGCTCCATATTTACAAGTATATGGTGCAGCACTGCGTTTCCCCCTGCGCTGGCGCTACACTTGGCAGTGTAGCGCCAATGCAGGCACACTTTCACCATAGTGCAAGGGTGTATGCGTGCAGGGAAAGATTGTTTATGTGCAGGAATGTCCCCCTTCCTGCACATAATCTTTAAATGCTGTTTTGTAACTTCTATGTGTGCTGCTTAATGCCGGTTAAGACCAGGTTTTCCTTGGTCTTGATTCTGGCACTGCCTCCTATTTATGCCTCCCTTGTAAATAGGGGGCAGCGTCAGAATCAATGGGTGATGTGTTGGAATGCCCACAGCAACACCCATTGCCTTCCCCTTTTACGCTAAGCATAGCGTGAAAGGGGGCCTTATATACAAGATAGCGTTAAGCAACGCTGCCTTGTAAATAAGGCAAGGCCCCTCCCGCCATCACAACGTCACTAAAAGTGACGTTGTGGTGGTGATAGGGGCTTGTAAATATGCCCCATAGTCTGGTCTTCGTAGCATTCACCCACACATGCCTTGCTTTCAAATGTGTTTTTTTCAATCATGCTTTACATTTGTATTTCGTTTGAGTTTTGTGCTCTTGTTGAAAATTGTATCTTCAGTCAAACTCACTAATTCAGCTTTTGAACGGATACTCGTACGTAACGTACATGTCTGCTCCATTTCCTTGGTGACTTGTGGGAGGAACACTGCTCTGTGCACCACTTTTCCTAGAAAAGTTATGATTTCAATAAAGGGAAATATTTAAAAAAAACACTCTACCCTTTCATGCATATTTCTGACCCTCTTAAAAAAATAATTTGCGAGATCCATTAAAATCACGAGTTAGGATTTTAACAAAACATTTTTGCAATTGGTATCTTTTGTAATTTCTGCAATGTAAGTGAAAATCTTTTCACTCAGCTTTTTCACGTTTTTACCCTTATGGTTTGTTTTTATTTATTTTGATCAGCTACTCCTTGTTATACTGTAGCCGATAACCTTTTATGCTTGTTTTGATTCGGTATACCAACTCTGCATCAAATCTGGTGGATATTGATTCCTGTTTGACTAACCTGTGGGCATATTATCAAGCCAGGCGATAAAATTATCGCTGCTTTAGCGACAGAAAACTGCCGCTAAAACGGCAAATGGAATTCCAATTGAAGCCCATGTTAGACGTCCTTCACATTTAACATTGGCTTCAATTGGAATTCCATAGAGCATATTATCAAGCCCATTATCGCCGTTTTAGTGGCAGTTTTCTGCCGCTAAAGTGGCGATAATTTTATCGCCTGGCTTGATAATATGCCCCATGTTTTCCAATTTCTCTTTTTCTTGTAGAAGAGAAGACCTTTTAGATTTTCCTGAAGTAGTAATCTTCATCTAGGGAGAGAGATGCTGCTATACAGCACAGATAAGTCTACAAAAAGGTTAGTGTTTTAATGTACTTGAGTACTCTTTCACACAACTTTCACTATATTTATTTTGTGAAGGAGACTGTATTAAAGTTGGTGTCACCAGTGATCTCATTGCTGCAAAAATAGGTATTTATTTTTAGAGAAACTTTTTCTTCAATATGGTTGTAACCATCAGGGCTGGACAGGCCTTTTATTCCACAGGGTATTTCTCCCTTGGGCTAGAACATTTGGAGGCCTACGTTGAAAGCCTAGAGCCGCTCCAGGTGCCTCTGTCACTTTCCCCATCTCCCCAAGATTAATTGCAGCTGTCACGGGGAAGCTTGAACAGAGGGCAGGAGGAAGGGGGAAGCCAAAGCGAAAAATGATAAATCAGAGAGGGAGAGGAGAGACAAGAGAAGGGGACAGAAAATGGATAGATGGAAAGAGATTGCATGGGGAGATGAAGGAAGGGGGATGGTTTGACCATTTTTACCAGAGCTGCTTCGAAAAAAGTTTTTTAAAAAAACACTTACCTGTGACGGTTGTTCGACCAGCCGCTGCCTCTCCTCCGTCCTCTTCTTCCTCACTCCAGTCCCACAGCAGGATGCAGCAGGAAGCACCTGGCTCCAAGACTCCCGATAGCCAACCACAACGCTGCAATGCAGCATTGTGATTGGTCTGAGCGCCGTGGATCGGCGCTCAGCCTGGGAATGGGTGCCTGAGCATGTTCTTCATGCAGGCTGTAATGCAGCCTGCATTAAGAAGATGCAAACAGCACATGACTGTTTGGCCGTCATGTGCACTTAGGGGTGGGCAAACCACTCCTCCCCTGCTCCTCTGTCGTTGGAGCAGCCCTGTCCCAAATGCAAAGCTGCAGCAGAGGGAAATAAAGTATGATAATAAAGCAAGTTGTTATCATTTTATGTTTCCTTTACTTCACTGCTGCGATGCAGTGGGGCGACGCTCCTCTGCCTTAGCGGACGAGCAGCCACTGGTTTTCTTCTTACTGGAACTAGCTTACATTTTATATTCTAAAATGTCATGGATGGCTACTGTTCCTGTAATGGCTTATAGAACCGTATGCTATGCTGCTGATCCTCTTGGAGTCCCCTTCCCTCATGCTGCTATTATGATGCATTCGTTTTTCGCTCTTTTGGCTTATATTTTAAATCTTCCTTGGGACCTTCTATTATATAATAGCTGCTATTGTATTGAATTGTATTGAATTTTAAAGTATTTTAAAGTATTTTAAAGTATGCTATATAAAATTAACATACATTTTTTTTATGCATATGCGATATTTGTGTTGTACTTTTGTGATCTGCGTGATTGAAATAAAGTTGATGATGATGATGAATAATTTTCATCTTTGTTCTGGGTTTAATTTTACTCAGTATGTGGTCCAAAGCTTCTCTACTCATGTAGTCAACTAGGCATGTGATAAAAACGTAAATTAGATGGGTTTGACACTTACTTTTAGGAAATTTGAACTAAAGTTTTGTTATGCCTCCAGCAGAGTATTTACCATTTAAGGTGTTGTAAAAATCTTTTCATGTTGTATCTTTATATAATACTAAATCATGTGTCTTCATCTGAGTGCACCTGGTATCAGAATGCTCCTCTCTGAAGAAAAACATAATAAACCATCCCTTGCGTCTTTAGCCACATGGCAGCCTCATACCACTAAAATCCTAAACAAGTAAGTGGCAAGTAGACAGGAACTTTCAATGCCGCGTGTGTTCAGCCAGTGGCCAGTTCAGCCAGTGGCGGCTACTCCGCTATGGCGGAGGAGCATCGCCCCACTGCTTCCTCGCAGTGCCAGAAGCAAAAAGATAAAATGGTAATAACTTTTAGTTATTGCCCTTTTATATTTCCTTTGCGGATGGGCGCTGCTGCTCTGCTAATGGAGCAGGGCAGGGGAGGAGTGCTTTGCCCACTCATAAGTGCGCAATGACTGTTTGGTCAGCCCTCTTGGACCGACCCCTACAGCCCCTGGCTGGACACTGTATCACAGCGCTCAGACCAATCACAATGCTGCATTGCACTGTTGTGATTGGCTACGGGGAGGGAGCCTGGCTGCCTGCTTCCTGTTCCTGTCTGAGTCAGAGGCAGGAGAGCAGGAGCAGAGAAGACGTGGGACCCGCCATCAATGTAAGTTTAATTTTTTATTTTTATTATGCTGACTCCACCCTGAACCCTCCCTGCACCCGCCCACTGACCCGCGAGCCATGCCAGCCGCAACTCGGTTCAGCCAATGCCCTTAGTTGACTGAAGCCTGTGTTTTCTTAACCAGGAGCTGCCTGGAAGATGACACATTTAAAAAGACGTATTTCGCTACTATTTACAGGATTAGAGGTTGAGAGGAGAGATAAGGATAAAGTATGAGGAGGGATGAGAGAGTTTGGAAAGAGTGTTTCAGTGGATGTGTAAGGAAGATAGAAACACTATTAAAAAGCTGCGTAGGTCCTGCTCATGTCACCAGCTGTGGTTGCTGTTCTAACTTTTATCCCATTTATTTATTGTAAATCTATATACATTATGCTGTAACCCAGCGTTCAAGAGGTCACAAAAGTAATGCGCATATTATGCTCTAGATTACTGGGTCTCGCCTTCTTTGATTTTGATTTTTAATGAAAGATGCGCAGCGCAATATTTCCTTACGGCTTAGGGGGGTTATTTATGAGAGCCTTGCATCACTTTTGCACCACATAAAGTTGTACATGCCTACCGCAGTGCCCTGAATCAGATTTATGAAGCCACACAAAGCCACACTGCGTGGCTTTGAGTGGCCTCATAAATCTGGATTAAGGCGATGCAGTACAACTCGCTGTGCTGCCTTACTTTGCACTATAGAGGCTTTCCGTGGGATTTCCATGCAACACACATGGATTTTGACGCTGCCCCACATATACAAATCATGGAAACCTGAGGAAGCTCCAAATCCTTACACCTCCCGAGGTGAAGCGTAACACTATCTTTATTTCTCCTGCATCCTGCAGCATACATAGAAAGAGGAAAACACCTCTTAGGATTGTTTCTGTGCAGGAAAGTGCCCCTGCCCCAATCCTGCATGCAATGAAGGCACCCTTGTACCATGGTGCAAGGGTGCCTACGTTGGCACTAAGATGCCAAAATGGTACCAGCACAGGGAGAAAGGGCAGGAATGCACCGTTTTGCATAAATACGGTGGATTCCTGCCCTTTCACTTTGGCGTAGGGCAGCGCAGCAAGCTGACTTACTGCACTGCCCTACGCCAAAGTCTCGTAAATGAGGGCCTAGGTTTGTGTAGAATAAATCAAATAGGATTACCAAAAAAATGCTCAACACCATGATATAATACATATAAAAATATCAATCAGTGCACATTAGATAGGGCAGTGCACATACCTATGAAACAGAACAGATATGGTACATAATTGCTATCACATGCACCCAAAAGTGTTCGACGACAAGATTCACCATAAACAAACAACCACCAGAGCACAAAACATTTCACAAGCACTAATACAATTCAAATATGCCACATAACCATTGTTGGACCCGGCCCTTCTGGCAGGTTCACCCCGAAACTTTTTGCTTTTCATTGATGACTTGGTTTAGTGATTTTTGGGTTTCTGCGCACTTTACCGCTGTGTCCCAGGGTAAAGTGCGTGCGTGTTGTGAGGTTGGCCTGCCCTCCCATAGGAATGCATGGGGGAATGTATGTGTCCTGGCAGTTCCTGATGCGTGGGGTGTGCAGGCCCGTGTTTGGTATGTGCGGACTCGTGTGATTGAATGCTGCACGTTGATGTGTGCGGCGTGCATGTACCTAGTGTGGAAGTGCCACTTCTAGAAGTGGGCACTTCAGTGTGCAGTATGAAATGTGTGGCTTGTCTGGCGATTGGCTGGTGAGGTCAGGTGACGGACTAGGGAATTCCAAAGAGTCAGGAGGAGTCACCCAGTGGTGAATGGGGAGTTAGCATGTTGATGGCTGGGGAGGAGTGTACCTGGGTCCTGAATAGGACAGGGCTTCCCCCACACAATGCTGGCGCCGGCCCCTGTGGTGCGTCTAATGACCCTAGCCCTGCCAGTGAATAGGGAGAGGGGCTGAGCAAAACAAAGTGCTCAGGAACCTGTTGGAACTGGTTCGCCCCTTCCCTGCACCTTAGACAAAGCCTTGTACTGTATAAAAAGGGGCTGTGTCCCCTTACATGTTGTTCTCTTCCAGGATCCACTTGAGGGGGGGGCCTGCTGCTGCTGGGCGCCAGGAGAGACCGCCACTGGGGACTGCCTCCCTGCTGGAGGGCCCTGTGAGCTGGCTCTGGGCCCAGCCTTTGCCCCCTGCTCTCTGAAGGACCTTTTTGGGTGCTTGACCTTGCTTATAGCGCCTGGGAGCGCTTCCTGGACTTCGTAGCGCTGTGCGCGCTGTTTTCCTGGACTTTGCCTTGTTCATAGCGCTGGGAGCGCTGGGTTGCTTTATAGCGCTAGGCGCGCTGTGATCCTGATAGCGGGGGCCCACCCCGCGATTCTGCCGTGCTGGGATTCAGCTTGCGGGTGCCCACCCCGCTTATTTACGTGTATTTCGAGGGAGCCTACCCCTCTTACGGCCGGAATAATCACCGCTGCAGCCCGGTCCGGGGAAACCCGGAAGTCAGGCAACCTTCGTGGAGGACGGGGGCGGGACTTTGAAAACAGGAAGCGGACGGGAGCCTACCCCGCGCTCCTGTGCAGTGAGGAGTGCCCGGGTGAAGGAGGACGTCGTGGGAGGAAGCGGGCGGGAGCCTACCCCGCGCTTCCCCCAGGAGAGAAGGACTGCTGAGGCGGCGGGGCCCCGAGGCACATTGTCGGTGCCTGGCCCGCCGCGAGAGAAAGCCGTCCTGACGCCAGAGTCCCCAGAGGAGAGCCCGGTAAGTGGTGAAGGGCTGGGGGACTCCGTATGTGTGGGACTCCGTAGGATCAGAGACCTTGCCGAGGTCTGAGCGCGTGGCGCTCCAACAACGCCGCATCACTCACGAGCCCTGTGAGGCTCCAAAACGGGGCGTATGGGTTTCTGAGCCCCGTGGCTCCAACGGAGGGGCAAGGTGTTGTTCACTCGAGCCTAGAAGGCTCCAACGACGGTGCCACTATTGGTAGAGCCCCGTGAGGCTCTAGGGGGCATTTCAAGTGGCGCAGAGTCCAGAGGGACTCCAACGTGTGGGGCATTGTTGCTTCTCGAGCCCAGTGAGGCTCCAACGTTGTGCCGAGCCACGAAGGCTCTGGAGGGCACCTTGTTAATTGTCAGAGCCCAGAGAGGGCTCCAGAGGCACGCAGAGTGCCTGAAGTTCGTTTTCCAGCTGCCCAGCACTTAGTGGGCAGCTGCCACGTTTAGGTGGGGGACCATTCTTGTTTTAGTCTGCGCAGCTGGCGCAGCTTGACTGAACGCAGGGCGCCCTTGCCCCTACCAGGCCAGTTGGCCCAGGGACTGCCACAGGTGGTGGCTCAGGTGGAGTCTTGCGCAGTTGTTCCTACTTGCACCTCTGAATGTGTGTTGATGCATCATGTGCCATTGCTTTTACACCTCTGAATGTTTTATGCATCATGTGTGTTCCTTCCGTGCACCTCTGAATGTGTGTTGATGCATCATGTGCCATTGCTTTTACACCTCTGAATGTTTTATACATCATGTGTGTTCCTTCCGTGCACCTCTGAATGTGTGTTGATGCATCACGTGCCATTGCTTTTACACCTCTGAATGTTTTATGCATCATGTGTGTTCCTTCCGTGCACCTCTGAATGTGTTTTGATGCGTCATGTGCCATTGCTCTACACCTCTGAATGTTTTAGGCATCATGTGTAACGTTCTATTACCCCTACAGGTATTGTGATACGTAGGTGGTTGTTGCTTTCTCCTAGTACAGGTGGTGCTAGTGAGGTTCTAGTTCCCTGCGTGACAGTCTCCTAAAGTAGTTAGGGTTACGTAGGTGGTACTTCCCCGATACCAGTAAGTACTGGTTGTGTGCTATACAGATTATTTTTGTGCTACAGTGATTTTATATATTTTGTGTGCTAAATATCTAAAAAGTGCTAATTCCGGACAGTGGTCCAGGTGGCCCTGTCTTGTACATAATCCCTTGTAAATTCTGCCCGTGCCTGTTGGCACATTGTAAAGTGTGTGTTTTTATCTAATGTGTTGTGTATAATACAAAGGTTATTTTTATAGAATACCTTGTGTGGAGTTTCCTTTGTGGTGGGCCTTGGGTGTTGTTGCTGGGTGCGCGCGCAAACGCGTTACACATCGCCTCAGAGATAAGCCTGACTGCTCGTGCCAAGCTACCAAGGGGGTGAGCAGGGGTTATCTTTGGCGTGTAACTTCCTTGCCCTGACTAGAGTGGTGGTTTCTGCCTGGCTTTGGCGCAAGCCTTAGCCAACCAGAAATCCCAGTTCTAACAACCATCAATACCAGGGCATTCCCCAGGCAAATGACAGGTTACCATCCTAGGAAATGAGCTAACAATTGATAAAAGCCCTCAAGCAAACACCCAAAAACGCAACATCTACATTAAATTGAACATGGCAATGCCATCTAACCAGAAATGAACTAGATGACCATGTACAGAAAATATTATCACACGCTAACCCTGGCTCTGGGCTGCGATGGTGTGCGAACCGGTGTGGTGGTACTATGCACCACCTGTTTCAGTTAGATGCTTTTACCTCTGATGTCCCAGTGCCCGACTGACTGTTGGGCCAAAAACTGATCTTGGAGGTGATGTGAGGTTGGAGAATCAGAACTCAGTGCAATGATTAATCACAGGCAATAAATCATTGTCTAACAAGTAGTTTCTCTCTTAAAAATAAACACTGCTTCTTTCTAACAGCTCAGTACTATGCATCCATTGTCACATTTAAGATATCGGCAACATTTGTTCCATGGAATCGCAGACTGCGGAATGTTATAGTGCTATATTCCAAACGCTTTTTTGGGCCTCCCCTCTCTGTTTCAGAGGCCATCTCCCAAAGTCTCCATCATGACTCTTAGCAGTGCTATCTGCAACCCGGGACTTGCAGTTCTGACGTTTCTTACTTCTCATAGTTCGATACCCATCTATGGTAACTCACACGTTGAAGGTTAGTATCCTCTCTAGTTGCTGTTCATAATTTTGAGATTCAATGTCTGGAACTTCAGTTCCTGGAGGAGCACTAATGTCTTCTGTGCCTCTTCTGCAATGTCATTAAGGACCGCAAGTAACCCCTCGTCCAACATTGACTAGAGACTCTGCCCATTGCACCTCTCAGCATTGAATCATGGGGGATACTTTTTAGTGGAGTTCAATGGCAGACTAACGGTAGTCACAGGGTGCCCATGCAACATCCTCCCTGGGCAAGCAGGTGCAAACATTTGAGAGCAGAGACAGTTTCTGTTAGTTATAGCCTTGCGGTGGGGCAGCGTTTGGAGTACGGATCAATGTCCCCACACTCTGGGGCAGTGTGGCCTGTGAGGATTGAGTGCACCATCAAACTGACTCTGAAAACAGCTACATGTCTCAACTTCAGAGTTCTCATCTCCCTGGGACACATTCCCAGCCACTGTGAGGCACGGCTAAAGTGGAGACCCTAGTGCGAGGTCGAAGGCAACAGAGACTCACCAGTAGTTGGTTTCTTCGCCAGGCAATTTACTCAATTTGTGCAGTATTGCTTATGTCTTTCCTGCAGAGGCTCTGCATTATTTCAGTGGCTGGGCTGTTGGTTTTTTTATTCTTCTAGGGTACTTCTGGGGATACCTCCACATTCTCTCCGGTGAGATCTCTCTCCTCCAAGCTGCCCCATAATCTGGAATTTGAGTAGGATTTAGCAGAGCATGAGTTATTTCCTGACCTGAAAAGGGCAAGCTGTCAAAAGAAAAGTGCGTGGAACTCAGAAATCATACCAGTTCACTGCTGTGGGCTGCGTCCACAGCAGTGAACTGTCAGTCAGTGAGAAACTCTTTTGGAGGTACCTCCCCATGTTTGTACTTGGGTTGTACTCTAAAATATGGCTTCCATAAGCCCAATCTATTATGGCTTGTCTGTTTTGAGAAAAGTGAGATTCGCCTCACACCTAGTCAGCCACATGTCATAGTTCTGGGATTTGGCAGGCAGGAGGCGGAGCCTGGTGTTCCTTCACCGGAACAAGCAAGAAAATGGCACAACAGGAGCATGGCTTCTTTTGCCTGGCTGATGTGCAGAAATTGCACATACATCTGGGGAAGAATTTAAAAAGATGCTGCTCTTTCTCCCTTTCCTTTCACAGGAGCTTGATCCAAATCATGAATTTTCCAGGGACTACCTACTTAAAACTTGCATCCCTTTCTGGCAGGCTCTCTCTCTCTCTCTCTCTCTGTATCCTCCATCTTTTATACCAGAGCTTCACATTGGGTACCAGTGCCCCTGCAGTCACACATACAAACTCCATGCTCACCCAGCCACAATATCACAGAGCAAACATATGTGCACCTTCCATACCTCACATGGATGGAGAGAAGGGACTGGCAGAACCATTCTTTCAGCAAGTGAGACAGTCAGCTGCAGAAACTAGGAAGAAAGCCTGTGCTCACTGGTTGTATGACGTAATCGCGCATGTGTTTAGCACGCATGCCTTTTCAACGCCGGCACTGCCCTTGCTTCTTGGTCCATCGAGAAGAGAGTAGTCTCTCCCATACAATGAAGGATGCAGTGATTGTCCTCTTCCAGACCGCAGATCCGTGCTCTGGGGCCCACACCATGTGCCTCCGGTAAACATGCATGGTTCTTGTGCATGTTGAAGCAAAACATCAGTGGCAAAAACGCCAATGACATACCTGCCAGCGTTATGCTGCACAGATATGCAATGTGTAAGACAGTTTGTTACTGTTTGTATCAATGTGCATGAACCCTTAGTGTACTATGCAGATTGAATATTGTTTATGTGGCCACGCTCCTCACACTAGCATTCTTTCCCACTTTTGCATATGGCATTTCCCGTGCCTAGAGGACAGACATCTGTAAAAAGATGACCCTGGTCCAGATAGGTTGAAGATGTTACTTATTGCAAAGTTCAAAGGGTGCCTACAAGCTACGTCTAACACTGGTCCAGGTGCAATCGATGACCTTTGAATTATCCTGCTGTTGCCTCACAATAATGATGCTTTATGCAATTTGCATCTGGCATATTCTAGCAGTAATATCTCCACATACTCAAGTGTGATTGCGTTTAAATGTTAAATTAGCCATCATTGTCTTGGAACCTGCTGGATGTATGCGAAGGCTCATGGAGGGCTTAAAACAAGCAGTTTGAGTCTAGTTTCCAGCTCAACCATGTACCATCCACGCCGTCTTATCAAATGGCACTTTATGACCCTTTAGCTCAATTTAGTCGACTTTACATTGGTGCATGTACATATCCGAGGTGGGTATCCTCAGCATGCTTTCATTCTCTTTGTCACATCTCAATGCAAAATTAAGGCATTGATAGAGATCAGGGTATCTAAAATATGCCCACTACCACAGATAGAGTAATCACACAGTTACACGCACATACATTCATCATACGCTAGGGCCCATTTCACTAACATACGCTCAAATACTCTACCAGCAATAAACCTGTGGAAAGAAAACACCTAAACACCCTGCATCAATATCAGATCGATCAAATCTGGTTTAGTGACTGTCTTAATCAATAACATAATCTACACAACATATACAATAATGATCAAAAATATAAACCCAATAATTGACAAGAAAGAAAATTCAACACCATGTTTAAAATTATATTGCTTTATCTAAAATTAGTCAAAGTAAATCAATCAGAATAAATCATTTCTCATAGTTACCTATTCTAACTAAGTGTCAGAACGGGTCAGGACAAGTCTCTCGGTAAAGTCTCTCAAGACGAAATCCTCAGCATCAATCCTCAGCAACGTAGCTTCACGCAGCAAAGGTAAAATGGCAAGTGGCAAAAGGGTGGCAAGATCCCTCTCTAAGCTAACAGTTTTTATAGTAAAAATTACAATGGAAACACACATTAAGTTTGCAAAATACACTGAATCACTGAGCAGAGCGAGAAGGAAAGGATGCAACATTGCAACATTTATGAACCTCCGCTCAGGAAAAATACACATAGCGAAGACTACGGAACAGGAACCAAGAAAATAAAACATGTATCACATTTAATCCGGCTTTTCCTCGGCCATCGAGCCACAGTTCAGAGTTTTCCTCTAAGGCTCCTTTGTCTTTCGAGATTGCCAAGGACACTTTCACTTCTCTTGGAGAACTCCCAAAAACTGCTGCTGTCCTCATGGAAAGTTTCATTCAAGGACCATGGTCAGTCAACTTCAAGACCATTTCCAGCAGGGGTCTCCCTCGTCACATCTTTCACATATTCACTCGAGGCCAGGCTTCAAAATTCAGCCATCTTAATACAGCCTCCATAGGCCACAATAGACCATCTTTAATTAAAGAGACAAAATAAACGTTACTACAGCATAGTGATTAAACAGTGTTAACCCCACTAATACCCTTATGTGTATGCATTTATCTAGCTTTTGCGACATAAAAAAGCATTAATTCAGACAGCGTTTTGTGCTCAAAATAAACAGCACACAGCAACGTTTAAACATGAAAACTCGCACATTATTTTTAGAAAACAGAAACAGCACACACATGCTAATCCTCGTGTAACTTTCTCTTATGTTAAGACAAACTAATTGTTTAATAAAAACACACTTGCACAAGACAAATAATTAATTGTTATTTATTAATAATTTGTAAAACGCATAGACATACTAGAGCTTCAAAAGCCCCTGAATTTTCTAAATGAAAACTCTGCTCCAGCAATCCCCCCTTTGGTGATTTTATCACCAAATAAACCCAAAAAAAAAATTAGTGAAAATTTAGTCCCATTTTAGGAGAAATCAGAAATGTCTTTTCCCCTTACACAACATTAAACACCAGTCACTCTTTCATCATCCCTTTTTGTCTCTCCCTCAATTCTTCTAGTTCAATTTCTTGAGATTCTCTTTTCAATCTTTTGTTTTTCTTATTCAATTTCTTTCTCCCTCCCCTGTTTTTACAACACACACACACCAATCTTATTATTAATAAAGCCACAATTATACAAGACAAGGGAAACAATATTCTACCTATAATTGTACTACCTATTTTTGCAATAAAATCCTTAACAGCTATCATTTTATTAGCTATTTTAGTCCATAAACTCCCAGCTTCAAGTGGTACTAATTCTTCATGCAAATCAGTAATATTTCTGATATAGACCTTTAGGTCTTTACTTTCGTCAGGAATGTAAGTGCAACAATGTTGAACTTTCAATATTCCACAAACTCCACCCTCCTTGGCCAATAGAATATCAAGGGCAAGTCGATTTTGCATAGACATGGCACGTACGGCACTTAATTCCGTATTCACCAAAAGAAACCCTCCTGCGGTATTTGTCGATAAGCGATCAACCACTGTGGACAGTTTCCGAATTCCATAAGCATTTAAAGAAATTCCCACTGCTGGAATCAAAACCCCAAAAATATCACCCACAATTTCAGACCAAGTTTCTCTCTTAAAACGTGTTAATAAGTTAATATCTTCTACATCTCTTATTTTATCTGTATGAAAAATCTTAGGAAAAACCAGGCCCACATAACATGTGCCATACCAATGGTCAGGCAACTTGTAATAAGCCTTATTCCCACAAACATAGTACACTCCTGGAAAAATCGTATCTTCTCCACCTCTGAAACCCCAACCTGTCGCAATGAAGTATGTATCATGGCACTCACTAGTTCCCACAAAATATGTATCATATTGGGATTTCCTTCTAGTAATACAAAGTTTACCCTTCTGTGGTGCATCTAGAGCTAAAGTTGGACTAGCCCCATTCTTCAACTCTTTTCCCATCTCAATGTCCCAAATTGTCTCACTCACTTCATATTTTCTCCCTTTCTCATGCATGTTCACTCTCCTTTCTTCTACCATATCCAGGAAAGCTCTCTCCTCTTCTTTCAAACTGCAAGTTAAATTATTCTTAAAAATGTAATCTAATGTTAATCCTTTTTCTTCAATAAAAATCTCACCAAAAGTGTTAGCTTCTTTAGCTGGATTCAGCTCTTTGTTCATTGGCAAGTGCCCAAAAATACTATCTCTGTTAGACATTTTATAATCTATTTTCCCTAACAAATAAAAAACACTACTTAAAATACTACAGGAAATACCATATGTAGCTGGTAAATGGTGATAAGTAACACCCTCTGAGACGGATGCAGGTAATTGCATACAGACATAGCAATCCCTTACTTCCATTGTCTTCACATATTCATATAACAGTTTTGAAAAAACATTACTAGAAAAATTATTAATTGACCTATCTTTGTGTATGTAACTACTACTTCTAATTGGAACTACTTTTTGTGAATTCTTCTCTACATTTGTCACATTCTCTATATTCATTCCAAATTCTACTCTAAAAGTAACTAATAAAACTAAAACACCCCATAGAAGCATTAATAATCCAGTACAACAGCAGCACATTCTACACCACCTCTTAAAGAAGGCACATATATTTCTATTATCCTCTATGTTAGCCATTTTAGTTTAGCCTCTACTACTCCACTACTGTTTAAACTTCTTCAATTCTTCAGCAATTCTTCAGCTTTCAGTTTATCCAAATGATCTCTTCGTTCACTCGATCCAAGTGAATCTTTCTTTCACTCAGTTTGGATACTTGTCATTCTTCACTTCAATTTCTTCAACATCAAATTGTATCAGATCTCCAACATCAAGATCCTCAGTACTCGACTCTTCTCCAATGTCAGTCAAGAGTACTTTCAAAATTTCACCAGTATCTTCCTCAACCACTTCTCTCAAGACCACTTCCGGATTATCTCGAGTCACTGTTTCTTCTTCTCCTCCTTCAGACAGTGCCACATAAGACCATTCCGGTGATCTGTACTTTTGGTTGGGTCTTCTTACTCTTTTTATTTCCACTGGTTCGTTTGATTCCTTTGATTCTTCTCCTTCAGCTTTTGAACTTTGACTCGAAACTTCATTCACTTGTTCAGCTTTCGATGAATTTGCTCTTATCACTCTGTATCTCAGCCTCTTAACTCTGTTGTTAGGCCAACGGTCTCCTCTTAACACCTTTTTCGGCTTTGTTTCTTTATTACTCCTTTCTCCAATCCAAGTTCTCTTTCTCAGAACTCGACCCTCTGTTTGTTCATCCTCATTATCTGTTTCAAGTGCCTCTTGTTTCCGTTTTCCAGCAGCTTTCCTCTTCTCCACAGATTTTTTCACCACTGTTTGAGACTTTCCTACTCCTGTCCCTCCTCGGGTCTCCGACACGCAATCTTCTTGCTGTCTACTTGTCCCTTCACCTAGCTCCTCATGAATGTTCCCTACACCTCCTCGGGGGTCTTCCGCAATCTGTCCCTCTCTATCTTCTTCTGATCCTACTTCTTCAAGTATAATCTCAAGTGGTTCTTCAATCTCCTCCTCTTCTGATTCAGGAGTAGTCTCTGTGTGATTTCTTTTTTCTTTTCTTTTTCCTTCACTGCTGTTTGAAACTTCAGGCTCTCTTACAGAATTTGATCTCCTCTCTGATACTCGCAGTGATTCTCTTGAAGCTCTCTCTGCTTCTTTTCTCACTGATTCCGTATCATCAGTATCTTCATCATCACTGGAATCTGACTCTTCAAAATACTCTTTACCAGTCCCTTCTTTTGGGTTTGGAACTCTCAGAGTATGACTTGCATGTACCCAGTGCTTCACTCCAGCACACTTTACTGCAGTCGTTGTAGTCAGAATAACTTGTCTCGGCCTTCCCCACCTTGGAATCAAGCAATTTCTTCTTCTGTGCACCTTAATCCTCACCCAGTCTCCTGGACTCAGATCATGGGCTTGCTTCTTCTCAAGTGTGGTAGCTTCTTCTCCAACCTGGTGAAACACAGAATGAACTGCGTCAGCCAGGCCTTTACAGTAATCCAAAATCATGTCATCAGTTATTGTCACCAACTTATTGACAGGCACGAATGCATGGCGCATAGCACGTCCCATGATTATCTCGTGCGGACTCAAACCAATAGTTCTATCTGGAGTAGATCTCATTGTCATCAGAACTAGAGGCAAAACATCTGGCCATTTCATGCCAGTGGCTAAGCACATCTTTCCAATCCTATTCTTGATCGTGCCATTAATCTGCTCAACCACACCAGAAGCCTCTGGTCGGTATGCACAATGTAGCTTCTGCTGTATTTTCAATGCTTCACAAATCAAACCCATGAGCTCATTCTGAAAGTGTCTACCTCTATCAGACTCAACTGTAACTGGAAACCCGTACCTAGGAATCAACTCCCTCAACAGTAACTTTGCCACTGTCAATCCATCATTTCTTCTAGTCGGGTAAGCTTCCACCCACCTTGAAAACAAACAGACTACCACTAGAACATACCTCAGTCTGTTTACTTGGGGCATTTCAATGAAATCAATCTGCATTCTTGTAAAAGGACCTCCTTCTCTGCCTATTGTTCCCAGACTCACCACTGTCTTTTTCCCAGTGTTAAATTGCTGACAAACTAAACACCTCTGACAGATGCTCTCTGCAATTGTCCTGAACTTTGCATTGTACCAGGTCTGTTTAAACGACCTAACCATCGCGTCTCTCCCCAAATGTCCCTGGCCATGATACATCCTTGCCATTGACGACAAGTCTGTTTCTCTTGGAGCACATCCTGCCTTAATCCAATCTTGTTTCTCTTCATCTCCTGCCTCATCTTGTAACTGCTTCACTTCATCCCAGGTCTCTAGGACATTAGTAAACATCACAGAAAGAAAAGACATTTCCCCTTCTCTGTCCCTGTTAATGGACTGATTTGTCTTGGCACAGTACTGCGCAACATCATTGGCGTACCTGTTTCCAATCGTTATGAAATCCTCCCCCTGACCATGGGCAGCACACTTTACAACTGCTAACTCCTTAGGCAGCTGTATCGCCTCAAGCAATTTTCCAATCATTTCAGCATTCTTTATTGGAGTTCCACTCGATGTCAAGAAACCTCTTTGTAGCCAAAGTTGGCCAAAATCATGCACCACTCCAAATCCATACTGACTATCAGTCAACACAGTCGTCCTCAAATCTTTCCCAATCTCACAAGCTTTTGTCAATGCTATTAATTCAGCAACTTGCGCAGATTTCACTCCTTTCAATGGTGATGCTTCCATGACCTCTGAAACTTTGCACACCGCATATGCTGCACATAGCACACCATCATCATTCCTCAAGCATGATCCATCCACAAACAACACATGGTCATTCTCAGGTAAGGGAATATCCCTTATGTCTGGTCTCGGTTTTGTACAGTACTCAAGCACATCCAAACAATCATGATCATCTTCCATCTTTATACCCACATTTTCAATATCCGGCAAGAGTGTCGCTGGATTCACATTCACACATCTCTCCAGAGTCACATTTGATGCACCCAGTATCACTTTTTCGTACTTAGTCAACCGACTATGTGACATGTACTGAGTTCTGCTTCTTGTCAAAAGAATTGCCACATTGTGAGGTACGAATACCCTTACAGGATATCCCATTATGATTCCCTCACTCTGTTCCAGGCTTCTGCATGTTGCAGCCACAGATTTCAGACAACCTGGTAAACCCACAGCTACAGGGTCAAGTGTTGATGAGAAGTATGCAATAGGCCTCCTCAATTGTCCATGTTTCTGGATTAACACTGAAAGTGCACATCCATTTCTCTCACTGCAGTACAGCTCGAATTCTTTTTCATAGTCAGGCATACCCAAAGCTGGAGCCTCACACATTTTACTTTTGAGCTCTTCAAATGCTGCCAATTGTTCTGCATCCAGATCTAATGGATCTGTCATTTCACTTTTTGTCAATTTAATCAGTGGCTTTGCTATCAGAGAAAAATTAATTATCCACTGTCGACAATATCCCACCATACCCAGGAACATTCTCACTTCTCTCTGGGTCTTTGGAGCTTTCATTTCTCTGATTATTCTGATCCTGTCAGTAGTCACTTTTCTCAGACCTTTTTCAATATTATGTCCAAGATAATGCACCTCTTTCTTGCAAAATTGCAATTTGGCTGGAGATACCTTTAACCCTCCATCTGCCAGATGATTCAATAAAGCTATGGTATCCACTTCACAAGCTTCTCGTGTCTTTGATGCCACCAATAGGTCATCAATGTACTGCACTAACACTGAGTTTTCAGGCATAATCAAACTCTCCAACGATTTCTTCAATAACTGATTGAATATCGAAGGACTCTCTGTATACCCCTGTGGGATTCGACACCATGCTAAAATACGCTGGCCAAACCTAAATGCAAAAATCGGCTGGCTGTCATGATGCAATGGAATTGAAAAGAACGCATGACACAAATCAATCACTGTATACCACTCAGCATCATGTGGAATTTGATACAGAATCACTGATGGATTTGGCACAATAGGACAACATGCCACCACAATTTGATTAACTTTTCTCAGATCCTGTACGATCCTAAATTTGCCATTGGGCTTTTTCAGTCCCATTATCGGTGAATTACACGGACTACTCAGTAGTTCTCTTAGAACTCCTTGCTGAATCATTTTCTCAATTATAGGAGTTATCCCTTCAATTATTTCTGGTGTCATTTTGTACTGAGGAATGTTAGGATACGTAATTCCCTCTTTCACTGCAATTTTCACTGGATCTACATTATTCATCAATCCCACATCCTCTCCTGTAAAATCCCAAACTGCTCTTTTCACTGTGTCTCTCAACTCTTGAGGCAAATCCTCCGGATTAAACACAGCAAATGCACCAATTAACTCACTTTCTCTATTTTCTAGAGTCATTTGGTAGAAAACATCATCATCTGGTGTCTCAAAAGCTATTCCATCTGGTGTACAAAAGATTGTGCAGTTCATCTTACACAATAAGTCCCTACCTAACAGGTTCACTGGACTCGTGTCACAGACAATAAATCTGTGCATATCTGAAAATTTCCCTATCTGTACTCTTACTGGTTCAGTAAGACGTTTTCTGATTTGTGTATTAGCTACACCAACTACTTGGATTGCTTCATCCGAGAGAAGAAGATTTCTAACATCTGTTGACCTGACAGTTGATCTTGTCGCACCTGTGTCTACCAAAAAAGTAACACTCTCCTCATTTATTTTCCCATCCACAAATGGTCCTGCCTGGTCTATTTCTAGAGTTGCACCAAGTATGCCCTCTTCCTCCTCTCTTCGGCACCGTCAATAATCACCCTCAGACTCACTCCCTTCACTCTTTAACAAGTACTGCTGTACTTTGTTAGAACGTCTTGGTTTGTTTACCTGCTCATCATTGTAGAATCCTGAATCCTGATTATACTTTTGTACCCCTCTATTCTGCGGCAAGGGCGGTTTTGGCTCTTGACTCTGCTGTCTCACAACTTTCTGTTGTTGCTGTTGATTATTCCCTTCGTTCTGGTTCTGCACCTGTTGATTTAAAGGTTTATTCTCATTACTCACTAATGGTGGATTAGGACATTCAGATCTCCAATGTCCCAGCTGGCCACAGTTGTGACAAGGGAACTTTTTCTTTGCTTCCTCAAGACTTCCTTTCCCTTTTCCTGCATATCTGGGTCTATTTCCTGCATTATTTCCTGGATTATTCGCCTGTTCCACTAACTGTGCTTCCTGTCTTTCTGCAACTTTCACTTGTGCCCACATTGCTTTCTCTTTCAGCTTTCTTTGTTTTGCTTCAATTTCATCACTGAAGTATTTTGCATGTCTCAGAATCTCATCTACTTTTTTACTCTGCCAATCCACTGTGTGTTCACGAATTCTCTCACCAATTTCAGGTCTTAGTCCATATACAAATCTGTATACAAAGTGACTCAAATCTTTGTCACCCAGGTGTTCATCTCCACTGAATTGTTTAAAAGCCAGTATCAGCCTCTCGTAAAAAGCATGAACTGATTCTTTCGCTTCCTGTTGTGTTCGATCTATCTTAACCCAGTCTGTCTCTTTTGGAGGAACTTTACTCTTCAGGTATACCATCACCTGATCATACTTCCTCATTACTTCTGGATCTGGTGCCCCTGTTCTTGGATCTCTTGGATACTCCTCAGTAGGCCAACTCACAACTATTTTACACTCAGTCCACAAGTCTGCTGGAACAATTATATCAAACAGACTATTCAGGTCAACCCACAGCACTTTTGACAATTTCACAAACCTATCTACCTGCCTATACCACTCGACGGGCTTTTCTCTCAATCGAGGGAAATCATTCGTAAATGATAAAATATCCTGTCTGGTCCATGGAACATGTACATATCCTCCTCCAGGTATTTCTCTCATAGGATAATTATCCACTGGTTTCTCCTTTTCTCTTACTGGAAATGCTGAATAAGTTGTTCCATCTACAGATTCCTCTCTTTTCTTATACCACCTATCCTTCCACTTTTCAACATCACCCCATCTTCGCAGTAATGCTACCATTTCCTTAATCTGTCCTGTTCTACCAGAAGCATTCAAATTTTCAATGTCCTTCTCAGTAAAATCCATCCTGTAAGTTCTCTGTAAAGCTTTCACTTTATCAATGTCAACTCCTTGTTCATTTGCTATTGCTCTTAGCCTGTCATGTGTATTCCTTGATCTCCAGGTAACACTTTTGCACATAAACATCAGCTCACCATCAGGATGACTCTTCAGGATCTCTATTGGAACTGTTCCTGTCACAAGCTCTTCTAATTCTATACGTAACCTAGCCACATCAATAACTTGTGAATCCTTATCCTTTTTCTGAAGAACCTTCATCCAATCATTCAAATCATCAACTGTTATTTCAGCAGTTTTTCTCACTGGAACCACTCTTTTCTGCGGTTCTAAAATTGGCATCCCTGAACAACTAGGTTCACTAGCATCCAGTAGTTCACTACATGTGTCATGTCTTGTTTGTCTCAGGTCACTTCTTTCTGCTCTTTTATCTGAATCTCCTGAAGGACCAACTGAATTTGTCAAATTATTCCCAACATATGGAATCACCAGTCCATTCTCACCTGCTCTCTGTTTGTCAAACACAGGCATAACCGGACCTATTGTTACAGGCACCGTAACAGCTTCCAGATTCTTCGTTAACTCCCTAATTTTCTCAGTCAGTTCTGTTGTCGTTTTTGCTAATTTTCTGGCATTTTCCTCACTACTTCGATTCTCTCTCTCTCTGAAAGAACTACTACTTCTTGATTCAGGTGTCACTTTTTCTTTCTCAATAATACAGACTGTATCTCTTATCGGAGAAACAACTGGTGTACTCTCATCTGGTTCTGGTCTATATGGAGGTGGTCTTTTGTAAATCATGTCATTTAAGACCTCATCATCATACTCATTAACTCCAACTGCTCCTTCTTCAATTGTTCTCATAGGATATAATCCCTCTGACATATTAACATCTCGCCATCTTTTCATCCGATCATGATGTGTTTCACGATCATGTCTCCTCCCAAACATATTCCTGTAATACCCTCCAGATCTTTGTTTTTCTCGCTCATGAACTTCCTCTTCCCATTCCACTAAAGCCTCGAACTGTGTAGGTCTCGGCTTCGGGTCCAGACGTACCATCTTTTCCCGTAAATTTCTCAACACGGCCAAATTAAATGAACCATGTTCTGGAAATGCTAGAACACCATCTTCTTTAGTATACCTAACCCAATTCTGCAACCATATACAGGTATGTAATCCATATTTCGCAACCATGAAGGATGCAGGTGTTTTCGCTGGAGGTAGCAACTCACCCTCTCTCGTTTTAACCTCTTTATCCTTGGTAAACCACCTTTTAACTTTCCCAAAGAACGTTATTTTCTTTTTCTCCTCTTGATAATACATTTTAGCGCTTACCAAAACTCTCTACTCTTTCCGTATTATAAATATACAATACGAGCTTTTCAACCAATAGCAGCGCGACTCACACTAACGCACCAATCCTGGAGCGTCTACGTCACTAAACAGCTCTTCCAATCCCTGCGCGACTCACACTAACGCACCAATCCTAGCGCGAACCCTATTCTGATCCACTATCCAATCAGAGCGCGGACTTTCTGACGTCAACAGTCGCTGCAGTTTGTCTCTGTCTTCTGTCACTCGTCTACCCCTCCTTTACAAAATCTCTCAGTAGACTTCGTGTCAAGATTTCTACAAAATCTATTAGTTACAACATAAAAACATCTCCATTGTCTGCTTCGCTAACCACAGAATAGTAAAAGAGAGTCTATTTCTCAAAAATCAACAAACTTTCATACATCTCATAACTGTTTCCTCTAGGACTTATCCAAAGAGTCTTACAATCAATAAATGTATATACATTCACGCACATTCATGCAAGAAAAATATAGTACATGCACACAGAATCCTGTTTTCGGGAAGCAGCGTACAATCTGTCCCACTACAGAATTATAACATACATTAACTAAGCAACTTCGCCCAGTTCCTCAAACAAGCTCAGAGAATACCTATTACTCCTCCCGCGATAAGCTTTAACGGAAATCCTCTACGGATCCCTGGGACTTAAGACCAGAGTTTCAAAGATAACCTTCACTACGATACACACTCCTTATATACCAGAAATATCTAATAGTTACATACGACGATGTCACTGATTCCGAACCCAGGCAATGTGAACGCGCAACTTCAATTGTCACACGTTATTCCTTACAATCCCGTCTTTCCCGAGAGCAGCATATACTTCCCTCTGCCCTACTACGGAACTGCTACAACAGCTTCCAAGTTCCAGAAGCACTACATATAACTCAACATGACGACTTCAACATATAATATTAGTACATATACCAATATCAACAAAATAAAATCAATAATCAATAAGCCAATGTACAAGCAATCTTATCAGATCAAGACAACCATCTAAAACCAACCATCCTCTGCTACCAGGAAATTGATAGAGATCAGGGTATCTAAAATATGCCCACTACCACAGATAGAGTAATCACACAGTTACACGCACATACATTCATCATACGCTAGGGCCCATTTCACTAACATACGCTCAAATACTCTACCAGCAATAAACCTGTGGAAAGAAAACACCTAAACACCCTGCATCAATATCAGATCGATCAAATCTGGTTTAGTGACTGTCTTAATCAATAACATAATCTACACAACATATACAATAATGATCAAAAATATAAACCCAATAATTGACAAGAAAGAAAATTCAACACCATGTTTAAAATTATATTGCTTTATCTAAAATTAGTCAAAGTAAATCAATCAGAATAAATCATTTCTCATAGTTACCTATTCTAACTAAGTGTCAGAACGGGTCAGGACAAGTCTCTCGGTAAAGTCTCTCAAGACGAAATCCTCAGCATCAATCCTCAGCAACGTAGCTTCACGCAGCAAAGGTAAAATGGCAAGTGGCAAAAGGGTGGCAAGATCCCTCTCTAAGCTAACAGTTTTTATAGTAAAAATTACAATGGAAACACACATTAAGTTTGCAAAATACACTGAATCACTGAGCAGAGCGAGAAGGAAAGGATGCAACATTGCAACATTTATGAACCTCCGCTCAGGAAAAATACACATAGCGAAGACTACGGAACAGGAACCAAGAAAATAAAACATGTATCACATTTAATCCGGCTTCTCCTCGGCCATCGAGCCACAGTTCAGAGTTTTCCTCTAAGGCTCCTTTGTCTTTCGAGATTGCCAAGGACACTTTCACTTCTCTTGGAGAACTCCCAAAAACTGCTGCTGTCCTCATGGAAAGTTTCATTCAAGGACAATGGTCAGTCAACTTCAAGACCATTTCCAGCAGGGGTCTCCCTCGTCACATCTTTCACATATTCACTCGAGGCCAGGCTTCAAAATTCAGCCATCTTAATACAGCCTCCATAGGCCACAATAGACCATCTTTAATTAAAGAGACAAAATAAACGTTACTACAGCATAGTGATTAAACAGTGTTAACCCCACTAATACCCTTATGTGTATGCATTTATCTAGCTTTTGCGACATAAAAAAGCATTAATTCAGACAGCGTTTTGTGCTCAAAATAAACAGCACACAGCAACGTTTAAACATGAAAACTCGCACATTATTTTTAGAAAACAGAAACAGCACACACATGCTAACCCTCGTGTAACTTTCTCTTATGTTAAGACAAACGAATTGTTTAATAAAAACACACTTGCACAAGACAAATAATTAATTGTTATTTATTAATAATTAGTAAAACGCATAGACATACTAGAGCTTCAAAAGCCCCTGAATTTTCTAAATGAAAACTCTGCTCCAGCAGCATCATGCCCACTTGGCTGTTTTGGAACCTCATCAGATGCCATAACCCACAGTTATTATATGTAGAATAGGGGGAGAAAAAAAGAAAACAGGTTCTGAATGAGCATGAGCTGTGATCTCTGGGAACTCATCACTCGGCTGTCAATGCACCTGCTTATATCAAATTCTTCCTGGCTAAATACCTGGGCTGTAACGAGTATCCAGGGACAGTGTATCTTTAAGGGGGTATATAAACGAAGGGCATTCAGACTGCAACAGCGTGATAAGAATGTTTTTCAGTTTTCCTTGAAACAGCCCTTGCACACTGTCAAACCTCTTCGCCAGATCCTGTTTTTGCAGGGGCAACGTACAGAATCAAAGACAATGTTGAATGTGTTCCCCACTGAAGGTACTGAGTACTTGGGTTGCAGTGGAAAGGTGTCCTCCTAATCCTTCTTGACTCTGCTATGGACCAGCACAAAAAGTCTAGCTCAAAAGAGATTGTGTGAGACTGAGTCAATGTACATTACAACAAAATAATCATAGTTACAGAGATGATTTTAGTGCCCAGTCTGAGTTTTGGGAATTTCTACATGGATGTATGACAGAACAATGCATGCCTTTACCATGCATGCCTTTACAACGCAGTCTTTACCACGCATCAACCACTACCACGCACATCTTTACCATGCATGCAATTACCACAACCATGCATTATAAGTACCATTACCATGCATAGACTTACCACGAATACCAATACCACGCTAACGTTCACCACGCATTTTTATTGTCTATGGGTAAATGTTGTTAAATACATTTAAAATAAATAGTAATGATAGAACAATGCAATCATTTACCCCCAGTCACAAGGATCTGGGTTTAATCCATCGATCTTTTACTCACCACACCAGTTTGGGTCCAGCGATATGCAATTCAGTCTTGACCCTGTTTCTCATGGGAACAGACCAGCCCGAACTACCTAACCAGGTCTTCCTGGACTGGAACCATACATCCTGGGACCGGTTTTGGGGCATCACCCCATATCAGCCCAGCTAGCTTGAATCCAGTGGCACAGTGACCACAGGACTCACATCTGGGCATACCCTTTCCACTTAGGGCAACAAAAGCAAAATGAACAATTGATGAACGGAATGCTGAACAATGCAAACATTCACCCCCAGTCACAAGAACCTGGGTTAAATGTATTCTTATGTTGCTCACCACGCCACCCGAGTTTTGACCCAGTCATATGCAAATCAGTCTTTACCCAGTTCATCATGGAGTAGTCCAGCCCAAACTGCCAAGCCAGGTCATCCCTGGACCAGAAACAAGCGTACTGCGCCTGGTTTCGGGGCATCACCCCTCATCATCCAGGCTAGCTTGAATCCACTGGCAGAGTGAGCATGGGACAGTCACAAGGATCTGGGTTTCACCCAAAGTGACTGGGGTCAAAATTATTTTTCTAACTCCACCTAATGGAAGGTGCTATACAGAGGAAGAGGTGTGGCACCACGGCCAGGGCGACTGATGCTGGAATCTGGGGATCATGGTTCGATCCCCGGCTCCTGCGGCAGATTAGCCCAGCACCATGTGACTCTGGGCAATAGCTTGCTTAATCTTCCTGACGGCCCCCAGCACCTAGAGACCCTTACGGGTGATTGTTCGCGCTTTACAAATGTAGATTATTATACAGTAATTGGGGGCCAAAACTACTATTTTAACTCCACTGCGTACTTACCTTGGAGAGGTTCTGGAAAGTGACTGGTAAACAAAATTACTATTCTAACTGTGTCGGGTGCGTACATCCGAGAAGGTGATGGACAGTGACTTGGGCAAAATTGCTATTCTAACTCCATAAGGTACTAATCTCAGGGAAGGTGCTGGACAGTGATGGGGGCAAAAATACTATTCTAATTCCATCAACTCCCTTTCTCAGAGAAGGTACAGGATGGTGACTAGGGGCCAAAATGACTATTCTAACTCTACCAGGTACATACAGGGAAGGGGATGGACAGTGACTGGTGGCAAATTTACTATTCTTATTGCTAAGTATTTACCTCAGGGAAGGTGCTGGACAGTGACTGGAGGACAAAATACTATGTTATCTCTACGGAGTACTTACTTCTTTTTCTTTCCAAGAGACCTTAAAAACAAATAAAGACATTCAGGTAAAAAGGAAAGCAAAATCAAAGTCCATGTTTGGAAAACAGAATACAGGTTAGTTATCCTTTAAAAAACACAAAATGCAAAGAAAGCTGTAACAAAGCAAAACAGCAATTATTTCGCTGGTTTTTGCTTCTAAACTAAAATAGAAAACCAAGCAAGAAGCACTACAACACACCAGAGAAACCAAAATAATTTCCAACAGAGTTTGCAAAACCCCATTGGAACAGTGAAAAAACACACTTGGCAATTATTTATTAAAATAAATATAAACTGTCAAAGCTAACAACTTTTCCCTCACAGAATACAACCAATAGCACTTAACTTTCTCTCTTTTTCTTGAAGAAAACAAACCATTTTTTAAAATCCTTTAATAGACTGTCTAAAACAACAATGCAAATCTTTTTTCCATAACAATCGGATTTTTCACAGCGAAAATAAATCACAGTTTTAGATCATTGTATTCACAATTTGTTTTCTTTTTTTTCTACAGATCACTGAAACGTGGAAACACCAAAGCAGGCTAACTATGTTCAATCACAGCAAGGAAACAGACTGTTGAAATATGGTAGCTAGTTTTATTGTAAGAGATTAACTGAGCCCAGGAGTCATTGGAGGTCTGTGCAGTATTTCTCTTTCCTTTGCAAAGGCAGAGGATTTATTCTGGATGACACTGTTGAAAGGACCACAGAACATAACCACTTTGCCTCTGCAATGGAGATCGAAGTGAGGGAGAACATCCAGCAATTAAAAATGCTAGCATCCACCTCCAATGAATCCTGTGGCTCAGTTTTGTAGGAGGTAGTTCTAACCATCCTGTTAGACTTGGGGGTCTCTAGTTGGCACAGGTATTCACTTGTGACAAATAGGGACCCTCTCCTCTAGTCAGGGTAAGGGGGTACACTCCTAAAATAACCCCTGCTCACCCCCTTTGTAGCTTGGCACAAGTAGACAGGCTTATCTCAGAGGCAGTGTGTAAAGCATTTGTGAACACATACAGTAACCAAGTGACAACACTACAAATGGACACCACACAGGTTTTATATAAAAAATAAGTATTCTTTATATAGATTTACCACAAGACCATTAAACGACATAAACACACAATACTGTTACTTTAGATGGTAAGATTTTGCTTAGTTCTCTTAAGTTCTTAAATGCGACACTTTAAGTCAATGTACCTTTTAGATGCGACACGCAGGGCAACGAAATTGTTGCAACGATGTTGAGGCGATGAATTTTTTGGTGCAAAGAAATAAAGACATGAAGATCTTCCAGATGCGTTACGTTTCTCTGATGTTGCAAGAAGACTCGACTTGATGTGTCAGCTGCAGCGGCGACAAACTTTACGCGATGCGACGACAGCGACCTTGGTAGCGGCACTCTTCTCCGACGTTTGCGAGACGCTTCCGCTCAATGCGATGTTGCAGCGGCGACACCCCTTTACACGATGCGACGACAGCAGCTCCGACGGCGGCACGCTTCTCCGTGGATGCGAGGCGCTTTTCTTGATGCGGTGCAATGCGACAACTACGATGGCTGCGATGGCAACACGCTTCTTCCTCGATGCAAGACTCTTCTCTTGATGCGGTGCAATGCGTCAGCTACGATGGCTGCGATGGCGACACGCTTCTTCAGCGTTGCCAGACACTTCCTGTATGATGCGAGATGCTTCCGCTCGATGCGATTCTGCAGCAGCGACACACTTTACGAGATGCGACGACAACAGATCCGACGGCGGCACGCTTCTCCTTCTTGAGTCGCCAATGGAGAACAGGCAGCCTTGCAATAGTGAAAAACGAAAATGGCTGTAATTCACTATTAGAACATGCCACACACACCAGGGCATGTCCTACCTTATCCTTACAATGCACCCTGCCCTTGGGCCTACCATAGGGGTGTCTGATATGAAGAAAAGGGAAGGTTTAGGGACTGGCAAGTTGGTGCACTTGCCCGTCAGCATGGCAGTACCAGACTGCACGCAGGCTCTGCATTGGCAGACCTTAGACACATGTTTACAGGCTGCTTCTGTGGGTGGCACAAACAGTGCTGCAAGCCCACCAGCAGCATTTGGATTTACAAGCCCTGGGCACTCCTGGTGCACTGTACTAGGGTCTGACAAGTAAACCAAACCAACCAATCATGGAATCACAAATCATACATCAATTTACAATAGGGAGCACTTGCACTGTGGCACTGGACAGCAGTGGCACAGTGCCCTGAGCAACTAACACCAGCAAAAAATACATGAGGCACAGCGAAAAATGGAAGGGAGACTCACGCCAATGTGTCCGGTCTAACACATCCCCATGCACGTTGCTAGTAGTATGCTCACAATACCCAATTTAAGAAGAAGGGTTTAGAGGCAAAAATAGGCATGTTATCCACAAAGAATAACACCACAATCTTACTCTGACATCCACCCTGAACTTACATTTTCTTACACTAACGAACCTTTCCTACTATAAAACAATGAAATCTTCTCAAAAGAATACTGATCATTGGCACAACCCCTAATTTAGTAACTCTTGAGAATATTTAAGTTTGGATTATAGATTTAACTTTTACGTCAGCACCCCATCCACTCACCCAAATTTACACTATTCATGCTTACATAAACAACACACCTGTCCCATTAGTTTACAGCTTACTCCCTGATAGGCAATCCTCAACGTACACTGAATTTTTATAAACAATAAAAAACAAAACTGTGAATAAAAGTCCAAGGAAAATTATAATTGGTGTTGAATTACAAATGATTAATATGATTACTAACATTTACCCTGACACCAAAATTGAGGATGGGTTTTTCACTTTTCCCAGGCATATTGGTGCATTCTTTTTTTAAACATTCTTAGCTGAGGATTACTTGGCAAGCAGTAAACTACATTATGAGTTGAAAATACGTACAGCGTTGTGTTTTGTAGCTCCTGAGTGTGTGGATGAATTCTACACATCAATTACAGAATCAGAATGAGAAAAAATTGGCACATTTCCTAAATTACTTCAATGACACTTCAATTGGCCATGTAAGCAGGTCAGGTCACGGGAGGAAGCAATGGTTTTCCATTTACTGGTGGCACTGTTACGCAACCTGCTTGGAGGGAGGTGCAAAAACAAACAGTGCCAAAGAGGGATGGCACAATTCATTTAACAAATCAACTGAAAGATCTCACCCTAACCTTTATTATTTCCTGGAAAATTTTGAGAAAGAACAAACTTTCCAGGAAATGAGACTGGCACAATCATTGTCAGGTAGTCTGAGCCCTCATGTAGCCCAAAAAAGCAAAAAATGTCAGAGAGACTATCGACAAAAATGTATGAATTGCCATTGATGGGAGCTTCTGACTACTTAGACAATATTGTACACTTCTTGCACTTCTAATATATGCTAACAACCTGTAGAATTACTTGCCTGCTTTATCAACATTTACAACTTCAATTGGCATTTTGAAATATTGTTTTAACAAATAAAAACAATAGTTTGTATTTCTACCTGTAGTTGTATTCTTTCTTTGACTCTTGATGATATTTCATACCTCCTGTCACCAAGGGGCATATCAGCAACACCCGGCAATAATTATCGCTCAGCGCTCTTAGCGTGAGGATAATTATCGCCGGGTAACGTGGATTTTTATCGCTGAGATAGCCTGCTATTAGCAACGCTTATCTCCTCAGCAATAAAAATCCTCACGCTAACTGCCTAACGTGAGATTATTGCTGGAAACCCAGCGATAATCTCATGCAATGTGGAGTTAGCTTGCTGATAGGGACTCATAAACTTAGCCATGATATCCACCTTCCATAGGATATCATGGCTAAGTCAGTCCTGAAGCAGGCGTAAGGAAAGTAGCGATAACAGGGGTTATCGCTACTTTTCCTGACGCTATGCTTCATAGCGTGGGGCTTGATGATAGGAGAAATGTCGCTTAACGACATTTCTCCTGTCATGTTAGGTCAGGAACGCCCACTTTGCATCTCATTAGAGATGCAAAGCTGGGCATAAAGAATCCCCACGCTAAAGCAAGGTGTCACGCGTTAGCGTGGCCTTGCTAATTAGGCGATAAAATTATCGCCGCTTTTCGGCTGAAAACGGCCCCAAAAGCGGCGATAATTTGTTATTGCCTGCTTGTAAATATGCCCCCAAGAGTCGTGAGTAATCCCATGATCCGAAGAGTGAAACCAAAATCCACGGAAAAGATCAACACCCAATTTAATGTAATTTTTTTAATGTCTCCTACGTTCCATTAATTGGCAACACACACCAATATAAAAAAACATAATAAATCTAAAAAACAAATCCCTGTATAAAAGCCTGTTATTAAAAATAGTAAAATAACACAGACTGTCCGAAAAGGAATTTCCCAAAAATGTTCAGCAGTAATCCAATCACGAATTCCGAGTTTCTCCATCAACAACATGGTCTTTGTATTCAAAGTCACTAAACGGTAAAAAACCAAGACGCAAAAAAATGTAAATGTTGCTTTTATTTCAAATAGGTTCAAAAAAGTTATAACTATTTTTGCTCCAACTTTTTTTAAACCTAATTTGAAAAAAAACAACAGTTCTGATGTGTGCAAATAAACACAACCAATATGTAAAAATGGTTAAAAGGACGATAAAAAAAACCAATTCTTTACTGTACAACATCTATCTACCTCCCCGATCTTGCTTTACAAAAAAGTTAGCCATCCGTATGTTTTAAAAAGTAAAGTAGATTTTTCTTACCTGGCTTCAGCTCAGCGTTGCATCCAATCTTGACCTCAACACTTCACCAACTGTAGAAACAGACACAAAACTGCATATGTCAAGCCTGAAAGTAGAAAGAAAAGAAAGACAATTTTCCCCATTTAAGTCAGTGGGAAACTGTGGAAAAATACTTTAAATGATAAAAAAAGATGTTATGTTCTATGTAAAATATAAGTTGTATTTTTGTAAAATAAGTTTGTCTTTTACTATATATTTTTTTTAATTGATTTAAAAAAAGCATTTTAACAAATATTTTTAGTAAAGAACCTGGGTTGTTTGTTTAATATTTGTTACATTTATTGATAATGTTGTTTATTTTTTTTTAAACATTTGAGCTTTTTTATAAGCAATTTCTACTCATACTGTAATTAGGTATGATAACAAATATATAGTATATTATTGTTTAAACAGTAATACTAAGGTATTAGTAAATGCTTAGTTCATAGAATAAGCCATTAAAGCGCAACACAAAAATAATACAATAAAAATAAAATCAAAGATATAAAAATCTTCGTTAAAAGTTAAGATTTGCCTAAAATACAATACTACCAATAATATGAGCTTAAATACAAGTTAAAACAAATCCATAGCATAAAAAGGCAAATAAAATCTGGTCCTATTGCAAACAGTGCATATTCCTAATGCTTTTGGCAGCACTTGCACTCCTTGTAAAGTTGCATCATTCCAACCACTGACCCATTACTGACAACACTAGTGTAAATCATAATTTGACCTATGGGCTGTAGGACCAAGATAGAAACACCTAGAATTATAAGTTGCTAGTGATCATACCAGAAATCTGGGCTAAGCCTCCTAATATTATTTCAGAATTACTAATGAATTGTTTCAGTGCATCAGATATGATATGCCAACTCCAGTAGAGATACTTAGCAACTGCACAAACTATTGACTATTTAGTCTCAGCTCTGAACATCCTCAATGACGCCACACACTTCCTAACCCCCAGCTGCCTGCAGATAGGCAGGTTCCACCTCGACCTAGGTTTATTATACCCTGGACAGAGAAGGAAGAAATGCTGCAAGTTCTCATCAGTATCCAGGCATACCGGGCAAACCACATTCTGGTCCGATTTAGATTTCCAGTTTCCACAAAAAGATTTCAATTGAAGTGTGCCATGACTGAATTTTACATACAACGACCTTGCTGCTCGGATCATAATGTAATCAAAGAAAGGCTCATACATACTGTGTGATTTCAAGTTTAAAAAAAAAGCCACACTGAGGGATCTAGGACTACTTCTCCCCACCTCTAATGCCCAATTGCACTCCAAATAAGCTTCCTTAATTGTGTTCCTGGAAAGATTCAGGTGCAATCTCAATCTTTCCAGTGATCTCCTGAACCAATTTGGCACACAGTGTCCCTCACAGAATGAATCCATCCAATCTTAAAGTTCTTGTCTAGTTCTATTACCTCATTAAGGACATCATAATATGCTGCTAGGGCTGGTGTTTTTTCAATCTCCTTCAGAACATTATTGAACTTTGTTGGGCTTTCTACATAATGGCTTTCACTCCCAGGTACCGTCACAGGGGCAACTTTGTTGTACTCTTGGGGATTCCTACCAAAGATATAAAAAACAAAATTCAGCTTATCCCAGGCATGATAGCTCTGCAAAGTCCGACATTTCTGCTCCATTTTGATACTTGGTACATCCTCTGTATCCCTGATGCACGATGGCATAGATTTAGACTGCTCTTCTTTATCTGAGAGGTCCACTGAATACTACTTTACCTTTTAATACCGAGATAGTCACATTTGGTTGTTCTTTCTAGGTCCTTTCCCTCAAGTTTAGGGCCACAAACTTGGTTTAAGTATGGTTTATTACCAATCCCCTCTCTGTACAGAAAACCTCGAGCTAATCAATCAATTTCGGCAGACCAGTGGGAGTTTTAGACACCAATATGGTGTCATCCACAAACAAGAGGAGAGGAGTTTTTTGCACTGTAATTTTCAGGGTATCACTATATTCGTTTTGTCAGTAGGTCACCACATCATTTAGATAGAGAGAGAACAGGGTGGGGGCCAGGACATAGCCATTCCACATACCTTTCGAGGTTACTATGCATCTTGTTAGTTCCCCCCAAGAGCCCCAACAAACCTGAGCATAAGTATCCTGATGTAGCCTCATCAACATACCTTTCAAGATACCTCATCAGGATACTAATATGGCCTCAGGAACCCCATTACTCTTTAGCACTGCCCAGAGTATGGAACTCAAGACCAAATTGAATGCAGACTTCAGATCCTCAAAGACCAGATAAAGATACAGATGAGATTTTTGCAAAATTACAGTCTTCCAATAAATGGTCATGAATCTGAAGACCTGCTCGATAGTGCTAATGTTCGATCAAAAGCCAGCTTGCAGACTAGATAAAACTTCGGTCTCATCCATCCAGCCCTTAAGTCTATTTAAAATCTGCCTGCAAAAGACTTTCTGTATCACATCAATCAGATTAATGGGTCTGTAATTTAGGGGTGAGTTCCTGCAGACCTTTGTGTGCACTGGTACTATCCCAGCTGCCTTCCAGCTCGCCAGGATGTTAGCCTACTCTAAAATTGCATTAGATAAGATATTTATATAAGTAGCCCAATTCTCTGGGCCCAAACAGAAAAGGTCACTCGGGACCCAATCCGGCCCTGCCGCTTTCCTCATAGCGACAGCTAAAAGAAGATTATGTTTCTCCTCTGTCAAAGCTTAATGGCAAAGAATGCACTTTTAATCCCAAGTCCTCATGTGCACAGCCCTCTGTGGACAGGCCTAAGGGAAGGTCAAACAGATTTGAAAAATACGTGTGCCATGTTTCACAATGGATAGAATCACACACAGATCGTCTAGCACGCTCACCGACCTTAGCTATCAGGCTCCAAAAGTGCTTACTATCTCTACACTCAGAGGCCGCATCCTCAGAAAGCTCCTTCCAAATCTGACTTTCACAGTTAGCACAAGCTTTTGCCTTGGTCTTCTTATATACTTTCCTCTGCAGCCAAATGTGCTCCAGTTCCCCATCCTTCAAAGCTAAGCCTAAACTTACCTTGGCTATCCTGCACCCTTCAGTGAACCAGCTGGCAGTGGTATTAAATCTTCACAACACCCTGTGTTTACCCTTGCCTAGGTGGAAGTGTTTCCAAAGTTACTAAAGTCTTTTTAATGGAATTATCCTTAGGCCCCCCCCAACCTTTGGCCTGGATGCAATTCTTCCCCATCTAAGGGGTTGATTACGATGTCATTCGGAAAGGCTCTGAATCGGAATTGGGTCTGTTGAATCCGATTCGGAACCCGTCTTCCCGACCGCTTCAGAAAGCTTTCAGAATGACTGATTACGATGTTTGGAAAGCATTCGAACTGTTTGAGTCGGTTCTGGATGGCATTTGGAGGAACCGAGTCATTCAGAGCTGACTCATGAAGGTCGATGGACCACGTTTCCGACCGGGCGATTACGATGTCAGATTCAGACAACCTTTCCAATTCGGTTGTTCCAACACGGATCGGTTGTTGGAATCTGACTTTGGGGGCTGTAGCAGGCTCTACTTCACCCAGAGCCTTCCATTTGGGGCCCGTAGGGTTACCCAAGGGACCCCCCTTTCCAACCATGCACAGTGCGGCCGGCACCAAGGGATGCCCGCCACAGGGTGCACGATTTTCCCCACATACCCCTTTCTTTAATGCAAACTGTGTATTCTCTCGGAACACAGGCTCCCATTGAAGTCAATGGGAGTCCGACCGAATCATATCCTGAAGCATCGTAATCGGTCGGTCTGACTCCCGGGATCCAATTCAGTCGGAAACAATTCCGAGACCGATTTGGTCGGTATGCTTTCTGACCAGCATCGTAATCGACCGCTAAGTCTGCACCTATCATTAGAAGGATTCATATTAAGAGAGCGCTATAATAAAACTTGCTCCTGGTGCCCAATCAGATTTCTCAATTTACATACAACAGCGTTATGGTCACTGTCACTCCTAGTTGTGATCATACTATCCTCAACAAAATTCCATAAGAGTAAGGCAACAAGTATATGGTCAATCCTGCTAGATCACTTTGTTAGATTTAACGTATGGGATGCAAGGGGATCTGACCTTGTGTGCCCATTACATGCCTTCAGCATATAAAATAATGTAAGGGCAAGCAATTGGTATGCAACTTCTGTTCTCCTTTTCACTGGTGGGATATCAAGAGATTGGACCAGCCCCCATTCCTCCTCTTCTTCCTCAAAAAACAAATTAGCATCACTTCCCATAGGTTTGAGGGTGGTATTTAAGGCCCCTGCTATGATCGTATTATCATGGGAGACAAATATTTTCTCTATGTGCCCTCAATTGTTTTAGGGTAGGAGTTTCTCTACCACCTCTTAATGCCTGATTATAGACATTATACAGATAAACTTTGAGGCTGTTCACCTCAGTTATTTGAATGCTCTGTATGTATGAAGAGGCAACATCCACAGAGCTCAGTATTGCATTCAGGGAGATATGAATCCATATCACCAAATCTCCCAATGGGCACCCATTACCACTGAAAGGACTCTTGCAAAAGACAGATGTCAAATTGGTCCATAAAGGCTTCCCATTTTCATTGCCCAGCTTTGAGTATAACCCTGCAATATTCCATTTGTTTAAGTTGGATAGTATCCTAGTCCGTAATTATTTTGGAGTATTTCCGTCCCCTCACTATATTTGGGTAGGGAACATCAGACATGTCACCAATAGGTGTACAATGAACATAAACTTTATCCAGCAAAAGATCCTCATCACGATTTATTAAGGAGGGTTATTAGCCATAAGTCAATCGACCAGTGACAACCCTGAAACACTGTTAGATCATGTGACACCCGAGCAGTGCAATGAAGGGAAGCCTGAGGCATGCTGAATTTAAACTGTATAAGCGTGCTATTTGGGTAGACTTTCTGCAGCTACAGCCCTATAAGCTTCTCTGCTAAATTAGGGGCTTTTACTATGTGCCTCAATGCAATCAGTTAGGACCACTGGAGAAGATGGACCCTGGCATCTTTTAGCAAATGTAATATCTGATATAATGGCAGAGTAATATTTCCTAATGTGTCTTATATAATAGATGCACTTGTTAATTAGAGACTCTTCATCATCTTTTGTCCCTTCTGCAAGCTTTGGGGCCTTAATCAGAAAGACTGAGTTCAGTCTCTTACTGCCCTTATCCAAATCCCCTTCAGGTGAACCCCTCTGTTCCTCTTCAGAGGGGGCATAACTCCAAGTAGGCCAATTCATTTATTCCTATATTCACAGATACTTCGTTTAGCAGGTTTGTGCATCCTGCTTAGACCCAAATGGAGTGTCCGTGGAGGAAGTTTTAGGGTGCATTGTCTGAGATCGGGTTGACGTCCTAAGTTGGCACTATGGGCAGGCAGTTGTCCATTTGCTATGGATCAGTCCCTCCTTTTATTTTGTTCTGCTATCAATGCAGTATATGCATCGCTTAGGATAGCAGTGGCAGAATGCCCGCTATGAACCACATTAGAGCTTTTCAACTTCTCGACCTTCCCTATCATGGTTACGGTGAGAAGCTGGCCTGGTATATGATGTCCACTAATGTTAGTGGGTACCCTGCACCAGTCCAGACAACCCTTATGGTGATTTAACAGGTCTTAGACAACTGTAGCAAGCTCTCTAAGTGGTAGCTGTGGAGAGCAGCTTTCAGGCTTAGTCCAGAATGAGTGTAAAGCAGTTTGTTTTACCTGAATTCAATCTTATAGTATAGCTTAAGTGAAAAAGAACCACACAAGTTATTTGTAAGAATATGAATTTATTATATAATACATTTAGCTATCTCCTACCCGGAGATAAACACAATGCACACAAAACTTTGCAAAGAAATAGATTACATAGAACAGAAAACACAGTGGACTCCATGGGGGGACCAAACCATATATTAAGAAAGTTGTATAAGAACCACGACTCGGGTCAAGACAAGGTCAAGAGGATGTAGAAGTGCTAGGGACCCAAAGAACCACCCAAGGGGAGCAGATAGGGACCCCAAGGAGAGTGTGTGCAGTGTGGGAACACGACTGTGTGCTCCGTACAACTCATCTTGTAAGTCGCGGTTGGATTTCTAAAGCTGAAGGACCCTTCGCAGTGGACATAGAAAAAAACTCCATGGGAGACAGAAGGTAGGAGAGCCAACCCACCCATGGATACCTTAGTACCCATGCTACCTACACCAGGGAAGCTGGGTGCATAGGTGTGAAGTGGTGTCGGAAACAGCCGTCTAACCCAATGGAGGACTTCAGGAAAGTGCCGCTGCTGAAAAAGGAGAAAGTGTCCAGTGGAAACTGAAGATGGATTCTAGTTGAGAAACACCTGCAAGCAGAGGGGACAAAGTCTATGTCACTCAGGAGAGACCAGGAGATCTGGAAGACGAATGCCCACCAATGTCAGGAGTTGCAGGAGAGTTGACGAGGACCTTGACTCTGCAGCTGTGAGGACCAGACGATGCTGAGGAAGACCAGGAGTCATGCACGAGCTGTCCCATATCAGATGTCGAGTGCTCAGGAGTCAGTGTCCGGTGGGAGCACCAACAAGCCTTGGCAAATGCAACCAACACAGAAGTCAAAGTAGGTGAAATGTCAGGACCAGCAAGGTCCAGGGGACTTACCACAAGCAGGGGAGTCAGGGCAGGCCCCAAGCAAGCAGGGGAACCCAAAAGAAACAAGTGTGATGCTCAAATGGACACACAGGCCAGAGGCACTTGAGTGGTGAGAGGACCTCAAGCAGCTCAACAAAAGATGCAGGCACGATGCAAAATGATGTGGTGTGACCAAAGATTTTTATCACTGGAGATGCTCGAGGTTGGGGCCACTTGGAGCCCGAAGATATTCTTGGAAGGAAGCAAACAAGCCTTTGCAACTGCAAGTTGACGCAGTGCACAGGGGTTCAGTTGTTGCAACCGCCATGAGTGATACTGGGCTCAAACTTGGTCAGAGGACAGGGCAGGCTACAAGAGCTTTGGAGAATCACAACCTGTGTTGCAGAACCTTTCGGAGTTCGGGGGAGCTCAGGATAAGCAGACCGGTCAACTTAGGCACAGTGCCTTCGAATGCAGGGCAGTGACTCCTTCCCTTCAAGGGAGATTCCTTCAGATGTCTTTGATGCCCACAGGTCTTGGAATGGTGCACAGGCACAGACGATGCATCAGCCTGGAAGGGGGAAGAAGTTGAGCCCAAATGAAGTCCAGGGAGCCCAGATGGTCGAATAAGAAGTGGTGTCTGATCTGAATCTTGTCCCACAAAAAATCTAGGTACCCACCCACAGGTAAACCATTAAGCACCTGAAGGAAAGGGTTGGAACGATTCAGGGGACCCTCCCGTGGGGAGGGTCTGGACAGGGGAGAGGATGTCCTTTGTCCAGTTTCACGCCAGAGCGGGAGCCAATGGCTCCCAGAGCTGGTTTGTACTGGACTATGCATGGGGACACCAAATGTGCCCCTCGTGCACACTGAGTGGCACTGGAAACACACTAAATCCTGTCTGGGAGGTGGTACACCTCCCTGAGACAGGGTGCCTACTGTTCTGCCTTCCCCTGCTCAAGCTTGGCTCAGCAGCAGGTGGGCAGAATTGTGTCTCTGGTCAGCAGCAACCATTTTGTGTTGTCTGGGTCTAGAAGGTTGGTACCAGGGACACTTAGAGCCTAACGGAGGGCAATTCCAGTGCTTAGAATCATACTCCCACACCTTTTATGGTGTGAAGGTATGATTCCAACATGTTTGATACCAAACATGATAGGATTCGTTGCAGCCAGTTTCGAGATAGTCATCACGTAACTACGCGATGCCCCTCTATATAGTATGGCTGCTTCACTTACAACTCGGGAGAATGGACTCCGTAGGCTGTAGGGATGACCTGCTCATGCAGGGGCACCCTCACACTTAGTACCAACCACCCTGCCTTCTGGATTGATAAGGCCTGCTATAGGGGCGACTTGTAGGTTTTAAGTGCAGTGACCCTAGATATAGGAAACCTATATCTTTTGTAAGTGGTGCTAACACCAGCTTACCTAGGCTGCAAAGGCAGACCGGTAGTTCTGTTTTGAATGGTCTCCCATGGGTGGCTTAATGCATGCTTCAGCCTATGGGGGACCTCTGGGGTACCTATGCCCTAGGTACCTTAGTACCATATACTATGGAATGATAAGGGTACACCAGTATCCAATCTGGGATGTACCTAAGTACTGAACATAAAAATTTAAGGGAGAAAGCAGATAGACTGGGGTCCTGATTAGTAGGATCCCAGTCAGATTAGTCAAAAACAGCTTAGCACCAGGGAAAAAGTGGGGGTAACCATGCAGAAGCAGCCTGCCTTCTTACAGTTACCAATTGTGTCTGTAACTCCATTACCTCATCCTGGAGCTGCCTAATCAGTGAGATGACTCTACAAATGTCCACACCATCATTCGGAGCTTCCTTTGCATTTATTACCAAACAATCCTGTAATCATTTTCTACTAATCAAACCACCTCCTCATCTCTCCCAACCACATCTTTAACCATTGTATTCTGTTGGGTGACAGTAAGTGTTGAAAATCTATTCGAATAAACAAGAACCGTCTCCAGAGTAACAGCCCCTTGGCTAGAAGGATTATTCAAAGGAGGAATTTCGTTCCCTCTGCAAGGCTTGGATGTGTGTCTTTTTACTCTTCTAGGTCTAGGGGTGTAGGCTGACAACTCCTCCGCTTATGTGCAAAGATCACTGCTAATTTCCCATCCACCTTGTTTTGCTTTGCACCATCACCCTCATTAGCCCCCTCCCAAAAGAGACTCGACATCTTCAATGAGTGTGTCATTATTCTCCAGCATTACGCTGACTGTAGATTTAGAGTACATCACAAAAGGGGCAATTTTTGAACTTTTCTTCCATTTCCCAGGGAGTGGCTCTGTCGTTTTACCCTTATCCATACTGAAGACTGGATAGTCTTCTGTAAAAGAAGAACTGCCTCTTTAGATGGTTTTGCAGGGCAATGGAATAATGTAGCAGTAACACTGACCTTAAAAACCAGAGCCAAGGGGGGTGGCCTTTCCCTGACCCTTCCAGTCCCTGACAGGTGAAGGATTGGCCCACCTATGGCCAGGGCTGTGCCAGATCGCATCCCACACTGCAGGACTCAATGATGCACTTTGTAGCACTGTGGGCTTTGGAGGGATTGAGGGCCACAGGGACCACCTCCTGGGGCACTTGGTGTGCTGGTAAATGGAGTCTAGACAGAAATTTCACTGTTTTATTGCCACGAGGCTCAATGGTGCGCTTTATAGTGCTGCTGACTTCCACATGTTTAGGATCACATGGACCACCTTGTGGCACCCAATGGTAAATAGAGTCCAAACAGAGATTTTGGCATTCAGATAATACAAGAGTATTAATATACTTGCTCACCCAGTACCCCTATATACCTTGCATCATGTCCAGAAAGGTTTTGTTGCAGTCTTCAAAATATTTTAAATAAATAATACCATTATTAAATATCCTATATTGTAATGTTTAAACACAAATACTAAGGTATTAAAGTTGATGCCTAAGTATTAATACATTTCTCCACCCATTACCCCTATAACCCTTGCATCCTGTCCCTGAAGGTTTGTGACGCAGGACTCATACATATTTTTTATTAAATGATATTATAAATAAATATCATACATTTTAATGTGTTATCATTAACCCCTTCGCTGCTAGGCTGAAATCCCCCCCCCCCCCGTGCTGACCCTTTTTTGGGGCTATTTGGGGTAGTTTGTGCTTAGGCCCCTGTAACTTTTTGACCACATAAGGTATCCATGCCAAATTTGCATCCTTTTTTTCCAACATCATGGGGATTCTAAAGGTACCCATGCTCTGTGGATTCCCCTGGAGGGGACCCAGAAATTTGCCTAAATACAGGCAATTATTTGGGAAAATTTTGAAAAAAGGGCTACAGATGAAAGCCTCTGGTTTTTCCCCTGTAATTGGTATCAAAAAAAGGATTATGATGCTGAAATCACCATCTTCCCAGCTTTCAGGGACAAGCAGACTTTAGTCAGAAAACCAAATCATTTTACACAGTTTTGGCATTTTTCTGGGACATAGCCTATTTTTGCTATTTTTTGTGCTATAATAATAATGGAGCCTGGAAAGCTATACATTTTATAAAAGTAGACAAAATTCCGAATTCAGAAAGGGGTCATTTATGTAGATCCTTCAAGGTTTCTTTATAGAAACTAACCGTTGAACATAGGAAAAATTGAAAATGAGTTGAAAAAACAGCCATTTGTGTCAACGTGTTCACCTGTAACTTCTTCTAGTTATGACAGCTGTTTGAAAGCAATATACCGCTAGCGTTGGCTAAAAACATATTTTTTTTAAAATGTAGCACTTAGAATTTTCAGTGCTATACCCTTATTCCCTATGTTTTGGGCTCTTCCCAGTCACAGGCCCTTGCCCTACCCACACAAGTGAGGTATCGTTTTTCTCGGGAGACTGAGCGAAACGCTGTGGGGTAGGACATTCATGCCGGCACGGCGAGTCCACCCAAATATATGTGGAAAATGTGTTTTTTTCAGCTAAATTTGAGGTATGCAGGGCATTCTGGATAGGAGAACATTGGGGGATCCCCGCAAGCCATACCTCGCTGGACTCCCCCGAGTGTCTAGATTTCAGAAATGTGTGGGTTTGGTAGTTTTCCAAGATGTCCCCCGAGCCCGGGGCCTAAAACCCAGGTGACTCCTCTTGCAAAACCAGGTTGTTTTGTGATAGGTCATTTTGATGTCTTCTCAATACGTTTTGGGCCCTTGCCTGTCGCGGGTACTTGACCCACCCAAGCGAGTGAGGTACCATTTTCATCGGGAGACCTGGGGGAATGCTGGGTGGTAGCAAATTTGTGGATTCACGTAGATTCCAGAACCGGGGGAGTCCAGGAAGGTTAGGCTTGCGTGAATCCCCCAAAGGTTCTCTACCCAGAATCCCCTGCAAACCTCAAATTTTGATGAAAAAATAGATTTTTCCTCAAATTTCTGTGTGGGTAAGTTCTGGAATCTACGTGAATCCACAGCAGAGGGATTTTGTGCCCTTGTCCTCATGACGGAACCATTCCGTCATGAGCACCGAAGGGATTAATACTCAAGGACTAAAATTAACGTCTGAGTATTAATACACTTCCCAACCATTAGCCCTATATTCCTTGCATCCCGCCCTTAAAGTTGTGTTGCAAGCCTTATAAATATTTTTAGTAAATAATGATATTATTAAATATCCAATTTGTTGATGTTTAAACATTAATACTCAGGCACTAAAATTAAAACCTGGGTATCAGTACACTTCCCCACCCAATACCCCTATATCCCTAAATCTTTTTTTTTTATACATTTTCAAATATTTCACAAAATTATTATTCTATAAACAAAAATATAACATATAAACAAACCAGCGTATTAAAACATACACCTTAAATATACTTACCTATATGCCTACCTATATACTTACCCAATAATGCACATAGCAAAAATGCGTGGTAAAGGCATTCATGGTAAATGCATATACCAATAATGCGTGGTAAAGGCATGTGTCATAAAAGTATATGCATGGTTATGGCATATGCATTGTAGTGACTGTGTTATTGGTGTAATGCATTGAAAAGAGTGAGTGGTATTGGATGTTTCCCATTCTAAACAACAACAATTTAATAATATGTTATGCCATAGCTATGTGTGGTAATGAAAAAGATGACAAGTTGCTCAGCAAGATTCAGGAACAGAGGCTTCATTAGCAGTGCCATGTAGGACAGCCAGCTGTTGACTGTAAAATGGCTGTATCATATGATGTGAGTGTCCGAGTATTTGTGGGAAAGCGGTTGCACCCTCAGGGTGGGTAGACCTAGGAAATAAAGGGGGTAGCTGGCAGTCTGACCATTAGGAACAGTTATGATGTAAACCCCCTTGAACAATGGAACAAACTAGTGGCAAACAAGTTCATCACTAGGGGCCGATTTCAATCCCTCTCGGAAAACCCTCCGTACGGCTCGGATCCGGAGGGCTTTCTGACTGACTCGTGCTCCAGGGCTCCGAGCGCCCGAGTATGATGCAAGTATTTGCTGACGGACTTGGGTCGCTCGGAGCCCCATTGAAGTCAATGGGGGCCTGTTGCACGTCGGGAACATAGGCTGCCATTGATGAAAAAGGTATGTTGCGGAAAAGGGCGCCTCCTGTTGTGGGGATGCGTCGGTGCCACCCGCACCGTACATGCATGCCCCCCCCGTGACCGACTCGTAAGGCGTCAGGTGTAGGGGGGCCCTCTACGGCCCCCCATAGTCCTCTTCCCGGAGGCCTTACGTGTCGGAGGCTTCGACTCGATCCGGAGGTCCGGATCGTGCATCGTACTTGCTGGGTCAGAAATCAGCTCCATTGCACGGCACGGTTTGACTACGGACGAGACGTACGGAGCGGTTTGGACCCGGATACGATTCGGTCGGCGATTGCGTGATTATCGCATCGTACTTGCTCGCACGTACAGCTGTACATGTTGTTCGGAAATCACACATACGGCTTAGACTTTTTCCGTCCGGATCGCGTTCAGAGCACTTCCGAGCGAGATCAGGATCGGGCCCTAGGTCTTTCGCTTCCATCCTATATTTCTGTCCATTGAAAGAAGTCACTCTCAGTCAGTCAGTGGGTCTCAAATGATGAAAACCCCATCCAGGTAGGGGCTGACTCTCCATTCTGGTTTCCGAAAAAGACATACCTTGCACTCCTCCCATAATCCACTCTTGGACCAGGTGACTACATGTCAGCAGACAGATACGATCTCCAAGGTGTTATTGTTGTAACTATGCTGAGACTGAACTCAGACACTCACTAGAGGCTCTGTTTAAGCCAAGGAAGTAGAAGAGCAACCCCCCATTGATGGATAGAGAGTTTATGCAAGGGTCACACTTGACGAGTTTCTCATCAACTAAAACGCTCCATACTGACTGTTCCTGCTCATTGTCACCTGGAGGGATGTCCTGCAGGCTGGTTGGAGCTGGGGCTGCGCAGGACGATGACAGAGTCACACAAGACCTTGCTGATCAAAGGATAGCAGACTTTGAATTCTTGTTTCACACCGGGGGAATGCCGTGACTTCCAGAAAATGGGTGTGTTTGAGCCGAATATACTAGCCCTTTCCTAGGCGGTGGGTTGCCATGAAATGTAAAAGTTTGATCCCAATCCAAGGCGTGGCTGAATACTTCCTATTAGCATTACATATAAGGGGCCATTTTCAGGTACCGGCCGCATCTAAATGTAATATCTCTCTACATTTTTTCATATTCATTGCCCCTTGCAACCATTTTTGTTCCAGATCTTTCCTCTTAGGTGTTCTACCATTCTTCCCTGAGTCTCTGCCTGGAGTGTGCTTGGTTCTTTTCTTGACTTCAGTCTTCATCTTACAGAGGAACAAGATAGCCAAGGGACTTTTCCCCACGTGGATTTTCCCTCCTAACTCTGACTCTCCTATGGAGACACTTGTCACCTTTCATGTGTACTATTCTATGCAGTGTTGCACCGTGGCAACCGAGGGTAGCCACTCTTTCTTCAGGAAAATCAATAAGGCTGCTAAACAGACCTTCGCGGAGTCCAGTGCTTAACACTTTCTGTGGGTAACCTTACTTGTCCCTTCTATATGGGCATGTGGATGAAGGAAGTAGTATAACAAAAGGAAATTGGGTTTGAGACTGTCCTTGTTGCTTCTCTCAGGACTGGCTTTAGCACTAGTAACGCCCGGTGCGCTGATCTTTGTTGACGCCCCCCAAACCTCCTTCTCTACAAATTCTCTGACTATCACACTGCACCAGTGCCCCTCAACTCTCCATAACCCCTCTCTCACATACATTTCATTTGTTTTATAGCGCTTATGATACCAGTATAGGGTGTCCAAGCACTTTAGATCTCACACACACACACATTATACAGAGCCAAGGAATTCTACTTCTGCTAATCAGTTCAGACGAAATCTTACATTAGACAATGAATACTACAAGGTGTAGGAATCACAGATACTAGTAGGCAGGATACTTTAAGTGTTTGGTCTGGAGATGCACAAACTCAGGATTTAAAGCGTACCACAGGGATTGGCTTTACTAATAAGAATGTATCGAAAGGAACCTTTTCTAGCAACATTGGTACAATGAAAGACTAGGGGGGGAGGTAATGTTTTAACTTATGGCATGCAGCTTCCATGCAGCTCTTTGATAACAGTTCATATTTCAATGCGCTATATAAGGGTCGTAACTTATAAATAGGAGATTATAGGCCCATTAGCCTTATAGATTCCATACAGAAGGTAGTGGGCCGTATGGTGCTAAACAAAGTTCAAATGTGGGCGGAACAAGCAAAAATTTTATCTCCATTTCAAGCTGGGTTCCGTTCCTGCACTAGCACCATAGACCAGGTTTTCCGGTTTATTACAAGTTACTGGAGAACCGTGGTCTTGGGAGAAGGTTCATTATATGCCGTCTTCGTTGACCTTAAGTCGGCGTTTGATTTAGTTCCACATGGAAAATTATGGGAAGTGCTAGGGGACATGGGGATTGAGCAGGAATTGCTAACCTTACTCGTCCGCTTACATGAGGACAACTTTGCCAGGATTAGATGGGGGGTACAGGGCGAGGTTACTGACACCTTCCCAGTCGAGCGTGGCGTTCAACAGGGATGTGTATTGGCCCCCACCCTGTTCTCGCTGTACATCAACGGGGTGGTAGAGCACCTCTCCCGAACGCCATCTGATGCCCCGATACTGGCGAGAACTAGGTGTCCCAGTCCTCATGTTTGCGGACGATACATTGATTATCTCCAGGACCCCAAGCGGGCTACAAAAGGCTGTGAACGCATTTAGCGATTTCTGTACTCAGAGAGGACTTGAGATTAATACCTCAAAAACTAAGTTTCTGTCACTTAATCAGCATAAGTCCTTTAAGGGAAGGATACTATTAAATAACATGCCTTTGGAACAGGTGGATGTTTTCACGTATCTAGGCATTTCCCTCCAAAAGGATATGGGCTGGAAAAATCATCTGAACCTTACAGTTCTAAAACTTCATCAGCATATAGGTGCCCTGCTGATGAAACACAAAACGTCGCTTACTAAACCTGTAACCCCGGCCCTAGAAATTTATAACATCAAAGTGGTGAGCTCAGCTCTATATGGAGCTGAGCTATGGGGATTTAGCGACATAAGACGCTTTGCCCTGGCAGAAAATAAGTTTCTTCGCTGCCTGGTTGGGGTTCCTCAAAGCACACCGTTGACCCCACTTCGTTTAGATCTAGGCAGGAAGAAAATTGAGGATATGGCAAAGCTACGTCCACTCTTATACTGGAGGCGACTATGGTCCACCCCGGAGCTCTCACATTTTGTACAGGGTCTAAAAGATGTGATTGCTCTGGACCGCTTTCACAAAATAGGCTGGCTCAAAGAGATTAGATGCAAAGCAGTGAGAGCAGAGCACTCCTAATTTACTACTCAACCCTTAGGTTTAATCTTAATGATATAGGTGCTGCAGCGCTATGCCCGCTGTCTATCAGGCATAAAAAAACTAGAAACAATGAATCAATCACCTGATGATTGACGCTGCGCACTGTGCTAATTGTGAGCTACGTCACTAGTGAATAATCTCAGTTCACAAAAGTTTATAAGAAATTATCAATCAAAAAACATCCAACACAGATTCTCGTTTAAACATATATTTTCAACATATATGCTGGCTTCGGTTTCAGATAAATAATAATGACATTATTCATGTCTCAACATTTTTTCAAAAAATGGTAAACAACTGTCATAAACAATACACAATATAATATTTGAACATGCCACATAACATTTCATGAGATCACGTGAAAATGCTTGTGATGAGCCCAATGCATTTCGGGACTTGGTTGTCCCTTCGTCAGGGGCGTTCTGTAGAAAAAATACATAATGTTACACATACAGTACATAGTTACCCTGTTTTCACAAGGAAGAAAGATACATAGTGACAGATTACTTGATTCACATGGTCCTCATGATACAACCGTGATATTTTGTGTTAGTCAATCAACGTTTCTTTTTTTGAAAAATAACCGCGAGTCTAACCAGAAGAAATTCCATCACCCAACAGTGCACGTAAAAAAAGTTTTTATGGTAACCATAGCTCCCAAAAAAAAAAAAAAAAAAAAAAAAAAACATTTGGAAATCAGAATGGATAGAATAAAAATAAAACTGTCGAAAACACAGAAGAAATGCTCAGAAAGAACTACGTGTATTCAGCATGTCAGTTAAATGAAATAATGATGCTAGCTCACCTCAAATGCTATGTAGGTGTGGCATTAATGAGAAATGGAACGAAATAAGCCGGTACGCTGATGCTAAAAACCAAAAAGAAATGACTCCATGAGCACAAATGCTCAAAACCACTGACACACTGGTAGGCGTTATCTATATAACATAAACTTACCCCCCGTAAACAGGTGGAAATTTAAATGTTAAAGCGGGTGATACAGCATCTGAGTCTCTCTAACAGCATATGAACCCGGCGTGAACACTTCGTCCTCAGTGAGACATTCTACAGGCAAAAATGATAACAGAAGTGAGCGTAAAGAATAATAACTGTAAGCTGTCGTATTTTAGCTACAATGTGAAGACCTGCAACTCAATGTAAAACGATGAATGAAACTTACTCCAAACACGCGACGGAGTGCAATCGGCTACTAGCAAGTGGCGTCCTCTCCTCGGCTCGAAAAGTTTTCGACTAGTAAAAATCGCGCCAAATTTAAACCAATTACAGCAGCTGGGCCGATGTGAGGCCCATAATCATAGATAGAGGACTAACAGGTAGCGCCATAGTATTTTACGCTGAGATAATGTAATTCTCTTGCCAACCCCGCGATGTGCTGTAGTACTCTAAGTCTCCAGATAGAGACTACCAATAAAATAAATTAAAACAACAGAATGACTGACATGTGGTGTGTGCGACCGTCGGACTGATACGAAGTGTCAGCAACGAAGTGTGGAGAATATGAACAGTGATACACCTTGAGTCAAACGCCAGAGTGAGATTAAAAAAATGATGACAATGCGAGTGAAAACACTCATGACAACCGAACGTACACACATGGGGTAATGCCATGTAAACTAAATGTAATGAAAATAAATCAAAAAGCAACAACGCTTCATGTACAAATGTTGAAGTCACGGTGAATACTCCACTCCGTAGACAATTGTAAACATTACGCGTTAACCAATAAAGATCTGAGGCATTGAAAAAAACAATATGAAAATTAAAAAAAAAGTCAACATCGACATGTGGATAGTAAAGAAAGTAATAGTAGATATAAATTTAAAAAATAGAAAAAGGGTGTAAAATCTATGCAGACACTCAATATGGTTAATGATAAAAACAAACAAGCACTGGTTAAAACAATCCTCGGGTTTCGAAAATCCTATGGAATGACTAACATGGAAATTGCAAATAACTTTTACATTACAGAGACAAAACATGAAAATGCTAAAGTTCATACGCTTGGCTAACAGGGTTACAGCGATCAATTACAAGTGTGATTATAGGAAGCATGAAAGATCTAAACGATCATTAAGGCCACTGGGGGCCAATGTCTGAAGTCTCTGAATCCAAAAGAGCTCTCTGCGTAGAAGAACATTTGAGATGTCCATTCCAGGTTTCACCTCCATAGACTCGATGATTTGAAAACGTAGTTGGGAAATCAAGTGTTTGGCTTCTAGCCAATGCATGGCTAGACTTGAGGTGCTGTGCTTATTCCTGATTCTGGACTTGTGCTCAGTAATCCGTGTTTTTATTTTCCTTTCAGTCTTACCTACATAGGCTTTGCCACAAGGGCATTTTATGCAGTAGATAACATGAGTTGTATTGCAGTCACTGTTGTGACGAAGAGGGATGTTTAAACCAGACATGGGATGAGTTAAAGTATTCCCACTGGGAATACTTTAACTCATCCCATGTCTGGTTTAAACATCCCTCTTCGTCACAACAGTGACTGCAATACAACTCATGTTATCTACTGCATAAAATGCCCTTGTGGCAAAGCCTATGTAGGTAAGACTGAAAGGAAAATAAAAACACGGATTACTGAGCACAAGTCCAGAATCAGGAATAAGCACAGCACCTCAAGTCTAGCCATGCATTGGCTAGAAGCCAAACACTTGATTTCCCAACTACGTTTTCAAATCATCGAGTCTATGGAGGTGAAACCTGGAATGGACATCTCAAATGGACATCTCAAATGTTCTTCTACTCAGTGCTGTCACTATGAAAGATACATAGTGACAGATTACTTGATTCACATGGTCCTCATGATACAACCGTGATATTTTGTGTTAGTCAATCAACGTTTCTTTTTTTGAAAAATAACCGCGAGTCTAACCAGAAGAAATTCCATCACCCAACAGTGCACGTAAAAAAAGTTTTTATGGTAACCATAGCTCCCAAAAAAAAACATTTGGAAATCAGAATGGATAGAATAAAAATAAAACTGTCGAAAACACAGAAGAAATGCTCAGAAAGAACTACGTGTATTCAGCATGTCAGTTAAATGAAATAATGATGCTAGCTCACCTCAAATGCTATGTAGGTGTGGCATTAATGAGAAATGGAACGAAATAAGCCGGTACGCTGATGCTAAAAACCAAAAAGAAATGACTCCATGAGCACAAATGCTCAAAACCACTGACACACTGGTAGGCGTTATCTATATAACATAAACTTACCCCCCGTAAACAGGTGGAAATTTAAATGTTAAAGCGGGTGATACAGCATCTGAGTCTCTCTAACAGCATATGAACCCGGCGTGAACACTTCGTCCTCAGTGAGACATTCTACAGGCAAAAATGATAACAGAAGTGAGCGTAAAGAATAATAACTGTAAGCTGTCGTATTTTAGCTACAATGTGAAGACCTGCAACTCAATGTAAAACGATGAATGAAACTTACTCCAAACACGCGACGGAGTGCAATCGGCTACTAGCAAGTGGCGTCCTCTCCTCGGCTCGAAAAGTTTTCGACTAGTAAAAATCGCGCCAAATTTAAACCAATTACAGCAGCTGGGCCGATGTGAGGCCCATAATCATAGATAGAGGACTAACAGGTAGCGCCATAGTATTTTACGCTGAGATAATGTAATTCTCTTGCCAACCCCGCGATGTGCTGTAGTACTCTAAGTCTCCAGATAGAGACTACCAATAAAATAAATTAAAACAACAGAATGACTGACATGTGGTGTGTGCGACCGTCGGACTGATACGAAGTGTCAGCAACGAAGTGTGGAGAATATGAACAGTGATACACCTTGAGTCAAACGCCAGAGTGAGATTAAAAAAATGATGACAATGCGAGTGAAAACACTCATGACAACCGAACGTACACACATGGGGTAATGCCATGTAAACTAAATGTAATGAAAATAAATCAAAAAGCAACAACGCTTCATGTACAAATGTTGAAGTCACGGTGAATACTCCACTCCGTAGACAATTGTAAACATTACGCGTTAACCAATAAAGATCTGAGGCATTGAAAAAAACAATATGAAAATAAAAAAAAAAGTCAACATCGACATGTGGATAGTAAAGAAAGTAATAGTAGATATAAATTTAAAAAATAGAAAAAGGGTGTAAAATCTATGCAGACACTCAATATGGTTAATGATAAAAACAAACAAGCACTGGTTAAAACAATCCTCGGGTTTCGAAAATCCTATGGAATGACTAACATGCAAATTGCAAATAACTTTTACATTACAGAGACAAAACATGAAAATGCTAAAGTTCATACGCTTGGCTAACAGGGTTACAGCGATCAATTACAAGTGTGATTATAGGAAGCATGAAAGATCTAAACGATCATTAAGGCCACTGGGGGCCAATGTCTGAAGTCTCTGAATCCAAAAGAGCTCTCTGCGTAGAAGAACATTTGAGATGTCCATTCCAGGTTTCACCTCCATAGACTCGATGATTTGAAAACGTAGTTGGGAAATCAAGTGTTTGGCTTCTAGCCAATGCATGGCTAGACTTGAGGTGCTGTGCTTATTCCTGATTCTGGACTTGTGCTCAGTAATCCGTGTTTTTATTTTCCTTTCAGTCTTACCTACATAGGCTTTGCCACAAGGGCATTTTATGCAGTGGATAACATGAGTTGTATTGCAGTCACTGTTGTGACGAAGAGGGATGTTTAAACCAGACATGGGATGAGTTAAAGTATTCCCAGTGGGAATACTTTAACTCATCCCATGTCACTGAGGACGAAGTGTTCACGCCGGGTTCATATGCTGTTAGAGAGACTCAGATGCTGTATCACCCGCTTTAACATTTAAATTTCCACCTGTTTACGGGGGGTAAGTTTATGTTATATAGATAACGCCTACCAGTGTGTCAGTGGTTTTGAGCATTTGTGCTCATGGAGTCATTTCTTTTTGGTTTTTAGCATCAGCTTACCGGCTTATTTCGTTCCATTTCTCATTAATGCCACACCTACATAGCATTTGAGGTGAGCTAGCATCATTATTTCATTTAACTGACATGCTGAATACACGTAGTTCTTTCTGAGCATTTCTTCTGTGTTTTCGACAGTTTTATTTTTATTCTATCCATTCTGATTTCCAAATGTTTTTTTTTTTTTTTTTTTTTTTTTTTTGGGAGCTATGGTTACCATAAAAACTTTTTTTACGTGCACTGTTGGGTGATGGAATTTCTTCTGGTTAGACTCGCGGTTATTTTTCAAAAAAAGAAACGTTGATTGACTAACACAAAATATCACGGTTGTATCATGAGGACCATGTGAATCAAGTAATCTGTCACTATGTATCTTTCTTCCTTGTGAAAACAGGGTAACTATGTACTGTATGTGTAACATTATGTATTTTTTCTACAGAACGCCCCTGACGAAGGGACAACCAAGTCCCGAAATGCATTGGGCTCATCACAAGCATTTTCACGTGATCTCATGAAATGTTATGTGGCATGTTCAAATATTATATTGTGTATTGTTTATGACAGTTGTTTACCATTTTTTGAAAAAATGTTGAGACATGAATAATGTCATTATTATTTATCTGAAACCGAAGCCAGCATATATGTTGAAAATATATGTTTAAACGAGAATCTGTGTTGGATGTTTTTTGATTGATAATTTCTTATAAACTTTTGTGAACTGAGATTATTCACTAGTGACGTAGCTCACAATTAGCACAGTGCGCAGCGTCAATCATCAGGTGATTGATTCATTGTTTCAAAGAGATTAGAACCATACTTGCCAAACTTTACTTGTTGCGTCTCTGGGATTCCCCAGAGACCTCTGCCTTTTCAACCAAGTTGGAATTAAAGCAAAAATATTGGGAAATGCTATTCTCGTCATCATTTAATGCGATCACTGCCACTAGCTTGTCAGGCCGGTTTTTGGATTTCAAAGCCAGGCCTGTCTGTGAGTTGTTTTGGGACCTAATAGAGAAGCCACTTGATCGGAAATTATATTTCCAATTCAGGACAGGCTCCCTCCCCACCAAATCTTTCATATGTAAATGGGATTTATCCACGAGTAGCAAGTGCCACCATTGCAGGGTTGAGGACGAAACCATACCCCACATATTTTTTGTATGTCCGCTATACGTGGCTCCACGCCGTAAATGGCTGACACCAGTTTGCTCTTCCCTGGGCACATGGAGCTGTATGCCTGCTTTAAGAATTCTAGGCTCCGATTGTGGTCCTAACATAGCTATTGCTGTCACCAAGTTTTTGGGATGGTCATGGGCCATTCGCACTTGCACTTTACAATCCTCTGCTGTTGGTCAAATCTAAATATTGATATTTTACTTATGCTGTCACGTGAGTTTTACAACTTTTATCAAGGATTTATTATTGTTTTGGAGCTTTATTGGAATTTAATACCATTTTTAACATAGCCTTAGTGTAAAGGTCTTATTGATATTGTCTTGTGATGTATGTTGTATATGTTTTTCGTGCTTTTATGACAATTGTCGAAATAAAGCTTCCAAATTGAATTGTACTATTCTATGCAGTGTTGCACCATGGCAACCGAGGGTAGCCACTCTTTCTTCAGGAAAATCAATAAGGCTGCTAAACAGACCTTCGCGGAGTCCAGTGCTTAACACTTTCTGTGGGTAACCTTACTTGTCCCTTCTATATGGGCATGTGGATGAAGGAAGTAGTGTAACAAAAGGAAATTGGGTTTGAGGCTGTCCTTGTTGCTTCTCTCAGGACTGGCTTCAGCACTAGTAACGCCCGGTGCGCTGATCTTTGTTGACGCCTCCAAAACCTCCTTCTCTACAAATTCTCTGACTATCACACTGCACCAGTGCCCCTCAATTCTCCATAACCCCTCACATGCATTTCATTTGTTTTATAGCGCTTATGATACCAGTATAGGGTGTCCAAGCACTTTACATCTCACACACACACACATTATACAGAGCCAAGGAATCCTACTTCTGCTAATCAGTTCAGACGAAATCTTACATTAGACAATGAATACCACAAGGTGTAGGAATCACAGATACTAGTAGGCAGGATACTTTAAGTGTTTGGTCTGGAGATGCACAAACTCAGGATTTAAGGCGTACCACAGGGACTGGCTTTACTAATAAGAATGTATTGAAAGGAACCTTTTCTAGCAACATTGGTACAATGAAAGACTGGGGGGGGGGTAATGTTTTAACTTATGGCATGCAGCTTCCATGCAGCTCTTTGATAACAGTTCACATTTCAATGCGCTATATAAGGGTCGTAACTTATAAATAGGAGAAGGTTCTCTGTGACAAAAGCAGTAACCTACTGAGCTTGCCGCATACAATACAGTAGGGTGGTTTGCGGCAGGCATATTAACCCTCTGTGCTAATGTATCATGAGCGTAAGCTGCCACTAGACACAACTCGTTCTCTCTCCAGCAGGATCTTTAGCCACCAGTTATCTTGACATTTTTATTGCCGACTCGAAACCTGCAGGACGCAGAAGGAACTCTGCAGCAGGTGCTTTTTAAAACGGTGTTATTTCTCAAACACGGCGCCTCAGTGGCAGGTGCGGCTGCACCAGTCGCACCGCCCTAGAGCCAGCCCTGGCTTCTCTATTGAAAGCAGACATACTGCATCTTTCATTCACCATTTTTCACTCAAGGATTTTTGTCACTCATCTGAGGGTAGCCCTGCCAACATATGCAACAAAGGTGATCTTAAACTATTTTCCATCCACATCAGTTCTAACGTTGGCAACACCCACACTTTTACTGAAGAAAAAATGCACACAATGGGGCAGATATATTTTACAAGCCCCTTGCGCCACTATTGCGTCACTTTTAACACGGGAGAAGTAACGCAAAAGGGGCGCAAGGGGATTGTAAATCTGTCCCAATGTTCTCAAACACCCACACTCGCAAAAAAACAGACATGCATGAGACCCTGAGGTCGGTGGACGAAGTTTAGAACGGAAGACCGGTCAACATTACCACTGGGTACAATTCAACCACAATAATTGAAATGATTCCTGGCATCCATGGACCTAGGTAAAGGAGCTGTTGGGGACAAACCCCATGAGACGACAAAGGTGTGGAGACCAATTGAGGTCCTTCTTCAATTAAAAGACTAACAATGTGCAAAATCATGTCATCTGCTTCCTAGAAATTTCGTGAGGTGTCTTGGAAATGACATAAATTATGCAGAAATGGCCTTTGTGGTATTTCAAGTGTACATTCAAAGCAAGGGCATACCTCCCATTCAGAAGTTACTTAAACAACTTCAAGGGGACTGGTTCTCAGACTAAAAGGCTTTTCTCCTCGAATCTGTATGACGGGTGTGCGGATTGCTGTTATTTTACCTATCCATAACTGGCAAATTTCAGAGATAATGATACATGTACAGGCGTTGACATTTAGTGTGAAATGTCAACTCAAGTACATATGCCATTATCATCAAGACATGCCTATTTTTGGGCCAAGTGGCGGATTTCTCCTTTCCCTTTTCCTGCCTCTATCAAGTCGACATCGCAATACGTGATCGTTTAAACCTCTATCCTTTTAAAAAACATTTCTTTAAATCTCTAAGCTCCTGCATATTGCTAAATATTTAACTTTTGGAGTGCGGTGATTGATCACCGACGCATTAAGATGGCTGCTCAGTTTTGGACTTTTAAAAATGCGGTCCACTTTCTGCCTCTCCGCCTATCAACAGCCAATCTGGAATGAGTTACAACCTGTACGTTGCCTAGGATCATCCTGGATGCACCGTCTCACCTTGAGGCAAAACTTCTTTGGATTTTATTTATGATCTAAGACATGCTAAGATGGCGGTAACATATTATTATTATTACTATTATTATTAGAAAGTCTTATACAGCGCTCAGCTTACCACACAGGATTTCCCGGCACTTTTGCAGCAGGCAGGGTCTAACCAGGCCCCACTGACACAAAACATCCAGGTCTTCTGCTGGTTCAAAAGATGGTCAGCGAGGTGCAGTTTCTCAAGGGTCCTGGTAAGGCATTGCATAGCTTGAGGTCCTAGTATCTAGAGGCCCGGCCTCCCATGCGTGTACGTTTGACTGTGGGGACAGTGCACAGAGATAGGTCGCTAGAATGTAGAGGATGAGCCGGTTGATGTGGTCTCACCGTTTTGTGAAGGTGTCAAGGGCCGACCCCTGATCTTGGTCTGTGCACATAGCACAAACCTTTGAATTGGACCATTTATCCACCGCGAGCCAGTGAAGCTCCTGGTGAAGGGACGACACCGAGGCACTTTTAGGGAGTCTGTAGAGCAACCTCCAAAACACTTGCAGCCGTCTAGTGGAAGATTTGTCTGCCAGCAATGTGGAAACCAAACCCAAGCAGTAGTTCAGGGCCTTAGGGTTGTGATCCTGGGCAGATGACAGAGAAAAGATGATTTGTGTGTCATTAGCGTGAGAGAATAGAGTAAGGCCACAGCTTTCCACCAAGTCAGCCAATGAGCGGGCATAGATGTTAAATAGCGAGGTTAAATAGTGATGGGCTTTATGGCTAATCCTTGGGGAACTCCTGAGGTAAGGGCATGGCGTTTAGGAGATGCACTGGCTGAGGAAACCTGGAAAGTGCGATCCTTTAGGAAGGATAGCATCGATGATAGGGCTATTGCTTTGAGACCCAGGTTAGCCAGCCTCTCCAAAAGAGTGGCATGAGACTCAGGATTGAAGGAAGCACTGAGATTGAGTCAAATCGGTGCAGCCATCTTGCCTTCATTCAGGAGCCGTCTCAGATGATCTGTGACTTCTAGAAGGGCGGATTTTGGATGCATTACCGTGTCACCTAAAGATCATTTGACTTGTTGCATCAAGAGCTTTGCACAATTGCATGAGTTAGGAAACCCCATTCAACACATGCGTGATGATGGAACGCTGCAATGTGAATTTGGCATGATTTTTGTGTTTTAACGTGAGAAACTATAGCTTGTACGATTTTTTCTGTATGGGAGCAATGATGGTTGTCCTTTTCAGTTGCAATTACTTTCTGGGTTTGCATTAATAATTGTGTTTTGTGTATTGGGCTTTGGTCTCCTGCGTACTTTTTGCTTCTTAGTATGGCGCCATCACACTTCTCCATAGATCGTTATAACCAATCTGGGATATACTACATAACCTTCATTGATGTGGGTCACTCTTGATGTAGAGGAGGGTGAGCCAGCAAATTAATAGGGAGAGCCTATTGTACACGATTTTATGAACCCCAAATCTTGCCAGACTAGGGATAGTCTTTCTCAGTCATTATGTGATAATATCTCCTCCTTTTTCGTACAAAAAATTGAGAAGATTTATCAAAATATCACCCTCTCTAATACTTTTGTTCCGATCCCGTAGAGGTCATGTTACACTCTATTACTGAAGGACCTCGTCTGACTACATTTCCTGCTATCACCATCACTGAAGTGCAAACACTTTTGGAATGCACCAGATCTGGATCCCCCCTGGATACTATCCCTGCTAAAATCTCTTCTAGATTTGCGGCACAGCTGGCATCCCCAGTTTGCTCTACAATTAATGCCTCTTTAAAATCGGCTATTCTCCCTCAAAGTTGGAAACACGCTCAAATTATCCCCATCCGCAAAAATTCGAACATCTCCCCTGAGGAATTGTCAAACTATCGACCAATTTCATTGGTCCCGTTACAGAGCAAGATCACAGAGAAACATATCAATAAGCACTTATCTGCTTTTCTCGAGTCTTCTAGGGCTCTGGATGTCTCTCAGTCAGGCTTTCGTGCTAAACATAGCACTGAAACTGCTTTGGTGGAGGTAGTGGACAATATCAGAATGGCTCTGGATCAAGGTCAAGCAGCACTTTTGGTGCTGCTTGACCTATCAGCAGCATTTGATACCATCTCCCATCAAGTTCTCCTACATAGACAATTGGAGCTTGGCATTGACGGATCTGCATTGAGCTGGTTGTCAAATTTTTTGTCTAACCGTACGCAGGCAGTGTCAATGGGTTCTTTCTCTTCTGCTCCCTCACAGGTTACCAGAGGCATCCCGCAGGGCTCATGTTTGAGCCCCACTCTATTTAACATCTATGTGACGCCTCTGGCTAAACTGATGAGGGATCTGGGGTTTAACCCCATCTCCTACGCAGACGATACCCAACTCCTCCTCACCTTCGATAAAACGAGATCCGATATACAAACCATCTTTTCTCAGGGCATGATGGCTATTGCCTCCTGGATGAAAACTAACTATCTCCAGTTAAACTCTGAGAAATCTGAGATCCTGTTGTTCGGAGGTGCTGACATCTGTTGGTTCACCTAGATGGTGGCCTGAGGAGCTGGGCAAAGCCCCTGCTCCTAAAGAGGTAGTTAAAAATCTAGGCATTAAGCTTGATAAGAAACTTACGTTGCAGACCCATGTTAATATTACTATTGGGTCTTGCTATCACATCTTAAGTCAACTCAGAAGAGTTTTTCCACTGCTTCCACTCTCCACCAGGAAGACTTTAATTCAAGCACTGCTCATGAGCAAGATTGATTATTGTAATGCTCTTCTTCTTTCTGCTCATGCTACCTCATTGGATAAATTGCAGGTTATTCAAAATACGGCTGCTCGTCTGGTAACCGATTCTCCCGCTAGGACCCCCTCGCTGCCTTTATTGCATGAACTACATTGGCTGTCAATTAGAAAAAGAGTGCAATTTAAAACAGGCTGCATGAATTTTAAGGCTCTAAACGAACTCAGTCCTCGTTATCTTACTAGGAAACTGGGAATGTATCATCCTATATCCTCTCTCAGATCAGGATCTAAAAAACTTCTCTCTGTTCCTAGAATAAATAAAGCCCGTTCTGGTGGTAAGGCCTTTTCGTATTTGGCTCCTATGTTTTGGAACAGTCTTCCACTTTACCTCCGCATGGAAATGTCCCTTTTCCGTTTCAGAAAGCTGATGAAGACATATCTTTTCTAGTTCAAGATAGCTTGCTGTTACTAGCGCAGAGATACCCCTCGGGGTGATTCAGCGCTATATAAAATTATAAAATCAAATCAAAATCAGAGCCGAGTCAAAGCCGAGCGAGTGGTCTGGCTTGGCTCTAAGAGCCCGTGCGCGAGCAGAGCCATGGATATGTTTGGCATGTAAATCATGCAACAATCATCATGTAAAGATAGGGTAAGACTTGTGGGAGTGTTTCACTATAATACAGGAGGTTATATCAGTGTATTGGGTGAAAATGATTAGAAGTGAGGTTCTAAAGTTGAACTTAGAGGCAATCTTCTTCTGCACTGATAACGATGCCATTAGTGAACCAGGAGACGCAAGTTAGGTGTCATGTGTCCCCTATATTTGGTCTAGGGAGTCATGGTGCAACAGTTTAGTCTATGAAACCACGTACAAAAGTACTTTGTACAGTGCACACCCTGAATTGATGTATTTCAGGTAAATAGCTAGGATCACACAACTTGATCAAGGGAAGAAGCCGTGATTGATGGGTTTCCCTGGTTCCGAATTGCTCAATTCACCCACTGGATGAGTGTCCCTTTCCTGTTTTACCTCAAAGGTGAGTGCTTCGTCTGTAATTCCTTGAGGAGTTAAACCAGTGTACCATATGACATGTTCAATCAAGCTGGCAAAAGTGAACTTTCTGAGTAAAGTGGCAAAGCCAAGGGAAGGCCGGTTAATCCGAATAATCGCCAGCGTGTCCTGACTTAACAAGGCGGCCACGTTAGCAGTGGCTCAACACCCAAACAACAGTAATTACACGTTTAGCAAAACAAACAACATGAGCGATCCATCACCGCGACAGCTCTTCGCATAAGTGAAAGTGAAGTGCAGTGACTGAGTCCCACTGGGAAAGCTCTTTCCGTTTGCATTCACCCCCTGTGGCGGGAGCGGTGTGCAGTCGGGCTCCACCGTTCTTCAATGTCTTCACGCTGTGTGGTAGCTGCGCTGGTCAACACTTATGCTGCAGGAGGGGCAGGGGAGCGAAGAGTCCAAGAGTCCCCTTCGAGCTGAGCGAGGGCCAGACTGACTGGAGCTTTCCTCTGCTCGCCCACCACCTCTATCTTCATACAAGTCTCCACGGTGGAGCATTTTAAAAAAAAGTTTCTATAGATCATAAGTATGAGCCAGCAGGATGCTTGGCTGGCGGTTCGTTCTGGAGCATTTTCGGGATACATGTTGTTTACGTACCCTCTCAGAATAGCACCAGTAAGGAAATGCCCTTCAGTACATGCTGGATTGTGGAATGATATGCTAGGTGAGGCATAGGGGCAGATTTATGTTCCCTGGCGCATCCCTGCAAATCAGCGAAGATGCGTCACGCAAGTTTGGCCTTGCGCCACCGCAGATGCGCCGCATTTACAATGCGGTGCATCGTGGCGCAAGGACAAGCAGATACGTGACGCATCTTCCAGCGTAAGGTTGGCGCAGTGCTGAAGTTGCGTCGCAAGCGTGACGCAACTCCAGCACTGTTCCAACCTACCCTATCCCTAACATGGTGCGTCAAGCCTTACGCCTGCTTCAAGCAGGCGCAGGGTTTTGACACATCAGCGTTGGGAAAGTGACTCAGTGAAATCTTATAGATTTCACTGAGTCACTTTTCAGGGGCGTTCCTGCGACGGAACGCCCCCCCCCCCCTGCTCCAGAACGCCTACATGTGGCGCAGGGCTTTACAATGTGATGCATCTGCCAGATGCGTCACGTTGTAAATACCCCGCAGCATGGCGCAGGATTTGCGCTGCCGCTGCGTCACAAAAGTGATGCAACGGCGGCGTAAATGAGGCGCAAGGGGCTCATAAATCTGCCCCATATTTTTTTGCGTAAAGATGGGACACCATAGCCTTTATCAAGCCATTTTATGTGGGGAAAATTAGGGGTTCGCTTTAAAATGGGTTAAAAGGGACGCCTTCCTTTGGCCAGTGCAATACGTTTGACTCTTGAAGCTGAGACGTCTCTCTGCCACTTTTCATACACCGTGACAAAATGGATGTATTGCCGGTTCCGAATGAACCTTACCTGCTCCCTTGGGTCACATCCATGTCCACATCCCACTGTATGGCGTTCTCTCTATCCCCTTTTGGACAGTAACACAAGTCTCCTTTTATAACTGAGAGACATTGGTAAACAGTGAGATGATTGGCACAATCCGGCGAATTTCCCCCATAAATCAATGGCACGGAGCTCACCATGCCACGGGTGATTTTGTGTTGCAGCCGCATTTCTCTCAAAACGAGATTATATTACGAACTTTGGTGATTCTGTCATCTTTCATATCAGATCTCGCGTCATGCTAATTAAAATGTGTTATGGGTACTACGTTTTAGTAGCTTTGCTGTACTAAATGTTTATGTTTTCACATAAAGTCATCACCCTTCCAAGTATGTTAACCGAAAGCGCTTTTAATTAATCGCCTTGTTCTATTTTGGATTTTCAATTAACGAAGATAAACCTGACAGGAGGGTTTTAAAGGAGATTCCCCCATACAGTAACACCGGAGGACCTGTGGGTGTGCCCTTTAATGAGATGCTATGCAGGATACTGGCAAAATGGGCATCAGGCAAATGAAACAATATAAATAGTATTTCTCTTATCGTTTAATCTATTTCCTGGTTAAAACTATTTCACTGTGGCATCTTTATCTTTAACATGCATCAGACTGTTACTATTGAACTTATGTGGGTCTTATTACTTTATTTCTTTTGGGCTCTATATTGTACAATTGATTGTTCAGTGAATGGACCAATGGGGAAATCAGTGCATATGAGAAGACATGTTACTAAGTTATGGGGCATGAGACGTTCTCTCGTAATAAACAATAGCCTCAAACAATTCTGGATATGTGTGACAATCTTGTAGTCATCTTGGAACGAGCTGATACTAAATTACTAATGTAGGAGACCTCTTACATTTGATTCATTTTCTGTGCTTTCATCATGTGCCATTCCTGGTTTGTTTTACTGATATTGCATCCTTTTTACAGTCTGCATACCTTCTTATAGGGACCACTATTGATTATATTTTTTAAAAATATTTTTAAATTTGTGTATATAAAAATTGATGAACTATTTTTTTAAATGTATGTTAAGGTCTGACAATAAGAGCAAGCCACACATTTAGTTAAATCTTTTGTTATTTCATTTACTTCAGTCTGTGCACCCATCGTCAGGTCATATCTTTCAATGAAAAAACAATAGTTTTGTCGCCAGCGGAGGGTGGTGTCCCAAAACGGACATTTCCCATTTTAACTCAGATAGGATTCTTTGCTATCCAATACAGAAAAATGGCTCAATGGAATTACATGTAATTTGACAGGAAAGCATGAAAGCAGAATTTTAGTGAAGGGATTTCCTTTTCAGGGTGTGGTGTAAATCTGTTCAGTCCTTTACAAGAAAGTACCAATATAATAGTGTCTGGTCTGGCCATGAAGAGATTACATTTTGGAGATGTATGTCTGGACCATTAATTCACAGATCCTCCTTGGATTTGTAACTCCAGTTTAAAATATATTTGCAGACCAGTGGACTAGGAACGTGTTCTTCCACAGTCCATGACAGACTTGTGAATCCGGTTGTGGATTCATTAATTCATCGCACTCTGATTGGCTGTCCATCACAGAAAATGTTTAGCGGTCTCTGTTACCCAGCATGGTGCTCTGAGCACCATGTTGGGAAAAAAAAAGGCATAATAAAGGAGAACGAATCATCCCTAACTTCCAGGTATGTGGAGAGGGGCGAGGGGGCGAGCTAAAGGGACTCTCAACAATAAAAAATAAAAATACTGAAGCCATCCTAGGTCCACGGTACCAAGGATTATTCAGAGATGTAAAATCCTGTTAAAAAAACATTCAGTCCACTACTGCTGTGCTTGACCAACAGCCACAAATAAGAATTATCTGCATATGCCATATTGGGCTGCAGTTCAGTCCCTGCTGCCAACCCTACTGCGCACAACCAAACGCCTTGCGAAGCGGGGTTGGCTGGACACTAAGGTTTAGATGCAGGAGCTGCCTGCCTTTGGCCAATCCCCACTGTGCATGTCGTCCATGTGCAGATATTTTTTTTCCTCCTGTGGATGATTGTGTTTTGGACCTTGGCAAAGGCAAAGCTTTAAGGCTCGCCCCCTACGCACAGCCAAAGGCCTCACACACAGGAGTTTGACCACCCATTAAGGGTTGGCTTCAGATCCTGGCAGCAAGTCCTGTAGTCAAGCCCTAATATGCAGAGTCAAAGGCAGGGACTGACTGCCCATGGGTGAGTGCCGGGAGCTTTTGCATTTGCTGTATGATCTTTCACAACAGATACGTAACCCATTATTCACACAACTAATGCAATATTTATTCCCCCTTTTCAACACCTAAAAGCCCACTAACACCTAAACAACACCTAAAATCATCACATAATTAAATAATAATAAATACTCAAACCAATAAATGATACTACATTCATCGTTGTGTCTTTAATAGTGTTAAGGATAACATGATATGTAGTCTCATCAGAAAGAGCATTTATGACGTTTAATTCTATCAGTCACATCAAGGGTGAGGTGAAGAGTATCTTGTATGCAAATTATGCCTTCCGGTCCTAACCATAACTTACAAATTTCTGTACATTTTCGAAAAAACCTTGAGTGGGTCATGATGTCCATCGCATCCCACAACAATGGTAATGCATAGCATATTATACTTTGTGGATTTTCTAATATGGATTATTGCATGGCATTTTCTTATGTATATTGTTTTTTTAATGAAGGATATTCAAACAAAACTAGGATACGATAGGTTCAATTTGTGCGGAAAGGTAACACAACATTAAAGATGCATTGTAAAAAGAGTAGATGTATTTCCCTATTTAAAGCAATTTTTTCATGCATTCTGTGAGGCAGTAATAAGTGTTTTCCTTTGTTAGATTTGCGGAGTACGAGGCCAGCCCCATAATTTGCTTTTTGCAAACAACCACTTACCTCGTCTTCTGCCTTCCCTCCTCCTTGCCACGGTGTCTCCCTTTTTCCTGTGTCATCCTCCTCGCATCCCTGTATGTATTACGTCATGCGTGAACTGTGTGAACACTGCGCATGCTCAGTTCACAGAAGATGTAATTCCCACACGGATGCGAGGAGGACAACGCGGGAAGAAGGGAGACACCGCGGCGAGGAGCAGGGCAGGCAGAATACAAGGTGAGTGGTGTTTTTAATTTTTTTTTAATCCTGCTTTGTGGTCCGGGGGCAGAGCGGAGCTCCGCGTAGTCCCACGGAGTTTTTTTTTTACTCCATGGAACTACGCAGAGCAGTACTACGCATACTCCGCCCAGGGTTAGAAATTTTGCATTTTTCTGCTCTAAATACTTGACATGTTAAGCCTGTTCCTGGGTCACATGACTGGGTGTAATTGGCAGCTGGACTTTGTTTATTCCTCCCAAACAGCCAGACAATAAAGGGATTAGGTGTGCCTGGATGAGCCTTCACTGGCACTATGGGGAGCAGAGCTGGGCACGGACTCACTTGCAAATCAATAGGCTATGCCCTGCCTTCACACAAAGCACTTGCCACTACTGCATTGTTCATGTAGCCGGCCTGGAGCCAGGGAAGGGGAGGCAGAAAACTTCAGGAACTTCAAAGGGAATTCTCTATAAACATATTCTACTTCAAATAAGGCACCAAGCATAAAAATAGGACACTCAGACGCACTCTTCACTTCACTTTCAGGACCTCCATAAGAACTCTCAGAGGAGTGCCTGCGGTTGTGCCCGCTATGTACTTCAGGAGACTTCATTGCTAAACTTGAAAAGGCTGCTCTGCTGCCTGAAGCCTGCCTTGAACCCTCAGAGGCCTGTCCTGTTTTTTGAGCCCTGTTCCACTTTTTGAACCCAGGAATACTAGAGTGACTTCAAGGGCTAGTTGGGTGGCCTCCTGATCAGATCCTCAGGGACAGAAAAGGTTCCGACCATCTTCAACCCACACCTAGACCAGCCTGAGTGAGTCCTAACCCACCCCCAAGTGGTGCCTCTCCAGTCCTGGACTTTTGGCAGTGGTATTAAAGGTGCCCAGATAGCCAAAATCCAATACTTAGAACTTGAACATTTTAGGCTAATAACTGCTCTAAGAACCAAGAGAAAACTGGGACAAATCTGCTCACCATTTCACCCAAGGTTCATCACCAGTCGGCCTGACTTCATGGCAGCTCCTGCTACGTTATTCCCCACAGCAGCAAATCTTGATCAGTGGTCTTTCCCAGAAGGGGTATCCAGCCTTGTGTGACCCTCATTGCCTACAGCATCCAGCTTCATCCAGCTGGAGAGTTTCGACTTCTAAAAAAGAGGCTAAGTCTGAACGTGGAAATCTTCACCGCAACTTCCTCCAGCAGCTCCCTGATGACAATGCCCCTGCCTCGGAAGATGCCTGCAGCCTTGCTCCGCAGACCTTTGCCTTCTTAGACATTTTTTCCATGAAATGTCTTCCTAGTCCGAAGGTAAGCCCCAACGGGGCCCAATTCACTCATTGTATCTGACTCATGCTTCATCGCACTCAGCCATAATTTTCGACATTGACACAGTCTCACGCGATTAGATATCCCCGGGTGGCACCCTGAAGTTTTAGGCACTAGGTTTTACCTTGAACTTAAAAAAATTAATAACTCCGGTTCTACTGATTGGCTTGTTGTCGTTTTGGCGTCAAATTATTTATTGAAATGTACTCTATGTTTCTAAATAGGTGTGGGACTTTTCTTGTGCTGTGTTTTCAATTTATTACTATTTGTGTGCTGCATAAAAACTTTGCACATGTCCTCTAAGTTAAGCCAGACGCCTTTAGTGCAAAGCGACCACAGTCTTAAGCACATGTTTATTTAGTGATTTTTGTGGTTCACCCTGACAGGGATTGCGGCTGTTGCTTGAGCAGAGTTAACACACCACGCAACCAACAACCTAATTTCTCACAATTATCATTCATGCCAACCTGCAATAATTAAAAGCAACTCCTGACACATATGCTTCACTCTCTTCAGAGATTGCCTGACAATCATATCTTCTAACTAACATAGCTGACCTTGACAAGAGCCTACAATTCCTCCAGTTTCTGCTGAAGTGACACATGTACAGAGCTTTCCTACTAACACATACATGTCACATACAAATCAGTCCTAATTGTATGGCAGACTCACGCTAACTCTTTAGAGTGTGTAGGGGCAAGGCTTAGGGTCTAGAGAACTAATGCTTTTGATGGTGAAAACATCTAGCAGAGTGTGTAAGATTACTATACGTTGTTAGCAACAAGTTGATATCAGATGCACTAAATAAATAACAGAAACATTGTGGACAAGAATTTTCCTTTCTTCTGTCCAGAGAGCATGTATAGTGAATACCATGGCAAGACTAGCTGGCATCACACAGAGACAATATGGAAGGAAGAATAAGCAGCGGCAGCTGTGCAGGAAAGCGTGGTGGGGCGGGGGGAGGGGTCGACAGATGACAGAATAGGGAAAATTAAATGAATAAATAAATCCTATTCCGTTGTCTGTCGACATCCCCCCCCTCCCTCCCCCCCCGCCCCACCGTGCTTACATGCACTGGCTGCTGCTGAGAATAAGCTAAGTCGAACACATTTGCCTGCCTTTCAAATGAGTCTCTAGCTGACTCATTGTTTGTTCTGTACAGTGCAGATATGAAAGTGCATGGCCACTCCCCCCTCTCCATAGAGCACCACCGGGAAGAAGGATGCAAATTTGGAAGGGGCTAAATCCCAAAGACTGATTGCTCAAGGGATAAATGCCAGAGTGCCATTATCTGACTACTGGCTAAACTGCTTTTTAAGGTATGTATATACGCACACGCACACACACATGCACACACAAACACAAACATGTGTAGCAGGGAAGCATGATGTCAATTGCTTCGGGTTTTCTAATGTTCATGTTATTCTATACCATGGCAGCTGAGAGTATGGAAATAATTTATATCATTATCATGCATAAGGTTTATGTGCTGAATGTATATAAAAATGACCTTGTATTTTAAAACACCAACAACCGAGTGAATCTACTGTTTTCATGGTCCAGGGTGAGGGTTCCCCTGTATATCACCACTGCAGTTAACAGTGATCAAGCGGGGTTGTCCGACTCATAACACTCTGGGTCTTGATGAGCTTAACTCAGCACAGAGAGGAGGGAGAGACACCTGTCCCTTTCCTTTTTTTCCCTTTGTGTCCCTCAAATTTGGGACCTACAATAGAATGCTATGGCAAAAAGGGGTTCCCCACTCCTACCTCTTGAGTAAGCCTTAGTTATATTGATCACTCAGTACTTGCAGTACTTAGAAAGAGTATTTGAATCAATCATCTACACCCAGTTTACAACTTTGCGCAAAATTTGAATTTCTAATTTTCGGAATTCATCAATATTTTCCAAGTTAGGCCTAAAAAGAAGCACAGATTGCAGGTTTCCAGTTGTACACCTGAAAAGCGTTGTGAAATCTATTTTTCTTTTGACACAGAAAAACATTTTACACATGGAGAAACCCCTTTACTCACAACCCCACCAGTGTATAGTTCCTGACAGGAGTACATCCACAATCTTTTTCAGGGTGGAAAGAGATCAGAAATTAGTGTGCAAATTTCCATTAATGTGTAAGTCTTTGGGTTTTCAGAAACTCACATGAGTTTTTGCCCTGGAATGTTCACTCCGCTCCACCTATGGACCGCAGCAGTCAATTAACCCCCACAAAAAATCTTTGGAGGAGTAAATACAATTAAGTGTGCAAAATAAGGTCTTCTAATTTAGAAGAGTGGTTTGCAACTTGTAAAAAAAATCTGATGAAGTGAGTTGACTTAACCATTTAAATACTTGGCGATTGGTGGGGCATTACATTTGTTAAGACATGGGGGTGATTACGATGGCGGGAGGGCTTGGGTCTGTCCGCCATTGTAGCAGAGATTGGGACCGCCTGCCTGTCATCCGGCAGTCCCGCACTCCACATTACGATGCGACCGCCACCATGGCGGTTGCATCAAGTAATTTAACATTGCGGCGGGTGCTGCTGGCTGTAGCAACTGCCGCAATGCCAAAAATGCATGTAGTGCATTTACCTGCACTACGTGGCATGCACCACGCGGTGCCTGCCACTTAGTGCATGGAAATGCAGGGGGTACCATGGGTACCCCTACAGTGCACCACCACCTCCCCCCAACACGGGAGGGGCCCGCAACGGACCCCCAAACCAATCCCCGCCAGCGTTTCCATGGCGGTTTCGGCATCATGGAAAGGCTGGCTACAGCCAGCATCGTAATTTGGCGGACGGTGCCTGCTAGGCACCGCCACCATTTTAGGCATGCTGACTGCTCCACCAGGCAATTGGTACGATTGCCTGTGGAGGAAGGGTGGCAGGCGGTCTTTGCGACCTCCGCGGTCGGAAAGCGATTTTCCCCGCCATCGTAATGTGGCGGGGGAAAATTGCTGTCTGATGGCGGAGGGCCCGCCACAGCACGGCTGGTGGTGGCGGGCCTTCCGCCATCGTAATCACCCCCATAGATTTTCCTGCTGATGGAAGAAAGTTTTCCGTAAAGGGCCCCACTGCTCCCTGGACTTAGATTTACACAATGCCAAAGACCTGACCTATATTATAAATAATTTAAAGATTACATGCAAACATGCACATAAATGTGGGCATCTGAACGCATTTGTTGCACAGGTGTATTAACCCACCAAACCATCTTACAAGCATTGGAACCTGGGATCTTTAGAATACACCCAGGCCCCAATTGTAGACACTGCTGTGCTACCTCAATGGGACTGGAGCCTTTAATTTGTAAAATACAAATGATTTATACCTGTACTAAACTACCACCTTTGTCTGCACATAAACCCTTACACTACCCAGACAATGCTCCTGCAATGGCCAGTAGTAATAATTTCACTTGCTTGCAGTGGGGCAGAGCAATAGAATACTTATAGCAAGGGAATGGGGGACATCAGCCAGGGTTCTACAAGCACCACCATGCACAAGGGTGTAGCCACTTTGAATTAAGTGATGATCTCACCAAGCAAGCGATTCAAGTGTGCCCAACCCTTCCTAGAAGAGCTCCCTTGTCTCTTCCATCCAAGCATATATCCATTCATTTCTTCACCCCTCTATCCACTCTTTCACTATTACCGTCTGTCGTCCATACATTCTCTCATCCAACTTTCCCTATTCCATCCATCCATGTATCCCCTCTGTCATCCATCGATCTATCCACCCACTCTGCCATCCATCCATCCACTCTGCCATACACCCATCCATCCACTCTGTCATCTATCCATCATCCATCCATTATGCCATTCATCCCCTATGCCATTGATTCACTCCTCCATCCCCTATGCCATCCATTCAATAATACTTTCACCCACTCATCTATACCTTTGCAATGCCTTCTTTCAGCTGTCCATCCACCTATTCATCCCATTACTCTGCCATCCTTTCACCTGCCCATCCACCTATTTATCCAGCCCTTTATAATGCCCTCCTTTCACCCCTCAATTCATCTATTCTTTTACTCACTCATCCATCTATTGCTTTACTCTGCCATCCTTTCACCTTTTGAAGCACCCATCCTTCCATCCCACCCATCCACCCATCCACCCATTCACCCATCCATCCATCCATCCATCCATCCATCCATCCATCCATCCATCCATCCATCCATACATCCATCCATCCATCCATCCATCCATCCATCCATCCATCCATCCATCCATCCATCCATCCATCCATCCCTGTACTCTGCTATCTTTTCAATCATCCATCGACCCATCAATGCACTCATCCTTTCATCCGCTCATCCATCTACCCACTCATTCAACATCTATTCATGCACCACTCATTTATATACCCACTCATCCATCCATCCATTCAATGTTCTTACCTTCTTGCCCTTTTCTATTTACCGGTCTTTTGTTCCTCCCTGCTCCTACTTGCTCATCTATCGACTCTTTACTCCTTTATTGCATTAATTATGAGCTTTTTTTTATTGCAAGTTGCAGGCCCATAAAGAAACCCACCCCCGCTGTGGCTGCTAAACTGGGGTTTACAGTGGCCCTGACCATGCTAATGTCTTTCTTCAGCTTCGCGGTCTTGGCGGGCTGCTGTGTGGAAATAATATCTGGTTCCTCGTACTCGGGCGAACTCTGCCGCACACACTGATGGGCATGGACAGCAGGCGAGGGGGAGAACCCCAGAGGTCCCAGACTCCCAGCACTCTGTTACAATCTGAAGGATTTACTTCATTATAGTGTGCAAAAACACCCAGGACAACGGGGAATCCTAGGGGTTTCTTCATTGGTACCAAACATGACATATATACTACATCGGCAACAAAATCAATAAGGTTCCTCTTTAGTTAAAGGGGAGAGTTGGGTTTGTGCACCCAGGGCAGTAATTATGGGGATTACCGTTTTACCTTGGCGCCTGGGGGAAGAGGAACCATTTCCCCCTGCCCTGGTTCATTGAATGCATAGGGATGTGTCCTGGCAGGGTGTGTTAGGACAGGGGCAATCGCAGGAGACTCTCTGATTAGGGTGTGTACAAACAGAGGGATGGCTGGCAGCCGGACTGTCCCTGTCTCTACCGGCATCTTATAATTGGGAGTGGTCCTTTGCTGGAGGCAGCACAGTTCCTGCCGGCCTCCTCCAACTAGAATCTGTGGCAAAGTTTCAATGGAAGGTTTAATTTCTCATGCTTTTTTGTACACCAAACAGATCTCCAAACAGTTGCATAGATTTGAAGGCCTTTGAGAATGCTCTTTACTTTTCTAAACATCATTTACCTCCCACTGGCCCTCCCACTGTTTTTCGATCCTGTACAAGACCTCTATCCCTTTAACCACCCATCCCAATTATGGCATCATGTGACTTAATTCAGTAAAATGCAGTCACCGTCGGCACATTTCAGACCCACACACCCTCCCATGCTCACTGACCAAGATGCACCCCTGGGTGTTCCCGAATATCTGGAAACACGCCACTCTCCTCCCGCTAAAGAAAAAACTAAATGGGGACCCCAAGGATCTTAGCAATCTCCGCCCGATCTCTCTGCTGGCGGCACCGGGCAAAATGCTAGAGAAACTAATCCAGCGCCAACTGAATAAATTCATTGAAGAAAATAATATATTACATGAGACGCAATCAGGCTTTAGACCCGGTTTCAGCACCGAGACGGCACTAATTGAGGTGGCAGAGTCAGTGAGGTGGTCGATGGACTCAGGGGACTCAGCGATGCTGATGCTCCTGGACCTGTCGGCCGCTTTTGATACGGTCGACCACGCCATACTGCTGTCTTGTTTAGCGGAGTCAGGCATTAAGGACCAGGCACTGGGGTGGTTACAGTCATATATGACCCAGAGAACACAGAAGGTGGCGCTGGGTTCCGCCTCTTCAACACCTAAGGCCCTCAGCTGCGGCGTCCCTCAGGGATCGGCTCTCAGCCCACTCTTATTTAATATCTACCTGGCTCCGCTCTTCACGCTGATTGCCAATTGGGGGGTCAAGGCTATTTCATATGCCGATGACACCCAACTGGTGTTTCCGTATTCAGAAGTGTCAGAGGCGTCCTTTGCAAGCTTCAAGGGCTGTCTCCAAGATGTGGCTTGCTGGATGAACACAAATAAACTAAAACTCAACGCTAACAAGACGGAAGTGATCTTTTTCGGTAAAGGCCCCCCTCCCCCATCTGATCTTTGGTGGCCGGTAGAGATGGGACAACCTCCCTTGCCCAGCCACTCGGCAAAAAACCTGGGAGTGCGGTGGGATGACAGTCTGTCTTTTGTATCACACGTCCAGCAAAAAGTCGGTTCCTGTCTGTGCAAGCTAAGAAATCTACGTAAGATTCTGCGACTCTTGCCAGCAACTTGCCGAAAAACAGTGATCCATGCCATGGTAACATCCAGGCTGGATTACGCCAACAGCCTATATCTAGGCCTACCAAAATACCTTATACATCGATTGCAACTGGTCCAAAATGCGGCTGCAAGACTATTAATGCGGATCCCTTTCAAGCATTCGGTCTCTCCACATCTTTTCTCACTTCACTGGCTACCAGTAGCAAATAGAATAAAATTTAAGGCACTTACATTGGCTTTCAGATCTCTATACGGCACTTGTCCAAATTATCTGAAAGCCCGATTGCCTAGATACATACAAACCCGCTCTCTCCGTTCCAACAACCGGGTTCTGATTGCAGTTCCTAGAGCAAAAAGAGCACGGCTGGGAGGACGGACTTTTTCGGCAAATGTGGCGTCACTCTGGAACAGCCTGCCCCCTGCTCTTCAACAGGCCCCTTCCGAAGCCTGCTTTAAGCGCATGCTGAAAACCTGGCTCTTTGCTCAACCACGCTAGGCGCTTACACCTCCAGCTCTCTTGGTCAACATTTATATCTTGTTCTGCAGCGCCGGGACACCTCCTTGTGAGGTAGCTGTTCGCGCTTTACAAAACTCTGTATTATTATTATTATTATTAATATGCCACCTACAACTGCACAATGTAAGCCCCAGATGTTCACTTCTTCCTCTCTTTATCAATCCTGCTGCAAGCCTTATGGGGGCATATCATCAAGGGCTGGTGACATAATTATCGCTGCTTTTGCGGCCGTTTTCGGCACCGTTTCCACGCATACTCTTAACCACGCATGCATTACAACGCATGGGGGTTACCACGCATAGCCTTTACCACGCATACCTTTACTACGAGATACGTAGTAAAGGCATGTGTGTTATAGGTACATGCCTACCAGCACAAAATTATTTATTGCCTTCAAAAATTAATTATTGATTTAAAAAAGATCATAAAATAAAAACGCACTCACCAATGCCTGAAAACATACAGATGTCCCTGTCCTCTGCCCATTTTCTGCGAAGTATCAATGAGTATTGTGGTGTTTTGAATGAAGATCCAATTGATATCCAGGTTAAACCAGGTTAAACCATCGGGCTATCTCTTCCTAGCAAGTGAAGAAACTGCCCCTAAACTGGAGAAGAACATGCAGATTCACAGGGGTGAGGGTGACAAAGTGGCCTTACTGCACCCAGAAGAGCTGAAGAAGAAATTCCTCTGGATCAACTCCGAAGGCATTGCCCTTGCTTCCTACGATAATCGTCATTAGAGGAAACTGAAAGACACTTCCGCTTCCACGTTACGACGTGCGCCGAACCTCGGAAGAGCTTGGAGAGGAGACGTCGTGAAAAGGTAAGTGGAATTTTAGTTTAAAAAAAAAAAAGGACTCAGGGGGTTGTGTTACGCAAGAGTCAGATTTTAGGGTTAAGGGCAGGGGAGGGGTATTTGTTAGAAGGGTTGGGGGTGGGGAAATCGCAAAGGGCAACATTTTAAGATTTCCGGGCAGGGGTATTTCTAAGAAGGATTAGGGGCTGGGTGTCATGGGGTCGCGTAGGGGTACAGGGGAGGGGTATTTAAAAAAATAAATTGAGAGCTGGAGGGCGAGGGCAAAAGGGAGCAGTTATAGGGATTGGGCAAGGGGTCTGAGATAACCTTTACCATGAATATGCCCTTACCATGCATGAATTTACAACGAAAAACGTTGTAAAGGTATGCTTGGTAAAGGAATTTTCGTGGTAAAGGTTATGTGTGGTAATGGCTTTCGCATTGTAACGCATGCATGGTAAAGGCATGCGTTGCAATGGAATGCGTTGTAACGACATATAACCCTCAATAAAGAGGTGAGACAGGTTCCCAGGGTGAAACAGCTTACTGATTCAGAGCAGGCTCGATGTTTTGATAGTCAAAACAACATACATTGATGGACCAAAGTTACTATAGTTAGTGAACTATTCTCTCTGAAGAAATATGAGAGGAAGATGGGAAGAAAGAGAACACCCAACAAATTGTAGATATGGAGGATGCATGAAGTTCAGTCACATCTTCACAAATGTATTATTTTAAATGTTATGAATAATATTTGCAAATGTTCAAAATGAGGGACAGCATCAGTGGCCCTATGTGGCAGGAGGAAACTGTTCCTGTTACAACGCACTGTCACACAAGTCAGCAGGTTGACAGCCACCTCATGATGAAAGCTCCTGTCCCCTTTTCCAAATTTCCACCAAAGGGTAGAGTATTGCCCTCTAGACTGTTCCCTCTGGGTCCGATTTACAAATGTAAACTTAGACCTGAAGTCTATGTTTAGACCTGATGTCTAAATTTAGACCTTATGTCTAAACCTGCATTGTAAGTTTAAACCTGAAGTCTAACTTTAGGCCTGAAGTCTAAGTTTAGACATGAAGTATAACTTTAGCCCTGCAGTCTAGGTTTTTGACTGCAGGTCTAAACTTAGACTTCAGGTCTAACTTTACCTTTGTGAAGAATGCCATCTGTCTGTGGCTTCCCCCCATGCTCTCTATGTTTTCTGTCCAAAGCCCTAGACCTGTCCCTTGCTGTCCAACCTGCCCCTAATACAGACCCTTCCCCACTCCCAGCAACTCTTTCTGGTGTAAGGAGGGGTTGCAGCAGCTCCCTTCTGCATTTCCTGGTGCACGGTGTCCTTCTTGCCCAATGTACACCATGCTACAGGAAATCATTTGACAACACCAGTTAAGTGATGCTGGACAAAGCCATGACCCTTTGGTTCACCATATTGAAATTTCCTGAGTTCGCTTAACCTTGAGGTGCATTTGAAATCTTTGCTCAGATTTGGTCGGCTTGAAATCGGAGAGAAAACAAAAATGGAGTCACTCATCATACAGAATGCTGCAGGCTCTGCCAGTGTAAATCAGAAATTGTGGCTCATATCATATGCTCTTGTAACAGCCTGACGAAAGGCTGGGCCATTGCATTACTCCCATCTTTAGAAAGTGGCTTTCTGAAGGTTATTGCAGCACTAGCCAAAGTAAAATACTCTTCTGCAGCTCAAATTCATATTGATTGTCTCCCTCCTTAAACACCGTGTACGGGAAGCTCTGAATCTGTACCCTAACTATTTGAACCCGCTACCAACGTAGTGATAGTTTGCTGGAATTTATAAACTAATCAAACTCAAGAGGTAAATCACTATTGTAAATTGTAGATTGTTTTAGTTCAACATTTGATTAACTATTGATGTTGCAATGGTTAATAATAAAATGATGGGGGATATTCTCAAGAACGTGTGATAACTAGGCCTGGGCGGTAAATTCCGTTCCGTTCGCGGAATTTGCGGAATTTGGGTAATTTCGCGTTCCGAGGAGAACGCGAAATTGCCCAAAAATCTGCGTTCCGCGACTTCGCGAAATTTTTTGCTTGTTCGCGTTCTCAATATGCGTGTTCGCGAGATATTTCACCCCGAGCACGTAAACAGCGATCGCGAGCAGGAAAAAAGTATCGCGAACAAGCAATTCCGCGTGTTCGCGGAATTTTTGCGTGTTCGCGGAGATTTTTTACCGTTTCGCGGAGATTTGCGTAACGCGATTACGCAAATTCCGCCCACCCCTAGTGATAACCATCGCAAATTTATATTAACGTAACTTTGCATATCGCAGTCCATTGCAGGAAAACAACTCCGTGTTAACGTAGTATTCTCAACCTGGTGGCACCATGCGATAGTCACACGATAATGCTTCAAATGACCACGTTAAAATCAACGCACCGCGCAAAAATGCGAAACACGAACGTGAATAAAGTTGCGAATAAAGTTGCGATGAGGCCAACCGCAATACAAATCAGCGATAACCAGCAACAGGCCTGCAATTCCCACGCGTCATGCACGAAAATGCACTATAAAAGCAACAAAAAACAAAAAGTTAGGAAAAAAGAAACTGTGTAGCACCATGGATGCTCCCGGACCGAGTGCAGAGGCCAACGCGAACACCACAAGCCCCACAGACCACCTCCAAGGAACACCTCGTGGTCGGGGAAGGCCAAGGAGAAAAGGAAGAGGCAGACGGGGTGCAATCCGCAGGAAAACCAGATCAACGTCACAGAGGTGACAGAACACCACCATCCACTGAACGTTAATATGACAAATGTGAATGCAGTCGGAGTGTCCAGGAGGTCTATGGAGGAGGACAAGAGGCGCTGGCATGATCGAAAAAAGCCAAACCAAGCACAAACCCGCTGCCAACAGAAAGGCAGCAACGGCGACAGGAGGTGGGAGTCCTGCGCCACAGGAGGAGCTGGAGGAAATGGAGGCCACAGTCATCAGGGTGGAGATGGCGCAAGGAGTTGGGAGTCCGAACACAGCTCGATAGGACCTGACACAACATCAACCGGGTGAGTAACGACCAGGGACTGGAGGGACGGGGGAGATGTGCACACATGCACGATGAAGTGTTGCACACTGCACAACCAAAATGACCCTGGATCATGTCCTTGATCCCCGTGGCACACTGCAGCACACACACATAGCAATAACAGCACATCCTCTGCAGAACAGAGGACACAACTGCGTCCGCTCATGCGCAGAAACAGGCCAATCACATTTAACATAGCAGGAAACTGCGACATGGAAATGTACGTGTGCAATCTCACATCCGTCATGTAGTCCAAATGTCCACTGTCCCGCATCAAATATGCAGCACCTCCAAAACAGTCACAATGTACATTGTCGTACAATCTGCATGTAAACTAGAACAATGCGCCAACACACATGTCAACACAATGTCAACATACAACTCCCCTTCACATTGCAGAGGGACAAATAACACCTCCAGCAGAGCAGACCAGACTACTCATCAATGAGGCCGGAGAGGACCACCACACCTTCGACACCGATGCCCACAACAGCCCATGGACATCTTAGGAGCTGCTGGCTTCTCTTTTTTGAAACACGCTAGAAGCTGCGTGCACCTGGCTGAGTCTCAGAGAGTCCGCATGTCAGCAGGGGTTTCTCTTTTGAAAAGAACAAACTGATATATGTCGTACATTGTGATTAGTACGTTTTTATAATTTTAGGACCTGTGCATAAATAGCGGGGGGAACTGATTTTAAACGATTGTGATTCTGCCAGGCATTTTGCATTGTTACTTACCACAAGGGTCTCTCCGGTCCACCACGGTCTTGCTCATGACCGATTGAGTGGAGAGAGATAACCCTTGACGAGAGGGACACAGACCGGGCGTCATCTTAGGAGTTGAGCGCTCTAGTGATCCACCGCTGAGTCAGTTAAAACCACATCACTCGCGGGCGCGCAGCGGAGCTGCTGGCTTCTCTTTTTTGAAACACGCTAGAAGCTGCGTGCACCTGGCTGATTCTCAGAGTGTCCGCATGTCAGCAGGGGTTTCTCTTTTGTAAAGAACAAACTGATATATGTTGTACATTGTGATTAGTACGTTTTTATAATTTTAGGACCCGTGCATAAATAGCGGGGGGAACTGATTTGAAACAATTGTGATTCTGCCGGGCATTTTGCATCGTTACTTACCACAAGGGTCTCTCCTGTCCACTGCGGTCTTGCTCATGACCGATTGAGTGGAGAGAGATAACCCTTGACAAGAGGGACACGGAGCGGGCACCATCTTAGGAGGTGAGCACTCTAGTGATCCACCGCTGAGTCAGTTAAAACCACCTCACACGCAGGCGCGCCGCTGGCACGCCGAAGGCGCGCCTAAGGCAAGCCCGTCTGGCCCGTCCACGCCAGAACGCCGCCAGCTGACAGAAACCTCTGCCGATCTTGCGCCCATAACAATGTTGCCCCTAACGTATACAAGGGAGGAGCTGCTGGAGATGGGGACAAACAGGTTTAGCCCGGAATGTGATGGTAGGTTCTGTCTGGATTCTGGAGCCTTCACAAACTGTTGCCCTTGTTGTAATTTGGTAGTTAGTCAGCCCCAAAGAGCAGTAGGCTCTTGGAATATATATCCACCCTCAGGGTTGCAATTCATGACAAATACGACCCCTAAGGAAGACTTAATCAAGGACAGGTTGGCTAACGGCATCTTTCAAGGGCTATATATCAATATGAGGTCTATATCTAAACATGCCACGGAAGTCTGTGACCTGTTAGATGATCATAAACCTGACATCTGTTTTTTTACTGGGACATGGATACACACACATTCCTCTCCAGCTATTGCTTTTCCCCCAGAGTACACGGTAGTAAGGCTAGAAAGAACGGGGAAAAGAGGTGGAGGGCTGGCCATAGCGACCCGGCCCACCTTAAATTTTAAAGTGCTGCACACAGTATCATCTCCCGGGTTGGAGTTGATGATCATAGCTATTGAACCAGTCCAAGGCCATAAGGTAATAGGAGCAGTTGTATATCACCCTCCAGGGGATAATAAGAAGGCTTTTTGTACCTCCTTATTAGAAATACTTGCCACGTTTGTTCTGCAAACAAAAGATTTTTTTCTTGTAGGAGATTTTAATTTTTATTTTGATATGGATGCTAATACGGAGACTGTCGACCTGCTAGCAGCAATGGAATTGCTAGACTTGTTGCCTAAAGTAGTTTGTCCAACCCACTTAGCAGGCCATACTCTTGACAATATTTTTACCAACATCCCCAGCCTGAGCACAGAACTACTGCATGCAGTTAGTTGGTCGGACCATATGGCCCTTAGTTTTTCTTTCTCGGCTCCTAAAAGTAGGGAAAAACCACTAGGGTGAAAAGTCTCATGCAGACAATGGAAGAAAGTAACATCTAAAACGTTTAGCACAGTATTTTCTCCCCCTTTGTATAATGAATGTCAAGACATCAATGTATCTTTAGGCAAATTTGAGTCAGAGGTCATAGTGGCTTTTGACAAGATCGCCCCGAGTAAAACAACAGCTACAATCTATGAGAGATCGAGTCCGGCACCCTGGTATTCCGTTAGTTTAAAGACGGAGAAAGCTGCGTGCAGGGTAAAGGAACGAAAATGGAGGAAAACAAGATCTGAAGAGGACAGATTGGCTTACAATACAGCACATAGGATGCACATCAAGAACTGTAATACAGCGAGATGAACATTCTTAGCCACTCGTATCGATGAAGCAAAGGGCTCATCGAAAGAACTTTTTAGGATTCTTAAAGAATTTACGACCCCCAGAGTAGCAGCTCCTACCTGCCCCACCACTCAGGAATTTTGCAATAATCTAGCCATGCATTTAAAAAATAAAATAGATAACATATATGACTCTTTTGAGCAGGGATCAGCCAACGGGGAAAGAACTTCAATTACAGTAAATCCGTCCTTAGTCAAGCTGGAGACTTTTGCATCGATCACCAGGGAGCAGGTGCTACCACTCCTGAAAGGTATTAAGTCAGGCTCCCCGTCTGATATAGCCCCTCCGTATGTGTTATCTGAGTTAGCAATGGAACTAGCTGATCCCATTACGGAAATATGCAACTTGTCCTTAGCCACTTCCTCTTTTCCGGCTAGGTGGAAGAAGGATTTTATTAAACCCTTGCCCAAGAAACCATCTACAGATTGTGCCGATATACAGAATTATAGACCGATCTCGCTTCTTCCGGCCTGCTCTAAAATAATGAAAACGCTGATCAATCGCCAACTTTCAGATCATCTGGAGCAGCATGACATTCTGGATCCCTCGCAGTCGGGATTACAGCACGGAGTCCGCTCTGGTAGAGGTAACTGATACCATCAGGCTGCTGCTGGACGACGGGACCCCGGTGGTGCTGGTCCTTCTTGATCTGACACCATCTCTCACAGAATTCTATTGGATAGACTGCGAGAGATTGGTGTCATTGGAAGGGCATTAGAGTGGCTGCAGAGTTTCCTATCGGACAGATCGCAATGTGTTCAACTGGACTCATTTGTCTCGCAGACCTCGGTTGTGGACAAGGGGGTTCCTCAGGGCTCTATTTTAAGCCCCACCCTGTTCAACATCTATGTGTCATCACTAGCCACCATGATAAAATCTTGTGGGTTCCAAACTATTTCCTATGCAGATGACACTCAGGTGATAATCCCCATAGAGAAGGACCCCACGGTGACCAGAGACAGATTTAACCCCTTCCATGCGGGGCGGATTCCCCCGCGGTGCTGACGGTTGCTTGCGCGGGCGTGGTCATGACGGAACGGTTCCGTCATGAGCACAGCGCAACCGACACTCATGACGGAACCGTTCCGTCATGAGCGTCGAACGGGTTAAGAGCTGTATGATGAAAATATCCACATGGATGAAAAACAACTATCTGCAGCTTAATTCCAACAAATTGGAGATCTTATTGTTTGGTAAAGTAGTGGATATATGGACAGATGAGTGGCGGCCGGAGGAATTAGGTTCATCTCCCCTCCCCAAAAAATGGGTAAAAAACCTGGGCATCTTAATGGATAATAATTTATCAATGAAAGAACAGGTTAAAACCCTATCGAGTAAATGTTTTGGACTAATACGCATGTTAAGGAAGGTCTTCCCGTGGATTCCGCTCTCCGCGAGAAGGGCTCTGATACAGGCACTGCTAGTCAGCAGACTGGATTATGGGAATGCTCTCCTAGTGGGGTTGAGGGAAGACCAGCTTTCTAGGCTACAAGTCGTTCAAAACACGGCTGCCCGCCTAGCATTAAACAAACCCCCGCGTACGTCATCCTTGCCACTACTAAGAGATCTACATTGGCTACCCATAAGAAAGAGGGCACGCTTCAAACTTCTGTTCCTAGTCTTTAAAGCCCTTTCTGGACAGGGACCTAAATACCTCTCGAAGAAGTTGGAATGGTATACTCCAACGCGACTCTTAAGGTCTAGTAGCCTCAAGCTTCTCCAAGTACCGAGAATTAAAAAATTGAAGATGTGGGGCCGTGCCTTTTCCTATCTGGCTCCCAAACACTGGAATGCGCTGCCTCTAGAGCTGCGTTCCTGCCCCTCGCTGACTATTTTTAAGAAGCACTTAAAAACCTGGCTATTCAACCGATTCATTCAGCTTGCAGAAGCCCACCTCCCAGGCGCCGAGAGATCCCCTTGGGGATGATTTGTGCACCATACAAATAAAAATAATAATAATAATAATTAGGCAACGCACTCCCAGGAGCAGGGCAGCCAAGCTACATAGAGGAGACCCCAGCCCTTGCACAGAACACACAGCAGGAAGCATCCGCCTCCACTGCTGGCTCCCAACACTCCACCTCGGCACACATCGCATTCCAACACCAGGTGTCACAATGCCGAAAGGAGGTGGCCGAACAGGTGCGGATGGGGTCAGAGCTCATGGAAGCCGAACTAGATCACATACGTGGGTGTTCAAGTCCCACCAGTGACCACCTACACCCCACAAAGGAGACTCACACCAAGACAGAGACACATGCATATGCACACTTCCTGCAATGAACCACGCCCAGAGCCCAGGAATCATCATTCACACCCCCACACTGGACCTCCGTACAACGGCCCAGTCCACTCCTCTCATGTATTGAGTGGGTGATGACAAAGCTACATGTTCAAGGTCTTACCCGCTGCCAGCGGTGACATGGTTGCGTCCGCTGTACACAGCACAATGTTGTAGGCCCAGGGACCCTCATGCATACATCATGACCACACGGACACACGCATATAGCTTGTGGAACTGGCTACGGGCATGTGCGCCCGGCCCCTTTATTGGCAGGGTCACATGTAGATTGTGACGCCTGTGCTGGATGTGTGCGGGGTGAGCGTAAGCCAGCCCTCACAGAGTGGCTGGTGCTGGCAACAACTTGAACAGTGAACACTATGAAAATGGAACAGAAAACACCAGCATTACAGAGACAACTGCGGAGCAACATGTTGGTAGCCGGAGCAAGTACAGAGGTCACCCAATATGCAAACAGAAGTGTCCGTGAGTTGCAGTACACTGAGGTTGGGGCACTACATCTGAGCGTGCTCATGTGAAGAAAATGTCTAGGATTGTGTCCCTTTGAGAAATACCTGATGCAGCTGCAGTGGGGTGTGCTTCACCTGCATCATCTTCCTCATCATCGTCCCAGGTCTCCCACACTGCCTGAGGTGACATTGCTGCATGACCTCTCCACAGCACACAAATCATTCAGAAATGGTCCATGAGTCGTGGTGCACTGAGTTAGTGGCACCTGGAGTGCTTAGCAGGGTATCAGGCAAATGATGGCATCCACAACAGGTGTGACCAACTCTGATAGTCTGGCAGTAAGACACTTTGGACTCTGGCAGTTGTCGTCTGTAGGTGGTCCTGGCGGTGGTGCCGTGTGCCTCCTGAGGTGATGCGATGTCCGGGCCGGTTAGGACTCGAATTGATGTGTGAGCCCTGGTGGACCGCAGTTGAGGCTGGATGCAGCGGACAGCGCAGGGCCACAGACACATGGCTTTGATGACCCAAGGCCATCGTCTCAGAGGCCATCCAATATCTCAGCAGACAGGGTCCCTAACTTGAGCTACACAGAGTTAGTGGCCCCGGATGCACTGCAGCCAGCACAGGCACACCTCCACGGGACGGTGACTTGCGGTGCAGTGAGATAGAGCCACACAAGCTGAGCGGGTCCTCATTGATGTCCAAGGTGAATGTGGCGTAGGGTTGCAGTAGACAGTGGAAGGTGTCCTTCCAGGGCATGATGCAGAGGGTAGAAACCATCCGGAAGCAGCAAATGGAGGAGTTAAATGCTACTGCCTCGTTTGTGCCACCAAGTCAGTATCACCGACATGATGATGACGACAAACCCAAGTCCATAGACCCATTCGCCACCAAAGTTCAACCAGAAAGTGTCCATGGATGTTGGCGAACAGACTTAGTGGCACCGGAGCTGAAAGGGGATGCAGTCTACGATGAGTCCAGCACAATGTTATCAAATCTGCCATTAATGAATCGAGAATGAGTTCTGAAAGTGTGACCTACTCGACCGCAGTGTATGCCCAAGGCAGCGGTCAGCGCAGGCCAACCGCTGTTCAGCGAGCTCCTCCTGGAACTATGACACACAACGTTGAAATGGTATGTGGGGTGACTTGTGGTTGACGGAGGTAGAGGCACCAGAGCTGAGCAGCTGTTAAGTCAGCGACGATGCTGTGTCCTGCCTGGTATGGGCTGGATTGGATTGGTGTGAGGCCTGCTGGACTGCAGTGTGGGCTGAAGGCGTAGTAATCAAGGGTCCACAGACACGTGTGGTTGGAATGCTATGCACAGACTTGGTGTCACCACATCAAACGGAGCATAGGGATTTGAACGCTGCATTAATGTGTGTACTCGGACATTGTATGATCAAGACTCAGTCCCAAATGTGTGACCTACTCGACCGCAGTGTAGGCCGGAGGCAGCGGTCAGCAGGGGCCCACAGGCATGTGTCGTCGGTTTGCGATGCACAGAGTTAGTGACACCAGGGCAGTTGTTGGCAGTGTTCGATCACCTCCGTAACGATGATCCGTATTTTACTCCAGACTGAACCGCGTCTTCCTCTTACACCTCTCCTGGTGTACAATGATATGAACTCTGCCATGATGAAATCAAGACTCAGTTCCAAATGTGTGACCTACTCAAGCACAGAGTGGGACAAGAGCAGTAGTCCGCGAGGGCCCACAGACACTTGTGGTTGGAATGCCATGCACAGACTTGATGTCACCACATCGAAGGAAGTATAGTGACATAAAATCAGCCATAAATATGTACTCTGCCACTGTGTAGTCAAGACTCAGTTCCAAATGTGTGACCTACTTGTCCACTGTGTATGCCGGTGGAGTACATCAACATGAAAGGAGAACTGAGGGCCTTGCTCGAGGAGGCCGTGATGGTCTGAGCAGGCTGCCAAGGTCGAGGGCCTTGGGCTTGGAGGTTGCATCAGCACGTGGTGGGCCCTCCTTGACACACGCCGGTGTCGGCAGGTGAGCAGTGAGGCCTGGCTGCGCATGTTCGGGGACCAGCAGCCCGGGATACAGCAGGCGCACAGGATCGCAGGTAACTCCGCTCACGACAACGGCGTTGGCCTCGTGGGGGGGTGAGAGGCGCCGCCCTGGCAGAGACGTTTGACATTCTGGAAGAGAACCACACCCAGGGCTACGTGCTTTAAATTCACACCCCTACGCTGGCCTGGAGTACCCTGGGCCAGTCCACCCCGCTCACGCTTACAGGGGGGGACGTATCAGGCTACATTTCCTCGATTTTCCCCACTGGCTAGGGTGACAAAGTTGCGTCCACTGTCCACTACACTCCATACACCAGCGGTGTATGTCGACATGGATATGGGTGTGTTCTGCATACTGCAGTCTGTCCAGCACATCTCCGCCACACTTGGCATTGTGTACTTTCCCATTCATGGGTCACTTGCCTCCTTCGGACATGCTTGGTTCCCACCTCTCCCCACATTCCGCTATTGTGTGGCTGAGGTGCCATGACGTTGATGGCTCATGTATATGGTTAGCCCAGGTTACCACAGTAAGTTGTGCTGTCGTGTCTGGTGGGTGGGCATGTTGTTTTGCATGTTGTGTGTGATTTTGTGACGTGTGCATTACCAGAGTTATGAGTTGCATAATTGTGGAGTTAAGGTATGTGGGGTGTTCATTTGGTACTTGCCAACAGGCAGTGCATTTCCATTGGTGCCATCCTGGAAGCGCTGGTTGATGTAGGACTGACGGAAGATGAAGGTATCATGCACACTGCCTGAGAAGTTTGCGACGACATTGGTGGCGATTCCCTGATGGTCAACTGTTGCCTGCACATTGATGGAATGTGTGTGCTTTCCATTGTGGTATTTGAGTAGTGTGTCACCAGGGTGCACAAATAGGACATGTGTGCTGTTGATTGCCCGCCAACACGTGCGTGCATCCAGCTTTGGCGTATAGTCCTTGCTTGGGCTCCAGCTGTTCCTGCGCATTGTGGGGGACGTATAGGTACTGGGGTACCAGACTGATGATGGCATCTAGGGCAGGTGTGAGGGACTTGGGTGTGGCTGGCTGTGGGACTCTTCCGTCTCTGGTGGTTGTTGGTTAGGAGGTACCAGAGGCCAACAAGTGCAGCACAACCATCAGCTTTGTTTGAGGTGGAAAGTTGGTTGTCCACTGTGTTGGTGCCGTCAGCCTGTTGGGTGATGATGGTCAGGATGTGTAGGATGGTTGTCCTTTTGAGCCTGTAGTGGGCAATGACATTGTCTGGTGTTAGGTCTATGAGGCTGGTGCGTTTCCTGAGGGTCTGCTGTCTTTGTCCCCGCTGCCTCTATGGTGCTCCAGGGGGTAGGTCCGGGGGGGTGGCGGTTCTGGGTGTGGTGGCAGTGGGTGTTGTGGCCCTGTTGGGGCTCCGAGCTGCATGATCAGTGGCTCCATGGCATCTGTTGTTCTTCAGGTGTGGCTGTGGTCTGGGCTCCCTTTTCTGTTGCCGGTTGTCGTCCGACTTTGCACCAGGTCAGAGCAGGTGTTAATTTCCAGCTGCTAACGCGCCTTATCGCATGTTTTGTGATCTTATCGCCGATGTGGCTGGTCGTTGAGAATGTTGAGGTGTGGTGTTGTCGCAGCTTTTTGCTCGGGAACGCCTACTCTGCATCTCATTAGCGATAGTTGCCTTGGTCATCTGTGACGATGTTTTTTGGGGATGCTATCGCTGGAAATCTGGTGGTATGGGCTGTTTGCACCAGCTTGTGAATGGGGCGGTAAATTTATTGCGGCTTTGGCTGCGATGAAGTGCTGATAACTTGGCGATAGCTCCTTGAGAATATGCCCCTATGTATTTAATAATTAATTAAAATATAGGCCTTTGCCAACCCCAGTACACATATTATGATGTATTCTGACTGTGGCTTCCAGGCTAGCTGTCAGAATTGTGTTTGCCATGGTGCAGGTTTCCAAGGGCAGTTTTATTCATCGAGAGGCGAAAGTTGTCTATCTTAGCTTGGGAAACTGGCTAGTATATGTTATGTTAGTTAGCATTCATAATGCACACCATCACCGCGGACCTCTAGGCGCAATAATGGGTGCAGCAAGGGATAGAACAGATCAATTCCCACTGTACTTCCAATCAATAGATTTTAAATGCTTGATAAAAAGCAAGGTCTTAAGGCGTTTCCGAAACTCCCGGAGGAAGGATGCCATTTGCTGCACCAGAAGGGATTTTCCACTTAAAAAGACCAACCTCCTCGTTGCTGTCTCTTAGATCTACTCACATGGAGCAAATTCAGCGAAAATGATCTCATCGTGCTGGTAGAGATATATCTTTTTAAACCCTTGCTAACAAAGCCAGGGGAATTACACTGTAGCACCCTACAAGTTATGCAACAGGCTTTAAAATAAATACATTGGCACATTGGGAACCACTCAAGCTTTTGCAAAAGTGATTTGACATAAGAGTCATATGTACAGGCAAAAATCAAATGTGCAATTGTGTTCTGAATGACTAGAAGTTTTTGCACAAGAGAAACAGGCAGCGCCAAATAGAGCTCGCTACAATAATCGAACTGCACCCCAAATAATTCTTAAACTGTTAGTAATTTGAAGTAGTTGGAGGGAAAATGAAATATTTTTAGGTGATAAGGAAAGGGAAACCACTGCACAGATATGAGGTACTAAAGATAGCTGGTAATTGAATACTACTCCAAGACTCTTAGGGACGTATGTACAAGCCCCTAGCGCCACCAGAGAGTCAAATTGTTTTATGCTCTGGTGACGGTATGCCCTCCACCATATATACAAAGTAGCGTTGAGCCACTTTTTGTGCCATAAAGCCACTTTTTGTGGCTTAATGACGCTTTGTAAGCATGCTACCCTTTCATGTAGGTATCTGCGTGAAAGGGGCATGCAATTGGTGTTGCTGTAGGCATTCCACCGCAACACCGATTGCTTTTTGACGCTGTACCGGATCTACAAGGAGCTGTAAATCTTGCTTTTTTTTCTTCTCGTTTTTTCTTTTCCTGTGTGTATTGCAGAATAGAAAGAGTGAAAAGCCATTAATGATTGATTATGTGCAGGAATCTGTGCTTCAGAATACGAAGACCTCGGTCCTTCCTGCATTAATCTTCAGTTACCATTAAGTTCAAGATTAAACGTGGAGTCTGTTGAAGCTTCAACTGTATAGAAAGTTGAATATTCCAGGCACTCTATCAACTGTGTGTCATCTGCGTAAATGTATGCTTTGATACCTCTCTTTTCAAGTAACTTAGCAAGGGGGATCATGTATACATTAAATAAAAGAGGAGAGAGGGAGGATCCCTGAGGCACCCTGCTGACTATAGGTAAACATTCTCGCAAGTATGGATCCAGCTTAACAGCCTTGGAATGTCTAGTCAAATATGATCTAAACCAATTCAGTGCTAGGTCATTAATGCCAATTGCCTCAAGCCAGCCAATCTAAATATTGTGATCAACCGTATCAAATACTGCTGAAAGGTCCAATAGGAGCAGCACACTAATATTATTCATGTCTAAATCTCCTCTGAAGCCGTCTAAATGCACATTAGAATAAACATACTCAGTGCTGTGGGTGGGTCTACACCACCCCTGCATTATACCAAGGCAGTCACTATTTTGCAGATGATTTCCCAACATCATAGTCACTTACTTTTGCATTACTTTGAAAGCCAATGGGAGGAGGGACATCGAAAAAAACGTTTTAGTATCCTTAGGTACAGCACTTGTCTTCTTCAAGAAAGGAGTAATGATTCCAGTCTTAAAAAAGGTTGGATCTTCTCTTTGATATAAAGATTCATTGAGAAGGTCCATAAATGGCAAAGCAATTCTTGATCAAAGTGACTTAAATACAAAGTGATGCCAAGGATCCAGACTTTACATTTGCCAACGGAGATTGAAGATTATCCTCTGAAAGTAACAGTAAGTTTTCCATGAATACTGTACATGCAGTCCCTCTCCTTGCTCTATTCAGGACATGAAGAGCATTTTGTATCTCATATATGCTCATGAGTCTTGCAAATCCACACTTGAGAACTCCTAGTGAAAAATCCGGACTACCATATGGAGTTTATTGGCACCTTGTCCCATATTGCTAATGGAAAAGAATCCTCCCTTCGGTTCAAATCTTGAACTATAGAATCTCCTTGTGCAGGACGAAATGTTCTACCTGCCAGTAGCTACACGTCAAAGTGACCATCATCGTTGCTGTAATTTAGGTCTAGTTGCATCTCAGTTCCTTGGTCCTGATTTTTCTGTCTTGCAGATATTGCTGTTCATAATCTAGATTATGGTGCCAATATCCTGGTTCACCTCAATATCCAGAAACTTCCTATGGTTGTTAATTGACATTACCACTTCAAAAGAGGGGATCTAAAACGCCCATCAGTACGAAGTGCATGTATTTGATTTTGAGATTTATAAGCGAGCTGTGGAATTGGTCTCCACCTTCCTTATGTTATAAAGTCTATCACTCCTGCAAATTCTCAGCCATATTCTATACCACAAAGACTGTCCAAAGGGATCAAAATACTGTCAAGGGGATGGGCAATCTTGCTGTCAAAATCAAAATCTCAGCCCTCATGCTTGTTTACATCTCATTGTCACTGATATCTAGTGTTTTCACGCAATCCGAAGATAAGGGCTTGCGGGATTTTAGTAGTGTGCCATCAGGGTTTCACTAATAGAAAAGATCGTATTCCGACCCCCACTTGTAGCTTAGCCTACGACTCTGAAAACAGAAAGAGGGTTCCTAAAGGAAAGTCCTGTCCAAGGAAGTGGCCACACTTGTTCAAGAAGTTTGCTATGACCTTGACACCACAATGTCATTACTTTTACCTTCTGCATTTAAGGCTTGACATAGAGTTTTGTATTAATGGACAACACCACTATTGCTGTAGGAAAATGATAATTTTGGATGAGCATTCACATGCTAAATTTCCTTCATTCGGGCTATTCTTGGTGGTGGATTATCCTCAAATGTAGCATTTGCTCCAAGAAAGGGAGAATTTTCCATTACATCAAACCGCAAACCATGCCATTAGCTTTCAGGCAAGAAACAACCTCCCCTTCCCTGTGATATCATGATGGGGTTAGATTGGTTCCTTGTTGGAAATCTCGGTTTTATTTTAAGTACTCAACTACCTGATGTCAGGGCCTTTCATAAGCCTTTGTAAACCACTGGACTTTCAATTTGTCGGAAACTAGGGTTAGATCTTGTGTCACCTTCTATAATTTGCACCTGATCTTTAAAGCATTACAAATAGGACAGTGTTGAGGAGAAATTCTTAAAGCCTTCTCTGCCTAGGCACTCTTGCTCATGACGTACATTATTCTAACATTTGGGAATGTTCTACAGAGAATCTTGGCTGTGCCTTCAATTTAATGGGTTCCTTTTTGTGTGTTCCCCTTCTTTTTCCCCCCAGTGTCCTTTTAAAAGCCACCCCAATCAGGTAAATGTTCTGCCATTTATATGTCACTGGTCACTTCTACTGGAGTTGAGTCTTAGTTCTACTCTCTGAATAGGGAGAGGCTGCAAAAGGTGTACTCCACCTGCACAGCTTTGTTTTACTACTCAACGGGGCATATCAGCAAGGGGCCGCGATAAAATTATCGCCGCTTTAGCGTCCGTTTTCGGGCAAAAAGCAGCGATAATTTTATCGCTCTATTAGCTTTAGCGCGTGTTTCCTTGCCTTTGCACCTGGCTTCTTTCCACCAAGCCTTGTATCGCTAATGAGATGCAAGGTAGGCGTGCCACGTAAAACTGCATTGTAAAATATCGCTAACGGGTCTTCGCAATATTTACAAGGTGGCCGTCAGGATTTTAGCAGACGTTAGTTTTTGGCGAAAACCGCGGTTTTCACCAAAAACTAACGTCTGCTAAAATCCTGACTTAGCTATACTTACCATTGGGGGTGGATTATGCTGATACGACCACAGGATCGTATCAGCAAGGTTATCGCCGTTTTCCATGGAACATCGCTGGAAAACCAGCGATGTTCCATGGAAAACACCGCTATCACTGGAAAATTATCGCCATTGCGCTATGCTTTGTTAATACAGCGCTAGCATGACGATAATTTCCAGCAATAAAAAATCTCACGCTAAGAGCGGCCAGCGATAATTATCACTGACGCTTGATAATATGCCCCCACCTCTTCGTCTCTAATCCTTTGTGTGAACACCTTAGCACCAAATCTTCACCTGAAGTCTCCAGTGGATGGGTGCATCTAGGAGCATTAAAAAGACACAGGTGGGCTTTTCACCTGTCACCCACTCTATCTTTACAAGAGGTGTTGTTGATCTATGGCTTCAACCAAAATGTTTGTTTCCAAATAGCAACTACCAATTTTGAGATATTTCTCTTATAGCTGGTATTGCTGAGCCCAGTAAAATAATTGAGGGGCATATTATCAAGCACGGCGCTACAATTATCGCCACTTTAGCGGCAGAAAACTGCCGCTAAAGCGGCGATAATGGGCTTGATAATATGCTGCAGAGAATTCCAATAGAAGCCCATGTTGACACCAGAACATGGGCTTCTATGGGAATTCTCAAGGGCATATTATCAAGCCCATTATCGCCGCTTTAGCGGCAGTTTTCTACCGCTAAAGCGGCGATAATTTTGACGCCGTTTCTTGATAATATGCCCCCGAGTTATTTTGACCTTTTTTGATACTTTAAATTGCCATGTGTACAACTGAATGTCAGTATGCTAAAAGATCAAGGGGTATTATTAAGCATGGCGGTACAATTATTGCCACTTTAGCGGCAGAAAACTGCCGCTAAAGCGGCGATAATGGGCTTGATAATATGACCTAGAGAATTCCAGTAGAAGCCCATGTTCACACCAGAGCATGGGCTTCTATGGGAATTCTCAAGTGCATTTGATCAAGCCCAATATCGCCGCCTTAGCGATAATTTTAACGCCGTTTCTTGATAATGTGGCCCCAAGTCCTACTTGTGCGAAATAATTTAAAGGACAGAATGTTAAACTTCTGATTATAAAGACTATCAATCAGAAAAAGAGTACTTGGTGTAATTAAGATTAGAAGTAAGTGACTCTGGTATTTTCCCTGCTCAGAGTTTTATTTTGCGCTGCTGGTCACTGCTTCTTCCTGAACCTGCAGGTTGCCCTTGCTGGTGGCAGCTGGCCTTGTTCCCGCTTGCTACATCTGGCTTCGCAGTATCTTTTTTTTTTTTTTTCGTAACACCTGGAAGCTGAGGCCCTGCATGCAGTGAAACCCATGCTGCGCAGCACTGGCTGCTTTCCTAGTCCAAGGCTCCTTCTCGCCCCACTGCTGCCAAGTTCAGACTCTCTGCGGTTGAACCAAGTGCTTTCTGGGACTTCTCTGTACAGTAGCAAACAGATATCAAGCACTTAATGAACCACTTGGCATGTCACTTGATGCAAGTGGCCGCAGAGGGTGTTGTTTTATCACATGCAGCTCGGAAAAAGCCTCTCTATTCAAACATGTAATTGGCCGGGTCCTATTTTGACTGATAAATATTGACATAACATTGGGCAAATACAAGATAGACTATGGATAATGAAGATGACCGCTACGTCCCTCCTCCCAGTCATTACAAGTGAGGTATACCAAAGCTGAAGTCCTTTGACCACTGAAAAATACTATAAGAATGCAACCTTGAGAATGCAACACACCAGAGTTTAATTAAAAGCAATAAAAATCAATAAAGTGCACAGTACCATAATTTATAAAGATGATTTCAACAAATATGTGATGTTACATCGCAGTCTTCACAAAGCGATACCTTTACAACGCAGGAATTACAACGCAAGTTGTTGCAACGATTTGCGGTGGAGGGCGCTGGACTTAGGAATAGTATGATTTAATATTCCAACTCCAGCCTACGATACAGTAGGGAAGGTGTTGAAATAGTAAATCATAATGTTCCTTAGCTTAGAGCGCCATCCAGGGCAAGTCATTGTAATGACCTGCCTGCATTGTAAAGGTATTGCGGTGGCAAGACCACGATGTAACCAATTTTCCCGATTTCAACACATCAGTAGCCAGTCTCAACTGACAGCCAGGAAAAAAATTCACAAAAGTGTGTTCTGAAGCTCAAGTCGCTGCTCTATAAATTTCCTGAATTGAAACTCCATGCAATTCCGTCCAGGAAGAGGCTATCTCTCTTGTGGACACCTCCTCCGGACTTGCAGCAAGATCTTGACGCACCAACATGTTAGTAGATTTTAGCTATTCTGCTGAGGGCTATAGTGGATGCTCTTTTGCCCCTTCCAGATTGCCCAAAAGTCACAAATAAGAATTCAGCATCATAGATCTTCCTGCTTTGTTGCTGCTGTGAGGAAACATCTAATTTGTAATGACTGTGACAAGGATAAGGTGGACTAAGGGTAAAGACGATTACTGGTAATTAACTGGGGCAGTCTTCAGCTGCGTATCAGTCAACTGATCAGTAAACTGACTCAACACACCAAGTTAACAAATTCTACTTTCACATCTTTTCAAATCAGAATAAAAAAAAAAAGAATCAAAAGATTTAGGGCCAAATGTACGACCGTTTTTGCATGCGCAAACGGGTTTGCAAACTTGTTTTCGCAAGCAAAAGCAGCATGGGCCATGTACAATGCCTATTTAGAGAGTCGCAATTTATTTGCGACTCGCTATTAGGAAGGGGCGTTCCCGTCCTAATAGTGAGCGCCAGCCCATGTATGAATGTTTTGCGACCTCAATTGTGGTTGCAAAACACTCGCAAATTACCACCCTCTTCAAGAGGGTTTTAAAGCACGCGCAAAAGGGAAGGGATCCCCTGCCTTTGCAAATGCAGGCGAAAATCTTTTTTAAGGGCAGGCAGTGGTCGAAGAAACCACTACCTACCCTTCAAAAATTAAACGAAAACGTTGCATTTTAAAAAAAATTTAAATGCATCCCATTTTCCTTTAAGGAAAACGGGCTATATTAAAATAAAAAGCCTGCTTTATTTAAAAGCAGTCCCAGACATGGTGGTCTGCTGAGCCCAGTAGACCACCATACCCGAGAGGGCCTCCCATTCCAAATGGGGTCGCAAATTGCGAGAGGCTCATTAATATTTATAAGACTCTCAAACTGCGACCCTATTGGGAATCACAAACAGTGTGATACACAGTGTTGTACATCCAAAATAGTGCTTCGCAAATTGCTCGTCGCAAAAAAATCGCAATTTGTGATGTGCTTTTTTGTACGTCGTACATCTGGCCCTTAACGTCAAGCAGCAAACAATTGGACAAAAGCACTCTGCTTGATGAGGTTTTACAGTTAATGTCAAACTACAGATAAAGAACATCAAATACAAGAGTTTACAATGCTTTTGCAATACAATTGCAATGCATTTATGGAATATAAGAGATGCCACTAGTACACATACAAGTTTCCAACAGTTGCAACTGTAAGCCATGAAAATATACATTTTGCATTGATCATTGAGTGGAAATGTTAAAGGAAATTGGATGAAATCTGGAAATAGAGCAAAATTTCACTGATGCTTGCACAGACACTCGATATCTAGCTACAACTGTCTCTTACCGCTCTGCCTGCCAAACCACCTAAGTTACGTTATGTTATGTTATTGTGTTCCATTGCCATGTGTATATTTTACATTCTGCCACTGTTATGGCGTCTTAATGGCTATGCCTGCTGGATGACTTTCAATGTATTTCTCCATTTGCAGTCACAGACAGGAGTTTGATTCAGCATCTGTTTATGTAAGGCCTGAGGGCTTTGTCAATTGCTTGCTCATCTTCCCATGAACTTTGCGATATCTTGCTGATTTCTTTGACAAAACGATCAACAAGATTCTGGAGGACATAGTTACCTCTGTTCAGACAGCATCTTCTGAATACCTCTGATAATATGGAGACGCTGCTTGGAGCGACTGATGGCCAGAGTTGTACCGAATTATCAGTGTTAGGTTCCACTATGACTCAAAAGGGCATGTTCTCTGGTGACAGCCATAATTGCAGTCTTATTATCATTGATCCCATCTCAGAAGAAACCTTTTCAGCTATTGCCAAGTCACCTACATCAGGATCTCCCTTGTATCCACTACCGCGAGGATATGGTAAGAGCTGGGAAATTAACTTACTCTCCCTACACTGCAGGTGTGCAATTAATCCTTGGAGATGGGCGCCGTACCTCAAAATTAGAAGAAGGCAATTTTCACAGCGCTCCTGAAGAAATCATCAGGTGATCCCTAGGTTTTAGCAACTATAGACCCATATCGCACCTCTCCTTCCCAGTGAAGATTCTAGAATTATATGTAAGTAGAAGATTATCTCAATATCTGCAATTTTACTCTCTCCTTGAGGCTGAACAATTTTGCTTTCGACCTGGACATGGTACTGAGTCAGCCTTACTGGTCACCTTGGACGAGTTACGGATGCTGGTAGATAGCAGGCAGTCAACATTCTTGATCATGCTTGACTTGTCTGCTGCCTTTGACACGGTTAACCACAAAGTCCTTTTTTCCAGATTGGTGTTGGAGGTACAGTGCTAAAGTTTATAGAGTCTTAGCTATCGCCCACGTGTGAGGCTGTTTCCTTCCCCGCCTACTGCTATGCACTTAAAAATGTGTGACAGGGAGCACTGCAAGTCTCTGCACTTAGCCCTGTTCTGTTCAGCATTTATATAAGACTACTTTTAAGCTTGATAAAGGAGCATGACATGAGGCTGGTCAACTATGCCGATGACACCCAGCTGATTTTGTCTTTTTATATTAATCAAGAAGAGAGAGTAGCGGCATTTCAGAAAGGCGTGTTGGATTTGTTAGTTGCATGAATTCAAATTCATTGAAACTAATTGAGGACAAAACTGAATGTAGGAGAGTAGGATATGCTTCTTATAGTTACCCCCACTTTTTGCTGATGCTTCACTGTTTTTCGACTTAGTCTGACTGGGATCCTGCTAATCAGGACCCCGGTCTATCTGCTTTCTCTCTAAATTGATTACCTGTACCTTAGGTACACTCCAGATTGGATTCTGAGGTACCCTTATAAGTCCCTAGTATATGGTATCCTATATACCCAGGACATAGGTACCCCAGAGGCCTCCAAGGGGCTGCAGCATGTATTATGCCTCCCCTGGGAGACCATTCAAAATGGCACAACAGGTCTGCTACAGCAGCTTGTGTAAGGTGGTGTATGCACCCCTTACATTGATATAGGTTACCTATATCTATCCATATCACTGCACATCTAAACCTATCAGTCACCCCTATGGCAGGCCTTATCAATCCTGAAGGCAGGGTGCTGGGTTTTATGTGAGAGGGTGCCCATGCATGAGCAGAGACCCTCTGCAGCCGTCGGAACCTCTATTCCGGGGTCGTTTGTGATGCAGCCATACCATATACTCTTAAGTGCATTATAACCTCGCGATAAATGCTAACTTTAAAACGGCTGCATGGAAACATGTTGTGTTTGGTGTCAAACACCTTGGAATTATACCTCCACACCAGTAACTGGTGTGGGAGGTATGATTCCACCCTACTAGAGGGAGAAATATTACTACACCGGTACACCCGGTACCAGCTTCCAGAACCCGGGCATCACAAAATGGATGCTGCCAGCCACAGACACGAGTCTGCCCTCCTGCTGCTGGCGGAAACTCCGGCAGGGGATGGCTGGACAATAGGTTTCCTGTCACAGAGACGTGTGACCACCTCCCAGACAGGCTTTAGTGTATTGGGGCTGGGTGGGTGCACTCTGAGAGTGCTTTGATGTCTGCACAGGGAGCACATTTGGTGTTCCTGTGCATAGTCCAGCTCAAACCGGGTGCAGGGGCTACCAACCCCTGCTCTGGCGCAAAACTGGACAAAGGACATGTGTGTAGCCACCCCTCTGTCCTGACCATCCCATAGGTGGGTCTCCAGAGTTTGTCCACCCCCTTCCTTGGGTATAAAGTAGGAACCCCTGGCTACAGGACTTTAGATTTACCTGGACGAAACTCTGCTACAGAATCCCAGAACTTCAACTATCTTCACAACATTGGATGACCGAAGAATCTCCCTTGGAGTAAAGGAGTTACTCCCCTGCAAGGCAGGCACAAAAGACGCATCTGTCTGGTTTGCAAATACGCAGCTCCTGAAGGACTCCGAAGACTTTGCAACACAGGAGTTGGGTTTCCAGGCTTCCCCGAGGCCGATCCATGCTCTTAGCAAACCTGAGATCCAAAGCCCTCGTGGGGACCCTGCAAATCGAACCCCTGGACACCGTGCACATTTGCAGCAGCATATGCTTTTTGGTGATCCCTGAGGCTGTGCTTTGGGCTACTTGTAGTCCAGACCCCGAGCTGTGATTCTACCGAAGATTACTGGCCTACACTCCACAAGTGTCTCGTGGGCTGGTATTTAGTGATTCCTCTTGAGGTCCTTTTGCGATCCCTTGTCTGTCAACTTGTGGGTGTCTGAGAAGGGTACTTTAACTTTCAGTGGGCTTACCTGGTTGCTCGAAACGTGCCCTGACTCCATTGCTTGGGGAGTCCACAGGAACTTTCTGGTCCACACCGAAGCCTTTTTACTCTCACCATGTGGATTGCCATTGCCAAGGCTAGTTGGTCTCCAATCCGGACACCGACCCCTCAGCACTCAACATCCTTCATGGGACAGCTCGCCTGTCGACTTTGGTCATCGTCGACGTCTCCTGGTGCCCGTGGCAGTGGAGGCAAGCTTCACCTCATCGCACCTGAAACACCCGACATCGGTGGGCATTCTTCTATCGTGCCCCTGGTCACTGGCAAGTGACCCAGACTCTGTCCCCTCTGCTTTCAGGTTCGTCTCATCTTTGATCCAGGCTTGAATCACACCGGGCACTTTTCCTTTCCACGACAGCAGCACTTTGCAGCAGCTCGCCATTGAAAACAGCGAAGATTCCCGACACCATTTGACACCTATGCACCCGGCTTCCCTGGGTTACGGAACACGAGTACTCCGGTGCTCACATGGGTGCTGGCCTCAGAAACTTCTAAGTCTAAAAGGGTTTGCTCCAAGTCCTCTCCTAAGTGTCCGTAATCTTTAAAATTCCAACCGCGACTTTCCCATAGGATTGTACGGAGCTCGGGGCTGTGTTCTCACACTGCACGCGTCCCCCGTGGGTCCCCTGTGTCACTACCTTGGGTGGTTCCTGTCGGTCCCAGCAATTCTACGTGTTCTTGGCACTGTGTCCAGTCAAGTCGTGGTTCTTATACCACTTTCTTAATATATGGTTTGGTCTCCTCCGGGGGCCAATTGTATATTGTGCTATTTACTGTCGTTTTAGAAGTGTAATATTGTGTGCCTTGCTCTCTAATCTCATAAAGAGGTTAGTAGAGAGTGTTTAGTAATAAATACATATATTTTATATATACCTTGTGTGGTTGTCCTTTCATTTGGTAATTCAGGAGGTTATAATCTGGTAAACCAAGCTGCTTTACATTCCTTCAAGACTTAGCCTGAAGGCTGCTCTCCATAGCTACCACAAGAATTGCTTTCACTAAAGGCTGTCTTTAACCTAATCATCAATAAGGGTTGTTTGGACTGGTACAAGGTGCCCACTATAACTAGTTGATAGCATATACCAGGCCAACTTCTCACACTGAATTTCTGTGTTGTTCACCAAATAAGATTCCTGTTGCTCTCCCCTATACTTTTTGGACCCTCTCATCAAGAGATGAGCTGCTGCAAGTAGACACAGTTCTTAACTTGGGGGTCACGTTTGATAACAAGTTATCTTTGGCGAGCTATGTCACAAAAGTAACAGGAACGTTTCACACTTTTACGTAGTCTCAAGCAGGTGCTACCACTACTGACTCCTCAAGCTAAATCGCTTATAGTGTGTAGACTGGACTACTGCAACGCCCTGTTACGCGTGGCCCCTGACTATCTGTTTAACAGATTATATAGAGTCCAGGTGACAGCAGCCAAACTTGCGTTAAAAACGCCTCGCAGATCTTCAGCATCTAATGCCTTGAAGGAATTGCACTGGCTGCCTCTGAAGCAGAGGATCTGCAAGGTGTTCAAGGCATTTGAAGGCACAGGCCCGGTGCCCCTACAAGGCAGAACGAAGGGGTATACACCGTGGCATCACCTTCGCTCCAGCACTGAAAATTTAGTCTACATTAATACGTTTTGGAATGCAAGACAAGGGGGTCGGGCCTCTACAGTCAGATCGGCCCAAATATGGAACAAGCTGCTGCCATCCCTTAAATCCGCAATTGATTTGCTGCAATTTAGGAAAGGTTTGAAGACCTGGCTTTTCCCAAAATAATTCTTGCTCACGTTCTCTTCCCAGGCTGGTTCATGTCTAACAGTGTTGCACCTACCTATACGTTTAGCACCAGCATACCCGTTTGGTGACAGTTTGAGCTCTATAGAAAAATAAATAAATACATAAATAAATCTGGTAGATGAATAGACATAGCCACTGTCGGTCAGATGGAGCTCTGTGTGTGGTGTTTTGAGTAGGTGGATGCTGTTGAATTCCCTGACATGACATAATTGGTCCATGTTGGTTGCAAGTTAAGACTTTTGCCCAATGTGTTTATATGGACGTTAATGCACATTCTGTGACATTCTGTTGGAAACAGTATATTGTATGGCACATGTGTGCTGTGTTGAAAGCCTGTGTTTATTGCACCTCTTGAAGAGCATTAGTTAACGTTTGGCGGCAATGGTCTGGATTTTTCACTTCCTCATTCACAAGAAACTTATTAACCACCTCCCGTACTTGATTGATTGATCAGTGGTGTCTGATCTCTGGCTCCATGCTGTTAGATTCACCTGGTGTTGCTGAATTTCAAATTCCAGGTTAGTGTGCAAAATAGAGGTTTGTTTCAAAGCGTATTCCTTAGAGACCTCATTTGAAAATAGAGCAGGTGATCTTGAATTCAATACTTGCTCCCCCGAATTAGTAATGAATCACAGTGTCTTCAATTTCTTCTTTTAGGGTGCCCACATACCATGTGTTGCAATAGTCTAGATGATTTTGATCAATACTACTAATCACTAAATTGATTTGAGAGGCGAAGGTAAAATTATTGTCTAGCAAAATGCGTAAACATTTTCAATTTGTTGAAAGTGTAGATATTTTGCCCAAATTTGGATCAAGACAAATGAAATCACATTCTTCTTTGCAACAAATCATCAAGACTTTGTTTTAATCCAGGGAGGCAGAAGATGTTTTTCCATTCAGGGGTAGGTATGCCTGAAATGGTTAGTGATGTTGCAGTAATTCATTGAGCCTATTGTAACCCACCATCAGCCGCATTTAAATGCTGTCAGCATACAGTTTGCGTTGCAGGATTATCTCACCCAGTGGTCTAAAGTGGATATTGAAAACCACCTATGACAGCAAGGTGCGTAAGACACAGGGCAGCTACTGAGGAGAGTACACAACGATATACATTTAATCAAGTAACAACATTTGTCAGTTTCATAAAATGTCACTAATGGGCAAAAAGGCCTCTTAAAAATGATTTTCTGAAGAATACTTTTCCATGAAGATTATTCTAGTAAAATTATTTTTATGTGAGATTTAGGGGCATATTATCAAGCGGCGATAATGGGCTTGATAATATGCCGCAGAGAATTCCAATAGAAGCCCATGTTGACACCAGAGCATGGGCTTCTATGGGAATTCTCCAGGGCATATTATCAAGCCCATTATCGCCGCTTTAGCAGCAGTTTTCTGCCGCTAAAGCGGCGATAATTTTAACGCCGTTTCTTGATAATATGCCCCTAGATTTTCTCCGCAAAACCAGGACTTAGAAGTTGATGAGGCTTTAAAATAATCAAATCATTTGTGAGCAGGTGTCCTTTTTGTAATTTTGTTGTAGACCTCATTGGCACTCATTTTTGCTTTCCTGGAACAGCCCCCAAATTGAGATGTTTCATTCTGAAAAACAAATCAAGAAGACCCAGCCCCAGAAGGACTTTTATCCCTTCACACCAAGGACATTTTTGTTGTCATTGCATGGGACTGTAATGCCACACGTGACAGAAAGGCTGCATCAGAAGGACCTATCCCCAATGAATGACTGGAGCACAACAAAGTGTAAACCAGTACGGTCACAACTTAATGTGATGATCCACATTTCAGGGATACCACCCCTTATCATGGGGTTGAGCTCCTGGTTTAATTTTCAATGACCTCATTCTCTGTGCATATCTCCCTGGACCGCTGTCTGACTACATGTTGTTTTATGACTGGTGATTGATACCTTAGAGAATATTTATTACTATATACAATATACATTAGATAAAACCAATGGATGTGTAAACTACATTCTAGTAGCCTTTGTGACTACTGAAGGCAGTAAACCTGGGTTTGCACCAAAACGGTGTGCCTACCAAAGGCTGGGGGAAACAGCGTTTACAATGCTGTCATTACATCGCTTGCTATTACAACGCGATGTAATGACATCGCAAGTCATTACACAAATTCCAGTAGAGGGCGCTTGGGTATTGGAAATTATTTCCAACACCTTCCCTACTGTTGTGCAAACTGGAGCAGGAATAGTATATAATACTATTCCTAAATCCTGCGCGCCCCCTGGAAGTTGTTGTAACGACTTGCGATGTAATACATCCCGTGCTAACAACGCGGTCATTGTAACAACCGCGTTGTAATGGCATGCGATGTATTACATCGTGTTGTAATGTGCCATATTCAAGGCTGGCGTAGCTAGGATTAAAATCTTAATTTTTCTTCATTGCATTCTGCAGCACACATAGAAAGAGGCATATGTGTCTAAGGGTTTTTTGTGTAGTAATTTACCCCTTCCTGCACAAAAGCAATCCTGAACGTAATGCAGGCACCCTTGCACCATGGTGCAAGTGAGCCTCCATAGCTGCCACTGAAGTGTGCCACTGCATTGGTGAGGTGACCTAATCTCACAAATGACAGTGGTGCTTTTTACCCGCATAGACAGAGGTGCAGTAGTTGGGTTGAATTCAGTAGTGCGTGTATGTCACACACGCACTACTAAATACAGTCCAAGTTAGCATACCCAGCTCCTGCACTGTGCATGCACACTGCGCAGGGGCAGGGTGTGCGCAGGCCGTGCCCACATACTCTTTCAGCACCACGCCGCCACCACTACTCGTGACCAGGCACTGAGGCACCTGACCTGCCTTAATGTAGGCAGTGACGTAGGAGGGGGGTAAACAGCCATTACAACTAGGCTGTTACCCCGCAAGTCATTACACCGCATGCGTTACAACGCATGCGGTGTAACAACGCGTAGCCATTACTACGCATGCCATTACATCGCATGTGCTTTTACAACGCATGCAATGTAATGGCTATCCACATCGTTGTGAGGAAACTGAGGCTGTCCCGTTTCCTCACAACGACGTGCACCACCCCCGCAGACGACGATGGAACCAGGAGTGAGGTACCACGAAGAGAGAGAGGTAAGGGGTATTGGGCTTGGGGTGGGATTACTTTTTTAGGGTGTCGAAGTAGTGTTGTAATGATTGTGTAGTGTAGGGTAGTGTTTTAGGTTTTAGGGTAGTGTCAGGGGGTCGTGCAGGGTAATGTTACAGTGTAGGGACCGGACTGGGGGTGTGGGGTGGTCGTGCTGGGTGTAGTGTTTTAGGCTTTAGGGTAGTGTTGTGGTGTTTCGGAGGGTAGGGTAGTGTTTTAGGATTTAGGGTAGTGTCGGGGGGTCGTGCAGGGTAATGTTACAGTGTAGGGACAGTACTGGGGTAAGGGGGAGGTTCGTGCTGGGGGTAGTGTTTTAGGGTTTAGGGTAGTGTTGTGGTGTTTGTGTAGTGTAGGGTAGTGTTCTAGGGTTTTAGGGTAGTGTTGGTGGGTCGTGCAGTGTAGAGTTACAGTGTAAAGACCAGACTCGGGTGGGGGGAGGGTCATGCTGGGGGTAGTGTATTAGGGTTTAGGGTAGTGTTGTGGTGTTTGTGTAGTGTGGGTAGTTATTTAGGGTAGTGTCAGTGGGTCGTGCAGGATAGTGCTTGAGTGTAGGGACTGGACTGGGGGTCAGGGGAGGGGCGTGTAGGGGGTAGTGTTTTAGGGTTTAGGCTAGTGTTGTGGTGTTTGTGTAGTGTAGGGTAGTGTTTTAGAATTTAGTTTAGTGTTGCAGGGTAGTGGTTGAGTGTAGGGACCGGACTGGGGGAAAGGGAGGGTCGTGCTGGGGTAGTGTTTTAGGGGTTAGGGTAGTATTGTGGTGTTTTTGTAGTGTAGGGCAGTGTTTTAGGGTTTAGGGTAGTGCCGGGGGGTCGTGCAGGGTAGAGTTTGAGTGTAGGGACCGGACTGGGGGAAGGGGGAGGGTTGTGCTGGGGGTAGTGTTTAGGGTTTAGGCTAGTGTTGTGGTGTTTGTGAGGGTAGGGTAGTGTTTTAGGATTTAGGGTAGTGTCGGGGGGCCGTTCAGGGTAATGTTACAGTGTAGGGACCGAACTGGGGGAAGGGGGAGGTTCGTGCTGGGGGTAGTGTTTTAGGGTTTAGGGTAGTGTTGTGGTGTTTGTGTAGAGTAGGGTAGTGTTCTAGGGTTTAGGGTAGTGTTGGTGGGTCGTGCAGTGTAGAGTTACAGTGTAAAGACCAGATTGGGGATGGGGGGAGGGTCATGCTGGGGGTAGTGTATTAGGGTTTAGGGTAGTGTTGTGGTGTTTGTGTACTGTGGGTAGTGATTTAGGGTAGTGTCAGTGGGTCGTGCAGGGACCGGACTGGGGGTCAGGGGAGGGGTGTGCAGGGGGTAGTGTTTTAGGGTTTGGGGTAGTGTTGTGGTGTTTGTGTAGGGTAGTGTTTTAGGATTTAGTGTAGTGTCAGGGGTCATGCAGGGTAGTGTTTGAATGTAGGCACCAGACTGTGGGAATGGGAGGGTTCTGCTGGGGGTAGTGTTTTATGGTTTAGGGTAGTGCCGAGAATCGTGCAGGGTAGAGTTTGAGTGTAGGGAATGGACTGGGTGAAGGGGGAGTGTCGTGCTGTGGGTAGTGTTTTACGGTTTAGAGAAGTATTGTGGTGTTTGTGTAGTGTAGGGTAGTTTTTTAGGGTTTAGGGTAGTGTCGGGGGGTCGTGCAGGGTAGCACTGGTGGTTGGGGGAGTGTCGTGCAGGGATACTAAATTAGGGTTTAGGGTAGGGCAGTGTAGTGTCACTTACCTTTCATACTTTTACCATGAGTATACCTTTTGTGGGATGTTATGGCATGTAGTTGTAATGACAACGCGTAGTAATACCTGCTTTGTAATTGCACGTGTTGTGTTACTATGCATTGTAATGAGTCATATTCTCTTTCAGCGCCACGCCACAACCACCACTCATGACCAGGCACTGAGGTACCTGACCGGCCTTAATGTAGGCAGTGATGTAGGAGTTGTGCAGATCATTCACTGGTCTGACACACACGTCGCACAGAGGTGCAGTAGTTGGGTTGCGCAGTCTGACCAGTGCAGTAGTTGGGTCGCGCAGAGTCTGACCAGTGATCTGCCCTCCCTCCCTAAGTTCGCCCGCCTGCTCTGCAGAGAAGTTAGTTCCCCTGGCCTCCGGCTGATTCATTTCACCCGCAACTGGCAACTTAAGGTGAGTAAAAAGCGGCCCCTTTACAGAAGGTCTGTCAGAGCAAAAGAATTGCATGCATTGAATGTGTGTTTGCTATTTGCACGAAGCGGTAATCCTGCATTACTATAAATTATCCAACCTTCTTTACACAAGAGCACTTTCAAAGGTTAAAATGGAATAATGCATGTTAAATATTGGATATTAGGCTTACCGCCCCTTTAAAACGATTTCCTACTTTTTGGAGATATTGCTTGCAAATGTAGCTTTTGTTTACATGAAAAACATTCCCTTTCGCACAAGCAAGGTGTGTGTGCTAACATTACAGATTTAAACGCAGATTCGTAATTTAAAGCTGCATTTTCAGTACCATAAAGATTATCTGGGTTTGTAACTCAATTAACAGGCATGTGGTAGTACAGCAAGAAATCCAACGAACTGTAAATGAGGCTAAAGGGCCAAATTTTTGCGTCAGGGAGCTAGATCACCAGCACACCAGGTGGTGTTTTGGGAGACAAGTCTGGGATGGATGTATGACGTTACAACGCACACTTTTACAACGCATGCACTTACAACGCATTTTTTACAACGCATAATCCATTACAACGCATGACATTACAACGCATGACACTACAACGCATTTTTAAAAAATATCTTTACAACGCATTTCCATTACAACGCATACTACCTTTACAACGCATACCATTACAACGCATAATATTAAATTACATTTAAGGTAAGTATTAGATAGTATAGGGGTAAAAGTTACTTTTCTAACTCCAGGGGGTGCAACAGTAGGGTAAGTGTTGGATAGTATAGGGGTAAAAATTACTATTCTAACTCCAGGGGGTGCAACAGTAGGGTAAGTGTTGGATAGTATAGGGGTAAAAATTACTTTTCTAACTCCAGGGGGTGCAACAGTAGGGTAAGTGTTGGATAGTATAGGGGTAAAAATTACTATTCTAACTCCAGGGGGTGCAACAGTAGGGTAAGTGTTGGATAGTATAGGGGTAAAAATTACTATTCTAACTCCAGGGGGTGCAACAGTAGGGTAAGTGTTGGATAGAATAGGGGTAAAAATTACTATTCTAACTCCAGGGGGTGCAACAGTAGGGTAAGTGTTGGATAGTATAGGGGTAAAAATTACTATTCTAACTCCAGGGGGTGCAACAGTAGGGTAAGTGTTGGATAGTATAGGGGTAAAAATTACTATTCTAACTCCAGGGGGTGCAACAGTAGGGTAAGTGTTGGATAGTATAGGGGTAAAAATTACTATTCTAACTCCAGGGGGTGCATCAGTAGGGTAAGTGTTGGATAGTATAGGGGTAAAAATTACTATTCTAACTCCAGGGGGTGCAACAGTAGGGTAAGTGTTGGATAGTGTAGTGTGATATTATGCGTTGTAATGGTATGCGTTGTAATGGTAGTATGCGTTGTAATGGAATGCGTTGTAAAGGTAGTTTTTAAAAATGCGTTGTAGTGTCATGCGTTGTAATGTCATGCGTTGTAATGGATTATGCGTTGTAAAAAATGCGTTGTAAAGGTAGTGCGTTGTAAAAGTTGCGTTGTAAAGGTTGTTCCCCGTCTGGGATGGATGCACAGGGCCAGGGTACTCAAGTAAGCACGTCTACAAGGCAAAATAGGTGTGTTAAATGCAGGCCGAGTAACATGCACATTTAATGGTGCACCCGTGGTGAAACAGAGCCTCAATATCAGTCAAACATCAGTGTGAGTGGCACTTTAGGGAGGGCTCCTATTTTGGGCGTCCTAGTCTTTGACACACATCCACGTGAGTCATTTGTCTGACCAGTCTGTGCTCAGAATCAGCCTGCGCAGCTTTGTGACAGCAACTCCGGGACTGCTGCGGGATGGGTGTACACGTGCAGGACGACAAGGAGTAAGCTGTAGCTAGCTCTCTAGGTTAATGCACCTCCTGCGGAGATCTGTGTCTAGCCTGTAGGTCACAGGTTTCCTCCCAGCAGGATCGCTTAACCATTCATCCAGGGTTGAAAAGATGATTGACATTGCATTCGTGTAATAGGCACATCCATTATTGAAGCGCCTTGATACTTGGGCGATAAAGCGCTCTAGGAGTATTGGTTTATTGAAACAGAAGAGTCCATTGGGATAGGCAAATGTTCTTCTCAGCAGCATGCCTAAAACAACCAATTGCTGCTTTTAATACACACATAATCTTTAACTTAAAGTATGTTTGTGTGGCAATCATGCTGTGACAGCGCTTGTTTAAAAAATTTCCGAACAAATCGGAAATAAAATGTATTGCACCAGATTGATCACAATAATCTTTCAGGTTATAGTTATAGATCCGTGTTCAGTTTATTACTCTATGTACATAAATGCTCTCTGTGTCCTATTTGATGTTTATTGCACTTGAAAATAATGTGAACAGAAACATCCAGATTTTAGAAGTCTTTTTCACTCCCGCAAATTATTGACGCACTACCACGCCCACATATTATCAGTGGGTTTGAGGAGAACTTTGTGTTTCTTCAAACTGATAGGCCTGAGTGAGAATTTTCTGAGTTAACGAAAATTATTGTTATAAATGTGGCTCAGGTTTAGGTAGACGAGAGGGTAAACGTTGTCCATTGTTTTTAATGTATTTACTGAATGCATGCTGTAAGGTAGCTCAGTATGGCAACCATCAGTTACTGAAATATTTGTGTACTTTTTAGGTCACAAGTTTTTGCCTGACAGGCAGGACGCAGCCTATTATCCTTTGATATTGATAAAATGAGTACCATTGTGCCGAGTAACGATAAAGTAGCAATAATCCATGATTGATTGATTGATTGATTGATTGATTGATGAAGTGCATGTAAATGACATATGGAAATTGCATATAAGTGTTGAATATATATAAGGGTGTTAGACCTGGCTTCTTTTGGCGTGTTTTCCCTGTCTTTTTACTTTCTGACTTACTGGTTTTGACTGTTTTTGCTGGTTTAGTGTCTCTGCACACTTTCAAGTGCTCTTGTATAAATTATGATATGAATTGGTGTTTCCATGATTGGAATATTTGATTTACTAAGTAAGTCCCTAGTAAAGTGCACTGAGGGTGCCAGGGCTTGTAAATCAAATGCTACTGGTGGGCCAGCAGCACTTATTGTGCCACCCACTTAAGTAGCCTATTTAAACATGTGTCAAACCTTTGCACAATTGTTTGAGGTTAAGTGTGTTTTTAAATGTCTTTATTTTATTTTATATTAAGAATAAATCGGTTATATTGAAATTCATGTTTCGTGCTCAAGACATTTCATTTTGTGGTGTTCACTATAGGAATGTCTGTGATGTATGACTGTTTTGACTGGGTATCCTAGTGCACCATAAGATCATCATTCATTAATCTTTAAAAGTTAATACTATTAAATATGTTATGAAAAATGTGTTGCAAAATGCATTGTTTTGGCCTTTCTGTCTCCAAAATTTTCCTGAGGGGGAGAACTCCCCAAACTCCCCCTAGTAGTGGTCTCTTACTGCACTTGCTCACTAAACACCGTATGGGGGCTGGTCTCACTTATACTTTGTGCTCTCTGATTCACTACATTTGTGTCTATTTTTGGTGCTCTCTGTAAGAATGTCTATGGGTACATATAACTGGGTAACCTGGTGCTCTTTAAGGTCATCATCTACTATTTACTGTGCTTTGAAAGGTAATACAATTAAATATGTAATGAAAAATGTGCTGTAAAATTCACCATTGTGGTCTGTCATTTTCATGGTGGGAGAACCTCCCCCAAGCCCCCTAGTAGTGGTCGGGCTCGCTCGCTACGCTCGCTTGCTCCACGACGGACAGGGGCTGGTCTGGAAAACTTTGCCAGGGCTGCTTTCAGTTCCCAGTCTGGCCCTGATGAGACCAATAGGCTTCGTCTACTGGAAGAGCTGGCCTTTGCTCAGAGAGAGCCATGGGGAAAAACAAGTTTAGCAGCCCCTCCCACCTGCCTCTTTAATTGTCTATGTATTGGAAATTTGGGAGGAGTAGCAGGAAGGTGAGGGACAAGAATACAGAGCGCCATGGAAAGAAAAACAAGGAAAAGGCAGGCAATACCACATCAGCCTGCTGAAACACAGTGTTTAAACTAACTTTGTTCTGGACTTTATTCATAGGGATATTGTTGTAGGGAGCTCCAGTCTCTCTGGATGTCGGCGCCCTGGGCGTGAGTCCAGATCACACATGCTAAGTGCTGGGCCTAGGCACTGAAACTGGGTAAGATGGAGTGCCTACATGTTCAGTAAATCCGGTGTTTTCCAAAGCCAGTAGATATTTTGGAGGGAATGAGAGCCAGAGGGATCTAGAGGTTATAGGCCCAGATGAGCTTTGGCTGCTGCATCAGCCTTTGACCTGCTGCTGCAATTAAGTCTTCCATACACAGTGCATGCAGTTGCAGTCAATCATTGCTGGATTCTGCTTTTGGGGCACAATGCAGCTTTCGTCTAACTCTTAGAAAAGTAAAACTGCTTAACTAAAAGCATCACCGACCAATGTGCAGTCTGCTATGGGGCATTATAAAGATTTGGGAAATTGCTTAATGGAAGTGCTGCCGCTCACAGGTACACTTCAGCCTCTTTTGAGGAGATCAGACTCAAAATAGATCATTTTTTCATCTAATGGATATGATTCATCATTCACCAGGTCATTTTCCTGAGGCTTACAAATGTTTCTAGGAATCAATAATTCTTTCTCGGAGACATCCTTTAAAGTCATATCCTGATGTTTCTAAAGACTTTTATCGCCACTGGACCTGCCCAGTGACAGATGTCAAAAATACCTCACAGCACGACGATTTTCTCATCTTGAACACTTTTAAATCTCCAATATATGAATAAAGTAATAATAGGCCACTGTATTTATTATTACAGGGCCAGATGTATCAATATTGGATTTTGCGATTCCATAATAGCGAAATTTACCGATTCGCTATTATGGAATGCAATGTATGTAGATCTCAAAATAATAATTGCGATTCCTACAGTTTCCTTATTTGCGACTCGCAAATTGCGAGTCGCAAATAAGGAATGGCTTCCCATTCATTCCTCTGGACCTAGAGGCCTGAAATATGCAAGTAAGCACATGTGTGTGCGCAAGTGTGCACATGTGGGGCACATACATGCCCTAAGGGCATGTATGTACGCCACATGGCACCTTGAAAGATGCAAAAAAAGTTCTTTTTTCATGGAATTCGCATATTACTATCAACTTGAAGTTGGTGGTAATTTGCAAATCCTTAAAGCCAGGTCGCAAATTTTATTTGCTTCCTGCATTTTATTTAAGGGATCGCAAATTGCGATTGCTTAGATGCATTCGCAAAATATTTTGCGAATGCCTTTTGGGATGATACATCCCAAAAGGCTCTTTCCCATTCACAAATGGTTTGCGAACGGGAAAAACGCTTAATACATCTGGGCCATAGTGTTTTGTCATCAAAATGGTCTTCTACAGAATCCTGAGGGGCAGATTTACAAGCCCCTTGCAACACTTTTGCACCACCTTTGTATCACTTTTGTGATGCAGCGGCGGCGTAAACAATGCGGCCAATTTACAACATGACGCAACTAGGGAGATGCGTCACATTGTAAAGCCCTGCATCAGATTATACCAGTGTCAGGTATAATGTATGCAGGAAAGCCTTGTAAAAGTGATGCAGTAAAATCTACAAAACTTTACTGCGCTACTTCTAGGACGCCACTGCGGCGAAACCTTACGCCTGCTTGAAGCAGGCGTAATAAGTGATGCAGTATTATAAGTATAGGCCTCAACATGTATTGCTGGTGTTGCGTCATGCTTGCAACACGACTCTAGCAATGCGTGAATTTTGGGCCAAAAGATGCATCGGACGCATCTGTCAATTATTGCGCCATGGTGTGCCGTATTGTTAATACGGCACATCTATGGTGGCCCAAGGGTATCGCAGCTGGCGCAGGTAAACTGATGCATCGCTACAGATGTGTCTATAGTTTAGTGTCAGTTCCTTGTAAATCTGCCCCTGAGTACTCAAAACAAAAACAACATATAAAGATGTGCCTGGGTAGTCAAAGCAGAATGTTATGCCTGGAATTGCACTGTTTGGAATATTCTTTACTTTGCATTAGATGTTTGGTGGCCCTAGATACAGCCTGCTGGGTTGAAGACAGAATTTTCTAGGTAATTTCTGATGAAATGTTTTATGTTCAGGTCACATTTGTTCCATATGTGGGATCGGTTGACCCCCAGAAAGTCTGGGTACCATGCCTAGGCAATCTATACATCCCCTGGCAAATTGTTCTTGGGTGGTCTGAGATTTCTGTCAGAGACAAAGGATTCGCACATTTCTAGGGGATTTGGCACCAGATGTACAATGCTTTTTGTGTCGCAAATAGACCCACAGAATTGGCCATTTGCGACTGGAAAAAAGCATTTTCCTATGTACCAAACCCTATTTTGTGATTCGGTACCTATTACCAAATCACAAAATTGGTTAGAGAGTCGGTATTAGGAAGGGATGTGTTAAAGGTGTCTCTTCCTAATAGTGACTCGCAGTGGTATGTCTGAATGTTTTGTGAACGAGAATGTGGTCTCAAAACATTCACATTTTACCGCCTACTACTAGTAAGTGATAAACCATTTGCAAATGAGAAGGGGTCCCTAAGGGACCCCTTCCCCTTTGCAAAGATTGTAAAATTCTAAAAAAGTAAAAGAAAACTTTTCATTTTCCTTTTTAAAACAGATCCCATTTTTCTTTAAGGAAACATGCTGTATTCCCCCAAAAATAAAAATGTTGCTGTATTTAAAAGCAATCACAGACATGGTGGTCTGCTGACCACAGCAGGCAACCATTCCTGTGATTTTAGTGACTTCCAATTAGTGGCAAATAGCAACCTACCTCAAGAATATTAATGAGGTAGGTCTAATTGCAACCCACTGGGAAAGGAACAATGTGTCAAAGATACATTAGTACATGCGTATATGTGATTCCCAAATAGCGAATCACATAAATTAGCTATTTGAGAGTCGCAAAACCAGACCTTTGCACATCGGTCAAATCTTTGCTTAGTTCTGCATTATGTTCGATTTGAAGTTTGCTAAAGTTCCCAATTTAACTTCACTTTTTCACTCCTAAAGAATTTCAGTTTATAACGAGTTAATTTTTAATCCACAGGAAGTTACTTTATTTTCTAAACAAAATGAGCCAAGCCAGTAAATTAACCTAGAAGGTTTTCTAATGAGAAAGTGTGGACCCAGCTAAACACTATCTAATGGTCTTTCTAGTTGCTTGAGAGGTAAGAGGGAGTAATAATCACAACCAAAGTCTTCAAAACACTGTAATCCATTTGGTTACACAATAACTACTCTGGACAACTAAACAGGAATTAGTCAAATGTATTATAAATTCAAAAACAAGTTGATGCAAATCAGCTTTGGCATTATCGTATAGAAATACAGGACAAACAGAATGAGTCCAAATCTCCTAAAGAAATGTACCCTATACAGTAAGAAATATACGATTAATTTAATAATGGCGATTCAATTAATCAAATAAAGAACTGAATGTTAAATTGCATTAGTTGATTATCAAAAGGGAGCATAGGTAACTATATTTCCCTACACTAACCAAGAAAGGGACAACCCTAAACTAAGAGCATCAATTTTGAGTAAGTAAAAGGTGTCAACTGACAGAGTCTTCAGCAGAAGAAACTCCAACCAAGAAGCATGTAGCATAAAGCCACCCAATAGCAGAAACAGAGGTCTGCACCTCTTCAAGTTCTAAAATGTGTCTTCGACCCTCAGTATGTGACAACACAAGATATTTGCCCACATTCAAGGTAGAGCATGGGATTCTCTCCAGTAACTTTCCACAATCCAGGCACAAATTGGCTACTGGCACCATCTTCTCCATAACAATAAATTGTTACTTCATTCTTCCTTGGACATTCTTCTACTCCTCCATGAGAACTCATCGCTTTGCTCGTTACCGCATTTCTTCTTGCCAAATTCCACCTTCTCATTCATTTCTAACTAATGAAAAGACAAACCCTTCTTTTACTAACTAATGAAGCTTTGTCCGCACCTGCAGTACAAACAAAATATGCAAGCAAAGCACATTTTATATTGAAGGTTAAATGGAAATCGAAGTTAGGCTTGAAACATTAACTAGGGCTGCAAGCTGTACTCGAGACCTCTAAATTATGTCAACTTTACAGTGCACAGGGTCATTATAAAATGCATAAATCTAACTATTTTTTAGTCACATCTATTGATGTCACCTTTAAGTTTATACATTTTAATGCATTAGATTCACATAAGAAACGTTTATAATCATTTCTCTTAGAGTATAAATATACCAGTACTGCAGAAACCCTTATTAATCACATTTCTAAACACACATTTTAAAAAACACGTTAATCTTCATATGGAGTAGTAGTTTAAATAGGCAATATGCCATTTTCACTTAGTCACGTTAAACACTCAGAATATATTTGAGTGCCAACTACACATGATTATAATGCACTCCTGCGGTATCTCATGACAAAAACAAAATTGCACAGCTCTGATCCAGCGGTTCACCAACAACAAATACTCTACTACCATATACTCACCTGGGCCCATAAACTCGCAAATGGTAAAAACCGCTGGTCGGTTAAGGGGGTTTTCCATTTAATTTTCACAAACTGTTTAGGATTAGTTTATTCAATACTTTGGTTCATCTCTAACTAACCCTTCACAGATCAACAAGTTCTTTCCTCTGGTCGATTGACCATTAATTGAACTTGTTGATGGTGATAGCTAACATAACTTTAATTTTCATTTATCAAAAATAAATAAACACTGACCCAAAAAGTTTTAAATCTTTATCTAAAATGAATGCGTGTGAACAACTCAATTCAGTGCAGTCACTTTCATTCATTGGAGAGAAAATTCAATTCATAATCACCATACATATACTTCAGACTCATGCAATAATCAATACCCTGAGAGAAAAGAGGACAGAGAGAAAAGAAAATTCAGCAAATAACGAGTAATTATAGTTACCAAGGATGGTGTGGAAGACCAACCCCCTGGCCAAAGGGCTGGTAAGGGTCCCCTGGGATAGGTCAGGAGACAAAGTCTTCAGGACAGGAATCAGGACAGGATAGTTGACCTCTCTAAAATACCGACGATTTTGTCGCAACCCCCTCTGACACTCTCTTCCTCCTCAAGATTCTTCCGCAAATCTTCTGATCTAACCCAATCAAATTAGGATAGAAAGTGCTGCTTCAGTTTCTGTAATCAGTTGTTCATCAGCAACTCCCGCATCTCCTAACAGTCAGCTTTTCTCCCCGACAGCAAGGCTTCATCATCTGCATTCAGCCAGTCTCCATCCCCCTCTGCATCTTCAACTCCATCAGCATCTCTACTAACTAAAGCTATCTTAATTATACCTTTAGTTCTGCATGGTCTGCATGTTCCACCCACTAAAGTTTCAATATCGTAAAAATACGAGATCTGTTTGGTCAGGCAATGGGGGGTTCTTTATCACATCATGCTTACATGTCACTAAAATCAGTTCAACTATTGTTCACAAACCCATCCACTTATTCTGTATTCATAAATGTTATTCCCATTCACTACGAGTATCAACATGGAAACAATTTAAGTTGGTATGAATGTCTTTCTTCATAGTTGAACTCTTCACCATCCTGTTCCCAGGATGTAGCATTTGTTCTTTGGCTCCCTTTCAACTACACAGTCATGGCCTTCATGGCTTCACTCAGTGGGCATGCATAGACTTCGCGTTACTCCATTCAATCCGGCTATGCAAGAGAGGCCCAAATATGCACTAATGATAAAAGTCAGAAAACAGATGTTACTTTCTAAAATAAAGTGTTTGCACTGTATGCCACCCACCTCTACTCTATCCCAGTTTATTTATTAATATATTTCCCCCGCAGTATCATTAGTAAAACAGCATGTTTCGTTCAAATAAGCAGATGCCATGAACGCGGTCTTCAAGACTCCATTTTAGTATCTTCTGCTCATGTGCCAGAATTTTCCTCCATGCAATATTTTAGTTATTCTACGTAGATGTAGTTGACGCATGCGCACAACAGTTTCCCAGTTGAAAGTGGTATTAGTCCTCCTTCATTGTTATCCATGTTAGTACACACATACGCAAGCTTCGCTAACCCATGTGTTCATGTGGTGCGTATTAGTTTTCACGAAACTCATTTATAACTTTGTTTGTGAGTTAAACGAGTGGATTAATTCCAAGCAAGTCTCTTTTCTACGAGTCCTTGCTCCATCAATCCCCTCTCTGATGGCATTTTTAAGCCATCACAAAATGACCCATCCCTTCCCAGATGCGAACTTTAGCAATTCTCAGTTTCTCCTCCTTCTCTCCTCATTTTGTCAGTTGCTTCATTTCCTTTTAAATCTTTCATTTTCTTGTATAGCTTTCCTTTTATTTCTTCTGACTGAATTTCTTCATATCTCTCTTTCGTTTCTTTCGTTTCTCTTCCCTTTCTATATGTATCCTTCTTTTTCCCTTGCTTCTACAGCACTTGCATGTGATCATTACTATCAATACTATTGTCATTATTATGACTACTGGCAATATTATTTGTCCTAAGAAACTCTTTCCAAAATTAGTAAACCATTTTCCTATTAATGTGATGCTTTTTGTTAGACTTTCCCATACACCGTCAACCTCCAGTTGGGTCAAATCTTTATGAATTCTTGTAATATTTTCAATGTACCCTTTAATTTCCTGACTTTTGTCAGGAATGTAAGTGCAGTAATGTTGAATTTACAACATACCACAGACTCCGCCCTCTTTTGCCAATAAGATGTCAAGCGCAAGACGATTTTGTAAAACCATAGACCTTATTGCAACCATTTCTGTATTAATCATTAAGAATCCTCAAGTCTGAAATTGCAGGTCTCGTTAACTGTGCCGAAGTAAATGGTTACATCTCTAAATATGAAGCAGATTTTCTCACTACAGGGGACAATGTCATTCCATACTTCTATACTCTCCCAAAGACACATAAAAATACAATCCTGCCACCAGGGCGCCCAATTGTTTCGGGTATCGGGTCCTTATTGGAACCGTTGTCCAAATTTTGCTACTTCTTTCTGAGACCACAGATACAAAAAACCTCTACTTATCTGAAGGATACTAAGACTCTACTTTCATTCTTGCAGAACGTTTCTATAGATGAAGACACTACAATCTTGGCTTGGTCTCATTGGACATTGAAAGCTTGTACACTAGCATTCCCCAAGATGCAACTAGTAGTGTACTTGCCAATGCATTAGCGGGGGCACAATGGGATTTTAATGTCCCATGACAGTTCATCATCGAATGTGCCACCGTAGCACTGAAAAGGATTTTTTTTGAGCATGAGGGTGAACTGTTCCTGCACCCAACAGGAACTTTGATGGGCAGCACTTTCGCCCCATGTGTGGCTGGTCTGTATGTGCATGATTTCGAACAAAAGTATGTCTTGGCAGGAGACAACCCTTTCGCACCTCACATTTCATGCTGGAAAATATATATAGATGATGTCTTTGTCATCTGGCAAGGACCAGAGGGCACCCTGATGGATTTCTTCAAATGGATCAATACCTGTGATGCTAAAATGAGATTCACCCATACCCATGACAAGAAGGAGATGGTGTTTCTGGACGTAATCAGTACTAAAGAGGAAGGAAGACTCACAACTAAAGAATACTATAAGCCAACGGCAAAAAACAATATTCTAGCCTTTGCAGCAGTTTTACCCCGAGAACACTCCGGGAAAACCTCCCATATAGGCAATACCTAAGGATTAGGGGAAATTGCAGCAGTACCAATGACTACCGCTCCCAAGCCACTGAACTATCAAGGAAACTATGAAATCGTGGCTACCCCAAACTAGGGGTGGGCGGAATTTGCGGAATTGCGTTACGCAAATCTCCGCGAAACGGTAAAAAATCTCCGCGAACACGCAGAAATTTCGCGAACACGCGGAATTGCTTGTTCGCGATGCTTTTTTCCTGTTCACAATTGCTGTTTGCGTGCTCGGGGAGAAATATCTCGCGAACACGCATTTTGAGATCGCGAACAAGCAAAAATTTCACGAAATCGCGGAAAGCAGACTTTTCAGCAATTTCGCGTTATCCGCGGAACGCGAAATTACGCAAATTCCGCGAGCGGAACGGAATTTACCGCCCAGGCCTACCCCAAACCCATTCTCAAAAAAAGTTATAAGCGAGTAAGGAATCAGCTACAAGTTGCGAGGCTTTCCTCCGGACAAGGGTCCCTGGTCCTGAGCAAAGCCTCGCAACTGGCAAACAGAGGCTGAAACATGTAGACCTAACGTTTTAATTTGGGATATGGCTGACCAATTTACTCAGTCGTAACGTCCACTACACATTTTTAATCTAGCCTTACAATCCCACCATTAAACTTTGTTTAGGAATAGTAAAGACTATTTTAACTCCACTTACTGCACTATCACTTGCCCTCACCACACAAAAATCCCACTCTGCTGTAATCAGGCGTTGAAGCACACCAGGGAGGCATTTGGCTTCTCTAGTGGGGGCACAATGATAAAGTATGTCACCAACTAGGTCGGTGAGTGAGGGCCCTTTATAAAAACATGAGTGATTCCTGTTTATAGCCCTTCAACCCTCTAGCTTCACTCTTCTATTGTTTATTGAATATTCCTGGGGAATAAGAGTGGAGACAAAGAAGTTCCCTCTCTCTCTTTTTGCTTAAATATATGGTAATTTCATACAGACATAACAATCACTAATCTCTATTGCATTAATGTGCTGAAATAACAATTTCGTAAACACATTTAAAGACGAATCACTATTTGATTCATTATGATTGTAGATTGTCTCATCTACTTTCACTAATTCTGTTTTAGTTCCTTTCACTGCATCTACTTTCTCATTAGTTACAGTATTATTCTTATTACTTGTTACCATTAAATAAGGCACCACCACTGTTAGAAATACTAATGTTAATAATGAAATACTACATAAACAAACTTTAAGACATTTTTGTTTCAGATTTTGTTTCGGGTTTTCGGTCTCTCTAACTTCTGCCATTTCAATCTGAGAAAATATATTTTCCCTCTTTATTTCTTTGTCTAAAGTTTCTTAGAAATGTATTCTTTTTGTTTTAAGGAGGTCTTAATTTGTTTTCGTCAATCTGTGCAAGATGTACTTTCTCTGATTCTTCATGTAAATCTAAATTTTCAAATTCTTCTGATATAACATAGGTCCACTCAGGGGCCTTGTATTTTCTGTTGAGACTTCTCAATCTCGGGCTTTCTTCGTGTGAGGTGTGAGTTTTACTAAGGTCTGTTTGGATTGTGTCTGACTTGTAACTTCATTTACTTGCTCTGGTTTCCTTTCTGACTTTCTTAGGTAACATCTTAATCTTTTCACTCCACCTGGCCAATTATCTCCTTTTCTAACTCTCTTTACCTGAACTGCACTTTCACCTTCTCCGTCTTCTTCTAAAGTTCTTTTATTTTCACTTGGTCTGGGCACAATCTGTTCTTGTTCTTTTCCACTCTCTAATTGTGTTTGTTCTGTATTTTCTGTATTGTTTTCTTCTTCTACCTGTACCTGTTCAGGTCTTGTTATCGTTATATCTTCTTCCGCCTGAACCTGTTCCTCTTCTTTCTGGTCCTGTTCAGGTCTTATTCAGGTTCAGGCAGGTTCTTCTTCTGCCTGAACCTGTTCTTCTATCTCTATCTGATCCTGTTCAGGTCTTATTATGATTTGTTCTTCTTCTGCCTGAACTTGTTCTTCTTCCTCTATCTGGCCCTGCTCAGGTTTCTGAATAGCTTGGTTCACCTTTTCCTGAGTGTTTTCTTCTTTCCCTGCCTTTTCCTTTCTACCTTCCTGTTCCCCTAATTAGATTCTTCTTCTTGTTTTACTAGCAACTTCAGGTATTTCAATCACTGGTATCCAATCCTCCTGACTTGTACTTGGCTGTTCGTGATATATTTGTGTTTCAGAATCTGTCACTCTAGATTCTTCGACTTCACGATTTTCAATTTCTGACTTCTCAGCTTGTTCAGTCAGTGGCTGCTTTGGTTGTTCAGATGGGCTCGGTACTCTTCTGGTATGACTGGTGTGAATCCAATTGGGTAAGCCTGCACACCACTGCTGTGGTAGTGACTAGTATGACTTGAAGTGGTTTATCCCACCTGGGTGCTAGACACAATTTCCTTGTGTGTTTCTTCACTAATACCCAGTCTCCAGGATTCAAATCATGCGCCTGGTTTGGCTGACTTGCAATTGCATCTTTTCCAACCTGATGAGAGACAGAATGCACCAGGTCAGCCAATCCTTTGCAATAGTCCAATACCAGATCATCAGTTATATTCATCAATTTATTTCCAGGAATATATGGTTGTCTCATTGCCCTTCCCATGAGTATCTCATGAGGACTCAATCCTGTTTTTCTGTCAGGAATGCTTCTGAGACCCATCAGTACCAGAGGTAATGCATCTGGCAATTTTAGCATTGTGGATGCACACACCTTCCCTAACCTGGACTTGATTGTACCATTAAGCTGTTCAACTACTCCAGAAGCCTCTGGACGATAAGCACAGTGCAATTTTTGTTCAATGTTAGATGCAGCACAGATTAATAGAATTATCTCATTATTAAAATGATGTCCTCTATCTGATTCCAAAGTGACTGGAAAACCGAAACGAGGTATCAGCTCTCTCAACAGTAATTTAGAAACTGCGAAACTGTCATTTCTTCTAGTGGGGTAGCCCTCCACCCATCTCGAGAACAAGCATACTATTACAAGAACATACTTCAATCCATTGCACGGAGGCAACTCTATGAAGTCTAACTGCAACCTGGTGAATGGCCCTTCTGCCTTTCCAATTTTTCCCAACTGACCACTTTCTTCCTGCCTGGATTTTGCTGCTGACAGATTAAGCATCGTTGGCAAAGGCTTTCTGTAACTACCCTAACCTTTATATTGTACCAATTTTGTCTGAATAGTTTAATCATTGCATCCCTGCCAATATAGTTGCCCCATGATATACTCTTGCCATTTGAGAAAGCAAACAGTCTGACATGACTGGTCTGCCATCTGAGTATACGTACACTTCATCTTCTGTCCTCTTTGTGCATCCTGGCCTTATCCTGAGTTCCTTTTCCTTCTCCTCCACTTCTTTCTGCAACTGTCTGTCCTCATCTCATGTTTCTAGAGCTGAGAAGAACATGAGTTGGCAGTTGGTTTCATCTGTTTCCAATTTTCTGTTTAATGCCATTGTATTTCTTGCACAGTATTGAGCAATTTGGTCTGCATACCTATTACCCTCCGTCACATAGTCATTTCCTGACCTATGTGCAGCACATTTTACAACAGCTATTTCTTTTGGCAATTTTGATGCTTCCAATAAATCTTTAAAATTGTTGCTGTTTCTGATCGGAGATCCTGAAGATGGCAGAAATCACCTCTGCATCCAGAGCTGGCGGAAGTCGTGCACAACCCCGAAACCATATCGACTATCTGCAAATATGGTTGCTCTCCAATTTATCCCAATTTTTTGATGCCTTTGTTAAGGCCTCCTTTTTGGCTACTTGTGCAGACTTAACTCCCGGTAAACAGGATGCTTCAATGACTCCTGATACTTTACATACAGCGTGTGCAGCACTTAGCCCTCCCTCTTCTGTTCTCAGACAGGTCCCATCCACAAATAATACATGATCTGATTCCGTCAAGGGTACTTCTTTTATGTCTGGGTGGGGCTTAGTACACAATTCAGTCACATCCAAGCAATCATGATCAACTTCATCTTTCACTTCTTCACAACATGGGTCTGGTAACAATGTGGCAGGATTCATTATGGTACATTTTATCACTGTCATATTTTCTGCTCCCAAAATCACTCTTTCATACTTTGTCATCCGACTAGGGGTGAGGTATTGGGTTTGAGTCCTTGTTAAAAGAATCTCGACTGAGTGTGGCACATAAACTTTTACAGGATGTCCTATCACAATTGATTCACTTTGCTCCAGACTCATACAAGTAGCAGCTACTGCTTTTAAGCAGCCAGGTAAAGTTGAAGCCACTGGATCCAAAGTAGCAGAAAAATATGCCACTGGACGTTGGCTTAATCCATGTCTCTGAGTTAAAACTGAGAGTGCACAACATTCTCTTTCACAGCAAAATAGTGCAAATTCTTTTGAATAGTCAGGCATGCCCAAGGCAGGGGCCTCACACAAACAATTTCGCAGTTTTACAAAAGCTTCCAAACATTCATCATTCCAATCAATTGGATCTTTTGCTCTTTTCCGGGTCAATTGTATCAATGGTTTCGCCAGCAAGGAGAAACCATTTATCCACTGACTACAATACCCAACCCCTCCCAGAAACATTCTCATCTCTTTTTGCGTCTGAGGTAGTCGCATTTGTTTGATTATTTTTATTCTTTCTGGGGTCACTTTTCTAACTCCTCTTTCTATTTTATGCCCTAAATATTTAACTTCTTGTTGACAAAATTGCAATTTCTCTGGAGACACTTTGTGTCCTCCTTCTGCCAAATGATTCAGTAATGCAATTGTGTCAGTGAAACAATCTTCTCTTTGATGCCACAAGTAGGTCATCAATGTACTGAACCAAAACTGATTTTCCAGGCATAATTAATGAGTCTAGACTCTTTTTCAGAATTTGATTGAAATTTGAGATACTCTCTGGGTACCCTTGAGGAACTCAGCACCATGCCAAAACACGATCTTCAAACCGAAAGGCGAAAATATACTGGCTGTCTGGGTGTAAAGTTATGGAAAAGAATGCCTGGCACAAATCAATGACTGTATACCAACTTGCATTCCAGGGTATTTGATTAAGGATCTCTGCTGGATTTGGCACCACTGGGCAACGAGGCACTACAATTTCATTAATCTTCCGCAAATCCTGCACTATCCTGTACTTCCCGCTAGGCTTTTTAAGTCCCATAATTGGGGAGTTACAAGGACTACTCATTATTTCTCTCAGAATCCCTTGCTCAATTATTTGGTTAATCACTGGAGCTACTCCTGCTTTCACTTCTGGACTAATTTTATACTGCCGTGTGTTTGGATAAACTGCACCTTCTTTTACCACTACTTTCACAGGGTCTACATTCCCCATTAGCCCTACATCCAACTGAGTTGTTCTATCTATCTTTACCCAGTCTGTTTCTTTTGGGGGGATTTTCCCTTTCAGGAAAGTATTCATCTGATGATATTTCTTCATCACCTCTTCTGATGGCGCTCCAGTTTTAGAATCTCTTGGATATTCTTCACTTGGCCAATCAACAGCGGTTTTACACCCTGTCCATACATCAGCAGGTACCACAATATCAAATAAACCATCCAGATCCTTCAACAAAACCTTTGAGACCTTCACAAATCTTTCCACTTGTTTATACCATTCTAAATGTTTTCTCTCAACCTATGGAAATCATTCGTATATGACAAAATACCCTGTCCGCTCCAAGGAACATGTACATATCCACCACCAGGGACTTTTCCCATTGGACATATTCGTTCAATCTTTTCTGATTCCCTCACCGGAAATGCAGAAAAAGCTTCCCTCGCTTGTACTTCCTCTTTCTTTCTTGTCCACCTAACTCTCCATTTATCAATGTCTCCCCACTTTCGCAAAATGGTTATCAATTCCTTTATCTGTAGTCTTTTACCATACGTATGTACATTTTCTAAATCATTTTCAGTAAACTCCACTCGATATGGTATCTGCAATAATTTTGACCGGGGACGCCCGGTTATTCTTTTCCTGCTGCCACCTCCGACACGCTGCAACTGCAGCTATTGCTGGTTCCTGCCACACTTTCTACACTTGCTATCGCGGACTGCCCAGGACTACAAGCCCCAGGGGGCATAGCGAACTTGCGGCAGGAGCCGCGTATCATCTTGGCGCCAGCCGGTGCATAAAGCACCGTCAGGGCTCCCACGACGCGGGACGCGCGCGGGCTCACCAGGGCGAAGCCCGGGCCAAGCGCGGGCCTGTCCTTGCCCATCAGAGTCCGGATGAGGCTGGGCTGGGCCCAATCTCTTGGCTCTTCTGGATCGTGAGAACTCGAGTCCTTTGGAGGGGGTGCTCATTCTAACAGTATAAGTAATTTTCTTTATAAAACATTGCTGTTGGTTGCCAACCAGATTTACGCGTACCAGGGGGCATACACCCCATTAATTGTATCTCATTGCATAAGCTTTTAGTTTTTTAACTTTATAAGAGCACTAGTAGTTCTTAATTTCTACCAGCTGGTGGGGGAAAAGAGACTGGCCGGAGAAATCCATTTACTGTATAGACTGAATAGGAAATAATAATGGGGAAAAGAAAGTTGCCAAACGCACAGCACCCAACAGTAAAAAAGCCTGTGAGTGATATACAGCAAACTTTACTGAGTTACCTTACAGGAGCAATGGGGGCACTAGACAAACAAATATCCTCAGTAGAAGAGTCAATAGTGGCAGGCACGACTTGTCCTAACCCCGAACCAGGTAGAGACACAGAGACACCAGAGGTTATAGTGCAGAGACTAAAGGATAGTTTACCTCAGAACGGTTGCATTCAAAATGTATCCGATGAAATAATACTTAGTGACTATGACTCTTTTTCACAACCCCAACAGAAAAAGAAAAGAAATCCGACCATAATAGACAAAAGGAATGATGAGCATGAAGGAGGGATAGATTATATAAAAATAACTAAGAGTCTAGCCTCTAACATCCCAAAACAAACTAAGCAGGGGAAAAAAAGAACGGGGATAAGAAAAGGCTCCTGGAAATCTAAAGAAGAAACCCATAGAAATACCGATTTCCATGGTAACGATTTAAAAAATCCAACAGCCCTGGTCAAAAGATTAGACCTCTACTTACGAGTTTTGCTGGATAAAATGGGAGAAAGAATATCTTTAACAGAAGCCTCCTTGACTAACTACCTATACAGGGGAAGTAGCTAAAAACATACACCCATTGATCTTAGCAAGGGGAGTAATGATAAGCGGGAAACAAGTAGGATTGCTGACTCGTAAATTACTCATTCTCACATTGCTCAAAGAAAAGATGCTGTAACCCCCAGTGAGAGTAATTCCCCTGAAAAAACCCGAGTGTCCAACTCAGACACTTAACAATCTAACACGACTGGTCACCCTCTTAACATCATAGAGAAGAGGGGTAGAAGGGGTAGAAGTACAGATAAAACCTTAGAGCACAGGCCTAATTATTCTACCTACAATCAACAGATAGTGTCGCAACCGGGGACATTACATCCAGAAGCACATAATAACCATCTCAGTAGAGGCCAACATCCAGACCTACCCCCAGCAGCAACACCGTATACAGTCATTCTAGCAAACGTACCTAAACTGGGCATTTCAGAAAACGAAACCTGGGAAACGCTTAGAAATAAAGTACTACACTGGCTAAGCATGAAGGTCGGGTTCGCTGAACAACTCTTTATTGAGTTTAAGATGGCCCGGAGGGTCCAGTGGGTAGGCAAAAGTAGAAAAATTCTATCAGGGGATTGGGTGGTCCTAACGTTTAAAACACCCCTGCTGGTGGAAAACATCTTCTGGCTTGCAGGAAACAACTCTGTGTCAACAAGAGGGATTAACACACTGCCATTGGGTTTTTTCTCTCAACCACCCTTTAGGGTACAGTGAGGTGGCACTACCAGAAACATTGAGGCAAGGGAAAATTACATTTACAATCTACCGATTGAGAATCGTTTCACTATGCTCTCGAGTTTGGAAGAGATAGATTGACTGGCCCAGACACAGGAAATGCAGTTAAAGAACGCAGTAGGATATATCCCCCTCGGATTACACTGTGCTGACCCTATTCCGAAATCTAGCTCGTACGGACCACACTTAGAAAATGACTACCTACTAGAACCACAGACCATGAGTACAGATGACAACTTGGCCAGTAGTGGGCCAATAGTAAATCCTAGTCTAGAGACTGATCAGGGAACAACTACGGTCACGAGTTTAGTTGTACATCAACCCAGGCCCACTACAGTCAATATCAAACAGGTATCTACCACCAACGAAGCTAGTCTTATAATTTTATTTTGGAACATATCGGATCTACGGTCGAAACTGACCAACTATATATGGCATGATTTTGTGGGGAAATGTAATTTCCTCTGTTTTCAAGAGACATGGGCCGCCACTGAAATCCATATTGAGGGATATAAGACTGATCATACCCCAGTTATTCCGCCCATCTTTGGGAGGGCTAAGGGGGGTCTGACAGTATATATTTCAAACTTGTTGACGATAAATGAAATATCTTTTGTAAAGTCAGAACCTAATTATCAAATAATAACCCTTAATATGAATAAGCAAGATATGTATGTATTGGCTAATTTTTATAACAATGTATAGAAGGAATACTTGGTGAATGTCTTAAAACAACTTAGAAATGCCCTGCTACAAATTCAGAATAACTGTACTCAAAATGTTTTACTCATCGGGGGGGACATTAATCTTCCCTTGTGTACAAAAAATAATAATAACATGTGGCCTGATTGACGAGAACAATAGTAACTTACCCCATTTCCCCCACACGACCAACGGCGACTGTCTAAACGAGATTTTATTTGTTTTGGAAATAGGTTTTACGAATGAGTTGTCTTCCCCACCAATTCCATTCACACAGACTTTTAATGGCAGAGGAGCAAGTACAATTATAGATTTTATTCTAATCTCAAACAGGTATGCCTCCCGCCTGCTGAATTTTGGCATGCATCGAAACGCTATCAGTGATCATTTTCCAATGAGTGTCTCATTATCCTGTCCGTATAAAACTGGCAGAAGTGAGAATAAGAGGATGTACGGGCCAAAACATTTGGAAATTGACAAAGTAAATGGGTATTCCCTAAAATGGAACAAAATTGAACCACAGGAGTTTACAGAAGTGTTGGTCAAAAAATCACTAACTTCCATTATGAAGTGCTTAGACTCCTCTACTCCACATCATGAAGTTTTAAAAAGCTATATGGAAATAACTAATGACATTAAGGAATCACTGAAGGTTCAATTGAAACAGATGAATGATAAGCGTAAGGGATGGTTCAACAAGAATTGTACAATCTGCATTACACAAAAAGGACAGGGATAGACTGGAGATTAGACAGCTCAGAAAGGCCTATAATCGGGCTGTGAAATTAAGAAAAGGTGAACTAAAAAAAGAGACCTGAGAAGAGCTACACAAAGCCAGTATCAATAAGGACAGCATCACCTTCTGGCAAGTGGTTAAATCCTCCTTTCTTTCAACAACAGGAGATACACTGTCTGTAGAAATCGCAATAGATGAAAAATACTGGGTTGAAAATTTTTCTCAGATCTTTGGCTTGCACAATGAGGAGAACTATGCAATAGCAGGTATAGTCAACATCAGTCCATGTCCCCACTCGATAGACTTTCCTATAGCCCTTGATGTCACCTTAGCAGAGATTGAGCTTGCACTAAGGGCTAGTAAAGGGGGAAAGACTCCGGGCTTTAACGGAGTTCCAGCTGACCTCTTCAAGCACAACATGGAGCTATGGACTCCAATATTAACGAGGGTGTTAGAAGCTTCCTGTAAAGCTGGACTTATCGATTCATGGTCGGAATCTAGTTTGGTTCCAATATTTAAGAAGGGAGACCGACAGAACCCGGCCTGTTATCGCCCCATCTCATTGTTAGATTCATTGGGTAAAGTGGCAGGTCGCATAATCCTCAATCATCTCCAACAGAGGGCAGAGGACAATAATGTATTATCGGATGTCCAATTCGGATTCAGAGAAGGATTGGGTACTATTGAGCAAGGCCTTAATTTGACCCTTCTTATAGGAAAGTACGTAAATGCAAAAGGGGAAAAATTGTATAAGGCCTTCGTTGACCTAACAGCCGCGTTCGACTGTGTAAGCCATGTTAAATTATGGAGAACTCTGGAAGTAATGGGTGTGGATATCCCCATAATTAACTTCTTAAGAGAATTTTATGGAAATGCGAATGCTAGGGTGCGGTTTGGTATTAATGGGGAGTGTACGGGGTCGTTTAAAGTGGAGAGGGGGGTCAGGCAGGGCTGTGTCCTGGCAACCTTCCTTTTTACACTCTATACAAACGGCCTGGAACAAGCCATTTTGGAAGGGTGCCGGGACTTACCACTGTTGCAGAAACGCCCAATACCTGCCCTACTCTATGCGGACGATGCCGTAATTATGGCTCGGACATCGATAGGGTTACAACGCGCCCTTAATACCTATTACAAATATATGGTAAATTTAGATTTAAAATTAAACATCAACAAAACTTTTATGATGAGTTGTGGGACAGGTGGAAGCAAACAGAAGGATATCTATATAGAAAATACAAAGGTGGAGCCTACTAAAACATACCCTTATCTAGGTATCCTAATTGATAATAAGGGCTCATGGCGTCAAGCAATAAAAGCCAGGAAGTTACTTTTTATGAGGACAACAACGGCTCTGGTGAACTTCTCGCAGAGGTTGGGCAACAGGCCTCCAACGGAGATTCTCCAAATATATCAAGCTAAATGTGTCAGCACAGCGACTTATGGGGCAGGAGTCTGGGGATATGGTGATGTGAATGAACTTCAGAAAGTTGAGAATGCCTTTTTAAGATATTTATTGGCAGTCCCACAAGGCACCTCAACATTTCTGTGCCAGACAGAATTGGGAATTCCCCACATCACAGACATAATAAAAGTCCAACCGGCCTTATTATGGCATCGCATCTGATCGTCCCCAAAAACATCATTTAACCAGGAGGTTTTGAAAGATAGTCTAGGCCTTGAGAATGTTCTAAAGATTGGGTGGCTCAAGTATGTAAAAAATGTCCTGGCTGATTTGGGTTTATTAAATTATTATATAAATCCCACATTGTTGGCTCTAATCCCCAGGAAAAAACAATGTATGAGCCACATGGAGGAGCTTAGATTTGCCGCAGAGGCAAACAAGCGAACAGTACAAAATAACTTAATGATGCAATCTAGCCTTGGCATCCAACCTTATCTAACGTTTATTTTAAGTGGGCACAACAGATTTGTGCTTACACACTTTAGGCTAGATGTATTCCATCGCTTGGTCAGCTTCCCTAAAATGAATGATAGGGCCAAAAATCTATCAAATTGCCCCTGTGACAAGGTCTCGCCCCAAACGTCGATGCACGTGGTCCTTTTTCTGTAAATTCTATAAAGAACAAAGAAAAAAATGGATCAAATCTATTTTAAAAATTTCGGGCATGAGACAATGTTGCCCAGCCTATCTTGCACTGCAACTTTTAGATGCAGAATGTTTTACGAGAAATATAGCACAATTCTTGAAAACTAGTATTAGGCATAGAAAGCATCTCTGAAGAATGTCTTACTATGAATTCTGCATTGTGATTAAGTTTTTTATTCCCTTTTTTAAATTATATATTAGTTTTCTTAAAAAACTCCCTGCTTGTTTACAGTGCTTAATAACGATGTTATGAAATTATTAACTGAAATGAATTTTTAAATTTAATGTATAATAAGATAGAAAAATTGTTTTTAATTATTGTTGTAAATTGTGCTTTTATGGTTTTTTCTATCATCATATGAAAACCGAATAAAGATAAATTTAATTGAATTGATCTCCCTATATCTATCCCAATCTCTGATGCAACCTCTGTTAATTTCTCATGAAATACCTTTGCTCTTCTGGTTATGTTCTTGCATAAAATTAACAACTCTTCATCATCATAAATGTTCAATCTTTCTGTGCTCACATTTCCAGGTATCATTTCTGACAAATCTACTTTCAACCTGCCAATATCTAGAACCTTTGGTTGTAAATTTTGCATTTCTATTCCCTGTGCCCATTTCTCTAAATCCTCGGAAGTAACTGCTGTTGAACCTCCTGTTTCTTTAGGGATCATAGACCCCTTTTCTTTCAAACTTTCGGGTGAAACTCTCTTTGGAGTTTCGACTAAAGGTTCCATTATTGGGAGATCCATTAATGAAATGACTGAATCACTCTCACTGGCCTGATCATCAGACATCGCTACTTCCTTTCTGGGATTACTGAAAGGAATTGTCATAGCTTGAAGTTTGGGACAAACCGTTTTATCTCCATATAGGGGTCGATTCCGATTCCGGCCGCAAAACGAACTGACCGACACGGCCCCGGACCGAATACCGACCGACATGGACCAGCGCCATACGACCCGTGCAGTACGATGCAACGGAAGTGAATTACAACCGACACGTACGGAATACAAGCCGTACGACCGAGCCGGAGGGAAAATAGTGATCGGGCCGGAAATCCGACGCGATTTTCACCGACCGACACAAACCCGGAATCAACCCGACCGACCCGTACCCGCGATGTATGATTAGCGCAGTACGATGCAATGCGTGTAAAACTAGACCGACTCGCACAGAGACCAAGCCGCACGACCGACACGCACAGACAACCCGGCACACAAGCAATAGAGACCGCCGCGAACGACACCTACCAAACACAGAAGACAGGCAGCGTGAACGAGGCGGAGAAGCCCGCATGAGACAACAGCAGCGTCCGTTTCCGTCACATGAACGTGTCCTTCATGCCTACAAAACACAAAGGAAAAAACACAAAAAAATGACCAAACAAGCAATGACTAAGCCAATAAATACCCAAAAAAATTAATTGGACTAAGACACACCCACAACTACAACTATATAGAGGACTACAATCACTACCATCATCCCCGGCAAACAGGAGACACAGCCAGCAGCAAACACCAGTACACAGAAACCACAGACACAATCAAAACTCACACATCACACAACTCACACACCATCAGCACCTCATACAAAAGCACACACACATACACACAGCAAAACCAACACCAAACCACCATCACTTGCACTCTCACACACACATCCCCACCACCACCACCCATCACTATGCCTCCAAAGAAGAATCCAAAGTTCACAGACAGTGAGTTAGAAGTGCTGGTAGACGAGATCACCAGAGTAGAGCCACATTTGTTTGGTACATTGGTTCAAAGGACCCCCATCTCACAGAAAACCAAGATGTGGGCGAGGATTGTGGACAAGGTGAACGCACAAGCACCAATGTTGTGCACAATGCACGATATCCAGAACAGGTGGTATGATGTGCGCAGGAGGGTCAAGAAACTCATCGAAGAAGATCACGCCTTGAGTCAGCGCACCGGCAGTGGCCCTCCTGCCAAACCAGTCTACTTCAGGATCTGGGAGGAGAAGGTGCGGGACATCCTACCACCAGAGAGCATCCATGGCCTAACAGACATCCCAGAGACTGGTGAGTACACAAACCATACCCAAGATTGTTTGGCAAGGGGACAGTGAAACCATGCACCCCAAGCAAAGCTGCAATAACCAATAGATAATCAACCCAAAATGTGTATGCCAGTCACACAAACACAATACCTGCCATCTCATAGTGACTGGGGACTGTCATGACATGCACCAACTTACAAACACATACAGCAAGCCAGTGGCACTAAGCCAAATACACCCAGCCAGACAGTTTGACACCACAAACACACCACCTCACAGTGCAGCTGACTGTCAGGAAGGAATAGTGGGGACGCAGGTTAAGTGAGAGTATCCAAAAGCATGATGCTGTTTGTAGTCACAGATAATGCTCCCCTCCTGATTGGCCCATCAAGACCTCTCTGAAACATGCCCATATCACAGGCAGCGGAAAATGAGGCCCTGCTTGGGCCCTGCTTGGGCATGTGCGCAAATCAGAAGCAGGACACCACTAACTGACATCCTAAAAGACAACTTGCACGCCCTACAATGGAAGCACGTGTCATGATGGGAAGGAGGACTGACAGCCCTGACCATACTAATCAGCATGGGGAGACACCCCCCCAACACAAACTCCACACAACTCACCGGGTACAATGCATTGACACACACCTCATTGAAATATCAGCAAAAGATACCCCGTACTGGGTGCTGCTGTGTGAAGCACAGGGGCTCACTTGGGACTTGTAGCCAAACAAACACCAGGATTTCACATTCAGCCATCTTGCCATTGCTGTCACACCCCCTCACAGGGAAGCAGAGTCAAGAGGGAGGAAGCATGGGCATGCTGGGATGGGGGTGTAGCCAAGAGTATGATGGGACTCACAGTCACAGACAACCTACACCCACCCACATGGCCCAGCAAGATCAACCTGAAACATACTCGCATCACAGGGAGTGGGAAGGGACTGCCAAGATGTCTGACACTGGGCTCTGTTGTGGGGAGCACAAGGCCATGCTGGGACTGGTAGCCAAACAAACACCAGGATTTCACAGTCAGCCATCTTGCCATTGCTGTCACACCCCCCTCACAGGGAAGCAGAGTCAAGAGGGAGGAAGCATGGGCATGCTGGGAAGGGGGGTGTAGCCAAGAGTATGATGGGACTCGCAGTCACAGACAACCTACACCCACCCACATGGCCCAGCAAGATCAACCTGAAACACACTCGCCTCACAGGGAGTGGGAAGGGACTGCCAAGATGTCTGACACTGGGCTCTGTTGTGGGGAGCACAAGGCCATGCTGGGACTGGTAGCCAAACAAACACCAGGATTTCAAAGTCAGCCATCTTGCCATTGCTGTCACACCCCCTCACAGGGAAGCAGAGTCAAGAGGGAGGAAGCAGTACATGCTGGGAAGGGGGGTGTAGCCAAGAGTATGATGGGACTCGCAGTCACAGACAACCTACACCCACCCACATGGCCCAGCAAGATCAACCTGAAACATACTCGCCTCACAGGGAGTGGGAAGGGACTGCCAAGATGTCTGACACTGGGCTCTGTTGTGGGGAGCGCAAGGCCATGCTGGGACTGGTAGCCAAACAAACACCAGGATTTCACAGTCAGCCATCTTGCCATTGCTGTCACACCCCCTCACAGGGAAGCAGAGTCAAGAGGGAGGAAGCATGGGCATGCTGGGAAGTGGGGTGTAGCCAAGAGTATGATGGGACTCGCAGTCACAGACAACCTACACCCACCCACATGGCCCAGCAAGATCAACCTGAAACATGCTCGCCTCACAGAGAGTGGGAAGGGACTGCCAAGATGTCTGACACTGGGCTCTGTTGTGGGGAGCACAAGGCCATGCTGGGACTGGTAGCCAAACAAACACCAGGATTTCACAGTCAGCCATCTTGCCATTGCTGTCACACCCCCTCACAGGGAAGCAGAGTCAAGAGGGAGGAAGCATGGGCATGCTGGGAAGGGGGGTGTAGCCAGGAGTATGATGGGACTCGCAGTCACAGACAACCTACACCCACCCACATGGCCCAGCAAGATCAACCTGAAATATACTCGCCTCACAGGGAGTGGGAAGGGACCGACAAGATGTCTGACACTGGGCTCTGTTGTGGGGAGCACAAGGCCATGCTGGCAAATGGCCAACAACAAGATCAAACTCTGTCTGTGACAAGCTGGGAAAAAGCAGTGTACAGGCAGGCATCTGTTTGAAAAGTAGAAAATGTCATGTTTGTGAACCAACGATGCATGTAGAAACATAAATCACATTGTGTGTCTCTTCCAAACACAGGTCGTGCTGGGCACCCAGTGACAAATGACGAGGATACCCAGTCCCAGACTCTGTTGGACACTGAGCTCTCTGGTCTGACTCTCTCACTGTCCTCTTCGGATGACGACGACCAACCTGGCCCCTCCGGTGTGAGCCATCATGCAGCACCAGCACAGCAACATATGCCCCCCCTGTACCCACGCCTCCACCATCTGGACACCGACAGGGCACCCCCGCCAACACGGACAGACCAAGGACAATCAACACCCACAGCACAGGGACACAGGACCCCCCCAGAAGCTACAGCCAACACTACCAGCAACACCACCCAAGGGGTCCCAGGGTCACCTGTGCGTACCGCCGCTGGTCCTGCCCGTGTGGAGAGGGGTGCTGGGAGGGGTGGGAGGCACAGGGCACGCCTTGCAGAGGGGTCTGGACTGCATGATGACCCCCAACTGGCACGCATCATAGATGCGTACCAGGATAGCACTGAAGGATTTGGCCAGGTAGTGGGGATCCTCAAGGACATGCAACAGGAGCAGGTCGCCCACCATGCCCGTATGGAGGCAAAGTGGGATGACCTTACTGCAGTGCATCGGGACATACTACAATGCCTCCGCCAGATCAACACCAACCTGTCCCCACCCCCCTGTGTGCCCACAACATCTGTCGCAACACCATCTGCCAGCGCCACATGGAGGGAGGAAGACTCTGGCGGAGAGTCCCCTGCACCGCAGAGGCCTGCACATGAGGATCCCCCCACCGCGGAAGAAGAGGGATCGTCCGAAGAAGGACATGTGAGAGGCAGATGTCCAAGCACATCCCCCAGGGCCTCTAAACCTGTTCTGGACAATGTTCTTTGTGCGCAACCCGTTCACCTTGTCCAATCGCACACAACTCGCCCACATGACATGGAGGGTTCATGATGAGCCAATGTAGCAGACGACTGTGGACTTTACTCTGGACATTTCATCTATCAGCACTTCCAACTCCAATGTGAACTTTGGATTCCCAAACCACTGTACAGCACCCACCATCCTGTGCACCTCACTCACACATGTTTGTAAATAAACTCACCAGTACACCATACTTGCCTCTGTTGTGATTCAAACTTGTAATTTTCAGGGCGAAGTCGATCTGCTACACAACACAGTGCATGCCAAATACTGCAACAATGTGACCAACGTAATGTCAGTCATGGGGATGTGACACATGTGAGGGAGACACACAACTATGGCAACACAAAACATACTCACCATGACCATGTTACTCATCACACACAATGATGTTGACCTGAAACACATTGGAATGCACAGACACAACACCAAGCACAGTCAGTGGTAAGAAGTCCACAGGTGAGGTAATCAGATGTCACTCAGATGTGGGAAGACAGATAACGCACATAACAAAGCGTAGCACAGGTTCATTACACATCAGCAACACGTTTATTCCACAATAGTTGCACGGTAATTCTACGTAACAGTGGACACGCGCTCACAATGTGTTGGAGAATGGAAGTCCAGGGATGTGTGGTACATCATTTGATGGGAATTGTCAACTTCCACACTGGTGTTGGCTTCTGGGTGTTGGGGGTCAGTGTTGACCACACAACAGGCAAAGGAACCTGGGAAGGACAGACAAGATACAGTCAAAAGCACAGACAAACAGGAGAGAAATGCAATACGCATGCACAAAACATGTTGCAAAACACCTACACAAACACTAGTTAGCAGTACTACCCTATTGTGGAGTACACACCACCTGAATGGACACATCACAGCACGCATCCAGTCAAGTGGCACACAGACACACTCAGACAGCAACAGAGCTGGCTCAACACATTCCTGGCTACCTCCATACATTCACATAACAGCCCTGGAAACTCACATTCAGGTGAAGAAGTTGTTGATGAGCTGGGAGCGGACGTCACCATCATCTTCATCATCACTGGCATCTTGGCCCAGGCCGGGATCCTCCACAGGTGCCGGACGTTGGTCATCGTCATCCTCATCCTGGATGAGAGGCACCTCCTTCCGCACCGCCATGTTGTGTAGCATTCAGCAGACCAGTTTTATTTTGCACACCTTTGCAGGCTCATATGGGAGGGCCCCTCCGGTCTTGTCCAGGCAGCGAAAACGGCTTTTCCGGAGGCCGAATGTCCGCTCAATCACCCTCCTTCTCCGACCATGTGCCTCATTGTAGCACAGCTCGGCTGGTGTCACAGGGTTCCTGAGGGGTGTCAGCAACCACAGCATGTTGGGGTATCCGGAGTCACCTACACACACAAAAATGAACAAGTAGATGGGTTTTATAGGAGTGCGGAATACAACACTGACAAACACACACAATGAGAAACAGTCAGTACACACCGACAAGCCAGGCACGCTGAGCTGGCATCTGTGACATCAGCGTTGCAATGTGACTACTCCTCATAATGTAGGCATCGTGCGCCAAACCAGGGAACCGTGCACACACATGTGTGATGAACATGTCAGCAAGACAGACCACCAGAGCATCGATCAAATGGTAGTGCTTCCTGTTACGGTATGCCTGCTCATGTGCCTGTGGTAGTATCATGGCCACATGTGTCCCATCAATGGATGCCATGACGTTCGGCATCCTCCCCAGTGTATAAAAGGCATCCTTAATTTCTGGAGTTCATCTTGGCTTGGGAATTTAATATACAGGTCGCGGAATTGCAACATCCCCTCCAAGACATCGCGTAGCACCCGACTAAACATCGTTTGCGACATATCACCAGCAGTAGCCACAGTGTACTGGAAGGTACCAGTAGAAAAGAAGTGCAGGACTGCCATCACCTTCACCTCTGGGGTCAGTGCTGTAGGGTATGTCCGGCCAGGTAGCAGATGTGGCGCCAAATGCTCCGCCAACTCCTCAATCAGTGGCCTGGTGATGCGGTACCGTCTGATACTGTCGCGTTCCTGCATGGTTGCAAGGTCTGGGAACGGACGATGGACAGCTGGTGCCCTGCAGTACAGAGATGCACAAAGGAAGATTGTCAGTACATCCCCCATGTGGCCATGACCACGATCACTATCACATGCTAGTTCATGACATTACACAATGTACTGAGGTGTGTACTGTTGGGCATGGACACATATGTCACCTACAAGACCACCACCTCACATCTCAATTCCACATGTCCACATGAGTGCCATGTAGTGCAATGGGCTAATCATCTGGCTGTGTCACCCAACCTATGTGCTGCTGCAACGTTAAAAAAACCCACCCCAGTGACTAATGAGGACTCATGTCTCCCAGGCATCACAGATCTTTGCCATGCAGAAATCCAGGCTCCTTGTATTGCCACATCAACACAGCAATGGACATGGCGTAGCACGTACACACCACAAGGCAAGCGTAAGTCCCACAGGTAGTGGCCACTGTTGTTCATGCCGGCCCTACATGTACGTCTCTTAGACACACACCCCATCAAGGTTGATGCATATACCACATGGATGTGGAGACTGTCACCCATTGGTAACATGTGATCAGACACATCTGAGACACAACATGCACACATACTGTGGGTGCACATCAGTATTGGGGCTACAGGTCTCACTGTGACGTACATGCAATCACCCCCAGGACTCAGGGTGTATGTGACATGCCCCAAACATATCCAACCTGACACTGTGGCCTTCACTCATGCCAATTACTGTCCAATTGCACATCACAGTGCTAATGTGCACAACACACAAAGGACTCTCCCCCCATGTACAAGATAACAGCCTGGGAGTGGCTGCACAAAGTGCCAGACAAAAAAACTGCTGTGGCCCCCTCAAACACCCAGGAAATGCAGCCTCACATGCCATGGGACACTGTGTGGCCAATGCTGAACAGACAGTTGGTGCCACTGATGTGGGGATTGTGTCCCCACCCCCTGCCCTGCAGACCTCACCTGTCCCCCATTCCGCTCCCAGGGATGTAGGCACTGCTTTGGAGTCCACGCCCACCCCATCTGACTTGGGCCCTGCAGTGGTGAGCCAATCCACTCCATCTGACCTGCCCACTGGAGTTGTGCCGGCACCCACCCCATCTGACTTGTGCCCCACAGTTGTGACAGCACCCACCACTTCAGTCATCTCCACTGCAGTTGCAAGTGTCTTGCCTGCATCCCCCACCTCTTCACTGCCTCCTTCTGCTGCGCCCTGATCCTGTCCCTGCGGTGCCTGGCCTGCCTCCATGTATGCCCCTCCAAGAGGATGACCCCGGTCCTTAGCAGTGCAGGCAAGCAAGGTGTGACAGTTGTCACTCTAGTTCACTCCTTGGCAATTTGACATGGACTGGCCATTGGACTTTTGGTTGCACAGACGTTTCGAATTTCATATACTGAATTTGTCACTCTAGTTCACTCCTTGCCATTTGTACATGGACTGGCCATTGGCCTTTTGTTGGAACAGACGTTTCACTTTTCCTATGCTGAATAAAGCTTTTTCCTTTGTCCCTGTGAACTTTATTTAGCTATACATCATGTTGAGGTTGTTTTAGATGCCCTTGCACCTGTAATGCTTGGTTTACACTGTTGCATACTGATGTGTTGATGTGAGGTACTCCCTGTGGTCCATGAGATATGTATCCTATTCTGGTGGGTATCCATGTCATCCTTTGCAGCTACCTGGGTGTGTCTGGATCAACTATTTGTGTACATCTCTTGGTGAGCATTTAATTGCCAAGGTCACATTTGTGGCTTGCACCCCTGCAAATTGTCACTTCCACATACTTCGTGCTCATCACTACTGGCCCTACAGGTGTGGGCATCATTGTAATAGGAGAAACCGGGTCCTCTGTGCAACTTGCTAGACATATGTTTGGGGTATGTGCAGCTGACTTAGGGGTGACTCCCGTACCCAGGCTGTTGTGACCAGAGCCTTCATTGTGTGGTAACTGATGGCTGACTGACCATGTGTTCTGCAGACATGAGTGGGACTTGCGGCGAATATGTTTGGCACAACAGTGCTCCCACAGGAGTTGTGTCCCCTCAAGTTAGTGTGTTGTCCAGTGACATGGCCTGGGCCCATGGTGTGTGTTGTATGTGCATGTGTGTGTGTCCACATCCCTGTTCATACACAGACAGTGTTCCCTTTATATGTTCCTGTTGTTGATGCTTGCTGAGTGGTACTGGGTTAATCCCACTACTTTTCCAATGGGCTACCAGATGTGTGGGTGCATGACTCACTACTGTTAATTGGTGTATCATCATTGTGATTTGTCAGTTCTGAGTGTTGATGATGTTGTCAGACACAGATGGGACACAGTGAGGGTTCCTCAAGGCACTTGTTTGTTCGCAAAATCATGTAGTTGTCCCTAGGTGGTAGTTTTCAGTGATTGAGACATTTGTATGTGTGTGGGACTGCTCCCACTTGTCGGGTTCACGGCAGCGATGGTGATTGAGACATTTGTATGTGTGTGTGACTGCTCCCACTTGTCGGGTTCACGGCAGCGATGCTGGCAGGTGTCAACATGGGTGCCTTGTGTTCCTCCTTGGCATCTGCATAGTCCTGGGACTGTGGCAGGGATTGTGAAGGTCACATGAGCTTTGGGGTCATGGCCATGTACCGCATACTCTGCAGTGTGTCTGTCATTCCCCAGGGTTGTAAACAGTCCTTGTGTGATGTGTGTGTGCACCTTAGTTCATGCCAACATTCCTATGTTTGTCATGTGGGCATGTGCAATGTCACCTGTCCATGTGGGATTCACAGATACACATTGTTGCAGTTCAGGTGTGTGGTGTTGATGGTGGACTGATGTGAATGTTTGCATGGATGGTCCCCTAGCTCCTGTTTGTCCATGGACGAGGGGCCATGCTGAGTGATTTGTGTTTGTGTGATGTACGTTTGTGGCACAGGACACATGTATGGGTTTCCCAGTTTGTACGACATCTGCCTTTGTCATCACAGTGGAGGTGTCATGCATGCTTGTGTCACTCCAATGTCTTGTCCCTGGGGATTGTGCTGTTGTGTTTCAGTCTCTTGCTGTGTTAGTTGGTGTTCATTCCAGCTAGTGTCACATGTGTCTGTTGTGCTTCCTCTCATCTCCCAACGCCTGATTGCCCACTGAGGGTGTCCCAATGATGGTTTACTTTTGTATGGCACTGTGTCCACATCTGTGTCACTGTGGTTCAGCCCCTCTCATGTGTTGTGTAGTTGCCTGGGAATACTGTGACACACACACACACATGTTGTGTCCGATGTGCAGTGTGAGTTTGTCTGTTTGTGTTTGTGCATCTGCACCAGTGCATTGGTATTGCTGTTGTGGGCCTTTGTCTGGATGCGGTTTCTATGATTTTGCATGCTGTCCCTGTGAGTCATTTCACATCATTGTGCACATTCATCCTGGTTGTTGGGTGCCATTTCTGGCATGGAATGTGAGTTAGTGAGCTGACACCTACAGTCTACACATGTTGTTTTGATTGGTGTGTCTATTTTCGAGATGTGTGCATGCTTGTTGATGGTCACTTCTGCTGTTGTGTCATTGTACGCTGTGTGCATTGTCAACCCCCATGTGTGGTGCTTGTCTGCACATGGCCGAGAGTGTTATGTTTTCACAGCACTGTTTGCCTCACCACATCTCTGTGTGTATGGGACACAACCACTAATTTTTCCCAGAAGTGTTTGATGTGTTGGGATCAGGGATCATAGATGCTGTTTGTTATTTGCAGCTTTGACCATGATGACACTTACCTTTTGGTCACTGTGTTGAGGGGGGTTTGGTCCCCATCACCACAATGCTCCACATCTGCTGCATTTAGTGAGCCCCCACTTGACTTCTCTTCTACACAGTGAGGGGGTGTTCTTTTTACATTGCCACAGTGCTATGGTGATGCTTGCCTTGTGTATGTCACACTCATGTGTTGGTCACACATGTGCTGTTACTTACATTGTATGCTCGTAGCCATATTCACTGTTGTGGGCATTTGTCACAGACTACACACTGTTGTCATGATGTCATGGGGGATGTATCTTGCGGACATACCTGATGTTTGTGTATGCTGGATGTGTTGCGCATCACCCATCCCATGGCTGGGGGTAGCAGGGGTGATGTGCAACAGGTCCCCTGTGAGTGGGGGTGGCAGGGGTGATGGGCAACAGGTCCACTGTGGGTGTGGGTGGCAGGGGTGATGGGCAACATAAGCCCTGTGAGTGGGGGTGATGGTAAACATAAGCCCTGTGAGTGGGGGTGGCAGGGGTGATGGGCACCAGGTCCCCTGTGAGTGGGAGTGGCAGGGGTGATGGGCAACAGGTCTACTATGGGTGGGGGTGGCAGGGGTGATGGGCAACATAAGCCCTGTGAGTGGGGGGTTTGGTCCCCATCACCACAATGCTCCACATCTGCTGCATTTAGTGAGCCCCCACTTGACTTCTCTTCTACACAGTGAGGGGGTGTTCTTTTTACATTGCCACAGTGCTATGGTGATGCTTGCCTTGTGTATGTCACACTCATGTGTTGGTCACACATGTGCTGTTACTTACATTGTATGCTCGTAGCCATATTCACTGTTGTGGGCATTTGTCACAGACTACACACTGTTGTCATGATGTCATGGGGGATGTATTTTGCGGACATACCTGATGTTTGTGTATGCTGGATGTGTTGTGCATCACCCATCCTATGGCTGGGGGTGGCAGGGGTGATGTGCAACAGGTCCCCTGTGAGTGGGGGTGGCAGGGGTGATGGGCAACAGGTCCACTATGGGTGTGGGTGGCAGGGGTGATGGGCAACATAAGCCCTGTGAGTGGGGGTGGCAGGGGTGATGGTAAACATAAGCCCTGTGAGTGGGGGTGGCAGGGGTGATGGGCACCAGGTCCCCTGTGAGTGGGGGTGGCAGGGGTGATGGGCAACAGGTCCACTATGGGTGGGGGTGGCAGGGGTGATGGGCAACATAAGCCCTGTGAGTGGGGGTGGCAGGGGTAATGGGCAACAGGTCCCCTGTGAGTGGGGGTGGCAGGGGTGATGGGCAACATAAGCCCTGTGAGTGGGGGTGGCAGGGGTAATGGGCAACAGGTCCCCTGTGAGTGGGGGTGGCAGGGGTGATGGGCAATAGGTCCACTATTGGTGTGGGTAGCAGGGGTGGTGGGTAACATAAGCCCTGTGATTGGGGGTGTCAGGGGTGATGGGAAACATAAGCCCTGTCAGTGGGGGTGGCAGGGGTGATGGGCAACAGGTCCACTATGGGTGGGGGTGTCAGGGGTGATGGGCAACATAAGCCCTTAGAGTAGGGGTAGCAGGGGTGATGGGCAACAGGTCTCCTGTGAGTGGGGGTGGCAGGGGTGATGGGCAACATAAGCCCTGTGAGTGGGGGTGGCAGGGGTGATGGGCAACAGGTCCACTATGGGTGTGGGTGGCAGGGGTGATGGGCAACATAAGCCCTGTGAGTGGGGGTGGCAGGGGTGATGGGAAACATAAGCCCTGTGAGTGGGGGTGGCAGGGGTAATGGGCAACAGGTCCACTATGGGTGGGGGTGGCAGGGGTGATGGGCAACATAAGCCCTGTGAGTGGGGGTGGCAGGGGTAATGGGCAACAGGTCCCCTGTGAGTGGGGGTGGCAGGGGTGATGGGCAACAGGTCCACTATGGGTATGGGTGGCAGGGGTGATGGGCAACATAAGCCCTGTGAGTGGGGGTGGCAGGGGTAATGGGCAACAGGTCCCCTGTGAGTGGGGGTGGCAGGGGTGATGGGCAACAGGTCCACTATGGGTGTGGGTGGCAGGGGTGATGGGCAACATAAGCCCTGTGAGTGGGGGTGGCAGGGGTAATGGGCAACAGGTCCCCTGTGAGTGGGGGTGGCAGGGGTGATGGGCAACAGGTCCACTATGGGTGTGGGTGGCAGGGGTGATAGGCAACATAAGCCCTGTGAGTGGGGGTGGCAGGGGTGATGGGAAACATAAGCCCTGTGAGTGGGGGTGGCAGGGGTGATGGGCACCAGGTCCCCTGTGAGTGGGGGTGGCAGGGGTGATGGGCAACAGGTCCACTATGGGTGGGGGTGGCAGGGGTGATGGGCAACATAAGCCCTGTGAGTGGGGGTGGCAGGGGCGATGGGCAACATAAGCCCTGTGAGTGGGGGTGGCAGGGGTAATGGGCAACAGGTCCACTATGGGTGGGGGTGGCAGGGGTGATGGGCAACATAAGCCCTGTGAGTGGGGGTGGCAGGGGTAATGGGCAACAGGTCCCCTGTGAGTGGGGGTGGCAGGGGTGATGGGCAACAGGTCCACTATGGGTATGGGTGGCAGGGGTGATGGGCAACATAAGCCCTGTGAGTGGAGGTAGCAGGGGTGATGGGAAACATAAGCCCTGTGAGTGGGGGTGGCAGGGGTGATGGGCACCAGGTCCCCTGTGAGTGGGGGTGGCAGGGGTGATGGGCAACAGGTCCACTATGGGTGGGGTGGCAAGGGTGATGAGCAACATAAGCCCTGTGAGTGGGGGCGGCAGGGGTGATGGGCAACATAAGCCCTGTGAGTGGGGGTGGCAGGGGTGATGGGCAACATAACGCCCTGTGAGTGGGGGTGGCAGGGGTGATGGGCACCATGTCCCCTGTGAGTGGAGGTGGCAGGGGTGATGGGCAACAGGTCCACTATGGGTGGGGGGGGAAGGGGTGATGGTCAACATAAGCCCTGTGAGTGGGGTGGCAGGGGTGATGGGCAACAGGTCCCCTGTGAGTGGGGGTGGCAGGGGTGATGGACAACATTAGCCCTGTGAGTGGGGTGGCAGGGGTGATGGACAACATTAGCCCTGTGAGTGGGGGTGGCAGGGGTGATGGGCAACATTAGCCCTGTGAGTGGGGGTGGCAGGGGTGATGGGCAACAGGTCCCCAGCAACATAAGCCCTGTGAGTGGGGGTGGCAGGGGTGATGGGCAACAGGTCCCCTGTGAGTGGGGGTGGCAGGGGTGATGGACAACATAAGCCCTGTGGGTGGGGGTGGCAGGGGTAATGGGCACCAGGTCCCCTGTGAGTGGGGGTGTCAGAGGTGATGGGCAACAGGTCCACTATGGGTGTGGGTGGCAGAGGTGATGGGCAACAGGCCCCCTATGGGTGGGGGTGTTAGTGGTGCTGGCCATGCAACCCCTATGGTGGGCTGTTGTTAGTGGCCAGGAGATGTATCCCCTGTGTGTGTGTGCCATTTTGCGGGTACGTGTTGTTTGTTTATGTGGTAGGTGTCTGACTTACCGCCTGCTCCGTCGTCATCGGTTCCTAATCCGGTCATAGATGTAGAGTACTGGTATGACCTGCGTGATGGGATTCATGATGTGTTCGTGTCATACACGCTGCTTGTTGCTCCCGCTCGTACCCGCTGCAAGCTGTTCCGTCTCGTAGCCATGTATTGATTTGTGGCGCGAATCATAGCTGATATGCTTGTTTTCCGGATGCTGTGCCGTACGTGACAACTCGTCCAGCGCGTAGGAAGTACGCATCGTACTTGTCATGCCGGAAACTGCTATGGATACTGCTTCCGGGCGACACGGTTCCTCTTTGGGAGTTACGGCTCGGACAGAGAATGGGGCTTGATTCATAGCCTACGTGTCTGTCGTGTTTTTGGCAGTTATGCGCATCGTACTTACTCTACAGAACGGACCGGCTCCGGGTACGTGGCGGTCGCAGGGTAAGGCTACGGACAGCTGTCCGACCGGCCATCGGAATCGGCCCCATAATGGGATAACAGGGCCAATAGTCACAGGTACTGTCAAGGCTTCCGTATTTAAATTCAAGTGACTTATTTTCTGAACTAATTCTTCCCTAGTTTTGTTTAAAGCTTCTCTTTCATTATCTTGTAACACCCTATTAACTAACGTATCATGTAAAATCTGTGGAATTAAGGGCGTCCCTATCATCGGTGCACTTGGGGTAACCCTACTAGATTCTTCTTGATACGGCGGAGGGTTTTTAATTAAAATATCCTCCAACAATTCATCATCTGAGTCACCATATCCTGTCGTACTCATGTGTTTCGTTTTCTCCTTACACTTGCTTCCTGACTGTTCTTCAGCCATTAATACTGGATATAAACCCTCTGTCACTACAGCTCTTCTCCAACGCCTCATTTGATCTCCATGTGATTCATACGGATATCTAGGCAAAAATCCTCAAAATCTTCGAAAACTTCTAAATTTTTCTTGTTCAAATGCTTCAACCTACCATTCTTCTAATGCTTCATACTGTGTTAATATAGGATTTGGTTCTAACATATTCATCCGATTTCTCAAATTCTGCAATATTCTTACATTAAAAGTACCATGATCTGGAAAAGCCAAAACACCATCACCTTTCCTATTCTCCATCCAATAATTTTCCAACCATACATAGGTATGATATCTCCTTTCCATCATCATAAATGAAGCAGGCATTTTAGGTGGCGGAATAGGAATTCCCTCTCTAGTCATCACAAGCTTGTCTTTCTTAAAGACATTTCTATTTTCTTTATTAACGTCATTTTCTTTCGTTCTCCAAACATTTCAGACGGACGATATAGAAAAGAGTCTTCCGTATACCTTCGAACTCCATTACCCACATCCCATCCTATGTCAGCACGACTCACACCCACAGTCAAATCAGGACTTAACATACATTTCTTTTTCGACCAACCCTAGTGCGTCTTCTATCTATCAACCAATCCGACTCGCGCTCGTGGTCTGACCAATGCCAGTGCGGCCTTTTGTGACATGAGTCTTGCTTCACACTACTGACCCTCCCTTTGCAATCTGCTTCTTTCTCACTCCCGCTGTTTCAAACAATCCAAGCACGGATTTTTGTGACGTCCGTATAACTTCTGCGACTGACCCTTCCTTCACAAGGTAATACGTTAACTTATTTCTTTTAAAATCTTCTTATAAAATCCATTAGTAACAATATAAAAAACATTGCTACTCTGTCTGTTTCACTAAATCAGAATAGATTACAACTTATTCCACAATTCCTTTCACTTCGTGTAAAACCCCTGTTTACCCTTCATTCAAGCTCAGGAAAACCTGTTACTTCTTCAGTGTCACCCGTATTGGGAAATAGACCAAAGTTTCACCAGTGAACCCCTTTTGCTATCATTCGCACTCTATTTTTGCACAATGTAGTCCCTAATACAACACTGCCAGCCCTCCGTAGCTTCTCAGTGTAATGACAACAGACGAGTAACCTTCTGCAGTGTGGCTTCTAACACCACCCGCTATTCCATTCCCGGGATACCCAGGCAACCTCTGTACCTGTGCTTCTAGAAAACATAAAACAAGACACTAACTCTTTTGTTAAAGTTAAATCAATAATCAATAGCAATATTTATCACCAAACTAGTCAAAATAACCATAGCTCTTGTTAGAATGGGGAACCTCTGGTTGGCACAGGTAGGTACTTGTGACAAGCAGTGGTCCCTTCTTCTATTCAGGGCGAGAGAATTACCCCTTCAGAACAACCCCATCTCACCCTATAGGTAGTGTGGCGCGAGCAGTCAGGGCTAAACTTCAGGGTGCTAGTCAGTTAAGCATTTATGATCACACACAGTAAACCACAACGATCTCCCACAAATGGACACCAGGCGTAAGTTGTATCAAAAATACGGATGCTTTATATAAAAGATTCTTTGTTACGCAGGCATGTACAAGACCACCAATAACGGTTGCGAAATGGAAGCCACAAGATGATAATTAGGCACTGTTCTTTTCTTTGGTAACTTATTCGATCAGAGCGCTTCACAGGGCTCGGTTGAGTCGGTCCAGTCACGATGATGCGCAGTGCACCCGGGGTACAGTGATACGGGGAAATCAGAACGTTGCGGACCCCGAGTCCGATAGAGAGTTCACTGTACCTGGGAACGTGCGATGTGCCTGGACGAGTCTTCGGGGGAGATGCAGGTTCTGCACCTCGCGGGTCTTCCGGATCAAGAATTCAGCGGGCGGCTCTCGGTAGACAGGTGCGGCCCAGGGCCTCCGACACGGACTGTGCGGGAGGTCACTGCGGAGGGCGGCACGGTCAGACTCAGGCTGGGAGGTGAAGCGGGGCGGCCGGATACGTTACGAAATACGGGCGGCCGTCCGAGGCTTGATTTCACTTCCCAAGTAGAAATCCGGCGGGAGGGCGAGAGGGCACCAGGCACGCTCCAGTGGCAGGCAGGTGACAGGGAAGCGGGGCGGCCAGCCTCGATGGGTCCAGAGCGACTCAGGTAGAGCGGGGCTCTCGGCGAGGGGAGGCGGCCAGGCTTCTGGGTGTCACGGCCCTAGGAGGGGTGGCAAGGTGCGCAGAGCACTCCGGCGGGAGAAAGCACACGGCTCGAGTTCTCAGACGGGCGGAGACACGGTGAACCCACTGGTCCTGGGGTTCAGTTCAGGGGGCAAGCTCTTCTTCCAAGCCCTTGGAGATAGTTGAAAAACAAAGTGCAAAAGTCTCTTTCAGTCTTTTTCCTCTCCTTCCTCAGCAAGGCACCTACTGCAGGCCAGTCCCTCAGGTCAGGGAAAGTTACTCCTCCTTCAGCTTCTTCCAGGTCCTTCTAGTCAGGCAGAGTTCCTTCGTGGTTCAATCTGGATCTGATTTCTTAGGAGCCAGGCTCCTACTTTTATACAGTGATTCTTTTGTTCTTTAGCGCCAGGGGACCTGGGCCTGGCTCAGTCCAGTTCTGGAGTACTTTGTTTTGGTGACTCTGCTCTTTCCTTTCAGCAGCAGGGCAGAGACATCAGCCGCTCCACAGGGGGGCGGAGCCGGCTTTGTGGTGGCAGAGCACAGGTCTATTCAAGAGTCAAGGTGTACTCCTCCCACCCATCCTGGTGTAATCTCTCTACCCACCACCTGGCAGCCAACCTGTCTCCTGGAATCCCCCAGCCCTGCTCCTGTACTGTTGCTAGGCAGAACACACACCCACAGCAGAGGCGGACTGAGATGGTCAGGCACGCAAAGGCTAACTTTCTAAAAGTAGCATTTGCAAACCCAGGATATTAAAATAACCTTTACTAAAAGATGTATTTTATTATCCCGAGTTCAGGCATACTAAACATGACTTTCTACCATGCTCTCTGAGTCCACTGGGGTCACAGCGTGTAGTGATCCCAGTAGCCCATTCTGGCCTATGGAGAGCAGGTAGCCTTCAATAGTGAAAAACGAAAATGGCTGTAATTCACTATTAAGACATGCCACACACATCAGGGCATGTCCTACCTTATGCCTACAATGCACCCTGCGCTTAGGCCTACCAGAGGGGTGACTAACATGTAGTTAAGGGAAGGTTTAGGGACTGGCAAGTGGGGACACTTGCTCAGTCAGCCCGACGGTACCAGACCGCGCGCAGGTTCTGCAGTGGCAGACCCTAGACACATTTTACCCCGCTGCTTCGGTGGGTGGCACAACCAGTGCTGCAAGCCCACTAGCAGCATTTGGATATACAAGCCCTTGGCACCCCTGGTGCACTCTACTAGGGACTGATAGTAAACCAAATAAACCAAACGTGGAAGTCAATTCACATAATACATTTTACCATAGGGAGCACTTGCACTGTGGCACTGGATGGCAGTGGCACAGTGCCCTGAGCAGCTAACACCAACACAAAACACATTGAGGCACAGACAAAAATGGAAGGGTGACCCACGCCAATGGTGCCAGGTCTAACACGTGTCCCCTCCAGCTGAAAAGTGGGGAGAACTACCCTACCCCAGGGAGTTCTTCATCACTAAGGCGGAAAAACCTGGACAGACCGTCAGCATTGGCGTGATCTGTGCCAGGGCGATGCTCCACCGTAAAGTCCATACCCTGTAGGGAGATGGACCACCTCAACAGTTTTGGGTTCTCACCCCTCATTTGCATCAACCATCTGAGGGGCCTGTGGTCGGTCTGAACCCGGAAGTGAGACCCAAACAAGTAGGGTCTTAGCTTCTTCAGCGCCCAGACCACAGCAAATGCTTCTCGTTCTATCGCACTCCACCTTTGTTCCCGGGGAAGTAGCCTCCTGCTAATCAAGGCTACGGGTTGGTCAAAGCCCTCCTCAGTGATCTGTGAGAGAACAGCCCCTACGCCATGCTCTGATGCATCCGTCTGCACCAGGAACTCTTTGGAGAAGTCAGGTGCCAAGAGCACGGGCGCCGTGCACATGGCAGTTTTCAGGGTGTCGAAGGCTTTCTGACAGGTGTCAGTCCATATCACTTTTCTGGGCTGCTTCTTCGAAGTCAGCTCTGTCAAGGGGGCAACGATGCTGCCATACCCCTTGACAAACCTCCTGTAGTACCCGGTGAGTCCTAAAAAGGCCCTCACCTCCATCTGGGTTTTTGGGGGCTCCCAAGCCAGGATGGTTTCAACTTTGGGTTGGAGGGGCGCCACCTGGCCGCTCCCCACTTGGTGTCCCAAGTACACCACTGAACCCTGCCCGATCTGGCACTTGCTTGCCTTGATCGTGAGGCCTGCCTTGCGCAGCGCCATCAACACTTCCCAGAGATGTTGCAGGTGTTCTTCCCATGTGCCGCTGAACACTGCGATGTCATCCAGGTATGCGGCGCTGAACTCGGTCAGCCCAGCCAACACCTGGTTGACCAACCTCTGGAAGGTGGCAGGGGCATTCTTCATCCCAAAGGGCATCACCCGGAACTGGTAATGCCCATCTGGTGTTGAGAACGCGGACCTCTCTTTGGCCCCATCAGTTAAGGCGATCTGCCAGTACCCAGACGTTAAATCAAACGTGCTGAGGTACCGTGCAGCCCCTAACCGATCGATGAGCTCATCAGCTCTGGGGATGGGGTGCGCGTCAGTCTTCGTGACTGAGTTGAGTCCTCGGTAGTCCACACAGAACCGGAGTTTGGGCGTGGCACCCGGCGCTGCAGCCTTTGGGACCAAGACCACTGGGCTGGCCCAAGGACTGCTGGAGGACTCAACCACCCCTAGGGCAAGCATCTTCGAGACCTCCTCTTTGATGCAGGCTCTGACCCTGTCAGTTACCCGGTAGGCTTTGTGCTTCACAGGTAAGCTGTCTCCTGTATCTACATCATGGACGCACCAATTTGTGATACCAGGAACCAGGGAGAACAGGTCAGGAAACTGCCCCAGCAGCTGGCGGCAGTCACCCTGTTGCTCAGGGGTCAGGGTGGGTGAGAGGTTAACTCCATCCACTGACCCGTCTCGCTCTAAGGCTACCAAGAGGTCAGGAAGAGGCTCGGACTCCTCTTCCGTCCCATCATTGGTGGCCAAGAGCATGCCCACTTCGGACCTCCCCAAGTGGGGCTTCAGTCGATTGACATGTAGGACCCTTAAGGGGTTCCTAGGAGACCGCAAGTTCACCAAGTAGGTGACAGAACTCTTGCGCTCCACAATCTCAAAGGTTCCTGTCCACTTGTCCTGGAGTGCACAAGGCTCCACAGGGGCCAGGACCCACACTTTTTGACCAGGTTGAAGCTCAACCAGAGTGGCATTCTGGTCGTACCACCGCTTCATTTCCTCCTGGCTGGCTTCCAGGTTTGCCTCAGCAAGTTGCCTGAAACGCCTAGTCTGGTTCCGGAAAGCCAGCATGTAACTGTATACATTCTGGGGAGGTTTCCTGGGAGATTGCTCCCAGCCTTCCTTGACCAGACTAAGAGGTCCTCGTACTGGGTGGCCGTACAGAAGCTCAAAGGGACTGAACCCTAGAGACTTTTGTGGCACCTCGCGGTACGCAAAGAGAAGGCATGGTAAGAGGACGTCCCACTTACGCCTCATGGGTTCCTCGAGACCCATAATCATGCCCTTCAGGGTTCGGTTGAAGCGCTCAACCAACCCGTTTCCTTGGGGATGGTAAAGTGTGGTGAACTTGTAGGTTACACCACACTCTTGCCAAAGGGACTTCATATATTTCGATATTAAGTTGGTCCCCCTGTCAGAGACCACCTCTAGAGGGAATCCTACTCGTGAGAAAATTCCCATCAGTGCCCGTCCCACCACGGGGGCCGTCACTGTCCTCAGAGGGATGGCTTCAGGGTACCGGGTGGCATGGTCCACCAAGACCAGGATAAACCTGTTGCCCATGGCTGTCTTGGGGTCCAGCGGCCCCACAATGTCAATCCCCACCCGCTGGAATGGGGTACTGACCACAGGGAAAGGTTGGAGTGGAGCTCTCAGCTTCCTTCCACTCTTGCCACTTGCCTGGCAAGTCTGGCATGTCCTGCAGTGAGTGTCAGAACTCCTGCACATTTGGGGCCAATAAAAGTGGGTGACAAGCCTTTCAAAGGTCTTGTCCTGCCCCAAATGTCCTGCTAACGGCACGTCGTGAGCCAGCCCCAGTAGGAAGGCTCTGAACTTCTGGGGTACCACCAGCGCACGGGCTGACCCAGGTACAGCAACCTTAGGCTCTGAGTATAGGAGGTCGTTCTCCCAGTAGATCAAGTGAGTTCCGGACTGATCACGATTGGCCTGGGCTGCAGCCTGCTGCCGCATACCCTCTAGAGAGGGGCACTCTTTCTGCTCCCTGCAGAATTCCTCCCTGGTGGGGTCTCCTTCTTGCTGCCAATGGGTCAGCTCAGGCAGGTCCCCCAGTTCGGCTATCTGTTCCCCGGTAGGCTCCAGGGCATCCCCCTCAAGGTCTGCTTCCTCCTGGGCCGTGGGAACTTCAGGAGCCGGATTCCCGTGCCTCCCTTGCCCTCTCTCTAAGGCCGGTTCCTGGGCCTCTCCCTCAGGCTCCAGGGTTCCTTCAACACCCCTACCGGCTGCCATCGACCGGGTGGTCACGCACGCCCAATCAGGCAAGCCCACCATCCGCAGGTGAGTTGTCTTCTCCACCTTCTCCCAAGGGGAGCTCTCCAAATCGTTACCTAGGAGACAATCAACAGGCATGGCCTCTCTCACAGCCACTTGTAGAGTACCAGAGACCCCCCCCCACTCAAAGGGAACCTGAGCCATTGGACACCGACTCTCTGTGTTGTCGGCGTTGACAACACGGCAGAATGCGTGTGGGACAACCTGCTCTTGAGACACCAGGTGTTGCTTGACAGCAGTCACACTGGCTCCTGTATCTCTAAGAGCCCCCACCCTCTTGCCATTTATGGTCACCCACTGCCCATACTTTTGAGTATTGGGGGGCAGCTGGGCCTCAGCGACCATCTCACTGTCTCCTAATGAGACTAGGGTCATCTGTACGGGATCCCCCGCCCCTTGGACATCTATCTCCCTCCCCAAGGCTACACTATTCACCTGCTTGGGGGGTGGAGCACCAGAGGGTGCTGGTTTACCATACAGGGGGCACTTGGGATCCACGGAAATGTGCCCCAGGTTGTTACACTTGTAACATCTGAGGGGCCCTCTTTGAACAGGGTTACCTGTCGGGGCCCCGGTCTGCTTCGGGGGTGGGGGTGGCTGAGAACCTTTCCCTTGGTTCCCTTGGAAATTACTTTGGGGCCCTCTGTAGAACTCCCTCTGTTTACCCTTGTCCCCCCCACTCTTCTGCTGGGGACCCTGAACACCTTTGGCGGGGCCTCCCACGGGACCCTTGTGGACCCTGGTGCTGATCCAGCGGTCCGCCTCCTCAGCAAGCTTCCTCGGGTTGGACAGCTTGCTATCGATCAGGTGCTGGCGTAGCTCAGGAAAACAATTATCCGACAAGTGCTCCCATGCAATTAAATCAAACAGCCCTTGGTAATCATTCACTTTGCTACCCTTCACCCAACCATCCAGCGCTCTGCAAAAAAAGGTCACATATTCTACATAAGTGGTACCAGGTTTCTTGGTGCAATCCCTAAATCTCTGTCTGTACAATTCAGGAGTTAACCCATACCTTGTCATAAGAGCCTCCTTCATGTGTGGATAGGATGTGTGGACATCAGAGGGGAGGTCTAGCAGTGTGTCCCGCCCCTCACTCAGGAACCTTCCCCACAACCCCGCTCCCCAAACCTTCTCAGGGACCCGGTGGGAGGACATGGCTACTTCATAGGCCCTGAACCACTGCCCAATATCATCCTGCTTATAATATTCTTTGACTACATCTTTAGGAATGTGCACCCTTGACTCTGTTGAATTGCTGCCACCAGAGGGTGAGTTGTCTAAACTCCTGGCCTTGAGATCCAACTCCCTCATTTTTACCTCATGCTCCATGGCCAGTTTCTGCCTTTCCATCTCCATTTGCAGTTTTGCCATCTCCACCTCATGTGCTCGTGCAGCACTCCTGTCGGCCATCTCCTCGGGCGACAGGCCTCTGCTAGGCTCAAAAACACCTTCTGGGGGTATCACCTCCCGTGCATTCTCTGGGAACTTTGATTCGTGCCAGGCTCTCAGCGCTGTCACGTACAGATCCTTGTTGCCAAGTCCACTTTGCTTAATTCTGTACTTGGAGAGATATCCTTTCAGGACATCATTTGTGCACTTCCTCAGTGCCTCGGGCTCCCAATCGATGTCATCCACTCCAGAGAATACAGAGGACGCTCCGCCTCCATTGACTGAGCTAGGCATGGTTTCTTAAGGTGGAGATTCTTCTTTAGCAACAACTGTCAATCAATCTGTGGCTGCGTTATAGGTCTGCTCTATGTGGTGATCAATAATTCACTGTATGTAAATCATAAATGCAAATTCGAAAGATCCCACCGCTGCCACCAATGTTAGAATGGGGAACCTCTGGTTGGCACAGGTAGGTACTTGTGACAAGCAGTGGTCCCTTCTTCTATTCAGGGCGAGAGAATTACCCCTTCAGATTAACCCCTGCTCACCCTATAGGTAGTGTGGCGCGAGCAGTCAGGGCTAAACTTCAGGGCGCTAGTCAGTTAAGCATTTATGATCACACACAGTAAACCACAACGATCCCCCACAAATGGACACCAGGCGTAAGTTGTATCAAAAATATGGATGCTTTATATAAAAGATTCTTTGTTACGCAGGCATGTACAAGACCACCAATAACGGTTGCGAAATGGAAGCCACAAGATGATAATTAGGCACTGTTCTTTTCTTTGGTAACTTATTCGATCACGAGCGCTTCACAGGGCTCGGTTGAGTCGGTCCAGTCACGATGATGCGCAGTGCACCCGGGGTACAGTGATACGGGGAAATCAGAACGTTGCGGACCCCGAGTCCGATAGAGAGTTCACTGTACCTGGGAACGTGCGATGTGCCTGGACGAGTCTTCGGGGGAGATGCAGGTTCTGCACCTCGCGGGTCTTCCGGATCAAGAATTCAGCGGGCGGCTCTCGGTAGACAGGTGCGGCCCAGGGCCTCCGACACGGACTGTGCGGGTGGTCACTGCGGAGGGCGGCACGGTCAGACTCAGGCTGGGAGGTGAAGCGGGGCGGCCGGATACGTTACGACGTACGAGCGGCCGTCCGAGGCTTGATTTCACTTCCCAAGTAGAAATCCGGCGGGAGGGCGAGAGGGCACCAGGCACGCTCCAGTGGCAGGCAGGTGACAGGGAAGCGGGGCGGCCAGCCTCGATGGGTCCAGAGCGACTCAGGTAGAGCGGGGCTCTCGGCGAGGGGAGGCGGCCAGGCTTCTGGGTGTCACGGCCCTAGGAGGGGTGGCAAGGTGCGCAGAGCACTCCGGCGGGAGAAAGCACACGGCTCGAGTTCTCAGACGGGCGGAGACACGGTGAACCCACTGGTCCTGGGGTTCAGTTCAGGGGGCAAGCTCTTCTTCCAAGCCCTTGGAGATAGTTGAAAAACAAAGTGCAAAAGTCTCTTTCAGTCTTTTTCCTCTCCTTCCTCAGCAAGGCACCTACTGCAGGCCAGTCCCTCAGGTCAGGGAAAGTTACTCCTCCTTCAGCTTCTTCCAGGTCCTTCTAGTCGGGCAGAGTTCCTTCGTGGTTCAATCTGGATCTGATTTCTTAGGAGCCAGGCTCCTACTTTTATACAGTGATTCTTTTGTTCTTTAGCGCCAGGGGGCCTGGGCCTGGCTCAGTCCAGTTCTGGAGTACTTTGTTTTGGTGACTCTGCTCTTTCCTTTCAGCAGCAGGGCAGAGACATCAGCCGCTCCACAGGGGGGCGGAGCCGGCTTTGTGGTGGCAGAGCACAGGTCTATTCAAGAGTCAAGGTGTACTCCTCCCACCCATCCTGGTGTAGTCTCTCTACCCACCACCTGGCAGCCAACCTGTCTCCTGGAATCCCCCAGCCCTGCTCCTGTACTGTTGCTAGGCAGAACACACACCCACAGCAGAGGCGGACTGAGATGGTCAGGCACGCAAAGGCTAACTTTCTAAAAGTAGCATTTGCAAACCCAGGATATTAAAATAACCTTTACTAAAAGATGTATTTTATTATCCCGAGTTCAGGCATACTAAACATGACTTTCTACCATGCTCTCTGAGTCCACTGGGGTCACAGTGTGTAGTGATCCCAGCAGCCCATTCTGGCCTATGGAGAGCAGGTAGCCTTCAATAGTGAAAAACGAAAATGGCTGTAATTCACTATTAAGACATGCCACACACATCAGGGCATGTCCTACCTTATGCCTACAATGCACCCTGCGCTTAGGCCTACCAGAGGGGTGACTAACATGTAGTTAAGGGAAGGTTTAGGGACTGGCAAGTGGGGACACTTGCTCAGTCAGCGCGACGGTACCAGACCGCGCGCAGGTTCTGCAGTGGCAGACCCTAGACACATTTTACCCCGCTGCTTCGGTGGGTGGCACAGCCAGTGCTGCAAGCCCACTAGCAGCATTTGGATATACAAGCCCTTGGCACCCCTGGTGCACTCTACTAGGGAGTGATAGTAAACCAAATAAACCAAACGTGGAAGTCAATTCACATAATACATTTTACCATAGGGAGCACTTGCACTGTGGCACTGGATGGCAGTGGCACAGTGCCCTGAGCAGCTAACACCAACACAAAACACATTGAGGCACAGACAAAAATGGAAGGGTGACCCACGCCAATGGTGCCAGGTCTAACAGCTCTGCTACCAGAAAATTGATCCAGCGGTTCACCAACAACAAATACTCTACTACCATATACTCACCTGGACCCATAAACTCCCAAATGGTAAAAACGCTGGTCGGTTAAGGGGGGTTTCCGTTTAATCTTCACAAACTGTTTAGGATTAGTATTTTCAATACTTTGGTCCATCTCTAACTAACCCTTCACAGATCAACAAGTTCTTTCCTGTGGTCGAAAGACCATTAGTTCAACTAGTTGATGGTGATAACTAACATAACTTTAATTTTCATTTATTAAAAATAAATAAACACAGACTCAAAAAGTTTTAAAACTTTATCTAAAATGAATACATGTGAACAACTCAATACATTGCAGTCACCTTCATTCATTGGAGAGAAAAATCAATTCATAATCACCAAACAGACACATGCAATAATCAATACCCAGAGAGAAAAGAGGACAGAGAGAAAAGAACATTCAGCAAATAACGAGTATTTACAGTTACCAAGGATGATGCGGAAGACCAACCCCCTGGCCAAAGGGCTGGTAAGGGTTCCCTGGGATAGGTCAGGAGACAAAGACTTTAGGACAGGAATCAGGACAGGATAGTTAGAATGCCAATGGTTTCGTCACACCCCTCTCTGACACTCTCTTCCTCCTTGAGATTTTTCCACAAATCTTCTGATCTAACCCAATTAAATTAAATAGAAAGTTCTGCTTCAGGTTCTGCAATCAGTTCTTCATCGGTTCTTCATCATCAACTCCTGCATCTCCTAACAGTCAGCTTTATTCCCCGACAGCAAGGCTTCATCATCTGCATTCAGCAATTCTCCATCTCACTCTGCATCATCAACTCCATCAGCGTCACTAACTAACTAACTAAAGCTATCTTAATTATACCTTTAGTTCTGCATGTTCCACCCACTAAAGTTTCAATATCGTAAAAATACGAGATCTGATGGTCAGGCAAGGGTGGTTCTTCATCACACCATGCTTACATGTCACTAAAATCTGTTCAACTATTGTTTGCAAACCTATCACATTATGCTGTATTCATAAATGTTATTCCCATAAACTTAGAGTATCAACATGGAAACAATTGAACTTGGTCATGAATGTCTTTTTTCATAGTTGAACTATTCACCATCCTGTTCCCAGGATGTAGCATTTGTTCTTTGGCTCCCTTTCAAATGCACAGTCATTGCCTTCATGGTTTCATTCAGTGGGCATGCACAGGCCCAAATACGCACTAATGATAAAAGTCAGAAAACAGATGTTACTTTCTAAAATAAAGTGTTTGCACTGTATGCCACCCACCTCTACTCTATCCCAGTTCATTTATTAATATCTTTCCCCCGCATTAGCATTAGTGAAACAACTTGTTTAGTTCAAATGAGCATATGCCATGCACGCGAGTCTTGAAGACTCCCTTTTAGTATCTTCTGCTGATGCGCCAGAATTTCCCTCCAAGCATTATTTTCGTCATCCTGCGTAGATGTAGTTGATGCATGCGCACAACAGTTTCCCAGTTAAAGTGGTATCAGTCCTTCTTCATTGTTATCTGCGTCAGTACACACATAGCTCCACTAGCATATTTTTGTTAAGCACATTGGCAAGCTTATACAATGCAAAAATTCAAAAGGAAACTTTGCCTTTTTAGAGAGTTTTTTATGAGGCAGGGCATTTCACGGGTGAAGAGCACTTTAAATGTTCATCACTTCTCCGCTCTTTGTCAGTGTAATTTATTATAGTCTTAGAAATTCATCATTTCTGGAGCCGTGCTAGGTCACCCATGAAGGAAACACTGGGCAGCCACTTGTCAATTTACTTGTCAGTGCCACCTCCCAACACCACTGCCCAACGCCCCCCTCCCTGTCGAGGGTGTCATTCAAATAGCACTGCTTCAGATTAGTCCTTTTTGGACAGGTTTAAGTCAAAACAAAAAATCTCTGAAAACAACCATCCAAGAAGTTAAACATGTCCATAGATTGTCTTGTGTTTTATATATGACTTTTATCTTTGAGGTTTGTCAAGTTGTCTTACCTTACATATAGTTGTATCTTCCTTAAATAACTCTTGTATCTCCCTCTGACTAGATTGGGGCTCTTACTAAACCTTATATTCAAATTAGGAGTAAAAGAGGGAACATGTATGCCAGGCCACCCTCCACTCAAAATGTAATACAACAAAATAGACCTGGTAACATCAAGGCACTCCTGTAAATCAATTAATTACATGGGATTCCTAGGAGGGTAATGTAAAAATATCTTACTCCTTCATACGTAGTTCTTCTCATGAACTACCATTAAATCCCTGGTGCCATACAACTTAAACTTTACTAATTCCCAAACGGTGAAGGTAACCAACCATGTATAAAGTCACTCAACCAATCTCCATAAGTGACTATGGTGCAAAACATAAAAAACAAAAAATAAAGTGAAAATGAGAAAGTATCTCACGTGCGCAACACCAGAGAAGCTGCTGGCAGGTTCTCACCAGTTTGCTCACGATTTTATCATCATCGATATCTTTCTCATAAAGAAAATTATGTGTCCCATTTAGGAAAGTGTAAAAAGTGTAAAAAGAATTTTTGCAAACCCCAAAACCAAAAAGGAACAAAAAAAGACCTGTAAAGTCTTTAACTAAAATTAGGTCTGGCTCACATATATAATTCCAATTTCTTTATTCCGTTGTGTGAGTCATCCCAAGGTTAAAAACACGGTCATGTCATGTAACCACATTCAGGAATGGCCAACATGTTTCATTGCCTTATCAAATTTACGGCAAATTCATCAGGGCATCGAGGGTCTGCGTTCACTTTCCCCGGACTTTGTCTTTTTTGAAAAAAAGGAGTGACTGAAGATATGCAAACAAAAATTAAAGAAGAAACATGGCTGGTAAATTCATGAGAGACAACACCTGCATCCCACTTCAAGACTCAAAAACAGAAAATCTGGCTTAAAAAACACATAACGACGGCCCAAGGCCACCAATGTCAATTACCTAATGAGAGCCGCGGGCCCGCATACCAGCTCTCAATTAGTTCAGGGAGTCAATGCTGGTTGCTCTTCTTTTCCCAATGTAAGCACATCCGTTACTTACACCTTTATGTGAAGAGACAGATAGATTAAGTTAGTGAATTCATATACTGTACTGAGATCAACTACTCGTATCTACCACGACTCAAGTGCACTATGTGGTACTAGTTCTCACAAATACAGTGTTAGCGTTATTCATTATATTGCCTACCCCTTTGCAATCCAACCTTTTCACCAGCTCAACATCTCGCACTATGTCCAAGTTTCAATGCATCCCATTCATAAAGAAACCATTACTAATGATGCGAACCCCTTTGCCTCAATTTGATCCACCTTTTCTGAATAAATCCAACGTGCCTCTTTCAGTGCAAGTGTTCTTTCAATGTGATTCATGTCGCCCATCACCTTTTCCATAATGGACGAATTTGGTATTTGAACAAATTCAGTAACTGCAACTCGACTAACATCATTTGCAGATTAACATGTCCATGTGGGCTTCATTATATTGGCCTCACAACAAGAAAAATTAAGGTGAGGATACAAGAGCATTTCAGTACCATTAAGAATGGGAAATTAACCACGAGGCTGGTTCAACATTATAAAGACAGTCAACACAATCATAAGGCAGTGAGATGGGTGCTGTTGGAAAAGGTGATGGGCGACATGAATCAGATTGAAAGAACACTTGCACTGAAAGAGGCATGTTGGATTTATTCAGAAAAGGTGGATCAAATTGGTCTGAATGATCAAATTGAATGGAATAAGATCTCCAAATAAAAGATGTGAGTCTGTTATAATGTTTTTTCATACATTAAGACAGTTAAATTGATCTGGGCTGTCAGTGTCCTTTTCTGGATGCAATTTCTAAGCATTACATTTTTGAGAAATTATTTTCATCTTCTTATATTTAAAAATGTAATGTTTGTAAGAAATATATATATTTTTTTTAATAACAAACTTAATTCCTCAGTCCGTTTCTGTCATGGGTTTATAACTCCCCTTTCATAAATACATAAATTGTGATTTTGACTTTGTGAATGTGGGCGCAAACTACTACTAGTACCTCCTCTTAACCCGTTCGCTGCTTCTGTCAGCCAATGGCCGTCGCAAGCACTACCTCCGTAGTGCTGCGCACGTCCGTTAGCTGGCGTGGCCCCGCCCACTCTTCAAAGCCGCCGCACCGTGGCGGATTTTCAGCCGCGGTAAATGGGTTAAAAAATTAAAGGAAAACTTTTCATTTTTAGGTTTCATCGGAAATCTATTGTTTGTAATATAAATCATAAAATGGGCTTACATCCGCCCCTTGCTTACCTGGCCTTTCATTGGTTCCTGTGCTTCCCACTTACTTTTCCTCCATTTCTATTGGCTGCAGCATATTTTACGGCATTTACGAGTGCTTGTTCCCTGTTGGCTTCTCTTATCAGTTTCCCGTACTGAAATACTGTTAACATGCGCTTTTGTGGAACTATTTCTTCATAAAATTTGGCATCTTTCTGTTTTTTCATTTTACGTAATAACTTAAATTAAATTAGCAGATTTATAAAGCACAATGTATCACCCGAAGAGGTTAAGTGATTTGCCCAGAATCACAGGATGTTGCGCCACTGAGACTAGAACCGGGATCCTCAACCCTCAAGTCAGCAGCTCTGGCCGCTGCACCACTTCCTCTCCGCTCCCATGGTATTTGTTGTCATTTGTGATAGTAAAGTCGTGTCACACTGGACCGAGGTTCAAACTTCATTTCTGGTACACTTTTGGCATTTAACTTTTGACAAATATCAATGTGACAGGTGATAAAACTGTAATGTTATTTAGCCATCTGCCAAACTGTTAAGCCATCTAGTCCTGAAATCTCTTGTTATCTTCGCCTTCTTCCTTCCTTTAGAGTACAGTCCCTCTCTCACTTAGATGCCCCCCATAGAAATAATTGCTTCTGTGTAGTACTATGTAATATGGTTCACAGCTTTCTAGGCTCTCTGCTGACACTTGGGGTGACCTGATTCACAAATAGGAAGACCAGTGAAACATTTTATCCTTCTGACGTATATGTATTGAATCGTGTTCATTCAACAGTGACATTTGTTATCTACAGGACTTAGATGAAGCAAAAGTGGAATCTGGAGCTCTTTTTTTTTTTATTTGAGTTTATTCATCAAAGAAAAATAAAACATGTGCAAGAAATACAGTATACAGTATATGTAAATAAAAATACGTAGGAAATTCCAAAGGAGAAAGAGTGTAACTAATCATCAAGTGATATTAACTAACATATGAAGAATAATTTTATGGAATAAAAAAGGGATAAGGAAGGGGAGAAAGGGGAAAGGTGTAGGGGAGGGGATAAATAAAAGAGATATCACAATCTATCCATATTATGAAAACAGGAGATAACAGATGCCAAATTATCATTGTAAACACTTTAAGTGAAAAATATCCTATTATGCTGAGAAAAAAACAAAAACATAACTGTAAAGGAGTAACTCTAAAAAACTAGAAACAAGATAAGTGAAATTATAAAAATATGACAATATATTCTATTATGGAGGTTTGCGAACTTCATCCGAAGTATTGATCTCTCTTAACAGCTAGAGAGACAGGTGTAACGTAGTTAGTGTCCAGTCTATGTTGAAAACAGACAGCATTCCACCATGATTTAAACTGACTTTAGCAGCTTGCTTCCAGTTAGAGGTTATTAGATGAAGGGCCACTGCTAATAGTAAATCTACCAGTCTAAAATTAGGCGATGTTTGGGGCTACTGAGGAGCTAAGGAGCCTAAGAATATGGTAGGGAGGAAAAAGGGCACTTTGGTATTAAATATTTTATTTATTTGGCACCAAACTAAGTGCCAAAATTGGAAAATAGGAGGATATTCAAAAAGCGTATGTTTTAGATCTGCATGGGTGCAAGGACAAGACCAGCATGTAGCTGGGGAGTTTGAAGAGAAGGAGGAAAGCTTAAAAGGGGTAAATAAAAGACTTTGATAAATAAAATAAAGGGTTTGAGAGGTGTTAGCAGCTCTAGAAGTGTTATGGATTTTAAACCATAATTTATCCCAGAGGTGAGTCGACCAGTTTTCTGTTAGATCCTTTTCCCATGTCAATTCAGTCTTTGTTTTAACTCTTTCTGAGGAGAGAAATGAAAGTTTATATAGAGAGGATGCTGAGGGGGAAGAGGATAATAAAGGAAAAAGGGCAAGACATTTCAAAGATGGACTTGGGGTAAAGGACAAAGAGAGAAGATATTGGGTAAGAGAAGGGAGCAGGAGATTATATTGTGCTCTTGCGGATGAAGGTAAAGAGAATTTTTCTTGAAGTACTGAGAAAGATAAGAGGGTGTCGCTAGACAGTAGTTGTGAAATCCAGAGGAGCCCTTTAGATCTCCAGGACTGATCTAATACAGAGAGAGATGGGTAGGAAGAGGGCAAAAGAGGGCTAAGAATTTTACGTGTGTGAGAAATAACGGGGGAACGTAAGGATGTTATATTATTCGTAAATGTAAGAGATTCAGTCAACTCAAAGGGAGTTAGAAAAGTTTTTTCCATAGAAATCCAAACAGGAGGATAAACACCTTGGTCAGATGAGAGCCAACGATAAGATTGCTTTAAAGAAAAAGCATAATGATAAGATTTAAAGTCAGGAAATTTAAGCCTGCCAGATAATTTGTCTGCTTTCAGAGAAGATAAGGCTATGCGAGGCGACTTATACTTCCAAAGGAATTTCGTTAGTAAAGAATCAATTTTTTTTAAATAAAATACCGGAATATGTATAGGGATCATTGAAAGAACATATAAAGTTAAGGGAGAGAGCATCATCTTTATGGAGCCCAGTCTTCCCCACCAAGAAAGAAATAATGGGTGCCAACGTTCAATACTATCAGATAGGGTCTTAATGATATGATCAAAATTTAATTTCAAAGTATCAGAAATATTTGAAGAAAACCATAATCCTAAATACTTCATTTTAGACGGTTTCCAAGAGAAACCGGTAAGAGCAAAATCATGTTTATGGCAAGTCACGTTAAGGGGAAGAATTTCACACTTATCTGAATTAAGGAGATATCCGGATACTTGAGAGAAAGCATCAACTTGAGTAAGAAAAGAGGGGATAGATGTGGCAGGATTGGAACAATATAAAAGAATGTCATCAGCGTATACAGACATTTTGACATGAGAGGTGCCTACTTGAAAGCCAGTAAATTGAGAATCCTGTCTAATTTTGGATAACAATGGTTATAATGCTACTATAAATAGTAGAGGTGATAGTGGACAACCCTGTCTTACCATTCTAAAAAGAGAAAAATAATCTGAAGTTTTACCATTAACAAAAATAGATGCTTTGGGGCCTGAATATAGGAATATGAGGGAGATAAATTTGGGGGAAAACCCTATCCATTTTAAAGCTTGAAACATGAAATCCCATCCTACTCTATCAAAAGCTTTTTCTGCGTCCAAAGCTATGGCTGCAATAGGATAATCAAGGGAGGAGGCTTTACTAAGGATGTTGAAAAAGACTCTTGAATTGTCAGAGGATAGACGACCCTTTACGAAACCTGCCTGTTCAGGGCCAATAAGATTAGGTAAAATGGGATCTATACGGAGGGCGAGAATTTTTGCAAATAATTTATAGTCTAAAATAACTCGAGAGATTGGACGGTAATTTTTACATAAGCATGGATCTTTATTGTCTTTAGGTATTAAACATATCATGGCTTCTTGAAAAGTACTAGAGGAGGAACCGATTCTAATAAAGGAATTAAAAAGCAGAAGGAGTTGTGGAAGAAGAAGGTTAGCAAAGTGAGCGTAAAATTCAATAGTAAAACCAACTGGGCCAGGAGCTTTACCTCATTTTAATATCGAGACTGCATGAGTAATTTCTGACAAAGAAATATCAGTTACTAGGAAGTTAAAATCAATAAGATGAGTCAGAGGAGGTGGAATAGATTGAAAATAAGATAAAAGGTCATTAGAGGTCGGTTCTCTCTCAGGGGTATATACATTTTTGTAAAAGGAAACAAACTAATTTAGAATATCACTATCTTTAAAAACTGAGGTGCCAGCAGTATTTCGTATGGACTCTATTCTAGTGCGATCATGTCTGTTTTTTAAATAGTTAGCCAATAGTTTCCCCATTTTATTTTGGCCTCCATAGTAACGAGAGCTACATTTTAAAAGATAGGACGATGCAGCTTCCATGGATATTTTATTGAAAGTGATCTTAGCATCAATAAGATCCTTTAAAGATGATTCAGTGTTTGAGTGGTAGTAAGTATATTTAAGGTTCTTAATCTTAGAGAGTAACTGGGCAGATTGGGCTTCAAATGACCTCTTCTTTTAGGAAACAAAGTTCTTTGTGAACCCTCTGCTGCGGCTTTAAAGGAGTCCCATACCATTACAGGAGATGAATCCGGGGTAGAGTTGAAAGTAAAAAATTCAGAAGCAAAGGAATTGAATTGACTTGAAAAATTTGGATCAGATAACAAAGCATTATTAAAATGCCATCTACCAGCATGAGGGGTAAAGGGGAGCAAATCAAAATCAACAGAAACTGGGGCATGATCAGATATTAAAATAGAGCCAGTTTCGGAGTGGAGAACCTGTTGGGAGAGGGATTTACTAAAAAAGAGATAATCAATTCTGGATTGTGAATGGTGAGGGGGGAATAGAAACTATATTCCCGGAGATCAGGGTTACAAAGTCTCCAAACATCAACTAAAGATTTGCGACGTATGGTGGAAGTGAATTGTGAATGCATCTTAGAGTTAACAAATTTAACTGAGGAATGTCTATCTAATATGGGATCAAGAACTTGATTACAATCTCCGCCAAAAACAACATACTCATCATCAAAAAGAAGAAGCTTATCAGAAATGTGGGACCAAAAAACATTATCAACAGTAACTGGTGCATAAACGTTAAAAAATACTACAGGTATTTGATTAATGATAAGTTTAACAATTACCCAACGCCCTTCTGAGTCCGATTCTTGATAACCAACTGATATCTGGAATTTCTTATGACAAAGAATTGAGACTCAATTTTTCTTACCTAAAGCAGGGGAGGAAAAAACATTGCCTCCCCAACGTCTCTTTAGTTTAGCTGCTTCAGTTTCTGATAAGTGGGTTTCTTGAACCAAAGCAATATCTGTTTTTAACTTGGCTAAATGGGTTAATACCCTCTGTCTTTTTATAGGGTTGTTTACTCCTTTAACATTCTATGTAGTAACTCTAAATGTAACTAATAAAATGTACATGCACAATTATTATGCAAACAAGAAACTGATTAATATCTCTATGAAATAAGAGAAGGGAAATAAGTGAATAAGGATAAAAGAGCAAAATCAAGTATGTAAAAATGGGAGAAAAAGGGATAAGAGAGAGATTGTGAAGTTTGAAGGGTATATAGAGTATGAGAGGGAGAGGAAGGAGAGACGAAAGGGCAAAATAAGGAAAGGAAAAGGAAAGCCAATCCGAAGCTCGAGAATAAGGAATGAAGAATAAGTTCAGAAAAGGGAAAAGAGAAAAGGGATTAAGAGAGATATTGAAAAGAAGGAAGGAAGAAGAAACTATGCAGAGAAAAGAGGAAAAAAGAGAAAGAACAGGACGAAAAACAGAAAAACTAAACAAAACAAACAATTGAAATAGAAAATGAAAAATCAAAGGACATACCACAAAAAGACAATAAAGGTGGGGTAGGTAAAAACCACACAGGGGGGACGACACGTCGAGCAGAGAACTCCAGGACCAAGACAGCAACGGGGGACATCCTCCATGCGCAGCCAAACTAGACAGAAAACTAGGGACCACAATATCACATCTAATAAGAAAGAGAAGGAAAAATAATTAACCAGATAGAAACAATACAACAATAGATATAACGGGGTGAGGAACAAATACAAATAACAAAATACATAAATGGAATAATTAAGTCATTCATAATCGAGGAATATCCATGGACTCATCCCTACATGTATCCAAGAAATGTTGAAGAAGTGCAGGGTCTTCCTAAGTTGTTGTTTTGTTATTGTAAGTCACCTTGAAGAGGCAAGGGTGGAATAAGCCATAACGAGCATTCAAATTGCGAAGTGCTGGTCTCATATCTAAGAACTGTTTCCGGCGATCTGCTGATACTTTGGCATAATCTTGGGCAAAGAAAAGAGAAGAGCCATTCCAGAAGATCTTCCCTTTTTGCTTGGCAGCTTGAATAACTTTGAGTAGATCAGTATACTCCAAAAAGTACAAAATAACTCCTCTAGGTTTCACTGAAGAAGAAGAAGAAGAACAAGGACTCTGTCCCAGACGGTGGGCTCTTTGAATATTCAGTGGTGGAGAGTCAGGCAAACCAAGAAGGGTTGGTAGAAAAGTTTTGAAGAAGGAAAGAGGATCGGAACCTTCAAAACCCTCAGCAAGGCCGTATATACGTAGGTTGTTACGTCTGTTACGATTTTCCAAGTTTTCCCCCTGTTGTTTGAGAAGAATTATCTCTCTATGTAATGTGGGAACTTGATTCGTGGTTAGTTGTATAGCATCAACTTGTTTCACTAAATCTTCAACTTTTTGTTCGGTATTTAACTAATTATCTTCAAGGCTCTGAAGAAGTGTATTGGTTTCCTCCATATGAGGTCTAAGGGCTCGAATTTCGTCCAGGAGTAGCTCCATAGAGATTTTAGAAGGAGGAGACGTAGGAGAAAGTGGATCTTTCTTGACTCTTTTACCTGGTGTTGAGTGAGGTGCAGATGGTATTTTAGATTTAGGAGTTGGATCTGGGAGTATTAGGAGATAAACCACTAGTAGTCGAAGAACCAGAATTTGTATCTTCCATATCGTCCTGCAACACACTAAAAGGGTTATACTACTCTATAGACGTAGGGACTGTGAGTTGAGCGCCACTACGATTGGAACGAGGTTTTGCCATGGTATGAATAGGTGATAATTGCGAAAGGTTGAGCAGAAAGAAAAATAGTCCAAATATTTGTTCTCCCAGTGCTCGAGTTTTCACGATAAAAAGGTGAGATGAAAAAAAACAGTTGTTGTCCAACTTGTGGTGGCAGACGATACTGTTAGATAGGATGACCAATGAGAAGGTATATAAAGGCAACGAAAGAGGACTATGCAGTAAAAATGAGCCTCAGGTCTTCAAGCGGCAAATAAAGCAAAAGATACAGCCAAAAATGCTGCATGCGGTGATTAAGCGTCCATTACTTGCATGCCTGTGGTGAAGAGTGAAAATAATTGAAGAAGTATTGCCAAAGCACTCATTAACCAGAAGTATACGTAAAATGGAGAAGCGCTTTTAAAAATATGAGAAGGCAATCCTGGATATTGGCAGTTATGAGGTAAACATTTTCCTCAGTCTGTCAGGATTCATGTAGAAAAATCGGTGAGAAAAAACAAAATGGCGGCAGCGACTATGCAGATAGCCGTGGCCGGCAGAAAAAATCAAATAAACAATGTTTAAGCTCACCCAGAGCTTCCGCAATATTTACATCTGAAGTGGCAGGATTTCTGACGCATCTGTGAGAAAAAACGGGTCTCCGGCAGCAACGTAGAAGGCAGGAGGACGTCCGTCGCCCTACGGTGCCTCAGAGCTCTCCACTCGAGCGGCCATCACCGACGGCTCCGTAGCCACGCCCCCCGAATCTGGAGCTCTATAGAAAGAAATATTATATCACGTCAGCTTTTCCACAACCTGTCCTTCTTGTAATGAGCATTAACATTAACAGTTTATTTGCACCAGTGATAGTCTGCAGCATTGCAACGTGATGACTGTCAATAGTGCCTGGCAAATTAGCTTTACTGTGTGCGCTACACATAGTAAATTCAACTGAGTTTGACCTTTCAAGAGGCCTCTGTAGCCTGTCAATCAAACGTGTTCTTCAAAGTAACCAGGCACCTAAGTGAACATGTGCGAGATGTGTGCGCTGAGACAAACGTGCTCTATTGTGGTATGTGGTTGGCCATGGAACAAGGAGGAGTCAAACATTAACAACACCTACAGTAACATGCACAGCTGTTAGAGCTGGTTTCACAGGGCTTGCCCAGCCCTACACACTGCGTGCTCCTTTGAACTGCTTACGTTCCCTGCAACCTCAGTGTGCGGGGAATCCTGCAGCAGTATTTCACTATCAGTGCATCTCTGTGTGAACCACTTTGTAACTTTTGAGATTTCAGCAGACTGGCTAAAGATGTTCGTATTATTGCAAGAATTTTTCAATGAAAAAAGGTAGAAATTAGAGAAATGGTACTTCCTTGTTTGCTTAGTGTAGTCAGTCTGGAGCAGGCGCAATATCGGTCTCTAGATAGACGGACCTGAGAGGTTTGCAGATCTCCCTTCCATTGATTAATCTTTTGTTAGACATTGACTGCGCCCAGGCAGGCCCGATATCCTGGCAGAGCCATACATTTGCCTGGGGTCACACGAGATAAGGGGCATAAAAATTCTTCTGTCCAAGGACACAGTTTCATCTCAGGTTGAATGTTTTTTAGGTCAAGTCTGCCAACGACATCATAGGGACATTCGGAAAGCTTCCCTGGGAATGCGTTACTCCCATTGCTTACCAACAAGTCACAGCTGCTTGCTTTATTTGTGCTGGCTCTGTTTGTTTTAGGCTGTCCAGCTTGGGTTCGTTCCCTTCTGTTGCCCAAACCCTGTTTACTGTATTCGTCCAAAAGTACTGGTTTTCTGTGAGCAGGCCTTTAAATGTTGTTCTTATCTTGTCCCATTACCTGTACATTCAAAGACAGAAGTCAAATGTCAAACTCTGTCTTGTGGGAGCTTGGTGTTTACTTTTTCTTTCTCTGACTTCAAAGTGATAGGTTTAGGTGATAATCATGCTGTCTACTTACTGGGAGGTGTGCTTGAAGAAGGCTGTACAGGGTTATTATTTTTATCTAGCTCACAACAAAGTTTACATGTATGAAAATGAACTGTGCAGGTATTTCAGAATATGTCAAAATTAGAAAAGCACAAATGAAGCACATTTTCTGATAATTCTGGTGTGATGTAAACAATTAAAAATAATTTGATTTAAAAAAATCAATACACAAGGTATTCACATTTCCACACATTATCGTTTGTGTGCTATATAGTTTTATCAGTAGAACTGTACGTCTGTGCAAATGTAATGGTCATTTCCATGGCAGATGTGTTGTCTGTAATGGCAGTACGCTACCACACCATGCATACTTCACTCCACTCTACTCTGCACCATTTCACACCACTCAACACTATGCCAGTCCACTCCATGCCACTCCTCACTGCATCACTGCACTCTACTCTGCACCATTCCACTCTACGCCACTTCACTCCTCGCCTCTCTACTCTGCACCACTCTACTCACTTCCAATGCACTCTATCACCCATTATTCTACTATGCACCACTGCATTCTTCACCATTGCACTCTACCCCACTACACTCTGCTCCACTCCACTCTATGCCACTCAACTCTGTGTGGAAATTTAGCGTGCAAACTGAACATTATCTGCGCCATCTTGCCTCTCCTCAGCGCCACGCACAGCGAATGCACGGCCGCCATTTTAGGCACCCCACTCTCTCCCCACTCATTGTCAATCGCCAGCGCGGTCCCCTTGGCACTGCGAGCATCCCCCGCGCGCTGGCCACCCCCGCTCTCTCATACAGGCCATAAACCCTCTCTTTCTGCGCGACCCTGCTACGGAACCACTTCCGACCGACAACCCATACATGGTCATGCCTCTCCTTTGATAACCCCCTTCCTCTGCGCCCCATTGTCCGAACTGGTCCCAGGCCATCACCTAGCCCTGCGGATGCAGTTTATTGCCCCTACTGTAAGGGAAACACCCCGCATCAAAGGGATTACAGTAGATCAAAGCCCCTACCCCCTGAGACCCGGCCGGTTGCACACACCCCCGGGAATTAGCGGAATTCCCTGCTGCGCGATAGCCATCTCCCACTGCGGGTAGGGTGGGAACCTCTACTGTAACTATGTGTGGGATCGGATCTGAGCCGGGGCTTCAGGGGATGTTCTTTCAGGCATCAAGAGAATCTCAAGAATGTACTATATGTAATAAAGCAATAAACCGGTGTATAAGAGACCAGGTCTCAGAGATGCGGTTAGAGCACCTCGTGATGATACCTTGCTGTCTGATCTGATGTGTTCTGCTCCGACGGAATAAAACTTTGTTTCCTGCCTTCCAGTCTCCGGCGCCTGCCTCTTTCATTGGTAAATTATCGAGTGGTATAAGAGGCGATTACCGCCGGGCAAATACTTGAAAGGTTATCGACTGAAACTGCCGCTACCATTTAACAATTGGCGTCCCAAACGTGGGGCCCATCAGCGACACGTGGATCCAGTGGGAGAGGTCCCGACGACAGAGTGAACGACTGCAACGATCGGGAGAGCTCCTGCCCAATAGACCCTCGTCTGGCAGCCGATCATCCGAACTTCACTGGTTCCGAGCAGACCTCTCTCGAGTGATCTACGGTCCTGACTGGGAACCATCAGGAGTGCCGCGGCAAATACGGAGAGTAGAGGACGATCGGGCGCTGGAGGCGGAAGACGAGAAACTATCCACGCGGTCCGGGTAAGGTCGTGATACACGACAAAATGCGAAATAATTGATTGATTGTTTAAAGCTTTGGAAATACTAGTATTGCTCATTGATTGTGCTCATTGATTGTTCTCTTTGAGATATTCGCTGTCTACAAACGGGGAGGAGTAGAAATACTCTCTCTCTCTCCCTTTGCAGATAGTGAAGGGTAGGTAACGCAGACTTTTGTCCCCGTTGAAACCCGTCGTGCCTATCTTTATCTCCCCATTGATTGATTGTCCGAACATTGATTGTTTTGGAGAATAGTGCTTTTTGAGATATTCTCTGTTTGCAAATAACGTAGAATAGGAATATTCTGTCTAGTCTTTGCAAATAGTGAAGGGTAGGTAATGCTGACTTTTGTCCCCGTTGAAACCCGTCATGCCTATCTTTATCTCCCATTGATTGATTGATTGATTGATTGTCCGAACACTAGTTGTTCGATATTGGTTCTTTGGAGGTATTCTCTGCTTGCAAATAACGAAGAATAGAGATATTCTGTCTAGTCTTTGCAAGCAGTGAAAAGATAGGTAGTGCTGACTTTTGTCCCCGTTGAAACCCGTCATGCCTATCTTCTCCCCACTGATTGGTAGTTGGTTCTGCCCGGACCGCTTATTAGAGGTGAACCATCCGGCTCCACTGGAGGGCACCCCTAATAAGGACATGTTCACTAAATATGGACTAGTCGCCGTAGCTTATACCAAGCTATGGCATAAATATACAAAGAAGGACCCCGAGAGTCAGTGGCCACTGATGGGATCCTTCGACGACCATAAGATAGAAGCGCTAGAAATAGCTCTGCGTAGCAATAAGACGACGCCTACTATGCTTGACAGTATCGGCATGTGGCGCAAAGAAGCAACGCAACGGAAAAAGAGGGAAGAAGTAAAAGCAGAAAAGGAATTACGAAAGGCAGCTCACCTTGCCGCTAGAAGGTTAGAAGAAGACATAAAGGAGAGAAGGGAAACTAAATTAAGACAGGAGCCCGAAACATCAGGACAGTACGCTGTGAGGACCCCTTCTTTGCTCTACCCTGAGTTGTCCTCCAAGCAGCGAACGAATGATGAATTACTGTTAGGTCCCCCGATCATTTACATGCCCCCTCCATATGCACCCTCCCAGTCAGTAGTGCAACACCTACAACCCCCGAACACGAGCGAAAGCAGTACAGGGGCCTCGGTCCTCACGGCCTCCGCGCCGGCCGAGCCTCCTGTGCTGAACACAACGTCGGCTATAACGTTAGACGACCCAGAGATGAGAAAGAAAGAGTCCACCAGAATGAATCGGCTAGCGAAGGATGAACGAACAGGAATCGACAAGATAGTAAAGGCACTGGTAGGATCCATTTTGACCTTACAAAAACTAAAGTAACGCTAGGAGTTAGCCCTTTGTGGGACATATGGAACCAAGGGAAGGAGTCAAGCTCACGGTCAAGACGACCACGAGGTGGCCCGACTCCATTACTCTCGCTACCTAAACATGTCTGCCCTACTGCCCACCCCGCCCAATAAGCATGACAAAATCCCGCACAAACGGAAGCCTGCTGACACCCACCATCGACGTCACCAAACTAGGGCTAGATCGCGCACAATTGGGCTATGTTATTTTTCCGATTGCACAGTAACCTCCTTGTGCTCGTCATCAGATTGCAAATATGTACAAACACTCCAACGAAGTAGTATAGTTATAACATTTTAATAACTTATAGGATATAACAAACACACCAACAGGGTAAACAGGTTAAAACACGTTTTAAAACAACTATTTACATGACAGTCTGCTGCAACCTCCATCCCAAAGCCTTAACGTCCACGTGACACCGTCCTCGCCTCTCCTTCCTCGAAATTGCAACATTGGCCTGTTTTGGGCGGTTCTTTTAGCCGGCTTTGGGCTATAAAAGCCATGCAAAAATCCATTGACCTCAGTGGCGGACGACTGTGCGAATAGGCCGGAGGCTATACGAAGCGCCGAAGTTCTGGCAACCCCAAGGCGGAGCCCGCCACGCTGTGCGGGCCTTTCCGCTTTCTCTTCTTCTTTCTTTAATGAGGGCTGATGCCCTGGCGGGGGGAGGCGACGCAGACGGGCCTCCCCCACCTCCCCAGGTGGAGGCTCGCCAGGCACCCCAACCATCTTTTTCATCGGCCTGCTGAATTTCACCCTGGCACGCTGTGCGGATCTTCCCATTCTCTTCTTCCTCCAATAACGGAGGGGTGCCCTGGCGGGGGGAAGCGACGCGGACGGACCTCCCCCACCTCCCCAGGTGGAGGCTCGCCAGCAGATGAGGGCACCCCAACCGTCTTTGACTCACCGGCCAGCTAAGCTGCACCCAACCGTCTTTGACTCGCCGGCCAGCTAAGCTGCACCCAACCATCTTTTTCATCGGTCTGCTGAATTGCACCCTGGCACGCTGTGCGGACCTTCCCATTCTCCTCTTCTTTTAAGGGCTGACGCCCTGGCGGGGGGAGGCGACGCGGACGGGCCTCCCCCGCCTCCCCAGGTGGAGGCTCGCCAGCAGACGAGGGCACCCCAACCGCATCTTTCACACGTCAGCCAGCTGAGTTGCGCCCTGCCACTTCATTCGCCGTTCGGCTGAGCCGGCGCCCCTGCACGCGGCCGCCAGGCAACCACCCAAGCACCGGGTTCACCAGGACTGCCGCTAGCACCCGACGTGAGGAGTGGGCCCCCGCAGCAAGGTAATCGGGGACCCACCCCGGCGGTGATACCATCCAAACTGCTGTCGTCACTGCTACTGGAATCACCCCGGTGGCAGTACCATCCGAACTGCCGCTGTTACTGCTGCTGGCTCCTCTCCGGTGACTGTACCGAAGAGCTGCTGCTACTGCTGCCCTTGAACTCCGGCGGTCGACTCCTCCGGATCCAGGCCTAAAGCCCACCGTGAGACAATTCTGGACTCGAAAGCTTGTCTGCTTGGGCATGGGCCCCACCCTTGACAAGATGCTCCCCTTAGCCTTGCAGAATCGGCTGGAGTCATTTGACGCTCGACTCCCGCGGACTTCCGGTAAGGACAAACCGCCGCCATTACTCTTTGCCCCGGACGGCAGCCACCTTGCCCCCGCTTGGTGCAGTGAGAAAGACTGGTTCGAAGCGTCGGCGGAAGAACCCGCCTCCTGCCCCGCCCCAAGAACGAACCATGGCATTTCTACGGGGTCGCAGTGACGCCATGCTGACGCAAAATTGACGCTAACGAAAGTTCTCGAACTGCTGAAAGGGATTCTGGTCCAACAGCTAATTCATGGAAAGACTTAGACTGTACTCTGGCCCGACCTCGCCCCAAGATGGCGCCGATGTAGGAGAGGCCTACACACCCTTGTGGCGTCCCAGTCACGTGACATTTGTGTTAAACAGATATATATATATATATGCAATGCTTCCACACATGATGGTCGGGGAGGGGCGTCAAGGGAACCGATTTTATGCCGTAGTAGCGTTGCTCATGACACTCGACGCCTCCCCACCACGTGGCCGGCCTGAACGGTTGTAGGCCCGTATCTTGTATGCTGACATTGTTTTAAATAAAGGGTCTCTTGAAAGAATTACGGAATCAGTGCCATGACTAATCACATAGGTTGATAGAGATTTCTTCATTTGAATAAATGATTGTTACCCCCAAGCAATAGAAAACAGATAATGCAGTCCCCATTTGCCTGAATCTTTTTGATTAACGGAATTTGTACCCATCACACCTATCTTTTCCAAGAGTTGTTAAACCATGGTCAACCACAGCTCAGGGTATATGCCGAACGCAAGGTATGGTATCTTGCACCCTAATACACGACCGATTGAGAAATGCATATATGACAAGGGAACCCCGAATTTAGGAAATGAAATAAATTAGAGCATCTTTGTCTCGGACAAAGAGAATAATAGGTCTGTGGTATCACCCATTCCTGCGACTAGCTTGGTACGTGGTAAGTAGAACTTTTTCGTGACTGCGCACGCTGGGGTACTTTGAATACTGCACATCCCCTCCCCTCTTTTTTTCCCTCTATAGGTCACAACGAAGTTCCGACTGAAGAGTGGAGTGGACATGGACCGCACCGAGTTCAATATCAGGGAATAACATAGACAAACGTTGTGAGATAGTGCGTAAAGTTACAGACCACCATTAGGAACATGAAAAACTGTATGATATGATTGTGCGTGTGTACTACGATTATACGGCATGAATGTGTATGCATTTTATATTTGGGTCACTTGAAGAGAGCGTCACTGTATGATTGAAGCGCTCGTCCACCGATCAAAGGGAGGAGAATAAAGGGTCCGACACCCCCTAGGATGAACTACAAAATACTGAAAGTACGCAACATAGAAAAAAAGGACAGGAAAGGAGAGGTCCCCGTGCTCAACGCAGCCCTGAGTCTCCGTCTTGATGCATGTACTGTCACACCCTATCCGGCATTTGTGTGTACGTGATCACCGAATTTATGTCTTTTCCCCGCTTGTGTTTTCTTACATGGAACAGACCCATGCTACTCCATGTTGTGTGTGCACCAAGTGGCCTATTATCTTACCCATGTCTCTCTCTCTCTCTCTCCCTCTCTCTCTCGTTTTGTGTCGTATGTATGCCAAATAGCCTACTTGATGCACACGTCTCTCTCTCTCTCTCTCTCTCTCTCTCTCTCTCTCTCTCTCTCCCTCTCTCTCTCTCCCTCTCTCTCTCTCTCTCTCTCTCCCCCTCCCTCACAAAAAGGCTCTTTCTTGCCCTCTTTCTTCTTGAATAAATTAACAACACATACCTTTTCGGTAAGTGTATAATTGGCCTGAACACGGTGGTGTTCGAACAAATTGACAGAAACAAAACGACCATACTTTACCACGTTACTACCTCTCCTTTTTGCAAATGTTGAGCCTAATCGGCTGAGAAAGAAAGGACAGGTAAGACGACTGATGTCCCCCAATCTGACCCTCAACACGGGGACTATATGTCAGTGGTTTTTTTGTTTTTAAGGGACACCATCTCCACCGCCCAGAATTACCCCCGCCCAATTACCCCGAAATAGAACGTCTAAAGCACCCCGCCCTCCTAAGATAACCCTAGCCCTATATTAGCCGCCTCACTAATAATACATCGCCTAAACTGTTAAAGGGTTACCTATTGCCGCCAGCAAAAATAATGCTTAGCCTATGTTCCTCCCCGAAATGGATACTCGTGAACCCGTGACAGTAGCACCTCGCACTTTCTTTTCATAAACTTAGCAGTCCTCGGAAGGAAATATATATATTAACAAAACTTGTGTTGAGACGAACGAGCCTCTGCCGGAGAAGCCGGTTCGAATTTTTAATAGACTAGAAGGTTGACAGATGTCAGGCTTCCTGCAACCAGTATCGGGCGCAGGAATCGGCACCTAGGGGGCCAGACGATGGACAGAGACACCCACAGAAACCTGCACCACAGCAATGATTAATAGATTAGTAACGCACACACTAACATCAGAGTTAAAAGACACCAATCATGCAGCAACCGATAAAAACATGTCCGCAACTACTCGGTGGTTGGGAGGGAGGATGAAGTATGTAAATGTCTTCCCTGCCAACTCTCTAAGACTTTTGTTTCTTGTACCCATTTAAAGATAACGTGCTGCCATCGGAAGGGAGGGGTCGGACGTGACGCACAGCCTGGCTGCAGACCTTGGAACATCTATGACATCGACCAAGGGGGAGGCTACGAAGCAAAAAGGGCGTGGGACGAGACACCATTTTCAGGATGATAAGCGCGAGGGGCTACATCGAGGCCCCCTGCTCACCGACCAGCGTGCCTGAAGTCTCAACCCGTCGGGCCCGATTGATGGGCCCAGTGCTGGAAGATTCTGCTCCCCTTGGTCCACATTTTTTTGATCTGATCCCACTCCACCCCCTCTTCCCTCGGCGTCCCAAAGCACGTCACACCCTTCTCTCTCTCACCATCTTTTATATGGATTATGAATCTGACCTACCCACAGAAGAACAAAAGGCAGGTACCCTGTCTCAAAGTACCTATGGTGAACTGTGTTAATGAACAGGGCTGTGGTCGGAGAACAGTGAGTGGTCACACCCTGCCACGTGAGAAATCGGATTTGAGCTGGACCTTAGCTCCACCGCCGGTGCTCAACAGTGCCAACGAAAGAAGAACAACAATGAGAGCTTACCAGTGATAGCTCTTTATAAAACAAGGACACTGGAAGGAAGAACCCATGTCAAAGTTGAAAATCCTCTCCCAACCACCTTATTATATTGACTATCTTCTTATCAAGTTTTCATGATGTTGCATCAATCACTTCCGACTGTACACTGAGAAGTTAAGGAAATGTAACTTTGTATAGTAACATCCATACAACACCAGCCATGTACACGACTACACTATAACTCTGTATGTACTACCTCCTCGCCTACTTTATCACCTGTAAGTAACTATAAGCAAATGTGTCAGATTACTCCTGCATGCCCTAAAAACTCTGTATCTTTAAGGAATGTACGAAAGACATTAACGATTTTATAGCTGAAGGTTAACGAAGAATAAATGACGGCCAGGCAAGCTGGCGAGATATGTTAAAAGGGAGGACTGTGGAAATTTAGCGTGCAAACTGAACATTATCTGCGCCATCTTGCCTCTCCTCAGCGCCACGCACAGCGAATGCACGGCCGCCATTTTAGGCACCCCACTCTCTCCCCACTCATTGTCAATCGCCAGCGCGGTCCCCTTGGCGCTGCGAGCATCCCCCGCGCGCTGGCCACCCCCGCTCTCTCAAACAGGCCATAAACCCTCTCTTTCTGCGCGACCCTGCTACGGAACCACTTCCGACCGACAACCCATACATGGTCATGCCTCTCCTTTGATAACCCCCTTCCTCTGCGCCCCATTGTCCGAACTGGTCCCAGGCCATCACCTAGCCCTGCGGATGCAGTTTATTGCCCCTACTGTAAGGGAAACACCCCGCATCAAAGGGATTACAGTAGATCAAAGACCCTACCCCCTGAGACCCGGCCGGTTGCACACACCCCCGGGAATTAGCGGAATTCCCTGCTGCGCGATAGCCATCTCCCACTGCGGGTAGGGTGGGAACCTCTACTGTAACTATGTGTGGGATCGGATCTGAGCCGGGGCTTCAGGGGATGTTCTTTCAGGCATCAAGAGAATCTCAAGAATGTACTATATGTAATAAAGCAATAAACCGGTGTATAAGAGACCAGGTCTCAGAGATGCGGTTAGAGCACCTCGTGATGATACCTTGCTGTCTGATATGATGTGTTCTGCTCCGACGGAATAAAACTTTGTTTCCTGCCTTCCAGTCTCCGGCGCCTGCCTCTTTCATTGGTAAATTATCGAGTGGTATAAGAGGCGATTACCGCCGGGCAAATACTTGAAAGGTTATCGACTGAAACTGCCGCTACCATTTAACATCTGTGCCACTCCACTCTATGCCAATGCACTCTATGCTGATGCACTCTATTCCGTACTATTACACTCTATGCCACTCTAATCTACTCTGCACTTTACTCCACACTACTCTGTGCCACTGCAATCTATTCTGAAACAATTTGTGCCACTCCACTCAGTGCCACTCCACTCTACTCTGGTCCACTCCATTTTTTTCCGCACTTCTGCACTGTACACCAATGTACTGTACACCAATTTACTCAAAACCAATGCATTCTATGCCAATCTACTCTGCACCACTACACTCTATGCCACTATACTCTGCACTGCAACTCTTTATGCCACTACAGTCTATGTCTTTGTACTCTACGTTACTGCACTCTATGCCACTCTATTTTACTCTGCACCAGTGTTCTCTGCAACTGCTCTCTATGCCATTCTACTCTGCACCACTCTACGCCACTGCACTTTACGGCAATGCACTCTACATCACTGTGCTATACACTACTGTACTCTGACAGTCTACTCTGTAACACTGAACTCTCTGCCACTGAACTCTACGGCACTCTACTCTACGCCACTCTACTCTATGCCACTCTATTCTATGCCACTGCATTCTACATTGCACCGCTCCAGTCTGTGCCACTGTATGCCAATGCACTTTACGCCACTATACTCTGCATCACCCCACCCCACTCTACTCCACTGCACTTTATGCAACTCTACTCTGCAAACTACACTCTTTGCCACTGACCTCTATGCCACTCTTCTTTGCACCACTGCACTCTACTCTGAAACATCTGTGTCACTCCACTTGGTGCTCTTCCACTCTACTCTGAGCCATTCCACACTACTCTGCACCACTGCACTCTACACCAATGCACTGTACACTACATTACTCGAAACCAGTGTACTCTATGTCAATGTACTCTTCACCACTGCACTCTACTCTTCAACACTTTATATCCCTGCACTCTATGCCATTGTACTCTACACCACTCTATTTTATTCTGCACCACTGTAATCTATGCAACTGCTCTCTGTGCCATTCTACTGTATGCCTCCGCACTCTTTGCCATTAGAGCCTACGTCACTGTGATAGACACCACTGCACTCTGACAGTCTACTCTAGCACTGCACACTATGCCACTGAACTCTATGTTTCTCTACTCTATACCATTCTGCTCTATGCCACTGCTCTCTACTCTGCACCACTCTATGTCAATGCACTTTACGCCACTACACTCTGCATCATTCCACTCTACTCCACTGCACTCTACCCTTCATTACTTCATTCTATGCCACTTCACTGTATGCCACTCTACTCTGCAAACTACACTCTCTGCCACTGAACTCCATGCCACTCTTCTCTGCACAACTGCACTCTATGTCACTGCTCTTTACTCTGCACCACTCTACTCTATTCTGCTCTACTGCACTTTGTGCCAGTGCACTGTACGCCACTATGCTCTACACCTCTCTACTTTGCATCGCTCCACTCTACACCATTGCACTCTATGTCAACCCCCTCAAAGCCATTCTAATCTACTCTGCAACACTGCAGTCTATGACACTACACTCTACTACACTGCATTCTATGCAACTGCACTCTACTCTGAAACACTCTACTATGTGCCACAGCACTCCATGCCACTCTATTCCACTCTGCACCTTTCCACTCTATGCTACTGCAATCTGCTCTGTGCCACTCCTATTCCACCCCACTCTATTCTATGCCTCTGCACTCTTCGTCACTGCACTCAATGCCAATGTGATCTACATCACCTTACTCAAAACCAATACACTGTTCACCACTGCACTGTATGCCACCATACTTTACTATACTCTATTCTACACTACTCCACTCTACAACATTTTATTCTGTGTCATTTTACTCTGCACTACTCTATGTCACCTCACTCTACACATAATATTGCTATATTTTACTTCTAAACAGGAAGACACATGTGCAGTTACCTTGTAGACAACGGGTTCATGATTTGAATGGAACAGCACGTGCAGTGGCACCGGGCCCAAAAGTTGTCAGAACTCCTCTAAACACCTAATATTGTTATATTTTACAACTAAAGAGGCAGTCATAAGTGCAGGTATCTAGCAAGCACTAGTGTCATGATTTCAATAGTGCAGTAGGTGCAATGGCACCAGGACCAAAAGCTCCAGGCACCCCACTAAACACCGATTATTGCTATATTTTACAACTAATCAGGCAGCCACAAATGCAGTTATCTTGCAGGAAACAGGGTCATTATTTGAATGGTGCAGCAGGTGCAGTTGCAACGGGCCCAAAAGTTGTCAAAATGCCTCTAAACACCTAATATTTCTACATTTTGCTATTATTCAGGCAGTGACAATTGCAGTTACCTTGCAGTTAAAAGGGGCTTGTTTTGAATGGTGCAGCAGGTGCAGTGGCACCATGGCCAAAATCTCTAGGGACCCCACTAAATGCAGAACATTTCTTAAGTTTACTACAGACAGTCACAAGTGCAGTTACCTAGCAGGTACTAGGGTCATGATTTCAATGGTGCTGCAGGTGCAAGAGTTGTCAGAACTCTTTTAACACCAAATATTGCTTTATTAAACTACTAAATAGGCAGTCACAAATGCAGTTCCCTTGGAGGCACTAGGGTCATGAGTTCAATGGTGTAACAGGTACAGTGACACCAGCGCCCAAAAGCTCTAGGAACCCCTCTAAACACCAAATATTGCAATAATTAACTACTAAACAGGCAGTCACAAGTGCAGTTACCTTACAGACACTAGAGGCATGATTTGAATGGTGCAGCAGGTGCAGTGGCACCGAGCCCAAACGTTATCAGAACTTCTCTAAACACATAATATTGCTATTACACCAATTAATTCTATTATTTCCCACTTTCATTTAATTTTTTTAAATATTTCCATTACATACCCGCACTATACCACTTGTACCAGCACAATATATTGCCTTTTTGTACATTAACAAGTCATAACACTTTAACAGACTTTCTGTAACTTATGTTGTACAACTACTCAGCAAGTTACAACTTACAACAAAAAGCAGCTTATTATTAATCATACAGGCAAAACCTAATGTATTTACCAATGCTTCTAATTTTGGTAATGCAGCCCGTTTTCCTTTAAGGAAAATGGGCTGATTTACAAAAACATATATTGATTTAATTAAAAAGCAATCACAGACATGGTGGTCTGCTGTCCCAGGAGCCCACCATCCCCGTGATTGTAGTCATTCAAATTGCGACCTGCCTCATGAATATTGATGAGGCAAGTCCATTTGCGCCCCTTGGGAATCGTAAACAGTATCTAAGACACTGTAGAACATAGCTGTTTGTGATTTCCTAATTTACAATTAGGAAATCGAAAACTGACTTTATTGTACATCTGGCCCCTTATATCTACCATTTTTTTTTACATGCTTCAGAAGGAAGGTTGCAAATTAACAGACAATGCACCAATAATTCAGTTTTATCGACCAGTATTCGTAGTTTATGTGAAAAAACTGACAGAATCTCAAAAAAACTTGCACAGTATCCCAGAAAGAGGTGTGATTGTGAAATCACCTTATACTTCATCTTTCCTAACTTATAGGCCTGGACGGTAAATTCCGTTCCGCTCGCGGAATTTGGGTAATTGGGTGATCCGCAGCTTTGTGGAATGTTTTGCTTGTTCTCGTTCTCAAAATGCGTGTCACGAGATATTTACCCCCGAGCACGCAAACAGCGATCGCAAGCAGGAAAAAAGCATCGCAAAAGAAGCAATTCCGCGTGTTCGCAGAATTTCTGCGTGATCGCAGAGACTTTTTACCGTTTCGCGGAGCTTTGCATAGCGCGACTACGCAAATTCCGCCCCGCTATTAAATTACTTATAACTGCACCTTAAAGTAATTATCAGCTTTTCTACATTCTCCTATTTTAATACCCTCAAAATGTAACACCAGTTCAAATGCATTTTAATATGTATTTCATGTTACCCAGTGTCACCTTTTTCACATTACCTCCGAAATGCAGAGGCAAAATGAAGTTCACTGATTCAGAAAAAAGTGTGCAAAACAAATATTCTTCAGGTATCCATATATGTAAAATGCATTGCCAAATATGACATCTTAGCAAAAACAGTGCTGACTGCACTCCATGTTGCTTGCACTCCATGTTGCTTGGGTCTAATTTATGGTAAAGTACTATGCAAGAGGAGGGAATTCCTGGGTAGATAATTGGCCCTCGGAAAGAGAAGGGCAGGGACAGATTTAGGGAAGAGCGAACAGTGCAGCTGCACCTGGCAATGACATTGGAGGCTGGGTGGGGCGCTATGTTTAAAATAAGGAATGGGTTTAAAGACACATGCTGCAGAGGTCTAGCAGTTTTCAGACAACAATAAAAATGTCAAGATAACTGGTGATTAATGTTCCTGCTGGAGAGAGATCAGAGTTATGTCTAGTGGCAGTTTGGACTCATCACAAAGTAGCACAGATGGTTAATGTGCCTGCTGCAAAGAATGTGTACTATGCAGATCACAGAACTGAGTGTGAGTAAACTATGGATAGCACTATAACAAATGAAATCTATATCAGAGCAGGGCTATGTAGAGATGAGGGGCCATGTTGGATGTAAGGGAATACATGTAAAATAGGCTCATTATAGGGGGGGGCACCAAAAAAGACTGTTGTGCCAGGAACCGTCAGCACTAAAGTCAGCCCTTGAGAAGAGTACTTGATTAAAGCCATCTCACTACCCTATACTATATCCATTACTACCGTTTCACTGCCCTCTTAGTTGCAAAATATTGCCTGATTATCACATTCTATAGAATTTTGAGAGACAGCCAGCCAATTGGGTTTTTCGAAATGCAGTCACTAGCTACTTGTATAGCCTGAAATCTACACTGCTTATTTCAAAGCATTTACCCTAGAAAACAGACTACTGACCTCTGAAGGGCGGTAACAGGAAGGGTAATAATGCTGGGAAATGAGTATGTTAATAGCATTATGACATCAAGCCAATCAACAATGCTCCCTACAGGCACTTACTGCTGCTTGGGGCTACAAGTCTGGAGACAGCCAGAAACCAGCATCATTAAGTGGCGGTGCTACAAGCTTTCAGGTTCAATAGCTGCTCTGATATGAATTGAACTGGCGTAGGGCATTGGACATATCCTTGCTTTGCGCGTGTCTTCAAGCGCACAATGGATTCCTCTCCAACTTCTCCCAATTATGGAACTTGATTCCAACAGTCATATTTTTTAATATGAATTTGTCTATTTTCACAGAACTTATCTGCACAGACAGGACCTGTCAGTCAGTGATCTAGCAGAACAGACTGTGGGCAGGATGGAAGGCTCTCCCGCGTTCTTCGCGCTCCCAGTCCTCGTGACCCTGTCAAAGCCCGGAAGCAATGTGTGGGGCAGGTTCACACACAGCTAACTGCTCAATTTTACTTGTCTCACAGAGTTTTTTGTTTTGTGAATAAGAAAGTCTGGAAGCGTGAATATCAGTGGCCCATTTCCCTGGAAGCCGCCGCCGGCGCGCGCGAGATCTGTGGCTCGTGGGTCAATGGAAGCGCGGCGCGTGCTGTGAGAGCTGCACATCAGGTGGCCTGTCCTCACACTGCGCGTCTCCTGCCTAATGTGCTGTACAATAGCATCTCTTTCATGCTTCAGATCTTTTAATGCAGCTATTGAAGCGCTCTGTCCGTCCCCTTAGAGAGAGCTGTCATTACCAAATGGATGAAGCCCGGCAGAGTTTGATGGTCAAAAACAGGCTTCTCTTACCTCCCTTGGAAAGTTCATTTCTAGAAACAAGACTTGGAGACTTGGCCTAGATTGATGTCAGCGAAATAACACTTCTACCTCAACCTGATAATTATACATCACAATCAGATAATATTCGAAATAAAAGACAGACTGCTGAGTATGAGTAGAAGGGACGTTGTGAATTTCGAGGTTCTGTGATTCAAGCCTCAGGGGCGGCTGGGGGTCTTTGTGGGCCGTCCCAAAATTGGAATAGCAAGATGACTGAAGACCATGCCTGATTGGCTTTTATTGTTCTATTCGAGGGGAGGACTTCAGATCAATACTTATCAATAGCAGAGTTCTATCGACCACCTTCTGACCCCAATGGCATAACAGGAACTGGGGTTAAGTAACCTGTGAGAAGAGTTAGGTCCATATACACTTTTTTTTAAAAAACATTTTTTATTTCAACTCAAAGGGGCCTAAATATTACAAGGAGGTGGTTAATATTAGGCCTAGCACACTATAAAGGCAAACAAAAGATAAAGGTATGGTATCACTTCAAAAAATACAGAAGTCAGAATGATTTAATTACTGGAGTTACAAGCAACAGCATAGGGTTATTAATTGTTAACCGTTAATAACGTCCCTGGGACCGAGGTGCACTGTCTGAGCTGCATTTGGTACAAAATATGATATTATTGTTATTATTGTGCCACACTCTGTAAATTTGTAAAGCGCTATGATACCCGCAAGGGTCATGTTCATGCTATAAAAACGAAATAAATAACTTTAATAAATACCAGTGAGTGCTTCAGGTTAAAATAACTGAGCCTTTCATATGTGCCCAGGCGAAGGAGGTGATATTTACTTCTCATGTTCCTGCATAGCATCTCTTTCTCACCCTTGCATGGCAATTAACCTGTCCCTAGCATTCTTCTAAAGTTTGTGGGGGACATATGAATTATTGAGATCTATGAGGGCAAGTGGGTGGGAGCTACACCGGCATGGGGAGAGGAGTTGGCCTAACGGCTAGGGAGGCCTACCTTGATTCTGGGGAACCGTGTTCGAGTCTCAGTAATGATGCTGAACATCCTGTGATTCTGGGCAAATCACTTGGGGGCATATCAACAAGGGCTTTATCTCTGCTTTTTTGGCTTTAAAAGCCAAAAAAGCAGAGATAAAACTAGTGCCCTATCAACAACAGGGTGCTAACACGCAAATTTGCATGTTAGCACCCTTTTACTCTACGCTTCCCCTTGCATCTCTAATGAGATGCAAAGGGGGCGTTCCAGAGTAAAATAATAGGAGAAATGTCGCTAAGCGACATTTCTCCTATTATCAAGAATGTCGCTAACCCTGTTAGAGACAAAAAAAGCAGCGCTAACCGCGGTTAACGCTGCTTTTTTACGTCTGCTAATTTTAAGACTTGGCCATGATATCCTATGGAAGGAGGATATCATGGCAAGTTTGCCTGTCCCTATCAACAAGGTAACGTGTGATTATCGCTGGGTTTCCAGCGATAATCTCACGTTAGCCTGTTAGCGTGTAGATTTTTATCGCTATTGAGATAAGCGTTGCTAATAGCACGCTATCTCAGCGATAAAAATTCACGCTAGCCGGCGATAATTATCCTCACGCTAAGAGCGCTGAGCGATAATTATCGCCGGTTGTTGTTGATATGCCCCTTAATCTCCCCTGCTTAACAAAAATGAATGTGGGCTCACGTAACACAACTGGTGCTATGTAAAGCGCTCTGATACCGGATACCTTCGGGTCAAGTTCACGCTATATAAAACTCCGTAAAATAAAAAGAATACAAAATGGCAGAGCCACTGGGGTGCAAATTCTGAAGTAGATGTGAATTTACCTAGGATGATCAGCAGTTTTGCGAAACCCCCATACCTTATAAAAGTTTACCCTTTGACGGGACCGAGGAACACTGGAATATTGATATGCCGGTAATCGACTAGAGCAGTCATGAACTGAGCATTGGTAAGGGCAGCCAGGGGACAGGAATGACAGAAAGAATGGCAGGTCCTGAGATTGAGGGTTATAGGTTTGGGCAAGGGATGGGTTTGTGTAGCAGCACAGAAATAACAATGAGATATGTGGCAAGAGGTCGAGGCGCATCTGTAGAGTTGGATGTGGTGGGCTCAGCAATAGGTGACATGGACAAAGTAAAGAAAGTACAGTCAGAGGGACTAAACCATTTTGCATTCACAAACCTTCAGATTTTCGAAATCTGGTTTTGCAAACGCAAAATTGTTTTGGTCATTGTATTAATCTAATTTTAAAGGTTAGAAATGCATTTCTGATTTTCACACTGGGTTTAGTGACCATGCCAAATCTCAATTGAAAAAGCCCTTAAAATGGGTGTTCCTGCCTAATTACTATTTGGTAATGATACATATCAATGGTCCATGTCTATAATTGGGACGGGAATCATTGACCAGGTGCTGGCACTTAAAAGAATCTGGTTTGACAATCTCACGGGATAAAACCAGGTTTGTCTACATACTTGTAGTCTGGTGTTCCTGGCAGGCCACCCTCCCTGAGTCTGTAGTCAATCATAAAGGGGGTCACAAACACTGACCTACAGAAGCAATATTCATTATGCATGTTGTTCTGTGATCCCCTGCAACTGGAAATTTGGTGACACAATCTATGAGAACATAGGTCATGTAGCAAAATCAGAGATAGGTCACAAAAATCAAGTGTGCAATTTGTAATAGTTTGTTTTGGTCTGTCTCTTTATACATTTGTCCTTTAGAACCATAGTCAGAGGCAGAGCTCCATGGGCAATCCTATTACTGGCAAGTTAGGGGGTTACTCCTCAAAAAGGGGCTCTGATAAAGGATATAATACTTACCAGGAGCATGTGGCTCATTCCAAAGCCTGTCACCTACCTGAGCGCTATTGTATGGAACCTGCATGTTAAATAGTGCTATAGGGCTTGATTCACATGGGTGAAGAGGAGTTGGGGAGAGGAGTTGGCCTAACAGCTAGGGCGGTTGACCTCGCATCTGGGGAACTGGGTTCGGGTCTCGGCAATGACGCTGAACATCCTGTGATTCTGGGCAAATCATTTAATCGTCCCGTGCCTAACAAAAATGAATGTGTCCTCATCAAACGAGACTGGTGCTATGTAAAGCGCTCTGATACCCGATACTTTAAGGTCAAGTTCGTGCCTATATCAAACTCTGTTAAAAAAAAAAGGGTAAACTTACACTCTTGAGAATGTTTACATATGTTTTGGAATTCACAAAACTGCATTTTAATAGTAAGTGTAGTACGAGTGTGGAGACTGCAGTCAGGACTGAGCACTCCACACATAAAAAGATACAACATGGCTCTCAACCCCCCCAACCCCAGGGACCGCCACCCCCCGGGGCTTTTAAAAACATGGGTGGGGCTCAAAGGACCCCAAGCCCCGGGGACCGCCACCCCGGGGGCTTTTTGTCAATATATGCGGGGGGGTCACGGCCCCCCCCGCAGCCCCAGGGATCGCCACCCCCCGGGTCTTTAAAAAAAAAAGAATTATAGAAAACCTGTGGGGGGGCTCAAGCCCTCCCACACGGCCGGGTACCGCTACCTACCCGGGGATCTAAATAGGGCACAGGGCGTATTTGCAGACATGTCACCTCAGGCCCCGCCCCCTTCCTTCACAATTATCCAAACGCGCCCTGTGGTGCGTTTTAAGTTGAGGAATTAATTCCTCTTCAATCTTGAGGGTCCCAGGGGGGCAACTAGCCCACCAGGTACCTCCAGTATGCGCCAAGAAGCTGCATTGCAGAGAGGTGTTCAGAGGCCACGCCCCTTTTTACACCTCTCTGCAACGCAGCTCTGTGGCGCTTACTGGAGGTACCTAGTGGGCTAGTTTGACCCTAGGGACCCTCAGGATTCAAGGGGACTTAATCTCCCAACTTAAAACGGACACAGGGCGTGTTTACACAGTGGGGAAGGGAGAGGGCGGGGCCTGAGGTGACGTGTGCAAAGACGTCCTGTGGCGTGTTTTAAGTTAGGGAAATAATTCCCCTTCAATCCTGAGAGCCCCAGGGGGCCAACTAGCCCACCAGGTGCTTCCAGTACGCGCCACTGCGCTGTGTTTCAGAGAGGTGGCCCAGGCCGGGACCCTTTTTACACCTCTCTGCAACGCAGCTCGGTGGTGCTTACTGGAGGTACCTAGTGGGCTAGTTTGCTAGTTGGACCCAAGGGACACTCAGGACGCCAAGCCAGCTGATTTATGTCCAAGTTCCCACCCACTGGAGGGTAGAAAGCATGTATTAATTACAGCGGACACCGGGACCCACCAAAGGGAAAAACATACGAGGAACATCAAGTTCCAGCATGCCTTGCCCATAGCACTGGAGCAGCCCATGAAGGGGCGGGAACTTGGACATAAATCAGCTGGCTTGGTGTCCTCGTAATCTTGATGGCAATCCACTTCATTAGCCCGTGAACAAGAGGCAATGATGCTTCGAAACGCGTAGGGCTCCTGTAAAAGACTATTGGAATTCCGGTTGCTGAATAATAAAGGACTGTGTCACAAATGACGGCATCCGACTTGCTTCATTGTGTGCGTCGCCAAGCAAGGGGCACAACTCTTCATTTTTTATATATATATTTATATATATATATATATATATATATATATTACCTACTGGCGGTCGCCAGTAGGTAGTTATAGTTAGGACCACGTTTCCATAGGAAATCCGCAACATTCTATTTTGAATAACTTTGGCGCCGGTCGACGAATCATCGCGAATTTTTCAAAATAGGTGGGGCGCTACGCTCCGCTCCTTCCCTGAAAGTCTCGGGGGGATTCGTCAAGCGGGGGCTGAGATAAAAGGGGGGTCCCAAAACGCGTTTTTCCCATGCATTTTTCCATAGGACCTTTAGACAGGGCTACAGCCCGAACGGCTGAACAGAATTACTAGAAATTTGGCAGAGAGGTAGTCCTCAGGTCAAGGAAGTGCCTTTTGTAGGTTTGGTGTAAATCTGTTCAGTAGATTCTGAGAAAATAGCCTTTAAATCAATATATATATCTGAGCCAGCTTACGGTGCGCTTACGGTACGCTTACCGTCCGCGTACGGTGGCGTGCGCGAGCGCGATTCTGATTGGCTCTTAGATCTTAGTAAACATTCGAATCGGCCGAAACCAGGAAGCGGCGGCCGCCATTTTCTCTCTCGCACTGAGAGTGATGTTTAAAATACAAAGCACAAAAACATGTAAAGGGGCTGTTTAGACAGCTCCCACACACATAGCCAAGGTGGGGGGGTCCCCAAAGATCCCCCAAGGCCAAAAACGGAATTTTTTTTTTTCGCTAATTTCGCCGATTACGCTTACCGTACGCGTACGGTAAAAAATTATATATAAAAAAAAATTATCCACACTCTCCCCACCCCTTGTGCAATTGGTGGCCGAAGCCCACCAATTGTGCATGGCTTATAAGAGAAGAGAAAAACTATAATATTTAAAAAAAAAAAAATAAAAAAAAAAATTATCCACACTCTGTCCACCCCGTGTGCAAATGGTGCCATTTGTGCATGGCTTATAAAAATTACGAAAAATTAAAATATTACCTTTCAAAACGAAGTGCATCATATGTCCTCCATGTGCGCACGGTGCGCGAAGCGCATCGTGCGTACATGGCCCATCTAGCGCACCGCGTGCCCACCGTGCGTGCACGGCACTAACTGCGTAAAGTGGGCGCGCGGTGCGCGAAGCGCACCACGTGCTTACTGTGCGCGCATGGTGTGCGAAGCGCACCGTGCGCGCACGGAACGAACTGCGTTAAGTGGGCGCGCACGCCACGAATGGCGTAAAGTAACTTAGCATTTAAAAAACCGTACAAATTCACTGAAAAAACCATAGGTTTCACACACGTTATAGTTAGGAATTAGCATTTAAAAAACCTTGCAAATTCACTGAAAAAACCATAGGTTTCACACATGTTATAGTTAGCGGAAATTTTACTGATAAAAAACCAATGAAATTCCCCCGTTATAGTTAGTGCAGGCAACTATAACTCACGCAACCGCAATCTTCTGCTGATGACATATGTGTCTTTATGAAAAAAAAATATTTGTAATATATGTATAGCTAAAAATGTATGGAAGAAGACATGGGCAAATAAGTGTCTAAATACAGTATTAGCATCAGCAGAGGATTGCGGTTGCGTGAGTTATAGTTGCCTGCACTAACTATAACGGGGGAATTTCATTGGTTTTTTATCAGTAAAATTTGCGCTAACTATAACATGTGTGAAACCTATGGTTTTTTCAGTGAATATATATATATATATATATATATATATTCATCCAAAACGCCCCAACGGAGAGAAGCCACGACACTCCAATAGTTCCAAACACAATTCAATTGGCAGCTTGCAGACAGGTTTCAGAAGAACATGCACAGCACGATATCAGCCATACGCGTTTCAGGATTCACATTCCCTTCTTCAGTGGCATTGTGATGCGTCAGTTGATATGCACTGAGGAAGGCTGATATGCCGAAATGCATTTGCATCATTAAATCTACTTGAAAACGGTCCCGTGAGTGCTTCGCATCCTGTAGCCTGAATTTATTATCGTGACCTCACCCCCACGAACAGCGGTTAAAAGCACCCGCCCCGAGTGCAGCAGCAAGGGTGAGACTTTGAGCCTGAATTTAACTCTGCTTGCACCGCCGAAGAAAGAATGGCGCAACATCCTACCAGCGCTGCTGACAATTATTCAAATTGTAGGATTGAAGTAATCCATATGGATACCTGCAGGATGCCAAACCTTTCTTTTTCTGGCAGGCGAGGGACTCAACAACATCATGGCACGCAATATGGGGACATCGCAACCGGACCAACTTCGAAGGGCTGAATCTTGCACCATGTGAGTGTAACTGCATTTGCTTCTTAAATCGTCTATGAAAGAACAAGACTCATCCAGAGTTAAAAACGATTTGTTTTTCATCCAAACGAGCACACACAGACATGGCAGCCAAGGAAAAGGCATTTGAACCTTGAACTATCGTAGTCCTTCGTTACTTGCTGTGAATATACATCCCTCCAATGAAATCCATTCTCTAATGTATTTAAACAGACATTATGTGAAAGCGTCAGTTGATATGCACTGAGGAAGGCTGATATGCCGAAATGCATTTGCATCATTAAATCAACTTGAAAACGGTCCCGTGAGTGCTTCGCATCCTGTAGCCTGAATTTATTATCGTGACCTCACCCCCACGAACAGCGGTTAAAAGCACCCGCCCCGAGTGCAGCAGCAAGGGTGAGACTTTGAGCCTGAATTTAACTCTGCTTGCACCGCCGAAGAAAGAATGGCGCAACATCCTACCAGCGCTGCTGACAATTATTCAAATTGTAGGATTGAAGTAATCCATATGGATACCTGCAGGATGCCAAACCTTTCTTTTTCTGGCAGGCGAGGGACTCAACAACATCATGGCACGCAATATGGGGACATCGCAACCGGACCAACTTCGAAGGGCTGAATCTTGCACCATGTGAGTGTAACTGCATTTGCTTCTTAAATCGTCTATGAAAGAACAAGACTCATCCAGAGTTAAAAACGATTTGTTTTTCATCCAAACGAGCACACACAGACATGGCAGCCAAGGAAAAGGCATTTGAACCTTGAACTATCGTAGTCCTTCGTTACTTGCTGTGAATATACATCCCTCCAATGAAATCCATTCTCTAATGTATTTAAACAGACATTATGTGAAAGCGTCAGTTGATATGCAATTAGGAAGGCTGATATGCCGAAATGCATTTGCATCATTAAATCAACTTGAAAACGGTCCCGTGAGTGCTTCGCATCCTGTAGCCTGAATTTATTATCGTGACCTCACCCCCACGAACAGCGGTTAAAAGCACCCGCCCCGAGTGCAGCAGCAAGGGTGAGACTTTGAGCCTGAATATATATATATATATATATATATATATATATATATATATATATATATATATTCATCCAAAACGCCCCAACGGAGAGAAGCCACGACACTCCAATAGTTCCAAACACAATTCAATTGGCAGCTTGCAGACAGGATTCAGAAGAACATGCACAGCACGATATCAGCCATACGCGTTTCAGGATTCACATTCCCTTCTTCAGTGGCATTGTGATGCAAATGAAACGAACAGATTGCCTGCACCCTCTTTAACTGGGAACCTGCCTCAGTGGGCGTGGCCAAACACTTGGCCTTCTGGGTCCTGTAGTGCTCGGCATGTTTAACTACATTGAGTCCGTTCTTTCAAAAACATTAAAACACAATGTCTATTCCCAAATGGGTCTGGGCACATATCTGCCGAATTACCAGTCTCTGCTTTGCAGCTGCCAACCGGAACAGTGTTCCCCAAAGCGCAAGCATAGATAAATGCTTGCACACGATCTGCTCTTCTGCAGCGGGCCCCTCTCCTACGCGGCTGGGCAACAACCGCTTTCTATATTCATCCAAAACGCCCCAACGGAGAGAAGCCACGACACTCCAATAGTTCCAAACACAATTTAATTGGCAGCTTGCAGACAGGATTCAGAAGAACATGCACAGCACGATATCAGCCATACGCGTTTCAGGATTCACATTCCCTTCTTCAGTGGCTTTGTGATGCAAATGAAACGAACAGATTGCCTGCACCCTCTTTAACTGGGAACCTGCCTCAGTGGGCGTGGCCAAACACTTGGCCTTCTGGGTCCTGTAGTGCTCGGCATGTTTAACTACATTGAGTCCGTTCTTTCAAAAACATTAAAACACAATGTCTATTCCCAAATGGGTCTGGGCACATATCTGCCGAATTACCAGTCTCTGCTTTGCAGCTGCCAACCGGAACAGTGTTCCCCAAAGCGCAAGCATAGATAAATGCTTGCACACGATCTGCTCTTCTGCAGCGGGCCCCTCTCCTACGCGGCTGGGCAACAGCCGCTTTCTATATTCATCCAAAACGCCCCAACGGAGAGAAGCCACGACACTCCAATAGTTCCAAACACAATTTAATTGGCAGCTTGCAGACAGGATTCAGAAGAACATGCACAGCACGATATCAGCCATACGCGTTTCAGGATTCACATTCCCTTCTTCAGTGGCTTTGTGATGCAAATGAAACGAACAGATTGCCTGCACCCTCTTTAAATGGGAACCTGCCTCAGTGGGCGTGGCCAAACACTTGGCCTTCTGGGTCCTGTAGTGCTCGCCATGTTTAACTACATTGAGTCCGTTCTTTCAAAAACATTAAAACACAATATCTATTCCCAAATGGGTCTGGGCACATATCTGCCGAATTACCAGTCTCTGCTTTGCAGCTGCCAACCGGAACAGTGTTCCCCAAAGCGCAAGCATAGATAAATGCTTGCACAGGATCTGCTCTTCTGCAGCGGGCCCCTCTCCTACGCGGCTGGGCAACAACCGCTTTCTATATTCATCCAAAACGCCCCAACGGAGAGAAGCCACGACACTCCAATAGTTCCAAACACAATTTAATTGGCAGCTTGCAGACAGGATTCAGAAGAACATGCACAGCACGATATCAGCCATACGCGTTTCAGGATTCACATTCCCTTCTTCAGTGGCTTTGTGATGCAAATGAAATGAACAGATTGCCTGCACCCTCTTTAACTGGGAACCTGCCTCAGTGGGCGTGGCCAAACACTTGGCCTTCTGGGTCCTGTAGTGCTCGGCATGTTTAACTACATTGAGTCCGTTCTTTCGTGTCGTGGCTTCTCTCCGTTGGGGCGTTTTGGATGAATATAGAAAGCGGTTGTTGCCCAGCCGCTAAGGAGAGGGGCCCGCTGCATAATGGCAGATCCTGTGCAAGCATTTATCTATGCTTGCGCTTTGGGGAACACTGTTCCGGTTGGCAGCTGCAAAGCAGACACTGGTAATTCGCATCTTTCCTGGCGCATCCCTGCTTTTTTGCAGGGATGCGCCAGGAAACATAAATCTGCCCCAATGTGTCTGAAACCTATGTTTTTTTCAGTGAATATATATATATATATATACCAAATGAAGATGCTCAGAAAAGCGAAGGAGCCCACACGACGTAGAGTAATCCATTTATTTTTGAGCAGACAGCAGGGCAAAACAACATCCTCTCAGCTTGCACTCTTATGCCTAATTCTGCCATATGCGTTTCAGGTGAATACCCTTGGTCACTGGCTCAGCATAGAATATCAGCCGCACAGCTGTGGTTGCACTCACGTTCAGTTTTTAAAGTCCGCCCCAATGGGCGTATGCGTGCTTAGCATTATGGTCACAGTAGTTCAGCCATTTCTCAATCCCTTAGTGGGTGATGCATTTCACTTCCCCAAAGTTCTTTAATTATTAAAAATACATAGAAGCGGCCATTTGCGGTGATGTTTTAGGTCTGCATGCTTTGTGCTTTACCCAAATGGATACATCGTTCCGCAAGCGCCTTCAAGATTCCCAGGTGCGCACCTGCGTGTTTGCAGCGTTAGGCCTTCCCGGCCAGAGCAGGCCATAAATATACCAAATGAAGGTGATCAGAAAAGTGAAGGAGCCCACACGACGTAGAGTAATCCTTTTATTTGGGCAGACAGCAGGGCAAAACAACATCCTCTCAGCTTGCACTCTTATGCCTAATTCCGCCATACGCATTTCGGGTGAATACCCTTTGTCACTGGCTCAGCATAGAAGATCAGCAGCGCATACACTCATTAGGGCAGATTTTAAAAACTGAACGCGAGTGCAACCACAGCTCTGCTGTCTGCCCAAATAAAAGGATTACTCTACTCTACTCTACTCACGATTGTTTGTTTTTAATGACATTGGATATACCTAGCTGTTAGAAGGACGCACTTTCTCCCTTGTCCCTGTTGTGTGTTTGCACAAGAACTTTGCTGAACTCCCTGAAAGGACCGGGAGGAGCCGCGACCGGAGTGGGAGGAGCTGCCTGATCACCGACAGCCGGGAAGTGGTGCTGTAGCGCCATAAGGTTGACCAGACGTCCCCGTTTTCCTAGGACGGTCCCTGTTTTTGGAGAAGTGTTCCCGTGTCCCAACACTTTTCTCCAAGTGACTCAAATGTCCCTGTTTTCAAACAGTGTCCAGGTTAAACACAGAAATGTCCCTATTTTTCATTGTTCCGGTTGAGCATGCGCGCGCACTGTTTACGTCATGTGTTGTCACTGAGGTGAGCGCTGTAGCAAGAAGGGAAATCCTTTGAAGTGAGACATTTTATACGCAGCGCCACCTACGTCATCATGCCAGCCAAAGATTCTACTTTGGATAAAACAATATTTCTTCGTCCTGTAGCTTGTATTCATAGCCATACAAACTTTTCAGTAGCCCTTATGCATACCGTGCAAGGATTAATGCATTGCTCATTGCATGTTTTATTCCTAACCAATTGATGCATGCTCTGTGTTCTCCATATCAAAGCTATGACTTGACCTTTTGACTGACCTTTCAGATCACGGCAAACTGTTTAGCTGGAAAGGACTTAAAGGAGCAGGGTTAACGCCTGTGGGAGAGGTGAGCAGCGCTGCTCGAGATGATACCAATGGCTAGAGTGCATTATACATACCCCAGTAAGGTAACATGACATCCCAGCAGTGGCCACGCAAATGTGGGAGAACTGTTTGGTCGGCCAGCCTCTCCCACCATTAAGACCCTAAGGCAGTAATACCTGGAGAGAAGTTTTTTTTTTTTTTTACATTGGTACATGGCTGCCCTTTGGCGATTTAGCATTCCGCAGTTTACCTCCCATGCTTTTCTGTCATGAGCAACTAAGCAACATTGGTGAGTTGTACTTTATGCGGTGCTGACGCGCATCTATAGAAACTAGCATTGATAAACCTAGTAAATCTGGCGTTTGCTTGCCTGTGATGTTTTATTGATTTTTGGCAAATGTATGCTATAGTCCTTAAAAGTGTAAATGTAATAAAAAGTACTAATGCTGCTGTGTAAAGGAGAGGGGTGCCAAATAAAAGACCGCAGATTTGTTGTCTGTAATGCTTCATCTCGGTCTGTGGAGGGAGCTGTCATTGTAGTCCATTTTCTATGTCTATGACAGTGTCAAATAGTCCTACTTTATGTTGATGGTTACTGCAAACTGTAGTCCTACTTCTATGTCTATGACCTGTCCCCGTTTTTTGTTTTGAGAATCTGGTCACCATAGCCATAAAGGACTCCGACGCCTCCCGCTGTGCGGGACGCAATTGTTTGTTTTTAATGACATTGGATATTCCTAGCTGCTAGAAGGACGCACCTTGTCCCTTGCCCCTGTTGTGTGTTTGCACAAGAACTTTGCCGAATTCCCTGAAAGGACTGGGAGGAGCCGCGACCGGAGTGGGAGGAGCTGCCTGATCACTGACAGCCGGGAAGTGGTGCTGTAGCTCCATAAAGGACGCCGATGCGTGCGGGGCGTGCATGGGTTCGGCTATTGAGGAACAAATTAATTCTGTTGAGAGACCCTTACGCATGGTAGGATGAGCACGTTGACTGCAACTATTACCCGAGCTAGTTCACCTAATACATATTTAATTATAGCACCTGGGGGGTTAGTTGCTCAAGCTGCTCAAGCCGCTCAGAATGGTTGTATACAGGAGACTACAGAGCATATATATGTGGGCGACTCAGAGCATGATTCTCAACCACCCTCGAAACGTTGTAAAAACCCAGAGATTAACGAGGGTTTACAGACTTCTAATCATGCTGAAAATTTAAGTAAAAAATGTTTAAATAAGAAAAAGAAAAATGCTAGCAAACAGTTAAAGACGGGAGAGGGTAGAAGGTCTGTTAGCTTAGGGAGACCTACAGTGAGCATGTTAATAGAGGGCCAAACTTCTGAAATTGGCAAAATTATGAGACTAATGTATGATTTATATAATTATATGATTGGCGCTTTGGGGAAATTAATAGAAAGAGTGGAAGCTATAGAAGGATGCCTAAGAGGTGTCAATAGGGCTACCTCCAGTGAGGAGAATGTACAACCTAATATTTGTCAACCTTCTAGCTCACTCACAAAATTACATGCACAGCTCGAGTAGAAACCACGATGTTAAACTCTATGCCCAGCATGGCAAAGCCAGCCATACATAGACGTATTCCCTCCCCTAATAAGTTGCACGTTAAAAGTGACATTATTAAGTTTAAAATGGATAAGAAGGGAGCACAAAACAGAGCAGGGGAACATATAACCAGGCCCATGGAATCCACAGAGAATCTAGTTTCTAACCAACTCGATCTACCACCAGCTGCTACACCATATATAGTAATACTAGCCAATGTTCCTCCCTTACATACATCAGTGTATGAACCATGGGAGGCCCTCCGGAATAAATCTCTCTCTTGGCTAGGGGAAAAAACTGATCTAACAGGCGGAATTCTTGCAAAGTTTAAAATGGTTAGACGGGTTACATGAGTAGGAAATGGTCGTAAAACCTTACAGGGTGATTGTATTGTATTGACCCTTAGCAACCCCCGTCTAGTACATGCTGTTTTGACAAGGGTAGGGAATGTACATATTAACGACACTGGAATGAATGTTTTACCCCTAGGCTTTTTTTATCAGCCCCCAGCTATGACCCACTATAGAACCCAAGCAAGAGGCTCTTATGTTAATACATGGGGCTCCTTTAGTGTCCCGCTGCTAAATCGCTTTGAGTTATTAACTACACTTGAAGATATAGACTGACTGAGTGCACAGCACACAAGAGGGGATGGCCAAATAAGTCCTGAAAAACTATTAATTCCTAGTGATACCACACAAGACCAGATCTTTAGCACTGGAAATCATCGTATTTCTTTTTTCCATCAAAAACCTGACGTCTTGGACACTATTGAATACAATAATGATCCTGTATGGGAGATTGAATCTAGACTAAAGGACATAGTGCCAAGTACACCAGGGGCGGATACCCCCATTCCAGAACCAAATACTAAGATTCTGGGTGGTAGACAGGATGCTAGAGAGTTGGTATGCAAAATACTCTTTTGGAACATTGCAGGTTGTCCACGAAAGCATCTGAGCCCCAATTGTTAATCTTTATAAATGAGTACTCTATAATCTGCCCCCAAGAAACTTGGTTGGTCAAGGAAAAACATATCAACGGCTATCGAACATTTCATACACCAGCGGTTACTAGTGGTTATGGGTGCAATATGCATATACGTTTCTAACATTGTGGGGGTGAACAAATTGAAATTCATTACCAACACAGATTATTATCAGGTCCTAGTAATGCATATGGTAGGAGGATTTTGTGCCGTGCTGCTTAATTTTTGAATAACATCCCCAAAGGGAAGACAACAAGTGTGTTAATGACCTTACATAAAGATCTGAATAAATTACAAGACGAGATGTCGGTGATATGTGTATTATATGGGGGGGGGGTGATTATAATTGCTTTTTGTGTCAACATAGCCAAAAAGGTATCTGTGATCTAGGAAAAGATAAAGAAGATGTGCCTTTCCACTTTGCACACACTCTGTTGGGGGATATGTTAAATGAGATTGTTTTTCAGTTTAACCTAGGTTATGCCAATGATTTATGCATTCCTTCAGTACATTTTGAGCCTACCTTTAATGGCAGAGGTTGTAACTCTATTATTGATTTTGTTTTAGCCTCTAATAGATATGCTAGAAAGAGTCGTGCTTTTAAAACCCATTGTATTGCAATGAGCGATCATTATCCAATTAGCATCGACTCTGATCTGGAGAGTCCTGTTAGAGCCAAAAGTGACATGGGTATACAATATAATTCCAAAATTAGCCTTGCTAGCACGAATGGGTATTCATTAAAGTGGTCAAAAGTAGATCCTATGGTTTTTATTAAGCAACTTATAAAAAGGTCCAAAGAAGACTTTGAAGTTTGTCTTACTGAGGAAAGGGATGATGAAGATGTCCTAAATGCATTTCTTAATATAAGTGGTGAGGTTCAGAAAATACTAACTGTGGAACAGAAACGGAGTATGCAAAAAGACCAGGGCTGGTTTGATCGGTGATGTATTAAGGCGCATACATTTTTGAAGAAAACGCTACATAGAGAAACCGTGAGGAAATACAACAGGCCAGAATTATACAACCAGCAAGCGTTAAAAACCCGAAAGGTACAGCTAAGAGCAGAGGCGTGACAGGCCCTACATGATTCATGTGTCTGGAGAGACAATAATAGCTTTTGGAAAGCAGTTAATGCGCCATTTTTTTACTACAAGGGATACTGACATCACAGAAATTGCCATCAGTGAGGATAAATGGGTTGAGTATTTTACCGGTCTTTACAATGATGTGCCCAAGACACAGGATGACGCAGATACAGTAATCACGGCGCCTGGTGATAGTGCCCAGCCCTTACCGTTTCCTCTGGACATTTGTTTTTCTGTGGAGGAAGTAACTAGTGCCATAAATGAGAGTGCTTCCAGCAAAGCCCCTGGGCCGGATGGCGTTCCTGTGGATGTGTACACAACTAACATTGAGCTGTGGGCACCACTTTTAACTAATGTCATAATCCAATGCTGCAGATATGGTTTCATTCCCTCATGGTTGGGTGCAATAGTGATTCCCATCTTTAAAAAGGGAGATAGAAATAAACCAATGTGCTGTCGCCCAATCTCCCTGTTAGATTCCCTCCTGAAAGTGGTGGGTAAGGTAATTTTAAACAAGCTACAATTATGGGCTGATGAGACAGGAGTCCTATCCAATTTGCAATAGGGGTTCAGCGCAGGTCTCGGTACAATTGAGCAAGGACTGAACTTAAGCCTGATAATAAGTAAATACACCATAGCAAAGGAGGGAAAATTGTTTTTGTCATTCGTAGACCTTAGTTCTGTGTTTGACTGTGTAAAACACGAAAAGATATGGAGTGTTCTTGAAGGGATGGGAGTTGACCCACCTTTACTTTTATTTAAAAAGGAATTATATAGGGATGCAGGGGCAAGGGTACGGTTTGGGAAGCAGGGGGAGTGCTCAGCCAAATTTCCAATGAGAAAAGGAGTGAGGCAAAGCTGTGTACTTGCCCCGTTTCTCTTCTCACTATACATTATTAGAACATTGGAATGTTGGCAGCTCCATTGAAAACAATGGAGTGCTCCGGGCTTATAATGGCTGGTATAAGCCCGGAGCGCCAACATTCCAATGTGTCTTTGTTCACAGCTCTGGCTGTGAACAAAGACTTCAGGGAGCCGGAGGGGATTTGAATCCCCTCGCGCTCCCTGAAGGCTTCGTTTTGTTAGAACATTCTGCCCTCTAGTGGCAGAATGTTCTAATAGCCTTATAGCCCTTCGTAGCAGGGCTATACCGGATTTTAAAGTCCCGCTGCTGTTGGTAAAGTCCCTCGCCTTCGGCTCGGGCCTTTAACGCTGCAGCGGGCCTTTAACAGCCGGTATAGCCCGCTACGGCGGGCTATAAGGCTATAACAGTCTTGGCCAATACTTGATAGAGCATCTCCAGGACTATCCAATTATTAATAACACTCCAGTCCCAACTTTATGCTGATGACGCGGTAATAATGACGCGGACACAAATAGGGTTGCAAAGAACGGTTATAAATGTTGTTATTTTTATGCAAGAAAGGGGTCTACATGTGACTATCAGTAAGACTTAACCAATGAAATGTGGGAAAAGATGACAAAAAAATGTAATATTTGTATTAATGATAAAAAATCGAAGGTACTGATAAATTCTCCTATTTGGGGATTACTTTTGACCGTACGGGGTCTTGGTCTGCAGCTATACAAGCAAGAAAATTATTGTTATCCAGAGCCACAGGTGCGGTGATCAATTTCTCTAGAAAGCTTAGTTGCAGACCTATCCCTGAGTTATAAGCTATCTACAAATCAAAATGCCTTTCAACAGCTGTGTATGGGGCAGGCATATAGGGATTTGTGGAGGTACAAAGCCTACAACGTTGTGTAAATGCATTTATGCGTTATCTGTTGGCAGTACCAAATTCAACCGCTAACTTTATCTGCCACTCTGAACTTGGTTTGCCTTTTATTACTGATATGATAAAAATGAACCCTTTTTTACTCTGGCATAAGGTTTGGGTATCAAATGAAACCATTTTTAATCGTGATATAATCACGGATTGTTTAAAACTAGATAGGGCCATTACCATACCCTGGCTTGGCTATATTAAAGAAATGGCTAACGAAATTGGCCACCCTGAATATTATGAGGCACCGGAGAGTATTGTATCTATTTCAAGAAAGGCACTAAAAATAGAGTGTCTGACCTATTTAGAGAACAAGAGATGGCACATAGAAAGAGGATAAATAACTGTTATGGATAACCAATGATGCTAACTTGTTCAGGGATACATCCCTACTTGATACAGGTACAGGGAAGCTTTGACCGTATGCTCTTAACTCGCTTTCGTCTTGGGATACTACATAGAATGATTACTTTTTCAGAAGTTAATGAATGGTCACGAAATTTACTTCCCTGTCTGTGCGATGACATCTCAAACCAATCTACGATACATACCATCCTATTTTGTAAATTTTATGCATTACCTAGGAAAAGGTTTTTAATTCCAATTTTAAAAAGCTTGGGCTTAAGACAATGCAGAATTGCTTACTTGAAGTTACAATCTCTGGAAAATGAAATGATTATGGCGGCTGTATCCTTATTTTTAAAAAGTGGTATTAGGTCCAGGAATACTATGTAAAGACAAAAGCTATGATACCCTCTCTGTTTTGCAACCAAATGTTTGTAAAAGGTAAAAAACAAAAGCTTGCTAGTATGTTGTTTAATCATGTATTTTTAATTGGAAATGGTCTTCTATATACCTCCCTATTATGTAATGTAGTGTCAGAAGATTGCGAAAGCCATGTTTTTTAATCAAGTTTATGATGTAATATAAATGAATGTGCGTTTTTAATTGTGCTTTTATGATTTTTACTCAAAAATCGAATAAATCTATTTTTGAATTTGAATATACATTTCACAACCTTCACGCAACACCCAAAGTGCGAAATCAAGCCCTCCAGTCAGACGTCAGGTAAGAAACTTTTAATCTTCAACAGGCAAAGCATTATTCATTTTGACCCCAAGTGGGTCTTAATCATATGCTGATGCGAGGGTCAGTGACATTGGGATTTAAATACCCTTAGGTCATCAACAGTGAAGAAGGACTGTGAGTACACCACATGCCATTTTCAATAAAGAGTGTTTTTTTTCCGAGTATCAGGAGCTAGGCAACACTATATATATATATATATATATATATATAATGAAGGGCAGTCTCGTTCTCTTGGGCCCAATACCAGCACCGGCATCAGCCTCAGCCTCCCCCGTTACATCGTTTGCCTGAGGAGGGGGGAGCACAGCACATCCACCAGTACGGTGCTCTTTACCCGGCAGCAAGGAAGGCCTCGGCAAGGTAGGACTCAGCAAGGTAGGCCTCGTCAAGTACGGCCGCCATTAGCGGGCTAGTAAGTGAGAGCCCTGGGCCAGAACCGCAGAGGAGGCTGGACTAGGTCAGGTGCGGCCTGCGGTCCTGCCCTGTGTGTCCCACTTGTCTTTGCATCCTCTTTTATATCTGCTCACAGTCACAGTCTGCCAGTCTCTCTTAGTCTCTCTCAGCTTCCTCGTTCCATGATAGCCTCACAACAGTGAAAGACTGACGAGCAACCCACGGCCTCTGGCGGGATTCGTGCTGAGAGAGGGGTGCTCTCAGAGGCTCTCACAGGTCCTGAACCTGCGTAGTGAAGCGGCACATTGCAAGTGAACAAGCAGGAACCCCCAACATTCCTTCAAAAGTCAGGTGGCATATGGAAGGAAAAGCCACAATGCAACCAAGGAAAATTCCCTGGAGAAAGGGTACTCCTCTCCCAGTTGACACCATTCCAGATCCATGCAGGGGGCCCCAACAGCATTCGCTGCGAGATCCATCATTACCGGGAGGTCAACCGTCACAAGCACGGGTTAGTGAATTTTTCAGTAAGGCTTCATTCCAGTCTCAAATCCAGACCGTCCCAGCCTTCCACCCCCAGCCCCCAACCTCATTGCCGGATCACTTTTTGCTGACTCTTGATCCCGCTCACCCAAGTCGCAGGCATCTCCTGAAATTCTTCAGCAGTCTAGGCTATCTCATGGAGGGTCTACTACGACCCAGGTCACTGTTTTCAACACACCAAGAGCTCACTCCCCCAGCTCTGGAGAACCTACTGTTTTAGATTCTATAATACTTACCTCAGCCAACTTACATGCTCAAGTCCATGATAGCAGTCCGTCTGCCCCCTCAAATCTTCATGAATCCAGTGGTGATCCTGTAGCAGCTCATACACTACTTGAGTCCACCTCATGCTGTAACCCGAGCAGTCATCGAATTGAGCTTACTGACTCCCTGACGCCAAAAATTGGCCAACATACGAAAGCCCCTTTGAACCCAAAAATCTTTCTGACCGGTTCTTAGCCTCCCTAGAAGCTCGAATCAAGGCCTCACTTGCGCAAACACCGGGCGTCAGCTCTCATCATAATTCTTTTAGCCTAACACAGGTAGACAAGGACTCACTTACGCCACCGGGTCCCTTGAGTCCTTTCTCGATCTCACTGACGTCCCTACATGTAAAACAAGACTCTATTGTAATAGTCTTATTATGGCAATCACAGAAAATGGACCTTCAGATTCACTTAATTCAAACTCTGGCTTCAACCTTGGTCGATTTGGGCTCTAGGCTAAGCTCACTTGAAGGGTCTATTAGGCTTCCTGAAGGCACTAATTATTGTTCTTGTTCTCCATTAATTAACAGACTTTCAGCCCTCCCAGAAACCTTGTGCTCGCTTTTGGACAGCGTGAAGTCCCACACTCACGGCAGTGGCAAACCTACCCAAACGGTTCAAACTGGGTTCCCCTCTAAACAGTCTTCGTGTTCTGTAATATATGACACATTGCCATCTCCCAGAGGAACTACCTCTCTCCCTTGGGAACCAGATCTCAAAAAGTCAACCTCCTCTGGTCTTCAGACAATGGGCACTGGTATTAGTGACCATAAAGCCGGCCTGGTGCCATTTAGCACTCTCAGCCCAACGGCCATTGCGACTCTATCGGCCACTATTCAACCCAGACATGTTGACCCAGCTCCTCTAAACGTCCCCCATCTGCCCTCCCATCTCCCAATAAAACCACCAACCTCTAGAAGGGATAAAAAGAAACTCAAAAAACAAACCAAAAAAACAACGGCTCGCAAAACGGAGATCCGGGCTTGTTGGGGCAGTGGTTTTCACTGAGCCAGACTCAGAAGAGAGGGGGTAACTCATGTTCCTATTTTCAATCAGGCCTCAAAAATAAAAACGGAAACCCCGACTCCAGAGTGGCTCTTACTGACAACAACGTTTCCATCGAAAACCCTTTAACAATTACTCAGGAAGTTCCCAAGGTGAAAGCCACCTCAGAACTGCATTCTACTATTACTAAGCCCGGCATTTCAACGACTCAAATCATGGGGCGCACCCCCACAAGCTCGAAGTTCGGTCACTCAAGACACCACCGCTCAGTCTTCAAGGGATGTCTCAAACACACGGAGTGGTCCCAACAATTGTACAGGAAACGCAGGTAATCACACTGCTGTTCCATGTGTCATAACAGCCAGTGGCCTGTCGGGCCCTTCTTTGTGACATCCAATAGGCGACTTGACCAAAACCTTCTGGGTCCATCCACCACAATGCCACTACCCAATCAGCCTCAACTTTTACAGGCCTCGGTCGGGCGAAGACAATTAGAGGAGAATCATTTTCCACCTAATGTTACACCTCTTCACTTTAAGGCCCCTCTGCTCCCCTTTGACGACGTTGGGGGGCAGAATTAGCAAGGTCCTGATAACTATACAGAACTTAATTTTATTCCGCATTATGCTCATAGGGGCCCACATGATATTCTCAATAGAAAGAATCTTCTACGTCTATTCAAGCATGTCCCGGCCCTCACGGGGATAACTTCCTCTGACCTAACAGCAGTAAAATTCGCTCGTGTCCATGTAGAAACAGCTGCTTCCGAAGCAAAGGGGCTTCGGAAGCAGCTGTTTCTACATGGACACGAGAAACCTTAAGGGACTCCATTCTTGGGGAAGCCAGGTTTTTTGAAGACTGGGGCATAGAACTCTGGTTTCCCCCTCAACAAAAATACCCCTATGTTCTCCTCCAGGAAGACCCAGTGAGGTCTCATACAAGCATCCTGAAAGGGTCACGGGGTGCAACCCACGACTGGCTGCCAGACGCATCAAAGGCGGACAACTCCATCAAACTTTCATACAATAATAATCAATGTTAGGTGAGATGCAAATCAAACTTTTCTGCCCCCATAACATTTATAGCCGCCATGGGCTCTCTCACCGAGCGCAGTCAGTATCCTGCTCCTAGCAGAATTCTTCCAACCCCTCCTAACAGTTTATTAAAATGGTCAGACTCTAAAATGACCATTTCCTCCTGGAATGTGGCTGGGCTTAAGTCAACATTTTCATCCAAATCTGCAGTGGACTATTTGAGCAAAAGTGACATCATCTGTTTACAAGAGACCTTGTCCCTATCCCCATCAGTTCTCCATGGCTACTATGAATTCTTCCAATCAGCATCTCAGCCTAATTCTTTTGGCCGACCTTCTGGCGGTTTTTCCATTTTCATTAAACACTCTTGTAAGAGCACAGCCACACCTCTCTACCGAAACTTCCCGGCTGGGCAAATCATAACTAATCTCAGGTCTTTCAACCCAAACAAGGGCCTTCCCTCTTCTTTTAATTAATTGTTACCATAACACAACTAAAACATAAAAGTCATCTGCAAGAGCTCTCCTAATCAAGCACCTGGAAAAGCTCCTACTTGAGTTCACCTCTGCTGAAGTCCTGTTACTAGGTGACTTTAACATCAGGGACTTGGTATCCAATGATCTCCTAGCCACCAAAACGAAAGAGCAAGAAGCCATGAACATTTCATTATCCAACTGCAATTTACGCTCTGCAAAGTAAATTATACTGGCACAAGATCCCAGTGTACATCTATCTGCAACATTTAAGAATCTTTCGACTATTGATTATATCTTTTTATCAACATCTCTGGCAAGCCAATTAGATCCCACTCGTACAGAGAGTGACCACAACACCCTGACTGCAACAATGGACCTACAAGTTCCTGTTGCTGTCAAAGTCACTGAAGTGGGGCATTCAACGCAGACTGAATTTCACACTCTAGTCAGAAGAATTAAATGGGATTCTTTAGGTGCCAATAAGGTGGGCAACTGGCTCATGGAAATAATCCTAAATTTCACTCAATACCTTCCCACTGACTACCATCATAGGTGAAACACTGCAATAACCAAATTAAGAAACCTCTTAACGGGACCTGTAGTTCACGACAGATAAACCAGGCCCCACTTGCAGCGGTCTCTCGACTTGGCTACAGTCAACGAAAGAAGAGCCCTAAGGAGGACCGTGCGCTTGCATAAACTCAATGCTACAGTGCTCACTGCCAAAAAAATGGCCTTATTATGTAAAGCCTACAAAAAATCAACATGGGAAGCTCAGAAACAAAGAGAACAGAAGGATTGGCTAAAAATACTTGGTCTGTTAAAAGAAAAAAACCTAACACATTTCTGGAACCATATAAACAAACTTCGCTCTTCCATCAAGAGTAGGGGGAATGTGGTGTCTGAAGAAACCTGGTCACGGTATGTCACTCAACAATACCACTGTGAAAGCCCAGACCTTACTGGATGTTGAAATTAGAGAGTCTAGATAACATGTCAACGGATGTCCGTGAGCTGACCACTTCGGTACAGGTCTGCAGGTTTCTGAAATCCATGAAAAATGACGGTGCCCCAGGGCCTAAAGGCCTTCCATCCGCCGTATTTAAATGTGCGTCGGACGAATGGGCCAAGCTGTTATCCCCCCTGTACAACTATGCGTTCACTACATTCCAGATACCAGATTCATGGAAAGGCTCGGTTTTATGCCCAATTCTCAAAAAAGGAGATCCTTCCCTTCCAGCAAATTACCGACTCATAGCCTTACTAGATCTCGAGGCTAAGGTTTATGCTCGGTGTCTTCTCAAGTCATTAGAAGAATGGGTTGCGAAAACAATATTTTACCATACTTTCAAACTGGGTTTCGAGCTTCTGCCTCCTCAATTGATAACATCACCACCCTAGCTATTCTGAGTCATCAAGCAGTCCAAAGAAGTCAGCTTCCCCTTTTTTGCTGCTTTATAGACTATAGTGCCGCCTTCAATAAAGTGTCTCGTAACACTCTCTGGAGGAAATTAAACACGTGGGGGATCCCATGGGATTTGCTTGGAGCCCTTATTTATTTGCATAAGAACACATAGGTGTGCGCTAGAACAGGCCCCACTACTGTTTCCGCAAAAATCTCCACTTCAGACGGCCTAAAACAAGGATGCGTTCTCGCACCCCTCTTGTTCAACCTCTACGCAGCTGACCTTGGGAGATTCCTGGAGCATAGCAGCCACAATTGGGTCATGCAAAATCGAAACTGCACATTTTACAATATGCTGACGATATTGTCATAATGGACCAGGCCAAATCTGGCCTCCAATGAGCCCTGAGCAAGCTTGATGTATATAATAAAGCTAATGATCTCAAAATCAACCAGGACAAGACTAAGGTCCTGATTTTTGGCCGCTGCAAAAAAAAGAAAATTCTATCATGGAGCATCGGGTCCGAAAAGATTAAATCGACATCAAAGTTCAACTACTTGGGTATATGGTTAGGTGAGTCTTCTAGACCATCAGTCCACTTAGCAGCCCTGAAAAAGAGAGCCGGAGCAATAACATACAGCCTGCCTCGACTCAATCAGTCCCTGAGCCGGCCCTCAGCTGAACCTATACTAAAGGTGATTAAAGCCATCCATCTTCCCGCCGTAAATTATGGGCACCAGGCCTTTCCTGACGTATGTACGGCCAGTCTTGACCATGCCGAGACTACTATCTACAAAATAATCTTTCGACTCCTGAAACTTATACACAGGGCAAGACTACGACTGGAGTTGGACCTCACAAGACAATCTCTCTCCTGTGAGGCAGATACCCTGAAGTACAACATAAGGGTACTAAAAGCTGCAGATAATAGTCTTAAAGCTCGCTTAAAAGAAAACTTCACCAGTTCTGGGAACCCATCGAATCATCAAATTGCAAAGGCCATAAGATCCCTACAAATTGATGAATCAACATTAACAGCAGACTCTATTCCCTACGCAGTCTGGAAAAGGGCCATAAACAAGCAGGCAAGACAAATCTCCTATCAGATGGACTTTCGGTCTTTAAAATCAACTACTATCTTGCTTCCTTTGAATGAATCATACCTCCCAGGGTTACCGCAACCATGTCTTTTTGACAGCTTAAACGCATTGGCCCGCAGAAACATTATGTTTATGTGTCTCCTAGACCTGCGATCCATTGCTTTTAACCGATGGGCCCCACGTGGAGAGATTGTGCAATTACAGGTCCGAATCATGGCTTCATCTTCTGTGCTGCTGTCCTGTCTTAGATGCCTCTAGAAGAGTTCTCCTAAAGCCATTATATCGAAAAAGGGGCATTAATACATGGTTGGAGGCATCTGCACTTTGCTTTACACGAACAGACACTTAAACACTCGCAAGGTCCGGAAAATATGTGAGAGTCTTGGAAAAGCTACTTCTCCCCCTAATGCCTCTCCCAATCTGGTCCCTGCTCCTCAAAAACGTATTAGAGACTATTTTACTGTATGTCATAGTGTTTTCTTACTACATTAAGTCATAATGTTCATTTTAGCTCTGATTTTAACGCTTTTTATCTGTTGTTAAGGCCACTGTATAAGATTGCCTTGTCTGAATAATGTGTTTTAAATGTAATAGTCAGTTCCGCCCTGCTCTTAATGATGCCAAGACGTTACGGAAGCATCTCCATTGCAATGGTTTTAATTAACTGTGCAAAATCTAATATATATATATCTATAACTGTGGGGACTGAAATAACCTTTATTTGTTATTTTTATATATTAAAAATATTATTCCAGGAAGAACCACAATGGTAACCAGCAAAATAAAAGTGAGAACCGGGCTAGAGCCAAGCCAAGGTTCTGGCTTGGCTCTATGATCCTGCTCACAAAGCAAGCCAAGAAAATATTTAGCATGTACACCATGCAACCATCATCATGTAAAAATATCGTGCATTTTCTTCTAAATTCAAAAAAGTCTATTTGCTATAGCGTTTCACTTTAGTATATCAGATAATCTTACTGTTTTCAAAGGTATTTATTAAGATTGATAGTTTTTAAACATGAACCTAGAAACATTCCTGCCCTCCTGCCCCCACCCTGACCTCAAATTTACTATTGAACGAAGAGGAAAGTCAGTCGTCATGTGTATGTGTGACCTAGATTCATGCTATGGATGGAGCGCCATTACAGCAGCTATTAAATCCGACACAAGAGCTTTTTGTACAGCTCACATTCTGAACTCAAGCATTTTAAAGAGCTCTTATATTTGGTAAAGACGTATAAAAGAGGTTCACTAAAATAAAATATATGCCTAAACTCGCACAATCTAGTCAAGATGGGAAGCCCAAATTAAATTCCATGGGGCATATTATCAAGCACGGCGTTAAAATTATCGCCGCTTTAGCTGCAGAAAACTGCTGCTAAAGCACGGATAATGGGCTTGATAATACGCCCTTGAGAATTCCAATAGAAGCCCATGTTCACACCAGAACCTGGGCTTCTATTGGAATTCTCAAGGGCGTATTATCAAGCCCATTATCGTCGTTTTAGCAGCAGTTTTCTGCAGCTAAAGCGGCGATAATTTTAACGCCGTGCTTGATAATATGCCCCCATGTTTTCTAATTCCACATTGTGAAATTCCGGCACAAGATGGGCTTCTTTTTCTTTCTCCTTTCTTACATAATAGCTTAATGAGTTGTTTGTGAATTGTGAATTGTGCTACAAGTATTAGAGATGGGGATCCACTGAAGGCTCCAGGGAGATACCTGTCTCTGACTCAGCTAGAGGTCATTTTGGACCCTTGAGCCCACAATGAGCCGAGCTTTCAAGTAGCTTCCGCCTGCTACCGACGCGTTGCCCCATGCACCAAGAGATAAAAAGCAAATTTAATGCTACGACAAAACAAAAAACACGCCTGGATTTTGCACGAGGTATGTGGTCGGTTTTATGCCAGCTTTTACTTCTGCGCAGTGATTAATTAAGTAAAAAACTGACTTTTACTATTGATTTCATTTTTCACACAGTATACCCCTTACTGCATGGTTTCGCCTCCACAGTTTCCTCCAGGGAGCAGTTTGAAGTAATTGTGAATGAGGATTGCAAGCAATATATAAAAACACCTTGATAACAAAATCTGATGTGAACACCATTTGTGCCGATTTGACATTTAATCAGAAGGCACAGTTGGCCGCATATTACTACTAGGAAGAATAAAGACCTGTGGTCAAAGGCCACACTTTCACCAGAGAGCACCTGCAACTGAGGAAGGAAGTTCAATGTTGAGCAGAGATTGGCACAACACACCTTCTTCAAGACCAGGATTGGGATCGGTTGTTGTGATGGGGTTGCATTGAATTTATCTTCCAACATAAACCAAGAATGATAAAACTATTTTTCATATGGCAATTTATTGTTTTACAACACGAGACATATCACATGATTGGTTTCTGTGAAGCAACATCTTCAAAAGTTCACATGGCCATGTTATATGTATTAGAATCTAAGACTAGGCATATATGCATGAGGAGCAATTTTGGGTTATCGTCTATTTGCCACTGAATTACATTTTTCAGTGTATACTTCACTCTATTCCAGAAGGAACTGATTTTAGGGGCACAACAATGTAGTGCAAAAGGTCTTGGAGACAGTCACCACATCTCAAGCAATCAAAGAGTCAATCTTCCCACACCTCTATAATTTATCCTATGTCAAATATATTTCAACTGATTCAAGCTATATTTTATAGCTATGGCAAATTCCAAGAAGGTCTTTCACGCAGTCTGCTTGCCACTCTCCCTCAGAGAGCTGTCCCACATCCCATTCTCATGCTTTATTGAGATCATAAAAATGTATGAGGGTGTGATGTATCAGGGAACAGTAAAGTTTAAACATTTTCTTGGACCTCATAATTCCCAATAATACATGGTCTTTCAGGGGGTTAAAGTCAAGAAGTTCTGTCATGTTGCTAATGTATGAGTTGTAAAAATCATGTCATAGTTAATTTGCACGTCTCAAAAAGGAGAACACAGCAGCAGTTGCAGTTCCATCTTTCCCCATACATGAATTGCAATGGGTGCATAGTCACCATCATCTACTTTTCAGTGGTGAAGGCAGGTTCTGTGTTCAAGTTGTGAAGCCAGTCGTTGATGGCAAAATGGTGTGCAGCTCGGTAATATGACATCTACCGCCCCAATACCTTCTCAGTATTGAAACTTACTACATTTGGCCATGGTTATCTGAGGAATATCTCCTGCCCTTAAAAAGGAGGCATGGGTGGAGCTCGTAGAGTCAGGCTACGCGGAACTCTGCGAGGCAAAAAACTCTGCTGCACTATGTAGAGTTCTGCGAGTGGGCGGAGCTGCTTGGCTTGCCCGTTCATATTATGTTTCTACATCTTACACAGTGTGAAGCAAGTTTTCGCGCCAGAAATCATGCGCGAATGGCACCACTCGGTAAGCATAGGCGAAGCCATTTTGTTTTCTGTTCTGTTTATGGTGCTGGGCCTGTTTTTAATCCTTAATTAACCTTTTCTATCCTCCCCCATCAAACTTAACTACTCCTCATTTTTGTTTATTGTATTAGTCTGTGTATTATCTTTTCATGACATTTTGTATTTTTTCCTTAACTTCCTTATTTCTTCCTTCCTTCCTATTCCTGTTTCTTTTCTGGTTTACCCTCCACCCAGTGCCATGGCAGAGCAGGTCAATGAAGGGAGCATTGGAACCAGGTCCCCCTTAACAGCCAGCAGCAGCCGCTTACCTTGTGGAAAGTGGTGCCACCAAGGAGTGCAGCCCAGCGCAATCTTTTGTGAGGTTGAGGTGGAGGTGGTTGAGGTGGTATCACACATTATTTTTGTACAGCACCACCTCCCCACCATGCTAACAGCAGGCAGCAGGTCTGGGCATGGATACTCCCTAAGGGAGTGTTGGGTGTATTGGAGGAGGATGGGCAGGTGTTTGCGCCGCTCCACCCAGGTCCAGAGCACACAGCAGTAGCTACTGCACTGCTAGGCAGATTTCCTGGACCAGGGGCAGGACCTGCTCCACCTGTTGGGCATCAAGATTGCAGGACGCGGTGAGTAATTATTTGTTGCATTTGTGTTCTACAATGCTAACATTTATTTTCTGAATAGCATGCTGCTCACACGCAGAGGTAAGTTTAGTTTACGTTAACAATATTAAGTGATCCAGTTTGATCACTTAATATTTCTTTTCCTACTGCCATCATAGTGAATTAGTAATATCAGTGAGTTAGCTCTCTCTGTGACTTTTCATTATGAAACTCATACAGTCCCAAGCAATCTTACAGTGATGTGTAGTATACATGTATGCATTGCAAAAAAGGGAGACTGAGTTGGTCCATTCAGGGGGTGGAGAAATGATAATAGAAGCAAAGATCATTCATTCAAATGCATTAGTTCCAAATGTAGTTTTTGTTAAGGAAATTTGGAATAGGGATTTTAGGATTAGTATGGCCAACTCAATGATAGTAGATAGCATCGATAGTAGTACTATAGGTGATCTGATTTAGAAAACTACAATGTTACTGCATTTGCCTGTCATAAATATTTGTGGAGATTAACTGTACCACTAATCTAACTTTTTTAATCTTTTTCATTTCTTACATCAGCACCCAAGAGCAAGAAGAGGGAAGCATGGAGGTGGGTCCGGAAGGGGCTAGTGAGAAGGCGCCGACCACCAGCTTCGCTACTGAAAGCTCTGCTAACCCCAGAAAGTCCTAATATTCATTATTATTATTTTCCTAACTTTAAGCTTTGCCCATTATTTTATACTACTTTTAATTTGTCTTGTATATTTTTTTAAACTGTCTCCATTTTTCCAACTCCCCTATCCAATTTTTGTTTAATTCTAATTATCCCTGCATTATCCTTTTTTTCATATTACATGTTTTGTTTTGTTTTTGTGAAGCTGACTTTCTCTTGTCTGTAATAGACTGTGATTTCTTCTGCCTTGTTGGTAATCTTTCCCTTTCCCCTATATATCTTGCGGTACTGCACGACTAAGAACAGATTTTTGGTAATCTACAGTCCAAGTAAGCTAGTATTATAAATTATATTCACCACATATGTTTGTTGAGAAGGCTTTTTTTCTTGTTCATGCTCTAACAGTTATGAGAGAGGGGCCAATTCTCATGGACCCCCCCCCCCACCCCCCATGTTGTGCGGTGTAATTCATTTATACAGTATACTAGCAGTTATCATGACAGTGGCTGGGAATTATGAGGTCCCATTACATTTTCCAACCAACACTATATGTTTTTCATTGACCATTATTCCACCCCCCACCCCACCCAGTGCACTTCAATACTCAGAGTCGTCATCAAAGGCTATAGCTCTGCCCCTCAATTACAAAACGTTTTTGGTTGGCTTGACTTCCTGACTTTTCTAACATTGTCAAACAACAAAATTCCCAGAGTGATATTTAAGATACTGCTAACTGCACTGTAGTGATGTACTGTGGTTGTATTTTTTTTATTTTAAAAATTGCATGAAGAAAAATGTGTAAGGTGTTTTTTCTAGACAGACAGCCCACCAACAGTTCCACTGCAGGAGAAGAGTTGGTTGGAAGGGGGAGAAGCGGCGGCAGGGACGGGCTCTGGTAAGTCACATTGCTTGCTTCCTAACAATTACTGTTCTACTCACCAGCTACATGGGCGTCGTCATGACTCGTGATCAAGAATCACCCACTTTAGCAGCTACAGCGGTGGTTGAGTTTTAAAGGCCTCTTCTATCTGTAACTCCAGAAAAGCTGACAAAATGAATGCTAAAAATTATGGCTTGATGGAAATGGCAAAGAACAGAAGGTTAAAAGAAAGCATGTGTGAAATGGTATATTAGTGAACGGGTGCATGGGTGGTCAAAAAGATATGTGGGTGGTTATTGGGTAAATGGATGGATGGGTGAAAGGATGGTTAAAAGAAAGGGTGGATACTGAACGAGTGGATATGGATTGGAAATTTTGTTGAAAGACTGGATGAGAGGAAGTAAATCTTAAATCATGGTAGGTATGGGTGAATACAGAAGAATGAAAGGATGAATACATAGATGGTTGAATGAATATAAAAGGGAGGTCTTCTGGAGAGGGCCATGCTGCTCATCTACTTCAATTACTTAGTTTTATGATTATAGAAGCAATGGCTCAAAGTGTTTTTTTTAATTTTTTATATTTGGTCTACTCCCTTGACTCACTATATTTGTTAAACGAGGTAGATATGTATCCCAGCCATCATCATTCATCACCTCCCTCCTTGCGCATGGCATTTTGCCACCCATGACCTAAGGCAGTATGGTTCAATTCATGACTACAGTGTTGGCTGTGCAATGTGTGTCTGCTTCAATTAATGCAGCATTTACAAAGTTTTCAATGCATTGCAAACTGAACACAGAAGGTGTGTTTCCATTCAACCACTCAGTCTGCTTTTAGTAATTCACTCCTTTATTCTTTCCTTCTTCTGTCTCAGCCCACCAAAAAATTAAAAAATCCATTATTCGTATGTGCCACATTTTTATGGCCATGTGAAGTGATTCATGAATATATTTCATGGTTTCCCATTACAGATATATGCATGTTAAAATTTTTCCTTTTCTACATTTGTCAACTACAGTGACTAAATAAGCCGAAGCTTAGTCACATGACAATGATCAGTGACACCCCACTATTCTATAGCAAAAGCTCCTACCTACCTGGCCTAATCCCTCTACCTTACCCTCAGTACTCATTGATTGGTGTGTACTGTTCAAACAGATGTTGCAAAATGTAATAGGTTGAGTTCCAATGTGTTGGTACCTCCTGTATGAGGGCTTTAACTGGTACTCTATTAGCATGCTGAATGATCCTTAACTGCTACCAGGCTTTAAAAGAATGTCTGGAAGGAGGACAGATTCTTCTGAAGATGGTCAGTGAGTTGCTGATTAGGTCTTCTTTTTTGAGAAAATCCCAGACAATAATCTTATGCAGTGCGCCAACACAGGACCCTAAAATTGACACCAACTGCCATAACCTTAACTATATTGCTGCCATTGTGCGTGGCAACAAACCCAATTCTGAGACCTCTGGGTCACAGCCATTCCAACACCCTGCTCTTAAAGTCTTCCAAGATGTTTGCACCTGTATGGGATTTCTCCATGTCGAACATGGCTATGGTTGCTTGCTGCCGAATGCCCTTAAAAGTATCTTTAGTGCTGAGACCAGAAGCTATCTGTTGCTTAACCTCCACAAAAGAGATCCAGTGTGCTGGGAACCTTCAATTTCAGGCCGATGGCCACCACAAACAGAAACCTACTCCTTCCACGAAAGAACAAGCAGTTGCAATGAAATAGGTCTCACATTTGTGAAAGCTGGAGCTCTTTGTGTTGAAAATTACAATGTTTTTAACTTTTTTTTTGTATGCAGTGGAGTGAAGATATTTGCATAGTACTATTGCCATTTGTATTACCTTGCGGGACTGGTGAGCTAGAAAATGGAAATAGGTTATGAGGTGGGGGAGACAAGAGTAATATGTTGGCTGGAAATAGCAAACACGTATAGGGAATGCTAAATTAGGTAAATCATGTGAAATGAAAGTTGGAACAATATAGTTACCTTAACGCCTTTACACTTATTATCCAGAAATCATAGAGTGTTTTTGCCTGAAAGGTTAAGAGCATGAAGAGCATGAATACAGGGTTGGAAGGGAACGGTTTCAACGTAAATTGCTTGTATCCTCCAAAACATAAGCAGTATGGTTTAAAAAGACCACATCCCTGAACACAGGACTGCAGAACACATTTTATAAACTAAACTAAGAAAAACAGCTAAGAAAGATAATTTTAAATGTTTTCCACTTTATGCATCAACCAGGTATTGCAATACCTCCAGGAATGATGCACCTTCCCACCAGGAGAAAACAATTCTGTTCACAGAAAGAGGAGAAAATTAATGTAGCGCTTCACTGGCAAACTCTGTAAAATGGCGCTAATTTGGGTGGTTGTGAATGGCACCAATCTGGCCACTTTGCAACCACTCTGTATTGTTTTATTTAGTGTTTATTTTTCATACTTTGAAAAAACAAATCTCTCCACCCTGAGGTCGCACTTTCAAATAGAAAAAAGCACACAACCCAAAACTGCGTTTCTAGGTGCACGCAAACTGCACTCTTACATCTACGACTTCAGCCGATGAATCTCAGGTGAACTTATAAGCATGCGACAGACAGGACAACTAACAACGATGGCCTATGAAGCGCATGAAAGTCAACCAATTTTACAAAGCACAAGAGTCTAGATGAGCTTCTCACACTGTGTGCAATAACAACTTTGGAGCCAAACAAACAACCACATTGACTGCAAGCAGGTTTCTAAACATACAGCACAGCAGTTTCTAAGCACACAAACTGTAGCCGCGGAGCTAAGAAGCTGGAGTCGAGCTACGAAACAGAAGAGCTAAAGGGGATCTTCAAAGCACACATACAAAGCTGCACTTCGAGGCAGGATACAGAACAATTGTTGCCAGTCCTCTGTGCAACCGATTCTTAGTAACACAAAGCAAGCAAAGGCAGCTTTATAACAAGCAGCTTACAAATGCAGCAGAGTTGTTCAGAGCACCAGGGCTGGACTGGCAGTACCGGGCATCAAGTGTTTCCCTGGTAGGCTAGAAGGGAAGGGTGGGGTCCGGTCTTGTCACTGGGGCTGGTTTTGCAGCAGTGCTGCAATATCGGCCACCAGGAACAAAAGCAGCAAGCAGGTATAATCCACTTGCTTTCGTCACTGGGGGCCAGCCAGTGCTTCACACTTGCAGATACACACACTCCTCCTGTCGTGTTGTGGTTCTCCCAATGATGACAGACACCGTGATCGTTAACTACGGAGCTTTATTACATATATCTTCTTACTTTGCCGTCCCTATTCTAACTGCCCGCCTCAGCAGTCGCTCCTCCTTTTCCCCTTCCTCCCGATACTCCGCCCCTTCAACTACTAGCCTGCGCACGACTGTACATCTCCCCCTTTGTTAACAAAACAATGTGACATAAGTTTATATTTCTTCTATTAACCTCTTGGGCCGTTGAATTGTCTGTCGCGTTCGGAGGGACCGGCCTTCAGCCACAGTTTCGGAGGGGCCTCCATCACCCCCTTCCTGATTGGTGGTAGCCTCACCTTGTTCTTCACAGTGCTCAGTTCCAGTTGTCGTTGGCCCCGCCACAAGTGCTTCTTGCATGGCTGGACTGCATTTTTGGAAGTGAGACACGTTCCGAGTAATGCGCCTGTTTTCTGATTCCGCAGTCAGCATGGTGCCTTTTCGTCGAGTGATTGTTAAAGGCTCCGCTCTAAACCTGCAGTCTGTCTTTCGGCCTTGTTCTTGCTTGACCACAACACAGTCCCCTTCCTGAAAGGAGAGGAATCTGGCTCGTCTCCTGCCGTCAGCATATGCCTTCATGTTTTCCTTGCCTGCTCTGTCCGCGATCGCCACTTTGTGATGGATGCGGCTTGGGGACACTGATCGTAACGCTCCCTCCCAGGTAGGTATCCGTGTTCGAATGGGGCGCCCTAGCATGAGTGTGGCCGGAGATTTGCCAGTGGTAGCATGGGGTGTTGTTCGATATGATCGAAGCACATCATTGAGAGCCGTTTGCAAGTCTCGTTTGTCAAGCGTGGCTTTCTGGAATGTCTTCTTTAGGGTGGCCATGAACCTTTCAACGGTGCCGTTGGCTTGCGGCCATAGGGTCGTTATTCTCCGGTGTCGCACATCCATTAACTTCACAAAGTCGCTGAATTCCTGTCCGTTGAAAGGGGGACCATTGTCTGTTTTTAATTCCTTGGGCACACCCCAGGCTGCAAAGACTTCGTCCAACACTTTAATGGTGGCGGCAGCGCTGGTGGATGGCACGAACTGGGCGATGGGGAATCGTGAGTATTCATCAATTACTACGAGAACATACTTGCCCGATTGCATCGGGCCGTAGAAGTCCATGGCTAATTCGTGCCATACCCCGGGTGGTAGTGGCGTCATCTGAAGTGGGGCTGGAGGATCCCCGTGCCCAACCACTTGGCACTGCGGACAATCCTTCAGAGTGAGCTCCACCCTTCTGTCAAGAAACGGGAACCAGACCCACTCTCGGAGAGCCCTCTTTGTCGCAACTACACCTCGATGACTTTCGTGAGCCAGGTTAATGACTCCTTGGCGCTGTTGGCTGGGGATGACAATTCGGTGGTCTCTCAGTAGCAGGCCCTCAGCGGTGACAGACAGCTCTCCGCTTACGTTTCTGAACGCCTGCAGTTCCTGACGCGTCGTCGGATCACTCCCTTCCTGGGGCTCTTCGTGCCGCCATCGATGTGTCTGCACCCTGCGGATCACCCCCTGCAACATCTCATCTTGTGACGTGGCTTGTTGAATGACCTCCAGGGGAACAGCAGGCGGTCGCGCTTGATCCACCACAAAGTGGATATACTCCTCGGCCACAGACGGTCTGGAGAGTTGGGATGCCCTGGGGTGTCGCGACATATAGTCTGCCGGGTTAGCTGACTTTCCCGGCTTATGTACGATGGTGTAAGTATACTCTTGCAAGCGCAGTCCCCAGCGTTCAATGCGAGGCGGCATTTTGGAGCGTGGATTCCCGAAGATGGTGACGAGCGCTTGGTGATCCGTCACCATGGTGAAGTGTTTCCCATATATGAACACGTGAAAGTGTTCACAGGCCCACACTACCGCCAGACTCTCTTTTTCGGGTTGGGAGTATGCCTTCTCCGTGTTGGAGAGACTCCGGCTGGCATGAGCCACTATGTGGCGTTGATCTGTGTCGTTGTCGTATTGTGCTAGGATGGCACCTAGGCCGACAGGGCTGGCGTCCACCGTTATTTCAGTCATGCGGTCAGGGCTGAAGTATGCCAGACTCCCAGCTGCTCCTACCGCTTGCTTAATCTCCTGGAAGGCGTGCTCGCACTCACGAGTCCACTCGAATGGCTGTCCTTGCTTGGTCAGTGTTCGGAGTGGGTGGCTGAGGGTGGCATAGTCTTTGATGTACCTCGAGCAGTAGCTCGCCATTCCCAGGAAGGACCGCACATCGCTGACATCTCGTGGGCTCTCGGTGTCATTCAGCGTGCTCACTTTATCAGGGTCGGGCTTCATCCCGGCCCCCGAGAAAACGTGCCCAAAGAACTTCAGCTTTGATTGGTGAAACTCGCATTTATCTTTGTTGAGCGTTAAGTTTGCTTCCAGAAGGGCATGGCAGACTCGGTCCAAGGCAGTGTCATGGTCCTGGACATTCGCCCCATACACCAGGATGTCGTCACTATAGTTCAGTGTGTTGGGGATGTGATGGATGGTCTGGCGAATGGCCTCTTGAAATATTTCGGCGGCTGAGGAGATGCCGAAATTCAGTCTTTTATATCGGTATAGCCCCAGGTGTGTTGCGAATGTTGTGATGTACCAAGAGCTCTCGTGAAGTTCCAACTGATGGTACCCTTTGTTGAGGTCGAGCTTGGAAAACACTCGAGCACCATTCAGTGCTGCTATCATGTCACTCAGGTGGGGGCCTGGGTGACGCTCTCTCTCGATGGCGGTGTTGGGCATCCGCATGTCTACACACAACCGCACCTTTCCCGGAGTCCCTTTCTTCGGAACAATTACCACTGGTGACACCCATGGTGTGGGACCCTCCGTCCGTTCGATGATGTCGGCCGTTAGCAGATCTTGCAGTTCATCTTCCACGGCCTGCTGGAGATGGAACGGCACCTTCCGAGGATGTTGGGCACCCGGCCGGACTTGGTCATCAATGTGTAGACGGATCTGGCCCCTGTTCATCTTGCCAAGTCCCATGAACAGCTTTGGGAACTTGTGGACAATGTTGCAGTCATTGCTGACACGATACAAGATCTCTACCAACCGCAGTCGTTCGGCCGTCGGCAAACTAAGAAGACAGTCAGCTTCTGGCCCTTCTATGACATGTATCACGGCAGGAACTGATATTGTTTGGTGTCTAAGTACAGTCGAGAACTTCCCGAGACAAGGAAGTGGTTTCCTGGACATCCAGGTGTAGACCCGGACATGTGCTGGACTTAATCGAGGACGAGGCTTCATTTTGTTATACTCTGTCACAGGGATGTAGTTCAGTGACGCACCACTGTCCATTACAAATTTTGTGTTATGTTCGCCGACGCTGATATCCAGTCGGGGATATTTCTTAAGTTGATCTGGGTCAGCGATCATGTTGGCATATTCAACAGAGTATTCTCGTTCGTCTGATGGTGATCTGGACTCCCGAGATGGTGACCTCCTTGACCATCGCGATGTCTGCGACTCCCGGCTGGAGTGAGAGGATCTTGACGACGACTTTGAGCGGTCGTGCACCGCTCGCGCGTGGTGTTGGCGGGTGTCGCCGCGCGACGTCCCGTGTGTGTTCTTGTCCTTCTCCCGGCGATACTCGCTGCACATGGCCTCAAAGTGGTTGCTCCGCCCACACTTGCGGCACTGCTGTCCCATGGCTGGGCACGCTCCGGTATGCAGGAAATCATACCCGCATCTGTAGCATTTCCGTGCTGGTGCTTTTCTCACATGATCATGGCGCTTGCTTCTCCGCCTTGCTTCCGGCTGACGGTGTCCAGAATAACGGCGGCGCGACGATGGCCGGGAGTGCCGCCCTCGCTCCCTGGACCCTCAGCGGGAGCGACTGGTCCGCACATGGCATACCTGTTCCCTGCGTTCCGTACGTCCTGCTTCCATGGTCCTAGCGTGCTCCTCAGCCTGATCGTGCACCCTCGTCATTTCTTCTATTTCGTCAAGGGTGTGGCTTTTCTTCAACAGTTTTCTCCTGAGCGTCTCGGACTGGCACCCGTTGATGACGCGCAGCCGGATGGCGTCGTCCGTCGAGAACGCTTCAAAATTGCAGTGGCGTGCTAGCCGGCGTAGTCGAGTTATGTATGTACTCATCATCTCATCTTTTCCTTGGTGCGCCCGCTGGAACACATACCTCTCGTAGTCTACATTCTTCTTGTGTAGAAATTTCTTATCCAACGCCTCTCGTACCTTGGCGTACGTCCCTGCATCCGCAGCTGGAATTTCCTTGATCATTTTGCTGATGTCTTTTCCCACAAGGTTGTGGAGCGCTATTAGTTGGTCTTCATCACCAAGCACCTTGGAGCCTTTGATGTAGTCTTCAAAATCTTCAATCCATTCCTCCCATCGAGGCCCCACGCTACTCCCAACCATGAGAACCAGAGGCTCTGGAGGGCGCAAGTGCGACAGTCCCATCATAACGGGTTTCACCTCTTGACATGCGGGCGAGCCGTGGTTTGACATCGTGCTTCTCTTGCGATCGTTTTAATTCCTACTTATTTGCTCTCCTGTCTTTACTTGGGCTTGATCGCTTTCTTATAATTTGCCTTTGCTTGTGTTTGCTTAATTCTTTTCTTGGCTTTGCTTGTGCTTGTCTAGTTCTCTTCTTGCCTTTGCTCGTGCTTGTTTGATTTTTTTTCTTGCCTTGGTTTGGGTTTGTTTAGTTCCTTCCTTGCCTCTGCTTGGGTTTGTTTAATTCTTTTCTTGCCTTTGCTTGTGCTTGTTTAATTTTCTTCTTGCCTTTGCTCGTGCTTGTTTAGTTGATTTCTTGCCTTGGCTTGGGTTTATTTAGTTCCTTCCTTGCCTTTGCTTGGGTTTGTTTCTTGCCTTCGCCAGTGCTTGTTTGGTGCCTGACTTCAAAATGGCCGCTTGCTTGTTTCACAAAGGGTGTCCTAGAGCAGCCGCCTGGTTTAAAGATGGCCGCCGGACCGGCACCACACACGGGGCTTGACACGAGGCTCAGCAAGTCCTCGGGTTCCTCCCCACATGAATCACGCTACATCGGCTCAGCTCCATGGGACTTCATTCACCACAGGGTAGGCGCGCGCTGTTACTGCCACTTCTCTTGGCACGCACGTGACTTTGGTTTCACGCTGGGCTTGACTTCCACTCGGCGAATTGCTCTTCGCCTGGGATCGACGCTGCACCCTAGTCCCCGCAGCAGGGGTCAGGGCAGGGGCCAGGTCCTCGCTTTCACCCTGCACTCTTAGGGCACTTGATCTGGCACAGGCTCCGGTTTCAGCGCGGGCAGCGCTGCTTTCAAACTTCTTTTCTCGCGCCTCGCCCAGGGGACAGACCACGGTTCTCTTCAGGGTTCAGGGGAGCATGCCGCTCATCCCACCCTCGTCGCCAGCTGTCGTGTCGTGGTTCTCCCAATGATGACAGACACCGTGATCGTTAACTACGGAGCTTTATTACATATATCCTCTTACTTTGCCGTCCCTATTCTAACTGCCCGCCTCAGCAGTCGCTCCTCCTTTTCCCCTTCCTCCCGATACTCCGCCCCTTCAACTACTAGCCTGCGCACGACTGTACACCTCCCAAACTCCTTGTAGTGGTCAGACTCGCTCACTACTCAACGTGCTGGGGCTGGTCCGACAAAATAGTCAGGGCTGCTTTGTGTTCCCAGTCCGACCCTGAAGAGCACATCACCTGCCACAGAGCTTCTAAGCTCGCAGTACACGAGCCACAGCCATGACAGGAACTGCAACCAAAGTCAGAAATCGCAACCGAGCTTGGTAAACAAAGCATTCAGCAGAGGGCATGGGGGCTGAGGAACTTCAGGAGGCAGACTTCGAGGAACTGACTGGGAAGGTTTGGAGGGCATGACCGGTGGCATAGAGAACTGAACCAAGCGCAGCTGTTGGCTTGAGGGTAGAACAGAAACAAGTTGAATATGCTGAGCAGGGCAGAACAAAAGAAATGCGCATCTGCCATTGTTACAGTGAAAGTGGGGCATAACATTTGTTAAAGGGAAAGCGGTGCATGGCATTTGTTAGAGTGAAAGCATGGCACAGCCCGCTCAAAAAGATAAACGCATAATGATTTAGAACTTTAATACTGTGAGCCACAAAGAATAAAAGAAAGGCGCATGGCCACCATTATTAAAGTGAAAGCGGGGCATGGCATTTGTTAAAGTGAAAGAGAGCATTGGTGCGCTGAAAAAAAAAAAACAGGAGGGAGGAGGAAAAGGCAGCTGGAGGCTGAAAATAGGGTGTGTCGGGAAAGTGCGATCAGGGAAATGGACTGTTGTGCCTGCATCTCCAGCTGCCTAGAAGAAGTCATTGTACAAATGTGCCATTGGATGGTTGCGTTCATAGTGCCCCTCCTGTCTCAACATTCCCGTAATAATAGAGTGTATTTATTTTTTTGTGGTGCCAGTGACGCATCAACTCTTGGAGAGAATCAGGAGGTGGTAGACTCAATATGCGTCTTGGGGCAGTCACTGTATGCTGTTGCTATGGTGTCTCCATCTGACTCTTGAGCCATTGCGAGGTTGCTGAGGTGGATGATACTGGAACACTGCTAGGGACAGGGCTGCTTTTCATTAAGATGTCACCTTGTTCTTCCTCATCACTTATACCTCCCACTCTGATCAGTGTCTCCGGAGCCGATTCTCCTTTCACATCACCTTGACCACCACCACGTGCAGAAAGTTGATCAAGGTGTGCCTCCAGACTCCCGGCCATTCCATCACCGTCGCCAGATAGGGTCCCTAGCTGCCTCTGCTGCCAGTGCCACCCTGGAGTGTAGAAACAACAACATTTGCCACCCAGAAATAGATGATGGTAGTGTAAGATTGGTTTGGGGTACATAAAATTAATACATTAGTGGGTATCTTTACTGTAAGGTAGAAGTGGGAAGGTACAAAGTTTCTTGGCACAGAAAAAAGGATAGGTTGCATATATCTTACCCACAAAATTATTTCTCATGCATGTTGCAGCAGTTTACCCCTCATTACAAAGAATTTGGAAAAATCAAAAAATTGTTACAAAAATCTTAATAAAAATACAGAAGAGATGTTAAAGGATAGGAGCACAAAAAAGCTATTTTCTTTTTGAAAAAATAGAAAAAAAACATTTGAATTGATGTTTGATATGAAAACAGGCAGGAAATGAAGTGTGTAGGTAAGTATTGTTAGCAGTGTAGGATGTATGCAAGGCTGTCCCGGTAGTATGAAGCCACCATCAAGCAAAACTGTTGTAATTTGGCCAAAAGTATTTCAGGCAATTTCTTACTCTTTTTTTAAACATGAAAGTTCAGGCTACCAGACAGTTATTGCACAATTCTCATTTCTTGGAAACTGTGTTCAAAAGTTCCAAGAAATTATATAGGTGTGAATGATGTTTGTTAATTGCTTTGCTGAAGGAATTGCACCATCCCTCTATGGCATTGTGAGATTTTGTGCCTCCCTCTTAACATTTAGAGTAGCAGTTTTAGCAGTTTTAGCATTCAATTGGAAACTTTGACTTTCTACTGCAACCCGACATGCTTAGGCAGACAATCCAGGTGTCTTCAAAGTAATTTAGTAAGGGGGCCAATTTTTTATCAATTTCGAGAAAGTAATCAGATTCTGAAATTGCAGTGTACAATTCTTCTACATTGTAATGAGGCACATAAGTAGGCGCACTTAATTTACTTAATTCAAACTGTAGTTTACTATCTGTAAAGTAATCCTCAACTAAGGATGTTTTAGTATTGTACACCAAAACACCTGAGAAAAGTGAAAAAAACATCCTTGAATCTGGCATATGGGGTACAATTTGGTTACCGTAGTTATCATTGATAATTCAAAGTCAATTATTACTTTTCTCAGACTTTTGCTCATTGTTTTACGTTTTACCACAGATAAAAATTCGATATAGGCTGAGGATTGCTTATCAGGTAGTAAACTATGTACCAAAGGCACAGTGGTATTATTAATGTTAGTGTGAATTATGTAAATTTGAGTGAATGGATGAGGCATGGATTTAAAGGTCCCATTCATCATCCAAATTTCAGAATTCTCAAGAGTTATCAGGTCATGTGCCGTGCTAAAAATAGCACTCTTTTTTGAGAGTTTTGGTTGTTATGGAGAAGAGAAGGTTCATCACTGAAAGATAAAGTAGGATCAGGGGGTATAATATTATCAGAGTATGTTTCAGGGGCAATACGTAGTGGATAACTTTTCTGTTTTCTTCTTTGTACCATTTTACGGAGGTTGGGAATGGAGGGCATACTGCTAGCAACATGCATGGGGATATTTTGTGATACCTCCAGCAAACCTAAGCCTAAGGTGGATGCAAGCATTTTTATGAGCTGCACATTTTCTCTAACTTCTATCTTCATTGCAGATGCAGAGTGGTTATGTTCTGTTGTACTAGGGACAGTCTGCTCCAGAGTAACCGCATTGCCTCTGCAATGGGATGAGCGATAAGGCACACATCTCCAATAATTACTGGGCTCAGTTATCTTCTCCTTGCAGTCAAGATAGCCGTTGAACTTTAAAAGTCAGTTTCCACAGGCAGATTTGAAATACAGAGCTTGGAGAAAAGATGTCATCTTGTTCAGACCTATGAAAACAAAATGAAAAAAGAAAAGGCATAATGGATACATTCTTTTAGTATGAAACTGAAATGTTTTTCTTCTTTTTTTCTGTTGGTAGGGTGGAGAACTGAACATGCTATAACTTTCTATAAGAGGTTAAAAATAGGCAAAGGAATTTTACATTTGGAAGACAATGTGTTAAAAGTTTCAACTCTAGAACATACCTTGAGGGAGGAAAATAGTGGTAATTGTTTGCTCAATAAATCTGACTTTACATTTGTGTTTACCGTGGAGTTGTATTGCCTTGGAAGAAGTAGGTGTTTGGTTGATTATCGTTCTTGGGTATGTGGCTTCTCTAAGGAAGAGAGTGCTGCTTCATTTTATCTTTCTTAAGTGATGATTCTTCCACTACAAAGAAAACACAATTAATCAAGGAGATTACTGATTATGAGTCGGACGGTCTAATGGCTGTGGAATGTTTGCTGTGAGGCACCACCAAGCATATCATGATTTTCCTCAAAGCCTTCTCATGGAGGTTCTTCCTCCATGTAACTGCTGGCTGTGAGGAGCGAAAGTGGGCCCTACAGGACCCCTCTTGCCCCTGTGCACAGGGGTGCATGCAAGGGGGCACATAATGTGCCCCCTGTAGATTTGCACCCCAAGTTCCTGCACAAGAAGAAATGCATGCCATACGCCATTCATTCCAATGCAGGAATGTGCACAAGCAGTCCCGTGGTGGTTATGTTTAAGGTTCACAATGAGCCTTTGAACAGCACTGCCACAGGACCGCCACGCTGCCCGATCACCAGCCACGAAAATTAATTGTAATCTAGCTGGTGGGTGGCAGTGAGTTTTAGTCATTCTGGAGCGGAGCAGTGGCATGCCGCCTGCTTCAGAATAGCCAAAACTCATACTCAGGCCCTCAGTGTTGTGTCTCAGAACATATTAATACACCACAGTGTACATCCAAAACCTTACAGAAGTTTAGTACCTTGCAGAGTGAGAGTACTAAATTTCTCCCACAGCCACTGTCCAGCACCTGCCCTGAGGGATGCCCCCAGTGTAGTGGGAATGGTAAATTACTGCCCCATCCGCTGCCCAGCATCTCCTCTGATAGATGCCCCCAATGGAGTGGGAATAGTAACTTAGCCCTCCAGTCACTGTGCATCACCTGCCCTGAAGGACACCCCAGCGGAGTGGGAATAATAAATTACTGCTCCAGCCACTGTCCAGCACCTGCCCCGAGGGTCGGCCCCCATCGAGTAGGAGCAGTAAATGACTGCCCCAGCCACTGTCCAGCACCTGCCCTGATGGTCAGCCCCAGTGGAGTAGAAATAGTTAATTACTGCCCCATCCACCGTCCAGCACCTGCCCTGAGGGACGTCCTCAGCGGAGTGGGAATTGTAAATGACTGCCCCAGCCACTGTCCAACACTTGCCATGTGGGACGCCCCCAGCAAATTGGAAATAGTAAATTTGACCCTCAGCCACTCCCCAACACCTACCCTGAGGGACACCCACAGGGGAGTGGGCATAGTAAATGACTGCCCCATCCACTGTCCAGCATCTGCCCTGAGGGATGCTGTTAGGTTTGAAAAACCCCATTCTTTTTTGCAGAGCAAAGGACATGACAATATGAACAAAACTAATCCTCAGGACAGAGAGAGAAAAAATAATACTGCAACTAGTACACTTTTCACATAGATACACATTCTATACATTTATCGACTAGAACCCTTTAAAACGAGGAAAAACATTAGGGGTGGGCGGAATTTGCGAAATCCACTTTCGCAAATTATCGCGAAAATGTTAAAAATTATCGCAAACACGCGGAAATATCGCGAAGATGCTGAAGTTTTTTTCCCGCATGTTCGCGAGATTTTCTGCATGGTTGCGGCTCGCCAACTTACCCATGCGGTTGCTCGCGGGCGCGGCCATCTTGTTTTCAGTTGTCTCGCGGTTCATGATCGCGAGAAGAAGGACGTGATCGCACGACGCATGACATAACTGCGGGCGCGAACTGTCGCGAGACAGGTCAAATGGCTAAAAACAATACATCTCATGGAGAACGCGACCGGATCAAGAAAACTTGTCGGCGAACGCAGGGATTCAGGTAAGGCGATCGCGCGCGCGCGAGAATGTATTATTTTACAGCGCGAGCAAGAACCAAATTATCGAAAAGCTGCGGAATGCGGAAATTTTGACATTTTCGCGCTTTCCGCGGAACGCGAAAATGTCAAATTATCGCAATTTCCGCGAACGGAATGAAATTTTAGCCCAGGCCTAATAAACATACCTCAGTTAATCAATATCATTAAAAGAGTCCGACATCCATATATTTGTAAACACCAAGAAATAATTGCATAATTGAAAAACCCCATTCTTATATACTTAACTTATTGCGTGCCATAGTAGGTTAGCAGTGTGCGGCTAAATGACGTTCCATTTACATTCATGTTATGTAACCCACTGAGTTATTCTTGTAATGCGCAAGCCTCACTTAGCAAGTGTGACTCCATTTTGTATTTCACAATCCCCATTAGGCTGTTTCCGAACTAGGCCTCATTATTCGTATTGCTTGCCTCAGCAGAACACTGTATTCAGCTATTATTTCCTTCCCTGCTCAACGTTGAAATCTGACTTACTATTGAATAGGCCATTCTGCCCTCACATTCATTTCCTTGTGTGTAACTTTGCTCCCACGTTAGGAGATGCTAAGCCTTTTCATTTTTGCTAGCTTAGATGCTTTGGGTATTTTGCCACTGTTGACCAGTGTCACAGTGTGAGTGCTTTCTGTGTAAATTGATATTGTGCTTGTTTCTCCCTGATTGGCATATTGGTTTTACTAGTAGATCCCAAGTGAAGTGCACTGATTGTGCCAGGACTGGTAAATAAATAGCTACTAGTAGGCTTGCAGCGCTGATTGTGCCATCCACATGATTGGCCCGGAAAAGACGTCTTGGGCCTGCCACCGCAGTGCCTGCGCGCAGTAGGTCCATACGGCACTCCTATGGTGGGCCCAGGGCCCCCTTCCTGGGTGGGGCATGGTGTATGTGAGGAGTGGAATATGTTCTGATGTGTGCTGGTGTGTGTGGCGTGTCCTGGTGGTGGAAAGATACCATTTTCCTTTTTCACTATTGAAGGGCTGTCCTGCTGATAGGACTCAATGGGGAATTTTTGTAACATTTTACGAGTATCTACTTCATAGAGATGAGATAGAAAATAGCAATGAGCTCAGAATTTGATAATACATCTTTTAGTAAGTATGGGTTTTAAAGTCTGTGTTTGAACACAGCACTTTTAGGAAGCGGATATTTTCTTGTCCAACTTTTCTGTGTGTTTCTGTCTTTTTGTGTATTGATTGTCTTGTTTCAGTGTGACAGAGGAAGAGGATGTGCATTTGGTGTAGTGTCCTTTTGTGGTGTCTTCACTGTGTTACTGTGAGTGTTGGCACAAATGCGTTTTACATTGCCTTTTGGATGAGCTTGTCTGCTCGTGCCAAGCTACTAAGGGGGGTGAGTAGGGGTTATCTAAAGTGTGTATTCCCCTTACCCTGACTGGAGAGAAGGGTCCCTGTTTGGACAGAGGCACCTACCTCTGCCAACTAGAGAGCCACATTTCTAACAAATTGTTCTCGTGTTTAGCTCTGAATGGCTAGGGAGTCTGCTTTTTAAAAGCGGTAAGTATTGTCGACAGGAGGTCACCTGCTTAGGTCACCTACTGTGGAAGGGAGGTAGGAGATTACCTCCTTGGCGAACTAATACAGTCAATGAGGGGCATCAGGTGCATGAAAAAGTCTTTTGTGCAACTAACAAACTGTGTTTTTCTTGGCTTCTGTGCTTGGTACATATATTGTTGTGTGCTGTTTTGTGTTGTAACTACACAAGACGGTTTGTCGTGTGTGCTTTCTCTCTTTGACGCTATCACAAGAGCCCTCCTGAGCGGTCTAGGAACGGTCATGATGGTGGCCATCTCCATAAGAAAATCAGTTGGACTCGCTTTAGCTACTAATTTTAAAGATATTGTACTCCATGCTGTGCACGTGCCCTTGAATAAATAGAGACACAGCACCTCACCAGTGTACGTCTAACTGGCTATAAAAAAAGTACCATTCAGAAAAATTGTCATGATTAGAAGTATATCACCTTGGAGTCAGCCATGTTACTGCCCCTCCTTTCTGTAAATTGATGGAATTGAATTGAAAAGAAGATGAAAGGATGGGTAGACTAGGCTGATGTTCCCTTATCTGATCCTTAAGGGGAACTATAGGTTGATGGCTCCTGTTTAAATTCACACCACTATTGCTCATGTTACCGCAACACTACATACAGTCGCAGAGACATCACGAGTCCCTTATCAGTTAGCCTGTGTAATTGAGCTGACAGCCCTTACTAGAGCTGGTGAATTGGTAGGCCAGAAGGAAAAAAGAAAAGAAAACAAATGTTGCTAGATGCTTATGTCTTTCCCCTGGTTATGATGACACATGGCCCAGTTTGTGTACTGCATGGCGCAAATAATGCACAATACTAGGAAGGGTGCCTGCATTCCCCTGGTAATTGCGCACAACACATTTTAGAGGTTAACAGTTTGAAGAGCACATAGCTCTACAGGAGGAGCTTGTTTGGAACAACACGTTTTGCTGGAGAATTCATGTAGTGCTACATTATGCTTAAATTGTCAGGTATTTATTTAATCAGGATCTCTGTTAAATTAGCAATTTTAAATTTTCCTGCCACAACTATAACTTGAGAGCACGGTCACAAATGCAATATTTATGTTGGCTTCCTTGGAAAAATTATTCTAGAGGTGTCTGCAGACCTGCACAGCCGCGAAGGTTCACAAAGTAGAGGCTGTGTCGTGATCTCTATTACTTATTGAACACAAGCTTGCTAAGACAAGAAACACAAACAAGCCATTGCTTTGAAATTCCCTTTTTGAGGTTCTTCAGATGAACAATATAGGAATGGACATATGCAATGATTCAAAGTATGTCCGGATTGTTCTTTCAGAGCTTAGTAAATGAATTAAGGCTTACCCCACTACTTGGTGGTGGGAGAGAAAACAATTAATTGTATAATGTTCTATCTTTGCCAGTTATTTAAAACCCTGCATTCTACCCACTAATAGGTCCGGGACATCCTGCAGTCATAGAAAGAGGGGCCCCGGACGTGATGCACAGCCTGGCTGCTTGTTATGGAACATCCATGAATATGATCGAGGCGGAGCTGCAGAGCAAAGGAGTGCTGGATGAGGCAGTACCACCGAAAAACAAAACAGAGAGAGGGACTATCCAGGAGCCCCAGCCTGTTGGTCCACCTGTGTTTGAGTCCTGGCCCATTGAGCCCAGCCTGTGGGCTCGACTGTGTTTGAGTCTCTGCCCCCTGGTCCTCTTGAGTCTGACCCCTTTTTTCCTTGACTTCCCTGTCCCCGGAGTATTTAGGCACAATTTGCGAACCGACGGAAGGACAGTGCACAAGAGGGAAAGTTGAATGAGTAGGGATGAACTACATGGATGAAGAATAGGGTGCAGGTATTCTGTCTAAGGGGCCAGCGATAGAGTAGGGAACAAGAGATTGGTGCACTGGCCTGGACACTGTACAGGATTAGTTGAGGGTGTCCTCCAAGGAGGGAGGGTGCCCTATCCTGAGTGAAGAGGAGTTTTCCAGAAAGAGCTAGATGAGTAGCTCCACCGCTGGTGTTCAACAGTGCCTACACCAGATGAACAATAGGAGCCTGCCAGTGATGGCTCTCTGAAAGACACTGGAAAGAAGAGTTTTGCCCATCCCCCTGTTCCCTTGTCATCAATTCTATTGCATTGCATTTCTCTCCCAATTACCATGTATCCTTTTGGTCGTTCCATTATTGAAGAAGAACACCTCTTTGCAGCCCGCTGACTTATAGCTTGCTTGATAACAAGTTTGCCTTAGATCGTACTTTATAATGTTTACTTTCACAATTATGTTTTACCGATGAGGAAATGGTCTGATAGATGTTGCCTCTCTTTCCTTTTTCACCAATGTTTGTTGCCTAGTCTATGCATCATACATTCAATCAGCTACAACGTGAAAGTAGGTTTCTGCCCTTAGTCAAAAGGGTTGCTAACGCAAAGAATATGCCCATGTATACACAGCCTCCCAGCTCATTGTGCCTGCTGTGTAAGTACACTGACTCCCAAGAAAAAGGATATCCATGCGATACAAATGCTAACATCATACTTCAGAAAGAGATCGATGGGTTGATGAGCATTGATGCAGACACTTTTTAGGTCAACTTGTCTCTTATAGTTTCCCTGCTTAATAGCGAGCATTTGAACACTTCTGAGTATTAAGATATTGATCATGTGAATGGAGATTTCTCCTCCTGATTAGAATTGTAAAGACCCTACCGGATAGCGCCAATAAAACATTTAGCCACCCATGCTAAAAGGAGGGTCTGTTAGGTTTGAAAAACCCCATTCTTATTATATACTTATTCCGTGTCATAGTAGGTTAGCAGCGTGCAGCTAAATGACATTCCATTTGCATTCACGCTATGCAACCCACTGAGTTAGCCTTGTAATGCGCAAGCCTCAGTTAGCAAGGGTGACTCCATTTTTTATTTCGCAATCCTCATTAGGCTGTGTCTGAACTAGGCCTCATTATTCGTATTGCTTGCCTCAGCAGAACACTGTATTCAGCTATTATTTCCTTCCGTGCTCAAGGTTGGATTCTGACTTACTAATGAATAGGCCATTCTGCCCTTGCATTCCTATCCTTGTGTGTAACTTCGCTCCCACGTTAGGAGACGCCGGGCCTCAGCACGGCAACCTTGAGACACTGATAGTATGTACCCATCTGATAGGTGGTAGCCCATCCTTCTGTGCCTCATGTTCGGCCCAGCCCGGTAACTTTCCACTGTGAGCGTGGTTGGAGGCTCTTGGGAAGACTGATTACGTATTGAAGACTCTTGGGGCGTCAGTCCCTCGGCAGACATCTTAGGGTGCAGGTCAAATTGGACTCCTCTGCAGAGTATTGTTAATAAAAGCCTGTTTGTATTCTCTACTGTCTGACCGACTCTTCATTACTTGGGAAGGCATAGCAGGTGGTTGTAAATAACCCAGGTGGCCCCCTAGGGCCACTTCCTTCAACATCCCCAGCTGAATGGGAAGAGTAAATTAACACCCCAGCCACTGTCCAGCCCCTGCCCCGAGGGACGCCCCCATCAGAGTGGGAATAGTAAATTAAACTCTCAGCCACTCTCCGGCACCTGCCATGCGAGACGCCCCCAGTGGAGTGCGAATAGTGAGCTAGGCCCCAGGGCCACTGTCTAGCACCTGCCCTGAGTGACTCTCCAGCGGTGTGGGAATAGTACATTTGACACCATACCCCAGTCACTGTGCATCATCTGCCCTGAGGGACACCCCCAGTGGAATGGGAACAGGAAATTACTGTCCCACCCACTGTCCAGCACCTGCCCTGAGGGACGCCCCCAGCGGAGTGGGAATAGTAAATTACTGCCCCAGCCACTGTCCAGCACCTGCCCTGAGGGACACCTCCAGCGGAGTGGGAATAGTAAATTATCCCCCCCAACCACTGTGCAGCACCTGTCCTGAGGGACGCACCCAGCAGAGTGGTAATAGTAAACCACTGCCACAGCCATGGTTCAGCACCTGCCTTGAGGGTCGCCTCCAAGGGAGTGGTAATAGCACCAAAAGTATACTTACAATGACAGTGATAGGGAGCACAATGATTTTACTGGTAAGCATGTCTCTGAACGGTTTGCTTGTGTTGTAGGGAAAAACTGACCTATATGGGTTTTGAGAAAACATAAATCATAAATTCTGGTAAGTTTGTAAATACCAAAGTAGTACCACCTCCTCCAAAACATGGAGATTGTGCAAACCTACTGTAAAGCAGAACTATTCCACAAAGTAGCTATGAAACAATATTTGCTCCCCAGGGACTGTTCAGTAGCTGATCTGCTAGTCTGATGATGTGAAGTTACATTACTCCAATGGTCTCCATGTCACTCCCTAGGAGCAAAATAATGGATGTCCTCAAAACACTTGTTTTACATAATTAGCTGCTTCTTGATTTACATATTTTATTATTGGTTAACTATCTACAGGTGATGTTGAGGCTAACTTTGTTCCTCAAAATATACTGAAGTACACGTTCAGCAGAGTGTGGTAGCAATTTAATAAACTTTAAATTGTTTTTACATTTAAATATTAGCCTTATTTCAGTTGATCAAAGAAAATGATCCTTAATTTAGTGGTATTTCCTTCCTTGTTAATTAATACAGCTAGCTGAGAAAGTTTTCTTAAATAAAAAAAACTTTTTAGAATATCTAAACGCGGTACCTACTTTGGTCAGTAGGTGGCACTGCCTCGAAGTCTTAGACACGTTTGGTGGGGATCAGTGTCCCAGACCAAGTGACTACAAAATGGTTTTCGGCAACATTTATATGTTTAGGCTGAGGTAACTATTTCCTTAAATAAAAATATATTTTGGAGTGTTTTTTTTAAAATAACCTAACAGAACTAATTTGTTTAAAGCAAGCATTTGTTTGATGGTTTCCGTTATGACCAAAATAACGTTGCCATTTTGTATTGGGAAATGTTTGGCATAATAACTAAAGAGTAAGGTAGAACTGCACTTCAAACAATGCATTTCTGCAAAGTGTCAATGGAATTTGTCTCATTACAAATGATTGCCAATGTGCTGAAGTAAGTGACATTTTTATCGCAAAATGAAGCGTTGTAAGTAGCTGCATAACTGAGGCATTCGTTGCTTTTTTATATTTGTACTTTGATAGCACTCTATGTGCTGGTGTGCCGTTGCACTTCATTCTAGAAACTGGTGTGATAATGCCAGCTTCATTCTAACACTTTTGTTATAAAAGCCGTCTGTATTGCAGCTTTCATAGTGCCAGCAGGAGGCAACACTCCCCACCCCCACAATAACATGCATGTGTTATGCATAAATAAAACACACCACACAGATTTGTGTTTGGGTAAGAATCTGCTGCAGGTTTATTACATACACCGTTATGTAATATGGTGGGTTATCTTACGGGCGATCCAAGGGCAGGCAACCAACTGGGCCACCTGCCCGCCTGATGAGCCAAGCAGCACTGGGGCGAACCCCGTCCGTGCTGCCCCTTCGGTGATCCTCTTCCCGGATCACGGTCCCTTATTACTCACGCCCCTTTCAGGGCGGAGCGTAGCAAGGCAAGCCCCCGGTTGTTCAGACCCACAACCGCCCGAAGGACTATCGGGGCGCCGACACGGTTTTCCAGGAACCTCCCATGAGGCTCCTGGGCTCTGGCACCCCCTATGGTGCCGCGCAGAGGTACCCTTCGGTACCCATTTGCTTCCAGATCGCCCTGTAACTCCGCCACAGCTCTGGAGGCGGCCACCGTCGCCGCCAGAGCCCCCCGCCAAAATAGCTATAGTCTTGCCCACTAGATCTACTGTCTAGAGCCTCCTGCAAATCTAGATGAATGAACATCCCTACTGGTTATCGATGCCCCATCTATATCCCAATAGCCCTAGACGTTAGCTTGGATCAGCTAGTGTCTGATGAAACAAACGCCCTATGCCTGTGAATTTGTGCCAAGCACTAATCCCCTCACGCCGCAAAGTTCCACTGCGTCACATGACTCAGCCCCGTCCCACACAGGGTGGGACAGCTTCAGACACCCTGGCTCACGATGCCCCACCTATTTGCTGATCACACTGGATGCCGCCCTTCTGGCACCGTGTATGACTGGACACATGTGTCTCCGATCTCTGGGACAGCACTCACTTGTCAGGAGACCGTTCCTACCCCAACTAGCCAACTAGGCTATTAGGGCAGGAAGGATTATACTTAACCTTGGCACCGTCCCTTTACTTGCTAAATCAATGTGCACATGGATGTCCCTAATGGCGTATGAACATTGAGCACGGCTGCACCCCAGCGCTAGCCCTGCATCCCCTATTCTTTATAGGAATTTCAACCGCTCAGCTCCCTCTGGGAAGTCCCCTAGGCATACCCGCTTAGAGAATCTGCTGATTCGATACAGGGTGCACTGTCTGTAATCTAGTGCCTAACCTTTAGATGTGGGAGATGCCACACACCGCCTAGGTCACGGGGATCTAAAGGAGCACACAGTTATCCCCTAGGCGTACCTCTAAGTGGGACTGGCTCCACCCAGCTGTAACGCCAGAGACACACCTCTTAAACATCTTTACCTGTTATGCCACTCGGCACCCTTCTGGTTGTAGCTTTGTGTATTTGTAAAGCGTGCATGCCCCCGGGCCACGATGACGCTGCTTGCCAGTGTATGTTACCCCCTCGCTGATACTTGCCTATCCTAACTGCCTTCTCGTAGCCAATTGCGCAATGCAGTCCCAGTATTTCGCAGTGCCTCTCTTTGCGTTGAAAATAATTGAGTAAGTGTAAAATTATACTTTCCCACCATTGGGCTGTTAACCGGTGGCAAAGGCAGACTGTTATTTTGCGGCTCCTGACATTGCCTCCGGATGTGTACCACAAACCACAGTACCTTACTAACCGCCAGTACCCTTGGCTTTAACAATGCTTGTTAGTTGTATGATAGCTGAAGCCAAACTTCTGGCTTCCCTGAGTAGCATATTGAGGATGCTTCCATTCTGAACTGGTGGGACTGTCACCTTAACGTGTTGAACATTCATTAAATGTCTCCCTTCGATGAATAGCAAGCTCAACTGCAAATGGGACCATTACACTAATCAACTTCCGCAACAGCCAGACAGGTCACCTGCACGTAATCTAGGTGCCAAAAACGGAAAGCGGGAGCCCTTTGGAAATGGAATAGTGGCACACAATCCCCGCGTTGGAGACAAAATTGACCTCATTTTACTGCGAGAGAGGCACATGCGAAGACAACAAACTATCCTTTGCCAAAACAGAGCCTGTCCGTAACTTTTGTCTATATTGGGACAAAGGATGAACCATGTTAATATCACTGATCAAGTCTGTGATTTCATATACGCTACCTCTGGCATATTTCTCATAATTCCCATATACGGCTGACACCGCACTCTCCCCCTGTGCTTTGTGTGATCTTGGCCCACTTTGGTGTGAGCAGAGCCCCGTGAAGTATACTTGGGTTCTAGGCCGATAATGCACGAGTGTTAGGAGAGAAAGATGAAACCATACTTGCCGAGCCCCGGCCAAAACCGACAACCATTTTACCCTTTGTCAACACATACATCAATAAGACATTGATAAGGGCCACATGCATAACTCCTGGTGGCCAAAGGACCTTGTTGGCCAAGCAGCGAAATCTTCGCTCAATGCAATAATACGAAACAGTCTTCTCACGGCGCACCCAGGCACCAAACAGGACACAGAGGTTAACCCCGAACATCCCGATTCCAAAGGAAAGGCACCACAAACCCAACCCCCTGCGGAAGTCACTCACCATGGCACCGCTGAAGGATTCACCCCTGAACAGCGCCTTCAATGAATAGCAAGCTCAAGCGCAAGTGGGACCATTACACTAAGCAACACCACCCATCAACGGAAATCAACCATACCCCCCCTGCAAAGCCAGTAGTGAGTGTGAAACCCAGCCATAGCCAGACGAAACCATGGAAGCAGTTATCTGGGGCATTGTAGAGACGTAACCGATACTAGACAGCCTGTCTCTTCTATCTGAAACTCGATAATCATTAACAGAATGCAAGGTGACTTAAAGAAGGCATAACAATGTAACAGCTCCCCGCGCTGCAAAGGTTCTTGCTATACAAGGAAAGCTCAAATAAGGTGCTTTCTTTCCCTGCCAACGCATAATCTGCGATCATGTGACCTTGGCTGTTGAAGAGCTATCCCTGAACCTAACAGAAAATGAAAACTCTGGAACTGCAGCCATGAAAGCTAATTAACTGAAGACCAGTGACCGAGGTAACTCCTCAGGAGTTTATACTCGCAAAGCTGAGGTCATGAGACAATCAACACATTTAAGATACCAGAGCATGTCCAAAATGATCCCTTAATGTCCTTCTTGAATGCTTAAACCTATGATGCATAAGGCTGCTTAGACCACCTTTGGAATTACCCATATTTGTGAAGGGTCCCTAGATTGTATGTTAGCCACCCACCGGTTAGCCAACTCCATGTGCTTGCAAAGAACAGTCCCTTCTCAAATTGGTGCCAACCAAGAACTAGTTTCTTTTTAATCCTCCCAACCTGTGGGAGCGAAACTAACATCAATGGTCGCACTACCGATCCACAGCGCTCCAATTACCGACCCCGGTATGCCTACCTGCAAAACTTCACCCTGCGCTGCATGGGCCATGTGTTCCACACCTACAACATCACTACAAGGTTTCTCTGATAAAAGAGAACCTCCTATATGCTAAGTGGTAGAGTCACCTATTATTAGTGAGCTGCTGCTGTGTTACCGTGTTGGAAACACGCCACCCTCCCTGAATATTGCATGCAAACTCATTTAGAAATTGGAAGAGTGTACCCGTGCACTGTCAGTAACTTTCCCAAAAAGGACAAAAAAGAGCCGGACTGTATCAAATTCAACACTGTTCTAAACAGGGGCCCTCAAATAAGTGTCTCCCAAGGGCAGCTGCTAATACTGCCGCATGTGCTGTTGTGCACAAGTAGGCATTCGTGACCGTAAACCTTCAAAATGCTGTGTTAAACGCGCGAGAGCCAAACTCAAGTTTTTTTATTTTTATTTTGTATTTTTTATATATTGCCCAAGTAACTGCCTTTAGTCATTCTATGCACTTTGGCGGATGGCCAGTGCCAAGCTGCAGCATACATTAAGGTCCCTGACTGGAACAATAAAAACTCTTGCATTTTATGGGTAGCATGTATCCACTATGTGCTAGCTCTGCCTTTCATGTGGGCAGCTGGGTCACTGGATCTTTGCATGCCAACAGGGCTGGACTAAGAATATTTATTTGTTTAATTTCTTTATAGAGTTTTTATATGGTGCGAACTACGACCTGGTAGTTCGGGTATCCGAGTGCTTTACATGAGCACCAGTTCCGTAACCTGGGGACCCTACAGATTGTAAGGCGCGGGGGTCAGGTGATTTGCCCAGAATTCCAGGATGTTGAGCATCGTAGCTGAGACTATAACTTGTGTGCTACGTTTATGCCCCAAACAATGTAAGTGTTCTATCCTGTCATCCATGGAGCATCACCATGGCCTTCGATGACAGAGACCCTCCCGAGAACTTCCCAAGCCCCATGTCGGCCCTCTGCAGCCAGGTGTGCAACTATGTGCCTGCACTCACCTCAGGCGGCCACCTCCATTTGCCCCACACCTTGCTCCTGCCGTGCTGCCAAGCAAAGTAGCATCCCTGCTATACGCTGAGCAAGTGCAAGTGGACATCAGACTGTACCAGGCCCCAGGCGCTGGGACCATGGCTTGGGCAACAGGCAATCGACATTCAGTGAATAACAAGTTGATCGATGCCTGTTGGGGTGGTCATCTCTAAAATGGATAGCGCCCTTGTGACAGGCTGTCAGGGTGCCTAGTGTTGAAAAACCGTGGCGGTGCCCCATCAAGTTTTAAACAGGTAAACTTGCTGCTGGGTATACCATTGCTAGGCCGTGCCATGGATCCATATTTTGGCCACACACACCTAAGTTACACAGTGATCGCAGTCACTGCCAATGCACACATGGGTGCAGGGCCCTACACAGCACCTTGACGACTGGCATAATCTGCACACTTATCTAACACAATGCTTGCAGGGACTGAACCTGCACTCTTATCCGGCCCACCGCATAACATATTGCACCAAGGCACGGGGGCTATATAATTTGCCCCGAAGCACGGACTGTATTGGCGCCACCATACAATGCCCAGTCGGGCATAGGAGTCAGTATGCCCAGCAGTGCAGTACGGCCTAGGAGCGCTAGCAGTGCCCTGCTTGCATTGGACAAGGGGCCACGGGAGATAAGTGAATTGTCCGAGGACGCAAACAGCATGGGAGCACAGGCATGCACCCGGCTTTACACTGCCCACAACGAACGGGAGAAATTAATTTGCTCAACGCACAGGTCGGTGTGGGAGAGCACCGCCTTACCTAACATATAGGCACGGGAGATTGTCCCTACTGGCTCTCAAAATGCTTGCACCACAAATGGTATTTTCATAAACAGTCAAAATCTTCCTGCCTCGTGCTTTGAATTTGCCTCGGGAACAGAAATGGGACTCGTTGCAAATGCTGGGAAGGGGCACTTGCACGAGATAGCTGTCCTCAATGCCAGCTTTCGCATTGACGCTCACCCCCCTCCCCATGCAACAGCTGGCCGGCGAGGGCCCAAATGGCGGCGCCAAACCACCAGCGAGACCCCCCCCGCAATGGCCCACCGTGGCACCCGCAGCAGCATCCGGTGGACCTGGGGGCACCAATGGACTGCCCAAAGGCACTGCACCACTCCCAGGGTTGGCCACAACCGCCGCCACCCAGAGCCGAAACCGGCCACACAGGGAGTATGCCAGTTGAGCCAGGAACGGCTTACACACCCGCATAATTGTTTCATTTTCCTTGTTTCAGTTGTTAAACAGCCCCCCCGCACCCTACAAGGGCAGCCTCACGTTCCTACGGGCCGACAAACGACAACAAGGAATTCCTGACCGAGACTCCAGCAGAGCTACTAAAGCTCAGAGACCGGCGAGCAGAGACCCAGAGTCCCAAGCGGACTGCCTAAACCACTGGCACCCTCTTGTCGGGATCTTAACTTCACGTTGGAGCTCGCCCCCTCTGCACGAGCACTCTTAGGGCCTACCTACCCCCGGTGGGGGGGGGGTTGCACCAGGGCGGACACCATAGGCGCTCCACCATAGGCGCTCGAGTCACAGCAGTACGTGGCCGGCTGTAAGGTGCGCTCTCGCCCCTTATAGACATATTCACAATTGAGTTCAAATTTGTGGGTGCCAATAAGCTGTATTCCACCAGCAGTTCTGGGAGAGGGGCCAACGAATTGCGGTGAAAAGAATCACGCAGCAAAACATCCCAGCGAACCCGTTGCTCTGTTCGCACTCCCCCCCATGCCTCCGGTAATATTGCTGCCGGCGAAAGACGCACGCTCGGCCCCAGGGCTCGGCCAGGGACATTTGCTCCCGTGTTGACGCACCGCCACGCCCTGGAGCTCATCTACACACTGCAGCGCGATCCCGGGAAGTACTCGGCACCCCGCACCAGTACATCGGGCCAGGAACCCCCGCCCGCGGTGAGCCCAGCAGATGTTGTATCAGGTTACCTACTGTGGCCTCCCGTCCTCAACCCCGCTCTGAGAGGCAGCATCGCCCCAAGCTCACAGAAACCCTTGGTGCCCTCTGCGCCCCCTTGTTCAGTGGTCATGGGGGCAAGCATGGACCGATGCGCACAATCCTCAACATAGAGAAGTGCCAGGTGATGGCTCCTTCACCCACGGGCATAGCCCATAACCCGCAGGCTCGATCGCTGGCCACAGCCGTGCTCACCATGAGCTCACCCCTCCCCATGGCCGCCCGTGCGGGGCCCAGCACGCCCGCCCGGGCCTGTCCTAAAACGTGGGAGTGGGGGGTAGGGAGATTGTGGCTAGGTGCACTCACTGTGACTTGTGCCGCTTTGGCCCGAGCACGGCCGGAACAGTGTCGAGCCCCCTGACATGCTACCCAGCAACTACCCCTAGATGGCATGACCGGTGAGGCAGAGACGGCGTGTCGAGGGCGTGAAAAGAGGAAGGTCAGAGGGTGGGGGAGGTCTATATACCCCCACCCCGTTCCTCGTGTCTCGGAAGTGACGTGCCCTGCGCACCGCAGCCACTGGCTGACAGAGTGGGGGGACTCCTCCCCGAGTGGTTCCCTAGAAGAAAGGGGGTGGGCTGGTGCCCTGCTGGCACTAGAGGACCGCCCTTCTAGGGCACCCTGCGGGTGCCAGGGCAGCCGCATTCTAGCGGCATACATACCATCCACAGAAATCCCTGCAGGCAGGAGCAGGCAGGGAAAGAGAAGCTTCCGGCTCCAGTGGCTGTAGGCAGAAGTGCACGCCGAGAAGGAGTTTTTGGGTCAGCAAGGTGTGGACTCCATCGGCTGGCGACAGCGTTGTTGAGGCATGGAGGTGCTAAGATAGATGGGACCCAACACCCCCCAACCAAAAAACACAACAAAGGAGAAGCTACGAAGAATGATGCTGTGTGTCAAAGAAAACTGCAGCGGCTCTACCCTGGGCAGCAGGAGAACCCAGTATTCATGGCTCCTGGCTGGAGCACCTTGCTGGGCTTCTTAATTGGCACATCTTCCTCCTCTAGTGGCAACCCCTGGATGGCAGGGGCACCAACAATGTTATGAGGAGGCATTGCGGGCTGCAGGAATGCAGCAGCTCTCCCCGAAGAAGTTTGACACAGGAGTTACCCTACATCTGCCAGCTTCAGAAACCAACACCTCTCTGGGATTTTCATTAATGCTAGGGACTTGTTCATATCTGCATTTAGTGTGGCCTGAAGCTGCATTTATTTTGGCCTGAAGATGTTTAAAACAGTTACATGTGGTACTGCACCTATTATGGGCTAAGTCTATGGTTGCATTTTACGTGAGCAGAAAGTGATGCTCTCTACAGGCTGTTTTTTTATTGCAATCTGTGTGACTGAAAGTATACAAAAAACACACAGACATGTTTTGCACATTATAAAATGCTTTATTGCTATAACAACGTTGACAGTGATTACTGATCAAAGAGCATATGCTTTAATATGTGCCTTTACACATGGTTAACATGGATTATTTTATTTACGGTCAAAAATGGTGGTGTTTTTAACATGTGGTTTGTTAATCTTGAACGTTTGACCACACCAATAGACTTGCCTTATATGTTTGTATGACCCTTTAGAAGGTCAAATGTCCTGCCCAATGTATATATTTGTAAATTAATGCATAGTATTTAGTAGTAGTGTGTGTAATATATGTGCTTTTCCTTTTTCTAAAGAAAAGGCACTGACTGGAAAACAATTTATTGAGTGCTATTATTGCATGCCAGCGAATGGTGATTACTAGCCCACACCACCTTCCCTGAGTAGGCCTTGGAGTACTGTGCTTCAGTACCCTGGGAGAGTCAAGGAGCACAATGGACTGCTTGGTTTCCAGTAAGGAAAATTATGGACATAACTTGTGCAGGCCAAACAACTAATAACTTAGTTTTGCATAGACAGAGACGCAGATGACAGTCTAACTACCACTGTCTTTAAATCTCAGATCTTGTACTGGAGTTCAGAGATACTGCCCACCACCTTCGTAACTCTCTACAAAGTCCAATTCAACCTCATGCGAGTCTTCACCACCTTTTAAATGTTCCCCATGCCTCCAGTATTGCGCCTGTGTTGGCATTGAGTGGGGATGCCTGCTGGCCAATCCTGTGATCCATCACTTTTTCCTGGGGTAAATCCATCTCCTTCAAACACAAGTCAATCTTTTGTTGCTGAGACTGCTGTGTATGTTTGTCTACAACCATGGTGGCGGGTGTTCCTTCAACATGCAAAGACAGGGGAGGAGTGTCCTTCAGTCTGTAACTGCATGTTTCTTCCTCAGGGCATCCCAACAGTGAACCAGCCAGTGATGGTCCCCACTCGCTGGGAATATATGTCAATTGCTATGCTAATCACTACATCAAGTGAAGAGACAAGTATTGCAACCTGCCATCTCTTCTCCAGCAGCTCTTTACCTGTTCATGCCTCACAATGGTGCAGCTCCTACTTAATGCTCCATTGTCTGCAAAGATGATAAATAGAAAAAAGGTGTTGGGTGAGCCAATGCTTCAATGGAACAGCGATATGCCCTATTTATCAGAGTTCTTAAGATCAATCAAAAAAATGAGAGGAATGGGCATCCCAGAGAGGATAAGCAGTAAAGTCCTACTAGGTAAGGGTCCATGCAACCCTCTCCAGCTCCACTGGTGTATCCCTGGCTCCTTTCCCAGGCCCTGCCAGGTCAATCTGCTGGTTGTTCGCACTTGGGGTCGCTGCTTCCACTCGTCCATCCTTGGTTCACTTGGAGAGGGAAGGGGAGCGGCTGCCCCAATTAATTACTGCCGCAGTCCGGGAGCCGCACACAACCGTGCACCTCCCCACCATTTTTGGGGAACCCACAGCTCTGGCCAGAATATCTTCAGCTGGAATCCCACGTTCCATGACTCGCCTCCACCCACAGCCCCCAGTAGTACTGAGAGGCCTGTTTCCTGTCGCCAGTACTGACATTTGCCCCGCTGTAGGCGCTCCGATGATGGGCCCACACAGTGATTTGCACTGGCCGGAGCTCACAGCTAGGTCTAGCTCAGCCCCTCTCGCTTTGCACCATAAGCCAGGTCCCCCCACGGACCATTCAGACCATCGGTTTGCTACACATACTAGAGAGCAAAGTAAGATGCAATTCCCCATTAGAACAATGCTGTTGTGAGGGGCAACTATGATTGATTATATAGGGCAGCCCAAGTGCTCTAAGGTAGTGTGGCCACAATGACTGCTCGCAGCCTACACCCTAGAGAAAGATAAGGTGACCACCTCTCTCCAAATCATTACAGACCCTGTATCCAGACTCTGTATCCTGTCGTGGAATTTTGTATGATAGCCTAATGTATTCTGGGTGCTGCAGTCATGTTTTGCATCTATTTAACTATCTATACTTATGAACATAAAATCAATTATTTATAGGTGAAAAGTTCAGGAGTGAAGACTGTGCTATAATGGCTTGGAGTGAGGTGGCCGCTCTGTTGAGAGGCGAGGCATCACAAAGAATGGCATCATTTCTATACGCAGGCCGGTTCCTTGAAGAGGAATGGAATTGGCAAGAGTCTGCGATGTATGACATTGCTGAGTCTGGATCAAAAAGCTGGCAGAGAACATAGGTATTACTAGTCCGGGTAATGCCAAATCCGATAAATCATTCATACAGATTCTTGAAAAGGGACACCCGTTGTCGCTTGGCAAAGTTCTCCCATATCAATTCCCAATCACTGCGCTGGCACTGCATGGCATAGTTTTAGAAGTATGCCAGCTGTTTTTCATCAACGTGCTTCGCAAGATGCAAATTCTCATTAGGAGAAGGTGCCTTCACTTCATCTTCCTCTCCACTGACTAGAAGAGCAGCGTTCCTTGCAATGCCATCTGGTCCGCATCATGCAAAGTGTGTCCGGGCATGAGCCCATGGCATTAGGTGCAGCACTGATAAGAACTAAGGGGCATATGTATCAACATCACCATTTGCGATTCTCAAATAGCGATTTTTAAAGAATCGCTATTAGAGAATTGCAAAAAGGGATGTATTTAAAAAATTGCAAACTTTTTGCGATTTCTTAAAATTTCTTAATTGCGATTAGCAAATTGCGAAATAGCAACTAAGGAATACCTGCCCATTCATTTCTATGGGCCAGGAGACCCATAGGAATGAATGGGAAGTAATTCTCAAATAGCGAATCGCAATTTGCTAATCGCAATTTGAGAATAATTTCAAAGGTGCAAGGGTGTCATGATGACACCCTGATGCACCCCTGAAATGAGCATGTGTGTGCATATGGCGCACATACATGCCCTAAGGGCATGTATGAGTGCCACGTGGCACTTTGTAAAATTCAAAAAAGTGCATTTTGAAAGGAAATCGCAAATTACCACCAACTGGAAGTTGGTGGTAATTTGCGATTTCTTAAGGATAATTCACACAACTTGGGTGCTTTTTACATATCATTTAAGAAATCGCAATTTGCGATTTCTTAAATGCTTACGCAAAATTAAGAAATCGCTAAATTAGCAATTCCTTAATTTTGCGATGGGATTTGGCTCATACATCCCGATTACCGATTTTTTAATCGCAAACGCTGTTATTTTGCGAATCGCAGCGTTTGCGATTAAAAAATCGTTTGATACATATGCCCCCAAATTACAAGTGAGGTCATTGCTCACAGTACTAGCCACTCAGGGGCTTACTTATGAGTGCCCTGTGTCACTTTTGCACCACGTAAAGTGATACTTGCATGATGCAGGGCTCTCATAAAAATTGATGAAGCCACGCAAAGCCACCCGCATGGCTTTGAATAGACTCATAAATCATGAGCAAGGCGACACAACACAAATTGCTGCATCGCCTTACTCTGAGCCCAGGAAGTGTTCCATGGGCATTGTGGTCGGTTTGTGGTGCAAGTCTGCCTACGTTGGTGCTAGGCTGCCAAAACGGCGCGAGCACAAGCAGAAAGGATTTGAATGCCATGTATTGCTTAAATATGGCGCATTCCTGCTCTTTCACTTAGGCGTAGGGCAGCGCAGCAAGGTGCCTTGCTGTGCTGCCCTACGCCAAAATGCCATAAATGAGGCCCTCAGATCTTTAATTTCATCAGCATCACACTTACACTACAAATCCCTATCAGCCCAATGAAAAAAATCAACCTACATTCGGTTATCTTCAATTTACAAAGGCTTAACTATGTAGATATCCAAAGATAAACATTAGGACAAATCTAATGTCAGCAAACTTAAGTAAATGGCGAAACCTTCTTTTAAATGCTACAATGAAAGCAGTTTTGTTACCATATACTCAATATTTAGAATGTTTTGTCAGATGTAGAATACCCTGTGTTTAGATACCCCATCCTACTTGGTTACACTGTTTACCATCTCTGGAGGTATTTGGGGGCATAACAACAAACACAGTTTTCAGCGGAAACACCCAAACTTAAAACACGATTCGCATGAACACAGGGGCTTATTTACAAGCCCATTGAGAGACTAGTGCATCAATTATTTTGACACACCAGCGGCACGGTTTGCCTGCCCATATTTACAAGGTCACGCAGAGACACCCTGCGTGGCTTTTCACGGCCTTGTAAATATGTCCCCCTTTCACGCATTACTCTGCCTGAAAGGGATTTTCCATTGGTGCTGCTATGGGTGCTATAAATAAACATCCATGGAACCTGATGCATTTCCAGATTTACAAGGTTTTGTAAACCTGGGGATGCATCAGATTCCTTCGCCTCCCAGGGAAGGCGTAAGGGAGGTGCAACGAGGATATGGCCAGGTACTACCTACACCCCCTCCTCCCCATTCAAGATCCGTAACAGGAGAGAAGTTTTGGATGCGGGGCCGTGACACCCCCAGCCGTATTTATTATATACAATTAATACACATTAATCATAATTACAATATTTACACAATGTAGCAGAAAATATACTTTACACTGATTACAATTGATAAGTACAGATATCCGATGGCTAACCTTAACATAACTCTAATACAAAGGTTTCCTATCCATATCTAAACATATCTTTATTAATCTTTACAAACTTTATTTTCTGCGTACCTAATAGAGCCTACGGAAAGGTCACTAACTGGCGTCAGATCCTTATCAATTTCTAACCACGCCCTCCAGCCGGAGTGCGCATGCGCAGAGGGCCCGTTCACCGTGAGGGTACTTCCCCCCCCCCCCGGTTACCCCCGTACGCTCTGTACCTGATCTCCATAAAGGGGCCCTTGCAGCAGTTGTGCACATGCGGGATGGCCAATCAGCCTAGAGAAAGTGTGACTTCCTCCTCCCCCGCACCCAACTGCCCCTGGAGTTCTAGGAGAGACCAGTTGTCCCTCCCACTTGGGTGACACCATTCGGGAATGGCGCCGCCCTCTAAGGACCTTAAATTTACTGCTCACCAATCATGACCTTACCGCCACAGGCTAGCATAGTTGACTGACTATATAGCCCCCCCCCTGTGCTCACTAGAAAGGTCATCCCCTATGACTAAGGCCCCTCAACAATGCCAACATATTCTCCAGGAACACCTCGTTGCCTACTTGGGATAAGTGAACGCCGTCTATTAAGAAGCACGGTTCACCCCTAATGCATCCATGGGCGATGGTCTGTAAGTGGGGAGCCCTGAAAAGTCTCTCAATCTTGTTATTTATTCTCCTCGCAGAGTGATTCAAAGCCTTTACAGATTCCCCCGCACTCCATTGGGATCGGGGTATCATCTGAGACCACCCGATAATGCAGCCCTGACAAGTCTTAGCTAACTAGCCTATTTCAGTGACTATAGTTTCCACCAACCCTCTTCTTCCCAGTCTTGCTAAATCATTCCCCCCCAAGTGTAGTATGATTATATTAGGGGGCGGACCCCTTTTTTTTAACAGGTCCAGTACGATACCCCTGAACCGATCAAAACATAGCCCCCCTTTTCCATGGCATGCTATTTCAAAACCTGCCTGCCTTGCTCTTTCCCTATAAACACCTGCAGAAAAAAGGTTAGACAGACGCCTTACATAAGAATGGCCTATGATCCAAACAGTCGGTAGTCTTTCCTTTCGTGGTAATGATATCCGCGTTGTCGAATGGTGCTGGTGCAGTGTCTTGAGTTTCTCCTCTGCGTGACAGGCTTGAGATACTGTAATGGAAGCAGAAAACAATGCATCAGCGCTGTGTGGCTCTCTCCCTCACAGCATGTGTAGGCGCACATAACGTTTGTAACAATTGGACACCCATCTCCCTATCCTCTGTACGTTGCTATTTGATAGATCCCTGGCCGTTGCTTCAGTGGCAGCCCCTATCCTAAAGGAGTGGGTACCAAACCTTTCTGGCTTCTGACCTGATTTCAGAATTGTCATGTCCAACACCCTTTTGAATTGAAAGCGTGTCAGCGGGACCTCATCCGCATGGATCAGGAAAGGCCCCCCTACGTTTAGTGGCCTAACCTGTAGGTAGCTCTCAACGTGTGATACAGGACAGCATGGGTTACCCTGTGCCCGGTGGAGAACTACCCATCACCCCGAGCCTCCTGATCGGTCTTGGACTTCTTGATCGATATTAGTAGGGTGTCGGCCCTGATTTTAATGCATTCAAACTGCAGGCCACCGTGTATGTCTTGCTTGTTTTGGGCCACTAGCTCCCCAACTCGAAATGCGCCGTAAAAGGCCAACGAAAAGGCCACAGTGAATAACCGGACATCCCCATATGTGCTGCAAATTGCGGGGAGGGCTGCTAGTATTGACGTCAGATGCTCCACCCCAATTAGCTGCCTTGTGTCTGGGGCCACCCCCTGGAGGCGTTGCCACCCTTTCAGAGCCTTCGTCCCTGTGAAACTGTTAGTGGGATCACCCCTGTCGCTGATCTGAGCGAAGAAGGAGATCGCCGCCAGCTGTCTCCTAGCTGCTGCCGCCGAACGCCCGTTGGTCCTTAAACAACCTAAGTATGCAATGAGTGCCCCAGTGTCGTGCCACCGCTCAGCCCACCCCGCACACAAGAAAGAAAATATTGCCCAGAAGTGATTCCAATCACTTCCGGGTCGTGCCTGAGCCAATGGGGGTAGGGGGCGTGCCTGCCGCATCACCAGGTGCGTGAGAGGCACACTCCCGGCTGTAGTGGAGGGGGCCGGCTCGACCGCCATACTTTTGGCGTGGCCGATGCCGGCCCCGCCGTTCTAGAAATACCTTGATTTCTACTTGTTTTTCCTTCTTCTATGTGCGCTGCATTCTGCAGCACCCAAAGAAAGAGGAAAACACCTCTCTTGATTGTTTTTGTGCAGGAAGGTGTCTATTCCTAAACAATCACCCCTACAACGCAGATACCCTTGCACCATGGTGCAAGCGTGCCTGCGTTGGCGTGTTGTAGCCCATTGTGTGCCAGCTCAGGGGAAAAGGACAGGGATATGCCGTGTCTTGTAGGAAGGCTTGCTGTGCTGCCATGAGTCAAAATCTTGTAAAAAGGGCCCACAGGGACTTATAGGCAAGCCTCCTGCGCCGCTGCTATGTTACCTTTTCCCACATTAAAAGTGACGCACCGACGGAGCAAGGGGCATGTAAATAAGCACCACAGTCTTTAAGTGGTCCAGTAATTCTCTTGTGCCCCTACCCAGGACAAAGCCAGACCTACTAACCTTTAGCAATGTATTGGAAACTCACCTTTTAACTTGCACCTATTCAAAGAGTTGGAGACAGTGCTCAAATGTAATGTTGGTCAAGGCTTGACAAAATATATCTGCTAATGTTTAGAAATGAAAATGTATAGGCCATCTCCTCGGTGTATATTTATAACATTTTACATGAAGGTCTAATTCTACACAATTCTTCCACGTGTACATTCTGTGGCAGGAGGGTGGGGGGGGCTTAAAACTCTGATTCATTTTAATATATTTTCCACGAACAATGACATTGAAATCTGAGTGTTATCTTGTGGTGAGGTTTCAAACAGAGGATTAAAAACCATAGAAATCTTTAAGTTTGAATTTACGGTATTCAGTCAAAAGTACTAAAAAAAAGTTGAAAGTTTAAATCAGGGCACAAAGCTGATTCTTCGACACAAAAGCACAGTTTTTTAATTGCAAAAAAAATAACGAACATTAAATATACGAACGAAAATAAGCAATCTTCGAAAGTCGATTCTAAGAATATCGGTGAGCTATTTTTAAGATTCGCACATTTTTATACAAGATGAAGAAATGACCAGCTTGGTCAAATAATTAAATGCAAGTAGAAGGAGTAACAGAAGGGAGAATGGCTCCCAACAAAATCACTTGCCTGTTCATCTACGAACATAGCCAGAGCTGTCAGAAGTCATTTGAGGCCTGGAGCAATAACTTAATGCGAAGCCCTCGAGATTCTTCTTCCATATTTGCCAAGTGATATAATGACCTGTTTCTAAGTATGAAAAATAAATGTACTTTGGGGAAAGAGAAAGGATGGCAGACGGTGTTATCTATTGGTGTGCCCAGTAAGCAGCCTCTTTATAAGGCAGCAGGCTTCCTTTCGATGTAAAAGTGATATCTACATTTTACTAAAGGAGTGGAAGGCATGGACAGAGCAGGGCATGGGGGATAATGCCCCCTCTCTCCCCTCCTTTGGATGGGACTGCCCACAGCCTTGGATCACGTGCACCCAGCGAGGGAGACATTACCATGTGGTATAAATGGAGTTGAGGTTATTAAAGAAGTATGAAACATCTCTTTTAGTCAAAATGTTAGTCACAATTTAAGTACCTGCAACACATTGGTGTGATCCTCTAAGACCATCAGGCTAGCAAGGTCTCCAAACAAACGTGGGGACCTTAGAAGGAGCAGCTATCTGCACTGATGTGAAGGTTGACAGGTGAAGCACAGTAAATGCCATTGATAGTGATTGTTCAAGTACTTCTCAATGATCCCTGACAGTGAAAAGAAAACCTGGCCTTGAGGTTCAGTACGAGTGGAGGTTCATGTAAAAAGTGGCCTAAGATAAGGCGGCCTTGGACCAGAGGAACATGTGGGACCAGAGGAACAAGAGTGTCTCACTGCCATGACGCTCCTCCGAGTCGTTCCTGAGGGAGCCAGCCTCACTGAAAGTTTCACATGCACCTCTCAATCCCGGATCACCTATGACACCACATCCCACCATGCCTCAACGCCCAGATAGCTTACCAAATGAGGGTCAAAACCCTGGGACTCCTAAGGCCAGAAGGCATTTTCCTCTTTCTTTGTGTGCTGCAAAATACAGCACACATAAAAAGAGTAAGTAACAAGGAGAAATAAAGATATTTTTCCTCGTTATGCCTCATGCCTCACCTGGGAAGGCGTAGCATTTTGACGCATTCCCATGTCTATTAGGAATGGTAAATCACGAAATGTGCCAACATCCATGGGTGGATGCCTGGGAACACCGGCGCTCCACCCATGGAACACCTCCCTAAGGCAATATAATGCAGTGATTTGAACTGCCTTGCATTACACTACATTTATCAAACCATGCAAGGCCAGCCAAATCTAACTTAGGAGTTGTGTCGCTCTTGCGCCCCGTTGAGTGACAACAGAGCGACCCAAACTCCTTAAGAAATATGCCCCTAAAAGGTTTTCAGCTATGTTTTATAAAAAGACTCAGAGCATATGTTGTCCTGATAGTTGGTTGGATGAATTTCCATACCTTGAATTAACTTCTGTAGGATTGCTTCAGAGTTTTATTTGTTTTAAAGGCCTAAATTTCGTGCCGATGAGTGCCTAAGTTCTGAAGGAAGCACTGACGGCTCTGGATGATTAATTTAATAAAGGGGTTCACACTTGCAGAAATCTACGGCAAAGCTAGAGATCTTGCAAAGAGTGGAACTTTGTAAGCGTTCATAGTATTTCAATTCGATTTAATTTCTGTATAAAATCAGAAACCAGGCTCACCACAAATCTCTTCAATCCTAAACGAAGTCAGTGGTTAATTTGCAAAAAGAAAAAAGTGCAGGACTCCAACATTTTTCTTAGAAGCCTCTGTGCTTTTGAATGCTGGGATTTCAGAATACCAAAACTGCCTAGACTTGATTCCATGTCAAGCCTCTTTCTTCCACACCACCCTACACTTTCTGTCAATATTACTGTTGTGTAGGCTCTTTGTCAATTCTGTTTTCTTCCTTTGTCACCGTTCTACAATATTTCTCTTCCAGCTTCTTTTCCCTTTTTCTGCTTTTTGCTCTCTTTCTTAATTTAAAATCGGATGGTGAAAAATAAGTCCAAGTCCCCAATGAGCATTGGCAAATTCAATATATATGTCGACTTTTGCAAATACTTCGTAATGTTGATATTTGACTAAAATATGTTTATTGCCGATGCTGATCACCATCAGCAAAAAACAAAGCAAAAAAAACTACCACATTGACATTTATTAGCACAGGTGACATCACACATGTGCATGCATGCCATAGTATTCTTTTAAATTGCCAAGTTCAAGATGGTGGTAACCCATCTTAGAGCACTAAACTAAAAAGCAATAGGGCCATGATGGCAGTGAAGTAGGACATTCAACACATTCCTTTGCCTGAGCCTGCTGTGTATCAGCACAGTTCTCCCCCAGAGTTTTGATGTCCTGCACAGTGAGGCCCATTGGTCATGGGAAGGTTTGGACCACAAGAACAAGTGACCTGCCAACAACCATCCATTCGCAGGTTAAAATAAATGAAAATTAATCTAGGCATGTCCCATCCCTTGTTCTCCCAAATTCCATCCCTCCCCATTCCCAATCGCGTCAATGAGAGCTAATTACAAATAGACGTGTTCCTGTGTGTAACATGCCCTGTCAATCGATCAAGTTTACCCGTTCAGTCACACCTTGCATTGCTATGCTTTTACCGGTTCCTCATGCGAGACACCCTTCTGTAGCACCTTTGATATACCTGCGACAAGTAAATTATTTAAATTTGTTAGCTAAGAAGGTGAGGCATGATCCCCATAGTTTTTCAAAACTATAAAAAAAAGTGTGTGAAAGTGCAGAAATTAAAGAAGAGAGACCAGCCATATAATGCAGCAGCTGGGCCCTTCCATTAAAAACTACTTTTCCAAAATATCCGCTGTTGGGCTCTCTAAATTTTAATACCAGAATAAACCTAAGAAGTGTGACCATTAATGCGAATACGATCGTCACAATGCCTATGCATAGCTTAATATTAGACCACCAAATACCGGGCGGTCTTTTGTATGGATTGGTCTTTATGAAAAACAATTTCTCCTTTTCATTTCTTCTCACTATGTCCACTCTTTCGTATTCTGCTATTACACATATATATATTGTTTTGTGCAGAGGCTGGTATACCTGTATTGTACAAGTAACCTTTGAAATAATGAAGAAATAATGAAGAAATCATGAAAAATTTGAGATGATACACACGGGAAATTATTCTGTAGTATATTCCCAGGTAAAAGCTTGACCCTATCTATCTGCCTCAACCTGGCATCTTGCATTTGACCTCATACCTCACCAACCCCTACTAATCTTCTCGGGTGTAGCACTTCTCTCCCTGCATATGTTGCCATTTCACTCTATATGTGATTTTCTATCAGAACTGTATGCAATTAATCAAACGTGCTAACTACTATCAAGCCTAATACCCTCTAAATCGATGAGTAGCACTAAACAATACTAACTTGTTCACAACAACTTGAAAGAGATAAGTCACATCGACATCTACCTATGGATACGGGTTTCTAAAACATCACATACTCAACTTTATCTTTCAAAGTCTTCACAGGGTGTTGTCACATAAACTCTTTTCATTTTATAAAATTCTTTTCCCTCAGGACTTATCCTTCTTGTTCTTCTTCCTTTTTTCACGTACAGCCTTGAGAAAGCCCTGGCCAAAATCGTGCCAAAGGGGCGAAACACGTGTTGGCTGTTCATGTTCACTTGGCTATTCATGTTCACTTTTGCCACGAATAAAGAATTCTTTGGATTTACCAAGCGACTGGATACTCCTTATTACAGAGAGAGGGAAACTGACTCACTACTACAAAGAATGCAGCAGCTGGGCCCTTCCATTAATGAAAAATCATGCAAAAAAGGCTAAAAGGTGAGAGCAACTTGGAGCAGACAGGAGACCAGAGGAGGTGGTTGGTGAGAAGTCAAAGAGAATATAGCTGACTGGGACAAAAGGAGTAGGGGGATCAGAGGAACAAACACAAAATTGAAAGAAAGCATTTGATTAGAAGCAAGTTCAGGAGTTTGGCAAGACAGCCAACCAGTTATAGACAATGGGGTGATCCAGCTCTCACTCTAAATATTGGTATTGTATACAATAGGTCTACAATAATAGACAGCAAAAGCCTCACTGAATACCTCAATGAACACCAACTCCTCAACACCACTCAGTCTGTTCTCAGACCCTACCACAGCACGAAAACTGCCTTCTTCGCATGACTTTGGACGGAGAAGACATATCGGCCCTCCTGCACCTCTCTGTAATGTTTGTCCTTGCCTCCCATCCGATCATCATCCAACACCTACATAGCATTTGAATCCAAGGACACTTGCTCCAATGGACCTGCTCCTGACTGGGAAGACTCAGTCAGCCTGGCACCCTACGCCTATCAACTAATCTGAGGAGCTCCACAATAATCCTCACTGAGCTTGATCCTCTTTAATGTATACATGATCATTGTAGCCAGTATCATCTGCTCTCACAACATCAACATCCTCTCATATGCCAAAGACATGCAACTCATTATCTCTCTCATGAGGAAGATGCCCAATGCCCAGATCAAAATAGTGATCTTCAGAAAGAGCAGTTCACCATGGGATTCTACCTGCTGGCCAACAGAGCTAGGACCGACGTCCAACCCCCCCATACCAAGAACCTCAGTATTGTCATCGACAGTAAACTCAATGTGACCACCCAAATCAACTCCGTCACCTCCTCATGCTTCCATACCCTGAAGATGCAAAGGAATATTTTGAAATGGCTCCTTGTCAGCACCCTGAAAACCATCACACATACCTCTGTCACAAGCAAGCTGGAATACTAGAACACCCTCTATGCTGGGATGACGAAAAGAATCACCAGAAGGCTGCAGACCATTCAGAACTCAGCAGCCAGACTCACTCTCAAACTCCCACACCACACTCACATCACACCACACCTGAAGGAGCTGCACTGGCTCCCCATACAAAACAAGCACAATTCAAACTCTTCACCCACACCTTTATGACACTACATAACACAGGCCCAGCCACCTCAACAATCGCAACTGCTTTTACAAACCTTCTTCTACTTGGTGAAGACTCTATCTCCATTCTAATGCACCAGGTTAAATCAGGATCCCTGGATGACCCACTATAACCAGATTACATCTTAAAATTTCAGGAGAGTATTATACACATTTTTTAGGAATTGGCCAATCTCTCATTGAGCACTGCGGTGGAGCCAGCGTCATGGAAACATGCTAAAGGTATTCCTCTTTTTAAAAAGCTTAATTAGATGCTGCCAAGCCAGAAGACTATAACCCCAACTTTCTGCTGCCAAGTTTGTGGAGAAATATGTGAATAATCTGCTGACTCATTTTCTAGAACAGAATCAAGTATTAGATTGCTCACAGAATGGATTCAGACCTTCACACAGCACAAAAACTTCTCTTTTAACAGTAACTGAAACCCTTCATACTATTGCAGACATTGGCAAATCCCAAGCACTCATTCTCCTAGACTCAAGTGCTGCCTTAGACACAGCCTTCCATGCAGTCTTACTAAGCCGCCTTAGCGAACTAGAGGTACAGTTCAAAGCATTCACTTGGTTTACCTCTTTTCTGAAGGATCGTTTTTTTCAAGTAATACCCCCCCCTGTTTTTCTCATCCCAAAGAACGCTGGTACATGGCATCCCCCAGGGCTCGGTGCTTAGCCATATCCTCTTTAATATCTATGTCAGAACCTTAGCTGATGTGGTAAATTCCTTAGTGTCCTATGCTGACAACAGTTAACTATTTCCTTTCCAGTGGAGTCGGCTGAAACATAGCACTAATTTAAAAAACTGTCTAACAGCGGTCCGCAACTAGATGCTCAACAACTGTTTAAAACTTGACACCAATAAAACAGACATCCTTCTGCTGTGTAGGTACACCCATCTCTGGCAAGAGCAATGGTGGTTAGTAGTCCTAGGGTCCCCCCTGAACCTACATCTGTGGTAGAAACCTTGGTGTATGGATGGATGACCCTTGAAACCTAAGTTAGGACTCTAGCTGGTCACTCTTTTGGGATCCTGAAAAGTCTCAAATCCTTCAAGGGATTTTTCACTCAACAAGTTTTTCAACAGATTGTACCACCCTTCATTATTTATCATCTCGACAACTGCAATATTCTTTATCTGAGCACTGCAAAATGTTTAGGCAACTGTTAGAAATGGGGGACTCTCGTTGGCAGGTTTGTACCCTGTCCAAGTAGGGACCCTTCCTTCTAGTCAGGATAAGGGAGTTACACTCCTAAAATAACCCCTGTTCACACCCTTGGTAGCTTGGCAAAAGCGGTCAGGCTTATCTCAGAGGCAATCTGTAAAGGATTTTTATATATCACACAGTAACACAGTGAAAACACTACAAATGGACACCACGCCAGTTTAGTAAAATAATGTATCTTTATATAAACAAAACAACAAAAATCCAACAAACAGACATCAAAATAGGACTTTTAAAAGGTAAAAATAGTTCTATCCATTGAAAACTATGGATGTGTCACTTTAAGCACCAGGTATCTGGGATGCGTCAAACTTACAGGGTGGAAACAGGCACAGGGAAGGTGATACATTGGTTCCTTGCACCAGGTGAGGTGATGCATTGGTTCCTTACTGCCAGGCAGGGAAGGTTATGAGTTGGTTCCTTACTGGAGGAGGAGGTGATGCATAGGTTTCTTACTGAAAGCCGAGCGTTGATGTAGATTTTATGCACAGGACAGTGCGATGCGAGAGACAATGTAGGTGCTACGGGTCGATGCAGAGGCGATATAGGCAGTGTGTCGATTTCTGCAATGCAGACAGGTGATGCATCCATTTTTGCCAGGCACACAGCAGGGCCTGTGTCGGAGTCGGTGAGGGACCTTCAGACTTCAGAGTCTTGGTGCTCTGGATTTGGGCTACGTTGGTTTCTTCAGCCGCTGACAGTAGCTGCATCGATATTTTCCGATGCACTCTGGTGATGCATGTGTTTTTCAACCGCACAGCAACGTGCAGCCGGAAAACTGGCACTGGAAGGGTGATGCGTGGATTTTCAGCAACAGGAGCAGCAAAACAACCTCCAAGGGCTTGGAACTGGAGTTGGCATCACAAGGCAGGTCAGAACTATCAGCAGGGGAGTTCAGGGATGCTGCAAGTGAAGTATGTGTGTCCCTGAGAAGTATTAACAGGAGGCAAGTTCTACATAAAGCCCTCTGTGAATCTTCTTAAGCAGGATACCAAAACAAAGTGAAAGTCCAGTCCTTTCCACTGCCCACAGACAGAAGCATCAACTGAAGGTCACCCCAGCAAAGCAGCACACAGCAAAGGGGCAGTTCTCCTCCTGGCAGCTCTTCAGCTCTTCTTCTTGGCAGGGTCCTCTTAATTCAGATATGTTCTAGCGTTCTGAGGTCAGGGCCCCACTACTTATATTACTTTCAGCCTTTGAAGAAAGTCTCTCTTGCTTACTAGAACCAGTTTGGTCCTCCCGATCTAGCCAAATAGCATTATGAAAGACAGATACAGCCCTATTTAGGTGTCAGTGACAACTCCTCCCACCAATATAACTCTGAGTGTCTGAAGTGAATGCACAAAAGCTTCTGTCAGTCTAAACCAGATATTGGTTTCAAGAGCAAGCAGTGGCACACAAAGCAAGAAAATGTTCACTTTCTAAAGTTGGCATTTTCAAACACACAATTTAAAAACCATCTTCACTAAAAGATGTATTTTTAAATCCTGAGCTCAAGGAGACTACACTTAAAATCTCTAGCTGTTCCCAATTGAAAGTTACACTTGTAAAATGTTACAGTGCAGCTCCAATAATAGCCTATCGGGGAGCAATAGTGAAAAACGAAAATGGCAGCATTTCACTACAGGACACATAAAATACACCAGTACATGCCCTACCTTTCACATAAACTGCACCCTGCCTATGGGGGTACCTTGGGCCTACCTTAAAGATGCCTTACATGTAGTAAAAGGGAAGGTTTGTGCCCGACAAGTGGGTACACTTGCCAGGTCATCATGTCAGGTTAAAACGCACTCACAAACACTGTATTGGCAGGCCTGAGTCAACATTAAAGGGCTAATCGTGTGGATGGCATAACCAGTGCTGCAGGCCCACTAGTAGTATTTGATTTACAAGCACTGGGCACACATAGTACACTTTCCTAGTGACTTACCAGTTGTGAGAAGTTGGCCTGATGTATGATGTCACTAGTTATAGTGTACACCTTATATCAGTCCAAATACCCTTATGGTGATTGGTTGTAAAGTCAACCTTATAGACCAGCTATCCTAGTGGTATCATGGACAAGAGCAGTCTTAGGCTAAACTCTGAATGGCATGTGAAGCCAGCTGTGATACAATATATAATCCCTTGAATACCAAATGAAAGGACACCACAACAGATATATATAAAATAAAGTGTATTTATTCTAAGCAACCCTCAGCACTCTTTATGAGATTAGAGGTAATTACACCACAGTCTTATTTAAGCATACATTAAGTCACACAGGTAAGTAATACAGTTAGGCCCTAGGGGCCACACAAACCATATACTAAGTAAGTGGTATAAAAACCACTGTCACGGAAATCGAATAGGCCTAGGGAATCGCTGGGGCTACACTACACTAGCGTTAGTTAGGAAGTGGGAGGCCCACGGGATTCGTGTGCAGAGTGGAAACACTCACGCGTAATGCGTAAAAGTCAATAGCAATAGTACAATTTAGAAAACGGTAGATTTAGGACACTTCCGGAGTAGCTAGGAAGTTGAGACTTGAAAACTAGACACTAGGATAGTCACTATCCTGATGAGCACCGGAGTACCCAAGTTACCTAGCCCACAGGCTGCGGGTGCATAGGGGTGAAGATGCGTCGTTTTCGTCGTCGACTCCTATGGATGCCTGAAGAAAGATGCTGACAGGCAGTCAGTGAAGAGTGTCCGGTGGATCCCAAGGCTGGGATCAAGAAGAGAAGAAACCTGCAAGCAGAAGGGACAGAGTCAAGGTCACTAGCCAGTGACCACGTGGAACCAGGAAGGAACCAGGCGATGTCGTGAAGATTGCAGGTGAAGGTGAAGCTTGACGCTGCAGCCAGGAGGACCAGGAAGCGTCGAGGATGACCAGGACCAGGAGGCGAGCTGTCCCACGAAGGCTCTTGCTGTCGGCAGCGTCGAAGTTGGACTAGGACTCACAAAGCCTTGGCAAGCGGAACCCACGAAGAACGAAGGACTTGCTTCTGGTGCAGACCAGGAAGGTCTGGGGTGCTTCTTCTTTGCAGAGAAGCGGGAGCCAGTCTGGAGGAGCCAAACCAGCGCAGAAGATTTCAGGGTGCGTCGTCACAAAGGCCACTAGCCAGCGGGCAAGCAACCGGACAGACGCGGCAAGCAGGAAAATGCTGAAGGGCCCCACGCAGGACTCGTGGAGTGTGGGGGGCTGATCTTCGGTGCAGATGGTGCTTGGGGTTGGGGCTTCTCAATCCCCGGTGCACAACTTCGAGGGTACCTCAGAAGCTGCGCTTTAAGTTACTAGCCACTTTTTCCAGGTAGCCGGTCCCACGTCGCTCGTCGCCTCCACGGATCTCAGCTCTGCTGCAGATGTGGATCAGGGTCGGAGAAGTCTGGAAGTCAAGGCTCTGGTCAGGCTCTGCAGTCGGTTCCTCGTAGAACGTGGGCAAAGCAAAGGGTAGTCTCTTGATGGTGCCTGTTTGCACAGGGTAGCCACTCCTTGGCTACAAGGGAGATTCTTCAGTCTTCTTCTTTCGTCGAATGTCGAAGGTCCAGAGTTTCTGTTCAGTTTTGCAGGTTCAGGATAATCTAAAGTCTTGAGGCCCAACTCCCACTCTTATACTAATCTGGGGGGCTGGGATACCTGCTAGGTCACGCCTTATGGGTGGGACCTGGGAGGGGGTGGTTACACCCACTTCCCTTTGTCCAGTTTCGCGCCAGAGCTGGGGCTGGAGTGCCCCAGCGCCGGTTTGAACTGGACTATGCAAGGAACACCTTGTGTGCCCCAGGCATGTCTCATTCCTTTCAGCCCACCCTGCCCCAATACACTAAAGGCTGTCTGGGGAGGTGCTAGCACCTCCCCAAGCAGGAAACCTATTGTCCAGGCCTCCCTGGCTGGGATCACTCCCAGCTGCAGGAGGTCAGACTTGTGTCGTGGCAGCAGCATCCATTTTGTGATGCTGAGGCTTTGGTCAGAGGCTAACAGTTGAAGTATGATTTTAACATGTCTTTCCCTCTAGAAGGGGGGAATAATATTCTCATGTCCAGAAATGGCATGGGGGTATTATTCCACAGTGTTAGACACCTTACACGACATGTTTCGATAAAGCCAAACCATAGTTACCATAACCGTCTAAGATTATAAGGCACTTTCAGAGTATATGGTAGGCTATATCATAGAACAGCTATAAGGACAAGGTTCCGAAAGCTGCAGACAGGCTCAGCTCATGCTAGAGCACCATCTCACATGTTACCAAGCACTCTGCCTCCAGGATTGTCAAGGCCTGCCATAGGAGTGACTGATAGGTACACATGTGTCTATATGTAAGTTAGGTATAGGAATACTACACCTAAGCAAGGGGTGATTACACGACCTTGCCCCAGCTGAGTGATCAGCCAGTTGTGTCAAAATGGAAGGCCAGGCCAGGGGTGGCATAATACATGCTGCAGCCCCTGGTAGGCCTAGGGTACACCTATGCCCTGGGTACCTAGGGTACACTGTACAGGGGCCAATAAGGTGATCCTATCCAAATGGGTTATGCACCTAAAGTACATAGTATTAATTTAGAGAGAGAACAGCAGGGCTGTGGGTCTGATTAGCAGGCCCACAGCCACATCTAAGTCGAAAACCAGTAAAGCAAAAGCAAAAAGTGGGGGTGAACATAGAAAGCAGACCCTACTCTCCTACACCAGTAAATCAAATATGCCAATCATGGATATCCAATCATAATCACAATTTTCACAGGGAACACTTGCACTTAAGCACTGATCAGCAGTGGTAAAGTGCCCAGAGTACCTAAACCAGCAAAAATACAGCCCAGCACACAGTCAAAAATACAGGAGGTAGAGGCAAAAAGCCTGGGGAAACCACACCAAGGATACCATGTCAAACAGTAAGCTTCACTGTTTGTAAATTGAAAAAAGTGTGAAGTTCAACGCTCTCTGCATCTCTGATAAAGTCCCCCACAAGCAAGGTGCACCCAGTCTAGCTGCCTTGGTGCTATCATATGTGCCTACCAGAGCTTTACACTCCGCAGATCTGAACCTTTATACCTCATCCCATAACAGCCAGAATGTTCTTTTCGCATTCTGGCTCTGACCGTATGAAACTCTATACCGTCTAAGCTAAGAATTACCCCAAATCATATATGCTTCCAGAAAGTGTTGAAGACCTGGCTGTTTTCAGAACGGGTTACCTTTGCTCTGGAGCATGGCCTGATATGATGTCCGTGTAGTCTCATCAGAGCAGAGCTCCGTCCTGTGAAAAAAGGAATCCTGCAGATATCCTGGCGGAACCGTCAGCGCAGCCTCAGGAATAGTTGCTGCAGCTCACCTGGACCCAAAAGCTAAGCAAAATGGTATCTCAAGACATTTCTGTTCTCATGAGCAGTTAAATTCGCAGTTTAGGTGTGTCTTGCTTAGCGCTGGGAGGCCTCCGGTAGCCATGCGCTCTATAAGTGTCCTATTCATTCATTCATTCATTCATATACCCATTGGTCTCCCCAGAGGTCCTACCTTGCTGTATTTCTGCGTTGGTCTAAGAATGACGTCGGACATGAACTTTATACATAGATATTAGACAGGTGATGGTAGTCCTGCTGTGCTACCAAGAACCCTCATGCATAATATATGAGATTTTGAAATAGGGAAATCCAGAGTTCTGAATGCAGTGTTGTATCTAGGAAAAAGGTCAGTCCCTGTAAACTGTTATAAGTGTAATGTGGGGAAGAATATAGTTGAAGAGTAATGAAGTTACCTGGGCCTATATTATGGTATTGATATGTTATATAACACACCTGGAGTGGCTAGATGCCGCTCCTAACACCTGAGTGGGCCCCGAGGGCCCTTGAAAGTTCCGCAGTGGCGGAGGAATAGTGGCAGTTGCGCCAAGGAGGCCTGACGCACCACAGAAGTGCACCGGGCCCTCATGGGGGTCGGAGTACGGACACGTAACAAGTGAGAGGGGGGTGAAGGAATGGATATAAGGGCCCCGGTCTCGCCTTAGCAAGAGGCTAGTAAAGTGGAACACAGGGGCACTGGCCCTACTGCAGGTGGTGTTGCGGAAAAATAGTTGTCAATTGCAGGCCCCAATGGAACAGCACCCAAAGCAGGCAAGCAGGCTGACTGGGTAGCGCAAGGGGTACGCAGACAGCCACGCAGACCGCTGCGCAGACAAGCTCGCGTACAGTAAGCTCTATCCCTAAAGATGGACACAATGACGATGGACATTAATCTTCTGCCTAGATCTTCGGAAGGTGGCGTAAAAAGTCAAAAATACAAAAGAGGAAGTAGTAACATTGCGGGAAGAGGTCCAGAGGCTCCGTAGGACAGTCTCCACACTACAAACTGGACAGAGTGGAAGATGCGGAAGGGCCTTCGCGGAGAAACAACCTTAGGTTTCTGGGTTTTCCCAAAAAGGCCGAAGGACAGGCAGCAGATGTCTTCCTGGAGAGCTGGATTAGCACAGCCCTCGATAATAGCAGAATTTCAAAATGTTTGGTCATTGAAAGAGCCCACGTGCCCTTGGACCCCTGCCAAGCCCGGGATCACCGCCTAGGGCTCTAATAGCGCACATGTTTAATTATAGAGACAGAGATATAATTTTGTAGCATGTTCGTGTCCATGGCCCTCCGAAATACGAAGATCGGGTCATCCAAATATATCCTGATTGCACCAGGAAAGTACAGGAGCTCCGGAACGGCTTTCTGGGAGTCGAACAGCACCTACAGGAACATAACATTAAATACAGCTTGCTCTTTCCTGCAAGACTCTGTGTACGGTAAAAGGATAAGGTCCATTTTTATGATACGCCTCAAGATGCAATGGACTGGATGGAGTCGATAGGACTGGCAGGACCAGACCAGACCCAGGGAGGGTGAGAGCAACGGACACGTCGTAGACAACAGCGAGGTCAGCGTCGAGACACCATAGAACAAATACCCACCCCACAAGAGGCACCAGAGACAGGACGCATCCTGGTCGACGAGGATAGAACTTTAAGGAAGAAATCGTCAGCCATTCAGCTCCAGAATCAGTACTCCCCATTCTGCCTGGTGCAACAAACTCAATCGCCGACAAATTGAACCCCAGAAGGATAAGGGGTGATTGGGAAGTCTACACTTGCTGCAGGGAGGGGCTCGAGAAGAAGAGTAATGACATTAAAGATCTGTGAGTAAATGATGCGGGAGAAGATTGTGATCAGTAATGAAAGGGCACTCTGTTGGTGCCTGGATCGGTGGAGGGTACGGGGGTCTGGGTGGGTACACATCAGGAAAGGATACCTAGGAGGACATTATGCTGCATGGCTCCGCTACAAGAACTTAATATGACTTCCCAGCTGCCATCCACGTGTGCATCCTAGCAGGGTGAATGGTCCTACAAGGTATCAAGGGGTCCGGTGGTAAGGCCACACAGTAGAGGTTACTTAAGTGGTCTAGATTTATATTGTTTCTTGTTATTCTCCTTTCTAATTTTGTTTGGTTAGTATTGAATTGACAAGGGTAAGGGGATAAGGAAGGGGGAGGGAGAGAGGTTTGGGGCAGAGACCCCAGTCCATAAGCCATCGTTGGAGCTATGGGAATGTGGAGCTACTGCCTGTGGGTGGGGTAGGGGGAAGTTGTGGAAACTGTCGCAATGGGGGTATGTTAAAAACCAGCAGTGAAGAGTCTCAGCTTCCACAATTAGAGCTCCCCATGGAATTGAAAATTGTTCGATACATGGGTACACGTATCACAAGGGAGGGAGATGGGTTCTACGATTTGAACATGGGATGGATAAAAAAGGGGTTACGCCGGAGTGTAAACTTCTGGAATACCCTGAAGTTGTCCCTGATGGGTAAAGTGGCCTTAATAAAAATGGTGGTATTAGCTAGATGCCTCTATGTTAAGCAGGGGTCCTTTTTTGAGATCCCCCATAAGATCTTTAAAGAACTAGATGTACTGCTGACATTGCTGTTGTGGAACAGGAAGCGCTGCAGAATAGGCCTAGAGGTAATAAAATGGCAATGGGACAGAGGGGGGTTGGAAATCCCAGATCTAGAACTCTACTATCTGGCATTGCAGTTACAGCCTGCAATATCGTGGCTTGACACAGAACCCTCCTGGGAGAGAGCCCTACTGGCGGGTACTTATGGTAGTCAGCAGCTGGTAGCACTACTACAGAAGGGAAGAGGCATACCAGACGCAACCCCCCTTGATGCAATTAATGACCAAAATATGGGATAGGACGGTAAAAACTGTAATTAAGAGGGGGCGAAATGGAAGGATGGAGGCTGCCTGATGTTGGTTGATCTATACCCTGAAGGTAGGTTCATAACCTATCAGGATGCGTTAGAAACATTTGAGTTAGGTGACGGGCAATTCTTTTAATATACAAAGATAGCAGCCACGGCTGGACAGCCCTGGCCGACATTCCCAGAAGCCTCAGACCACTCGCAATGATTAATCACCAAGATCTCTATGGCGGGATGGGGTAAGTTTGTACCTCACTTGTACCATGCATTTAGGGAAGATAGACAAGGCAAGTCCCTTAAGATAGAAGAAAGATGGCAGGAGGTTAGCGATCATCCGCTGACGCCATCAGATTGGAAGGAAATCCATGAGGGAGATGGTAAGGTGTCCATAAGTGCCAGATTTAAGCTAATACAATAAAATATAGTACCTATTACGTACCTCTCCCCCAATTACCTACACACGATCAATGCAATGCGAAACCCACAATGTCCCAGATGTCGGTGCACACAGGCTAATTTTGTATATATGGTCTGGCAGTGCCCCCATATACAAGACTACTGGACCGTAGTAGTAGACCAACTTAATAGGGTGACAGGATGGAGGATAGTGCTGGAAATACGAACCTGCCTTCTGGGACTGATACCTAGCAATCCTAAATGTTAAACAACCAGACACTTTCTGATACTAGGACTCACGATAGCAAAGAGCCGAATAGCAATACATTGGCTGACTCCGCAGGGCCCACCTATAGACAAATGGAGGACAGACCTTAAGGAATGGGCGACGGCAGAGGAGGAGCACATGAGGCAAACTAGACAAGATGAGAAGCTACCAGAGGTGCTATTAGCCTGGAGGTTGAAGATCCAGGAGATAGGTGCGATGACCCCGTCCACACAACTAGATCCAAATGAAGGAGAGCAAAGGAAATAGTGGACACCCAAACACAGGAAGGGCAAATTCGGGACATGCAAAATGACTCTTGAAAAAAATAATATTGAATGAAGGAAGCTGGTTGGGGGAGGGGGATGGGGTGTTTTAAATGTATGATCTCCAAAGTTATGTAACACAGTGTGAAAAGTGGAATTGTTGTTGTAATGAACGGATAGTTATACTGTAAGAGACGATGTGGTATATATATTATTTGCCATATGATTGTTAATGGCTGCTGTTTACTTGCTGAAACAATAAAGAAATGTTAAAAAAAGGTTACCTTTGCTCTTCTCCCCTCTGCTGCTTAGTCTCACTCCTGATCAGCTCTGGGAAACCCCCTTTCCACGGGCAGCCACGAGCTTTAGAAATACACCTCTGCTGTCCTAACTCCTGTTTACACACATCCCATGCACAAAGGAATACAGATGTGGCAAGTGAGCCTTCTCCTGCAAAGTTCCAAAAGCATGGAACAACCTGCAGACACTCATAAGAGCCTCCCCTCGCTTATTGAACTCCGCAAGATGCTGAAGACCAGGGGGCATATTTACAATAACTGGCGCATCCCTGCATATCAGCAGGGATGTGCCAGTTATTGTGCGCCACAGCTCCGCCACCATGGATGCGCCGCATTTACAATGCGGCGCACCATGGGGCAAGAACAGCACAGATGCGTGACGCATCTGTGCCGTAAAAGTGGCTCATTCCTGGAGTTGCCTCGCAAGCGCGACGCAGCTCCAGCAATGCTCTGGGGGGCCCTATCTTGTTAATGCTGCGTCAATCCTTACACCTGCTTCAGGCAGGCGCAGGGTTTTGACGCAGCATGGGCCTAAAAGTGACTGAGTGAAATCTCGTAGATTTCACTCAGCCACTTTTAGGAGGCGTTCCTGCGCCGGAATGCCCCCACGCGCAGGAACGCCTACATGTGGCGCAGGGCTTTACAACGTGATGCATCTCCCAGGTGCGTCACGTTGTAAGTACCCCGCACCATGACGCAGGATTTGCGCCGCCGCTGCATCACAAAAGTGACGCAACGGCGGTGTAAATGAGGCGCAAGGGGCTTGTAAATCTGCCCCCTGGTTTTACGAAGAATCCCATGAGGCCCTAGGTTTGGCTAGACTCACATATGCTCAGCCCAGGATACCCTCCCTAGTGATAGAGTGCTCTACAGCTCTGTCTAACATACTGTACCGTAACATAAAATAATATAACACAACACAACATAGCACAACATAACACAACACAGCATAACATAACATTATATAGGTGAGACCTGAAAATGGGCGCTTTGTTTATATGAAGCATATTTATGGATTGTTATTTTGAGAGGATAATCAACATGCAGAGCAAAGAAAGGGCATTGACAAGGATTGCCCTTTCAGCAAAGGACGTCTTCTTTGAATACACATCTAAAAGGCCCACAATCATCTCACTAAGCGATCTTGTGCAAAAACAGAGTTGTCTTAATGAGAACCAGGAAAAGGAAAATGCCTTTCTTATGTTAGCGACTTCTGCTGTGTCTTTGCCAAGCATGTGCTTGGCAAAGACTGTCCTAGTTAGGGGATGTAGAACATTTAGAGACCCAAAACTAAACGCACATATGCAGAAGAAATGAGTGTAAAAAATAACAGCCCCTCGGGGAAAAAAGAATGGTGTCATCTTGTCTTGCATGAACACATTATTTTCACACACAGCTTCCTTTAAGCCCAAGTGACCGGCACAAATCAGCCACTGCACGGCATTTCGAAAGGCCACCTAAAACGTTTTAGGAGCCGTGGGCCTCATGTTCAACATTTTGGCGCAGGGCATGGCTGCAAGGCTTCTTGCTGCACTGCCCTGTGTCAAAAGAAAAGGGCAGGAATGCACAATATCTATGAGATACGGCGCATTCCTGTCCTCTTTACCTGTGCTGGTACACAATTGGCTGCCTTGCGCCAACGCAGGCTCCTTTGCACCATGGTACATGGATGTCCACATTGTAGGATTATTGTTTGTGCAGGAGGAACACCTATCTGCACAAAAACAATCAATTGAGGTGTTTTCCTCTTTCTAAGTGTGCTGCATATGCAGCACACAAATGGAAAGAGAAAGAAATGAGGAGAAATAGTTATTTCTCCTCGTTACGCCACCCCTAGGGGGGGCGCATGGTTTTGATGCATTCCTAAATTTGCGCTATGGTGTAAATCAGGGAATATGTCAAAATCCATAGGCATTGCATTGAAAACCCATTGCAACACCCATGCGCCTCTTTCACGAAGAGTAAGGCAATACAGTGACTGGCGCAGCTTTGCCATACTCCATATGTAGGATGCCATAAAAAGACACAGAAGGTGGCTTTTTGTGGCCTCGTAGATATGGGTCTGAACACTGCGCCTCAGGAGCTCCGGCTGTTGACATGTGCCGCAAGGAGCTTGTAAACAAGCCCCATGTTTCGAACCACGACCTCACCTCAATCAATGACTGGCAGAAGATTTCTGAATCACATTTCACTGAAAATATTTCACAAGGGTGCACAACCCAGCAAATGCTGCATGTTAAAGCAAGGTCAGCCCGAGGTTTTTCCCCTACATAAATGCAATAAAATAATACTCTGTTATAATGCAATCCCCAGGACCTGTTTTAATAGGGATTCCCTTTTCGCCTAGTTTGATGTAATTGAAAATGTTGAGAGAATATAGTGACAATTATCTCTCAATGCGCGTAAAGCAGTGCACTAGCGAGGGGGGACTTAAGGCAGGTACCTTTGCAATTTCGCAAATGGCAAAAATGGGAGCTTGCAAAATTCCACTGGCACTATACACCTTTATCAGTCATAGGTTGTGTTACTCCTATGAAGAACTGTAAGTTGTCGCTCAGCTGTAGCAAGCTCAAATCCTTCAGGCCTCCCTTTCTGAACACCCATGTTCTAATCTTCACACATTTCAACACCAGCAAATTCCATTCATGGTTTCCCCTTGGCCAGGGATGTACAATCACTGACATCAGTTGGACTCCAGCTACACCAGGTGGATGGCTGTAGATTTGGGCCCATATTTATCATGGGTTTTTGTTGCCCTTGCGCCATTCAAGGGGGTGCAAAGGTGACGCAGAACCTAGAATGATCTTTAACAAGACATGCAAGACCACCTTGCATGGCCCTGCATGGCTTGGGAAATATAGATCAATGCAAGGTGGCGCAAGGCGCTGCCTTGCATTATTTTACCTCAGGAAATCGCTATATGGGTAGGGCATGGGTCTTCCCACACATCCACCCATGGATTTTGGTGCATTCCCAGATTTACCATTAGTGGCAGAACGAGGAATGCGCAAAAATGCTACGCCTCCTCAGTCTGTAACGAGGAGTGATATTGTTATTTTTGTGCTGGAAGGTGCTACTTCCTGCACAAATAAAAATCCTGCCTACCACGCAGGTACCCTTGCACCATGGTGCAAGGCAGCCACAGCCAGTGCAGGTATGAGCAGTGGGGCAGAGTGGGCGGGAAGGGGTAGTTGACAGACAACGGAATAGGGCAAATAAAGTTTAAAAAAAGAAAAACACTTACCATGCGCACACCGCATTGCTGACTCGGCGATGCGGCGAGCACAAGGTAAGTGGTTTTATTTTTTTATTTTCCCTATTCTGTCCTTCTGTCGACTTCCATGCCCCCCCTCCCCACCACTCTTACCTGCACCGGCCATGCCTGGTGCAAGGGTGCCTGCGTTGGTGCCAGGCAGCAGATTGTGTGCCAGCGGATGCAGAGAACAGAAATGCACCGTATAATGTTAAATACAGCACATTCCTACCCTCTCCTTTTCACGCAGCGCAGCAAGGTGGCTTGCTGCGTTGTGTGAAAATTTAGACAAATATTCCCCAAAGTTTGTAGATGGAGGACAAAAAAAATACAACATAAGAACAGTGTTCTAGTATAAATAACCTGTAAATTCTTGCCTTTTGCACCAGGAAACAAGAACCTCTTGCTTTTTATGAAACTTTAATAGAGTTACACTAGGCACTATCAGACCAGACAGAGCAGCTGTTGCGAAGAGTCTTTCTTTGCCTCTAGTGAACATTTGTATGCACGGGTTCCTTGTGATTGGCTGGCGGCGGCAAGGGTTTGGGCCGCCCCCTCCAATCAGGGCCAGTGCTAGGCATGGGCAGTGTGGGCTGCTGCCCAGGGCCCCACCTTCACCTTATCCACATGGGCCCCACATCAGTTGGTCACAGACCACAGCACGCTTCTTACATGCATTTCTGCCCACGCTGTGTGCTCCTCTTGTGTCCCCCCCCCATTCATGTACTATTTAGCAGCCAGGTGTGGCTCTGCCTCACACTTCAAAGGACAAGGTAGATTGTCTTGGGGTGTTGATTAACACCCTGCACAGAAGATTTGGGTGGGGTAGAGTAGACAGCAGCCACACTGTCTGCTGCTCATGAGGGTGCCTCATTTGTTGCCTTGGTCTCAATCGCTGCGATGCCTACGGAAGGGGCCCCCTACCCTGGGCATTGCAGGGGTATACCATGGCTGTGTTACCAAGGATAGGAGGACTTCAACCCTGGGCCTCCAGTTTGCTGCGAGGCCCAGGAGAGATGTGAATTCCCCTGGGCCTCTTAGCACTAGACCAGGAGTGAGGGTCTCCCTTTTGGGTCTTTCATGCTTACAGAATGTCTGAGAGGCCTAGGAAAGTTTTCAATCTGCCTATGTGTGCCATTTCCATGTTTTCGGTGTGCTCATGTGACATTTTATTTAGTGAAAAATCATTTGCATTCTGGGATATGTAGTTTTGTTTGCTAATTAAAGAAGGGCTTCCCAGCCTTGGGATGTCAGTGATATTGGCTAACAGGGCAGATTTGCCAGTGAGCATGTATAGATAATCTTAAAGTTTAATTTTACAATTGGATTACATAATATAATGTATTTCCTCCTCATATAGTTTTAAAATATTCCAAATTATTTATCAGTGCAATTATTTAAATTTCCTTTGATATTGCATCAGTAAAGTTAATTCATGCAAAATCACTTCAACACCCCCATGGGATTAATAGATACATTTATAGTATTAATGCGATGTCACGCAATATGCAAATTAGGGGTGCCACTCATATTCCCTTCCTGCCCAGGGCCCCAAAAATCCTAGGACCGGCCCTTGCTCCAATGATCCCATCCCAATGGTGAAGTTGCTGTGCACACAACATTGTGTATTCGAGACCGACGGCGCTGCCAGCAGAAAGCCTCGATGGTGTGTTGGGATGTCCCTCGTGCAGCCGAGCACACGGTGAACAAGAGCTGTGCAGAATGACATGATGTGCACACGGTGGCGATGGCGGATGAGCTGCAGAACAAGAAGTGAACTTCTCAGCGCGGCTCTGAAAATGCTTCTCTTTTTGTGATGGCGCTGAGGAGTGTTGGGAACACCTATGGGGGAAGAGCATAAGCCTGGGGGGCCATCCCTTAATGCACAGGTCCAGCCCCAAGGCCTCGACTGCAGCCAGCCGGCCGAGCTGGAACTGGCCACAACGAGCCAATGGTCAGCTCACATTTGCCGGTCTCCATGCCTCATTTTGAGCCTTTTCTACTGCCCCCTGATGCCGGTCTAGTTATTGCTTGGCGCTCTTTGTTGCAGCAGCTCCTCTCGAACTTGCTATCGTGCCATCTGCCTGTGATATGCCATGTTCCTCCCATGGTGCAGACTTGCACATTCAGTGCCCTTCAGGAGCGCCTGATGTGAAAAGCTTCTCAGCTTGTTATCAGCCTGCCAGATGCCCCGGCTCTGCACGCGCCGGCGGCGCGAGGCTATGTGCTCGTGCCATGCACATTTTAAGGCTGCATCCTGTCTCCAAGGCCCGGAGTGTGTTTCATGTTGTCTCATCTTGGGCACTTATCACTTTGGTATATCTCGCAGGCCTGCCTATTACACAATGTTCGCCTATCTGTCTGCATTCCCTTCATCTCCTGCATCAATAGCTCTTGGTCTCATCCCCTCCCTAGGCTCCACAAGGCCTTTGAATGCAATCTTCCAGTTCAATAAGGAGCTCCAGATTTCCAAGGAACTGTTTATCTCTTTACATTCTAAAAATATGTTGTTCTGAATTTTGCAGGCTGTACTATTCAAGATGTTAACGATCACAAAGATAGGAAAAGACAGAAGGGCGAGACGTGGCACTCTGAAAATTCTTGAGATGCGAAAAGAAAGTGAAGAAATAATAAACCAAACAAAACCAAAGCATAACATAAACACAACAATAATTGGCAAAGCAATAGGTCTGGTTGTAATGTGCTAAGTAGGGCTTGGGAGAAATCTTACGTAATTTGATTTTGTGAACTTTTGGGCAAATTACGCAAAATTACGCGCAACTACATGAAATACAACTCTGTTTTAGCAGTATTTTTTTTAACAAAATGTGGCCTTGCACACATTTTTGACCTGAGGATGCATTTAGCTGTAAAATAAATAGTGCTATAAAAAAAAGTGTCTGGGGCAGCAACTGCCGGTGTACTTGAACAGGAGCCCCCGTGCCTAGGGGTGGGGTGCCCTTAGTTGCGACACGGGCCGGAGCCCTGACTGGCACAGGAAGTGCAGATATGAGGGACTAGGCAGTGTCGTCATCTAGAGGCGCAGCGAGAACTTGGATGGCAATTTAAGGCAGCACACCAGGGTCTTTGGCCTCTTTGTCCCTTTGGAGCCTGCCCGGAAGCTCACCCCGTAGTCAATCACTCACTGACCCTGTCAGAAGGGCGAGTCCCTGGCAGATAATAATAAATGGGGATGTACAAGAATGGAGATTAAGAGACTGGACTGACCGCAGGCGGGGGCAGGATTTGTGTGTACATCGGGCAGGTGGGGGCCTGACCTGCTGTTGGTCCTGGACTCCGCTGCCCTAACATGTGACGTATGGACTGACTAGAACTTTGGGTGGGCCGCCTGTGTTCAGGTACCCTGGTGGGCCGGTAACCTATGCGGTGCCCTGGATTTCTAGTAGTGCAATCATCTTCCTGGCAAGGCCTCATTGAAGGGTGCAGGATGGTTCTGTGGGTGTCCTGAATGGAACCGGGAGAGGGCTATTGCGTCCTAAGGCCTTCTGGCGCAATGTGCACACTGGATGATACACACGAGGGGCTGGATGTGCCTAGGTAAAGATCAAGTTTTAATTTTGTGCTTATCTTCCTTAGTGCCTTTTTACCTGTTGATGCCACTGCATGTTTTGTAAAAATATATGAAAGTGTAAGAATACTTCTCTATCTCGTCTTGGTTTGGTTTGAATAACCTTGTGTGATGTAAACAAAAGGCTATGCCTTGGACAACCATAACATGTATCTAATCTTTCTTTCGCCTGGCAGCAAAGTGAAGGGGGAATGCGATAGTGGGTGCAAGTGGCACGTTGTGTGCGTACTATGTGATTCGCTTTATTCCCTCTTGTTGTGATAGAAGTTTACTGCAAACAATGCATAATTACGCACCGTGCCGTAATGGCGTAGTTGTGGGAATTTCGCATATGCGTAATGGTCTACTTTCGATTTCATCCAGGCCTAGTGCTAACACATGTAACCGCTGGAATTCGCAACTGCTGTTTAGCACATTTAAGCCAAATCCATCGCCCATGAACTGCTTGAAACAAGTAACAAAAAGGATACTCAATATGGGGATTGAGTTTGCGTTTTAGATGTAATATAGTCACTCATGCAATCCAGGAGCGGCACTTCCTAGAGGTAGGATTGATACTGCGAACTGCCAACAGCATGATATAAGTTTGTAATACAGTATTGGGGGGGAGTCAAAGCCCACCCAAGGTGTATTTTAAAGAATTTATAACAACAGTTCTAACAGACAGCAGTGCATCAAGCCAGTCCTTAAAAGGGCAGGGAAGAGCGTCTGAGAAGTACAGACAAAAGAGGGCTCATATTAGATAAGTACAGGGATAGAGAACTGGGGCTGGTAAAGACAATAAGTGCGAAATCATGGGATCCAGCAGGATATTGAAGGTGAAGGATAACAAGAGATGCACAACACAGGTGCAGGCAGGACCAAGAAGATGGAGCACGGGTGAAGGTGGGGCCAGGAGAAGAAGCGGGAGGAAGCAGTTATTTGAAGCTGGGAAGAGCGAGAAGCAGGACTAGTGAAGAGCAACCAGGGCAGGCAAAGGCAGCACAAATGGAAATCCCGTTGTGATGAGAGGACCTAGGAGAAACAAACAAACGTTAAAAAAAAGAGGTGCAAGCACAGGCAGAGATTCCCAAGGCAAATAAAGTCAGGGCCAATGAGATGCAGAAGAGTCAAAGGCATGACCAAGAAGAAGCAGAGTAGGGAGCTCCTTGGACAGTGAGATTGAGCAGATAGAGCACAAGGGATGAAGACCTCACAGCACAAACACAGGGCATAGGAAGGCAGAAGTGAAGAGAACTGAGACAGACAAAGGTAAGACATATTAATCGCATAACAGGTGAAGAAGGCCCAAGATGAAGGGAGGACCAAGAAGCATGGAATGCGAAAGCAGAATGGAGACAAAAGTAGCTGGACAGGTGATGGCATAAACAAGGTGAAGAAGTCAGGGCAGATGAAGACAGGACCAACGTGACACGTGGCAGGTGAAGGCAAGGCTAGTGTGATCCATGGCAGTGGGAGGCGTGGCCAGCGCAATGCATGCAAGGCGAAGGTGCCGCCAATGAAATGCACGACCAGTGGGAATCCATTTCAATAAGTCTCACAAATCTAGATGATATCGTTTAAATTTCAAACCGTGGTCACCTGTAGGGCGGAGCAAAGTTTTGGGACATCCCATCAGCAAACTTTTATTTCACCGTGGCTTAACGGTGCCTTGTAAACAAGGCACCCTTTCACGCTATACTTACCGTGAAAGGGGTGGGCAATGGGTGTTGCGTTGGGCGTTCTGCCGCAACACCCATTGATTTTGACGCTGCCCATATTTACAGGAGTGGCGTAAATATGGGGCAGCTCCAAAATTAAGACCAGGGAAAACATGCTCTTATCATGGCGAAACGAGGAGAAATGCTTTATTTCTCCTCATTTTTGCTGTTTTTATGTGTGTTGCATTGTACGGCACACATAAAAACAGCAAAGCGCCATGCAGGATTGTTTATGTGCAGGAAGAAGTCCCTTCCTGCACATAAACAATGATTTTAAACATGGTGGGTTGCAACTTTGATGTGTGCTGCACAAAGCAGCACATATGGAAGTTACAAATCACCATTTAAGATTGTTTATGTGCAGGTAGGGACACCTTCCTGCATATAAACAATCCTTCCCCTCAACCCAGGCGCATTTTAACTATGGTGCCAGGGTGCCTGTATTGGCACTAGGCAGCTGTAATTAGCACCAGCGCAGGGGTAAACGCAGGGCCGCACCGTACTGTTGTAAATACAGTGCAGCCCTGCATTTCAGAAGTGGCAGAGCACAGCATTAAGCCAAGAAGGCTAAGGCCGCACTCCATCACTTCTTTGTAAATATGCCCCCCAGTTTACTAAATGTGGGGTAAAAAAACATCGACATTGATGTAACCAGAAAAACAACAAGTTTCAGTTATTTCATTTTTGACGAAATACGTTAATCAGCCTTAGTTTATTCATTTTTTTGGCTTAAAGTTCAAATAAAATAAAAAATTAACTCGACATTTTGTTGAAGCATTTTTCGTCAAAACGGATTTACTAGAGAAAATATCACCAGAGTCGTAACTTTTCAACCACCGTGAACAGCAAAATCGTGAAATTAACCTAATTCTGCAAGTGGGAAACCACTTTGCACACACTTACTTTAAAGTGTACATATCTAAAACAAAGTCAGTTGGAAGAATTCGATGCCTCCCAAGTATGCATCAACAGGACTACCACTAGCAAAAAAAACCATATATAGTAAGTTTAGAAGGATACGTGCCACACGAGAGGCTGTGCCCTGCTTATAATCCATAACCGCTTCAGTCCACCTGGAAATCATGTGCCTCAGGTTGCAGCCTTTGCCCTTGTGTGACATCAGACCTCAGTTCCTTGATCAATGAAAGCTGCTGTGGGAAGCAGTGAAAAGTACTAACAATCAGGGAATGTCCCACTTCCTGGCAGGCACGAAGCCAGGAATAGAATAAAAGCACAGGGTTGAAGAGGGCAGACATTCAGGAGAGGGAAGGAGAGAGGAAGCAGAATAGGGGCAGCAAGTGATATTTTACACTGAAGATGCAAGGAAGGCCTCTGCGGAAGGGAGGTAAGCGAGAAGCAGTGGAATGCAATCCTAAAGAAGGAAGGTTGATGAGGAACATGATCATTGCTGAATGGAGACACAGGAAGGAAAGAACAGAGCCGCTCACAGCATATGTGTAATTTCATAGCAAACATTGGCAAGACAGTGATTGTCATTCAATCAATCAATCAGTACTTGTATAGCGCGACTTATCCCCTGTGAGGGTATCCAGGTGCTGGGCAGTGGGTTTCAGATGAAGAGCCAGGTCATGAGGCCCTTTCTGAAATCTGTCAAAGATGGTGATGTTCAAAGGTGGAAGGGAAGGGCGTTCCAGGATTTGGCTGCAAGGCGGGAGAAGGATCGTCCTCCGGTGCAGCAGCAGCAGATGTGTGGTGTATGTGCGAGGTGAGGGGAGTGGAGGTTGATTATAGTTCTCAAAAGGCAAAGATAAACATAAAAATGCACATAAGACATCAGAACAGAATAATTGGAGACTAAGGTCATGTTGGGAAAAGTACCAATTTGTGTGCTCTGGGTGTACTTTCATTTTACAGAAGCGGGTGCAACCCCTTTTGTAATACCAGTTGTGTTGGTGCAAAGCTATCAGCCTGGCAATGTAAATTGGGTGTCCCTTTATTTGCATGGGAGAGTGATCACATAAAAATAAGTACACACCTCATTAGAGACACAGGCACAAGGGAAAATTGGCCCTGCAGAGGCTCACTTACTGTGCGCTAACAAGGAACAGGCATGCAGTTAGTGTGCCCCACTATCAAATGTTCTCTGGAAGTGGGCAAGGTGGGCCAAGAGTACTTTCAGGTGGCCCTAACAAGAAGAGGTTGATGACTCATAATACCCTCATGTTTATGGAAGCCACCCTTCAAGTACATGCCATGATGTACCTGCAGTGGTAATGAGAGTCAGGGCACCTTACACCCCAGACCACGAAGGGGGCTGGTAGGGGCCTTCAGTATCCCATTAAACTTATAGAAGGGTGTCTTCAGCAAATGTACTACCTTGGAGGAATAGTGCTTAAATTGTAGAGACCACATCGTTTTTAGAAATAAGGTACACAGCAGAATCTACATCAATTGTACCCTGTATGGGCAAACCTTTAATATGATCAGGTTCCAGTGGTCTGCAATTCTTTAACAGGTCTGAGGGAGAGATGTGCACTGAAACTGTCTATGCCCAGCTCACAAGAGCCTGCCTCCAATCCCCAAATTATAGGACCGTAGGCATGACAAAGCCTTTCCAGGGTTTGTCCCAGGAACTAGCAATTGCTTTACCTCGGAGCTCCACCTGACTATCTGCTACCAGGCGTTCAAAAAACAACCTTAGTGATTACAGTTCAAGCCATCACCTCTCAACCTAAACGTGCTAATCCATAACCAGAGGGTAACCACACAATTTGGTTCACTGCACTACTCTTACCCCTGGCTCAGGCTCAAATCTGTATGCAAAACAGTGATGGGTGGAGTGCTTGAATTAATCTCAGCCACTTGTAATCACTCAGGCCGCATCCCAATCCATTATTATTTTACACACCATGCCACCTCAGTTTGGACCCAGCTGTATGCATATCAGACTTGACCCTGCTCCAAAAGGAACAGTCAGCCCGAACTGTCAAGCCACGTCCTACCTGAACTGGAACACAACAACCCAGGACCAGTGGTTGAAATTATTTCAAACATTCCACCCAACACTGTTTTGTATACTTATCAAACCTGTATACACCAGTAGTGAATGGGTTCTGCCAATTTAGTGCATCTGGATATTTATTTTTGACTACCCAGTTTTTGGACGTTTATCATGATCAAGTCTCACTACCTCAGTCACACTCATGGTAAATAAATGATCATTGAACTGACCTTGTTAGCTGCTAGTGTCCACCTTTTCAGAAAAGGCTGTTGCTGCAAAGCTAGGGTAAAAGGCACTAGGCTGGTTACACATGAACACATGAGTACAAGCATGTGTGGACATGTGTGGGCTGCATGTGTGAGACTACCATTGAGCAAAGCCTGGTTTCTATGCACAGGTAACCTCTCTCAAAAGAGATTCTTCAGGATTTGGTACTGCCAAGGGTAGGCCTTATAAGCAGGGAGGGCATCCATAGTGTAGGCCTGTAGTGATTAGTGAGGTCTGTACTGTTTTCAAAATGTACACATTATAGGCAAAATCTGCCATAAAGATCTGAGACAGCCAAGGCACACTGAAACAAAGAGGAAGCCCAGACCTTTGGAGCCAACACAGGTGGGGTTTGCCTTCCAAGATATGGTGGGAAGGGAAGACAGACAGTTGTGACATCAAGGGGTGGGACAGAGGTTTTAAAGGGAGCTCTGATGAGAGACAACTTGAAGTCACCATTTTGGTTTGCCCAGAATGCTGTGCAAAAGGGTTGGGACAAGGATGGATTGATTATGTGGCATCCTAGGATTAACAAGGAGTGCCTGTCCCATAGAACATTTCACCCCCCTCTTAAAAACCCTTACACAAGGGCGAGATAGTTGAGAAGACCCTGAACTTAGATGTAACAAAGGTGAAAGGAAGCCCAGCTGGAAGGAGAAGCTCCCTGATGTCCTGGAAGGATGGATTTGGGGAATTCGACTCCATCTGACCCTCCAGGACAAGCGTGGGTCTCTCCATGGCCAGAGGCACCGGCCCCCTTATTTCCCCCCCCCCCACCCCCCCCCCGAGGAACAAGTGAAGTTAAGGCCCTGTTGTGGACCCAGGTTGGCTCCACTCAAGCTACTGTAGGCCTGCCCTTGACACCAGTGCTTATACACAGTTTCCCTGCACGATGGCCAGAAGACGATTGAGCCCAGGGAGTGCAGCAGGGTGGGTGTTCTGCTTGCTGACTGTGGAGGTGCTGTGGAAAATGCCCTCCAAGCAGAAAGAGCCTTAGGAGCGCACGCAGGAAACAGGTCTGGAACAGGGAGCAGTAAAAATCCAGGTCCCCAAAAATGTGCTGTTTGGAGGCCTAAAGAGAATGTTCCTGGTCACTAGGTGTGGCAACCAGGAGAAAATTCAGCCCAAGGATTAAGAACTTCGGCCCAACGTGGCCAGAGATATGCATCTTTAAAGATTTGCCTTAGAAACCTCAACCCGAGCTCATGGTGTCCGGTGCCATTTCTTAAAAACCCTGGGGCTCATTTATGAGCCCCTGCATCACTTTTGCGCCACCGGTGCGTCACTTTTTGTGACGCACCAGTGGCGTAAAACATGCGCCATGATGCGCCATATTTACAAAGTGACGCATCTACCTAGATGCGTCACTTTGTAAACCCTTGCGCTACATTATACCTGCGTCAGGTATAATGTATGCAGGGTGGGCGTTCCCACGTAAGTAAGCATCGTAGAAGTGACGAAGTGAAATCTACGAGATTTCACTGCGCCACTTCTAGGGTGCAAATGCGTCAATATCTTGCGCCTGCCTCACAGCAGGCGTAAGACTGACGCAGGCCCTTTCACATGGGGCTTGCCCCATGTGAAAGGACACATTGCTGGAGTTGCGTCACTTTTGTGACACACTCCAGCAATGCGTCACTTTTGCGCATACAGATACATCAGAAATACTGACGTATCTGTGACTCCTTGCGACATGATGCGTCATACTGTAAATATGACGCATCATTGGAGTCGCAGGGAGGGCGCAGTAAAAAAGTGACGCATCACTGTTTTCACGCAGTGATGCGTCACTTTTCATAAATGAGGCCCCCTGTGTGGGCCAAGGCCCAAGGGTAGGCACATCTTTATTAAATGAATCCCTTTGGGTGGACGTGTGCATGGGGTCCCCTCCGTATAGCTAGTACTGCCCCCAAGAGTCCCTTCTCCCCATCACAAGAAAACCAAAAAGGGCACTGCAGTGCACAATACTCACTTGTTCCCGGACACCAGTTCCCGGGACCGAAGACAACCATGGCCAGGAGCTCTTAGCTCCACAGAGCTACTACCACCATGGGAGCTGAAGGAAGAAGTTAGCTCCGGTGCACCACAGGAGCTGCACATGGGGAGCCAGCAGGGTCACTGGGGCCTGAGGGCTCTCTCTCGACCCCCAATGAATCAATGAGGCGGTAGATGTCCCAGATGAGACTAGGACACAGAAAAGTAAAGTAAACACTGGAAACATATAGGCAGTGTGAAACAGCTGTGAATAGAAATCAGTGGGTAAACCTGCTCATCTATTATTCGTAAACTGTGGTGAGGAGCTCTCCATAATGTTCCACAAGGGATCATTTGAATATATCCTACTTCCTTGTGGTGGCTCCAAATTGGGCAGGGGCCACCAATGTATTCTAAATGTGTTGTGGGGGGCTGCAGAGGTGCAGCAGCCCCACCCTTTCCCAAGAGTTTCTCATAAGGTGCCCCAATTCTCATGGGGCCTAAAAATGATGACCCAGGGAGAAGTTTTCTTTCATTTAATCCCTCCCACAGCTGGAGCTTTTTCTCTTGGGAGCTGGAATGAGGGGGGTTGCTTGTGGTTGGTTCCATGGTTGCATTGTGTGGCCTGTTAAATTTAAACAAAGTCACTGACACATATAGTTATGGTTGTTCTGAATGTATGTCTTGTTGAGGGTAATGGTGACTCAATGCCATGTTGACATTTAGAATGAGTGCTTCTCAGTATCAATATTGTTTTCATTTATTCCATTTATGGTACATGGATAAAGTATAACATGTGATTGCTTTTGTTGACACCTTCCCTGACAAAGTCAGGAGGCCTTCCTGATATATACCGACACCCTTTCTTTTGTGATATTTCATCTGCTATGTAGAGGAGAGGAGTATTGTGACTAAGGGGTTCAGGAACCACAATAATGTAATGAGGGTGCCACCAAAGATATTTTCATCTACCTGAATGTATATATTTGTAATTTAATGCATAGTATTTATGTTTGAGTGAGTGTGTGTGTGTAATAAAAGTATTTTTTCCTTTTTAAAAGAAAAAGCACTGACTAGACAATAATGTATTGACTGTTGTTGGTGCGTGCCAGTGAGTTGGGATTGCTAGCCCTCAACCCCTCCACTGGGTCGGTCTTGGACTGCTCAGCCTCACTAACTCTGAGAGAATCAAGTGCTACAGTAGGGCACGTGGTTCCCAGTAAGGATACCATTGTGGACACTTTACTTGAGAAGAACTCCCATCCTTCACAAGTAATAACCCAATTCTTTACTATGCCACTTTGGTTTCTCTCTAGTCTCCTCTACTTCTGTCATCAAGCTGGTCTTCCCAGTCCTCTGTATATTTTGATTATATTTTGTGTTTGTCTTGAACATTCCTCCTAAGCTGGTACCCTGTATTCTGTTTAACGGTTTATGTTTAATGTTTATGCTTGCTCTAACACTCTGCGCCTATTTATTTCAGTGTTCTGATGCCCTTTAGCCTAGTTTGCACTAATCATTAAAAAACCAAGGGGCATATTATCAAGCCAGGCGATAAACTTATCGTCGCTTTAGTGGCAGAAAACGGACGCTAAAACGGCGATAATGGGCTTGATAATATGCTCTATGGAATTCCAATTGAAGCTCATGTTAGACGGCCTCCACATCTAACATGGGCTTCAAATGGAATTCCATAGAGCATATTCTCAAGCCCATTATCGCCGTTTTAGCGGCAGTTTTCTGCCGCTAAAGCGGCGATAATTTTATCGCCTGTCTTGATAATATGCCCCATAATAAATAAACAAACAAATCAATGGAACGGACACCATGCTTCCACGATGTGTTGTTCGCAGCCCTTACGCTAGCTTAGGGAGATATGTCATGCAGCACAATCATGTTTTTAGGGGTGGGGTATATAGTTCCAGGCTGTCCCAGGAATAAGGATGCAAGCGTGCCTGAAAGATATTGCTAAAGTGAGTTTTACATTCCTCAGGCACTTCTCAAGCAAGCAACTTTCCAGTCATACTTTCTCTGGCGTTAGCAGTTTTCTTGGCTTCAATTTGCACCAGTTCGGTAGGCCTGGTCAAAAAATCTGCAGTGCATAAGGTAACATGCCAGCTGTGAGTTATCCCACGCAGTTCAGTGTAGCTCAGAAATAAGGCCTGGGAACCACTGATCCACTTTTCTGATCTGCACGGTGCGCTGCCTTTACCTCAACTCACGGAGGAGATATCGTATTGTATTGTAATTGCATTGTTATAGCGCTTACTACCCCTGACGAAGCGTCAAAGCGCTTTTTCTGCAAGTAGCCCACTACTTCGGAACCCATAAAGGATTAGTGTTGAATTAGTATAGTTGAATATGAAAGTGATTTGAGTGGTGGATAGGTTAGTCAGTTATTTGATTCAGAAGGATAGCGGAGGGGTAGAAGAGGGGAAAAGGTTTGCATTTATGTCATGCTTGTCACCCCTGCTGTGGTGTTGAAGCTCTTTTTTGGAAAGTAGCATGCTACTCCGGAACCCAGTAAGGATTAACGTGTCAGTGCAAGCCCTGCAGAGGGAGCAGGTAATATGGAAACTGGTGTGTGAACCCTTCAGTACGAGTGCGCAGGCGCCAAAGTAGGCTGAGGCAGAGGCCCCGGCCTGGTTCGATGATCCTCCCCCTCTCAGGAGCTAAATCTACACTACAGAGAGCAAACCTTTGTGGCATCAAGGGGTTCTGTGAATAAGAGGACCAGCGCTTTGAGATCTGAAGGCCACTACAGTCCGCCTAAATCTAACACAGGACACCACAGGCAAAAAGATCAGATCACAGAGCTTTAAAGGACAAAGTGACAAGGAAGGATGCGTCCGACGAAGAGTGTGCGGCAACGGGGTGGGAGAAGAAAGAAGCGATGACTAATACAGGCGCTGTTTGATAAACAGGGAACGAGAGAGATTGGCTGCGAACAGGGTCACTTAATGCTAGCGGTCAGAGGATGCTGAGATGAGACCAGCTACATGAGGCGGGAAGTGAGTAAGTGACACACCCCAAGGAGGACAAGATCAAGGAGCAGAGTGGACGAAGGACTAGCCCTGTCATTGTAGGCACTGGGGTCTTCAAGGTAAGGTAAGAGGCATGCCAGCATTAAGAATTAGCAGAGCACATGGGGCTAGGAAAGGGCGGGACAATGGAAGCGAAGCGCGCTGAGCAAGATGGCTGCAGTTCAACCTCGCGCTCTGATCCCTGCTAAATCCGTGCTGCTCCGGTGCGTTCATCTTTAGATAATGCCACAGACTCACAGGGGTCACTGCACTGAGCATCAAATTCGTGTTCAGCAGCCGTGAAGATGAATCTTAGGTTCCCCTGAGCACGTCCAATCAGAGGGCAGGAGAGCCCCACGCTGGACCTGCTCTGCCCGCAGCTCTATCTTCTTGGCTGCCCCGCAGTCTCACCTCTAATTGCGTTAGACCACTGAGTACTTTATCATATGCTCTGGGCACGGGGTGACCACTGCCTCCTGCCACCAGTGACCCATGCAACACGGGCATCATTTATACCTTCTGCATGTCACACACTTGGACCCGCTGAGTAGCTTGCAAAGCTTTCTTTTTCATCTTTAGGAGTGACATGTGGCCCCTCCCACTTCCTCGCTTCACGATGCTCCTGCCGTGCTTGGGCCTCTGGCTAAATCGCCTTCCAGGAGCTGCTTTGCTTGCTGAATTTCTCTGTTTTATTGTACCCACCAACCTTATCCCTTCTGAGAGAGGTTTCTGAAAGTGCCTCTGCAGTATACCTATGACGCACCAGCCCCCTCACATGAATATATGTTATTTCTGAACTTTTTAGATGGCTCAGGAACCACCATGCAAACCCGAAGAAAAATAAGTTGTGGCACGAAATGGCTCTAGAAGACTGTACACATTTACCTAATACATTAGAGGTGACATTTGGACAAAAGGCACCCATTTAAAAAATGAAAAGTACATACAAGAAGCTACATACAGTTAAACAATGCCAATGGGAACAATACTTTAAAACACATCCTAAGAAGGGCCTTGCACATAACCCATGTAACATTGAGAGTAATAGGGCATCTGCCTATAGGCTTCAATAAAACTGCTATAACATTTGCTATTAACTATAACCTATGCAAAACTATTCGAATTGACACACCCTTCTTAAGTAATACAAAACAAGGGCCCCTAGACATATGAATGCAACAATGCTACCAACCAAACGGTTGTGTATTCCAAGCAATAATCTAGAAAATGTTTATTTATAAAAGCATTATATAAAGGTGCAGTTTTTGTGAGTTAATAAAACATGCTCGGTGCTCTCTTATCGGTGATACACCTGTGTGACAATAGCGATTAAAAGTGTGTATCTAAAAACAAGAATAGCGCGCTCTGTTCTTGGCTCATCAATAACAAAGATAAGTGTCTGTGATTTCAGTCAACGTTTCAGTCCCTTAGGAGATAACGAGATCATCATCAGGATTTGAGCCTGGGAATCATGAGTAAAAAAGGGATCTTGTTAAACACTCAAGGGGTAATGCAAAAATTGGCAACTACTAGGGAGTAATAACTGATGATAATGGTTCATAACTCCAAGAGGAGGATGCTGTGAGCCAAATGGAGGCATCCCCAAACCAAGGGAGTCAATGCTCTAATGTCTGGTGTGTAGCGTGATCCTCTCCATTAAAAAATGGTACCAAATGGGAGACGAATACAAGAAAATCAGGTGTGATGCAATGGAACAAGCATTCCCGAGCGCAAAGTGATCTGATCATTGCACAGAAATGTAGTTTATGTGTTTAAGCCATGACTATAACTACGTAGGCCACACCCCTTTTAGAGACCCCTCCCAGATGGCTGCCAATGATTCCTGGTTCAAGTTTTGGCAGTCAATCAGATCTCAGCATGAGAGCTCTTGGATCCGCAGAGGATTCGCGTCCCTAGATATAAACATTTATTTTTTCACTCCAAAACTACTGATTGGATTTACACCAAATCTCATGAAGGGTTCTTTCTGAACCAGAAGCTAGCTTGCTGCCAAAATTGGCGTAAGTCCATTTAACGGTTCGGGCTGTAGTCGTGTTCAAAATCCCTATGGGAAATTGCATAGGCAATACGCATTTTAGGAACCCCCCCATTTTTTTTGCCCCTGCTTCATGGATCACCCCAAAACATTCCGGGGATAGGGTTTCCAGGGCCAAAATCAGGCATGCAGTTCCCACCCCCCTTGCAAAAGGGCTGCACCCCAGGGATGTGGCCCCCGGGTAGAAATTGGGTGGGGAGGGGTGCCGTGCGGCTCCCCTCCCCTATTAAACTACATTTAAATAAAGGTCGGCCTCGGGGGAGGTCATCAGAGGCCCTGCCCCATTTCTAAACCAATCACAACTGCCTAGGGGATGAGTCCCTTTGGCTAGTGACAATCCTTGAGGGCCAACAAACCCTCCTGTTGCCTGCAGTAAGTCCCACACAGTGGGATTACTGAGAGGGCATCCGAGGCACTGCTCCCTTTCTCCACCACTCTGCAAACATGTCTCCTGGCGCACTACTGATTTGGGGATGAAGTCCCCTTTGATGCTGAGAGTCCTTGGGGGCCAATAACCCCTCCTGTTCCCTCCAGTAAGTCCCACACAATGGGATTGCTGAGAGCCCATCCAAAGTCCGCCTATTTTCTCCACCACTCTACAAACTTCCCTCTTGACATACTACTGGTTGGGTATGAAGTCCCTTTGGATACTGAGAGTCCTACAACCCCTCCTGTTACCTCCAGTAAATCCCACACAATGGGATTGCCGAGAGCTAATCCAAAGTACCGCCTCCTTTCTCCACAATTCTGCAAACTCACCTGCTGGTCCACTACTGGTTGGGGTATGAAGTCTCCTTGCATGCTGATGATCCTTGGGGGTCAAGAACACCTCCTGTTACCTCCAGTAAGTCTCACACAGAGGGATTGCTAGGAGGTTGTGGGAGGCCCTGCCCCCTTTCTCCACTAGTTAGGAAAAGAATTTAAAAAACCTTAGAAATGTAATGACAAAAACAAAGGTTACAGGGATGTTATAGTTATGAATTAACTTTAAAATAAAACCTTTAAAATTCACTGAAAAAAACAAAGGTTACAGGGACTTTATAGTTAGGAAATAGAATTTTCGTTTTAAACGGAGACATTCACTGAAAAAAAGAAGGTTACAGAGATGTTATAGTTAGTCTCAGATTTCACTTGTACAAAACCATAGAAATTCAGCAGTTATAATTACCTGTGCTAACTATAACTTAGGCCCCCTGCAATGCACTGCTTATGAACTCACATATTACATCACTCATGACATGGTCAGTGACATCACTGATGACATCACGGGTGACATCTCAAATGACACCCGTGATGTCAAATTCACTGAAAAAAACAAAGGTTACAGGGACATCATCCACATAACCACTCTCACACACACTCACACCCCCTTCCAGTCTCTCATACACTCACTCACTCACACACCCACTGAACCACTGAGCCATTCACATATCTATTCACATATCCATACAACTTGCCACAAACCAACTCACTCATCCATGCAAACACCCACATACCCACTCACTAACACATACAGCCACTCACATGACCACTCCCTCATGCATGCAGCGACTCATAAAACCACTTACTTACCCATACAACTTACACAGCCATACAATCACCCATACAGCTACTGAAACACCTACTTAATCAATCATACAATCACTCAGACAGCCAGTCACTCACCCATACAGCATCTCAATAGACCTATTGGCACACCCTTACAACTACTCACACACCCACTCAAACACTCTCACAACCACTTACATACCCATTCACTCATCCCTACATGTGCTCATACAATCACTCACTCACCCATACAGCCACTCAAACACTCACTCTCCAAAACAGCCACTCTCACATCCACTAAGTTAACCAAACTCCCACTCAAGCAGCTACTACTCACCCATACAGCCACTCACACAGACACTCAGTCATCCATACAGCCAATCACACACACCTATGCAGCCACTCGCACAACCCCTATCTCACCCATATAGCCACTCACACACCCACTCACTCCAGTACTATCACTCACACAGTCACTCACTCACTCATACAGCTACTCACATAACATACTCACTACAATGTCCATACAACCACTCATCCAAACACCCATGCAGCCAGTCAGACATCCACTAACACACTGATACAGTCGGACAGCCACTCAGATGACATATGTAAGAAATAGTATGACTAATTACTGGTACACAAAGAATAGTAATTTAACTTATGCTGTAACTTAGTATATATCTTTAAGTCTCCGAAATGTGTACAAAACACCACAGTCATGAGATGATGTAATCAGTGATTTCCTCAGTGATGCCACTGACCATGTCATGAGTGATGTAATATGTAAGATCATAAGCAGTGCATTGTGGGGGCGTAAGTTATAGCTAGCTCAGGTAACTATAGTTGCTAAATTTCTATGGTTTGTTATGAGTGAGCCTAAGTATAACATCGCTGTAACCTTTGTTTTTTTCACTCAATATATATATATATTCCACTACAATTATGTTAATATTTATTAAAAGTTTCACTTATTTTTTAAATTTGGTTGATTATTAAAAATGTTTCTGTAAGATGATGAGTTCATAGTTATATATATTTTGATTGCCACTGGGTAGTTATAATTCGGACTGCGTTTCCATAGCAAAGGTATTTATTGTTTTGCTAACAAGTTTGGTGTCATTTGATGCATCTTCACAAAACTTCCCAAATACAGTCTTAGCCACCTCAGCTTTTTCTTGGGAAAGTTTCAGGGTGATCCATTAAGGGCACTGAGAAAAAGGGGGATCCCAAAACATATGTTTCCAATGTCATTTCCATAGGAAAGTGAACCATAGTACTGCAAAAACTGCCTAACTGAATTACACCAAATTTGGCAGAAAGCTCGATCTTGATACTGAAAGTGTGCATTTTCTGAGTTGCTTTAAATCTGTTCAGTAGTTTTTGAGTAATTAAGGTTGAAAATACATGTACATATCAGGCCACAGAGTATCCACAGACTTGACAGATCAACAGATAAGACTTGATTGGCTGCCATCACATCAACAAAGATGTAAGGGCAGCCATTTTAGGTCTTGGAGGCTCAAATCAAATCAAATCAGACTCAGTCCAATGTTCCTCAAAAAGTTAAATAGAACAGTTAAGGTGTCAGGGTAGGGATTCCCTGACCCCCTAGGCCAGGTCGTAGGGTCTCTGGGTCCAAAAATGGTATGTTTTTTATGTGACCGTGAATCAAAAAAAAAAGAGGGGGTGCTCCTGTTCCTTTCAATTTTAATCCATTCCAGGTGGGCCAGGGGAGTTGCTTTTTATTATTTTAGGGGATGGGACATTTGTCCTCTCTCCCTGAACTAATTTAAGGCCCAAAGGACCCCATCTCTAGGGCCACATTATATTACTAAATGGGAGGGGGACATGCGCCCCCCCCACTGACTGAGCCATTGTGAAGCCCCAGGGTCCCCTTACCCAGGGACAGGATCATATTATTAAAGGGGAGTGGGGCATGCAACCCTCCTCCACAAGCCATTGCAAGGCCTTTGGGATCCCATCCCCTAGGGCTACAGCAAAAAGAAAAATGGCGTGGGTTCCACAGTCCCACCTTAGACAACCACAGCACTTGCAGGCCTTGAGGCCGGCTTCACCATGCACTGCTTAGTATCTCACATATTATATTACTCATGTGATGTTCTATCACATCATTTATAACATTGCTGATGACATATGAAATTAAATCATTGATAACTACACTATGCATGGTAAGAGCGCGAGTTATAGTTACTTTAAGGCAGTAGTTGTTGTTACTTGAGATAACTATAACTGGTAAATTTGGGTGGTTTTGTAAGCTTAAAAAGTTGTTTAAACTGACATTTTTACATAACAATAAAAGACCGTTCAACCTTTGTTTTTTCAGTGAATATATATAGCAGTGCATTGCTCAGACTTTGAACCCCTGCATTACCATTTAAAAAATCCTGTTTTTCAAAGACCTACATGCTCACTCAAGGTGGCAGGGTGCAAAGATTTATTGTGAAACACCCATGAAGTGTTTCAGCTCAAAATAGCAACTCTGACAGTGCATTCTTTCTCTACTGTAATTGTGATAACTGTTTTATTGTATTTGGTTTCACCTAGAGGTGAGTAAAGTTTTTACTTGGCCATTGATTTTGACTGAAGTCAAGAAACCTTAGGGCATATTATCAAGGACGGCGTTAAAAATTATCGCCGGTTGTGAGAAGTTGGCGTGGCATATGCTGGTCACTAGTTATAGTGGCCATCTTGCACCAGTCCAATTCGACTCTTATGGTAGATAGGTTTAAGACAACCTTTTAAAGAAAGCTATCCTCGTGGTAGCTGTGGAGAGCAGCCTTCAGGCTAAGTCTCAGAGGAATGTAAAGCAGCTTGTTTTACCTTATAATCTCTTGAATTACCAAATTAAAGGACACCACACAGGTATATATATCAAATATATATGTATTTATTACTAGACACACTCTACTAGGGAAGTTATCCCGAAACCCGAGCCATGTCTCGGGTGATATTCTAAAACCCGGGACATGTATCGGGTCTAGAGATCATCAATTCAACAAGTACTGACTTGCACCCAATGGGGTGAACCACTCCAGAACTCCATGTACCAGCTTCCCCAGGGGCGACCCGGAGGAGGGGCTAGCGAAGTGCGGTCCATTGCGATTAGTCTACAAATATGGCTCCCTCGAGCTTTGAGCTGACGAGCTCCTGGACGACGCACCTGCGTGCCTGTGCGGGCAACGAGGCCTTTGACGGTTGTTTGGTGGCCCTCTTTTCCACCCCTAACTATTTTCTCTACTGAGGAGGGAAGTTATCCCGAAACCCGAGCCATGTCTCGGGTGATATTCTAAAACCCGGGACATGTATCGGGTCTAGAGATCATCAATTCAACAAGTACTGACTTGCACCCAATGGGGTGAACCACTCCAGAACTCCATGTACCAGCTTCCCCAGGGGCGACCCGGAGGAGGGGCTAGCGGAGTGCATCCATTGCGATTGGTCTACAAATATGGCTCCCTCGAGCTTTGAGCTGACGAGCTCCTGGACGACGCACCTGCGTGCCTGTGCGGGCAACGAGGCCTTTGACGGTTGTTTGGCGGCCCTCTTTTCCACCCCTAACTATTTTCTCTACTGAGGAGGGAAGGTATCCCGAAACCCGAGCCATGTCTCGGGTGATATTCTAAAACCCGGGACATGTATCGGGTCTAGAGATCATCAATTCAACAAGTACTGACTTGCACCCAATGGGGTGAACCACTCCAGAACTCCATGTACCAGCTTCCCCAGGGGCGACCCGGAGGAGGGGCTAGCGGAGTGCGGTCCATTGCGATTGGTCTACAAATATGGCTCCCTCGAGCTTTGAGCTGACGAGCTCCTGGACGACGCACCTGCGTGCCTGTGCGGGCAACGAGGCCTTTGACGGTTGTTTGGCGGCCCTCTTTTCCACCCCTAACTATTTTGTCTACTGAGGAGGGAAGTTATCCCGAAACCCGAGCCATGTCTCGGGTGATATTCTAAAACCCGGGACATGTATCGGGTCTAGAGATCATCAATTCAACAAGTACTGACTTGCACCCAATGGGGTGAACCACTCCAGAACTCCATGTACCAGCTTCCCCAGGGGCGACCCGGAGGAGGGGCTAGCGGAGTGCGGTCCATTGCGATTGGTCTACAAATATGGCTCCCTCGAGCTTTGAGCTGACGAGCTCCTGGACGACGCACCTGCGTGCCTGTGCGGGCAACGAGGCCTTTGACGGTTGTTTGGCGGCCCTCTTTTCCACCCCTAACTATTTTCTCTACTGAGGAGGGAAGTTATCCCGAAACCCGAGCCATGTCTCGGGTGATATTCTAAAACCCGGGACATGTATCGGGTCTAGAGATCATCAATTCAACAAGTACTGACTTGCACCCAATGGGGTGAACCACTCCAGAACTCCATGTACCAGCTTCCCCAGGGGCGACCCGGAGGAGGGGCTAGCGGAGTGCGGTCCATTGCGATTGGTCTACACTCTACTAATCTCTTTATGAGATTAGAAGCCAGATACACATTCAAAATTCAACGTTTCTCAATAATTAAGCACAAATATGGCTGGAGCCCTAGGGGCGTACCAGACCATATACTAAAAAAATGGTATAAGAATGTCGACTTGCAAAATGAGAAGGCCTAGGGCCAGGGGAATCGCTCGGGCTTCACTACTGCAGTGTTGGCAGGTACGTAACAGGCCCACGGGAGACGCGCGCAGTGTGTGAACACAGCCGCGGGTTCCCTATTGATTATAATGGTGCAAGTCGCGGTTTGATTTTTAAAGTTTTAGGGTGCTTCAAGGAAGTCTACAAGCAAGCCACTTACAAGGTAAGTACTTTGAGGGCCAACACACACTAGGGCACCGGAGTGCGTGAGTTACCTCACCCATGGAAGCCGGGTGCATAGGTGTCTTTTGGTGTCGGGTCGCGTCGCTGTTTTCTATGGAGACCAAAGAAGACTTTCTACTTGCGTCGACTGGAGAAGTGTCCGGTGGAATCCAAGGGTGCATTCAAGATGGAGGCAACCTGAAAATTGAAGGGACACGGTTCAAAGTCACTTGCCAGTGACCGGTGGCCAGGAAGATGGCTGACCACGGATGTCGGGTGATTTCAGGTCATCGATGGTGTTTTGACTCTTTGCTCACGAGGTCCAGGAGGGATCGACGATGATCGGCAGCTGGATACGGAGTGTCCCACAACGTCTGCAGCTGATGGCGGTGTCGGCAGCCGGATTGGAGCCAACACACCTTGGCAACTGCAAGTCTTGTGTGGAGTGAAGAACGTAGATGGTGCAGACCAGCAAGGTCTGAGGGACTCACCCAGCAAAGGTAAGTGAGGGCAGGCATGGAGCAACCAGGGGAGCCCTTTTGTGGAAATTTAGCTTGCAAACTGAACATTAGCTGCGCCATCTTGTCTCTCCCCAGCGCGACACACAGGAAAGCGCACGGCAGCCATTTTAGGCACCCTGGTCTCTCCCTGCTCATTGCCGATCGCCAGCGCGTCCCCCTGGCGCTGCAAGCATCCCCCGCGCGCCGGCCACCCCCGCTCTCTCATACACGGGCCATAAACCCTCTCCTTCTGCGCGACCCTGCCATGGAACCGCATCCCACGCCTGACCGACATCCCATACATGGTCATGCATCTCTTTGATAACCCCCTTCCTCTGCGCCCCATTGTCCGAACCGATCCCAGGCCATCACCTAGCCCTGCGGATGCAGTTTATTGTCCCTACTGTAAGGGAAACGCCCCACATCAAAGGGATTACAGTAGATCAAGGCCCCCCACCCCCTGAGACCCGACCGGTCACACACACCCCCGGGAATTGGCGGAATATCCTGCTGTGTGATAGCCATCTCCTACTGCGGGTGGGGTGGGAACTTCTATTGTAGCTATGCGTGGGATCGGATCTGAGCCAAGGATTCTGAAGACGTTCTTCCATGCATCAAAGTGATCTCAAGAATGTGCCATGTATGATAAACCTGCAATAAAGTCATAAACCTGTGTATAAGAGGCCAGGCCTCAGAGATGCAGTTAGAGCACCTCGTGATGATACCTTGCTGTCTGATCTGATGTGTTCTGCTCCGACGGAATAAAAACTTTGTTTCCTGCCTTCCAGTCTCCGGCGCCTGCCTCTTTCATTGGTAAATTATCGAATGGTATGAGAGGCGATTACCGCCGGGCAATACTTGAAGGGTTATCGACTGAAACTGCCTCTACCATTTAACAATTGGCGCCCAATGTGGGGCCCATCAGCGACACGTGGATCCAGTGGGAGAGGTCCCGACGACAGAGTGAACGACTGCAACGATCGGGAGAGCTCCTGCCCGATAGACCCTCGTCTGGCAGCCGATCATCCGAACTTCACTGGTTCCGAGCAGACCTCTCTCGAGTGATCTACGGTCCTGACTGGGAACCATCAGGAGTGCCGCGGCAAATACGGAGAGTAGAGGACGATCGGGCGCTGGAGGCGGAAGACGAGAAACTGTCCACGCTGTCCGGGTAAGGTCGTGAAACACGACAAATTGCGAAACGATTGATTGATTGATTGAAATACTAGTATTGCTTATTGATTGTTCTCTTTGAGATATTCGCTGTCTACAAACGGGGAGGAGTAGAAATACTCTCTCTCTCTCTCCCTTTGCAGATAGTGAAGGGTAGGTAACGCAGACTTTTGTCCCCGTTGAAACCCGTCGTGCCTATCTTTATCTCCCCACTGATTGATTGTCCGAACATTGATTGTTTTAAAGAATAGTGCTCTTTGAGATATTCTCTGTTTGCAAATAACGTAGAATAGAAATATTCTGTCTAGTCTTTGCAAATAGTGAAGGGTAGGTAACACAGACTTTTGTCCCCATTGAAACCCGTCGTGCCTATCTTTATCTCCCCATTGATTGATTGATTGTCCGAACACTAGTTGTTCGATATTGGTTCTTTGGAGGTATTCTCTGCTTACAAATAACGAGAAATAGAGATATTCTGTCTAGTCTTTGCAAGCAGTGAAAGGATAGGTAGTGCTGACTTTTGTCCCCGTTGAAACCCGTCATGCCTATCTTCTCCCCACTGATTGGTAGTTGGTTCTGCCCGGACCGCTTATTAGAGGTGGACCATCCGGCTCCACTGGAAGGCACCCCTAATAAGGACATGTTCACTAAATATGGACTAGTCGCCGTAGCTTATAGCAAGCTATGGCATAAATATACAAGGAAGGACCCCGAGAGTCAGTGGCCACTGATGGGATCCTTCGACGACCATAAGATAGAAATGCTAGAAATAGCTCTGCGTAGCAATAAGACGACGCCTACTATGCTTGACAGTATCGGCATGTGGCGCAAAGAAGCAACACAACGGAAAAAGAGGGAAGAAGTAAAAGCAGAAAAGGAATTACGAAAGGCAGCTCACCTTGCCGCTAGAAAAATAGAAGAAGAAATAAAGGAGAGAAGGGAAACTAAACTAAGACAGGAGCCCGAAACATCAGGCCAGTACGCTGTTGGGACCCCCTCTATGCTCTACCCTGAGTTGTCCTCTAAGCAACGAACGAATGATGAATTACTATTAGGTCCCCCGATCATTTACATGCCCCCTCCATACGCACCCTCCCAATCGGTAGTGCAACACCCACAACCCCCAAACACGAGCGAAAGCAGTACAGGGGCCTCGGTCCTCACGGCCTCCGCGCCGGCCGAGCCTCTTGTACTGAACACAACGTCGGCAATAACGTTGGATGACCCTGAGATGAGAAAGAAAGATTCCACCAGAATGAATCGACTAACAAAGGATGAACGAGCAGGAATCGACAAGATAGTAGGGACACTGGTGGAGCGAAAGGAAAGTGAGGAGTATATAACAGACGTGTATAACTCGTATGCCGACAGCCGCAGACGACACTTTGTCGTACGACTTTGTTATCACGCCCTGAATACATATGAGGATAGGTACCACGATAAAGGTCCCGAAGGCTTAGCGGCCCTCTATAGGAAGGTAGACATTGGGGAAGAAGGAGAGGGCGATGTGACGAACCTCTTCACTCGTACACTCGAGGTCTATCGACACCTTAAAGAACACAGACAGACAACCAAAGCAGAAACCCCCATAGCGACTAAGCCCCAGGAAGGAAGGACTGATACCATGATGCCCATCAAAGAGGCCGCCCCCTACTGGGTCTCCCCACGAGGTCAGGGAACACATGACGACATCAACCACCAAGATGCGAAGGGAAGGGTTGTATATAATTGGGTCTACCAGCCATGGGACCGACAAGACATTTTGACCTTTAGAAAAACCCTACCCGACTTAAGAAAGAACCCGACTGCCTTCTACACTGAACTAGGTACAGCCTTAGGTTCAACAATAATGACCTTAGCAGATATCGACTTGTTCTTCGGGTTATGTCTGCCGGCTGATGTGTGGAAGCAAATCCGGAAAGTTGACCACGCTGAGCCGTTCGGATATACCTGGGTACAACTCGATACCATAGATAAACAGCGAGAACCGGGACAGAAACCCCCGAAAGCCATATTGGAGCTCCCAGACAAGATTGTACAGAAGTTGAAGACTCTAATCCCAGAAAGAAAGGTAGACTGGTCGATAGTGACGGCTTGTCGCCAGAAACCCCAGGAGGATGTGTCTGAATACTTCTCTCGATTCGAGACTGTGTTTTCCGATTATAGTGGCCAGGACATGACCACTGCAACCGGACATCACCTCTTTGTCCAGAATTATGTGAAGGGTCTGTCACAAGAAGTCTCCCAGAAGCTACAGACCAGCGAGAGTAGTTGGGCAGCCTCCAAACCCGCAGCAATCCTCCAGATGGACCAATACTACGAAAACCAAAAGAATGAGAACGATAGGGCGTCAGAGAGGAAGAAAAAGGAACTGAAGGAGAGGGTAATGATAGCACAGTTGCAAGGGGTGACCATAGGAAGGGAACCCCCGAAAGGAAATTACCAACCAACCGCCCCTAGAAAGCTACCCCCTAGAGACCATACACCTGCACCCTACAACGGACGGAGAGACTTAGATGGGAACCAATGTGCGTTCTGTAGAGGGTTCGGACACTGGAAATCCCAGTGCCCGGTCCTTCTGGAATTGAACAAAAATAGGGACCCCAGAGACACAGCATATGACCCCAGAAATAGAGGACAGGGACGAGGGTACACGAACGACGCCATCAACGGCAGGCCAGGCAGACCAAACACCTTTGATCGCCCCCGACAAAACCAGTGTCAGCAGTCCGACTACGAAAGCACCCATGACTTCGTATAGGACCGCCAGGGGCAAGGGAGGGATCCAGTCGAACTCCGTGTTGACCAGCAAGGTCCTTACGTCACTGCTAAGGTCTTGGGCACCAAGTCTCCATTCCTGGTAGATACTGGGGCGACACGTAGTGCGTTATCTAAACGACTGATTCCTAGGGCACCCTTGTCTGGCTCACACGTAACCTCAATAGGCTTCGATGGAACGCCCTCCACTAACCCCTTATCAGCACCAATCTCCTTTGACTTAGAAGATAACGCCACTGACACGACCTTTCTGCTCTCCTCCAACACGCCGGATGCTATTATGGGACTTGATTTGCTAAAACATTTTCGAGCTACCATCAGATGCTCCCCAGACGGAGTTCGAGTCATCCTGCACGATCACCCAGATCTGTTCAGACCTTGTCACACACGACGTATGCTCTCTATAACCGATGCTGACCTGTCCCTACTCGACACGTTACCTTCACATCTATGGGCTAAAACCGACTCAGATGTAGGGCGCATGGTGATCGACCCAGTACACATAACCGTCCGACCGGACGCAGTGCTCCCAAAGCTTCCACAGTATCGGATATCGCCCGAAGGCGAGAAGGCATTGGTGGAAATCATCGAGTCCCTAGTCGATGCAGGAGTGGTAGAAGAAGTAGTCAGTAATGTTTGCAACAGCCCTATCCTACCCATTGTAAAAAAGCAAGGCGAGGGAGATGAGAAAGCATACCGCTTTATTGTTGACTTACGAGAAGTTAACAAAGTAGTCATACCTCAGTACCCCGTGGTCTCAGACATCACCACCATCCTCACCCTGATTCCGTCCACTGCCACCACCTTTACCGTTATTGATCTCAAGAACGCATTCTTTTCCATCCCCATCCACCCAGACAGCCGCTACCTGTTCGGCTTCACTTTAAAAGCCCGTTCGTACAGATTCTGTAGGGCACCCCAAGGCTACACTGAGAGTCCCAGCATTTATAGCCAAGCCCTCAAGAGACAACTAGATGCAGTCCAACTACCCGATGGAGTGGTGTTAATACAGTACGTCGATGACATTCTTTTGGCGGCCGACACCACTCCACTTGCCGTCACAGCCACCATTCACCTCCTCCACTTCCTCGCGGAAAACGGTCACAAGGTCTCCAGGAAGAAGTTGCAATTCTGCCAACCCCAAGTGACATATCTAGGCCACCTACTATCCAAAGACGGGAGGAAACTTACCCCTGACCGAATTCAGACCATCCTAGAAACCCCTGTTCCCAAAACTCAGAAGCAAGTGCGGTCTCTAGTAGGCCTCACCTCCTTTTGCCGACAATGGTTGCCAAACTTCAGTCTTATTGTAAAACCTCTGCTTTCCCTGCTGGCTAAAGATGTCCCCTTCCCCCTCCCCTGGACACCCGAATGCCAATCCTCCTTCAAATAATTACGAGACGCCCTCTGCTCGGCCCCAGTCCTAGGAACCCCAGACTACACTAAACCTTTCTCCCTCTACACCCACGAAAGGGAGGGATGTGCGTTGTCTGTCCTAACCCAGTCCATAGGCCCTAAACAACGCCCTTGTGCCTACTTCTCTGCCACTCTTGACCCTGTAGCCAGAGCTTTGCCCGCCTGCCTTCAAGCAGTAGCCGCCGCTGCTGTCTCTATCCGGCAAAGTGAGGGGATCGTGCTCTCGAACCCCCTCACAGTATTGGTACCCCATGCGGTTGACACCCTCCTGAACCAAACCAAGACTCAACACCTGACTAGCGCACGACTGACTGGTTACGAACTAACTCTGCTTGCACCCCACATCACATTGAAACGATGCACCACTCTGAATCCAGCTACTCTACTACCTCTCCCTGACGCTGACCCCAATGCGTCCCCTATACATGACTGCGTGACCCTCACCGACGAACAGACCAAGAGTAGGGTTGACCTCCGGGATACTGCCTTCCCGGACCCTGACGGAGAACTGTGGGTGGATGGCTCATGTATCAAGCTCCCCGATGGCACCACCTCAGCTGCCTATGCAGTCACCACAGCCCGAACAGTTGTTGAGACATCCCGCATCACACAGCGATCCGCACAGGCGGCGGAACTAATTGCTCTCACACGAGCATGCATCCTGGCAGCAGGGACAACCGCAAACATTTACACAGACAGTCAGTACGCCTTCGGGGTAGTTTACCACTTTGGGCTCTTATGGAAAGAGAGGGGATTCTTGACTTCCCATGGCACACCCATCCTGCATGGAGATCTAGTCTCTGCCCTGACCGAAGCAGTCCTCCTCCCCACACGGCTGTCTGTGATCAAATGCCAGGCACACAAGAAGGTGACAGACATTATAGGACAGGGAAATGCACTAGCTGACATTACTGCCCGAACCACAGCCGAGAATAGGTCCACGACCCATATGTACGTGACCAGGACACAAACTGAGAAATGGAAGGATGCTAGGGAAACGATTAGGGATATCCAACTATCCAGCACACCACACGAATTAACTGAATGGGCCCGGGTGGGATTGAAGGACGATGACGGTTGCTGGCGAACTAAAGACTCGAACAAATGGTTGCTACCCGACTCATACTTGATCCCCATGCTGACCATGGCACACTCCCCCGCACACATAGGGTCTGCCCCCATGATCGAACTCATCTCCAAAGTCTGGCACAACGACAAAATCCCAGACTCAGCCAAACGTCTGGTCCAACAATGCCTGGTATGCCTCCAACACAACCCTGGGAAAGGAACTGCTGTACCCCGGGGAGGGTTTGGGGTTCCCAATCACCCCTTTGAAGTCCTACAAATGGACTATGTCCAGTTAGAAAGGTGCCAAGGTTTTAAGTACGTACTTGTCGTTGTGTGTGCCTTCAGCAAGTGGGTGGAAGCCTACCCAACCCACGACAACACCGCTATGACTACCGCAAAAGTACTACTGAAAGAATTCTTCCCCCGATACGGCCTTTGTCGAATTTTGTGGAGCGATAACGGCCCCCACTTTGTAGCCGAGGTTATCCAACTCATCTTAAAGGGGCTGGGTGTAAAACAGAAATTCCATGCGGTCTTCCATCCCCAATCTGCAGGCTTGGTTGAGCGACATAATGCCACATTGAAGCTTAAGATAGCAAAAATAGTTGCCACCACAGGACTGAAATGGCCAGACGCTCTCCCGCTAGCATTGCTATCAATGCGTTCCACCCCCACTAAACACCACTTAACCCCCTATGAGGTCGTTTTCGGGCGGCCCATGAACCTTTGGACTGCACCAAAGCCAACATCCATCCACGACGTCCCGGACGTCCTCATGTCTGACTATTTGTATAACCTAACTAAAACGTTGTCTGTTATCCATCAGCAGGTGCTGCAAGCCATTCCCGATGTTTCCAGGGGCCCCGGGCACGACATCCAACCCGGCGACTTTGTCTTAGTGCGTAACTTCCAGCGCACCAAGAGTCTGGAGCCCCGGTGGACGGGCCCCCTGCAAGTCCTGATCACCACCCGAACAGCTCTTCGAGTGGAGGGGAAACGCAATTGGCTGCATGCACACCACTGCAAGAAGGTATCACCGACCCTGACGACCACGGACAACATCACCGCCCAAGAAGAACTCCTGGACAAAGACCGACCATCCCTGAGCCGCTGCCCAGATACGGAGACACTTGAGTTAGTGAAATATCCCGATCCCACCGTGCCATCCAAGGAAGGGTATAACTTGCGACGAAAGGAGAGAACTTCGGCTAAGCAGACCACAAACTAAGTGGAAATCTCAGAGCGGTAGCCTAGTCACCTCAAAGGCCACCAGGAGAGAAACTAAACAAAGTCTGTGGTTCTGCCCGCTACCGAGTCCCTTGAAGGTGATGGAAGCGCCCGACATGAAGATGATGGAAGCAACCGGACGTCCGAAGATCCACTACAAAAACCCAAAGACTGACAGAATGCACAGCTCAAAGACTATTGCACTTTTCATTACCCTTCTCTTTTGCCTTCTCCTCGTGGTCACCTTCTGGATCATGGAGGAGAGCACACCCGCTCATAAGACATTGCTGACCACCGTTCAACCTACCACCATGAAAGAACACCATCTGATCTCACTTTCACCCCAACTCCGAGAAAGGCGTAAGGAGTTCTGGAATAACTCTTTTGTGCAGTTGCTCCACCAACACAATCTTGCTGCCAACGCCACTAATTGCTGGATCTGTGGATTGCTACCACATGCCACTGGACACTCTATCCCTTTCATCCCTTCACCTTTTTCTGTCCATGGTTCCTGCCTCGCCTGGCTAATCCTCCTGCAGGAAAGCTACAAGGACAATGCCACTTCCGGCAAAACTGTGTCACACTTCTACCATGGGTTCTGGCTGAACAAAACTGGAAAAACTTCTGCCCCCTTCTGCCCTCTGAGATCAAACACTTCCTTTCACATGAACATCCCTGCCAAAGAACGAGTTGAAATGCAAGTGTTCAACAACCCAGCCAGACCCACCTTCTCTTACCTCCGGAAACGAATGGCCGCCACCCTGACAGTGGCCCTATCCGTCATCAACATCACTGGATTTGTGTGCCTCGAAGAGCCTGGGGGCGCAGCTGGTGGGCCACAGCTCCTGCCTCATCACCCGAACATTGGACTCAGTTGATCCACCCTCCTTTGTTGCCTCCCCGAATATGTACTTCATCTGTGGTACTAAGGCCTACACCTGGCTCCCGAAAGGTTGGGGAGGCACCTGCTACATCGCTTTTGTCCTTCCTCCGACATATGTGGCTCCAGCAAACCATCACCGACAGAAACGTGCCAAAGACCTTGTACAAGCCGACTCCACCGGGGCACAGTTCCTGGATGCAGTAAAGGGACTTGTTCCACTCTGGGGTCCAATGGCAAACAGCCGTGCCATCCGCCACTTAACTCAGGCAGTCGAGACGGCGATGAACATTACGGCTGGCATCCTCACCAACAACACTGCCGAGCTTCAGGCCGTCCGCCTGGTGGCCCTTCAGAACCGCCTCGTTCTAGATGTGGTTCTGGCTGATCGTGGAGGAGCATGCCGCATCATTGGGTCCAGCTGTTGTACCTACGTACCGGATAACCCACCCTCAGTCTACAAAGCAATTGAACACCTCCACAGACTTTCCGCAGAGGTTCATCAGGAGCAAGAAGGATGGTCCCTTGGGAGTTGGTTTTGGGACACTATTAAAAGTTGGGGATGGAGGCTGTTTTCATTTATCCTAATACCGATTGTGATACTATGTGGATGTTGCTTGGGGATTCAGTATCTGCCACCTTTATGTTCGCTTTTTATGAACTGCATCTGCCCTAAGACTTTGAACTTTGAAGCGGAACGAATGAAAGCTCTGTATGAGGTGGAAGTTCGTAGTATTATGGGGATAGATCCGAACTAGACAAGCTGGCGAGATATGTTAAAAGGGAGGACTGTGGAAATTTAGCTTGCAAACTGAACATTATCTGCGCCATCTTGTCTCTCCCCAGCGCGACACACAGGAAAGCGCACGGCAGCCATTTTAGGCACCCTGGTCTCTCCCTGCTCATTGCCGATCGCCAGCGCGTCCCCCTGGCGCTGCAAGCATCCCCCGCGCGCCGGCCACCCCCGCTCTCTCATACACGGGCCATAAACCCTCTCCTTCTGCGCGACCCTGCCATGGAACCGCATCCCACGCCTGACCGACATCCCATACATGGTCATGCATCTCTTTGATAACCCCCTTCCTCTGCGCCCCATTGTCCGAACCGATCCCAGGCCATCACCTAGCCCTGCGGATGCAGTTTATTGTCCCTACTGTAAGGGAAACGCCCCACATCAAAGGGATTACAGTAGATCAAGGCCCCCCATCCCCTGAGACCCGACCGGTCACACACACCCCCGGGAATTGGTGGAATATCCTGCTGTGTGATAGCCATCTCCTACTGCGGGTGGGGTGGGAACTTCTATTGTAGCTATGCGTGGGATCGGATCTGAGCCAAGGATTCTGAAGACGTTCTTCCATGCATCAAAGTGATCTCAAGAATGTGCCATGTATGATAAACCTGCAATAAAGTCATAAACCTGTGTATAAGAGGCCAGGCCTCAGAGATGCAGTTAGAGCACCTCGTGATGATACCTTGCTGTCTGATCTGATGTGTTCTGCTCCGATGGAATAAAAACTTTGTTTCCTGCCTTCCAGTCTCCGGCGCCTGCCTCTTTCATTGGTAAATTATCGAATGGTATGAGAGGCGATTACCGCCGGGCAATACTTGAAGGGTTATCGACTGAAACTGCCTCTACCATTTAACACTTTGAGTTGATAAAAAGTCTTCGGGGGACCCACCAGCCAACGGGCAAGGGATCGCAAAGACACCTCTTCAGGAAATGCTTCACAGGAGCCCACGGTCACTCGGGACGGGTTAGGCCTCTGATTTTCGCTGCAAAACCTGCTGGAGGCTTGGGCCACAAATGGTCTAATGCACAAGTTCATAGAACGGCGTGAAGGGGTTGCACTTGACAATAGTGCACGGTCCCCAGTTATTGCATTTCCTCGTCACTCGTTGGGTCCACTTGCCACAGCTCTGCTGGGGACTCACAATGGCCATCGAGAAGTCAGGATATCAACTTCTGGGGCTGCAGAGACTTCGAACTCCGGCGGGAGCGGGAAAGTTTGCGACTGTTGATTAAGGTTTTTGGTGCCTGCCAAGCAGGGGAGTCACTCCTTGACTCCAAGGGAGATTCTTCTGTCTTCCAAAGATAGTGGAACGTTGAAGGGCCAGGATTCTTCTTTGTAGAGCGTCGTCCAGGGTTATCTGTTTTGCAATGGCAAGGTTTGCTATCTTATACTGAAGATAGGGGAGGGACTAGCTCTATGACCACTCCTCTGGGAGGGTCAGGGTAGGGGGTGGTTACACCCACTTCCCTTTGTCCAGTTTCACGTCAGACCAGGGGCAGGTAGCCCCTGAACCGGTTTGAGCTGGCATATGCACAGAGGAGCCTACTGCTCCCCAGTGCAGGACTTCAAAGCACTCTAGGAGTGCACCCACCCAGCCCCAATACACTAAATCCTGTCTGGAAGGTGGTGACACCTCCCTGTGACAGGATGCCTTTTGTTGGGCTTCCTCCACTGCGAGTTTCAGTCAGCAGCAGGAGGGCAGCCCAGTGTCTGTGCTGGTGGCATCCATTTTGTGATGCCAGGGCTCTTTCAGATTTCTGTTGTTTTACATGTCGTCCCCTCTAGAAGGGTGGGATCATGCTCCCACATCATTGACTGATGTGGGATTATGATTTCAAGTTGTTTGACACCAAACACGACATGTTTTGATGCAGTCATTCCAAAGTTAGCATTGTAATGCACTTAAGAGTATATGGTTTAACCGCATCCTCAAACAGCCATAGAGAATAGGCTCTGGTAGCTTCAGAGGGGCACTGCTCATGCAGAGGCACCCCCTCACATTGTAAACCAAGCACCCTGCCCTCAGGATTGATAGGGCCTGCCATAGGGGTGGCTGATAGGTTTACATGTGTGTGTATGGTGAGATATAGAAACCTATACCTCAGTGAGGAGTGCTAACACTACCTCACACAGGCTGCAGTAGCAGGCCTGTGGTGTCAGTTTGAGTCTGCTTCCCAGGGGTGGCATAATACATGCTGCAGCCCCTCGTAGGCCTGTGAAGTGCCTATGCCCTAGGTACCTAAGGTACCATATACTAGGGGCTCATAAGGAACCACAGTATCCAATCCCTAGTGCATCTAATATGCACACCAGTCATTTAAGGGAGTAAGCAGATAGGCTGGGGTCCTGGATAGCAGGATCCCAGCCAGACTAGTCAAAAACCATTCAAACACCAGGAAAAAAGTGGGGGCAACCATGTAGTCAGATTCCACCCTCCTACACCGGTTTAGCGGAGAAAACTGCCGCTAAAGCGGCTTGATAATATGCCCTGGGGAATTCCAATAGAAGTCCATGCTCTGGTGTGAACATGGGCTTCTATTGGAATTCCCCATGGCATATTATCAAGCCCATTATTATTGCCGCTTTAGCGGCAGTTTTCTGCCGCTAAACTGGCGATAATTTTAACGCCGTCCTTGATAATATGCCCCGTTACCTTTTGCGAAGGCAGGTTACGTTTCCTGACTTTATCCACTCTGATAACCTATTTTTCCTTACAGCTGGGGAAGGACATCAGGCTGCTAAGAGAAGGCGCCCACTCAGGGCTACCTATAATGTTGTGAGCCATATGGCAAATGCAGCAGCATCACGGAGTGCTATGGTTCAAAATTCCACACAAAGACGCTAATGCATGTGAAGCCCGAATATGGGTAACTGTGCGCTCTACAAATAGTCTGCAATGTGATCAGCCGCAAATTGTGGAATAAAAAGGTGTGCGTCAATGGGGACCTCGTGCAACATTGAGAGATAAAAGCAAATCTCGCAAAGGTTGGTATTATTGCCCCTTCTTTGAACCTTTGCCAACATCACATTTAACTTTGAACACATTTTCTTACACAAGCCAGTATACCACACTATGACCCTATCAATGTTTTCCCCATAAACTTGTGCATGGTGTTCTCTCCCTAAACCCTACTTGTACCTCTAGTACCACACTCACTAGTTCTACTACTGGTACTCATTTATCTACTGTTTGTTTTACTGAGCCTAATGCTTATACTATAGCTACTGCTGACAGTGGGACCGCTAAAGCTACCACCGGTTCTGTGAATACTACACTCAAGATGTTAAACCTGTTTTGGCACAAATTCCTGTTTGAACCAGAAACAGGATTACATGTTTGAATCAAACTGTACCATACACAAGTGTTTGACCTACCAACTTTACCAGGTAAAACCTATGGAAAATCTGGAGGCTTAATAATGGAAAAGACTGATTTGTGTGCCTCTGAATGGGGAAATCATGCTCTATTCAGAGCTCTGAAACTAGGAGTCAGGTGCAGATTACATGCCAAAACAACAGTTGATGGACAGAATGCAGAACAATGTCATACATTCACCCCAGTACAGAGATCTGGGCCTAAATCCATTGTTTTTTTGCTCACCATGCCGTTCCAGTTTGAACCAAGCCATATGCAAATCAGTCTTGACCCTGTGCCTCATGGGAACAGTCCAGCCCCAACTGCCAAGCCAGGTCCTCTCTGGACTGGAAACAAGCATCCTAGGACCGGTTTCGGGGTTTCACCCCTCTTCAGCCAGGATAGCTTGATTCCAGTGGCATGGAGAGCACAGGACATGGCTTGGCAGTTCGGGCTGGACTGTTCCCATGAGGCACAGAGTCAGACTGATTTGCATATGGCCATGTCTGAACTGGGGTGGCAGAGTGGGCTAAAGAACGGTGGTGGATTAAACCCAGATCAGATGACTGTGGGTGAGTGCTTGCAATGTTCAACACTCCGTCCATCATTTCCTTTGGTTTTGCAGATTACATGCCCACAGATTGCTGGTTCCTGCAAACAAGTTAGTTGGGGTTGAGCCTGCAATTGCTCCTGGTTTGTGATGGCACCCTTTGGGGCAGATTTACAAGCCCCTTGCTCTGCCAGTGCATCACTTTTTGTGACGCAATGGCAGCTCATTTTTCTGCTCCATATTTACAAGGACAGGAAAAGCCACCCTGCGTGGCTTTTCCTGTCCTTGTAAATAATGCCCCTTTACAAGCAGCATTTTGCCTGAAGGGGCGCTCCATGGGTGTTGCTGTGAGTTTTCCCACGCAACACCCATGGAACCTGACACATTTCCAGATTTACAAGAAATCGTAAATCTGGAAATGCGTCAGAATGCTAGACCTCCCAGGGTAGGCATAGGGAGGCGCAATGAGGAGAAATGTATTAATTTCTCCTGTTATTTTCCTCTTTCTATGCGTGCTGCATTCCTGTACATAAACAATCATCCCCGTGATGCAGGCATCCTTTCACCATGCGTCGGCGCAAGGCAGCAGTTTTTGCCCCAGCGCAGGGGGAAGCACAGAGATGCGACATATTGCTGCAAATATGTTGCATCCCTGTGCTTCAAAACTAACGCAGCACGGCGCAGCAAAATGACTTGCTGCACCACTTTAGTTTATTGTAAATCTGCCCCTTAGTTCTTGCTACCACTATGGCTACAACTAGTAGTTTCTGATGGCAAAAATCAAGACGGAATTAAGGTGTCATACATGACTCGGAACTTTTTGAAGTTATATGGGAGCCCTGCCCTTGAACCAATACTGTGAGTCCTATTATTTACTTAGACACACTGTTCCTCCGGAGTGCTTCTATTGGTTGGAAAACTTAGATGCAAATTTCACCTCACTGCCGCTATCATAAAGGAGCTGCCAGGGTGCTGATGCAATAGGGGGCAGTACATATGGAAGGATGTTTCTGCACAGCTCCAGAGTGCTATGCAGTCAGCAGTCCCATTCTCCTAAGGGATCTCCTCCCGCTGAGCTATAATTGGGCAGTATTTCACTAACATTGCCCCTTATTATGTGGTGTTTATTGGCTGTTTGGGGTGTTACTTATTAACAAGCCGCCACCTGCTATGTTGTGGCAGATTCCACCTGTTGTGTGTTGCGCTGATGATGAACTCTGCATCATGCACTGACTGCAGATGCCAGGAGACCCCCCCCCCCCCCCCAGTCCTTCCGGGAGATGAAGTGGCCCTCCCCTCCTCTGCCCCGACTTGCTTCCTACGGAACTGCACGTCTCAGTAGACGTCTCGGCAATTACTTCAGAGGACGTGTGAGTCTTTAATTAAGGACGTCTGTTATGATGAATCTGTTGTTACAAAGCCTTACCTATGTAAAACATTAATAATATACATTTCATTTGTTTATGTCAATGCGCAGCATTAATTTTTTATGGGAAAACGCATGAGTTATGAAAGGCATTAACTGAAAACAAATCACCGAAGCAGGCAGACAGCGAAGGCGCAGCCGCACGATAACACAGAGTTATTGTTCCCACCAGTGAAACCCAATCCGTGGAAAGGAGGAGAGATTCTCAGAGGGAAGGCAGTCGTGCCCTTAGTAACAGCTTCTCTGGATGAACTCTGTGCCTTCTGGTGTCTTCATTATAAAATCGTTTAATGTACATGTTTTAGAGGTGAATGAAATGTGTGCACTTCAAAAGTCATCAAATCGAGAGCTCACCGAGTTCAATCGGTGGCCTTACACTGGGCCATGAGTGGGCTACAGCCCTACACTGGATGGACAACCACTAAACAACAAACCAACATCAATGGACCACTCTCCTACAGCCCATCCTTGGTGGGACCACTTCACTACAGTCCAACCTCGGAGGGATCACTCCACTAACACCCAAACCTGATGGACCACTTCACTACAACTCAACTGAAAGGAGGTTTGCAGGCGGTGAACCGCCAAGGTACGTTTATTTCCACACAGCCCCACATCCTAGCAGCAACTGCCGATAACAGAACCCCCACATCGAAACCATCCCGTGTTCTACCCAAGGATCCAGAACATAACCTCCCCACACTCCATCCCTACACCCCCCCCCTTCCTTCTTAAAAAAATAAAAAATGAATGCATGAGGAGTGCAACATTACAAATGACCAACAATAGAAAACACAACAAAGAGAACACAGAAGTGAATGTCAAAAGTTAGGCAGCATTGACAAGGCAAATAGATTACCACATTTGTTAACTTCACAGGACCTCGTTCTCCCAGGAGCCCTCTTATTGGCATTTTCCTTGTCCAGAGTAACATAAATTTGTACTCTTATCTTCCTGCCAACATGCTCGGTTTTGGATTCGGGCACTAATGAAAGAAAACTTGTTCCACATTTTTCTGTTTTCTAGCACCACAACATGATCGATCGTTCACTTCCTTAACCCGGAGAGACGGAGGAAAGCATGACAAACCCTTGCGAACAGAACTAGACCACCCAGTCTCCGACCTGAACAGACAAGGTCCTGTGACGATCATTCATAAAACTATGGGGCATATCAACAACAACCGGCGAATAATTATCGCTAAGCGCACTTAGCGCTAGGATAATTATCGCCGGCTAGCGTTGATTTTTATCGCTGAGATAGCGTGCTATTAGCAACGCTTATCTCAATAGCGATAAAAATCCTCAACCTAAGTGGCTAACGTGAGATTATCGCTGGAAACCCAGCGATAATCTCACGTTAGCTTGTTGATAGGGACAGGCAAACTTAGCCATGATATCCTCCTCCCATAGGATATCATGGCTAAGTCAGAAAAATACCAGACGTAAAAAAGCAGCGTTAACCGCGGTTAGCGCTGCTTTTTTTGTCTCTAACAGGGTTAGCGATATTCTTGATAATAGGAGAAATGTCGCTTAGCGACATTTCTCCTATTATTTTACTCTGGAACGCCCCCTTTGCATCTCATTAGAGATGCAAGGGGAAGCGTAGAGTAAAAGGGTGCTAACATGCAAATTTGCATGTTAGCACCCTGTTGTTGATAGTGTGCTAGTTTTATCTCTGCTTTTTTGGCTTTTAAAGCCAAAAAAGCAGAGATAAAGCCCTTGTTGATATGCCCCTATATTTCTCCTGTACAGCATCCATCACATTTGCCATTCTTACCACATCAACACTTTTTCTAGACATCCACTCTTTATTTAAGTTAGACCCCGAAATTCTGCCTCTCAGCAACGAAAAGCAGAACATTCCTGTACTTATATGAGGGGTAGTTCTTGCTGCCCACAACATATCATCAATTGCCTCTTTTCAATGCAATCTATTGTTGAGTGTAAGCTGTAACTGGTCCTTGATAACACGGATCACCCTCTCCCAAAGACTGTTACTGAGGGAATGTTAGAGGGAGGTTAAGATGTGTTTTATACCTGATTTTTCAAGAAAGCCTTTAATTTTCCTGGATATCAGTTGGGTACCATTGTCGGTCACTAATTCCTCCGGGAAACCCTTTCTTAAAAATACCCTCTTGAAAAATCTAATGACAGCATCAGAATTTATATTGTCCACAAATTTCACCTACGGCTATTTTGACATGTAGTCTATCATGACTAAAGCATATTTAGGTGTACTGCCCATAACCTCAAAAGCCCTGCCACATCAAATTTCACTTTACTCCAAGGTATACTTTTAACTACAATATGATTGACGGGAGAAGGACATGTCACCTGCGATTTATAAGTAAGGACACACATGCAACAGTCTCTGATATAAAGTTCAATGGCTTTGTCATCCCCAGGCCACCAAAAATCCTCCCTTATTCTCTAATTCATGGCTCAAATCCCAAGATGTCCTTCATGGGCCAAATCCAATACTCTTCTCCGTAGGGATTCAGGAACAACCAACTGCCTAATCCGGCGCACAATGGTCCCAGCAATAGACAACTCCTCCTCCACTCTCCTGTAAGGAATCAATGCCTCTGGGGTATTCCTGATAATAGGCCAATCCTTCAACACAAAATTAGTCACTTCTTATAATTCCTTTTCATTCAATACAGCTTCCAACCACTCCTGCACAGACAAACTCCCCTTCGTGGTGTTACTCACCGAATTCACCACACATACCATCTCAAGATCATTCATCTGTTCCTGTTCTTCCCTTCCTTCTAATGGTAATCTAGAGAGGCAGTCAGCAACATAATTCTTCACCCTTGGGACATATTTCAACTTGTAGAGGAATTCTTGCAATTTATATTGCTATTTGGCAATACTTGGGGGTGCTCTACCACCACCTTTCGGGGTGAACAGATCCACCAAGGGTTTGTTGTCTGTTCTTAAAACCAATCGCTTACCCCTCAAGAAGTTTTTGAAATGTTGTACCCCCACCACATAGCCAAGGCATCCTTCGCTATTGTGGAATATGTAGATTCCACTCCCTGTATTGTTCTTGATACAAAAGCAATGGTTTCTTCCCTCCCATCACTCTTTTTCTTCAAAAGCACTGCACCTAGCCCCACATTACTAGCATCAGTGGTGATGATGCATAATTAATTGATGTCAAACTTTTTGATGAAACAGGCACCTGCTATTTCCTTTTTTATTAATTCAAAATTCCCTTTCTTCAGGAGCCTACGCAAACATGCCGTTTTATCGAAACATTTTTTACAAATTTGGAGTAGTACTCTACCAGCCCGAGAAATGAGCGAAGCTTGTCTTTGTCTCTGGGTTTATGCGCACTTTGAATGGTATCTAAAATCTTCACTTTCGGTTCAACTACTATCCCTGATACATGATGACCCAAGTAATTTACACCTTTTTGTAAAAAAATTTAATGATTTCTAACACACCTCTCACTCTGCTGTCATGTTCCGCTTCTGATTCACAAACTATCAAAATACTACACATTTGGTGCTTTTAAATAAGTTGTTCATCAAATGCTGGAATACAGCTGAAGCTGATGCCAGGGCAAATGGCATATGGATATATTGATATGTCCCTTCAGGTGTAACACATGATGTAAAGTGTCTAGAATCTCTACTCAACTCAGTTTGATGATAAGCCGAGGATACATCAAGTGAAGAAGTTAGCACCACCCAAAGTTGCCAGCATTTTATTAATATTAGGCAAGATTTGGAAATCTACCCGGATGTTAGAGTCTAGATCCCTAAGATCCACAAGGAGTCTGATAGATGTACCTGCTTTTCATGCCAGTACTATGGGTGCCAACCAACCTGATGACTCAATGGGTTCAATTATGTCTGCAGAACAGAGTTTTTCAAACTTAAGCTTCAATTCTTCGCACAAACCTAATGCCACTTTTCATACCTTGTGAGCCACTGTCCTTGCATCATTCTTTAAACTTATGTTGTTGTGGGAGCACTTAAGCTTGCCCCATTGTTCATTAAAAACCCCAGGGTAAATCTTTATCCACTCCTCAGCTTTTACATGATTGACCTTGCTAGAACTTGGGGGACTGGGAAATAGTTATGTACAAACCATCCTAACCACCTTTTGTTTAGATAACACCATGTCAGGATGAATGGGGTCCAAAATATCCCACTTCCCCTTGCTCATCCCAACCTAATAGATTAGCACAATCCTTGACAATGTATACTGGTCCCAGAGTATGTTTTCCATCAAATTGCAAATTCAAATTTACCCACAACTTCCACTCTTTTGCTTCCATAGATACAAAGTTCTTATGGAAGATTGGTACACAGCAGTGTCACCAATTATACCAAAATCCCTAATATTCAACAAGGTAAAATGAGAACCAGAATCCTCCAAGAACTTCACATCTCTATCATTCACAGATATTACACAAGAGAGAGGCTTCCTCTTGCGTGAGCCCTCTGTACATGATATTTCCACGATTCCACTCTCCTCTTGGTTCACTGAGGATAACATTAGTACGGTATTGCTATCCTCATCACAGTCAATAAAATCTTCCTCAGTACTCTTGACAGTCTGCAAAGGAGTGGCTCGTCGACCAGTATTTGTTCTGCACACTTGTGCAAAGTGTCTTTTCTTGCCACATTTAAAACAGTTTATTTTATTCATTGCTGAACAAAATCTAGTGTTGCCCAACAGTGACTTCCTGCCACAGTAGAAACATGAGGTCTGACTTTTCTCAGCTCTCTCACTCTTTGAATTGGATGATTAACTTCAGAATTACGAAGAATACTACTACTAACTCCTTTTGTAGGTTGCTTAGAAATCAGTTTGGTATTAAGATGCTTCACTTTAGTAGGTTTAGCACATTCACTAATTCCTTTCATGCAAATTTTTGAATGTTCAATGCTTCTAGCTAACCCCAAGGCTGTCTCTAAATCTGGATCTTCAGTTGATAGAAGTTTTTCTTGAACCTTCTTATTACCAGTTGTTTCTATCAGTTGGTCTTGAATAATCTCATATTTGAATTATCCATAGTTGCATGTTCCAGCAAGGGTTTTAAGAGCTGCAACAAAGTCGTCAGTCGATTCTCTCGGAACTTGGGAGCGCTGAAGGAACTTATGACACTCAAGAACTATGTTTTTTCTTGGATTAAATCATGTATCGAATGTGCTGATAATGGATGCATATTTGTCAATCACAGTTGAAGAATCACCGTCCTCCCCTCCCAATGTAATAACACTTAATATCTCCAGTGGTAACGTTTTCAGAATATTCCTGGCTTCTGTACCTAAACTGTATACCAAAAGCGCCTTTTTCTTTTTGGAAAAAAATGTGTTCCCATCAAAAGCCTCTAAATAGACTTCAAAAGTATCCTTCCATTGCTGCCAATTCAATGGCGGAGTTCCTGGTACTTGCAGAAGTGGTGCTGGCACTAGTATTCTATACATGAGGTGACATACCTTGCTGCCACACACTGCCAATTATGCCTAAATTCAAGAGATCTGTCCCCGCTTATAATTGCACTCTTCAGATGTGCCTGTCACTGGTTTCGATTAAGACTAGGATAAGTGTACTGCTATGTGTTTTGCATGATTCCATATTGGAAGCTGGTTATATAACTTAACAATTGTGCTTCTCTGATGTACCTGTCACTGAAGTAGAGTGCAGGCAGGTTATTTATTTTGTCACCTATCTTTTTTCTGGTGTGCATGTCGCTGAGATACAGTGCAGGCAGGTTAACCTGATTACACCTATCGATGATGGCCGTTTTATCCTAATCCAAGATGTTTTTGGAGCCAATTGTGCATACTTTATGAAGCATCCCTACTACTTAAGTTGGCCACTGGACCTGCGCATTGTCCTTTTCCCAAAATGGGCTTCACGTCACAGTCCCTTTTTGACAGGCAATCTCTCTTGCGGCATAGATTTGCCAAGAAGCATGTATGCATGGTTTAGTTTATTACTTCCCAACCAGCAAGCCCCCAATCTCGCCTAAGAATTCTCATGTTGGACCCACATGCTAAATCCACAGTGGCACCAAATAATTTAAAACACTGGCAACATGAAAGCATCATCCGACGCCTAAATGGGAACAGAGGCACTATGGTGAATGCTGCAGCTGAAAATCGCCACCACTGAAAGGAGGTCAGACCAGTAGTGAACCATCAGGTGCGTTTATTTCCACTCAGCTCCAAGTCATTCATACTGTGCTTTTGCCCACAGCAGCGTAATGCATGGGACAATGGGTCAACCCACTGCAGCAATTGGTGAGTGATGGAAGTTTGCTTGTGCACAGTGCCCACATCAGCCATAAAAAATATTTCCCTTCAGTACCAAGGCTTGTGTGACAACGATTGGTAGACCACTTTCATCACAGTTCCAAGGGTTGGTTTCTGTACTTTTAGAGGAGTTGTGCTTTTGTATATAAGTAGCCAATTTTGGAACCTTGGCACCTGCGTTCCAAATGCTGGCCTCCAAACCTGACTGAAAATCATAAGATTTTGGAATCATATTTTAATCTCTCTGTGCATAACAAGTAAATGTCTTACAAGAGATCTGGACCAACGCATCCTCCACCCGACATCAGCACCGCCATCCCAGACAGATACAAGATCCAGAGGAAAGACCGCCCCAACCACCCAGGAGGGGGCTTCGCCATCGCCCACAAGAGCACCCTCTGCCTCACAACCTCCAGCGAAACCTTCCCCTCCGCCGAACACCTGCACTTTCAGATGCAGACCACCCCCAAAGCCACACTGTGAGGAACCCTTGTCTACAGACCCCCCCGGCCCCTGAACACACTTCGCCACCACCATCACCGACTTCATCGCACCCCACGCCATCGCCTCAGCAAACTGCATACTCATTGGAGACCTGAACTTCCGCCATGAGAACCCCAGCGACCCCAACTCCACTATCCTTCATGACAACCTCGCCAGCATCGGACTTAAACAACTCGTCAACACACCGACCCACAGAGCAGGACACACCCTCGACCCCATCTTCGCAGCAGGAAATAGCGTCCAATACAGTCACACAATGCAGCCGCCATGGACCGACCACCACTGCGTACACTTCGCCATCAACAAACCCAAGGCACCCAAACTGGCCCCACGCCAACCATGAAGGAACTGGAGCAAGGTTACCGACGAGCAACTTAACTCCACCCTCACCTGAGACAACCACACCTCGGCACACGATGCAAATGACGCAGCCAGAGAACGCCACACCTGGATCTCTAACTGTGCAGATGAGCTCGCCCCACTATGCAACCCCGACAGACAACGGCCCAGGAAAGCCACCTGGTTCACCACCGCTCTCCAAGAAGTCAGACGCACCTGCAGACGCATGGAGAAGAACTGGAGAAACACCAAGACAACCGAAAACCACGCCACCTACAAGGACTCTATGACGGACTACCATAACCAGATCAGAGCCATCAAGAGGAACTTCATCCACAACAAAATCCTGGCCAACTCCAACATCTCCAAGGAACTTTTCAGTGTCATTCAAGAATTCACCAACCCACGCAGCGAAGCCATAGACATCACCCCATTCCAAGACCTCTGCGACAAGCTTGAAACCTATTTTCACCTCAAGATCAAAAACCTCTACGACAACTTTATTGACCATCCACCAGTTGCCACAGACGGCCCCCCGCCCCCTAAAACACCAGCCAGCCCACCATCTCCAACTGGACACCGATCACGGCCGAAGACACTGCCTCGACCATGAAAAACATCCACTCGGGGGCCCCCACTGACCCCTGCCCCCCTCACATCCACCACAGAGCCGCGGCCGCCATCACACCCAAACTACAACGCACCATCAACACCACCTTCAAAACAGGCACCTTCCCAGACGACTGGAAGCGTGCAGAAGTCAGACCTCTGTTCAAGAAGCCCACAGCTGACCCCACCGACCTCAAGAACTATTGGCCCATCTCGCTCCTCTCCTTCGCAGCCAAAGTTGCTCAGAAAACAGTCAACAGGAAACTGACACGATTCATTGAAGAGAGCGCAGTTCTCGACCCGTCCCAATCCGGATTCCGAAGCAACCACAGCACAGAGACCGCCCTACTCGCCGCCACAGATGACATCTGCACCCTCCTGGACCAAGGCCACTGGCCATCCCTCATCCTACTCGATCTATCAGCGGCCGTCTCCCACCGCACACTAGTCGCTAGACTACACGACGCAGGCATACAAGGAACAGCCCTGGACTGGATCTGATCATTCCTCACCGGAAGAAGCCAAAGGATCAGACTCCCACCCTTCCTCTCCGACCCCATGAAAATCACCTGCGGAGTCCCACAGGGTTCATCCCTGAGCCCCACCCTCTTCAACATCTACATGGCCCCCCTCTCAGCCATCGTCCAACAACACGGCCTCAACATCGTATCCTACGCCGACGACACCCAGCTCATCCTCTCCCTCACCAAAGACCCCACCACTGCCAAACTCATCTTCCAGAAAGGAATGCAAGACGTCGCAGTCTGGATGACCAACAGCTGCCTGAAGCTCAACGCCGAGAAGAAGGAAGTCTTCATCCTCGGTACCACCCCTTCTGCATGAGACAGCACCTGGTGGTCGACCGCCCTCGGAAGCCCACCTACCCCCTCAGACCACACCAAGAACCTCGGCATCGTACTCGACTCATCACTCACCATGAACCGAGAGGTCAACGCTGTCACCTCCAGCTGCTTCAAAACCATCCGCATCCTCCGCAAGACCTTCAAGTGGATCCCCCCAGAGTCAAGGAAGACAGTCACCCATGCACTCATCACCAGTAGACTGGACTATGGAAACGCACTCTACGCCCACATCAACAAGTCCCGACTCCGCAAACTCCAGACAATACAGAACACTGCCTCCAGCCTCTTCCTCTGCATCTCCCGACACAAAGACATCAGTCAACACCTACGAAGTCTCCACTGGCTCCCCGTGGAGTAAAGAGTCACTTTCAAAATCCTCACTCACGCCTACAAATGCCTACACAACAACGAACCCAAATACCGCAACAACATAATCAACTTCCACGTACCCAAAAGAAACCTCCGATCTTCCAACCTCGCAATGGATGAAACCCCATGTATCCACAGAGCCAGAGCAGGCGGAAGATCCTTCTCTCACATTGCAGCAAGACCTGGAACGAGCTACCAGCAGACATAAGACGTGCTCCCTCCCTGAACACCTTCGGGAAGACCCTAAAGACCTGGCTCTTTGGCTAAACAGATCTGCGGACCCCTTCCCTAAGCCCCCCCCACTTCAGCACCTTGAGACCGTCACGGGTAAGTAGCACGCTTACAATTCCCTGATTGATTGATTGAAGAAATAAAACTGTAGGCATGTGAAATGTAATTCTGTAATTCAAAAGGTTATAAACCACCACATGATCTTGTACAGCCTCACTTTATACACTCCATTGCTTTTCAGCTAGGTTTACACTACATAAATGGCAACACCTACCTACAAAAGTACTCATTTACTGAATTATTGCCTGTGAACACTCACACCTTACCCCTCCAAGTCACAGGCTCACACACCACATCCCGTACAATAATATTTTATCAGCATGACTAAAGAACAAATATTGATAAAATCAAGTTGTGGATGCCTTATGTTATGCTGCAAGACATGTGCACCCACCCCTGTCCACTGTTACCCATGTCAAGAATGTGTCTGCCCATTCTCTTGCAACCTTATTTTCATAGGCAGCTGGCAAGATGGTGAAGTAATGCTCTTAAAAAAACACAAAATCAAAGGAAAATCTCCTAGGTGGTGAATTGGAGACTTGGGGCCTCAAAAATGAGCCAGCCTCCAACACAATCCTTTTCACAAAAAGGCCCACATTAGCAATTATGAACATATACCCAGAACACTTGAACAGGATGTTTCACAATCTTATTCTATTGGGGTTGTCCAATGATGAAGCATGACACCTGGCAAGTATGTGAGGACATCCCATCAACTTTATTTGTATGTCAAAGGGTGAGTAGACGAACAGTAAGATATGAATAGAATAAGATTGTGAAACATCTCGGTTCAAGGGTTCTGGGGATATGTTTATAGTTGACTCGGGTGGCCTTTTCCTCAAAAGAAGTAGCACTCTTGCATGCATCTGAAGGTCACAAATTCAAACCAGAGAAAGGTAGACTTAACCACCCTTTCTTTTGAGTTAAGTACACTTAGTAACATGTGTAATTTAGAGTACATAGAATTGTCGTATGCTGAAAAAGTTATTATTAGTATGGTCAACATTAGTTCAGTTTTGCTTGTGCTCAACGATAACATAAAGGTGATAAGTCAAATGCTTCCAAAAAGTATCAACCGCTGGCAGTCCTCAAGGCCACACTCCAATCAATCACTTTTTTGCCCACTGTGCGACATCCATCAGAGACAAGCCATATGCAAATTGGTCTTGGTCCTGCATCTATAAAAAACAATCCAGCCTGAATGGCCAGCCAATAACGCCTCCAAGAAGGCCATAATAAAAATTGCCCCATGAATCCTGGATTTCAACGATGCCCCTGGATGCTCATCAACCTCAGCTCATATTTTCATACCCTCCTCATTATAGGTCTTTAATTAAATTTGCTTTGCAAATTATTTTGACCTCAAGTTGCAACCTTACCTTTGCTTCACCGCACCTTCCAAGCCCACTCTTACCTCAACCCTCACCAGTGGTGGATCTTTATTACACTTGTAATATATACAGTGTACTAAAATGAAGCTCACTGCTCAGAGAGTAGCGGTGGGTGGTATTTGTCTAGTCGCGCTACGCAAAGCTCCGCAAAACAGTAAAAAATCACGCAAAAGTTCCACGAACACGCAGAATTGCTTGTTCCGCCCGTTCGCGCTGCTTTTTTCCTGTTCGCGAACGCTGCTTGCGTGCTCGGGGAGAAATATCTTGCAAAAACGCCTTTTTTAAGCACGAACAAGCAAAAAATTCCGCGAAGACGTGGATCTCGAAATTTTTACCAATTCCACGTTCTCCGCGGAACGAGAAATTACCCAAATAAATTCCGCAAATTCCGCGAGCGGAACAGAATTTACTGCCCAGGCCTAGCAGAGAGTCCAGTGAGTCCCTTATTGGTTTACGCAGGTAAAAGTAATAATAACGCTCTATTTGGGGTAGTGGGGGCGAGCAGTTAGGCTTAACGGAGGGTAGTGCTGTGCATTTGCACAGAGGCAATAAATGATACCCAAACATAAATCTGAGACCACTTTATAAAATACTACCAATTTTAATCTAATTTTTAAGACCAAGAATGTACAATTTTTCAGAGTTCGAAAAATATATCACTTGTGTGCGCAATTACGCACCAATGAAGTTAATGGAGAGAAGCAGAAAAATGCATATAAAATCAGGCAATGCTTTCACAAAATTGGCCTTCTTATTTTAGGCCAATAGCAGGTCCAGGTCCAAAGTTCCAGTAGCAGAAGAATGGGAGTGTCCTGGATTTGGCTGAGAGCAGGGTGCTGGTAGCTGGTACACTATGACGAATGAGGCCACCTGGAAAGATACTGCAAAGGAGTTAAGTCCAGTAGGTCCCACTCGAGGGATAGGGTCGCAAGGGTCTCAGGACCACGTGAACACAGCTGGGTCATTGTTACCAGGGCTGGTCAGGCTGGGTGCACAGCAGTTAGGTCTGCAGGGCGCCCGTGCGTCGAGAGGTACTCGCAGTCAGGAGCAGGCAACATGGAGAGGCAATTTAGGGACAGCTGGGCCACTCACAATGTGGGTCTCTGAGGTCTCAACATCCCTAAATAGGTAAATAGGTACTTGTTTCTGGGGTAGTTGAAGTCCGGCATCGACTGTTCGTCTTGCTGTTTGCTGAAGGAGGTCTGGTACCCCAGGTATTGGTATTGTGCTACTCCAGTAGGTCTTGGTGTCTACAAAGTTGGTGTGGAGACAGATCTGACCTTCTGGAGGTGATGTACCTCTTGTGGTGTGGGTGCTGCCTCAGAGTCGTCGGGGTGCAGCATGTCGACAGACCAGACTTAGTGGGATCGGTGCCTGCGGTGTACAGGGGAGTGATACCATCACTCCAAGGAAGATTCTTGGGAATTTCTCAAAGGCTCGAGGAGCCCCAGGATTCTTGGAGTCTTGAGAGGCTCAGGACAAGACTGCACAACCGTGACTGTCGAGTCCTTGAAGCAGCAGGCAGGTTTTGGCGCCAATTCTTTCTGCAGCAGGGTTTCAGTTCTCGGGCAGCAGCTCTTCTTTGTCTGTGTCTTCTTCTTGTCCATCGAATCTAATATTCAAGGTCCAGGGATGCCACCTAAATACTAAGTTAAGGGGCTTTAAAGGGGGAGAAAGGTAGTGGCCAATGCGCTACCTACATTTAGGGTTTCTACACCCTCTAAGTGACCATTTTCTGTGGGAAGGGGTACTACACTAGCCCTGATAAATTATTTTTCCGCCATCCCAAGATGGTGGATTTTCAGGAGAGGGGTTCACATCGCCTGCCACACCTTAGGGGTGGTGCTGGCTGAATGTGGATTTTCCTCCTCATTTAACTCATTTCCCACCTACCCTCTTGCCAAATGTGGAGCAGGACAGGGGAGTATGGCATTCCCCACTATCTGGGGAAGCTTTGGCATCAGGAGGAGGGGTGAATTCCTGCACCCAGAGCAGGCTTTGTTTCTAGCCTCTGAGAGCGCAGGCCCTCTCCCATGAGGTCAGAAACATGTCTGGTGGGAGACCACACCAGTGCTTGGTAGATTTTCAGGGACACTCTAAAGGTTCTCCTGTGTACATTTAATAATAAATACAACAATGGCATCAATGAGGATTTATTAAGATGAGATGTTTGGTACCAAACAACGTAGGGTACAGTGAAACCATCATGGAGCTAGGAAACTCGTAATGACAAGTATCCAGCCCATGTTCTCTCTATGGCTTCTCAATGCACTTACATTTTCCAAGAAAGGCTCAGATTTTGCAGGGGCATGTCTGCTCATGCAGATATGTCCACACATAGGATATAGTGCACCCTGCCTTACGGATGTTAGGCCTGCAGTAGGGGTGACTTACCTATATCTCATGCACTGTATGAGGGCATGGCACACCAGGGCTGTGGGGTCATGTTGACTCTTCGGTTTTATCTGCACCAAGACACACAGCCTGCAATGGCAGTTTGCATGGTCTTGGTGAGGGGTTCCCGGGGGGGGGGGCACAAATTGTGCTGCATCCCCAGTGCACCCTCTTCGGTACACATGCCAGAAGTACCATTTACTAAGGATTTGCAGAGGTGGCTGAAGTTGTGCCTATTGTGGTGCAGTTATGGAAAGGAAATCTGGCACTGGGAACCTGGTTAGCAGGGAGCCAGTGCACTTAGAGTTTGAAATCACATCAGGCATCAATAAAAATGTGGGGGCTAACCATGTCAAAAGGGGCACCTTCCTACACTCAAGGATAACATAAAGGTTATTGTTGGAATGCTTCCAAATAGTCTCAGCCAATGGTAGTCCTTAAGGCTACACTCCAATCATCCACTTTTTGTGCTGTGCTACATCCATCAGAGAGATGCCATATGCAAATTGGTTTTGGTCCTGCGTCAATAAAAACAGTCCAGCCTGAACGGCCAGCCAATAACCACTCTGAGAAGGTCATAATAAAAAATTGCCTCATAAATCCTGAATTTCAACGATGCCCCTAGATACTCATACTTTCATATCCTGCTCATTGCAGATCTTTAATGAAATTTGCCTTGCAAACTGTTTTGACTTGAAGTTGCAACCTTGCCTTTGCATCACCACACCTACCAAGCCCAAGCCCACTCTCACTTCAACCCTCACCAGTGCTGGATTTGTATTGATGATGACACTTGTTTAGTGCACTTTATAAAAGACTTAATAACATATATAAATGAATGCAGTGCTCAATTTGAGTCAGTTGTTACTGGTGGGAGCAACTGGCACTAATTTGTTGGGTACAGGCATGAGAGAGAAAAACAAACAACGGAAAGATGGAGGCAGAGAAAGATAGAAAACCGTCATGGAAGGAGAAAGCAGAAACCCACAAAAGTGAGATAAAGGGACAGGGATTGTCTGGTAGTGCATTAAAGATGCATGAGGTATATTCAAGACTACGCAGTCCTGGTATTCGGTGTGCCAATTTTTCTGAGCAGAGCTTTGGGCCCTGGCACTGGCACTCATTCTTATTTAATATATCATCTAGGTGCAGTATGCTCCATTGTAAACTTAGAGCACCCAATGACCTCACACATTACTCCTACATTGCTCCTAAAGCATGGAACGACTTGCTGCAACAAGTAAGCATCTGCTCACTTCTTGAATTTCCCTGCTTTCCCAGTAGTCCCACTAGACGTTAGGCTCACACCTTCTTCAGCACCAGGATTCCCTCCCTGGTGATAATTCACTCTACAAATCTGCATAATATAACATAACATTACACATACAAATTTGGGTTTACTAAACCATGCATCATGTTACATTACAGGGCTGCATAATCACTGAATGGGTCTCTCCACTTTAGCTCAGTGTGCTATTGCAGGACAGACATGTTGCATCCACTGGTGGATCCTAGGCACTGTGTTTCAATGTTCTTCAGGGTAAGCAGATATGGAGGTTAAAAATAATAATTTTATACTCGCCTTGACCATGTAGACAATGCAATGGATGCAATTTGTTTGTCGGTCAATACTATCAACGACAGGAGACCACCATACAACCGTTGGCGAGATGGTTCCATGAGTTAAAGACTCACTTATGACATATTTTGTGATCTGCTAGTCATTTGTTTTAATCTGGTGCATTTTATCCTTCCCGATTAGTTAACGGGGTATGATTAAACCGGGTAATAATATGATGTTATTTACCTTTCTTAGAGACAGCAGAACCACGGTAGGACAGGCTAATAAAAGCTAATATTAGAATTTGGTGAAGGAACATGTTCAAATTGAGGTGCAGCCCACTGAAGACCAGATACTCGCAAGGGACCAGGTATTATTTATTTCATTGGCTTGTAAAGGGCTGGTTGATGGCTGAGGTGACTTCATAGCACTGCTATCGCGGAGTGGTCAGCCATGACTAAAGCTCGATTCTCCTACTGAAGGAGATGGGCTACTTGAAAGAAGATAGCATTAAGTTTGCTGAAGGTTAATAGTGATCACAAAACAGAAGCAGTAACTTTTGATAGCCAGCATTCATTTATACATGATTGTTCATCATTTTAGATGCTACCCCCAGCAAGCATGGAGCGAAGGTAGGCTTTACCAGTGTAGTTTGTGTCCCTTACTAGCAGCTATCTGTAAAGAGGCCAGAGAAAATTTAATCAGATTCAGGTTGGACCTGCTCTCAATCAGATTCAAACCCATCTCATGTCGACAGGGTGTGAGGAGAGGAAGGGGTTAACCTTTCCCTAAAGATAACACGAAAGGCGCAGTCACTCAAGTTTTCGATGAAAGGCTGGATCTTCACACGCGTTAAGTCAGCGCCCACCCAGCACAGTATTAGGTTCGAAGCTCTTTGAGATGAGCACAAAACAGGCAGGCCTCTTTCATGTGTGCAAACTCCTTGGATTCCACAGAGCAGGGTACAATAAATGCTGTTAAGATATTAAAATAGCCGCGAATCCTCACTGGCGCCTGGAGATCGATGGCACGTGCTACATTGCGTCTTTCCTACTAGAGGTTTATTTTGGGCTTCTCATGGTGCTGGACGTACATTACATATTCAGAAGTGCTTTCCCAGTATTTTATATGCAGCCTTAAAAGAAACAAGGAAATTAGTTGCATAGCTAGAGCCCCTCTGAAGAAAGCTCCTTATACCAGGAGGTTCCATCCTCTGGCCTGCTTCATGAACATCTAAGACAAAGGCTAAAGGTCCTTCCTCACTCCTCTAACAGTAACCCAAACTGCTTTCTAAGCCAACAGGCAGCTAAATATAAGTGGGTATCAGAGATTCTTTTAATTCTGTTGAAAATGAAGTACGCACAGATTTAAGAGGACCCTGTGTACAATTATAGTAATTAGAAGCAGCTTAACCATTTATTTTTTACACTTTTTGGAACCAGTTTAAGATACAGATTTTGCAGGTTTTAAATCTTAATATTGTGCTCACTCAGTTTAATGAGTAATACCCCTGATTCCCTAATCCTGCTTCAATCGGTGAAAAGTAAGCTAAATTCTCTGCCTGTATATCATTAAAAGTCAAGAAAGTGGCTTTAAAAACATAGAAGGCATTTGACACATATCATGTTGCCTAAGCAACAAAAACATTTAAGAAAAAATGGTAAGCAATAACTCATGGCTAGTACTCAGAAAAAAAAAATTGGGGCTCATTTACAAGGAGCTTATGCCGCCAATGCGTCAAAAGTTTACATTTTGATGCATTAGCGGTGCTGTCAGTTCTCCATATTTACAAGGTGATGTTTCTTGGAGGATGCGTCACTTTTTGGAGTCTTACGTCAATAGGAAAATGTGTCAGAACCATCTGCGTTATGTAAGTTTTAAAATATGCAAGAAAGGCATTCTGTACTAATTTCGACAGTAAATATGATGCATGGATATTTATGAGATTTTACCAAAGTGACGCAGTGGTGGTTTGAGTGGTGCAGAAGTCGACAATGTCAAAAATCCTGCGCCTGAGAATCCCATGTATAGGAAATGATGCATTGAAATTACCACTTAAAGAGAAGCTAGACAGGATAGTGTTTCAACCACAACTAAACCACGGAGGTGCTAATATTGCAGATGGGAGTCACAAGGATACAACCACCACCATCCTCCCTCAGCCCAAACACACACCCCACCCCTTCCTCACCACCACAGAGGCAATGCAGGAGAAGGGCGCGTGTTTATCACCAGAGGACTCAGGGAGGATGAGGTAATCACCTATTACCGGCTGAAGAGGAAGTCCATTGTAGAGCTGCTACACCTGGTTGTGCCAAGGCCACAGCCGACATCTGACAGCTCTCAAAACATCCCTCCACAGGTGAAACCTATGGCGGTACTACTCATGCTGGCATCAGGGTCCTTTCAGATAACAGCCGCCAGAGTGGCTGGAATCTTCTAGCCATCTTTCTCCTCATTCCTTCACTCTGTCCTGGATGCCATCATCCATCTGACACCCCACCACGTCCCCTTCCCCAACACCCACGAAATGTAGCTGGAGACAAAACAAGGGTTTTATACCATTGCTCGGTTCCCACATTTACTGGGTGTTTTGGACTGCACACATGAGAAGCTGTTTACCCCCTGCTGCAACATTCCATCTCTAACGGAACAGGAAACATACCTACTCCATCCATGTGCAGACCATCGTGGACCATCGGGGCATGTTTACTAACGTGCTGGCCAAGTACCCTGGGAGTGTGCATGATGCATACATATTCAGGCACCCCATCATAAATGAACACTTCCATAATGGACAATTTGGGATTAGCCAACTTGTAGATGCAAAACTCAAATAGCTAACACACCCACTAGGAGTGAGAAATGGATGACATAAATCCCATCACTGTGACTGTTGACGCAGATAATAAGTAAGAGGGGTGAGGTTCATACATGAACCATGCATCATGGTACATGTGTCATGCAAACCCACGAGTTACCAATGTCAAAACACGCAAAGCCACTATGGTTGCCGTTTAATGGTGGAAAAGTACAAAGCAATGGATTGCTTGGCCAAATGCTGTGTAGCATCACTGTGTGCAAGGGGTTTCATTGGGGTTGTGGGGCTGTCCACATGCCACTCCCTTGGTTCATCAGGCATGTCATATCGCACCACTGACATCTGTCAGTTACCATAGACACATATGCATGCTTCAGTGTAAGGCATGTCTTCTGTCATTACCTACCTAGGGAGGACCAACTATTCAAATACTTGATCCACAATCGGCCACTTCACACATGTAGTAGGAGCACATAACATAGACTGGCTAGAAGCATCTCCAAATACACATCACATAACTACAGGATCAACATGAAAGTCATGATGTAGAAGGGCCCGATTCACAGAACTAACTTAAGACAAAATCCTAAACTTACTGATTTTGGTATTCACAGAAGTTAGGATTTTGTCTTAAGTTTGTCTTAAGACAAACTTAAGACTGACTTAAGACAGACTTAAGACTGACTTAAGACAAACTTAAGACAGACTTAAGACAGACTTAAGACAAACTTAAGACAGACTTAAGACAGACTTAAGTTAGGATTTTGTCTTAAGTTTGTCTTAAGTCTGTCTTAAGTCTGTCTCAAGTCTGTCTTAAGTTTGTCTTAAGACAAACTTAAGACAAAATCTTAACTTCTGTGAAGACCAAAAGTAGTAAGTGTAGGATTTTGTCTTAAGTTAGTTCTGTGAATCGGCCCCGAAGTGTGCAATGTCACACAGCACAATGAACTTGGTCTATGTGGAGAGTAAAGAAATATAAGGAAGTAGGATATCCCTTTTATAGGACGATTCCCCTCACCCACCCGTAGGTGGCAGGCTTCATCATAGGGAAACCTCCTCACATTTCAAACCTAGTTGCGATGCTGGCTATAACTCGCTCTCTGAGAGGGAGAAGCTCAAGGATGTTTTTAGTGTTTCTGCTAGAGGTTTCCTAAAACAATAATGTGGGCAGAGTGTGGTGAGGAAGGACTAAATGGTGATAGGTGGGCTAAAACTATCTCTATAGTAGGCTAAAAAATGTATTAGGGCCTCCATAGGTCAGGACTAAAAACAGGTACTATGAAAGGAAGGAATTCAACCTTTCATAGATAAGTGTTGGCCGACATGCTTCTGCCTAATGCCCTCCGTAGAGGTGAAGTGGCTTTCATCAAGACCAGGAAAGAAAGTGCATGAATGATGTAACAAACAAAAAAGATAACGAAAATGATGGGAATGTTGCATCACAATTCTCAGTATTCTGACATACAATACTACACCAGTGGTTTGAGGTAAGTCTTCGCCCAGATGGGTTCCACTGGTGATTGTTAATAACCTGCAAGGGAATATCGAAAGAGCACATGTAACAAGATATAAACTCTCCTTACAAGTATGGTCACATTCAACCAATAGGAATGGCTATCTTTAATGCTTACTCACTTAGTCGGGTAATTAAATTAAATTCTACCTTGGTGCAAACTGAAGGGAGCCAATCTGTCCTAAAGAAGAGAAGGCATATGAGTAGGTCAAACTGTACTCATTAGTATAGTTTCAAACAAAAAATTCCATCATCAATTAGAGTTGACACTAATTGACAAACAAGCCAGGTCCAAAACAAGTAGACTCCAAGTCGTGAGTGGTGGGAACGAGCAAGGTGACACAGTGTCTCAATAATAGACGTCATTAAATAGGTTGAAAAAGGGTGACCCGGTTTCTAGCATTCACGGTGTCTAAAGTGTAGATAATGCCTATAGAGAGATGAAGGTATAAGTAAATAGAGCATGAGGACACATGTGTAACGTGTCTAAAGTCAAAGTATTCAGAGATAAATAAATCAATGTTGGCCTTTATGTTGAATAATGAATAATAAATATGCAGGGTTTTAGACGTGGCCGGCATATATGTCAGCCCGTGAGCAACATTTGCTATAACATAGAGTAATGGAAGAGAAATATGTCAACCTATGAACAACTGTGTCACTAACAAATATTTTGAAAACACTGTTAGAAATCTGTATTACAATGTAACTACACATAACACACATGGCCTGGCATGTATCAGTAACTGTTGCCCTTACTTTTCACTTTTAGCTGACCAGGGATATGGGATTCAGCTGTGGGTCATGACCCCATATGCACACCCCCATTCTGAGCTGAAGAAGGCTTACAACTAGACATTCGGCAAGAAACTGAATATTGTTGAGTGAACCTTTGGCCTGATCAAGGCCAGGTTCCGCTGTCTGGACATTTCAGGGGTAGATTACTCAACTTCCCCCAAATTGTGTGCAAAATAATAATGGTGTGTGCCATACTGCACAATATATGTGTGTGGACTAATGCACCCTGGGACGGGGACCTACAACAGCAGGACCCAATGGAGGAGTAGGAGGTGGATGCTGATGGTGGAGACATCCAAAACATTGCTGCTGGTAATCACAGACGCACACACATTGTGCAACATTTCTTTACTTGATCCACATGTTCGGGAATGGAACATTAACCAACATGTCATAAAGGTTCAACAGGACAACAAAAGTTTGAAACCATTACTTGTTTTGTGTTTATGTCACAGTTCCAGGAAACATCTACTTACACATATCTCATCAACTAGAAATTTCCCACAGAAGTTTATAATCAGCTCGGAAGCCAGGCATCAACGTCAAAGCATCAGAGACCATGCACTGTGCATTGTCATGTTGTGTGTCGTTTGTGCATTGCCCATTTCCATAGGAATGTGTCAGTAAAAAAGCACGCTTGAAGAGGAAAGAAGAGACTCTAGATGGAAAGGTGACACTTTTCTTGGAAAGGTGACTTTTTAGTAGTAAATCAGATGCTTTTGTAGGAAAAGTGATGTTTTACCACTAAACATGATGCTTGAGTAGGAAAGGTGAGACTCTAGAAGGAAAGATGACACTTTTCTCAGAAAGGCGAGTTCTTAGTAGTAAACGTGACGATTTCGTAGGAAAAATTATGCTTTACCACTAAACGTGACCCTTGAGTACAAAAGGTGGCACTCTAATAGGAAAAGTTACACTTTTCTAGGAAAGGTAACTTCTTAGGGGTCGATTCCAATCCGGTTCAGACAGCTCTCCATACCCGGAGCCGATCCGTCTGGGCGATGAAGTACGATGCGCATAACTGACACAAATCCGACCGACACGTAGGCTGTGATTCAAGCTTCATTCTCAGTCCGAGCCGTACCTTCGAACGCGAACCAAGTCACCCGGAAGCAGTATCCACATCAGTTTCCGGGTCGCCATATACAGCGCGTCACAGCATCCGGAAAAGAAGTATATCTGGTACGATTCGCGTGAGAACACAATCCACAGCTTCGAGACGGACCAGCTAGCAACGGGTACGAGACAGAGCAACAAGCAGCGTGTACGAGACGAACACATCATGAATCCCATTGCGCAGGTCATACCAGTACTGTACATCTATGACCGGATCAGGAACAGACGCGGACGGCGCAGACGGTAAGTCAGACACCCACCACACAAACAAACGACACGTACCCGCCAAATGTCACACGCACCCAGGGGATCCATGTCCTCGCCACTAGCAACAGACCACCATAGGGGTTGCGTGGCCAGCACCACTACCACCCCCACTCATAGGGGACCTGTTGCCCATCACTCCTGCCACCCCCACCCATAGGGCTTATGTTCCCCATCACTCCTGCCACCCCCGCCCATAGGGGACCTGTTGCCCATCACTACTGCCACCCCCACTCATAGGGCTTATGTTGCCCATCACTCCTGCCACCCCCACCCATAGGGGACCTGTTGCCCATCACTACTGCCACCCCCACTCATAGGGCTTTTGTTGCCCATCACTACTGCCACCCCCATTCATAGGGGACCTGTTGCCCATCACTCCTGCCAACCCCACCCATAGGGCTTATGTTGCCCATCACTACTGCCACCCCCACGCATAGGGCTTATGTTGCCCATCACTACTGCCACCCCCACTCATAGAGGACCTGTTGCCCATCACTCCTGCCACCCCCACCCATAAGGCTTATGTTGCCCATCACTATGGCCACCCCCACTCATAGGGGACCTGTTGCCCATCACTGCTGCCACCCCCACCCATAGGGATTATGTTGCCCATCACTACTGCCACCCCCACCCATAGGGCTTATGTTGCCCATCACTACTGCCACCCCCACTCATAGGGCTTATGTTGCCCATCACTACTGCCACCCCCCCCTCATAGGGGACCTGTTGCCCATCACTCCTGCCAACCCCACCCATAGGGCTTATGTTGCCCATCACTACTGCCACCCCCACGCATAGGGCTTATGTTGCCCATCACTACTGCCACCCCCACTCATAGAGGACCTGTTGCCCATCACTCCTGCCACCCCCACCCATAAGGCTTATGTTGCCCATCACTACGGCCACCCCCACTCATAGGGGACCTGTTGCCCATCACTACTGCCACCCCCACCTATAGGGCTTATGTTGCCCATCACTACTGCCACCCCCACCCATAGGGCTTATGTTGCCCATCGCTACTGCCACCCCCACCCATAGGGCTTATGTTGCCCATCACTCCTGCCACCCCCACCTATAAGGGACCTGTTGTCCATCACTACTGCCACCCCCCACTCATAGGGCTTATGTTGCCCATCACCCCTGCCACCCCCACCCATAGGATGGGTGATGCGCCACACATCCATCATACACCAACATTAGGTATGTCAGCAAAATACATCCCCCCTAACATCCTGACAACAGTGTGTAGTCTGTGACAAATGCCCACAACAGTGATTATGACTTCGAACATACAATGTAACTACAATCCTATGTGCAACAAAAAACTGAGTGTGGCCTAAACAAGGCAAGCATCACTATAGCACTGTGTCAATGTAAAACTAACACCCCCTCACTGTGTAGAACAAAAGTTAAGTGTGTGGATCCAAACTGCAGCAAATGTTGAGCATTGTGGTGATGGGATCCAAAACCCCCCTTATCACAGTGACCAAAAGGTAAGTGTCATCATGGTCAAAGCTGCAAATGCCAAACAGCATGTATGATTCCTGGTCCCAACACATGAAACACTTTTGGGGCAAAGTAGTGGTTGTGTCCCATACCCACAGAGATGTGGTAAGGCTAACAGTGCTGTGAAACCGTAACATACTCTCGGCCATGTGCAGACAAGCACCACCCATGGGGGCTGACAATGCATACAGTGTACAATGACACAAAAGCAGAAGTGACCATCACAAAGCATACACACATCTCTAAAATAGACACACAAATCAAAACATCCTGTGTAGACTGTAGGTGTCAGGTCACAAACTCCCATTCCATGCCAGCAATGGGACCTAACAACCAGGATGAATGTGAAGAATGATGTGATATGACTCACAGGGACAGCAGGGTAAATCACAAAAACAACATCCAGACAATGGCCCACAACAGCAATACCAATGCACTGGTGCAGTTGCACAAACACAAACAGGCAACCTCACACTGCACATCTGACACAACATGTGTGTGTCTCAGTATCCCCAGGCAACTACACAACACATGAGGGGGGCTGAACCACAGTGAGACAGATGTGGACACAGTGCCATACAAAAGTAACCCATCCATGGGCCCCCCTTAGTGGGCAATCAGGCATTGTGAGATGAGAGGGAGCACAACAGACACATGTGACACAAGCTGGAATGAACAGCAACTAGCACAGCAAGAGACTGACACACAACAGCACTACCCCAGGAACCAGACATTGAGGTGACACAAGTATGTACGATACGTCCACTGTGATGACTGAGATGTCGTACAAACTGTGGAACCCAGACATGTGTCCTGTGCCACAAATGTACATCGCACCTACACAAATACAAATCACTCAGCATGGCCCGTCATCCATGGACAAACAGGAGCTAGGGGCCCATCCATGCAAACATTTACATCAGTCCACCCTCAACACCATACACCCTGAACTGCACCAATGTGCATCTGTGAAGCCCACATGGACAGGTGACATTGCACATGCACCCATGACAAACACAGTAATGTTGGGAGGAACTAAGGTGCACAGACTCATCACACAAGGACAGTCTACAACCCTGGTGAATGACAGACATACTGCACAGTATGTGGTACATGGCCATGACGTCAAAGCTCCCGTAACCCATGTAATGCCTGCCACAGTCCCAGGACAATGCAGAAGCCAAGAGAACCACAAGACACATGCTGACACCTGCCAACATTGCAGTCCTGAACCTGACAAGTGGGAGCAGTCACACACACATACACATGTCTCAATCACTGAAAGGTACCACCTAGGGACAACTACATGATATTGCAAACAAATAAGTGCCTTGGGGACCCCTGACCCTGTCCCATCTGCGTCGGACCACATCATCACCACTCAGAACTGACAGATCCCAATGATGAAACACCAATTAACAGTAGTGTGTCATGCACCCCCACATCTGGTAGCCCATGGCAAAGATGTGGGATGAACACAGTACATCTCAGCAAGCATCAACAACAGGAACATATCAAGGGAACCCTGCCTGTGTATGAAAAGGGATGTGGACACACACACACATGCTCACACAACACACACCATGGGCCCAGGCAATGTCATTGAACAACACACTTACTTGAGGGGACTCAACTCCTGTGGAAGCTCAGCTGTGCCAAACATAGTCCCAGCAGGTCTCAGTCATGTCAGCAGAACACTTGGTTGTCAGCCATCAGTTACCACACATAGAAGGCTCTGGTCACAACAGCCTGGGTACGGGAGTGTCCCTTAAGTCATCTGCACATACTCAATACATATGTCCAGCAAGTTGCACAGATGACCCAGTTGCTCCTACATCAATGATGCCCACACCTACATGTCCAGTGGAGATGCGCTGTCAGGATCAGTGCTCTTCTGAATCGCTCGGGAGCAGAACGTTGCTGTTTCCCAACGCCCCTTCCCAGCTCTCTGGGCCACACGCCTATGATACGCGTTGGCCCAAGAAACCCAGGGGGGGGAAAGGGGAATTGGACAGAGAAGAGACAGCCACTACGTCTTTTTCTTTCTTGAGTGTTGTCACTCTTTTATCTTCCACTGCGGTGATAGTAGTGGATATACTGTAAAGAAATAATCACATTTAATAATCACGCTATTTAACACTCTACTCCTCTATACTCTGAGTAACCTTTCCTTACTGATACCCACCCTAACTTCTAGTGACCGATGCTCCTCTTCTGTTGTGTGGTGGTGTTGTCTTGGGATGTTGTTACTGTAATTACAAATAATTTCTTTTAGGTTTTGTCTTTCCTCTCTCCCTCCACTTAGCTTGTGTTTTCTTGTTTCTTTTCCCTCCTATAAGTTTGCTTACCCAAGATACCACTGTAGGTGCCTTAACTGGATTCTGGTTGATGAGTATCTCTTCTTCTAACTTCTAGAGTACTGCTACCGTATCTTTTCTCCTCTTTTTCCTTGTGTCAATTCTCTCATTATTCTGCACTCCTGTAATGCTTCCTAGGAGGTCACCTGGGTGTCCACTTTACCAAGGAGTTAAAACTGCATACTATCCTATTATCACGCTACCCTGTGGTAATATCTGTGCCGTGTTTTAAGAGTAGGACTCCCTACACAGACTGACTGACTGGATTTTTCAACTGTGACGCCTTGAGTAATTTTTATCATAGAAGATTTTCCTCATAAGTTCGCTTCCGTGACATACTGGTGCCTTTAACAATGAATTCAAGAAAAACGAGGATAGGCGTGTGTTTGCCTTCCTTCGCTTACAAGTTCGTTTCTGAGGGAAAAATAACTCTTCCAAAAATAGCTCCGTGCCAAACAACGGAACAGTCTTACTTAGTGTTCTGAGGCTTGGACTCGATTTTCTCTCTCTACTTGACGATAATTCTCCTCACAGATGCGCGGCACATAAACGATGACTTTCTCTCCTCACGACTCCGGTGAAGTGCGCCTCTCCACCGGGCTGACACCTGGATCCTACTGATTACCGTGGAACGCTAGAGCGCTAACCTGCTGCTCAAGCGTTCCCATTGCGGCGGCCATCTTAGATCCCAGTCTTACTTTATATCGCTTGGGGATGGCTGTTGTATATGATCTGCTGGTCCTGACAGTACCCCCTCTCAAAGGACGTCCTCCCGCTCTGGGCTTATTAGGAAATCTCTTGTGAAATTCCCTAATTAATCGAGAAGCATGAATGTTTGAGAAAACTTCCCAAGCTCTTTCTTCGGGCCCATAACCTTTCCAATCCAACAAATAGTACATCTGCCCATTTCGTATCTTGGAGTCCAAGACTCGCTGTACCTCAAATTCTTCCCCTAATTCAGTTTGGATTGGTTTTGGGGGTATTTTTACTCGTAGATCTCTTGAAACCTTTTTCAATAAGGAGACATGAAAGACTGGATGCACACGCAATCCTTTGGGCAACTTCAACTGATAATTCACGGCACTTAGTTTTTTCTCAATCTCAAATGGCCCTACAAATCTTGGTTGAAACTTCCTAACCCCCTTAAGTCTAAGGTGCTTAGTGTTTAGCCAAACCTTATCTCCAACTAGTAAGTCTGGTTCCTTCCTTCTTCTTTTATCAGAATAATATTTGTAAGTCGCCTTTGCCTTGGTTAAATTGTCTGTGGCTATTGAATGCACTCTTGTCATGTGATCAACTAAGTCTGTTACTGCTGGAACATCTACCTCTTGAAAATCTACAGCTTGATGGGGATGTCTTCCTGTGTTTAAATAAAATGGGGAATAACCTGTGGACATGTTTTTTGCATTATTGTGGGCAAATTCTGCTGCCCACAGATAATCTGGCCAATCTCCTTCCTGTTCTAATAAGCATAGTCTGAGGTACTGCTCTAACTCTTGATTTGTGCGCTCAGTTTGGCCATCTGTCTCTGGGTGATAACTAGTCGTGTACTTGGAGTCAATACTTAGTTTCTTAGTGAAGGCCTTCCAGAAATGGGATAGAAATTGGGATCCCCTATCTGATATCACAACCTTGGGTATTCCATGGGCTCGAACTATGTGTTGACTAAAGGCATGCGCCAGAATTTCCGCCGTGGGAACTCCCTTTAATGGTACAAAATGTGCCATCTTAGTAAATGCATCCACACACACCAAAATCGTATCATAACCCTTGCTGGATGGTAACTCTACTATTAAATCCAAGGTTATTGTGTGCCATGGGTGTGGTGGTGTAGGCAAAGGTTGTAGTAAACCTTGCGGAGCTTGTCTTTCCGGCTTTCCCCTAGCGCAAATGTCACAAGTGGCCACATATTGTCGCACATCCTTTGCCAAACTGGGCCACCAAAAACGTCGCCTCACTAGATCTTCGGTCTTTGTAATTCCCTTATGGCCTGCCAGAAGATCATCGTGACTTTCCTTCAAGGCCTTTTGCTGCATTTCTGTGGTCGGCAAGTAAAGGACTCCATGATGATATGGTAAACCTTCCCGAACCTCTCGACCCGAATCTTCTCTCACTCATTCGTCCAATTCTTTTTCGGACATTGAGAACAACTTCTTCTTTTCCTGTGATTCTCGCAACACTGCTCCAATTATTTTCTCCGAAGGGATGATGGTCTGTACCTTAACCTCCTCCATAACTTCTTCTTCTGTCCCTCTCCTAGATAAGGCATCCGCCTTACCATTTTGCGCACCTGGACGATAAGTTATTATGAAGTCATAGTCCGCAAAATATAATGACCATCTAAACTGTCTTGGTGTCAAAGTTCTTGCAGATTTCAGAAATTTCAAATTTCGATGATCTGTGTAGACTGTGACCAAGTGTCTGGCCCCCATTAGGTATTGTCTCCAGTCCTTGAAGGCGTCCTTAATTGCTAACAGCTCCTTCTCAGTGATGGTATAGTTAATTTCCGGTGCAGTCAATTTCCTAGAGCGATAGGCCACTGGGTGCAGTTGACCAGTTGACTTGTGTCTTTGCGATAGCACTCCTCCTAAGGCCCAATTGGAGGCATCCGTTTCTACAAAAAATGGCTCAGATGGGTCTGGATGCAATAGAATTGGGGCGGAAGTAAAATCTTTTTTCAACTGCTTAAATGACTCTTCTGCTTCCTCTGACCACTCAAATTTGACGCCTTTCCTTAGTAGTCTTGTCATTGGAATTAGTTTCTGAGAGAAATTTTTAATGAACCTCCTGTAAAAATTAGCAAATCCGATGAAACTTTGGATTTCCTTCACGGATTTCGGAGATTCCCACTCCAGGACTGCCTTGATTTTGTTTTCGTCCATAGTTACACCACTAGGAGCGAGCACAAAACCCAAGAATTCCACGGATGATACACTAAAAGCACATTTCTCCAATTTGACAAAAAGACTGTGCTCTCGCAATTTCTGCAACACCGTCTTGACATGCTCTTCATGATCTTCCACGTTGTTCGAATAAATGAGTATGTCATCGATATACACCAATGCATGCTGATCGATAAACTCCTTCAAAACATCATTGATGAAGTGCTGAAAAGCTGCCGGGGCATTACATAGGCCATACGGCATTACTTGATATTCGAATAGGCCGTGTTTAGTCCGAAATGCCGTCTTCCACTCGTCTCCTTCCTGAACTCGGACCAAGTGGTAGGCCCCTCTCAAGTCCAGTTTTGTATAGATCTTGGCTTCCTTCACCTGGTCCAATAATACGGAAATCAAGGGCAAAGGATACCGATTTTTAACGGTTATTCTATTTATTGCTCTGTAGTCAATGCAGGTTCTTAATTCTCCACTCTTTTTTGGAATAAAAAAAAGTGGCGAGGACACGGGGGACTGTGACGGTCTTATAAACCCGTTCTCCAGATATTTGTGCAGATACTCCTTCAGGTGCTCATCCTCTTTCTCTCTCAGAGCATAGATTCTACTACATGGGAGATTGGATCCAGGTTCCAATTCTATTTTGCAATCGAAGTCTCGATGCGGAGGCAGCCTTTCCGCTTCCACTTCACTAAAAACATCTAGGTACTCTGCATATTCTTCAGGTAGTTCTATGGTGTTGATCACACAGATCGTGGATTTCTCTTCACTTAGAAGATGGGCCTGAGTTTTTCCTTGATGTTTGTGGCCTTCCAAATAACAATGCTCCTTACAATAGTCTGAGTTCAAGGTCACGGTACGGGCTCCCCAATCTATTGTAGGGTTGTGTTCAGTGAGCCATGGCAACCCCAATATTAATTGGAACTGTGGAGCGTCAATCAAATTGAATTGGAGATCTTCTCGATGACCTTCTTCAGATTCCAACTCCACTATTTCAGTATGACTCACTATGGGTCCAGATGAAAGATTCGTGCCATCTACTGCTCGAACTGCCTCACTTCTTTCCTTCTTGATGGCCCTTAACCCAATTTTCTCTGCGAATTTTAAATCACAGAAATTGCCTGTTGCTTCCGAATCTAACATCACTGTGACTCGCTTTAATATTTGTTCTCGGTAACGCAGCGTCATCATTAAGATCAAATGCGGAGCCGCAGACTGCAAGGTATTCGCCATGGTATGAGCATCTGGAGCTGTTTCTTCATCCGCAACCACCAGTCCAACTCCACTTACTGGTGGTGCAAGGCGTTTCCCGACGGCTTCTGCTTGGGCTTCTTCTGACAATCCCGAACAAAATGCCCAGTTCCTCCACAATATAGACATTGCTTGTTCAACCTCCTTCTTTCCTTCTCCTCTTTGGAAAGTGGACCTCAAATCGTTCCAATCTGCATGGGCTCACCCCCACGGGCAACGTCACACTCCTTGCTGCCTTCTGTTCTCGCCCGATCAAACCGAGCCACACTTGGATGATAATCTCGCTTCCTTTCTCCTCTTCTCTCTTTTAAGCCTCGATAAAACACTGCAGCTCTTTTGTTCTCTGGCCATTCTGTTTCTACCACCAACTTATTGAATTGAGCCAAGTAAGCTACCAAGTCTCTGCTTCCCTGTTTTATTTCCAATAGTTCATTGTCTGTGGCCTGAGATACTCTTCTTCTGTCGAAGATACGAAGGAATTCCTTCTTGAATTCATCCAAATCATATAATAATGAAGCATTACTGGTGACCAGAGGCATAGACCACGACGCCGCATCTCCACTTAAGTACGACAATATGAATGCCACTCTAGACTGCGCATCGGGAAATAATGCCGGACGACACATAAAATGTAGTGTGCATTGGGTCAAGAACACCTGAGCCTTTTGGGGATCACCACTAAAACGCTCTGGGGGCGCCAAAGGAATTACAGGTGACAAGGAATGAATTACTTGTGTCGTTATTTTAGGCTGAGTGACTGAAGACTCACTGGCAGTTCCTTCTGAATTAACTGGGAACCTAAAACTTGGATCAGAAACTATGCCACTCATTTTTAAATTTAAATCTGTGGTTTCCTTTCTCAATTCCCTATTCTCCTCTCTAACGGAAATTAATTCTCTTTGGATTCCTTCTAAAACTTCTCCTAATTTTTTCAAGTCCAAACCTTCAGCCATTCTGCTCAAGAGCGACTAAAACACGTGGGCACTTCACTCTGTCAGGATGAGTGCTCTTCTGAATCGCTCGGGAGCAGAACGTTGCTGTTTCCCAACGCCCCTTCCCAGCTCTCTGGGCCACACGCCTATGATACGCGTTGGCCCAAGAAACCCAGGGGGGGAAGGGGAATTGGACAGAGAAGAGACAGCCACTACGTCTTTTTCTTTCTTGAGTGTTGTCACTCTTTTATCTTCCACTGCGGTGATAGTAGTGGATATACTGTAAAGAAATAATCACATTTAATAATCACGCTATTTAACACTCTACTCCTCTATACTCTGAGTAACCTTTCCTTACTGATACCCACCCTAACTTCTAGTGACCGATGCTCCTCTTCTGTTGTGTGGTGGTGTTGTCTTGGGATGTTGTTACTGTAATTACAAATAATTTCTTTTAGGTTTTGTCTTTCCTCTCTCCCTCCACTTAGCTTGTGTTTTCTTGTTTCTTTTCCCTCCTATAAGTTTGCTTACCCAAGATACCACTGTAGGTGCCTTAACTGGATTCTGGTTGATGAGTATCTCTTCTTCTAACTTCTAGAGTACTGCTACCGTATCTTTTCTCCTCTTTTTCCTTGTGTCAATTCTCTCATGATTCTGCACTCCTGTAATGCTTCCTAGGAGGTCACCTGGGTGTCCACTTTACCACTACACTCGATGGTTATCTTTCCTAAGGAGTTAAAACTGCATACTATCCTATTATCACGCTACCCTGTGGTAATATCTGTGCCGTGTTTTAAGAGTAGGACTCCCTACACAGACTGACTGACTGGATTTTTCAACTGTGACGCCTTGAGTAATTTTTATCATAGAAGATTTTCCTCATAAGTTCGCGTCCGTGACATACTGGTGCCTTTAACAATGAATTCAAGAAAAACGAGGATAGGCGTGTGTTTGCCTTCCTTCGCTTACAAGTTCGTTTCTGAGGGAAAAATAACTCTTCCAAAAATAGCTCCGTGCCAAACAACGGAACAGTCTTACTTAGTGTTCTGAGGCTTGGACTCGATTTTCTCTCTCTACTTGACGATAATTCTCCTCACAGATGCGCGGCACATAAACGATGACTTTCTCTCCTCACGACTCCGGTGAAGTGCGCCTCTCCACCGGGCTGACACCTGGATCCTACTGATTACCGTGGAACGCTAGAGCGCTAACATGCTGCTCAAGCGTTCCCATTGCGGCGGCCATCTTAGATCCCAGTCTTACTTTATATCGCTTGGGGATGGCTGTTGTATATGATCTGCTGGTCCTGACATGCGCCCACAGTCAGGGAAATAGACAAATTGACAATGGGAAGCACATCATATGTGCATGTGTGCAAGCCACAGATGTGACCATGCAAATGAAATGTTTACAGAGATGTTCACAAATTGTTAATCATGACACACCCAGTTAGCTGCAAAGGATGACATGGATACCGACCAGAATAGGATACATATCTCATGGACCACATGGAGTACCTCAAATCAACACCTCAGTATTCAACATTGGAAATCCAGCATTACAACTGCAAGTTCATGCTAAACATCATCAACATAATGTACAGCTCAATCAAATTCACAAGGATAAAGAAAAATGATTTATTCAGCAATTTTTAAATCAAAGTCCTTTCAAAACAAAGGCCAATGGACAGTCCATACACAAATGTCAAAAGGTTAACTTGAGTGACAACTGGCACACGTTGCTTACCTGCACTGGTAAGGACAGGGGACATCCCCTTGGACGGGCATACATGGGGGCAGGCCAGGCACCGGGCTCAGCAGAAGGAGGCAGTGAAGGGGTGGTGGATGCAGGAGAGTCACTGGCAACTGTAGTGGAGCTGACTGAAGTAGTGGGTGCAGTCACAACTGTGCGGCACAAGTCAGATGGGGTGGGTGCTGGCACAACTGCAGTGTGCAGGTCAGATGGAGTGGACTGGGTCCCCACTGCAGTGCCTAACTCAGACGGGGTGGTCGAAGACTCCACTGCAGTGCCTAACTCAATGGGAGCGGAATGGGGTTCAGGTGAGGTCGGCAGGACAGAGGGGGGGGGGACACGGTCCCCACATCAGTGGCACAAACTGTCTGACCGGGGATGGTGGGGGTGGAAGAGCAAGTGGTTGGGGGAGGGCCTGAGCATTTTGGGGATGGTGTATCTGTGGGTGGGGGAACCAGGGGCAGGGTGTGGCAGGGGAACCTGTGGAGTGGTGGACTGGGGGATGGAGGACGGAGACTTCGTCGTGGAGCTGCGGGGCAGGGGTGGGGTCTTGCTCTTCCGGCTCCGGCTGGACTTGCGGGTGAGGGCCTCAGTCTGACTGCACCTGGTCCGGGTGTGGGGGGCACTCCCCTCTGTGTGTGGGTACTTCTTCTTCCCCTTGTAAGCTGGGTCGGTGGGGAAGAGGCCAAGGTCACAGATGGGGTTGCAGGTGAGGCAAGGGAAGGGGCTGGGAGGGAGAGGTATTAGAGGACTGCGGAGTGGTTGTGGATGCCTGTGTGTGTGTTTGCAAACCATCCCCTGTGAGTGTGGTATCAGTCCCCTGAGATTGCTTGTGTGGACGTCTAGCCCTTGGTTTGGGTGTTTGTGTGCTGCCCGTGTCTGTGGGTTTGGGTGAATGTGCTGGATTGTGTGTGCTTGGGACAGGTAGGGTGCTAGGAATCGTGGATGGGGCAGGGGTAGGAGGGGTGAGGGACTGTTGGAGAAGGGACACTGCTGCCGTCAGGGAGGAGGCCATGGACTGATTGGTCCTCTGTAGGGCAGACATGCCCAATGAAATGTCCTCCATGAACGACACCAGTTGTGTCAACAGACTGGTGTGTGCATGGAGGACACTCAGCATTGATGTCTGCCCTACATGGATCTGTTGAAGCAAGTCCATAGACTCCACACTCAGGGCAGCAGGGGACACAGGGGCAGGGGGTGCGGTGCATGGCACAAAGGAGACATGCTCCCGAACACGGGAGCCTCCACGGACCTATGGGAGGGGAGCTGATGGGAGGGTGGTGCTGGTGGTGGTGGTGGCATTGGCGGGGACAGCCTCACTAGCTGGGGTTTGGTGGCTGCTGACACCTGCCTCCACAAGGGAGTCATCCTCCAAGCTAATGTGGCCCTCAGCTGGGGTGGATGGTGCTGAGGACTCCTCGGTGTGGCTCCACTCGCCCTCCGTGCCACTGGGTCCCTCCGACTCCTCGCCTTGTGTCCCAGTCTGACTTTGTAGCTCCTCCTGGTCCGTGGAGCTGTCCCCTCCTGTGGCCGTGGATGTATCTGGATAGAATTCGGAAAAAAAGCACAACATCAGTCACCTGCACTGACCACACACACCACAGTGAGTACAGCACATCACAGGGCAAGCCCTGGCATCATCAGCTGAACACTGCTCAAAGTGCTCACACTGTTTAGATTAAGCCAATTGTCAGTCTCACCATCAACCATGGCACTCCTATCCCTCCTGGACTTGCACACATATGTCTGTTGCATGTTGGATGCTAATACCCCAATGTGCAGACATGCACTACCTACACATTTTTTGGACATGCAAGTGGACATGTAGGAGTACGTCACTATACACATCATCATTAAATAACTTTATTCGATTCGAAAAGTATACATATTTAACATACAAACTCACAAATGGTATTTCTTATCAAAAAGGTACGAATACATAAGTGGCAAAGACCATATATCAAAAACACATTTTCTATGGACACTATATTCTTTATAAAAAGTTCTTTAAAATTCAATACGATAACACTAATAAAAATTATTAGTGTTTTATTGTCCACGGACATTTAATAACTTCCTTTAGACACAAACAAAGATATAAAGTGCAATGTGCATTTTTAGGCTACATCATCAACCCACTTGATTTTGTAAGGTAGCTACCACGACTCAGGTTATTTTAGCTGAATATGTTCATATAGGTTATCAATTCTATGCATTTCAGTAACTTGTAGCAGGGAACATACTATCAATAACGATTTCTGATTGAGAGTGCCAATCTAATAAAACTGATCGTAGAGCTACATATAGGAGCAGTTTGTAATGTTCTTAAATGTTCAAAACCTTCCTTAAAATTGCAGGGTCTAATTTCCCTTAAGATAGGTTTAATAAAACGATCTCTTGGAGCTTTGTAAAGTGTGCAAATAAGTACAAAGTGCAGAGTGCTTTGTTCAGCTTCATTGTCACATGGGCAAGGGGGTAGCCTCTCACACCAACCACCCTTGCTTCGGGAAAGCCACCAGAAAATGCAATATTTTTAACCGAAATCTGTTCATGAAAAACGCCACTGCGTATGTGTAGTGAAAGACAAATAGAATTGATGCTGTAGTGTAACTGTCTGGTATTATGGTTGTTCATCATATTTAGATGAGCCCAGTATACTACGATATGTATTCTTAAACGCCATCTTTGAGCCTGGGTTAATAGAGTCAGGATTATCATATAAATTACCAAGGCCAATTTTATGAAGGGTTTCCTTTACATAACTTATCCATGGGATCCGCATGGCATGATCCAGATTTACACAATCTTTCAGAATTTCTTTTGAAAGGTGCAAATCATCTGAGGACCATACTTTTCCCCAGAGGAGCAATGGGGACATATGGATACTATCGCTCACAAAGTCAAGGCCCATCTCGGAATGACATAATATATTAGGAGAACTATTTGAAACTGATAAAAGACGTTTTAAAAACTTGTTCTCCATAACTTGTAATTGGACGCTTTTATGGTATCCCCACACCCCTGCACCATAGGTAGCGACTGGCAAGCATTTAGATCTATACAATGTCTTTAATTCAGCAATAGGTTTTTGGGCTAATTTATTTGTAAAACGAAAAAGGGCCTCTATAGATCTTGTTGTCTTTTGTGCCCGTGTTGTTATTAAAGGATCCCAACTCAAAGTTTTGTTAAAAAGATTTCCCAAATAATTGAAATTTGTGACTTTGGCAATAATCAAATTTTCTATAACAAATTTACAAGTTTTGGTCCTATTTGGGCCACAGACCATAATAAACGATTTTGCAAAATTAACCTTTAGATCTAGCCCCAGCATAAATTCATTAAAAGCATTCAGGCATATTTGCATACTATTTGCAGTTAACGTCATCAATACAGTGTCGTCTGCGTAGGACAATAAAGGTATTTGTTTGCCATTTATTTTAGGAAAGTCCGCACCTTTTTCTAATAGGAATTTTTCTAAACCATTTGTGTAAACCAAAAACAAGAAAGGGGCAAAAATGCAACCCTGACGGACGCCTTTAGTTGATGGAATCGGCCCTGTCTTTTCGCCCCCAGGGCCATATTGAATGTACACAGAGGTAGCAGCATGTAATCTCCGCAACAACGTAACCAAAGGTTCCTCAAACCCCATAGACTCCATCAATAACCACAATTTCTTCCTACACAGAGTGTCGAAAGCACTGGATAAGTCCAAGAAGGCCAGGTGTATAGAAACTCCCCTAGCCTTGATGTACTTACCCATGATCAGGGCCAAATTGAGACACTGCTCTGTTGTTCCCCTACCCTTTCTAAACCCATACTGTGAGTCCACAATAAGGCCAGAGGTATTTGCCCATATCTCTAAACGTGCCAATATCACTCTCCCCATAAGTTTACAAGCGGCCTCAATCAAGGAAATTGGCCTGTAACAGCAAGGGTTACTTTTATCACCTTTTTTGAAAATTGGCACAACTACTGCCTTTTTCCAAGATAAGGGGATACGTCCCACGATGATCGCCTTGAAAACGTTAAGCAACAATGGTGCCCACACTTCAAGATTGTTCTTAAACAGATCCTAGGGTACAGCATCAGGACCTGGTGCCTTAAGTGGAATACCTTTTCTCAGTGCCTCCTCCACCTCTCCCAAAGAAAGTGAGAGACTAAGGTGCCGATTAGGATCCTGGAAAAATTTTCCCCGTACGACTCGTATCCGGTCTTTTTACAGTACGAATCGTACAAGTGCCATACAAACTGGCAAGTACGATTCGCATGGGAAAAACTCCATACGAAAAGCATTGGGAATAATTCCCCATACGTCCTCGGGTCGGAAAATGTGTCCGACACGTCCCCGGACGATTTACCGTACAAACGTGAAAAGTGAAGTCCGACCGCGCAAGTACGATCCATCCCGTGCGTCCGATGTCACAACCGTATGGTAAAAACAACGTCCGCACCGAACTCCCATAGCAACCATGGAGACATGTGCCCACCTACGTGCCGAACACACCCCCCAGCCCCCGTATGTACGCGTACACCCGTGTACGTACGAGTCAAACCCCCACCCGTGTATGTACACCCGTGTATGTACGAGTCGAACCCCCCGTGTATGTACACCCGTGTACGTACGAGTCGAACCCCCACCCGTGTATGTACACCCGTGTATGTACGAGTCGAACCCCCACCCGTGTATGTACACACGTGTACGTACGAGTCGAACCCCCCCGTGTATGTACACCCGTGTACGTACGAGTCGAACACCCGTGTACGTACGAGTCGAACCCCCCGTGTATGTACACCCGTGTACGTACGAGTCGAACCCCCCGTGTATGTACACCCGTGTAGGTACGAGTCGAACCCCCGTGTATGTACACCCGTGTACGTACGAGTCGTACATACACGGGTGGGGGTTCGACTCTTACGTACACGGGTGTACATACACGGGGGTTCGACTCGTACGTACACGGGTGTACATACACGGGGGGTTCGACTCGTATGTACACGGGTGTACATACACGGGGGTTCGAGACGGGGGGTTCGACTCGTACGTACACGGGTGTACATACAGGGGGGGTTCGACTCGTATGTACACGGGTGTACATACACGGGGGGTTCGACTCGTACATACACGGGTGTACATACACGGGGGTTCGACTCGTACGTACACGGGTGTACATATACGGGGGGTTCGGCACGTACTCACGGGGGCTGGGGGGGTACGGCGCGTACCGGGCCCCCTAATCTGGTCGTTCTTCGCTTTTCTGGCACTTTTTGGGTGCTGTAAAAATAATGCCGTCCGGACTGCTGTCAGTTTGATTCGTACTTTCTGGGTCTATGAAACGCTGCCTGAAAGCGTCCCGACGTCACGTCGGAGCATTCCCGGATCACATTCGTATGTATATTTTCGTCGGTCGGTGTTTTGTACGACTCGTACGGAAATGGTGTTTCCGTGCGAATCGTACTTCCATGTTTGTAATGTTTTTGTCCTGGGTACGAGTCGGACGGAGAAAACGCTCCGACCGACGGTTCGTACCCGGTTTTTCCAGGATCCTAATCGGCACCTAAGTTGTTGTGCAGACTCAATATTAAAATCAATTTCATCCTCACCTTCGCTTAACAATGTGACACCCTTTGGGTTGAAAATCCTGGAATAGTGGATCTGCCAGGCTTCCCCAGTTATATGGGCAATCATGATTCTATTTTCATTACTGAGGAAGGGACGATTTATTACCTCCCAAAATAATCTACTGTCCCTTAAATCGGAGGCTTTCTCGAGGTCATCCCGTGCTTGCTTTTTCAGTTCCAATTTCCTTTTATCAATGGTTTCTTTATCATTTTTTCTTGCCTTTCTAACCAGTTCCTTATCCCGAGGGACTCCATGTAACGCCTTCCTCAATAGTTTTTGAGCCCCGGAGCATTCAGCATCAAACCATTTATGCTCCCGAGTATCCCCCTCCCCTGCAGGTTTGAGTAGGTATGTGGCCACACTCCCAGAGAGAGCTTCAAAATTCTGAACTATCAATTCAGGATCACAAGTGCTCGTTAAACAAATATCTACTTGTAATAGATTAATTCTGAAGATTGTTTCCTCCAATTTTGTAGGATTTACCCTATCCCACTTTAACCTAAGGCCATGATTATGATCATATTTCATCGTATGTTCAAAGGACTGTTCCCTGTCAACAATGGTGCTCAATATTAAAACAAGTGGATTGTGGTCACTGGCTGGATTTATTTGTATTTTAAAATCATCAATAAGATAAGCATACCCGCTAGAAATTAACACAAAATCAATTATACTCATTTGGCCCCCGGTCCCTTGAAAAGTTGGTATTGGCACCGTTGGGGTACTGGTCGACATTTCTAACATACAGAGGTAATTTACCACAATGATGTCATTCAAGGCATCACCCTGTGTAGTGTGCTTAAAATGTGAAAGTGGTTGCTCATTTATATCAAGTAGCCCACAGGCCCTGGTTCCACTCTGGCAGCATGTAGTACAATTAAAATCACCCAACCAGATAATACAGAGGGGTGAAAAACTTTCGGTCACTTTCGCTATTTCAGCCTGTAAACCATCTATAATAGATATAGTGTGGATGTCAAAAATATTATAGTACCAGTTAATTACAAGTAATGGGACCGAGAGGAGGTTTTTGATCAAAATCAGTTGATACCATGGAGAGGCCACTATTTTATCTATTTTCAATGACTTATATTTTACCGAAATGGAGGTCATTAGGCCACCTTTTGCTCTCCCAGCCAATGAAGAATCAGCATGGACGATAAATTAACAATATCCATCCAAATTTTGATCAGTTCTGCTCCAAGTCTCTTGGAGACAGATTATATCAAAGGATCTAATATATTTCATCCATACCTCGTCCCTTAATCTTCGTGAAATGCCTGCCACATTCCACGAGATTAGACGAAATGTACATCTATCCCTTTGTTTGCTTATTATATCTGGATGTTTACTCAGGCTGACACCATCTCCCATTAGGCCACCCTGTATGGAGTTCTGGTCTTCCTCCCAATCTATAGCCAAGGCCCACGTTATTCCCTCATCAAGAGGAAGCTGGTGCTCACCACCTTCCCCCAGGGGGTCTATGGCTAATATATGCTCGTTGTTGTTCCCATGACATAAGAACGGTATAGTCATATCCCTGGCATCAGTTTTCTTAGCAGGCCCTATTTGTAGTCAATCGACCTCAGCCAAGGTACTTAAGGGGCCAAAACGGTTTGCATGAAACCATGGTGGACACTGTGGTTGCTGGTTTACTTTATTTTGGGAATCTATTCTTATTGGATTAGGTTGCCATGCAGGTGGACGATAAAAGAACCCCAACGGTAAAATCATAACCTCTGATTTCCCCATGAGTTGGTTAGACATCCTATCGATTATCGTTCTCACCAGCCTTGGGGACTTAAAAGTTAAAACTATACAATCCCCCTCCAGTGAATTCTCACTTGGTCCAACCCATCTGACCCTACGAGCCATTTTAAATTCTAGAAACAGGGCATTACAGTTTACTCCTGTCTTGGCATTTATAAGGTACAGTGATTTGTTCCTCAAGGACGGCCAGTCCTCCCCTTCCCCTGATGTTAATGGGCATACATTTGCTAAAACAACAATGTAGGGTGTAGTTTGAGGTGGCAAATTTAGAGTTGAATCTGGACTATTGGCTACCAAAACGCGTGGGGAACATTCCCTAGCAGGGATCTTTACCGGTCTTCCTTCATTTTGAGTGTTTCCTGCCCCTGGTAGTTTATTCTTACTCATAGAATTTGTACTTGGATTACCTTCCTGGGTCGAGATGTTCACTTCAGCGAGGTGATCTATATGACCCCTAGGAATCCCTGACTGTGTCATTCTTGGCCCCATACAGTCCAATATGGCGATTTCCCCACTTCTATTTTTACCCATTTGGTTATTCAACTCAGGCCTCAATTCAAATTGCGATACACCAGAATTTGAATGTTGATTCTCTATACATAGCAACCGATTATCAATATCAGCCAATCTAGACAAAATAGGTTGTAAATGAGCATTCATCACTACCTCCATCCTATTCCAAAATCCTTCCTCCATGCTCTGGTGTATAATCGGGGCCATCTGATTAGGTGTTCTATTTATTGATATGGAGTCACAACTCTCAGTCACTAATTCTGGTGCTAACTCAATGGTCTCTTGCATGGCCTTCTTTACCGGGGGTTTAGGAATATGCTGTTTACGAAATCTCTTTACTACCTGATCCTTTCGATTTTTTACCCAGTGGGGTTGGGCTGCTTCCGCTTATTTGTTTAGTTTTTTGTGCCCTTGTTATTACAGTTGGTTTAATTCTTTCAATCGGGGAATCAGAAATCTCTTGGATTCTAGGAGAGTCTGGGAGCAACAGGGGAGACCCATTAGATTGAAATCCTTCTTCCAAGTGACCCGCATCCAGGTTTGTATTGCTAGTACTGGTAGCAGTATTGCGACTCTGATGCAATTGTGAGTCTAGTGACAACCTACGTTCGGTTAACTTAATTTCATTTACAATTACAGATGTAGCTTTTATTAAAAAGGCATCTAGGGTACCTACTACCCCTTTCCCTTTACCTTCCTTTGTTTTTGGCATTATCGACATAGCTACGGCTAAAAACACAAATTAGAATAAATTACAGCCAAAGAAGGCCTCTTACGTGTAAAACAGAATACATGAATCCCACTCAATTAACAGCAATCGTCACCCCGCACGATATATACAAGATGTAATGTCCAAACCACTGTCCTTATAGAAGTACCAAAAGTCTTCCTTCATCCGATTTGTCAAATGTTAGTGCCGTGGGCCCGACCTGGCCTCTTCTGGCCCCTTTGCCCGGGCTTAGCAACGCGGGGGCTCTCTCCAAGTTCTTAAGCGCCTCCGGGCGCGGAATGGGCGTGTGCAGCTGCGGCTTCCTGCTGCAAAAACTCTCGGGCAATGTAGTCTCTCTGCTCTGCGGCCGCGCTAGAGTGACAGAGGCTGCGGCGGCGGGGGTGGAGGGAGACTTGCACAGGGAGCTGGAGCAAGCGGGCCTGAGACATCAAAAGCAAAGGTACATTTTGCCCCCAAAGCGTTGAAGCAATAGTTCCACAAGGGGTTTCAAGTTATTTCAAATAGAATCCAGAAAGGACTCAATTTCCCAGAATGCAACAGTCTGTAGCAAAATCAGTGCAAAGCAGTTCAAAGAAAGAGTCTAAATAAAGTGCTTGTTCTTCAGTAAGTAGTGCCTCTTTACCTCTCTTCTTCACCTCGCTCACCTCTTCAGCCGACCGCTTAACCTTCAGCCTTGGCAGTCCCACCAGACCGCCAGACCTCCGACCGCTGATCCACTGAGCCGGCAGAACACCGTATAGATGACCCCTGATAGAGTTTTAATCTCTCCTCGCGTAATGCCCGTTCCGTGCTCAAATCCGCATACGCGGTTTAACTCTTCTCGTCGCCCGCTTTCCTCAGCACAGAGCTCAACACCCCTCCCTCGGCCGTGATCCCGTTGGATGGGGGAACAGCTCCGGAGCTCCTCGTTCACACGTCCAGTGCAGACGCCATCTTGTTGATGAGCAAGTCAGCGGGAGGTCCAGTCACCGTCCACAGCTTATGCCCGCGCCCAGGGGTTTCTCTGTAGGGATCGTGGCGTTGAGGCCCAGCAGCCAGAAGACAAATGGAGCCACCGGCCCAATCAACAGCTTGCAGGTGGGTGGCGCCGAGGGAGCAGATTTAGTGATTAGGCCAAGGAAGGCCGCAGTCTCATCCCACCGATGGCATAATGGGGGAAACAATCCGGCTGCAGCTTTTCCCTGCGGCGAAACTCACACTCTTCCCCTTCTACAAGGCAGAGGCAGCCCCAGGTGCACGTATTCACTTACTGTATCGGGGGTCAGGGGCCTAATCCTCCGCTTCGCCGCCGCCGCAGCGCCTCCAGTGCAGGGTGAAGCACCGCGGGAGCTCCGGGGTTGTCAGGCTCCTTGACCAAGATCGGAGGGGTCAAGGGCCTCCCAGCGGTCCGGTCCCGCCTCAAGGGTCACTCCAGTCCAGGCAGCACCACCTCCGACTCGGCATCAGCGGCCCGCAGAGCAAACCACCGGGCCGTTCCCCGGCCAAGATGGTGCCAGTGTACCTCGCTGCAGCCGTCTCGAGCAGTAGACCATGAGCCCCCCGGTGGCAGCGGGGCCGCCGCTCCGTCAGCAGGGGTACCTCCAATCTCTTCCCCCGTCGGGCGAGGTATACGGTGTTGGCTAGCAAGCCCGGTGGCCAGGATGAATAGCTTTAGCAGGATGCGATGGAGCAGAGACTCAGCAAAACACGTCTCACTCCATTTCCTTCAGTAAGCCGAAAAAATATACACTATTTCACCAGAGAGGGTCCCCCCCCTGCGTATCTATACTTCAGAGTGTATTGCACCTGCCTTCCGAGCTGCACCCGGTACCTGCAAAATTCGTGGTTTTTCTTTGTTTTTTTCTTCATGCGTGAGGCTTTATCCAGATTCAAGAGGGGAGCAAGAGACACAGCCTGACCTCTCTCACGCCGTCACCAACCAGTCCGATCCTGCATATCCCCACTGCTACAGCCTCAACACGCCGGCAGGCTGGTAAATCCTCCTCATGTTTCACGCCGCTCCTCGCTGCTCATCACTGCCGCCGCCGCTTCAGGCAATGTCAATACCGCGCTCCTGCCGATTCCTCCAGCGGCACAGCTTTGACCAGCAGGTGAGTGAACTTTGCTTCACCTCATGTGTAAGACCTTCCCACGGTGTAGCTACCGGCTACAAACTGCCACGTTTAATTCCCCGATCATTCCTCTTTTTGCAAGTATATTTTCAGTATATCTTGCAGCTTCAAGCCATTTCCCTTTGCCGCCTGAAAAGTGCTCTACATTCAAGCCCGTAGTCCATAGAAATCAAGGGACACTATACACAGATCACATCTCTTGCTACTGACTCAGTACAGGTGTCAGGATGAAGGGATGGCCAGAGTCTCATTTCACATGCTTGTGATGCATACCAGCAACACACACTATGATGTACTCATGTCCTGATAGTCAATGCCACAATGGGGTGCATGGAGCACATCTGAGCCCAATGCAGGATCACTCATAGCAAGTTAAATGCCATGGCACTGGCATGCCTGGAAAGTCAGTCATCACTGTCTCCTGTCACAGGGGCAGGGCATCCAGACAACAACAGTAAGCACTGTGTCACAATCATAAGTCATGGATAAAGCAAACTTTGCAGCTGACAAGTGCACTTGTCCATCCCCTGCAAACGAAATATCCCGGACCCAGATGACCCCACATCATACAAAACAGACATATAAGTCTCTGCGAACACAACTCCCTGTACACGAGCACATCATAGTCTGCTGTGCATGAAACACAGCTGCCTGAAGTTCACAGTTGCATACACCATTGTGCACTGTCAAGTGATCACACACCTCTATGTCACACAGGTCTTGTCTCTTATAGTCACATCTCAGATGTCCTGCTGACCCTCAAACACATGAACACCCCAGCTGTCCTGAAAAGGATCAGATGAGGAGGGTGTATCACACAATTGAGGGACATGAGTCCTGGACTACAAGACCTACGTAATGTGGAAGTGTGACAAGGACACAAGACTGCAAATAGCATGTCAGACATAGTACACAGATTAGGCATGGACTTACCCCCTCCTTGCTGCTGTCTGTCCTTCAGCTGCCCATCCAGGTCTGAGAAGACCACCGCCAGTATCCGAAACATGTGTGGGGTCAGGGCCCAGTGTCCGCCCCTCCTGCGAGGAGGCGACAGCTTCAGCTGGACCCTTGCGATCCTACGGGTCCAGCCACGAAAGTCCTGCCACCTCTTCTGGCAGTTGCGGATCCGGCGCTTGTAGACCCCCACTGATCGAACTGCCCGGGCGATGGTCAGCCAGATCTCTTGCTTCTGGTGGGCATCAACCTGTGAGGATGACAAAGTTAAAAGTCCATTAACACACATGCCCCATATTTGTTCTGCACACAGTTGGATATACATGTCATCATCACAAAGGGAAATGAGTTACACAGGTAGTGCACCCATGGAAATGGACAAATGCCCTGCATGTCTGACATTTTAACCTTGCCTGGGAAGTTGAAGCTTGCACAAATGCACATTTGCTGCAGAACACCTGTTCATTACATGTACCTACACACTTTGGGGGATGAAAGTACTCAGTGAGTATGTTTGCCACTGGTGTACGGACTGCTAGTACTGCTAGTCAGACAACATGCACAATTCGGAAGGCAGTGGACTGCACACTCACCTGCTCCCCTGGTTTCCCATACAGCTTGCTGTACTCTGGAAGGAGCCTGTCCAGCCGGGCCTGGTTCTCCTCCCCAGTGAAGGCTGGGGCCCTCTCCAGAGTACGTGCCATAGCAGTAGCCAGAGAATGCAGAGACAGCAGCAGTGGTATCAGAGATGTGGTCCAGTAGCATGTAGTGCAGGCAAGTGAGCTCCCTGGGGACCAGCCAGCCTTATATCTGTGCTGCAGAGGCAGAATCTGTGCCATGTGTTCCAAGTGATAGGTCCAACACGGTTGCATTCTATGAATCTAGCAAATCCATGGAATTGTATGACTCGTACATGTCTTCCGCATCGTTCAAATCTTCAACTTCATAAAACGCTAGAAATTGCAACATTGTTGTAGGCATCCAACTGAATTTCCAGCGCACAACTCGTACAAGTTTTGAATACACATCCGTCTCCATGACAGTCCAGAGCCAATGGGTGCGTACGGCTCGGTCAACTGACTGTACAACGCGTATTTTGAAAATACACACGCACCCGTCTCCATACGATTCAATGGCCAAGGAGTACGCACGACTCTGTCCCTGCCTGCACAACGCGTACGCATGGTAGTCACCCACATCGGTTCTCATTGCAGTAGATGTCTAAGCGTACGCACGGCTCGGTCCTGAACTGTGCAATGCATATGCATAGTCACCCGCGTCGGTTCTCATTGCAGTCAATGTCTAAGCGTACGCACGGCTCGGTCCTGAACTGTGCAATGCATACGCATAGTCACCCGCATCGGTTTGCATTGCAGTCAATGTCTAGGCGTACGCACGGCTCGGTCCTGAACTGTGAAAAGCATACGCGTAGTCACCCGCGTCGGTTCTCATTGCAGTCAATGTCTATGCGTACGCACGGCTAGGTCCTGAACTGTGCAATGCGTACGCATAGTCACCCGCGTTGGTTCTCATTGCAGTCAATGTCTAAGCGTACGCACGGCTCGGTCCAGAACTGTGCAATGCATACGCATAGTCACCCGCGTCAGTTCTCATTGCAGTCAATGTCTAAGCGTACGCGCGGCTCGGTCCTGAACTGTGCAATGCGTACGCATAGTCACCCGCGTCGGTTCTCATTGCAGTCAATGTCTAAGCATACGCACGGCTCGGTCCTGAACTGTGCAATGCGTACGCATAGTCACCCACGTCGGTTCTCATTGCAGTCAATGTCTAAGCGTACGCACAGCTCGGTCCTGAACTGTGCAATGCGTACGCATGATAGTCACCCGTGTCGGTTGACATTGGTGTTACTTTATGACGGCTTCCACACACAATTACTTGCCAGGGACTCAGGTGCACACCTACCACACTACAGCATGTGCCACACTGTGTCCCATGGCATGTTAGGCTGCATTACCTGTGTGTTTTGGTGGGCAAAAATTTGGTTGGTTGTGTTGCACTTTTGTGCAACCATTCCCAGGCTGTGCACGTGTTCATGGGGACAGAATCCTTTGTGTGTTGTGCACATTACCACTGTGATGTACAACTGTACAGTTATGGTCATGAGCCATGGACACAGTTGCAGGTTGGATATGTCTAGGACATGTCACATACACCCTGAGTCCTGGGTGTGATGGTATGTACGTCACAGTGAGACCTATAGCCACAATTCTGATGTACACCCACAGTCTGTGTGCATGTTGTGTCTCAGATGTGGCTGATCGAATGTGGCCAATGGGGGACAGTCTCACTATCCATGTGGTTTGTGCATCAACATTGATGGTGTGTGTGTGTCTACGAGACGTCCATGTTGGGCCTGCAGAGACACCAGTGACCACTACCTGGTGGACTCACGTTTGTTTTGTGGCGTGTACATGATACGCCATGTCATGCCAGTCTCCATGTGGCAATACAGGGACCCTAGGTATCTGCATGTCAAAGAGCTGTGATGCCTGGGAGACATCAGGCCTTACTTGTCACTGTGGTGTGTGTTTGTAACGTGACAGCATTACATAGGTACTGTGACACAGCCCAATGATTGGCCATTGCGCTACATGGAACTTATGTAGACATGTGGACTTGAGATGTGAGGTGATGTGCATGTAGGTGACATATGTGTCCATACCCAACAGCACACACCTCAGTACATTGTGTATTGTCATGATGTTTCATGTGATATTTTGCTTGGTGGATTATTTTGACATGTTTTGCGCATGTGTATTGCTTTTCTCTCCTGTTCTGCTGTGTTTTTGACTGTGTCTTGTGTCTGTCCTTCCCAGGGTACTTTGCTTGTTGTTTGGTCAACAATGACCCCCAACACCCAGAATCCAACACCAGTGTGGAAGTTGTCAATTCCCATCAAGTGATGTGCCACACACCCCTGGACTTCAATTCTCCGACACTTTGTGACCATGTGTCCACTGTAACGTACAATTACCTTGCAACTATTGTGGAATAAACATGTTGCTGATGTGTAATGAACCTGTGCTATGCTTTGTTAGATACGTTGTCTGTCTTCCCACATCTGACTGACATTTGCTTACCTCACCTGTGGGATTGTTACCACTGACTGTGGATAGGTGTGGTGTCTGTACATTCCAATGTATTTCAGGTCAACATCATTGTGTGGGATGAGTTACATGGCCATGGTGAGTATGTGTTGTGGTGCCATAGTGGTGTGTCTTCCTCACATGTGTCACATCACCATGACTCACATAACGGTGATCACATTGTTGTAGTATTTGGCATGCACTGGGTTGTTTAGCAGATCAACGTCTCCATGACACATGACAAGTTGGAATCACAACAGAGGCAAGTATAGTGTACTGGTGAGTTTATTTACAAACATGTGTGAGGATAGTGCACAGGATGGTGGGTGCTGTACATTGGGTTTTGAATCCAAAGTTCACAGTAGAGTTGGAAGTGTTGGTAGCTGAAATATCCAGAGTAAAGTCCACAGTCATCTGCTACATTGGACCAACATGAACCCTCCATGTCATGTAGGCGAGTTGCGTTAGATACGACAAGGTGAACGGTTTGCGCACAAAGAACATTGTCTAGAACAGGTTTAGAGGCCCTGGGGGATGTGCATGAACATCTGCGTCTCACTTGCCCTTTTTCGGACGACCCCTCTTCTTCTTGGGGGGATCCTCAGGTGCAGGCGTCTGCGGTGCAGAGGACTCTCCGCCAGAGTCATCCTCCCTCCCTGTGGCACTGGCAGATTGTGCGGCAACAGATGTTGGGCCACACAGGGAGGTGTGGACATGTTGGTGCTTATCTGGCGGAGGCATTGGAGTATGTCCTGATGCACCGCAGTAAGCGCATCCCACTTTGCCTCCATGCAGGCATGATGGGCAGCCTGCTCATGTTGAATGTCCTTGAGCATCCCCACTACTTGGCCGAATCCTCCGGTGCTATCCCAGTATGCATCTATGAGTCCAGACCCCTCTGCAAGGCACCCCCTCTGCCTACCACCCCTGCCAGCACCCCTATCCACACGGGCAGGACCTGCGGTGGCACGCACAGGTGACACTGGGTCCCCTTGGGTGTTGTTGCTGGTGGTGTTGTCCGTAGCTTCCTGGGGGTCCTGTGTCCCTGTGCTGTCGGTGTTCTGTGGCCTTGGTCTGTCCGTGTTGGCTGGGGTACCCTGTCTGTTGCCAGAAGCTGGAGGCGTGGATACAGGGGGTGCAGATGTTGGTACTGCTGGTGCTGCATGATGACTCACACCGGAGGTGCTAGGTTGTTCGTCGTCATCCGAAGAGGACAGAGACGGATCCACACAAGAGAGCTGAGGGTCCACCAGAGTCTGGGACAGGGACTCCTCTTCCTTTGGTGCTGTGTCCCCAGCACCACCTGTGTTTGGAAGAGACACACAATGTAAGTTATGTTTCTACAGGCATCAATGGTTCACATACATGACATTTTCTACTGTACGTCAGGATGCGTGCCTGTACACTGCTTTGTCTTAGGTTGTCACGGACAGAGATTGATATTGTTGTGGCACATTGCCCAGCCCAAATGAAACATTTCAATGTGCATGTCTAAGTGTGTGCATGCCCAGCTCATGTATAGATTTGGCTGTACATGGCCATTACTACTCAAGCGCCATCACGTTGCTGACACAGGTGTGACATCCCTGTACACATTTGAGCTTTAACAAGGACATACATGCAATTCCACTGAGGATATGTTGTAAGATTGGGACATGTGTGGTTGCAGATTTTGCTAGTCTTTGTGTGTCACATTGGTGTATTGGTACGACATGGTCACAGTCCGGTATGCCTGTAATCTCTTGGGAGAAAGTGTTTTTTTCCTGTCTTCCTATTTCGTATCTCATTTCATACAAGTGATGATGTCACCATCGTTAATGAGTCTGGTGCTGAGTTTTGTACGTGCATATGTGATTTGACTTGTCAATGTTCTCCATGGGGACATGGATTGGGCAAGGTAGCTCTCTGGCTTTTCAATGCTCATGACAGTGAGAGCCGGTGGTGTGTGTGTTGCGGTTTGGCTGCTGTGAGTAGCATGTCTCCTCCAATGCAGTCCAGGTTAGACCTTGTGTCTACAGTGTCTATGTTAGTGAGTGGTGTGTTGTGTGAAGGTTGCATATGTTTCAGCACGATGTAGGAGTGGAATGCAGATCACAACAGCACCGAGTGTGAATGAGACCATGCTATGGTGTCGGCTATATTGGTGTGTCCATTCCATTCACTGTCAGATGTCCCCTGTCAATGATGTATTTGTGAGTTCCTGTGTGTTTTGTGCAATGTACTATATATGGCTCTCCACACTTGTCATCTGCAAGACACACCTCCACAGCCAGGCCAGGGGGCACCCCTGGACACTGCATCCCCAGACAGTGACTTTGAACATACGGTTGCAATGGCTGTGTGTGCAACCGTGTTTGGGTTGGCCAGTGCATATGTGTGATTTTCATCCACATCATTTATCAGGCCCATGTGTCAGACATCTTGGCCAGGCCTTATCTTTGTGAGTGACTGGTACCATGTGTGCAATATGTTTTAGCATGGAAGGTGTGTGTATGGCCAGCATCGGTGTTATTTTTTTTCCAAGTCAGGACCTCCTTCTCCCCCAGGCCAGTTATCCCATCATGAAGCATGCCACCATTGCAGGGGGTGCAGGTTAACTTTCAGGATGTCAGTCAGTGCAGTCCTGGTGTTTGTTGTTGCCCAGTTCCCAGCATGGCCTTGTGCTCCCCACAACAGAGCCCAGTGTCAGACATCTTGTCAGTCCATTCCCACTCCCTGTGAGGCGAACATGGTTCAGTGTGAGCTTGCTGGGCCATGTGGGTGGGTGCGGAATGTCTGTGACTGCAACTCCCATCATGCTTTTGGCTACACCCCCCTTACCAGCATGATCATACTTCCTTCCTTTTGATTCTGCTTCCCTGTGAGGGGGTGTGACAGCAATGGCAAGATGGCTGACTGTGCAGTCCTGGTGTTTGTTGGTGCCCAGTTCCCAGCATGGTCTTGTGCTCCCCACAACAGAGCCCAGTGTCAGACATCTTGTCAGTCCGTTGGGGTAGGACTGCTTTGACTTTTACCTCTGTTAGTCTGTGTGGAAACATTATTTGTGAAGTGTTTTAACAATTTTATTTCTGGATGTTATTTTACCTACTGTGACCGCATACCCGCACTATAAAACAAGATATCTGCTGCTCACTTGCCATTTTGCACATTGTTCTTGCACAGTTCTCCTCGCTCATTGCACTGTGCGCTTCCGGATTCCTGTTTGTGCCGAGAGGCGCCGCCATTTTAGGTAGTTGGCGGTCTAGCTCTCTCGCACCGGAGTCTATTTAGATGCGAGATCCCCGGGAGCGCAGCGGACGGGCGCAGCGGGCGCGCCGGTGGCGCGCCGAAGGCGCGCCTAAGGCAAGCCCGTCTGCGCCCGTCAGCGCCCCGGAAGCGCCTAGGGCCAGGTATGCTGCTCATGGAACCACCGGCATTGTGAGGAGGTATTCGGCCTCTTCCCTGCGGGCTCTGGGACCCGCACACAGCTGTTTGGCGGATCGCTGGGATGCTGGCAACAGCGATAGCTTTCTGTGCAATTTCTGCGGTCTAGCTCTGAATTTAGTCATAGTTCATGATATGGGATGTACCACTGTTCGGACATTCCAACCCCCCACCGGCTTGGTTAGGGCTGCCTCCCTGAATACCCGGTCCCTTAGAAAACACCATGCTGAAGTGTTTGACCTTTTGGATAGCCACTCTCTTGATTTACTATTCTTGACAGAGACCTGGCTTGACTCCTCTTCCAACCCCCTTGTTGCCCTAGCTCTGCCCCCGGGATATAAAATAAACTGGGTAGATCGGACGAGTGGTAGAGGGGGGGGGGGGGTGGCGGTTATCTACAAAGACATCTGGAACCTTCAGAGGATCGAGGGCTCTTCTTGGAGCAACTGCGAAGTACTTGACTTCAGTATACAAATGTCCGCTCACTTTACCCTGGGAGGGTCACTAATTTATAGACCCCCAGGACCAGCAGGGCCGTTTTTACAAGAGTGGGGGGATGCCATTACATCTAGGGCGATTCGTTTCTCTAATCTTCTGATTCTTGGGGACCTGAATATACACCTGGACTGTTTTGACAGTAAGGACACGCAGGATGTACTGGATGGGTTGCTGCTGGCTCAACTCAAGCAACATCTCAGCCTCCCTACACACCAAGCCGGACATGTACTCGACCCTATTTGCTCCAATTTCCCCATCCTAGAGGTAGAGACTTGTCCGGTGACCTGGTCAGATCACTTTATAACCTTCTTTTCTTGGGAGGTAGCCAGGTCTGAACCCGTTGCCCCCAAAAGTCAAATTTCTTTGGGTGGTAAAATTGATCCCACAGCACTCAACTTAGCCTTGGCAGCCTCTAAGCCTATTCTTGTCGGTGAGCTTAATACCCAGGCGGCAGACTTTGCTACTTGGGTTTCGACGGCAGTGGCCAAGGTGATCTCCCCCTGGCCGATTAGGCCTTCGAGAAATTCTCCTTCTAAACCGTGGTTCAACACCCTTTTACAAAGCCTGAAACATGATTGCAAGGTTTTAGAACGGGCATGGCGAAAAGGTGGTTACTGTCTGGAGGATAAAATGAAGCTCAGGGACAAACAGAAGGCATATTATGCTGCCATCAAACAGGCTAAAAGTCTCTTTTATTCCACCCGTATAGCAGCTGCTAATAATAATGCCAGGGAATTATATTCTATTGTTCAGAATTTCATGGCCCCTGTGGCGCTCTCTAGTGCTCTACCGTCTTCCTCAGCTTGGTGTGACACTCTGTCCCGAGCCTTTAGGGACAAGATCATAGGCATTCAAGCATCCTTTGTTTCTCAGGCGACCAAGGTATCAGATGCTTTTGCCGGCCCTGCAGAAGGCCCTGTACATGTTTTCTCTGATTTTCAGCTGATTGTCCCTGATGAATGTCAAAAAATCTTAAAGGCCTTAAAATCTGGATCCCCATCCAATCCATGCCCGGCTAGAACACTAGCATTAGTCTCGGAGACCATCTACAAAGAGGTCACCTCCATTATTAACCTTTCCCTAAAGGAAGCGGTTGTTCCCCGTTCCTGGAAGGAAGCCATAATTCGACCTCTCCTTAAAAAACAAACGCTTGATCCCCTTTGCCCTGGGAATTACCGGCCCATCTCTTTGCTTCCTGCTTTAGCAAAAATATGCGAAAAGGTGGTTAATAAACAATTGACCGACTTTGTGGAAAGTGAGTCAATTCTTCACCCAGCTCAGTCGGGCTTCAGATCAGGACACAGCACGGAAACTGTGCTAGTCGAGGTGGCCGAGGCCATTCGTGACTGTCTGGATGCGGGCGGGAGGGCTGCACTTATCCTGCTTGACCTCTCGGCCGCATTTGATACGGTCCCCCATCCACTGCTCCTTGCTCGCCTGGCAAGGGTCGGGATTGTTGGGGCAGTGTGGGAATGGCTTCGCTCATTTCTGGAAGCCCGGACTGAGCAGATTTCCATACCACCTTTTTCATCTACTCAACAGCGGGTCACTACGGGAGTCCCGCAGGGGTCTGCCCTTAGCCCCCTCCTGTTTAATATCTATATGACCCCATTAATTTATCTAGCAGAAGGGTTGGGAGCTAAGGTAATGGCTTACGCTGACGATACCCAGCTACTTTTCACTTGGAAGACAGATACTGTCCCGGTATCCCAAGCCCAAACCTGCTTGGCCACAGTATTTCACTGGATGGCGGAGGCAAAGCTCAAATGTAATGAAGGAAAATCGGAGGTTCTTCTCTTTGGCAAGTTTCCCTCTAATTTCAAAGAGCAACTCTGGCCCCCAGAATACCCTTGTCCAACCTCATCTGAGAAATCAGCTAAGAATCTAGGGGTTTGGTTTGATGAGCGCCTATCGTTTGAGTCACACATCATGAAGGTGGCAGGTGGCTGTTTTGGTCTACTTAAATCTTTTAGATGTTTCTTTCCCCTACTGCCTATTTCTGCCAGACAAACACTTATATGTGCACTGATTTTCTCTCGCCTGGACTATGCTAATGCCCTCTTTTCCGGTATTCCGGCATATTTGCTAAAAAAACTTCAGATAGTCCAAAACACTGCTGCCAGATTGTTATCTGGACTATCTTCCAGGGACAGTGTACAGAGCCAGCTTCGATCATTTCACTGGCTACCTGTAGCAGTTAGAGTGAAATTTAAGCTACTGATCCTTGCCTTCCGCGCTCTGCATGGCAATGGGCCTCTGTATCTGCAAAAGCGGATTAAATTCTATGTACCGGGGCGGGCTTTGCGCTCCGCGTCTCTTTATTTGGCCCATGTCCCTCACTTTCAGCGACAGAGGATTGGCGGTAGCTCCTTTACTGTGAAGGCAACCACGGTTTGGAATTCCCCTCCACTCAGTCTTCGCTCCATCCAGGATTTGGGTACGTTTAAAAAAAAGCTGAAAACCTTTCTGTTTGTTTAAGGATGCTCCTTCTTATCTTGCCTATGTAATTAATACAGATTTCTTGGTACTTGCTTGAGTTCAATCTCCTACCCCCATAGATTCGCGCCGGGACACTCCAGAGTATCTGTGCGCGCTATAAATGCATATATAACATAACATAACATAACATTCCCAGTCCCTGTGAGGCGAACATTGTTCAGTGTGAGCTTGCTGGGCCATCTGGGTGGGTGCGGAATGTCTGTGATTGCAACTCCCATCATGCTTTTGGCTACACCCCCCTTTCCGGAATGCTCATACTTCCTTCCTTTTGACTCTGCTTCCCTGTGAGGGGGTGTGACCGCAATGGCAAGATGGCTGACTGTGCAGTCCTGGTGTTTGTTGGTGCCCAGTTCCCAGCATGGCCTTGTGCTCCCCACAACAGAGCCCAGTGTCAGACATCTTCTCAGTCCATTCCCACTCCCTGTGAGGCGAACATGGTTCATTGGGAGCTTGCTGGCCCATGTGGGTGGGTGGGAAATGTCTGTGACTGCAACTCCCATCATTCTTTTGCCTACACCCCCTTCCCAGCATGCCCATACTTCCTTCCTTTTGACTCTGCTTCCCTGTGAGGGGGTGTGACAGCAATGGCAAGATGGCTGACTGCGCAGTCCTGGTATTTGTTGGTGCCCAGTTCCCAGCATGGCCTTGTGCTCCCCACAACAGAACCCAGTGTCAGACATCTTGTCAGTCCATTCCCAGTCCCTGTGAGGCGAACATGGTTCAGTGTGAGCTTGCTGGGCCATCAGGGTGGGTGCCGAATGTCTGTGACTGCAACTCCCATCATGCTTTTGGCTACACCCCCCTTTCCAGCATGCTCATACTTCCTTCCTTTTGACTCTGCTTCCCTGTGAGGGGGTGTGACAGCAATGGCAAGATGGCTGACTGTGCAGTCCTGGTGTTTGTTGGTGCCCAGTTCCCAGCATGGCCTTGTGCTCCCCACAACAGAGCCCAGTGTCAGACATATTGTCAGTCCATTCCCAGTCCCTGTGAGGCGAACATGGTTCAGTGTGAGCTTGCTGGGCCATCTGGGTGGGTGCGGAATGTCTGTGACTGCAACTCCCATCATGCTTTTGGCTACACCCCCCTTTCCAGCATGCTCATACTTCCTTCCTTTTGACTCTGCTTCCCTGTGAGGGGGTGTGACAGCAATGGCAAGATGGCTGACTGTGCAGTCCTGGTGTTTGTTGGTGCCCAGTTCCCAGCATGGCCTTGTGCTCCCCACAACAGAGCCCAAAGTCAGACATCTTCTCAGTCCATTCCCACTCCCTGTGAGGCGAACATGGTTCAGTGGGAGCTTGCTGGGCCATGTGGGTGGGTGGGAAATGTCTGTGACTGCAACTCCCATCATTCTTTTGGCTACACCTCCCTTCCCAGCATGCCCATACTTCCTTCCTTTTGACTCTGCTTCCCTGTGAGGGGGTGTGACAGCAATGGCAAGATGGCTGACTGCGCAGTCCTGGTATTTGTTGGTGCCCAGTTCCCAGCATAGCCTTGTGCTCCCCACAACAGAACTCAGTGTCAGACATCTTGTCAGTTCATTCCCACTCCCTGTGAGGCGAACATGGTTCAGTGTGAGCTTGCTGGGCTATGTGGGTGGGTGGGCAATGTCTGTGACTGCAACTCCCATCATGCTTTTGGCTACACCCCCCTTCCCAGCATGCCCATACCTCCTCCCTTTTGACTCTGCTTCCCTGTGAGGGGGTGTGACAGCAATGGCAAGATGGCTGACTGTGAAGTCCTGGTGTTTGTTTGGCTACAAGTCCAAAGAGAGCCCCTGTGCTTCACACAGCAGCACCCAGTGCGGTGTATCTTTGGGTGATATTTCACTACAGTGTGAGTCAATGCATTCTACCCGATGAGTTGTGTGGAGTTTGTGTTGAGGGGTGTGTGTGTCTCCACATGCTGGTAAGTATGGTCAGAGCTGTCAGTCCTCATTCCCACCCAGCCAGACATCCCACCATGAAACGTGCTTCCATTGGAGGGCGTGCAAGTTGTCTTTCAGGATGTCAGGCAGTGGTGTCCTGCTTCTGATTTGCGCACAACCCCTACCAGGGCCTTGTGCTCCCCACAGCAGGACCCAGTGTCAGCCATCTTGTCAGTCATTTTCCACTCCCTGTGATGTGGGCATGGTTCATTGAGGTCTTGATGGGCCAATTGGGAGGGGGAGCATTATCTGTGACTGCAAACCCCATCATGCTTTTGGATACACTCACTTCTCCTACATACCCACTATTCCTTCCTGTCAGTCAGCTGCACTATGAGGTAGTGTGTTTGTGGTGGCAAACTGTCTGACGGTGTTTATTTAGCTTTGTGCCACTGCCTTGCTCTATTTGTTGGTAGGTTTGTACATGTCATGACACAGTTACAAGTCACTATGAGATGGCAGGTATTGTGTTTGTCTGACTGGCATACACATCTTGCGATGATTATCTATTGCTGTGGCTTTGCTAACGGTGCATGGTTTCACTGTCCCCTTGCCACACAATATTGAGTATGTTGGTTGTGTACTCACCAGGCTCTGGTATGTCTGCAAGACCATGGACGCTCTCTGGTGGTAGGATGTCCCACACCTTCTCCTCCCAGGACCTGAAGTATACTGGTTTGGGAGGAGGGCCACCGACAGTGCGCTGACTCAAGGTGTGATCTTTCGCGATGAGTTTCTTTTTTTTAAATAAAATTTTTTGTCCTCATCTCACCAATAAACACTTGTGGGTCTTATGAAGCCGCTTAAACGATTAATGGGGGGAGGAGGCCCACGGCTTACCACATATGTTTCCGTTGGTTGGCCAGTCCCTTGTTTGTATGGGTAACTGGTGTAATCATTGGACAAAGGTGTTTAGTCGTAGATTATGACCCCAATTCATAAAGGGATGCCAAAGATTAGTAGACGCATCCCCTATTCCATCATATTCCAGATGGGCCATGGCGAAGGAAACCTTAAGCCAATCATCTCTATTAGGTGGTTGATGGTCTTTCCATCTCTTGCATATTTCCCTTCTTGCAAGCAAAATCAAGTATAACAATAGACCTCGTTGCTGTTGTGACGCCTTGATGCAAAATAGGCCATCGTCCCCAAAGAAAATCAGTGACATATTGACCTCTATGATAGAGTTAAACACATCTTTGAGAGTGTCTCCGATTTCTTTCCAGAAGGTCTTAATTTCAGGGCACTCAAAGAATATATGAAGATCATTTGCTAGGGGAAGCTTGCACCTATAGCATTTCGGGATTGGAGCTGGAGCGAATTTCGCGATTCTCGCTGGTGTGTAGTAAAGTCTATTGACAACAAAAAAGTGGTTCTTTTTTAAAGCTGCAGGTTTGATGGATTTATACAGCAGCTTCAGTGATAGTTCAAACAGTACTTCTATTGTTGACTCAAAGGGGGACTGCTCCCATATTTTGATCGATGAGGGTGTTTCCGAGTCTACAGCTTCAAGGGCTAGGTTGTACCACACTGATACCTCTTTTTTTAAGGGCTGGACAGAGTGGCACAGCCTTTCTACCTCCCAGTTTCCTTTTACTTGCTCTTTCTCTGCTTCGTACCACGAGGCAAGCTGTAAGTATTTAAACCTGGAGAAACCTGTGCCAATCCTGGCCCTCAAAACCTCCCACGGAAGGACCCCCTCGGTGTCCACCAATTCCGACCAGATTGTAATTCCAGCCCTTTTTATAGGTAACGCCAGCCCGTCCTTTAGACAATGAGGTGTCCCTGGGGAGTCCCAAATAGGAGCATGGAGCGAATAATACCCTATCCCCCATATAGTTCTTACTTTAAGCCAGAGAACTAAAGCTGCCCTTAGAACCTTCAAGCGTACTTTTTTGAAGTACTTTGTAGCGCCAAACTTATGCAGAAATGCCTCTACTCTTCCTCCCTCTTCTGCCATTCTTGTCATTTCATAGAGCAGTTTCCCCCACGCCGAGTCTTCTGGTCTCACCAGTAGTGATCAAATAGCTTTAAACTGGAAGGCCACTGCGTACCAGCATATTTCCGGGAGTGCCAAACCCCCCTTAGCGAGTCTACGCCTTAGTTTTTTCCACGATAATCGGGTACCTTTATCTCCCCAGATAAAACTCCCGATCTTACTCTGAACTTTACTTATTAAGTTTTGGGGAAAAGATAGAGGAATAGCAGAGAAGACATAGGAGACCTTGGGGAGAATGATCATCTTCACCAGATTGACTTTCCCGTATATGGTCAAAGGGAGATTTCTCCATCTAGAGAAGAGGCGATCTATTTCCTTGATTACTCTGGACAGATTTAGAGAGGGGACTCTGGCTAGATCTTTGACTATGTAGATACCCAAGTATTTTAATTCTACTGAGTCAGCTCCTCCCCATTGTTCAACATTCCAGCCCATCACCTCCGTCTTAGATTTATTTACCAGGTAGCCTGACAGAGCCCCAAATTCCTCCGTAATAGACTCTAAACGGGAAAGCGCAACACCAGGATTGTTCGTAAATACAGTCAGGTCATCAGCATATAGTGCTAATTTGCAACTGTAAGATAGAGATTTAAAGGGATGAATATCATTATCTAACCTGATGACTTGGGCTAGTGGTTCAATGTAGAAGTTGAACAAAAGTGGAGAGATCGGGCAACCTTGCCGAGTCCCTCTCTGAATGCTAAAGGCTGGTGTAAGTGTCCCGATCAGTAAGATACGAGCAGATGAGCCTTGATAGCAATTTCTCAGAGTTTGGATGAAGATTGGACCAAACCCTAATGTTGCCAGTACCTCCCATAAGTAAACCCAGCAAACTCTATCAAATGCTTTGGCCGCGTCCAGGGCTATTATAGCCAGAGGGTCAGATCTTGTGGTGGCCAAATCGATGTTACCTATCATTAACTGAGTTTGCTCTTGGATCTGCCTGCCTTCTACGAACCCCTTTTGATCTGGATGAATCAACTTGGGGACCAGCTTCGCCAGTCTCCCTGACAACACGCCCATAAAGATCTTATAATCGGCGTTAAGCAGGGAGATAGGGCGATAAGAATCAGCACTTAGTGGATCTTTACCAGGTTTGAGTATCAAGACTATAGTTGCCTCTTTCCAAGACTCTGGAACCCTACCGACAGGACTATAGACCACATTAAACAGGGAGCACAGGGCAGGGGTTAGTTCTTCCGCTAGAAGTTTATATACTTCATTTGGGATTGAGTCTGTACCGGCAGCTTTTTTATTCTTGCTTTTATTGATTAGCCCACTTATTTCTTCCATGCTGATGGGGGCCTCTAATTCCTTTCTGCATTTCTCTGTTATAGAGGGAAGAGATTTAGTGCTTAACCATGCTTGAACTAAGCGTGGGGAGGGCTCCAAATCCTCTTTATACAGATCTGAAAAGAGAGAAAGTAAGCAGGATTGGAGATCTTCAAATCTACTCGAGGTCTCCCCCGTACTGTTTATTGTCAATGTATTAATATTATTTTTTGCTCTATCTGTTCTGGCCTTCCATGCAAGTAGAGCCCCAGCTTTTTCGCCGTACTCAAAATTCTGCATGTTCCTTGCGTGCCATTGTGCCCTGCACTTTGATTCTAACTTCCCTCTGTATTCCCGTCTTACAACTCCCAGATCTTTTAAAACTTGCGATAGTTGTTCCGAATCTCCCTGGGGAAGTCTATTCCTATCCCTCTCCAACTGACTTATTTTCGCCTCAGCAGATTTTAGGGCACTAGCTTCAATTCTGTTTTTAAAACAGATGAGGCTATGAAAATTACCTCTCAGATTAGCCTTGTATGCATCCCAAATAAAATCCCATGACGTTGATCCCCCATTTAACTCAAAGAAGTTATTAGTGGAAAGCTTAACAGCCTTAATAATCTCAAGATCGGACAACATCGCTCTATTTAGTGTCCCTCTTGACTGCAACGCCGACCCTTTGGCTCTATAGACAATCTGGATTGGCGCATGATCGGAAAGGTGACTAGGTTTAACTAATATATCCTCAATATTATTGAGGGATGGTGAGTCTGCCAGGACATAATCGATTCGGGAGGAATGTCCGTACTTTTTGCTATAGAACGTGAATTCTTGCAGATCACCTTTCTTTGCCCTCCAGACGTCTGCCAAGTCTAAGTCATTTAATAAATTGATAAAGGCTCGACGGGATTTTGGGGCACCGATGTAATAGCTCAGGTTGGATCTATCCCTGACTGGGTCTAAGAGGAGGTTAAAGTCACCACCTATGGCGATGAGTTTCTTGACCCTCCTGCGCACGTTATAACAACTGTTCTGGATATCATCCTTTGTGTGCAACATTGGTGCTTGTGCGTTCACCTTGTCCACAATCCTCGCCCACATCTTTGTTTTCTGTGACATGGGGGTCCTTTGAACCAATGTACCAAACAAATGTGGTTCTACTCTGATGATCTCGTCTACCAGCACTTCTAACTCACTATCTGTGAACTTTGGATTCTTCTTTGAGGGCATGGTGATGGGTGGTGGTGGTGAGTGATGTGTGTGTGAGGGTGCAAGTGAGGGTGGGTGAGTGTCAGTGTTGCTAGGTGTATATGTGAGTACTTTTAGTGAGGTGCCAATGGTGTGTAAGTTGTGTGATGGGTGAGTTGTGAGTGTGTCTGTGGTTGCTGTGTGATGGTGTTCTCTGCTGGCTGTTGTATTCAATTTGCAAAGGATCATGGTAGTGATTGGTGTCCTTTATATAGGTGCAGTTGTGGGTGTGTCTTTGTTGAGTGATTGTTTTTTGGGATAGTTATTGGCTTTGTCATTGTTTGTTTGGTCCTTTTTTTGTATTTTTTCCTTTGGGTTTTCTAGGCATGAAGGAGACGTTCTTCTGACCGAGACGGACGCTGATGTTGGCTTGTGCGGGCTTCTCCGGGTCTTTCAAGCTGACTTTCTTCTGTGTTTCACACGCGTTGGTCGCGGTGATCTCTATTGCTTGAGGTCCCTGTTTTCTGTGCGTGTCGGTCATGCGGCTTGGGCTCCGTGCGAGTCGGTCTGGTTTTACACGCATTGCATAATACTGCGTGAATCGGACATCGCAGGTACGTTTGGTCGGGTTCATTCCTGGTGCGTGTCGGTTGGTGCAAATCGTGACCGTTTTCCGGATGACTCACTGTTTTCACTACCACTTGGTCGTACGGCTTGTATTCCGTATGTGTTGGTTGTAATTCACACGCGTTGCATCGTACTGCGCGGGTCGTACGGCGCCGGTCCGTGTCGGTCGGTCTCCGTTCCGGGTTCGTGTCGGTCGGTACGATTTGCGGCCGGAATCGGAATCAGCCCCTTAGTAGTAAACATGATGCTTTAGTAGAAAAGTGACGTTTTACCACTAAACATGATGTTTGAGTGAAAAGAGCATTAGGCGGAAGCCACGTTTCATTACAAAACCGTCAAAAACAATGTATTGGGCATAGTGTAACTTGTGACTTGGCTAGTTCTCTACTGAAGTGTCAGAAAAAACGACGCTTCAGTAGGAAACCTGATACATACATCGGAAATGTGACACATCCACATAGGAAATTATGCAATGGCTTGGCCATGTTGCAAACTAGGAAGTGTGAAGTTCCTTTCACTTTCACATATTGTTTTTTTTGTCTGTGCTTGCTGGTGGAGATGTTTGTTGTTTACTGAAGAGTTTGGTAATGTTTCTTGGTCTTGTTGATGTTTGTGCTATCCCTGTCATGTCACAAAACTGTGACATTTGTCCTGTAAAAGTGTTGTTTTGTGTAGTGTATTGTGGGGTGTTTGTCTCAATAGGGGTTAATAGTAATAGGTGTGGGGGAAGGGATAGTGTTGTTGTTGGGTTTAGGGTGGCTAGTGATGGGACAGGTTGAGCAGGGGCAGGTCCAAGAACCTGACAGATAGGAATTTAGGGTCCTGTTGTGGCTGTTGGTCAAGTACTTGCCTAACATGATCTGAAGAGGAGGCATGGTTAGCCAAGGCTACCCAGTCAGTGAGAGGTAGCACCGGTGGGAGAAGGTGTGGTATCAGATGAGCCGTGTTTTTGTTGTCGAGAGGACCATCCACCAAAACAAGCACCTGTGAGCAGATATCGTCAGCCGGGAGCAGGATCTCCTGGAACACCTAGGGATAGAAGTTGGCGGGGCTATCCGTAAGTTCCTATATATCATGAACTTGTAACTGTGTGGCCGTAGCAAAATACTCTTAATTGTTTTGTTTTTGAAAGAGCTAGATATGTACATATGTTACTATGGTGTGATACAGACTAAGTCCCTCATAAACTGAACATGTTACAGGGACCTGTTCACTGAGGCATTAGGATAGCCAAAACAGACAATGCAGTGCCGTAGAGGCTCATAGATGATGGATGAACCAACCTGCACTGTGCAGGGAGTATCTTAATCCTTCCTGCTAGGTCTTTACTGACTCAGAACTGTGTGGGCCACCTGGCATGTATGTTGCAGGGGAGCATACTCACATGTCATCAGGCCACAGGTTGGACAGGGTGTTTGCTTCCCCCAAATGGTCACTAATATGTGTGTTACATAAAAAATATCATCATACTGTTATGAGCCTGTATGGGCCTTGATTGTTATTTTTTCATTCACAGTGCACTGGTCATATGTAAGGAGCGAAGCGACGGAGACACACAAACATGGGTACTGTCTGATATGTGTAGCATTGTAAATTACACGTATGAACTCAAGAAGGCCCAGCATTGTCATAATATGCAGAGTGTGGTCATTCAAATTGGACTGTTCACATTGGCATCAAAGCCCTTGTACCCAGTTGCAAGCTAGGCTGGTCTGGTAACTTTTCTGTACTATGTGCACCTCATATGTGATGTGCCTGCTATCATTTGAATACACTGCAACATGGCATACATACGTCCATCATGAGGGCATTCCAACTGTGCCTTATCCTACAAGTCCAAAGTACAGATAATACCAGGCACTTGTGAAGTCAACCTACTGTGCTTCATATGTATACCGTGTACAGCATTCTCAGAGCTATGTACCATGTGTTTTGTCATATAGGTGGACCAAACCCATACACCATTGGTGAGGTGGCGACATTCCTAGATCCCAATGCTACTGGTGAGTGTCATCTCATTGGTTCTGTGATCTGTAAGGATTGCGTGTGTGTGCTGAAATGGGTTCCAGTGAGATGCGCAAGGGGTATCATCACTCTGCGTAAACAAGCTGCACCTTACATGTGGATTAACTACAGATGTAGGACTTAGTTGCATGTGCAAATGAGAGGGCCAAATTGCCATGTCGAATCATTAGCAATGTACGCATCCCAGCACGATGGATGCCTCCTAATCTGCTACTGTTGTGGCAGCTATTGTGTGGATACTTTTGGCACATGTATCATCACCTGCCCCAAAACCTACTGATGGTAATTAGTCATAATGTCTCTCACACATACTATAGACTGAAATTGCCAACATTTTTCCCCAAATATATGACACAGATGTTCCATGGTATAGGCTGTGAAATTCCTGACACAATATGTCTGCCCAAGTCCAGATTTGAGCAGGACACAGGTGTGGTTGGGGTGTAACACATATCCCAGACCAAACTTCCAATAGTCAACAGCAAATCGAATGTTGACTTGTGCATAATGAAAAAGTTACCAATATATGTTTCCTCATATTGTGTGTGCACATCATACCAAGCACATGCCGTCAGATTACTGTCCTCTACCCTATTAACATTGCTACAGTCTAAATGATTGAAGGCATATCAGACATTCATGCCACTCAAACAGCATATTGTTTGGTGTTCCATACATGTATCTGTAGTACAGTGTCTAGCCAAAGTTTAGACTTCAATTGACTTGAGTGACCAAGTGAGGAGGCTCTCCATACCAAAACATGATTCCATTCTAGTATAAATGCTGCATATGTATTTGTGAGGTGGCATAGTTAACATGTATTATTCAAGATAGCATAACCAGTGAGATAGTAACATATCCCCATTTGTTGCAGTGAGTGCATGAGTCCATTTGTCCATGCCACTGACATACTTGGATTTACCCCTTAACCCACATTAATCATGATACGTGGCAACTGTCAGCCCGCATCATGGGTACCAGCACATCCCTCTGAGCACTGCATATTGGTGACATGTGAGATGGGGTGCCAGAGGAGAGATTGGCAAAATGGCATGGTGGTACAAAGGAAGTTGTGATTAAACTCAGTGTTTAAATGGAATTGGAGGGATGAACATCTATCTGCCTGTCTGCTGCATTTTGCTACTGTATGCATACACATGGTAATTTATTAAACTCTTTTGTTTGGCAGCTCCATGGAGGCTGTGATGAATCATACAACAGTGCAGACTGAATAGGCATGAGTGGATGTGGGGCATGTCACTGTTCTATGTATGGCAACGCTGTTACATGCCTAATTTATGCCCCATATATCTAATGGCCTGTAACAGACACATCTCTTTACCTTTGTGGTGTTTTGTGAGACATATGGGAAATGTGTAAAGTACCAGATGCATCTATGCACTGTGTTGTAAGCATACACGCCCAATCCACATTCAACCAAATGCTGTCATTGCTCATACTTTATCCCCAGAATTTCTTTGTCATTGAACAATTTATGGTCAATTACTGACCTGTACCTGCTACACATCACTCAATTTACATAGGTGATTGGTTATATATGTTACCCTCTTGCATGTTGCATGACTTTCCCGGAGCACCTAGATGGACCTTGTGTACCATTCCATGTGTACATACATCATAGATCCAAACTATCTTCAAATGCACATGGGTACGTGGTAATGAGGCTAGCCACTGCCATTTCCTGCATCTAAAAGGCCAAAACTTGGGTTATTTACCATTGTTTTCTTGGAGAAAGTACATGATTCTCATGATGGTTGGTCATAATATGTTACCTAGATGTAATTGTTATTGGCAGGTCACACCACGGTTGTTAGTTAATGTATGAAAATGTCGACACTTGTTACAAATATGCTTGGTCAGATTCATGTGTCCCTCCTCTCCAACAAACATGACCCCAGAGCAGGAAAACGCATATTGGATCCACCTGGAGACATACAGGCACATAAGCCACATTGTCAAGGCCTTCAGGCGCGTGGGGCACAAGTTTGACAGAGCAAGTGCAGCAGGGACTTGGAAGTCGCCACCTCAGGGATAGGAAGCTACCAACAGGGCAAGCAGCATCCGTCAAGTGGGGTATTTCCATGGTGGGGATCAAGGACTAGTTCCAGACCCCTCCACATCCCCACCAGGAGTGGCACCACAGCCGGTCACCACTACCTCACAGTAGCCAACAGAGATAGAGAAACAGTTGCTAAAGGGCCAGCAGGACAATTATTTGAATTTGGCAGGACTTGAATTGCAGTCCTCATAGAAATCGTCAAGACTTTACAGCAGACTGTAGACCGTATAAAATGTAGGCCCTCCCTCCAACTTTCAGGATCTCCCCAGTTCTTCTAAATTGTTTTTATAGTATAGACTTTAAGCATAGGTTAGGATAGTTGTGGGGGGTTAGTGCTGTTTTAGTGTTTTTATAGATTTTACTATTTATCAGTTTTAAGGTGGTAATATGGATGTGTAGGTGGTTAAGTGGGTGGGGGTGTTTAATGTTTACTCTGTGTAATAAAAAAAGCAAGAACAAAAAATGTAAATGCAAAACAATATATATTTGTTTAGGTTTTAATGTATAGGCAGTTTGTGTATAGCAGTACTTTATGATGGTTACATGTGCAAATGTGTCATAAGAGGGGTGGTGGGGGTTGACGTTTAATATGTCTGTTGTGGTATATGTGCAGAGTAGGATACATTATGGTTAGGTAGGTTAGGTTAGTTTTAAATGCGAAGTGGGTCGCACACCGCTCGTCATACTAGCAAATAACCCCATAGGATTCTGGAGAATGTAGTGACAGCGGCGGGTACACCTATGCCACGAGTGTAAAGTTTAAAATGCCATCCCTGGACACGTGTTTCGAGGTAATTGCCTCTCGTCAGCAGGGAGCAGGACCGTATGCGGGGTGCCAAGTAGACTGCCAAAAAATAATATCAGGTATAGTACCTCTCAAGGCGCGCAGGTGCGGGATCCGGGCTCGTCAACCCAATAGCTCAGGGAGCTTTAAATACAAAATGCGAAGTGGGTCGCACACCGCTCGTCATACTAGCAAATAACCCCATAGGATTCTGGAGAATGTAGTGACAGCGGCGGGTACACCTATGCCACGAGTGTAAAGTTTAAAATGCCATCCCTGGACACGTGTTTCGAGGTAATTGCCTCTCGTCAGCAGGGAGCAGGACCGTATGCGGGGTGCCAAGTAGACTGCCAAAAAATAATATCAGGTATAGTACCTCTCAAGGCGCGCAGGTGCGGGATCCGGGCTCGTCAACCCAATAGCTCAGGGAGCTTTAAATACAAAATGCGAAGTGGGTCGCACACCGCTCGTCATACTAGCAAATAACCCCATAGGATTCTGGAGAATGTAGTGACAGCGGCGGGTACACCTATGCCACGAGTGTAAAGTTTAAAATGCCATCCCTGGACACGTGTTTCGAGGTAATTGCCTCTCGTCAGCAGGGAGCAGGACCGTATGCGGGGTGCCAAGTAGACTGCCAAAAAATAATATCAGGTATAGTACCTCTCAAGGCGCGCAGGTGCGGGATCCGGGCTCGTCAACCCAATAGCTCAGGGAGCTTTAAATACAAAATGCGAAGTGGGTCGCACACCGCTCGTCATACTAGCAAATAACCCCATAGGATTCTGGAGAATGTAGTGACAGCGGCGGGTACACCTATGCCACGAGTGTAAAGTTTAAAATGCCATCCCTGGACACGTGTTTCGAGGTAATTGCCTCTCGTCAGCAGGGAGCAGGACCGTATGCGGGGTGCCAAGTAGACTGCCAAAAAATAATATCAGGTATAGTACCTCTCAAGGCGCGCAGGTGCGGGATCCGGGCTCGTCAACCCAATAGCTCAGGGAGCTTTAAATACAAAATGCGAAGTGGGTCGCACACCGCTCGTCATACTAGCAAATAACCCCATAGGATTCTGGAGAATGTAGTGACAGCGGCGGGTACACCTATGCCACGAGTGTAAAGTTTAAAATGCCATCCCTGGACACGTGTTTCGAGGTAATTGCCTCTCGTCAGCAGGGAGCAGGACCGTATGCGGGGTGCCAAGTAGACTGCCAAAAAATAATATCAGGTATAGTACCTCTCAAGGCGCGCAGGTGCGGGATCCGGGCTCGTCAACCCAATAGCTCAGGGAGCTTTAAATACAAAATGCGAAGTGGGTCGCACACCGCTCGTCATACTAGCAAATAACCCCATAGGATTCTGGAGAATGTAGTGACAGCGGCGGGTACACCTATGCCACGAGTGTAAAGTTTAAAATGCCATCCCTGGACACGTGTTTCGAGGTAATCGCCTCTCGTCAGCAGGGAGCAGGACCGTATGCGGGGTGCCAAGTAGACTGCCAAAAAATAATATCAGGTATAGTACCTCTCAAGGCGCGCAGGTGCAGGATCCGGGCTCGTCAACCCAATAGCTCAGGGAGCTTTAAATACAAAATGCGAAGTGGGTCGCACACCGCTCGTCATACTAGCAAATAACCCCATAGGATTCTGGAGAATGTAGTGACAGCGGCGGGTACACCTATGCCACGAGTGTAAAGTTTAAAATGCCATCCCTGGACACGTGTTTCGAGGTAATTGCCTCTCGTCAGCAGGGAGCAGGACCGTATGCGGGGTGCCAAGTAGACTGCCAAAAAATAATATCAGGTATAGTACCTCTCAAGGCGCGCAGGTGCGGGATCCGGGCTCGTCAACCCAATAGCTCAGGGAGCTTTAAATACAAAATGCGAAATGTATTTAAAGCTCCCTGAGCTATTGGGTTGATGAGCCCGGATCCCGCACCCGCGCGCCTTGAGAGGTACTATACCTGATTTTATTTTTTGGCAGTCTACTTGGCACCCCGCATACGGTCCTGCTCCCTGCTGACGAGAGGCAATTACCTCGAAACACGTGTCCAGGGATGGCATTTTAAACTTTACACTCGTGGCATAGGTGTACCCGCCGCTGTCACTACATTCTCCAGAATCCTATGGGGCTATTTGCTAGTATGACGAGCGGTGTGCGACCCACTTCGCATTTTGTATTTAAAGCTCCCTGAGCTATTGGGTTGACGAGCCCGGATCCCGCACCCGCGCGCCTTGAGAGGTACTATACCTGATTTTATTTTTTGGCAGTCTACTTGGCACCCCGCATACGGTCCTGCTCCCTGCTGACGAGAGGCAATTACCTCGAAACACGTGTCCAGGGATGGCATTTTAAACTTTACACTCGTGGCATAGGTGTACCCGCCGCTGTCACTACATTCTCCAGAATCCTATGGGGCTATTTGCTAGTATGACGAGCGGTGTGCGACCCACTTCGCATTTTGTATTTAAAGCTCCCTGAGCTATTGGGTTGACGAGCCCGGATCCCGCACCCGCGCGCCTTGAGAGGTACTATACCTGATTTTATTTTTTGGCAGTCTACTTGGCACCCCGCATACGGTCCTGCTCCCTGCTGACGAGAGGCAATTACCTCGAAACACGTGTCCAGGGATGGCATTTTAAACTTTACACTCGTGGCATAGGTGTACCCGCCGCTGTCACTACATTCTCCAGAATCCTATGGGGCTATTTGCTAGTATGACGAGCGGTGTGCGACCCACTTCGCATTTTGTATTTAAAGCTCCCTGAGCTATTGGGTTGACGAGCCCGGATCCCGCACCCGCGCGCCTTGAGAGGTACTATACCTGATTTTATTTTTTGGCAGTCTACTTGGCACCCCGCATACGGTCCTGCTCCCTGCTGACGAGAGGCAATTACCTCGAAACACGTGTCCAGGGATGGCATTTTAAACTTTACACTCGTGGCATAGGTGTACCCGCCGCTGTCACTACATTCTCCAGAATCCTATGGGGCTATTTGCTAGTATGACGAGCGGTGTGCGACCCACTTCGCATTTTGTATTTAAAGCTCCCTGAGCTATTGGGTTGACGAGCCCGGATCCCGCACCCGCGCGCCTTGAGAGGTACTATACCTGATTTTATTTTTTGGCAGTCTACTTGGCACCCCGCATACGGTCCTGCTCCCTGCTGACGAGAGGCAATTACCTCGAAACACGTGTCCAGGGATGGCATTTTAAACTTTACACTCGTGGCATAGGTGTACCCGCCGCTGTCACTACATTCTCCAGAATCCTATGGGGCTATTTGCTAGTATGACGAGCGGTGTGCGACCCACTTCGCATTTTGTATTTAAAGCTCCCTGAGCTATTGGGTTGACGAGCCCGGATCCCGCACCCGCGCGCCTTGAGAGGTACTATACCTGATTTTATTTTTTGGCAGTCTACTTGGCACCCCGCATACGGTCCTGCTCCCTGCTGACGAGAGGCAATTACCTCGAAACACGTGTCCAGGGATGGCATTTTAAACTTTACACTCGTGGCATAGGTGTACCCGCCGCTGTCACTACATTCTCCAGAATCCTATGGGGCTATTTGCTAGTATGACGAGCGGTGTGCGACCCACTTCGCATTTTGTATTTAAAGCTCCCTGAGCTATTGGGTTGACGAGCCCGGATCCCGCACCCGCGCGCCTTGAGAGGTACTATACCTGATTTTATTTTTTGGCAGTCTACTTGGCACCCCGCATACGGTCCTGCTCCCTGCTGACGAGAGGCAATTACCTCGAAACACGTGTCCAGGGATGGCATTTTAAACTTTACACTCGTGGCATAGGTGTACCCGCCGCTGTCACTACATTCTCCAGAATCCTATGGGGCTATTTGCTAGTATGACGAGCGGTGTGCGACCCACTTCGCATTTTGTATTTAAAGCTCCCTGAGCTATTGGGTTGACGAGCCCGGATCCCGCACCCGCGCGCCTTGAGAGGTACTATACCTGATTTTATTTTTTGGCAGTCTACTTGGCACCCCGCATACGGTCCTGCTCCCTGCTGACGAGAGGCAATTACCTCGAAACACGTGTCCAGGGATGGCATTTAAAACTTTACACTCGTGGCATAGGTGTACCCGCCGCTGTCACTACATTCTCCAGAATCCTATGGGGCTATTTGCTAGTATGACGAGCGGTGTGCGACCCACTTCGCATTTTGTATTTAAAGCTCCCTGAGCTATTGGGTTGACGAGCCCGGATCCCGCACCCGCGCGCCTTGAGAGGTACTATACCTGATTTTATTTTTTGGCAGTCTACTTGGCACCCCGCATACGGTCCTGCTCCCTGCTGACGAGAGGCAATTACCTCGAAACACGTGTCCAGGGATGGCATTTTAAACTTTACACTCGTGGCATAGGTGTACCCGCCGCTGTCACTACATTCTCCAGAATCCTATGGGGCTATTTGCTAGTATGACGAGCGGTGTGCGACCCACTTCGCATTTTGTATTTAAAGCTCCCTGAGCTATTGGGTTGACGAGCCCGGATCCCGCACCCGCGCGCCTTGAGAGGTACTATACCTGATTTTATTTTTTGGCAGTCTACTTGGCACCCCGCATACGGTCCTGCTCCCTGCTGACGAGAGGCAATTACCTCGAAACACGTGTCCAGGGATGGCATTTTAAACTTTACACTCGTGGCATAGGTGTACCCGCCGCTGTCACTACATTCTCCAGAATCCTATGGGGCTATTTGCTAGTATGACGAGCGGTGTGCGACCCACTTCGCATTTTGTATTTAAAGCTCCCTGAGCTATTGGGTTGACGAGCCCGGATCCCGCACCCGCGCGCCTTGAGAGGTACTATACCTGATTTTATTTTTTGGCAGTCTACTTGGCACCCCGCATACGGTCCTGCTCCCTGCTGACGAGAGGCAATTACCTCAAAACACGTGTCCAGGGATGGCATTTTAAACTTTACACTCGTGGCATAGGTGTACCCGCCGCTGTCACTACATTCTCCAGAATCCTATGGGGCTATTTGCTAGTATGACGAGCGGTGTGCGACCCACTTCGCATTAGGTTAGTTTTAAGTTAGGATAGCGTAGGTAAGTTAGATTAGGTCAGTTTACACATAGTTTAGATAGGTATAATTAGTGTAGGTTACAGTTTTTAGATGTTAAGATTAGTAGTGTGTTAAATAAATTCAGTTTTACACTTTCACAACTGCTTACTTATTCCAAGCCATGGAATGGCTCTTACAGACTCCGAGGTGTCCTTATTGGGGCTGAGGTACTTACAGACTCCCTCTAGGGATCCAGCCACAGTCTCCATCCCCGCCCGCACCTACCAGCTCCCATTGGACTCCTAGCATACGATGTCGGAATACTTTTTGAGGGTCCTCAGAGTCCGGGGGTGGGCTGGCAGGTGGTGTTTGTTCGGTGATAGGCAGATCATCTAGAGACCCCGCAATGCTGTTAGCCTTTCCCGTGAACGGATATGGTGTTTGAATGGAGTCCAGGATTTGCTGGAGGATGTTTTGGGCAAGGGTTGGCAGTCTGTCATCCTCAGCAGGATCCACATCCAGGACGTGCAACTGGTCATGAGTTGGTGGTTCATCCACTGGTATTGAAAATATTTATGTTGATGGTGATCCATGTCGATTGTTCACTTGAGGAAAAGGTTAACATTCAGGGTCTAATTCATAAGTTTTTTGTGTAGGGTAGTGCTGCAAACTCTCCTGCTGTATTGGCCTACGTCAAAAGAAAAGGCCATGAATGCGCTGTGAGTATGAGATATGCTCCAGCACTGGGGCACAGATATCTGCCATGCACCAATGCAGGCACCCTTGTACCATGGTGCAAGCGTGTCTGTGTTGTAGGGGTAATTGTTTTTGTGCAGGAAGGGGCACCTTTGTGCACAAAAACAATCAATGGAGGGGATTTTTTCTTTCTGTGTGTGCTCCTGAATGCAGCACACATAGAAAGAGGAACATACAAGGAGAAATAATGTTATGTCTCCTCGTTGCACCTCCCCTACTCCTCCCCTGGGTAGGTGTTGGCTTTTGACGCATTCCCAGGTTTCCGGTTTATTGTAAATCTGGGAATGTGTCAAATGCCATAGGTGTTACGTGGGAACACCCACCGTAACATCCATGGCATGCTTCCCCATCGTAGTGTGAGGCAACGCAGCGACTTGCACTGTGTTGCCTCACTCCACATCTACAAGGAGTTGAAAAGCCACATAGGGTGGCTTCATGTGGCCTTGTAGATATGGGGAAGCCAAGTGTGTGGCTGCAATCGCATAAAAAGTTACATTCTGATGGGGTACTGGGCTTGTAAATATGCCCCCATGTATTTGGACGTATTGATACCACTACAATGCACATTGCACCTAATCCGCAGGGAGCCTGCATTCTCTGTGACCAGTACTCAGACCTTCGCTCCTGTGAAAGTGATGTGTCTTGGGACAATAATTAGTTATGAACGTGCAGTCCACCTTTCAAACAGTACACAACGACACTCTGCTTTGTTGTGCTGTTTTTGATGCACATTGTGTGTTCCTGTCGTCAGGGGTTCTGAATTTCACACATGTCCTGCACACCTCCACACAGCTTCCAACCTTGATACACTGCATGAATGTTTTTCTGAGTGGTGTATCTTCATGTGAGTTCATTACACACAAGATGATTTCATATTAGTGGACAGTGGCCACAGTGTAGCCATTCTGAGGGGATGGGCCCAGTCAAACTATGTAGATTGCTTGCACTGACGCTCACCACGTCTCATCATTGCAAGAGTAGTGTTTCTTCAGCGTATCACACATTGTTTGACTCGGGCTCCCTCACTAGTACATGTACATGTCTCCTCTGGCAATTCTTATTTGTACCAGGTGCACAACGTACTGCCACACACTGATGGAACCCAGATCCTACATTGACTCTCATGTGCCTAGAACACCAACAATATGCATGACCACATCCCATAGACTGACATGACAGCCTGTTTTTTGAGGGCTCTGGGTCAAACTGAACCCCACATGTTTGTAGTGCTGGAATTTGTGACATGTAGGTTTGCCACACAACTGGGCCCATGCACCTCAGCCTCCTACTATCCCCGACTCATAGCAATTGTGGTGGCAAACTAGTTCTTCCTATACCTTGGCTGATCCCTGTTTTACAACCTCAACTTCTGTGGCATTATGAGACAATTTGCCTCCAGGCTCCCTCCTGCAATGTGCTACATCTTCATCTAGGGCCACATCACATATAGAATGTAGTACCCAAAAGAGCTCCTGTTGGACCTAGCTTTTCCTGCGGGTTTATCCCGAGACATTTTGCCTTTTGGCCTCCTGTTTTGTCGGTTTTATGATTCTGGGCACTTTACCACTGCTGATCAGTGCTAAAGTGCATATGCTCTCCGTGTAAATTGTGTTTATGGATTTGTGATTCCATGATTGGCATATTTGATTTACTAGTAAGTCCCTAGTATGGTGCACTGTGTGTGCCTAGGGCCTGTAAATCAAATGCTGCTAGTGGGAGTGCAGCACTGAATATGCCACCCACATGGGCAGCCAGGAAATGTGACTCAGACCTGCCACTGCAGTGTCTGTGTGCAGTCTAGTACTACCATGTCGAGTTGACAAGTGCACCCACTTGCCAGTCCCTAATCTTCCCTTTTCTTACATATAAGTCACCCCTAAGGTAGGCCCAAGGTACCCCTGAGGGCAGAGTGCTGTGTATGTTCAAGGTGGGACATGCACTGGTGTGTGTGGCATGTCCTGGTAGTGAATTACAGTTTATTTCATTTTTCACTACTAAAGGCTATCTCTCCCATTGGATAGAATGGTAGTTTATTTATAACATTTTATGAATATAACTTTTCATTGGGACAAGATAGGAAAGTAAAGTTTAGTATGCCTGGACTCAGGATGTAAAAATGCATTTTTTAGTAAAGATGATTTTTCTGTCCTGTGTGTGAAAATACCCCTTTTAGAAAGTAGATATTTCCTTGCTTAGCCATCCTGTGTGCCTCTGCATGTTTGTGGATTGACTGTCTAGCTTTGGAGTGACAGGAGCTGGGAATGTGCATTCTCTCAGACGGCCACCGGGGGGATGGGGTGGGAGTTGATGTGTGTCCTGCCTTTCCTGCATGAGTCAGGACTGGGCTGAATAGACCTGGGTTGCATTCAGAGTAGTGGGAGGAGTCTACCTTGAATAATGCTGTCTCCACGTCCTGCCGGGCCGCTGCACCAGGGAGGACAAAACTGTTTTTTGCTGAGCACAGAGCCTCTCTGCACCAAGAGAACAAAGGAATTTGCTGTATAAATATTGGGGCCCAGATCCCAGAATTTTAGATTACTGCTGAAGTAAGGAACCTGCCAAGAAGGAGAGCCAGGAAGGCTGAAGGAGAAGCACTACCCCTCTGCTGTGTGCTGTAGGGGTTGGCCTGCAGTGGTTGCTTCTGTCTTGGGCAGGGAAAGGACTGGACTATACTTTCATAATCGTGCTGTTAGAGTTTTCTCCAAGGGCTTGAAGAAGAGCTTGCCTCCTGTTGGAAGTCTCAGGGATAGAAAATACTTCAGAGGGTATTGCTGGGAATCAAGAGGGACCTCTGCCAAGGAGAATAGATGGAGAAACTGAGGTGGAATACTGAGCCAGGGCTGTTTGCTCTCTGGAGTTGGCCTGCAGTGGCTGTTTCTGCCAAGGAAAGAAATGATCTTTGGTGTGTGCTGTGTCCCCTGCTTGAGATAGATCTCCGAGGGCTTGAAGTAGAGCTTGCCTCCTATTCGGAAGTCTAAGGAACACAAAGACTTCACCCCAAGCTCCCCTGAACTTCTTTGCTGGGAGTTCTGACCTGCCAAGAGGTGCCTGCTGCTGTTCTGGGCCTCTGGAGGTTGTTTCTGCTGTTGGGAGCTGGAAAAGTAACGTAACGAGGACAAGCGTGACGTATCTGTACCTGTTTCCGATTCATCGCAGAAGAAACCGATGCAGCACCTGCTCGAGAAATCACCACACGCTGCATTGAGTGCACGATCTACAAAGTCCTATATCACTCCGCCAATTCCAATGCAGGCCCTGCTGTGCGGCTGCAAGAACCAATGCATCATGGGACCACGGCTGAAGATATCAACGCATCACTATTGCCGCCACCATATCGAGAACTGAAGCATCCTCAATCCTCATACAGCGCACCGGGGCACCAAGTCTACATCAATGCTGGGGCCGCAGTAAGAAACCAATGCATCACCTTCCCACACAGTAAGAAACCAACGCATCACCTCCCCTTCATTAAGGAATCAACTCATCGCCTCCCCCTGTGGCAGTAAGGAACTGGCGCATCACCTCCCCCTTGAGTAAGGAACTGATGCATCACCTTCCCTGCGTGTAAGGAACCGATACATCACCTTCCCTGCTGCTGTTTTTATTTATGCTATTGATGCATCCAAGGTACTTTGTGTTGAAAATGTTGCATCTATAGTTTGCTCTGGACAGAACTGTTTCTACCTTTTAAAAGTCATATTTTGGTTACTTTATTGTGGATTTTTGTGTTTTTGGTCTTGTTTGGTTTAGATAAAAATTACCTATTTTTCTAAACTGGTGTTGTGTCCATTTGTAGTGTTTTCACTGTATTACTGTATGCGTTTTCAATTCCTTTATGCGCTGCCTCTGAGCTAAGCCTGTCAGCTCATGCCAAGCTACCAAGGGAGTGAGCAGTGGTTATTTTAGAAATGTATCCCCCTTACCCTGGCTAGGAAGAAGGGTCCCTACATAGACAACGGTGCAAACCATTGCTAACTACAGACCCCCATTTCTAACAGCTCCTCTATGTCATCCCTTCCTGGCTACAACACAAGCGTGACACTGTCAGACACAGCAGTGCATGTTTATTTGTCAGGCTACCTTGCTGTACACATATGCCTTCTCACTCCTTCCTATGCAGTGTATCCCCATCCACTCAATGGCAGTTGAAGATGCTCAGCCGGCACATACATTGCACTGCACTACCTAAGGTCAATCAGGGCCACACACCATCTTTTGTTTCAACACACATGGTCCTCTGGGGTGCATCACTTGCATTCACCCCCACACACATGTTTATTTACAAGCCTGTTGAGCCCTAGAATGTCACTTTTCTTGAAGTTCTGGAGGCTCACAGTGCAGACCCATATCTTGGAGACCATGCAAAGCCACATTGATGTAAAGTAAGGCAAGGCAGTGTCTTGCACTGCTTTGCCTTAATCCATACCTATGAGGCCATTCAAAGCCAAGCAGGGTGACTTTGTGTTGCATCATAGATATAATTGACAGACCTGTGTCACCAGATTGTCATTACAAGTGAGGGTCTGGCAGCACAGACCTCTTGTAACTAAGCCCACATGTTTTTTGCTTTGCATTGTGGGACTTGTGGTTCTGGTGACTCATGCTGTACATTCGACTACAGGTGTCAGTTTACAGAGGTGACCGTGCTGCACTTCACAGATGGAACGGAGAAACATGACGGAGCTGGAGTGAGCTGTGTAACAAGTTACTGGGCAGTGTGACTTACATAACCAACATACCTGCGCTTTGCCCTGCACACAGCGCAGTGGAGCACTGGGAATTAGTTAGCTGCACCACACAACATGACCTTTTTGTCCAAATTTTCCCTTGTTGCGACTTACCCTGTAGGTCTTGTTGTTCCTCTTGGGCTGCAATGTCCTGTCCCGGAACTCCTGCCACCAAATCTTATTGGATGACAGTTGTCTATAGCTCCGCCAAGGCATCCAGCTCCTCCTGTTGCCCTGGGCTTCCTCCTCCCGGATGCATTGCTGCCTTCCGGTTGTTTGCCAGTTTCTTGTTTGTCCCGTGCTTTATGTCATGGCAGCGTTTATTCAAGTCAGTTATTGTCCACATCACTTGTCCCACGCTGTTGACCTTGGTCAATATGGATTATTAAATGGCATCTTTCTTTCCTAATGACAATTTTGAGGTGACAAATGGCTGATGTTGGCGGTCTGTCACCTCAATGATCAAGATCTCATGCTCCTCATCAGTGAAGTTGCACTTCCTCCTCCTCTTTCCCTGGGAGTCTGTCTGGACATCCTGGCTAGTGCTGGGGTTGTTGTTCTGGCTGCTGCTCTCTTCTCCCCACTCCATGGCTGCCTTCTGCAAAGTGTGCCAGTTTTATTTGTCTAAATTATTATACTTGTTTCACATTTCACACACTGAAAAGTGACGCTATGGTAGTTTGGGTCGCGTTATGTGACGCAGATCTGCCTTATGACACTTATACGGACTATACGTCAGTTTTCCCTGCGCCATTATGCCCGCAGTAGCGTATATTTCTTTTTTCATGTAACCCGAAGCTTCTACCATGGTGCACCATACCGTAAATATGGCACATCCATGGCGTTTTAAAATGACGTCACGATTTGTAACTCCTTTTAATTACGCAGCACAGCAATACATAACTTCTTGTAAATAAGACCCATTGTGTTTTCAAAAACTTCTTGCTGCTTATAATCTTGCATTGGAACTGTCAGAAACGGGATTATTAATTTGGGAGAGCAGTAGCACTAACACCTCAAAAAACCCACTTAGGTCAAAACACAGTGCTGAGAGAATCTCTTCTCAACCACTGGTAGCTGTGGCACAAGCAGAAAGCAATCCAAAGAGAAGTGCATGCTAAATTTAAGCAGTACCAACAAACTCAATGATTTAATTGTAAAGAACACAACACAATAAAATTCAAAAACCAATTTAGCAAAGTAGAGAAAAAAATCATGAGAAAAATGTCACCAAGATCATTCATCTATGTTAAGGGGAACCGGAGATATGATTTTTTTTTATTAAGGCAAAAAGTGCCTACAAGAAGTCAAACACTAAGGAAAAAATGCAGTTTAGGATGGTCCAGGACCTAGGCATAATTTCAGGAAAGCTGTGATGGAGTGTAGGATAGATACACCAAGTGGGTTGCCCTGGTCAAATGTCAGACTTATAGCCTGATTTAGAGTTTGGTAGACAGGGTACTCTATCACAAACACAACAGAAACCTTAGTCCACCCACTGCATTGCTCCACATGGACAAGACGGAAGTGATGTTTTTCTGGTAGAAACATTTACTTGTTGGACCCCCGAGCTCGGACCCACACCTACACCAATAGACTATACCCGCAACCTCAGCATCATCCTTGACAGTAAACTCACCATGAAGCACAAAATAAACGCAGTTGCCTCCTGCTCTGAAAAATCAGTAAACTCACCATGAAGTGCAAAAACAACGCAGTTGCCTCATGCTCTGAAAAATCTTCTGATGGATCCCCATCAACACTAGAAACACCTTCAACCAGGCCCCCGTGGCCGGCTAGACTACAGAAATACACCACCCAACCCCTCAAGAGACTCCAGACCATACAGAACGCAGCAGCAAGATTGATCCTCAAACTCTCTAAATGGACATGCATCACCCCCTCCATCTCACCAACCTCCATTGGTTCCCCGTCCAGAAGAGATGCCAGTTCAAGCAACTGATATGCACCTACACGACTAGAAAGCAGCATACATCAACCACCGCCTGAACTCCCACCAACCCACCATCCACCTGTGCTCCACCTCTCTGGCCCTCGCACACACACGCATTCATTGTAGCAACAGTGGCTGTTGTTGCTTCTCTTATCTCCCCGCAAGGCCAGGAGCAACCTGCCACTCCACCTATGAACATCACCCCCTGGCAGATTTCAGAAGGGGACTCAAGACCTGGCTTTTCGACTGAGACCTGTGAAACATCAGTGCCTGGATACCCTCAGGGGTAAAGAGCAGCACTTTAGAAATAATTGATTGACTGATTGACCTCATTTAGAGACCAGTGGACTTTAGGGGGGTTATTTACAAGCTCCTTGTGTCACCTCTGAGTCACTTTTTCTGACGCAGCGGTGGCGCAATCAGTGAGCCACACTGCACCATATGAACAAACTGACGCATTGGGTCCAATGCCTCAGTTTGTAGAGGCCTGCATAACATTATACCTGCGCCAGGCATCATGTATGCAGGATAGGCGATCCCACGCAAAAAATCCATGTAGAACTGACGCAGTGAAATTTACAACATTTCACTGCAACACTCTACGCCTTCACTGCATCAAAATCCTTACGCCTGCTCAGACCAAGTGTAAGGAATGACACAGGGCTTTTTGAATGGGACTCACCTATCTGTTGTGGCGCATTGCTGGAGTTGCATCACTTTCAGGATCAACTCCAGCAATTCTTCCCTTTTGGCCAGGGGATGCTTCAGAATTTCTGATGCATCTGTTAATCCTTGCGCCATATAGCACTGTATTGTAAATGCAGTGCATCCATTGTGGCGCAGGAATATTTAGCACTGGTGCAAGGAAACTGACGCATTCATGCAGATGCGTCAGTTCCTTGTAAATGAGGCCCTCGGTATTCAGTTGACAGAGCCTCCACTGGCTCTGTAGATGAAATACTTCCTCTGATGGCCAGATAGATTGAGGTCTGTCTGATGAATCATTTTAGAAATGGGGTCTCTAGTTGGCAATGGTTTGCACCTTTGTCCAAGTAGGATCCCATCTTCCTAGTCAGAGTAAGGGGGGTACACTTCCAAAATAACCCCTGCTCAACCCCTTGGTCGCTTGGCACGAGCAGACAGGCTTATCTCAGAGGCAGTGTGTAAAGCATTTGTGCATGCATACAGTAACACAGAGAAAACACTACAAATGGACACCACACCAGTTTAGAAAATAGGCAAAACTTTATCTAAACCAACAAGACCAAATACGACAAAAATCCACAATACAGTTCTGAAAAATATGCAGTTTGCAAGAAAAACCTTCATATAGTAGAAATATCCACAAAACACAGTTCTTCCGAATCGGTAGCTCCGTCTGGGGCTACCGCAATGCTGAAAACAACAGAGTCTAACAATTCCAGCTGACCGCGTCGGAACGGGTCAGCAAAAGCGTTGACAGACTTGTGCACAGTACCTTTCTTGATGCGGCCGACACATTGGTGTGAGTCAGTTGGGGCATCCATTGCGGTTGCATTGCAAAAATGGAAGCGGTGTAGGGTGCGGTGCCCTCACAATGCGGTGCAGGCAGCGGCTCGCTGACGATTGTCCAGACAGTGTCAGTGAGACCAAGGTTGAGGCCGTGCTTGATGCGGAGCTGGCAGGTTGCAGTGCAGGCAACATAGCCAGTCGATGTTCAGGTCGGGTAGAGAGAGTGTTGGTGACGTACAGGCAGGGTGAAACAAGGCGGTGAGGAGTGCGGTGCCCACAGGATGCGGTGAAAGCAACTGCTCGGTGACGATCGTCCAGACTGTATCGGTGAGACCAAGGATGCAGGTGTAAAATTAAGTGAATATATCCAGGAAGAAATCCAAAGTTGAAAGTTGTAGGTTTAATCCAGAGAATACAAAGTCCCATCCATCTCCAATAAGTGCCAGGTGCAACTGGCTCACCACAGAACAGTAGCATTCTATCTCCATGGTGCTAATCAAAAGGCAACACATATGTACAGGGAGATTCACATTGAGGATGCAGATCATTACATAAGAAACACTTAAAAGCACTATATTATATACCTTCCTTCCATAAAAGGAACAAGTTATTTGCTCATAACAAAATCTTTAAATATTGTAGGCATGATTTTGGTTCTGACATTCCTCTCCTTAATGTGACTGGGACAGGGAGAAGATTGGATGACACAACAAACCATTTCCTACAATAGAAGAATTCTTGATAACGACAACCCTATTAAGATTCCATATTCGAGAATCTTCAGTCTTGATAGCATTAGTAAAGACTTTTATGACCTTATGAGGTTTTAAAAATAACCCAGAGGACTTTCAACCCAGTGGAGCCTTGATCATGACCAAATCCCCAACATTCACCCCAGAGGTTTTAACAGCTTTCCTGAGGTCAAAATATCTTTTGCGAGTTTCAAACTTATCCTTCTCCCTACTCTTCCAACCTTCATTCTCAGGAACATTATCCTTCTTTGAGACTACATCATTGACCCAGAAAGGTGCCACAAGAGTGCTAGGGTTTCTTGCTTTAAGGAGTTCAAAAGGGGTCCGCCCAGTCGTGGAATGTGGAGTGAATCTATAGACTTCGACCTTTTTATTTAACTCCTTTTTCCAATCTAAACAATTCTGTTTCGATAAGGAGATTGTTTCTTTAAGCACTCGGACAAAGCGATCTACCATACCATTTGTTTCTGGATGGTACAGCGAACATCTTTTATGTTTGATGGAACATTTTTCTAAGACTTTTTCCATTTCAACAGACACAAATTGAACACCATTGTCTGGTAATAAACAACCAGGCAGGTCTTCCCTTGTAAAGATTTCCTTTAAGAAGGAAATAACATGTTTAGAATCAATAGACCTGGTTAGTTTTATTTCCGGCCACCTGGAAAACATGTCAATCAATACAAAGACATATGTCTCACCGCCATCACCAGAGACTGGCCCTAATATGTCTAGTGCTAAATCTTGCCAAGGATCCTCCGGTCGCTGTCTGATAACCATGGGTTACACTCTAGGTTTCATAGTCTTTTAACTAAGAGCGCAAGGTATGCATTCCCTGACAGCACGCTCCACCTGAAGGTCAACCCCAGAACACCAGTAATTAAGCCTCAATCTCTCTTTCGTTTTATACATTCCTTGGTGACCTCTGTGAGCTAACTCAATCAAATTTGCATGAAAAAAACTGAGGGGGGAATACGTTTTGACCCTCTGAAAATAAGACCATGAGCTTCAGAAAGTTCATTTCTGACATTCCAAAATTTTTCCAATTCCCCATTTCCTTTTTTAACCCACCCTTTTTTCATCAGAGTGGATAGTTCCCTCATAACCTCATCATTCATACATTCTTTTTTCCATTCTTCTTCTTTTATGCCATCGTGCTCAATGTTGCACACCCACTCATACTCCTTGTTATCTTCCACAGAGGACTCATCCCCATTAGTACATACAAGTCTCGACAGAGTGTCCACAGAGTAATTTCTCACCCCAGGTATATACTCGACCTCGAAATTATAAACCTGAAGACCGACAACCCATTTGGATATCCAGCTTGAAATTGAATCAATACCCTTCTTATTAAAAATCTCGCATAACGGTTTATGGTCAGTCTTTACATAGAATCTAGAACCCCAGAGTAGGATTTTTAATTTCTTCACAGACCAGTATACAACTAGAGCTTCTCTTTCTATCACAGAATACCTTAACTCGGTCCCCTTAAGACTCCTGGAGAGAAAAAGAATCACCTTTACTTCATTATCTTTTTCTTGTTGAAGAACAGCTCCAAGACCCTTCATGCTCGCATCAGTAACTAAAACAGTCTTTAAAGCGGGGTCAAAACTTCTTAACTTTGGAGTGTCTTTCAAGTGTGCTTTTAACCTATTAAATTCTTCTTCACATTGTGGCGACCATTCAAAGTCAACCCCTTTACATAACAATCTTCTCATGTTAACACTTTTTTCAGCACACCCACGTACAAATTTGCTGTAGTATTCAGCCATACCCAGGAATTTCATCAATTCATCTTTACTAGACGGAGAGGCTAAATTGTGTATGGCTTCAATCAAATCTTGTTTAGATTCTATACCCCTCTGAAATAGTGTGCCCCAAGTAATTTAAATTTGCATTTATCTAATCTTCCGGTGAGGTTAAACTGGTTAAATCTTTCGAATACTTCTCTCACTCTTAAATCATGTTCGTCATCATTACTTCCAAAAATCAACACATCATTTTGATATATATTTACTCCAGGTAGATCTCGTAACACCCTTTCTAATGCCCTTTGAAAAACGGACGCAGCCGAAACTGACCCAAAAGGCAGTCTAACAAATCTGAAAGTGCCAAATGGAGTGATGAAGGCAGTGTATTCCTTGGAGTCTCGATCCAACAAAATCTGATGGTACGCAGACTTTAAATCTACAGTAGAGAACACTTTGGCGTCTTTTAGTAGCATTAGCATTTCAGAAATCTTAGGAATAGGGTACCTATCTACAATGACCTGCTTGTTCAGAGCTCTCAAATCTATGCACAGACGCAAACTACCATCGGATTTGCGTGCTGTGACTACTGGCGCCAACCATTGGGTTCCTTCCACTTCCTCTATGATCCTATCTGATTTTAACTTATCAATCTGTTTCTTCATCTCATCTTTCACGGAGAAAGGTACGCTGCACACTTTGCTTGATACAGGTACCGCACCCGCAACTAATTTGATTTTATGTGTATACCCACATAAGCACCCCAAATTACTACTAAAGACATTAGGAAAAGATGCTCTAAGGTTCTAAAGATCTATGGAAATATTTGACACATCATTTGAGTAAGGAGTATTGAAACTTTGCTGGGAACGTGCCTTTTGACTTTGTAATGGTCCAGCTACATTTCTATATCGCGAGTGTGGCGTGAAGTTTCCTATTAGCGTTAAAGAAGTCTGCTAATATTTGTTGAGGAACTGCCAGTGAAGTTGGTGAGTTTTGACCCCATTTGTTACTCTGTAATTTGTATTGGCATCGGTGGGTCCCCCAACTGCTTTGCTCGCACACTCGGCATCTTTTAAAAAGATTCTTGCGCACGCACGGGATAACTCACCTGGTCATGGAATCCCATCCTCGTCGCCAGTGTAAACTTAAGTGAATAAATCCAGGAAGAAATCCAAAGTTGAAAGTTGTAGGTTTAATCCAGAGAATACAAAGTCCCATCCATCTCCAACAAGTGCCAGGTGCAACTAGCTCACCACAGAACAGTAGCATTCTATCTCCATGGTGCTAATCAAAAGGCAACACATATGTACAGGGAGATTAACATTGAGGATGCAGATCATTACATAAGAAACACTTAAAATCACTATATTACACAGTGCAAACTGCAGCTGTGCCTTCTGCGGGTCCTTCAGGACACAGAATCTTGCGATGGACTCGGTGACAGAGTCGGTTGCTCTTTTCTTCTGCGGTGACTGAAACCAGGAGTTCCAGAGAAGGATGGTGAGGTCTTTGCTGTTCCTGAGATTTCTTGAACAAGGGGAAAGCTCCACTTCCAAGCCCTTAGAGATACTTCCTCAAGCAGGATGCACACACAGTTCCTCTCCTTGGCAGAAACAGCAACTGCAGGCCAACCCTAGACAGCACACAGCAGAGGGGCAGTACTCCTCCTCCAGTTTCTTCTAGCACTTCTCCTTGGCAGAGGCTCCTCTTGAAGTCCAAAAGTGATCTAAAGTTCAGGGGTCTGGGCCCCACTTTTTATAGTACAAAATCCTTTGTTCTCTGGAGGCAGAGGATGTCTGTGCTCAGCCAAAACCAGTTCTGTTCTCTCTGGTGTAGATTCCTGGCAGGGGGTGGAGACAGCATTGTCCAATGCAGACCAGGCCCATTCAGGTGTAAAAGTAATCTCCTCCCCCTACTTTAAATGCATCCCATGTCTATTCAGCCCAGCCCTGACTCACCTTGGAAAGGCAGGACACACCTCGCCCCCCAAGTGGCTGTCTGAACAGAAGACACATTCCCAGCCCCTGTCACTCTAAAACCAGACAGTCAATACACAAACCTAGCAGAGGCACACTGGATGTCTAAGCCAGTAAATGCCTACTTTCTAAAAAAGGTATTTTCAAACCCAGAATGTAAAACTCATCCTTACTAAAAGATGCATCTTTACATTTTGAGTACAGGCATACTAAACTCTATTCTCCTATCTTGTTTCTGTGGGCAGTTATGCTTATAAGATGTTATAAGTAAACTTCCCATTCTATCCTATGCGACAGATAGACTTTCAATAGTGAAAAATTAAATACATTGCAATTCACTATCAGGACATGTCAAACACATCAGTACATGTCCTACTTTTCACAGGCAGTGCACCTTTCCAACAGGGGTACCTTGGGCCTACAGTAGGGTAAACGTACATGTAAGAAAAGGGAGGGTTAGGGCCTGGCAAGTGAGTGCACTTGCCAAGTCAACATGGCAGTACTAGACTGCACACAGGTACTACAGTGGCAGATCTGAGTTACCTTTGAAAGGCTGCTTGTGTGGGTGGCACAATCAGTGCTGTAGGCCTGTGAGGGACAGGAAAAAAAATAATAACATGCACACCCTGGAAGAACACTTCTGGGATGTGGAGTCATTAGTTTGTTGTTTATCTGAAACAAATTTCCAATTTAGGAGTTTGGTTCTGAAACACAAAAATGTTGTTGATTGTTATCAAAATCAACAGCGACAGCCCACCAAATCTTTTGTCCTTTGAAAGGAACTGTGTTTCAGTTGCTCCATTCAATCTACAGACATGACCGTTGAGCCAACAGCCATCTCTAAATTTGGCAGATCAAGGTCATGTTCTCCATCATCTCAACGGACACTGCTCTATCAGACAATCTCAATATACGGCCCTTAGTTCCCAATTGTTTTGGAAAGCTTCTTCTGGTCAGTCCTGAAGTCTCTATATCCTCAGACTTGTGGGCACCAGGACTCTCTCCAGCCAGGACTCATGCACAGTCTAGTCATCTTTAGTTAGCCAGACCTTTTTAGAGTGAGGACTTCCTCTCCTTTTTGTGTCCCCGAAGCAGGTAAACAGGAGACCAACCACTTACCCTTGGAGAGCTGTTCCCATGCCAGCAGTATTCAGGATTCTTAAATTCCTCTTGTCATTAAGGGAGTCCTCTTCTTTTAACAGGTGTCATGAGTTAAAAGTTAAAATTCTTCTTCCATCAGGGCCTTCTTCAGATTGAATCTTCCTAGGCCCAGAAATGTTCTGAGGAGGTGGTGATGGAGGGCCCAGATTTATCCTGTGAACTTGCCAGTGATTGGAGACATTCTAACACAGTCCAAGCGTCTCCTTTTGCAACACTTAATCTTTATCTTATTGTAAAATTACCCATGATCCCCAATTCCAATATGGCAGGACCCAGTCATCATCAGGCAGACCTGTCTTCAGCTTCTTTGACACTCCTCTACCTCACAGCATCAAAACTTGATATCCTTCCTATTGTGACCTTACCTGACTGTCTAGGAGGGACGTGAGGATGGATAGAAGAATTCCTCCCTGGTATTTCAAGAATTCAAAAGAGAATATGTTGAAACTGGCAGTGTTTGGTTGGCTGAAGGGATTTCCCCAGCCAGGCAGACCCTACCTCTCCGGTCAAGAGCAGGTGATTACACTCACTGTACAACCTGCGCCCACCCATTGATTGCTTGGCACTTAGCAGTCAGGCTTATATCAGAGGCAATGTGTAAAGCAAAGGCACAGCAGACACTTGTGATAAATGCACTGCACGTCACAAAAGAAACTTCACACAAAATGTATGTCGAAAATTTTATATTCAACACACATATTCAATCATTATAACATGAATAACAAACATATTTGGCCCTAAAAAACATTTGGAAATATTACTAGCTGTACTAAGCCCACTTGTATTATGATATCAATAGTATGCACACCGTGGACAATTCCTAATCTAACCTCACCCCCCCCCCAATTAAAAGAGAGCACCCTTATGTGGTGCACGAGATAAAAAATATGTGCATACACAAAAATAGAACACTTTTTAGCAGCACCGTGTGCCGGTGCCACGCCGGCAAACCCAATTTCAAATGTATTGTGCTTTTGGCATACAGTCAACTTATAAAGCCACACCATCGGACAGTATCATTAATCACATGCGGTCCATGTACGATCACTCACACATGCTCATTCTGCATCACCACACAGTACAACAGGTATCAACCAGTCCATATGGCATGCTCTTAAACATATACACACTCAGCACCCTAATGTAGTCGTGGCCCCAGCCTCATCCACCCTCTAGTTCATCCTGATTGGATGGAAGATAACCTCTGAGAGGCAACCAAAGTCACACTTACTCTGAGTCCTCGGGGAGCAGGTGGGAATATGTAGCAGTTCTAATTAGGTGGTAGATCTTAACATGGGGAGTTAAGCAGCCACTTTGGAAGTTCACCCACAGGTCTCAAAACACAAAGGAATCATGCAGTCTCTTGACCCACTTTCGAACTGTCTCGGAAGCGTTTCTTCAACCCAGTCATTCTCTCTTGCTACTACCTGGTGCCATGATGTTTGAAACGGGCCAGGTGTGGAGAGGGCTGTTGGTCCACAGCGAGAATGGTCAAAAAGAGAACAACCATTCAATGGGAGTAACACAGGCGAGACCCTCGATAGGATGAGACGCCCGATCAGTACACGATGATTAGGGTTGTACCCAGCAATCCAGGCACAGCATCTGGTGCACATTGGTATGAATTGCACCAGACACTTCAGATTTCAAACATGATGAGTTGTAAATCCCGCACCTCCCTGGAAATGAGGCACAATGACTGGTGTACGTTAAGATAGGTTGCACCAGGCAATTCCGATCACACACAGCGAAGAGTTGCAATTTCGTACTTCCCTGGAAATGAGGCACAAAGTCTGGTGCACGATGATGCAGGTTGTACCAGACCAGTCTGGTCACACACACACAGGTACAAGTTCAACAGAGCCACATGAGGTAGAATGAAGCACTACAATGGGTACAACCCCACCTCCAAGGGTTGCACACTGTGAATCGGACACCGCACTCAATAAGCGTGCAGTCAGTGTGAAGCACGAGAGAGATGTGGCACGATTGACGAAACGGGCCACGCCGGGTTCCGCAACCGGTGAATCCACTCACCAACACTAGACACGTATCAGTGTCAGGGTCCCTGCAGTACAGGAACCTCATGCACTAGATGCAGACAAGATTTCTCGGGCTCTGCACTAGACAATCCGGTCTTCAGACACAAGCCTTAGTTCCACATTCACACCGTGTTACCAGTTGGGATTCAGTAGCAGATGTGGGCACGTGAGAGGGCACACCTCTCCAGATGTCACAGGTAGATGGTGTAGGTCCCTCGAGGGAAATCTTTGATGTCCCTGAGATATCCAGGAGAACAGGAGGCCTGCGGTTGGGCCCTTGGAGAGGGCACCACACTTCAGCACATCCTTGGCCCAGGCCAGCTACTATTTGGACAGTTATCCTCCATGTGCACAACAGAGTCCTCTGACACTGTGCACCACACAGCCGAGGTTCTCTGGTCCCACGTCCCCACAAGCGTATCTTCCCCTTGCTGAATGATGGCACCCATAGTTATACTTACGCTGTCTTTGAAGTTAGGGGTTGTTTAGTGGGTTTCCCTTTAAACCACAGATGTCTCCCCTAAACGGTATGCCTGTCTACCATGGGCCGTGCAGATCTTAATCTTTAGTGGGGCTGTGATCCGGCCCCTAGAGGCTAAGTGTCAAAATATCTTTCTTCAATCTATCCCATTTGGCCCTCAAATGGTAGAGTTCACTGTGAGGGTACACTGATCCCAATATGTACAGTGTCATATTTCTATTTATTAGCACACTGACCTCTAAGCTTACTTGGCACAAATTCGGGGTGACGTATAAATATCTAAAAATAGTTTGTTTTTCAAGTCAAAGGCATTTCCCCTAGCACTTGTCACTGAGGTGTATTGAAACTGCAAGCCAGCTAGTGCTCTGTGGTGTCCCTGGCAGGTGTGAATAAACACAGCACACTACATCTCACATTTAACTTTCCATGCCATAGGTGCACTTGGGTACCATTTATAGTGGACTTATAGGGACGTTAAATAGGCCAAATTAAGAGTTTGTAAGTACAGCACACGTTTTAGAGGAAGCATAGGCACTTCAATACTGTATAGCTGTGGTAAAGTGCTCATAGTTCTAAAGCCGGCAAATCTAGACATGCCAAAATTAGGGGACTAGCACAAAAATGGGGTACTTTCTTACAGGAACCTTTTTAAACTCTGAACTCTCTTCTGTCTCTGATTGCATATCAATTAATATTAGGCCATATCAATCTCTTGTTGATTACCTCTCTAAATTCATTTTCAACAAAGTAAAACTAAAATCTGAGAAAAATTGTCATTTCAGACCAGTAAATCAGAAGGGACTTCTGAAAACGTCTTTATTAGGACTTCTCAAGTCATTTTCTGGGAAAGCTTGCATTACTCACCTCTTGGCCTGTGAAAAACTAATTCAGAACAGTGGGCTCTCTGACAGACATTTGCCATGTAAAATCTTAAAGAGTATCCACAATTCTTTAGACCCGCCCATCTGTCAGATTATCAGTGCTTCCTCAAGGACTCACATTGTTCATGCAGAGTTCTCAGACCTACGTAAAAAAGTTGTCCCTCTCTAGTAATGGTCTCGCTAACCTTAGGCCTATATCCCTGTTATCATCACCAGCAACCAGAGCCTCCTCAACCTCACCAACTCCCACTAAAACCCCAAAATTTAAACTTGGGATCAACTCACCATGCATATCTCCTCCACCATCATGAGCTCCATCCACTCAGGAGCACCCATAGACCCCTGCCCCCGCCATATGTTTAATCTGGGGAACAGCACAGCACCATCAGCGAATAACTCACCACCATTCTCAACACCTTTATCACCTCTGCCACCTTCTCAGATGAATGTAAACATAAGAAAGTGAAACCACTCCTCAAAACACCATCATCAGCCCCAGAGGAGCTCAAGAACTACTGGCCCATTCTCCTGCTCCCTTTCCCTAGCTAAAGTTCTGGGGAAAGCAATTAACCGCCAACTCACCAACCACCTAGAGAACAATGACCTCCTGAACTCATCCCATTCTCGGTTCCACTTAAAGCAACGTACAGAAACTGCCCTAATCGCAGAAACTGATGACATCAGGTCTCTCCTAGACTGGGGAGAAACGGCAAACCTGATCCTCCTTGAGCTCTCAGGAGCCTTCGACAGCATATCCCACTACAGTACACCCTCCTAAAAAGACTCCACCAGATGAGGATGCAAGGGACGCCCACAAATAGATCACTTCCTTCCTCACCAGTAGAACCCAGAGCGTCCACCTTCTACACAACATTTCGGGCCCAAAGGATATAATCTGCGCTGTCCCCCAAGGGCCCTCACTAAGGCTCACCCTATTCAACACTTAGATGGCCCTTCTGCCCACCCTGGTCAGGACCTATGGTATGAACATCATACCATATGCTGATGACCCTCCGCTCATCCTCTCCCTAACCGCAGACCCCACAAACTTCAAGGTCAACTACCACCTGTGCATTACCAGCATCACTAGCTCAATCTAAAACAACTGCCTCAAACTCAACAATGACAAAACAGAGGTACTCATCTTTCGAAACAACACATCCCTGTGGGATGCCTCCTGGTCGCCAGTAGAACTGGGTCCCTCACCCACACCCACACCCACAGAACTCACAAGGAACCTAAGCATCATACTCAACAGAAAACCCACCATAAAAAACAGATAAACACAGTATCCTCCGCCTGCTTCATCACTCTCAGCATGGTCCAGAGAATCTTCAAATGGCTCCCCACCAACAGCAGATGTACTGTCACCCAGGCCCTTGTCACTAGCCACCTGGACTACGGCAACACCCTCTATGTGGGTATCACCTCACAGCTCCTATACAGACTTTAGACCCTTCAGATCTCATCAGCCAGGCTCATCCTCGACCTCTGGAGGCAGGGCCACATCGCCCCTCACCTCAGAACACGTCACTGGCTCCATGTCCACAAAAGATGACAGTTCAAAATGCTAACCCACACCTACAGGGCCCTGCACAATCAAGGACCAGCCTACATCAACCAGAGGTTGAACTTCCACCAAGCCCTCAGACAACTGCGCTCCACCTCCCTTGCCCACACTCCCCACTTCCACCAAAGCAGAAGCTGCGGCCACTCCTTCTCCAACCTGGCTGCCAAGACCAAGACCTGGAAGGACCTTCACCTACCCTGCAGGAATTCAGAAAAGGTCTGAAAACCTGGCTGTTCAAATAACTACACCCGGACACAATAACCCCCAGCACCAGAATGCCCTCAATGGTGATAAGCAGTGCTTTACAAATCCATTATGATTTGATTTGATTTATCTTACATCTTAAAAATGTCTGGAACAAAAATTAAACTTCTGAACTACAGCTGAGTGTGGATATGATAACACTGGTGTTTAATTTCCAACAAACTGCATGTGCCCACAATTATCCTTAGGTGGCTCCTGTCCACTGCCCCACTCCCAACACCACCCATCCCCACACCATCAGTCCCTTCACAGAGAATGCCAAAGTTAGATCCAGTGAGCAAGCAAAGCGAGTAAGACTGTTTCCCATGAGGGGGTTCTCTGGCGGTTCTGCTGTGGTTCTTCCTCAGAATGCTTTCCCTTGGTGCTTTCCATATTTCAAAATCTGTGTGATTCCACTCCACACTATCCCAAAGAATGACGACTACAATTGGCACATAAGTGACCATCTCTCTATGCACTCTGTAGAGAGGGCAAGGATTGGGTGCGCGAGCTGCAAGTACGCCTTTTCGATAGAGAGACTGGCATTGTCAGAAACATACACTACATTCCACCGTAATCTCAGGGCTATCAGTCATGCTATCGTGTACACTTATTCACTTCCTGAACTCACCTGAACACACCTAGAGCAACCCAGTTCAATAGTAATACAAGACTCAGATGCTACATAAAAAGATACCCTGCAGAAACACAACATCTGGAATAGAAATCACTCAGGAAATAGGGACATATATACCGTCCACCATGAAGTACAGCATGTGAAATGTAACAGTGAATGCAGCACTGGCCTGTAATAAGGTCTACCATAACTCTACGGCTTGGCAGACTTGCAGTCACTGTATTGTTTTCCTGCAGCAGCTCCCACCACAGGTTGCGCTAGCATTAGGGGTATAAAAGACTGCAGAAGAGGTTGAAGACTCTAAGGTCCTGATTATGAGCTTGGATTAAAGTCCGACCTCCGTGCACACAGTAAGTTAACCTTCCTGGAGAGACGTCATTTTTGTGGGGTTTTGGTACTTAGCCTCGGTCAAGAAAATGTGCCCAAAAGAGTAGGCTGTGTGACAATACCTCTGAATTCTGCGGGGCCCTTGGAGAAACCAAGACCACCCCTGTAGTTCTTGGGACAGCTAAAGGCCTGAGCAGCTCGGGAGCTGGCATATGATCATTTCACCTTCGGTCGGAGCTTCGTTTTCATGGACTGTGGTCTCCATACGCAGGGTAAATCCATCCGAAGCTGTTTGAAGTAATGCATCAGTCTGATGTAGCCCTGATGCTTCTTGATTAATCAGGCTGACAGCTAGCTTAGGTTGCATCATCATCTGCTGCTTTTGTATCTCCCGTAAATTACCTCATTATGGGCCAAATGTATCAAGCTTTTTTGCGTTCGCAAACGGGCAGATTAGTAGAATCTGCCTGTTTGCGAACGCAAAAATTGCTTTTCTGATGTAGCAAACCCAATTTTGCGATTCGGTATTAGGAAGGGGCGTGTTTAGGGTGTCCCTTCCTAATACCGAATCGCATCGGTATGTATGAATGTTTTGTGATCCTGAATGCAGTCGCAAAACATTTGCATTTTACCACCTACTTCAAGTAGGTGGTAACCCATTCGCAAAGGGGAAGGGGTCCTGGGGACCCCTTCCCCTTTGTAAATGTATGTAAAACCATTTTTAAGAACAGGCAGTGGTCTCTGGGACCACTGCCTGCTCTTAAAAAATGAAAAAAAAATAATAATTTCACTTTTTGTAAAGCATCTCGTTTTCCTTTAAGGAAAACGGGCTGCTTTACAACAACAAAAAAATTGCTTTATTTAAAAGCAATCACGGACATGGTGGTCTGCTGAACTCAGCGACCTAACTCATTAACATTCATAAATTAGGTAATTTGCAACCATCTAGGAATCGTAAAAGTTGTACTATACACCTTCATACATTCCATTTTTCGATTTCCTAATTGCGAATCCTTGTGATTCGCAATTAGGGAATCACAAAATGCTATCTTTATGCATCTGGCCCTATATGATTCATAAACATGCAACATGATTTTCCTCCAAGAAATAGTATCTCTTACTGTACTTCTGCATATTTTATAAACCTGCATGCCCTAATTTTAATAAGTATGGATTAACTGCATGTCTATGGAATAGCAATACCAGATGTATTGAATATATTATAGAGTAGGAGTTTTAGAAATTCCTGTACATTGCTTTCATTAATTAATCACACAACATTTTGGCATATAAATGAAATTTCGTACAATTATGCAAATACAAATCTGTCATTAAGCACTGTATTTTAGAGCAAAATACAGCTTTGCGTAAAATTTTGATGTAAGGACACATTTTGTGCTAAAACATATTACCAAAAATTGACATTGCTGCAAACAGCCATGCACTTTCTCATTGCTCACGATGATCTCGTACTATACCTCTATAATGTTGCTGCAAATAGAGGCGCAATTATGCAATATGACATAATGGCATAATCTTTTGAATTTCACGTAAAAAGCATATCACAAAATTCCCAAGAGAACACAAACTATGCCAGTTCGGTTTAAATTTCACCTGGGTCCATTATAGAGCACATTGGGTCTTCAAAAAGTGATAGATTGCATTGTTTGTACAGAGATTAAAACCATTGTGAGTCTTAACACCATGTCATTTTTAGAATTAATATTTAGACGTTGACATTTCCAGTTATGCTTTTTCCTTAATAGTTCTGCTAAAACTGCCTTTGCAAGCCCTTTCGGGGACGGTATGGAAGGTTTGGTAAAGCACTGCTTACCTAATCATTTCAATATTAACTGTCCAGGTCTCTTGCAATCTAATAATCTGTGTCATAAACAACAGACTACTTACTGGATTACAGGATCCGATTCAACCCCTCAGTGTTCCACCTTTAATGAAGTAGCAGTTCAGTAGGTTAGGGTTATAGAAAAAGATCTCATGTTAGTAAAACGCATGACAGCTATTGCCCAGTGCCAATTTTCGAGATCTTGATCAATACAATTAACTGTTGGGTTGATTAAGTATTAAAGGTCCGATGTAGAGTTCGGTGAAGTTGGTACTCCCTCACAAATGGGAGGGAATACCCTGCCTGCCAAACCATAGTTCTGCCCACCCCATTTAGAGAGAGAGAGACAGACAGACAGACCTTAAGTTATCAGTCGATGCACCCCCTTTGGCTCAGTTGATGGAATACTTACTCTGACAACTCGATGGAGTAGGACTTTTCAGAGGAAGGACATTACACCATCTCCCTATTAGGGTGCACTGTTTAATGTATTTGTTTCCTGACTGGTCACCACCATGAAAAACTTGGTGGTGAGGAACAGAAAAAGAAGAAGAATGATCCCCACACCCAGGTAGAAATCTGTGAGAGTCATTGTTTTTTGTGTGTTTTAGACACAAACAACCTCTTTGGGAGTTTGTTTCTGAAAAACAAAATAAATTTAAGATAGGTTGACGACGGCCATCCATCAACATGTTAGTACATTGAAAAGAACCACCATTATGAGCTGAAAGGAATGAGTGTCAGTTGCTCTGTGTTAGGAACATTTGGAAACCTCTTTGGCCAGAACAAAAGATTCTGAAGAGCAGCTACTCATCACCTTAGTAAGCTATCGACCTTTTTGACATCAACTCATTCTTACTTGACAGAATCAGGCAAGCATTTACTTAAAAGAATCTTTCTTGAAAACTACACCATGGCACAATCTATTTGTATGCATCTTTGGGGACCTCATGGTCACTGCTTAAATCTAATTAGTTTAGGGTTACAAATGGAGAAGACAACGGCCAGGGGGACTGGTCCACATCCACCGTCTGCCAGCCTGTGGTCTAGTCAGTGGTGAGTTTTGCACGCTTCAGAGACTCCTGCATCACTGAAGCGTTCCATCAGCTTCCACAGCTAAGATGCTGGTCATGGGTTGAGGGAATTCATCTGTCAGAACAGTAGCCATTCCAGGTGTTGGGTTTGCAGGCTTCAAGAAGCTAAGCATCTTTCAGCCTGCACGTGTACAACCTCACAGCATTCCATGATAAAGTGCACTACCAGGGTTAAAAATCCAGCATCAGCAAATGAGTAAAGAGCACTGTGCAGAATAAGGGCTTCCAATAAGCTTCCACGTCACTATCATCAGCCCTCAAGCTGGAAGCTTTTGGGAGGTTGATGGGTGCGGTCTCTTAGCTGGTTGGCCAATGGGAGAGCAGGTTTCGAACAGCACAGCAACTTTAAGCACACACAGGCACCACCTTAGTTCATCATTGTCACAGATATTACGTAACGTTTGACGCGTACTATCAAGGACACAAATGGGGCAGTAGTGGATAAATCAGTGCACTGTTTAGTACAAGGAAAGGACACAAATTGCCCTGATTGACTCAATTGGTCGATTTATATCATAAAATGTAACCAGAGCCCTCCACCCAGAGTTGTCTGAAGGGACAGAAAATGCACCTCTAATGGGAGATTTGCTATCATCATTAACACTCTTCCTCGGCAGAGGAAGCTTTGAACAGCAGTCAGGCTTCACTCTCTGTGTTTCTGCACACCAAAGGGTATGCCCAGAGAGAAATGAGTTTGCTGAGCTGACCCTCTGTGAGCCTACACACATACCTGATGCTTCCAGGAAAGAAGCCAAGAACCTTAAGCCTGAGTGTTGCCCCAGTAACGAGAGAGTTGGGCATGACCTACCAGGGGAGAGTAATCCCTTGAACCGGTGAAGTCCCAATAATGCTCCTTCTGCTCCAGCTCAAGAAAGTGCAAACTCACAGGCTTACGGGTCCTGGTTGAGAAATCTGGGAGTAGGAAGCTGCAAGATATAGCACGGCAGATGCTTCGTGATGGGCAAGGACGTTTCAGGTCATGGAACGAAGAAGGTACATTTCACGGTTTTACCCTCTTTGCCCTCATTATCACAGGGTTACGAAAGGGGGTATGATCAACAGTGTCAAAGATGGCAAGAGATGCTGGAACCTAAGAGTCCAAGCATTTCCAAAGAAGAGCCATGACCGACACAGTCTCAGGTGCAACAAGTGTAAAGATGGATGGGTGCTGTGTGTACCAGTGTTTCAACCCTTGGGAACCAGAGTGGTTCTATAACTGCTCTGCACAGCAAATGTGCAAACGTGAGACACCCTCAAGGGAAACATCCAGGATCCTAATAGAAACAGGTCTGGGAAACCCAAGAAGAAACCAAAGGGTCGAACAGCCGTACAACAGAGCATGCTGCCCATGTCCCATAGCAGGTCAGCAATGGCGAGGTATGTGGTCAGTACAGAGGGACCTACAAGTTACTAATGCTAACCCTTTTGACATAGGTGAACACGGATCATGTGTGTGCACCATAACATGGGCCTGTCTCATGGATTGCAGTCTTGTTGAACTGGGAGGGGTGCCCAAAGCACTACCCTCATACTGGTAGAAGCCTACCAACTTCACCAGAAGTTAAACAGCACAAGCACAGTGATGGCAACATATGGTGTAGTAATCAGTAGTAGCGAACAGGACCTTTTTACCCTGTGTCACTGTAGTGAGGCCTACAGGTTCACTCACCTTTTAAAATTTCTGCAGCTGTGTGCTTAACTCACTCTTGGCCTACATCAGGTAAATGTGGAGTGTGGCATAGCGCAGAAACAATGACTCTGCTTGGTTGTATGTGTGCCTGGGAAGCGCACAGTACAGGAGTAGGGCATTCCTATGTACTACATGTGGGATTAGTGAATGTGCTGAGTGTATAAATGCATGTGAGGAATACATGGCATGACAGATGTAGTGCTGTACAGTGCGTGCACAGTGAATGAATGTGCTTGGTGTATGTGTGCTTGAGTGAAGTGCAATACATAAATGAAGAAGTGTTGTGCAGCACACATATGGTGAATATGTGTGTGCTGCCAGTGTGTATGTTTGTAAATAACACACCCTAGTTAAATGAAGAAAAGGTTCAGTGCTGAACAGTGTTCGCAGACTGGGTGTGTGTACTGAATGCTTGTGTACATGTAAGGGTACAATGAATGGAGGTAATAGTGTTGAACAGTAAGTGTGCTGTGAATATACACTAACTTAGTGTGCCTGCAAAGGTACACTATATGGGGGACCCTGGTTTCCATTTTAGGAAGCCCAGTCCTGCCTGGTGAAAACAGGAGGTGAGGAAATCCGCCCGCCGACAGATTTGTGTATTGCTGCATTCCTGTGAGGTGGGAGTGACACAAACTGGAAGGAAAAGGAAGAGATGACCTTTATACTTCAAAAGATTGCCCTTTTATTCAGGGATGAATCACAAGGAAGGGGGCTGAATGCATCTCAGGAAGGGAGATAGGACTGATAAGGGAATCATAACGAGTAGGGATGCGGGTCTCAGATTAACCTTTTGATGCACATATCACTGTGGCTGACATCCGGGTTTGGACTCTGGTCACTCCCAGTGACCATGTTGTGGGACAATCAGCTTCTGAATCATGCCTGCAGTGACAGACATTTTTCATGAGGAAAAGAAGAAAGAAAGAATTGTCCACTTCAAAAGATGCAGAGCCCCAACATAAAACTTCAAACACTTAGACCCTAAATCACATTTTGTGCCTGAAAAAGGACTTTAAGAATGGGAATTTTCTAGAATATTTCATTGGCAAAGCAGCCAGATAGATTGTGTCAGAAGGGGAAGCTCTGCAAGGTGTCTGCCTGTGACCTGGGCTGTGAGCCAAGGTCTGCTAGTCTCCCTGCTGGGTGAGGTGACATCACACATGGAAATCAAGACCGCCTGTTCTGCTTGCCAAGACCAGTGTGCCTGTGAGGAAGGGAAGAGGAGAGCATTGGAGGGATTGAGGTCCCGAGGGGAGGATTCCCTAAGCGAGGTGAGGAGAACAGCTGTGCACCAATGGGGTCGTTGCCCATGTGCAGGAACATTCTGGAGATGGCCGCCATGATCTTAGCCATGAGAGGAGTGCCATGCGGGAGGTGCAAGGGCTGTACCGCCTTGCTGCAGTGACCCTGTATGCGAGAGGGGACCACTGTTGAAGTTATTGGGCACAACGCTTTACCCTTTATGAATTATACTTCATGCAAGCACACATACACCCAGCACATGCTTCCATTGTGCTCACAGTGCACAGCATTACATCTTTCATGTAATGTATTCCTCACAGGCTTTCATACTCTCAGCATATGCACTAACCACACATAAACTGCACAATACTGATCTATCCCTGTACTGTACCCTTCCCAGGCACACATGCATACAGCACAGTCACTACTCCTGTGCTGCGCAGCACTCTTCATCTACCTGATGTAGGCCAAAAGTGAGTTGGGCTCACAGCAGTGGAAATTTTAAAAATCTGAGTGAGATCGTAGGCCTCACTCTAGTGACACAGGGTAACAAGCATTTACAATGCAATAGGTCTCGTATTACTGAAAGTATGAGCTATTGTCATTCCATCTAATTGCAACGCCAATAGCTGAAACTTTCAGTTTTGTGAGAGCTATTGCATTGCAAATGCATTTTTTTTATTGCAGCTGCTAATCTTTTACCTCTGTTGTGCGTGTGGGTTGCAGCAGCTTGTATGCGCATGCTGCAAAACATCTGTTGTTTAAGGCTGGCCTTTTATCAATCTCCTACGCATGTGACTCGTTATGCCACTGTTTCACTCTCTAAGCGTGCAGTTTTATTATGTACCCATTACGCCTGATTGCAAGACACACCAACAACAGAGCTGCAGGCAGCAGCAAAGGCTGCATCACACCACCAAAGGTGTACAAGATCAAAAAGCTTGTTTGTAACAGAGCATGTTTGTAATGGAGCATGAACAGAAGCATTAAACTGAGGTGATGCCTCTTACTTTCCCTTTGTCTCGGATAGGTCAATGGGAGGCTGCACGTTAAAACAGAGCAAGTGAAATAGGCTTCTAAAGGACACATACAAATAACAAAATGGCGGAAAGTGAAGATGGTAAATCAAAGCTACAGGCAGGGTGAGAGAAAGGCCGGGAGGGGGGGGGGGGGCAATCAGGAACCTGAACAGCATGCACCACCTGAAATTAAATGCCACAGAGGAAATGCTCCAGCAGGTAAACATGCCTGTTGGACCCATTAGAAGCTAGGCTTTTGTTAATTTTACAACGCTTCTCTTAATTTGAAAGGCTTCAACAAGAGGACTTCCCCAACATTTTTTCAACTTATTTAGTTGTACGTGAAGTTCGCATTACTTTGAGTGTTTTTGAAAATATATCTACAAATGTGTGTGGTTACTTTTTAGTACATTTTAAATACTTATCTTATATTTGAATTACGTGGTGTTTTATATCTAGTGTAACTTCAAACTGCGATGACTGCTGAAACATGGAAGGGACTTAACTATTTCCCCACCTTCCAGCAAGATTAAAACGCAGATACAATACCGGGTGATGAAACAGGGGGGCAGATTTATAATAACTGGCGCATCCCTGCATATCAGCAGGGATGCGCCAGTTATTGTGCGCCACAGCTCCGCCAGCATGGATGCGCCGCATTTACAATGCGGCGCACCATGGGGCAAAAACGGCACAGATGCGTGACGCATCTGTGCCGTAAAAGTTGCACATTGCTGGAGTTGCGTCGCAAGTGCGACGCAGCTCCAGCAATGCTTTGGGGGGACCTATCTTCACAATGCTGCGTCAATCCTTACGCCTGCTTCAAGCAGGCGCAGGGTTTTGACGCAGCATGATCTCAAAAGTGACTGAGTGAAATCTTGTAGATTTCACTCAACCACTTTTAGGAGGCGTTCCTGCGACGGAACGCCCCCCCCCCCTGCACAGGTACACCTACTGCTGGCGCAGGGCTTTACAACGTGACGCATCTCCCAGATGCGTCACGTTGTAAATACCCCGCAGCATGGCGCAGGATTTGCGCCGCCGCTGCGTCACAAAAGTGACGCAACGGCGGCGTAAATGAGGCGCAAGGGCCTCATAAATCTGCCCCATGGAGTTGAAGTAATTAGAAATACTCCCCCGAGTTAAGGAGCCACTTACAAACTTTTATTTCGGCATGTCAGCAATTGCACTCGAGCAGTGTCAGGCAATAACGAACAGGCGTCTTTTGGCGTTTAATCTCGATGAGACTAAGAGCAAGCAGCAGCCAAGGACAGAAAACAGCAATTTAAAAAGAAGAAAGAGTTCTCCAACAAAACACATAAGCAATAAAACGGGAAGAAGACTGTAATCAGCCGGTGCTCCTCTGGCTTGACCGGAAGTGAGCTATCCATCGGCTGCCAGAACAAGTCAGAATGCTCCCATTAAGAGGGGCACTGGAGGGGACCTATGGCAAGCAGCATGCAGGCATAAACTGGTGTAAGTAATTACAAAAGGTCTTGCCGACAGCGCATGCGCTGTAGGCTCGACCTAAAAATGACCTGTTCATTCCTACTGATTACTTCACAGTATGCTGCCACAATCGCACTCGTTCTGCTCAACTCCTTGTGAAGGCAGTAGCCGTCCACCATTTTGAAGATAGTGCTTTGGGCATCCATCTCAGTCCAATCCGTGAGACAGGCCTATGTCATGGCCCACATGCATGATCCGTGTTTACTCACGCATTAGGGATCCAGACTACAGACCAGCTGGGCACTCAGGGCAGGGGTATACGTCTTGAACCATGCAGAGGATTTTCTCGTCCCTACAGTAATACCTAGATTACCTACTGGTAATTTCATCACTTCGAGTCCGCTCTCTAGGGGGCATATTATCAAGAAACGGCGTTAAAATTATCACCGCTTTAGCGGCAGAAAACTGCCACTAAAGCAGCGATAATGGGCTTGATAATATGCCCTTGAGAATTCCCATAGAAGCCCATGTTCTGGTGTCAACATGGGCTTCTATGGGAATTCTCTGCGGCATATTATCAAGCCCATTATCGCCGCTTTAGCAGCAGTTTTCTGCCGCTAAAGCGGTGATCATTTTAACGCCCTGCTTGATAATATGCCCCATGGTTCTTACTCAATTCCCTAACTACATAGAGAAATTAATGATTTTGAGGGACTTGGCTTTACAGAGCTGCAGTCGTCAGGGACTGCCTGTCCTCCCTGTAATATTCAGATTACCTGGAATGTCTAGCATTTTTGCAAGCAATATATTGCAAGTTCCATTATATCACTCCAAAAGCATGAACTGTGAGTAGGACTAGATGCAAACAGGGCCGGACTGGTGATGCCGAGCACCGGGCAATCCCTTGGTAGGCCGGAAGGGGTGGGGGCCGGTTTCTTCACAGGGGGCCGGTTTTGTTACAGGGGCTGATTTTTTAAAAATCGGCACCCAGCAACAAAATCAGAAGGCCTTCCTGCCAGGCCTGCGTCCGTGACAGAGAGACAGAGTCAGACTCACTGCTCTGCACAGTGCACTCTGCCCTCTGCTCTGTGGAGAAAAAGCACAACTTCCATTGGTGAGGTGACCTCCTCTCACGAATGACAGAGGTGCTTTTTACCCACACAGACAGAGGTGCAGTAGTTGGGTTGAATTCAGTAATGCGTGTGCATCTCACACGCACGACTAAATACAGTCCAAGTTAGTAGTACCCAGCTACTGCAATGTGCATGCACACTGCGCAGGGGCAGGGTGCGCGCAGGCCGTGCCCACACACTCTTTCGGCGCCACGATGCCACCACCACTCGTGACCAGGCGCGGAGGTGCTCCAGCGCAGAGTGCAAAATCCCTCCCTCCGTCACGGACCGAAGATCTCACATACACACACTATCCATACATACGCTGGTGGGGCCCATAACACCAGCATTCACTCACCATCAGTCCGTATGGGAGGCGATTATCTTTCCAAGCGCTGGAAAATGAGAGGGAAAATACCACTTCTACCCTAATGAGTGACAAATCTACACCTCCTTCTGATACTCATTAGGCCTTAAACTTCACCTTTAGTATTCCTCTCATAAATCAGTTAGTTGCAGGTTTAGCTTAACCTCTAATTCTCTAATTAATCTTTTTATTAACACATTTCAATAAATAAACAACCCATTTCTGTAGATAATCAATTCAAATTTTATGTTAATATCGCAAATTAAATCATTCATTTGATCAAGTTGCCATCCATATTTACCTATTCTGGCTAAATGTCATCCTCTATGTCAAATCTGGCAGTCTCGCAAATCTATGCCCATCAATTCAGTAGGTTCAGTTCATCAGGAGTTTGGGGCATTAATTCAGTCCGTCAAAGATTCAGGCAATCAGCTGTCCTGCAGTGTCACTGTCCTCTCCGTCAGCATAACGTCAGGAAATCGAGAAAGGCCAGAAACGAACCCGCACCAACCTCTCTATTCTACCCTAATTTATAGTAAAAATCATTGACAATTTGTATCAAAAATGGGTCTTCAAATGTTCTGATTGGTCCATTGAAATCGTCTGACAGGATTTTCATCAAAATAAAGTCTCTGATGTCATTATACTTGAATTTTCCGGTTTTTAGTAGCACATTATTGTTCATTCAGAAAAGCTGGCTTGCGTCCCGGAGCAACCTTGAAGGGTACATGTTCATCTGGGGTCACGACGAGGTCACTGTGTAGCTGTTGTCAGCGCAGGCGCACTTCACCCAAGCCTTGTTCGGCGTCAGCAGTCGGGTTAGGCACCAAGGCAGCCATCTTTCGATAGGCCAAAATGGTCAACTTAAGCAAAGAAACACAAAACGTAATTAATACATAAAAATGACTAATTAAATGTTATTCCCTTGCTAATGTATGTATTTATCTAGCAAAAAGCGACACTCAGTGCGGTTTATACTTACTAAATAAAGCACGAATCACAATTACATCACAAAAGCGACATATATCATGCAATATTCTAATTGTCTATCATTAGTATGCGTACAGAATTTAGTTCACATATTAATTAAACCATGCAGATGCAAATCCCATGTGTAATTCATATATTAGTAAGGTTGATAAATATTTTTCCACATCACTCCAATCCATTAGTTCGATTAAAATTAATTAATTAATCTGATTATTAAAACAACATGCAAAATGGGGTGGGTATACAAAATTTGGCATAACCCGCTCCAGCAGAGGCACCTGACCTGCCTTAATGTAGGCAGTGACGTAGGAGGGGGTAAACAGCCATTACAACGTGGCTGTTACCCCGCAAGTCATTACATCGCATGCGTTACAACGCATGCGGTGTAACAACGCGTAGCCATTACTACGCATGCCATTACATCGCATGCGCTTTTACAATGCACGCGATGTAATGGCAATCCACATCGTCGTGAGGAAACTGAAGCTGTTCCGTTTCCTCACAACGACGTGCACCGCCCCTCAGACGAAGATGGAACCACGAGGAGAGAGAGGTAAGGGGGATTGGGCTTGGGGTGGGGGTTACTTTTTTAGGGTTTAGGGTAGTGTCGAAGTAGTGTTGTAAAGTTTGTGTAGTGTAGGGTAGTGTTTTAGGTTTTATGGCACTGTCGGGGTTGTGCAGGGTAATGTTACAGTGTAGGGACCGGACTGGGGGTGGGGGGAGGGTCGTGCTGGGTGTAAAGTTTTAGGGTTTAGGGTAGTGTTGTGGTGTTTGTGTAGGGTGGGTAGTGTTTTCGGATTTAGGGTAGTGTTTGGGGGTTGTGCAGGGCAATGTTACAGTGTTGGGACCGGACTGGGGGAAGGGGGGAGGGTCGTGCTGGAGGTAGTGTTTTAGGGTTTAGAGTAGTGTTGTGGTGTTTGTGTAGTGTAGGGTAGTGTTTTAGGGTTTAGGGTAGTGTTGGTGGGTCGTGCAGTGTAGTGTTACAGTGTAAAGACCAGACTGGGGGTGGGGGGAGGTTTGTGCTGGGGGTAGTGTATTAGGGTTTAGGGTAGTGTTGTGGTGTTTTTGTAGGGTAGGGTAGTGATTTAGGGGAGTGTCAGTGGCTCTTGCAGTGTAGGGACCTGACTGGTGGTCAGGGGAGGGGCGTGCAGGGGGAATTATTTTAGGGTTTAGGGTAGTGTTGTTGTGTTTGTGTAGTGTAGGGTAGTGTTTTAAGATTTAGTGTAGTGTTGGGGTGTCGTGCAGGGTAGTGTTGAGTGTAGGGACTGGACTGGGGGAAGTGGGAGGGTCGTGCTGGGGGTAGTGTTTTAGGGTTTAGGGTAGTGTTGTGGTGTTCGTGTAGTATGGGGCAGTGTTTTAGGGTATAGGGTAGTGCCGGGGGGTCGTGCAAGGTAGAGTTTGAGTGTAGGGACCGGACTGGGGGAAGGGGGAGGGTCGTGCTGGGGGTAGTTTTTGAGGGTTTAGGGTAGTAGTGTGCTGTTTGTGTAGTGTAGGGTAGTTTTTTAGGATTTAGGGTAGTGTCGGGGGGTCGTGCAGGGTGGTGTTAGGACTGGGGGTTGGTGGAGTGTCACGCAGGGATACTAAATTAGGGTTTACGGTAGGGCAGTGTACACACACCTTTCATACTTTTACCATAAGTATACCTTTACCACGCATGCCTTTGCGTTATAATGGCATGCGTGGTAAAGGAATATGCGTGGTAAAAGTATGCGATGTAATGGCATGTAGTTGTAATGACAACGCGTGGTAATACCCGCTTTGTAATTGCACGTGTTGTATTACTATGTGTTGTAATGAGCTATATTCTCTTTTGGCGTCACGCCGCCTCCACCACTCGTGTCCAGGCACTGAGGCACCTGACTTGCCTTAATGTAGGGAGTGATGTAGGAGGGGGTGCAGATCATTCACTGGTCCCACTCACACGTCGCACAGCACGATGCGTGAGTCTGACCAGTGATCTGCCCTCCCTCCCTAAATTCGCCCACCTGCGCCGCAGAGAAGTTAGTTCTCCTGGCCTCCGGCTGATTCACTTCACACGCAACTGGCAAATTAAGGTAAGTAAAAAAGCGTCCCCTTTACAGAAGGTCTGTCAGAGCAAAATAATTGCATGCATTGAACGTGTGTTTGCTATTTGCACGAAGCGGTAATCCTGCATTACTATAAATTATCCAACCTTCATTACACGAGAGCCCTTTTAAAGGTTAAAATGGAAAAATACATGTTAAATATGGGATATTAGGCTTACTGCCCCTTTAAAACGATTTCCTACTTTTTAGAGCTATTGCTTGCAAATGTAGCTTTTTTTTACACGAAAAACATTCCCTTTTGCACAAGCAAGGTGTGTGTGCTAACATTACAGATTTAAAGGCAGATTCGTAATTTAAAGCTGCATTTTCAGTACCATAAAGATTATCTGGGTTTGTAACTCAATTAACTGGCATGCAGTATTACAGAGAGAAACCAACTGTAAATGAGGCTGAAGGGCCAAATATTTGTGTCAGGGAGCTAGATCACCAGCACACCAGGTGGTGTTTTGGGAGACAAGTCTGGGATGGATGCACAGGGCCATGGTACTCGAGTAAGCACATCTACAAGGCAAAATAGGTGTGTTAAATGCAGGCCGGGTAACATGCACATTTAATGGTGCACCCGTGGTGAAACAGAGCCTCAATATCAGTCAAACATCAGTGTGAGTGGCACTTTAGGGAGGGCTCCTATTTTGGGCGTCCTGGTCTTTGACACACAGCCACGTGAGTCTACTGTCTGACCAGTCTGTGCTCAGAACCAGCCTGCGCAGCTTTGTGACAGCAACTCCGGGACTACACGTGCAGGACATCAAGGGGTAAGCTGTAGCTAGCTCTCTAGGTTAATGCACCTCCTGCGGAGATCTGTGTCTAGCCTGTAGGTCACAGGTTTCCTCCCAGCAGTATCGCTTAACCATTCATCCATGGTTGAAAAGATGATTGACATTGCATTCGTGTGATAGGCACATCCATTATTAAAGCGCCTTGATACTTGGGCGATAAAGCGCTCTAGGAGTATTGGTTTATTGGAACAGAAGAGCCCATTGGTATAGACCAATGTTCTTCTCAGCAGCATGCCTAAAACAACACTGCTTTTAATACCAACACAAGCTTTCACTTAAAGTATGTTCGTGAGGCAATCATGCTGTGTCAGCGCTTGTTTAAAAAAATTCCGAACAAATCGGAACCAAAATATATTGCACCAGATTGATCACAATAATCTTTCAGATTATAGTTATTCATCCGTGTTCAGTTTATTACTCTATGGACATAAATGCTCTCTGTGTCCTATTTGATGTTTATTGCACTTGAAAATAATGTGAACAGAAACATCCAGATTTTAGAAGTCTTTTTCACTACCGCAAATAATGACACACTACCACGCCCGCATATTATCAGTGGGTTTGAGGAGAACTTTGTGTTTCTTGAAACTGATAGGCCTGAGTGAGAATTTTCAGAGTTAACGAAAATCATTGTTATAAATGGGGCTTGGGTTTAGGTAGACGAGAGGGTAAACGTTGTCCATTGTTTTTAATGTATTTACTGAATGCATGCTGTAAGGTAGCTCAGTAGGGCAACCATCAGTTACTGAAATATTTGTGTACTTTTTAGGTCACAAGTTTTTGCCTGACAGGCAGGACGCAGCCTATTATCCTCTGATATTGATAAAATGAGTACCATTGTGCTGAGTAACCATAAAGTAGGAATAATCCATGATGAAGTGCATGTAAATGACATCTGGAAATTACATATAAATCTTGAAAATATATAAGGGTGTTAGACCTGGCATCTTTTGGCGTGTTTCCCCTGTCTTTTTGCTTCCTGCCTTCCTGGTTTTGACTGTTTTTGCTGGTTTAGTGTCTCTGCACACTTTCCCACTGTTGTCCAGTGTTAAAGTGCAAGTGCTCTTGTATAAATTATGATATGAATTGGTGTTTCCATGATTGGAATATTTGATTTACTAAGTCCCTAGTAAAGTGCACTGAGGGTGCCAGGGCTTGTAAATCAAATGATGCTGCTGGGCCAGCAGCACTTATTGTGCCACCCACTTAAGTAGCCTATTTAAACATGTGTCAAACCTTTGCACAATTGTTTGAGGTTAAGTGCGTTTTTAAATGTCTTTATATTATTTTATATCAAGAATAAATCGTTGATATTGAAATTCATGTTTCGTGCTCAAGACATTTCATTTTTTGGTGTTCACTATAGGAATGTCTGTGATTTATGACTGTTTGACTGGGTATCCTAGTGCACCATAAGGTCATCATTTACTATGCTTTAAAAGTTAATACAATTAAATATGTTATGAAAAATGTGTTGAAAAATGCATTGTTTTGGCCTTTCTGTCTCCAACATTTTCTTGGGGGCGAGAACTTCCCAAACTTCCACTAGTAGTGGTCGCTTACTGCACTTGCTCACTAAACACCAAATGGGGGCTGGTCTCACTTATACTTTGTGCTCTCTGATTCACAACATTTGTGTCTATTTTTGGTGCTCTCTTTAAGCATGTCTATGGGTACATATGACTGGGTAACCTGGTGCTCTTTAAGGTCATCATCTACTATTTACTGCACTTTGAAAGTTAATACAATTAAATATGTAATGAAAAATGTGCTGTAAAATGCACCATTTTTGTCTGTCTTTTTCCAAAATGTTCGTGGTGCGAGACCCCCCCCAACCCCCCTAGTAGTGGTCGGGCTCGCTCGCTATGCTCGCTCACTCCACGATGGACAGGTGCTGGTCTGGAAAAATTTGCCAGGGCTGCTTTCATTTCCCAGTCTGGCCCTGGATGCAAAGAGGATTACAAGTAAGTAACCTAACCTTTACTTTCAGCAGGAGTGGGGGACCAATGTACCACAATAATGTAAACCAGTGAAGGTGTACCTAGATGATGTTAATAACTAGCAGAACACAATTTGAAAGGTTTGACCGTGTAGGACATTAGGCATCAGTTGTGAGGGCACTTTTAGCAGCCGGTGCTATTACCATCTGCAAAACTGGCCACATAGATAATGTTGCAGGATTTTACAAATGTCAGACTTAGGTTACAGATACCGGGGTCATCAGTTGGAAAACTAGATAAAAGGCTGCAGGTATTTACAAGTGCATGACTTAGGTCATAGATACCACAGTCATTAGTAGGGAAACAGGTAAAACGTATCAGGTATTCATAAATACAATACTTGGATCACAGATCCCAGGGTGATCAGTGGAGGAACACATCAAATGTTGCAGGTCTTTACAACTGCCATGCTTAGGTTCTAGAAGCAAGGGCCATCAGTAGGGGAACACACAAAATGTTGTATGTATTTGCAAATGCCAGACATATCTATCAATCATCTAGGCTTGTATAGTGCTGCTTGTCACCCGAGGAGGTCTCCAGGCGCTGTGGGGTTTGAACAATCCTCGGTCGTAGAGAGGTGCAGGTCGAAGAGCCAGGTCTTCAGCTGCTTCCTGAGACGTGCATAGGTGGAGGTCGTTCCAGGACTTGGCAGCAAGGAAGAAAAAAGAGAGACCCCCACTTCTGCTCCGATGGATGCTTGGGACCTGGGCTAAGGAGAGGGAGGAGGAGCGGAGCTCTTTGGTCGGACGGTGGAAAGTCAGGCAGTTGTTGATGTAGGTGGTCCGGTTTCATGGAGGGCTTTTTAGGTGTGATTGAGGAGCTAAAAGAGGCATCTTTTCCGAACATGGAGGCAGTGGAGGGCCCTGAGGTGAGGGATCTTCTGGGTAGGTCGAGGATGAGTCTTGCTGTAGAACTCTGGAAGGTTTGGAGGCGGTTGAGGAGTTGTTTGGATACTACGGCGTAGAGTGTTGCCGTAGTCAAGATGACTGGAGATTAGGGCCTGTGTTACTGTCTTTCTGGTTGAGATGGAAATCCAGGGGAAGATCTTGTTCATTCACTCCTTCTAACTCAATTTCCTTAAAACAGCTCTGAAAGTAATAACATTTTAGACTCACCTCCATTCACTAAATGAGCAATGCCAAGAGTTGTCCCATAGGAGCAGAGGTAGGACTTTGAAGTAGGACCGGCTTTAGTGCTGTTGGCACCCAGTGCAACAATCATTTTTGGTGCCCCCGCCTGCTCAGATTATCTCACTACCGCCAGGCAAAAGTGGCCCTCCTCTCTACGCCCTTCCAGTCAGCACCCCCATACCGAGGTCAGCGCACAGTACGGCCCTAAAGCCGGCCCTGCATTGACGTACGACTCAACGCCTGCACCAGTGTACTCCAGGAGACTTTAACTTTAATTTAGAGTGCCTGCAATGGTGATAATTATTTTCAAATCGATCATTGGACTCCGCCTATTTAGAATAATGCGGTATTATCACACAAACGAGACGCCTTAATACCAGAACATCATGTAACTCTGTGACTGCTACCAGCAGCAAAAACATTGCCGGGGTGCCTAACACACACATGCAATAAACGTGCCGTGCATGTGATGACTTCAAATCATTACACATTGGAGTGCACAGAAGGCACTCCACCATGCCAAATGCTGCACACACATCTGTGCCTTTATTTTCATTACAGGCTGCCATTTGCAGCATTTTTAGAACAGATCCAGAGAAATTTAAGGGAATAACAGGTGGCAATAATGGCTCTGTAGGTTAATTCTGAATGTGTTCTTCAGTAAGAAAAAGCTAACTTAAATACCAAACACAATTTTAGAAAACAACGGGAATCATTGACATTTCCAGAATTTTTGAGAATGCTGTACAGTGGGGAAAAAGTCTGATAACATGGTTATTGCTTAGTTCTGAACGACCTATTAAATGCCACTGGTGGCAACCAAATACGAGAACATGTACCCCTGAATCAGTGCCGCACTCTCACAGGACCCACGCGAATAACAGCAGTGGATAAATGGTCTAAAACATAAGTGTCAGGGCTGTTGTCAGGAGACTTGGACCACCCGTTGCCCCTGCCAGCGCTGCCAATGACGGTACCAACACAGCTACTAACTATCAAAGTCCTACAAGTCTGGCAAGTCAGACTATTCCAAGCCCCCAAAACCTTGGCTTGGCTAGCAAGTATTAGTCATTTTTAATGTACAATGAATTAATAAACATGTTGTGCTTATCTCAAAATTAGAAAAATAGCGGCACCATGTGGTAGACTACTATGAGTGTCGGTGTAAGCAATTAAGTTCCGGTGGTAGCATCGTAAACCACCATCTCAAGTTAAGCAGTAGATACCAGTTCAGGTTCAAACCTAGATAGGATTCTAGCTGGTTATTCCAGAAAAGAGTTTGCTGCACAATTTTGCGGCAATTTGTCCAGGCAAACACTGGATATTACATATTTCCAAAACTCATAACATCCAGTACCATTGCTTTATACTCCCCTCTGAGGCAAGAAGCTCAGAATGCAGCAATAGGTGCGCATCAGTAACTACTGTACCGGACATTATCAATATTTATTGGATTTACAATTAGCACCTGGGATTGCCCTGGTTTTGGAATGAGGCCTAAGTGGCGCATTTGTGAAGTAACATTTTCCACGGTGCACCAAACTCCTCGTACATCCGGCGACAGCCAGGTATTGCACACCCATTACTCTGTAACTTTGAGCTTTCTCTGTTTAAATGTTTATTTAATCTGTTCTGCGAGAGAACAGAAAGGAAACATTGTTCACTGCATGCTTCATTGCTTTTACCCTTTGGTCTGCCTTTTGCACATATGAAAATGTTCCCTTTCTTTCTGACGCTTACACTCGCTTTCAGTTCACTTTCTGCAGGAATTTCCAGTTAAAATTGTAGCATGAGGGAATCTTAGCAAGGAAACCATTGGACCTGGGCCAAAGCAAGGAAAATGGCCCATTTGACTAAGATTGGTGTAGTAAAACCCAGAAATTATCAGGGTTCAATAGGCCCCTGCATACATTGCACCAATAGTAGCTACGCTGTCTGAATTGATGAGTGGGTAGCTACTCCTGATGTATAATTTACATCCCACTTGGTGCTCTCACAAGCTCATGAAAGTACTCATATTTCCATGCGATTCCTGGGTGCCCTATTACTACTATTATCCCTATCACCACTACAAGCTCAAACGCCCCCTTCACCAAATCACTCCTGTCAAAGTTGCGCTGTTTGCTCCACAACTTCTGCACTTCAACAAAAGCTGGAAATTTCTGACACAATCATTCTTCGCAATCTTGACATTCTTTTCCTCACTGAGACCTGGTTCAACGACACCTCTGATACTATTTTTGAACTTCTGCTTCCCAGCGACTACTCCATCGTTAGAAACGATAGAACAGATAAAGTTGGGGGAGGTATTGCAATCATCTTCAGAAACTCCCTTCAATTCAAGGTTTTTCTTAACAGCTCCTTCCATACTTTCCAATGCCTTTCTCTGGAGCTTCAAGTGCAACACTGCTCCCTTCTCAGATTTCATGCCATTGATCACCCGCCCGGTGACTGCTCCTCTTTCTTGGAGGAACTCACCGACTTCACCAGCGACCAATACTCTCAAAGTGATTTATCTGGGAGATTTTAATCTCCACTGGGGCTCCTTGGAAGACTCAGCTGCCAATAAGCTTGCCACTTTTCTCTCAGTGATTGATCTCATCCAACACTGCACGGAACCAACACACTCGAAGGGCTCAATTCTTAACCCTGTTATATCCAAAGCTGATATGCTAACTGTTGCTGTCCCTATTCCAGTAGACTGGTCCAACCACTTCCTCATCCCCTTCGCTCTTCACCTTTCTTACTCTGTAACTCTTGGCCAACCTAAAAGGACTACTACCTGGTTCAGTAACACCAAAAATATTGACCTTGACATTCTTTGCGATTCTGCTATGCTATCACTTCCAATGTTAGACCCTATTTCGGATGTTAAAGATCTTACCTCCCAATGCCTCTCCAGCCTTGCATTTGAAATTGATAATGTTGCTCCACTTCAAAGCAAAAAGAAAAGGCCTATTCCTTCTGCTCCATGGTTCAATAAATCCCATTATGCAGAAAGGAAGAACCTGAGACTCCTGGAGAAACAATGGAGACAATCACCATCCACCACTAATCTCTCTATTCTGTGCTCAGCAAGATCAAATACCACAAACACATCTTCCATGAAAGAGCGTCACACTTCAGAACCCTCCTCGACTCAGCCAAAAACGGACACAAAAACTATTTGACCTCATCAAGAATACAAACGCCTCTCCCTCAACCTTCAAGCCTGACGATCCTCGAAAAAAAGAAAAAGCAGCCGAATTCGCTATATTCTTTGATGAAAAAGTGAAATCGCTAGTGGATCAGGTCATTCACCGTACCCCCCTAAAGGAGCGCAAATCCTTAGTCTCTTGCCAGAACTTTGACATCATCTCTGAAGATGCCCTCCTCAAAAGATTCTTGAAACAAAACCCTCTAACCATTCTTCCGACCGCATCCCTAGTGACATCGCCATTGACTTCCACACACACACTCTTTCCTATTGGACCAATCTGGTTAACCTCTTCCTCAGCCAAGACTCCCTTCCTGTTGCCCTTAAAACAGGACAGGTTAACCCACTTTTTAAAAAACCCTCCGCTGATGCGAATGACCTCAACAACTTCCGCCCCATCACCAACCTCTCTTTTCTTGCGAAAATCACAGAAAGATGTGTAGCGAAACAACTTTCCCTACATATTAAGGATAACAATTTTCTCGACGAATTCCAATCTGGTTTCATGCAAGATTTCAGCACTGAAAAAGCCTTGCTGCAAGTGACCGACTATGCCCTGCGTGTACTTGACGCGGGGGAGTCTTGTCTTGTGATTCTTCTAGACCTTTCTGCAGCCTTTGACACAATTAATCACAACACTCTCCTAAACACTTTAAAACAGAGAATGGGCATGGAAGGCACAGTGCTTAAATGGTTTGCTTCTTTTCTCTCGGACAGATCTCAAGTGATTAAAATAGTGAACAGCCTTTTGTCTTCAATGGCAGTAGGTCAAGGCGTCCCTCAAGGATCTATACTCGCAACCACTTTGTTCAATCTTTATTTGGAACCATTGGGAAATCTCTTAAGGAAATCTGGGATACTTTACCACCTCTATGCTGATGACACCCAAATCTACCTTAAGGTGCCTTCCTCACACGACAGCTCAATCTTCAACTCTATTCTCAACTCTATTCTAAAATGGATGTTAGCTCATCAACTCATTCTGAATCCTTCCAAAACTGAATTCCTCCTCCTCTCTATCTCACTCTCTCCTCTTCCTGTTCAATCTTGAATGAATAAACTAAACTTACTGAACAACAAACCTATCGTTGTCGACAGTGCTAAATCCCTTGGTGTCGTACTTGACAAAAGGCTCAATCTACACTCCCACATCAATTCCATTGCAAAGAATGCACGTTATCAACTGCGCCTTCTCTGGGGGATTCAATGGTTCTTTCCGGAGCAAGATCTAAAAACCTTGGTCCAATCTCTGGTTCTCTCTAGATTGGAGTATTGCAATTCTCTGCTTGCTGGCCTCCCCAAATCCCACCTTTTCCCTCTCAAATCAGTACTGTATTCAGCAGCTCATTTTTTTCTTTGGGGCCAAAAGAAGTGACCACATCACACCCATACTATTTTCTCTTCAATGGCTTCCCATTGAAGCAAGATCAATCTACAAGACTGCCTGTATCACCCACAAAGCCTTGCACACTTCCTCCCCTAGATACCTGGCAAATAAACTTAAATTCTCTGGAAGCTCTAGACCTTCACGTAATGCGGAAAAATTACTGCTTGAGCCCCCCACCTACAACAGGGAAAGATCGATGGCTCAATCCTTCTCAGGCAATGTGGTCAGAATCTGGAATTCGCTTCCTCCACTACTCCGTACCACCACCTCTACCCGGACTTTCAAAACTGACCTCAAATCTATTCTCTTCCAAAGACACTTCCAGAATTAAGACATCCCTTTACACATCCATTAAGAAAGTTCTTACAATGTTGTAAATATGTAATCTATGCCTGGACGATCCTAATCCTATTGTGTTTTTGATTTTTGTGCGACTGCACCCTATTGTTATTTTACTTGTTCATCTATCTCGTTTGTATCTATAACGTGTAAGTATGTAAATTTCCTCATGTAACGTACTTGGTTCTATTGTGAAGTGCTCCGACACCTTTGGGTAGAGTCCACGCTATATAAAATTGCATTAAATAAATAAATGTACATCCCTTAGTGGCAACTTTATGGTCAGGTTGAGAGTTAGGTTTTAGATATACGGAGCATATTAAGGTTAGAGCAAGGGTTGCGACTGGGGTTACAGATACATGTAGGCAAGATGGCTGAATGAGTTAAACGCTTAATGCTGACATCTGTTCTGGTCCGAAAATCATAAGTTCGAAATCTGGAAAAGCCTCCCCCACCTTCCATTCATCTACGGTTGATGATTTGACTCCCATTAGGTGGGGTAACAGAAACACCCATTGTTTAGTGAAAGGAATGGATGATAATAACAATAATGAAAACAAGAAGAAGAAGAAGAAGACAAAGAAGAAAAAAGAAGAAGAAAAAGGTGACAAATAGGCAATAGATGAAGGTGATTTATCTACTGTCAACACCATCAGGGTGGCTTAAATCTCAGCTATTGTAATTGGACAGACTAACAGTGGCCACAAGAAAGGAATTGAAAGAAATAGAAACAAGTCTTGAACTACCCACTGATGGCGTGCAACAATATTCCACATACATGTAGCTAACCCCTTCTTTACTGAAGGCACTGTACGCAATATTAAATCATCCCTCCTCTCTGGTCCTACTCCTTGATGTCTAAGGGTACAGTGCTCCTTTGCTCCCAGGAATGTTTCCTGTATATCAATACCTAAAAACAGTACACATATATCAAACAAACCTTTAGATGAGGGACTATAATTTGTGGGTGGGAAGAATGGCTTAAACCTGTGAGAAAATGCATCTGCAACACGTTCTAAACATCTTATACAGGGTCGTAGGTTCAGGGAGGTGTTTGGGGTGTAGTACCCCCCCAATACATTTATTTTCAGGTAAATAGTTGGGTACAGGTGGTTTGAGTTGGGTATGGTGAGGTGTCCGTTGGTTTCACCAGAAATGTTTATATACACAGAGACAAAAAGCACACACTCTCTCTCCCTTCCTTGGCTTAAAACATGTTGGCAAGTTTACAAAATATTGTGTTTTTCCTCACTTAGTAACCCTAACAATCTGCTTTCCTCACCCTCTCTACTGCTCTTTAAGCCCCGCAAATGCGCCCTGCCCCAGTATAATGGATTCTTACATTATATGCCAGCATGATTGTTGGAACAACTGAAGCTCACCCTCTCTCCCCCCCCCCCCATTCTTACTGACCAAGTACGTCCCTTATGCGTTGCTATGTTTTAGTGTAAAGCAGTAAAAGGGTACTCCTTAGATTAAATAAATACTGTAGTGCATAACGTTTTGGCCTAACAAGTCTTTCTGCATTTACATCGATTAATACAGAGGTGGTGGAGGTCACAAATGGAATGCAGTGATGCTGACGGCATTTCTGGGTCCTATAGGCTGAGCGGGTGTAGAGACCAGTGACTGGGCCGGATTCCATATCCTAGATTTACTCAGGAATATCTGGCCGATGGTCTTTATTGCCTGCTACGAAGTGTGGAGGGAAGAAAACAATTTACAAATTATACATTTCCCCTCCCGTCCGACTAAATAACAATGGACTCTGACTTCAGTTTTTGTTAATTTATTATGAAGCCAGAAACAATAGAATATAGACACACCTCAAAATCAAGGTCTAAAGATACATAAATACTAATACAGAACCCAATCTACGAATATAAATCACACGGCACAATAGGCACAGAACAATACATTGCAAAATCAGAACACAGCTGAGAATAGACACTGCGTCCAGATCCTTTTTAATGTGTATTTCCGAATTAAAGAATAATCTGTCCCTACCCTACTTCTAAAGTGGTATCCCTTCCTAGTTTCCCAGAAGCGTTTCCCAAAAAGCTGTAAGCACGTGTTGACTTCCTAAGAAGTGCACTCACGTTAAATGGGTCAAGTAGTATAAGGCTAAGGAGCTCGATCTAAGATGCTCTCCTTACTCAGTCAAAAGCAGAAGTTCTGCAAATCTGTCCCTGTGCCTAATGCAAAAAGACAACGTTACACCCTTAATGGGTCACATGGTACAATATTCCATGAACACCTTCTTTGAGTAACTTTCCACAAAGTCCAATTAATTTTGCAGCTCTTTCCACCGACCTTGGTTCCCAAGTTTCACCAGGCACGGAAGGTGTCCTCCCTTCTCTCTGGCCAAGCTCTTCAAAGGCATTCCTTTCCTCCCATGTATCTTCCTAAATCTAAAATAACGAGGTCAAATTCCTGCACCTGCAGTAGGGGTGAAAAGAAAACTTTCTACACACATAAATTTTAATTAGCTCCTGACCTAAGAGCAAACAAGGAGAAATGAAACCTTTAAGAAAAATGAAAGAAAAGCCTACATTTGTGGCCAACCTAAGAACGTTCTTTAATATGCACTTGTTACACAGACCTTTATATGAATTTTATAACAGTGAATACATTTGGTTTACCTACTTATCAATATATACATGCACAATTACATGATTTCTCTAAATACCTACGAAATACTAATCAATCCTGTAAATAGCGTTACAATTTCATTCTACAGATTTTTATATGATGATGAATAAATTTGTTTTTAATATGCACAAAGTTCAACCAAACATTAGAATATATGCAAGTGCAGTTCATACATGAATATAGTGAACCCGTACAAATTTAAGAGCATTGAGCGCTCTATCGCCAGCAAGGTAGCATGCATAGAAGAAAATAAAATCCATTGAATTTCTTTTTATATCAGACTTTCTTGAAACAGGTTAACATGGTTTGTAAAGCAGTCCACAGAAGTTGCAACCAGCAATATACAGCAAACCTATATCCACTTCTCCTTCCAAACAGTCTGAGGCTGGAAATAAACTGTAAGGTGATATTGGGCTCTCCATAAAGTGTCTAAAATACTTAAGAAGTAATAAGATAAACAAGGGAACCCCAATCCTAGAACCAGGGGTAACTATAATGTTTTAAAAAACAATGGTTCCTAGGTGGCCAATATGGTCCAAGAGAAGAGAATTCTCAGTGTACCCAGGACTTCAGACGGAGCAACTGCCCGTCCTTCTAGCGCGGACTGACTAATGCGGTCTCTCTCCTTTCAGTCCAGGTGCATAAAATGAGTGGAATTGATTTGATTCCTGGAATACTCAATCCCGGGTGTCTTCCTTACTGCCGCAGCAATTAAGGTTAATTTTGCCACACTCACGCTTTGAGTACCTTCCAGGGTTAATTAACCACCTGTTTTCTTATTGTGCCCTACTTCAGACGCTACTCACTGCGTCCACCATACAACTTTTTTTTGCTGCAACACCAGCCCCGGCCAAGTGTCCTAATTCTTCTTGCTCACATACGTTCTGTCCTGATGATGATCTCAAACCAGAGAGATTGAAACGCCGTCGGCCCCCTACAACAAGAAACTCCTTGCATTGTTTAAAAGTTGTTACTTAGCAGTTTCTACTTTCTGTTGTCAATGTGATGTATATATTTTAAAGTCACCCTCACTCACCACATCACGCATTGCTGTCACTTTAATGTGAGCACATGAACTATATTTACATATTGTTGAATAAAATATATAATATGTGTTACATAACTCCCTTGTGTCCCTTCTAAATAACTTCCTTGTCGCTTCTTCTGGCATTAATTACCCTATATGCCCACTTAAATATAGGCATTTTGATCTACACTACCTCTAATGCAATTGCTCAGATCTACTTTGGACTATATTGGCCACTTAGGAACTATTGTTTTCTAAAACATTAAAATACTTAAGAGCACCAGGTTCTATATTATATTCAATGTGCAGAGGTACAAAAGGCATGAGCACCCACTTCTGTGTCCGTGGGCCACTGTAATATTTCATAAGTAGCTGCACTGTGTCTTCTTCTGTAATATAGATAGCACCGGTGGACCAATATGCGCCAGCACAACCTTGAGTAGTAGTTCCCTCATTAACAAGTGGATTGAGGCCCCATGCTAATGTAGGTCTGTTATACCCGGGATCCCTGGTTGGCTGAGGTAGGTACCTTAGGCCAAATAGGGACCCGCGAGTTCACGTCAGGGAAAGGAAGGACACCTTCTCAGACAGCCCCCGCTCACCCCCTTGGTAGCTTGGCACGAGCAGCCAGGCTTATCTTCAAGGCAAATGTGTAAAGTATTTGCAACCACGCTCACAGCAACCCAATGATGACACCACCAATGGACTCCACACGAGTTTCATAAAAACAAGTATAAATTTATTTAAAAAGATATACGATAAGACCACACAATATAAATCCAACATGTGCGTATTTGTAATATTCCTCCTGGCCGGTCGTTAGGCCAGCCAGCCCTTGTAAGTTCTGGTGATATTAATGAGCACTTCTAAACGTTCAACTGCAGTCCTAATCCAATGCTATGCAGTTCGTAATGCTAGAATCAGGCACTTTGCAATATAAAAATAATAAAGTTCGTAATGCTAGAATCAGGCACTTTGCAATGTAAAAATACTGCAATGCGTAACGCAACAATCAGGTACTTTGTTATGCAGAAATAACGCAATGCATAATACACTAATCAGGTAGTTCGTTATGCAGGAATAATGCAATGTGAAATACACTAATCAGGTAGTTCGTTATACAGAAACAATGAAATGCGTAATACGGCAATCAGGTATTTCGTTATGCGGAAATAATGCAATATGTAATACACTCCCGCACCGATCATGGGGCCTTAGGCAGTCCCCCCGCCACTAGTGCTGACTCACAGTCAGCCTCTGTCAACAGTTGCCCTGACACGGGTATGGAGTAAATGAAAAGTGCAGCTTCGCACTCCGGCCCCAGTACTGCCACTCCTTTGGCAAGTGCGGGCCGCGATACAAGCCGAAGCAGAGGCTGGCATCGCAGGAAAGGGAGAGGCCGAGAGCATCTCCCTCCGAGCCCGCACCCTGCCCCAGGCGTCGACACACGTTACCTGGGGGGTACGACCTCGCTCTCCTCTCCTCTTCCAGCGACTTGGGTCTCCGATGCAATCTTTGTGAATTCCGGGCAGTGGGACTCGGGTCCTCCCTCGACGAGGTTGGTTCGAGGACCCGCTCTGGCAACGGCGGGCTTGGGCCGGCGACTCAGCTCCTCCGGGGCTGCCGGTCCAGGCCGCTGATGCTACGAAGATCTCAGGCTGAACAGTGCACACGCACACAGAGTCCTTGAGACTCACTTGAGCTTCGGGTGCACTATCACAGAGCACTCCTCACGAAGGTCTCAGGCTGCACGAAGCATACGCACAAAGCGTTGCTGAGGCTCACTTGAACTCCGGGTGCACAATAACAAGGCAATCATGACGAAGGTCTCAGGCTGCACAAAGCACACGCACACAGCGTCGCTTAGACTCACTTGGACTCCGGGTGTGCACATTAACAGGGCAATCCTCGCGTAGGTCTCAGGCTGCACAAAGCACACGCACATAGCGTTGCTGAGACTGACTTGGACTCCGGTGCACACGATAACAGGACAATCCTCACGACGGGCTCAGGCTGCAAAAAGCACATGCTCACAGCGTCGCTGAGACTCGCTTGGACTCCAGGTGCCCACAATCACAGGGTACTTCTTACAAGGGTCTCAGGCTGCAAAAAGCACATGCACACAGTGTCACTGAGACTATCCTGGAAACTTTTGTGTTCCTGAGTTTCCCCAACAGGGAGCCAGCTCACCTCAGGCCCTTGGGGATAAGTTACTTCCGGACACAGCACACGGCAAAATCCTTTCAAGAAGGGGGACAAAGCACACAGCAAAGTCCCTTTAGCCTCACCTTGGTTGAAGCAGCAAACTGCAGGCCAGCCCCAGAACACACAGCAAGGGTCAGTCCTTCCCTTCAGTCTCTTCAGTTGCTTCTTCCTTGGCAAAGGTTCCTCTTGACCACCAAGTAGCTTCAGTCTTGTTCAAACATGATCAATCCATTTCTCCAAAGTTCAGGGGCTTCAGCTCTCATTGTTATACCCCTAAATGTATTTGAAGGCTTTGTGTTCAGGGGGCACTGACTCCTGTTCAAACCAGTTCTTGGTGCCTCCCTGCCAGTGACACCTTTTTCCTTTGATTAGTGGGGGTCTGGATTCTCAATCACTCAACAGGAGATGGGACCATTGTTTTATGGCAGCAATCCAAGCCTCTTCACCTCTAGGGGATACTCCTCCCCCTACACTCCAGAAGCAGGTCAGTCTCACCTCCTCCCCTGGGTCAAGACATTCCCCAGATCCTATCACTTTCAAATCCAGACAGTCAATCCACAAACAGGCAGAGACACCCAGAAATGTTTCAGTACAAAAACCCAGCCAATTCTAGAAGATTGGCTTCTAAACACACAATGCAAAACCCACTTTCATAAAAAGATGTGTTATTACATTGTGAGTTCAGGCACACTAAACTTCATCTCTCCATCTTATGCCTTTGGGAAGGTAGGCTGGAAAACACGTTACACAGCCTCCCCATTCTATCCTATGGGGAAGATGGCCTTTCCACAGTAAAAAACGAAATGGAGATTATTTCACTGTCAGGACATGGTACACACCTTAGTACATGTCCTACCTTTCACATGCACTGCACCCTGCCCAGGGGGTACCTTGGACCTACCATAGGGGTGTCTGATATGCATAGAAAGGGAAGGTTAAGGTCTGGCAAGTGGGTGCACTTGTCAGAACAGCATGGCAGTTTAACAAACTGCGCGCAGGCACTGCAGTGGCAGGACTGAGTTCCCTTTTTAAGGCTACTTGTGTGGGTGGCACAATTAGTGCTGCAGGCCCACTATTAGCAGTTGCATTCCCAGCCCTGGCACACATAGTGCACTTTGCTAGGGACTTTACTAGTAAGGCAAACATACCAATCATGGACAACCAATTACCATTACACTTTATACAGCGAGCACTTGCACTTTGACACTGATCAGCAGTGGCAAAGTGCCCAAAGCATCTACGTTGGCAACACCATGTCAGAAAAAAGGTCCAGGGGGAAAGCAAAAGGTTTAGGGAAACTTTGCCAAAAAGAGCCAAGTCACACCAGGACACACTTTGCTTCTGTACCCCTGCCGTATTCTGGATGCAGGTGTAAAGACAAAGTCGCCAGAACCAGCTCTGACTGCACCACAAAGAGGTGGTGCACAGTCAATGCACCCCTCAAAGGCTCCCACGGAAAGGTGGGGAAAGGGAGCCCATGGAGTCACTCCCTGCACCCACCTGCAGCAGGATTTCAGGCCCCCTTTGAAATACAGGACAGGGGCCTTCTGCACTGTGGAAAACAGAGCGGCTACAAACAACTGCTCGACCATTCACTAATGCACTGTCCACAAGGCAGCTACAACTCTGTGACTGCTCTAAAGGTAGAGGGTACACTATCCTTGATTGCACCTGGTGCCCCTTAAATTTGTGCAGTTGTGCAAATAGGAACGTATGTGCTTTAAATGTTATATGGTGCCAGGTGCAAAATTATGTGGTTGGCGGATCAAACGCTATACAGACAGAGTAACATATGATCTGGTTGTCTCTTTCAGCAACTCCTGTCATAATCTTTAAAAAAGAAAAGTCCCAGTTCCTTCCTTGTAAGGGACCTGAACATGGTATGGAATCAGACACTCTATTCGCACAGAGGGCCACCTGGTCACCTTTGTGTACATTTAATAAAGCAGTAAACTGACTCTGCCGTTTGGGAGATGCATTCCAATTCTGTCTATGTGCAGGGGAAGTGACCTGCCTCTGTGCTTCCTGACATCCACACAATCACAGCAACCAGTAAATTAAACTTTTATTAAATCAGAAGGGTCCCTGTGACATGGAGCTCTTGGGTTCAAAGATTATAATATGCAGCTGAGCTCACTAAGCAAAAACCTGAAACTGCAGAGAAGGCTCTCTTGCCCAACCTGTCCTGAAGTACGTCTCAGCAACATCATTTATTTCTGCTTGCACCCTCGACCTGAGTGCGGCGTGGCACTAGGTTCATTTATTGCTGCTGGCTGCATCAAGATCATGGGAAATATTCTCGGCCCCTCTCGTTGTCATTTCTCTTTGGTTTTTTATTAGTCTTGTATTGTGCAGCTATGTAAATAGGTGAATAATTCAGAAGTGAAACAAATGCATAGGGAAGCAAATACTGTATAGAGCCAAATGTAGGCTGGAAACTAGAACTGAGACGATTAAGCTTCATTGCTCTGATGACTTCATGCCCATTTCTCATTGTTGTGTTTTGTTTAGAGCTGCATGCCACATAAAAAAGCTTCTGAGCTCTTGGAAAAATGACCTGAGCAGGCAAAAGGGCGGATGTCACATGGTTAGAGGCCATACAAAAAAGTAGATTCGAAAATAAGAGAATTTATGAATGGACAAGAGTGCACGGGATTATCAATGAAATACTTCTGGAATATGACCAGTTTAATGATCTTCTTGAAATGTTGGCTTTTTTGGTTTGCTGTACTGCCTATTTTGGATATTCACTGCCCTTGGGATTGTCCACTCAGGACACAATTCTTTGATGGATGTGGTACCAGAAATAGCATGACACATATTGTGTCCCGAATATCGTCAACAAAAATACCGCCCCATTGGAGTTATTAATAGAAAGTATTCACCCAGTGCCGGATTTATATTTTGGTGTGAAGTCCGTTTCACCACCAGGGTGATGGAGTAAATTATCATTGCCATGACTGAGGTGCCACTCACCAAATTTTTAAACGTCCGCTGACCCACGGCGGTTCCTGCCAATGCATTGTAAGATGACGGACGTTGATGGAGACATGATGGAGCCGTATGTCAATGACGTCAATCTAATTTTTATTTTCGTTTTCAAAAAGAAAATCCCAAAGTAGGATTTTCTTTCTGAAAATAGGAAAACAATTCCCCCATGGCATGGGAGTCTCCTCCCAGTCAGGAGGGTATTGAAATCTTTTCAGTGCCCCTTATGACCAGGTTTTCTTGGCAGTGGTGAGCATTGAAAAATGGCTATATGTCGGCCCATCTAAATTAGGTGGGCAGATATATAGCCAAATCTCCAATGGCTCTTACTCCGTGGGGCATTTGGAGTTTGTCCACAGCTGAAAGGGAGTAGTTTGCCGTCATCGTGAATCTGTGGTCCGCCAAAATTTAAGTCAGGTGGACGGACCATAATGTTAGTGGAGAAAGAGCACCGTCACCATTGCGGTGGAGTTCTCTCTCCGCCAACATATATATCGGGCCCATATATTTAGACATGCACCTACCTCTTTGATGATACCCTATATAGTGCCACGTAATATATCACATATTAGCAGTTATTAGTCTTTCAGCATTTTCATTGTTGGTTTCACACTTTATTGAACAGGTGTGACACACTTTAACACAATTGATAACCACATACATTTATTTAATACCAGGCATTTTAGGTTTTTGTTCCTGAATCGCTTCTCAGCACTATGCATGATCCCCGTGGGACACCCTTTGTGTCTCACAGCAAGGAACAATATTGAAGTTAGCTCAATGGAGCCCCAACAAGACTCATCTCTATTATACCTCATACTGTGCAGGGTAAGTGATTTCGGATGCACATGTACAGGCCGAGGCGGAGGAGGAGGCACTATAGGCAGTAGCAGTGTTGCTCTGAGCATCAGCTGCACTCCCTCAATCCTTGAAAAGACCCGTCCTTTCTCCCCAACCCGGTGAAACGTGATGCAGGAGTTGGTTTTTTATTCTCTCATTTGATAGGATTATGAAAATGCCCCAAATCTTAGTCCTTATGAAGAAACTCCAGCGATTACAGTACATGTCTACTAGCCTCATTCATGGTCTCAGGAAATTCGACCACATTACAGAGGCAAAACAAGCTCTACATCGGCTCCCCATCAGACAACAAATTCATGTTAGGGCACTTTGCCTCACCCAGAGAGCAGTACATCGTGCTGGTCCAAAGTATCTCTCTGACTCCATGAAACCATGACTCCATATGTTCTTGCTGGTCCATGACTCCATATGTTTTTGCTGGTTCATGGCTCCATATGTTCTTGTTGGTCCATGATTCCATATGTTCTTGCTGGTTCATGGCTCCATATGTTCTTGTTGGTCCATGATCTCATATATACTTGCTGATCCGTGACTCCATATGTTCTCGGTGGTCTATGACTCCATATATACTTGCTGATCCATGACTCCATATGTTCTCGGTGGTCTATGACTCCATATATACTTGCTGATCCATGACTCCATATGTTCTTGGTGGTACATGACTTCGTATATTCTTGCTTGTTGACCTGCGTTTTAAGTTGGCCTGTTGTGGAAGCGGCTCTTATAGAATGGTGAGTTCTAAATTATTGAACTCTCTCTCCCACACCATCTTTGACTTAGATTGATGAGCGATTATTCCATCTTCAAAAAACATTGTTTAACCAAGCTTTCCTGCTAACTAGCCCTTCTGGTTTTGACTCAGTCCTCCTTGGTCTTAGCCAGTTAATGTCCAAGTGCCACAGTTCATCTGATGAATGTTGCATGTTATAAACAAATAAACAAACAAATACATACATCATGTTGTAAAAGTGATTTTGTTGCCATCTTTCTAAGTGAAGGTAGGGTGTGGTTTTTCTTTTAACAACAGTAATGGGTTTGGGGGGTGAGTCCTGCTCTGCGAGCCAATGTTGACACCAAGAGTTGAACAGTTCTTTTGCTTAAGTGCGCCTCACCTTGACCCTGAAACATGGCCCGTGGCAGTACTTACTCTTGATGCTCCTTGACTAGGGTTAGGGCTGCAAACTCTACTACCTAGTTTGCATTCTTGGGCTTTTCCAGAGTTAATGGCTTTTGCAGGGGAACAGTACCATCAATATGGCTGGCAGGTGAGACGCACATCTTGGTGGAGTATTTTTAATTTCAACAATTGTGAGAAGCATCTTGTCACAGCATTCCCTGCCTAAATTATCTGGTGTGAAGATCACAGCAAGAAAATATTGAGTTATAAAAACGTAAGTGAAAGTAGATCTGTTGCAGGCAACATGCAGAATCATGCGAGTGGAGCCTTATCAAATAACATTGTATGGTCATTCCAGGACTGGCTTTAGGGCGGTGCAACCAGTGCGGCTACACTGTGCGCTGACCTGGAGTGTGGGATGGGCGGGCACTGCCCTCAGGGGGGCTCTGTGTTTAGCAATAACACGATTTAAAAGCACCTGCTGCAGAGTTTCTTGTGGGTCCAGCTTTCAGGAAGCAATTAAAATGTCAAGATAACTTTTGTGATTAATCTTCCTGCTAGAGAGAGATGAGAGTTTTCTCTAGAGGCAGTTTTGACTCGCCATAAAATAGCACAGAGGGTTAATATGCCTGCTGCAAAGAACAGATATGTATTTTATGTGGATAGCTGAGTGGATTAGTAAAGACAGCATTTACCAATGCTTTAAAACAAGTGAAATGCATGTGAGAGAGGACCTATGGAGAGATGAGGGGCACTTTTGGCAGTTGGTAGTGAGGGAACCGGAGGAGGACGTCATTTGGGGAGAGTGGTGGAAGAAAAACATTGTTGCACCAGATGCCACTAGCGCTAAAGCCGGTCCTGGGACATGCATACGCTCACTTAATATTGCCACTAAAACCTTCTGTTGTCCATAACTGATTACTTAGTAACTGCTTTTATATAGCGCTCTTGCACTGAATTAGTGTGTGGGCGCTTTACTTTTCAAACAACTAGATACAGCAACGTTTAAAGAGGAAAACAAAATAAAAGTGGTACTGGAACCAGAAGCCCTGTGAACAGATATACAACAGAGAAGACAATCAATGAGCCTGGTTAAGAGGTAGACTCAAGAGATGAGTCTTTAAATGTGTCCCGAGGGCCACCACTGAGGTTCTAGTTCTTAAGTCTACCAGAAGCTAGTTCTTGAAAGAAGTGGTTGTGTGGGAAAAAGATTGGCTCAAGGCAAGGGCCACCTGGATACGTGGGCATTCTAGTCGAAGCAGGTTCTTATTATGCGCCTACTATGTCCATAAATCCCCAAGACACCATTAAGATGGCCACCTCACCATGTTTCCAGCAGTTGCAGAGCCACCACAATGCAAGCCACCCAATGGCACCTTTTCCCATCACTGAAGTTTGAAGATCGTTTACATTTAGGTTGAGTACTGTGAGCTACGCTGCTTTCCATCCATCGGTCGGGTCAAGTACCATGGCGGATCCAAGGTTCTATTTTCATTTTGTGCACTGTGCTGCTCACCTGCATTTCATGTTTGCAGCTGTGCATGGTAGTGTGCATATGGGAGCAAGGCTGGGGCTTCTTGGGCCCCAATTATGAGTAAGGCAGACTTAGGTGCGCAGCTACTGTGTGCCTCCAAATAACATTTCCCACCAGTATTCCCATACCAAAATTCAGCTATTCCAAGTTATTGTGCCTGGAATAGGGAATAACTAGGGCTTTAAATGGAATGAAAAAAATGAGGGGTCTCTTATCTAAAAAGCATACCCAGGAATCATTTCCGAGAGGTCTGGCCTATCTAAGTGCATAGTTAACACATGTTATCTAAAATCCTGTGCTTCCAACAGCGTGCCCCCTGACTAGTATTTTAGTGCCTCACTGTGACCTTTCTTTTATTACATCCAGATATGTAACATAACAAAGGACTATGCCTAAAGCAAGTCAGAACTATTGGCTTTGCCAAGGCTTGTTAGCTAGAGAAGAAATGATTTTACTGTGAATAATTAGAATTGAAAATGTATCAAGGAGGTCTTTGCAGTGTCTCAATCACTCCCGGTCTTCCATTCACACACTCTCCTCTGCAGTCTTTTTATGTTAGACTCTTATGTCCTTTTTCTCACACATCATCTCTTTCCTACTCAGCACCCTCTTTTCACTCGCTCCTGCATATACTTCTCAGTGCTTAACTTGTGAAGAAAAGAGTGCCAGTGCCAGAAGCTCTGCTCACAAGCCAGCAGCCGGTGCAATTAAAGGTTGAGGCGCCGAATACCAGGGCTGGTAGACTTTAATCCTTTACAAGACACTCCCTGCCCCCTTTTCTCACTCTTGCAGCTTCCTGCTTTCTGTATGTAATGGGTTTGCTGTCTTTTTTCATCCATCTTTCTGATCTATGTGCTTTCCCTCTATTACACCCAGTAAATCGTTGATACAGACAAATATGTACTGGTCCCCAAACTGCCGGTGCCCCCCACAGGCAAACACCGTCTCAAATGAAGCACTGACCTTCCTTCTCCTTCAGTTCGTCTCCCCACACAAACACACCCACTCACCTGCAGGCACTGCATTTTCTTTAACTTTTGCTCTGTCAATATTTGACAGTTGTGTACACCTATTGCACACTTTTGACTAAAATCACAATTAGAGTTGGCACACGTGACCATTGCTCTGTGTGTATTGCAGAAAGACCAAGGATTAGATGAGCATTTATTCTAAACACTTGTATGACCCACCGACATACACTGTGAAAAACATGCACCGGCTTCTGCCTGAACCCCAAAGCGCTCAATCATAGCCCCTGATAAACACCCACCCACAAACTGAACTCACACAGACACCTAGATGTGACTTGGTTCACAATACACACAAACAAAAGTAATATGCTGCACGATAATAACTACAGAAACATAAAATTCTTCAAATAGCAAAACTTGTAGGACTGCAATATTAAATAAAACAATTGATGCAAACAAGGACTACACTGCTGACATGGATCACCTTAATGGGAGCTTTTAAGTACATCCAGGTCTGACACCCAGAACAACCCACCCCAGTTAAAGGTCTGAGAATAATATACAGGCCTGTTTTTCAGGGTTAAAGTCTGCAAATAGATTTTTATTTCAGTCAGATTAAAGGGCCAATTTCAGCTCCCATTTAGCATCTGCTTGATCAGGTGGCAAATGGGTGTGGCGGATCTCTCTGGGGTGGGCTGGGTGATGAGTAGTGCATTCCAGGGCAGGGGACGCTGGGGAGAGGCAGGGGAAAGCCATCTATGCTCCTCAATTCTGAAAGAGGGGGAGGTCAGGTGAGGGTCACACTGAGCATGTGCCCACAGGCCCAGATCTGCACATCCTTTTACCAGGTAGCTTTTGCAGCCACTCAAATCAGGCCTGGTGTTCTCACACCTAGAAAATCCAGTTGTGGGAACACCAGGATGTGATCGAGTGGGAGCTCTCTCGAGGATACCTCTCTGCCTGACTCATAATCAGCAGTATGTCATCCAGTTAGTTCTTTGTTAAATTTAGAGCTAAATAACATTTCGCAAAGCTCAAAAAACTCAATTTTGACACTTCACCATGAAGCGATACAACATCCACTGTTTGATTAAGCGATATTTATTCATTTACAACAATTTTTTGATTATATAAAGTTCGGCGCATGGTTGCTCCAGAGGGAACGTGCATAAGATAAGGGTGCTGAGAAGTGAATGTGTAGGAAGAGAAATTTCAGAGAGCAAAAAAGAATTAAGATAAGTAACAAAATACATGGTATTACAATTCACCGTACAAAGTGTCCTGGTCACGTGTCAACGAATACAGTCACAATTTTATGTACAGAATCCAATTCATATTTTAGCACGTTGGGTGAGGGACGTGTACCAGGCTCATTTATGAGGGGGTGTCGACGTTTCGACCCGTCTTAGGGTACAAAGGTAATTTGATGCCTTGACCATGCGGGTCTTCTTCAGGACAACAAAGGAAAGGGGGCAACCTGACGAGTTCCTCAGCTTGGCTTAAGGATCTAGAAAAGGGGGCAAAACAGATGATCAGGATGTTGTATCGCTGATGCGATTAACACCTGCCAAGGCGGGTGTATGCTTACCTAGCGTGAATCCAGGGGTGGTTCAAACATGGATCGCTAGTGGTAATAATTCAATGACCATGCGTGTGGTCTGGTCGGATTATATTCCCAGACACTGGAACTGAAATTAGACAAAATGAACAGTGTGAGGGCCAAGCGGCAACCTGCTCGCTCTAATGCGAAGATGGGGACTTAAAAGGAGTTTAAAAACACAGTACCTGCGACGCGGACTCAATCCGTTCTGCAGTGTTATCACAGGGAAAAGGACTTCAACTTAAGCTTCTCATTTCCAGGGCACTGGCCGTTCTAGGGGACAAAGTGAGTGATATAAGTGCCAATTGGCCAGCGTTGTGAGCTAAACCACCAAGAAGGCCTGCCAGCGCTCTTACCTGCCTCTAGTACAGAGCGTGCTTCTCGTAGCGTCCCAACCGGAGGGAATGCGGGCGCATGCGCTCTGGATAAAAAGAACCGGGTAACCGTACACGTAGTGACGGTGCGTCGGTAAGAGTCAGAGTGGAAAGACTCACCGCAGAATTAAGCCTGTAGTTCCAACGGGGCCTGTGATGTCTATCTGAGGTCCAGATAGCGCCGTGTACTTTAACCTCAGAGACAACTTACTCATAATATAATGGATCCCTGATTGTCATAATTCATCATGATTGTCATTGCATGACAGAATTAAGAATTACTGTGTGCCTATTGATTTTGTCGAACCACGAGTTCTGCCCTTAATTTTAAGTCACTATTCACTCCTGGTACTGTAGACTATGGTCCAAGTACACGGCTCTATCTGGACCTCAGATAGACATCACAGGCCCCGTTGGAACTACAGGCTTAATGCTTCGGTGAGTCTTTCCACTCTGACTCTTACCGACGCACCGTCACTACGTGTACGGTTACCCGGTGCTTTTTATCCAGAGCGCATGCGCCCGCATTCCCTCCGGTTGAGACGCTACGAGAAGCACGCTCTGTACTAGAGGCAGGTAAGAGCGCTGGCAGGCCTTCTTGGTGGTTTAGCTCACAACGCTGGCCAATTGGCACTTATATCACTCACTTTGTCCCCTAGAACGGCCAGTGCCCTGGAAATGAGAAGCTTAAGTTGAAGTTCTTTTCCCTGTGATAACACTGCAGAACGGATTGAGTCCGCGTCGCAGGTACTGTGTTTTTAAACTCCTTTTAAGTCCCCATCTTCGCATTAGAGCGAGCAGGTTGCCGCTTGGCCCTCACACTGTTCATTTTGTCTAATTTCAGTTCCAGTGTCTGGGAATATAATCCGACCAGACCACACGCATGGTCCTTGAATTATTACCACTAGCGATCCATGTTTGAACCACCCCTGGATTCACGCTAGGTAAGCATACACCCGCCTTGGCAGGTGTTAATCGCATCAGCGATACAACATCCTGATCATCTGTTTTGCCCCCTTTTCTAGATCCTTAAGCCAAGCTGAGGAACTCGTCAGGTTGCCCCCTCTCCTTTGTTGTCCTGAAGAAGACCCGCATGGTCAAGGCATCAAATTACCTTTGTACCCTAAGACGGGTCGAAACGTCGACACCCCCTCATAAATGAGCCTGGTACACGTCCCTCACCCAACGTGCTAAAATATGAATTGGATTCTGTACATAAAATTGTGACTGTATTCGTTGACACGTGACCAGGACACTTTGTACGGTGAATTGTAATACCGTGTATTTTGTTACTTATCTTAATTCTTTTTTGCTCTCTGAAATTTCTCTTCCTACACATTCACTTCTCAGCACCCTTATCTTATGCACGTTCCCTCTGGAGCAACCATGCGCCGAACTTTATATAATCAAAAAATTGTTGTAAATGAATAAATATCGCTTAATCAAACAGTGGATGTTGTATCGCTTCATGGTGAAGTGTCAAAATTGAGTTTTTTGAGCTTTGCGAAATGTTATTTAGCTCTAAATTTAACAAAGAACTAACTGGATGACATACTGCTGATTCGCTAAGTATTGAGTCGGGACCATTGTTTGTTGTATTAATTCGATTCCCAGGTCCCTGATTTTCTTGGGAAAACCCCATTTTTTGTAATGGCTGACTCATAATCAGCACCTTGGGGGCTGTACCCATAGGCCAAAGCTACCAGGAATGCAGTTTGGAGTCCAATAACAACTCAGGGGCATATTTACAAGCCCCTTGCGCCACTGGAGCAAATTAAGAACAGGTAAAACCTGGTCCTAGGATGGCGATACAAGGATAAATTATTAATTTCACCTCGTATTTTGCTCTTTTTATGTGTGCTGCATTCCGCAGTACACATAGAGTATCCCTTCCTGCACATAAACAATACTCCCTGCAGCACAGGCACCCTTGCAACATAGCTCAAGGGTACCTGCGCTGGTGCTAAGCTGATTTTTTAGTGCTAGGGGAAATGCAGTAGTGCACCGCATTTTTGTAAAAATGCACAGTCCTGTGTTCAAAAAATGCTGGTGCGCGTCGGTACCAACACCCATTTCTGACATTTTATTGTAAATATCCCCCTCAGTTTTCGGGAATTTTGTACATCGCCAATGATTCGCTCTGGTTCTCAAAAATGGTTTAAGAGAGCACCAGAAACATTTGTTTGTACTTCCAGGCTCCTACCAGCATGATTGTTTTGTCTGACCTTTGACTGGTGGAAAGGCGTGTGTTCATGACCCGAGAGCCCTGGAGGTCACATAGAATGACTATATCCAGCAGAAAAAAAAGTTACCATAAACCCGCCATGACTGGTTTTGTGGCTTACAGTTACATGCAGACTACCTAATTAGACCTGCGCGATGCCTGCAAACCCTTAACAAATTCAGAACTCACTCTAATTATACGCTATGAATATACGGCAGCCAATTTACAGATGTACTTCTGTTGTCACTCGTGAGAGTCATTGGGGAGCTGTCCAATCAAAAACTGGTCTTCAGGGACAGTGTTGGCTAATTATGGAAGGTTCCTGTGCCTGCTTGAACATGCCCTCCTCTGATCAGGGTTCGAGGCAGGAGCTCTAGTGTGGTGTAAATTATTGCAAACTGAAGCCTCGTCAGCATGAATGAGCTGCATGCAAAATAACCCAAGTTTACAGTAAATTGCAATCAGGGACTCGTTGCACGCTCCGAGGTAAGTATTCCAGTATCTATGTGGAGCCAAATATAGCTTAGAACAACAGCATGAGTTGTCGTTTACACATGCTCCTTTTTCCTTCATAACAGCTGGACAGTACTCCTTTTAACAGTCGCCTTAGGGGCGCGTACCAGTTTTGAATCCGACATCTTGTGATGTAACTTTCCACCACCCTGGTATTTTCCCCTCCCCAAACTTACTAAAGTCCCTATTGATATGCTGCTGGCTATCTACCCCCAATTTCCACCAATCCATTTATTCATTTTTTATTTTTTTTACCCTCTATTTTCCAATAAGCACCCCGCTGGGCCCTCCATGAGTAGCACTTGCTCAGTATATATTTTTTCACTTTGTATGGTGTACACCTGTTTTTTCGGGGTCATTTAACCTTTGACACTCCAGGGGGCATATTTACAATAACTGGCGCATCCCTGCATATCAGCAGGGATGCGCCAGTTATGGTGCGCCACAGCTCCGCCACCATGGATGCGCCGCATTTACAATGCGGCGCACCATGGGGCAAAAACAGCACAGATGCGTGACACATCTGTGCCGTAAAAGTGGCGCATTGCTGGAGTTGCGGAGCAGCTCCAGCAATGGTCTGGGGAGCCCTATCTTGCGAATGCTGCATCAATCCTTACGCCTGCTTCAGGCAGGCGCAGGATTTTGACGCAGCATGGCCCTAAAAGTGTCTGAGTGAAATCTTGTAGATTTCACTCAGACACTTTTAGGAGGCGTTCCTGCGCTGGAACGCCCCCCCCCCCGCGCAGGAATACCTACATGTGGCGCAGGGCTTTACAACGTGACGCATCTCCCAGATGCATCACGTTGTAAGTGCCCCGCACCATGGCGCAGGATTTGCGCCGCTGCTGCGTCCCAAAGGGACGCTACGGCGGCGTAAATGAGGTGCAAGGGGCTTGTAAATCTGCCCCCTGGTATACCCATTTTTCTTCTAATTCTTTATCATCTGACATTATTTTAGTCCTTCTCTTTCTCACTTGAATATCTGTTCCTTTGTTTGATACCCCAATCCATTACGGGGTTGGTATGTCGTCAACTTATCCTATAATAAACCATTTCGGGCCTCTTTGAATCCCGAAGGTGGCCTCTGCAGAACATTGCTCATTTGTAAATAGTCGTTGAGGTATATTTAACAAACCCTAGATATACTGTATTGTGTCACTTTTTTGGTTCTTTTTCCACATGGGACACCGGGCACTTTCAAAATTTCAATACACATATCAATTGTAGAAAATAAGAATTAGAATCCTTATTGTTCTGTTTATAACCTTTTGTCCTTCTGACACCCTAATTTCTGGTTTGATTTTGATACATGCAATTTTGTACTATTTATCCATACATTGTCCACAAAAAACATAGTTTTTTTCAAAGTATTATATGCCCTGGTTCCATGTGACTAGGGTTACCCTTGTTTTCCTATAATAAGACTTTTCAATTGGGAGCAGGCCAACAGTTCGGGTTTGGTGTCATAAAGAACTGCAATTAAAAGCCCTCTTCAATGCTAAAGGTGGATTTTTTATTTCAATTCTGAAAATGCCACTTTTAGAAAGTTGGCCTTTTTCTTTCGCGACCATTTGGTGCCTGCAGCCTGTTCCTGGATCACATGACTAAGTGTAGCTGGCAGTTGGTCTTTGTGTATTGCTCCCAGACAGTGAGACACAGGGAAGGTAGGTGTTGGCAGGATGGGCCACTCTGAGTTAACAGAGAGGAGGAGCTCTCACCTAACACACTTACACATCACAAAGCTCTGACTGAGCATACTCACAAAGTGGTTTGACACCAGTCTGTTGTGACCCCAGGCAATCTGGGGCGAGGGCAGGGAGGCAGGAAACTACAAGCACCGAAGTGGGCACCAGGTATAAATATTGGACCTCAGACTCCCAACTCTCCCTGTGGAAGACTCTGCTAGGGAGAAGGACTGCTGTTCAGCTGAAAGGGCTGCCACTTGCGGGACTACTTCTCTAAAGGTCTGCTGCTTGCTGTGCTGAGCTGCTGCATGCTTACCTCATACCTGGGCGAGGACTGGTCCTGTAGCCTGTACTCAGGACCACCATAGTGACTCCAAGGGCTAGCCGCTTGTAACCAGCACCTGGATTCTGCAATTGAGAGATGTACCCTGTCAAGTTGTATCACCCCTGTCCTGGGCCCTTGGAAGTGGACCTGAAGGCGCTTACATTCACTCATACTCATTCTCACATACACACACTCGCACTGATTCATTCTTACACACTTTTTTGCACTCAATCTTCCTCATTATCCCTCATTACACTCACTCACAATCATTCTTATTTTGACTCACTCATACTTTCTCACTCACTCACATTCGATCTAAAACTCACTTCCTCACTTTCATTCAGGCTCACTTGGGGCTTAATTATGGCTTCTGCCGGATTACGATTGTAATCCATGTCGGTCGGGGCGGTGCTGCTACGGTGTAATGATAGGTATAGTGGACAACCCAATCTACCCTTGAGGGCTCGGGCAAAATTAGTGAACAGGTAAGAAGTGCCTTCAAGGGATTTATTAAAATAGTTATGTAGCTCAAATTCTCAGTTAAATGTAAGGTTTTGTAATTTGCTCACAAATTGATTTCTTTTTGACAATTTATATTGCATTGTTAAAATATAAATTGCCAAAAAGAAATTAATTTGTAAGCAAATTACAAAACCTTACATGTAACTGAGATTTTGAACTACATAACTAAGTATTTTAATAAATCCCTTGAAGGCACTTCTTACCTGTTCGCTACGGTCTAATGGCGGTGAGCCTTTAGGCTCAAAGGAGAGCCTAACATGCAGCCCCCACGTGACAGCGCTGGCAACACGTTCCTGCGCGGTGTAGCACACATGCCACACCAAGCAGGAACGGGGATGCAATTAGTGCCCCCTCTGCATGCACCCCAAGGCCCAGATTAGACAGGGGTTTGTCTCTGCACTACCCTTTTCATGGCGGGCTCACAGCCATGAAATGGTCAATGAAAAGGCAACTCAGAATATGCTTGGCGGTGCCGCCAGTGGCAACATATTCACGCCAGTAGATGACCACCGGCCCAGCGGGATCTTTGATCCTGAGGGAGCCGGCGGTCTTGTAGCAGTCCGACTGCCACACTCTGAATACTGGGGCAGAACCGCAGTGTGGCGGTGGTTGGGCCACCACCAAAAGTTCGACGGTCCTGTGGACTGCCATACTCTTAATTAGGCCATTACCTTATTTTCTTTCACTGACTCAATCATTCACACTTGCTTTTACTCTTTCTGTTACTCATTCATGATTACTAACAATCATGATTACTTTCCTAAATAATTCTCTCACTTATTCTTACTCGTTTATGCTCTGTCACTCACTTATTCTCACTCAAACACTCCCTCACACCTACTCTTTTATGCTCTCACTTTCAGTCACTCTTACTATAAATGACTAATTCACATTCATTCTGTCCTACTCATACTCACGTACTGGCAGTCAACCTCACTAATCTTCATTCACTACCTGTCACTGACTCTCACTCACTTTCAGTCTCACACACATGCAGATAAGCAGACACACATGATCACATATACACAAGCTCTCTCGCGAAGAGCATACTCTCACCAGCAAGCTCGCAAACAATATACAATTTCAATATTTTTTTATTTATCTCAGCTGCCAGCAAAAGTCAAATTCCAGATTCCATTCTGCTCCATTTTGTATTACAATTATAGTGACTAATAAAGTATTATTCACTATTGGTATTATAAAAACAAACAGGGGAACTCTAAGGCCCCTGGGTTATTGGCACTGATGTTGCCTCCCCTGAGGCCAGGGGTGATACATACAGTGCCAGGGGTCACAAGGGGGAAACTGTGACCTTTGGCGAACCCTAAATGACATCCATGTTCTGTAGCTTCCTTCTCAAAGACTTGGTGCCAAAGCTTGCCTACCTAATCGGTATTCGTTATGTATCAGAATTGTGAAAAGCAGTCGATGCTGTACAGCCAAATCTGAACCAGAGGCCTGGCTTTCTTCCAAGAGGTGAACCATAAGTCTAACAAGTGACCACTTCTTATCCTAAATATGTTACAGAAAGATTTTAGCTCCACACTTCTTGGACTTTCTGAAAGTGTATATACTGCTCAGGCAGGACACACCATCCCCAGCCCTACTGCCTCTAGGATTCCTTTGATATCAGGGTGCCTGAAAGTCGCAGCAGGGTCAGAGCAGCACTACAGCTGGGAGACCTTTGGAGGATGGTGGCTTCAGCAACAGAGTTGGCCCTGAAATCTGGAGCAAAATGTTCCGGTTGGCAGGAGATAAAGGGTGAAAAGCTCCTTCCATCAAAGGACGTCATTTCATCCTTTTTGGATGGCTTTGATGTCAGGGTGGTCAGCAGGCGAATCCTGACACTGGCTGCATGCTGTTACTGAGCAAATATATGCACTGCTTCTGTTTATATTTAAAAAAGGTCGTGGCTTTTGCGCCATGCCTTTATTTTAAAGAAAATAATGGGAACACGTTTTATTTACTTAGTGGAAGTGAAAAGTGCATGAGTTTCGACCCATTAATCAATATAACTTGATGTGTATTTTAAAATTATTATACTTTGATTTACCTAAGCTTAAATACTACTTTCATTTGGAAAGTGATACATTTCAATTGCAATAGAAGAACATGAGATGTGCTCACGTGTGTGTGTGTCTGAATGTATGCGTCTGTGTGCGGAAGCACATGTGTATTTGTGTGCCTGAAAGAGAAAGTCCAATTGGGAGTCCCTTCCGTGTGGTTTGTTTCTCCCTTGAAGGGGAAGAGAGGCAGGGACAGAAATGCACCAAACAAGCTCCTACTGAAAATGTGTGGGGGAAGCAAGAGGTGAGGGGGTATCCTCACAGCTAGGATGCTCAGTACCTGCAAACACAGGGACTGGCGCAGCCGACCCAGGATTTACTAACACTGGGCAGCAGGTAGACCCTAACCCAGGAAGAACTCTAGACATTTTCCCTCTGACTCTTTCTTGAAAAAAAAATCCCTATTTTGTTTTGCTTCCAAGGGGACTGCTTCACAGACACAGAATGATTTCGTACAGTTTCCCCCTAAAATCATGGTTTGATATTCACTCCAGCACTCGTTTATAAGATGTATATGAACGTACAATTCAGGTGCATACATGCATATAATGTTCTCATTTTATGTAGAATAATGCATGCTAAGCATCACTCGGGAGTTCTTTGTCATGCACCGTGAGTCACCAAGCACAGAATACTGAGTTAGATTATAACATTCTTAGAATGTACTTGATGGCATTACCTCATTGTATATAAGGCAAAAATATGTCTGCCAAGAGCACCACTGTGCTCTGTCTATGCTGCAGTTTAAATGCATTGCAATGCCACATGGCAGGGAAAAGTGCATATACAATGTAGCAAAATCATAGTTTTATATATTCATCTCACCCTATAAGTGTTTTTTGTAAGATCACCACAAACAGGGTTATAATGTTTAAAAAATATTGGGCAAACTACATATTGGGGATAGTGTGCTTTCAGAATGAAATAGAACCCCAAAATATATTTCACTATGTAGGCTTTGCTGGACTTTTCCCTGGCAATGCCTTGATGGGATCAACATCTTTATTGTCTAACTTTGATTGAGTATATGCTAGAAAAATGCTTCAAAGCTTTGTCTTAATTGTATTAATTTTCAAAATTTGATTTAATTGGAAAAAGAAATTTGTGTCAATGTAAGTGGAAAAGTGACTTTATAACATATATATTCTGTGCTGCCTGTGCCAAAACTCAGTTTGTCACTAAGCCCTTCCAGAGGTGGAATACACATCTGTAAGAAATTGGATTATTAGTTGAGAGGGGTGGAGGCAACACTAAAATAATAAATGCAATCCTTATCAGGGTGAACCACAAAATGTCACTAAATTAACCTGTGTTTGACCCTCTGGTAGCTTGGCACAAAAGCAGTCAGGCTTAACTTAGAGGCAATGTGTAAAGTATTTATGTAGCATGCAAGCAGTAATAAGAGAAAACATAACACAAGTAAAATCCCAGACAACTTAAAAAAAATCGAGTTAATTTCAATAAATAAACGGCACCCAAATTAACAAAATTCAATTAGAACCAGAGTTATGAATTTTTAGTTTTTAGTGAAATCTAATGCCAAAAAAACAAAAAGGACCAACCACGGGTATCTGCTCGCATGAGACCAGGGGCCATATGTATCAAACTCCCGTTTAGCGAATCCTAATTTGCGATATTTTGCGATTCGCAAATTCAGATTCGCTAAACGGGATGTAAAAAATTAATCGCGAATCATTTGCGATTCCTTAAAACTCACAAATAATTCTCAGACACCTGCTTTGCGATTTCTTAATAGCGAAATTCGCTAATTAAGAAATCGCAAAAACAGGAATCTGCAAGCCAGGTGCAGCCTGATGACATCACAAACAGGAAACTGGAGTGATTTCCTGCACCTGCTCACCTGAGCCACACCCAGAGGCTGCTTGGGGAGTGTGAGGAGGCATCCCAGTGAGGAAATATGAATTTTGTGATCAGTTATGTCCCCTATCGTAGACCCCAACGGCTCCATGTGCATGCTCTAAGTACATGTATGTTCCCTCCAGTTCCAGTTTTAAAGACGCAAATACATGTGCGTCCACCGTCAACATGTCCTCTTTCAGATCCGCCATGAATGGGTCAGATATTCCATTCCTAAGTATGAAAGGCCACCGACTTTATGTGGTTCACTCTCCACATTTTACAGATTCAGGCGAGTAGGCCCTGAATTCTGCCATCAAGCCTTTTCCTGCCTTCTGCCTCTGAAAGCTCCAGTCCGAGCCTGCATCTGTATCTATGAACTTTGTCCTACTCCCTGCGCGGCTAACGGTGCCTGATCCAGCCTGTTGCCTGCCAAAAACTGTATTTCACCTTCAAGATTATCTGCTCTGCTCCTCATCCGATGCATTCCTGTCTAGTAGTTTAGGTAAACATTCCTCCAGCTACCATGCAAAGGGCCAGGCCTCGCTGTCCTCATGCAAGTAATTCATAGCCCCTGTTACCATGGAAGGTTCCTGCCCCCTCGCATCTCATATAGACACTTAGACGCTTGTACACGCACTAACAGTCAGTATAGAATAGATTCTATCCTAGAGACCTTTCCTTTTGGATAACACAGTTCTTTAAACATAGGATATTAGATATGATTTGGGATTAGGTTGACATGACCCCCAGACTTCTGTCTCCACATGTAGAGCTAAATGTCAAGTCTCCTTCACCCTCTAGTTGCACGTCAATCACACGTCATGCGGCTGCGCGCGCATCTCTGCCAAATATTTCTGCTGACATTGCAGGATTCTCTTATGGATCCACCCACTTGTGACATCATGTATAATGACGTTTTATAAGTTACGCCTATATGTCCGCCTTTTTTAGTTACGTATGCCTATTTTATCTGTATTATCAGCTGTTACGCCTCTTGCATCTGTTTCACTGTAATGCATTTCCTATAAAACTGATTATCTGTCAATAATGTATGCCCTTCCTTCCTGAACTCTCGTGGTGATGGAATTTGAAGCCTGCAATTCGAATTGTATTTCCTTTGTCAAGGAATAAAGCCTTTAGAACCTCTAATACCACGGATTCTGCCTCTTATATTTACTGAGTTATTCTTACTAGATTTTACCGCATAAAAAATAGTACCGGTAATGAAATATTTACCACATAAATTGGCGCCCGAATAGGGACACTTTCTCATCTCACGCGCCGGAGGTGCGTTGCAGGCCCGGTCTCCTGCCACAGCTGAACGGACAAAAACGCGTACCTGCAGGATTTCCTGTATCTCCCTCCGGCCAAGCGGGGGCGACTGAGGCTGCGATCAACACCCAGACGAGGCGGTGAGAAGTGCGAAGTATCCCGACCAGAGCCTAGCTGAGAGAGCAAGATCCGAGGTATACAGAGGCCCACCAGGTTCCGAAGTTCCGAGTCCAGTCGAGTCCAGTCCGGTCCAGTTTCAGTTCCGTTCCGAGGCCTTCCGTTCCGAGCTACCCGGTGAGTACCATTACCGGGGAGGCATTTAACGTGCACATAGTCTGTGCCGGTCAAGACGGGTTTGGGTACACAAATCCGCAGTGTATCTGTACTGTTTAGCAGTATATCTAGTATGTCTTGCATATAAATAAGTATTATCTAGTGTCAGTATTATGTCAGTAACTAGTTTTCTATTAGTTATCATTGTTTGTTAAAACTGTTAAATGTTAAATGTTTTAATACGTTCTATACATTGTGGTGTGAATGACTGTTCATTATTGTGTTTATTTGTATTAAGTGTGTTTAAGATTAAGTAACCAGATCTAAAAATGCCGCTCTTTTCGAAATTAAGACAGATCAAAACTAGAAAAGGAGTACTCGAAGAAGCTGTTCCCATTCCACCTAGGGATACCCCAGGATACTTTATGTATCATAAACATGGCCTAGATGCCGTATTATTTCTTGATTTATGGGTGGACTACACCAAGGATTTGCCAGAAAGTCAGAGATGGCCCGCAGCGGGGACCTGGGATGCAGATTGCATCATGAGAGTAGAAGAAGAATTATGGAAAAAGAAAGCCAGACAGTCACAGAAAGATGCCATTGAATTATGGCGTAAAGAATCATATCGACGTACAGAAAAAGCGCTCAGACAGGAAGAGAGAGGTAGAGAGAATTCAAATAAAACCCGAGAAAATCTATTAATTGAGGAAGGTACCCGAGTAAAATCAGAACAAGTAGATAGACAAAGAAACACTCTTATGAATGGTATGTATCCTCTTCTGGCCGAAGGGTTACCTAAGGCTACCCCGGAAATACCAAAAGACTTGACTCCTCCGTTACTTCCGATAAAAGCACATCCCAAAACACATCCCAAAACAGCAAAGGACGTTTTCCTTTCCTCCTATTTAGATGACGTAGCTCCCGAGTATGCTAATACCATACCACACACACCGCTTGCCGATGGTGTTCAACACCAAGAGCATCCGTCTGTATCCCCGCAACAACAAACTCCTACACAAGTTCCCACAGGTTCATCCGTTTCTACTGTTTTTCCCGCATCTACGATTTCTATCTTACGTCCAACGAATCCTTTCTTGCCCAGCACTTCAGATGGTGCTACAGGAGGTGCGACAGACATGTTTGCCACACCGCCGCGAAATAAACAGACCCTTAGAGATTTAGCACTCCAGCGTACACCCCAACTAGCGACATCCGACATGTTTAAAGAACAGCTTGTGGATTGTAGATACGACCCAGTACCAGGTAAACAGGACAGATTGCTCATATCATCACTACGTATACGACGAGCTACATTGTATTTAATGACGATACCAGGAATGGTTGAACACCTAGACAATATATATCGCTTTGTCCAAACAGGGCGAGGTCCAGAAAGTATTAACGAAGCTATGGAATACCAGAAATTGGATGTCCAAAGACAACTACTACGTTTTTTTATAAACTGCGTAATTAGGAACCAAGACAGGCCTGGGGCAGATCATGATACCATGCAAAAACTTGCCAAATGGGGTCAGAATATATCAGACGAGAAACATGATAAACAGTCATGCATAGTAGTTATGTGTCGAAAGATCCGCAAGGAAATAGAACGAATACATAAAGAAAGACGAGAAGCAGACAGAATTGAATCAGAGGAAGAGGAGGAGCAAGAATCAGAACAATTAGATACGATAGCTTACGTAGGTAGAGGAAGACCCCATAATAATGCTAGAGGCTTTAATGATCTGATACGTCCGATACGTCCAGAATGTAATAGACATTTTACAAACCCTATGTTAAATACAAGATCCCCTGAACACCTATTCCAAGCCGCTGATAAATTACTCCGAGATCGAAGGGGGTACCATATGCTCGATTCCATGGATGAACAAGAATTAGCCAGGTCAGCAGTACAATGGGCTGACAGTCCCAGTAAATACAGTGATGATGCACTAGCACACACGTTTCTGAATCTTGCCCCAGACGAACAGCGTTTAGCTAGTATATACATGATTCAACACCTCCTTATATTATATAAAAGCCAACACTCCGATCCAGGACCCTTACCTGACATATTGACAGAACTACTCACGGATAACTGGAGAGGTTCAGGTACTGATTTGATTAAAGAAATTCTAGAATTTCGAAACCAGTATATAGCTTTCGTGTGTCCAGAACACGTTCCGGTTCCCATTATGGGAAGAAAAATGTATCACATAGATAGACAGAACCCGTTACGCGAAGTACACCCAATCAGAGGTGAAGGTAATAACTTTACACGCGTGTTTGTGTACACGCCTATAACTAAAATTGAATTATTAGAAATGAAGAAAGTAGTACCCAGCCATGACAAGGATCCAGAAGGTTTCCACCGAGAGATAAAAGACATGTTACTCATGGGAGAGTACACATACCCCGACATTATGAAAATATTGAAAGTATTAATGCCTGTCGGTGTGTACGAGAAACTCAAAGAAAAGGAATGGGAGGTGGGAGACCAAAAGATAGATTGGACAGCATTAGAAAATGAAGAGAAGGCCCGAGCTGCAGGAGCAGGGCTTGGGGAAAAGACTACAGCACTACCAGGATTACTAGTGCAGGTACTGCCACGTTTATTAACTACGAAAAAGGAGGACTGGGGTGCAATCTCAGCCTGTAAACAAAAGCAAGATGAAGACACTAGTGATTTCTATTCCCGATTTGAAAAATGTTTTGGTATCAATAGTGGCATAAAAGCAAGTAGCGAGTCATATCCACATCTGTTTGTGACAAAATTAGTTGAAAATTCTCTGCCGCAAGTTAAGAATAGAGTATTGAAATTCGAGAGCACCTGGCAAGGTAATACCCCGTCACAGATGTTACAGATGTTACAATATCACCACAATAGAATTAGAGAAGAACAAGAACACGAACAGAGACGTATGAAAGATACGAAAATGAAAATGCTTGTTGCTCAGTCAGTCCCAGCTGATGGTCATCAAAAGGGTGATTCCGCAGGTCCAATGAAAGGGACATACAACTATTGTAAACAACAAGGTCATTATATACACGATTGTCCAGTTCTGAAACATAATATTGCCACAGGTAGAACCCAGGAAAGACCACGTCCACCTAGACAGGATCAGAATCAACAACAAATTCCTCAGCATGTACAACCTAGGTCAGCTCCGCAACAACTAGCTCCGCAACAGGCAGCTCCACAACAGACCGTAGCACCACCACAAGCGCAGCCTATTGCTGCCACACAAGCGACAACGCAACAGATGTATCAGTATGCACAAACAGATTATCCCGATTATCAGCGATACACATGAAATAGCCTAGATAGGGAAGTTGGCTTACCCCTTATTGAGGTTCCTGTAGACCAGGAGGGACCTTATGTACATAGTGAACTATTAGGGGAAGACAGAAAGTTTTTACTTGATACAGGGGCAAGCAGAACAACTATAAGACGCAGTGAAGTTCCAGGGGCACCCCTCTCAGGCTCACAGAATATTTCCCTTGGATTCTCAGGAAAACCTATAATTAATGACGTAACACAACCTCTTCCACTCACGGTTGGTCCATTGACACGTACTACAGATTTATTGCTTACTAAATCATGTCCAGAAAACTTGTTAGGTATAAAAACATTGAAAGCTCTAGGAGCTATAATATGTTGTTCTCCGGAAGGAGTACGACTATTTTTACGTGACTTTAAAGGTCACTACGTGTCCAGAGACATGGATCACCGACTGCAGAATTTACCTACACATTTATGGGCACAAGGCCCCACTGATGTTGGTTGCATGAACATTACACCATATCGAGTCACACTGAAAACAGGAGTAGTACTACCACGAATGCGACAATACAAGTTACCACCAGATGCTGTTGTGGCTTTGCTGCAAATCATTGACGAGCTCATTACACAAGGAGTGGTTGTGGAAACCGACTCCAATATATGCAATTCCCCAATAATTCCGATTCTTAAAAGAACGGATCCGAAAGCACCACCAGTATATCGATTGGTTATTGATCTGCGCGAACTAAATAAATGTATTGTACCACAATACCCTGTGGTCCCAGATATCTCTTCACTACTAACAGCTATTGATTCAGAAGCAATGTTCTTCATTGTAATTGATCTCAAGAATGCTTTCTTTAGCGTCCCAATAGATCCGGAAAGTCAATATCTGTTCGGATTCAGTTTAAATGGACGAAGTTTTAAATTCACACGTGCACCTCAAGGATTTACAGAAAGCCCCAGCATCTATAGCCAAGCACTGAAACGAGAACTTGACAGTATCCACATGCCAGTTAACACTGCCTTGCTTCAATATGTCGATGATCTTCTGATTACCGCCCGAAGCGAACCTGAATGTGAAACAGCGTCACTGACGGTTTTAAAATTTTTGGCTGACAAGGGGCACAAGGTGTCCCCTTCTAAGCTGCAATTCTGTGTCCAGCGAGTTGTTTACCTTGGGCACTCGCTGTCCAAGGAGGGAAGACAGCTTACACCCGACCGCATCCAGTTAATCGCTAACATGCCACCACCCAAGACACAAAAGGAGGTGCGGGCTTTTATAGGCCTCACCTCGTACTGTAGGCAGTGGATCCCTCAATATGCATTTCTAGCAAAACCACTCATCCAGTTGACAACACAGGAGGCAGCCACATCGACTGTCCTCCCTTGGACTCAAGAACACACACATGCCTTTGAAAGCTTAAAGAAAGCTTTATGCCAAGCACCTGTTTTAGCAACACCATGTTACAGTAAACAGTTTACACTCTTTGTTACAGAACGCGAAGGTACTGCCTTGTCAGTACTCACTCAGGAACAAGCAGGATCACACAAACCATGTGCTTATTTCTCTAGTACATTAGATCCAGTAGCTCAGGCTCTTCCTGCGTGCCTGAAATCGGTGGCAGCAACAGCTTTAGCAATCAGACAAAGCGATACCATAGTGTTAGGACACCAATTGACAGTACAAGTACCACACGCAGTAGAGGTTCTTTTGAACCGCACACAAACACAACACTTGACTATAGCGAGACTCACCGGTTACGAATTGACATTGTTTCAGCCACACATAGAAATCAGACGTTGTAATACGTTAAATCCTGCCACACTGTTACCAGTAGGCGGAACAGATCCATTGGCACATGATTGTGTCGAAGTCATTACTATCACGACGAAACCCAGACAAGACTTGACAGACATTCCTTTATCAGATCCAGACCTGACATTATATGTAGATGGTTCATGTATGAGAACAAGTACAGGAGAGTTAGTGGCCGCTTACGCAGTTACAACAGACACTGAAGTCATTGAAACGAATTGTATTAACACTTTGTCAGCCCAAGCAGCAGAGCTCATCGCTCTGACACAAGCCTGTATTCAAGCCAAAGATAAGAAAGTCAACATATACACAGATTCCCGTTATGCATTCGGAGTCGTCCATGACTTCGGCGTACTGTGGCGAGAGAGAGGTTATTTAACTTCTCACGGTGCCCACATCCAACACGGACCCCTCATTCAAGCTCTATTAGACGCGATTCATCTACCTACTGCAATATCGATTATGAAATGCAAAGCTCATACAAAAGTTACCGATATCATTTCTCAGGGAAATGACCTAGCTGACAGAACAGCTAAACAGACTGCTCAGAACCAGACTCATACAACTGACGCGACAAAGACAATAGTTCCGACACCAACACATTGCATGACAGTTAAGGATCCCGTCCTTGATGTAATTGACATACAGACACATGCTACACCAGAAGAAATAAAGAAATGGACTGAATTAGGAGGGATCCAAACGGATCAAGGATGGATGACGAAGGAAAAATCTATATGGTTTCTTCCCGACTCCATGGTTCAAGTCATCATTAACACAATACATAGTCCAGCGCACCTAGGAGAAAAAGCTATGCTAGACAGTATTCAACACATTTGGTTCAACAAACACTTGCGAGCAGCAGCCAAACAGAAAGTACGTACCTGTATGATATGTTGTCAGTTTAATCCAGGTAAAAGCATCCCCGTAGAGCAGGGTGGATTTCAACCTCCCGATCATGCTTTTGAAGTCCTCCAGATGGATTATATCCAGATGGAACGATGTCGAGGATTCAAATATGTTCTCGTAGTTGTCTGTGCTCTTTCTCGTTGGACAGAAGCCTACCCGGTTTCAGATTACACTGCCCCGACTACTGCCAAACAGTTAGTTCGAGAATTCTTCCCACGGTACGGTTTACCACGTGTTGTCTACTCAGATAACGGCCAGCCATTCTCATCCGAACTAATGAAACATGTTTCCCTTTTGTTAGGCTACCAATGGAAATTCCACTGTGTCCGACATCCCGAGGCAGCAGGTCTCGTGGAACGCCATAATCAAACTCTGAAAATTAGATTGTCCAAAATATGTAGAGAAAAAGGTGTCGATTGGATAGTAGCCTTACCAGTTGCGCTCTTTTACATGAGAATGGTAGCACATTCTCGAACAGGGCTATCCCCGTACGAGGTGATCTTCGGTAGACCACCAAATATGTGGGGGACGCCTATACCTCGCAAAATCACTGATGTTGACTGTAATATGCTGACAGATTACCTGGCTTCCTTGATGTCTGCACTACAATCTTGTCGTTCACAGGTAGCTGCAGCTTTTCCCGATAATACTGAGGTGAAGCCCCATGACGTGGTTCCGGGCGACCTGGTTCTGGTCCGGAATTTCGACCGGAAGACCCAACTGGAGCCTAGGTGGAAATCGCCAAAGCTTGTTCTACTGACAACAAGGACAGCCGTGAAGATCGAGGGACGTAAAGGGTGGTTGCACTCGAGTCATATCAAGAAATTTTATGGACTACCATCCAGTGTGAATACTCAACCCTGCATTCCCTCACAGACAGACTCTAAGCTTCCCTTGGTTGAGCCGTCAAAAACGGAACTTTATAAACTAAAATTAAGGTCTAGCAAGTCAGACAATTTGATTGTTTAAGTCCTCTCCAAGGTGAATCGGTTGAATTTGTCTCTGACATGTATCCTCTAGACCGGAATAGAGAAAAAAATCGACAGATGCAATTTAAAAAGCATGCGTATTGTAAATCACTTCGTAGTCACTGCACAGTAACATTATTAATTTTGTTTTTTCTAAGTCTTCTGATTATCATTTCCAGTATACTATTGCACATGTATTACCCTATTTTTAAGCGTGCTTACAATGTAACTGCAGAACACTCTTTTAGCGAATTACCTCCGCATGAGTTGTCCTATAGATTTGCGCTGCGCAACAACACATTCATTAGTATGTTACATCATTCCCACCAGACCAGCAATGCCACAAATTGTTGGATATGTGGCCGACTCCCTCCCTATCAGAACTATAAAGGAGTTTTGCCCCTCTTTCCATATCCGTTCACACACAATGGCTCCTGTGGAGCATGGTTTAGTTTGATTAATTCCCTAGATTCAAATTCCGCAGTTTATCAAGACAACTGGGTATGGGGAAACCTGAACCTAGTTTTGCTTAAAGTCTGCTACCCTAACAAGGAGGGACTTCCCAAAAGAACAGGAACTGATCTAGAAAATGAAGTATATGGATTAGGTAATTTTACACTTAACCTCATGATCCTGAACGTTGAATCTGAAGCTACACCAATCTTGCCCGCCATGTCAGTATTCCCAGTAAAAGGGGAATTATGTGTAAGAAAGAATGGTTCCATACACATGGGCCATAGTAAATGCACCACTGTAATAAAATTCAGTGATCAAGGCAAGTCTACATTTAGAGCTTCCCGTCATTCCTACTTCATATGTGGCCAGACCGCATATATACGTCTACCTCTAGATTGGGATGGTACCTGTTACATAGCATTCCTTCTGCCACCTGTCTTCCTAGCTCCTCCTGATTATCATAGAAATACCCATTTAGTACACAATAGACAGCAGAGAGATCTCCCAATAGTTGATTACACTGAAACAGCATGGGAGCAATACACAGATTTCAATAAAGGTTTCTTTCCCTATATAGGTACAGTCACTAATAGTAAGCTGATACGTAGATTAACTAGAACCCTTGAAGCAGTAGTGAACGAGACTACTTCCGCCTTAGGCAATTTAACAGAGGAGCAGTCTGCTATGCGGATTGTTGTGCTTCAAAATCGTCTTGTCCTTGACGTCATCCTGGCCGATAGGGGCGGAGCTTGTAGGGTCATCGGATCAAGTTGCTGCATTTTCATACCAGAAAATTCGCCGTCAGTATATAAAGCCATAACCCGCCTTCATAAGATTATAAGCCAGACACACCAGAGTCCAGGCACCTGGACTTGGTCCGGTTGGTTCTGGGGCGTGTTGTCCGCCTGGGGATGGAGGATTCTATCCTTCCTAGGTATTGGCTTCCTCATACTGTTCAGTTGCTGCTTATGTCTACAATGTGGGCCAGCGATTTGCGGCCTGTGTGCCACATCGTGTATCCCACCTCCAAGTTTTCGTTCAAAATCCCGGAAGAAGAAAGAAGAACAAATGATGCTATATGAACAGATCGATGGATTGATGAAGATCGATATCTCCTGAGGGTCCGTAGGGGACAAGGAGGGAATGAGGAAATATGAATTTTGTGATCAGTTATGTCCCCTATCGTAGACCCCAACGGCTCCATGTGCATGCTCTAAGTACATGTATGTTCCCTCCAGTTCCAGTTTTAAAGACGCAAATACATGTGCGTCCACCGTCAACATGTCCTCTTTCAGATCCGCCATGAATGGGTCAGATATTCCATTCCTAAGTATGAAAGGCCACCGACTTTATGTGGTTCACTCTCCACATTTTACAGATTCAGGCGAGTAGGCCCTGAATTCTGCCATCAAGCCTTTTCCTGCCTTCTGCCTCTGAAAGCTCCAGTCCGAGCCTGCATCTGTATCTATGAACTTTGTCCTACTCCCTGCGCGGCTAACGGTGCCTGATCCAGCCTGTTGCCTGCCAAAAACTGTATTTCACCTTCAAGATTATCTGCTCTGCTCCTCATCCGATGCATTCCTGTCTAGTAGTTTAGGTAAACATTCCTCCAGCTACCATGCAAAGGGCCAGGCCTCGCTGTCCTCATGCAAGTAATTCATAGCCCCTGTTACCATGGAAGATTCCTGCCCCCTCGCATCTCATATAGACACTTAGACGCTTGTACACGCACTAACAGTCAGTATAGAATAGATTCTATCCTAGAGACCTTTCCTTTTGGATAACACAGTTCTTTAAACATAGGATATTAGATATGATTTGGGATTAGGTTGACATGACCCCCAGACTTCTGTCTCCACATGTAGAGCTAAATGTCAAGTCTCCTTCACCCTCTAGTTGCACGTCAATCACACGTCATGCGGCTACGCGCGCATCTCTGCCAAATATTTCTGCTGACATTGCAGGATTCTCTTATGGATCCACCCACTTGTGACATCATGTATAATGACGTTTTATAAGTTACGCCTATATGTCCGCCTTTTTTAGTTACGTATGCCTATTTTATCTGTATTATCAGCTGTTACGCCTCTTGCATCTGTTTCACTGTAATGCATTTCCTATAAAACTGATTATCTGTCAATAATGTATGCCCTTCCTTCCTGAACTCTCGTGGTGATGGAATTTGAAGCCTGAAATTCGAATTGTATTTCCTTTGTCAAGGAATAAAGCCTTTAGAACCTCTAATACCACGGATTCTGCCTCTTATATTTACTGAGTTATTCTTACTAGATTTTACCGCATAAAAAATAGTACCGGTAATGAAATATTTACCACACCAGGAGAGTGCAACCAGCAATGGATTCCACCAAACAACAGCAGGGCAAGGATGCAGAGAAAAGGAAGAGAAAACATACGTTTTCTGAAAAGGAGCAGGAGGTCCTCATTGAGGAGATGGTCTGCAGCCATGAGCTCCTCTTCGGCAAGAAGGCACTGCGTGTCCCAGAGGCCAGGAAGAGGAAAATCTGGCTAGAGATACAGAGTAAGGTGAATGCAGTGGGAGTCACCACACGTACCATTGAAGAGCCGCGCAAGCGGTGGTACGACATGTGCCAGAGGTCCAAGGAGAGGGTGGCAGCCAGACTGAAGGACGCCAATCAGACTGGAGGTGGACCATCCACTGCAGAGCAGCCAACCCCCCATGAGGAGCTCGTGGAGTCTACTCTCCTGCCTGAGAGCGTTGGTGGTGTGGCTGACATAGACAGCTCCGACCCTGCATCCAGCAGTCAAGGTAAGATGCATTCCAAAATCAATCTGCACTCCTCCCCATCCCTTGCACACTTCCCCAAATGCACGTAGTAAACTCCCAAAATGTCAATCCAGGCCAGGTCTTACAGCACACCCAGCAATGCATCATGGGACTCGTAGTACTGTGTCTGACTGTGTGTCCATGACACTAACGAAATTAAATGCAACATGTGGGTTGGGGATAAGTGAATGATACAGTGTCAGAGGTTAGCCAAAAAAAAGTAGTAACTTTATTGATTGCCACATGCAGACAATAACACAAACTCATGTAGTCCCCTTTACATCCACAGCACATGGCATGGCACAAGAAGACAGCGCAGAGGGAGAGGAGCCTGCAGACCCTGCGGACTCCAGCGATGACACAAAGCAGCAGCCAATCCAGCGCAGGAAGCGCGCACATGTGCCCCCACTGCCTCCATTTGAGGACGAAGTACCTGCCACAGGGGATGACACCGACAGGAGAGAGGGGAATCAGGGTGTGTCACATATGCCCAGTCATGACACACAAACGCCATGGATAAGACCACAGGAGACATCCAGATCAAGGCCCAGGAGCAGCACTGCAACTGAAGCAGAAGGGTCCGTGTTCTCAGGCCTGGAACAGAGCATGCTGCAGGAACAGCGCCTGCAAAGCAAAGCACTGCGGTCAATTAATCGGCAGCTATGCCGCATACACAAGGACCAGAAGAACATGTCAGGGGCAATCCATGAGCTCTGTGCCACTTTGAGGCACACCCAAGCTGCAAATGACAGGGCTGGCCGACGTGCAAATGCACGCCTACACAATTACACAAAGGCCGTGAACCGCCTCTGCACCACCACCAGCACCCTCACACGCAGAAGCGTAACAATGCAGGTCGACATGGCACATTGCTGCCAGGATATTGCCCGAGGGCTTGCGCAGGTAACCACTGCTGTGGAGCAGCTGCAGACAGCCAATGCTGTTGGCAGCGCACTAATGGCCTCTGCCGAGAGTGAGGACACCTCAAGTCGCAGCAGCCTCACTCCCACCTTGCCAGGGGAAAGACGCCGCAGTGCCAGACAGGGTGCAGGCCAAGGGAACACCATGGGGGGCACTCAGCCTGGACGTCACCGAAGGAGGTGAACATCTGCGGGGACACTCACTGCAACACGGGTGCATTAACCTGAAAATGCTGTTTGAACAATTACTTGTGCCTTACCTGCACTGTGTGCACAACATGTGCTGGGGACAGCTACTATTTCTTACATGTGAAGTGTGATTAAACACTTGACACATCATCAAGCTTTGTTGTCTCATTTCATCATTACTCACCTAGAAGTAGTTTTGTGTGATCTCTGTCCGTCTCTGGCGTCCAGCAGCTGCCCCAACTCCTGCTGCAGGTCTGGCAGGGGGAGCAGGGCGCTCGTCATCCGATGTGTCTGTATCGGTCACATCAATTGTGGTGCCTTTCCTCATTGCCATGTTATGTAGCATTGCACAGCTTGCCACGATTTTACAGCAGGTCTCAGGGCTGTATTGCAGTGCGCCTCCACTTTTATGCAGGCACCTGAAGTGGCTCTTCAGGATTCCAAAGGTTCGCTCAATGACGCAGCGTGTAGATCTGTGTGCCCTGTTGTAGCTCCTCTCACTAGCATTTGCAGGATCCAGATATGGGGTCAGGATGAAGTCGCGCACTGCATAGGCACTGTCACCTGCATGGACAAACACAATAGGTAAGTCAATGTCCCCCCCCCTCAAGTGATGTAGTGGATGTATTGATGTGTGCCATGTATTTACCTAGCAGGTACCCCTCCCCAAACTCTCCAGCACTCAGACGTCTGTGTATTCCACTGTGTCTGAAGATGAAAGAGTCATGTGACTTACCGGGGTATTTGGGTACGATGTCTGTGATGAGATAGTTAGTGTTGCACACAATCTGTATATTGAGGGAATGGTAGCATTTCCGATTCCTGTAGACATATTCAGTTGCTGCTGGGGGTGTGATGGCCACATGGGTCCCGTCAATGCAGCCAATGACGTGGGGGAAACGTGCAATCTGGTAGAAGTCCAGTTTTGTTTGCTGTAATGCCTGTTGGGTGGTGGGGAAGTAAATGTGATGTGAGAGCCTCTGCAGCATTGCATCTAGGAAGGCATGGAAGAAACGCGACAGTGAACTCTGTGACACCCCACCAACCTCCGCTATTACCCGTTGAAAACTCCCTGACGCCAGGAGGTGCAGGGTGCACAGGACCTGCACATGTGTGGGAATTGTTTGTGTCCTGTGTGTAGGGTGCTCCAAGTAGGGTTTCAGCTCCTCAATCAGGTCCATTATGGTCTGTGGGTGCAGTCTGTACTTGTCATAGATGTCCTCTTCAGTGTGCTGGAACAGGATGATGCGCAGCCTGAATATGCATTCCTGTCTCATTCTCCTCTGAGCAAGGGCCCGAATACGCAGCTTCCTGGCTATCACGAACATTGCTGCCACTGTGGGTGGGTCTGTTGCATTGTGGGGTGGTTTATGTACCTTGCACCAGTTTACCACCTGCAAGCAATTGGTGTTAATTGCGATTTCTTAAATTGTGAATTTCGTGAAATCGCAATTAGCGATTTTTTCTTACATGTGCTAGTGATTTCTCAGTTTGCAATTTCTTGTTTGCGATTTTCGCTAAGCTAAGAAATCGCAAATTAAGAATTCACAAGTAAAATCGCAGTTTCAATGTTTTGCAGCCTAAGAAATCGCTAATTTAGCGATTTCTTAGTTTTCTGTGTGGAACTGTGTCATACATATGAAATTGCGAAAAATCGCTGTTTTTTGCGATTCGCACCGTTTGCGACTAATTTTTCCTTTCATACATATGCCCCCAGGTCAAATTCGAAAGTTAAGGATGACCGTGATGAAGCTTAGGTCGGATACAATGCATGAATTGGGCCTGGCCTTGTTTTACCTTGGGAAATTCAAGAAAAAGTTTTTGAGAAAGTAGAGTCAACTGACTATGTCTGAGGATGAGTGGATGACGACGGGGAGCCACTAAACAAAGTCTTGGTGAAGCCGTTGACTATGGTATGAAAAGCTCAGAGCAGGGAAAACTAGACTTTGAGGCGGAGGAGGTCATTTTAATCGATGGGCTGCTGGTCCTACCTACGGACTTACAAGTTTTTCTGGAGTTCGAAATACACCTGTGAGAGTAGGCTGCAGAGTGTATCCAAAGAGGGCTCCATTAGGCCAGATACCATTGTTGAGATGTTCAGATGAAAGAAAGTTGCTGCTGCAGATACAAATGAAGCAGGAGCTATGCTGAAGTAAATCCCACCGACGATGCACCTTCATCGGATCAGCTTGCATGTGAATCTTGGTCCCATTTTTAGAGTTTGGTAGGTGGAGGCCACTATAGCACCACACCAAAGGTCTAAGATCTGGGAGTGGGCAGCACTTGGGTGCTAGAACTCAATCCAGCAAGGATCAGCAGCAGGCAGGCAAGTTGCAGGGTCTCTGGAGCTTGTTATGCCTCTGTAGATCACACAGGAGGCCAGCTAGCCATCAGAGACACTCTGCTGGTCCTGGGTTCGAGCAGCAGGCCCATTATTCCTTCCTAAGGTAACTGGGCAGCAGGGCAGTCCCTCCAGCAGCAGGGCACCAAAGCAGTCCTTCTGAGTCTTTCACAGGTCTAGACACTGTCTGAATTGGGGTCTGAGAGTGTCACCCATTATCCCCTGTGCCAGCCATTGGGCGGAGGATGCCCTCTTTGTCTCCCCTTCCCTATTCCTGAGCCTGCCTCCAAAATGTCTGGGCTGACAAAAGCAAGGGTAGGCCTGGTTCTAGGTTCTTCTGCGTGTTCAGGAGGCAGAGCCCTTTGAAGTGTAAGTAGGGGTGGGCAGAGCTCCGTCCAGTCATCCTGGCAGGAAGGCCCATCCTGTTCACATATATTCCTCTTTGTCTCAATGTCTGGCAGCAATACACAACCCACAATAGCAGAGCCATGTGAACCAGGCTACTGGCAGAAAGGCACAGTGGATTTGGGCAAACAAATGCCAACTTTCTAAAAGTAGCATTTTTACATAGAACATAAATTCCAACTTTAAAATTACAGAGGAGCGGGATCAAGTTAAACTTAATATACAACAAAAACACCCCCTATGCCATGAATGGATGTTTTATTTTCATGGAACGAGTACCCTTTACATATCCCAACTGGCAATAAAAGCCCCTGTTTCCTAAATTTGGGGCATATTATCAATAAAGGGCGTTAAAATTATCGCTGCTTTAGCGGCAGAAAACTGCCGCTAAAGCGGCGATAATGGGCTGGATAATATGCCGCAAAGAATTCCAATAGAAGCCCATGTTCTGGTGTCAACATGGGCTTCTACTGGAATTCTCTGTGGCATATTATCAAGCCATTATCACCGCTTTAGCAGCAGTTTTCTGCCGCTAAAGCGGCGATAATGTTAACGCTGTGCTTGATGATATGCCCCTTAGTGTGTCCCCTGCCCTTACTCTCTTTGCTTTTTCTTAAAAGTGTGAGAATGTATAACAAATATACATTACACACATAGTACAATTTAGAAATACATTTTTGTTTGACATCTCAATTTCATACACATTAAACATAACACTTAAATATACGTCTCCAACTTATAATTCATGAAGGAATGAATTAGGGACCATAATATATGCTCCCTTAAACAATTGATCCTATAGGTCTCATGTGGCCCTATGTGGTCAGGGTTGAAGTGAAGAATATCTTTATGCAATGGTCATAGATGATAACAAAATTGACTCCAATTCTCCAGTGTGTAGCTTAATCTTTTTTCGGAGATGTGCGCACCCTGGCCACTGCTATAGTATACTGACGCATTTCGAACTTCACAATGGGCCTGCTGTTTGTCTTGAAGGTCTTCATCAGGATTGGGTGTATGCCAGTAGCGGCCCGTAGAGGGAGTTCCGTGGGGCGGTGAGGCGGGACAGGGGAGGGGCAGGGTGGGGGATAGTAAACACCGGAATATGGATGAACGGAGGTAAGTAAACATTTAAAGAAATAAAACTAATTTTGTTGCGCCCGCTGCATCGCAAAATGCCCCTTTTTTGTTTTCTTTGTGTCATCACCACTAAGGGTATTAATGCTATTTTTGTTCTGATTTTATTCATTTGCTGCTGTTCATATACACTGTTATCTTTATAGAATATGCTTCATTATGTATTGATAATGGTGTTTTGGTGAGGAGTTTCCTCTATCCTTCTTCATCTTTCTTGTTTCTCTCTTCATTTCTGTTTTCCTTCTGAGGTTTTCTTCTTGTTGTCTCTTGTGCATTCTGGGCTTTCCTCTGCTTTTCTGTCGTGTTTCCTTCCTCTGCGTTCGTCGCATCTTGTAGCCCTGTGTCCTGTTAGTTTTCCTTTTTTCAGCCTGCATTCATTACTGTTCTGGCCAGTGGGTGTGTTTTGGGGCAGTCTTTCTTGCTTTCTTTTATCCTTTTCTCTGACGTTGTTGTTTTTTCTTCTTTTTTGTTGTGTTAGAAGGGAGGATGGTTTCTATGCTTGTTGTACTTTCTTCTCTGTTACTTGATTTCGCTCTTGTTGCTCTTCTTTCATTTGTTTTGTGGTTCTGTTTCCTCTGTGTTTTCTCTTTCTGGTCTCTTCTCCCTTTTTCACTCATTGTTGTTCTTTTGTTTATTTGGGAGAAAGGGGTTATGTTATATCCTGACTTCATGGTTATGCATGCCCTGCCTGTAGAATCCTACAGTGATGACATGGTTTGGAATGTTGTCTGTCAAATGAGTCAGAGTTGGCTGGGCTGAGCTGCCTGCCGGCTGCTCCTGGTGGGGTCCTGTTCTAGTCTTGATCTGGTCTACTTATGGTCTCCCTGTGATCTTGTGCCATCTTGAAATAAACCTCCTTGAATCACCTGAACCTGTGTGGAGTTGATCACTACACTGTGGTTGCCTTTCATCGATAGAATTAACGCTGTGCCTTTATACTTGTGTGAATTGGCGGTTGGTTTGCATGTTCACCATACAATACAAGCCGTAATAAAGGTACTTACAAATCTTCCTCTTTTACTTGACATTCAGAGTGAATGATTCTCCTGCGTTTACATAGATGCCTTTTTGTGATAAGATATATATGTATATGATATTATAAAGTCCAAAAAAATGAGAGAGGAAGGACAGGGAACACACTAAGAAAACAGGGGCTTGCATTGCCATCGGGATGTGTAAAGCATACATGTTCCATGAAATAAAACATCCAATTATGGTATAGGGGAGGAGGAGCCTAGCGCGCAACCAAGATGGCCGCGTAAGTGCGAGGCTCCCGAGGACCTCCGCAACCTCCTACATTTATCCTGAATTCATCCTGCCTCGATTGAGGGGACTGTGTTGGTGAGCCTGAGCTGAGGTGGCACCCGTTTCCCGTTCTCGAATCGGACCTCGGGTGCCGGAGTGAGCACCGATTGAAGTTTGCGGCCTTCTTCTCGCCGAACCCCGGATTTGCGTTGGGGGGTGACCCAGTGGCAAAGTGAACAACAACGGCGGGCCGGGCCTGGCGAGTCGCGTACCCCGCACTTTCGCTTTCGCTTTCTCACCGTCTCTGCAAGTGAGATCGCGGAGCCTTTTGTGTTGGTGTGGCCTCGCTGGGGGACCCTGCCTGCCTGCCTGCTGTGGCCCACCCCGCCGATCTGGGGTGGCCCCCCCGGAGCTCGTGGCCCTGATTGCCTGCCCTCTATGGCGTTGCTGGTGCGATTGTGGGACCAGCGGCGATGGCCACGAAACAAGATGGGGATCGGTCAAAGACCAAGTCGACCCGGCGTGGCACCGTCCATCAGGCCAACAGCATGGACCGCTATACCCTCCAGAGGGGATCTCCTGGCGGATCGCACAAGTCCCCTGAGGGCCCTTCTGATGCCCCGGACTTGCCCACGGATCTGACTCTCCACGACGTCATGGGCGCCATTTCCGAGATGAAGGCCTCGGTGGGCCAGCGGTTCGACACCCTGGCACAGAAGATCGACGCGGTCCTTGTGGATGTTGGCCTGGTGAGGGCCGATCTTTCCAAGACCAACGATCGAGTTGATTCTTTGGCCCAAACCGCATCGGGCCTTACGACTGAGGTGGCGGCACTACAACTGGAGGTACGCCGGCTAAGTCAGGCGAGCGCACTTATGGATCGGCGCCTCGAGGATTCCGAGAGTCGGGCCCGGAGGAATAACATCCGCATCATCGGAGTACCCGAGGGACGGGAGGAAGTGGCGGCGGATCTATTTGTGGAGGACCTGATCGCTACCCATCTCCAGCCTCGGGGACTGAGTAAATTTTTTGCTGTGGAGAGGGCCCACAGGGTTCCCGGGGGAAGGCCGAAGGTCGGAGCCCCTCCGCGACCTCTCATTGCCCGGATTTTTAACTTTCGGGACAGAGACGCTATCCTGCAAGCTTCCAGACTACATGGGCCGGTTAAGCTGGAAAATATGGAGGTGAACTTTTACCCTGATTTCACCCAAGCGGTCCAGAAGCAAAGACTGAGCTTCCTGGGCGTCAAACGCCGACTCCGGGACCTGAACTTAAAGTACGCCATGCTCTTCCCGGCCAAGCTGCGAGTGGAGGTGGATGGTCGCACGCACTTTTTTGATCGTCCCGAAGCGGCCGGGGACTGGCTGGACACTCTGTCTGGGGATCGTGATCGAGATGGCGGGGGGGGGGCGGCGGGAGGAGACGGCCCACTGGACCGGGACTGAGGGGTCAATATTGGGCCTCACTCTGGACGAATACGAAGCTACTTTCGATCAAGCGTCTGTCTTTGTACATTCCCCTCCCATGGAGGTTGTGTGGGGTCTAGAAGGGGTACTCTTTCCTCCTCTAGGGGGTCTAGCTAGTTTCATTCTATCGGGGCGACAGGCACACTGCAAGTTGGGGGGGCTGTCCGGGCTCATGCAGGGGTGCAGGGAGGGGGGAGTTTTGTTGGAGTGGGTGGGTTGGGGTGGGGTGTTGTTCGTTTTCACCACAAGGCAAACGTATCATTGTGTTATCTCCGCAGTGCTCTCTGGGGGACGAGTGATGACTTCTGTTTATGATGGGGAGTAGGGGACTGAGTTTGTTGTCCTGGAATGTTAATGGACTGGGGGACAGGATAAAACGAGGTGTGGTCCTGCAGTTCTTGAAACGAATTTCGCCCGATATAGTTTTTCTGCAGGAGACGCACCTCATTGGCAACTCCTTTTGCGCTATGAATCGACGGGGCTACCGCCTTGTGGCCCATTCAGGCTTCACGTCTGGTTCAAGGGGTGTGGGCATTATGGTTAAAAACTCGCTCCCGTTGGAGATTGATGAGGTGCGCCATGACGATAGGGGACGTTACACGGTTTTGGTGGGCAGAATGGAGGGCAGAGTAGTCGTTTTTGTGTCAGTATATGTCCCACCGGGGCTGCAGACGACCACCTTTGCGGACCTGGGGCGCCTCCTCCTTGGCCTTCCGGAGGGGATTCTAGTGGTGGGGGGGGATTTTAATGCTGTAGTTTCCGGAACTGTGGATCGTCACCCCCCTAGGGATCTCCCCCGGGCCCAAGCGTGGTTATCTGGCCTCTTGGATACCCTGGGGCTGGTGGATTGTTGGCGTTTAAAACATCCCACGCAGCTACAGTACACCTTCCATTCAGGGGCTCATGGTAGTCTCTCACGGCTAGATTATGTCCTGGTCCCAGCGGCTTATGTGGGGAGGGTGGGAGAGGTGCGCCATTTGGCACGGGGTATTTCGGACCACTCCCCGCTCTTGTTGCACTTTGATATTTTGCCGAGGGGAGACGGTAGAGTGGTCCCGATCAATCCCTGGTACCTGTGTGACCCCACCATTCGCGCAGAGCTGATTAAATCCCTTAAGCGCTATTTTGACGAGAATGTGGGGTCTGTGTCATCGGCGGTCTCACTGTGGGAGGCGTTCAAGACAGTGCTCCGAGGAGAGGCCCTGTCCCTTATTTCCCACTCCCGGAGGCGCGAGCGGGAGGAGGTGACCCGTGTTGAAGCTGAGATAACCGAGTTGGAGGGTGATCTAGAATGTGGGGTGACGGATGACAAATTACATGTTCTCCAACTCAAGCAAGCGGCCTATAAGGCCCTCGTCACGGAGGCGGCCAGGGGCCTCAGTAGAGAGCAACAGGGGAGACTGTATGATGTGGGTGATAAGGCTGGTAAATTGATTGCGTGGCTGGATAAAAAAGAGAGAGCGAGTCGAGTTGTCCCGTTGATTGAGAAAACGAATGGTGTGTGTGTCACTGAACCGGAGGAAATTGTCTCCTGCTTCGCGGACTATTTCCGTGGGGTGTATTCCCCAGTGTCTTCCCGCTCTGAAGAGGATTCCCATGCCCTGCTCAGAGATATCGCGCTGCCTTCCCTTTCGGAGGAGGACAGAGTGTTGCTGGACGCCGCTCCAACCTCCGAAGAAATTGCCCTCGCCATACGCTCGGTCGCTTCCGGCAAGGCCATGGGTCCTAATGGTCTTCCCATCGAGTTGTATAAGCTGCGACCGGATACGCTGGCGCCGCATCTCCGTGCTATGTTCCTTGCGGCCCACTCGGTGGGTTCCCTCCCGCTAGACCAGCGTCTGGCTACCATCGTGGTTATCCACAAGGAGGGGAGGCCACGGGACCGGGTCACATCCTATCGACCCATTTCGTTATTGAATGCGGAGCCCAAAATTCTCGCCAAGGTTTTGGCCAATCGGCTGGTCGGCGTGGTGTGTGACTTGGTCCACCAGGAACCAGTCCGGCTTTATTCCCCATCGTAACACAGCGCTTAACCTGCGGCGTTTGCATGGGGTGCTCGCACGTGTCCCGTTCATACGGGAGCCGGCCATCTTGGCATCCTTGGACGCCACTATGGCGTTTGACACACTTGAATGGCCATATATCTGGGCGACGCTCGCGAAATTTGGGTTTGGCCCAGGGTTTATCAGCTGGGTTAAATTGTTGTACTCTGGCCCACTGGCACAGGTGGTTGTGAACGGTAGAGTGTCGGCTCCGTTTGAGTTGGGCAGGGGCACGCGGCAGGGCTGCCCGTTATCGCCGCTCCTTTTTGCGCTTGCCTTGGAGCCCCTGGCGGAGTGGCTGCGGTGGGAACCTTCTATTCGTGGTCTCCGCTGGACCCCCGAGTATGAGGACCGCGTGTCTCTATATGCTGACGATATTCTCCTGTACCTGGCTTCCCCACGTAAATCACTGATAGTACTGGTTGATGTATTGCAATCATTTGGTCGTAACTCTGGCCTTGTCATCAACTGGGCTAAATCGTGCGTGTATGTTCTCTCTGGGGAGGCTCCTATCCTTCCGCAGGACTGTCCTATCCAGATCGCCCTGCAGGGATTTAGGTACCTGGGTATCTTCATCACCCTGGACGCGGAGGCCCGGTATGATCGAAACCTGCTTCCCCCCCTCCAGCGCCTGAAGGAGGATGTCGCGCGTTGGCGGCGTTTGCCGCTCTCGCCGCTCGGCCGGGCGGCATTGTTTAAGATGATGTCGCTGCCGCGTTTCCTGTACGCTCTGCAGAATACAATGGACCTCGTCCCGGCGCGCTACTTCCGCGAGGTGGAGAGTTTGCAACGCCGCCTGTTCTGGGACGGGAGACCGCGTATCGCCCTGGCGAAGCTGACGCTCCCGTGGTATGACGGGGGGATTGCCCTCCCGGATATTAAACGGTATTATTGGGCCTCCCAGCTGGCTGCGATTAATCACGGCCTATACTGGCCCGCCCTAAACCCGGCCTTTGAAATGGATAAGATGCTACTGCTGGGTGGTGACTATAATCGAGCGCTCTACTCCAGCTCACTCGACGCACGTCTGACGGGCCCCACGCGTGTCATGGTACGAGTGTGGCACGCGGCTAATGTAGCGATGGGGTGGAAGGATCGTTTGACCCGGGCGTCACCACTGTACGCATCTGAGCAGTTGGGCTCCCTGTGAACCTCGAAGGGCTTCGAGAAGTGGGACATGATAGGCATCAGCAGGGTGGGGGATCTCTGGACGAGGGGGGGATTCAAAACGTTCGGGATGCTGCAGACGGAATTCCAGTTGCAAGACAGGGAGTACTTTCGATATATGCAGATCCGTCATGCACTATGCTCCGCCTTCCCGGATGTCGCCTCCATCCCGGAGTACTCCCCTCTGGAGGATAGAGTGCTGGATGGACATGTACCGGAAAGCACGATCTCGTTAATCTATAAAAAACTGATCAATGACCGCGCGGGATTGCTGCTTGATCTTCGCGAGGCTTGGGTTGCCGATGGATTGGAGCTGGACGACGAGGACTGGGTCTCTGCGGTGGCCTCCCCGAAAGAGGTGGCCATACCGGCCCACCTTCGCTTCGTCCAGCTCAAGATACTCCATAGGGTCTACATAACGGGGCCAAGGCTATTGCGTATGGGCTATGCTGTGGACGGGTTGTGTAAGCGTGGGTGTGGTTCTTTGGGGACCTTTCTTCATATTTTGTGGGAATGCCCAGAGGTGGAGCGATTCTGGCGTGGTGTGCATGAGGTCCTGCGGGTGGTTACGCGTGTGCCGCTGCTGCCCGAAGTGAGGAGATGCCTGTTGAACGTGTGGGAACCAACCGACTATTCGGCGCCACAGACGTGGTGGGTGACTCTGGGATATATGGTGGCCAAGCGCGATATTGCTCAACTGTGGGGTTCCCAGAGGTCCCCGACTGTTTCGGCCTGGAAGGAAAATATGGACTGGTGCATGTTTCGGGAAAAGGTGGTGTATGTAGCGAGAGGTAAGCCTGGGACATGGGTGAAAGTATGGGGCCCCTGGAACACCTACCGCGGGGGAATCTGTGCCCCGCCGTTATTGCCCGATCCATCGCCTGCCCCGTCCCCTTAGCCGGTTTAGCTCTCCGGTACCGGGCACTGAGTCCACCCAGTCCCTGTTCTGACCTTCTCCCCCCCCTTGATACTCCTATGGATTGGTAGGGTCCCCCTTCTAGGGGAGCACGTGCTGCTGTTTTCGATTGTGGGTTGCCTTGTGGTTTGATTTTGTTTGTTGTTATTTATGTTAAAAAGAAACCGTCATGTGGGGTCCGGATGGTGTGGCCATCAACGCGGCTAACTCCTGTACGTTTCCCTTTGCCGCAGCCTGCGTTCTACTGTGTGTATCTTATGCTCCTCTTGTTTGCTAGCGGCCGGCCTGAAGGTTGTAGGCCCATCCTTGTATATTCTTTGAACTTTGTAATAAACGGTTTCAAAAAAAAAAAAAAAAAAATTATGGTATAGGGGGAATTATTGTTGTATATTTAGCCCAATCCAAAGGTAGCACTTATTAAATGTAATAAGGCAACACACTGCAATTCTATGGGAAAGGTAGGCCTTACAATACTGAAAAACAACTTTAGAAGTTTTTCACTACCAGGAAAAGTAAAACTTAAACCCACAAGTCCTATTTTTTAAATACCATGCACTTTGCCTTTTGAGGTTTTATGGGCCTGCCTAGGGGTGGCTTAGAAGTGTTTAACAAGTAGGTTTAAACTTGGCAAAAGGTTTCTTTTGACAAATCAAAATGGCAGTCTAAAATTGCACTACAGGCTACAGTGGCAGGTCTGCAACATGTTTAAAGGACTACTTTAGTGGCTGGTACAGTAAGTGCTTTACAGGTTCTAGGTACATGTAGTACCATTCATTAGGGGCATTTACATATATTAAATGTGCCAATTAGATGTAGGCTAATTATACCATGTTTTAGGGAGAGAGCACACGCACCTTGCCACTGTTTAGCAGTGGTAAAGGGGAGAGAGTCCTAAAGCCAACAAAAACAAATTCAGAAAAAAAGGTTTGGTGGACTACCACCTGAGGGAATCAGGACTAACAAAATGTTTGTCTGTGAGAGTGAACGACTCTTGCTCAGAGGACAATAGCCTGCCTCTGAGTCCAGGACATGTAGATTGGTGTTACCTGGTGACCACTTAATAGGGTGTAAAAATCTGGGAGGGAACAGGAACAGATGGCAGAACAAAGGGCAGATTTTGCACTACTTTTTTGACTTGCAGATGCCAGGAAGGGCTTCTTCTATTCATTCCCTAACAGCGAGCACCAGTCACAGTAGGGTAGAGGACCCGTGTGGATCCTGTCAGGCTGTAAGAGTGCTCATCTGAATAGGGAAATGGCCAAGGAACTGAGTATAGGTCATCCTGGTGACCTAGAGGTTCTGGTTCGGCCACATTGAAACTGTGGCTCCTGGAAACCTTTATAGAAAGGTAAAGAGGAAGTGCTGCAAAAAGAGGTGCGGGGGCTGCAAGAATTAGTTAGGATTGCGAGGCAGAATGACTTCAATCATTTGCCGAGATAAATCTGGCACGTCAACTACCAACTCCTCAGAATATTCCCAGATCTGAAAAGGCTCTACCTGAAGAAGATGACCCTTCTGGAAGAAATCTTATCACTTCTGACTCCTGCTGGAATGAAAAGACACAAGGACTCCTGAATCCTGCTGACAACGAGAGACTGTAACTACTTTCCAATGGTCAACTGATTAGTTTCCTGTTTGCCTGCTTCAAGAGCACAAAAAGCCCCACAAACGATGATGGGAGGAATGCTTGCATTATGTCTAACACTGACAAATGCTGAGAGTAGCATTCCAAATCATTCTCACTTAGATTGTGTTCAGGTACAAGGAGGACCTGGATTGGCAGTTCAGTCTGGACTGTTCCTATTGGAGCCAGGTCAAAACTGATTTGCATATGAGTGGTTCCAAACTGAGGTGGAAGGTGAGTAAAAGAATGATCAGTTGGAATGTCTTGTGAAGACAAAGAGATGCAGTCTAAGAACAGGATCCTTGTAAACCAGTTTAATGTGAATCTGGTTTGCCTGTGGTGCCAGCACAGCCGTCCCCCTGCCAGCTGTGCTCCAACCAAACTCAATGGAACCTCACCACCCTGGAACCTAGAATGTGGGAAAAGGTAAGTTTCCACATTTCCCCAACTGGCAAATATATCAGATAACATATGGCAAATATAATCCACTTCTCTATTACATTCAAACAATTATTCCTGAACAAAACAATATGATTAAAAAAAACATATACAAATAACAATGACTAAACTAAACAACAAAATGAATGAAGGATGACACTGACAAAATAAAATGCATATGATTTGCCTAAAAGAACATGTGAAGAACGATCGCCAAAGTCAAGCAATGAGTTACAAGCAAAACGAGCTTGACAACATCACATGTGTACATACTCAAGATACCCAGGGGAAGCCAGGCTCTCCTTGTTCTTTTTCCTTGTACCATTGGATTGAAATAATCTAAGTCAACAATGGCATCATCACCATCTAAGGGGTGCGCTGTGGCACTAGGATAACTTCATGGAGAGGGTGCCAACTCATTGTCTGACATAAGCATAAAAGCACTGTGTGTGTGCTGTCCATAATTTCTTTTACTGACATAACATAAACCCCCTTCTGCTACAACGCCACACATCTGTAATTCCACCTCTCCCAATTTTCCAACACTACAGAATGGCGTAAAGAGCACACTACTCTAAATGGCCCCTAAATGCTGCTCTAAGGGATTGCCAGTGGTTAGACAAATTGCAACCAATCCTCCCATCACCTTTTGCATGTTTCAAGGACTCAAAGTCAAAATTACTCCTTCCCTCAAGAGGGCTTATCTGGTCACAGAGGACTGGATCCTGCAACAACCCAGGTGCCAAGAAGCATGCCCTGCGGTGCAACGGGCTGAAAAACTGACCAGAAGGAACTTTTCCAGCAGATGGGGGAATTCAAACTGAGTCATTCTTTCCAGCTCTGGAAGACAGGGACAATTTGCTGAGGCTTGCCCCGGAGATCCACACCCAAGGTGTACATGAAAAACAGGTTTGTCCCGATCAGGTCTTTTTGCAATGCTGAAAACTGGTCAGCTAGACCTTGCAAAAGTTATCTGGGTTGTGTATCCCTTAAACCTTGGACTAGGGTGAGGCTGCAGATCTATCACGCCCCAAAAATTATCTTCATGGCTATAGAACTGAAGCCTGTTCTGCAAAAGAACATGTGGCGCCTAAACCAAAGGCTTCAACTGCAGCTCGGCAATCACATATCTAATTTTAAGATACCTTCTATGGCCACAGCATTGGACTTTGCCCAGGTTGGGAGACTTTGACTCCCATTTCAGAGACTAACTCAGAAGATAACCCAGTCCTGACAATGGCCAGAACATGGTACCAGAAACAAATCAGCACACATTGTGTCATGCTCCTATCTGTGATGCTAGGCACATAAACAAGTGAAAAGGTTCTATATTGCCAACAGTGCTCTGAAACAAACCTAATGTCACAATGTGCGCTTTCAAAAAGTTGTTAGCATAACATATGATGCAGCTTATTTGCATCTTGCAGATCTTTGGTGCAAACTCAAGTAGAAAGGGAACTGAGGTGTGACCCAACAAACAAAATGCCTTTATTACAATGAAGCACATTTGACCCCACAAGAATGACAGAGTGGTAGATTTGCAAACCATAAAGGTTTATTAACAGGGTGGCAAAGTTACAATGTCAAATGGTTCACATTAGTCAAACATTTGTAATCAATACATGAACGCATTATTCTAAGCAATTCAAAATTGCAAATGCAAAAACAAACTGGTTAAAGCCGTCATACAGCAGATCGAAGCAAACTCAGTTTGCCATGAAATGAAGCTCCTTAATTTGCTAGGTTAGAGAAGTCAGAAAGGTTGGGTAGGAGTCAGGCTGAATGTGTCAGCAAGTAAAACCTCTAAAGGCAGAATCAAATAAAGGTGCAGTTGGGTAAGTGAGAATGGATTTGCCCAGCAGTCTAACTCTTTCGGGCAGGAGCAAAATAAACTATCTCCGCAGAGAAGAGTGGGAAGGGCATCTGATCTAACTGCCTTAGCAATGCATTATGTAAAATGTGTTTCTACAAAATGTTACACTCCTTACGATTACCATGCAGAGAACCAATCAGAATTGAACAACAGTTATAATATAAGTCTCTGACCTCTTTCCAGCTATCACGCAATGGATTCTCTGCTGAATGACCTTGAATGGATTGATATCTGGTAGAGGGATGATGTGGTTTGGTCAGTGCATTCCTTCTAACAAGTGTGGAGTTCAATATTCAGCTCTCCAATGAATATACACAAATAAACTTTCACACAGAAACCAAAAGAACCCCATACATTTACATGAAAGTGAACTGGTACAGGTTGCCTCCTGAAACAAGAGGAGGGAAGCTCACAAGGAAGACAGAAAGGCACTGTAACTTAGCATGATCTATTTTAAATCGAGGCCTGCATTGACTATGGTCAACTTTAGTGTGAAAATGACACTCAATATAGGAAAGTGTGGTGCAGATTACTGCAAACGTAAGCGCAAAGTGTTTAATAACGAAAACGCAGCATTACATAATAATGGGTATTCTCACTTTTAATCTTTTTATAGACCTTTACCAAATGAAAAATGTTGCAGTGTTAGAAAAGCTTCATTTGTTGTAAACATGCAGATTTCTGCAAGATAATGCAGCCAGGGCGCAGTTTCTCATAGTTGAAAGGGACCTCTGCATCTTGCAGCTGGCTCTGCTTCCTATCTGTATAAAATTCACTGACGCCAAAACTCAGGTGTTATAATTGTGACGTTTAATAATATTGCTAAAGAATTGTAAACAGATAAGCGCCAAACAATAACGGTATTATTGTTGAATCGCTATTAAACAGTTATGGAATAGTGCTAAGGTTGAATTCTGTACTTTGAACACCAAGAACTGGTAAATCCATGCACCTACCACTGTTTAATTAGTTCATCAATCACCGAACCCCTTTCTAGGTCTCGCCTACGCAGAGCGCATGCACTGCATAGGCAAAAAGACCTTTTCCGATCGCTTTGGCTTTTCAGCCAAAAACCTGCACATGTTCCATTGCCTTCAATGGCAACGCGTGCCCGTCTGGAGATTCACTTGCGGGAGCGAGCACCGCCATATGGTAGCAATTATATCCCCTCCCCCTGCTGCCTCCTTTTAGCGCGAGGAACGCGCTTGTTATATTATGCCTTCGGAACATTTTAACTGGCCTCCATCTTCCATCTGCATTAATGCAAAATCATGCCAAAATCAACATCGTTCTGCATGGCAGCAAAGTAAGACACAGAAATAGAGCGTATTTACAAACATGAAGGACTCGAAGGAAAAAAAAACTACAACTTTCACAGAAATAAAATCACATGAGGAGCGTTCAATCTGATCTGTCTCTTAGCATAAATTAAATAAATAAATACACATTCATTTCTGATTTTTTCAGCAACATCCCCTCACAGAGGGAGGCAAATGTTTGCGTAATAGGTAGGTGGTTGCTTGCTATCGTTTGTGCGTGCGTCCCATGAGGAAAAAAAACTTCCGGAAATGTGCATTCCGGGACGTGTGTTGAAATTCGAGCTTTGTAGCGATTTGCCTCCAGCAACCTGCCCGTTCACTTTCGGCGTGTCCGAGAATGCATGCATGGGGTGCCTGTCAGAAAAAACATCACCCCACAGTTTATGCTGAGAATGGCACAAAAACACCAACATGAAATATATGGTGCTAAAATTGGGGGAAAATATCAGGTGATAGCCACAATATAACTTTAAACTTTTTCAAGGGGGGTATACAGTTTAATGTACATAGGACAAGCTTGACACCCCCTCCCACCGTCCATCTTTCGGCTGAGTGTGGCCTTTTTAGTTGTTTTTTTGTGTGTTGTTTTGGCTCGCCGGATCATCTTAGCGACGCCATGGAGGTACAGAGAGCCTGGGGCCACCCTCAGGCTTCACGCAGTAAGACATGTCGCACTCTTTACTGGATGAATGCAGTGGGGCTCATTTATGGGCCCCTGCGTCACTTTTGCGCCACCGGTGCGTCACTTTTTGTGACGCACCAGTGGCGAAAAACATGCGCCATGATGTGCCATATTTACAAAGTGACGCATCTACCTAGATGCGGCACTTTGTAAACCCCTGCGCTACATTATACCTGCGTCAGGTATAATGTATGCAGGGTGGGCGTTCCCACGTAAGTAAGCATCATAGAAGTAACGCAGTGAAATCTACGAGATTTCACTGCGCCACTTCTACGGTGCAAATGCGTCAATATCTTGCGCCTGCCTCACAGCAGGCATAAGACTGACGCAGGTCCTTTCACATGGGGCTTGCCCCATGTGAAAGGACACATTGCTGGAGTTGCGTCACATTTGTGACACACTCCAGCAATGCGTCACTTTTGCGCCTACAGATACGTCAGAAATACTGACGTATCTGTGACTCCTTGCGACATGATGCGTCATACTGTAAATATGACGCATCATTGGAGTCGCAGGGAGGGCGCAGTGAAAAGTGACGCATCACTGTTTTCACGCAGTGATGCGTCACTTTTCATAGAAGAGGCCCAGTGTTTCTTAGGTTACACAACAGCATGAGCAGAGAGGCCTTACACTGGGGTTTGAGCCTGACACTGGGGGTTGCCCACAAAGAGACCATGCACAGCAACTGATTGCACAGTTGTAAGAGGGGGGTGCTGCTTGACTAGCATGGTTACACACCGCGCCTCCCCTATTGGCGGAGAAGTCCGCGAGGGAATGCGTTTGCACTTTATTGAATTAACACTGTACACGAGTGGGCCCAGCTCCGGTCTGTGGCACACCTTTCACCACTGGAATCACTATATCATACAAAGACAGGGGGCCGGCTGGGGGAGCAGGGCTGAGCCTATAGTGTTGTAATGAATGATAACTAGGTAGCAACTCTCTTTCTCCCTCTCGCTTTCCGTCTCCTCCCGCTTTCTATCCCTTTCTCTGTTCGCTCTCCCTCTGCTGTATAATACTGCGCGTGGCACCGAGCAGCACCTACGTGGGCTATAGGTGCACTGCCTCCCATGTGTACTGCTCACAGAATAGTTTACCCCCAGCTGGGGCTGCCCCGACTCTCACTGTCCGAACGTGGCACTGCTCACAGAAAAGGTCCACCCTGCAGCGTGCCACAGCCTTCTCACAGATGGCCTCCAAGTCTGAAGGCAAACTGACAGTCTGTTTGTTTCCCTTTTCATCCACATCGAGGCAGGAGCCCACAAAGGCATTGTGGGATGTGGTGGCCTGGCGCGTGCCCCTGCCGGTTCTACAGACTGGGTTCTAAGGCCTTTATCTAGTCAGAGTTACAGTAAATATAGCAGGGTTGAAAAACCACAAGGGAAGGAGAGACTCGTAGGGATTTGGAGGGTGGCGATAAATGGAGGAAAAGAAGAAGTGGAACGAGGTAGAGAACAGACAGAGGGTGAAATAGAAAGATGGGATGGGAGGAAAGGAGCAAGAGAGCATGAGAGGGAGGAGCTACGACCTGTCTGTATCAAAAAAGTCAATACTGTGTCTATAGATGGAGAAGTGCATGTTGCTCGCCCTTTGAACGCGGTTTCTCCTCCTCTTTGTAATGAATACTGTCAGAACCAAGGACACACCCTATGGAGCTCAAGGGCTGCTGAACGCCCTCGCTCAAGCAGCCGATGGAGGAAGGACTTGGGGCCGCTAGCCCAGGACATCCAGCCTCGACCCTCTCCCACATTCATTTCATTTGTTTATGAGTGATAACCATACCAGTATAATGTGTTCTGACCTTATAAAGAGACAATGAATCACGTGTGCAAAGCAAACTAAAGGAATTGTTAAGTAAAACAACGAGGATTACCAGGTGTGTGAGTCAGATGTCATCCAGGCTCTTCATGGTCTTGAGCGTGTTTGGTCTGGAGAAGCGCAAGCGCAGTATTTAAAATGGGCCGCCGCGGTTGGGGTTGGCTTTACTAAGACGAATGCTTTTCTACCAAAAGCCTTTTAGCACTTTTAGGATAATTTAAGACTGTGGAAAATTCATACTAGTCTAACCTATACCTTGCAGTTTTCATGCAGCTCTTTGATGACAGTTTATAGGTCACTGTGCAATCGTAGGATTGTAACTTATGACAAACAAGTAAAACAAGCATTGGCATAGCCAATAGGTGTCGCCTTTTGGACTTTATACGTGTTTAGTTATCCAGCGCAATAGCCTTGGTGCAACAACATCAACTGTTGCATGGCTAAACACATAAGGTCCCAAAGGCGAGACCTATTGGCTTTGGCAATGCTTGTTCTAGCAGGCATGAATCGAAATGACTGTCTTCAAAGCTGCGCCTTTGTCATTGTTATCTTTGCCATCCAGTTACCAGATAGAGATATTTATGAATTATTATATGATTGTTATGATTTATCATTTACACGTGTTCAGCGCCTCAACTGTAAAATGGAGCTAGGTGCTAGACAGACAATCAGAGCAGAGACCCAGAAGCCGTTTGCAACCAATTGTGTAATACAGGATACTTTTATTGAGGGTCTAATTCTGGTGCAAGACTTGGAATTGGAAGGGCATTGCAAAGGGTGGGGCCAAGAACCAGCGCTTAATTTGTAAAAGAATAATTGCTGGGCCCAAAGTTTTACTCGGAAGCCAAAGGCTCGTGCAACTGACGGTCGGATTGCCGAATACCAAGGCTGTGCTGCAGGGGCGGCTCCTCCGTTATGGCGGAGGAGCGTCACCCCTATCCACCCCCTGAGAGCCGGCAGAGGCAAAGGACAAAAATAAAATGATTATAAAACATTTGTATTTATCATTTTATTTTTCGTTCTGCAGGCTGTCACTGCGAGCCGAGAGAGGGGCGTGGCCACCAATACTGACGGTGCAGCCGTAGCACCAGGGACGAGGTGAGTTTGGTGGGCACTGCCAAGTCCCTCTAGCATTTCTCCACCGGAGCTGTGTTGTACAACTGGGTGGAGAATCCAACACAGACTCCCAGTCTATGTCTGAGCACCGAACCGTAGTGCTCAAACCAATCCCAGCGCTGCTCACATGCTGGGAACAGTATTGGGACCTGGGAGGATGCGCTGTGTGCAGCAGTTCCTGGATGGGACACGAGGATCGGGAGCAGTCGGCGGCTGTCAGAGAAGATCAGCGTAATTTTCTTTATTTAGGATTCGGTTCAGTCTTTCTCGTCCTCTTTCTTCCCCTCTTTTCTGATTTTCTCTCTCTTGCTCTCCATCAACTTTTTAAGGAAAAATAAGTGAGGGGCCCCAAAATTGAGTGTTGATGGGCGGTGGGCCGCTCCTGCAACCACTGGCTCAAATTAAGCACTGCCTGGAGAGGTAAACCTCTACTCTTCTAAGATAGATTTTTGGCTTCGGGCGTGCTCAACAAATATTTATGATGGTGCGCATGACATGACGGCAGACTAACAGGCGAGAAAGGTTTCTTGAAATGCGGCAGACCACCCCCAAATGCACATCAGTAACTGCCTGTGTTCGGAGCCGCTGCTGTGCAGTTCTGCCAGCCTCTCGCGCACACAGCCAATTACCTGCTTCCTGACACCTCTCAGAGACTCAGCTGTGCTGGTGAACTTCAGACAACCGTTCTCTGTGAGGAACAATTTGGCCACCGCCCACTTGCAATTCATTTACTTGCAAATCAGCCTTTCTTGCCTTCTTCACCTCCTTAATAACACCTCTGATTGCCATGATTTCAAAATGGGAAAACAAATGTTTTGCAAAAATATGCAACACTCGGTGTGTTTAAGTACGCCTACTTAATCATAACGGCTATTACTTGCAAAGATGGACCGGTGTGGCTCTGAAAGCTAATGTGCGCCGCCATTTTGATGCACTTCTCTTTGACAGAAGAAACCACAGGCTGCAAATAAAGCAAAGCTTTTTTGAAACAGGTGACAATCTTTTTCAACATAGTGACTTTCAGTGACTTATTTAAAGTCGGATGAGAGACATGCCACTCACAATGAAAGTGGTGAATATAATTATGGGGACAGATTTACAAGAAAGTGACGCATCTGTAGAGATGCGTCACTTTCCCTGCGCCACCCTAAGAAACCCTTGCGCCGCCATGGATGCGCTGTATTTACAATATGGCGCACCATGGCGCAAAGGTTGACAGATGCATCAGAAATTCTGACGCATCTGTTGGCACAAAAGTCACGCATTGCTGGATTCATGTCGCAAGCACGACGCAACTCCAGCAATGCATGGGGATGCCTATCCCCATTGTGCCCTACACTTGCTCCAAGCAGGCGTAAGGTTTTGAGTCAGTGGCGTCCTAGAAGTGGCACACTGTATCACCTCTACGAATCTTTTTTTGCATGGGAACGCCCAAACTGCATACATTATACCATCACAACTTGACACATCTCCCTAGATGCATCACGTTGTACATAGACCATATTTTTACGCCGTTGCAGAGTCTCAAAAAGTGACGCAACGGTGTAGGAGAGTAGGGTCTGCAATCCTATGATCACCCAGATTTTTTGCTTTTGCTTCATTGGTTTACGACTTTCTCCGGCTGTGGGCCTGCCAATCAGCCCCACAGCCTAGCTGTTCTCTCTCGAAATTAACACACATGTACGTTAGGTGCATCCACTAATTGGAACTGGGCCACCTTGTCAGTCCCTGTCTCAGCATACCACAGGTATCCAGGGCATCGGTGTACCCAGGGCCTACCAGGGGCTGAAGCATGTATTATGCCACCCCTGGAATGGCCGCCCAAATCTGACACAACTGGCTGCACGACAGCTGGGGCCACGTGGTGTAATCACCCGTTGCTGTAGGTGTAGTATTCCTACACCTAAAACCCTAAAATGGACACATGGATTCCTATCAGTCACTCCTATAGCAGGCCTTATCAATCCTGAAGGCAGAGTGCAGGGAATCATGTGGGACGGTGCTCTGGCGCGAGCTGAGCCCGTCGACGGCTTGCGGAACCAAGTCCTAATAGCCGTTCCATGGTGACGCGGGCCAACTACTTTTAATGCATTATAATCCTTGCGGTTATTTGCTAACTTTGGCATCGCATCACCTATACATGTCGAGTAAGGTGTCATACGAATGGGAATACGAACCCCTCGCCAGTCCTGGTGACGGGGTTAGCATTCCCCCCTTTTAGAGGGACACGACATGGAAGTAACCTTGAACCCCGGTTAAAGTTGACTCAAGCCTCAGCATCACAAAATGGATGCTGCCACCAGACACAAGTCTGACCTCCTGCTGCTGGGAGACCTTCCAGCGAGGGGAGCTTGGACAAAGGGTTTCCTGTCGAGGGCGGTGTTAGCACCGTCCCAGACAGGGTTTGTGTATCCCAGGTAGGCAGGGCTGAAAGGAAGGTGACTGCAAGTGGCACCCCGGTGCTCACTGTGCATAGCCCGGCTCAAACCAGTTTCGGGGGCACACCAGCCCCTGAGCTGGCGCGAAGCCGGACAAAGGATAGGGGTGTAACCACCCCCCTCCTGGCTCCACCCATAGGTAGAACCTAGTCACGGGCCAACCCCCTTTTCTTAGAATAAAGGTAGGAGCGAGTCCCCTTCCCAAATTGGATAATCAGATAATCGGATAACTCCGAATCACGAACCACTTTCCACGAAAGGAACTCTTGACTATTTCTGAAGACTCTCCCTTGTGGCTAAGGAGTAGCCACCCTGCACCAGCAGGCACCACCTAAGCGCTTGCGGTTTGCTGTACGTCTCCTACGGATCAAGACTGCCCAGCTCGACGAGACCCGAGTTCCCTGCCATCTCTGACCTTTTACCTACCTCATCAGCCCAGCTGAGAGTCGTAGGTGTGACGAGACCTGCGGGACCGGCTATCTTCAGAACCTGCACGACGCTTATCTAGCACGCCCACCGAGGGACCCTCGAGTGAGTGCACCTAGGGTTTGAGAAGCCCTAAAACCCTGAGCAGCTCCGGCATCGAAGTCTGTCTCCCCAGCATCCACGAGATCTGCGTGGGGGCCCTTCCGCTTCTTGCTGTTCCCAGCGTTGTCCGACCACTTGCCGACCGGCTTGTGGCCCTCTTCACGACGCTCCAAGATTATTTGCATCACCGGTCTGGTTGCTCCAGACTGGCTCTTGCTCCCCTTCAACAGAGGAGTACCACGGACCCTCCTGGTCCACTCCCGACGCCATCTGGACTCCCCCGCTTGGGTTGCCACTGCCAAGATCCGCTGCCCCTTCCTGGGCCCAGCATCATCGACAGCAGACACCTTCGTGGGACAGCTCGCCCTCCATCCTGGTCGCCGCCGCGCCTCCCGGTCCGAGGAACAGCCGAGTCCGACGTCACCCACTCACCTGGTCGAGGTGACTTCAGCCGGTACCCCCCTGGTACCCACACGATCGCTGGCTAGCGGTTGAGAACTGAGTCCCCTCTGCTTTCAGGTTTCCTTCATCACCGATCCCGGCTTGGATCGCTCTGAACATCGTCACTGGTCGCCTGCCAGCAACTTCTTCTTTCAGGCTCCTGAGACTACACGAGGACTCCCGACATCTTGACGAACTTCACGCAGCCGCAGCCTCCGGGCTAGGTAACTCGAGCATCTCGGTGCTCCATCGCAGGTTCGCTCTACAAGTGTCCAGTTCCTTTTTCGTTTAGTCCCACTGATCGGATCACTCCGGAATCAGTATCTCCAGACTCTAACCATTCGCATTTCACTGTTAGTGTAGATGGTTTCTCGTGCCCCTCGGGCATTTGTGTAAATTGTGCAACTGAAGTATTTTCCTAAGAGTTTTGTAGTGTGCTTAGCTCCCTGACTCATAAAGAGCCAGGGTAGTCTTGTTATAAATAAATATCCTTTTATTTTCATAACAACTTGTGTGGTGTCCTTTCACTTGGTGTTCAAGGGGTATATGTGATGGTAAACAGCTGGCTTAACACGCCCTCTAGAGTTTAGCCTAAGACTGCTCGTATCCACGCTACTAGGATAGCTGGTCTAAAAGGTTGACTTACAACCAATCATCAATAAGGGTCGTTTGGAATGATACACAGTGATCACTAGAATAGTGAGCACTACATATCAGGCCAACTTCTCACATTGGTGAGCAGCGGTTGGGATTTGAGCTTGCTGTTGTTTTACCACACACGTATCCTAAGAATATCGCAGTGAAAGATCACATAAGTACCCAGGTACATATAACTTAACTTAGAATACTCCGAGTTCTACTGAACCGGCTGTTGTAGTGTAACAGGGCTTAGCACACCCTGACTACAACTCTTAGCAAGGGATCAGTAGGTAAACCCATAGTGTAGGTAGGTGCAACACTTACACCTCACTAGAAAAGCATGTCGGTCCACGGAGAGTCTGCAGGGACTCCCTTAGTGGTCAGTGACCCTCCACAGGTCGTGTCACGATATGCAACTCTTAGCTTCAAGGAGATGAGACAACTGTGTGCCTCCCGGAAGCTAAACCAGGGTTCTAACCCTACCATCGCAATACTGATAGGTCTCTTAGAGGCGTACGATGCTAGGAGGTCCTCTAACCCAGGTCCCCCCAGTGCAGATGGGAACATGCCTCCCTTAGAGGGAACCCTCGGTGACCCAGACCTCGACCTCCACACAGAGGAGGAGGACGAGGACGAGTTATCGGGAGACGAGGCAGACAAAGGTCCAGTGGTAGTCGGCAGGCTTACAAGGACCAACTTAAGCAGGCATGAGAATGGAACTGGGGGAGCCCCGGGCCCACGCTCAAGCAGGCTTAACCTTGGGAACGGACGAGCTAGGTCTCTCTCCAGAGGCTCTGGCAGATCGGTTCATACACATGTCTCTCAGGCACCTTCTCAGAGAGGAATGACTTACCCTCAGAGGAGGGAACATGAAGCGAAGATGCGGGAGGTCAATCTGAGGATCGAGCGGGAAGAACTTGCCCTCGCCAAAGAAAGACTTGCCTTAGCCCGAGAGCAGAAATTAAGTGGGTTAGATCCCACTGGTGGCAGCATTCTCAATAGAGAGAAAGACAGGGGTATAGACACTAGACACCTGAGTAAAATAGTGCCCCCCTTTAAACAAGGGGACGACATCCACAAGTGGATAACTGCCTTGGAGAGGGCCTGCACTGTCCAGTGCGTCCCCCCAAGTCAGTGGGCAGCTATACTGTGGCTTTCCTTTGAAGGTAAAGGAAGGGACAAGCTCCTCACTACAAGAGCTGAGGATGCTAACAACTACCAAGTCCTGAAGAACACACTGATTGATGGGTTCGGCTTAACCACGGAACAGTACCGGGTGCTGTTCCGAGACACCCAGAAAATTCAGTCTCAGGATTGGGCTGACTTTGTCGATTGTGCCACTAAGGCTTTGGAAGGCTGGTTGCTGGGTAGCAAGGTTACTGATTACACAGGATTGTACAATCTTATCATGCGAGAACAGATTTTAAACAACTGTCAGAACCAATTGTTGCATCAGCACCTTGTCGACTCGGATCTGACCTCTCCCCAAGAATTGGGAAAGAAGGCAGACAGATGGGTCAGAACAAGGGTCAAGCAGAACCAGAATCAGAACCAGGGTGGTCAGAAGAAAGCAGACCAAAAGGGTAACAAGAACGAACAAAATGACCAGAAGTCTTCGACAGGTCCCCAACAAACCAAAGAGGGTGGGGGTCAGGCTTCACAGAAGAAGAAGACTCAAGAAGGCCAGTCAAAAAGGTGGTGCCAATACTGTAAAAGTAAGACTCACTGGTTTAGTGAGTGCACCAAGAAAGGAGGGCAAACTCCTACCACTGCAGCCCCTAAGGCACCTGCGCCCCCTAGTACAGTCAGCAGTGGTAGTGCGCCTCCCAAGGCATTAGTTGGGTTAACCTTGGGAACCGAGGGGAGTGACGACTTAGTCGGCACGCTCACTCAGGCCATCCTTGTCTGTACAGGGGATATGGATATGTCCCCTGATGCCAGTCCCAATACTTTGGGCAAATACAGACAGACACCTTTGATAAATGGAAAAGTGGCTCAGGCCTACAGAGACACGTGTGCCAGTGTCACCATGGTGACGCCTAACTTCGTGGACCCTGGACAGATCATGCTAGGTACCAGTTACCTAGTGACCAATGCCAGCAACGTCACTACCAATCACAGTATGGCAGTTGTTGATTTCTCCTGGGGAGGGGTAAGTGGCCCGAAAAAGGTTGTGGTTAGTTCAGACCTCCCCGTAGAATGTCTGTTGGGCAATGATTTGGAAACGTCACAATGGTCAGAAGTGGAGCAGAGGACTCACATGGAAATGTTAGGTTTGCCAGCACATGTCCTTGCTGTGACCAGGTCACAGGCCAAAAGATGCACCACTGAACAGGTGCTGGATCCTGGAAGAACGGACCAGACACCTTCCAAGAAAAGGAGCAGTAAGGGTAAGGCTTCGCCTTCCCCCTTGCCCCAGGTCGTGGATCAAGTCTCCGAGGAGGCTGACCTTAAAGAACTGAGGGAAACTGAGCCGCAAGAGCTTGAACCTGGTCAGGTTGAGTTTCTGGGCTCAGGGGGACCCTCCAGGGAAGACCTGGGGAAGGCACAGTTAGACTGCCCCTCACTTGAACCCCTCAGACAGCAGGCCGCTGCTGAGGCTGCAGGGAACGCCACGGGTACCCACAAAGTATACTGGGACGATGGACTCCTGTACTCTGAGGCAAGAGACCCCAAACCTGGTGCGACCAGGAGGCTGGTCATCCCCTTGTCTCTGAGAGGTTTCCTTCTCACCTTGGCCCACGAGATTCCCCTTGCAGGTCACTTAGGCCAGAATAAGACTTGGGACAGAATTGTTCCACACTTTCACTGGCCCCACATGTCCGAAGATACGAAGGAGTTTTGCCGCTCCTGTGTCACTTGCCAAGCCAGTGGTAAGTCAGGTGGCACGACAAAGGCCCCCCTCATACCACTACCAGTGGTGGGGGTACCCTTTGAACGAGTGGGGATCGACATTGTCGGACCAATGGAACCCCAGACAGCATCAGGGCACAAGTTTATACTGGTGGTGGTGGACCACGCCACCAGGTATCCTGAAGCTATTCCCCTTAGGACCACTACGGCACCTGTGGTGGCACGGGCCCTACTTGGAGTGTTCTCCAGAGTGGGCTTCCCTAAGGAGGTCGTCTCAGACAGAGGTGCAAACTTCATGTCGGGATATCTGACTGCTATGTGGAAGGAATGTGGTGTCAACTACAAGTTCACCACACCCTATCACCCACAATGCAATGGGCTGGTTGAGAGATTCAACCGGACCCTAAAAGGGATGATTCACGGACTACCTGAAAAGCTTCGGCGGAGATGGGATGTCCTGATACCCTGCCTCTTGTTCGCCTACAGAGAGGTCCCGCAGAAGGGGGTTGGCTACAGCCCTTTTGAGCTTCTGTTCGGACACCCTGTAAGGGGACCCCTTTGTTTGGTAAAGGAAGGATGGGAGAGACCTCTCAGAAAGCCGGCATCAAACATTGTGGACTATGTGCTCGGTCTCCGCTCGCGGATGACGGAGTACATGGAAAAGGCGTCTAAAAACCTTGAGGCGAGCCAAGAATTACAGAAAGCTTGGCACGACCAAAAGGCTGTCCTGACTGTGTATCAGCCTGGACAGAAGGTGTGGGTGCTGGAGCCAGTGGCCCCAGCAGCACTCAAAGACAAATGGTCTGGGCCCCACACGATCATTGAGCAAAAGGGAGAGGTCACCTACCTGGTAGACCTGGGAACTCCCCGGAGCCCCCACAGGGTGCTCCACGTAAACAGGCTCAAGGCATATGTCGACAGGGAGGGCATGGGCTTGCTCATGGCCACAGATGAGGGACAGGAGGAGGAGAGTGACCCTCTCCCGGACCTGCTCTCTCAGAACCCTGACGATGGATCAGTAGATGGTGTTGTCTTTTGTGGCAGCCTCTCTGGACATCAACAAGAGGATTGTAAACAGGTTCTTCAATCCTTTCGACATATGTTCTCTCTGACACCCAGTCAGACCAAGTGGTGTACCCACGAGGTCGACACTGGGGACAGTCTGCCCGTAAAGAGTAAAATCTATCGGCAACCTGATCATGTCAGAGACTGCATCAAGACAGAGGTGCAGAAAATGTTGGAGCTGGGAGTCATTGAACCCTCGGACAGCCCCTGGGCTAGTCCCGTAGTGCTCGTGCCGAAACCTCACACCCAGGGCGGTAAGAAAGAGATGAGGTTTTGCGTGGACTACAGAGGTCTCAATGCGGTCACTAAGACCGACGCCCACCCGATACCAAGAGCAGACGAACTTATCGACCGGTTGGCCTCGGCCAACTACTTAAGTACGTTTGACCTGACAGCTGGGTATTGGCAAATCAGGTTAGCTGAGGAGGCCAAGCCCAAAACAGCATTTTCTACCCCGGGTGGGCATTATCAGTTCGTGGTAATGCCCTTTGGTTTGAAAAATGCACCTGCCACCTTCCAAAGGCTGGTGAATCGAGTTCTCACTGGGTTGGACGACTTCTGTGCGGCGTATCTGGACGATATCGCTGTCTTTAGCTCCACCTGGGAGGATCACCTGGTCCACCTGAGGAAAGTGTTAGAGGCCCTGCAGAAGGCAGGCCTCACTATCAAGGCCACCAAGTGCCAGATAGGGCAGACACAGGTTGTATACCTGGGCCACCTTGTAGGTGGAGGCCAGGTTCAACCATTGGAGAGCAAAATACAGGCCATCCAGGACTGGGCTCCTCCAACCACCCAGACGCAGGTTCGAGCTTTCTTGGGCCTGACTGGTTATTACCGGAAATTTGTCAGAAATTATGGATCCATTGTGACCCCGCTAAACGACCTGACAAGTAAAAAGATGCCAAAAAAAGTTCAGTGGACAGCAAGCTGTCAGAAGGCATTCGATGACCTAAAGCAGGCCATGTGCACAGCACCTATCCTAAAGAGTCCAGACTACTCCAAACCATTCATTGTCCAAACAGACGCTTCGGAGCTGGGTGTGGGAGCTGTTCTATCGCAACTGAATTTTGATGGTCATGACCAGCCCATAGCTTTTATTAGCAGGAGGCTGACCCCCAGAGAGAAGAATTGGTCAGCTATTGAGAGGGAGGCCTTTGCTGTGGTTTGGGCCCTGAAGAAGTTGAGGCCATACTTGTTTGGCACTCACTTCAAGATTCAGACCGACCATAAGCCCCTCTTGTGGCTAAATCAAATGAAGGGTGAAAACCCCAAACTACTTAGGTGGTCCATTTCCCTACAGGGGATGGACTTCACAGTGGAGCATAGACCTGGCACTGATCATGGCAATGCAGATGGGCTCTCCAGGTATTTCCACTTAGAGCAAGAAGACTCACCTGGTCAAGGTTAGCTTATTGTCCCAAAGTTTGGGGGGGGGTCATGTAGGAGAGTAGGGTCTGCAATCCTATGATCACCCAGATTTTTTGCTTTTGCTTCATTGGTTTACGACTTTCTCCGGCTGTGGGCCTGCCAATCAGCCCCACAGCCTAGCTGTTCTCTCTCGAAATTAACACACATGTACGTTAGGTGCATCCACTAATTGGAACTGGGCCACCTTGTCAGTCCCTGTCTCAGCATACCACAGGTATCCAGGGCATCGGTGTACCCAGGGCCTACCAGGGGCTGAAGCATGTATTATGCCACCCCTGGAATGGCCGCCCAAATCTGACACAACTGGCTGCACGACAGCTGGGGCCACGTGGTGTAATCACCCGTTGCTGTAGGTGTAGTATTCCTACACCTAAAACCCTAAAATGGACACATGGATTCCTATCAGTCACTCCTATAGCAGGCCTTATCAATCCTGAAGGCAGAGTGCAGGGAATCATGTGGGACGGTGCTCTGGCGCGAGCTGAGCCCGTCGACGGCTTGCGGAACCAAGTCCTAATAGCCGTTCCATGGTGACGCGGGCCAACTACTTTTAATGCATTATAATCCTTGCGGTTATTTGCTAACTTTGGCATCGCATCACCTATACATGTCGAGTAAGGTGTCATACGAATGGGAATACGAACCCCTCGCCAGTCCTGGTGACGGGGTTAGCATTCCCCCCTTTTAGAGGGACACGACATGGAAGTAACCTTGAACCCCGGTTAAAGTTGACTCAAGCCTCAGCATCACAAAATGGATGCTGCCACCAGACACAAGTCTGACCTCCTGCTGCTGGGAGACCTTCCAGCGAGGGGAGCTTGGACAAAGGGTTTCCTGTCGAGGGCGGTGTTAGCACCGTCCCAGACAGGGTTTGTGTATCCCAGGTAGGCAGGGCTGAAAGGAAGGTGACTGCAAGTGGCACCCCGGTGCTCACTGTGCATAGCCCGGCTCAAACCAGTTTCGGGGGCACACCAGCCCCTGAGCTGGCGCGAAGCCGGACAAAGGATAGGGGTGTAACCACCCCCCTCCTGGCTCCACCCATAGGTAGAACCTAGTCACGGGCCAACCCCCTTTTCTTAGAATAAAGGTAGGAGCGAGTCCCCTTCCCAAATTGGATAATCAGATAATCGGATAACTCCGAATCACGAACCACTTTCCACGAAAGGAACTCTTGACTATTTCTGAAGACTCTCCCTTGTGGCTAAGGAGTAGCCACCCTGCACCAGCAGGCACCACCTAAGCGCTTGCGGTTTGCTGTACGTCTCCTACGGATCAAGACTGCCCAGCTCGACGAGACCCGAGTTCCCTGCCATCTCTGACCTTTTACCTACCTCATCAGCCCAGCTGAGAGTCGTAGGTGTGACGAGACCTGCGGGACCGGCTATCTTCAGAACCTGCACGACGCTTATCTAGCACGCCCACCGAGGGACCCTCGAGTGAGTGCACCTAGGGTTTGAGAAGCCCTAAAACCCTGAGCAGCTCCGGCATCGAAGTCTGTCTCCCCAGCATCCACGAGATCTGCGTGGGGGCCCTTCCGCTTCTTGCTGTTCCCAGCGTTGTCCGACCACTTGCCGACCGGCTTGTGGCCCTCTTCACGACGCTCCAAGATTATTTGCATCACCGGTCTGGTTGCTCCAGACTGGCTCTTGCTCCCCTTCAACAGAGGAGTACCACGGACCCTCCTGGTCCACTCCCGACGCCATCTGGACTCCCCCGCTTGGGTTGCCACTGCCAAGATCCGCTGCCCCTTCCTGGGCCCAGCATCATCGACAGCAGACACCTTCGTGGGACAGCTCGCCCTCCATCCTGGTCGCCGCCGCGCCTCCCGGTCCGAGGAACAGCCGAGTCCGACGTCACCCACTCACCTGGTCGAGGTGACTTCAGCCGGTACCCCCCTGGTACCCACACGATCGCTGGCTAGCGGTTGAGAACTGAGTCCCCTCTGCTTTCAGGTTTCCTTCATCACCGATCCCGGCTTGGATCGCTCTGAACATCGTCACTGGTCGCCTGCCAGCAACTTCTTCTTTCAGGCTCCTGAGACTACACGAGGACTCCCGACATCTTGACGAACTTCACGCAGCCGCAGCCTCCGGGCTAGGTAACTCGAGCATCTCGGTGCTCCATCGCAGGTTCGCTCTACAAGTGTCCAGTTCCTTTTTCGTTTAGTCCCACTGATCGGATCACTCCGGAATCAGTATCTCCAGACTCTAACCATTCGCATTTCACTGTTAGTGTAGATGGTTTCTCGTGCCCCTCGGGCATTTGTGTAAATTGTGCAACTGAAGTATTTTCCTAAGAGTTTTGTAGTGTGCTTAGCTCCCTGACTCATAAAGAGCCAGGGTAGTCTTGTTATAAATAAATATCCTTTTATTTTCATAACAACTTGTGTGGTGTCCTTTCACTTGGTGTTCAAGGGGTATATGTGATGGTAAACAGCTGGCTTAACACGCCCTCTAGAGTTTAGCCTAAGACTGCTCGTATCCACGCTACTAGGATAGCTGGTCTAAAAGGTTGACTTACAACCAATCATCAATAAGGGTCGTTTGGAATGATACACAGTGATCACTAGAATAGTGAGCACTACATATCAGGCCAACTTCTCACAAACGGCAGCACAAAAATGACGCAAGGGGCTTGTGAAGCTGCCCCATTGTTTTTTATAAAATGACGATGAAGGCTACATAGCAACTTACATACATATGCGTTCACTGTAACTTAAACATAGGTGTGTGCAAAATTGTGTATTCCCCCGTGTTCCACCCGTAATTGTTACAAAAATTACAAACAAGTGTGGCACATGAGGTCTACACTATTGAGTCAGTGGCAGCTAAAAGGGTATGCACGGTTTGCACTCATAGAACATGCGGGTACGCTATGTAAATGGACTTCTGCAAGAGAAAAAGATGTGGCACCGGCACGCATTCATTTTCAGAGATCGCACACGGCCTTTCTGTTCCAAAACAAGTACTGCGATCGAAAATTACGCAATTGGCATAAAAGTAAGAAAAACACAAGCCATGTGTGCTGGGGCATACCCAATAATCAACATCTACGGGAGACTACATTCTCTTAATAAAAATGTAGAGCATCCCTAAGTTCAAAAGACTATTCAGATCCCACCTTACAGCAAATGCAGTGTGCACAGGTAAATAAAGGTGGCTGGGGAACTCACAACACAGATCAAATCGTAGGTAAATTCACGGACAGGATTTAGCACCTTACTACCTCCCCCCACACCTGCATCATTGAGCATGTCAGGTGGTGTGGGGAAATGACTCAGGAGGCGGAGAAGGCTAAAAACACCGGCGAGTAGACACAAGGAAAACAAAAAGTGACCCGTACGTGGAAAAAGCTATTCTTTGCGTTGGCCCCTTTTCAGAGCTACCTCCTCTGTTTAGATCGGTGCTCAGGGGGCTCAGATATGCAAAAAAAAAACCAAAAGAATCTCAGGATGTGAGGAAATATCCCCTTAGCATTCCAATATTATGTTTTTTTTTAAAGTAAACTCTTCTCATGCAAGCTCTAGAAGGATTTCCTTGTGCATTAAGGTGGACAAACCATTCGCATCCACCAGACTGAGCAACCTCCACGAGGTTATGCGGCGAAGGCTCAAATGATACCTCATCTGTTTTGTTGGCCCTGGAGTTGATTTTGATTTCCCAGTTGATTTTCCCATGCAGAACCAGGAGTAATTGATTATTATATGGAAACATACTAATGTGGCATATGGAGTGCAGCATGCATTATCCCAGGGTAAAGAAAATACTATGTGTTGACCTAGAGCTGGCAAATGTCCATGGACAGGTGTGAGAAACTGGGTTATTGGTGGACTGGGGTATGAGCCCTGGTCAAGCAGCAACCACAATGCATCTGAGGATAAGGCACAAGCAAACCCCAAATTAGCTCATGCTCAACCCCCTGGTTCCTTGGCACAGAGCATTCAGCCTCAACTCAGAAGCAAAGTGTAAAGTATTTGTGCAACACTTCAAACAGTAACACAGTAAATACACCACACAAAAAGAATCCCACACCAGGTTAGACAAATAGAGCTGAATGTAATAAATAAAACAAGACCAACAATACAAAACAATAATCAGTAGAATCAAATATCTGAACTTTAAAGAATTTAGTGAAAAATAGCACCTAAAAGCACAAAGCTCCAATTGCAGCTATCTGCTCGCGCTGGACAGGGTCAAAGTCAAAACCTGAGGCCGACCGCGATGGCGCGCAGATCGGAGTCAGTCACAGGCTAGTCCTGCTGAAGTTTTACCTTCTCAAGTTTGTGCCAATGGTCCCGTTTGCATTGCAGAAGGCTGCAAGGAGCAATGAGAGCACTGCAGGAAGCTGTCAGCGAAGGCCGAGGAGCCAGCCTGCGTCATCCGCGGGTGTTGCTAGAGCTTCTTGGTGGCAGTCTCTGCGAACAGTGGATGCTGCTGTGTGAAGAGTCTCGCTGACAAAGCTATGTGCTGATTTGCGGTGCAAGCGACAAAGTCTTGGTGCGAATGACCAAGGGTCCAGGATCTGAGAAGACCCACTTTAGGGTCAGGAACTCACTGCAGCAAGGTCCAGGGGCTGGTGCAGGATGTTGGGGAGCCTTTTATATACCTAAAACTCTAATTAGAAACCAGCAGACTAGCGCTAAAATTCACTCAGAGGTCTCACTCCCCAGGCAACAGGGAATCAGGCATCATGACAGCACAGCAGGGCAGCAGTTCCTTCAGAGCAGCAGTCCAGCAGAGTGGAGGTCCTTTCAACAGAACAGCCATTAGACCTTCTTCCTGGCAGAGTGTCCACAGGTTCAGAAGTGTACTGAAGTGATGGTGTCAGAGGTCCAGTATTTATACACAGTTGTGCCTTTGAAGTGGGGAGAAGCTTCTAGAGGTAGGCCTTTGAAGGGCACAGATGCCTTGTCTTCCTGCATTGGGCTCCAGATGAACTACAGGGGTATGCAGCCATTTGTGTGGAGGTAGGATACAGCAATTCAAGTGCAAGTATGGCTGTGCCCAACTCCTCCTTCCATCCTACAAGTGATGGCCCATCCAGTCACACCTAAGCCCCCACTGGGAGGAATACACAAAGCCCAACTGTCAGCTACACCCAGGCATGTGACCCAGAGCTAGGCTGAAAGCACTAAAAGGCTAAGATGCCAACTTTCAAAAGTGAAAGTGGCATTTTCAGAATTGCATTTTAAAATCTGCCTTCACCATAAGTTAGGCACCATTTGTGATTCCAGCGACACCAAACATGAATTGGTTACCAATTCCCATTTGGAAATGATACTCATAAAATGTAATAAGGTAACACCATTGTTATCCTATAGGAGAGTTGGCTTTGTAGTAGTGAAAAACAAATCTAAGAGTTTTACCACCAGGACATGTAACAATTTCACGATTGTCACAATTTATTAACAAACACCCAATGCATTTCTGGTCCTCCCTTCGTCAGGGGTTATCTAGGAAAAATTTATTAACAACCATCAGTGAAACAAGACTTTTGTATCTTAAAAGTCTTGTTTCACGGATGGTTGTTTATTTTTTCCTAGATAACCCCTGACGAAGGGAGGTTCCCGAAATGCATTGGGTGTTTGTGAATAAATCGTGACTTGTGGGAACAATTTTCTCCCGTGTTTATGTGGAAAAACGCAAATTAAGAAGTGAATGAGTAAAGTAAATTGAAGAAAATGAAGGATAACATAGAAGAATAGAATGGAGTAAACATGGATTAAGAGTTGAATATGAATTTAATTTATTGGATTCATTTGTAAGATGGCTGTGCAGCTTGAACGGAGTCAAGATTGGCTCCTCCCTGTTTGGTCTAATATTTGCAGCGCAATTGGGCAGAGCGCGGAGCAAGCGTGCACGCCGATAAAAGGATAAATTGGCGAAATTTAAACATTGTGCAAGTCATAAGTGAACTATATAGGTGTGCATCTCACCACCATTGTCTTTGATATGAATGAACCTTCTGTCCTAACACGGCGAGATTGCACCCACAATAGTTGAAAGTGGAGTACGGAGACATGAGAAAAGTCGAATGCAGAATCCCATGGAGCACTCAGGAGATCTGTTTCCTCGTCATGGATAATGTTGACCACATATAATACATTAGATTATATTGCGGATCATTTGGACATAAGTGACTGGTTGCATTAATACTGATGTTACATGTAGTCTCTGATGCATGATTTAATCTTACCGCGTTATCCGCTGAGTGAGAATCACGTATATTAAGTTGTTAAAACATGGACATTGCATAGCTGCTTGGGCGTGGAGTGAAAGTTAGTGATGGGTAGTCCCTATAGGATTCTGGGTAACGGAGTTCAATAAGGAGAGCAGAGCATATTTACGTTTCGAGTGTGATTACTGACATTTTTATGAAATGGCAGCGAAAGTACTGTTATGAGAGTTTATGTTAAGTGGGATAGCCAAACTCCGGTTCGGTCTTTAGATAATGCACCATGACACGTGATAAAACGTGATAAAACACCTGGGGGAGGTAGTGGTGATAAAAGGTAGAGAAGGTTGAAAATGGTGTAAAGCAGTTGACGCTGAGAGCCAAAGGTGTACGGGGACAAACCCGAGTTGATCCGTGAAATAGCATGGGAAAGCCTTGAAAAAAGCGGTTTACAGAAATGTTTTTAAGAAGTCAATGAGCACTTGTCATGGTAAGCGGAGTACGGGGTTTTAGGAGCTGTGATAATAACGGAAGGTATAGTGGTAAACTCGGGGTCATAACGTATTTTAAAGGTTTCTATGTGCTGTTGAAATAGAGACAACATAAAAGATTTTAGTGACAAATTATAAGCACGCAAGCAGTGTTGTATGTTTAGATTTCATGCATATGTAATGAGGGAGTAACGTGATAGGTTAAAGCAAAGTGGGTGTTGTAAATAATATTTGCAGTTATATAAATAAGCGCCGTAGAACCGAATAGTGTTTTATTGTTTTATTGTCAAATCAGAGGGAATTTGAGAAAGGACGCTTTCAGCTTCGCTTGTAGTCTTGTGTATTGTATCTTAAAAGTCTTGTTTCACTGATGGTTGTTATTAATATTTTCCTAGATAACCCCTGACGAAGGGAGGTCCCGAAATGCATTGGGTGTTTGTGAATAAATTGTGACTTGTGGAAACAATTTTCTCCTGTGTTTATGTGGGAAAACGCAAATTAAGAAGTGAATGAGTAAAATAAATTGAAGAAATTGAAGGATAAAATAGAAGAATAGAATGGAGAAAACATGGATTAAGAGTTGAATATGAAATTAATTTATTGGATTCATTTGTAAGATGGCTGTGCAGCTTGAACAGATTCACGATTGGCTCCTCCCTGTTTGGTCTAATAATTGCAGCGCAATTGGGTGGAGCGCGGAGGAAGCGTGCATGCCGATAAAAGGATAAATTGGCGAAATTTAAACATGGAGCAAGTGAAAATTGAACAATATAGGTTTGCATCTCACCACCATTGTCTTTGAAAAGTTTTACTTTGCCAGGTTGAAATGTCAGTTTTAAAATGCATACACAGGCTGCAATGGCAGGCCTGAGACATGTTTAAAGTGCTACTTAAATGGGTGGCACAACTAGTGCTAAAGTCCCACTGGTAGTATTTACTTTAAAGCCCCTGGGCACATGCAGTGACCCTATCCTAGGGTCTGACAAGTAAATTAAATATGCCAATTGGATATAAGCTACTGTTACCATGTTTTAGAGAAAGAGCCTATGCATTTTACCACTGGTTAGCAGTGGTAAAATGTGCAGAGTTTAAGGCCAACAAAAACGAAGTCAGCAAAAACAGGAGGTCTGAAGGCAAAACGTTTGGCGAAAACCACGCCAAGGATGCTAGTTCTAACACCAGGGTAATGTAATGACATGTGTGTAGGTAAAAGTAAATGTTGGGGCCAACCAAGGAGCCGATTCACAAAGGTAAACTTACACTTTTGTTTGCTATTCACAAAGGGATTTGCGAGTAGTATCTTTGTGAATACCAAACAATCATAAACTTACACAGAAGTGCAAGTTTACCTTTGTGAATCAGGCCCAAGTGTTTAGTTGGTTAAAGCTAATTCAATGATATTTCTTGTTGGTTAGTGTTAGATACCAAAGGCCCATGTTATTATGTGGCTATTGACGCACAATTGATGGACGAAAGCAGAACAAATCCAAACATTTATCCACAGTCGAGAGATATGGGTTAAATCCATCATTCTTTCGCTCACCATGCCACCCCAGTTTAGACCTGGCCATATGCAAATCAGTCTTGACCCTGTGCCTCATGGGAACAATCCAGCCCGAACTGCCAAGCCAGGTCCTCCCTGGACCGGAAACAAGCATCCTAGGACCGGTTTCAGGGTTTCACCCTTCATCAGCCAGGATAGCTTGAATCCAGTGGCAGAGTGAGCCCGGGATCTACGTCTGGGCATACATGGTGCACTTAGGGCGAGAAAGCAAGATTCACACAATTGGTGGACGGAAAGCAGAACAAATCAAAACATTTATCCACAGTCAAGAGATCTGGGTTAAATCCATCATTCTTTTGCTCACCATGCCACCCCAGTTTAGACCTGGCCATATGCAAATCAGTCTTTACCCTGTGCCTCATGGGAACAGTCCTCCCTGGACCAGAATCAAGCATCCTAGGACCGGTTTTGAAGCTTCACCCTTCATCAGTCAGTATAGCTTGAATCCAGTGGCACACTGAGCCTGGGACCCACGTCTGGGCTTACCCCAAGCACTTAGGGTGACAAAACAAAAGACACATAATTGATGGACGGAATGCAGAACAAATCAAACCATTCACCCCAAGTCAAGAGATCTGGGTTAAATGCATCATTCTTTTGCTCATATATGGTTAATGAGCAGTTCATTGATAGTTAGGAAAGCTGATTACCTTTCTAGGATCTCTGTTCCATTGCATTTGCAACACTAGGACTGTGGTGAGAGGATGGTGAGCGGAGGCTCAGGGTGTGAAGAACTCAGAGTGTAGACTGGGTGAGGAGAGTACCTTGACAAGTATGTAGGTGGTATTTATTTCTACAGAGCAAACTTGCCTAAAGGAAGAGGAGTGATGTACAGGCTCAAATATATCAGAAAAGAGTGACTGAATGAGTTACGGGGATCTGAGAGAGCCAGAGCACAGTTACTGCTTCCAGATATTGTGAGGAGGGTTTTCAACTGTTTCCTAAATTAAAGTTGGATTGAAGCAGTCCTGATGGATAGAGGGGTGTCATTTCAGATCTAGGGTGCCTAGAGGCAGAAGTCTTGTTGCCTTGTTTTTCATCTTTGCCCCCCTGTGTCTCCAGTCTCATTGTGGTGCAAACCAAAATCAGCCCTGCCAAAACATTAAAAAACAGCCCCACACTACAGGAGACGTGGCCACAACTAAAATAAGGTTTCGTGCTTTCATGGATGGAATACGGCAGCCCATCCAACTCTGAAAGTAGCCGCCTAGTTTTCAGCCAGCAGGGAAAATGTCAGAGTAGCAGAATGGCCAGCTCAGCCGTGATGTTATCTTGGTTGCACATGTGCTGAGAACCCCCCACAGCAGCACCAAAATGGCATCAACATGAATCTTCATTCATACAGATATGCTCTGTACCCTTTGTGCATATTCTTTCTTACCCCCCAGATCCACACTTGCAATCTTTTTCTGATTCACTCTGATTTTCAATTCTATTACATTTCATTCTCCCCTGTTGTCCAAAGGGAGCATGAACAATAACAGTTAACTCGCAGTTTACCCTCCCTTTATAGTAAAGTGCTGCAGCAAATGTCCTTTAGCACTCCTTTGTGCACCTGGCCTGACATTCTGTTGGAGAAGTGGGCACGGGTGACTTTAATGAATATAAATTGTGTATTATCACTTTTCACTGCATTTGTTTCCATGGAGAGTCCTCGATCTCCACACTCCTCAACGCTGTGAGTCAAAGAACAGTTACGTTATGTACTTTAAAGGAAAACACATTCATAGCATTGAAAAGCATGCACACACTTCTCAAACACCGGCAACCTCTGCAAGCCATCAGCACTTCTGAGAAACATCTATATGCATGGATCTCTCCAGAAATATCTGCCCACACATAGCAGATCAGATCACAGTAACATATCCATGATTATATCTTCACTCTTACTGCATGACTGCTCTTCTGATAGTGACTTTAGATTTCCCCATTAAAGCAATCCGTATTCAAGGAAGTGTTCGATTGGTTGAAGGACATGGAGGAACGCCTTCTACTGCTGTTGATGCTGAATCTCGGATCTTCTGTACTTGGCCCAAACATTTTCAGACTGGGAAGATACATTTGTATAAATGTAAGTCGCCGGCTGGATGAACCTGAACTCGGACAAGGCATAAGTCCTTATCTTTGGGAACAACACCTCGCTATGGAACGACTCATGGTGACCTGCTGAACTTGGCCCATCACCCTCCCCAACAGACAACCCCAGCAACCTCAGCACTATCTTGGACAGGAAGCTATCTGTGATGAAACACGTAAAGGCAGTCTCATCTGCCTGCTTCCACTCCCTATGCATGGTCCACAAGATCTTCAGGTGGCTGCCAGTCAACACCAGAAGGACCGTTATGCACATCCTCATCACCAATAGGCTGGACTACGGGAACACACTCTACTTAGGAATCACTGAACTCCTCCTGAATAGACTACAGACAATACAAAACTCAGCACAGGACTCATGCTCAACCTCCCCAGGCTGGCCCACATAACACCCTACCTCAAGAAGCTACACTGGCTTCTGATCCAGAAGTGGTGCCAGTTAAAGATGTTGACCCAGGCATACAAAGCCCTGTACACCGAAGGACCAGCATACACCAACAAAACCATGACTTTCTGCCAACTGACCAGACACCTCTGATCCACCTACCTCGCAGATATCCCCCCTTATCCGCTGAAGAAACAGCGGTGGATGCTCTTCCTCACACCTGTCAGCCAAAGCTTGGAATGACCTCCCCCTGCACCTCAGGAACAACTCATCGCTCCGGCAACTCAGGAATGAACAGATGACCACAAAGCAGTAAGCAACCCCTGCACCTTGAGACCCTCACAGGTGATCTGCCGTGCTTTATAAATCCTTGATTGATTGATTAATGTATACAAAGGAATTAATAATTGTCCTAAGAATCAATGGTAAGTCCTTCTCACCTAAACATTTTGTCACTTTTAGCACAGAGTCTAATGTATGACAAATTAAGGCTCTCCATGATAGGGAGCTGTGCAAGTAATACTTTTGACCTTTTTTGGACTGATTTTATTTATTTATTTATAGGTTTTATATAACGCTAGCTAGACCCAAAGGTATCAGAGAGCTTGACATATAATGCAAGATCGTTTAATAGAAGTACACACAAACATACAAAGAAAATTATTAGGCAGTCAAGGTAGTTACAATATGCGGACATCAGAACAGCTAAGTTGATGGAGTAAATGACATAGTAGACAGCTGAAACAATTGATCGACTGCCGCAATGGGTCTAGTCGGTTTGGGAATGGGCTTTGGGAACATAGCTCCGTTTGTGTGTTTGTTGAAGTATTTGTTGAGGTCCCAGTTGAAGCAAGAAAAGGAGGGGTTGCAGCTGAGAGCTCTAGGGAATGAGTTCCAGATCCTAGGTGCATTTCCAGAGAATGAGCGTGTCTGGGAGGATTTTTTTTCCAGTTTGGGAGATATGAGAAGAAGTGAGTTGGAACTTAAAGTCCTGGCTCTTCCTTCTTTCGAAGGTTTGGTATCTAGATAGTGAGGGTTATGTCTATGAACAGCTTTGTGGTTGAAGCAAGCAGTCTTGTAGATACATCTTCCTTCGATGGGGAGCCAATTGAGATTCTTGAGGGCCAGTGAGATGTGGCTATTGACTATCTGCCACGAGTTCTCTCTGTATGAAGCGACAGCCTGCTACTATTACTACTTGATAGCCCAGAATTGGAAGATCATTGAGCAGCATCCTACAAAGATCCCCTGAAATTCAGGTCAGAGTTCCTTTGGTGTATGCATAAAACTCTACGAAACAATAAAAAGGACAATGCTGGTTCCTAAGGGACTCTACATCCTCCAAAATATTTCTGAAATATGAGGATGTAAGAATCTGACCACAAGCAGGTTTTATGGTTCACTTTCCGTTTGTCTTGAGATCATGAGGATCAAATCTAATAAGGTAGCTTGTGCAAGATTGCTTACCAGTTGTCACTCCTGTGTGTGGGGGACATCCCATGTTCTGCTTAGTCTGTGCTTCAGCTCCATTTACCCTTTACCGCCCACATTAGTCAAATCCCTTTCACCTGTCTAATCCCTGTCCACCGCCCACTGCCTGATCCTGCTGGTTTCCATTGCATGCTCTACTGCTCAGTTACCTTCCCTGACTGACTTCAGTGAAGTCCTCTTCCCCACGCCAGTTTCAAATTTGCTGAACACCCTCTTAACAGTCCATTTCACTTCAATCGCCCAGCTTAGGTCACTTTCCTTCCACTGCCCCCTCTCTTGTTCAGATGCCTTCGCAGCCAGCCTTGTCCCCTCCTGGACGTGTATGCTATGTATCAAGTGATATCAGTCACATATGGAGGAACTATATAGGGTGAGCCTAAGCTGATAATATCACCTTTATCTGCACTCCTGCACCAGTATCCGTAGCATCCCATGATCCACTTTAAAGATAGAGGCTGAACCATACGTAATTACGATAAGTACGTCAAATATTGATCAATCATTATAACATTTGTTCTCCCACATCTGATAGGCCATCTCAGTTCCTTCCATGGGACCTAAAGATTCCAGCAATCCAGATGTTTCCAAATCATGGTGTTGAAGCAGTGTGTTACGATCTTTACAGTAATGGGCCAAAAGCTCATGGTGTTGAGGTGAATGTTGTGTAGTTTCAGCAGTGGAATAATACACAATTGTTAAAGTTCTATTGGAACTAACCTTTGTAGAAGGAGCTGTTTACAAAGCTAGCTTTTACATGGAAAGCGCTTCCCTGGTGGGTTTAACTGTGACATGGGTTTCCCAGATATTACTTTGTCTTCAATTTGGATATACTATGATATGCGCCAACTGCAAAGGGCATACTCTTCACTGGTATTGCCTCATAGCGTGCTCGACAGCAGAGGTGTGCTTCAACATTGTTTGTGGTTATTAAGGCACACCACAGTCTTATCTGGCTTGTAATTATTCTGTGTTACTGGATTATCAGTCTCATCAACTTCCTGGAAGTCAATGCCATAATTATTTATTTACACCGTTTGAAATCTGCAGGAATGTTGCTCCCTGATCCACTAGAAGTCCTTCCTGAAACATGTATCAAACCTGCGTCGAAGTAGGCAAGAGAGGAAAAATGATTCCTCACACCCTGAGATAACTCACAGTGCACTTCCTTCTGCACCCACTCCCTATCAGCCTCACGCTTACCGGAATACATGTGCAAGGAAGAGATCGAAACTGATTTTATGTTTTGGATGTTGAGCCAGAAAGACCAGGATAGCCCTAACCATTACCCTAAATTAACAGGTCAACGCCCAGTTCTTCTAGTCTCCTTTTCCCTTAGTTCAAAATGAATTAGCAATGACCATACCCTTAAAATGTGTTTCCAATCTTCCATCCTTAATGCATAGGCATTTTCCAATATCAATATATGATTCAATTTGTTTGTTCATTCCTTAAAGTTAGTCAATGACCAATTCCCATTCTATTATAATAAGAATTTCTCATCATCATAAATATGATACTCCATTTATACAACTGATAATCCTTGTGTGTGATCCTTGCAATGTGTTAGCAAAAAATGACCTCTATGGGCAGTTCAATACATTAGAAGACCTGAGATGTTTAAGTTTCAAGAACTGGACACAGCCTGAACATAGGTTCCTGAGATTGATAAACTTGCCATGACTACCAGAAACCTTTAATCATCTCCATTGAAACAAAGTAGTTTCAATAATTTTTATTCTTGTAGTTGTACTGGAAACAACAGCTTAACTCCCTCTGCCATGACTGTCCAAAGCAATACACATCTCCAAATGACAATCACCAGCATTAACATATTTTTCTGATAATCCTGAACGTTCCCTGACAACTCCATAGTAAATGATATCACATCTGCACACAGCACAAGGTTTACTGCATGTAGGTCCTCTGAAGGTGTGAAATGTCAGAATCTGCTTGAAACACACAGAGAAAACGAATGAATGTATTCGCTTCAATGATCAAAGGGACGCCTTCCACCGTCTCTGGTGATTCTAATGGGAGACAACAGAACTTTTATTACAGTGCATTGGAAGAAGGATTACATTTGATGTGTTACATACATATATTCCTTGGAATGCTAACACAAGGATACTGATAATGATCACACAAAAGGAAATGATTGACAATATGTTTAAACTGAGCCTGGCCTGCATATAAAAATACCTCTATACCAAGCCGCACACTGACAACTCCTCCACCCTCTGCAATGAGCCACGGTTGGCACAAACCTGAAGCTGCGCTGCCTGGTGTTTTTATAGTTTACATTTTAGCTCTGTCTAGAGAGAGCTTCAGCAGTTTGCCACAGCTTTGCAATCTCAAAATTGTTTTCGAAATGAATATGCAAAGAGATGCTTTGACTCTGTTGATCTTCTTTGCCTGCCATAGGATTTTTGGGATAGTAGTTGTGTTAGTCCACTTTGCCTGCCAATTAAGTTACTTCATTGGTAATTCTTGGCAAGCCTACATACCCTCAAGCGGTGATCGCAGCCCGCAACAGAGAAAAATGCTTGCTGAGAATTTCTGCAAGCAGGCCTCGTGTGGTTTCCTATCCACAGGCACTAGTTTCAAACCACAACAGGAAAAAAAACTTGTTAAAATTGTCAGTAGGGAGGCCTGGCAGAAATACTTACCCTCAGGATGTGGTAGTACAGAACAACAAGTGTTGAAATATCGCGCACTCCCTTTTAATCTCTGATGTGTATTGAGTTTACTCGAGTAGCGGCGTGCTGCTAGAGGAGCGACCCCTGAACCAAGGTCGAAGAAATAACGAGAGTTGCACTATCCCTGCTAGGGTGGTGTCCCTCTATGCGCACAGCATTGTGGGGTAACGAAGTTACCAAAATTCGTTTTAGTTAAACCAAAGTTCATTTATTCATGGTTGAAAAGTTGAAATTCATTATTCCATATGACAAATTATGGCATGTTGAGTCAACAAAGGTACTGATGGATATCCTCTATGCATTTCGGGTAAAAACCCTTCGTCAGGAGGAATCCTGTAAACAGAAACAGGAGAAAAAGTTGCATATCCCCTAATCGGGTTTGTATTCCATTGAAATTAAAATGTTAAAAATGTAGAAAATGAGAAAAATATGTATCCCAGATATCAAGCTCCGAAAAAGTGCACAACGGAACAGTGTTAGAAAGAACTACGCAAACCATATTGGAAATTACACCCGAGTGACCCGGTGTTTTTCTGAAAATTTACCGCGTGTGACTCAAGTAGCAAAACAAATACAATGATAGCAGCGTATTAGTTGACTACGTTAAAAGTTGTGAAAGACGTGTACTAAATTTACCGCGTGTGACTCAAGTAGAAAAACAAATACAATGATAGCAGCGTATTAGTTGACTACGTTAAAAGTTGTGAAAGACGTGTACTAAAGTCAGGTGAAATCGTCATGCCGGTGTATAAAATAAGGGCGTGTCAAAGAATAGAACCTCATACCAAGAATCGGTACAGGGCAAGAAAGTTACCTCAGTTCACCCGTTCATGTGAGCATATCCAAAGTGCTCTGGTCCGAAGAACCATTGTTGAGCATGTGGCCGGGTTAAGAGTGTGTTTGGTAAACAGAGAAAGGAGACTCTGATATTGGCGGCCATCTTAGAATGGTCAAAAAACACTTGAATAATGATTCGAAAAAAATGACTCGGGAAGTTGGTGGAAAGTAACCAAGGTAAAATGTGAATAAAGAAAAGTGTGTGGAAGGGTGAAAATAATAAAGTTATTTTTTTAAGAAACGTGAAAAACGTAGAGAAAATATGGGTGAAAGATAGATGTAAAAAACAATTTAAATGTGAAAACGTGAAAAACGATGAACAATTTAGAAATGAATTTGATGATACAGATAAGTGTAAACTTTAGGGCATTCTGACAGACATCAATACAAAGTTAAATAAAGCAACCCAGTTCGAGACGATCATTGAGTCCAAGGGGTACCATGGAGTTCATTTTATAAATCCAAAAAGTCTCTCTTTGGATCAGAAATTTTCTGTTGTCACATCCTTCCCTTAGCGGGACCGTTTCACACACTAAGAAACGTAATTGACTGACGTTGTGTTTATGTTCGTTGAAATGTACAGCTACTGTCGAGTTCAGGTTGTTGTTACGGATATTACTTTTGTGTTCGTTTAATCGAGTTTTCATTTTCCTTTCAGTTTTGCCAATGTAAGGCAGGCCGCATGGGCACTTCAGCATGTAAACAACGTTTTTGGAATCACAGGTTGCAGATACGAAAAGTTTTATGTTGTATCCTTTGGTTGGATGTTGTATGTTCGTGCCTGTGATGATGTTGTTGCAATTCCCGCAATTATAACAAGGTCTGGTACCCTTGTATTCAGAAAAAGGCTGTGAGGAGCTAGTTGATTTCAATACCTCCATGAAGTTTTTACTCCTTTCATAGGCGAACAGAGGTTGCTGCGAAAAGATGTGATTGAAGTCAGATTCCATTTGTAGTAGGGGCCAATGTTTGAGAATGGATTTCCTGATGTTATAACTTTCTGTTGAGAATTTTGTGACCATAACCATTCTCGTGGCTGTGTCTGAGGCTGTAGGTTGTTTATCCAACAACGTTCCCCTTTCTTTGTTAGATGATTTGACGATGGCTGTTGACAGTATTTGTGATGGATAACCTCGTTTAGCAAAGCGTTGTTCCATTTCCAAAGTTTGTTGGGTTAGTTGTTGTGGTTCAGAAATGATTCTCTTTATCCTGAGAAATTGGGAAAAAGGTAAGTGTCGTTTCAGAGAAGGTTGATGAAAACTCGAATAGTGAAGTAAATTGTTTCTGTCAGTGTCTTTCCTGAAGAGTGTGGTTTGAATGTGATGATCCACAATGTAGATGTGAACATCTAAAAAATTAATGTCCGTTTGACTGATGGTGGAAGTGAACTTGAGTCGATCATTGATGGTGTTGAGATTCGTGATCGCTTCAGACAATGTGGTTTTTGAACCTCTCCAAATTAAAAAAATATCATCGATGTAACGGACAAACAATAACAAATGATTCTCCCATGGTGTGGTATGCAAGATATGATCCAACTCGAATTTGTGCATAAACAGGTTGGCGTAGCAAGGTGCTGCGCAATTTCCCATGGATGTTCCATTCAATTGGAGGAAGTATTGGTTATTGTAACAAAAGTAGCTGTGATAAAGTGTGAAGTGTAGTAACTCCATTAGAAAAACCTGTAAATCAGGGGAAATTTGTGATTGTAAAATGAAATGTTCCGTGGCTTCTAACCCCAAGTCATGAGGAATTGAGGTATAGAGGGAAGTAACATCAATCGTGCATAGATACATGTCTGTATCCCACGAGATGTTGAACTTAAGAAGAATGTTCAAAAAATCTGTAGTGTCTTTGACATAGGTAGACATGGACTGTACGAGAGGTTGGAGATGTCTGTCCAGGTATTTGCCAACTGGTTCGTGAAGTGAGCCCCTCGTTGATACGATGGGCCGCATAGGAGGATCCACTATATTTTTGTGGATCTTCGGTAACATCCGTAAGGATGGACTTCTAGGAAATTTAGAAATAAGGAATTTCTTTTCTGTCTCACCAATGGTGCCCGATAGGACTGCTTTATCCACAAGATTCTGTAATACTTGTAAGATGGTCATTGTGGGATTGTGATCAAGTTTTGAATAGGTGTTAGAGTCTAACACATGTTCATCCAGTTTCCGAGAGTAGTGTGTGGTATCCATGACAACAAGTGCCCCTCCTTTGTCAGCATCAAGGAAGGTTATGTTGGGATTATCAGCCAGTTGTTTAAGCAGAGATTTATCCTTCGATGTGAAGTTTGCATGTTTGGGTTTACGATGTTTAAAAACTGACTGAAGATCTTGCTTCACCAAAGTCTCAAAGGTATCAAGAATTTTGTGGCTTACTGGGGCTACATAGGTACTCTTAGACGTAAGACCTTTCAAGGTATTTTCTGTTTTAAACAGCGGCTCAATAAGAACATTGTCAAAAAAATGTCTCAGTCTGAGTTTCCGCATGAATTTGAATAGACTTACATCGGCTTCCATGGGGTTGCTGGAGTATGTTGGTACGAATGAAGACCCCTTTTGTAACAAGCGTATTTGAGATTTATTGAGAACCGTTGAAGAAATGTTGATGACTAAGTTGTCTCTATCATTTATCGCTGGCTCCTTGTCGTTCTTTTGTCCAAAGGTGGAATTGCTTTTTTTGCCCCTCCTGGATCTCCGGGGTCTTTTTGGCCTATCCCTAAAAAAGGAACCGCAGAGGGTAAAGAAGTAGAAGTTGAAGTCGTTGGGATCTCAGTGTCTGAAATGGTTTGAGATTGAGGTTGATCCTTTTGTGGGAAACTCTTCGGTTTACGGCGAGTGGTATCGGAATCACTGGTGGCCGGTGATGTGTCAGTATCAGATGTTCTGAAGGGTGGTTTAAATTGTCTTCTCCTGGCGTATACTTCCGCCCAGTTATAAACTTCCCCGAGTTTATAATCAATTGTGTCCCGTCGGAACTTCCTGAGTTTCCTCTCATTGACTTCTTGCTTGTGCTTCTCTAATTGGTCATTGATGTCCTTGAGAGTCTGAGATAAATCATCTGACGACATTTTAGTGGCTAATTCATTCTTGAGTTGGGTGATCTCTGTGTTTAGATCTTCCAAGATATTGGATAATTCTTCGATGATCAACAATATAAGATCCAAGGAACACTTGTTCAGGATACCATACCATCTGTCTACAAATTTAGGATCATTTTTACACAAGGATGGTTTGAGGGAGATCCGTAAGCCTCTCGGAATGCGTTGCGCTCGGTGGTATTGAATCATTGTGCTCGCATGTAAACGCTGGTTGATTTCACGTTTTGTTAAATAAAGGAGTTGCTTGATGTTGCTTTGTATGGTGCCTGTGCCAGAGGGGGTAGCTTCAATGTCTCCTATTAAAGAGTAGATCCTCTGTGTTTCTTCATCGCCGAATGCAAATGTTTCGGCGCGTTTGTCCGTGAGGTTGGTAATGTCTTGATAAGCCATGGGTGCTGCGATAGTGGTTGAGCGATGCAGAAAGACAAGTGTTGAAATATCGCGCACTCCCTTTTAATCTCTGATGTGTATTGAGTTTACTCGAGTAGCGGCGTGCTGCTAGAGGAGCGACCCCTGAACCAAGGTCGAAGAAATAACGAGAGTTGCACTATCCCTGCTAGGGTGGTGTCCCTCTATGCGCACAGCATTGTGGGGTAACGAAGTTACCAAAATTCGTTTTAGTTAAACCAAAGTTCATTTATTCATGGTTGAAAAGTTGAAATTCATTATTCCATATGACAAATTATGGCATGTTGAGTCAACAAAGGTACTGATGGATATCCTCTATGCATTTCGGGTAAAAACCCTTCGTCAGGAGGAATCCTGTAAACAGAAACAGGAGAAAAAGTTGCATATCCCCTAATCGGGTTTGTATTCCATTGAAATTAAAATGTTAAAAATGTAGAAAATGAGAAAAATATGTATCCCAGATATCAAGCTCCGAAAAAGTGCACAACGGAACAGTGTTAGAAAGAACTACGCAAACCATATTGGAAATTACACCCGAGTGACCCGGTGTTTTTCTGAAAATTTACCGCGTGTGACTCAAGTAGCAAAACAAATACAATGATAGCAGCGTATTAGTTGACTACGTTAAAAGTTGTGAAAGACGTGTACTAAATTTACCGCGTGTGACTCAAGTAGAAAAACAAATACAATGATAGCAGCGTATTAGTTGACTACGTTAAAAGTTGTGAAAGACGTGTACTAAAGTCAGGTGAAATCGTCATGCCGGTGTATAAAATAAGGGCGTGTCAAAGAATAGAACCTCATACCAAGAATCGGTACAGGGCAAGAAAGTTACCTCAGTTCACCCGTTCATGTGAGCATATCCAAAGTGCTCTGGTCCGAAGAACCATTGTTGAGCATGTGGCCGGGTTAAGAGTGTGTTTGGTAAACAGAGAAAGGAGACTCTGATATTGGCGGCCATCTTAGAATGGTCAAAAAACACTTGAATAATGATTCGAAAAAAATGACTCGGGAAGTTGGTGGAAAGTAACCAAGGTAAAATGTGAATAAAGAAAAGTGTGTGGAAGGGTGAAAATAATAAAGTTATTTTTTTAAGAAACGTGAAAAACGTAGAGAAAATATGGGTGAAAGATAGATGTAAAAAACAATTTAAATGTGAAAAAGTGAAAAACGATGAACAATTTAGAAATGAATTTGATGATACAGATAAGTGTAAACTTTAGGGCATTCTGACAGACATCAATACAAAGTTAAATAAAGCAACCCAGTTCGAGACGATCATTGAGTCCAAGGGGTACCATGGAGTTCATTTTATAAATCCAAAAAGTCTCTCTTTGGATCAGAAATTTTCTGTTGTCACATCCTTCCCTTAGCGGGACCGTTTCACACACTAAGAAACGTAATTGACTGACGTTGTGTTTATGTTCGTTGAAATGTACAGCTACTGTCGAGTTCAGGTTGTTGTTACGGATATTACTTTTGTGTTCGTTTAATCGAGTTTTCATTTTCCTTTCAGTTTTGCCAATGTAAGGCAGGCCGCATGGGCACTTCAGCATGTAAACAACGTTTTTGGAATCACAGGTTGCAGGCCACATGCTCAACAATGGTTCTTCGGACCAGAGCACTTTGGATATGCTCACATGAACGGGTGAACTGAGGTAACTTTCTTGCCCTGTACCGATTCTTGGTATGAGGTTCTATTCTTTGACACGCCCTTATTTTATACACCGGCATGACGATTTCACCTGACTTTAGTACACGTCTTTCACAACTTTTAACGTAGTCAACTAATACGCTGCTATCATTGTATTTGTTTTTCTACTTGAGTCACACGCGGTAAATTTAGTACACGTCTTTCACAACTTTTAACGTAGTCAACTAATACGCTGCTATCATTGTATTTGTTTTGCTACTTGAGTCACACGCGGTAAATTTTCAGAAAAACACCGGGTCACTCGGGTGTAATTTCCAATATGGTTTGCGTAGTTCTTTCTAACACTGTTCCGTTGTGCACTTTTTCGGAGCTTGATATCTGGGATACATATTTTTCTCATTTTCTACATTTTTAACATTTTAATTTCAATGGAATACAAACCCGATTAGGGGATATGCAACTTTTTCTCCTGTTTCTGTTTACAGGATTCCTCCTGACGAAGGGTTTTTACCCGAAATGCATAGAGGATATCCATCAGTACCTTTGTTGACTCAACATGCCATAATTTGTCATATGGAATAATGAATTTCAACTTTTCAACCATGAATAAATGAACTTTGGTTTAACTAAAACGAATTTTGGTAACTTCGTTACCCCACAATGCTGTGCGCATAGAGGGACACCACCCTAGCAGGGATAGTGCAACTCTCGTTATTTCTTCGACCTTGGTTCAGGGGTCGCTCCTCTAGCAGCACGCCGCTACTCGAGTAAACTCAATACACATCAGAGATTAAAAGGGAGTGCGCGATATTTCAACACTTGTCTTTCTGCATCGCTCAACCACTATCGCAGCACCCATGGCTTATCAAGACATTACCAACCTCACGGACAAACGCGCCGAAACATTTGCATTCGGCGATGAAGAAACACAGAGGATCTACTCTTTAATAGGAGACATTGAAGCTACCCCCTCTGGCACAGGCACCATACAAAGCAACATCAAGCAACTCCTTTATTTAACAAAACGTGAAATCAACCAGCGTTTACATGCGAGCACAATGATTCAATACCACCGAGCGCAACGCATTCCGAGAGGCTTACGGATCTCCCTCAAACCATCCTTGTGTAAAAATGATCCTAAATTTGTAGACAGATGGTATGGTATCCTGAACAAGTGTTCCTTGGATCTTATATTGTTGATCATCGAAGAATTATCCAATATCTTGGAAGATCTAAACACAGAGATCACCCAACTCAAGAATGAATTAGCCACTAAAATGTCGTCAGATGATTTATCTCAGACTCTCAAGGACATCAATGACCAATTAGAGAAGCACAAGCAAGAAGTCAATGAGAGGAAACTCAGGAAGTTCCGACGGGACACAATTGATTATAAACTCGGGGAAGTTTATAACTGGGCGGAAGTATACGCCAGGAGAAGACAATTTAAACCACCCTTCAGAACATCTGATACTGACACATCACCGGCCACCAGTGATTCCGATACCACTCGCCGTAAACCGAAGAGTTTCCCACAAAAGGATCAACCTCAATCTCAAACCATTTCAGACACTGAGATCCCAACGACTTCAACTTCTACTTCTTTACCCTCTGCGGTTCCTTTTTTAGGGATAGGCCAAAAAGACCCCGGAGATCCAGGAGGGGCAAAAAAAGCAATTCCACCTTTGGACAAAAGAACGACAAGGAGCCAGCGATAAATGATAGAGACAACTTAGTCATCAACATTTCTTCAACGGTTCTCAATAAATCTCAAATACGCTTGTTACAAAAGGGGTCTTCATTCGTACCAACATACTCCAGCAACCCCATGGAAGCCGATGTAAGTCTATTCAAATTCATGCGGAAACTCAGACTGAGACATTTTTTTGACAATGTTCTTATTGAGCCGCTGTTTAAAACAGAAAATACCTTGAAAGGTCTTACGTCTAAGAGTACCTATGTAGCCCCAGTAAGCCACAAAATTCTTGATACCTTTGAGACTTTGGTGAAGCAAGATCTTCAGTCAGTTTTTAAACATCGTAAACCCAAACATGCAAACTTCACATCGAAGGATAAATCTCTGCTTAAACAACTGGCTGATAATCCCAACATAACCTTCCTTGATGCTGACAAAGGAGGGGCACTTGTTGTCATGGATACCACACACTACTCTCGGAAACTGGATGAACATGTGTTAGACTCTAACACCTATTCAAAACTTGATCACAATCCCACAATGACCATCTTACAAGTATTACAGAATCTTGTGGATAAAGCAGTCCTATCGGGCACCATTGGTGAGACAGAAAAGAAATTCCTTATTTCTAAATTTCCTAGAAGTCCATCCTTACGGATGTTACCGAAGATCCACAAAAATATAGTGGATCCTCCTATGCGGCCCATCGTATCAACGAGGGGCTCACTTCACGAACCAGTTGGCAAATACCTGGACAGACATCTCCAACCTCTCGTACAGTCCATGTCTACCTATGTCAAAGACACTACAGATTTTTTGAACATTCTTCTTAAGTTCAACATCTCGTGGGATACAGACATGTATCTATGCACGATTGATGTTACTTCCCTCTATACCTCAATTCCTCATGACTTGGGGTTAGAAGCCACGGAACATTTCATTTTACAATCACAAATTTCCCCTGATTTACAGGTTTTTCTAATGGAGTTACTACACTTCACACTTTATCACAGCTACTTTTGTTACAATAACCAATACTTCCTCCAATTGAATGGAACATCCATGGGAAATTGCGCAGCACCTTGCTACGCCAACCTGTTTATGCACAAATTCGAGTTGGATCATATCTTGCATACCACACCATGGGAGAATCATTTGTTATTGTTTGTCCGTTACATCGATGATATTTTTTTAATTTGGAGAGGTTCAAAAACCACATTGTCTGAAGCGATCACGAATCTCAACACCATCAATGATCGACTCAAGTTCACTTCCACCATCAGTCAAACGGACATTAATTTTTTAGATGTTCACATCTACATTGTGGATCATCACATTCAAACCACACTCTTCAGGAAAGACACTGACAGAAACAATTTACTTCACTATTCGAGTTTTCATCAACCTTCTCTGAAACGACACTTACCTTTTTCCCAATTTCTCAGGATAAAGAGAATCATTTCTGAACCACAACAACTAACCCAACAAACTTTGGAAATGGAACAACGCTTTGCTAAACGAGGTTATCCATCACAAATACTGTCAACAGCCATCGTCAAATCATCTAACAAAGAAAGGGGAACGTTGTTGGATAAACAACCTACAGCCTCAGACACAGCCACGAGAATGGTTATGGTCACAAAATTCTCAACAGAAAGTTATAACATCAGGAAATCCATTCTCAAACATTGGCCCCTACTACAAATGGAATCTGACTTCAATCACATCTTTTCGCAGCAACCTCTGTTCGCCTATGAAAGGAGTAAAAACTTCATGGAGGTATTGAAATCAACTAGCTCCTCACAGCCTTTTTCTGAATACAAGGGTACCAGACCTTGTTATAATTGCGGGAATTGCAACAACATCATCACAGGCACGAACATACAACATCCAACCAAAGGATACAACATAAAACTTTTCGTATCTGCAACCTGTGATTCCAAAAACGTTGTTTACATGCTGAAGTGCCCATGCGGCCTGCCTTACATTGGCAAAACTGAAAGGAAAATGAAAACTCGATTAAACGAACACAAAAGTAATATCCGTAACAACAACCTGAACTCGACAGTAGCTGTACATTTCAACGAACATAAACACAACGTCAGTCAATTACGTTTCTTAGTGTGTGAAACGGTCCCGCTAAGGGAAGGATGTGACAACAGAAAATTTCTGATCCAAAGAGAGACTTTTTGGATTTATAAAATGAACTCCATGGTACCCCTTGGACTCAATGATCGTCTCGAACTGGGTTGCTTTATTTAACTTTGTATTGATGTCTGTCAGAATGCCCTAAAGTTTACACTTATCTGTATCATCAAATTCATTTCTAAATTGTTCATCGTTTTTCACGTTTTCACATTTAAATTGTTTTTTACATCTATCTTTCACCCATATTTTCTCTACGTTTTTCACGTTTCTTAAAAAAATAACTTTATTATTTTCACCCTTCCACACACTTTTCTTTATTCACATTTTACCTTGGTTACTTTCCACCAACTTCCCGAGTCATTTTTTTCGAATCATTATTCAAGTGTTTTTTGACCATTCTAAGATGGCCGCCAATATCAGAGTCTCCTTTCTCTGTTTACCGGCCACATGCTCAACAATGGTTCTTCGGACCAGAGCACTTTGGATATGCTCACATGAACGGGTGAACTGAGGTAACTTTCTTGCCCTGTACCGATTCTTGGTATGAGGTTCTATTCTTTGACACGCCCTTATTTTATACACCGGCATGACGATTTCACCTGACTTTAGTACACGTCTTTCACAACTTTTAACGTAGTCAACTAATACGCTGCTATCATTGTATTTGTTTTTCTACTTGAGTCACACGCGGTAAATTTAGTACACGTCTTTCACAACTTTTAACGTAGTCAACTAATACGCTGCTATCATTGTATTTGTTTTGCTACTTGAGTCACACGCGGTAAATTTTCAGAAAAACACCGGGTCACTCGGGTGTAATTTCCAATATGGTTTGCGTAGTTCTTTCTAACACTGTTCCGTTGTGCACTTTTTCGGAGCTTGATATCTGGGATACATATTTTTCTCATTTTCTACATTTTTAACATTTTAATTTCAATGGAATACAAACCCGATTAGGGGATATGCAACTTTTTCTCCTGTTTCTGTTTACAGGATTCCTCCTGACGAAGGGTTTTTACCCGAAATGCATAGAGGATATCCATCAGTACCTTTGTTGACTCAACATGCCATAATTTGTCATATGGAATAATGAATTTCAACTTTTCAACCATGAATAAATGAACTTTGGTTTAACTAAAACGAATTTTGGTAACTTCGTTACCCCACAATGCTGTGCGCATAGAGGGACACCACCCTAGCAGGGATAGTGCAACTCTCGTAGTACAGAACAAACAACACGCACTGGCAATGCCCATAGGTCTGGCTTTCAATGCATGTTGTATGGTAATGTGAAGCATGAAGAATAGATAACATGGCAATGGATATGTATTTGTGTGGAAGCAAAGAACTGTAGAATAATATTAGTGTAGATTAAACAGTTGCGGCCCGTGGTGGGAATGCCGCCGGGCACTGACGTGGGGCGGGGAGGGGCAGGGTGGGGTGTAGTAAACTATGGATTACAGACGATTACAGGTAAGTAAACATATAAATAAATAAAACTAATTTTGTTGCATGCGCTGCATTTGGCGATGCAGCACGCGCAACAAAATTTGTTTTATTTATTTATACGTTTACTTAGCTGTAATCGGCCGTAATCCGTAGTTTACTACCCCCCACCCTGCCCCTCCCCCGCTCACGTCAGCACCCGGCAGCACTCCCACCACGGGCCGCAACTGAGATTAAATGGTCAGGTGACAGTTGCACAGTCAAGCCAGACCTAAAGATCCAAAATCCTAAAGATCTATGTAGGTGATAGGGCCGGATTCTTGTCTACCTACTTATCTTCAAGAACCCTTTCAGGTCGCCAGGATCTTTTTACTTGCCGGATAGCGAAGGGAGAATGAACACAATTATCAAATCATATGTACCGCTATTGAACATCGTAAATAAGTAAAAGACTCAGAATCAAAGGTTTTGACCTTTTATTAACAACAAAAACATCTGAATATATAGGCACCTGAATACAAGGCACAAAAGATAGATGGGCACTAACATAAAAGCTAGCCTACGAAGAATCCGCATTCGACTAAAGATAAAGAGAATTACAGCTTCTAAAAGCATCAGGTAAAGAATAGCTATTGTGACATCGAACTTAGAATTCATTAATCAAAGCATTTCTGTCCCTACTCTATGCTAAAGTGGCATCCCTACTTAATGTTCCCTTCCAACCGAGAAAATCGGATAAAGGTGTCAGAAGTGAAACTTCCTAAGAAGTCTTCACTCAGTGAGAGCTCGATCTATGATGCTCCTTCTAGCTTCCCGCCTAAATCTCGTCTGTTCCACCCTCGGGACACTGTCCCTAATACAAACCCCAAAATTGTCAAACACGCCCTTCCTTCTGTAAATTTCCATCCAAAGCCTTCCATCTTCCATTGTCAGTTAGCGTGACCTTGGATCCCAGACACCATCCGTACTAGGAGTTGCAATTTCACATTCCAATTCACTCCCTTCCAGTCTGCTCCTCATATCTCAACTCCTGGAACAAAGACTTATTCTAACTAACGAGCTAAATGTCCTGGCACCTGCAACAGAAACATGGGAACGGAAAAACCCGCTTCACATCATGAGATTTTACACTTCTCTACAATTTAAGCCTTATTAAAAATCCCTGTCAGCCTAACATACAGCTAATATAAGAAATGAACGGCCTTCTCTCCTACATATGCACTTTAGGCCTTGCAAAATAACACTCATTACAATTACATTCTATGCATTAAATCAACCTAATCATCTTATTGCTAAACATAAGTAACTTACATTTCTAACTCTTAACATTGCATACGGTTTAGCTACCACAACCTTATACGAAACTACTCATTGAACTTATTACGAATACATTTTATAATAACTAATGACGTAAATTTCTCTCAAAGCATTAATACATTTCTAACACTTCTACGTTATATGATTTCAACAAATACATTTCTATAACATTCCTAAACATACATTGATTACATGCGGGTGCTATCTAATGGTGAATATGGTGCACCCCTACAAATCTCAGAACATGTGACGCTCTATCATAGGTTAATGACTGCCCTCCTCCCAGCTGTGCTGCTGCCAGAGAAAAACACCATACATTTTCTAGTCATTTAAGACACTTTAATAGCTGTACAATGTCATGTGTGTGCCCCTGAAAATTCAAGCTCAGGCAGCTCGATAAATATACAAAATGATCACAGCTTTTGGAGGGCAAGCACTTTTTTGTGGAGGTACACAACTTTTATCTAATCAAAACATGTACTCCTGGGTCCAAAAAGGGGGGTGGAGCCAAAGCCCCTCTCCCGTGATGCTCACATAATTGTCCGGTGACAGCTGCACTGTCAAGCCAGACAATAAAAATGACGTGATGAGAATGATGACAGTCTGGCCGCGTAGGTCTCCCTAACCTCAGACAGTATTCATAGCCATTAACAGACAATCCCACTTAGCAAAAATGATGGTAAGCAGGCCTGGGTGGTCTCCTTACCCTCAGTGAGTAGTCACACTGTACAACAGATGAAACTGCTTGATGAGAATGAAGGCAAGAAGGCCTGGCAGCTCTCGCTACACAAAGGAAATAGTCACAGCTCACAACAGAAAACGTTTCCTATTGAGAATGGCAGCAAGGAAGCATGGCAGACCTTCCTGTCCTCAGGCCGTAGCTGCAGCCTACAACAGAGAAAAAAGCGGCTACAAATGACGGCAAGGAGGCCTCGAAGTTCTCCCTCATTCAGGCAGTAGTTGTAATCAGCGCCTGGAAACCCCGACAGGTGACAAGCAGCAATCTACAAATCCACCTTACATTACAAACATTACATTACTATCAATAACAGAGAAAACCACTTGGTGAGAGTGACAGTAGGCAGCCCAGGCAGATCTCTGCCCACAGGCAGAAGTCACAACCCAGGACAGAAAAAAACCCACCAGGACTGGGTTGTCTCCTTCCCATTATGCCATTAGGTCTCGCATATCTTGCTACCCTCAGGTAGTAGTCACGGTCTGCAGAAAAGAAAACTGCATGAGGAGAATGAGGGCAAGAGGGCCTGGCAGGTTTTTCTATCCTCTGACAGCAGTCACAGCCCACAAAAGTATTGTGTTGCTCACTTAGTTATTGACCAGACCTATTGGCAGTGCCAATACTTGTTTTTTAATCAAAAACACAAAAGGTGACTGGGGTTCGTCAGTCCGATGCTGCTTGGTTCCAGTTGCACAGTGAACAAGGGACTCGCGACTAGGCTAACCCTGAGGCATTACTTCAAACACTCAGATGATGAAGAGAGGAATGCCTGCAATGACTGTTGAAACTGGTGCTGGATCAAGGCTGATTTGCATATGGCTGGTTTGTAATCTGATGTGGCATGGTGAGCAAATGATTGATGGGTTCGAAAGCTACCCTGAGCGATTGACAGTGGTTAGACAAATTGCAAGCATTCCTCCCATCACCTTTTGAGTGCCCTAAGTTGTCATGGGTATGTCCAGTCAAGGATCCCTTGCTCATTGTGCAGCTGGAACCAAGCTACACCCAACTGAAGAGGCCCAATCAGAATGAAATCAGTCTTGACTTGCTTGTTTTCTGGTTCAGAGAGAACTTGGCTTGGTAGTTTGGGCTAGACTGTTCCTATTGGAGCAGGATCAATGCTGATTTGCATATGGTTGGATCTAATCTGAAGTAGCATGGTGGGCAAAAGAACGATGGGTTTGAATTCTATCCCAAGCGATTGCCAGTTGTAAGAAGCTGGCTCTGTATATGATATTGCCACTAGGTGGTAATACCATGCACAGAGTCCAGGGGTTCCCCAAAAGTGTACAGGGCTCAATGTAAAAACCCAAAGTGCTCTATTAGTGGCAGTGTGGGCAAGCAGCCTTAGACCTAACACATTTATTGCACCACAGTGATCAAATATGGCCACACGACTCAAAAAGGAGATCCAGACCAATTTTAGAAAAATATACTTTGTTTATATTTTATTTTAAGACCAAGGTCTTTGTAATCAGGTAAGTAAGTTTTTAATTAAAAAATACTTTTCACTTTGAAAAATCGACAATTAGAAACTTTTCAACACAGTCCACTATTATTTTATGGGGAAAACAATATTGCAGTTAAACAAGTAAGTATTCAACTTCCAATCCCAGTCTTTGGAGCCAAAAGTCAGCAAGGGGTTAGGTAAGTACCAAAACTGCACCCCCAGCCAGGTGCAGTGGTCGAAATCGGAGTTCGGCCCAATGCTTTTGAATGAAGACAAGGGGTGCCTGGAGCCACCCTGCTTGCATGTAAGTAGATCGGTTGCAAGGGCCATGCTTTGGGGGTTAGGTTAAGTACAGGAGTGGGGGGGCACAAAGCAGCACCAATCATACACCACCAGAGGCATAGGAGCGGCTGGGTGCGGGGTGCAAATTCAAGATCGGGCACCCAATGCTTTGTGTAGGACTTGGCCTTTTTGGCTAAAGTTCCCTAAACTTTTTGCTTTCCCCCAGACCGTTTTCCTGACATAGAGTTGCCAATTTAGATGTTTTGGGTACATTGCCACTGCCGATCAGTGTCAAAGTACAAGTGTTCCCTGTGTAACGTGTAATGGTAATTGGTTGGCCATTATTGGTATGTTTGCCTCACTAGTAAAGTCCCTAGTGATATGCGCTGTGTGAGCCAGGGCGAGTACTGCAAAGGCGCGCGGAGAAGGAAACTCAGGCCTGCAGTGTAGGGCCTGCACGCAGTTTGTTAAGTTAGCATGTTGTTCTGACAAGTGCAACCACTTGTCAGGCCTTACTTTCCCTTTTTCATACACATTGGGCACCTCTTTGGTAGGTCCCGGGTAACCCCTGGGCAGGGTGCAGTGTAAGTAAAAGGCGGGACATATACTAAGGTGTGTGTTATGTCCTGTTAGTGAAAAACACTCCATTTCGTTTTTCACTGCTGAAAGGCAATCCTGCCCATGGGACAGAATGGGGGAGGCTGGGTGTTGTGTTTGTTAGCCTAGTTTCCTATTAGTTTAAAATGGAGAGGTGAAGTTTAGTATGTATGAACTCCCAGTGTCATAACACATCTTTCTATGAAAGTGTTTTTTTCACTGTGTGTTCAGAAACCGCTCTTTTAGAAAGTGGCTGAGTTTTGTGTTTAAGCATTTCTGTGTGCCTCTGTTGAATGTGGGTTGACTGTCTGGATCTGAAAGGTGAGAGGAGCTGCTAGAGGTCTGGACCCAGGGAGGGGTTGAGATGGTACCAGGCTGCCCTGCATCTGGAGAGTAGGGAGAGGAGAAGCCCGGGAGGTGAAAAGGCCTGGGCTGGTGCTATAAACCAATTGACCCATCTCCTGCTGAGTGATTAAGGATCCATACCCCCAGTATTAAAGGGAAAAAGGTGACACTTGTAGGGAGACACCCAGAACTGATTTAGGCAGGGGTCAGGGACCCCGAGCACATAGAACTTCAAAGACATGAACGGATATAACTAAGAAAACAGAAACCCCTAGAATTTGGTGCAGTTTTGAATGGCGAAATGGACAGGTCAAGTCTGCAAAGGCTTTGACCTCTTTCATGGTCCAGAAGAACCTCTGCCAAGGAAGACGTTGCTGAAGAGACTGCTGGATAGGACTGACCCTTGCTTCGTGATCTGGGGCTGGCCTACAGTTTGTAGCTTTTACTATGGAAGAGACTGAAGGGACATTGCAGTGGGTGGTGTCTCCGCCATCTTGAACAGGACTGTGCTTTGTGCTGTGTCCTGAACCCCAAGGGCCCGAGGCGAGCTGGCTCCCTGTTTGGAAACACAGGAACATAAAAGTTTCCGGAGAAGTCCCAAGCAGCTTGCTTGCACGTGCTTTTGCAGCTTGAGACCCTCAGAAGTTGTGCTTTGTGATCGTGGGCACACCAGAGTAAGCTGAGTCTCGGACGCACAGGGTGCGTGTCGTGGTGCAAGCCAAGGTATTGGTGAAGAACGCCTGGTCGTTGTGTGCACCAGGAGGAGAGAGGAGACTAGGATGCGCAGGGTGTGTGTCGTGGTGCAAGCCGAGGTGTTGGTGAAGAGCGCCTGGTCGTTGTGTGCAGCGGGAGGAGAGAGGAGACTCGGACGCGCAGGGTGCATGTCATGGTGCAGCCAAGGCATTGGTGCAGAGCGTCTGGTCATCGTGTGCACTGAGCGAAGAAGTGAGTCTCAGACGCGCAGGGTGCATGTCGTGGTGCAGGCAAGGCGTTTGTGAGAAGTGCCTGGTCATCGTGTGCACCGGGAGAAGAGGGGAGACTCGGACGCACAGGGTGCATGTCTAGATGCAAGTCGAGGCATTGGTAAAGAGTGCCTGGTCATCGTGTGCACCAGAGAAGAGGCGAGGAGTGCTTGGTTTATGTGTGCACCGAAATCGAAGTAAGTCTCCACAGTGCTGAGTGTGGGTCTCGGTGTCCACCGAGACCTCTGGAAGGAGGGCCAAGTCATTGAGCCCTCGGGGTAAAACAGTAGTGACCCAGAGGAGTTGAGCCGCCGAACCGAGCTTGCCGTGCCCACTGACGGAGTTCTGTATCAAGGCCCAAGTCACTGAAGGAGGATAGGAGAGTGGATCACCACCTGGGATGGGGTGCGGGCTCAGAGGGACACTCACTCGGCCTCTCGCTTCTGTCAGCTGCGCGAGCCTGTTGATGGAGCTCGGATCGAGGCCCTTGCTGGCCCAAGGAGGGGCAGTACCAGGGCCGGAGTGAGAAAAGGTACTTTTGTGTCATCATTGATTCAGGTTGGGGGCAACTGTAAACGGAGCACCTGAACTGTCGTATTACACGTTGCATTATTGCTGCTAACGATCTATCGAACTGTCGTATGAAGCCTGACCTTATTTGTGCCTGACGAACTACATGCTTGGTGCGCTACGAACTGCGGTATTTTTCCCTTGCAGAGTACATGATTGTAACGTGGCGCATTGCATTATTTATTCATCGCACAGTACATGATTATAACGTGGCGCATTGCATTATTTCTTCATTGCACAGTATATGATTGTAGCGTGACGCATTGCTTTGTTTCTTCCTTGCACAGGGCATGCTGGTAGTAATACGCATTGCATTATTCCTTCTATTGCAAAGTACATGACTGTGGGGCTACGTATGGCATTGTTTCTCTATTGCACGGTACAGGAGTATATTGTTACGCATTCCAGGATTTCTTTTCTTTTGCAACGTGGGTGATTCTAGCAATACGACCTGCCTAACCTTTTGGAAAACGGTTAGAAGAAAGCTTAACTGTTGGTTAGATGCGGTGGTTGGGATTAGAACCTACCAATCCACCGGAAGGAATACTACCCATTATTATATGTTGGTTTTGTATCGTGTGGTCATATTGTACATCTTCTTATATAAAGATTATACTCATTTTATAAAAGCTCGTGTGGAGTCTATTTGTGGTGACATCATTGGGTTGCTGTGAGTGTGGTTGCACATACTGTACACTCGTGTCTTGGAGATAAGCCTGGCTGCTCGTGCCAGGCTACTAAGGGGGTGAGCAGGGCTATCTCTGACAGTGTCCTTACTTACCCTAATATTGAAACGAGGGGTCCGGATCTCGCACCTGGCAACAGCGGTGTGGGACAGGGACTCCCGCCTCCAGCATTTGGTGGTGGCAGAGAGGGATAAGGTCCCCCACTTCCAACACTTTTCATTAGAAATGGAATTATTCTTTTGGCAAAAAGGCTGCAGGAGTGGCACCTGAGGTTGCAGGAGGAAGACCAGCGACAGCAGAGGTAAGTTGGGATGTAGGGGGTCATATGAGCACCATCGGTTCAGCTCACCAAGGCCCAAGGGCTTTGGTGCAGGGGTGCCTTTCAATGTCAGAGTCTTCTTACCAGAGCCAGTCGTGATCGGGGTGTGCCTCTGGGTACACACTGCAGGCGCCATCGTGGAGGGCAGTAGAGGTTGGCCAACACTAGACATGAGGTCAGGATTGCTGATGAAACTTCACTGAATAGGTGAGCCACTCAGATTTGGGCTTTGGGTGTCGGGTGCAGAGTGGGCAGGAGATGCAGATCCGCCTGGATCCGGAGTCTTTGAAGTGGGTTTCTCCAGGACAGGTCTACTGTCCACTGGAGATTGGAGACTTTTTCGAAGGCAGCAGTCCTGCCAGGGATATCAGAGGTCGCTGGCTGCAAGACAGGTTTCAGGTTTGCAGAAGCTGGAGACAGGCCGGTAGGGCTAGGGCCAAGGCAGTCATTGTCTTAAGTCTTCTCTGCAGGGTCGTCTTCTTTCTTCTTAGGGAATCCTAGATGTATTTTCTAGGTCTGGGGAGCCACCTAAATACTAGATTAAGGGGAAGTTTAGTAGAGTAGAAGGTAGGGCCAATGGGCACCTTATCTGGGGTAACTACACCCTCTATTATGCAACCCTTCTGTGGAAGGGGGCATAGGCCTAGCCCTGATTGGAGGGGTCCCCTCATCTTCAAGATGGAGAGGACTGAAAGATGTGCTTCACCATGCCTCCCCCACCTTAGGGGTGGAGTTGGCAGAGAGTGACACCTCCTATTCTTTTAGATTTTCCCACTGGCCCACAGCCCAAATGGTGGCCCTCCTTCATTGTAATCCTATGTAAAAGTGGTCCACTGTGCTTGCCTCCTGCTCCTCCCCCCACCATGTGGTACCTTCCCCTGCAGAGGCCTCCGCCACTCTCTCCCTCCACCATCCATTTTCACACAGCATGGGGCCATCATAATGACCATGCAGCGAATGCACGCAGACGTCCTGCGGAGGGTACACCTGGACCACACCCAGCGCCAGGACCACACCCAGCACAAGGACCCCAACCCCCACGGACTGCCACCACTTCATCTCAGACGAATTTCGAGCCCCGAACACCAGACGCCAGGACAACATCAACTGCACCTCCCTCAGGAGCTTTCTCCTGCTGGAACTGCCGCTTCACCTGCCTCACTGAGGATTCCACCCTTGCCTCCCCAATCAGCCACACTGTGTCACACACACCCACCAAGACCAAAGCCAACACCTCCCAATTGATCAACTGCTAGCTGATTAACACATGCTCACTCGGAAAACACGTCACTGAAATCTGGGACACCGTCACGATCCATGCCCCAGATGCCATCTTCATCACAGAAACTTGGTTCAAGCCAGCATCGGCTATGGACATTGTGACAGCCAACCCTGACAGGTACAAGATCGTGCATGGGGACCGATCCAACAGAAACGTCGGAGGCATCTCCATAATCTACAAAGAGTACCTTGAATGCTCAACCACCACATACGACTCCACTCCGTTCATGGAAAACCTCCACTTCTGACTCCAAACAAACAGAAAGACCACCATCAGAGGCACCCTTGCCTAAAGACCTCCAGAACCCTGCCTTGCCTTCTGCAAAGCAATCTCCGACTTTATCACCCCCATTGACACCAACTTGCATCTGTACATATTCCTAGGAGACCTCAACTTTCACCTTGAGAATATAATTGACGCCAACACAGCTGACATCCTAGAGAGCATGGCTAACCTCGGTCTCATGCAGCCAGTCACTGACTCCACCCACATCGCAGGACACACGCTCGACATTATCTCTCGGCTAGCAACAGAATAAAATACACCCACACAGAGGAGCTCACCTGGACCAATCACCACTGCATCCATTTTGTCATCTCTGAACCCCCCAACATCCCTCCCCCACTACCAGGAAGACAAGGTGCAGCTGGTCAAAAGTATCAGAAAAACAATGGACCAAAGCCAGTTTTTGATGAACTACGTAGGACTTCGGATATCGTTTGGACCTCCTTCAGAAATATTAAAAGGTGAGATGATCAAATACTGATGCTAATATTAGGACCTAGTATAACTCTGTAGTATATACGGGTATATCGGATATGGGACTGCTGTGGTTTTTAAAACATTATGCGTAAAGATATAGAGATTAGCTCTGTGCAATACTTTTGACAATTGGCTCCAGCTAATTGCGCTGTTTTTGACGTTCTGGTTGTGTTTAGACACGTGGGATTTTCATATGTATTGAACAAATGTTCGTTGATTACCGTGTTTTACAGATTTGCTTTAGCTACACTTCTCATGAATGAATTAACAAAGAGAGAACTTTGTTGAGAGCAGACTTGGAGATCCCGACTACCTAATACTTTTTAAGGTATGCTGGTTTGAGCTTAATAAATAATGCCTAACTAAGACTAGACTCTGCTAAACATCTGGTTGTTGCTAATTCAATTGGTTCCTCAGTTTGTGCATCTTGCCTTGTTTCAAGATGTTTACTCTGGTATTCTTTATACTTGCCAGATTCTGTGACTTAGCTGTGACAAAGATAAAGAACGTTCCGTGACTTTTGAGAATACATCTATTCATGCGGTCCTATTTTATCAAGGTACAGATATTTAAGTGATCTCTTGTTTATTCCTATTTTATACTAGCTTTCCATTAACACATGGTGTGTGGGTTTTCGTTTCGCGCAAACTCCTTTTGGAGACAAGCACGGTGAAGGATCCTTTCTGTGATTATGTATTCTTCCCTATCACATTGTGTGTGTATGCTCACATGAGCCTATAAATAACTCTCTGTTCTTTCTGCCTGAGCCACTACTTGTGTAGAGCATGTTTCTTTTCCTTTGGGTGATGGCACTCTTTATCAGAATGGTTGGAGTCAGTGCTTAAAATGGAAAAATAGAAGTGCAGGTACTCTGTAGCAGAGTACCTGATTGTTTCTGAGAAGTGCCGGTACTCTCCAATTAAAAGTATTATGTCGCTCTTGAGAAGTGCCGGTACTCTCCCTTTCAAAATAAAAAAGTGCCGGTACTCCGTACCGGGCAGTACCAGGCCATTTATAGCACTGGTTGGAGTTATATCACTGGTTTAGTCCTTTGAGACATTCCATAAATGATTGAGTTTTAAAGATTTTCCCTTTTAAAATCCATGTATATACAATCTATCAATCGGCTGTGGAGTTTCAACAATGTTATGTCAACTTCTTATCACAAATATTTGCTGCTTAAAATCTTGCTATTTCGATTTGAACATGTTATGTTGTATATAGGACATTAAAACATAAGTCTGACTTGAATTGATCAGAAAGGAAATGATTTTTGGTGCTGTGCTCTGTTGCTTATTGTAATAGAATGGACCAAAGCCCTCAACTCCTGCCTACCCACCACTACCGAAGACACACAGCAAGCAGTAGAAAACTTCAAGAACTGGATCACGGCAAGCGCTGACAAAGTCACACCAAAGAAATGCACCAGTCCCAAGAAACGGACACAACACTCCAACTGGTTTACAGCAAAGCTGAAAACCCAGAAATGTGACTGCAGACAGAAGGAAAGAAGATGGCATGCCAGTAAGACCCTCGAGGATCAAAAACGATTCAAACAGGCCCTCAACCAATTCCATCACTTGCTGAAAATCACCAAGTAAACCGCCCTAGCCACCCATATCAATGACCACTCTAACAACAGCAAGGAACTCATCATGGAACTCACCAACCACTCGGCAACTGAAAACATCATCAGACCCTCGCAAGCTCTCTGCAACACTCTTGTGGACTTTTTCCTCGACAAAATCAACTCCAATTACCAAGACTTTGCACCCCAAACCCCACCGAGAATGTCATCAACCTCCTCAAGCTGATTGATGCCCACCCACACCAGCTCACCTTGTGGAACACCCTCACAGAGAAAGAAACAGCGTCCATCATGAGGTCCATCCACTCTGGAGCACCAGCATACCCATGCCCCACCACACCTTCAACCTCGGCAATCAACTCATCAGCAAAGGACTCACCAAGGTGCTCGACTCCTCAATCACTATGACCCATTCCCCCCAGAAATGGAAACATGCCGACATGAAGCTGTTGCTTAAGAAACCTTTAGTGGACCCAGGAGACCCCCAAGAACTACTGAGCCGTCTCCCTGCTCCCCTTCCTAGCCAAGGTCATCAAGAAAGCTGTCAACATCCAGCTACCTAGACATCTGGAATACAACAAGATTCTGGACCCCTCAAATCCAGTTTAATAGCAAACCACAGCACTGAGACAGCTCTAGTCGCAGCTACGGATGACAACAGAATGCTGCTAGACCACAGAGAAACAGCAACCCTCATCCTCCTGAACCTCTCAGAATCCTTCTACACCGTATCCCACCACACACTGACTAACAGACTCCACCAGATCGGAATTCAATGAGCATCATCCTCGACAGACAGCTATCCATGAAGATGCAGGTCTGCGCCATATCCTCAGCTTGCTTCCTCACCCACAGAATGCTCAGGAAGGACTTCAGATGGCTCCCACCCACTACCAGATGAATGTCACGGAAGCTCTTGTCACCAGCAGATTTGAATACGGCAACTCCCTCTATATAGGAACCACCACCCCACTTATGAGGAAAGTCCAGACCTTACAAAGCACAGCAGCAAGACTCATCCTCAAACTCTCCAGACAGACGCACATCAGCCCTCACCTCAGGAAACGTCATTGGCTACCAGTCGCAAAGAGAAGCGAGTTCAAGCTGCTCACCCATGCTTACAAGGCAGTACTCAACAAAGGATCGGCGTACCACAACAAACTAGGGAATTTCCACCAACCTACCAGGGAACTCCGTTCTGAATCCCTCTCCCTAGCAGCTACCCAACGGATCCGGCAAACAGCGGAGGCCACTCTTTCTCCCACCTGGCGGATAAAACCTGGAACACCCTGCACCTCAGAGCCCCTCCATCGCTCCAGCAGTTCAGGAAGTACCTCAAGACCTAGACGTTCAACGAATAGGAACAGGCAGTGTGATCCCACGGCACCTCAAGAAACTCTCAAGGGTGAAGTAGCCGTGCTCCACTAATCCTGATTGATTGATTAACACTTACACTAAGTTGAACTACTTCTTTTACAAATGATTTGAGTATGTTGTTGACATTCTTCGGTGAGTGGGGGCTTGAATGAGTTCGAGGCAATTGATGCATTGCTTGATGGTTGAGGAACGAGTTCTTAGGTGGACTGCTGATGCGAATTAGGTGGTAATTTGATTTTGAAAGTATTGTGCATTAAGCTTGCTTCTAAGAGTTCATTGTAATTTGTTCTGTGCTCTGCACAGATATAGAAATTCAGTCTAGTGGCTGGATCTCTGGGCTTTTTCAATTATTTTTTTACTACACACTTGCCTGCATTGGCTTCTGTGATCAAGGTGGAGATAGCAACACCGTCTGATTTGTTCAGAGAGAACAGATGTAAGATTTTCATTACACCTGGGCAAGATACAATCATACCCAATGTACTCTCTTTAATAAGAGCAGAAAAGAACAAAGCTGGAACAAAGTATGCAGGCGCAGGCACATTTAGAAGTGAAGTCAAGTAGTTATCAATTTTATTTCAGTAGATATTCATGTCCACAATAAATATTTTTGGATGAATAGTGTGGAAAAATTCCCGTCATAATGTGGGAAACTTGTGTCCGGTGTTACAAAATACCTAATTGTTGACATGATTTCTGATGGCGTCATCATGGTTTGAAGAAGGCAGAGAAAGAAGGAATCATATGTGCTCTCTAGAGGACAATATAAAGTATATGAGAGAAAATCTGTGTATAGGATGTTGTAAGACCTATTAGTTTCATTATAAAACGAAATCATACTCCTGTTTAATTATGTGTAATTAAGTCAAATAATTTACGATGCATTATTATTTGAAGATCAATATTAATAAACAGTAATATATACCTTGTTTAACTAGTGACTAAAATATGAAATGATAACTAAATAATGAGAGAGATGATATAGTAACTTAATATTATCTAATGATCAGCAAAACAGTAGTTATAAATTCTACAAGAAAATAAAAATTTGGTAACAAAGTAAAAGTAGTATTTGTTTTCTAGTACCACACTTCAAAAAACATTTTTGTTGCAAAAATTCAGAATTTCAGCGACTCTTCCGGATGTGCTCATTACTTTGACTTCTCTGCATCACCTACTGCAAAAGATGACATCCTAACCCCAACACACACACATTCCCATTAATCCAGTTATATCTGTGATAGATTTATAAGCCTGTGACTGTTTTCATGGTGACTGGGGGGGGGGGGGAGGGGAGAGAATATGAGCAGAATATGATTACATATTATAAAAATGGTACGTTGTAGCTGAAAATTACAAGGACATTTGTGGGTTTTTAGTAAAGACAAAACTAAAGGATTTCTGGAGCAGTCAGTATTGTCATGCCTCCCGGCTCAGATGGCCAAACCATACATTTATGTGACATCTTTTCAATATCATCCTATGTATTGGCTGCACTCTCTTGCAGATGTGAAATGCCCCATAGTGCTCATAAAAGCTCTCAGGACAGCAGGATGAGCTCAACACATTACAAAAAGAAGCTGAAGTGTGCTTGCACCCAGAGTTGTGGTCTGTTGTACACAGTATTCTAGTCCAAAGTATTATGGGGTGTTTCAGAAGGTTATGGCAGTAGTAGGCAAACTCTGGGGCATTTGTGGGATATATGTTCCCATAATGCTAGTAAAAAAAAGTTGCCATTTAACAGTTTGACCACCCACATCTTATACTTTGCTCTTGATTCAGTGTAAACAGCCAATAAAGGTGTGAGTGTATAATTTTGCCTTCCTGCATATGTGTGTGAGTGGCTGTGTATGTCAAAAAGGTGCATTTTAACAGTAACAAACATGGCTACATAAAATGGCCTGAGAGTGAATCATAGAGCGTATGGCTCAAAACAAACTTTAAAGACACTTTGCTCTCGGCTACTCTTCTCATTCTGTCTCATCTCTGCTGGTTTCTTTAAGTCAAAATTGTGCTCAGATAGTTCCGAGCATTGTTCGCATGGATTGGGTGGCGAGGAAAAAGCTCACCTTGTATCTTGGAGTTTGTAATGACTTGTGTGTGTGCAAGGAATAGAAGATGAACAACCATAACTATTTCCCAAAGCCGCCATGTATTTTGTCTCCCCTTAATTTCCTTTTGGAAAAACACTTTTCAAGGCAAAGTCGCAAAGCTTGAACCACCTTGGATTCATTTCCAGGTTCATGAACTCCTTTCATAGTAAGCTATCAGATTGGTCAATGACTGCCAGTGCTTAATTTGAGCCGGGGTGCCCTGCACGGGCACCTAATTGTCGGCATTGGTACTTATGACAACTGCCACATGGTGGCGGTGTTTATATAATTTAGAGAATTTTTTTTTTAATTCAATATGCTTTAAAAACAACTAGTACCCTTCGCCCAAGCTATTTTTATCGTTTTGGGGGCCTGGAATAGTATGAACTGTCACACTTGTAGCAATGTGCTTGTTATTAGTTGTGTAGGTATGGACATCGGCTAAGCTAAGCTGCCATTGGGTGTTTCACGCTGCAATGGCGTTTCTAGTAGAGCCCTGGCACTTCTTTTTGCAAACTAAGCACTGAGCCTGAGGACCAGTGCTTTAAATGGGACGGTACTCACCGGTACTGAGTACCGGCACTTCCAAATTTTCTAGCCGTCAGTACCGGCACTTTTTTTTCAGTCAGGGAGAGTACCGGTACCCTGATTGATGGTATGGCAGGCTAAGGTTTGGTATCGCCTCCAATGCGGGACAAATGCCGCTCTGTGTTTGGATCTCGGAGTCTTTTGCAGAGACCCCGCTAACGTTCAGTAGTGCCCATTAGAATTTCCCAACACTGCAGGGGTTGGGGAGGGCTTGCTTAACGCTGTGATTAACAGGAGAGGGTCTAGGCAGACCCTGCACTGTTGATTAGGCGTTAAACGGCCATTATGCAGACATGCCAACTCTCCCGATTCAGGCGGGAGACTACCGATTTCAAGGCTAGTCTCCCGCCTCCCGATTCCTGTAAGCAAAAACCCGATTCCTCGGGGGTTCCAGCTGACAGGGCTTGGTATTGTGTAACGTGCTAATTCCTCCAGCAATAGTCAGAGTGGCGATGCAGGGGTTCTAGAAGGGGTGAAAAACCAACAAAGCCCCATTAACAAGCGAATGGTCTTTTAAAGACCTGTGAAGTAGGGGGGGGGGACGGCTGTGTGTGCAAACCTGGAAGCTGTTTCAGCCTGGGCTGCCACACAGGGGAGGGGGGGTTGGTGTATGCACTGCCAGCAACCTGCCAGGCCAGTGCACAACACTTGCATCACCCTCTCTCTGCCTGCCGTTGCGCTCCAGGCAGCCAGGCCTCCGGCTGCTGGTCAGTAATCCAGTCCATCTTTCCCAAAGACGGTTTACGGTTTTCGTATGTTTGTATTTTTTCAGCACAGGAGCTGCTTTCCTTTGTGTGGCTGCATTTACATGATAATAGCGAAGGATCCATGGGTGTGAAAGTAGCCCTGCCCAAAGAGCAATGAACAGCAGGGAACTGCAGCACTCTAGAAATTAGCTCCCGTGACAACCTGAGATGAACATAGAAGGAAGGGGGTCGGATTGTAAAAAAGTGAGGTGACAGCTTAAGTTAGAATTGCCACTTTTTTCAGATAACAGTACCAGATATTCGTTTAGTTTTGAAATGGGTGCTTAGGAATAGTATTTTAATACAAATTCAAATCTGCTGTATTTCTTGAAGTAATTGGTTTAGCTATTGATGAACCACATGCCTGAAATTCAGTTTAAAACGCTGCCCTGCAGAATTTACAGGGCGCACCAGAGCGTGCGCGCACACAGTCACACACACACGCACACACACACACGCGCACACAGCTTGGAAATAGTTTTGTACTGCTTTTATTTACTGGAAAAAATATTTAAAAATACAGGTCTCAACAGTAAGCGTGCTCTATCAACACAAACAATGCAATATAGGACAACAAATTACAGGCCAGGTGGCAAATTTAGGGTATGGGTACATCATGGAGGGGAGAAGAGGAGGTAAGTGGGGAAAAAACAGTGACAAAATGTAAGAGACTTGTAGAGAAAGTAAGTGAGAGGTGGCAGTAAGAGGGGCAGAACCAGGGAGAGAAGGTTAGAGGCTGGGTAGAAATGAGAGGTTAATCGTGAATGGAGAGTAGATGTGGATGTAAAGACACTGAACCAGAAATGGACAGGAAGAGCCCTGCCGTGGGGAAAAGGGCTTTTGCAGTGCTTTAAATGGGCCGGTAGTCACAGGTACTGAGCACTGACACTTCTTATTTTTATCACTGTTAATACCGGCCCTTCGCCACTACCTAGGAGAGTACCAGTACGCATGAAAGGTAAGCTCATTGGCTGCTAGTGCCGGTGAGCACGAGGCTGTCCGAGAAGAACGCTTCTGAGGTCCTTAGCTCAGCCGCTTTTGTGTACGTCTGCTTATTTCTGTGTGTGTGTGTGCACGCTTGAGGATATATAGCATTGTCCCAAACAACAACAAATAATGGTATGACATTAAGGTGCCGATCACGATCCGTTAAAAAAATTCCCCGTACGACTCGTATCCGGTCTTTTTACCGTACGAATCGTACAAGTGCCGTACAAACTGCCAATTACGATTCGCATGGGAAAAAGTCCATACGAATCGCATTGGGAATCATTCCCCACACGTCCTCGGGTCGGAAAATGTGTCCGACACGTCCTCGGACGATTTACCGTACAAATGTGAAAAGTGAAGTCCGACCGCGGAATCACGATCCATCCCGTGCGTCCGACGTCACAACCGTATGGTAAAAACACCGTCCGCACCGAACTCCCATTGCAACCATGGAGACATGTGCCCGCATAAGCGCCGACCCCTCCCCCAGCCCCCGCATGTACGCGCCGACCCCCCCACCAGCCCCCGCATGTACGCGCCGACCCCCCCAGCCCCCGCATGTACGCGCCGACCCAGCCCCCGCATGTACGCGCCGCCCCCCCCAGCCCCCGCATGTACGCGCCGCCCCCCCCAGCCCCCGCATGTACGCGCCAACCCCCCCAGCCCCTGCATGTACGCGCCGACCCCCCCCAGCCCCCGCATGTACGCGCCGACCCCCCTAGCCCCCGTACGTTCGAGTCGTACCCCCCCAGCCCCCGTACGTTCGAGTCGTACCCCCCCAGCCCCCCAGCCCCCGTACGTTCGAGTCGTACCCCCGTGTATGTACACCCGTGTACGTGTCGAACCCCCCGTGTATGTACACCCGTGTACGTGTCGAACCCCCGTGTATGTACACCCGTTTACGTGTCGTACCCCCCGTGTATGTACACCCGTGTACGTGTCGAACCTCCGTGTATGTACACCCATGTACGTGTCGAACCCCCCCCGTGTATGTACACCCGTGTACGTTCGAGTCGTACCCCCACCCGTGTATGTACGGTGCGTTTACGCGCTGGGGGTACGCACCGTACATACACGGGTGGGGGTACGACTCGAACGTACACGGGTGTATATACACGGGTGGGGGTACGACTCGAACGTACACGGGTGTACATACACGGGGGTTCGACACGTACACGGGTGTACATACACGGGGGGGTTCGACACGTACACGGGTGTACATACACGGGGGGTTCGACACGTACACGGGTGTACATACACGGGGGGTTCGACACGTACATGGGTGTACATACACGGGGGGTACGACTCGAACGTACGGGGGCTGGGGGGGGTCGGCATGTACATGCGGGGACTGGGGGGGTCGGCGCGTACATGCGGGGGCTGGGGGGGGTCGGCGCGTACATGCGGGGTCTGGGGGGGTCGGCGCATACATGCGGGAGCTGGGGGGGGTCGGCGCGTACATGCGGGGGCTGGGGGGGTCGGCGCGTACATGCGGGGGCGGGGGGGGTACGGCGCGTACCGGGCCACCTACTCTGGTCGTTTCGCGGCGTACTTCGCTTTTCCGGCACTTTTTGGGTGCCGTGAAAATATTGCCGTCCGGACTGCTGTCGGTTCGAATCGTACTTCCTGGGTCGTGAAACGCTGCCTGAAAGCGTCCCGACGTCACGTCGCAGCATTCCCGGATCACATTCGTATGTATATTTTCGTCGGTCGGTGTTTTTTACGATTCGTACGGAAATAGTGTTTCCGTGCGAATCGTAATTCCATGTTTGTAAAGTTGTACAACCGGGTATGAGTCGGACGGAGAAAACGCTCCGACCGACGGTTCGTACCCGGTTTTTACCGGATCGTAATCGGCACCCATGAAGTTGCAAATATTACAAAACAAGGACATTTTTAACATATTATCCTGTTTGCCATTTATTTTGTGTAATGATTTAACCTGTTTTGTTAACATAAATGCCTTTCTGCTGTGTTTTGATCTGTGCTGCAACTGGTATAGAAGTCATTATGTATCATCATATCTTGGCCTTAGCTCTGCCCATAGCCCCGCCCACTTGCCACACCTCTAGCTCATTTTAATGAGTACCTGCACTTATTTTTTCCCATTTAAAGCACTGCTGAGGACTGCATTCCCTCGTTTGCCCTGTCGATCAACGAACTGCTCAGTGCACGTGCTCGATTTGCTGGCACTGAGAGCCCCGCCCGCCGCGTGCACACGCACGCGTACTCCTCGCCGAGACTAAGGTGCCGAGACTGAGATACGCTGGTTTCGATCATCTTGCCTCTCAGGTGGCAGCGCGCAGACAGTAATTGTACGCGATGTCTCGCGTGAACTGTGATGAGATGACAAGCCAGTTAGAGCCTCTGACTGCAGAACGTGGGTTCTGTGCCACCCTCACCCCCCTTTTGATCAGAGATGCTTATCTTGACTAATAGGAGACTGCAGCGAGGGAGCAGTCGGCGTTCTCTTTAGTCTGAGAGGATAATTAAGGCGGAGTGACTGGACTTTTAATTGCCTTTTGTGGCCCGGCAGACCCGGCCAGGCACTGGAAGGCAAGCCGGCACTTTGCCCGTTCCCCCACCACCGAGTCCTGTCCCTCATCTTGCCGTTGGCGCTTTACAGCACTCGCGGTGGGTTTTAGATCCTAGTAAACAGTAATCAAACCTCCCAAATTCACAATTTTTTGTTTCCATTTATACACATGCACTTTGGTGAGAGCTCACAGGAGAAAGTAGCGTGCTAAGGGGTTGCGCGGCCATCGTAATGCGGCGCGGTTGGAAGTGTTTTTTGCAGCTGGTCCAAATCAGCCATCAGAGGTGAGCGGGAAGAGGCAGGCAGGGGGCGACGGAAGAGCGGGTGCACGCTGAGAGAATCCATCTCTTGCAAGTTTAATGCATTCGCTGTCCTAATGGCAGCGTAATAACCACGAGACAAAGGATCTGGGGAACTAAGAGAACAAGCTCTTCTATTCAAGAGGGACATTGGTTACCACGGCCAGATATGCCTTTTACTCCACTGGGTATTTACCTGGTGGGCTGGTACCTCAGTCACGCTTTCCCCACTCCCTTCCTGGAGTTAATGTCAACAGGCAGACTTCAACTAAGAGGGCGAGAGAAAAGCGATCAGAGAGGGAGAAAAGAGAGAGGAGAGAAGGCGAGAGAATGAATGGCTTTAAAGACAGAGATGGAGTGAGGAGACGAAGGGAGTGGAACTGGTTTGACCATTTTGCCAGGGCTTTTGGTACCCCAGTCTGTCTCTTCGGCTTCTTTGATAATGCAAATAACTATTGGCACTCAAGGCTTTTTTGGATAAAAAAGTGTCAGAGGATGGGAAGAATTAAAAAGAGAAAAATTACCGGAAAAGGTAACAAAATAAACGTGAAACTTAAGTGGAGATGGCAAGGTAGAACTGAAGATTTTATGCACTATAATAATCAAGGCTTGATGATCTAACATCAAATTGACAATGATAAAAAGGAGAAAAGAGAAAAGACCTATTCGATGGCCAAAACAATCTAAGTAGGGGAGCAATCGAACAAAGGATGCAGGTACTTTCTTAGGCGATATACACAATTTTCAGATGAAGATGGTGTGTGTGTTTGCAAGTATGACTTCTGCCCACGTGTAAACCCCCACACCTTTTGTCCCCTCTACACTTTTTATTTGCAAAACCACTCCCTGCCCTCAGACCTGAGGACTGCACTTTCACTTAGCTCCTTTTTTAGGTCTCACCTGACCTAGCGCATGCGCTGGTCTGGCGAGACTTATTGAGAGGGCTCCAAAAAGTGCTACCAGGCCAGCCTAGAGCTACAGTGCATGTGTGCGGGCGCGCGCGCGCCGCGTTTTACCGCGATTACTTTAACTTTCGCGGCCGCACGGTTGCTTTGCATAGCCAATAGGTCTCGCTTTTGGGACCTTATAAGTATTTAGTTATGCAACTGTTGCATGGCAAAACACTTATAAGGTCCCAAAGGCGAGACCTATTGGCTATGCCAATGCTTGTTTATGTCTACCCTGAGACAGCGCATTGTGCTTTAGCTTGTGATGATTTATTGTTTCCAAAAGAAAAAACCCTCTAAAAGTGTATTTTAAACCTGCCATAACATACTAGTGAATGGCTTCATTGTCACTTTAATTTCTTCCTTTTCATTGGTGAGTGCCTCTCTGCGCATTTCAGCTTCACTTGGTCTCCATGTTTTGTTTTCTTCCCTGCAGCATGGAGCATGTACATATTGATTTCTTAATTACTGTTTTTCCACGCTGCTTGCACCTGGATTCTGGTACCTTTCTTTGTGTGTATTGTTTCAATATTCTTTGTACACGCTCTTATGTTGCTCTCTTATTTTTTAGTTCCTTTTATGCCCATTCATTTTTGCTTATTCATCTTGGGTGAGCGCTCCCTCACTTATTGTTTCCTTGTTTCCAGATTTTTCAAATTTGCACATTCCATAAAGCTGCTTTTCTCTGGATAGTCTTTTCCGAGCTGCATAACAAAAAATGAATTACATTTTAATATAGTTACTGTTAGACCTGGCTTTTACAGCAGGTTTATTCCCAGATATGTTGATTTGTGGCCTTCTGTTTCTGACCCATTTTTGTTGGTTTTATGACTCTGGGCACTTTACCACTGCTGATCAGTGCTAAAGTGCATATGCTCTCCCTGTAAATTGTATGTATGGATTGGTGTTTCCATAATTGGCTGGCTTGGTTTACTAGTCAGTCCCTAGTACAGTGCACTGTGTGTACCCAGGGCCTATAAATCAAATTCTGCTAAGGGGGGCTGAAGCACTGGTTGTGCCACCCACATAAGCAGCCTGTAAATGTAACTCAGGCCTACCATTGCATTGCCTGTGTACAGTCTAATACTGCCATGTCAACTTGGCAACTGCACCCACTTGCCAGGCCCTAACCTTTCCTTTTCTTACATGTTAGTCACCCCCTGTGGGCAGGGTGCAATGTATGTGAAAGGAATACATGCCCTGGTGTGTGTGGCATGTCCTGATAGTGAAATACTGCCAATTTCTTTTTTGTTCTCACTATTGCAAGGCTATCCGTTCCCATAGGATAGAATTGGGAGTTTGCTCATAACATCTTATAAGCCTAACTACCCCTGGGAACAAGGTAGGATAATTACGTTTAGTATGCCTGAACTCAGAATGTTAAAATGCATCTTTTATAGAGGGTAATTTTGACATTCTGTGTTTGAAAATACAGCTTTTAGAAAGTAGGTAGTTTCTTGCTTAGCCATCCAGTGTGCCTCTGCTAGGATGTGTTTGACTGTCTGGCTTTGGAGTGACAGAACCTGAGGATGTGCAGTGGCTCCATAGAGTCTGGATGAGTCAGCCCTCGGCTGAATAGGCCTGGTCTGCATTTGGAGTGGTGGGAGGAGTAGCACCTGCACTTGAATAGGGCTGTGCCTGCCTTCCACAATGATGGCTCAGCACCCCCTGTGACAATGGAGGTTGTTGTGCACTTGCAAAGTGCCCCCCAAAACTGTTTTGGACTAGGCTCAGAGCCCTGGGCCAGGAGCGAACAAAGAGATTTACTGTATAAAAAGAGGAGGCCCAGACCCCAGACTTTTAGATCACTTCTGGAAAATCAAGAGAACCTTTGCCAAGGAGAAGAGCGGGGAGAAACTGAGGAGGAATATTGCCCCTGTGCTGTTTGCTGTCTGGGGTTGGCCTGCAGTGGCTACTTGCTGCCAAAGAAAGGAGAAAGGACTTTGCTGTTTGCTGTGTCTCCTGCTTGAGGAAGATCTCCAAGGGTTTGACACCAAGCTTGCTTCCTGTTTTGAAGTCTCAGGGACACAAAGACTCCCCTGAATTTCCTTACTGGGTGTTCTGACCTGCAAAGAGGTGCCTGCTGTTGTTCTGGACCTCTAGAGACTGATTTCTGCTGAGAAAATCAATGCAACCCCAAGAAGCATGACGCATCCGTACCTGTTTCTGACGCATCACCGAAGAAACCATCACAGCGTTGCCACGGCTCAAGAAATTGCTTGTATGCCTCAATAACACTCCATACCATACTCATAACATACAATATGTACAAAAACAGGCCATGTCATACCCCACCATACCAGACTATACAATAACAGCCAATTATATACCATATTAAGCATTAACAAACCATACCATACCGTTACATACCATACAATATAGACCATACCATACCACACAATACAATGCCAATTCATATCATATCATACCATTGTATACCATACTATACTATAGTAGTCAATACCATTTCATACCATACAATACAATGCCATACTGTGCAATGACAGGCCACACCATATCATACTATCCAAACAAGCCACTTTCACATCCATTTACCTCTACACACCCCTGTGCCCCCAAGTTGCCCTCACTTCCCTTTACCTATACCCTCCCCTGAGAGGTCAAGACACCCTCACCTCCCTTTACCTCTGCCCACACCTGAGCCTTCAAGTCACCCTCACTGCCCTTTACTTCTACACACCCCTGAACCCTCAAGTCTTCTTCATCTCCCTTTACTCCACCCTCCCATGAACCTACAAGTCACCCTCCCCTCCCCTTTATCTCCACCCTCCCCTGAGCACTTTAGTGACCCTCATCCCCTTTACTTCTACCCAACCCTGAGCCCTCAACTCACCCTCACCCCCTTTACCTCTACACACTCCTGAACCCTTAAGTCACCCTCACCTCCCTTTACCACTGCCTGCCCCAGAGCCCTCAACTCCCCTCACCTCCCTTTACCTCTACTCACCTTGAGCCCTCAAGGCACCCTCACCTCCCGTTACCTCTATCCAACCGAGCCCCAAAGTCACCCTCACCTCTCTTCACCTCTACCCACCGCAAACCCTAAAGTCACCTTCACATCTCTTTGCCTCTACCCAACACGAACCCTCAAGTCACCTTCACCTCACCTTCCCTTACCAATGCCCACCCCTGAGACCTCTACCTGACCATGAACCCTCAAGTCACCCTCACCTCCCTTTAGCTCTGCCCAACCAGACCCTCAAGTCACCCTTGCCTCCTCTTACACCTACCCACCCGAACCCACAGCCACCTTCTTCTCCCTTTACCACTGGCTACCCTGATCTCTCAAGTTGCCCTCATCTCCCTTAACCTTTACCCACAACCAAACTCTCAAGGTACCCTCACCTCCCTTTACCTCTTCCCACCGAGCCCTTAAGTCACCCTCACCTGCCTTTACCTCTATCCACCTCAGACACTCAAGGCACCCTCACCCCCTTTACACATACTCACCCCAAAATCTCATCACCTTCACCTATCTTTACCTTTACCAACCCGAGCACTCAAGGCACCCTCACCTCCTTTTATGTCTACCTACCCCTGAACCTTCAAGTCACTCTCACCTCCCTTAACCACTACCCACCCCTGTGCCCTCAAGTTACCTTCACCTCCCTTTACCTATACCCACCCCATAGCAGTCAAGACACCCTCACATCCCTTTACCTCTATCCACCCCTGAGCCTTCAAGTCACCCTCATCTGCCTTTACCTCTACCCACCTCAGACCCTCAAGGCACCCTTACATCCCTTTGCCTCTACTCACCCCAAAATGTCATCACCTTCACCTACCTTTACCTCTACCCACCCCAGAGTCATCAAGACACCCTTACCTCCTTTTTACGTCTACCTACCCCAGAACCGTCAAGTCACCACCCTCACCTCCCTTAACCACTACCTACCCCTGTTACCCTCACCCCTTTACCCATACCCACCCCATAGCAGCCAAGACAATGTCATTTACATTTACCTCTATCCACCCCTGAGCCTTAAAGTCACCCTCACCTTCCTTTACCTCTATCCACCCCTGAGCCTTAAGTCACCTTCCTTTACCTCTGTCACCTCTGAACGCTCAAGTCACCCTCTCCTGCCTTTACTTCGGCCCACCTCTGAAACCTCAAGTCTCCCTCACCTCCCTTTACCTCTACTCACCCTTGAACTCATAAGGCACCATCACTCTCTTTCATCCCTCCCCTCCCCTGAGCCCTCTAGTCACACTCAATCCCCCTTACCTCTGCCAACTCCTGAGCCCTTAGGTCGCCCTTACCTCCCTTTACCTCTAACCACCCCAGAGCCCTTAACTTACCCTCACCCCTCTTTACCTGTACACACTCGGCCCCAAGTCACCCTCACCTACCTCTACCTCTACCTCTACTCACCCCAGAACCTCAATTCATCTCTACCTATCTTTACTTCTACACACCCAAGCCCTCAAGGCACCCTCACCTCCCTTTAAGTTTAAGTTTGTCTACATACTCCGCACCTTCAAGTCAGCCTCACCTCCTTTTACTCCTACCCATCCTGAAAACTCAAGTTACCATCACTTCCCCTTAACTCTACCCACTGCTGAACCCTCCAGTCACCCTCACCTCCCTTTAACTCTACCCACCTCTGAACCCTCATGTCACTCTCGCCTCCATTTATCCCCACCCACTCCTCAACCCTAAAATCACCTTTCCCTTTCTTTGCCCCTACCAATCCACAAACCTTAAAATTACTTTTTTTTTAAATAACATTAAAAGTATCTTATTTAAAACAAAATACCGGCACGGTAAAGTACTGTGTGATAAAGGAACAATTAATTACCTGCATTGTACTTACCTGTGTGGTAAAGATTGCATGGTAAAGGTGCTGCATAGTAAAGGGTGCCAGGTGAAGGCTGTTTCCTCTCAGGGAGGACACAAATGTTTTGTGGGCTCTGTTGGTTGTTTTATACCCTTTAATGTGTTTGATGGACAGTGTGACCCCGCCCTCCCCATTTCTCTGCCCGCACCCTGTACTTTAGGTCTCGCCTAAGACAGCTTATTTGCTGTTGTTTTCAGAATTTTTTATATACTTAGGGGGCTTAGAGCACGCAGGTTCCTTACCATTAGCTGGCTTCATTGTCCCTCTCATTTCCTTAATTCTCTTTGATCAGCAAGTGCCAGCTTCGCTTCCTCTTCAAATTTGTTATCCCTCACTGGAGTGTGGCCCAAGTACTGCTTCCATAGCCCTGTGCCTTCCACGGCTTGCCACGATTAGAGGTATTTTTATTTATGCTTGCACCCCATTCCATCCTTGACCCTCCTGCATTGTTGCTTACCCTCCTGCATTGTTGGTTGTTGGTCAGTCTTGTGCTTGTTGTTGCTTGCCCTGTCCACTCCCCACCGCTCCCTCTTCGTTGCTTGCCCCCACGTCGCGCCAGAAAAGCACCAAACAAAAGCCATGCCAATGGCTGTCAAGATGATATAAAGATGCAAATGGCATGGCGCTCCTTGCTCTGATGCATAATGGTGTTAGAGAATATTATTGCAATACACAAATTGGGAGCATATTTAATAAGAACTCATGAGTTCAGCACAGCAAGTCACCTTGCTGCACTGCGTGGCAGGGGAAGGGCAGGAATGTGCCATATTTACCATAATATAACAGATTCCTGTCTTTTTCCAGCACAGGTGCACAATGCTCTGCCTAGTGCTAATGCGGGCACTCTTGCACCGTGCTGCAAGGTTGGTATTGTTTTTGTGCAGGAAGCGACACCTTCCTGAACAAAAACAATCCCCTGAGGCATTTTCCTCATTCTATGTGTGCTGCAGAATGCAAAACATATAGAAAGAGGAAAAAACAATGAGAAATAAAGCTATTTCTCCTTGTTACGCCTCACCTGGGGATGCGTAGCAGTTTGGCGCATTCCCAGGTATTACACTTATGGTCAATCTGGGAATGTGTAAAAATCTATGGGTTTTGCATGAAACACCCATGCACCACCCATAGAACACCTCCCTGGGGCAAAGTAATGCAATGCAGTAATTTGTGCTGCGATGCGTTACTCTGGATTGTTCAAGCCACTCAGGGCCACGCAAGGCCCCCATACATGGCTTGATAAATTGGATCGTAATGGCTGCGTCACTTATGCACCCCAGCGTTGCAACCCTTTGATAAATATGGTCCGTAAGGTTTTAGATATAGGGACATTACTTGAGTTTCCCTAAATTAAATTGTTTTCAGTATGCATGTTTTTCCTTCCCAATGATACTGCAAATGTTCCCAGAAACTTTACCTAAACGTAAATTTAACACAGTTTCATCCTAGGACTTTGGGGCATTTGAAGAATAAACACTAAACAAATAGTAAATAAAGTAAAAGGAATATAAAAGAAAGTAGTGAGCAAATATTAGAAGGACAATTCCAGTTGAAAAAATAGAGAGAAGAAGTAGAAATAAACCTTTGTTCCTGGAATGCCACTGGAATGCTTCTTGACTCATAAGGATCATGGAGGGATGTGAAGAAGGAGAAAAAGGCTTTAGGTACCATCAGAAGCTAGATCTTGCCCTTTCAATGTAAATAACAAAGGTCTTACATCACAACACATCTCCTACCCTTAATAAAACCAATCCGATCCTTATGTCCAAGCTACTTGGTAAAACAAGTGGGCCTAACACATCAAGCATATACTTGTATGTACATGAGGACATGGTGACTGAATACACACTGTATGTGAACCATTAGTGAATGCACAGCCTTGGGATGCATTTAAAGTAGACTGGGGAGAAATGTTAGTTTCTTCTCAGGTGTCGGATTCTGTCATTGTGCTTAGCCCTGACTGATTATAGATACACTGGTTCCTGCAGGCCTGAGAGTCTGGTAATCTTTCATTTTAATTAAAATATGAATCCACCTTTCCCTGGAAATAGGCATGTTGGACATGGGTATTTCTGCAGGGTCATTCACAAACTTTTTGTTTCACCCTTTAGTTTTCTGCATCAATTGTTGTTGACTTTTGGGACTCTGCGCACTTTACCACTGTTAACCAGTACTAAAGTGCATGTGCTTTCTCCTTTAAATGTAGTAAAAGCGACTTACACCGAAAATTGGCACATTTAATTTACTTGTAAGTCCCTAGTAAAGTGGAACTACATTTATCTAGGGCCTGAAAACTAAATGTTACCAGTGAACCTGCAGCACTCATTGTGCTATCCACTTAAGTAGCCCTGTAAGCCTGTCTCAGACCCGCAATTGCAGCCTGCGTGGGCAGTTTTAGACTGCCATTTCGACCTGGCAAAATAAACCTTTTGCCAGGCTCAAACCTTCCTTTTTAATACATAAAAGTTACTTCTAGTGTAGGCCCTGGACAGCCCAGAGGGCAGGGTGCAAGGACATCGGACAAGGACATCGCCTCTCCCAACGCAGCCCATCATAATCACCTGCTCCGGGACGTATCTCCACGCAAGGAAGCCACATTGCACTTTGCAGCTTCCAACACCGCTGCAAAACTGGCCCCCAATAACAAAACCAGACTCCACAGTGGCAAAACTGGCCCCACCCTTCCAGCCTCCCAGGAAAACACCCAATACCTGCTACGGCCAGTCGGCCCTGACCAGGATTAAGGTACTCTCTTCAATGGACCTAAGTGGGTCCCTGTAGATGGCCCGCACTCCACTGATGTTGGCTTGAACGTGTGACTTTGTCCCGGTCTAGTGCAACCAGATAACCATAGTTGACACCTTGAGTTTTGTGGTGCTCTTTTCACTAAAATCTTTAAACTTTCATATCTCCATTTGTACTTAATGTTTTTTTGCCATTTTGGTCTTGTTTTATTTATTAAAAGTTACTTTGTCTAATTTGGTGTGGCATTCTTGTGTTGTGTTTCACGTATTTCTATTTGAAGTGTTGCACAAATACTTTACACATTGCCTCTAAGATAAGCCTGACTGCTCTCTGCCAAGTTGCCAGAGGGTTGAGCACAGATTAATTTGAGGTTTACGTGTGACTTTACCCTCACAAAGGATTGTGATTGCTGTAAGAGTGACTCAACACCAGACAAAAATATGCCCCCCAGAACTCAACAATAAACCAACAGGCACTCAATGTCAATTCCAGTGTTTGTCTTATTCTAACAGAAAGCACTTTTAATCAGCCTGCAGAACTATTTACAACACAAATACAGGGTGTTGCTCTTGATCACAATTCCTCCCACAGCCCCGGGCACTACACTCTTCCCCTAGCCAATTCACTATTCGTGCCTGGTTGACTCTATTGGTTATAATTCTCTAGTAGTCTATGCCAGTGGTATGAATTAAGCTCAGGTGCAAATAACGTTCCCCATACTGGCAGACAAAGAGACAGGCCTGACCTAAAAAGTCCTTACCTTGAACAACAGAAGCTAAAGTCCCACACTTCATGCCAATTATTGAGCAAATGGTAGTGGACAGGAAGAACTAGTCATCAGCCCCTTGCTCACAAAGTCCTCATGGAATTTCTAAAGACAGCCTTGTCTCCATCCTCTTCACTTCAGAGTCTGGATCACCATCCTCCATCCATAAGAATGCAGGCAAAACACTTCCAATCACTGGGAAAGCTGTCCTTAGCGTCTATGTTGTGTCACGCTTTAGGGGCATGCAGAATGAATCCCACTGGCTTGAGTATTCAGAGTCATGCACACCTAGAGTCCTACTACCACATGTATAACACACAAACTACACACACATATGAACTCAACATAGACACGAGATGTCAGCCAAGGTGCTGAGTTTCAAATAGCAAAGGAACTTTACATGAGAGGGCACAGAAAACCTCAATGTCCCTGACATAGGTTAAAAAAAGTCTGTCCACACCAAAGAGTCACAAATCATGGCCTGCTGCCACCTCTGGTTTGTGTACACAACCCTGGAAGTGTAGTCCTGTGTCCAATATGAGGGTACACATGATGCACCCCTAAAGGTCACAGGACAGATTCCGGACCTCACATTGACAGGTAAAGGCCTAAGCCTCTGCACAGATGCTAGATTATCATGTTGTCAGACCCAAAGGAAAAGTTAGGATGCCAGATTGACATGATGATGGGCACTCAGGTCAGGTGTATCTGCTAGTTCACCTTCCACATTCCATACCAACAAGTATGCCTATTCAGTTACCTATCTGTACTGTATTGGCAGAGGTTCTTGTGGGTCTTGGTGGAGCAGGTAAAACAACATTTTGTGTACCTTCTCTATTTTGCATGAAAATACTAATTACGTAACTTTTCTAATTACTAAAAGTATATTAATTGTTTGCAATAATCTAACTAACCAACCTCGCACTTTAATAAACACAAATTTCACGCGGGACTAAAAGCAAATTGCATGCCGAGTAACCCTAATAAATAAATATGGTACGTATATTAATGGTAGATTGTGTTGATATAGAAAATTGCATGGTTATATTGCTTTTGTGATGTTTGCGTTCCTGCTGGGACGAAATGGTGAGTATTATTGCTTTAAATGTTGCTATAATCTAGGAAAATACTAATATATAAAGGGATTAGTGTGGGTTTAAACATTAGAATCTTCATTTAGGTATATTAATTATCCTTTATGTTTGTTTCGCTTAAGTTGATATTTGGGCCTACTAGGCCGCAATATCCAAAATGGAGTTCGGAAGTGGCCACCGTTGTGTGAGCGCGATGTCTACTGCGCAGACTCGGATGGCACTGAAGAGCTCCAGGCGTCCTTTGACCGAGTCACAGTGTTCCTCGTCAAGGATAGGAATGTGGAGGACTGCCAAAGTTCAACTAGTATGACTTAGAGAGAAAACAAAGGACACCTATTCCCAGTAGCTGTAATATGGATACATCGGACCCTTTCGCATGAGAACTGTCCCAGCCATGGAATGACATCTTCCGTGGAGCATGGGAAACAAGGAACTTTTCGAAAGCCATCTGAATTTGCAAATTTGATAGCTTGACCAATCAGAGCCATTTCCAGTGCAACAAATGTAGCATGTTACCCAAATTTTGTTATAAAAAGGGAATTAGTAGTAGGGTGGGGTTGTTGCGTTCCAGGAGTGTGATCCGAATCCCGTTGATCGATTTGCTTGCACGAGGGTCAGGTCCCCGGAGATCTTTGGGACTGTGTTGTGCAGGGCAAAATAACTTTTCTTCGGACCGATTGGGTCTTAGACTGCCTTCGATTGGAGGGTTATATCGTAGGAGCTTTGATTTATACAGGGATAATAAGTGTCGCGGGAGGGTGGTCGCTAAAATCAAAGATTAGGTCAAAATAAATGTCATATTGAATTATGCTAATGTGATCAAAATTCTGATTGATAATGATGATGATTATGCCAATGAAGGTGAATTGAATTAGATAAACTAAACAATTATTAACAAAGAGCGAGTTTGTGGTTATTTAAAATATTCTGAGACTTTAAATGTGTTTTAGCTGGTTCTAAATCATCATCAACCAGTCCAACTAATTGATCCATTGACCAAGTGGTGGAGTGCCTTGATGTTAAATTTAGGATTCTACAAGCACGGATGTATGATATAAAAATAATGTAAATATTTCTTTCTATAGGTAATAAGGTACCCCCACACATGTCCAGTGTTTCTCTTCCTCCTGTGTGCAGATTCGAGTGAGACGTATGAGTGTTGGTGTTATGGGCCCCACCAATGAATGTATGCGTGAATGAGTAAGAGTGATGTCGGGTCTGTGATGCAGGGAGAATATGTAAATTTGCCCTTTTCCACAGGAGCAGTTTTTCTGGTAGCAGAGTAATGGTTTTATTGCATTGGTTTGGTGATTGTTGATTATTGATTGTGGATGTTTGATTGATTGTTGAATTATGTTCTAACATTCTATGTTGAGTCGCGTTGCGTTCTATGTTGTTTTGAAGACTTCCGGGATGTGGGAAGTTGGATGCCCTGTAGGTACGTGGGGAAAACATGTGGCAAGTGAAGTCGCACGGTGTATTGTCTTGTTGCCCTGTAGGTACGTGGGGAAAACGTGTGACGATTGGAGTCGCACGACGCAGTGTCTGGATTCGAATTGGTAACATCGTCGTGTGTTATCGTTAGGGACATTTCTGTGTGTAAGTGGGTGGGCGAAATAGCATCCAGTTCTCTCGTGAAACTCTGGCCTTAATTCTCAGGAGCAGTGTGGTCTCCACATGTGTTTTATCCCCAGAGAAACGATTAACCTTTTTGCTTGATAGAAGGGTAAGGTAGAGGGAAGTGCTACTTTATCGGCGAACGGAATAATTCCATGGAAGGGCAGAGGTAAGCGCTGCTCTTGAGAAATACGGAATTCTTGTGTAATTGGACAAAACTATCCCTTTGGTTTAGTGAAACAGGCAATGGTGGTGTTTTTATGTCATTACTAACAGATGTTTGAGTGAAGAGAACGTAAGAGAAATTTGACGATAAATTTTGTAAAGGAGGGGTTAGCAGAAACCGGAGTAGCGAGGGGAAAGCTGACGTCAGTAAGACCGCGCTGGGATTGGTCAGCTGTGGAGTGACGTAGACGCACAGGATTGGTGCGCTGGTGTGTGCCATTCAAGGAGTGGAGGATTGCTAGTGTGACATAAACGCCCCTGATTGGTGCGTTAGTGTAAATCACGCTGCAATTGGAGAATTACAGAGTAACGAAGACGCTCCGAATTGGTGCGTTAGTGTGAGTCGCGCTGCGATTGGACAGCGAACAGAACAGTTGTAATAGACCGATTCAAGAAGTCTAGCAAGTTGAGACTACAGATTTAAGAGAAAAATGATGTATTATGATCCACCCGAGAGGGTGAAAAAGTAATGGTTTGGTAAGATCAAGAATTTATTCAAAAAGGATAAGCCGATTGTGATTAGAGAGGGACAGTTGCTGCCTCCACCAAAATCACCCGCATCCTTCATGGTTGCAAAATACGGGTACCACACATGTATCTGGCTAGATAATTGGGCGAAGTACACAAAAGAGGATGGAGTTTTAGCCTTTCCAGAAAATGGTTCATTTAACGTAGCTGTTTTAAGGAACTTAAGAGAAAAAATGATGAGAATTGAACCAAGACTTAGACCTACTCAGTTTGAAGCTTTAAAGGAATGGGAAGATGAGATGTACGAAAGAGAACGACAGCGGAGTGGCGGAAGGTATAGTTATATGTTTGGTAGACCATATGGACAGGAAAATCATGATGATGGAATGAGGAGATGGCGGAGTGCGAATATGGATGATGGGATGTTTCTGTTATGAAATGTAGAAGAGACCAGTGATAGAAAATGTACAGAGAAGAGAAACAATACAGGGTCAGAAGGCTACAAGTATGGTGTGAATGAATCGGAGGATGATGTGCTTGAAGACATGTTTTATAAAAATCCTCCCCCGTACCAACGTTGCTGACACCGAGTGCGCCAGTAAAAGAAGTTCCACGAGGTAAAACCTTTGAACAAACACCCCCTGATGTAGGGAAAAATAATCCCTTTAGAGAGTCTGAGATATCCCAACCCATTAGGATGGTAAATGAAAATTCAGCAGATTTGGCTAGGACTACTTCGGAACTAACTGAGAAAATTAGGGAATTGACTAAAAACATGGAAGCTGTAACTGTGCCTGTAACTATAGGACCAGTGATACCTGTCTTTGATAAACAGAAAGATAGCGAGCATTGTTTGACCGTTCCATACCATAGTAATAAACCAATCGAGACAGAAGCAAGAAGTTCGGGAGAAAATCCATGGGGAAAATTAGTAGGAACCTCAGGATTAAGTACTCCTAAAAATCTGACACTGAATCAAAGCCCAGCGAGTAGAACGTTAATGACTACAGAATCAGCCCCAGAGACCCCAGAGAGAAGCGTAGAGCGAATAAGGAATGAAACGATTCCTGTAGGTCCCACTTCTGACGAATTGAGTGATTGGTTAAGAAGTTTACAGCGAAAAGATACAGATCCTCAACCTTTAGATGTGCCAAAACTAAACATAACACTGGAAGAATTAATAGTAGGGACGATTCCAACTGAAAAATTAAAAGCATATCAGGACTAAGAGTTAATGTTTCTATGTAAAAGTATAACTTGGAGAGCTAGAAGTTTGCATGAGAAATTAGGAGAGACTGCAAGCGAAATGGGTATTGATTTTGAAAAAATAAGAACCTTACAGAAACCATATAGAGCAGATTTCTCTGGAAAGGATATCGAAAATTTTAATACGGCAGGAAGATTAACTCAAATCAAAGAACTGATTGTCTTGGTAAGGAAATGGGGTGATGTAGATAGGTGGAAAAGTGGGTGGTTTCGGAAAAGAGATGAGACAACAGATAAGACTTTTTCCGCGTTTCCGGTAAGAGAAAAGGAAACGGTGATAACAGAATGCCCTATGAGGGAGATCCCAGGAGGAGGGTATGTGCATGTTCCTTGGACTAGACAGGACATTTTGTCATTTACAAATGATTTTCCCAGTATTGGTGAGAAACCCGTGGAGTCGTACCGACAAGTAGAAAGATTTGTCAAATTATCAAAGGTACTGTGGATAGATTTGAATGGTCTGTTCGACATAATGGTACCGGCAGATCTATGGGCAGAATGTAAAATTACAATTGGTTGGCCCACTCAGAAGTATCCTAGGGACCCTAAAACAGGTGCCCCTGACCCAGAAGTAATTAGAAAATATGAACAGGTAATCACCATTTTGAAGAATAAAGTGCCTCCGAGAGAAACGGATTGGGTAAAGATTGATAGAACTCATCAGGAAGTAAAGGAATCTGTACATGCATATTATGAGAGATTACTGTTAGCATTTAAGCAATACAGTGGCGATGAAAAACTAAGTGAGAAGGATTTGAGTCATTTTGTATATCGATTTGTGTATGGGTTAAGACCTGAGGTAAGTGAGATGATTAAATAGCATACAGTAGATTGGCAAAATAAAAAGATAGATGAAGTACTGAGACATGCAAAATATTTTAGTGACGAGATTGAAGCCAAGCAACGCAAGTTAAAAGAGAAAGCCATGTGGGCTCAGGTTAAGGTAGCAGAAAGACAGGAAGCCCAACTGATTGAACAAGCATATGGCATGGGCCATGTAAAATTAAAGCCTAACATTGGTAACGGAAAGGGACAATTTAGTTTAGAGGAAGCCAAAAAGAAGTGGCCATGTCATAGTTGCGGAAATTTAGGGCATTGGAAATCCGAGTGTAAATTGCCCCCAAGTGCTAATGGCGATAATGCATCATTGAATTCACAGGTACAGAATGAGGTGAGTTGTCAACCGCAGCGACAGCAGCAGGTTGTTGCCCAACAGTGTCAGGTGCCAAAGTCACCTTTTCCACAGAGCGTAAACCCTCAAAGATACAGTAATGAGACAGGATTCTACACCGAGGAACAGGCAACAAAGCTACCGCACGCTAGTGCTGTTTCGCAGTATTGGCTGCAACACGATGAGAGTGAGTCAGAAGAGAGTTATTGACGGTGCCGAGGAGAGGAAGAAGGGTGCGTACTTGGCGCAACTCTAGAAGTAGACCAGACAGGCCCTTTTGTAGATGGAAAGAAAAATTATGAAAATATTACTTTCCTGGTAGATACTGGTGCTACTTGTTCAACTGTTAGATCAGCTGATGTTAAAAATCTTCCTCTCTCGGATGACACAATCCAAGTAGTCGGAGTCTCAAACAGACAGATAAAAACATATCTTACTGAACCAGTTAAAGTTAAAATAGGGAAATTTTCAGACATGCACCGCTTTGTTGTGTGCAATACCAGTCCTGTAAATTTGTTAGGGAGGGATTTGCTCTGTAAAATGAATTGCACGATTGTCTGTACTCCTGATGGCATAGCTTTTGAGACTCCTTATGAGGATGTACTGTACAAAATGACCATGGCCAATTTGGAACCCGAGGTTACTGAAGCCTCTGCGGTATTTGATCCAGAAGAATTGCCTCAGGAATTGAAGAAAACTGTGAAACCCGAAGTATGGGATTTCACAGGAGAAGATATGGGGTTAATGATAAATGGAGGCCCTGTAAAGATTACTGTAAAGGAAGGAATAAGTTACCCAAATATTCCTCAGTATAAATTGACACCCGAAATAATTGCAGGAGTCACTCCTATAATAGATAAAATGATTGAACAGGGTATTTTGAGAGAAATAATGAGTAGTCCATGTAATTCACCAATCATGGGTCTGAAGAAACCTAACGGAACCTTAAGAATATTGCATGACCTGAGAAAAGTGAATAAAATTGTTGTAACATGCTGTCCCATAGTACCAAATCCTTCAGTGATCCTATACCAGATTCCTCACGATGCAAATTGGTACACGGTCATCGATGCTTTCTTTTCCATCCTATTGCACCCTGACAGCCAACAGATTTTTGCGTTCCGGTTCGGCGAACGTACCTTGGCATGGTGCCGAATCCCACAGGGGTATACAGAAAGTCCATCGATATTTAGTCAGATTCTAAAGAAGTCCCTGGAAGATCTAAAAATGCCCGAAAGCTCAGTGCTAGTTCAGAACATCGATGACCTACTGGTGGCATCGAAATCCCGAGAAGCCTGTGTAGTAGATACAGTAGCATTATCAAATCATTTGGCAGATGGAGGACTTAAAGTATCCCCATCAAAATTACAGTTCTGTAAAAAGGAAGTACAATACTTAGGCCATAAAATTGAGAAGGGTTTGAAGAAAGTGACTACAGACAGGATCAGAATAATAAAAGGAATGAGAGCACCAATGACTCAAAGAGAAGTGAGAATGTTTCTTGGAATGGTTGGATACTGCCGTCAGTGGATCAGCAACTTTTCACTGATTGCAAAACCCTTGGTGCAACTGACGAAAAGTGATGTGAATGACCCTCTTGAACTGAACAAAGAAGAGTTGAAGGCTTTTAAACAATTAAGAGACAGTTTGTGTGAAGCCCCAGCTCCTGGAATGCCTGACTATGAAAAGGAGTTTGAGCTCTATTGCAATGAGAGAGATGAATGCGCTCTTTCTGTGTTAGTACAGAAACGTGGAAAATTAAGACAACCTATTGCATATTTTTTGGCTGTGTTGGATCCTGTAGCTGTGGCATTGCCTGGTTGTTTGAAAGCAGTGGCTGCTACCTGTAAGAGCTTGGAACAGAGTGAGGGAATTGCGATGGGATATCCTGTAAGAGTGTTCGTACCACATGTTGTGGCAATCCTTTTAACCAGGAGCCGCACCCAATTGATGACGCATAGTCGTCTAACCAAATATGAGATAGTCATTTTGGGAGCAACGAATGTGAGCCTTGTGAGGTGTCTCAATGTAAACCCCTCAACGTTGTTACCCGAATCTGAAAATGTGGAAGTAAAAGATAACGTGGATCATGACTGTTTGGAAGTGCACTATTGCACGTCCGGACATAAAGGATGTGCCTCTGAAAGAAAGCGACTATGTGATGTTTGTGGATGGGTCATGTTTGCGAACAGATGAAGGAATTTTGAGGGCAGCATATGCAGTGTGTATTGGAAACGTCTTGTTTGAAAGGAGTGACATCAGCTCAAGTTGCTGAACTGTTTGCGTTAACAAGAGCGTGCAGGTTGGGAAAGAATCTGAGAGTCACTGTGATTACCAATAGCCAGTACGGCTTTGGAGTGGTGCACGAGTTTGGGCAAATATGGTCCCAAAGGGGGTTCTTGGCATCAAGTGAGACCCCTATAAGAAATGCTGTGGGAAGAGGTGAGACAGTTGCAGGATGATGAAGGAGATGAGGAAAAGAAACAGTGGATAATATCAGGATGCGCACCCAGAGAGTCAGACAGAGTTTGGGTTTATCGGGATGGAAGACCGGTCATGTCTGATAGCATGATCTCTACCATGGCACGGATGTACCATGGGCAAGCACATGTAGGAAGAGATGCTATGATCAGACTTTTCAAACAGACATGGTATAATGCCAAGTTTCGGCTTGCAGCAGAGAGCCTGTGTCAGAGATGTCTCACATGTCAGCAATACAATCGAGGAAGAAAGACAGTGGTATTTTTGGGAATGATAGGACAAGAAAGAGGTCCTTTCACCAGAATGCAGATTGATTTAATTGAAATGCCCCCATGTAATAGACTTAGATATGTCTTAGTAGTGGTGTGTCTGTTTTCACGATGGGTAGAAGCTTACCCAACCAGAAGGAGTGATGGGGTAACAGTAGCTAAACTCCTATTGAGAGAGTTCATTCATAGATTCGGTTTCCCAGTTATGATCGAGTCAGATAGAGGAAAGCATTTTCAGAATGAAATCATAAAATTGATTTGGGAAGCATTGAATGTACAACAAAAACTGCATTGTGCTTACCGTCCAGAGGCTTCTGGAGTAGTGGAACAAGTGAATGGCACCATTAAAAACAGATTGGGAAAAATGTGTTTGGCCACAGGATTGAAATGGCCTGATGTCTTGCCTCTAGTGCTCATGACTATTAGATCTATCCCTGATAGGAACACGGGACTAAGTCCTCATGAGATTATTATGGGTAGGGCGATGAGAAATGTTTTAATTCCTGTCAACAAACTACTGCCTATAACTGATGACTTTGTGTTGGATTATTGCAAGGGGTTGGCTGATTCTGTTCATTCTATGTTTCATCAGGTTGGATCGGATGCCACCACCCTTGAAAAGAAGCCAGCTCATGATTTAAGTCCAGGAGACTGGGTAAGGATTAAAGTACATAGAAGAAGAAATTGTCTGGTCCCACGTTAGGGAAAACCGCGTCAAGTAATTTTGACCACGACAACGGCTGTGAAATGTGCCAGAGTAAAGAATTGGATTCATGTAAGTCATACTCTGCGAATTCCTAGTCCAGTGAATAGACCTGAAGAAGAATATTTTGGAGAATCCAATACCAGTTCCGAGTCGGACTCAGAAGACCAACCACAAGAAGGGAAGAGTTGGAACCAAGTCCAGAGAATTTACCATTAAGAAGGCGATTGGAGATTTCCGATACCAGTTTAGAGTAAGATCCTGAACAAGAGAAAATATCAAAAAGCGTAAAGGAGAATATTGAAGAGACTATTAAGGAAATTCTTGAAGCTCCAAGTGCAAGTACAAGAGAAATTCCACTTGAGATCGTAGAAGTAGAAGGTGAGGAAATAGATACAGAGAGTGAGGGTAAGACTGTTGCGGAAGAACCCTAAGGAGGTGTAGGGAAACCACACATCCAGGTAGAAGAAGGGACAGTTAGTCAGCAGGAAGATTGCGTGGAAGAAACACGAGGAGGGACAAAGTTAGATAGGGAGCCGGAAGTTGTGGAAGAAGAATCTATAGAAGGTAAAAGTCAAGTTGAGACCGGATCTGAGGATAGTGAGGTAGAAGTACAAGAAGGACGAGTCCTGAGAAAGAGAGCCTGGAAAACCGAAAGAGTTGAAAAGGGAAATAAGCTGAAAAGGCCAGCAAAGTAGGAGATTTGGCCAAATAAAGTAAAAAGACTGAGGTATCGATTGACACGAGTGAAGTCATTTAAAGCACAACAAGTGAATGAGGTGTCTAGCCAAGAAAATTCAAAAGACACTGATCAGACACACCTCGAGAAGGAAAAACGAATTAAGAAACCCAACCAGAGGTATAAGTCGCCGGAATGGACATATGTGGCACTTCCTGAAGTACAAGAGGAAGCAGACAGCCAAGAAAGTCTAGGAGTGACTGTACCGGAAGTGGTTGAGGAGGAAGAAGATTTGGAAATCCTGAGAGTTATCTTGTCCGATATTGGAGAAGAGACGGATGTTCAGGAAATTCTAAAACAAGATTGTGAAAACCAAGTGAAAGACGATCAAATGCCAGACTGAAATGACAAAGGAAAGTTGAAGAGCGACTTAATTATTGAATAAGACATTAACTGGAAAGAACCAAGTAGGCGCTCAGAGCCTTGGGTTTAGACAAAACTAGTTGTGAGTGGACGAGGCCAAGTCAAAAGACACTAATCATTTCCGAAATGGCAAATACAGAAGGTAGAAAATCTACATGTGTTCCTTCGAAGATGGTGCAAAGTGTGTTGTTGTACAGGATTACTAATGCTTGTATGTAATAGTTTTATTTAAAGTAACATTCAAAACGATAGAGTGTCATACCGAGAATAAGACGAATGTAGAAAAGATTCATGATACTCATACAACTAGATTGAACGGATTTACATAAGGATAGGTCCATAACTGATTTTTCTAACAACGTTTTTTCGAAGTTATTGTATGAATATGTAAAAATTATGGACGTTAGAGACTGTTATGTCTGTATGCAGTTACCTGCATCAATGTCAGAAGGTGTTACATATCACCACCTTCCTGTGACTTATGGAATGACATGTAGTGTGTTAGCAAGTTTGTTTTATAAAACAGGGAAATTAGAGTATTATTTCTCCGATGTAGATAACATTTTCTCACAAGTACCTGTAGTTCCTGAATTGAATAAGATAAAACCTGGTAAAGTTTTAGGTGAATATTTCTTAGAAACTAGAGAATTGACTTTAGAGGCAGTATTTAAAAATAATCTTACCTGTAGTCTAAAGAAGGAAGAAAATACCTTTTTGGACATGGTGGAAGAGAGGAGTATTAAGATGCAAAGAAAGATACCTGAGGGAAAAGGAGAGAAAACGGTTTGGGACGTAGAAAGAGAAAAACATTTGAAGGGAGAAACCAGTCCAGCTATGGCTTTAGATAGGCCTCAGAAAGGGAAATTGTGCATCAGAAGAAATGAAACTGTGTATGATAACTATTTTATAGGTGCGAGTGAATGCCATGATACATATAGAATCATGGGAGGATGGGGATTTAACGATCCGGTATTCCCTGGGTTATATTTTATCTGTGGGAACAAAGCTTATTATCGGTTACCGGACCATTGGTATGGCACATGTTAGCTGGGCCTGGTCTTCCCAAAGATATTTCATGTGGGAAGGGGAAAAGATGGTACGCATGAGATAGGTAGACAACTATTTCGTAGAAGGAGGGAAAGTTGGTCAGAAATTGTAGGGATATTTTTGGAGCACTGATACTAGCCGTTGGAATCTCTCTGAATGCACATAAAATCAGAAAGTTATCTACAGTAGTGGATCGTTTATCGACAAGCACCGCTGGAGGGTTTTTATTGGTAAATACCTAAATGGTTACCATGAGAGCCATGGTAATGCAAAATCGACTTGCTCTTGATATTATTTTGGCCAAAGAGGGAGGAGTTTGTGGAATGCTGAAGGTGCAGCATTGTTATACTTACATTCCTGACGAAAGTCAAGATTTAAAAACATATATTAAGAATATAACCGACTTGCATGAGGAGATTGTTCCATTGGAGGTTGAAAGTGTTTGGGAGAAGATTGGTAAAGGGTTTTCTACTATTAAAAACTTCTTAGTTAAATTAGGCAGTACATTTATAGACAAGATTCTAATTCCAGTGACTTGTGTGGTAATAGTAGTATTGATCTTGAGGTTAGGTTGTGTATGTATAAAAAGAAGAAAATTACAAAATAAAATAAAAAGAGAAGTAACCAGAAAAAGAGAGAAAGAAAGAATGGAAAGAAAAGGGGAGATATAGAACTGGAAGAATGGAAAGAAAGTATGTATAAGAAGGCAAAGGAGGATGAAATGGGGGAAACAGTGATGTAATATAACATGTTGTAAGGGAACTGAGACATTATTTCCATAAAACTTTTAATTGAAATTTAGGGGGATTTGTGGTGATATTAAAAAAATCACCAAAGGGGGGATTGGTGGAGCAGGTAAAACAACATGTTGTATACCTTCTCTATTTTGCATGAAAATACTAATTACGTAACTTTTTTAATTACTAAAAGTATATTAATTGTTTGCCGTGGTCTAATTAACCAACCTCACACTTTAATAAACACAAATTTAACACGGGACCAAAAGCAAATTGCATGGCGATTAACCCTAATAAATAAATATGGTATGCATATTAACAGTAGATTGTGTTGATATAGAAAATTGCATGGTTATATTGCTTTTGTGATGTTTGAATTCCTGCTGGGATGAAATGGTGAGTATTATTGCTTTAAATGTTGCTATAAACTAGGAAAATATATAAAGGGATTAGTGTGGGTTTAAACATTAGAATCTTCATTTCTGTGTATTAATTATCCTTTATGTTTGCTTCACTTAAGTTGGCATTCGGGCCTACTAGGCCGCAATATCCAAAATGGAGTTCGGAAGTGGCCACCGTTGTGTGAGCACGATGTCTACTGCACAGACTCGGATGGCACTGAAGATCTGCAGGCGCCCTTTGACCGAGTCACAGAGTTCCTCTTCAAGGATAGGGACGTGGAGGACTGCCAAAGTTCAACTAGTATGACTGAGAGAGAAAATAAAGGACACCTATTCCCAGTAGCTGTAATATGGATACTTCGGACCCTTTCGCATGAGAACTGTCCCAGCCATGGAATGACATCTTCCGTAGAGCATGGGAAGCAAGGAACTTTTCGAAAGCCATCTGAATTTGCAAATTTGATGGCTTGACCAATCAGAGCCATTTCCAATGTAACAAATGTAGCATGTTACACAAATTTTATTATAAAAAGGGGATTAGTAGAAGGGTGGTGTTCTTGTGTTCCAGGAGTGTGATCCAAATCCAGTTTATCGATTTGCTTGCATGATGGTCAGGTCCTCGGAGATCTTTGGGACTGTGTTGTGCAGGGCAAAAGAACTTTTCTCTGGACTGATTGGGTCTTAGCCTGCCTTCGACTGGAGGGTTAAATCGGAGGAGCTTTGATTTATGCAGGGCTAATAAGTTGTGGGAGGATGGTCGCTAAAATCCAAGATTAGGTAAATATAAATGTCATATTGAATTATGCTAATGTGATAAAAATTCTGATTGATAATGATGATGATTATGCCAATGAAGGTGAATTGAATTAGATAAATTAAACAATTATTAACAAAGAGCGAATGAGTAAGAGTGATGTCGGGTCTGTGACGCAGGGAGGATATGTAAATGTACCCGTTTCCGCTGGAGCAGTCTCCTTCCTCCTCTGACGTTGGACGCACCGCTCATGCACCCCCCCCAGGTGTTGGCATCCAAAGTAGATGTTCTGGCTCTCTCCCTTGAACAGCTTAGCGCAGCTCATCACAGTTTTTTGTGATGTTCTACATGTGTGGAGCTCCCTTCCTTTGACCTTTGGTTTGGAGGCCAGGCGAAGAAGAATCGCGGGGAAGATTTGTGGTAACGTTGTAGGCATGTGGGAAGAAGCTGCATTTGGATGTAAGTCGGTGTGCCCCAGCTGCGAGAGTGGCATTTACCTGTGCCCCTCCTCCCTTCATCGTTTTGTCTTTAAGCAGGTATTAAAGGGAATTGGAAAGGGGCTGAGTGCCCGTATAGGTGTTTGTGCCTTCCTAGAGGTAGGCACGTGCTGTGTGCAATGCACCATATTTACAGAGTAAGAGTGCCACATCCTCTGACCCTCCAGCAGTCCAGTGGTAATCCAAAGAGGAATGAAATAATCAAAATAGCTCAATGGAGCAGGAGAATTTAAAGGAGCAGAAGGACACGTCAAAGGCTGATGGCGTTTATTAGCACAGCGGTTTAACAACATGGAGCACGTGTGAGGACTTTAGCATTTGTTGCTGCTGCTAGTTGCCAGTGGTTGTTAATTAGACAACTTTCTTCATGGATTTTGTAGACCCTGTTTGTTGGTGCCCTTTATATTGCCAAATATTGACAATCATTGATAATTTGTGACTGAACTTGGTATGTAAGGCTATCTGGAAGTCTTTAAAATGGCTCCAACAAAAGCCAAACCCACAGACAAAGATAACAGTGCCTAAACAACAAAAAGGAAGGGGAAAAGTGGTAGAGAACCAGAGTGAGAATCTATCTGGAGAGTGAGTGGATCACTGAGAGTTTGGACTATCAGAAACTCTAGGTCAAAGGAGGAAGACGGTTGTTAGTAGTCCTCAAACAACGCCTCTGGTGGATCACATAGAATGTGAGTAACTAAATCCATAAAGGACTTTGTGGGAAAACACTTTAGGAGGAAGAAAATACAAGTAGAAGAAACATCATCTTGAGATGATATAAATGGTGAAAAAAAGTGGCATACCTAGTCCAATGCAACCACAATTTAAGTATAAATAATTTAGATATGATGGAGTGTAATAAGTCCTTGCTGGAACCGAGACTTTCTTCCTCACTTTGGCTGTTTTTGCCAGTGATTAACACAATTTGGTAAGAAGAGTCCCGGGGAATACTGGGGAAATCGAAGCATTGATGAGATAAATATGAGGCAGGAGTGAAGAGAAGAGATTCATTGGGGTTAAGTACTGAGATGGCTAAGAATAGTTTAGGTGATGTAAACCAGCATTCCTCCTCAGTCATGGAACTATCAGCCTCGCCCTCATGATCTATGCTGGCTATGATGTCAATTTTGCAAAAAACATTGCAAGGTATCTTAGAAGTGACCGTATTGAATAACGATAGCTTAAACTCACAGAAGTCTTTGTTTCAAGACATTGTAGGTGAATTAAGACAAACAAATGAACAGATGCTCTTTCTAGTGAGACCTGTGGAGGAAATTAGGGAAGCTAAGTTACAAGAAGAGGAAGTGCAAGGTATCGAGGGTATATCCAACAAAAGCTCTTCAGAAGTATACATCTCTAAATGTCTGATGCTGATCAAAAAGAGTGAGGATTCCACTAGATATAAAAGATATCTGCCTTGCTTTAAAAGATCGACTAGAGCTGTGGGAGAAATCAAAATCCAAAAAGAGGTAAAGAGAGCAAAAATAGTGAAAATATAAAGCCAAAACAGATATTAGATCTAATAAAGAAAATAAGAGGGCAAGGGTACAGATGCTGAAAAGTAAGGAACAAAGTAGAGGTAGGGGGGAAATGAGGGGCTACGGGTAGTAGTTCAGGCTCAGGATAGGGAAAAGGTTGGGAGGGAGTGGTGGACGTGATGATAAATTGTGGGCATTTCTTGAGCCGGTGGTACAATAAAAAAAAAGGGTAAAAGAGCCAGAAAATAAGTCCCATTGAATAGATCTCAAATATAGTACTCCCTCTCAAAATGCCCAAGTCTGAAAACATTAATCTCAAAAGATATACAGCATGTGTGCTTCACCAGCATTAATACAGGGAAAAAAATAACAAAGGTACTATTTTTCTCAAAGCTAGTTAAAAAGGCACGCGAGAAAGCAGAGAATTAGATCTTCGAAAGAAGGCATTAAGTTAGTACGTAAACTGGGAATTGTAAATGAGAGTACAGTAAGTAAGAATTTCTTAACCAACCATGAGGGCCTAGAGAACATCAAGTTAGGCTAAATCGCCAAGAACCTTTGGGTGTAAGAATGGGGGGTGAGTAGTTACAGGGGATTATTGAGGGTGACCATCCCACCGGATAGTTCAAATCAATGTAGGAGAGGATATGAGAAGAGGAATTGCCACAGGAGGTCAGCATCTGTGTCTGTGAGTGAAGCCGGGGGTTTGAATGACCTAGATTAGGATATAATTACTTAGCACAGCCTGTTAATTCCATAATGGAATGTCAGTGGGTTGGGTAGAATGGTACATTAAGTATTTTTTAAAGAAGTAACAGAACTCTATGAGGTAAATTGCTTTAAGATAACATACTGTGCGATGAACCGCCTGTCACTGATTGTTTCATGCAGGTTTCCAACAAGCTGGGACCAGAGCCGGCCTTCGGATGGTCTGCTAACATTGATCTCCAGAAAAATAGCAAAAAATGTCTCACTGCTTAACGTAAGGAGTAGTTGGATTTTGGCCTGTCGGGTGCATCTACGTATAAAGAACACTTAGTGTGGAAACAGGATCATTATCAATGTGTATATCGATGTAAGTTCAGTATAAGATTATGGAGTTGAATTGACTGTATTCAAGGAGGATATAGAACAGCTATGTTCCCACAACCAAACTGGCATGGTTTCTGATATTGGGTGATTGTATCCATAAATTGCGCTCAGGTAGATGAGACATTCTATACAAGGATATTTTATCAGCATATAACATAGGCTCTGCAACCTTCCTATCAGGGATAATAACGGCATGTGATGCAGTTTTGGTAAATTTGCTTGGATCCCTTGGGATATTCTGTCCAAATGGTCGTATTGATACAGATCGACCAGTAAGGCATTCTTTTTCAATTGGGAACCAAGGGGCATATTTACCAAAAAAATCACGCAGCTCAGCAATCCAAAGAGAAAGGACAGGAATGCACCATATTTAACATTAAACATCACATTCCTGTATTTTCAGTGCGCTGGTGCGCAATGTGCTTCCTAGCGCCAACGCAAGCACCCATGCACCATGTTATAATGGTGCCTGCACTGTAAGCAAAATTGTTTTTGTGCAGGAAGGGACACATTCCTGCACCAAAAAAATCCACGGAGGCATTTTCTTCTTTCTATGTGTGCTGCAAAATGCAGCACACATTCAAAGAGGCAAAATACTAGGAGAAATAAAGATATTGTGTCTTGTTATGCCTCCCCTGGGGAAGCATCGCATTTTGATGCGTTCCCAGGTCTACCAGTAATGGTAAATCTGTGAATGGGCAAACATCCATGGGTGGATGCATGGGGTTTTTTGTATGATAGAGGCATGACTGGTTAACCACGTATGCCTCTACTACACAGCCTAAACCACAAATGTGTCTCAACCACGCATTCCTTTACCACACATACTTTACCACATAATTTCATAGTAAAGGCATGAATGGTAAAGGGGTATTCATGGCTAAGGTCGCAACCCCCCTCCCTCACCCTAAGCTACAGACTGCCCCCGCTCTCTCTCCCCACCCTGAAGTCCAAATACCTGACCCCATCCCAACTCCTATGCTGTTCCTAGCCCTTAAACTCTACCTCGACCACCTCCCATCACCTTGCACTGTCCCTACAAGTACACCAACCCCTTCCACTGCCCTTAGACCTAAAACCCAAACCCTTATTTTAAAAAACTACCCCAACACCCCCAAGCCCTAAAAACTACCCCGCCCTCCCCATAGCCCTAAAACCTACCCCGACTACCCAACCCCCTGCCCTGAGGCTTTAAACCCTGTCCCTTAACAAACACTATCCCGACTCCCTCCCACCCGCCTCACTGTCCCTAAAACTACCCCAACCCCTTCCACTGCCCTTACGCCTAATACCCTAACCCCTAATTTAAAAAAAATACCCTACACTCCCCCAGCCCTAAAAACTTCTCGGACCCTACCCCAGACCTGAAAACTACCCGACCCCCCAGTCCTAAAAACTACCCTGATCCCCACAGCCCAGAAAACTACCTCCGACCCCCCAGCCCTGAAAAATAGGCCCGAACCCCCAACCCTGAAAACTACCTCCGACCCACCCAGCCCTGAAAACTACCCCAACCCCCAAGCCCAGAAATATACCCTGATTCCCAGCCCTAAAAACTAGCCCCTAACCTACAGCCCTGAAAACTACTCCGATCCCCTACCCAACCCTGAAAATTAGCCCTGATCCCTCAGGCCAGAAAACTACCACGACCTCCCAGTCCAGAAAATAATCCCTGACTCCCTACCCAGCCCAGAAAAGTATCCCGACCCCAGCCCAGAAAACTACCCCGACCCCCAAGCCCAGAATGCTACCTCGACCCCCTACAGAGCCCAGAAAACTACCCCCAACCAAGTAAACTACCCCTGACCCACCCCAACCCAGAAGACTACCCCGACCCCCCATCCCATAAAACTACACATACCTCACCACGGCTCTCTTCCTGACAAGGTCTTCCTGCTTTCATCCCCAGGAGCCAGCAGCTACACCGTGCACTGCCTTAACCATGCATATGCCTGGTTACGGCAAGTGTGGTTTAGCTTCCATGGTCGGAACATTCGCGGTTAACACCGCAGTGTTCCAACTGTTCCCCCATGGGATTACCAATGCTCCACCAAGGGAACGCCTATCAAGCCACTCGGGATCACGCAAGGTCGCCTTGTGTGGCTTGATAAATGTAACTTACGTGGCGCAAGCGTGATGCAGTTCTTTAATACATTTTGCTCCAATTGTGTACGATTGATTATATATTTATACATGCCTGGTACTTTTATAAAGTGCAAAATGTATGGTGAAGCAGATTAGTAGAAGTGACCATTACCCCCCTGTACCTTGAATTAAATGTAGGTGATTTTATGTTTAGGAGAAGGTCATCCTATTACAGGTGGAATGGTTCACAATTAGAGTTACAGAAGATCATCTGTTAGGGTTGGCTAACTTCCAAAAAAGGAGGATGGTTTCCTTTGAGACGTAGTACCTGAAGATTTCATAGATTGGCATGATAAAATGATGAAAGGTGTTCTCAACTGCTTGAGAGTGTATCTGCATTCAAATGGGAAACAATCTAAATTGGTCCAAGTATTAGCAAGGAAAGAACAAGCATTGACAAAGCCAATAGGATTTGCCTAATCCAGTGCTATTGACTTTTGCAACATGTTTTAGCCATGTTGTACATCACTGTGGCTACTGTTCAGCATGGCTAAATGTTAGTGGCGTGGAGTGTCGTTGAATGGAGTAGAGTGTCGTAGAGTGGAGTAAATGGAGTGGGGGGAGTAAAGTCTCATAGAGTGGAAAAGGGCGAGTACAGTATAGTAGAGTGGAGTAGAGTGTTGTAGAGTGGAGCTGTGGTAGAATTTTGTAAAGTGGAGTAGGGGGAGTGGAGGGTATTCAGAGGAGTATTGTTTTGGAATAAGGGGAGTAGAGTTCAATGGTTCAGTGGCAGAGAGTGTTGAAGAGTGCAGTGGGGTAGGGAGTTGTAGAGTAGAGTGGCATAAAGTGGGGTGGAATCAGATGGAGTGGGTTAGATCAGATTGAGTTAGACTGGGGTGGATTGGATTGGGGCAGAGTGGGCTGGAGGTGAGTGGGGTGGGGTGTATTGGATTGGAGTAAGGTGGATTGGGGTGGGGTTGGCTGGGGTGGATTGGAGTAGATTGGATTGGAGTGGGGTGGATTGAATTGGAGTGGAGTGGATTTAATTGGAGAGGGGCAGATTAAACTGGTGTGGGGTGGATTGGATTGGGGTGGGGTTGGATGAATTGGAGTAGGGACATTGGGGCGGGGTGCATTGGGGTGGACTGGATTGGAATGGGGTGCATTTAAGTGAGGTACATTCGGGGTGAATTGTGGTAGGGCAGATTAGAGTGGGGTGGATTGGATTGGAGTTATGTGGTGAGGATTTGATGAGGTGGAGTGGAGTGCACCAGAGTGGGTGGATTTTGTGAAGCGTGGAAGACGAGTGGGGTGGAAAGGAGTGGAGTGAGGTGGATTGGATTGGGGTGGATTGAAGTAGAGTGGGATGGATTGGGGTGAATTGATTTGAAGCTGTGCAGTGCAGATTGGATTGGATTTGATTGGATTCGGATGGATTGGATTGGAGTCAGTGAATGGTGAAGGGGTGGACTTGAATGGAGTGGGGTGGATTCGATTGAGGTAGAGTAGGGTGGATTGGCTTGGGGTAGAGGGGGTGGATTGGAGTGGGGTAAAGTGGAGTGGGCGGATTGAATTGCAATGAGTTGGATTATATTGGAGTAGGGTAGACTGGGTGTCGTGAATTGAAGTGGGATGGATTGAATTGGAGTGGGGTGGATACGATTTGGCTGGGGTGAATTGGAGTGGGGTGAGGTGAGTTGGATTGAAATGCAGTGTATTGGATTGGAGTGGGGTTGATTGCAGTGGGGTACATTGTGGTGTATCAATTGGTTTGGGGTTTGGTGCATTGGAGTGGGATGGATAGGGGTGGATTGGAGTGGGCTGGGTTGGATTGGGAAGATTGCATAGGTGTGGGGTGGGTTGGATTGGGGTGGAGTGGATTGGATTGGAGTGGGGTGGACTGTAGTGAATTGGTTTGGATTCGATTGGATGGGTTGGATCAGTGGGATGAGTTGGATTGTATTGTATTAGAGTGGGGTGGAGTTCAGGTGGAATTGGAGTGGAGCAGATTAGATTAGACTGGGGTGGGGTGGATTGGAGTGGAATCGGATTTGATGGATTGGCGTGGATTTGAGTGGGGTGGGTTGTATTCGATTGGGGTGAATTGAATGTGAGTGGCATGGGTTGGATAGGGGTGGATAGGACTGGACTGAAGTGGGTGGGTGGGATGGATTGGGCTGGATTGGATTGGAATGGAGTGGGGTGGTTTGGATTAGAGTGGTGTACATTGTGGTGAATTGGATTTGGTTGAAGTGGGGTGGATTGGACAGGAGGGAGTTGGATTGGAGTGGAGTGGGTTAGATTGGAGTGGGTTGCTTTGGAGTGGATGGATTGGATTTTAGTGGGCTGGATTGCAGTGGGGTGGATTGATTGGAGAGGGGCAGATTGTGGTGAATTCGAGTGGGCTGGATTGGATTGGAGTGGGGTGGATTGTAGTGGGGTGGGGTGGGGTGGATAGGAGTGGGCGAATTTGAATGGAGTGGGGTGATTTGGATTGTGGTGGATTGAAGTGGGGTGGATTGAAGAGGGGTGGACTGGATTGGGGTAGAATGTATTGAACTGGGTGGATTGACTTGGAGTGGGATGGATTGGGATGGATTCGAGTGGGGAGGATTGGAATGGAGTGGGTTGGATTGGAATGGAGTGGTGTGGATTGGAGTGGGATGGAGTGGAATGGGTGGATTGGATTGGAATGGGGTGGGATGGATTGGAATGGGGTGAATTGCACTATGGTGGCGTGGAGTAGGGTGGATTGGAGTGGGGTGGATTAGATTGGAGTGGATTTAAGTGGGGTGGATTGGATTGAAATAGGGTGAATTGTGAGGGTTTTGATTTGGATGGGATGGGTGGATTGCATTTGACTGGATGGATTGAGGAATGGGTGAATTGGAGAGGGGTGGATTCTTGTGTGGTGGATTGGATTGGTGTGGGGGTAGATTGAACTGGATTGGGGTGATTGTATTGGAGTGTGGCAGATTGGATTGGGGTGGATTGGTGTGGGCATGGTGGGGTGGATTGGAGTGGGGTCGAATGGAGGGGGAGTATTGGACTGGAGCAGATTAGATTGGAGTGTATTGGAGTGAGTGGATTGGAGTGGGAGTGGGATGGATTGGATTGAGTGGGGTGGGGTTGATTGGATTGGGTTGGATTGGAGAGGGTTTGATTTGAGTGAGGTGGACTGGGCAGTGGGTGGATTGGAGTGGGTGGATTGGATAGGGTATGTATTTGATTGGAGTAGAATGGATTGGAGTGGGTGGATTGGTGTGGGGTAGAATGGTGTGGGGTGGATTGGCATGTGGTGCATTGAAGTGGGGTTGATTGGAGTCCGTGGATTGTAGTGGGGTGGATTGGATTGTGGTGAGTGGATTAGATATGGGTGGATTGGATTGGGCAGGATTGGATTGCAGTGGGGTGGATTGGATTGGATTGGAGTGGAGTGGGATGGATTGGATTAGAGTGGTGTATTGAATTGGGGTTGATTGGTGTGGCGTGAGGTGGGGTAGATTGGATTGGACTGGACTGGATTGGGGTGGATTGGAGTGGATTGGAGTGGTGTGGATTGGAGTGGGCTGATTGATTGGGGTGGATTGGATTTGGGTGGGCTGGGTGGATTGGAATGGGGAAGATCGCACACTAGTGTGTTAAGGCATCATTTCGTAAATTCCACATAAGAAAGAAAAAATGTCGCTTTGCAATATTTAGAACAGGATAATGGTCATTTTTTTTAGAACAGCTGACATGAGCAAAAACAAAACAAAAGGTGAGTCTGCAAAGTGAAAAAAGAAGACTTGGCAAAATGAAAGAAACTAAACACAGAAAATAAAACTTTGCAATTTTGTTTGTCCTGCTGGGCACGTTTTTGTCAGTCACACTGATCTTTAAAAATAATTTGTGGACCGACCTTTAAAGTGCTTATTCAGCTCCGAGGCTTGCCAACAATGATGGCATGCAGCTATTAGCAAGTTCACTTTTCCTGAAGTCTTGGTTAAGTACAGGTCTGTTTTATACATGAGTTCACACTCTCAAGTCTGTTGCCTTCTGTTTGCGGGGCACTAGAAGTTAAAAAGAACAAAATAGCACCTCCATCACGCCGGGAGCACTGGACAGGCACTGATTAAATTGAAGCAATGAGTGTTTGGTCTTTGCTTCACAGAAAGGAATGGAAATGATGCTTGGCCTGCAGAGCAGGCTGTTAAGAAGAGTGCCAACAAATGGTAAGAAACAAGCGGACTTCAAGCCCTTTTTGAGTACAAACAAATGTGGTTTGACTCTAGAGCATTGAAAAGACAAATAAGGAATTGGGAGCAAACCCTTAAGATAAAGTATGATTATGAGATACTCTCCAAGCTTCTTAGTATTAAAAGAAGGTATAAAAGAGTGATAGATGATAAGAAAGGGTTCATAGGAAGAGTCGTTGGAAACAATTGTTGGAAGCAATTGTTGGACGCAATTTAAGCAAATAATGTAAAAATAGTCTGGCAAATGGTACAACAGGTCTCAGGGAGGGAGGCTGGGAAGGTGAGTTATATTGTGTAAGAAGAGGCATGGGTGAGACATTTTGAAGAAATAAATGGTACAGGAAATGAGAAAGAGCTGGGTTTGGAAAGAATTGTGTTAGAGAACGATTTCTAATGTTGATCTCCTGGAAGCATATTAAGGAAACCATCCTGTCTTTAAATGTAACTAGAGCATCAGGTCCAGATAATTTACCAGCTAATATTAAGAAATATGGACTGGTAGCAAAATTTAATCATCTGGTATTTCAAACAATATTAATATCCAGTCAGTTCCTAGTTAACTGGAGGGCACAATAATAAGACCTATCTTTAAAAAGGACGACGCAAATAATCCTAAAAACGATAGGGTAATCTATTGGATGTAGGTGAAAACAACATTCTAAAAGAATTCTGGGTAAACTAAAAGAATGGGTAGAAATAAATAGTAGAATCCCCATAAATCGGGGGGGGGGGTGTGGTTAAGGAAGGACATTCCATAGTAGATCACTGTTTCACCCTATGGTTATTGGGTCAAAAATGTGCGGAAATAAGGGGCAATCTGTTCTGATGCTTCATGGATTTTCAAGCAGCTTTTGATTTGGTAGATCGGGAAATCTTATGTGAATCTTTAATAAATTCAGAAGTCCCATCTAGTCTCCTCCTTGTGTTCAAGGAAATGCACTGTTAGAATTAGGCGCAGGTAATTATTGTCAAAGACGGAACTCTGAGCCGGTAAATATACAATTTAATAATGGCTTACAGCAGGGCTGTGCACTGGCCCCTTTATTATTGTCTCGGTTTTTAGCAGACCTACCTGCTGTTTTAGCTACAGCAAGGATTGAGCTCTGTAATGGATGGTAGGTATACTGCATGCCTCTTGCATGTGGATGATCTTGTCATCCTGAATATGACTGAGATAGGTCTTTGGAGGAAGCTAAATATTTTAAAAGAATATTGTGTTAAGAAACAATTGGTGGTGAATATGGATATGACCAAAGTGTTAGCATTTTGGAAAAGAACAGGAAATTCAGTAGGATATAACTGGTATTTGGGAACCAGCAGAATAGAGAGAGGGAATAAATACAAATATCTTAGGTATGGTTCAAGGAGAACTTACAGTGGAGGAAACATATAGAATCACTACAAGCTAGAGCTCTTTCTGCAGTGGGTGGTCTGAAAAAATGTAACAAAGATTATGCGGGGCTGACTTTGAGACCAGCCCTGACTGCATATGGTGCCATGATTTGTCCATAATTTCAATATGGAGTGGAACTGTTAAGTTTTAGTGGCAAATATGATTGGGAGAAGAAAGTGGGGAAGTGTTTAAAATGGCTGCTGTTGTGAGCTACGTTTTCGATGGTCCCGACCATCAGAATGGAAACCAATAAAATATCCTGGAGCTACTTGGCATTTGCAGAGGTGGTAAGATTCTTCTTACATTTGGAAAGTGGGGAATGGCCGATGATGTCCAATCTCTGCAAAAAGGAAATTGTACTAAGTGAGTTGAAGTGGGAAAAGGAGTTATAGAAAAATGTGGAAATTATATGTGGGAGGTTGGAATCAAATATGGAAATCTGGTGCTTACAACTATCCACTTCAAAGGCAGAACTCTGTACAATCTGTAAAAAAACTTTAAAAAGAGCATGATCTGAGGTGTTTAAGTGATGAATTGTCAATAGGTTTTATGCTATCGCATCTACTTGGCAAAATGAGGAATGGTTCCCATACACAGATGCCTTACCAAATCCCTCAATTCAATATGAGCTGCTAAAACGTAGAATAGGTCAACTGCTTTATTTTAAAAATGAATCAGTGAGAAAAGCAAGGGTAAATCTGAATAGTAATAGTACCTGCATGCTAAACATAATGTGTGATTGTTTACATATCCTCCTGGATTGTTATTATCTGTTGATGCTCTTCTTACATTTAAGTCCAATTTTTATTGAATATGGTATTACAGAACATAAACAAGCATTTGAGATTTTAGTTGATATGTATTATTTGGATGTTCAATAAGAAGACTTTTGGTAGCACTAAATGATTTTTTTAAAGGATTTTTAACTGTGTGCTGTTCCTAAATTCAACTGAGGGTACATGCAAAAGAAAGTTTATAAGATAGACCTTTGTTTGTAGGGGTTTGAAGTGTAAATTTAAGAATGTGTGTATGTTTTTGTGACGGTTTAATGACCACGGTTTAAATAAACTTTCTTTTGAATGACTCACTGACTGACAAGCCAACAAGTGTTAAGGTCTGGATGCTGTGAAGGTCTGTCAAGTTCCCTAAATGGCAGCTTTACTCTTTGACCCTGCACTAAAGAAACATGTGAAAGGTGTTAAGTGTCTCCTTAAGAGGGAACCAATTAGAAGGAAAAAAACAAAGGACAGGAAATCTTTATAGTTCTTGATAGAAGAGGGTAAGTAATGAAACGAAGATGAGGAAGAGCCCAGCGTCTGGATAAAAATCCAAATAGAGTCTAGCTGCAGATGAATAAAAAAAAAATTAAGGACAAAAGTGAAAGCCACTGGGTGATAAAAATGTCAAAAACAAATGGAGCAAATGCATTGCAAAATAACCTTATTTTGCCAATGCCTCCATCTATATAATCTAAATGGGGCATTACGTTATAGGAAAAATATTAGCTTTGTCTTGGTTTGGGGAGTACGGGCAACCTGTATCAGGCAATTATGGAAAGGGGCAAACATAAGGCTAAGCACCCCTACCTCCTCTTTTCAGTAATGAGAAGAAGAATCCAAGGTTTGAAATCTTCCCCACCTTGTGATCTTCCATTTTAAGACTGCTGAATTGGTGGTTCAGTGGTAGACTTCTCGCCTGCCATTTTCTGACTGCCGTCTTTGATTGTCAATGTTCTGTGCAGGCTGCAGGACAACTCTCCAAGTGATCATGACTGTTGAGATACCAGCGTGTACTGGGTAGCCAAGGTGTCTTCATGTGCACAGAGCACAGAGTCCAGAGATATGAGGAGTCTTAGAGCAGGACCCCAGGGAGACAAGGTCTTCTTCCAAATGCACACTGCCTCAAGTAAGTACCTGACACAGACGTCACAAGAAATCCGTTTTGGAAGAGATCCATTTGGGTACACTTTTCTGATTAATTGTATGCCAGTCCCCATAAATCATTGCAGGGCCTCCAACAAAAAAAGAGTTGCATTGATGACCTGGTATGCTGTCGTTACACACTCCCCCTTGCAACGTATGTTCTCCATAGCTGTAGATCAATGCTTCTGCGAATGTCCGGTGACTACAAGCTTCTGTCCAGCCCAAGGGACGTGTTGACCACGGCGAGCCATTGATCAGCAGATGTGACTGTCAGTCGCCACATGTTCACCAGCCTGCAAATTGATGTTGAGGCAGTGAATCAAGGCAGTGGATGTAAGAAAGCCCCTTGCACTCTGTATTCTGGTCCCTTCTCTACTGTGACACCTGGGGCCTTGAGTTTAACTGCATCGGTGTATGGTCATTATTTATCACACCCGATAAATTACAATAAATATGATAAATTAAACTATTCTGTGGATCATGATTGTGAACCATGCGACAAATGGCCAAGTATAGCTACCTCGAGGAAACGGGGTAACACTTCAAAGTGCTGAGGGCAAGCAGTGTTTGGAACAAGGGGACAGGGAAGGGAGGAGAGGGGAAATATGGGCGGAGGGGTGAGGAGTTACGCTAATTTATCATATTATAACTTTGTATAGCGTTTAGACTAAAATGACCCTGCTTCAAAGTGCTGAGAAGTGTGAGATGGACAGGAGAAGGAAGAAGGACATATGAACGAGGGCAAGAGGGCCGAGTATGATGCAGGCAAAGACATGGTATTAAATCCTGCTATTGGCTTGGAATGTGTTTAAAGTCACAAAAATGTGCCCTAAAGTGCAGTGGAACACGGAAGGGGACAAGGAGGCATGAGAGAGAAAAGTAAAGACAGTGAGCAATGAGGGCGATAATGGAATAGAAAACAGACAAGCATTTGCAATGCAATAGGTCTCGCATTTATACGAGTTTGAGCTATTGGCATTGTAAATGACAATGCCTTTTATTTATGTTTTAAAAACCCACACATAAATAAAATGCATTGCCATTTACAGTGCCAATAGCTCAAACTCTTAACAACTGCGAGACCTATTGCATTGCAAATGCTTGTTTCATCTGGAGTTTTCAGCTGCTTTCCATAACCACTGCATGCGGGATATTTAAGAGTCTGTAGTTTTCTGCGAAGCTTGCAATCCTGTGTGGATGGTAGCTACCAGAAATTAGAGGTCTAAAATGCGATTCCAACAGGGAAAAAGAATTAACCCTTTTGCGTCATAATTTTTGTGTTTCACTATTCACTATTCACACAAGTCCAGGTCCACGTCACAGATACTGTTCTCAAAGCAACAATTGTTACAACGCGGCTCCCAGAATTTAGAAGAGTCGTAAATATGTTACTTGCTGCATAATTAAGTGAACCGTGCGGCACACTTGGGTTCCGCGAAGCCGCATAATTAAAGCCTTTGATAGTCATCAGTATTGGGCGGGGTAGGCGTCTCCTGTGTACATGCCCTCCCCTGTGCGAGCGGCGCGTGGTGCACCAACGCACAGTGTGTTATTGTACCGTAATGACCGAAGTGCACGCCATTTGTAACGCAATGCAATAAAATGAATCGTTTATTCATTTACAGCTCCCAGTGGCGCCCAGAAGTCTTGGGAAAATCACGCCGCTAGGCTTTAATGTTTGGCAGAAACTGTTTGGACTAACTTAATGTGTGTATTTTTAATTCTCAGCCATTTGTTCTGGTCCAATGAATAGTATCTTGTCATCATTGCTATGGGAACCAGAGAAAGTTAAACCCCCGCTGTGTCTGCTCGCTACTGCCTATCATAAAAGTATACAAATACCTAGTCATAAACATATTTAAGACACGGAATGGGCACCATTTCGTAAGGAAATCACACATAAAAATGGCACCGCTTCCTGGTGCAGTCCTCCTCCGGAAGACGAGGCACTGTACAACCCACGCAATTATACCACACTCCAGAGAGGATAAAGTCGACAACTTCACAAAGTTTTTTGGCAAAGGAAGGGCAGCCAGACCTCTTACACCAAAGCCACTTTTAGGGGGCCGTGCTCTGGCTACAAAATGTATTTAAATATTAAACAAGCGCGCACTGAAGCTGACGGAGTGGGAGGGGGAGTGGGGGCGGGCACGCAGGCTGCCAAATGGTGCGATGAATCACGGCTAAAGTGAAAGCAAACAAGTGGTTGCAGGACTCCAAATGGTGCGCGCGCCCGGACGGGTCACATGCACTGTAGTTGGAGGCCTGCAAAGCCACTGTTTGCACTTCCAAAACGCGCTTACTATAAGTCTCGCCAGAACAGCGCTAAAGCGCTGGTCAGGCGAGACCTAAAAAACGATCGTCAACCACGAGAACTGCCTTAGGAAGAGTGAAGTGGGAACTCCGCCTGCAGTAACATTTGTTAGGGAAGAATACATGTCCACCCTTCAAACAAGTGTGGGCAAAGCCAACAGGACTGGCTTGCTCTTTTAGCTGCAATCCAGACGTGTTGGCAGTCACTGTACTTTACTGTATTCAAAGTAAACCATGCTCCAATCAGACTGTTTCTGGCATTCCGAAACATGTGACGTATGCAACAAGACAAAGTAATGTACTTAGCTGCATTCAGTGTCGTGTAGCTGAGAAAAAAAATAACTTTTAGAGCACATATGTATCAACAAACACGAGGGGGACGTTGTGTGGGGGTTTAGAAGGCTTGCAGGCATGCTGTTTGTCGGGGCGCAGAGATATCACCTCTTACATGCTGCCTGGGCACTCACTGCGCCGAGGCGCTGCAAATGTCCCGGAATTCGGCGCTAGCTTCAAGAAAACGCTGCCCATGTCCCTGGCGAGGCTAGGAAGTAAATCGAGACTCCTGGGCTCACTTTCCACTGATTTATATTGTATTGGTATTTCGATTTTCTGTGCCTTGCCATACTTAAGGCGCTTTGTGTGTCGCCTGGCAGTACTATTTATATAGCGCGTAATACTTTTGGCGAGCGGGGCGCTAGGGCACCAAGATGTAAATCAGACTATGGGAGTCCTTTGGCGTGCATGGTTGAAATTATGTAGTTTTCAGCTTGTCCAATAGGGGGCGTGTTGAGTGAGGTGCATGATTGAGGCCAGGCAACGTTGTGGAAGCAAAGTGCGTCGAGGTTGCAGTTCACTTGAGTTAATTAAATTAAACGAGGCTCACACAGCACATTCCATTATGTCGCTTGTCTGTAACCTTATTACTGATGAAGTGCCCATAACAAGGGAAAACGAGTATTCTTTGATAAGAAATAACGACATCAATTGTCTATCATAGAACGGGCTCGTTATCACAGCCAACCCACGAGGAAAGGACGAAACTGACGGTCGGATTTCAGTGACTGAACACATGCAGGGCAGGAAAGGAGTGGGGTCGAGTCGGATCCCGGACTCAGTGAATTGTGCTGAATTTGTGTCACCAACACACATTTAGCAGCAGCACGTTGTCTGCTTTCTGTTTCGAGCACCCGGCTGTGAAGAAGCTTTCCTATTTTTACTTCCAGCGAGGCCAAAACAAAGGCCGGATTGTAAAGGGCCATCAGCCTTTCTTTGTTTCCCCGAGTATCATCCCAGCTGGGGCCTGTCTGGGGCCTAACACCTGGATGTCAATGCAATGGAGGGAAACAACAGCACACAATTTGTTTTCAGTTCACAAGTACTTTTGGGAAACTATGATGTAGAGACAAGTTCAATCCTGGTATGCTCTGTAAGAATGTCAAATGGATCTGTTTGCATCAGTGTGTCTTCGAAATGGGGTCTCTAGTTGGCAGCGGTTTGCACCCTTTGAATGAATGAATGAATATTATTATTATAAAGTGCAGACTTTGCCCAAAGGCGTCAATGCGCTTTCCTTTCTAAGTAGGGTCCCTCACTCTAGTCAGGGTAAGGGAGTCACACAGCTAAGATAACCCCTGCTCACCCCCTTGATAGCTTGGAACGAGCAGTCAGGCTGATCTCAGAGGCAATGTATCAAGCATTAGTACATACACACACAGTAACACAGTAAAAGGAGCCCACACCAGTTAAAAAAAATAGCCAATATTAATCTGAATAAAACAGAACCAAAATAATAAAAATCCAGCATACACAGTCAAGATATCACTTTTCAAAGATTAAGCAAGTCCAAAGACAGTGAAGGCGCAGGGGAGGTCAAGTACTGGAAAAGCAAAGCAATACATCAGTTCCTTACTACACAGGGGAGGTTATGCTTTGGTTCCTTACTGACAGGAGAGGTGATTAGTCGCTTCCTTACTGCTGGACAGGGGAGGTGATGTGTTGGTTCCTAACTGACAGGAGAGGTGATGCGTCGGTTTCTAGACACACTGCCTCAGTTCCTTACTGCGCCGCGGTGTTCATGAAGAGTCGGCATCGAGGGACGATGCATCGAAAATTGAGATGTGGCAGCAGCGATGCAGGTGCTGCATCGATTTCACAGAAGCGAGGCAGGTGCTGCGTTGATTCTTCAAACAAGAGCATGTGCTGCATCGGAGTTGGAGCGGGTGCCACCGACATTGGTGACAAGGTGCTCGAGACTCATGCTATGGGGATTCTTCTGACGTACTGTGACAGCGACTTGGGGTCTGCAGTGAAAGCCGTGGTGGACGCTTCCAGAGGGAACCACGCTTCGGGCCAGGCAATGGCGATGCATTGATCTTTTGCAGCAGTGCATTGAGAAAACAGACACTAGGAGTTGATGAGTGCATTTTCTCCTTAAGTTCACCAGCTTACACTTCCAAGGGCTAAGGAACTGGATTTAGAAACACTTGGCAAGTCAGGACTCTCAGCAGGAGAGACCAAGCACTGCTAGGTGAAGTCTTTGATGGCTCTGAGACTTGTCAACAGGAGGCAAGCAGGCACAAGCTCATGGAGAACCGTGGAAGCAGGATGTAGAAAGCAAAGTGCAGTCCTTTCACTCCCAGGACAGAAGCAACAAGAAGTAGGCCAGCACAACAAAGCTCAAAGGGCCATATTATCAAGAACGGGCGAAACATTAGCGCCGCTTTAGCGGCAGGAAACTGCCGCTAAAGCGGCGATAAGGGGCTTGATAATATACCCTAGAGAGTTCCAATAGAAGCCCAGGTTCTGGTGGGAAGGACATCAAACCTGGGCTTCTATTGGAATTCTCTAGGGCATATTACCAAGCCCCTTATCGCCACTTCAGTAGCAGTTTCCTGCCGCTAAAGCAGCGATAATGTTACACCCATTCTTGATAATATGGCCCCAAATCTCTATCTGCTCCCAATGGAAAATTACACTTAAAAGTTATTTCAAGGCAATCCCCATGTTACCCTATGGCAGACATAGTCCTTGCAATAGTGAAAAATGAAATTAGCAGTATTTCACTATTAGGACATGTAAAACACACCAGTACATGTCCTACCTTTTAAATACAATGCACCTTGCCCATGGGGCTGCCTTGGGCCTACCTTAGGGGTGCCTTTCAGGGAGTAAAAGGGAAGGTTTGGGCCTGGCAAGTGGGTGCTCTTGACAGGTAGAAATGGCAGTTTAAAACTGCACACATAGACACAGCAGTGGCAGGTCTGAGATGTTTCCAGGGGAAACACCATTTACAACACATGCAATACATCGCATGCCATTACAACGCAAGTGGTTACAACGATGCTTTGTTACATCGCATTCCATTACAACGCAAGTGTTTACAACGATTTGCTGTAGGGGGCAGAAGGTGTTGGATTTGTTGGATTTTTAATCCAACACCTTCCCTACTGTTGCACATACTGGAGTTGGAATAGTAAATTATACTATTCCAAACTCCAGCCCCCCCCTACAGCAAGTTGTTGTAACGATTTGCGTTGTAATGGCATGCGCAGAAAACGCATGCGTTGTAACGAGTGCTATTTGTTTGCAGGGCTACTCATGTGGGTGGCACAATCGGTGCTGCAGACCCACTAGTAGCATTTGATTTACAGGCCCTAAGCACATCTTGTGCTCTTTACTAGGGACTTGCTGGTAAATCAAATATGCCAATTATGGATAAACCAAACACCAATATATTTTCCACAGGGAGCACTTCTACATTAGCCCTGGTCAGCAGTGGTAAAGTGCCCAGAGTCATAAAAAAAGCAAAAAAATTAAATTGAGCAAACAGTCAAAGACAGGAGGTCCGAAGCAAAAAGACAGGGGAAATCATGCAGAAAGTTGCCAGGTCTAACAGTGTGTATGAGCAAACACAAAAATAAAAATATAAATAGCACTTTATTGCACAACTAATCCCAATGAAGCTTGTCAGGTTGTTTTACATCACACATAAAGGCAATTGATCATATAAGTGTCTAAATCAGTGTACTGGAAATGTTCATTTAGACAATGAGGGTTATAAGGTATGAGGCACATATAATCCATGTGTGTAGGCATTATGGGATACATGTACTTAGGTTTCATTTTGGGAGTTTTTAATAGCTAATTTTTGTGATTCGCGATTAGGAAATCACAAACACTTATGTACAAATGTGTCCTAGGCACATTTAGCGATTCCTAATGGGGTCGCAATTGACCTACCTTATTAATATTCATGAGGTAGGTTGCAATTTGCGACCGATTGGGAATCCCTAAAACATAGGGATGGTGGCCTACTGGTGACAACAGACCACCATGTCTGTGTTTGCTTTTAAATAAAGCAACTTTTATTTTTAACTGCAGCCCATTTTCCTAACAGGAAAATGGGATGCGTTTCAAAAACAAAAATGAAACATTTCAATTTCATGTTTTTTGAGAGCAGGCAGTGGTCCCTGGGACCATTGCCTGCTCTTAAAAAAGATTTTGCATGCATTCGCAAAGGGGAATGGGTCCCCTGCAGACCCTTTCCCGTTTCCGACTGGGTTACCAACTGCTCGAAGTAGGTGGTAAAATGTAAATGTTTTGCAACTGCATTTTGGTCGCAAAACATTCTTACGTAGCACTGTGAGTCACTATTAGGATGGAACGCCCTTAACACGCCCCTTCCTAATACCGAATCGCTAACACATTTTTCGATTAGGTAATAGCTTACTAAATTGCAAAATAGGGTTCTGTACATACAAAAATATTTTTTTGCAGTTGCAAACTGCCCTGAAAACAAAAAAGCTACATACATGTGGCCCTGAATCGTAAGAGTGTATGGTCAGGAGAAATACAAGTTCAGATGGAAAAAACACAACACAGTGGTTGGGGATGTCTGTACTAACATGACTTTATTACTACCCAAAGGAACCATTGTTAGCAACTTTAGAATAATGACAGATTAGAAGAGAAAACAATAAGTAACTCAACCTATGCCTTGCTTTGCATGCATCTCCTTGAAGCTGGTTCATAACGTATTGTGCTGTATTATAAGGATTGCAACGTATGAACTGCATGTAACAAAATGATAACTCTTTCAAAAGCTGCAATCCGCTTACCTAGCTACATAAAATACAAATTTGTGACCAGCATGTTACACAAAGAGCTTTGCAGCGGGTACATTAAAACTCTATGCTACGTTAGGAGTCAAAACTGTGACTAGGCAAAACACAGATCTCGCCAAGAAGTGCATTAGTCACCGGTGATCTTACTGTTAGTATTATCTACTGCAGCCGTCTCTTAACCATGTAAGATACCTCAAGGAATAATCACAACTCTCGTCAAGGTGAACCCTCAAAGTCACTAAATTAACCTGAGTTCAACCCCCTGGTAGTCATGGCACAGAGGAGACAGGCTTAACGTAGGCCACTGTGTAAAGTATTTATGCAGTACCAAAACAGTTATAAAGCTAAAATGCCAAACAATAAATAAATCCAAAAGTAGAGTTATATTTAATAAATATAGTGCCATTAAAATAACAAACAATCCACTAAGATGAACCCAGAGTTGAATTTTTTAAGTTTTAAGTAGAGTTAGCACCACAAAGCGCCAATAATACTCAATGGTCGCAGTAGCCTGGGACCTAAGCACAATTTGAAGCCGACTGAGATGGAGCGTGGGTCGGATAAACCAACCAGGTTCATCCTCGTCAGAGAGTTTGCCTTCTGACTTAGGGCCTCATTACAATGTCAGTCAGAAGGCATTCCAACCGACTCGGTGTCGGAATGGTTTCTGACCGACTCAGGTTTGGGGAGTCTGACTGACTGGTAACGATGTTTCCGAACACCATTCACCCATTGACTTCAATGAGAGTCTGTGGTCCGACCGACAACACAGGCTCCCATTGAAGAAAGGGGTGGTAGCGGAAAACCATGCACCCTGTGGCGGGCACCCCATGGTACCTGCCACACTGTGCATGGTTGCAAAGAGGGTCCCATGGGTACCGCCTGGGCCCCAACCGGAGGCCTCTGGGTGAATTGAAGCCTGCTACAGGCCCCCAAGGTTGGATTCCGACTGCCAATCCGTGTAGGACAAACCGAGTCAGAAAGACTGTCTGAGTCCGACATCGTAATCTGTCCATTGGAAACGCAGTCCATAGAGCCGTATGAGTTGGTTCCGAATGACTTGGTTCCTCCAAATGCCTGCAGGAACCGAGTCGGAAGGACCGAACGGTTACCTACCATCGTAATCACGGTTGGTCGGAAATGTTTCCGAGTCGGTTGGAAACACAAGTTCCGACATGGATTTGGACAAACCAAATGCCGTTCTGAACCTTTCTGACCGACATCGTAATGAGGACCTTAGTCTTTTAAGTACCAACCAACAACAGGAGTACACTTCTAAAGCCCCAGGACCCCAGGTGAGGCACTTAAAGACTAATTGGCTATCAGGCAAAGGCCAACGGCAAGGTCCAGTCTAGGTCCAGTTACCACTGGTCATCTGGGTACTTTCAGGTAAAGGCCTTCTGCAGCTTGCTATCTCTCTGTAGCCAAACAGGATGTCAGCCAACTGACCCTTGCATTGCAGTCACAGTCAAGCTACGAAGGCTATTTTTCCATTCCCACTGTAGTAAATGGTACCATAGGTGCTGCTCTACAGGAGTGATATTTAATTTTCAGGTCTTGGGTACACTTTGTATACCATAGACTGGGGACTTATAGGTAAGTTAAATATAACATTCAGGAATAAGCCAATTTAACCATGGTCAAAGGGGTAAAAATAGGCATTTTACTACTGGGTCGCAGTGGTAAAGTGCAGAAAGTTCTAAAGCCAGCAAAAAATATAGAGGCTAGCAAAATACGAAAAATCTGGGGTGAGCATACAGAAAAGCTGGATTATATCCTGGGCGGAGAAGAAGGTGAGAACTGTGTTTGCTTAGAATTAGGGTAATATATTAGTTCCATTGGTATGTAATGGTTATTGGGAGATTATTCTGAGCCAGTCAAGGGTCTGAATAGAAGGCTGCTCATGGGAGGTGTTTCAGAACTGTTAAGGGTTGCTGGAAGGTCTAATGGGCTGTGTTGTTATTGTATAGGTTATTAAAATAGCACATATGGCTCTTACAGGGGTGCAAGGGAGAGAAGAAGACAAGATGGTGCCAGGGAACAAGAGAAGGTTATGGCAAGTGGAGGAAACAAGCAGAGGAAGGGATATGAGATTAAGTCATGTTGGTTGCTTGTATAGCACTGTAGACAACCTTTACAAAGTGCTGAATGGAAAAAGAAGAGGGAAGAAAAAGTTTCTATGGAAATAGACAGAGAGAGAGGGAAAAGAAAGAAAGAGAGAATGTGATGTAATGTCTTGTAGATTGTATAGTGGTTAATCTGCATTTACACTGCTTCAAAGTGCTGATAGGCAATAGAAACGGTATGTGATACAAACAATGAATGGAAGAGAGAGACAAAAGGATAGAGGAGTTTATATGGAAGAGGAAAGTAGGCAACATGTTGAACATGGTGTTCTGTCCTGCTTGTTTGCATGTGAGTACATCACCTCTACACCATGAACATTTTTCATGAAAGGACAAAAGAAGACATGCGAGAGAAAGAGAGATGGATGAAGGCATGCTGGCATTGTTCTAATATTCTTCAGTATTGAGTTCAAATGTCTCCACATTCCTCACGAACAAGCTATGTACCTCCACTATCCTCATTAAGTAGTTAGACTCCCCACAAAATCATTGTTAGCCTACTACGTAACCTCGATTGAACAGTAAATACACTTCATTTTTGAGGTGCATGTCCGCCACAATTTTCATTCAGTTATTTTTCCAATGTCCTGGATGAAAAGTTGAATCCCCTCCACAATCATCAGTGTGATCTGTCTGCCCTGCATAGTCATCACTTATGTTACAAACCAACCATAATCCTAATGAGCTACATGCCCTTCACAATCCTTACTAAGGAGCTAAGTGCACTCAACAATCTTCAGTAAAGAGGATTATGCTCCTCACAATTCCCATTCTTACATTTCCACTGTCCTTATTAACATGCCATGTGCATCCATACAATTTTCATTTACTTGCTTCATGTCTAGTTGGTAAACCTAGGACCCCATTAGGTCTAATAATTCTTAAAGACCACACATTGGATCATGGACGATATCCAACTTACTCAGGCTTCTATCTACAGACCTATTGATAAGGAGAACGCAGCACTGGCCAGCAATCCCATATGGTGAGGGAAGGCACCAGCTTAAGGTGCCACCAAGTGAGATTTCCAAAATACCACAGAATGCAAAAAAATGCCTTTTTTTCAGTGTATTGGGAGAATTCTTGCAAGACAAATTGAAATTTTCCGTGGAGCGCCGAAAACCATCACTCCATTCTGGAGCTGACCAAACTATTATTGAGGCTTAGTGAAAAAATCTTCCCCAAAAGCAATTTTACTGACATCGCATTTAAATACTAAAATCCTCCACAACTTCCCCAATTTTGGCCCCAATTTGCTAAATTTTTACATTGGGCTTACAACTCATTTTGGATGCAGCCCCCTGGAAAATAATTTCAGGATTTATTAAGCCACTCACAGCCCAATTTATGTGGCTTTGCATGGCTTAGGAAACAACAAATTTAACACAAGGCAGCACATAGCGCTGCTTTGCATTGCCCTGAATCAGATCGGCATTCAATGGGTGGGGCATGGACATTCCTGCAAATCGACCCATGGATTTTGAAGCAAATCCAGGTTTACTAAAGTCTGTAAACTTGGTTTTGAACCAAAATTGTGCCCCTACCCAAGGCTGGCATAATGAAGAGAAATATCTTTATTACTCCTCCATACTTCGCCTTCTGCAGTACACAAAAAAGAGGAATAAGCCTCTTAGAATAGTTTTAGTGCAGGAAGTAATTCCTTCCTGCACACAGACTATTCTGACCATAACACAGGTGCAAGGGTGCCTGCGTTGGAGCTAGGCTGTCAAAAGTATTCCAGTGCAAGGAGACAGTAGACGTGCGTGGCATACAGCTGACACAGCTTATGACTTCACAAATTGCATCACTCATGAAATGTTCTGTAATATAACATCACTGATGACAAATGAAATTACATCATTCATGACATCACTGTGCATGACAAGTGCCCTAGTTATAGTTACTTCAGTTAACTATAACTGGTGAATTTCAGTGTTTAATTTTTGTTTGAAAATGAACATATGTTTTTTTCAAACAGATTAATAATAAATATATTTAATTATTATACATATATATTATATGAAAATATTTTTCACTTTTTTAAATTATATTTTTCTCTATACTTTACCATAAGGAAGTCTCTGCCACAGTTGTGAAGAGCTCTACCTGTGTGTGAAAAGTTGGTAGTGGTAACTTTACACGCAGAAATCCTATTGTAGGAAATGTATGTCTACAATAATCTCTAAATTTACACTAAAAAATGGTGAACTGTAAAAAAAGTGTAGATTTACACACAGGTGAAGTAATATATATATATATATATATATATATATATATATATATATATATATATATATATATATATAGATAGATATATTCCAGCTACCAAAATGCGGAGCACTCCCAGGACGTTTTCAAAGGTATTTATTAGAGAAAATGCATTTCAGCGTTTAGCCTTCCTCAGTGCTCATCAACTTAGCCCCAAGCACAAAGCACATTCAAATACAACCGTAAATGGTTTCATTGGAGTAGCAATTATCATGGCCAATGACGAAGGTCTAATTCAGTTCACAGTATATTGTTAAACCTTGTGGCTGCCATGTTAGTGTGTACTTTACTGCTTACAGCCTTATGGTGAATACCTCATTGTGTTGTATTTGAATGTGCTTTGTGCTTGGGGCTAAGTTGATGAGCACTGAGGAAGGCTAAACGCTGAAATGCATTTGCTCTAATAAATACCTTTGAAAACGTCCTGGGAGTGCTCCGCATTTTGGTAGTTGGAATAATTTACGTGATTTCACCCTCACGATGGCGGACAGCAGCACCCGTCGAATAAGTGTTCAGCAGCTGGGTGATACTTGGAGTGTGATGATATATATATATGGCCACATGGTTTGACAAGCGGCAAGGGGAGAGAGTAGGCGAAACGATTCGCCTGATAAGGGGCTGGCAATAGACTTTGTCTCATACCGCTGGGCATCTGAAGCTGACGTGTGGAACACAACCAACTTCGTTGGGGCATCACTTGTTGTTAGGAGAAACGATGTTACTACACAGACACTCCATGTGAACTACACTTACCAGCATGCATCTGCTCAGCAAGGTGCGAGCTCAAGGGGCTAGCACACCTTCCATTGGAGGAGGAGTGATGACATCACAGAGGGAGCGGTCTATTTCACAGCTGCATCTTGTTGGACCCCCTTACAGAGCACAGAGTTCGTGAAACCGGCACTGAAGAGAGCCATTGGAGGCTTGAAACGCGTCTGCCTGAGCGTTTCAGGAACTATGAGCATTACGCGCCTTTGAAAATAAAGCTTTTGTCAATTTACCCCGGAGCTGTATCGTGCTTTTTCTTCAATGGGAGGAAGCTTTGGTTTGGATGTTAGAGTCAGCAAGCAGGTCGCTGACTAGCGATACACCCTCTCGTTCTGGAGCACCGTGAAGAGACCAGCACGTTGTGGATTTTTTGCATGGACTGCATCAACACGGCGCCCCCCCAGCTGCCCAGATGGCCACATGGTTTGACAAGCGGCAAGGGGAGAGAGTAGGCGAAACGATTCGCCTGATAAGGGGCTGGCAATAGACTTTGTCTCATACCGCTGGGCATCTGAAGCTGACGTGTGGAACACAACCAACTTCGTTGGGGCATCACTTGTTGTTAGGAGAAACGCTGTTACTACACAGACACTCCATGTGAACTACACTTACCAGCATGCATCTGCTCAGCAAGGTGCGAGCTCAAGGGGCTAGCACACCTTCCATTGGAGGAGGAGTGATGACATCACAGAGGGAGCGGTCTATTTCACAGCTGCATCTTGTTGGACCCCCTTACAGAGCACAGAGTTCGTGAAACCGGCACTGAAGAGAGCCATTGGAGGCTTGAAACCCGTCTGCCTGAGCGTTTCAGGAACTATGAGCATTACGCGCCTTTGAAAATAAAGCTTTTGTCAATTTACCCCGGAGCTGTATCGCGCTTTTTCTTCAATGGGAGGAAGCTTTGGTTTGGATGTTAGAGTCAGCAAGCAGGTCGCTGACTAGCGATACACCCTCTCGTTCTGGAGCACCGTGAAGAGACCAGCACGTTGTGGATTTTTTGCATGGACTGCATCAACACGGCGCACCCCCAGCTGCCCAGATGGCCACATGGTTTGACAAGCGGCAAGGGGAGAGAGTAGGCGAAACGATTCGCCTGATAAGGGGCTGGCAATAGACTTTGTCTCATACCGCTGGGCATCTGAAGCTGACGTGTGGAACACAACCAACTTCGTTGGGGCATCACTTGTTGTTAGGAGAAACGCTGTTACTACACATATATATATATATATATTATCTACTGGCGGTCGCCAGTAGATAGTTATAGTTAGGACCGAGTTTCCATAGGAAATCTGAAAATTCTATTTTGAATAACTTTGGCGCCGGTTGACTTATCTTCGTGAAATTTTCAAAACTAATGGGGCGCTCTGCTCAGCTCCTACCCTGAAAGTCTCGGGGTGATTTGTCAAGTGGGGGCTGAGAAAAGGGGGGGGTCCCAAAACGCGTTTCCCCATGCATTTTCCCATAGGACCTTTAGTCGAAGGTACAGCCCGAACGGCTGAACAGAATTACTTGAAATTTGGCAAAGAGGTAGTCCTCAGGACAGGCATGTGCCTTTTGCATATAAGGCGTCAATCTGTTCAGTAGTTCCTGAGAAAATTGCAGTTAAAAGTACATAAATATATGCGCGCACGGTGCGCGCACCGAATGTGCGCGAGCGTAATTCTGATTGGTGGTTCGATGTCAGTCAACATTCGAATCGGTCGAAATCAGGAAGTGTCGGATGCCATTTTGTGTGTGGCAGGGAAAAAGAAAGGTGGAGAACGTGAAAAGGGGGCAGGGTAGAGAGTTCCTGACCCCCTAGCCTTTGTCAGAAGGTCCCTGAAGGACCCCGAAGGGTGAAAAAAACATTTATTTTTTTTTCAAAAAATTGCGGGGTGCGCGCACGGTGCGCGCACGGTGTAAAACCCTTAAAAAAAAAACATTTTAAACTGTTTATAAGTTTATAGAAGATATTAACTATGCTGTTCAACTTTATCCAAATAAAAAAAAAAGAGCTGAGCCATTCCATATTACAGGATACAGTCAATCTATAACTATATACATAGGTAGTTTATTGTAAAATAAATATATAAAAAATATAATATTACATACATAAATTAGCATTTAAAAAACCTTACAAATTCACTAAAAAAAACATAGGTTTCACACACGTTATAGTTAGAAATTAGCATTTAAAAAACCTTGCAAATTCACTTAAAAAACCATAGGTTTCACACACGTTATAGTTAGGAATTAGCATTTAAAAAACCTATAACTATTACATATTACATCACTCATGACATGGTCAGTGACATCACTCATGACATCACTGATGACATCTCAAATGACATCACTGATGACATCACTGATGACATCATCCAGTGAATATGTGTCTTTCTGAAAAATAAATATTTTTTATATATGTATATCTAAAGGTTAATGGAAGAATAAATGGGTAAATAAGTGTCTAAATGGATGTTTTTTTTGGTAAAATTCATTGTATAACTGACTTATTAACAGTATCTTAGTGAATACAGTGATGTAATATGTGACGTCATCAGCAGTGGATTGCGGTCGCGCGAGTTATAGTTAGCTGAACTAACTATAACGGGGGAATTTCAATGGTTTTTTACGAGTGAAATGTCCAGCTAACTATAACATGTGTGAAATCTATGGTTTTTTCAGTGAATATATATATATATACAAAAACATATCTACACAGGTAAACTTAGCTTGTCAATAGACCCTCTATGCCTAATATTACAACGAACCTGAAATAAAGTGCTTTTGATTTGCTATGTGCATTAACATTTATTTTTGACTTGCCTAAGATCATGTTCATCCAGACCTTTTGTGAAGCCTGACGTCAAGGAGGAGAGACCTCCCATTCTCAACCTTAATTGAAACCCTGATGTCAGATGCAACAACAATGCCATTTTAAGCTGCCCATTAAAAATCTGAAATCAAATGAGAAATGCGTGTCATTCGGAAGCCTATATTAAGAACCTAAGATCAGAGAGGAACTGATTGTACATGAAAAGCTGTTCTTAAATGCAAGAGCCATGCCATTTTGAAACCTCAGTGTAAAAATGAAGATCTGAGAAGAGCAGCAAGGGCTTGCACATCCTCGCTTGCAACCTTGAGGTCATGTTCAAGACACCTGCCATTCTGAACCCCTGTTGAACAGCTAGGATTGAAGAGAAGTGCCTGGATTCCCAGATCCTACATGGAAAAGCTGATGTCAAATGCAATAGACAACCCATTCTTCACCCTGAAGTGAAATAATTTGATAGGAGAGGAGTAGCATGACCTTCTGAACCCTTGACTGAAAAAACTGGGAGCAAAGGAGATGGACATGCCCTTCTGAAACCAAACTGGAAACCTAGGGGCTTATATCAAGCCCCTGGCGCCACAGCAGCGTCACTTTCTTTGGCGCTCTGGTGGTGCTGTGTGCTCACCCATATTTATGCAAAGCCACTTAACTTGGCTTTACACGGCCTTGTAAATATGGCCCTCTTTCACGTCGTATTCTGCGTTACAGGGGCGTGTCATGGGTGTTGCTGTGGGGGTTCCCATGCAACACCCATGGCCTTTTGACACTGCCCCAGATTTACAAGGATTGGTAAATCTGAGGCGGTGCCAAAAACTAACTCCTTACAAGGGGAGGCGTTAAACAGGTGCAACGAGGAGAAATACTTTTAATTCTACAAAAGTTTTGCTCTTTGTATATGTGCTGCATTCTGCAGCACACATAGAAGGAGAAAACTCCATTACTGTTTGTTTTTGTGCAGGAAGGTGTCCCTTCCTGTACAATCATCCCTGCAATGCAGGCACCCTTGCACCAGGGTGCCTGCATTGGCACAAGGCTGCTGCTTTAGCACCTGCGCAGGGGATAGCACAGGTGTGTGTCATATTCCTGTAATCACGGCACATCACTGCATTTTTTAAATGACGCAGCTCAGTGCAGCAAAATTGCTTGCAGCACCACGCTGCGCCCTTTCATAGTAAATAGCCACCCTAAAATCTGACTATGGCGTGGCCTTCAGAACACTGAACTGAATTTCCAAGATCAGGTAGGATTCACCTTCTCTTCTGAAATGTCCTTTGAAAAATTAACACAAAGAACGAGATACCTGCCAGTTCAGACACTCACTCAGAAAACTGAGATACAGCAGCAGGGGACATGCCGCTTCTAATTGATGCTGTAAGTCAAGGCAACATGGCCGACATGGGGCCGACACCACAGAAAAACATGAAACACCCTGAACTCACCTACTAAACTGCTTCCCTATACTACCCTAGCCCACTCTTTAGGAATGTCACATCCTATGCCTATGAAAAGGCCTCAGTCTTGCACCGTCCCATCACTTCAAAACGAGATGGCCCAAGAATCTGGTCTGTTTCACTGATGTTGAAATGTCTGTATCACAATGAGTGACCCAGTAAACCATACAATTCAATGCAGCGCAAGTAGGCCCACGCAATATTTCCAGGGCGTAATCTCATAGGTGCATATCAGCAACAGCCGGCGATAATTATCGCTAAGCGCACTTAGCGCTAGGATAATTATCGCCAGCTAGCGTGGATTTTTATCGCTGAGATAGCGTGCTATTAGCAACGCTTATCTCAAAAGCGATAAAAATCCTAGCGCTAACTGCCTAACGTGAGATTATCGCTGGAAACCCAGCGAAAATCCTAAGAAGTTTGAAGTTACCTTGTTGATAGGGTCACACAAACTTAGCCATGATATCCACCTTCCATAGGATATCATGGCTAAGTCAGTCCTGAAGCAGGCGTAAGGAAAGTAGCGATAACAGGGGTAATCGCTACTTTTCTTACCGCTATGCTTCATAGCGTGGGGCTTGATGATAGGAGAAATGTCGCCTAGCGATATTTCTCCTGTCATGTCAGATCAGGAACGCCCACTTTGCATCTCATTAGAGATGGAAAACTGGGAGTTAAGATTATGTGCGCTAATGCAAGGTTTCACGCATTAGCGTGACCTTGCTAATTAGGCGATAAAAAGCGGCAATAATTTTCTATCTCCGCGTTGTAAATATGCCCCTTAAACCTTTGCCTTACACGTGTTACACAAAACTCTCGAGATTAGGCTAGCATGCCCTGTCACTTTAAACATGTACCATTAGTGCCAAAAGAACATGTAGCGTGAGTGCAAGAGAATGGTTGGTCTGTTTACCGGCAGAATACATCCTCATGTTCAAAATGGGAGTCAGGTGCATTTTGTGGCAAAATAAAGGCCAAAATGCAGTTGTTTTATTTCAAGTAAATACACTTGATTTTGCGTCACTTATTAAAATTTCGCAAAAGCGAATTACACGAATTTCAAAAAGAAAACACCTTTTCTGCATTTCAGACCTACAGCTATGCATAGAATGAGTAATGTAGTTTCTTGAAAAAACTCCTGTGCAAATGTCTCCTGATAGAGGGCTTGCCTCCCAATCTTTCCTCACTGTGACAGTGACGCGGCACCGGCTCAGCACAGATGCCTCGCGCATCCCTCTGCAGACGTTGGAGCAAATGTATGCAGACCTGAGCTCTATAATGACTCCTAATTAAACAACTGCACGCTCCTATTATGAATAAGTTACACTGATTTGCAGGAATTCTTTAAGCCCCGGCAGCACCCAATTATGGAAATCAAATGATCTGTTTAAGAGAGGCTTTGCTCCGGCTGCATCCAGATGTACAACTATTTATTTCCTGTAGAAAAAAGAAGTAAATTGCTGCAAATGGCAGCCTTCAGGGTGCGGGGAAAAGCAGATCCGGCAAGAAGTTAGCACTTATTTTTCGTAAAAGCTTTTGCGCATGTTTTGCAAAGTTCTTGCCTGTTTGACATAGGATGTGGATCTATATTTAGACAGGAGGCTGTCGAGTTCAGACACATGCTATGAATAATAGGAGACTGCATCCTGAGTGCTGTGCGAGGCGCTACAGAAGCAGTCAATGTGCCTGAATAGAATAGGAGGTGTTTTAGCTTCGTTGGAGAGAAAGGGTGAGAAAGTGAAAGGCAGACCAGAGAAATAGTGAAGTACAGCAAGGAACAGCAAGAAACAGCATGGGAGAGCAAGTGGGACAGAGCACAAGAGAGTCAAATGGAAGAAGAAAGATCAATAGCACTCAGAAAGGAGAGAAAGAAAAGTATGGGAGAGAAAATAATATAGAGAGAGGAAAGGAGGACTGGCAAAGATACAGACAACGGATGACAGAGAAAGAGAGTGAATAATTGTAAGACTATCACAGAAAGACTGAAGAAAAGCAAGAGAGACCAAGGGACAGGAATAAATAGCTAGAGAGTGAGCGAGTGAGTGCTGCAGAGCTCAAGAAAGTCAAAATGAGAAAGAAAGCTCAAGAATGACTGTGAGGCGAAATACTGAAAGGTGAGAGAGAAAGAAAATAAGGCAACAAGAGCGAGTGTGAAAAGCACAGGGAAAGATGCAAAAAGCGACTGACAGAAATAAAAGAGGGTATAATTTGAAAGACCGATCAGAGAAAGAGTGCAGCAGAGCAAGAGAGAGCAAGGGACAATACGAAATAGTAAAAGGGTGAGTGAGTGGTTGAGGGAGTGAGTGAGTGGGCAAGAAAGATTAAGAATGAGAAAGTAGACATAGAAAAGTGGCAAATAAATGAATACAAAGGTCTGATTCACAAACTGCACTTTCAAGTCAGTTTACACTTTTGAGTAAGTCTTCTACTTTTCAGTATTCACAAACTGTAACTGACTATTGTAGTACAGTCAGCACTACAAATGGTCAATCACTGCTACTACAACGCCCTCCCACATGAAATAATACAGGTAGAGCCATCAAATAGAGGACAGGAAATAATGTTAAATTACATTAAATAGTTACAAATAGAAATAAATATACATTACTGTTAAAATATGTATACAGATACCACAGATTTATCATTCAGTTATGGAACTTTTGCAAATCAGGCGCAGTGAGAGTGGAAGAGCATATGTAGCATTACAAAGAGAGGCAGACTGGGAGAGAGTGAGTGAGAGAGACCGAGTGAAATCAAGAGAGACACCGAGGAGTGGTCAGCCCAATAAACGGGAGACTATTGCTGCCCATATGCCGCTCCTGTACCAATGGGCAGCTCGCGCCACACTCGCCATACCACGAGTGAGCCAGATTAGCTTTCACAGGCAATAAGGGCAGCATCTTTGGGGTTCTCCACAGTCAGACTCTGCTTGAGATCTTTATGGCGTGGAACATCCAGAAGCGTTTTCAACTCATGCCGCTCGCGTTGGCACAATCCTGGCTTTATGTTGTAATGACAATGAGGAGGAAAGGTGAGATTTGACAAACTGATGCTTACTGGTAATCAAAGCGTTTGCCACCTTGTTCCATGTCCTTGCACCCAGTACCTAAACTGTGAAGTCATGCCTGTGTTCAGCTGGAATAGTACTCAATGTAAAGCACGTTTCCTGTAAGTAACGCACGCACTACAATTGCATCCCTCCTGCGCATACTCAGACCTTGTGACTAGCAAGATAGGGTTCAGTGCAGAGCAGATGTCTGTGGCAATCAACAAACGGAATGCAACACTACCAACATGTCATAAGATACCCCACGTAATGGAAATGTTTCCTGGGCTTACTCAATATATATCTTACTATCCATTCTAATGTATGGTGTACTGGGTCACTTAGGTGCAGACATTCCAAGGTCAGTGAAACTGACCGGATCAGCCTCGAGTCAGCTCGCTCTGCGAGGATGGGGCTGGAGAAATACCTTAGCATCTTGGCCCTCTTCTCTGCACACAATCCAAGCAATGCGACCTGCCTGTGACAAGTGAGAATAAGGCTCAGTGCTAAACAGATGACGCATTGCCGTTTTGTTGCTCTTGCTCGTATCAAAAACGTACAATACTATGAGGAGCAAGTATAGGGTTCAGTGTACAACAATGAGTGTGGTAATCAATGCATTGCTATCGTGTTCCTCGTCTGTGTACAAGCCAATACAATGCAATGCCAGGTCTGTGATAAGCAAGAATAGGACCCAGTGCAAACCAGCTGACTCTAAGAAATCCACGTGTCACTTTCTTGTACCAAGTGCCATTTTGTCCCGCTTTTTGCTACCAAGTGACATTTTGTCTCGCTTTCTTGTACCAAGTGCCATTTTGTTCCACTATCTTGTACCAAGTGACATTTTGTCCTCTTGCTTGTATCAAGTGCCATTTTGTCCTGCTTGCTTGTACCAAGTGCCATTTAGTCCTGTTTGCTTGTACCAAGTTCTATTTCTGTCCGCTTTCTTGTACCAAGTGCTAGTTTGTTTCGCTTTCGCGTACCAAGTGCCATTTTCTCCCACTTGCTTGTATCCAGTGCCATTTTGTTCCGCTTGCTTGTACCAAGTGCCATTTTCTCCCACTAGATTGTACCAACAGGACTAGAAGGAACTACTACTGGCTGGCCCAGTCAGCTTTTCATATACCTCCCAATTTACGGAAGGGAAGGAACCACCCAGGCCCCCCTCCAAAAACAATGCCACTTGGAACACCTTCTCCCCAATCAGCGAACAGGAAATGTACAACATTCTTTCTTCTATAAACCCATCTAACAACTTCACGGACCCTCTACCTCCCAGCATATTTAAAGAGATCAAAACCTGTATTCTCCCACTATGGTCAAAGATTGTAAACACCTCACTACATCAAGGCACTATCCCTGACTGCCTAAAAATCGGTCAAGTAACACCCATCTTAAAACAACCTATGGCAGACTGCTCTGATCCTAACAACTTCCGGCCCATCTCCAACATCCCCACGCTGGCAAAGCTCTCAGAAAAATGTGTACAGAACCAACTCTGCAATCACATCGAAAACTTTCACCTAGTCGACCAACATCAATCAGGCTTCCGTCAAGATCACAGCACAGAATCTGCCCTTACCCATATTGTAAATGACATACTAAAAATGTTGGATCACAACGAATCATGCCTTCTAATATTGCTTGATTTATCTGCTGCCTTTGACACCGTCAAACACAACAACATGCTGAAACTACTGGAACAAAGGATGGGCTTATCAGGGGTCGTATTACAATGGTTCTCTTCATTCCTCCAAAACAGATCCTTAAGAGTAAAAATGAATCAATCTCTCTCTAAGTCCCACGCGATAACTCTTGGTGTTCCTCGAGGTTCCTCTCTCTCCCCCATTCTCTTTAACCTACTCCTGGAACCACTAGCAAACCTCCTAAAATCTTCTAACATCCACTACCATATGTACGTGGATGACACTCAGCTATATCTCAAAATCGCTTCTCCAGATGACATTATATCCCTCAATTCCATCCTACAAAATACACACCTCTGACTCACGGTTAACCACCTCAAACTCAACGCTGACAAACTGAATTTCTTTTCATCTCTCCACCAAATAACAACCCCAAGATTGATCTGTGGTTGAACCATCTTACAGCCGTCAGATGCTCGCCCCACATTATAGACTCTGCCAAATCCTTAGGTATTACATTAGACAATCACCTAAATATGCAGGATGACATTAGTGCAGCCACCAAAGGAGCAAACTACCAACTGAGCATTCTACGGAAACTTAAACCCTACCTACCACACAAAGATCTAAAACAAGCAGTCCAAGCCCTAGTATTACCCAGTCCGGTTTATGGTAGTGCCACACTAAGTGGCCTACCTAGATACAAACTGACCCCTCTAAGAGCCTCCCTCAAAGCAGCAGCAAGACTTGTCCTTGGAACTAAAAGAAATGCGCACATCTCACCAGCCCAAAAAACCTTAACCTGGCTACCATACGAAGCAAGAATCCAACTGAAAATTGCTTGCATGACGCACAAAGTGTTACACTTCAACACCCCCAGTTACCTGGCCCAAAAGCTAGAGAAATCAGGGGCAGCAGATCATCACCAAGTGTGTTCACCATGCTTCTGAAACCCCAACGAACCCACAAAAAGAAAATGGGCTAGAGCATTCTCGGCTATCGCACCCAAGATATGGAACTCTTTACCACCGGACCTTCTCCTAATTTCCTATACTTCCGCCTTCAAAAAAGAAGCCAAATCTTTCCTACTGACTAAGTTCTTACCTTAAGTCAATATATCGGTGACATTGAAAAGGTATAGATATCAAACTCTTTTGTAGATTGTCCTTCCTAGTACTGGCTTTATTCCAGTCCAATCCCTGTTATCCTATTTTTAATTTATGATATGTCCGGCTCTCACGCATATGTTTGCCTGTTGACCAGACCAATTGTTAATCGTATTCTCTTCATGTAAAGCGCTCTGATACTCACTAGGGTCATGTTAGCGCTATACAAAACTTTAGAAATAAATAAATAAAAATAACAAGGGCCATTTTCTCCCACTTGCTTGTACCAAGTGCCATTTTGTCCCACTAACTTGTAACAAGTGCCATTTTGTCCTGCTTGCTTATACCAAGTGGCATTTTCGGCCGTTTGCTTGAACCAAGTGCTGACAATACTGCGCAAGAGATCAGTGTAAAACATGATTATGGTAATCAAAATATTGTCATCTTGTACTTCTTTCTCATGCACAGTCCTTACAATATTGCACAAGGCCTGTGACAAACAAAATAGGAGTCAGTGCTAAACAGATGACTGTTAGTAACCCACGCTATACCATTGGGTCCTGCTTGCTCGGAACGAGTGCTTACAATGGGGTGTCACTTCAGTGAAGAGCACGAATCGCACTCACTGATGATTATGTTAATCAATACATCCTCTTCCTCATACAAATTCCTTATGGTACAATGCCAGGCCCATGACGAGCAGGAGTAGGGCTCAGTGTAAAAGAGATGACTGATAAGTAACCAGTGCATTGCCATCTTGTCCCTCTACCTACTACTCAGTGATGACAGGTCCACGACAAACAAGAGTAAGACTCAATGTAATGAAGAGGGCTTCAATTTCTACAATCACTGCACAAAAACAAGCCTACAAAGTCTATGAGGCATTGCTATGCAACAAAAGGCTGCTTGGTGCCTTCACTGCCCTCGTTTACGAACTCAAAAATCTCCTCTATATTATCAAACATGTTATGGGCACTTTAGGGGATTGGGTGGACCTCATCTCATCTGGGTTAACTTAAGTTATTCATTTGTACTTGAGGGGGTGGTTTCCCTGAACAAACTAAAAGTAAGGCAGTTTCTCAAGTTGCCTTAACCCAGTGTTGATATGATTCATCAATAGAGGGTTGTAAATTAGTAAGTTCAGTGAAGGCTGGATTGATACAGCCGCAGGCAATCATCTAGTCTTTCTCCAGTCCCACTCTGAGAGTCAATGCAAGATGAATGAGAGAATAGAGATAAGGCTTGGGTGTTACAATGTACAACTCAACCATAGGTAAGCCCAAGCTCCTAAATCCATGCAACTGAAGTAGGACAAACTTCCCTTCAATATTTATAATTAGACGACATGTTTAGACAGTTGTCTGTCTAATCTGGCACACCGCAGTGCACTCCATCTAGGCATCCAAAGAAACTATTTTGGAACTGTAGAATTATCAAACATGTTTCAACATGCGGGGACAGGTGAAGACATAGTCATCATGTACCCTATCTTGAAGCAAATATCCCATGTCCCATCTATGGAGTCAATTACAAATAAAGCACAAATTCCAATGCAACCAACGCCCAGAATCCAACCAGCAGTAGCGATCAGGCTTCCTTGGGGCCCTGGAGAGTCCAAGACTGGAGTTGCCCTGCCGGATTCACTATTGTTCATATTAACCATGCACTGACTTAATTCATCCTTTCTCGCTTCAGCAAGTCTTGATAACCTGTCCCTCTTAAGACTGGTCAAAGATTTTCTTAAGCCAGGAAGACTCTTATAACTCGGCTTTTATTTCCCAGATTAGGACAGTTTTGAGACTATTATGGAATGCTTTCGGTTTTAGTGTAAGACACAAAGTGCATTTATTCATCCAGACCTTAAGACCTTGTACTTTAAGCAGAGGCTCCAAGCAGACTGCAAGGAGTTCCTCATTTTTCTGACTTATGCAATAAACAGGGCTCGACAAATCCACTCGACCGCTCGCATTTGCGAGGTAAATTTTATGAGGTCGAGCTATTTTTAGGTCCTACTCGCCCTTTCTGGCGAGTAGGAAAACATACTAACTTTTGTCCTCCGTCTTTGAAAACGGAGCAAATGTGACACAATAACAAGATTTAAAGGCCTTTTTATTGCTCACAAAGCAAATGAGCAATACAAATGCCTTTAAATCTTGTTATCTTGTCACTTTTGCTCCGCTTTCAGAGACGGAGGTCAAGTAGGTCACTGTTAGGGCGAGGAGATTTTTCAAGGTACTAGTCCTGCAGGACTAGTACCATTTTTCAGATTTTTCGAGCCCTGCTACTAAGATGACAGTAATTGCTATCCTGACCAGAGATCCGAATATCAGTCTTTAAGGGAATATTTCCTACTTTTTACTATGGAGACATTTATTTTAGTGTCCTTTTTTCTCTCTCTCTCTCTCTCTCTCTCTCTCTCTCTCTCGCTCTCTCTCTCTATTTCTCTCTCTCTCTCTCTCTCTCTCTCTCTCTCTCTTTCCTCTCACTCTCCTCCCATCACTTCCCAAGGACAGGCATGCTTACAGATGTCTTTTGAAATGAACCATTTGCTATTCATCCTCTCCACAATAAAGTGACCTTTTAGTTCCCCATTCTCTCCTCGTCTTGCCCACTCTTCCCTTCTCTCTCTCTTCCCCCTCCCCCTCCATCTTTCTTTCTCTTTTACTTCTCTCTTTCTTTATCAAGTTCTGTCTCCCACCTCCTCCCACGAATAGTCATGCTTGTCGATGTTCCACTGTTTGCTATTTATTCACTGTATACCCTGCTCATTATGAAGATGGTTTACTCTCTCTTTACTCTCACTTTCACTCACTCTCTCTCATATTTCTGCATAACTCTCCCACTATTTCTCTCTCTCTCTCTCTCTCTCTCTCTCTCTCTCTCTATCTCTCTCTCTCTCTCTCTCTCTGTCCATTTCTCTCTCTCCCCTTCTGTGGGCGAGCCAAGCTCACGTATGAGCTGTTAGAAGGAACCATTTGCTTTTCATCTTCACACATTTTAATGTAATGAATTTAGTGGATAATTGTCACAACCCCTAGTAACGACATCAGAAACAATAGTAAATGTTATGTTAGTAGAATTTATAAGAGCGCTCGATTGCTCATAGGCATGATAGTAAATGTTATGTTGGTAGAATTTATAAGAGCTCGGGTGCCCATAGGCATCTTGGGACTAGCTTTGACACTATCAAGAAGAACCAAGAGGGGAGGAACAAAGCTATTCTGCATTGAACAACCAGGTTTACAAAACCTCCCTAAACATCAGTCGATTGGGCATGGCTCTAATTTGCAGAGGAAGAGAGTTCCAAGCCTTTGTGGCTCCTATTACAAAACTTCTTCCACCCCAGGAAGATCTTTTGAACCTGGGGACTACCACACATTTGGCTGTTGCGGACCGTAATGTTCAACCTGGCATGTACTAGCTGAAGCTGTTTTTAAGAGAAACTAGATCTTGATTGTGTCATAGTTTATAGGCGGTACATAGAGCCTTGAAAGTAATTCTCTGCCTTACTCACAGCCAGTGCAACTTCCTGATCGCTTTAGACACTGACTGATATTTTGGGATTTTTAACAATAGTTGTGCTGTGACATTTTGGAGAATTTGCAGCCTGTTCAGTAGGTACTGATGCAGACTTAGATACAATCCATTACAGTAGTCAAGTCAAGTCAAAAGATACTTTATTTCGAATTCAGTATATAAATTCATAAAAAGTCACATACATACAATATTTAAATGCTCAACCCACAATTAAAAAGATCAAGTTCCTTTGACAGGTTTTAGCAATCCATATCCGCTCTTGATTTCAGTATAGATTTTAAAAAACGGACAATAAAATATATACAATCCGTATGCAATAATTGTAAAAACATTAAGGCAGGTTTGACTTGGGTGAAATTCAATTTCTTTAAAATTGGAATCAGGAAGGTTTTCCTTGGAACTGAATAAAATTTACAAAAAAACATAAAATGTTCTAAGTTTTGCTGTGATTGACCATCACAGCCACATACTGGTAACAACTGCCCCACATAACCCACATTTGGCCTAGCCACTAAGAGTATGTGTTGCATCTAAACCTAGTTAATAGAAATTTTTCGTGGGTTGTGAGGGTAGACAATAGGTAAGGCTCAGCGGTAGGTGTCGTTATTAAAGTGAGATATGACCGGACACTGGGTTTAGTAAGCTCAATCCCTTCTCTTTCTTGCATCCTGTAATTCAAAAAAGAGGTTTTAAACAATGGGATGTCCTTTTTAAGGATATCTACAGGGTTGGTATATAGAGAACCCCTTCCGATTAGTTCAAATCCCCTTTTAATGTAGGCAAGCCAGGGGATTCGTGCCATGTTCTCTAAAGCCAAGCAATCCCTAAGTATATCTTGTGTCAAGGGTATATCCGAGTTGCGCCAGCACTGTAGCCAAAAAATCATGGGGTTCATCGCTATCTGGTCGGCTATGTGAGGTACTCCCAGTTCTTCGTGAGCCACTAAGTTTGAAGTACTTTGCGGGATACATAGAAGTCTTTTTAAGAACATGTTTTCCTCAACCTGAAGGGATTTTGTCACACCACGTCCCCACAGCTCACTACCATAGGATGCTATGGCAATACTCTTTGCTCTATAGACCTGAAGCATGGCTCACGTCGGTTTCTTCCCTATTTTGGAGGCAAAATTAAAGATTGCAGCATTTGCCCGAGCCATCTCCCCCCTTTTTTTGTGAATCACGGCATCCCACTTTAATCCCACTTTAATTTGTCGTCAAATAAAACTCCTAGATAAGAGAACACCTTAGTGCTAGGGATTAAATCTCCCCCTGTTTTGAATAGAAATGTCTTCTTAGAGCGTTTGCCCAAGCTCATAGTAAAAGACTTTGTACTATTTATTTTCAAGTCTAGCCTGTTCATGAATCCATAAGAGGAATTTAACAAGGTCTGAAGCCCAATTTCTGTTCTGGCTAGTAGCACGGCATCATCCGCGTATAGCAAGACGGAGATACCCCGTCCCGCTATACGCGGGAAATCTGCACCAGTCTCTATCAGGGTCCTCTCAAGATCATTGATATAGAAGTTAAATAAAAACGGAGCCATGATGCAGCCCTGCCTTACACCTTTCTTAATAGAAAAGTCATTTGTGACTTTCAGGTCTTTGCCATACCTAACATTTGCTCGGGTTGAGGAATGTAAGTCCCGTAAAAAATGTATCAACCCTGCATCTGCCCCTCTCACCTCCATGGCCTGCCAGAGCTTCGACCTATTGACACAGTCAAAAGCTGACGAAAGGTCCATGAAGGCGAGATGAATTGAACCGGGATACACCACAGTGTATTTGTTAAGCAGTAAATACAGATTAAGGCACTGTGTGATGGAATCCATACTGACAGTCTGATAAGATCTTATTATCAACTGCCCAGTCCTTCATCCTATTTAAAATAGCCCGCCCCATTACCTTCACAACCGAATCAATAAGTGATATCGGTCTGTAACAGCTAGTATCATTTCTATTGCCTTTCTTGAAGACCGGCACTATAGTTGACAGTGCCCAGCTATTCGGACAGCCTTCAGTGGCAGCTGCATTAAGGACCGAGCAAAGAATAGATGCCCAAAATTGGGGGTCTGATTTAAATAGATCTGGAGGAATCCCATCAGGGCCCGGGGCTTTGTTACTTGTCAGACCCGTGATTCCATCTAAGATCTCCAGTTCAGTAAAAGTTATAGCTGGAATGTCTCCTCGTCTCCCTGTTACAGTATCCTGATCAACCGGACTATCAAACATTGTTTTAAAATGAAGAACCCAATCACCTTCATCTATATGAGCCACCAAACCATCCCCTCCCGCCTGGTGGAATAAAGGACCATTAACAGCTTTCCAAAACCTAGCACTGTCTTTTAAGGTACTGCTGTCTAATAATTCTTCCCAGGCTTCATCTTTTAATGAAGCCTTTCGGAAAGCTAAAGCATCCCTATACGCTCTTCTCAAGGAGCGCACTACCAACAGATCTCTGGGTTTAGTTGCCAGTGCATCTCTTAGCAGTTTTGCTGCTTTTGAGCAATTATTATCGAACCATTTGGGACCCTGATTGACAGTGTGTCCTGATTTTGCTAAAAATAATTCAGTTATTTTCTCAGTCAGGTTAGAGAAAGCGTCCAAAACGCTTTTTGAATTTGCTCCGGCAGTTGAGCAGGTGACTATTTCTCCTATACAAAGAGACATTTACATTTTCATTAAAAGCAATAGGTGATATTTGGGTCCCCTTTAACCTCCTTTTCCCATCTGTGGATCTTAAAGCTCCTGTTACTGGAGCAATGCAGATAGGATCGGATAGGATACCTCCAATATAAACCGTCAGCGGATTATGGTCACTAAATTCATTAATTAAATTAGAAAAGTCCCCTAAAAGTGGTACTAAAGATGATGAAATAAAAATATAATCAATAAAAATACCGTTCCCTTTACCTATAAAAGTTGAGATTGGAAACCGTGTGGACGGGCTCATATGGGACATAACTTACCCCATGTCATATTCACTCAGGAGATCATTAAGTTCCTCTCCCTGCAATGTATGTTCAAAATGTAGACCAGATATTAGCGGACATCCTAAATTAGCTAAACATGTGGAAGAGGGATTACCACATGGGTGGATATTAAAATCCCCCAGAATTAACAAACTATGGAGGTTATTGGCCATATGTTTTTTTAAAAAAGAAGCCAAAGACTTAATATTTCCTCCTTCTGCCGAAATGGATGGGGAATTATAAAAGTTTATTATCCCCCATTCAACATGCCCCTTCCTTAATGTAATTGCTAAAATTCCAGGGTGGGAGTGTGAGATCAAACCCGCTTCGCAATTGATGTCAAGGGATACATATGTTACAAGGCCTCCCTTAGGCCTGCCGCTGGCCGAGGGTAAGGCCGGAACAAAAAAGGCCTAATACCCGTCTAAATAATAATTGCAGTCCATATCCCACGTTTACTGGAGGCTAATGATCTTATAAAGGTTGACAAACGCAGTCCATCGTGGGTCTCTACTTTTCCTGGCCAACCCTGCGATATTCCAAGATAAAATATTCATTCTGAGGGTCGGTGAACAGTCTGTTACTCTTTCTTTAATGGAATCCTGTATAAGAATATGGGAACTTGTTTCACTTGGTACCTGTTGATTTAGTCAGTCACACTCTTCTATGTCCGATAACGGTAGATATCTATTCGTTAATTCTAGACCTAAAGGGAGATGAGTGTTGACCGTATTCCCAGGGGGTTGAGGACGAATAGATAGTCGATGCCGAGAATTCTGTCTTGTAGTATCCCTTGTATGTATGTAATCTTTACGGCTAATATCAGTTTTATTCAACCAGGGATCTTGAGAATAAAAGTAGCTAAGGGATAGGATGACTATATTGGAACCAGAACCCAAATAACACTTGTGGAATTCCTGTAAAATTTTCTCAGCAGTGTATGGATTATCGAAGTTCACAACAATGCAGTCACCGTTATGTGATTTGGTCCTTTTGCCGATCCATTTGGATCTACGAGCCATTATTATATATCTATTAACATCCTGCCCCTTACATAAGTTTTTAGTGAACCATTGATTCAATTTATTTTTGAGTTGACCAAAATCCTCTGTGACCCCGTTCTTCAATTGGGGGACATTACTCAGAATTACAGTATAGGGTATGGACTCCAATGGAAGATCAATCAAATGGATTTCCTGTGGATGTTGGTCAGGCAAATCCCGCTCTCGATTGATCATAGGTCTATCGGTGGTACTATTGGGCTTGCTAGGTTCCTGAGGCCCCTGAATAGATATTGATACAATTAATGAAAGGGGCTGGGCAACTGTTTTAGCCGGAGCCTCTCTACTCTTTGATGTATCGCCATTGTGTACCTTGGAATTGCCGTTTAACGATATTTCTACTGTGTTATTGTGTGAAATGGCTGATCTAATGTCAAGTGTCCGTCCACAGTTCCCCTCTATGAGTGCTAGTCTATCCTCTATGCTACTAAGCTTCTTTAGGATCGGATCGAGTAGCTTTGTTAGCATAGTTTCAATCTTTTCTAGATTGCACTCCTTTACCTGACCCTCATCTGAAGCACCCTTAGCTGCCTGTCTCCCCCTGGTGCTGTTTACAGGGACGATTATATCTGGGTTCCGGGTATTGTCTATTACCCCAAGCTCATTATCATGTACAACCACTTGCTTGCATTCCCGTTTTCCCTTCTTGGTAGGATTTCCAACCTTAGCTGTTTTGGGTTTACCCTGTTTCCCCCTGGGTGTCATCCCTTTTTCCAGTACCCTGGGTTCTACAACAGATGGAATAATCGTCTCCACCAGGGACTGGGAAGTCAGTACGATGTTAGGTGAACCTTCAATAACATCAGGTTCTGGAAGTGAGAGAAATTCCGGAGTTAGGGATAACCTGTTCCTAGAGCTTTGATAATCTAAGGAAAGTCTACGTTCAGTATCCAATATTTCTTGGGTCAATACTGAGTTAGCCTTAGTTAGAAAAGCGTCCAAGGTACCCGCCACCCTGATTCCCAGGTTCGCCTTGGCCTTGATCATTGTAGACAGTTTTGGGAAAATAGATTAACTAGGCAAAGCTTCCAGTATGAACGTACACACAGGTTGTAGACCAGAATTTCCAAGCACCTGTTAACAGTACCTTAGTTCTTGTGAGTCCAGTCCACTGACCCTGGAAGAGGAAGAAGGAAGAAGCCAAATGACGTGGCCCAGCCCAGCCTACTCCGGGCTATGACGGGCAAGGACGGGCCCGCCCTTGGCCCGGGATTCGCCCGAGCGCGGCCCGCGCAGCGGTGTCCACCCGCGCCTTATAAGCGCGTCAGCTGTGGTGTCTCCTCCCTCCTGGGAGTACGGTGTTCTGGGGAATGGAGTCCCCCTGCAGAGCGGCAATTCACAGGTCAGTTCAGCAGCGCGTCCCGCGCAGCGGTGTCCTCCCACGCCTTATAAGCGTGTCAGCTGTGGTGTCTCCTCGCTCCTGGGAGTACGGTGTTCTGGGGAATGGAGTCCCACTGCAGAGCGGCAATTCACAGGTCAGTTCAGCAGCGCGTCCCGCGCAGCGGTGTCCTCCCGCGCCTTATAAGCGCGTCAGCTGTGGTGTCTCCTCCCTCCTGGGAGTACGGTGTTCTGGGGAATGAAGTCCCCCTGCAGAGCGGCAATTCACAGGTCAGTTCAGCAGCACGTCCCGCGCAGCGGTGTCCTCCCGCGCCTTATAAGCGCGTCAGCTGTGGTGTCTCCTCCCTTCTGGGAGTACGGTGTTCTGGGGAATGGAGTCCCCCTGCAGAACGGCAATTCACAGGTCAGTTCAGCAGCGCGTCCCGCGCAGCGGTGTCCTCCCGCGCCTTATAAGCGCGTCAGCTGTGGTGTCTCCTCCCTCCTGGGAGTACGGTGTTCTGGGGAATGGAGTCCCCCTGCAGAGCGGCAATTCACAGGTCAGTTCAGCAGCGCGTCCCGCGCAGCGGTGTCCTCCCGCGCCTTATAAGCGTGTCAGCTGTGGTATCTCCTCCCTCCTGGGAGTACGGTGTTCTGGGGAATGGAGTCCCCCTGCAGAGCGGCAATTCACAGGTCAGTTCAGCAGCGCGTCCCGTGCAGCGGTGTCCTCCCGCGCCTTATAAGCACGTCAGCTGTGGTGTCTCCTCCCTCCTGGGAGTACGGTGTTCTGGGGAATGGAGTCCCCCTGCAGAGCGGCAATTCACAGGTCAGTTCAGCAGCGCGTCCCGCGCAGCGGTGTCCTCCCACGCCTTAAAAGCGCGTCAGCTGTGGTGTCTCCTCCCTCCTGGGAGTACGTTGTTCTGGGGAATGGAGTCCCCCTGCAGAGCGGCAATTCACAGGTCAGTTCAGCAGCGCGTCCCCCCATTACAGTAGTCAATTTATGTAAGTACTAACAAGCTGACTACTGTCTTTTGGAGATCTAAAGGAATAAAAGGTAGAATCTTCTTTATGGTACTTGACGTATAAAATGACAAAGATGTCACTGCATTGACTTGACCAGTAAAAGCGAGTTTATTATCAATTACTACCCCTAAATGTTGGGCCGTAGTAACGGGTGACGGCAGTACACCTAAATCATGTGGCCACCAGTTAGTGGTCCTAAAGGATGAAGGAGAGCCAAATAGCAAAACCTCCAGTTTTCCAGAGTTTAGTTTCAAACAGTTCCTACTCATCCAGGTGCTCACAGCCACCATGCAATCCTGAACTCTGGATCCTGTGTCATTTTCATCCCTGGCCAGAGAGACGACGATTTGTCAGCATAAGATGTGAGCGAGAAGCCATATGATCTAATTACCTTTGCTAAGGGGGTAACATAGACATTTAACAGAGTAGGGCTAAGCGAGGACCCTTGGAGGACCCCACAGGGAACTGAGAAAGGCTGGGACATGAACTCACCCAAGGTCACTGACTATTCTCAATCCTGGAGAAACAATCTTAGCAAGTCCTGGGCTGCTATGGTAACACCAATCACAGCCAGCTGATCTATCAGCAGCCCATGATTAACAGTAGCTAAGGCTGCTGATAGATCTAAGAGGATAAGAGCTGCTCTGCCTCCTTGATCAAGGGACCATCTAATCTCCTCCACGGCCTTGATTAGTGCTGACACTGTACTATGGCCACTGCAGAATCCAAATTATGTAGAACCGAGTGAGTTATTATACAAAATGTGGTTAGACAGTTATTTGTTGATGATTTTTTCTACCATATTCACTGGTAGAGAAAGCCGCTATGCGGGACAGTTAACTATTAGGGTCCAAAGGGTTAAGTGACGGCTTTTTAATTAATGAAGAAGTGATGCTCTCTTCCAGGTGGTAGAAAAGATCCCTGTTCTAACCATCAATTGGAAGACTTCAATTAATTTGGAGGCAATAATATCCGGGTCGGTTTAGTCACCTTAGGGGCACAAGGGGCGTAAGGGAAGCTGGATTTGGCATCCTTGATCAATGTCACTACTTCTTCTAGTGTGGGAGGGACGACCTCTTTCAGGAGTGACTTGCACTGTATGTGACTTGGATAGCAGACCAACTCGTTTGAAGAAGGGGTAAAATTGGTAGGGGAAAAGGGAACAGATTCTGAGAATCTGTCATACACCACTTCTACTTTATTAGGGAAGAAGTCAGCTAAAGCGTTACAGAACACTTGACTTGTGTTAACCCTTTTATTATATGTTTCTGCTGTCAATTTTTTTTACAGTCTGGAAAAATTCTTTAGCAGAAGTTTTTGCAGCTTCTATCATTCATGTAAACTAGGATGTTTTTCCTTCTTAAATATGATCTTGTACTCCAGCAGACATTTTTTGTATCTACTTTTTTCTAACTCATTGTAATATTTCCCCCATCTTTTTCTTGTCTCCTACATGTTTGTGAGTTTTTAGATCCTCTGAGAATCAGGGGGGCAAAGGATTGATCCTCCTAGATTTAGACGCTCTGACTGGGGATAGTAGATTTACAGCTCCTTCTAACCAACCTGTATAATTGGCTACTGTTGTATTCCACATCCTGAGTATGTATTGGCACTGACTCCAGCTGGATAGATGAGAAGGGCTCTGGTTGGATTTCATGCCAAGCCCAGGTGGTTGTCATTCGATGAAGCACTTTTGCTTCGAGATCTGATAATTTGCCGTCTAGACCAAATAAAATAGCACTATGGTTTGTCCAAGTGAGAGGAAGAACACTACTACTGCCTAAGGCAGAGTTATTACTGAAAATACAGCCTAATGTGTGTCCTGCTTGGTGAGTGGGACCCTTGACCATCTGTGTGAGGCTCAGACCTGACATAGCCTATTGAAGTACCAATGAGTCATTGTCTTCTGGTGCCTCTAGATGAAAGTTAAAATCTCCTAGGACTGTGAAATCATTAGATAAAATATTGGATTTGAGGAGACTTCCTATTTCCTAAGCAAAGGCCTGTCTAGGGCCTGGTGGACGATATGAAACATACCTTTAAAGGCCTGTGTTTTTGAGACTTCGAGACTAAAAGCGACTGCCTCACAGAGTGGAGAAGGTATGGGATGGCAATTCGCTGAAAATTCAACGTTGTAAATTATAGCAATACCCCTCCCACATTTGTTAAGTCTATCATGTCTAAATATAGGGTATCCCTCTGGAATGGCTCGGGTTGGATGCAGGATCTGTCCCTGTTTCTGTCACAAATACAAAGGAAGATTTGTGCACATCATAAAGACAGAAAATTCAATCCAGTGCTTTACCAGAGACCTGGCATTTTAAAGGGCGCAGGTGATTTCACTTTCTGTCGTTTTGGCTGCAGTCAGAGCCTGGTCTGGAGCGCCAGTTGGTATATTTGCTCCAGCAGCCCTATGGCGCATGTGGCCCAGCTGAGCTCGCAGCCTTGACACATCAGACTAGAGTGTATCCTTATCGACTGGCATTCAAAGTCGGTGCAATCTTTTTTGCTACCCCTAGTAATGATAGACAGATGTTCTCTGGAATAGCAGAATTTTGGCCTAACATGGGTCCTGGAACTAGGATCCACCCGCGGATGGGCGCTACGGGCTTGCCTTTGGCACGCCTTTGGTCCACCCCTCTGCCTCAAACAATGAGCCTGCCCCCATACTCCATCTCTTCTTCAACACAGTGCCAGTCGAGCCCAAAGTAAGCATCCCCGGAGCCCTCCAACATGCACGAGCCAGTCATTCATTGAAAGGTGGGCAGTACTGAAGGCAATGCCTTCCAGTGCTTGACCAAAGCCCCGCCCTGCACCGAATGCTACTCGTCAGCAGTCGGCACTCTGGTTTCCTATCCCCTTCATTGTCCTTTATCATTATCTTACATTAAAAGCACTTCACCAAAATACCGCCAAAAAAAGATCAGATCTTACCGCCGCTCCCACCAAATCCGCTCCGTTGGGAACTATCGACTAGCCTAGGTCAACAGATAGGAAAGGCCTTGGTCAGCAGCCGGTCATACCTGTGGACGGCCCCGCCCAAAGACGTCCGTCATATCCGTCTTGTCGTGCTCTTCAGATTAAAGACCATTTTTAGACCAGTTTCCGCTCTGGAAAGCGGTCTCTTCAAAGCGGTATGAACCTTACCTACGCGTTGTCGCACTTGTTGTCATGGTAGTTTGCATCTGGAAGTTCCTTTCAATGAAACATCTGCCACGGTACAATGTTTGGCATATCTACCTTTACCGCTGTAATGTGTCTGTCTAGCGCCTAGAAGCCATTAAGGTTTTCAAAACGAACTCCACAAATTAATAAACACAAAGAGAAACTCTAAAATCGTATCTTGTTTTTCAAAATGTCACTACCTCAAGAGGCTTGAAATGAAAATAGCACTTGCTATAACTTTTCCCGGAAGTACTCCCCACCACCTCCCGAGTTCCCTTGAAACACCGTGCTGGTAAATGTCCAGAATCGCGATTTGAGAATGTTGCCGACTTTTCTATTCATTTAAAAGCTGGGACCTGCTTTCTGTCCTTGTTCGACACTGCCCACATATCTTGCAAGTTTTATGGCAAGTAACAGTGAAATACTAAAGACACCCCTCTTCTTTCGAGGTGAATTCAGGCATCTGTCTTCCATCGGGGAAGTGAATGACACTATCTTTTCTTCATGGCACCTGTCCTTCTGATCTAGAGGAAGACAGCGGCTACTCTTGAGCGGCAGCCTGTATGTCACGCTGTAATGTATAGTTGCTGCTGTCCAAGGTACTGGAAGCTGCAAGCAGCCCATTCAGAGCTAGGCAGACTGCAACCTGAATTTAAGCAAGGAGCAAACTCGCCCTCTACTGGCCAGAGTGGATATTTGCAAGTGAAAAAACAGGAAATGGCTGCTGGTTGCACATCTAAATCGTTAATCCCCAGCACCGACCATTACATACTAAAATGGAGGTCTATGCTCCTCCACACACCGAACAGTAAAATTTAGCTTGTAAATAATCCAAATAAAATATATTTTCTGTAAAGTTTGACAGTGTATAGTCTTGGGGCTAGCCGAAAAACGTCTCTTGATTTTCTGACTCGGCGGGGTGACAGCTTCACTTCCTTGGTAATCGTTAAAATCTTAAAAATGAGTAGTTTGAAACAGATAATTACGTGTTTTGCACGAGTCTGCCGAAGCAGCTCTTTTCCACGGGTTTTTGCTATGCCTCTAACTCTCATGTGCTCGCACTAGGTCCTATACTTTCATTAAGATAGTGCGAACACAGAGCACGCCAGGGCAAAGCTCCAGATCTCCCAGCTCTAAGCATAAGTATCTCATTCAGCCCACGCGTTACACTGTGCATTCCAGTATTTGCAGTCATGCTAATGCAGTTATATCACCTAAACTACAAGTCCCAGAAATCACGGGAAAGACAAGGACTTGATAAGCTAATTTCTCGTGGACTTTAGGCGCGAGACTGTCTTGCAATAGTTTTTATTGGTGAGAGTGAGTATCCACCCACCACTGACTTGTCTTCTACAGAAGAGCGAACAAAAAGTAGTTTTTTCCCCCAAGCAAAGGTCTTCCATTATATTCCTCTCCTTTATCCATGGATTTAAAGTATCCTATGCACAAAGAATGGCCATATTTATATGATACAGTGGAACAATCAGAACTGGATCAGGTTCATGTGGGAGGGAGCTACAACAGTACTACTAAAGTACTTAAAATACTCTTAACAAACATACAAGTGTAAATCTCCACCCCTCCTTTGTTTTCTATGAGGAGATCCTCACAGATGTAAGCTTACTACTCAGTACTAAATGTGGGAAGGACCAGGGGAGTGCCTGGAAAAAAAGAGCATTCTTACTACTATGGGAGGGGTTTAAGCAGAGATATGTTTAAGACATGGGCACAGTGGGAATTTGCCCAGGGCTCCCACTTTCCAGGGGATCCTGGGATCTACACTTTCTCTCTAGCTCACTTGTCTGCATTTCTTAATCTCAACCTTTAACGTATAATTCAATATTGGTTTTAACATAGCATGTGAATTAGCAAACAATGGGTAATAACATTCAAAGTTGTTCCATGCAGGGGCCACCAAAGTATTTTTTGTTTGGGGAGGCCCCAAAATCCATCCTAAAGAAGGCACTGGTTTTTGGCAGGAGTAAGTAGGGGTTTAGGGAGGGCTAGGGATGGACTTTCATTCATCCACAAAAGAGTAAGCCCATTCCTCTTTACAAACTGCACTTCTAAAGTTACCATATCCAAAAAGTTACCCAAAACAGTAGTAAATTACTGCAGCTATTTTTTTTGTCAAATGCACTTTTTTACTTTTCTCTATACTTTATGTTAAGGAGACTCCACAGTTGGGGTGGAGATCTCCTTATGAGGACAATTAAAAAACTTTGTTAAAGTATATAATAAATTAGTAAAACCATTCTAATAGTAAATATTAAAGTAACTTAGATATTTATGGTAAATATAGAACAAAAAAAAAAAAATGTTACAGCGCTATTAATTGCATTTTTAAATAAACTTTTAATTCATATAACTATATAAAATTAAACAAAAAAATATTTTTTTGAAGTTTAAATAAAAAAAATCCCAGCATTAGCTTACAAAATATGATTTTGCATCATGCATTAATACATATCATATGTGATGTACAGATGTAATTAAAAGTAATTTATTAATATGTTAATAAACAAGTTGCAACAATAATGTGCACATTCAAAAGAGTTATTGAAATAGTTTATAATTAAAAAATAAATATGTTCACTCCACGGAACTCAGGGAAGCGCACCTGAAGACCACGATGGACTGGTACCTGCATCCATCCAAACGTCGGCAGATCTTCCCCGCCACCTCTGATAGACGTTGGCGAGGGTGCGGATTACTTGGGGACTTTTAACACATATGGTGGGATTGCCCGACTATCCGCCCCTTCTGGGAGGAAATTCTTGCACATATAAAAGACATGCTGGGTTATCCCATCCCCACTACCATGGCGGGTGTCCTTTTGGGGCTTCGTGACTCTTCTCTAGAACACCAGACTCGACCTGCTAAATGATTATGTGGCTTTGCATTGGGGCGGCTAAGATTACTTTGGCAGCCACCTGTAAGAGGAAGGAGGCTCCGGCTATTTCCCTCTGGCACTCTCGCTTATGGAAACTGCTGAGCCTAGAGCATATGTCTGACATTTTCAGGGATAACTATAAGAACTTTGGATTTAAATGGGGACCCCTAGTCTCCTTCCTTTCAAGAGGCCTCCCATCGGCTGTGTGTCCTTCCACCATCAGAGCCCTTCATCTCTTTCAGTTTTGATTGGAGTCCCAGTGTCATATGACTCCTCTATTGTATGAGTGTTGCTGACACGGTTAGGGTGGGGGATGGGTATTAGGGGGGGTTATCTTGTCCTCTATTTATGTTATCTCACGTTTGGGATAAGTTGGTACATGATTTATGTTCATTTCATGTAACGCACTCCAATTGGACGACTTGGGGAAGCTAACGTCGCAGAAGGAAGTTGAGCTTTCTGTAGAACTGCCTGCTTGCATCTTGCCCCAGAAAGGACTCATTCCAAGCTCCATTATGTTTAGAAACTGTATTCACCACTCGGGCCACTCAACAAAAAAAGGAGCTGGTTTATATTGAGCAATGCACCTTGTTCAGCTGTTATGGTCCTGCTGAAGCTTTCTGATCCCCTGTGTGGGATGATGTGATGGTACTAACTCAGATTGTAAGCTGTAAAAAACGTAACCCCTTCCACGCGGGGGTAATTTCCCCGCGGCGTGCGGGGGGTGGTGGCAGCGGTGGCAGCGGTGGCGCTGTGCTCGTGACGAGCCCAGCTCGTCATGAGGCACAGTGGAGCTGTGCTCATGACGAGCTGAGCTCGTCACGACCCCGCCCACTGATTGATTCTCCCACACAGGCGGGGAATCAATCGCGAGTGGGCGGGCCGCGACGGTTATGACGAGCCCAGCTCGTCATGAGCACAGCTCCACTGTGCCTCATGATGAGTTGGGCTTGTCATGAGCACCAAAGCCGTTAATAAACATATCTTTGAAAAAAAAAATATATATATGTACTATTTTGTATGTATTTAAGAAATGTAAATATTTGTATTTATTTTTTGTAAATTTTTAAAATAATTTAATGTAACATTATTTCCTTTGCAGCTTTATTTAAAGTCCCTACCTCCAAATATTTTATACGGGAGGGTGTTGCAGTATCAATGGTTGTCCATGTTTGGGATGGACTTTCTATTGTTTTTGCTTGCCAGTAGTAACTTACACTCAGAAATGTGACTCCAGCCTCCTTTTCAGGGTATGGAGACATGTGAGTCTACACTTTTGTGTAACATTATACCAAGATTTCGTGAATAGCCTAACATAGTAAAGTTACACATAAGAGTAAGAGTAAATTACACATATAACTTAACTCACAAGCATACGTCACTTTTGTGAATAGCCCGATTGAGAGGCAAACAAAGGAAAGTCCCACTAAAAGAAACAACTTTATCTTGCAGGACGCAAAGACTCAGAAAGAACTTGTACCAGACCTTTAGTCTCAGGGAAGACACAACCTCTTTTTTTGGTAAGACTCCTTCCAGCATTGCTTTATCTGAAAGAAAAAAAAGTAGGCAGAAGTGATCCATGCCAGGCCCTTGCTGTCAGAGACAACACAACCTCTGTCTCTCTCAGGAAAGACAGAAAGCGGTACTTAATCTGCACTAGCCAGAGAGTCAAAAGGGATCCATGCTAACCATTGCTGTCAGGAAAGGCACAGGATCTGTCTCAAGGAAGACACCTCCATTCAGAGCTTCATCTTAAAGCAACTGAGGAACCAGTAGGATCCATGCCAGCCCCTTCCTCTAAGAGAAAACACAACCACATTTGCATAGAAGATACCCATATGCACTTTATCTTGAAATAATTAAAGAGTCAGAAGGAATCTGAGTCAACCCTTGCTCTCAGTGAAGACACATCCTCTGTCTCAGGAAGACATCTCCATTCAGAGCTTCATCTTAAAGGGACCGAGGAGCCTGAAGGATCCAGGCCAGCCCCTTGCTCTCCCTGAAGGCATGCTCACTGTCCTGTGGAAGACATCTACAGGAAAAACATAATCTTTAAATTAACTAAAGAGTCAGGAGGGTTCCGAGCAAACCCTTTGCTCTCTGGAGCAACACAACCTCTCACTCAGGGAAGACACCGCCAGGCTTTTCATCTTGACGTACTGAAGGAGTCTGCAGGGATTTTCACCTGTGCCTTGCTCTCTGGGTAGACACCTCCATTTACAGCATCATCTTAAAAGAACCGAACAGTCAGTAGTGATCCGTACCAGTCCCTTGCTCTCAGAAAAAGCACCACCTTAGAACTTAGGAGTCAGAAGGGATCAAAGCCAACCCCTTGCTCTCAGGACAACGCAATCTCTCTCTCAGGGTAGACACCTCCAGGCTTTTTACCTTGAAATATCCAAAGAGCTAGGAGTGATGCGTGATAACCTTTTCTCTCTGGGAAGAGAGGAAGACACCTCCATTTAGAACTTCATCTTAAAGAAATCGAGTAGTCAGTAGGGATCCATAGCAGTCTCTTGCTCTGAGAGAAGGCATACCCACTCTATCACAGAAGACATCTATAGGAACAACTTTATCTTAAGGGAACCAAAGAGTCAGAAGGGATCCATGCCATTCCCTTGCTCTCAGGACGACACAATCTCACTCTCAGGGAAGACACCTCCAGGCTTTATATCTTGAAATAACCAAAGAGCGAGGAGGGATGCAAGCTATCCATTGCTCTCCGGGAAGACACTATCTCTCTCTCTCTCTCAAGGAAGACACCTCCATTTAGAGCTCCATCTCAAAGGAACCAAGAAGTTAGAAGGGATCCATGCCATTCCCTTGCTCTCAGGACGACACAATCTAACTCTCAGGGAAGACACCTCCAGGCTTTATATCTTGAAATAACCAAAGAGCGAGGAGGGATGCAAGCTATCCATTGCTCTCCGGGAAGACACTATCTCTCTCTTTCTCTCAAGGAAGACACCTCCATTTAGAGCTCCATCTCAAAGGAACCAAGAAGTTAGAAGGGATCCATGCCATTCCCTTGCTCTCAGGACGATACAATCTCACTCTCAGGGAAGACACCTCCAGGCTTTATATCTTGAAATAACCAAAGAGCGAGGAGGGATGCAAGCTATCCATTGCTCTCCGGGAAGACACTATCTCTCTCTCTCTCTCTCTCTCAAGGAAGACACCTCCATTTCGAGCTCCATCTCAAAGGAACCAAGAAGTTAGAAGGGATCCATGCCATTCCCTTGCTCTCAGGATGACACAATCTCTCTCTCAAGGAAGACACCTATAGGCTTATCATCTTGAAATATCCAAAGAGTCAGAAGTGCTCCTTGCCAGTCTCTTGCTCTCAGGGACCACGCAAACTCTCTCTGGTGGCTCTTCAGCCCCGCTTCAGCACTAGCATACAGAGTACCTGAGTGTTAGTGTGTAACAATTCTCTAAAGACATCCCTGCATGCTGACTGCTACATACGCCAAACAAAGGATAGGAGGGGTGACAGCCTCTCATTCTGCAATTGTAGTCATTCTATGTCTGGATATAATATCAGTCTAAAGCAGTCACTCTTCTACTCACACAGACAAAAGAGCTGTTCAGCGTTCACAGGTTTATAAGCAGAAAGTTATCCCCCGCCTTCAGAATATCACAGAGAGCCCCTCTTCCTCCTGCAGACACACAACATGAAGGTTTCCCAAACATCACATCCATTTTCTCATCTGGCCCTTCAACTGAATGACACGGTGCACCGAAGGCACAACCTGGGACACAAGATTAGTCAATGCTGCAACTGTTGCTTGAATGGGAGACATGCTAAAGCCTTGTCTGCACAGCATATGCAGAAGTTTAGGACACCTTGTGATGACATTCATGGATTGCACAGTGTACGTAACGTGTGTCCAGCAATGACTGATAGCTCCCAGAAGATAGCTAAGAGATAAAATAAGCTGAAGACATGTTCATGAATTTGTAACAACTGTTTTGGGGTGAACCCACATATTATTTCCCTTGACAAACTATAGTGTCTCTTTGGCTCTTCTTTTGTCACAGTGGCCTAGGCCGCCTCATTCTCTCTGTCTTTTCTCCCTCGCTGTAGCCAGGGGGCTCTTTCATCTAATCATCATGCAGAAACCCAGGAATTGTGGGTGATTTTGCAGCACTCTGTATAATTTGCACCGCGCTTTCATCTGAAGATGCTTGGATTTTTGCTAAGTGTGTGATCTTTTCTGAGTTGTTACAAACTTTTCTTTTATGTAATATTATTTATCTTTTGCTGTTTTCTCTTTTCCATTTAGGACTAAAAATTGCATCATTTGTGTCACCATTGCTCTTCACCAGCTGCATGTCAGCAGTGCTTCAGTCCACTGACATGAATAGTGCGCTTTTGAGCATTGGCAGGTCACATTGTGCTATTAAAATCATCTTTACAAACATTTGTGACATAGCAAATGCTTTGAACACCAGACACTCAGGGACTCATTCACAATCCCAGTGTGCCGCTGCAAAGTCACTTTTATTGACATTCCAGTGGTGCACAGTGCAGACTCATATCTAGGAGGCCAGTGAAAGCCACCGTGCGTGGCTTTTTGTGGCCCCGTAGATATGGTATAAGACAATGCAGCACAAGTCGCTGCTTTGCCTTACACTGCATCGGAGAGGTGTGCCATGGGTGTTGCGTAGGGTGTTCCGACTCAACACCCATGGTTTTTGACACATTCCCAGATTTACAACATAGCGTAAATCTGGAAATACATCAAAACCCTGCTCCTCGGAAGGGGTGGTGTAACGGTTGTTTTTGTGAAGGAAGGTGTCCCTACCTGCATAAACCTGATTTCAATGAAGTCACTCTTGTGCCTTGGTGCAAGGGTGCCTGAATTGATGTTCGTTAGCCATTTATGTGCCAGCGCAGTGTAAGAGGACAGAATGCACCGTTTCTCATATATACAGTGCATTCCAGCCCTTTTCTTTTGACACAGGGCAGTACAGAAAGAAGCCTTGCAGCCTGCCAAAATTCACCTCACTTCCTAAATGGAAAGCCCCACACATGGCAGTCATGATGTCTGTGTCTCACAAGCATGTCAGTCTGGCTAATTTTCATACAAAAAATATGTTTTTCTGATGCTCTCTTTAGATACTCCTTCTAGAAACATATACACATCCCTAATCCGTGCTTCCATTTTCTTTGTTCCTACTTCAAAGAAACCGTCTCTATTTCACTCATTAAAATAATTTACCCTTTCAGGCCTCTACGTCTTCTGATGTTCAGGTTCTTGTTAGATCATTCTTTCAAACCATTTCATCTGCTCCAGTTATGTTTTCTCACATTTTATGTCTGTGTCTAAAAATGTCTTTATTGTCTATTACTTTCCTTTCACAACATTATTATCCTTCAAATAATCCTTCAAATCATGTATTCCCATATCAAGATATATAAAGCATTATATTATGTGCTACCACTAATGTTAAGCAAAATAGAGGCAGCCACAGGCTAGCAGACAGCTCCTGGCGCCTTAGGCAAAACATGAAATCGACTTGCCCAACATTGTGTTTTAATTGTATATATTTATATATTTTTTTCCCGCTAATTCTGCGCCAACAATAACTTTATGCTTTAGGCAACTATATAGGGGCATATTAGCTAGGGCTGGCGATATATTTATCGCCGCTTTAGCGTCTGTTTTCGGGCAATAAGTATATCGCAATATCATCAAGGACACGCTAGCGCGTGTTTCTTTGATGTAGAGCCTGTTTTTTCACAGCCTCGTCTCGCATCGCTAATGAGATGCAAAGAAGGCATGGCTGTGAAAACAACACATGAAAATATCGTGAAGGCAGCTTTGCGATATTAACAAGGAGGTGCAGCGATAAAAAAAATCGCGCTACCTCGCCTTAACGCTGGAATTTAATGTCTGTTAATTTCCAGACTAAGGCATACTAATAATGGTGGGTGGATTATGCTGATACGACCACAGGGTCGTATCAGCAATGTTATCGCTGTTTTCCATGGAACATCGCTGGAAAACCAGCGATGTACCATGGTAAACACCGCTATCGCTGACATATTATCGCCATATATATTGTTAATATAGCATTATCATGGCGATAAATTTCAGCGATAGCCGGCGATAATATTTCTACCGCTATGTGGGGCCAGCGATAATTATCGCTGGCCCTTGTTAATATGCCCCTTAGTTCGCCGACCTCGAGGGTCCTCTCATGAATATAAACGCATTTCAATACAAACATTCTTTCATTCTGCCTGTCGATTTATCAAATAGGCAAATTCATTTTTCCTCCTAATGAACTGTCAAGCACTCTGTCTCCTAAAATTCAAAATTAGTGGGTCCAGTGTTTGCCATGATGAATATTCCACCTAGCAGTAGCTTCACACGTGTTGGAACTGCATATATTTATTATGCACTATTTAAATCTCTGATACACTGGTAATTCAATACATATTTGCAAAGCAACCAATGAATGAAAAAACCTAAATCACTTATCCAGGAAAAAAGGTAGCACCTGTCTTCATCAAACATACAGTGGCTCTCTAGTTTTCGCAGATTCCTACTGTGCACATTTATAAACTAGTTTGTCATCCTTTAATTTCTTTCAACATTTGTGGAAAGATATTTTACTACCAATGTGCATGATAACAGCAAGTGTCTGAACTTCGAATCACAATGGGGCATCATGTGCAAAGTACTTAGAATATTGTAAAGATTGATGCTGATTGCTACCAAACTCAAGGGCTTGTTTACGCTGTTGGACAGTATGGGCCCAAATTCACAAAGGCATTTTGGAGTATGTACTGTGGTACTTCAGTGATACTACTTCATGTAATACAAACTTTTAGGAGAGACATTGAAGTGGGACATGCTAATACAAAAACATACTCATTTGAGAGGGTGGAGACTCTCAAATCTACATCTTGATATAAATCTCCATTTGGAAACACTGAATACCAAAACAATGGAGATTCTCCTTGGTGGTTGAGTAGATCTACACTTGTAGATCTACTCAAACTCCAAGGAGTAAAATCTAACAATGTAAAGGTACCTTTGTGAATCGTACCCTTTGTGTGCATTTCATAATGCTTTTTGATTCTTCTCCATTGTGCCTTTAATCATCATTTTCTAACGAAGTAGGGGGCATATTTACAAGCAGGCGATAAAAAATTATCGCCGCTTTTGCGGCCGTTTTCGCCCGAAAAGCGGCGATAATTTTATCGCCTAATTGCAAGGCCACGCTAATGCGTGAAACCTTGCTTTAGCGTCAGGATTCCTAACGCCCAGCTTTGCATCTCTAATGAGATGCAAAGTGGGCGTTCCTGACCTAACATGACAGGAGAAATGTCGCTAAGCGACATTTCTCCTATCATCAAGCCCCATGCTATGAAGCATAGTGTCAGGAAAAGTAGCGATAACCCCTGTTATCGCTACTTTCCTTACGCCTGCTTCAGGACTGACTTAGCCATGATATCCTATGGAAGGTGGATATCATGGCTAAGTTTGTGAGTCCCTATCAGCAAGCTAACGCCACATTGCGTGAGATTATCGCTGGGTTTCCAGCGATAATCTCACGTTAGGCAGTTAGCGTGAGGATTTTTATCGCTGAGGAGATAAGCGTTGCTAATAGCACGCTATCTCAGCGATAAAAATCCACGTTACCCGGCGATAATTATCCTCACGCAAAAAGCGCTGAGCGATAATTATCACCGGGTGTTGCTGATATGCTCCTAGGTTTTATTGTTATTGTTACCACAGTGGTCATATAGTTACGTTTGTCTCCTTCGTGGTGTGTCCATCTACTGTCCTATGTTTCACCAAGTAATCCCAATGCCTCTGACCAATTTTGAGTCTGAACCACCTCTCTTAATGCATGCCAGTCCTAAACGTAAAAATTGTGGGATTGCCACCTTTTTCGTGGTTGTCTTCAGAAGTTTAGTTTCATGTATAAGATAAGCAGCAACATCCTTCTGCCCACCCTTTCTTTTAGAATATGTTGTTTTATTCCTTTCCTGGAAACTGGTGGAGGTCTGGTGGAGGTGGATTCTGTTTGTGTTAGTTCTGATACTTACATAATTAAGATTTGGGTGGTGATTGGGTGGTAAATGTGGATGGCAATGCACTCATGCAGTTAGAAAAAGGCATTTGGATGACTTGCTTAGATTCATTTCCTCTCACTGCCTGGCACCTGGGATCTGTATCCTTGGGGGAGTGGGGTGGGGATTTTATGTAGAGGATCATGACTGAGATAATGGACTCATTATTATTCTTTGTCTGTGGTCATTGCATTGTTTCTGAGCAATCATAGATATGGGACCATTCTCTACATGGGATTAAACCAATCATGGCTTTGTTCTACGCCTTCTCTTTTCTGTTGTATGTATAAGCATTCTTGGAGTTTTGATCTTTGAATCTGGTTTGTTTGTTCTTCTCAGGTGCTTCTTGCCCCCCTTAGTTTCAAAATGTATTCTCCAGTGTTGTTTCTGTTTTTGTGCAGTGTATATAACAGAAGCCCTAGTTCTAATGAAGCAATTTGAAGATCAAACTCCCATTTCACTGGTCCAGTCCTGTGCTTACAATTAATAAACGGGAAACATCCTTAACCACGAAGGCTTTTCTACGCGTTACGTTTACAACGGTACACTTACCACATAAACGTCTTTACCACGCGTATGCCTTCCATGACCGTCTTTACCACGCAAACTGCACTGGAACCTGTTCATCTTTGTCCGGTTCAGTTTGTTTTTGATGTCGGCGATGACGCGTGTTCAAAGGTAAAAATAGAAAAAGGGGGTTTGGGGGTCTCCCCCTAAAAATAAAAAATGAAAAGCATGCAGAAAAAAAAGGGGGCTTGGGTGGGTCCCCCCCCCCCAAAAAAACATGTAAAAATGAAGGGAAGTGGTGACAATCGGTGTCGTTTTAGAGGAAACAGAATGACGCTTCCTCTTTACGACGTAGGACGTAAGCAAAGAAGATCGAGGAGAAGACGTGAAGAGGTAAGGAGAATAAAAGTATTAAAAATATATATACATATAGATTGAAGGTAACGGGCAGGGGTAATAATAATGAATGGGTGGTCACGTAAGGGTACAGGGGAGGGGTATAACCTTTACCAAGAGTATTCAATTACCATGCAAGTATCCGTGGTAAAGGAATATTCGTGGTAAAGGTTGTGCGTGGAAATAGCATTCCGTTGTAAAGCATGCGTGGTAAAGGCATGCGTTGCAACGGAATGCGTTGTAACGACATACAACCGCCACTTTAAAATTATCGAAGGAAGCATTACCCCTGCATATTAGGCACACTGTCTAGCCTAACACGACCACTAATTGCAGAAGGATGCGCTCTGGAAAGAACTGTCAAAACACACCACAAAGAAAATGTCACAAAGTAACCAAGAACCTTCTGGGCCAGGTCATTTCAACATGATCAGTTTATGCCATCCAGTGTAGATAAACATAGCTCTCTTTTCCCAGTCTAGAATCTCTAAAAATTATAAACAATATGAATGTTAGAATGCTGTTTATTTGCTATAGCTGGAGGGATATAGGACCATACTGAGGAGCGGGTGCCCTCGAATGCCCCTCACGCTGTGGCATGACCAGGCGTAGCGTGTAGATAGATGCTGCAGGGCCTGCCTTACTCCTAGCACTGGGTGAACCACCCAGGCCTACCCCCCCCATGAAGTCAGAAGCTATGTTTTATTACCCTCTTTGGTGCTGCCGGTGGGGCCTTCTGTGGCTGGGTGCCATGCTCCAATGAAATTCCCCCAGGGGACCCCACACGTGATGCTACAGACTGACCAGCCCACGAGGAAACCCAATACCCTTCACAGGCCCGGATGTGGCTGAAGATGCCCGCCTTCACTGCCTGCTAGGTCACTACACAACTGGCCTCCTGCTGTGTGGGCCCCCAGTGGCAGCTACCCTCTCGTTGCTCCCCCTTATCCTGCATTGGGTTGCCACCGAACAGATCCGGCTGTTGTAGAGTGCCCAGGCTTGCTACCAGGCTGCTGCTCACTGCTACGATGCACTCCACAACCCTGCCTCTCCAGTGAACATGGGCCACAGTTGGCGGTGATAGGCTCCCAAGTGAGGGTGGCACAGATGTCTTAGGGACCACGCCTCAACCTAATACCTTGCAAGACACTAGTCCCAGAACCGGGGGAAGACTCAGGTATGCCACACCACATAAAAACAACTCGAATCTTGTGCAAGAGTGCTTCATTCCCAACAAGGCTGAGGGCTACACACTCTGACTCATTACTAACCTCCCCGGCCATGGCACCCAACAGGCCAGAAGGCATTGTCACCTCATGGTAAACATGCTACTCCCTTGAGTACTGAGGGCATGTGACCTGGGCTGCAAACATATTCGCACCCCGCAACATCTGATACCAAGTAAGTCTCTGCTGTGATCCTGGCATTGACCCCCACCCTGTTTTTAATCGCTGTCCGCTGACTCTCTGGAATGGTGCATGAACCTAACACACTAACCTACTTTGCTCATTGGATCCTCCTGCGAAGCCCTCAGATCAGCCCTGTGGGGCTGCTCGTGCTGCACATCCCCTGGGAATTGGCCCCAATGATTGTCGGTTCCCCTCCTTCTGGCGCAAGGAACACTCCCACTAGAGTCTATTCTGGATTGAATGCATTTCACCCCAAGTACCGCTGCTGATCACTGACGCCACAGACTGGGCTTCTCACGCCACGTTGTTCTGCCTCACTTGCCTGGCACACAGAAGCGGGCCCAGTATCCAGGAAGAGGAAGAATCTTCACCACTGCCTGCACAACTTGCGACTCGTCATGGCCCCATGGAGCGAATCCTCGACCCATGGTGATCGGCCTGCCTCACTATGTGAACTGTGCTGCAGTACTTCAAGAAGCCTGCAAACTACCATCACTGACAGTAGAGAATGCAAGGACAATGATATTTCCTGATGACACTCTGACAGTGCAGCAGCAATGGAACTCCATCCTTGCAGTTAAGAGGTCCCTATGAACACTGGAGGTTAGAAACTCACTTCTATTCCCAGTGAAACTTAGCCAGATATCATTCTTCACAGATTGGATTGAAAACTTGAAACTTGCCCCCTCTGGCTCTGTTGCGCTTAAAACCACATCCGTGGCCGCCCTGCTGAGGGAGGTCACCGATGCCTGCACTGCTCACAGGGCCACTCACCACAACCACACAACACCCTGAACCTGGAGTAGATGATCCAAGAATGACGTATGGCCCTCCAGGTCGCCGCCACAATCCGAGATCCGACGCCCTTATCAGACCAGGATGAAGAGCTGTCCAAATCCTCCAGTGACGACTGCTCATCATAGATCTCACCCTCCAAACTGGACTCGGTCATACCTCCCCTGTGACACCTCAAAGTGCAGAGGACCATGGCTGAACTCTGAAGTGCACGGTACGGTACACCTTTTCACTTTTGCTATGACATATAGCCAGTGGCCATGGTCTAATTGAGTTTGGCAGTGATGGATACCTATATACTCCCCACCTCCTTTTTATCCCTTCTCCCCTCTCCTCCTCCCCTTTCACCACTTTCCCTTCCCCCCATGTTTGTTTCTCCAGCCTTCACCAAGGATAAGTTTCTCGCCTGCGTGGGGACTGTGGAATGCTGACACAAGTACATTGTCCTTCATCATTGTTTACTCTACTTTTGAGGTCTCGCCTAGGCAGCGCGCATGCTCTGCTCTAGGAGGGCCTTTAGCCATCAGTCTTCGCTTTTCAAGCACTGCACTCGTGCTTGTGGCAGCATCCACCTTGCGGGACCGAGCAGCGGCACGCCATAAGCACGAGTGCAGTGCTTGAAAAGTGAAGACTGCACGCGCACACACGCACAGCTTACCCTCCCCCACCTCCCTCTCTCTCTAGTGTTTTCACCCGCACCCCTGCAGGCTCAGAGACCTTTCCTAGTTTATATCATGTGTCTTTTGATGATAGTTTCGTGTTGATTTCATTCGTATTTTTTCTTGTGGTTTCTTAACATATTGCTTAGTTGCATGGATTTATTACCTACATCAAACGGTAAAGATCTACACAGTGCCAAAAGATAAATCACCATATGTCAGCGATGATTTGGGATTGGAGGCTCCAATAGAGACAGCCAACAATTAGATATTTATACTGTACATTACCCTTTAAAACTGTCCATTTTGTGGAGCGCTGGCAGCAGAAACAGCACACAAAACGGAAGGTTCACTTTTGCCCAGATGCAAAGTCCAAAAATCAATATGGGGTCTTTGACATGCCATCCGCCATGATGCACCCGGGAAGGAGGTAGGTACCTGTCTCTGTTTGGGTGAGAAAGCTGTCCTTTCAGCGTGCCTTCTCGTACAAGGTACTGCTAACTCGAGCGCGCACACACACCTCACACACACATGCGCACACACACACGTACAAGCACACACACTCTCCCCCACTCTCGCTCTGACTGGCTTTTCTCACTTCGTTTGTTGTTAGCCATGCAGTGCGTCACAACAATAACCCCACACTAATGGCCCCGTGATGGCCATCCGGCAGACGGAAGAAGCAGTCACTCTACCCCCGTCAAGTGGCACACTCCAGGAGCGGCATTTAAATACACCCGGCGAGGGAATTAACTTGGGTCTCGAAGGGTCTAAGACCTGATGCCTATTACTTGAAGCTGTTCCCTGCACCTCATTTGCACTTGGTGGAGTCGAAGGAAGGGATTTTTGTTCTGCCAATGGATACAATATAATATATGGCAGTGGACAGTCTAATCTGATGTGCTCGTCACTGCTAATTTCCTCCCCCCCACGCACTAACGCACATTAAACTACAGGGGCTTAATAGTGAAACATGCGTTGGGTGGGCCAAGAGGCGTATAAGTGCTGTTTGTCCTGTGTTAGCCAGGAAGAAGGAGGTAAGGCTGTTCTTTTTCTTTAACATTTCGAACCAGCATTCTCCAAAACAGCATGCTCTCCCGTCTTCTACGATAGCGCCCTGCTTTATGTGAAAGTTTTTGATCACTCCGTAGATGCTTGCTAATATGGGCCAAAAACGATACTTATGTCACAATGCTAACGTTGCACCCAAAAGGGGCATTTATATTTCTCTAATTGGAATGTTTTTTTAAAATTAAGTAGCGATTACAGCACAAAGCAACAGTAGAGACAAATAAAAACGCGATAAATTACCAAGAGGCTGCTCCTGTTTTCTCAGCGACCTCCCTTGATTGAGGCTTTCTTTGCTCCCTCCCCTGCACCAAGGCTTTGCCTTCCAGCCTCTCCCAAAAACCAGCTCCCCTGTTGCCGTAAGTGTAAAGTGCGGTTGAAAAACAAATTTAATCCAGTCGTGGATCTTCAGCCGTATAAAACTTGCAAATGGGCAGCTGTTAGGAAATTGCTACACGGTAGAACATGGAATGGTTGCGATATTGAACTTAAATGAAGGGATAGTTTGTTTAATCCTTATTGCACATATCCTCGTCACGTCACCAGTGCCATGTGAATTAACAGATGATGTTGTAGCACCCAGGGTATTGTGCTGCATTGCAAAACACCTATAAATTCCCAAAGGCGAGACCTATTGGCTATGCCAATGCTTGTTTATATTGTGCATGGCTGGTTGCATTGTGATTAGCCTGAGCAAGGGGTTTCTTCACCTAAATCTGTTGTCTGCAAAGCACCCCCCCCGGACAGTTGATCACCACTGACACATACACTTACAAAGTTTGGGCGGATGCATTTTGTCCCTCTGCCCCTATGGTATTATTTGTCTGCTGTTTTATTGTTACTATGGATTTAGTCCTAGTTACCCTCACTGTCCATCTTTCTGATCCTCACTGGGAGTGGTTATAGAGGAACATTCTGAGATGAATGCCAATATGGCCTCGACCAGTTTAATCTGATGGGATGCTTTTAAAGCTGTTATCTGGGACCAGTGTTTAGGGTACAAATGGAATGTGAGATGGACACTGGACAGGAACATCTCCCATATTGAACAAGACCTACTGGGCCATGAATCATTCGCTATCCTGACCCAAGAACACAGGGAGAGGCTCTTTCTGGTGAAGCGTGAGAATGTCATGCTTTTGAGTGTCTTCGCTGTCTTAGTTATCCTCCTTGCAAGGCTGAGACTCATGCGAAAACAAGTAAGGTGGGCTCCCTTTTAGTGTGGCTTGTTTGCCAGGAATACACCAGGCACCCCATATTGGTGCTCCATTCAGCCACTGGCTCCCTTCGCCACACTCAGAAAGCTATGCACACCAAAATGGTGAGTAATTGCACCTCTATGTACGCCAATGATTCCTTAATAACCTGCAATTCGAGCCCTGGCGACAAGGAAGATCCCAGGTCCAGATGGTCTCCCAACCAAATTTTATAAAACATATGTCCCCCTTTTGGCCCCCGCCTACAGACGCTATACAATGATGCTCTTAAGGCTACCTGTCTGCTGCCTTCGCTTTGTTAGGCACTACTCATCTACTTGCCCAAGCCATACCAAGACCCCTCCATCTTAAGTCCTTATTACCCTCTTGCACTACTCAACACAGACTACAAAATTCTGGCCAAAATATTAGTAGACTGTCTGACCACACTGGTGCCTGCACTTAAACACTCTGATCAAAACAGGTTTGTCCCAGCCCTGAATACTTTTCTCAATTTGTGGGATTGTTTATGGTTTTGGAGCATGCTCCCCGGGATTGGCCATGTTCTGGTTGCCTAGTGTTGGCATTTGACTCCTTAGAATGGGACTTCCTGTTTGCAGTTATACCCCGCTAAGGACTAGGCTTAGATTTATTAAAGTGTTGAAACTACTCTACACCCATCCTCTGGCGAGGTTAAAAACTGGAGCCCTGATCTCCGCCCCTGTTGTAATCCACAAGCCCCTGTTGCAATCCACAGGGGTGCGCAACAGTGTTGCCCATTATCCCCTCTACTTTTTTCCTTGTCCATTGAACCGCTAGCAGCTGCCCTTTGTGCACATAGAAGGCCTGGGGCATCCTCCTGGAAATGGGCTGCACTCGGTTTCACTTTATACCGAAAACCTACTGCTATACCTGCATGACGTACATACAAAGCACATAGCACCCATGGTAAACGACCAAAATATAGAATCCAAAATATAGACAGGACAGAATATCGACTCCAAAATATAGATAGCACCGAATATCGAATTACCAAAATATAGATAAGACAGAATATCGAAATTGGGGTATGAAATATCGATTTCCATAATATCGAATTTAAAATACAGATTTCCATAATATCACATTTTTTTTAGTGTTATGTTTGGTAGTATATGTGTTTAAATTATGTATTATTTTTGTAATGTATGTTTAATTTTTTTAAAGTAATGAATGTTATGTAATTTAATTTTTGCGTAATTTAATTCCGTAGCAAGTTGTGGATTTATAGGGGAATAGGGTGGGAAATAATTTAATTATAGTAAATTAAATATTAATTTTTATTTATATGTATTGATAATTAAGTGATTGATAATTAATTATTAATTGGTAATTATCTTTTATTAATTGGTAATTAATTTTCATTAATTGATTAATTGATAACTATGGTAATTGTATTTTTTATTATTAGAAGAGGGTTGTGGGTTTATAGGGGGGATGGGTGGGAAGTAATTTAATTGTAAGAAAGTAAATATTAATTTTTATTTATGTGTATTGATAATTAATTGATAATTAATTATTAATTGGTAATTCATTTTTTATTAATTGGTAATACATTTTTTCCCAATGGTGATTAATTTTTATTAATTGGTAATTATTTTTAATACATTTTTTATTGGTATTGATAATAAATGTAATCTTTTTTTAATATTAAATCATTACTTTCCCTACTGTTGCACTCTCAGGAGTGGGAATAGTAATGTTTACCCTGCTATCCAACGCTTTCCCTACTGTTGCACTCACTGGTTTGGGAATAGTAATTTTTACCCTCCCGCAATCCAACGCTTTCCCTACTGTTGCACTCTCTGTAGTGGGAATAGTAATTTTTACCTTCCCGCTATCCAACGCTTTCCCTACTGTTGCACTCACTGGAGTGGGAATAGTAATTTTTACCCTCCCGCTATCCAACGCTTTCCCTACTGTTGCACTCACTGGAGTGGGAATAGTAATTTTTACCCTCCCACTATCCAATGCTTTCCCTACTGTTGCACTCTTTGGAGTGGGAATAGTAATTATTACCCCTACGCTATCCAACGTTTTCCCTACTGTTGCACTCACTGGAGTGGGAATAGTAATTTTTACCCCTACGCTATCCAACGCTTTCCCTACTGTTGCACTTACTGGAGTGGGAATAGTAATTTTTACCTTCCCACTATCCAATGCTTTCCCTACAGTTGCACTCTCTGGAGTGGGAATAGTAATTTTTACCATCCCGCTATCTAACGCTTTCCCTACTGTTGCACTCTTTGGAGTGGGAATAGTAATTTTTACCCCTACGCTATCCAACGTTTTCCCTACTGTTGCACTCACTGGAGTGAAAATAGTAATTTTTATGCTCACACTATCCAACAAAATCTCTACTTTTTTTTACATTACATTTATTATTTTTACATTTTAAGCTTTTGTATATTATTTTAAGTATGTTTTATTTGTTTTTAATATTTAATCACTTTTATATTATTTTTAATACATTTAAAAAATTTGATATTTTAGCTAACTATATTTTAACATTCTATATTTCGGAATAGATATTGTAGTACTTACCTGTTTGTAGATAGGGATTCTATATTCTGTACTTCGATGTTTTTGAGTCGATATTTTGGGCATTCTATATCATGTCCCTCGATATTTAGTCACTGAACCAGCACCCATATTTGACAGTTTTGCGTTGATTTCCGGACTCAAAGTTAACTGTATGAAATCGTGCATTTACTCCTTGAGTGCTGCCGTCCTGGATCCTGTCTACCATCGCAGAGGCTGCTGCCTGACCTGGGAACACGTGACATTCTGATATTTAGGTATCCACATTTACCGAAACCCCGTTGACTTATTCGACGGTAATCTTATCTGAATGGTGTCCTCAATACAGGCACATCCAACAATTTGGAATTCTCTCCAACTCTCCATCACATGGTGGATAGCCCTTGTTAAGATGGTAATGGTACCCTACGTGCTGTACTATTTCACCAATCTCCCCCTATACGTCCCTAAATCATCCTTCCATATGCTCGGCAAACTTGTGAGGGACCTAGTGCAATACACACTGTAGTATGGCACTCAAAACACTCCACTTGCTGACCACTGAAGGGGGGATAGTGGTTCCTAATTTGTAACACTACTACTTGGCCTCACAGCTACAATGGGTGGCCCAATGGCTGGCAGGCCTTCAACTATCAGACACTGCCACGATGACGCATGCCTGGAGCCAGTATCGCATTCTACATTGATCTCACCCCTGCACCAAGCAACCATCCCTGTTCACTGTGCTGATGCACATAGCACACCAGTGTTTTAAATGCAGTCTACTAATCACTAAAGTTACACAGCCATCTGCCCCTGCTCTTCCACTAATGGGCACCCCTAGGGAAGTCCAGATCACCTCTGCAAGGGAATGTGCCACCTGGCACAAGATAGGCTTGGATTCACTAGGAGATCTTTATAATGAAGGCTCCCTTATACCATTCATGACCGTAATAACCAAAAAGGGACTCCTACCTAGCCGCTTCCTACTACACAACTCCATAATCGGGGCATTTGACGCGTGTTGGGGAAGGGCATGCAACAGGAACACCCAATGCATCTCACTGTCTAATAGCTTCACGTCACTGCTTACACTCGCTGCAATTCCACTTACCTTATTACGATGCCCTTGGGAAAAAAACCTGGGCCATCCCAGCATGGACAAACAGAGGAGGTCCATAGTTGGATATCCTGTGATTGTCCTGTGTAATGCACAATTCAGCTTTATTCAACACTGCATACTCCATAGGGCCTACCTCACTCCTAATAGGATAAATTGATACTACCACTGCACTGACACTGCCTGCCCCCGCTGCTCCATTCCTGATACTGACCTGGTGCACATTCTCTGGGAATGTCCTTCCCTTCACCAATACTGGCTAGGCATGACCTTTTGATTAGCAGACTGCATGGAGAGAACTGTGCCCCACACCTGGGAGGGCTGCTTGTTGGGCCTCACTCCTAGGGATAAGAAACATATGGCCACCACTAGAATCATAGACTCGGGGCAGCTCCTAGCCAAGCATATGATCACCCGTGGAGGGAGGTCATCGACAACCCCTGCTATCACTGCTTGGGAACTCTCTGTGCAGCCCTGGGCCCGTACAGAAGGTGTTGCCTTACACAGAGAGGACACACGGGGCCTTCGTAAGTACCCTCTAGCAGATACTTGCGACACCATCCTGACTGACTTTCAAATTGCACTATAGCCTGCTCATACACCATCTGAAGCATCCTCATCTCCAGTGACTGCAGCAGCCCCCCAGGTCACCAATCTGTCACATCGTGTGCCTATCACTCACACCTGAATGCGTTCACCCCAAATACGACAACTGTTGTCACCTTTCTCATTCAAACTATCTCGCTGTAATGGTGCTTTTTGATCCTTTCCTTCTGTTGAAAAAAGGCTGCATCCCTTTGTTGATGTTCCTTGTGTGGAATTAATTATTTGATGTACTGGCTTATATAACACTTCATAAGTCTTCTGTCTTTTGCACTGATGCTTTTCGCTGTTAACGCTGTGTATTTTACGTGTCACTCATCTGTTAGATACGATTGTAATATGTGGAGATTGTACACAAAACCTGCAATCAAAAAGATTCAAACAAACAAATCACTGTAAGAACTTGGGTACTGGTTGAGGGAGATAAAACCCACTCAAGCAGCAATTGCCATCCTTGTCAGGGTGAAGTCACAAGCATACCCCAAATTAACTCGTTCTCACCTCTCTAGTAGCCTGGCACCAAGCAGCCAGGCTTATCTTAGAGGCAATATGTAAAGTATTTAGCAGCGCTTGAAACCGTAATGAAGTGAAAACACAAAAAAAGAAAACGTCCATACCAATTTGGAAAATAGAGTATATTTACTTTAAGACCAAAATGACAACAATCCAATCAGTAGAACCAGAGATATGCAATTTAAAAAATTTAAGTGAAAATAGCGCCAAAAAGCATAAAGCTCCAATTGTGGATATCTGGTCATGCTAGATTGGGACAAAGTCACGAGTTTGTGCAGACCATTATGGAGCACAGGCTGGTTATGGGGAAACAGGACAGCTGTGCAAGAGTACCATAAATCCTGGTAGCAAATAGTTGTGGAGTACCGGGTCAAGGATGTGTTACGCAGCCTAGCTGATGTGACATCTGGGTTGGGGATGTGTCATGCAGCATCGGTTCTGAGGAGCTGCGAGGCTGAGATGTGAGGTTCTGAGAAGGCCGTCAAAGAGGGGGCTTGCGATATGAACTCCTGCGTCAAGGATGCGTAGCAAACAGACTGGTCTGAAGAAGTTGTGAGACTTACAATGCAAAGTCCTGAGTTGTTGTCGAGGTTGCCGTCAATGAGATCCTTGCGATGTGAGGGCCTACATTGAGGATGCGTTTCACAGCAGCCGCTCAAATGAGGCTGCATGGGCAATGCAAAGTCCTGAGGCTGAGTCCGTGCAGCAGAGCGATGCGACGGTTCTGCTTGGGGTTGCACTGTACAGCAGTGAAGATGCGTCAGTTCTGCTGGATCCACAGATGGGCTGGCAGAGCACCTTAAGGCCCACTTCCAAGGGTCCTGGACTGGGGTGGCATCACTTGGCAGGGTAAGAGTCACAGATGACATGGTTCAGGTGCTGAGTTCAAGGTTATTGGAAGCCTGTTATGTCCTGAGTCTTCTAATCAGGAGGCCAGCTAATTACCTACTAAGGCTTTCTAGGATTCTGGGTTCAGAGATACAGGTCCAGCCCTTTTCACCCAAGCAAGAGGGCAGCAGGTCAGCACAGCAGGACAGCAGTCCTTTAGAGTGGCAGTCCAGCAGAATGACAGTCCTTTCATCAGCACAACAGTCTAGAAGTGTACTCAAGAGTTGGTATCAGAGGTCCAAAATATATACCTGGTGCCCACTTTGAAATGGAAGAAGCTTCCATACAATTCCAGCCCAGAGGTACTTTGACTTTCCTGCCTTCCTTCCCTGGCTTCATTTTGTCTGGGGTCACAATACACTAGTGTCACACTTTTTGTGAGAGTGCCCAGGTCGGACCTTTGTGATGTGCAAGTGTGTTAGGTGACAGTTCCTTCCCCTAGTTAACTCAGAGTGGCTAATCTTGCCAACACCTAGCTTCCCTTTGTCTCAATGTTTGGAACTACACCTAGTCATGTGACCCAGGATACAGGCAGCAGACACTAAATGGTTGGGAGAAGAAAATACCATATTTATAAAAGTGGCATTTATAAAATTATGATTAAAAATCTGACTTGACCATTAAAGGGAGCTTTTAATTACAATTCTTTTGACACCAAACCTGACCTATCTACCTTGTCCCATTTGGAACTTACAGTTTAATGAACATAGCAAGGTAGCTTCAATGTTAATCCTATGGAAGAGATAGGCCTTGCAGAAGGAAAAAACAAATTTAGGAGCCGGAAATCCTATTTATGAGTTGAATCCTACTTGAAAAAGAATGTTGCTCCTTGTACTTGATCAAGCATTTCGTCAATCAACAGAGAAGGAAGCACTCTCTGAAGGTAACGTCCCTCATAATTTATTCAGGGCATGCTTCTCGATTTTCCTTTTTTTCCAAAGATGATTTGAGCTCTACCAGGAGAAGATAAAGGTTAGGTGAAAACAGTTTTCAGACTTCCCTGTTCATTCAATATAAGAGCCTAAATTTATCATAGTGAATTTCCCTTCAATGTACCAAGTCGATGCAACAACCATAGGGATATGTGGCAATAGTTAACTCTTATATTCCTCCTATATTTCTGATTGCTCATCAGAAGGACAACATTTATTTATTTAATTTTTACTTATAAATAACCTAATGCCATGCAAAAGAGGTGCAAGGCTCTGTATAAATGGCATTTACCACAGTGTTTTGTGATTAATGTTTGCTGGTTTCCTAAATTAACCAGGTACCATACACAACTGCTTTTTTTCCAGGAAGAAAAAGATGCATTAAGAGGAAATTAACCATATTTGGCAATCAACAACAATCAATCAATCAATCAATCAATCAATCAATCAATCAATCAATCAATCACAACACAATCACAAACTACAAGCCTAGAATTGACCAACATTTCCTTAAACTGTAGCTGCAGCAATCTCATTCATGAATAATATGTCTCTGCCATGGGCATATTTTCCTTAGCCTCCAAGACCCATCCGAGTTCTTGTATAGACTTTTTCTTCTGAATGGATTCTTGATCTTGCATGAATAACATGTGAGTTACATTTACTGCTCCACCTATATTTACATGTGCCAAAATCTTTCTTTTAAAAATCCATTTTAAGCACTCTTTCAAGAAGCAAATCTCTCTGAAAATGAATCTTTCAAGATTGAGATGCGATTATTTCCTGGCCTAGAAAATTATCCCATTTTAATAGAACTATTCATCTTCCTAGGACATCTTTTGATACAGCACACATTGTCACATCAGTAAGGCCACAAACAGTGCTTAATTTGACCCATTGGGGGGCGTGGCTTGAGGTGTCAAGATGGCAGTCGCACTCTAAGAGTGCTCCGGACCCTTCCATCATCCGCCTTGCATCCCAGTGCCCACAGCAGCCATCTGTACTCCCTACCTGTCTGTCCAGAGCCCCCAGATGCAGCGGCGTTGCCCGGACGTGTCCGGTGGGCTAATCTGGGCCCCTGGTGCCTAGCTGGGCTCCCACTCCAACGAGGCCCCGAAGCCGCAAAATGGCGGTTCCCTCCGAGTGCCTGTGGTGACTGCGGCACTCTCCTCCCGGCGGTGCGGTCCAACACTCTCTGCCCCCCTGACTGCGAAGCCTCGCCGGCATGTCCCCCGGCCAGAGAGCGGCCTTGGGGGTGTGCTGGCGGACCCGGTGCAAAGCTGTTCTGGTGCCTTATCCAGCACAATGGGGGCCCCCAGCACCTGCGGCCGACGAGTCCTCTGAAGCGGGAGACCAACTGAGTGCATCCTCCTCCGCAACTCGACCAGCAAGACTCGGCTGGTGTGCGGAGGACACAATGCTGTGGGCCCACACTCTGGGGCAGTGGGCAACACCCCGGAGAGGTACATCATCGCCCTGCTCCCACCTGCAGAGGCTGAACTGGAACCAGCAGCAATGTTGTCACCCGGTGAGTGGGAGGGGGTCCAGCTGTCAGATCGGGCAGTGGGCGAGGGACGCCGCCCCCCCATCTCCCTTGTGAAGCCTGGTGGGGTGGAGGGCCTGGGCCCTCGGATCTGCGGTGTTCGCGCTGTCATGGGGCTGGCTGGGCCGGAGGCGATGTGCCCCTAGCCACACCGGTGACAAGACCTTCCCTACCATCTGAGCTGACTGCCTATGGGGCTGGGCAGCCTGTGTCTGCCACGCGGTACCCTTAGCCTGGATCTGTGGTGCCCACCCCTCAGCTCTTGGCCACCAGATCGGGTGGCGGCGTGCTGTGGTGCCTGACCAGCCCCCCCCCTGCGCTGAACCCGCTCCGTGGAGCTGCTTCTCATAGGTGCTCTCCCGACACTGCCTGGCCTGTCCTTCGGAGGCGCTCGCTCGTTGCTTTGGACCCGGGCCCCCCCGGGGCTCCTTGGCCTGCGGTGAGGCTGTGGCGGCGGCCTGCACTGCTCACCGAATCCTCTGCCTCAAACCCGGCAGCCTTTGTCGATGGTGGAGTTGTGGGTGAGTGCCTGATATCAGTGCCGGGATTGGTGGGGGCTCTCTGGGCAGGGTGCCCCCCTCCCCCTGACCTACATCTGACTGGTGCCATCCCTCCCCATCCCTGTGTGTCACCGAGGACCACCTGTCCAGGCCTGGCCTGTCCTGCCTCCTTCCGGCTGGTGCACCGACTCTTCGCCCCAACCTAGCCTCTGCCCCCTGACGCCCACCTGCACCACCACTGCACTAGTGATTGCGACACTGCCCCCTCTGCGGTCTGAGGAGAAATAACAAGGGGACCCGATCTGGTAGCCTAAGGACCTCGGGTAGTAGCTTATTTTAAAGAACAAAGGTCCTTAGCATAGGAGGAAATAATGAAAGCATTGCTACATAGACTACAATGAGCACTATGAGTAGTCTACGTATGGCCCTCCAGGTCGCCGCCACAATCCGAGATCCGACGCCCTTATCAGACCAGGATGAAGAGCTGTCCAAATCCTCCAGTGACGACTGCTCATCATAGATCTCACCCTCCAAACTGGACTCGGTCATACCTCCCCATGTGACACCTCAAAGTGCAGAGGACCATGGCTGAACTCTGAAGTGCACGGTACGGTACACCTTTTCACTTTTGCTATGACATATAGCCAGTGGCCATGGTCTAATTGAGTTTGGCAGTGATGGATACCTATATACTCCCCCACCTCCTTTTTATCCCTTCTCCCCTCTTCTCCTCCCCTTTCACCACTTTCCCTTCCCCCATGTTTGTTTCTCCAGCCCTCACTCAAGGATAAGGTTCTCGCCTGCGTGGGGACTGTGGAATGCTGACACAAGTACACTGTCCTTCATCACTGTTTACTCTACTTTTTAGGTCTCGCCTAGGCAGCGCGCATGCTCTGCTCTAGGAGGGCCTTTAGCCATCAGTCTTCGCTTTTCAAGCACTGCACTCGTGCTTGTGGCAGCATCCACCTTGCGGGAGCGAGCAGCGGCACGCCACGCGCACAAGTGCAGTGCTTGAAAAGTGAAGACTGCACGCGCACACACGCACAGCTTACCCTCCCCCACCTCCATCTCTCTCTAGTGTTTTCACCCGCTCCCCTGCAGGCTCAGAGACCTTTCCTAGTTTATATCATGTGTCTTTTGATGATAGTTTCGTGTTGATTTCATTCGTATTTTTTCTTGTGGTTTCTTAATAAATTGCTTATTTGCATGGATTTATTACCTACATCCAACGGTAATGATCTACACAGTGGCAAAAGATAAATCACCATATGTTAGCGATGATTTGGGATTGGAGGCTACTATAGAGACAGCCAACAATTAGATATTTATACTGTACATTACCCTTTAAAACTGTCCATTTTGTGGAGTGCTGGCAGCAGAAACAGCACACAAAACGGAAGGTTCACTTTTGCCCAGATGCAAAGTCAAAAAATCAATATGGGGTCTTTGACATGCCATCCGCCATGATGCACCCGGGAAGGAGGTAGGTACCTGTCTCTGTTTGGGTGAGAAAGCTGTCCTTTCAGCGTGCCTTCTCATACAAGGTACTGCTGACTCGAGTGCGCACACACACCTCACACACACATGCGCACACACACACACACACGTACAAGCACACACACTCTCCACCCACTCTCGCTCTGACTGGCTTTTCTCACTTCGTTTGTTGTTAGCCATGCAGTGCGTCACAACAATAACCACACACTAATGGCCCCGTGATGGCCATCCGGCAGACGGAAGAAGCAGTCACTCTACCCCCATCAAGTGGCACACTCCAGGAGCGGCATTCAAATACACCTGGCGAGGGAATTAACTTGGGTCTCACGGGCCTCGAAGGGTCTGAGACCTGATGCCTATTACTTGAAGCTGTTCCCTGCACCTCATTTGCACTTGGTGGAGTCGAAGGAAGTGATTTTTGTTCTGCCAATGGATACAATATATATGGCAGTTGGCAGTCTAATCTGATGTGCTCGTCACTGCTAATTTCCTCCCCCCCACGCACTAACGCACATTAAACTACAGGGGCTTAATAGTGGAACATGCGTTGGGTGGGCCAAGAGGCGTATAAGTGCTGTTTGTCCTGTGTTAGCCAGGAAGAAGGAGGTAAGGCTGTTCTTTTTCTTTAACATTTCAAACCAGCATTCTCCAAAACAGCATTCTCTCCCGTCTTCAATCAATCAATCAATCACTGCATTTGTAAAGCGCGCTACATACCCGAGAGGGTCTCAAGGCGCTGGGGAGGGTGGGGGTGCTACTGGTCGCAGAGCCAGGTCTTGAGGAGTATTCTGAAGGCCAGCAGGTCCTGGGTCTGTCGTAGGATGGTGGGGAGAGTGTTCCAGGTCTTGGCGGCGAGGTAGGAGAAGGATCTGCCGCCAGTGGTGGTTTTTCGGATGCGAGGGACTGTGGCGAGGGAGAGGTTGGCTGAGCGGAGGCTTCGGGTGGGGGTGTGGAAGCTGAGTCGGTTGTTGAGGTAGGTGGGTCCGGTGTTGTGCAGTGCTTTGTGTGCGTGGATCAAGAGCTTGAAGGTGATCCTTTTGTTGACGGGGAGCCAGTGCAGGCCTCTCAGGTGGAGTGTGATGTGGCTGCGGCGGGGGACGTCGAGGATGAGTCGGGCCGAGGCGTTCTGGATGCGTTGGAGTCGTCTCAGGAGCTTGTTTGTAGTTCCTGAGTAGAGGGCGTTCCCGTAGTCGAGTCTGTTGGTGATGAGGGCCTGGGTAACGGTTTTTCTCGTGTCGAGGGGGATCCATTTGAAGATCCTGCGGAGCATACGGAGGGTGTTGAAGCAGGACGCGGAGACGGCGTTGACTTGCCTGGTGATGGAGAGAGTGGAGTTGAGGATGACCCCCAGGTTGCGTGCGTGGTCCGTGGGTTCCGGGGCTGTGCCTAGTGACGTGGGCCACCAAGAGTCGTCCCAGGCTGATGGGGTGGGTCCGAGAATGAGGACCTCTGTCTTGTCTGAGTTCAGCTTCAGTCTGCTGTCCTTCATCCAGTCGGCTACGGCCTTCATTCCTCTGTGTAGGTTAGCTTTGGCGGTGTGGGGATCTTCGGTGAGGGATATGATCAGCTGGGTGTCGTCGGCGTAGGAGATGATGTTGAGGTTGTGTTGTCGTGCGACGTGGGCGAGGGGGGCCATGTAGATATTGAACAGCGTCGGGCTGAGGAAGGATCCCTGTGGGACGCCGCAGATGATCTTGGTGGTTTTGGAGAAGAAGGGTGGGAGGCGGATGCTCTGGGTTCTGTTGGAGAGGAAGGATGTGGTCCAGGCCAGGGCCTTCTCTTGGATACCGGCGTCATGGAGGTGTGCTGATAGGGTGCGGTGGCAGACCGTGTCAAAGGCTGCTGATAGGTCCAGGAGGATGAGGGCGGCTGTTTCTCCTTTGTCCATCAGGGTCCGGATGTCGTCAGTGGCGGCGATGAGGGCGGTCTCGGTGCTGTGGTTGCTGCGAAAACTGGATTGGGAAGGGTCCAGGATGTTGTTAACTTCGAAGTAGTGGGTCAGCTGTTTGTTGACAATCTTCTCGGTCACTTTTGCCAGGAAAGGGAGCAGGGAGATGGGCCGGAAGTTCTTGAGGTCCTTGGGGTCCGCCTTGGGCTTCTTCAAAAGGGCGTTGATCTCGGCGTGCTTCCAGCTTTCTGGGAAGGTTGCTGTCTCGAAGGAACAGTTGATTGTTTTCCGGAGATGGGGCGCGATGGTTGCGCTGGCTTTGTTGAAGACTTGGTGAGGGCAGGGGTCCGATGGGGATCCGGAGTGGATGGAGTTCATGGTTTTGATGGTGTCTTCGTCGCTGACGCTGGACCAGACGGTCAGGCGACTGGTGCGAGTGGTAGTCGCAGGGGTGGTGGATTCGGTGGTGGGTGCGGGGGGGTCGGAGTTGAAGCTGTCGTGGATGTCGGTGATCTAGCGGTGAAAGAAGGTGGCCAGGGAGTCGCACAGGTCTTGAGATGGCGGGATGTCGTTGGTGTTGGAGCTGGGGTTGGAGAGTTCTTTCACAATGCTGAAGAGCTCTTTGGTGTTGTGTGCGTTGTTGTCTAGGCGGTCCTTGAAGGCGGTCTTCTTGGCGGTCCTGATGAGTTGGTGGTGTCTGCGGGTGGCGCTCTTGAGGGCTGTGTGGTTGTCTGGTGTTCGGTCGTGGAGCCATTTCTGCTCCAGCTTCCGACAGATGTGCTTGGAGATCCGGAGGTCCTCGGTGAACCAGGCGGCTTTCTTATTGGTGTGGTTGGTTGTAGAGGTCTTGAGAGGGGCGAGGGTGTTGGCGCAGTTGTTGATCCACTGTGTGAGGTTGGTCGCGGCGGTGTCTGGGTCGGTGGGGTCGGTGGGTGGTCTCAGGGCGAGGGCGGTAGTCAGTTGGTCCTCGGTGACCTTGCCCCAGCAGTGGCGTGGTAGCTGTTGGGTGCAGTGGTGTGTGGTGGGTTTTCTGAAGGTGAAGTGAACGCATCTCTGGTCAGTTCAGTGTGGTTGAAGGAAACGTGGGGGCTTACGGAGAAGATGGGGTCGAGCGTGTGTCCAGTGGCGTGAGTAGGTGTCGTTACGAGCTGTTTGAGTCGGAGGTTGGCGAGGTTGTCGATCAGGGCGGTGGAGTTGGCGTCGTTGTTGTTCTCGAGGTGGAAGTTCAGGTCCCCGAGGAGGATGTAGTCTGTGGAAGCGAGGGCGTGGGTGCTGATGAGGTCATCGATGGTGTCACTGAACTGTGGGTGGGGTCTGTAGATGAGAGTTCCTCTGAGGGTGGTGTTGGGGTCGGTGTGGATCTGGAAGTGCATGTGCTCGGCGGTGGTGAGGGTGTCATCGGTGTTCGTTGAGATTTTGATGGATTCTTTGTGGATGATGGCGATTCCTCCTCCCACTCCGTTGGTGCGGTCTCTGCGGGAGATCTTGTAGCCCTGTGGGATGGCTATGGCGATGTCTAGTGCTGAGGTGGCGTTCAGCCAGGTCTCCATCAGGAAGGCGACGTCGGGGCGGTGGAGTCTAGGAGGTCCCAGAGTTCGATGGCGTGCTTGCGAGGGGAGCGGGTGTTGAGGAGGATGCAGAGGAGGTGGTTGGGTTCTCTGGCTGGTGGTGTGGAGGGTTGGATGCTGGTGAATCTGCAGTTCCGGCAGGTGAAAGGCCCCTGGGTGCGTTTCGGGGTGGCCCGGTAGCAGAGGTGGTCTCGTCTGGTATTGAGTGCGTGGAGGGTGCTTGCATCATAGTGCAGTCTGGCGTTGCGAGGGGTGCGGGGTCCAGGGGTTCTGGCGCTGGGTGCGGTCCAGGCGCGGACAGGCGCAGACTGGCTTGCCTTAGGCGCGCCTTCGGTGCGCCAGCGGCGGGCCCGCTGCGCGCGCCCGCTGCGCGGCCACTTCGCAGCCTCCATATGAGGGCAGACGGAGGGAGGAGCAGCTGGGAGGTGGGAGCGGGGCGGCCAATGGGAGTGAAGGGGGCGGGGCCGCAGCGGCTCAGCGGCAGGAGAAAACCCGGGGAAAAAACGGCGTGAAAAGATGGTGGGAGAGGGACAACAGAGCACAGGGGTACAGAAAGCAAAACACAGGGGCACAGAATGAAAAAACAAAGTGGCACAGAAAGCCAAGCGCAGGGGTACAGAATAAAAAAGGGAGCGAGCAGTCAGGCGGCAAAAGCGGCAACGGAGGTTCAACCCACAGGGGGCTGCGTGGCGGATGGGGGGAGCGACCTGCCTCGTGACAGGGTCAAAGGTCGCTCTACGATAGCGTCTTCTACGATAGCACCCTGCTTTATGTGAAAGTTTTTGATCACTCCGTACATGCTTGCTAATATGGGCCAAAAACGATACTTATGTCACAATGCTAACGTTGCAACCAAAAGGGGCATTTATATTTCTCTAATTGGAATGTTTTTTTAAAATTAAGTAGCGATTGCAGCACAAAGCAACAGTAGAGACAAATAAAAACGCGATAAATTACCAAGAGGCTGCTCCTGTTTTCTCAGCGCCCTCCCTTGATTGAGGCTTTCTTTGCTCCCTCCCCTGCACCTAGGCTTTGCCTTCCAGCCTCTCCCAAAAACCAGCTCCCCTGTTGCCGTAAGTGTAAAGTGCGGTTGAAAAACAAATTTAATCCAGTCGTGGATCTTCAGCCGTATAAAACTTGCAAACGGACAGCTGTTAGGAAATTGCTACACGGTAGAACATGGAATGGTTGTTTCAAGTGACTGCAGCAGCCCCCCAGTCACCAATCTGTCACCTCGTGTGCCTATCACTCACCCCTGAATGCGTTCACCTCAAATACGACAACTGTCATTACATTTCTCATTCAAACTATCTCGCTGTAATGGTGCACTTTGATCCTTTCCTTCTGTTGAAAAAAGGCAGGATCCCAATGTTGATGTTCCTTGTTTGGAATGAATTATTTGATGTACTGTCTTATATAACACTTCCTAAGTCTTCTGTCTTTTGCACTGATGCTTTTCGCTGTTAACGCTGTGTATTTTACATGTCACTCATCTGTTGCATATGATTGTAATATGTGGAGATTGTACACAAAACCTGCAATCAAAAAGATTCAAACAAACAAATCACTGTAAGAACTTGGGTACTGGTTGAGGGAGATAAAACCCACTCAAGCAGAAATTGCCATCCTTGTCAGGGTGAAGTCACAAGCATACCCCAAATTAACTCGTTCTCACCCCTCTAGTAGCCTGGCACCAAGCAGCCAGGCTTATCTTAGAGGCAATATGTAAAGTATTTAGCAGCACTGGAAACCGTAATAAAGTGAAAACACAAAAACAGAAAACGTCCATACCAATTTGGAAAATAGAGTATATTTACTTTAAGACCAAAATGACAACAATCCAATCAGTAGAACCGGAGATATGCAATTTAAAAAATTTAACTGAAAATAGCGCCAAAAAGCACAAAGCTCCAATTGTGGATATCTGGTCATGCTAGATTGGGACAAAGTCCCGAGTTTGGGCAGACCATTATGGAGCACAGGCTGGTTATGGGGAAACAGGCCAGCTGTGCAAGAGTACCATAAATTCTGGTAGCAAATAGTTGTGGAGTACCGGGTCAAGGATGTGTTACGCAGCCTAGCTGATGTGACATCTGGGTTGGAGATGTGTCATGCAGCATCGGTTCTGAGGAGCTGCGAGGCTGAGATGTGATGTTCTGAGAAGGCCGTCAAAGAGGGGGCTTGCGATATGAACTCCTGCGTCAAGGATGCGTTGCAAACAGACTGGTCTGAAGAAGTTGTGAGACTTACAATGCAAAGTCCTGAGTTGTTGTCGAGGCTGCCGTCAATGAGATCCTTGCGATGTCAGGGCCTACATTGAGGATGCGTTTCACAGCAGCCGCTCAAATGAGGCTGCATGGGCAATGCAAAGTCCTGGGGCTGAGTCCGTGCAGCAGAGCGATGCGACGGTTCTGCTTGGGGTTGCACTGTACAGCAGTGAAGATGCGTCAGTTCTGCTGGATCCACAGATGGGCTGGCAGAGCACCTTAAGGCCCACTTCAAAGGGTCCTGGACTGGGGTGGCATCACTTGGCAGGGTAAGAGTCACAGATGACATGGTTCAGGTGCTGAGTTCAAGGTTATTGGAAGCCTGTTATGTCCTGAGTCTTCTAATCAGGAGGCCAGCTAATTACCTACTAAGGCTTTCTAGGATTCTGGGTTCAGAGATACAGGTCCAGCCCTTTTCACCCAAGCAAGAGGGCAGCAGGTCAGGACAGCAGTCCTTTAAGTGGCAGTCCAGCAGAATGACAGTCCTTTCAGCAGCACAACAGTCTAGAAGTGTACTCAAGAGTTGGTATCAGAGGTCCAAAATATATACCAGGTGCCCAATTTGAAATGGAAGAAGCTTCCATACAATTCCAGCCCAGAGGTACTTTGACTTTCCTGCTTCCTTCCCTGGCTTCATTTTGTCTGGGGTCACAATACACTAGTGTCAAACCTTTTGTGAGAGGGCCCAGGTCGGACCTTTGTGATGTGCAAGTGTTGTAGGTGACAGTTCCTTCCCCTAGTTAACTCAGAGTGGCTAATCCTGCCAACACCTAGCTTCCCTTTGTCTCAATGTCTGGAACTACACCTAGTCATGTGACCCAGGATACAGGCAGCAGACACTAAATGGTTGGGAGAAGAAAATACCATATTTATAAAAGTGGCATTTATAAAATTATGATTAAAAATGTGACTTGACCATTAAAGGGAGCTTTTAATTACAATTCTTTTGACACCAAACCTGACCTATCTACCTTATCCCATTTGGAATTTACAGTTTAATGAACATAGCAAGGTAGCTCCAATGTTAATCCTATGGAAGAGATAGGCCTTCCAGCAGGAAAAAACTAATTTAGGAGCCCGAAATCCTATTTATGAGTTGAATCCTACTTGAAAAAGAATGTTGCTCCTTGTACTTGATCAAGCATTTCGTCAATCAACAGAGAAGGAAGCACTCTCTGAAGTCAACGTCCCTCATAATTTATTCAGGGCATGCTTCTCGATTTTCCTTTTTTTCCAAAGATGATTTGAGCTCTACCAGGAGAAGATAAAGGCTAGGTGAAAACAGTTTTCAGACTTCCCTGTTTATTCAATATAAGAGCCTAATTTTATCATAGTGAATTTCCCTTCAATGTACCAAGTCGATGCAACAACCATAGGGATATGTGGCAATAGTTAACTCTTATATTCCTCTTATATTTCTGATTGCTCACCAGAAGGACAACATTTATTTATTTAATTTTTACTTATAAATAACCTAATGCCATGCAAAAGAGGCTGCAAGGCTCTGTATAAATGGCATTTACCACAGTGTTTTGTGATTAATGTTTGCTGGTTTCCTTAATTAACCAGGTACCATACACAACTGCTTTTTCCAGGAAGAAAAAGATGCATTAAGAGGAAATTAACCATATTTGGCAATCAACAACACAATCACAAACTACAAGCCTAGAATTGACCAACATTTCCTTAAACTGTAGCTGCAGCAAACTCATTCATGAATAATATGTCTCTGCCATGGGCATATTTTCCTTAGCCTCCAAGGTCCATCCGAGTTCTTGTATAGACCTTTTCTTCTGAATGGATTCTTGATCTTGCATGAATAACATGTGAGTTACATTTACTGCTCCACCTATATTTTCATGTGCCAAAATCTTTCTTTTAAAAATCCATTTTAAGCACTCTTTCAAGAAGCAAATCTCTCTGAAAATGAATCTTTCAAGATTGAGATGCGATTATTTCCTGGCCTAGAAAATTATTCCATTTTAATAGAACTATTCATCTTCCGAGGACATCTTTTAATACAGCACACATTGTCACATCAGTAAGGCCACAAACAGTGCTTAATTTGACCCAGTGGGGGGCGTGGCTTGAGGTGTCAAGATGGCGGTCGCACTCTAAGAGTGCTCCGGACCCTTCCATCATCCGCCTTGCATCCCAGTGCCCACAGCAGACATCTGTACTCCCTACCTGTCTGTCCAGAGCCCCCAGATGCAGCGGCGTTGCCCGGACGTGTCCGGTGGGCTAATCTGGGCCCCTGGTGCCTTGCTGGGCTCCCACTCCAACGAGGCCCCGAAGCCGCAAAATGGTGGTTCCCTCCGAGTGCCTGTGGTGACTTCGACACTCTCCTCCCGGCGGTGCGGTCCAACGCTGTTTGCCCACCTGACTGCGGAGCCTCGCCGGCATGTTCCCCGGCCGGAGAGCGGCCTTGGGAGTGTGCTGGCGGACCCGGTGCAAAGCTGTTCTGGTGCCTTCTCCAGCACAATGGGGGCCCCCAGCACCTGCGGCCGACGAGCCTCTGAAGCGGGAGACCAACTGAGTGCATCCTCCTCCGAGACTCGACCAGCAAGGCTCGGCTGGTGTGCGGAGGACACAATGCTGTGGGCCCACACTCTGGGGCAGTGGGCAACACCTTGGAGAGGTACATCATCGCCCTGCTCCCACCCGCAGAGGCCGAACTGGAACCGGCAGCAATGTTGTTACCCGGTGAGTGGGAGGGGGTCCGGCTGTCAGATCGGGCAGTGGGCGAGGGACGCCGCCCCCCATCTCCCTTGTGAAGCCGGGTGGGGTGGAGGGCCTGGGCCCTCGGATCTGCGGGGTTCACACTGTCATGGGGTGTGGCTGGGCCGGAGGCGATGTGCCCCTAGCCACACTGGTGACAAGACCTTCCCTACCATCTGAGCTGACTGCCTATGGGGCTGGGCGGCCTGTGTCTGCCACGGGGTACCCTTAGCCTGGATCTGTGGTGCCCACCCCTCCGGCCCTCGGCCACCAGATCGGGTGGCAGTGTGCTGCGGTGCCTGACCGGTCCCCCCCCTGGGCTGAACCCGCTCTCTCATACGTGCTCTCCCGACACTGCCTGGCCTGTCCTTCGGAGGCACTCGCTCGTTGCTTTGGACCCTGGCCCCCCCGGGACTCCTTGACCTGCAGTGAGGCTGTGGCTGTGGCCTGCACTGCTCACCGAATCCTCTGCCTCAAACCCGGCAGCCTTTGTCGACGGTGGAGTTGTGGGTGAGTGCCTGATATCAGTGCCGGGATTGGTGGGGGCTCTCTGGGCAGGGCGCCCCCCTCCCCCTGACCTACATCTGACTGGTGCCATCCCGCCCCACCCCTGTGTATCACCGAGGACCACCTGTCCGGGCCTGGCCTGTCCTGCCTCCTTCCGGCTGGTGCACCGACTCTTCGCCCCAACCTAGCCTCTGCCCCCCTGCGCCCACCTGCAACACCACTGCACTAGTGATTGCGACACTGCCCCCTCTGCGGTCTGAGGCGGGACACTGCCTCCTGCATGACGGACTTGGCCTTGAGCATCACAGATCCCCAGCCTTGCGCCCTGGCCTGGGATAGCGCCCAGGGCTGATGCCCACCGCCAACACTCGGCCGTGCATATCGAACAGGGTGGGGGATGCCCCATGAGCTCGCTGTAGCCACCCTACATCGGCCGCAAATATTGAGCGGCAGGACGCTTCCCTTAGTGGCCCTCTCCGCCTCCTGGCCGCTCAGCGCTTCTGCCGTGGGGCTGCCATGGTCCGCTTCTTGGCCACATAACCTCCACTCTTCGCCAACTCTATTGGATCCCGGCCGGACAGGACTACCGGACGAGCTGCCTCCATTTTGTGGTAGGACCTGAGATTGTGGGCACATCAGCCGCACCTATCGAGTGGCGGGAGGAGGCCTTCTATCTGGTCTCCCCTTGACCCGGTAGGGTCACTGAAAACAGGGGTTGCCGCTCTGTCCCTGGTCTGACCGCCGGTCCGGGTGGGGAAGGAACAGGGAATCCCTACATTCGCCTACCCCTCCATCGAGACGCCTGGCTGAACTCACAGGAGAGATGGGCCGCGACCGTGCCCCAAAGAAGCCTGCCCCGCAAACTCAAACAAAAATGGACCAATACACCACCGCTGACCGGAGTTTGGCAGAGGGGGCAACGGGACCTCTCCACTATCCTACAAGCCACCTCTCAGGCATCGGTGGAGGGCAAAATTGGCGAAGTGTGGGTGGGCGTGGCCCTCATCCGCCAGGACCTACGCAATGCTACGGCAAGGATTTCAGAGGCTGAGTCGCCCCTCTCCGTGGCAGAGGATAAATTGGGTCAGCTAAAAACCCAAGTGGCCCTTTTACAGACTCAGACCTCGGAACTACACCGCCAGGCCGAAGACGCCGAAAACCGGTCCCGCTGTAATAATCTACGCCTTATAGGGTTCCCTGAGGGTGTTGAGCAGGGCCGGTCGGACGTCTTCGTGGAGACTTGGGTGCAGTCTTGGATACCCAAAGACGCTCTCTCCCAGTGGTTTGTGGTGGAGCGCGCCCATCGCTCCCTTGCACCCAGAACTCCGCCTGGGGCGCCATCTCGCCCCTTTATCATCCGGATTCTCAACTTCCATGCTAGAGATGCAGTCCTCTGGGAGGCACGGGCCCAAGCCCCTCTGAAATATCAGAACCACACGATAATGGTCTTTCTGGACTACACTAGGGAGGTACAGACCCAACAGGGCACCTACTCAGAGGTTAAGCAGAAACTCCGCAACCTGGGGCTACGATATGGACCTCTCTTTCTGGCCCGCCTCCATGTTATCCTTCAGGACAAAGCCATATTCTTTGATACTCCGCAGGCAGCCTGGACTTGGCTCAAGGAGGAGCGCTCGCTACGGGCCCAGGCCCCTTCCCACACCACCTTGTCATTGCCTTTACGGTCACAGTCGTCCCCTCCCAAGCCTCAGCAACAACCTCATCGATCTTGCATGAGGGGAGATCGGAAGAGAGGCCCCTCACGCTCACTGCGCGCAAGCTCCCATTTGCTGATCTCCTCTGATGCCCCTTCAGCACTGGATGGCCGAACCAGAACCAATGCCCTGATTGACTTAAACCCTGATCATGAAGCGTCTGAGCTGAAGCGCCCCACCCTGTCAGACCCCGACCTATCTCGCAGTCCTGCACTCCGGGGATCCAGCGACGACGCCGGCATCTGAGGGCGGAGGCCTGGAGGGCTGGTTCTTTTGGGACAGAACACTTTGTTTGACTTTTTTCTCATCTATGCTGGTGACACAGAGATATTCGTCTATATGGAGGGGTCAATCAATGCCATGAATTACCCAGCTAAACGTTTTAGCTTAGCTTTTTGTTGTTGTTCTTGGTAACTTTTCCTTTTCAGGGCGACAGATGCTTCATTTCTGGTTTAGGGTGGGGGTGTTGGAAGTGGTGGGGGAGTTGGGAGGGCCGTTGCCTTCTGGAACCTGTCCTTTTTGGCTTCATTTGAGCCACTGTTTTTCGTTTTTCACGACAGCTCATTGCACGCACACACCACTGCCATTGAAAAGAGACCTACCGCAGCGCGCAGGCCATACCCTTTCACTCTAACTACGCCATGTCGCCTCACCTGGGTCCCAGGGCCCTTTGCATTTGCTCTCCCTTACACCACCCGCCCCTCAGATGCCTACTACTGGTAGACCCCTCCACTTTCTGTCGTGGAATATCAATGGCCTACTAGACTGTATCAAGCAAGCCGCAGTCCTTTGGAGGGCCCAACGCCAGGCACCTGACATCCTTTTCCTCCAGGAGACACACCTCTTGGGAACCCACTGCACTTTTCTCGCCCATTACAGGTTTGACAGGGTATGGCACTTTGGTTTTACGCGGGGCTCGGCTCCCGGGGAATAGCCGTATTAATTCATAGGGGTCTTCCCTTCACATTGGTGCACACGACGATTGACACGCAGGGGCGCTTCGTGGCCTTGACCGATTGGCTTGAGGGACAAGTTCTCAACCTCCTATCTATATACATCCCTACCGCCACACTGCTCTCTGCCCTTCAACACCTCACAATGGTAATTTCTACTTTCCCTCAGGGTCAGACGATAATTGGGGGGGACTTCAATGCAGTTATGCAGCCTTCCCTTGACACGACTGGCGCTGCCCCTGAGTCCCGCCTCACCTCTGCTAAACAGCTTTTGGACTGGTCTTCTGCTCTGGGTCTATGCGACACTTGGAGGGTCTGGAACACCCGCTGGAAACAATACACGCCCACTCCTGTGGCCCACCATATCCATTCCCACATCAATTTGATCCTACTGCTGGCCATCGACTGCCAGTCGGTATCTGGAGTCACTATCCTTCCCCGAGGCATCTCAGACCACTCCCCTATCTCCCTCCTTCTGGGACATGCCCCCGGTGGGGTACGCACGGTCTGGCGGTTGAACGCCTGGTTGCTGCAGGATGACCCGGTGCGCCGTGAGGCTCTCGGATTGGAACTGAAACACTACTTTCTAACCGACAAGGGCACGGTCCCTTCCTCGGGCACACTATAGGAGGCCGGCAAGGCCACCATGAGGGGCGTGGCCAGAGGTCTGGCTCACACGAAACGGGCAGCACAGACTGCTTGCCTGATACAACTCGAGGCGCAGGCCGCATGGTTGGAATCGGCCCCCGATGCCACGGAGGATGCTCACTCCGGTAGACAGCTTGCACTGCTCCGGGAACAGATCCGCCAAGTCTCCCTAGACTCGGCCACAATGTTATGGCTCTCTTCAGTGGTCCGCGTATATGGATGGGGGGATAAAAATGGAAAGTTGCTCCATAATTTGGTCTCCTATCCCAAAGTCAACCGAATAATCCCTGAAGTTTGCGACACGGCCGGCACCCACCACCACACTTCGCAAGCCATTGCCCAAGCTTTTGTGGGCTACTATGCCCAGCTTTATGTGGCCCGGGCTCCCGAGGCCTCTCTGGCTGACCTGTTGAGGTGAGTTGTGGTTCAGTTACCCTGTCTGGCCCAGACTGTTTTGAAGGATCTGGACCTCCCCTTTTCCGCTGAGGAGATACATGGTGCCATCTCTTTATTGTACTCCGGTAAGACGCCTGGGCCAGACGGCTTCCCCCAGGAATATTACGTGGACTATCACGACTTCCTGATCCCTTACTTGGTTAACCTCTTCCAACACGTGGCAAAGGCAGGATCTTTCCCCCCGAGGAACGATGTGGTCACTATCGTGGTTATTCCTAAGACTCAGCCACCCTCTCTCTCCGGCGCGGACTATCGCCCAATCTCCCTCATCAATACTGAGATGAAAATCTTTGCCACTACCTTGGCCCAAAGCCTCTGCCCCCTCCTGCACGATGTGGTCCACCCGGACCAATGTGGCTTTATGCCTGCCCGCGGTACCCGGCATTGCATACGTCGCCTCCATCTCGCCCTAGCATACCATCACCAGCTCACCCCGTATCTGGCCCTGCTCTTCATCGACTTTGAAAAAGCCTTCGACACGGTTAACTGGAGTTACTTGGAGGCTGTGCTTGCTCTGATGGGATTCGGCCCCCCATTTAGTCCTGCATTCTGACCCCAAAGCACGGAACGGTGCCTTCTCAGAGGCATTTCCCATCCAGAGAGGCACCCGTCAGGGTTGCCACCTCTAATGGCTCTTATTCACACTGGCGATGGAACCCTTAGCCTGCCTCATACGCAACAAACCCACATTCACAGATGGTCTTGGGATCCTCACCACATAGATAAAATCGCCCTATACGCGGACGATGTCCTCCTTTTCCTAGCCAAACCCGAGAGCTCTGGCCCACGTTGCTTGGAAACTCTCCATGCCTTTGAGAGGGTCTCAGGCTTACGGCTCAATCCAGCGAAGTCCACCCTGGCCCCCCTCCATCCATCACAGGCCTGCTTCGATTGGCAGTCGACCATCCCTTTGCGCAGGCAGTCATTCAAATACTTGGGAATTTGGGTAACCTTACTCCTGGAGCTTGAATGGGCCCTTAACCTTACACCCCTGGTCACCAAAGCTAAGGCAGACCTCAAAAGCAGGCAATTCCTCCCGCTCAACCCTCTTGGCAGAGGTGCGCTTTTTATGATGCTGATTCTCCCCCCCATTTTGTTTATATATTCTACAAAACATAACCTTTCATCTTCTGGGGAGTTGGTTCCGCGAAATTGATGGTCTGCTCACTCGGTTCTTGTGGAAGGGCAGGAGGCCATGTATGGCCCTGGCCCACTGTTGGATACCCCCCTATGATGTTGGCATGGGCATGACCAATCTCCATATTTATTATTTGGCCACTAGACTCATTGTTATCCATGACTGGTTCGCTGGCAGCTGGTCCAATCCGGCGTACCGGGTTGAACTCAGGGGTCTGGACTTTCTGAAGCTCCAGAACTACTTGTACGGGGCCCCCATTCCACAGATCCTCCCCCAGTCACTAGGGCAGTCTTACTGGCTTGGCACTCTGCCTTGCATTACACAAGATGGGATGGGAAGCTTACCCACACATGCCCTTGTGGCATTGTACCTGGCTGCGCGAAACTTCAACCCTACAGGGATTTCGGCAGTCGGATCAAATCGGGATCTCGCTCCTCTGCAACATCTGGGTGGGAGACCACATTAGTGCTTTTTCAGACCTGCAGCAGGGCCACTCCCTTCACGCCAATCAATTTTACAAGTACTTGCAGCTTCGCCATGCTCTCACTGTACACATCCCATCGGCCACCTCCCTTCCCAATTTCAACCCCTTGGAGGCCCAGGTTATGATGGGTAAATAAGGTAGAGGAGGGGTGTCACGGATCTATCGCTCCCTGGTGAACAATTGCCCTACGACCCTGGATTCACTGCGCGAGCGCTGGGAGGGATGGCTTGGCCTCCTGGAGGAAGCACCACTGTAGCAAAGGGGGACCCCTGAAGGAAAATGTAGGTAGAGAAGCAGGGGAAAAGACCAAAATTCACAGAAGAAGAACTAAAGACATTCAGGATATTGTACTCATTGATTTATAATTTTTTATTTTTTATCTTTTCACTACAAAATTATTGATGAATTCATACATAAATAGCCTAACTACAACATTTCTTTAGAAAATACAGATCCCACTGCACAACTTTCACTCAAAAACACACATTCACATTAAAAAAACATACTCATGCGAAGCCACAAATGCATACATCCCATATATACAGGAAAGCTTAATATGCACCAAGCCCCCTCGACATAGTATATAAGTGCTCAAAAGACAGATTTTTCCTAGTTAACAGTACAAAAAATCAGAAATTGGATTTAAACATTTAGGTGCCGATTCCGATCTGGGAAAAAGGTCCTACGAATTGTTGTACGGAGCGTTTTCTCCGTACGACTCATACCCGGTAAACTATCTGTACAACCTAGGAAGTACGATTCATACAGAAAGCCTATTTCCGTACGAATCGTACAAAAGACCGTACGGGTAAAAAAACCCTATGAATCAGATCCGGAACAGCCTGTAAGCGACGTCCGTACGTATGGAAGCAGCGTTTTAAGGCCCAGCAAGTACGATCCGTCCCTACGGCACTCCGTACGGCTCTTTTTTTACGGGAGCCAAAAATAGCCGTAAAAGCTGAGTCCCCGGGGTACGAGTCGTACAGGCCCCCCCGTATGTACGCACCGGGGGTACAGTGCATACATACGGGGGTGGGGGTACGGTGCGTACATACGGGGGGTGGTGGGGGTACGGTGCGTACATACAGGGGGTGGTGGGGGTATGGTGCGTACATACGGGGGGCCTGTACGTCTCGTACCCCGGGAACAACTTTTCCAGGGCTACGAGTCGTACAAACTTCACTTCGTAGCGGGTAGAGTTATTCCTTGTGTACGGGATGTTTTCCGTACGATTCGTAAATTGGATAGCCGGTCCGGATCGTACTTGTACGCTCGGACTGTCTTTTTACGAAAAGTACGGAAAAGTGTCCGGGTACGTCTCGTACAGCTTTTCCCGCTACGATTCGTACGGAGCGGGCCGATCCATATGTCCTTTTTCCCGTACGAATCGTACTTCATGGGTCGGACGTGACTTGTACGATTCGTACGGAAAAAAATACGGATACGAGTCGTACGGAAATATTTTTTAACGCATCGGAATCGGCACCTGAATGTGATATCACTTTAACAGAACTTGCAAAATGAATGTGGTCAACTAGAAATGTTTTAACATTAAAGGAAGACTTGTCAGTATAATTCTTCAATTTTCAAAATACAAATAAATCCAGTGTATTCATGGAGGGAACTGATTCAAAGCGCCGACGCGCGTTTTGGTGAACCACCCTTTCATTTGGGTTTCACCGTCTTCAGGGCAACATAGTGTATACAGCAAAAGCAATGGGACCTATCCTGCTAAGGCAAACAGAGCTAGATCAAAATGCTAATCTCTTAAGGACAAGGATGTGGGCCGCTACTTGTTTTCAAACGAGTTTGACCCGTAGAAATAGGGACTGAGGTTCAACGGGTTAACGAGCAAACTAGTTGGAATGGCTAGTTGAAATCGATATATGAGTCGTGTACAATCGGGATGCCGTGTGTAAAGGCTTGTCTTCAGCAGTATTAGATACAAATGCGTGTCTCGCCAAAGATTTTCTTTCCATCAAATGTAGGTCATGAATTACTTGCCGTCATCGATCAAAGGGGGTTGTCAGAGCTCGTGTGTGAAACTTCATGGCAGAGAAACCCGCAGACTGGCGGGATGCTCTCATGGCTCCCAAAACTTTGATGACCTCGTCCAAGTTGCGCCTTATTCAACTCTACTATCTCCACATGGCATATCTTACTCCTGCGCGTCTGTATAGGGCTGGGCTGCGCTCCTACCCGGCCTGTGCGAGGTGCGACCATGCCCCAGCCGATTTTTACCATATGGTCTTGCAGTACCCTGCCCATGACTCCTTTTGGGCAGGTGTGGAATCAGAGCTTACACAGACCCTGGGGTGGGAGGTTCCACACGACCCATCGCGTCTCCTCCTGGGAGTGTTCAATGGGCTTGATGGCTCTCGAGCCGATAAACATTTCCTGGACACTGTGACTGCGGTGGCCAAGCGAGACATTGTGGCGGCCTGGTCTCAAGCCAAACCCCCTACTGTACGGAAATGGCGAAGAGGGGTGGATTGGTGCATGACCCAGGAGGAACCTCTCTTTGAGGCCCGGGGATGTCCTGAAATGTTTGAAAAGATCTGGGGTAAATGGCTCAACCTGTTGTTTTAATCACTATGTATGCCCTTGTTTATCTTGCTATACTTACGAAGCGGTATCCTCTGGGACCCTGTACTCAGGCATATGTCACTGCTCTTACTGCTGACGGTCTTAGCTATATTGTGCATGATTTTGCTGTCTTTGTGAAATTTTGTTTTTACCCAAATGCTAATAAATTTGCTTATCAAAAAAAAATTTTACCCAGTGGTTTCCCGTGCTCGGCACCCGCCACAAGTTGCACTGTCTTGGTAATTTGGAGATGTCGCAACAGCCAATTATTCATTCAATATACATTAAAAATGACTATTACCTGCCACCCAAGCTATTCTTATAGCTTTGAGGGCCTGAAATAGTCCGAATTTTGACACTTTTAGGAGTGTGATGGTTAGTAGTTGTGTTGTTACTATGGTTGGCAGCTTGGCCAGGGCAATGTGTGGTGCAAGCTGCAGTGGCCTCCTGACGACAGCCCTGGGACTTAATGTTTTTTTACAAACTAAGCACTGGCCAAACATCGCCTGTTATTTTCTGCCAGAGCTAAGAAAGGTTCATGCCACACACTGCTCACATTCTACCTCATCATGTTCTTGTGGATTCTCCCTTAATGGCAGCACTATAGAAACCTTGCCACAGAGCCATGCTGTCTATTCTCTCCTTGGTTGCTCTTTTGAGGTAGTGGGCTGTCTAGATGACAGCCCCATCTTTTATCCTTATTCTTGATACTAATTATGAAAATGTACCTATTTACAGCTCTTTAACCACATCAAAATTGACACTTCGGTGTGAAATGTCACCATCACGATTGCAGTTTGTTTAGGGCAGATGATACACTTTTCTGACCATTTGTAAATTAACATTTTTATATAATATTTTGTATTGGTTTCAGCCCATTTCTCAACTTTCGCACAAGAGGAATTGTGAGAACAACTGATTTAAAAACGGCTGACACAATCCCCACAAACTGTGCTTGAAGACAAATATTTTTCTCCGTGTTGTTTAATCGTAAAGGTATCATTTGAATTCCATATATTATTGTGGTCGGCAAAAACACAGACAATGTAAAAAGCCTTCCTCTGAAATTGCAATTAGCACCAACGTATGAAGAAGAGGTAGTGTCCTGGGAGGTATTGAACAATAAAATATGAAAAGTAATAAGGGAGGGGTCTATTAGGATGGCGGACGGATGTTTATGGGGTTTATGGAAGTCAATGAGCCTGGCCCGCCTAGCCTCCTAAAAATCAAAAACTGAAGAAATCCTGATGAAAATTGCAAGGAGCACTGGCAAGGGTAAGCGAGATGGTTTGTCCTCTGGATGGCTGAAGGAGTCAAAAAGACTGTATGGAGACGTAAAGGCCTGATTATGCAGATTTAAAATGAACATTGCATCAACAAACAACATTTATCAAATATACAATGGCAGCATTGTTTTGAAAGTGAACTGTGCAAGTTTTTACATGCTGCTGTCCTTTTAAACAACACACCTGTTTCTGGCTGCATTCTGTATGACGACTGAACCGCCGTGATAAAACACGTGACAGTCAAAAGGCAGAGATTCATTACCCGTGATCAAGCCTTGCAAGAGGAGAAACGCGTTGGGTTTCCTTATCTGCATGCCGTTTCCCAAGTAATAAAAGCACTTTTGAACAACTTTCAGCAGGTGTTGGTACCTCACTTAAGGAAAGGGAGGTTTTTGTTGGGTATATATATATATATATATATATATGACGGGTATTTTCCACTACTTTATCAGATGTCCTCCTGAAAAACGGACACGGACCCAAAGGTTTGGTGCAAAATTATTTAATCCTCGTGTGTCGCCATTACGCGTTTCGGCTCGCTTGAGCCTTGATCACATGATATATATATATATATAGGTGAGAGACATGAAAAGGCAGCACACTCAATTATGCCATTTTCACCTACAGAGGACTTATCTCAGCGGTTGGGCATGCGGCGACACCCACTGGGGAATTTAATCAACATGGACTGCAAGTACCATCGCCCACAGGGGCATTATGACCACGCCCACTGAGGCATGAGAGTTCAATAAAAGCAGATGCTATTCATCAGTCTCTGTTTGCCCCCCTTAGCGCATGGCCTGTGAACAAGGAAGCAATTTCTGAAACGCGTAAGGCTAAAGCATAGAAAAGAGGTGTTTCGAGGCTGCATTCTCCACCGTGAGAGGCGCATTGCTGGCAGTGTGGGCCTCCTCATATCGGGCAGATTTTTTGTGGGATATATATATATATATTATTATCTACTGGCGGTCGCCAGTAGATAGTTACAGTTAGGACCGAGTTTCCATAGGAAATCTCAAAATTCTATTTTGAATAACTTTGGCGCCGATTGACGAATCCTCGCGAAATTTTCAAAACTAATGGGGCGCTCCGCTCCGCTCCTACCCTAAAAGTCTCGGGGTGATTCGTCAAGCGGGGGCCGAGAAAAAGGGGGGGTCTCAAAACGCGTTTTCCCCATCGATTTTTCCATAGGGACTTTAGTCGCAGCTACAGCCCGAACGGCTGAACAGAATTACGTGAAATTTGGCAGAGAGGTAGCCATAAGGTCCATGAAGTGCCTTTTGCAGGTTTGGTGTAAATCTGTTCAGTATTTCCAGAGAAAATAGCATTTAAATCAATATATATATCTGTACGCGCGCACCGTGCGCGCTGGGTGCGCGCACCTTGCCGTGCGCGAGCACAATTCTGATTGGTTGTTAGATCTTAGTAAACATTCGAATCGGTCGAAACCAGGAAGTGTCGGCCGCCATTTTGTCTCTCGCACTCTGAGGGGGTGAAAAACAAATGTGGAGAACGTGAAAAGGGGGCAGGGTGGACAGTTCCTGACCCCCTAGCCATGGTCAGGGGGTCCCAGAAGGACCCCCAAGGGCCCAAAAAAAATGGTTTTTTTTTCAAAAATCGCCGAGTGCGCGCACCCTGCGCGCTCCAGCCAAACGGAAAAAATTCTGCGAAGTTCGCGCAGCGTGCGCGCACTCCGTGATTTATAGAAAAAAAAAAATGTATTTGGCCCTTGGGCTCGAAGCGCTCCGAGCGCGCACGGCACGAACTGTGTATAGTGGGCGCGCGGTGCGCGAAGCGCACTGCGAGCCCACCGCGCGCGCACGGTGCGCGAAGCGCACCGTGCGCACGCCGTGAAAACATTTTGTTTAAAAAAATATATTCATAAATACATAACTTAGCATTTAAAAAACCGTACAAATTCACTGAAAAAACCATAGGTTTCACACACGTTATAGTTAGGAATTAGCATTTAAAAAACCTTGCAAATTAACTGAAAAAACCATAGGTTTCACACATGTTATAGTTAGCTGGGCATTTCCCTCGTAAAAAACCAATGAAATTCCCCCGTTATAGTTAGTGCAGGCAACTATAACTCACGCGACCGCAATCCTCTGCTGATGACGTCAGATATTACATCAATGATGACATATGTGTCTTTCTGAAAAAAAAAATATGTAATATATGTATAGCTAAAGATGAATGGAAGAAGACATGGGTAAATAAGTGTCTAAATACAGTGATGTAATATCTGACGTCATCAGCAGAGGATTGCGGTCGCGTGAGTTATAGTTGCCTGCACTAACTATAACGGGGGAATTTCATTGGTTTTTTACAAGGGAAATGCCCAGCTAACTATAAGATGTGTGAAACCTATGGTTTTTTCAGTGAATTTGCAAGGTTTTTTAAATGCTAATTCCTAACTATAACGTGTGTGAAACCTATGGTTTTTTCAGTGAATATATATATATGTATATATATTATCTACTGGCGGTCGCCAGTAGATAGTTATAGTTAGGACCGTGTTTCCATAGGAAATCTGAAAATTCTATTTTGAATAACTTTGGCGTCGGTTGACGAATCTTCGCGAAATTTTCAAAACTAATGGGGCGCTCCGCTCAGCTCCTACCCTGAAAGTCTCGGGGGGATTCGTTAAGCAGGGGCCGAGAAAAAACGGGGGTCCCAAAACGCGTTTTCCCCATGCATTTTCCCATAGGACCTTTAGTCGAAGGTACAGCCCGAACAGCTGAACAGAATTACTTGAAATTTGGCAAGGAGGTAGTCCTCAGGTCAGGGATGTGCCTTTTGCATAATATGGAGTCAATCTGTTCAGTAGTTCCAGAGAAAATTGCATTAAAAAGCACATACATATCTATAGCCGCGCACCGTGCGCGCACCGTGTGCGCACCCTAACGTGCGCGAGCGTAATTCTGATTGGTTGTTACATGTCAGTCAACGTTCGAATCGGTCGAAATCAGGAAGTGTCGGCCGCCATTTTGTTTGTTTTCAGTGCGAGAGTGGAAAAGGAAGGTGGCGAACGTGAAAAGGGGGCAGGGTAGAGAGTTCCTGACGCCCGCACGGTGAAAAACCATTAAAAAAAAAAAAAATTAATACGTAGTTTATTGAAAAATAAATATATAAAAAAATAATAATACATACATACCTTAGCATTTAAAAAACCATACAAATTCACTGAAAAAACCATAGGTTTCACACATGTTATAGTTAGGTGGATATTTCACTCGTAAAAAAACAATGAAATTCCCCCGTTATAGTTAGTTGAGATAACTATAACTCGCGCGACCGCCACTCTATCACAAGGATGATGTCATCAGTGATGTCATGAGTGATGCCACTGACCATGTAATGAATGATATAAAATGTGACGTCATGAGCAGAGGATTGCGGGCGCGCGAGTTATAGTTCTCTCAACTAACTATAACGGGGGAATTTCATTGGTTTTTTACGAGTGAAATATCCACCTAACTATAACATGTGTGAAACCTATGGTTTTTTAAGTGAATATATATATATATATATATATGACAGGATGGCCTCGGACCCTGCATTGCACCGCCGCTTCTGTGTCCCGGTAATCTGAGGAGGTGGAAAGATTATATATATATATATATTCACTGAAAAAACCATAGGTTTCACACATGTTATAGTTAGCTGGACATTTTACTGATAAAAAACCAATGAAATTCCCCCGTTATAGTTACTGTAGGCAACTATAACTCACGCGACCGTAATCCTCTGCTGATGACATATGTGTCTTTATGAAAAAAAAATATTTGTAATATATGTATAGCTAAAATTTAATGGAAGAAGACATGGGCAAATAAGTGTCTAAATACAGTATTAGCATCAGCAGAGGATTACGGTCGCGTGAGTTATAGTTGCCTACAGTAACTATAACGGGGGAATTTCATTGGTTTTTTATCAGTAAAATGTCCAGCTAACTATAACATGTGTGAAACCTATGGTTTTTTCAGTGAATTTGCAAGGTTTTTTAAATGCTAATTCCTAACTATAATATATATATATATATTTTTTTTTTTTACCGTACGCTTACCGTAAGCTTACCGTACGCGTACCCCGTGATTTTTTTTAAAATCAATAAATGTTTTTTTTGTACTTTTCTGTCCTTCTTTGACCCCCTTACAAATGTTAGGGGGTCTGTAACTCTCCTCATTGCCCCCTTTCCTTGTTTTCACTCTTTTTTTTCAGAGTGAAACACAGAAAATGGCGGCCGCCGCTTCCTGGTTTCGGCCGATTCGAATGTTTACTAAGATCTAAGAGCCAATCAGAATCGCGCTCGCGCACGCCACCGTACGCTTACGGTAAGCGTACGGTAAGCGTACCGTAAGCGGGCTCAGATATATATATTGATTTAAACGCTATTTTCTCAGAATCTACTGAACAGATTTACACCAAACCTACAAAAGGCACTTCCTTGACCTAGGGACTACCTCTCTGCCAAATTTTGAGTAATTCTGTTCAGCCGTTCGGGCTGTAGCTCGTTCTAAAGGTCCTATGGAAAAATGCATGGGAAAAACGCGTTTTGGGACCCCCCTTTTATCTCAGCCCCCGCTTGACGGATCCCCCCGAGACTTTCAGGGTAGGAGCGGAGCGTAGCGCCCCACCTATTTTGAGAAATTCGCGAGGATTCGTCGACCGGCGCCAAAGTTATTCAAAATAGAATGTTGAGGTTTTCCTATGGAAACGTGGTCCTAACTATAACTACCTATTGGCGACCGCCAGTAGGTAATATATATATATATATATATATATTACCTACTGGCGAGTAGGTAATATATATATATATATATATATATATTACCTACTGGCGGTTGCCAGTAGGTAGTTATAGTTAGGACCACGTTTTCATAGGAAAACCTCAACATTCTATTTTGAATAACTTTGGCGCCGGTCGACGAATCCTCGCGAATTTCTCAAAATAGGTGGGGCGCTACGCTCCGCTCCTACCCTGAAAGTCTCGGGGGGATCCGTCAAGCGGGGGCTGAGATAAAAGGGGGGTCCCAAAACACGTTTTTCCCATGCATTTTTCCATAGGACCTTTAGAACGAGCTACAGCCCGAACGGCTGAACAGAATTACTCAAAATTTGGCAGAGAGGTAGTCCCTAGGTCAAGGAAGTGCCTTTTGTAGGTTTGGTGTAAATCTGTTCAGTAGATTCTGAGAAAATAGCCTTTAAATCAATATATATATCTGAGCCCGCTTACGGTACGCTTACCGTACGCTTACGGTAAGCGTACGGTGGCGTGCGCGAGCGCGATTCTGATTGGCTCTTAGATCTTAGTAAACATTCGAATCGGCCGAAACCAGGAAGCGGCGGCCGCCATTTTGTGTATTTCACTCTGAAAAAAAAGAGTGAAAACAAGGAAAGGGGGCAATGAGGAGAGTTACAGACCCCCTAACATTTGTAAGGGGGTCAAAGAAGGACAGAAAAGTACAAAAAAAACATTTATTGATTTTAAAAAAAATCACGGGGTACGCGTACGGTAAGCTTACGGTAAGCGTACGGTAGAAAAAAAAAAAAAAAAAAATGAAAATCAGATTTAAGTGTTTAGATATTAGGGGGCTCTAAAAAGAGCCGTTGTGTTTATGAAATGATTTTTTAGTGGTACCTACAAGTAAGTACCGATGCAGAGTCTAAGGTTCAAGAGGAAGACTCTGTTCCCTTCATCATTGAAGTGCACACCATCTCCTCTATAAATGTCTTGCATGTCATAACGCAAGTTGTTGTGGTAAATGGCACCCATACCATAGTCACGGAGGAAAGCAGAAACAGATTTGTTGACGTGCTTTCTTGCTTTGTCATCGCACCGCGTGCCCACCGTGCGTGCACGGCACTAACTGCGTAAAGTGGGCGCGCGGTGCGCGAAGCGCACCGCGTGCTCACTGTGCGCGCACGGTGCGCGAAGCGCGCACGGTGCGCGAAGCGCACCGTGCGCGCATGGAACGAACTGCGTTAAGTGGGCGCGCACGCCACGAATGGCGTAAAGTAACTTAGCATTTAAAAAAACGTACAAATTCACTGAAAAAACCATAGGTTTCACACACATTATAGTTAGGAATTAGCATTTAAAAAACCTTGCAAATTCACTGAAAAAAACATAGGTTTCACACATGTTATAGTTAGCGGAAATTTTACTGATAAAAAACCAATGAAATTCCCCCGTTATAGTTAGTGCAGGCAACTATAACTCACGCGACCGCAATCTTCTGCTGATGACATATGTGTCTTTATGAAAAAAAAATATTTGTAATATATGTATAGCTAAAAATTTATGGAAGAAGACATGGGCAAATAAGTGTCTAAATACAGTATTAGCATCAGCAGAGGATTGCGGTCGCGTGAGTTATAGTTGCCTGCACTAACTATAACGGGGGAATTTCATTGGTTTTTTATCAGTAAAATTTCCGCTAACTATAACATGTGTGAAACCTATGGTTTTTTCAGTGAATATATATATATATATATATATATTCTATATATATACACACACATATATATATATGTAATGTTTATTTTGGGCACAGCCCATACAACAGATCAAAGATAAAACAACAGAAACGCTCATGAGTACATTAATAGGTTGTGCAGTATACAATACATCATAGTTCAGTTACCATACTATAAAAACATGCTAGAAATTAATCTAGAGACATTGAAGTATCTACTTAAAATGTTTGGCCAAGCATAACAATCGGTTTTGGTGCAATTTAGTGATTACTATGAAGATCTATAAGGTATAAGGTGGAGTTCCAGCTACTACCCTTGATAACCGAACCTCTTACTAATATTTGCTGGCCTTAGATCGGACAATGATCAGGGGAAAATAGCAATCTAAAAAAATCATATAAGAATATATCAAAACATTTAATGGTCATTTGTTTGGTCAATAGAGAAAAAGAAAGATAAATAGCAAAACCAAGGAGAACACTAAATATCCTGCTTGGGCTTGCTCTATCAATTTATCTATCATGTTTCATGATTAGCTAGGGCCTTCTTCCTTTGTATCTGGGTACTGTACATGTACCGGGAGACCGCGTAGGCTAAATGTTCTCTGGTATCCCTCTTAAAGAGTCTTTGGACTTCCGAGTAGTGGACCACTCTCATGAGTTTACATTTAGCTAACAACCATTTTTTACACTCATTCCTATATGAAGGGCAAAAGAACATGAAATGGGTTATGATTCCTCTACATTGGGACAATTTGGGCAAGAATCGGAGTGAGGGGAGGCGTTAGCCCATTTTGAAGTGTGTGTTTCTCAAAGGGAGTAGAGCGCATCTATATTGCACATATAAGCATTTAGACTGGAATGGGTACATTCTATCCATGTATGATTCAAATCTTGGTGCACACTTGTGGTTCAAAACTTGCCTCTTTGGCCTGGTGAGCTTCCCACGTTTGCAATAGGACTGCCTCCCAATGTAACTGTCTTATTCTTGATGTATCTCCTTTGACAGTTAATTCAGGGGTGGTCCATAGCTCACTCATGCCTATTCTATATGACGTTTCTTTGACTTCAGCCATGGAGATTTATGTTCTCTCTATCGAGAGCTAGCAGATCTCTTACACGGTCTATGTATGTTGTAAGTTCGTGAGTGGACCAGAATCTAACACAATTTTACAGAGGTTTTAATAAAACAGTTAGGTCAATAGGGTTGAGGACTAGGTCTAATCGCAATGGGGTTACAGGTGAGCTTGAGGGAAGTTTAAAAAGTGCCTTAATAAACTTATTTTCTATTTTAATTAAAATCTCTGCTGTAGCATAGCCCCAAATCTCTGCTCCATATATTGCTGATGCTACTGTTGAGGTTCTATATATGGTAATAACCGGGGACACAGCTCCTCCCGATGCAGCCTTGTATCTCCTACTACTTCAGAAGCTTTCTGATGAAGAGTAGTTTTACTTTTTTCCATCTGGGGACCCCATTTTTGGGCACCACTTAACCTCACCCCAAGATATATATATATCCATGGTGTTTTCCTTACAATTTATGCCCGAGGGTAAATAATTACCAAATAATGTGTGCAAATTACTTTTGGACTAAGTGTCACAATTTATTAACGTTTGATCATTGTTTTGAATGATCAGTTGCCACCATCTATCTGCAAGTTGGGGCTAATTTTACACTATTGCCGGTGGTTAAATTGCATTACACATGGTCTCTCTCTGAAGATACACTTAAAGCTGTCTGTCATGCAAATTAATCCGACTTGTTATTAGTGTTGAACTACATTATAATTGGCTGGAAAGTTTATTTTCTTGAATTACCTTTTGTAAATTTGAAATGGGAATATTTAAGTAGAATAAGTACCTAACTTTTGACCAAATACATTTTCATAATGAGCTGCCTCCTCGCATTAATGAAACATTCCACTTTACATGTTCCTAAATTTCCATCCCTACACTTGTTAAAATCATCATTTTATTGGCATGAAATCTCTACTTCTGTCACTTGTTTTTGAAGTATTAGTCATGTTCGTATTGTTTTAAAAATGCCACTAAAACGTTCTGAACTAAATGTAAATGCGATCTTTACTATAACTGTGTGGCACATTTCCTGTTTAACAAATGCTTAATATTCCACTCCTACCACATGCTTAGTCCCGGAGTTATTTTAGAATAGACTCCTTTTATCTAGCAATCAACATTCCAAGTGTATCCCCTACAATTCTATTCCCGAGATTGCCATGAATTATGATTATATTGACATCATAATAACACCTCTTCGATCACTTCCTATTTAAATACTTAGTATTGTGTGCTACTAGTTACATTTTAATAAAAAGTTCCGAATGAATGAACATGCATCTAATTTTTAACGATGTGTATGTGCTTTCAATCTGAGTAGCAAAAGCTTGATTAAGTATACATTTCATTTTTAAAGTAATTGTGTTTCTATTTTTCAATATACTGCAAGTTTAACTCTTTCGCATGTTTACTTCATGATTCCATTTGCTACAATATTTATTGCAGAAAAAAGCACACCTACCTTCACATACATGTCCTTTGATGTGCTACAAAAACACATTATTCTTCAAGTAAAGAGCGATTACACCATTTTTCTCAACTATTTTTTTTCACCATTACGGATAAAAAGCATAACCATTGATCTTTGCAGCTGTCACTCTCAGTTAGTGCTCCAAGTTGTCTAAAAGGTCAACTAAATGTGTGTATCTATTATGTCCCATCCCCCCTCCCCCCATCACAACTTTTCCCATCTTTCCTTCCCTGAGGTCTCTTTGTACACTGTCCTTTTCATTGGGCTTCTGAGTGTTTTTGTGCACATCTTACTGCTAACAATTCTGTATTGCCCCCTGCACCTGGGATGCTGCCATTCTCTCTCTAATGTCCTCTAATATGATTGGATGTTCCCCACCTGTCCGAGATTAACCTTTGGAAGTTGCAATTAGTACATGGGCAAGAGTCCTCCTCCACGTCACGTGTTCCTCCCTAACTCATTTGTTTCTCTGCAGATTGATGAAAGTGTCAGCAGTGATTTGTGTTCGTGATACAGCCTCACAGCTGGATGGGGGTGACCTTAACAGATGTCAGCCTGCTGAGAAATTAACCTCATCACACATCCTTCAAAAAGTAGAATTAATGTAGTGATACATGATACAATTCGAGTCATTAGCGGTATGTATTGAAAATAACCCTGTAAAAAACTTCATAACGACATTCAGTGCATGAGATTCTTCTTTCCACTTCAGAAAAAGGCTTACATGTGACTATGTACACCTGGTGCCATTTCTGAGTAACTTATGCTTCTTGCTGCGCAGTGTAGTTCTTCACCCTATGGGGAAATATCTGTGCCTACAAAATACCATAAATGCGACATGTAAGAAAATGCATCACTAGTTGCAAAGCATGTTAATCCTTCACAAGTATTAAGTCTCCAACGTTCTACTGACAATGAAGTAGCCTGTTGTAGCATTTGACTCTCTCAGGGTAGCGAGGCAGAGCCGTCCAAGGCCCTCTCAGGGTAGGTAGAGTGGACTGGTAGCCCAGTCCATAGGCACGTATCAAACAACACTCAATAAATCATAGCCCAGTCAGTGTTTTTCAAATAAAAGGAAAAGTAATTTCTGATGCACACACTACTCAATATCACACCCTAATTTACAAATACATACATGATGGCATGTCTAAATACCTATGGTGACACTCTCCTGAGAGTTCACACCCTTAGTGAATCCTCAATCCTAAAGCCACAATACCCTCCACATATACTGGATATTATGTAAGAGGGTGTCGTTTTCAAAAGGCAGCCCTACTGGTTTTGTCAGGGTGTCACCACTTCGTTATCAGACTGGAGGTTAGTTACAGCGGTCTAACTTATAATCATTTTACCTTTAACTTTAAAAAAAAAAAAAGAAAAACTGGTTTTGAATTTTGTGATTGCTTTGTGGCTCCCACTTGTGATAGGGGCATTTCTCAGCCACATGTGAACTGAGGGGTTTACAGCACTGTGTACTATTTCTGTGCATCTTACCCTCTCTGTACTTCTGCAGAAGCAGTGCCCATTCCGCTGCGGCTGGTGCCGTTTGAGCGGAGGGACTTTGCTTACAAGACTGGAAGTGGGGCGCTGTTTACTCTCCCTGGTTGGCAGGTCAGTGCTCCAGCTGCCGCTTTTTCCCAGCAATAGTCTTTGGGGCAAGATTAACAATTAGTATTAGTATCAAGCATATTTGCAAAAAATGCTTTTCAGATGCAGCAAACCCTATTTTGCTATTCGGTAAACTGTTAGCCATCAACTACTAAACCCTTCTCAGTCAAGTTTTAGGGCTGATCATAGCACCAAAACATCCCTGGTAGAGGTAGTTGCTAACATAAGACTGGCCCTAGACAGCGGGTAGTCAGCAATGCTGGTCTTATTAGATCAATTGGCTACCTTTGATACCATCTGCCATATAACTCTAGTACAAAGGTTGCAGGAGATGGGAAACGGAGGCAAAGCCCTTAACTGGCTTAGAAACTACTTAAAAAGTCAGACCACTATTGTGCAACTAGGCACACTAGTTTCTCGCAGTTTGATCGTAGATAAAGGAGTCCCTAAGGAATCGGTACTCAGCCCCATGCTTATTAACAATTATGTTGCACCTTCGGCATGGGTAATCAGATCTTATGGGTTTAATGTAGTTTCGTATGCAGATGACACGCAGTTGTTAATCAACCTTGGACCTAATCCAGTAGACACCAGAACCAGATTCAAAAGCTGTTTGATTCATATAAACACCTAAATGCAAACTAACCATCTTCAGCTGAACAGAAGTAAGACCGAGGTAATATTATTTAAAAAGGCACATGAACTTTGGTCAAAATACTGGTGGCCAGAGAGCCTGGGCCATCCCCAAAGCCCATGGTATGAAACCTTGGTGTAAAAATAGAAGTTGTTTCTTTCTCTTATGGCGTGAATGATCAAACCCGCTACAGCGCCATGATACCCTTCTGGGTGATATTTGCGCTTAACAAATCTAAAATACCAATGCTAAAAATAAAAGCAGAAATATATTATATTAAATCAAAGCAACACCATAAAAATTACTGGGAATAGTTATATCTCACAATTATATTCATTAGACCATGAAGTGACTTTTCAATAAAGTCATTCTTATCTTATATACAAGCTCCATAACCTGTACTCTTGGTACGGATACCTGGTACTGGCATAGTAGGCAAGTCTGGGCACGAAAAAGGGCAGAGAGAAGTCTGGTGACCTCACTGCCTCCAGGAGCAGAGAAACCGTGTATTGTCGGGAGTAGGCAACGTACACTTCACACGGAACAACTGCAGTTAACGAGTGGGCTACTCATCTAATCTGGAATACTGTGGGGGCTCCAATCAAGGCAAACACTGTCCTAGTAGCATATATAAAGCATCAGAAATCCCCTAATTTCTTCCATTTTGTCCTGAAAAGGCTCATATCCATAAAGGCCAAAACTCATCAACACTTTTGACTGGAGGAGCTCTCTAAAGTAGAATAGTTTTAAGTAGCATTTGACCCATAAACTGAAGGATTAGATGACAAGTGTGTCTTCGGTGTATGGGCTCCTTTAAGGATTACCTCCAATTGTGGACTTTGGGCTCGAGCGTGTAAAAACCCCACAGGTTCCAAAGCTTTTAGAAGATTGAAGAAAAGTTTTAAGGCTGTCATATTTTGCTTTCATGAATTTGTTAATTTGTTTATATATAGTAGTATTGTAATTCAGCATCTCTTGTGCCTGATGTTTAGGGTGAATATAATTGCATTTGTTATATGTATAGTGATATGTCACCATCTATGCCAATTTGTATGTTCATTTATATGTCCTCCCTAGGTATCAGCACTGAGAGTACAGGTTATGGAGCTTGTATATAAGAAAAGAATGAATCATGGTTTGTTATAAATACATTTGTATACCTGTGAATAATTTAAGTTTTCACTGTGCTAAAGCATTCTTTGACAATCTGTTCCCACATTAGACCATTCTTTCTTTGTATTACTGAGGCCCAGGTATAGTGGGGTCATTTGGGCAAATCCCTACATGCATGCTATTTGTGACTTGTCAATAAAGCATTACAATGTCCATAATTTGAGTACATGAGCCTTTTATCAAACTTTATCATGTTCTCCACTGGCTCTCCCAATCAGATGTTGAAAAGCAGAGAAGCGGCTGTCTCACCCTAGGAGAGCTCCCTGCCTCTGTGGACCTGCATGTCCCTGGGGCATAATTCCCACGGGGATTTGACTCTCACTTTGGGCCTGCTATACTTAGAGCATAGGGCACTCTGGAGCTTGAATTTGGTTTTAGTTTAGGCTTCTCCTTGTGCTGGTCCTTGGAGACTGGGGGCCTTCAAGGGACAGAAAAGATTAGGAGGGGACAGAAAGAGGAAGGACTGAAGAGGGACTTTGTATGGTCTCCCTTCACAATGTTCCCCGGCTTCTGTCCCCATGTAGATAGGGCCCTCCGGGGACTTTGAGTGGCAGACATTGAAGGATGTCATGCACGCCAGTTCCCAGCTATTCCACCTTGGGGGGAATGAGCTTCTTTCTGCATTTTCTCGCCCTTGTGGGGACGTTTTGATGATTTTTATGCCATTTTTCTGCAGGTGGCCAGTTGCAGCCTTCAGGAGGTGTTTTCTAAGGCCTTCTGGCCTCCATCTTTTTCTATTTCTTGAAGGGTCTTTCTTTTTCTGTAGTGCAGCACCCTACTCAGGACTTGTCCTCTGTTCAGCACCTGGTGATTCTCTTAGCCTGTGGTTACCTCTAGTGGTCCTCCCTCAGCCCTCAAAGAAGAATCCTCCAGGCCTACATACTTTAGATCCCATAGATTCCTTGGCAGCTTGAAGGCCACCTGTGGGACATCAGAAGTCATGGGTCGGCCCTCTGATGAACTTTCAACAGAAATCGGCGGTATATGTAATAGGGAATAGGCGCCACAAGTATTCACACTTCCAGTATTCGCTGTCACTTACTAATTACGAACGGTGCTAAAAGGTGAGGGAGAACCACCAGCCTCCCCCAAAGGATTTGTGGCAAAAGCAACAAAAATGCATACATTAAACACCCTAGCACACGTTATTTTATGATTAAGGTCAATTTCCCATATTATTCATAGTATAAAAAACACAAGCGAAGTCTTTTCGTTTTTCTGTCTTTTAATCCGAGTGTTCTTTAGCCTCTTTAGCCAACACGTGTTTCGTCGTCTCTGTAGTCTAATACACACGACTTGTTCACGGCTAAATAAGAAAACACAGAGTACGGTGTTTCAGTTTCAACAAACGAAAAAAGCTTACGGGGCAATAGTTTACAATTATATAACGAGTTGTTACATTGATTGTGAGCGTGTCTGTGCATATACAACATAAAAGTGAGTTTAGAAACAGTTGTGGGAGGGTATTTTATCATTGCATACCACTCACCTTTGGTTAGGAAGAGATTGAAAAACACACATGTGAATAGTGAAGGTTGTATGTGATTGAAATTAAATCTATATGAAAGATTCCCTGTGTCTCATACAACCTTAACCCAGGAAAAGGAACCTGAGTGCATATAGATGTCCAAAGGACAGGACCACCATTCTGGTCCAAAATGATAAAAGCCATGGGTGAAAAGTAAAACCACTAAAATCCAATCTTAAAACCATGCATTTAATATCTGGAAGGACATAGAAATCCAAAGAACAAACCTGTACTGTAATAAACAGAGTAATCTGAGGGGAAACAGGAGAAAAATGTATACACTGATATCAGTATACATAATATATAAATAAGGTGATAAAATGATTAAGTGTCCACAAACTCAGAAGAGAGGAAAACTAAATACGTACTCCTATTGTGGCGATAATTCCAGGCCACAATAATCCTGTGGCGTGGGGTACACGAGCAAATCCTTCTTAAGAGCGAGTCAGTTAATTGGTGCTCTGTATGGGTTGTCAATCCACAACCCTCGTTAATCCCTGGTTTCACGTCTTCATCAAGACACTGAAATAAACAGGAAATCGATGTTTTGCTAAATCTAACTTCACAATTTTCTTACTCAAGAAAATATTCTTTACTTCACAAATGTGAAGTTGGTGCTTAAAAGGTGTCAAGCACGTCCTGTCCGGTTGCTATCTTATTACTTACTTAAGGTTTGTAGACTCCTTAACTCGTAACGAACGTCTCCCCACGCCGGTCTCCTCGAGTGCGAGTGCCGGGTTGCCGAGTAACCATTCTAAATAAACGTATTTGCGTGATCATGTGACCACGCGTAGCGCAATCACGTAGATTTCCAAGTCTCGCGTTATTTACGTATGGGTGAGATAAAGTAATGTTTGTGAATTCGATTATTAGGTAGGTGGCATAAATATAGGCGGTTCTAATGTCAGTGATATCATTCTCACTGTGACAGAACCAAATATCGGTAGTACTGTAGATTTAATCAAAATAGCATGATCACGTGAACCCATATGTCGCGTGATCGTATCGGAATTCCGAAAAAATGCGCCATGTTTGTATGGGCAGTGGCAGTAAAAAAAGGTCAGTACGGAAAATATAAGATAAAGTAAAATTTGTAAATTCAATTGTTAGGTAGGTTGCATAAATATAGGCGGTTCTAAAGTCGGTGATATCAATCTCAGTGCGACAGACCCAAATATCGGTAGCACTGTAGATTTAATCAGAATAACACGATCACGTGAACCCATATGTCGCGTGGCCGTATCGGAATTCCGAAAAATGCGCCATGTTTGTATAAGCAATGTCAGTAAAAGTCTCTGGATTTCAAAGCACGGATAAAACATATGGGCAAGACCAAAAAAGCAGGTTTTTTGAATTCTATGAACGAAAGGTTATATATAGAGCATCTCTCTTAGATGCCACTTAATAACGATTTGTTAACATCCAATCAAATCCGCAATGCAAAGAATAGCCTTATGTGTCAAGGACCTCTCCTATAGAAGCCGGACCTAAACCAACACGCAATTTGATATTTATGAGTGGGGTGAAGTCGGTTTTTTAAAATAGTCATTCAACTATCTCATTATGTGTATGTTACTAGTCCCTCTAATTACAAGGTCAATTTCAGTGACTATTTCGTGTGGGTGACATCATATATATAGGGTAAATGGCTAATACATCATTTAACCTATTTTTACATTGCAGTACAATTTTTTATTCTGTCATGCTACAATTTTATTTTTCTTATGATTTACGTTTTGTTGGTTCTACAATAACAATTTCTTTATGAGGTAGGCTCAAATATACACACATATCTTGTGTCCAAAGCATACTAGAAAAGAAGAGACGGATCAGCCAAAACATCACCTCTTCCAACTCTTAAATACTGGTAGATGTGCATAGTTCGCATTCAGAAATTCTATTTCCCCAAGAAATAATGCATCTCCTGGTCCACATTCATCCCTACTTCAGTTGTTCGTAGTTTGAGGATCCAAGATGCCTCATTTCTACGCAGTTGCAATTCTCTCTTGCCTCCCCTAGGGTGTCTTGGAGTTTGTTCTATCCCATAGAACGCAAAATCTTTATGAGGTCCTTGTTTGTGGCAGGATGCAATGTGTGTCGCTATCGGGTACCTGAGGTCGCCCTGTTTAACCGCCCTCATGTGTTCCTCAATCCTTTCACGCAGTGGTCTTATAGTACTTCCTACATACTTTATATGGCATCTACATTCTATTATGTACACCACATAATTCGAACTGCAGTTGATATTGGTATCAATTGTATAACACTTATCGTTTGGGCCCATGAAGTCCAATTTGTTTTTGACTGCCCATTTGCAGGCGGTACAGTGCCCACACCCATGGAAACCCTTCGATTGAGCTGTCAGCCAATTGGTGTTTGTTTTCAGAATAGGGTAGCTTGGGCTTAGAAGGTTCTTTAGGCACATGCCTCTCTTATAAGTTATTTCAGGATTTCTGTTAATTGCACTGGATAATGTTACATCTTCTTTTAGGATGTGCCAATGTCTGTTTAGGCTTCTACTAATAACACTTGACAGAGTGTTGTAGTTGGTGATGAACCTAATCTTATTGTCCTTGTTTTTCTTTTTTGCATTTTCTTTCAGGGTTTGTACTCTCTCTATCCTTTCTATCCTGTTTTTCGCTTTAGTCAGTATGCCTCCACCATAGCCTCGTTGTTTAAAACGTTGTGTCATGGCAGCAGTGCATATCTTAAACTCCTGTTCTGAGCTACAGTTGCGTCTCGCCCGCACAAACTCCCCATAGGGGATGGCATTGATTTGATGTGCTGGATGTGCGCTAGATGCGTGTAAGATAGTGTTGCCGGCTGTGCTTTTACGGTAAAGTCTGCTGTTAATTTGTTCGTCTACGATGTACAGTTCAATATCCAGAAATGCTATCTTTTCTTTACTAAATTCGTACGTGAATCTAATGTTCATTGTATTTCTGTTCAGATGTTCCACGAACTCCATAAGAATATCAATATCTCCCCTCCAAATCATAAGACAGTCGTCTATATATCTGCCCCAAAACATAATATGATCTGTCCATTTTGAGCCATCTGGGCCCCAGATCCATCTCTCTTCCAGCCAACCCATAAAGAGGTTGGCATACGAAGGAGAGAACCTGGAGCCCATGGCTACGCCCTGTTTCTGTCGGAACCAATTGTTTTTGAAAATGAAAACATTATTGTCTAAAATCAGTTCGATCATTGTAATCAACATTTCTGTATGTTCCCATGTACTTGCTGAGCGTCTACTAAGTATTTTTCTTATGGCTAGTAGTCCGCACTCTCTTCTGATGCTCGTATAAAGAGCTGTGACATCAAGGGTTACTAATGTCATTTCTTTGTCCCATGTAATGTCAGCCAGTAGCCCTAGCACATGTTTTGTGTCCCGTATATATGATGGTAGGTTGTTGACCATGGGTTTGAGGAAGATGTCAACATATTCAGATAATCTTTCTGTTGGGCCCTCTATCCCTGATATTATGGGTCTCCCCGGTGGAAAAGGCATGTTCTTATGTACCTTGGGGAGTGTGTAGATGCATGGGAATCTGGGTCTGTCCTTCCAGATATTAAATGCATGGTTTTAAGATTGGATTTTAGTGGTTTTACTTTTCACCCATGGCTTTTATCATTTTGGACCAGAATGGTGGTCCTGTCCTTTGGACATCTATATGCACTCAGGTTCCTTTTCCTGGGTTAAGGTTGTATGAGACACAGGGAATCTTTCATATAGATTTAATTTCAATCACATACAACCTTCACTATTCACATGTGTGTTTTTCAATCTCTTCCTAACCAAAGGTGAGTGGTATGCAATGATAAAATACCCTCCCACAACTGTTTCTAAACTCACTTTTATGTTGTATATGCACAGACACGCTCACAATCAATGTAACAACTCGTTATATAATTGTAAACTATTGCCCCGTAAGCTTTTTTCGTTTGTTGAAACTGAAACACCGTACTCTGTGTTTTCTTATTTAGCCGTGAACAAGTCGTGTGTATTAGACTACAGAGACGACGAAACACGTGTTGGCTAAAGAGGCTAAAGAACACTCGGATTAAAAGACAGAAAAACGAAAAGACTTCGCTTGTGTTTTTTATACTATGAATAATATGGGAAATTGACCTTAATCATAAAATAACGTGTGCTAGGGTGTTTAATGTACGGCCCTCTGATGAAGTTTACCCCTCTGCAGGCCCAGTCATCTGAAATTCTCGGGTATCCATTCTTTTCCAGGGTCCTTCAGCAGGTCCATCCCACTGTTGTCCCTGATAAGGTGTAGGGGAACCAGTGTCACCGGCTGGAAAGAGGTGAATCCACTTAGTCCCGTCCAGTCTAAATCCAGGGGACATCAGCACCTGAAAACGGTGTCCGGTCCTTTCACGGTCTTACAAAGTCCCTCTTCAGTCCTTCCTCTCTCCCTTGTGCAGAGGATTTTAAGTGAGGGTGGGAGGTTCCAGAAGTTGGGCACTTCTGTCCACACCGTCCTAACCTTACAGGCCAGCATTTGAGATCATTTCAAAATGGCAACTTAAAGTGGTCTGTTGAAAGACCTTTTCTGAGAGCCTAAGTTCTATCCCTAACTGTCAGGTTTGCTAGTGTAATTGATTTAGCAGAGGGACTGGAAGGAGATTGTTTTGGGTATTATGGAACAGTTATTTCTGGGAAAAGAACTTGCTACACTTTGGGGGACGTGGTCATCAGTGAGGGTGGCACACTGCCTCCCGTTGCTCAGGGGTGCCCCCCTGCTTGCCAGCCCAGAACCCTGGATAAATATGGGAGTGCTGCCCAGCAACTCAGATCACTGCCTGGAAGAAACAAGAAAATCTGTTGATCTCCTGGCCTGCACCAAAAGGACTGCACTCTGAAGGACTGCACCTACTGCACACTTTGTGCCTCAGCAAAAGAAGGACTTTGCCTGATTCTAAACGTTTGAGGAGTGGAAGCCCTGAAAACAATAGGTTAAAAGAGCTCCACCTGCATCATCTCCACCAAGAGGAACCCAGCTGAGCAGCGTGCACAGGACTTTTAAGGATTTAGCCAGGTGCCTTGTGGATCTTGAAGTCCCAACTTCCCACGGAGCAACTCAGAGATTCTGGAACCCTGGTATTAGTTTTGTGGACCCTTCAAGAGCCCAAAAGGACCATCTGGAAGAAGATCCAGACGATTGGAATTATTAGGACTACTTTTTTAAGAAAAAGCTCCATAAGTTGACTGACCCGTCATCGAGAGTCAAGCTTGTGACGCCAAACCACGACCCAGCCTGAGATCCAGGTTTGCACCCCTGATGCTCCGACGCTTTTCGTCATCAACAAGACTTCCAAGAGTTGACTGAGGCATCTCACTGAGCTAAGCAGCCACCATCAAACTGCAAGCTGGCCAGACAAGCAGAACCACTCGATCTCGAGAGAAAAAGCTCCAAATAAGTGACTGAGTCAGATGGTAAAAACTTGACTGGGGCCTGCTGCTCACTCATCTGACCTGCGCTCCATCGTAGTCTGCCTGAAACTTTGACTTTATCCTGGTCAAGTGCAACCAAATGTCCCAAGTTGGCACTTTTGGATTTTAGGTACTTGAACCTATGTATTCTTTTAAAATGCATCTCACTGGTTCCCTACATTGGATTTTGTCATTTTGGTGTCATTTTAATCATAAAAATCTTTCCTATTTTTATAAATTGGTGTTGAATTTTTATTGTGTGTTGCATCTTATTTATTGTATTGTGCTTTTAAATGCTTTACACACCTGTCTCCTAAGCTAAGCCTGGCTGCCCTAGCAAAGCTATCAAGGGTTGAGCAAGGATTGATTTTTTGAGAACTTGACTGGATCTTATTTGATTGTGGTGTTATTACTAGTTGTAGGTACCTACCTGCACTCACCAATAAACCACCTTCCATCAAAATGGTTTTATGGACAGACATTATCACACAAACATAAGTGAGTATTTCTAGTATTCCTGAAGGAGCCACTTGTGACAGCAATGGCACCTTTGTACAAGTAGTAATCACGTTAGGAAGCTTGTTTGGGTGTACAAAGTTTGAAGGACAGTTCCACTTAAGTTAAACAGGAAGTTGTTAGGGAAGGGGAGGTTAGTTCTCTAAGTGTTTTATACAGATCATTATAGTGTAAGAACAGAATACCACTAACATGCACTAACATGCATCTGGTGTTCTGTGATTCAAAGGATAGTCGAGTACTGATGCACCTACTGTCTGAAAGAGCTGGCAGAAGATTAGCTCCTACTAAGCTCTGCTGGCCTCGTCCAGGGAATATGACTAAAATAGAGCACTCACTAGGACTGAATTATCAGTCACATTGTTTATGAAAATGTTCTGATGATGGGAGTAGCTGAAACTGAACCTGGCCTGAACCAGGATGAAAGAGCGTCAACAAAAGGAAAACAACATCATATTGACTGTATTGTATCATAACTCTGCGAGAGTTCAAAGAAAGCGTCTGCAAATAAAATCTGAAATTTGGATGCAGGTTACAAGGTTTAAGTACAAAAACAAGTTTAAAGGAAAAGATGTTTAAACCAGATTGAACCCCTGGTGTTGTGCTTAAAACATGAATTGGATGGAACCTACTGAATGCATCTGGGAAGCTCTAGACAACACACACAGTAAAGAGCACTTAAAACCTCAGAACAAGAGTAAAAACAATTCCCCAAAAACTGAAATTAGAAAGAGGAAAGTGATTCCTAATAATCTAGAAAAAGACGACCAAAAAATCTTTTCCCATTTGCTCCATGCACAGGAAAGAATACCAATAAAACACAGAAATTCACTCCGCTATAGAGTTGGAAGAATTGGGGAACTCTACGCTATGCATGTAACACAGAGTTCCTGCTAAATTTTGCCATCTGGCGTGTGGCAGACCTTTTTTGAAATTGTGGGAGTGTCACAAGTCTTGCCGACTGCTAGCGCATGCGTGAGATTTGGCAGGCAAAAGCACAGATTCTGGCGCCTTTATCGGGACGGTGGTGAGCCTGAGCAACCGTGGCTGCACCTTGAGCACATTCTCTACTTTAGAAGCAGCTAAATCTACTCAAAAAGATGTTTTCGAGTTAATATTCTACTCCAACAGACCGTTCAGGCTGTTATTTAGAGCGAGAAGCTTTTTTTTAAATGTAATTAATTTCATTTTACAAGAAGGAAGTGCCCCAGAGACTCAAACTTCCTGTTCCTCTCCAGCAGGCTTCTCTCAGTGCTTTGTCCATCTCCTGGTCATGTGAAGATGGAAGGCTCACTGTCTTTGTCTGCTGAGATTTACCATTGGATTTAAGGACTTTGTTTTTATGATAAATTAAAAAAACTATTGTATAAGGGGGTGGGTTGTTTGATAGAGGGTATTGCCCAGTATTTATTTGTACTTTTATTCAATTTTTTAAATTTATTGTGGTGGATGGCCTGCAGTCTCTGAAGCAGTCTAATAACTTTTTTGCATTTAGTTTTTTATCTTTTGTAAAGGAAAACTTTTGACCAGTTTAGTACATTTTCTCCATGTTTGCTGTATGTGCAATATTAATTTATTTTTCTATGTGACTTAGTTTGCCAATGGGCTATCCAGCCAGTAGGCCCAGTAATAGGCACGGGTGCATGAAACTATGGTTTCTGTGGCATACGTTGTTTCAAAACATCATTTAGGTCAGGGATGGCATTGGATTAAAATAAAAATGTGTTTTTTCTTGTGTGTATTTCTCATATTGTTCCATAAAAAGTGAATAGGTGGGGTAATATTTGATGCCCTAGGTGGATATGTGTTGTATTAAAATTTGAATAGTTCTGTTCATTTTAGTTTGTGGCATTGCTGAATTAATGGTAGTGTTTTCTTCAGTGTTACCATTTCTCTTTTGTCTGGCCAGTGTGGTTGTGTGAGTGTGTTTGCCATAGACCACCATTTGTCTTTGTTCTCCATGCCATGCAGCCAGGGGATATTTTGCATAGTCAGTGTCGGTAGGCCTGCTGGTGTTCTTTGTTTTCCATGCCTCCAATCTTGTTGTTTGACCATGTGGTTGGTGACCATTTTGTGTAGCGAGACAGAGTGCTTTTGCCATAGGTATGCATGTGTTCTTGTTGAGGCCATGCCTTCTTGCTTGCCATTGCTGGTTGACCATGTGGCCGGTGGCCATTTTGTATAGCCTAGCCTGCCATTGTGCTTTTGCCATAGGCATGCATGTGTTCTTTGTTGTGGCCATACCTCCTTGCTTGCTGTTGTTGGTTGACCATGTGGCTGGTGGCCATTTTGTGTAGCCAGCAAGAGTGCTTTTTCCATAGGCCTGCATGTGTCCTTTGTTGTGGCCATGCCTCCTTGCTTGCTGTTGTTGGTTGACCATGTGGCCGGAGGCCATTTTGTATAGCCTAGCCTCCCAGAGTGCCTTTGCCATAGGCCTGCATATCCTCTTTAGTGTGCCCATGCATCCTTGCTTGATTTTGTTGCTGAGCATGTGGCCGGTGGCCATTTTGTGTAGCCAGCTAGTGTGCTTTTGCCATTGGCCTGCATGTGTTCTTTGTTGTGGCCATGCCTCTTTGCTTGCTGTTGTTGGTTGACCATGTGGCAGGCGGTCATATTGTGCAGCCACCCTTTTTTCCAGTTTACAAAGGCATTTTGTAGTGAGATTGATAGGAGAGGTCTATGCCTTTGTTTTTGCTCCTTTTTTACTTTTCCCTGATATCAGATGAATAATATGCTTGAGGATCATTGTAGTATATGTATATTATGGTTATTCTGAATGGTGCTTTATTTTAAATGCATTTTTTAAATTTATAACCTGCACATCATTGCTTCCCAAAGGGTTTCTCATAGTCCCCTAGTACACCAGCAATTGATTTTTTTAAATTATTTTTTAATTACAATGTTTTTTAAAATGTTACATTTTTGTTTGTTTGTACTCGTTTTGAATTTATATGATTATATATGTACACACAAACACACACTCATACACACACACACACACACACACACACACACACACACACACACACACACATATATATATATATTTAGAGGCACTACAGATACCATCAGGCCACAGGGTGGCCTAGCCCAGAGGGGCGTGAATTGAACTTTATCAGAAGCCTAAAAATGCCGCAGTTCATTTGCATCGAAAGCTGCAGCCCATGAGGAAGTGCTGCTATGCACGAAACGCGTCAGGCTAAACTTTGCATTATTGAAGGGAAACTTTCTCTCTTGCCTGGTTGCCTCAACTCTCTTCAATAAAAGGTGGTGAAAAAGAAATTGTTTTGGGCCTCTCCTTGTTGGGCGAAAGTGAGTTGGATATGAGCGGTCACGCCTGGGCCGCGGAGAGAGCCCAGCTGCTTTTGCGGTCTGATTGTAGCACTGAAATTCGCTACGGTATTCGGAACGGATGTCCGTGATGATTGTTATGAAAAGGGGCGCGAGACAAGAAGAGAGCAACACTCGCCCACTTGGGACTCAATATTTTAATACTTGCTTTGAACACGGCGACTCACAGGAGTTTCAGAGGCACTACAGATACCATCAGGCCACGGGGTGGCCACGCCCAGAGGGGCGTGAATTGAACTTTATCAGAAGCCTAAAACTGCCGCAGTTCATTTGCATCGAAAGCTACAGCCCATGAGGAAGTGCTGCTATGCACGAAACGCGTCGGGCTAAACTTTGCATTATTGAAGTGAAACTTTCTCTCTTGCCTGGTTGCCTCAACTCTCTTCAATAAAAGGTGGTGAAAAAGAAATCCGTTTTGGGCCTCTCCTTGTTGGGCGAAAGTGAGTTGGATATGAGCGGTCATGCCTGGGCCGCGGAGAGAGCCCAGCTGCTTTTGCGGTCTGATTGTAGCGCTGAAATTCGCTACGGTATTCGGAACAGATGTCCGTGATGATTGTTATGAAAAGGGGCGCGAGACAAGAAGAGAGCAACACTCGCCCACTTGGGACTCAATATTTTAATACTTGCTTTGAACACGGCGACTCACAGGAGTTTCAGAGGCAGTACAGATACCATCTGGCCATGGGGTGGCCATGCCCAGAGGGGCGTGAATTGAACTTTATCAGAAGCCTAAAACTGCCGCAGTTCATTTGCATCGAAAGCTGCAGCCCATGAGGAAGTGCTGCTATGCACGAAACGCGTCGGGCTAAACTTTGCATTATTGAAGTGAAACTTTCTCTCTTGCCTGATTGCCTCAAATCTCTTCAATAAAAGGTGGCGAAAAAGAAATCCGTTTTGGGCCTCTCCTTGTTGGGCGAAAGTGAGTTGGATATATATTTATATATACAACATGAACAGAATCCCAAATTTAAGGTGAGGCCACACGAAAATCAAATCAGCTCACTGTTCTTTATTGAAAATTTGCCGGCAAGCCCTTCTGAAGGCACAACCATCCGTAAATCTGCCGCCAGACGCATTTCAGGAATCACCATTCTTCAGTGGCGGAAGTCTGTGACAGCGCTGCTGCTCGTGCACCATAATTTAAATACCTGCCTCAGTGGGCGTGGCTACTTTGCCTTCTGGTTATTGTAGTGCGCAGACATTCATTCCCAGTGGATGCGCTGTTAAATAAAAATTAAAACTTGATCATGGATGTAACCATCCTTCAGGGGACCTACCCCGCTTTGTAACAGTCAATAAGAGCGGAAGCCTCCACCAACCTGCCTCGGTTTCCGCTTCACTTCGTTCCGTTTCCCGCCGCACCAGGATGGTGCAGGCGCGGACAGCGGTGGGCTTCACCTCACGACCGGGAAACGGCTGTTAAATCCATACAACATGAACAGGATCCCAAATTTAAGGTGAGGCCACACAAAAATCAAATCAGCTCACAGTTCTTTATTGAAAATTTGCCGGCAAGCCCTTCTGAAGGCACAACCATCCGTACATCTGCCGCCAGACGCATTTCAGGAATCATCTTTCTTCAGTGGCGTAAGTCTGTGACAGCGCTGCTGCTCGTGCACCATAATTTAAATACCTGCCTCAGTGGGCGTGGCTACTTTGCCTTCTGGTTATTGTAGTGCGCAGACATTCATTCCCAGTGGATGCGCTGTTAAATTAAAATTAAAACTTGATCATGGATGTAACCATCCTTCAGGGGACCTACCCCGCTTTGTAACAGTCAATAAGAGCGGAGGCCTCCACCAACCTGCCTCGGTTTCTGCTTCACTTCGTTCCGTTTCTCGCCGCACCAGGAAGGTGCAGGCGCGGACCCGCTATACAGCGGTGGACTTCACCTCACGACCAGGAAACGGCCGTTAAATCCATACAACATGAATAGGATCCCAAATTTAAGGTGGCCACACGAAAATCAAATCAGCTCACAGTTCTTTATTGAAAATTTGCCGGCAGCCCTTCTGAATTCACAACCATCCGTAAATCTGCCCCCAGACGCATTTCAGGAATCACCTTTCTCAAGTGGCGTAAGTCTGTGACAGCGCTGCTGCTCGTGCACCATAATTTAAATACCTGCCTCAGTGGGCGTGGCTACTTTGCCTTCTGGTTATTGTAGTGCGCAGACATTCATTCCCAGTGGATGCGCTGTTAAATAAAAATTAAAACTTGATCATGGATGTAACCATCCTTCAGGGGACCTACCCCGCTTTGTAACAGTCAATAAGAGCAGAAGCCTCCACCAACCTGCCTCGGTTTCCGCTTCACTTCGCTCCGTTTCTCGCCGCACCAGGATGGTGCAGGCGCGGACCCGCTGTACAGCGGTGGGCTTCACCTCACGACCGGGAAAAGGCCGTTAAATCCATACAACATGAACAGGATCCCAAATTTAAGGTGAGGCCACACGAAAATCAAATCAGCTCACAAACTTCATTTTTCCTTTGTGGAAGGAGTGGGTTTTTTAGATTTTGTGGCAGCCATCTGCTCAAAATGGAAGGCTCCCAGCAGACATATTTTGCCTGAGTTCTGGTGTACCATCATTATCTACTGGAATTGGTTAGACAAGCTTTGCAGCAGAATGCTTTTCACACTATCCACCTGATGATGGACATTTGGACTACCTGTCAAGCCACTTATCACATGTGTATTACTGCACACTGAATCTCTTTTGTGGGGGTTTGGTAACAGCTATCTACAGGTCTCAGCGCTAAAGAAACTTTTAAGGGCGTTCGGCGGCATACAACCGTAGACATGTTCACCATAGAGAAATCCCATATAGCTGCAATCATCTTGAAAGACTTTAACAGCAAGGTCTTTGAATGTCTGCAACCCAGAGTTCTCAGAATTGGATTTGTTGCCACTGACAAGGGCAGTAATAACGTTAAGGCCATGGCAGATGGTGGCTATTTCAGGGTCCTGTGTTTGGCACATTGCATCAAAAGTATTGTGCACGACTTTCTCAAAAAAGAAGACCTGGTCAGCAACTTACTGACTATCTGCAAATTAATCTGCACTCATTTCAGCCATTCTTTTAGAGCCTAGAGGCAGTTGAGGATCATTCAGCATGCTAATAGATTATGAGTTAAAGCTCTCATACAGGAGGTACTATCACATTAGAACTCGACTTATTACATGTTGCAATGTCTGTTTGAGCACAAACCGATCAATGAGTATGTCATTCAAAGAGAAGGGAAGGCAATTGGGAAAAGCATGACCATTGGGATGGACAAGTAGGGCCTACTCAAATGCCTGACAGAGAGGCTACTTCCTTTTGAGGTTTTCACATTGGATGTCAGCAAGGAGGACAGTATGATGGGTCAAGCTATTCCGTTGTTGCATCTGCTACATGGCCAGTTAAAAAAGGGGTTTGAAAGGTTTGCAGGTGTGAACGAAAATGAAGATGCGCATAACTTGGTTCAGAGCTTAATCCTTCGCTTGGCTGATAATACAAGGATGCAAAGAAACATTGTGTCATCCAAAAGTACACCTGTGCCACAATACTTGATCACGGTACAAAAAAATACTGCCCACTTTCATTCCTTTTTCAGAAGAGGATCTTTCACAATACACGACGTGTATTGTTGAGCAAGCCAGAGGCCTGGAAGAAAAACAACTGGACATTAGAGTACCACTCCCGTACAGAGGTTCTGGGGTTCCACCTTCAACTTCCAGAGCAGGCAGTCCTGTTGTCTGACAGCAGACAACACCAGCAACAAGAACACTGATGTCAACAACAACAGGAACAGAAGAATCAGCCCATACTCTACATTGGCTTAGTTTCAAGTGGCAGGTTTTAAGTCCAGTGCAAAGGCAAAGGAAAAAGAGGTCGAGCAAGTGGCAGCACAAATGACCATTCAGAGGATGTCCCAGGACTATCTGGATGATCCAAGAAAGGTCTATGTGAATCATAACCCATTGGTGTATTGGTATGGGAAGATGTGTCAATGGCCAGCGCTTAGCAGGCTGGTAATAAATAGGGGTGGGCGGAATTTGCGGAATTAACTTTCGCAAATTATCGCGAAAATGTTTAAAATTATCGCAAACAAGCGGAAATATCGCGAAGATGCGGACGTTTTTTTCCGGCATGTTCGCGAGATTTTCTGCATGGTTGCGGGTCGCCAACTTACCCATGTAGTTGCTTGCGGGCGCGGCCATCTTGTTTTGAGTTGTTCTCGCGGTGCAAGATCGCGAGAAGAAAGACGTGATCGCGCGACGCATGACGTCACTGCGGGCGCGAACTGTCGCGAGACAACGCAAATGGCTAAAAACAATACAACATCTCATGGAGAACGCGACCGGATCAAGAAAACTTGTCGGCGAACGCAGGGATTCAGGTAAGGCGATCGCGCGCGCGCGAGAATGTATTATTTTACAGCGCGAGCAAGAAACAAATTATCGCCAAGCTGCGGAAACCGGAATTTTTGACATTTTCGCGCTCTCCGCGGAACGCGAAAATGTCAAATTATCGCAATTTCCGCGAACGGAACGAAATTTTCGCCCAGGCCTAGTAATAAACCTTCTGGTTTGCCAGTGTGTCTGATGAGTGTGTGTGCAGTGCAGCTGGTGTAGTTTTCACAGTGAGAAGGACCAGTCTCTCACCAAGGAGAGATTGACCATGATAAAAATGGCCCAACACTTAATACCACAACATTAACTCTTCCTAGAATACGACAGGAAGAGGATGAGGGTGATTGGTCAGACTCAAGTGTGTTAGCTGACCAGCTTCTGGGCGAACCACCTGAGTTTGAGGACAAACTCTACTTTGTTGCCAGAGAGTAGACCACCAAAGAACTTTTTAATTATTTATTGTCAAACTACTTTGCCAAAAAAAAATACAACAATGGATATAGCTGGAGGAACAGTTTCTGTCTGACTGAATTATCCAGCCCTATTATTTTTAGGCACATGTATGGCCAGATTGGAGTTGGACCAGTGTGCAGTGAAGAAGCCTCCCCATTCCCTTTAGGAACATTGGAGACAATGCCTGCCTCCTTCCCATGCCTCTCCTATTTTTCATCCCCTAGCAGGACTGCCCCAGATCATATGATTTACAAGACTTCCCAATGTGTGTTGCTTGCATCAAAGAAGAGATACAATTGTATACCACCGTGCTTGGATTGGAGCAGGTAACTATTGCTCCAAACAGTGATATATTATTGAGGGATTGTGAGTGATGATTGATGATTCATGTGGTAGCAGACAGTGAGGGAGGGTGTTCATCTAACTTGTAAAATTGATTTTTATGATTTGCAATATTTGGGACATGATGGGTGATCATTTTTCCTGAAGGTGATTGGCCTTTTCACACTTAACAAGATTTACTTGCAGGGTCCACTTGCAGGGTCCACTCCTTTTTAGGTCTCGCACAGGCAGCGCATGCGCTGCCTCTACGAGGCATTAAGTAATTAGTATATTGGGAGAAACTCCACCCATTGCCGCTTAATTTTTCCTGCCTCTTCCCATTCGTTTAACATCGTCATAGCTTTTCTTATCGGGCTTATTATTGGCTGTAGAGGCGGTGCTTCACTTCCGTTCATTCCGGAAGCAGCACCGCCTAACTACAGTTTCCGTCCGCTCTTCAGGCTAATCTGTGTCCGGGGAGAACTTTCTTAACTAACCACAGACCAGGATTTTCGTGCCGAGGTCTGCATGCTCCGTCTCTCGCTCGGATTCATTAATAGCACAGCTCTGAGCGAGCTCCTTGTGTGTGCTGCACACCGTAAGTGCTCTCGTCCATCAGAGCTGCTGCGTGTGTGGTACAGAGTATCTGGTGTTTTGGTCACACCGTGTTCCTATTGGTGTCTCCAGGTGTTATCAGCAAGAGTGATGGCTCACGTTTCCGTAGCTGTGCCTCGATGAAGACTGCCCAGGAGCGCTGAATCAGTGAGTAACGTGAGTCTTCGACTCGAGTACTCCCTGCAGCTGGTCTCTGTGTGCTCTGTGACTGCATGTTCTCCGTGTGTAAGTGTTGTCTCTGTGTACATTGTGTATCTGCGTGTGTTGGTGTTGTCTGTGTGTATACCGCAGAAATAGCAAAGGCATTCAGATAAGGCTCGGATTGCTTTCGTGGATGTTCGGGAACGGGCAGAGAAGGAAAAGGACTCTTCCTTACTGCCCAGAGCAGACACGGCTAAGGTCCTCTTCTTTTCTGTGCTGGCAGCTGCCCCCCAGCCCCCTCTTCCTATTATTCCCTCTCTTTCTGTCTTGCTCCTCACTTACTGAAAACCGTCGACTTGAAGAAACGGTTCACAACCCTCTCTTTCCTTCTTTCATTTAGTTGCTTCCCTGTGAAATGGATCCAAAAAATAAACTCTTGTGGAGAAATGCCCTTTTTCTGACTTTTTTCTATTCCAAAGTGCAGCCCCGGGATGGTGATAAATAAAAGGTTTTAAATATGAAAAATAAATACATAAGTAATTAAAGCAAGACAGAGTGGTTGCAAAGTGGCCATATTGGTATTATTCACATGCAAACACATCAGCCTCACTTTACAGACTTTGCAGTGAAGCGCTACTTTTGTGGTCAGCCGCAATAAGCATTCTGGGAGTTGTGGTTTTAGTGTTTGCATTATATAACTATGCGGTCTGACCCCTTCGCCACACCCACCCACGGACACCTGCAATTCATGGTTCGTGAAGCGGGCGCCGTTGCCGGCGCTTCCTCCATGTGCCATTGTTCCCCCTCCCTCCCCCATCCATGGCTTCCAGCGCGGGCTCTGCTTAATTTCAGACTGGGCTTTAGGCAATTTCTGGCCCATGAGACGAGGCGACTAACCGAGGCCGCATCTCCTGGGGTGCATTAATGATTCTCATGGTCTGCTTCAGTTCACACTAGCTGGCGCTGCGGTCACTGACTCTGTGCCAGTCCTACCTTCTGCTGAATCTAGAAATGCTGGCTTCTCTCACGCACTGCCCCATAAGGGTTATACTGGGCCAAAAAAAATACCGCACTCTCACCATTGAAAAAAATGCACCCTTGATGTAAGCAGTCTGTTTTAAAGAACAATAAACCAGTGATTCTGATCCAGCCCTACCGGCCTCTCTTTTCACCTAGATTTGCTTGCCTGTGCTCATTTTCACAGTAACTGTCCCGAAATGTTTCATTTAGATGGGCTCTGCTGTCATTTCAGGGGACTCTGCTTAATATTTGACTGACTCTATCCCAGCCCTTCTGGTCTGCTATGGGTAATGCCTTGGCGTGACTAGTTCTGTCCTAGCTCAACAGGACTTCCAGGGTCCATGCTAAAATGTTATTGATTTTGCAGTTATTTACAGACCCCAACCACACACCCAACTAGTCCCACGCCCGCCGTAATCACCATCCTTTAAGAGGATTCGTCCTGAAATCTCACTGACTCCTCCCCAGCCTAACCCGTCTTTTGCCAATAAACTGTCCTGTTCCCTCGGCCTCGCTAATACTTTTCATTTTATGCTGGCTGAAATAACTTCTAAAAGTAGCTTCCGCTGCACTTTGTGACATTCTCACATACGTCACTTGACAGCTTGTGCTTCTAAATACAAAAGTCAGAATTTCCACAGCCCATAGGTTTTCAGAAAGGCCGCGCATTGTGGATGGAAAGGAAACAGCAGGGATTCAAGGTCTGAGTAAGCAGTTGCTTGTGGTCGGTGTCGTCCTTCTGTTTGAGATAATTACCTACTGTTGTAGCTCTTGATATATTTATACAAAATAATTGTGTTTTTTTTTATCAGTGCATACGTGCCTTCCTGTAGTCCACGGTACGGTCTCCTGTAACATCTCAACTCTATTCTGCCGCAGCCACTCACGTGTCGTGAGTCATATTTCGCCACTGCACCTTCCAGCAATACTGGCTGTGCATTTTTGTAGGCATGCCACAGTTTTCTGAGGGCTCCTGCTCCGTCTTCCGTCCCCCAACACCCTCCCGCTTTGCAGATAAACCCCTCCCCCCACCATCTCCCTAATCACCCATCCCAGCTTTCTCGTCTCTTAAAGCACTTCTCTCACATACTAGGATCCCTTCTATCCTTCTCCCTCCCTTGCTCTTCCTCACAGTGCCTCCATGGCTGTCTGACTATTTGCAAGCAACAGAACAAAACATGAAAATAAAAAACAAAAGTAAAAACATTGTCAATTTCAAAGCCAAGAGACAACTCAAGAGCTCTAACTTTAACAAATGCGAGACCTATTGCATTGCAAATGCTTGTTTCTGGTTCTCAGTGTTCAGAGACCAGTCCAGTCAGTTTAGTCAACAAACACAAATCTATACAAAAATATCATTCAAATAATGTTTCTCATCTTGTTCATCAACAGCAGTGCACTGCAGGCTGATCTGCCTCATTTTGGTTGGGACGGAGTTAGACTTATTCGTTACTCGGAGTCAGAATGATGAAAGGACTCAGGGCGGGACAATCTCAGCAGCCAGAAGAAGGAAGTAATCGACTTCAGGTAAACCAACATGACGAGGCCTACTCAGCTCTGTGGACATTAGAAAGGTGCACCAATTTTGGAAATGCTGCTGAGTGTGTGTGCTGGCTTGAATATGAAACTCCTCTAATATGTGGTTGTGGTCGGGGGCTGGTTGTTGTTACCGGAGACAGACATGTGGTGTCACATAATCATCACATGATGCATGCACGTGGCTAAATGTTCTGATGACAGTTGTGAGATTGATCAGCTCGATACATGCAGCTACTTGTCCAAGATTGGTTGTAAAATTACTCTCACTTCTCAGTTAATTAATTGCTCATGAGTCATAAAGTGAATGATTACAGCAGCCTATGCTCTTGTTCTGCCTCTTAGACTTGGTACACTCCTCATGAAGCTTACCTTCTTTCCTTCTCCTAGACATTACAATTTAGTTTCTGTTTTACAATCCGCAGGACTTAGTCTTCTCCTGCTTGAAACCCGAAAGCTCCATAACACTCCTGCTTACCTTACCGGATGGGTTCAGCCAAGCACCCAAGAGTGTGGGACATTCCGAGAAGAATGCAGATGCACTGTTCACTTTAGCATTACAGTATAATTTTTCTTTTACCATCATCATTTTTAGAACTTTGTGGGATCTCTTCACTCCTTGATAATTTGAATTTTTCAAATGTAGATGACAGAACATTTGGATATCGAATATTAACTTGGGTCTCTGGGGCTGAAGGACTGTTTGCAATGTATTTAAAGGAACTGTGTCATACTCATTCCCTCCTTTCTTTCCACAAGCGATTGATGATGATAAGCTGCTCATCGCCCTGATGAATGGTGTTGTGTAGTGTTTGTCTTTGTCATACCTTCCCCCAAATCCCCATAACCATCCATTCATCAAATCCCTAACCCTCTTCCTCCAAGCTGTGTGATTCATTGAGGTGTGACTTTATATACACCATAACTGGATCATACACTCGGTGGGGCAGATGTGGTGAAAGTGACACCAAATCACTGCAGGATCTTCTATTACCTGAGCAATAGCTCACACCAGTCCCACTCACGCATAAAACAGATCCATATTTTAGATATATAAGAGCATAATTTGTCAAGATCATCATTAAGGCCTTGTGTGGTGTAAACGCTTAACCTTGTCCACCCCAGACTCAGAGTCCACTTCTCCTGACTCGTATATTTTGTAACTATAGCATTAATTTAATACTGGCTCCCCATTGCTCAGAATTAACTATTGCTAGTTATTGTTATAGTATCAGGTATTCTTTGTTTTGTCATGGTGGTAGTAGCCTGGTCTCAGTCTTTGTAAAGCTATGATATGAATATATAACCAACTAACTTTGTGTTTTTCTTTCAATTTAGTTGCCTGTGATGGATAATCTTTTTGATGAATCCTACAATTGGAGCTCACCTTTATGGGAGTGGGACTTCACTTGCTGTGATACCTTCCCTGTTAGCGCACTAGCCTGCTACTACTACCACCACCATTAAGAAGGCACCTTGGGAAATCCTACAGTAAGGTTTTAGAAGATTGAGAGAGGTAACAGCCATTGCTTCATCTATTCAGCTAAGAGAACTATGGAGTGAAGTGAAGTAGTTTTGTTAGCAAGTAACTAACTTCTACTGCAGATAAGTACGTTGAGTTCCTATTTTTATCTAGGTTATTGTAGGCAATATAGGCAATGGCGGCATACCCCTCTAATGGTCAATATACTTACTGACTAAGGGTAGTAGGACAAGGGTAGAATTAACTATAACTAACTGGTATACACTTTGATAAGCGGATTAAAAAAACAGTCTGTGTGAAAAGGCAGCAGTGCAAAGTGAAAGTAAAACACAAAAAAAAGAACCTGCTTCAGGCATGAAATAGAAGAATAATTTTTCCCTTTGCTTACTTTCAACAATGTAAGTAAAAACACACCAAGCCCACCCTTTTCCCCAAACAAATCTCCCCATTCCCAACCAATGTGCAATGTCCCAAAACAACTGTCCAACAAAGCTCAAACTCCTGGTCACAACTCACTTCCCAATTCCCGCCCTCTCCACCCACAGCTAAAGTCCATCCCACCAAAACAAAAAATAAAAATGGCTCAGAAGAGGGTGCTATCGATGCAGGTTCAGAGTTCCTGCTGGTGTTAATAAGGCCTGCCCTCTGATGGCTGAGATGCGCCAGCTGGCACAGCAGATGTCGGAGCTGGCAGGCCTGGTTAGAGGGGGGCAGCAGTGGTGGTTTGGGTGGCTGCCAGTGGCACTGGCAATGATGTTGCCTGGAGGATGGAGGTGCTGATGGCTGGCTTGTGGAACTGGGCCCCAGGGTAGAGGCAGATGCTGCCACCTTAGCCTCCTCCTGCTCCTTAGCCACCTGCATGTGGTACTCTCCCTGGATGGCCTCTAACCTTTGCCGCCACAGCCGGGCTGTTATCTCCTTCAGTTTAGTTGGTGGGCCAGCAGGAGTAGCTATAGCAAGAATGAAAAAACAATGCTCTGTGAAAACACTTGTTTACAATTATATAGTAGCAGTACATTGCTGGGCCCCTGGGGCCATTGAAATTTGATGTGATGATTAGGAGAGCCACAGGGACATTTTTTACCCACACATTCCTCACATAAAAGCACTGACTGGCTGAAAGGAATTAAGGCAGAATAACACCAAATTAAAAAAAAAATAGTGTTTTTTTCTTTTAAAGGGTTTCCTAGTAAAAACCTAAACAGATACTTTGTGTGGAAAACTAAAAATACATTTCTCATTTATGAGTAAGGCATTATGCACTATAGAGTACAAGTCTTGTTGTACCAAATTAATGAAGGCATCCTAGCTAGCTCCGTGTAATTTGCTACTCTCTGCAGTCTGCAGCTGGAGCAGCTGCAATGGACAATTACCTACATTTAATTCCAATGTCCCTGCTCTTCTCCAAATGCCTTTCAATTCTACCCTGACCCCAAAGAGGCAAATGAATAATAATGATACTATGTCACACACGCCACGTATAAAATGCAGATATCCAGCCTGCCATAAGAAGACAGTGGGAAAAACGATGCACTGCAATACAGGGAAACAAACAGGATTTTATATGGCAGACTTATCACAGAGTATCCCATCCACAAACTTCAAAATCAGGCACATAGTCTCACTTTAATCCCTGGCCTCGCCCTCCTCCACAAATTATATTCAACAAATACATTCATTTGGCAGCAAGCAAAGGACTTACTCTACTGCAGGGATGAGGCTGGGTAGGTAGAGGTTTTGCTATCGAATACAAGTGGGGTATCACTGATCATCATCGTGTGCCTAAGCTTTTGGCTTAGACAGTCACTGTAGTTGATGAATATTGAAAAGGAAAAATTTGAACAACATCAATCCGTTATGGAAGACTTGAAATATATTAATCACTTGGCCAGAAAATTTGGAACATGCCAAGAATGGATTTTAAAAATGCTTGCGTAGACTGGGACAGAACTTAGGAAAGAATAAAGGAGTGAAGTACTAGGACTTGGAGGTGACTGAGTGGCACTGGGAGGGAAGAGAAACACACTTAGTTTTCATTTTGCAATGCACTGAAACTTTGTAAATGCTGCATTAACTGAAGCAGACCCACAGTGCACAGTTAACACAGCAGTGCCAAATCTAACCATGTTGTAGTTAGGTCATAGGTGTCGAAAGGCCATGGACAGGGAGGTGATGAATAATGATGGATGAGCTACATATCTGCCGTGCTTAACATATACAGTGAGTATACGAGTAATTCATTTGTCAATAACCAAGCATTGTGACTTACTACTGCCCATCCCTGCCACCACTGGTACTCCCCCTCAAACCACCTCTTCATCTAGCATACTTGCACTGCCGCTGGCCCCAGCACTGGTGATGTGTCTAGCTAGAAAGATTTTACTCATTTAAATGCCAGATACGCCTTCCCTTATAATTCCCTATAATTTATTTTCAACAGAATACAACTGCAGTGCATCACTACAGATCAGTTACCAGCATCTCCTACTGATAATATCACGTTGGGCATTTTGTTAGTTGATAATGTTAGGAAAGAGCTATGATGACTCAGAGTCAGTGAAATACAATGGAGGGGTGGAATGATTTGGTCAATGAAGGACATGTGGTTTTGGTTGGGAAATGCAATGGGACCATGCTAATACTGAAACTCCTGGTATACTGTATAAATGAATGATAATACATACTACAACACAAGATTGTGGTGGTCCACCATGACCATGTCTACTCTCTCATTTAAGTGTTTGAGCATGAGCAAGAAAAAGAAAGCCTTCTCAACAAACATGTGTAGAATAGATTACGTGAGCCTGTTCCACAAGTCTTACAGTACTGTTTTCTTAGTCTTACAATCTCTATATAAGAGGAGATTGAAAGCTTACTAACAAAGTAAAAGAAAGCTACAGACTAATGCAGAGAGTAGAAAGTCAGCTACAGAAACATGAAATACAGAAAAAAGGATAATGCAATTAGATAGAACGAGTTGATTCAATAAAAGGACGCTGTCACAGTATTAAAAACCAAGGACAAATTATTCTAAATGGGGAGAGGTAAAGATTAGGGAAACAATAATATATTAACAGGAGGATTTACTGGGGCCAGCAGATCCGCCAGCGGCAGCGCTGCTGTTGGTGGTAGTACTTTCACCCACCGTGGCATTGGTGGTGGCAGCCTCAACTCCCTGACCCGCCTCCGATGCTCTTTTCTTGCCCTTGGGTACTGATGCAAGATATAAAGAAGCTAAAAAAATAGACTAGTGGTATAATTAATCTCCCACAAAATATTTTGAAAGGCAAACACAGTAATATTGGACTTTTCAAAATCAGATCGCCTGTAGTACTAGTATCAGCTCGAGTTGACCTATTTCTAAATTCCTAAATCTAAGCCTTATTTCAAATTTTCCAAACCTAAACTACATTTGGAACTACTAATGCATTGCAACTAATGATCTTTGCTTCTCATCTCAAGCCCCTTTGATGGGGCTATTTAGTCTCTCTTTTCAATGCATAGATGCATACTACACATGACTGGGAGATTGCTTGGGGCTGTATGAGCTGAATAAAGAAAGGCACAGAGTACGATAACTCAATGATATTACTACTACGACAGTCAACATGATTTCTTAAATAATTAGCCCTAGCAAGCACCGACAAGTATGATTAGGGAAGCACCGATCACTTGGCTAGCTCAAACTGAATCACATAATCTTTGTAAATTTTTTTAACTTACCTCTCAGTGTGAGCATCATGTTATTTGAAATAAATATAAGCATCGTAGAACCCAACAAATAAATAATTAGTCATTGAGCCCCACAACCTCGACACCCAGCAGGTCGAGCAGACCCTGCTCCTGTTCAAGTATATTGGCCGAGCGGTGCATCAACTGCTGCTGGGTGCGCAGGGCACCACTACTCCAGTGCATGCACTGGTGCACCCTTCCCCACAGCAGCCGACGCTCCCACAGGGCATAACCATTCCCAGGCCTGCCAGCATGGAGGAAAGCTGATACTGCACATAAAAAATCAGTGTTGCCACCTCCACCTCTGAAAAAATTAGGCGGGCTGCACCCCTTGGTGGTGCCAGCGACCACAAGGTGTGTGGCTATTAGCTGCACTGGCGCTGGTGCTGCCGCTTCCTGTCTCAGCCTGCTCTGCCATGACACTGGGTGGGGGAAAAAAGAAATTGGAAAAGTGGGAAGGAATTAAAAGAGGAGAACTATGGAAGTAAAGGTAAAACCAAAAAAAGTACAAAAAAGTCACAGAAAATGAAAAGAAAAAAAACATAAAATACAAGAACACAAAGACACACACTGATAAAATAAAGGTAAATGAGGGTTGGATGAGTGGGCTATGGGGAGGATTGAATACATTTTAAATGGATAGAAAAATCATGCTCAGCACTATGTACAGAACAGAAAGCAGGTCAAACAAAATGGCTGCGCCTATGCAGACTCCATGGTGCCATTTGTTCTGATTTTTCAGGATGGAACGAGCTACTAGCACAATATAGAAGCACAAATGGGTGGAGTTCCATAGAATCTTACAGAGTTTTTTGGAACTGCGCTGAATTCTGCAGAGCAAAACTCCATGAGTTCCGCCCAGGCATACTAATAAGCTTACTCTGTTCACTGACATCACAGAAAGGGGTAATTCGAGTGACATTAGAGGAATTGCGATGACAGGTAGTGGCATTGACAATAATATTCAAAATGAATCCAAAATAAATGCAAAAATAAATGTAAAAAAACGTGTATGTCTAACGAAAACAATAAACCCATTGATAAGCATTTTCTAGATTGATAAACTGTTCCATTCTGTCTTCCTGTTCATATGTGCTTTCCTATGCTTTTCAGCATTAATGACAATGGCCATAACCTCTCTTTCCCCTATGTTTCTGTGAACTGACCACATGTGATTTTATGTTGCATTCTCTCCGCTTTCATGAATACCAAATCTTGTGTGCCAGGAGATGATGAGAACCGGGCTGCAATCTTTGCTCGTAGAACATAATGTGAAATTACGTTTACCGTGTGGTTTCAATGCCAAGCACAACCCTCATTTAAATAAATGTTTAATTGTAAGTGCCATGCTTCTTTTCCAAAAACAACATCAATTTGACCACTGTGTGGTGTTAACTTTAAACCTACCTTAACTTTCCTGCTAAACAAAATCTGATGACTACTTATGTCACTTATTTAGTGAACGCTGGAATTTTGAGGCAGGCTGTACAGTAATCCTCCTGTAAATGTCTATTCAGGTTTTCGGAAGAATATATGTTTGCCTTTCCCGCAGCTCTACTTGCCTTTCAGAGTCACCGGCCAGTTAGTAAATCTGATTTCCCCAGTGGCTATTATTTCTCCATAGAGCATAAAAGGCTGATTGAACACAAGCCACACAATATAATAAAATACTGTAATGGTTATTGGTATGAGTAAAGGATGCAAGTGTTATTACAATGGGCGGTAGTAAATGCACTGCAGACTTTGCAGTGGGTTTGTGGGATCAGAGCAGGGGACAGAGGATGCTTCCTAGCTGCACCAGTCCACTGACCATCATGAGCAAAAGCAGGAAACCCTACAGCTTTTGCAAACGTATGCTAAAGCTGTCCATTTTTTTGATTTCTCAAGCTCTGCGCTTGACATGAGCGTAAAGGGCCCCAGCACCATATTGGTACATGGGGCAATGCAGGACAATCAGTAGTTCTATCAGTAGGAGAGCCATCAATCCATCATCAAGTCACTATTTAACATCTATGTGTCGGACTTGGCCAGAGTCATCAAAGCACACGGGATGGGTCTCACATCTTACGCTGATGACACACAATTGGTGCTTGCAGTGCATAATGATGGAGGAGCAGTCGCGGCCAATTTTCAGCGAACCTGTTAAGGGTCCCCCGCACTAAGAAAGCTTCATGGGGTGACAGCCGATTCACCGTCGCCACCACCAAATTGTGGAATACTCTCCCTATCCATATCAAGACTAGCCCGACTTTGCTTGCCTTCAGGAAAATGATAAAGAAATGGCTTTTTAGCCAATAGTCTATAGATCTTGGTTCATGCTTGCTGTTCGTAGCGATGAGACACCCATGGGTATTTGCACGCTTTAGAAATTGTATATAATAAAATAAATAAATCATCATGATGAAGTAAAATGTGCGGCAGAATTGGTTATGGTCACCCGTCAATCCTCACTCTTCAGTTCCTCATCGGACTATGACAGGCCCTCCATACGGTCTCGTTGTAGGAGGATGGATGATACGAGCGTGTGGTTCACCTTTGACTCTCTTGCCATATGTCTTAAAGGGGGACCGGATGCGCTCAAATTTAATCATCTTGTCGGCAACCAAAGCAGTCAGTCGCTCGATTGCATAAATAATCTTAGTCCACCACAAAGTTAGACTAAGAGGGTGGGAGCCTACCCACCAGGAGGAAGAAGGTGAGTAATTTGACCTGAGGGGTTGTATCTCCTGTATTTTATCATTAAAAAAACTGTAAAACTGAAACTGCCAGAATGTAAAAATGTAAAACGTGACTGTAAATGTTACTCATGCATGGATGACACATACGCCCAACTCTACAGACACACAGCATGAGAAACTATATGCAGACTAATCAAACATTAAATTAATTGCCACAATTAATTCTTAATGTCCCCTTGTTCTACATCACTTTGAAAACCCTTCTAAAAAAGGGTTTGGAGATCTGCACCATATTTCATGTCTAACAATACACGATTTAATGGGCCAGAAAACATACAAAGCTCTATATAGTATTCTGTTATCTAAAGTTCATGGAGGCCTCTGAGGCCTCTATCTCTGTCACCTTTGAAGACTTGTATGGGAAGCAGAAAGATCATTATCACCAGTTATGAGAAATGTGTGCGAAATAAGGACCCGTTGATAAATCAGAACCTGTTTGCAGTGTCCCCTCACTTTTTGCCCCCATTTTGACTGCTGGAGGCTGGTTTTCTGACTCTGACTGTGCCCTGGGCTCTGCTTATCAGACCCAGGGCCTGTGCTCTAATTAAAAGTACATGGTAATTAGGTGTATTTACAATTGGTACTGACAACCTACCTGTAAGTCCTTACCATATGAAAGGGCACGTGGGTTTAGAGGCCTAGTAGAGTTTATGCACTTTAGTGTGCACTACCTGCTGGTATTTCAAAAGCCAGTCCTGTCTTGCAGGCTGCTGTAAAAAGGAAGTTAAATGCAAATTTGACTTTGGACTTAAAGGTTCTTCCAAAGTCTCAAACTACCTTATCGTTAAATATAGGTCTCCCATAGGTGACCCAGGGGTAGATGCCTTGTAACTATAAGCAGGAACACTATAAAAGATGTTTTTTATCAGCCCTGGTGAGGGAAAAACGACCAATTTAGTTTTCCCCATTGTAGAAATCTAGCTCCATCGACTAACATGAAATACTTTATTAAATATAAATATTGATAGGAGTGAGGCAGAAATGTCATTCAAAGACTCTAAATGATAGTTACAATAAACCCAACCACTTACCACTGTTGGATTTATAATAAATATTACAGAACTGAAGTTATAGAACTTTCTTTCTGTAAGCTAAAATCCAGCCTTACAGCTTCCCTCTCTTGACTGGCCAACCTTTGCCAGGCTGAGCCAAGCTATCTTAACGAGGTTTGAAGTGACCTGCTAAAGAGACAAATTATTTTCTGTGGGAGGAGAACTGAAACTGCAGAAGACAGGATATGGGTGGAGTGGCCAAACTGGTCTTCAAAAGAAGAATGACAATTTAGGACGTACAGGCTCACCCCCACATCCTGCACCCCCAGCCACACAGGAGCTCCTGTAATTAGATTAGTGGAGGGGTTGGAAGAGGAGTGTTAGATAATCTTAGCCACACCAGTGGGTTTGCTTAGCCACATCTAGCTCTTCAGGGGAGACTTTGTCCATTTTGGACTTTGGAAGAATCGTGCTTACAGGGACAAGAATATGCCACACTTTGGTGGAAGTGGCCATACACCTGGGCGGCACACTACATCCCATTTGTCACGGGTGCCCCCCTGCTTGACACCCAGGATCACTGAATCAATATGGAAGAGTTGCCAAGCAACTCAGACCTCCTGCCTGAAACAACAAGGAAAAGAAGGACTGCTCTGCTGGAACCCTGATCTGCACTCACAGGACTACACTCTGAAGGACTGCACCTGCTGCACAATCTGGTACTACATCCCTAAGGACTTTGCCTGGCTTCACAAGGAGTAAGGAGTGGACTCCCTGAAAGCTACAGGTTAACAGAGCCCAGCTGCATCATCTCCACCATGAAGTCCCCATCCTGGAGTGCTTCCAGTGGACTTTTAAGGATTTGGCCTGGTGCATTGTGGGAACTGTAATCCCAACACCTGAAGGACCATCTCAGGGTTTCTAGACCCTTGTACTGGTGTTTTTGACACTTTGAACTCACAAGAGGAAGAAGTTCCAGTAGTTCAGAGAAGGCTGGAGCAACTTTTGTAAAAAGCTCCATAAGTTGACCTGGTGCATTATGGGAGTTGTAGTTGTAGTCACAGACCCCAAGAGGCAAACCAGAGCATCTGAACCCCTGGCTGGTGCCCTTTGAGTGCTAATTGCCTCAAAGCACTAGTTTAACTTTTAATCTTTAAAAATTCATATCTCCAGTTCCCTACATTGGATTTCCGTCATTTTAGTGTCCATTTGTTCATAAAACAATAACCTATGTTTTATAAGTTGGTGTTGTAGATTTGTTGGGTATTTTGTCTTACTAATTTCATGTATTGGTGTTTTAAATGCTTTACACACCTGTTTCCTAAGTTAAGCCTCCCTGCTCATTGCCAGCTACCAAGGGTTGAACAAGGGAATAATTTATTGAGACCTTGACTGAACTTTTATTGTGATTGTGGTCTTATTACTAGTGGTTGGTCCCTACTTGTCACTACTAATAAACAACTTCCCAACACCTGTGTACTAATGCTGGTATTTATCAGCTTGTGTTCTCCAAGAAAGTGTATTACCTTTTGGACAATGGCATTTAAGAAGCAATACTCGAGAGCGGTTTGTCCTGTGTATTTATTCCCATTGTACTTTTTGAAATCTTGTCTGCCAGGCTCTCTTGCAATCTACCTCTGCCTGTAATGCTCCCTGTGCAGCTCTTTGCCTCTTGTGCTTTAGTTGGTGCTCCCTGTCAGGTTTACCCCTGTTACACCTCCCTGCATTCTTAACTCCTCTTGCACCTCATTGTCACTTATGTTTCTGCTGCAGCTCCCAGCCTTCAGAAGTCCATCTGCAACACCATGTTTACTGAACTTCTGTTGCTAAGCTAAGTGCTCTGTGACCCTGGCATTGGATCCTTGTCTTCCAGAAACCCAAAGACTTTGTTTTTTCCCTCTTTCTTATCCATCCTTTTTTTCCATTTGCCCTGTTATTCTCTCCAGGTTTTTCACTTCTAAACTATCCATTTTTTAAGAGTCTCAGTATTCCAGTCCGTGGATTCCTTAGCAACCAATTTTGCAGGGCATTTAGTATCCTATGTTTTCATTCTAAAAACATATATCTTTACACACATATTTCCCACATTTTGAGTATATTTATTCTTTTTTGGAATTCATAGAAAATTCAGAATTACTAAGTGCTGTGACAGTCACAGCTTTCAAGGAGTTTACGCAAGTGTATGAGTGAATGTAGCGGGGGCACATCTGACCACATCCAGGATAAGAATGTGTGTTACATTTCAATGCAAATACCCACAAACTCTAATGTTTGTAAGTAAGGGCATTCACCAACTTTGCAAGACATCTAACCCTGAAATGCCTAATCCCCACTCCTGTGATGAGATATTCTTGCATCTAAAATTATACCAAAATTACATATGTTTAAATCCATTTATGGCTGAAAATGTATATAATGTGAATATAAAATGTGGGTCTACATTTGTAAACACAGTGTGCCTCATTTACAAGTGTTTAATGCAGGGAGGTGCAGAAAGTCACTATGCTGCGCTGCCCTGCGTCTAAAGGAAAGGACAGGAAAGCATCACATTTATAATATACGGTGCATTCCTGTGCTTTCCCACTGCCGGGTGCCATTTTGGCTGGCACGTTGCAAGGGTGTCGACGTTGTAGGAATGATTGTTTTTGTGCAGGAAGGGACACCTTTCTGCACATAAACATGTGAAGATTAAAGAAATGAGGAGAAATAAAGTTATTTCGCCTCGTTACACTTCCCCTAGGGAGGCCTAGGCTTTTGTCGCATTCCCAGGTTTACAAGTCTTTGTAAATCTGGGAATGCATCTAAATCCATGGGTGTTGTGTGGGAGCACCCACCACAATGTCCATGGAACGCCTCTTCAACGCTGTGTAAGGCAATGCAGCAACTTGAGCTGCTTTGCCTTACTACATATCTAAAAGGCCATGAAAAGCCACTCAAAATGGCTTACCATGGCCATGTAGATATGGGTCTGCACATTGCATGCTGGTGCATCAATAAATGTGACACATCGTTTGTGCAATTGACTTGTAAAGAAGCCCCAGCATTTGTACACCTCAATTCTATGAAGGTGCGCAAATGACTTTGAGAACCGGGGGGCATACTTACAAGCCGTGTGCGCCACATGAGCGTCATCTTTTGTGAAGTTCCGGTGGCACACAGGCCTTAGCCATAATTACAAGGCCCTATAAAGTCACTTTGCATCGGTTTCATGGCCTTCTAGAAATCGAGTAAGGCATGGCAGTGCAAGTCGTTGCCTTGCCTTACTCTGAGTGAAAGAGGTTTTCCATGGGTGTTGCTGTGGGTGTTTGCCACTCAACACCCACGGAATTTGACACTGCCCAAGATCTACAACATCTCATAAACCTGAGGCATTGCCCTAGAGAAGACGTTTTTTCTACTTTCCACGTGTGCTGCGTTCTGCAGCACACAGAGAACAAGGAAAATGCCTCTTGCGATTGTTTTTGTGCAGGAAGGTTCACCCTTCGTTTAAAAAAACAATCCTAAATGGATGCATTGTTGCACTGCTGATAAATGTGCGCTGGCAGGAATGCACCGTATCTTGTAAATACAGTGCATTCCTGTCCTTTCGAATTGGCATAGGGCAGCGCAGCAAAATGACTTGCGGTACTGCCCTACGCCAAATCTTTGTAATGATGCCCCAGGTTCTCCAGTCCTTTATTTAAAAAATCCATTTCAATATTTTATATTCTGTCTCACTTTTTCCTCTGCTGCAGCCTTCTGTGTGGATTGGTGTTTCTACGCTGTAATCTACTTTGTTAATTTTGTTTAGCAGTTGGGCACTGGTTTCTATAGTAAGATACCTCTAATCGTTTCCTTGTCTCATTGCAGTGTGGTGTCTCATCTGCCCAATTTGTAACAATGAACTGGTTGCTCTTTTCCCTAGTAGGGCTCCCACTGTCCAAATGCACTCAGTGGCGAGTCTCCGCTCTTACTTATACTAATGTTTTAGGATAGGAAATTCAAGACATGTAAAATATATACTTTTTATTCTTTTTTCGTTTCACAGAAAAAGTAGTTCCTTGAAAAAGATGCCTGCATTTCATTTTCATACACCAACAATATTGAAACTCTCTAATCTCACTGAAACAAAGATTTTACACCCGGAACTAATGACGAAAATCTACAATCCCCATAGATCATTGAGTATCTGTTGAATCATCAGAATCTCACACAGAGATGTGCAGACAGCCGCGGCCCATGCAGGTAAGAGCGGTGAGGCAGTGGGGCCGCATCGGGGCGATTTTTACAGACGACGGCTTGGGAAAATTAATTATGTATTTAATTTTCCCTCATCGTCATCTGTCAAAATACCGCCCACCCCGTCTCACCGTCCCACCGCTGTTACCTGCACAGGCTGCGGCTGTGGGCAGATCATATTGTGCTAGTCAAGGAGCCACAGCTAGGGTACTAAGGCATCATGGTAAAATGAGCCACATAAATAAATAAATCCCTTTTCACAGTGCAATATACTGTCCCATACTGGCCGCTTACCTGCCACTGCAAGAGTAAATTACAGTGCTTAATTTGTAAAAGAAATCATGCTAGCCCTAAACTCTGCTCAGAAGCTGGTGGCCAGTGCAATAAAACATCAGGAGAAAATATTTGATAAAAATATTTAATAAAATATATTTATAAACAGTTCTGCTGTCACTGTTGCAATCATGGCTGCTACTGTTGAAGCTCATTTGGAAGGCAGTACTTGGGCTGTGTTCATCTGATGGTCAGCTGAGTGTTTATGAGCAACAGGGGCTTGTACGAAACAGTGAAAAATTGTGTATTGCAGGCAGATGTGACATTGAAGTAATGAGGAGAGGGTTCAACCCTTGAATCATAGAGTAGCCTATTATTTTTGTGGATCCATGGTTTACTTCTTTGTTTATGTTTTTTTTACTTTTCACAACTATTTTCCTCACAAAACATCCCAGTGATACATGCCACTGTTTGATGCCAACTCTGTTGACATTACCAGCTTGTTTTCATCCTTGAGGAGAGAAAGATCATGATGGATTAAAAGAGGTGCTTGGTCATCTGCTGTTCAAGTCGCTAGAAGCATTTCTGTCCTAATTAGTTTGTAATCAGGTACGTGGAGTTCTCTCCTTGTTTGCTTGCAACTTGATCAAATATTAATCTAGGGCATGCAGCCGTGGCCCGTGCAGGCACGAGATGTGGGGCAGTGGAGCCAGGTGGGGGATTTCGACGGATGATGACAAGGGAAAATTAAATAAATAATTAATTTTCCTTTGTCCTCCTCTGTCAAAATCGCCCCTCACCCGGCCCCATCTCTCTTACCTGCATAGGCCGTGGATGAGGGTATGCCCTGCATCAGTCGCCCCCTGGATAACGTGACTATATGACCACTATTGGAAATAAGAATTGAGGAGACTGGCATGGGAAGACTTGGAAAGAGCAAGCTCCTTTAAAGATACTAAAATCTTCTGGAACATCATTAACTGCCCTCTAGTCATGGAAGAAGTGAGACAGATGCACTCACTGATCCTGGGGGATGCCTGAGAATCTCACTTTACTGCTATATTTAACCCGTATCTCAAGCAGTTAGAGGAGAACATAGGGGATCTGCCTTTAGATTTAATTGCAGCCTCTCAACTAAGTCCATCTATCACATTATCTGAGGTTGAGGAGGCTTTAGCGCAGATGATTTGTATGAAAGCTCCAGGACCTGATGGAGCCCCACTTGATTTGTTCAAAAGAGATCCTAACCTGTGGCACCCCTATTGACAAACTTTTTTAAAGCAGTAGTTATCTGCCCCATGCCAGAAACTTAGAAGGAGGCCATTGTGGTTCCTATTTTTAAAAAGGGCAACTGGAGTTACCCGGCATTTTATAGGCCAATCTCTCTTATTGATGCCACAGCAAAGGTACTGGGGAGGGTCCTCCTTGCCTGACTAGAGGCCTGGGCGTCCACCACAGGGGTCATTTCAAAAATGCAATATGGCTTTAGGAGCGGCTTGGGTACTACTGAGCAATGTCTGAATTTGTCCCTAATCATCAACAAGTACATGAAGCCAGGAAGGGTTCTATCCACTTGGCCTTCATGGACCTGCCCAGTGCCTTTGACACCGTTAATCGGGACAAACGGTGGGCCTTACTGGGAAGAATGGGTGTAGAAGAAGCACTGATATCCCTCCTTCGCAGATTATATGCTAATACCACAGTTGCTATAAAATATGGCACCCAAGGGGAAAAGACTAAGCCGATTGTCTCTACAGAAGGTGTCCGGCAAGTGTGCATTTTAGACCCCGCCCTCTTTTTAATTTACACAAACAGCCTAGAGGCTTTTTTATTAGGTAAGGAGATTGATTTTCCTCGAATTGGTTGTAACCCTGTCTCACTACTATCATATGCAGACGATACAGTGTTAATGGCAGTGACAGCTAATAGCCTCCAAAAATCGCTTAATGCTTTTAATGATTTTATGTCGTCACTTGACTTAAAAGTCAATTTGATCAAATCATATACCATGGTGTGTGGCCCCATATCGAAAAAAACCAGATCCTTTGCTGTAAGGGGCAAAATAATTGAAAAGCTGTACAACTTTACTTATTTGGGGAACCTATTCAACAACCAGATGAATTGGGAACCACTTATAACAGCAAGGGTGCATCACACAAGCCGGGCAGTGGAGGGGCTATTTTGCTTCATATGTAAATTCGGTCACAAGCCTGTGAGAGAGTTAGTTACCCTTTACAAAGCTAAATGTCTATCTGTTGCAACCTATGGGGCAGGGGTGCAGGGACACCACAAAGGTTGCCAATTAAAAAGATTGTTGATGAGCCTGAATAGCACCCCCACACTCTTTTGTCATAAAGAACCGGGGTTAGAGTTCATAGAGGACAGCATAGGCAGCACCCCTCTGCTCTTATGGGCAAATATTTGGCTGGCTGACAAATTAATGTTCTCAAGAAAATTACTCAAAGATTGCATCAACATGGACAGCGTCTTGATGATTCCATGGCTCCGATTTGTGAGAGACAAATTTCAAGAGATAGGACTAGGGCATTTTTATGACAATCCTGCAAGCATTCTCACGAACGCAAAAGTTATTATCAAAAAGGTGCATCACTCTAGGGCCGTTATGCACTACTCACAATATGTGGAGACGGCCCTCTAACGTTCACTCCCCATCTCAGAGCAGTATTATCTAACTTTCACTACCAATGTGCAGACTAGATTCCTTTTAACCAGATTTTGCTTATGCACTTTGCAATTTCTAGTGGCATTGCTGCGCCAAATAGGGTGGGTCGTCAAGCTCATGCCCTGCCCGTGTGATAAATGGGCTCGCCAGAGCACTATGCTCTTTATTCTATTCTGCACCTTATATAAAGAGGCGAGGAGAAAATGTTTAGTCCCACTTTTAACGAAGATCCACCCCTGTACATATTTTGATGGTTTTAATTTTTGCACACTTTGGCTACCCCTGTTATCTGCACTGCTGTATCTAATTATATTAAAGTGTAGATGGCTATTAAAAAGCGCAATGAGTTATAGAGGCTGAATAAGAATGATGTAATCGCTTGCTATCTCAATTTATATTGCTGGAATTTTTTATGATCTGTGTAATACCATGTAGTCGTGGACCTTCCATTTTATGTATTGAACTTTTTAATTGCAGAACCCCATGAACTATACCCCTATTTTATCTCATTTATTGTGACTGTTTTATAAATCTTTAAATTGTAAAGTTTTTATTTGTTAAACTTTTATGGTTCTTTGAACCAAATAAAGTTATTCTTTACGTGACTTGACTAAATGACTTGGTCCATATGATGTCATCCTGCATTGTGATGGTGCTCCGGGCACTTTAGTAAGTGGTGAATGACTGTAAGTTGAACTGCAGGATGGACTGCCCAATGAGCTCACTTGTTCCATGCTGTGACTATTTATAGAAGCATACTTCTCCTAAGGATAGACCATTCAGAAACTTTGGTTTCCTCTAGATAAAGTATGACCTAGAGGTGTATTTCTTAAATGTGAGGCATTAGCGCAGACTCCTTCGGAATTTCTGCCTACTTTATATTGAAGATGTGGCTGGGGGTTTCTTCCCCGAGAGCAAGAGTCTATTATGGGCCATTCTGACATTTTGGTTTTTTTAGGATGAAGTGCCTGGAGGTGTCTTCCCGGAGAGAGAGATTGTGCCTTCCCTTCTGATTCTTCATGTCCTTTAAGATGAGGATCCTCTTGTAGCTGTCTTCCCAGAGAGGGAGATTATGTCTTCTGTAAGAGCAGGGGTATGGTACAGATCCCTTCTGAATATTTGGCTATTTCAAGATGAAAAGCCATGAGGTGTCTTCCCTGAGTGAGTGTTTGTGTCCTCCCTGAGAGCAATGGGCTGGCACTGATCCCTTATGACCCTGTGGTACCTTTAAAATAAAGCCATAGTGAAAGGATTGTTCCTGAGAGAGTTAGACAAACAGTGGTGGTTTCTCCTTGGGGGCATAGGGGTGTTGACCCCCTACTGAGTGCAGCCAGTCACAAGCATATAATTTAAAAATTCCCCAAGTCCGTAGTCTTTAAAGAACTGGGCTCAATGTTTGTTCATCAGGGGTGGGGCCAGGGAGGGGCCAATCCTGATGATTGGCAAAGGGCAATGGCATGCAGCTGAGGTCCAGTGCGCATGTGGGGTTGGACAGGGTTGTGATTGTGTCCAACCCGACACGCACACCTTGGGCTTCTCAAACCCACTCTCTTTTACGGCGTCTAGGAAATACAGCACAGGCCTTCAGTCTCCGTTGGAGCGCTGGGCTACCATGCTCACACCAATCTAGACATTGCTCGCATGCTTTTTCTACATGACGATGCATGACAGCAAACTCAAGATTGACTGTAGGAGTGTTAGCTTGTCCCCGCGGTACCGCGCTTGAAGACACTGTTGGGGAGGGATAATTAAAGAACATTACCAATCATCACAGTGTAGCTTTAATATCAAGCCACACAGTGCTTGGATATGTTTCTTTAAGTGTAACGCAATGCTTTCTCCTCACACAAGGACATTTTTGTGCAGAAAGGAGTGAAGCTGTGCATGACAGTGAGCTTGGACTTCGAAGGCCTCCGCCTCTCTGGATTTACCATTTCATTGAGTTGACGTTGTACCAAAGGGTAAGAGTCCTGTGTGGCGGAGTCTGAATGACAAGACCAGCTTTTCCGCCTACATCTACTGCCAGCTGCATGGAGCTTTACATATATAGGGGGTTATGAGAGGATAGGGCGTGATGTTTCACATTTTGGTACATTAGTTGGATCCCAAACTGTTCTGTTAACTGCTTTAAGTAAATTGGCAGAGAGATGGTCTCTGCTTCCACATGGCGTGTTGTACCCGGTGGGATATATCTGCCACCTTTACTTGCTCCCCTTCCCCAGGACAACTTGGTACATTCAAAAATTGATTGACTCTCGTGTCAATAGAGAGACCAAGAAATATTGGGGAATAAGTCTGGTCGGTTATGGACCTTTAATCATAAATGCAAGAAGTATTCCTGACGCATGCCAAAGTGGGTGCGTTTGCAGGTCTCAGCTGCAATTTGACCCACTTTATTGCCCCCTGTTGGTAGATTTTCACTGGAGTGCTGTCCCGGATCCTAGGCCTGGTAGAGCACTTTCCCATCTCTCAGCTTTAGGGTAGTCCTTGGTCTTTGAAGCAAAGAAGGTGTGCCTGGAGATGGGGACAGTAGGAGACAGGACAGGGTCACTTGCCATTCATCAGTACCCGTTCGTTACGCTCTGGCTTCTTTGAAGTACACACATATCCCGCCACAAAACGCCCACAACATTTAAATAAAATGATACGTTGCTATGTGACATTGGACATTATAGTGAACAGATAGGATTGCTAAGTATAACATCGACTTGTTCAGTCAATATTTTTTGTCAGATTATTCATTTATGCAGTTCTTTATGTACATAGCATTTAATTCTGGTGTTTGGCCTTTTTCTAAGAACTTCCAAATTTGACAAATAAGTGGAATTAAGTCTGGTGAGAGGATTGGATCTGCACAGGACCATACAATTTTACTCAAATGGAGTAGCTGGGATTAGAAATCGGGTATCCTGGTTCGACAGTTCATGTTGCACTTAAAGTCAAGGGTAGTGGTAGTGGGGACATCAGGTACAGGAGCTCCAGAGCTAGTTAGATGCACAGCACCAGTGACAGCATTATGCATACAGGGCAACCACATTTTGTCACTCCAGCAGCAGCAGGCATGATTTCGGGGCATTTCTTATGCAACTGTGAGTAAAGTGCTCCACTGCTGCATGAAGTTAGATCTTAGATCTAAATATAGTCTTGTAAATACAATGTACACATATTGATGTTTCTAAGCTAGCCCTGTAGCCCATTGAATCTTTGGAACAATGGAATGACTCTGAATGTCATGAGACGAAAACATTTTCAAACTTTAAGAGTGTCCACAGTACAGCAACATTGTCTAGGCTTTTCAAAGGTTACCTGGGACCTGCCGTCCCCGTGTTGACCATATTTAATTATTTGCAAAATATATTTTTCATAATGGTATAACAGGCTCTAGTTGCATGACACTTCCCATAATTTGACAATGTTTCTCCAGGGAGTTTTGATTCAAAGAAAGTTTCCCAGGTCTCTTGAAGCATTTCTCGTTAGTTTTGTTGCATCTGGGGGGCTTTTGATGCGGCGCTGCCGCCAGATTTCAGTACTCAGTAGCGTTGGGTAGGCCTGGACAATACCCACAGCCTGTCTGAGGGCTTCGGACGCACAGCTGTGCTCGCACAAAACCCCAATAAAGCCTGCTCACAGGGGTGGCCACCTTCCCACTGTGGAGCTCACACACAGCAACAAAGGCTGCTGGAGTTAAAAAGGGAAGAAAGAGGAGTGTAATAACAGCTCAAGGCACAAGTTCACACAGACTATTTAGGTCAATCCTGGGCAGCACATGCGCTGCTCTGCGAGGCATACTGTATTCGAGCATGGACTTGAAGCCCCACCCACTCTCCTCCTATATTTTTCATTGTCTTGTGTCATTGTCCTTCATAAATGCTGGCTTCTGATTTGTTAATGGGCTTGTTAGTCCCTCCTTAGTACCGCCGTGTCTTTATTTGTAACCTCCCATGAGGACTGGCCCATTTACTTCTGTTGTTATATGGTATGTTTATTTAGACTGTAAGCACTATTTTCTTTAATGAGTTTCTGGCACTGCAGGCATGATGTGCATTCCTGCAGCATTCAGCGTGCCATGTGCGCTTTCACTTTCAAAGAAGCCTGAGACAATCGTGGTCGCTTCTTTGCAATTAAATATGTCTTGCATTTACGAGAGTTTCCGCTATTGACATTATAAATGACAATAGCTTAAACTCTCGCAAATGTGAGACCTCTAGCATTGCAAATATTTTTTTGTAAAAGCGCCCCATATGGTGCTTTTACTTTAATGTCAGCCACGGCTCTTTTCTTTAGACGAGCCGTGTCTAAAGAAAGGTGTGTGGCTTCTATTCAAGTGAAACTGTGGCATGGGGCAGTTTTACAAAAAAAAAAGCATTTGTTTGTAAACTTGACAAACAGATGCTTTTTTTTGTAAAAGCACCCCATACGGTGCTTTCACTTTAATGACGGCCGCGCCCTTTCTTTGGACGTGACTCGTCTAAAAAAAGGGGCGTGGCCAACATTAACGTGAAAGCGCGGCATGGGGCTCTTTTCCAAAAATTGCATTTGCAATACCATAGGTCTCGCACTTGCCGGGTTTAAGCTATTGGCATTGTCATTTACAATGCCAATAGCTCAAACTCTCGCAAATGCGAGACCTATTGCATTGCAAATGCTTGTTTTTCTTTTGTGCCAGTGCCACTTCAAGAAAGAACGGATGCCGGGCAGACAGTTCCATATTACTAGTCATGTAAACTTGTCTGATGTATTATACAGTGTAAATGGTACAGTGATTATACCTGCATTAAAAGGGAATGTTTCAGCAATAAATAATATAATTTAAGCACAATACAATGGAAGCTTGGTTTGCGTCTGTCAGCTTTTCCCGAAAGTCAAGCACAAAGGGAGAAATATGTGTAAATAATGTCCTGGGAACACAACTGAATTACACTCACTCACTACAAAAAATGAATCCCCAACATTTGCACCTCACCACTTTCAAATGTAACCAGCCGTCACAGGAGACAGAGAAAGACAGTGATAGAGTGAGAAAGAAAGGGTGAAAGAGAGAGAGAGCAATAGAGAGGGGAGATAGAAAAAGGTTGTATTCTCCCTGAGAACAAAGGTCTGGCACAGATCCCTTCTGACTTTTTAGTTCCTTTAAGATGAAATGCCTAGAGGTATATTTCCTGTGTGGGCCACCCTGCCTCCTACATTTTGTTCTACTGGTTTGTAGTCAATGCACTCTTCCACAGTAGGGGCGTTCACATCCTGTTTCCTTCTTCTCTACCTTCAGTTACAGGGGCAACAACCAACAGGTGACAAAGCTTAATGTTTGAGTCGCTCTTAGGCATCCTTGTTCTGTTTCTTCTTCTTCCTGAATTTGGCCTTCTTTCACGCACTTCTATTGGAGAAAAACAATCTGAGCGCGGAAGGCATTCTTTGAAGCACCACGGTTGTCTTGGTATTGTTCGTTTTCTTGTATGGGACTGTGAGAACATTGTTTGTTGGTTGATGGTGGAGTAGAGAGATCCTAATATGTGTCTATGTGCCTTAAATTAAATTAAGGTTCTACATCACAACAACCTAAATGTTTTTCTTATTTGTTAAAGATAAAAGCTTGGGATATTTAAGGAACTTTGGGAACCAAATCTACCCTTTTCCCAGGTGCAGCAAAACAAACCAAGGTCACGGGTTGGCCACCATATAGAGCAGGCAAATCTGGAGCTGGAAACTGCACCTAATGGTGCATTCTAAGCAAATTCAGAGAGCCCAAGCTTAGAAACTGTCTTTAAAAAAGGAACTGATGACTTTGAGTGCACTTCAGAGCAAGAATGATATTAACTGACCACACAAGACAGGTCTCCGTTCTCTCACACTCATTCTCCCCTCACAGTCAGTCACCGCAGCAGTAAGGCGCTGGGAGACTTATGTAGGGTGGGTGTGATGAGACACTTTCCTGTTTCTGGTGGGAGTGGTAAACACTATGGAGTCGAATTACCTACCCCATGCCACCCCTACAGTAGAGGAAAGAGTGTGGATTCTCCTCCATATTTGGTACTTCTTCCCCCAAAGAGAGGATTTTCCATTACCAAGAGCTCTAAATTAGGCCCTATGTGGTACCTCATGGCGAGCAAAGGTCCCCTGTGGCATAGGCTGTTCTGTGCCAAAGCCGAAAGATAAAGCAGCGATTGCTCAGTGCATCCTATAGCTGCATGAATTCCAGTTTGAAATCTAGGCACAGTCTTTTTCTGTCTTAAGAGGCGAAGACTGCTGCCAATGATGTGGGTGGCAGCTGAAAATTCCCTTATGCATACACTAAATGCACAGTTTCTATGCTGTGATTCTGAAGTTAACTTAATTAAGAATGAAGTTCAAAGTACATGTTGCTTTCTTTGTTCTTTTCAGCAGACATGCAGTGTGGATTAGGTATTAATGTGGTATGAATAAAAGGTCCTTTATGCCTTTCATAGCTCCCGATTCATTTGTCTTTTGTATCTCGAGAGTTAGGCGGGACTCTTGCACTATTTCAAACCCCATGGCTCTGGGAGCTGGCTAAACATAGCCCTGCTCAGCCAACAGCCCGGAACAGCTCCTAAATTGCCTTCCAGAATCACGGCTATTAGAAATAATTGCATGACAGCCCCCGTCACTCCATCTTGAATATTATTTTGCTATACTGTAGATGGAATGGTACTAGTGGACTTCTACATATAGTAATGTATGTATCAGAGGCGCAACTACAGCCACATTTCGGGAGGGGCTAAGAATTTTTTTTTGGGGGGGCTGAATCTTTAAGCAATAGGCAGAGTGGAGCTGCAGGGGCTCTTAGAAGGGGTGAAACAACAGCAAGGCCTCATTAACATGCAAATGGTCTTTTAAAGACCTGTGAAGTGCACGGGTCCGGCTGTGTGTGTGCCCGGGAAGCTGTCTCATCCCTGTCTGCCACACACGACAGGGTGGGGGGGGGGGGGGGGGCTGAAGCCCTTTGAGTCCAATGGATGTTGCGCGCCTGGTATGTATGATATACAGACAGTGGAGTAGCTAGCCCTTTTGCCGCACGTGGCCCCGTGGCGGTCCCTACGTTTGCAGCGCGCGGGACACAAACACACAAAAGCTTGGATAGATCTGAACGTCTTCAAGACCATTTACTCTTCAAAATGTCACTTTTCTTCCCACTACATAGCCCCAACCTTCTACCCTTCCAACCCCCATCGCCGGCTCCTTCATCTTCTCTTGTGGCTCAGATTTACTAAACTTCATGGAGCGCAGCACTGTGGCGGAGTCTGCAGGTGGGCAAAAGTAGCTCAGAGTCATATTTGCAAGAGTCATCAACTGCACTAAAATGTTTTGCACAATGCTAAGCGTTGAGCTCTGGCTCAAAGGCAAGCCGTATTGTTTTGCCTAAAATTTGCTCTTGAGGTTACACCTTCCAGTAGAAATTCTATGCGATGGAAACTCGTAGAAAATTAAACTGGGTAAAATGTGTCATTTTGTTGAAATTAAACATATTAGGGTTGGGATTAGATGGATATTCAGCTCGCCCCTTGTTTGTGCCTGGCTTCATTTGGTGCTATCATTTCGTAAACAATCATTTCACGATACTTTAGGCAATCTGGCTTTGTGTTAAACTGTATGGGGCATATTTACAATAACTGGCGCATCCCTGCATATCAGCAGGGATGGGCCAGTTATTGTGTGCCACAGCTCCGCCACCATGGATACACTGCATTTACAATGCGGCGCATAATGGGGCAAAAACGGCACAGATGCGTGACGCATCTGTGCCGTAAAAGTGGCGCATTGCTGGAGTTGCATCGCAAGCACGACGCAGCTCCAGCAATGCTCTGGGGGGCCCTATCTTGTTAATGCTGCGTCAATCCTTACGCCTGCTTCAGGCAGGCGCAGGGTTTTGACGCAGCATGGGCCTAAAAGTGACTGAGTGAAATCTTGTAGATTTCACTCAGCCACTTTTAGGAGGCGTTCCTGTGCCGGAACGCACCCCCTGCGCATCAACGCCTACATGTGGCGCAGTGCTTTACAACGTGACGCATCTCCCACGTGCGTCACGTTGTAAGTACCCCGCACCATGGCGCAGGATATGCGCCGCCGCTGCGTCACAAAAGTGATGCAACAGCGGCGTAAATGAGGCGCAAGGGGCTTGTAAATCTGCCCCTATGAGTGTTTGTGGTATTCTTGCCCAATTGTGCCTCCTCTACATACAAAAACTGGAGGACTATGGGGCATATTAACAAGGAACAGGGAAGATTAACGCTAAGGGCGCTTAGCGTTCATTTTTTTAACGCCCGCTTTCGATGGATAACATCGCCTGGTTATCGTGTTATTAACAACGCTAACCGCCTAGGCGATAAAAAATCCAGCGATAGCGGCATTTTGGGAGGTTATCGCTGGTAATGCAGCGATAAAACTACAAGGATAGGGATATCCTTGTGGATAGCCCATGCTGGATTTAGCCATGTAATCCACCTCCCATTGGATTACATGGCTAAATCTTAAAATTAGCAGACGTAAAAAAGCAGCGTTAACTGTGGTTAGCGCTGCTTTTTTGTCTCTAACAGGGTTAGCGTGAAGCTTGATAATAGGAGAAATGTCGCTTAGTGACATTTCTCCTATTATTTTGCTCTGGAACGCCCACTTTGCATCTCATTAGAGATGCAAAGGGAAGCGTAGTGAAAAAGGGTTCTAACATGCGATTTTGCATGTTAGCACCCTGTTGTTGATAGGTCGATATTTTTATCTCCTCTTCTTTGGCTTTTAAAGCCAAAAAAGCGGAGATAAAGCCCTTGTTAATATGCCCCTAAATCTTTGCCCTAAAAAGCCATTTTTTACGGTGATTTTGAAAGATTGTGGGAGATACAACCATTTGTGTGTCCTGAAGAAGGTGGTTTTAAACCAATGTTTCCACCAAAACATGTCGACATATATATATATGCAGAATCTGCTGTACACTGGGAAACTCTACTTGAGGAATCGAGAAAATCATGGACCCCTGTTGATACTAATAGAAGCCCTGCAGAAGTGTAATGAACGATTTGATGTGGTTTAATTGTTTTCTCTTGTGTTATTGTTTTATTTTTAAGAGGAGGTGGTTTATAGTTTAGAAAACTGTCTCATTATTATTCGCTGTGGAATATATCTTTTTTAACCTGCTAATGAGATTCGAAGGTTGAACACACGCAGAAAAGAAGGTGTTTAATGTTTATATATGTATTAAACATTGTGTGTATTTTTCCCAATGTTTGTGGTACCCGTTTATGGTGAATGGCTTTCAATGCAGATTGGATGAATGACCAGATTCGATTTTTTTATTTTTTGAGTTTGTTTGAAGGTTTATCCTAAGGGGAAAATGTTGTCGTATGTACTGTTCCCTGGTGCCCTGGCCCCTTGGCGTGTGGAGTGAGTCCACCTCGTAAAGTTAAGGCTGCCTGATGCCCACTCGTTGTACTGCCCGCCTTTGGACCCTGCATCCCACGTCCAGTAGTCTTGCTCCGCCCACCCCTTCTCATTTGGAATCCTAACTAAATCCGGGGTTTTTCGCCGAGGCTTTGCGATTAGCGCGTGGCTTCTTCCCCTAATCTGTACAATCTTTCATGACAGATGCTTCCCGCCTTTTCCTGCTTCCGCTGAACACCAAGAGCATCCCGAGGCAATAGCCGCTTTCCATATTATATTACTCAGCAGACCACGAACGCACAGGAGCACCAAAAACACAGCCCAAGACGCACACGCGACGCACACCCATCAACACGCGCGCGCGCGCACGCCGATGGCATATCAGGAGGTAATTTAGTAGCTAATACTCAGTCAGTGTCAACCCTTGGTTCCCGGACTCCTGCTTATCTGCTTCAATTCAAATCCAAAATAAATTATTTTAGCTCTGCAGCTTTGGATAAAAATGAAATTAAATGCCGTCTTTGAAGAAGCTGTTCGTCTCTCCTCTCTCTCTCTAATAACCGGCGGATGACCTCCGGGCCCACGAGTTGTCCTTCAATCTAGCTGTACAAACTGGCCGCAGGGCGGGGGGAGGCAAGGGGATGTGTGCAGGCCAGGCTGCAGTTTGAAAATGAAATTGCTGACCTTTCACAGAGAAATAACTAAAGACCACGGACGGTTTACAAAAATGGCCAAGCGCTTGAATAGCTCACAGAGGCAGACTAGTGAGGGCCTGTTCCATTGTCTGAGCAATGTGGGGGTGTCAGTATGAAAAACACATTCGATGTGCTCCCGGGGGTGTATTTGAAAGACTGAGCACTGTGTAATAACTGGTGATATATGTAGCACTTCATATTGGACTTCTGTCGCATCTAAGCGCTTTATTAACAAGTGTTTCTAATACAGCGTTAACCGTACTGAGTTTACCCACCACAGTGGGGAGGAGGCTCAAAAGACCGTACCAGGATTCAAACCTATGACCTGCACATCACCACATTCCAAGATTGTTTAACTCACCAATCCATCCTGCCGCTTTTGAACTGATGTAGCCGTCTGTGCTTCAGGACATGTCTACAGCGCGGTGGCAGGTGTGTATTGACACCAGAGTTACAAGACCACCTGTGTGATAGTGTGCGATTGGTTTTGATGGCAAAAGTACATCCCTCTATTGTCACCATTACTGAAGGTGACTCTCCCAAAGGGGGCTACTTGCCCTCAGTAGTGTTACAAGACGGTCCCATGTCAATGGGTGTTTTTGTTTCCTGTTTTGGTCTTTCATGTAAGTGAAAGTGCATTCTTAGACTGGTTGTCTTGTTTCTTTTCAATTGAACCAATTGGACTGACACCTCTAAAAACCATGGGTCTTATTAATGAAGGCCTCACGCTGCCCTTGCGTCATTTTTTGTGACACTGGAGCAGCGTTAATAATGTGCCACACTGTCATATTTACAAAGTGGCGCATCAAGGTAGATGTGTCACTTTGTAAAGCCCTGCGCCACATTATACCTGCATCAGGTATAATGTATGCAGAGTGGGCGTTCCCCCACAAAAAAGGCTATTAGAATTGGCTAGTGAAATCTATGAGATTTCAATGTACCACTTCTGTGACTTCACTGCGTCAAATCATTATGCCTGCTTCACAGCAGGCGTAAGGACTGACGCAGGCCCTTTTACACGGGACTCGCCCATGTGTAATAACACATTGCTGGAGTTGCGTATGTTTTGTGACACATTCCAGCAATGCATCATTTCTGCGCCACCAGATACATTTCCTGATGTATCTGGTCATTCCCTGCGACATGGAGCGCCGTACTGTAAATAAATGCGATACATCCAAGATGTTGAAAGGTGGGCACAATGAAAAGTGTTACATTGCTGTTTTCAACCAGCGATACAACACTTTTCATAAATGACGCTCCATGAATTTTCACAATAGGGCAGTAGTGAATAAACCTCAACCTTAGAGGATAAAACTTACCAGTGTAATTCCCTTCCCAAATATTTCTCCTCCTCTGTTTTTTTACCTTCTCTGACCCAATAGTCCTGGATGCAGGATTATGCTTCCATCAATACCGCCTCTTGAATTTTACCACCTCCATAAAGCTTGCAGGGCCAGTGGTAAGTTTGTCATGCTGCAGTCTGAATTGATATGAATGAAGTGCAATGCTGAGGCTGCACACGCCAAGTTGACAATCAGGATTTCTCTGGACATTCAGCTGGATAAAGCAAGGGAACTGTGATCTTTATTAGAGTGGGAGTCTGCATTGCGAGTGGCCTCCTGCGTTGCAGCACTGCAGTAGGTACACAGAATAAGAGAATGCTGTGCAATGCATTGTTCACCAGCTCATCTGTACCTGTCAAATGTCTTCAAACATTGAGGGCACTTCCAGCTATCACCTCTCTCCGCTGACTAATGAAAAACCAGCCAGACAAACAGGGTAGGGTAGAAGATTGACTTTCCCAAAAGGGTTTAGACATTGGTAACCTTTTACGTTTTTCAATGTTCCATCACATGCAGCAAGTCATCTGCTCAGAAAGGGTCTCTTTCTCCAGTATGATCTGCTAATTCTAGTGCTCAAACAAGGACTGGACGTGTTGGTGTTTTATGTATATTGTTAGCAACCAAGTCTTAATCGAGGTGCTCACCAGAACTATTGGTGGCAACCATAGGGCTCGGTCTGGGGCCCATTGTAGATTAGTGCGTCAATCTCTTCCCTGCGGTCACTGCCTCAACACATTCTCAGAGACCTTTTTCTGGATTCACTCAGATTTTCCCTGATACTTTGGTGGAGTTCTTCATCTTCCCAAGGAAGGAAAAGCAACAAGAACTGAATCATGTTCCTATTAGTTCTACATTGTTCCAAAATCTGAAGCTGGGGTGTCAGCATTGATAGATACCCTGTAGTCCAAGACTAGACATGTGAAGAACTGCCTATTTCTGTGTCGCCAAATGTATCGTGGAATTTGGACATGTCCATATTTTGCTGACAGAAATGCACACTGTAGGAAATTGGGCTATTGGTGGAGGGGCGTGAAAACCCATCTCAAACAACTACTGCAATCCTTTTCAGGGTGAACCACAAAAGTCACTAAATTAACCTATGCTCAACCCTCTGGTAGCTGGGCACAAAAGCTGTCAGGCTTAACTTAGAAGCAATGTACAAAGAACACATGCAGCACACAAACAGCAATAACGTGAAAACATCACACAAGGAAAATCCCACACCAATTTAAAATAGAGAACATTTTAACAGATAAAATTACGCCAAAACAAATTAAATTGAACCAGTGGAACCAGACTTATGAATGTTTACATTTTAAGTTAAAAATAGCACCTAAAAGATCAAAGCGTCAACTGCGAGTATCTGGTCATGCAAGACTGGGTCAAAGTAAAAATTAGGGACAACTGCAATTGAGCATGGTACAGCTTAATGAAGTGGATCAGGCCTTGTCTCGGCTTACCTTCAGACTCAGAAGAAATTCCAAAGAAAGGTTCCTGTGAAGGTAAAATTCAGCGGGCAAGGCAGCCGGCGGTGTCAGAGGTGTAGGAGTCATCAGGGACCCGCTGGACGGAGTAGCAGTGAGGATTCCTATGTGCGGATTTTGTCATTCTTTTGACAGTCGAAAATCTCCAGCAGGATGAAGCAGCAGGCTGTAGCCAACGAGGGCTCAACACAGCTGGATACCTTGGGTGAGAGGTCCAGATGGACAGGATTTGCTCTTGCGGAGAAGCACGTAGGGGAACTACTGTGGAGGCAGGCCAACCGGTGATGTACCTTGGGCGACTAGCAAGCATGTATGTCCCAGTCTTCTTTCGGTTCTCTGGCCACTTTTTCATGGAAAATTATTCTAAGTTCCAACTTTTAAGCTTAGTCAGGAGGAGCGCCTTCAGCATCACCACAAATGGTCCAGGACTTGAGGGGCACCAATTGGGAGGTCAGGACTCCAGTAGAGACCATGGACAGGGTTCAAGGTCTCTGGAGCTTGTTATGTCCCTGTAGCTCACACAGGAGGCCAGCTAGCCAGCCCTTGTAGTCACTCTGGTTGTCCTGGGTTCAAGCAGAAAGGCAGTCCTGTAAGGGTCCGAGGTAGTGCTTCTAATGTCTTCAGCAGGCCCAGGAGTGTACTGAAGAGGTGGTCTGAGAATCCAATATTTTTACTTGGATTTAGCCTTTGAAGTGGGGGAAATCTCTAGGCCACCCTCATATCTGGTTCTGGAAAGTCCCTTCCTTCCACTGCCCAGGCTCCAAGAATTCTAGGGTGACAAAACGCTGGTGTCCTGTTCCTTTGTGAGTTTTCTGGAGGAAGCCCTTTGAAATGTAAGAAGAGCAGAGAACAGCTCCGCCCCACCCATCCATCCTGGCTGGATGGCCCATCCTGCCAACACCTGGTCTCCTTTTGTCTCATTGTCTAAGGCCAACTTTCAAGCTATTCACAGTCAAGCAACCTAGGACACAGACTGCAGGCATCAAATGGTAAGGACAAGAAAATGCCAGCTTCCTAAAAATTCCATTTTCAAAATTCCGACTTTACCACTAACGAGGATTTTAAATTGCCATTAATTTGAAACTAAACCTGACATTCCTGCCTATTCCCAGTCAAAGGTTAGCACTTATTAAATGCAATTGGCTAGCCCAATGTTATCCTATGGGAGAGGTGGGTAAAAACAAGTGTAGGAGTTTTTAACTACTAGGACAAGCAAAGCTAAAATACACACACCCTACATTATAATTACAGCGCACCCTCCTCTGTGGGCTGTTTAGGGCCTACCTTAGGGATGACTAATATGTATTAAAAAAGAAGGTTTAGGCATGGTAATAGGCTTATTTTTGACAGTTTAAAAATGTAGACAGGTTGCAATGGCAGGCCTGAGACAGGTTTTAAAGGGCTACTTTAGTGGGTGGCACAATAAGTGCTGCAGGCCCACTCGTAGCATTTAATTTACAGGCTCTGTGTACATGTAGTGACACTTTACTAGAGACTTCTAAGTAAATTAAATGTGGCATTTTGTTGTGAGGCAATTTTACCATGTTTAAAGGAGAGAGCACAGGCACTTAAGCACTGGTTAGCAGTAGTAAAGTGCACAGACTCCTAAGCCAACAAAAACGAATTCAGAAAGGGAGAATGCAAAAACTTTGGAGGAAGACCACACCAAGGATGTGAGGTCTAGCATACAACATCTGCAAGCATGCAATTCTCATTCTCATCTGTAAATATCGTACATTTGAATACCAGTATTATGCACTTTTCTCCTCATCGATCAGCTTTGTGCATGTCTGTTCAATAAGGCAGCACTGTGTAAACTGCGTTGATGTTTGCACCGCAATGAACAATCCGCAGATTGTTAGTGCTCCATTAGCCAATATAATGCAGTTTTACACCATTTGTCACTTACCGTATAGTTTTGTTCCATTGACATGTTTTGTGCAGTTTTGCTTATATGCAGCCAGCATTATGTTTTATTTCCTCCTCATTTAGTCAGAGTTTTCTTCTTAACATCAATTTCATTTTGTCATTTAGATATTTGTTATTCTCACAATAAACACTGGGTAACTCCGCTCCTCTCCTCTTCCAACTCCTGCTCCAATGAGCAGATTAGGGTAGTAGGATCCAGCTTCACCCAGACTGCAGTCAGCTGCCGCCAGATGGATTGCGCTTCAAGGGGGGCAGATTTTTCCTTTGGAACACGTACCCCCTTTCCAGCCAATGGAATAACAAATTGGCAGTTGGCAGTTGTCACATCTCTGCTGGACATATTTTAGCATGCCTTCAGGCATTTTACCTCACAGGACTGATAAAAAACCTTATTCTTATTTTTTCTATTTGACTTATGGGGCAGCACTATACTTGGCATGAAAGTACACTGAAAATTTACAGTACTTCCACGGGGACCCAAATAATGTGCAAAACTTACTGCAAACCACAGCAGGAAAGGAAACAACAAAAAACAAAGTGATTTGATATTAGAACTATTCCTTTCAGGAGACTTAGGGGCAAATGTACAAGGAAATTTCAGAGTGCGGAGCTGCAGTAAATTTGGCAGCGACACGCTGCACTGGCACACAAAAATAGCTGCCTAGCGCCAATGCAGGCACCCTTGCACCATAGTGCAAGTGTGCCTGCGTTGCAGGGAATGATTGTTTATGTACAGGAAGGTTTCCCATCCTGCACATAAACAATCCATAATGGCGATTTGTTACTTCTATGTGTGCTGCACAATGCAACACACATATAAGTAGCAAATTGTCATTATTTAATGATTGTTTCTGTGCAGGAAGGGACACCTTCCTGCATATAAACAATCAATCATGGCGTTTTGCTCTTTCTATGCACACATAGAAAAACGAAAATGAGGAGAAATAAATGTATTTATCCCTGTTTCACCATTTTAACGCCTGTTTTGCATGGCATTAGTTTTTGGCACTGCGTCAGATTTGCAGATCCTTGTAAATCTGGGGCAGTGTAAAAAAGCAAATGGCTGTTGGGGTGGAACACCTACAGCAACACCCATTGCATATCCCTTTCACGGAGATACCTGTGTGAAAGGGTACCATATTTACAAGGCAGCGTTAAGCCACAAAAATTGGCTTAACACCACTTTGCGAATATGGAGCAGGGCATTGCACCTCAGGAACGTTGTTAAAAGTGATGTTCCTGTGGCACAATGCCCTTGTCCACATGCTCCTAGGTTTCTATAATAGTCAGCCCATTCAGCATACTTCCTTTTCATTGCTGCTGACCACAGCACATGTTGGAAATATATTCAATATTGCAATGTTGAGGAGTAACTTAATAAAACAGAGGCCTTTTATAGAGTACTTAGTAACAAAAACCTTTAATTCGAAAGTTGTGAGACCACATGGCCCTCTTTGTGGATTTCTTAAAGTCCACTTTGATGTTAACAAAATACCATATTGGAAAGCTTCCCCCCGCCACCCCGAGCCCACCAGAGATTTCTACTCGTATTGTCACTGTTAGACCAGGGATCCCTGGTTGGCTAAGGTAGGTACCTTAGGCCAAGTAGGGACCCGTGTTCTAAAGTCAGGGACAGGAAGGTCACCTTTTTAGATAGGCCTGCTCAGCCCCCCCAGTAGCTTGACACGAGCAGCCAGGCCTATCTTTAAGGCAAATGTGTAAAGTATTCGCAACCACACTCACAATAATCCAATGATGACACCACAAATAGACTCCACACGAGTTTTGTAAAAAACGAGTATAAACTTTATGTAAAAAGATATACGATAAGACCACACGATATAAAACCTATGAAGTTGTGTAATATTTCTCCTGGCCGGTGGTTAGGCCAGCCAGCCCTTGTAAGTTCTGGCGATATCAATGAGCACTTCTAAACATTCTCCTGTACTCCTATAATCATATCATACAGTTGTAATGCTAGAATCAGATACTTGTGCAATGTAATAATACTGTCATGCATAATGTAACAATCAGGCACTTTGAAAGACCAAATAATGCAATGTGTGATACCACCACCAGATATGTCGTTCTGCAAAAATAAGGCAATGCATATACACTAATCAGGTAATTCGTTATGCAGGAGAAATGCATTGCGCAATACGCTAATCAGGTCGATCATTATTCAGAAACAATGCAATGCGTCAAATGACAATCAGGTAGTTCGTTATGCAAATAAAAATGCCATGCGTCATACACTAATCAGGTAGTTTGGTATGTAGGAATAATGCAATGCGTAAAACTCTAATCATTTACTCCATTATACAGAAATGGAATAATGCGTAATACACTCAGGCCCCGATCACCGGGCCTTAGGCGGTCTCTCCGCCTCTCACAGTTGCCACTCACACAGTACGATGTAATGCCAAAGTGCAGCTCTGCACTCCGGCCCCGGTACCACCACTCCTTTGGCGATACAGGCCGCGACACGAGCCGAAGAAGAGGCTTGTGCTGCCAACACGAGAGAGAGGCCGAGAGCGTCTCCCTCTAAGCCCCGCCCCATGAGTCGACACACCTTTCCTGGGGGGCGCAAACTCACTCTCCTCTCCTCAGTCAGCGGCTGGGCCTCCAATGCAGCTTTGTGAAATGGCAACGGCGGCTCGGGCCAGTAACTCAGCTCCTCTGGGACTGCCGGTTCGGGCCGCTTCACTTACGAAGATCTCAGGCTGCCACAAAGCACATGCACACAGCGTCGCTGCAATCTTCCTTCACTCCGGGTGCACGATCACTGGGCACTCCACATACGAGTCTCCGGCTGCACGAAGATCACACGCACAGCGTCGCTGAGACTCACTTTACTCCGGCGCACAAGATAACATGGCAAGTCCTCACGAAATTCTCACGGTGCACAATGCACCCACACACAACGGCATTTAGACTCACTTGGATTCCGGTGCACACGATAACAAGGCAAATCCTCACAAAGGTCTCACAGTGCACAACACACCCACACACAACGACGTTGAGACTCACTTGAATTTCGGTGCACACTATCACTGGACAATACTCACAAAGGGGTTCAGGCTGCACAAAGCCCACGCACACAGCGTCGCTGATACTTGCTTGGACTCCAGGTACCCCTGATCACAGACCGATCCTCCCGAAGATCTCAGGCTGCACAAAGCACGCACACACAGTCCACTGAGACTCTCAAGCCAGGCGCCTACGATCACAGGTAGTCCGTACGAGGATCCCAGACTGCAACAGGCACGCTCACACAGCGCCGCTGAGACTCTCCTGGAAACTTTTATGTTCCTGTGTTTCCGAACAAGGAGCCAGCTCACCTCAGGCCCTTGGGGGTAGTTACTTCAGGACACAGCACACCGCAAATTCCTTCAAGTAGGGGGACACAGCAAAGTCTCTTTAGCGTTTCCTTGGTTGAAACAGCAAACTACAGGCCAGCTCCAAATCACACAGCAAGAGCAGTCCTATCCATCAGTCTCTTCAGTTGTTTCTTCCTTGGCAAAGGTCGTCCTGACCACGAAGTAAATCCAGTCTTGTTCACACTTGATCAAGCCATTCTCCAAAGTTCCGGGGCTTCAGTTCTCTTAGTTATACCCCTCAATGGCTTTGAAGTATTTGTGCTTCAGGGGGCACTGACCCCTGCTCAAACTAGTTCTGGGTGCCTCACTGCCAGTGACACCTTCTTCCTTTGATTAGTGGGGGTCTGAATTCTCAATCACTCAGCAGGAGATGGGACAATTGTTTTATAGCCGCAGACTAGGCCTCTTCACCTCTAGGGGCTTCTCCTCCCCCTACTCTCCAGATGCAGGTCAGCCTGTGGCTGTCTCACCTCCTCCCCTAACATTCCCCAGATCCTATGGCTTTGAAATCCAGACAGCCAATCCACAGCCAGGCAGAGACACACAGAAATGTCAGAGCACAAAAACGCAGCCACTTTCAAAAGAGTGGCTTCTGAACACACAATGCATTAACCACCTACATAAAAAGATGTGTTATTGCATTGTGAGTTTAGGCATACTAAACTTCACCTTTTCATCTTAAACCTTTGGGAGGACATGCTGGAAAACATATTACACATCCCTCCCATTCTGTCCTATGGGCAAGAGGGCCTTTCAACAGTGAGAAACAAAATGGAGATTATTTCACTGTCAGGACATGACACACACCTTAGTACATGTCCTACCTTTCACATATACTACACCCTGTCGAGGTGGGACCCTAGACCTACCATAGGGGTGTCTTAGGCGCACAGAAAGGGAAGGGTAAGGTCTGGCAAGTGAGTGCACTTGACAGAACAACATGGCAGTTTCATAAACTGCGTGCAGGCCCTGCAATGGCAGGCCTGAGTTCCCTTTTTAAGGCTACTTGTGTGGGTGGCACAAATAGTGCTGCAGGCCCACTATTAGCATTTGCATTACCAGAACTGGCACACATAGTGCACTTTACTAGGGATTTTACCAGTAAGGCAAACATACCAATCATGGACAACCAATTACCATTATTCTATAGAGGGAACACTTACACTCTGACACTGGGTAGCAGTGGCAAAGTGTCCAAAGCATCTAAGTCAGCCAAAAAGTAGCGGAGGTAGAGGCAAAAAGTCAGGGGTAGTCAGGCCAAGAAGTGCCAGGTCTAACAGTCACGTTATCATATTCAGTCAATACTAGGGAATCTGAGGAGAGAGTTCTTTCATACATTTCAGGGACACCCACTCTTCTTCCATCTGGATGCCTGAGCAGACAGGGTCCTTTACAGAGAAGCCAGTGAGTAAACAGAGGCATAACATGAAAAGATATCTCAAAGGGAAAGACTGAGGATAACTGGGGTGTCACTTATCTTTCATTAGACAGCTTGCATCATTCACAATTCTAGGGCTTATGGACCTATTACAAGTTAAATCAGAGGTTCTTGAATAATAACCAGAGACAGTCCTTGGAGTCCAAGCCTTGCAGCTTCATGAATGTGGAATGTCTCTGTACAAAACCAGTCTTTAAGTTGGGGAGAACCCAATTCTCAGATCCAAATTCTACACCTTCCTAGACAATCTAGGGCTGGAGCCTAAGAAATTTCTTAACCACTTGTTGCTAAAGGTGCATGAGACACCATGGGATGGTTGCTCAACTCTTCCAGTCTTTGAGCTTTCAGCTGATGTTTTTGAACCAGGCATGTCATGGACCCTAGAGCACATGCGCCAGTGAGGCAAAGGGCAATTTACTTTCTAGATAAGGCAAACCCAGCCCAACCATCCATGCTGCACAGATTCAACCTCTGTAACTGCCTAAAGTTGGTGGCATGACAGTCGGCTAAAGTGGTTAAGGGGCTGTTAGACCCCCCCATATGTGACAAGCATGGCCTAACAATGAAAACATTTAATGAGCTTCAAGGACAAGTTGACATTTATGAAAGCCATCTCAATGTCCAGGCATAGAACCTCTAGCCCACAAAGTTTTCCCATTAAAAGGTAATTTCTAAGACAGGAACTGTATTTTCAGTAGTTCCATTTAATATGGTGGGTTTACAACGATATAGATCCCCTATTACTAACAATATAAGTTGTGATTTGGGTAACAACTCTTTCCAGCTGGCTAGTAGATTATCTTTAGGTTCCTTAACAGAATTCACTTGAGTGATAAGTTATGACTGCTCTTTTGTTATATTTTATATCGGTACCCTAATATAGGTCTAGGGAACATCGTACACTTTCCCTACATCATATCCCCTTCATTTCATATGAACGAGCCTTATAAGGACATAACTCCAAATAAGGACAGAATGCCTTATAGGGACATACGCCTTTTAAGGACTGACGCCTTTTAAGGACTAAACCTTTCACCTAGTTCTTTGCTGAGGGTGGGGTTTTCCCAATCGATACTGCTAATACGTCATCCTTAGCACATATGAATAATTTATGAAAACACTCTCCAGGGGGTATACTTCACCTCTCCTATCTACACACAAGGTTTAATCCCCAACGTCATCCTCATACTGAACAATGGCTAACACACTCACATGGACTGTATAAATACAGCACCTCTTGCTTTCAGTAGGCAGGAGGGAACCAAGACTTCAAGGCCTACACACTGACCAGAGACGCTGAAGCTCCGACATTCAATCGCTCCAGCTGACTGTGGTCTGACTATCCCCTGCAGGGTGTCCAACTCAAGTCCAGGACAAATTCCCACACTCTCACTATTCAGGTAATGGGGTTAGACTAAATCCTAGCGGGATTCTTGGCTCTTAGACTTTTAGGCTCCTAGGCTTATTAGCTCTTTTGCACCTACTCACATGCTAAGTACACTTAGGTATATCTAGACAGGCATCTTAGGAGTATGCGCTTTATTTTATAAATGCATTTTATATTCATGTATATGTTCATGACTATTGCAAAATGGTAGAACTATACTATTCCTTTTTATTCACTGTTCTGCTGTTCCTATATCTCTCCTATTGTGTAACAGTTGTAGCAGCGCATATATTTTACACGAGAAAAACAACAGTGCAATAAATTCTTATTATAAACACACTCTACGGTTTCTTGCATGCATCTCTCTGAGACAAAATGAGCACGCACGAGTGAAAAGTAGTATATTGTTTCCACGAGTCTGAGAAATCAGGGTTTGTTGTGTTCTGAGGTTGACAAAAACTAATCTCTCTGATAAAAGGAGATTATAGTGGCACTGTGAGCTAGCTAATGCGAAAATAGGCTAACATACGCAGCGGGGGTGTACAGAGTCAGTTTGCCACCAGACCCACAGTATATGTTATCCAAGAACAACGCAGGTCCTGCATGAAGGGTACTATAGGAATTACACTACACTTTAGAATGCCCAGTGCTATACAGTTGATCAAGTCTGATTACCCTGCGCATTTATTTAAGGATTCTTGGCCTAAGAAACTCAGCCACCATCAACAAAGAAGTTCTCAGATGATGACTGACTAGCATATTCAAACTAAAGAAAGCATACATTTCAATGCCAGCTCTTGAACATTGTTGTCATTGGCTTATTTTACCCTGCTTGGAATTTCTGTGGGTGTTTTCATGCCCCATGGTACTTCCCTAGCAATGATCATGTAAATGGGTGTTATTCTTTTGATGCCCTACAACAAAGATTAACTTCTTTTTGATACACAATGACAAAGTCCATTCAAAGATTTGGGATTCCTCAATAATTGATAAAAATACATTTTGGCTCTCTAGGTTCAGACCTATTTGACCTCCCTGAAGGAAAACAAGTAAAGCATACAGAGAAGAATTTGAGGACTGCCTCGTCTACCCCAAGGACCCTTAAATAATCTTGGCCTGGACTACTAACATGATCCTAAGTCTGAAACCTGTTTCTGGTCTCCTAGATTCCAACCATCTGCAGGAACCATGTCACAACTCTGTGGAGAAACATGTGGAGGAACAGGCCTCTGATACTAATCCACCAAATTGTTCCAAATATGAACTATAAGGGGAGAATAAGAAATGCCTTCAACACTGACTTGTAATAGAGGAAAATGGGGAAAAGCGATAGAAGAGCAAAAAAAACCTGAAGTAGCTGGTGTGTCTCTCAACGAGTCAATGGCATGTCTGTTTTAAGATTCTCTCCTCCCAGTGTATTAAAGGGACCACCCACAACATAATTTCTTCTGGTTTTACTAAATAAAGGAGACAGATGTAAAACTCTTGAAATGGTGTAACAATGAACAGATTACAACCCCCACCCCCTTCTTCTTACCTAATGCTACATAGACAAGGCAGGCAATGAGCTCAGGAAGACCTTCCCCAAGTTCAGGACCACAAGGCGACACTGAAGAATGGCAGGTGCGTTTAATCATGCAGGAATGCAGATCCAGATCAGTACAGATCTGTTAAAATATGAATCTCAGGGCAGGGAACGATGATGAAAAGGGAGGAACAAAGTAACATTGAAGGGAAACGCCATGCAGTGAACGAATTGAGTGGACGGGAGCCATACAACTAAGCAGCTGCAAGGCATCTTGTACCAGTCTCCCTGCTACTTAAATAAGCTGGAAAATAGTCTTCCTGTTGACCTGACTGGTCGTGTACCTCTGCTTGACCTGAAAGACCCTGCTCCAGTGTCTCAGTCCAAGCCGCCTCCAACCAGTTTCCACTGTCGCTGAATGTCTCTTTTTGCAAGTTTATCTTTAAGTCCTTCCATAGGTCATGACAGTACCCTCCTCTTAAATGCCCCTGATTTATTGGGAAATTTTCATGTGAAATTCCATGACTAACTAGGGTCATGCACAAAAGATGTGTGCTCCAATGATCTCTTCAAGGCATCATAACCTTTTCAGACTTCTAAATATTGTAAAAAGCCCTTTCTCATTTAGGAATCTAGCATTACCCGCTACCTCAAATTTTTGTTGTCCTTGATCAGAAATGATTGGAAAGGATCTGGTTTCTAATTTCTCTTAGGTTGGTTTCACTCTAGAAACGTGAACCACTGGGTGAATCTTCCAATGTTCTGGTAATTTTTATTTTGTTGCTGGTTTACCTAGGAAAAAAACAACAAATCAAGGTGCAAATTTGGAATGGGAACGATTGATTGCTAGATGTTCAGTTGATATTTTCACCGTTTTATTTTCTGAAAACACTGGCATCGGCATTTTGTTCTATCTGCAAATCTCTTATGAGCAGGCCCACTGGAATTATGTGATTGTGTGGCCGTGGCAATTTTCGCATAATTGTAGGTTTTCCGCATTTGCCACAAATTCTGCAGATTACAAAAAATTGTTTCTAGGTGAAACAGTTCAAAAGTTAGTTAAAATGCTGAGATATGTTTCAGCGCAGTGGAAGGCCCTTTGCAAAGGTCGACTGGTCACCTTTATGTAACTTATTGCTATATTTTGGGTGTCAACCTGTTGCAAATGAGGTATAAATAATGCACAGTGTTAAAAAGCTTAAACATGTCAAAATAATGAAGTAATAGTATCACAAAATGTGCCTCATAATTTGGCTTTTCTTGCTACAAAATTTACTCAATGCTTCTCATAATTTGACCTCCCATGTTGCATAATTCCAGTGGGCATGCTTATAAGAAGCTTTATTTTTCAAAAGATGCGACCTACAGCCTAACATGTCAAAGAAAAAATTGTGTTTCCAGTAAGACTTATTTTAATGATAATTATCTGCCTAGAAACAAGATGGTCCTATTGGAGGAAAAAACTATATGTACAGAAGAAAAGAGAAAATCCTGAAGAGATATGTAGTGAGCTATTATATGCAAATTCTGCCAATGGTAACCAAGTCACTCAACCTTTCTGGTGTACAGATATAAAACATCTCGAATATTATTCTATGGTTTGATTGAACTTCTTGGTTTAGCCATCTGTCTGCGGATGGTAACTGGTAGTCTTAAAATGTATTGTCCTAACTGTCGTAACATAGAGTTCCAAAATTTGGACATAAACTGAGTTCCTCTATCTTTCACATTGACCTTGTGTAAACCATGGAGACTGATCACCTTTAAAAAAAATATTTGGTCTATTCAATTGCTCTGGTAAGTCTGGGCAACTGTATCTAATGAACAAATTCACCGAAGTAGTGTACAATGAGATTCTGGCAGTTCAATTATAAAGTCAGGGGTATAGGAAGTGGTTGTAACAACACCACTTTCGTACTTGCTGACACCTTGTTCCGACCAAAAACTACAAAATTGTTGATGCAATTCTCTACAGTCTTTTTCACATTTACATTTCTGTCTTCCTTAACCCCAAGTGTCTTCTCAAGAAGCATTGTAGCACAAATGTAAAATCCAATTTTGCAGTTCTTCTCTTCATACAATTTTTTTTGTGAAAACCTAAACCATTAGCCTCTTTCCAAAAGTCTTTTCTTTCTTGAAGCCAATATTCTTGGTTTACTTCCTTCTGTTGTTGCCTTATCTGTTCCATTATCTGCTCTTCCATGAAAAATGGCTCTGATGGTAAAGCGGAATTGTTCGGGGATCTTCCCTTTGACTTCTTTGTTACTGTCAACTGGATGAATGAGTTACACTTAAGAATCTTTTGGAGCCAGGATGGCACCTAGAAGAAATGATGCAGCAACATTCTCCACCTGGAAAAGTTGAGTACAATCACAATGCCTTAAAATAGGAGAAGACAGTTTTTAAGAACTGATAGGCATCTTCTGTTTTTTTCCCCATTAAAAGGGTGTATTTTTTCCTTGAAAGATCTGTGATAGTTTTGACTATCTGAGAAAAGTTCTCTAAAAAATTTCTATAGAAGTTAGCATAGCCCATATTTTTGTTCTTTAAACACAACTATAGAAATAAAGAAAACCCAGATTTTTGTATCTGTTTCACCATCTTAGAGGAAGGCCATTCCACAACCTCCTTCACCTTGCTTGGATACATTTGAAACCCTGGATCAGAAATTATAAATCCTAAAGACAACTTGTTTTTCTCCAAAATGCCCTTTTCTGCTTTGGCATAAAAAGAGTGTTTCCTGTCTAGGACTTCTTGTTAATGTTGTTGGTGTCCTTTTAGGTTCTGAGAGAATTTCAATATGTCATCAAGATATACGATTACACAAGTATCCAAGATGTCTCATAAAACATAATTTACAAAATATTGGAATGCAACAAGAGCATTACAGAGGCAAGCGGGCATGAGTTTGCACTTCTATTCTGACATCATCACTTTCCTTACCTGCATTTTGAACACCCGCTGCAAACCGCCAACTCCCCGGTCCACCGCGGGTTTTCCCGTTTGTTGTGGAGGGAGTGAAGGCGGCAGATTTCTTCCAGTTCCGGGTCAGAGGTGTAGGGAGGCGGGGGCTGCTTACAAGTTGCCTATTTAGTGACTTCATTGATGCAATGTGCAGCGGATGCGCATTGGAAAACTAGAGCTAGCGATGAAGCTTCTATTCTACTTGACCCTGTCTGACGCACTTGATCGCTACAAACGTACTTTTAAATTTGTTTAATGACGTGAATTTATTTTAATCTGATAAATGCTATATGCACTTCTATTCTGACATCAGCACTTTCCTTACCTGCATTTTGGACACCCGCTGTGAACCGCCAACTCCCCGGTCCACCACGGGTTCTCCAGTTTGTTGTGGAGGGAGTGAAGGCGGCAGATTTCTTCCAGTTCCGGGTCAGAGGTGTAGGGAGGCGGGTGCTGCTTACAAGTTGCCTATTTAGTTACTTCATGGACGCTACGCGAAGCGGAGGCGCCGGCGGCGTGCCAAAGGAGCGCCTAAGGCAAGCCCATCTGCGCCCGTCGCGCCTGGCCGTTGCCAGGGGCCACAATCCCTGTGCAAATTTGTAATGTTCCACGCATGTACTCTCATGAAGACCTTATTGCGCTCCGCCCTAAGCGGCAACACAACTGTGTGATCATGTCACTGGACAACCCTTCCTCTACTTGCCTCTGCTGTGACTTCTCTTTCTCTCCGGTACCCCACAATTATACACCCCCCACATTGGCTTTTAATAAGTCCACTTCATACTCTGCGCACATAAAGGAAACGGCCACTATAGAATTCTTGTTCTTTAGTATTAATTGCGGGTCCCTTCCTAAACATAAAGAAGATATTTACGACCTACTCATAAATTCCCAGCCTGATGCCATCTTTCTTACTGAAACCTGGCTTAATGCCAGCTCTAGCCCTGACATCGCTATAGCTCTACCCCCTAACTACACGATCCTTAGGATGGACCGTGTGAATAAAACGGGAGGTGGCATAGGAATTATTTAAAAAAAAAAAATTCGATTGCAAATGGGAAGAGCTTCCTATCAATAACTGTGAAGCCTGCCTTTTTAAACATTCTCTCACAACTCAATTTACTTTTTCTGGGACGCTGATTTATCGCCCCCCGGGTCCAGCTGGAGCCTGGGCAGCGGCGCTCCCAGATTTTATTGCTCCCCTTTTACTTGAAGCCACCAACTTTTCAATTTTAGGAGACCTGAACTTACATCTTAACGTTCTTAACTGCCCTATTAGCTCCACTTTAATTAAGGACTTAGCTGCCTTGAATGTCATCTTATGTAATATCGGCCCTCCCCATAAGGCAGGATACCAACTAGACCCTATTTTTTCCAACTTAACAAATATTGCTTTTGAGCTATCCCTCCACTTACTATGGTCTGATCACTTTCTAGTCAGCTTTAAGCTCAGACAGGTGAGGGGATGTGAGCCTTCGTCCTCCACTGTTGGTGCAACTGGCTTTAGAAACTGGAAAAAACTTAATGTTGATCGTCTCAATCTTCATCTTCTGCACTTTATGCCGGCCATAAACATAGCTAGCACCACAGATGCTGACGCTATCCACAGCTGGCTAACCTCGTCCATTGACACATGCCTCCCTTTGTCTAAGAATAAAATTAACAGCCATCGCCCTCCTGCCCCATGGTTCTCAGACAAACTCAAATTAGAAAAAAACTAAGTGTAAAGTGCTAGAGAGACATTGGAGGAAACACTACGTTCCAGCTGAAAAACGGGTTTATAAACAGGCCATCAAAGGTTACCAGGCACTATGCAAAGCTGTGCACGCTGAATACACTAAGAACACTATCTTGCTGTCTCAAAACAACCCTAAAAGGCTGTTCAAGGTGGTGCAAGAATTGTCTGGCGCTACGCACCAATCCGAGCCTCCAAAGCTAACGGAAATTCATTGTGAAGATCTAGCGGTGTTTTTAAATTATGAAATTGAAAAAATTTATTCTGAATTTGATACTAATGGAGAACCACTTCCTAAGTCCAACAATTTACTTACAGACTCTACCTCTTCCACAGATTTATTGGACAAAGAAGACAATCCTGATAGCATACTCAACAGATGGCTACCTCTTTATACGGTGTCTTTTAATGACATCCTAAAAAGTATCAAATCAGGCTCCCCTAAGGATCCCTTTCCAATCTCTGTTCTAAAAAAATTGGACCCCCATATTCTTAAACTTGCTGAGGCAGTAGTGCCTGCTACATGGAAACATGCTATGATCCTTCCTTTGCTAAAGAAAGCTAACGCTGATTCGGAAGTTCTTTCTAACTTCCGTCCTATTTCTTTGCTCCCCGCATTCTCCAAAATTCTAGAAAAACATATTAACCGCCAATTGACACAATTTGTGAACTCCCAAAATATTCTGCATCCGTCCAATCTGGTTTTAGAACAGGTTTTTCTACTGAATCGACACTTTTGGGAGTCACCGAAACTATCCGCCAGTGACTTGATAAGGGTGACACTGTGGCACTCATATTACTAGATTTGAGTGCCGCTTTTGACACCGTGTCACATGAGACCCTTCTTCAAGTTCTACATTCTAAGGGCATTGGCGGCATTGCACTGAAATGGCTTGCAAGCTTCCTAACCAACCGTACGTTTCAGGTATTCTCTCCAGCGGCTAACTCCAGATCTCATGTCTCCCCTGATGGAGTGCCCCAGGGCTCTATTTTAAGCCCTTTGCTCTTCAACATTTACATCAGCCCTCTGGCATCCTTAGCAGAAGAAGCTGGGTTAACGATATATTCTTATGCTGATGACACCCAGCGTATCTTTTATTTATCTACGAAAGACACCTCTAAGGTATCCTCTCTTCAATCAGGCTTACAAAACATTGCTGGATGGATGCACACAAACAAATTGAAGCTGAATGGAGGAAAAACTGAACTTTTAGTTCTTGGTGGAAACAAAGCTCTTAGTGGCCCACAACATTGGCCGCACCCTTCCCCAACCTTCGCAATCTGTTCATAACCTGGGCATTATTATAGATGATCAATTGTCTATGCGTCAACAAGCGGTCAAGGTTGCCTCAATGTGCTTTGTAATTTTGAAATGGTTAAAAATGATCTTATGGATGCTGCCTCCTATGGCTCAAAAGATTGTGGTTCAAGCCCTGATCGTGTCCAGACTGGATTACGGCAATATTTTATATTTAGGTGCCAACAAGGAGGTAATCCATAGGCTGCAAGTGGTTCAAAACTCAGTGGACAGACTCCTTTATCAGTTACCTCAAATGGCCTCCATCACCGGGACCCTCCGGGACATACACTGGCTAAAGATTGAAAATCGGTCCAAATTTAAAGCCCTTTGCTATATGCACAGAATCAATGCTGGTAGTGCTCCTCGCTATCTTAGCACCTTAGTTCACCAGTACATTCCCACTCGCCTTCTTAGATCTTCCAAGCAGGCTAAGTTTGCGACCCCTAGGTTCAAAATCGCTCGTATGGGTGGTCAGTCTTTTGCCCACTTGGCCCCCTCTCTATGGAATTCACTTCCACTCTCACTCCGTTTTGAACATAACTATGTCAGATTTCTAAAAAGCATCAAAACGTGGTTATTCAATCATTGAGCTCGACTTGCTGTTCTTTTCTTTCTTGCTTGGGTCCTTAGGCGCCGGGAAACCTCTGATTAGCTGTTGCACCATATAAATTTAAATATAATAATAATAATAAGTTAATATTCGTAATAGCCATTTACATTTAAATGCTGTCTTACATTTATCTCCCTTCCTTAAACAGATTAAATTATACACTCTTCACAGATCGAGTTTTGAGAATAACTTTATTTGTTTTTATTTGATCTAATTGTACTGAAATGAGGAGAAGAGGATACCTATTACGAACAGCTATTGTATTCAAGTTCTCTGTAATTGAACCACAGTCTGTACACACAATTGATGTCTCAGCAGAAGATAATGAACTCCATGGACAGGTTTTTTCACCAAGATATTCCTTCTACACCACATCTTTCTTGAGAGTTAACAGATAAATTGTTCCATGTGGTATCTGTGTTCTGGCCCGGAGATCTATGGCGCAATCATATTTTTGATAAGGTGGTAAACAAATCCTTAAAATCCTGATAAACCTATGTGACCGGTATTTCTTCTCCAATTCCGTTTGTTGCAAAAAAATTTAAGGATTGCTTCAACTATGTAGGAAATCAGGGCCAACACTTCTGATTTCAATACTGAGAGTTCGAAAGGATATATTCCTTTTGCAATCTGATTTCTGGGTTTTGGATTCTGAGCCAAGTGGTTCCCAACACTATTAAAGCATTTGTGGACAGATCACATCTAGGTTCTAGACTCTAGAGGTCCATTTCCATTTGTCAACGATCGTGTGTCAGTTTAGATGAGTACCATAAATTCCTAATGCTGCTCTGTTAAGGTTTTCCATATCACTGGTATGTGTTGTCTATAACTATACCCGAAGCTCCACAAGCAATCAAAGCAGTCGTCGGAACAGGGCCATTTGTTGTAGTGATCAGTAACGATAGATGGAAATGTGGCCTTTTAGTAACAAACAGTGTTCCTGCATCGCAGGATAATTTCTGACAAATGTCTGTTGTGGCCATGTAAAATAGTGTTTCTCTTTTCTTTGTTGGGATCTTTCTTCTGCATTTAAGTGTCCTTTCACTGAACTGAATTGCCTAGTCTCTTCACTGCTCATTTATTTCTGTGTTGGATTCACAGGTTTCAGGGTAACCCGTCATCTGGAATAGGTTCTCTTTTGAATTATCAGTCCCCTCTACTTGGCTTCCATCTGAAGGGTATGGTCTATAAGTGCACCACGATCTGTGGGTCGATTTGTTACTAGCGATATTGCATCTTTAAGCTTTTCTCTTAATCCTTTGTTAAAGGTGGCGGCTGCTGCCTCATGAGTGCAATGTGTTTTAGCTCTCATTTGTTGGTACTTGGTATTATACAAAACCAGCTATCCATTTCCTTTTTCGGTTTTCAGTTTCCCAAATGTGCAGCATGGTCTGGGCTCTGTCAGGTATCTTGGTAAATTGTTCAACTAATGTCAAGAAGTTCAACAATAGAGGTCTATTCCCATTGATTAAAGGTGTCGCCCAAGTGAGGGCTTCTTGTGTCAGGTGGGAGAGAATAAACACCACCTTATTCACATCTGTTGGAAATGCCTGGACATGATTTGAAAGTGCAGCTTGCATAAGGGCATGAATTTCTTAAAATGGAGGATCTCCAGAATAATTTTCTGGCAGGCCAAATCCAGAAGTTCTTTTGGACAACCCAGTCTCGGTTTTACTGAAACCAATACTTGTTATGCCCAATAAAATCTTCAGACACTGTAGAAGTGCTAGGACATGCCACATATAAAGCCACTTGACTCTTAGGGATTTCTGTGATCTTTTTTAAGTAGAAATTCCACACTTGCTAAGTGACCTCGTAGGGCCAGATGTGTGACCCATTTTTGCATGCCCAAATGGGTTTGTGACCCGTTTGCACATGTAAAAATACCAATGGGCCATGTACAAAGCCTATTTAGCTAGATGCAAATTATTTGCGACTCGCTAAATAGGATTTGCGACTCGCTATTTGGAAGGGGCGTTCCAAGGGTGTCCTTTCCTAATTGCGACTATCTACCCAATTTAAGAATGTTTTGCGGTTGCAAAACACTCGCAGGAAAACAGGCTGCATTTAAAAAATGCTTTATTTAAAAGCTGTCCCAGACATAGAGGTCTGCTGAGCCCAGCAAGCCACCATACCTGGGAGGGCCAGCCATTGCCAATGGGGTCACAAATTGCGAGTGCCTCATGAATATTGATGAAGCATGCAATTTGCGACCCCATTGGGAATCGCAAACAGTGTCTCTGACACTGTTTTACATTGGCATTAGCAACTAGCAAATTGCGACCAGCAGTTTTTTGCAATTTGAGAGTCGCTAATGCCAATGGTCATACATCTGGCCCGAAATCTTTTAAAATATGGTTTACAGCCTGTGAGATTACATGGAGGGGATGAGGGTTGGAGTCCATGTCTTTGAGCCTCACACACTATCACAACTCTGCAGAGAGCTGTGTGGAGGAAAAGGCCTTGAGAGGCAATCCACCAAACTTCGCCTACAAGAAGTGTAAGAGGAGAACAGGGAATCTTGCCCCTACTGGTCCACTATAGTGAAAAATGGGAAAAGGGCAGAGGAGAGAGAAATACCCCGAAGCAGCTGCTTCATCTTTTAGCAGCCCATTGTATGTGTCTGTTTTCAGGTTCTCTCTTTCCAGTTTGTTAAAGGGACCACCCAAAACACAATGGTCTGGCTGAATAAAGGAGACCGATGTAAATGTTTCGAAATTGTGCTACACTTAACAGAATACAATCAGCACCCCTTCCTTCTTCACTGATACTCTATAGGCAGGGCGGACAATGAGCCCAGGGACGTCCAGAAATCCTTCCCGAGTGCAGGAGCAGCAGGTGATGCTGAAGAATGGCAGGTGCATTTAATTATGTTGGACTGCAGAACCTGGTGTGAATAGATCTATAGAAAGAAATATGAATCTGAAGGTAGAGAATAAACAAAGGGAAGAACAAAACCACAGTGCAGGGAAACGCCGAGCAGTTAATAAACCGAGCAACTCAACAGATTCAAAGCAACTTGCTCCAGCCTTTGTGTTGCTTACATGATCTGGGAAACTGTCCTTCCATTGGCGTGATTAGTTTTCTTCCTCTGCTTTACTTGGAAGTCCTAACTCCTGCGTCTCATTTATGAAATGGTATCCACAGCCTCTGATCATCCGTTCTTGCCAGTTCCTCTTCCTTCCATGATTCATGACAGACCATTAGGGATAGTCCTTAACTACAAACTATAGGAATAGATGTATGGAATAGTTGTTACATCTTCACTGCCAGTCATGATCCCTTTATTGAATCTGACACACGCCATTAAGACTGGAGTGTGTCTTGCAAAGTTGTGCCTCAGGATGAACTGTGGAGACCTCAGGAACTAACACTGAACGTGAATTTCTTTTTAATTATGGCCATGTCCCTTTGCCATTTGCATTCGGTCAAAGGACAAAGAAAGCAATGCATCATTTCTTAGGATGGACAACATTTTGGTTGTTTGTTGCTTTGTTTAGTAGCATCACAATCACTGATTTTGTCAAAGGTGGAACATCAGTTCTGTGAGTTCTGTTTTAATGGTTGGATTCCATTTTTGGCAGTCCCTACGTGGGTGTAATTTACCCAACACCTCTGAGATTTTAGTAGCTGGCATCTTCACCCACAAATTTCCCCACAGACACACTAATGCCAGTGACAGCTCCTTCGTCAAGGCGGAGGAGTGTCGTCCCACTGCTCGCAGGGCAGTGTGAAAGAAAAAATAAAATCAGAATAAAATAAGTTATTATCATTTTACTTTTAGTATCTACCAGTTTTGGGCGGGGCCAAACTCCTGTGATGAGGAAGGAGGAGTGGTTGCTGCACTCTAAAGTCTGCATAATGGTTTGACCGGCCGTCTTGACCTGGCCAAACCGTAATGCGCACTTTGCATGTTCTCCACCCAGGCTGCATTACAGCCTGAGTGGAGAACATGCCCAGGCTCCCCTTCCTTGTCTGAGTTCTGAACCGCAGCACTCAGACCAATCATAACATTGCATTGCAGCATTGTGATTGGCTCTAGGAAGCCTGGGTTCTTATTTCTTCTGGCCAGAGCGGAAGGACAATGTGGGGGAGACGCGGCGATCAGGTAAGTGAAATAGGTTTTTTAATCTGACACAAACCCCCTCCCCGCCACCACCCCATTCCACCCCGCGACCCCTGTACTGTACTGTACCGTCCGCCACTGAGTAATGCAAGATCCCAGTCTCATTGATCTATTTATGCACATACTAAATCTCCAGCATCTCCTCTTTTCTACTGGATACCAGATCAAATGTCTCAAACAATGGATTCTTTTCTACAGCATTCGAACTGGGATCTCATGTTCACATTTCCTCCTTTTGTGAATCATATCAATTTTTCGAATCATTTCAATAATGAGTTTTCCGTTCTCTATTCAATCAATTTTTTGACCAATCAGACTCTTCCTGCTAGTCCAGAGGGCCTATCACATCTCTTGCTGTGCTAGGATGCTCTTTGGCTGGTGACCTGGAGGCCATGCACACATCCTGGTGCTTCCCAGATTTCGTTTCAGAGTTTACAGACTGCATTATGACTTCTAGACTGCAGGTACTACAAGGAGGCAACTTACTGGCTTCATTTACAACTGGGTTGTATGGTTCCATGGTAGACACACTGATTCATTTTAAACAGTTTTGAACATCTCCAGTTCACCTTGTTTCCTTTCAATGTGTGACTTTTCTATAGAACAGTAAAGCATTTTCATTTAGCTATTATGGAAGGAGGAGTTTGTTGTAACCTAAAAGTATCTATTTTGTAAAATATTTGAAGTGGTTCTGACCATCAGCACCAATAGACATGAACCTTTGAGACGTGAAGTATTTACTGGGGATTGGCCTGTTATATGTCTATGGCACTGAAGAATTTCTCATGTAACTTGTCTACCTGATGACTACTTAAACCCGCTTCCAACCCATTTGTAGCCTGTTAGTTTGGGGGCACTACGAGCACCAGGAGCCTTTGCGGCCTGAGCCGCATGCATAATTTAAACCGAGCGCGGGCTCCCGCAGTGCGGGACCCGCTTCCAGCCCATTTGCAGCCTGTCAGTTTGGGGGCACTACGAGCACCAGGAGCCCTTGCGGCCTGAGCCGCATGCATAATTTAAACCGAGCGCGGGCTCCCGCAGTGCGGGACCCGCTTCCAGCCCATTTGCAGCCTGTCAGTTTGGGGGCACTACGAGCACCAGGAGCCCTTGCGGCCTGAGCCGCATGCATAATTTAAACCGAGCGCGGGCTCCCGCAGTGCGGGACCCGCTTCCAGCCCATTTGCAGCCTGTCAGTTTGGGGGCACTATGAGCACCAGGAGCCTTCGCAGCCGAAGCTGCTTGCATCATTTCCAACCGGGCGCGGGACGTGCATGGGCATGCCTGGGCCACGCCCGGGCAAAGCATGGCCCAGGGGCGGGCCCATCAGCGCCTGTCCGAGATCGGAGGAGGCCGGGCTGGGCCACCCCGTTAACATCTGGACTCCAGACTTTATGTGCATCATTTGAACAAGGTACTTTACAACTTGCTTTCATTTTGTTTTATTACTACTAAGGGGTGTTAAAATGAGCAAAAGCGAGTCTGTCCTCGATCAGCGGGCCCCGAGAGTTGTGGGGACACTTGATGCATTTCTTCTGAGCGCGGAGTCAGCCCTCATACACGAGATTGAGCTAACAGAGCATCGGCTCTGGCTAGAACCTCTGATAGCTCAGAAATTGTCCGCACACGTAAATAGTTCACAAGACCCTACCCCCCAAGTAAGAAAATTACAACAATCGGGGTCAGAGCCTGAAATCTCCACACCATGAGTTAGCTAACAGGATAAATATAACCACTATGGGCCAAAAGGACAAAACAAGGCAGGGCAGTAATAGTGAGCCGCCATCCAACAAAAGAAAGGGACTGGGGCCCCAGAAACAAAAACAAAAATCACCAAAGGAAACGAGATGCAAAACTACAACTAGTGATAGAACATGTGAACAAGGGGTCTGTTTAACTTTGAAGACAAATGATACAGCCAGACTACCCCCACAGTCAAACGAGGAGGATTTCTTGGAGGGACTTGAGACTATGGTATCGGTTCTAATTGGTTCTAATGAGGACGGGATTAGTAATACCCATTTTCAACATGTAAAATTGGGGGAATTGTATAAAGAATTGCTGTTTGGCCTTGACTTGGGATTTGCAAATGAGTTATGTGCTACGCCTATTCCGATGAGCTGCACTTTTAACGGTAGAGGTATCTTTACCACCATAGACTACATATTGGTGTTAAATAGCCATGCACGTGGACTCCAATATTTTACCACACATGACAACTCACTGAGGGACAATTTTCCATTGAACATTTCTGTCCTATTGCCGAAAAGATCATCTAGAAAACGGGATGAAACTGTCCAGGTCTTACAAAATCTAATAATTAACAGGACAAACGGTTACTCTCTGTGCTGTTAAATGGTGGATCCCTTAGACATCACAAAACAAGTGATAACTAAATGCAAACCAGCTTTTGATGTTTGTCTGAATGAAAAAGCTTTGCCTGATAGTGTTTTACCCTCATTCCAAGAAATCTCAGAAGCAATAAAGGGAAACAACAGGGGTGGTTTGATTCAAAGTGCACACAAGCATATGCCAACCTAAAGCATGAATTACATAGGAACCCAAGAAATCCACGCAATATCAGACAGGCTAGAGGGGCTTATATGCAAGCACTTAAAGAACAAAAAGCATCCCTGAGAAATGAAGCATGGGCCTTCTTGCATGAGGCCTCATTATCAAAAGATAGCTCAGCTTTCTGGAAAGCAGTGAAAGCACCCTTTTTGACCTCTGGAGGAGTGCCGACAATAGAAATAGCCATAACAGAAGAACAATGGATCCAGCATTTCTCCTCAGTGTATAATGGCGTGGGGAGAGTTGAATCGCCAGATACTCAAAATTATGGGATGTTGCTCTGGCAGCCTTGACTCACCATACAGTTCTCCAGTTTACACTAGACAAAGTAAATTGTGCTATGTCAGCAAGTAGGGGTGGCAAGGCCCCTGGGCCGGATGGGTTCACTGTAGACCTATATAAGTCAAAAGTGACCCTATGGCAACCGCTTATAACTCAGGTAACCGCTGCAAGCTGTTCCGCCCCTTTCTTGAAAACCTGGGTGGAATGTTATGCACAGCAAGCTATGGGAGACCCTCGAGGATATGGAAGTGGAATGGCAAATTATCCTTGACCTTAGATGGATATACGGTGACGCAAAGGCGAGAGTGCGATATGGTATCAATGGTGAGTGCTCTTCCCGTTCACAATAAGGAGGGGGAATTGGCAAGGCTGCGTGCTAACCCCTTTCTTTTCAACCTTTATATTAATGGTCTGGGTGAAGGACTGATCAAAGATTGCCAAGACCTTCCCCAAATAGCAGGAGTCCCAATACCTGCTCTTCTATATGCAGATGATGCAGTTCTGATGTCACTCACTCAAGTGGGACTGCAAAAGGTTCTAAATAGCTTTGCAGCCTTCATGAGCAACCTTGACCTTAGGTTGAAAACTTTTATAATGAGGTGTGGTCAAGGCAGTCAGAGGTGTAGGGAAATGTATATAGATGAGCAGACGATAAGGTTTACTAAGAGATTCTCATATCTCGGTCCACTCTTTGGTCAGAACGACCATTGGCTTTTTAAAAAACTACAGCAGCCCTTGCTAATTTCTCATGAAAGCTGGGTAGGAGGCCGCCGGTTGAGCACATCCAGATTTAAAAGGCTAAATGTATTTCCACGGCCATATATGGGGCAGGATATGGGGTTTTGTTGATGTACACTCCCTACAAAAAGTGGAAAATGTGTTTTACGTTATATCTTGGCAGTACCAAGCAGTAAATCATTGTATGTCTGCCATTCCAAGATGGGCGTACCACACATTGCTGACCTCATAAAAATGGAGCCTATCCTCTTATGGTATAGGATCTGCACATCGGTAAAAACTACACTTAACTAGCACATTTTATTGGCTAGTCTGAAATTGGAAGGGGCTTTAGCCATCCCCTGGTTAAGGTATGTCCGAGATTTTATGCATGACCTAAGTCACTTAGAATATTTTACTGATCCCAGCACGATGCTGACCATTGCAAGGAAAGAGTTAAAAAAGAGGGCGTACTGCTATTAGATACAATTAGAGTATCTGCAGAGATCACTAAACCCACTGTACAGTATAATGAAACGATTTTAACCACTTTTTATATTCAACCTTATTTAATGATAGTACCGGATGGCTATGACAGCTATGACAGGGTTTTACTGACCAGATTCAGACTTGGGATCTTTCACAAACGTATACGTTTTCAAAAAATGAATGAATGGTCACGAGTGTTGCAACTGTGCCATTCAGAACAATCCACCATTCACGTTCTATTTTGTAGATTTTATATTGATTTTAGAAAAACATGGATCGTTCCAATTCTAAAATCTTTGGGGATTAGACAATGTCGCCCTGCGTTTACAGTACTACAATTCCTGGAAAATGGACACATAGCCTGGAGGGTAGCAATGTTCTTAAAAAAAGCACTTTTGTACAGAAAACGCATTGCAGTATAACCATCTAGCCTACACCAAGTTAGGGCTAGTCATTTAATTGAATGTTTTTATAATTAATTGCAAAATAATTGTATCTTTTTTATAATTTGCTGTGTAACAAGTTGTGTGTTTTTATGTACTTTTACGATTGTCTGAAAAAGCAATCGAATAAAGTTTTACTTGACTACTTCAACTTTCATAACAATTTCATTTATCAACTTTTAGGCATTTGGCCTCTTCACAAGTGACAGAAAAGATGAAATTAGGTCTTTCAGCAGCTGTTTTTGTAATGTGATCGCAAAAACTGGTATTGTATGTTAAATGGACTCTGAGGTCTCAACCGTGAGGTTCTAACAATATAAGGAGCTCTATAGAAGGAGAGTTCTGAAACCCTGAAGGAAGGATACCACAGTAATACAGAAGCCTTGGACTTCAGGGGCTTACAACTGTTTTGCAAAGCCACAATTCTTACCTTCAGCAGATTCCTGGCATTGGTGGGTGAAAGGAATCAAACAGGATTTAGGGACTATAACTGCAAAGCTTGTGGTTCATTCTATCAGAGGGGTCTCCATTAGTAAGATGGGTTTTGTTGGAGTGAGAGCAGAGTAGGTTCTAAAAAAGGCTAATTGGGTCCGTGTCTTATGTAGAATTCACCAAAGATTTGTGGAATCCCCACCCTTCCTTCTTAATTGGGATGATTGCTTGTAGGATTTGAATTTCCATATTAGTCACATTATTCAAGAATTTCTAAGAGGTATGGATGGAAATCCATATTCCTTTAAAAAATAATCCTTTGATATGTGTCAATTCTCTACAGGATCAGAGTACCATTCCACACAGTGTTGTTTTTTATTTCCTCTCATGTCCTTGATGGACAATCATTCTACTGGGACTGTCTTCACTGGCTTTCATCTTGGTTCAGTGGCCCTTTGAGGAGCATAGCAGCTCACCCACCCACTACTAGCACAACTGAGAGGGGCAAAAGGCTTGCTTTCAAATTATACAGGGGGCTCATGTGCTGAACTGAGTTGGTATGTTTGCCTTTAATTGACTGTTTCTTGTTCATGGTTAAAGGCCAGGGGTGCAGGATGTGGAGGGAAGTTCCTGCTGGGAACTGAGAAAATAGGTCTGGTGTGTGAAAATCACTGGTGTAGGTGATGGGGTAGCAGGAACATACACAAACATACAGGCCAGAGGTAGGCAAGAGTAAGTGGTGGTAAGCGAAACACTCTTATATGTAAAGAGAGAAGACACCCAGAGACAACTAACACTATTGGGCTTCAGATCACCTAAAGACACTCAGAGGTAGAGAACTGTCTAGAGACTAATGAACTACTAGATAAAATGAATAATATCACATGTACAAAGACTGTTGTCAATCCAGCGATAGTGTACCCTATCAGATGTAAGAGACCAAAACACATTCATAAAAATATGAACACTATCAGAGGCTTAGAGAATTACAGACACCAAAAGACAAGGAGCATTATTAGGAGTCACAGGTCAACAAACAATTAAAGATATCAAACTAACAAGCAAAGATAGCAAACACTGTTGGACACCCAGAGACCATGTGACAGCATAGATGAAGAACCCTTTGAGCTGCCCAGACTCTAACGGGCATCTGATAAAAGAGAATGATATTAGACTTCCAAGGGAAAATAGATTTTAGGAAGCAATGAACATACCACACAGCAATAGCCAACCAGAGAAATAAGTACTATCAAGGCAGTGAGACACCAGTATATAATGAATACTTTTAGATGATCACTGATCAACAGATACAGAAACATAATGAAAGTAAAAGATGTCCAAAGTTTGAAAGGTACCCTGAGATGATAAAATTATCAGATCCACCCACAGAGGACAGTCATATTGAACACTGGCATTCTTACAGAAAATGGCAGATACCCAGCAATCATTAACACCCAGGTGTCAACAATTTTTAAACTCTCCTGGGAGCTATAAAGCCTTATGTGGCTTTGGTGGATCAAGAGGAATACTGTGAACAGGCAGTCATCCCGCTCCACCAAACCTACAGTTTCCCCACTATTTTTTAATTCTGTGAAATCCAATGTGGTAACCTTGGCTCAGAGGTCCATCCACCACGGGAAGTAGATCACAATGTTGGTCATTCCACCAATTATGGGTAGCACTACTTCACTAATTTTTGTTGCTGATGTCCATCTTTCTGGGAATGTCGCACAAAGGCAAGGTAAATGTTAAATTGCCCTCAGATGCAAGGAAAAATCTCGCTGTACTTTAGGTTCAGAAAAAACAAAATCCCACCTGTTTTCTCTGAACAGAAACAAGTTTCCCAACTGAGTGCTTTATACACGGCACCATCTTGGCCAACTTCACTACTGAGAAGAGAGCTGCCTTGAAGATGGTGTTTTTCTCAGCAGAAAGATCTCCACCAATCAGGTAGGGATCTTTAAATTTGACAGGCAGTCTTTTGCCAGTATGGCGGAGGTCATAACCTTGCAACACCAATAGTCCCTTGTGAAAGATATGGGGTAATTTAGACTCTGGCCGGTGGTCCACACCCTGCTAGTGTTGAAGGGGCCTCCGCTGGTCCGTGTGAGGATCGCCTGATATAAATAAAGGTTGATCCTCATTTGACAATGATTGTTTTGTGGGAAGTGCTCCTGGCAATGTGGTGTGAGCTCTTTTGGCCAAAATGAATATGAGGCAGGCTGCAATTCTGTTGCAGATTCACATGTTTTTGTTCTTCAGAAAGAAACTTCAAAAGAGGGAGTTCCTCCCTACAGAACAGGTAGGCAACGTCTCCGATATAGTGCGCTTTCTCCCTGCACCTCAGGGACATTTTTTCTTTTTTCTTGCCTGCATCAGCCGTGCCACACAGTACAGTCGTGGGCTGGAAAAATAGTGGAGTAAGCCCTGCCCTAGATAGGGTTGGGTTTCATAGATGTGAAGCTGGCGGGCCTGCCATGACTTGGGTGCCACGAAGAGATTGCCAACAGAGGGCTTGGGGCAATATGTATGATCTGTTGTGAGAAGTTGGCCTGGCATATGCTGGTCACTAGTTAAAGTGGCCACCTTGCACCAGTCCAATTCGACTCTTATGGTAGATAAGTTTAAGACAACCTTTTAAGGAAAGCTATCTTAGTGGTAGCTGTGGAGAGCAGCCTTCAGGCTAAGTCTCAGAGGAATGTAAAGCAGCTTGTTTTACCTTATAATCTCTTGAATTACCAAATGAAAGTACACCACACAGGTATATATATGATATATATGTGTATTTATTTCTAGACACACTCTACTAATCTCTTTATGAGATTAGAAGTCAGGAACATATGCACAAATCAATGTTTCACAACAAATTAAGCACTTATATGGCTGGGGCCTTAGGGGCGTGTCATGATCGTGGACAAGACGGAGCGGACCGCGAGCCGAGGGAGAAACTCGCGGAAACTACAACTCCCATCAAGTGTAGCGGTTCCGAGTAACCCCACGTGACCGGGAGCGCGGCAGGTTAAAGCCGGAACTAAGCACGGAGGCGGCGCCAATGATTCGCTTCAGAAACCCGATGCAGACCAACGGCCCCTGACCCGCTTCCGAAATCTCTGCCGCGCGTTCAGTTCTACGGACGACCCGGCTCGCCAGAATCACCGACCCCCGCTTCCTGAAGCATAGAACAGCGGGCGTTCCTCGTCCTACGCTCTCCACCTCCGGAAACGCCCTCCTCTCCGCGGGCGCATCTCGTCAGCCTAGGTGAGAGCTTTGTCCTCGTTCCGTGACTAACCGGGAACCGCCCCGGTGTGCTCCGCATCACACGGAGGGGTAACGAGTGTAGGAGAGTAGGGTCTGCTTTCTATGTTCACCCCCACTTTTTGCTTTTGCTTTACTGGTTTTCGACTTAGATGTGGCTGTGGGCCTGCTAATCAGACCCACAGCCCTGCTGTTCTCTCTCTAAATTAATACTATGTACTTTAGGTGCATAACCCATTTGGATAGGATCACCTTATTGGCCCCTGTACAGTGTACCCTAGGTACCCAGGGCATAGGTGTACCCTAGGCCTACCAGGGGCTGCAGCATGTATTATGCCACCCCTGGCCTGGCCTTCCATTTTGACAACTGGCTGATCACTCAGCTGGGGCAAGGTCGTGTAATCACCCCTTGCTTAGGTGTAGTATTCCTATACCTAACTTGCATATAGACACATGTGTACCTATCAGTCACTCCTATGGCAGGCCTTAACAATCCTGGAGGCAGAGTGCTTGGTAACATGTGAGATGGTGCTCTAGCATGAGCTGAGCCTGTCTGCAGCTTTCGGAACCTTGTCCTTATAGCTGTTCTATGATATAGCCTACCATATACTCTTAAAGTGCCTTATAATCTTAGACGGTTATGGTAACTATGGTTTGGCTTTATCGAAACATGTCGTGTAAGGTGTCTAACACTGTGGAATAATACCCCCATGCCATTTCTGGACATGAGAATATTATTCCCCCCTTCTAGAGGGAAAGACATGTTAAAATCATACTTCAACTGTTAGCCTCTGACCAAAGCCTCAGCATCACAAAATGGATGCTGCTGCCACGACACAAGTCTGACCTCCTGCAGCTGGGAGTGATCCCAGCCAGGGAGGCCTGGACAATAGGTTTCCTGCTTGGGGAGGTGCTAGCACCTCCCCAGACAGCCTTTAGTGTATTGGGGCAGGGTGGGCTGAAAGGAATGAGACATGCCTGGGGCACACAAGGTGTTCCTTGCATAGTCCAGTTCAAACCGGCGCTGGGGCACTCCAGCCCCAGCTCTGGCGCGAAACTGGACAAAGGGAAGTGGGTGTAACCACCCCCTCCCAGGTCCCACCCATAAGGCGTGACCTAGCAGGTATCCCAGCCCCCCAGATTAGTATAAGAGTGGGAGTTGGGCCTCAAGACTTTAGATTATCCTGAACCTGCAAACTTGAACAGAAACTCTGGACCTTCGACATTCGACGAAAGAAGAAGACTGAAGAATCTCCCTTGTAGCCAAGGAGTGGCTACCCTATGCAAACAGGCACCATCAAGAGACTACCCTTTGCTTTGCCCACGTTCTACGAGGAACCGACTGCAGAGCCCGACCAGAGCCTTGACTTCCAGACTTCTCCGACCCTGATCCACATCGACAGCAAAGCTGAGATCCGTGGAGGCGACGAGCGACGTGGGACCGGCTACCTGGAAAAAGTGGCTAGTAACTTAAAGCGCAGCTTCTGAGGTACCCTCGAAGTTGTGCACCGGGGATTGAGAAGCCCCAACCCCAAGCACCATCTGCACCGAAGATCAGCCCCCCACACTCCACGAGTCCTGCGTGGGGCCCTTCTGCATTTTCCTGCTTGCCGCGTCTGTCCGGTTGCTTGCCCGCTGGCTAGTGGCCTTTGTGACGACGCACCCTGAAATCTTCTGCACTGGTTTGGCTCCTCCAGACTGGCTCCCGCTTCTCTGCAAAGAAGAAGCACCCCAGACCTTCCTGGTCTGCACCAGAAGCAAGTCCTCCGTTCTTCGTGGGTTCCGCTTGCCAAGGCTTGGTGAGTCCTAGTCCAACTTCGACGCCGCCGACAGCAAGAGCCTTCGTGGGACAGCTCGCCTCCTGGTCCTGGTCGTCCTCGACGCTTCCTGGTCCTCCTGGCTGCAGCGACAAGCTTCACCTTCACCTGCAATCTTCACGACATCGCCTGGTTCCTTCCTGGTTCCACGTGGTCACTGGCTAGTGACCTTGACTCTGTCCCTTCTGCTTGCAGGTTTCCTCTCTTCTTGATCCCAGCCTTGGGATCCACCGGACACTCTTCACTGACTGCCTGTCAGCATCTTTCTTCAGGCATCCATAGGAGTCGACGACGAAAACGACGCATCTTCACCCCTATGCACCCGCAGCCTGTGGGCTAGGTAACTTGGGTACTCCGGTGCTCATCAGGATAGTGACTATCCTAGTGTCTAGTTTTCAAGTCTCAACTTCCTAGCTACTCCGGAAGTGTCCTAAATCTACAGTTTTCTAAACTGTACTATTACTATTGACTTTTACGCATTACGCGTGAGTGTTTCCACTCTGCACACGAATCCCGTGGGCCTCCCACTTCCTAACTAACGCTAGTGTAGTGTAGCCCCAGCGATTCCCTAGGCCTATTCTATTTCCGTGACAGTGGTTCTTATACCACTTACTTAGTATATGGTTTGCGTGGCCCCTAGGGCCTAACTGTATTACTTACCTGTGTGACTTAATGTATGCTTAAATAAGACTGTGTTGTACTTACCTCTAATCTCATAAAGAGTGCTGAGGGTTTGACTAGAATAAATACACTTTATTTTATATATATATCTGTTGTGGTGTCCTTTCATTTGGTATTCAAGGGATTATATATGGTATCACAGCTGGCTTCACATGCCATTCAGAGTTTAGCCTAAGACTGCTCTTGTCCATGCTACCACTAGGATAGCTGGTCTATAAGGTTGACTTTACAACCAATCACCATAAGGGTATTTGGACTCATATAAGGTGTACACTAGAACTAGTGACATCATACATCAGGCCAACTTCTCACATTGGTGAGCAGCGGTTGGGATCTGAGCTTGCTGTTGTAATACCATTGTAATCTTGAGATACTAAATTGAAAGATCACACAGATATTGTCTAGGTACATATAACATAGATTATAATACTTAAGTCCTACTGGACTTTGTAGTTGTAGGTTGAAGGGAGTAACACACCCTGACTACAACTACTAGAGAGGTTTAGTAGATACAACTAGTGTAGGTAGGTGCACACACCACACCCTCACTAGATCATGTCTCTGAGAGGAGATCAAGTAGATGCTCTCTCAGGAGGATCAGGTCTGCAAAAGACCCCCTCTAGATATGATACCTTAACATTCCAGGAGATGAGACACTTGTGTACCTCCAGAGGAATAAAACAGGGTGCAAACCCTACCCTCCTTCAGTTAAGACAACTCCTAGAGGAGTATGACATTCTTAGGGCATCTCAGGCAGGTACCCTAGGTACAGAGGAGGGTCTACCCACCACAGAGGAGTCAGAGGGGACTTCAGATGAAGAGGTAGACAGCCAGGGCCAAGTAGGAAGACTTAGCCAGGCTAACCTAAGCTTACATGGGAGTTTGCAGGGGGTCCCCCATACAGACCCCCAAGTAGGGTTACACAGAGAAGCAGGAGGGACAGATCCCCTTCAAGGGAATCCATCCACTCCCATGTCTCTAACATCTCTAATGCTTCCTCTCACAGGGGAATGACTTCCCCTGAGAGAAAGGAGCATGAAGCCAGAATGAGGGAAGCTAATCTGAGGATTCAGAGGGAAGAACTTGCCCTTGCCAAGGAGAAGCTTGCTCTGGCTAGAGAACAAAAGTTAAGTGGGTCAGAACCCACTGGTGGCAGCAATATCCCTAAGGATAGAGACAGGCACTATGACAATAGAAACCTGAGCAAGATTGTCCCTCCCTACAAGTGTGGGGATGACATCCACATATGGATAACTGCTTTGGAGAGAGCTTGCAAAGTACAGCAGGTACCCCAAAGTCAGTGGGCAGCTATCTTGTGGCTCTCCTTCTCTGAGAAAGGTAGAGACAAGCTCCTCACAGTTAGTGATGAGGATGCAGATAATTACACTGTCCTGAAGAGTGCTCCGATTGATGGGTTTGGCCTAACCACTGAACAATACAGGTTGTTGTTCAGGGATACCCAGAAGACACAGACTCAGGACTGGACTGACTTTGTAGATTGTGCCACTAAGGCTCTGGAAGGCTGGCTAATGGGAAGTAAGGTTAAGGACTATACAGGATTGTATAATTTGATCATGAGAGAACAAATACTTAACAACTGTCAAAACCAGCTATTGCATCAACACCTGATTGATTCTGATCTGACTTCTCCCCAAGAATTGGGAAAGAAGGCAGATAGATGGGTCAGGACTAGAGTTAAGCAGAAAAACCAGAACCAGGGCGGTGATCAGAAAAAGGCAGACCAGAAGGGTAATGATCAGAAACAAAAAGACCAGAAGTCTTCACCAGGCCCCCAAAAGGCTCAGGGGGAGGGTGGTCCCAAAAAGGATAAAAAGAAAGATGGCCAAAAGAAACCATGGTGCAACTATTGTAAGTCCAACTCACATTGGTTTAGTGAGTGCACCAAAAAGGATAAGCCCCCAGCCACCATTGCCCCTAAGGCAACTGTACCCCCTAGTTCAGCTGTAAGTGGTGGTTCCCAGCAAAAGGGTGTAGTAGGGTTAACCCTGGGAACTGAGGAGGATTCTGGCCTAGTCAGAGTACCTACTCAGGCTGTTCTGATCTGTGATGGGGACTTAGCTTTGTCCTCTACTGTAGGCCCCAGTAACCTGGGCAAGTACAGACAGACTCCTTTTATCAACCAAAGAATGGCTCAGGCCTACAGGGACACTGGAGCTAGTGTCACAATGGTGACACCTGCTTTTGAGGACCCTGGACAGATCATACTAGGTGAGAATTACCTAGTGACCAACGCTAGCAATGCCACTACCTCCCATAGTGTGGCTATTGTTAACTTCTCCTGGGGAGGGGTAACTGGCCTCAAGAAAGTTGTTGTTAGTTCAGACCTTCCTGTAGAGTGTTTACTGGGCAATGATCTTGAAACTTCAGTTTGGTCTGAAGTGGAGTATAGGACCCATGCAGAAATGCTGGGGATAGATGCACATGTCCTTGCTGTGACCAGGTCACAGGCCAAAAAGTGCACCACTGAACAAGTGCTGGATCCTGAAACTATGGACCAGTCACAACCCAAGAGAAAGAGCAGTAGGGTTAAGGCTGTGCCTTCCCCCCTGCCTCAGGTGGTGGATCAGCCCTCCCAGGAGGATGATTCTGAGAGCCCTGAAGGAACTGTCCTAGAAGAACTTGAACCTGATCAGGTTGAGTTTCTTGGGACAGGGGGACCTTCCAGGGCAGATCGGAGGCAGGCTCAATTAGACTGCCCCTCTCTTGAACCCCTCAGACAGCTGGCTGCTGCTGAGGCTGCAGGGAATGCTCAAGGTACCCATAGAGTGTATTGGGATGAAGGGCTACTGTATTCAGAGGCTAGAGACCCCAAGCCTGGTGCATCCAGGAGGTTGGTCATACCACTGAAGTTCAGAGGCTTCCTTCTCACCTTGGCCCACGATATTCCCCTTGCAGGACATCTAGGCCAGAACAAGACTTGGGACAGGCTTGTCCCTCACTTTCACTGGCCCCATATGTCAGAAGATACTAAGGAGTTTTGTCGCTCCTGTGTCACCTGCCAAGCCAGTGGCAAATCAGGCGGCACCACAAAGGCCCCCCTCATACCACTACCTGTGGTGGGGGTCCCCTTTGAAAGAGTGGGCATAGATATTGTAGGACCAATGGACCCACAAACAGCATCTGGGCACAGATTCATACTGGTGATAGTGGACCATGCCACCAGGTACCCAGAAGCAATTCCCCTGAGGACCACAACAGCTCCTGTTGTGGCAAGGGCCCTGCTTGGAGTATTCTCCAGAGTGGGCTTTCCAAAGGAGGTCATTTCTGACAGAGGTACCAACTTCATGTCAGGATACTTGACTGCAATGTGGAAGGAGTGTGGTGTTAGCTACAAGTTCACCACACCCTATCACCCACAGTGCAATGGGCTTGTTGAGAGATTCAACAAGACCCTAAAGGAATGATAAAAGGATTACCAGACAAGCTTAGGCGAAGATGGGACATCCTTTTACCCTGCCTTCTGTTTGCTTACAGAGAGGTCCCACAAAAGGGGGTTGGCTACAGCCCTTTTGAGCTTTTGTTTGGGCATCCTGTAAGAGGACCCCTGTGTTTGGTGAAGGAAGGATGGGAGAGACCTCTCAGACAACCCAAACTAGACATAGTGGATTATGTACTTGGTCTCCGCTCCAGGATGGCAGAGTATATGAAGAAGGCTTCTAAAAACCTTGAGGCAAGCCAAGAACTCCAAAAAGCTTGGCATGACCAAAAGGCAGTACTGACTGTTTACCAGCCAGGACAGAAAGTGTGGGTGTTGGAGCCAGTGGCCCCAGCAGCACTCCAAGACAAATGGTCTGGACCCCACACTATTGTTGAGAAAAAGGGAGAAGTCACCTACTTGGTGGACCTTGGGACTCCCAGAAGCCCCCACAGGGTGCTTCATGTCAACAGATTGAAGGCATATGTTGACAGGGCAGACATGGGGCTACTCATGGCTACAGATGAGGGGCAGGAGGAAGAGAGTGACCCTCTCCCAGACCTGTTGACTCAGAACCCTGATGATGGCTCAGTTGATGGTGTGGTCTTTTCTGACAGCCTCACTGTCCATCAGCAACAGGACTGCAGACAGGTTCTGCAATCCTACAGACATATTTTCTCTCTGACCCCAAGTCAGACAAACTGGTGCACCCATGAGGTGGACACTGGTGACAGTCTGCCTGTGAAGAGTAAAATCTACAGGCAACCTGACCATGTCAGGGACTGCATAAAAGTTGAGGTACAAAAGATGTTGGAGCTGGGAGTCATTGAACCTTCAGAGAGCCCTTGGGCTAGTCCTGTAGTTCTTGTGCCAAAACCTCACACCCAAGATGGTAAGAGAGAGATGAGGTTTTGCGTGGATTACAGAGGTCTCAATGCTGTCACTAGGACAGATGCCCACCCAATACCTAGGGCAGATGAGCTCATTGACAGACTGGCAGCTGCTAAGTTTTTGAGCACATTTGACCTGACAGCAGGCTACTGGCAAATCAGACTAGCTGAGAGTGCAAAGGCCAAAACTGCTTTCTCGACCCCAGGAGGACATTATCAATTTGTGGTAATGCCCTTTGGTTGGAAAAATGCACCTGCCACTTTCCAAAGGTTGGTGAATCAAGTCCTTACTGGGTTGGATGATTATTGTGCAGCTTATCTTGATGATATTGCTGTCTTTAGCTCCACCTGGGAGGATCACCTGGTCCACCTGAGGAATGTTTTAGAGGCCCTGCAAAAGGCAGGCCTCACTATCAAGGCCACTAAGTGCCAGATAGGGCAGAGCAAGGTTGTATACCTGGGCCACCTGGTTGGTGGGGGTCAGGTTCAACCACTGGAGAGCAAGATCCAGACCATAAAGGACTGGGCTCCTCCAACTACCCAGACTCAGGTCAGAGCTTTCTTGGGCCTGACTGGGTACTACAGAAAGTTTGTTAAGAACTATGGGTCCATAGTGACACCACTTAATGACTTGACCTCCAAGAAGATGCCAAAGAAAGTTCAGTGGACAGTAAGCTGTCAAAAAGCATTTGATGACCTGAAGCAGGCCATGTGCAGTGCACCTATTCTGAAAAGTCCAGACTACTCCAAAGAGTTCATTGTCCAGACAGATGCTTCTGAGTTAGGTGTGGGAGCTGTTCTTTCACAACTGAATGTAGATGGTCAAGACCAGCCCATTGCTTTTATAAGTAGAAGGCTGACCCCTAGAGAGAAACGTTGGTCAACTATTGAGAGGGAGGCCTTTGCTGTGGTTTGGGCCCTGAAGAAGCTGAGGCCATACTTGTTTGGCACTCACTTCAAGATTCAGACAGACCATAAGCCCCTCTTGTGGCTAAATCAGATGGAGGGTGAAAATCCCAAACTTCTTAGGTGGTCCATTTCCCTACAGGGGATGGACTTCACAGTGGAACATAGACCTGGGACTGACCATGCCAATGCAGATGGACTCTCCAGATATTTCCACTTAGAACATGAAGACTCAACTGGTCAAGGTTAGTTTAATGTCCCTAAGTTTGGGGGGGGGGGGTTGTGTAGGAGAGTAGGGTCTGCTTTCTATGTTCACCCCCACTTTTTGCTTTTGCTTTACTGGTTTTCGACTTAGATGTGGCTGTGGGCCTGCTAATCAGACCCACAGCCCTGCTGTTCTCTCTCTAAATTAATACTATGTACTTTAGGTGCATAACCCATTTGGATAGGATCACCTTATTGGCCCCTGTACAGTGTACCCTAGGTACCCAGGGCATAGGTGTACCCTAGGCCTACCAGGGGCTGCAGCATGTATTATGCCACCCCTGGCCTGGCCTTCCATTTTGACAACTGGCTGATCACTCAGCTGGGGCAAGGTCGTGTAATCACCCCTTGCTTAGGTGTAGTATTCCTATACCTAACTTACATATAGACACATGTGTACCTATCAGTCACTCCTATGGCAGGCCTTAACAATCCTGGAGGCAGAGTGCTTGGTAACATGTGAGATGGTGCTCTAGCATGAGCTGAGCCTGTCTGCAGCTTTCGGAACCTTGTCCTTATAGCTGTTCTATGATATAGCCTACCATATACTCTTAAAGTGCCTTATAATCTTAGACGGTTATGGTAACTATGGTTTGGCTTTATCGAAACATGTCGTGTAAGGTGTCTAACACTGTGGAATAATACTCCCATGCCATTTCTGGACATGAGAATATTATTCCCCCCTTCTAGAGGGAAAGACATGTTAAAATCATACTTCAACTGTTAGCCTCTGACCAAAGCCTTAGCATCACAAAATGGATGCTGCTGCCACGACACAAGTCTGACCTCCTGCAGCTGGGAGTGATCCCAGCCAGGGAGGCCTGGACAGTAGGTTTCCTGCTTGGGGAGGTGCTAGCACCTCCCCAGACAGCCTTTAGTGTATTGGGGCAGGGTGGGCTGAAAGGAATGAGACATGCCTGGGGCACACAAGGTGTTCCTTGCATAGTCCAGTTCAAACCGGCGCTGGGGCACTCCAGCCCCAGCTCTGGCGCGAAACTGGACAAAGGGAAGTGGGTGTAACCACCCCCTCCCAGGTCCCACCCATAAGGCGTGACCTAGCAGGTATCCCAGCCCCCCAGATTAGTATAAGAGTGGGAGTTGGGCCTCAAGACTTTAGATTATCCTGAACCTGCAAACTTGAACAGAAACTCTGGACCTTCGACATTCGACGAAAGAAGAAGACTGAAGAATCTCCCTTGTAGCCAAGGAGTGGCTACCCTGTGCAAACAGGCACCATCAAGAGACTACCCTTTGCTTTGCCCACGTTCTACGAGGAACCGACTGCAGAGCCCGACCAGAGCCTTGACTTCCAGACTTCTCCGACCCTGATCCACATCGACAGCAAAGCTGAGATCCGTGGAGGTGACGAGCGACGTGGGACCGGCTACCTGGAAAAAGTGGCTAGTAACTTAAAGCGCAGCTTCTGAGGTACCCTCGAAGTTGTGCACCGGGGATTGAGAAGCCCCAACCCCAAGCACCATCTGCACCGAAGATCAGCCCCCCACACTCCACGAGTCCTGCGTGGGGCCCTTCTGCATTTTCCTGCTTGCCGCGTCTGTCCGGTTGCTTGCCCGCTGGCTAGTGGCCTTTGTGACGACGCACCCTGAAATCTTCTGTGCTGGTTTGGCTCCTCCAGACTGGCTCCCGCTTCTCTGCAAAGAAGAAGCACCCCAGACCTTCCTGGTCTGCACCAGAAGCAAGTCCTCCGTTCTTCGTGGGTTCCGCTTGCCAAGGCTTGGTGAGTCCTAGTCCAACTTCGACGCCGCCGACAGCAAGAGCCTTCGTGGGACAGCTCGCCTCCTGGTCCTGGTCGTCCTCGACGCTTCCTGGTCCTCCTGGCTGCAGCGACAAGCTTCACCTTCACCTGCAATCTTCACGACATCGCCTGGTTCCTTCCTGGTTCCACGTGGTCACTGGCTAGTGACCTTGACTCTGTCCCTTCTGCTTGCAGGTTTCCTCTCTTCTTGATCCCAGCCTTGGGATCCACCGGACACTCTTCACTGACTGCCTGTCAGCATCTTTCTTCAGGCATCCATAGGAGTCGACGACGAAAACGACGCATCTTCACCCCTATGCACCCGCAGCCTGTGGGCTAGGTAACTTGGGTACTCCGGTGCTCATCAGGATAGTGACTATCCTAGTGTCTAGTTTTCAAGTCTCAACTTCCTAGCTACTCCGGAAGTGTCCTAAATCTACCGTTTTCTAAACTGTACTATTGCTATTGACTTTTACGCATTACGCGTGAGTGTTTCCACTCTGCACACGAATCCCGTGGGCCTCCCACTTCCTAACTAACGCTAGTGTAGTGTAGCCCCAGCGATTCCCTAGGCCTAGGCCTATTCTATTTCCGTGACAGTGGTTCTTATACCACTTACTTAGTATATGGTTTGCGTGGCCCCTAGGGCCTAACTGTATTACTTACCAGTGTGACTTAATGTATGCTTAAATAAGACTGTGTTGTACTTACCTCTAATCTCATAAAGAGTGCTGAGGGTTTGACTAGAATAAATACACTTTATTTTATATATATATCTGTTGTGGTGTCCTTTCATTTGGTATTCAAGGGATTATATATGGTATCACAGCTGGCTTCACATGCCATTCAGAGTTTAGCCTAAGACTGCTCTTGTCCATGCTACCACTAGGATAGCTGGTCTATAAGGTTGACTTTACAACCAATCACCATAAGGGTATTTGGACTGATATAAGGTGTACACTAGAACTAGTGACATCATACATCAGGCCAACTTCTCACAACGAGTGGCCTCCGTTCCCCGTCAGGAGCATTTGCTGTCTCCACCCTCAACAGACAGTACCCCTCCGGACCGCTACCACGGCGCTCCTCGACCCCACGGATTCCTGGGTCTGAGTGGCAGCGCTGCCAGTGGTTAGAGGGGGGCTCCTACCCGCTCTGTTTTTTCCGCACTACTTTCCCAGCCAGTTAAGCTCCCTATAGGCGCTCCTTGACCCCTCGGATTCCCGGGTCTGGAGTAGAAGCGCCTACGAAGGGACTCCAACAACACCTTCTAGACCCTCACGGCCGGAGCGCCGGCACGAGGGCGGAGACACCCCCGTCCCTCGAGACCAAGCACTCGACCAGACCTCTGACTCCGGCCACACCCAACGCGGGGAGAGTAACAACCAGGCAGGTACACAAGGGACACCGGTGGGGAGACCTAGCGCCTTTGGGAGAAAACGAGTGGCATCTAAATCTTCTCTCCTTGTCTTCTTTCAGGTGTCCATCCCTGCAGCCTCTTCCCGTCCCTCGCCCACCTGTCTCCCGAGCCCGAGGGTCATTTTAGCAATCCGGGCTGGGAACGGATGGGAGGGGGAACCCTCTACACGTCAGCGTCATCCCGAGGAGAGGACCTAGTGAGCGCCACGACAGAATCATTGGCCCACGGATTTTCCTCCTCCTGATAACGCTGAAATAGAGATGGCCACGTTAGACGACGTGGTCGCCGCTCTGGCCTTAGTCCAGGTGGAGCTGGCCTCCTCTCGGGCGGAAACAGCAGCGTTGCATGCCCGTTTTGACCGCCTTCAGAGAAACCCCTTTGATGCAGGAAACACGCACCCTTTACCCATGTCCCAAGTAGTGGTAGAGATGCCGGCACACGTACCCTTGGCTCCCCCTGAGCGTTATCACGGGGAATTACAGAAGGTGCAGGTGTTCTTGACCCAGGTACTTCTGCACTTTCAGTGCAAGCCCAAACTTTTCCTAACCAACCAAGCAAGGGTAGCCTTCCTCATCTCCTACCTGGCCGGGGATGCAGCACAATGGGCTGTTCCGATAGTCCGGAGGGATGACGCCCTCTTGTACGACTGGGACTCCTTTCGAATGGAGTTCAAAAAGACCTTTGATCGCCGGGCAGACACCTACTCCACCGACGGCGACCTCCTTGACCTCCGGCAAGGCAACACCGGGTTCCTCTGCTACGTCAACGCCTTTCGACGCCTGGTGGCCGAAACAGACTGGCCCGAAGCCAAGCAAGCCGCGATCTTCTACCGAGGGCTTACGGAAGAACTGAAGGACGTGATCGCCCAGATCGACCCCCAACCCCGCACCTGCGTGGCCATGATCGAATTGGCCTCCCGCTTGGAATACCGGATGAGGGAACGTAAAGGGGACCACAGGCGCAAGGAAAAACCCCTTGCAGCGTACGACACTCCCCGTACCTCCGAACCCGGCACGACTCGCCCCGAGCCAATGGACATAGGGACGGTGAGAGCCTCCCTGACCCTCAGCGAGCGAGACCATCGTCGCAAGCAGGGCCTCTGCCTCTATTGCGGCAAGAAAGGTCATTTCCTCCGTGAATGTCCCGTACGTCCCAAGACCGGACGCCTTCGTCCCAACCAAGCGGCCACCCTTACCAATGACGAAACGCCGGGAAACCCCAGGGCTTGAAGTTTCAGGAGGGGACCACTTCAAGCCACCTGACGATCCCTTCTACAGAATCCGACGTTACCAACGAGCCTAACCACTTTTTTGTATCCTTGTACGTGGAGGTGAACCACGTTCCCCGTTTAGTTCGCGCCATGGTCGACTCCGGAGCCACCGGGTGTTTCATCGACAGAACCGAAGCCGAAAGGCTGGAAATACCGCTGATACGCAAGGACCAACCTGAACTCGTTTATGCGGTGGACGGCAAAGAGTTGGACCCAGGTCCCATCACGCATCAAACCCCTTCGCTATGGGTTACCATAGGGGAAGACCACGGCGAGTGGCTCTCCGGCAACGTCATTCACGCTCCACGCTGCAACCTCATCTTGGGGCTGCCCTGGTTGAGAACACATGAACCCCTCATAAAGTGGGCAACCAACTCGATATGGTTCAACTCCGCCTTCTGTAGCCGCCAGTGCAAGACGTCGAGAGGGCACCTGGAAACCAACGTCACACCCCCACAATGTGTGGCCACAGCCGCCGAAAAAGACACCACTCTTCCACACTGGTACTCCCCATACTCGGACGTCTTCGACAAACAAAGAGCCGAAGAATTACCTCCCCATCGGCAATATGATTGCCGCATCGACCTGATACCGGGGGCTACCATCCCATGCAGCAGAATCTACGCCCTCACGGGCCCAGAAACCCAACACCTCCGTGACTACCTGGACGAATTCCTGAAACTGGGCTTCATCCGACCATCCAGATCCCCAGCGGCGTCCCCTCTCTTCTTTATCCCGAAGACCAACGGCGAACTCCGCTGTTGGATAGACTATCATGCCCTCAATGCGCTGACCGTGAAGAATCAATACCCACTTCCACTGATTCCGGTGCTCCTGGAACAGGTACGGGGAGCGAACATTTACACCAAATTGGACCTCCGAGGAGCATACCACCTAGTGCGCATCCGAAGTGGGGATGAATGGAAGACAGCCTTCAAAACCCGGTTCGGACTATATGAATACCTGGTCATGCCCTTCGGGCTCTGTAACGCCCCGGCTGCCTTCCAGTTCTTCCTCAACGAGGTGCTGAGAGACTTCTTGGATAAGTACGTCGTGGTGTATATTGACGACATCCTTGTATTCTCGTCCAACCTACATGACCATATACACCACGTGACGTCGGTCCTCCAAGCCCTGAAAGACCATCGGCTATTCTGTAAACTCACGAAATGCGAGTTCCATGTAACATCGGTGGAATTCCTTGGCGTGATGTTGACCCCTGCAGGGCAGGTGATGACCCATCGCAAAGTTCAAGCGGTAGCGGAGTGGCCCCAGCCAAGGTCGGTGAAAGAGGTCCAAAGCTTTCTCGGCTTCTCGAACTTCTACCGTAGATTCATCCACCATTTCTCCCAGTTGGTAACCCCCCTCACCCGATTGACGCGAAAAGGGGTTCCCTTCGTCTGGTCTCCGGAGGCCCAATCGGCGTTTGAACAGCTCAAGGAAGCCTTCACCTCCGCTCCCGTCTTACGCCATGCTCAACCCGACCTCCCGTTTATCGTGGAAGCGGATGCCTCCGACGTAGCGGTAGGCGCTATCTTGTCCCAGCGACAACCCGACACGGGACGGCTGCACCCGGTCGCCTTTATGTCACGGAAACTATGCCCGGCCGAACTGAACTACACCATCTCCGAAAAGGAATTACTCGCGATACGAGAAGCGTTCCTGGAGTGGCGGCACTGGTTGCTGGGCACGCAACATCAGGTGACGGTGTTCACTGATCACCGCAATCTTCAGTTCCTCCGTTCTGCACGTCATCTCACGCCCCGTCAAAAAAGATGGATGCTCTTTTTTGCGGAGTACCACTTTCTCGTTACTTTTCGGCCAGGCGCACAAAACCGGAAGGCGGACGCATTGTCTCGGCAGGAAGTCCCTAACCTCATGGCCGAGACCCCCGACCAACCGATACTGTCGCCAGAACAAGTGGTGGGTAGTCTGAAGACCGAGTCGTTTCTGCAGAACATCAGGAAAGGGATACAAACGTTTGCCTGGTCAGCATGGTTGAAGCGACACAAAGAATGGCGCCTCTACGATGGCCTTCCCATGTGTGGCTCTCGAGTATTGCTCCCTACTCTTCGGCTTCGCAAAATCATCTTTGAATGGTGCCATGACGCACCCTGTGCCGGTCACATGGGAGGGACCCAAACACTGGAGCTAGTGTTAAGACAATGCTGGTGGCCTTCTGTTCGTCCCGATATCCTGACCTGGGTACGAAAATGCGCTGTCTGCGCCCAAATGAAGGCCGACCATCGCAAACCGCAAGGCCTCCTGATGCCTCTTCCGACCCCGAAGTATCCGTGGGAGAACATCTCCATTGACTTCGTTGTAGGCCTGCCCTCGGACCAAGGCTGTACGGCCATAGTCGTCGTCATCGACTACCTCACGAAAATGGGACATTTTATGGCATGCAAGCAAGTGCCCACAGCCGGAGCTCTGGCTAAGCTCCTGTTGATCCACGTGGTCAGGCTACACGGCCTTCCCCTGGGAATAATATCAGACAATGGGATCGCAATTCACCGCCCGTTTTTGGAGAGTCTGGTGTGAGGAACTGGGCATTCACTCCGCTTTGTCCACCAGTTTCCATCCCCAAACGGACGGCCAAACGGAGAGACTGAACCAAACCCTGAAGCAGTATCTACGCTGTTACGTGGATCAGGCTGAGGACTCATGGGTGGACTGGCTCTGGGTAGCGGAGATAGCGTACAACAACTCTAGGCACTCCTCCACGCACCATTCCCCATTTTTTCTCGCTTCAGAGCACCACCCCCGGTTTCCCCCGTTCCTTCTCCCGAGGGCACGTAGCAACCTTCCCGAGGTACAAGACAGAATCAAAACCATCCACGCATCCCTCAAACAAGCTAGGGACAACTTGCGCTTAGCCAAGACACGGTACAAGGCCCAGGCTGATAAGCATCGTCGAGCCCCACCAGAATACAAAAAGGGGGATAGGGTGTGGTTGTCCACCAGACACATACGATTCAAGAAACCCAGCTCTTTCACACCAAAATACATCGGTCCATATCCAGTGGTGCGCCAGGTGAACCCCGTGGTCGTGCAACTGCGGCTGCCCAACCACCTGCGCATACACCCCGTGTTTCACGTCTCCCTGCTGAAACCTTCCTTTTGTCCGGTCCGCAAGGCCCCTGACCCTGTCTGGGTGCACCACGAGCAGGAATACGTGGTGAAGAAGATCCTCGATTCGAAACTGATCAGGGGCAAGCTGTGGTACCTCCTGTCGTGGACGGGGTATGGTCCTGAGGAGAACTCTTGGGATCCCGCGACGGCGGTGCACGCGAATCGCCTAGTGGCGGCCTTCCACCGCCGCTGTCCCGACAAACCCGGCCCCTCTCCCGTGGGTGGATGCGGTGGGAAGGGGGATGTGCTGTCATGATCGTGGACAAGACGGAGCGGACCGCGAGCCGAGGGAGAAACTCGCGGAAACTACAACTCCCGTCAAGTGTAGCGGTTCCGAGTAACCCCACGTGACCGGGAGCGCGGCAGGTTAAAGCCGGAACTAAGCACGGAGGCGGCGCCAATGATTCGCTTCAAAACCTGATGCAGACCAACGGCCCCTGACCCGCTTCCGAAATCTCTGCCGCGCGTTTAGTTCTACGGACGACCCGGCTCGCCAGAATCACCGACCCCCCGCTTCCTGAAGCATAGAACAGCTGGTGTTCCTCGTCCTACGCTCTCCACCTCCGGAAACGCCCTCCTCTCCGCGGGCGCATCTCGTCAGCCTAGGTGAGAGCTTTGTCCTCGTTCCGTGACTAACCGGGAACGGCCCCGGTGTGCTCCGCATCACACGGAGGGGTAACGAGTGCCCTCCGTTCCCCGTCAGGAGCATTTGCTGTCTCCACCCTCAACAGACAGTACCCCTCCGGACCGCTACCGCGGCGCTCCTCGACCCCACGGATTCCTGGGTCTGAGTGGCAGCACTGCCAGTGGTTAGAGGGGGGCTCCTACCCGCTCTGTTTTTTCCGCACTACTTTCCCAGCCAGTTAAGCTCCCTATAGGCGCTCCTCGACCCCTCGGATTCCCGGGTCTGGAGTAGAAGCGCCTACGAAGGGACTCCAACAACACCTTCTAGACCCTCATGGTCGGAGCGCCGGCACGAGGGCGGAGACACCCCCGTCCCTCGAGACCAAGCACTCGACCAGACCTCTGACTCCGGCCACACCCAACGCGGGGAGAGTAACAACCAGGCAGGTACACAAGGGACACCGGTGGGGAGACCTAGCGCCTTTGGGAGAAAACGAGTGGCATCTAAATCTTCTCTCCTTGTCTTCTTTCAGGTGTCCATCCCTGCAGCCTCTTCCCGTCCCTCGCCCACCTGTCTCCCGAGCCCGAGGGTCATTTTAGCAATCTGGGCTGGGGACGGATGGGAGGGGGAACCCTCTAAACGTCAGCGTCATCCCGAGGAGAGGACCTAGTGAGCGCCACGACAGGGCGTACCAGACCATATACTAAAAAAGAGGTATAAGAAGAACGACTTGAGAAGGGAGAATGCCTAAGGTCTTCAGAAGCGCTCGGGCCTAACTAATCCACCCAAGGCAGGTAAGTAAAGGACCCACGGGAGACGCATGCAGTGTGAGAACAAAGCCGCAGATCCCAATAGACTTCAATGGAGCAAGTCGCGTTTGGAATTTTAAAGTTTTAGGGTGCTTCGGGAGAGTCTACAAGAAAGTCACTTACAGGGTAAGTAGTTCGAGAGCCAACACACACAGGAGCACCGGAGTACTCGAGTTACCTCACCCAGGGAAGCTGGGTGCATAGGTGTCTTTTGGTGTGGGTCGCGGCGTCGTTTTCAATGGGAGCCAAAGAAGACTTGCTGCTTGTGAAGACAGGAGAAGTGTCCGGTGGAATCCAAGGCTGGATTCTGAAGAAAGAAGACCTGAAAGCAGTGGAGACAGTGTTCAAAGTCACTTGCCAGTGACCCGGGGCCAGGAAGCTGGATGCCCACAGAATTCGGGTGTTTTCAGGTGATCACGGGTGTCTTGACTCTTCAGCCACGAGGCCCACGAGGCATCAACGATGACCAGGAGCTGGATTCGGAGTGTCCCACGAAGTTTGCAGCTTACTGAGGTGTTGGCAACCGGATTGGAGCCAACAAGCCTTGCCAACAGCAAGTCTCGTGGAATGTGAAGAAAGTCAGCGGTGCAGACCAGCAAGGTCTGAGGGACTCACCCAGCAAGGGTAAGTCAGGACTGGCCTGGAGAAACCAGGGAAGCCATTTGGTTTGATGAAAAAGTCTTCAGGGGACCCACAAGCCAACCGGCAAGGGATCACAAAGATGCCTCAGGAGGATTCACTTCACAGGAGCCCAGGCCTCTGATTTTCAGTGGAAATTCTGCTGGAGGCTTGGGCCACACGTGGTCTAATGCACAAGTTCATAGTACGTCGTAAAGGGGTTGCACTCGACAATAGTGCACGGTACCCGGGTATTGCTGTTCCTCGTCACTCGTGGGGTCCACTCGCTTCATTTTTGCTGGGGACTCACAATGGCCATCGATAAGTCAGGAAATCTACTTCTGGGGCTGCAAGGACTTTGGACTCCGGCGGGAGTGGGAAAGTTTGCGACCGTTGATGCAAAGTTTTGGTGCCTGCCAAGCAGGGGAGTCATTCGTTGACTCCAAGGGAGATTCTTCAGTCTTCCAAAGGTAGTGGAACGTCGAAGGTCCAGGATTCTTCTTGTAGAGCGTCGTCCAGGGATATCTAGTTTGCAATGGCAAGGGTTCCCTATCTTATACTAAAAGAAAGGGAGGGACTAGCTCTATGACCACTCCTCTGGGAGGGTCAGGGGAGTTGGTGATTACACCCACTTCCCTTTGTCCAGTTTTGTGCCAGAGTAGGGGCTGGTAGCCCCTGAACTGGTTTGAGTTGGCATATGCACAGAGGAGCCTACTGCTCCCCCAGTGCAGGACTTCCAAGCACTCTAGGAGTGCACCCACCCAGCCCCAATACACTAAATCCTGTCTGGAAGGTGGTTACACCTCCCTGTGACAGGATGCCTATTGTTGGGCCTCCTCCACTGCGAGTTTCGGTCAGCAGCAGGAGGGCAGCCCAGTGTCTGTGCTGGTGGCATCCATTTTGTTATATAGGATAGAATTTTCTATCTAGTAGCGTAATTCTTCCTTGGACCCTCTTGTGTGAGACTATATATATCAGCACAGCGATCCATCTGTGGGTCACTATCTATTTATAGACAATTGTAAAGTGCAGACACCATGACAGATAACACGGGTCTAGCATTTGATGATGACATGGTACAGGCCATACTGCAGACACCAAGTATTTTGGACACTCAGATCACACAGACTTTAGCACTCACTGAAGAATGGAATAAGTTAACTAATCTCAAGAGGCAACAGATACGCACAGCCTTACATGCAGCAATCCTTACAGAATATTTGAGAGCCAACATCGCACCTCAAGGTTTAGTGGTGTCCAACGCTCCCAAGCTGTTCCTAGAAAATAAAGTTTTTAAGATTAATTGGTCTCAGATTGCTTGGAAGTGCTCGAGAGATTGGCTGATTTTTCTGATCACCACAGCAAAAGAAACATCAGATTTATTGCTAATTGAGATACAAACTCTAGAAAATCAACTTAAATGTTCTGCCCAAATCACCTTTTATAAAAAACGTCTAGAGGAAATTACCAAGACCTTGAATGAAACTAAAGACGATTTGATCAAATACAAGGTGAATAAGTTGAAGAAAGATATGGACAGATTTACACAAGAAAAGATCTATCCATATACCTCAGATGAATACACCTCACTGCCCACTAAAAAGAACAACAGACGTGGAGCACGAGGTTGGCGGCAGAACACAGATGAATGGACCTCGAATTCAGACGATTGGAGCCAAACAGATGATTCGGGTTCCAGTGACACTGAAATTGGTCAATTTCCGGGCCAAATGAGAGGGCGTGGGTATCCGTCTTTTACACCTCGTAACAATGCTTGGTGGCCCCACCAACTGTGGCAATTTCCACTACCACCCTTCCAACCATTTCCCTACCAAGGACCTGGTTTCCAGGGGCCTTTTTTAGGCCAGGGCAGGGGACGAAGAGGAAGGAGAAGAAACAACAGAGACCGTCGACCAGAGGTGCGACAAGAACAGAGACCCCAAGTACAATGGGATCCAACTCTGGAACAACGGATTACACGGAGTATGACGGGGGCATCGACCAGTGCAACAACGATCTCATAGTTAACTTGAGTCAGAAAGTACTTAGTCCTTTGGAATCTACGATACTGAACAAAGGACTAGGCTTTGTGACGACGTACATGGGCGATGATTTCAAAACCCACCAAGAACTCTTTACATTTTTCCGCAAGATTTGCCTTTCTTTCTTCTTTGAGGACATGAAAGATACTAGACAAGAAAATTCAAAAAACACAGGACTCGGAAATAAAACTACATTTCTTCCTACTTTACAACAATTACCTTCGGAGGTAGCGACCTTTGAAAAGGCAGTAATTCAATCTTTTAATACTGAAAAAAATCATGCTACCACACCCTTTTTCAATATGAGTAAAACAGAAGAACTATGTGCACTACAACTAGGGAGTGATCCTCTCATTGTTATCAAACAAGCAGACAAGGGTGGAGCAACTGTTGTGATGGATGCGACTGCGTATCGTACAGAGTGCTTAAGACAGTTACAAAACACCAAGTACTACAAGCCGATCACACGTGATCCTACCATCAGATTACAGAATACTATTCGGATGTTAGTCAGGAAGGGGTTGAAGCAGGTTAGATTACCAAGAATGAGGCAGACTTTCTTACACCTAAACATCCTAAGATCCCAGCGCTCTACATTTTGCCAAAGATACATAAGAGTCAGAGGCCCCCCCCCGGACGACCTATTGTTTCGGGTATTGGTTCTTTATTAGAACCCTTATCAAAATTTGTGGATTGGTTCCTTTGTCCACTGGTAACTCAGATGCCATCATATTTACAGGATACAAAACATGTATTATCCTTTTTGACTACTCTGGCATTCGATCCAACGATACACCTGATGGCCTCATTTGATGTAGAGGCGCTCTATACGAACATTCCCCAAGAAGATACTTTACGGACCATCAATGATTTATTGGAAGATCATCCTCGTAGTGATCAAACTCCTACGGCCTTTGTAATGAAGTGTGCCAATCTTGCTATGAGAGAGAACTTTTTTTCTTTTGAAGACCAATTATATTGGCAAGTTATGGGCACTTCTATGGGCAGTACCTGTGCTCCCAGTATGGCCAATTTGTTCATGCACTGGTTCGAGGTAACACATATATACCCAGAAGGAAATCCATTCCATAGCAAATTGTTGCTTTGGAAGCGGTATATTGATGATATTTTAGTTATTTGGGAGGGTGATCACAATTCGCTTTTGGAGTTTGCTGACTGGCTTATTTCTCTCAACATCCACCTTAACTTCACATGGGAAGCAAGTAACAAGTCTTTACCTTTTCTTGACCTACGATTGTATCCTCGTGATGGGAACATTTGTACAGAACTCTATCAAAAACCAATGGCTTGCAATGCGCTATTAAACTATAATAGCTTCCATCCACGGACCCTTCGTGATAACCTCCCTGTTGGGCAGTTTTTACGACTTAGAAGAAATTGCACTGAATTGAAAACATATCATAAACATGCAACCAACCTCAGTGCACATCTTCAGACATGCCAATACCCCACACGGTTGATACGCAAAGCAAATAAGAGAGTGATCAACAACAATAGGGAGGCACTTCGTGAAACATATGTGAAACCTATTTCCAATCGCCTGGTGTGTGTTAGTACCTTCAGCCTTCTAAGCACTACAATTAAGAAAGCAATCAATTCCAACTGGCATATTTTAAACAAAGGCAAAAAGTCCTGTGAAAAACCATTGTTTGCCTTCCAACGTAGTAAGAACCTTGGCAACATTTTAGTGCACTCTCGGCCGAGAATTGCATATGTTACTAATCAACTACGAACTATAAACACAGGTACACCAGTCCAAGGACATTTTCCATGTGGCTCATGTGTAGTCTGCCCTTTGACTGCACGTACAACACAATTATATCTAGGACTGAAGACACCTTGGGTACTTACCAGTCATACGAATTGCAATTCTGAGGCAGTTGTATATCTTATAACATGCCCCTGCAATTTATATTACGTGGGCATGACTACTCGCAAAGCTAAAACCAGGATTATCGAACATAAGAGTTCGATAAAGTGTGAGAAATCTAACACCAAATTAACTAGACACTTCCTGGATGCTGGCCACACTGATCATGATCTACGTTGGGTGATATTGGATAAACCACACTATCACAAGAATATGGGACCTATAGAGACTATATTGTTCCATAGAGAACAGCGTTGGGTCTTTAGATTGGATGGCCATTTAAATGGCTTGAACGATGATATTCCCTGGTGCGCATTGGCTTCTCGCTAATATAAATACATCTATATTTACATAGGTTCTTAGGTCACGTGATCGTAATACACCTTCATTATTAGTATGTTTGCATCTAATACCAAATACTAATATGGATTGCGTAACGTTAGAGTATTCTTAATAACCACCCGAGTTTATAATATCCCTATGTAGGGAGTAGGCTCTCTTTTGCCAACTGCCGCTCCTTAATATAGTAATGATCACTACGTACTGGTATGTTGGTTCAGAAATAATAAATACACACTCTCACAGGAACCAAGGAATTAGAGACAGATATATACCACACATACACAGACTAATAAACAGCTTGTTTTATTCGCACATTACATTTGCTACCAGTATACGGAGGTTGTTTACTCAGTTACCATGACTACAAGACGCATACGCGCCGCGTGTGACGTAATACGCACATCGGCGTGTATACCAGACTGACTTCCGGATAAATAGACAGAGTGAACGCTGAATTCGTTTCTCCCCTCCGAGTTCCCAAAGTCAAGCCTAACGTCATGAAGGTGAGCAAACCACATATAGCCTTTGGTTAACTTTGTTGAAATTGAAGCGGTTTCAACGCTAATACGCTCTTCCATATGAGACCTTTGTTTGGTTTGTTATTAGCTTATATTAAGTACCCCGAGAATCGAGTGTTTTGCTCACAATTGGAACCAAGTTAAAATAGCGGGCCATAAAATTTAAGATTGACGACACACTAAGAGTAGAATCTATGATGTGAACATCAATTGAGCGAAATAACATTGCAAGTTATAAATGTTATACATATAGATTGAGAGCCAACGGGACCACTGCTATGTATTCTAGTTCCCCATGTAATTATGAACATATTACGAACACATACATAGTAACACAGAAGGTTCATGATTTGAGTTGGCATATTGTAATGAGATTACTACCGGGTGACATTGCAATATACTATTAGTTAGAATATGTGTAATAATGATCCATTCTAGATCTGTCTATGTACCAAATGCTTTGGTGTCTACTTTAACAGTTATGTTTTTAACAAACATTTACATCTCCTAATAGCATATTTGACGTGGTGTGAGACTCGGCAGATGGTTGAGTAGACACATAAACTATATGCTATAGGTAAGAATTTTTATTTGGTCACTGAATTTGGGTTGTGGTGCACTTGGGTGTACGGCTAATCCCTTTAAGATATGGTTCTATTGTTTTTACAGAGTCTCCAGATCCATCACATAGATTGTTACTGCGATTGATGGTCAAGAGAGGAAGGCCTAAGTATTGTACTACATTTTAAGCACCTTATTAGCAGAGTGACTTTCTCTATGATCCTGATGAATGCCTCGAACAATCCTGTCACCTGGGCAGAAACATGTTGATCATTAGATAGGGTATTCTTTTTCAACCCTACATTCACTTGCATTTTAAAACACTACTACTTATGCAGGAAGAATAAAGATGTTGCCCCTAAGTAGATAGTTTTTTAGTCACACTTTTCTGGTTTGTTTTATTGCACTCTGCCACTCCTTACCATACTGAGTTGGTAGTACCAACACGTGCTTTGCACTCCTGCTCCTTCCCTCTCTGGGTAAAGTCGTAGCCTACACGGGGATCCTTGCGGTCCCCATGTGTTGGAGGAACCCAATGATGAAGCATGTCACCCTTGGGTGAGTGAGGGTTTTCGTCCAACACATTTGTTATGCCGGACCCTTATTAGTGTACTGTTTTCTACACGTTTGAACAGCGCTACCCTATATTTAGTGTGAGTAGTATATCCATTTTGTGATGCCCGGGCTCTTTCAGGATTCTACTGTGTTTCCACAGAAGGTACATGTCTATCCCTCTAGAAGGGTGGGATCATACTCCCATACCAGTTACTGGTGTGGGGGTATGATTCCAAGGCGTTTGACACCAAACACGACATGTTTTGATGCAGCCATCCCAAAGTTAGCATTTACCGCTAGGTTATAATATACTTAAGAGTATATGGTTTAACCGCATCCACAAACAGCCACAGAGAATAGACTCTGCCAGCTGCAGAGGGGCCCTGCTCAGGCAGAGGCACCCCCTCACATGGAAACCAAGCACCCTGCCCTCAGGATTGATAGGGCCTGCCTTAGGGCTGACTGATAGGTTTATATGTGTGTGTATGGTGAGATATAGGGAACCTATACCTCAGTGAGGAGTGCTAACACTACCTTACCCAGGCTGCAGTAGCAGGCCTGTGGTGTCAGATTTAGTCTGCTTCCCAGGGGTGGCATAATACATGCTTCAGCCCCTGGTAGGCCTGTGAAGTACCTATGCCCTTGGTACTTAAGGTACCATATACTAGGGGCTCATAAGGTACCACAGTATCCAATCACTAGTGCATCTAATATGCACTCCAAGTTGTTTAGAGAGAACAGAGAGGCTGGGGCCCTGATTAGCAGGGTCCCAGCCAGACTATAGCCAGAAACCAGTGTAAACATCAGAAAAAAAGTGGGGGCAACATAAGTGCAGATCCTACTCTCCTACATCTGGCTTGAGTTGCATTTGCACCACATATTGGAAAACGAGGCAGCATCTGTGAGGCCTGCACAAATAACATGACTACATTTGTCCTTCACTGGGAACCAAACACCTAATTGTAGCGCCTGACTCTCAGAGGGGAGCGTTGCAGAGCAGTCTGAGGCTTACACAAGGGAGGTGGTGTGGGCTAGTAATCACCATTTGCAGGTGCGCAGAAATAACACTCAATAATTGTCCAGTCTGTACTTTGCTTTATAAAAGTAAGAGTACATTTATTAAACACACACACTACTCAATACTATGCACCAATTTATAAATATACATAAGCTGTTGGAATTACTTTGTGACATTGCATAACATCTCCACCGTCCCGCAAGGGGGGGTGGGGTCTAGTACCACCACTCCCATGTATGCACATCATCTTGCCCCAAATGCAGTTATTTGAACATAGCCTGGAGTGAGGGCCCTGCACACTGGCGCCATCCCAGTGGCGACTCCCCCCATTATCTCAACAAGCATTGGCGACACATAACCCTGACTGAGCATTTCCTACTGACCATAAAGTATTCACCTCTATATCTTAAGGGCTAGCAGTCTGGGTTCTTCACCTAAGCGCAGCAGAAAGAATACATGTTTAAGCAAGACTTAAGAATGACAATACCCATCACATTTGGGTATCATTAGAACGCATTGCAATTACAGCCCCTGAAGGCATCACAGATTAAATCACAGGATTACGCATATACAGCCAGACACCCTAGCAGGGAAGTGTGACAACTTAACCCCACTTTGCTTATGAGATCACCTCACACATGTACTTCATATTACACATGTAACTTTCAGTCCCTCCAAAAGAAATAACTGTTAATAAATGCATTTCTGGTGCAATAACAACTCTTCACCTCCAGGGGATGCCCTTCTCCTTACATCCCCAGCTCAGGCTTTCATACTATGATGCACTCCTCATTACTCTTCCAGCTGTAGAACAAAAGTTCCAGCCCAGGAATAGTTAAAATGCAGGCTGAGCCCTTGAAGGGTTATTTCTCCCTTTCCCCCAAGAGATTTGGGGGGGGGGGGGGGGGAGGGAGACTTATCTTCTTGGTGCTGGGGGAGACTGCATTGCTCCGGCAGCTCCCCCTTCACCTTAGCACAATTGAGGGTGAGCCCCCTCCTCTGGGGGCCACCAACCACCAAAGAACAGTAGAATTCCCCATGCCTTGCAAGGCATTATGGGGTGCTTTGTGCTACTTTCTCTGCATATTTGATTAGCAGCTCCCCCGCTGCCTCGGGAGGGCCGCGCTCGCACCCCCCGCCGCTCTCCAGGTTTTCGGGGGCCCAGTCCCACCCGGGCCCCTTGCAACTCCTCTCTTCCAGATTGGAGTCCCGTTCCCACCCGGGACCCCCACATGCCTCTTTGTTGGAGGGCAGCCCTCACCCGGCAGCCCCCGCCAGCTCCCCGCACGGCCAGCACCCTCGCGTGCTGCCGCGGGAGCCTGCACCACATTTCTGGTCAGCCCACTACAGCGGGCAGACCCAAAGACTTGCACTGGCCCGCTCAGTCCTCTGGGGCGTGCGGTGGCACTCCCCCGGCCTCCGCCTTCTCTCTGGGGCCCGGGGATGGGTTCCCGGGCCCCTGGGCATCTTCACGGGCGTGGCGCAACACTGCCTCCCCGGCTTGGCTTCGGGGCCCGGGCATGGGGTCCTGGGCCCATCCTCCTCCTCTTCGCAGGGAGCACGCCTGTGCTCCCTGTCTTGTCCCTTCTTCGCTGGGGGCCAGGTTGGGCTCCTGGCACCCCGTAGGTGTATATCTTCATGGCTTTGCTTCAGGGCCTGGGGATGGGGTCCCGGAACCCCGGAGGCCTCTTCACGGGGGGTGCTCCTCCGCCTCCATCTTCGGCAGGGGCCAGGGTAGGCTCCTGGCTCCCTTGCAGGGCATTTTCACGGGGAGCGTGATGGCGCTCCCTAGCTTCCCTTCTGCTGGGGGCAGCCCCCGGGACCTGACCCACCCCGGGGGCATAGTGAAGACTGCCGTCGGAGCCCATCGCGCTTCGTCAGCAGTCTACTGAGGGGTCAAAGGTCGCCTACCTTCTGGGGGGCATATCTTGGCCCCCAGGGTGCCGATTTGCACAATTTTTGGCTCTTCTTGCTCCTGGTGGCACTCCCCAGCCACTGAGAGCACTCTCCTTTACCCTCCGGGTCTCTGAGTGGGGCGGACTCAGCAGGGAGCTGTCTTCACTGGCTCCCTGCGCCAGCCTTTCGCCTGCTCTCCTCCTGGGCCTCTCTTCTCCTTGCGCAGAGGCCCCTGCTTCTGCGCACTGGTTCTGGACTCTTCTCTTGGCACTTTTCATGATCTTGGGGGCAGTCAGGGGGTTCCTCTTTCCAACTGCCCATTGCGCCAGGCTCCAGCACCTTCTGCCTCAGCAGACCATTCCCCAGAGTGAGCTCCTCTTCCTGTGCAAGCACTTTTTAAAAGTTGAGTAGGGGGCTGGCAGGAATTCTCTGTTTGTCCTATCAAACAGCAACACATCACTTCACTGCCCCTGCTCCCTCCTTCCTGCCCAGTCTCTGGGTTTGTTCAAAATGGCGTCATCCAGGGTCTCTGGCCACATGGTCTCTGAAAAAGCCCCTTCCCCCCTCGCTGCCTTCCCTCCTTGGTGCAGCCTGGTACCTGGCACCCAGTGATAGCTGCTGATGGATGAGCCCGTAGCCCCTCCCATCTTCTCTTCGTGGAGAGGAGGCCTTAGCTTGTGGAAGAAAGGTTATCAATCCATCCTGCATCTCTGAGTCAGCCAGGCCCTGGTTATGGCTGACTCAGAGAAATGTGACATTTCTGGATGACCCAAAAGCAGTACAAATATGACTTTGGACTCTGCAGAATACTTCTTCTCACATCCGTTACAGTGGACTTTAGTGTGTGTCTGGAATCTGTAGGCCTTAGGAAAGTAAATTTAGCACATGTGCTCCCTATCCCCATAAGAGAATAAAGGAATACACACTGTAAAACACACTGACTTTCCCTGGCGTGTTTCTTCCCACTGTATAAAGCCTATTCCATGTCACCACCCCATTCTGCATAAGTCCTGCCACACCAGTCTATCTGCACCTGCTCCTTGGCTGCGTCTGCTAGGAAACTGCCCTGCGCATCCCCTAAACGTGTGCACACGCATGTACACATGTGTCTGCATGTAACCAGCCCGGTGTCCTTTACTCCAGCTGCTGCGCAGTGACCTGGTCAAGCCAGGGGGACACCAGTGAAATCCCCATGCAGTCTCTTTCATCCTAAATTCACTGTGGGTGCATCCCAACTTATGAAGCTCCCGCACAGTAATTGCTCACAATTAGGTGCTCAAAAAGCGAAAGGTCTGGGCAGCCAATAGTGTAAGAACCACCTTCTAACACCACACAACATGGTACATGCCCAACGCAACCCTTAAGTGAGATTTCTGAAGCCACACAAGGCCACTTTCCGTGGACCTGACTGGCTCCGTAAATATGAAGTAAAGCAACGCAGTGTAAACCAATGTGTTGCCTTACTCTGCCCTGGGTAAGCTTTCTATTGGCGTTGCATGGGTGTTCCCACTCAATTCCCATGGATTTTGATGCATTCCCAGATTTAGCAGAGTTAGTAAACCTGAGAATGCACAAAAAAGATGGACCTTCCCAGGAGAGGCGTAACAAGGAGAAATATCTTTATTTCTCCTTGTTACTTACTCTTTCTGCAGTACATATAGATAAAGGAATATAACTCTCAGGATTGTTTTGTGAAGGAATGTGGCCTTCTTGCACAAAACAGTTCTGCCAGTATGCAGGCAGCCTTGCACCACGGTGCAAGTGTGCTTTCATTGGCGCTAGGCTGCCAAAATGGTCCCAGCTCAGGGGAAAAATCAGGAATGCGCCGTATCGACTTAAATACAGCGCACTCCTGCCCATTCCCTGTCATGCAGTGCAGTGCAGTGCAGCAAGCTGACTTGCTGAATTGCAGCGCGTGACAAGTTCATAAATCTACCCTTTGGTCTCTATCTTCAGAAAGCTGGCGGTGCCCGCACCATTTAATAAATTTAGGGAACCAAGGGATTGGGGAGAGGAGTTGCTGATTTGTGATAACAACCCTCTTTACTAAACCATAAATGAGGCTCATAGTTCTCATCCCAATTTTGTTTCTCTGATACTGCTCTGAACTTCAGTATTAAACAGCTGCTACACAGTATTCTTTTACACACTGTGTTGTTTATAAAATTACAACTGTGCATCACTTGTCAATTAAGGCGCAGCATGCCCGTTTGTTGCAAGTGTCCTGGTTCTTCTTCATTTTAGGTGGTTAATCATGCACCAGCGATCAATCATATACCTGGAATCAATCATGTACCTGAAATCAATCACGCAACAGGAACCAATCATGTGCCAGGAATCAATCATGCACCGGGAATCAATCATGTACCTGGAATCAACCATGTACCTGAAATCAATCATGCAACAGGAACCAATCATGTGCCAGGAATCAATCATGCACCAGGAATCAACAATGTTCCTGGAATTAACCATGTACCTGAAATCAATCACGCAACAGGAACCAATCATGTGCCAGGAATCAATCATGCACCAGGAATCAATCATGTACCTGAAATCAACCATGTACCTGAAATCAATCATGCAACAGGAACCAATCATGTGCCAGGAATCAATCATGCACCAGGAATCAATCATGCAACAGGAATCAACCATGCACCAGGAATTGTTCGGCACCGCCTCAGCATTCTGCCTGGTAGGTCGGCGGTCCCGGACATATCGGTTACAGCAGAGAACACAGTCTTTGTATCAAGTCTATTTATTCTTTAGGCTTCTCAGCTGTCAAAATGTTGAGACACGAACTTAGAAGCGGATATACACATAGTCACAAACGGTCACATACAGTAACGTAAACCCACAATGATACAGTTGTTTTCTGACATATGGGTGCAGAACCCAACCTCAGAACAGACACATCTGTCTTTCTCGTGATGTTTCCTAATCATGTTTCCTGTTCATGGAAGGAAACAGACACATGGCCCAAGGCCTTTGTCGTCGCGCGCACGGCTCGTGCAGACGGAGGTACTTCTGAACATGAATCTTCAGCCTGAAATGCAGCCCAGTGACAGATCGCTTTCAAATGATGACATCACCGTTTGGAGAGGACTCAAGTCACTTCCAGAAATGATCAATGATGCCTTTTTAGCAGCTTAAATGGCCTCATAAAAGCACCCCATAAAACCTCACCTGACATTCATTTACTGTATGCTGTTGCCACTGCAGCCCCGAATAGTAGCAAGACATAGTAGCACAACAAACACAGGGACAATTTTGGTCAGAACTAGGCACATGTTGCTGTTGCAATATACTACGGGCCTTATATACAAGAAAGTGACACAGCGTGGCACTGCATGCCATTTGGCTGCGCCGCACTGAGTCACTTTCAAAGCACAGGGATGCAACGTGTTTACAATAATATGTTGCATCCCTGTGCTTTCCCCTGCGCTGACACACAACTGGCTGCCATGCGCCAACGCAAGCACCCTGGCATTATCGTGCAAGGGTGTCTGCGTTTCAGGGGAGATTGTTTTTGTGCTGGAAGGAACACCTTCCTGCACAAAAACATTTACAAGAGGTGATTTCCTCCTTCTATGTGTGCAGCAGAATGCAGCATGCATAGAAAGAGGAAAAAACGAGGGGAAATGAAAACATTTCTCCTCGTTGTGCCTCCCTACGCCTCCCCTGGCAGAGTGTAGCATCAGGGAATGCATCAGAAGCCATGAGTGTTACATGGGAACACCCTCAGCAACACCCATGGCACCCCTTTCACTTGAAATGTTGCGTGAAAAAGGGCTATATTTACAAGGACAGGAAAAGTCACACAGGGTGTCTTTATGTGTTCTTTTACATATGGGGCAGCAGCTAAATGCGCAGCCGGTGCGTCTCAAAAAGTGACGTACCTGCGGCACAAGGGGCTTGTATATAAGCCCCTCAGAGAGCAGATTCCTATGAAAGGTAAAGAAGAAACAAACTTTAAAATTGCTCTGTGTGTGATGTTGGGATTTGTATATGTAAACTGCAAATAAGTCTTTATAGGAAGTACTTGAATTTTGGTGGACGGGACTTTTTGTCAAAATGTGATGGATATCCCATCTGCTGTATAAATGCCATAGGCAATCATAAACTTGATACATGGTGGATGGGATATCTGCCACCTTTATGACAGACTGTCCAGCGCTCCAAACTATAAGCAAGCCCCTAAATCACAAGGATTGAGAAAACAACTCAAGACTGCTTTCTGGGCTTTAATTGTGAGCAGGCTTGAATTTCTTGCCTTAAGGGAATTGGATGGAAAATCACATCACTTGCTTGATGTGAAAAAAGTAACCCTGGTCGTAGTTCGCGTAGTAGCGCTATGCGTAGCTGCGCGATGAGCACTTCGCACTACGCGAGATACGCGTAGCACTACGCGAAATGCGTAGTGCGCTGTTCGCGATCATTGCACAGTGCCGGATGCTTGTCCGCACTGTGCAATCATTGAAAACGGCATCTTGCACAGTGCGAGCTGTCGTTTTCGGCCGCTCGAGTAGATTTTTACTCGAGCGGCAGCTTTCTCAATGCGGACTGGTAGTTTCTCATCGTGAGCGGTCGCGAGCATACGCGACCACTCGCAATGAGAAACCTGACCTCCACACGTTGAGACTCTCGCCGGGAGGTTTATTTATGCTCGCGATCGCCAACTTGATGTTGCTGATTGCGAACGAGGAAAAAGTCTCACCAGGATGTCATTTTGCTCGCTCGCGGTCGCCAATTTGACGTTGAGGACCGCGAGCAAGCAAAAAATGGCAACTACGCTATGCTACGCGATTTTGCACTGTGCTACGTGCAATTCGCGTAGCGCGAAGTAGCACAAACCACGCAAACTTCGCCAGCGTAGCGTAGTTGTCTGCCCAGGATTAGAAAAAAGCTGCTTTTATTTACAACATGCTGAGATAACATCTGTACATCATTCTGCTAGTGGCACATAATAATGCTCTCACAATTACTGCTAATCTTTCCAGCAACCCATTACCAGCTATCCTCCCCTACATGTCCACCTCCCTATTTGCCATCAGCAATTAACTTTCTACTCTAGCCACTGTTAAATCCTAAATTCCTCATGTGCTCTCCCTTTCGTCTTCAGCATCTCTACTTGATTGTCTAGTCTGCCCACCCAGGATTAGGCCTACCTTGCTACTCCCTTCTTCTGTCACTTATTCATCTATCTGTTCTATAAACCCTTACTCCACTACCAGAAAAACCCTTCTCCGAAGTGTTCTTTCTGTTCTCCCACTGCCTCACATCTCCTCATTGGTTGTTTCTATCTTCAAGATATAACCTGTTTCCCATAAGGGAAGGTGCATTCGATCATGCCGGGATAACACTAGGCATTCATACACAATTGTTCCATGCTCAATCACTCTGATCCCTTTTGCTTTTCAATACCTTTACTTTATCACTGTTTGTGTGCTGTATACATATTTTACACATTGCGTCTAAGTTAAACCTGACTGCTTTTGTTCTGAACTAGCAGTGGGTTAAACACAGGTTAATTCTGTGACTTTTGTGGTTCACCTTGACAAGCACTGTGATAGTTGCCTGAAAGGGGCTTCCACCCACCTCAACCAATAACCCAGTTTCTTACATAGGTGTTCAGCTGTGGGAACCAGAACTTGGGTTTGTGCAGTGCTACTCAATAATTAGTTTAAAACCAAACATCCCATTTCAATAATATGATATCAGATTCGATTTTTAAGATAAATTCTCCTTGATTCGCTATTTTAAGTTTTTCCTCCAAATGGAATACCCACATAATTGGTATAGATTTAACTCTTGCCTTTAAGCTTGGAGATGGCTCTCAGAAAACTGGAAAGCAACACTGTGGCAGAACTGAAAGGGTTTTGCAGGGAGAGTGGGCTACCAGTAAAAATGAGCTCTAAGAGACAGGAGCTCCAGAAAGCCCTCAGGGCTAGGAGGTGGCGCACCAGATGCTATCCCTAGTGCTGGAACAGGAGGAAAAGGTGGCTGTCATAGAGAAGGAGGAAGGAAGCCTCCTTACCATGGCCCAAGAGCAGAGAGAAAGGCCCACTGGAGTGAGGCCCCATACTGGATCCAGGGCAGGCAGCAGTGTGGCCTACTGCCACCTGTCTACTGAGGAAATGGAGGATAGGAGGGCAGAAAGAGAACTCAAACTGCAGCTGGCTGCTAGAAAAAGGGCCCTAGAAGAAAATGAACTGGCACAGGAGGAGAAAGGATGAGGCCGAGAGAACCTTTGCAGAAGGAAAAGGCTGATGCTGACAAAGCTTAGGAAGAGCAGAAACCTTTTTTGGAGTCATGAAGCTTTAGAGCTGGCCTTGTTAGCATGGTTTCCCCTTAAAATGTTGCCTTCAGACCTCCTGTTTTTGCTGACTTCGTACTTGCTGGCAGTAGGACTCTGCACACCATTATCACTGCTTGTGCTCTATGCTTAAAACATGGTAATACTGGCTTATACCCAATCGACATATTTAATCTACTTATAAGTCCCTAGTAAAGTGTACTACATGTGTCCAGGGCCTGTTAAATAAATTCTACTAATAGGCCTACAGCATTGATTGTGCCGCCAACTTAAGTAACCTTCTAGACATGTCTCAGTCCTGCCATTGGAGAGCCTGTGTGTTCTGATTAAACTGTTATTTTGACCTGGAAAAATAAATCTTTTGCCGGGTTCAAACCTTCCTTTTAAATACATATAAGTCACCCTTACGGTAAGCCATGGACAACCTCAAGGTCAGGGGGGCAGTGTATTTAAAAATTTGGACATATACCTTTAAGTTTTACATGTGCCTGTAGTGAAAAACTTTTAAATTCATTATTCACTACTGAAAGGCATACCTTCTCCATAGAATAACATTAAAATTACCTTAGTATATTTTATAACTGTAATTATAAAACAGGAAAAGGTGACTGGTTCATGTTTGGTGTCTTTGGAATCCCAATTTGAAATCCTAACATATGGTGAAGTCGGATTTTAAATTACAATTCTAAAAATGTCACTTTTAGAAAGTTGGCATTTTCTTGCCATAGCCATTTGCTGCCTGCTGCCTGTCTCTGGTCACATGAGTGCATGCTGTTGGCAGCTGGGCTTTGTTTATTACTCCTAGATAGCCACACACTATGGGAGCTTAGGTGTGACTGGATTGGCCATCACTGGCAGGATGGGAGGGAGGAGCTGGGCACAGCCCCACTGAAACTTGAATAGGCGGTGTACTGTCTCCACACAAAAGGCTGCATACCCCCCCGTAGTAAGTCTGGAGCCAGGGCAGAGAAGACAGAATATCTGTAAACCTCAAAGGCATGCCTCTAGAAGCTTCTCCCCACTTCAAAGGCTCAAATGTGTATAAAAGAAGGACTTTAGACACCAACTCTTCAGTACACTTCTGGAACTGTGGATACTCTGCCAGGAAGGACTGCTGTGCTGCTACAAGAAAAGCCACTTTGCTGGACTGCTCCTCTAAAGGAACTGCCACCCTGCTGTGCTGACCTGCTGCCTGCTGCCCTCTTGCCTGCGGAAGAGGAACTGGACTTGCAACTTCATCTTGAACCCAGTACCCCAGAGCAACTTAAAGGGCTAGTCTGCTGGCCTCCTAATCTGAGCCTCAGGGACATAAAAGGCTCCCCAACGGCTCCTTGACCCATCTTCAGTGAGTTCCTGACCCCTAGGTGGTACCTCTCAGGTTCTGGACCCGTGATGTGGCTCTTGAAATCAAGCTTCTGAGCTCTTTATGACCACGAAAGGGCCCATTCACACCAGAACCACGCTGCTCGCACCGAAATCTGGAGTGAGCCAATGCCAGCCTGTTTCTTCACACAGCAGCATCCACAGTCTGCGAGGGCCCGCCAACGCAAAGTTCAAGCCTGCCCATCCACACTCTTTGTACCACGCCAACTGCTACCCCGACGCTGTCCTTGCTCCTCACGACCCACTTCAACGCGAACGGTTCTTTTGGCACAAAACTGTAGAAGGTAAAACTTCAGCAGAAATAATCTGGGACTGTATTCGACCTGTGTTCCATTGCAGTCGGCCTCACATTTTGACTTTGACCAAGTCCAGTGTGACCTAATAGACGCAGTTGGCGCTTTCTGCTTTTAGGTGCTTTTTTACAGTTTATTCTTTAGAAATTCATAACTCCAGAACTCCAGTTCTACATATTAATTTTTTGTCATTTTGGTCTTGTTTTATTTATTTGAATTAAGCTCTGTTTTCTTTAACCTGATGTGGGTTCTTTTTGCGTGATGTTTTCACTGTTTTACTGTTTGAAGATTTACACAAATATTTCACACATTGCCTCTAAGTTAAGCCTGACTGATCTGTGCAAAGCTGCCAGGGCATTGAGCACAGATTAATTTGAGGTTGCTTGTGCCTTATTCTTACTAGGATTGTGGTTTCTGCTTGACCAGGGCTCACACCCCAGTCAACCAGTAACCTGATGTTTAACAGAAATTGAATCTGAAAGAGTTTGACATGAAAGCAAAGAAGCTCACATAGTCCAAAACTAATGGTAGCAGCGACAAAACAGTATCTGTTGGAGAAGGGAAAGTCTGCATCCTTAAAGACCTGCTGGCACATGCATCAAGCCAAAAGCAGCTTGCAAAAATAGCGATTAGCTATTTGCGAGCGCATGCAAGCGAATCCCCATGCATCAAGCAAAAACAATAAAAATCGCAAAATTACCGAATCGCAAATACCGGGATCCCAGGTATAGCGATTCGGAATCAGCGGCACCCAGAATAGCGGGAGCAAATAAGGAATCGCTGAATCCACCCGCAAATGGATGCATCAAAAATCGCTAATAGCGATTTTCTCAAAAATCGCTATTTAGCAAGAGCAGAATAAGGAGAAACATAAGCAGGTGGTAAATAATTTTTATAAAAAATGTTATGAATTCAATACATGGAGCTGGAGAGGGTCATTGCAACTAACCAATTAGTCCATACAGGACGCGCACAAAGGCGACACTCAACTTGTGTGATAGGAGGATGAGGACCCATGCAGCAGGGCAGGAGGAGAGTCAAGGAGATGGCCTCCTGCCTGCGCATCAGTCAGATTTGACACACCCAAGAGGACACATATGAGTAGTACTTGAGCAACGCTGCGATACAACTCAACCACATAGCCTAATTGGAAGCAACAATGCTGCGCCAAACACAGAGGACCCATGAACACCGTCCCCGTGTCCAGGTGCAATGTTGCTTGCACCTACTTGCATCCAAAGGTGTCCATGGGGTAGTGGCAGCAGTGGGAGGGGTATCACTAGGCTCCCACTCACGTGTTCAGATGACCTCCTTGGCTGCCATGATGACTCAGACCCACGACCACTGCAGCCTCCCCATAACCCAAATGGATTGGAATCCACCCAGACTCCATTCATATAGGATTGCACAGTTCCCTATTGCGATATGAATGGCTGGATAGCACACACGACCCATATGTCCACCATCAGGCAATGAGGAGAGCCTCCGTAACCGGACTTGTTATCACTCCATCAACGTCCAACCAATGTGCAATGTGGATGACATCATGTCGGACATCGCAGCGCAATCTCCTTGGAGCATCAATGATCCACACATCTTCCGATACATTGGCATTCACACATGCCTGCCCAGGGGGGACATGGTGAGGGACACCTGCTTGGTCAGACAATATACTCATGCACACCAAATCATACTGTAAAGGCAATGCTAACTTGACACATACACATTCCACACTACCCTGTAGGTGACAGTGCATGCGCGGTGAGGTACTATTTCATGACTCCATTGGTGAACCAATGCGCCCACCTGTAGCTGCGGTACAACGCAGCACCCACCAGGACAGGTAATGTGATTGAAAGGACATTTGGATAGGTCAAGAGTAGGCTGCACATCCTGCACAAACCTGGTGATGCGATGCTGGACCATCCGGTGACCTGCTGTTGGATAGTGGCAGCATGTGCAATGTAGCCCATCGTAGCTCCCAGGATACGCATACCCATAGATGACCACGGCACTGCGGACAATCAGCCACCTGTACACCCACCACACCTGCATCCTGCAAGCTATGCGGAGGGGCAGTTGATACGTGCCCACATCACCCAACATATCCTCAAATGTACGTAATCATGAGACAGAAACGATCATCAATCACATGGCAAGTTTTATTGACACTTGCACATGGACTCTTGTGAGTCTAAACATACATGTAGCCGAAGGATACATTCACGTCATGTACCGGGGCACTATGTAGATTGAGTTATTGTACTCCAATGTGCTGACCATGGTTACGCCACCATGGGCAATTGTCCGGAGGGATGTGACTGCTCAGCGCTTCCTCCCACGCACACCGAGGCGCCTATCTCATGCAGCGCCATCCTCACCCATTGGTGGAATCGGAGGTGTTGAACGGCGTGCACTACACCTTCTGCCAGTGCTGACTGGCGCAGACATGCTGCTCACGCTGGATGCCCCCTCACTCCCCTCTTCTCCAGTGGCATTGCTGAGCCCACCTACACCGGCCTGGATCTGCTCTACAGCAGTTGTGACTTGGCCAAGGGCCCTGGCCACGTCCCCACAACAATGCCCCATGTCGATCTGCATTGCCACCAACCGACGTGACAGCAGTGCAGTGGCGTTGCTCAGCTTGTGGTTGGAGCGTGCCAATCCAGCTAGGCGCCCCATGAATTGGCGATGCCTCCTCCGGTCGGTATTCTGCCCCTCCTGCATCACACGCACGAGCTCGAGCAACGTGGCATTGGTGTCCCTGTTGCCCTCCACAACTGCTTGAGTGAGGTCACTCATGCGCTCTGCCATGGTTGCAAGGTTCCTGTTCAATTTGCCCATTTGCATACTGATGGATCCCATGTGGCGTGCCTGCAGGCGCTGCACTCTTGTCATCTGCAGCTCCACGGGTCCCCAGACATTTGGAGTGGATGGCTCCTGCGCAGTTGTGTGGCCCCTTGCCCTGCGTCTGTGCATCGTCGGGACGGGTGTCTGCAGGGTGGTGGTGGTGGACCTCATTCGCGGCGGCCCTTCGGCAGTTGCCCTTTCAGGTGCAGGTGTGCTCTCCATTGGCTGCATGGGAGGGACTGTAGCCCTGCGTCGTGTCTGTGCATGGGATGTGCTGGGAGGTGTGTCTGGTCTTGCTAAGGCAGGCTCTGCGGTGGACTGGGCACTCTCCCTGCATTCGCTCCCTTCACTGTCTCCTTCCTCTGCACCTGTGGTGTGAAACAGTGCAGGATTACCATTTCATCCGATACTGTTTATCTACATGGTGCTTATGTCTGCTCATACGTTCTCACTCTCTGTATTCCCTGTCTGTAATGCATATTGGGCACAATGGTCAGACTAACTGATATGTGACTCACTAATTGGTTCATGGGACTACAACTCCCAGGATGCATCAGTGACTGTATATGGACTGTGGACTGGGGTTGGTTACAGCTTCCTGCCTTCTTATTACTGTGTGGGCGCTATTATAATGTACATTGATGGGTATATCATAGTGCCTCTTACCTTCAGTACTGCAGGCTGCGCCGGATGTATCCAACTGCGTGACCCCCGAAGCAGCTTCAGGCAGGATTGTGCCCTCCACCAGGTCCTCCAGGGCTGTGTTGTCCGGGACTGTCGATGGACCTCCTCCGGTGCTCCTAGCCTCCCTCAGCCTCTGGGCAATTCGCTCCTTGGCATGGCTGCGCAAATCGTACCAGCGTTTCTTAAGATCATCAATACTGCGGTGTGTCACTCCCACAGCATTGACCCTTGACTTTATCTTGTTCCAGAGGCATCTTTTCTCTGCCTCTGGGACTTTAAGGGAGAGCTTCCCGAAGAGCTTGTCATGGCTCTTCACCACATCCTCAATTAGGTACTTAAGTTCCCTCTCACTGAACTTCAGTTTTCGTTTTCTTGCACCTGCACCCTCCTCAGCTGCTGTATTTGCCATTTCCCTGGTTTGCAGTGGTCTGGATGCTCAATAGTCCTCTTCACAGCTCCTTTCTGGCACTCAGCTTCCTGCTCTGGCTTCCTCCGCACACAGAATGCACCACGGGAAGAGTTACTTCCTGGTTCTGATGTCATCAGGCTGTTCCCAGTGCGACTCTCGCAATTAGCGATCTCGCAATTAGCGATCTCGCAATTAGCGATCTCGCAAATAGCGCTCTCGCTAATAGCGAGATCGCTATTTGCGAGATCGCTAATTGAGTGTTTTCAGCTAATAGCGAGTTTTGGGTGCTTTTTCGCTAACGCGGTTAGCGATATTAACCGATTCGGTGTTTTTCCGCTATTTGCATCATGCATAGGGAATAGCGAGTCTTTATTTACGAGTCCTTATTTTTCGCAAATACCGACTCGCTATTTCTTTGCTTGATGCATGTGCACCCTGGTGCCTAGCTATGTGGTGGGGGATGACATTCACAAATGGTTTTTAGCCTATGAGGTAGCCTTGAGGATGCATAGGGCCCCAGGGGGAGATTTGGGAGATAGTGTCTGGAAATGCAAGCCTGTGGTGGGGAGGACACCCTACTGACATTAGAGGTAGATGACCAGGTGAGGTATGCATGAATGACATTCTTGTCAATAAATTTAGTCTCAGCCCAGAGAAGTACGAGCTAAGGTTCAGGGACCACCACAAACTCTCTAACCAGTCTTGGGTGGACATCAGACATGACTCCAATAAAACACTGAGCAGTTGGGTAATGGGCCATAAAGTGAATGATTGTGATGGTCTGTATGGTCTTACTTTGAGAGATAACATGTTCAACTCTTGCATTGCAGAGCTGTGCCAACAGCTGATTGTTAGAAAGCTCACTTCACCCAGAGCACTTGGAAAGGAGGTGTCCAAGAAAGTACCTTGGGTGGTAGGTGGGTAATCCTCAAAAGGATAAACAGGATACCCCTCAGAATCAGAAGAAAGTGGGGGAGACAAGGATGAAACATCTGAGTTTTCAAAAAGCCACCAAAAAAGATTTCAGGGGAAGGATTTCCAGCCCAATCATGACCAAAAGAAGGGAGGGTTCCATGGGAAGAAACCTTCTGGGCATTTTACCCATAAGTTCTTTGAGTTCCCCTGAGGTAGGGGTACTCAAAGGATCACCCCCCAATTTTCCGAAAAGGCAGCAGCCCCTCACTGGTGAGAAGGCCTGAGTAAGCATTTGTTGTGTCCACGGTGGAGGTTGTCCCAGTTTAGCATGGGGGGTAGTTCAAAGTTTACCCTAGTGTCCCTGGGTGACAGCGAGATTGTGCTAAAGGCATCCATGCCAAACAATGCTAACAAGTATTGGCAGTTGGTTCTCATCAACGGGCAGAAGGTGGAGGCTCTCAGAGACACAGGAGCTAACACAACTACTGTTAGGTGTTATATTGTGTTTTCAGAGTAGGTAATTCCCAATGTAACCCACCAAGTTGTGTCAGCTAACAGCCATAAGTGTCCCTCCTCCGTGGCTCTGGTTCCATTTGAATGGTTGCTTAAGGGAAGCCACAAGTACATCCATGTCTGTGAATTGTCTTCTTGCCAATTAAATGAAGCTTACCATCTGGAAAGAGGTGGATCTCCGATCCCACTTGGAGATGTTAGGGTTGTTTTAGTGTGTGTGCCTGACCACACTGTCTGTGGCAGCCCAAAAGGGAAGTCAAAAAGACATGGAGCATGGAAAGATGACCCAGGTACCTGCCAAAAAGGAAGGGCAGGGGACGTGGGAAACCCACCCTTAAGATTCCCACGGTTCAGGAGTAGGATGAACCTGAGGGTGATGCCACGAAACCTACTGGAGAGGATATTGCTGCCCTTGTGGGGCCTACCTCAGCTGGGACACCTCTGTTGATCACATGGTTTATTGGGACAATGATCTCCTGCATAGTGAGCCCTAGGTTCCTGAGCCATGAGGAACCAGTATGTTAGGTGTCCTCCAGTGCTACAGGAAGTTCCTACTGGGTCTGGCTCATGACATACCCCTAGCAGGACATCTGGGTAAAGCCAAAACCTTTACGCAGTTGGTTCCCCACTTTTATTGGCCCCAGATGAGTATGACCTCAGATGCATTCTGCACGTCCTGCCCCACCTGCCTGGCCACCAAGAATCAAGGGCAAAGTATACACCCCCTTTGTCCCCTCCTCATGCTTGGAAAATCCTTTGAGGGGGTGGGTATTAATATTGTTGGGCCTCTGGACCACAAGAGAGGATGTGGAGAGGATGTGGTCTGATGGCTAGACTGCCGACTTTGGAGCTGAGAAACCAAGGTTCGAGCCTCGGGTCATCTCCACATCCTGTGATTCTGAGTAAATCACTTAATCTCCCAGTTCCTATAAATAAAAGAAATTGAATGTGTCCTTGTGTAACGTAACTGGTGCTCATGTAAAGCGCTCCAATACCTTTGGGTCGAGTTTACGCTATATAAATCTGCACACAAAAAAAAGACTGTCATTGGCAACCGATTCATCCTGGGCTTGGTGCATCTTGCTACCCAGGGGCCATTTCCCTGAGGACAATGACTGCATCTGCTATGGCCAGGGCACTAATGGAGATTTTTACTTTGGTGGAGTTCTCGAGGAAGGTTATGCCAAACCGAGGTACCAACTTTATGTCTGCAAACATGTAGTCCATGTAGACCATGTGGGATGAGTGTGAGGTAACCAACGAGTGCTTCACAGCATACCACCCCCAGACAAATGGACTTGTTGAAAGATTCAACAAGACCCTGAAGGACATGATGATGGGCCTACCAGAACCCATGAGGCATAAGTGGGAATTCTTGCCATTTCTTGTTTTTGCTTAGAGGGAAGTGCCTCAGAAGGGAGTGGGGTTCAGTCCCTTTGAATTTCTGTTTAGTCACAATGTGCAGTGTGCATTGATCTCACAGTCTTCTCAATGAGTGGTGTGAGCAAGCTACCAGGAAGCCTCCTCAAGCTGTAGTGAGCACTCAGGTTTCAGATGAAGCCCTTCTGGATGGAGGCCACTGAGGACCTAGAGGACAGTCAGGAAGTGTTGAAACTCTAGTACGACTGGGAAGCCATTCTAGTGGAGTACCAACCTAGCCAAATGGTGTGGGTTAGCAAGCCGGTGGAGCCCCAGGCCTTGAAGGACTGGTAGACCAAACCCTATGAGATCAAGGGGCAGAAGGGTATGGCTGCATACTTGGTGAACCTCATAACATTCAGGAACTACTTAAGGGTCCTGCATAGAAACCGCCTCAAGCCCCAGTTTGAGAGGTGTGAAGTAACCACGCTCCTGTTGATGGATGATGGGGTGGAAGAGGAGAGCAAGCCTTTGCCTAACCTTCCATCTTCCAAGGAGCAAAATGAGTCAGTGGGAGGAGTGGTTCTCTTCCCTACCCTAACTCCTGAGCCAAAGAGGGACTGTCACCACTTGCTGGGGCACTTCTCCTCGCTATTCTAAATTCCTCAGGGCTCACCACTTGGTGCACCCACAAAAGTATTGCCGGAGACAGCATGCCTGTCCAAAAACAATATTTACAGGCTGTCTGACAAAGTGAGGGCCAATTTTAGGGTTGAAGTGCCGAAAATACTGGAGCCAAGTGTAATTGAGCACTCCAACAGTCTCTGGTCCAGTCCAATGATTTTGGTATTCAAGGCTACCCTACTGGTGCTGCACCAGAACTCTGGTTCTATGTGGAATATAGGGGGCTCAATTCAGCACTAAGAATGACATTCACCCTAACCCTGAGCTGATAAGATCATCGATTGGTTAGGCGCTGACAAGTTCCTGAGTATGTTTGACTTAGCGTGAGAGTACTGTCAAATTGCCTTAACCTAGGGGGCTAAGGAGAGGTATGCATTCTCCACCACACAGGGCCACTTCCAGTTTCGAGTAATGCCCTCTGGGTTAAAGAATGCTTCTGCCACCTACAAGAGCCTGGTCAACCAGGTCCTTACTAAGTTGAAATATTTCAGTGCCACCTATCTAGACAACATTGTTGTCTTCAGCTCCCGTTGGGGGAATACCCTGTTCCACCTTCAGGAAGTGCTTCAGGCACTGCAGAAGGCAGGCCTGACTATGAAGACCAGTAAGTGCCAGATAGGACAGGGATCTCTGATTTACTTAGGTCACCAGGTCAATGGAGGCAAGGTACACCCCCTACAGATGAGGACTAAGACTATCCTGTCTTGGGAACCCACCCCTCCCCCCAAGACCAAGACTAAGGAGAGAGCCTTTGTGGGCTTCACCGTTTATACAGGAGATTTGATAAGGAATATGACACCATAGTTGCTTCCTTAACAGCACTGACTTCCAAGAAGCAGCCCAAGTAGGTGATCTGGACAGAAGCATACCAGAAAGCTTTTAACACCTTGAAGGGGACCATGTGCACAACACCAGTGTTCAGGGGCACTTTACTTTACCAAGGAATTCAATGTGCAAGCAGACACATCTGAGCATGATATTGGAGCTGTGCTTTCACACCTAAATGATTCATTCTTGGACCAGCCTGTAGCCTTCATCAGCAATAAGCTGCTTTCCTGGCAACAGAGGTGGAGTGCAACAGAAAGGAAGCATTTTCCGTAGTCTGGCACTGAAGAACTTGAGACCATATTTGTTTGGGACTTCCTTGTTCAGCTAGACTATATATCTATCAGCTAGGTAATGCAGATGGAGATGAGAATCCCAAACTGTTGAGGTGGTCCATCTCCCTACAGAGAATGGAGCGCATGGTGGAATTTCGCCCTGGAACGGTGCACGCCAAAGCCAATGCCGATGGTCTTTCCAATCCCATGAGAGTGGGTAGATCTCCCTGCTTTCAGCTGGGGTGGAGGGGACTCATGCTAAACCTAACATCCTTGGTGTGGTATTCCCCCAAACTGTTTGCCTTCACCCCCATCCCCGTTTGCTGTATTTGTTTTTGTTGGCTTTAGGACTCTGTGCACTTAACCACTGCTAACCCATGTTAAAGTGTTTGTGCTCTCTCTTTCAAACATGGTAAAATTGGACTGCACCTATTTGGCACATTTAATTTACCTGTAAGTCCATAATAACTGGTGCTACCAGCACCCAGAGCCTTGCTGCTAATAGACATCATGTGCCACCCATTAAAAATAGTACTGTAAAACGTCTCAGGCCTGCCAGTGCAGCCTATGTGTGCAGGTTTAAACATAAATATTTCACGAAAATTAGGATCTGCAGACTCAACAGATCAAAGTTAAAGATCTGATTGGATGTCAGAACATCAAAAAAGATGTTGCGGCATCCATTGTAGGACTCAGGGACTCAGTCCCTGTGTTCTAAAAAAAATTTTTAAACGTATAGTGAGCAAGGTAAGATGCCCTGACTCCCCCAGGGGAGAAATACATTATTTTTTAAATGGTACTGAGGATCCATGGAGGATCCGTGGATTAGTTTACATTTTTTTTTAAATTAAAGCCCCCTGGACTGGGACAGGACCCGGAGGGTCAACATACGCATTATGATTGGAGAGGGGTATGAGACCTCCCTTCCCAAGCTAATAGAAGGTCCTGGTGACCCCATCCCCTGAGACTGATTTGATATTTAAGGCGAGGGGTGTGTGGCCATCACTCCCCAACCCATTGGAAGGCCCCAGGAACTCCATCCCTGAGGACTGAATCAATATTTATGGAAAGGGTGGCATGTGCCCCCCTTTTCGAGCCACTGGAAGTCCCCTGGTGCTAATGTTTTTATGGGCATCGGGTCCCACACCTGAGCACTAGAACATCCCAAGGGCCTTGTCCCCATGACTGGAAGAGAGACAGTGTCCCTGGGACACCTTCCCTCGTGCCACTGTTGTGTTCCCAGCCTGGGAGAGTGCGGGCAGGGAATAAAAAAACAATTCCCTGCCCGCACTCTCCTTGATGATGTGTTTTGACTGAAAAAAACAAAAGTTAAAATGACATTATAGTTAGGTCAAAATGTCTGTAAAAAGTAACATTTTAAACTAAAAAAACATACGTTCACTAGTTTTAGTTTACTGAGCTAACTTGAACTTGTTCCCCTACCATGCCCAGTGTTGTCATCAACAATGCAATTTGAGATGTTATCAGTGATGTCATCAATGATGTCATTGAACATGTCATGAGTGATGCAAACTGTGAGGTTATAAGCAGAGCATGGTGATTGGTATTTCTGTAGCACTGCTCTATAGTAGATTTTCGTGATTGCCAGGTGTTATTAGGTCACACATCCTTATGTGTTTGTTGTGGGTGCTCCAGGCTGGAGACTACCCTGCTGTGAAAAGCATCACTCTACACAAAATCAGTGTCTGGAGAAACATAAGACACTAGAAATAAGACCTACTCCAAACCAGTTATGAACGTGCACACAGTGATTCAACATCCCTGTACGCTTTGACAATGGAAGCCACTGACTCATTTGTCGTTCAAGTTCAAAGTTTTGTTTGACAAAGTAAGGGAGTGCTCTGCAGAATACTCAGAGGACTACTGTTCAACCAAAGCTGGAGTCGGCCTGACAGCCAGCTTTCCTGAGGTGAAGGGATATCACCTGAAGTTTGCCTTGTTGGAGGAAGTTGTTCCTCTGGCCTTAACCGCATTTGAAGCCAACCGATCTGCTGCAAGAGAGAAGGAGCCTGCCAACTCCTCAGGAAGAGTGACTGCCCTCAGAGCAGCAAAAGCAGAAGACCCCAAGTGGTATATGGTCCAGTGTAAGGAGGAAGGCTATGGTCAGCAATCTCTGTGCCCTGAGGAGCGTCTGAGAAGTGTCTTCGTGCAGTTGTGAGTGGTAGTCATGGTCAGCAGTGATCATCGCTGTATGCAAGAATTGTCCCGGAGGCAGATACTGCCAGTAAAACTGTGAACTGTGCCGAGGGGGAGTGCGCAGCTGTAACTATCGCAAGGGACGATGCCACTGCAACTATGAAATGTGCCCAAGGCAGACTGCGCCACCAGAACTACGAATTGTACCGGAGGCAATTACGCTGCGAAGAGACTGTGTCTGACCAAGCCACTTGAAACAAGAACTTTGCCTGAGATACTCTGCTGCTGTAGTGGAAGATGATGCTGTGGCTGCCCTCATGCTGTCCTACCCTCCGATCCTTGGTGGCCAAATTGCTAAACATTTTCTGAGATATAAAAGAGGGTCCACCATGGACTAGAAACCTTTGCTGTCGACTGGAGCAACCCACCCTGTGAGGATGTCGGACACTATCCTCGACTTTTATCTACTTCATTCTCCTGGTGGAAAACAGGACGTACCTCCAGCTGGTGCATCTCCTTCTAGAAGGGGGAGATGCATGTTGCACGTCCCCACCAGCTGCCAGGCAAAGGACTCTATTGATCACACTGTGGAGAGACCATGTTGAAAAGTGTGCTTGTTCAATAATGATGTGTTATAATCTGAACTAAGGGTTACCCTGTACCTGAGCCTAGCTATATGCCCAAGATATAAGTTAAAACCTAAAGGGGATAACCAGTGGTGTAATGTAACTTGAGGGGGCCCCCTTTGCAAATTACATGGAGGACCTACTACCTACCACTTTAGTCTCAGACCCAGTCGGTTTACTGTGCTGATGGGGTCTCCTGGAGCCTCGCCCCCAACATTGCAGGGGTTGCAGGGGCTAATGTTACGCCACAGGGGAGACATTGCCTAAAATTACCAAAGGGGGAAAACCTGGTAGAAGGGGCATAGTGGGGGCAGAATCCAAAGCACGGTAGCACAAGAGCCACTGTGCTAATTGTACCTGTGACCTTCTTCGGTGCAGTACTATGTTTCAAATGTGTAATATTGAAATACTGAAGTAAAGTACTGAGTTGGAAAAATCAGTTATTGCATTGTTGGGTGATTGTTGAGTTCTGAGCTTAAACTCCACCTCTATTACCTTCCTTAGAAGCCTGAGACTGCTCCCTGTCCAGTGGCAACTGACAAGGAACGGGGGTGGTGGAGCGAGGGGCGGGCAACAAAATATAAAAAAGAAAAAGAACTTACCTCCTCATGCCCGCCTCCGTCTCTCTTTCATCGCTGCTTCCCTGACAAGACCTGAAACACAGAGGCTCCCCTAAGCCAATCACAATGCTGCAATGCAGCATTGTGATTGATCTGAGTGTCATGGTTTGGTGCTCAGACGAGGACTGGGAGCCTGGGTATGTTCTGCACCCAGGCTGTGTAGTACAGCCCAGTGGAGAGCAAGCTTAGTGCGCATGACTGTTTGGCCCGCTCAAGGCGGCCGGCCAAACCGTCATGCGCACTGAAGGGCATGAACCACTCCTCCCCCTGTGGCACCTGCCCCGCCCTAACCCAGCCCATCGCTCCGAAAAATAAAATGACAATAACAATGTTATGATCATTTTACTTTTAACTGCTCTTAAAGCAGCGGGGTGATGCTCCTGCAGCTTAGAGGAGGAGCCGCCCCTGTCCCTGTCGCTCCCACTGAGAGTTAAGTGCAGAAAGGACTGTACTTGGCTCAGTTCTGGAGAGCCCGAGCAGAATGGACTCTGGAGCATCAGAAGCAAATGACCGCCAGGATCCCCAGCAGGTCCCGTGCACACAGGGGGTCTGACACTTGCACTGCCTGGGACTGTTGTTTTAAATCAATGTTTCAATATTGTTTTTACTGTGAGAGCCTGGCCATTCTCCAAACACTATTATGAAGCCTTAGCTGCCACCTATATTGTGCCACGTCACACACAATCTCTTTAATTTGTTTTGTTTATATTCCCATTTAATGACGTGTGTGGGTGCCTACACGCACATAAATGGTCAGACCATCATTGAATGTTTCTGTAGGCCCGTGCATGGGCGACCGTTTTTAAAGATTTTTGTAGAAAAGATTTGGAAAAATGTAAACATAACAAGCATTGGAAAAGCAAGCAACACCAGACCTATCACTTTTTGCTAGTGCTTCTTTCTCCTGCTCCGGAGGGTTACGCATTTGAATTACAATCCGAGAATAATTTACCTTCTTTGTCTACCTAATCAATTCATTTTTTTAGACATGATAGTTGCTGGGGATATTCACCTGTTTCACTTTTGGCCTTTGTGGTGGGATATAGGAGTCCAAAGAGCATATTGGATTGAGCTGCACTGCACTGGGCGTGGAGGCAAGAATGCACATCATCTATCCACATATTTGTGTAATGTGGTGTTTTTTTCCATACAATAGATAGACATTGCTTTGTAGTTTTTAACTTTTTTTTTTATCTAGACTGCAGGCACAACTAATTGTGCTGTGCCATGATCTTTCATTTGCAAGCAAACATTGATAATCGATTCAGCTTGCTTTCCATTACTTATATATCTGTAATCCAATTTGTCAATGTGGTAAACGTTTTTAATCCAAAATAATCAATTTATTAAAATAAAAACTGTCCATACTGCAGAGATCTGTGCGTATCCTGCAGGCTACCAATTCTAATCCCAGTGAGAAATATTAGTAGGTTAATTTACCGATTGAAGATATATCTATTAGTCATAGGTTCCAATGATAGTGAGATTCATTAGAGTGATACAGTGATAAATAGGTCGGGGTGTGTAAATAATGTGTTAGAGGTTCCAATCCTAGTGAGGTATCTTCCTACAAGGAGTGCGTTTACACCGTGTAACCCTTTTTTATCGAGTGATTAAACATTGCAAGGTTCCAGCATTGTAGAGATGTGTATAATGCCATTAAAACGTTCTTTAGAAATCAAATACATGCATGCTTAGCCAGCATATGCTTCATTGCATTTACCTGTAAGTGAAAGGCCATCAACATACTTTCACAATATGCTTTGAAAATCAAACCAGAAAAAGTTCAAACATCCGTCCAATGTGAAGCATTTTCTATTTCCTTGCCTTATTGCAAAGTTGCTAACTGCAGAACCATGAGAGCGAGGTCTAATCCCAGCGCCCTCTTAGGATCGAAATGTGTGCTTCTCGTCATATCAAGTAAAGTCTACGTTACTTTTTAAGCAACATTCTTAGCTGAGAAAAAAGCCATCCTATCCTCCAGCCGTATGTCAAAGGCATAAAAAAGAGCATTTACTAAGAGGTTTGAGGATCGATCAGTTAAGGAACAGGTCGCTCACCCAGATATAGTTTAAAAATTGAACACACTGATGGGTTTGCATCAGACACATCCTGCCCCATCCTCGCCCAGTCTTGATCTCCTCGCTCCTGGAACACTCTTCTTTCTTTGCTCATCTCTTTCTCAACACCTTCATCGGTATGAAATTGCATTTCTAGAGGGATCATAAAAAGGTTTAAGGAAGCCCCCAGGGAGTTTTCATTTATATCTTTATGAAGCTGATGAACAAAGTTACAGTGAGACATAAACTTGGAGACAGAGCGCTAAATGAAACCTCTCTGGATTAAGCACCCCGCTGCAGGGCAGTAAACCTCAGTGTTTATATTTAGGTCTCGGGTCATGAATTTTGCCTTGCAGCTCTGTTTTATGGGCACACCATCTGCCACTTCCCTTATGCACCAGTCCTCCCCAGAAACATGTTATCACACGATCTGGGGACACTTTTATCCATTCATGGCTTCATCTACAAACAGCACGTTCCATGGTGGGACTTGCAGTTTTGTTTTTAATGTTGTAACCATTGGCTTTATAAATTCAACTTACTTAAATAACTTTATTTCGGTTAAAGACCATAAAAGCACAGAATAAAAAATACTACAATATACAATTTCAGTGCAAACAAGCAAAGACTGCCGCCAGTTACATAAAAAATAGTGCAAATTTTGGTTGACCAGAAACGTAATCATTAATTAATTGTAAAAATTCATTACGAAAGAGTTACACAGATATGAATGCTATCAGAATTTCTATGTGATATACATAGATGATAGGACGCCAAGGACCACATAAGTCTAAGGATACTGCAAGATGGACTATGCAGAGAGTCCATCATTTATAGCACATGCTCTTGCTATATCTACAATGTAAAAGGAGCCTCATTTAGCTAATTCATCTCGTGTCAAAAAGACATTATATTCAACGTGTAAATCTTGAGAGCAAAAAATGTTTCAAAATTAAAAGATGTCATAAAATAGGATAAAAACACTCAAAAGTTAAAACCTAAGTCAAAATTAGAAATTTACGCAGTATGCACAGAAATTCACATGTCACTTTACGAGGCCCCTGCGTAGATACCACATCGAATTAAAAAATCGGGAAACAGCAAAAACTATTGGGGGATGGGTATCATATTTTAATATACTAAAGGCCTCTAAATGTAGCTTAAACCCGAGATTGCGAGATATTGGTATTATCCAGCATTTGCGTGGGAGGGTGTATGCCGGGCAGAAGAATAATACATGTGTTTCCGACTCTTCCCTATGGGTACATGCAGGAAAGGTCCTCTTATTCCCTAATGCCCATTTGCTAGTAAGGGCATTTAGAGGGAGATTCCCCACTCTAAATTGCATGTAGAGTTTCCTGGCCTGCAAGGGATAGATCAAGTCCAGGAACTCTTCTTTCCTATATTCAGCCTTAACTAGCAAAAACTCGGCAGTCACCGAGCCCCCGATGGCACTTCCCTGGATAGCCAGCAAGTTAACCTGTCTATAGAGGAGCATTTGGTCTTGTCTAGATATTGATCTGCATGATATCTCTGGGGTTAGCCAGAGATCCAGCCTACCTAGCCTGGCCAAGAGATCCTTAATATACAACAACCACGGGATCTTTTTTGATGTTTTAATAGTAATAAGGATCTCCCTCAGCTCGTCTCTGTAGGCGGAAAGTTCTGGGGTCATCCACACCCTGCGCCAAAATGTAATGAGCCTCAGGGCAATTTCTTCATTTATAGGCAGCAAGCCCAGGTCCATACGAAGGGGAACTAAGGGTGTACTGGGTGGGAGACCTACAATCTGTCTCATAAAGTTGTTCTCTATTTTTGTAAAATTGGCAGCAGACATATGTCCCCACATTTCAGCCCCATATAAAGCGGCTCCTCTTGCCTGGGCTTTGTATATTTCTAGTGCAGGTGCCACTGATCTATATGTGGTTGACCTATGGAATTTCACTATCCCACCTACCGTCTGTGTTAATTTGAGTCTGGCCTTGACCATTTGGGGTTCCCATGTAAAATCTTCTGATAAGGTAATACCCAAGTAGTCAAATGTCCTCACCCTTTCTAGGGGCATACCATCAAGAGAGGGACTTGGTCGAGTAATTTTTGGGGGGTTGAAGATCATATATTTTGTCTTGGTTAAATTGATCTCCAAACCCCGCCTAATACAGAACTCGGCGAAACCATCCAAGATGCGTTGGCTGCCGGATGGAGTTTTAGACAGCAGCAGGGTGTCATCCGCAAACATCAGCGCGGGAATCTTCCCCAAACCCAGTTTCGGGACATCATTATCCTTGGTGTTGTTAAGATGGTCGATGAGCCCAATGATATAAAGAAAAAATAGGGTTGGGGCAAGAACACATCCCTGACGTACCCCCTTTTTAACAGGGAAGCGTGCAGATAATTTCCCATGTTTCCCACATCTTACTTGCGCGTAGGTCCCTGTGTGTAACCTCACCAGGACTTTAAGGAGATAGGGCGGAATCCCTAGGTCGTTTAAAACTTCCCAGAGTTTCCCCCTGGGAACCAAGTCAAAAGCCGACTTCAGGTCGACAAAAATAAGATAGAGGCTACCACCCTCCATCTTAGCTGTTTTCCAAAACAACAACTGTAGCCTGAATATCTGGTCCACAGTTGAGGTACTTGATCTGAAGCCGGCTTGGTAGGGGCTCAGGATTCCTTCCTCCTCTATCCAGCTTTGGATACGATCGAGAAGGACCCTGCCCATCAGTTTTTGTGAAATATCAAAAGGCTGATGGGCCTATAGTTTGACGGTAAGAGTGGGCAGCCTTTTTTGTGAATGGGAACAATCTCGGCCCCACACCAGGAATCTGGTGGGGCCATACCCCTCATGATGGCATTAAATAAAGCACATAAATAGGGAGTCCAAATTTTTGGTTCCATATGAAAAAGCTCCCCTGGAAGTTTATCTAAGCCGGGGGATTTATTAAGGGGTAATCTGCTAATAGCATTCCAAACTTCAGTCAGAGTAATATCGCACAATCCTTCTGAGTAAGGGTCATGCAAAGAATCCAAGAATGCTATATTGGCACCCACCAGTTCCTCCCCGGCATAGAGGGCCTCAAAATGCCTCTCCCAGGCTTCTGGCGGTACATTGGGCTCCCGGGCCGATTGTCCTTCCTTGTTTCCCACACTTACTAGAGCCCAAAATAATTTCAAGTCTCTGTCCTTCAGGGCAATCCTAAGTGCCTCCCACTTCTCAGTTTCCCAATTTTTCTTTTCCCTTTTTAGGGTCCCTTTGTATGTTGACCGGAGACATTTAATTCAGATTTTATCCTTAACCTTGACTGCAGCTATTAGGTCCTTCTTTGCTTTGCGGCAGGTGGCATTAAACCAGGAGTTGGTGTCATATTTATCTCCTGTGCGTGTTGCAGTTGGCTAGACTATCTCGATCAGCCTAGCAGCTAACTGCTCGTGGATCTCAGCTGCCCTCTTCTGAGTCCCATACCAGACCTCCATCTGCCCTAATTTCCCCATTTCCTCTATTAAAGGTATCGCCAACTCATATACTTTAGCCAGCTTTGTTGGCGATTGTTGTATGTGGCACCACCTGACCCTTCGCCCGTTGATTGAGAGCAACTGTTGGTTATCCCCCACACTAGGCGGAGATGGAGGGATAGAAATGCCCATGCTCTCTGGGTTCAAGGACAGTACCAAAGCATTGTGATCACTGTCCTGTCTCTCAAGTACCTGAAAGTCAAGAACCTTGTCCCAGGATTTAGTTTCCACTAAAATATAATCAATCAAGGATGATTGGCCTTCCCTATTGAATGTATGCTGGCCCGGTTGGTCAGATTTTGTTCTCCCATTGCAGGCCCTGAGGGAGTGTGCCAGAGTCAATGAGTGGAGTTGGATGGCCAGTGGTGTCCAGATTTTTATAGGGGTAATTTGAGGTTCGGGTATAGACCAGTAACGGTCTTCTTCTGAGGGCTCACCTAAATTCAGATCAGTTTGTGGCTCAAACTGGCAGTTGAAGTCGCCCCCTACAATCAACATCGTATCTGGTTCTAGAGTTGGTAGAAAACATCCCAGATTGTCTAAAACCACAGATTCCTGTCTATAACTTACAGGTCTGGAATATATGTTAATGAGAGCTAGTTTGAGCTTAGTGGGAAATGTCAACAAAACACATAAAATATCATTCGTTGACAAAGTTATTAACTCAGCTTGCGCCCCAATATGCGTGCCCAACCATATAATTAGGCTGCCCGACGGTCTACCCCTTCCACTGGAGGTGGCCAGAATGTTAAACGATGCAAATCCCATCCAATGATATTCCTCCGTGGCCCAAGTCTCCTGAAAGAAGCAGATGTCGTGATTATCTATAAAACCTCCCCAGTCTGAGCAGGATAATTTGTTTTTAACACCTGCTAGATTCCAAGATAAAATCTTCAGACAACCCCCTACTTTACCGGACAATTCCTGCACTGTGATTATGGGGGAGCATAGAGCTCCAAAAGGATTATTACCCATCTGGCTAACATCCTATAATTTCCTTCACACGCTGTTTTTAGCGTGACGATCACCCTTTCAACCCGCAGCGCCATCTTGGGTGTGGGGAACTCGATCTCCTGCCACTGCTAGCTGCCATTTTGGGAGACGTGCTAGCTGTGCAGGAACACTCCGTCCCCTATTTAATACACACAATGCAAGCGCGCAGCCCTGATGACTACGAACAATAACGAGAGTGACGTGTGAGTGGAAAAGCGCTTGCTGCAACCTGTGTTGTATTTTTAATGTGTTGTGAGGTGCCGGTGTACTTTGCACTTTTATTCTGATTTACTGCTCTGGTCGCAGCTTGCCCTCCGACAACCTAAAATCCTTATATATTTTATAACTAGGCAGGCCATAAACGTTCCGCTTACCCGCACATTAAAAGAATTTCCTTCACACGCTGTTTTTAGCGTGACGATCACCCTTTCAACCCGCAGCGCCATCTTGGGTGTGGGGAACTCGATCTCCTGCCACTGCTAGCTGCCATTTTGGGAGACGTGCTAGCTGTGCAGGAACACTCCGTCCCCTATTTAATACGCACAATGCAAGCGCGCAGCGGGCGCGCCGATGGCGCGCCGGAGGCGCGCCAGAGGCAAGCCCGTCTGCGCCCGTCCGCGCCCTGGCCGCTCCCAGCGCCAGAAGCGCTGTCCTTTTAAATGGCCCTTCAGGACGACTGGTCTACAGCAGAGAACAACTACTGCAATTGAATCTACCTAAGGTCTCCAACCCAATAGGTGATAGCCTCTCTTGTGGACTTATCAATAGCCGGTCGCTAGTAAAACACTCCTCGGAAGTCCATGACCTCCTGGAAGATCTGAAGTTAGACGCCCTCTTCATAACAGAAACATGGACTACGGCTGAGTCCACTGTAGGCTTGAGTGGGGCCTGTCCCAGTGGATACAAAATCTTTCACAAACCCCGAGGCATGGGTAGAGGGGGCGGTGTGGGCATGATATTTAAGGACACACTAGATTTCAGACCTTTTCAGATTGACGAGGTCGGGGGGATAGAGAGTATGGGCTTTTCTCTACAGTCTCCCGGTGGGAACTTACTTACGGGGATGCTTTGCTATAGGCCCCCGGGTGCGACCACACAATTTCATCTCCTCGCCGACACCATCATTAACTTGAAACTTGCCCACACCAACATGATCATACTAGGCGATTTTAACCTTACTGAGGATGGAGGCCTCAGTAGCCAACTGAGAGACCTCCAGCACACCTGCTCTAACTTAAATCTCCACCAACTGGTGGCCAGTCCTACCCATCAGAAGGGGCACATTTTGGATCTGGTATTTGCCAATCCGGCCTTAACCAAGATATTAAATATTGCACCACTGAACTGGACGGACCACTCTCTAATACATTTGAGCTTGGTGTTGCCCCGCTGGAAGAACAAGCCCAGCCAGCAGTACTCCTATAGGAAAGATAGAGAGTGGGCCAAATTGGCCAAAGCTGACCCTTTAATTATATCACCGGAAGTCAGCCACTTCTCCCCTGCCATGTCCGTGGATGAAAATTATAGATCATTCACTGCACAGATCATTAAGACCCTCGATTACATCATTCCTATAAAGTCACTAAAGAAGGTGAGGAAAAGATCAGCACCTTGGTATAATGAGGAGCTGCATCAACTTAAACTCTCCCGAAGGCAAGCAGAGAGGAAATGGAGAAGAAATTACGCCGAAGACGACAAGAGAGCCCTGCGTCTGATTCAATTACAATACAAAGCCCTGATCTTGAGGTCTAAGGCAGATTTCTACGCGAGCTCCATTACCCAGGCTTCCAACGGGACAAAAGCCCTTTTTAAGATAGTCCGCGATCTTTCTTCCCCGGACTGTATGAACAATAGAGTAGCTCCTTCACAAGCCCTGTGCAATGAAATCGCCTCCTTCTTCCAGGAGAAAATTGCTAACATTGTCAACACATTACAGGACTTTACTCAGGAAGGCCCTGAGGAAATAGCCAGCCTGGCCGACGTAGACCCTTTGCTGACCGCGGCTCTAGACAGCTTCCAACCACTCTCTCAAGAGGCTTTTGATAGTCTTATAGAAAGTGTGTCTTCTGGCTCTCCTCTAGACCCTCTCCCCCCATAAAGTCTGGAAACTGCATGGGCGTAACACCTTCCCTTGGATGAGAATGATTTGCAATCAGTCCCTGATGGTTGGATCAGTTCCAGACTGCCTGAAATTAGCAGTGGTAACCCCACTGATTAAGAAACCTAATCTGGACCCTTTGGTACCTGCTAACTTTAGGCCTATTTCACTCCTGCCCTACCCGGTGAAAATTCTCGAAAAATCGGTAAGCAAGACACTGTCTTGCTTCCTGGAGGAGAATTTCCTGCTTGATAGGGATCAGTTTGGCTTTCGTCCTGGCCACGGGACTGAAACGGCTCTGGTCACCATGTTAGATAATCTTCGAATGCGTGCCGACAACGGGAATGCCATGATTTTAGTGCTTCTCGATATGTCGGCAGCATTCGATACGGTGAGCCATCTAGTCCTGGTGGAGAGACTAAGGCAGATAGGTGTCAAAGGAAGAGCGCTGCAATGGCTGCAATCCTACCTAGAAGGCAGACAGCAGGTAGTCACCATGACCCCTTTTTCCTCTAGTTGGTTTCCAGTTGCACACGGGGTGCCGCAGGGATCTGCTATCAGTCCCATCCTTTTTAACATCTACCTACGGCCCCTGTTCCCTCTAATTAAATCTTTTGGCGTCAGCTTGGTGAACTACGCTGACGACACGCAGCTGGCCTTCTCCTTGGAAGGGGATGATGCACTACCTATGGAGCAGTTCCTACAATGCATGAAGCAGACCACGGACTGGCTCAGAAGGAATTCTCTCCAGTTCAATAGTGGTAAAACTGAGGTGGTTTTCTGCTCTCCCACTAGGATTCCAAAACATCTACCTCCTGAATTTAGACTCTCTCCAGAGGAAGATCCCCTAAAACCGGTCAGTAAGGTACGCAATCTTGGGGTGATCCTTGATGATGACCTTCAAATGGGATCCCAGGCTAGTAAGACCATCTCAGTCTGCTTCGCTCTGCTGCGACTACTTGCAAGTATTCTACCCCTACTTCCTAGGGAGTCACGAGCTATGGTAGTACGCAGCACGGTTTTAAGCAGGCTTGATTACTGCAATTCCCTCTATTTGGGGGCTCCGCAGTATATCTTCCAGGGACTGCAGAGGATACAGTCAGCAGCAGCTAAATTAGTGCTCGATCGGCATCGCAGTTCGTCGGCCACTGGAGCACTGAGGGACCTACACTGGCTCCCTGTCAAGGAGAGGGTCTCTTTCAAGTCCCTGTGTCTGACCTTCCGAGCAGTGCACGGACTGGGCCCAGCTCCGATGCAGGACAAGTTTGTCCGTCATCTGCCAATCAGACAGCTTCGTTCCTCTACTGCAGGCCTTCTGACAGTCCCGAGATTCAAACGTTCCAGGGTAGGTGGAAGGGCCTTCAGCATAGTAGCTGCCAGTATGTGGAACAAGCTTCCTCTGAATCTGAGACAATGTAACTCTCTAACTGAATTTCGTAAGGGACTTAAAACCTGGCTCTATCCCAAAATCTAACCCGGTTCGCTCCCCCCTGTTCCTCTCTTGTCCTCTCTGGTATGGTTCTTCAGTCTAAAGCGCCAAGATGCCCGTCGGGGGATAGCTGCGCTATATAAGTTTCCCATCAATCATCAATCAATCAATCCTGGGTCTTTATCCAGAGATCTGAAGATGGAACTTCACTTGCTGTGTCCCCAAGCACAATGGTTTGGCCTTTGATAGACCCTCCTTCCCCAAACCATATGCTCCGATGTTCCTAGTTGTGTTTTGAGTCCGGCCCCTACGTTCTTCCACTAAAATCTTGACTGGATTATCTTTAGACAGGCCCCCCTGCCTTAATGGTAAAATGGTATAGGCAGTCTCATTTATCCCCATAACAGAACCTATATTAGATTTTGCGGTGATTGAGTTATTATCTGTGGATGAGTGGTGGTTTCTAAACCTACAGCCACCACCCCCATAGACTATTGCATGTAAATCAGGCGCACAATCCCCATTACCGTTTGTGGGAGTTTGTCAATCTACCAGATCAACGGGGCTGTATCTATTACTTACAGGAATATTAAAGCATGGTGTAGTAGTATCGCTATCCCAGCCACCTTGCTGTGATTCCCCTGGGTGGGCCCTTAGTTCCCAATTCTTATGTATCAAACTCATCCTCTCTTCAAAGGTGCCTTGTGGGTAGAAATAGCTAAGTGGTAATGTCTGGATTTTTTTACTTGTCAACAGAGTAGACCATCCTAGGATATGCTGGACCGTTCGTCTGTCCCTAAAGTTAATCAGAATACAATCCCCCTGTATATCTTTCTGCCGCTCACCTACCCAGCTAACCCTACGCACGTGGATAATTTCACTGTGCACCCAGGGTGGGAGGGGTCTGTTGTTGTTTAACCAATGTGATACTTTATTTCTTAGTTCTATGTATGTCTCCACTGACTAGTCTGTAGAATAGGTACTCCGGATAATACCACCACATACGAAGAGGAGGCTGGTGGTATATCTGTGCATGGGAGACGGGATTCAGTTAAATGGAGCAAATCTCCACATCTTTTTTTGCCACCCTCATTTGGGAGCCTATAATCCTTCTCCCAATTGGGTATACCCGCAGAACATTTAGCAGGGCCCTTTTCTTTATTCGCATCTTCACCATTTGGGGAGTCGCTGGCTCCCATTAGAGGAGTAGATGGTCCAGACCTGTCGGAAAGAGGGTGGGGAATGATAGATGGATTAGCCGAAACAGTCATTGCTTTAGTAGGCTGCTCAGGCACTACCCTTAGGGCCATATCTTTAGCACACTGGACCCCTTGGAGACTGGATGGTAGTTTAGTGCCCCAGGAATCTACTAGTGATGATAGTGAGTTAATTTTACTCATCACTTTGTCTAAACTATTTGAAATTGCTAGGTCTATATAGGCTTTGATATTGTTTACCATCTCTATAGCCCAATCAGGGGAATTCCTTCCATCCTTATTGCGTAAGTCTGATGTGCAATCATTGGTGGAGCTCCCAGATGATACGACCGGGATTCTGCATGAACATTTTTTGCCTGTGTCAGTTTTGATTTTCATTTGACTCTTTTTAATCTTAGGCGTATTATTTTCGATATCTCCCCCCTGATCTCCCCCTTGCTTTGATTATATCGCTGCTTTGCCCTGAGTTGCCGTTACATGGGAATTGTATATGTCATCTAGTTGTTGGATTTCCCTAGATGTACCTGTTTCCGGGGCTACCGAAAGAGAGGGTAATGTTGGCGTTATCGATAGGCGTCTCTCTGTTCGTGAGATTTCGCTAAATGGCCTGCTGCAGCATTTTATCTATGGCAGTGTGTTTTTCCATTGGGGTGCGGGGTTGCGTTTTCTGTCTAGTACTAATTCTATGGGGTGGAGGAGTATGTTTTCCCATATCCTAGTTTGCAAGGGGAGCACCTGGTTTCTCCCACTGGGACGGGAATTGATGTACTAGCTTGGCACAACTTCGAGCTCTATCGATGTAAAACCAATGGAGATACCAAACAACCTCGAAAGTGGGGGCCCCCTGGGATGTAATAGTCAATCGTTCGCAGTTCCAGGGACATGTCGATCCAGGGCGCTCACCGCAATGCCTTACTTGTGAAATCCAAGAGTGGGAAGTTAGAGGATAGGCCCAGCCCAGCCTCCTCCGGCCTGTGACGGGCAAGGACGGGCCTGCCCTTGGCCCGGGCTTCGCCCGGGCGCGTCCCGCGCTGCGGAGAAGGCAACATCGCTTTTGAACGCAAGTTAGGCTCCTCCCCCACACCTGAGGCCGTCTGAATGGACTGCAAGTTACCCTGGGACTTGGAGTCCCACCAGGGTCTGACGAGGCTCTGCAACGATGGAGATTACGGCGCTGGATAAGGATCGAGATGACACACCCTGGGACAGAGTTCCCACCAGGGTATTTGCTGTAGCCACATGCTGACCCCTGCAGAAAAAGGAACAACTGTGCATGTCCCGCGCTGCGGAGAAGGCAACAGCGCTTTCGAGCGCAAGTTAGGCTCCTCCCCCACACCTGAGGCCGTCTGACTGGACTGCAAGTCACCCTGGGACTTTGAGTCCCACCTGGGTCTGACGAGGCTCTGTAACGATGGAGATTACGGCGCTGGATGATGATTGAGATGATACACCCTGGGACAGAGTTCCCACCAGGGTATTTGCTGTAGCCACAGGCTGACCCCTGCAGAAAAAGGAACAACTTCGCGCGTCCCGCGCTTCGGAGAAGGCAACAACGCTTTTGAGCGCAAGTTAGGCTCCTCCCCCACACCTGAGGCCGTCTGACTGGACTGCAAGTCACCCTGGGACTTGGAGTCCCACCAGGGTCTGACGAGGCTCTGCAACGATGGAGATTACGGCGCTGGATGAGGATCGAGATGACACACCCTGGGACAGAGTTCCCACCAGGGTACTTGCTGTAGCCACAGGCTGACGCCCGCAGAAAAAGGAACAACTTTGCGCGTCCCGTGCTGCAGAAAAGGCAACAGCGCTTTTGAGCACAAGTTAGGCTCCTCCCCCACACCTGAGGCCATCTGACTGGACTGCAAGTCACCCTGGGACTTGGAGTCCCACCAGGGTCTGACGAGGCTCTGCAACGATGGAGATTACGGCGCTGGATGAGGATTGAGATGACACACCCTGGGACCGAGTTCCCACCAGGGTATTTGCTGTAGCCACAGGCTGACCCCCGCAGAAAAAGCAACAACTTCGCACGTCCAGAAACTGTTATCGACTTAAAAGATAAGATTGGTTAAACGTGCCTCACGTGGTATGGGACCCCTGCCCTAACCCGTGGAGTGGGGTCTGCGGGTCCGGAGCTGACACACTATACTGCTGGTGGAGGGAGCGGGTCAGAGCAAGGGATGCTATTTTTTTTCTAAACTGCACGAGCGCCAGGTTCTTTCCTTCATTCAGATCATTAGAAATTCAATATCCGAACAGTCCCTCCTCTCTCCTTTGGCCCCATAATCAGTCGGGAGTAGAGAGAAGAGAGGGGTGTGGTCCTTGTCACCGGTGTAAAGATTAAAGGACCTGCACAGTTGTGAACTGTTCCCTCATTGGCAATAACTCCTGTGTCCAGAGGTTTGCTTTGCAGGCAAATCTAGCTGAAGGCCACCAGGAAGCCCAAGGGAATACGAGACATACACACAGTGCATGGAAGCCCCCCCCCCATAAATACCAGAGGGGGGGTCTAAACAAAGAACCAATATCTTCAGATGAGTGTAGTGTTGCATGTGTCTGAAGAGTGAACTCACTCTTGGCACCCTCGTTTATTTCTTTTTGTTCCAGAGGTCTAGCACCCAGGTGACATTTGGGCTGGCCAGATGGAGAGATCCCCAGAAGAACCTGAGTGGGTCCAGTACATGCATTGTGCCTTTGGAATCAGGATGCTCTGGTCCCTGTTGGCCAGACATCTGCCTGCCTATCTCATCACCAAAGTCCGGGCCCCGCCCCTCGTAGCTTGGAGCAATCGACCCAGGTATTCTAGTACAAGAGCACAGGATGCACACATTTTAAAGGAATTGAAAAGGCCTAACGCTAAGAGGTGTGGAACAGCGGCCAGAGCAGCTGATTCCAGAGCACAAGGCTCAAGGTTCATGCCCGGCGCCGGCTCAGCTCAGCACCATGTGACTCTGGTTAATAACTCACTAAGGGGCATATTTACAAGCAGGCGATAAAAAATGATCACCGCTATTGCGGCCGTTTTCGGCCGAAAAGCGGCGATAATTTTATCGCCTAATTAGCAATGCCACGCTAACGTGTGAAACCTTGCTTTAGCGTCAGGAATCCTAACGCCCAGCTTTGCATCTCCAATGAGATGCAAAGTGAGCGTTCCTGACCTAACATGACAGGAGAAATGTCGCTAAGCGACATTTCTCCTATCATCAAACCCCCCGCCACGAATCATAGCGTCAGGAAATGTAGCGATAACCCCTGTTATCGCTACTTTCCTTACGCCTGCTTCAGGACTGACTTAGCCATGACATCCTATGGAGGGTGGATATCATGGCTAAGTTTGTGAGTCCCTATCAGCAAGCTAAGGCCACATTGCGTGAGATTATCGCTGGGTTTCCAGCGATAATCTCACGTTAGGCAGTTAGTGTGAGGATTTTTATCACTGAGGAGATAAGCGTTGCTAATAGCACGCTATCTCAGCGATAAAAATCCACATTACCCGGCGATAATTATCCTCACGCTAAGAGCGCTGGGTGTTGCTGATATGCCCCTTAGTCTCCTCGACGGCCCCAGCACCCTTAGGGGTGAGTAGTTCGCGCTTTACAAACACTGGATTTTCTTTTTTTTTTTACATTTGGAAGCTGAGCAGATTTTCTTGGCATTCGTTCTACAAACATGAAACTGTGAGACAGTTTGTTTTGAAGGTGGACAGCTGCTCTTTCATCTTTTGCAGGCTATCACTTTGTTTCTCTTGCCTCTTCCAGTCTTCTGGTTTTCATGATCAGCAGCAGGGTCCCAAATGCACAAGGTTAGCAAACTTAAATACAAAGCGATAGGGTTTAAAATGCGGGGGTTCGTGAGTGGCTAATGATTTAGAACAGTGTTTCTTTTTTTGTGTGATACATGGTTTTGGACCTCATACCAATTTGACATGGGAACTGAATAGTGCTACATAGTATTTATTTCAGGCTAATCACCCTGTTCATCGTCATTTACTGATAAAGGATAGTATGTAGTGCATACACTTCAGCTGTTCTGACTGACTAATGTTTTTTTTTTACTGTGCTGCCTCTTTATTGTTTATTATGAATGTGTGTTTATTTACTATTTCGCCTTGGGCATTACCATTTATATGTAAAATTGCTAATTACCTCCCATATTTCATCACTCATGACATGTTCTATGACATAATTGATAACATCACTGCTGACATCTGACATGACATCATTGCATTGATGACAACACTGTTCATGGCAGGGGTGCGCATAGCAGAGGTGTGAGTTATAGTTAATTTTCTTAACTGTAATTCGTGAAATATAAATATATATATTATTAACGGAGTGCAGCTATGGCGATCCGTTATCCTATGGCCGTTGGCCTTAACAATGGCCACCAAGACACAAAAGAGCCTAAATGCAGCACAAATATCACCCAGATGTAGCCCACATGCAGCCCAATGACAGAAGTGTGCATTTTAAGTTTTATATTGTGCAGACTTGTCAGGTATTGGAGTGCTTTACATGAGCATTGGTTACATCACACAAGATCAAATTTATTTTGGTTGTAGACATGGGGAGACTAAGTGATTTGACCAGAATCACAAAATGTCGAGCTGAAGCAGAAACTTCAACCTGGTTCCCCAGTTGCAAAGTCTGCAGTTCTGGAAGTAACACCACATCCTCTCCCCTAAGTGCAACATTTAATCAAGTGGTCAACTGGATAAAAAAACATAAAGATAACAAATAATTTAAAAGTGCTTTGTCGCTATTTGAAAACTCAGAAAATATGCCCTCATTTTAGTTTTTTGGAGCACTAACCATACTTTTTATGCAAATAAGACCCTCTCATATATGTAATTTCTAAAGGAACTGCTCTAGGTATTACAGTGTTGATTGCATCAAGATGACGTCAGGCGTTCCACACTTTTGTATTAAATATAGAATGTTAGCAATCTAGTTTTTCATTAGGATACTGTTGAGAGGCAGAGGCCAGGGGCACGGACTCTGAAAATTGAAGGCAGGTAGGAGGGTGTAGAGGCAACAATTTGACCACACTGGGCAGGCAGGAAGGGTAGTGGCAGCACAGCAGACTATGGAGGGCAGTGGAAAGGGGAGCAGGGGCAACAAACCAACAATACAGGACTGGCAAGAGAGGCTGTGGCAATATAATAGACCATTGTGGGCAGAAGGAAGAGGCAGTGGTAGTACAACCATACATGCCAACAGACCCGATTCAGCTAGGAAACATCCAATGTTTTTAAGCTCAAATGGGCTTTATTTGATCTGTCTCCTGTCTACAATCTCCTCATTTTCAATGTAACTCAAAGGGGAAAATCAATACCCCAGCTTTTTTTTTCAAAATCTCCCTCTTACCAAGTTCAAAATGTTCGCAAGTATGGTACATTGGATCATGGAAGGCAGGAGGAATTGGGGTAGGGACATGGACTCGGATAACAGAGGACAGGAGGGACATTGAGAGGTGCACCAAACTGACCCTACAGGGCAGGCATCACGGTTTGCAGCAGCACAATATACCACACAGGGCATGCGGGACGGGAGTGCAGCATAACAATCCATAGAAAGCAATAGGGAGGGGACAGGACAATGCAGATGGACAACAGAGAACAGAGGGGAATGAGGCAATGGTAGCTAGCTGACCGTAATTGACATACAGGAGAGAAAGCTGCAGCATAACATACTGTAAAGGGCAGGAGGGACGGATCAGGGGCATTACAATGGAACAGACAAGCCAAGAGGAAGGGAATAGGGGTCTGCACATGGAAACAGAGGGCTGGGGGCAAGGGAGCAGGGCAGGAGCAGCAAGATGACCATGGAGGTCAGGCAGAATGGGCACTAGAAGCAAGACACACCATGGAGAGCAACAGTGATACTATGATGGCATACACACAGACCATGGAGGGAAGGTGGGAGGGAGTCAGGGGCAGCTAGCTGACCACACAGCGAAGGTGTAGGGGGCTGTGGCAGCACAGAAGACCATGCATGGCAAGCGGGAGGGTTAGTGGCAGCACAACGTCTATGATGGGCAAGAAGGAGGGTGCAGGGGCATGCACAAAGGACCATGGAGGATAGAAGGGAGGGTCAGGACCTGGGCACAGACAAGAGAGTCAGGGGAAAGGGCCTCACAACAGGCCACGCGGGGCAGGCAGGAGGAGCAGTTGCAGCACAACAGACCAGGGAGGGCAGAAGGGTGTGGCAGTAAAATGGACCATGGAGGACAGGAGGAAGGGGATAGGGGTATGGAATGTGGAAAGGCAGGGTGGAGGTGGCAGGGACAGGTTACAGTCATCTGTCAATGCTAGGCAGGTGGGAGAGGAGTGGCAGCTCAACAGAGCACTCAGAGTAGGCAGGTCCATGGAACATGGTGGACAAAAAGGATGGAGCAGGGGCATGCACAAAGACATCGGAGGGCAGGAGGAAGTAGAATAGGGGCAGCAAGCTAAGCATAGAGGCTAAGCAGGGGGTCAATGATGGAGCATAGTATTGGGCAATGGAGGGCAGGAGGAGTGGACTGGTACATCAGGCTAAATGGAGGGCAGTGGCAGCACATCAGACCATGCATGGCAGGAGGGAGGAGGCTAGTCCATGGATTCAGACAACAGAGGATAGGGAGGAGGTGGCTGGGGCAGCAAGCTAACTGTTCAGAGAAGGCAGGTATTAGGAACTTTATTGTTTTTAAAATGTGTGTCTGTGCGAACTACTTAAAATATGAACAAGTATACAGCATAATCTCACTTTTATTCAGGAAGAAGAGGACGTTTGTGACTGTGACTCCGGGCTCACTTGGCAGAAACACCCCCTGACCCTCCACCCCCATCGCAAAATGTAATGCTCGTGAAAAGGGTAGGTGAACGCAGTGTTGTATAGAATATAGTCCTGAGAGCACGATTGAAAATGAAAACTAGATATCGTGTATGGTATAAACTATGCACCAAAAAGTGTGATATAAGATGAACCGGGGCGTGAAATATAATATGCAATACATTGTGCTCAATGACAGATTCATTGGAGAGTGCGAGATATTACAAGCACTAGCGCGTGCTATGCGATATGCACCTTGGAGTGTATTATGCACAGGGCAGTGTTGTGTAACCTAACTAGTCTCTAAAGTTGTAATATAAAATATGTACCTGGGGAGTGTAACGTTGCATATACACTGTGGCAAAGATATGGATCCCAGATTGTAATATGTATGGCATAGTGCTGTGCGTTATAACATAGGCATTGAGGAAGGCACGTTAGATGGGGCAATATAACCCGTGCAAATGCAAATGTGGCATGACATTCACGGGGTGGTGTTTCAGTGAACATGGGCTAGAGAATGTCATAGCATACGCACTAGCTGGTGGAATACAACACTGAGGTGTGTGGCACTCGGTGGGCACTGGTGGGTGTAACACAGCATTGGGCTCAGCCAGGATCGCGCTGTGACTCTCAAGTGAATTTCGTCTCCTTTCCAGAGAGTAAAATAAAAAGTATCACACATCCGGCGGTGTATGTGTGTTTTATTAACCGTGAGGGGGGTTTCTTGCATAGTTTTGGTCGAATTTTTGTCGAATCCCCTTTGAATGGCTTGGTGTGCGTGTGTATTAAATGTGCCCGTCAATAGCTACCCATGTTTGTATAAATAAGCGACAAGGGTATCTACTTGGAGAGTATCCACCGGCGGGGGCGCCGGGATTAGGCACGGTAGGGTGTCAGACACGTCAGAGCTTCACTAGCGGTGTAAATACATTACACGTGGATTCATTGTATGCATAGTCGCCTTTTAATGAATATCACGCAAATCGTCATGGTGATAGTTACGTACGGTTTGTCCAGCATGTCCTAGGTGTTTCTATTAATATATATTAAAAAAAAACAAAAAAAAAACAAAGGCCGGCCCCGGGGAATGGGTTCCCCGGAGCCATAAGTGGCCTGAGGAGGGGGACAACGCAGCCCCCCTCCTAAAGAAACAAAAAAAAAAGGGCCATGCCCCGGGGGTTGGGGTCCCCGGGGCCGATTAAGGCCTCGGGAGGGGGGCCACACGGCTCCCTTCCAATTTTTTTCTTTAAAAAAAAAAAAAAATTACAGGGCAGGCCCTGGGGGATGGGGTCCCCAGGGCCAATAAATTAGAAAAAGAAGGGGGGCCACACAGCCCCCCTTCTTAAAAAAAGAAATAAAAGACTGGCATCGCGCCGGAGGCCACGCCCCCTCTTTGCAGCACTCTGCAAACGTGCCCCCTGGTGAGTTGTAAGTTGGGGAATTAATTCCCCTTCAATACTGAGGGTCCCTGAGGGCCTGCTAGCCCACCAGGTACCTCCAGTAAGCGCCACAGAGCTGCGATGCAGAGAGGTGGTCTGAGGCCACGCCCCTTTTTACACCTCTCTGCAACGCAGCTCAGTGGCTCTTAATGAAGGTACCTGGTGGCCTAGTTGGCCCCTAGGGACCTTCAGGATTCAAGGGGACTTAATCCCCCAACTTAGAACACGCCAGGGCGTGCGTTTGCAGAGTGCTGCAGGTAGGGGGTGGGGCTTGATTTCACAAGTTAGCAATCCTGCTGTGTGGGACTTACTGGAGGTAATAAAAGGTGTAGTTGGCCCCCAAGGTTGATGTTAGGGGCTAACTATCCCTCCTGTTACTTCCGCTAAATCCCACATAGTGGGATTGCTAAAAGGTGTTTGAAGGCCACGCTCACCTTTCTCCACCACTCTCAAGTGCGACTGCTATGTTATAGTTAGAAATTAGCATTTAAAAAACCTTTGAAATTCACTGAAAAAACCCTAGGTTTCAGGGACGTAATGGTTAGTTGGACATTTCTCTCACACAAAACCATAGAAATTCCCCCGTTATAGTTAGTTCAGCTAACTATAACTCACGCACCCGCAATGCACTGCTGATGACATCACATAGTACATCATTCATGACATGGTCAGCGACATTACTGATGATATCACTGATGACATCTCAAATGACATCACTGATGTGTAAGTCCATGAGTGGGTCTGTGAGTGTGTGAGTGGGTCTGTGAGTGGGCGTGTAATTGTGTGTGTGGGTCTGTGAGTGGGTGTTTGAGTGTCTGTGATGGTCTGTGAGTGGTTCTCTAAGTGTCTGTGCGGGTCAGTGACTGGGTTTGTGAGTATAAGTGTGGATCTGTGAGTGGGTGTGTGAGTCTCTGTGGGTCTGTGAACAGGTGTCTGAGTGTATGCGAGGGTCTGTGAGTGAGTGTTTGAGTGTCTGAGTGGGTCTGTGAGTAGGTGCATGAGTGTCTGAGTGGGTCTCTAAGTGAATGTGTAAACGTCTGTGTGGGTGTGTGAGTTGATGTCTGTGTCTGAATGGGTCTGTGAGTGTGTGATTGGGCATGTGAGTGCCTCAATGGATCTGAGACTAGGTGTATCGGTATCTGAATGGGTCTGTGAGTGGGTGTCTCAGTGTCTGAGTCGGTCTGATTGTGGTTGTTAGAGTGTCTAACTGGATCTGTGCCTTGGTGCATCAGTGTCTGATTGGGTCTGTGAGTGGGTGTCTGAGTGGGTCTGTGAGTCAGTGTGAGAGTGTCTGAGTAGGTCTATGACTGAGTGTGTCAATGTCTGAGTGGGTCTATGAGTGAGTGTATAAGTGTCTGAGTGAGTCTGTGAGTGGGTGTGTGAGTGTCTGAGTGGGGCTGTGACTGGGTGTTTAAGTGTCTGGGTGGGTCTTTGACTCCCTGTATGAGTGTGTGAGTGGGTTTGTCAGTGGGTGTGCGAGTGGGTTTTTTGAGTGTCTGAGTGGGTTTTTGAGTCAGTGTGTAAATGTCGGCATGAATCTGTGAATGGGTTTGCGGGTGCCTACATGGTTAACTGAATGGGTCTGTGAGTGCCTGCATGGATCTGTGAGTTGGTGTGTCAATGCCTGCATAGGTCTGTGAATGGGTGTCTGAGTGTCTGTGAGGGTCTGTGAGTGAGTGTGTGAATGTCTGTGTGGGTGTGTGAGTGGGTGTCTCAGTGTCTGAATGGGTCTGTGAGTGTGTGTGTGTGATTGGGCATGTGAGTGTCTAAATGGATCTGAGACTAGATGTATCGGTATCTGAATGGGTCTGTGAGTGGGTGTCTGAGTGTCTGAGTGGGTCTGATTGTGGGTGTGAGAGTGTCTAACTGGATCTGTGCCTGGGAGCATCAGTGTCTGATTGGATCGTCTGTGAGTGTGTGTCTGAGTGTCTGAGTGGGTCTGTGAGTCAGTGTGAGAGTGCCTGAGTAGGTCTGTGACTGGGTGTGTCAATGTCTGAGTGGGTCTATGAGTGGGTGTGTAAGTGTCTGAGTGGGTCTTTGACTCCCAGTATGAGTGTGTGAGTGGGTTTGTCAGTGGGTGTGTGAGTGGGTGCATGAGAGTCTGAATGGGTTTGTGAGTCACTGTGTAAATGTCTGCATGAGTCTGTGAATGGGTGTGTGGATGCCTACATGGTTATCTGAGTGTGTCTGTGAGTGACTGCATGGATCTGCGAGTTGGTGTGTCAATGCCTGCATATGTCTGCAAGTAAATGTCTGAGTGTCTGTGTTGATCTGTGAGTGGGTACATGAGCATCTATGACTGGATGTGTGAATGCCTGTGTGGGTCTGTGAGTGGGCGTGTCAATGCCTGCATATGTCTGTGAGTGGGTGTGTGAGTGCATATATGACTCTGTGAGTGGGTGTGTGAATGCCTGTGTAGGTCTGTTAGTGGGTGAGTGACTAACTGGGCAGGCCTCTAAATGAGTGTAGGAGTACCTGTGTGGGTATCCAAGTGGCTCAAAAAGTTTTTTTTTCAAGGTGTGCCAAGATTCACAAATTCATCACGGATTTGCACATGGTCCGCACTGAGCCTCGCGGGGATCTGTGGATTCCAAAGGGGAAAACCCACCAATATAACAATTTTGTACCCGACATAGGTCCCTCTCACACTCTAACACACCGTTGGGGTAAAGGCACCTCTTTATAATCATTTTGCAGATACATTTTAAGACCCCAGGACCGTTCTACAATACTTAAAATGGCGGATGCAACCTCCCAGTCAAGAGTTGGTCAGCCAATCACGGCATTGCTAGTCAATCAATCAATCAATCAATCAATCAATCAATCAATCAATCAGGGGTTTATAAAGTGCAGCTACTCCCTGCGAGGGTCTCAAGGCGCTAAGGGGGGGACTCCGTAGCATACTGGGATCATCCGCAGAGCCAGGTCTTTAGGAATTTCCTGAACTGGGACAGTGTGAAGGTGTGCCAGAGGTGGAGGGGAAGGTAGTTCCAGACCTTGGCTGCCAGGGAGAAGGACTTCCCTCCCATTCTGGTCTTGTAGATACGTGGGATTGTGGCCAGAGAGAAGTGAGCTGATCAGAGGTGTCTCTTGGGTGCTTGGAAGGAGAGGCGGTTATTTAGGTATGCTGGTCTGATGTTGTGGAGGGCCTTGTAAGCATGGGTGAGGAGCTTGAAGGTTATTCTTCTTTATATGGGAAGCCAGTGGAGATTGTGGAGGTGTTGGGTAATGTGGTGGTGGCGGAGTATAATTAGGACTAATCTGACTGCGGTGTTCTGGACAGTCTGGAGCTTGTGAAGTAGTTTCTTGTTGATTCTAGCATAGAGAGCATTGCCGTAGTCCAGTTTGCTGCTGATGAGGGCATGCAAGACCGTATTTCTGGATTCAGTGGGATCCATCTGAACGTTTTTCAAAGTATGCGGAGGGTGTTGAAGCATGCCGAGGATACGGCGTTGATCTGACGATTCATCTTGAGTACTGAGTCTAGTATGATGCAGAGGTTTTGTGCATTGTCCGTCGGGCTGGTGTCGTTTCCGAGGGCAGGGGGCCACCACGTGTTGTCCGAAGCAGAAGGGGTGGAGCCAAGGATGAGGACTTCTGTTTTCTGAGAGTTGAGTTTCAGGAGGATGAGCTGTGTGTCGTCAGCGTAGGAGACTATGTTGAGCCAGTGGTTTCTGAAGATGGTTGCGAGGGGGGCCATGTAGATGTTGAAGAGGGTGGGGCTGATGGAGGATCCCTGAGACACTCCACATCTGGTCTCTGTTGATTCCAAGAGGAAAGTCGGGAGTCTGACTCGCTGAGTTCTGCCTGTGAGAAATGAACATATCCAGTCAAGGGCCTTTCTGTGAAAGCCGGAGTCCTGTAGTCTGGTGGCTAGTGTGTGGTGGGATGACGGTGTTGAAAGCAGCTTAGAGATCAAGGAGGATGAGGGCTTCCATTTGGCCCTGGTCAAGGAGGGAGCGGGTGTCGTCGGTGGCAGTGAGTAGGGTGGTCTCTGTGCTGTGGTTCCTGCGTAATCCAGATAGGGAGGCATCAAGTACGTTGTTGGCTTCAGTGAAGTTTGCTAGCTGAGTGTTGATAGCCTTTTCAATGACTTTGGTTGCAATTGGGAACAGGGTCTGCCGAGGGTTCTTCAGGAGGGGGTTGACTTCAGTGTGTTTCCAGTCATCGGGGAATGTGGCAGTTTCAAGGGAGCAGTTGAATGTCCTGCGTAGCTCAGGTGCGATGGCTGTGGTGGCTTTGTGGAAGATGTGGGGTGGGCAGGGGTCTGAGGGTGCTCTAGAAGGTGTCTTATGCCGTGTGTGTGGTTCATCTGTGCAGGGTCTGTTGGGTGGTGTTGTTGGGGGTGGGAGCTTGGGAGGTGCAGAGGTCTTGGTTGGGGAAGTTGTCGTAGATCATCTTCATCTTGAGGTGAAAGAAAGTGCTGAGTCTGTTGCAGATGTCTTGGGAGGGTGGGACATCTGTTGTTACGCTGCAGGGTTTAGCAAATTCTTTGATGATGGAGAAGAGTTCTTTGGAATTGTGGACATTGGTGAGGATTCTGTCTTGGAGGAAGTCCTTTTTTTGGCTTGGATGAGGTGGTGATGTACTGTGGTGGCTGCTCTGTAGGCATTGTGTATTTCTGGGGTTTGTTGTTCCTCCATATCTTTTTGAGTTGTCGGCAGGAGCTCTTGGATTCTTGGAGTGCAGGGGTGAACCAGCTTGCTTTCTTCATGTGTCACCCTGTGGCTGTTTTGAGGGGAGCAAGGGTGTCGGCGCAGTTCACGATCCAGAGATGGAGATTGCGTGTCATGGTGTTAGCATCTGGCGTTGTCGGTGGTGGGATGCTGGTGACTTTGTTTCAGCTTCTACATGGGCAGCAGTGGGCCTGCTTGTGGACAGCTGCTTTTCTGAAGGAGAAGTGGATTCAGCAGTGGTCTGTCCAGAGGAGTTCTGTGGTGTGGCTGTAGGAGATGCTGTTGCCATCTGCGAAGACAGGGTCGAGTGTGTGTCCAGCTGTGTGCATGGGGACAGTGACGAGTTGCTTCAGTCCTATATTGGGGAGGTTCTCTAGGAGGGCGGTGGTGTTGGAGTCATCGTGGTTGTCCATGTGGAAGTTTAGGTCTCCGAGTAGTATGTAGTCTGTGGGGTGCGATGTGGTCGGTGATGGTGTCAGTGAAAGGAGCGCATGGACAAGGCGGCCTGCAGATGAGGGCTCCGCAGAAAGTCATTTTAGGGTTGGTCTTGATCTGGAAGTGGAGATGTTCCATGAGGGTCGTAGTGTCATCCGGGTCGGGTCGGTGGTTGTCAAGCGCAGGGAGCTTTTATGGACGGTGGCGATGCCTCCTACTGAGCGGGTGGGTCTGTCTTTTCTCAGGATCTTGTATCCATCGGGAATGGTGGGTGCAATATTAGGCATGGAGTTGACATTGGTCCAGGATTTGCCACTCAGCCACTAGTCTGCATTACCAAAAATAACTCACCCTGTTGGAGAGGACCATCTCTTTCATGGAATTCCCTCAGATTTTGCCTCCTTATGCTGAACCCATTTTTACTGGCACGCTTTACTCTTGCAAACCAATGGTAAGCATGGAAAAATGAGCATACACCTAGTTGGCATATTTAACTCACTTATAAGTCTCTAGAATATGGTACTACAAGTGCCTACGGCCTGTAAATTCAATGATGCAAGTGGGCTGCAGCACTCATTATGCCACCCAATAAAGAAGCACTGTAAAACATGTCTCTTGGCCTTCCTTTTGCCAGGGATAAACCTTCTCTTTTTTCGTTTAATAACTATAAGTGACTTTTAAGGTAGGTCTTAAATGCCCAAGAGGCAGGGTGCATGGGATTTAAAAAGTAGTACATGCATATTTAATATTTTACATGTCCTGACAGTGGACAACCTTCAAAGTCTTTTTTCATTCTGAAGACTGGATTCCCATAGGAAAACACTGGGTGACACCAACTTATAGTAATTAATTTCAGTTCAGGAGCAACTAGAAATATGGTTTAAGGAGTCATTTTAATTTTAATTTAAGATCTAACTTAATGGTCAAGTGTACTATACATTACTGTTTTGAAAATTACACTTTTAGAAAGTTGAAATTTTCCTACCTGAGCCAAATGTGGCTTTGTGCCAGTGTACACTGTCACATAGGAATTTAATAGATCCTTGGTTAGGTGTGAAATGGCTCCCAGATGTGAGACAATGAGAGAGGGGTTGCCCTTCGCCACACAGGATGGTCATCTAGGCTATGCTCAGGAATTTAATTAAGGTCAGAGGATGGTTACCCTGTCACAGGCATATGTAGGTCATATATGGGAATGTCCCCTTTTGTCTTGCTAGACAGCCAGGCACCTATCCTAGTGGGATAAGTGCTACCTCAGAGTGACCACAATGAAGGGTTTGCTCATTATCATACTCAAATCTCTGGTTGAGTACTGGAAGCTCTGCATAGGAGAATACATTTTCTGCCATGTTGGTTTTTGGTAGAGATGGGCACTGTGGAAAGGTCAAGGTAAAACACAGACGAATCGCTGCAAAAGTGGGTTGGTTTGCACCTGGAAACATTACCCCCATTGGTTAGATAGTGGCCAGGAGTTTCAATTACCTACGGGCTGGCACTGGGCATAAATGTGGCACCTCCAGTACCCTTCTCAGATCACTTATGGACCTGTGGAGTTACTCTGTCTGTGAACCGAGAAGAGGCATGAAAGGTGGACCTGCTCTCCCTCTTGTACCCAGGACAAAGAAGTGAACTCCTAGTACCATACGGCTGATCTCCTCTATGGGCTGCAAGGACACAGCAAGCTCCAAGAGGCCTTTTTCCTGCATTCCCAGCTGACCATTTCCAACTGGAACTGCCCAGGACCATGCTGCTAGCCTCTTCGGGAGTGAGTTTTGACCCCCAATTGCTGTCCCCAAGTTCCTGGACTCTTGACTGGTATCAAGGTGTACTTCTACTGAAATTTCCTGAAACCTTGGACTTTGAAACGTTTTGCCAACGTTTTGCTCTGAGAACAGATGGGGAACCGGGAACAACCTGCCAAACCTATTCAATAAAGGTGCATCACCGTTTGACTAAAGATTCAGGTTGTTCCTGCTACATTCTTCTCCACATTAGCAATTCTGATCTAGCAGGACCTCGCCGAGAAGGTATACAGCCTTATGGAGTCCTCTTCAGATACATCATGCAGCTTTGCCCTGCTGAAAGAATCTGACCTCCAAAGAAGTGACTAAGTCCGAAGGTAAAAATCTTCAGCAGGCAAACTCACAAAAAGTATGTGGCTGGTGGGGGACGTTCTCTGGGGATGAAATTCAAATTTTTCCTGCTCAGAGCTCCCCCACCAAAAGTCAACATCTTCACCGAGACCTCGTCCAGTGGCTATGCGACAATGTGGAGCCCTCTTCAGCAACAGTCTGCTGTCTTGCCCCACTGAGGGCTTTGGACTTCCATTCCAGAGACTAAATCCTAAGGTAAAACTTTTCAATGGGACAAACCCGATCCCTGTATCCGACTCGTGCTCTATCACTGTCAGCCTTAAACCTTACCCTTGTCCTGGTCAAACTAAACCTGATGTCCTTGGTTGGTGCTTAACACATTTTGGTGCTAATCTTAAGCTTTAAAAATTCATAACTTCAGGTCTACTGATATAATTTTTGCCATTTGTTTGTCATTGTATATATTACTAATCTATTATTAAAATTTGTGTGGGATTTTCCTTGTGTTATGTTTTTACTTGTTTATTGTTTGATTACTGCATAAATACTTTACACTTCAAGTTAAGACTGACTGCTTTGTGCCACTCTACCAGAGGGTTAAGCACAGGTATATTTAGTGACTTTTGTGGTTCAACCTGACAAGGATTGTGAAAACATCTTCTTCTTGTTTACTACCAACTCTTTCTATCAGTTCAACTTCCTCTTCTTACTCACCACAGCTATCTCCTTATGGTACTCTTCCAATATGATGGTGTATTGATTTTCCAGATGGGACAAGTGGCACCCAGTAATGTAATGTCCACCTGGCTTACCAAAAGAAACTGCTTTGTCAAAGTGAGCATTTTGATATGTGCTCCCCTTGCGGCCTAAGTCTAAAGATGCTCTAAAACCGAAGAGTCAAGCTTTCTTATCAAACCAATTCCTGAAGAACATTGTGAGATGAAGCTAGGTTTTTTGTTTGCCTTTCTCAAGGATGGGGTGTGACTGCAGTGGGGGTGATGTTTGCTACAGGTTTTCAGCTTTGGAAAAGATAGAAGGCGGTGGTCTCAAGGTTCTACATGACTCAGAACCTTTTGAACAGAGGTGAGCTTCAATTCCTGTATGCAACTCTCTACACGAACATGCACTAGTTCATCATCTTCCTCACTTCCAAGGCTTTCGGGAACGTGCCTTTTCCTTTGTCACTCATGGCACGTGTTAGACTTGGCATCTTTGTCATGGTTTCCCCTTACTTTTTGCCTCTACCTCCTGTATTTGTGATGCTGTGTTGGCTTTCGTTTTTGCTTGCTTAGATGCTTTGGGCACTTTGCCACTGCTGATCAGTGTCAAAGTGTAAGTGATCCATGTGTAAATTGTTATTACAATTGGTACTCCCTGATTGGCATATTTGATTTACTGGTAAGTCCCTAGTAAAGTGCACTGAATGTGTCAGGGCCTGCACATCAAATGCTACAAGTGGGCCTGCAGCACTGTTTGTGCCTCCCACATAAATAGGCCTGAAAACGTATCTCAGACCTGCCACTGCAGTGTCTGTGTGCAGTTTTAAACTGCCATGTCAACCGGGCAAGTGCACCTATTTGCCAGGCCCTAACCTTCCCATTTCTTACATGTAAGGCACCCCTATGGTAGGCCCAAGGTACCCTCATGGCCAGGGTGCATTGTATGTAATAGGCAGGACATGTACTGGTGTGTGTGACATGTCCGGATAGTGGAATACTGCCAATTTAGTTTTTCACTATTGCAAAGCTATTTGTACTATAGGATACAATGGGAGGTACTTTGAAACATCTTACAAGTATAACTTACCATTAAGACAAGATGGAGAAATAAAGTTTAGGCTCTCTGAACTCAAAATGTAATAACACATGTTTTAGGAAATATGGTTTTTAAATTAAGTGTTTGAAAATGCCACTTTTAGATAGGGGGCATTTTCTTGTTTAACCATTGTGGGCCTCTGCCTGTTTGTATATTGGCTATCTGGTTTTGGAGTGACAGGGGCTGGAGATGTGCATTCACTGTAGACAGCCACTAGGGGGGGTTAAGTTAAGCCTGCCCTTCCTGAATGACTCAGAGATGAGCTGAATAGACCTTAGCTGCATTTAGAGTAGTGGGAGGAGTTTTCCTTGCACCTGAATAAGGCCTGTCTCCCTTGCACCATACTGTCTGCACCCCCTGTGGTCATACTGCACCAGTGAGGACAGAACTGGTTTGGAATCGCAAGATCGCAGTACCAAAGCACTCCCAACAATAGTAAAAGAGAGTAGTTTCGAAATTTCATATTCACATGATTATTAATTTTAAAATTGAAAACATAAGTCAGATGGTTGTAGACTGCAGCATGTATTAAAACCAGGAAAAACAGCTGACACGTGTTTCGTCACGCAGTAACGTCTTCAAGGCTAGATTCACAGTCAGGTGGTCATGAGTAATAGCAGAAAAATGTGAATCAAAACGTATCATTGAGGAGTAATAAAGATGTAGTAGAGTCTTTGTTCTAAGTATTCTAAAAATTGTGAATTTGTCCAAATTGCTCTTCCTTCTATTTTGGGTAAGTGGCCTCCCATTTCGTTGCTGGCCACAAAAATATGTCCTGCAATGTGGCGTACGACATCTGTAATGTGTATCAATTCTGGATAGTCGACGCATAGAAATCCATGACAAGTCTCCTGCATCTGATTAGTGTGCGCTCTTGTCTGAGTGATATCGGCATCCCGGAAGTGGTTTGGACTGTGCACAGAGACCCTTGCACAAAGAGAACTAAGACAACATGGGGTATAAGTAGTAGACCTTAAACCCCAGAAGTTTAGATCACTTCTGGACTTAAAAGGAACCTTTGCCAAGGAGAAGAGCTGAAGAGCTGTGAGGAGGAGTACTGCCCCTTTGCTGTGTGCTGTGTGGGGTTGGCCTTCACTTGCTGTTTCTGCCAAGGAAAGGACTAAGACTGGAAATTTGCTGCAAACCTGCTTGAAGAACAATCTCCAAGGGCTTGTGTGTGCTGGCCTCCTGTTCTGAAGTCTCAGGGACACAAAGACTTCACCCTCAGCTCCCCTGAACACTGCTGCTGAGAGTTCTGACCTGCCAGGAGGCGCCTATTCCAAGTCTGGTCCTCTGCAGGTTGTTCCTGCTGTTAGGAGCTGGAAGAAACCTGAAGAGCTGAGAAAATCGATGCATCGCCCTTCTTGCTGCAGTTTTTTCCTGAAGTAGCACCACCCTGCGAGAAGAATCTCCATGCACAGCCGCGCCGCTGCAGTGGTGACGCAGTACCTGTCGGGGCTGCAAGAACCGACACATCGTGGCATCACGGCTGAAGAAACCGACGCAATGCCGCTTGCCGCCACCCCATTGATCGTCAGCACATCCCGGATTTCCACGCATTGCACCTGTGTGGTAAGTTATCACAACGTATCACCCGCAGACCAGAACCGTATTGGAGTCGATGCATCACTACCCCCTACAGTCTGGATTCGATGCATCACTTCTGTTGCCTCACCTCCCCAAGGACTCAGGAACTGACACATCACTTTGTTTCTTGATGGTTCCCTTCTCTGCGGCTGTTTGGCCTTGTGAATTTTAACACATCTACAGGTACTTTGTGTAGAATCACGCATCCATAGTTTTCTATGGATCCAGTTGCTTTAACACTTTTAAAGTCATATTCTTGCTACATGTTTGTTGGATTTTTGTCGTTTTGGTCTTGTTGAGTTTAGATAAAGATACTTTATTTTTCCTAAACTGGTGTGGTGTCCATTTGTTGTGTTATCACTGTATTACTGTGTGTTTTGAGTAGAAATACTTTACACATTGCCTTTGGGATAAGCCTGTCTGCTCGTGCCAAGCTACCCAGGGTTATTTGAAGTGTGTATCCCCTTATCCTGACTGAAAGCAAATATCCCATTTGGACAAAGGTACCTTACTCTGCCAACTAGAGACCCCCATTTCTAGCAGCACATCTCCAATCCATGGCAAGATAATAGGAAGTGGGGCTTGGAAAAAATGGGGGATGTGCTTTCTTTTCCTTGCAGGAGGTCACAGAGTTGATGTGTCCAAAGTAAGTGCAGTCATAAAATCCTACTCAGTATCAAGCTCAATTCCTACTCTGTCCCTACCTCTGGACGATCAGATGTGGTTGCTTTTGATTTTCCTGTGAAGATGATTCCATTGGCTCTTTGAACCATTTTTCGATTCACTGCTCTCAACCATGACTAGAGTCACTGCAGCTCTGAGACACATCTGCTTTGGTTATGGTAGTGGTGCTGTGGTTTTCGATCAAGGGCTATTCCTCTTCCCAATTTCTTCCTGTCCATTGAAGGGTGCAGTACGTGTGCAGCATTGAACGAAAATGGATTGGGGCTTGCTCCTCCTGGTGGCATTGGTAACAGACTTCTTTTTCTCCTCACTGGCTACTTTCTTAACAGGAACTTCCATCTTTGAGGTAATTTTCATTACTTCTTTTATGGTATAGCAGCATGAGCATAAGCACTTAGACCTGACAACAATTGTGATTATTTGTTTAGATGGGTTCTCACCCATCTCAAATAATACAGCAATCGCTTACACACCTCTTTCCATTTCCAGTCCACAGGCATACGCCTTTATGAGTCCTCTTACTTCCCATAGAAGTAGATAGGCTTTATTCCTTCTTTTTCATGTTGATGTGGAGACTTACAAATTGATTTCTTCTTCCAAAAAGAGACAGACCTGTTGAACAAGAAAATAAAAATAATTTTAGTCTTAGTCCAGGTAAACAGAGAAGGTTCATGAGAATCAAGAGATGCTGGCATGCAAATTACTGCAATGGTAACCAAGTAACACTCCTAGCATTCACACTGAATCAAATATTAACCCAAGCATGCGATACCAAATTTACCTAAGCTTAGCCCATCACATCCATCACACAAATAAACATTTGGCATTTACGGATGCACGTTACCTGTTCCAAGCATGGTGTCCTCAGAATCACCCTTTTTCCCTTGAAAGCGACATGCATAAGCTGTGTAATGCAGCCCGTATCATCTTTGTTTACAGCTGAGAATGGGAATGCAGAGTTACGCTTGAGAGGTAGACCATTTTTCGGGAAAAGGTCAGGAGGCATCCATGGCTGACTTGGATACCATTGATTACTCACTACAAAGCCTGTGCTTGACTTTCAGGTTGAATTTGTTTTCTTTCTTTGTCACAACTCACCACCAGGCTAAATGGCTGAATTCTCTTTGATTGTTTATCTGTGTAAGCACACTTATCCATTTAAGTTAATTTACATTAGCTGCACACAAAATCTAAAAATAGAAATGTTTTTTCCATTTCTGTTCTTTTTTCATACAGGTCATTTCTATTGTAAAATGTATTCTTTTTTCATCTGGAAAGTACAGTTCATCCTTAAATTCAGGTGGGCCATCTGGAGGATGATCACTTGTCACAATTGTGATGTCCGATGAACATCCCTTTATCATGTTTGTGTCTTTAAGAGCCTATATCTGGGTATGAAATATTTATTTTATTTAATCATTGTCAGTCTCTCCATGTTTTGAGGAGAGAGACAGGTGCTTCTGACTGTGACAATTGCCCCAGATACATTAAAAAACTCTCCGAAGATACACTCGCTACAGGACCTGACAGATACTTTATTGCCAACCTACTGAGCTCTGGTCACAGTTCCTAATTCCCTTGCCAATAGATCAATGGGTCTTGATCCAGTTGGAACACTGCTGGATCATCAAAATAATCCTGTACCATCTTCCTAAGGGTGACGGTGGTTGGTACTTGTTGTTTTGGTGTTGCCTGTGTCGGCAAGGATGATTTTAGTCCTACTATATTCATAAACCAACCCACTTCAAATGCTGAAAATTAAGTTGTTGATGCCGTAAGTTTAGTAGCAGGCGATGGAGCTGTGACTGGTAGGTGTTGCCGCTACAGTTGCAACATTCTTCTCAATTTGGATCAACACCACACTCTCCGAACGTTGAAGTCCTCGAAGTTGCAATCATTCATCTTCTAGACCACTCTCTTATCTGGCAAGCCAGTTCTGTGGATCGCGACACCCACTGTTGAAAAGGAAATGAAAATAGACATTGCTTTTTGAACCATGGATCCAGTATTGTGGCACTGGTGTACTCTTTGGAAGACACGATCTCTTTTTGCAGCCTTTGATTTGTGTTCAGATGAAGTATTAATCTGCTGACCAAAGCATCTGCTTCTTCATTGACATTGGAAAATGTTTGTTCCACATTTTGCAAATGTCCCTGCAACATGTTCAATAATGGCTCATGGTACTGTTCTCCAAGTTGTCTTCCTATTTCAAAACCACAAAGCACTAGAATCAGGCACTCCACTAGTCACCATTTGAGAAACTCCATCTTCATGGTTTTGGCAGTTGAACCCCCTCTCTTTTGTAGTACTTAATCATGAAACCGGTACTGCTAAAATAGGCACTGGGGGTGAATGTTTGGCATTGTTCAGCATTCGTCCATCAATTGTTTTTTTTGCATCTTTTTTCAAGTAGTCATTGCAACATGTAGAAGGCTGAGTTTCAACAGGTTGGATTTTACAGGAACTCTATTAGTTTGCTGAGTGATCATCAACTGCTTCAATACTTTGAAAGTATAACTGAAATGTGTCCAAAACCGTTGATAGGGTACCAGTATGTTGTTGACCAATGCTTCCTTTTTAGGAAGTTCTGCACAATTATGTTGATGCAGTATACTGAACATTGGACTCTAAAGTATCCTCCAACACCCAGGGTGTTGAAACTATCACTGCCATGGTCAATGGCAACAGATCCAGTGCTGGGACCTCTGGGTTGAATCATTTGCAGACTTTGGTGTTAAATGTTTCTGAGAGGTTGATGAATAAACATCCACTGGCTCAACAAAATGCTGGTCACTCACCACACGGCATGGTCCAGCAAGGAAGGAGGCATGGAGAACAAAGCCAAAATGGCCACCTTTCACACATAGACACACACACAGGGTCCACAAAATGGCCGTCATCAAATAGAGGCATGGAAAACAAAGGGAACATGGCTTCCCCTGCCATGGCTGGAGTCTGGTCTTCCCTTCCATCAACAAAAACTTGTAAGATTGCAGGGAAAGGATTGCCTGAATATACACCAATAATGTACCTGGGCCTATCCAAGGGCCTAGTATGTCATGAGAAAAAAGCAACAATCAACAGAACAGCAAAATGTAAACAATGAGAAGCATTTGAAATAAACTTTACAAATACCCCAAACTCAAACAGCATAAGGCAACATTTACCGATGCAAAATACTTTTAAAAGTTGAAGAAAAACAATGAACTATCTCACGTAAACACAAGCACACGCAAAAAATAATGGTCAAGCGCCTGAGGAAGAACAACCGAAAATATCTAGATACATGGGCTTGGACTCCTGGAGCCATTCCAACCCTAATGACCATCGGGCACATGCTGACCTTGAAATATATGTGCCAGTTCCATCCCCAAGTAACCATCCCAAAAAGGCCCCTCAGAGTCAAAGGTACGCAGACTTCCTTGAGCCCCTAGTATATGGCCTTCAATATGGAATGCAAAGATGTAGCTGTTCCCCTAGCACCCAGATGTGAATTGTGTGAATTGGAGACAGGCCGATAGGCACACAGAGCCACGAGCATCGAAATGCCCACTTTCCCAAAAGTGACATTTCCACACATGTGATGTCACATCCACTCGCACTACCGGGGAGGATTTGCCATTGCAAACTCATTGATATCAAACACAATGCTGCTACTATTTTGCCCAAAGGAAATACTGCTCAATAGCCTTTCACTACATTCCCCCATGCTAATCCAATGCAAGAAGCAGGCCCCGTCATAGCAAACACACCACTCGGTGCAATTCATGACCCTTTGCATGTGACGCACACACGCACATGCCCTACCTCTTCCCATCACCACACTTTGTCACCTGTAGAGCCTTGGCATGTAGCTTTTTAAATGCCAACTCAAGTAACAGTAACCTGTGCACACAGGCCCCACCTGGGCAAACCTGTGGTACAATCGATGAGCTACCTCTGTAGATACACAACCCGTGCTGCAGGCCCATGGAGGAACATTAAAAATACATGCCATGGGTATATGTCTTATCCCTAGACAAGGGACTTACATCTAACTTGAATAAGCCAATCATGTATATGACGAGCACAGAGCTTTGACACTGAATGGCAGGGCCACTCGCGCTCAGTCCTAAGGATAGCATCCAGTTTATCAGAAAACAGTGAAGGAGAAATGCAAAAAGTCAAAGGAAAGCACCCTAGAAAGGACTATTTCCAAGATGTTTCCATGCTTGCGTGCGAGGATTTGCCCCTTAACGGACATCTTGTTTACATGAGGTGGTGTAATGGCATAATCTCATACATTAGGTGACATTTTCACAGCAGGAAATTTCCGAGATTACACCAAAATACTCCTGGGCCTATGTATAAAGTCTGAGAGTGACATGTACGATTTCCCTATGCAATACATAATACAGCATTGCTGAAAAATGCAGTAACTCATGCAGAAGAACAATTTAGGTACTACCCCCTACTGTGCCACACGTTTTACAAAATGAATGTGCAATGCTCATGCTGGAACTGTAGCAACTAATACACCAAGAGGCGAAGAATTTTATTTTGATTGAGACCTTACGACATATTAGCGAATCCTGGTTGCAAATCTGCCATTTTCATGGGATCCTTTATTTACAACACTCTAAAAATAAGGCATACTACAGTAATCAATTGTCAACCCATAAGTGAGTTATGTGATGTGGACACCGCACACATCTTTGAACCATTTTTTACCATCCAGGGATGTGCAGAAAGCCTAAACAAAGGAGATTTTCTGTATGCAGACGAGGAATCTACACATATTTTGTTTGCTTGCAGAGCACAAATGTTTTTTTTTGTTTCACCCAAATTCACCCCACAGTTTAACAAAAAACATAAAAATGAAACAATTTAAAAGTCTGATTTCACTAATTCACTTTTCGACTATTTTTTATTTTTTTTAACAGCTCCAGAGCAGTCCACACCATGGTATTACAACAGGATGTAGTGCTAAACACATAGGGGCAGATTTACAAGCTCCTGGCGCCGCCGGTGCATCACGTTGCGTGACGCACCGGTGGCGCAGCCTGCTAAGTGACATTTACATGCACAGGTAAAGTCACCCTGCGTGACTTAACCTGTGCTTGTAAATATCGCCCCTGGTCACGCAACACTTTGGGTGTTAGAGGCGTGACATGAGTGTTGCTGTGGGTGTTACCATGCAACACTCATGTCCACTGATACATTTCCACATTTGTGAGAAATTGTAAATCTGGAAATGCGTCAGAATAGGTGGCGTAGTGAGGTGCAACGAGGCAAACGTTTTAATTTCTCCTCGTTTTTTTTTTTCCTCTTTCAATGCGTGCTGCATTCTACAGCACACATTGGAAGAGGAAATCATGTCAATTGATTGTTTTTGAGCAGGAAGGGGCACCTTCCTGCACAATAACAATCTCCCCACGACGCAGATATCCTTGCACCATGGTGCAAGGGGGCCTGCGCTGGCGCATGGCAGCAGTTTGTGCGCCAGGGCAGGGGGAAGCACAGAGATGCGACATATCATTGTAAATACGTCGCATCCCTGTGCATCGAAACTAACAAGCGCTGCTTTGCAAAATGACTTGCGGCACCGCGCTGTTTTAGTTTCTTGTAGATCTGCCCCTAAAAGAGCATGTGATGACGTCAATGTTGACACTTCCAGGCTTCGAGCCTTCAGAATCATGAGAAATTGCCTCACTTGTTGAATCCTTCCATTACAAAACCTAGAGTACTCTTGCGCCGCAGAAGCGGACATTTTGATGGATGTCGCGCCTGGACTCCATTTTATTGCCCTGTGAAACATTGTGCGTAAACAAATCTGATTCGCGACTCCTTGTTGAAACACCAGCAAACAGACAGGAGAACACCAGCCCCGGGCAGTCAGGGCGCTAGGAGTTAAGAGCAGAACGACGCTGCAGACAGCACTGCGTCCACGCAGGAGAGATTTATAAACTCTCTCTGTCTGAGTTATGATGATAAATACGTTGAGGTCATGCTATTTGTGAGACAAATGCAGTGTCTTTGAACTACAGACTGTAATGCACAATTCATTAGCTGCTGGCAATGCTCCCCATTAAACCACTTAACTGGAGCCATCGTCTTCACATTTAAAATATGAAATGCTAAGTGGGCAGGATTGAAAGCTGAATGTGCTCGCCACCCCACCACTCTCCTGAGCCGTGATACGTGGACTCTTCTAGGGCCCCAGACTGACCTCAAGGCCAGGGTGAAGGATAACATGTCACCACTGCTGATGTCCATACTTGCCAATATCGAAAAGACCACATGCACACAGCTCAGTAGCAACTAAAGGTGGGCGCAGTGCTACGCTCCGGCCGTGGAGTGTGCGTAGCTTTGCCTACTTCGCGATCCGCGAAGTAGGCGTAGGGCAGGCAGGCTACGCACACCCACGGCGGAGCGAGTTGCCCGCCACCCGCCTCCCTCCCGCCCACTTTTAAAATGTAGTAAGAATGATCCTAAACTTTTAAAAAACAACCTTAAAGTAATTTAAATAACTTACCTGAGCTGCGGGGTCCCGGGGTTCCCTCTTCCTTCTCTCGCCGACTTCTTCCTCACAAATGCAGCTCAGGTAAGTTATTTAAATTACTTTAAGGTTGTTTTTTAAAAGTTTAGGATCATTCTTACTACATTTTAAAAGCGGGCGGGAGGGAGGCGGGTGGTGCGTAGTGGGGCTACGCGGAGTGTGCGAGTGTGCGTAGATTTGACCCCACTTCGTGATGCACCGCGTAGCCCCACTACGCCCAGGGTTAGTAACAACTACCTCTAAGATAGACAGGAATCAAGTGAACTAGCAAAAATTCAGCAACTAACTTAAAAGTAGAGGTGTACAAAGTTATTTCGGCAAGCAAATATTTGTAAACTTAAATTTTTCACTTGGCCAAGATTTCTAAGTTTTCCTTTACCTTCACATGATCAAAATTTTTCTTACCCTTTGTTAAAAGAAAATGGCAGCAGAATGAAATAACACTCACTTTAATCCAATTCAACCAGGGGGAAAATATATGCATAATATGTCGTCATAAGTTCAGTTTTCCCAAAGCTGTTTCATGTGCTATATCAAAATTTACCATTTGCAGGTTTTTCAATGGATAAGTGGCATTGTGCAGAAGAACACTAGGGGCCTATTTACAAGTCTTTTTTTTTTTTTAAACTTTGTTTATTGAAAGTTTTATGTCATGACAATACATACATACAAAATCAAAGGGACATCCATAAGCAGGGTCAGGTGACAGTGCAAGTCTCATATCGCATTAACGTCAGATCCATTGTAGTCGCAGGGAACAATTGAGCAATCGTGTACCATAGAGTAAGTTTTGACAACCTGTATACAGAGCACACATTATAAACACCTGGCAGGGGCGTAAGGGTCCCTTCAAGCAGAGGCAAGCCATGCGCTACCCAACCCCCGCAGTGCGCCCTCGGTCAAACGGGCTCGTATAACATACACTCACAGACAGTACTCGCGCCCTGGAGCATCTTGATGGAAAGGCCCTGAGGGGCCGCCAGAGCCGCAACCCACCTCCCACATGTCCACAGTAGCACACAGCCTCCCCTATGTAGGATTTCCATCAGTGAGGGTAGGGTCCGGGCCAGCATCGGTCAGGGAAGGGGCGTCTGTTGTCAGAGCCTCCGGATACTGCAATAAGTAATTTTGTAATGGTCCCCAGATATCGGCGGGGCGGGACCGGTCAGGGAGCAGTTCGGAGTATGTCAGTACTTGCTCCTGGCAGTACACCAGGTCCCTGAGCCATTCCTTAAATTTCGGAGCCCGTCCCCGTCCCCACCGACAAGCTACGCGTCGCTTCGCCAGCAGTAACGCCGTCGTAACGAATTTGCGACTCACCCGTGGGATAGGCTTGGTGTATCCCAGTAGCGCCTGTATGGGGTCCGGTGCGAAGGGCAGCTCTATCATTTGTGAAATGGCGGAGCACACCTGCGTCCAGTAGTTCTGGATAGTGGGGCATATCCAGGACAGATGTAGGAAGTCTGCCTGGGGGGCATGGCATCTCTCACAGTTGTCCGAGTCCTGGAGCTGAAATCTGTATTTGGTGGCCGGGGTGCAGTAGAGACGGTTCAGGAATTTAAAATGTATAATGCGGTGTCTACTGCTCGCCGAGATCTGTGCCGTCTGCAAACAGCAGTAGGTCCACCTGTCATCCCCGAGGTCCAGCCCCAGCTCTCGCTCCCATTCCCCACGTGCCCGGGATACGTCAGGTGTAGCATCAGAGCGGACTGCATGATATAGTATCGAAACTAAATGAGAGGGCGAAGTGGCCTGAAGGACCCCGTGCAAGGGAGCCATGGTGTCAGGCTCAGACGGGAAATCTGGCAAGATGGTCTTCATGCCGTGCCGCAGTCTAAGGTAGGTGAAAAGCTCCAGGGGGGTTGGCGTGTGACCGTCAAAGAAGCTACCCTGGTCACGAAAGGTCCCGTCCGAAAACAGATCACCCGATCTATGGAAGCCCAGCTTGCGGAGCAAATCCTGAAACAGTTTCTCTTGGAGAAGAGGAAGCTGTGAGTGATAAGAAAGCGGGAGAAGAGGGGAGTACAGGAGCGGACTTCCCACTCGCTTCGACAGTTCCAGCCAAGCCCTCACCGTGCCCTGCAGAGCATTATAGTTGGCAGTGGAGTACGGGAGCACACTGTGCAGTAGGCCAGACAGGGGCAGGGGCGCTGCTAGCCAGTCCTCCGCTGCGAGCTGGGGCATAAAAGCGATCGGGTGGAACCAGTAGTAAGCATAGTGCGCTTGAGCGCAGAGATAGTACAGTTCCAGGTCCGGTATATCGAATCCGCCGCACGAGTATGGAGAAGTCATCATAGCCCACCTCAAGCGGGGCCTCTTCCCACCCCATACCAAACGTATCAATTCAGATCTCAAACGAGTAAAGAAGTGCCTGCTCGGGGGAAAAGGAATATTCATGAACAAGTATAAGAGCCGAGGAAGCACCACCATCTTAATCAGGGCTGCTCGTCCAGCCATCGACAGGGGGAGCGCAATCCAGCGGTCGACACAAGAGGAGATGTGCAGCAACGTCGTGCCGTAGTTCATCCGCATAAGCTCCTCCCTGTCTCGGGAGATCCTAATGCCTAGGTACTTGACATCGGACTCACTCCATTCTATGGGGTAGTCGAGCGGGAAGGTCTGGGAACCATCAGTAAGATGGAAAATCTGAGACTTCGACCAATTGATTTGTACTCCCGACATTTCCCCATATCTCAAGAATTCCCGGAGGAGAGGGTTCAAGTTATTTTGTGGGTCCCGCACGTACAGAGTGATATCGTCTGCATACATCGACAGCAATATCTGTCTCTGCTCACAGAACAGCGCGCGGTCTTGATGGTGCTGTCGGAGTCGCGAGGCTAGAGGCTCGAGCGCCAGTGCGAATAAGAGTGGGGAGAGTGGACACCCCTGTCTGGTCCCTCGTGCAATTCCGAAGGGTGCGGACACCCTGCCATTGACCAGGACCCTGGCGCACGGACCTCCATAGAGAATAGCTATCCAGCCCAGGAACACCAGGGGAAAACCCATGTGAGTCAGTGCAGCCACCAGATAATCCCATTCCAAGGAATCAAACGCTTTCGTAGCATCTAAGAATACCGCCACCATCTGTAGGCTGGGATCCACATTCTGCAAGGTCGCAAACAGTGTACGCAAGTTATGCGACGTCGCCCTTCCGGGTATGAAGCCCGATTGATCCGGGAGCACCAGTCCCGCCATGAGGAGCGACAAGCGATTAGCCAGGGTCTTAGCAAGGATCTTTGCATCGCAGTTAAGGAGGGACAGGGGCCGATACGAGTCTGGGGACGTCGCCGGCTTGCCCGGCTTTAAGAGGGAGGTAATCAGTGCCTCTCTCATGGAGGGGGGGAGCTTCCCCAGGGTGTGAGCCTCGTCAAACACCTCTTTCAAAATCGGGGCAAGGATATCAATGTAGGACTTGTAGAACTCTATCGGGAGGCCATCAAGGCCCGGGGCCTTCCCCGAGGCCATCTGCATTATGGCCTCCCGAATTTCGTCAACCCCCAGAGGAGCCATGAGGAACCGGCGCTGTCTATCAGAAAGCCATCCTAGTGTGATGTCCTCAAAATATCTGTCCAGTTCCGGCTTGTGCGCATGGGTAGAGGAGTACAATGCAGTGTAGTGGGCAACAAACGTTTGCAATATAGACTGGGTGTCCCTGTGGAGCGCCCCCGAAGATCCATGGATCTCCAGTACGTGGTTGTTGAAACGGGGCGGTCGTATCGCCCATGCTAGGAATTTACCCGGCCGTTCTCCCTCACCGTACCTACGTGCTTGGAAGTGTTTCCCCCTAAACCGAACCTCCCTGTCCGCGGTGGCTTTATAGTCAGACAGGAGATCACGGAACTTGGCTTGCGCCTCCGCATCAGTGGGGAACCCAGGGGCGGTCTCCAAGGCCCGGAGAGCGATCTCCAGTTTGCTAAGGCTCTTACGGAGGTCCCTGAGGACTCCCACCCCCTTCGAAATGCACAGTCCCCTGATGGTAGCCTTAAAGGCCTCCCAGACTACAGCGACACTATCCACCGTCCCACCATTGCGCTGAAAGAAGCTCTCGGTTTCCTGTGCAATCTCCGAGCGAAAGACCTCATCCAGCAGGGCAGTAGGTTGCAATCTCCAGGACATCGGAGAGCCAGCAAGATCAACCAGCTCCATACCCATCAGTACCGGGGCATGGTCGGAATACGTGCGTGCCAGGTGTTCCACCCTACAGACCGTGGGAGCAAGGCCTGGGGAGATCAAGAAATAATCCAATCTTGCCCATGTGGCGTGTGCGGCCGACCAGTGCGTGCCCTCCATTGTCGCCGGGTGCCTAGAGCGCCATGCATCCAACAGATGGCGCTCAGTAAGAAGGTCATGAACATATGCCTGTGAGCGAGAGTAGTGTTGAGGGCTGGGGTTTGCCCTGTCCCTCATGGGATCAATAGCAACATTGAAGTCTCCTCCCCAAATCAGGTGAGTGGAGCCTATGTCCAGGATCTCCCCCCAGAGCGCCCGAAGGCACTGCGGATCATCCGAGTTGGGGCCATAATAACACGCCAGTGTGAGCGTGTCCATACCAATGCGACCCCAGATAATACAATACCTGCCCTCCCTATCAGTCAGTTCACCCAGGCACACAAAGGGGGTATGTTTCTTAATAAGAATTGCGACTCCCCGAGAGTAGGTGGAATAAGAGGAGAAGGAACGGTGCATGGCCCACCTAGATGCAAACAGTGACGGCCTGGACGGGTCCAGGTGCGTCTCCTGTAGGAAGGCCACATTAATGTGATGTCTATCTAGGTACGCCAGGATCTGTCTACGCTTTCTGGGGTCCCCCAACCCCCGCACATTCCAGGTCAGAAAATTAAGCTGCCCAGTAAAGTCCCTGCGTGTCTGTGGATCACCCATAAGGATTAACAGTGCTCAGAATCAGTAAGCCAATGTCACCACCGCCCCTAAAAGGATGCAGAAGAAATAATGCAAACACTTCAACACACCAATTAACACTAACAAACCGCAAAGAAAAATTCCCACCCCCCCCTCCGCCCTCCACCCACAGCAGCATCCCAATCATGCCATCTGGACAGTCCCCATCCTCCCCACCCCAAAACCAACCCTTTCTATGGCCAACACCATTAGGGATTAACATTTAAACAGGAAAACAATGGGGTAATACCCTTCGGAGGTCAGTCTAGGTGGATACACCGTGTCTCCGCGATCCACAGGACTGCGCCCGGCCAGGGACCGAGCCCACTCCAGGGACAGGGAGTGCCCAGCGAGGTGATATGTCCTGAGAGTCAGGTGCGCGGTAAAAGGAGGTAGGGCCCCGGTGACATCCCCCCACCCACAGCGCAGCCAGGTCTTTAAGTCCCCATATCATGGTCCGTGGCAGCATACATCTGCATCAGCTTACCAACTGTCAATCATCCGCCACAGAAGCATCAGGTCAACGATCCTGCGTTGTCACTCCGCGGCCGGCGAGGCCGGGCCATCCATATCTCGCCTCTTGACCCGCTTCAAAAATTCCTCAGCTTGCTGGGGTTTAGTGCAGAAAATTTGCTTCCCCTGGTGGGTGATGCGTAGTCGAGCAGGGTAGAGCAACGCATAGTCAATTTGAGCAGCTCGCAATTTTTGTTTAACCTGGATGAATTTTTTCCGCTCCTCCTGGACCACTGGAGTGAAGTCTGGGAATATAGTAAAGGTAACGCCGTCATACGAGAGGGACTTCTTCTCCCTCGCCACTCGGAGCGCCGCATCCCGGTCCCGGAAATTTAACAAACGGGCGATGATAGGGCGGGGGGGGGCCCCCGGCGGTGGCCTCGGAGCCAGCGATCTGTGCGCCCTTTCAACAATGAACTGCTGGGAGAGGGAGTCAGTCCCCACCACCGCGCGCAGTAGGCCCTCCACATAGTCCTCCATCTTGCCTGTGTGGGTCGACTCCGGTATGCCAAGTAGGCGAACATTGTTCCTCCTGCTGCGCGCCTCTAATTCCTCATTCTTGGCCGCTATCACGAGAAGGACTTTGTCCATGCGCGCTACGGTGTCCGATAGTTGTGTCGTGCGGTCTTCGGTATCTGAGACACGCCGCTCCGTTTCTGAGATTCGCTCTCCATGACTGTCCACCTTGTGCACTATTGAGTCCATACGGGACTGCATGGAGTCCATTTTGTCCACTATGGTCGCCAGGCTCTGCCGCATATCCAGCAGGATGGATTTGACGTCGTCGCCAGCCTGGGCGTCCACTGGTGCCGAGCCCCCCGCGCCGGCTTCCGGTTGGGACCGGGTGGTCTTTTTCGACTCGAAGGTGAGGCGAGGTTGGCGGCTGTCCGGTTTCCCCATGGCGACACCAACGGACAGACCCCAGTAAAGGTAAGGATATAGTCGGGATGGCCGGGTCACGAGGGAACCAAGGGGGGAACGCAGCTCCGCAGAGGCAGAAGCGCCCCAGCTATCCGGGCTCACGCGCCCCGTGATCTCCTCACGAGCACCTGTCAACCCCCTCCAACGGGGGTGAGACCACGCAGCAGGGACGGGTCCAGTGCCCAGTGCTGCGCTCGATCACCCGGGGCCACAACTCCCTCCGACAGTAGGCAGCAGGATCTCCTTCACTCCGGGCCACCAATCGTCTCGAGCCAGACAGGGGGGGGCAGAGGGGCCCGAACCGGGACCCCCAGGTACTCACTCGTAGCAGCCTTAGCTCCCCAAAGGAAACCAGGTCGATGAGGGAAGCAGGATCCAGCGCCTCCAGGCCAATGGCGAGCGCTGCAGGTTCGCTGCTGCCTCGGCGCGCTCCCAGACGTAGGCCTCCCGGTTTGGAACGCCGAGCCGGTCCCAGGCTCCCGCCGCCAGCGAAGCCGGTCTCACCGGGCCCCAAACTCTCTCATCCAGCGGGGGAGCAGAGGGGCCACAGCGGGGGTGGATGGGTCCCCACAGCGCCCAGGCAGGCTGTGCAGCGCCGCGTTTCCGCAACGCCCAGGAACGGCCGGGGGGGACGATCGCCGTGGTCGCCGCGGTCGTTTGCAGCACTCCCCGTCAAGGCATGCGCCCTCCACCAGCCCCCAGCGCAACCGCCGCCGCGGTAGAAGGGTCAGGCCAGGGCAAAGGCAGCAGAAGGTCCTCCGCGGCCGTAGTGCAGTGAGGCCCTCCGATCGCGTGTGCAGCACCGCCCTCGCGTGGCGGCCGTCCCCCAGTCACCGCACCAGGCGATAGCGCACGCCAGCCGGCGCGGTCAGCAGCAGCTCTTCAGTCCGGTCTCGCCGCGGTACTCAGGGCAAGGCAAAGCCCCGGCAGCGGCAGCGGAGTGCGGGACCCCACCAGGGCTCGTTTTGGCAGCGATTCGCCACTCTCAGGCAGGATTTTTAACAGGATTTTGCCGCTGGGCTGCGGGAGCTTCACCCACAGGCAGCCATTCCGCTGTGCGCCACCTAGCGCCTCCGCCTATTTACAAGTCTGGCAGTCTATGGACCGCCAGATTTGTGGGGGCGCGGCGATGGCGGTTCTCTGCTGGCCCTATTCCAATTAGGGAGGTTGTCCGCCATTGCTCTGCCGCAGCCACCAGGGAACTGTAGCAGTGATGCGGTGGTCAGGAGGCCACAATATGCTTGGTGGGACCGCTGCGGTCCCAACAAGCATATTACAGGTTTCCTCTCCGCTATGGTTTTCATGGTGGATTTTTCTTCATGAAAACTGAGGCAGAGAAGAAACAAAGGAGGCCGTACAGGCCCCCCTTGTGTCCCTGTGCCATAGGGTGCATGCAGGGGGCAGAATATGTGCCCCCTGTGAGCATGCACCCCAGTTTCTGTACGGCATGGACTTTTCAGTCCAAGCCGTGCAGGAACTGTTTTTGGAGCTCTCAGGGCAGTGCCCATTTTCAAGGCACCACCACGGGAACTTAAAATAGCCCCCAGACACAAGAATCACTTGTAATCTGGCAGGCGGCCAGACCATGAGATTGGTGGTACGGTGGCGGGGTAGACCTGGTGCCGTACTGCCACACTCGTAATCAGGCCCCAAGGGACTCATTTGAATTTGTCAGAGCAGAGACCCAGTAAACTCACAGTTGTTGCTCTCTTGGGGTCTCCACCGGGTCTGATGAAGTAGTGCAATCATAGGTGGCAGCTTATCTGCCACATTGCTGCCACCTTTAGAGCATCCGGAAGTGCCCTGTCCTGCAATGCAGATTTTCCATGTCTGGGTCCACCGCGTTAAGCACGGCAGAACCAGAATGAGAAAATCAACCATGGCCTCCACGCGAAAGGAGAAACATCACTGAATGTCAGAGTTATTGTTTTTTAATATTTCAGAAGCAGCTTCCCACTTTCTGTGTTTTTTTTTCAGAATTAGCCAAATAAAGTTATTAGCTACAACTTCAAGGCGACCCTCCCGTTATTCAGCATTGATGAAAGTGCTTCCCCCTGACAAATTGAAAACTTTGCATTCATCATGGAGTTGCAAAGATTTCCATCGAACTTTATGAAGGTTACAAAAAAGAAACGTTGCACATCTGTACTGAAATCTGCGCATTTCAAGCATGTCTTATACCAGTCCAATGAAGCATGAAACAATAGACACAGAAATCCCCATCCCACCACTGGCATGACACTTAACTCCAACAAAGGCAGGTCCAGTAAAAATGGCCCCCTCTTACCTCCAGTCAGAGTCCCATTCTGTCTCGTGAGATAAGGTTCAAGGTAAAAATTATACAGACTTGGATGAATAGTGGCAAAATAAAAGGGGTGGACAGACCCAAAGTCATCGGAAGAGCCATTCTAAAGACATTTATAACCTGTGTCCTGGTGTAATACAAGGTTTTACCCATTCTGTGTCTAAGGGAAAAAGCGTTGAATCGTAAGGGACCTGGTGTGGAAATTACACTCCCACAATTGAAAGAAGCATTTCCTTTCCTTAGAAGTTTACACCCATAAATGGGCTGGCATATGAAATTTGGGAAATAAACTCACAATGCAAAATTACAACATATCATGCAAAAAAATATCAGCAAAGCTACAGGTGAGTGAAGTCCAGTTTTCCACCACTGAGTTCCATATCCACACAGTTTTTTCCATCAGGTTTGTAAAGGGGATTTCATTTACAGTGGGTGCAATACAAAAACAAATGCCAATTGAGTGCATTATTGTACTAAAAAGAAATCAAACACGTTTAGGTGATAATGATAAACAATTTCACATAAAGGCTCTGTATGTTCACTAGAGTTATACGACTTCATCCACTCATCCTACCACTCAATAAATGTTTTAAGGCTTGTAGATTCGTGCATGTTTGACCTGTGGTGAGTAAAGACAGCACATGACAGATGTGTGCAGTTGTGAACAATATGCTAAGAGAAAGAAGGTGTGATCCAACCAGAAATACCAATCATGAAAGATTTAAGGGACAGACCGTGGTACAAAACACAAAACGGACTCACAAGCCAGCATAGAAATTGTGTGAGTTAACAACAGAAAAACAATGCACCGGCTTAGTCTTTACACTGCTGGTCTGCATTTTTACTGCATTAGCATTCTGTAGTATCCTACTCATGTTCTTGTTATACTTTTACATCCCCTTCTCAGCCAGTGTGTTTGTGTGTGTGCTCACAGAATGTTGGGTGATGATGCGATTGGAATGTTGGGTGCCTGAGAGGTTGGAAGTGACAGTTGAGAATGGGCTGAGCATCATGCTGGCTGCTCCTGGTGGGGTTGCTTTACAGAGCTTTACTACATGCTCTGCATAACGTATCTACCTGCCGTACTGGAACTATCTACATGTAACTATCTTCAATAATGCTTCATGAATTTTATCCTTCCTGCCTGGACCTCGTTACTACATTTATTTGGCGACGAGCTGGTGACGAACCTACCTGATACAAGCGGATTTTAGGGACCTGGCGAACAAATGAGGACCTGAAGATCGAAACAACTACAGAGCCCACCGCAAACCACAGAATCAGGTATCCACAAGAAAGGAAGTACTCCAAACAAGGAACAAGGGAGTTCTACTTTGAAAAACAAAGACGTCTACAAGAAAGAAAAAATGTCCTCACAGAAAAGAAGACAACACGATACAAGTAAAGATGAAGCACTGATGGAGCGGGTAAAATGTTTTCTTTTTATATACCCAATCCATTTATATAAGTTTATATTAAAAGGACTAATAATTAATTCTAATGATTAATAGAGTGATGTGATATTATTAAATCAACCTTATTAACCAAGAGAATACACGTGGGAAAGCATCTGCATGGCTAAAATAATAAGTGAACTAAGTCTGTACGCATATTAAAACGATAAGTGTTGTTTTGGCAGTGTTAATGTGATTTGCGCTTAAATAAACCAGCATTAACGGCTTTGAATGTTGCATATGGTTAGATAAATGCATGCAAATAAGGGAATTAGCAAGGAAATAACACTGTTTTAATCATTTCCATGTATTAATTACGATTTTGTGTTTCTTTGCTTAAAGTTGACCATTCTGGCCTACCTAAAGATGGTCGCCGACTGAAACCTAACTAAAGTACATGACTTCATCATTTTGAGCAATGGAGAAAGACGCCTGCACTGACTTCGTTCGTGTCCTTTTCATGACCCGACAGACCAGGCCCATGAAGACTACCCTGGGCGTGGTGCCAATGTCCCTGAACGTGAAGCAATTGTTGCCAATGTGGATACATGAACTACCTATTTCCAATAGACTGATACTTTCGTGACCTGGGAACCGCCTTTCCCATACACCAAAAGTTGATATTCGTCCCCATGTGAAATTTTGAGAATGTTTCTTAATGTATTGAGACGAATCTGAATTCAGCCAATCAGTGGCCTGGGAATAAAGAAAATGTTACTGATATATGTAAATTGTAGTATTAATATTAGTAGTCTAGAGAGGGAAATTACCCTAGACCGCTAGCTGATCGATGCTACTCTATGCGACACTCCATGCTGCTCTTCGCTAGAGATCCTTATGCTGACGGAAGAAGACGGGACTTTAGGACTTTGATTAACTTTCTGAGGACCAGTTCTGACATAGAGAACGACATTTAGCCAGAATAGGTAAATATGACAAAAGATAATATTGCATTATTAGGATTTAACCTGCATTTTAATTAGATAAAGAAAAATCATTATTTTAAGAACTGTGTCGGGTGATTATTTCTTTGAAATGTTTTTTGAGTAAATCAAGAGTGAAGTGTTTCATCAAATTTACATAACAACTAAATGATCTATTCGACCTCCGGATGGAGGAACTGTTAGGGCAATTCAGAATGTGGTTTCCTCTATCCAAGTGAACAGCTGTAGTTTGGGATTTGATATCCCTCTGTAAGCACGGATAGTTTAAGAGAATGAATGTTGGTGTTATGGGCCCCACCAGCGTGTGATGTGTGTATGTGCGTGTGACTGAGAAATCATTCCATCCGTGGAAGCAGGGGGAGATTTAGTGGTCCGAACTGCACCAGCACTACGCATTTCAGTCCCACCAGTGTCCTCACCAACGGACAGCCCTAGCCCAAGCGTTCAGTGTTTCATATGAATTACTACCTATTGACTCTGTATTTTACCACCAATGTCTTCACATCACACAGCCTATCTTAACTTGCTGCGCTCATTGACATTTTCATGAACTTTGGATTACCAATGCAGACTGTACTTCGCTTTCTACAACTCTCTCTGTCAGCTGTTTACCTCTCCATTATTTTCGGACAGTGGTAAGGGATATTGTCGTGAACGGTATGTCTGCATATTACATTGAGCTCATTATGGAAGTTTTCGGTGTCAGACTGGGAACTGTGTGGCTGATGCTGTGAATTGCGCTCCTTGCCTTGTGTGATCCTTTACACATTCTGCTGACTTTCCTGACGAATTGTATCGCTAGTGGCTGCAGTGTTTGGTCATGACGAATATCTTCACGCTGTGCATGTCAGCTCTCTGGTTTTTGAATCTTGTGGAATATTCCGTGGACTGCCCTCACAACGTTTGTGTGGTATGTTCCTTTGTATGCCGTCTACATTATGTGAGTTTAACTGCTTGAAATGGTGTAATTCTTGTCTGTTATTCAGCCTTGCTACCGGCGGTTTAAACGGGTCATCTGAGGTGAGACATTTTCTGTCAATTATTATTCTCTTCCTTTGAGACCTGCCTGGATTTGGGCTGTTTAACTGCTGCTTGGCGGTTTGACGAAAGTAGCCAGTAGCCAGAAGATGGTTAAAGCGCGCGCATTCTTACATCACATTGATGTCGCGAGGAGACTTTGAATCGACGTCTTTGTTGCTATGCAGCCTCTCTACCTGCTTCAGGACTCTGTTCACCACAGACGCGCCGGGAGCCACCCGGCAAAGCATACATTACGTGCTGCCATGTGTTTTTCAAGAACAACATCGAGTGAAATGCTACGGAGCATTTTCTATTTCTATCCTACAGAGTTTTTCTCTTGTCTTTGCCGCATACTGTTTCGCCAGCTTCTTCAACTTAATAGACTATACACCAATAGCGGAAGGACATACACGATAGTAGGTACTGAGCCAAAAGTTTTTTTTGGTTGTTCTAGTCCCCGACTATATGTGTACTCTTCAACAAGGATACAAGAAATGTCCACGATATAGACGCGCTACAAAGCAGTGAAATTTGAACAAACTAACTACACCGTGCCTTTATTTCACCTAGCTCGTTTCTTGCTCCATAGACTCATTGTGCATTGGTGTTCACCAAATTTCTGACTCTGGTTTTAATGTTGATGATCTGAAAGTCTGAAAATAGTACAGATTTCAAGCTAAATTTGAAATGAGTCACAGAGAACCGGTTTATAGGTTATTATTTAAGTGATTAGTACGCCTAAAAGTCTTTGCGAAGTCAAAACATGATTTTATTGCACCTCCAAGAAAAGCTATTATTATTTATGGAGCTAAGCTTATGGACTACATAATTATTAAAATGCTATTTGTATGCAAACAATTTATTGACGTTGTAAACATGTCTCACACTTTTGACAAGTTAAATTGTAACTGGAATTACGATAGGGGTTTTACTTGAACACTAATTTAATTTAGCCAATTTATCCTTACAACTGGGTAGTCCTAGCTTTTGTGTGGGTGGTTCCTCCTCCTGTTTAATAGTTACATTCTCTTCCTCACATTAGGGATGAGAATGGGTACTAGCCCCATTCTCCAATTCTTCTTGCCCTTCTCGTCGTTGCATGGGTGTTAGTCCCATTTACATTTGTTAACCATCCCTATGCTTAGGGATAGGTTATGGATACAGTCCCATTTACAGTAGCTACCCTCTCTTACGTCACGTACCTACCGCCTGAGTCGAAGCTGTGTTCAATGCTCGCCAGGTTGGTGACTTCCCTGCTATTGCTTATTTTTACTTGATTTTAAACTGTGATTGTTCTTGTACTTTATATATTAAAATCGGCACCTTGCACTTTACTTTCGGCTTCGCGCCGACTTTCTGGTTACATTGCTGCTCATTGGGGGAACTATTGTCGGGGCACCACCATCTTGGCTGTTAGCGTTCTAGTCTTTGCTTCCTGGGCTTATAAATCACCCTGCTGACGCGACCGCGCAGCGCTACCGCCTGAGTCGAAGCTGAACCGACCACGCAGCAGACTTTTAGAGGAAGGACTGTGTAATAAGAACTTCACAGTCATGGGCGATTTTAATTTTCACCTGGAAGATTTGAATGACCCTGACAACATAAAATCGCAGAAAATATTTAGTGGGGGCGACCTCAAACAGTTAGTAGAAGACTCTACTCATTCTGCAGGCCATACATTGGATGGAATTTTCGCCAATTATCCCAACCTCGTCTATTTCAATTCCATACCTCTCACCTGGACTGATCACGCAGCTGTCCTATTTGAACTTAAACAAACTCCACCTAATAATCACAAACTTCTGGATACAGCAACTATCAAAATCAAGTGCTGGAAAAATATTGACCACCTTGCTTTAAGCAATCTCTTACAGGGCTCCATACCTGCACCTGTGACCGACGTAGAGGAAGCCACAATTACTTATACAGATTGGGTGGACTCGGCCTACAGGACGTTAGTGCCAGATAAACTGTGTATTGCTAAGCGGGCACGGCCAACAGCCCCATGGTACTCCGAAAGTTTAAAAAACACAAAAATTAGAGTGTAAAAAGCTGGAAAGAGCATAGAGGTTAGAGTACAGTAATACTGGCAGGGAGGCTTATAAGACAGGCCTGGCTAAATATAAAAATTACTATTTGAAACAAAAAAGTTCTACTTTGGGGAACAGATTAGGGGTGCTAGCTCCTCATTCAAAGAGCTGTTTAGAACCATCTCCCTGTTAACCTCCTCCACTAGTCCGAAGATTGAAAGTAATGTAGAACTTTGCGAATCTCTGGCTGCCTTTTTTCTACAAAAGGTCGAAAATATTTTTTCTTCCTTTATATTTATGCCCATACTCACTAACAAGGCAGTGTCAATAGAGCGCCTAGAGCACAGTGTACTCTCCCCCGTTTTTGATCACTTTACACCTCTAGATCAGCTTGGAGTTACGAAGCTCTTCTTTGAGATTCGCTCTGGCTCCCCGCTGGACCCATGCCCAGCCTCAGTACTGAGGTTGGTCCCGGATATCATTGGGGAAGCCCTCACCCCACTGTTTCGTTCTATTTTTAAAACTGGTCATTTCCCTGCTCTCTGGAAGATTTCTTGGATTCTCCCATTGCTCAAAAAACCTAATTTAGATTTAAAAGACCCGAGCAATTATAGGCCCATCTCTCGTCTTCCCTTTCCGGGTAAGATGATTGAGAGGGCCATGAATGTTCAACTTAGCCTATTCCTGCAATCGAATTCATCTTTAGACACCACGCAATTCGGATTTCGTGCCGAACATAGCACCGAATTGGCACTAATAAAATCCACGGACGAGATCAGGGAGGCCCTAGATCAGGGTGGCGCTGCCATACTTGTCCTGCTGGATCTCTCGGCCGCATTTGATACGGTCCATCACGAAGTTTTGATGGACCGTTTAACAGCGGTCGGGGTTAAAGACAGGGCCTGGGACCTCCTGAATTCATTCCTAGCTAACAGATCACAAATGGTGGACCTCGGCAGAAACAGCTCTAAGCCCTTTGCTCTTCCTTGTGGAGTTCCACAAGGGTCGTCACTCAGCCCGACACTGTTTAATGTATATGTCACCCCGCTGGCAATCCTGCTTAAATCTTTTGGATTCCAGCTGTCTTCCTATGCCGACAACACGCAAATTGTGTTGTCAATCAAAAAGGGTTACAACAAACAAATGATGGACGGAATGCTGACAATGCAGACATTCTCCCCCAGTCAAGAGATCTGGGTTAAATCCATTGTTCTTTTGCCCACCACGCCACCCCAGTTTAGACATGGCCATATGCAAATCAGTCTTGACCCTGTGCCTCATGGGAACAGTCCAGCCCGAACTGCCAAGCTATGTCTTCCCTGGACCGGAATCTAGCATCCTAGGACCGGTCTCTGGCTATCAGCCGTCATCAGCCAGGATAGCTTGACTCCAGTGGCGTAGTGAGCACGGGTCCCACGTCTGGGAATACCCATCCCACTTAGGGCGAAAAGCGTTACAACAAACAAATGATGGACGGAATGCTGACAATGCAGACATTCTCCCCCAGTCAAGAGATCTGGGTTAAATCCATCGTTCTTTTGCCCACCACGCCACCCCAGTTTAGACATGGCCATATGCAAATCAGTCTTGACCCTGTGCCTCATGGGAACAGTCCAGCCCGAACTGCCAAGCCATGTCTTCCCTGGACCGGAATCTAGCATCCTAGGACCGGTTTCTGGCTATCAGCCGTCATCAGCCAGGGTAGCTTGACTCCAGTGGCGTAGTGAGCACGGGTCCCACGTCTGGGAATACCCACCCCACTTAGGGCGAAAAGCGTTACAACAAACAAATGAGGGACGGAATGCTGACAATGCAGACATTCTCCCCCAGTCAAGAGATCTGGGTTAAATCCATCGTTCTTTTGCCCACCACGCCACCCCAGTTTAGACATGGCCATATGCAAATCAGTCTTGACCCTGTGCCTCATGGGAACAGTCCAGCCCGAACTGCCAAGCCATGTCTTCCCTGGACCGGAATCTAGCATCCCAGGACCGGTTTCTGGCTATCAGCCATCATCAGCCAGGATAGCTTGACTCCAGTGGCGTAGTGAGCACGGGTCCCATGTCTGGGAATACCCATCCCACTTAGGGCGAAAAGCGTTACAACAAACAAATGATGGACGGAATGCTGACAATGCAGACATTCTCCCCCAGTCAAGAGATCTGGGTTAAATCCATCGTTCTTTTGCCCACCACGCCACCCCAGTTTAGACATGGCCATATGCAAATCAGTCTTGACCCTGTGCCTCATGGGAACAGTCCAGCCCGAACTGCCAAGCCATGTCTTCCCTGGACCGGAATCTAGCATCCTAGGACCGGTTTCTGGCTATCAGCCATCATCAGCCAGGATAGCTTGACTCCAGTGGCGTAGTGAGCACGGTTCCCACGTCTGGGAATACCCATCCCACTTAGGGCAAAAAGCGTTACAACAAACAAATGATGGACGGAATGCTGACAATGCAGACATTCTCCCCCAGTCAAGAGATCTGGGTTAAATCCATCGTTCTTTTGCCCACCACGCCACCCCAGTTTAGACATGGCCATATGCAAATCAGTCTTGACCCAGTGCCTCATGGGAACAGTCCAGCCCGAACTGCTAAGCCATGTCTTCCCTGGACCGGAATCTAGCATCCTAGGACCGGTTTCTGGCTATCAGCCGTCATCAGCCATGATAGTTTGCTTCCAGTGTCGTAGTGAGCACGGGTCCCACGTCTGGGAATACCCATCCCACTTAGGGCGAAAAGCGTTACAACAAACAAATGATGGACGGAATGCTGACAATGCAGACATTCTTCCCCAGTCAAGAGATCTGGGTTAAATCCATCGTTCTTTTACCCACCACGCCACCCCAGTTTAGACATGGCCATATGCAAATCAGTCTTGACCCTGTGCCTCATGGGAACAGTCCAGCCCGAACTGCCAAGCCATGTCTTCCCTGGACCGTAATCTAGCATCCTAGGACCGGTCTCTGGCTATCAGCCGTCATCAGCCAGGATAGCTTGACTCCAGTGGCATAGTGAGCACGGGTCCCACGTCTGGTAATACCCATCCCACTTAGGGCGAAAAGCGTTACAACAAACAAATGATGGACGGAATGCTGACAATGCAGACATTCTCCCCTAGTCAAGAGATCTGGGTTAAATCCATCGTTCTTTTGCCCACCACGCCACCCCAGTTTAGACATGGCCATATGCAAATCAGTCTTGACCCTGTGCCTCATGGGAACAGTCCAGCCCGAACTGCCAAGCCATGTCTTCCCTGGACCGGAATCTAGCATCCTAGGAGCGGTTTCTGGCTATCAGCCGTCATCAGCCAGGATAGCTTGACTCCAGTGGCGTAGTGAGCACGGGTCCCACGTCTGGGAATACCCATCCCACTTAGGGCGAAAAGCGTTACAACAAACAAATGATGGACGGAATGCTGACAATGCAGACATTCTCCCCCAGTCAAGAGATCTGGGTTAAATCCATCGTTCTTTTGCCCACCACGCCACCCCAGTTTAGACATGGCCATATGCAAATCAGTCTTGACCCTGTGCCTCATGGGAACAGTCCAGCCCGAACTGCCAAGCCATGTCTTCCCTGGACCGGAATCTAGCATCCTAGGACCGGTTTCTGGCTATCAGCCGTCATCAGCCAGGATAGCTTGACTCCAGTGGCGTAGTGAGCACGGGTCCCACGTCTGGGAATACCCATCCCACTTAGGGCGAAAAGCGTTACAACAAACAAATGATGGACGGAATGCTGACAATGCAGACATTCTCCCCCAGTCAAGAGATCTGGGTTAAATCCATCGTTCTTTTGCCCACCACGCCACCCCAGTTTAGACATGGCCATATGCAAATCAGTCTTGACCCTGTGCCTCATGGGAACAGTCCAGCCCGAACTGCCAAGCCATGTCTTCCCTGGACCGGAATCTAGCATCCTAGGACCGGTCTCTGGCTATCAGCCGTCATCAGCGAGGATAGCTTGACTCCAGTGGCATAGTGAGCACGGGTCCCACGTCTGGGAATACCCATCCCACTTAGGGCGAAAAGCGTTACAACAAACAAATGATGGACAGAATGCTGACAATGCAGACATCCTCCCCCAGTCAAGAGATCTGGGTTAAATCCATCGTTCTTTTGCCCACCACGCCACCCCAGTTTAGACATGGCCATATGCAAATCAGTCTTGACCCTGTGCCTCATGGGAACAGTCCAGCCCGAACTGCCAAGCCATGTCTTCCCTGGTCCGGAATCTAGCATCCTAGGACCAGTTTCTGGCTATCAGCCAGGATAGCTTGACTCCAGTGGCGCAGTGAGCACGGGTCCCACGTCTGGGAATACCCATCCCGCTTAGGGCAAAAAGCGTTACAACAAACACGCTTTTCGCCCTAAGTGGAATGGGTATTCCCAGACGTGGGATCCGTGCTCACTATGCCACTGGAGTCAAGCTATCCTGGCTGATGACGGCTGATAGCCAGAAACCGGTCCTAGGATGCTTGATTCCGGTCCAGGGAAGACATGGCTTGGCAGTTCGGGCTGGACTGTTCCCATGAGGCACAGGGTCAAGACTGATTTGCATATGGCCATGTCTAAACTGGGGTGGTGTAGTGGGCAAAAGAACGATGGATTTAACCCAGATCTCTTGACTGGGGGAGAATGTCTGCATTGTCAGCATTCCGTCCATCATTTGTTTGTTGTAACGTCAATCAAAAAGGGGGCAGAGGCTGAGGCTGCCTCTAAGTGTCGCAATTGTATGCAGGCAATTGCTGCCTGGATAGCATCAAATTGCCTCAAACTTAATGCTGAAAAGACCGAGGTCATACTTTTTGGGACACTGCCAACCTTTGGACACCGGACTGGTGGCTGACTACAATGGGAAGGCCCCCTGTTCCAGTGGCAAAGGCAAAAAATCTCGGAGTGCTCATAGACTCAAAACTGTCTTTCGAGGATCAGGTCAGCAGAGTTGTGTCCTCCTGCTTTCTTACACTTAAAATCCTACGTAAAGTTAAATTTTTCCTCCCAGAAGACTGCCTGAAAATTGCCGTTACTGCACTCATTCTGTCGCGGCTGGATTATTGTAACAGTCTTTATATCAATATCCATAAAAAACACCTGTCCAGACTCCAGACCGTGCAGAATGCTGCAGCTAGAATGCTTACTGGTAGACCCAGGTTCACTTCAGTAAGGGCGGGACTTAGATCCCTTCACTGGCTACCTGTGGCATCACGGATTCAGTTCAAGGCCTTGTGTATAGTCTTTAAAGCTCTTAATGGCATTGGCCCTGACTTTTTAAAACACTCTATTCAGTGGTATGTGCCTGGGAGAGCCCTGTGCTCCCTGCAATCTAAACTCGCTATCCTCCCCTGCTACTAAAAAACCAGCTGGGGTGGTAGGAGCTTCTGCCATTGCACCGTCAAGGCCTGGAACAGCCTTCCTCTTCATCTTAGGAACTCTGCAGAACTTCTTCCATTTAGGAAGGGTTTAAAAACTTGCTTATTCTCCTATACGATCTCTTTGGCCCACTGTTTCAACTGTCCTCTCAGGCAGGTAGTGCATAGCGCCAGGACACCTCAGGGTAGCAGGGCGCTTTAAAAATCTTGATAACATAACATAACATAACATGGGTTTTAGTCCCATTTTGTCTTACACTGTCACCCTGTTACTGGGTGTCCTTTATGGGTTATAGTCCCATTACCACATTTCACTACACATTCATCAATGCATTCATCCAGCGATTCTCGTTCATTAATGCAAGCTACAAAAATAATATTGTTGCAACGTCGACCGAAGGCAGGGATTGGCACATGAAGGCTCCTGTAAACAATGAGCTTTCCAACCCAAATACAAACCATGAAGGAGGAAGAAGAGTCCCAAAATAGCAATGCTTCATTCCTGTAAGAGCATGACCCTCAAGCAGGGTCAAGGTGTTGTTGACAGGTGGAACAAGAGAAGTCATTCTTTGAATGAGTCTTTCAAAACACAAACGGAATCATAAATCCTCTTCGTTCAGAGAGGCCACAGATGAGCAGACCGATGGATTCTGCAGCTCCAGAGACAGAAACAAAGATACAAAACCAAGTCTACGCCCCATGGAAAATATGTATCACTATGTATGCATCCGACAGCTGGACTGATGTAAATAAATCAAAGGAATGTGATTTGCATTCAGCCCATTATTCGCCCGAAATGCTAATCACGCTGAAAAGCACGTTTAGCAACCAAGGCAGCAATCCTGGGAAAGAGCAACAAGTGAATTAGCACATAAATGGAAGAGCGCGCGCCAGCACTGTTGATGAAAACACACGAGCAATGTATTACTGGAGCATGTATCCACCATGGGTGTGCGCATCTCGATCGGAGCTGCATAAGGATGCGTAGTACACTACATTGTAAAAAAAAACATATAAATCAGTCAGAAAGTAAGACCAGATGCCAAACGGTCGCATCAGGCGCCATGAGGAAGTCCTCGATTGAAGGTGCCTGGACACCGCAGGGCTGGAGACTCCTATCCCCACAACTGAATCTGGAGATTACCTTAGTCCCCCTGAAATGGGGGCTAACGTGGACTGGGACACACATGATGCTATCCCCCCTTCTATAAGACATAACAGGCCCAAATCCACAAGCATTTACCATCTGCTTGGAGAAGATAAATGTTTGCTGGCTGCTTGCAGTCCTGTGTTGTGGGTGCTGTGAGGTAGAGCTCCAGGGGGAGGAGAAATCAGGTGAGGGGAGAGAGTTTGGTGCTTCTCTCATGCTGTTCTCAGGGGGAATGGGTGCAGCAGCTTAAAATGGTATGTGATTGCTTTTGGACTACATTACCCACAATCTTCAGGGTCATGACATCATCGTGCCTCATAGTGGAGCATGACCCTGTTCATGCACCTCCTGCCAGACGAGTGTCACCCTGCTCACACTCTGAGCCAGCCTTTAGTATCCCTCATTATGAGCCTGCCTTTTCCCTGCCTGCTTCCTCGCCTCCTTGACTGTGCATGAGGTAGAGACAGTACTACCCTTGCGTTCATTTCCCCAAGCCTCTACCAGCAACCTCATCGCTTTTTCAAAGTTTAGGGACCCTGGAAACATGATGTGCTCCAGCCTCCCCAGGTGAGCCCAACCCGCCCAGACCCTGGAACCAGCAGGAACCGATCATTTAAAGGCACCCACACTCCTGCTGCACTGCCTCCGCCGCAGCAATGGGCGTGTGACAATCGCCCATTTACCCACTCTGCTGCCTTCATCTTGGGGGGGCTGTATCTACTCAAGCATGCCCAAGGAACCCAGACTTAATCAAATCCTCCTTTCTTTCTGCACACAAGGGGGCTTATTTATGAGTCCCCTGTGCTGCCGGATCATCACTTGCGACGCTCCGGAGGCGCAGATTACAAAATCATATCTTTGAGGCAACGTTTTTCAATGGCCTCATTGATACGGAGAAAGGCAAGGCAACGCAAATCACTACATTGCCTTACTCTGCACTTGAGAGGCACTCCATGGGCATTGCAATGGGTGTACGCAACACTCAAGGATTTTTATGCTGCACCAGAGTTACAAAATCATGTAAACCTGGGGAAGCACCAAATCCTTATGCCTCCTGAGGTGAGGCATAACAAGGAGAAATGTATTTATTTATCCTTGTTATTTCTTCTTTCTATGTGTGCTGCATTCTGGCCCATGCCCCCCTCCCGCTCCCCCTTAGGGGCAGGGCCAGACTGGCCATAGCGGGCACTGGGCTTTTCCCCATGGGCCGGAGGTGTGCACGTAATTTTTTTGTCCGGAGCAGCCAGTTTTGTCACTGGGGGCCTGCAATATCAGCCCCCTGTAACAAAAGCGGGAGTGGTGCTTTTTACTAGCGCTCCCTCTCGCCACCCCCGCTCCCAGGGCCGATCAAGCAGCAATCTACCACGGCTGGTAGCTGTTCCCAGTCTGGCCCTGCTTATGGGCACTCTATTGGTACAGTATCATAAATTAGTACAGGTTCATTATGACAACAGAACAGACTCGCTTTGTCACAGTTCCTTTTGGAAGCAATTACATTCCTCTAAACGCTCAAACCAATTGTAAGCTCTTCTGTTTATCAAGTATTAATTAGTGAATTTCCATACACCTCTACCAAGTTCCACAAGTTATCAATTATTTTTATATAAGTTCTCCAGACTACATTTTAGTGTGCCTACTTAAAAGGAACATGTTTATTGAGTTATGCATTTATTACAAACAATTAAGATTTTATTTTGACAAATAAATGCGTTATATTGCTAACAATTTAAGCAAGTTATTTCCTTTCCGTGAATAAACTTTAACAATTAAAGAAAGGTAGAAAACACAACTTAGACAATTACATATTCATGCATAGTGGTGGGTTGTCTTAGATTTGTGGCACTTTAGATTAAGAAGGATCTTATTTTTCTATGAAAAAGTTTTTTAAAAAACATGCACTGAAATTGATGAAAACAGTAAGGTAAAGTCGTAAGGAAAATAGTGGGGACTAATTATCATATGCAAATCACGACAACGTCACACGTAGTGACATCACAAGAAGTGATGCCATGCCGTTATATTAATTCTCACTTAAAAGATCAAGGGTCAATTTATAAAAACAACTAATAAACAAAGTCACAAAAGAATGTGAAAAATAACATTTTCGATTTTACTTTTTACAAGCATTTATTTTTTCCGATATCAATTTGTAACTAAGTTCCAAAATGGCTTAAAGTGAGAATATTTTTAAACAGACATGTTCAGCTGCTTATAGTGAATGAATAAACTGTGTTGGCAATTTGTGTTTGTTTCCTTCTGGTGTTCTTTGTGCAGCACCAAAACATAAATGTGCTTCACATTTGCATTGCATAAAGCAATAGAAGGATTAATTTGGGTGAGTTATCTATTCCTCAGTTAAGAGATTATTCAATAAATTCTCCTGGGCATGGCCGGACTGGGAACAGCAACCAACTCTGGCAGATTGCTGCTCGACCGGCTCCGGGAGCGGGTGGAACGGGGTGGGTGGGGTGGAGTGCTAGTGAGGAAGTACTGCTCCCTATTTTGTTACAGGGGGCTGATATTGCAGCACTGCTTCAAAACAGGCCCCCAGTTACAAAACCGGACCCCACCCCTCCGGCCCACTGGGAAAACACCTGATTCTCATTACAACCAGTCCGGGCTCCTGAGCCATTCTTACAAATAAAGGGGATGCTGACAGTGGGATAAAGGTTTGCAAACTTTCTGAGGGCAGGTTATATGTATCCAGTGCCAAAGGTGTGCCAAAGACAAACTGTATGCACCAGTTGATGCCAGGACCATTCCCAGCACCAGGAACCCTGGACCCCCTCCTCCTGCTGCTACCTTCTGTAACCCTCCGTGCTCTCAACCCCAGCTGCCGCTCCACATGCTGCTGGCTCTCTGCAACACACTACACTGAAGGAGAGTTCTCCTGCGCTTCTTGAAAGTTTTCATGTGCTTACCCACACCCATCACTGACCATACTCGCACCAATAGCACTCAACAATCAACTCTCTCACATTTACACAGTCCAGCAACCACCCACACAACACTGTGCACTCATAAGCATGGCCCTCCACTTCTGCTTACTCACCAAACATGCCACAGAGATCTGGGAAACCTCACACAAATCTGGCTGAACCCTGCATCTTCACTTCACATCATCACAGCTCCCCAAACCCTCTTACCGGCTACAAGATCACCAGGAAAGATAGACTTCACAAGCCTGGAAGCAAATCACCATCATCCACAAGAACACCATCAGCTGCACCACCTCGACTGACACGTCATCCCCCAACATAGAACACCTGTGGTTCAAGGTCCAATTGACAGCCAACTTCACCCTAAATGACACTCTCATCAACAGACACCAAGAACACACCAAATTCACAAATATCTTTACAGAATTCATTGCATGACTCTCCCTCAATGCTATAAGTTACATCCTACTCGGAGACCTAATCGTCAATCTGGAAGATCACGCCAACCACAAATCAAAAGCACTCATTGAAGACCTTGGAAACCTGGGCCTCACCTAACAAGTGAAGGGACCCACCCATGGCTCTGGACACTTCTTGGACCCCATTTTCTCCACCTTCAACACGAGACAACACAACAGTTTCCTGGCCAGATACCTTCTAGGGCGATACTGCGCTCTACAAATCGCATAACATAGCATAACATAACACAACATTGTGTTGATTGACAGTTTTTATTTTATCTTCTTAAATAGCATGGCGTGTATTTTTATTATGTCCATGTTAGGGAAAAAACGGAAAAACAATCCAATCCGATATCATTCTCTTTTGAAATAGAAACCCAAAACTGCAAACAAATTAAGAAGCTGATTAATTTGCATTCTTCACCAGCAGCCATGGCGGCCGCAATGCTTTGAGCTCTGCAGCTGACCAGACAGCAGCTACCACTATCCGGCATCTTGTGCTTTACAATTTGGGGCTGAGGCTGTGGAGAGCAGTCCCCGTCTCCCCCGTTGCTCACTATGCCGAGTCCAGGTCCTGATGCCGGACAGAGGTGCCGGACTGGGGCAAAGCGCCCAAAAGGCATGTGTGAGGTATCGCAGCTGTGAGAGAGGCAAAGACCCCGAGTGCAGCTCCACGGACAGTGATCGCAGTAATGCAGACAAGCAAACCGGGGCGGCTCCTCTGCAATGGCGGAGGAGCGTCGCCCCACTGACTCAGAGCCAGCAGCAAAAACATAAAACAATGTTTCAGTACTGTTTTATTTTTAAGCCGCTGCCTCAGCTGGCATGTGCTGGGAGGGGTGGGGCTGAGGCATGGGAGGGAGGAGGAGGAGGAGTGCTATTGCACTCCCTAAATGCTCATGTGTCTTTGGCCGGCTGTCTCAGGCCGACCAAAAATCACATGCGCACTTAGGTTTCTATAACCCAGCTGTATTGGACAACCAGGTTAGAGAAACCCCACAGATTCACTGACCTGAGCGAAGCTTCTTTCTATCCTGCTCAGGAGGGATGTATGACGTAACAACGCGAGTCATTACAACGCGTGCAGTTACATCGCAATCGTTACAACGACTGCGATGTTACTACGCTATGCCATTACAACGCAAGTCTTTACATCGACTTGCGCTAGATGGCGTGCTAACATTAGAAAAGCGTAATTTACTATTCCAACTCCAGTCCATTTAACAGTAAGGAAGGTGTTGGGATAGTAAACTACACTATTTGTAATGTTAGCACGCCATCTAGAGCAAGTCGATGTAAAGACTTGCGTTGTAATGGCATCGCGTGGTTACATCGCGTTCGTTGTAACGACCGCGATGTAACAGCATCGCGGTGTACTGACTGCGATGTTAACGATGTTTCCCGCTCAGGAGTCTGTGACGTAGTCACAGTGTCTGCTGGGACAAGGAAGGCCCTATGCTGGAGGTGGCGGGCAGTATCAGGTAAGTTTAACTTAAAAAAAATATAGAGTTTATTATTATTATGGTTACCCCCTCGCACCCCAACTGAGGTGGCTAGGAGGCCTAGAGCAGCCGAATTGAAAGGTGCACCGGTGCACCCTGATTTCTTTTTTCTTCCCCCACCGTCATCGGACACAGGCAGGGTGAGCAGCCGGGACAAGCCAACTGATGGTGCAGCAAGCGTTGAGGACATCTGGCCATCACCAGCTCGGGAATCGCTCCAGGCCCAAGATCACTGCCCGTGAGTGATACAACACCCTGAAGGCCGGGCTGAAAGCAAGAACCCCAGTAATGGCGAGAAGATCATGCTGTGTAAATATGTAATATATATATTTGTCCAAACCAAATCGCTTCTACCTTTCGATGGGGCATATTATCAAGACAGGCGATAAAATTATCGCCGCTTTAGCGGCAGAAAACTGCCGCTAAAACGGCGATAATGGGCTTGATAATATGGTCTATGGAATTCCAATTGAAGCCCATGTTAGATGTGAAGGACATCTAACATGGGCTTCAATTGGAATTCCATTAAGCATATTATCAAGCCCATTATCGCTGTTTTAGCGGCAGTTTTCTACCGCTAAATCAGCGATAATTTTATCGCCTGTTTTGATAATATGCCCCCAAGTATGTAATCTTGAGTGAATTTGTAACTTATATATATGTAACTCTAACCACTAGTATCTGTAGTAGACTTATGTAGTTACTACCATTCTTATGTGAGTTTAGAGTTTAGCTGTTTGTATCTTTTATGTAATTCATGTGTTCTGAAGTCCCTATGTAATGTAAATGGTTCTATAGTAAAGCGCTCTGACACCTTTGTGTAAAGTTTGCACTATATAAAAACGCATAAATAACATAACATATAAAAACATAGCATGACAGAACATAATATAACATAACTGCATCACTAGTCTCATTATTCCTTAGTCCCTCCACTGAGGCAAAAGCCAATCCAGTTTTCATGTGACTATCTGCTGAATTGTTGAGGTGACATTTCTGATGGGACACTAACAAACAAACAGAAATAACTCATTTCTCATATTGGTGTGGAATAGTCACCAGCAATAGTCGGGACAAAACTAGCATGTGTGAAGCTGCAATGTTTTCCACCACTCATTGCTGAGGTCTATGGAAAACCTCACAGCTTCGACAAGGATGCAAACTTTTTCATTTTGCTATTTCCTCGAGAAAACTGTGACCTTGCGCCATCAATATTTTGCTAATACTCTTATTTAACACTGACAAAATAGTTGTCCTTATATTACGCTGTTCTTTTTCCTGTTCATTGCGTACGGAAATTGGGAATTGAAATTGAAGAATTCTGATGTTGCCAGTTTTCTGAAAAGATTTGCAAAAGTGACCTTATAAATTAAGACATAAAGGCCTGCATTTCCCAGCTTGGCTGCGTTAAATGAAAGTGGAAGTGATCTTCCACTTTGCTCAGGCGAAGATAAAATAGGAAACGTACTACCTTTGACAAGGGAGAAAATCAGGAACTTCCCAAACCTTTGCTGGGGAAAATATATGCACATTCCTCACTGCATATGTGATTTGCTGGCAATAAAATATTGGTAGTGATGGTGACAATCTGTATTAAGACATAGGTGATTCACAAAGACATTTACTTCTATGCTGCTTTCCTTGCTCACAGGTCCTATTCATGAATCTTCGGCCTTAGATCGCCACACCCTCCATGTCCTCTCTCTTATACGCAGAATCCTCCACCATGATTGTGGAGATCTCCACACACAGATGTCTCTCTTTTTATAGAAAATGAGCAATGGACAACTGGGAGTATCAGGAAAATGGGAACTATTTAATACTGAATTGGTGGGGTTTAAGGAAATTTCAGAAGGAGTTCAGGAAGAGACGTGCAAATATGAAAACACATCCACAAAAGTGTAAGACAATTACTATTTAGAAAAGTTAAACCTAGTTCTACTACAGAAGAACTACTGACAAATTAGGCTCAAATCAACTTCGGTTGAGCTTTGGAGTACATCAAGGTCCGAACATGGCCATTCACTGGCACTGTAACACACACTCCTAGAAATCAATGAAGGCAAGCAATAGCACTGTATTTTTAAATATACATTTAAAACTGTCCAAAGCATTTTTTAGGTAAAACTAACATACATTGCATATTCCTACAAAGTGTCAAACAGGTGCAGCACATCTGCAAGGGGGATAGAGTGAACAGCAGGACTTCCCCACACCTATGAATACGTGAAACTCATTACATCGGCACCAATCCCACCCAGCTCACACACATAAGAAAGAAAGTCACACACCAAAAAACATTTAACAATGTTAGTGAATATCATGATTGCTGTGCCTCTCATAATGAAGAACAAATATTTGAGAAGCAGAGAGAACAGAGTGCAATTCATAAGGCTGCTTGTAATGATCAACAATATAGAAAGCTTCCAGGTCTGTCTCCACCTCAGTGAAGCTCCTCTTCCTCTTGCTTGGGACTGTCCGCAGTGGAATAGCTACACCTTTTGCAGTTTTGAAAGCAGCAAGAAGCAGCACACCAGGCACAACAATCGAAGCTAATTTGGAAATTGCACTGCAATCATCTCAAGGTCCTTCAGTCTTGCAGTCCACTTCATCGTTCAACAACTGGACTGATACATATCGTCAAATTGCACCAGCACGCCTACTATGACAGGCAACTGACTTAGCACAGCTTACACAGATAGAACGCGATGGAATTGCCATATGTGTCTGGAATGTAAATGGCCTAGCCTCAAAAATGCATGATCAAGAGTTCACAAATTATCTGACTACTTTTGACATTATTTTGCTTCAAGAAACTTGGGAAGATAAGCCTCTAGACCTGCAATGATATACCACCTACTCATTGCCGGCAGCAAAGATGTCAGCCTTTGGTCGTCGCTCGGGGGGCCTCCAGCTTTCTGCCTTAATAACTAAAATTGGTGAGCTCCTCCCTGTTACCATACACTTAACCCCACCTAGCAGCATTCAAGGAATAAAGGTAATTTTTTTCGCTAAATCATCTTAAACAGGAAATCATAATAATAAACGTTTATGTTCATCCGAAACAAAAATCAAAGGCAGCAAAAGACCTGTTACTCGAGCTACAGAGAGTAATGGAAGAAGAATCAACGGACCTCATAGTCCTGGCTGGCGACTTCAATATGCACCTCTTAGGGAATACCAAGGAAAAAGCCTCAACTCAGGACCTCTCGAGAGCATGGGGAATACCAACACAATGCCAAACAAAGCCCACTAAGCCACCAAGTGCAGCAACAAACTTACTTAGGGGCCTAGAACACTTAAATATGAGAGCCCTGAATGGACGGTTTAAAGACGATATTCCACCAGCAGCTACATACCACTCTACTGTTACATCATCACATCTAGACTTCACCTTTATGACATTGTCCCTGTTTAATAAAATAGCCACCTTTAAGATCGGTAACAGTAATTTTAGTGATCACCTTCCACAAGAGTTGAATCTTCTAGCAATAGCTTGCCAAAGCCCAGAAACCAGTAATTCCATCTTGACGGAGGAAACGACCAACTTAAGAAGAATAAGATGCAACTCTAATAACATAGACAAAATAGCAGCAGATGCCCAAGCCCTTTATAATCAATGTCAAGCCAACTCAATTCATCCAACTGTAATATTCACAACGTAACGGCCAGAAACAAGGGAAAGTGATAGCTGCTTCAATCGACGTATATAATAGTCCTGTCTCTAAAAAATTAAACCAAACTATAAATCAAACTTTTAAGCATTTGCGTAAAACCCCAAACAATCGGACACTGCAAGGCACACTCCAGGAGTTAAGGACAACTCTAAAAAGAAGGAGTTGGGCGAACAAGAGAGCAAAAGATAATGATCGCTGGGCAAAACGTATGTTTGACGCAAATCAGAAAAACAGTGCTAAATTCTGGAAAACGGTCAACAACTTGCTGCACCCAAATCATCAAGGTATTAGTTCCAATATCACCGAAGCTACCTGGGTAGACTACTTAACTAAGCATTTTAACGACCAAGAACCTGAAACAACAGTCCCGCTGGGTATTCTGAGTCACGCCGTTACAGAAAAAAAGGCCAGAAGCCAAAAGCACCTATGTGGCGTGGGCACTGGACCACCGATCCTGTCACAGCAAGAGGTAGCTCCTCTGCCAAGCCAGGACTGCGATAACTGTCTAGAAGACCTGCAAAAAGAATCCTTGGTCAAAGATATATGCAAACAAATTTCTAGAGGCAGACGGGCAGGAGCACCGGGCCCGAATGGCATACCACCGATGCTATATAAGCAGAACCCAGACTTCTGGAGCAACGCACTAGTCCCAGTAATAGGACACGCCCTAAGAACAACAGAAATTCCAGAGTCATGGCGAGGCTCTATTAGAAGTCCTATATTCAAGCAAGGAATGAGATGCGACCCAAATAACTACCTCCTGATAGCCCTGATTGACACTGAGGCTAAATATTATGCAGGCATAGTTCTTAAAGATCTGGTCGCCTGGTCTACAAGAAACAACATTATACCAATGACCCATACGGGTTTTCGTCAAGGGCAAGGAACCATAACAAATATTATGGCCTTAGCCATGCTCATGGATGCAGCGAAGCAAGGTAAATATCCCCTATACCTTTGCGTCATCGACTGCTCCGCGGCCTTCGATCACGTAGATCGTTCCAAACTTTGGTTAAAGCTGAAAGAATGGGGGATTCCGCTAACCCTTCTAGACCAACTCGTACAGTTGCACACCAACACATGGGTCAGAATTAAATTAGGCGCTGGAAGGCACCTCTCAAGAAAAATCACTACAAGGAAGGGCTTAAAGCAAGGATGCGTTTTAGCCCCTTTGCTCTTCAGCCTCTTCCTGGCGGACCTGCCAGCAGAACTGAATGCTTGCTCCTCACACTCCCCGAAGCTAGGAGCATCGGCATTGACAAATCTACTTTACGCTGATGACCTAGTGCTGATCAGCAGAACTCCGATAGGACTTCAGCACTCGTTAGATGTCACCCACAGTTTTTCACATCGGAACGTATTAAAAATAAATTTAAAAAAATCAAAAGTTATGAGCGTAAACCACCGCAAGAAGTCAAATTTTAGTTGGTATATGGAAGGCAAATGCCTGGACCAAGTACAAATACCTGGGCGTACTCCTAGATAAAAATAACTCCTTCAAACCACAACTTGAATCTTTACGAAGGAAGGGAGTAATGACGTGTTTGGCATTAAAGCCTCTGAAGAAATTGTTGCTGGATTTAACACTTGAACCCCTTTTAAAAGTTCTACGAGCAAAATTACAACCAGTAATCACCTACGGGAGCGAATCCATGAAAGGAAGAGATGCCGCTACCCTTGAGTGCATAATCAGAACCTCCTACCGGGCGATATTTCAGCTCCCCAAATATGTTTCACCAGCCCAAATAAGGCTGGAATTTGGAATCCAGAGACAAGAAACAGAAAGGCAGGGAGCTTTCTTAAAGAGTTGGCACAAAATCAGAGCTGGTGAAAGAGGGTCCTTGAACAACCTACTTTTGCTAGAGTTGTCCGGCACTGGAAAACAATCAGTTAATATCTACCTACAGAACTCTATGCAGGCCCTTGGCCTGGCAGATGCCTGGAGCACCCCAATGGGCCATTTGGCTTTAAAAAAAATTGTAACAAAATCGACACGGCTCATATCGGCTATAGAGGACAAGAAATCGGTATCCAAGAGAGCTCACAGCTGGGCTGTGCTTAACAACTATGATGCTCTAAAACCCCAGCCTTACCTTAAGGTTGGAATCAAGCTTGAGACCAAAGAAAAATTTCTAAAGTTGCGGCTGGGAGTCGGACCGATCAATCCGTTCCTGCCACCATGGAAAAGAAGAGGGCCCGATCACTTGTGCCGCCTGTGTGCGAATGATATTGAGACTTTTATCCATATTATATGCACATGCAAGAAGTTAGACGACATACGGAAAAGTTTGTTAAAACCACTATTCAAGCTGCATGGAGTAAGGTCCTGCAGACAGGCAGTGATGATGTGTTTTAATCCCTCCTTAGTGCAGCTAAACTGTCGCCTTACAAATGTTTTTGATCTGACAGCACAGAGACTGAAAAAGCTTTTGCTGCTAGCAGTAGAGACTTACTAACGATTACAGCAGACTCTGAACTGGTTCGCACCACAGGTTTAAAAAAAAAAAAAATAATAATAATATTACGCAGTTCACATAATGTTTTTAAATGGGCTGGCAATATTGTATCAGCAGTGTTTTTATGTTCGGAACAGTTTTATGTCTTTTAAATTATAATATAAAGGTTCCTTTTAATTTTGTACTCTCTTTTAACAGATTTTTCTAATGAAACCTTTTTTGATATTAACATACAGGGGTCGATTCCGATCCTGTATTTTTTTTTTCCGTACGACTCGTATCCGTATTTTTTTCCGTATGAATCGTACAAGTCACGTCCGACCCGTGAAGTACGATCCGTACGGGAAAAAGTACATACGATCGGCCCGATCCGTACGAATCGTAGCGGGAAAATTAGTACGAGACGGACCCGGACACTTCTCCGTACAAATCATACAAATGAAGTCCGACCTTACTAGTACGATCCGGACCGGCGTTACAATTTACGATTCGTATGGAAAACATCCCGTACACGGGGTATGACTTTGCCCACTATGTAGCGAAGTTTGTACGCACCGTACCCCAGCGCGAATGTATGGTGCATATCCCCAGCGCGTAGGTATGCACCGTACCCCCAGTGCGTAGGTACGCACCGTACCCCCAGCACGTAGGTACGCACCGTACCCCCATGCGAATGTACGGTGCGTACCCCCAGCTAGTAGGTACGCACCGTACCCCCAGCGCGTAGGTACGCACCGTACCCCCCGTGCATAGGTACGCACCGTACCCCCAGCGCGTAGGTATGCACCGTATCCCCAGTGCGAATGTACGGTGCGTACCCCCATCGCGTATGTACAGTGCATACCCTTAGCGCGTATGTACGCACCGTACCCCATTGCGAATGTACGGTGCGTACCCCCAACATCACATATGTATGGCGGATGTTGTGGGTACGCGATGTTGCGGGTACGCACCGTACAAACGCGATGGCGGTCTACGCACCCGCACCGTACAGAAGCAATGGGGTGTACGCACTGTACATAGCAATGTCCGTGTATGCACCTCATATCCACTACCATGGAGGTGTGGGGCTGTACGACTCGTACCCCTGTACCGTACTGAACCACGGACACTGTAAAACAGCACAACACCACAAAACATGTCTACACTTCACAAAAAATGAAAAGGACTGACCTGGACACATCCAAACAGGCAAACAGAGGGGCAACCTCACAACCACCCCTTATAACACATCCACCAAAAATTCAAACTGAGCCCCACCCACAAATGGACCAATAAAAAGGGACCACACACACAAACCATGAGCCTTTGCAACAGACTCACTACTGCTACAGAGCACACACAAACCACTACACCCATCCACCTTAACATATACACCTTCACACACACCCCTTCACACATACCCCCTCTCCACATTCACACACACACCGTCACATTCAGACCCACACACTCACAACCATCCACACCCTCACCCCACACCATGCCCAACGACAAGAATCCAAAGTTCACAAGGGAGGAGCTGGAGATCCTTGTCAACGAAGTCATCAGAGTCGAGCCACAGCTGTTTGGAACATTGGTCAGACAGACCAGCATAGCTGAAAAATCACGCCTGTGGCAGAGGATTGTCGAGAGGGTGAATGATGTTGCACCCATCAGAAGGACCAGGAATGAATGCCAAGCCAGGTGGTACGATCTGCGGAGGGCGGTCAAGAGAAAAATGAATGAAGAGCACACCCAGACCAACATCACTGGAGGTGGTGCGCCCCGCAGACCAGTACATTACCATCCCTGGGAGGAGAAGGTGATGGCCATGCTTCCGCCGGTGGGAGTACATGGACTCCAAGGACCTCCAGAGCCTGGTGAGTACACAAACAACTTACGTAACATGGGGGTAATGGCATCCACATCCCCAACTACACCAAATGCACGCAACTACCCCCGAGCCCTCACCCGCCAGAACCACAGTCACAAACAACACGAATGCCAATAACATGTGTATGCCCCATTGAGAAAGCAAGGCCATGCTATGACCCATGCTACACGAAGCACCAACCCAAGAATGGATGTCCGGTATGCTGGGAGGGTGGGTGCACCAAAACGCATGTTTGAATTCCAAATCAGACACAATTGCCCTCATCCCATATGGCCCAGCTACATACCCATGCACCATGCGCAATGCACAGGGATTGGGAAAGTACTGACAAGATAGCTCACACTTGGCCCTGGTGTAGGCAGCACAAGGCTCTCCTGTGACCAGTGCAAACACAAACACCAACACAACAAGGTCAGGTATCTAGGACAGGAACTCACACTCACTCTCATGGCAGCATGCTCCATGGGGGACAGCTACATCACCTGGGAGCCCCAGTGCCAAATCACACTACATCCACCAGCAGGCCCTGTCACACACACCCCTTACACAAGCAGACACCACCAGGACAGCCAATGGATTTACCCACTGCCACAATGGACATGTAACACAACAACACCAATACATAGCCGAAGAATCACCCAAGCCACAAATGGACATGTCAAAGACTCAGGAGAACATATCAATCTGTCCCCCGCAACATACCCATACACAAGTGAACATTGAGGAGAATGCTAGGCACATACAACTACCTGGAGGAACTGTGCCAACTTGAATGTGTATGAAACATGCATGTTGCCTGAAACATCTTTAACATTGTCTCTCTCTCACACACAGGGCAACGTGATGAACATCCCCCCAACAAAGGGGGAGAAGAATCACAGGCTCGGGAGGAACCGGATCCCACCAGCAGCGACGCCTTTCAACACTCCGCGGATGACCCCGACCGACCTGGACCCTCTGGTGTCCAAGCCCCTGCAGCACCTGGTTCAGGAACATCTGTGCCAACCACCACCCCCAATCCTGCCACATCACAGGAGACACCCAGGAGCCCTGCCCGTAGTGAACAGAGCCAGTCTGACCAGGAGGGACAAGGTGCGGCGGGCTCCCAGGAGGATAAGCCTCTGGACCTGCAAGGATATACCACCTACTCATTGCCGGCAGCAAAGATGTCAGCCTTTGGTCGTCGCTCGGGGGGCCTCCAGCTTTCTGCCTCAATAACTAAAATTGGTGAGCTCCTCCCTGTTACCATACACTTAACCCCACCAAGCAGCATTCAAGGAATAAACATAATTGTTTTCGCTAAATCATCTTAAACAGGAAATCATAATAATAAACGTTTATGTTCATCCGAAACAAAAATCAAACGCAGCAAAAGACCTGTTACTCGAGCTACAGCGAGTAATGGAAGAAGAATCAACGGACCTCATAGTCCTGGCTGGCGACTTCAATATGCACCACGTAGGGACTACCAAGGAAGAAGACTCAACTCAGGACCTCTCGAGAGCATGGGGAATACCAACACAATGCCAAACAAAGCCCACTAAGCCACCAAGTGCAGCAACAAACTTACTTAGGGGCCTAGAACACTTAAATATGAGAGCCCTGAATGGACGGTTTAAAGACGATATTCCACCAGCAGCTACATACCACTCTACTGTTACATCATCACATCTAGACTTCACCTTTATGACATTGTCCCTGTTTAATGAAATAGCCACCTTTAAGATCGGTATTAGTAATTTTAGTGATCATCTTCCACAAGAGTTGAATCTTCTAGCAATAGCTTGCCAAAGCCCAGAAACCAGTAATTCCATCTTGACGGAGGAAACGACCAATTTAAGAAGAATAAGATGCAACTCTAATAACATAGACAAAAGAGCATCAGATGCCCAAGCCCTTTATAATCAATGTCAAGCCAACTCAATTCATCCACCTGTAAGCTGGGTATCATTTACCAAATCTATAGGAGAAAAATATTCACAACGTAACAGCCAGAAACAAGGGAAAGTGATAGCTGCTTCAATCGACGGATATAATAGTCCTGTCTCTAAAAAAATAAACCAAACTATAAATCAAACTTGTAAGCATTTGCGTAAAACCCCAAACAATCGGACACTGCAAGGCACACTCCGGGAGTTAAGGACAACTCTAAAAAGAAGGAGATGGGCGAACAAGAGAGCAAAAGATAATGATCTCTGGGCAAAACTTATGTTTGACGCAAATCAGAAAAACAGTGCTAAATTCTGGAAAACGGTCAACAACTTGCAGCACCCAAATCATCAAGGTATTAGTTCCAATATCACCGAAGCTACCTGGGTAGACTACTTAACTAAGCATTTTAACGACCAAGAACCTGAAACAACAGTCCTGCTGGGTATTCTGAGTCACGCCGTTACAAGAAAAAGGCCAGAAGCCAAAAGCACCTATGTGGCGTGGGCACTGGACCACCGATCCTGTCACAGCAAGAGGTAGCTCCTCTGCCAAGCCAGGACTGCGATAACTGTCTAGAAGACCTGCAAAAAGAATCCTTGGTCAAAGATATATGCAAACAAATTTCTAGAGGCAGACGGGCAGGAGCACCGGGCCCGAATGGCATACCACCGATGCTATATAAGCAGAACCCAGACTTCTGGAGCAACGCACTAGTCCCAGTAATAGGACACGCCCTAAGAACAACAGAAATTCCAGAGTCATGGCGAGGCTCTATTATTAGTCCTATATTCAAGCAAGGAAAGAGATGCGACCCAAATGACTACCGCCTGATAGCCCTGATTGACACTGAGGTTAAATATTATGCAGGCATAGTTCTTAAAGATCTGGTCGCCTGGTCTACAAGAAACAACATTATACCAATGACCCATACGGGTTTTCGTCAAGGGCAAGGAACCATAACAAATATTATGGCCTTAGCCATGCTCATGGATGCAGTGAAGCAAGGTAAATATCCCCTATACCTTTGCGTCATCGACTACTCCGCGGCCTTCGATCACGTAGATCGTTCCAAACTTTGGTTAAAGCTGAAAGAATGGGGGATTCCGCTAACCCTTCTAGACCAACTCGTACAGTTGCACACCAACACATGGGTCAGAATTAAATTAGGCGCTGGAAAGCACCTCTCAAGAAAAATCACTACAAGGAAGGGCTTAAAGCAAGGATGCGTTTCAGCCCCTTTGCTCTTCAGCCTCTTCCTGGCGGATCTGCCAGCAGAACTGGATGCTTGCTCCTCACACTCCCCGAAGCTAGGAGCATTGGCATTGACAAATCTACTTTACGCTGATGACCTAGTGCTGATCAGCAGAACTCCGATAGGACTTCAGCATTTGTTAGATGTCACCCACAGTTTTTCACATCGGAACGTATTAAAAATAAATTAAAAAAAATCAAAAGTTATGAGCGTAAACCACCGCAGGAAGTCAAATTTTAGTTGGTATATGGAAGGCAAATGCCTGGACCAAGTACAAATACCTGGGCGTCCTAGATAAAAACAACACTTTCAAACCACAACTTGAATCTTTACGAAGGAAGGGAGTAATGACGTGTTTGGCATTAAAGCCCCTGAAGAAATTGTTGCCGGATTTAACACTTGAACCCCTTTTAAAAGTTCTACGAGCAAAATTACAACCAGTAATCACCTACGGGAGCGAATCCATGAAAGGAAGAGATGCCGCTACCCTTGACTGCATAATCGCAACCTCCTACCGGGCGATATTTCAGCTCCCCAAATATGTTTCACCAGCCCAAATAAGGCTGGAATTTGGAATCCAGAGACAAGAAACAGAAAAGCAGGGAGCTTTCTTAAAGAGTTGGCACAAAATCAGAGCTGGTGAAAGAGGGTCCTTGAACAACCTACTTTTGCTAGAGTTGTCCCGCACTGGAAAACAATCAGTTAATATCTACCTACACAACTCTATGCAGGCCCTTGGCCTGGCAGATGCCTGGAGCACCCCAATGGGCCATTTGGCTTTAAAAAAAATTGTAACAAAATCGACACAGCTCATATCGGCTATAGAGGACAAGAAATCGGTATCCAAGAGAGCTCACAGCTGGGCCGTGCTTAACAACTATGATGCTCTAAAACCCCAGCCTTACCTTAAGGTTGGAATCAAGCTTGAGACCAAAGAAAAATTTCTAAAGTTGCGGCTGGGAGTCGGACCGATCAATCCGTTCCTGCCACCGTGGGAAAGAAGAGGGCTCGATCACTTGTGCCGCCTGTGTGCGAATGATACTGAGACTTTGATCCATATTATATGGACATGCACGAAGTTAGACGACATACGGAAAAGTTTCTTAAAACCACTATTCAAGCTGCTGGAGTAAGGTCCTGCAGACAGGCAGTGATGATGTTTTTTAATCCCTCCTTAGTGCAGCTAAACTGTCACCGTACAACATTTTTTGATCTGACAGCACTGTCATGGCAGAATGCTCCATGGGGGACAGCTACATCACCTGGGAGCCCCAGTGCCAAATCACACTACACCCATCAGCAGGCCCTGTCACACACACCCCTTACACAAGCAGACACCACCAGGACAGCCAATGGATTTACCCACTGCCACAATGGACATGTAAAACAACAACACCAATACATAGCCAAAGAATCACCCAAGCCACAAATGGACATGTCAAAGACTCAGGAGAACATATCAATCTGTCCCCCGCAACATACCCATACACAAGTGAACATTGAGGAGAATGCTAGGCACATACAACTACCTGGAGGAACTGTGCCAACTTGAATGTGTATGAAACATGCATGTTGCCTGAAACATCTTTAACATTGTCTCTCTCTCACACACAGGGCAACGTGATGAACATCCCCCCAACAATGGGGGAGAAGAATCACAGTCACAGGCTCGGGAAGAACCGGATCCCACCAGCAGCGACGCCTCTCAACACTCCGCGGATGACCCCGACCTACCTGGACCCTCTGGTGTCCAAGCCCCTGCAGCACCTGGTTCAGGAACATCTGTGCCAACCACCACCCCCATTCCTGACACATCACAGAAGACACCCAGGAGCCCTGCCCGCAGTGAACAGAGCCAGTCTGACCAGGAGGGACAAGGTGCGGCCGGCACCCAAGAGGAGGCAGACAACACCACCACTGCCATGCCTCAGGGGTCCCGTCGACCAGATGTGCCCACAACGGCAGGCCCGGCTCGTGTGGGCAGGTGTGGCAGGAGTGGAGGCAGGCGGAGGCGAGAACCTGACCAGCCAGCTGAAGGGACCGGTATGTCACACATCCGCAACATCATGGAGGCATAACGGCGTGACACCAGGGAGATCAGCCAGGTAGTGGTGACCCTCACAGAGATCAAAAACCAGCAGGCCGAGCAACACGCCAGTCAACAACACCAAGGAGGGATGGAGGGAAGACTGGCTGAGCTCCTGGCGGTGCAAAGGGACATAAGCCATTCATGGACAACCCTCCCTGCGACACCAGGCGCAGACCAGCACCAGCCACAGGGAGGTAGGAGGAGGAGGATTCGTCCGACGGAGCGTCCCAAACATCGTCAAGGCCTGCATCTGAGGGTTTCCGGAGGAAGGTTGGTCGTCCACGGAAAAGACCGTGAGAGGCAGCGGGCCATCCACATCTCCCAGGTCACCTGGCCTGGCACCTGGCCTTTATGTGCGACAGCATCACCTCATCTGCCACATGGACTTGCTGGTCACAGTCTGACCAATGATGCCAAACAATGTGGGCTGGACTCTGATGACTTCAAATGCCAAGGATCCCATCTCCCCCTGTGAACTTTGGATTCTATGGTCCCTGCATTTCCCCATTTTCTGTGCACAAATCACGCCCCAGAGCTCGAAATTAAAGAATTAATAATTGAAATTTCATGTTGCAGTCATTTAGCATGAGTCCACAGCATACGTGTGGGGATATGTCAAAGTATGCCTGAATGTGGAACTAACTCCAGCCATCCATACACTTGGATCTGAGTCCGGTCGAGGACACACATGGCTCACAATGTATCACAAAATACAGACATGGAGCCCAACACTCACCCGTGATGGCCTCAAGCTGCTGAGGGGGGGCTTGCTATATTGCTCTGACAGACCAATTTGGAAGAGTTACATGAAGGTGTAGAGGTCATGGGTCATGTTGATGTGCCCGGGGAGGGAGTACCAGGTCTGTTTTGCGAGGTGGGAGAACTATCTCCTGCATGCAGAGGTTATGTGGATGTGATGAATGGTGGCCAGGGCAAGGTGGGCTGCATGGAGTAGGGCCAATGGGGTGTTGGATGACACACGTCCAAGGTCGGTTTGGTTCTGGGGTTGTGGACTGCCTCCTGAGTGTGGTTGAGGAGTCTGAAGGTGATCCTGTGGCACACAGTGAGCCATTGTACCTCTCTCAGGTGGACGGTGATGTGGCTGGGGTGGGGGATGTTGCAGATGAGGTGTGCGGATGCACCCTGGATGTGGATAAGTTCTCCTGTATGTTTGCTGTTGTCCTCTGTAGAGGCCGGTGCTGTCTTTGAGCCGGCTGGTGTCCTGGACCAGGGGGACGGTCTGTCTTGCCTTGGAGTGGATCTATCTGGGGGTCATCAGCAGCATGTGGAGGGTGTTGCAGCATGAGGTACAGATGTTGGTGAGTTGCATGTTAATTGTGAGCGATGGGTCCATGATGAACACCAGCTTGCCTGCGTGGCCACTGGGTGCTGGTGCGGTGCACAGACCAGTGGGACGCAAGCAGTTGACCCAGCCGTAAGGGGACAATCCTCAGATGATGACCTCTGTCCTGTCCAAGTCCTGCCTCATATGGCTGATGTTCAGTCATTCATCAACGGATCTCATGCCTTCTTGAAGTTTGGATCTGGCAATGGCTGGCTCTTTGGTGAGTTTGAGGAGCAGCTGGGTGTCAATGGCATACCAGATGATGATGAGGTTGTGTGCGCATGTGATGGTGGAGAGGGGGGTCATGGAGACATTGAAGATCGTCACGCTGAAAGAAGAGCCCTGTGGCATGGGCCAGATGACCCCAGTGTACTACAGGTTGCAGGGTGGAGGCAGACTCCCTGGGCCTTGCTGGTGAGCTACTTCCTGATTGAATCCTGGGCCCTCCTCTGGATACCAGTGTTGGAGATGTGTGAGCTGACAGTGTGGTAGCACATGGTGTAGAATGCCGTTGAGAGGTCAAGGGTGGTGGCCTCTCCATTGTTGAGCAGGGCAAAGTAGTCGTTGGTGGTGGCAATGATGACGGTTGCAGTGGTGTGATTACTGTGTAAAACGGTCTGGTGCCGGTTGGCTGGAGCTGGTTGCATGTAGGAAATTGGTCAGTTGCTTGTTGAGTGTCTTCCTGGTGACATTTCCCGGGTAGGGAAGTAGGGTGATGTACCAGGAGATCCTGCGGTACTGCCGTCTGTTGTTTAAGAAGGGCCTGGGGTTCTGCATGCCTCCTGCAGCAATGGAATGTGGCTAACTCAAAGGAGACATTCATGAAGCGCAGGACGTGGGCTTCAAGGATGGTGAATGATGTGGTTGAGATGTTGTGTGGGAAGGGGCCTGATGGAGAACCAGAGTGGATGGTGCACATGATCCCGGTTGTGTACTTGCTGCTGACGGGAGTCCATGACCTGAGGGGGGTTTGTCCAGCGAATAATAGTGCTGTCTGCCTCTGTGTGCCAAGGCTGTTGTGTATGGCCATGAGCTTGCAGTGGTACAAAGTTGCAAGGGATGGGATCTGCCTTGCAAGGGTGGGGTGTCTTGGATGGAGATCTGCTGTCAGTTCACTCACAATGCTGATGAGCTCCTTGATGTCGTGTGTTTGGGTGTCTCGCCACTATCTGAAGGATCTCCACTTGTCCTTGCTGATGATATGGTGATGACTGTGTGTGGTGTTTTCCAGGGCTGTAAGGAAAATTATGTCTCTTTGTGTTGCAAGGTTTGCACAAGAGTCCGGCTAGGTCTGTAGGAGTCCAGTAGGTCTGCCTTGTCCCAGGTGCCTCAACTGTTGTTGTGCTTCACAGGAAAGTCCGTCAATGTGGCAAGATTGTTGGATCAGTTGCTGATCCAGTGTGTGAGTTTGCAGGGTGTGGCAGTGGTGTTGTTTTGAGTGTCCCACACAGCTTGTCTGTGGCGACTTACATCAAGCATCTTTGAGGGATCGGTAGCGGGGTGTGTGGCACTGTGTTGCTTGTTGGAGACGTGGATTCAAATGTTGATGGACCAATGATGGATGGTGGTGTGTGTCCCCTCCAGCAAGAAGTTACTGGCCCCCAGCCACATGTAGCCTGTGGAGGTGAGGGCCTGCGTGCAGATGTACGTGTTGATGGTGTAGCGGAATTGTGGATGTAGGCCTGCAGATCTGTAGATGAGTGTTACTCCGAGGGTTGCTAGGGAGTTGCTGCGAACCCGGACTTGTGACTCTGAGGGTGTACTTGTGAATAATTTGCAATTCAGCCCCCGGGATTGGTGTTGGCGTCCCTGCGGGTGATCTTGGATCTGTCTGAGATGGCAATGAAGACGTCATGTGCTGAGGATGCTTTTGTCCAGGTTACTGTCATGAGGGTGATGTGTGGGGCTGTAGTGTTGAGGAGGTTACAGAGTCCAATGGCGTGCTGGTGGATGGAGCGGGTGTGGAGTAGGAGGCACATAACCTGGTTGTACTGACAGGGTCTGGTAGGCTGGGCAGCGCTGTGTAGGCAGTTGGAGTAGCACACTCAGCATGCGAAGGTGTCGTGTGTGTGTGTGCTTAGGGGTCGCCTGATGGCAGGAGGATGATTGTCATGAGGACATTGCTTGGAGAGTGGCTGCAGCATGAGCCTGTTGTGTGACATGGGTCATGCAAAGATTAGAGGGTCGTGCACTGTGCATGTTGCAGGCGCAGACGGTCCGGCCTTTGGCATGGCGCTGGGGCTACAGTGGCAGAGAAAAGCTGCTGGCTGCACTTCAAATGGGTGGAGGGGGAAGGGCTGAGCATTTTTGAGGTGTGGGGGTTGCAGAATCAGGGCATTCGGAGTGGCGGGGCCGCAGGTGAGGCAGCAGCAGGCGGAAGGGGTTAGAAATCATGCAAAAATCAACACACAAAGACAAGGAGGTCTGCAAGGCACAGTGCAACAGGTGTATGTCAAGGAAGGAGTGTCAGCTCACTCATGGGTCACTCCCAGAAAGTGTATGAGCAATCACCATAAATTACAGCCACTGTGTCAGACAACAAAATGCGGAGATGCGCAAAGGAGACACACCATCAACAGGCATTCACGTCCCGTTGTGGGCAGCAACCTGCACAAATACATACACAACCAGGTACTTCATGCACAATAGAGATCATTAGCCATGAAGCACTGCTTGCATGTTGCCAAAGTACACATACACTCATATGCTCAATCTTTGTCAATTATGCCATAGATGATGCTTGCAAACTGGTAAAAGATCTGCAGTGACCGAGAAGAGGCACTTTGGATTGTGCTGAACACCTTTATTCCACATACATACACAAAGGGATATGCCTCCATATTAACAGACTTACAGGTCAGGTGACAGAACATGTGGGACATACGCTGGACACCCCCTTCACAACACGGATGATGTCAATCCCAATGAACTGGCACACAAGGTAAGGGGATGAGCAAAAGACATCCTGCTGCACACGGAGAGGCTGCAATTCCCCATAGAGCATGTTGTTGTGATGTCCCCCACTATGTCCACCCGTAGCATCTGCAATGTTTCAGAGCCAAGGTACACACACATTGATGCCTTCATCAGACGCCATATTCCACTACAGATGACTGTCAAGAAGGCTGACTATCATGTCATGGGAGTGATGCTACATGTCATATGCTCCATGGTGAGAAGACATGTATGCATGGTACCACAACATGCACAGAAGCAGTCACCACACATTCCCAACCTGTACCACCACCAAAAAGCCTTGCTGCAATACTTACCCAAACTGACATTTCCAAATGTCCGTGCATGGAACGCTGATTCAGCACACGTTGCAATCCACACGAGGAATAGCAGGAGGACAACGATGACACGACCAGACAACAGGTGCAAAATACCTGGGAATGACAGACACACGAGAAGTCACCTAAAACAATTCTCAACGCACACATGGAAGTGTACAAAACATGAACAATGTTGGACACATGTAAATTGCCAATCAAGTCTCTCCGCAAAACTGTGTTGCATGACATCATCACTCGAGTGACACATCAGAACACACATCCAAGTCACTTTGCATTCAGTCAGCTGGACACACACATTGCAACACATGACAATCAATGCTACAAGCTTGCACACTCATAGCCAGGGACTCACCATTATGAGAAGAAGTTGCGTATGAGCTGACTCCGGATATCATCCCCCTCCTCCTCATCATCACTAGCCTCGTGACCAAGCCCTTGATCCTCCACGGGTGGATGATCCTGCTCATCTGGATCCAGGATGAGTGGCACTGCCTTCTCAACTTCCATGTTGTGCAGCATGCAGCACACAAAGAAGTTTTTGCAGACCTTCTCCGGGGCATAAGGGAGGGACCCGCCTGTCTTGTCCAGGCACCGGAATCGGCTCTTCAGGAGTCCAAACGTCCTCTCAATCACTCGCCTGGTCTGGCCGTGTGCATTATCTGTCCTCTGATTTTCATCGCGAAACCCACACGTGGACACCAGGTTTTTTAATCGTGCGTGGTACGTGTCTAATGACTCTCCCGGGAGCTGGCGCGCTTGCCGGAATATGAACCATTCATAGTCCTGGTTGGCCATCGGTTCAAAATGTTCGTTGAGGGACTGTATCAACGTGTGGTGGGTATTGGGGGTAGCTTCGGCCAGTGTTTTTACGATGTTGTGTATGTCTTTGCCTCCCAAATGGATGAGCATTGTTCGCTTCTGGTACTTGTGGACCTTGGTGGCCTCAAAGAAGATGCGCAGGCGGTCTGCCCAGGCCTTCCATCTGGCTGCTAATGAGGAAGGCGGCCCTTCCACTGTAAATGGCTCAATGGGGGGAACGGTAGACATCTTCCTGTCGTGTCCTGTCCTCCCAGTCCCTCTTGGCCTCTCCGACGTTGCTCACAGGATCCCTACACCCCTCTTTTGTGTGGTGCGACCCGGCCGGTCGGATGTCCGTGAGCTGGCCTTCTTAGTGGGGCACCTGCTTCTTCCCCTTCAGTGCTGGGCCCTTACTCATGAGCTACACTGCGCCCCCTCTGCTGTTCCGCCTCTTGGTAGTTCTGAGTGCTGCTGCACAGGGCAATGTGTGCCCACTATTAGTCCCTCCTTTGTGGGTAAGACTGCTTCCAAGGCCTCACTCCCCACCACCCTGCAACCAGGGGTGTACTCACAGGCAGTGTCCGGCCGTCTGTGGGGATCCTGTCAGGCCCGCCACGTGTTCACGGCCCACCGGGCCTGGGTAGCTTAGATGTGAAACCAGCAGGGAGGCCCCGACCACGTGGGCGCTGACGCATCGCTCTGCTGATCACCCACTCCGCGTCCGATAGGATTTGCCCGTCAAATGCGTGACGCCGGCACCGGGAGGGTGTCGCGTTCCACCGCCGGGGATCGAGACGCCACCCACGCGCACTGGGGCACGAGCGCCGCGAGCCAATGGCAGCGCTCGTGGCCGCCTCACCAGCGCGTTGTGCGAACGGGCACACCCACCCTCGTCGCCACTTTGTGGTGTTGCCGGGCTGCTACCGCTGAGCGGGAGCCCACAACACAGTGTGACACGTGCCCCGGAGTAGAGCCTGTAAATAACACTCGGAGCCGGGGCTAGTGAGTTACTCTGGTCGCGTGGTCGTAGCCCTACTGGTGTACGCACGCACGCTGCCAGCTTTTATTCTCGTGCGCGGGTCACCTGACCCTTGCGCCACGACAGGACGCCTGTTGCGTCACAGGCGCAAACACTACAGCTGCGGCTGCGCACCGTTGCGGCCATGGCTGACTGCAATAAATCAACATTTTTAATAATGATGATTGTCACTGTGACCGTGACAATCATCATGAATAAAAATGTTCACTTATTGCAGCCACGCGACCGTGGATTAAAGTAGAAGTATGTAAACAGTCCCCGGGCCGGCCGGCACAGTTCTGCCAGGGCACTGCGCACCGCAGTGGAGATCATGACGATGATTGCCCCAGTTTGCGAGAGCGAGTTGGATGGTGGTTGAGGTTTGCGCCCCGTTACGTGGCTGCAATAAATCACAAATGTAATCATAACAGGTGATTGTCACCGTGACAATCATCATGATTAAAATGTTTGATTTATTGAAGCCACTCGATGGTGTGCAAACTGCAACCACCATCCACCTCGCTCTCACAAATTTGGAATTTGTCTGACTACATTAAAGAAGGAGCTGTTGTTCTTAGCCCCTTGTTATCTTAGCAAATATGATCCCTCAATGACAAAAAGAGGCTAAAAGAAAAAGTTAGAAGGTTTTGTATATATGAGTGTGTGTCTCTGTGTAGCGCTATACATCGCAGGGATCCAGTCTTTAGATAACCTGACGACAGCTGTTATCTCTGCATGCATGACATCAAAGTACAATAAAACACAGTTGAAAATAGTTGGTATGTAACACATGCTGGAAGTAGTCCAAGCAGCATTTGAAACTGAAAACGGAACTTGTTTTCTCCTGATTCGTTGGCATACTGAAAATGAAAACGAAACTATACCCACTTTCCAATGTGTCTCGCAGAGAAAACTGCTACGGCAGGGCGTAACGCAGGTCCCTGCAGCGCTGCGGCCCCAACCTCTAAGTGGGGCCTCATACAGATGAGCCTAAGCCCGATGAATATCTGTGAAATATGGGTGTCTCAGGGGGCGCTCACCACATTCTCAAGTGGGGTTCTAATTATGTGCCAGTGTTTAGGTATTTCCGCCTCGAAAGAGAAGTAAGCTACGCTCATGCCTTTCAAAATATACCACAGATTTAAAGAAAAATAAAATAGTATGTGATAGAGAGGCCACGGTCATATCCTCAAAAGAAGAGTAAGAGATGTTACTGCTGGTCCTTGTGAGGCAGATCGAGATCAATGCCCGGACTGGACCTTACACTGTCAAGTGATCCAAACTATGTGGTGGCGTGAGAGGACAAGCGATGTGCAATTAATGGCATGCCAATATAGCAACGCCTCACCAGAGGAGTACTAATGCTGCCCTGCAACCAATGGGATCTTGAAAAGGAAGCGAGTCAGATGTCTGACTTCCTGGTCAGCTGCAAGGATTCTACCTGTGCCTCAGTGAAGCTCCTTGAGGCTACTGCCTGGAGCTCGCATGGCATCACTGGAGATTGTAAGAGCCAGGTTTAGAGGAACTTGGATGGGACTTGGATAACACGGCGCTGCCTCCTCCTACTCCTTCAGGGCCCCACTGGCAGCATTAAAGCACATATGGAGGGAGATTCTTATATGTTGTAGGTCGCAATCACGACATACATATTGTAGCCTAAATGTCGTTGACAAACATATTGCTCCATTGGATGTACATTTTTTATTATTAATTCCAATATGGCAAAATTTACTCATTTTTAAAACTTCCAAAAATATGGACCCGCCTTTTGTAGATCCAAAAGGGTTGCACAGCCTTATGCACTAGTGTTTGAATTTCATCCACTTAAACCACAGTAATCAAGTCTTTATTCTTATTGATCATGCTTTTATTCACAGTTAATCCATCACGCCAAAGACTCAGAATTCCACAATCTTATGCATGTTTCTTATTCCAAAATTGCCCATCCAGGCCTATTCTAGAACAGTTAAACAGTCCCCGGGCTGGCCGGCCCAGTTCTGCCAGGGCGCTGTGCACTGCAGTGGAGACCATGACATTGATTGCCCCAGTTTGTGAGAGCGAGTTGGATGGTGGTTGCGGTTTGTGCACCGTCACGTGGCTGCAATAAATCAAAAATGTAATCATAACAGGTGATTGTCACCGTGACAATCATCATGATTAAAAAGTTTGATTTATTGCAGCCACTCGATGGTGTGCAAACTGCAACCACCATCCACCTCTCTCTCACAAATTTGGAATTTGTCTGACTACATTAAAGAAGGGGCTGTTGCTGTTAGCCCCTTGTTATCATTAGCAAATATGATCCCTCAATGGCTGACACAAAAAGAGGCTAAAAGAAAAAGTTAGAAGGTTTTGTATATATGAGTGTGTATCTCCGTGTAGCGCTATACATCGCAGGAATCCAGTCTTTAGATAAGTGTCCTCGAACCTGACGACAGCTGTTATCTCTGCATGCATGACATCAAAGTACAATAAAACACAGTCGAAAATAGTTGGTATGTAACACATGCTGGAGGTAGGCCAAGCAGCATTTGAAACTGAAAACGGAACTTGTTTTCTCCTGATTCATTGGCATACTGAAAATGAAAACGAAACTATACCCACTTTCCAATGTGTCTCGCAGAGAAAACTGCTACGGCAGGGCGTAACGCATGTTCCTGCAGCGCTGCAGCCCCAACCTCCAAGTAGGGCCTCATACAGATGAGCCTAAGCCCGATGAATATCTGTGCAATATGGGTGTCTCAGGGGGCGCTCACCACATTCTCAAGTAGGGTTCTCATTATGTGCCAGTGTTTAGGTATTTCCGCCTCGAAAGAGAAGTAAGCTACCCTCATGCCTTTCAAAATATACCACAGATTTAAAGAAAAAAAAAATAGTATGTGATAGAGAGGCCACGGTCATATCCTCAAAAGAAGAGTAAGAGATGTTACTGCTGGTCCTTGTGAGGCAGAATGAGATCAATGCCCGGACTGGACCTTACACTGTCAAGTGACCCAAACTCTGTGGTGGCGTGAGAGGACAAGCGATGTGCCATTAATGGCATGCCAATATGGCAACGCCTCACCAGAGGAGTACTGATGCTGCCCTGCAACCAATGGGATCTGGAAAAGGAAGCGAGTCAGATGGCTGACTTCCTGGCCAGCTTCAAGGATTCTACCTGTGCCTCAGTGAAGCTCCTTGAGGCTACTGCCTTGAGCTCGCATGGCATCACTGGAGAGTGTAAGATCTAGGTTTAGAGACATCTTGTTAAGCTAACCTCAAATACTGAAAGACAAGGAGCTTGGATGGGACTTGGATAACACAGCGCTGCCTCCTCCTACTCCTTCAGGGCCCCACTGGCAGCATTAAAGCACATATGGAGGGAGATTCTTATATGTTGTAGGTCAGAATCACGACATACATATTGTAGCCTAAATGTCGTTGACAAACATATTGCTCCATTGGATGTGCATTTTCTATTATTAATTCCAATATGGCAATATTTTCTCATTTTTAAAACTTCCAAAAATATGCACCTGCCTTTTGTAGATCCAAAAGGGTTGCACAGCCTTATGCACTAGTGTTTAAATGTCATCCACTTAAACCACAGTAATCAAGTCTTTATTCTTATTGATCATGCTTTTATTCACAGTTTATCCATCACGCCAAAGACTCGGTATTCCACAATCTTATGCATGTTGCTTATTCCAAAATTGCCCATCCAGGCCTATTCTAGAACAGTTAAACAGATTTCCGAGTTCTTCTATTTACGATCTTTACACCCAATGCATTTTGGTTTATTTTAAACCTTCTTCAGGGGTATTTGTATTATGTAAAAGATATATCTGCGTCTGTCAGCCACAAGATCATAATAATAATAATAACATCCAATCACTGATTTAATCATATGACAATAACATGGAAAAATGATCTTAAATAACCCAGCGATAAACTAAAACATAATGTGAATTAATCCACCCCTCTGCTCCCGCTCATGATCCAACAGATAAAAATGCATTTATACTTGTGTCATTATTAATGTGTCCCACGCTTTTAACCCAAATTGCTCGACACCAAACAACCCCATGTTTCCACCAAACTTATATAGTGCGCTCATCGCTGTATGTAAACTCACCCCCCACTCTTGTTACTTCTCCCATTATCTTTTATATAAACTCTCACATACCTGATGTAATCTACTTTTGCAAGCACCTTGTTCTTCTCATGCACGCACAACATAACTGAATAACCACCCAGTGCTCACTCACTAACTTACAAACTACGTAACCAACCCCACCTGCAAACAACGTGATTAGCACATATTGCATCCACATGTACCCGGCCCACTGAAACTCCTTGTTTAAAGCAATACCACCCATATCCTAAATCGTGTGCTTAAAAATAATTCACATCCTCATTTAATCTCAAAATCAACACATGCGTGATTAGTCACTTAATGTATATTAACTCCTTCATATCGGTATTTCTCATAAACAGTCTAATTTTTAAAACACCATATTCTGGTACCAAACTCCTGAAGGGGCTACAAGATGGTGTATTGATTTCGCTTGCACCGAATCACCAGGGTTGGTGGTTTCGCCATACTCAGGCCTGGTTAAATGCTGGTCCGATATTCCTATTTCCTCTCTGTCATGGATTTCACAAGAGGCTATTGGCAAATGAACGTGACTGAGTCTTGCCTTCACTGACCACATGGTCTCTCTCAGTTCCATGAAGTAGAAAAGGTCCCCCTAGACTCGGCGCATTAGGTGAAGGCATAACACATGAAAAACTATACATTTGCCTCCATGTCGATTCTGGGAATGTGTGCATGAACGAGTATAATTGCAAGTCACTAAAAAAAAATTATTTCTCTTTGGGTGAATTTTGATTTGAAAAAACTTTATTTTGATCACTAGGATCATAAATGCAACATACTTTATACAAAACACAAATATAAAAAGCACGCACTTTCATATGCCTAAATAACACAGTAAATTGTTCTCCCAATACAACCCCTTGTTAGGACCAGCCCTATTTTCTACTTTTGAATTAAATTCAAGATGATGCAGTTTTTATAAAGTGACAGTGCAAACACAGCTGAACATCTACCATCCAGTACAATTAAGCAATGGCGTAACATAGGCCCCCGCAGTGCCGAGGGCCCCGGAGGGCCAGGGCGTCTCAGCACAGTACCACTGCCTGAGAGCTAATGATTGACTCGGAGGGGCCCCCTCCATGTACCTTGCAGGGGGGCCCCCTCAAGGGGCATATCAGCAAGGGCCGGCGATAATTATCGCTCAGCGCTCTTAGCATGAGGATAATTATCGCCGGCCAACTCTGAATTTTATCGCGGAGATAGCGTGCTATTAGCAACGCTTATCTCCAAAGCGATAAAATTCAGAGCGCAAGCTGCCAAATGTGTGATTATCGCTGGAAATCCAGCGATAATCACACAACTTTTGGTGATAGCTTGCTGATAGGGCCTCACATACTTAGCCATGAGATCCACCTTCCATAGGATATCATGGCTAAGTCAGTTTCAAAGCAGGCATAAGGAAAGTAGCGATAACAGAGGTTATCGCTGCTTTTCTTGTCGCTATGCTGCTTTGCGTGAGGCTTGATAATAGGAGAAATGTCGCTTAGCGACATTTCTCCCGTTATCCTGGGGAGGAACGCCCACTTTGCATCTCATTAGAGATGCAAAGATGGGCGTTAAGGGAAATGGCAATAAGGCAAGGTTTCACGCGATAGCGTGACCTTGCTGATAAGGCGATAAAATTATCGACGCTTTTTGTCTAAAAACGGACGCAAAAGCGGCGATAATTTTGTATCGCCTGCTTGCTGATATGCCCCCAAGTTTCGTTATGCCACTGTGCACATATGTAGACCCACACACAGAACAGACCCTGTGCTGGGGGCTCTGGATGTGATTTATAAGCACAAGTGGAAGCCTGGCTGTGGCGGAACCAGCAGGTCCCTCATCTGTGCAGCTGCTCTAAAACCAGCGACTGCTAAATCCCCATGGACCGAACTCTCAGCAGACTGTGTCGGAGGGATTTACTGTACAGAGAGCAGGAGAGGGAACTGGCACCAATAATAGATGACGCCGAGAAGTGAAGCCAAGGGCAGCTAAATAATAGTGTTATTTCATTATGCAAATACATGCTAAAAATACAATTATTAAAAGTAAAACATCTCCAGCAGACGGGCCGATACATCACTTTAATAGACGGGTAGAGGGATAAATGTACACACTGCGTAGCATTTATTAACCTATTGGAAGCAGAGATATAATCGCTCAACCCCAGATGAATTGCGCTGCTTTAAACATCCCTTTAGTGAAAGATGAGGAAAGGGGATGCCTGAAACCTTGTGGATTACAGCTGTCACTGGGAAGTTTGAAGAAGGATATGGTCATAATGCCACATCCCTGCCCCTGCGGGAAATGGGCATCCCGCCTGTTTGCCTTCCAGCGACCGCAGATTTGTTTTACAGAGGGGGGCACTCAGTCCCTTCAACTACACAGAATTTAAGTCCAATCTTGCAGTAGGTGATATTCAAAAGCAGGTGTTCCCTTATTAACATAGGTTTAAGGTCTAATGCAAAATTGCAAATGAGCAATTCCGTTTGGCCTTGCACATATTTCATGTCCCTGAAGAATTCGGAGAAGCAAAGATTCATTTTTGCCCTTCCTGATGTAGGTTGTTTGGCCACGTATGGTGGAACTCAATGGACAGAAATGCATATATTTAGGGCCATCTCCAGGTGCCTTTGGAAAGGGGCACAGAGTATTCATGGCCCATTTTACTGGCGGTACACAAGTCACTTCAGGTCTGCACACTGCATGGGTAGATCCATAGCCCCCTGCACAGATAGCAACAGTGAGGCACTGTTTGAACCATGCTTCTAGGGCAGGGTTCTACAAAGTCGGTCCTGGATACTTGCCAGATTTTTAGCATACCCTCATTTAGGTAAGTGTAGTTATCTGAAAATCTGGCATGGATACGACCCTCCAGGACTGACTTTGGAGAACCCTGTTCTAGAGCAAGATTAATGCTAAATACATATTACAATAAATGAAAAAACTGAGGGCCATATTTATGAGGCCTTGTGACAGTTTTGTGCTGCCGTTGAGTCACTTTTTGTGACGCATTAACAGCGTAAAACATGGCCCCTGCTGCGCCCTATTTACAAAGTGAAGCATCGAAGCAGATGCGTCACTTTGTAAACACCTGCGCTACATTATACCTGCATCAGATATAATGTATGCAGAGGGCGTTTACACGCAAGTAAGCCTCGTAGAAGTGACACAGTAAAATCTATGAGATTTCACTGTGCCACTGCTAGGATGAAAGTGTGTCAAAATCTAACGCCGAATTCCTTATTTCGCCTTGCCGAGGCAGGCGTAAGAGTGACGCAGTGCTATGTCCATAGCCCTCCCACCTGCATTACTTGAGTTGCGTCACACTTCCAACATAACTCCAGCAATGCGTCATTTTTGCGCAGACAGATATGTCGGTAAAACGGACGTATCTGTCATTCCTTGCGACGTGATGCATCATACAATAAATATGACGCATCCATCAGGTTGCACGGAGGGGGCAATGAAAAGTTTTCATGCAGCGATGCGTCACTTTTCATAAATGAGGCCCTGAGTTTGCACCTGAAGAACCATAGAGTGCACTACTGTGTGCACTGGGCCTGATGTACAAAAAGGCAGGTTGCTAATAGTGGGTGCAAATTGTTTCTCAATTTGGAATACAACCTATAACTAGTAGGTGGTATTGCAAAATGCCCAGTCAGAGGGGGTCGCAGCATGACCTGCCTAATAAATGTTAATTAGGGAGATCACTATTGGCTGCAAACATCGGGATAGTGGCCTGCAAGGAAAAGCAGACCACCATCTCTTGCATTCCCAAATGGAAAACGTTTATTAAAGCAGCATGTGTTCCTTAACCCCTTCGCTGCTGCGGACATTCCGCTGCAGCGCTGGGGGGGGCAGGGGGGCAGCGCGGTGGGCCTGTGCTCACGACGGAGCCGCTCCGTCATGAGCCACAGTTGAGCTGTGCTCATGACGGAACGGTTCCGTCATGACTCCGCCCATTTGCGTTGTCGCCCCGCACAGGCGGGGAAACAGCGCCGCGCAGGCGGAGCGGCCGCCGACAGGATTGTCATGACGGAACCGTTCCGTCATGAGCACACGCCAACCGTGGCTCATGACGGAACGGTTCCGTCATGAGCAGGGAAGGGGTTAAAGAACCGTTGCTGCTTTAAAAAAGACTGGTGCCTGAACAAAATTTCAAGTTTATATATCGGAGAACATAAATATCGTAAAACAATATTGTGGCTCAAAAATATTGAGGTATAGAATATTGTTATCAAACGTTTTGTTGGCAAATAATATCATTTTCAAAAAGATTGTTATCAATATATTATTTAGTAATATAGCTGTAAGAAAAAGTATTTTGTAATTATTTTAATGTATTTTAATTAATATTTTATTTTTAGGTGTTATTATTGTTGGTATAGTTGTTATTTATTTGATAAAATATAGTGTGTAATTTTAAGTGGGTTAGTAAAAATGTTTTAAATGCTATTAGTAATTGATTGTGTTTTTGCGGGTTGCTGGGTTTGTAGGAGGCTAGGGGGGGATATTAGTTAAATAAGAAATATTTTAATTAAATGACAATTTATTGTTAATTATATTTTTAATTGATTTTTACTTATGAATATTTTTATGTCATATTTTGAATTTAAAATAGTAATTTCAATTTATATTTTCCGTTTTATTATTAGTAATAGGGAGTTAATGCAATATGTTTAGTAAAAATTTGGATCTCTAATGAGGTCCACTTAAGACGTACATAGATAATCATATTTTTAAAAAAACAGCAATAATTATAAAACACTTAATTAAAACCATTATATCTATGTCGCTACATCAAATTGTACAGATTTAAATCATCAAGAGACATCAAAGATTTCCAAAATCGACTCTGGGGATTCTTTAGGCAGCAATGGGGCCCTCCAGTAGAGGATTGCGAAAAATGACACAGTATAAAATTCGAAAATGTGTGCAATTTGATAGAATAACATAATGAAGCAATTTCATCTAAAGTCAAATAATTAAATAACGGGCATCACATTGTAGCAACAACGGCAAATTATTAAATAAAGTGCATCATATAGCAGCAACAGCATAGCAGCAATCGTAAAGTTACATCCTATACTGGAACGGTAAAGGATCAAATCCTGATAAAAATAAGTACAATTTGGAAAATTATCATACCATATCAGCACCATATATTTTATATAATGTGCATCATAAAGCAGCAAAATCATTTCCCTTAGGACTTATAAAACCTCATTTAGTGCAAACAGCGATAAGTTAACAACAATCATAAGTATATATTTTTCACAGTTGAGAAATAAATACAAAGGTCGAGGAGACATAAGAGCTTGGAGCTTTAAAGGCAATATAATAAGAAAACTAATTAAATGTATAGCCAACCATACTCGGAGACTAATTAAGAAAATGTAAAATATATTCATAAACTCCCTAAAAAAGTTTAAAAGTTGTATGCATACTATTTCATTTTTGGGACAAAACAAAAATTCTCGAGCAGACGAAACATTTTTATTGCCATTTTGGATAAACATTGGTCGAAGCTACCTAAATCAGGATGAAGTCAAAGCCGGACATACAAACAAAATATGATCAAGGTTCTGAATACCCTGATTACAGAAGTTGCAGTTTTTTCCACCTTTCCTATTAAGTGACCAATTTACAGTTAAATCATTTAGTGGTAAAAGGTTCATACGACAGAGGGTGAGCCACCGGCGAATAGCGTGGCTCAAATTTTAGGAGAGATACTTCTGGGGAAACTCTCGGGGAAGAATCCTTGACTATTGTTTCCAGTCTGGCCCTTGCTCTACATATAATGACATCCCTCTGATAGCTAAATACGCCACTTGAAATCTTTAAAAAAGATTGCAATTCTGTGAGAGAGAAGGACAGCACGAAATCTTCTTGCACATTAAAATATTGCAGTGCCAAGAAGAAATCACTGGAAAAAGAGTATTTATACATTTGTCCTGCAAAGGTTTCCTGTCGCATAAACCTCCTCAATGTAGAAGGATCACTGCTCCCCAAAATATTACCCTAGCTAAACCTTGTAAAAAGAACTTACCAAGCCTAATGGCAGCTATTGGGACAAGAGTATTAAAGTTACATATTTACAGAAGATTTGTCCATCGATGTTATCCAAGAAGCTCAATTCACTTACTGGTATGGATTCAATTGCATATAACAAGGTGGGAGGTATTTTGGCTTTAAAAACTAAAAGCAGGTGTGAGAAATGTCTTCCACCCATAGCACTATAAAATAGGCATAAGCCATTTGCATGCGATGTTGCTTTACAAGAGCTTTGTTCAATATGGGGATTAATCCTTGTACTACTAGAAATAACTTTCCCCAGATAAAGGTAAGAATCTACAATCTCCAATTTTTCGGAACCAATTCTCCAATGAAAATTACAAACTTTCCTATTTTTTCCTTGTTTCATAACCAATACCTTACTTTTAAAAACATTTATCTTCAGAAATTGTGCAGACATATAATTCAGTAGTTGTGACAATTTTTTGTTTAAACCAATAGGGGTCAGGTCCATAATTACAATGTCATCTGCGTACATAAGCAAGGAAGCGAGCGTCCACCTATCTTTGGCGCGTCCCCTTCTGTTAAGGAAAAACAATCCGGTAGATCACTTACATTTAGAGAGAACAATAGAGGTGCTAATAGGCAACCTTGCTTCAAGCCATTTTCCTTAGAAATAATTGAAGATAGGCCCTGAGTACCCCCCATTAGTATCTGACACCATGTTTGTGAGTGTAAGGCAATAACTAAAGATAACAGAGTTGAAGGCACCCCCATTTTATATAGCTTTTTCCAAAGAAGTGGCCGGTCTACCTTATCGAAAGCAGTAGCAAAGTCTATAAATGCTACATAGTGATTTGTCCTGCGAAAGACTGTATATTTCTCTTCTATTAGTTTCAACAAACAGATGTCTAAGATGGAATGGTTTTTCCTGAACCCTGCTTGCTTAATGGGGAGAATTTTCTCCTCTACTACCCAATCAGTAAGATTCTCAAGAACTCTGCGGGCAAAGATTTTCCCCACTGCACCTAATAAGGCTATTTGCCAGTAGTTACCTGGAAGATGTCTTTCGCCTTTTTTGTATAGCAGAATTAGGATGCTACCGGACCATGACGAGGGGGTCCGCCCATACAGATAGCAATATTAAAACAGAGGGGTAAGATATGTTGCCCATAGTATTGGCTCTTTTTTATGATTGAAATAAGGAATTCATCTGGGCCCATTGCCCCTGAGGCTCTCATGTTTTTAATCAGTCTAACGACTTCCTCCTTAGAAGGAGCATTGATGTAAAATGAAATTTTTGGGGAGTTCATTAGAAAGAAGTCAGGCCAAAAGGAATTTGAATTTGCGGAGTAAAGTTCTAATAAGTGGGATTTCCATTCTTCTTCATTTATTGGAATGAGAAGAGATTTCATTCTAGTACCACAACTTTCTGCAATTATTTCCCAGTATCGTTTTGAATTATTTTTAGAAGCAGCATCTTTTAATTGAACCCATTCGTAATCTTCCTTTTTTTGTTTTAAAGAGCGTTTTTTTGTTGTCTTTGTCTCTTTAGTAAACATATTAGTCTATTTCATTCAGGAGAATAATTCAAAAACTGAGCCCTCACTAATTTGTTTAAATCCTTATTTATTTGAAGTAATGGGTTAAAACCAGATCTCTGTTTAATTATTAGGTGGATGTGTCGTAAATAAAGTATTACGCACTCAGAATTTCTATACTATCAATATGATCATGCATAAAGCAAGAGGCTGAGTCTGTGGTATCAGGTTCAAAAGGGCTTTATTCCAATAACTCGAGTTATAGGGAGAATAGTTCCATCACCACAAGGGATCAGGATCAGAATTCTCAAAATATTCTCAAACTTTATTCACAGAGTACAGTATATATACATTGTAATAATATACGTAAGCAGGAGTGCTTCAGGCGGAGCAAGAGAGAATGAGATAAGAGCATGTGGGTGTGTAGGTAGGCGTGAAGGTGGGCGTCCACTTGATGATAATAGGTGAGTGTCATAGGTGGGTGGATGCCTGGAGGGGGTTGCGTGATCAACTGGAACTTTACTGGAACTTTGCCTTACTTGTGCTCAACTCGAGCATGACGTGTAACTGACGTGGGGAAGGGTTGCTGTGCAACCGGGGAGTCTGGAAGTGAGGCCTTCAGTGTCAGGACGACCAGCACATCTTGTATTATCTGATATCTAAAGTCTGGGGCAGGGACTGATCTGTGACATAGGTTGCCCATCACCAAGAGCCAATGTGGCATCTATTTCTTCATTTACTGCGTAGGCCTTACATGGGGGCTATGGGCTTTTCACTGACGTGAGCTTTGCAATCACACAAAAAGAGACAGAAAGGCTAGGCTCTCTTCTTGCAGACGGGTCGTGTTTTATTCCTCCTTCTCCAGGCAGGAATGTGTTTTAGTAGGAGTAAGCAGATAACCGTGCTCAATACTGTCTCGGCACCTCGGACAGGGCCCCTTTGGCTGAGGCCCAAGTGTGCAAGGCCAAGGATACGCAGCTGCAGCTTTCAGAGTGTTCTGAGGCCTGAAACCTCTTTTGGCTCTGGCTGAGCCACAATAATGGGCTTTCATGAAAATGCGGGAAAACATGATGCAAAACGTGTAGGCCTCAGTGCAGATTTGTCGTTTCTCTCATGGGAGACTGGATGATGGCAGGCCACGTTATAGCATAAGCATCATGATAGACAGGCCATGGAGGGGAAATGCATAGGTTACATGCATGTGCACATGAGCGACGGGGAACACACGGGGACACATAGGCCTCATAATTTTTATTTCCTCAGATGGATTTACAAGACATAACCACACTGTTTATACAATGGCTGTAAGATTCCAGCAAATTATTTTGGGGGTGATCTAGATACTCTGTTACTCTAAGCTGCTTATCACCTATTAAAATAGTTAAAAACTCTTTCAGTTTTGAAATGGCCTGAGAATTCCAGTAAATTCTGCCATTTGCTTTGTTAAAAGCTATCGCTTTATCCTTAAAATTCAAAGAGCTCTCCTCACCTCAGGACAACTCTATTTTTAAACTAATCACCATATGGTCACTAAATTGATTTTCTAAAATTTCCATATTTGATAATCTATTAAAAAAAGATCAGCCAAGGTAATTACATAGTCGATAATGGAGCCACCATTCGGTCCCTTATGTGCATTTTTCACTGGGATATCTTTTTCTAGTCTCCCATTGACTACTAATACCTCCAAATTTCCTAAGCCTTCTAATAAAATTGTTCCTCTTTTATCGGTTTGACTATGATTTGGGAATTGAGCAGGCGGTATATTTAATGCTTCCTACTTAGCGGAGTTAGCAAAAAGTCTCATACTATGAGTGGAAACCTTAGCATTCAGGTCACCAACCAACATTAGATTCTTACATTCTGAGTTTTCGAGGATAGATGAGACAAAGGCAAGAAGATCTTTTAGTAAATATGTATTGGATGAGTCTGGTGGAATGTATGCATTTACGATTAGAAGGGACTCAGAGTTGACAGAATCTTCCGTGGTCTCTAGTTTAATTGCCTGAAATAGATTAGAGGCATGTGGGATTATTTTATATGTCCATTTGAGGCTTGAGCTAAGCAAAATTGAGATGCCTCCTTTCGCATGTCTCCTGCTCACCAGAAGAGCAGGGCTGCTCAGCACATAGTAATCTTCCATGGGCCAATTTGTTATAATCCAGGACTCTTGAATACATATTATGTCGGCATTCTGTTTAACCCTTGGCGTAGTTTGCGTAGTAGCACTACGCGTAGATACTCGAAGTGCACTTCAAACTATGCAATTTACGCGTAGCTACGCAAACTGCGTAGTGCGGTAGGGAAATGCTGTTCGCACTGATTGCACAGTGCCGGATGCTTGTCCGCACTGTGCAATTATTGCAAACAGCATCTTGCACAGTGCAAGCGGTCATTTTCTGCCGCTTGAGTAGATTTGTGCTCGAGCGGCAGCTTTTTCAACGTGGACTGGTAGTTTCTTATCGCGAGCGGTCGTGAGCATACGCGATCACTCGCAATGAGAAACCTGACCTCTCCGCGTTGAGAATCTCGCCGGGAGGTTTATTTTCCGCACTCTCGATCGGCAACTTTATGTTGCTGATCGCGTATGAGGAAAAAGTCTCGCCGGGATGTTGATTTTGCTTGCTCGCGGTCACCAACTTGACGTTGAGGACCGCGAGCAAGCAGAAAATGGCAGCTAAGCTTTTTTGCACTGTGCTACGTGCAATTCGCGTAGTGTGTAGTAGAGCAAATTACGCGCACTCTGTGAGCATAGCGTAGTACCACGCCCAGGGTTAGTTCCAGGAGACCAATTTAAGGCCCTTGCTAGGAAGAGTGCCCAAACCTTAGGCCAACTGGACTATTTGTATTCAAGAACCCTGCCACCCAACTCCATTTCTTGTTTTCATCATCTACAGATAATACTCCGCCACTCGTTTTCTATGGTTGGAGGAGACTCTTCTTCCATCCTTTCTGAGAGAGATCTGTAATACCCTTTCTCTTTCTAAATGATGAGCATCAAGAGACGATAGAGCTTGTATGGTGGGAAGCTGCCTATTAATGGACTCTTTTTCAGGGGCTTTCTCCTCATTGAGGACCAGAACATCAATACCACAGCACCGTAGTTTATCAGAATTTGAGATAATTAAATGGGACGTCACCTTGGACCCAAACGTCACTCTGGCACCCCCAAGATTGCCATGTTTTAGAACTTGAACCAAAGCCAAATCACTATTCTGGATCATTTTTAAATCATACATTTCAGCAACACAACTCAATAAATAAGACCTATTCATATATAGCTCAGAATCAAAAATAAAGACAAAATCCAGCGAAAGGGGTACAGATGGCTGAATTCTAACATAATAGTCTCCCTTAGACAATTTTCTAGGATTATAAATCACATCACTGCCAATAGCGGATGAAAATAATACAGCGTCAGGATTCAAACTACATTTCTCAACTGATGCAGAACTTAGATCTGTGGTAGTAACTTCTTGAGACACCGAGATTGCAGTACTGGAGTTCAGCTGGAGTGTATTAAAGTCCGTTGGAGAAACTTCCACTTTAACTTCTACCCTCTTCTGATCTTTTACAGCAGGGGTCGGAGGTAAAGATAGATTTATATTAGAGTCGAAACGGATTTGTTTAGCCCTTTTCTTCTTAATCCTCCAGGTATTTCCTCTTTTTGTTTTCTTCTTTCTACTAGCGGATTTTCCTTTATTTTTTAATGCCTTTTCTTCTGTTGAAATATGATCAGATTTTAGTTCCTTCGTAGTAGGATGAACAATTTTATTAGACCCAGTTTTAAAAAAAAAAATTGGATAAACTTTATGTTCTACAATAACTTTGTCCTTTCCTGTAATCGGGAGAGGTGCATTAACAGGGGGGGACATAAAAGCCTCAGGCTCAAAGAATTACAGTAGCGAAAAATGAGAGATTCATCAAATAAATCCACACTTTTTTTATCTTTATGTTTTGGTGAACCAAGGGACATGTCCACCTGAGTACCAAAGTCACGATAATTCAGATTTGTACCAAAGCTCGTTTGGGTAGATTCATTAGGTTCAGATTAAATACCTGTGTATGTAAAGGTGGAGTCTCTAAACAACATTTAAACATTTAAACAACATTTAGACTTATCAGTTAGAGGAAGGGAAACCTTACTGATTGGCTGTATAGGGTCTGAAAATATTGATTTGGTCAATGACATAAGTGAATCCAGAAAATAATCAGAATTGTTTACATATCTTTCCATATATCATCAGACTCCTTAATTGGGGGGGCAGAATCCAAAGGCAAATCAGGAGTGATAGAAGCTCTTGAGCTTATTGAGTCCGCTCCACAAGGTATGCTACTGAAAAGTTGCATTTTAATAGAAGAACCTGGAAGATTAACTTGAGAGTTTGGAAGATGTGAGATATCAAAAGTACGTGGTTTAGGTAAATGTGGAGGCCTTCGAGGAATGGTTTAAATTAATATTTAAGCCAGTGAGTGTAAAATCCTCCAATATAATGCCATCCACTCTAGACTCAGAACATAAATCGATAATGGACTCATACACGCTATTTTCAGTAGAGTGAATAGTATAGATTTCATGTGAAGAGCCTGCCACTCTGATTTCAGGACTTACCACATCTCTTACCCCATCCATTCTATTTCCAGTAGAAGAAACGGTAGCTAGAGGTGTAGATTCCACTGTTCCTTCTAACTTTTGGAGTAGAGATTCAGATTTAGGCTCCATATTTGCAACCTTATTTTGACATTTTTTTTTTTGGGAAAAAAGTGGAGATGGCATTAAATCCTTTTAAAGTATTTATCTGTACTGACTTATTCCTCAGAGGGTTGGCTTTGTTTTTTTTGCATGCTCTTACAAAGACCAATTTCCCTGAGCATAGTTTTTTTGCGGTTATAGTTCTAAATAAAGCTCAAATTAAATCTGTAGGCTGTAGGGCTGTATAGCGCTGTATAACGGTGAGAGTGCTACACCGCCGGTTCGGCCAGGATTACACCTCAGAGAGAGAGAGAGCAGGGCACTCTAGCGAGCCACAAGCCGCACCCAACCTAGTTCGGCCGCTTCCGCGGACTCGCCTGGGCACAACACTCAGTGGCACCATTAATGGGGTCACGCTCTCACCCCCTGAGGTTCACGCCTATGGCACAATCAACAGCAATCTTCAGGAAACGTGCCTCGGGGCCCCCCACAGGCCTTTAGCGGGCTCTAGGGAGTCGGCTGCCGGCTCCTCACTGCCGCTGCCGTGTCACACACTAGGGCTTGTAACTCATATCTCTGAGCTCCACACCACTGCTGGCTCCTCGCTGCATCATCACGTAAGGAATGCTGGACTGCTGGACTGCTCCGCTCACTGTTAGCAGCAAATTTGCTCTGCTCACCTCTGCTTTCCTGCACCTTGGCATCTGGTAGTCTGAAGGCGACGGTGACGACAGCTGGGGCTGTTACAGTAGCTGTTGGCTCTCAGGGCGCAAGGGAGGAATGAGGGATGAACGAGGGATTAGTGCAGAATTGGTGCTGCGGAGCAAACCACCCCCCCACTAGCCACCTGGAACCCACCGAGAAAGCCTCAAGAGCCGCAGTGAGCGCTTCTGCCTCCTGCTGCTCCCGCCTCTTGCCGCTACTGGCGTGCAGTCCGCAGCCGCTGCTCTCTCAGTCCGGCAGTAGGTCGGTTACCTCGGGCATAAATCCTCATATGCCCTCGCCTCCTTGCTGCTGCTGCTGCCGCTTACCACTTGCTCCTCGCTCCTCTAGCAGTCATTGTCCTTTGTAGCCTCAACGTGTGCACCTATTTGTTTTGTCCATGCTGCCGTGTGAGGGAGAATCGCCAGTAACAAAATTATTTGAGCATGATAGGGATATTTTAGTAGCCAGTTGTTGGGTTTGAAGGGGCCTAGGGTAGGATGGTAATTAAGTTATAAATACATACAAATTATTGTTATTAGCTTTCAATTGTTCATTCATTGTTTAATTATGTTAACAGTTTAATAGTAATTTGTTTAAGTTATATTTTAGTTCTCAGCTGTTGGATTGTAGGGGAATAGGGTGGGAATTTAAGTAAAATTAAATATATTTTAATGTTAAGTATTTTATGTTAATTAAATGTTCTTTGAATATTAGGCATGTATGTTAGTTAATGTATTAATTATTGTGTAATTGTACTGTTTCATTTCTGTAATTATGTATTTTAGATTTTATATGTTTATTACACATCTATTTTTTTCATACTGTGTTATTTTGTTTCAATGAGTAGGTCTGGAACAAAATATTAAATAATATATTTATATGAATTGACATTTATGTGTAAGTTATTAATTGGTATTTCATAATGTGTATTTTATATATTTATTCTTTTTTCATTTTTTTAAAATGTATTTAAAGGCAAGTGTGCAATTTTGCTTCTGGAAAGATATTTGTTTCTAACATTTGATTTGTTTTCTATAAATAAATTGAACTTAAATTAATAAGAAATGATTGTTTAATATGATTATTTTTGCTGGTAGTTAGGGAAATTGATATTATGGATCATTCTATCTATTCCTCTCTTTCTTTTTTAATGTATATATTAATTGTGTTTTATTTGTGTTAAAATATATATATAGTTATTTATGTATACTGTAATTTAATGTTTTATATTAAGTGTTCATATGTGTGATCCTTTTGAAATCAAACACTTTTCCTTCTGTTGCTTAGGCTGGAGTGGGAATAGTAAATCTAAACCCTCCGAAGTTCAACGCTTTCCTTACTATTACGTAGACTGGAGTGGGAATAATAAATATAACACCTCCAAAGTCCAACACTTTCCCTACTGTTGTTTGATCAAAGCTGCAAACTGCAAACTTCAAAACTGCATTTGACAAAGTGGATAGAGAGAGACTATGGCAGAAGCTGCCCAGTTAGGGCATCTCAGAAACTCTTTTAAAAGCCATTATAAGCCTATACATGGAAAGATGGGTTAAAGTAAAAGTTACATCTAATAGAATCACTGCCCATAAAATCAAGATTACCTTTGGAGTAAATAAAGCGCTGGGGTTGGCACATGCTCTTCCAGCCAAGTATGGGGATGGCACTTTATTATTCGATCACACTGCGATAGGGCTGAAGTGATCACTGGCTGCCCTCTCTCTTTATAATGCGGGGAAAAAAATGGAAGTCAACTTTGCCAAAACGAAAATCATGACCTGTGAAGTCAGAAACATACGTGCTGCAAATTCAACTTTTCGAGTATTAACGTGGCCCTAGAACAAATGACAAGCCTTAAATACTTGGGCATTCATTTCAACAACTGTGGCTCCCATGTCACATATCTCTTATCTATTTATCTATTTATTTATTTATATATCTGGAGATAAGTATATGTATTTATGGGTATTTATGCACAGTAAGAACTGCATCTGTACATCATCTAGTACTAGGTTAGTCAATTATGGTGTCGATAAGGAAAACAAAGCTTGATTGTTGTTGATTCCTATCAAACGGCATATTTACATGATATTAATAAGCTTTTTTGATCTAGTTGCCGTGGGATTTATGCCGACACTATGAGTCACTATAACTGAAATGTATGAATGTCGAACAGAATCTTTAGAATTGATTTGAAACACAATATATTTTACACTAAGAATCATGTGGTAAATTTTGCCCAATCACAATGAAAAATACAAAAAGAAAAAAATGTAACCCTTTAAAATCAATGGCCATTCGTAGAACTGCGTCATGTGATCAAGTCCCCCAGGAGGGATGAAACGCGTAATGGCTGCCGTTTGTCTGTGAGATTCGGTGAATAAACCAAATGGATATTGAACAAGAATCCTGTGGTCCATGCTCTTTTTACTCGGCTCCAGTTGGGTAAAATACGAGAAAGGAGAGTGCTTTCTAATATATATATATATATATATATATATATATATATATATATATATATATACACATATCTGTTTATTCTTTTCACCATGTACTTAATGCTGGTTACTTTGCTTTGTTTTATCTGCCTAATAAGTGCAGCTCATTCTTTCTATGCAAGATTATGATTCTCTCCATAAATGTATTGAAAACCCCCTCCATATATTTTTTATGTTTACCATAGGCATGCATGGGTAGACAATGAAAGGTATAAGATCTGTTTCCACGATTTACTTGGGGATCAGAGTGTTCTGCTCAAAATTGCCAAAATCACCTGCCACCCAATGAAGAGTAGGGGTTTGGGTGAGGCACTGTGAGCTATTTAGGAAGTGGGCCAACAGTCTCTGATGGTTTAGATGGGATCCGTCCGTGCATTCTGACGTGCTATAGTCCCAATACGCAGCTCTACCTTTTCTAGTGGAAACCGTCTAACATGTCCCCACCAATGTTCTTAGGTCATATACTTTTATAATGGGTCTCCAGAGTAGTTTTTGTGTGTGTCCAAGGTACCCTATTCACCTTTAAATGAAGACGTCCATAGTGTTAGGTGTAGCATCCTCTTCAGCCTGGGTACCCACCAATGACTATGCCACATACTGAGCTTAGTATTACATGGCTTTATTTGTCAGCGTATAACTGTGAACTCAGCATTCTAAACTAGCCTTCAGTGCATTCCAATCTAACACTTACATCATGGTTCTACAGAGTCCATCAGGAGCCGCCAAAAAAATTCCATCATTTCTACCTTACAAGACAGTACATCTCCCCCTCAGTTATATAAATAAAAAAATATATGGATAGATACATATATACAATAAAGGGTCTCATTAGGATGCCGGTTGGAAAGCCTCCAACCAAAGGTCAGAGGCTTTCTGCCCGACATCCTTCGTTTGACTTACGACCGCCGTATTATGATTATGGCGGTCGGAAGTCAAACTGGCCAGTCATTCCGGCTGGCTTCCAACAACTCAAGGAGCCCATCGGCCTGCTGGAAGCTGCAACATAATCCCGTTGGGATTATGAGATCGGTTTCAACAGGCTTTTCATGTCTGGCTTTCTGACATGAAAAGCCTACTAGAAAGCAAATTTGGGGGCCCAAAGCAGGGCGCTAATGCCTCCGTAGCCTCCAGGTGGGGCCAGGGCCCCCCTGTGTATCCCTGCACCGTGTGGTGCCTGCAACGTGTTTCAGGGATTTACAGGAACTCCCGTTTCTCTATGGAAGCTTGTGCTGCAGCTGGTTTCTGACCGCTGCACAAGCTCCCATAGGTAAATGGGAGTTTGCAACCATGCTATGTGAGGTCGTATTGTAATACTGTGTTTTGAACCGTTGACCTATGTTCAGTCGGTTCCCACACCGAAATGGTATCGGGCAGACTCAAGTCCACCCAACATCGCAATTAGGGCCTAAATCTTTTCAATCAAGCTTTTTGGTATTTTAATTGTTCGACATATTCTTGTTCTCAGGAACTGTCATCACTAATGTCCGGAATCTGCGTCAGTGGTGTAGAGGCAACAGCAGTAACTGATGTTTCAGACCCAGTCTATCCTTCAACAGTAAGATCTGATGAACAATTAATTAAGGGCCTAAAATGAGAAGAGTCTCTGGTAATAGACTTCTCAGAGTGCTGGTCAGTCACTATGGGGCCTTTGATAGACACCACTTGAAAAGGTTCTGCATCGAAAGGAGCATCAGATTTTCTTCTCCGCATCTGTTCTGCGAGCATTCAATCTCCTTTCTTAAAGACAATGGGCCCGATTCACAGAACTAATTTAAGACAAAATCCTAAACTTACTACCATTTTCGTATTCACAGAAGGCACTTACTCATTTTGGTATTCACAGAAGACACTTACTCACTTCGGTATTCACAAAAGTTAGGAGTTCTGACTTTAGGACTCCTAAATGCCTTCTGTGAATACCGAAAGTCTTAATATTAGGATTTTTCTCAGTTTAGGAGTCCTAAAGTTAGGAGTCCTAACTTTACTACTACTAAACTGAGAAAAATACAAATTTTAAGGCTTTCGGTATTCACAGAAGGCATTTAGGAGTCCTAAAGTTAGGAGTCCTAACTTTACTACTACTAAATTGAGAAAAATCCTAATTTTAAGACTTTCGGTATTCACAGAAGGCATTTAGGAGTCCTAAAGTTAGGAGTCCTAACTATACTACTACTAAACTGAGAAAAATCCAAATTTTAAGGTTTTCGGGATTCACAGAAGGCATTTAGGAGTCCTAAAGTTAGGAGTCTTAACTTTACTACTACTAAATTGAGTAAAATCCTAATTTTAAGACTTTCGGTATTCACAGAAGACATTTAGGAGTCCTAAAGTTAGGAGTCCTAACTATACTACTACTAAACTGAGAAAAATCCTAATTTTAAGACTTTCGGTATTCACAGAAGGCATTTAGGTGTCCTAAAGTTAGGATTCCTAACTTCTGTGAATACCGAAATGAGTAAGTGCCTTCTGTGAATACCAAAATGAGTAAGTGCCTTCTGTGAATACCAAAATGGTAGTAAGTTTAGGATTTAGTCTTAAGTTAGTTCTGTGAATCGGGCCCATTATTCTTCGCATGTCATCTTTGGTCAGCATATGTTTTCATCTTTTGTTTGTTCATCAAATCCTTCTCATGGGCTGCTTTCTCATCTTTCTTTCTCTGATTGGTCCGTTGAGGTAACTTGGTGTTTATTGCTCTCCCAAACATCAATGTCACAGGATTTTCACCTGTGGTTGAGTGGGGTGTTGAACAATAGGCTCTCTAGGTAGAATTCAACACAGTTTTCAAATGAAGGTTCTCAAGAATAGAACACTGCACTACTTTCTTTAGTGTACTCAAAAACCCTCAACAAGTCAGTTGGCCTGCGGCCACAAAGGTGTGCTTTTCTGATGCTTTATATTCAAATGCTCCAAAAATCTTTTAACTCTTGACTGTTGAAAGGCAAGCCATTGTCAGGCTTTACTATGGCTGGAACCCCCATGTTGCAAAGCCGTCTTGGATGGAATACCATAACCTTGTATAGACACTCTAGAAAAGTTTTCAGCAGGTTTCTGATCCTTCCCTGGATGATGCACAATTGTATAATTACTCTTGTAAACCCTAGTTCCCATCAATCAATGCGAGGAGGCCTTTTGGCCTTTGGATTGCCAAATATAGTCAGTACAACCTCTGCTTTTGAAGACTTCCTTTTCGGCAATCATGCATTTGTCCATGTCGTTCGCCCATCCCCTCATTGTTGGCGTATCACAAGACCCCCATCCCATGGATATGATTCGTTTGATTAATGTGAAACCTAGTGTAACCCACTGTTGTTCTACTGTGGAGAGATCCATGGCCTCCCAGATACTGAGGAGTCCCAACTTGGGTGTTAGTCATGTGACTTTTTTCCAGAGCGGTGCAATGTTTGGGCAGCTCCATATCACGTGGTGAAAGGTTGCCTCTTACGTGAGGTATCTGAGACATCAAGTGTCCTACCAACGCCCAATTTTAGTCAACGTGGTCCCAGTTAAATATGTTCTGTGTAGTATTTTGAGCTGGATGAGACTGAATTTGAGCGGTATGGCTGCCTCTTGGGGGGACATTAGCACGGATTGCCACTCATCGTCTTCAAGCGGCCCTATCTCATTCTGCCATCTGTCATGGAGTCATTGAAGTGGTTCAGGTAGACGATTACATAGTTTTTGATATGTCGTTGAAATGGCTTTTTTATTCATGGATTCCGACAGTAGCCTGTCTTCTAGTGGAGATGCCTCGACACTTCACCCTGTTTTGGAATGGTTGTGATAATTACATGAGGAATTTGCATGTATCAAAACACTTCCTGGTGAGTCAAGTCATATTCTTTTTGTAACTCAGAGAAACTGAATTTTTCCATAGGTCACCTACAGTGGAGAGGCCGATGGCGTCCCATTTATCAAACCCCAGTTATTTACCCAGTGTACCTAGCCGTTGGGTTGAGCATAATGGCGTGGCTTAGGTTATTATCCCTTGCCATCCAAGTGCTTTATTTGCCTGGTGCCAGATGTCAAAAGTCAGGCCCGTGGGACCGGTATAGTGCCTTTTTAAAGTTTTGAGTATAGGACCACTTTATACCCCTCCATTCCCATTAAACGTCTGTCCATCTGATATGTGGGTTCTGTCTGCGGATGGTAGACACAGTGGTTGAAGACCACCAGTTGGGATGCCCAGTAGTATAGTCGCATGTTGGGAGGTGCTATCCCACCGTCGTACTCCTTGCTAGTTTATGTGTGGCAATGCTTGGTGTTTTGCCATTCCAGAGCAGTGCTCTGAGTTCGCTGTCTATACTTTTGAAGTAGGCTTCGGAGACCTTGAATGGGCTGTTTTGTAGGATATATAGGAAATGTGGCAGTTCCAATATTTTAAACAGTGCTGCGCTTCCTAGTAGGGATAGTGGAAATTCTCACCAATGTCGCACGTCATTTTTCAATCTTTTTAGGGGACTCACAAGGTTCTTGGCGTAGAAGAGACCTGGGTTATGTATATTCTGAGGTATCGGAAACTCTCGACTGCAGATGTTGCTGCACAGTCAGGTGGCAGTTTTGGGATTAGTCCACGGAGTGTGTAGATTACTGACTTGGACCAATTAAATGGTGTAGCCCAATTATTTACAGAAATTTGTGAAGATGTGAAGAATTCTGTTTAATGATTTTGCTGGCGACGCAAAATATAGCAAAATGTCATCAGCGTATAGGAATATTCTATCCTTGTGGCCCTCTGCCCATTTTAGCCCTCTAGTAGTAGTCGATCACCTCTTACCCAGGTTGCAAGTGGTTCTAACATCAGGAAGATCAGCAGTGTTAAGGGGCACCTCTGTCGTGTTCCCTTCTTCAGTGGGAATGTCTGTGAGGTGTGGTTGTTTACTCTTACTTGACCTTTGAGGTCTGTGTAGAGGAGCCTAACCCACTTGCGGAATTTGGGGCAGAAACCTATTTGTTGCAAGACCTCAAAGAGGGATGGGCTATTTGCTAGTGTTGAATGCCTTTTTTGCATCTAATGAGAGTATTACTGCGTCTTCTGCGATTATGTCTTTCCTACCAAGAACATTATGTAGCCGGCGAATGTTTAGGGCCGTATTGCGGCCAGGCATGAAACCTGATTGATCCACATGTACTATTTTTGATTTTGATGGGAGTAAGGAGCAAGCCAGTATCTTTGCGAGATTTTTTGCTTCAGCATTTATTTAAGAGATTGCTCGGTAGGAGCTACAATTATCAGCTGGTTTACCTTTTTTGTGTATTATGACTATAGAGGCTAGCCTTTGGTCTTCCGGTAGGCCCACCTTCTTTTTACTTTCTAGGAACATATCTCGTAGATATGGTGCAACCTGAGATGCTGTGATTTTAACGAATTCGATTGGGAAGCCATTGGGTCCCATCGCCTTCCCAGATTGTATGTTGCTCATTGCTGAGCAAATGTCCTCTTCTGTGGGGTCTCCCTCGAGTGAATCCCGATCATCAATGGTATAGTGTCAATAGGGGAATGACCGCTAACAGTTGATGTGAGTCTTCTGCAGTGATTTCGACAGCTGGTTTGTATAGCCTTTCGAAGTGGTTGGCGAATTACTCTGATATCTCTTGTGGGTCTTTAATAATGTTGGTGCCATTGATTTGTGGAGAAGTGTGGCTCAATGGTTAGAGCGGCAGACCTCGATGCAGAGCACTGGTCTGGGACCAGGGTTCAATTCCCATCGCGGCAGGGTCTCGGGCTATAAATTCCGCGGACTGGATATTCTCGCCTCAGTGCCTATTCTAATCATGGGTCCCACGCTGCAACTCTAAGCAATAGCTTGCTTAATCTCCACAACGGCCCCAACAGCGCTGGGATGCCTGGCCTCACCATGGGGGTGCCCAGGAGTGGACACCTCACATGGAAAGCCAGGAAGGGTTCCTTCAGCGGTATGAATACAGCGCTGAGATACCCGTAGTGGTGATCGACGCTATATAAATACCTATACATTTACATTTGTAACAAGGTGACCCAACGCTCAGCTTGTTCTCGTTTTTCTAGCCAAGCTAGGAGTTTGCCCTCTTTGTCCCCTAGTTTGTATAGTTTATGTTGGGCTGCTATATGTTTGGCCTTAGCTACCTCCGTCACTAGAGCTTTATATTGGAGTTTCTTGATGTCTAGCTTGTGGTTGTTGGCCTCATTAGGGTCCTGAGTGTATTCAGCTTCACTTTTTTCGATCTCGTGTTACAGCTGCTCAATCTTTTCCTTTCGTTCTCTGTTGTTTCCCACCTTAAGTGCAAGTGCTTGGCCCTTTAACACCGTTTGAAGGCTTCCCATAATGTTTGTGCTGATTCTACCGAGCCCATATTTTCTTTAAAATAGAGATCTGTATGGTGTATCAGTTTGTCTTTTATATTTTGGATTTTGAGGATCCATGGATTAAATGTTATATTAGTGCTAGTCCGATATTTGTCAAAGGTGAGAGTGACCCAGACAGGGGAGTGGTCGGACACACCGCGTGCAAGGCATCGGGCTACCCTATAACAACTTATGTCCGCTGTGTGCATCAGAATGTAGTCTATGCGGGCAGGCTGTTATGTGCTCCAGAGTAGAAAGTGAATTGAGATAAATGTGGGTTGAAATGGTGCCATACATCTGTCAGGTCCATGGCGCTAAGAAATTCTGACAGAAGTGTAGTGTTTCGGGGCTGGGCGCGTGATGTCTGGTTATCAAGGTGGTCGTTTAGGGTCATATTGAGGACTCTGCCTAGAACTAGGGTTCCGAGTGGCAGGTCAAGGATTAGTTTACCTAGGTCCGTGAGGGCTGATTTATGGAGCGCCAGGGGGGCATATATTGATATGACATTGATTGGCTTCCCTTCCCAGCTTGCCTCTAAGGCAGAAAATCTGCCCTGTGGGTCAGCCCACGCCTTTGGTGGTATTAGTGGCAGGGTTCTACGAATTAGTATACCGGTTCCTCTGGAGCCAGATGTGAAACCGGTATGTACTGCTAATTTGTACCCCCATCTCTTCAGTGCCTTGCAATTTTTTCCTACTAGCAGTAAAACTATGTCTGGGGCTTGGCACTTAAGATATTGTAGAACTATCTGTCTCTTTAGCTTATCTCCTAGCCCGTTGATGTTCCAAGTCAGGATTTTGAGTGTGGTTTCAGTGAGTGCTACCGCCATTGTTCTAGCAGGGGTTTCCGGCAGTCACCTTTTTCTCCCATGTCTGGTGTCTTATCTGTTGGGCTGGGTCCAAATGGTATTCTTTGTGATGCTGGTGGCTGTGTCCCTGAGTGGGTCTGTGTATTTGGTGAAGGTTTTGTGTGATTTGCGAGTGTCTTTGTGGACTTCTTTTTTGAGGTCTGTAGTGTGTGTTTTGTGACCCGTAGAACTGTCCCTCCCTAACCCCAACATTCCCATCCTCCCTGCTTCCCTGCATACACTTTAGTTTTTGATGGCGTAAGTTGCAGCAATGGAGATAGTTCATTGTATTTCTCCTCAGGCATAACGTTTATCAATTTGCACCAGTGTTGATATGGAAAATTGTGTTGAACAGCCATTTACTTTCTTTTGAATCTTCTGACAATGTTTGAATAACTTTGGAGCTTTGGCATGTCGATTTTCCTTTGACTGGCATTTCCCTACACGAGCTGTCAAACCACCATGTGCATGCTTTTCTGAGGTAAACTTGGAAATGACGCAATAATGTTAATCATTTTCATTTGATATTGATACAGAAGAATTGTTTGCTCATGATTAAGATGACGATCAACTTTGTTCAGTATTGATTTGTCTCAACTGATGTCGCTGCTTGACCATGTGGGTGTGCGTCGAATGTTACTTCTGGAACGTTCTGGAGGCCATTAAGTCTTTGCGCAGTGACATACTTACTTTTTCCTTTGGTTTGCAAACCATCACAAAATGGTTCCTCTTCACACAGGCTGTAAATGTCTGTCCAAGAGCAGGACATTTACTTTGAAAATGAAACTCCACATCTAAAACACAACTTCTTTTTACATGTAGATATCAGTTTGTGTCCTTCAGTATTTTGCTTTGGCTTAATTTTCACACTCATGACAGATTTGTTCTGTCACCTCTGGCCTCCATGCCAGAAGCTTGTCAATCAGCACACTCTTCAGCTCTGGGAGCCATTAACACTCGCTCGAGACTAAGAGTTTGTCATCTGAATGAACCTGACAAGCATCCGTCAATGACTCTCAGACGCACAGCTTCTTCATTATTAAATTAATTGAACTTCCAATGTCTGATGAGTGTGTTGGGTCTCTCCAACTTTCTGATGTTCTGTTTTAGAGATGTATCATTCGTAATCAGCATTTGGCATTGGAATAAACTTGAGCTTCAACACTTCTTTAATCTGACGATATGTGACTACTTCATCAGTTTGCTGTATTTTCTTTATGACTTCTTTTACACCTTCATCAGCAAGATTTTGGAGACACTAGATAATCTTTTTGCTATCAGTTTCTTTAAGTGCATCAATGAAATCATCAGATGTCTCTATCCAAGCAGTCCATCTATCACCAATATTTTGCTTTTTGGCAGTATCGAATGGTGGTGGTGGTTTCAGGAAAGCAGCCGAATTGTAGCCATTTACGGAAGAGGCTGACATTGAGGGTGGAGCTCTCTCTGGCTTTCTTGGCTGTTCATCTTGAACCTGTTCGTGTGAGTCATCTCTAAGGCCTTGAGATGTGCTGGCCTCTAGATCATACTTGATGACATTTGTAACAACAGTGTCAGTCTTTGCCTCCATTCTCTCAGCCTTACACAGCACGAACGATATCGTCTGTCGCTTCGGATTGTCACCAGGTTGTCAAACACAATCCCTGTGCTTCACCTGGGTTGCGGCTCCCGCTGCTGAGGTCATACCAGCTCACTTTACCCAGGTTCTGGTGAGTAAATATCTGTTTTATTCTTTGGCGTCTCTTTGCATGCAGTTTGTCTTCGCCACTTTCAAATTGTAATGTTTTCTTGCATTTTGTTGTCGCTATTTGCTGCTCTTTTAAAACCTGGTTGCATCCGCCTTTACTGTTATTACTTCATATGACATGTGACTGTATATTGGGTAGCAGCGCAGTACCTTTATGTACGTTCTGAACAGTAGGATCTTAGTCACCGATCTGTAGATTTCTTTGCAATGCTTTCGTTGTATTCAACTTCTTTACAACGGCTGGAGTTGTGCTTTGATTCCACATGCGTTAGGCGTCAGTTCCATACTTCGACTGCAACATACTTGGCACTCACAAGCAGTTTGCTTGGACCACAGCAAACTCTCTGGGAGAGCCCGGTCAATCTTTGAGCTACTTATCCCCCAACTTGTTGCCAGTTGTAGCATCCTCCCCAGTCTGAGTACCAGTCAGTGACTATGACACACACGGAGCTTAGTTTTACAAGTCTTTATTCGTTTGCTTCTAACTGCAAACTCATCATTCCAAACCAGCCTTCAGTGCATTCTACTCTAACACGTATGTCACACTTCTACGGAGTCCATCGGAAGCCAAAGGGTTCCATAATTTCTAACTTGCAAGACACTACATTATGGATGAATCTTCCTCCGCATAACAGGAAATACCTATTTTTGTCTGTAGGTTGTTTAAGCTTGAACTCTTAAAAGGATACCCATTATAGTTATTCCCTTTCTGAATTCCATTCTCTATAATGGCAAATGTAATTAATATCCCTGCTAATTGCATAACTGCTGTTACAGCACATTTAATATTACATGGGCTAAAAAATGGGAGTGGAGATGTTACTTTTGTGGTTGAGGCTCACAGAGTTTATAGAAGGGAAGTATTATACTCATGGGTCACTTTTACAGCAATAGACGCTAATACACAAACATTTCTCACAGGCAATGAAGCTGCCTTACCAGGCTAATACAGAGCTTATAATGACTTAGACATGCCAACATTCAGCTGCGGCTCCTCCGTTTGATCTGAGAAGTGTCGCCCCACTGCCAAGAGCCAGGAAATTCAAGCATGAAAAATAATATGATAACAAAACATTTTTATTATCATTTTGTTTTTCATTCTTGAGGCTGCCAGATGAACCGACTGAGCGTCTGAGCCAGGAGGGCAGGACAGAGCGATCCTCATGACAACAGCTCCCAGATGTAGCAGGGGAGAGGGAGAGGAGAGGAGTAGTGAGCACTGCAAATGATCATGTGGGTTTGGCCAGCTGTCCCAGCCCAACCAAACTGACATGCGCACTTAGCAGCCTCCAACCCGAGCTGCGTTTCACAGCTGAGTGGAGTGGAGAAACAGGCTCCCAGTCCCTGTATAAGTGGAAAATCGGCCCACTCACACCAATCCCGGTGCTTCTCTCATGCTGGTAATAGTATTACTAGCATGAAAGAAGCATCTGGATTGGGGCAAGGGAGTCTGGGAGCCTGACTGTATACCCCATGGACTGCCGGGAGTCGGGACAGGAAGAGATGAGCACCAAGACAGCAGCCGTCAGAAGGTGTGCAATATTTAGTTTGTATGCTCCCTCACGTTGCCCCATAATTGTTAAGAGCAATGCCGTACAGGATTATCACCTGACCGGCTTCAATTTTAAAGCCACATAATTATTAGTCGTCTGAAGTATATCCAAAGTCACAACATTAAAATAAAAAATATCTCTGACCTCACCACTAACAGAATTACATATCCAATCAATCTTTATGCTCAGTTATGTTTTTCAGTCACATGTTTCCTGTTCTGGAACAATGCACACATTCTCGTTGAAAACGACTAAATAGCAATGGCACAACCCCATTTGCAGCCACTTATTTGAAGAGTTTATCCCAGAATCAAGGCGCTTGCAAGAGCTAAATAAATGTATAAAGAAATAAATGAACTGTCAGTGGGAAACAACCAGGGATTCGGCGAATTCAACGAACGTGTAGATCATTATCTTAAAACGTGCCCTTTATGTTAATGTAAAGGTGGAGTTGAAAGGAGTGGGGGACCGCAGGTAGCTTCTGCCTGGTCGGTGCAAAAATGGCCGCATTCTTCCCGTCAGGGAAAGATCTTAATTTCCTCCTTTGATCCGGCTGGGCCAGGGGTGGCAGGTTTAGAAGGGTGGAGGCAGGTGTGCCCAATCTGCATTTGCAGTTTAAGCCAACATGGTGATGCAAAAAGCTTTCTAGTCTGTGAGAATAAGACATCTCTATGGGATGAGGGCAGTATATGTATGTATTTAGATGCCTTTGGTGTTTTGTGCAGCCCGCATGTGGGAGTCAAGCCGAGTGGTGTTTATGTGTGCACTGTATGTGTTTGGGAGACTGCTCTTACACGTGGATACCATTGAGTGTGCTTGCTTCTCGGACGCATGTGGTTTTTACTCTGTGTGAGTTGTAGATACAGAGCTACCACGCAGGCTTGTGTTCCCTGGCCGATCAGAGCATATGACCGGCTCTTTTGGGTTCACCAACCCCCCGTGAGGGGTCGCAAATGCGGGCTAGGGCTCAGCACCAATACATGACGTGAAGCCGCGATTTTGTGCAAGCTGCAGGGTGGGACAAGAGGGAGGAACCTACCTTGCGCGGGGAAGTATGTTCTAAGTCCAACTTGTAAATTGCTTCTCCTCCGGGTTCCTGCATTTTAATTTTTTTTTACAATGCTCATAATCACTTGCAAAGCAGAGGAATTCGACTTCAATGCTTCCCAGGGCAGTGGGCCTGTTTACTGTGATGAAGGACTTTAGATTTAAAAGTCATCATAAGGAGCTGGTATTGTTGTTAGATCAGCTGCATGTATTTATCTGCCACATCAGGTACCCACAAAAAATCCTTCACTTTTCATTTAAGGTTGGTGAAAACAGACGTGGGATAATTCAGCACCGCAGATAAGCAAAAACAAAAAAAATGACAAGTCAAAATTTGAAAGACAGACTATGAATTTGACTCATTCCCAAGCTTGCACTTATACGAAGGCTTCTTAATCCCTTATTAATGCACTCATAATCATTATTATTATAATAATACAAAGTGTATTTTTTTCTTTCTTTCTGTCTGGATTGTTTTTGCTGTCATTACATTTAGAGGCTGACAGTGCATGCCAGCCCTTGTGTAGGCATCTGGTCTTCGTGCAGGAGGTTCTCTTCCTGAATGCTTGTTTGTCACCAGCCTTTAAACTAATTGCGTTCCATTAATCTTTTCCTCCAGTAAACTGTGGCACAAGTTTAAGTTGGTCGGCTTTAAACACTGCCCCAGCGAGAATCACTCTTGTTCAAATTAATTTAATCTTGCTGTCCATGGCAATATTATTGCCTATTTCTACTGCGGTGACTCCGAAAAGAAGAAAAGACTTTCAGATAGTTAAGAGAAAAATGTTCCCTTTTAGTGAGCCCCCACTTTTTCCATCCCACTAAAAGACCTTTCTGCACATATTTCGAAATGACTGATTACAGCCAGCAGTTGTGGGTGCCTCCTGAAGCCTGGTTAGAGCATTTTCTTCCAAAGCTGATGCCGCATGCAGTGCAAGACACTGGGCAAGCACACACTTTAAAGGGCTGAAGTTTTTGCGCTGTCCAATTTGTACATTACAGTAACTGTTGAAGATATTAATGCAGTAGTATATGAGGCAATTTTTAATGTGTTAAATATGTCAAGACTTTATGTTCCCACTGTGTGGACCCCACGTTTCACTAATAAGCTTGTTCGCTACGTAAGTCATGCCCAACATTTACACCCCACCACTTTCAAATGTTGCCAGCTGCCACTGGTAACATTTCATGAACATCAAAATTGGTTCCAAGGCACCCTACCACATACATTACGCAACATTCGATTTGGTCCCCTCAGCAAAGATGGGGCTACATGGCCAGCATTGGACGGTTACACACAGTCCCGAAATCTAGCATCTCTTAATGCGGGCAATCTACTCACTCTCTATACTGGTGTAGTTAAACTATATAGACATTTCACACAGTTTTTTATGTGTACAATAGAAGCTGCCCCATTGGGGACTGTTCAAGCTGTCCAGGCACAGTTAGCTGTGCTTTCGATTTGTTCTGTAACTATCAATGATATTATGGGTAAGATTCCCAACGGACTGGAGGAAATTCAGTTCTGGATTCCACAAAAATAAATTAACTTGAAGCAGTGTTTACCCAGATGGGACCCCAGGATAAACATAGAATTCTCACAATGTGCTTGCCACTTCGGGTATAGTGTTTGCTGCAACATATAATAACACATGGTACACCATTATTTGCTGTTTTGGCGGAAATGCTAAAACAGATTCAAAATGATTATGGGGCTGCCCTAGACATGGATTTGGGGATGAAATTAAATGCCAATTTTGCTACACTATCCTCAATCATATTATGCAATATTAAAGGGGAAGCAACAGCATTGGCAATAAGCCAACCTCTCGTGCAAGTTGCATTAGCAGACCAGGAGCGCAAATTACCAAACATTCTTGCTGACACCTATAGGTTGAGATAATTTGAGTCTCATACCAAATATGCTACATCTTAAAGGTGGTACCGAATAGGACAATACCAAACAAGCACCAGAGTCTTATGTAAACTACTGGGACAAACAAAAAAATAAAGAAAAAACAAAATAACACATTGGATCTCCGCAGTCAGAGATCTCTGATCGATGTTACAATTTACGTAACTGTGATACAATGACACTGCCTGATAAGTATCAGTACACTGATACACATCCTTTTCGTTCCTAGCAGGATTCATCGGATAGATGACCTGAGAGAGGGGGCTATCAGAACACAGACGGAAAAAGTATATGAAACTGAAAAAGGACTCACAATGCTTGTAGAAAGCTGGGTCTCAATATAGTGTACTAAATCAAAGTATACTGTGCAGAGAGTACAGTGGGTCTCCAATTGGTTTACAGAGACAAAAGTAGATATTACTTAGGCACTCTTTTGTGGTAGTGTTTGCGAGCTGTTAGCCTTATCAGATGGTAGTGCTAAGCATTTGTAGTACTCACAGAGACAATAAATGAGACACACACACAAAGAATATATCTGAGACCAACTTAGAAAAATAACACTTCTTTTTATATGTGTTTCAAACTCAATAACTTCATTTCAAGGTAAGTACAGTTTTCAATAAAGAAAATATGCACAGGTAAGTAAAAGTTCAAACCTGTGCACTTTTATGCACAATGCGATCCTATGAGGGGAAAAGTCATAGATGAATAATGGTAGGTTCAGACGGCTTCAGGGGTTCACCTTCTGGGATCGGATTAGTAGTGGGCCAAGGTTCAAAGTACTAGCAGCTGTTCTTCGGTAACAATCCAGGTTCTACCGGGAGCAGTGTGCTAGTGAAGCTGGCAACTGGTGCCCTTTGGAGAAGAGGCACCACATGAAATGAGGCTGCCCAGGGGGACCTACAGGCAAGTCTGAGAGCTAACAAACAGGGGATCAGGTTGCAAGGGGCCTTGGTGCACGGGGCACAGCCGGCTTGGAGCAGAGTAATTATGTCGGCTGGGCTGGTACGCAAAGATGCACATCGTGGTCAGGGACAAACAGCTGGAAGAGGAGAAATTAAGGCAGCTGGGCCACGCTCTATGTGGGTCTCAGTGATGCTGATAGCCCTCAACAGCTGCTTGGACCAGGTGCAGTGAGAATCTGGACTGGACTCTCAATGTTGGTGTTTGGTACAGGTCATCCAGGACCCCAGGTGTTAGTACTGCACAGCTTTGGTTGGTCACGGTGTCTTCACACCCAGCGGGGAGACAGTTCTGACCTTCCAGAGCATGAGTACCTTCTCCTGGTCATCAGTGGCATTGGTTGGCCCAAGGGAGCTGCAAGGCATTGACCCAGATTCTGCTTGTCAGTGCCTGCGGATTGCAGAGGAGTAACTCCTCACCTCCAAGGAAGAACTTCAGGGGTTGTCCAACTACTGGCAGGCTACCCAAGGCATTCGTAGCTCTTTAGCTCACAGGATGTGTCACTCTGTTTCGATTGTCGAGAGAGGGCTGAGGATGGCAGGGGTTCGTGCCAAAGTTCTGCTGCTGTTCTCACCAGGCAGTGACTCTTCTTCTCCCTTCTTCTGTTTATCCATCAAATCTGAGGTCTTGGGTGCAACCTGAATACTCAAGTTAGGGGCATGTACTGGGAGTAGTGACAGGTAGTATCCAATGGGCTACCTACCTTTGGGTGTCTACACCCTCTCTATGACCACCTCCTGTGGAAAGTGGGCATAGCCCTGACCCTAGCAGGCTAATTCCATCCAAAACAACATGGAGGAATCTGAAAAGTGGAGTCCACATCAGCTGGCGCACCATTAAAGTGGTGCTGGGTGAATGTGTGCACACCTTCTAATTTAACTAATTTTACTGCCTTTCTTGCCACCAAAAAGCGGGGTCAGGACAGCGGAGTGGGCACCTCCACTATCTGGAGAGGCACGGGTCACATAACGAAGGCAGCAGGTCCTTTGAAGCTTCCCACCCTGGAATGCATACCCTACTCAGATTAGGCTTTGTTCCTGACCTCGAAGAATAAAAGATCTTACCTCAGAAGATCAGGAACCTGTCTATGATGGCTGGCTGGTTGAGACCAGTCAGTCAACATACTAGTAGTCGGTAGATTTTCAGGGGGCACCTCTAAGGTGCCCTCTGCTTGCATTTATTAATACATTCAGCACTGACATCAGTATGGGTTTATCAAGACAAGATATATGGTACCAAACACCTTGGGGTACAGTGAAGCCATCATGTAGCTGGGTAACTGGTAACCATGAGTGTCCAGCCCATGTTCTCATCATGGCTTCGCTGCGCACTCGTGATATCTAAGGCGAACTTAGATACCACATGGACATATTCACTCAAGCAGATATGCCCACACATAGGCATAGTGCACCCTGCCTTCAGGCTGTAAGCCCTGCCCTAGGGGTGACCGACCTATACATCATGCAGTGTTTTGCTGGCATGGAACACAGAGATGTGTGCCATGTCTACTCTTCGGTTTTCTCTGTACCAAGACATGCAGGCTACAGTATACATTTTGCATTAGCTTGGTGAGGGGTCCCTTAGGGTGGTACACTTTGTGCTGCAGCCTGTAGGGACCATCTTTAGTCCCAATGCCCTAGGTCCCCGGGGTACCACTTACAATGGACTTACTAGGGATCCTAAAGGGGTGCCAATTGTGAAACAATCCTACATTTAAGGGAAAGACCAGTGGTGCTGGGGGCCTGGTTAGCAGGAACCCAGCACACTTTCAGTCAAAGTTGCACCAGATACCAAGCAAAAAGTGGGGGTATACAGCAACAAAAACCCAGTTTACTACAACACTCATCTGATGTTGCAGCAACAAATGCTGAGTAATTCAAACATTCACCCCTGTCAAGAAATCTGGGTTAAATCCATCATTCTTTTGCTCACTACTTACCCCAATTTGGACCCAGACATATGCAAATCAGTCTTGACCCTGCTCCTCATGGGAACAGTCCAGCCCGAACTGCCATACTGGGTCCCTCCTGGACCTAAAACAAGCATCCTGGGACCGGTTTTGGGGCAGGATCCCTCACCAGCCTGGCGAGCCTTGAATCCAGTAGCACAGCGAGCAAAGGGCCCACATCTGCGCATACCCATCCCGCATAGGACGAAAAGTTTTGTGGCAACAAACTCGTCTGATGTCAGCATAAAAAAAGAAGAGAAACTTCCACAAAAAAAAACTCAATTTAAAAAGAAAGAAGGTTGCAGGAATTTCTGCAACAAATGACACACATATTGAGCACTCTCCTTCAGAACAAGATGTGGGCATTGGCTCTGCTAGACAACGCTGCAGAGGTTCCGATAGTTTGTCAGAATCTTCAAGAGTTTGTGGATGCAAAAGCAACTGATGACTTTGTTGAAGTCGAAACCAAAGATCAACACGTCGACTCTCCAGACTTTCTAAATTAAACATACAAATTGAGGGTGACATAATGCAGACCATTCAGATAATATTTTGGAAAAATAGAACACTTGGGACCTGATTATGATCCTGGTGGACAGGTTTACGCCATCATAAACGTGACGGATATCCCATCCGCCTTATTACAATTCCATTATATCCTATGGAACTTGAAATATACCATCCGCCAAGAACATAATCAGGCTCTTAGTTATTACATTCTCATAGTGGAGGTCAATTGGCCACCAGAATTTTTAAGAGCAGCCCCACAGAGAGAGGAGCTAATTTTACCATCATTCGCAGTGCTTGTCCCCAAAGAGGATAAACAAGCGAACATCACAGAATATGCTCTTACACAAGCCCCTGCATTATACCTCCTCAATGTAGGCTGGGATAAGGAATTGCCACATCATATGATACCCATAAGGTCCTGCCCGCAAGTGCATCCACCTCTTTAAACAGGAAGTGAAAGCTCCTGTGAGATAAATTATCCACCAGGGAAATATTGAACCCTGCGTTGCTCCTATGAATAATCCCTTCTTGCCGGTGGCTAAACCAGATCATTTCCATCACATAGTCTTAGACTACAGATATTTAAACAGTCATATACGCACATTTGCAATTTAAAATTCACACAGTATGGCTCTAATAAACAACTTAGGGGGTCATTATGATGGCGAGCGGATCGCCATCACACGGCAGGCAGTGGTGATCCGCCCGCCATCACAACATGATTTACCCTCCGCCATATAATCATGGGGGGTTACCACGGCGGACGGAAAGTCCGTCCGCCGCTTTTCCGCCATTCGGCAATCGTTACAATTGCCGGCCGGGCAGAGCTGGAGCGTAACATTGTGGCAGTGCCTTCTAGGCACCGCCAATCATATTTTGTTTATGGGTTGACAAGGCCTTTCCATGGCGGCGATGCCGCCATGGAAAGGCTGGTGGGAATTGCTGGAGGGTGGGCGGGTGGGTGGCTGCACTTGGGGGGTACCTACAGTAGAACCCCCCTTCATTGCCATGCACAAGGTGGCACAGCATGTCTCTTTGACATTTTGGCGGGTGCTGCTTACAGCAGCACCCGCCGCAATGTTAAAGATGCAAATGCGACCGCCAAGGTGGAGGCTGCATCCTAATTGGCGGTGCGGGACTGCAGCACCGCTGGCGGCCGGTCCCAGCACTGCTAGGGTGGCGGGCGGACTTCTGCCCGCCATCATAATAAGCCCCTTAGTATGTAAGAAATACAAAACAACCTTGGATATTTCTAATGGTTATTTATGCCAAAACATAATGCCCTAAAGCAAAGATCTGACTGTATTTTCCGTGCTCAACAATGTCTCCTTTGCTGACTCCCTCTAAGAACAGTCCTGGACCATTTGCTGCCCGAGTAACATATATTCAGCATCATATTGACCCCAAAGCATTGTCCTGTGTTGATGATATATACGTAATGGACGATGGCTTAAACACACACTTAGCCAGAGTAGATCACATTGTATTGGGATTGCCGAACAAGGCTATAAATTCTATAAAAAAAAAAAAACACAAATTGCCTTTCTCAGTGTCAAATTTTAGGCTACGAGTTATCAAATGAGGGCAAGAGCCTGGCGCAACATTTCCTGGAGAAATGTACTCTCTTACAAACACCAATAAAAAATTACAGTCCTTTTTAGGATTCTTCAGTTTTGGCAGAACATACATACCAGATTATACACAACGCATAAAACTTTTATAAGATTTAATTCACCGTGATTTTTCCAGTACACATTGGACATCAGAATATAGACACGTATAGACACTACAGACTTACATGCTTGCAACAAAACTAAATTCATCATCTGCATAATTACAGGTGCCATATCCTTCACATATGTCACATTCAATGAGGGTGACACCGTGCCAGTTGCAAGTAAATTGCATTTATAGTATAATGCTGAAATGCATTTTGCTTCCACTGAAAAAATGCTAACTGAAGTACAGAAGGCTGTCTTTAAGGAGAAACACATGATTGTCATTGCCTTAGACAAAGGTCAGCGTTCCTAACATGAAAGCCTAACATCCTAGATGAATACAATGTGCCAATTCCCTGACATCTACCTAGACTTAGGGACTCATTACGAGTATGGCGGTCTTGATTACAAGTCTGGCAGTTGGATCATCACCAGCCCGCTGCAACACCCCTGGCACCAGGATCCTGAATCCTGCAGCGCTGGTGGTGTTCAGAGTGGGGAGGAATGGAGGCAGCACTGAGCCCGGGATCGCCATCCATAGTACGACTTGCCCTTCTGCAAGCCTTTTCATGGTGGTGAGAAAGCTGGTGGAACAGTAAGGAAGGTGCCTCAAACAGGGCCCCTGGGGGTCATTTCCGAGTTGGTAATGTGACTGGGGGCACATGTTGTGCCCCCCTATGCCTGGACTGTCGTGTGTGCACTGTGTGGCATGTACGACATTTTGCATTATGCACACAACAGTGCAGGCACTGCTGGGCTGCTGCATTGGCTTAAGGCTCACTTATTGAGCTGAAGCATGCAGACAGCACAAGATTGCAGACAGCACAACGCCGGCCCCGCAGTCCAGTTGCAATGCAGGGGTGTTAAGACCACCAGCATTGCGGTCTTGTGTCATATACATCTACACCAGTCTGGTGTTGGTCCGCCAAAGTCATAATTAGGCCCTATGTCTTTGTCCCTACTTTACAAGCTCAATAATTTCTCCAATAGGAACATGAGTACCCTATGCCCAGTAACATTTTGCCTCTTGATCAGTATAAACACATCATATATACTGATGGTTCAGTCCAGCCTGCTATAGGCACTAAATACCAATACTCAGCAGCATACACTGCAGCACACAGTGCCATGTTGGATGGAGAATTCCATCTTGAAAATAAATTTTACGCAGTCCCTCAGGATTGCACTATACAACTGGCTGGACTAAAAGGTTTAATTTTGGCAAGAGAGAACATGGATCCTGAATTCCCCAGAGTCATAATGTGTTATTCGTATTACTGTGTCCAGTCTTTTAATAAAAGCTTACTTTATTGGCAGCTGAATGGATTTAAAGACTAAAAGGAAATACTATCAAGCACAATCTGCTTTGGGGAAAGGTGGCACAAGTTAAAGACAGTTTACCATGGGCTCATGTGATACACACATTATGTCATCAGCGTGTTGGAATACACGTTGATGGGAATTAATTGACAAATGAGGCTGTCAAATCTGTAGTTAAGATTGCTACAGCAGCTGCACTTACTCGTTCTCACACAAAAGGTAGATGAAGATATCATGGCTGCAATCAATGCTTCGAGTCGCGGCACCCCTTTACCTAAAAAATATCCAGCAAAATATTCCTACCACTTAAGTGCCCAAAATATTCTTTATGCTACCATTCTAGGGATCATGTGATTCCCAACCGAGACCACAGGCTATAATTAAGCATAGCTGCCCATGAGGGAATAGCATCTATACATGCTGGTGTGGCGGCCATGATTCCTTTATTACAGAAGCGTTGTTGGTGGCATGGTTTGTACAAGCAGACAAAACAGTATGTCCTTAGTTGTAACATCTGCTAACAAACCAAAGGCTCCACCATTGTATTCCCACTGCATACAACACTCTTGATGTCAAACAAACTCCTCTAATGCGTGCACCTTAATCATTGCGGTCCTTTAAATTCAAATGATGCGTTTACATTTATTCTACTTGCTGTAGATTCTTGCTCCAGATTTCTACAGGTGTGGCCACAATGATTGACTGACACTTTCACTGTTATTAAAGATTTGCAAGTCTTCATCTGGACATATGCAGCAGCAGCATTACACTCGGACCAGGGCCCTGCTTTTGCTTCTAACACTTACAGGGATTCTATGAGAACCCTGGGTGCAGCTGTACATTTTTCCTTGCCCTATCATCCTGAGGGGAATTTGATAGACGAGAGGAAAAACCATGACTCAATACAAGCGTTAACAGCTAGAGTATTAGGTTCAAGTCGTAGTTGGATTCATCACTTTTATGGATTCCAGAGAGCATTATATAAACAGCCTAGATGATCTTTGGGTGGCTGGACCTCATATGAGGTCTTGTTTGGCATCCAGATGGAAGTTTCAGATCCTAAAATTCCTGGCCCAGTGGCAGCAGATACACCTTTTGACATAAATGAACGTTTCACTCTCTTACAGGAATTGCAAGACTTCTGGTACAAGCGGTCTATTGACCTTTCCAAAAAGCCTGCCACTGATGGAGTGAAAGAGCAACTAGCAGCTTCCAGCCGGTTTCCAAAAGTTGGGGATCTAGTTTGAGAGAAGACTGCAGTAAAGAAGGAATTTGGCCTATCACACCATCCTCCGGTGCCAGTCCTCGGCATTCAAGGTACATAAACAGTGATTTTGCCTCCGCTTACTGGTTGTAAAGACAAATGTCTTGTCTCCATTGATCAAGTAAAATGGCATCATGTGGATAGATCTACACAGTAGGCTATGAGGGCTCTTGGGCAGTTCTCTGACCCCTCTCACTATCTTACAGGAACATCCTTTACAAGTTCTAAGCAACGCCAATGTTGTTTCTTCCCGGCTGGGGATGGGGGAGAACGAACTATTGTTGATTCATGTTACCGCCCCTACTACAAGCCGTATATCGGATGTGATTATACAGCTTGCTTCTGCTATTTCTAACAAGTTGTTTATGATAAACCTTTTTTGGAGTTGTCTACCAGTTCTCTTTTGCCAACTATGGCTCTTGTTTTCCAACAGACTGCTTCTGGTTACTTTGTAAGTGTTAATGATTTCTCCTCTGACTCTTCTGACACCTCACTAAATGGTGTATGTGATTTTCTTCTTTCAATGAAACCCATTTATTTGGTCTCTCCATGGCTTTACATTTAGATTGCCATCTCATTAGTTTTCCTGCTTCTTTGGATTAGATTTATGACTGTTTTCTTCTTGTTAAGAAATTGACATTATCTCTCAGAATGCTGTACGGCAGAATGGGTAATTGAGGTGTTGAAACCTCATTTGTCTTCACACAAAGTGCAAAGATACTTGTTCCTTTTAAACATTTATGCATTTTCAGTGCTTGATGAAATTGTTTGGGATAGGGTCCCAAATAATATTTTTGGTCCTATGGAGACACTGCATATACCTAATGTCATTAAGGTAGCGATGGGTAAAGGTATTACCCCTTGATATGTTTCTGATGATTGGGATGTAATAACAGTTACCACAATGCTCTAAGATCGTGAATATTATACTGTATTTGAAAGTGAAGATTTGTATCTTAAGTCTGCTAATTATGAAGAAAGGTTTTGCTATCTTCACTATTCACATTATCATTTACACAGAGCTAGTGTTCCACATACAATTTCCAATTTTACACAGTGGGAGCATTGTCTGACTGCCCCAATGGGTAGCTCCAAAACATTGATAGACAAATGTATATATTTTTCTGGACATAATCCTTTAGATACAGTCTTCTTTTTCTTTTAAGCTTACCCCTTCACAAAGAATAATATGCTCACCCAAGTCAAATTTATATATTAAGATTCATTTACTTCCCAATGGGCCTAAAAGGCTATGACTATTGGAAAGACACAATTGACTTAAAATTAGTCTGGGGAACGAAACATTGGTAAGTGCACAGACACTTTGTTTAGAGCCTGCTTGATTCCAAAACAAATGATTTTCTTTAATAATACAATACAGCAGACCACTTGCTTGGGTCTAGCCAAATTTGAAAAAATGAACCTGCCCAGCATTCCCTCAATTGCCCGCTTTGATAATTGGTAACACATTAAATTATATTGAGGAACAGCTCAATGGTATGGTGCAAAATGGTACATGTAATTCAATACTTTCAGCTCCTGATGGGTGGTTATTGTGGCCTGTGGACACAAATGTTTTCTGAACTCTAAACAGGGCTTTAAAGCTAGCAGACAGACCCCCATTACATTCAGTCCCAACACTCAGGGGTCCTTACTATCTATTCTGTAGGAACGTTATGCCAGCAATGGTTGCAACATTCCACTTTGTCTTCAGTAAAATAATTTCTTTCTCTCCTTTCGGAGGATATGGATTTGCAAGATTTCTTGTAAGGTCCTTAGTCTCCATGTTATAAAAGATTTTTTTATGCTACCTATAATCAAATATGGAAATTGTCACAAATGGAATCTGCTGATAGTTTAAGGCAAATTGATCAATCTAATTTAGAAAAGGCACTTGATGAGTGGAAGAATATGTTGTGAGCTCATACTTACAATTTGAATAATATTGTATTGTCTTCAAATGACATTATACAAAGTGACATGTCTTCTTTATACCATGGGCAGAGTTAACTTATGTTGGTTATGCAGTTGAGCTGGACACTGCAGGTCTTAACATCTCGCCGAGTGCCATGGAATTTCCTGAACACAACAGAATTGTTCTTGCCTCTTAATTTAACATGTAGGCAACAATTAATGGCTAAAAAAGATGCTACATGTACAAAGTTAAACACTGAGAAGTTAGAAGAGGTTTCATTCACAATAGCCGAGACACCGTCCCAGTATGGTTAATACACAGAGTGATCTCATTAACAACTTCAATGTTTCATTTCACATCTTGCATGAAACATGTTCCATTAGGTAGATATGAATCCTTAGAGGAAAGTTTTGTCCACAAATTGTGGTTCTTGCCCTTCGATTACAAATGTGTAGGTGGGGAATGAGAGGTTTTCCTGAGTGGAAATGAATGTGAATCTTTGCTCGGGTATTCACTCATTTGTAAAGATGTGACACTGCACGGAGCATGTAATGCTTCAATGGCCAATCTGGTGTGTTACTTGACGAGAGTAACCAGCTTCTTCAATCCGTCCAGTCATTAGAGTACTTTCAAATGGAAGTCATTTGATGTTGAATGATCAGAGTTGCTGTGGGAAGAGAGCAGGTGTCCAATATGTGGTTTCAATCTCTCAGATAGTCACATGTTGCAATTCTGCGCCGTTCCGTCCAATGCTCATGGTTACAGGAGTTAGCTTGTGGCCTTCCATTGCAACATTGAAGGTTAACTTTGACCAACTGAGCAGACTAAAAGCCTTATTGTTTCAGAAGGACGAGGCACTTAAATCTCCCCGTGAACCCTATGAACTTAAAGTAGCAATGCTGTCCTCTGAAATTCAATCGCTACTATGCACAAACCTGCCTCAGCATTTTGGTGAACTTGTGCAACGCATATTTAATGCTTCTAACACCACGGATGTAGTGCACTTTTTAAAAGTGGTTGGGTCTGCCTTTGTTAGCACGTTTCAGACCATTTTTGAAGTGATACAGTCCATCATAACATTCTATGTTATTCCTGATTTGTGGTATTTGGGTCCTATTTTTGTTGCTCCGCCAAGGATATTTCAGTTCACTGTCAAATGTTGATGGATCTATCACACTTCCAACTGTGTCGTGAACTCATGATACAGGTTTTTTACTCAGGAACTGAACGATCACTGGTTCCTAACCTTTAGACCAGAGTGTTTCAGCAGCGTGCAGCCTGTTTCACACTGTCTGTGGTGCACTTTTGAGTGTGCACTCGACATCTGCCTTGCAATGCAATTGGTACAATCTATGCACATGGATTGACTGATGCATCAAATAAGGACCCATTTTCGGAGTTGTCCCATGAAACTGCCATTGCTTCAGGTTGCCTTCTATGAGTCATTCTTTTCAGCGGATATGGATGCTTTGTAACAGTGATGACGCCCTTTACCAAGATCATGCGGACAGCATTTATTAGAAGATAGACAGAACCACACCGTCAAGTAAGATTATGAATAAAGTGATTCCAAAGGAGCCTGTGCAAGTAGGACATGCAGTTCCTCTATGAGGCAAGTGCAACTGCAAGCACTGACTGAGATGTTACTAATTTCATCTCACTTTACTATGACATCATGACAACAAACATAAACATAGTTATGAGATAACTTAATGAAATCTCATGTTTGTAACATGATCATGGGATTATATTTAGTTTGAACCCTGGAAATTTGTTTTGAAGTTGTTGCAGCATCACTGTACCAACTAGGGCATATGCTTGTTTTAAGTGCTTTGGTAGCTGCGTTCGAAAAATAACATTTGATACATAATTCAATGTATATAAGTCTGCGCACGTCAACCGCTTGTGAGTGGCAGATGTCTGCCACTCGACATGATTTAAAAGGTAGAAAGTTGATGAATGAACATCTGGCACAGCAGTGCCAGTGTAATGTGTAAGTGATCAGCAATTCCCTGGAAGGAATATGCCTATCTGTTGACTCTGCAGGTGACTTCAATGTGTCATTTGTTAACTGTAGCTCACACATGGAAGCATGCACAACTGCAAGAGTTGTGATGCATTTGAATCCATCTTTACTAAAACTTACAGTATCGAGTGGCCTCGGAAGAATGCGAAAGAGTGCACCCCTTTAGTCCAGACTGAGCGTATAGTCCACATACTGGAAATATTTGTTTTCAAGGACATACAAAGGCATCAAAGAGTAATACGACATATACAAGGCGAGGGTACTGCACGCTTGAGCCACGGTTTTGTGATGCAGAGAAGGAACCCCGATATGCCAGTTAGGCAGCAGTTAACTTGAGGGATCACATAGAACTTTCAGTAGGAAACGTCAGAGACACCCTAGGGGTTCCTAGCACCTCACTAGAACCCTCTTTAGCACAGGAGATAATAGAGGACAAACGTCAATAGGCAGCTGGTGGAGAAGATTCTCAGAGGACAGAAAAAACACAATTGTCTCTAAAATTTAGATGAAAAAGGGTTGAAAATGTGCCATCACCTGTCAGACCTCAGTAATAAAGCATGAGATGGGAGATGTTCAAGAACTTATGCTAGATCAATAGCAAAACTAATGAAACAGTTTGGAAAACAGGGAGATATAACCATGTCAACTTCCAAGTTGTTTTCTATTGGTGGAATGCTTAGAGTAAAATGTGAATAAAAAATATTTATTTTATATTATACTAATTTTAATTAGTTTAATATTTTAACTGTAGTACTTTAAAAAGCATATATATTAGTACACACACAGAGGATTGAGCAGTACCTTTGGAGCGCCATGCATCATCCCTTACTAAGTTTAGTAACAGAAAATACAGAAAGCTCTTTAGTAAAGTTAAACACATTCAGAGTATGGATACCGTGTCATAGGTAGTCAGGGAGCGTCCTATCTTGTGTGTTTTTTAACACAGTGTTTGTAAGACCTCACCTACATAAAAGCATTTGTACACCCTGTTCCTGTTTCTGCTCTTAAAGGCTTCGCCATTACTAACCTGCCTACAAGGAAGGCTGCTGTTATCATTATCTTCCTCAATATAAATGATAAGTTAATTATGAGTTGGAAGTTTTTACTCCTTCCTCCTTGCAACCCTTCCCTGAGTGCTCTGAAATTGCACTTGTAGAAAACAGATCTTTTCAAAGATGACAAACATCATTGAGCTCTCGCTTTAAAACTAGATAGCTATATAACATTCTGTCAGTGATATAATCGATGATAATGTGTTACCTATAAAATGTGTAAGGATTACTAAACAAATCTTTGATATTGTCCCTATAGCTACATGATTCATGACTAACCAGTGTCTAAATTCAGAGGCTTTGAATTTCAGGAAGACCAAACGTTTCAGTGCTGATCAGATGCTACACGTAGCCATGAGCATTCATCAGTACATGACAAGATCTGACCACAAATTATGGCACTCCAGCATTACCTACACTCTTCTGTAGTGCTGCTATCAAAAAAGGATATATGCAGTGTACCTTCCAGTTTCATTGCTCATTTGTTCAAGTGTACTGTTCATTCAGAAAAATATTAGCTCCTGTGGCTCAAGGTTTCATATCCACCTGGTCCAACAAGTATGTGAGTGCAATCCAAATGAAAGAAGTTATGAAAACCTGTCCATTGGCTGTACTCAAATGCTATATTATAGAATGAAGTAGTTCCCCTTCTTACCTTGTAACAACCCTGTGAAAGCGCTCTGAAATGGCTACCTAAAAATATTGGATAAATAAATTGATTAACTATTTTGCAACATTGTAGTAAATTTCACCAGCACGCACAAAAGCACCTATAGTTAACAGCATCACAATACATTTGCCATAAATTCCAGCACTCTAACTGAAAATTATAATTTTACTGGTTGAAATGGGTCAAAATCCAGCACTCCAATAAAAAGTCACAAGTGGTGACGTGCCAGAGTCTAGACGAGTGTACAACAAAATCAGGGGAATCAACATCTTTCTAACAATTAAACAAGAATTGTTAACAGTGTAGAGGCAGTGACCACCAGCACCAGAAAACACTTTTCATTCACAACCATTGGTGTCCCAATGTAGTGGTGCTAAAAAAGCAGCATCTCAGAGGAGGTCTTACCACCATCCATCACAACCATCGTCGCCTTTAAATATAAAGGACAGATTCCAAGGTACATGTAAGTGACTAGGTTTCTGCTCTATTGTAAAATGTATGTGCTGCAGACACCACTTCCAGCTCCCTAACTATTCATCACCATTCATGTCTCCCAATAACGAGCATCTTAAGTGATTTCTATTGCTTGTAATTTGCCAAAATTGCTGCCACAGTTTGAGCACCTGTAATTGACAGACTAAATGTCTCTGCTTCCAGTCGTGTTCGGATGTCGTGTTGGAGTGTGGGTTGATTGCTGGTAGTCAGCGGTGATCATTGGCGGTGCTTCAAACATCATTTTTTTTAATAACAAGTAAACAATCTACCGCTGGGAAACAAAGCTGCAGGGGGGAGGGAACCTGACAAGGACCAAAAGGCAGAGATGAGACCTGAGGCAACCAGCCCGGCAGTGATTCAGTGGCTGCAGAGGGCCTGCCTTAAAGACTTACAGCTCAAGTGGGTCTTGGTGGTGCCACACAAGGGGCAAACTTTGTATAATTACAAGGGCATAAGCAACAGAGGGCAGTTTAAGAGTTTTAAACTAATGCAAGGGGTTTAGAGGGATCAATAAAATAGGTTTTTTAGTACTAATTTACAAATTATAAAGCAGTTCCCGGTAAGGTTTACTAATAAAAGTAATGGAAAACTATATTGTTCTCCATCATCCCACATGTGAACATTTGTTTAAAGTTTAGAATTTCAAGAGTCACAACAGACTACTTGCAGGGTAGGAAGGCCAGTCCTCATTGTTGTTAATGAGATCCAGCCTGTCACATGGATATGATCTGGTGGTAATACAAGAGCGTTTGAGAAACAGTCTATGTACTTTCCAGTAGGTACTGAAACAGAGCCACAGACCGCCACTTTGGGGCGACCTGGAGGGATGACAGCTTCTTTGGGGGTTTTGGGGAGAGTTGGTATGGTTGCAATGCGTGTGTTTGCTTTAATTGGCAAATCATGTTCTTTCTGGATTAACCTCTCACCCTCTAAACAAACGCCTGTCAGGATAGATATTCCTTATCTTAAGTATATAATTAAGATAAAATGCTGATACACTTTTTTATTAAATGTATTATTTAATTGATTGTTACCAGTGGGTTTTCTTTCCATTTCCTTGGAACACATCCGTGTCTACTACCTTTCACTGTGACTTCCCTAGTACTTTAGCCATGTCTTTGTTTTTTTCATTTACTTCCTCCATAGGCTGTTTGTGAATTAGATTCCTCCACACATTGCATTATCTTGCTAAACTTTTGATTTTCTTGCCCTGCCCACAACAAAGGTGCATGCATGGGAAAATGGGTATTAAATAAAGTGGAGTGGAGAAGCACAGCAACTAGTTGGTACATTCCAGGCATCTGCTCCTTCTTGAAGAGCCATAAAATATTAACTAAAATCCCAGAAGTGTTCAGACTGTGTGGTTTTGTATTTTCATAGGCCACATTTCTCCTGCCCTGATTCCCATACTCTCCAAGCCTTTCCAACCCTGTGATTGACTTGATGTTCGCTTTATTTTTTAATCTTGACAGTATGTCCCCTCATAGAAATCTCCCCTACATCCAGCCCCCGAATTAGCTGTTAGATCTGTCTTTTGTGCACGCTGGGAGTAGGAACCTAATTAGCCGGTCCACATCATCTTTCAGAAACATTGTAGCTCTTCCAGGCAATTAGGTATTGCAACTGTCCTTGGTGTAACCTGAAATAAACTATAATGCCTATTTCACATTCTAGTAAAGCATCTACTAACACTGAGAGGGGATGCAAGGAGTGTTTGTGGAGACATTTCTAAGTCTCGAGAAATATAACACTTGGGGCCCAATCCACAAAGAACCTCAGCAGACGTTGCAAAGACCCCACAGTTGTGGCGGGATCTCTGCACTGCAGTTTCTCATTGTGGAGAACCCACCATGACTGAGAAGCCTCCACCACAACTGCGGAGGCTTTTGTGAATGGGGCCCTTGGGGATTGTGACCAATCTCACTGCAGGGGCCCCTATTTCCCCATCAATCTCAAAAGCGCATATAAATTAAGGAGTGAAACTGGGATGCGAAGCTAGACTTCCAAATATTTTGTTGGCAACCAAACCCTTTCAGAAATGTCTAGGCACCTTTTCTACGACAGCCTGCAACAAATGTATAGTATATGTTTGCTTGTAGTAGATTTTGATACACTGCTTTTTGGAAAGTCATGATGTGTTTCAGAACACTGGTAACCGAAGGGACGGATGAGCTAATATCCTGGCTAGTTACAACTGTTCATGGTGTCCATAGGTGCAGTAGAAGGGAGATCTCATGCATGCGTGTCCGGAATAGTTGTAGGCAACGTCGGCAAGGACAATCCATTTACTCCAAACATTCAGGTGGCTCTTGAGAAAACACAGAGAGTACTGCTAAACACATTGATTCTGTCTTTCTGTCTGACCATCTGCCTGAGGTTGTCATTTCGTGGACTTTAAATGTTTGGTACCTTGTTTTTATTAGTCCTTCCAGGATAATTGCTCCTTCCAGAATAGAGCTGTAAACGGAATGCCTCTCTCAGTAACAGTTGTGTTTAGCAGTCATTACAAATGAAAGATGTGACATAGAAAGAGTTCTGCTAATTCCACTGTGGTGAATAATTTTTGAGTGATATGAAGTGGCCCATCTTGGTGAAATAGTCTACCACTACCAGTAATGTGGTAGGCATTAACGGTGGGCATTCACCACTGAAATCCAAAGGATATCACATTCCATGGTTGAGTGGGGTTTGATAATGGCTGTTGTAATCCAGTTTGAAGGCAGTGAGAGGATGTACTTGTGTGCAAACCGAGCATTTGTGAGCACATTACGGGCCTTATTACTGTAACTGAGGTCACCAAAACTATTTATGACTGATCTCCTGCATCATCCTCATTTCTGGATATCTAGTGTCATGAGACTTATGACACCACTTCATAAGTTGTTGTTGATGCACAGTGCAGAGAAGGTAAAGGTTTTCTTTGAAAGAAAAATAACTGATTTTGGATGGTTCTATGACCTGGTTCTTTCCAAATCCATTGTTTTGTATCACTAGTTAGTTGTGCCTGTTTAAAAGACTTCAGGAACAACTGAAGCTCATATTATTCATTTAAGGCTAAAAAAAGGTGTGGAGAGGAAACATGAACTTCTGTGTCAATTTTGAAGGAGCGTCTTTCCATGTATAATATTAGGCTGATCAGTGATTAATTAGTTGAATCTTGAGAAGCATAATATCCATTGAGCGTGCTTCGCATTAGCACATTTCATGGAGGTGAGATGCAATAGGTTTTTATTATAAGTTCACTCTGTGATTGAGTAAGACATCCCTTCTAAGTAATGTCTCCAATGGAAGAAAGCCTCTTTCACAGACAGTAATTCTCTAAAATAAATTGTTTAATTCTTTGTTTCTGAGAAACGTCTTGAGCAATGTGCTAGAGGATGTAAGGCTTGAGGTTGAACACCTGTCGTGAAAATACCGCTCCAATGGCAAATGAAGATGCATCTGTCTCTACTGCAAAAGGTAACAATAAGTTATAGTGTCACAAGAAGGGTGCTATAATAAATGTAGTCTTCAATTATATTTCTGCTATTCTTATCAGGCTGGGTATCCCTTTTGTTGTACAATTATTATTGAATGCTCCTGTATAAATTATCTGTAGAAGTTGGTGAATCCAACAAACGTTTGGTTAGAAATGAGATTCCTGATTGGCTGAGGTATGCACCCAGGCCAGGCAGGAACACCTACTCTAGCCAGGGTAAGCTAGATACACTCTAAAAAATAACCTGTGCTCACTCTCTGGTAGCAAGGCACAGAGCAGGCAGGCTTATCTAAAGAGGCAATGTGTAAAGTATTTGAACAACACACACACACTGTAACACAATGAATACACCACAAAAAGGCTCCACAGAGGTTTAGTAAAATAAATATTTATCTGTTTAAAACAAGATTAAAACAACAGAAATCTAATCAATAGAAGCAAGATATGAATTTTTGAAGATTAAATGCAAAAACAGTGCTAAGAAGTCACTAGTGGTCAAAAAGTTACTTGAGGTTGCAATGGAACTGGTTCAAATCCAAAGTTAAGGCTGACCACGAAAGAGTGCAGGCCAGCTACCGGAACCATGTAGGGCCCACTGAGAAAGTACCTTGTAAAACGCAAAGCGTCCACGCTGGGGGCATGATGCATTGACCCATCCTGCATGGACGGGTCTCTGCATTATCGGCCAGCTTTGCTGAAGTGAAGGCAATGCGTTGTAATTGTGGTGCGTAGAGCATAGTTGTTGGGCCATGCAGGGCTATAGAACCGCTGTCATTGAACAGTCTTTGCATCGGCATTGAAGGGTGATGCATTGGTTCTGATTGGCACAGTGGTGACGATGCATCGGTTTTGTAGCAACAGAGCTGCAGAAGTCACCTCTGAGGCCCAGAACTTGGAGAAGGCTCATCAGGCAAGGGTAGCCTTTCACAGAAGGCGGAGTCCAGCAGCACCAGCAGAATTGCAGGAAGTCTTTTGTGACCCTGAGACTTTAGAAAACAGGAAGCAAGTCAGCAAGCCCTTGGAGATCACTTGGCAGAGTCCAGCTCTCCTTCAGCAGAGTTAGGGAGCAGCGGGCAGCAGGACCACAAGCAGAAAAGCAGTTGTTCCAGAAAAGTAGTCCACTTGAGTCTGTTAAGCAGCACAGCAGTCCTTCTGACAGAGGGTCAGTTCAAGATCTAGAATTGTAAAATTTCAGGGGACCAGAGACCCAGTATGTGAACCCAAAAGTGCCTTTGATGTAGAGGGTGACTTCAAAGCAGCTCTCTGAAGTTCACAAGGTTCCCTTCCCACTCCTGTCTACCAGGCTATCTATGGAGGGTAAATCAGTGCTTTGTTTGTGGACAGGACACTGCCTATTGAAGTGTAAGTGTCAACCCCTCCCATTCGTCCCTGCCCAGGAAGAAGGACCAGAGATGCAGATTAATGCAGATGAGTGCTCAGAATGCAGATGAGCCTTGCATTCCTGTGTTTGTGGTTGTCTAGAGGAAATGCACCAAGTGTGTCTGTCACCAAACCCAGACGTGTATTGGAGACAAGGCATAAAAGATCTAAGTACAGAGAAATGTCCACTAGCTAACAGTGGCCTTTCTAAAACAGTCATATTCATTTCAACCTCACCAGTAAGGAGGATTTATCACTACCATTCCAAAAATGTGAAACATGGAAAAGCTACTCTTCTCTGATAATGAATTATAGCTTGAACGTGTATTAAGGAATTCCCAATGCTGGCCTATGATATGGGTAGGCCTCATAGTAGTGAAAAATTAGATAGTCTGTTTGTCACTACCAGGACACGTAAAACATAAATGTACATGTTCTTCCTTTTACTTACATGGCACCCTGCCCTTAAGGCTACTTAGGGCCTACCTTGGGGATGACATGTGTAGTAAAAGGGTAGTTTAAGGCCTGGCAAGTGGTTTTAAATGCCAAGTCGAAATAGCAGTAAACTGCAAACACATGCCCTGCAGTGGCAGGCCTGAGACAGGTTTGGAAGGCTACTTCTGTGGGTGACACAATATGTGCTGCAGCCCGATAGTAACATTTGACATACAGGCCCTGGGTATATGTTATACCGCTTTACAAGGGACTTACTAGTTAGTCCTAAGGCCAACAAAAGAATTAGCAGAAACAAAAACAAAAAGGCAAAAGGTCCAGGTACAGACTACCCTAAGGATGCCAGTCTGACAAGACTGCTTTTACTTTGGAAACATCCATACTAATGCCTGCTCCGGAGATCTAAAATTGTTAAAAGCATATTCTGGATACTTGAAAGAGATATTTTCCACCTATGCATTCAACGCATGTTTTTAAAGCTGAGGGAGCACCTCTTGAACTTGGATGTAATCTTATTCCAAGGTCAGAGAAAGTTAGTACATTATTCAGATACACCGCATTATATTTTATCATCTTGTAAATCACAAAAAATATAATTGACTAAATGCTGGAAGGCATCACAGAGCACAAAAGGCAAGACAAGGTATTCAAGATGTGTATACTCTGCATTGAATGTGGTCTTCCACTCAAACTCCTCGTATTATCAGCTGATTATGTGCTCTCCACAAATCAAACTTTAGGAAGATTTTAGTAGACTTCACTTAATCCATAACAACTGAAGCAAAGGGGAAAGGGTACCTGTTTCGGACAGTGATGTCAATTGATTTCTCAGTAGTCAATATATGGTTGGTACTCCTCATTTGACCAGGTAGAAAGAAAATGTAGACCCTGCTAACAATGTAGAATGCCTTCTTAACCTTTTGTCAAGAATGTCCTTCACAAAATGATGCAGCACCTAATTATTTTTCTTATTAGTATGTATGCTCTTCCTCAAAAGGGATGGGTATTACAAGGACTAGGTCGGTGACACAGTCATACATCATACTCACAATGAGAAGCAAGTGTGTCCGCTCCCTTCTTACTAAACAGATCACAAAAGTCTCTATCAGATCTGGGCCCTGGGTCTTCTTTGGATTTTTCCTGAGTCTGGAATGATGGCTGCAACTGGTGTAGGTCAAAATATCTTAACGGCTGAGTGTCCCCTGCAACTCTAGCGACAAGGCTACGTTTTTTTACAGCAGGAGCATCAAATGTGATGGGAGGAACCCAACTATTGATTTGAGGATTGGGGCTCCTTAGCCAGATTGTGCCCAATAGAATAGTATAAGATCAAACATAATCATTTGTACATGTCTTCCTAGGATTGCCATAGAATGAAAAACAGACTCTAACTAGGTATTTCCAGATGATAGGGTTGTATGACCAATCCACAATATGTTTTCAGGTACTTCTTTTTTTCCTATGTGGAATCTGCATCTTATCCTGGATGACAGATTCCATTCAATGACCCCAGGCCCTTGAAAAACACAAAGTAGAAGGCCCTAAAGGCATGGGGATCAACACTTGAAGAAGGAAAGTGTTTTGTTATTAATGTTTGTTTAACCCCTTCGCTGCTAGGCCTTTTCCCCTCCTGTGCTAAGCCTTTTTTGGGCTATTTGGGGTAGTGCGCGCTTAGGTCCCTGTAACTTTTTGACCACAGTAGGTATCCACGCCAAATTTGCGTCCTTTTCTTCCAACATGATGGGGATTCTAAAGGTACCCAGGGTTTGTGGATTCTCCTAGAGGGTTCCCAGAAATTAGTCAAAATACAGCAAAATTTTGTTTTTTTTGTAAAAAATGGGGAAAAGTGGCTGCAAATGAAAGCGTCTGGGTTTTTCTCTGCAAATGATATCAAAAAAGGGTTTGTGGGGCTGAAATCACCATTTCTCCAGCTTTTAGGGAATGACAGATTTTTGTCAGAAATCCAACATTTTTTACACAGTTTTGACATTTTTCTGGGACATACCCTATTTTTGCTATTTTTTATGCTTTCAACCTCCTTCCAGATAATGGTAGAAATGGGTAAAAAAGCAATAATGGACCCTGGAAAGCTATACATATTTGAAAAGTAGACAACATTCTGAATTCAGCAAGGGGTCATTTGTGTAGATCCATCAAGGTTTCTTTATAGAAACTAACAGTTAAATATAGAAAAAATTAAAAATTTGTTGAAAAAAGCAGCCTTTTGAGTCAACGTTTTCACCTGTAACTTCTTCTAATTATGACATCTCTTTGAAAGAAATGTACCGTTACATCCGGTGGACCTTCCTGGTTGTGAGGATATATAGGGCTTGTAGGTTCACCAAGAGCCCAACAAACCCAGAGTAAAAAACCTGAGCAGCATTTTGTAATGTTTTTTTTTGTTCCGGATATATAGCAATTATTGTGGGAAAATGTATACATGGAAAAATCGGTATGAAAGACACCTATGTATTTCTGAGATGGGAACAAATTACAGAGTTTAGAAACAGTGCATATTTGCACATTTTCGAAATTGGGAATACTCATACTTGCATGACAATTATTGGTCATTTTTCAAAATGACTTTTTTTTTACACAATGTCTTTCATTTGGAAGGGAGAAATGCATCAAAAATCAATAGGTAATAACAGTTGCTTTACAAATCTGAACTACCCTAAGTCTTCCAATAAAAATGGTACCTCACTTGTGTGGGTAGGCATAGTGCCCACGACAGGAAGTGGCTCAAAACCTAAGGTGAACACACCACATTTTTACACTGAAAATTTACACATTTTTTGCGAAGAGTCTAGCTGTAGATTTTGAACCCTAGCCCTGCCGGCACCTAGGGAAACCTAGCAAACCTATACATTTTTGAAAACTAGACACCCAGGGGAATCCAGGATGGGGTGACTTGACTGCCTCCCACCATGGTCTGTTACCCAGAATCCCTTGCAAACGTAAAGAATTGACAAAAAAAACCACATTTTCCCCACATTTCTGTGATGGAAAGTTCTAGAATCTGCGTGGATCCACAAATTTCCACCCACCCCGCGTTCCCCAAAGTGCTACGAGAAAAATGGTACCTCACTTGTGCGGGTCGGCCTAGTGCCCACGACAGGAAACGGTGCAAAACGCAACGTGGTCACACCTCAATTTTGCAGTGAAAAATGACCCTTTTTTGGCAAAGTGACCAGCTGTAGTTTTTGAACCCTAGCCCTGCCGGCACCTAGGGAAACCTACCAAACCCACGCATTTCTGAAAACTAGACACCCGGCGGCTTCCAGGGAGGTATGGCTTGTGTGGATCCCCCAACGTTTCCTTACCCAGAATCCCCCGCAAACCTCAATTTTAGCAGAAAAGCTCACTTTTTTCACACATTTTGGGGTGGGAAAGTTGTGGCATCACCGGGCTCACACAAATTTACCACCCCCCAGCGTTCCCCCAGGTCTCCCGGTAAAAATGGTGCCTCACTTGTGTGGGAAGCCCAAGTACCCGCGGCAGGCAAGGGCCCAAAACGTAGTGAGGCGACATCAAAATGGCCTATCGCAAAACCACCTGGTTTTGCAAGGGGGGTCACTTGGGTTTTTGGCCCGGTGCTCGGCGGCCATCTAGGGAAACCTACCAAACCCATGCATTTCTGAAAACTAGACACCCGGCGGCTTCCAGGTAGGTATGGCTAGCGTGGATCCCTCAACGTTTCCTTACCCAGAATCCCCTGCAAACCTCAATTTTAGCTGAAAAAATCACTTTTTTCACACATTTTGGGGTGGGAAAGTTGTGGCATCACCGGGCTCACACAAATTTACCACCCCCCAGCGTTTCCCCAGGTCTCCCGGTAAAAATGGTGCCTCACTTGTGTGGGAGGCCCAAGTACCCGCGGCAGGCAAGGGCCCAAAACGTAGTGAGGCGACATCAAAATGGCCTATGGCAAAACCACCTGGTTTTGCAAGGGGGGTCACTTGGGTTTTTGGCCCGGTGCTCGGCGGCCATCTAGGGAAACCTACCAAACCCACGCATTTCTGAAAACTAGACACCCTGCGGCTTCCAGGGAGGTATGGCTTGTGTGGATCCCCCAACGTTTCCTTACCCAGAATCCCCTGCAAACCTCAATTTTAGCTGAAAAAAATCACTTTTTTCACACATTTTGGGGTGGGAAAGTTGTGGCATCACCGGGCTCACACAAATTTACCACCACCCAGCGTTCCCCCAGGTCTCCCGGTAAAAATGGTGCCTCACTTGTGTGGGAGGCCCAAGTACCCGCGGCAGGCAAGGGCCCAAAACGTAGTGAGGCAACATCAAAATGGCCTATCGCAAAACCACCTGGTTTTGCAAGGGGGGTCACTTGGGACTTTGGCCTGGTGCTCGGCGGCCATCTAGGGAAACCTACCAAACCCACGCATTTCTGAAAACTAGACACCCTGCGGTTTCCAGGGAGGAATGGCTTGTGTGGATCCCCCAACGTTTCCTTACCCAGAATCCCCTGCAAACCTCAATTTTAGCTGAAAAAAATCACTTTTTTCACACATTTTGGGGTGGGAAAGTTGTGGCATCACCGGGCTCACACAAATTTACCACCCCCCAGCGTTCCCCCAGGTCTCCCCATAAAAAATGGTGCCTCACTTGTGTGGGAGGCCCAAGTACCCGCAGCAGGTAAGGGCCCAAAACGTAGTGAGGTGACATCAAAATGGCCTATCGCAAAACCTAGAGCCCGCGACAGGAAACGGCGCAAAACGCAACGTGGTCACACCTCAATTTTGCAGTGAAAAATGACCCTTTTTTGGCAAAGTGACTAGCTGTAGTTTTTGAACCCTAGCCCTGCCGGCACCTAGGGAAACCTAGCAAACCTATACATTTTTGAAAAGTAGACACCCAGGGGAATCCAGGATGGGGTGACTTGACTGCCTCCCACCATGGTCTGTTACCCAGAATCCCTTGCAAACGTAAAGAATTGACTAAAAAAACACATTTTCCCCACATTTCTGTGATGGAAAGTTCTGGAATCTGCGTGGATCCACAAATTTCCACCCACCCCGCGTTCCCCAAAGTCCTACAAGAAAAATGGTACCTCACTTGTGCGGGTCGGCCTAGTGCCCGCGACAGGAAACGGCGCAAAACGCAACGTGGTCACACCTCAATGTTGCAGTGAAAAATGACCCTTTTTTGGCAAAGTGACTAGCTGTAGTTTTTGAACCCTAGCCCTGCCGGCACCTAGGGAAACCTAGCCGACCTATACATTTTTGAAAACTAGACACGCAAGGGAATCCAGGATGTGGTGACTTGACTGCCTCCCACCATGGTCTGTTACCCAGAATCCCTTGCAAACGTAAAGAATTGACAAAAAAAACAAACTTTCCCCACATTTCTGTGATGGAAAGTTCTGGAATCTGCGTGGATCCACAAATGTCCACCCACCCCGCGTCCCCCAAAGTACTACGAGAGAAATGGTACCTCACTTGTGCGGGTCGGCCTAGTGCCCACGACAGGAAACGGTGCAAAACGAAACGTGGTCACACCTCAATTTTGCAGTGAAAAATGACCCTTTTTTGGCAAAGTGACTAGCTGTAGTTTTTGAACCCTATCCCTGACGGCACCTAGGGAAACCTACCAAACCCACGCATTTCTGAAAACTAGACACCCGGCGGCTTCCAGGGAAGTATGGCTTGTGTGGATCCCCCAACGTTTCCTTACCCAGAATCCCCTGCAAACCTCAATTTTAGCAGAAAAAATCACTTTTTTCACACATTTTGGGGTGGGAAAGTTGTGGCATCACCGGGCTCACACAAATTTACCACCCCCCAGCATTCCCCCAGGTCTCCCGGTAAAAATGGTGCCTCACTTGTGTGGGAGGCCCAAGTACCCGCGGCAGGCAAGGGCCCAAAACGTAGTGAGGCGACATCAAAATGGCCTATGGCAAAACCACCTAGTTTTGCAAGGGGGGTCACTTGGGTTTTTGGCCCGGTGCTCGGCGGCCATCTAGGGAAACCTACCAAACCCATGCATTTCTGAAAGCTACACACCCGGCGGCTTCCAGGTAGGTATGGCTAGCGTGGATCCCCCAACGTTTCCTTACCCAGAATCCCCTGCAAACCTCAATTTTAGCTGAAAAAAAATCACTTTTTTCACACATTTTGGGGTGGGAAAGTTGTGGCATCACCGGGCTCACACAAATTTACCACCACCCAGCGTTCCCCCAGGTCTCCCGGTAAAAATGGTGCCTCACTTGTGTGGGAGGCCCAAGTACCCGCGGCAGGCAAGGGCCCAAAACGTAGTGAGGCGACATCAAAATGGCCTATGGCAAAACCACCTGGTTTTGCAAGGGGGGTCACTTGGGTTTTTGGCCCGGTGCTCGGCGGCCATCTAGGGAAACCTACCAAACCCACACATTTCTGAAAACTAGACACCCTGCGGCTTCCAGGGAGGTATGGCTTGTGTGGATCCCCCAACGTTTCCTTACCCAGAATCCCCTGCAAACCTCAATTTTAGCTGAAAAAAATCAGTTTTTTCACACATTTTGGGGTGGGAAAGTTGTGGCATCACCGGGCTCACACAAATTTACCACCCCCCAGCGTTCCCCCAGGTCTCCCCATAAGAAATGGTGCCTCACTTGTGTGGGAGGCCCAAGTACCCGTGGCAGGCAAGGGCCCAAAACGTAGTGAGGCAACATCAAAATGGCCTATCGCAAAACCACCTGGTTTTGCAAGGGGGGTCACTTGGGATTTTGGCCCGGTGCTCGGCGGCCATCTAGGGAAACCTACCAAACCCATGCATTTCTGAAAACTAGACACCCGGCGGCTTCCAGGGAGGTATGGCTTGCGGGGATCCCCCAACGTTTCCTTACCCAGAATCCCCTGCAAACCTCAATTTTAGCTGAAAAAATCACTTTATTCACACATTTTGGGGTGGGAAAGTTGTGGCATCACCGGGCTCCCAGAAATTTACCACCACCCAGCATTCCCCCAGGTCTCCCAGTAAAAATGGTGCCTCACTTGTGTGGGAGGCCCAAGTACCCGCGGCAGGCAAAGGCCCAAAACGTAGTGAGGCGACATCAAAATGGCCTATCGCAAAACCACCTGGTTTTGCAAGGGGGGTCACTTGGGTTTTTGGCCCGGTACTCGGCGGCCATCTAGGGAAACCTACCAAACCCACACATTTCTGAAAACTAGACACCCGGCGGCTTCCAGGGAGGTATGGCTTGCATGGATCCCCCAACGTTTCCTTTCCCAGAATCCCCTGCAAACCTCAATTTTAGCTGAAAAAATCACTTTTTCACACATTTTGGGGTGGGAAAGTTGTGGCATCACCGGGCTCACACAAATTTACCACCACCTAGCGTTCCCCCAGGTCTACGGTAAAAATGGTGCCTCACTTGTGTGGGAGGCCCAAGTACCCGCGGCAGGCAAGGGCCCAAAACGTAGTGAGGCGACATTAAAATGGCCGATCGCAAAACCACCTGGTTTTGCAAGGGGGTCCCTTGGGTTTTTGGCCCGGTGCTCGGCGGCCATCTAGGGAAACCCACCAAACCCACGCATTTCTGAAAACTAGACACCCAGCGGCTTCCAGGGAAGTATGGCTTGCGTGGATCCCCCAACGTTTCCTGACCCAGAATCCCCTGCAAACCTCAATTTTAGCTGTAAAAATCACTATTTTCACACATTTTGGGGTGGGAAAGTTGTGGCATCACCGGGCTCACACAAATTTACCACCACCCAGCGTTCCCCCAGGTCTCCCGGTAAAAATGGTGCCTCACTTGTGTGGGAGGCCCAAGTACCCGCAGCAGGCAAGGGCCCAAAACGTAGAGAGGCGACATCAAAGTGGCCTATCGCAAAACCACCTGGTTTTTCAAGGGGGGTCACTTGAGTTTTTGTCCCGGTGCTCGGCGGCCATCTAGGGAAACCTACCAAACCCACGCATTTCTGAAAACTAGACACACGGCGGCTTCCAGGGAGGTATGGCTTGCATGGATCCCCCAACGTTTCCTTACCCAGAATCCCCTGCAAACCTCAATTTTAGCTGAAAAAAATCACTTTTTTCACACATTTTGGTGTGGGAAAGTTGTGGCATCACTGGGCTCACACTAATTTACCACCACCCAGCGTTCCCCCAGGTCTCCCGGTAAAAATGGTGCCTCACTTGTGTGGGAGGCCCAATTACCCGCGGCAGGCAAGGGCCCAAAACGTAGTGAGGCGACATCAAAGTGGCATATTGCAAATCCACCTGGTTTTGCTAGGGGGGTCACTTGTGTTTTTCGCCCGGTCCAACACGACCAGATATGCACAGTTCATGCTCCTCGCCTCTTTGCTGTAGTTTTACCTGAAACTTCAAAAATTCATATCTCCAGTTTTACTGATTAAATTGTTGTTATTCTGATATTTTTTCATTTTTATAAAATGTACTTTATTCTTCTAAATTGGTTTGGAATTTTTCTTGTGTTGTTTTTTCACTTTATTACTTTTTGAGTGCTGCAGAAATACTTTACATATTACCTTAGACCATGAAGTGAACTCACAGGAAACCCTAATTGTGGAGAAGGGTGAAAAACAAAGGTCAAATCATGTTGCCAGGTGTCTGCACCATCTTTACCAGGACTAAAATACTGAGTCTACCACTAAAGTTCCTGAAGTGTTCATACTAACTCAGAAGTGAGAATGTCAAGTGAAACTATGTTGTATGGTCTAGGCTCTCATTACAATTTCGGTGTGATAGGTAAGGTACCACACATGGTAAATACCAATTCCCCGGAGTGAGGTATTTACCATAAGTGGTAAATACCACCTATTCAGACTTTTTAACTTCCAGATGAGGCATAAAATGCAAAATTCCACATGTTTTTTCTTTTCCTCTTGGGTCTTTTTCCCTCAACGCTTTAGTCAGATTTGACCAACAAAATGTTATCAGATGAAGCTTGTGAGGGTGTGATACTTACAAGGCAACTCATAAGTCAAATTCCAGTGCAAACACATGTTTGCATGGGATCTTAATTCAGTCCTGCATCTGTAATCCACCTTCTTCCACCGCAAGATCAGAGACATCCACGACAGCTTCAACAATCGGACCCTCCCGACAGCTGCCGACACCCCGGACCCACCGCACCCCAGCCACACCGGCCTCCTACCCTCCTGTAACCACGTCAATGACGGAGACACCATCAAAACCATGAACACCATCCACTCCGGCTCGCCATCAGACCCCTGCCCTCACCACATCTTCAACAAAGCAAGCTCCTTCATCGCACCCCAACTCTGGAAGATCTTCAACAGCTCCTTCAAGACCGCCACCTTCCCGGAGAGCTGGAAACACGCCGAGATCAACGCCCTATTCAAGAAACCCAAAGCAAACCCAAAGGACCTCAAGAACTTCAGGACCATCTCCCTGCTCTCGTTCCCGGCAAAAGTAATTGAGAAAATCGTCAACAGGGAACTGACCCGCTTCTTTGAAGAGAACAACACCCTGGACTCATCCCAATCCGTATTCCGCAGCAACCACAGCACCGAAACCGCTGCCACAGACGACACCAGGACCCTGCTGGACAACGGCGAAACCGCAGCCCTCATTCTCCTTGACCTCTCGGCCGCCTTTGACACCGTCTGCCACCACACCCTATGCACACGCCTCCACAACGCAGGTATCCTCGACAAAGCCCTGGTCTGGATCACCTCCTTCCTCACCGACAGAACCCAGGAAGTCCGCCTCCCTCCATTCCGATCCGAAGCCACCAAGATTACCTGTTGCGTACCCCAAGGATCATCCCTCAGCCCGACCCTTTTCAACATCTACGTGGCACAGCTCGCCAACTTCGTCCGATCTCACAACCTCAACATCGTCTCATACGCCGATGACACCCAGATGATCCTCTCCCTCACCAAGGACCCCACCACAGCCAAAACCAACTTCCTCGGAGGAATGAAGGCCCTCATCCTCGGCCCCACCCCCTCCGCTTGGGACGACTCCTGGTGGCCGGCCTCGCTGGGAGCTGCGCCGACGTCCATCGACCACGCACGCAACCTGGGGTTCATCCTGGACTCATCACTGTCAATGACCCAGCAAGTCAACGCCATCTCCTCCTCCTGCTTCAACACCCTCCGCAGGCTTTGCAAGATCTACAGATGGATCCCCACCGGAACCAGAAGGACAGTCACCCAGGCCCTCATCACCAGCAGGCTGGACTACGGCAACGCCCTCTATGCAGGAACCATAGCCAAACTCCAGAAAAGACTTCAACGCACACAGAACGCCTCCACACGCCTCGTCCTCGACATACCTCGGCACAGCCACATCACTGCCCACCTGAAAGACCTGCACTGGCTCCCTGTCAACAAGAGGATCACCTTCAAGCTCCTCACCCACGCTCACAAAGCACTCCACGATGCCGGACCTACATACCTCAACAAAACAACTCACCTTCTACACTCCAAACCGCCAGCTTCACTCCGCTGACCTCGCCCTCGCCACCGTCCCACGCATACACCGAACGACCACCGGTGGCAGATCCTTCTCTTACCTCGCTGCCAAGACATGAAACACCCTCCCCATCCACCTGCAAAAGACCCAGGACCTGCTGACCTCCAGGAAACTTCTCACGACCTGGATGTTCGAGCAGTAGCAGCCCCCCCTCCCCTTAGCGCCTTGAGACCCTGACGGGTGAGTAGTGCGCTCTACAAATACTTGATTGATTGATTGATTAATCAAGGCCCTAGTGTTTCTGTTACCTCAATTTCCACGGTCCTATCGTCCATACTCACCAAGCACAATTTCCATTTTCCTGTCTTCCATACTCTCCAAGCTCTGCAACACTGTGAGTGGTGTGATGTTTGTGATGTTTCTGATTGCTGGCAGGTCATGGCACATCCTGCAAAGAGAGTCTCACTGACAATCTAGCAAGTAGATGACGTACTCCTGACCCCATATGAAGCTGGCTAATAACACTGCTAGACCTCTCAGCTGGTTTTGACGCTATTGATGATCCCATCGTCATCCACACTGTGGAGCTTGAAATGGAATTCACTAGCAATATCCTTCACTCGTTCCCCTTTTACTTTTTCATTTGACAATGGTTCATCATCTAGGCACCTCCAGGACGCAAACAGATCCCTATCTCCTGAGGAGTTCCATACTGATTCCTCTCACCTCTTCATTTAACCCCTGGGGGCTCTATACAGAGTTAAGAGCATCACAATTCATGATTATGGTGATGATACAAAACCCTACTTGAGAGACTCCTCCATTGAAGATATCCAAGCCTCAAACACTGTCTGAACCTCAACCAGATTTGGGTATCCAGCCCCTATCTGAAGCTCTAGCCTTCTAGGACAAAATTCCTGTTATTTACCAGTAACAACAAGCAAGAAAATGTACAAACCTTGATCAATGGCATGAACCTTGATGGTGGTCCGATTCACCCTGTAAACTAACATGATCCTGAAGGAACATGACACCAAAATAACAAAGACAGCCAGATAACAGCTCTCTCTTCGAATGAAAAGTGGAGTAGTTTATTTTCAAACAACATGCATCATCCGGTGCCTGAAGAAATATAATCACATCACCCCATTCTGATGGAACTCCATTGGCTTTTCTTTCTGGTTTGTACCATCTTCAAAAGCAGCTGCATTATTTATAAAGACCATCACAACCAGCACACCACTTATCTTACACACAAGATTACCATCTCAGTTTTTGGCCCACCCACACCAAGCACACCACCAAACTGGTATCAGACATTTTGCCTCTATTTACCCAAGGCCAGGGACAACATTCCCATATCCATCAAGACCTCTCCTCACCTCTTGCTGCAGCCATTTAAAAAAGAATAAAAAGGTGTCTCTCTTTAAATTATGCTATTTCATTATGTAGTAACAGTGCATTTCTGTTCCCATAACCCAGCACCTCTCCTATCATTCAGTAACTGTATGCTAGCCTTTGACCCTGTACAGTGAGATGCTGCCTTTTGGCTAGGTTTGTGCTATACAAATACAACAAACATACATTCACACATGAAAGGGAACAATGGCCCACCAGGTCTGCAGATTTTATGGCATCCACACATCTTGCATAAGACCATGAGCTAGATTTAGTGACCCCCGCCAGCTTGGTAAAGATCTCTGAGCCTTCACCACTGCAGCAGTTTCATTGAAGGTACTGATCCTTTGCAGAGTGGGCACCATGCTTGATACAATGTCTTGGCAAAGTATTTTATTCTTCCCAAAACAAACTTGAAAAGGGGAGTCTGTTAATATACAATAATGAGCTAGACACACAAGGAAATTTCCGTTTTCACTGGTTCTGTTTGTGATTCATTTACAATGACAGAGTTCTATGCCTTCTTGAGCTTTATATAATTGACACATTTCCAAAGAGGACCACTGACATTTTCTATATTTACCAGGGAATATACATCCACTTTGGTGAAGAAACCTTCATCCACTCACCGACAAATAACTCTTAAATATTGCTAAATGTCTGGCCCCAGTGAGAAACATTCTTTGTATCCATAAATGTGTGTGTCTGCTTTTCTCTCAGATTCACCTCCTCATTTAGTGTCCACAAAAAGTGGTAGTTGGTGCAAGTAGCGATAAAAGCCAATCTGAATGGCATCTAAAAGTCTCCCATACACCATTCCTCTTGATGTTTCCTGTGCCTGGTTCTGGCATGTAGAATATAGTATTACTGGACAGAAAAAGTTCAGAAATATTTTCCAGTGCTTTCCATTCTGCAGTACACATAGAAGTAACAAATTGCAATTATGGATTGTTTATGTGCAGGGGGGACCCCATCCTGCACATAGACAATCGTTACCTGCAATGCAGGCACCCAAGCATTATGTAAGGGTGTCTGAGTTGGCGCTAGGTATCTAATTTTAGCACCCGCGCTAGGGAAAACCCAGGGGTGAGAAGTATTGTTGTAAATATGGCTCATCCCTGCATTTTCAAAATGTCAGAGCTCAGCGCCGCCAAATTTGGTGCAGCTCCGGCCTCCAAAATTTCATTGCAAATATGCCCCTTTGTTGTATTTCTTTTGCGTAATAAAAACTGCAGCAGCATAAAATGTCTCCCCCTTCAGTCTACCTGGAGTTCAAGAGGATGACTTCAGTTATTTGGATTATATTCACAGAATTAGAAGACAGATTTATGTGGACTCGGTCGCAATATCTTACAGATGCAACCATAGGGCCTATAGACATGTTTCAATAGTTCGATTTTGTAATACAATTGCATTCAAGTAGTGCTTCATATTCCTGAGGAGCAAAAACATCTGTTTTGATGGAAGAGGAGCAGTTATTCCATACATTTAGCTTCATAGGCGAGAGCTTGAACCAGGCAAAATGTAACTTCATCAATCCAACTCAGTAATTTTGAGAATTTTCGATTATGCTTGTTATGCGAAATGTCCGAAATTATGCCATTGTACCACAATGCATAATTACTCCATATCACGTAATTCTGCAGCCACTCGTTGCAAACGTATAGCGCCGAAGCGCTGCAACAAAGTGTTTTTCGCACTTTTTGCAAGCGCAAAATGCATACTCATCAAAAAATGGACACAAGGACGCATTACACTCTAAAATATTGTACTAAATGTCGGATTGGCACTTTGCGTAATTACGAGTGATTTGATGGAATTTTACCAAATGATGACGTGAAATTATATTATGCATATTCCACGCACCCCATGAGAGAACTCGCTGGGCCGAATATGGACTTAGGATCCCTGTCACAGATGAATACGAAATATTACGACCAGTATCTCGTGGAGATACCTGGGAGCAGAGGCGGAACTAGAGTCAAATTTCGGGGGGGGGGGGGCTAAGAATAAATTTCGGGGGGGGGGGCTGAATCTTTAAGCAATAGGCAGAGTGGAGCTGCAGGGGCTCTTAGAAGGGGTGAAACCACAGCAAGGCCTCATTCACATGCAAATGGTCTTTTAAAGACCTGTGAAGTGCTCGGGTGCGGCTGTGTGTGTGTGCCCGGGAAGCTGTCTCATCCCGGGCTGCCACACACGACGGGGGGAGGGGAGGGAGGGGGCTGAAGCCCTTTGAGTCCAATGGGTGTTGTGCGCCTGCCTGGGAGCACCCAATGCTTATGTGCTGGTGATTGTAAACCCTGGTTGTAGACAAGTTGTTGTTAATCAGAGTACATTGGGATGCGGGGCCTAACTGGCCGTAGCGGGCACTGGGCGTTTCCCTGGTGAGCCGGAAGGTTGGGGGCTGGTTATGGACCGGTGGGGGCCGTTTATGTTACTGGGAGCCGGTTTTGCATTGGCCCCTTGTAACAAAAGTGCAGCATCAGTGTTCCCGCCAGCTCCACCTCCCATGGCAGGTCAGATGTAATTGCCAGGGCTTGTTTGCGATCCCAGTCCGGCCCTGGTGAGATGTGGCTCCAGGACTGAGGTCCTGGACCTGCGGACTGGTGCTTGACATCCCTTGTTTGTATAAACTATTTATTAGCCCTCTATCAGGATGCAGAGGTATGTGGTGGTCCTTGGTGGAAATTACTAACCTAATCACAGTGGCTGCAGGTCCTACCGTGTGGTCGAAGAAAGCAGTGTTTCTGGGCAGGAGATGAAGACATTGCTATCTAAAGTGACTGGAGGCCATTTACCATGCCTTTATGTTTTTTTATATCTGAAAGCTTTTAACTTCACAATTCCTTCTGTTCTGTCATTTCCCTGATAACCTTCTTTCTCCGAGCTGAGCATACACCGAAGCCATAGGGAGCCCTTTAATTGGCAGCAAATTTTCAACCTCAATTTAGTCTTTGTGTAAAAGAACCATTTAACTGTGTTTGTGCACAGGAAAAGGCCACCTTCACAAAGGAAAAAAGCTACCTTGTTCAAAGCAATCTTAAGGTGATAAATTGTCTTTTTTCTGACTGACCTACCGCTGAGGTGTTAGGAGGAAATAGAATTTACCAGCTCTCAAACTTCTGAGAACAAAATTTTGCAATTATTTCTGAGGTTTTACATTTCCTGCGGCCTTACCTAGGCATGCGCTTCATTGTATAACGATAATTTCCACCACCTTATTTAGAATGTATAGATCTACGAAGAGATGAGAAAAAGAAATGAAAGAACAACGCTCTTTTTTTGTAATAATGGGATTTGGTGAGGTCGCTGGTGGTATATTCATGCCTTGAACAAGACTCCGCTGTCTTTGGTTTAAGCTGGAATATAATTGGGAACAAAGAATGGAATGCACCAATATTGTTATATAATAGGGAGAATGTTGCAGTGTAGTGCTGGAGATGTTCTAGTGTCTCAGCAGGCATTCAGTTTACCAGCCACTCCCTCGAGGGGTGGACACACTTGCACCCCACACCCATCCACCATAGGCGTCACGAGTGACGTGACCCTCCAAATAAAAGTGCACTAACTTGTGGCCAGTTTACCAAGTACCATCCACGGCCTCTGTGTCCATTATTTTTAGTAGCATTTGGGCCCATGGCCCACAACACTACATTGGCGATGAGCGAGTCTGACTCGCACGTGTGTGGCGGCTATCATCCCGCTGTCTCCCACAAGGAGAAGGGAGCCCACGTATGAGGTTTCCTCACACTTCCTGCCGGCTCAACAAGGCAAGATTGAGGCCTTCCGGAGGTGAGCTCGCAAGCTCAGGCCCCTGCTGCCTTTGTTGTAACGCCACTGCCGTTAGGACTGGTCCTGCAGTGAGAGAGCCATGTGAAAGGGTGGAGTGCCAAAGCCAGCATCAGGCTCAAGGCCCCTGCACAGACTGGCATGGTAAAAGACGGACACCCCTGCTGCACCAGCGTGACATACCCTCTGGCAACCCAAGTGCCTGCAGAGAGGGAAGGATGAGAACCAGCCTGAAACGAGACAAGAGGTACCCCCCCCCCCCCACATGCTGATGTGCCCATCAGAGGAGCTGCCTACCGCCGTCATCTGTCCCGGGGTGAAAAGGGAGGAAGTAGTGTCCTCCCAACGATGTGCAGTTAGACCCCCAGGTAGGCCTAAGCAAGAACGGCTTCCCCGCAAGGTGTGCACTCGCTGGGTAAGAGGCGTATGCATGCTGTCGCAGCTGCCCTGCGAACCCGCTGAGACCCAGCCAGCAGGGAATTAGGTTGAGGCCAGGGCAGGTGGCCTGGAAAGGACCTCCACCAAGGCAGGCCCAAAGAGCCATGGGAGAGGCTGCCCCACCCCTATCAGAATTTGTCTCCTTACCTGCTGGGGAGTAGGCACTCGTTGCCTCGTGCTGTCAGCCCGCAGCCACGGACATTCTCTGCGGGGGTGCCGTGCCCTTGACTCGCAACTAAATCTACAGCACTGGTGTGGCCCACGGCACCAGCGAGGCTGCCTCTGTAACGTTGCTCAGTAATCACACGAGGCACGTTGTTGGGTTACCGCTATGTTTATTTAGCATTCTAATGAGCATGTACCGAGGAGCGTCGGCCGGCACTCTCTCCTCATCTCCCGGCGCGCTAATCTGCGCGCGCACCCCGGCGCCAACGGGGCCGCCTGCATCACGTCAACGTGACGTGAACAACTAGACCGCTACATATCTCCCCCTTTTACCAAACCAAAGATCAGTCACTTACAGTTCGCAGGTTAGTTCGAAGTCTTGGAACCTGGAAGGCCTTACAACTTGTCTTCCACTCCTGGTCACCTTACCAATGTTCCCTCGAGCCCCTTGGCTCTGCGTTTCCTCGATTTCTGTTCCTCCACTCATCGCTCCTTCGCTGTTCCTATTGCCTCTCGGCCTGTCCATCTCTGCCACTGGGGCCTCACCCCTTAACACACCTTCTTGCTCCTCTCCTGCACCTGCTTCTTCCCTTAGTTCACTTCCGCCTTCCTTGTTCTCTTCCTCCCCGTCTTCCGTGGCTTCACCTTCCGGATCCCACTGTTCCCATCTCAATATCTTGTTGCACCGGGCCATGCGGTCCTGCGACCACACGTTCCCATCACTGAGCAGGGCCGCTCGATCATAAACTTCCTTAACCTGCATCGGCTTGCTGTACTTGCTGTCTCCCTTTCTTTGTAGGGTCGCCAGCTTTACTCTCACCCATTCTCCTCTCTCTAAGTGAGTGTCCTTCGCATTCCTCCTCTTGTTGTAGTTGTCGGTGTAGGTGGCTTGTGCTCTCTCCAGATTTGCTCTTACTACCGCCGGAGACCATTCGCTGGTCACCACCTTCTCCTTCCAGATTCTGTTGTCGTGCGTGAAGGGTTCACGTCCTCTCAATATTTGAAACGGGCTATACCCCGTGCTTGTGGGCGTTATTCTGTAGGCCCATACCATGTTCTCCAACGCTTTCTTCCAGTCTTTATTACAGGTGATGGCCGCTTGTATGGCCCCCATCACCACTCTGTTAAATCGTTCCACCAGACCGTTGCCTGCCGGATGGTATATGGCCGTGTGCTTTACGGAGATGCCATTTCTTCCCATGAATTGTTTCCATCTTTCCGACGTGAACTGTGGTCCATTGTCACTTAAGATGGACTTGGGAATACCTTCTCGGGTGAATGTTTCCGATAGAAACTCCAGGATGTTCTCCGTGTCCATGGATTCGCTCACCTTTTTTTCTGGCCATTTGGAATAACGGTCGATGAGGACACACACGTACTTCTGTATGCTCTGGTCATCCAGCACCGGTCCCAGAATGTCTATTGACAACTCTTCCCACGGGTTTGAGGGAGTGTCGAATTTCCCAAGGGCTGGACGTAGTGGTCTCAATGTTTTGTCGGCCCCTTGACATTGGGGACACTCTCTGACATACCTCTCTGCTCTTACGTCCATACCTGGCCACCAGTAGTTCTGTTTCGATCTGGCTTTGAGTTTCCCTATGCCAAGGTGGCCTTCGTGTAATAAGTCCAGCAGCTTGTCGATAAGATTCGTGGGGGGAATTACTCTGTCTCCCCGGTAGATGAATATGCCCTTGTCTCCTACTGTCAGTTCTTCTTTCACTTCATAAAATGGTTTGAGGTTGGTTTTCACCTTTTTCTTATCAGGCCACCCTTGTGTGATGTGCGCTTTTACTTCCATAAGGTCAGAGTCTTCTTCATAGGCTTCCGTCCACTCTTGTATGCTGATTATCTTCTCTTGGTCCTCTATGAGAGCTACCATCTCTCCTTTGTCCGCTGGGTCTTCTTCTCCCGGCTCCATGGCCGCCGCTCGACTCAAGTAGTCCGCCACTCGGTTCTTGTTTCCAGGGATGTACTCCACATCATATCTGAATTCCAACAGTTTTAAGGACATCTTCGATATCCGGGGTGTGGCGCTGGCGTGCCCGCTCGAAGTTAGTACCTTCACTAACGGCTTGTGGTCCGTCTTGAGCAGGAATCGGGTACCCCATAGAAACTGCCGGAACCTCGTCATGGCCCACACAACCGCCAACATCTCCTTCTCGATGACGCTGTACTTGCCTTCCGTATCCGTCAGTGCTCTGGAGGCGAAGCTTATTGTCTCCATGTCCCCTCTTCCTCGGTCTTGCATGAGTACAGCGCCTAACCCCTTGTCGCTGGCGTCGGTGATGAGTATGGTGGCGCCTTGTGGGTCGTACCCCTTGAGCGGTATGGCTTCTAGGATTCCCTTTTTGATGACTTCAAATTCCGCTTGGGCTTCCGGTGTCCACTGGAACACCGTGCTCTCTCTTGTCAGCCTCCTCATGTTGTAGGTCTTGGATGCGAAATGTACCACGAATTTGCTATAGTACTCCGCCATCCCCAGGAACGATCTGACTTCCTCCTTGTTCTTGGGGGGCGGTGCTTCCACGATGGCTTTCACGTTCCCCGTCTTGGGTGTGATCCCCTGTCGCCCAATTTCATGGCCTAAATAGGTTACCGATTGCAGTCCCAACCGACATTTCGACCATTCTGCCGTGAGGCCTTTGGCTTCCAGTGTTTGTAGTACTTTTTCTAGTTTCCGGTCATGATCTCTCCTATCTCTCCCCATCACTAGGATATCGTCCTGGAAGTACTGTACGTCTTTGCAGTCTCTGAACAATTGGTGCATCATCTTCTGAAAGACGGCTGCCGCCGAGGCTAGCCCGAACGGCATGCGACAAAATCTGTAGCACCCAAACGGGGTGATGAACGATGTCAGGCTTTTGCTGTCCGGGTGTAGAGCTACCTGGTGGTAAGCTGATGTAAGGTCAATGGTGGAGTACCACTGAACTCCTCTGGTTCTTGCCAACATCTCCTCTATCTTGGGAAGGGGAAATTTCTCCACCACTATGTTTTTGTTGAGTTCTCTCAGGTCCACTCAGAGCCTGACCTTCCCGTTGGGTTTCATCACGACCACCAAGGGCGCCAGCCATTCGGCGCAGGTAATGGGTTCTATGATGCCCTTCTTCTCCAGATCTTGGAGTTCTGTCTGGACGGCTTCCCTTACTGCAATGGGCACATTCCTCACTTTATGTGCCACTGGTGTGGCTCCGTCCTTGAGCACTATTTTATGTTGAAATTTCTCCATTTTCCCTACAGTGCCCCCAAACACTTTAGGGTAGTTCTTCTTCCATCTGTTCATGTCCGGCCATTCCTCCTGTTCTGTGAGTAGAATTTGTTCCTTCCCTCCTGGGTCGAGTTTTATGCCTAGGTCGCCTTGGTCTAACCATCCTAGGACGGAGGGTCCTTTCTCGGCCACATACAGTTTGCACCGCGCTGATCGGCCTCTGAACTCGAACAGTAGACGTCGGAAGCCCAGCATGGGAATGCGATCCCCATTATAGGTAACCGGTCGTATGTCTAGTTTCTCCAGTTCAGGGCCCAACTTGGATTGGAACTGTTCTTCCCACACTGCTCTCTGTATAATGGTAAATGGGGATCCGGTGTCTGCCACTACTGAAATGGTGATGCCGCCCATGGACATCTCTAGGACTGGTTTGGTTGATCTCTCGGCGTCTACGCTCAATACCTGATCGTATATACATAAGACGGTGACCACTTCTTCCTCTGTGGCTTCCTCCAGGTCTTCTGCGCTTTGGTCAACATATTTCACCACTCCTTTCTGTTGTTTCTTCCGACACACCTTCTCGTAGTGACCCATGATACCGCAGTGCAGGCATTTGGCTCGGAATGCCGGGCAACGTCTGTCGTGGGCTTCGTGGGACCAACTTCCACACCTGTAGCACGTTTTCTTGTACTCATTGTCCGCTTGTTTCCCTTGCCATCTGCTAGTCCCTTTGGCCATGGGTTGTTTGTGTTTCGGGTCCTTGCGGTGATCTCCCTCCTGTATCCTGTTCACCATGGTTGGGGTGACCGCCTCTTTTTTGGTAGCATCGGCGCACCTCTTCGAGAGTTCTGCCCTCTTCACTATGACCATTACTTCCTTGAGTGTGGTGTCCCCACTCGCCCACAGCTTGTCTTGCACGTTTGCGCTGGTGGTGTGCATGATCACCTGGTCTTTTATGAATTCATCTTCCCACAGTGCGTACTTACATGGGGCTGCTAGTTTTCTCAACGCTGCTACATACTCTTCGATGGATTCCCCCACCTTTTGTTTCCTTTGCTGGAAGTTATATCTATCCACTGAAACACAGATGGTGGGGCGGTATCGTTCATCTAGGGCCTCCACTGCATGCGCATACACATCGTCGTCTGTGTCTTCTCTCTTCGTTGGTACTAGACTCTTGTATATTCTCAGACCTTCTGGGCCCAGATTTAGTAGCAGGATGCGTTTTTTTCTCTGAGGAGTGAACTGCTCTTCATTTTCGTCCTCCAGGACCCCTATGAAATTGTCTATATATTCCTTCCAGTCCTCCCATTTCATCAGTGGGTCTCCGGGTTTCGTTAGGAATTGCACTGGTGCAATCGCGTACCCTGCCGGGGTACTCATCTTCACTTCCTTGGCGCTCGTTCCGTCGGTGGCTTTGCTCGGGGGGCTGCCTGGGGTGTTGTTGTTGTTTCCTGTGTGCTTGATTCTCTGGGGGCTTTTGTTACTAGACCCCACCTCCTCCTCTTTGGTAGCCAGCGCAGCGCTCCCTGTGCGTGGATTTGTGTGAAGGTGGCGTGTGTGCTCTTGGCCGTTTGTGGGTAGCGTCGTCCCTGTGGCCTATATGCAGCTCGTGTGCTGTACTGTGGCACTGCCACGCTCCTCGGTTGCTCCGTACCTCGGATCGTCCGACGTGGTTGACTAGGACGTTTTCCGTGACTCCCCCCGCTCCAGGCAGGCCTGTCTGGTGTTCCGTTTTGGCCTGGTGACCTGCTTGCGTGTCTTCCTTCGCCTCGTGGGGGCCACGTGGAGTGTTGCCCTCTCCTGTGCTCCCGCGTCGGTCAGGTCTCAGTCCCGACCTCGTCGCCACTGTAACGTTGCTCAGTAATCACACGAGGCACGTTGTTGGGTTACCGCTATGTTTATTTAGCATTCTAATGAGCATGTACCGAGGAGCGTCGGCCGGCACTCTCTCCTCATCTCCCGGCGCGCTAATCTGCGCGCGCACCCCGGCGCCAACGGGGCCGCCTGCATCACGTCAACGTGACGTGAACAACTAGACCGCTACAGCCTCGACTGCTGAAAGCAGCTGCAGTGTAGGGTGACCAACCGTCCGTAAATTTCACGGACAGTCCGTAATTTCGGCCGTCTGTCCGTTGTACGTGAAGGATTCTTTAACGGACGCCATTTGTCCGTAATTTTAACCTCCCTGCTTGACTCCGATGCTGTTGAGGTCGGTGTAACAGACTCCGATGCAGCACCAAAGCTCAGATCCCCAGCAGCATTGGAGAGGCCCAGCGGGATGGCAACCCACACACCTTCAGCCCTTGATGAGCTGTTAAGAGGTGCTTGAAGGTGACTGAGAGGGAGGGGCTGCAGCTTCAGGAGCAGGGGCATCTATTCAGATGCAAACAGCCCTGAATGCGTCATTTCTCTGCAATTTAGAGGGGCCTCACACATTCCCTTTCTGCCCAGGGCCCCAAACACCCTAGAACCGGCCCTGATTACACCAAGGCAGCACTTGGTTCTCTTCACAGAGCTTAATTACTGTTGCTAAATTGTAAGCAAACCTCCGTTCTTCAAACATGCTGTCTATAATGTAATAAAATAAAGAAATGGCACAATCGCACCCACACTGATTAACAAAGTATGGAGGACAATCAGTTAAATCAGTTCTCTTGGAGTATCTCCTTTAAGTACTGTACATCACAGTGGGGATGGCAAAACTAACATTTTGGAAAGGGAGCCTGTCTTCTCGTTGTCTTGTCCAGGAGGGGGTGAGGAGCCCTACCCCACCCTGGAAGAGACCAAGATGATACTAAAATACTGAATGCCCACCCCTGTGCCCACCCTGGCGGATCCTGTTCCCCCTCCTGTGATGGCTCCTGCCCCCCCTCCAGTGATGGCTCCTGTCCCTTCATGTGGTGGCTCCTGTCCCACCCGCCTGTGATGGCTCCTGTCCCCCCTGTGGTGGATCCTGTCTCCGCCCTGGGTGGCTTCTGTCCCAGTCCTGGAATGGCTCCTGCAGCGAGGGTGAACTTCTTGATGGGCCTCTTCTCAAAAAGGCTCAGCTCAAAATTAATATGAAAAGGTGGGCGAGTGAGTAAGTGAAGGGATGGGTGGATGGCTGGATGAAAGATTGAATAGATGGATAATGAGAGAGGATGGATGGATTGATGAGTGAGTGGAAGGATGGATGAGAGAAAAGGTAAATAGCTGGATGTATGGGTGGAAGGGTAGTTGGATGGGTAAAAGGGTGGATGGATGAGTGAAAGGATGGATGAGTGAAAAGGTGGATGATGAGTGAGTGGGTGGGTGGATGGATGAGTGAAATGATGGATGGATTGATGAATTGATAAGTGCAAGGGTGAATGGATGGATGGATGAGTGAAAGGGTGGATGTAAGGATGGATGAGTGAGTGAAAGGGAGGGTAGATGGACAAAAGGATGAATAGATGAGTGAAGGAGTGAAAGGATAAATGGATGAGAGAAAGGATGGATGAGTGATAGGGTCAATGGATGGATTCATGAGTGGCTGAGTAGATGGATGGGTGGGTGGATGGAAGGAAGGATGGCTAAGTGAAAGGGTCGATGGAGAGAGAAAGGGAGGATGGATGGATGACTGAAAGGGTGGACGGGTGGAAGGATGAGTGACTGGGTGGATGGATGGATGATTAAGTGAAAGGATGGCTGGATGGGTGAAAGGATAAATGGCTGGATGGATGAGTGAATGGATGGATGGGTCGAAGAGTGGATGGATGAGTGTACAGATGGATAGGGTGAAAGGGTGGATGGATGGCTAATGGATAGATGAGTGAAAGGATGGATGAGTGAAATGATAGATGGAAGGATGCATGATGAATAGGTTTGCAAATGGTTGAATATGTTTGGATGGGGCTGGGTTTACTTATATACTATTGCACGACCTCCTCTGATGGGTCTGTAAAACTTACCTATTGTCCTGAAGTTTTGTCCTGAATTTTGACCTCCTGTCCTGAATTTGTGTCCTGAATTTTGACCCTTTGTCCTGAATTTTTACTCTCACCGTCCTGAATTTGCACCAATGCCAGTTGGTCACCCTGCTGCAGTGCCACCTAGACAAGAGAGACAAACGGGCCCGCAGCACGAGAAGAGCTGCTGTGGCCTATCTGCAAATACCTGCAGTGCCACAAAGAAGCTGCTCCCTGGTTGGGCTTGAGCGTTTCACCAGAGACTGCCTCCCTCATACTTCAAGACAGACGAAGCCCATCATGTGCACAAGGAGCCATGGGCGTAGGAAGTGTGGGGGACGCGGGGGATATATCCCCCCCCCCAGATTTTGGAGTGGGGGGGACACGGGGGACAAGGGTGGGGGGGACGAGGGGACAAAGGAATTTCCCCTCTCCCTTCTGTTATCGCAGGGCCATTAGCACGCGAAAGTGCTACCTAATGGCCCTGCACTTGACCTGCCTGGAGTCAGAGGACACCCGCCCTCTGCCTTTTGTTATGCTGCAGGAAGGCTCAGCCGTTCTGGGAAGGGCAGAGAACGGAGAAAAAATTAATGCTGTCTCTTTTCCTTCATGGCAAGGACCGTGTCCACTACTCCTGATCTGCCTCTGGCGGCTGCCCTCCTCTCTTTATTCCTCCATCTCTTTCTGTCTCTGTCTCGCTCCTGCTTACGTGCTGATTTCAAGAGGCAGCTCTTAAGGTACTCTCTCTTGCCTCTCCTTTTCTTTATTTGTTCCCCTGTGAAATTGATACAAAAAAGCCTGAACACTTTGGCTGTAAATGTCCTCATTTTCTGACCGTTTTCTATTGAAAAGAAAAACCTCGGAATGCAGAGAAAAAATAGTTAAATACCTAAATAAAGCAATACAGAGTGGACAGCAGACAGGCCAGACTGTTATTTACACCCACACACATTGGCGCCACTTTACAGAGTTTGCCAGTGAAAGCGCTACTTTCTTTTTATCTTCTTTCTTTGAACAACATTGTTTTGCGAGGGTGGGTAAGTGCGCCATTCCTAACGGGACTGCAATACCTGGTTGATGGGTAGAGTGGAAACGTTTAGTATGATCGTTTTCAACTTTTTAATTATTTTAGCTTATAAAATGCGGCTCTGTGTTTGGGGATGTGGTCTTTTTTAAACCAAACTGCATACATTTTGAAAGGATATAAGCAATGGACATTGAAAGGGGTCCCTTCCTGGTCCTGTAGCCATGTCTTGAACTTTTCAGGCAAAATCACTTACTGATTTCTGAATAATGAGTTTAAAACCGTTAAGGTAACCATGTTTTTTTCTGATTACAGTTCACATGCTTTGCTTATTCTTGCATTCCCTATGAGTGTTTGCTTTTTCCAGGGTGTTATTCATTTTTTTCAGGCAGCATTTTACTGTTGTCTAGTGCATAATTTGAATTTAGTCGCAGCACAATTGAGTTGTGCTGAAGGCAGAGCGAGTTTCTCTCAGTGGGGCAGTATGGTGTTCAGTGTGGGAGAGAATGTGGCACTCTGGCCAGAGCTGCTGAAATTGGAACTGGAGAACCATGTTCAGACCTTCATGACCAGTTCACCATACCACACTCCTGACAGAGCTTATTCCGATGCTACACCTTAGAAGGCCCGATAGACCTTAGAAGCCTAGGTGTCTTAGCACCCGCAGGTGGACCTGTCCACCACAATCCATACTGCAGTTCACTTCCAGTCTTACGGGCAGGCATATGAAGAAGCACATCCTAGATCGACAGTGAATCTGTCACTGAGGTCACAAGACCCTTGAGGCCAGTCCACCTCACCCATTGGTACCTCCATTGGCCTTTTTCCAGCACTAGCAGTGCAACTTGCCAGGGGTTGGCAATGTAGTATTTGCATGCACACCAAATTTAGGGGGTGATTATAATGGCAGTGGGACAGCCACGTCAACCCGTCGGTGGCGGTCCCACCGCCATTGGTGACTGCATCACAGCCCGCCATATTACAATGGCGGGTGGTTACCTGGTGGTCGGAAAGACCAACCACCATGCACCCGACGGGCTTCTTGAGCCCGCCGGTGTGGTGGAGGGGCTCGTGGTTCCTACAATGCTGGTGGTGCCTACCATGCACCGCAGCAGGGATTACAATGTCCCTTACCCGCCAGCTTATCAATGGCGGTTCACCTGCCATGGAAATGCTGGCGAAAGGGACATTGGGGGCCCGTAGCAGGCCCCTTTATCCCTGGCCCCCAGACATGGGTCCTGGGGGGCATCTATGATGCCCCACAACATATCACTGCACCATGTGGCAGGCACCGATATATTTAACATGTTCCTTTTTTTTTTACTTTGCGGCGGATGATGCAGCCAGCAGCACCTGCTGCAATGTAAAAGATAGGCACTGCGAACACCGTAGTGGCAGTCGCATTGTAATGCCTATCGTGGGGCCTCCACCTTGAAGGCCAGCGGTCCCATTCCCCGATTCGATGGCGGTGGTACTGAAGTCCGCCTGCCATCGTAGTCACCCCCTAAGTTTGCATTTTATGAATATGATTCAGCGGGAAATAAACTGATGTTTGCAATTTAATTGACTTTGGTTGGCCTCTTATCTATGAGATTTCCCTGTTGAATGTGCCTTTACATTATACATTTTCGGTTGTATGAATTGATTGCATACTACACTCTCCTACAGGTATTAATTTGAGTGTCATTAGGAGTGTCTGGGACCAATTGTTTTCTTAGGAATTGTTTTCTTTACTAACCTTTGCAAAGGGCCCTAAACTTCACAGCAACACAAGTCACATTTCTTTTAGTAATTTGGGATCCGTTTGAGCTACAAAATTGTTTTGGAGGAAATCGTTAGATTATGCAGCAGATGATGTATTATGTGGCAAATATGATACAGCCATAGTTAAGTGGAAAACATTTTTCCACCTAATTTTGCCCCAACATTGTAGTTGATCAATTTGTAAGTTCCCCAAACCCAAAAGTCGAGTTTGGGCACAATTTGCATTTTAAAAGCAGCCCTATAACACAGGGCTACTTTTAAACTGACCTCAGGCTTCAGCAGTGCACACATGCAAACGCAGAAAGGGCTGCTGGCCTCTAAACTGCCATACCTTATTATATTCTAGGGACTTAAAAGTAGTTCTAATCCCCCTGCCCTATTATGTACTAGGTGCTTATAGGAGAGGTCATGCCAATCATAGGGGTACCCTAACCCACAGTGCACCCTAGTGTATGTAGGTGTTTTCACTGTATTTTTAAGTGCCTCTTTCAGAATAGCACTGGCTGTTTAGGCAGAGGCCAGGGTCAGTTAGTCAGGTACCACCAGTACCAGTCAGCAAAAAGTTGGGGAGTGCCCAGGGTGGCATTGCAACAATAGAGAAACACAAACTCAGAATGTAAAACATAACACCATGGTTGGGGGGTTCTCTTCAATAATCAGAATTGATTTCTATCCTAATGAACCCATTTTCCAACATTAGGATAGGGAAAGACCGGGGAAAAATCATAACGTTCTAATCTATACATTGAAGTTTTTATGCAGCTCTTTCATGACGGTTAATAGCTCACTGTTCAATGTTTGGATTTTAACTTATAAACTTCAAATACCAAAAGAATATCTCAGACAAAAGCAGTAACTCACTGACCTTTTGAATTAAAACTTTCACTAGACAAGCCTTCGATCTCTCTCAAAAAAAGAACATTAATCACCAAAGTTATCTTCACATTTTTATAGTTGCCTGAAAATTGCTGAAGACCAGGAATGCAGCAGCAGGTACTTTTCAAACCATAATGCACTTGCAAACACGACGCCCCCACCCTAAGTCAGCGGCCTTTGTTTGCTTTGTGCATTAAGATGCAAGATTCATATATATGTTTTTTTTAAACATTTGGTCTCATTACTATATGAATGTAAATAACAATAAAGCATACATGCAAACTGTGACTACATGCCTGCTTTTCTCAATATTTCACTTCAAAAGTATGCAATTGTATTTGTTTAACGGGCGGTGATTTGTATAGGGTCACTGGAAAGTGTACAAGGTTGTCCCTGTCCCCCCCAGAATTTTAGTGTCTCCTACGCCCCTGCAAGGAGCACAAACAGCAAACCACAGCCCACAATGGCAGAGCATGCCCCTGCAACTACAGCTCCGCGTTGCCTGAGGCTTCAAGGAAAACTGCTATGGCCTCATGCAACAGTGCTACCTATCGCCCGCTCTGCTGCACTGCACACCAGCTCTGGCAGGAGACTCAGCAATGTCCTGTGACCTCGCCTGGTTCTTCCTGTTTTAGAATATCCAAGGTAATTTAGAGCAGCACATTTCCTGCCATGGGTTACCTTGTGGTAGGATGGTGTTCCATGGGTGGAGTGTTGGTGTTCCCACCATCCACCCATTGATATTGGACAATTCCCAGCTTTAGAAAGAGTATTAAACCTGGAATGTGTCATCCTGGTTCGCATCTCAGACCCAGGCAAAGCGAGGAGAAATATTGTTATTCTGACACACACAGAAAACAAGCATTAAAAATGCAATAGGTCTTGCAATTGTTTCAGTTAGTGCTATTAGCATTGGAAATGACAATGTCTTTTACCCATGTGTTAACAGGAACATTTTCAGAAACTGGGTGGATACTAAGAGGTAAATTTGCCAGAGAAATTTACAAGATGCTTCCTCAGAAACTAAAGTAAGAAAAAAAGCTTTGGTACACTCATCACAATGATGTATTCTGAACTCTGCTATAAATCAGAACTCTGGCACAATGAATGCACTGAAATATAAAGAGCCTCATCCTGATAAGAATACTAGTTGCTTATTATTAGTTAATAAATACTATAACTGGTTACATAAGAAAACGAACCTAAACAGAGTCACGTTAGAAACAATGCCTGCCCCTAGAAAGCACACAAGAACATTTTTTTTTTAAATGACATCAATAGAATCCTTGCATGCTCAGAGTCTTGCACAATGATAATTGTAGGGAATCTTTAGTGCTGGCGCGGTTAAAAAAATAACAAGCATTGGCATAGCCAATAGGTCTCGCTTTTGGGACCTTATAAGTGTTTAGCCATGCAACAGTTGCATAACTAAATATTTATAAGGTCCCAAAAGCGAGACCTATTGACTAGGCCAATGCTTGTTTCTGTTTATTACTGCTCTGTAGTAATGGCGGCACCCGTGCTTTAGCTTAAACATCTTAAGCTTAAGTTGGGTGCCGAGATTGCTTCAAAAGTAAAGAATTGTCTATTTCTCTACTTTTGAAGCAATCTCAGCACCCAACTTTAGTCTAAGATGTGTAAGCTAAAGCACAGGTGCCACCATTACTACATAGAAGTAATAAACAGGAAAAAAAAAGAACTGCCTCACGGAGAACATCAAAGCGGCCACGCGGCCGCGAAAGTGAAAGTGATCACGATCATGCGTGGCTCACACGCCCGCGCACATGCACTGTAGCTCTAGGCTGGCCTTGGTAGCACTTTTTTGAGCCCTCACAAAAAGTCTCGCCAGACCAGCGCATGTACTGGGTCAGGCGAGACCTAAAGACACAGTGGTAAAAAAATGTAAGAAAGAAGGAAACACCGGGTGGGAGGGGGGGGGCGGGGAAAGCTGCAATATTCAACTCTAGGGAGGTAGATTTGTATGCCTTTCCTATGAAGTTTACTTACACTTGACATCAATTGTCTTATATATTAATTCCAGAGGTTAAAATAACAATTGCTTATAATAAACTGATCTCTCATGTTTGAGACCTATAGCTGCCCGAACAGGCTTGCACAATGCTTTAATTATGCCACAGGACTGAGAAACAACGCTTGCTTTTCACTGCTCTGCGGTAGCACTTCTCAACCACAGAGCTGGCGCCTGCTCCCTGCAGTACATGTTTATCTTATTGTTTAAAATACCGCAATTGAAAAAGGCCCATTCACAACAGTGGTCCTCTTTGGACCCATAAACAACACACATTTGTAGATGGAGAACTGTAAATAAGCGAATGGTGTGCTCAAGTAGTTAATCTCAGAATGATGAAAGGGTGATTGGCCTCACAAGGGTCTGGACCTATGTCCCAGACGGAGCATACAGTATTCAGGCAGTGAGCTACCTTAGATAATAGCCCAGGGGCTCCGGGGCCCAAGATGTGTGACTCATGCATGGTCAAGTGTGGTGCTTAGGGACAGTATGAAGTGCTACTATTGGGGCTGCTGGTCATTTTTTTTCTTAGGAGTTTTTTTTGGTTGCTTATATTTTCTCTGAGCTATGTTGATTTGTATAGGTGGTTGATGTGAATGGCATAATGAAAATAGCACTGATTTTGAACCAACCACTTCTTTTTAATGCCTTGCGTTATACATGTAGCTATGCAATGTTGTTTAAAAGAAGTTATTTTCAAGCTTTTTACATTTTTGTGCACCTAGGTTAGAAGTTTAGCTCCCACTCCATGTGCTTCTGGTAAATGGCTGTCTGATAAAAACTACTCTGATGAGGTACTTATTATTATTGACGTGTTAATCCTGCAACAACTGTGGGTAAAGAACGGAAACAAATTTAAAAATAAAAATAATGTGCAACAAATAACTTTCTCTGCTTTGTAATGCACTGCCTACCTCGTGATTGTACCTCTTTTTGGCGTGAATTAAGCATGCAGCTTTACTTGTTTTTACGACGTTGCAGGGGTGAAGGCATAGACGCTGCTTGCAATACATTATAAACAAACTTAGCCCCCACTCCCCCCCACCTTAAGACCCCTTTGAAAAACAAGCATTTGCAATGCAATAGGTCTCGCTTTCACGCAAGTTTGAGCTATTGGCATTGTAAATGACAATGCCTTTTATTTATGTTTTGGTTTTTTAAACATAAATAAATGGCATTGTCATTTACAACGCCAACAGCATAAACTCTCACAAATGCGAGACCTATTGCATTGCAGATGCACAAGTGTGTGTGTGGGGGGGTTTCAAACAGAAGGTAGCATAAGGAACACAGACGGGGAGGGTGTGGGAAAGCAAAACTGAGGGTGAGGGAGTGGGAGAGGGGAAGCAAAAATGATGGCGCGGAGGGGGAAGGGGCATGGAGGGCTAGGGAAGCAAACGATAGAGCAATGTGACGGGTAGGGGGAGAAAAGCTAATGAGCGAGAGCAACATTAAACTGGGGGTGAAAGCACACCCTTTACAGGTAATCTGAGCCGAGGAGCAAAGCGCAGCGAGCTGCCACTTTGAAACTGCTCAGTAAAGTGCTCCAATACCTTCCGGTCGGGTTCGCGGTTGCAGTTGCGGGAGAGTGTGTCCAAAGAGACATTTGCAGCCAAAGACTTTCTTTCTTTTTTGGATCCATTTCACAGAGGAACACATTGAGAAAAGAGGGTAAGAGCCCTTTATTGAAGCCATGGCTTTTAGAAAGTGAGGGGAGGAGCAAACATAAAGCATATTCATGTTTAAATCAAGCCCTGGCACACATTCAAAATGATTATAACAAGTCAATAACTTGAGTTATCACAGCAAAGTACCTAGCAAATATGAATAATTTAATAGTTGTCTTGTTGTGACTCCAGCCAACATGTGTTTCGTCGCTCGGGACAAGACACCCGCGACTTCCTCAGGGCTTCAAGTAAATGAAACAATATTATGTGCCTTCTGACTGGTTATAATTCCGTCCCAGCCTGACTATGGCTGGGCAAGTTGCAAGTATTCTACAAAAAGGTTTTGTTTTAACATATATCAGCAATGCACAATGTAGCATAAGTCTCGTGCTCGAGTAGGGGCTGCGTATTTGGATCAACCCACGACGCTCAGAATTTAGCCGCGTTCAAGTCTGTTTCCCATCTCCGGCACCTCAGTATGGCCGCAGTGTTCCCTGTTTAACATAGATGTTCATTCAGAAAATAAAAACGTCAAATCTAGCGGAATTTACATCAAGTACCTTTGACCTCCCTAAAGGCATCTCTGAGTTGCCCTCCTCTGTCTCCCATGGCCCCTGAAGAGCTCCCCGTTTTTTACGAGTTAAACCACCCAGTGGTCACAACTACGCATGAGAGACCCTCCTGCCCTCCTGCACTAAGAGAAACTCATTAAAGAATATTTTGCTTATAGACTAAGGTGCTGATTACGATCCGGTAGAAAAATTCCCTGTGCGACTCGTATCCGGTCTTTTTACCGTACGAATCGTACAAGTGCCGTACGAACTGGCAATCACGATTCGCATGGTAAAAAGTCCATACGAACCGCATTGGGAATCATTCCCCACACGTCCTCGGGTCGGAAAATGTGTCCGACACGTCCTCGGACGATTTACCGTACAAACGTGAAAAGTCAAGTCCGACCGAGGAATCACGATCCCACCCGTGCGTCCGAACTCACAACCGTATGGTAAAAACACCGTCCGCACCGAACTCCCATTGCAACCATGGAGATATGTGCCCGCATACGCGCCAAACACTCCCCCCAGCACCCATACGTTCGAGTCGTACTCCCCGTTAATGTACACCCCCCCCCTGTATGTACACCCGTGTAAGTATCGAACACCCACCCGTGTATGTACACCCCAGTACGTTCGAGTCCTACCCCCACCCCTGTACGTGTCGTACCACCGTCTATGTACACCCCAGTACGTTCGAGTCCTACCCCCACCCCTGTACATGTCGTACCCCTGTGTACCCACACCCCTGTACGTTCGAGTAGTACCCCCACCCCTGTACGTGTCATACCCCCGTGTACCTACACCCCAGTACATTCGAGTCCTACCCCCACCCCTGTACGTGCCGTACCACCGTCTAAGTACACCCCAGTACGTTCGAGTCGTACCCCTACCCCTGTACGTGTCGTACCACCGTCTATGTACACCCCAGTACGTTCGAGTCCAACCCCCACCCCTGTACGTGTCGTACCACCGTCTAAGTACACCCCAGTACGTTCGAGTCGTACCCCTACCCCTGTACGTGTCGTACCACCGTCTAAGTACACCCCAGTACGTTCGAGTCGAACCCCCACCCCTGTACGTGTCGTACCACCGTCTATGTACACCCCAGTACGTACGAGTCCTACCCCCACCCCTGTACGTGTCGTACCACCGTCTGAGTACACCCCAGTACGTTCGAGTCGTACCCCCACCCCTGTACGTGTCATACCCCCGTGTACCTACACCCCAGTACGTTCGAGTCCTACCCCCACCCCTGTACGTGTCGTACCACCGTCTAAGTACACCCCAGTACGTTTGAGTCGTACCCCTACCCCTGTACGTGTCGTACCACCGTCTATGTACACCCCAGTACGTTCGAGTCCTACCCCCACCCCTGTACGTGTCGTACCACTGTCTAAGTACACCCCAGTACGTTCGAGTCGTACCCCTACCCCTGTACGTGTCGTACCACCGTCTAAGTACACCCCTGTACGTTCGAGTCGTACCCCCACCCCTGTACGTGTCATACCCCCGTGTACCTACACCCCAGTACGTTCGAGTCCTACCCCCACCCCTGTACGTGTCATACCCCCGTGTACCTACACCCCAGTACGTTCGAGTCGTACCCCTACCCCTGTACGTGTCGTACCACCGTCTAAGTACACCCCAGTACGTTCGAGTCCTACCCCCACCCCTGTACGTGTCGTACCACCGTCTAAGTACACCCCAGTACGTTCGAGTCATACCCCTACCCCTGTACGTGTCGTACCACCATCTAAGTACACCCCAGTACGTTCGAGTCATACCCCCACCCCTGTACGTGTCGTACCACCGTCTATGTACACCCCAGTACGTACGAGTCCTACCCCCACCCCTGTACGTGTCGTACCACCGTCTAAGTACACCCCAGTACGTTCGAGTCGTACCCCCACCCCTGTGCGTGTCATACCCCCGTGTACCTACACCCCAGTACGTACGAGTCCTACCCCCACCCCTGTATGTGTCGTACCACCGTCTATGTACACCCCAGTTCGTTCCAGTCGCACCCCCACCACAACCTCCTAAGTACGGAGCGCACCCCATGCCCCAACATCACAACCGCATGTACGAGTCGTACCAAGCCACACACAAGGACAGCACCGTACAACCAAATGGCCCATCTACACACCGTACACACGCTCAAAACGCGCGTACACAACCAGGACAAAACAAAACAACACAAGAATACACTATTTGAATGGCACAAAGCCACTAAACATGGCCAACAAACACTAAAAAAACACATACACTGACCTGCAACTGCCAAATACAAACAGAGGCCCTAAACACCACCATTCCTTATAACACACCCACCCAAAGTTCAAACACAGCCACACCCACCAATGGACCAATAAAAAGGGCCCACACACACAAACCATGAGCCTTTGCAACCGACTCACTGCTGCCAGACACCACAGACAACTTACAGCACCTTACTACAAGCTTCACCACACCTTACACTTGCACACCTTCACACAACCACCTTCACAAACACACCCTCATCACATTCACACACACACCTGCACAACCACACCCACACACCCACAACCATCCCCCCACCCCCCCCACCATCCACACACACCCCTCACCATCCACACCCACACCCCTCACCATGCCCACTACCAAGAATCCAAAGTTCAGTAACCGAGATTTGGAGGTTCTTGTCGATGAAATCCTCAGAGTCGAGCCACAGCTCTTTGGAACATTGGTCAGAAACACCAGCATGGCAGCAAAAACAGCCATATGGCAGACCATCATCGATGCTGTGAATGCTGTTGGGGACACCAGAAGGACCAGGCAGGAATGCCAGAACAGGTGGTACGATCTGCGGAGGAGGGTCCGAGCCAAGATGCAGGAGGAACACAACCAGGCCAACGCCACTGGAGGAGGGCCCTCCCGCAGGCCCGTACACTACCAGCCCTGGGAGGAGAGGGTGATGGCCATACTGCCGGTGGAGGCAGTCGAAGGATTAGAAGGACTCCGAGACCCGGGTGAGTACACAAACAACTCACCTCACATGGGGGGAACGGCATCCACAACCAAAATCACTAACAGGCACGCAACCACCCCAAGCCATCGCATGACTCAACCACACTCCATGAACACGCACATGCCACTGCTGCCACCATGCCCCATGCACCCAGCTGGACAATGTCAAGTCACAGGCCACAGAAGACACCAACACATGACACGGTAACCCGGATGGCGGGAGGCTGGGCCCCAAAAAACACATAGTGCAACTCCGAAGCAGACAACATTGCCCTGTGCCCATATGGCCTAGGTCACAGCCAGACAAACAGTGTGTCCCAACACAGGAATGACTTGCCAGCAAATGGCGGACGCCTTGCATCAACACATGGGGGTGAAGGCACTATTTTGCACATGACAGCAGCTGATGAACAGCCAACATTGTGAAAGAGTGGCAGCACACACCACCACAGCAGCAGCGCAGAGACACACACTACACCCAATGGGTGCCTGGAGATCAGAAACAAACTCACTTCAACAAGCCAAGGGCCATTCAAAGATCTGCTAACAGTGTGTGCCCAGGAAGCTGGCCTGAGGTGACAGAGGGTGACACACAGAGGGAGGGAGAGGGGGACACAGAGGGAGGGAGACACAGGGACACGGACAGAGGGAGGAGGCTGACACACGGAGGGAGGGAAAGGGGGACAGAGAGGGAGGGAGACGGACAGAGGGAGGAGGCTGACACACGGAGGGAGGGAGAGGGGGACAGAGAGGGAGGGAGAGGGGGACAGAGAGGGAGGGAGAGGGGGACAGAGAGGGAGGGAGAGGGGGACAGAGAGGGAGCGAGACACAGGGAGAGCAAATCAGCCGTGTGGCGTGTGCGAATGTCTGCTCGTCAGCAGGTAGACTGCGTGCATGTAGACAAGGGTGGCCAGTCCCAGAACCCCCCCTCTTCCCCATGGCAAAACACAGGGCCATGTCACAACCTGTTCACGAGCACAACGACAGCTACCTGGATCATATAAATGTGTGGATCCACTCCATGTGCACATGTACAGTGCTACACGGAAGGCGCCAATGCATGGCTCGCAACACCTGCCCACTCCACTGCTGACTGCAGTCACACTTGACACAGCAAGTAAGACCGTGCCACACATAGTTAAAGGGGCCAAAGTGGTGCCCAAGGGACACACCCATGCACAAGTGCACTGTGAGAGGAATGCAAGACAGATCCCAATTCCAAGAGGAAATGTCCCAACTTTGAAACAGATGAAACATGGATGTTGCATGGACCAAAATTAACATTGTCTCTCTCACACACAGGGCAACGTCGTGGTTCACCCCCCAACACTGGGGGGGAAGACTCACAGGACCCGGATCTGCGGGAGCCCGATCCCACCGGCAGCGACCACTCTCACCACTCTGTGGACGACCCCGACCGACCTGGCCCCTCTGGTGTCCAACCACTTGCAGCACCTGCGTCAGGTACAACTGTGCCAACCACCACCACCACTCCTGCCACATCCCAGGAGACACCCAGGATCCCTGCCCCAACACCACAATGCAGCCAGGCTGGCCAGGAGGGACACGGTGTCCCGGGCACCCAGGAGGAGGCAGGCGACAACGCCAATGCCACCCCTCAGGGGTCCCGGAGACCCGATGTGCCCACAAGGGCAGGCCAGGTGCAAGTGGGCAGGGGTGGTGGGAGTGGAGGACGGCGGAGGCACGAGCCTGACCAGTTGGCTGGGGAACCGGTATTTGCCCATGTCCGAAACATCATGGACACATACCGGCAGGACACCACGGGCATGGCCCAGGTTGTGTCCACCCTCAATGAGATCAAGGGGACCCTCGATGAGATAAAGACCCAGCAAGCCCAGCAACATGCGGAGCAACATGCCTGTCTACTGCGACACCAACGGAGGATGGAGGACAGACAGGCTGAGCAAGTGACGGCGTTCCAGGGGATTCACGATACACTCCATCGGATGGCCGACAACATGGCCGACCCTCCCTGTGCCAGAAGGCGGAGAACATCACCACCCACAGGGAGGGATCAGGAGGAGGAAACATCCGATGGAGCATCCCAGACGTCGTCACGGCCTGCTTCTGAGGGTCCCCGCAGGAGGGCGGGTCGTCCACGGAAAAGACCGTGAGGGTCGGCGCAACATCACCATCTCCCTGGACACCTGGCCTGACACCTGGCCCACTGGAGCAACAGCATCACAGCATCAAGAGACATTCTCTGCCACATGGCCCTGCTGGTCACTGTCTGACCAATGTTGACAAAGACTGTGGCATGGACTATGAGGATTTCCAATGGCAAGGACACCAACTCCCCTACTGAACTTTGGATTCCAAACTCCCGGAAAGCCCCTCACTTCCCCCCCCCCCCCAATAATAAATCACACTATGAAGAGAAGATGCCTGCTGGTTGCATTATTACCTAACATGTGTCTTGTAAAGTCTTAACATGCCTGAGTCATCTTTTGTCTTCAACCATCCACACTAACCCCGGGCGTAGCACTACGCTTCGCCCACGTAGTGTACATAGCACTGCCTGCTTCGCACTTTCCGAAGTAGGCGAAGCAGGGCAGCGCTACGCACACGCCGAGGGCGAAGCGTAGCTGCTTGCCACCCGCCACCCACCTCCCGCCTGCCCTCCTTTTAATAATATCAGCAATGAAAAATAAATTAAAGTAAAGCGACTTACCGTAAGCGCGGCGTCTCCGGGGCTCCCTCTTTCTGTTTCTAATTTCTTCTGGCAAATGCGCATGCGCGGACATCCGCGCATGCGCATTTCTTGCGAGAAATGCGCATGCGCAGGCGTCCGCGCATGCGCATTTGTCAGAAGAAATTAGAAACGAAGAAGAGGGAGCCCCGGAGACGCCGCGCTTACGGTAAGTCGCTTTACTTTAATTTATTTTACATTGCTGCTATTATTTAAAAGGAGGGCGGGCGGGAGGTGGGTGGCACGTAGTGGGGCTACGCGAAGCGCGTAGTGTGCGTAGATTTGGGCACACTACGTGCTGCTTCACGTAGCCCCACTACGCCCACTACGCCCACCCTTAATCCACACCCTGGGGCCTGAGTCTGGCACAGGACACATGGGTCACAGTGTATTAGGCAAGACAGACATGGAGCACCATACACACCCGTGATGGGCCCAACCAGCTGAGGGGGTGGCCGCACAACCGTGCTGACAGACACATTGAGTACAGCAACAGACATGCGCAGAGGTCAGGGATCATGTCGAGTGTCCTGGGGGGCACCCAGGTATGTGTAGACAGGTGGCAGAACCATGTCCTGCAAGCTTGAGTCTGGTGGATGCAGAGAATGGGGGCCTGGCCAACTTTGGATGCATGGGGATGGCACATGTCACAATACCCACACAGTCATGGACATCATGCCCAATACACAGTCTCAGTCCACACACACAGCTTGCATCTTGCTACTCGACACATTGACACATAGCCACAATCAGGGAATACCATGCCAGACATGCTGGATGCACCGTGGCAACACACCAGCATTGACTGAGAAGAGGCACCTTGGAGGCATAGGGACACCTTTATAAGTCATGTTTTCGGGAGTGCAGAGGCAACTTGAAGTACACATGAACACATCTTGTGGAGTAACATGTGGGTCCAACACTGGCACCCCCCTTCTGCAGCACAAATGCGTGTTAGCCATGGAACTGGCACACAAGCGTCGGCTAACAGCTAAACACCCACAGCTGCTCACGGAGAGCCTGCCATACACCATAGATCCGCTGATGTGGAAGTCCCACACCATGTCAAGCCAATGCTAACCGTATGTGTCCGAGGGCAGTGTCACACACATTGATGCCATCATCACAATCCACTATCCCATCACTGATGACTGTCAATCAGTCAGACCATCTATTCAGGTGTACCCAGCTGCATGTCGTGTCCCATGCTGATGCTACATGGCTGCAGAGGAACCAAACATCGACAGGGGCTGTGTGCATACATCATGAACAACTGCCACACCCAATACACCCTTGATGCATCCCTTACCCTATGGAGACTTCAAAACGTGTCCGTGCCTGTAACGCTGAGTCAGCCCACGATGACGTGTCCATGAGGAATAGCAGTGCCACAACAATGCAACCAGCAGACGGCATGCGCAAGTACCTGGGCAAGAGAGACACACAAGAAGTCAGCCACAAAAAGCACAGCCACTTGCATGTGCATGTACTCGACACATGTTAGGATGACAACATGCTAGGTCACAATTATGACTGGGGAAATACAACCATCACTGCCACCATCACTCCAGTGACACACCCACACACACCTCTGACTCACGTGCCATACATGCAGGTGGACACACACATCACAACACATGCCTCACGGGGACAAATGCATGCACACACAGACACTGGTACTCACCACTAAGCAAAGAAGTCGCGTATGAGCCGAGTCCGGATGTCCTCCTGCGGCTCCACATCCTCCACATCACTAGCCCCATTGCCAAGGCCTTCATCCTCCACGGGTGGATGGTCCTCGTCATGTTGATCTAGGATGAGTGGCACAGCTTTCTCAACTGCCATGTTGTGCAGCATACAGCAGACCATGAAGATTTTGCAGACCTTCGCAGGGGCATATGGGAGGGCGCCGCCGGTCTTGTGGAGGCACCGAAAGCGGCTCTTCAGCATGCCAAACGTCCTCTCTATCACTCGCCTTGTCCGGCCATGGGCGGTGTTGTAGCGGAGCTGGGCCGGCGTGATGGGGTTGCGGAGAGGTTTGAGCAGCCATGGCATGTTGGGATAGCCAGCGTCCCCTACATGGGAAGCACATGGACATCGTTAGAACTGGTGAAGCGGTCGTGCTGGTAGGCTATGCAAAATACAGGACAGACAGACTGTACCCACCAACAACACATGCTCTTTCGTTGCGCAGCTGCATCATCATTTCAGGCATCCTGCTACACCTCATGATGTAGGCATCGTGTGCTGATCCTGGAAAACGAGCACAGACATGTGAAATCAACATGTTGGACTGACACACCACAAGGGCATTGATGGAGTGGTAGTGCTTCCGATTGCGGTACGCTACCTCCCGTGCGTGTGGTGGTACCAAAGCTACATGTGTCCCATCTATGGACCCAATGACATGGGGCATCCCTCCCAGGGCATAGAATCCACGCTTGACCGCAGTCAACTGTTCAGGGGTTGGGAACTTGATGAAGTCATCCAGGTGAATCAACATGGCCTCTAAGAAATCATGCAGCACACGGCAGAACATGCTCTGGGACATGCCACCAACATGAGCTATGGTATATTGAAAGGTACCCGTGGCAAGAAAATGTAGGGCTGCCATTACCTTCAGCTGGGGTGTCAGTGCCGTAGGATACCTGTGCTGCGGTTGCAGGTGTGGTGCCAGTCTCGCAGTCAACTCCAGAATCAACCGTCGTGGGAAGCGGTAGCACCGGATCCGATCATTCTCCTGCATGTCAGCCAAGTCTGGCATTGCTCGGGGAAGAGGCGGCGCTCTGCAGTAATTTGGAAGTGACAAGGAAGAGTGAGTGCACCACAACAACAAATCATTTGTACTGAGCACATGTAAATCTGTCAATACACATATGCTACATAGGGACTCAGGTATGTGCTACATGCCCAGGACAGGTATGGCTGCCAGGTGACACTCCTACCAAGACCCAGCTACACACGGAGATTGAGAACCTCCCCATGCCATGCCATGGGAATAGCTGTGTCCCAGTGCAAGTGAACAGCCAGACGCAACACAGGAGTGACATACGCCCACACATCAGCAGAAGTAGGATGCCGATTGCAGAGACTGGCAGCGGAACACTAGAGCCACAGGTCACATGACATTACACTAGGACAGCCCACACACCTTGCCATGAAGGTGCACATGTCATGACTCAGCACACAATTATTGTGAGGATGCAGACATGTCCTTGTCACGCTACTCCGTGTCCCATGCATACATGTGCACCTCACATCCGATACCACATGTGGCATGGTGTGCGGAACAGTGTGCCATGTCAATCTACACACAGACACATGTTGGTTGCTGCAACAGCTGCAGCTTTTGAGGGTGCTCCAACATCAACCTGATGGGAAGCCCCCACACATACATGACATAGTCACATTGTGCACCGTGGGTAGTGACAAGGCAGGTGTGGTAACCCCTGTACCGGGCATCAGGGGACACTTCCTTGTGTTGGTGTCCGTGCCATGCCAGTGACGCTCACCCCAAGGGTGCAGTACGACATGCACACATGTCAAAGGAGTCAAGGGCATGCCTGGCACACATTGCACCGTCACACAGTACACCTGTACACATCTCATCATACATCTGGTGCATTCTCCACTCAGGAGTAATGTTCCACATCACAGCCTGTCACACCTGTGCCCCACACATGTAGTAATGCACAGACAATGCCTTGATGTCCGTCCATGGACAAGTATGTCAGCCCTATTCCTTCCTGTGTGCTGCCTGTCACCACTGTGATGTGTGAAAACCGCCGTACTGCTGCTAAGAGGGCCTGTGTACGTTCCCAAATCACTATGGGAGTGCTGCCGTATGTGTAGCCATCGTGATGGCGAGCGTACAGGCATTTGTACGGTCCGTACCACTACGAGTACGCATACGCGAGGACACCCATAGTGATAGGGCCGTACGCACGCATTTACGCTCACTATCACTAGGGGTGTCCTCGCGTATGCGTACTCGTTGTGGTACGGGCCGTACACACGCATGTACGCTCACTATCACTATGGGTGTACACGCGTATGCGTACTCGTAGTGGTACGGGCCGTACACACGCATCTACGCTCACTATCACTATGGGTGTACACGCGTATGCGTACTCGTAGTGGTGCGGGCCGTACACACGCATCTACGCTCACTATCACTATGGGTGTACACGCGTATGCGTACTCGTAGTGGTACGGGCCGTACACACGCATCTACGCTCACTATCACTACGAGTACGCATACGCGAGCAGACCCATAGTGATATTGAGCGTAGATGCGTGTGTACGGCCCGTACCACTACGAGTACGCATACGCGTGTACACCCATAGTGATAGTGAGCGTAGATGCGTGTGTACGGCCCGTACCACTACGAGTACGCATACGCGTGTACACCCATAGTGATAGTGAGCGTAGATGCGTGTGTACGGCCCGTACCACTACGAGTACGCATACGCGTGTACACCCATAGTGATAGTGAGCATACATGCGTGTGTACGGCCCGTACCACAACGAGTACGCATACGCGAGGACACCCCTAGTGATAGTGAACGTAGGAACGCGTGTAGGGGCCGTTGCAATGCATTTGGGGTGCCCTAGGGCCCCGAAACGCACCGTACCTGTGTGTGACGCGGAAAATTACATAGGGGACACATGAGGGACAAGTATTAAGGCCTACATGCATGCTGGTTGTCATGGAGACCAAGTTCAAATTTCGATTTTGTTCTGGAAGGTGCACAGCAGAAGTCAGTTGGAATTCTTCTACTTTGTTGCAATGTGTTTGTGGGGCTGACATCATGCAGGAGAATGAAACCGATAGAGAACCCACAGACTGCTAGGTTTGAATGGATTGGAGGAAACATAGGATGCAAATGTGAGTGACCAATCACTCTGTACTCCTGTGCATGAGATGGGCCAGCAAGGCTGATATAAGGCAGCCAGGTCCCATGAGGGAGCACTTGCCTGCACATCTCCACACACATTTCCACGACCCAGCTGCTGCTACTGATTCCCTGGAACCATGTCAAGGGCTGTGGAGAGGTCACAGCCATTCACCCTGGAGGAGAACATGGCTTTGGTGGATGTGATCCTCCCACGGTACCCCATGCTGTATGGGCGACCAGGTTATCAGGTGAGTGCAGTGTCCACTGCCACAGACTGTGTCCCTTTTTTGTGACTGTGATTTCTGCCATTGTGTCCAGGTGTGACACACATGCCATGTACTGTAGGGGGGGTCCCAAGGGGGGGGAATGCCTGATGTCTCCCAGCAGTGCCCTGAGACAGGAGGGGTGGGTGCAGAGTCCTCCCAGCAGTGCCCTGAGACAGGAGGGGTGGGGGCCTATCACTCCCAGCAGTGCCCTGAGACAGGAGGGGTGGGGGCCTATCACTCCCGGCAGTGCCCAGACACAGGAGGGGTGTGTGCCTATCACTCCCAGCAGTGCCCAGAGTCAGGAGGGGTGGGTGTGATGCACAGTGTGAGCCTGGATCTTTGATTGTGTCGTTGCCCTCATTCCACCTGTGTCCTTTCAATGGCACGTACTGCTTTAGCCCTTCCCCAGAGGATCATGTCCCTATGACAAAGGTGCAATGCGTTGGATGCATACTAGGCCTTGTTGTAAACAGCGAATGTGTTCTAATCTGTGTCCCTGTGACATGTGCCAGGTGTATTGATGTAGTGTCACTTGTCCATCCTCACAGATAGATGCCTCTGCCAAGGAGCAGATATGGCTGGACGCCGTCAGCACCGTGAGGAGTGCGGAAGGTCGGAGGCGGCGCATGTCCCAGGTGAGGAAACGCTGGCAGGATATCCGGTGCTGGACGCGGAGGATCGCACGGGTCCTGCTGGGGGACTCACCTGAGAGCCACAAGAACCGTGGACGCCGCCGTCTCTCCCACATCCAGAAACGTGTACTGGCGGTGGTCTTTCCTGACTTGGACAGGCGTCTACAGGACATGCAGCAGCCGGAAGGGGGTAGGTACATGTGTGTGTTTGTTGTGTTTCACCAGCATTTGTAAGTGCAATGTTCCATGGATACACTTCCAGGGTTTATGGTGCTGTGCTGATCCTATCCCCCACAGACTTGCTGTGCTCTCCTGCCTCCCTTCCCCTCCTTCCAATGTGTTCCCTGGTCTGTGTGTAGTCGCTCCATCACAAGGTCATGTAGCCTGACACCTTCTACAAGTGTACAATGCCTGCAGCATAATGTGTGGGGGTGGTGTGTAACAGGATTTGGGACCTTACCTGTGCCCTGTCCAGTTCTGGACTTGTGGGTTCCATGTCAGTTGGCACTAATGCTGAGTCCAGACATGGGAGTTAGTCTCTCAAGTGTGAGGCCTTACAGTACGCATGTCCTATGTGGTGGCCTGTGACATGATGTGCATGAGTGTGCGTTACGCATAGTGCAGGGATGTTAGCGTGTGTTGCAGTCATTCCCATTCAGGAGCATGGAGTTGTGTGGCCACTACTGTCCCCAGGGGCATTTTTTCATAGGTATCATGTGTGTAATCCGAATATGTCGACAATCTCTGTGTCTACAGCATAGGTTGTGCTCTGTGCCATTGTCACCTGGCCAAATGTATATTGACGTGCGATGTATTACAAGTGTCCACTGTACAGCCTGACCTGATTTTCCAAGTACATACTCACGGTGGCCATTGCCTTTGTGTCTTGTTGCAATCATCTGATGATGCCCATTTGTACATGATAATTTGGACAGCCGCACCTTGGGTAGTTTGTGTGCAATATTGAAGTTTTGCATCCCATGTGTATTTCACCCTGACTAAGAGATGTAAGTGCTTCCTGTGTCTCCACAGATTTGTCTCATGTAGGGGGTGGGTGGTGCGGGCATGGCCTACATGTCAAGACCTGTCATCTCCTTGCTAGGACTGGCCAGTGTGTGATGTTTGTCTGGACATACACTCAAGGTGCATTGTGCCAGTCAGGGTGGGCATGTTCTCAGTATTACCTATGCTGCATGTGCCTCTAGTTCCTGGATGTGGTCCCTGCTCATCCCTATTGCCTGCCACGCTGTGTGGTGCAGATGCAGTGCTGGATTGTCCCCAGGGCCTTGCTCCTCAGTCAAAATTCCATATCATCTCATTTGCTAGTGTGTCATGCTCTCCATAGTTATTCCATGGCATGGTGGGTAGGGGAACTGTGTCTTGCATGCCCTACATATGTACCTTGTTTTGTAGATGTAACTCTTCCTTTGTATCAGGCTATGCACTGTAACCTACGTAGATTTGACTCATGTGACATATGTATACAGGTGTATGATTACTTTCTGTCTCTTCACCCTGCCCACAGCATCGTCAGGGGACACGGAGGGAGACATGGACACAGATGGCGCGGAGGGACGGAGCACCAGTGCCAGCGGTGACATCGGGGATGGCACTTCGAGTGGGACTGAGGCGGTGGAGAGTGAACCCGGGGACCTGTCGACTGGCACAACAGAGTATGAAGCCGACGGGTCCGAGGAGGATCACTCCGAGTGGGCGGTGGCTGCACCACCATCTGACAGCAGCCCTACATCTGGCACCGCCCCCTCCATTGCCATCAGCCGCCTCCCACGTGCTCGTGTCCCTTCCCAGCGTGCCCGGTCACCACATGTCTCCTTCCTGCCAGGCACCGCACCCCCTGCCCCTGTCTCCACTGCTGCCGCCAATGCTGAGTCTGTGGACATCCAGCGGCAGTTGCAGATTGGTCAGACTGCGATCCTTAATGTCCTCCATGGCCACAGCCAGGTCCTCAACAACATGGAGGCATACTTGGAGGGCATTCATTCATCGCAGGCTGACCAACGCAACTTGCTGAGGTCCATAGACTCCACACTGACTGCAGCAGTGGGTCTCCTGCAGCGCTACGTCCCACCCCCTACCCCTGCTCCTTCCACAATTCCCATTCCCATGCCTGTCCCACATACACACAGACGTAAGCATGCACCCACCACAACAGACACAGGCACCACACCAGCAGGGAAGGTCCGCCGCACACCTCCTGACACGCACACACAGGGTGCAGTAGGCACACCCACTGGGTCGGGGGGCAAACGTGTGACACGCAGCCAGAGTGGGAGTCCGCATTCCACCCAATCCACTCCCTCCAAATCCCCTCCCCTCAGCTCTCCTGGCCACATCTCCCCCAAAGACTCGTTCATGGCCGCTCTGTCCCTGAGCCCCACAGTGACGCCACCACGCAAGCAGTCAAGGAAGTCCTCGGTCAGGGTGCTTGAGTCCCCCCCCCTGTCCACATCCTCCCCCAGTGGCGCTGCGACCCATCCCTCTGACCCCCCCCCCCTCCTTGGGGCCTGTGGTTCCTTCGGGTGCAGGGGAGTCCCTGGAAAACCTTGCCAAGGTGTGCAGTGAGATCCTAGAATCCACCTTTGGCCCTGCCCCACCCCCTGTGGTGGAGTCCTCCATCCCTGCACCCACGTCGCCTACCCTTTGCCCTCCTGCCCCTGCGGTGCCTGTTCCTTTCCCCCCACATGATGCCCTCACCCCTGTGGAAGACGACGACTCGTAACTGTGCAGGCAAGCTAGGGGACACGCATCCCACTGTGTCCCCCATCCAGCTCGGACTCCTGGACTGCCCTATGGCCTTTGTTATGAATTATGATGGGACTGACGTCATACTAGTTTTTTGCTCATGCTGAAGAAAGCTATTTATTTTTTGTCCTTGGAACACTCCTGCATTGCTGGCATTGCTGTTGGTGGGGCTGCTACATGGTTGTGGGTGTTAGTCATTTGTTGGGTGTGTGGGAAATGTAGTGGTGTGCTGCTCATAGGGGGGACCCTGGGATCAGTGTGCCTCACACGGTGTTAGCTACCTTTCTCCATTCATGTAAGCAGTTGCTGCATGTTGCAATTGTCCCAAGGTGTTTTCCTTCCTCTGTGTACCCTGACTTCTTCCCTGCAGGGTGTTCCCAATATTCAGTGCAGAGCTGTGAGTACATTAACTGGGTGTGTGACGGACTCCTTCACCTTGGCACATGCATGCTGAGCCATTCTCCAGCTGCATCATTCGTGGCATCCTTGGTAGTCATTGTACTTGTGTATGTGGACTATTGACATGACTTCATGTGTAAATGTTTTGTTTTTGGCCCTATGCATGCGTATACTTCCATCCTCGCACACATGTGGTACATGTACTGCAGGGTCTTTGTGCACCTGACTGACATTTGTGGGCATGGTATATGTGACTACTCCACCCTTTGCGTTCCATGGGCACTGCTGGGAGTGATAGGCACCCACCCCTCCTGTGTCTGGGCACTGCTGGGAGGACTCTGCACCCAACCTTCCTGCGTCTGGGCACTGCTGGGAGGACTCTACACCCACCCCTCCTGTCTCTGGGCACTGCTGTGAGTGTTAGGCACCCACCCCTCCTGTGTCAGGGCACTGCTGGGAGGACTCTGCACCCACCCCTCCTGTCTCAGGGCACTGCTGGGAGGACTCTGCACCCACCCCTCCTGTCTCTGGGCACTGCTGGGTGGACTCTGCACCCACCCCTCCTGTCTCTGGGCACTGCTGTGAGTGTTAGGCACCCACCCCTCCTGTCTCTGGGCACTGCTGTGAGTGTTAGGCACCCACCCCTCCTATGTCAGGGCACTGCTGGGAGGACTCTGCACCCACCCCTCCTGTCTCAGGGCACTGCTGGAAGGACTCTGCACCCACCCCTCCTGTCTCAGGTCACTGCTGGGAGTGATAGGCCCCCACCCCTCCTGTCTCAGGGCACTGCTGGGAGTGATAGGCCCCCACCCCTCCTGTCTCAGAGCACTGCTGGGAGTGATAGGCACCCACCCCTCCTGTCTCTGGGCACTGCTGGGAGGACTCTGCACCCACCCCTCCTGCGTCTGGGCACTACTGGGAGGACTCTACACCCACCCCTCCTGTCTCTGGGCACTGCTGTGAGTGTTAGGCACCCACCCCTCCTGTGTCTGGGCACTGCTGGGAGGACTCTGCACCCACCCCTCCTGTGTCTGGGCACTGCTGGGAGGACTCTACACCCACCCCTCCTGTCTCTGGGCACTGCTGTGAGTGTTAGGCACCCACCCCTCCTGTGTCTGGGCACTGCTGGGAGGACTCTGCACCACCCCTCCTGTGTCTGGGCACTGCTGTGAGTGTTAGGCACCCACCCCTCCTGTGTCAGGGCACTGCTGGGAGGACTCTGCACCCACCCCTCCTGTCTCAGGGCACTGCTGGGAGGACTCTGCACCCACCCCTCCTGTCTCTGGGCACTGCTGGGTGGACTCTGCACCCACCCCTCCTGTCTCTGGGCACTGCTGTGAGTGTTAGGCACCCACCCCTCCTGTCTCTGGGCACTGCTGTGAGTGTTAGGCACCCACCCCTCCTGTGTCAGGGCACTGCTGGGAGGACTCTGCACCCACCCCTCCTGTCTCAGGGCACTGCTGGGAGGACTCTGCACCCACCCCTCCTGTCTCAGGGCACTGCTGGGAGTGATAGGCCCCCACCCCTCCTGTCTCAGGGCACTGCTGGGAGTGATAGGCCCCCACCCCTCCTGTCTCAGGGCACTGCTGGGAGTGATAGGCACCCACCCCTCCTGTCTCTGGGCACTGCTGGGAGGACTCTGCACCCACCCCTCCTGTCTCTGGGCACTGCTGTGAATGTTAGGTACCCACCCCTCCTGTGTCTGGGAACTGCTGGGAGGACTCTGCACCCACCCCTCCTGTGTCTAGGCACTGCTGGGAGGACTCTACACCCACCCCTCCTGTCTCTGGGCACTGCTGTGAGTGTTAGGCACCCACCCCTCCTGTGTCTGGGCACTGCTGGGAGGACTCTGCACCCACCCCTCCTGTGTCTGGGCACTGCTGTGAGTGTTAGGGACCCACCCCTCCTGTGTCTGGCCACTGCTGGGAGGACTCTGCACCCACCCCTCCTGTCTCTGGGCACTGCTGTGAGTGTTAGGCACCCACCCCTCCTGTGTCAGGGCACTGCTGGGAGGACTCTGCACCCACCCCTCCTGTCTCAGGGCACTGCTGGGAGGACTCTGCACCCACCCCTCCTGTCTCAGGGCACTGCTGGGAGTGATAGGCCCCCACCCCTCCTGTCTCAGGGCACTGCTGGGAGTGATAGGCCCCCACCCCGCCTGTCTCAGGGCACTGCTGGGAGTGATAGGCACCCACCCCTCCTGTCTCTGGGCACTGCTGGGAGGACTCTGCACCCACCCCTCCTGCGTCTGGGCACTGCTGGGAGGACTCTACACCCACCCCTCCTGTCTCTGGGCACTGCTGTGAGTGTTAGGCACCCACCCCTCCTGTGTCTGGGCACTGCTGGGAGGACTCTGCACCCACCCCTCCTGTGTCTGGGCACTGCTGGGAGGACTCTACACCCACCCCTCCTGTCTCTGGGCACTGCTGTGAGTGTTAGGCACCCACCCCTCCTGTGTCTGGGCACTGCTGGGAGGACTCTGCACCCACCCCTCCTGTGTCTGGGCACTGCTGTGAGTGTTAGGCACCCACCCCTCCTGTGTCAGGGCACTGCTGGGAGGACTCTGCACCCACCCCTCCTGTCTCAGGGCACTGCTGGGAGGACTCTGCACCCACCCCTCCTGTCTCTGGGCACTGCTGGGTGGACTCTGCACCCACCCCTCCTGTCTCTGGGCACTGCTGTGAGTGTTAGGCACCCACCCCTCCTGTCTCTGGGCACTGCTGTGAGTGTTAGGCACCCACCCCTCCTGTGTCAGGGCACTGCTGGGAGGACTCTGCACCCACCCCTCCTGTCTCAGGGCACTGCTGGGAGGACTCTGCACCCACCCCTCCTGTCTCTGGGCACTGCTGTGAATGTTAGGTACCCACCCCTCCTGTGTCTGGGCACTGCTGGGAGGACTCTGCACCCACCCCTCCTGTGTCTAGGCACTGCTGGGAGGACTCTACACCCACCCCTCCTGTCTCTGGGCACTGCTGTGAGTGTTAGGCACCCACCCCTCCTGTGTCTGGGCACTGCTGGGAGGACTCTGCACCCACCCCTCCTGTGTCTGGGCACTGCTGTGAGTGTTAGGCACCCACCCCTCCTGTGTCTGGCCACTGCTGGGAGGACTCTGCACCCACCCCTCCTGTCTCTGGGCACTGCTGGGAGGACTCTGCACCCACCCCTCCTGTCTCAGGGCACTGCTGGGAGTGATAAGCCCCCACCCCTCCTGTCTCAGGGCACTGCTGGGAGTGATAGGCCCCCACCCCTCCTGTCTTAGGGCACTGCTGGGAGTGATAGGCCCCCACCCCTCCTGTCTCAGGGCACTGCTGGGAGTGATAGGCCCCCCCGACTGTCTCAGGGCACTGCTGGGAGGACTCTGCACCCACCCCTCCTGTCTCAGGGCAATGCTGGGAGGACTCTGCACCCACCTCTCCAATTTCACAATATGTACGCTCATGACATGCACGGATGTGGGTACGCTCCATGCATTCGAGGTGAGGGTAGGGGTCGTACTTACACTGTTGGGGTGGGGGTACGCTCCATACGTACGCGGGTGTGGGTAGGGGTCGTACTTACACTGTTGGGGTGGGGGTACGCTCCATGCATTCGAGGTGAGGGTAGGGGTCGTACTTACACTGTTGGGGTGGGGGTACGCTCCATGCATACGGGGTGTGGGTACGGGTGGTACTTACACTGTTGGGGTGGGGGTACGCTCCATACGTACGCGGGTGTGGGTACGGGTCGTACTTACACTGTTGGGGTGGGGGTACGCTCCATGCATTCGAGGTGAGGGTAGGGGTTGTACTTACACTGTTGGGGTGGGGGTACGCTCCATGCATTCGAGGTGAGGGTAGGGGTCGTACTTACACTGTTGGGGTGGGGGTACGCTCCATGCATCCGAGGTGAGGGTAGGGGTCGTACTTACACTGTTGGGGTGGGGGTACGCTCCATGCATACGGGGTGTGGGTACGGGTCGTACTTACACTGTTGGGGTGGGGGTACGCTCCACACGTACGCGGGTGTGGGTACAGGTCGTACTTACACTGTTGGGGTGGGGGTACGCTCCATGCATTCGAGGTGAGGGTAGGGGTCGTACTTACACTGTTGGGGTGGGGGTACGCTCCATGCATTCGAGGTGAGGGTAGGGGTCGTACTTACACTGTTGGGGTGGGGGTACGCTCCATGCATTCGAGGTGAGGGTAGGGGTCGTACTTACACTGTTGGGGTGGGGGTACGCTCCATGCATACGGGGTGGGGGTACGGGTCGTACTTACACTGTTGGGGTGGGGGTACGCTCCATGCATTCGAGGTGAGGGTAGGGGTCGTACTTACACTGTTGGGGTGGGGGTACGCTCCATGCATTCGAGGTGAGGGTAGGGGTCGTACTTACACTGTTGGGGTGGGGGTACGCTCCATGCATTCGAGGTGAGGGTAGGGGTCGTACTTACACTGTTGGGGTGGGGGTACGCTCCATGCATACGGGGTGTGAGTACGGGTCGTACTTACACTGTTGGGGTGGGGGTACGCTCCATACGTACGCGGGTGTGGGTACGGGTCGTACTTACACTGTTGGGGTGGGGGTACGCTCCATGCATTTGAGGTGAGAGTAGGGGTCGTACTTACACTGTTGGGGTGGGGGTACGCTCCATGCATTCGAGGTGAGGGTACGGGTCGTACTTACACTGTTGGGATGGGGGTACACTCCATACGTACGTGGCTGAGGGTACGTGTCGTACTTACACTGTTGGGGTGGGGGTATGCTCCATGCATACGGGGTGGGGGTACGGTCCGTACATGTCCATCCCCACGCTATGTGATGCTTGTGCGGCTCGTACCCAGGCCTTTGCCACGTGGGTACAAGCCGTCCCGCCATTGTTGGGGTGACGTGGGTGTGGGCGTGGTACGACTCGTACCCACGCTCTTCAGGCGTGGGTACGGGACGTACATGTCTGGTTGTGTTGCGGGTTCGCGTCATGACGGACTTCCGTTGTGGCGGTCGCTGGCTTAGCTGGACACGCCCCCACCCCCTCGTAGTGACCAGGGCCTGGGAGTCAGGTATGTCCAGGGCATGTGTGCTGTGTGACTTTGGTGGGGGGTTTGTGGCCTGCCCTGGTCCTGCCACCCCCACCCCCCCTTTTCCCCCCTCCCTTAGTTGTTCTGACCTTCTGCGGCGTCTGCGTCGGAACCTGTAGAGGAGGTCGACTGCTATGAGGGCCGGGATGACACGTAGGTTCGGGTCCATGTCTGTCCGTCGCGTACGGGTCCTCCTTGTTCGAGTCGTCCTGTGTGTCCATCGCGTACTGGTCCTCCTTGTTCGCGTCGTCCTGTGTGTCCGTCGCGTACTGGTCCACCTTGTTCGCGTCGTCCTGTGTGTCCGTCGCGTACTGGTGGTCCTTGTGCGCGTCGTCCTGATTTCCCAGCAGTTTTTGGCAGCAGGAAAATATTCACCGTGCGGGATGACGTCGGTGCGAATCGTAATTCCTGGTTCGTGAATGGCAGGCTGCGAGCGTCCCGACGTCAGGTCGGCGCTTTCCCGGATCGCATTTGTAGGTTTATTTTGTTCGGTCGGGGTTTTGTACGATTCGTACGGAAATGGTGTTCCCGTGCGAATCGTAATTCCATGTTTGTATTTTTGTACGACCGGGTACGCGTCGGACGGAGAATATGCTCCGTCCGACGGTTCGTACCCGGTTTTTACAGGATCGTAATTGGCACCCAAATATGACATACCATGTAACAACCGAAGTAATAGAAAAAGTACTTATGGGAGGTTATAAATGAAGATAAGGCAGTACTAAGAAAGGACTAACAAGCCTAATAACGAATCAGAAGCCAGCATTTACGAAGGGCAATGACACAAGCCAATGAAAGATATGGACAGAGAGTGGGCGAGGCATTGAGTACATAACTCCAATACAGCATGCCTCGCAGAGCAGGCTCGATCTAAAAAGCTGCGGTTTTCAGATATGCTGGTTCACAGGAAAGTCAGTGAGGCCATAAGGATAGGCAGGTGTCCATCAAATGTCACTCTAAGGTGATAGGGGTGTTTGCAGCCAGGCTGGATCATGTGAACAGCCAGTAGGGCACTAGGAATGGGCCAGAGTCAGTTGCATGTCGCTCTAGGATTTTTTTTTTTTAATCTGGCGGGTTCAGGTGTAAGATTTATATACAAATGTAACAACACATGATTTTTCAGTCTGGTTGGTTCATCTGAAAGGCACATAGGGCTGGTTCGTCCTACTCTTTTCATGCCATACAATAATATAACACTTGGGATGAGGTGTTTACTATTCTGCTGACTTCACATATATATGTGCTGTCTATAAAAGACAATATAAAACTGTAGTAAATAGTCCAAATCCAGGACTAAAATTGGTTCTTTATTTGAAGAAATATGAACACAGCAAGCTCCAGCATTACATCTCAGTACTGGTTTAAATTAGAACCTTGTATAAACTAGGACTCCATTACATCACAGCTTCAACATTCAGTTCTAAACATCATCACATATCTTCCCCCTTATAGAACAATTAATAAACATTTTTTACAAATCACCCATAAAACAAAAAAACAATGCAGATTCAGAAAAACTATATATACACAAAAAATTGCATATATAGTGGCATCAATCTTCCATTATGAAATTCATAAACAAATGGAATACTTTGCATCCCATTCATAAAATTCATAAATGAGATACTTTACATAAATCTCCCACACTCCATTTTTTTCCATCATCAAGAAGAGCCACAGAACCTTCCACCGATATTACTTTACATGGTTGAGAAAACTTACTCTCACCTTTCTTTATGAAACCAAATCTTCTTACCACCACCCAATCACCCTTATCAAAAACCAAATCCTTAACCGCCTTTCTATGATCATACCCAATCTTATTACGCCTCTGACTTTCCAGCACTCTTAATCTCATCCCTTCTCTATAAACCCAAACCTGCTTTTTTTCTTGCAACCACATTGGAGATTCTTTAGTTCCAGGCTCCCTTCCTCTCAAAGCAACAAAAGGAGAAACTCCTGTTACCGTGTGAGGTGTGATTCTATGATCCCACATCAGTCTTCTTAGTTCATCTTTCCAGGACAAACCATTTGCCAATGAAAGCTGAACAGATTCCATAACAATACGATTTATCCTCTCCACTAAACCATTAGCCTGTGGATGGAACAAAGCAACCCTGTTATGGGAGATCCCAAGACTACTTAAGTAATTTGCCATTTCCGACGAAACCAATTGAACACCATTGTCAGTCACAAGTGTTTTTGGCACCCCTTCCTCTAAAAAAACTTCCTTCAGAAATGTTATTACATTCCTTGAAGACACTTCACCCATGGATTTGCAGGTGAACCATTTGCTATGGTAATCTACCAACACTACTAAGTATCGGTTATTACTACCTAATTTCTCAACCGGACCTAATATATCCAATCCCGATTTCTCCCATGGCTTCTTCAGATGCTCAATGCACTTCAAAGGAGGATTCCTTGTGATTTTCGCTTTGTCACTATTACTTCACACATAACATTCTTTCACTAAATCCTCCACATCTTTGTCCATTCCAGGCCACCAAAACGACTCTCTCAACCTCCGCTTGGTCAAACTCCTACCTAGATGTCCCTCATGTACAATTCTCAATATTTTAAATCTCAACGCAACTGGAGGAACAATCCTGCTCCTTCTCAAAATTCTATCTCCTTGCATACTCAATTCATCATCGACCTTTAAATATTGTTTATATTTATCCATCACATTAGAATCAACCCAGCGATTGATAATGAGTTCTTTCAACCCTTTGTACTCTTCATCACTCTCCATCGCTTCCTTCCATTCCTCTTGACTTATGGCAAATTCATTGTCCACCTCTACAACCAAATCATCCACATCTAAGATACCAGAGTCATCTTCTACTGGCAACCTGGAAAGACAATCAGCCATCACATTTCTGTTTCCCCTCACATACTCTACAACAAAATTATAATCCAGAACAGATGTTAACCACCTAGATATGCGGGGAGTCACACTACCATCCAACCCACGACCACCCTTGAATATGTGAATTAAGGGTTTGTGGTCTGTTTTAAGTACAAAAGGTATCCCCCACAAATAATACCTAAAATGTGCTATTCCCCAACAACAGGCAAGCGCTTCCTTTTCAATTGTCGAATAACTTCTTTCAGCTCCTTGCAATCTCCTGGAGGCAAAACCTATAACTTTTTCATCTCCATCTGACACCTCTAACAATACAGCACCGATTCCCACATTACTTGCATCAGTAACCAGAATTGATTTCCTCTTCGGATCAAAATGTCCTAGGGATGGTGCACTAGCAAGGCAAGTCTTCAAGTCCACAAACGCTCTTTCACAATCCAAATTCCAATCAAAAACAACACCTTTTTTCAATAAGTGTCTCATCGGTTCCACTAACTCAGTAAACTTGGGAACAAACTTGGAACAATATTCTGCAAGCCCCAGAAAAGATTTCAATTGTTCCTTATTCGTGGGACAGGGTGCATCATTAACTGCCTTCACAATACTATTCTTTGGTTTTATTCCTTCAGCTGATATCTGATGACCAAGATAATCAACCACTCCCAATCTCACTTGACACTTCTCCTTCTTTATTGTCAATCCACATTTGTCAACTCTCTGCAAAACTTCTTCCACGATCTCAACATGCTCCTTGAATGACCTCCCTACTATCATTATATCATGCTGGAAACACATCACCCTCTCCAAACCTTTGAATATGTTTTGCATTACCCTCTGAAATACAGCAGAAGCTGATGCCAGACCAAATAGCATCCTCCGATACCGAAATGCTCCAAGTGGTGTCACAAACAAAGTCAAATGCCGTGAATCTGGATGCAAGTTTATCTGATGATAAGCCGAGGACATATCTAAAACACTAAAAACACCCCCCCCCCCACCCATCACACTTAGCATCTCTCCAATATTGTGCCACCCAGATGTTTCTATTTAGATCTCTTAAGTCAATACACAAACAAATTTTGTTCCCGTCCTTAGGGGCAACGACAATCGGAGATAGCCACTCCGATGACTCAATCGGTTCAATAACCTTAGCTTGCAACAGTTTTTCTAATTCCTTCTGGAGAGGTTCCTTCATCATGTGAGGTATTGTCCTTACTTTATGTACAACAGGTTTCGCATTGTTTTTCAAAACAATTCTATGTGTAAATCCCTTTAACATTCCCAAGTTTTCAGTAAACACTTTAGAGTACTTATGCATAATCATTTCACGCCAATCATCCTCAGCACTTACTTTAACTAACTTTTCTCCCACTTTGGTGTCAATTGTCATTACAGGTTCTGGTGCATTAGGATTCAGAACAATGTTCAAGTCCTTCTGATGTCTTCACCCTAACAAATTGGATCCCTCATCAGTGACATAGACCCTTCCATAAACTCCTCTCTTCTCAAAGAAAATGCTTGTCCACTGTAGGCCTGGGCAAAAATTTCGTTCCGTTCGCGGAAATTGCGATAATTTGACATTTTTGCGTTCCGCGGAGAGCGCGAAAATGTCAAAAATTCCGGTTTCCGCAGCTTGGCGATAATTTGTTTCTTGCTCGCGCTGTAAAATGATACATTCTCGCGCGCGCGCGATCGCCTTACCTGAATCCCTGCGTTCGCCGACAAGTTTTCTTGATCCGGTCGCGTTCTCCATGAGATGTTGTATTGTTTTTAGCCATTTGCGCTGTCTCGCGACAGTTCGCGCCCGCAGTGACGTCATGCGTCGCGCGATCACGTCTTTCTTCTCGCGATCATGCACCGCGAGAACAACTCAAAACAAGATGGCCGCGCCCGCAAGCAACCACATGGGTAAGTTGGCGACCCGCAACCATGCAGAAAATCTCGCAAACATGCCGGAAAAAAACTTCCGCATCTTCGCGATATTTCTGCTTGTTTGCGATAATTTTAAACATTCTCGCGATAATTTGCGAAGGTTAATTCCGCAAATTCCGCCCACCCCTAGTCCACTGCATTCCTAAGATATTGATTCTAGAACCTCCATACCCAACAGCTTTCACATCAGGAGATGTAAGTTCACTCATTTTCCCACCCAATTTCTCTTGGAAAGTTTCTTTTGAGATAAGAGTGAACAGACTACCCGAATCAATTAGCAATTTCACAACTCCATCCCCCACAGTGATATCACAATGTGGTTTTACCAGTTTCTCCGTACTCTCCATTTTTAGGTTCATGGGATTTTTATTGACTTTTGAAACAATTTCTACATCATCTTCCTCAACTGTCTCCGCCAATTGGCATTTATTCAATTCTATTCCATCTATAGTCAAGAATATCTCCTCACTGTAGCAAATTATGGGCCTCCTCTCTCCTTGTTTGATCGGAACATTCCCATAACCCTTATATGTTGTTTTTTTAACTTCCTTCTTTATATCCTTAACTTCTGCTGATGTTTCTTTTTCAATTACCGTTAATGAACTGTCTGGATTCCTTTTCTCTTTATCAATCTCTTTGATCCAATGATCAGTGTCTTCCATGCTTCTAGCAATTTGGATGGCCTATTCTAAGGTAGGATTCTTGGATAACAACTTTTCCCTAACTCTTTTATTGTTCGTACACCTGACAATTTGATCTCTTATCAACGAGTCACAGAGAGTTTGAAATTCACATGTAACAGCCAATCCATGTAGAGTTGCTACATATGATACGATGCTCTCATCAGATTTTTGCCCTCTGGTAAAAAATCTATGCCTCTCAAAAACAACATTAATTTTTGGTGTGAAATGTTCCTCCAGCATTTGCAATGACATTTCATAAATGTTTACTGTTTGCCCGTCTCCCATCCCCAATGAAATCTCAGGCAAGTCATCGTAAATTCTCCTACCGTCTACACCTAAATGATGTAATAATATGGCTTGTCTCCTAACAGGACCATATTTATCTCCACCAATCGCTAATAAATAAGTGAAAAAAATGTTTTTCCACCGTTTCCATGGGATAATAGGTTCACCAGGTACAGGCAAAAATTTTGGTGGGGCTGACATTGAATCTTCAGACATTTTCAAATTTGGTGTGTGATGTAAAAAAAATAACTAAAATATTTAGCTGAAATAATTAATTAAAATAACTAATTAAAACAATTAATTAAAATAATTAACTAAAACAACCAACCACTGTCACTGTCTGTTTTTGTAGATTAGGCCTTCCTTAGTTTCTTTAATACTTTGTTGCACGAAGTAAGTCCTTTTTTTGTTTCCTTGAGAACTTTGTTTTGCCAAGTCAGTCCTTCTTTAGTTTCACTGCTCGTGTTCTTGAAATAGTCCTTCTTCAATTACAGCACACACGAAGTAGTACGAGCTTCGAAAGGTATTTCAACTTTGAGTCTTTGTTTAAATTTGCTTAAAAAAAACGTGTCTCCCTTTCCAAAGAAGATAAAATGCGAGGCAGTGAATGTTATTACTCAAATGCGATGTCTCATTTCGAGTTTGTACAGTTTGTGTCACTTAGTCTATGCACTTCGAAGTTGAGGATCGTATGCGCATATCACAGCGTGTACCATTAAACCATGAAACGCTAATGCGTGTTGAAAGCGTGCGGCACAGCGTGATGTTTAACACGCGCGTGGTAACTATGCGCTATGTTTACGTTCAAATCATGCAGGAACGCGGCAGCGAAATGTCTTGCTCATTCGTTAGACAACAAAAAAAAATCAATCGATCACTTGCGTGCTTTTGTGCCAAATGAAAGTACTGGCAGTGTCTTAATAATCTTGCAAACCCTTCGCCAATGAAAACTTCGAATGAGCTTGAATTAATTAATTTGTTTAGCGAGTAACTCTCGATTTAAAGTCTCTTGACAGTTCTCATGTACATTCATAAGGATTCCTTCTAAAGTAGACACAATCTTTACCCTATATTTTCTTACTGTAGTTGTAAAATTATTTTAGTCTGTTTAGATAACCTTGTATGTATATTTCTCAATGAACAACTTACAGTAGATGAGAAAACAGCGGGTAATATCTTCAATAGCACCAATTTTCAAATCAGTGTCGTTTCAGAGGTGGAGGTTGTTCACTTGTCCTCTGCACAAGATCACTCGTCGCTAATATGTAGTAAATAGTCCAAATCCAGGATTAAAATTGGTTCTTTATTTGAAGAAATATGAACACAGCAACCTCCAGCATTACATCTCAGTACTGGTTTAAATTAGAACCTTGTATAAACTAGGACTCCATTACATCACAGCTTCAACATTCAGTTCTAAACATCATCACATAAACCTTATCATAAAAAAATGCTATTAAGGATTTTGGTGGATTTTAGCCCCAATAGGTGATTGTGTGTACTGATTTTTACCAAGTGTTCGGAGCTGTTGTCGTTTCTTGCTTCACAGCTGATATGGGCTGCTACTGGTGTGACCAACGGGCAATAAAGTATGTGCTCAGTGCATAAACACAGCCCCAAAACCACCCAAATGATAGTGCTAGTCATCCACCTGCAGAAAGAGGGTGAGAGTAGCTTGAGTAATGTGCTGTACCGTAATTACACAAAGTTACAGCTAAATTATGCAAGATTATGCTGAATTAGGTAAGGCACATAACCCTGCATTTAGCACTATTTTGTTAGTGCAGAATGAACGTTCACAGATAAAATGGACCCGAGGATGCATTTTGGGCTAAGAAAATAGAGTTAAACGCAACAAAAGACCAGCAGCAGCCGCTCAGGCTTAAGTTTCTGGTTCCTGTGCTCCTGTGGGAGAAATTTTGTCTTATAAACATATCCTGTGAACATTCCATTCATGGTTAAAAATGACAGAAAATGCAGGGGAACATCTGAGAGCAAGTGTCTGTTTTTTGCAGCGCTTTCACTTTTTTTTCAATTTTCATTTTCTTTAGCGCAAAATGCGGAGTCGCATCAAAAATTTATGTAAGGAAACATTTTTTACTAAAATATAGCATAAACAATGGATTTGCATTTCACATATTTACGCATAATTTTGCTGAGATTCCATGTAATTAGGCAAAAGCAAGTTACACCAATTTCACACTCCACTATATTTGTCAAAGAGCTGGTGATTGTCAGGGCGCTCTCTACATACCGTCCTGAGACTTGCTGCTTGCCTGTTGGTAAGATCAGTCATGACTAAAGGGGTCAGCTACCGCACAGGGTTTGAGTAATCACAGTTTTGTCTGTAGTTTACAAGTTACAGATTTGAAATCCAACAAGGCAGACTCAGATTTTCATCCTTCTTAACTTCACAGAGTGCCACAGAGCTGGCAGTGAAGGCACCCGTTGCGTAAGCACCAAGAGGTGAATCCGTTCCTTTGATGAGCAGTATAATGGTAAATATTATTCAAGCCCAGGCTCAGCAGCTGTCTCCTTGGAGTTCAGATTCTGGAGGTACAGACTCCAACAGCCCGATGCAGTTCTCCACTCTGAGGCACCCCAAGACCTTGCCTCGTTTACCTATCAAAGTATTGCAGCATGCTATGAGCAGGCAAGGCAACACAGTGGGTTAATCTGCCCAGTGAATACATGCTGACGTCATGCAGGTCATATACTCCTCTGGTGCCCTCTTGACATTTCACCTTCACCGAATCATTGCTTGCTCTGCCTGCCTTCCTTCCTGGGTCGGCAAGTGGAGAACCAAAAACGGTGGTTACTTGTCCCATCACTTGTCCCATCTGTCTGTTAAAGTGTTTAGAAATGCAAGAAGGGGCTGACAGGGAGGCCTGGATATTAGTCCACGCCCACAGTCTCTTCTCTTGTAAAAAAGACCAGGTAAGTATAAATTACTTACCTGTAATCCTAGTTCTCTTCCAGGGGTATACTCGTCAAAGTCATAAGCACTGAATAGTCTCTTCCACGTGTGGGGACCCCGGAGCAATAACAAATTATCTGCATATACCTACATATATATATTACCTACTGGCGGTCGCCAGTAGGTAGTTATAGTTAGGACCCCTTTTCCATAGGAAATCCGCAACATTCTATTTTGAATAACTTTGGCGCCGGTCGATGAATCCTCGCGAATTTCTCAAAATAGGTGGGGCGCTACGCTCCGCTCCTACCCTGAAAGTCTCGGGGGGATTCGTCAAGCGGGGGCTGAGATAAAAGGGGGGTCCCAAAACGCGTTTTTCCCATGCATTTTTCCATAGGACCTTTAGACAGAGCTACAGCCCGAACGGCTGAACAGAATTACTAGAAATTTGGCAGAGAGGTAGTCCCTATGTCAAGGAAGTGCCTTTTGTAGGTTTGGTGTAAATCTGTTCAGTAGATTCTGAGAAAATAGCCTTTAAATCAATATATATATCTGAGCCCGCTTACGGTACGCTTACCGTACGCTTACCGTATGCGTACGGTGGCGTGCGCTAGCGCGATTCTGATTGGCTCTTAGATCTTAGTAAACATTCGAATCGGCCGAAACCAGGAAGCGGCGTCCGCCATTTTGTCTCTCGCACTGAGTGTTATTTATCAAACATGATGCCCAAAAACATGTTACGGGGCTGTTTTGACAACTCCCTCCCACATAGTCATGTTGAGGGAGTCCCCAAACATCCCCCAAGAGCAAAAACGTTTTTTCTTTTTTTTTCGGCAATTTCGCCGAGTACGCTTACCGTACGCTTACCGTAAGCGTACGGTAAAAAATAGAAATAAAAAAAACACTATCCACACTTACCCCACCCCCTGTGCTTTTGGTGGCCGGTTGGCCACCAAATGTACAGGGCTTATTACATCAGTAAAAAAACTATATTTTGGCAACATGAAATTATAAAATCGAAATAAAAAAAACACTATCCACATTGACCCCACCCCCTGTGCTTTTGGTGGCCGAAGGCCACCAAATGTACAGGGCTTATTAAAGTTGATAAAAACCGTGCACGGAACGCACTGCGTTAAGTGGGCGCGCACGCCTCGAATGGCGTAAAGTAACTTAGCATTTAAAAAACCGTACAAATTCACTGAAAAAACCATAGGTTTCACACACGTTATAGTTAGGAATTAGCATTTAAAAAACCTTGCAAATTCACTGAAAAAACCATAGGTTTCACACATGTTATAGTTAGCGGAAATTTTACTGATAAAAAACCAATGAAATTGCCCCGTTATAGTTAGTGCTGGCAACTATAACTCACGCGACCGCAATCTTCTGCTGATGACATATGTGTCTTTATAAAAAAAAATATTTGTGATATATGTATAGCTAAAAATGTATGGAAGAAGACATGGGCAAATAAGTGTCTAAATACAGTATTAGCATCAGCAGAGGATTGCGGTCGCGTGAGTTATAGTTGCCAGCACTAACTATAACGGGGCAATTTCATTGGTTTTTTATCAGTAAAATTTCCGCTAACTATAACATGTGTGAAACCTATGGTTTTTTCAGTGAATATATATATATACATATGTCCACATATATAGGTAATATGCATATATATACATATGCAGCCTAAAACATATTACTAGGCTCAAATATGCCACAATCACATTGTACATCTTTTGCATTTGAAACAATAAAGAAATATACACCGTGATATTTTCATGATACAGATTAAGAAAACTGCTTTCAGCTTGCTTTGAAAACACAGCCTTTATTTTCAAAGGTAAAAAGGCAAGATCATAGAGGCAGATTAGCCTAGAGAGGCTGCATATAGAAACAGATGGAAAAAACTGTCGCCGTGCCTTTAAGACCTCCAGGAACCTTCAGGCTCCCATCATGCAACACAGGTGACAGTTAGGTCAGTTATTTTGGATGGCTTATAACAGTTTAATCACAGCATGGGTAACAGATACATATTTATGGCCATGGTATTCCTCCGGGGAGGAGGGAGGGTTGCTTATGACTTTGATGAGTACCCCTGGAAGAAAACTAGGATTACAGGTAAGTAACCTATCGTTCTCTTCCAGGGGATACTCATCAATAGTCAATAGTCATACGCACTGAATAGAGTAGCAAGCCCATCCCCATACCCTGCAAATGAATACCAGAATATCATAACCTGCTAACAAAACATATATTACCCAAACAAGTTTCTCAAGTATGCTTGTCCAAACCTAGCATCATCTTGAGTGTCAGAATCAAGGCAATAATGGCGTGCGAAAGTGTGCACCGAATGCCATGTGGCCGCTTTGCATATTTCCTGGATAGGTACATTACTAAGCATCGCTTTTGTAGCAGCTTTTCCCCTTGTAGAATGTGTGCCAGCTAATAGGATAACTTGTTACATGGCACTCTCCATTGAGCAATAGAACTTTTAGAGGCATGAAAACCAGTGTTCAATGGACCATAATTAACAAACAGCCTGTCTGCCTTTCGTACACTTTTTGTTTTGTCTAGATAACATTTTAACACTCTTTTCAGATCTAAGAGAGTGCAAAGCTCTCTCAGCAGGAGTGACAGGTTCGCAAAGAAAGTAGGAAGAGTGATTGACTAGTTGATGTGAAACTCTGAAACCACCTTAGGAAGGAACCTCGTGTGAGTTCTAAGAACCACTCTGTTCGCATGAAAAATGAGATAAGGCTCTGAAGAGCACAAGGCTTGTATCTTGCTCACCGTGCGAGCAGATGTGATTGCCACAAGAAATGCAGTCTTTATGGAGGAATATTGCAAACCTGCTTTGGCCAAATACAGTAAGTAGGGTAACAGTACCAGTTCCTGACCTCGAATAGGGTCATGACCCTCAGCAGTACACCAGATGTAAAAACGCTTCCACTTAGAAGCGTAAGACTTTCTCGTAGAAGGCCTCCGTGCCTCCTTCAAGATCTGCATGCAGTCTTGAGAGAGACCTAAATGTCCATATTGGCTGAACTCAGGAGCCATGCTGCGCCTGCTAACCTCAGAGACGGCAGGTTGGGATGGAACACCTTGCCGCCCGCCTTGGTCAGCAGATCCGGATGACATGGTAACTTCCTTCGTGGTACTTGGACAGATGAAGAAGGTCCGGGTACCACTATTGGCGAGGCCACTCTGGAGCAACCAGGATCATCTCTGTCTTGGATTCGTTCAGTTTCCTGATCACCAGGGGAATGAGGGGGAGTGGTGGAAAGGCATAGAGTAATGTCTCTGACCAGTCTATCAACAGAGCATTACCCTTGAACCTGATGGAGTACCCATTCCTCACAATATTGAGCACCCACTTGTCTAGTGTGATTTTGTTCCACTCTTCCAAGTGAAAACGGATACTTCCCCCCACCGGAGTGTGTAATGGAGCTGGGGGAAGCAAGCACTCACTGCTTCTGTTGTTGCTTGGCAGCAGGTGTGGATTGTCTGGAGATTTCTCCTCATCCACTACCAAGAGGATGCTGGTTTGACTGGGATCTTCCCTGATGTCGTTGGGAGGACCACTGAGGGGTTTGAACCCTCTGGTGGTATTGTCGTCGGTCATATGGACGATAGCGTCATCTGAAGTCTTTCCTCTTTTCCAGACCAATGGCCTTCATGGTGTCTAGTTCGGTCTTCATTCTAGACATTTCGTCGTCCGCGTGAGCACCGAAGAGCGATTTCCCACTGAAGGGGATATTTAGAGTCCGATGTTGCACCTCTGGCTTCAAACCCATCAGTCTCAGCCAGGAAGAGCAGCGGGCACAGATCCCATGTGAATATCCATGGGCAGCGAGATCAGAAGCATCCGCTGCAGCACTGATGACCTGATTGGCCACCAGGCCCCCCTCCTGAAGGATCTCCTGGAAATCCTGCCTGTCTTCTTTTGGGAGCTTCTCCGTGAAGCATGACAGAGAGTCCCACAGAGAACGGTCATAACGACCCAGTAAAGCCGAGGTGCGTTAGCCACTTTCATACAGGATGCTGATGCATTACACATCCTCTTGCCGATGGAGTCCATGGCCTTACTGTCTTCATCTGGAGGTACCGCAGATGATGCTGCCCCCATCTGGTTCTTCCGTGCTGCTGATACGATGCCCGAGTCAGGAGTAGGGTCAGCTCTCAGAAAGAGTGGGTCCTGCTCAGGAGCCTTGTACTTCTTGGTGATCCACGACGGAGCTGCTCCCACCGAAGCCGGAGTCAAGAATTTTTGAAGAGCACGCTCCAGCCATCTTGGAGAGATGTTATTTGGAGGAACTGCAGCCGTTGGTGAGGTTTCAGGAGTGACTTGTACTATCCGGAGATCTGGGGAAGAAGAAACACTCCTGGAGGTTAACACCTGAACATCCTGCGGCGTTGATTTGTCCCTCGACGTCGCCCTAGGTCTTTTGGCAGGAGGAGACCCGTGACTGGACTGCGACTTCCTCGACGTCGATCTCCTTGATGTCAATCTGGACCGCGATGTTCTCTGCAGTGACCGTCTATGCCCCGCGGACGATCAGTGTGGTGTCGACGTCTACCTTCTCGGCGACGGATGCTTCGACGTCGACCTTCTCGGCGACGGATGCTTCAACGTCGTCCTTCTTGGTGGCGGATGCTTCGACGTCGAGCGCCTCGGTGTCGACTTCCTTGTAGGCGACGTCAACCTTCTCGACGGCGATCGTTTGCTATGACGCTCAGTGGGAGAAAGACTGCGTCTTACCGGCATCGAGCTCCTCGGTGCTCAGCTCAACATCGATGCTTGTGGCATTCTCGACATCGGCGGTGTCTTCGACAGTGCCACAGGTCCTCTCGGAGGCAGGCTGTTTGAGCGACTGCCTCCCGCCGTCGTAGGCGAGCCAGAACTGGTCCCTCTATGAGATGGTGTCGACATCGGCCTGTGATGGGACTTCCTACCTGACGTTGTTCGCTTCTCCTGCGAATGGTGTCTCGACGTCGACTTTGATGCTGAAGGAGAGCACAAGGGTACTTTCGATGCCGATCTGTCCCCCGAAGGTGTATGGGACCTGTGTTTCCTCTTCTCACCCTTGTCTTTGCGCTCCAACCTTTTTTGAGAGGAGGGCTTCTTCGAGAGATGTTCTTCTCGGCCACTTGCTGACTCCTTTCCTCTCTCCTGCATTGCATTCAGTTTGATTTTGTCCCTTTCTCTAAGGGTTCTTCTTGAAAACTTTTTGTAGTGGTAGCACTCTTCTGGTCATCGAGATGAAGGTAGACAAGCAGTACAGACCAAGTGCAGGTCTGATTTAGCCATCTTTTTTTCCACAGGCTGGGCACTTGTTAAATAAGGCTGGTATTTTGACAGGAACAAATTTACCAAATTCAGAAAAACAGCAAAATTTAGTACCCCAGGTACTAAAGACGTCGTGTGAAACTCAAACAATTCACTTGACGCCCATTGGGCTTAGTTGCGCTGTATAAGTCCGCTTCATTCATTCATTCATTCACTTTAGAACAACAATTAGTGAGAAAAACCCACTAACTGATGAGCTCAATGCTCCAGGATCCTCACAGAAGGAGCCGGAAAAAAGAACTGACCTAATTGTCACCTATGGTGCATGATGGGAACCTGGGGGTTCCTGGACGTCTTAAAGGCACGGCACCAGTTTTTTCCAACTGTTTCATATGCAGCCTTCTAAGCTAATCTGCCTCTATGATCTTGCCTTTTTACCTTTGAAAATAAAGGCTGTGTTTTCAAAGGAAACTGAAAGCAGTTTTCTTTACCTGTATCATGAAAATATCATGGTGTATATTTCTTTATTGTTTCAAATGTAAAATATGTACAATGTAATTGTGGCATATTTGAGCCTAGTAATATGTTTTTAGACTGCATATGTATATATATGCATATTACCTATATATGTGTATGTGTATATATATATATATATCTATATTCACTTAAAAAACCATAGGTTCACACATGTTATAGTTAGCTGGGCATTTCCCTCGTAAAAAACCAATGAAATTCCCCCGTTATAGTTAGTGCAGGCAACTATAACTCACGCGACCGCAATCCTCTGCTGATGACGTCAGATATTACATCACTGTATTTAGACACCTATTTACCCATGTCTTCTTCCATTAATCTTTAGCTATACATATATTACAAATATTTATTTTTCAGAAAGACACATATGTAATCAGTGATGTAATATCTGACGTCATCAGCAGAGGATTGCGGTCGCGTGAGTTATAGTTGCCTGCACTAACTATAACGGGGGAATTTCATTGTTTTTTTATGAGGGAAATGTCCAGCTAACTATAACATGTGTGAAACCTATGGTTTTTTAAGTGAATTTGCAAGGTTTTTTAAATGCTAATTCCTAACTATAACGTGTGTGAAACCTATGGTTTTTTAAGTGAATTTGTACAGTTTTTTAAATGCTAAGTTATGTATTTATTAATATATTTATTTTTCAGGTTTTTCACCGTGCGCGCACCATGCGCTTCGCGCACCGCGCGCGTGCTGTGGGCACCGAGCGCCCACGATGCGTTGTGCGTGCCGTGCGCGCACGGTGCGTGCACCCCGTGCTTTTTCGTCAAAAAAATAAATGTTTTTTTCACCCTTGGTGGTCCTTCAGTGACCCCCTGACAAAGGCTAGGGGGTCAGGAACTGTCCACCCTGCTCCCTTTTACGTTCTCCACCTTTGTTTTTCACTGCCTCAGACTGCGAGAGACAAAATGGCGGCCTACACTTCCTGATTTCGACCGATTAGAATGTTTACTGACATCTAACAACCAATCAGAATTGCGCTCGGTTATAAGTTATAACTTATAAGTTGGCAGGGTATGCTCAGACGTGAGTCCCTTGCTCACTTTGCCACTGGATTCAAGCAAGCCTGGCTAAAGATGGCTGAAATGCCAGAAACCGGTCTTAGGGAGCTTGTTTCCGGTCCAGGGAAGACATGGCTTGGCAGTTCGGGCTGGACTGTCCCCATGAGGCACGGGGTCAGACTGATTTGCATATGGCCATGTCTGAACTGGGGTGGCAGAGTGGGCTAAAGAACGGTGATGGATTAAACCCAGATCAGTTGACTGGGGGTGAGTGCTTGCAATGTTCAACACTCCGTCCATCATTCCCTTTGGTTTTTGCTTTGTTTGCCATAAGTTGACAGGGTATGCTCAGACGTGAGTCCCTTGCTCACTTTGCCACTGGATTCAAGCAAGCCTGGCTAAAGACGGCTGAAATGCCAGAAACCGGTCTTAGGAAGTTTGTTTCCGGTCCAGGGAAGACATGGCTTGGCAGTTCGGGCTGGACTGTCCCCATGAGGCACAGGGTCAGACTGATTTGCATATGGCCATATCTGAACTGGGGTGGCAGAGTGGGCTAAAGAACGGTGATGGATTAAACCCAGACCAGTTGACTGGGGGTGAGTGCTTGCTATGTTCAACACTCCGTCCATCATTCCCTTTGGTTTTTGCTTTGTTCGCCATAAGTTGGCAGGGTATGCTCAGACGTGAGTCCCTTGCTCACTTTGCCACTGGATTCAATCAAGCCTGGCTGAAGACGGCTGAAATGCCAGAAACCAGTCCTAGGAAGCTTGTTTCCGGTCCAGGGAAGACATGGCTTGGCAGTTCGGGCTGGAATGTTCCCATGAGGCACAGGGTCAGACTGATTTGCATATGGCCATTGTTAGAAATGGGATTTCTGGTTGGCTAAGGCTTGCGCCAAAGTCAGGCAGAAACCACCACTCTAGTCAGGGCAAGGAAGTTACCCGCCAAAGATAACCCCTGCTCACCCCCTTGGTAGCTTGGCACGAGCAGACAGGCTTATCCCTGAGGCGATGTGTAAAGCGTTTGCGCGCACCCAGCAACAACACCCAAGGCCCACCACAAAGGAAACTCCACACAAGGTATTCTATAAAAATAGCCTTTGTATTATACACAACACATCAGATAAAAACACACACTTTACAATGTGCCAACAGGCACGGGCAGAATTTACAAGGGATTATATGTACAGGGGACAGGGCCACATGGACCACTGTCCGAAATTAGCACTCTTAGAACTTAGGAATAATACTTTGGAACATAGCACACAATAACATATATAACACACAATCAGTAACTCCTGGTAACCAGAAAGTACCACCTACGCAACCCTAACCACCTTAGGAAAATACTGCGCAGGGAATCAGGACCTCACCAGCACCACCTGTACTAGGAGAAAAACAACCACCTAAGTATCACTCTACCTGTAGGGGTCTAAGCACATAAACACAGGATGCATAAAATACATTCGGAGGTGTAAAGCAAAGCACATGACGCATAAACACATTCAGAGGTGCAGGAAAGAAACAATGGCGCAAAAACTCACATTAGCCACTATCTGTGGCAGTCCCTAGGCCAACTGGCCTTGTCGGGGCAAGGACGCCCTGCGTCCAGAAAAGTCAGGGCCATGCGGCGCAGGCTGCGCAAGCCAGGAGCCCAAAGCACAACCTACACGTGGCAGTTGCCCACTAAGTGCTGGGCAACTGGAGTAATGCTGGGGCACCACTGTGCCTTCTCAAATCACTATAGCAGGGGTTGGAGCCTCCCCTGGATGCTACAACAAGAAATGCCCCCCTAGGGCCTCCGTGGCTCTGAACAACTTTGTGGGGCAAGGGGGGAGAGGCCCGCGGCCCCCGGGGCCGCTCTATCACTGCAGAAATGCCCCCTGAGCCTTGCAGGCTCTAAACTACAAATATGCCCTGCGTGGGAGCCTCGTGGGCTCGAGACAAATGATGGGGCCCCGTCGTTGGAGCGCACCAGTGCTCTAGAACACACAATGCCCCCGTAACGTTGGAGCGTGCAAGCTCTCTGAAGCAACCAATGCGGGAGACGTGGGAGCCCTCTAGGCTCTCTAACAAATAATTTGCCCCCAACGTTTAGAGCGTCCATGCGCTCTAGACATTCATGCCCCCGGTAGCTGAGCTCACTCACCGGTGTGCACGCGCAGGTCCCGGGCGACGGTAGTGCTACAGTAAAGTCCCGCTCTGGGACTCGGAAATCCTTTGCGCACCAGCACCACTCCCCGGATCCGTTGGCTTCCTCCGGGCGACGCGGGACTCTCCTTCGCCGGCCGAGGCGGGGTAGGCTCCCGCCCTCGTCTTCCTGGTCTCCGTCACAGGAGCGCGGGGTAGGCTCCCGTCCGCTTCCTGTTTGAGGCGAGGCCCCGCCCACGTCCCTCACAGATTTGCCTGACTTCCTGTGCGTCCCGAACCGGGCTGCAGCGGTGATTTTTCCCGTCACAAGAGGGGTGGGCTCCCTCGTAATAAGCAATATACGGTGGGTGGGCACCCGCCGTAAGAAAATAATTAAATAAGCGGGGTAGGCACCCGCAAGCGCACCACAATGCCGGGTGGGCACCGGCCTCCAGAATAAAGCGCTCCTAGCGCTACGGCCAAAGTGAAAGCGCTCTAGAAGCGCTGGGGGCACCAAATAAAGCGCTCCTAGCGCTAAGGCAAATAAGAAGCGCTTCCAGGCGCTTTGGGGACACAAATAAAGCGCTCCCAGCGCTTTAGGATAAAAACAACCACAAAGTCCAGCAAAGTTCTTCCCTGCATGCAGCAGGGCAGGGGTGGGGGGCAAGGCTGGACCCAGAGCCAGCTCACTGGGCCTCCAGGCAGGGAGGTAGTCCAAGTGGCGGTCCTCTGGTCCAGCAGCAGCAGCAGCCCCCCTCAGGTAAGATCCTGGCAGAGAACCCCTTCTGTGGGGACACAGCCCCATTTTTATACATCTTTTCCCTTTGTTCTGGGTTCAGGGTGAGGGGGGAAAACCAGTCGCAGCTGGTTGGGGAGCACCCTTGATGTGCTCAGCCCCTCACTCTATTCACTGGCAGGGCTAGGGTCATCAGTCGCACCACAGGGGGCGGAGCCAGCATTGTGTGGAGAAAACCCTGCCCTATTCAGGACCCACGTGTACTCCTCCCCAGCCATCAGTATGCTAAACTCCCCATTCACCACTGGGTGACTCCTCCTGACCCTGGGGATTTCCCTAGTCCGTCACATGACCTCCACCAGCCAATCGCCAGACAAGCCACACATTTTACACTGCACATCGAAGTGCCCACTTCTAGAAGTGGCACTTCCATACTAGGTACATGCAGGCCGCACACATCATCGCGCAGCATTCAATCACACGAGTCCGCACATACCAAACTCGGGCCTGCACACCCCACGCATCAGGAACTACTAGGGACACATACATTCCCCATGCATTCCTATGGGAGGACAGGCCTATCTCACCACATGCACTCAGAATGCGCACGCACTTTCCTCTGGGACACAGGGAAAGTGCACAGAAACCAAAAATCACCACACCAAGTCACCAATAAAAAGCAAAAAAGTTCAGGGGTGAACCTGCCAGAAGGGCCAAGTCCAACAGCCATGTCTGAACTGGGGTGGCAGAGTGGGCTAAAGAACGGTGATGGATTAAACCCAGATCAGTTGACTGGGGGTGAGTGCTTGCAATGTTCAACACTCCGTCCATCATTCCCTTTGGTTTTTGCTCTCTGTACCAGGGGCGGGACGGTCAGGAGAACGGCGAGATTCCATTCCTTCCTTGCTTTGCATTCCTCAGCCTTGGGCAACAGGGGTTTTGTGTTCTCCATCACGGTGGGTATTACCTGAAAGTAAGTGTTGCGGAGGGCATGGTGTTCTTCCTTGTTTCGCCAGCCATCGTGAATCTTCTGCCATTTTGGGTTACTGGGTTTTGCGGCTCGGCTGGAGCATTGTGCGGAGTAATTACGGATTGGTATGTCTACCTGACCTCCAGAGTTTGATTTGCTAGCAATAAAGGTCATTTCATATTCTGTTAAATGTCACTCACAGTTGTACTCGGATGATGTAAATGTCATGCAGAGCAACCTTAAATCTGGGCAGCTATGGGTAGGTGCCGCTAGCGCTGGGTTGGCTTTGCAACAAAGCTACAATTGGGGCTTATTTATCGTATGCAACTAATAAGCATTGACTAACCCAACAGTTGGGGCCTGCTGCAGGTGCAGTGCTCCTTGGTAGTAAAGATACGGATGCAATGATATAGCGGTTAAATACCGGGCTAGGCCCAGCCTTCACCAGCACGTGCGGGGGGCTCTGATGCTTAGGATCACAGCACCTGAAGGTTTGAGGTCAGGAGTGCATTTACTAATATCTAGGCTTTCCTGTTTTCAGTTTCTATTTTTGGTGAATTCTGGTGGTGTTTTTTCAGTGTTTTCCAGTGATTTCAAAACCTCAAAAAACAGTGCTTTTCCGTGGTTACTCATTTTCGCCCCATAAAAAACAACTGAAACGGTGTTTTACCGGTGTTTATGGAACGCTTTTCTTTTATTATTGCTTGCTTTCTTCATTGATGCATGGTATTTAGACAGTGTACATACAGTGTTTATGAGGTCCAAGTACATTTTTACAAGTCGAAGGTTTCAAGATGGTTGGTAGAGTTGACTCGCCCTGATTTAGATTTATTTAAATGCCCACTCTACTTGCCACTCCTTAGAAATTTCTGAACTTTTGGTTGATCTGTACTTGGAAAATGGGATTACTGAGATCTGAGTTTGGGCCATATCTGGTCCGTGATTAGGGATGAAATTTCACCTAGCTACAAAAATAATTAATGTTGAATTTATCATGGACACAATATGTGGAGGCATAGAGTTAGGACAGAATTGTCCGCAAGCATGGCTCAGTAGTGTGTAACGCCTGCCCTGATTTACAGCATATTTTGGTATATTTTTAAGTTTTTATACCACATGTGCTCTCTGAGGAGAAGTGAAATGGTATGAGAGCCAGGGTAAGCTCAGTGGTCTTGATGTACACACTAGATATAGCCAGTGGGGTAGCTAGACCTACTGCCACCCAGTTTAGGTGCAGGTAAGAGCGGGCAACAGACAGATTGTTCTCGGGGTGCGGGAGGGGTGGCAGCCAACTGATGACTTGTTCACAGGGGTGGGGGTGGTGGTGTTAGTTGACAGACACAACTTGCTCACATCCGCTGCCCACAAAAAAGAGTGCCGCCCCATTTCTGAGATGAACACTAAGCTAGATTGTTGGCCATCCCTTAACACCCAGATCAACGCTCAATAAAATTTGCTTCTGGAGTCAGGGAGAGAAGAAGTGGCACAGAGGCTGCTGCCGCAGATGGGATAGTGGAGAAATGAATGGGCTTAAAAGTAGATGTGTCAATACTCCAGACTTTAAACGGTGCAGCCTGTGGCAGACATATGATTTCAATTATTTGCTTTCAAGAATTAAAAATATTTTTTCTTGTTACTACGCTACTGATTTTTAAAAAAAGATATTTTTATTAGCATTTACATTTCCATCTTTGCACTTACAATCAGTCACATAGTACTTTACATATTTTTTTTTAATTAGTTTATTCTGTGAACAAACATTTCCAGCAGTTGGTTCCTATACAGCAATATTTCTTAAAGCTTAATCATACACAGTACAGAGGGGAATGAATGGATGATAATAGCATTAGAGGCACATAAGCATGACAATGAGCATCTACATGGGACCATATCATGCCCGCAAAAAGATACCTGATTGGATTCGGGTCAAGTTCGCGCTATATAAAACCCTGCAAAAAAAAAAAAGTCTCTGGCCCTGGGAGTCTTACGTGCCTCAAATTGGAGTTTGGACTGAGTTTTTTCCGTCTTCCTCATTGTGACTTGTGGGGGTGCGAGTAGCATTTAGTGTCCCAGGTGGCGTGTTAATGTTGCATGCAGTAGCGACCCCCTCAAAACACCTCTGAGTCTCCTCAATGGTCTAGTGCAGCCCTATGGGGCCTTTCTGAGCTTCGACTGGGAGGTAATATCTTGCCAGCACTGGGTGCGTGTCCCCAAGATGTCTACACGCTGCTATGCTCGATTCATTCTACGCTATTCCCTCACTGTTAAGAGAGGGAGCGTCTTCCGTACCTACCACGCTAACTAGTGTAGTCGGCACCCAACAGTCTTGCAGTTCACCAGGGATGGGAGAAGGCCCATCTGGTGCTTCCCATTCAGTCTGCATGCTACTTATCTGGTCACAGCCAACCCCCCGGCACCCGTGAAGCATTGTGGTCTCCGAAACACACCACAGGGCAAGAGCCGGGTGAGTCGTTTTTCTTTGAGGTTCTCTGGCTGCCTTCTCCCCAGGTTTGTGGATCTTATCTGGATTCAGTTGCGCCCAGGTTCTTAGAGGAATACTCTAAACCACACCTTGATTACACGCTTCTCCAAGTACCTTAATATGAAAAGTTTTACTCACCTGTGCAGCAGTCTGTGTTTCTCTCGCACAGGACCGCTTGATTCAGCTGCTCTCTGTGGCGGCGAGTCTCTTGCAGCCCCATGGCCACTCGCCTGGTTCTTTGTGATGCCGCCTCCTCGTCTCCCTGTATGGGCCTGTGGGTGTCGGGGACGCCCGCTGTCACTTCTGCAGCACTTACGTTCCCTCTCCAGGTGCCTCAAAGGTCTCCCGGTCTATTCTGGATCGCCGATCTCGCCAAAGGGGTGGGGGATTCTCCGTTCTTGTGCCTCTCAGGCCACGGGCTCGGGACTCAGTGCGATTCCGCTTCGCGTTATTCCCTTTGCTGTGCAAGCACCACTCCGGTGGCACGTTCTGCCGCAGCCATGCATTTAGGCTGGTAATGTCAAATTTCATTCTGTGTTTATCGCCAAATGGTCTTGGACACTGGTTGGGGTAGCCAGTGTTTCTGTTGGACTGGATTATTGCTGTTTTGTCTTGTTTTGCGCTGTGGGCGTCAGGATTCCTGTAAATTAGCAGCCAGGCTGCCGGAGCTCTACTCTGTTGCCGCCATCGTGAAGCCAGGCAAGCTCTTCCCCTAGAAGTAAATGTTATTTATGTAAAATCCGAGTTCTGCATGGAAGGTGTCTTCACTAAAGCCAAACATTCTCACCTCCTTTCTAAACTCAGCAAACCTCCTCCTTCCAAAACAATCAAGCCAGTGTTGCAACTGCCAGTAAAGTCCATGCTGGGAAATGCAACCTAGAGCATCCTTGAAGAACCACGTTTTCAGTCTTGTGCACTTTTGACCTACCCGGTTTCTGCGCTCAGCCCCGCCCACAGGGGCTCTGAGAAGGGGCGAAAGAACAACAAAGCCTCGTTATCTAAATGGTCTTTTTAAAGACCTGTGAAGTACTCGGGTGCGGCCGCAGTCAGAGAGACGGCAGTCCACAACAGCTTCTCTCCCCCGTCAACTATGAAAATCAGTGACACTCGGTTTAAACCGGGTCAGCTGATTTTCATCCGGTAGGGTACTGTCAGTCAGATTCGGTTTAAACCGAATTCCGGACAGCCTACTAATATCCGACAGGAGATGCTGTAGTACTACCAGCTGCCCTGGGCTTAATTAGTGGGGGCACCTGCATGGAGTGGCTTTAAGTCAGACAGTGCTGTTCTCACATGCCCACTGTGAGGAAGGTTACTGACAGTGCAAGTAATTGGCACTAGGCTGAGACCTCTTTTCCAAGTCAATTGGCATGCTGTGATGAATTCATGCCAAGCCAAGGTCACATGACTGCAGATTATGCGTAGGTATGTAAAGAAAGCACCTTATGTGAGGTTCCCCCTTATAGCAAGAGCCTTTGGCCACTTGGAGCTGTTACAGTTGATATGTCCCTCTTCAGTCACTTGGCATTCTGTTAATGATTTCAAGTTTCAGACAGAAGGGACAGGTTGTCTGGTATCTGATACTATGCTCCCAGCTAGTGCTGCTTCTAATGGTTCCGTCTGGCTTTGGCTGGTTTTACACACATTACCTGTTCTACAGGAGGGGCCGCGGTGCCTCGGGAAGTGATTCGCGCAGCAGCTGCGGTTTTGTGGAGCCTTTTTCTTTGGAGTTGGGATGTTCGGTGTAAACCTCTGTGTCCTGTTTGGCGCCTGGATGGCATGCACCGTGAGAAGTCTGTTTCGTATTATTGTATTGAGCAAAGATTTCGCCGCTTGGCCAGCAAGGTCCTTGGGACACCAGGAGTTATGCATGTGGCCCTTCGCAATGTCTTGTTGATGAATGTGCTATTGATGACAAATGGGAAAACTGTTGTCGGTTCTGGCCAGGGCTCGGCATGCAGGGTTTCATCTTTCTCACCTAATAATCACATCTTAGACTTGGTCATTGATAACAGCATGGTTCATCTTTTGCCCCTACATGAGCAAAAGTCACGAACAGGCTCTGTTTGGCTATGGATAGTTAGCTTTTCTCCGCATGTGCCTCTTTTGCAGTACAACAAGGTCAATTTTGTCTCCAACGCGGGGATTGTGCGCTGATTTTCAGTTTCCAAAGCGATCCCGCTTTCGGTACCTGGCTCAGGTGCAGGTGACCTGTCCGGGTTGCGGAAGTTGTTTAGTGTAATGGTCCCAATTTCTGTTGAGCTTGCTATACAATGAAGGGAGACACCTATTGCTATGTTCAGCACATTAAGATGACAGCCCCACCAGTTCAGAATGTATGCGTTTTCATGATTCTATGCAGCAAAGCCAGAATTGTGACTTCAGTTATCCTATGCAACTAGCAAGCATTGTTAAGGCCAGTGGTATTGGTGTGTTGTAGGTGCCTGTGGTTCTGTAGCATATATCCAGAGGCAATGCCATAAGTCACACAAGAACAGGTCTGTCTGCCTTGCCTCCGGTTACCAGCCCAATGGTGGGAAAGTATAATTTTACACTGACTTAGGAAATTACAAAGCAAAGAGAAGCACGGCGAAATGCTGAGTCTGCATTGTGCAATTAGCTACGAGGGCCTTCATGGGAACACCTGAGGGTACCATATAGCATCAGGTACCATGTACACTGGGTGGGCATTCCCCTGCAGCCCAGGGCAGATATCGGGTCGCTACAGTTAAGACATATTCACCCGCGCTTTTGTCAGGGCAGCAGGCGGGTGGTGGCAAGTATGCTGTGGTACAGAAAAGTTTGTAGACACTGCGTTAGAGTCTACGGCGAAAGGGTACTATTGACCTTTTGGCATCCCAATTATTCAGGTAAGGGCAGGTTGTGCGAGGTATGTTCCCCCTGGTTCCCACTGACTTGTCTGCTCCCTGGTTAACCTTAGACTCGTCTGCTCCCTGGTTATCCCCTACAGGCTAGTCGGGAATGGGGATTCAAACGTTTTTGTTCTCACCATCCCAGGAGCTTTATGAAGGGGTTCTGCCTTTCAGCAGGTGGGGAAGATGTAGTCGGAGCACAATTGCCGATGATCACCCGTACAGTTGGCATTTCTATTTCAGAAGGGGCAGGTATAGTTGTTTATGTTTTACTCCCTGTCCTCATATCCAATTACTTGTCTAACTTTTTGGCACACTGGGTTAGAGCCTATGTCGCCAGGCTATTATAGACCACCTGGCTTTCCCAATTTCCTGGCAAGGGCAGGTAGTTGCTCAGAATGTCCCCTCAGTTTCCCACAGACTTGTCTGCCCCTTGGGCATTCCTCCTTTGGGCTAGAACTGAGACGGGTAGGGGCACCTTCTGCTACCTGTGTACCAACTACGTTGATTGTCAACGCTGGGGAGACATACACTGGAGGGCATGATTGCTACTTGGGTTGCGCCTAAGTTTTGGGGTCAAACTAGGTTGGAGCTGTAGGTCCACAGTCCTTAGGATGCATCCAGAATTCCATTTACCCTAGCAGGGCAGCAGCGATAGATAAGTATCAGCGAGTGTGTATCATACACCGGCCTTCCAGCGACGTCGTGCCCTGCGGGTATTTGCACTCACCTTTCACCCCTAGTTCCGCAGACTTGTCTGCCCCCCCCCCCGGATTGATCATTCTGCGGGTGACAACCAGACAATGGAAGGGGCATCTCTTGGGATTGGGGTCCCCATCACATTGATAGTCGAGCACTGGGGTAGATGTACCATGTAAGGCAGGGTCACCACTGGGGTTGTCCCCGAGTTCTGGGGTCAAAGTGGGTTGGAGCATTAAGTCTTCAGTCCTGGGGTAGCATCCAGCATCTCTTCAACCCAAGTAAGGCCAGTTAGGATAGATAAGTATCAGCGAGTGGGTACATACACTGGCTAGCAGCGTCATCATGCGTCTTTACTAATACACAAAGCGGCAACAAGAAGGGTGCCAAGTGCATAACGAGTAAAGATGTTTAAGAGGTGTGTCTCTGGCGACAGCTGGGTGGAACCAGTCCCACTTAGAGGTACGCCTGGGGGGATAATGGTGTGCTCCTTTCGATCCCCATGACCTAGGCGGTGGGTGAATCTACCTCATCTAAGGTTAGGCACTAGATTACAGACAGTGTGCCCAGTATCGAAGCAGCACATTCTCTAAGCGGGTATGCCTATGGGACTTCCCAGAGGGAGCTGAGCGGTCGAAATTCCCATAAACAATAGGGGATTCAGGGCTGCGCTGGGGTGCAACCGTGCGCAATGTTCATACGCCGTTAGGGACCCCCTTGTGAGCATTGATTTAGCGAGTAAAGGGACGGTGCCAAGGTTAAGTATATCCTTCCCACCCTAATAGCCTAGTGCTACTGGGGTAGCAACGGTCCCCTAACAAGTGAGTGCTGTCCCAGAGATCGGAGACACATGTGTCCAGCCACACATGGTGCCAGAAGGGTGGCATCCAGTGTGATCAGCAAATAGGTGGGGCATCGTGAGCCAGGGTGCCTGAAACTGTCCCGCCCTGGGTTGGACGGGGCTGAGTCATGTGACGCAGTGGAACTTTGCGGCGTGAGGTGACTAGTGCTTGGCACAACTTCACAGGCATAGGGCGCTTGTTTCAACAGACACTAGCTTACCCAAGCTAACGTCTAGGTCTATTGGGAGATAGATGAGACATTGATATCAAGTAGGGATGTCCGTTCATCTAGATTTGCAGGAGGCTCTAGACAGACGATCTAGCGGGCAAGACTATAGCTATTTTGGTGGGGGGCCCTGGCGGCGACGGTGGCCGCCTCCAGAGCTGTGGCGGAGTTACAGGGCGATCTGGAAGAAAATGGGTACCGAAGGGTACCTCTGCGCGGCACCATAGGGGGTGATAAGGGACCATGATCCAGGAAGAGGATCACCGAAGGGGTTCGCCCCAGTGCTGCTTGGCTCATCAGGCGGGCAGGCGGCCCAGTTGGTTGCCTGCCCTTGGATCGCCCGTAAGATAACCCACCATATTACATAACGGTGTATGTAATAAACCTGCAGCAGTTTCTTACCCAAACAAAAACAAAACAAAAGATCAAAGCCAGGCTTCAACCCGGAACCCTCCTTGACAGAGTCCCCCTACCCCGGGCCACAGCACTCCTCTGAAATTTACGACCCTGGTCCTGAGGATGATCCGAAATCATTAAGGATCGAACGGTCGTCGACCTGTGCCCATCAGCTCCAAATCCTTTTGGCGCTCTTTGATCTTTTGGTTCCCGAAAATAACTCCTTGAGAACTTTCAAATGAACAATTGAAACTGTTGCTTGGAACCTTGAATTTGTACATAATTTGTATATATCGTGTTGCGCCCCTTGCTATGGTTTTCTTCACGTTGTCACTTGCGCCGTCACACTTATGTCACGAGCACATTGTACACTTTTTCCCATAGGGTTGTTATGGTATTAAGACCGAAAAGTGCTGTTATAATCTGTTGACTATTTCGTTAATCTTCCCTTAATATATGACGCCCATGGGCGCATTAATCAAAATATTTGCAGCCTCTTTTTCTCTCTGTGTGTTTGTAATGTCTTGTACATACGACTACAAATAATTCAATAATTCCTGCTGAGATATTGTTACAATTACATTGTTATTACCCTGATCTCAGTTTGGTCTACGGGTTACACTCCTGTGGTTTTTTCTAATCTGTTGACAGAAGCACCCTTCCGACTTTTCAAACAGATGAAGGCATGTAGCGTGTCCCATTTATCGCACAGGTAAGTGAAAGGAGGTGTGCGAGACGCACTTTGTGCAAAACAAAACAATGGTGCAGCTACCATAGGTGAAGATACGGCAGGGCATGCCTGCGCTGTAATAAAAAAAAAAAGAGTTCTCCAGGGAATAATACTTAGTAACTGACATACAAACAATCTTAAGCTAATGTACAAACAGCAATAAATACACTTGGAAAATGTAGTCAATGCAGGTGAAATATACTATGAACACAGACAGCTGCCAGGCCCTGAAGGTAGTTAATGCTTAATGGCAAGTCGCCACTTAAGAGTCCAGTAAAAGAAGGAACATTCAAGGTATAAAGGGGCAAAACAGAAGTAAACAGCCATCTGTTTAACGGGTTAGATAGAGAGACTGATAGGACCAAGGTTGAGAATTGTTCAAGTGTTCCAGTATTTCTTGAGGAGCAGGCGTTCAGGTCTCTTTTGAAGCCAGAGTAGGAAGAATCGTATTGTAAATCCTTCGGTAGAGAGTTCCATATGCTGGTAGCGTTACCCGAGAAAAGCGTGTGCCTTTGTAGATTTCTTTTTTAGTTTGGGAGGAACAAGAAGAAGTATGTTGGAGCTTCTCAATGCACTGGCTCTTCCTGATTGAATGAGTTTGTTGTCCAAGTATTCAGGGGTGTGTGAGTGAATGGCTTTTTTCCTTCTATAGTAAGCCATTTGAGGGACTTGAGTGCAGGCATGATGTGCTCAAATTGTTTAATATCTGTTATGAGCCTGGCTGCCATGTTTAGTACAGATCTGAGGGGAGAGAGGTGCGATTTCAGGGCCCCGGTGATGATAGCCTTCCCGTAGTGAAGTTTGAAGAGGACTAGAGATTGAACGATCCATTTCAAGTCATCCGAGGGAATTAATAGTTTAAGTTTTTTATGGTGTTTAAGTGTGTGCATCGCTCCTTTGGCTGAGTTTCTGATGTATTCTTTCATTGACAAGTCTTTATCCAAGGTGAATCCTAAGGATTTTAGCCAAATTGGAAAGAGTGAGAGTACAGTTTAGAACCGTCAGGTCGTTGATCCAGTCTTTGATAGGAAGGTGTTTAATTTTGGGGGAGAACAGGATAATTTATGTTTTGGTGGGATTTAATTTGAGATGGTTAGTGTTAAACCACCATTAGATATTACACAGTGTGACATTGAGATGACGGATGTCACTGGGGATTTAATTTTGTAGTATAGTTGTGTGTCATCTGTATAGAGGTGAAATTTGATTACAGCTTGCTTCAGGGTGATAGAAAGGGGCTCTATGAAGAGATTAACCAGTAACGGGGAGAGGATTGAACCCTGGGGGACTCCAAGAGAGACCAGTGCGGGTATTGAGAGGCAAGACTTGATTTTGATTTGTTGTGATCGGTGTTGGAGTGAAGAAGTGAACCATTTTAAGATAATGCCATTTACACCGGCACAGATCCTCAAGGATTCCAGTAAGGCTGCGTGGATCACAGTGTCAAAGGCCGCTGATAAGTCAAGAAGGATAAGTATGCATGCATCACCATCGTCTAAGGATCTATGTATGTCATCTGTGATATTAAGCATGGCAGAATAAAAGAGTAACACTGCAGTGTACCAATCGGAAACCAGCAGGCGGTTGCCTAGTCATTTTTCAAGTACTCCGGGTCTAGAAGACAGCGCTTACGCTCGACCTAAAAAGGAAAACACCATTTATTGATTGTTTTTGTGCTGGAAGATTTCCCTTCCTGTACAAAAACAATCTTGCTCGTAACATAGACGCCCGTGGTGCAAGGGTACTGCGCTGGTGCTCGGCAGCACCCAGTCTCATTGTAAATATGCCCATTTCTGATGTCTCCCTTTCATAAAACTCAGCACACCAAGTTGCCTTGCTGCTCTGCTTTGCGAGAAATATTAGTAAATCTGCCCCATAGGGATGTAATACATCAATTGGAGAGGCAAGAAATACTGTGAAGAGTATTAATGCATAAACAGGAGAAGAGAACCAAAAACCATATGAAAGAAGCAGGGTAGCTGTCAACTGTGCAACGGGTAGAGTGACTGCGGACCCATGGGTGTCAGGGGCCCACTGCACACCAATTATAGCTATATTTTACAACCCAATTATTTGTGGAAGCCCCCTTTTCCTTGCTTGTTCCAGGGTCCATAGCACACCTGCTATACTACTGCATGAAACAGCAATGGCCAAGAAACCCAAGAAAGGGCCATAATGCATCAATAGAGAAGCCAATAAACACAAGACATGTTCATAATGCATAAATAAAAGCAGGAGCTAAAGGTACTATATGAATTTTTTTTAAACGAAAGGAAATTGTCAAAATGTTTAATGTAATGATATGGGATAGCATCTATCAAGGAAAGTGTATAAATTCAAAAACTGTTTATAATGTGCAAAGTAGGTGGAGCAAAATAAGATCTAGAAAGGCAAAAAGGGCCATAAACAGTGGCGTAACATAATCCCCTGCAGCCTCAGATGTGCGAGCCCCCATGCTCCAGTGGGCCCCCTCAGCAAAAGTGCTAGGTGGCGGGCCATGGATGGAGGCCTCCTCCAAGTACTTTGCTGAGCGCCCCCTCAAGTTTCATCATACCACTGGCCATAAATTGGCTCAAGCTAAATCTAAGTTACACCAGTGTAATTTGCATGATTTAGGTAATTTTGCATTGTGTTTGAGCTAGAACTGTCAGCCTTGGGGCGGTCTTCACCCAAACTGTTTGCCTTTACCCTCCTATTTTTCTGAATTTTTTCTTGCTGACCTTCGGGCTCTGTACACTTTGCCACTGCTTACCATAGCTTAAGTGCTTGTGCTCTCTCCCTCCAATTGGCGTATTTATAAGTCCCTGGTAAATCATATACCAGAGCTTGTAAATTAAATGCTACTAGTGGGCCTGCAGCAGTTATTGTACCACCGACTTTATTAGCACTTCAAAACAGGTCCCAGGTCTGCCATTGCAGCCTGAATGGAGTTTTAAAGAGCCAATTCCACTTTGTAAAATAAAGCAGTTGACAATCCTTTATCTCCCCTTTTATTGCATATGTCACCCTTTTGTTAGAATCTGGGTAGCCAATAGGGCAGAGAGCATTCTAACTGAAAGGTTAGACACGTAATTTAAATATTCACATGTCCTAGTAGTGAAAAACTCACAAATGTGTTTTTCACTACTGTGAGGCCTACATCTGCCATAGGAGAAAATTGAGTTGCCTTATTATGTTTAATACATGCTAACCTTGATTCCGAAAAGGTAGAGATTTAATGTTTGGTGTCTAAGAAATTGTAATTTTAAATCCTATTTAATGGTAAAGTCAGATTTTAATTTACAATTTTGAAAATGCTCCTTTTGGAAAGTTGTCATTTTCCTGCCTTAGCTATTTTGTGCCTAAAGCCTGTTCCTTGGTCACATGCCTGAGTGTAGTTGGCAGTTGGACTTTACTTATTCCTCCCAGACAGCCACACAATAGAGGGATTAGGTGTGCCTGGATGGCGGTCACTGGCAGGATGGGGGCAGCGGAGTTGGGCACATGCCCACTTGAAAATCAATAAGGTTGTGTCCTGCCTTCACATTAAGGACTTCATACCACTTAAAAGTTCAGGCAGCCAGGTTGGAGCCAGGACAGGGGAGGCGAGAAACTCCAAGGACTTTTAAAGGGAATTCTCTAAACACTTCTCTTACTTCAATGAAGGCACCAGGTATAGAAATAGGACCACCAGACCCACTCTTCAGTTCACTTTCTGGACCTGCAGAAGGACTCTCAGAGGACTGCCTGCTGCTGTGGCATGCTGTGTACTTCAGAATACTGTGTTGCTGCATTTGGAAGTATTGTCCTACCGCCTGAGCCTGCCTTGAACCCTCAGAGTCCTGCCCAGCTGCTTGAGCCCTGTTCCACCTCTTAACCAAGGACTGCCAGAGTGACTCCAAGGGCTGATTGGCTGGCCTCCTGATCAGAGAACCCAGAGATTGAAAATTCTCCAACCATCTTGAGCCCACACCTGGACCCAGCCTGAGTTCTAACCTTCCAAGTGGTGCCTCTCTAGTCCTGGATCCTTGGAAGTGGTACTAAAGGTGCCCAGATGGACAAAATCAAAAACTTGGGAATTCGATTTTTTTGGGCTAAAAACTGCACTGAGAACCGAGAAACCAGTTTGCTTGTCTATCTGCACAAGATGCATCACCAGTAAGCCTGACTTCACTGCAGCATCTGTTACGTTCTTCTCTTCAGCACCAAATCCTGTTCAGCAGTGCTTTGCAGAAGGGGTATCCGGCCTCATGCAGTCCTTGTTGGCTACAATCTCCAGCCTCATCCCGCTGGAGATTTTTAACTTACAGAAAAGAGACTTAGTCCAAACAGCAGAATCTTCACTACAACTTCATCCAGTGGCTCCGCGACAATGACACTACTTCCTCGAACAGCTCCTGTAGCCTTGTTCCACTGAACTTCTACCATCTCACAACATTTTTGTTGAGATTTCTTTCAAGTTTGAAGGTAAGCACCGGCTGCGTCCAATCCACTTCATAAATCTGACTTGCGCTCCATTACAGTTGGACACATTTTTTGACTTTGCCCCGGTCTCACACGACTAGATTTCCGCAGCCTGTGTTTTGATATTTTAGATGCTAGCTTTTACCTTATACTTTAAAAACTCATACATTCGGTTCTACTGACTGAATTTTTGTCTTTTTGGAGCTAAATAATTTATAAAAAGTTACTCTATTTTTCTAATTTGGTGTGGGAGTTTTCTTGTGTGGCATTTTCACTTTATTACTGTTTGTGAGCTGCAAAAATAATTTATACATTGCCTTTAAGTTAAGCCTGACTTCTTTATGCCAAGTAAGATGGTTAAGCACAAGTTAATTTAATGACTTTTGTGGTTCACCCTTACAAGTTTGGTGGTTGTTTCTTGAGCATGGTTAATAATCCCACTCAACCAGCAACTCAAATTCACACAGCTTGTTACATGAAATTCTGGAAATTTTTCCGCCATTCGGGATAAAATTTTACAGTGAATACCCGGGAGCAACACAAACAGCCAAAACCCAAGTGGCTGTTCCTACCATTAGTCGTTTTTTTATGCTATGTCTCCAGCAAAATGCATCCTCATGTCTAAAATTAACACAAGGACGCATATTGTGCTAAAATATAGAGCTAAATGATGGATTTGTATTTTTATTAGTTACGCATGGTTTTTGCATAATTTTCCTACATTTTTGTGTAATTGTATGAAAGCAAATTACACAAATTATGTGCACCTCTAGCCATAATGCACCAAGAATAGGAGTAGATTACCCCTATCGAGAAGCATCAAGAAACATAAACTAGGAAGATAATACATTAGTATGAAGAGGAGCTAAACTGTTTCAAAAGGAGACAAGAAAGAGTCATCCATTAGAGGAGAAAATAAACTCTATGAAGAAGCGCCAATAAATGCATAAAAGGATCACGATGCCAAAGTAGGAAGGGAGTGAGCTAACCTCCATCAAGAGGAGCCATGAAACAAAAGCAAGGGTCTAATAAGGTTATAATGAATGAAAAAACGTACGACATTTTATAGAGTGCTATGAGTGTATCAAGGACCTTTCATTCTTTTGTGGTAATAGGTTATTTTCCTGCAGACCTGCCTACCGTGTCAGCTGTACGGTTACTCTTATTTTATATATTTTTTGTTTTCCAGAGTACTGCTGAATTTTTATGTTTTCTACTCAGTGAATGTCTTGGAGAGTCTTTCAAACTCAGAGGGTCTGTAAATACAACCTAGACAATACATTATTTAACATGACCTCCCCATGCTGTCTATGGCAATGGGATGCAGCAAATGCTTTCTGGAAGAAATTGGGTTACAGGTTGAGGTGGGTGAACCCTACTCAAGAAGCAGCCACTACTCTTGTCAGGGAGAAGTCACAAGCAAACCCCAAATTATCCTGTGCTCATCTCTCTGGTAGCATGGCACAGGGCAGTCAGACTTAATTTAGAAGCAGTGTGTAAAGTATTTGTGCAACACTTCAAACAGTAACAGAATGGAAACACTACACAAAAAGGATCTTACACCAAGTTAGAACAAGCATTTGCAATGCAATAGGTCTCGCATTTACAAGAGTTTGAGCTATTAGCATTGTAAATGACACTGCCTTTTATTTATGTTTTGAAAAGCTGCAAGTGGTGCATAAACGCACACTTTGGGCTTATAGTCCTTGCTTACGAGAAGCAAGGCTGGCAGTAAAATAGCCGCAGTTGCTGCCAGCCTTGCTTCTCATAAGCAATGACCAGAAGTACAAAGTGTGAGGTTTTCAAAACACATTATAAAAAGGCATTGTATTTTTTAAAATGCCAATAGCTCAAACTCTAGTAAATGCGAGACCTATTGCATTGCAAATGGTTGTTCTTTTGGCAATCCAGCCGATCAAAGGAGATGGTAGAGAGGCTATGCTCCATAGGAGGGACAAACATAAATAAGATTGACAAGCTTGGACACAAATAAGAAGCAGACAAATGAGTGACAGGGCATTTATTTACTTACTTATTAAATATTACGTGTCTTACTCAGATGGGCCTGAAAATTGACCTTTTGTCCTGAATTGTTGTCCTGAATTTTGACCCGTTGCCCAGGATTTTTATGCTGTTTGCCCAGAATTCGCCTCCATGCCCGGAGGTCACCCAAGAGGCAGAGAATGCAAGCAGATGCACAGAGAGACAATTAGACTTAATATTGGACCAAGCATGCATGAAGGGAGAGAAAACAGTGATAGGTGTGGAGAGGATAGAGTCAGAACATGGAGCAGAGCACAAAATAAAGAGAAAAATAAGAGTGTGGTGAGTGTTCAGGGTAAATGTCAAGAACCATGGAAACAAAGAGACCAACAACATACAGTGTATTTAGGCATTGCAGTTTTTTGGGTCATCTTTGTTATTTGTCCCAGTATGAAATTCCGCTGTCAGATTGAATGACATCGGTTTGTCTCATGTCCCCAAAGTGTGTCACAGTACTGATGCTGTGTCACAGTGATGCAGTAATTGTCCCTTGCTTTGTAATTACCTGAAACACTCCCATCTCTGTCTGCCTTCCATGTATGAAGGGGCAACATTCAGACATGTTCTTGCCCCCTGATCCCTGCCAGCCATGCTGTGTGGCCGCCAAAGCTTGACTGCCGCCGGGCTAACAACACGACCACAAAACAACGCCCTAATTGAGGGACCGGGCACGGCAGGCGTGCTGCGCCGGCCTTATCTCCGCCATTACAGAGTATCGCCATCCAGAGCTGCTTTAAAAGGGCCACTCCACAGAAAAAAACATATTTGCTGATGTTTGTGCCGGGGAGATACATATCAGACGAGCAGCATAGAAGGGGAGAAAAGAGAGAAACCGGCAGGAATTGGGAATCGAGCCGCTGTGAACAGATGCATATATTTTACTGGGGAGTTTAATTTTGTGTGTTTAAGCAGAGATTACCACACCTTATCAATGCGCCGACTGTGTACTGGCGGGCGCTGTGTCAAGGCCACGGATAAAGGAAACAGCGTGCTGGGTATTTTGTTATTATTAGTCCCGTCAGCGTGTGTTTTATTTTTCCCCTTAATTAAATTATCGCAAGCTGCAGGCAGGCGGCTGCGAGCTGCAGAGATTGAATAAACGCCCTCAGCAGGTGAAAGGAGCCGGAGGGACGTGGAGGAGCTGCCGGTGGCCTGGACTGGTTCTTAGATAGTTGGTTAGGTTGGGACGGGGACAGTTGAGGCTTGAAGTGGGCGACGGCGTGGGCCAGATTAATAAGCAAGAAGGGGGGGTCACTAAAATGTTTGCCTAAGCGGATGTGTGTGTAAATAGGTTTCTTTACTTTTTAGCTGATATCCTAGATTTGCTCATGAAAAAGTAATATCAATGAAAACAGTGGTGTGCGGGCACCACAGAGGAGCAGGGCCGGGATTCGAAAGTAGTGGTGCGCGCGCACTACAGAGGAGCAGGGGAGGGAGCGCGGCAGCGAGGCGAACGAGCGCTGCTGCGTGTGCTGGCCACCGTTGGAAATGGGCGTTGCAAAGGCAGGACATGCGCCCGCCTTTGCCCAATCGCATGCCTTTTTAAATAAAATAAAACACGCTAAAGCCAATGGCGGGCATCGAAAGCCTGATCACACGCACGAGCATGTGAGCAGCTTTCAGAACCCCCTTACAAGAGGGCTCGCGCTGCGCAAGCAGTGCTATGCACTGCAATGCAGGCGCGAGCCCTAAAAATGAAGTAGTTCTGGGTTCAGGTGTGTTGGACTTAGCCCTTTTTGCAGGGTTATCCCCAAACACTTTGCTTCTTCCTCCTATTTTTCCCTGACCTGTGTTTGTTGGCTATAGGACTCTGGGCACTTTACCACTGTTGATCAGTGCAAAAGTGCATATGCTCTCTGTGTAAATTGTAATCATGATTGCTAATCCATGCTTGGCATTTTTGATTTACTGGTAAGCCCCTAGTAAAGTGCACTGAGAGTGACAGGGCTGTAAATCAAATGGGGGTCTGCAGCACTGATTGTGTGACCCACATGAGTAGCCCTGAAAAGGTATCTGAGACCTGCCACTGAAATGTCTGCGCGCAGTTTTAAACTGCCATGGCGACCTGGCAAGTGCACCCAGTTGCCAGGCCCTAACCTTCCCTTTTCTTACATGTAAGGCACCCCTCCGGTAGGCTCAAGGTACCCCCATGGGCAGGGTGCAATGTATGTAAAAGGTAGGACATGCACTGGTGTGTGTGACATGTCCTGATAGTGAAATACTGCCAATTTTGTTTTTCACAATTGAAAGGTTATCTTCCCATAGGATAGAATGAGAGATACTTTGTAACAGCTTACAAGTATAACTTCACATTGGGACAAGATGGAGAAATAAAGTTTAGGCTCTCTGAACTCAGAATATAATAACGCAACTTTTAGTAAATGTGGTTTTTAAATTGAGTGTTTGAAAATGTCACTTTTAGAAGTTAGGCATTTTCTTGTTTAACCATTCTGGGTGCCTCTGCCTAGTTATGTATTGACTGTCTGGTTTTGGAGTGACAGGGGCTGGGGATGTGCATTCCCTGTTGACAGCCACTGGGGGAGGGTGGGGGGTTGAGGATTGCCTGGCCCTTCCTGGATGACTCAGGCCAGAGCTGAGTGGGGCTTGGCTTCATTTTGAGTAGTGGAAGGAGATTTCCTTGCACCTGGATAGCGCCTCTCTCCCTTGCACAATGCTGTTTCCACCTCTTGTGGTCATACTGCACCAGTGAGGACAGTACTGGTTTGGACTGGGCTCAGAGACCCTTGCATAAAGAGAACAAAGACAAAATGGGGTATAAGTAGTAGACCTTAAACCCCAACACTTTACATCACTTCTGGACTTTGCCAAGGAGAAGAGCTGAAGAGCTGTGAGGAAGAGTACTGCCCCTTTGCTGTGTGCTGTGTGGGGTTGGCCAGCAGTTGCTGTGTCTGCCAAGGAAAGGACAAAGATTGGATCTTTGGTGTGAACCTGCTTGAAAAAGATCTCCAAGGGCCTGTGTGTGCTGGCCTCCTGTTCTGAAGTCTCAGGGACAAGAGACTTCACCCCCAGCTCCCCTGAGCTCTGCTGCTGAGAATTCTGACCTGCCAGGAGGTGCCTATTCCAGTTGTGGGCCTCCGGAGGTTTTGCCTGCTGTTGGGAGCTGGAAGTAACCTGAAGAAATTAACGCATCGCTCATCTTGCGCCTGTTTTTCCCGATGCAGCACCACCTTAAGAGAAGAATCTCCAAGCATCGCTGCACCACTGCTGAGACAACACAGCGCCTGTCGAAGCTGCAAGAACCAACGCATCATGGGATCGCGGTTGAAGAAACCGCTGCAGCACCGCTTGTCACCACCGCATCGATTGCCAACGCATCCCAGATTTCCACGCATCGCACCTGTGTGGCAGGTTTTACCGGCACCTCACCAGCGGATTGGAACTGTCTTGGAGTCAACACATCACTTCCCCTACAGTCCATATTCGACGCATCACTTCTCCTGCGTGCAGCAGAACTTTCGCATCGCCTCTCCAACGACTCAGGAACTGACACATCTCTTTTTTTCCCGATGCTTCCCTTCTCTGCGGCTGTTTGACCTTGTGAATTTTGACGCATCTACAGGTGCTTTGTGGAGAATCACGCATCCATAGTTTTCTATGGACCCAGTTGCTTGAAACCTGTTATAAGTCATAGTCTTATTACATGCTTGTTGGATTTTTGTCATGTTGGTCTTGTTGAGCTTAGAAAAGGATACTTTATTTTTCTAAACTGGTGTGATGTCCATTTGTGGTGGTAACACTGTATTACTGTGTGTTTTAAGAACACATACTTTACACATTGCCTTTCGGATAAGTCTGTCTGCGCATGCCAAGCTACCCAGGGGATGAGCAGGGGTTATCTAAAGTGTGTATCCCTCTTACCCTGACTAGAAGGGAGGGTCCCTATTTGGACAGAGGTACCTACCTCTGCCAACTAGAGACCCCATTTCTAACAAGGTACAAGTCCAATCCCTCTATCTCAGACAGAAGGGCAGCAGGGCAACAATCCAGCAAGGCACTAGTCCAGAAGAGCATCAGTCCATCAGTCCAGCAGAGTGGTAGTCCTTTGAGCAATACAGCAGTGCTTCTTCCTGGCAGAGTCTGCACAGGTCAAAAAGTGCACTGAGTAGTTGGGGTTGCGGGCCAATATTTATACCTGGTGTATCCTTTATGTGGGAGGAGCTTCTTGAGTTCCCCTGTGAGGTCCACATGCTACCTGCCTTCCATGTTCTGGCTCCAGACTAACTGTAGGGGGGATACAGCCCTTTGTGTGGAGGCAGTACACTGACTTTTCAAGTGTAAGTAGGGCTGTGCCTATCTCTGCCCTCTCATTCTGCCACTGATGTCCCATCCTGGCTCACTCAAACTCCCTAATGTATGTGGCTGGCTAGGAGGAATACACAAAGCCCAACAGTCAGCTACACCTAGTCATGTTACCCAAAGGCAGGCTATAGGCCTAACGGTGAGGGCGGTCATCCTGGAATCTGGGGGACTGGGTTCGAGTCCCGTCAACGACGCTGAACATCCTGTGATTCTGGGCAAATCACTTAATCTCCCCGTGCCTAACAAAAAGTGAATGTGTCCTCATGTAATGCAACTGGTGCTATGTAAAGCGATCTGATATCCGATTCCAGGTCAAGTTCGCGCTATATAAAACTCTGTAAAATAAAAAAAAATAAAAAAAATTGGTCCCACCTAGAAGTTGCAGCGTATTAAATGTAATAAGGTAACTCCAAAGTCATCCTGTGGCTGAGGTAGGCCTTGCAATATGGAAAAACAAAGCAAGAGTTCTTCACTACCAGGACAGGTAAAATGTAAAAGTACATATCCAACTTTTTTAATACACCACACCCTGCCCTCTGGGCTGCCCAGAGACTACCCGAGAGGTGATTTATATGTATTAAAGAGGAAGGTTTGGTCCTTGCAAAAGGTTTATTTTCCAGGTCGAAATGGCATTTTAAAACTGCACACACAGGCTGCCCTGGCAGGCCTGAGACATGTTTGAAAGGGCTACTTCAGTGGGTGGCAAATCAGGGCTGCAGGCCTAATAGTAGCATACAATTTACAGGCCCAGGGTACATACAGTACCACTTTACTAGGGGCTTACAAGTCAATTAAATATTATGTTATGTTATTAACATTTATAAAGCGCGTCTAATACCCGAAGGTGTCCTGGCGCTATAGAAGAGAGGTCCATCCTTAAGTCGAGGCCAGGTATGAGGGTGTTAACGTGTGAATAGCCATGTTTTAAGGGCCTTCCTAAAATCTAGATGGTTTGTGGTGTTTCTGAGATGGAATGGGAGAGTGTTCCACGCTTTGGTTGCTCTCACTAAGAAGCTTCGCCCACCCCAATTCGCTTTGTTTGCCCTTGGGATGGAAGCTAGTTTTGCCCCTGAAGATCGCAGGCTTCTGCCGGGTGAATACCATTGAATATGGTTTATCAGATAGGAAGGACCAATACTGTGTAGGGCTCTATGTATGATACACATAGCTTTGAACAAGACTCGTTTATTTACAGGCAGCCAGTGTAACCTTTTGATCTCCGCCGAAACAGAAGCATATTTGGGAATATAAGAGATCAGTCTAGCTGCCACAGTTTGCAATAATTGCAGTCTTTTCAGTAGTCCCTCCTGAATATTAAGGTAGAGGCTGTTACAGTAATCTAATCTTGAGAGTGCCAGAACTGATATAATTATCCTTTGGGATTCTTTAGGCAAGAGGGGCAAGATCTTTTTACAGGACCGCAAAGTATGCGAAGGAGCAGAAACTACTACATTGACTTGATCTTTGAGGGAGATTTTATTATCAATAATGATTCCCAAATTTTTACTTTTTTTCTAGGAAGAGGTAACGGTCCCATAGTATCTGGCCACCAGGCCGGTGTCCAGAAGTTTGGGTCGTTTACAAAAATCACCACCTCTGTTTTGGAGGTGTTCAACTTGAGGCAGTTCTGGGCCATCCAGCTGCCTACTGACGTCATACACTCCTTAACCCCTTCGACGCTCATGACGGAACGGTTCCGTCATGAGCGTCGGTTGAGCTGTGCTCATGACGGAACCGTTCCGTCATGACCACGCCCGCGCAAGCAGCGCTCAGCACAGCAGGGGAATCCGCCCCGCATGGAAGGGGTTAAATGCGGATGCTGTATTTGATGGTCCTCCCGGAAGTAGAGAGACCACAATCTGTGTATCATCCGCATAGGAGGTAAGGTTGAACCCAAAGGATTCTACCAGGGAGGCCAAGTTTTTTACATATGTATTAAAGAGTGTCGGACTAATAGATGATCCCTGCGGAACACCACATGGAAGGGAGAAAGGTTTAGCAGTAAAGTCTCCAAGGGTCACCGTTTGTACTCTGTCTGCTAAAAATGACTTGATAAGTTTCCAGGCTTTTCCTTTGACTCCAATGTCGTTGAGCCGGTCCATCAAAAGACCATGATGGACTGTATCGAAGGTAGCGGATAAATCAAGCATTATCATTGCTGCCTTTCCTCCTTGATCCAAAATGGCTCTAATCTCCTCAGTTGACTTAAGAAGCGCTGATTCAGTGCTATGTCCCCCTCGAAAACCATATTGGGTGGGATCTAGCACCTGGCCTTCTTCCAAAAATTTGCTGAGTTGTAAGTTCATTATTTTCTCCACAATTTTTGCAGGCAAAGGGAGCCTAGATATAGGTCTGAAATTGTTTGGTTCGTTGGGATCCAGATGTGATTTTTTCAGGAGCGGGAGGATAGACGCCAGTTTCCATGTTTTAGGGAAGTAGCCTTGAGCGAACATTGTGTTAAAAATAGTAGTTAAAATAGCTGACACTCGTTCCGGGGCTAATTTTAATACTGGAAGAGGACAAGGGTCATTAGGAGAACCTGATTTGGTTTCCTCCAATAATTTTAGCACCTCAGTGACTGAGACAGAGTTAAAAGTGTGGAGCTGAGTGTTATGGTCACTTAGACCATTTGTAACTACCAACCCCGAAACAGATGTCGCATTTGTGGGAAGTGCAAATGTAGAAAAAATGGCTTCAACCTTATCAAAGAAGGAATTGGCTATTTTATCACAGAGTCCTTGACTAGTTTCTATGGGAGGCGGGGCCGGAAGAGCCAAGACTGTGACTGTCTTAAATAATTCTTTAATAGAGTTTTTTGCCTTATTAATTTTAGTGGTAAAGAAGTCTTGTTTAGTTTTATAAAGCATTTGTTTATATTGGTTCAGAGAGTCTTTGTAAAGTTTTTTATCCTGTAAATCATACTTCCTTCGCCAAGATCTTTCCAGGTGTTTACAAGGAAGTTTTTTATCTCTAAGTTCTTGCGAGTACCATGGAGAGGATGGTCGGACTCTGAAATTGCGACGACTTATTTTAGGAGCCAATTCTTTACACACCCCTTCCAACCAATTGGAGTAGTTCAGTACTGCTTCGTCCAGATGTGGCATTTGATACAAGCCAATTTTATCATGTTTACTGGAGAGAGTACACGCACTTTAGCACTTGTTAGCAGTAGTAAAGTGCACAGAGTCCTAAAGTCAACAAAAGCGAATTCAGAAAAATAAGAGGAGTGAGTGTAAAAGGTCTGGGAATGACCCGTAATGAAGGCGTGATTGCCAATCATCAACACAGGACAGGAGGAAGTGAAGAACAACATCATATCCTCTCAGGGCTTTAAGTAGGATGAAGAAACTGGGGCAGTGTGGACTATGTAATTAAGGGCGTGGCTTAAACACATAAACTAAATAGCTGTAATTCCGATAGTGTTCCACCCAACTGATATGTTGGTGTCTCTATAAGCTTTCTGTATTGCATAAAGCTATATAACACAACTAATATACACCTAAAACCAACTAGGGCTATTGGCTTTGTCAAAGATTGTTGGCTGTTTAAAATAAAGCGATATACAAGAGTAATTTTTACATGGAAAAAAAAAAACCCAAAAACATTTTAGCAATAGCTATTACTCTTAGGGAATGCAAGGTTAAGTAAAACATTTGAAACATAAACAGGAACTAAATCATTGACATGGATCACCTAAACGCTTCTTTACATTCATTGTTTCAGTAAGGTTAAGGATAATGATATAGGATCTGATAGGAAACCCTTCCAATGTCTATTTTTAATTACTACCCGGTTTGAGATTCGGGCGGACCTGGCCCACTTAAAGCCCTGTATCATGTTGTGAGCTAACCTTGTGTAACATTATGTATATAGTGTCCCAGAAATCGGTATAGGTGAACACTTTTTAAAGGTAACAGTTCTGCGACAGAGTTATTGTATCATCCATTTCTCACTTGCGGTGTTTAGGGTCCCCATAGTCTATGAGGAGAGAGTAAGTGTGAGTCCTAGGAGTGGGCATTCAGTTCATCACTGGAAGCATCTCTTATGGGGGTCCCATTACCCTCTGTAAAGTAATGGAATGCATTTTACTCATACATAGCCAGGGTGTGTGGTTTTGGCCACATGGCTTGGCATTGACGAAGGGACCTGCCCTTCTGATGGGGAACAAGCTAGAAGTCTAGGGTGTCTCGGTCCTGCTGCCATTGAGCCCTGGTGATGGTCAAGAATGAGTCTCAAGGTGGTTCCTTGACAGCCCCTTGACCTGACCAGTTTCTGAGAAAGACAAAAAAAGGAATAGCCTTAGTGACAAACCTTGGGTCTTCTGGATGAAGGACGAAAGCCATTGGTAGACAAACCAATCCTGGTCTAAGTGAGTGTAGGGGTTCGTCTGTGCGGGCATGTCCAGACACCTAGGCACTCAAGGACACATTGAACAGGTTCACACAGCCTGGACCACATTACAAGCAGCAAAGCTCATCTCCTGAATAAGTGTGGAATGCTTGTCAGTACATGGTGAAGTCCTTCTTTTCATAATAAAACATTCAATTTGATGGAATCACACAGCTTTTAAGTTAAGTTGTTTTTCTGACTATTTTCCAGAATTCAGCTACTCTAAATAAAAGACATCACTTCGTTCTTTTATAAACTGTTCAGCTTGTTTATTATTGTTTAAATTAACTGGCACATTTTCGGATTTTCACTGGTGTTATTCTATTACCACAAACACATAAAGGAGGAGGGTGTAGTTTTAACACATTAGGAAAAGGCAGTGAGTTTAAGAAACTCATTATTCACTGTCTGTTTAATTGAGCAGTGCTCACTTTACAAGCTGAAATGATTTACACATCAGGAAAGTGATACCAAGTGCACTGAAAGTTACTGTACAATGTAGCAGGAGGACCAGCAATATTATCAAACCTAAAGTGCCCTTTGTATGTAATGTCCCAAGGAAGCATATTGCAGGTGGTTAATTGCCTGTAGGTGTACATCTGCACATGTCATGTTATGTTATGTTTATTTGTATAGTGCATAACTCACCCCGGAATGTATCCTAGCACAGAAGCAGGAGCTGGATGGGCCGAGCCAGGACCAAAGAGTCAGGTCTTCAGTTTATTGTAGAATTCAAGAACTGAGGGGGAGGCACTAATGAGCAAGAGAAGGTCATTCTGTGCTTAGGAGGGAGGTAAGAGAAGTCATGACTTCCAGATCTGGTTCTGCATATGTGGGGAGGGGGGGGGGTCGGGGATGCAGGTGTCAGTAGAAGTCCAGCTAATTGGAGCTATCTAGTAGATTTGTGGAAATGTATGTGAAACCAATGTTGTCTAATGTGTGTGTGAGGAGTTTGAAGAGTGCTCGTTTGTGGATTAGGAGCCAGTGGAGCTACTTGAGGTGACGGGTGATGTGAGTGTGGGATGGGAGGTTGAGAATTAGCCTGGCTGCTGAGTTGTGTATGGTCTGGTCAGTTGAGCATTGATTCCAGCAGAGAGTGCATTGCCGTAGTCCAGGTTACTAGTGAAAGAGAGCTTGGGTGACAGTTCTTTGTGTGTTGGTGGGGTGCCATTTGAAGATCTTCTTGAGCACATTGAATGTGTAGAAGCAGGAAGCAGAGACTGTGTTTATTTGGCCAGACACAGTAAATTGGTTGCTGATTACTATTCTGAGGTTCTTTGTGTGTGTTGCCAAGAGAGGTGTAGGTCCGAGTTCGGCAGGCCACCAGCTGGAGTCCCAGTGCGAAATGTCTTTGCCAAAGAATACTACATACTTCATGTACTCAGCACAGTAGTGTGACATTGCTGACACAATAGTAATGTGACTATGTCTGCTCACACTCTGCATGAGTAAGTGTCATTGCTTTGACACATGTTGCCTCTTTCCTCCAAACACCGCCTGTCTCCTTATTTATTATTCATCATTATTATTTACGTAAAATATGTTTAGCCATATTACTTTCATTCCCAAGGACAACAATGGAATGAACCAAAACAGGAAAAAATTGATAGGAAGGATAAAGGAAATAATTAGCTGAAAATAACACCTCATTGGGGGAATCTGTTTAATCTATTCTCGTCAGTGCAAAATCAGTCATTTAAGATGTTTCAAAGTGTTAATATGTACCCACTCAAATAAATCAAGCCAAGCCCCTTGCAGAAGCACCCGAAAAAGATTGCTTTGTCTGATAAACTAGTCCTACTTTCTGATTTTAAAATCTAGGAGACTGGAAGGTCTGGGGACACAGCTGTGGAAAGTGGAAAGAGGACAATCTTTAAATGAGAAGGTATCCCCTACATATATTTGGGTCACAGAGGAGGTGGAAACAAACAACAACTAAGAAAAAACCTCTAATCTGACCCACTTTGTTTTACTGATGGCTAAAAGCTCATCTTGTAGACATATCCCCAAATTATCTTCCTACAACATGATTATTTCATAAAACTGTATTTTATTATTTATAAAAATATTTTTTCATTTTTTAATCTTTTTTCACATATGTATCTACTTTATCATTATAATTAAACATTCGTGTATTTACCATTCAGTATAAAACTTGCCATGATACAAGCTTGAAACACAATTTACAAAATATCTGTAACCCCACAGAAACACCCATCAAACATGCATTCTCACCTCTCAACCCTCTACAATCACACTAACATTCATACAACACAAAGGTTATGAAAGGATTAAAAAATATGTGTGGGATCCTATTTAATTCTTGCAGAGACAATTGAATTCCTTGTACAGTTGCGTCCCATCAAATTCTTCTCCTGTATATGCCTCTGGTAGGATTCCCCTGTGTCTAGAAATGGTCTACGCATGTTTCGGTGGATATTACATCAAACCACCTTCATCAGGACCAAAAATATACTAAATAAATGTCAACAAACACGTGGACGGGGGTTATCTGAGCGATTCTGTATGGCTCTCATCAGGTAGATACAACTACAGAGCATGTAGCTCACAGACCATATTGGGCTCTATCTTTATATCTTCTTTGGAACGTAGACTGGTTATCCAAATTTCTTGATAGGACGTTTCTGTACTACGTCTGTAGGTTAGCAAAAAGATTGGTTCTTTTTTTTAGAAAAGGATTGGTACAAACTAATTCTTCCCAAATTAGCTGGTCGTTTGTAGCTTATTTCTCATCATGGTCTAGCCATTGTAAAGGGAAACCATCTTAGCTTATGTTCCAACTTGTTATCCGTGTGGCTGGAATTGTGCTGTCCTCTCTGACCGCGACCTATTTCCGTCAGCGATTTCCCACGAGTTCTTTTGTAAATTGTGTTTCAAGCTTGTATCATGACAAGTTTTATACTAAATTGTAAATACATGAATGTTTATTTATAATGATAAAGTAGATACATATGTGAAAAAGGATTAAAAAATGAAAAAATATTTATATAAATAATAAAATACATTTTTATGAACTAATCCTGCTGTAGGAAGTTAATTTGGGGATATGTCTACAAGATGAGCGTTTAGCCATCAGTAAAACAAAGTGGGTCAGTTTAGAGGTTTTTTCTTAGTTTAAGTGAAAAGAGGATATACATGGCATAAAGTTAATTACTACATATAGTGGTATATCTAATTTATTTAATCTTATTATGAAATGGCTCCTTTTAGGAATTTATCAAGCACAGGTTTCTGGTGCAAAGCCTTAGTAGCATATCCTGTCCCTTTTATAAATGTTCTCTGGATTTGCTTCTTAGCAATGGATGTACAAAGCTTTTATTATGCGAGAAAAGTCTAGCCTTGATCCCAATTATTGGTCTACACAAAGTCAACATAGTTTCCACTTAACTTCGCAAGCCCTTAGGGATTTTTTCCATGTAACTTGGTAAAACGTCTTCAAAATTGCAAGTTGTTGCTGAATATGGATGAACCATTTATCGTCCTCATATCTTTGATACTGGATGGATGTTGGCAACCTTTTTGTTTTCACATAACAACTTCAACATAATACAAGAGCCAGGATTTATCAAGAAAACCCACATGTAGAAAGGTTTGGCAAATATGAACTGCAACCATTGAGTGGGTAAGCATTACGGGAATTTGTAAAACCTCAAACATATCTGTTTTAAGGCTGCATGATGCCGCACTGTGTAAGGTTCGCACACCAGGGGTGGGTGGAATATCTGGCTCCACCCATATGCGGATTATGGGGGGGTCACGGGGTGCTGAAGGTTCAGCAAAACAATCTTAGTAACAGTCCTCAATGGGTGCGGTTGGGCCAGAATATCTGGTACCAAATTGGGGGCAGTGCTTGTAGATTATGTGATGCATTTTATAAGGCAAGTACTCTTCTATTAGCCCTGCTAATATGCAAAATTGTTTATCCAACTGATACAGTCCTAAGAACGTCAAGCAATGAAATTGGCCACGTTCAACACAGGGGTATATTAAGAACCAGTACATTAGCGTGGCTTTCCCTGACAGAGAGAGGCCTGTGATTCCAGGGTAGTCATATCTCAAAGTCCACATCAAAGGTGGTGGATTATTTGTGAATCAGAAAGGGCTACACTCAAGCAGATGGAATCTTTTTGTGACTTCAACCTAACTTCTCCTTGATGTAGTTTTTCTCATAAGCTTTCGCCTTTAGACCTCCTGTTTAGCAGACTTCATTTTTATTGGACTTAGAACTCTGTGTACTTTACCAATTCTAACAGTGCTAAAGTGCTTGTCCTCTCTCCCTAAAACATGGAAAGATTGACATATACCCAAGTGGCATATTTAATTTACTTGTAGGTCTCTAGTAAGGTGGTGTTACCTGTGACCAGGGCCAGTAAATTAAATGCCACTAGTAGGCCTGCAGCACTGATTGTGCTACCCACCTAAGTAGCACTTTAAGCATGGGTCACTGTGTAATGCCAGTTTCCCCCCCATTTGCCCCCAGATGGTGCTCAGGAGTCAGCTGTTTCATTCCACTCCACCCAAGTTATGTCTTTCCCTACTAAAAAGAAGTCCAAAACAAAGTGAAAGGGGCCGCAGGTGATTGCAGCCAAAGATGCTCCTCTATGTAAGGTTCCTGATAAGCTCTGTGGTCCAAGTTCCAAATTAGAGGGGCTTCAACTAGGAATTGAAGATAGGGGTTTTCATTACTGCAAAGACCTACTTGATGCCATGGATCAGCGTTTGGTGTCCACCCTAACTTTAATTATTAACAGACTTTCTGTTGTTGAAACTCTGATAAAATCCTGTGCTGGATGCTTGGTCTACATGCTTAATACCGTGACTGTCTCGACTGGAACTGCCTCTGTTTGTTGCCCGACTGGTAATACATGGGCATCTGTCCCTGTGAGGGGAGAACTCCCAGGACTGGAACCTTTGTCATCCGCCTCTGTTGGCCAAAAATAATTGGGTCAATCACGAGGGCAAGGAAAGAATGATTGTTCGAGTGATGCACTTGTAATATTGAGCAGGCAGTTCCGTATGTCAGAAGCGCCAAGGGCCCCCTTTGGGCCTGCCCTGAATCTTCCTTCAGAGTCTGCTTGCTACGTGGTAGTCCTGGCAGGAGCTCCCTCCCTTGCGGCTAATAAAAGCGAGCCATGGTGAGAACTTAAAAATAAATGCTTCCAGTGGCTAGGTACCAGGATATGTCTAACTGATCAATACCTTGTACCAGAATGCTATTATAAGGTATGTAGGATGAGTGGGGAAATCCATTAAGACTATAGAAGGGGGTTGTCTGGTTATGAATTTTCGGGATCCTACTCTCACAGGAAGATAATTCATGCATGCGGGAGCAAGGAACTCTTACATAATGGCATCAATGTCTTACCTCTTTGTTTTATTTTATAGGCCTACACATGATAGTCTTTCATTGAATAATAGGCCCACCTGTTTTAGGATGGGAAGTCATAGTCTGGACCCAATGGGTGGTACTAGGAGAACCGAAGTCCAACAGACAATTATTAAGTATGATTGGAAAAAGGGGAATCGGTTTGGTTACCTTAGTGACCTCAATGCACTGGATTGACTGGCACATTGTGGAAATACGTGCAAAGACAATCCAAGCCAGTCGCCCCCCCTCATCATTAGCAATAACACTCCACAAATGAAGGGTGGTAACTCAATTAGTGAGGCATTGATAGCTCCTTCACATCAGACCTTGAAAGGAAAACCCTTAGCTATTGAAGCGTTAAAGATTATCTCATGGAACATTGCAAGATTACAGAAAAAATTGGTAATATCTCATTGACGGGATATGCAGCTGTTTATGACATCATCTGTTTTCAGGAAACATGGATAGCGCTTGAACGTTTTATTGAGGGGTTTTATCTGTATCATAAACATGCCATCCCCTTGCCTGAGGGGCGAGCACAGGAAGGTTTGGCCATCTATATTGTCAATGCCTTTCAGGGGAAGGTGGTCAAGTATATCAACAATACCTTGTTCTTCCAACTACTCTTATGAGCTATCCATGAAGATTTGGATTTTTTCATTGTAAATTTCTATAATAACTGCTTTGATGGGATGCGTTTACAGGTTGTTGCCGATCTAGACATGGCCTGCCATTTAATGTTTAGGGATCATCCCCATCTGAAACTCCTTTTATGGGAAGTTGATTTTAAGGCCCATTATTGCCCATTTCTGAAAAAGTAGTATGTGGGATATGAGATTCCCAGAATGAACCCTTGATGCTCTAAACAACCTGTTCATTAAGTTGGATCTCAGGATGGTTAATGAAGTCATTTCTAAGGAATGTAGGTTCCTCCACTATTGATTATGTTTTTATTACTAATGACCTAACTAGTCGGGTGATGGAATTTGATTGTTAATTCACTGTGTATAGCGACCATGTGGCTCTGACATGTAGTGTGAGGTTAAGAGGTTTTATTAAGGTCCCCTTATCTCTTGGATTTTTGCCACATCTGGCAAACAAGAATGGATATATTATTAAATGGGGGAAGGCTGATCACAATAGTTTCCTTGCCACTATAGTGACACACACTAGGGGTGAGGTGGCCATCTGCCTGGATCCGCAGGCTGACCCAGTCGCAATTAAAAGTGCTTTTCTGGGTATTTCAGCCAATATAAACTATTCATTGAGGTGGGCCAGCCATCCCATTGAGTCTGACACCAGGGACTGGTTCGATGCAAACTGTGCCAGAGCATGGTGGGAGCTCCAGAAGGCTCTGCGTCCCAAGCCTAGAATAATGGAATATATTAGGTCAGCAAATGTGCTCTATAAAGAGGTTCTGGAGACCAAGAAGTACCAGATAAAGTAAGAAGCCTGGGAAGTTCTACAAAAGGTGAGCAAATTAAAAGACTGTGTAACCTTTTGGAAAGTAATCAACGCTCCTTACTTTAAGGAATCCTCTGATCAGAATATGGAAGTCCACATACAAGAAGAGAAGTGGATGGATTATTTCTGTAGTGTATATAATGTCGAGAATAAGGATCAGGTCCCACCTGATGACACCCAGGGTGCTCATAGGGGTAATTTTATTTATTTGACATTCCAATTAGAGGAAGTACAGAGGGCCCTGAAGAAAAGTAGGAGGGTTAAATCTTTGTGCCCCCCTGGGGTCCCACTCGATGTATTTTGTGAATCCCTAGACCAGTGGGCACTGCTGAATATGAATGTTTTTAATGCCATTGCAAAAGTAGGCCCACCATCTACATGGCAATATGTAAAAGGGTGGTCCCAGTACAAATATATCAATCAAAGGCGATGTAAATAAACAATAACAAATAAATCAAAAAATGAGAAAGCTGTTCAAGTGTTATTTAATCACACTGAACAACCATTGCAGTTTATAGAGAACACAATATTCAAAAATCATTTAAAAATCATCATAGATGTGCCCAAGGGGGGTGGAGAGGGGAAGGGGCAGTGACTTGTGTGAGGTTGTGGGGTAAGTGAGAGATACTACTAACAATTGTATACAATCAAATTGTTGGGCATGCTTATTCAATGCCACACATTACACACATGGTTCATGTCACAATAAACTACAATGAATTATGTACAGCCATGTAAGACGAAAGTCACAGTGCGACATGCGCTGTTGGCGTTACTGGCATCGGTTGTATGTCGACGTTTCGACCCCTGGATTCATGTAGGTATATATCAGAACCTTACTAGCGGGGTCTTCCTCAGGACGAAAGTGCAAGTGGGAGGGCAAGGGCACCTAAAGAACAATAAAAAGGGGTTTGTAGGTCAGATCTATGAGTAGATTAAGATCAGGACAGGTTGAAAAGGAGTGTTGACTTAAAATTACCGTATCTGACGGAGTTGGCAGTATTCAAAGGCGCATGGAGTCGTCTAAGAAGGCGGGGTACATTACTTCCGAGGAGTACAATGGAGAGAGTGGTAAACACCTGTAACGATAAGCACCCTTATGCATCAAGCCAAAATCCAGTCGGTAAAATACCGATTCCTTATTAGCTCCCGGTATTAAGTAAAAAATACCCAATCCCAATGCATCAACCCAAAAGCAGAAATCGGTATTTAAGGAATCCTTAAATAGCGATTCTTTAAATAGGGATTCCTTAAATACCGATTCCTTAAATAGCGATTGCATTTAAGGAATCCCAAAGTGAGATTCCTTAAATGCAATGCATCAAAGTTAAAAAATTAGCGATTTCGCTAATAAGGGGAGCAAATTACCATGAAGATGAACTGCATGGTAATTTGCAAAAACTATGAAAAATGCACTTTTGTGCATTTTTCAAAGTTTCATGTTGCGCACACACATGCCCTTAGAGCATGTGTGTGTGCAACATATGTGCACATATCATTTTCAGGGGTGCAACAGGGTGTCCTTTTGACACCCTGGCACCCTTGAAAGTGCTCCAGCTATTAGCGATTCGGTAATACCGAATCGCTAATACAGAATGGCTTTACATTCATTCCTATGGGCCTCCAAGCCCATAGGAATGAATGGGTAGGTAGTCCTTATTACCGATTCGGTATTACCGATTCGGTAATAAGGAATGTTAAGGAATCGCTATTTGAATAGCGATTCCTACATGCATAGCCTTTTGCTATTCCTTATTAGCGATTCCTTATTTTTCGCTAATAAGGAATCGCAAATGCTAATGTTGATGCATATGCCCCCTAGTGTCTGTCAGTGAGGCCTCTGCAAAATGTGAGGTCCTAAAAAAAACCTTGAAAAATATTAGAGCCAACTTACTCAGCCAATGTGAAGAAATCCCTTAAACAAATCGATGCAGTCCAAGTCCTGCTGGGAAAGCAGCCGTGGTCAAATGACCAACGTTTGAAGCACGATGGCTTAAACAAAATTATTTCTGCTGGAGGAATGAATCTAAAATGGAAGGAGAGAGAATACAATCAGCGCTAGGGACCGTGCAGCCGTTCTTAGGTTAAGTCTGTGGTGGATAGATAAGGTTTTATTAAAAAGAAATTAGTGGAGAAGTTCTGTTGGCATTAAAAAGGAGAATTGGATGAGATTCACCGTTCCAGATTCCATAGTCTGAACATACACGCCATGCACCTCAAATTTAACGCAGCCCGTATGTGTATGCCGTGTAGTTAATTCTAGTCGGGAAAAAGGTAGGAATTGACCTGCTAGGCCGTGAACGAAAGCAGCGGTCGCCGTGCATTTAGTAAGGCTGTTTAAGACAATGGGGTAGCATGGTCATAGTCAGTAGTACATGCAAATAAGATAATTAAAACCGGATGTGCCCTCGGTCTCATCAATCTTATACACATATGCGGGTGTGGATGAAAACGGGCCAAAAAACCCAAGTTGTTAGTTCGTTGGCCAAGCGGTCATGCAATCTGAGTGGGGGTGACGGCTAGCCAAACGTGGTGATAACGTCGGAGAAGTACATCCCAGTATTTAGTGATAGCTTTTCTTCGTTTGAATGACTATGGCGAAGCGCCGTAAGAAACAAAACTAAGGTGCCTCGTTAGTCAAGTTAATAACGTGAGGGAAGGAGGCCGTCACGATTCGGTTGAGGCGCTGCAGCGCTCAAGTGTATTAAATAATTGGGGGGAAAAACATGTCTCCCGGGAGACGGATATAACGCACTCACCCTCTTAGTGTAGCCTCCTGTCAATGATGGAACAGAACGTGCGAATGGCGCTGTCAAATATATTTACAGGGGAGAGACGTGCAATGACGTAGTTGCCGGTATGGAGCCGCCGCTGAGTGCCGGTCTTTACGTAGTTAATCGGAAGGGAAAACAGACTTGAAATATCCCGCTTGTTGTGGTAAAAGTTCATATAGTGACTTAGATTGTGTTTCTCAAGATATGTACATAGAGTCTTAATTATGAGCTAGGTTCTTGATGCATCAGCTCTGTTGTACATTAATGCACATTGTATATCAAATTAACCACATGCTTATCACTGATTATCGACGTGTTAGAGACATTGACATTATTAAACATTGTTGTCACAAAAGTGAAATTAGAAATAAAAAACCTCATTAAACACAGTCAAATTTGTAAAAAGGGAGAGGGGGAGAAAAACTTTGTTCATATCAAGAGAGCACCTTAAGAAAATCTGAAGCATAAATCACAATGTTAACGCATGTGCATACAGGTAGTTAGGAGACAACGTTAGGTGTATAAGCATGCTAATCGCGCATTATTATTATCGAGTTAATTCAACCCGTTGGCTATTGTGTCCAAGCGTAACATCCATTTAGATTCCCTCAAATTCAAGATAGCGGAAAGATTTCCGCCTCTAGGTCCCAAATTCGCTTTTTCCAGTACCAGCCATTGTAAATCATCAGGATTATGTTTCATCAACCCACAATGTTCCACCAACGGTGCCCCTGCCATGGTGCACCGAATCCTACTGTGATGCTGCAGTATCCTTGATTTAATCTTCTGTTGTGTCTGCCCTACATAGAGTAACCCGCATGGGCCGATTATGCCTTAGATGACATTCACGGAATTACAGTTTGTGAAGGAATTCAGAGCAATCGTGTGTTCCCTGTAGACAAAGGTCTTGGTAGGAATAGTAGTCTTACACGCCTTGCAGTGTCCACATTTGTAATGTCCTTTGACCGGTTGTAGGTTCCAAAGTGATTGAATTGTTGGTTCCATGGCGCTTTCCAAAAAGGAATGGACCACATGATCCTTGACACTTTTAGCTTATTTGAAAGAGTGCAATGGTGGGTCAGGTTGGTCAATGTCATCTGCCACTAGGCTCCAATGTTTGTTGATGACTTTTTTTATTGCGTTGCTTCTCATAGAGAAAGTAGTGACGCAGATTATTCTCTGAGACAAAGTGTCATTCTTTTCTCTGGGTGTCAACAAAGTTTCCCGAGGATTGAACCAGGCCCTTTTCTGTGCCCTCTTTACCAATCTTCTCGGATAGCCCCTCGTCATCAGACGAGTGCTGAGATTCTCAGACTCAGCCATGTAGTCCGCCCTCTTTGTGCAGTTCCTGCGAATGCTCAGGAACTGACCAACCGGTAGGTTGTCTCTCAGCCCACGTGGGTGGTGGCTGTTATATCTGAGGAGGGAATTCCGTTCAGCCGGTTTACAATACAATGTAGTGTACAATTGATTATCCTTGCAGCAGATTTTGATATCCAGGAAGGCTATTTCTTTGTTATCCGATTGTATAGTGAATTTGATGTTCTGATCGCAGTGGTTGAGCCAATCATGGAAGGTGTCCTAGTCGGTAGAGTTTCCATTCCAAATAATCAGTATATCATCAATATACCGTTTCCACAGGTTCACCGGGTGGTAAAAAGGGTTGTTGTTGAATACAAATGATCTCTCAAAGTGGTCCATATAGATGATTGCTAAATCTGGGGCGAAGGCTGCTCCCATGGCAACGCCCTTTGTCTGTAAATAGTACTGTCCTTGAAAAAAGAAGAAATTTTTCTTCATTGCTATCTTCAATCAGGTAATGATAAATTCCGTGGGTACTGTCATCGGTGCAGGCCGTGTGTTCAGGGCATCTCTCATTACTTCTAGAGCCGGTTCTTGCGGGATGCTTGTATATAGAGATACAATGTCACATGTTACAAGTAATTGAGCACTCGGATTGAAGGGTTGTTGGTCGATCAAAGTGATAGTTTGCATAGTGTCTCTTAAGTATACTTCGGTATTCTTAGCCAGTGGTTTTAGAAAGTAGTCAATGTATTTACATAGGGGTTCAAGTAATGATCCACATCCAGATACAATTGGGTGTCCAGGTGGGTTCCGCATATCCTTGTGGATTTTGGGCAAAGTGTATATGGTTGGGAGCCACGGATGTTTCTGATTAATGTACTCGAACTCGAGTTTACTTAGAAACCCTTTTTCCCTGGCTTCAGACGTAGCCCTCAAGATTTCTTCAGCCAGTTCGTTTGTGGGGTCCGATCTCAGTTGGGAGTAGCTGACACCATCTTGGAGCTGTCTCATAATCTCCGTTTTGTAGGTTGTTGTATCCTGTATCACGATTGCTCCGGCCTTGTCTGCAGCTTTTATAATTATGTCCTTGTTGTTCTTAAGGTTCATAAGGGCGGCTTTCTCCAACTTACTGGTATTCGGAATAGTATGTTTGTATGTGGAAAGTAGTTTCATCACATCCATCAGTACCATACTCTGATATGCCAGAATCCTGTTGCTCATAGTGTTGGTAGGGGGAACAAAGGTGGATGGGACCCTTAGTCCTGTCACTGAGTAAGATGGGGCCGTTGTAGAGTTCTTGAAAAAATATCTGAGATGGATCTTTCGGAAGAAACTGTGTAGTTCTATCTTTGTGTCAAAAGTATTCGGGTAGGCCGTCGGTACAAAAGACAAACCTTTGTAGAGTATTCTTTGCTCATCATCCTTCAAGGTATAGGAAGAGATATTCGCCACTGGGTTATTGTTACCTTCTACCATCTGTATACCTTGCGTCGTGTTGATATTTTCCCATGGCTCTCCTGTTGGAAGCGAACGTGCTTGGAGGTTGCGCCCCGGCCCCTCGTTATATCTCTATAAACTGCAATGGTTGTGCAGTGTGATTAAATAACACTTGAACAGCTTTCTAATTTTTCGATTTATTTGTTATTGTTTATTTACATTGCCTTTGATTGATATATTTGTACTGGGATCACCCTTTTACATATTGTCTTGCACCCAGGTCCCAGTGATTTTGGGTATACCCTTTTTCCAGAACACCATCTACATGGAGCACTTTGATTATAATCCCTATTTTTAAAAAAGGGGATAAATCCCTCCCAAAAAAATATAGGTCCATATCCCACCTGGATTCAACAATGAAGTGGATGGGGCATGTCTTATTGCATAGTTTGGAGGACTGAGCGATGGGAAATAACATTTTAACAGATACACAGTGGTGGACGAAGGCTTGAATTTATCCTTGCTTAAAGGGAAATACACTGTTGCAAAAAGGGCATAATTTATCTTTCCTTTATGGACCTGTCTGCAGCTTTTGACTGTGTATCACATTCTAAACTCTGGTTCATCATGGCAGAACTAGGAATAGAGGAGACAATCATTATCATCATAAGACTAATATATAGCGATGCAAATGCAGGTGTTCACTACTGGTGAAATAGTTAATGCACCGGACACTTTAAGATTTTGAGAGAAGTAAGACAAGGGCAACTACATGCCCCTTTTCTCTTCACTCTGTACACAAACAGGGTTGAAGAAGTACTGAGTTCAAGATTGCGGAACACACCTTACGTTGTCTCCCACCCACTATCTGTTCTTTCTTATGAGGATGACGCAGTATTGATTGCACAAACAGGCAGAGGGCTCCAAGGGCTCCAAAGGGCTGATAGATGACTATATCATCTTTATGCATGATCCTTGATCTACAAGTTAACATTTCTGAAACGTTTACAACAATATGTGGAGCAAGGCCTAGGAGAAGACCTGTGCATATTATTAAAAAGTGATAGAGACAGCAACATTCTCGTATCTTGGAATACTATTTGATGGCAAATATGTCTGAAAACCCATGATTGCAAAAGGGGGACCCTGCATGGTGGTTACAGATTTGGGAGAAAGTTGGGTGCCAGACTAGTTAGGGAAATCCTAAAAATCTATGCATGCATGTTAGACCTGTTTTTTCCAGCGGGATTATCCCTAGACCTTTTGCTTTTGGGCCTCCTCTTTGTCACCTGTTTTTGTTGGTTTTAGGACTCTGCCACCGTGAATTAGTGCTGAAGTGCATATGCTCTCCCTGTAAATTGAGTTTATAGATTGGCGTTTCCATGATTGGCTTATTTGATTTTCCAATAAGTCCCTAGTACAGTGCACTGTGTGTGCCCAGGGCCTGTAAATCAAATGCTGCTAGTGGGCCTGCAGCACTGATTGTGCCATCTACACATGCAGCCTTTCAAAGGGTTCTCAGACCTGCCACTGCAGTGAGTGCGTGCAGTTTCTACTGCCATGTCCATCTGGCAACTGCACCCACTTGCCAGGCCCTTACCTTCCCTTTTCTTACATGTGAGTCACCCCTATGGTACGACAAAGGTACCCCCATGGGCAGAGTGCAGTGTATGTGAAAGGTAGGACATGTACTGGTGTGTGTGACATGTCCTGATAGTCAAATTCAGTGTATGTCATTTTTCATTATTGAAAGGCTATCTGTCCCATAGGATACTTTGTAACATCTCACAAGTATAACTTCCCATGGGTTCATCACAAAAAAACTACTGTTGCACTTCATTTCAACTTATATGAAGCCTAACTTATATTTGGCTTCATATAAGTTGAAACGAAGTACGACAGTAGCTCTTTCTTTTTAATGTGAGCAGACACCGAGCAGTGAATAAAATTGATCGTAGTGCGAGGGGGTGTCTAGCTCGTTTTTAGCGGGTTAGAACTAGGCCTGGGCGGTAAACTCCGTTCCGCTCGCGGAATTTGCGTAATTTGCGTAATTTCGCGCTCCGCGGAGAACGCGAAAATGCTCAAAAGTCTGCTTTCCGCGATTTCGCGAAATTATTGCTTGTTCGCGTTCTCAAAATGCGTGTTCGCGAGATATTTCTCCCCGAGCACGCAAACAGCAATTGTGAACAGGAAAAAAGCATCGCGAACAAGCAATTCCGCGTGATCGCGGAATTTCCGCGTGCTCGCGGAGATTTTTTACCAATTCGCGGAGATTTGCGTAACGCATTTACGCAAATTCCGCCCACCCCTAGTTAGAACCATACAATTCATGTAGGGAGCTCTAACTCAGGGTTCAGGTTTTTTGTGATTGTTTCACTAATTGAGTTGGAAACATTATCTGCACATTTATTTTTCAGTGGAAAGGTACCGATGATGATAAGTGGAACACACTGATGAGTACAGTAGTTCCCTGGCGGTTGTTTCCGTGCGGTACCTTCCCACTTTTCACACACTTTTTTACACACTTTTCATGATGAAAGGGTGTTAGGAACTGGTGGTGGAGTCACAGACACAGGCAGGATTGTGTTTTTTAGGAATGAGATAGGAACACCCTGTAAGTACAGCAGAAGTATTGCGTGTACTATAAGTATCCTGACCAGGAAGGGAGGCAGGTGATGTTCAGGACACTCTATCTATTAGAAATAGAGCAGGTTTTTTGTGATGAATAATTGTGAGTGGAGGGCAACCTGCGTCTTTTCCCTCTGAGCTCTTGTTTTCAATGGTAACTTCCCATGGGGATAAGATAGAAAAAAATATATAATGCATTTTTTTAGTAAAGTTGAATTTTTTATATTGTGTGTTTGAAAACACCACTTTTAGAAAGTGGCTGTTTTCTTGCTTAGCTATCCTATGTGTCTCTGCTGATTTGTGGATTGACTGTTTGGTTTTGGAGTGACAGGGGCTGGGGATGTGCATTATCTTCAGACAGCCACTTGGGGGAGGGGCTGTTGAGGTGTGTCCTGCCTTCCCTGGATGACTCAGAGCTGAGTTGAATAGACCTGTGCCTCATTTAGAGTAGTGGGAGGAAATTTCCTTGAACCTGAATAGGTCCTGTCTGCCTTACACAACGCTGTCTCCCCCTCCTACCAGGATGCTGGACCAGAGAGGACAGAACTGGTTTGGACTGAGCTAAGAAACTCTATGCCACAAGAGAACAAAGGAAAATGTGGCAAAAATATTGGGGCCCAAACCCCAGAACTTTAGATTACTTTTGGACTCAAGACCTCTGCCAAGGAGAAAAGCTAAGAAAGCTGGAAGAGAAGTACTGTCCCTTGGCTGTGGGCTGTCTGGGGTTACCCTACAGTGGCTGTTTCTGCTAAATAGAGTAACTGTGGGGCATATTTACAAGCCCCTATCGCCACCACAGCATCACTTTTCAGGACATTGTGGTGAGGAAAGGGGCTTCACCTTATTATACAAGGCAGCGTTAAGCCACTTAACTTGGCTTAACGCTGTGTTGTAAATAAGGCACCCTTTCACGCTATACTTAGCGTGAAAGGGGAGGGCAACGGGTGTTACGGTGGGGAAACAACCTTTACAACGCAGTCATTACATCACACTACATTTACAACACAGTCATTACATCGCAACATCCTTTACAACGCATGTCAATACAAAGCAGCCATTACATTGCATGTCACTACAACGCATGACACTACAACGCATGTCACTACAATGCAGGCATTACATTGCATATCATTACAACGCATACCATTACAACTCGTAGTACCCCTACACTATCCAACACTTACCCTACTGTTGCACCCCCTGGAGTTAGAGTAGTAATTTTTACCCCTACACTATCCAAACTTACCCTACTGTTGCACCTCCTGGAGTTGGAATAGTAATTTTTACCCCTACACTATCCAACACTTACCCTACTGTTGTACCCCCTGGAGTTAGAATAGTAATTTTTACCCCTACACTATCCAACACTTACCTCAAATGCAATGTAATGGTATGCGTTGTAATGGTATGCGTTGTAAAGGTATGATGCGATGTAATGGAATGCGTTGTAAATGTAGTTTTAAAAAATTTGTTGTAGTGGCATGCAATGTAAATGTATGCATTGTAAAGGATGTTGCAATGTAAAAACTGCTTTATAAAGGCATGTGTGTTAAATGTATGCATTGTAACGTCATACATTTGTTGCGGTGGGGGTTTCCCCGCAACACCCATTGATTTTGATGCTGCCCCATATTTACAAGGATGGCGTAAATATGGGGCAGCACCAAAATTAAGACCAGGGAAAACTTGGTCTTACCCTGGCGCAACAAGGAGAAATGATTAATGTCTCGTCTTTTTAGCTGTTTCCATGTGTGCTGCGTTGTGCAGCACACATGGAAACAGCAAAACGCCAATGATTGTTTATATGCAGGAATGTGTCCCTTCCTCCACATAAACAATCATTTAAAAAAAGGATGTTTTTCAAATTCTGTGTACTGCATTATGCAGCACACATATAAGTTACAAAATTCAATTTAAAGATTGTTTATGTGCAGGAAGGGCCCATAAAAAATCACTCCCCTCAATGCAGGCACGCTTGCACTATGGTGCAAGGGTGCCTACAATGGGGGTTGGCGGTAGGCAGCTAAATTTAGCGCCAGCGCAGGTAAAACATAGGGCTGCACCATATTCTTGTAAATTTGGTGCAGCCCAGTGTTTCTAAGGTGACGGAGCATGTCGTTAGCCTTCAAAGCTTAATGACACGCTTCACCACTTTCCTTGTAAATATGCCCCTGTGTGTGTATCCTCGTTGAGAAAGATCTTCAAGGGCTTGGTGTAGAGCTTGCCTCTAGTCCTGAAGTCTCAGGTACACAAAGATGTCAACCCCTCAATCTTCCTGCACCTGGAACCGCTCTTTCAGCTGCCAATGATCAACATCGATGCGGGTGGAGCAATGCCGCAACCTGCACCAAAGCCGTGGACACCGCTCGTGAAGTGCACAACGCACCTCCCTGACTTGCACTGCAGCCCCGACGCCTGTCGACACAGCAGCGTATCAACTCTGTAGCTGTCACCAAGGGCACTGCCTGCTCCGGAGCAGAGGGCACCACTTGTGACGCTCATAACACACCGCCCCAACCCGCAGCGCAGCCCAACTTCACCAATGCCTTTGCGTCAGTCTCTCTAAGCTGATAACTGATGTGGGTGACTTTCCGAATTTATTGACCCCGCACTTTTTGAGGAACCGACCCCTTGGTGCCACCTCCCTGGCAACAGTAAGGTTAACGGCGCCTCACCTCCCCTGCATCGCAGTAAGTAACCAACGCCTCACCTCCTTTGTGGTCGTGAAGAACCAACGCCCCCGGCGTCAACGAAGCATCATCTCCCCAATGCCGTGCACTGTCTTTGCTTTCATCGTCTGCCAAGGTATTGTTCTTTGGGGTCTGTGTGACTCTTGGCCCAACGCTGCGCACCTTGCAGTCGGCGCTATACTTTGGGGATTTCATCTGTCATGACGTCGTAGTAGCTCCAGGTGGAGTTATTTGTTGCTACAACCTTTATTTGTGTGAATAACCTACCTTTGGTGAGATCAGAATATATGGATTTTGAATTTTTGTCGTTTTGGTCTCGTTGGTTTTAGATAAAGAATTGATATTTTTCTGAACTGGTGTGGTGTCCATTTGTGGTATTTTCACTGTGTTCCTGTAGGTGTACACAAATGCTTTACACACTGACTCTGAGATAAGCCTGTCTGCTCATGCCAAGCTACCAAGGGGTTGAGCAGGGGTTATTTTAGAAGTGTATCTCCCTTACCCTGATTAGGAAGTAGGGTCCCTACTTGGACAAAGGTGTAAACCATTGCCAACTAGAGACCCACATTTATAACACTGGTGGTCAGCAGTGAGGATTAGGTCTTGCATTTATGCCTTAAAATGCAGTGATTGGTATACACTACTAGTAGAGGGCAGACCATTACGCAACCACATACTGTTTTTTTCTGTTTTCTGGTGTCCTCCTTGTATTTGTGATACAGAGACTCTGATTAGCTGTTGCACCTGCGAAGTCTTGACAAAATGGAAATCAACTTTTGTCACCTATACATCTACACGATGAAGGAGATAAAAGCCTTTTGCAAGGAGGGGGGACAACCTGTGGAGAGAGGATCCACAAGGAGGGATCTTTAGGCACGCCTGTATTTTTATGAGATCACACTTTGGGAAGCAACTCTACCAGATGATTCTGAAGAGGAGGACTTCTCTGATAGTGAGGGAGAAACAGGGAAAAATGAGTGGCTTCTAGCTGTTGAGTGGAGGCTGAGAGAGTTTAACTGGGAACTCAAGAGGGCGGAGACCAAGAGGGCCTTAGCCCAAGAAAAGGAAGTGTGTGTAGCTCAGGAAGTGAGCATGGCTGGGCTGGAGGTGGAGTCCAGCTCAGATGGTGGCAGCAAAAAGGTGTAATCTAGTGCTGATGGAGAAGTACACACACCCAGACATGTGGCGCCTGACTTGAAGGAGGGTGTTAACATACACCAGGTGGTTCAGGTTTATGAGGTGGCTCCAGTGGTGCGCAGGGTCCCTGCGGTGGATTGGGAAACTCGCACAGGGGATAATATTCTTAGTTGTAGGAGGGACACTTTACTGACTCTAGATGAGAGGTACAGGGAGAGGGGTTCCCTCATGGTAGAAGTCCAGGTATGTGAGTGTGGAGACTGCCCAGAAGAGTGTGGGTTGAGTGGAAGAGACAGAAATACACTGTCTTGTCAGTCTCAGGAGAGTGATGGGGTATTTGTGCGAGGCACTGGATGGTGAGGCAAAGAGTAGCTTGGTTTACACCTGTATGGGGCTGTGTGATTCAGTTGTTGGAGAGCATATTTTAAGTCCCTGTCTCCAAGAGCTATGCCAGCACCTGGTGGAGTATGAGTTTCAGACCCCAGGGAGCTCTCACCGGAGGCAGACCTTTTGGTGGATTCCAGAGGATCTGAAGAAGCATCTATGTGTGATCCTGAAGGAGGTGGCTCAAGTCTTCTCCAACCAAGTGAGGAAGGGGAGGGTTGTGGTAGCCCAGATAGGTCCCAGAGTAGCGCGAGGGGTGTAGGGTCCCATGTCCTGTCCAAGAGGAGAAGGAGTGGGGGTGGTCTATGTCCCGAGGTGCCCGAAACCCAGTCTCAAGGCCTGGTTGGTTCCATGAGGGAACACCAGGATGGGAGCCTTGTCTGTAACAGGAGACCATCCCCTGAGGGGGATCCTAAGGTGTCAGGTGAGCTGGGGGGTGCTAAGTGTCTCACCTGTTCTGGTGTCTGGCAGCACCTCTCCAGATGGGATGGTGCATGAGTCCAGAGAGAGGGGTGAGGGGGGAGGCAGACCCCAGTGGAAGGACCAGTGGGTCAAGTGTTGCCAGCTCTGAGGTCAGATCACCCCAGGACTGACCCTGGCAAGGACACTTTTGGGCTGGGGGGTCTTTGTGCTCTGTCAGGTGGACAGGAAACTGGAGACCTGTGCCAGGCAGACGCTTCCACAACTCCTGAGGAGTGTGTTTCCCTTAGGCAAGGTTGTTGTACTCCCCCGGAAGTCCTGTGTTGCCAAGCATAGGTCCAGCCTAAGGGTGGAGACCCTGGGTTGTAAGGCCAGGTTCAGGGTGTCGCCCCTGACCCAGAAGAGGGGGAAACTGCTAACAGTGCCCCTACCGGTTTCTCTTCTGGGGGCACTGCTCCTGGTGGGCGGGTGCAGGGCCCCAGTAGTGGGGGCAGGAAGAGGGCATCCTCACCCCTGACTCCTGCCCAGCCTAAGGGTACAGACCCTAGGCCAGGATCCCAGTGGCAGGATAGAATCCCTGAACTGGTGGGCGGATTGTGCAGGACACCTGCCACAGGTACCCAGTGAATTCTGGACCCTGGGGGTACCACACTAGGTGGAAGGGTGCAGAACCCCAGGGAGGAGAACCGGGTGTGGGAGAACCCACCCCAGTCTCCTGTCCAGCCACCGGGTACAGACCCTGGGCTGGTGGGCCAGTGTCAGGATACCATACCTGACATTGCAGGATGGAGAGTGGACAATGGGCGCCCGGTACCAGGGGCTACCGCCCCCCACTCTCTGACTCCACAGAGTCGGGAGAGCCCTGAGTGGCATAAGGCCTGGGTCTCATCACTGTCAGTGGCCACTGTGGCTTCCTGTCCTGGTGGACCAAGTTGCCCCTTGGAAGGGGGAGTCACACCCCGGGGAAGGACTGGGCCACACCACTGTGTTGGCCATGTGGCTACTATCTGCCTGCTTGGACACACTACTGTGAGCAAGCTATGGTTAGGTGCTGCACAGATAGGGTCCCTAGGTGAGAAGAAGGGTTCCCTCTGGGTTAGCTTAGTGGGCCCTGAGAGTATGGACAGAGGGATCCAACTGGGTTCAGCAAGGCGTAGAACCAGAACTTGCCCCTGCTGTTGTGGGACAGGTCTAGGTTCTATCACCCCAAGCAGGGAAGTCCATCAAGGGATTGATTAGTCTACCCTGGCTTTAGGCTGGAAGGAGGTTGTGTTAGACCTGATTTTTTCAGTAGGTTTATCCCCAGACTTTTTTCTTTTGGGCCTCCTGTTTCTGACCTGTTTTTGTTGATTTATGACTCTGGGCACTTTACCAGTGTGGATCAGTGCTAAAATGCATATGCTTTCCCTGTAAATTGTGGCTATGGATTGGTGTTTCCATGATTGGCTTATTTCATTTACGACTATGTCCCTAGTACAATAAAATGTGTGTGCCCAGGGTCTGTAAATCAAATGCTGCTAGTGGGCCTGCAGCACAGATTAGTCAACCCACACAAGCAGCCTTTCAAAGGGTTCTCAGACCTGCCACTGCAGTGTCTATACTCAGTTTTTACTGCCATGTCGACCTGGCAAGTGCAACCACTTGCCAGGCCCTAACCTTCCCTTTCCTTACATGTGAGTCACCCCTAAGGTAAGCCCAAGGTACCCCCATGGGCAGAGTGCAGTGTATGTGAAAGATAGGACATGTACTGGTGTGTGTGACATGTACTGGTAGTATAATACAGTGTATTTCGTTTGTCACTATTTAGAGGCTATCTGTCCTATAGGATAGATTGAGAATACTTTGTAACTTCTTACAAGTATAACTTCCCAGAGGGACAAGATAGAAATATGGATTTAGTATGCTTCAACTCAGAATATAAAAATGCATCTTTTAGTAAAGGTGATTTTTATATTGTGTGTTTGAAAATACCACTTTTACAAAGTAGCTATTTTCTTGCTTAGCCATCATGTATGCCTCTGCTGGTTTGTGGATTGACCGTCTGATTTTGGAGTGACAGGGGCTGGGGATGTGCATTATCTTCTGACAGCCACTAAGGTGGGGTTGAGGTGTTTCCTGCGTTCCCTGGATGAATCAGAGCTGAGTGGAATAGACTTGGGCTGCATTTAGAGTAGTGGGAGGAGATTTCCTTGCACCTGAATAGGCCCTGTCTGCCTTACACAATGCTGTCTCCACCTCCTGCCAGGAAGCTGGACCAGAGATGACCGAACTGGTTTGGACTGAGCTAAGAAACTCTCTGCCACAAGAGAACAAAGGAAAATGTGAGATAAATATTGGCGCCCAGACCCCAGAACTTGAAATTACTTCTGGAATCAAGAGGAATCTCTGCCAAGGAGAAAAGCTGGGAAAGCTAGAAGAGAAGTAATGCCCTTTGATGTGTGCTGTCTGGGGTTGACCTGCAGTGGCTGTTTCTGCCAAAGAGAGGAACTGTGTGTGTGTCCTGCTTGGAGAAGATCTCCATGGGATTGGTGTAGAGCTTGCCTCCTGTTCTGAAGTCTCAAGGACACAAAGAATTTTCCTACTCTGTCTTCCTGCACCTTGAACTGCTGTTTCAGCTGCCACAGAGGGAAAAAGCAACACAGATGCAGGCGAGCGATCCCGCAACCTGCACCGAAGCCATGGGCACTGCTCGTGAAGTGCACGCCGCACTGCCCCAACTTGCACTGCATCCCTAATGCCTGTCGACGCCACACCGTATAGACTCTGAAGCCGTCACCAAGGCCACTGCCTGCACCGGAGTCGAGGGCACAGTTCATTACACTCACGATGCACCACCCCGACTCGCAGCGCAGCCCCGACTTCACCAATGCCCGTGCTTCATCCTTGCAGAGCTGATACCTGACGTGGGTGATTTACCAAATTCATCGACCCCACACTGCCTTAAGGAGCCAATATCTTGGCGCCACCTTCCCGGCAACATTAAGGAACCATCACCTCCCCTCCCCTGTGTTCGTAAGGAACTGACGCCGCCAGGTGCCAACGAAGCATCACCTCACCAATGCGTGCACCGTCTTTGTTTTCATTGTTTGCCAAGGAACTGTTCTTTGGGGTCCGTGGGACTCTGGGCCCGATGCCGCGCACTTCACGGTTGGCACCCTACTTTGGGATTTTCATCTGTCACGACGTCGTAGTAGCTCCAGGTGGAGTTATTTGTTGCTACAACCTTTATTTTTGTGAATAACCTACTATTGGTGGGATCTAAATATAAGATTGTGAATTTTTGTTGTTTTAGTCTTGTTGGGTTTAGATAAAGAATTCCTATTTTTCTAAACTGGTGTGGTATCCATTTGTAGTGTTTTCACTCTGTTACTGTATGTGTTTACAAATGCTTTACACACTGCCTCTGTGATAAGCCTGTCTGCTGGTACCAAGCCACCAAGGGGGTGAGCAAGGGTTATTTTAGAAGTGTATCCCCCTTACCCTGACTAGGAAGAAGGGTCCTTACTTGGACAAAGGTGAAAAACATTGCCAACTAGAGACCCCATTTCTAACAATGTAAATGTGTGACAATTGCCACATATGGGGCTGGGATATGGGGCATCCAGAAAGTACAAAGCATTCAGTCAGTAGAAAATGAGTTTAAAAAAAATCTCTTGGATGTTCCACTAAGTTGTTCAAACACATGTAATTCTTGATGAACTTTGGGCCCCTTACATAATGGATTAGTTTAATATGGCACCCTTGATACTCTGGCATTCCATATGGAGAAGCAAGGAAACAGCCTTAACTAATTTGTTTTTGAAGATTGTCTCCAAGTGCATGCGGCCCAGGAGATTCCATTGCTCTCCTATGTACAATCGGTATGTGCGGAACTTGGATGTGTCAATTGGTAAAGTGACCTGGATTCATGTTCAAAAGTCACCAAGTAATCTCTGAAGCATACGTTTCTGAATAAGCCACCCGTCAAAAAGGGTTGAGGGGGATAAAGTGAAATCCTCAGTAGTTGCTTATAATCTTTTACATCCTCAAGAGGGTCTTCCGTCATACCTATTTTACACACAGAATACTCAACATCGTTATGTGCTAACAAGATTCTGTTTTAACTTTTTACCTTTCATGATTGGTTATCCTGTTTATTGTTTTTCTTTCGCTGATGTGAATTTGTGCCCTTGAGATGGAGTTTCTATACTATCCACTTTGCATATTATGTTCTTTTGTACATTCTATGATTCCCCTAGAAAACTATTTCTAATCCCCATTCTTAGGAAGTACAAATTTGGACAGTGCAGGCAAGCCTGTTGTTCTTACAAAACCTCTTTACCCCCTGGGTTTGTTAAGCAGTGGCCTCATTTATCTGGCAGGCAGTTAAACTCCGGAAATGTGCGAATCCTTGAAATACTGATTTTACTGATCTTATAATCCATTGCGGCTAGACGTTTAGAGTATTGTGTTTATGTTCTTATGGCCGTCTTTTAACACCTGCTCATCCTGGATGCAATATGAAATGTTTTTATATAGTTTTTTGGGGGATGTGCAATTCTCTGATATATTGCTTTTTCATGCACCTCATATTCTTTGCTGCTAGCCCTTTAGCATTGTGTTATGGTTTTATGGCGTATATTTCTAGATTAATAACTTCACAAGATGTAATATTATATGTTTTATGTTTTATCCATGCACATATGATTCTTTTAATGTGTTGTATTTTTAACTTGCTGTGCTTTTATATCACAGAAATGTGGCAAAATAAAGCTCTTTTGACTTGACTTGACTTGCCTGTCTCTGGGTCACATGACTGGGTGTAACTGAAAGTTGGGCTTTGTGTATTCCTCCTGGACAGCTACACACAATAAGGGTGCTCAGATGTGACTGGATGGGTCATCACTGGCAGGATGGGAGGGAAGAGCTGGCCCCAGCTTCCCTTACATTTGAATAGGCTGTGTCCTGCCTCCACACAAAGGGCTGCATACCACCTGTTGTTAGCTTGGAAACAGTGACATTAAAGTAGGGCACCTGTGCATTTCAATGGTCTGCCTCTAAACATTTCTCAGCTTAGTCGAACAATAGGGTAACCCAATATCCCTCAGAACCTGAGTAGTGTTATATCAAAGAAACAGTGGTTCCGTAGGGTGAAAAAGGCCTCTTTACAAAGATAGCATAAGTCATGCGTTATTCAAGATTTGCAATTTGTCATAGGCAACACACAAAACAAACTTTAAGGTATTCTGATATTTTTATATATAAATTGCGTCATTCATATACATACTCAAGAACATTTTGAAAGGCCGTCAAGGTACAAAGTGATAACAATTCATGACAAGGTGACAAGTGGTGCTCAGTGATAAAGTGCGTGATATGCACAAAGTGCTTTAAAAAGTTGAAAGAATTCTGATGGCCAGAAAACAAGTATTTTTAGTAGATCTGCGATCTGAGTAAATTTGTCTTTTCGCAGGCTCTGGTTACTAGTCCAGGGGATAGTGTTGACGCAGACGAGCCAGGACTAATGCCGGCCGCCTGTGATTCAGCATCCAGTTCATGATGTTCTATAAAGGTAAATTACATGAAGCGCCTGAAATAATGACTGCCTGCTCCTATTGATTCAGCCTCAACAAAGACACATTACCTGAAGTGACTGACTTTATAACTGGAATGCCTCTCACAATACTATCATCCTGAGAATTACATCAGATGTCCAGAATATACCTTTTACTGTTATAAGGAGGTGTAATGGCTGGATTTTCTGTTTAGATGGGATCAGCCCCCAGGGGCCCCTGTGACCCAGCCAAAACGTACTCACCTTCCCTTCTTAGATCGTATTTACAATGGGTAGATATAAAGATGAATATACAGGTCGCACCTAAGAATGGGGAATGACAATATACATATATGGATTTTCTACAATATCTTATTCACATCAGTTGGCCTCGCGGTCGCCCTGACCCAGACCGTTCTACCCTAGGGCAGATCTGACACGCAATCCGGCGTGTCTACACACGGGCCTGCAGAACCCAATGCCCCCTTTTCCAAATCGTTCGCGATCCTGCGAAACTTACACGGCGGTATCCCTCCCGCCGCTCTCATTTACACACGGGCTGCAATCCGGCAGCCCTACACGCTGGTAATCCTCCCCAGCACTCTCATTAACGCCGCATATCAACGACGACCACATTCCTATGAAACATTATTAGGATGATATCTTAGCAATCTACTTAGGATAAAACTAAAATAATAACTTTGGATATGGATTCAGATTATATAGTGTACTCCGTGCTTACGACATCAAAGGTCCACTCACTCCCTCTTTATTTGATAACTATTCGTCTGATCGGGATTTCTCATCCGTTCGTCTAAACAGTGCTCAACTAGGAGCATCATTTACCAAGATTGGACACAAGAACCAGGTACACGATAATTCTATATGAATTAGGGCATTTATTAACCATAAACATAAATCACATTACTATGCAGCATTACATTTGCACAAGAAATAAAAGAGAAAGATTAGGGTGCACGCACTATAAGAATCGGTCGGACTTCACCTGGTTAATGGGAAATCGGGACTCGGCAGTCATCTAGGCTCCTGTCTCGTCTCTGGGTCCTGGCTCGCCTTGCAGTCACCCTCAGCCGTCACAAGTACACGTCTGCACTGATAGGCTCAAACTCGTCTGCTCTCCCTCAGGACCTCGGAACCTTGCTGTTAATTAGCTACCGTCTCTCTCTCTCTCTGGGTTAGTGCGCTCCGCGCCACTTCTCGTTCAGTCTATCTTCAGAGAGTTTCGGTCTTAAATCTTTCTCCGACTTCAAAGATGGCGACTTGTCCACCATGAAAATGAATAATGGCAGAGATGCTAACGGCTAGATGCCGCCTACGGACTGACTGACTGAAAGACTAACACCTTTGCTAATATCAAAAGCCCGTTCCTTCATGGAAATTCACGGCCAGTAACCTGCCGCCCACCAAATTCTTGTACCTCCCCGTACCAAGGACACTTTCCCAGCTGGCCAGCCTGAAGTTGTGTCTTCGGAGTGGAGAAAAATACATTCCTTCGATAAGGGTCAGCCTGAACCGGTTCTCTCCAAGCGAACAACAGCTTAAAACTAAAACATCACTTTTAACCTAGAAAGCCTTCTCGAGCTACCAGGCAGAAAGCAAAATGGAGTCTGTCTCGCTTAAGGCCTACGGAGCCCATAATATGCATAGCTCCATGAGAAACAGATCGGCATGTTAGCAAATGAGTAAATCATGACTAATACTTATATATCTAACCCCTCACTTAAATTCATAAGCCTTACTCTAAGAGAAATGGCACGAAAATGCCCTTATATCTGTAAGACAAGGTCCCTGTTTATCGGCCTAATCCCTATGCTATGGGGGTGATAGGCTGGAGTCACTCTCCATCATTCTCCTTCTCCAGAGAGCTGGCAAAAAGACAGCCATAACATTACACCCCTTGACTCCAGTCTATTAACCAATAACTAAATGGAGCTAACGTCAGTAGATGAATAATATGAAACAAAACTAACTGATCTACGACTCTTCGTAAGTTTAAAAAATTGTAGCAGGGAAGGGACACACTGAATAAAGCAGCAAATCGCTATAAGGATGCAGACAATAATAATAACCCCTCCCAAAATTTGTCGTAAAAAATGCATGTCAGGGAGCCAGTTAAAAAGCCAGTCAAAGAAACCCTGATCTATGTGTTCTCTAATTTCTGCAGTCAAGTCGTGGAGTTTATTAATATGGGACTGGATATCTTTAGAATGGTCAGACAAATTAAAACAGCATAGACCTTCAAATTCAGAGCATTCATGCCCGTATTTTAACAGCAAATAATCGATGGCCGCACGATTTTGCAAAATAGCTCTACGTTCACCTTGGGAATCTAACAATAAATCTGACAAAACAGTAGAAGTTTGGTTGATCGACTTGACCATCCAGCAGGCCATCTTGCCTATTGTTTTAGCATTATAAACGGCTAATGCAGGAACACCAATAATAGAAAAAGACAAACCAAGATATTCTGATCTGGAAAAAAGATGAACAGAGGAATCACAGTCGTCATGTAAGGACATTGAGTCACGAACAATACGGGAATGTGAAGGAGGATGTGAAGAAAACATTAGCAAACTTAATCTAGTGATGGCACACGGGCCACCAGAAATATTCGCAGGAATATAGGGCCAAGATGAATTCCCGCATGAAAAGAGCCATCCAGCTGGTAACAACATTGAACGATAATGGCTAGTGGCTACAACTAAACTGTTGCAAGTCATATTGTTCTTCACTGAAAAACATGAATTAGGAAGTCTTTTCGTACAAAGCAAACGTTGATGAAATGAAAAAGTAGTAGCGGCTTGGAGTTTCAACCGCAGACATTCAGAGATGGCCTTAGGATTGCAGGTCATCATAAAGCAAAGGTCACCAGGGGTAATATTAAAAGTAGTAATTCTGGAATTAATAAGGACATCCTGGTCTGGAAGAAGAGTACATGAGGGACAAAATTCATGGGCCAAGAAGTCGCCCAAAATGACATTAGGTCGGGCATAGGACACATTAAATACATGATGAAGGGTTTCAGTAGATGCAGGGACAGCAACCAAACAGGTCGATAAGATGTCAGTAACCGATTTCATGGGGGTAAGGCAAAAATGCGGAGAGTTCGTCACTCGCTTCGCGAGTGTGATCCAAAAATTGGAGGACTTCTGCCACGCGGATCGCGTGGCTCTTGTTATCCCATCACTCGGCGTCGGTAGATGCTCTCCTCTCCCGGCGTAGCAAGCCAAAAGGAGTCCAACGACGACACATCCTGCAGCAGCAGTCCAAAGAATGATCTAAAAGAATACAAACACAGGCCTTAATCATTCTCGTAAATAACATTTGTCAGCTGGGACAGCTTCCCAGCCATCTTTCCCTGGCTTCATCACCAGAACGGTGTTGTCATGACCGGTCGCAATAATATCAGCCTGTTCAGGAGGATTTTTAGGCGATTGCACCCATATTTTAGCTCCAGGAAGATCAGACGATCCGAAGCCTTTTTGTCCACGCACAGTTAGCAACGTTGGGGCAGAGCCTTTTTTGATCTCACCACTGAAGACAGGCATAATCAATAGTTGAGCAACACGGTCAGACTTTTTGATAAACAAATCCATCTCACTGCTATTAAGCAAGAGAACCTTAATCTCTCCCTGATAATCACTGTCGATCACACCACCAAGGACTTGAACACCTTTCAGGGCCAGGCCAGATCTAGGGGCAATTAATCCAAAACTACCGGCAGGTATAGAGACACCTATGCCAGTTTCAACAATTATTCGATCTTTTCCTGGGAAGTGTACATCATTTAAAGCATGCAGGTCGAGGCCTGCGGAACCTGAGGTTGCTCTACATGGAGCCAAAGCACCGGGGGTAATTTCCCAATATGTGACAGTGGTAGCAACAGAATTAGGTTTCGCATCAACATGTGGAGGAAACAAACGCATCAAAGGAGATTCAGCATGCAACAAAGGACGGTTATTCAGAATTAATAAAGCTTGAAGTAGGACATCTCTCCACTGGCTGTAACGGTCATCAGTCAACTTGCGCAACTGTTCTTTCAACAAGCCATTCATTCTCTCAATCAGTCCTGAAGCTTGTGGATAGTATGGAATGTGAAATACCCAGTCGATATTGTTTTCCATACAGAATTCCTGCACCAATCTTCCACGAAAGTGGGATGCATTGTCTGATTGAATTTGGAATGGGACACCATAATATAGAATAATCAGCTCCAGGGTTTTAATCGTATTCACTTGGGTAGCATTCTTGCAAGGAAAAGCGACCAAAAGGCCACTATAAGTATCAACTACTGTACAAATGTATTGACAATTTCTGCTCATGGGGAGCGGACCAATATAATCAATCTGCCAAATTTGGGCGGGCAATTTACCTCGATATAAGTGACCTCGAACAATTTGAGGCACCTCCTTCTTTCTAGAGTGTTGGCAAATGGGACAATGTAGAATGGCATCTTTAATTAAAGAAAAGGGAATATGAATTCCTCTATCAACAGCCCACCTGTTAGTGGCTTTCTCTCCAAAATGTCCTGCCTTCTGATGGGCCCATTTCGCCAATCCCGCCAAATCAGAATCTTGCATGTCAACCACTGCCTCAGAAATTTTAGACTGTCCATCTGCAATGTTATGGAAAAATTTGTCAAGGGAATCGATTGGAGTATGAGCATCCACGTGAAAGATTGTTACAGTACTGTGCGGAAGCAGTTCCCAAATTTCTTGCCACAATTCTTTACCCCATAATTCCTTGGAGTGCAATTCCCAATTGTGCGAGTGCCATGTAGGCAACCACACCGCTAGTCCATTTGCAGTGGACCAAGAATCAGTGAAAATATGACATGTACCTGGTAACTCCTGTTTCAAAACTTGGTAAACCGCATAGAGTTCAGCATATTGACTACTCTTACCGTCTCCAGTTGTGCTCAATAATTTCTGTGTAATCGGATTGTAGGACACTGCTTTCCAATGTCTCTTGTCACCAATGAATTTCGCAGAACCATCCGTAAACCACACATGTTTTCTATCCTCCACGGACAGATCATCAAATGATTTACCCCACTTCACGGGAGACTCCTGCACTACGGGAACCGAACACTCACTTTCAGCCTCATTGGAGGGCGCCTGCGCCACTCGCTCATGTAAAACCGCCACACCTTTCGGACCCACACGTGCCCTGTCCTGAATGTACCATTTCCATTTAATCACACTAGCCTCCTGAGCATGTCCAATTCGATGGGACTTCGGTGAACTCAAAACCCATTGCATGATGGGAATTTCAGGCCTCAAAATCACAGCATGGCCTAAAGTCAATTGCTCGGTATCCACCAGAGCCCAGTAACAAGCAAGCAACTGTTTTTCAAAAGGTGAGTAACGCTCACCAGCCTCTGGCAATTTTTTGGTCCAAAAACCTAATGGCACTTTTTGTCTGCCCTGCTTTTGCCATAAACTCCAATTGGCATACAGACCTTCCACGGACACATTCAAATCAACATCACCGTCACTCACAGGCCACAAATCCAAAGCATACTGAATAGCTTCTTTAGCCAAATTAAAAGCAGTCTGTTGAGGTTCACCCCACTCAAACGCATTCTTTTTACGAGTGACTCGGTACAGTGGAGCCAAGATTTGACTCAAATGGGGAATATGTTGGCGCCAGAATCCAAACAACCCAATGAAGGACTGCGCCTCTTTCCTATTTCTGGGAACAGCAAAATCAAGGATTTTACGTTTAACTTGTGGGATCACCTCTCTGTGACCCTCATGCCAATTGATTCCTAAAAATTTTACAGCTTGAGATGGAGTTTGTAATTTGTCAGGATTTATTTCCCAACCCTTTGCTCGCAAACAGTCAATAATCTGATCCAAATGAGACTGTACCTGGTCTTGCGTATCACCTTGAATCAAAATGTCGTCAATATAATGACAAATTTGAACTTGTGTATTCGTGGGCACTTCAGACAAATGTTCCGCCACCAGCCCGTGACAGATCGTAGGACTATGTACATAGCCTTGAGGAAGACTCCGGAACGTCATTTGACGTCCATTCCATGTAAAACTGAATTGTTCCTGGCATTCGGGGGCAATTGGAATCGAAAAGAATGCATTAGCAATATCGATAGAAGCATACCATGTACCTGGATGCTTTTGAATTCTCTCAATCAATGTAACAATGTCAGGCACTGCCACAGTCAATTTAGGAGTATGTTTGTTCAATTCTCGATAATCAACAGTCATGCGCCAAGAGTTGTCACTTTTGCGCACGGGCCAAACAGGATTATTCCAAGCAGATGTGACCGGAGTAATGACTCCTGCGTCAACCAAATCCTGAATCGTAGCTGTAATTTCTTCATGACCACCTGGGATGCGATATTGTTTTTGAGAAATCACTTTCGTCGCTAAAGGGATCTTAATAGGTGGCATGCGTAAACGGCCAACCCGTACGGGTCTGGTCGAAATGTACTGTCTAGTACCAAACTGATAGTAACCATCATCCAAATGCAAAGTCATACCTTTCAAAATGTCAATTCCAATAATATATTCCAAAAGTGGCACAACCAACACAGAGTATTCTCTACGAGGAATCCTACCAATTGTAATCTCAAGTGCAGTTTGAACTGCGGGTGTTTCTTTGCCACCCAGGCCGGTAATTGTGAAAGACTGTCCATGAAATTTCCTTGACTTACCATGAATTAAAGTGGCCTCCGCCCCAGTATCAACTAACGCTCGGGCCCTTTGGATATTACGATGTTTCCAAAAAATCTCAATATCTACATATGGTCTGTAATCTCTGTGGGCCCACCTGCGTACCGGAGCTTGACCTATTTCCTAGTCATTTTTCCTGCGTTCCGTCAACCAAGACAGATCAGGGTAGATGTTTTCAGTTTTCTTCGGTATCAGGATTTGTTGTTCATATCCGTCTCCAGTACGAAACGGATTAGTATCATGTTCAAAAAGTTGTAAATTACGGTCAGAGAGTCTATTACGATCCTCCCTCCTTCGTATATCAGGGGAATAACGCCTTGCATCTCTATGTCTGCTAGAACCACGATCATCCCTTCCCCTTCCACGATCATCCTCTCTCCCCCTCCCATCACTACGACGGGGGGAACCACCACGTTCTTGGCGCCGGTCATCACGGCGATCAGAATCCACACGTCGTCTCTCATCACCACTGTCATCCGAACCACGATCATAATCATTCTTTCGCACACGACGGGCACCTTCCTTCCGATCCAAACCACGCTTACGAAACATATCCCATAGGATATTATTAGGTTCACCATCGATCTCTTCCCTTTTGACACCATCAGCAATGAGAGCAAGAAACATGTCACGTCTAGAGAACTTATAGTCCCCTCCAGTACGACCCTCAGGTCGGGATTGTCTTTCAGGTTTAAACCATTCACCCAGCTCACCAAGCTGACGAACAGACTCAAGCACAGCAGACAAAGGATTGCCAGTTTGATTAATCAACAATGTCATCATGACCTGCTTGTAAGCAACAGGAGAAGTACGTATAATGCGGTTACGCACGGAAGATGTTAACAAACCATCCAATAACCTGTCAGCAGTACTAAGGAAGATACAAGTTTTCATGACTTCTTCCTTTAAACGTTGCGACGCATCGCGCAGAGTGTACCACGGCTTGTCGTCAGAGGGCCAATCAGACTCTGTTGGATATTTATGATTACAGCCATCAGACGCAAGCTGGAGCAAAGAAGTTTGGACATTACCATTAAAATTCCGAAAATGGTCCTGAATAGTAGAATCAGAACTCAAAGAGCAAAATCGTAAGCAATCAACAGCATCGAGCAGAATACCGGAAGCGCCAAGCTCATAAAGACGCACCATCCAGGTAAGCAAGGCCTCACCAGGCCGTTGTTTAAATCGTTGCAGGATGTCACTAATCTCCTGCTGAGTAAAATCTTCAATACAGTCAAGAGGGATACCACCCGGATTACCAGGGGCTTGTTGTAATTTCCGTCGAAAGATCGGATGAGCAGAAACTGCGGGAAGAGCTTCCGAGGAAGCCCGCATCTTAGATTTAACAGAACAATCAGGGCAAGCTACGTCATCCGCACGGGAAGAACGAGCACGGTCAGAATCGGGAGTCAAATCAATGCATGAAGCAGATTTACAATCACGTCCGGAGCGAGAAGACTCGCGCTTGTCACCCTCCTCTGCCGAGGAGTCAGAAGTATGAGAATCCCAGATATTACCGTCCCACTCATCGGGGTTCCAATCCATTCCAGCTTTCGCTACAAGCATACGCACTTTGCGGGACGACACGCGCCCACGACGATGTTTGTATTTATATCGTGCAATACGGACCGCAGCTCTTTCGGCAATGGTCTGATATGTTTCAAGTTTGTCGGCAAGCAGTTTATTTTGACAACGTAAAAGAGTATGCGCATTTTGCAACTCAACACACCGTCCTTCCGTATCTTTAAATTGTTTCTGTAGTTGAACAAACTTCTCATGCAAAATTCTGTATGCATTAAGAATAATCCATCCTCTGCGTCCTAAAATAGGAAGCTCATCGCCTTTCACTATTGGCGCTTTCTGTAGGCATGAAATCACATCGGCAGGCTCCGCCTGCTCCAAGCATGAAGACCAATTTTCACTCAAACCAGTAGAATCAGCCCACTCACGGGCTAAAGCCTCATAAGGCGTAGACTCCCAGCCGGGAATCTGAATCGGTAATTTGAAAACCGACGGAGATTTTTTCGGAAACATATTAACACGCAAAAAATTATATACACAATTATAAACAAAATTTTATACGTACAAGCCGAGCGCAAACCAACGAGATCAAAACAAAACAATGCACACAGGCTTCGTAAACAGTTCGTGACGCCAGATGTAATGGCTGGATTTTCTGTTTAGATGGGATCAGCCCCCAGGGGCCCCTGTGACCCAGCCAAAACGTACTCACCTTCCCTTCTTAGATCGTATTTACAATGGGTAGATATAAAGATGAATATACAGGTCGCACCTAAGAATGGGGAATGACAATATACATATATGGATTTTCTACAATATCTTATTCACATCAGTTGGCCTCGCGGTCGCCCTGACCCAGACCGTTCTACCCTAGGGCAGATCTGACACGCAATCCGGCGTGTCTACACACGGGCCTGCAGAACCCAATGCCCCCTTTTCCAAATCGTTCGCGATCCTGCGAAACTTACACGGCGGTATCCCTCCCGCCGCTCTCATTTACACACGGGCTGCAATCCGGCAGCCCTACACGCTGGTAATCCTCCCCAGCACTCTCATTAACGCCGCATATCAACGACGACCACATTCCTATGAAACATTATTAGGATGATATCTTAGCAATCTACTTAGGATAAAACTAAAATAATAACTTTGGATATGGATTCAGATTATATAGTGTACTCCGTGCTTACGACATCAAAGGTCCACTCACTCCCTCTTTATTTGATAACTATTCGTCTGATCGGGATTTCTCATCCGTTCGTCTAAACAGTGCTCAACTAGGAGCATCATTTACCAAGATTGGACACAAGAACCAGGTACACGATAATTCTATATGAATTAGGGCATTTATTAACCATAAACATAAATCACATTACTATGCAGCATTACATTTGCACAAGAAATAAAAGAGAAAGATTAGGGTGCACGCACTATAAGAATCGGTCGGACTTCACCTGGTTAATGGGAAATCGGGACTCGGCAGTCATCTAGGCTCCTGTCTCGTCTCTGGGTCCTGGCTCGCCTTGCAGTCACCCTCAGCCGTCACAAGTACACGTCTGCACTGATAGGCTCAAACTCGTCTGCTCTCCCTCAGGACCTCGGAACCTTGCTGTTAATTAGCTACCGTCTCTCTCTCTCTCTGGGTTAGTGCGCTCCGCGCCACTTCTCGTTCAGTCTATCTTCAGAGAGTTTCGGTCTTAAATCTTTCTCCGACTTCAAAGATGGCGACTTGTCCACCATGAAAATGAATAATGGCAGAGATGCTAACGGCTAGATGCCGCCTACGGACTGACTGACTGAAAGACTAACACCTTTGCTAATATCAAAAGCCCGTTCCTTCATGGAAATTCACGGCCAGTAACCTGCCGCCCACCAAATTCTTGTACCTCCCCGTACCAAGGACACTTTCCCAGCTGGCCAGCCTGAAGTTGTGTCTTCGGAGTGGAGAAAAATACATTCCTTCGATAAGGGTCAGCCTGAACCGGTTCTCTCCAAGCGAACAACAGCTTAAAACTAAAACATCACTTTTAACCTAGAAAGCCTTCTCGAGCTACCAGGCAGAAAGCAAAATGGAGTCTGTCTCGCTTAAGGCCTACGGAGCCCATAATATGCATAGCTCCATGAGAAACAGATCGGCATGTTAGCAAATGAGTAAATCATGACTAATACTTATATATCTAACCCCTCACTTAAATTCATAAGCCTTACTCTAAGAGAAATGGCACGAAAATGCCCTTATATCTGTAAGACAAGGTCCCTGTTTATCGGCCTAATCCCTATGCTATGGGGGTGATAGGCTGGAGTCACTCTCCATCATTCTCCTTCTCCAGAGAGCTGGCAAAAAGACAGCCATAACAGGAGGGTCTAGGTACAAGCCAACCACGCTAAACCTTGTACTACCCTTAGGCCGTCACCCCCTGTCCCTGTCCTGATGAGGATCCGCACTGACTTTATAGTAGTGCAGTATCTGGGTTGAAACGTCGACACTATCCCCTGGACCAGTTTTGTGTGTTGCCTATGACTAATTGCAAATCTTGAATAACGCATGACTTATGCTATCTTTGTAAAGTGGCCTTTTTCACCCTACTGAACCACTGTTTCTTTGATCTAAACATTTCTCCCCACTTCTAAGGCACAACTGGGTATACATACATAAACCTCATACACCAAATCTTCATTATTCTTCTGGAACTGTGGATATTCTGTGTTAGAAATTGGGTTACTGGTTGACTGGGGGGTGAGCCCTGGTCCAGCGGCAACCACAATCCAAGTCAGGGTAAGGCCCTAACAGACCCCAAATTAACCTATACACAACTCCATGGCAGCTGGGCACAGAGCTGTCAAGCTTAACTTAGAAGCAACGTGTAAAGTATTTGTGCAACACTTCAAACAGTAAAACAGTGAAAACAACACACCAAGTTAGGAAAATAAAACTTTCTTTAATAAATAAACTAAGACCAGTTGATAAAAATCAAATCAGTAGAACCAGAGATATGCAATTTTCAAGATTTCAGTAAAAATAGTGCCCAAAAGCACAAAGCACCAATTGTGCATGTCTGACCTTGCCAGACCTGCACAAAGTCACAAATTCAGGCTGAGCATGACGGAGCACGGGCCGGCTACAGGAATCCAGTTAGGCCAACTGAACATAGGACTTTAAATCAGAATTTTCGGATTGTTGCGAAGATCTCTGTTAAAAGATGCGTCTCGCAGCTGAAACGATGCGTCATTTTCAAGATGCGGTGAGGCTGTGACGCTGGGGCCTGCATTGTCATCGAGGATCCAGTCAATGGAGCTTGTGGTGCGAAGTCCAGCTCAGGAATACGGCATGCAGTTGGGGCAATGCTTCTGTTCTGAGGCCCTGCGAGGCTGTAATGCAGAATCTGGCATCAATGTGGAGGCTGCCTGTGCCAAGCCACCAGACAGTTAAGCACAGGTTAATTTAGGGTTGGCATGTACCTCACCCTGAAAATGACTGTGGGGGATATTCTCTAGAACGTGTGATAACTACCGCAAAAGTAGCTTAATGCAACTCTTCACATTGCAGTCCCAAGCCGGCACCATGCGATAAGCCCACAATAATGCGTTAAAAGTCCGCGACAAAGTCAACGCGCCACCACCAAAATGCGAAACACGAGCGCAAAAAAAGCTGTGATGATGCTAAGCGCAGTACAAAAATCAGCGAAAAACAGCCACAGGCCTGCAATCCTATGCGTCATGCGGGAAAATGCACCATAAAAGCAAAAAAAAAAAACACACCAAAACCAAATCAAACTGCGTAGCACCATGGATGCACCCACATAAGACTTACCTAATCAGTGTGACCCAATCTCTTTGCATCACCCATTCCTCCCTGCCAGAGCTTTTCCAATACTAGAGAAACTCCTCTGGTTTGACCTACCGAGTGCTGATGACGCCTGGTTAACTTACAACATTGGGTGAGTCCGATTGAAATATACCTGCTGCATTTCACATGTGTCACAAGGGTTAGAGTTCACACTAGTTCACTATGGGCACTCACCGTGTGGCACTGTTTTTATTGTTTTTAAGTTCTCCACAATTTGGCTTACACAATTCACAGATGAGTCAAGTTAGAGTCACAAAGGGAAATGAAACTGTATATATATCGTAATGTGTACCTCATTAGTATGATCAATGTCAACCCTTTCTCTCCCCACACAGGTAGTTCCAGGTCTGACAGGTACACACATAGGTATTTGTTTGGCTGATGTGAGTGTGATGCCATGTCGCCAGCCCTACAGTGTAGATAGTTGTCACGATATAGGTACTGATGAATCGCATGTGGACTTTTACGTTGAGCGAGAAACATTTTGACCACTTTGCTCTAATAGAGACGCTTTGACCTGAGACATTATACTTAGCTAAGCGCCGCACTGTTAATTTCAGCTAGGGTAGGAGACTCAGTGATTGAAATTTGTTCGCATGGGTACTCCGAGCCCTATTTTAAATCACACATATAAACCATACATCTACAGAGTTCTGGACCCTCACCCGCACTTCACCATACGGCTATTGGAAGAAGATCTCCACCAAAGTGCCCCTACTACAGGGAGCCCGTTGGGAATTGCACTGCCGACCTGACAAGGAGCAGCCCAGATGATGAAGCATGACACCTGACTGGGTGTGTGAGGGCATTACACTCCAATAAATGGACTCCCAACTCTGAACCATAGCGGTCAGGTTGGTGTCATCTCCCTTGCACAGACACCCTTCACTGGGGAACAGCATAACCTTCTTTTCCTAAAAATGTACGAATACAACCTCACATCTGTCATGTAGTCGAAATGTCCACTGTCTCCCATCAAATAGCCAGCTCCTCCAAAACAGTCACAATGTACATTGTCATGCAGTCTATATGTAAAAATGCACAATGCATCCACATACATGGAACACACTGTTAACCTGCATTTCCCCGTTACATTGCAGAGCGACAATCAACTCCTCCTGCACAGCAGACCACACATCTCTACAGTGATGATGAAGAGGACACCCTTCCAACAGCTTGCGGACAGCATCCGCACCCCATCCCCAGTAGTATGGCAGCCCATTTGCTTCACGGAGACCCCATTGTTGCACAGACCACATAGCAGGAAGCACACACCACCATGGCTGGCCCAAAGGGCCCCCACGACCAACACATGGAATTCCAACGCCGTGTGTTAGTGCGCCAGGTGGAGTTGGTAGATCAGCTACAGGTGGGTTTTGAGCTTGTGGCTGTCAAACTCGATGCCATACGTGGGTGTCTGAGTCCTATCAGGGACCACGTACAGTCCCTAACGGACACCCCCTGTCCGCACCATGCTCACCGACAATCCTTGGCTGACCTCGCTGGGGCCATTACTCGGATACAAGAACTGTTGAGTCAGACAGGCTCCAGTGATAACAGCATGGAGTTGGCACAGATGCGGAGGACACTGGAGACCATGGAGCTGATGCAGGCTGGAAGGATGGCTGCCACGGCTGAACACCAGCAAGATGTAGCTGGGATCTTCCAGGCCTTGCATATCCTCCTCTTGTCATTGCTGCCACAGAGCCTGTCTCAGATAACTGCTGCTGGAACTTCGAAACACACATCTCCGCCCCCTGATGTGTCATTGGCACACAGTGATGTAGCCCTATCACCTTTGCACCGTGATGTGTCATTGGCACACAGTGATGCAGCCCTATCACCTTCGCACCCTGATGTGTCAGAGGTCCACAGTGATGCTGCCATAACACCACCACACACACCTGACACACCGGACACAGAAGACGTCTCAGAGGAGTAAGATGTGGAGGGTAATGAATGTGTGAGGAAGGAAGTAGTAGCATCTGTACCCGCCACATGGCCTGTCCCTGCTTAGTGCAGAACTATGCATCATGCCCTGGAACAGCACCACCCACTGTCCCCCAGAACACTTTGCAACATTCACCTGGACCCCGACATGGACTGCCATATCTGCTCCTGTACCAATCACACAGAAATCCGGATGTGGACTGAACTCCTCCGCTTCCGATTAACTTTGCATTCCCCCAAGGACTCTGGTTGGCCCACCACTGGGCAACCATGTCCTGTGGGCTTGTACTGGCCATGTACCCCTCCGGCTCCGAGACTCCCCAGAATGTGAATAAAACATTCCAAATCACACGGATGTGTCATGTCTATGTTCACTCACGTGTACAAGTATGGATGAATGTAGAGACGTTGATTACACTGAAAGGTACACCCTGGTAAATGTCATCAATGACCATGTTTGAGCCTGACCCACATTGCCAATGAGATGAATGTGAAGGTGTGAACCAGCTGTGGCCTCATTGCACATGAACAACAATCTTGCATCCCCCAACGTAGCCCAACGTCCATGTATCATATAGGGCTGTTTGTGTAAATGTCAGAATAGGTAGCCCGCCTGAAGTAGTGTCCTCCATCGCATGTGGTTACAGTAGATCTCTTCGCATGACGTACTCACACACATCAGTGTGGACAGAGCCTGTTTTAATGGATCATATTGATCCACATGGCAAGAAGTTGGACACCATGCTCACATTGCTGAAGACACGTAAGGGCACAGGTCTACCAGCAACTATCCCAAACACAATGTCTGACTCACAGTTGCAGAGCTGCCAATAGGTATTCACCACCTATGCACCAGAGGCAGTCTATCCCTCCCTGTGTACGAACAATGCTCATTGAGGCACACGATGTCTCAAACTAATCAACACTCATCACAGTTGTACACTGGTGAAGTTGCGTAGACTTTATTAGCATGTGCGTGTCAGTACAGGCAAGTGATGGGACACAACAGGCAGACAGATGCTTAAGACACTGAAGTGACCTGGTACCTTATATGAAGATACTACAGACACTTACAGGTAGAATGGGAACGGGTCAAGGTGCAAGGAATGGGGTGGCAAAAATGAACACATATCCTTACGGTTGGCAACGGTCTCAGCCCACCTTGCCTTGCTGGTCAAGTCATGTGATGTTTGGCGTCTGCACATTGCCCCGTGTCAGGGATCTGCATGGAGCTGTGCCACGGACTGCACCGACTTTGTGCTATGCTGACAGTGAGCAGGTGAAAGGGACCAACAAGGTCACATGTCGTGCTACATTGCCATGTGTGTAGTCTCTCTCCAGCAGTATGTCAGATTTAGGAACGTTGCCAAGCGACGCTGTGCAGCTCCGCCCATGGGCCTGCAGCACCTTGTACAGGTGTGTGACAACACGTGTAGGTGCACGCACATGCATTCTGAGTCCGAGCGAATGCAGACATATCCACTGTTGTTCTGGCTTATGTGACCATTCCTTCACGATGCAAAACGGTGTTGGGACTTGTGCTCTGGGTGTCAGTCAGTTGTGGCTGCAGGAAGATAGTTACTCGTCCATGAATGCGTGCGCTGCTTCATAGGCAATCAGTTCCAGAAGTACATCGTTCTCGAATTCAAGGAACAAGAGGGAGAGCGAATCCATTAACTGGTCCGGACAGATCAACTCCGACCACGCTGTTTCACCAATCCGCAACACAGCCCAATAGGGGAGCGCCTCGATGTGGTCACTGCACATGATGAATTGTGCAATCTCCCATCCACTGCTGCCGGCACAGACACCACATATCAAGGCATCCCATGCCCGGGTATCCCCGTTGCACTCCTGTTCGTGGGCCAACAGGGGGCGGACACACAAGTCATAATCCAGTTCAGCTACCGTTGTGTTGGATAGACAGACCTCCATGGGCCACTCGAATGTGCATGATTGACAGTGGACCAATGGCTGGATGCATGTGACGTATGCAAGCCGGAAACTCAGACGGTAACGGATTCACAAAACTGCCATTGGCAGAGCCCCCAACAGATGCAGCATTCATGCACGGTGCAGTTCCACGTGACTGGGCTTGTGCATGTGCCCGGGATTGCCTGCCATTTGTTTGTTGGTCTCATACCACCGGCACTCCTCAGACTGGCAGCAGTTCTGTGGACGAAATGCCACAGCTCCGAGCACTGGGTCGTATGTGTGTTCGACGTTTGGACGTATGGGTTGTCTTTTTTACAGATGTCTTGGGAGAATGCACTGCAGGTGTTGCTCAAGCAGGGACAAGTGTGTGTGGGGTGTGGACATGTTGCTCTTTCATTAGTGCAGGTCGTGGTGTGGGAGTCGCCATAGTCTGGTATGGTATCTAACTCAGGGGGTGCCGGGCGCATTGGAGACCAAGGTCAGTGGTTCGGATGTCCTTCTGCCTTGTGTATTGAGACAAAGGAGCTTTCATGCCTAATTGTAGTCTGACTAATGCCTGCAATTCTGAAATGTGATGTGGCCTTCGTGCTGGAATTGTTGCCAGGCCTTTGATTTTGGGTGCACCAATTGAGAGACAAACACAACAGTTGACATGTATGTGCCAAGGACCCGATTGTCCTTGCGCTCCTTGTTCAGTCTCTCTCTCTCTCTCTCTCTCTCTCTCTCTCTCTCTCTCTTTCGCTCTCTCTGTCCTTTGATGAGTGCCTGACACACCTTCTTTTCTGGGATATTGTCTTACAAGCTGTCACTTACAGATTGTCCAGGTATGACCCACCATGACTCCTCCAAATAGTTGTTTGGTTCGAAATTTGATTGTGGCATTTTGTTTGGACTCTCAATGGTGAATGGTTGTTTTTGCTTTTTCTGTACTCACATGACTGTTAGTTGTTGTGATTTTGCGGCATCAGGCGAATGATTTTGTTCAAGATTTCATGACGTTGCTGTGGCATCTCTTGGTCCGGGGGGTTGGGGGGACCCCTGGGTGAGGCCCAAGGGGGTGGAGGGTGATACGGAGGTGGGTGGCTGTGGGTGTTGTGGCCCTCTTGGGTGTCCGAACTGCATGATCATTGGCTCCATGCCATCTGTTGTTCTTCAGGTGTGGCTCTGGGCTGGGCTCCCCTTTCTGGTGCCGGTTGTCATCCGACTTTGCACCAGGTCAGAGCAGGTGTTAATTTCCTGCTGCTAACGCGCCTTATTGCATGTTTTGTGTTCTTATCGCAGATCTGGCTGGCCTTTGAGAATGCAAGGTGTGGTGTCGCGGCTTTTTGCTCGGGAACGCCTACTCTGCATCTCATTAGCGATAGTTGCAGGGTTATCCGTGGCAATGTTTTTTGAGGCTGCTTTTACCGGAAAACGGGTGGTACCGGCTGTTTGCACCAGCTTGTGAACGGGGCGGTATTTTTATCGTGACTTTGGCTGTGCTAAAGTGCCGATAACTCGTCGATAGCTCCTTGAGAATATGCCTCTGTGTTTGCTGCTTGACCATGGCTCACACTATGGTCAAACAACAACCCAATTTCTTACATTGTTATTGATAGTCTTCGGTAGCATTTTGTGTTGCAGGTCATTTTTTTTGTTTGTTTTCCCTTATTCTGTGATTAGGCGTGGGCGGAGAACTCCCCTCAGCCAGCAGAGTGTGCAGAGATTTGCCTACTACGCGTTCTCCATGGAGCGCAGAGTAGGCAAATCTCCACACACTGCAGCAGAGCGGATTGGCCAGCCCCTGCCTCCACTCCCCTATTAAAAATTGAATTGACATTAATTAAAACAACGAAAAAACCACCTACTTGTACTGCGGCATCCCCGGGCTGTCCTCCTCCTCTTCCTCACCATCTCTCTCCTACGTTGGGTGATCATTGCGAAAACTGCGCATGAAGAAATGCGCTGGCGCGCTCGTGCGCACATGTGCAGTTTTTGCAATTATCACCCAACATAGGAGAGAGACGGCGAGGAAGAGGAGGAGGGCTGCCCGGGATGCCGCAGTACAGGTAAGTGATTTTTTGTTGTTTTAATTAATGTCTAATTAATTTTTAAAATGGGGGGTGGAGGTGGGTGGCGGAGCGGAGTTCCTCAGAGTTTGTTCCCAACTCCGTGGACTACCACGTAGTCCCGCTCTGCCACCTCCGCCCAGGGTTAGCTGTGATCCAGCATCGCAAAGTGGGATTCGACAGTCCAGAGCACCAAAGAGTGTCACTAATACTCAAAGAAGTCTCTGTAGCTGGATGTAGGTGAGAGTGTGACCAAGCACCACATTCCTTTGGTACAGTTGTGAATCATGACTAATTGCTAAAATGGATTAATTTTCCATCATTTTGCACGGGCTTGAAGACCATGAACTGTAATTCAGAAGCTCAAAAACAGCACACAAGAGACAAGGCAACACCTGCTGCTTGGTCAGAACACAAATGGGCAGCCAGTGCAGGGCACCTTATTCCTCACCTGTAGGTTTACCCACATCTGTGTTAAATAGACATGGAGAAACAAATTGTAAAATTGCTTTGATGTGTTTTACTGGATTGCTATTAAATGTGATATATTTTAAATATTTTAGGCTGAATAGTAACCTTATGTAACCCTGTTAGATGTTCGATTGATTTATAAATCTACGGATCCACATTAATATGTGACATGGTCCATTATCACCAGTGCCAAAAATCTGCTCTTATTTTACCTTAAAATACACATAAGCTTGAGATTTCAATCCACATACATGAAAGGAGGGAAAGAGTTTATACAATAGTGGAAGGCAAAGAGCCTGAACAGAGCAACAATTCATCTTTTCATCACAGCAGTTCTCATTCAGACCGTGTAGGCAGCAGGCCATTAAAGGTACAATCAAAACCAGCAGCATGAAGGCCTTTTAACTAGTAATTACCACATCTTGTTGCTGTGAGAACTACTATTAACCCCAGGCCACAGTGCCTCGGGCTAATGAGTGGTAGCTCGGATGCCAGCAAGTAGCTTGACACAGACCTGCCTCCCTCACAAAGGTCGGCGACTGAGAGTCAGTCATTTAGATGCAAAGGCACAATACAACTTGGGAGCACAATTATGTCTCAGGGTGCATCACAGCATGAACTATGCCACGAGAGACTTTAGGAAGCTCACCGTGACCTGGAAATTCACACAGAAAAAACTTTCAGGCACATTCTAAAATAGGAGTTTGCGACATATTAATACCTAGAAAATCAGTCACAAAATGCAAGTTTAAAATATGCTTTTTTAAAGATTCAAAATCCATCTTGCTTTCTTTAAATGATTCATTTGCTAACCCAGAATGTGACATGTCACATTTATAGCGTCTGTTCCCATTTATTAGCAATGGTTATGTAAGCATCAAAGAAAGAAGGGGTGTTGATCACACCCGCACTGCTCCATGTTCACATGGGTCATCTATGCGTTCCCTCCCTGCTCATAGCATTCGTGTGTACTCCTCCGTATTCACATATGGATTCATTCCTCTACATAAAGGTGAGATATTTTATGACCTTCATTCAGAGGGAGTATAAGTATTACTAAGGGAGGGGTTATAGATAAAATAGGAACATTTAAAAGATGATAGAGTGCGGCAAAAGTTTTTAGAAAATTAGTTGCAAAAACAAATACTCAGCCTCCTGTGGAGTACTATCAGCAGTAAGTACTTTAGAGGAGCTTCTAATTTTCACTAGTTTTACCTACTTTGTAACATAGGGTAATCATCACTCTTTGACAATTATGGTGCTTTTACTCGGTTTTTCTAATTTTTCCCTTTTTTTGAATTTGCCAATTATGGCAAACTGCGGTGGTGGCACAATAACATTTTTACTTTTGTTCATCTTTTAAATTTTCCTATTTTATCTATAAACCCTCCCTTAGTAAGTAGGGGCAGGATTATGTGGCTAATCTTGATGGTATATGGAGCAAAATTCTCTGTGTTTCGAATTGTTAGGCATGTGCACCGTGCCGGGTGACAACCTATTGCACTTATAAATTTTAGCCTGTGTATAAAGGTCTAATCGATGAAATCTGTTGAAATCATGGGCTGTGAACTTATTGTATCTATACCTTTTTAGGTATCCCCTGGCTATACTCATCTTGGTCTGATATCTGGTTAAGGTCCTGAGGAAGGTGGTGTCATCCATCCTTCAAGCCACCGAAACGCGCGTCGACCAATGCTGTTCAGATCCTGCTATATGCAGCTGCCTTAATTGGTCATGGAGATTAATACAACTCTCTCTCTCCCACTCTCCAGATATATGCATTGATGAATGTGGTATGAGTGTATTTGCGGAGTATGTGAGGGAGTGTGTATGAATGTTTCATTTTTTGTTTCCTTACCCGGGGGCTTATGATGTAAAGATGTTCACACATAAAAACGTCATGTCTCCAATGTGCAAAACTATTTGTAGATGTTTATAGCATTGATTTTATATGTACAAATATGCAAAAGAAAGAACAAAAATATGTATTTTTTTATAATTCTTTTTATTAACATAACATAAAAACAAAATTCAGCACTTTACACAAAGCATAGGCACAAATTATAAATGGGAGGAGTTCATATAAATACATTTTGAAACATCTGAGTAGCGGTCAATACAAAGTCCCAGAGCACAGTTTTAACAAATCAAGGTGTGGCCAGGTCATCTAGGTCAATGCTACGAGGCAGGTTACAAATGTCTCCACGGTATGTGTTCCAGGCCCCCCAAATTAACGACCACTTCTTCGGGCACCCCCTAGCAACATAGACAATCTTTTCTTGGAACATGCACCAGTCCATGTTCTTATTCCATTCTCCAAGCGTGGGGAGGGCATCTGGTAACCCATTGTTGAGCTATATTTCTTTTCGCCACCATCAGCCCCAGTGTCACCCAGGTCTTACCCATCCTTCCCAAGTCTGTAGTTTCCCACACATTCAACAAACACCTCTTCGCATCGAGCCGGATATCTAATCTCATTACTTCGCTCAGTACAGTGTGAATTTTTGCCAGTATCTCTGAATGAGGTCCCACTCCCATATTATGTGCATGAACGTTCCCTCCGAGCCACACTGACGTCTACATTCACTCTCCTCAGCCCTCCCCATTCGGACCAGACAGGGTCCTGTGACATACACTCTGTGGAGGATCTTAAGCTGGACTAGTCTCAACCTGGACAATATGGCCACTTCCTTTGGAGAGGATATGGCCTCCTGCCACTCCTCGTCATCTAGCTCTAGACCATCCCTTTCCCACTTTGCCCTGAGTCTCTGCAGGGGTTCAGCTACATTGTTGATGAGTTTTTTATAGGTGAGGGATATCGTTTTAACTGATAGGTAAGCATCAAGCAGTCTGTCCTCGAGAGGGGTATACTCCGGCAGGGAGGAGTTTGTGGTTATGTGTGTCTGTAGTGTGTGGCGAATCTGGAGGTATCGGAAATATTCTGTGTTGGCAAGTTCATACTTCTGCTGGAGATAGGTAAAAGGTACCACCATCCCTTTAATCCACACATCCCCAATGGTTGAGATTCCGATAAGGTCCCACTTGTCGAATCCCTTTGACTTCCATAGATCACCGAGGATCTCGGAGTCCCAGAGAGGCGTGGCTGCAGTCAGTTTCCGTTCCCAACCCACACTTTTGGTAGCAGTGTGCCAGACTTGCACTGAGTGCTTCGTCGGCCCAGTCAGGGGAAAGCGCTTTGGTCTGGAGTACAGTGCTCTATAGTAATTCCCACCCGGGAGCACCCACAGGTCCATTGCATAGCCCGGGTCGTCCATCCTTCGGTATGTACAGTAGTTTATAGCCGTTAGGTGGGCTACCCAATAGTATTTCTTGAGGTCAGGGAGACTAATACCGCCATCGTACCAATTAAGGGCGAGTTTGTGGAGTGCTATCCTAGGCTTCCCGCCCCATAATAAGTCTCTCTGCATACCCTCAATTTCTTTGAAATAGCTAGCAGGTACCGGATCTGGGAAATTTTGTAGTACATACAAGTAGCGGGGCAGAGACATCATCTTGAAGAGTGTCGCTCTTCCCAGCAGTGAGAGAGGGAGCGCCCTCCACGCTGCCGTGTCTCGTTTCAATCTTTGTAGTGGCGGAAGTAGGTTACGATTATAACGGGTCTGGGGATCGGACGTCACATAAATACACTAGTATGTAAAGCCCTCCGTAGCAATTTGGGTTGGGCAGCCCCTTGGAACAGCGGGGCAGTCCCCATTCAGTACATATAGAAGGGATTTGCTCCAGTTGATGGAGTAGCCTGAGAATCTCCCAAAAATTGCGAATATTTCCAAAACTGCGATCAGCGACTTCGCAGGGGCGGTGAGGAACAATAAAATATCGTCAGCATACAGTGAGATGTGGTCTTCCCATGACGGGGCCCATCTCAATCCATGTATAACCGGGTCCCCCCGGATCCATGCCGCTAAAGGTTCAAGCGCTAGGGCAAGAAGGAGAGGGGAGAGGGGACATCCCTGTCTGGTACCACGCCCCAACGTAAAAAGCGGAGACCTTTTATTGTTTACCACGACCTGCGCTAAGGGCTTGGAATAAAGGAGCCTGATCCACCGGATAAATCCCTCCCCGAATCCCATCTTCGTTAACACAGCAAAAAGGTAGGGCCATTCTAAGGTGTTGAACGCCATTGTGGTGTCTAGGGAGACTACAATTGTATCCAACCGCCCCATCACGCCATGCAATCTCCAGAGGTTCAAGACGGTATTACGGTGTGGCATGAAGCCCGATTGGTCTGGGTGTACTAAGTCACCGATCACTTTGACCAAGCGGTTGGCTAGCAGTTTAGCAAGAATTTTGGGCTCTGCGTTTAGGAGGGAGATGGGTCTATAGGACGTACAGTTCGATCTGGGTTTGCCCTCCTTGTGAATTGTAACAATGGTGGCAATACGCTGATCTAGCGTTAGACGCCCTCGCTCCCTGCTCTCAGAGAACATAGCCCTCAGTCGAGGGACCAATTTGTCCGGCACCAGTTTGTAAAGTTCAATTGGGAGGCCGTTAGGGCCTGACGCTTTCCCCGCCTGGAGGCATCGAATTGCCGCCGCAATTTCATCATTTGTCAACTCACTGTCTAAGAGCGCTCGCTCCTCGGGTGACAGGAGGGGAAGGGCAATATCTCTGAGTAATGATTAGGAGTCCTCTTCCGAGTATTGAGTGTGCGTGTGCGTGTCATATATATTACTATAATGAGCTGCAAAGGTGTTGGCTATTGCTTGAGGGTCAGTGAGTGGGTGCCCGTCTTTATCGAATATTTTTGGCACCAATCTAGATGCCCTCTCTATTCTGTCTAACCGCGCCAAGAGTTTCTTGGCCTTATCACCCAGGTCATACACCCTGCCCGCAGATTCCCTCGCTAAGAATTTCGCCCTCTCCGTGGCTATCGCCTTGTATTCCTCTCTTTTGAGCTGCAAGGCGTGTGTCTTTTCCGGTGTCACCCCCCCCCCCCCCCCCCTTCTAATTCCTTTTCTAGACCTAGGACTGCTCTTTTGACTTCCATTAGGTCTTTCATTCTATCTTTTCGCTTACCCGCTATGAGGGAGAGCATCTGCCCTCGGATCACTGTTTTAAACGCTTCCCACAACGTCTGATAGGAGTCAACAGTACCTTTGTTTTCCTTGAAATATTGATCCATAGCCAACATTAAGGCCTTGCGTATTTCAGGGTCTCGGAAGTGCCACGGGTTGATGGGAGCTACTCTACCTCCCACCCCCCCACCCCAGCACCACATGGGTCCATATAGGGGAGTGGTACAAAAATATTTTTGATAAAATAAAAATATTTAATAAATAATGTGAATACTTATAAATATGACTGTTTCTGTATGTTGTTGTTGTTTATTTCTATTTCAGCCCATGTTGAATTTATTTTCAGTTAGATAAAAGAAATATAGGTCACGAGGGAGCGTTCCCAGAGTGTACTGTTATTTTCTCCTCATCGCCCTGACCTCAAAACATTTCGCTCAGAGGGGGTCCCTTTATCTTGCGCTGCCTGCGTTGGTGCTACACTGCTAAGTGTAGCGCCATCGCAGGGGAAAACGCAATGCTGCACCATATTGTTGTATATATGGTGCAGCCTTGCATTTCAGAAGTTGCGGAGTGAGGTGTTAAGCCAAGGAGGTTAACGCCTCACTCCGCCACTTCATTGTACATATCCCCCACAATGTTAAAATTGTGGAGTAAATAGTAGCATAATACAAAAATAAATCAGTTATAAAATTATACTATATCGTTCAGGGGTGTAATCTCTCTGTAAGTTCTGTGTTCCTAGGTCTACCGCCTCGTGCTTTGTGATGTTAACACAATACATGTTGCTGGGTGTGTGCTTAAAAAAAACTGGTATCTGGTAAATCCATTAATTTTTGTCTTTTGTTTAGGCCTTGGGGTAGCTTGACTCATAGGGGTTGATCAGCTGAATGGAGTAGATCATTTACCAGGGAATTCTACTCCTCCACACACAAGTGTATTTTGAAATCTTCTTCGCCGCTGGCACTTGCCAACCTACTCACGCCCTATATTCCTTTGAGATCCTTGAGATCGGAGGGGCTTCATCTGGCTGTCTGTCCACGCTTTAAATTGAGCAGTATGGGTGGCCGCTCCTTTAGGGTGCTCGCGGCAGGTTTATGGAACTCGCTTCCGGTACACATCCGAGCTCTTGAAGACCTGCTCGCCTTCAGGCAGGCGATTAAAACTTTCCTGTTTCCCGTGTTTGTTTAATTTCCTTTTCTTTTATTGTGTGTTATGTTATAGTGTCTGTCAAAGCGCCAGGACGCCCCTTTGCTGGGGCAGCTGTGCGCTATAAAAATATAAATAACATAACATAACATAACAAGTGGAGTCTAAGAGCCGCCTAGCCAGCTAATGACAGCGTCATGATTCACGCCACCCTGCACAGCCCTGCATGTGACCTTCAGACAGCACACTGCACGTTCTCAGCTTTTGGGTGCATTAGCTCGTATGCAGGCTGCAGTAATGCATCCTTGGACCTATGGCAGCTGCGGCCAGCACAGGTAAGTGCGGTGGGGCGGGGGCGGGGTGGGGTGGCAGTGGGGGGAAGTCGACATGCGGAATAGGTATAATAAAAATAAAAATAAACCATTCTGTTGTCTGCCGGCTTACCCCATGCTGCGCCTCACCCCATCGCACTTACCTGTGCCGGCCTCGGCTGACCTATGGATCTATTTGTTACTGCGACACTGTCTGCAATGCTCAAATGGGGGATGTAGCAGTCTCACTTGATCAAAGCTGGAGAAACAACATTCCTTATCAGCATGCAAAAGGATTAATTATCATCCAGAGGGAGGACCAGATAAGTCACCTTGATGGCACGAGGACCAATGTAATTATCCAACGAGTTAATTGCAATGAGTTAGCGATCTTACTCGCCCACCAATTATAATATTCATTATTCAGCACACATGCACCTGTCAAGGCTTTGTGTGCCATGTTGGGGAGCATCCAAGGAAACACCACAGATTATAAAGTTCTGGAAAAAAGTCTACAAGGCTTTGATAAAAGAAGTCGAAGACATATTGGCACCAAGACTAAGAGGAAAATAATCCCTAAGAAGAATTTAGGTGAGATTCAGTATTGTCAGGTGATCTGAGAAGTCTTGGGCTACATAAAGTGAATTCAGTTGTGAATACAAACCACAGCTTGGCTATTTAATGCATGCCGAATCATGTTTATAATGTTAAAGAGAAGTCTACGCTAAATAGGAAACTATTGTAATGCAGCAAGGACAGGCTTAGCATAACTATATCTAGGTGTACTAGTCACTAGGGCCCAGATTTACTAAGGACTTGCGTCACCCTTGTGTCACGCAAGGCAACGCAAGCCCTTAAGTCAGATTTACTATGCCATTCAGTGCCACCTTACGTTGCTCTATGTGGCATAGTAAATCTGGAGTAACACAAGGTAAGCGCCAGTCATTGCCCTGCACTCGGAAGGTGTTCCATGGAGGAGCCTGGGTGTTCCCTCACAGCCGCCCATTGTTTTTGACGCATTTCCACATTTACTAACACTATTAAACCTAATGCATCAAAATGCTACGCCTTCCCAGGTGAGTTGTAAAGAGAATACCTATGTTATCTTCTCCTTATTCTTTCCTCTGTGCTGCATTCTGCAGTTCATGTAGAATGAGGAAAATGCCTCTAAGGATTGTTTTTCTGCAGGAAGGTGCCCCTTCCTGCACAAAAACAATCCTACCTGCACCATGGCGTTAGAGTGCCTGCCTTGGCACTTGGCAGCACGCAGTCTGCCAGCGCAGAGAGAAGGCAGGAATGTGACATATGTAAGGAAATATGGCCCATACCAGCCCTACCTATTTGAAGCAGCAGAGCAAGTTGTCCTGCTGTGTTACGTTGTGTCAGACGTTAGTAAATCTGGCCCTAGGTCTCTAAGTGGTGCTGGGCCACCTGAGGATGATGTAACAGGTATTTGGTCACACCTAGATGCAAGAGTTAGCATAATATAATTACTGCTGAGCAGTTAATCATTATCGTTTATGATACCATAGATTATAAAAGCATGCAGCTACTACAGACAAAATATGTGGGACTGGGGTAAACGTAAAACCAGCATCAAAGCAAACCTCAAGGCAGAACAGTAATTACATGGGGGGGCATTGGTTCATATCAGAAGATCAGTACATGTGCACATTCCATTCACTAATGCTCCAAATTTATCTGAGTTACATTTTAGCCAGTTTCCCCCAGTCCACTCCCAGACCTGCCCAAACATTGTTGCAGAAGCACCATGGATAGATCGCCATTTAGCTGGATAATGAGCATCAATGTAATTAGAGAATTAGGAAGCATGAGAGCTGATCAGTTGGGCCAGAAGCTCAACGTAGACTTTAAATGGGTAGGATTAGGTGGGCTCCCGGGGCACCCCAAAGCCCATGGCATATGAAACAGAATTAAAGGAAGAGATTAATAGCTACTACAGTTCCTACTAGTGCTACGGACCCGTGTCCCCTGTTCATCAGCTACCCCCCGGGACATTGATGGACCATTAAACTTCCAGTAAGAAAGCACTACATCCTTGTAGCTTTACAAGACCCTGCCAAAATTCAAGCACACCCCTACATCCTTACAGATGACCACATCAATCTGACCAGGTCAGGTCAGTTTAAAAATATCTTTATGGAGATTGAGCGCATTCCAAGAGTTGGAGGCAGTCTGAGCAATGCAATGGTTTGCAGCTTTATGCACTCACTGAATCAACTACCATTCTGGAGGCAGGGAGTTCCAAACACACCCACAGCTTATCTACATGCCTTCTACGCTCATTGTGCAGGTGACCATTGTCTCCCTGTGCCAATCATATCCTCTATCAGTCTGCATAGGCAGACATCAACCACATGCTGATCTCCAAGTATTTTGAGCAGAAACACTAGGAATTACTGGCAGCTCACCAGAGAGTCTAGAGAAAGGATGACACAAAATTGAAAGTAGCCACAGAAACTAAACTTCCACTTACTTGCAATCATAAGAACTGATTGCAGATTTATCATAACGCCATAGTGTCCAAATCCTGAAGGAATTGCTAAATCCAGAAGAGAACCCACTGGCTCAATTATCATTCTACGTACATACAGAAGACATTGTACAGGACTATTGTCCTCCATATTTAGGCCCCAACATTTTAACACCTACACTTATGAATTGAAATTTGCAAAACATAGCTTGCAAAATGTGAATCACATATTTTGATGTTCAATTGTAATCTATACTGAGTAATAGACGTGGTAGGAATTGTATTTACAAAATATCAAATCGCAATTTGTGATTCCTTAAAAAATACTATTAAAAAATGGCTTATTAGTTGGGGAGAATGTGAGACCTTTCCAATTAATATGTCCGAAATCATGTCAGGTCCAAAACATAAGTTCAATAAATAATCCTCAGCTCCCCCTCTGGTAGCTATGGAAGAGAGCAGTCAGGCTTAACTTCTAGAAAAGCATGAAAAATATTTACCAGTATCGAAACAACAAAAAACCCAAAAAAGAATACAATAAACATCCCATAACTAATTTCTAATATAGAAAAAATATAATTAGAATAATGACACTAAAATTAATAAAATCCAATAAGGGAAACCCAAGATATGATTTTAAAACCTTTAATGGCAAAACACCTCAAGAAAAGATAAAGTGCCAGTCAGAAGTCTTTGTTCACACTTGACCGTGACCTAGATGTTATTTCAGGCCAATGTGATGGAGTGGAGGTTGGATACACCCACTGTGTCATTGTGGTCAAAGTTCTTACGTTCTGACGTAGTCATTTTTATGTAAGTCAAAACCCTCAGACGCGGCAAGCCTGGTTGAAGTCCTACAAGGTCTGGATGCAGTCCACTTGAAGTCGGACAGCTTTGTCGAGAGGTCCCACTGAAGCTCGGAGGTTGTGGAAGTCTAAAACATTTTTCAGTCACTGACTTTCTGGAGTAGATCCTCTTAGTCTCCTACAAGGCTCCCAGGACCTTAGGCGCCAGTACTCACTCCAGCAGAGTCCACAACCAATGTCCAGACCAGGTTCAGTGGTTACCGATCAGCTGGTCACTCCAGGAAAAGGGCTTCTGGAAGTTTGTAGTATCCCTTTAGCCACACTGGAGGTAAGCCAGCTGACCCATGGGGCCCACGTCTGAGTCCAAGTTTCAAGTGGGAGCAGATCCAGCCCCACAGGTCTCCCTACAGGTCACAACAGGAGGTCCAGTCCTCTTCTGTTCTGCCAAAGCCCCAGAAAGTGTCCTGATGAGCTGTTGCCAATGTGTTATGTTTGTAGGATACATTACCCAGTTGGTAGAAGTGAATCCTAGATACACCCTAACCAATGAGAAAAAAAGTTCCTGATAGTAGTCACATACCTCACACACAGGTTTTCATGCTGAAAGGTATAGGGTATTTCTTCTGCTCCGGGAACAGCTTTCGCATCTCATTCAAGGGGAAATATTGACAGGCGCCAGCTGCTGCAGGCCATGGTTAATTAGCATACTGGGGCTTCAGACAGGCAAAGTCCAACTTTTTAAACGCTACTTTACCTTTATATTCCCAAATTTACCATTGAATTTCATTTTCAATACACATTACAAACAGTGGTTGAATTTCATCCGTGCATTATTCCAAACCAAAGTTAGCAAAAACAGTATTTTATTTGAACTTCGGTTTTCTCATAGTATCAGCTACAGCCCTTTAGAGTTAAAAGGGGCTAGTCACTTGAGGAACATGAGAACATAGAAGTCCTACATATTCCACTTTTTAATACTAGCCATCCTACCCTGTGAGTTCATCAACCTATCTGGGGTGACTTATTTAATGCTTAAAAGTAGGGCTCCATTCTGTCAAAAAGGGTTATTTTGACAGGTTTGCCTGGAGGTTTAAAATCTGTGGCTGTCACGCTACACATGTCAGCCTAAAACAATGTTTTTCCTTGTCAGCCTAGTGGATGGCGCTATAGGTGCTGTTGTCACCCACATTCTGTGCCATTGGTATATTTCCCTGCACCCAATACAATGGCTTTACTGGAAAGTTAAATATACCACTTGAGATTATCCAGTTTTACCATGCTTTAATGTCTATCATACAATGGGGACTGGACAGCAGTGCCCCAGTGAGCATAGTTTCAAAAAACAGCAATACCAAAAAGCAAAAAATGAGCAGAGGGGTCACACAAAAGGGAGAATTTTTCACATATGCAAACTGTGAATGATTGTTACTGTTGGTCCGTCAATCACTGATGACATCAGCAAAGCAGGAAATTAGACAAGTGGAATGTAGGAGGATAGAAACAGAGGCACTGTGGGTTTCACTGGATTAGCCAAAAATATAAAAACAAGCACTTGCACTGCAATCGGTCTCGCCTTTTGGACCTTATATGTATTTAGCTATGTAGCACAGTAGCCTGGGTGCCGAAACATCTACTGTTCTTTAACATGGATGGAAAGTAAGCACCAAACTGTGTGACATGCCATGTATGGGAACACATGGAGATAAATATTGCCTTCCAGCGGGAAATGGTATAGTCCAAAGTTCTGTTTTTAATATAAAATCAGAGCCTTCGGTGGTCATATCACTGAAAATACAACGTTTGCAAAAAATATTGGGGCATATGCATCAACATTAGCATTTGCGATTCCTTATTAGCGAAAAATAAGGAATCGCTAATAAGGAATAGCAAAAGGCTATGCATGTAGGAATCGCTATTCAAATAGCGATTCCTTAACATTCCTTATTACCGAATCGGTAATACCGAATCGGTAATAAGGAATACCTACCCATTCATTCCTATGGGCTTGGAGGCCCATAGGAATGAATGTAAAGCCATTCTGTATTAGCGATTCGGTATTACCGAATCGCTAATAGCTGGAGCACTTTCAAGGGTGCCAGGGTGTCAAAAGGACACCCTGTTGCACCCCTGAAAATGATATGTGCACATATGTTGCACACACACATGCTCTAAGGGCATGTGTGTGCGCAACATGACACTTTGAAAAATGCACAAAAGTGCATTTTTCAAAGTTTTTGCAAATTACCATGCAGTTCATCTTCATGGTAATTTGCTCCCCTTATTAGCGAAATCGCTAATTTTTTAACTTTGATGCATTGCATTTAAGGAATCTCACTTTGGGATTTCTTAAATGCAAGAGCTATTTAAGGAATCGGTATTTAAGGAATCCCTATTTAAAGAATCGCTATTTAAGGATTCCTTAAATACCGATTTCTGCTTTTGGGTTGATGCATTGGGATTGGGTATTTTTTACTTAATACCGGGAGCTAATAAGGAATCGGTATTTTACCGACTGGATTTTGGCTTGATGCATAAGGGTGATTATTGTCTACGGGTGCTCGTGGAAGACAATTTCTATGGACAGGAATCTGGAGAATCCTAAAGTGATCTGGTATTTTACTGACCTCTGCTGGTCGTTTTCTATCAAGAAAGTTAAATAGAGGCAATTGCCAGAAAAATAAAAAGAAGAAAGTCCCTCAGCAGAAAGCAATTTTGGTATTTTACTGACCTCTACTGGTCGTTTTCTATCAAGACAGTTAAATAGTGGCAGTGGAACAAGCAGAAAGCAATTCTGGTATTTTACTGACCTCTACTGGTCATTTTCTATCAAGACAGTTAAATAGAGGCAGTTGAACAGAAAAAAGGTCCCTAAGCGGAAGCAGACAAGTCGTAGGGCTGATCTCCAGAGCCCACAAAGTACAAACACATATAAGTATATACTAAAGTATATACACAAGAGGTATCGAATGCTCGACCTAAAAATGGCAACTTGAGTCATCTGAGGATGCGAAGATTTAGCAGTGCTGAGCTAGAAATCTATGTGGAGGAGTGTGCTGCAGAGCGGCAAGCTATTTGTCAATACCTTCAGAATGTTCCAGAACCCACGAAATGTTAATATAGGTATGTTTCAAATATGACATCAAAGCTGCATGACTGACCAAAAGGACCACAGAGCAAATTAGTGTTAGTACGATTCAAGATCATGTACCAAAGAGACAGTGGCTGCAGGAAGGGCCAAATGGAATGAATGATTGCCACAATATTTCACCAATAGGCAATCACAGGTGTTAGTGATACTTCAGTGATACTTTATCCCAAAATACCCAAAAACAATCCCAATAGGCAAGTCACCATTGAAGTATGTCAGGGGTAAATGTAAACACCATACAAAGGCAAAACTATGGGCAAAAGCACACACAGGTGTCGAAAGTTCAGTTTTCACATTTAATAAACATGCAACAGAAATTCCAATCAGAGATGTCACAATTACTAAACAAAATAAGTAATAGGATTTGTGGTGCAAATATGCCGGACTTTTTTTTGTGAAGAATGGTTAGATATGAGGTATGTGTTTATTAGCAATAATTAAAATCATGCACATATAACCTCTGAATCCCCCTCATTTCAGGCACTGACCCACCCGTGTCAGAAAAATTGTACAGAAATGTTCAATATGTGTCCTTTTACATGTATTGGCGTTATATCCACTGCACATCTCACTCTTATTCTAAGTAAATTGTAGTCCATAGCATTAACAATTGGATCTTAAAAAATTATCTCAACAAATTATACTGTACATCATCCTCAAGGAGGGAAGAAACTAGATATGCATGTAAAAAAGGTACGTGGTACATTCAAAAAAAAAAAAAATCTTGTTTGTTGGTACATTTAGACAGCATATGTAAGATAATGCAGAGACCTGTAGGAAACGTTTGAACCAGAGCCACTGCATTGTCCAAATAGTAGCACTCAACAGCATTGCTCTGTCTCCACACAGATCTATTTATACAAAGTGCCACTGTAGAAACACTTGAGGTGACATCTAGGACACTGCACAGCCCACAACACTACACACGTGGAGCAAGTACACAAGACTTGGGAAGCCGTGCATGCGTAGCAGTAAAGACACGGGCACCGGAGTCAGAGATTGAGACACCAATACCGAGTAGCACAGCTCAACTCCACCAGCCCCAGTCAGTGTCACAGCACACCGCTGATTACTGAATCCAGTTCCAACCACTGCACAGCCACCTACTTGAGGGCCACCAGGAATGACAGCCAAGGGAAAGAAGTGTCAGCATCCCTAATATTCAGGGTCAGCATGATGGGTAATAGGACCATCTCTAAGCGCCACCAATTCTGCTTGCTGTGATGGCGCAGAGTTTTAATATGACCTCTCGAGGGAAGGGGTTGTGAGGAAGGACTGCAGCCTGAAATCAATTAAATTAATTAATTCAACCTCTCTCACTCTAAAACAGTTGCCCTCAACTTGCATTCTTCTTAATCTGAACGTCAGCCTCTCAAAAGGGAGAGTACTTTCCGGCCTGGCTAGTCATCCAACCTCAGCTGCCAAGGTTCCAGATTTTGGGATCTTTTCTCCGGTCACGAGAAAAATATGGTTATTTTTCCGCCGAGCAGCCGAGCACACACTTTCCAAATGAACAAGAACAGGTACATACCACAATTAGAGTTCACTTTCTTCCATGCAGCGGGTCAGTTACCCTGTCAGATTTAGTTAAAGTTTAACCAATAAATATATCAGCCGCCTTATTAAGTCTTCATTTTCATTGACAATATTTTTCCTCTAAAGGTTTCCATGCCGTTAAGAAGAGGGTCAAAGAACTATCCTTCTGACGGTAGCGCGAGAGCGCTCTAACCCCTGAGACCTGAACCATCTCATGAAGATCAGGACCTTGTGTTGCCTGAAGTGATGAACCATGGATCTGCTCAACGCCTCTATCTGCATAAAGAACACCCAGACAAGCAAGGTGCCAGCCCAGGAGGACTAACATCCATGGCCCCCGAAACCTGAATGCTGTGATCAGGGGATCTTTACACAATTGGTGGCCAAAAAAGCCACCAATCATGAGGCAAGAAGACCCCCAAAGTCCCTACTCACACAATAGCCTAGACTTTCCGAGCCATAAAAAGGCTTGGGCGAACTTTCGAGAATTTCACATTATGCTTGCTTTGCAAAATTCATGCACTTTGTGTAATTACGCGCTATTCATGTAAATTTATTGTGAACTGCACTATTCACTGTATAAATATACAGCAAACATATTCGACGACAGAATGTGAGCAGTTGTTGTTCGGTGCTTTTGTTTAAATGTGTGTTGTGCCAAAAATTGACATAAGGATTCAAATTGAAATTAATTTTGTCAGAATTGTAAATAATTGCACCAAAGCAAATTATGCAAATTTCAGACACCACTACCCCTAACTAGAGGCCTAACCATGTTGGTCCTCAACTTTCGGTGAAGTGCGTTGATGGCCCTGAGGAGGCGCGCTGTGGTCTAACAAGAAGCACCATAATTGGGACAACATTTCCTGAAGCTTCAAAATGAAATGCTAGAAAACATAAAAACATCACAAACTCCTTTATGAACTTAGCTGCAGGGTTTGCCATTTGTTCAAAATGAGTGGAACCCCTAGGCTAACAGATATGTCAGATGTAGGGGAAACACAATGTAGAGCTGAGGCAGAAGACCAGAAGTGATGTCAGTGCCACTCTCACAGTCACCTTTAGGCATTTGCTTGCTCTGTATAAAGTTTAAGAGCAGCCACTTGACTGGTCAAATAGGCACCTCACAGGAATCCTTGTCCAAGTCACAAGCGTTTTAGTGGAATTAACAACCATCCCTTCTTGCACAAAAAATATCCCGCCCATGGCACAGGCAGCTTTGCGCAGTGCACCAGCACAAGGAGGGAGCAGAAGTGCACCATGTTTTAGTGGATAACCTGTATTTCTACTCTCTCCGTTTCACACAACACAGCACAGCAATGTTGAGGCATATTTACAAAAAAATGTTGAAGCGCGGTGCTACGCCGCGCGCTGAGATTTTTTAAATGCAGGGATGCACCGTATTCACAAGAATATAGCGCACCCCTGTGTCTCCCCTAGTGCCGGCGCAAGAAAAGCTGCCTAGTGCCAGTGCACTCTGCATCCATGTCGCGGGCATGCCTGCCCTGCAGGGGTCACTGTTTATGTGCAGGAAGAGACATCTTCCTGCATATAATGTATCAATATTTGTGATTTGCTCTTTCTATGTGTGCTGCTGAATGCAGCACACATAGAAAGAGCAAAAAACGAGAAGAAATTACTAATTTCTTCGTGTATCGCCATTCTAAGTCTAAGATTTCCCTGGAGTTCATTTTTTGGCGCTGCCTCACCCTTGTAAATCTGGGGCAGCGTCAAAAAGCAATGGCTGTTGCGGTGGAACGGCCACTGCAACACTCACTGCAGAGGACTGCGGCGGAAAAGGGCATATTTACAAGATGTTGTTAAACCACGTTAAGTGGCTTAGCACCACCTGGTAAATATATGAAATGGTGCTATGCCACCAGAGCGCCAAACAAAGTGACGCTCGGGTGGCAAATGGGGCTTGTAAATATGCCCTTTTGTTTGCTACCTTGTGTTGTGTGAAGCATTCGTAAATATGCAGCCAGGTCCCTTAGTCCAGTGTACATCTCGATTATCTTCAATTCAGAACCCGCTCTCTATTCGTCTCCTTATGTCTTAGGGGGCATATTTACAATGTCTGGTGCATCTCTGCAAATCAGCAGGGATGTGCCAGAATAGATGCGACACGCAATTCCCTCTTGCGCCACCACGGATGCATCGCATTTACAATGCGGCGCACCGTGGTTCAAGGATAGGCAGATGAGTGTCGCATCCTGTTGTGTAAGGGCGGGCCATTGCTGGTGTCGTGTCGCAAGCACAACGCAACTCCAGCAATGCACAGGGGCCGCCCATACTTAATGTGGTGCGTCACTCCTCACGCCTGCTTCAAGCAGGCGTAAGGGTTTGATGCAGCGGCATCATAAAACTGACTCAGTGAAATCTTGTAGATTTCACTGCGTCAGTTTTACGAGGCTTTCCTGCGATAGAACGCTCACCCTGTGAGGCAACGCTCATATGAAACCTGACGCAGGTTTCATGTGGTGCAAGGCTTTACAAAGTGACGCATCTGCCTAGATACGTCACATTGTAAATAAGTCGCAACTTGGTGCATGGTTCACGCTGCCGCTGCGTCACAGAAGTGATGTAAACGGCGGCGCAAATGTGTCGCAAGGGGCTTGTAAATCTGCCCCTAGATCTCGTTGAGGCCACTGTACATAATGATTTTTGATTTTTTTGTTGAAAATATGTATATGCATGTTGATCTTTTGCATATGTTGATCTTAGGGCTAGGTAAGGCTTGTCGACTGCAGTGCGAGATTATTTCAATGGTCTAGTTCGGTTCATTGTGCAATGCTAGGTGCTGGCCTTTAGTTACAAACAAAAATGAAAAATAAAATGTGAAATTCAACTGGTTATGCACTGTGAGAGATAATGTTTATTTGTAGCACATGAAGGAATTCTGTTCTGCCATACTTCTACTGGTATATTTTCTACTCGCGGAAATATATGTGTATATTTCATAGAGACAGTAAAGCGTTTATAAACTAAGAAAAATAAATTAAAGGTACAGGACCTACGTATCTAATAAATGTATCAATATCCTGGGGAGTGACAATGTCACCTGATTCCAAAAGGACCAAGCATGGCTCCCACGTTTTCTCAGACACACTGTAGTGTCATGGTCAGTAGACTGTCTCGTGAATGGAACAAAAGAGCCGATCAAACAGTAGTGAAATGTTTTAATGTCATACTGCACAGCACAATAGCCTACAGCCTAAATGAAACTAATAAGTCAGATGCAAGATAGATGAATTCATATGATTTTATGTCACTTTATTGAACCTATAAAACTACATTGACTCCAATGGATAGAGAATATATAAACTGTGTGCAACCGAAACAGACCTACAAACCATGCATAAAACAAATTAACATATAAAACCCACATGCATTCCAAATAAACCAATACAAGCTAAGACAAGCCGTTCAAATGCATGACTCCTTAACTGGGTCGACAAAACTACAAGAAGAGCAAATGCGCCAATAAGGTCCGGCGCATCACAAAAGCAAACATATATCCTCACTGAGCTTGAGTCACACTGGTCAACCACATAAAACCTAAATAAATGTATAGAACTGTATGTAACTGGTGCAAGATTCGTTTTCACTGTATGTGGAACTGTGTGAGGGTGCTAAGCTTTGGTAGGTTTAATAAAAAATAGGTTTGAAAATTCTAGAACTTTCCAACCATTGACAATGTAGGAGTTGAAATCTCCAGAATGCCAGTGGGTTGCTCATATAAGAAGAATGTGATCCAATTGTCCTTAACTGCTCAAATACCATTTTCAGCAGCCTGCCACCTGAATGGTTTAATTTACAATGGGTTCTCTTGCATATTATTCATATGGGATGAATGACCCTAAAAGGAGTCCCTATGTTTCACCTGTTCTAGCACAAATCTTCCATTGCATCCAGGGACTCCTGTTTCCAATTACAAAGCAATCCTGCATGCGCGTGTCTGTGTGCCGCGGGTCTCAGCGCCGCGGATACGGATGGCGCAGAATCCGGCGAGCCGCACGAATGGGGACCAGAGCAAACTACCGCCTCCCCGGCTTTTGGTGGTTATGAATTACCTCAGTCTTTGCAGCTCTATAATATGGCTTAAGGTAAAGATGAAAACCTAATAGTTTTTAAATGTGAATAAAATGTGTTCCATTCGCTGTGATGAAGATGGGGCTTGGAGGCGTGCTGCCCTGATCAGAATCCCTTCCCCGTGCTGATCCTTTAACATCAATTGCTCTCATAGGCTCTTAAGCCTCCCTTCTTACCCGCAATCCATGGGTCTTCACTGCAGCATTAGCCTTTTCTTGCTGACTTTGAGAGTATCTCTCTCTCTCTTTCTCTCTCTCTCTCTTCCTCTCTCTCTCTCTCTTTATACATATATATACATAGCTTTATTTCAGTTGTAAAAATACAGCTATAAAAGTACATAATAAAACACAATAAATGCAGAGGCAAGTAAAATACACTAAAATTGCATCAATATCTATATAGTTTGGCCCTTGGGCAAAAAAGATGCAATGAGGGATAAAATACTTTAAGTATGCTCGAGGCCCACAATAGTAAAGCAATTCAATATGGAATATCAGAGCCTCACTAGATCCCATGAAGGCTACAACACAATTGCAAGATAAGGTGACTCATGCTGTGATTTCACTACGATTGACACACTTACAATATAAAAACGAAAAGCCCCAGAGTAAAGTGCCATAGATCTACAAAATACTAAGTATGTCCTAATACCTAGTAGACTACTATTATACCGCTCTGCCACGACTCATGGTGTAGAAGGCAATAGTATGCATTAAGGATAAATTCAAGCCGGAACTGTGAGGTCGTTGTAATATGGACCTACTGAAGACTCCCACATGACAGTGACAGAATGCCAATATCCAGAAATTAAGCCATTTTGTCCACCTTGAGGTGCGGCCTGAAAGTGACGGCAAGTTGTTCCCATGGATACAGGAATCAGATATACTACTTCAGGCTTCTTGCTCCTTTATTACGGGCCCAGTTTAAGAACCTCAAAAGAGCAAACATTACTGGTTCATGAGTGATGGAGCTAAGCAGGTGCAGTGCCTCCGTGCACTGGGTGCCCCCAGCAGACGGCAGATCGGTATGATCCACTTAGTGCAAGGAACCATTTATTTGGGACAGAAGAATAGGAAATGTGCTTTAATTGTTTAACGGTTGAACAGAACGGGCATTCGCATCGATCGCCTATCGCTCCCTTCCATTTAGCGATCCGTGTGTTAACAGGAAGTGTGCCAATTTTGAACCTGAAATACAGGCACTTAGCTGGGTGGAGAGAAGTCCTATCCATAAAGTCCTCGTGCTTTGGCACACACTTGTGAGCCAATAATCTGTCTATCAAACCATCAGGGCACAACTCTTGCCAGGATTGCCAGATGATTTGCTCCCAATATATGCTCTTGATCTGGATGCCCATGCTAGTGCTCAGTTTCTCTGACTGGGGTAGATGTAGGCGATGGCAGAGGTCTTTGATCTTCTTGAGCCAAGGTGTAGCATAATTCATGTCAAGAGCAATCAACTCCTTCAGAGCCATTCTCTTTGGGGTCAGCTGAGGGGTGGACCATACTCTTGTCCAGTACATCAGCATCCTTAGTGTACCAATGGGGGTCAATTCTCTGTATATACAGATCCCTTCTTAACCCCTTCGCTGCTAGGCCTTTCCCCCCCCCCCCTGTGCTAAGCCTTTTTCTTGGCTATTTGGGGTTAGTGCGTCTTTAGGCCACTGTAACTTTTTGACCACATGAGGTATCCATCCCAAATTTGCGTCCTTTTCTTCCAACATCATTGGGATTCTAAAGGTACCCAGGGTTTGTGGATTCCCCTGGAGGCGTCCCAGAAATTAGCCAAAGTACAGCAAAATGTTTTTTTTGTGGAAAAATTGGAAAAACGGGCTGCAAATGAAAACGTCTGGGTTTTTCTCTGCAAATGTTATCAAAAAAGGGTTTGTGGGGCTGAAATCACCATTTTCCCAGCTTTTAGGGAATGACAGACTTTTGTCAGAAAATCAACATTTTTTACACAGTTTTGGCATTTTTCTGGGACATAGCCTGTTTTTGCTATTTTTTGTGCTTTCAACTTCCTTCCAGTTAATGGTAGAAATGGGTGTGAAAGCAATAATGGATCCTGGAAAGCTATACATTTTAGAAAAGTAGACAAAATTCTGAATTCAGCAAGGGGTCATTTGTGTAGATCCATCAAGGTCTCTTTATAGAAACTAACAGTTAAATATAGGAAAAATTGAAAATTAGTTGAAAAAACAGCCTTTTGTGTCAACGTTTTCACCTGTAACTTCTTCTAATTATGACAGACATTTTGAAAGCAATATACCGTTACATCCGCTGGACCTTCCTGTCAAAAACTGAGCAGCAATTTGCAATGGCTTTTTATTATGTACCGGTTAAATAGCAATTATTGTAGGAAAATGTATACATGGAAAAATCGGTATGAAAGACACCTATGTATTTCTGAAATGGGAACAAATTATAGATTTTAGAACCAGTACATATGTGCACATTTTCGAAATTGGGAATACTCATACTAACATGAGAATTATCGGTCATTTTCAAAATGACTTCTTTTTTACACAATGTCTTTCATTTGGAAGGCACAAATGCATCAAAAAGCAATAGGTGATAACAGTTGCTTTACAAATCTGAATTACCCGAAGTCTCCCAATAAAAATGTTACCTCACTTGTGTGGGTAAGCATAGTGCCCACGACAGGAAATGGCTCAAATCCCAACGTGAACACACCACATTTTCTCAATGAAAATTTACCCTTTTTTTGCGAAGTGTCTAGCTGTAGTTTTTGAACCATAGATCTGCCGGCACCTAGGGAAACCTAGCAAACCTATACATTTTTGAAGACTAGACACCTAGGGGAATCCAGGATGTGGTGACTTGACTGCCTCCCACCAGGTTCTGTTACCCAGAATCCCTTGCAAACCTAAAAAATTGAAAAAACAACCACATTTTCCCCACATTTCTGTGGTGGAATGTTCTGGAATCTGCGTGGATCCACAAATTTCCACCAACTCCACGTTCCCCAAAGTCTTACGAGAAAAATGGTACCTCACTTGTGTGAGTTGGCCTAGTGCCCGCGACAGGAAACGGCGCAAAAAGCAACGTAGTCACACCTCAATTTCGCAGTGAAAAATGACCCTTTTTTGGCAAAGTGCCTAGCTGTATTTTTTTAACCCTAGCTCTGCCGGCACCTAGGGAAACCTAGCAAATCTATACATTTTTTAAACCTAGACACCCAGGGGAATGCAGGATGGGGTGACTTGACGGCCTCCCACCAGACTCTGTTACCCAGAATCCCTTGCAAACCTAAAAAATGGTCAAAAAAACAGATTTCCCCCGCATTTCTGTGGTGGAAAGTTCTGGAATCTGCGTGGATCCACAAATTTCCACCCACCCTGCGTTCCCCAAAGTCTTCAGACAAAAATGGTAACTCACTTGTGTGGGTCGGCCTAGTGCCCGTGACAGGAAACGGCGCAAAATGCAACGTGGTCACACCTCAATTTCGCAGTGAAAAATGACCCTTTTTTTGCAAAGTGCCTAGCTGTCGTTTTTGAACCATAGATCTGCCGGCACCTAGGGAACCCAGCAAACCTATATATTTGTAAAAACTAAACACCGAGGGGAATCCAGGATGGGGTGACTTGACTACCTCCCACCAGGTTCTGTTACCCAGAATCCCTTGCAAACCTAAACAATTATAAAAAAAAACACATTTTCCCCACCTTTCTGTGGTGGAAAGTTCTGGAATCTGCGTGGATCCACAAATTTCCACCTACCCCACATTCCCCAAAGTCTTACGAGAAAAATGGTACCTCACTTGTGTGGGTCGGCCTAGTGCCCATGACAGGAAACGGCGCAAAAGGCTACGTGGTCGCACCTCAATTTTGCAGTGAAAAATGACCCTTTTTTGGCAAAGTGCCTAGCTGTAGTCTTTGAACCCTAGCTCTGCCGGCACCTAGGGAAACCTAGCAAACCTATAAATGTTTGAAAACTAGACACCCAGGGGAATCTAGGATGGGGTCACTTGACTGCCTCCCACCAGGTTCTGTTACCCAGAATCCCTTGCAAACCTAACAAATTGGCAAAAAAACAGATTTCCCCCACATTTCTGTGGTGGAAAGTTCTGGAATCTGCGTGGATCCACAAATTTACACCCACCGCGCGTTCCCAAAAGTCTTCCGAGAAAAATGGTACCTCATTGGTGTGGGTCAGCCTAGTGCCCACGACAGGAAATGGCGCAAAACGCAATGTGGTCACGCCTCAATTTCGCAGTGAAAAATGACCCTTTTTTGGCAAAGTGCCTAGCTGTAGTTTGTGAACCCTAGCTCTGCCGGCACCTAGGGAAACCTACCAAACCCACACATTTCTGAAAAGTAGACACCCGGGGGCTTCCAAGGAGGTATTGCTTGCGTGGATCCCCCAACATTTCCTTACCCAGAATCCCCTGCAAACCTTAATTTTGTCTGAAAAAATCACTTTTTACAGACATTTTTGTGTGGGAAAGTGTGGCATCACCAGGCTCACACAAATTTCCTAACACCCAGCGTTCCCCCAGGTCTCCTGATAAAAATGGTGCCTCACTTGTGTGGGAGGCCCAAGTACCCGCAACAGGCAAGGGCCCAAAACGTAGTGAGGCAACATCAAAATTGCCTATCTCAAAACCACCTGGTTTTGCAAGGGGGGTTACCTGGGTTTTTGGCCCCGTGCTTGGCGGCCATATAGGGAAACCTACCAAACCCACACATTTCTGAAAACTAGACACCCGGGGACGTTTTGAGGCAACATCAACATTGCCTATCAAAAAATGTTTTGGGCCCTTCCCTGTCGCGGGTACTTGGGCCTCCCACACAAGTGAGGCACCATTTTTATTGGGAGACCTGGGGGAACGCTGGGTGGTAGGAAATTTGAGTGAGCCCGGTGATGCCACACTTTCCCACACAAAAATGTCTGAAAAAAGTGATTTTTTCAGCCAAAATTGAGGTTTCGTTGCGTGCACTGCATCGCATTTGGGCATGCAGTGCACGCAACGAAATTCGTTTTATTAATTTATATGTTAACTTACCTGTAAACCTCCGTAATCCATAGTTTACTACCCCCCACCCTGCCCCTCCCTCTCCCCACATCACCGCCCTGCAGTTACTCCTACTACCGACCGCGGCTGCAAACAAGTACTTTTGGGAAACCTTTATGGTTAGAGCGGATTGTGCCACAAGCAACAGTGCCCACTTTGGCCGATTCCCTGAACAACCGCACACCAGTGTAGAAGTTATCTACATATAAATGGTGGCCTTTGTTAAATAATCCTCTACCAAGTTCCCACACAATTTTCTCAGTCACTCCAAAAGTGGACGGCCAACCAGGGGGGTTAATGCTGGGTTCCTTACCGGTGTACACCCTGAAATTAGAGACATATCCAGTCCCACTGTCACACAGCATATACAGCCTAATTCCATAGCTTGCCCTCTTACTAGGAATGAATTGCCTAAAAACCAAGCGGCCCTTGAACAACACCAAAGACTCATCTACTGCTATTTCTGTTCCTGGAGCATAGATCTCAGAAAATCGATCAACAAAGTAATCAAGGACAGCCCGAATCTTAAAAAGACGGTCACAATCAGGGTGATCTCGTGGCAACGCTAAACCATTATCGACAAAATGCAGCATCTGAAGCAGAAGCAAATACCTATCACGACACATGACTGCCGGAAATATAGCTGTTGCCATCAAGGGACTAGTAGACCAATATGAAGACATTGATGGCTTCCTTAGCAAGCCGATCAAAAAAGTTAATCCCAAGAATCTCTTCAAGATTTGTGGGAGTCCACCGGGTAGCTCTAGAATGGGGCTTAAGGCTGGTACTGTTGTCCCTCAAAAACTGTTCGGCATACAAATTAGTCTGCTCAACAATCTCTGCCAAAAACACATTGTCCATAAACAACTGAAAAATATTTTTCGGCAAAAAGTTCTCAGTATTCACTCTAAACCCTGGAACACCAGTAAAGTCTGGCAATGCCGGCTGTGCCATGCCAGGGGCAACCCAGAGGTCATTACTTTCAACGGGAAGCCTTGCAGCCCCAGCCTGCAGCCCAGATGCCTCTTGCCGCACTACACAAACGGGAAGCCTAGCAGCCCCAGATGCCTCTTGCCGCACTACATGAACGTGAAGCCTTGCAGCCGCAGGCTGCAGCCCAGATGACTCTTGCCGCGCTATCGGCACATCAATGTCCTCCTCTAACACAGGCACTTCATCCGCACTGAGAGAAGCTTCATCATCCGATGATTCTATGTGGAGAGAAAACTCACTGCCTGAATCATCCCCCCCCACCTCTGCCTCAGAATCAGAGTCAGTCTCTGAACCAAGGTCAGAGGAAGACTCAAAAAGCATACCAACAACCTGCTGAGCAGTAATCCTGCGGCTAGCCATTATCCTTACTAAGAAAGGAGACTGCACAAACAAGTCAACAACAGCAAACACTGTGCAAAGTAAGTAGTAAACAAAGTGTGGCTTTAGCACAAAGATCTATATACTCAAATACAATATAACTCTTACCAAAGATAGCTACACTCACCAGCACCTACTCTGCGGAGACACAGCAAAAAGCAATGATATCCCACTAGAAAGAAAAAACAAAACCAATTACTCATAAAACAACAAAGTGCACATCAAGCACTAATGCAAAAAGATTTTGACACTCAGAACACAGAAGCCAAACATACTGCTATTACTACACCATTTGCAAAAAACACATTCATGTAGGGAAATTAAACTAATTTAGAGTAAATAGTACAAAATAAATTCACTTACCAAGCACATGCAACTACACAAGCTGCTAAACCGAAACCTTGAACAGTCTAAACTGCAAAAGCCTTGAACTAGAATATAATAGTGAAATAAAAAAATTACCATTACATTTCACAAACAATATGACAATTAAAATTATAACACACAATGTCGCTACCCAAATGGTCATTCGGCCAGATGGGCCTTCAAATAGGGCTGAGAAAAATGGGGATTAGGTGAGGTTTTCTACCAAGCCCCTCGATCTCCCAGGTGGGGCAGAAAACAAACAGATATTTGTTGCCCCTTGGAAAAAAAAATAGATCCCTGGTGCCTAGTAGTATTTTCTGCCTTACCCTCCCACCTAGGGCAGAAAGACCTAAACAATGGGGCAGATCTGTCGGGGGCAGAAAATACACAAACATATTTTAACCCCCTTGGAAGCGACCCTTGGTCAAGGGGTCACTTCCATCCAAATTTAAATTCCCCCAAATGGAAACCCTGGGGCAAAACGGCCGAAAAAACTGGCATATTTGCCCCTGGGGGGGCAGGAAAACATTACAAAACACATGCCCCGTTTAGGAAGCGACCCTTGCCCAAGGGGTCGCTCCCATAAACAAATAATGGCCCCCAAAGTAATCCCTGATGCCTAGTGGTGTTTTCTGCCCCCCCTGGGGGCAAAACGGCCCAAAAAATGGGCCGATTTGCCCCCAGGGGTGGCAGAAAACCATTCCTACTAAAATGCCCCCTCTAGGCTGCGACCCTTGCCCAAGGGGTCACTTCCATACAAAATAATTGCCCCCAAAGTAGTCCCTAGTGCCTAGTGGCATTTTCTGCCCCGCTGGGGGCACAACGGCTGAAAAAACAGGCCGATTTGCACTGGGGGGGGCAGAAAAACATTCCTAACAAAATTCCCCCTCTAGGAAGCGACCCTTGCCCAAGGGGTCACTTCCATAAAAGACATTTGCCCCCAAAGTAGTCCACGGTGCCTATGTGGCATTTTCTGCCCCCCCCCCCCCGGGGCAAAACGGCCCAAAAACAGGCCGATTTGCCCCCATGGGGAGAAGAAAAACATTCCTTAACAAATGCCCCCTCTTGGAAGCGACCCTTGCCCAAGGGGTCGCTTCCATAAAAAAGATTTGCCCCCAAAGTAGTCCCTTGTGCGTAGTGGCATTTTCTGCCTCCCCTGAGGGCAAAACAGCCGAAAAAACGGTCCGATTTGCCCCCAGGGAGGGGCAGAAAAACATTCCAAAAATGATCCCCCTCTAGGAAGCGACCATTGCCCAAGGGGTCGCTTCCATTGCACAAAAAAAAAAAATGGTGCTAGTGGGAGCATTTCCACTGCACGATTGCGATGCTGTGCGCGATCGTGAAGCAGAAATGCCCTGCAAAGAGACATCAGGGGAGAGGAAAATCTCTTTCCTCGCTCTCGATGCCTCGATGCATTCCCTAAACCCCCCCAGGAAGGAGGAAACGTACCTTCTTCCAAGACGCTCAGGAAGCAAATGGCTTTCAGAGCGTCTGGGACTTCCTGAGGACGTCAGCGTGCGCTGTGCGCACTGACGTCATGGGATTCGCATGGGGGGGGTCAGGGGTGGCAGCGGAAACTCTTCCGCTGCCATCCCCCTTTTGGGGGCGAAATTGGATACCCATGGGGGAGCGCCAGCGCTTTCCCCTTGGGTGGGTCCCATGACGAGCTGGACTCGTCATGAGCACACGTGCCCTGTGTGCCATGACGAGTCCAGCTCGTCATGAGCAGGGAAAGGGTTAAGGGTCACATAGGGGAGCTGCACAGTAAAGTTCGTAAGGACCTTAGAAATCAATGTTCTGTTCTTACCAGGGAGCAGATGTTCTTGTACCTCCAAAGTGCCGCCTCATAGACATCTCCTCCCAATGCTTTATACATCTCCAGAACCTGGGATATTGCCGTACAAGAAGTGTGCCTATACTTTTTTTAAAGAGGACAGCAGCTTGGTTTTGCAGATGAGTGTTACTCTTATATTCTTTCTTGCCAGAATGTACGAGAAATTAAAAACTTGTGTGCGCTTTGGTAATAAGGGAGAATGTACCCCAAACTTTGGCGTCAAACGTGGTATAAGGCAGGGTTGTGTTTTAGCTCCTCTTTTATTTATTTTATTTATTAATGGAATTGATGCTCTTTTAAAGGAAGTAAACGCAGATGCCCCCATGATCAATGGTGTTCCAGTGCCGGTGCTATTATACGCCGATGACGCTGTTTTGTTATCTAGAACATCTGTGGGACTGCAGCGGCTGATGGATAGCTTTTCGTCCTTTATTAAAGATAGGAAACTTGTTATTAACAAAGGGAAAACACACACCTTGATTTGTGGTTTAAAGAATTTAAAACATACTAATAAAGGTTATTTTATTGATAATGAAAAGGTGCAACAAGTGGATAAGTTCTGCTACCTAGGTATTACCTTTTCTTGTGATAAGAAGTGGATTCATGAATTTAATAATATTCGTAATAAAATGGCTAGAAATGCCCACGGCATCTTCAGATTTGCCACCAAAATTGGGGATCGCAGGACCAGGGATGTGCTTAAAATTTATCAGGCCAGATGTGTAACTATTGCACTGTATGGGGCAGGAGTTTGGGGCTATTGTTGTGCCCATAATTTACAGCTGGAAGAAAATCTTTTCCTTAAAAAACTTCTATGCTTGCCTACCTCGGCCTCTAATGCTCTGAGTCACCGTGAATTATCTGTTAATTACTTACTTGACTTTCTATCCCTTAGGCCTTTGATGACCTGGCGGTCTATATGGCTGAAGGATGAGAAGTCCTTTACTAGATCTATTATCCAGGACTGTTTGCGATTAGATAAATTTGTAGCAATACCCTGGATTAAATACATCGTTGTATGCTTTTCAGATATTTTTAACATGAATATTGTAAAAGATCCTAAAGCAGTTTTATCGATCCCTAAAGCTGAGCTAAAAAGGGCTTTTCTGGATTTTGCTGGGAGAAAGAGGGCAGTTGCAGACGGTACTTTGTCCACTGTTATGTTTTACAATAGGTACCTATCTATGGAGGATTTCCTGTCTATTTAACCTTGGTTACTAGGCCCTCGCATACATTTGTGTTAACAAGACTCAGATTTGGAATGGTACACCATTTGGTGGCCCATCCGATTGCGAGTAAACATCCATTTGGGCCCTGTAGATGTGATGGGATCTCCACACAAAGCACACTGCACTTTATTTTGTTCTGTAAACTGTACACAAATTTTCGTATCGCTTTTCTTAAACCTTTGTTTGTTAAAAATGGAATACGTACAGTTGAGCATGCAATGAAATTAATATTTAATTGCAATCTGCGGACATCTGTTTTTATACTGCAACTTTTTTAAACAAATGCATCAACTCCAGCAAAAGTATGTGTTTTTAATAAATTGTGTTTTTCTGTGTTTTAACCAATTTATTGTGATTTTTAAAGTGTTGCCAATGTTCACTGTAACTCTCCTTTTGTACTTTTATAATGTGTATTTTTTGTGCTTTTATGGTCATTAATTTGAACCGAATAAAGCTTAATTGAATTGAATTGAGTGTTACTCTTGTCCAGTTGGGGAGCCAATCTGAGAGTCTCATTCCAAGGTAATCAAAGCTCCCAACCCTCTCAATCGCTGTTCTGTCCACCATCATCTTGCCTTTGAATGAACGGTGCAGATTATTGGCCATGAATTTTGTTTAACCTGCATTTATTTCACTCCTCTAAAATGCCAAAAATTTTGGAACCTCTCCAGCAGAGTTTGGAGATGAATAGGAGTGTTTGAGATAAGTAAAATATCATCAGTAAAAATCAGCACATGAGCGTTAATGTTAGCTAAATTAGGGGCGTAATGTGTACAATTCTTCCGCCACCCGCCAACCCCCAGTCCATTAATGTACTAACAGAGTAGTGTGGGGGCTAAGACACACCCCTCTCTTATCTCACAGCTAATTGGGATCCTGTCAGTAGGGTCTCCACGGCTATTACATTTTTTAAATAGATAAAACATCATCAGGGAGAGCAAGGTTTCCCAGGACTTCCCACAAATGGTGCCTAGGAACAAGGTCAGACGCTGTCCTCAGATCCATAAAGGTCACATAAAGATGGCCTTTTCTCAGGATCACATATTTTCAGCAGATAACAGGAAATCTAAGCACCAGGTCCAGTGGACTGATTTTCTATAGAAAACTGGCCTGAAGGTCTGATAGAATCTGGGGGTCCTTCATCCAGGTCTGAAGCCTGGCTAGAACTTGTCTGGGAAAGATTTTCTGAGAAGTATTTATGAGGCTTATGGGCCTATAATTTGCTGGATCATCTTTTGGGCGTTTCTTGAATACAGGGAGTATAATGGCCTCCTTCCATGACTCTGGGGGTGTTAGTATCCCGGCGGCAATGTTTGTTAGAGTATTTAGATAGGGCAGCCAGACTTCAGGCTCTGAGATAAACAAATCTCCAGGGATGGCATCGGGCCTGGCGCTTTTCCCTACTCCATAGAGTATAATGACATTTCAGTCTCTTTAGGTAAGAAGGTACCAACGTGATGCTAGCATTCAGTGACCTGAGGTTTCATACGATCAGCATTAGACTCAATGCTGCTGCGCTGCCCAACGGAAAAAGAAAATGGCAGAAATGCACAGTATCTTTTAGATATGGCACATTCCTGTCCTTTTCCCCAGTGCCAGTGAACAATGGGCTGATATGCGCCAATGCAGGCATCTTTGCACAATGGTGTAAGGGTGCCTGCATTGCGGGAATTATTGTTTCTGTTCAGGAAGGGAAATCTTCCTGCACAAAAAACATTACAAGAGGCTTTTCCCTCTTTTTATGTGTGCTGCAGAATGCAGCAAACATAGAAAGAGGAAAAACTAGGAGAATTATAAATATGTCTCCTTGCTGTGCCTCCTTCCGGCTCCCCTGGGGAGGCGTAGATTTTTGACGCTGCCTCAGACTTAAAGCCATGGATGTTGCTGGGAAAGCCCTCTGCAACACCCATGGACACCCCTTTCATGCAGTTTTCTGCATGAAATGGGCACATATTTACAAGGCCATGAAAAGTCACGTAACGTGGCTTTACTTGGCCTTATAAATATGGCAGTGATGCATTGTGCCACCGGAACGTCGTTCGCAAGGGCCATAGGCACTGAATATGATTCAATAACAGAGCCCTGAGCAATGGGGGATATATCGGGTGAGAGATCTGACACCAGGGTGTTGTGATCACTATTAGGACAGAAAGCAAACTTCATTTCTCTTAAGAGATGCCATAGTCTAAGATCCAGAAATATATAGTCAATGTGACTATATGAGGTAACCCTGCTTGAGAGTAGGATTAGCTGGCTGATCTGATTTAGACCTGCCATTGACTACTCTTAGCCCATACTCAAAGGTGAAGTGCAGATTTTTTTCGCTAGTCCATTTTTTTATTGGATTGGCAGAAATGTCCAGAATTCCCATTGCCATGTCCTCTTCATATGAGACCAGAATAAACTGTTTACATGGTTCAAAGTGGGAGTTACAGCCCCCAACCAAGATTACAGGCCAATCATGTTTAAGAGAGTCAAGGACATTTTGTAGAGAAATCGATGTTTGTGAATCAGAGTTATCCATGACTGAGCGGACTGAAATATTAATTATTTCAAGGTGTCTGTGCTTCAGCCGAGAAGAGGACCGGGCTGTTAGTTTAATGCACAATATATCACTGGGGCCAGTATAGACCAGTGTACCAATTTTGTGAGTGAGTTTTTTACCCAAATTATGCGACCTCATGAGGCTCGTACAGACCTTGAGCATTACTGTAGTAAGTTATGTAGCCGAACCTATGCTGTGGGTGGGTTGCCCAGCTTTTGTTGCACCTGAGCATCTACCACTTTAATCACGGACCTATTTGTGAGCCCAGATGCCCTGCTCTGAACTTAAAGGCACTTAACTTTGAAAATAGGTTACTTCTGAAGCTCAGGCACCAAAGTATACAACTGTGAAACTAGGTACTCAAGTGAGGACCCATGTTTTGAACCCAAGCAATGAACCAATTACGTGGTCCCAGATCTGGGCACGGTAGAAAGTAAGTCATTAACCAGAAAACTACCTCTTGGACTGGAATTTAGCCCTCAACCCAATGACTCTGACCAGAAGGCAATCCCCGAGTCTTATGTCCAGTGATCGTCAACTCAGCTCAGGGACAAAGCTCTTAGCATAAGCACTGAGGTCCTCATTTACTATATTTTGATGCGCAGCACTGCAGCAAGCCTTCCTACTGTGCTACTTTGTGTCAAAATAAAAGGGCAGGAATGTGCTGTATCTACAAGATGATAACACATTCCTGTCCTTCTTCCCTGTGCACCAACAGCAGCCATGCACCAATGCAGACACCCTTGTGTCATGTTGGAAGGGTGCCTGCATTGTGGGGATGATTGTTTTTCAGGAAGGTGTCCCTTCCTGGACAAAAACAACAAATGATGGCATTTTCCTTGTTCTATGCATGAATGCAGCAAGCATAGAAAGAGGAAAACATGAGGAGAAATAAATGTATTTCTCCTCATTGTGCCACGATTCTGATGCGTTCTCAGTTTTACAAAATGTTGTAAATCTGGGAATGTGTCGGGTTCCATGGATGCTGCTTGGGAACTCCCACAGCAACACTCATGGAATGCCCCTTTCATACAGAGTAATGCGTGAAAGGGCCAGTATTTACACGGCCATGAAAAGTCAGGCAGGGTGGCATTACATGTCAATATACTTATGGGCAAGCCCATTGCGCAGCCGGTGCATCAATAACAGTGATGCACCGGCGGTGCAATGGGCTTGTAAATGAGGCCTTCAGGGAGCAGTTCACAAATCTATTGCTCTAAATTCCTCCTCTCTTACTTTTGTAATACTCAGGGGTATGCCAGGACTACTGCAGGAGTAAGTCACATCTATTCTCAGCAAAATCTAAGTGAATTGGGACCCCATTGTGTAACTCAGTAGCAGAGTCTTAACCGAGAGACATAGTTGTCAACCTGATGTCACAGTTTTTGACTCAACGGAGTGCAATGCACTCAGCTCTGAACCTAAGCATACATTCTTAAAACCTGGCAACAACCTTCCAACTCAAGCACCCAGCTTTGAACCCAGGTACATAACTCTCTGCCTAGTGCCTTGACTCACCTCTAAAAACCAAATGACACAGCCGGGATCCAAGCACCAAGCCTTGATCCATACATCTCAGAACCGAACCCCGTCGCCATTACTGTGCCAGTCACCAGCACGGAGTCAATTTAGCCCGCCAGCTCTGCGCCATCTGACAGTTTTGATTTCACAGCTCACACCTTTTGTATCTCTAAATGTAGAACATCCAGAGAACATTTTGCAGAAAATGCGGACACCAGCAGGTGTGTCCGCCGATAACACTGAAGAATGTCAGCTGTGAAAATTCTCTGCCTCCCAAACCGTGTCATTCCGTTTACAAAAGCCTTTTTTAGTCCAAGCCCTGGAACCAACACTAAAAATAAACTGCCTTTTAAAATATCAGTGCGGCAGGAAAATACTGTCTTCAAACTTCGGTCGGAAAAGCAAAGAACAGTGCATGAATGTTTCCTGACATTCTTCGAGCAACAGAATTGATTCACATAACTTGATATCGCATTAGAAAAATGCAAAAGCATTTGTAGAATGTTTTCGACAATTCGGTTATTTTCTGGGCGATTTACTGAAACCTTTGGAGACATGAACTCGGTTGCCCCCCTGGTAGATTACAGGCCACGGTATTTAGAGAACTCCACCCACCTGGCAGAGAGCTCTCTCTGTGCCTTTAAAGGTGCTGCTTCAATGGCGGGTTCTCTGAAGGCACTGTAGTTTTTTTTGCCATTTTTTATGCAGCAGCTCAGCATACTTTTTTTTCCTCCAGAAACAAATTAACAAACCTGGAGTTTGCTTTTGAAAACTAAAACTAATGGCCCTCTCTGAGGGTGAGGGTAATTTTCTGGGTTTTTTTCTGTTAGGGACCACCACCCGTTAAATAAAAAATAGCCTTTATTAATTTTCTTGATGGATAATGGTCTTATTTTAATAATCACGCTCCATGCATTCTCCTTTTTATGAACCTCTTTTAATTATTATGTCGCACGTTCAGGTTTCTTGCCCCTTTTACACCCACACCCTATTAATCATTAAATATATAAATACATGCAAAAGAAAAGTCCCTCGGTCGAGATTATGGAGGCCTAGAGAAGAGATTGGATTCATAAAAGTAACTTTATTCCCCACCTACATATTTTGAAAACATATGTTTTCTTATGTATTAATTTGCTTAAGCTTGATCTCACTAATATATACATGCAAACAAACACACATATGCCTACAAATGTGTCTTAATATAAGAAACGGTAGTGACAATGAGAAAATGTTTGGAGACAAGCTAATACATTAATTTTGTAACATATAATACAAATATCAGGGGGCATTATTCTTCTCTGCAGGTTCACCCCAAACATTTTTGCCTTTGCCTTTCCTTTTTTCTGAATTTGTTTTGTTGGCCGTAGGAATATTTCCACTTAACAACTTCTAACCAGTGTTAAAGTGATTGTGTTCACTCCTTAAAATGTGGTAACATCGGCTTACACCTGATTGGAATACTTAATTTACTTATACATCCCTAGTAAAGTATGATACCATACACCCAGGTCCGGTGTATCAAATGCTACTAGTGGGCCTGTAGCACTTATTGTGTCACCCACTTAAGTAACCATTTAATACATGTCTCAGGGCTACTATCGCAGCCTGTGTTCACTTTTTCCATTTCTAACCAGTGTGAGGTGCTTGTGCTCACTCCCTAAAACATGGTAAAAAGGCTTACACCTAATTGCATATTCAATTTACTTATAAGTACCTAATAAATTGGTATACCATACACTCATGGCTGGTATATTAAATGCTACTAGTGGGCCTTCCGCAATTATTGTGCCACCCACTTAAGTAGCCCTTTAAAACATGTCTCAGTCCTTCCTTTGCAGCCTGTGTGCAGTTTTAAATCATCAATTCAAATTCCAAAATAAACCTTTTGCCAATCCCAAAATTCCCATTTTAATACTTATAATTCACTCCTAGGGTAGGCCCAAAACAGCCTTAAGGGTAGGGTGCATTGTATTTTAAAGGTTGGACATTTACCTTTTTGTTTTACATGCCATGGTAGTGCAACACTCACAAATGCGTTTTTCACTTCTGTGAGACTACCTCTCCTATTGGATAACATTGGCTAGCCCTATTAGCATTAATAAGTGATAACTTTTGTTTGGGAGCAGGTAGAAGTGTCTTGTTTGGTGTCTAAGGAATGGTAATTTAAAAGAATATTTAATGGTAATGTAGGAGTTTAAGTCACAATTCTGAAATTACCACTTTGAGAAAGTTGGCATTTTCTTGCCCTAACCATTTGGTGTGTGCTGCCTTTTTCCTGGGCCACATGACTAGGTGAAGTTTGCAGTTGGCCTTTCTGTATTCCTCCCAGTCAGTCACACAAAAGAGGAACTGGTTGTTGCAGGATGAGCCGTTCTAATAGGATGGTAGAGGGGTGCAGGCCCCACTTGCACTTCAAAGAAGCTGCCTCAGCCTACATACAAATAATTTTATACTAGCCTTTTATGCCCCCAGGCATCCTGGGACCAGTGCACGGAGGCAGGAAATTCCAACACCATCTACATGGGGGGTACTCTAGAAGTTTCTTCCACTTCAAAAGCAGGTATATAATTTGACCCTCAGGTCCACTCTTCTGTTCACCTCTGGACCTGCGGAAGACTCTCAGAGGACTGCCCTGTTGTCTGTGGCCTGCAATGCTACTTCAAAGGACTACCCTGCTGTACCAAGTGGAGTACCCTGTAGCCTGTAGCCTGAAGCCTGGCCTGAGCCTTCAGACGACTGCTCTCTGCTGCTTAAGATCTCCTTTTCTGTTTGAATCCAGGAATAACCGACTGGCTCCAAGTGGCAGTTAGCTGGCTACCTAATCAGAGCCTCAGGGACAAAAAAGGCTCCAACTGTCTTGAGCCCACACCTGGATTCAGCCTGTGTGAATCTTGCCCTTTGAAGTGGTGCCCCGCCAGCCCCAGATCCTTAAAAGTGGTACCAAATGTATCCAGATAGCCCAAATCCAAAATTGGGACCTTAACAATTTTCAGCCAAAAAGTCCTCTGAGAACCAAGAGGAGAGCGACACTTACCTCCTTGCCGATCTGCCCATGCTGCAGCACCAGTCAGCCTGACTTTGCAAGTAGCACCCACTCTGTTCTGCTCTGCAACAGCAAATCCTGTTCAGCAGCTCCTCGCAGAAGGGGTATCCGGCCTCTTGGAGACCTCATAAGCTGTAGCAAGCAGCTTCATCCCACTGGCATTTTTTGACTTCCGAACAAAGAGACCAAGGACCTAATTACAACTACAGCACTACATAGGGCCGAAGTAGTTACAGTGGCGATCCAAAAACAGCCTCACTGCGGGACTGCCCCCAGTATTACATCTGTGGCAGTCAGACCATCATGAAACCCCTGGCACTGCTGGGATCAAGGATCCAGCTGGGCAGGTGGTCTTCAACTCTGCAGGAATATGATGGCAGAGCCGCAGCCGGCACCAGCGAGCATATTCTGACTTGCTAGATCACCACCCTTTTCATGGCAGTGCGCCCCCCATGAAAAGGGTGGAGGTAGGGCAATGCCATAACAGAACCCCTGCCGGAATTGGGCCTGGTGGTGCATGTGTGGCGGCACATGTAGTATCCCCTTTGATTTCCACCCCCAGTTCCTCCAAGGTGTGGGTTGTATGCCATACTATGCAGGAAGGTGCAATCTGCACTCTGAGAGGAGCGCTCTGCCTGTCAGGCTCTTTTATGAGCCTGACAGACCGCCGCTCTAAGACCGCCACAGGACCACTCGCCAGACCAGGAAAAAACTCCTGATCAGACAGCAGCCGCGGCCCGTGGAGGGAGTTCCGTGGGGCGGTAAGGTGGGGCGGGGAGGGGCAGGGTGGGGGGTTCTAAAAACCGGAATATGGATAATTGCAGGTAAGTAAACAATTAAATAAATAAAACGAATTTCGTAGCGCGCGCTGCATCGCAAAATGCCCCCCCCCCCGCCTTACCGCCCCACGGAACTCCCTCCACGGGCCGCGGCTGTCGGACAGGCAGTCTCACAACAGGTTTGGTAGTCCCACAGCAGACAGCGCTCTGCACTGTCCACTGTGGAACAGTCAAACTCATGATCAGGCCCAAAGTATGAACATAGAAATTTTCACCACATCTTCATCCAGCAGCTCGCCAACCACAACACCTTCTCCTCAGACACCACCAGTTGCCTTGCTGTGCTGATCTTCTCAGACATTTTTCTTCAAAACATTTTCCAAGTCCGACGGTAATTGGAGACCAGGCCCAATTCACCTTGTGTATCTGAACTGAGCTCCATTACAGTCAGCCATAACTTTCGAATTTGCTCCTGTCTCGACTTTGCTCCAGGCTTAAGAACCTAGATGTCCTCAGTTGGTACTTTGATCTTTTAGAGGCACTTTCTGCTTCCTTACACTATTTTCACTTAAAACTTTAAACATTTATATCTCTGGTTCTACTGACTTGATTTTTTTGTTTTGGTGCAAATAATGTATAAAACTTTACTCTATTTGTCTAAATTTGTGTAGGAATTTTCTTGTATTGTGTTTTCACTTTGTTACTGTTTAAGTGCTGCATACATACTTTAGACATTCCCTCTAAGTTAAGATTGACTGCTTTTGTGCCAAGCTACCAGGGAGTTTAGCACATTGTAATTCAGCAACGTTTTGTGATTCACACTGACAAGGATTCTGGCTATTGCTTGAGTGGGGTTTCACCCACTCAATCAACAACTCAATTTACCACAGAAATTCTCTGAAGTTTCCTTGAGAAAACATATGCAATATGAAAAATTTTCTACGGAAAAAACTACAGACAGTACAAAACTCAGCGGTAAGTCTCATCCTCAACCTTCTCAAATGAACCCACATCACACCACACTTCAAGAAGCTACACTGGCTCCCGATGCAGAAGAGGTGCCAGTTAAAGATGCTGACCCACACATACAAAGCCCTGCATAAGGCAGGACCAGCAGTCATCAACACATGCAGGACCTTACATCAACCTACCAGACACCTATGATCCTCTTCCTCGCAGAGACTCCCCTGGATCCACTGACGCAACAGTGGGGGATGCTCCTTCTGACACCTGGTGGCAAATGCTTGGAACAACCCTGCCCTGCACCTCAGGATCGCCTTATCATATGTCTTTAACAACCATTGAGAGACTTTAGTCGCATCTACTTTTATTAATATATTTGCTTATTTATTGTTAAACACAAAAAAAAAGGATCGCCTTTTCACTCTGGGAATTCAGGAAAGGACTAAAGACCTGACAGTTTGAATGAATAGATCACCTCAAAGCAGCTCGTAACTTCAGTGCCTTGAGACCTTCACAGGTGATTTGCCACACTTTATAAATCCTGATTGATTGAATGAGAGGGTGTGTGACATTGAAAATGTGTTTTAAAAAAAAGTCACAAAAATTGCCCAAAATGACACAAAATTATTTTGCCAGTATCACACATGAAGATTAAAAGTGAGGACATGTCTCACATCCAAATGTTATACATGGTACTACTGGCTTGGGATGAAAATGTCTTCCACGAGATATTTGCTAATGAACCAGCCTGCCACAGGCATAAAAATGTGAAATTGTACAAATTTCTAATAGTCTTAATACTTACACTTTCTGTACATCTTGAAAAAAATATTGCTATGTACATTTTGTGTCTGGCTCAAAAAATAAAATATATGCTGCACTAAACTATATTCAGCCTTTATGCAATGATACTTTAAATACATAATTACATTTTCACCTGCATAGTTATACAAAGTTTACAAAGATGTTTTTATGGTCACTTTTTTATTGCAATGCCTACTTTTGCTGATTTTTTTTCAAGCAGTGGTTTGCTAAACTTCGCATCCCATGCACCGAAGTAGTTCTGGGTCACTGTGAGGGTCGTCCTGCCTTATTGAGGGCAGGACTACCATCACTCATTTACCCTGCCTATGTAGGAGGAAACAGCCAGGGAATGCGCAGGAAAAATATTAAATGATCCACACATGCAGGAGAAAAGCTCATATTAGCACCATTTACTTTCTATTCAGAAAAAAACTAACTCCCGGTTTGAGACTATGTTTTCTGAATAAAAACAGTTTGCCTAGCTGGCACATCAAACATGGCGCCTGCTCTGCAAACGTATCTGCTATGAAGGAGCCACCATTGCTGAGGCAGCAGAGAGAGCCCTGCCAGGCAGTTGGGGATCTTATAAAAAAAATAGAAGGCCCTCTGCCAAGGGCGCAGAGGTTAGGACCTCTACATCCCCCATCCCCCTTCTTTGGTGGGATGCCAGCCAACTGCTAAATAAGGCTATCTCTATGCACATTTGAGACTTGGGATGTGTACTCGTTCCAATAAAAGTTCCTGTCTTGAATAGAATCCATGTGAAGTTGAAGCTTTTATCATTTATCTAATGAATCCTCCTTTTTTGTTTTAAATTTCGTAATGCAATATTTCCATGCAGTGAAAGTATGTGCAGTTAAATTTTTTGGAAATGCTCTTCAAATGTTTCAGAGTATAATGTAAATGGTCTTGCATCTAAGAGAAAAAATTGATATACACTTGACATTGAAGCTCATCATTCGTTTAGTGTCTAATAGTTGTGTTTAATCAAAAAATTGAATTTGACTATCAAACCAAACATAGAATGTTACTCTAAGAACCATGATGTGATGGCAGCCCTGAAAGGACTCTAGCGCTCTAAGAATGTTTTTAGCAATTAATTGATTAAGACTCTTATTAAGGTTTACTTGCAAAAAGTGGTTCTAATTGCTCAGTATGGAATTCCACTTCTTATTTTAGAGTTTGACCTAGTTTTACAAATCGTTCAGGGGAGATGCTGGGAAAGGTCCCTTGGGCATCCACCTCACTCTTTAAGCAAGGCTAAAAGAATGAAACTGGGTCTTTGCAGTGAGAGGCTGGTGGCAGAGCCATTGGGTTTGAAGTTTTTTATGAAAGTAAATTAATAAGTAGAAGCCTGGAGCACTGCAGGCTAGCACTGCAAGTAATTCAGCGTGGGTCATCTGGAAGCAAAGGGTATTAACAATGTTACAACAGAAGCCCTTATGCATATACAGTAAGAGCACCTGACCCTCCACTGGTGATGGATAAGATGCAACTTTTTTTTCTTCAAAGAATCTTTTGTTGGTGTACTCAGACAGGATCTATACAGCATGTCATTAGCCGGCTAAACAGTGAGACTTTCCCCCTAGTGGATAGGATGGACTAGAACCAGCATAGGGATACTCCGGAGCCATCAACAAACAGCTTCCATTTTTCTGTTAACAGGGGTTACCATCTGGATTGAAGAAGGAGAAAACTGAAAAAAGTAAAACCAGCCCTAAACAACAAACCACATCTCACCCACCACCCGGAAGCTGTTAGCCTCCAGTAATGGCATATCCAACCTATAAAGTGCCCATTGGTGATTGAAGTTGCTCCAGGGTATCGAAATGAGTCGCTCATTTACTATTGTGCAGTAAAGTTCAGAAATGGAGCGAAAGCAAGAGAGAATTGAAGTGAAGGATGAGTATGCCAGGGGTGTATTATGGTGTCATCTCTGATACATGCTATGAACGATCAGTGCATCCCTGTCTGTGCTATGAAGTACTTCCTCAGACTGTCTCGTTCCGTTCTGTGTATCAGGGTGCCCTCAGAATGAAACCAGGAGAGATTGAAGTGAAGGAATAGTTTGTCCGGGTGAATTATGTTTTCGTCTCTAATACATGCTTTGAACCCCTCGACCAGTGCATCCCGTATCTGTGCTATGAAGTATTTCCGCTCTGTGTAACAGGGTGCTCTCAGAATAAAACCAAGATGGCAGGCCTTTGGTCCAGGCCGCAATAGTCAGGGGGTTGACCTCTTTCAGCCAATCATAACATTGTGCATTGCTAAATGTAGAGACAATTCAGGAAAATTGGAAGAGGCTTTCTTGAGGACACCACATCAGAGGAATTTGAAAGCACACAGCCTGATGTAGTCAACGGCAGCTCAAGAAATTTCAGCTAGTATGAGACGAGCAAATGGCTGAACTAGAGCATATGGCAGGTGAGCAGGATGCGCTGGAATTTAAATTTATATTTAAAACTAGTTATTTTGTAGTGTTAACTAGTGTTAACTAGGTATCAATACAATCCTCCCTCTAGAGGCACTATCAGAGTAATAGAGAAATAAAGTGAAGTACTTCTTTTGCTAGTGTGCATAAAAGCTGGTTGCATTCATTTTTATTAAAAATAAGAGCTTGGGCGGGAGGGGGGGAGCCAAATTTGTATGTGTGTAAAAGGCTGCTTTATTGAAACAGGTGCATATCACAATTTATCAACACTGGCAACTGCCTTACAAAACTAAACCTCACTATACCTAAATTACCTGATCCCCTGTTCCCTCCCACCCCTATGATCCCCACATCAAATCCCCCACCCTGCCGAATACAAAATAACATTACATAACAACCATATTACACAATCTTACACAATATTGCATTTACAAATATTGTCCTCCAATGACCCAAACCCCTACCTGCCTTTGTGCAACTGTAACTAACAAACATCTAGTCTAAACTTAGCCTACCTGCTTACCCTTTCCCTGCTCACAAACTACCAACACTTAACTAAAAACTTCAGCCAATCTTGGCCAACTTTCAACAAACCTGCCAGCACCCGTTCCAAGCGACGGATATACAACTTAGCCAAACCCCTTTGTACCTGTTCCAATAACCGCCTATGGGAAAAAACTCTAACCTCCAAAAGAAAAACACCCAACTCCCAAAATGAGGGTGGGAGGAAGGGAAAATGCTAAAACCTACAGCACTCCCAGCCACCAGGTAACCAAACCTAAAATGCTGTCTGGGTAAGCACGAAACCAGCCCTTAAACCCTTTGGGCTATCTTTCAAATTGGGCTACAATTGGGCTAATCCCAATGTAGCCCAAAACCCACAAAAAAGCCGCTATTCGGCTTGCCCTACCCCCTCCCAATCTGCCCGGGGGACAGACCTCACTGGGTTCGGCTGCCCCCCAAACTTCCTTGGGAGGGAGGGGGGCAAGCCAAACCGAGACCAATTTTTGTGTGTGCAAAAAGCCGCTTTATTGAAACAGGTGCATATCACAATTTATCAAAACTGGCAACTGCCTTACAAAACTAAACCTCACTATACATAAATTACCTGCCCCCTCTCCCCCCCCACCCCTACGATCCCCACATCAAATCCCCCACCCTGCCGAATACAAAATAACATTACATAACATTACATAACAACCATATTACACAATCTTACACAATATTGCATTTACAACCCCTACCTGCCTTTGTGCAACTGTAACTAGCAAAGATCTAGTCTAAACTTAGCCTACCTGCTTACCCTTTCCCTGCCCCTGCTCACAAACAACCAACACTTAACTAAAAACTTCAGCCAATCTTGGCCAACTTTCACCAACCCAGCCACCCAGGAAAAGGCGAGAGCGTAAGCGGAACCTCCGCTTCCCCATTTTTCTGCCCCCCCTGCCTCTTAGGTATGATCCATTAGTGTCACTGCACATTCAACATCCTGGCAAGGACCTCCCTGATTTCCAGTAAGTACAAGTCCATGCCCATCCTGGATAGGTGAACTCCATCTCCCCTGAAAAATCCCGGCGGATCATACTTAATGTCCCTATGAGAAATCCTAGAAAAACCCAGATGCCTGCAAAAACGCACCATTTCAGTGTTGAGTTTTCTCCGGGCCTTGTCTACCGCCCCCGTATTAACCGCTCCAGACCCTATGTGGAACAAATTCGGTCCAAATGACAGCACAACTCGACCACTGCTGCTTTACCAAGGCCAAATCCCACTTCATGCTCCTTATTAAAGCTACACCAGTCTCCTTGACCATATCATTCTTCCCCAGATGTATCACCAACACGTCGGGGCACCTACCAGCCACCAAGACGCCATTCAGAACCTGCAACAACTCTTTCCACCGCATGCCCCCTCTGCCCCTCCAAGAAACTTTGAACAAATCTTTATTAAAACCAAAAGTTTCCCCAAAATAACTGGCGCTAGCCCGGACCTGTGCCTACTTAACAAAGGAATGTCCCAAAATACGGATAATCATCTCCCTGGCGAGGGGACCCATCACCGAACCTGAAACGAGAAAAATGGAATAAGCAGGGGAAACAACAGAACCGCGCTACATCCCCCCCATGCCCTGCACACATAGCGCTGGTAGCAATCCGAAGACCATCTCCACAACCTCATGATGTCCCCTCACCCCCAGCCCCTATTACTCGCATCTGAAGCTGCCCTGATCCTGAAGGAATGTGTTCCAAAACCCCGTCCACCAATCCCCAACTCCGCAAGTGCATTCCTCAAAACCGTTACAAGCTGAATTGCCAGTGGCGTAGTTGGGGGGGGGGGGGGGCGGTGGGGGTGGTCCGCCCCAGGCAGCACTATTTTGGGGGCGGACAAAGGCATTCAGATAAGGCTCGGCTTGCTTTCGTGGACGTTTGGGGACGGGCAGAGAAGGAATAGGACTCGGCAATGTCCTCTTCTTTTTTGTGCTGGCAGCTGCCCCCCCTCTCTTACTATTATTCCCTCTCTTTCTGTCTTGCTCCTCACTTACTGAAAACTGTAACTTGAAGAAACAGTTCACAACCTCTTTCCTTCTTTCATTTAGTTGCTTCCCTGTGAAAAGGATCCAACAAAGAAAAACACTCTTGCGGTAAATGCCCTTTTTCTGACATTTTTCTATTCCAAAGTGCAGCGGGATGGAGAGAAATAGAAGGTTTTAAATATGAAAAATAAAGCAAGGCAGAGTGGTTGCAAAGTGGCCAGATTGGTTTTATTCACATCCAAACACATCAGCCTCACTTTACAGACTTTGCAGTGAAGCGCTACTTTTGTTTTCTCGTCTTTCTTTCAACAGCTTTGTTGTCCCCAGGTGGGGAAGTGCACCATTCCTGGAGGTACTGCAATACCTGGTTGATGGATGGATTGGAAAACAAAATGTGTACCATGGCTCTGTTTATGGATGTGGTCTTTTTAAACCATACTGCTTACGTTTATTAAGGATATAAGCAATGGACATTGAAACGGTTCCCTTCAGGGCTCTGTAGTCATGTCCTTAACTTTTCAGGTAAAACCACTCGCTGATTTCTGAATAGTGAGTGAGAGATCGTTAAGGTAACTGTTGGAAATGGCCCTTTTTGCAGGGTTGTCCCCAAACTTTTTGCTTCTTCCTCCTTTATTTTTTCTGACCCGTGGTTGTTGGCAATAGGACTCTGGGCACTTTACCACTGCTGATCAGTGCTAAAGTGCATATGCTCTCTGTATAAATTGTTATATTGATTGGTTATCCATGATTGGTATATTTGTTTCACCTGTTAGCCCCTAGTAAAGTGCACTGAGTGTGCCAGGGCTGGTGATTCAAATGCTACTAGTGGGCCTGCAGCACTGATTGTGCCACCCACATGAGTAGCCCTAAAATGATGTCTTAGGCCTGCTTGCAATGCCTATGTGCAGTCCAGGACTGCCATGTCGACCTGGCCAGTGCAACCACTGACCAGGCCTTATCCTTCCCTTTCTGTACATGTCAGGCATCCCTATGGTGGCCCTAGGTACCCCCCTGGGCTGGGTGCAGTGTATCTGAAAGGTAGGGCATGTACTGAGGTGTGTAACATGCCCTGGTAGTGAATTACAACCATTTTCGTTTTTCACTGCTGAGAGGCTATCTTGCCCATAGGACAGAATGGGGGAGGCTATTTACATGCCTATCTTCCCCTAAAGGCAAGATAGGAAATCCAAGTTTGGTATCTTTGTGTTCAGAATTTAATTTTACATCTTTTTAGCAAGATGGTTTTTAAATTCACTGTGTGAGAATAGCACTTTTTAGAAAGTAGCTATTCTCCTGTTTAACCTTCCTGTGTGCCTGTGTGCAGATTGGCTGACTGGTGTCATGTGATGGGCTAGATGGCTCCAGGAGTCTGGATGAGTCAGCAGCAGGGTGAATAGGGAGATCTGCTCTAGATGGGTGGGAGGAGTAGCTCCTGGGTTTGAGTAGGGCTGCCTCTGCCAGCACAATGCTGGCTCCACCCCCTGCTGGCCAGGCTGAGGACTCTGCCTCTGCCAGCACAAAGAAGGCTCCACCTCCTGCTGAGCGTCTAACGACCCTGCCCCTCACTCTGAAAGGAACCAGGTGCTCCAGGGCAGAGCACACCCAAGAACCGGTTTGAGCAGGGGAATCCCCCCACTGAAACAAAGAGAGACAAAGACTTGGAGGGGTATAAGAAGAGGACCCCAGACACCTAAACTTTAGATCACTGTGGAACTAAGAAGGAACCTCTGCCAAGGAGAAAGCTGGAAGGAACTGAAGAGGAGAAGACTGCCTGCTTGCTGTTTTGCTTTGCTGCCAACTAGAGGGGAAGGACTTTTGCTGTGTCCCCTTCTTTTGATTCTGATCTCCAAGGGCCTGAGAAGAGCTGGCTCCCTGTTAAGAAGTCCCAGGAACAAAAGGACTTCACCACCAGCTCCCCTGGAACTCTGCTGAAGGAGTTCTGACCTGCCTTGGAGTGCTTGCCCAGTCTTGGGGCCTCAGGAGGTCGTTTTGCTGTGTTTGGGAGCTGGGAAGCAGAAGCGTGAAAAAGAGTAACTGATACCCAACGCATCATCCGATTGCGAGTCGCAAGAACGAGAGTGCGAGGAGAATTTCATCGCGGCGTCATCGCAGCACCCGGAGTCCCGCATCGCCGAGTGCGTCGAGCATCGTCCCGGTGCGTGAAGATTCCTGACGCTGCGAGGGTCGTCGCAGAACCAGTTTGCAGGCCGGACCACTGCCGGTGCGTGAAAGTATCCAGTCGCTGCGTGTGTCGACACAGAGTCCCGTCCCGTGACGCATCGAGGGTTGCGGCGCCAGAAGTCAACGCCGCACCACGCACCGCGATGCATCGAAGGTTGCGGCGCCAGAAGTCAGCGCTGCGCCACGCATCATGCCGCATCGAAGATTGTCGCATCGTACCTGTGCGTGAAGCTTCCCCCTAAGAAACCTACGCAACTAAAGCCAAAGTCATCGCATCCTCCCCCTACAGATCGGAGCTGGCGCATCCACCTCTGCTGGGCGAAGCAGGGCTGCTGCAAAGCCTCCCCAAGATCTCAGGAGTATCGCATCGCCTTTGCCATCTTCCTTGTTATAGCTTTCGGGAACCTTATCGCAACTACAGGTACTGTTGGGCACGAGAGTGTCGCATTTTGTGCATTGGGAGTCGCATTGTGCAGGACACTGATTTTTACATCCTGGAGTACTTTCTGCAAACTCTTGAACTATCTTTAAAGTAATCTTTTTAATTGTATGTTGGTTTTTCTGTAGTATTTGGTCTTGTGAAGTTTTTAGTAAAGACACCTTATTTTTCTAAAACTGGTGTGGAGTAAATCTGTGGTGTTTTCACTGTGTTACTGTGAGTGTTGGTAAAAATACTTTACACATTGCCTTTGATAGCCTAGACTGCTCAGGCCAAGCTACCTAGAGGGTGAGCAGGGGTTATCTTAACAGTGTATCCCCCTTTCCCTGACTAGAAGCAAGGGTCCCTACTTGGACAGTGGTACCTACCCTGCCAACTAGAGACCCCCAGATCTAACAGTAATCATGTTGTTTCTGCTTACATTTCACATGCTTTACTTAATCTCGCATTCCCTATGAGTGTTTACTTTTAGTTTTTTTTTTTTAGGCAGCATATTACTCTTATCAAGTGCATAATTTGAATTGAGCCACATCCAAGTATTTATAGCGGGCACAATTAGGTTGTAGCTGAAGGCAGTGCAAGTTTCTCTCAGTGAGGCAGTATGGTGTTCAGTGGGGGAGAGGATATGGCACTATGGCCAGAGCTGTCGAATTTGGAACTGGGGAACTGGATTCAGCCTTCATGACCAGTCCACCAGACCACTCTACTGAGGGAGCATATTCCCATGCTAGACCTTACAAGGCCCCATTAGACCTTAGAAGGCTTGATGTCTTAGCACAAGCAGGTGTACCCTAGTGGTGTCAATTGTGTGTTAACCTTGAAGGCCTGTCCACCACAATCCATACTGAAGTTAATCTCCAGTCTTGCGAGCAGGCCTACGAAGCAGCACACCCTAGAGCAACAGTGATCCAGTCACTGTGACTCTGTCACTGAGGTCACATGAACCTTGAGCAGGTTAGGGCGGTGCAAACGGTGTGACCGCACTGGGTACCTATTTCGGGTGGGTGCGTAGTGTTACAGAAACAAAAAAAATGCCATGATAACTTCGGTGATTAATGTTCTTCCTAGAGAGAGATCCGAGTTTTGTCTAGTGGAAGGGTTGACTTCTGGAAAGGTAGCACAGAGGGTTAATATGCCTGCTGCAAAGAATTTGTACCATGCAGATCATAAAGTGCACTGCTTTAATGGGGGGACCATGATGAATGGTCATTTAATGTCAGCTGTAGATGATGGATCCCTGAACTGTGTCATGTATGTGCATGTTTGGATTACCAGGTAATTGTTCATGCAGCTCTCTGATGGATGTCACATGCGGTTTTTCTGAGTTCCCAGATAGATCATGCAGTCTGTGTGTTCTCTTTTGTACTGCCAGTCACTGCCAGTCACCGGTGTATTCAACTGTGTAGCCTTGGACCGTGTCAGGTATGTGCATGTAACTTGCATGATCGAGGTAATTATTAGCGGCGATACTACGTGTCTCTCGGTCCTCATTCAGGTGCTTGCCGTCCTTTTTCCCCAGCAACCACCCCCTCCCCCCCAGGGGCGGCAATCTGAGGTATAGCCTCGGGCGCCACAAGCTCTAGCTACGCCTCTGTGAAAAACCGTGGCACTGCGCCCATTCGCATGTACGAAAACTAAACCACCTGGGCTGGCCGCAATGTTCCTCCACTTCGCTTCCCACCTCCCCGGGCAAGTTAGCTGCGGGTCGGCAGCCTGCAGAGACACCCATTTTCCCAGTCCCCTTTGATCCATTTTAGATTTTCGCAGCCAAATTCAAACTCTATCCTGATAAGGAGACACCTCACCCCATAGTAGACCTCTCCCTGATTTTGTTCCTAACATTTCTGACACTCGGAAGGCCCCAAAAACATCCACACTATCAGTGTGGAGAAAAGACACGCCTCATATCCATCAGTGCATATCCCTGGTAAAGTTCGCAGTACCCTTCCTAACAAATTCCAAGACAGGGGGTTCCTTATTCTGCTTGCACGACCACGTTCCCGGGCCCAGCCCTCCAGCATCCGCGTCCTGATTTCTCCTGCGGATGGCGCACAACCCCATAGCAATTTCCCAACAAATACAATCCCTGCCAGCTTACCCGCGATCGTGACCCTAAAAAGTCCTTTATCAATCAAATCCAGAATGAACTGTATCACGTCCTCCCCTCAAAGTGCCGGAGAATCCCGCCGTCTAGAACCTGAGAACAAAAATTTCTCCCATGCTGTCTTGTACGCTGTCCTCGTGGATTGAGCAAGGGACCCTAAAACCAGCTGCAAGATCCTGTGTTGCCTACGTACCACAAATGAAGCGGCATGCAGGTTGGGGTCTTGTCTGCGTCCTTGGCTAACCCACGGAATCTCCCCAACTGTGAACGAAACAAAGCATTCGCTATGTCATTGTCCACTCCTGGCACATGCACTGCTCGAAAGGCAATATCATGATGTAAGCAACCCAAAACAAACACCCTCAGTAACTTCAAAACGTGTTCATCCATGGCAGACTGGCGGTTCACAATTTCCACAACTGCCATGTTGTCAATTCTGAAAGTCACCTTCCTGTGTGCCAACTGGTCGCCCCATAGTGTGACAGCCACAACCAGTGGGAATAATTCGAAAAATGCTATACTCCTACCCCCCCAGCCCACTCTGTTGGCTACTGTTCTGCACACCATTTCCCTTGCCAGTAGAGGCCAAAGCCCTTGCTACCCGCGGCATCAGAAAAGATCTGGACATCCCACACCATGTCACGCTCCCACATCAGTGGAATCCCATTGAAATTCTTCTTTCACACCCGCAGACCGCCGCACATGATGATGTGGAGGTCTCTGTCCTGCTAGTGCCCTGTCCATTCACCTGCAAAATGTCCGCCCTACTCTCACCACTCTACAAGCAAAGTTGAGGTGACCCAACCGCACCTGAATCTCTTTCACCGTGACCTTGCCTTTCGACAACATTGTCGCCAGCAGCCCCAACATTTGCTGCTTTTTGTCCTCCGGAAGGTGTGCCTCCATCAATTGAGAGTCCAACTCAATGCCCAAAAAGGACAGAGATGTGCAGGGCTCCATAGTCTAATCCGGTGCCAATGGCACCCCCAGTTCCCTCATGATCTCATTGAAACTGTCCAGCGCCTTATGGCAGTCTGTGGAGTCTGAGGTACCCACAAAGGGAAAGTCATCCAGGTAGTGTGTAACCCACCGCTGACCCCTCCATTCCGAGTACAACCATTGAAGGAACATGCTGAAGCACTCAAAAGCACTCGGTAATGCTTTGTACACGTACCATTTCCCCCCGAAATGGTGCCCAGAAGATCCCAATCATCCGGGTGGACTCACTGGAAGCAACTGGAAAGCTGACTTTATGTCGCACTTTGCCATCATCACCGTTGCACCCGCGGTCACTACCAGTGACATGGCCACGTCAACTGATGAATAAGACACAGTAGCCTCACTTTCGTCAATGAAATCGTTCACTGAGCCTCCTTCTGGCCACAGCAGATGCTGTATTAAACGGAACTGCCCTTGTTCCTTTTTCCGCACCACTCCTATGGGTGACATAATCAAATTTTCCAGTGGCCAATCCTCAAAGGGTCCCGCTATGCAGCCCTCACGCACCTCTTTATCCAATTTTTCTTGCACTATTTCCGGATGTTCCCTTGCCGACTGTAAATTGTCTGCCCACCTTCTTGTCCTAGGTCCCCCATACCCTAGCCTAAAGCCCTATAGAAAGCCAGTCCGCAAGCGTTCTGCAGCCTCTCGGTTACCATAACCCCGTAAGGCTGCGAACAATTTATCTGTTCTAACCAGTGTATGAGCCCTTTGGCCCAGGCCCCTAATCCCCTCGCCCGCCTGTGAAGGGCTGCTGCTGCTGTCCCCCCATCCTAAACCCCCTGCCTGCCACAGTTGGTTTCCCTGTTGCTGCCCCTGCCCGCCCCCGAAGCAATTAACCAGGGCGTGTCTGCCTCTGCAATTTGAGCAGTCATGCCGAAACATGCAGTACTCCTGTGTGCACAGTCCTTTGTTAAAATCCCACCAGGCCCCCTTTGCTCCCGTCTGTCCTCTACCTGTGCTGCCCACCCCTCCCCGAGTGGGATGCCCATGAAAGGGCCAATACAGGAGCAGTAGGCCGCTGGCCGTGAAGATAGTCTTGCCTGCTCCGGACCCCCATCGTGTGTTGCCATAAGTCTGTATCCAATTCACCCCATTTCGCCTCTGTGTCCCACGCCATGGGTGCCCTAAATTCCTCATCATATTGGGCCCATGCGCACCCACCCCCTATAATCTGGGCCTTCCTGATCACATTCATGTACTTGAACATGGCCACACACCTCTCTGGGTATTTTTCGCAGTACACACTTGCATATATCAAGAATGCTGCTGTCCAATTCTCAATTGTGAGCGGCACTTTCGGCCTCTTGGTCAAATTGTACTCCTCCTCTTTAGACCCCTCTTTTGCCCTAACTTCTCTATGCTGAAGCTTAAGCATCTCCACATATTCACCCTTCCAAATTCGCTCTTTAGTTGCCAGCATTAAGTGCGCGCACAACAGCTTAGTTACTCCCATATATGGCAATTGTTTTATCTTTAACTCCTTACTCTCCAATCTGCTCTCAGACTCCACTGCCTTTATTGCCACCAACTCTTTTGTATCATTAACCTTATCCCCCATGCACCTGGACGCCTTACCTGCGTCCTCTGTACTCACACCCACAGTTGCAACCCTGTCTCCCCCGCTCGCTGACTCTTCACTCGTTTCATCTGTGCCCACTTCCACATCTACTCCCCTTCCCCCATTCCTTGTCTCCCCCTCCCACTACCATTAGGGGTTGCCCTCTCCCATCCGGTTTACCTGACTCTAAGGATTCCGCCCGTCGTCCGTCTGTCTGCCTTGCGAGTGGGGCCGACCATTCGTCCCAACGCGTTATCTGACCAATGGGCTCTGCTGGGCGTCGTGACACCTGTAAAACACTAGACACAGCATTACTCGGACCCCCGCTCCCTCGTCCTCCATGTCCCTCAACTCGCTCTCCTCCATGCTGTCTTCTCATAATCTAATTCCTCCTCCCTAAAACCCCAGGCTTTCTCCACCGGAGGCGCAGACTGCACCCTCCTAACACCACTCAGATGGCTGTCATTGTAGCTCCCCCCTCCACGATGTCCCCCAGACCGTTGAGGGGGTGAACAACCTTTACAACGCAACTTTTACACCGCACTACCATTACAACGAAACTATTACAACGCGAAATCTGTTACAACGCATGCCATTACAACACATGCCATTACAACGAAATGCACTAGATGGCGTGCTAACATTAGAAATAGTGCAGTTTTACTATCCAAACACCTTCCCTACTGCAACGTGGACTGGAGTTAGAATAGTAAATTATACATTTCTAATGTCAGCACTCCATCTAGTGTACGTCGTTGTAAAAGCATGTGTTGTAAAGGCTGGCGTTGTAACAGATCTTGCGGTGTAAAAAATGCGTTGTAACGGCATGCGGTGTAAAAGCATGCGTTGTAACGTCATACATCCGTTGAGGGCCAGTGGGTGCTGGGGCCTGCGAGCCCATCCCGGGCCTACTTATGCCAGCCGCGCCGTGATCCCTCACTGGTACTGGATACGCCACGTGAGGCTCCACCCTCCCTTCTCCTTGGCGCCATTGAGCTGCTCCCAGCCCTGCCAAGTCGGGCGCCCTCCGTTGCTCCACCTCCTACAAGAAAAAGGCATGGTCTTTGGTACTGGGCCTACCCATCCTCTCTCTCCCATCCCAGCTCCTCTTCCTGCCCGCTCGCAAAGTGCTGGCTTCCCACGCCCGCCCTACCACACTAAAATCCACAGCTTCCCCTTCGTCTACCTGCTCCTCTTCCCCGTCACTCCATTCCAAACCCGCTGGGCCCCACACTCCGACCCCACTGGACCCAGCCACCACCTCAAAAGACTTCCTGTCCAACCCACCCCCGTACACCCCTGCTGACCCCTGCCCCTGCCTGCTCCCGTCCCCCAACCTAAGACCCCCCGGCCCCCTGCGACATGTAGCCTCCTCATGACTTCACCCATCTACCCCCAGCACCTCCTCATTCCACGAGGAGAAAATATCCAACACCTCCCAGTCCCTGACACTCCCTTCTGACTCCAAATCAATGGGGGCACCCACTCCCTCATTCTCAACCCTCCTCCTCCACTAACCCAGGCCTCTCCCTTCTCACCCCCAACACCCCCTTTCCAGACACCTCCTTGCTACCCCCCCTAACCACCACCTCACCCATGTCCTCCCCCTCTTGCCCCATCGGGTAGCCTGCGCAGCTTCTTCTGTGCCCTCCTTCCTACTCCCTTTTGACCGATGAGAATCCCCCCTTCACCCCCATCCACTACCAAGGGAGCGTCTCCCAGTGGTTGGGGGCTGTCAATGGAGCCCTTATCAGGTCCCTTCACCCCCTTTCCACCTTTCCTCCTGCCTCCCCGCTGCAATGCTGCTGTACCGGCATTCAGAGCCTCCCCCTCTCCCTCCCCCAGATGCTTCCCACTTCTCGCCGTGCGCCTCGGCGCGCATTGGCTGCGGCAATCCTCGCCCCCTTGCCTCGGAGCCACCGTCGGGGGAAGACTCCGCTACCCGTCGCACTCTCGGGGCTGCTCTCCTGCTATCGGAGCGGCCCCAGGCTACTGGTGACAATGCTGGGGAAATGCTGGACATGCTCCCCCGCAGAGGCCCCCCTGCCGGAGCTCCAGCCGCCGCATTATCGCTCCCACCCTCCCACACCATGGAACCGATTAAAGGGGCCGCACCCTCCCTCCCCGCGCGGCCCTCAGCACTCACCTGCCCCTTCCTAGTTTTCCGGGGGGGCGAGCAGGCCAGCACCACGGCCGCCACCTCCGCAGCTGTGCGCCTCACAGGGCGCGTGCACCCCAAGGCCTCCGGCAGTAGAAGGTCGAGCTGGCAGGCCTCGCTGAGGAGACAAACCGCTTCGAACATGCAGTAATTTCAGCCGCCATCACCAATATATAATAGTTCACAATACTATGCTCACCAAAAGTACCCTTCACCCCCACAAGGCCTGCCTGACAACAAAACGCTAAAATGCTAAAACCTAAAATAGTGGCTGGGTGAGCGCGAAACCAGCCCTTAAACCCTTTGGGCTATCTTTCAAATTGGGCTACAATTGGGCTAATCCCAATGTATCTCAAAACCCACAAAATGGCCGCTATTCGGCTCACCCCACCCCCTACCAATCTGCCCGGGGGGCAGCCGAACTGGCTTCGGCTGCCCTCCAAACCCCCCTTTTACCGAGGGGGCTCTATGGCAAGGACTACCTTTCATAACCTGAAACCTGTGGGTGCATTAAAATCAGGCATGAGTTCTACACCATGGATTTAGTCTGTCCCAGGTTTACGGCTGTTCAACTAAAATTTCTGAAGCAACCATTTTTAAAATGTTATTTTGATATTCATGTTTAGAAATCAGAAGTACTGTTTAATATATATATATATATATATATATATATATATATATATATATTTATCTGAAGTAGCTACCGCTAATAGCATATTTTCAGAAAAATAGCTGCTTAGCTTTCACTCTATTTTATTTGGCTTTAATGGTGTCAACCATCAGCTAGGTTTATTGTGACTATTTTTTCATGTTAAATTCTGTCTTTATGTCAGCACTGTTCTTGTGTAACTGATTGCATTATATTGTATTGATTTTTATATAAATCGAACAATAAAAATGTTCTTGAACTGTTTTTTGTCACACGTTCCACTCAGATCTATTATTTCTCCTTCAGTGTTTAAGAATTTGTCCTAACGATATAAGGCCCTTTCGTGGCCACATGATTATGCTGCACTGCCTTTTTATATTTTATTGCCTTATAAAATGTAATAAAAAGATTTATTTAAAAAAAGAATTTACGTTTTTGCCATTTCTTGTCAAGGCTTTTCTAATGTCAAAGAGTAGCTAATAGGTTTAAACTATATATTGTGGACTCCGTGCATGATTTCTAGGTCACTTGTGGCCGGAGTGCAATGTCATTGCTCTCCAGAAAGATAACATTATGCCTGCCTGAGAAAGCCACATTACTCTGTGTTGATTATTTGTATATCGTTTAAGCTACCCTATATTACCTCAATGTGCTAAAGAGGACAGGAGAGAAATAGAAAATAAAAAAGCCTCTATATCAATCACACCTGGGCTTGCAGAAATGGATGTAGATGGAATTTGTGATTTCATGTGTGAGGTTATGACTAGTAAACTGAGGGATGCTAGAATTGCACAGGTATTGACAATTGGAAAAAAGTAGTGTTTATTTAGGTCTTGGATCACAACCCTGCTGTGCATAAAATGTAAGGGTGGGTGTAATTGGCGGAGTACAACTACGCGGAATTCCACAAAGTTGAACAAAAACTCCATGAATTCCGCAACTTCGCTCTGTTCCATCAGACTCCCAATTAATAAAACAGAAAGCTCATATACTTTTGGTAAAATAACAAGTATCTCTGTCTGTACATGCTTAAATGCATATAGTCATTTCACAAAATTGAAAATGAAATTTTAGCACGCAGTGAGAGAGGTGTTGATTTTGGGATCCTCCATAACTTAGGGAGAGAACCAAGCAGACGCCTTGAAAACAAAGAAAACCAAAGGGGATGATGGACGGAGTGTTGAACATTGCAAGCACTCACCCCACTGGGTTTAATCCATCATCATTCTTTAGCTCACTCCGCCACTCCAGTTCAGACATGGCCATATGCAAATCAGTCTGACCCTGTGCCTCATGGGAACAGTCCAGCCTGAACTGCCAAGCCATGTCTTCCCTGGACCGGAAACAAGCATCCTGGGCCCGGTTTCTGGCTAATCAGCCGTCATCAGCCAGGTTAGCTTGAATCCAGTGGCAAAGTGAGCAAGGGACCCACGTCTGGGCATACCCTGCCAACTTAGGGCAAACAAAGCAAAACCAAAGGGGATGATGGACGGAGTGTTGAACATTACAAGCACTCACCCCCAGTCAACTGATCTGGGTTTAATCCATCATCATTCTTTAGCTCACTTTGCCACCCCAGTTCAGACATGGCCACATGCAAATCAGTCTGACCCTGTGCCTCATGGGAACAGTCCAGCCCGAACTGCCAAACCATGTCTTCCCTGGACCGGAAACAAGCATCCTGGGACAGGTTTCTGGCTAATCAGCCATCATCAGCCAGGCTAGCTTGAATCCAGTGGCAAAGTGAGCAAGGGACCCATGTCTGTGCATACCCTGCCAACTTCGGGCGAACAAAGCAAAATCAAAGGGGATGATGGACGGAGTGTTGAACATTGCAAGCACTCACCCCCAGTCAACTGATCTGGGTTTAATCCATCAACATTCTTTAGCTCACTCCGCCACCCCAGTTCAGACATGGCCATATGCAAATCAGTCTGACCCTGTGCCTCATGGGAACAGTCCAGCCCGAACTGCCAAACCATGTCTTCCCTGGACCGTAAACAAACATCCTGGGACAGGTTTCTGGCTAATCAGCCATCATCAACCAGGCTAGCTTGAATCCAGTGGCAAAGTGAGCAAGGGACCCATGTCGGTGCATACCCTGCCAACTTCGGGCGAACAAAGCAAAATCAAAGGGGATGATGGACGGAGTGTAGAACATTGCAAGCACTCACCCCCAGTCAACTGATCTGGGTTTAATCCATCAACATTCTTTAGCTCACTCCGCCAACCCCAGTTCAGACATGGCCATATGCAAATCAGTCTGACCCTGTGCCTCATGGGAACAGTCCAGCCAAACTTCCAAGCTATGTCTTCCCTGGACCGGAAACAAGCATCCTGGGACCTGTTTCTGACTAATCAGCGGTCATCAGCCAGGCTAGCTTGAATCCAGTGGCAAAGTGAGCAAGGGACCCACGTCTGGGCATACCCTGCCAACTTAGGGCGAACAAAGCAAAAAAAAGGGGTATGGTATCACTTTGAAAACAAAGAGCACATCTTGCTGAACGATTTGGTCGTGGTCCCATCCTCTTGGGACCACCCGAGCACAGTTATGGTTAAAAATACAATCCCAACCAAAGGCCCTGCAAAGCATTATGGGACGAAATTAGCAGTGGGCAGTGAATAGTAAAAGTATCCAATATCAAAATAATTCTACAAAGAGCTGCAGTTCAACTAGTCTTTACTAGGTGTCCCTCACAAGTCAAATGCAAAAGCATTGAAATTATTACATCAAGCTACAGTTCCACTAGTAGTTACTAGGTGTCCCTCACGAGTCAAATGCAAAAGCATTTAAACCCTTTCATTAAGCTGCAGTTCCACTAGTCGTTACTAGGTGTCCCTCATGAGTCAAATGCAAAAGCATTTGACTTGAGGGACACCTAGCAAGGACTAGTGGAACTGCAGCTTGATGTAAGAATTTCAATGCTTTTGCATTTGACTCGAGAGGGACACCTGGTAACGACTAGTTGAACTGCAGCTCTTTGTAGAATTATTTTGATATGGGATACTATAATATTCACTGCCCACTGCTAATCTCCTCCCATAATGCTTTGCAGGGCCTTTGGTTGGGATTGTATTTTTGCCCATAACTGTGCTGGGGGTGGTCCTAAGTGGATGGGACCACCACTGAATAGTTCAGCATGATATGCTCTTTGTGTTCAAGGCATCTGCTCAGTTCTATCCATAGGTTGGGGGAACCCCAAAATCATCACCTCTCTCATTGCCTAGTATTCTTCATTTTCAAATTTCACTTTTGTGAATTGGTTATATGTTTTTAAGCATGTAAAGTTGCTTTATCATAGCCTTTATGGGTGCAGTTTAGTAGCTGACTTCGTTATAGAACGGAGTTTTTCCGTGTTTTTAAATGCCTGATTTCTGTGTTTTTAATTGAATGCGTAGTTAACCAATCTCCCAATCTCTGCAAACTCCGGCAGCGGAGCGGAGTTCATTGCCCTGGGTTAATAAAATGATTAGGACCTGCAGGAATATTGCCCACCTCTGCTTTCCAATGTGGTTTTCACAATGGAAAATGATTATTATATAAGGAGAAAACAAAAGATGGCTTATGTCTGCTCCCTGTAATGTTATATATGTGTGTGTGTGTGTGTTTGTGTATATGTATGTGTGTGTCTGCATGTATATATGATTTTTCCAGTGTATGTATATATATATATATATATATATTCACTGAAAAAACCATAGGTTTCAGGCACGTTATAGTTAGAAATTAGCATTTAAAAAAACCTTTGAAATTCACAGAAAAAAACCATAGGTTTCAAGGATGTTATAGTTAGTTGGACATTTCACTCATAGAAAACCATAGAAATTCCCCTGTTATAGTTAGTTGAGCTAACTATAACTCGCGCCCCCGCAATGCGCTGCTGATGACGTCACATATTACATCATTCATGACATGGTCAGTGACATCACTGATGACATCACTGATGACATCTCAAATGACATCATCCAGTGAATGTGTTTTTCTATAAAGTGTAAATATGTTTTATATGTATATGCCAAGGTGCATTGAAGAATGAATGGGTGTATAAGAGTCAGGATGGATGATTAAATAGGTGTGTGACTGACTGTATAAGTGAGTGATTAATTGTGTCTTGCTTAAGTCATGTGTTAGCGACTGATACAGACATTCACACAGTTTAGGTTGTCAGTTGGTGTGTAAGCAGTTCCATAGTTTGGTTAGCAACTAAATGAGGATCTATATGAGCTATTGATTGCTTGTCTGAGTACCTGTATGGGTGCCTGAGTGTCTGTGTAGGTGGGTGAGGGGTGTGACTCTGTGCATAGATGTGTGAGTGGATAATTCACTGGGTATATGTGTTCAAGTCTGTATCTGTGAAGGGCTGTATGGCTTGGTGAGTGTGTGTATGAGTGTCTTGGTGAGTAAATGGATGCCTCAGTGGTACATGTGTGAGTAACTCCATATGTGAAAGGCAGTATATATGAGTGTTGGACTGTATAAATGACTATATGTGAGAGTGAGTGATTGTGAGAGTGCCTGTATGGCTCAGTGTGTGCTTGTATTAGTTATTGTATTAGAGTGTAAGTATGTGTTAGTATATGTTTAAATAAGTGATGTGGTATGTGTATAACTGTACAGGTGAGTAAATGAAAGTGTCACTGATTATTTCCATTACTGACTAGGTGTGTGAATAACTCTATGAATGAGAGGCGGTGTGTGAGTGTCTGTATAGATATGTGACTAGATATGATAATGCTGTATTGATGGCTGACTGTATGTATCACTGACTGTATGGGTGAATGAATGGGTGTGTGTGTGTAGACCTAGGAATTTGTGAGTGGATAGGTACTAACTGGTATTGGTGTGTTCATGGTTTCGAATATTATAGTCTGTATTTTAGAGTGGGTGTATCAAGTGTTATATTAGCGTCTGATAAGGTACATCAGATTTTGACTTGGATGATGTCATCAGTGATGTCATCAGTGATGTTATTTGAGATGTCATCAGTGATGTCATCAGTGATGTCACTGATCATGTCATGAATGATGTAATATGTGACATAATCAGCAGTGCATTGTGGGGCGCGAGTTATAGTTAGCTCAACTAACTATAACGTGGGAATTTCTATGGTTTTCTATGAGTGAAATGTCCAACTAACTATAACATCCCTGAAACCTATGGTTTTTTCAGTGAATTTCTAAGGTTTTTTAAAAGCTAATTTCTAACTATAATGTGCCTGAAACCTATGGTTGTGTCTGTGAATTTCTAAGGTTTTTTAAATGCTAATTTCTAACTATAACGTGCCTGAAACCTATGTTTTTTCTGTGAATTTCAAAGGTTTTTTAAATGCTATAATCTAATTATAATGTTCATTAAACCTATCTTTTTTTCTGTGTTTTTTAATAATCAACCCATTCTCAACTTGGTGAAAACTGCAAATCTCACCACTCTTCCATCGATACCTTACGCCAACAAATTCGCCACAAACGAGAGCCACAACTAATGCTAATGAAATGCAAAGTAGGCGTTCCCGTGCAAAAAAACCATTTAAACACCACTTCCCCATATTTTCAACGACCAGCCAAATCTGCAATGCGATCCAAAAAGCAGGCAATAAGCCGAGTTAGCAGTAACAAATTAACATCAACCTTTAACTGGTGTAAGGAGGTCAACTATCTACTCCGTGAATTGGACCCAACTCACAGCCACATCTAAAGACCAACACGTGATAGAGCTACTGATCATGGAGGTCTGACATGCAACAAGACCACAACACCCAGCTCCACCACCACCAGAACCTCCCCCCCGCACCCTCCCCCTACTACCACCAAGGCAGCGCAAAACAGGACAACGGACCTTCTCAAAACACCATGCCCCTCAGCCACACAATAGCTGAATGTTGGGAGATGTGGCAACCAACTATATATGAAGGAGGCAAGTCACCCTTCAACAATAAAGCACACAATGCCAAGTGTAACACTGATGTGCTGCACAGACCTCACTATGCAAAGCACAAACCTCTCCATGTGGAGATATACTGTTGATACTTGTAGTGTAGTGCACAGTGGACTCAACCATGTTACCTCAGGCAGTGGGGAAGATCTCGGTCATGTAGCTGTGTTGTCCCCTCCTGGAAGAGGAAGCGGAGTGGGCTGCTCCAACATACGCCACTCCAGCGTAGCAGTATGAATAAATAGGCCAGGCCCTAGGCGTGGTTCACTTGAGGGAAGACCAATTAGTCTGTCACAGCGGCAGGCCTCACCCTGGCACGTGGCTGCCGCCATAACCGCGGGCCTCCTCGACACAGACCCCCTGTGAACCCAGCGGGACAGCACCGGAGACTTATGTCTGTACCGACTACTGCCTTCGATCTACACTGCAGACAGCAGCGCTCACAATTCAGATGCAGTGGCGATTGCAGATGTCGCAGTCCAGGTCGCAAGACACTTTGCTTCAGGTGCGGCCCGCCCAGACCACACATCATCACACTGTGGGCACACGCTGTGTGCTTCAGGTGCTACGAACTCACTGCACCATAAATCATCACCACGTAGCTGTGAGCCCATCCTGACCAGTGCCTCCGCCCTACACTGGGTTTACACGGTTCACAATTCAAGATTAGTAGCGACGCAAATTGTGTAAGACACTATAATGGGTTAAGAAGACCACATGCTCCCAATCCGTGCAGCTCAAGTCAACGTCACCTGCCTGTGGGCCTTTGCTGACCACTGCCTCCGGCCTACACTGTGGAACACCGACGACACGCGGTGCCAACTAACCCTGTTCAACACAAGCCGATCCCACATATGTAAGTGTGTCCTGAGTCCTGAATTGCAGCGACCACAGCACCAGACTCCCTTCGATCAGTGAGGGGTATTTCCAAATGGAAGTCCGGCGACATGTGGTACCACTGAACCTGCACTACGCAGGCCGGTGGGGCCACCAACGTATGCACGTGGCTGTGGGCCCTTGCTCACCGCTACCTCTGGCCTACACTGTGGAAGACCGGCGACAAATGGTGCCACTAACCGTCTTCAACACACGCCGATCCCACATGTGGAACTGTGTCCTAAGTCCTGAATGGCGGTGACCCTAACTCCGTGAGACAACCACAGCACCAGACTCCCTTCGATCAGTGAGGCATATTTCCATATGCAACCGTGGCGACACGTGGTGCCAATAACTCTGTTCAACACAAGCCGAACAATCCCACACGTGGAACTGTGCCCTGAGTCCTGAATGGCAGTGACCCCAAGTCCATGGCAGCGACCACAGCAGCATACTCACTCTGATTAGTTAGGCATATTTCCATATGCAACGGCGGCAACACGTGGTGCCAATAACTCTGTTCAACACAAACCAATCCTACATGTGTAACTGTGTCCTGAGTCCTGAATGGCAGTCACCTCAAGTCGGTGGCAGCGACCACAGCACCACACTCCCTTCGATCAGTGAGGCATATTTCGATATGCAAGGCCGGCAACATGTAGTCCCACTAACCCTCTTTAACACAAGCCGATCCCACATGTGTAACTGTGTCCTGAGTCCTGAATAGCAGTCACCCCAAGTCTGTGGCAGCGACCACAGCACCACACTCCCTTTGGTCAATGAGGGGTATTTCCAAATACAACTGCAGACTCCAGTAGGCAACTAACTATCACAGTCCTACACCCTACATATTATCCTTTTAGTATCCTCGATTCAAGATTTTTTTTTTATATCAGTTATAGCTTTACTACAATGACCAAATTAATCTTCATATGCAAACTAACATGGAATAGCAGTCTACACTACAGGCAGTACAGCTTGCAATTCCAATTTTAAATGCTAATTTCTAACAAGATTGTACTCACTTCGTCAATGCATTCTATACTTATTTCATCTTTTTATCATACGCCTACACTGCACTCAGTAGGGCTCCCTTCGATTAGTGACGCATTTTTTTGATATGCAAGGCCGGCGACACGTAGTCCCACTAACCCTCTTTAACACAAGCCGATCCCACATGTGTAACTGTGTCCTGAGTCCTGAATGGCAGTGACCCCAACTTCGTGGCAGCAACCACAGCACCAGACTCCCTTCAGTCTTATTTGTTGTTCTTTTCTTTAAATAATTGTTTTTATATGTCAATCTATACATGACTAAGATTCTTCTTTGTCCAACCGCACAGGGACACTTCCAGGTCCAAGAAGGTTGTTGAGGGTATGATGTGGGGAGAGCCAGCGTCAAAGGGGTATCTATCACAGAAAGAACTTCGATATGTTTTCACAAATGCCTCGGACAAATGCGAGCTGACGGACTGAATCACAAAATGTGTTTTCAATGATTATGTAGTGTGAGTTATAAACAGTTCACACCCAGGCTTGCAGAGGGCCAGCTGCGGCCCGTCCTCTCGACTCACAGATGCAGTACTACGAGCCGTCCACGTTATGGTAGCTATCCCTGCCCTGTTCCATCGTATGCCACGCCATGCCACGCCACTGCGATTACGTTCCGACCTTGGCCCCACATAGCTACGTGTCTCAGGCGTACTCACTGATGGTGTGCAGGTCAGTGGTCTAGTTCTCAACATCTCACAGCCACTCCCTCAGGGCAGGTTGGCACACACACCACACCCATCCAGCACATGCATCACAGGCTATGTGACCACGCAAATATAATAGATCGACAACGTCACATCCTTTATTGCCGGTGCTGACTAGATGACGGACACTCCACGTGTCTCAACCATAAAGAGTCTTTGAAAAGTTGCGCCGGTTAGTCGCACCCTGATCTGTATAGCCATCAGGGGCCTACCACCCCCTTGGCACGGACTTCAGATGCACAGGGTTAGTGCCACCCGAAGCTCATATGGCCATCAGGGGCCTACCACCACGTGGCACAAACTTAACTTCCACAGGCTTAGCTGCCCCAAAAGCTGATGTGGTCTCCGCCATTGATGATTCAGACTCAGCGACATGTGTGAGATCTGCCGGGCCGTGGATTAGATGATGTGGTCTCCGCCATTCATGACTCAGGACTCAGCGACATCTGTGCGATCCGCCATGCACCTGATGTGGTCTCCGCTATTTATTACTCAGGACTCAGAGACATATCTCGGATGAGTTTTGACAGGCACGTGGAGTGCCCACTGCTGCACACTCCGGTGGCACCAGGTAATTATTTGCTCCTGGATGCGCAGAAGCGGCAGTGTCTGTCTCTCTCTTCTTTCTCTCTCTCTCTCTCTCTCTCGCTTCCTTCTTTTCCTTCTATCTCTCTAACTCTCTCTCTTCCTTCTCCCTTTCTCACTCCCTTTCTTTCTTTCCCTCTCTTTTTCTCTCTGGCTTTTTTTACCTTCTCTGTTCTCTGTGCCTCTCTCCTTTGATATGCCCATTACACACATACTTATTTTGTGCTTTATTTTCCAGGCTCTGTCGTCGACATCCATGGTTCTCCACAGGAGTGTTCCGCCTTCTTGTTTTCTATTATTTTTGTTACATTTTCTTTATTAGTTTATCATTTATATATATTTTAATAAAAAAATAAATTTTGCAAATAGTTTTTCGTTTATCGTTAAAAATAAAGTTTTTAAAAAAATCGTTTTTGGTTGTTCTCTTCACTGCTGTGTGACTCTTTCTTGTTCTTATTACTGTTTATTTTGAGAGTTTTATATAGTGCTGGCTAGACCCGGAGGTATCAGAGCGCTTTACATAAGGTTCCACAGAAATTATAAAATTACATCAGTTCCAAGAAAAAAATTTCAAGAGAGTAGAAGACAAAATACACGGAGCTTAGAAGGGTAAAGGGGTGGGGAAAAGGGTAGGAGGTAGATAGGATGGAGAGATGAAGGAGTGTCTGCTCAAAGTCTGGCTGGGTAGATGACGGCCGAGGAGGAAATCTACAGCCCATCTCCTCTTTAGCTATCGCGTAGCTCCACCGGGCATCAGCCAAACAGCTAGGTCTCAACGGGAAAGGAGCAAAGAGGAGGGATAAATGGAGCGTAAAGGATAAAGGGGGTGGTGTAAAGGGGTAAGATGGAGAATACTTCATTACAGGAGTTATTAGCGAAAATTAGAAGCAGGATCCAAACAGATCAGGGAGAGTTGGGAGTCCAAAGGAAGGAGACAGCAGCGGAGGAGAAGACAAGACAAATGTCCGAAAAACGGCTGGGTAGGTGATGGCCAAAGTGGTGTACCATAGCCAGTCTCCCCTATAGCTGTCGGAGCAGCTCCACCGGGAATCGGCCATGCGGTTCTGACTCCACCGGCATAGGGTGATGAACAGGGGTAGGTCGAGGTTGTTGATCACTGTAGCTCTGAGACTGGGGGTTTTCAGCCACGAGGCTTGTCCATGTGAGATCAGTGGCAGCCATTTTAGGGTCAGGCACTGAGTGATGTGCAAGTCTTTTGTTGTTAAAAGACAGGCCAGTTCCCTGGATAGAGATTATGGTCAACCAGGAGACTACAAGATGATCCAGGGCAGAGGTCTCCAGTTGGAGAGAGCCGTAAGGTCCTGCTCTAAGCAAAAGCAGCTTAGGTGCCATGTTGGGGTCAGGCGTCAAGGTCTATGAAATGTGTTCAAGGTCTGGTTGGAGTCCGGTGGTAGGGAAAACTGTGGCAGCCATCTTAGGGTCAGGCAAGGGATTCAGACTCTACATCTGATGTGTATTATCCCTGTGCCAAGGCTTGCTGGATTCTGTGTGGGGACAGGTTAAGGTTGCGTCTCCCTCACCTTTAATTTATTGCTTTGTCCCTTCACTTGCTGTAATTGGGCCCGTGAACTGTAGGAGCGTCACGACCGGGTTCCATCTTGGGGTCAGGCAACTGGCTGCACCGCGTCGCACCTCTATTACTTGGGCCCCCCTGCCAGATTCTCTCGCTCCTATCAGGTATTTTGTGCCCGTTTCATTGTGGGCCGACCCAGGGTCGTCGCCTGGCTCTCGGGCTGGATCCCCTGCTTTATTCTCTATGCGGGCGCCGCTACTCTCCATACCGCCCCACTCACAGTACTTGCCTTCAATCAGACGTTGTCTCCGCATGTAAGGTATCTGTAGTACTTTTACTGTTATTTGATGGAGTCCACCATGGTGTTAAATTTTGGGGCACTTATCGTGGGAATACTGGTGATGTCTGCAGTTTACACCAACTTCTGAATAGTGTGTTAGATTTATCTCAACTTTACTTCCATTAAAGTGCTGATAATGAAATGCAGACTAGCCGTTCCCGTACAAAAAGACATGAGGTACACCTTTGCTATTTATTCTAAATACCAAAATCCTGTATTGAATTGCACTGTAGTAGTGGCTGCACTTACAGTGTACACAAAAAATCAATTAAGAACTCTCATTGTATTTATATTAATTGGGAATAGTGCGGCAAGTGCTGGTTCTTGACGAGATACACTGCTCAGTTCGTATATTGTTCTGCACATGAAAAAAATCACATCACAACTTTCACACCAACTGCAATGCGAAACAAATTCCGGCGATAAGCCACGTTAGCACCAGGTATTTTACACCTGCTTTCTGCTGGTGTTAAGCAGGACGACTACCTGCACCATTAAATGGAACACAGCCAAGAGCCACAACAGAACACCTACAGGTGCCATAGAATCAATGAGCATGATGCAGGGATACCCATGAGAGCCACAAGACTCATCACAACAACTCCAGGACCGCCAACGACCCTCAAACCCGCATCTGAGCAAGTGTGTCCCTGTGGTCATTCTCTTAGCATGATAGGCACGAGCCCTGCAACATCACAGTGTGCTGGCACTTCAGCGTTGGCAGTGAGCCTGGACATGTAGCTACGCACGCATCCTCCTGCATGCACAACCGGCATGTGCTGGTCCGGAGTACACAGGTCAGCGCAGGGGTGTGCCTATCCGGCAAGGGGAACAGTGTGTCTCGGAAATGTCCGTGTACAGGAAGTGTGGTAAGTGTGTCTCTGTGTTCTGGTGTGGCCTGCCACAAAGGCCGCAGCACTCGATGTTGTAAAGTGCGATGCACTACCTCCAAACGGCACTGTGATGGTGTAGTTTGAATGTAGCAGGACATGCGCGAATAGGGATTACAATGGTGTGCCGTCCGAGTGCACAAGATACAACAGCACACCGTAGAAAGGTGTGGGGGCTCGTGGGAGGGGGAAGCAGCTGTTTGGCAATGTAACACACAGTGAACTTGCCCATGTGCCACGTGCTGGGCATCTCATCCATGATAACCACGGTCGCAGACATCCCACAACACCAACGACCGGCCTTTGTACACATCCTGTATGAATGCAGCGTGGTTTTCACTTTGTCTATACTTGTGCTGTACTTAATTGTGCATGTGTGCCATTCTGCCCATCTCCCCCCGTCCCCCACTCCCTGCTTCTTCCTCTTCCTGGTGCTGTTGTGTCTATAGTTTTGTTGCTCCACACATAAACACATGTAAAGAACAAATTAGAATAGTTCCTTGATTCTTTTAGGTTTCAAAACTTCTCTCTATTGGTTTCTTTTACATTTTTCATATAAGTCAGAAGTGCAACGTATTCTATCAACACACTTTCTAGAACATTCTACAACACGTGCAGGTTAAAAGTTCATCAATTTTTTTAAACTTAATGATATTTTTTTGCAACATTTTCTCGAACATTTAACGGCACGTGCAGGTTAAAAGTTCACGATTGTTTTAAGTTCGAACAGTGCCTTCCAAATGCAAGTAGCAGCTGTGGTTCAGTTGAGCAAATTTTATTCTATGATATGTACTCCACGTTGAAACTGCTTTTTCTTCACCAATCTCAAAGATGCTTTTCCACAAAACGAATGTGCACCCTACTTTTAAAAAAGAATGCTTTTCAACTCCCAATCACGTATTGTTTTGTATGGCAAAAAAAAGTACTTCCCCATCTTTAAACATATCTCTTATTCTACCAAGGAACTGCATGAGCTACAGACATCTTTCCATACCTTCCAACCATACCTTCAAAATACAAATGTGGATCGTAGGACATAGCTATATTTTCAGGTGCAAGAGGTATGCAGAACACAGACGTATTGACTTAGACCTAGGTTTACAAAATGTGGACATTAAATGGTTTACATGGAGAAGATTGAAGTTGCACCAATTGCTACCTTTGGTTAAAACCTCTTTGCATCTTCCACACCCTGACCTCATGATTGTGCATTGTGGTGGAAATGACCTAGGCACATTGACTGGGGTAGGTTTGGAAATGCTTATGAAGGACACCTTTGGACACCTCAGCTCAGCACCATGTGACTCTGGGCAATAGCTCACTTAATAGCTCACATAATTTCCACGCCGGCCTCGAGGGCCTTCAGACCCATAGGGGTGAGTAGTTTGCACTTTACAGATACCATATTGACTTGATACGCGCAAATTTACCTTCGCACTCCCTGTATAACACCCCCTAAGTACCATACACAAGTTACAATGTTCAAAATTAAACTTCCTCCGAGTAGGTATAACTACATGCTGACACTACTTGACAGATGTGGCACAGTGGCCAGAGCACATGACTTCACAGCATATGACACACAGTTTGGAATCACGCTTTCATCCGCGACTCCGGCAGCACCTCAGCTTAGCACCATGAGACTCTAGACAATACCTCACATTTTTTCCGTACCCCAGGACTTTCAAACCAGTAGGAGTCAGTAGTTCGTCCTAGTAGGTATAAACACATGCTGACACCACTTACACAGGTGTGCTGCAGCGGCCAGGGCACATGACTTCACACCATAAGACACACAGTTTAGGCTCACGCTTTCATCCCCAACTCCCGCAGCAGCTCACCTTAGCAGCATCAGACTACGCAATACCTCACTTAATTTTCGTAGCCTAGCACTTTCACACCGGTAGGTATGATTAGTTCACTTCGCACCCCCTCTATAGCACACCCTAAACACCCCACAGTAGGGTTAAAGTGCTCCTACCCTCCTCTTTCCCACATTTTTCACCCTTTTTTCCCCCTTACTCACTTCAACGGAATCACAAAATGGTGGCCAACACTTCCTAGTTGCAAACGCTCGCAGCGCTCGCAGCCAATCAGCAGCAAGCTTGTGCTCGTAACGCCTCAGCCAATCAGATGGCAGAATTCCCAAATATCGATATCTGTAACTTTCAATATTTCTCAAAATCTACTGAACGGATTTACACCAAATAAACAAACGCGCGCTTTCTAGACCAAGACCCTTCTCCCTGCCTGTCATCAGTGATGTCACTGACCATGTCATAAATGATGTAATATGTGACATCATCAGCAGTGGATTGCGGGCGCGCGAGTTATAGTTATTAGAACTAACTATAACGGAGGAATTTCACTGGTTATGTACGAGTGAAATGTCCAGCTAACTATAACACCCCAGAAACCTATGTTTTTTTCAGTGAATTTCTAAGGTTTTTTAAATGCTAATTCCTAACTATAACAACGATAACATGTCTGAAACCTATAGTTTTTTCAGTGAATATATATATATACATTTATATATATATATATTAATGAATACTCCTTTTCTTGATTCACCAAAGAAAAACGGAACGGACACCACTTCCTCTGTGCCTTGTTATTTTATTTGTGCATTGGCCGCCATGACGCGTTTCGGGCTTCAACGAGCCCTTGATCACATGACGTGCAGAGTGGTTTCTCCCGTTTTTAAAGTGACAACGTGCTTCATAAGTGCAATGAACATGAAAAACATACTTTCAACAAAATGCTGGAGCATATCTTAGTACTGCGTCGCAAACATGAATAATAGTTTACATTTTGTAATCAAATATTAAGCATAGCAATATATCATAAAATAAGTCATATTTACAATGTACAGGCATACATAGATAACAATATTACTCAATTCTATCACGCTTCTAGTTATCAACCTTATCAATAATGCTTTGTCGTTTGGCAATCATGACATTAATGTATCTCATTTATACATGGTTGATATTAGCGGAGTCATATATATATATATATATATATATATATATATATATATATTCTCATCAAACAGTCCACAATCTGCGCACTCTCTCGCACAGCAGGTGCAGGGTGTCGAGGTCAGACCAAAACAGAAATTGCACCGCACTCCAGTAGTTGTAAGTAACTGCTTTACTTGTATTTTAAAGCATAATTTCCACCACCACCATCACCAACGTTCTGACCAAGAAATGGTCTTTCTCACGGTTCGCATGAGTCCATCCTCACCTTCTTACTTTATAGTTTGGCCATGTTAGCCCAATTTGAGGCATTATGGGACTTGTATTTCAACGTGGATCATAAATGTCTCTTCCATTATTGGTCATTGAATTGAGTTATTTTCGTTACACTTTGCATCCATTGTCATTGTATGGAGACCCCTTGTTGTTTGTTTTTCATGAGTTAGTCTCATTTTTTTGAGTTCATTCATATTTATTATAATCCAGTTTTCTTTAACCGTTATTTTTCTCTCTTTCTTTCTGGCTTGGGATCAATTGTTGTAATGTTACTCCCAGTTTTCATAGGTTCTCCTGTTTTAGGTTGGTACCTGTTTTTCACATTTGCATATAAGCCGGAAATTATTGCATGCCTTCTCATTGCATACTTCCTTGATGGATAATTCAGGGTTTGTATCCTAGTACTCATGTCTTTCTTTCTTGCAAATGGGGTATCTACAAATGGATATGTAACTCCTTGTCTCCATTCAGACCATGTGGAGTCTTGGTCTTAAATCTGATGATCAGACGCGACTCTAATCTCCTCAACTTCAGTGTCCAATTTCTTCCTCTTTCATTTGCAGGGACTGTTCCAATTCCAAAGTATTGTATATATTGCCAATTGGTTTTATGTTGAGTATGCAGATGTTTCGATATTGCGTAGTTCATGTCCCCATGTTGGATCGCTCTCAGATGTTCGAGGATCCGTTTTCGCAGAGGACAGATCGTTCTTCCTATATAGCGTAGGCCGCATGTGCACTCAATCATATATACAACATATGTTGTCTCACATGTTATCTTTTCATTGATTAGCAATGTCCTTCCTCGGAAGTCTTTGATCATTTTGGGGCTTTTTCCGATCTTATACGCTTTGCGTTTATTGCAATGTGTGAAGCCTTTTTGTTTTTCCATCAACCATGTTGTTTGTTTTTTCAAGGAAAATTGCTCCTTACCAGTTTATCCCTTACAGACGGCACTTTTCAGAATGTTACCATTGGTCTTGTTCCAATTTTGTATTCGATGTCAGGATCTTTCACCAGGACATTCCAATATTTCTTAAGAATATTTACAATTTTGTAGCTTTCCTTGCTATATGTTAGGATCAATCTCGTTATGTCCTCTGATTCATTAGTTGTATCTCTGTCTGTGTTTGCAAGTGTTTTTCCTCTGGGTATTTTCTTTGCCTTTTCCAAGCCTTCTTTCACATCTCTATACTTGTAACCTCTCCTTATTAATCTCTGTTCTGTTTCTTTTAAATGTCTCTCTGCTACTTATGTGTCCGAGCAATTCCTCTTCATTCTGATAAACTCCCCATATGAGATGCCTTTCTTCAGTTGTGCCGGGTGAAAACTTGCACCATGGAGTATACTGTTTGTGGCAGTGGGATTACAATATAACTTTGTGTAGATATGGTCTTCATCAATATACACTGGTACATCCAGAAATTGGACTTGTTTCTTACTCATGTTATACGTGAATTTCAGTTCCATGTTGTTGTCGTTTAAGATCTCGAAGTATGTTTTTAAATCCTCCATACCTCCATTCCAGATCAGAAAAAGATTGTCGATGTATCTTAATCATAGCTCGATTTTAGATGTGTATCTTTCATTTTCCTCATTCCATGCCACAAACTTCTCCCACCAACCCATCGTGAGGTTGGTGTAGCTGGGTGAAAATGAAATGCCCATGGCAGTCCCGCAGTTCTGGGTATGCACTTGGTGATTGAAAAGAAAGATATTGTTCCTTAAACATAGCTCAATCATTTCCATCAACATTTCATTGTGTCTTAGTTCCTGAATGTTTCTTTGGCGTAGAAAGTAGCCCACAGCTTTTAGCCCAATCTGAAATTAAATGAAATAGCATTTATAAAGCGCATGGTTACCCGAAGGCATCCCAGTGCTAGGGCAGAAACCGCACTAAGCTGTGGCAATTAAATAGGGAAAAGGCAGGTTTTTAGCCTCTTACGGAAGACGGTGTAGTCTGGCTCTTTATGTAGCTGAAGCGGCAAGGAGTTACAGAGTTTAGCGGCATTGTAGGAAAAGAGCCGGCCACCACTTCTGGACCTCTTGATTCTGGGAACAGATGCCAGGTGGAGGTCATCTGAGCGTAACCGTCTGTTGGCTTGGTAGGGCAGGACAAAGGAAATGATAGCCGGTCCCATACCCCTAGCATCTTATGGGTGGTACAGAGGGCTTTAAAGTGGACTCTTTCCTGAATAGGAAGCCAGTGTAAAGACCTAAGGGCAGGTTTAGCTGACTGGCAGCTTGGAGTACCCTCAAGAATCCTTGCGGCACAATTTTGCATGGTTTGACGTTTCTTACAGACCGCACAGGGAGCTCCGAGACAGAGAGCGTTGCCATAGTCCAGGTGGGATAAGACAAGTGCCTGGACCACGAGCTTTCTTGCTTGGGGGGGTAGCAAAGGCAACACTTTACGCAGCATTCTTAGAATGCTGAAGCAGGAGGCGACAACTTTTCTTGCATGGGTTTTAAAGCTAAGCTCAGAATCAAGCCAGAAACCCAAACTCTTTATTTTGGGTTTGGGGCAGGCACATGACCCATACATGGTGGCCAGCTAGAGGAAACCTCGAGGGGGAGGGATTGCCGAGCAACATGAGCTCGGTCTTATCACCGTTAAGTTTAAGATGGGAATGGCAATGGCTCATGATCAATCGAGGTGTATAATGACACCACATCGATGGTTATTAATAAAAAGACCTTTTGGCATCCCATGTTGGTTAGTGTTCATAAGAAGTCCCCTGTATCCTTGATGTAGGAACTTAGATTGGTTACCATGGGTGCAAGGAAAGGGTCGACGTATGCTGAGATATTTTCATAAAGAGAGTTGCAGATCAATACGATGGGTCTCCCAGGTGGATATATTAGGGTCTTATGCACTTTAGGCAGAAAGTATATAGTCAGCATCACTGGGCTGTGGCTCCAAAGTTATTGGTAAAACAGAAAATGCTGTTCATAAGGAAACTAGGTCCTAACTATAACTACCTACTGGCTATTGGCAGTAGGTAATACACACACATATATATTTATATATATATATATAATATATATATATATATATATATATATATATATATATATATATATATATATATATATATATATATATATTATTACCTACTGGCGGTCGCCGGTAGGTAGTTATAGTTAGGACCCTGTTTCCATAGGAAATCCGCAACATTCTATTTTGAATAACTTTGGCGCCGGTCGACGAATCCTCGCGAATTTCTCAAAATAGGTGGGGCGCTACGCTCCGCTCCTACCCTGAAAGTCTCGGGGGTGTTCGTCAAGCGGGGGCTGAGATAAAAGGGGGGTCCCAAAACGCGTTTTTCCCATGCATTTTTCCATAGGACCTTTAGACAGGGCTACAGCCCGAACGGCTGAACAGAATTACTAGAAATTTGGCAGAGAGGTAGTCCTCAGGTCAAGGAAGTGCCTTTTGTAGGTTTGGTGTAAATCTGTTCAGGAGATTCTGAGAAAATAGCCTTTAAATCAATATATATCTGAGCCAGCTTACGGTACGCTTACCGTAAGCTTACCGTACGCGTACGGTGGCGTGCGCGAGCGCGATTCTGATTGGCTGTTACATCTAAGTAAACATTCGAATCGGTCGAAACCAGGAAGCGGCGGCCGCCATTTTCTCTCTCGCACTCTGAGGGGGGGGCTGTAAACAAAGGCAAAAAACATATAAAGGGGCTGTTTAGACAGCGCCCATGCACATAGCCATGTTAGTTGAGTCCTCAAAGATCCCCCAAGGCCAAAAACAGTAAATTTTTATTTTTGGAAAATTTCGCCGATTACGCTTACCGTACGCGTACGGTGCGCTTACGCTAAAAATTTTAATAAAAAAAAAAAAAAAATACTCTCTGTGCATGGCATATTATTGTCATCACTTACAAATTAAATTTAACAGATTACCTATCACAAGGAAGCGCATAATATGTTCTCCATGTGCGCACGGTGCGTAACGTGGGCACGCGGTGCGCGTAGCGCACTGCGTGCCCACCTTGCGTGTACGGCACTAACTGCGTAAAGTGGGCGCGCGGTGCGCGAAGCGCACCGCGTGCTCTCCGTGCGCGCACGGAACGAACTGCGTTAAGTGGGCGTGCACGCCACGAATGGCGTAAAGTAACTTAGCATTTAAAAAACCGTACAAATTCACTGAAAAAACCATAGGTTTCACACACGTTATAGTTAGGAATTAGCATTTAAAAAACCTTGCTAATTCACTGAAAAAACCATAGGTTTCAGACATGTTATAGTTAGCGGAAATTTTACTGATAAAAAAACAATGAAATTCCCCCGTTATAGTTAGTGCAGGCAACTATAACTCACGCGACCGCAATCTTCTGCTGATGACATATGTGTCTTTATGAAAAAAAAATATTTGTAATATATGTATAGCTAAAAATTTATGGAAGAAGACATGGGCAAATAAGTGTCTAAATACAGTATTAGCATCAGCAGAGGATTGCGGTCGCGTGAGTTATAGTTGCCTGCACTAACTATAACGGGGGGATTTCATTGGTTTTTTATCAGTAAAATTTCCGCTAACTATAACATGTCTGAAACCTATGGTTTTTTCAGTGATATATATATATATATTACCTACTGGCAGTCGCCAGTAGGTAGTTATAGTTAGGACCTATTTTCCATAGGAAATCCGCAACCTTCTATTTGGAATAACGTTGGCGTCGATTGATGAATCTTCGCGAAAGTTTCCAAACTTTTGGCCAGCTCCAGGCTGCTCCTATCCTGAAAATTTCACGGTGATTCGTCAAGCGGGGGCCGAGAAAAAAGGGGGGTCCCAAAATGCTTTTTTCCCATTTTTTTCCCGTAGGACCTGTTGACGCAGCTACAGCCCGAAGTGCTGAACGGAATTACACCAAATTTGGCAAAGAGGTAGTCCTCAGTTCAGACTCGTGCCTTTTGCTTAAATGGTGTAAATCCGTTCAGTAGTTCCTGAGAAAATCAAAAGTAAAATCGCATATATATTTGGGCGGAGCCAAACCACACATCTCATCGTGAGATCTGATTGGCTGTCAGCACTTCATCCAAGAAGTGTTGGCAGCCATCTTGGGACCAATATACATGATAGCACCTCATTAGAAAGCATTGCAGTTAATAGAAGGTTTTAAGACTTTAGTTACATTATAAATCATTTGTAGATGGTATCGTACTCATTTTAGGAATTGTGGTGTGTTCTAAGGTGATTTTACCATGTGAAAAAGCCTTCTGCTGTGATATCATGAATCATGTTTGAGAGAAAACTATTTTCTCATGCTTTTCCCACAGACGTTTGGAAGGTGATCTATAAGCTAAACTGAGAGCATATTTTCTGCAAATTCACATTATCTTTCTCAGTCATGTGAGAATGAAGTCTGACATTTTCAGTAAAACGTGTACATCCAACAAGGGCAGAGACTGTCAGTTGATTCCTTTTTGTTCTACTGCAGCTTCCCAGAGTATTCTAAAGAACAACTAGAGCGCTAACAGTCTTACTTATGACAAAAGTATGGCACACCTGAAGCCATCTTGGTTGGAATAAAGTGATAACTCTTAAAACATTTAATTTAAAAAGGAACAAAATGAGGGGGTTCATTTTGCCATAGAAAGTATGATTAGTGCTGCAGAAAGAAAAATTAGGGCACATTTTGAGTGACTTCTCAAATCCTCTTCTATTTCATTAAAAAATTCTGACATGCAGACTGAAACATGCACTTTCAATACCAGCAGCAGACTTCCCTGGTGAGCAGTAGCTTTACTACAGTGATCTAATAAGCAACTAGAGTGAGAACATTCTGAATTTATGGCAAATGTGTGACACATCAGAATGTCTTCTTGATGGAATCAAAGTAAAAAACTGAAAGTATTTCCTACTGAGGAGACTGTAGTAAATGGGGAAATTAGGAAACATCATAACAAATAAGTTTCCCAAAATGGCCACCAGAGACAAAAGAGCCCGAATGTAGCCCAAATAGCACCCAGATGTAGCCCAAGTATAGCCCAATGACAGAATGTCCCAGAGTGTTCTAACGAACAACTAGAGCGCTAACAGTCTTACTTATGACAAAAGTATGGCACACCTGAAGCCATCTTGATTGGAATAAAGTGGTAACACTTAAAACATTTAATTTACGAAGGAACAACATGAGGGTGTTCATTTTGTCATAGAAATTATGATTAGTACTGCAGAAAGAAAAATTAGGGCACATTTTGACTTCTAAAAATCCTCTTCTATTTCATGAAAAAATTCTGACATGCAGACTGAAACATGCACTTTGAATACCAGCAGCAGACTTCCCTGGTGAGCAGTAGCTTTACTACAGTGATCTAATGTGCAACTAGAGTGCTAACATTCAGAATTTATGGCAAATGTGTGATACATCTGAATGCCTTCTTGATGGAACCAAAGTAAAAAACTGAAAGTATTTCCTACTGAGGAGACTGCAGTAAATGAGGAAATTAGGAAACTTCATAACAAATAAATCTCCCAAGATGGCCACCAGAGACAAAAGAGACCAAATGCAGCACAAATATCACCCAGATGTAGCCCAAGTATAGCCCAATGACAGAATGTCCCAGAGTGTTCTAATGAACAACTAGAGCGCTAACAGTCTTACTTATGACAAAAGTATGGCACACTTGAAGCCATCTTGATTGGAATAAACTTAAAACATTTAATTTAAAAAGGAACAAAATGAGGGGGTTCATTTTGCCATAGAAAGTATGATTAGTGCTGCAGAAAGAAAAATTAGGGTACATTTTGAGTGACTTCTCAAATCCTCTTCTATTTCATTAAAAAATTCTGACATGCAGACTGAAACATGCACTTTCAATACCAGCAGCAGACTTCCCTGGTGAGCAGTAGCTTTACTACAGTGATCTAATAAGCAACTAGAGTGAGAACATTCTGAATTTATGGCAAATGTGTGACACATCTGAATGTCTTCTTGATGGAATCAAAGTAAAAAACTGAAAGTATTTCCTACTGAGGAGACTGTAGTAAATGGGGAAATTAGGAAACATCATAACAAATAAGTTTCCCAAAATGGCCACCAGAGACAAAAGAGCCCGAATGTAGCCCAAATAGCACCCAGATGTAGCCCAAGTATAGCCCAATGACAGAATGTCCCAGAGTGTTCTAACGAACAACTAGAGCGCTAACAGTCTTACTTATGACAAAAGTATGGCACACCTGAAGCCATCTTGATTGGAATAAAGTGGTAACACTTAAAACATTTAATTTACGAAGGAACAACATGAGGGTGTTCATTTTGCCATAGAAATTATGATTAGTACTGCAGAAAGAAAAATTAGGGCACATTTTGACTTCTAAAAATCCTCTTCTATTTCATGAAAAAATTCTGACATGCAGACTGAAACATGCACTTTGAATACCAGCAGCAGACTTCCCTGGTGAGCAGTAGCTTTACTACAGTGATCTAATGTGCAACTAGAGTGCTAACATTCAGAATTTATGGCAAATGTGTGATACATCTGAATGCCTTCTTGATGGAACCAAAGTAAAAAACTGAAAGTATTTCCTACTGAGGAGACTGCAGTAAATGAGGAAATTAGGAAACTTCATAACAAATAAATCTCCCAAGATGGCCACCAGAGACAAAAGAGACCAAATGCAGCACAAATATCACCCAGATGTAGCCCAAGTATAGCCCAATGACAGAATGTCCCAGAGTGTTCTAATGAACAACTAGAGCGCTAACAGTCTTACTTATGACAAAAGTATGGCACACTTGAAGCCATCTTGATTGGAATAAACTTAAAACATTTAATTTACAAAGGAACAAAATGAGGGGGTTCATTTTGCCATAGAAATTATGATTAGTTCTGCAGAAAGAAAAATTCGGGCACATTTTGAGTGACTTCTCAAATCCTCTCCTATTTCATTAAAAAATTCTGATATGCAGAATGAAACATGCACTTTTAATACCAGCAGCAGACTTCCGTGGTGAGCAGTAGCTTTACTACAGTGATCTAACGAACAACTAGAGTGCTAACATTCAGAATTTATGACAAATGTGTGACATATCTGAATACCTTCTTGATGGAATCAAAGTAAAAAACTGAAAGCATTTCCTACTGAGGAGACTGCAGTAAATGAGGAAATTAGGAAACTTCATAACAAATAAATCTCCCAAGATGGCCACCAGAGACAAAAGAGACCAAATGCAGCACAAATATCACCCAGATGTAGCCCACATGTAGCCCAATGACAGAAGTGTGCAAAACACTTATTTTTTGTGTATTTGCAGTTTTATATAGTGCAGACTTGTCAGGTATTGAAGTGTTTTACATGAGCATTGGTTACATCACACAAGATCAAATTAATTTTGGTTGTAGACATGGGGAGATTAAGTGACCAGAATCACAGAATGTTGAGCTGAAGCAGAAACTCTAACCTGGTTCCCCAGTTGCAAAGTCTGCAGCTCTGGAAGTAACACCACATCCTCTCCCCTAGGTGCAACATTTAATCAAGTGGTCAACTGGATAAAAAAACATAAAGATTACAAATAATTTAAAAGTTCTTTGTCGCTATTTGAAAACTCAGAAAATATGTCCTCATTTTAGTTTTTTAGAGCACTAACCATCATTTTGATGCAAATAAGACCCTCTCATATATGTAATTTCGAAAAGCAAATGCTCTAGGTTACAGTTTTGATTACATCGAGATGACGTCAGGCGTTACACACTTTTGTAATAAATATAGAATGTTAGTAATCTAGTTGTTCATTGGGATACTGTTGAGAGGCAGAGGCCAGGGGCACGGACTCTGAAAATTGAAGGCAGGTAGGAGAGTGCAGAGGCAACAATTTTACCACACTGGGCAGGCAGGAAGGGCAGTGGCAGCACAACAGACTATGGAGGGCAGTGGAAAGGGGGCAGGGGCAACAAACCAACAATACAGGACTGGCAAGAGAGGCTGTGGCAATATAATAGACCATTGTGGGCAGAAGGAAGAGGCAGTGGTAGTACAACCATACATGCCAACAGACCCGTTTCAGTCAGGAAACGTCCAATGTTTTTAAGCTTAAATGGGGTTTATTTGATCTTTCTCCTGTCTACAATCGCCTCTTTTTCAATGTAACTCAAAGGGGAAAATCAATACCCCAGTTTTTTTTCAAAATCTCCCTCTTACCAAGTTCAAAATGTTCGCAAGTATGGTACATTGGATCATGGTAGGCAGGAGGAATTGGGGTAGGGACATGGACTCGGATAACAGAGGACAGGAGGGACATGGAGAGGTGCACCAAACTGACCCTACAGGGCAGGCATGAGGGTTTGCAGCAGCACAATACACCACACAGCGCATGCGGGACGGGAGTGCAGCACAACAATCCATAGAAAACAATAGGGAGGGGACAGGACCATGCACATGGACAACAGAGAACAGAGGGGAAAGAGGCAATGGTAGCTAGCTGACCATAATGGACAGACAGGAGAGAAAGCTGCAGCATAACAGACCATAAAGGGCAGGAGGGACGAATCAGGGGCATTACAATGGAACAGAAAAGCCAGGAGGGAGGGAATAGGGGTCTGCACATGGAAACAGAGGGCTGGGGGCAAGGGGGCAGAGCAGGAGCAGCAAGATGACCATGGAGGTCAGGCAGGATGGGCACTAGAAACAAGACACACCATGGAGAGCAACAATGAGACTATGATGGCATACACACAGACCATGGAGGGAAGATGGGAGGGGGTCAGGGGCAGCTAGCTGACCACACAGGGAAGGTGGGAGGGGCCATGCCAGCACAGAAGACCATGCATGGCAAGCGGGAGGGTTAGTGGCAGCACAATGGCTATGATGGGCAAGAAGGAGGGTGCAGGGGCATGCACAAAGGACCATGGAGGATAGAAGGGAGGGTCAGGACCTGGGCACAGACAAGAGAGTTCAGGGGAAGGGGCCTCACAACAGACCGCGCAGGGCAGGCAGGAGGAGCAGTTGCAGCACAACAGACCAGGGAGGGCAGAAGGGTGTGGCAGTAAACTGGACCATGGAGGACAGGAGGAAGGGGATAGGGGCATGGCATGTGGACAGGCAGGGTGGAGGTGGCAGGGACAGGTTACAGTCATCTGACAATGCTAGGCAGGTGGGAGGGGAGTGGCAGCTCAACAGAACACTCAGAGTAGATAGGAGTGGCAGGTCCATGGAACATGGTGGGCAAAAAGGATGGAGCTGGGGCACGCACAAAGACATTGGAGGGCCGGGGGAAGGAGAAAAGGGGCAGCAAGCTAAGCACAGAGGCTAAGCAGGAGGTCAATGATGGGCCATAGAATTGGGCAATGGAGGGCAGGAGGAGTGGACTGGTACATCATGCTAAATGGAGGGCAGTGGCAGCACATCAGACCATGCATGGCAGGAGGGAGGAGGCTAGTCCATGGATTCAGACAACAGAGGATTGGGAGGAGGTGGATGGGCAGCAAGCTAACTGTTCAGAGAAGGTGGGTATTAGGAACTTTATTGTTTTTAAAATGTGTGTCTGTGCGAACTACTTCAAATATGAACAAGTATGCAGCATAATCTCACTTTTATTCAGGAAGAAGAGGACGTTTGTGACTGTGACTCCGGGCTCACTTGGCAGAAACACCCCCTGACCCTCCACCCCCCATCGCAAAATGTAATGCCCGTGAAAAGGGTAGGTGGACGCAGTGTTATATAGAACATAGTCCTGAGAGCACGATTGAAAATGAAAACTAGATATAGTATATGGTATAAACTATGCACCAAAAAGTGTTATATAAGATGAACCGGGGCGTGAAATATAATATGCAATGCATTGTGCGCAATGACAGATTCATTGAAGAGCGCGAGATAGCACAGGCACTAGCGCGTGCTATGCAATATGCGCCTTGGAGTGTAATATGCACAGGGCAGTGTTGTGTAACCTAACTAGTCTCTAAAGTTGTAATATAAAATATGTGCTGGGGAGTGTAACGTTGCATATGCACTGTGACAAAGATATGGATCCCAGATTGTAATATGTATGGCATAGCGCTGTGCGTTATAACATAGGCATCGAGGAAGGCACGTTAGATGGGGCAATATAACCCGTGCGAAGGCAAGTGTGGCATGACATATTCACGGGGTGGTGTTACAGTGCACATGGGCTAGAGAGTGTCATAGCATATGCACTAGCTGGTGGAATACAACACAGAGGTGTGAGGCACTCGGCGGGCACTGGTGGGTGTGACACAGCATTGGGCTCAGCCCGGAGCACGCTGTGACTCTCAAGTGAGGTTTGTCTCCTTTCCAGAGAGTAAAATAAAAAGTATTACACATCCGGCGGCGGATGTGTATTTTATTAACTGTGAGGGGGGTTTCTTGCATAGTTTGGTAGAATTTTTGTCGAATCCCCTTTGAATGGCTTGGTGTGCGTGTATATTAAATGTGCCTGTCAATAGCTACCCATGTTTGTGTAAATAAACGACAAGGGTGTCTACTTGGAGAGTACCCACCGGCGGGGGCGCCGGGATTAGGCACGGTAGGGCGTCAGACACGTCAGAGCTTCACTAGCGGTGTAAATACATTCCATGTGGATTCATTCTATGCATAGTAGCCTTTTAATGAATATCACTCAAATCGTCATGGTGATAGGTACATATGGTTTGTCCAGCATGTCCTAGGTCTTTCTATAAATATATATTTTTTTAAAATAATAAAAAACAAAGGCCGGCCCCGGGGGATGGGGTCCCCGGGGCCATAAGTGGCCTGAGGAGGGGGGCAACGCAGCCCCCTCCTAAAGAATAAAAAAAAAAAAAGGGCCATGACCTGGGGGTTGGGGTCCACGGGGCCGATTAAGGCCTTGGGAGGGCCAAATTAATTTTTCCAACAAAAAGAATTAGGGTGCAGGCCCTGGGGGATGGGGTCACCAGGGCCAGTAAATTAGAAGAAGAAGGGCGGCCACACAGCCCTCCTTCTTAAAAAAATAAAATAAATAAAAGACCGGCATCGCGCCGGAGGCCACGCCCCCTCCTTGCAGCACTCTGCAAACGCGCCCCCTGGCCAGTTGTAAGTTGGGGAATTAATTCCCCTTCAATACTGAGGGTCCCTGAGGGGCAACTAGCCCAACAGGTATCTCCAGTATGCGCCAGGGAGATGCGTTGCAGACAGGTGTTCTGAGGCCATGCCCCTTTTTACACCTCTATGCAACGCAGCTCTGTGGCACTTACTGGAGGTACCTAGTGGGCTAGTTTGACCCTAGGGACCCTTAGGATTCAAGGGGACTTAATCTCTCACCTCAGAACGGCCACAGGGCACGTTTACACAGTGGTGAAGGGAGGGGATGGGGCCTGAGGTGACGTGTGCAAACACGCCCTGTGGCGCATTTTAAGTTGGGGAAATAATTCCCTTTCAATCCTGAGGGACCCTGGGGCCAACTAGCCCACCAGGTGCTTCCAGTAAGTGCCACTGCTCTGCGTTGTAGAGAGGTGGTGCAGGCCGTGCCCCTTTTTACACCTCTCTGCAATGGCGCTTACTGGACGTATCTAGTGGGCTATTTTGTCCCTAGGGATCCTCACGATTCAAGGGGACTTAATCTCCCAACTTAAAAAACGGCCACAGGGCGTGTTTACACAGTGGGGAAGGGAGGGGACGGGGCCTGAGGTGACGTGTGCAAACACGCCTTATGGCGCGTTTTAAGTTGGGGAAATAATTCCCCTTCAATCCTGAGGGCCCCTGGGGGCTAACTAGCCCACCAGGTGCTTCCAGTAAGCGCCACTGAGCTGCGTTGCAGAGAGGTGGTCCAGACTGTGCCACTTTTTACACCTCTCTGCAACGCAGCTCTGTGGCGCTTACTGGAGGTACCTAGTGGTCTAGTTGGACCCTAGGGACCCTCAGGATTCAAGGGGACTTAATCTCCCAACTTAAAACGGCCACAGGGCGTGTTTACACAGTGGGGAAGTGAGGGGACGGGGCCTGAGGTGACGTGTGCAAACACGCCCTGTGGCGCGTTTTAAGAGGTAGTTTTAATCCCCTACCCTATTATATACTAGGGGCTTACAGAGGAGGTCATGCTGATCACAGGGGGACCCCAACACATAGTGTTCCCTAGTGTATGTAGGTGTTTCCACTGTATTCTGAGTGTCTTTTAACATAGCACTGGCTCTAGGACTGGTTAGTCAGACTCAGTTACCACCAGTATCTGTCTGAAAAAGTTGAGGGTACAGGATGATTTTGCAATAAGGCTTCTTTCTGCTCTTCTGTTTGTTCTTTCTGCACGTTATCCTTCTTCCTGCACTTTTCTTCGTCTTCGAGGACTTCTGTTGCTTCTTTCTGCATTTCTTTTTTTTCTTTCTGTGCGTTTTTTCTTCTTTCTTCACATGTCCTATCTCTGTAGGCATAGTTAGAAATTTGAGATGTCATCAGTGATGTCATGAGTGATGTCACTGACCATGTCATGAGTGATGTAATATGTGACATCATCAGCAGTGCATTGCGGGCGCGTGAGTTATAGTTAGCTGAACTAACTATAACGGGGGAATTTCAATGGTTTTGTATGAGTGAAAAGTCCAGCTAACTATAACGCCCCTGAAACCTATGTTTTTTTTCAGTGAATTTCTAAGGTTTTTTAAATGCTAATTCCTAACTATAACGTGCCTGAAACCTATGGTTTTTTCAGTGAATATATATATATATATACATACACATAGACATACATACATGGCCCCCTCCCCATTTCATAACTTCATAAAGGACTGGCCCTGGGAATTTAATTTTTTTTTAAATTCCAGCAAGTCCCCTTTCTCTACCGCTCTGCGAATGCGCCTACTGGCAAGCTTCTGGTTGAAGAATAAATTCCACTTTACTCTTGAAGGCCTCAAGACTAAAGTGAACTACTTCCCCTAATCGGTAGTGCAATGTCATCAGTGATTTCATCAGTGGTGTCATTGAAAATGTCATGTGTAATGTAATATGTGAGGTCATAAGCAGTGCATTGCAGGGCCTTATACTTAGCTCAGGTAACTATAACTGCCAAATTTCTCTGGTTTGTATGAGTGAAATCTGACCCTAACTATAACAGCTCTGTAACCTTTGTTTTTTTCAGTGTATTTCTACGTTCAAAAAAATTCTATTTGCTTACTATAATATCTCTGTAACCATTGTTTTTTTAGTGAAAGCCAGGGCACCCAGTGAGACGTGGCCGGTGCCTAGGGATGGGGTCCCTGGGACCAAATCATCCCAGGTAGGGGGGGCATGTGGTTACTGCCTTATTCAATTAAGGCAGTGCTTCTGGAATGGTGTCCCTGGAGCCAAATTCAGTCCAGGGAAGGGGGCCAGAACCCATCCCTCAATGATTTGTGGCCTGGCCCCAGTTAATGGAGTTCCTGGGGCCAAAGTCGGCCCAGGGAGGAGGCCTGCGTGGCCCCCCTCCCCTTTCAAATTTATGCCAGGCCCCAGTAGATATGGGCCCTGGGGACAAAATCAGGCCAGGGAGGGGGGGGGGGCGCGCGGCCTTCTTGCCCCATTAAGTCATGGCCAGGCCCCGGGGGATGGGGTCTCCATGGCCGTTATGGCTCTGGTGCTCATTTCCCCAAAATTCAACCTCAACCATAAGCACTTACACATATAAACATATCACATGCCCCCATTGAAGCTCTACTTCTGTAAAGGACAAATTAATCTAACTCCAGGGTTGGCGAAAGCAAAGCAAGTGTATTTTCTTGGCAATTCCATATTGAAAAATGATCTGAAATCCTTTGTGGAGGTGACTGCTTCATTGATCTATTTAAGTGCAATCTGTATGTGACTGTGACGAGTGGGCTCTTTGTTGTCCTGTCCTGGTGAGAGCAGAGTCGATAGTTCTCCCTTTAAATGACTATGCGTATGCAAATGTGGAAATCACTTGGAAGCTTCACATGTTTGGCCCAGCCCACCTAGTATGCGAAGGCCTTCCTTCCTTTTGCCAGAATGAATAACATCTTAACAAGTGGCCTGCAGCACGTTTTACGTGATTTTGGTGAGGTGTTCTTGATGTGTAGGAATATGAGGACATCTCCACCAAGCAAAGAATCACTTACTTCACATAGTTAAGAGGAAACATTCTTGTTTGGTGTTGATTTACCTCTTTGTAGGCTCGAGTTTAAGAGTCCACAGTATTGCACAAACTATCTACCCAAGTGGAGTTCTTTCTACTTGTTAATTACCAAGTGCTACCTCCATGGGTAAATGTCCAGTACGTATTCTACACTACAGCTGTGTAAGGGGGCACAAGGAAATGTCACCAGTGACCTTGTGTGCGTTTTGACAATGTGATTGTTCCAAGTGCCTTTTTATCCAGAAATATGTCATAACATGAATCCTCCTGTAGAGAAGCCAATGAGACTACAAAGACGTAAATATCCACCAAACAAGGGTCCTTCCTCTTAACTATACAAAGTAACTGCTTCTTTATTTGGTGGGGATGCCCTCATATTCCTCATCATCAAGAGCACACCACCAAAATCGGTGGGTGAAATGCTGTGGGCGGGGGGCAATTGTTAAGCATTCCATCATCCTGGCTAAAGGCAGGAAGACCTTTGGATATTACTAACGTGGGCAGAACCAAACAGGGAAGCAACCAAGTGATTTGCACATTTCCCCCCTCCTAGCAATTTAAAGGGAGAACCATGGACTCTGCTCTCACCAGGAGAGGACAACATTTGTCACAGTCGGATACAGATTCCAGTCCAAAAGATCAGCAATTCAGTCACATCCACAAAGGAATTCAAATAGTTTTTCAATATGGAATAGCTGACAAAACACACCGCTTTGCCTTCGCCAAACCCAGGAGCTAGGATTAAATCTCCTTTACAGAAGTGAAGCTTTAACAGGGGCATCTGTTAAATTTATGTTTGTAATAGCTCACTGTTGAGGTATAATTTCTATGGAATGAGCATCAGGGATAGAATGGAGCTGGGGATCTGATCCCCAGGGGCCCATCCACAATACAAAGGGGGTGGGGGCCATTTGGTCCTCCACCCCTGGCAAATTTCGGCCCGAGACCCCATCCTACAGCGGCAATTGAATGGGGAGAGGGGCCACGGGCCCCCTCTCTGGGCTGATTTTGGCCCTGGGGACCCCTATGCCCTGTGGCCTGACCTTATCTAAATGGGAGGAGGGGGCTGTGAGTCCCCCCTCCCTGGGCTGCTTTTGGCTCCGGAGATCCCATCACCTGGGTCCTGGCCATGTGCCCCTTGGTTTCCTGATACCAGCCAGGGCAGCCAGTGTGCAGGATGGGGACTGTGGGGGGAGCATCAAGGCCCCTGCTGTCCCAGCCGGCTCTCCGCCTCCTGTGGAAGTCGGGATTGCTCTTGCATGCAGGGAGCTGCTGGAAAAGCAGCTCACTGTCCACAAGAGCAATAGTTAAATCTCTTTCCCTGCTCGCATGACAGCGGGCAGGGAAAGAGATAAAGCGGAGTGTTTGCATATGCTTGGCGAGTGCTTTTAGCTCCAGCCAAATAAAAAAAACTGCTATGTCCTGGATGTGGGAACTCCAGGACATAACAGGAGCCTTCTCTGGGGGGTGGTGGTCTCGAGGGCCATTAATGACTCCAGGGGGGGCTGCATGCCCCCCCCTTATCTGTGCACAGAATGGGCCCGAGGAGGTAGTGGTCTTCAGGGCCATATTAGACCAATTTTATTAAGAAATTTGCCCCAGGGTGGTGGTGGCTTGGCGAGGTCCGCGCAGCCTACCTTATTATTGTTTTTAATGTATTGCCCCATGGAGGTGGTGGTCCTCAGAAAGCATTATTAAAACATAAGCCCCGGGGAGGTGGTGCTCCTAAGAGAAAATGTAAGCCCTTGGGGGGGGGGACCCCATGTGGGCCCTCCTTATTTATTACAGGCAGCATGCCCCCGGGACCCGGCTGACCGGGGGGCTTCTTGAAAATCAAGCGTGGGAGACCATACTTGGTTTTTTTAGTCAGGGCGATATTATTCCCGAATTTCACTGCAAGTTTTTTTAAGTAGCTTTTTTGCCCCGGTGGGGTCCCTGTGAAACCCCAGCACCAGAGCTAGAGGGTTAGGGTATTTGTAACTTGACTGCTTTTCTGTTTTTGGCATTTTGTTTTCGGTACCTGGCTAAAGCCAAGTCCCAACCAGGAAGTGTTGGCAGACAATCAAGGTTCTGTAGATCTCTCCACGAGCTTGTCATTATTTGTGAAGGCTTTGTGACCCTAAATATGCAAATATGCAAATTTTGATAACTCCAAAATTATTGAATGAATTTATACCACATTACCAAAAGAGTGATCTTCAGAACAAAATCTACCTTTCTGCCAAATTTGGTGTTATTATGTACAGCGGTTCGGGCTGCAGGCATGTCTAAAGACTATGGGGATTAACTAAACCTGGGTGAAGGTCACGGAATTCTGCTACATGGAACTCCACGAAATGGCAAAAAAGCTCCGCTGCGCTATGCGGAGTTCCGCGAGGGGTGGAGTGCATTTGGGTCATGCCATTCCCAGTGAGTTTGAGCTCCAGATGTTTGTCCTGCACTGTAAATCATTGTGAATGGCACCATGAGGAACTCTAAAGGGCGCAGCTTCCTTTCTGCTGCTCTAGTAGATTTTCTACTTGAGCGGCAGCTTTCTCAGCGCGAACAGAAGGTTTCTCAATGTGAGTTGTTTCAACCTGCTGCAACCACTTTCATTGAGAAGTCTGACCGCCCTCATTGAGAAATCTTGTCAGGATGTTGATTCATCCACTCGCGCTCGCCAACTACACCTTGGTAAGCGGGAGCGAGGAAAAATCTTACCAGGAGGTAGATTTCCCTCAGTCACGCTCGCCAACCTGACATTGACAAGTGTGAGTGAGGAAAAAAATTCCACTCCACAGAGTGGAATTTTGGGGACTAATGGGATTAACATGTGAAACACTGTTTTGACCCCTCTTTTTTCTCAACCTCCGCTTCAAGTATCAATCCGAAACTTTCCATGCACAACAAGACCCAACATTGTCACTTTTTTCCCCAAAATTTGTGAAGATTTGTCACTTAAGCACAACGTGAATTAAACATTGATATATCCCTTTAGTTTGTTGAAGGGACAAGTTCTTCGGAGTGTCTCAATCATTCACAGTTCCTCTTCACCTCACTGTCTTCTGCAGTCTCTTCGTTCAACATTTATGTTCTTTTAATATTTCTTAAATACTCAGCCTGCATATCTCACACCTCATTAACACCCTCTTTTTACTTCACTTGCTTCTTTTCCTACATGTGCCCCTTTTGCAACTCCTTCACTTCCCGAATCCCCCACACAATGCACCCACTCAGCTGTGCATACTGCATTTTCTTTAATTGTACCACCTTCACACACTTTTGGATATAATCACAATTACACAGTTAACCATTACTCTGTTCACTCTGTAGAGAGATCAAGGACTAGATGACCATGTATTCCTTTATGACCCACTGTATTTGACCTGATGTAGGAAGCTGGCTCTCTTTATAGTGTACTAAAACTGAGTACACTGTGCAGAGAGTCCAGTGGGTACAAAAAGTCAAAAACAGATAATACTAACGCTCTATTTGTGGTAGTGAGGGTGAGCAGTTCAGCTTATCAGAGGGTAGTGCTAAGCATTTGTTGTACTCACAGAGACAATAAATGAGACACACACTCAAGAATAAATCCCCAACTGCTTTGCAAAAATTACACAGATTTTTATATAATTTGTAAGACCAAGAACTTTGTTCACAGGTAAATACTTTTTAAAATAGGAGGTTTGAAGTAAACAGCTGTTTGATACTTTGAATCGTGATTAAAGCACTTCACTAGGGAGAAATTATACTGCATAGGGTAATTTAACGACTTCCAGGACTCTACCCCAGGTCTTGAGGTGAGTTTAGGACAAGGTCCAAGGCAGCACCAACAGGTCACCTTTCGAGTCACAGGGTCGTCCAGGTGCAGAGGAGTCTTTTTCAGCATCAGGAGATTTTGAGTGATTTTTTACACTAAATCAGAATTGAAAGTCTGCCACGTAATATTAAGCTATAAAAGAAAAACACAAGCAGCATGCAGGTAATTACCAGCGACCTACGGGACCAATCTTTTGGACTTAAGGTGAGTATCGGGCAAGGTCCAAGGAAGCACCAACAGTTCGCTTCAGGAGTCTCATGGGCATTTGGGTGCAGAGGTGCTTTACAGCATTGGGTACCCCTTTCACTTCAATGGATGATCGGTGCGGTCACAAATAGGTTGCAGGCTTTGAATGGGGGACCAGTAGAGATGAACCTGTAAGGGGGCTGTACTCTTATAATGTCAAGGGACATGGGGGCACCTTGGGTTCTCTTCTCCAGGGCCCAGGGGCGACGGGTTCAGAGGTGACCCTAGGCTTGGATGTTTATCACCAGGAGCGGTCATAGTTGAGGTGGAGTTTGTCTCTGCTGAGCTGGGGTACCATGCTGGCACTGTTGACCCTCTTCAACTCGGGCTTGGAGTGATGGGTGCAGTGGTGCTTTCTCGTGTAGGGTTTTTGGCAGTCCAGAGGCCTTGTAGCTGTTCTTGGGTGCCTGCTGGGATGCAACGGAGCAGCTCTGCCACTCCACAGGAGAATCTTGTTTCTTTTTGAAAGGCAGTCTTCCCAGGATTTTGGTGTTATAGCTTCAGGACAAGTCAAAGTTGGCGCAGTTCTCGATGAGGGATGCAGACAGGCCTGCGGGGCTGAGGCCAAGTCATCTGCTTCTTCTCCTCTTCCCTGCTTTAGCGGCTCTTAGATCCTTCTTCTTATTAGGTCAGTAGAAATCTAAAGTTCAGAGTCCAGGGGTGCCACCTAAATAGTAGATTTAGGGGCGTAACAGGGGGAGACAGGTAGTAGCCAATGAGACACTCTCCTTTACAGTGTCTACACCATCTATGTGACCACTTCCTTTGGGGAGTGGGCACAACCCTAACCATAATTGGCTAATTTACTCTCAAAGAAGATGGAGGAAACTAGAAAGTGGGATCCACATCACCTGCCTCACTTTAGTGGTGCTGCTGGCTGAATGTGGGCCCACCAGTGGCCTGTGTAGATAAAAGTGGTGGGGCCGGGTTTGGGGGATTTGACAGACGACCATGAATGATAATTAACTAAATAATGAATTTGACTCGTCATCGTCTATTAAACTACCCCACAACCACCCAGCCTCATCGCCCCACCGCTCTCACCTGCACGGGCTGCGGCTTAGTGGGGCCCCCTGCAAAGTACATGCAGGCCCCCCCCCACAATCTGAAACCGATTAAGAGCTCTCAGGCCATGGACCTCCCAGTTTTGGAGGAAGGCCCCAAAGCTCAGATCGCCAACACTGTGGGGGCTCTAGGGGCTTTTGTTACTCAACTGGGGCCCACCTCATAATCTAGCTGATTTTCCTGCCTGTCCTCCCACCAAATGTTGAACAGGACAGGGGGGTGGGTATCCGTAACTATCTGGAGCTGCCTGGGTTGCATTTCAAAGGCTGCATTGCCTTTGAAGCTTCCCACCTTGGGAATGCCATTCCAACTTAGAGGATGTTTGAAGCGCCTCCCCCCAGAGCAGGGTTTGTTCCTGGCCTCTGAGAGCAAAGGCTCTCACTCCATGAGGTTAGAAACATGTCCGGGGGGTTGACAGATTTTTAGAGGAACCTCTAATATGATACCTGTGTGCATTTATCAGTACATTCAACACTGGCATCAGTGAGGATTTATTAAGACAAGATGTTAGACAGCCCATGTACTCTATATGGCTTCCCTGTGCACTTACAATATTCAAGAATGGACTTAGATATAGTAGGGTCATATCTGCTCATGCAGATATGTCCACACATGGGATATAGTGCACCCTGCCATAGAGCTGTAAGGCCTGCAGAACGGGTGACTTACCTATACCGCATGTAGTGTTTATGGGCATGGCACACAGGGATGATTGTTGTGTCGACTCTTCAGTTTTCTATTCACCGAAACATGTAGCCTGCAAAGTAAGGGGGATTTATGTGATATTAAAATTGATCTATTTAGATTTATCGGAAGTCTAAAGCTGAAAAAACATTTTGCTTTGAACCCCAGACCTATTAAAAAGATTTCAAGTTTACCTAGTAATGTTGTATCTATTATACCTACTATTGAAGATATTTATGATACTGTAACACTACTTTCAATCACGGAATGTGAAGAGGACCCAGTCACGATCAGTAGGGTTCTAGAAGACTTAGATATTAGACCGGATTTTTCAGTAACGAGTGGTTTAAAATCTAAATCTCGGTGGTCTCCTAATCTAGCAAGCGGCAATAACATAGAGATATTTCATACTTTGGTCGCTAGAGACTTAGATAAAGCCATGGGTAACCTTAGACAACCTCCTGGAAACTGCAATGATAATCTGACCGCTGGTGAATGTAGGGCCATGAAAACCTTACGGGATAATTCTGACTTAATCATAAGAAGAGCAGATAAAGGAGGAAACTTGGTTGTCATGAATAAAATCGATTATGACCAAGAAATTTACTCCCAGTTAAATAATGCTGAATGTTATGAAAAAATAGCGCATAACCCTATGTTCTCCTTGACTACTAAGATTAATAATCTTTTGAAAAAATGGCATGATGAATGCCTTTTGGATGATGACGAATACCTATACCTAACTGTTAATCGCCCACGGTACCCCTGCCTATACACACTACCCAAAATACATAAAGCCCTCCCATTTCCACCGGGGAGGCCCATAGTCTCAGGAATAGGGGGGCCAACAGAGCGGCTATCACATTTTGTAGATCTTTTCCTACAACCGATAGTCAGTAACCTACCATCCTTTATTAAGGACACACGACACATTTTAAATATCCTAAGTGATATTACTTGGGATACAGATATGATGTTAGTTACATTGGATGTGGTATCACTCTATACCAGTATAAGGAATGATCTGGGATTACGAGCAATACATCAATTTTTGTCCAAAAAACCTGCGAATCAATGGGAACACACTCAAATGATTTTGGCGATGATAGAGCTGATATTGTGTAACAACTTTTTCCTGTTTAACAATGAATGGTTCAAACAAACCCAAGGAGTAGCTATGGGCTCCAGATTTTCGCCATCATATGCGAATATTTTTATGGGTTGGCTAGAAGAAATGCTAATCTGGGGCCCCAATGGCAGTCGATGGAATGAACATATTTTATATTGGGGGCGTTACATAGATGATTGCCTGATGATATGGACTGGTACAGAGGATTCCCTTGGGGAATTTTTCGCATATTTGAATACTAATGATATGAACATTAGATTTACCACATGTTTCAGCAAGACAAAAGTGATGTTTTTAGATGTGGAGTTATATGTTCAAAATAACCAGATTCAGAGTAACATGTATAGAAAGCCAACATCTTGTAATGCGATACTGCATGCTAGCAGTGCTCACCCTCGTCATCAAATCAAAGCCATTCCATATGGAGAGATGATAAGGGCGAGGAGGAATTGTAGCAATGATACTCAGTTTAAGCGATGTATTGAAGACATGGAAAGAAGGTTTATACAGAGGGGTTATTCGCGACATGAGATAGCAATATCAAAGGCAAAGGCCCTAAAGACTAATCGTTTGACTACCTTGCAATCAAAGACAAACACTGCAATGATTACACAACCTATACGGATGGTAACTGATTATACATCACTTAATGTGTCCCTTCGGAAGAGTCTAAATAAGCACTGGCATATTCTACGAGCAGACAGCACATTAAGAGATTGTTTGACTGAGAAGCCACAAATTACATACCGAAGGGGCAAAACGTTAGGTACATTGTTAAGCCCTAGCTACCCTCGAGCCAAACAACAAGACACTTGGTTAACAAGACTTACAAAGGTTTTTTTTTAAATGTGGCCATTGTGGCATGTGCAGATATGCTAGAGACAAAACGAAGTGTTTTACTGATAGCAATGGGAAAACCTACAATATAATGACAAACATAAATTGTTGTACAAAATATGTTATCTACATTAGTATCTGTAAATGCAATAAAATATATGTAGGTAGTACAATTAGGGCTCTAAAGGAGCGCATAAGTGAACATATGAGGGCAATAAAGAATAATGACATCAGATACCCGATTGCAGAGCATGTACACAACTGCAGAGCACAAGGTCAAGCAAAGTGTTTTGAGTTATTTGCTATTGAGCACATCTGTTTGGACCTACGTGGAGGTAACAGGGAACTGCAGTTGCGAAGGCATGAGGCAAGGTGGATCATGCGCTTGCGGGCCGTGGAAGATGGTCTTAATTACGATCATGAACTTCAATACTTTTTAGGAGATTAAGATATTGAGATCTGTTGAACCCTTAGGCTGCTGTTTTGCAAAATGATACGCGTATAATATTTTGAAATGTAAGATAAATATGTAGGGAGACTAAATCTTTTAAGGGTAGGATTGCGGAACAAACTAAGTAGTTCCATCCTTTGGAGCGAGGTAGATTATAAAACAGATTTAGATTTTAATTTCGCTACAAATAATGGTGACTGTAATTGCTTTTGCATACTTTGGATTTCGTTGATCATTAGAATGAACTTAATATCTGTTCTTAGTAGAATAATGAAGGAATTGTGACACGGATTATAAATATAATATGCAATACCTTTGAATTGGTTACTGCACATATAAGGTTTGGCGTCAGGCGTTATGATATCAGATATGATGTTACGCAACTTTTAAGTTGAATACGTATATCTCTGATTACGTTGGGAAACGTCCCCATCTCAAGATGGCGCCTATCTAGCACTTAATCAAGGGATAAGGCGTCATCTCTCTTTTTAGATACGGAACGTACACTAGTAAAGATAAGTTACATTGATATTGCTGCGGTGAAAATTAGGTGTAGAATTTGATGGAATAATGTACCCTATAGTTTTTAGAGGTAATATACCCTCAATATACAAACATGGAATTACATTGAAATCCGCGTAACATTCCCATTCTAAAATGGCGCCTACTGAGAACACCAACGCAGGAAAGACATCTTTGATTTCTATAGTTCGTATTAAATGCTAGCATGGACAGTGCCATACCGCCGCTGTATCACTGACGGGATGCTGCTGAGATCTGATAGGTATGTTTCAAATGAGAACTAGAATATAATACTCATACCCTAATACCTAACTTCGTGGGATGGTATCTTATTGCTATTTGTTATTTATCTATAGAACCCCGTACTCCAGGGACGCGAACCACATTATTACCATTACCGGTATAGAGAAACTTGTTGCGGCCACAAATACACTGATCAAACATTAAATAACGAGGTAAGAGTTTTGACGAACATATATCTTTTAGTATATAGGGATGTAAGAAGGCAAATGTCAGATAACTGATGCCGTGAGTGGCCTAAAGCTAATATAACTTCTGAGAACGAATAGATATCAGACTATTGACGTTTGACTGAGCGGTCTATATACAGTGTATACTTTACCTCTGCAGGGAGATACAATACGCTACGTACTGACTGAAGTGGCATAGGCGAGTACGAACGATAGATTCACCCCAAAGTTGGAGGCTTTCGATACTGAATACAAAAGATAATTTTGGAAGCTAATAGAAGGTATAACAATTAACATTTTCTTCCGCCAAAGGAAAGCAAATGCAGCGTATTGGGATATTCTGCCTCATGTGTCTCGCAACTTACCCTGATACTATTTATTGGTCAATTTCAGATCCAATATCGGCAATTGAAATTGGAGGTACTTAACAGTCAATATTATTGGATGATTCACATTGGCACACTATGGTGGCATGTTGGTGTGTATAGTTGTTTGGATCTACAATCACTACACGTTGGATGTGTGCAATTCCACATTAGGGATACTCTGTTCACTGGATATTCTGTCCCCTTGTGATTTGGACATTTTAGAAACCCAGGATCACTGAAGTGATATCATTGGTACAGTTACATATACATAGTGGTGTTCTTGTTTACTTTGTTTCACTGAATAAGTCATATATAAGCAAGATATTAAGTCCTTAAGCATGAGGCTCTGTAGGGGCTCCTCCCCAAATAACGTAATTTATGTGAATATGTTCTATATTGTGCATAATATGTACTACAATAGAAGTTGTTTATTGCTTCCAGCCCTGAGGAAGTCGCACGGTTGACTACCTAAGCGACGAAACGCGTTGGGATTGGAAGATTAAAGATTAAAGGAAGATAGATAAAAAGAGAAGGAGCTCCAAACTTCTTATGTTGAATCTTACAAAATTGCTATTATGCTTTTCTATTGAGTGTGTGCATCAACATAACTTGTATATTGCAATGGCAGTTTGCATGATTTTGGTGAGGGGTCCCTACAGTGGCACAATTTGTGCTGCAGCCCTAGAGGATCCTCTTCAGTACCATTGCCCTAGGTAGCAGGGATACCATTTACTAAGGACTTCTATGGTGGCTGAGGTTGTGCCAATTGTGGTACAGTTTTAGTGAAAGAACACTGGTACTAGGAATAGGAACCTGGTTAGCAGGAACCCCGGACACCATAAAGTTGCAGCAAAAAACAGGCAAAAAGTGGGGGGTACTGCAACAAGAACCCACGAGCATATTATCAAGCATGGCGTTAAAATTATCGCCGCTTTAGTGGCAGAAAACTGCCGCTAAAGCGGCGATAATGGGCTTGATAATATGCCACAGATAATTCCAATAGAAGCCCATGTTGACACCAGAACATGGGCTTCTATGGGAATTCTCAAGGGTGTATTATCAAGCCCATTATCGCCGCTTTAGCCGCAGTTTTCTGCCACTAAAGCGGCGATAATTTTAACGCTGTTTCTTGATAATATGCCCCCCAGTTCCCCACACCGGAACTCTGCAGGTGTCAATCACAGCCCACCCACATCCCGACCTCACACAACTACATGAGAGTGACTCTTTTTACACTATGCACTATACATTCGTAATCGGTTGAATTAAAAAACTACTGAAACAAACTGAAAAAGCAACTACTCCTAGGGAAAACAAAAGTGAAACGTGAAATGTAAACTTGAAAATCATCACTCTTCCCAGGCGGAGCGGGTAGTGCCTTTATTTGTTTCCTGTCACTGGTGGTGGGGCACAAGGCAAGATATTTGCAGATGGGGTGCCAGCCCCACCAGGCCACCCCCACAAGAAGACACCACTAAGTACATCTGATCTGCAACAATATGGATACTTACATTTGCTTGTACTCAACAAGGGTCCTTTACAGCTTTCAGAATAACATAACTGAGACATATCAGAAGGTCGAAACAAGTAGGTCTAATAAAGGCAAGGACAAAGAGAAAAAAGATACTCTTTCTATAAGGAAATATTAAAGTTCTGTGTGTGAACCAGACCTGATCTGACCAGACCTGTGTTTGAACCATGACCTGATTCACAAGACAATTACAAAGCTACGACTCCACCCGAACAGAATTGTACGCTTTTTCCCGATTCACTGACCTGGTGTACATGGAAAGTCATGCCAAAGACAGTTTCCAGGCATATTATTGCCAATGTCATGTGACTTTCCTAGAGCTACGTATTCCCCCTGTGGAAAATTGTATATAGCAAATAATTTCGCTCAGTGGGAAGGCTAGGCATATATACAAAAGGACAGTTTTCATCTCCACAGTTGTAAAAATATTTCGCTGTTCCGAAAGCCCCTCCCTTACACTTCCACCAAGACCATGGGTGATCTATTGCCCTTCACGTCCTGGAAGGGGCGTTATCCAGCCCTTTCCTAGCCTGAATTGTCTACCAATTCCAGGGTGGGGAAAAGTTGGAGTTCTGCATTCAGAAAATTACTAGGCTAACCATGCCTTGTTCCACCCACTTCCCATCACTTGGATGGGCTTTCTCTTCACTCAGGTGGAGCAATCTGTAGTAAACCGATATGTGCCTGTCAGGATTGCTTTTGCAAATTCCTGATAAAGGTAAAAGTAGCAATTTTCAGCCCTGAGCATATGGTGAAGAAGAAAAACTCTTTGTTAATCTGGCCACAGAGGTTCCGGCTGTGGCCCGCTACAAAACCGGCATTCAACTGCCTTTTCATTTTACCACAAAACAAGCTGGCCCCCAAACCCTTCGAAAACCCTTGTGAGTTTCTGCCCTATAGATTCTGTCACCCTTTTGACACATTTCATTGCTATGCAGAAATTCACTGGTTTTTAGATCACATTTTATGAGCCTGTCTTTTGTTCACGAGAGGGATCAAAATTCTGTACTTTATTACTTCATAACATGAAAGGATTTTAAAATTGTGTCACATTTAACTTTCATATTAATCACTATATTTTTGGTGAAGACAAAATTCTACCATGCACATACTAATTAATTCACTTATCCTACGTGCCATGTACAGGTGCATATTGTTTAGACACATTTTTTGGAAAGACTAAACAAAAACAGTTATAACGTTAGCATAAAGAGCCCACAATCTTAAATACGTGATGTAAACCTTGGCAAAATCCGGGATTTATATTTACTATTGCCTTCTAGTCAGGAAAAGAGATTAATCATTGCAGGGGCGGTTAGAATCAGGATCAACAAACTATGACCCACTTCTTTCAATCCTGACCCCAGTTTTGCATTGAGTTCCGTCTGCATTGTTGTTTTTTTCAAGAGTTTCCTGGTCTACTGGTAGTTACGTTCAAGTCTCAGGATAAGAGTGTTCAATAATCAAGTTTCTCATGGACCTGGGCTCCACCTCCCTATGTTAACCTCTTGAACAATCACTGGTTAATCAGATACCTGGATATTCTGTGCAGTTCTCTGGTTGGGGTGTTGTGTAGTGTCAAGTACTGCAGATACTCCTAGCCTTTGCCCCAGCAAGCTGTATGAATGAAAAAGTAACATCTTAAATGCAGTTCTAGCATCTACTGGGAGCCAATGGAGTGCTTTGAAGATGGGTTTAATGTGAAGACTTGAGGGACTATTTTAGAAATTTAATTCTGAATGGAGATAGCGAAATATAAATTACTGCAGCGCAATGTGCATAATTTCAGGAATTTCACATTACACTTGTTCCACAAAATTCCGAAAAGAATGCGATTATGCCACCTCACGTAATTATCCTGCATTTGTGGCAAAATTATAACACAGCAGCACAGGAGCAACATGAACAATGAGACCGCCAGTAGCTGTTGTTCTTGGCACCTGTGTTTTCTGTGCTATTCTTTTAACGCGAATGAAACCTCACCTTTAAAATGGATGCAAGGAAGTATTTTATTCTATAATATTGTTCTAAATGCCAGACTTGCTTTTCATGTAAAAAAGCATTAATCTGCATATGTTTCTCGTTTCGTAAAAACTTGAAGACACTGCTGTTCGCCAAATCCTGCATACCTTAGCTCCTCTTCCCTTCACCTCTCTGTTCAACTCAGCGCTTGGACGCCTACGGGCAGCAACCGCGCTTAATAAATATTTTTACAATTACAATTACAATTACAATGTTAAATAAAATGTATCCAATTACATGAAAGCAAATTATACACATTCTATACACTCCTAATGGCAATGAGTGTATTGCCAGACCAGAGTAGAGGATTTTACAGAGTTCAAGGCATGCTAAAGCAAAGGTTATTGTCAGTGAAAAAGTGGGACAATTTCTCAAACAAAAGACTTGGGGCCATATGTAGGTGAAACGTGTTTTGCGATTCTCTAATTGCAATTTTTAGGGAATCGCAATTAGAGAATTGCAAAACTTAATGTAGGTAGGATTAGCAAAATATTTTGAGATTCCCACCTATTCCTTATTTGCGAATCCCAAATAGAGATTCGCAAATAAGGAATACCTTGCCATTCATTCCTATGGGCTAGAAGGCCCATAGGAATGAATAGGAAGACATTCTCAATTTGCGATTCTCAATTAGAGAATCGCAAATTGAGAATGCAATTTCAAGGTTGCAAGGGTGTCAATAGGACACCCTTTTGCACCCCTGAAATAAACATGTGTGCACATGTGGCGCACATACATGCGCTAAGGGCATGTATGTGCACCACATGGCACTTTGAAAAATGCAAAAAAGTGCATTTTTCAAAGAAATCGCAAATTACCACCAACCTGAGGTTGGTGGTAATATGCGATTCCTTAAGCCAAAATCGCACAACTTGGGTGCTTCCTACATTGCATTTAAGGAATCGCAATTTGGGATTCCTTAAATGCATTAGCAAAATAAGGAATCGCAAATTTTGCGATTCCTTATTTTGCGTGTGGTTTTTGTGTGCTACATAGCACACTGACCAAATTGCGATCGCAAACGCCGAAATTCGGCGAATTTCGACATTTGCGATCGCAATTTGGCTTCCTACATATGGCCCAAAGTGCCTGTTCTCACTCTTTGCTATTACATTGACTTGGAGATTAAAAATGTGTTCAGAACCAATCAGAGTCCTCATTTTGTTGTGTGAGGTTGGAATTGAAAGACTAGCCTGCCAGTTCTACTGTAGTAATTCGGGCCCAGTGTCTCTGATAATTAGTCCTAGTACCATTAATTGGCAGGAAACTCTCCTTAATACAGTGGAACACTTGATCCAAGCATTAAGGAGCATATTAACAAGGGCCAGCGATAATTATCGCTGGCCCCACATAGTGGTAGAAATATTATCGCCGGCTATCGCTGAAAAGTATCGCCCTGATAACGCTATATTAACCCAGATCTGTTGACTGGGTGTGAGTGTTTGATTGGTTCTGATGCTCCGTCTATCACCACCCCCTTTTGTACTGCTTTGTTCGTCATAAGTTGGCAGGGTATGCTCAGACGTGAGTCCCTTGCTCACTTTGCCACTGGATTCAAGCAAGCCTGGCTGAAGACGGCTGAAATGCCAGAAACCGGTCCTAGGAAGCTTGTTTCCGGTCCAGGGAAGGCATGGCTTGGCAGTTCGGGCTGGACTGTTCCCATGAGGCACAGGGTCAGACTGATTTGCATATGGCCATGTCTGAACTGGGGTGGCAGAGTGGGCTAAAGAATGGTGATGGATTAAACACAGATCTGTTGACTGGGTGTGAGTGTTTGATTGGTTCTGATGCTCCGTCTATCACCACCCCCTTTTGTACCGCTTTGTTCGCCATAAGTTGGCAGGGTATGCTCAGACGTGAGTCCCTTGCTCACTTTGCCACTGGATTCAAGCAAGCCTGGCTGAAGACGGCTAAAATGCCAGAAACCGGTCCTAGGACGCTTTTTTCCGGTCCAGGGAAGGCATGGCTTGGCAGTTCGGGCTGGACTGTTCCCATGAGGCACAGGGTCAGCCTGATTTGCATATGGCCATGTCTGAACTGGGGTGGCAGAGTGGGCTAAAGAACGGTGATGGATTAAACCCAGATCTGTTGACTGGGTGTGAGGTTTTGATTGGTTCTGATGCTCCGTCTATCACCACCTCCTTTTGTACCGCTTTGTTCGCCATAACTTGGCAGGGTATGCTCAGACGTGAGTCCCTTGCTCACTTTGCCACTGGATTCAAGCAAGCCTGGCTGAAGACGGCTGAAATGCCAGAAACCGGTCCTAGGAAGCTTGTTTCCGGTCCAGGGAAGGCATGGCTTGGCAGTTCGGGCTGGACTGTTCCCATGAGGCACAGGGTCAGACTGATTTGCATATGGCCATGTCTGAACTGGGGTGGCAGAGTGGGCTAAAGAACGGTGATGGATTAAACCCAGATCTGTTGACTGACTGGGTATGAGTGTTTGATTGGTTCTGATGCTCCGTCTATCACCACCCCCTTTTGTACCGCTTTGTTCGCCATAAGTTGGCAGGGTATGCTCAGACGTGAGTCCTTGCTCACTTTGCCACTGGATTCAAGCAAGCCTGGCTGAAGACAGCGGAAATGCTAGAAACCGGTCCTAGGAAGCTTGTTTCCGATCCAGGGAAGGCATGGCTTGGCAGTTCGGGCTGGACTGTTCCCATGAGGCATAGGGTCAGACTAATTTGCATATGGCCATGTCTGAACTGGGGTGGCAGAGTGGGCTAAAGAACGGTGATGGATTAAACCCAGATCTGTTGACTGGGTGTGAGTGTTTGATTGGTTCTGATGCTCCGTCTATCACCACCCCCTTTTGTACCGCTTTGTTCGCCATAAGTTGGCAGGGTATGCTCAGACGTGAGTCCCTTGCTCACTTTGCCACTGGATTCAAGCAAGCCTGGCTGAAGACGGCTGAAATGCCAGAAACCGGTCCTAGGAAGCTTGTTTCTGGTCCAGGGAAGGCATGGCTTGGCAGTTCGGGCTGGACTGTTCCCATGAGGCACAGGGTCAGACTGATTTGCATATGGCCATGTCTGAACTGGGGTGGCAGAGTGGGCTAAAGAACGGTGATGGATTAAACCCAGATCTGTTGACTGGGTGTGAGTGTTTAATTGGTTCTGATGCACCGTCTATCACCACCCCCTTTTGTACCGCTTTGTTTGCCATAAGTTGGCAGGGTATGCTCAGACGTGAGTCCCTTGCTCACTTTGCCACTGGATTCAAGCAAGCCTGGCTGAAGACGGCCTAAATGCCAGAAACCGGTCCTGGGAAGCTTGTTTCTGGTCCAGGGAAGGCATGGCTTGGCAGTTCGGGCTGGACTGTTCCCATGAGGCACAGGGTCAGACTGATTTGCATATGGCCATGTCTGAACTGGGGTGGCAGAGTGGGCTAAAGAACGGTGATGGATTAAACCCAGATCTGTTGACTGGGTGGGAGTGTTTGATTGGTTCTGATGCTCCGTCTATCACCACCCCCTTTTGTACCGCTTTGTTCGCCATAAGTTGGCAGGGTATGCTCAGACGTGAGTCCCTTGCTCACTTTGCCACTGGATTCAAGCAAGCCTGGCTGAAGACGGCTGAAATGCCAAAAACCGGTCCTAGGAAGCTTGTTTCCAGTCCAGGGAAGGCATGGCTTGGCAGTTCGGGCTGGACTGTTCCCATGAGGCACAGGGTCAGACTGATTTGCATATGGCCATGTCTGAACTGGGGTGGCAGAGTGGGCTAAAGAACGGTGATGGATTAAACCCAGATCTGTTGACTGGGTGTGAGTGTTTAATTGGTTCTGATGCTCCGTCTATCACCACCCCCTTTTGTACCGCTTTGTTCACCTTAAGTTGGCAGGGTATGCTCAGACGTGAGTCCCTTGCTCACTTTGCCACTGGATTCAAGCAAGCCTGGCTGAAGACGGCTGAAATGCCAGAAACCGGTCCTAGGAAGCTTGTTTCAGGTCCAGGGAAGGCATGGCTTGGCAGTTCGGGCTGGACTGTTCCCATGAGGCACAGGGTCAGACTTATTTGCATATGGCCATGTCTGAACTGGGGTGGCAGAGTGGGCTAAAGAACGGTGATGGATTAAACCCAGATCTGTTGACTGGGTGTGAGTGTTTGATTGGTTCTGATGCTCCGTCTATCACCACCCCCTTTTGTAACGCTATATTAACAATACATAGCGCTATGGCGATAATATTTCAGCGATAGCGGTGTTTACCATGGAACATTGCTGGTTTTTCAGCGATGTTCAATGGAAAACAGCGATAACATTGCTGATACGACCCTGTGGCCGTATCAGCATAACCCACCGACCATTATTAGTATGCCTTAGTCTGGAATTTAACAGACATTAAATTCCAGCGTTAAGGCCGAGGTAGCGCGATTTTTTTTATCGCTGCACCTCATTGTTAATATCGCCAAGCTGCCTTCGCGATATTTTCATGTGTTGTTTTCACAGCCACGCCTTCTTTGCATCTCATTAGCGATGCGAGGCGAGTCTGTGAAAAAACGGGCTCTACATCAAAGAAAGACGCGCTAGCGTGTCCTTGATGATATTGCAATATGATTATTGCCGATTATCGCCCGAAAACGGACGCTAAAGTGGCTATAATTATATCGCCAGCCCTTGCTAATATGCCCCTACATGATTTTAGCTGGATTCTGTGGACCATTTTCCTAGCAAGACTGGAATTATATGTTTTTACTGACTATCTGGAAGTTCACCTAGTACTGCTCCAGAAGACGTACTAGGGGTGTATGTGGATTTTGAAAAGAAGAAACAAAACTAATGATCCATGATGGATGTCAGATGATACTGTTCATATGAGCAATTCTGTTAAGGTTCAATGGCAGAGGCACACATGGCTAAATCATGCATGCTTCTACAATGCAGCCCGAAAAATGAATGCATCAGAACAACGCATTACTTTAACACTCATTCCTTTGCCACGCAATTTTGTGGTAAAGGAATGACTGGCAAAGGGATGTGTGGTAAATATCACACCTAACCCCCCTGCCCTGAGCCTTAAAAACTACCCAACCCACCCAGCCTTAAAATCTACTTCAAACGTTCTGAGACCTAAACACTACCCTGACCCCCGAGCTGTAAACACTACCCTGACCCCCCGAGCTGTAAACCCTACTCTGACCCCCGAGCTGTAAACACTACTCTGACCCCCTCAAGCTCTAAGCACTACCTCACCTCCTGCCCGGAGCCCTAAATACAACCCTGTACCCTAAAAAAATACCCAACCCCACACTAACACCTAAAAACTACCCTCAACCCTTACAAACTACACCCATGCCCCCAAAACCCAGCTCCATTTACCAGACCACGTCCTCTCCCGAACCTTCTTCTTCCTGTACCCACCCATCCCAGCATCGAGACTGCGTACTGCCTTAATCACGGTTATGCGGGGTTAAGCGCTATGCATGGTCACGGCAAGAATAGTTCTGCTTGTGGAGACACGTCCTGCATGGCTCAGCCCACTTCATAAAGGCCTTTTCTCATTCTGTTAACCTTATCCAATTTGCATGGTACACATGAAGAATGGTTGAACTTATTAAAGCCCAATTTTCGAGCCTTTTCAAAAGTATTGTATGGCTGGTTGTGTCAAAGGTGGTTGAAAGGTCAAAGAACATAAGAACAGATTTTCTTTCTCATTCATGGTGAGGAAAGACTGTGAGTTGACCAGTATTTTTGAGCAAATGGTTTGTTTGCTATTTTTGCAGAAGGAAGTGATGACATTATGTTTCAGAAGGCCAGGAATGGTAAAAGAGAAGACACTGTACATCGTGATTCTGTCAGTTACAAGAATGGAGAAACATTGTTAAGGGCATGCAGCTGAGAAAGAGTCCATATGTGATTTAGATATTTTTGTTCGAGGACTAAAGTTTCCAAAGGTTTAAAGTGTTGTTAAGATATGCATTGGTGACTTTTTAGGGTGTCTGGGAAATACAGCTCCTGATAGATGTTAAAGATGACTACTGTTTGATTGGGGGCTTTGTACATCCATTTGGCAAAGTATGGGCGTTTTGCTCAATTGAGAACCTTGTGTCACTTGCTTTGGATTTTGTTCTGGATTGTGTTCTGGATTTTGTCCTCTTCGGTCACAGTCAATGAAATTTACCATTTCTCCTTCTAGGATTTGGTTGGCATGTTTCTGTTCACCAAGTTCGCCACTGAATCGCATATTGGTGTCTTTGAGGCTCACCTTGTTTTCACTAAATTTTGTGGGAGATAGACTATCTAAGCTAAATGAAGTGCTTAGGGAGAAATTGTCAAACACTATTTCAAGGTCAGTGGATGCGGGTTGATTGACTCCGTGTTGTCTTTCTTCTAGATATTTGGAAATGCCTTAAGAAAACAGGAACCTGGTATTTCTTATGTGGACGGTGAAATGTGAGCTAGATTTGAAAGGGTGAGGAGGATGGAGCAGTCTTTTTGCCATACTTCAGGCTGCACTTCAATATTGATTATTTCAAGGTCTTGAGTGGGAATGCAGTCTGTTGTCTCCAACTGTGTGCAGTGGGTGGTCACCATTTGGTTCAAGATACCTTCATGTTGTCAAGCAGAACTGTGGCAGTTTTGGTCTCTATACCATAATATGGCCAAGGAGAGAGAAATTAAAAAACTGCGGGTCCATCCTCCCCAACATTGCAACCTGTACACAAAGGTGGCCAGTGGTCACAAATAATAAAATGTTACTTTTATTTAACTTGCTGTTAGGATGTAGGAGATTCACCTGGGGCTAACAAGGAATTATTTTAGTTGAATACTCCTCACTCACATATCATGACATGCTTCATTTTAGGATGATCTACCTGTTCCTAGGACAATCTGTTCAGGACGAGTCAAACAAACTTGGGAGCTCTTAATATTGTATGCCAAATTGTATCACATGCATGCTCATTTTTAAAATTGTCTAGAGGCCAATAACAGAGACTTTGGGGCTTACTATTAAACCCTACATTATTTTTTTGTGTTGACATGTTTCAGCCATATGTAAAAACTGCTAATTTTGTCTGGGAATCTTTGCTGCTGAGAAAAACTCCTTGAAACAATTGATATAATTGGAGTTAAAGACAACCCACCAGCTCTAAAACTGGATTAACCTTTGTGGATATGGCTAGATCTAGCGAAACGTAAACAGCAACAGCGCAAGGCCTTTATAGGGAAAACCCTCATGAGCAGCAGCGGGAAACAGGACCTAGACAAATTGCAAGCACATAAATATTAACATTACTACATTAATACTTATTCACGTTTCAGGTTTCATACGTCTTTATTTCGATTGTTATATCATAAAAGACAATTACATAAAAAGATATTAAGATCAATCAATCCTACATACCAACCAATTATTTAAAAGACCATTTTAGTGCATAGCAATGCACAATTTAAGAAAGAATTAAACAGTATTTAAAGACGCAGTATAAAGTGAAGTAAAACCCAATGTTAAAATTGAAAAACCAGGATAATTAAGAATGTCTGGTTCTAATAGCCCAAGCCCACCCTAGGTACTTTACTACCCCAATTACAACCAATTCTGAGGAGTTAGTTCTTAGGGCCCACAATGCCTCTATGCATCCTCTGATGTTCATCCGTTGGAAGATGGGCCTAATCCATTTGTTCCTTGGGGCATGATAAGCGGGACAAGCAAAGAAGAAGTGGCCCACACTCTCCTTTTGATCGTTACACCAGGGGCAGTACTCATTCGAACTACCAGCCCATTTTTTGGAAAAAGACCTTACTGGCAAACAACCTACTCTAAACTGGTGGTATAATTTTTTGTCCAGACTCTTGGTGATAACATCCCAGTCATTCTCCAGAGAGGGATCTAATTTATGCACCAGAAATCTGCCAGAAAGGGAAGCGCCATCGGAACACACAACGGATTGATGTCTAACTGATGCCCAGTACAGTGACTTGAAGGCTTGCTTAATACTTATTCAAATCGCAAACAAGAATAGCTGATTAGCCAGTTTGATGGTACATGGAACGAGCAGTGCTTGAAAATGAATATCTACAGACCCTGGGGATATATGGATGAGTCAATCTGAATTTGAGAAACAAATATTCAAAGCCAGCTTTTATCACAGCTAATACAAGATCTATAGCACAAGCCACCAAATACAGCTCTGCATCATTTCTTAACATTACTTATGCCCGTCGCCAATTAAAGACAAGGACATGGTGGAGCAAACTACAGATTAAATCACATGTTTATTCAAAAGTTTAAGAAAATTGGCAGCCATGGCTGAATTACTATCACCTAGAGATGGAGGAGGAAGACACTACCATTTTGCACGCCATATGAACTGCCAGGGTAGCAGGGGGTACACTACGCCAGACACATACCTAGCTAAGGGGCTCAGGAGATCATTAATATGGGGGTGGAGACACTAAGAGGGATAGGAAGGATGAACATAACATTGTTTGCTTTGTACCATTGCTTCTTGTAACTCTTTTTGGGCATAATCAATGGATTCTGACTGAAATGCACCTGCTGTGTTGTTTGTTGTTTTATTTAAAAACAAAATACAAATATTGAACAAAAAAACATATGTTAATTAATTATTTGTACTTTTTTGCAATCCTATGGTCAATAGGTTACATTTCTATCTTTGCCATTCTTTTAGTTTGTATTGGTGTTCTGGATATCTTACAGTTTTTTTATTTTATGGTTTAATTATTGTAAATTAAATATTATTTTTTTCTACACAATAAACAATACGGTATACTATAAAACCGCTTTGAGACAAATGCTTACCAACAAAAAAGCTGGAGAATGCTGTGGTGCACCCTAAATGTTGTTTGAGATGCACTTGTTTCACATCTTGAATCTCAGGCCCGCCTAAGCACATCACACAATGTGAAATGACGCCACCACACATATGATGCGGATAGGTTAATTCCTGTTTTATGCTGGTGAGGTATGGTTGTGTTGAAGAACAGTCTACTTCCTTGCAGATCTTTTACATAGAGTACAGCCGGTATGAGATAGTATGTTATGCATCAGGAAAGCGCATGATCATGTGAGCTGTGTACCCCACATCCCCTTAGTTTCGCCCAGAGTGAGTTAGGGACTATACAAGCCTTGGCTCAGTATCCCTCACTAGTTGTTGTTATGAAATGCATGGGACCCATAGTTGTTTTAACATATGACTGAAACGTGTTGACACTAAAAAATGTTGATTTATGGAACTAGGGTTTAATAATAAATACCGAAGCATTCATTATTTAAGTTTTAACCTAGCATAAAATAGATTTGGGGTTAGCCTCTAGACAATTTTAAAAATGAGAGTACGTGTGAAATTATTTGATCCCAGTGTGTGATATCAAGAGCTTTCATGTTTGGGTGAGCCCCACTAGCAAGCTTGTCCTACATCCAGATAAATCACTCTATGATGAAGCAGGGTATGAGATGTGAGCGAGGATTTATTATCGAAAAGAAAAGTGATTCCTTAGTCTCATGTGATTTTCTTAGAGACTAACGGCAAGTCAAATAAACCTAAATGTATTCATATGTGACCCGCTGGTCACCTCTGTGTGCATAGTTTTGTACTCTAGGCTGTCTACCCACAGTGTGCCCTCTGTGATCAAAAGTGTGTTGCATTGGTTGTGCGATGGGGTGTGGCGTGGTGGGGGGTGTTTTTTTTTTTGTTTGTTTAATTGGGCTGTATCTAATATGCATGTCCCTTCTGTACTCTTTTTTTGTCATTATATGGAAAAACGGTCAAAGTCAGGATTTGGTTCATGGATGCTACGGATGCTTCTGGGATACAGAGCTCCGCTGATTGTGCATTTGACTAATAAAAATTTGTTTACAAAAAAAAAAGTGTGTTGCATTGGAATCTGGACGCAGAGATTGACCTCAATGAACTGACCCAGAAAGATGGTGTGATGCATCAGGCTTCTATGAATCAAATGTTGGTTACTGTGGTGCAATGTAGAACCAAGCTCGTGGAGATAATGCCAAACCTGGAAGAATCCAACCTTATTTCACCAGACTGCGTTCCGTTGAAACCATTTATGATTTGTATTTGTTTTGTAAAAATGTGTTTCAAAATTCACAATTCCACGTTCATGCAAGAATTTGCTGTAGCAAACATGCATACATCTCTACCCTAAGCAACATATTCAAATGGGGCAAGCACTCGTGTTATGGCTCTGGTGCTGATGAGGTTATGAAGAGTAAATAAAGAAATGCTGTCGTCCCAGACCTATCGAAGAAAGGAGCATTCCAGTGCTTTTAGGTTTTGTTTTACAACACCAATATTTATTTTAATTGATCGCTTTAAAGTTTTTATTCTAGTATACATTAGTTTGCATTCTTTGTTGCACACACACCCCCACGTGCCCCGCACACCAGTGCACACACCCATTTGTAGTGTCCGTGCATGGACACGTTCTAGTGTTCCAACCTGTGTAATACACTGCACACCCACCCACCACCGACGTCACTGTGTCAGGTGACGAGGTTAATAAAAAGGGCCGAGCGCACGTGCTCGTGGCCATTCCCACTACCCCTAACTATGTGTCTGGTGTCAGTCCTTTCACCCAGCATGAGGGCCTACTGCCCAACATTACACTGGCGACGAGGTGGGTACTCCACCCCGCGTGTGCAGCCTCCGATCTGCGCAAGGAAAAAAAATGAGGGTGAGAGAGAGAAAGAGCTGCCCGCAGTGAGGACACCCCCCCCTCTGTATGAAGGCACGACGAGCCGAGAAGCCTGCGGGGAGAGACAGAGCCCGCGGCATGTCCTGTGGTGACCGGGAGCCCACCCCGCACCTACAGAGCCAGCAGTGCCGGAGAGAGAGGCGATCATCGCAGCGGAGCCCACCCGCAATGGTAGCGATGTCCTGCCGTCACCCGCGACCTGTGCCCATCGAGAGAGCCCGGGCGTGAGCGGTGACCGGGAGCCTACCCCGCACCGCCGCGAAGACCTGCGGGCGTGCAAGCCACCCCAGAGTGAAGGCGAGGAAGTCGGGTGCCCACCCCGACCCCGTCAAGCCTGCCGCTGTGTTCGTGGGGAAGTGCAAGCCGAGCGGAGCCCACCCGCATCGGCTGCGACCCAGAAAGTGGCGCGAACCACGCGGAGCCCACCCGCGTGGAAGAAGAGGCCCGCCGGCCGAAGGTGAGGAGCCGCGTGAGGGAAGCCAGCGGGAGCCCACCCCGTGCCTTCATCGGACGCAGACCGCAATGGCAAACCCCCCCCCCCCCCCCCACGTGGTTCTTGAAACCAGGGGACCTGAGGCAGGGGCAGAAGAAGCAGAAATGAAGAGCGGAGCCCACCCGCAGCCGCTGCACCACACCGAGACCCCCGTCTCCTCTGCACGCTCCCCGCGCAGAATGCAAGCCGAGTGAGGCTGCGGGGAAAGCAGGAGGAGACAGCGCGCGGCCCGGGCCGTGTAAGCTGATGATGGCCAGCGGCGCAGTGAGGCGCGAATGCAGGGGAGCGCGGTGAAGCGCGAGGTGCCCCGAGGTGGGAAGATTCAACCGGCACAGGAAGAGATAAGGCCTGCGGCGGGGCGGGAAGGGTTTCAAAAGTCATATTGAGGTAACGCGGCTCACCGGTGCAAAGTGGAGCCCTCCTACAGCCCGACCTCCCTCCCCACGCAAGGCCAAAGCAGAGTGTGCCCCCCCCTGCACAGCCCGGTGATTAATAAATAAAGGAAAAAAATAGCACTCACCACGAGTGGGACTGCCCTCCTTCCCTCTGCTCCACGGGTGATCGTTTCACAGGCAAAGGAAGCAGTGGAAGATCTGGGAGAGGCCTGCAGCGTGGAGCAGTAGAGCTGCAGGACCCAAGTAAAAAAATAAAAATAAAGAGAAACTGCAGTGCCATCTAGTGGCCAAAGTGCATCATTGCGCCCAATAAATTAAAGACTGTGGCAGCAAGGTTACATGCCTAAAGGGAAAAAGGACATGAGCTAGTGGGCTGGGAGGCAGACTGCAGAGTGCTAATAGGAAGGAAACGGGTCAAGCCACATCCACCCCAGCGAGGACTGCGCTGTCGCCGCATCAAGTGGAGCCAACCCTCGAGAGAGCTAAAGGACTCAGCACAGATGTACCCCGGACGCGGAAGGTACACAGCAGCGCCTACAAGAGAGGAACTTACTGAAGAAGATGCGCGCAGCAGGTATCCAACGACACTCAAGGGAAAGAATGCAGAGGCACACCCAGTGGCGCCAAGAAGCCACCACAACAAGAGATCACACGGTACAAGGAGCAACGCTACACTGAAGATGTACCACGACGGTACGAAGATGAGCACGCACCAGCGCCTGACAAGGCAGCAAACACAGGTAGTCACACGACGTGACGCACCTCGTGAACACAGGTAGTAACACGATGTGACGCACCTCGTGAAGCCGACCAGCCAGATGGTCGCACCACAAAAGCCGACCCACCAGGGGGTTGCGAAAGGAGGTGACCGACGCACGGGTCAGAGTGGACATCACACCAACAAGTGACCAGCCAGGTGGTCAACACACAGAAGCCAACCCACCAGGGGTTGCAAAAGGAGGTGACCGACGCACGGGTCAGTGAAACTACGGAACAAGAGGTCTGACGAAAAGACCGAAGGTATCCTGCCAGTGATCGGCAGAGTGGACCGTCACGTGGTCCGAGAAGTTCAAGAACGAAGAGAACCAAGAGTATGGCCCCACGAACTTCAACAACCAAAGTAGCTGGTGAAAAGGAGAAGACGAAGAGAAGGTTACGACCCTAACTCGGAATGCTGAGGAAGATGGAGAGAGTGTCCTCGGACGAGGACAAGACCAGGGGGAACATGTGCAGAGTGCGCGCGCTGCATGGAGAAGCCTGGCCAGACCAAAGGAGAACAGAAACGGTCCAGAGTAGGTCGTAAAGCGAAGGGATGAAGATATCAGAGTGGCACGTCCGCCACTACAAGAAAGGAAGAAGAAAGAGAGCTGAGTGGCACGTTTGCCACTATAAGAAAAAGAAGAAAGAAGATATCAGAGTGGCACGTTGGCCACTACAAGAAAAAGAAGAAAGAAGATATCAGAGTGGCACGTTGGCCACTAAAAGAAAAAGAAGAAAGAAGAGATCTGAGTGGCACAGGTGCCACTGCAAGAAGAGGAGAAGAAGTCAGAGTGACACGACACCCTCACGGAGAAAAGAATCGAGGAAAGAGAGAAGAGTGTGGCAAGACTACTCACACCCCGAAGATAAGGAAGGCGACAAGTGTCAGAACACGGAGCGCAAGTCCTGAGAACACCCGTGGCACGGAGAGAAGACCATCTGCTTCACGATGCTTCAGCACACCTGGGATCTGCAGAGGTGAGCAGGCTGGACCATTCGGAACATCCACCTCTGGGGTCACACGGACAGTGGACAACGCCAGCCGTGGTGACTCAGGGGCAGAGGCCTCAGGGATGCCAGTGAGAGAGCGTCCCCGCGATGAGAGATGGTCATCAGCCGCCCTCCAGCAAAGGTCCCAGGAGGATAAAGACATCACGCGCGAAGACAGGAGCCAACAGCTACCCTCCAGGTCTTACTGCGGAATCTGAGGTGAGACTTGTCGTCTCCTCCGCACCCGCACTAATCGGCGTGGGAGTAACACGATAAAGGACACTCAGCCCAGGACAAATCTGATGAAGAGTGCCCCAGGGATATCCCGTGGCAGGGGAACACCTGCGAGAGGGGCATCATGGTGAGAGGGGTGTCTTGCAAACAATCCGTCTTTTGCCAAACAGAACACACGCCACCGATGAAGAAGAGGACAGGACTGAAAGATGAACGGCAACATCTAGCTGTGAACCACAAGAACTTTGACTGCGTTTGTCACCACGGAATTAAGGTGTAGAAAAGACTGCGAGGACAACTTCAAGGCAGAGCCGTCAACAGACAGGATCCATTGAGCACCCATGGCTGGTGCCACAGTGAACTGTTGGTCTCCGCGGCAGGAAGAACGTCGTCTGTGACTCCAAGCAGCTGAGGCGTAAGAGACTCTGCAGAAGTTTTGGTCACTGTATTACATATGTATGGGTTTTCTTTCTCCCACAGGTTGAACTTTGACTTTGGGTTTTTGTCATTAAAAATTGGGAGGGATGTAGTGTCCATGCATGGACACATTCTAGTGTTCCAACCCGTGTAATATACTGCACACCCAACCACCACCGACGTCACTGTGTCAGGTGACAAGGTTAATAAAAAGGGCCGAGCGCACGTGCTCGTGGCCATTCCCACTACCCCTAACTATGTGTCTGGTGTCAGTCCTTTCACCCAGCATGAGGGACTAGTGCCCAACATTACTCCCATCCACACCCACCAGGCGCGCAACACCCATTGGACTGACAGGGCTCCAGCCCCCCCGTCGTGTGTGGCAGCCCGGGATGAGACAGCTTCCCAGCGCGCACACAGCCGCACCCGAGCACTTCACAAGTCTTTAAAAGACCATTTGCATGTTAATGAGGCCTCGCTGTTGTTTTACCCCTTCTAAGAGCTCCTGCAGCTCCACTCTGCCTATGGCTTAAAAGATTCAGCCCCCCCCCGAAACTTTTTCTTAGCCCCCCCCAAAATTTGGCTCTAGTTGCGCCTCTGCCACCCACACATATACACAAACACACACAAACAAAAACACACACACACAAAAACGAGTCAATTTCCCTACTAAGCAGGCCATCAAATAGGGTACCATGTGGACTACATTAAAAACTGTGGGGCAGATTTATGACGACTGGCGCATCCCTGCATATCAGCAGGGATGCGCCAGTTATTATGCGCCACAGCTGCGCCACCATGGATGCGCCGCATTTATAATGCGGCGCACCATGGGGCAAAAACGGCACAGATGTGTGACGCATCTGTGCCGAAAAGTGGCGCATTGCTGGAGTTGCGTCGCAAGCGCGACGCAGCTCCAGCAATGATCTGGGGGGCCCTATCTTTAAAATGCTGCGTCAATCCTTACGCCTGCTTCAAGCAGGCGCAGGGTTTTGACGCAGCATGGGCCTAAAAGTGACTGAGTGAAATCTTGTAGATTTCACTCAGCCACTTTTAGGAGGCGTTCCTGCGCCGGAACGCCCCCACCTGCCCTGGAACGCCTACATGTGGCGCAGGGCTTTACAACGTGACGCATCTCCCAGATGCGTCACGTTGTAAATACCCCGCACCATGGCGCAGGATTTGCGCCGCTGCTGCGTCACAAAAGTGACGCAACGGCGGCGCAAAAGTGGCGCAAGTGCAACATAAATCTGCCCCGTCGTCTGTAAATGTCTTTATTCCTCTCCAAGCCACCAAATGAAAAAACCCTTAACGTGGTTGTTCTGGATATTTTTCTTATTCTGCCTTGCTTCTCTCACTACATATCCGTGCTGAGCAGATAAATATTTATTTATGTATTAACATGTTCCATGTTATTGCTTGGTAGAGGAGGGCTGAAACGACCTCTTAATAGATCACCTGTTCTTCCATTTTAGCTATTGACCACATATCGGTAATTTAGACGTCTGCGATTATTTTATAATCCACAGATGGCACAGTCGACCGTTCTTCTATCCACGGTAATCTGCCAGTGGACAAGCCATCCGAGCTGCCATTTCTCGGACCCAGCAAGGACCCTCCACCCTCTCAGCAGCCGAGCACATCTTGCCAATGTTCAAGGGTCTGCGCGGCAGCTTCCTCGCGGCAGGAAAAGTGTCCCGCAGACTCGTCTCCGACACAAACAGCAATCACCAGAAACAAGGCGCGATGATGCTGAGAAACCCGCCAGCAAGTTGCCAAAGCTTCTTCTGAACATTGCAGAAGCGAATCTCCTGTTCTCTTTAATGAGATCGTTTGCTATAAAGATGAGACGTCGGGGTCATTTCTGTGCGATTGGAGCCCAGATGCACATGGCCAAGAGTGGGAATTGTTTGCCATTTGGATCCTGTAGTTTCACTTCCTTTGATGCTGTGGATTGCAAAAAGCCTTAAAGGCTGTGCATGCTCAACCAGCTCTTTAAAAGTGTCCAATTTGCATTACAGAAGCACGGAGGGAAGAAAGGAGTTGGATTTTATGGCCCTAAAGTTGCTGCCTTTCTGGGTTAAGTGAGCCTCGACTGCACCTTAGCGCAGAAATCGCTGTACAACAGATGGAGTTTTATGTGTAGTAATTAAAAGATATAAGCAGATCTACAACATATGTGGCCTGTCTGTTTTAGCCGCAACCCTATTCATAATTAATTCATTCTCGAACTCTGCTTTATGTAAGCTGAGCCACCTTTCCTCCAGAGACCACATCGCCGCAGTTGCCAGTGTCTACGACACCTCAACGTGGTCATCCCTATCATATTCCAAATGATCCGCGAGGCCCAAGGAAAAGCCAGTTCTTTGTGTCCAATTTGTTTACAAGTTTACACAATTCTGGGGCATATAAGCAACAACCGGCGATAATTATTGCTAAGCGCACTTAGCGCTAGGATAATTATCGCCGGGTAGCGTGGATTTTTATCGCTGAGATAGCGTGCTATTAGCAACGCTTATCTCAAAAGCGACAAAAATCCTCACGCTAAATGCCTAACGTGAGATTATGGCTAGGGGTGGGCGGAATTAGCGAAAGCGACTTTCGCAAATTATCGCGAAAATGTTTAAAATCTCCGCAAACACGCGGAAATATCGCGAAGATGCGGAAGTTTTTTTCCCGCCCGTTCGCTGTATTTTCTGCGTGTTCGCAGCTCGCCAACTTACCCATGCGGTTGCTTGCGGGCGTGGCCATCTTGTTTTCACTCTTCTCACGGTGCATGATCGCGAGAAGAACGACGTGATCGCGCGACGCATGACGTTACTGCGGGCGCGAACTGTCGCGAGACAGCGCAAATGGCTACCAACAATCCAACATCTCGTGGAGAACGCGACCCGATCGGGAAAACTTGTCAGCGAACGCGGGGATTCAGGTAAGGCGATCGCGCGCGCTCGAGAATGTATTATTTTACAGCGCGAGCAAGGACCAAATTATCGCTAAGCTGCGGAATGCGGAAATTTTGACATTTTCGCGCTCTCCGCGGAACGCGAAAATGTCAAATTATTGCAATTTCCGCGAGCGGAATGGAAATTTAGCCCAGGCCTAATTATGGCTGGAAACCCAGCGATAATCTCACGCAATGTGGCGTTAGCTTGATGATAGGGACTCACAAACTTAGCCATGATATCCACCTTCCATAGGATATCATGGCTAAGGGGCATATCAACAACAACCGGCGATAATTATCGCTGAGCGCACTTAGCGCTCGGATAATTGTCGCCGGCTAGCGCCGATTTTTATCGCTGAGATAGCGTGCTATTAGCGACGCTTATCTCATCAGCGATAAAAATCCTAGAGCTAACTGGCTAACGTGAGATTATCGTTGGAAACCCAGCGATAATCTCACGTTAGCTTGTTGATAGGGAATCACAAACTTAGCCATGATATCCTCCTTCCATAGGATATCATGGCTAAGTCAGTCCTGAAGCAGGTGTTAGGAAAGTAGCGATAACAGATGTTATCCCTACTTTTCCTGACGCTATACTTCATAGCGTTAGGCTTGCTGATAGGAGAAATTTCGCTTAGCGACATTTCTCCTGTCATGCCAGGTCAGGAACGCCCACTTTGCATCTCATTAGAGATGCAAAGCTGTGCGTTAGGAATCCTGACGCTAAAGCAAGGTTTCACGCGTTAGCGTGGCCTTGCTGATTAGGCGATAAAATGATCGCCGCTTTTCGGCCGAAAACAGCCGCAAAAGCGGCGATAATGTTTTATCGCCTGCTTGTTGATATGCCCCAAAGTCAGTCCTGAAGCAGGCGTAAGGAAAGTAGCGATAACAGGGGTTATCGCTACTTTTCTTGCCGCTATGCTTTATAGCGTGGGGCTTGATGATAGGAGAAATGTCGCTAAGCGACATTTCTCCTGTCATGTCAGGTCAGGAACGCCCACTTTGCATCTCATTAGAGATGCAAAGCTGGGCGTTAGGAATTCCTACGCTAACGCATGTTTTCACACGTTAGCGTGAGCTTGCTATTTAGGCGATAAAATTATCGCCGTTTTTCGGCCGAAAACGGATGCAAAAGCGGCGATAATTCTATCGCCTCGCCTTGCTGATATGCCCCTCTGTACTTTGGCAATGCTCCTCACTTCTCCAATCCTAGAGGCAGAAAAATGTATTGAGCGGGGGTGGTTAATCCAGTCTCTTTTGATGATACACTCCTCTGGAAGAGCCTGCCGGCAAATGTCCAAGCCTCTGAAGGCCACTTTACCTTCAGAAAACCCTTTGAAACTCTAGTTCTCTCTATCCCAACCATGCCACGTCTCTCCAAATCTCCCTCACCAACAAATGCCATTTCTTGCCATTCTCTATGTACCCACCCCTCTCTTCTTCTTTAACCATCCACTAGAGAGTTTCCTTCCAACTTCAGCAACTTTCAATCAATTCGAATTTGTAGAGTGTGACTTAACACCCCGGGGTATCCAGGCGCTGAGGGTGAGCCAGTTAGTCAAGCAGCCAGGTCTTGAGTGCTCGTCTGAAGTCAGCAAGGGTAAAGGAGGTCCGGTGGTGGAGGGGCAGGTCTTTCCAGAATTTGGAAGTGAGGTAGGAGAAGGATCGTTCCCCTCCTCAGTCTCGTGGATGCATTGGACATGTGTGACGGCTAGGTGGACTGAGCGGAGTTTTCTGGTGGGCTTGTGGAACATCAATCAGTGGTTGATGTAGGGAGGTACTATGTTGTGGAGGGCCTTGAACGTATGGGTGAGTAGTTTGAAGTGGCATCTCTTCATGATGGGGAGCAGGTGGAGCTCTCTGAGGTGAGGGGTTATACATGACTGTCTTGGCAGGCCCAGTATGAGACTGGCTGCTGTGTTTTGAATGGTTTAGTGTTGTGTCAGCGGGGTGATTTTGATTGAAGCGGTTTTCCTGCCTACCTGTTCCTTGTGCCACGCCAACGTCTGCCAGCGACGGAGGACGCCCACGCCAGCGCTCTCTTGTATTTCCCTGCCGCTGCCGCTTTCAACATCCACGCGGCCGCCGAGCGCAGGGGAACTACAGTTCCCATCAACCCCTGCGGGACGAACCCGCTGACGGCATTGTCATCGCGCTTGAAGGCGCATAAATACAACGGGAGCCCCGGCAGAGCGGGGGTGATTTTGATTGAAGCGGTTTTCCTGCCTACCTGTTCCTTGTGCCACGCCAACGTCTGCCAGCGACGGAGGACGCCCACGCCAGCGCTCTCTTGTATTTCCCTGCCGCTGCCGCTTTCAACATCCACGCGGCCGCCGAGCGCAGGGGAACTACAGTTCCCATCAACCCCTGCGGGACGAACCCGCTGACGGCATTGTCATCGCGCTTGAAGGCGCATAAATACAACGGGAGCCCCGGCAGAGCGGGGGTGATTTTGATTGAAGCGGTTTTCCTGCCTACCTGTTCCTTGTGCCACGCCAACGTCTGCCAGCGACGGAGGACGCCCACGCCAGCGCTCTCTTGTATTTCCCTGCCGCTGCCGCTTTCAACATCCACGCGGCCGCCGAGCGCAGGGGAACTACAGTTCCCATCAACCCCTGCGGGACGAACCCGCTGACGGCATTGTCATCGCGCTTGAAGGCGCATAAATACAACGGGAGCCCCGGCAGAGCGGGGGTGATTTTGATTGAAGCGGTTTTCCTGCCTACCTGTTCCTTGTGCCACGCCAACGTCTGCCAGCGACGGAGGACGCCCACGCCAGTGCTCTCTTGTATTTCCCTGCCGCTGCCGCTTTCAACATCCACGCGGCCGCCGAGCGCAGGGGAACTACAGTTCCCATCAACCCCTGCGGGACGAACCCGCTGACGGCATTGTCATCGCGCTTGAAGGCGCATAAATACAACGGGAGCCCCCGCGACGCGGGATCGCGCGCGGGTCGGCGCCGGGCTAAGCCCGGGCAAAGGGCGGGCCCTCTGTAGCCCTCAGGAGCCGAAGGAGGCCGGGTCGGGCCCACCCCATTGACTTGTTGCTGTTGGGATACTGTATGGGCAGAACTGGTATGTGCGGTCTTTATTAATAGAACTGTAACTATTGACTGGGTGGCAACACAGAGACTATTGTGCCCTCTGCTTTTAATTGGTGAGCAGTGATATCTTCGCACCATGAATGAGCCGTTTAAAAAGGGTACCCTCGATAGTTATTTCACGAAAAGTAACTCTGGTTCCGACCGGGAGGCTGCTCTTGCAGAACTTAGGGCTAGGCGTCGTTGTTCAATAGAGCATATCAAAAATATGCCATTAGCCACGGCCACTTTTTCTGAGGCTGCATGCCCGGCCAACGAGGTTTGCTCTCCTCAAGAGTCCTTGCTACCCCCGGGTATTAATGACTCCACAACTTGTTTTGTTACCTCAATTGCAAGGGACCCAAGTACTGATTTGTCCTTAACTGCTTTTCCTTCCCCCATTGACACAAGTAATATCTTGGCTGTGCCAAATGAGTTATTGACTCAAGTCACAGAGTCGCTACCCCCTACTGACATTACACTTAGTCAGACCACATTGTCAGGTCCATTGCCCAGGAAAAGGAGGAAGATAGTTTCTGAGCTACGCAAAAACAAAAGCAATAACGTTTCTAATAGCAATTCCACTGTAGCCTGTTCTGGAAAAGGTGCTATTCCCTGCACTGTGAAACCATCTTCCACTGGTAGTATTGCCTCTTGTTTAATCCAAAATGCAACTACTGTGGAATTATTGGATAAAATTGATAAATTATTGAAAGCATTTATGCTGCCAATTGTCAAGAGCTTAAAGAATATCGAAAGCAGGCTAGAGAAAGTTGAAACTTTAGTGGGTAACAAGAGGGACCAAACTATGACCACCGCCGGCCCCTCACTTACACTTTCCACTGCCTCGGCTTCTGCTATAGTTTCTCCTAATTTACCCCCAGGTGAGATAGCCTCTCAAACGAACACAACTATAAGCAAGGGAGGGGTTAGCCATATAGATAGTACTACCAATACTAAATCATCTTGTACAACCACGGCTAGGAATAGTGTAGTAGTAAATACCCCAAAGTAAGGGGATCAATTGCCTGTTAAACCAGGTTATAATGCAGATTGCTCGACTAAATCACGAGGTCTGTTTTCTATCAATTTACCACCAGAAGCTGTTCCTCTGGTAGTTGTGCTTGCAGGGGTTCCTACGATAAAAACAGATGATGCGGAAGGATACCAACAATTAAAAAATAAAGTTATCCACTGGCTAGGCCAAAATCGCCCTCTTCCTCCACATATTAATGGGGAAATTTTGCATGTAAGACGCTTGCCCTGGTTGGGTAATACGCCAAAAACTATAAACGGGGATGTTATCCTAATTAATTTTAGGGACCCACGAGCTGTTGCCCATATTTTAAATTGGCACACGCAGTATAGGAGATCCCTTATTACAACATGGGAACTTACCTATTTTTTCCCAAGACCAAAGCCAGTTGTTCTCTCTGGCTTGGGGGGCTTATCTAACACCCAACATATTCCTGTGATTCCTTTGAGAAATAGATTTGAGGTGTTAGAAAGTCTAGAGGATGTTGATTGACTCAACAACCATAAGTCTAGGACAGTACTATCTGAGGAGTCCCAGACTAATACAAATATACACCATAATGAGTCTAGCACTGTACAACTCGCAGTAGGGGTAGAACATACCTCCGAGCATCTTGTTGATTCCGTCCTGCCTACATCAGACAATGATATGGTTAATACTCAGGAATCATTGGGTAATTTATTCTCATGGAATATTGCTGGGTTGACCTCCAAAATGGAATCTACGGAGTGGATGAGTTATGTTAATAAATTTGACCTATGCGTATTCCAGGAGACTTGGTCCTGTGAACCCTGCTTCATTCAGGGATATTTGAACTACTTTGTCCCTGCGGTAAAAGGCCCTAGGGGCAGACCAATGGGGGGCCTAACAATATGGGTTCGCCAATCTTTAAAACTGGGCATTAAAACTGTTGATACCAAAAACAAGGATATCCAACTAATTAGATTAGACTTGGATAAGCTGGGTAGTGTAGACATCTACAATGTATATGTTCGGAGGAAGAGGAAAGGGAGGTCTGAGGTATTAGAAGCCCTGGATAGTCTTATTGATATACACTCGTCAACCAATAACATTATCATTGCGGGTGATTTTAATAGCACATTCGAACCCCTGATAAGCAATGATGAGTTGTTTGGAGACGAGGAGGATCGACTATGGGGCGTGCCTAAACTAGAGTTGCCTCCCTTAGTGCGATGGTCTGCTGATGCCATTGGTCTAAATGTTTTATGTTACGAAAAAGGGCTAAGAGCACTGAATGGCAGGACTAGTGGAGATAGGAATGGTGTAAGCACATTTGACAATGGTCGACATAACAGCAGAATTGATTATGTGCTATGCAGTCTAAAGTTATGGCCATCAATTTGTAACATGACGGTGGAAGGGAGGCTCGAGAGCGACCACAACCCTTTGTGCCTGTCGCATAAATGGTGGTCTCACATTAGCTTGCCTGTGGGACTTCCTGTGTTCGTCCCACCCCGGACTGTTCCTACTAACAACATGAGGAGATTAAGATGGGAAAAGGTAGCAATTAATCAACAGGCTATTGCTAGTATTAATAGTTATGTTGACCAAGCTATACTAGACCTAGAGTACTGTAATACACTTAGCAATGGCTTAGATAAGGTTGAAGGAATTCACAATTCTCTTTTTGACACAATTAAGGGATATTTCCTTAGACCTGTGAAAAGTAGAGGTGATAGAGTTCCAAAGCCAGCTAAATGGTATAACGACGAATGTAGGGAGTCACGACTTGCTCTGGGCAACGCTATCAAGGGAGGGCAAACAGCTTTAATTCAAGCCGCTAGGAAAAATTATAAAACTAGTATCCTCAAGGCTAAACAAGCTTGGGATGAGCAACACTGGATTGAGCTAAAGGCAGCTAGCGATAGCAGGGATTCTCGGCTGTTCTGGCACATTGTTAGGTGGGGAAAATCAGGTGGCCCTGAGTCCCCTCACAACAATGTCCCTGAAGCTGAATGGATAAAATTCTTTAAAAATCAATATGCTGCTTTTAACATCGCAGACCTGCATGAGATAATTAGTGTAGACCTCCCAAAAGAAAACCTTTTTTGCCCTAGTGAAATCATGATGGCCCTTGATGCAGTTGCTTGCGGTCGTGCCCCCGGCCTTGATGGAGTGCCAGCGGATCTATTTGCTAATGATAAGGAGCGCTGGTGCCCATATATCCATCACCTTATTAATGCTATTGCCTTGGGTGCATCAGTACCAAAATCCTGGCAGGGTGCTGTAATTATCCCCGTTTTTAAGAAAGGTGATCGATCGCTGCCAGGTAACTACCGGCCTATAAGCCTTATAGATACCATCCAAAAGGTAGTGGGGCGTGTGATCGTCAATAGGCTCCTGGACTGGGCGGAAGAGACTAATGCCCTTTCAACTTTCCAGGCTGGCTTCCGACGATCCACAAGCACGGTGGATCAGGTCTTTCGTTTCACCATGATACAATGGAGGACGGTAGTGCTCGGCAAAGGAAGCCTGTATGCGGCCTTTGTCGATCTACGGGCTGCTTTCGATCTTGTCCCCCGACTAAAGCTATGGACGGTTCTTCAGAAGCAGGGCATCCCAAACGATTTGTTATCTATGATAATGAGGCTTCATGAATCAAATTATGCAAGAATCCAGTGGGGTGGTTTAGGTTCGGTAACCTCAGACTTCCCAGTTGAGAGGGGCGTCCGGCAGGGATGTTCGATGGCCCCAGTTCTTTTTACACTTTATATTAATGATGTTGTAACACATATGACTTCTGCACAAGTGGATGCTCCTTTTTTAGACGGGATTAAAATCCCCATTTTAATGTTTGCTGATGACACACTCATCCTAGCTAAAACTCCTAGCGGATTTCAGTGTGCTTTGTCCATCTTTGACCAATTTTGTAGTGAGTACGGCCTAGAGGTAAATATTGCCAAAACCAAGCTGATGACTTTCAACCCCTATCGTAGTTCTAAGACAAAAATTACCTTAAATAATCGACCGCTGGAGGTAGTGAACAATTTCATTTACTTGGGTATGCACATATCTAATGCGAAGACCTGGCGGCACCATATCGAAATTACAACAATTAAACATAGGCAATTGGCAGGCGCAATTAGCTCAGAGCATAGAAAATCCTTCACTAAACCTGTGAAACCTGTCTTACAGGTCTATGAAGCAAAAGCTCTGGGTTCTGTACTTTATGGCGCAGAGCTGTGGGGTTTTGAAAAAATGCCTGCTCTTCAACTTTCAGAGAATAAATTTTTTAGGGCCATCACAGGTGTTCCCAAAAGTACTCCACTGTTGCCCCTTAAGTATGATTTGGGCATAAGAGCCATTTTAGATTTGGCGCGGCTCCGCCCAATATTGTACTGGCGCAGGCTATGGACAACACCTGCGCTTTCTCACTATGCAGGGGGTTTCTTAGATATTATAAGAACCGATGTCCATCACAAAATAGGTTGGTTAAATGCGCTTAGGGCATCTTTGCTTGAGCTTGGTTTGAGCACACTTTGGGAAGATCCTGCAGGTTCAACCTTCCCTTCTAAAAGTATGCTTAAGACCATTTATTGGGAGAAGGTTGCCCAGCGGCATTGGTGCAGCTCCAGCACTGGTAATATGACTAGAGAGTTCCTAGAGGCCAAGATGTATCCTCATCTTGAACCTTACTGGGACATTATAACTAAGCCCAGAGACAGGAAGCTTCTCTTCCAATTGAGAGCTGGTGCACTCCCCCTCAGATTTTTGACATCAAAGTGGGAAGCGGGAACTAGTGCTGTCTGCCCTGTCTGTGGTACAAACAAAGAAACCATTGGTCATTTTTTGTTTTCTTGCAAAGTTTATGCTTTACCAAGGCGTATATGGCTGTCCCCGATGTGCAAAAATTTAGGAACTACCAGTAGCACTGTTGCTTTACGTATTATATGCACCAGTACATTGCCCTGGATTTCGGTTGCTACTGCAAAATATCTAGGATGGGCGTGGATGATTAGATTGAGACTGCTAGTCATTTGACTATTCTCTCGAACAGGGAGAGACTGCTAGTCTTTTTACTATTCTCCCCCTTGCTATTTTTAGCATTTTACTATTTGTAATCTGTTTTAAAAAAAAAAAAAAAAAATTTTTATCAATTAATTCTTTCTGTTTTTTAATAATTAGTATCCACTGTTATTAATGCGGAATGTTTAACCCAGGGTTTCAAACATGTTTACCTGCCTGAAGTTAACAAATAACACTTGTCGCTAATTGACTATAATGTCTCCCTTATGGACGTAATTCAGCCAGAATTTGTTTAAGTATGTATGCATCGAATTATACTGAATTTAATAGTTTTTTAACTCATTTAATGAAATGTTTATTGTAAATTGTACTTTGCTTTTATGAATACTATTCGAATAAAGCATACTTTGACTTGACTTGACTTGTTGTGTCAGTAGTTGGGTTGTGATTCAAGTGTAGAGGGTGTGCGTATAGTTCAGTCATCTGGTGATGAGGGCTCTAGTTACTGTTTTCCTGGTACTGGGTGGGATCCACCTGAAGCTTTTATGGAGGATTTGAAGAATGTAGAAACTTGAGGAGGTTACTGTGTTCACCTTGTTCTTCATGGAAAGCTTCATGTCCAGTATGAGGCCCAAGTTCCTGCCATGTGTGGTGGGGGTTAGAGCTAGTCCGAGGGTGGAGGGCCACCAAGAGTCATCCTAGGATGAGGGGGTTCAACCAAAGATGAGCAATTCCTTCTTGTTCGTGTTCTGTTTTAGGCAGTTGGTCTTTATCCAGTCCACAACATCGGTCATAGCGTTCCGGAAGTTCACTCTGGTGGTGGAGGTGTCTTCGGTGAGAGTGAGAATGAGCTGGGTGTCGTTGGCATATGAGATAATGTTGAGTCTGTGGCTGCCGATGATGGTGGTCAGGGAAGTCATGTAGATATTGAAGAGGGTGGGTCTAAGTGAGGAGCCCTGAGGGACTCCGCTAATGGTGTCTTTGGGTTCAAAGGTGAAGGGTGTAAGGGGTATTCTTTGCATGCATCCGGTGAGAAGCTAGGGGATGGGTTTGAGTGCATGGCCGCTGATGCCGACGTGATAAGGTCTGTTGACCAAGGTGTGGTGGGATATGGTTTTGATGGCTGCGGAGAGGTCAAGGCGGATGACGGCAGCTGATTCTCCATGGTCAAGGATGACCCTGCTGTTGTCCATTGTGGCTATGAGGGATGTTTTGGTGCTGTGGTTTGAGTGGAAGCCTAATTGGGAGGTGTCCAATAGGTTGTTTCTCTCCAGGTGGTCTGTGAGCTGGTGCTTGATGGCTTTCTCAAAGACCTTCGGGCAAAACAACATTTCAAAACCAACTCCACTGTTAACTTGGAAATGAACGCAAGTGGATGGTGAGCTAGACCCATCTTACCCTCTCAAAAGAGATGCAAGCATGACTTCCACTGCAAAGAAAGGTCACTTGCTCCTAAAGGAAGAAATGTAGTGACGTCAGGGCTTTGCTGAGTGCTGTGCTCTTCCTATAGGTGGGCTTTCTGTTAAATGGTTGGAAGGTGGCCATTAAATGTTGGCACTTCCTTAGTTGGGCTTGCAAATCACTGGCCACCCCAATAAGCCCTTGTTTACTTTTCCTGGTTCTTTGCTTTTATCAGCAGGAAATTTTGATTATTGGTGGTTCATTCACTTCATCCGTAAGTGCGTTACTCAAGCGCAGAAACAGATTTTCCTTATTTAGATTAAGGTGTTATATTTTCATGCTGGATTTATTTCTATAGCCACCTGTATGGGTGTCAGGTAAACATTCGGGGCCAAATGATCTCTCACTCTGGTTAGAGGGCACATTCATCAACGTATTCCCTAGTATTTGCTCCCAGATCTCTATCCTTTATTCTTTACATCTCTCCCAATTCCTTCATCTCTCAGTCTTTCGCATTAAACTTCTGTTTTTCTTAGCATTTGTATAAGTAACATTCTAGAAATTACAAATTCCCATTCAAAACATGGAGTTCAGAGGATACATATGGGTTAAGTACATCCGCATACATTTCAAATGTGCTCAGTTGCATTTTCCGTTGTGTACACCTCTTTACCAAACTCACATTTTAAGTCGGCAATGTGTAGCAATATATTATGGTAGATTTGCAGATTCTTTGGCCCATGAGAAACTAATAATTGCAAAGATTAAATCAGTAATCATGACTGAATTCGTAGGGTCTCTTTTTGGACTGTCTTGACTACACACCATTGTAATTTGCAATAACTGGCACAGAGCAAACGTCCTACTTTGCATAACTCTAGGGTTGTGCAGAATTCACTCAATTTGCGGTCACGTAAATATGTGAAATTCAGGAAATATTATGCAAAATTACCCAAAATGCAAAACAGGCATTTAGTGATATAGTTCTGGCTCAAAATACATTCATATGTTGATTTTGGACACAATGATGCATTTTTCGGTAATAGAAAAAAAGCAAAAACACAAGTGGCGCTAACAACAGCCATTCGTTTTCTGATTCACTTTATTCTCATGTTGCCACTCTCAAATGTTGCAGCAAACACAGTATCATTACACCACATGTCCTAATTTTAGGACTTTTGCATAGTAAATGTATGGTGAAATTTGTAAAGTAACACCAGATTAAACTGGTGTGACAGGCATTTCACGCTGAAAGCAGAGGACTGGAATATGCTATCCACAGAAACATAAGTCATGTGGTAACCCTGCCAATTAGACACTTGACATTTCCCTATTCCAGATTTTTTAAAATATAAAATCTGCATTTTACAACTCTTGATACACAAACACTTGAATAGCTAGAAAATGAAATACCCCTGTGGAAATTTAGCTTATAACTGAACATTATCTGCGCCATCTTGCCTCTCCCCAGCGCCACGCACAGCGAACGCACGGCCGCCATTTTAAGCACCCCACTCTCTCCCCCGCTCATTGTCGATCGCCAGCGCGTTCCCCTGGCGCTGCAAGCATCCCCCGCGCGCCGACCACCCCCGCTCTCTCATACACGGGCCATAAACCCTCTCCTTCTGCGCGACCCTGCCATGGAACCACATCCCACGCCTGACCGACATCCCATACATGGTCATGCATCTCTTTGATAACCCCCTTCCTCTGCGCCCCATTGTCCGAACCGATCCCAGGCCATCACCTAGCCCTGCGGATGCAGTTTATTGCCCCTACTGTAAGGGAAACACCCCACATCAAAGGGATTACAGTAGATCAAAGCCCCTACCCCCTGAGACCCGGCCGGTCGCACACACCCCCGGGAATTGGCGGAATGTCCAGCTGTGTGATAGCCATCTCCTACTGTGGATGGGGTGGGGACTTCCACTGTAGATATGTGTGGGAACGAGCTCGAAGTGGGGATTCCGAGGATGTTCTTTCATGTTCCAAGACAATCTCAAGAATGTGCCATGTATGATAACTCTGCAATAAAGTCATAAACCTGTGTATAAGAGGCCAGGCCTCAGAGATGCAGTTAGAGCACCTCGTGACGATACCTTGCTGTCTGATCTGATGTGTTCTGCTCCGACGGAATAAAACTTTGTTTCCTGCCTTCCAGTCTCCGGCGCCTGCCTCTTTATTGGTTTAACATCGAATGGTATAAGAGGCGATTACCGCCGGGCAATACTTGAAAGGTTATCGACTGAAACTGCCGCTACCGTTTAACAATTGGCGTCCCAAGCGTGGGGCCCATCAGCGACACGTGGATCCAGTGGGAGAGGTCCCGACGACAGAGTGAACGACTGCAACGATCGGGAGAGCTCCTGCCCGATAGACCCTCGTCTGGCAGCCGATCATCCGAACTTCACTGGTTCCGAGCAGACCTCTCTCGAGTGATCTACGGTCCTGACTGGGAACCATCAGGAGTGCCGCGGCAAATACGGAGAGTAGAGGACGATCGGGCGCTGGAGGCGGAAGACGAGAAACTGTCCACGCGGTCCGGGTAAGGTCGTGAAACACGACAAATTGCGAAATAATTGATTGATTGTTTGAAATACTAGTATTGCTCATTGATTGTTCTCTTTGAGATATTCGCTGTCTACAAACGGGGAGGAGTAGAAATACTCTCTCTCTCTCTCCCTTTGCAGATAGTGAAGGGTAGGTAACGCAGACTTTTGTCCCCGTTGTAACCCGTCGTGCCTATCTTTATCTCCCCACTGATTGATTGTCTGAACATTGATTGTTTTGAAGAATAGTGCTCTTTGAGATATTCTCTGTTTGCAAATAACGTAGAATAGAAATATTCTGTCTAGTCTTTGCAAATAGTGAAGGGTAGGTAACGCAGACTTTTGTCCCCGTTGAAACCCGTCGTGCCTATCTTTATCTCCCCATTGATTGATTGATTGTCCGAACACTAGCTGTTCGATATTGGTTCTTTTGGAGGTATTCTCTGCTTACAAATAACGAGGAATAGAGATTTTCTGTCTAATCTTTGCAAGCAGTGAAAAGATAGGTAGTGCTGACTTTTGTCCCCGTTGAAACCCGTCATGCCTATCTTCTCCCCACTGATTGGTAGTTGGTTCTGCCCGGACCGCTTATTAGAGGTGAACCATCCGGCTCCTCTGGAAGGCACCCCTAATAAGGACATGTTCACTAAAATACGAACTAATCACCGTAGTTTATAGCAAGCTATGGCATAAAATATACAAAGGGGGACCCCGAGAGTCAGTGGCCACTGGTAGGATCCTTTTTGACCCTACAAAACTAAAGAAACGCTAGGAAACAGCCCTTTGTGGGATATATGGAACTAGGGGAAGGAACCAAGCTCACGGTCAAGACGGCCACGAGGTAGCCCGGCTCCATCGCTCTCGCTGCCTAAACATGTCTGCCCTACCACCCACCCCGCCCAGTAGACACAACCGGAAGTCTGTTGATACCCACCATCGACGTCACCGAACTTGACTAGGATCACGCACAATTGGACAATGCCATTTTCCGATTACACTAACTAGATTGCAAATATGTACAACACTCCAACAAAGTAGTATGATTAAACATTTTAATAACTTATAGGTATAACAACATTCCGACAAGATGAACAGGTTAAAACACGTTTTAAACAACTATTTACATGACAGTCTGCTGCGACCTGCATCCCAAAGCATTTACGTCCACGTGACACCGTCCTCGCCTCTCCTCCCTCGAAGTTGCAACATTGACCTGCTTTGGGCGGTCCTTTTAGTCGGCTTTGGGCTATAAAAGCCATGCAAAAATCCATTGACATCAGTGGCGGACAACTGTGCGAACAGTCCGGAAGCCACACGCGGCGCCAAGACCCTGGCAACGCCGAGGTGGGCCTGCCACGTCGTGCGGATCTTCCCATTCTCTTCTTCTTCCTTCAATAACGGAGGGTGCCCTGGCGGGGGGAAGCAACGCGGACGGGCCTCCCCCACCTCCCCAGGTGGAGGCTCGCCAGCAGATGAGGGCACTCCAACCGTCTCTTTCACCGGCCAGCCGAGTTGCACCCTGCCACTTCACTCGCCGGCCAGCTGAGTTGCACCCTGCCACTTCATTCGCCGTTCAGCTGAGTTGGCGCCCCTGCACTCGACCGCCGGACAACCACCCAAGCACGGGTTCACCAGGATTGCCACTAGCGCCCGACGCGAGGAGTGGGCCCCCGCAGCCGAGTAATCGGGGATCCACCCCGGTGGCGATATCATCCGAACTGCTGCTGTCGCTGCTACTGGACCCACCCCGGTGGCTGTACCGAAGAGCTGCTGCTGCTGCTGCCTTTGGACTCCGGCGGTCGGTTCTTCGGATCCAGGCCTAGCCCACCGTGAGACGATTCTGGACTCGAAAGCTTGTCTGCTTGGGCGTGGGCCCCACCCTTGACAAAACGCCCCCTCAGCTTTGCAGAGTCTGCGGGAGTCATTGGCACTCGACTCCCGCGGACTTCCGGTAAGGACAAACCGCCGCCATTGTTCTTTGCCCCGGGCGGCAGCCACCTTGCCTCCGCTTGGTGCAGTGAGAAAGACTGATTCAAGGCGTCGGCGGAAGAACCCGCCTGCTGCCCCGCCTCAAGAACGGACCACGGCATTGCTACAAGATCGCGGTGACGCCATTCTGACGCAAGCTGACGCTAACGAAAGTTCTCGAACTACCGAAAGGAATTCTGGTCCAACAGCTAATTCATGGAAAGACTTAGACTGTACACTGGCCCGACCTCGCCCCAAAATGGCGCAGATGTAGGAGAGGCCTACAACTCCTTGTGGCGTTCCAGTCACGTGGCATTTGTATTAAAAGGATATGTATGTGATGTTTCCACACATGATGAGCAGAGGGATGGGAAGGGTACTGACCGAACATACGTACAACCTTACTGATTGCTGACCTACCCATTTTTATTTAGCGTTTTTATTCTTTTATGCTAAGGTAGTGTTGCTCATGATACTCGACGCCTCTCACGCCGTGGCCGGCCTGAACGGTTGTAGGCCAGTATTTGTATACTGACATTGTTTTAAATAAAGGGCTTCTTGAAAGGATTACGGAATCAGTGTCATGACAAATCATATAGGTTGATAAAGGTTTTTCTTTTGAATAAACGATTGTTACTCCCAATCAATAGAAAACAGATAATGCAGACCCCATTTACATGAATCTTTTTGATTAACGGAATTTGTGCCCGTCACACCTGTCTTTTCCAAGAGTTGTCAGAAAATGGTCAACCATAGCTTAAGGTATATGCCTAATGCAAGGTATGGTATCTTGCACCATAATACACGACCGATTGAGAAATGCATGTACGACCAGGGAACCCGAATTTAGGAGATGAATGAAATAGAGCATCTTTGTCTCGGAAGAAAAGAATAATAGGTCTGTGGTATTACCCACTCCTGCGGCTAGCCTGGTACGTGGTAAGTAGAACTTTTTCGTGTCTACGCGCGCTAAGGTACTTTGAATACTGCACATCCCCTCCCCTCTTTTTCCCCTCTATAGGTCACGACGAAGTTCCGACTGAAGAATGGAGTGGACATGGGCCGCACAGTGTTCAATATCGAGAAAAACATAGACAAACGTTGTGGGATAATGCGCAAAGTGCAGACCACCATTGGGAACATGAAAAACTGTATGGTATGATTGTGCGTGTGTGCTACGATTATACGGTATGAATGTGTATGCATTTCATGCTTGGGTCGCTTGAAGAGAGCGTCATCGTATGATTGAAGTGCTCGTCCATCGATCAAAGGGAGGAGAGTAAAAGGTCCGACACCCCCCCCCAAGATAAACTACAAAATACTGAAAATACGCAGCATCCATAGGAAAGAGGACAGGAAAGGAGAGGTCCCCATACTCAACGTAGCCCTGAGTCTCCGTCTTAAGTTTCTGCGCTTGATGCATGTACTGTCACACCCTATCCGGTATTCGTGTGTGCGTGATCACCAAATTTATGTCTTTCCCCCGCTTGTGTTTTCTTACATAGAACAGACCCATGCTACTCCATGTTGTGTGTGCACCAAGTGGCCTATTACCGTACACATGTCTCTCTCTCTCTCGTTTTGTGTCGTTCATATGCCAAATAGCCTACTTGATGCACACGTCTCCGTCTCTCTCTCTCTCTCTCTCTCTCTCTCTCTCTCTCTCTCTCTCTCTCTCTCTCTCTCACTCTCTCACTCTCTCTCTCTCTCTCTCTCTCTCTCACTCTCTCTCCCTCCCTCACTAAAGGCTTTCTTGCCCTCTTTCTTTTTGAATAAATTAACGACACATACCTCTTCGGTAAGTGTATAATTGGCCTGAAACACGGTGGTGTTCGAACAAATTGGCAGAAACAAAAACCGACCGTACTTTACCACGTTACTACCTCTCCTTTCTGCAAATGTTGAGCTTAATTGGCTGAGAAAGAAAGGACAGGTAAGACGACTGATGTCTCCCAATTTGGTCCTCATCACGGGGACTATATGTCAGTGGTTTTCGTTTTTAGAGCTTTAACAACACCATCTCCACCGCCCAGAATTGCCTCCACCCAATTACCCCAAACTAGACTGTCTAAAGCACCCCGTTCTCCCAAAATAACCCCAGCCCTATACTAGCCGTCTCAGAGTATTTCGAACGAAACAGCTGATGACCTTATTCTCTAAAAAAAATACATCGCCTAAACCGATAAGGGTTACCTATTGTCTCCAGCAAGAATAATGTTTGGCTTATGTCCCTCCCCGAAATAGATACCTATGAACCCATGACAGTAGCACCTCGCACTTTTTTATAAACTTAGCAGTCCTCGGAGGAAAATGTGTATTAACAAAACTTGTGTTGAGATGAACGAGTCTCTACCGGAGAAGCCGGTTCGAATTTTTTAATAGACCAGAAGGTTGACAGATGTCAGGCTTCCTGCAACGATTATAGGGCACAGGAATCGACACCTAGCAGGCCAGACGATGAACAGGAACACCCACAGAAACCTGCACCACAGCAATGATTAATAGACTAGTAACACATCCCGACATAAGAGTTAATAAACACCAATCATACAACAACCGATAAAAGCATTTCCCCAATTACTCGGTGGTTGGGAGAGAGGATGAAGTGTGTAAATGTCTTCCCTGCCAACTCTCTAAGATTTTGTTTCCTGTACTCATTCAAAGATAACCTGCTGCCATCGGAAGAGAGGGGTCGGACGTGACGCACAGCCTGGCTGCGGACCATGGAACATCTATGGCGTCGACCAAGGGGGAAGCAACGAAGCAAAAAGGGCGTGAGACAAGGCACCATTATCAGGATGATAAGCGACAGAACGAAGGGCTATATCGAGGCCCCCTGCTCACTGACCAGCGTGCCTGAAGTCCCAACCCGTCGGGCCCGATTGATGGGCCCAGTGCTGGAAGATTCTGCTCTCCTTGGTCCGCATTTTGATCCGATCCCACTCCACCCCCTCTTCCCTCGGCATCCCGAAGCACGTCACACCCTTCTCTCTCTCTCTCTCTCCCTCTTTTATATGGATTTTGAATTTGACTTAACTACCGAAGAACAAAAAGCGGGTACCCCGTCTCAAAGTACCTATGATGAACTGTGTTAGAGAACAGGACTGTGATCGGAGAAACAGCGAATGGTCACACCCTGCCACGTGAGAAATTGGATTTGAGCTGGACCTTAGCTCCACCGCCGGTGCTCAACAGTGCCAACAAAAGAAGAACAACAACAAGAGCTTACCAGTGATGGCTCTTTATAATAGGACACTGGAAAGAAGAACTCCCTCCCATGACTGTAACTAATGTTAAGTTGAATTCCTCTCCCAACCACCATTTTATATTAACTATCTTCCTATCGAGTTTTCATGATGCTGCATCAGTCACTTCCGACTGTACACTGAGAAGTTAAGAAAATCTAACTTTGTATAATGACATTCATACAACACCAGCCATGCACACGACTATACTGACTATTTTTGATCCACACGAAGTCTGGGCCTTAAATAATGTACGAAATATCCCTTGTTTTGCCAGAAACATTTTTGCTTTACAGTATCCTGTTTGTGCTCAAACAAGCTCCCCTCCTCCTATCTCTGGGCCTGACATGTGGCACAGTTGATGTTTTTTTGTATGTACTACCTTATCAACTGTATGTAACTATGTGTCAGATTACTCCTGCCTGCCCTAAAAACTCTGTATCTTTAAGGAATGCATGAAAAACATTAACGGTATTATAGCTGAAGGGTTAACGAAGGTGAATGTCGGCCAGGCAAGCTGGCGAGATATGTTAAAAGGGAGGACTGTGGAAATTTAGCTTATAACTGAACATTATCTGCGCCATCTTGCCTCTCCCCAGCGCCACGCACAGCGAACGCACGGCCGCCATTTTAAGCACCCCACTCTCTCCCCCGCTCATTGTCGATCGCCAGCGCGTTCCCCTGGCGCTGCAAGCATCCCCCGCGCGCCGACCACCCCCGCTCTCTCATACACGGGCCATAAACCCTCTCCTTCTGCGCGACCCTGCCATGGAACCACATCCCACGCCTGACCGACATCCCATACATGGTCATGCATCTCTTTGATAACCCCCTTCCTCTGCGCCCCATTGTCCGAACCGATCCCAGGCCATCACCTAGCCCTGCGGATGCAGTTTATTGCCCCTACTGTAAGGGAAACACCCCACATCAAAGGGATTACAGTAGATCAAAGCCCCTACCCCCTGAGACCCGGCCGGTCGCACACACCCCCGGGAATTGGCGGAATGTCCAGCTGTGTGATAGCCATCTCCTACTGTGGATGGGGTGGGGACTTCCACTGTAGATATGTGTGGGAACGAGCTCGAAGTGGGGATTCCGAGGATGTTCTTTCATGTTCCAAGACAATCTCAAGAATGTGCCATGTATGATAACTCTGCAATAAAGTCATAAACCTGTGTATAAGAGGCCAGGCCTCAGAGATGCAGTTAGAGCACCTCGTGACGATACCTTGCTGTCTGATCTGATGTGTTCTGCTCCGACGGAATAAAACTTTGTTTCCTGCCTTCCAGTCTCCGGCGCCTGCCTCTTTATTGGTTTAACATCGAATGGTATAAGAGGCGATTACTGCCGGGCAATACTTGAAAGGTTATCGACTGAAACTGCTGCTACCGTTTAACACCCCTCACTTCTAACCAAAGCTAAGATGGCACAAAAGGAGGACAGCAGGTGCACCCTCCGCTCCCTAGAAGAGCGCCGTTGCCTCTTTCTTCCAATCATCTATCCATTCATCCTGTCATGCTTCCAGCAACCTGCTGGTATCCACCAGTTCACCTCTGCATTCTGTCATTCATTCTTTTATCTAATTCAATCTTTTACCATTTCATCATCCATCCGTTCATACATTCATCTTCTATGCAAGCATCCACCAATATAATAATCCACCCATCATTTGGTTTACCAATCCATAAATAAAGACTTTCATCCATCACTTGATCCTCTTGTCGATCCTCCAAGCTCCTCCATCCATCCATCCTCTCATATTTCCATTTACTCTGCCATCCATCCATTTTATGAGATTTTCATTTACTCTGCCAGCCATTCATCTTCTCAGATTTACATATTTTCTTCCATCCTTTCATCCACCCATCCATCTATCCTCTCAGATTTGCATTTAACAGCCAGCCATTCATCCATCCAGCCATCCATTCATCCATTCAGCCATCCAGCCAGACAGCCATCCATCCATCCCTCAGATTTCCATTTACTCTGTTATCCCTTCACCCATCCATCCATTCTCTCAGACTTCCATTTACTCTGTCATCCTTTTAAACCCAGCAAACATAACAAGATGATGGACAGAGTGCTGAAACTTTTCAACTATTCACCCCAGTCAACAGATCTGGGTTTAATCAATTGTTCTTTTGCTCACTATGCCACCCAGTTTGGACCCAGCCATATGCAAATCAGTCTTGACCCTGCCCCTCATGGCAGCAGTCCAGCCCTAACTGCCAGGGCTAGTCCTCCCTGGGCAGGGGACAAGCATCCTGGGTCCAGTTTCAGGGTATCACCCCTCACCTCCAGTCAGGAGATCTGGGTTTAACCCATTTTTCTTTTGCCCACTGTGCCACCCCAGTTTGGACAGAGCAATATGCAAATTAGCCTTGATCCTGCTGCTCATGGGAATGGTCCAGTCTGAACTGCCAGGCCAGGTCCTCCCTAGACCAAGGACAAGCATCCCAGGATCAGTTTGAGGGTACCACCCCTCATCAGCCAGGCTAGCTTGAACCTTGAAACTCTGCCATCCTCTCACCCTCGCATTCATCTATTCTCTCACCACTCATCCACCCATAATTTTGCCCTCCCCTCCTCTGAACCATCCACCCTTTCACCCACACCTCAATCAATAATTTCACCTACTCATACTTTCCCAATTTATCAATCCATCCTTTCACCCATAACTACTTTCACCTACCCATCCTCTCACCCACTCATCCACCGATCAATCTTTTCACCCACCTATCCATCCATCATTTTACATTAGCAAAGTAGGTCGCACACTGCTCGTCATACCCGCAAATAGCCCCATAGAACTCTGGATAATGTAGTAGCAACGGTGAGTACGCCTATGCCACGAGTATGTCACTATAATGCCATCCCTGGACACGTGTTTCGAGGTAATTGCCTCTCGTCAGCAGGGAGCTGGTAGGTATGTGGGGTGCCAAGTAGACTGCCAAAATATTAAAGGTAAAATACCTCTACCGGCGCGCAGGTGCGGAACCAAGGCTCGTCAGCCCAAATCGCTCGAGAGAGCTTAAATACATTAACAAAGTAGGTCGCACACTGCTCGTCATACCCGCAAATAGCCCCATAGAACTCTGGATAATGTAGTAGCAACTGTGAGTATAGTGACATACTCGTGGCATAGGCGTACTCACCGTTGCTACTACATTATCCAGAGTTCTATGGGGTTATTTGCGGGTATGACGAGCAGTGTGCGACCTACTTTGTTAATGTATTTAAACTCTCTCGAGCGATTTGGGCTGACGAGCCTTGGTTCCACACCTGCGCGCCGGTAGAGGTATTTTACCTTTAATATTCCTTCTTTCTCTTTTGTGTCAATCCATCTTTATTTCTTCTTTATAATGTTAATGTTGAGCTTTTATACACCACGTTTCACAAGATGCGGCCCATAAAGAACCCCATTCTCGCTGTCTCTGCTAAAGTGGGGTGTTCACGATGCTCCTGCACAAACCTATAGGTATAGTTATACCTTAAAAACGGTGCACAATACAACATGTTAGCAGAAGCTTCTTGCTACCGGTGCTAACAGGAAAAAAAAGATCCCACCTCTTTTCGATCTCTCGGAAAGGAAGCGCCATATATATTTGGGATGGGACGGGGAGAGAGAAGTGCTCTTAAAGAGCAACAGGAAACAACTTATCTTTAAAAAATTGTTGGGGTCTTGAATTCATGGACTGGGATGCCAAAGAGAGCTCTCAAATGAAACTCTCTGATCAGTTTTAAAACAACGCACGTGAAGCATGCCATTATTCCCACCAGTCTGAGATGCGCTGCTGTGTTGTGTGTCAGATGGAGTAGAGTTAATACAAATTTGATACCTCCAAAGAAAGGAAATGTTTGTAATTGACGAGATTTGGCAGAGCTGCTCTAATCGAGCATGCTCTGCCTTCTAGACTCATGTGAGAAAAGATCTTTCTCAGGATTCCAAAGTGGAAGAAAAGGAAGCTGCCACCAGACCAGTTTCATTCATCTTGAAGCGAAGACTCATGACCAGTGCAGCAAACAAATAACCTTCTCATCAGTGCTGGTGGGGTCACCATATAACATGCAGCGTATTCCATGCCAATAATATTGCATCCACTATATCGACTACAGCTATATCATCATGACAAGTAAATGTGAAGTTAAGAATGGTAAATCTATACTTATTTATGCATACATGCATTGGCAATATAGTAGAAGGCAATATATCGTACAAGATGTTTTTCTCGGCCGGAATTATTGAGCTCAATATAGTGACGCATATCATTTCATCAGGCTAAAGGTACAGCCCACGGTTCCCTCCCCAACTTTTTCTATACTGAGAGCGACTTATGTTCAATGAAACGCGTTGACAGCAACTATTATTATTAGTGCTGTATAATTTTATTTCTTTATATGTATAATAATTCAACCAAGCAAAAACTTTCTAATTTAATAAACTTCGCTGCACACAGGTGAGCTACTCTGAGGTAGCTAGAGAACTACAGTCTCTCACGAGCCACTGGTTGGAGAGCCCTGGATAGCCCATGAGAATGAGACCCAATCATAATTAACTGGTACTGTTCATATATTTAGATATATTATCCATGTACTGAAAAATATAATTGCAAGCTAGCATTTAAATTATACTCTGGCATGTCGCCATCCTAACAGGTACAAAACATGCCAGGAGGAGTTCTACAGAAATTGGATTTTACAAGGAGCCATTGGTATTTGTAGCCCTCCTGCAAACCCAAAGGAAATTCTGTAATTTGTGTTAATTGTTTTGTGCTCTGTTTAAAAAGGCTTGTGTTGGGAGTTCGGATTGAATTGGCAACCAGCTCTGCCGCTCCCTCCCTTCAGTCCCTTTCACCTGCTACCATGCATTATTGATCTGAAGCCAATGCAGGATGTGTTCTCGTTCTCCGTGAGCAGCAATCAACACGGATATTAGTGTAATTCCTGGCAGTGGATTGATTAGTTCTCCTCACACACAGAGACCCATCTACAAGGCAGCTTTATCACAAATCCCCAGAGCTAAGTGCTCTTTACAGGGCACAACAGTAAAAATGAGATTTCCATTAAATACAAGGGAAATTAGATTAGATCCATTGCCAGAAAAAAACAAGTTCCAGTTAACAGCAGCTCAAAGAAATTACAAAACGTCTAATCAAAAAAGAATTCTGAGTCTAATTGCACGCAGCATCTCTTCCAAATGGATTTCTGCGAGGATGCTGTCCTCTTCCAAAATAATTAAGCAAATGATATGTCAAAAGTTGGTGCCCACTGAGTGAGACACAAAGGGAAGCATTTTAGTGGTAGTACCCGGTAAATATTGTATAGGTTAGCTTCTTGTAGTTGTTACATGACATCATGTTGTTGAGATGGAAAGGTCCCTTGTATTTTAAACAGATGTGTACTCCTCTCCTGTGTGCCCGGCATGTGAAAATGGTAGCCTGACTTCTTGTTTGGCCTTGGTAAAATGTTAATGTAGTGTGGGCACTTTGCATATGCCTACTGTGAGGTCCAGAACCGTGTCTGTGATTTCAAGGGGTGCACAAGGCGTGCCCTCATAACCAACATAGGACTACAGTCCATGCCCCGGACAAGTCACATAAAGTGGTGATATATATTAAGAAAAGCAATGGTTCACCCGCCATCAATCCCAATAAAAAGCAACATGTCTTCAGTTATTTAAGACAAAACAACAAAGCAAACAGGAAACAGGCAGGTAATTAATACTGGATGGCAATTTATTCATTCGTTGCATACTTTTATCATTCTTACACTTTTTTGGGTGTTTAAACACAGATCCAGTGCCCAAAAGTAAATGCAGTGATTGGTGATAGAGAAGCAAGAAAGACGTACATCACACATAAAAAGACATATGACTCCTTAAAATTATTTTAGGAGTCTATATAAGTCTATTGCCGATGGCATTTCAACCTCTGGCAATGTGAGTTCATCATCAGGACAGGGATTGAGAACCCTATATCTAGAATGAAAACATATATTCAAGAATCAAGGGAAAGAGCAAATGGGCCTGAAGGAGGAAATCCTGACAGTAAGGACCTTTCACTTGCCTGGGGCGACAAGGATAGCAGGAGTCAATCCAGGTGGGATGCTCCCTTCAGGAACATATAACAAGCATTTGCAATGCAATAGGTCTCGCATTTATTGGAGTTGGAGCTATTGGTATTGTAAATAACAAATCCTTTCTATTTAAGTATTCAAAAAGTAATCCCAAAAAAATGCATTGTTATGTGCAATGCCAATATCTCAAACTCGTGTCAATGCGAGATCTAGTGCATTGCAAATGCCTGTTTTTAAATGCGAGACCTATTGCAGTGTAAATGCTTGTTTCAGTACTGCGTGCTTTTTAAAAGTTGTAGTCAATACTCAAAATGGAATCCATGTTATCAGCGTTCCCAGTGCTCCTTTATGTTTATTGGCCTAAATGAATCACAATGTTTAAACCAGATTGCTAAATAGGATCTCCAGCCCCGAGGACAATGTCTCACTTCATGGTGGACAGTGTGTACCCTGTTTTCATGCAGTGCCAAGACGGGGTTAACTAATGCAGAGAGTGAGGTCTGTTAGCCTCTGAGGATCAAAGCATTCCTTGCAACAGTGCGCTGTGGCACGGTGTTGCCATGTGTACAGCACACACTTTGCAACAGCAAGATGGTTTGAAATTTGGGGGTGACTTTCTAAATTTTCCCCCATAGCCAGAAATACGATGTTGGTGCCATTCCGATAATAAACGGAGCCCTTTAAAGTTTTAAACTTGTGCCTTTCCATTTTTTGGGAGGGTGGGGGAGGATGGGGGAGTTTGTTCTGAACATGCGAGTTTTGTATTCTCCACAGTTCACGGGGCCCACAGGCTAGAGTGCAATGGGCTGTAAGTCTGTAAGCAATAGAATATGTACATTTCTGTGTTAGAACTGTGGCTACACGCAAAACTGTGCGCGTGCTCTGTATATCAATGTATTGTTTTTTGGGTAGCGGCTTGAAACCCATTCAGTGTTTGTCAATAGCCACCTTGGGCAACGTCTGTGTATACCCATGGCGCGCTGTAATTCGCACCGGCACAGAACTGAAAGTGCGCTGTGTGCGCGTTGTAGTAAAACACTCACATGAATGGATCGGTTTTGCAGCGTGAAACCTAAACAGCGTTTGTCAATAGCCACCTTGGGCAGTGCTTGTGTATACCCATGGCGCGCTGTACTGAGCACCGGCACAGATCTGAAAGCGCGCTGTGTGCGCATTGTACTAAATCACTCACATGAATTGATCGGTTTGGCAGCGTGAAACCTATACAGCGTTTGTCAATAGCCACCTTGGGCAGTGCTTGTGCATACCCATGGCGCGCTGTAATGAGCACCGGCACAGATCTGAAAGCGCGATGTGTGCGCGTTGTACTAAAACACTCACATGAATGTATGTGTTTGGCAGTGTCAAACCTATACAGCGTTTGTTAATAGCCATGTTGGGCAGCGTCTCTGTATACCTATGGCGCGCTGTAATCAGCACCGGCACAGAACTGAAAGCGTGCTGTGTGCGCGTTGTACTAAAACACTCACATGAATGGATCGGTTTTGCTGCGTGAAGCCTATACAGCGTTTGTCAATAGCCACCTTGGGCAGTGGCTGTGTATACCTATGGCGCGCTGTAATGAGCACCGGCACAGAACTGAAAGTGCGCTGTGTGCGCGTTGTACTGAAACACTCACATGAATGGATCGGTTTTGCAGCGTAAAACCTATACAGCGTTTGTCAATAGCCACCTTCGGCAGTGCTTGTGTATACCCATGGCGCGCTGTAATGAGCACCGGCACAGATCTGAAAGCGTGCTGTGTGCGCGTTGTACTAAAACACTCCCATGAATGGATGTGTTTGGCAGCGTGAAACCTATACAGCGTTTGTTAATAGCCACCTTGGGCAGTGCCTGTGTATACCCATGGCGTGCTGTAATGAGCACCGGCACAGAACTGAAAGTGCGCTGTGTGCGCGTTGTACTAAAACACTCACATGAATGGATCGGTTTGGCAGCATGAAACCTATACAGCGTTTGTCAATAGCCACCTTCGGCAGTGCTTGTGTATACCCATGGCGCGCTGTAATGAGCACCGGCACAGATCTGAAAGCGCGCTGTGTGCGCGTTGTACTAAAACACTCACATGAATGGATGTGTTTGGCAGCGTGAAACCTAAACAGCGTTTCTAAATTTTCCCGAGTGCTCATCGGGTTTGTTGACAGCGTATTTATGCTGTCAGCCCAAAAATTGTTTGTGGTTGTGTGTGTGTGTGTAGTTGTGTGTGTGTGTGTGTGTGTTGTTGTGTGTGTGTGTGTGTGGTTGAGTGTGTGTGTGTTGTTGTGTGTGTGTGTGTGTGGTTGAGTGTGTGTGTGTGTGGTTGTGTGTGTGTGTGTGTGGTTGAGTGTGTGTGTGTGTGGTTGAGTGTGTGTGTGGTTGAGTGTGTGTGTGTGTTGGTGTGTGGTTGTATGTGTGGTTGTATGTGTGGTTGTGTGTGTGGTTTTGTGTTTCTGTGTGTGTGTTTGAGTGTGTGTGTGTTTGAGTGTGTGTGGTTGTGTGTGTGGTTGAGTGTGTGTGTGTGTGTGGTTGTGTGTGTGTTTGGTTATGTGTGTGTGGTTGTGTGTGTCTGTTTGTGTGTGGTTTTTTGTTCTGTTAGTGTGTGTGGTTGAGTGTGTGTGTGGGTTTGTGTGTGGCCTGTGTATACCCATGGCGCGCTGTAATGAGCACCGGCACAGATTTGAAAGCGCGCTGTGTGCGCGTTGTACTAAAACACTCCCATGAATGGATGTGTTTGGCAGCGTGAAACCTATACAGCGTTTGTTAATAGCCACCTTGGGCAGTGCCTGTGTATACCCATGGCGCGCTGTAATGAGCACCGGCACAGAACTGAAAGTGCGCTGTGTGCGCGTAGTACTAAAACACTCACATGAATGGATCGGTTTGGCAGCGTGAAACCTATACAGCGTTTGTCAATAGCCACCTTGGGCAGTGCTTGTGTATACCCATGGCGCGCTCTAATGAGCACCGGCACAGATCTGAATGCGCGCTGTGTGCGCGTTGTACTAAAACACTCACATGAATGGATGTGTTTGGCAGCGTGAAACCTATACAGCGTTTGTTAATAGCCACCTTGGCCAGTGCCTGTGTATACCCATGGCGCGCTGTAATGAGCACCGGCACAGAACTGAAAGTGCGCTGTGTGCGCGTTGTACTAAAAAACTCACATGAATGGATCGGTTTGGCAGCGTGAAACCTATACAGCGTTTGTCAATAGCCACCTTGGGCAGTGCCTGTGTATACCCATGGCGCGCTGTAATCAGCACCGGCACAGAACTGAAAGTGCGCTGTGTACGCGTTGTACTCAAACACTCACATGAATGTATCGGTTTGGCAGCGGCTGAGGGGGGGGCTTGCTTAATGAGACAGTGTGAGGAGCCATAGCCAGAAATACGATGTTGGTGCCATTCCGATAATAAACGGAGCCCTTTAAAGTTTTAAACTTGTGCCTTTCCATTTTTTGGGAGGGTGGGGGAGGATGGGGGAGTTTGTTCTGAACATGCGAGTTTTGTATTCTCCACAGTTCACGGGGCCCACAGGCTAGAGTGCAATGGGCTGTAAGTCTGTAAGCAATAGAATATGTACATTTCTGTGTTAGAACTGTGGCTACACGCAAAACTGTGCGCGTGCTCTGTATATCAATGTATTGTTTTTTGGGTAGCGGCTTGAAACCCATTCAGTGTTTGTCAATAGCCACCTTGGGCAACGTCTGTGTATACCCATGGCGCACTGTAATTCGCACCGGCACAGAACTGAAAGTGCGCTGTGTGCGCGTTGTAGTAAAACACTCACATGAATGGATCGGTTTTGCAGCGTGAAACCTAAACAGCGTTTGTCAATAGCCACCTTGGGCAGTGCTTGTGTATACCCATGGCGCGCTGTACTGAGCACCGGCACAGATCTGAAAGCGCGCTGTGTGCGCATTGTACTAAATCACTCACATGAATGGATCGGTTTGGCAGCGTGAAACCTATACAGCGTTTGTCAATAGCCACCTTGGGCAGTGCTTGTGCATACCCATGGCGCGCTGTAATGAGCACCGGCACAGATCTGAAAGCGCGATGTGTGCGCGTTGTACTAAAACACTCACATGAATGGATGTGTTTAGCAGTGTCAAACCTATACAGCGTTTGTTAATAGCCATGTTGGGCAGCGTCTCTGTATACCTATGGCGCGCTGTAATCAGCACCGGCACAGAACTGAAAGCGTGCTGTGTGCGCGTTGTACTAAAACACTCACATGAATGGATCGGTTTTGCTGCGTGAAGCCTATACAGCGTTTGTCAATAGCCACCTTGGGCAGTGGCTGTGTATACCTATGGCGCGCTGTAATGAGCACCGGCACAGAACTGAAAGTGCGCTGTGTGCGCGTTGTACTGAAACACTCACATGAATGGATCGGTTTTGCAGCGTAAAACCTATACAGCGTTTGTCAATAGCCACCTTCGGCAGTGCTTGTGTATACCCATGGCGCGCTGTAATGAGCACCGGCACAGATCTGAAAGCGTGCTGTGTGCGCGTTGTACTAAAACACTCCCATGAATGGATGTGTTTGGCAGCGTGAAACCTATACAGCGTTTGTTAATAGCCACCTTGGGCAGTGCCTGTGTATACCCATGGCGTGCTGTAATGAGCACCGGCACAGAACTGAAAGTGCGCTGTGTGCGCGTTGTACTAAAACACTCACATGAATGGATCGGTTTGGCAGCATGAAACCTATACAGCGTTTGTCAATAGCCACCTTCGGCAGTGCTTGTGTATACCCATGGCGCGCTGTAATGAGCACCGGCACAGATCTGAAAGCGCGCTGTGTGCGCGTTGTACTAAAACACTCACATGAATGGATGTGTTTGGCAGCGTGAAACCTAAACAGCGTTTGTTAATAGCCACCCTGGGCAGTGCCTGTGTATACCCATGGCGCGCTGTAATGAGCACCGGCACAGAACTGAAAGTGCGCTGTGTGCGCGTTGTACTGAAACACTCACATGAATGGATCGGTTTTGCAGCGTGAAACCTATACAGCGTTTGTCAATAGCCACCTTGGGCAGTGCTTGTGTATACCCATGGCGCGCTGTAATGAGCACCGGCACAGATCTGAAAGCGCGCTGTGTGCGCGTTGTACTAAAACACTCACATGAATGGATGGGTTTGGCAGCGTGAAACCTATACAGCGTTTGTTAATAGCCACCTTGGGCAGTGCCTGTGTATACCCATGGCGCGCTGTAATGAGCACCGGCACAGAACTGAAAGTGCGCTGTGTGCGCGTTGTACTAAAACACTCACTTGAATGGATCGGTTTGGCAGCGTGAAACCTATACAGCGTTTGTCAATAGCCACCTTGGGCAGTGCCTGTGTATACCCATGGCGCGCTGTAATGAGCACCGGCACAGAACTGAAAGTGCGCTGTGTGCGCGTTGTACTGAAACACTCACATGAATGGATCGCTTTTGCAGCGTGAAACCTATACAGCGTTTGTCAATAGCCACCTTGGGCAGTGCTTGTGTATACCCATGGCGCGCTGTAATGAGCACCGGCACAGATCTGAAAGCGCGCTGTGTGCGCGTTGTACTAAAACACTCACATGAATGGATGGGTTTGGCAGCGTGAAACCTATACAGCGTTTGTTAATAGCCACCTTGGGCAGTGCCTGTGTATACCCATGGCGCGCTGTAATGAGCACCGGCACAGAACTGAAAGTGCGCTGTGTGCCCGTTGTACTAAAACACTCACATGAATGGATCGGTTTGGCAGCGTGAAACCTATACAGCGTTTGTCAATAGCCACCTTGGGCAGTGCTTGTGTATACCCATGGCGCGCTGTAATGAGCACCGGCACAGAACTGAAAGTGCGCTGTGTGCGCGTTGTACTAAAACACTCACATGAATGGATCAGTGTGGCAGCGTGAATCCTATACAGCGTTTGTCAATAGCCACCTTGGGCAGTGCCTGTGTATACCCATGGCGCGCTGTAATCAGCACCGGCACAGAACTGAAAGTGCGCTGTGTACGCGTTGTACTCAAACACTCACATGAATGTATTGGTTTGGCAGCGGCTGAGGGGTGGGCTTGCTTAATGAGACAGTGTGAGGAGCCATAGCCAGAAATACGATGTTGGTGCCATTCCGATAATAAACGGAGCCCTTTAAAGTTTTAAACTTGTGCCTTTCCATTTTTTGGGAGGGTGGGGGAGGATGGGGGAGTTTGTGCTGAACATGCGAGTCCGACTTTGTATTCTCCACAGTTCACGGGGCCCACAGGCTAGAGTGCAATGGGCTGTAAGTCTGTAAGCAATAGAATGTGTACATTTCTGTGTTAGAACTGTGGCTACACGCAAAACTGTGCGCGTGCTCTGTATATCAATGTATTGTTTTTTGGGTAGCGGCTTGAAACCCATTCAGTGTTTGTCAATAGCCACCTTGGGCAACGTCTGTTTATACCCATGGCGCGCTGTAATTTGCACCGGCATAGAACTGAAAGTGCGCTGTGTGCGCGTTGTACTAAAACACTCCCATGAATGGATGTGTTTGGCAGCGTGAAACCTATACAGCGTTTGTTAATAGCCACCTTGGGCAGTGCCTGTGTATACCCATGGCGCGCTGTAATGAGCACCGGCACAGAACTGAAAGTGCGCTGTGTGCGCGTTGTACTAAAACACTCACATGAATGGATCGGTTTGGCAGCGTGAAACCTATACAGCGTTTGTCAATAGCCACCTTGGGCAGTGCTTGTATATACCCATGGCGCGCTGTAATGAGCACCGGCACAGATCTGAAAGCGCGCTGTGTGCGCGTTGTACTAAAACACTCACATGAATGGATGTGTTTGGCAGCGTGAAACCTATACAGCGTTTGTTAATAGCCACCTTGGGCAGTGCCTGTGTATACCCATGGCGTGCTGTAATGAGCACCGGCACAGAACTGAAAGTGCGCTGTGTGCGCGTTGTACTAAAACACTCACATGAATGGATCGGTTTTGCAGCGTGAAACCTATACAGCGTTTGTCAATAGCCACCTTGGGCAGTGCCTGTGTATACCCATGGCGCGCTGTAATGAGCACCGGCACAGAACTTGAAGTGCGCTGTGTGCGCGTTGTACTGAAACGCTCACATGAATGGATCGGTTTTGCAGTGTGAAACCTATACAGCGTTTGTCAATAGCCACCTCGGGCAGTGCTTGTGTATACCCATGGCGCGCTGTAATGAGCACCGGCACAGATCTGAAAGCGCGCTGTGTGCGCGTTGTACTAAAACACTCACATGAATGGATGTGTTTGGCAGCGTGAAACCTATACAGCGTTTGTTAATAGCCACCTTGGGCAGTGCCTTGTATACCCATGGCGCGCTGTAATGAGCACCGGCACAGAACTGAAAGTGCGCTGTGTGCGCGTTGTACTAAAACATTCACATGAATGGATCGGTTTGGCAGCATGAAACCTATACAGCGTTTGTCAATAGCGACCTTGGGCAGTGCTTGTGTATACCCATGGCGCGCTGTAATGAGCACTGGCACAGATCTGAAAGCGCGCTGTGTGCGCGTTGTACTAAAACACTCACATGAATGGATGTGTTTGGCAGCGTGAAACCTATACAGCGTTTGTTAATAGCCACCTTGGGCAGTGCCTGTGTATACCCATGGCGCGCTGTAATGAGCACCGGCACTGAACGGAAAGTGCGCTGTGTGCGCGTTGTACTAAAACACTCACATGAATGGATCGGTTTGGCAGCGTGAAACCTATACAGCGTTTGTCAATAGCCACCTTGGGCAGTGCTTGTGTATACCCATGGCGCGCTGTAATGAGCACCGGCACAGATCTGAAAGCGCGCTGTTTGCGCGTTGTACTAAAACACTCACATGAATGGATGGGTTTGGCAGCGTGAAACCTATACAGCGTTTGTTAATAGCCACCTTGGGCAGTGCCTGTGTATACCCATGGCGCGCTGTAATGAGCACCGGCACAGAACTGAAAGTGCGCTGTGTGCGCGTTGTACTAAAACACTCACATGAATGTATCGGTTTGGCAGCGTGAAACCTATACAGCGTTTGTCAATAGCCACCTTGGGCAGTGCCTGTGTATACCCATGGCGCGCTGTAATCCGCACCGGCACAGAACTGAAAGTACGCTGTATACGCGTTGTACTCAAACACTCACATGAATGTATCGGTTTGGCAGCGGCTGAGGGGGGGGCTTGCTTAATGAGACAGTGTGAGGAGCCATAGCCAGAAATACGATGTTGGTGCCATTCCGATAATAAACGGAGCCCTTTAAAGTTTTAAACTTGTGCCTTTCCATTTTTTGGGAGGGTGGGGGAGGATGGGGGAGTTTGTGCTGAACATGCGAGTCCGACTTTGTATTCTCCACAGTTCACGGGGCCCACAGGCTAGAGTGCAATGGGCTGTAAGTCTGTAAGCGATAGAATGTGTACATTTCTGTGTTAGAACTGTGGCTACACGCAAAACTGTGCGCGTGCTCTGTATATCAATGTATTGTTTTTTGGGTAGCGGCTTGAAACCCATTCAGTGTTTGTCAATAGCCACCTTGGGCAACGTCTGTGTATACCCATGGCGCGCTGTAATTCGTACCGACACAGAACTGAAAGTGCGCTGTGTGCGCGTTGTACTAAAACACTCACATGAATGGATCGGTTTTGCAGCTAGAGTGCAATGGGCTTGAAGTCTGTAAGCAATAGAATGTGTACATTTCTGTGGTAGAACTGTGACTACACGCAAAACTGAACAGTGTTTGTAGTGCGCCTCGAGGCATGTGCACGCAGGGTGGGAGTTCTGCTCGGATTGAAAGTGCCACGCATGGCCCGGGGCCACCTGGCAGCCGTGACTCACTCCTTTGGGAAGCTTCTGGCACTGATGGAGCAGTACGTGCGAGTGAGAGCGGGAGGAGCTTGTGAAGTGGGAGAACGGAGAAAAAGTACGGAAGGTGAAAAGGAAGCAAGGAGAGGGAGAAAGGGGCAAAGAGGGGGCAAAAGGAGGGTGCAAGGGAGGTACATGGGGAGCAAAGAGCGCGACCCCATGAGGAGAACAGGACACATGGAGAGGGCGAAAAGAGTGGGTGGGGTTACAGGTTATAGAGAAAGACCTAAAGCGAGCGCTTACGGGAACACATAAGAATGCCATTAATCAAGCAGGATGGCTCTGTCTCCCTTCACGCCCAGGGAGGAGGGAGATGCGAGCAGAGCATCAAAGGGCTGGGTGAGAAGGGAGGGGGGAATGCAAGGGTCAAAGCGGCGAAAGTGAAAGTACTCCAGCAGAGCATCAAAGGGCTGGGTGAGAAGGGAGGGGGGAAATGCAATGAGCAGAGGAGCAGCTGTGCACGTGCATGTGATCTCGTGCACTCAAGGTTTAGGCCAGCCAAAAGTGTGGGTAGCACTTTGAAATTCCCACATATAAAATGTCTCTTTCGAGCCTTTGGCTCGCAAGACCTAAAAAGGGAGTCAGAGGCATCCAAATTAGCCTTGAATAAACGGAAAAGTGGTACAGTCAAACAGGCTGGGAGTGCAAGGGAAGTGCTGGGAAAGAACCCATCAGTAGGTGAAGGACTCACCTATTACTTAGTAAGCGCTGTGTGGCAGGGAGAGCCTTGTGCACATAGGGGCTTGTGCCTGATGATTATGAGCCTAGGGATTCCAGAGCACCAGATAGGTGAAGTGCTTTGTAGGCGGTAAAGCCTGTACCTGAGGGGCTATATAATCAGTTCCAGTGAAGGAAAGAGGGAGCCAGAGTAATTAAAATAAAAAGATAAAGTGGTGGTGACAGTGTACCAAGTTTATGTGAATCTTTAGTATGACCAGACCTTTTCCTCTGTGTCAGGGGAGAGAGTGGTCTACTGATCCCACTCGTGCAAAGCTTGAATCTGAGTCCTAGGACCAACAGGATTCATTTAGGGTCCAAAAATGTAAATGTAAATGTGCTAGTACTTATATAGCGCACAGCTACCCCGGACCGGGGTCTCCCAGCACTGTTTTTATACCGCTAGGGAACCCTTCCTGGCTTTCCCTGTGAAATGTCCACTCCTGGGCATCCCCAGGGTGAAGCCAGGCATCCCCAGCACTGTGGGGCCGTTGTGGAGATTAAGCAAGCTATTGCCCAGAGATGCAGCGTGGGACCCATGATTAGAATAGGCACTGAGGCGAGAATAACCAGTCCGCGGAATTTATAGCCCGAGACCCTGCCGCGACGGGAATCAAACCCTGGTCCCAGACCAGTGCTCTGCATCGAGGTCTGCCGCTCTAACCATTGAGCCACACTTCTCCACTTGAGCCACACTTCTCCACTTCCCAGACAAGTGAATATGCTACATTCCTGTGGCTGGAGGGTGCAGAATGGAGACCCAGACACTTAAGTGAACGAGGATGGAAACAGGGCCACCCTTAGAAATTTAGCAAGGTGTTTGTTTGCTGAAGGCTGCTTATTGGTTCTTCCTGTACACTGCCATTTGGAAGACGGTGAGCTTGAGGGGTGGGAATGGAGTTTCTGTTCAAGGCAAGGAGGTTTCCAGGTCCCTTTTTCTGTCTATGTTTACTGCTTATCAGAAGGCTAATGACATCCAGGTGCAGAGACCTCACACTTCATTGTGCTCTTCTTTTGGATACTCCTGCTTGGAGTCGCATTATTACTACCTACTCTGAGAGCAATCACCTTGCACAAAGGAGTCCGAGAGGCAGGCAGAAACTTACATTTGAAAAAGAATGAAACTCAACCCAGATGTGATGCCTTAGACAATGGAATCCCATCCACTCTCTAGAAAATGAGTCTATAAATGGCACCACAGCCACCCAAAATGGTTCCACTTTCAAAGAAGTGAGATCACAGTTCCAAGAAAGCGAGTATTTAAAGGATTTATTTGTTACCACTGCTGGTGTCTGCATGACAGCCAGTCTCTCAGAGGTGAGGGGACATTACCTGAAGTCTGTCCTTTCAATGGGAGTTGCTGAGGCTCTGCCTAGAACCTAGAAAGGCTACCTGCCTGCTGAGAGAGGGAAAAAGCCTGTCTGGCCCTGCAAGAGAAGAGACTGTCAGAAGAAGAAGCTCAGCATGTTACTGGCATAAATAACACCCAGAGGTAGCAGACTACCAAAAAGAAGCAAAGACAGAATGACCTGTGTGATGAAGGGGTCTTCCAGTCTCCTCGAATGAACCTGCCATGAACTACATCACAACTTTGATATGTCAAGCATTATTTGTTGTTCGACATCCTGTTGTGTGCCAGAGTGACTGGGACTGCTGTTTTTGAGTCAAAAAGCCCTTGTTGCCGTTGATGTGGAAACCCTAATTGGCCCAGAGGTTGCAACTGCCAAAGTCACACACCTGCTGACCACTGGCCTTACTGCATCTGCCATATTGAAGCACCTACCTGCACTCAACTTTGAACGCTGCTACTGTTGAAAATGAGGGCTGCCATGTGAGCCTAAGTGGAATTAGAGACTGACATACAGAACTTTCTGCCAGATGGGCTTAAGACTTCTGTCACTTGAACTTGAATGCCATTTGAACAGATTATGGTCTGTGGACATATTTGGGATTTGTGCTGAATCAATGTCTACACTGATGCTATTCCCAGGGGTTTGTAGACATTAGGAAACTCTAATAGTGGGGAGAGGGTCCCAATAAGGGTCTAGCAAAACAGTGAAGAATGCAAATAACATTACAACTGTGTAACTGTATTGAGACTGAAGTACTTTTGGTTAAGTAAAGGATAAGCACTGGGCTACGTAATACGTTATTGGGTCAGCTGTCTGACTGATGAGTTCTGAGCTCTTTCCCCCTACGCTAATGTCCCTAAGAAGCTTTTGACTGCTTGCCCCGCTTCCCCGAGAGTCCTGAATGGAAAGTATATACTTGGCCTAGTATGCAGGCCATAGTAAGATGCACCACAATTTGCTGTGGCAAATTACCTCAGCTACCACAGTTGTGGATCAGTAGCCCTTGTCTGACCTGTGACCCCAACTGTATTTAACACATGACAATAGAAATGACATTCAGCCAGATAAAAAACATTTTTGCCAATATCTTTTTGTTTTTTTGGGACTTTCGCAATATTGGCATGGCATGGAGATGTAAGTCCCACTGGCTAGCAGCAGGAATTGCTGGCTCCAAAACTTCAGAGGAGCAGCTATGGCTGACAGTGGGAGCTTGGCATTAGATTCAATTATTCATAACTCTTGTGTGCAAGGCAGAGCCTTCTCTGTTATATCTTTCCTTGATACAGATATGCTGTAAGTCATACAAAATGGGTCTCATCGTTTTTGGCAAGATCCAGTTGATGTTTGAAGATTTGGAGTTTGATAGTGACGGGGACCTTGATAAAAAACATGATATCCTACGGATAGAGCAGCAAGCAGGGAGTATCATATTACCTACTGGTGGTAACCAAAAGGAAGTTGTAGTTTGGACCTAGTTTCCATAGACAGAGTATTCTTTTTTGCCATTGACTTTAGCCCCATTTGACGAATCTTCACGAAATTTTCAAAGCTAGTTTGTCACTAACTTCAACTGCCATTTGAAAGTTTTGTGTTGATTCATGAAGTGGGGGCAGAGTAAAAAAGGGGGGATCCCAAAATGCATTTTCCCCATTCAAAATCCCATAGGGATTTTAGACATGACTACAGCCCGAACCGCTGGATGGAATTACACCAGATTTGGCAGAAAGCTAGATATTGATCCAGACAGATCTCTCTTTGTGACTTGGTGTAATTCCGTTAAGTAGTTTTGACGTTATTAAAGAAAAAAAATTATTGGTATCTAAGGACGCCGAGGGTTCGCAGATCCGACAAATCTACAAATGAGATCTAATTGGCTGCCACCACTTCAACCAGGAAGTGTTGGCAGTCATCTTGATACTTGGACTTGGTCGAGTCCCATGAGAGAATAGAAAAGAAATACCCTAACCCTCTTGGTATGGTGCTGGGGTTCCAGAAGGACCACACCTGCGGCCAAAAACATTTTTGTTTTTCTCTTCTACAGCAAAATTTAAAGAGGATCCATGAATCCATGGTAAAAGAAAAAACAAAAAACAAACACAGGTTCCCATGCTTGTTTTCTACAGGCCCCCTGGATGGGCCAGGGTCCCAGAGGGTGGATTTATTAACATAATTGGGAAAAAAGACGCACATTGCTTGATTCCCAAGACTGATTTCGGTCCCAAGGATCCCATTCCCAGGTGCCCTTGCGAATACAGAAGTGGGAGGAGAGCCCATCTTGGGACAATTTTGGCCCCGGGGACTACCACCCCGGTGTCCAGCCTTGAAAAAATAAGGGAGGGTGCCCCCCCCCACCAGAGCAGATTTCAGCCCCAGGGACCATCACCCTCGGGCACCAGGCATAAAAAAAGGGAGAGGAGACCGCATAGCCCCTTGTTCCTAGGCTGATTTCAGCCCCCGGGGCCCCATTCCTGGGCCCAGTTGTGCCAACAAATGGGAAGGAAGCCATGCGGGCCCAATCCTGGCACTAATAATGGCCCGGGGACCCCATCTCCCAAGCCATCTCCAGCTAGGCACCCTGAAACATAACGGTTTCCCTGCCTGCAAAACCTATGTTTGCTCTTGATTGGTGGGAGCAATTTTAAAGCTGTCACCAAGCGAGAGCAAACACTGCGTCCGCTCCCAGTGGGCGGGATCATTAAAAATGCTACAGCCCACTGGGAGCAGACATTTCATCTGTTTCTCTGCCTGCTGTGAAGAGGGAAGAGAAACAGATGAAAAAATAGCTCCCATCCTCCAAGAGCAAAGTTTTGCTGCTCCATGCAAGTGCAGGCAATACCGGCTCCCACTGGAGGCAGGGAGCCAGCTGGGGCTGCGGGGCATTGGGGCTTCCCCTGTGGCCTTCAGCAAAGAGTCAGTGGGTGTCCTGGTGGGGTCCAGGGCACCCACAATTTACTGTCCAGGCTCCGGTGAATGGGGTCCCTGGGACAAATATTGGCCATGGGAGGGGAGGCTGCGTGCCCCCTCCCCCTTCATATACTGGCCAGTCCCCGGGAGATGGGGTCTTGTTTGCCCCCCTCATAGAATGGCCGATACCAGAGAGAGGGGGTTCCCGGGGCCAATATCAGTCCAGGGAGGGGGACTGCAAGTCAGGCACTGGGAAATGATGTCCCTGGGGCCAAAATATGGCCCGGGAGGTTGGCCACATAACCCCTCCCCTAAATAAATGTGTCCGGCCCCTTGGAATGAGGACCCCCCAGGGCCAAAATCGGCCCGATGAGGGGGGGCTGCATTCCCTCCTCCTGGGTTGGCTGCCTTTGGGGGCCTTTATTCAGAATGCATTGACGAGTGGAGTGAATTTGAACCACAGTAATTCAAACTACACACAAAGATTGTATCTGGGAGGTACTAAACAAGTCGGTACCTTGGTAGTCCTCAGACCATGGTACATCTCTTGTGGCTTCATACGATTTCTACCTTGAATGAATCGCAGTGCAGGATTTGCACTTTCTTAAAGTTTGGAATTGAACCAACTTCGCTTGAATGATTGAAGATTGCTCTTTATTTGTTCTGCCCTGATGATGACCTCATAAATGACTATAGTCGAAATGCCGTCAATGCCTTCCTTGGCAGAAATCAAGAGGAAGCATTCAGTGTTTTTTGTTTTTTTGATCCTACAAATTTGCTATTGTATATAAGTTTTCCTTTTTTGCCAGTGCTTTCGTTTACACCACAGCTTGTCTTTTGTTATTGATATATGCTTGTGTTACTTTATGAGCACCTTCTGTATTATTATATATTTGAACTTTTCAGTAATGAAAAATATAATCTTTTGATAAATTGGCTAAGGGTACTGTATTATTCCATGATTGTTAAACACAGTTTTGTGCCAGTAAACTGTCTTTTCTCATTCTGTTGTACTATTACCTGTCTGTACTGCTTTTTTTTCTTATTCTGTTGTATAATTGCCTGTTTGTACTATTTTCCTTTGTTGTTGTGCCCTCCGTGCCCTTTCCCACCGTTGCCGCCCCCACAGCCCCTGCTGGTTTCCGCTCCCGCCTCCCAGCTGTGCTTCCCTCCCCCTTACCTGTTTAATGGTGGCTGCTGCGAGGCTGTGCGAGCAAGACCTCTGACCTCCTTGTCAGAGACCTGCTCTCTCCCTCAGCTGATCCGCTGTTGTGCCGCTGCCATTGAACCCCGTTCACATTAGCTGGTAGGTGTTCGAGGCCCTCCCTCACCTGCAGGCTCTCCACTTCCAGCACGAGCCACTCCCCCACCAACACCGAACACCTCCACTTCCAGATCCAGACCCACCCTAGAACTATGCTTCGTGGCACCCTCGCCTACAGAATCCTGAGCCTCGTGCGTCTTTCACCACAATCATCATTGACCTCATCGCACCCCATGCCATCGCCTCTATGGACTACATTCTCATCAGGGATTTGAACCTCCACCTTGAAGGATCTGGAGCAAGGTCACAGAGGACTGTCATCCACCACCCCCTCCGCATCGACTGACACCAACTCTGCAGCAAAAGAACTACACTTCTGGAGACCACCTGCTATGCCTTCCCAAAATTAAGAATCGGTCAGACAGTAGAGAATGAAAACTTACATTTATTCAGTTATGTACTCTGCTGAGGAGCCCAGTCAGGTCTTCACCCTAAGATGTCTGCCGAGGGGACTGATTCCCCAGGGTATGCTAATATATAATAAGCCCTTCTGGAGACTTCGGGCTTGCCTCTGATGGAAAAGTATCGGCTCGAGCCGGGCATGAACAAAGGAGGTACACAAAGATGGGCTTGCACCTGCCAGAGGGGTGCACTATCGGTATTTCAATGCCACTGTGCCAAGTCTCAGTGTCTCCTAACGTGGGAGCAGAACTACATGTAGAGATTGGAATGTGCAAACAGAATAACAGTTAATTAGCAAGTCGAGTTACAGCCTTGGACAAAGGAGAATGATAACTAAATGCAGTTTTCTGCTGAGGCAAGCAGGTTAGGGAAGTAAGGCCTACTGTGAGCACAGCCTAAGCAGTCTTCTGGTGATTACGAAATACAAAATGGAGTCACATGGGCTAACTAAAGCCTACATGCAGCAACGATAACTCAGTGGGTTGCATAACGTGAATACAAATATCATCTATTTTAGCCATACATTTCTAACCTAACATAACATAACGGGTGCATTGTGGGTAAGGGAATTTCAAATCTAACAGACCCTCCTTTTAGCATGAGTGGTGTTAGAAATGGGATTTCTGGTTGGCTAGGGCTTGCGCCTAAGCCAGGCAGAAACCACCACTCTAGTCAGGGCAAGGGAGTTACACGCCGAAGAAAACCCCTTCTCACCCCCTTGGTAGCTTCTCACGAGCAGTCAGGCTTATCCAAGAGGCAATGTGTAAAGCATTTGTGCAACACACACACAGCGGCAACACACTAGGCACACCACAAAAGGAACTCCACACAAGGTTATATATAAAAATAACCTTTGTATTACCACAAACACATTAGAATAGTAATCACACAATATACACTGTGCCAACTGGCACTAGGCAATATTTACAGGGGATTATATACACATGACAGGGCCAATTGGGCCACTGTCAGAACCATCACAAAATAAAAATAGTAAATGTAGAACACAACCAGTGACTACTGGCAAAACACTGTACTCAGCATTGCATTATATCCTGCAACATAAATCATATTATGCAATCAGCATCACATTGGGCGTAAAATACATTCTGCGCCAACCTCATAAGCCTAAACACATTAGACAATAATATCCTCACCAGCATAAACACATTATGCAATAACCTCACAAGCATAAACACAGTATGCAATAACCTCATAAGCATAAATCACAGATTAGAGGCATAAATCACAGTAGAGAATAACCTCAGATTAGGGAATAACCTCCTAAACATAAACACAGCATGCAAATAACCTCATAATCAGAACTCATATTAGAGGCATAAATCAGGGTGCATAAATCACATTTCCTAGGCACCACATAAATCACATTAGGGCCTGGCGCCCTATCAACCTAACACTGTCCCCATGGCCAACTGTCCAAAATGTCAGGGCGTGCTGCCAATGCAGCAGAATCCAAAAGCGCAATTTGCGCTGGCCTAAAGTTTGCAGCTGCCACTAATTGCTGTGCAGCTGTGAAAATCACTGCAGATTCTGTCACTCACTGTGCCTTCTGGGCCCCTAGTGGGGCTCTCTCAACAAATGTGCCCCACGTTGCGGTTGCCCGCTACGGGGGCGCAACTTAGGTCAATACATCAGAACTGGAACCACTGGGCCTCTCCTGTCCCACAGGGACTAACTAAACAAATAGGCCCATCGTTGTAGTTGCCCGCTCTGGTGCGGCGCAGCTGGAGATAATAACTCAAGCCCTGGCACCCTGGGGCCCCGCTCTGAGGCCCTCAACACAAAAATGCACCAACATTGCAGCTGCCCACTGTCAGGCGGGGCAGCTGGGGTAAACCCTCAACAAGAGACATGGGCACAATAATGGCCTCATGCACCCCACTCTCTGAAATAAATGACCCCAATCGTAGGAGCGGCCCGCTCTCTGCGGGTCTGCTCAAGCACCGACACTACTCTGCGTGTCACCCCTCACAGGGGACTCCTCTGGTGCGATTGGCACCCAGCACAAGGCAAAAGGGACAGCCCCACTCACCGGGCCCTTCTCCCGCTGCTGCTCATGGCGCCGTACTTCTGGATGGCAGCCCCACTCACCGGGGCCCCTCTGGTGATGTCACACCTTCCTCAGCCTCTGGACGGGTCCGAAGTGAGTCCTCACCAGCACTGCTCCTCTCTACATCATCCACAGGGCTCCCACCGGCTCATGGGAGCCCTGTACGGGCTTACGCTGGCTTCCGGTCGGCTCTTCTGCCTCTTCCGCTCCAGCCGCACTGCAATTGGCAGCTGCGGTAGCTTCGCCCCGCCCATAACCAGGCACGGCCGCCTGGCTTCCGGGAGCGGCAGCTCTTTCAGCAATTTCAAAGTGCGGGGTGGGCTCCCACCAAGCACACAATGCGGGGTGGGCACCCGCCTAAAAATAAAGCACCATGCAGGGTGAGCACCCGCAAAAGGCACCACAATGCGGGGTGGGCACCCGCCTCGTAAAAATAACTCATAAAGCGGGGTGGGCACCTGCTCTGCTTGCCAAATGCGGAGTGGACTCCCGCTGATGAAAGCAACAAATGTGTCGGTATTACCTCTCAGAGGGTGGCAGCTCCGCGCTGCGAAGCCCACGTTCTCCTTAGGCAGGAAGAAAAGCAGAGCGCCCTCAAGGTGCTATAGTCCAAAAGAAAGTCCTTAGAGGTCCATGAGGCTTAGCTGGGCCCAGGGAGGCCAGCACACAGGGCCCTCCAGCAGGAAGGCAAGCCCCTGTGGCGGGTCCTCCTGGGCCTCCAGCAACAGCAGCCCCCAGCAAGTCCAGAAACAGCACAAAATTCATGGGGTCACAGCCCCTACATTTATACTAATTTTCTCCTTTGTCTGCTGTACAGAGCTTGGGGGAACCACCAAAAACTGGTTCAGGTGGGTAATTGGAGTACTCTGTTTACCAGGCTCCTCTTCCCCTTTGTCAGGTGGGGGCTCGGTGATCAAACACACCACAGGGGCGGAGCCAGCATTGTACAGGGCAGGCACAGACCTGTTCAGGGTCAGGGGATTACTACTCCCACTACTCCAAATGCAGATGTCCCATTCAGCCTAGTGCTGACTCACCCTGACCCTCCTGGAGGCACACACACCTCCCAGCCCCTGTCAATCAAAAGCCAGACATGCAATTCACATCAGGCAGGCAGACACATAGCACACAGAAATGCCAACTTCTAAAAGTGGTATTTCTAAAATAGTTATAATAAATCTGCGCACACCATTGCGCAGTATTTATTATTACCATTCCAAATATACTAAACGTGACGTGCTCCTCTCATATCAGGAATTACCACTGAAACACCCCCAATGCATTCCTATGGGAGGGCAGCCCCACAGTAGTGAAGAACCAAAATGACTACCAGGACATGTCACACACTTAAGGTACAAGTCTTATCTTTTACCTACAATGCACCCCGCCCATAGGGCTAGCTAGGGGTGACTGACATGCTGGAGAAGGGGGGTCACAGACATGACACATACTTTAGGTGCCACGTCACAGCGGCAGTCACACTGCGTGCACAGGCCCTGCAATGGCAGAGGCCTGAGATAGGTTTGAAAGGCTACTTTGGTGGGTGGCACAATCAGCGCTGCAAGCCCACCTGTAGCATTTAATATACCAGCCCTAGGTATATGAGATACCACTTTACAAGGGACTGACAGGTAAATTAAATAGGCCAAACAGGTGTCGACCAATCTTACCAAATGTAACACAGAGAGCACACGCACTTTACACTGGACAGCAGTGCTAAAGTTCCCAGAGGCCTAAAACCACCAACACCATGTCAGACAAAGGCTAGGAGAAAGGCAAAAAGTTTAGGTATGTCGCTGCAAAAAGGGCCAAGTCCAATAAGTGGCTAAAAGCTTTATTGCTATCCAGCAGGGTCTTTACAGTTCTAGGTGAGGAGAGAGAAGTTACCCAGCCATCCATTAGTCAAGGTGAAAACAAAGCAAATGCGAATATCAAAGATACGTTTTTTAATATAAAAAAATTCCATTGTCTATTAACATTATTGACTGAATTTCTTGCATCATCATGGGAAAGCACTTATCGTCACATTTGGGCAACAGAACACTAGGAGTGAGTTTGCTTATGCAATAGGTGCAGCAGGCTGGGAGACAATTTATGCATAGACAACATGTGAAGATGACCCCCGCAAAGGCTATCAGGACAAGAAGTATCTTCCAACCCCATAACCACAATAGACCCCAAAGCCATCCTGAAAGGGACCATGTGCCGTTGTCTTCGTGAATTTCGGAAGCTAGTTTGTGCAATTTCTGTATTTCAGAGTATACAGTTGGGCACTCTCAGGTATGTACACACAACAATTACTGCCGATGACGCGGCAGGCTCCACCCCTGTTGGCTAAGATGACGTCTAAAACCATCCGGTTTTGAAGCGAGACAAGTCTCGTAGCCTGGAGCTCGACTGTAATATTAGTCAGTATACCTGCAGTGGTATTAATTACTCCCTTGACTACTCTGGCTAGACGTCGAATACTGCGGGCATTGAACATGGGACCCCAGAACGTTATGAAACCCTTATGTCAGTAAACTGCTGAAAGGAAGTATCTGTCTGGTCAATATCGTCTGGGTCGACAACCCTCTTAACTCGGAAAACTGAGGCATCCTTACGCTGCAGGGGATGAGTTCTGTGATAGTTGGAAGGAGCTATATAAACTGGAGGTAGGAGGTAAGAAAGGTAACATTGCCCGGACCATCCCTCAGGCAGCCACACATAAGCACGATTACCACAAACAAAATAAACATTGGGTGGTGGGATCAATGCCGGACTCTTGGGCATTCGCAATATGGAAGTGGTGTTGCATCTACTGTTCCCTATCTCTACGTCTCCCGTCCCTTGAACACAAAAGGGAACTGGTACATCCAACACTGCCAGGGGTACGAGCTTATCTTCAGCGAAATTGCAGGCTTGGAAAAATTGGTAATATTCAGATATGTTGAACTGCGAGAACCTATCTTTGTCCACCCCTGTTTGCCTTCCTACACCCATTTGCTGCTCTGAGGCAGTAACTCAAGAATACTCGATCAAATCGTCTATCTCCAGGAGAAACACCATGTGGGGATCTATGCATTCATTGTCAGAGAACGGGAACTGGTGCTCCTGTGTTCCAAGGAGTCAGGCTGGGAGAATGAGAGGATCAAACGAAGCAAGTTGAGCCAACCCTCACAGCTATTAACATAGGACAGAGGCATAGGCAGCAAATTCTCACTTTGATGTGTAACCGAAGGAAACAACCCAAACACCCAACATTTCGTTGTGTTATAAACAGCATGTGTTTGATGCAGCGTTTGGATGAAAACATTATCTTTATAGGACTATAGGTGCTCTTCTTTGTGGGGTGCTAAAGTGCCAATAATATGTTCAGGAGGTGTCGGTGTAGTACTTATCCAAGCATGTACAGGATATTTCTCTTCGAGGAAGAATAGCACTCCACATACAAATAGCAGAGAAAGCAAAATTATTACCACAAACACTATTTTAGTCTTGGGGGACCAGGAGGACCAAACGGGACTATGTGGAGTGGGGCGCGGAGCTGCAAAGGGCTGCTCCTCATCAGGAATGGGACGGCCAAAAGGATACATTTTTAGAAAATACTTTTAGGAATTGGAGCCACAATACAACCGGCCAGAGGGGTATTCTTCTTTCCTGTGTCAGTTATGAGTCTCACAGGCAGGCTCCTATCGTTGATCAAACACTCCCATGGTAGCTCTGCACAATTGCAGTCCTTGCTGGAAACCAATCTGCTGCCCTTAATGAGAAACACATCCTTCTTCTCTCAGGATAGGGCAAACACCCTCAGTGATCCTGTCCAGTGTCCAGGGCAGTGCACCAGTGTTCTTCACTCTAATCTAAAGAAGGCACCAGAGGCACAGCACCTACAACCTAAGCTCGAGTCCTTCCCTAACTCCTATATTGCCCTGCCGGTGCACTGTCCTTTCGTCGGGGCCGCTGATTGTACCTGGTGCACCCAAGCTTTTCCTCGTTAACAAACAGGGGCAAAGACTCGGATTCAGTTGGGGATCGGGACTCAGATGTTTGCACGTCAGGAGCTGGGGTATCCAGGGCGGCCCTTATCTCAGGGGACATTGACTCGAATAAGGCCTCGTCACTCTCCTTGTCTGTTCGTGCCTCTCTGAGCCGGGCATCAGAGAAAGGGACAAATCGGGGAACCAGCTTCCCTTCCTGATCGGTGATCCAGTTCCACACCCAGGCGTAGTATGGAAGCGGAAGAGGCACCCTTTTCACGTGGGAGGCACGGACCCAGTGCTTCAACCGTCGATCTTCACTGCAGTGCGGGTGGCCAAAAGCACCTGAGCAGGCCCCTTCCAACTCGGCTCCAAACACATTTTGCGCTGAAACTTCTGGACCATCACAAAATCCCCAGGCTGGATCTGGTGCCCGGGGTCCTCTGGCACTGGTTGTACCGGTACCAGCAATCCGAAAAATAACTCTATGTCAGCTAACGTCATCACAGTAGAGGAGGCCGCCTCTGTCAATTCCTTATAGTATGCAGTGGCATTTTTCCTCGGGTTCGCTAACTGACTCTTTAGGGCAAGGACCTCACTCCTTTTCCAAGGAATGTAGATCCATTGTTCTTGAAACCGGGCTTCGACTCGTGGTCTTATTACAGTATTCGCAGAGTCGCATAATTCTGGTATTTTAGTATGATAAATAGGATGGACTTCTCTCATGGGGTGTTGCATCCCCAGCAACGGAACCTTCTGAAGTAATCTGCCTCGATAACCCACCAAGGTAGACACATTACTGAAAACCTCATTCGTGGCCATGTCTGTAACATATACTCTGTCTTGTATATTATAGATAATCTGCGGTGCGGTACCCTGAAAACACTGCTCCCACAATTCTATCAGAGTGGCCGACATGTGCTTAAGGGCATGCTGTTGTATGAAGGGCTCATAATCTTTCATCACACTCCACACATCCTCCACGCTATAGATCGGGTGCTGGGCCCATTGAGCTGCCTGATTCACCACCATCTGTTGTTTCCTCAGTACCCAGAGCAGAGCGCACCAACACTGTCTCCATGTGATCTTGCGCATCTGCCCAATTGGCTCCGGGAAGTCTGCACGCAGACGTTTCAGCATTCAATGGTGTCTGTGATGTCACACTCACAGGGGAAAGGGCACACGCAGAGACAGGCACCATCATTTAGGGGGACAGAGTTGTAGGAGTAAGAGGGAGCATAGTGATCGAGGAAGAACCAAGGGACGGGGCAAAGCCCCTGTGGCCGGCGGGAATGCGAGAGAGGCAAGTGGGGCCGAGGTCGGTGAAGCAAGTGGGGTCGGGCCGAGGCAACAGTACTGTTATTGTTATTGTTATTGTTAACTTCGGTTTATATAGCGCCAACTCACCTACAGGTCTCTAGGCGCTCAAGACCGATGACAAACAGCTATGATTCAAAGCGTAAGAGAGGCAGAGAAAGGCCTACAATGCAGCTATTTAAATGGGCCAAATGCCTCCCTAAATAGAAGCGTTTTTAGCAGCTTCCTAAAACACAGGAGATTTACTTCTCTCCGAAGCGGTTCTGGTAGTTTGTTCCATATCTGTGGAGCCAAAACCGAAAAGGATCTCCCTCCTCTGGTTGCTAACTTATATCGAGGGCAGACCAATAGCTGGGAATCAGAAGACCTAAGAATTCGTTTGGGCTTATAGACCTCCAAGCGTTCATTAATATAGGCGGGGGCTTGCCCATAAATTGCCTTATGGGCCGTGCATAAGCTCTTGAACTCCGCTCTCTGCTCAATAGGGAGCCAATGTAGCTTAAGCAGTAGAGGAGAGGCATGGGTTCTTCTAGGTAGCCTGAAAATTAGTCGCGCCGCATCATTCAGGACAACCTGCAATCTATTGGTCAAGGTTTTAGGCAGACCTAAGTAGAGAGCGTTCCCATAATCCAACCTCGAAATGATTGTAGCAGAGACAACCATACGGAGCATGGAAAGAGAAAGGAGGGGAGCTAGCTTACGCAGCTGTCTGATCAAGCCGGTACACATCCCTACTACGGAGGAAATCTGACTGGCCATTGACAACTCATTGTCAATCTTGATACCAAGACTTTTTACTTTATCACGTGGTATCGGTGTGGGACCTAATTCCTGGGGCCAATATAGGTCACTCCAGGGTGAGGCTACGGTCGAAACCACCAAAACCTCTGTTTTTTCCGGTTTTATTTTCAACAGGTTTGCAGTCATCCAGCCAACCGTATGTCTAAGGATGTTCTGGGCATTGGTTTGCGCCAAAGCCGTATTATCAATACTCAGTAGCAACTGGGTGTCATCGGCGTAATTAAACACACGACAACCCATGTTTACTAGAGAGTCAATCAACGGTTGCAGGTAGAGGTTAAACAATAGTGGGGATAATTCAGAGCCCTGGGGGACTCCGCACTCCAGAGTACCTACATCGGAGATACAATCCCCCAGTTGAATCCTCTGCGTCCTGCCTGTCAAAAAGGATTGAAGCCATTGATGGACCAAGCCCCTTATCCCAAAAGTGGCCAATCTGTCCAGTAGCAGGGAATGGCTGACAGTATCGAACGCCGCCGATAGGTCTAAAAGTATCAGGGCGCTCGGTTTCTTACTGTCAGCCATGCCTCTAAGCTCATACAGCACCGAGAGCATCACCAACTCGGTGCTGTGGTGTGCACGAAACCCTGCCTGACGCTCCTGGAGTAGATGGTGTGACTCCAGGAATAAGGAAAGGGACTTCAGCACATGTTGCTCCAAAACCTTGGACAGAAAAGGCAGTTGGGATATCGGCCTATAGCTTTTTAAAATAGCCGGATCGGCTCCTGGCTTCTTTAACAAAGGCTTAACTCGTGCCTCCTTGAGACTCGATGGTAACTGGCCAGTCTCCATTGAGCTATTAAGAAGGGAGATGATATGATCTTCTAGAATAGGACGCGCCAGACGAAAAACCCTGGGGGGACACGGGTCCGCCGGGGAACCTGACTTGGTTCTACTCATGAGCTGCTCAAGACTTAGAGAGTCTATCTCAGGGAACCTTGAAATAGAGGCTTCCAAGGGGATTTGAACTTCCTGTGACGGAAGCGGGCCATTCAAGGTACTATTCTCAATCTCAGAAAGAATAGTCTCCACCTTCTCCAGAAAAAAACGTTGAAAAGTATCAACGTTTATTGTAGTTTCAGTCGTTTCTGGTTTTTTACTCAACTCTGTTAAGATTTTAAACGTTTCTTTCTGAATATTCTCGGCCTGATTTATGCGGGTTTCGTAAAATTCTGCTTTTGTTGCCATAATCAGCTTTTTATATGAGTTGAGTGAGATTTTATACTGTTCCCGGTGGCCGGCGGGAATGCAAGAGAGGCAAGTGGGGCCGAGGTCAGAGAAGCAAGTGGGGTCGGGCCGAGGCAACAGTACCAGAAGCATCAGAGGGAACAGCCCCAGAGGTTGAGGATGGGGATATGGGGACCGTAGGATATATCCGCTGTGGAGTATAAGGTGGTGGGGGACGAGAATCCAAGAGCTCTTCGACAAGCTCATCTCTCTCCTCCCTAGCAACATCATTTTTGTCAGTCTGCAAGCAAAACTTCCTATCTGCGCACTCTGTGCCTTTCTCGGTCTTTTCTCTGTCATAGGCTTTTGCTTTCTGTGTAATAGTTTGAGTCTATTTCGTTTGGGCCTATTTTTCTGTTCTCATACGCCGCTGCTTCTTTCTGCCACACTCTCAAAGAATCAAACATAGACTGCCTACTCCTTTTAGCAAACAATTAACCTGCAGGGAATTTATTTTTTGTTCATCAAACGAGCCAGTAAGTGGCCATTGCAGCTCAGCATTGTCCGTCGTTTATTTATTCCACAACATGCTAAACATAAAAGGGCCAATAGCATGCTTGATATATATGTCAAAATTCGGAGTACCCTCCGGAGGTGTGGGCTGGCTCTCTTCCAGCCTGGCATCAGTAGAACAGCATCGATATCCAAAACATCCTAACTTACTTAAACAAGGCATCTTAATATAAGAGACACACACTGTTCCTAACGGACAACCTACGCCCACAATTATAACACAAGGAAAATAAAACAGCAAAAGCACCCACAAACCAAAGCCAACCATCCGGAAAACACAGTCACTCCTCGCTCAAACACACATTTCACCAGCATCATCACCAGCATCGGTCCACAAGCCGTGCAGTACTCGAACACACAAAGACATCACAGGTCATCCCGGAGGCTACATAACATTCAAAACGACAAGTTCAAAGACCATATCAACTCAAGAAGCAGGCTCTAGCCTCAGACCCTTTTGAAGATACGCCAATTACCAGTCAGTCTGGCAGATTGTTCACAAACACTCTGCGCCTTTAACCAGGGTCCGTAACCCATCAAGTACAAACCAAGACGGTGTTAAAACCCGTACCAAGACACAGCCCGTCGACTCGTGTTTTTCAAGCAGGGCAGTTCAGAAACTGCAGACAGGACAGTCAGGAGACTGCATCAAAGGCTCGTGCCGGCCAAGAATGGTGCCATTTTTCCGAAAAGCCAAGTCACTCACCTGATGCACACAGGTCAAGTAAAATTATTCTCCATTGCCGACTCTTCAAACCAAACGGTCAGCTCCAAGGTTTCGCCTACTCAGGACACCAGCTTGTGACCACTAGTTGAGGATGAGCACGATCGTAAGGACGGGGCAGCTGCGAGAACCAAGTTTGGTCTTGTGTGTGGGGCCCCGATCCGCCCGACCGACCAGACACCACCCTGGCCCCTGCGACCCGGTTACTGGTGAGGGGCCACACTTCGTGGGTCCCTGTTAAGGCGCCAACAAGGGCCACACAGGTCCTTACGACCACCTGCTATGCCTTCCCAAAATGAAGAGTCGGTCAGACAGTAAAGAATGAAAACTCACATTTATTCAGGTATGTACTCTGCAGAGGAGCCCAGTCAGGGCTTCACCCTAAGATGTCTGCCGAGGGGACTGACTCCCCGGGGTATGCTAATACATAATAAACCCCTCTGGAGACTTCGGACACTCTTGATGGAAAAGTACCGGCTCAAGCCGGGCATGAACAAAGGAGGTACACAAAGATGGGCTTGATCCTGCTAGAGAGGTGCACTATCAGTATTTCAAGGCCACTGTGCCGAGTGTCAGCATCTCCGAACGTGGGCGCAGAACTGCATGTAGAGATTGGAGTGTGCAAACAGAATAACAGTTCATTAGCAAGTCGATTTACAGCCATGGACAGAGGAGGATAATAACGAAATACAGTTTTCTGCTGAGGCAAATGGGTCAGACAAGTAAGGCCTACTGTGAGCACAGCCTAAGCAGCCTTCTGGTGATTTTGAAATACAAAATGGAGTCACACGGGCTAACTAAAGCCTACATGCAGCAACGATAACTCAGTGGGTTGCATAATGTGAATACAACTAGCATCTATTTTAGCCACACATTGCTAACCTAACATAACATAACGGGTGCATTGTGGGTAAGGGAATTTCAAATCTAACACCAACTGCACAGACAAGCTCGCACCCCTCCGCACCCCTCCGCAACTCCGACAAACAGCACCCCTTGAAGGCCATCTAGTTCCCCACCGACCTCCAAGATGCCAGACGATCCTGCAGACATCTCGAAAAATGATGGAGAAATAGCAAAATCACTGAAGACAAGAACACCTAGAAAAACGCCATGACAGGACCCTCACCCTAAAACAAAATCCTCACCAACTCCAGCAACTCGAAGGAACTCTTCAGCATTATCCAGCAATTCACCAAACCCCCCAGCAAAGCCACTGACCTCACACCCTCCCAGGACCTCTGCAACAAGCTTGTCTCCTACTTCCACCTGAAAATCAAGGCCCTCTACGACAACTTCAGAGAACAGACTCCAGAAGCCACCCTTCCCTCCAGCGACAACAGCCAGCCCACCATCAATGCCTGGACCCTGGTCACCATCGAAGATACCCCCACAACCATGAAGAGCACTCACTCAGGAGCCCCCATGGACCCCTGCCAGCCACACATCTTCCACAGAGCCGTTGCCGCCGTCATAGCGCCCGAGCTCCGACGCACCATCAACGGTACCTTCAAATCCGGCACTTTCCCCGATGACTGGAAATGCGCAGAACCTTGGCATCATACTCGACTTCTCCCACACCATGACTCACCAGATCAACGCCATCGCCTTCACCTGCTTCAACTCCCAATGCATCCTCTGCAAGACTTTCAAGTGGCACCCCCCCGAAGCTAGAAAGACCGTCACCCACTCACTCATAACTAGCAGACTGGACTACGAAAATGCCCTCTACACAGGACTTAACAAATCCCTGCTACGCAGACTCCAAACCATCCAGAACACAGTGGCTAGACTCGTCCTCGACATCCCATGATATGTGTACATCACCCAACACCACCGAGACCTCCACTGGCTCCCCGTTGAGAAAAGAGTAACCTTCCAGCTACTCACCTACGCCTACAAATCCCTCTACAATACCAGACCCAAATACCTCAACGAAAGAGTCTCCTTCCATGTACCCAAAAGAAACCTCCGCTCCGCCGACCTCGCCCTAGCAGAAACCCCGCACACCTGCAGAACCAGAGCGGGTGGAAAAGCCTTCTCCTACGTTGCAGCCAAGGACTGGAACAAGTTCCCTGTCAATGTCAGACGCTCGCCTACTCTGCAAACCTTCAGGAAGAGCATCAAGACCTGGCTTTTCGGCTGAGTCGGAGCTGCACCCTCCCCCCAGTGCCCTGAGAACCTCACGGGTGAGTAGCGCGCTTTAAATATCCCAGATTGATTGATTGATTAGGTGGGATTCTTTAAATGAATCATTGTAAGTCACAATGGTTTCTTACTTAAACTAGGAACCTGAACCATTGTAGCACATATATTGGGGGGGTTTGGCTGCAGGGCCTGGCCATAGGCCAGGCCCTGCACCAACCCCACACCACCCATGGCGGAAGGTTGTGCACTGTGTGGGTTGGCTGCTTCCTGGGGTTGGCTGCAGTGCCTTGCCGCCGTAAATTCAGCAATTATAGTTAGAGTTATTGCAAGCAACTATAACTCGTGTCCTAAGGTTACTATCCCCCCCGCCATGCACAATTTTCTCATCAATAATTTTACAGCGAATGTTACACTGATATTATCAATGATGTCGTTGAAGATGTCATGAGTGATGTAATATGTGGTGTAATTAGCAGTGCATGGTGAGGGCGCAAGCTATCGTTACCTTAGGGCACGAGTTGTAGTTACTTGAGATAACTATTATTATAACTGCTTAATTTTTATGGTTTTATGTGTGTAAAATCTGAACCTAACTATAATGTCCCTGTAACCTTTGATTAGTTGGTGAATTTATAATATTTTTTTTAATTCTGTTTCCTTACTATAAAAACCTTTTAACCTTTGTTTTTTTCAGTATATTTCTATGGATTTTGGAAGCTATTTCCCATCTATAACATCCCTGTAACCATTGTTTTTTGAGTGAATTGCTATTTTTTTAACGTAAAATAATATTTAATTACCATACATTAATCCAATCGCCACTCAGCATGGCCTACAGGCCCTGCGGCTAACCCCCCTCATGCAGCCAGCCAATCACCATGCATAGCCTTCCACTGTGTGTGACTAAGGGATGGCCACATGCACCGACCGACATCACTGATGACATCATCCACAGAAACACTCACACACCCATTCACACCCCTATACAACCCCTTATACACTCATTCACACACCCACACAACCACTCAATCATTCACAGACCCATACAAGTACTCACACAAACACTCATTCCCTGGCCTCTGGTGTTTTTCGGGGCCAAAAAATATCTAAAGCCCAAGTTTTCAGAGGTGGTAAAGGAAATCCACCCAGATACAGCCTAGGGTTCCAGAAGCTCGGAAACAGCATTTAGGGGCCAGGACTCACTCCAGCAAAGGCCAACAGGTCCAAATGAAACAGGTCAACTATGCAGTTGCAGGAAATGCTTCTTGTAGCTTGCAAGATCCTTGAAGTGTGAACAGGAGGGCAGCCTTATGATCCTTGGAGTCCACTTCTTTGTCCTTGTTACAAGAAATAGCAGGTCCAGGCCTTCATTGCTCTTCTCAGGTGGCAGGCAGCAAGTTCAGTCCTCTTCTGATCTTCCGCACATTCAGAAGTGTTTTGAGGTGTGAACTGGGAATGCCACATTTATGCATGACACCAGCCTGTGTGTGAAAGTGCCTCCTGGATCCAACTAATCAATGGGGTAAGAGTTCCCAGGGGTTACCCTACCAACTTGTGCAACATTTCCTGCAAATGCTACTGCAAACATTATCACTGTATCCACTTCTCTAAATCCAAGATGGTTCAATCCTTCTCCCTTTATGCAGAGATGTGGCCAGGGAAATAGGCACGCTAAACCTTTTCTGGGGGCAGCTTCCCACCCACTGGGACTTGTGTTTGCGTGTCTGGGTGTCATTTGATAACTGCCTGTGGCATGGGAGGTCCATCTGCAGAATAAAGTTCCTCTGCACAACCCAAATGGTCATCTTGACAAAGGAACAAAACACTTCCCCATGCCCAGGCCTTTGTCTCTTCTCTTGGAGCAGTTTTCATAGCTCATTCAGGGCCCAAATACTCAGAGGGTGGCAGCTAGAGGCTAATGTCAATTAGCTTCCAGAGGCTTTAGGCAGGGATAAGAAAACTTTCAAAAAGTACCTTTTTCCTTAATGTGTTTTAAAAATCCAACTTCACTGTTTCTAGTAGAGTTATTAAATGGAAAAGTGCATACCAGGATTTCTCCATGGGTCTCCTTGCAAAAGTGAAAACACCTTTTGGGAGCTTTTTACTGTAAGGTCTTGTTAACATTACATTTCTACATGGCCTACTTTTAAACACCCTGCAGTTTGCCTTGTGGGATACACGATGTAAAATTAAGGATTTTAACCATCAAAAGGGTTTATTTTGATATGCTGAATTGCAGTTTATATACTTCTACAGTCAGGCTACAATGGTAGGCCTGAAACCATGTTTGCACTGCCACTGTAGTGGAAGGTACAATAGATGCTGCATTCCTCTAGTGGCATTTATTATCCAGTCGCTGGGTACACTTTGAAGCATATACTAGGGATTCATAGGAAAATTAAATATGCCAAATAGGAGTATGACAATTTACAATTTGACCTAAAAGGATGAGTAAAGAGCACTTTAATACTGGTTTACACAACTAAATCTTTTTCAAAGAGGAACTGGAAAGAGACACCTTAAAACTGTTGGGTGTGCTACAAGGAGACATTTTTAAAAGCGCAGTTGCACTAATGCTAAGTAATCTTTGAAGGTGCTGTTGAACTCTGTCTTCAATAACACTTGTGAAACGGCCTTCACATGGAAATTATTGAGATTTTCTAAATATTTTGCAAGAGTACAACTGGGTATATTGCAGCTTTCTATGAAAATTCTTAGAAATTGAGTACATTTAAAAAACTTGTAAACTTGCACCCAAATATAGGAGTAAACATAAACGTGAAGATTTATTTATTTATTGATTTAATCCGGACCCTCGTGTTTTAAGATCAGGATTCTTGCACACTGCAATGCATGACTCTGCTATGAACCTTGTCTATACTTTCACAGTACTGCTAGTTTTAGATTTTCAAGTAGAGATGCCATAGATTAGGTGAAGTAAACTAGCAAATATGAGAGCATGACAGGGTAGTGGCAGTCATCTTTCTGATGGAATTCTCCTAAGTATATTTACAGGGCCGAAACGTGTTGATACTCTATGAGCCAGGCTGTGTTTGTCAAGATTTTGGTAATTTGCTTCCCAGGTATTCCAATATTCACGATTGTGAAGCATCTAGCTACCCTTCCTGTACGACCCTGACACTTTCATTAGATGGGGAACATAAAAGACTGCGATTCACAGTTCCATTTTGTCTTCCCAAAAGGACTGACCTTTGTAATTCTTTATTGTACATCTTGATAAAGACTCACTAATAAAGTTTGAAATTGTATTAAAATACTTTTGTCTCCTGAAAATTATACTGTCAAATATTGTCGATTTCCACGATCACTGGTGGTGGCTCTTTAATTTCCACACACGAGTCATGATCTCTTCGCCTTCTTTCATCCATTAATTCTATTTCGCCTTTCAGACAACAATTGCATTGTATATTTTTCACAGTGATGTTTCAAATGATAGCAAATGTAAAGGATACGAAATTCGTAACTTTGGTATGGGTTATCATCAGAAAGTGAGTTTAATGATTAAATAGATTAAATAGATCCAGTGGGTATTTTTGTATATTGCTTTGGTGCAACTTTCAAGGCATTTTACTGGTAATGTCTGTGAATAAAACATGAACTAGTTGACTAGTTCACACGGCCACGTAAATCTCCACTCCTATGTCTTACAATTTTTAATAGGGTCCTAGTTAGACATATGTTTCTTTTGTGGTTAGCAAAAAATGTGGTATTTCTCCAGCCCTCTTGGAATTGGTTTGGACACCCTTGCTCTAGAAAGCTATTTTTGATCTGCATTTTATGCACAGCCAAGACTGGAAAATTATACATTCCTGATATTGATTTGAACAGCACATACATACAATGGCAACTGTGCTTTCATAATTCTTTTTATCCTCAGAAGATATGAAGGCGTTTTACAATAAGCAACGTAATATTTCCTGTAACCAAGACATGCTGTCCTTATTTCATCTTCTCGGAAAGCATGAAAAGGCTGAGTGACAGGAGGCCGGATTAGAACCTGCGTCTTTGAGGTTACAAAGATCCCACACCTGAAACCAGCTGCGCTATTAAAACATGCACCAGCAGCCACGCGTCTAAATGGCCTGCGCAGTAAAGAGCTTCCCACTGGCAGCAGGGTTTTAAAAGCCCTCGTGCTCATTGTTGAACAAAGCGCTCCTTCATTCCATGCCTGCAGACGTCATTGTTTGATGGTACATGAGATCGTTTTCAAGCGTTCTTTAAGATACAGAAAAAGCCCTCATCTGGATGGGCTTGTTATGCTCTGCAGTGCCCAGGATTATAGCGTGGGTAGGTGTTTATGGCACATTATAGCACAAAAGGCTGTGTTTAAACTAAGGGTGAGATTCCATCTAAAGAGAGACAGCATTTAAAAGACAAGCACTGGCAAAGCCAAAAACAATTGTGCCTTGTATATTGAGTCCTGACTAAAATGTTTTGAAAAAGCCCACAACTGTGAAAAAACAGCAAATCCATTGTTGTCTTTATATAATGCATCGATGAGATAAATAATTTAATGTGTGATAGTTCACTATTCTTTTGAGATGTAGAATAATGTTTTATGTAGTGTAATGGAAGCACTTCTTAGGAGGCAATATATGATGCACCGAAGGCCAAAAAGCAAGCCGTGAGAGGGTAATAATCGTGTGGGGAGGCTCAAAGCCCACTCTTGGGAACAAATAGGTCGTCTTTCAGACAGCTACGCTGTCAAACAGTACCTGAAAAAGAAATGTAAGGAAATCAAGACTTTTTTTTCTACCATGTTTAAAAGCGATTACCTCCTCATCCGTCTTCCTCTCACAATCCTCACGAAATGAGTTTACCTCCTTCATGCAGAACCTAACCAACAAACTTGACTTTCCTTCTCACTCCAAGATGGTGCTGTACACCTAGTACAAGTACTTCACTTCCTGGGAAGGACTGCCTGTCGATTGTCATCTTGGCTTCAGACAGGTGTATATTGTTTTTATTTTTTATACTTCTGGTCTGCTTTAGAGGTTTCCGTATGATTTTTTTCTTGATCGCACACATATGCTGGGCATACGGGATCACAGAGTATTTCTAGGGTGTGCTGGACTACATGTGATGGCCTTCGGTGTCATTGGGTACGTTTTTAGGTCTTGCGCCTAGCGTTGCAGTGCGCAACCCTGCACGCGCAGCGCGAGACATCTTGTAAGGGGGTTCTGGAAGCTGACCACATGCTCGTGTGTGTAGTTTTGCTTTTGCCGGCAGCCATTGGGTTTCGCGTGTTTTTTTTTTTAAAAGGCACGCTATTGGGCAAGGGTGGGAGCATGTCTTGACTTTGCTCAGCCCATTCCCGTCCGTGTCTAGCACGCAAAGCAGCGCGCGTACGCCTCACTGCCACTGTCACGCTCCCTTGCCCCCGCTCCTCTGTGGTGCATGCGCACCACTGGTTTCCTTTCACTTTCACGCGGCCGTTCAAGGCCGCGCGGCCATTGCTTGTTTACAGTACAATCGACCTATGGCTAATTCTATCACCCAACGATCCATTGTAGCTCCGCCCTCCTTTTCACAAGTCTTCCTGTTCGTTGAGATGAAGAGCCCGTGCTCCCCACCCTCTATGTCTTACAGAGTCCTACTTGTGGATGCTCTGCCCAGCAACCTTTGAGTGACCACCTGCACCAGCTCTCATTGGTGCAATATCACACTGTGCGCTCTTCTCCCTCTTGGGGTCGCGAGGAACAGGACGGTGTGCGGGCTGTGTGTGCTGTCAGAGGGCTGCAGCGGGGGATCCGACTGTTAGTGAGTGCTGAGGAGGGCGACCCTGCAGTGCTGCAATGGAGACGGGGGCTCTGAGCCCCTCACTCTGTGTGGTGATCACGCTGTCTGTGCTGATCCTGCGAGACACCGGAGCAGTCCAAGGTGAGTGTGAGCGCTGTGAAGAAGTGTTACCCCGGAGTCAGTCATGTACCCAGATATAGGTGTTTAGATCAACCTGCTGGCCTCCTGGAGAAATGCTTATTTTCTTAGCACCAGACGTATCTAATATAAAGCGCTCACGGTTAATAAACACTCTGTAAGGCAGTGATGTCACTTCAATAGAGACCTACCTGTGTCACAACCTTCGTCTCTCTCTTTGTCACCTACACCTCTCTCACCGCAACCGTGGGCTCCCCCCCTGCACCTTCTGTATCGTAAGATGACTAAAGGCAGTCCAAATATCCGATAATCTGCACAAATACATTTCTTCAGAGAAATCATACTGCAATTTCACTGAAAAAAATATCATTTTTGTTTCTTATAGAAAAACACGTCAAACTACACCCACTGGGGGAGGGTGGCGAAGCGGTCAGGGCTGCCCAATTTGGAACTGAGAAACAAGGTGCGACTCTCGGCGTCGCTAAACATCCTGTGATTCTGGGCAAATCACTTAATCTCCCCGTGCCTAAAAACACAAGGATGTGACCTTATGTAAAGTAACTGGTGGTCAGGTAAAGGGCTCCATTACCTTCGAGTCGAGTTTGTGCTATATATTAAATTGCAGAAAAACCTGTGTTTATTTTTAACATTCCTAAGTATAAAGAAACCAAGTTGATTGACATATACAAAGTCTATGCCCACCAGTTCCTTTCACACATCTCACTTCAGCTCCTCATTGTGAATCTTAACTTTAGAGGTTGAAGTGCAAAAAAGTATGGGAGCTACGATGAGTGCAGTGGGGTGAGATCTGCGAATGTGGAGGCGGGGCCACAAGAAAGAACATTAGAACGGTTAGTGTAAAAAACTCAGAACCTGAAGGCACTGGCTTATCCCCTCCCCCAAATATATGGCACTATTTAACCAGGGCCACTGGAATTTTGCAGCAGGAAAGGGCCAAGTTATGTGGCAGGATTGAGTAAATTATGTGGCAAGAAAAGGTAAATTTTGCGGCATAATGTGGCTCATTTTTTAATAGTATTACATCATTATTTCTTCTTTTTTAAACTTGATAACACTGTCTGGACATTGATTGCACATCATTAGGGCCAGTTGAAAATTCAAATATAGCAATAAGCAATGGAAAGGTGACCAGTTCAACTTTTCAACAGGCCTTCATCAGCGTGTCAATGTCACTGCATTTTTAGTAACTTTTGCACCATTTGAGCTAGGAACATTTTTTTTTTAAACTTGCACATTAAGCAGCAGATGATGGATTATGTGGCAAGTGCGGCAATTCTATAATTATGTGAAAATCTCAGCGGCCGCAGGATCACATAATTCCAGTGACCCTGTATATAACAGATGTTTCTGCCGCAGTCAGCCATTCTAATGAGATCATTTTAATGAGATTAGTGATAGTGGGTGGACCCAGGACCAGAGTTTCAAGGGAGGAGGTCCCAGCTCTGTGCTAACTCTCTGTGTGATTCTGGACGCTCATATTGTCTTTAGTCATTCTAAGAGGATCGCAGTAAATGGACCTACAGTAAGTGACAGTGAAAAAGGTCGAACTGGGAAACTGAAAGCAGCTCTGGCAAATTTTGCCAGACCAGCCCCTGTCCGGCGCGTAGCGAGCTTGCGCAGTGAGCGAGCCCGACCGTTACTATGGGGGTTGGGAAAATTTTGGAAAATGACAGGCCAAAATGGTGAATTTTACGGCACATTTTTCATTACATAGTCAATTGCATCAACCTAGTGGTACGGTGTAAGCTGGTGGTGGTTAGGGTGGTGGTAGTGGATAGTAGGGGGTAATGGGGGTGGTAGGGTGGTGTTGGTAGGGTGGTGGTGTAATGGTGGTAGGGTGGTGGTTAGGGTGTTGGTAGGGTGGTGGTGATGGTTAGGGTGGTGATGGTCATTAAGCTGACTGTGGGTAGGGTGGTGGTTTTGGTGGTGGTAAGGTTCTGGTAGGGTAGTGGTAGTAGGGTGTAGATGGTGGTGGTAGGGTGATGGTGGTGGTAGCGTGGTGGTGGTTGCATGGTTTGGTGGTGAGGGTGGTGATAGGGTGATGCTGGTTAGAGTGGTGCTAGAGAGGTGCTAGGGTGTTAGGGTGGTGGTGGTAGGGTGGTGGGGTGGTGGATTGGAGGTGGTGGTGAGGGTGGTGGGTAGGGTGGCAGTAGCTAGAATGATGGGGGTGGTGGGATGGCTGTGGTGGTGGTTAGGGTGGTGGTGGTAGGGTGTTGGCCTGGCTGTGGTGGTTATGGTGATTATGGTGGTGGTGGTTAGGGTAGGGTGGTGGTGATTAGGGTGGTGGTTGTGGTGGTTAGGGTGGTGGTGGTGGTTAGGGTTTTGTGGTGGTTAGTGTGGCTAGGGTCTTGGTGTCTGTTAGGATGGTGTTCAAGGTGGTGGTGGTAGGTCAAATTAAACCTACTCAAATGTTTTCTGATGGTGCCCAGCAGCATAACTGGTGATCTTTGGTAATATTGTTGGTTGCCAATGCACTGTTTTCTCAGTAAATAACAAGCTGTTGTCGGATATCAAAAAAGTGTCACTTTTAATAAGCTTTAACTACAGAACAATCCCTCTCTGCCCCTTTTACAAATTCCTCTTAAAATGCTTTGCGTAGATGAAATCAATGGCATGCACACCTCTTTGGAAAGAACCACATTCAGATTCATGTCCTTCTCTACATAATAAAAAAAAGACTCTTAAAGAGGCACCTTGGGGATCATAGTTTTCTTGTTAGGTTTACCTCAGAGCGTCCCCCTCTTCATGGACATAGTAGGGAGATTACGAAATAAAGATTATGGTGGAGGGACCATTTTTTAACATGGCGCTTTGGCAAAGTACTGAAACTATACCAGTTGTAACATGACATTAGTGCTCTGCAGCAAATGCTGTTGCTCAGTAGAAAGTAATCGCCTCTCTGAAAAAAGCCTGAAGCATCACAGAGGATGAGTACACAAGAAAGAATGCTGGAAAGGAATGCACTCTAGTGGTGTGCTTAGATAAAAAGAAAAAAAAGTAGTGCCTGACTACGCGAGCAGTGGGAAGACACAAGAATTTGGGCCATGCTCCTGGAGAGGGACATTGCAAGAGGCGGCAGGAAAGCCCACATACACAAACGAATAACAAGAAAGCAAATAAGAGTCACAATGAAGTCAACCAGTGGTTAGCAATGGACGGCAGGGCTTACCACTTAAACAAAACGTTGCGCATGGCGAGTCGTAAAAAAGTGAAATGTATCCATGTTTTTAATATTGTCTCTGGATCAGTGGTCGAAGTGGGGGAAAAAAAGTAGGGGAACTGTGGCCGGAGAATCAGAGGGCGGGAAAAACCCAAGGATTGGATCAGTGGGCGGAGTCAGAGGTGTGGCAAGAATGCGCAAACATCCCAATTTTTAGTATTTGTTTGGCATTTCATTGCCCAGTTTAATCAAACCATGGATACACATGAATATTTAAGGTTATAATGAGTTTTTGACATTAAAACACATTCACAAAGTGGTATATGCTTCTAATCACAGAATGTCCTAAATACGATAAAATGTGGAAGCACAAGCCGAGCCATGGAGTTTGTCATCAGCAGTTCTCCCGTTTTCCACAACAGCAGTTCAAACATGAATGGCAAAATATCCTAGTTTGCAAAATGTTTTCTATATAATTATGGCTCTGCCATATTTGCCTCCTAATGGAAGATCTGCTGCATGATCTGACCATTTCAACTAATAAACAGTTTATAGCTCAAACGTATCAAAAGTTAATAAAAAATGTGACTCGTTTTGCTGCGGAGTGGATGGCTTATTGCAAAGGTTGACTGATCACCTTTCTCACTGTTGCATTTGTATGTTACACTGGTACTAATGAGGTAAAATCTTTACAAAGACTGTTAGCATGTGTACACATGTCAAAATAATAAAATATCAGAAAATATACTGCATTACGCTGCAGCCTTTTTTTTTAATGTATAATTTAGTCAACACTGTGGCATAATTTTGTCCTCCTTTGCTGCATATTTAACTCCAGTGGCCCCACAGCAAGCAGAACATGTTAAAAGTGCTTGTGAATGAAGCAGAGAGATTGTGAAGTTTGCGAACTTAGTTTGGTGTGCGTGCAAATTCTGCATTGCCAATCCTTGGTGAGTTGCAGCTACTACTTCTGAAACAAGGCCAATGGAGGTACCTATGGGTGAGGCAGACTGGCCTCAAGGGCGGGGCCGGCCTTAGCACTGGTGGTGCCCTGTGCATTAATGTTTGTTATTGCCCCCCAATGACCACCTGTGCCATGGATTCCCTCACTACCACCCTTTAACAGTGCCCCTCAAGTCTCCATAACCACACTCTCTCTCAGATGCATTTAATTTGATTTACAGCGCCACTCATACCAGTGTAAGGTGTCAGAGCACTTTACATCACACACATTACTCAGAGACAATCAATATGTGTGTAAATCACTGTATAGAAAATGTTACATAAGACTAAGGACTACAACCATACTAGTAGGCCATATTGTTTAATAGTGATTGGTCTGGAGAAGCATAAACTCAGAATTTAAAACGCAATACCATGGTTGGGGGTTCTCTTTAATAATCAGAATTGATTTCTGACCAAAAGAACACTTTTTGCAACATTAGGATAATCAAAGACTGGGGGGGAAAAACATATCGCTCTAATTTATACCTTGCTGTTTGTATAAAGCTCTTAGATGAAAGTTAATAGCTCACTGTTCTATGTTAGGATTTAAACTTATAAACTGCATGACTGAATGAATACATTAGTAGCGTATGGTGAATGTTTAAGTGCAGAACTATGAGGAAGTGCTGCAGCATCACACAGTAACCTCTTTAACTGCAGTGTGCTGTAGTACTTCCGAAGCCCAGGGATGCAACATATGTACATAAATATGTTGCAAATCTATGCTTCTCTCTGCACGGCTGCTTAAACTGTAGCCATGTGGTGACATAGGCACCCTTGCACCATAGTGCAATGATATCTGTGTCATGTGCTGTTTGTTTTTCTGCAGGAAGACACACCTTCCTGCACAAAAACAATGAGAAAATGCATTTTTCTGCTTCAATGTATGCTGAACATTTCAGCATGCATTGAAGATATACAAATGTGGAGAAATTAAAACAATTCTCCTTGTTGTGGTTTCCTACACCAATTTTAGAATGGTGCAGCATTCACACACATATCGAGATTTATGATTTCTGATAAATCTAGACATGTGTCTTGTTCTATGAGTATTAAGCGCAATTATGCACAACAACACTTATAGAACACCCTTTCAACACACAGTGGTGTGCATGATGAGGTTATATTTACATGGAGTATAAAAAGTGCACAGAGTGCCTTTTCCTCTTTTTGTAAATATAAAAGTGTATCTTGCACAATAACTATGTTACAAAAAGTGACATATTTCCGTTTTTAAATTTCCTTGCGAATGATAGAAGGTAAGCACAGAGTTTTGTCTGCAAAGATGTTCAAAGAAGAATTATTTAAATGATTGCGGTCCTTCAACAGCTAAAAAGGTGAAATATTATGATCCCTTCAAATCTCTTTTTTTGCAGGTCACATGATATCTGATTATGGTCAGATTTCAAAACTACATAAACAGAGTGTTTTTAGAAACGTGTTTCAACTTTGTAGCTTCTTGCAGGCCTCTTCATTCTGCATATTGAGACTTAGTTAAACTTACCTTCACAGTAATAGGAATAAAAAATGGTATACATTCGGTTTTTCATTCAAATATAAATTCATATAAATTGCTTATTTTAAAATTTGGATCTGTGAAAGAAAAGGAAAAAAAAATTATAACATGTAATAATACATTTTATACAACACAGCATAATTTCCACAAAGTAATTTTTTTGCCTTTTTTGCTGTTCTCAGAATATATTAAATTTCACTACAAATAGTGATTTCAATCGTACTCATCACTTAACAGCAGGCAAAAAAAACACAATCTCAAAGATTGTTAAAAAAAAACCAACATGCCATTCTCAAAATACAAATCACAGAAATATAAAATGCACACAGCTAACCAAATGTTTTTACTTTAACTTACAAAACCTGTAAATGATGTCGCTATAAAATATTCACCAAATCTAAAGTTGAATTTTTGGAGGATGCACCAAGCCCACAACGTTTTCCTTAAGTGATGTGGACATTTTCTACTTTCTCGAGGGGCAAACAAAGACCAATACCACCTTTCTTATGCACAAGATTTTCAAAAAAGTTCTGTTACGAGGGGATCCTAACAAAAAATACTCATGCGGCACAGCAAGTATGATGAAACACCTAAGGATCCTTCATCCAAACAATCTTGCACGAGAAGAGTGCAAACAGATGAGAAACACTCCTGTTCTGTATCTGTAAAAAAGAATCACAAATAAATGTATATTAATAACTTTCAAGATTATACTATTCCATTACTGTACAAACACATTTTATATAAATACTGACTAAGAAACTATGTCTCTGAACCACAAGTGTGACAATGGTTAAAACACTACATGCATAGTGCATACTACTTTGAAGCAGTTCATGCCCTAAAGCCTACCTCACTAAAACTCTACATGCTAACTGACTAAATGATTACAATACTATAAGGAAACACAACTGTGTAGGTGATTAGAGGACTGCATCCATACTGCATAGACATTTAAAGCAGTCCATGTGCTAAGGCCTGGCTCACTGCATGACTACTTGGGTACTGACTGAATGATTAGAGTACAGCAAGGAGAGTGCCTAGGTGAATTTATAAGTGCTAGGCTTTTCGCACAGGGAATGGATTAGTACTTGGTACTGAATGGGTCACTAGAGGAGTGCAAAGGCAGTGACAAGATGATTGCTGGACTGTATGGATACTGACTAGGAAATTGAAAGTGTGAAAGACAAATGTCTAAGTGGTTAGAAGACTGCATACATAGTGGATAGGGGTTTGAAGCAGTCCATGTGCTAAGGCCTGGCTCAGTGCATGAATACTTAGGCACTGACTGAATGATTAGAGTACTGCAAAGATAGTATCTTGGTGAATTTATAAGTGTTTGAGTTTTTGCACAGTGAATGGATTAGTACATGATGCTGAATGGGTCACTAGAATACTGCAAAGGGAGTGACAGGGTGTTTCCCTGAAGTGTATGGCTACTGACTAGGGAATTGAAGGTGTGAAAGACAATTGTGCAGGTGGTTAGAGGACTGCATGCATAGTGGATAGGGGTTTGAAGCAGTCCATATACTAAGGCCTGGGTCACTGGATGAGTACTTGGGTACTAACTGAATGATTAGAGTACTGCAAGGAGAGTGCCTGGGTGAATTTATTAGGGTTCGGCGCAGTGAATGGATTAGTACATGATGCTTAATAAGGTCACTAGAGAAGTGCAAGGGGAGTGACAGGGTGTTTGCTGGAAGTGTATGGATGCTGACTGGGGAATTGAAGGTGTGAAAGACAAGTGTGTAGGTGGTTAGAGGACTGCATGCATAGTGGATAGGGGTTTGAAGAAGTCCATGTGCTAAGGCCTGGCTCAGTGCATGAATAATTAGGCAGTGACTGAATCATTAGAGTACTGGAAAGAGAGTGTCTTGGTGAATTTATAAGTGTTTGGGTTTTGGCACAGTGAATGGATTAGTACATGGTGTTGAATGGGTCACTAGAGGACTGCAAAGGGAGTGACAGGGTGTTTCCTGGAAGTGTATGGATATTGACTAGGGAATTGAAGGTGTAAAAGACAAGTGTATAGTATGTTAGAACACTACATGCATACTGCATAGACATTTGAAGCAGTCTATTTGGTATTTAGAAACTGACTAAATCATCAGACTACTTCTAGGACAGTGCTTGGGTAAAACTTTTACATTTTCAGTTCTGCCACAGTGAAGAGAATAGTACATGGTACTGCACCTTAGTGTCAAACCCTGACTCATTTTATTAATGCATAAGCAAAGACTAGCTTCTAATGCTACTAAAACTTGACAACATGACAGGTTTTAAAAGAGTTATCCGCTAAAAAATACACGATGTTACCAAATGCTTCTCTCACAGTGGTTCCCAAATGCACACAGACTCACAGTGCGATTCTAGACAACAACCACTATACCTAGGAGTTTACCAAAAATCATTCACTACTGTGGAAGTGGTAAGGGAACTGCACACAATCTTCATATTTCAGGACTGCACTTTTGTGTCAAAGCCTGACTCATTTAATCAAAGCATAAGCAAAGACTGGCTTCTAATGCTACTAAAACTTGACAACATGACCGGTTTTAAAACAGTTATCTGTCAGCAAATACACAATGTTACCAAATGCTTCTCTCACAATCCTTACCCAAATGCACACAGACTCACAGTGTGATTTTAGACAAGCAACACTATCCTAGGAGTTTACCAAAACTCAATCGCTAGTCTAGAAGAGTTAATGGTACTGCACACAATCTACATATTTAAGTACAGCACATCAGTGTCAAAGCATGACTCATTTAATCAACGCATAACCAAAGACTGGATTCTAATGCTACTAAAACTTCACAACATGACAGGTTTTAAAACAGTTATCTGTCAGCAAATACATGATGTTACCAAATGCTTCTCTCACAGTGATCCCAAATACACACTAACTCACAGTGTGATTCTAGACAAGCACCACTATCCCTAGGAGTTTACCAAAACTCATTCACTACAGTGCAAGTGGTAAGGGAACTGCACACAATCTACATATTTCAGGACTGCACTTTTCTGTCAAAGCCTGACTCATTTAATCAAAGCATAAGCCATAACTGTCTTCTAATGCTACTAAAACTTCACAACATGACAGGTTAAAACAGTTATCTGTCAGCAAATACACAATGTTACCAAATGCTTCTCTCACAGTGGTTCCCAAATGCACACATACTCACTGTGTGATTCTAGACAAACAACACTATCCCTTGCACTATACCAAAACACATTTCTTCATCTAGTGAAGTACTACATTTTAGTATAGAAACATAACATAACTCATTTCACAGCTTCATAAACAATGACTGGTTTCTAATTCTACCAAAATATAAAAACAGCACAGTTATCTGTCTGCAAACACATGAAAAACACAAATGCTTATCACAGAATGGTTTCTACATGTACACACACTGTCAATAGGATTGTAGAGAAAAAAAGTCCTCCTTACACTTTAGCAGGAGAAATACATTAGTCTGATTAAAATCAAAATAGTCTACATACATCCCTTCACAATTAAATAACTCATCTTTCAAGTTCTTTTGTAGATTAAGAAGTATATCAGTCACTCACCATATTTTCTTTTACAGAATCTCTGCACTGTGCACCTCTCAGCAAAAACAAAGAATGGAAAAGTTTCCCTTTCATTTTCCACACATATACATATAAACATCAAATCACAATCCTTCACACATAAACTCAAAAGCAAACACACATTTCTATTGGTTAAACATTTCAACCCTTTCCAACTGAAATACATTTCAACCCTTCCCCCAATCTGCCTTCTGCCTGTTACCATAGAAACAGGTCATGGAACACTGCACTGAGCACACAGGTCGGAAGTTCAGCACACAATGTTGCTACACAAGAGAGGAAGTGTGCTTCACTTTTCAACATATCAGCTAATCATTTATGATGTTCCTTACAATCTGTTTTTCTTAACCAATAAGAATAATACCTTTAAAAAACAGAAATATACACCCTACCTTTCAGTGTACAAAGTAGTCATACAACCAATGATTTCTTGTCTTTTTTTAAAAAAACATTCCGTGGATCCACGCACCCAACTCGATAGGATGCGCGCACCGTTCGCGCATTTCGCCGTTTTTAGTTTTTTTTAAAAAGGGGGCCCCAGGGGGTCCTTCTGGGACCCCCTAAGCACCTCTAGAGGGTCAGAGTATTTCCACTCTGCCCCCTTTATATGTTTTACACACTTATTCCCCTTGCTTCTTCAGCCTCGCTTCTACCGAGGCAGAAAATGGCCGCCAACAGTTCCTGGTTTCGAATGTAGAGAGACACTCGACAGCCAATTAGCATTCAGCGCGCGATCGGGAGGGTGCGCTCTCGGTTCGGGGAGGGTGCGCTCACGGTGCGGGTAGGGTCCACGGATCCTCCCCGGCCATAGATATTTATGTACTTTTAACTCTAATTTTCTCAGGAACTACTCAACGGATTCACACCATTTATGCAAAAAGGCATGAGTCTGAACTGAGGACTACCTCTTTACCAAATTTGATGTCATTCCGTTCAGCGGTTCGGGCTGTAGCTGCGACAACAGGTCCTATGGGAAATTGCATGGGGAAAACGTGTTTTGGGAGCCCCCTTTTTTCTCTGCCCCCGCTTGACGAATCACCACGAAACCTTCAGGGTAGGAGCGGAGCGGAACTGGCCAAAAGTTTGAAAAATTTCGCGAGGATTCGTCAACCGGCGCCACACTTATTGGGAATAGAATGTTGCGGATTTCCTATGGAAAATAGGTCCTAACTATAACTATCTACTGGTGACCGCCAGTAGATAATATACTAAAGTATATACAAGAGGTCTCGAACGCTCGACCTAAAAATGAGTACTTTTGGGCTCCACCTGCAACCACCGGTTCAAATTAAGCACGGCGTGAGATGATGAGCCGGTGACTGGGCGGTTGTCAGACTGGGCTGTTGGGTCACTGACTGGGGTGAAGACATATAGTTAATTCGTGGTAAAGTGTTTTAGTGCTTATCATTACTCTCTTCAATGCAGAATTACTCTAATCTTCTGGATACTGTAAACACAGAGCAACGCCTAAAAAACACATTCCACAGTGTGTATGGTCTGCCAGATATTTCAATCCAGGCAGCGCTAGATTCCTTGAGCATTGGCCTCTCATGATTGTGGATACAGCCCTAGAATATGAAGTGTTTCTTTCACTTCTTCGTGACAATCTAGAAAGGGTGCACACCACAAAGTTACATTACAGTGGACCCTCTGATGTGAAAATAGTGCTCCACATTCTTAGTGGATAATTCACCTGCACAGGTATGCTATGTGTCACCTGTATTTACATTAACAGAGTTATACGTGGTCATACTGCAGGCATACTGTAAACAGACGCGCTTTGCTCTTACTCACCTTCATTCATCTTCTCAGTTTCAGAATGTCTGAGTGATGAGTGGGCGCATTATTTTGTCTTCAGTGTGTAGCCTCACGCCACAGGAGAGCCATGATGTTGCTCAATGGCATTCAACGAAATACTCTGTTCTCAAGTGCTGAGAAATCACGGAGATGGTAAACAAGCTAGGACTTCCACTGCTGTGCTGTCACAGTAGACAACGACAGAAGTCAAGGCCACTGACTCCCAAAAGGAAAGTAGCAGGCCACTGAGAATAAAGTGTTTCCTGAGAATCCTTTGTCTAAAGAGACCAGGTGGTGACTCTCTGGCAGAATATGTGCTAAATCAGACAGGGGATCCAAATTCACATGGTTAGCAGGGACTCGGGTGAAGCTGACAGCAGCTCAACATCCCTGGGGTTCAGATGGATGTTGTGTGTCCGAGGTGGAGGCTGATCCAACTACAAACTACCATCAGCCTTTTCCACAGCACACCATGCCTGTCTCTACGGTGTGACCTTAAAAATGGTTATGGAGCGGGGTTGTTGTAATGATCAAATCCGCAACAATTGATTTGATATAGCATTTATTAAGATCGAAACACCAGCATACGGAGTGAAGGTAGGACGCAGCCTCGCCAGCTCCGGTTCCTTGCATCTGCGGTCCTAACTCCTGGAGAATCTAGAGCACCGCAGAGTCAAGACTAACTGTACAATACAAACAATAACATTATAATGCACGTACAATATATAGAATGATCCGTGCATAATAAGCGTGTTTAAGAAAAGCATACACGCACGCACACGGCACACGCACAACATACATTTAATAAATGAAACTGAACAGTTCATCATATGTAAAAGAATGAAAGCCGTAGCAGATTTTCTGAAAAATGAATAGCGGCCATGCGCCTTTAACGCTGGCTCTTTGCACATACCTTCATATTTAGAGGAATACAGATATCCTTCACATATAAATCCTATGCTTTTATGTTTGATCAACTAACTTCATATTTTATTGTATGTGGTGCGTTGCAGCAGTAAACAGAGGGGCAGATTTATGAGCCCCTTGCGCCACTTTTGCGTCACTTTTAACATGGGAAAAGTGACGCAAAAGTGGCGCAAGGGGCTCATAAATCTGCCCCAGAGTATTTTGCTAATCTGTTTATTTTCCATGTATGCCACGAATCGGATATAAGGGCAGAGTTTATTTCACAATTATAGTACCTTTAATTGGCAACCTCCCTGCACAGTCCAAAGGGCCAGGACATTGCCACTTTGACTGAAACGCAAAACGTTGAATCAACAAACTACAAATTCTGTGGGAAAATGATGGGATACAGTCGAAGCTGGCAGAATCACATTGATGAAAGGTCATTTCTTAAATCTATTCAGACAACACTTTACATGCTTCTAAACATGAGACAGCAATGTCACAGAGACCCCAGCAGCATGTTTTCGCAGACACAGTAGCAACAGAGTTAACATCAGCAGAACTCAACACCCTTACAAAATAATAAATGGTACACCACTAATGCCCAATCTGAAAAGGGAAAACCCCAAACAGTTGAATTGTTCCTCATAGTGGTAGTTAGGGCTCTTGGACTGAAGTCACTACAAACAGTTTGTAGGTGAAACACGTCCTGACTGTACAAAGACAATACTGCTCAGAATGAAAAACACTCAAGCAAAATGGGACCAGTTCACAAAGATATTTATGAATACCTGAAGAAGTACTAGAGGAGTACTATTGTCAGTACTCTTGAAGGCCTTTGTGAATGGGCCCTGGAATGTCCAAATGACTCTTAGTATAAGTGCAAAGGGGGCCCAGTCGTGTGTGTTTCTACCAATATTCCCTGAATAGTTTGGCCCGGTTCACAATACCCGAATTACTACTCCTGTAGTGTGGGAAGTAATACTAGCATGATACTACTTCAGTTTATAATAAATGTCTTTGCGAATTGGACCCAGGTGTTTTCGCTTAGAGTGCACTTTTTTCTTCACTGTTGCTTTAATTAACATTCAGTATTTATTAGTACAGTAGGTTACATGAAAAATGTGTTTTGGAAATACATATTAACTGTCTTTTTTTCAATGTTTTACTTATATAATCAACCCTTTAACGTTTTTGAAAGGCAACCTTAAGAATTGTAAAAAAAAAATATATTAAAAGGTACACTAGAGGGGAAACTTGCAGGTACATTTTCGGTTAAAGATGACTTTTGAGAATTTACTTTGGCTACAAGACAGTTCATCCTCGATAACAAAACAAACCACCTACAGCGGTGCAAGCAACTGACTATAATTAACAAGCATTTGCAATGCAATAGGTCTCGCATTTACGCGAGTTTAAGCTATTGGCATTGTAAATGACACTGCCTTTTATTTAAGTTTTAAAAAAGAAAACAAAAATAAAAGGCATTGGTATTTGTAATGTGAATAGCTCAAACTTGCGTAAATGCGAGACCTATTGCATTGCAAATGCTTGTTCTGCAAATGTAGAGGGGAGTAGAATTACGTGGTGTCAAGTAGAGTGGAAATATGCAGAGTGAAATTATGATGTGTGGGGTTAAATTATGTGGCATGAAAGTATGTTGAGTGGCTTGGAACTGTGTGGCATGGAGCTGAATTGTGAGATGTGGAATTGATTGGCGTGGTGTGGCATAGACTTCAATTGTATGGAAATTAATTATGTTACCTGGAGTTAAATTATGTGGCATGGTGTGGAATTAAGGGATGTGGTGTGGAATTAGTTGGCATGGCGTGGAGTAGGATTATATGGTGTGGAATTGTGTGGAGTGGAATTGTGTGGCATGGAATTGTGTGGCATGGAATTGTGTTGAGAGGAATGGAAGTATGTTTCATGGAATGGAGTGGAAATATGTGGCATGGAATGAAATTATGTGGTGGAGTTGAATTATGTGCGGCTTAGTGGAATTATGTTATTGAGTGGATTCATTAATAGTGGAGTGGAATTATGTGGCATGGAATTACGTGCCATGGAGTGGAATTATGTGGTATGGCATGGAATTAATTGGTGTGGATTTGTGTGGTGTGTCCTAGAATTGTGGGGTGTTGAGGGAAATTGTGAGACATGGAATTGTGTGGTGTGGTATGCAATTGTGTGACATGGAGTGCAATTCTGCGGAAAGGAAGTATGGTGGTGGAGTGGAATTATGTGATGTGGTGTGGAATTATGGGGTGTGGTATGGAATTATGTGGCATGGAATTGTGTGCCATGGAATGGAATTATGTGGTGTGGAATTATGAGAAGTGGAGAGCACTTTATGTGGCATGGAATTATGTGGAGTGGAATTATTTTGCATTCACTGAGATAGACATGTTACTGTGTGTCGTGAACTACAATTATGTGACGTGGTGTGCAATTGTGTGTAGAGGAATTCAGTGGCGTGAAGTGGAATTATGTGACATGGTGTGAAATCAAGTGGTGTGGCATAGAATTAGGTGGCAAGGAGTGGAATTATGCTCCGTGGAGTAGAATTATGAGATGTGACATGGAATGGTCTGGCATGGAATTGTGTGGTGTGGAATTGTGTGGTGTGAAATTATGTTGGTTTGGGGAGATTAAATTTAGGTGGTACAGTGTGGTACAATGTGGAATTATGTGGTAAGGAGTGGAATTATGTCTCATGGAGTGGAATTATGTAGCATGATGTGGAGTCATGTGATGTTGCATGGAGTGAAATTATGTGGCATGGAGTTGAATTGTGTGGCATGGAATTGTGGGGTGTTGACTAGTGGAATTATGTGGTGTAGAGGAGAATTAGGTGGCGTGAAATTATGTGGAGAAGAATTGTGTTGCCTGGAATTGTTTGGCATGGTATTGTGCGGCATTGAGAGGATTGGAATTATGCGATATGGAGTGGAATTATGTGGCTTGGATTGGAAATATGAGGGTGGAGTGCAATTAGGTGCATGGAGTTGAATTGTGTGGTGCAGAATTGTGTTGCATGGAGTGTAATTGTGTTGACTGGAGTGGAATTGTGCAACGTGGAATTGTGTGGCGTGAAATGCAATTGTGTGATGTGGAGTGCAATTGGGTGACATGGAGTGTCACTGAGTGGAGTGGAAATCATATAGCATGGAGTGGAATTATGTGACATGGTAATGAATTGTGTGGTGTTGAGTGGAATTACGTGCCGTGGAATTATGTGGCATGGAGCCGAATTATGTTGATTTGAATTGTGTGGCATGGTATTACATGCCATGGATTGGATTTAAGTGGCGCATAATTATTTGGCATGGAATTGTGTGGCATGGAATTGTGTGGTGTGAAATTGTATGGCGTGCAATTGTGTGCCATGGAGTGAAATTTTGAGACATGGAATTGTGAGGAGTGCCACTGTGTGACATGGAGTGCAATTGTGTGGAGTGGGATTAAGTGATGTGGAGTGGAATTATGTGACGTGGTGTGGAATTATGTGGTGTGGAGTGAAAGTGTGTGGCATATAGTAGAATTATGTGGCATGGATTTATGTGATGTGCAATTGTGTCGCATGTCAAGGAATTGTGTTGAGTTGAGTGGAAATATGTTGAGCTGAATTATGTGGCACGAAAGGGAAGAGGCATTATGTGACACAGAGTGGAATTATGTTGTAGGGAGTGAAATTATGTGGCATAGTATGTGGCATGATGTGGAATTATATGTTGTGCACTGAAGTGGAATTATGTGGTATGGAGTAGAATTATGTGGCATGGAATTGTGTGAGTGGAAATTTGTGGCATGAGTGGAATTATGAGATGTGGAATTGTGTGGCATGGAACTGCGAGGCCTTGAGTGGTGTGGAATTATGTGGCATGGTGTGAAATGATGTGGTATGGAGTGGATTGAAAATAGGTGGAGTGGAATTATGTGACTTGGAGGGGTAATATATGGCATGAAATTATGTGGTGTGGAGTTGAATTACGTTGCGTGGAACTTGGTTGCGTGGGATTCTGTGGTGTGGAGTCGAATTGTGAGACATGAAATTGTGCAGCATGGAGAGCAATTGTGTGGCATGAAGGGCAGATGTGTAACTTGGAGTGCAATTGTGTGATGTGGAATGCCATTGTGTGGAGTGTAGTCATGTAGTGAGGAGTGGAATTATGTTACACTATTGAATTATGTGGTGTTCTGTCAAATTATGTGGCATGATGTGGAGTGGCATTATGTGGTGTGGAGTATAATTATGTGACATAGAATTGTGTAGCATGGCGTGGAATTGTGTTGCATTGAGTGGTGTAAAATTATGTGGCATATAATAAAGCGTAATTATGTATAGAGGATTTGAATTATGTGGCATGGAGTGGAGTGGAATAATGTGGCATTCAGTGAAGTTCTGTGGCATGCAAGGGAATTATGTGGCATGGAGTGGAGTCGAATTATGTGCAGTGGAGTGAAATTGGGATGCGTAGAGTGAAATCATGTGGCGTGGAACTGTGAGACATGGTATTGTGTGGTGTATAATTTTTGGGCGTGTAGTGGAACTGTGTGTTGTGGTGTGGAATTGTGTGGTGTGGATTTGTGTAGCGTGGAATTGTGTGGTATGTAATTGTGGGATGTGGAATTGAGTGGTGTGGAATTGTAAGGCATGGAATGGCATGGAGTAGAATTGTGTGAGATGGAGCAATAAATATAGGTAGTCAAATCAAACTGCAGATGGTGAAAATACGAGTGTTTGTTTATAAAGAAAACGTGTTGGTGGAATGTGGCTTCGACACTGAAACTAAAGGGAGCGCCATGTGTTGTGTGAAATATACTTCAATAAAGGTATCCTGGCTCTTACAAATAAGAAGAGAGGAATATATTCAAACTCGCGCCTCCAAGGGGTCCCTCAGTGCAGCCCAACACCCCTTCCCTTTCCCCTCCTCCACCCTTCCTCCCTCGAGGTCATTTGCTGAAACAGCAAGTTAGGAATGTGTCACAAACACCCGTTAACCACCCCGTTAATGGCAGATCCAAAATGTGAGGCTGTATTTATTTATTTTTTTATCAATTGCTGGTAGTTCAGCAGCTGTAAATTCGAATGCATCTGAAGGCAAGGGTGCTGTAAATGTCTGCATTTGCAAAGAATGTTTTGATGTTCCTAATTAGTCTTTCCCAACTTTTAAGAAGCACAGGCCTGCAACTGCGAAAAGACAGGGAAGTCATTCATAAAGAAGCAGGGATTAAATGTCCCCAGCATTTAGCAAAACAATGCTACAAGCTCCGCGTCGGGTGATACTCACAGCTGACGCGGAGAAAGCAGATGGCATAGAGCAGCTGTCTCAGAGACATCCTGTATGCAAGGTAACAGGGTCATTGATTGTTTACAGATATACATAAAAATAGCAATCTCTCCTTTGTATTGTGTATTGAATATATTCCTCACAGCAGACAAATAATTGTAGTGTGATAAAAATTGCGGTTGCTTTGTACTCGCCGATATTATTAACATTCAAAAATAATTCTGCCCATACTTTTGTTTACCTTCCTAAATTATCCCTATTGCGTCTAAGCGCTGGCACAGTCGGCTGACCCGTTTGTGAGGTTAAAGCAACACATACCTAAATAAATTTCCATTAAAAATACATAAATCCTAAAACCTGTCACCCCTGTTAGTGCTATACGGAGTCGGAGTCCCAGCAAAAAGAAAACAGTGTTCAAAGTTCACGTCGGGGGAGAGAGCGGCCGTGAAAGTGAAAGTGATCGAGATCGCGATTACGATCGAGTGCAATGGAGGGAGCGCGTGCACGTTCAAGTGCACTGTAGCATTAAGGCCAGGCAGCACTTTAAAAAAGCCTGTTTACAAAATGTCTCGGCCAGAACAGCGCAAGCGCTGAATCAGGCGAGACCTAAAAATATAATGGACAACTAACATTCTAGGAACTAATGTCCACAACAACCCGCATGCATAACCTCGAGCCAATGACTGTAATTAAGCAACGGATTGTAATTAAAAACTACGTTTCTAAGAACTAATATCTAAAGAAAACCCACGCAAGGCCTAAGGCAAATGACTATAATTAAAAGTATCAATGACAACTAGGATTCGAAGAAATAGTGTCTTAGGGACAATGGACTATGCCGAGCAAGGATCAACACATGCCTACTGGAACTGGTGATAACCTGAGGGTGCACACTCCTTGGAATCATAAGAAAGCTTCATACATAGTAAGACGCGGCTGTAGTTCAGGCCTACGAGATTTCCATTCACCACTCTTTGGCAGGGATATAGCGTCAAACCATGCCCAAACTGTCAGCTGTTGGACAAGACCAGGAAGGGTAAAGAATGCCTCGCCAAATGGTGATCACATTACAACATGTTGAATAGAAATCTGGATGAATATCGATGCAGTGAATGTGTTTATTAGAATCTGGCATTCGTTGTTTTTTCCCATGAATTGGTTAAATGTTTTTTTTTTCTTACACCGTATCAATTAATTCTATTTGTATTATACATATTAATTATAAGTAAGATGAACTAGGGAGGGAGGCCTTTTCACAGCTCACTTGTCTCTCAACCATGAGATATTACACCCACTTTAACAAGTTCATACTTTCCATTACAAACAGAGGTTCTATGCTGGAGCTTTGTGAATGGACTCCAAAATGGGAGCATTTTTGAGAACTGTGTGTCAGGTCCTTCTGGCTTCAGCCCATGAAGTGACAGAGGGTTTCCTCATAAGGGTGGCATGGCGGTGCTACAGATGGCATGAAGGACTTTTGTCCTTTCTTGGGACCACTAGTTCCCTACATCAATTTTATTTATCAGATTTTAAATAGCATCAACATGACTCTGGGGCGTTACAGCAATTCATTTTAACCAATCAGAGTACAACGGAGAACTTAGCAAATACAAATGGGCAGAGAAAATAAGATAAAACAGGCATTAATATTACCAGAGCATAGGCCAACCAATAACAATAAATTCATCAATAAGCCACAAAACTGAGAAAACTGCCATCAAGCCACGCACGGTCAGGAAAACTCAGAGGAATAGCAAAGTCAAAAGCAGAATGGAAACGCGAGACAGTAAAGGGCTGTAAATGGGCTGAAAACGGTATGGAAACTGTGGAGAGGAAGAAGTGGCTTCAGCGTACATTACAAGAAGGGGAAGCAGCCTATGGTTGCCAGTATGTACATGCTTACCAATCCCCATAGAGGTTGGAGGCCATGATTATGGAAAAACTTCTTCATGCAAGAGAAACCCACAAAAAAGAGCCACACACAGGAATTAATTCCTTCAGCAACCACATGCAAGCATCCCTTCAGAGGCATCACTAATACTGCACTTGCATTAGCTCGTAGCATGCACATGTAAGGTTCAGTTTTATCCCTAAAGAGATAATGTTCAGCTATTCAAGGCCCAATTTCGGATGTCCATCAGAGATGAATATGCCATTGTCTGTGAGAAGAGCAGGGGGGTTAATTAAAAACAGAGGGGCAGATTTATAATAACTGGCGCATCCCTGCATATCAGCAGGGATGCGCCAGTTATTGTGCTCCACAGCTCCGCCACCATGAATGCGCCGCATTTACAATGCGGCGCATCATGGGACAAAAACGGTACAGATGCGTGACGCATCTGTGCCGTAAAAGTGGCGCAGTGCTCCAGCAATGCTTTGGGGGGACCTATCTTCACAATGCTGCATCAATACTTACGCCTGCTTCAAGCAGGCGCAGGGTTTTGACGCAGCATGGGCTCAAAAGTGACTGAGTGAAATCTTGTAGATTTCACTCTGCCACTTTTAGGAGGCGTTCCTGCGACGGAACACCACCCCCCTGCACAGGTACGCCTACTGCTGGCGCAGGGCTTTACAACGTGATGCATCTCCCAGATGCGTCACATTGCGAATACACCGCAGCATGGCGCAGGATTTGCGCCGCCGCTGCGTCACAAAAGTGACGCAACGGCGGCGTAAATGAGGCGCAAGGGCCTCATAAATCTGCCCCAGTGTCTGTGGGCGTGAGGTAGTGGGTTAAATCAACTCATGCATGTCACAAAAATAAACAAGCGGCCGTGCGGCCGCGAAAGTGATCGCGATCAAACATCAAAGCAGCTGCAAAAGTGAAAGTACTCCCGTCAAGCGCGGCGCGCATGCCCACACACATGCACTGTTGGTCTAGGCTGGCCTGGCAGTACTTTTTGGAGCCCTCTCAATAAGTCTCGCCAGACCAGCGCATGCGCTGGGTCAGGCGAGTCCTAAAAAGTGGGGGGAACGGAATCCTTGGAATTGAAGAAGTAGGGGCACGACGTGCCCTGCTGATCCCGCCCACTTCGACCACTGCTCTGGATACTCATCTTGTACATAGGCAAGGCAACTACGGTTTGAATGAAATCTAGTGGGTCCATGACAAGGTTTATTTTCTTAGTACTACCCTATTGATTCGATTGGGTAAAGTATCTTTAATTTGCCGCACTGTCTAAACCAAACTTCAGGGCAGAATCAGTAAGGAAGAAAAACCCAATCCTTCGCGTCTAATGGCAGCTCTAACTCTTCTTCAATGGAGTTGATTGAGTTGAACGTAGGTCAGTGCCAATATCGGACAGCCTCGATGATAAATATGATTAGATGACCAACCTCTGCAACTCTAGCATTTTTCTGCCATAAATTGTTAATTCTCTTAGTCGTACTAACTCGAGCAGTAAATAGCATTTGAAGAGTACGCTCCGCATGTTCAGGAAACGCGCGCTCCATTGAGAAGAATTCACAAATAGTCTTATTAACTCACTTCTAGGCAGCCTATCTTCCAATGGCAGGAAGTCATTCTACTGCTGAGTTTGCCCTTTCTGATTGCCCTGCTCGCCTGTAGTGACGGGGGCGCTCGCTCATTATTTATTTCATTCAGTTGGTTGCAGTGCAGCCTGGGGTGCCGGCCCGTGACAGGAGGGACCAAAGGGCTGCTAGCGTAGGCTCCGGGACTCGGGAGTCAGGGCCGGCTTCCAGGCCCAGGCACAGCACCGCGCAACTCAAATAGTCAAGCCAGGCAGCGCAATCACAGGCAGGCAGCCACACCAGCAGCAGCCCGCTCCGCCGGGTCGTCTGCCCTGGTCCCTGGTCACCAACAGAAGGCCTGCTCAGTTGCTCACAAATAAATCCACCACAATCCACACACTCAGGAGACTCACCTGCGCAAAAATGCAAAGCACATCAGTGACTCACCTGCGGGCGACAGACAGTCGGCAGCAGGAAGGGACAGGCAGGCAGGGCCTAGAATTAAATAAATTAAATTATGGGGTGCCTATCCCTCAGTCTCAGTTGTTCTGGAATGCTACTCCTCTCGACCTGGCCTCGCATCACGACCCGGGTCACGCGCACTTTTTTTGCGCGAACCCCATTGCGTATGTCACCACCACCAGCCGCCCCATCCTAAGGTGGGTGAACTGAGACCGTGCAGACGCGGCGGTGGAGACATCTGCGCGCTGCGCGCGACCCACCCCCTATTAAAATGGAGTACGCTACACAGACAGTGCTCCGATGCGTTATGATATTATAGAGAATCCAGAGAGAGACTGTGCTTTTTTTGCCCCCGCACGGAGCACAGTAGTGTGTAAGTGACTAGTACTAGTGAACTTCTCTGTCTCTGAATTATTTTCTGACTAACGCAGCGCCGGGCCAAAAATCGGCCCCAGCAACAAAACGGGCCCCCTGCCGAAAAACCAGTCCCCACCCCGGGCAGCCTACTGGGGGATTGCCCGGTGCCCGGCATTGCCAGTCCGGCCCTGCTGCAGGATATTACAGCAGATTTAACAACAGTGACCACCGGGTTCTGAGTGACATCAGCAGGACTTGCAAGCTGCTGACATGGAATATCCCCTAAGTGAGGATGGTTCCAGATCTTACTCATTCCCTCACTCACCCACCCCACCCTCCTCTCATTGAGTTAAGAACCAGCTCTAGCTCTCAGGCACCAACATTTAAAATATATTTATATTCATTTTGTTTCCAGTTTATAAAACTGTGTAGAGGGTGCCACATTTAAACACTGACATTCACATTATCATTCTCACAATAAACAGAGGTGTACAGCAAGGGTGAATGAAGTATTACCTGCATAATCGACTTTTCCTGGACTTTTAACGAGGTTAGTCAAGCATATGTGGTGACAGTTTTCCTATATTTTCGCCTAATCTCACCTGAAACTGCAACTCTTACTCCGCATCGTCACTAAACTATGTTCTCTAAAAACCCTTTACTGTGTTTACTACATTCATGCCCTGTTTATCTCACTGGCAATTACCCATAAAATTGTTGGAGGAACGTGTCCCTATGTCGTGTTCTCTCCGCGAGGGCATTTTTATAGGGGGTAAATATGTGATTCAAGGGGCATCGTGTCTTCGTCTACCAGCTTCAGGAGATATTGATCACATTCTGAAACGGGCCTTCCGTCGCCCTTTGCATTTTGATACCTCGCTGGTGCCAAGTCCACTCTACCTGTCCACTCTGTCTGGCTCTTTATAAAATACGGTTCCACAATGGCGGTTGCAACCGTTTCTTTACTCCTGTGCTGCTGCCCAACCCTTTTTTTGCCAAACTTGTATGTTTTAAAATGCAATACTGGAACCCGAAATGGTATTGCATTTTACTTTACCACCGTGCTGGGAGCTCCAGGAAATGAAGTGGAAGGCAGATGAGATCCGGGCTCGCAGGCTACGGGCTCAAGCTCCCTCCCACCCACGCATCCATAATCATCGCCAAACTCGGTCCCAATACAACAATAAGCCTGCTTACTCCCCAGTTCCTTGCCACATTCAGTGCCAGGACTTTCTCTGGAGGAGAACTCTTAAAAAACCAATATCTCCCCGCCAGGAATGCTGTGTAACTGGTCTATTTTCTTATTTCTACTAGAAACAAACTAATTGATGCTGCTCTAAGTGGCAGGATCCATGTGTTTTCTTACTTTATATTTCGCACATCTATTTGTGTTTCTTTATGATTCTGTTTGTGTGGTGCGCCCATATTTAGCAGGCGATTGTTGCTGTAATGCACTATGGCATACTATACACCATTTGACTAATGCTTCACGAAGGGAGAAAAAAATGACATTTTCAATACCAATAGTTCACAACAATGTCATTGCGAGACCTATTGCATTGTAAATGCTTGTTCTTTTGGTTTTTAATGTGTTTGGGACGCGTGCACCCCACATTGCTGTTTCCCTATGGTCCCTGCGCAGGGGCAGCTGCTTATGGGAGGGGGGGCTCTCGGATGGCATTTTGTTTATTGGAGTTAGCACACACTCTGGTGCCGATTACGATCCGGTAAAAACCGGGTACGAACCGTCGGTCGGAGCGTTTTCTCCGTCCGACTCGTACCCGGTTGTAAAACTTTACAAACATGGAATTACGATTCGCACGGAAACACCATTTCCGTACGAGTCGTAAAAAACCACCGACCGACGAAAATATACGTACGAATGTGATCCGGGAATGCTGCGACGTGACGTCGGGACGCTGTCAGGCAGCGTTTCACGACCCAGGAAGTACGATTCGAACCGACAGCAGTCCGGACGGCAATATTTTCACGGCACCCAAAAAGTGCCGGAAAAGCGAAGTACGGCGTGAAACGACCAGAGTAGGTGGCCCGGTACGCGCCGACCCCCCCCAGCCCCCGTACGCTCGAGTCGAACCCCCCACCCAGCCCCCGTACGTTCGAGTCGAACCCCCCACCCAGCCCCCGTACGTTCGAGTCGAACCCCACATCCAGCCCCCGTACGTACGTGTCGAACCCCCCGTGTATGTACACCCGTGTACATGTCAAACCCCCCGTGTATGTACACCCATGTATGTGTCGAACCCCCGTGTATGTACACCCGTGTACATGTCGAACCCCCCGTGTATGTACACCCATGTACGTGTCGAACCCCCCGTGTATGTACACCTGTGTACGTTCGAGTCGTACCCCCACTCGTGTATGTACACCCGTGTACGTGTCGAACCCCCCCATGTATGTACACCCGTGTACGCGTCGAACCCCCCATGTATGTACACCCGTGTACGTGTCGAACCCCCCGTGTATGTACACCCGTGTACGTGTCGAACCCCCCGTGTATGTACACCTGTGTACGTTCGAGTCGTACCCCCGTGTATGTACACCCGTGTACGTGTCGAACCCCCCGTGTATGTACACCCGTGTACGTGTCGAACCCCCATGTATGTACACCCGTGTACGTGTCGAACCCCCCGTGTATGTACACCCGTGTACGTGTCGAACCCCCCATGTATGTACACCTGTGTACGTTCGAGTCGTACCCCCACCCGTGTATGTATGGTGCGTACCCCCAGCGCTGGGGGTACGCACGTACATACACGGGTGGGGGTACGACTCGAACGTACACAGGTGTACATACATGGGGGTTCGACACGTACACGGGTGTACATACACGGGGGGTTCGACAAGTACACGGGTGTACATACACGGGGGGTTCGACACGTACTCGGGTGTACATACACGGGGGGTTCGACACGTACACGGGTGTACATACACGGGGGTTCGACACGTACACAGGTGTACATACACGGGGGGTTCGACACGTACACGGGTGTACATACACGGGGGGTTCGACACGTACACGGGTGTACATACACGGGGGGTTCGACACGTACACAGGTGTACATACACGGGGGGTTCGACACGTACGTATGGGGGCTGGGTGGGGGGTTCGACTCGAACGTACGGGGCTGGGTGGGTGGTTCGACTCGAACGTACGGGGGCTGGGTGGGGGGTTCGACTCGAACGTACGGGGGCTGGGGGGGGTTCGACTCGAACGTACGGGGGCTGGGGGGGTCAGCGCGTACATACGGGGGCTGGGGGGGGTGTTTGGCGCGTATGCGGGCACATGTCTCCATGGTTGCTATGGGAGTTCGGTGCGGACGGTGTTTTTTGCATACGGTTGTAACATCGGACGCACGGGATGGATCGTAATTCCGCGGTCGGACTTGACTTTTCACATTTGTACGGTAAATCGTCCGTGGACGTGTCGGACACATTTTCCGACCCGAGGACGTGTGGGGAATAATTCCCAATGCGATTCGTAAGGACTTTTTCCCATGCGAATCATAATTGGCAGTTTGTACGGCACTTGTACGATTCGTACGGTAAAAAGACCGGATACGAGTCGTACGGGGAATTTTTTTGCCGGATCGTGATCGCCACCTCTGCGTTCACCTGACTTCAATATGGCACCTGGGGGGGTTTTGAGTTTGGGACATACCAGTGCTTCTGCCTGTCCCTTGTTTCAGTTAAGGGGCGTGATGTTGTGGGTGTTGCCTGGGTGACCGGACACTTTTTTTGTTTTTTGGTCTCGCCTAGGCAGCGCACATGCGCCGCTCTAGGAGGGCCTTTAGCCATCGATCTGCTCATTTTGAAGCACACTCGTGCTTGTGCGGCATCCACATTGCGGGAGCGAGCAGCGGCACGCGTGCTAATTGGCCGCTGCTCGCTCCCGCTAGGCGGATGCCGCCACAAGCATGAGTGTGCTTCAAAACAGCTGCTGCTTGTTTCAGCATTAGTTATTCACAGTCATTAAAAACAGCGGGGGCCGAGTCGGGTAATTAGTGCGATCGGTTTCACTTTCACGGCCGCCTCGATTTATGCCGGTTGTTTAATGTCAGTGAATTCCTTAACTACCGTCTCAAAACTTGTAAGTAGTGTGCCTCCTCCTAGTCCTACCTCGAGTACTTGTTATTTTAATGTGGCTTTTCAGTAGGGAAGGACAAAAATAACTTCCCGTGGTTTGTCCAGAGATAACATTATAAATAATTTCCATGAATCATTTCTTTCCTGAATACAAAAAAAACGTCACTGACATAATGTTTGTTTTTGGTATTAAAAGTGGCGGATAAGGAGGCTGGTGGGGTTACGGTCTGCCATGGAGGGGCTACAGATGCGGCCGATTTGACTCTGTGTTTTTAAAGCCTGCGCATGCGTGAGCGCTGGCGAGAAACTTCTCTTCCCCTCTCCGGTCAGCAGGTCACTGACTTGGCTTCTCAGGTGTCTGGGGGGTCCACCAGTTGGTAGTGCAGGTCAGTAGGGGGCAGCATGCCTATGGTCTTGTAGTGTGTTTAGTAGGGGTTTCTCCGAGGGGGTGAAATGCTATTCTTCCATGGCCTGGTTCAGTCACCGCAGCGTACCGTGCTTCTCAAATGCTGGGGGCCAACCTCCGTTGGGGCACATGCTGTTAGAGAGTGCGTGTGATGTTTTTACTGGTGAGAATCGTTCACCTTGGCTTCTGTATGGCAGCGAGTGCCACAGGTGAGATCTCCGTCAGTGCAAACTTCTTATAAGACTTTATAGAACCACCCCCTATATTGGATCATAGTGTGTAGGCGCAGAACTGCATTTACTCGTTTAGGCATTAGTGTAACTGTAACCCACTTCTGCCATATTTTCTTGCTCTTGGTAACATTGTGCACGTGGAGATGCTTCTGCATCCTGGCTTCTGAGGTATGAAAACTAAGAAGATCTTGCTTAGCCAAAACTGTTTACATATTTGCTGTTAGAAGGCCATCCTTTCTGTTCCCATGATTTCTGATAGGGACCTGCCAGCTCTTACTGTAACAAAACAGACATGTAACCAAACTCGGCACTTGTGTGTCTTGAAGTATGAATTTGTGTCTTGCTCTCTATATATTGCCATGCACCACTAACTGTTGCTAGGGGACACTCTGGTAACTTAAACCTCTGAATCACAGGTTATTAAATTAATGGTTATTTTGTAAATAAATGTCCTGATTGCACAATTTCCACTTGGGTTTGGTGTAATCTGTCCTTCTGCACCAATGTGTGTATGAGTTCAAATGAACTTCATAGTTTGTCCACATTGTTGGCTGAGTTCTTCTTTCTTTTAGTGAATAAAGTTTTTTTATTGCAACATTTAATGAGTTGATTAGCTTTACAAAGACATTTCCTTGGAAACATGAACTCATTAATAACTTATATTCACCACGAATTGTGCATTTCCTAAATCCCCAACAGTATTGTTGTAAGGATTCCATGAGCCCTGGTGCAAGCAAAAAAGAAGGCCTCTTTGACTGCTGTTAGGGTAGTAAACTTTCACAAGTATCAGGTGTGCATGGCCCCTCTGCGCTCTGGGGCCCGGTGCACTGCACCTGCTGTGCCAAAGTTAGCTACACACCTGATCCCAAAGGCGAGACCTATTGGCTATGCCAATGCTTGTTCTTTTAGCATGGTGCCCGCTTTATTCCAGGTAAGCTCTTCCTCCTGGTGGGTGTGTCTCCCAGTCACCTGCAGTGTACTCCTTGGCTGCCTTGTGGTGTTGGTGTCAAATGACACCTTCTTGCTGTTCCTTTGATTTTTTACTCGGTGGGTAATGAGTGATTTGGAATATACCCTGGTGTTGGCTGGGCCTTCCTCAGGGGTTTCTGTGTCCTCTCACCTACAGGCCGTTATCACTGCAGCTGTGGAGGCTGTGTTTCAGGCTCGTGAAGGGGCTCCTACAGCCAAGGTGCCTCGCCTGGACCCTGTGTTTTGAGGGGAGTGAGGATGATGTGAAGGGCCGGTTTGTGCAGGGCACTCACCTGGCTGAAGTCCTTCAGCATGTGTGGGAGAATTTGGACTTTGCTGTGACCGCTCCAGTCCCGGCTGAGGAGAACTTATTTTCACAGTATCAGTGGCAGAGCCAGATTCTTTGCCCTTACACACCTCCATCCGCAGGGTGCTGTCTAATGAGTGGAAGGATGTGGAGAAGCAGCTTCTTACCCACACCCACAAAGCCCTCCACAACACCGGACCCACCTACATGAACCACCGCCTCACGGTCCATGCACCCTAAAGATCCCTCTTCTCAGCCCAGCTCTAACTTGCTGCGGTGCCGCGCATCAAGAAGACCAGAAAAGGAAGCCGCTCCTTCTCCTTCTTCGCGACCAAGGCGTGGAACACCCTCCCTCTCCACCTCCGACATCAACACTCTCCAAGTTCTTGAAGGACCTCAAGACCTGGATCTTCGATGAATCACCATGATCATCCAGGAGCTGCACCCCCCACCCAACAGCGCCTTGTGACCATTGCGGGTGAGTAGCTGTGCTTAACAAACCCTTGATTGATTGATTGATTGATTGATTGATTGTCCTGCCCTCATTTTTGACTGAAACGTTATGGAATGCTAATTTTGTAGAAGAGTTTCTGTCTCTGTGAAAATCAATAACATTATGAATGGTTTGTCATCTCAAGGGGCTGTGGTGTCAGACGATGCTTTGCTTTCAGATGCAGTGGACCAGAAGTTGGAGGGGGCTGTGAAGTGGGCCTATACTGCCTCGAACTTTGCTGTTCATGCCAATACCTATTCCACCTACGCTATCTAGTCCCTCCTTAAGGACTTTCATTCCCTGGCTGATAAAGCTCAACCTTGGAAGATTTTTCAGCTTTGTTGGATATAATGGAGCAACAGGTGTGGTTTCTTGCGCGACCAATCCAGCCCGTCGCACTATTTGGATGCAGTCTTGGGATACCGATGCCTCTCACAAGGCTGTACTGTTGAAATTGCCTTTTACGGGGTTTAATGCATTTGGCAGTGATTTGGAGGAACTGATCAAGAAATTGTCTGAAAACTGGAAGCTATTGACTCATGTTCCTTCTGTGTCTAGGGGCAGGGGTTCTGGGGGCAAAAGAGCTTGTCCCGCTGGGGGTAGGGCTCTGCCACCTCAGCCCTTTTGAGACGGACTGTGGCCAGGGTGCCCCTCATGCTGCTAAGTCCTGGTACTCCACTGCTGCAGCCTTTCCAGCCCCTCCCAAGGCATGACTACTCCAAGTTCTGTCCCATCAGGGAGCATTCTTTGTTCCTTCGAAACATTTGGACTCAACCCATGACTGGTGCCTGGGCCACCCAACTGTTCTCAAAGGGCTACAGGATAAATTTTGGCGACACCCCGCCTCACCGTTTCTTCAAGACTCCTGCTCCTCGGTCCCCAGCCATGTTACCTGCTTTTCTTTAGGGGGTCAGCTGCTGCTTCAGAAGGCATCTATTGTTCCTGTCCCTCCAAAGGAGTGGTTCCCAGGCTATTATTCTTCCATATTTTTGTTACAGAACGCTTCCAGGGAGTTCCACCCAGTCCTGGGCTTGAAAGTAGTAAATCAGTTTATCCCTTATGCTTCTTTCAAAATGATCTCTCTTCAGCTGATTCTGCCGCTCTTGAGGAAGGGTGAGTTCCTGACATGCATCGACCTCCTGGATCCTTACCTCCATGTTCGGATGCATCCATATCAGCGGCAGTGCCTCCGGTTTTCTGTCCAGGGCAACCACTTCCGGTTTTGGATCCTGCCCTTCGGGTTGGGCTCTGCTCCAACGGTGTTCACCAAGTTGTTGGCTCCTTTGGTGGGTATTTTGCATTCAGAAGGTATCCACATTTTTCCTTATTTGGATGACCTCTTGCTCTTTTTCCACTGCCCAGACAGAGGTGCACAAAGTGAATAGGCGGCTGTAGGATTATGGCTTCCTGATCATCTGTAAAAAATCCTAGGTTCAGGATCTCTTCTTCATCAATCTTGCTTCAAGGTGGACATGGGGGAAGTGGTGGTGTAGGAGAAGCGTTGTGCTTGTCCCTGCACCCACCTATCTTCTCTCCTGCTTCGCCTCTCAGCCTCTTTCCATAATTGGCTTAGCAGTCAGGGGAAGATCTCCTTCACTTTGGCTCTGATCCCTTTGGGGAGGTTGCTTCTATAGGCCCTTGTTCACCATCCCCTGTGACATTGGGAGCCATTGTCTCAGAGGTGCGAGGTATTAGTTCCGGTGATGCCTCAGATCTGCAGGGCTCTCCAGTGGTGATTGTTTCCGGTTCATTTGGCCAGATGTTTTTCTTTGGATCCTCCTCCTGTCTTGGTGCTCATGACTGATGCCAGTGGGATAGGCTGGGGTGCTACTCTGGGGAAGGCCAGTACCCTGGGGAGATGAGATCAGTTTAATGCTCTGCAGTCTTCCAATTGGAAGGAGCAGGCAGCTGTCTTGCAGGCCTTTTGTTTTTTCTGTTTGCTTTTGGTGGGCACCTCTGTGTGTGTGCAAACAGACAATCAGATTGTCCGCTCTTATCTGAACCTTAAGGGAGGCATGTGTCCATCATTGTTTCCTTTGTCCTGTAAGACTTGTCGTCTCCATCTCCAGTCTCTGCGTCAGCCTATCTTCTGGGCAGGGAGAATGGGCCTGCTGATTCTCTGAGTCAGAGGTTTCATTCTTTGGTGACGATGTGCTTGGGTCTGGGGATGTTTCAGTTGATCCAATGTCAGTTTGGTCGCCCATGGCTGGATCTGTTGGCCACCGAGGAGAATGCCCTGCTTCCTCACCTTTATTGTCTGGTTTCCTCATTGAGGACTTGGGCAGTGGATACTTTGGCGATTCCCTGGCTCAGGGGTCTTCTTTACTGTTTTCCTCTAGCCGGCTTCTCCCTCTGGTGATTTGGAAGGTGGTCCTGGAGCAGGCGGAGTTTCGACTGATTGCACAGGCTTGTCCAGGCGTACTTGGTTCCCAGATTTCCTCCGCTGTGGTCCCACTGGGTGTTTCCATTCCACTCGTCTCCCCTGCATCAATCACTTCTTCCCCTGAACACCCATTGCAGGTTGAGGCCGGCGATTTGGCACTTGAAAGGCAGTCCCTTTTAGGGCAGGGTTGTTCTGTGGATGTTGCTGAATTGATACAGCGGTCTCGTCGGCCTTCTACCTTTAAGGCTTATGATAGCCATTGGCAGAATTTTTCTGTCTGGTGTCAGGATAGGGTGTTTTTCTCCTCTTGTGAGCCAACGGCTGTTTTGGAGTTCCTTCGATTTAAAAAAAATATATATATCTTTATTCAGATTTTTTCACACAATTATCGCCTCCCCCCACCCTCCCGGGTCAGACAAGTATACATACAACTTCATTACTCACATTAAATTATAATCAACAGTAGCATTCTTATTCCAACATACATTTGATTTTTCTTCATGAAAAACTGCTACAATTGACTTTGGGCTAGACACCATTCTACAAGAGGAGTCCAGATCCTCAGCCCTATTTTACGCCGTTTCTTGCCTTTCCGTTTGTAAATGGCAGCCTCCAAATTAGAGATAGCTAATAACCTGGCTAACCACTGTTGGAAGGACGGTGCTATAGGGTCCAGCCATGCTGAGGCTATACATAATCTTAAAAGACTGCCATTGCAATAAAGATGAGCTCATGTCCTATACTGGGGTTGCTAGGATCGACGGCCTCTAATATGATTACTTCGCTAGACAGAGCTATATCCCTTTGCAATACTGCAAACAAAAAAAATTCTATATCTTGTTTTAGAGATGATAGTCCTACACATGTGGAGAAAATATGTACACAGTTAGCATTAAAAACCATGCATCTTGGGCAACATGTTCCCTTGCCACTCCCCTATTTGGCAATTTTATCTGGCGTATAATATAGTAAAAAACAAGTATTGTAAAACTGTGCCTGTAGTTTGGTTGAAATGAGAATAGTTTGAGAGTGAATAAGCATAATTAAATGCAACAGAAGATATTCCTATTTTTCCTTGCCATTTCTGTGAGCTTTTCTCCATATCATCCGGAAACAGTGCGTTGAGAAGGGAGTAAATTCCCCCAATAGTACTTTTTCTGGTGTGAGTAATTGTTTCCACTAAAGTTGTTTTTTCACACAATACCCTCCCCCCTAGCTTTCGTGTCAGAAAGTCCCTAATTTGAAGATATTTAAAAAAGTCCAGTCAGTCTAATTGGTAGTCTTTTTTCGAAGTTTCAAAGGATTGGATCCCTGTAGGGGAAAAGAGGCAACCTAACTGAACTATTCCCGCCTTATCCCATCTGTGTATACAGTTGTCTCTAAAGATTTCCGGAAGAATTGGGTTGTCCCTTAGGGGGGTGTAATATGATATTCGCCCTAAGCCCAGCATTCTTTTAACGGCCTTCCATACCTTAAACCCACTGTAGAGAGTTTTAAATTTGACTTTTTTATGATAGCTGTCGTGCAAATTTCGCCATAAGTACCCTTTGCTTTTATTACCAAGAATTAATTGAAAAATAGAAGGTGTGTCGCTATATATTGCGAAAAGCAATGGTGAGCAAGGGCAGCCCTGACGTGTACCTCGGGATATTCTTAATGCTTTGGTTAGGCTTCCATTCACCATTACCACTGCCTTGGGGCTGATGTACAATTTTTGCACTGCCTGAATAAAGCCTTTCTTTATGTCAACCCTAGACATAGAGGCCCACAGAAATTGCCAGGAGACCCTTTCGAAAGCCTTCTCAGCGTCGAGAAGGATCAGCGCCATAGGGTCTCCTGTAGCCTCTGTACTATCAAATAGAGTGATTACTCTCTGGATGTGATTAATAGTCGATCTACCTGGTATAAAAAAAAACATGCTGGCACTTAACAATGACTTTATGGATAATAGGGGCAATTCTATTTGCCAGAGTCTTTGAATATATTTTTGAATCTGCATTAATAAGAGTAATGGGGCGGTATGATCCTAGCTGCTCTGGGGGTTTGTTTTTCTTGGGGAAAATAAAAATTATTGCCCTGGACCAGGAATTTCGAGGCTGTCCGCCTTTAAAAATATGTGTAATTAGCTCTAATAAAATGCTTTTGATCTGATCTATGAAGACTAGATAGAACTCGGAAGGGATACTATCCAATCCGGTAGCTTTCCCTTTCGGCAAGTTTTTGATAGTGGTTAAGATTTCCTCTAAGTTAGGGGGCTCCTCTAAAGTAGTCTGATCTGCCTCCTCAAATATATCGTACACGCCACTATCTAGGTATCTTTCAATATTTGCTAGGTCCCCCTTCCTTCCTCCGTATACAGATCTCGATAGAATTGCCAAAAGGCCTCGCTAATAAGTTCAGGGTCGGATAATTGGCCCTTTACTGGATCATATATTTCACGTAGCAGATTTGATGTGGTTTGTTGCCTCATTCGTACGGCAAGCTGATGGCCAACTTGTTCATTCACCTCATATACCATTTATTTTCGTGATGTTGCCTTTCTGACTGATTTATCCGTAATAATATTGGTAATTGCAGCCTTAACGATTGCTACCTGATTTTGTATTTTTGTAACTTCTTCTGCCCCTTGGCCCCCACTTGTCACCCTTATCAGCTCTTCTTCCGCCAGCCTAAGATTTTCCTGTAATCCCCTCATAGATTCCCTATCCAGTTTGTTAACCCTCAATCAATATTGCAGCGTCTCACCTCATACCCCTGCCTTAAGGGCATCCCACACTACATTGATTGAAGCGCTCCCGATGTTATCAGCTAAAAAATTGGGGATCCACTCTCTCATGTGGGCACAATATTTGTCTTCTAACAGCAGGGCCTTTTCAAATGTCCAGGATATAGGTTCTGTGTTTCCTGGTGCAATATCCAAGGTACAAATTAGAGGATTGTGATCAGATAGGATTCGAGGCAGCTTCTCCATATGACACTTAGCTTTGAGTGAATTTGACATTAATACATAATCTATTCTTACATGGGTAAGATGCAGATTAGAGAAGAAGGTATACCCTAGATCATTAGGTTTGGAAACCTGCCAGCCATCCACTAGCCCATGCATGTAACAGATATGTTTCAATGATTTAAATACATTAGGTTTGCGGCCAATGTATTGCCAGTCATCTTTCAAAGACCAATCATTAATATTAAAGTCTCCACAAACCATTAAAGATAGAGGCCAATGTGTGAGCTCATTGGAAATCTCGTCAAAGACTGAAGGATCATCACTATTACTCCCATATATAGCGCACAATGTTAGCTTCTGCCCCTTGCCATATTGGCATTCCGTAATTGCCCAACGGCCAAATGTATCAGTTTTAGAGTGATTAAAAACATGCCCGCTGCCCTTGGCTCGAATAGCAACCCACCGCACCCGAGCCCCCTGTGACGTAGCACAAACCAATCTATATCCTAATGTGTTTAAAATATGCCTTTGTGAACCCTCTATGTGTGTTTCTTGTAAGCACACGATATTCGCGCCCCAAGCTTGTAACCCAATTGCTACTATTTGCCTTTTTTAAATATTATTTAAGCCACAGATATTTAAGGATAAAACTTTTAGCATCCCCATATTATTAAAATGAATGATCCGGATTTAGCGAAAGCCCATTTGTTAATCTGCCTTTTAATATTACCTGATGAGTTTTCTCTCACTTGTTTTGACAACCTGACGGCCCCCCACACTCCCCCCCTCCCTTCCCTCTCCCAGCCACCACCCAACACCACTCTTGGAGGTTACCTGGCCACCGCTGGGTCAGGGGTTTGACATCAGTCATTCAGAGCCCCGCGAGCCCGCTGAGCCCCCCCCCCCTATGAGATAACTTTCTAAAAAAGCTGTAAATGGGTGGGAAAACCCTCCATGCACAGCTAATCATAAACCAAACCCAACAAAGAAAAAGATTGGGAGGAAAAAAAACACACAAAAAAACCCCAGAAAGCCCCCCCTAGGTTATTATAACATCCGATTCCTTAAGTCAATACTGCTACCTAGCTCAATCTGTCTGGCCTAAACAATGCAATATCTAATGTGATAACCAATGAGTTCATTACTTGGGTCCCGAAACTTCCTCTAAATACTTTTTAGCCTGTATTTCTGAGATGAAGCTACGAGTAGCCCCTTGGTAAACAATTTTAAGTTTGGCCAGTTTTTGAAGGTACACCGTTGCCCCAAGTTTCTGAAAGGGGTCAAAGGGCTGCCTGAGTCTCCACCTGCGCTCAACTGTGGCATGCGCGAAGTCTGGTCTGGTAAAAAAAGTTATTCCGTCAAATGATCGTTTGTTTGTAGGTCTAGCCATATCGTAGAGAGCTTGCCGGAGTAGAAAATTACCAAAGAATAAGAGCATGGCACGTGGGTGTTGTTGTGATACCGGGGTGCGTTTACTGGGATATAGAGGAAATCTATGAGCTCACTGGATTTCTTTATCCCAATCCTAGTCTTGTAGCTCCGGGAATGCTCCTTTGAGAAGCGCAATCATGAATTTCCTTGGATCATCTTTTTCGATACCTTCTGGAATCCCCAGAAAGCGGAGATTATTGCGCCTCTGCCGGTTTTCCTGTTCCTCGACCTTCCACATAAGGTCTTTAACTATACCCTCATGCTCGTCATTCTATGTTTTCAGCGTAGTAACATCCTTTCTAGTTGCTCAGTTCTTACTTCCACCGAGGCCATTCAATCAACAATTTCGGCACAGGTTTTGCCCACCTTCCTGACTGCCCCTTGTAATTTTAGCCAAACGAGATCAATGGCTATCCGCTTTCACTTCTGCCTGGAAGCTCTTAATAGAGTGTAGAATATATGTTAGAGCTGGCTCGTTTCTCGATTCACTGTGTTCACCCACTTTGGCGCTCCCCGTAATTGTTTGATTGCCACCAGAGGTTGTCGTAGAATTGGAAAATACTGGGAGCGGGGTATCATCATAGTCCCACTTTAGATCTGTGGTATCTTCTTTATCGGAAAAGTCACAGTTTTTTTTATGCCGGCCCCTATTTTTCTTCTTTTGCAGTTTTTTTAGGGTATTTTTCTGCTTCTGAGGATCGGTGTTTGAGCTTCTGCACCACTTACTTCCCTCCTCCCCGCTTGATAAATAAATGCTAATATCTGATAAATCTGACTCCTCAGTTAGGGAGAAAAACTTATCCTGGTTATCAGGCGTTTTCAGCGTATACTCTTGCTGAACATAGTTAGTGTCTTGGGCAGAGAGTAAAGCATTTGAAAATTCTTCCAGAGTAATCATGCTGCCACTTAGAATACTGATGTTATTGCTGGGGCTGCCAGAGTGATGCATCAGGCTCCCTTCCCCCTGTGCTGAAGGCGTTGCACTGGCTGGAGGCTGAAGTTCATTTGAGTCTTCTGGTAAATCGATCTGTCCTCCTTCACTCTGTCCTGCCATCACCTCAGTCGCTCCAGGAGTATTTACTGGAGAAATAGAGTAATTTTCCACCCTAATCACAGCGCCAAAACTGCTGGTGATCAAAGGCTGAGAGCTTCCAGTTTCATTTGCGAGGCGAGCAGAACCTTTTTTTATAGTCACTGTTCTCGCTGGGTTGTTTTCCATAGCATTTTTATTGGAGCTCTCCCCTTTCTCCCCTTTCTCTCCCCCGCCTTTACTTTTTGTACCCAGGGTATCCGGCCTTCTCTGCCGGGTTATTGCTGTCGCTGTACTGGCCTGCAAAGATACAGTAATATTCTTTACTTTAACGGCTCGCGCCCCCTTGCCTGTTACTCTTACTTGTTTGACGTGGCTGTTGATACACTGTAGCACCAGGGATATACCGGTCTGCCAAAGATCTCCGTGACGGCTGCAGCTTGAAGGAATCTGCCAGTTTCCCCTCTGTAGAAGGAGTGCGCGACTGCTCCTTACTGTGTCTCGAGCCGGTGAAGCCGATGGAGCTGATGGAAGCTCACACAGGGCAGTGTGAATCCGGGAAGCCCGAGCCGGACGTACGTCCTCGAAGCGGGGGAGATGCGCGAGCTCGAATCTCAGGCCGCAGGTAAGGTTTACATAAAAGCCTTTGGATGGGCTTTTCTGCAACATTCCTTACAATCGGAATATTCTGTGAGGCACACAACACCTTCTAGCTTGACTTCCGAAAGGTTTTTTATCCTTTAATCCATAGATTGCACAGTTCTCAGGGGGATGCTCAGCAGAGCATCGCAACGGCGGTGTCAGTCAGACGCCATCTTGCCTCCTACCATCTTGGAGTTCCTTCGAGATGGTTTTCAGCTGGGTTTGGCTGTCTCTACTCTCTATAGTCAGCTGGCTGTGGTTCATGCTTTTTGAGGGGATTATGTTTTGCCAGTGGCCCATCTAGCGGTTCGTTTGCTGCGGAGTTGTTCTCTTCAGTATTCAGTGGTGCATTCCCATATGCCTCATTGGGATTTACTTTTGGTCTGCAGGGTCTGCAGGGTGCTCCCTTTGAGCCTTTGGATTTGGCAGACTTTAAGTTTCTTTCAGCCAATGTTGTTTTTCCTAATGGCCATTTCCTCAGGGACACAGGTGGGAGGGCTTAAGGCCTTGCTGTCCTCGCCTCTTTCCCTCATTTTGTTCCGTACAAGGTGGAGCTTTGTCCTAGTCTAGCTTTTCTCCCCAAGGTAGTGTCTTCTTTTCATTTGGATGCGGATATTGTTATGCCTTCCTTCAATCCCTCCCCTGTGTCGGCTAAAGAGGTCTGTTTGCATTCTTTGGATGTACATTTTGTGCTTTCTGTTTATTTGTTAAGTTTGGGGGTTTGGTTCTGCATGAAGGAAGTAAACTCATAACGTAAGGACTGTGACGAGGAAGACATGGACTTGAAGTAATGAATATTACCAGTAAGTGACCGGGCATTAATACTGAGATTGCCCTAAACTCACATGTCAGATGTTTCTGATTTTCTCTGTACCATAGGAATGAGTACAGGAAGCACTTGGTATCCAAGGCCTCACAAATAAAGATGGTGTATCACTTTAGCAAGATTTGCTATTGTGTAGTGTTCCTCCCACTAGGGGGCGATGTGTAACAGTGGAATTAGCAAAGGAGGCGCAAGTGATATGCTACTTCATTTTATATTTCATCTCTGTTAGAACTGGGGGTCTCTAGTTGGCAGAGGTAGGTACCTTTGACCAAATAGGGACCCTTGCTTCTAGTCAGGGTAAGGGGGTACACTACTAAAATAACCCCTGCTCACCCCCTTGGTAGCTTGGCACGAGCAGACAGGCTTATCTCAGAGGCAGTGTGTAAAGCACTTGTGAACACATACAGCAATCCAGTGAGAACACTACAGATGGACACCACACAGGTTTTATATAAAAAAGAAGTATTCTTTATATAGACTTATCACAAGACCACAAACGACAAAAATCCACAATACTGTACTTTAAAAATGGTAGAAATAGCTTAGTTCTCTTAAGATGGTAAATGTGACACTTTAAGTTCTATGTACCTTTGGATGCGTAACGCTATACAACTAAAGTGTTGCAGGGAAGGTGATGCATCGGTTCCTTACACGCAAGAACGGTGATGCGTCGGCTTCCTACTGCTGTGTAGGGGATGGTGATGCGTCGGTTCTTCTCTGCATGGGGAACTGATGCGTCGGTTTCTTACTGCGCTTCCGTGGTGGTGGGACCCGCAACGCGGTGATGTGATGAAGATCCTGTGCAATGAAACAAAATGGCGTCTTCTTCTTGATGCGACAACGATGCGTGCACGCGCGACGGCCGTGCGGCGACTCAATGAATTTTCTGAGCCGCTACAGGCTCTCCGACACACTTCTCTGGTGATGCGACGGCGCCTGCTGCAACGGTGACACTCTTCTCCAGGGATGCGGGGCGCCTCGGTGATGTGATGCGGCAGCGGCGGCATGCTTTCTCAGCGATGCGACAACAGCGGCTGCAGCAGCGACACTCTTCTCCGGTGATGCGACTGCGACACTCTTCTCCGGTGATGCGAGGCGCTTCGGGTGATGCGATGGTGACAGCGGCAGCGGCGACACGCTTCTCCGGTGATGCGACAGCATCTGCTGCGATGGCGACACTCTTCTCCGGTGATGCGTGGGCAACTGCTGCAGCGGCGACACGCTTCTTCGTCTTGAGTCGCGCTTACAGCTCCCAGCGACACGCAGTCTCTCAGAAGGCCCAGCTCAACAGCAGGCACTTCAATTCCCAGCAAGGGAAGGCAGGGGAGCTGGTTGGTGAAGTCTGTTGTCCCTGAGACTTCAGCAGGAGGCAAGCTCTAACTCAGGCCCTTGGAGATCCTTCACAAGTTGATTTGAAAAGCACAAAGTTCCTTTCTCCTTTCTTTGGCAGTCAGGCAACCACTGCAGGCCAATCCCCCAAACAGCACTCAGCTTATGGATAGTCTCTTCCTCAGTTTCCTCTCCTCAGCAAAGGTTCTTCTTGTTTCCCAAAGTGATCTAAAGTTCTGGGGTCTGGGTCCCCCCTTTTATTCTCATTTTCTCTTTGTTCTCTGAAGGCAGAGAGGCCTTTGCCTAGTCCAAACCAGTTCTGGTCAGTCGTGGAGCACTTTGTTTACATGACTCCTTCTTTCCTTTCACAGTGTAGGCCAGGGACATCAGAAGCACCACAGGAGGTGGAGCCAGCATTGTGGAGGGAAGGCCCAGCCCTATTCAGGTCCCAGGTGCAACTCCTCCCACCCATCTACATGCAGAGCTCTCTATTCAGCCCTGTGCTAACTCACCCTGTCTCCTGGAATCCCCCAGGCCCTGTCACTCACACTCCAGACAAAGAATACACAACCTAGCAGAGGCAGGATTGGATGGTTAGGCAAGAAAAGTGGTATTTTCAAACACAGAATGTTAAAACCAACTTCACTAAAATATGTATTTTATCATTCTGAGTTCAGGCATACTAAACTCGAATTTCTACCATGTTCCCTGAGTCAGTTAGGATTATAAGATGTTATAATCAAACTGCCCATTCTGGCCTACGGGGAACAGGTACCCTTGCAATAGTGAAAAATGAAAATGGCTGTAATTCACTATTAGGACATGCCACACACACCAGGGCATGTCCTACCTTATACTTACAATGCATCCTGCCCTTGGGGCTACCATAGGGGTGTCCGACATGAACAAAAGGGAAGGTTTAGGGACTGGCAAGTGGGTGCACTTGGCCAGTCAGCATGGCCGTACCAGACTTCACACAGGCTCTGCAATGGCAGGCCTTAGACACACTTTACAGGCTGCTTCTGTGGGTGGCACAACCAGTGCTGCAAGCCCACCAGCAGCATTTGATTTACAAGCCATGGGCACACTCAGTGCACTGTACTAGGGCCTGATAGGTGAACCAAACCCGCCAATCATGGAGTCACTAATCCATAGGGAGCACTTGCACTGTGGCACTGAATAGCAGCCCTATTTTGTTCAATCTTTATCTTTGCCCTCTGGTGAGCTTGATTAAATCATTTGGTATCTCGGTTATTAATTATGCCGATGACGCGCAGCTCACCTTTTCCATCGAGGGCAAAGATGCGGTGTCGCTGGAGACTTTCCATCAATGTATGGCGTCAACGGCGGACTGGCTGAGGCAGAACTCTCTGCAGTGTAATAGCTCTAAAACAGAGGTATTGCACTGCTCGCTGGACCGCGTCCCTCGGCCACTGCCTCCTGATTTTTGGCCTACCTCCTTTCAGGAAGCTCCTTTGGCAGCAGCATCCGCCAGGAATTTGGGCGTTGTGCTTGGGCCCAACCTTCAACTGGACCTCTTCGTTAATAAAACTGTGACCACCTGCATGATGCTGCTCCGCATGCTGTGGAAGATTCTTCCACTGCTGCCGGCTCATGTTCGACCAGAAGTGGTGCGCGGCACCATATTGAGCAGGCTGGATTATTGCAACGCACTACTTCTGGGAGCTCCAAATAATTGGATGGCCAAGTTACAACGCGTGCAGAATATGGCGGCCAAGCTGGCTCTGTCCCGTCGCCGATCTGACTCTTCCTCCACGGCGTTAGCCGATCTTCATTGGTTGCCTGTCTCACAGCGAGTTATCTTTAAAGCACTCTGTTTAGTGTTTAAAGGACTTCATGGGCAAGGACCTGCTCCATTGCAGGAATTGTTCCAGTGGTATGTGCCCACTCGCTCCCTTAGGTCGCTGTCAGCACACTTTGTGGTAGTCCCAAAGATACTGAGGGCTCGGATGGGCGGCCGAGCCTTTAGTTTCGTGGCAGCTAAACATTGGAATAATCTTCCTCGGCTGTTGAGAAGTTCTGGGGAGTTTTCCTCTTTTAGAAAGGAATTAAAAACATTTCTCTTTCCTAGGCATGATTAATTTCCTCCGAATGTTTTGTGTGGTGTAGGTATAACTGTCTAAAAGCGCCAGGATACCCTTCGGGTGACAGTCTGCGCTATACAAATACGCCATACATACATACATACAGTGGCACAGTGCCCAATCATCTAACACCAGCAAAAACACACGAGGCCACAGCAAAAAAATGGAAGGGAGGCCAATGGTACCAGGTCTAACAATCTCAAATTTCGCCCATGCAGCAAAAGAGTGATGCTATTCTGTCATCATGTACATGGAATCAGTGCATCACAATTTACATGGCCAGCCTTTCTGTTTGAATTACTGCAAATATGCCTGACTCCAGCGCTACAAATATCATTGCAGTCTTTCATTGTTCCCCAAATAACTGCCTATTACCATTCCAAATATATGTCATTTATCTTCCATGATGGAAACGCAAATGGTTAATGTTTGTGGAGATTTAGAATGCAACCTTGTTTGGGGCGGCCATACAATGTCTCCAAAGACATGCAATGCTCCTCAAACAATAAATGTTTTGTTAATACACCCAATCTGGACTTCTGACATATTTCCAGGTGTTCTGTACTCTCATCACCTTGTAAAGATGAGTGAAGAGAGACTGTGAGCATGCACTTTATCATATCCAAATAAAAGCAATAACAGCCTACCCTTGTTTATCTTTTTCTGGCCTGGACTGTGCGTTAGACAATCTGGCAGTTTTTCGGAGGTGATTAATCTTTGGGGGGAGGGGGGGCGGGTGGCTCCCCAGCTGTGCACTGCTCTTTTGCCCTATGGGATGTATCTAAAGAGTATCTTCACCCATATTCAATGCTGGCCATTGCGTCCGTAAGCCATATTGTAGAGTGCCGATAGTTGATGGCATTTGATTCTTGTGAAAGGGAACAAGTCGTTTTGCTCATACCCATGATGAGCAAAATTCCTTCAGTCTCATTTGTCAATGTCCTTACTTCAATCCAGCATCCGTTGACTCTGTGCGTAGCACTTTGCGCAGGTGGGGTACAGCTGGGAGACCACATATTCTGTGAACTACAGCATACGTCAGATACATTGAACAGTGTATAAAATGATGGTTCCCTTGGCTCAGAATTCCAGATACATTGGATGTTCATGGAAAAAGACATCCCTTCCCTGCCAGGACCTTAGACAATGAACCACAGATATTACCAGTGTTTTACACCCCTTCCCCATTCCAGTTGGGCTGGACATTACCTACTGTAGTGTTGTTAGTCCGGAACAGACGACACCAACACAACAGGTATTTTGGTGGGAGCTTTATTCTTACACTTCTGCCTTCTTACTTTCCCTGCTTCTTACTGTCTCACCTGACCCCTCCTCCTTCTCCTCCCTGTGCCCTTCCCAAATTACATGGGCTGGGCCCGTCCTAGTGCTCATCATATCCCACAACATTACATCTCCCCCGTTCTTACACAATTTGAAAACACCCATGAGATGTCAGTCCATATCAAGCTAAACAACAGAAAAAGAAAACATCATAATTACAGTTCTTCAATGAGACGCACAGGTCTTTGATGAATTCGTTGGAGTCGGGGAGCCACAATCTCCGATGTAGTCTCTTTCAATGCACTATCAGGCACAACCAACATTTCTCTAACAATGGGTGTGCATTTCTGAAAGTGCAACACATTCCTTGTGATCCTTTTATCCTCTGATTCAGCTGTAACCATAGTTCCTTTTTGTTTGGTCACCAGCAGTGGCCACGCATGATATCGACAGTCAGCTTTTCTTGATTGTTCTTGCCGTACCAGCACCCAATCTCCTTCCTGAATGGATGGCTGTGCAGCTTTCCTCCGACTGTCCGCATATTCTTTCATCTTCTCCTTTTTCAGTCGGTCTCTTGCGACTACCCTCGTGATCAGAATATCGATGAGTACCACTAGCTATGTCTTTCCAGGCTGGTTTTCTTGTGCGCACTGTGCGACCCAACATTAAGGTTGCGGGACATCGGTCTGTGGTAGTATGTGGTGTAGTTAGATATGCTCGTAACACCTCATTTGAAGCCACTTGAACATCACACTTTGAAAGTTCTGCTTGCTGGATGGATTTTTTTAGAGTGGACATAAATCTTTCTACCATCTTATTGGCCTGTGGCCACAGGGGAGTGATCTTCCAGTGCCTAAAATTTAAATGACTGGCAAATGCAGCAAAGTCTTGTCCATTGAATGGCGGGCTATTATCTGTTTTCCCCACCTTCGGTTTGCCCCATGCTGCGAAGACTTCACCCAACACAGGTATGGTGATGGCAGCTTTGATTGACGAAATGAGGTGTGCAATTGGGAATTGTGAGCACTCATCCATTATGACTAAGATGTATTTGCCAGATTGCATGGGGCCAAAGAAGTCTACTGCGACATGTTGCCATACGCCGTCCGGCAGTTCTGACATTTGTAAGGGCGCAGGTGGTTCCTCTCGACTTACTAGCTGACACTGCGGGCAATCTTTTAGTGTGAATTCAACCATTTGATCAAGCGTAGGAAACCAGACCTGCTCACGCAGCGCTCTCTTCGTAGCTACGATACCTCTGTGCCCTTCATGTGCCAAATTGATAACTCCTTGATGCAGCTGTTTCGGAATGATTCGCTTGCCTCGTAGTAAAAGACCATCTGAGGTCATGGACAGTTCATCCTTCACATGTCTAAAAGAAGATAGTTCATGACTGTCAATTTGTTTGCTCTGTCCAGGCTCTTCCAGATGTGTCCAGCTATTTGTCTGAATACGATGTTTGACATTTTGTAAGGTGGTATTCTCGTTGGTGGCTTCAAGGATGGCCTCTAGAGGGACTGCTGGTGGTTTGGCTAGAGCCACTACAAAGTGAATGTATTCCTCCGCTACTGACGGATTTGATTTGGACGTTGATTTAGGATGTCTTGACATGTAGTCCATAGGATTTGCAGCTTTTCCAGGTTTATGGACGATGGTATATTTATATTCTTGAAGACGGATGCCCCAACGCTCTATCCTGGGTGGCATTTTAGCTTGGGGATTTCCAAAAATTGTTATTAGAGCATGGTGGTCCGTGATTAGCGTAAAGTGCTTGCCATAGATAAAAATCTGAAAATGTTCACAAGCCCAGACTACCGCCAAGCTTTCCTTCTCAGGTTGAGAGTATGCTCTCTCTGTGTCAGTTAGGCCCCGGCTAGCATATGCTACGATGTAACGTTGATCACCCTCTCTATCATATTGAGCTAGTATAGCTCCAAGTCCTACGGGACTCGCATCCACCGTGATTGCAGTTTTTCGTCTAGGGTTGAAATAAGCAAGGTTGTTGGCAGACTCAACAGAAGCTTTAATCGAGTGGAAGGCTTGATCACATCTCGTGGTCCACTGGAATGGGTGACCTTGTTTGGTCAGCTTTCTTAGAGGGTAACTGATAGTGGCGTAGTCCTTGATATAACGTGCACAGTAGATAGCCATGCCTAGAAACGAGCGCATGTCACCAGCATCTCGAGGTCTGGGTGTATCATTCAATGCTGCGATCTTTTCTGGATCAGGCCTCATGCCTGCGCCTGAGAAAATGTGTCCAAAGAATTTCAATGTGGATTTGTGGAATTCGCATTTGTCTTTCTTTAATGTGAGGTTGGCGTCCAAAAGAGAGTGACAGACCCGGTCCAGCGCTTTGTCATGTTCTTGTACCGTGGCGTAACGAAACTTGAGGGGGCCCCCCTGCAAGATACGTGGAAGGGGTCCCACCGGTAGACCTCTTCATGTAGGACTTCCACAGGGTACATGTCTTTGGGGGGCGTAGGCAAAAGGTCTGCCTACTCCACTGTCCGCAGGTCTGCTTCCGAGGCTGTCGGTGCTTCTTCAAGGGTTGTGGTCTGTGGGTTCAGGTGACAGATTATGCCCTTCGAGTCTCTCTCCGTCACTTCCTCTCTATCACTCACTCTCTTCTGTTTGCGTCTCCATCACACAATATCCTGTCTCTCTCCATCACTCATTCTCTATCACTCACTCTCCTCTGTGTGCGTCTCAATCATATAATATTGTTGTCTCTATTCATCACTCCCTCTCCCCCCCGCGTCTCAATCATATACTATCCTCTTTGTCTCCCTCATCACTCATTCTCTATCACTCACTCTTCTCCCTGTGTGTCTCAATCACACAATAACCTGTCTCTCTCCCTCCTTCACTCTGTTGCTCTATCACTCACTCTCCTCCCTGCGTGTCTCCATCAGACAATCTCATCTGTGTGTATCTCCATCACTTTGCCCCATCACTCACTCTCATCTGTTTGTGTCTCCATCACACAATATCCTGTCTCTCTCAATCACTCATTCTCTATCACTCACTCTCCTCTGTGTGCATCTCAATCATATAATATTGTTGTTGTCTCTATTCATCACTCCCTCTCCCCCCTGCATCTCAATCATATACTATCCTCTTTGTCTCCCTCATCACTCCTTCTCTATCACTCACTCTCCTCCCTGTGTGTCTCAATCACACAATAACCTGTCTCTCTCCCTCCTTCACTCTGTTGCTCTATCACTCACTCTCCTCCCTGTGTGTCTCCATCAGACAATCATATCTGTGTGTATCTCCATATCTTCCTCTCTATCACTCACTCTCTTCACTCACCTCCCTGTGTTTTCATCATATAATATCCACTTTGTATCTCTCATCACTCATTCTCTATCACTCACTCTCCTCTGTGTGTGTCTCCATCATACAATATCCTCGTGGTCTCTCTCTCCCCATCACTCTCTATCACTCACTTTCCTCCCTGTGTGTCTCCATCAGATTATCTTCTTCAAGTCTCTCTCCATCTCTTCCTCTCTATCACTCACTTGCTGTGTGTTTCCATCACACAATATTGTCGTTGTCTCTCTATTCATCATTCCCTCTTGTTACTCAGTCTCCTCCCTGCATGTCTCCAGACATTCTCCTCTGTGTCTGTCTCCATCACTACCTAGCTATCACTCACTCTCCTCCCTCTGTCTCCATCATATAATATCCTCTTTGTCTCGCTCATCACTCATTCTCTATCACTCACTCTCCTCTGTGTGTGTCTCCATCACACAATATCCTCACTGTCTCCATCACTCATTCTTTATCACTCAATCTCCTTTGTGTGTGTCTCCATCATATAATATTGCCCTTACCTCTATTCACCACTCCCTCTCTTCACTCAGTCTCCACCCTGTGTCTCCATCATATAATATTCCCTTTGTCTCCCTCATCACTCATTCTCTATCACTCACTCTCCTCCCTGTATGTCTCCATCATACAAGATCCACATTGTCTCTCTCCCTCCATCGCTCTGTTGTTCTATCACTCACTCTCCTCCCTGTGTGACACCATAAGACAATCTCCTCTGTGTCTGTCTCCATCACTTCCTCTCTATCACTCACTCTCTTCACTCTCTCTCCTCCCTGTATCTCCATCATATAATATCCTCTTTGTCTCGCTCATCACTCATTCTCTATCACTCACTCTCCTCTCTATGAGTCTCCATTAGATGATGCCCTTCGAGTCTCTCCATCACTTCCTCTCTATCGCTCACTCTTCTGTGTGTCTTCATCACAAAATATCCTCGCTGTCTCTCTCCATCAATCATTATCTATCACTCACTCTCCTCTGTGCGTGTCTCCATCAGACAATATTGTCGTTGTCTCTCTTTATCACTCTCCTCCCTGTGTCTCCATCATATATTATCCTCTTTGTCTCTCTCATCGCTCACTCTTTATCACTCACTCTCCTCCCTGTGTGTCTCCATCAGATCATCTCCTTCGAGTCTCTCCATCACTTCCTTATTATCACTCACTCACTCTCTTCCCTGTTTCTTGCTTCGTCGTTTCCTTACCCTTTTATCTTTATCTCTCACGCTCTTTCCTTCTGTCTCGACCACACAAATGTCTCTTCTCCATCACTTATGTCCACTCCTGTCCCCATCATTCTTTTTCTCAGTTGCTGCCTCTCTCTGTTCATCACTCCCTCTAGTTCGTCTCCTCCACCCACCCTGTACTCACTCGTCTTTTTCTCGATCACTTCCTCTCACACTCCCTGTTTGTCTCCATCCATCCCTCTCCGCCCCTCTTTCTGAGTCCCTTACTTCTCCTTGTTCTCTCCCCATCCCAATTCTTCGGTGCCCTCGCTCCTGCAGTTTGTTATGTCACTCACTCTATCAGTAGTCTTATTACCCCATCTCTTTCTTCGTCCTGTACACTCTCTCATCACTGCCATCTCTTCTATCTGTTTCTCCTTTATCCTCTCTCTGGTGTCGACCTTTATTTCTCTCTCTGTCCTTTCTACAACACTCTCTTCACTTTCTCTGCACAACTTTCCTAAGTATCTATTTTTATTCTCTCTCCCCTGATCTCCTTCTTCTGCGCCTCGTCAGGGGTAGTAAGCTCTATATAAATACAATTACAGTGACTTCGGTAATGGGCGGCCGTTCCCTCTCTCTCTCTGCGTTGCTGTCTCCTCTCCACCTCTCTCTCCTCGCCTCTCTTTCCCTTCTCGTTCTACGTCAATCAACTCCTTCATGCTCTTCGGGACCTCTCTTACCTGCCTTCTGTTCACTGATCACCCTCCACAGTCTGTCTCTTTCACCATCACCTCCTCTCCCCTCTCAGACTTTCCCATCCTTTTCTCCCCCTCCAAGGCTTCACCCCTATCTGTCTCTGCCTCTCGTCCTCTCCACCCGGCTCATTTCAGGACATGTCCACCTGCTCTACCCTCCTCGCAGCCCCCTGCTCGAGCTCTCAGACGACAGTACTGTGCTGAGGGGGCCCCCAGCAGCTCGGGCCCCCCGCGCCATGGGGGCTGCGGGGCCTGTGTTACGCCCCTGTTCTTGTATCGTTGCTCCATACACAAGTATGTCATCACTGTAATTGAGAGTGTTGGGAATGTGATGAATTACCCTTCTGATTGCCTCTTGAAAGATCTCCGCAGCAGACGAGACCCCAAAACTGAGTCGTTTGTATCTGAACAGTCCTTGGTGAGTCAAGAATGTGGTGATATGTCTCGATTTTTCATGAAGTTCAAGCTGATGATAGCCTTTGTTGATGTCTAATTTGGAGAATATTTCCGCCCCATTGAGAGACGCAATCATGTCACTGATATGCGGTCTTGGTTGTCTCTCTCTTTCGATGGCTGTATTGGGTGCTCTCATATCAACACAGAGACACACTTTGCCAGGGGAGCCTTTTTTCGCTACTACAACCACTGGAGAGACCCAGGGAGTGGGTCCTGATGTTCTCTCAATGATGTCAGCCCGGAGAAGATCCTGCAGTTCCTCCTCTATGGACTGTTGAAGATGAAAAGGAATTTTCCTGTGATGTTGTGCTAAGGGTGGCACACGTTCATTTATGTGCAAACGAACTTGACAGTGAGCCATTTTTCCGAACCCAATGAGTAGTTTTGGAAATTTGTGAACTATCTCAGGTTCGTCATCAACTCGTACAATATTTCTACTAATTGAAGTTGCTCCGCCTTGGACAGGCTAAGAACACAAACTGCTTCAGGACCATTAATGACATGAATGCGAGCTGGAATGGTCCTATCCTTGTATGTAGGGTTAGTCTGGAAACGTCCCAGGCACAGTAAGGGTTCTTTTGACATCCATGTGTATACTCGCACGGCAGCTTTGTGCAAGTGCGGTTGTGGATCCATTTTATTGTTTTCTGCAACTGAGATATAATTGAGGGATTCCCCACTGTCCAGTACAAATTTAGCCATGTGTGTATCCATTTGTAGATGGAGTCACGGGTATTTCTTCAGCCTATCAGGATCTGCGACCATGCATACATATTCATCATTGTCTTGAGATACTGGTGATGTAAATGTAAATGTAAATGTATGTGTCTTGTAAAGTGCACTGCTGCCCTGAGGCGTCCTGGCGCTGTAGACCGCTGGGGAACCCGTCCTGGCTATCCCTGTGAGATGGTCCCTCCTGGGTATCTCCAAGGTGAAACCAGGCATCCCCGGCGAATGTGGGGGGCCGTTGTGGAGATGAGGCAAGCTAATGCGCAGAGTTGCCGAGTGTGATCCCTGGTTAGAGTAGGCACCGAGGCGAGAATTATCGAGTCTGCTGGCCCTGGTCCACAACCCTGCCGCGTCAGGAATTGAACCCTGGTCCCGGGCCGTCCTCTGCTTCCGGGTCTGCTGCCTCTAACCAGTGAGCCACACCACTCCACTCCACTCCAAGATGGTGATCTTGACTCTCGAGATTGTGACTGTCGTGATTTGTATGTGCCATGAGAATGAAGGCTGGATCTTGAGAAGCCAGTGGACGGATCTATGCGGTCCCACACCACCTTGGCATGATGGCGAGTGTTGGATTGTCTGGACTGTCTGTAATTATCTCTGTGAGTGTCTTTGCGAGGTGCTTTGCAGACATTCTCAAAATGATTGTCCCTGCCACACTTCCTATATCTTTGGCCGAGCGCAGGGCAAGTGTCCGTGTGAGGGAAGTCATATCCACAGCGATAGCATTTAATTTGGCGCTCCTGACGTTTGTCAGTCCGACTGTGACTGCGATGACGATTTGTACGGTGAGACTGAGTTTTGGATCTTGAGGATCGTTGTTTTGCAGGGGAGTGCCTGTCTGTGGCATGAGACTGGAGCCGGAATGCCTGTTCTCGTTTTTTGCCTCTTCCAGCTTCCATTCGCTTTCCATATTCTTCCACCTGATCGTGAACTCGCATCATTTCTTCAATCTCGTCAAGAGAGTACCTTTTCTTTAATAGGCATCTTTGTAATGACTCAGACTGGCATCCTTCTATGATTCGTAGACGAAGAGCGTCTTCCGTCGTGAAAGATTCAAACTCACAGTAGCGAGCCAAATGTCGGAGGCGCGTGATGAATGTACTCATGGACTCATCCTTTTCTTGAGATGCCAGATTGAGTGTGTACCTTTCATAATCGATGTTCTTCTTGTGAAGAAATTTCCTGTTTAGAGCATCACACACATCTGCGTAAGACGACGCACTCTCAGGCAGAAGTTCCTTTATAATCTGACCAACCTCTTGCCCAATTAAATTGCATAGGGCAATGAGCTGCTGACTCTCATCCGTCACATGTGAACCTTTCATGATGTTCTCAAAATCTTCAAGCCATTCTTGCCAGCGAAGGCCCATGCCACCCCCAGAGATGAGAACTAGGGGTTCCGGCGGGCGCAGAAATGGGACTCCGATCATGGCGAGTCTGTGGCCTCCTGTCTGGGATGTTGATGTCGGGGACTCCAGCCTGGTGCTGGCGCCAGCGGAGGCATGATGCTGTCTCGACGATGGAGACCCAGATATGGCGTATGGATGGGCAGTGCGCAGGTATGTAACTGATGAGCAAAGATATGTCTGACCACCGGAAACTGTGCAGCTCCTTGTCACTTGGTGCGGATGGGGTGAATTTTATAATGGCAATATTCGGAGAAACATGTAAAAGCAGCAGTGAGAGGCTTAGTAATACATTGGTCCCAACAATCAAGAGAAACGTGGATCTGGCAATATTAACATGGATGATCTTCAAATGACTGCAGCAAAACTGTGTAACCCACTACACTTTTTTAAATCAGTCTTTATGTGCAGGCAAGGTATGCAAAAAGTACTTCAGTGGTGCTTTATACTGATTAACGGCACTAGCCTGACTTCAATATGGACACCGTACCCTCCTCGCAGTGGATGGGTGGAGGCACCTGACCTAAAAATGGCCACCAGGGGAAATCTCGCTCCTCGCGAGATCACAGGACAGAATTGGAGCGCCGGCAACGCGGGAACAGGCAGACACCGAGGATTCACCAGAATGTAGACAACTGGCTGCTTAGTCCACCGCACATATCCCACAGGGCCCAGGAAACATACATGGTCACAGGGCGGCAACACTGGCACCGTACAGGCCAAATCCTGCGTGACCCCGGTGGGCTCCTAATCAAGCAAGCAGCACCGCAGGGGTCACACATGACCGGGGTGGGCTCCCGGGTCGCGGTTTACAATCAGGATGGCAGGAGGCACACATGACCGGGGTGGGCTCCCAGGTCATGTCGTTTCAATCAGGACGGCAGGAGGCACACGCGACCAGGGTGGGCTCCCGGGTCACGTCTTTCAACCAGGACGGCAGGAGGCACACGCGACCGGGGTGGGCTCCCGGGTCGCAATATCGTAGAAGAGCTCCGGGGCAGCGGAGCACTCACCAGGCCATCAGGGTAGGAGCAGCAGACACGGACCGGGGTGGGCTCCCGGATCAGAGAACAACGCAGTAGCTCCAGGACAGCAGAGCGCTCAGTGGGACACCCTGGCTTTAGTCACTCACAGCCAGGGTCCACGACCACCTTCGTCGCCAGATGTAGTGTCGTTAGGCCGGCACAGACGACACCAACACAACAGGTATTTTGGTGGGTGCTTTATTCTTACACTTCTGCCTTCTTACTTTCCCTGCTCCTTACTGTGTCACCTGACTCCTCCTCTTTCTCCTCCCTGTACCCTTCCCACATTAAATGGGCTAGGCCGGTCCTAGTGCTCGTTATATCCCACAACATTAAACTTACCAGTGAATCAGCCAGGCATGAAGAGTCTGGTCAGCCGGTCGAAAAGCGGAGATCATTTTATCGCTAGATCAGCAAGGTCACGCTATCGCGTGAATCCTTGCCTTAGCGCCTGTTTTCTGAACGCCCAGTTTTGCATCTCTAATGAGATGCAAAGTGGGCGTTCCTTCCTGAAATAACATGAGAAATGTCGCTAACCGACATTTCTCCAATTATCAAGGGAATAGCTAACAAGCATAGCGATAAGAAAAGTAGCGCTAACCTTGGTTATCACTACTTTCCTTACGCCTGCTTTTGGTTTCATTTAGCCATGATATCCAATGGAAGGTGGATATCATGGTTAAGTGTGCCCTGCCCTATCAACAAGCTCTCGCCAAATGTTGTGCGATTATCTTGGATTTCCACATTTTTGTGTGGGAAAGTTGTGGCATCACCGGGCTGATACAAATTCCCCACCACCCAGCGTTCCCCCGGGTCTCCCGATAAAAACGGTGCCTCACTCGTGTGGGAGGGCCAAGTACCCGCGACAGGCAAGGGCCCACAAGAGGCGACATGAAAATTGCCTATCTCAAAATGACCTAGTTTTGCAAGGGGGGTCACTTGGGTTTTTGGCCCGGTGCTCGGCGGCCACTTAGGGAAACGTACCAAACCCACACATTTCTGAAAACTAGACACCTGGGGGATTCCAGGGAGGTATGGCTTGCATGGATCCCCCAACGTTTCCTTACCCAGAATGCCTTGCAAACCTCAAATTTAGCTGAACAAATCACCTTTTTGACACATTTTTGCGTGGGAAAGTTGTGGCATCACCGGGCTGACACAAATTTCCTACAACCCAGCGTTCCCCCGGGTCTCCCGATAAAAATGGTGCCTCACTCGTGTGTGAGGCCCAAGTACCCGCGACAGGCAAGGGTCCAAAACGTAGTGCGCCTCCACAGGCAAGGGTACTAAACGTAGTGCACCTCACTATGTTTTGGACCCTTGCCCGTGGCGGGTCCTTAGGCCTCCCACACGAGTGAGGCACCGTTTTTATCGGGAGACCCGGGAGAACGCTGGGTGGTAGGAAATTTGTGTCAGCCCGGTGATGCCACAACTTTCCCACACAAACATGTGTGAAAAAGGTGATTTTTTCAGCTAAATTTGAGGTTTGCAGGGCACTCTGGGTAAGGAAACATTGGGGGATCCACGCAAGCAATACCTCCCTGGAATCCCCAGGGTGTCTAGTTTTCAGAAATGTGAGGGTTTAGTAGGTTTCCCTAGGTGCCGGCAGAGCTAGGGTACAAAAACTACAGTTAGGCACTTTGCCAAAAAAAGTTCATTTTTCACTGCGAAATTGAGGAGTGTCCACGATGGGTTTTGCGCCGTTACCTGTCGCGTGCACTAGGCTGACCCACACAAGTGGGGTACCATTTTTCTCGGAAGACTTTGGGGAACGCGGGGTGGGTGGTAATTTGTGGATCCACGCAGATTCCAGAACTTTCCACCAGAGAAATGTGAGGAAAATGTGGGTTTTTTGGCAATTTTTTAGGTTTGCAAGGGATTCTGGGTGACAGAACCTGGTGGGAGGCAGTCAAGTCACCCCATCCTGGATTCCCCTGGGTGTCTAGTTTTCAAAAATGTATAGGTTTGCTAGGTTTCCCTAGGTGCCGGCAAAGCTATGGTTCAAAAACAACAGCTAGGCACTTTGCCAAAAAAGGGTCATTTTTCGCTGTGAAATTGAGGTGTGTCCACGTTGCGTTTTGCGCCGTTTCCTGTCGCGGGCAGTAGGCCGACCCACACAAGTGAGGTACCATTTTTCTCGGAAGACTTTGGGGAACGCGGGGTGGGTGGAAATTTGTGGATCGACGCAGATTCCAGAACTTTCCACCAGAGAAATGTAGGGAAAATACGTTTTTTTGGCAATTTTTTAGGTTTGCAAGGGATTCTGGGTAACAGAACCTGGAGGGCGGCAGTCAAGTCACCCCATCCTGGATTCCCCTGGGTGTCTAGTTTTCAAAAATGTATAGGTTTGCTAGGTTTCCCTAGGTGCCGGCAGAGATATGGTTAAAAAACTACAGCTAGGCACTTTGCCAAAAAAGGGTCATTTTTCGCTACAAAATTGAGGTGTGTCCACTTTACGTTTTGCGCCGTTTCCTGTCGCGGGCACTAGGCTGACCCACACAAGTGAGGTACCATTTTTCTCGGAAGACTTTGGGAAACGCGGGGTGGGTGGAAATTTTTGGATCCACGCAGATTCCAGAACTTTCCACCAGAGAAATGTAGGGAAAATGCGGTTTTTTTGGCAATTTTTTAGGTTTGCAAGGGATTCTGGGTAACAGAACCTGGTGGGAGGCAGTCAAGTCACCCCATCCTGGATTCCCCTGGGTGTCTAGTTTTGAAAAATGTATAGGTTTGCTAGGTTTCCCTAGGTGCCGGCGGAGCTATGGTTAAAAAACTACAGCTTGGCACTTTGCCAAAAAAGGGTCATTTTTCACAGCGAAATTGAGGTGTGTCCACGTTGCGTTTTGCGCCGTTTCCTGTCGCGGGCACTAGGCCGACCCACACAAGTGAGGTACCATTTTTCTCGGAAGACTTTGGGGAACACTGGGTGGGTGGAAATTTGGGGATCCAAGTAGATTCCAGAACTTTCCACCACAGAAATATGGGGAAAATGTGGTATTTTGGCAATTTTTGAGGTCTGCAAGGGATTCTGGGTAACAGAACCTGGTGGGAGGCAGTCAAGTCACCCCATCCTGGATTCCCCTGGGTGTCTAGTTTTAAAAAATGTATAGGTTTGCTAGGTTTCCCTAGGTGCCGGCAGAGCTATGGTTCAAAAACTACAGCTAGGCACTTTGCCAAAAAAGGGTAATTTTTCGCTGTGAAATTGAGGTGTGTCCACGTTGCGTTTTGCGCCGTTTCCTGTCGCGGGCACTAGGCCGACCCACACAAGTGAGGTACCATTTTTCTCGGAAGACTTTGGGGAACGCAGGGTGGGTGGAAATTTGTGGATCCACGCAGATTCCAGAACTTTCCACCAGAGAAATGTAGGGAAAATGCGTTTTTCTTGGCAATTTTTTAGGTTTGCAAGGGATTTTGGGTAACAGAACCTGCTGGGAGGCAGTCAAGTCACCCCATCCTGGATTCCCCTGGGTGTCTAGTTTTCAAAAATGTATAGGTTTGCTAGGTTTCCCTAGGTGCCGGCAGAGATATGGTTCAAAAACTACAGCTAGGCACTTTGCCAAAAAAGGGTCATTTTTCGCTACAAAATTTAGGTGTGTCCACGTTACGTTTTGTGCCGTTTCCTGTCGCGGGCACTAGGCTGACCCACACAAGTGAGGTACCATTTTTCTCGGAAGACTTTGGGGAACGCGGGGTGGGTAGAAATTTGTGGATCCACGCAGATTCCAGAACTTTCCACCAGAGAAATGTAGGGAAAATGCGTTTTTTTGGGCAATTTTTTAGGTTTGCAAGGGATTCTGGGTAACAGAACCTGCTGGGAGGTAGTCAAGTCACCCCATCCTGGATTCCCCTGGGTGTCTAGTTTTAAAAAATGTATAGGTTTGTTAGGTTTCCCTTGGTGCCGGCAGAGCTAGGGTTAAAAAACTACAGCTAGGCACTTTGCTAAAAAAGGGTAATTTTGCATTGTGAAAATGTGGTGTGTTCACGTTGGGTTTTGAGCCATTTCCTGTCGTGGGCACTATGCCTACCCCTACAAGTGAGGTACCGTTTTTATCGGGAGACTTAGGGTAATTCAGATTGGTAAAGGAACTGTTATTACCTATTGACTTTCGATGCATTTCTGCCTTCCAAATGAAAAACATTGTGTAAAAAAGAAGTCATTCTAAAAAATGACTGATAATTCTCATGCTAGTATGAGTATTCCCAATTTCGGAAATGTGCAAATATCTACTGTTTCTAAACTCTATATTTTGTTCCCATTTCAGAAATACATATGTGTCTTTCATACCGATTTTTCCATGTACACATTTTTACAGAATAATTACTATATACCCGGTACATAATAAAAAACCATTGCAAGTTGCTGCTCAGTTTTTGGCTCTGAGTTCGTCGGGTTCTTGGTGAACCTACAAGTCCTATATATCCCCACAACCAGTAATGTCCAGCGGATGTAACGGTATATTGCTTTCAAAGAGCTATCATAATTAGAAGAAGTTACAGGTGAAAACGTTGACACAAAAGGCTTTTTTATTCAACACATTTTCAATTTATCCTATATTTAACTGTTAGTTTCTATAAAAAAAACCTTGATGGATCTACACAAATAACCCCTTGCTGAATTCAGAATTTTGTCTACTTCTCTAAAATGTATAGCTCTCCAGGATCCATTATTGCTTTAGTACCAATTTCTACCATTAACTGGCAGGAGGTCGAAAGCACAAAAAATAGCAAAAATAGGCTATGTCCCAGAAAAATGCCAAAACTGTGTAAAATATTTTGGGTTTCTGACAAAAGTCTGGTATCCCCTAAAAGCTGAGAAAATGGTGATTTCAGCCCCACAAACCCTTTTTTGATAACACTTGCAGGGAAAAACCCAGAAGCTTTCATTTGCAGCCCATTTTTCCCATTTTCCCAAAAAAAAACTACATTTTGCTGTATTTTGGCTCATTTCTGTGACCCCTCCAGGGGAATCCACAAACCCTGAGTACCTTCAGAAGCCCCATGATGTTGGAAAAAAAGGACGCAAATTTGGCATGGATACCTTATGTGGTCAAAAAGTTACAGGGGCCTCAGCGCGCACTACCCCAAATAGCCACAAAAGGGTGTGGCACAGGAGGGGGAAAAGGCCTTGCAGCGAAGGGGTTAAAAACTACTAATACCTACTGCCCAACTTATTTTTGTAGCCTTGGGGGGCCTGGAATAGGCTGAATTCTCACACTTGTAGCAGTATGTTGGCTAGTAGTTGTGGAGGTTCTGACATTTGCAACGCAGGCAGTGGCAAGGGGTAGTGCAAGCTACAGAGGCCTCCTGACTAGAGCTCTGGCACTAATGTTTTGCAAAATAAGCCGTGATGGCACTAAACCTCAAACTTAACTATATACCATCAATAATAATCACTAGCACACCTTTAAAAAATGTATAGGTTTGCTAGGTTTCCCTAGGTGCCGGCAGAGCTATGGTTCAAAAACTACAGCTAGGCACTTTGCCAAAAAAGGGTAATTTTTCACAGCGAAATTGAGGTGTGTCCACGTTGCGTTTTGCGCCGTTTCCTGTCGCGGGCACTAGGCCTACCCACACAAGTGAGGTACCATTTTTCTCGGAAGACTTTGGGGAACGCAGGGTGGGTGGAAATTTGTGGATCCACGCAGATTCCAGAACTTTCCACCAGAGAAATGTAGGGAAAATACGTTTTTCTTGGCAATTTTTTAGGTTTGCAAGGGATTCTGGGTAACAGAACCTGGTGGGAGGCAGTCAAGTCACCCCATCCTGGATTCCCCTGGGTGTCTAGTTTTAAAAAATGTATAGGTTTGCTAGGTTTCCCTAGGTGCCAGCAGAGCTATGGTTCAAAAACTACAGCTAGGCACTTTGCCAAAAAAGGGTAATTTTTCGCTGTGAAATTGAGGTGTGTCCACGTTGCGTTTTGCGCCGTTTCCTGTCGCGGGCACTAGGCCGACCCACACAAGTGAGGTACCATTTTTCTCGGAAGACTTTGGGGAACTCAGGGTGGGTGGAAATTTGTGGATCCACGCAGATTCCAGAACTTTCCACCAGAGAAATGTAGGGAAAATGCGTTTTTCTTGGCAATTTTTTAGGTTTGCAAGGGATTCTGGGTAACAGAACCTGCTGGGAGGCAGTCAAGTCACCCCATCCTGGATTCCCCTGGGTGTCTAGGTTTCAAAAATGTATAGGTTTGCTAGGTTTCCCTAGGTGCCTGCAGAGATATGGTTCAAAAACTACAGCTAGGCACTTTGCCAAAAAAGGGTCATTTTTCGCTACAAAATTTAGGTGTGTCTACGTTACGTTTTGTGCCGTTTCCTGTCGCGGGCACTAGGCTGACCCACACAAGTTAGGTACCATTTTTCTCGGAAGACTTTGGGGAACGTGGGGTGGGTGCAAATTTGTGGATCCACGCAGATTCCAGAACTTTCCACCAGAGAAATGTAGGGAAAATGCGGTTTTTTGGCAATTTTTTAGGTTTGCAAGGGATTCTGGGTAACAGAACCTGCTGGGACGTAGTCAAGTCACCCCATCCTGGATTCCCCTGGGTGTCTAGTTTTAAAAAATGTATAGGTTTGTTAGGTTTCCCTTGGTGCCGGCAGAGCTAGGGTTAAAAAACTACAGCTAGGCACTTTGCTAAAAAAGGGTAATTTTGCATTGTGAAAATGTGGTGTGTTCACGTTGGGTTTTGAGCCATGAATAGCGAGCGCTATTCATGCAGCGCTTGTTTTGTGGCAGCGTTTGTTTTTAATATACTCGTTTGGCATTTAATTTAAATTGTTTTAGAGTTCTCCCTGGTCCTACCTGCCTGACCTCGCATACCCCCACCTCTGTCATCACACCTGCACAGTAATCTTGGCATTTCACCGCGTTTTGCGGGTCCTTCGCCCCTGACTCGCGGCGGCCATCTTGGGTGAGTGGGTCCCAGTGCACCAGCAAGTCCTCTCTCCATCTCCTTTGGAGACTATTTAGGTAGGCTAGTTTGAGCAGTGCGCCCTATTCCAGCGCGAGCGCTATTCATGCAGCGCTTGTTTTGTGGCAGCGTTTGTTTTTAATATACTCGTTTGGCATTTAATTTAAATTGTTTTAGAGTTCTCCCTGGTCCTACCTGCCTGGCCTCGCATACCCCTACCTCTGTCATCACACCTGCACAGTAATCTTGGCATTTCACCGCGTTTTGCGGGTCCTTCGCCCCTGACTCGCGGCGGCCATCTTGGGTGAGTGGGTCGCAGTGCACCAGCAAGTCCTCTCTCCATCTCCTTTGGAGACTATTTAGGTAGGCTAGTTTGAGCAGTGCGCCCTCATCCAGCGCGAGCGCTATTCATGCAGCGCTTGTTTTGTGGCAGCGTTTGTTTTTAATATACTCGTTTGGCATTTAATTTAAATTGTTTTAGAGTTCTCCCTGGTCCTACCTGCCTGGCCTCGCATACCCCCACCTTTGTCATCACACCTGCACAGTAATCTTGGCATTTCACCGCGTTTTGCGGGTCCTTCGCCCCTGACTCGCGGCGGCCATCTTGGGTGAGTGGGTCCCAGTGCACCAGCAAGTCCTCTCTCCATCTCCTTTGGAGACTATTTAGGTAGCCATGTTTACGCGCAGCGGTCACGCGCAGCGGGGACGCCGGACTGACGCCGGAGTTACGCCAGAGTTCAGCCCGTCTGTGCCCGTCCGGGCCCAGACGGGCTCAGGGCTGGCTGCTATGCCCGCTCCTGGGGAACCGGGCCATACTCGTATTGGGTATAGTAGGGAAGAACTTTTGTCCTGGCGGCTCACGAATCCCGTACCCTGTAGGTATGTCTTTGAGGGCGATCTACCGTTCCTGCCTTGTGGGACATGTAGTGGGGGTCGGTGTATGTCCGTTGAGAATTCTGCGCTTTCTATAGCTTTGCTGAATTGCCGGTCTGTACCTAGTCATGCCACAGAAATTAATTCCCTGGTATTGGACCATAAGTTGGATGTGCTATTTTTAACCGAGACCTGGATCTCTTCCTGTTCGGGTCCTGACATAGTCAGAGCTCTCCCTTCCGGTTTTCTAATGGCTCATCTGGATAGGCCTGTGGGGAGGGGAGGAGGGCTTGCTATCCTTTATAGGGATTCGTTAGTCTGTAAGGTGCAGGACGGAGGGATGAGTGACTGCGAGAGTTGTCAGTTCTCTCTTCGACTGTCACCCACGGCGTCGTTGACAGGCCTTCTGATTTATCGTCCCCCTGGGCCCATGGGAAATTTCTCTAATACCTTTTTGGAATCAGCGGCGCTTCTTGCCTCTTCCATTGGCAATTTTATCGCCCTGGGTGATTTTAACATCCACTTTGATGATTCTCACAACTCCTTGGGAGTAGACCTACTAAGTGATCTTCAAGCCTTGGGGATTAACTTGGCTAATTCCGGTGCCACACACAGGAAGGGCCATTTGTTGGATCCCATATTTTCGAACTCGGTCTGCCTCAAGGCTTTTCCAGCGCTGGCCTTGCCTTGGATGGATCATTTTATGGTGCCTGCCCAGTGGCAGTTTGATGTTCCAGTCATATCGGCTCCCAGGGTATACACGGTGGAAAGAGCTTGGTCGAGACTCTCAGTGGATACCTGGGCGGCCCATTTGGAGGCGTCCCGGCCTTCCCTTGGGTCTAATCCGTTAGTCGCCGATGAGAGGCTAAATATCTGGCTGACCAACTCGCTTGATGCTCTCCTCCCTAAGAAGAAACAACTCTCTATGGGTAAAAGAGTGGGATCGGCGCCCTGGTATACATCAGAGTTGAGAACTTTGAGAAGGGGCTGCAAGAGATTGGAACGATCTTGGAGGAAAGATTGGAGCGAAGTAATCCGGAGAGAATACCGGGCGGCTTTAAGCACTTATAAATCCGCCATTCGGGTGGCTAAATCTGTATTCTTTGAGGAGAGAATAGGCTCGGCGGCCAACTCCTCAAAAGAATCATTTAGGGTTATCAAGGAACTTCTAAAAGCCCCCGAACCTCCAGTCCTCCATGCTGACCCTCTTGGGAAATGCTCCGAACTTGCCTCCTTCTTTAAAACTAAAATAGATAACATCCTTTCATCACTCCCTCGGTTAGACGAGGAGACTTCCTCTGATGGTAAGTTGGAGTTTCTGCCCAGGGCGCGGACAGCGGAGTTGGCCTCCTTTGGATCGGTCACTGAGGAAGAAGTTCTCACAGTTTTGACGACCATGAAAAGTGGTTCGCCTAAAGACCCTGCACCACTGAAATATCTTAAGCAGGTGGCCTCTATCATCGGTGGTCCAGTGACGGATTTGATAAATCTATCCTTCGCCCAAGGAATAGTGCCCCCAAGCTGGAAGGGAGCGGTTGTCAAGGCTCTCTTAAAGAAGCCTAACTTGGACCCCGCTGACCTTGCCAGCTTTAGGCCTATCTCTCTGCTCCCCGGCTTTAGCAAGGTAGCGGAGAAGTTGGTCAATCGGCGCCTCTCGGGCTTCCTGGAGTCCAACTCCCTTTTGGGTGATTCCCAAACGGGCTTTCGTCCCGGTCAGGGGACCGATACTGCCCTGTTGGCAGTCATGGAGAATGCCAGGAGCATTCTGGACACAGGGGGATCAGTGGCAGTGATCCTCCTTGACCTCAGTGCGGCATTTGACACTGTGGATCATCAAGTGCTTCTCCAACGACTGTCGGGGGTGGGGGTCTCCGGGCTGGCCCTGAAGTGGTTCTCTTCCTTTTTGGTTGGCCGAACGTTTGAGGTGTGGGAAGGCCATACGAAATCTTCATCGGTTTCTCTCCAGTGTGGTGTGCCACAGGGCTCATCGCTGAGCCCCACTTTATTTAACATTTATATGGCTCCCCTGGAGAATGAGATACTGCCCCTGGGTATCAAGATTATCAGCTATGCTGATGATACCCAGCTGGTGGTAGGCCTCCCCCAGTCGTCTTACCATCCCGATCAGCTGCACACCTGCTTGGATAAGATCTTCAAGTGGATGTGTAGCTCAGCACTCAAGCTTAACGGCTCCAAAACGGAACTGATGATATTGGGAAACTCCCCTCCTATCCTGTCTCCGAGTAGCTGGCCTAGTTGCCTGGGAGCGGCTCCCACCCCCAAACAGGAGATCAAGAGTCTGGGGGTGTGGTTGGAGCAGGACCTTACCTTTAAGACTCACGCTTTGAGTCTTGGTCTGCTCCGTTCAGCCCGTAAGATTTTACCTCTCCTCCCTGTGGTTTCTAGGAGGTTACTCGTTCAGGGACTTATCATCTCCCGGCTGGACTTCAGTAATGCGCTGTTTCTGGGGGCCCCAGAGTCCACCCTAAATAAATTACAGCAAGTGCAGAACGCGGCCGCCAGGCTCCTGATGGATCTCCCCAGGCGTCAGTCTGCTCGTCCTGCGCTGAAGGCGCTGCACTGGCTTCCCGTTAGGGAGAGGGTGAAATGTAAGGCACTCTGCATGGCCCATAAAATCTTGCAGGGGAAAGGCCCTCCTATCCTTCGGGATATGGTGCAACCTTATAAGACCTCTCGTTCCCTTCGTTCAGAACATCAACATCTGTTGCAGGTTATGAGAGTTAGGAAGGCAAGAACTGGGGGTAGAAGGTTTTCCATCAATGTGGCCATTCTGTGGAATTCCCTTCCACTGCACTTACGCTTGGAATCAAATTTCCTCCGCTTCCGCAAGTTGTTAAAAACTCACTTGTTTCCTGCTTAATACCGGTGCCTCATGTCATGGCGTTTCTCTCTGGATGAGCGCGGGGATGCCCAAGGGTAACCAGGCGCGTTATAAAACTCACTAATAATAATAATAATAATAAGCACCATCACAAACTCCATTATGCATAACTTCACATTGTCACACACAAACACAGTCTCCCTCTCACACACACAAAAAAATACACACATACACACACTCTCTTTTTGTCTCTGCCATGGAAGATTGCACTGATGTAGCGTGCGCCCTTCCAATTCTTTGCCTGTTTGGAAGTGAGCGCTGCTTCTGTCTGTTGGTGCAACTCTTGTTCTCCTGTGCTGGCATGGAAACTTTATCGCTGCTGCACATGGGGCACCTTCAGTGCTTAAATTGTGCCGGTGGTTTGTGGTGCTCGGCTCAGGACTTTTTTTGACAATTGTCAGCACCGTCTCTAGTGACAGTCCTCTATATGGTGACGTCTTTTTAATTATTTTGAGATGAGCTCAACAGCCATGTTTATTAAGTCAATATACATTTAACATTAACAATACTAGCCTTTCATGCCATTGTAGCTTTGTGTGGCCTGAAATAGTCTAAATTGTCACACTCGTAGAAGTGTGATGGTTAGGTGTTTTGTTGTTGCTGCCATTAGCAGCACTAGCAGGGTATGGGTGGTGCAGACTGCAGGGGTCTTTCGAGAAGGGCCTGGAACTCAATATTCTACAAATTAAGCACTGTTCACCTGTTTTGTGTGAGGAGTTCACTGTTATTTGTTGGGCTGTTAATTGCTTTTAGCATGTAGGGGTATGTAATGGAGATGGGTCCTGCTGCTGTACATGGTGTTCCTGGGTGGTGTGTGTGTGTGTGTTTGTGTGTGTGTGCAGCCGCGGCCTCTGCAGGTAAGAGCGGTGGGGCCAGCTGGGGGATTTCGAGAGACGACCACAAGGGAAAATTAATTGTTTCATTTTCCTTTGTGGTTGTCTCTCGAACTCCCCCCCAGCCGGCCCCACCGCTCTTACCTGCAGCGGCCAGGGGAGTGGGAGGGGGGGGGGGGTGTTGTTCACAAATGTGCCTGGAAAGCTGAAAGCTCTGTAATAGTTGTGAAGTTGTCATTGTTATAATCTATGTGTTAAAATATTTCCTCACGTTTTGTATCCAATCATCAATCATTATGGATTTTCTCTATTGGGAGCTCCTCGGAGAAAATGTATTGCCACATGAAGAACTACAATGACCATAATGCATTGTGACTTGAACATGTGGGTGCTAGGCCAAAAACTGGGTGAAACTGTGATATAGCTGATGAGCTGTAAAATATTTAATACAATTTAAAGTGAGATTCGATAAAGAGGAGTGACAAGTGAAGTCAAGAAGCGGGCTCCCATATAATTAACGCTTATATGAAGAAATGTGTGCACAACAGGAGCACAAATCACACACAGCTGGTGCAAGCACATCTGAAGGGTTTATAACTGCAAGGAATTAAAAATAAAAGATGGCCTCGGTGATGTAAGTCTTCTTACTCCTCCTTAACATTTCCCTACAACAGAGTAATACTAACCAGGTGTAAATCCCCCTTTCATTGGTGGGAAGTAGGCACTTGAAGACTTGTTCAGCTGTAAAGAATCTTAACTGTCCCCACACACGAGTTTCTCCCCGTTCACATACCTCCCTTCAAACTCTCCCACCATGAAAATGGTTGGAGATTTCTATCAGGCGCACACTCCTTTCCAAGGTGAGAAGGGGAGCAGAGCACCTCCTAACCTGACATGAGTGAAGGGGAAAAGGTTGCTAAACGTATAAAGCGTTTTCCTCTTTGAGGGAAAAAAGAGAACCATAGCGTGCCATTGCCCTGAGGCGCGGATACTGACAATGCAGTGTGCAGGTTTACTATGGGTCTAGCTGCACGCGTTTCTGCACTTACAAGAAAATACCGAATTCACAACACGTTCCCATGATTCCAGCTGGGAGGGTGACTGGTGCAGTTTAGCTTTCCATGCCTTATCTGTACGTTTTATGAACTGAAAAGTATGAAAATACAAACTCAAGCGTTTCTCTCTGCACTTTCCTAGCAGCCGATGAAAATGAAACAGGTGTTTTCTTGCAGGAAAGGCTGTTACTCCACATACACTGAGAAATTCAGTAGTTACAATGTGTGCAGTTTGAAACTGGCACTACAATGCTCCCCTGATGAGCTCCAAATAAATCAAAATAGTTCCCAGGCTTTACCTTGAAGAAAAACAAGGTCTATTTATCCCTGAAAACCACAATGGAAACAATGCATTAAGACAGAGTGTGGGCTATCTAACTAAGGACTGGCAGCAACTGTGCTGTAGTAGATCAATTACAATATAAATGACTTCAAGGTCCATAATCGAGAACAATACAGTTAGAAAGGGAAGGGCTAATACAGCCAGGAAAGGCACCTGGATGCCTTTAATGCTTGTTTGAAATACTATAGGTTCCAGAATGAAATGAGTGAGATAGTCATCCTTTTTGACCTGTTCACCCCCATTTTTAGGTCTCGCCTAGCCAGTGCATGCGCTGTATCTCAAGACATGCTATATCTGGTGTATGGCCATTCAGCACGCCCATCACTTGTGATTGGATGTATGACGGTACAACGCATACTTTTACAACGCATGCACTTGCAACGCAATTTTTACATCGCAACATCCACTACAACGCATTCCATTACATCGCATGACACTACAACGCATTTTAAAAAACTACCTTTACAACGCATTCCATTACATCGCATACTACCTTTACAACGCATACCATTACAACGCATACTGTTACATTGCATTTAAGGTAAGTATTGGATAGTATAGGGGTAAAAATTACTATTCTAACTCCAGGGGGTGCAACAGTAGGGTAAGTGTTGGATAGTGTAGGGGTTAAAAATTACTATTCTAACTCCAATCGTATGCATTGTAATGGTATGCGTTGTAATGCCTGCGTTGTAGTGACATGCGATGTAGTGTCATGCGTTGTAATGGTATGCGTTGTAATGGTATGCGTTGTAGTGTCATGCGTTGTAAAGGATGTTCCGTTGTAATGCCTGCGTTGTAAGTGTAGTGCGATGTAATAGTTGCGTTGTAAAGGTTGTTTCCCCTTGTGATTGGTTTGTTCATGTGCTTCCACACCTTGGAGACGGCCCCCTGTTACATGCATTAGTTCTCGTGAGCTGTATATGTTACTGTTGTGCACTACTACTTCTTTTGCCCCAGCATCAAATGTTAATTGCTTGCTCATAGTTCCAAGCCCACCCGCTTTCATTCACCGCAGCCCACTTTTTATTCACCTGGCGTCTATGTTGCCTTTAACCCCGTTCAAGTTGTATATTAGCAGCTCCCCTCCTGTTGTCCATGTTTCCCTGCCCCGCACCCTGCTTTTCATTCATCAGGCCGTGTTGCCTCTAGCCCCTCCTCATACTGTTTAAGTTGACATTCCCCACTGTCCATGTCCATTGTCCATGTTTCCCTGTTCCTAGCCCGCCCAGCATCCCGCTTTTCAGTCACTGCATGTGCTTTCCATTAACTGGGTGTCCATATCCTGTTCCCTTTAGCTTCCCTCTCTTTGACCACCTTCTAACTCTTGGGCAGCTTGAGAATGGAGGCGACATCACAGCCCACACTCCCTGCTGGTTTACCATGCAGCACGTCTGTGCCTCAGCCAAGCTGAACAATGGAGGCAACATCATGGCCGTACTCCCTGCTGCGTTACAGTGAATATCTGCATTTGTTTCGGTAAGCTTTCACACTCTCTTTGGTGTTAACTTGGATAGGCTGCATCACTTCGGGGAAAGCAACACGCTTTCTGTGTAGAGCGGCAGCATGATACATTCAAGATCAACAAAGTTCTCAATGTATTGCATTAAAGCAGTTTTTATTTCTGTCCCTAATCTTTGGCCGCTAGGCTACTTTATGTAAGACATTGCAAAAGTAATGCCTAACATAAATATGCTGCTATGAGAATGGACATTAAGAAAATGCTATGAGTGGACAAAAAATGCACAAAAAGTTCTACGGTAATCGAAAGTGCAAAGTTGAAGTACACGTATTTGCCGTGTGGAGCAAAATGTCTTCATCATTTGCCGATTTACGAGCATTTGGAAATTACTTGCATTTGTACTGCATGAGTTTTAGGCTGTTTATCGCAACATATGTACAAAATGTTATAACCGTATGCTTTATTACCACACACCAGAATAATATACTGCATCGCTAAGCACTTCTAAGGTCCCAATGGCCACTGCACTTAAAACTAAAACACATACATAAAAGACATTGTCATTTACAACTTCAATAGCTCTAACTCTCCCAAATGTGAGACCTATTGCTATGCAAATGCTTGTTTGACTGATACTACGGGTAACTGACTCTGACTATGCTCTGGGCTCTGCTAAATAAGGCCCGTGCCAGTGCTCTGACGAGAAAGGTATATGGGAATTAGGTATTGGCAATGACATACCATGTGAGTCCCTAGTATATAATAAGACAAGTGGGATTCGAACTACCTATGAGTTTCTAGTATATAATAGGGCAGGGGGGTTAGAGGCCCAGGAGATATCCTGCACTGGAGTGTGCACTACTGTGTTGCCTGCTGTCATCGTTAAAGGCAGCCATGCTTTGCAGACTGTCTTTAAAAGTAAATTATATGCAAATTCAACTTTAGAATTAAAGGTACTTCCAAAGTAGTAATATACCTTATTTTTACATATAGGTCACTCCCAAGGTCTCCGCTAGGTGTCCTAGGGGTGGGGTGCCATGTAACTATAAGCAGGGACTCTTAAAAAATATGTTTTTATAAACCCAGGTGAGAGAAAAACAGCCAATTTTGTTTCCTCACATTGTTGATTATTAGTTCCATAGGCTAACATTAAGATACATTTATTTAAGTAATAATATTGCTATGAAGGGGCTAAAATATAATTCAAGGACTTAAATGGGTGGCAATGATAAACCCAACACCTTGCCACTGCAACTTTATCATAACGAGTACAGAAAAGAAGTTATCAAACTTTCTTTTGTATGAGACAAAATCCAGCCTTCAGGCAGGGTTTCCTGATTTGTCAGCCTTGACAGGCTCTGTCAGGCTGCTTTGATGAGTTGATAAGTGGCCTGCATAGAGCAGAGGTTATCTGATGGGGAGAGCTCTGCAGCTGGTCAGGGGCTGGGTACATCAAACTGGGCTTCAAAGAGAGCAGGACAGTAAGGAATGCCAGCCAGGCCTACCCCTTCTTCCTGTAACACAAGCCAGATGGCAGGCCCAGGAATGAAATTTAAAGGAGTTGTAGAGGGAGTGTTAGTGGAAATGTTCAACACTAGTAGGTTGGTTTTAGCCAGCTCTTACTCCAAAGAGAGAAATTCTCCATCTTAAAGTGCAATAGTTTGTGGGACACACTTTGGTTGGAGGAAGCTGTTACATGTTTGGGTGGTAGCCTCCAACTCATTGGACAGGTCTGCCCCCTGCTTTTCATCCCAGACCATTGAATAAATATGTGAGAGCTGGATAGAAACTTGAATTTGCTGCCTGAAACTACACGCAGAAGAATTGCCTTTCTGGAACCCTGCTCTGCACCACACAGGATTGCTCCCTGAAAGACAGCTTCTGTTGTACATTTGGAACTATAGCCTTAAGGAATTTGCCTTGCCTCAGAAAGAAATAAGGAGTGGACTCCCTGAAAGCAACTGGTTAACAGAGCTTACCTGCACTTTCCCCCTTAAGGCAACCCCAGTCTGGAGTGTGTCCAGTGGACTTATAGGGATTTGACCAGGTGCATTGTGGGGACCGTAGTCCCAAACTTTCAAGGAACATCTCAGAGAATCTAGACCCTTGGATTTGTGTTTTGGACACTTTGAACCTTCAAGAGGAACTTCAGGAATAAGTTCCAGAAGTTTGGAGACTTTTGGAGCAACGTTTGGAAAAAAATCCATAAGTCGACTGACCCGATGTCGAGAGTCAAGCCAGCTACCTTCAACCACAACCCGGCCTGGATTTTAGGTTCGTCCAGCTGAAAACTCCAGAGCTCAAGACTTCCTGGAGTTGACTGGGAGCTTCAGCTGAACCGAGCCGGCAAACCCATTGCGAATCTGACCTGCCGATGTGCATTGCTCGCCTTCGAGAGAATAAATTCCAGAAAATGTTCTACGTTGGAAGGTAAAATGTTAACCGGGGCCTTGCGCTTAGTGTATCTGACCAGAGCTCCATTGCGGTCAGCCTCAATACTTTTACTTTGTCCCTGTCAAGCCTGACCAGATGTCCCAAGTTGGCGCTATATATTTTTAGGCACTATAGAGGGATTCATCTTCAAAAATTCATGTCTCTGGTTCGCTATATTGATTTTTTTGTCATTTTGGTGTCATTTTAAAATAACTTTATTTATGAATTTCAGGCAGGTGGAATAACAGTGGAGCAAACTCAACCGTGCCCACCCTCGGTCTAGCAAACCCCAATACATAGCTGAAACAGCATATCCTGTCTAGAAGCACTGAGAGTGGTGACAGACAGTATACTGATGACAAGCGGTTTCCAGGCAGCTCCCTGTCATGCCCATCCACTGTTTTCCCCCTCCATCCCCCAAAACCCAACACCCCCCCCTGAGATATCCGTGTGTAGCTGCGCCATGGAAGTGCGGAGATGAGGCAGCCCCCTAAGCTGTATCCCTAGACTGTGGGGCGTCGGTAAGTCTAAGCAGGCGGAGATATCTGAGACATGTAACTTCGTTAAATTCCTGCGCCAACAGCGCCAGAATTGGACGCCAGATAGTGCGGAAGGAATCAGAAGAATGAGAGAGGGCAGCGTGTATACGTTCCATCTCAATAATGTACCACAATTTGTGCAACCAACCAGTATGGGTCGGGCGAGTTTGCGTACCCCAGAGCGCTAATATGTGGTGTACTGCTGCGCCCAGTGCTAACCCCATTTGTTTCCCCCGAATTGATTTCAGCGGAAAAGTAATGGCATTAGGCAGTCCTAACAGAGTATAGGCAGGGAAGGGTATTTCCGTTTCAAAATAAGTATCGATATCATTAAGGACTGCAGTCCAGTACCCCGTAACCTCCCTACAGTCCCAGAGGATGTGCGTCAACGTGCCCTCTTCGTCGCAACCCCTCCAACAGGTGGGACTGCGGTCTGCGCTAATTTTATTAAGGCGGGCCGGGGTCAGGTACCAGTAAAGGGCCACTTTAACCGCTGCTTCCCTGCTCGCTGGGTTTCTGGCAGTATGAGTAGCTCTATAGTAAATCTGTTGCCCTCCCTTCCAGGAGAGACTCCTACCTAGCTCTGTCTCCCATCGGGGCTGCCCAGCAGAGCGCTCCAGGAGAGCCGGGGGACGTAACAGACGATAAAGGTCAGAGATCAAATGGCGGTCAGAATGCTTCGATAAAAGCCATTTCTCATAGGTCGTGAGGTGTCGGCTAACCAGAGGCCGCATGTCAGGGTGCATTAACCAATGGCGGATTTGGAAGTATTGGAAGCGTTTGGGACGTTTGATGCCGTGCCAGCCGGTCACCTCAGCAAACGGGAGGAAGCCGTCAATATCAAATAGATGCCCAGCAGACTTACAGGCCGAAGCCTGCCACTCTGGGAACGCCCGGGCATCAAGGCCGGGAGGGAAGGCTGGGTTATCGAATAGGGGCGTAAGTGGTGATGGGAAGGAGGTGAGATGGTGCTGGGTCGCCACCGCGTCCCAGACCTGCACCACCGATCGCTTGATAGGAGATTTGTTAAGATATGTCGGTCTATCTGAAGGCTTCAGGAATGGTACCTTCCACAAGGAAAGACCGGCCATCGCCCTGTCTTGAAATAGCCATTGTTTCTCTGATTCAGGCCTACTCCATTCAAAGAGATATCGGAGTTGCGCCGCCCTATAGTAAGTCAATAGGTGGGGAATCCCCAGCCCCCCTTCAGCCGGAGATCGGTAGGCAATCTCTCGGCACACTCATGGGTGTTTCCCTGTCCAGATAAAATGGTGTAGCTCCTGTTGGAGTGAGTGGATGTAGCGCATGGGAGGTCCCACCGGGATGGTCTGAAAAATGTATAATATTTTAGGCAAAATGGACATTTTAACCACGGCTACACGGCCCAACAGCGACAGAGGATGGGGCCGCCATTTGCGAGGATCGCACGCGATTAGGGAGTGGAGATGGGAATAGTTTTGAGCTATTGTCTGATCCGTGGACGGGGCTAGGATGATCCCCAGATAGGGGAGCTCAGACTGCGGTCGCACGCCTCCGAGTTCTGGAAAGTTGCACTCGAGATTGCTCTCGTTGAGACCCAGCAGCAGCCACATGGATTTCCCCACATTAACTTTAAAGCCCAATACCTTGCCAAAATCAGTCAACTCCTGCAGAAACGATGGGACCGATCGGTTGGGAGTTTCCAGGGTAGCCAAAATATCATCGGCGTATAAACTGATGACGTGACGCTCCCCCCCAAAGGGAATACCCGAGATGTTGGGGTTGTCCCTAATCCGTTGCGCTAGGGGCTCGATATATAGCTCAAAGAGTAGAGGTGAAAGAGGACACCCCTGTCTCGTGTCCCGCCTGATATCGAACGGCTGCGAGCTAATCCCATTCACCCGGATCGTCGCAGTGGGTCGGTCGTAGCAGCTCGCAACCCAGGCCCTAAAGCGGTCCCCTCTGCTGAAGCGCTGTAGCGTCTGATCTAAGAAGCCCCAATCCACCCTGTCGAACGCTTTCTCAGCGTCGACTGAGAGCAACAGAGCGTCCAGCCCCATATATTGGGCTTTGTCTATTAGATGCATCAGCCGCTTGGTGTTATCACTGCTTTGCCTGTTGGGTATAAACCCCGATTGATCGGGTTCAATAATGCCCGGCAGGCGGGAGCCCAAGCGAGCCGCCAAGATGCCTGTGAACAACTTTAGGTCGAGGTTGAGTAAGGAAATGGGGCAGTACGCCGCGCACTGAGTGGGATCCTTCCCGGGCTTGGGGATCACCACGATATCAGCTTCCAACATATCCATCGGGATGGAACCCGGTCCCTCGAAGGAGTTGAACAAGCGAGTTAAAATCGGGGCTATAGGCTGGCAGAAGGCTTTGGAAAAACCCGCCGAAAACCCATCCGGTGCAGGGGACTTCAGGGGTTTGAGGCGAGAGATCGCACTAATGACTTCCTCGACCCTGATTGGCGCATCTAACGCTGTAGCACCAGACGGGTTTAAAGCAGTTACCGCTGCCTGGTTGAGGTGCGCTTCCCCCGAGCCATCGACTGGAAGGTCCCTACTATACAGAGTGGCGTAGAAGGTACGGAGAGTCTCCGCGATTTGTTCATCACTTTCAACCCACTCCCCGGCCAAAGTGCAGAGGGCCTCGATTTTAGACCGCTGAGCACGAGCTCGGAGTTTGCTCGCTAGAAGCCGCCCCGTCTTGTCCCCCCCGAAGTACTATGAGTGTTTGAGTCGTAGAGCGGCATATTCCGCCCTGTCCAAATCCAGGCTGGCCAGTTGGGCTTGAGCCGCCTTCAGCTGCCTCCAGATTCTCGGGGCTCCAGTACGACAGTGTACCCTCTCCAGCTCCGCCACTTTGGCTGTTAAGTCTGCCCGTTTCTCTTTGCGGGCCTTGTTATCCACCGCAGATATGCCGATAAGTTCCCCTCTCACCACCGCTTTAAGGGCCCCCCACAACGCAGTCAAGTGAACGGCAGGGGAGTCGTTAAGCGACAGGTAGTCAGTAATGCATTTATGCACTTGCTTGGTGACCTCAGGGCGCTGTAAAAGGGACTCCCGGAGACGACATCGCCCCCCTGGCCGGCGCAAGGTGGGAAGGTCGAGCAAAACCGTCACCGCATCGTGATCGGACAGGGCCGCCGGAACAATCTCCACATTGCCAACCAAATCGAGAAGGTCGGGCATCCCCAGAAAATAATCCAATCGAGCATACGTTTGGTGCGCATGAGAATAAAATGAATAGTGAGTGCTATGAGGATGAGCTGCTCGCCAAAGATCCATCAGCCCCCTACTCTGTAGCCAATCCCGCCCCGCACTAGATATCGCCCCCGCCCCCGTGCCGTTGACCAGATCTGTCTCTATCAGGATCCATGACCAAGTTGAGGTCGCCGCCAATTAAAATATGCCTATCATGGTGGTGGAGTATTTCGGACAGGGCATCTATAAGGAAGGGTTCTTGCCCAGAATTGGGAGCATAGAGAGAGCCCACCACAATAGGGGTACCACCCACCCAGATCCTGTACGCTAGTAGCTGTCCCTTAATCTCCGCTAGTTTGTTGTCAATGATACCCTGAAAGTGTCTTGCTACTAATATGGCCACCCCTCCTTTCTTATCTGGCCGGGAGGAATAGAATTGGTGGGGAAACGCCTGAGACCTCATCCTATGCCAGTCTTTTGGTAGGAGATGTATTTCCTGCAACAGGCAAATCGAGACCCCGGAGTTCTCCGAGTAACTCAGGATCGCCCGCCTCTTGATGGGGTTGTTCAGCCCCTTCACATTGAGAGTAAGAACTTGGGTCATCGTGGGAGACATAGCAAGTCTGTGGGAGTGTGCGCTGTGACCACCATCAAGTAATGTGTGTAAAAAAGTGACTCGGCGACTGCACCCCCACCAGGCTCCCTAACGTGGGAGCTACCCGCCCACATAGGTCCCTGAAGCCACACACCGATATCCCCCACCCCCTGCCCCACAACACCCACCCCCTGCCCCCCCTCTCCCACTCCCCCCAATCCCAACCAAACATCCCCAACAACCAACAGTGATCAATGTCCTCAGTCCGAGCTGCGGTCCAACAGAAGAAGAAAAACTGGGTGAGCACAGGTTTCAGGTGACCCGGGCTCCCCGCCCACCGCCTCCCCCCCACCGGCTGCGAAAGTGTAGTGCAAGTTAACATCCCCATAGTGTAACTACGGTGAGATCGGTCTTGAAGTGTCTCAGGTTACTGTAGCGAGGGCCGTAGCCCTTTCGGTGGTCATCGGGGCGTGGTCCGGCTTCACTTGCACCAGCGACGAGCGTCGGCCCCCCACTGTTTGCCAACCCTCCTTTGAAGAACGTTGCGAGGGCCCTGGAGAGGAGTCAGGACTGTTCTGCACAAGGCCGAGTAATTCAGAGGCCTCTCGGAGAGAGCGGACCTTGTGCAGTTTACCATGCCATGTGAAGATTAAACGGAAGGGATGACCCCACGAGGAAAGCAGTCACAGCTTTAAATGCCTTCCGTTTCTGAAGGGTGATGGAAGCCAGGTCCTGGTACAGAGCAATGGCGTGCCCCTGGTACGTGAGTGGCTGTTTGATGCGAGCCTCCTTCAATATGCGCTCCTTGAGGGGGAAGTCCGGCAAGAAGGCCAAGATATCTGGGGGGGGAGCTGGCGCCCTTCTCCCAAGGCTCACCCTGTGGGCGCGATCGATGCGAATTTCAAAGTCCTGGTCAGCCCCCAGAATATCTCGAAAGAGGCCCTGTAGATATTCAGTCACGTTGGCCCCTTCCGTCTGCAAAGGGACCCCCCGCACGCGAATGTTGTTGCGTCGAGATCTGTTTTCGAGGTCCTCCGCATGTGCCTGAATGTCGACCTGCTGATCCCGAAGCCGAAGGACCTCCTGTTGCAACTGCTCCAGTTCTTCAGATTTAGAATGCTCGTCGCTTTCAATAGCTGCGACCCGCTCCCCTAGCTCATCTACGTCTCTGCGAATTTCTCGCACCTCACCCGCCACCTCTTGTTTAAGTGTTTGAAAGTCAGCGCGGAGGGTGTTAAAAAGTGACTCCAGGAATGCCCTGGTGATAGGCACCTCCCCCTCTTCCTGTCGAGGGGACTGCGTCGGTGGGGACGGGGTAGGGCTTCTCCCACCCCCAGCAGCCGCCCCTTTTGTGAGCATGTCTTTTACAGAGCGATCACCTTTCTTCCGCATGTTGGTCATGCTAGCGCCACTGGCAAAGAGGCCGCGGGCAGGTGTAGGGGCCACAGCCGCGCTCCCAGATGCAGAGACCGCCTAGACGCCCCCCACAGAGTGTCGGAAAGGTCAGGATCCACCGCCCCCACAGGTCGCCGACTAGCCTCAGGATAATGAATGGACCGCCGGAGTGGCAAAAGTCGGGCCCCAGCAAGGGCGAGGCTCAGACAAGTTGGGGGGCACCCCACGACTCGCTCCGGGGCATACCGTCTGACGAGGAGCCCCCGCCCAGGCAAGGAGCAGCGCCAACAAGACCGAGATTACCGCCGGAGAATCTCCCAGCCGGGGCGGCACCCCCCGGTGCTCCAATGCCAGGGCAGCAGACCCAGTCCTCAGGGCCCACGAGTGGTGCCCACTATTAAATCCCAACACCTGTGGGTGAACTCCAAAGGCCTTAAATGCGTAACAGGGGAGCACGTACCAAGAGTCCAGCTAAGATGAGGGCCCCCGGCCCAGGTCCCGCCCAAGCCGGGACCAAAGCACTCCATAGTCCGTGTCTCCAGGGGTGAAGAGGCGGGGGCAGGCAGGGCAGTAGGCCGAACACCGCAGCAGGGACAACGCGCTTTGCGCTGCCCCGATAGGGATCCCCCAGCAGGCGTCCGGAGCGCGGACAAGCAGCCTCAATATGCCCACTGCCCCAATGCAGGAGCTGCCCCCCCAGTTACCGTGTAGATGGGATGGGGGCCACCAAAAAATCCAACAGTCCAGACGACTTTCCCCAAGTCTGGGAAGGCGCGCAGTCCACCCGGGCAGCAAGGCACTGAAGCTGGGGACGGTCAGGTGTCATTTTAAAGATAAAAATATTTCCCATTTTTATAAATTGGTGTGGGATTTTTATTGTGTGTGGAGTTTTACTTCTTTAATATATATATATATATATATATATATATATATATATTCACTTAAAAAACCATAGGTTTCACACATGTTATAGTTAGCTGGACATTTCACTCGTAAAAAACCAATGAAATTCCCCCGTTATAGTTAGTGCAGGCAACTATAACTCACGCGACCGCAATCCTCTGCTGATGACGTCAGATATGACATCACTGTATTTAGACACTTATTTACCCATGTCTTCTTCCATTAATCTTTAGCTATACATATATTAAAAATATTTATTTTTCATAAAGACACATATGTCATCAGTGATGTAATATCTGACGTCATCAGCAGAGGATTACGGTCGCGTGAGTTATAGTTGCCTGCACTAACTATAACGGGGGAATTTCATTGGTTTTTTTACGAGTGAAATGTCCAGCTAACTATAACATGTGTGAAACCTATGGTTTTTTAAGTGAATTTGCAAGGTTTCTTAAATGCTAATTCGTAACTATAACGTGTGTGAAACCTATGGTTTTTTCAGTGAATTTGTACGGTTTTTTAAATGCTAAGTTATGTATTTATTAAAAAAAAAAACTTCAGGTTTTTCACCGTGCGCGCACTGTGTGCGCACGGTTCGCAGTACGTGCCGGGCGCGCGCGGTGCGCGCACCTCGCGATTTTTTAAAAAAAAACAATTGTTTTTTTCTCCATTGGGGGTCCTTCTGTGACCCCCCTGACCAAGGCTAGGGGGTCAGGAACTGTCCACTCTGCCCCCTTTTCACGTTCTCCACCTTTTTTTTTCACCCCCTCAGACTGCAAGAGACAAAATGGCGGCCGACACTTCCTGGTTTCGATCGATTCGAATGTTTACCGACATCTAACAACCAATCAGAATTGCGCGCCAGTACCTACAAGTACAAATCTATGCTTTACTACTTTTCTTGTCTGCTGTACAGTGCAGCACATATACCAAGTAGGAAAAAAATGGAAACATAAAACGTTTTCCACTGTTACACATGCCTCAAGGAAGCAGCATTTTTTGGCGCAAACCCTTGTGAACAAATATTAGTAGATCAGGATTTGCCTCAAAACACATGGATGGCTGCATGGGAAAGCCAATGTACCACCCATAATATGCCCATTTAGGCAAAGTAGTGAAAGTAGCACGTAACTTTACTGTGCAATACTTTTGCCAACTTTCCAACGCAAATCATGATTTCCATTGGAAAGTAAATCCTACCACAACACTTTGCGTTGCTTTTGTGATGTCCCTCAATGTCTAATTTATCTGGTGAGAATATCCTCTTTTCTAAAGCCACATCCAACAAAGCCAGCACGAACATTTTTAGTTCAAAGCGAAGGCGCCCCCAATTCTCGCAGCAGCGGTTGTTTGTTCAGCGGCTGGCGCTCAGTGCCTGCTCTGCCAGCTTTATACACTGCCTGGCACCTTTGATGTCTTTGCCTGTGAGCAACTGCTTGATGTTCAGTTGATTTTGCTAATTTCTTGAGCGCACTCGTTTGGAGTTAGACAGGAGTCTTCTTTTCCCATTGTAGCGCCTCATTTGTTTTCGACATTAAAACTGCACAAGGAAGCTTGCAGTGGTGTGTTTGGATGGTTTATAAAGAGTAAACTCATGCCCAAGCTTCCTGCTACAATCACACAAAAAGACATGAGAGAGGGGTGAGTGGCAGAGAGGGTGGTGCTGGGAAAGGTGCAAGTTGGATATGGGAACCAGGGTTGGACTGGGACAGAAAACAGGTCCAGGTACCAAAATAAAAGTGGAACCCATCAGATAGCCAAAGAAGTGGCCCAGGTTTGCAAATTGGGTCAGTTTTGAACTTGTGAAGACATTTTGTACAAGTATTTTGCAAGGTATGGAAGGCTGCATAGATTTGAGCTTGCTGCAGGCAAAGTTTGTTTTAATATCATGGAGTTCAACAGTAAAAATCAGTCCAGTAGACAATAAAACAGGCACGCAAACAGACAAAAAACAGAGCCTCCACATTGACCTGTCAGACCAGCCCGTCAGGCACTGCCCGATTGCCCTGTAGGCCAGTCTCAACCCTAGTGAGAACTCTTTAGAAATGGACCGGGCTCTGGCAATGTAGTTGCCCAGGGTTTTCCTCTCCTTGTACAAGTGGAGAAGGGATGGAGCCTGGTGAATTTTAACTGGAATAGTGTACCAGATCCTAGGAGTAAAGCAGGAGAACGTGGTGTATCTTGTCTTCTCCATCATGCTTTCAATTACTGATCATGCTGCTTAGTGTTGTGCAGGTTCCATTGAAGATCTTGAGCTTGGTTGCAAGCTAGGGTGAGCTACAGGAGCTGGACGCAGAACAGAACAAGGTATTTTGGGGGCATAAGAGAGCTACAGTTTGAGACCTCTGGAGCTAGAATTCCATGATTTCATGGATGACTTTTTCCTTGTGCCTGTTTTTTTTCACTGTCTACTGGTACCAGAATACAAGAAAAATACTGGACTGGAAAGGCTTTGCAAAATTGAGTTTGGAGTTCTTAATTTTTGTTTGTGCACCCCACCCTCACCCCCCACCTATGGTTGCCTATTTTGTTGCTGGTGCTGCTAGGCCCTCCGTTGTTATTGTACTCCACATAGGCAAACTGCTTCTATATGATTAAGTGAATCCATGAATGTATAAAGCTTCTAAGGCTAGCAAGATTGCTAATACAGTTAAGCTATCAGTGTTGTATAACTCCTGCAGATTCATAAGTCTAAATCCCAGCATGGCCAACTCAGTCTCATCTTTCAAAGGTTGACACACTAAGTATTGCTAAACTGGGTAATAATAACTATGTAATAATTAATAATTAAAGATTGTGAGAAATTAGGTTATTGTTTACTAGGGGTGGGAGCCTTGGTCAATCAGAAACCACAATGCTTGTCAGGGTAAGGCACAAGCAAACCCCAAATTAACCTTTGCTCAACCCCCTGGTAACTTGGCACTGAGCAATTAGGCTTATTTTAGTGAGACAATGTGTAAAGTATTTATGTAACACTTCAAACAGTAAACAGTAGAAATGCCACACAGAAAGATCCCACAACATGCTAGAACAATAGAGCACAATTTAATAAATAAAACAAGATCAAGACAGCAAAAATCCAATCAGTAGAAGTAGAGATATGAATTTTTAAAAAATAGTGCCAAAGAGCACAAAGCGTCAACTCGGGATATCTGATTGCGCTGGATCAAGTCAAAGTCACACTTTCAGGCTGATTAAGAAGGAGTGCCGGTCAGATACAATCACCAGGTTGGGCTTGCTGAGGTTTTACTTTGTTAAGTTTGTGCCAAGAGTACCATTTCCATTGCATATGGCTGTGGGGAGCAGAGAGAGCATCACAGGCGGGCATTGCTGGAGCTTCGCGGTGGCAGTTCCCTTCAGCCATCAATGCTGCAGTGCCAATATTGGGCTGACACAGCTCTGTGCTGATTTATGGCGTGAGGGACAAGGTCTCGGTGGCAACTGCCCCGTCCACGGTCACAAAGAGCCAAAAAAGTGATTTCAGCGCCCGTGAGCCACACCACAAGTCCAAGACCTGAGAGGCGCCATTTAAGGGTGAGGAACTCACTACTGCAGGATTCAGGGGCTGTTGCAAGATGTTAGGGAGCCTTTTATGTCCCTGAGGCTCGGATCAGGAGACCAGCACGGTAGCCCTTGGAGTCTCTCTGGTGTCCTGGGTTCAAGATGAAGATGCAGGTCCAGTTCTTCCTCCCCAGGCATGAGGGCAGCTGACAGCAGGTCAAAACAGCAGGGCAGTAGTTCCTTTAGAGCAGGAGTGTTACAGAATTGCAGTCCATGTAGCAGCACAACAGTTCTTCTTCCTGAGAGAGTATCCACAGGTCCAGAAGTGTACTGAAGAGTTAGTGTATGAGGTCCAGAATCTATACACAGTTGTGCATTTGAAGTTGATAGAAGCTTCTAGAGGCATGCCTTTGAAGTGCACAGATGTCTTGCCTTCCTGGCTCCAGACTAACTACAGGGGATAAGCAGCCCTTTGCGTCGAGACAGGACACAGCCTATTCAAGTGTAAGTGGGGATGGGCCCAGCTCCTCCCACTCCTCCTGCAAGTGATGGCCCATTTAGTCACACCTAGGCAACCCATTGCGTGTGGCTGCCTAGGATGAATTCACAAAGCCCAGCTGTCAGCTACACCCAGACATGTGACCCAAACTCAGGCTGCAGGCACCAAATGGCCAAGGCAATAAAATCCCTAAAAGTGGCATTTTCAGGATTGCAATGTAAAATTTGACTTCACCATAAGTTAGGATTTTAAATTGGGATTCCAGAGACACCAAACATGAAATGGCTATCTATTCCCATTCGGAAATTACACTTATAAAATGTAAAAAGGCAACTCCAATGTGAGCTTATGGGAGCGATAGGCCTAGAAGTAGTGAAAACGAAATTAAGAGTTTTCACTACCAGCACATGTACAACTTAAAAGTATGTGTCCTACTTTTTAAAAACATCACACCCTGCGCTCTGGGCTGTGTAGGGCCTACTGTAGGTGTGACTTAAATGTATTAAAAAGAACGTTTCAGGCCTGGCAAAAGGTTTACTTTGCAAGGTTGAAATGGCAGCTTAAAACTGCACACACAGGCTTTGCTGGCAGGCCAAAGACATGTTTAAAGTGCTACTTAAGTAGGTAGCAGAACCCGTACTGCAAGCCACTGGTGGAATTTAATTTACAGGCCCTAGGCACATGTAGTGCCACTTTACTGAGGACTTCCAAGTAAATTAAATATACCAATTGGGTATAAGCCAATGTTGCCATGTTTTAGGAAAAGAGCAAAAGCACTTTAGCACTGGTTAGCAGTGGTAAAGTGAGCAGAGTCCTAAGGCCAGTCTACTTTGTGAATAACTCAGGTGACTTTCCTAACTTTACACTCCTTGAGGCTAGTGTGCTCTCAGTGAAGGTGGTGGAAGGAGGGCATCATAAGTACGCTTAACAATCACTAATAATAATACCGATTTCCTAGGGCAATCGCAAGGGAAGTAAGAAGAGAGTTCAGGGACGTGGACGATATGGATTAGGAAGCCAACCTGATGCATCAAAGGGAGGTGGTCATGCAATCTAGTCTCCGTCTAATTTAGTTGAAGAATTTACAGAGAGCCTGTTAAAAGAGAACTCAGCTTTACCCATTGGGCTTGGCTCACAAAATGTAAAGTGGAGGACTGTACCTCTGTGAATTCTCTCTGGACATCTAGGGAGAAGCAGATTTTCTGGAATCAGATGGGGATCAGCTGCCCACTATAATAGAAGTCCTAATCACCCAAATACCCTAGATTACTCTCTTATGTATCCCAAATGACCTTGACTTGCTGAGATCCAGTTTGAGATCCTCTACTTCATGGGTTAATGGTTGCCAAAAAAAACTCATGAATCTCAAATGGGATACTCCTACTCTAGGATTGTGATGTAAAAAAATGGTGTGGTGTATGGAATGTGAGATAGTCTATTATGAAGTGCGTGGATACCCTGCAATTTAAAGAGAATATGGGGGCTCAGGCACAAAAATTATGGCCTGGAGGTTAATGGAGATGTGACATCTACTGAGAGGTATCCATGATTTGAGCCTGATTTCCTAGGTAACAAGATATTTGCAAATTAATACGGCCCCATACCAGCTTCAGAACCCCACTCAGTTGATTAAAGTGATTCATATGTTGGGCCCGCTAGCCTGGTACTGTGCTTATGGTCTCCACAGCACCATTTGTCATTGGTTATATTAGTATGACAATCTAGTATCATATGAAAAATACCATTAACAAAGATGTTTAAAAAAAATTACGTTGTTGTTGGTTGGTCTATGTGTGCTGCGTGAGAGATGTTCAAACTCTGGCAACAAAAGTTATTTTCTGTACTTAATGCTACATTAATGTCTAATTGAAATAGGAAAATATTCATACGGTTTGTCCTAGTTAGGCCAGCACTAAAAACACATGGTGATGACGGGCATTCCCCTCTAAGGAGATAGCGCAATAAGTCAGGGTGTCTGCAATGCCAAAAAATGGAGCAGACCATGAGTGTGGTGAGGACTGGGAGTGGGAACCCATGAAGTTCTCTCATGGTCTGTCTGATCCTGTTACAGTCGTAATGATATTTGTAAATCCTACTTTATGCATGGAGGATGCTCTTCAATCAAGTTAAATGGATTTTAAGGATGATACACTCATTGAAGAGCCTGCTGTCAGCACGGAGGATGCTCTTCAATCGAGTTAAATGGATTTTGAGGATGACACACTTAGTGGGGAGGCTACTGGCAGCATGGAGGATGATCCTTAGTGGAGGTAGGTGAATTATGAGGATGACACACCCAGTGGAGAGGCTACTGGCAGCATGGAGGATGATCATAAGTGGAGTTAGGTGAATTATGAGGATGACACATTCAGTGGCGAGGTTACTGGCAGCATGGAGGATGATCCTTAGTGGAGTTAGATGAATTATGAGGATGACACACTCAGTGGAGAGACAACTGTCAGCAGGGAGGATGCCTTTCAATAGAGTTAGGTGAATTATCAGGATGACACCCTCAGTGGACAGGTTACTTTCAGCGTGGCGGATGATCCTCAGTGGAGTTCGGTGAATTATAAGGATGACACACTCAGTGGAGAGGCTACTTTCAGCATGGAGGATGATCCTCAGTGGAGCTAGGTGGATTTTGGGTGTAACACACTCTTTAATGTCGATAGGTTTGGAGATCCTAAAATGGCAATATCTTCTTATTTGCAGAGTTTTATATAGCGCTGGCTTAAGACCCTGAGGAATCAGTGCTCTTTACATGAGGATCAGTGAGTTATAGGTTCCATATTTACTTAGACAAGTATAGACATAGGAGAAAAGAAAAAAAAACATGAGATTACACAAAAATGTGAGATTATTAGCTCATACACACGTCTTATGGTGAGTGATGAGGTAGAGGGGGAATGGTAAACGGGGGTAGGGAATGCAGGAAGGAAAGCACAATGGGGCCGCGAGGAAAACGATGTCTGCTGTTCGGCTGGCTAGGTGCCGGCCGAGGGGTGAACCAGAGCCAAACTCCTCTGTAGCTGCATATGACAGTTCCACCGGGCATCAGCCAAAGTTGCTTGGGCACCGCGGTAAGTACAGATAGTTTTAGTTTCCGCCCAGGGGGCATCGTTTCAGTTCCATCAAGAGCACCAGTCACGGTGTTGCTGGTAAACGCCATCCACCTCATCCTCCAGCTCGCCCCCGGGTCAAGAGTGGAGAGAGAAGGGGTGGAAGGGACAGTTGCAAAGTCCGCAAATCTTACCCACTCCCAGCAGCAGTCTCTTGTTGCGGTGCTGATGTTGTTTACAATTTTGCCTGGAGTCGGGGGTTCGGGCCGATGTGTCTTGTATGATCATCCCTGGTTGCTGCTCCGCCCCTCCCCCCAGCGTACTTGGTTCATTTTGAAAATGCCTCCATTTTGGTTACACCAGTTGCCATATTAAGGTCAGGCAAGCCGCGGTGAGTCTCTGCTTAGCAGGGGGGGGGGGCTGGGGTCCACAGCCCTCTTCTCCTTTACCTCCCAGTGCGTGAGTTGTTGAAAATCACTCAGGCTGTCAAGCCACCTCTTCCCCCCACACCAGCGCCGAAGATGGCCCGCAAACCCCCGCCGTCTCTGTATCCCGGGCTGCTCACCTCCAAATCTTCACCGGGTCCCGGGTTTTCCCCCCTGGGGTCGCTCCGCCTCCGCTTGGCCACCTTCGTGCAGCCGGGCTGTTTCTTGTCCCTGCCGCAGGGTCCACATGGTCAGTGACTGGCTACCGCCCTATGACCTCACCACCCCCGGACACAGAACATAGACGTGGTATCTTTGGAAGGCGGGAGGTCGCGAGACCCCCCGGCCGTATTTATTAAGTTATAAAACAATAAATTTTATAATTTGCATGATAAACAGTTATACAAAAATCAGCAGGACATTAGATACATTATTGTCAACAGGTGTGAGTGACTATCCTTAACAAAGACTCTAATACAGATTGTTTCCTAACCGAGTCTAACATCCTACTCTGCATTTTTGTATACTAACATTTCTGGGCCATATGGCAAGGTTGCTAACCGGTGTCAGGTCCTACTAGCTGCGCCTCCCCTACAGGTGTGCGCATGCGCAGCCGGGCCCGGTAATTACCCGGTCCATGCCGTGAACTTCATTTACCCACTAAAGGAGGGCCCTTACTCTGCGCCATCCGGTGACGTCATGAGTATGCGCGCGCGGGGTGGCTACCAGCCTAAGGAAAGCGTGACTCCCCAACCCGCGCCCCTTTGAAGCACCAGTTACCTTGCCCCTGAAGTTCTAGGAGGGGCCAATGGCCCCTCCCCCTGGGCGGGCACCTCCCTAGGACGATGCCCGCCCCCTCAGACCTTCAAATAGTTGCTCACCGGTCATGACCTTACCGCATGCCCCATACCTAATAAATACGACGACCTATGGGAAAAAATTCTAAAGGACAACTACACTGACTAAAATCACACATCATGTATAACACCATAAAGCTACAAGGGAAAGAAGGGCCTAACACAACTGCACCAGTTACACATAATACAGTATCGTTCACTACCTTGGGAGAAAAAGGCCTACGAGAAAGCATAAACAAGAACATAACTTCACGATACAATATTGATCACTACAATGGGGGAAAAAGTCCTAAAAGAAAACCTCATCAGAAACTAACATTTCAGAACAGTTTACCGCGCCAAATGCCCACTACTCGGACTAGTAACGCATCAACCGCGTACTCCAGGGATGGTGGGTGGGGAAAATTGAAACCCCGAACGCCGGGGCACGTCCGTTGTGGGGGAGCGTCCAGGCAACAAGGGGGTCACCTGGGCGCTCCCCGCCTCTTTATCCCATAGTGGCCCGCCCCCCTCCCCTCCGACCCGGACGTCGATTAACGACATCCGGGTCATGGTGGCAACCAATCGGTGGCAGGGCGCGCCCCAGTGGACACGCCCCACCACCGAGAAGTCCGGAAGGACGGGGGAGGTCGCCGCACCGCCATGCAGGCGGGGGGGCCAAGAGCCCCCCCTTTCCACATGGTCAGTGACTGGCTACCGCCCTCCCCCTATGACCTCACCACCCCCGGACACAGAACATAGACGTGGTATCTTTGGAAGGCGGAAGGTCGCGAGACCCCCCGGCCGTATTTATTAAGTTATAAAACAATACATTTTATAATTTGCATGATAAACAGTTATACAAAAATCAGCAGGACATTAGATACATTATTGTCAACAGGTGTGAGTGACTATCCTTAACAAAGACTCTAATACAGATTGTTTCCTAACCGAGTCTAACATCCTACTCTGCATTTTTGTATACTAACATTTCTGGGCCATATGGCAAGGTCGCTAACCGGTGTCAGTTCCTACTAGCTGCGCCTCCCCTACAGGTGTGCGCATGCGCAGCCGGGCCCGGTAATTACCCGGTCCACGCCGTGAACTTCATTTACCCACTAAAGGAGGGCCCTTACTCTGCGCCATCCGGTGACGTCATGAGTATGCGCGCGCGGGGTGGCTACCAGCCTAAGGAAAGCGTGACTCCCCAACCCGCGCCCCTTTGAAGCACCAGTTACCTTGCCCCTGAAGTTCTAGGAGGGGCCAATGGCCCCTCCCCCTGGGCGGGCACCTCCCTAGGATGATGCCCACCCCCTCAGTCCTTCAAATAGTTGCTCACCGGTCATGACCTTACCGCCACAGGCCAGCATTGTTAACCGACGATCTGGCCTCCCCCTTTACCTAGACCTAAACCAGGAGCGCGCTTACTTTGCAAATCCCTCCAACCAGGCCCAGACATTATTAGACCACAAGACGTTCGCTGCCTCAGTCAAGTGCACCCCGTCCCTCAATTAAAAATGCTCGCCCCAGATACACCCATGTGGAATCGTCTGCAACTGGGGGGCCCGAAATAATTTGTCCAACTGTGTGTTGATCCTCCGTACCGAGTGATTCAACGCCCTGACCGAGACCCCCCCTCGCCACTGCCACCGAGGGATAAGTTGAGACCAAACTACTGTGGAACCCGGGCAAGTCCTGGCCACCCACCCCGCAGTGAAAATGATCTCCACAATAAGCACGCGCCTCCCCAATTTGGCCAAATCATTCTCCCCCAGGTGAAGTATCACCACTGACGGGGGGGCCGCTGCTGAGCTAAGAGTCCCTGGAAAAAATTCCGAAACTGGCTGAGGCATAAACCCCCCCTCCCGAAAAATGAGATATCAAACCCCTTTTGCGCCGCCCTCGTCCTACGGTCTCCTGAAAGAAAAACATGTTCCGCACGCCTAACATAAGAGTGGCCCACAATCCAAGTCACCAATTTCCTGTGTCCTCCTTGCTGTGCTGGTGTCGGCCGTCGGTGCCCGGTGACGAGTTCCTCCACTGCGTGACAGGCTTGAGAAACTGCAAAAAACCAAAACATACCAAGCGTGAGCACCGTTTTGTCACAACATGTCAATTCGTACATAACTCTTGTAACGTTCGGACGACCATCTCCCCAGTCTCTTAACAGTCTCAACTGAGAGACCCCTTGCCACTGCCTCGGTTGCTGCCCCAATCCTAAATGAGTGGGTGCCGAATTCCTTTGGATCGAAACCTGCCAGTCTTACCGTTAGCTCCAAGACTCGTCTAAACTGGTACCTAGTCAATGGTGTCCCATCGGCGTGACACAGCAGTGCGCCCCCCGCCGTGCCCTCTCGCTGCCTGCAGAAGGCCTCCACGTGAGAAACCGGGCAGCAAGGGTTGGCCCGAGCCCGGTGGAGCACTATGGTGTGACCCCTAGAATCCTGATCAGTTTTCGATCTCTGAATTGTTATCCGCATGACGTCCTCCCTGATCTTCACACCGGACCTCTGTAGTCCGCCCACCCTATCCGCTTTCGACCTAGCCACTAACTCCCCAACCCTCAAAGCCCCATAAAAGGCCAGGGAAAATGCAGCTTTGAACAAAAGTCCCTCCCACTGCGAGCTACATACACCGTGCAGCGCCCCCAATAAGGCTGTCAGCCGTGCCAGTCCAATGGGCCTTCTCTTATCACCCTAGTAACCCTGTATACGGCGCCAACCCCTCAAGGCCTTGCGTACCAGAAAGGTGTTAGTGGGATCTCGCATGCCCTTACCCTGCGCGAAGAAGGAGACTGCCGCCCTATGTCTGCTCGCAGCCGCCACTGAGCGCCCTTCCCTGTGCATCGATTCTAGGTAAGCTGCGAAGCTGTCCTCCTGAGCCCACCTAACCTCCCATTCCTGCCCCAAAAAGGCCCGGTAAGACAAAAACGCCCCTTCGTAAGCTGCCCTGGTCCTGGGGGCTAAGCTAGCAACCACGAGGTCCTGTAATCTGGGGCACCAATCTGCCAAAGTACTGCCGGGAATTGCGCTGGCTGAGGGTCTGCTGCAGGAAGATGTTCCCTGAAAACCTGCATTTTAAAGCGAGAAAGGGAGTCAGCTGCATTGTTGAGGATGCCAGGGACATGTTTGGCTCTGAAAACCACATTCCATTTTAAGCATTGCAACACAATCTCCTTTATTAAGCGCAGTATTAATGGACAGCGTGCCCCCTGCTGGTTTATACATTCCACAACTGTCATGTTATCCGACCAGAACACCACGGATTGATTGCGTAAGTGTTCCGGCCAGACCATCAATGCTACCCATATCGGGAAGAGTTCCAGAAAGCCAATATTGGCGGTCAGACCCCGAGTTCTCCATTCCGCCGGCCACCGTTGGGCGACCCACTTGGTCCCCAGGATGGCACCAAAGCCCTCACACCCCGCAGCGTCCGTCCATAAGCCCAATTCTGCTGATGTGGCGGGAGGACCTGACCACACAACTCTGCCATTAAAATCCTCCAGGAATGCCATCCAAATAAGCATGTCCTGGCGAACCTCAGATGACAACCTCGTGTGGTGATGTTTTTCCCGTAACCCTTTCATAGCTTGGGCAATGGAGCGCGAGAAAGGGCGCGCCATTGGGATGACCCGCAGGGCAAAATTCAGTTGCCCCACGACCTCCTGTAGTTGTTGCAATGTAACCTTGTCTTTGCGTAGGCACTGACGTAGGGTGGCTCTAAACCTAGACACTTTGTCCATTGGTAACCTGAAGCATCCTTCCACTGAGTCAATTTCGATACCAAGAAACTCCAAACAGGTGGACGGTCCAACCGTCTTCCCCGGCGCTAGCGGGACCCCAAAAGCCCGCATGAGCACACAAAATTCCTGTAACGCCCAAGCGCACTCCTGAGATCCCGCCGCACCTAAGAAAAGGAAATCGTCCAGATAATGCATAACCTGCTGGTGGCCCGTCGCCTCTCTCACGGCCCAGTCCAAAAATGAGCTAAACGTCTCAAAGTAGGCACATGAGATGGAACAGCCCATGGGCATGCATTTATCCATATAGAACTTACCATCGAAGGCGAAACCTAAGAGATGGTAGTCCCGAGGATGGACTGGGAGGAGACGGAAAGCAGATTCTATGTCTGATTTTGCCATCATCGCCCCTGGCCCCAGTGCCCGCAACAGGTCAACTGCCTGGTCGAATGAGGCATACTTTACACTACACATCCCCTCATCAATCGCATCATTCAATGACGCTCCTCTAGGCGCCGACAGGTTGTGAATCAGCCTGAACTCCCCTTTCTCTTTTTTGGGTACTACCCCTAATGGAGAACACACAAAATTGGGGACCGGCACCTTCTGGAAAGGCCCAGCTATCCTACCCAAGGACAGTTCCTTGCTGATCTTAGCAGACACCACTACGGGGTTATGCTGTACTGACAGTTGATTCCTGCAATGTGCGCTACCTGTGTACCTCCCTGCCGGAATCCTAAAACCTTGGGAAAAACCTTCCTGAAGTAGAGTGGCCGCTGTGTGATTCGGGTACCTATTCAACCAAGGGATCATTGCCAAAACATCTATAGGGGTGGGGATATCCAAAATATCTGAACTACGCTGGCCTCCCCCTCCCCCTCTGACTGTAGTTGCCCTGCTTAGACCTGCAAGATGACTCGGGATGGGAGGGGTGACCGCAAACTGAAATGCATGTCTGAATTTACAGGTGCCAGGGGCCCTCGTGCAGGTGCGTTTATTAAAGTCCCAACACACTCCTTTTCTCTCAGACCCCCCTCCTACTCCTACCCGGGACCTCGCTCCCCTGGGCCGCCCGAAAGGGGTGTTGGGGTCTGGTGGAGTACCCCCTGACCCCACTGGTGGACTGAAGTGGGGCTGAGCTCCCTGAGAACTGCCTATGCCATGACACAGAGTCAACCTTGTCCCATGTCAATGATGTGTCAAATTCCTTAGCTTTCCTGAAATTGACATCATACTCCTTCCAGGCATCCCCCGGGTACTGCTCGCTCCACCCCACAATCCTACTCTGGTAGCAAGCCAATGGCGCCTGCACATTAGGAGGCCGTTCGGCCATGATGGTCGTGAAAACTGCGAAAGCCCTAACCCAATTGAGCAAGGTCTCTTCTACCCTAAATCTAGCACACTGTGCCCTCCATTCACTTGGATACATCCACTCCTTTAGTGTCTTTGCCTGTTCCATTTCCCTGTGATCAAGTAGCAATGAAGAAATGTAAACATATTTTCCCGCCCAGATCAATTCTTTCGTTGCCCGGGACACATGTTGTGCCAAATTCTCACTCCTAGAGGGCAATGACCCATCACCCAAGAGAGGCAGGGCCACCTCCTTACCATTCTCTTGCACCCGGGCCGGTTGACCACCATCTGCCTTCGGTTTGGCGGGGCTGGAACCTGTAAGTGAAGAAGATGAGGGAACCGCAGCTCTATCAGCCGCCGCTGCCGATTTAGGGCCTCATGTAGGTAGCCAAATACCGGTCGGTAACGGCCGATTTTCGGTAATTATACCGTTACCGACCGGTATTTTGGCTTTTGGTATGTAGGGGGAGAATTTCTGTATTCGGAATTTACCGAATCGGTAAAATTACCGATTCGGTAATTTTACCGATTCGGTAAATTCCGAATACAGAAATCAGATGTAGGGGGACTGTGTGGGTGTTGTTTGGAGTCGGTATTTACCACCAACTAATAGTTGGTGGTAAATAAAGTATGGATGTGTAAAAGCATGTTATAGCGCTTAGAAGTGTGCAATGTGGCAGACATACATGCCCTTAGGGCATGTATGTGTGCCACATGTGCACACATGGCCGAATCAGGGGTGCAACAGGGTGTCAATGTGACACCCTGCCACCCTTGCATGTGCTCCCCCATTACCGAATCGGTATTTACCGATTCGGTAATGAGGCATACCTTCCCATCAATGGGAAGGTATGCCTCATTACCGATTCGGTAAATACCGATTCGGTAATTACCGAATTATTCCGAATCGGTAATATTTACCGACCAATTACCTACATAGCATTTACCACTTCATAAATACCGAATCGGTATGATTCGGTATTTATGAAGTGGTAAATGCAAGCCCACCTACATAAGGCCCTTAATCTTTTCTACCAACTGTGCTGCTTCCGCAGCATGATCTGATGACGCTGGTAACACACCTCCCTTTTGTAGCCAAGGCAATAAGGCCGCTATTTGGGATACCAATTCAGCCGGGACCGAGTCCGGGGTATCCGCTGGGACTACGGGCGCCCCCGGGGGCATGGCTGGTGGCACTGATATGGTAGGCAACGGAGTGACCGGCGGCGGCAGGCCCGGTACCGGTACCACGGGCGGGGAGGCAGGCCCCACAGGAGGTGGCGCCGGCGGCATGGCAGGAGCCGGTGCCGTGGGCGCCGGAAACACCGGCACAGGTATAAGGGGTACCGGAACCGCGGGTGGAATCGAAACCGGTACTACTGGGGCTGGGGCACTGCACCTGGGCTTCTTGGCCTTAGACGTCTTTGGTGGGCTAGCAAAATCCCCTCTCGGCAAGGGTGCCTTCCGCTGCCGCGAGGGCCTGCCTGAAGGGACTGGGGGATCAGCAAACCTTTCATTCATGCGGGCCTCCAATTCATCCACTTTACTCAATCTCCTATTAATGGTGTTCATCTCCCGCATCATGGCCTGCATCATAACCTCCATCCTGGACCCTCCTTCACCACCCAACGACCCCGGCATTACTTGGGTGCACCGCCCTACACTAGTATTCCAACACAGGTGTAATTACGCGTATTACCTTCACCAGATGGAGGATATACAGGGGGCTGTAAGCACCATGCAACCGTAACCGCAACGCCCCGGCTTATCCGGATTGTCAGGGGTGAGTAAACTCTAACGTAGACCCACCCGGCGGCTACCAGAAGCAATGCAATGCGAGCCCCCCGCTCTCCTCTTACCGTTCAAAATCCGGCGCACTCTCAGCCGGAATATCACCCGCGACCACACTGATGTCCACCACTCCGCGCACTACGTGAATTACAGGAATGCAGTGTTACCGTGCCTAAAATAGAAAATGCATTAATACATGGGAATATTGCATACAAGCAGCTGGTGAAAGCGGACTGTACCAGGTTAGACAAGGTATGTAACTTGAACTTTCTTTCAACTCACCCTCCACTGTCCTTGGCTGTTGCCCCTACCTTAGCAATCTCTTAAAAACCTTTAATTATAGCCCACACTCAATCCTAGGGTATCAGGGCGCCTCACACCAACCCTATATATGCGTGCGATCAATGCAAGGCTTCACAAAGGAAATTCCAATGTTATTATGCTTCTATAACGACTTTGCTTTGTTAGGTACGGGGAGATTAAGTGATGTGCTCAGAATCACAAGATGTTCGGTTTTCTTGCCCAGTTAACTATAGCATCCGAGCATTCAGAAAGGCGGCCGGTGTGCAGGGACAAAGCCGCTCGCTCTCTCACCCCCACGCGTCGAAGACTTGAAATTGCCGAAAGCCTAAGCGTCCGACCGCCACAAAAAAGGCCGCACACACCCCGCACCAGCCCCCGACACCTCACCTCAATGCAATGGGGCTACACCTCGGAATCACAGGATCAAAAACCAGCCGCCCGACACAGTCCACAAAAAGGCAGCAAGCTCTGCAGTCCCGGTCCCGCAATCTCCTGCTTGCTCCCCACGCACGGAAACAGCCTCCAGCCGCGTCACCGCCGAGAAGTTCACATAACCATCTGGCCGGAGACCTCTAGTAGAAAGGATCCTAAGGCAGAGAGGCTCCAGAGATCACCTCGGGAGGCCCAGCCGCACACATAGCCAGCATGCCCCAGCAAGAAGGAGTCCGATCTCAGCCCGTATGCTCACTCATCCCAGCCGCCCTCCCCAGCTACCGCTCCGGTGCACTTCTTACTCGGGACTTGGAGGGTGCCGGCGGTTCCACTGCTGCTGCGGAGAATGATCGCAGATCTGGGGGTATCGCGGGAGCAGCTCACTCACCGATGGCATGCTCCGTGGCGCCGGTCTCCCCTTCTGACCGGCAAATGACATGATGGTCGCCATCTCGAATTTCAGGCATTTAAAAAAATGCTGTTTTGTTTCTGTGACTCAGTTTTACGTTTTTTTACATTGCAAAATATGTACCTACAAACTACAGATAAGAAGTGCCTGGCTGAAGATGTTCATGGTGACAAAGCTGTGGCTAGCAGCTACACCCAGGAAGATCGCCTGGGTGTGTACTTAGATCATGTATATTCATGTTTCACTAACTGGTTACTCTTTGTAGAACAATGCCCTCTTTCTAAAATAGGTGTTGTGCTTTCTTTGAGTTCCCAAGAGCAAAATCACAGGAACGAAAGTTGTACACAGATATATTGTGAACAACATATGTCTGTAACTGACTTATATAAAGTAAACCTAGCTGCAGAACAATGCAGTGCTGTACAGGACATATGCATGCCATGCAGGCGAGGGGGCACGGGACGCAATAAAGGGATAGGGAGGCAGGAGAGGTTGGTTAGGGTTATCTAAGGAGTTAGGAGGGATATCTAAGGAGGTCTGCCCTTGCCCAGGGGAAATGCTGGCTGGTGTGAAAGAGGAATAGGGCATGAAGGGAGAATGGGCCAATGTACCACTGAGTACTACAGATGTACACAGTGAGTTGAATTATCATATCATTAATGTGTTTACCGGTGCATTCATCGACCCTATCTATTGACATTCAATAGGCACAAAACATGTTTCTATGCACAGATTAATACGTCGGCGTGTCCTTGAAATGAGCAATGACAGTCAGATCCCAGGAGACAGGACATGTGAGTTAGGGCTCCCGCTGGCCTCTGATTAACTTTGTGGCTAAACATGCAGAGAGTGTGTGCCAAGAAACCATGGATACTGCCTCATTTATATTTGAAACTGTGTTTGTTGTTAAGATAATATTGTGCAGCCCTGAAAAGCTGGTGGTGTTATTTGCTTGATTAATCTTCCAGGCCTGATGAGCAATTAACAAACAGATGCAAAGATAACTCTGAAATTAGAGGAGGCTACTCCTTCTTGCATTGCAAATCCCTTAATAAGCTGCTAAAAAACGTCCAATTCCTCTACGGTCCTGAACTGACTGCCAGTGGCCTCCGCCTTATCAGGCCCTTCTGCGGCTCACTGGAGAAGATTAAAGATTTAGCAGATATCAGAAATTTAAGGCTTAGTTGTGTCTTGTGCTCCCTTCTCTGGCCGATTGCACCTTATTGGAAGATTAGGCAGTGTCCACCTTGCATTGACCCTTTAGCTCTTCATTTAGAGGACCAGCTTGTGACCTACCAAGAGGTGCAGCTTCAAAGACCACAAAGTCAATATGCTGACAATCTCAAAGCTGTGACGCGTCTCCCAAATAATCCTGAGCCACTGAGATAGGGGCAGCAGAAAGGCACTTCGACCTTCTAGTTCATGAACATCTGAGGTGTCTAGTGATAAAGGTTCAGATGCGGTGCATAGAAGTGCAAGTGCTATCAGCTTGATGCTGAAAGTGACAATCTCAGCCAGACATAGGCAATTGATTTCCTGTTTGAGACCCATGAGAGACTGCGGTCAATGCTTGGAGACGCACCTGAAAACCATAAGATGTTTCTAAGGAAGCTGCTGAAGGAGGGCATTGGTAGAGGGTTGGGGACACTGATGAGCAACGCTCCTCTTTACTGTATTGAAATGTTTGAAGAATCCACTTCATCTGAGAAAGGGAGCGCACTTTGTTGAATAAGGTCTCAATTCACAAAACCCTTTGTGGTTGTAAGTATAACTGATGAGTGCACAAATGGAAATTGATGGAGATCTATCTCAAATAATGATTGGGTGTATTGATATTTGTGAAAATGACGATTGCAAATTTCAGTTACTATTGTGGAAAACTTTCAGAGCAGTGACGATAACACTGGGGCAATAAAATGTGCTTTCCTGTGTATGTGTGGGGGTGGGGGAGGAGGGTAACCTTTAGGAATGTTGGCAAATGAAACAAGCGCTTAGAATGCTGGCTTTTCACAAAACTTCCGCGTAACATCCTCAAACTATCTGCACAGTTGTCTTTAGTCCAGAAACAGATTGGGGTAAAGGTGCAAATGGGATGGTAAGATGTCCTAACCACTCCACTATGTTGCATGTGATTATGAGCATGATCTTTCACATATCTCCACAAAAATTCTGCATGATGAAATAAAAGAAACAAAGAATATGTGAGCACTATTTTCACTAAAGATGTTCACATGTAGACAGTTCTCGGGAGAGATGTATAACTTGAGCTATTTTTCAAGCCAATTCTGTATTTAAAAAAATATAAAAATTATTGTAAATCTTTGGTAGAGATCTACATACTTAGATTTCCTCTTTTGAGGCAGGCTTTGGTGTATCATCAAATAAAAGTCACCCCGTGGTGCCTTAATATCACCCTGTATTGCGAGGGCACATTATGTTTCATTTAAACCTCTGCATTGGTGAGAAAATGAGTGCAAACGCTACTCGTGAATGCATTTCATCTAGTTCCAACTTATATAAGTGAGTACAAATCATGCTGATGGTTACGATTAGCTGCTACCACCAACTTTTCAATAGTTCTAGTAGTGAGTGCATAACGTCTCTTGCGGATAATGAGTGTATTGCTACGTTGCTGTCAATAAGTATCAATGATTCACTCTCTATGTTGCTTGACTAACAACAAAATCAAAACCTTTTGCACCTAGCATTTTCATGTGCTTTTTAGGTCTGGCTTTAGCCTACAACTTTTGATTTTGAATATGTATAATATACTTTCTTAAAGGATCTTTCAGACACCTCTCTTCACCCATTGGTCTGTTGGTGTGTCACTCCCATTTTGCTCCCACCCTCTACAGTGTACAGCAAGGAGCAATGGCTCAGCCTACTTAAGCCTCTGGCTAAGCTAACTTTGAGTAACTAAATTTTGCTCTTTCACAAGGTGCACATCCGCACACAAGGAGTTCTCTTTAGTGCCAGTGTTGCCTGATATGATAGTAGGATACATTGGAAGTGAGCTCAGAGGGCATTTCAGCTTTAACAATTACTGTCTCCTTCCAAAGCTGTTGTAAATTCCTTTAAAAGTGGACTGCTGCCCTTTTGAAGTGAACTGCTGCTATTTCAGAGGATACCATATTGTGTTCCTGGGCTAGGTTTCACCAGTAGGTCTTTGATAAACTTTGCCCAGGAAGAAAGCCATACTTTATGGTGCTTAATGTGGAGCACCCTTCTAACAGTTTATTTAAACATAGGTGGGGTGTAATTTCGGTTTTGGTATCCAATATTTTCTACTGTGAACCCTCTTTCCTTTCTTCTTTTCATCTTCTTTCTTTCTTATTCTTTTTTACTCTTTTTTCTCGCTCTCTCTTTCTTTCTTTCTTTTTTCTTTCTTTCTTTCTTTTTCGTCTGTCTTTTTTAATTTCTTTGTTTCACTTTTGCCTTTTATTTCTTAGTTCTTTTTCCTTCTTTCTTTTTTGCCTATCCTTCTTTCTTTTTCTTTGTTTTGCCTTTCCTTTTTTCTTTCCTTCTTTCCCTTCCTCCCTTCTCTTCTCTTTTCTTCTCATTTCTTTCCTTTTTTCTTTTCTAACTTTTTACCTTCTTTCTTTTTTGCCTTTTCCTTTTCTTTCCTTCTTTCCTTCCTTCTTTCATTTTTCAACCTTTTCATTCCTTCTTTCTTTCTTTCTTTCATTCATTCTTGTTTTCCTTCTTTTTTCTTTTCTTTTTTTTTGCCTACTTTCCTTTTTTCTTTCCTACTTTCTTTCTTTCCTACTTTCTTTCTTTATGCCTTCTTTCCTTAATGTGTTTCTTTCTTTCTTTTTTTCCTTGCATGGTATTTAAAAAGTAGGACTTGTGTGCTTAAGTTTTACATGTCCAGGTACGGAAAATCCTCAAAAGTCATTTTTGACTGTAGTAAGGCTGGCTCTTCCATAGAAAAGCACTGGGCTGCATTATAACTTCTTATTTCGCATATCTCCAGTTTAGGACTAGCTAGAAAAAATATTCAAGTAATCATCTGAATAGGGGTTTAAAATCCAACCAAATGGTCAACTTGTATTTTAAACTACTATTTTAAAATTTTCACTTTTAGAAAGATGGCATTTTCCTATCTAAGCCAAATGTGGATTTCCAGTTTCCAGGGTCAACCTTACTGTTAAAAGCTCTCTATATGTATTCCTCCCAGACAGTGGACAAAGGGTCTGGCTGTGGAGAGTTGAGACAGGGTTGCTCTGAGAGAGCTGTACCCCTGCCCTGATTACACTTTAAAAGTGCCTGCCCTGGCTTTTTCAGAAAACCCTTGCACCAGCCCTAAGTCTGTATTTTTTTGCCAGGCAGGAGCCAAACCCAGAGAAAGGGGAGGAACTGACCAGATCCAGTTTTAGAGTTAGACAAAGGAGTGTTCCCCACCAACATGCTGACACTGAGCATAAAGGTGACATTCCCAGGACCTGAAAAGAGAACACTCTTGTACTTGTGAATACTCAGAAAAAGGACTGTCCTGCTGGCTGAAGCATGAAAAAATACTGGACTTGTATGCATTGAACTCAGGACCACAGAAGTTACTCCAATAGTCAGTTGCTGACCTCCTGTATGAACTACCAAAACAGAATACGTTTCAGAGGCGTTGCTATTTCCCAGCTAACCAGACCAACTGGATTTTACTTTGTCCCCTCTGCAGGCCTCTGTAGAGTACTGACCCCCAAGTCTCGCCCCAAAGGTCCTGGACACTTGGCTGGAGTCTGAGTGCTCTTCTCTCTGCCTAACTGAAGGTTACATCGGATCTGACACAGAGCCAGAGACTTCACTAGATGCAATGCCAAGTGATGCAGAGCTGGGCAGCTCCTGGCTGTAAGCCTCCCTGGATCTAATGCAGAGCAACGCAGAGCGAACCAGAGTGACACAGAGCCCTGCATAACCGCACCACACAGCTTCTCGCTAAAGGTTTTATTGGATCCAGCGCAATGGATGCACAACCATGGAGCTTCTAACTGAAAGCCTCACCAGATCCTACACAGAGCAATTCAGAGCCCTGACGTGCAGTGCCGTGCAGACCCCGTATTAAAGTCAGAAGGTTAAACTTCCAGCTCACACCCCTTCAAACAATACTCCAATTTCTCACATACTCCAACAGTCAAAGTGCTGTATTCCTTAGGTCACTGAAAATCCATGTATTATTTTTACACATCAGAGCGCCCACATTTCCCAAATCTTTGCATGAGCAGCTCATTCAGTCCAGGTTAATTACTTGCATACTGGGACATTTAGCCTTGATTGTGTAATAATATAAACTGGACTACAAATCTAAGAATGCAAAGAAAAATGCAGTGCTGGATGGGCTACTCACACACGGATTTGGGAAACTTCAGAGCTCCGATAATTGTAGAGGGTGCTCAGATTCTGAACGTGTTTCTGTACCATGCAAACAGTGGGGATGTGCTAGACATATGCACTTTACGTGATATAACCAATATTGAAATGTAGGATCCGAAAATTCAGACTTGGGTAGGCCCGTTTGGTATGATGCCTCTGTATATCTCAAATCCCAAGCAGACACCCTCAGGTGAGACAACATTCCAGATGCCTAATGTTGGTGCTTTTTAGGCAGCACTGGGCAAAGAGAACTGATTGGTTTTTCTCGCCACTGGATCCTTTCTTTAAGCCTAGTTGAAAAAAAGAAAAAAAGACAGGAATTGCTTGGTTTCTCATGGATCTTCAACACAGATTAAAGCCCTCAAGCATGAGAGCTGGCATTCACAGAGCATCCTTCCCACAGGAAGCCAGCGGACTCTCTCTTGGGACTGGCTTCGCTGTAGAGGGCACTTTGGGTTGAGCTGTCTGTTTTTTCCTCAGTGCTCGAGTTTTAAAGCACCCAGGAGTGTTAGAAAAGCTCTGAAATCGTGGCTGCGAATAAAGCACATTTCCAGTGAGCCGCCCGCAGAGGACTCCAGTGTTATTTAAAATGAGAGATGATTTTATTAATTTAACATTGATCGCTTCAATCACAAAATATTAAACTGTCAAGGACTCGCATTTGAATTAAACTAACCGTGTTTATTATCTTCCATACCACAGTTTCAACATAGGGCGACACTTGAGCACAGAGCTCAATAAACACTGCTGAGGTAAGTTATTCAATATCACAAACCGCATTACAGTCGGGTTTTTCGAGTCAGCTACAAATAGAAAGCCCTGGAAAGGCATTTGAGAGTCAAAGAAAGAACAACTCCTGCAGCGTGCAGCCTCGACAGCTCAGAGATTACACCTGTCTGTTATAAAGTCCTTGCACATTATGAAATGTGCGCTCATTCAAGTAGCGGAAATGGGAAATTAAGGTAACATTTTCAATTTTCCTTTTCTACAGTTGTTTCCCTTACTCGCTTTCCCCTTGCACTGTTCCATGGTGACACGGGTATATTTATTTACGTGTATGCAGATGAAGAGTGTGTGATATGCTACTTATTACTATTGCTGAGTGTCTGGAGGGGCCATGACTCACAAGAGGAGAAGCCTCAAGTAAGTCACTATGGGGCATATGTATAATAAAGTGCTGAAGCGTCTTGTTAAGCCAAGATGGCTCACGACACGATTCGTCACTTCAGAAACGCAGGGCTGCATCATATTTACTAGAGTATGGTAGAGCCCTGCATGTCCCCCTGCGCTGGTGCTAACTTTAGCTGCCTAGTGCCAACGCAGGCACCCTGGCACCATAGTGCAAGGGTGCCTGTGTATGGTGCAAGGGTGCCTGTGTTGAGGGGAAGATTGTTAATGTGCAGGAAGGCCCCCCTTACTGCACATAAACAATCTTTAAATGTCGTTTTGTAACTTCTATGTGTGCTGCTAAATGCAGCACACAAAGAGGTTGCAAATCTGCTATTTTTGAAATGATTGTTTATGTGCAGAAAGGGGGACCTGCCTGCACATAAGCAATCATAGGCAGCATAGGCAGCATAGATAGCATAGGAAGCATCAACTGGTCAACCAACAATAAACTCTCTCTGTGATAGATGTTTGCTGTCAAGCAACTGTTTGGCTTTGAAAGTTTACAAAGAGGGAATGGGGGTGCAGAGTTATGTGTGGAGATAGTTGAAAAAAACAATAGTGAAGAGAGGAACAGATACAGAGATCAATTAAAAGTAGCCAGGGGTAGCATCTGGTACCTCAGGCATACCCTTTGATGCCCTTGGCCTGCCCTTAAGTCCCCTGCTTTGGACAACCTTGAAGGTAATAACATGAATTCAAAGTACACAGGACTATAAGAGGCATATTTACAAGCCCCTAACTCCACGGAGTGTCACTTTTTCTGATGCTGCTCCGGTGGCTTTGCACCATTCTCCATATTTACAAGGTGGCGCTAAGCCACGTGCTACATTGTAAATATGCCCCTTTCCACCACAGTCTGTTGCGGCATACTGGCGGGCAATGGGTGTTGCTGTGGGCGTTCCGCCACAACACACTTTGCTTTTTGACGCTGCTCCATTTTTACAAAAAGAACAATTGATGGACAGAATGCAGAACAATGTCATACCCCAGTACAGAGATCTGGGCCTACATCCATAGTTTTTTTGCTCATCATGCCATTCCAGTTTGGACCCAGCCATATGCAAATCAGTCTTGACCCTGCGCCCCAATGGAAACAGTCCAGCCCGAACTGCCAGGCCAGGTCCTCCCTGGACTGGAAACAAGCATCCTAGGACCGGTTTCGGGCTTTCAGCCCTCATCAGCCAAGATAGCTTGACTCTGGTGGCATGGAGAGCACGGGACCCACGTCTGGGCATTCCCGTCCCACTCGGGGTGACAAGTGCAAAAAGAACAATTGATGGACAGAATGCAGAACAATGTCATACATTCACCCGAGTACAGAGATCTGGGCCTAAATCCATTGTTTTTTTGCTCACCATGCCATTCCAGTTTGAACCCACCCATATGCAAATCAGTCTTTACCCTGCGTCTCAATGGAAACAGGCCAGCCCGAACTGCCTGGCCAGGTCCTCCCTGGACTGGAAACAAGCATCCTAGGACCGGTTTCGGGCTTTCAGCCCTCATCAGCCAGGATAGCTTGACTCCAGCATTCCGTCCATCATTTGTTTGCTGTAACACTTTTCTTCCTAATTGGGATGGGTATGCCCAGACGTGGGTCCCTTGCTCACTGTGCCACTGGACTCAAGCTAGCCTTTCTGAAGAAGGGTGACATACCCTGAAACCGGTCCCAAAATGCTTGTTTACGGTCCAGGGAGGACCTGGCCTGGTAGTTCGATCTGGACTGTTCCCATGGGGCACAGGGTCAAGACTGATTTGCATATGGCTGGGTCCAAACTGGGGTGCCGTAGTGGGCAAAAGAACAATGGATTTAACCCAGATCTTTTGACTGGGGGAGAATGTTTGCATAGTCAGCATTCCGTCCATCATTTGTTTGCTGTAACACTTTTCGCCCTAAGTGGGATGGGTATGCCCAGACGTGGGTCCCTTGCTCAAAGTGCCGCTGGATTCAAGCTAGCCTGGCTGAAGAAGGGTGACATACCCTGAAACCGGTCCCAGGATGCCTGTTTCCGGTCCAGGGAGGACCTGGCCTGGCAGTTCGGTCTGAACTGTTCCCATGGGGCACAGGGTCAAGACTGATTTGCATATGACTGGGTCCAAACTGGGGTGGCGTAGTGGGCAAAAGAACCATGGATTTAACCCAGATCTTTTGACTGGGGGAGAATGTTTGCATTGTCAGCATTCCGTCCATCATTTGTTTGCTGTAACACCATTTTTACAAGGCTGGGGCAGCTCCAAAAACTAAGGTCAGGTAATACCTTGTCTTAGAATGGCGATACCGTTCTCTGCTCTTTCTATGTGTGCTGCAGCACACACATAGAAAGAGCAAATTGCCATTATTGATTGTTTATGTGCCGTAAGATGTCCCTTCCTGCTCATAAACAATCGCCCCTGCAGCGCAGCAGGCACTCTTGCAACATGCCGGCAGGGTGCCTGCACTCGCGCTAGGCAGCTTTTTTTAGCGTCAGCACTAGGGGAAATGCATAGGTGCGCCATATTTGTGTAAATACAGCGCATCCCTGTGTTTTGAAAATGTCAGAGCCCGGCATTGCCAAATTTGGCATGACACCCGCTCCCTCATTTTCTTGTAAATATCCGCCTAAAAGTAATGGGCTATAAGTAGGGCAAGGGGTCAAGTGTGTGATGTCATGAGGCTTGAAGGAGTGCATGAAGTCATTTCCTCTACCTGCGCCTCTTTATGAATCAGCACCACGAGGAGAGTGATTAATGGCAAAAAAGGAGCCTAGAGATGGCACAGGAAGGAGAAGGCGCTGCAAATGAAGATTTGAAAAGCGGAGCGAAGGAGAGGACGAGAGATGAGATGAACGCATCACAAATGGTTGTCTCAATCATCCTTCAGACCGCGCCGCGCACCGACATTTTTTATCTCTCCTTCTCCTGCACATGCGGCGAATAGAGAAATGTAAATGTCTGACAAGTGAATGAGAGGGAAGGGCGGAGGCGCTCGAGTTTTCCATAATCCCGTATTCCATCCAGCTTCTCTGAGCCGTGCAGACGAAAACAGCAGCACAATAAGCAAGTCCTTGCCTGGGCCACATTGTGCTTGTAGCATTGAGAGGAGTTGGGTCTCTTTAATCCGCAGAGATGCTCAAACGGAAGGGAACCTTTAGAAAACAGTTTGTTCTTTAAAAGTCAGCCATTCTTGTCAGCCTCTCACTGAAGCACTCTGGGAGTACGGCAAGATGAGGTGGATTAATGCATTAATACGTAATTATTGCAGCTTAGGGAGGGGATTTTCTGACTCATTGCTGTGATCTTCTCGACCCATTGTGCAGGCCCAGAAAGCGTGGAGTTTGACGAGAGGCGCGCGGCGGGAATCAATACCGCCATTTCTGTAAACACCGCCGGTAATCAGAAGCTATTGGGAAGGAGGGGCGGGATGTGTGTGTTAATTAAAAGCCAACCGAGGATGCCAGCCCTCCAGTAGGGAGCCTGTCTCTCGCAGGGCGGAAACTGGCAGAGACGCCCCGGTAGGGTTACGACAGGGTTAATGCTGTGAAATTGTTTCTTTCAAAGAGCTGCCGTGCCGGAAAAACAGAGCAGCCTAGAAAAACAAAATGGCAATCCTGGGACGAGTGTACACAATATCACTCCTCACAGCAGGGCTTAGCACTGGCCTACGGGGCATTACTAGGGTGACCTGGCGTCCAGGATTTGCCGGGACATTCCCCGATTTTCACCAGCTGTTCCAGCAGATTTCGGTAATTTTGGCTCATTTCCCGGTTTTTTGAAGGAGTCAACTGAAAACAGTGAGATGCACCTTTTAGGTGTTCTAAAGCTGTGCCAGTCAGCAATTGTTGCAAGTAAGCAGTTTAATCAACAGGCATGATGCTGGTTTTTGAAATTACATTTTATTTATTTTCTTAGTGCCTCTTCTGTGTTCCTGTGTTGATGAGAGCTGTCATAGTGACCACACCGTCATCCGCTTCAGTCAACACGCATACACAGACGTCACCCAAAGATTACACTGACACTTTATTTGTGGGTGAAGAACTGCTGCAGGTTTATTTCATACAACACAGTATGATAATAAAATTGGGTTATCTTACGGGCGATCCAGGGCAGGCAGCCCCTTGCTGCTCCGCCCGCCTGGTGAGCCAGCACACACGGTGGGTCGATGCCCGGCAGTGTGGCACATAATTATTTACAGATCATCCACTGGGTCACGTGATCTGTCTCCTACTCCCGCCCCTTCCGACAGGGGCGGAGCGTGTTGTGGCACACCCCCGGTTGGTCAGGCCCCCCAACCGCCCGAAGGACTAACGGGGCGCCGTCGCGGTCTTCCCAGAACCCCCTTCGGCTCCTGGACCTTGGCTCGGGCACCCTTACTGTGCCGGACAGGGGTACCCTTACTGTACCGCCTGTCGCAGAGGTACCCTTACTGTACCCGTCTGCATCCAGATCGCCCTGTAACTCCGCCTGCAACGCAAAAGAAAAACATTAAAACATTCCAATGACGCGCTGCGCCTGACACGTGGGGTAAGCGGAAAGGGTGGGAAAATCGCGTGTCCAGGCTGGAGCGGCGCGCAGGAAACAGAGGAGGAACTGGGTGAGAGGGCCACCTAAGTAGGGGGGGGCGGCCGCGCCCCCCGCCCCCAATGGCCCGCCTCCAGCTCAAAACTATAGGTGGGTCATACCTTAGTGGGCGTAGCCTCGCGCGCGAGGCAGCAAGGGGGAAGGCTCCGACGGGCGGCCACTAACATGCTGCCCTGCTGATGTCCCACTGCTTGGGACGCGGGCAGCGGCATTCTGCGCCGCCAAGTTGATGTAAAATTGAAGTCCTTCTTCTATTTTTGCAAAATATCCCGGTTTTTGGTTCTCAAGATCTGGCCACCCGAGGCATTACACCCTCGTAGAACCGCTTCGTTCTAGTCATATATTAGTGAGGAAATAACAAGCAGCCATTGGAGACATTTTTCACTGTGTATCCTTTTAATCACGTTTATTGTACTGAATATTTACTTCATTGCTGTTCTGACCACCATAGAACCAAAGTCACTAGAGCCTTAATACACTATGTCCAGTCTATAATGACGATCAAATGTGTGTGCGATGCCCATGTAGCTGCTCTACAAACCTCTGATATAGAGACCCACCAACCTCTGTCCAAGATGCCGAGACTGACCTGGTTGATAGACCTTGAACACCTGCTGGTTCTTTTAACATCCAGAAAGGAAGGAATTCCCTGCTGAGCGTTCTCCTGGAAGACCGGAAGGACTATTCCTTGTTGTAAATGGAACTTTGTACAAATTTTAGGAATGAACTTAGGATCTAGTAAAAAATCACCTTCTCTGGTAGAATTTTTAAATGAGGATATAAATAACCAATGACCCAACTCACCCAAACGTCTAGCGGATGTGATTGCTATTGAAAGGCTTTATTGGCTGAGAAACAACTCGTCTTTGCTGCCTCTAAAGACTCACCTGTGTGTTCCTGCAGGCCTCTTAACACTGTAAGCAAGTACAAAGTAGGAAGGACTACTTGGGCTTCCGGCTTCCTTAGACAAAAACTTTTAAGTAACCTAGCCACTAGATGAGAAAGCGTGGCTAATTCCACTTTGGGTCCTTTAACATCTTTGATTACCACCCACGGACCCACTAAGGAGGAAGAAGCTAGATTTTTCAGAAAACAGTCTCTAAGAAACTCTTGGATTTGGAACAGATCATTTGTTACCAGTTCTAAACCTTTGATCAGACACCAATAGGAAAAGGATGTCCAGTTCTTTTCGTAGGAGGACAAAGTCAACTTTTTTCAGGATAATCAAAAATCCTTAGCTACTCCGTGGCATAGCTAGACAATGTGGCGCCTGTGGCAGTCCCTGCGTTTGCCGCAAGCGGCATGTAAGACCAGGGGGTGGAGGGTGCTGGCGATTCCCATGCTGGGTGGGAAATGGCGATACTTGCTGCAGCCACAGCCGCAGAAAAGAACGGGGAGGCCGACGCCCCTAAAACTCATGCCGTCCGTGGCACACCGCACCCCCCTTGCTACCCCACTGTAGCCACTTGCCTGGAACAGTTCCAAGGACCTCTCAAGTTCCAAGCCACTAGATGTAGAGTTGGTAGTGGATTCAACAGCAACATTGAAAACTGGAGATGGGAAGGGATCAGAGGTAGCTTGAACAGAAGAAGCAAGGACATCTTGGCCAGAAGGTATGATCAGGATGACTGATACACTGTCCTTTGGAATCTTCTGAAGCATCCACGAAAGGAGGGGAATTGGGGGAAAATCGTACAGCAGACCCTGAGGTCATGTGATCAACAAGGCATTGACTGCCCACATTCCCGACAGTTCAGCCCCAAGCAAAATGTTAGAACCATTGCATTCTGTAGGGACACAAGCATGTCGATCCAAGGGGTTCTGAACAGTTGACATATCTGCTTGAACACTGAGTGGGATAGATGATAAAGCACCGATGAAGGAAGACTGCAGCTCAAACTGTCTGCTTGATAATTGAGGTCCCCCTCTATGAATACTGTCTTTAGGAATGTGAGATGATTTTCTGCCCGGGTACACATCCAAACCCCTAACAGATTTAACTGAGGACTCCTTGTTACCCTTGACGATTCAAGTAGCACCTTGCAACCTTAATGTCGATACAAACTGTTGCAAAGTTACTCTGTGCCTTGGGTACAACCAACTTTTTTGCTGGCTGGTACTGGTGGTAACTGACTCTGACTGACCCTGAGCTCTGCCTAACCAGGCCCAGGGCCAGTGCTACGCTGAAAAACACAATTAAAATACAGTCAAAACACCTACATACACTGGGGTACACGATGGGTAAGTGTACCCCTATGATTGGCATGACCTCCCCAATAAGGCCCCAGTACATAATAGGGCAGGGGGATTAAAACTACCTTTAAGACCCTAATATATAATAGGGCATGTCAGTTTTAAGGCCAGCAGCTGTTCTGCACTTGCAAGTGTGCACTACTAAGGCCTGAGGTCAGTTTAAAAGCAGCCCAGCATTGCAGGACTGCTTTTAAAATGCTAATTGTGCTCAAGCTCGACTTTTGTGTTTGGGGCACTTAAAAATAATAAACTACAATGTTTTGGCATAATATGTACCCCAGGGTCTCCCATAGGTGTCACAGGAGTGAGTGGTCTGGTACTTAAGAACCTTATAAAATAGGTTTTATATGCCTTGAACTTAGTGAAATTGCACATTTCACTCCCAACATTGTAGTACAGTGCTTCCCAAAATCGACTTTTGTGTTAGGAACACTGTGAAGTGAGGATCTGCAATATTGTGACATATTCAGAAGCCCTAATGTCTTCCCTAGGTGTATCCACACCCACACAGATGGCAGGCTTAAGGAAGCAATGTGTGGATGCCAGGAGGAGGGAGTCTATGGATATTAGTCACCCTGGAGTTTGGTTTAGCCAGCTCTTGCCTCTCTGCTGGAACTTCAGCCATATTGAATTTTGGAAAAATAGTGCTTTCTGGGAGACCATTGTGCCACACTTTGGAGGAAATGGTCATGCGCTGGGGTGTTGCCCTGCGCTTCATTGGACCGGAGTATCCTCCTGTGTGACCCCTGAGACCACTGAATACATCTCTTAGAGGGGCATTGCCTCTCAGATCTGCTGCTTGAAACAAGGAGAAGAAGAAGGGTCCATGCTGAGAAGTTTGATTTGCACCAAACAGCCCCTGCACTCTGACGACTGCACCTGCTGCACAGTATGCAACTACAGCCCTGTGGAGCTAACTTGCATCAGACAGGACTAAAGAGTGGGCTCCCTGCAAGCTACAGGTGAACAGAGCTCGCCTGGACCATCCCCACCAAGAATCCCCAGTCTGAAGAACTACCAATACATTTGTAAGGGTTTTGTCCAAGTGGATTGTGGGAACTGAAGTCCCAAACTTTCAAGTACCACCTTAGAGCTTCCAGTCTCTTGGAGTAAGGTTTGGACACTTTGGGACCCTCTGAGGAACTTCAGGATGGAGTTTCAGAAGTTTGGAGAACTTTTGAGCAACTTTAGAGCAACTTTGGAAAAAAAGCTTCATAAGTGAACCGACTCGACCTGGCCAGCCAACACTCAACCACGAGCCAGCCAGCCATCCAGGTTAATCCCACTGAAAAGCTCCAAGGATCCGACTTCCAGAGTTTTCCTGGGTGCTCACTGAAACCCAAGCTGGCGTAACCTCACCGAAGCAGGCCTAGTGAAGAACATCGAGGGACCTCGCAAGAAAAAGCTCTGTAAAATTTCTGAACGTAAAGGTGGTGACTGCGATCAACCGCGAGGGTCATGCCACCCACCTTCATCCACAAGCCAGCCTGAATATCTGGTTCGTTCTGCTAGAAAGCTCTGGAGGTCAGACTTCCACAAGTTTGACTGAGAGCTCATCGTAAGGCAAGCGGGCCAACCCTCACCAAATCCAGACTGTCTGAGAGCATCGAGTGACCCTGGGAAGAAAAGCACCAGAAATGTTTCCAAGTCAGAAGGTAAAAACTTTGACTAAGACCTACCACAAGGAGTAGCTGTGCAGGGCTCCATTGCGGTTGACCTGAAACTTTGAATTTGTCCTGGTTCAAAACAACCAGATGTCCCAATAGGCACTAGATTTTTCTATGTGCTATATAATGCTAAATCTTTAAGAATTCCTACATCCGGTTCCCTACATTGGCATTTTTTTGTTTTGGTGTAATTTGAAAGATACGAATGTTTCCTATTTTCATAAATTAGTGTTGGATTTTTATATTGAGTTGTGTCTTAATTATTTACTGAATTGATGTCTTTAAATGCTTTCTATACCTTTCTTTGAAGTTAAGCCTGCCTTCTCGCAGCCAAGCTATCAAGGGTTGAGCATGGGAATAATTTTCTGAGACCTATTATTAGCCCTATATTGTGTCAGTGGCCTTATTGCCAGTTGTAGATGTACATTTACCACTAATAATCCACTTTCCAACACACACTATAAGGTTTTTATTTTCTTGAAGTGAGGTTGCAACCATTGAAGGACTTTTCAAATCACCACAACTTCCTTCCAGGTGGGGAAATGTTCCTTTTCACCCTGCAACCATATACCTATGCATTCCAAATGACTGGCATCTGTTGTTAAATGTAGGGGAGAGGAAATTTGAAAGGGGACCCCTTTTTCTATATTTGGTCTCTGAAGCCACCAATTCAGATCTTCGATTATCACAGGCAGAAGTGGAATGTGAGACTCAAACTCACCTAAGAATGAGTTTCAATGGTGCACTATATGATTTGCTACTGATATGAGGTGAAAGTGTACCCACGGGACTGCTGCTGTCAATACGACCATTAATCCTTGAATCTTTAACCAAAACCTGACTGTTGATGAGTTTAGAGACAAAAGATGTTGCAGGTTTAACTGAAGCGTGTCTATTCGGGTTTCAGGGAGGAACACTTGTGTCTAAAAAAACTCCAGTAAATTGTCTCCCTTATGCTGTTTCTAGGTTGGACTTTCAACGATTCAGCTTGAAAATCATCTGTTTTAGGACATCAGTTGTCTTAGATACTGCTTATCGTGCCTCAGGAAGAGAAGAGGTACAAATTAACCAGGAATCCTAGCATGGAAAAATAGAGAAATCCCCAAGCTACAAAACTGCTACAGCAGCGCCAGTATCTTGGTGAAAGATCTTGGTGACATTGAGAGGCTGAAAGATAGTGAGCAAATCTTAGAAACTGTTGACTTTCAGGATGAATCAAGATATGAAATAGGCATCTTCTAAGTCCAGTGTAGCTGAGAAGTTGCTTTTCTTGATTAAAGGAATTATGGACTGGAGCGTAACCATCCAGAAAGATTTCACTTGGACATACTTGTTCAGGGCTTTTAGGTTTAACACCAGTGGGAAGGATCCATCTGCTTTCAGGACTAAGAAGAGGATCAAATAGAAATCTTCACCTTCTTGATGAGCTGAGACTGGAATTCCTACATTTTTGCTATTCCTGCTAGCATAGCCATTCACTCTGGGCCATCCCTTGATAACGGGGTATGTCTGAACAAGGCTTTTGGTGGAGCATGTGCAAATAGGTTCCGATAACCTTCCTGCATGACTTAGAGGACCCACTGGTCTGACACATATCAAGTCTATTGTGATACGAAGAACTGAAGCCTTGCCCCTAACTTTGAATGGTCATTTCTGACTAGGGGCATGATTGGCCTGCCCCTGTTATCGCGATTTGTTACCAAGGGTAGCTCCCTGACCACGAGGCCAGCCTCGAAAGAGACCTTTATTGTCCTAGAGAGAAACTTTTTTTGAAAAAACATTTCTTTCCCTGGATTCGCTTGAAGGGCTTTAAGATGTTCTTCTCATCTGCTGACATTTGGATCATCTCATTCTCCAAAAAGCTTTGGGACTGAGAGCAGAAACGTTTGTACTGGAGACTTCTGATTTGCCTCCAGTTTCCAGGGTTTTTATCAGCAGGGTCCTTTGCCTAGCTATTGCTGCACCTGCTGAAGCTGCCTCTGCCCACAAATTTTGAACGGTCACATCTGATACAAATTGTTAAAGGACTTCTGTGTGAGCAAGAAAGAATATCCATTCGATCATTATTATTCTGCATCCATTCATATAACTTCTCTAAGTTCATGAGAACCACCTAAGTGGCATAGCAGCATATGTACAAGCCCTCATTCAAAACTAGCGGCAGCGTATGGTCCCCTTATAGTTGTTTAAAACAGCCTCCAACAATGCTGAATCTTCGGCGGATAATGAATATAAGGAAGCCGTAGATGGGAGAATAAAGTGAATCTACGGTATGTGGGTGAAGTTATCGTCAAAAGGATCAGTCACGGATCTTTTATTGAGAAACTGGGGCACATCCTGTTTGTCAACATCTTTCCATTCCTTAAGGATAACATTTTTAATCACTTTGTGAAGAGGTTGACTGTCATCCACTGGGTCACTATATAATGCATAAAACTCCTCCTCAACCTAAGTTTTAGATTCAAATCCCAAAGTATCTCTAGTGTGGATAAGCATATACTGGAAGGCTTTGGCCTGGGCATAATTTCTTTTTGGGGAATAGTCTTGATCATCATCAGTGTCCTATTTCTGACATTTGCACTGTGGCTCATGAAGTGCTGCCTCCGCAACATACTCTTTCATGAGTTGGAGGTCTGCTCTAGAGATCTGTAGCATATTTTCTTCTTCTAAGGTCTGTATATTTTTAGTCTTCTGGGCAGACTTTCCCCCTGGTGTACACTGTCCATGTTGAAATTAGATCTTGCCAAAACAGGATACAACAGAAGGTAAAAGAGCCATGGGCTTTATTTCTTTTTTTTCTAATGGTTGCATAGCAACCAAAACTCACACGGCATGAGAATTAAAGACTAGGAATAAAGCCCCAAAACGCGCCACCTCTCCAGAGACTCATGTGCTGGTGCTCATTCTACTAGAGGCAAACAACAGCTGGAAACCTTTGGTTCCTGCTTGACCTGTCCCCGAATGAGAGTGAAATTTCCTGCCCAGCCTCACACATAAGCAGGGAGAGCGGCCGCAGACAGGGCACTTGCTTGAAATTAAATGAAATGAAAAGTGGATTTATAGAGCGCAAACAAATACCGGAGGGTGTCTAGGTGCTAGATCACAGAACATATGAACACTGACGAACAAGATCAGAGATTGACAAGCAAGATTCTTAATGCTTGTCTAAAGGCCAGCAGTTGAGTTTCCCTTTTTAAATCTAGGGGAAGAGAGTTCTATAGTCTGGTGGTGCCAACCAGAAAACTTCTGCTACCCCAGGTGATTTTCCTAAACCTGGGGATCATCAGATTATGGGCAAAGGAAGATCGAAGTGACCGAGTTGGGACGTACCATTGGAGGTTTTTTTAAAAAAAAGCTTGGTCCTGCACCATGTATCACTTTGAAGGCGATGCATAGAGCCTCAAACTCAATGCGTCTCTTTACTGGGCGCCTTTGTAGTTTTCTAAGCACAGAGGCAGCAGATTTATGCTTGGGAATATCCAACAGTATGCGAGGAGCGGCGTTTTGCATGATCTGAATTTTGGTGAGGCATTATTTCCTCAGATTGATGAAAAGACCATTACAGTAGTCGGCTCTAGACAAAACCAGAGCTGAGATGACAGGTTTACGAAGATTATGGGGAATTAAAGGAAAGACTTTTCAAAGAAGCTTTAGTGTATAAAAGGATGCTGAGCTAACAGTATTCACATGGCCTTCGAACGTAAGCTAGGAGTCGAAGGAGACTCCCAAGTTCTTCCCTTTGTTTGTTGGAACGGGAAGAGAGCCTAGTTCCTGAGGTCAGTAAGAAGGTGACCAAAAAGACGCATTGCCTCCGAAAAGGAGAACATTGGTTTTAATAGAGTTAAGTTTTAAACAGTTGCAACCATCCACTGTCCAACATGGAGAAGACAGTCATGAAACCGTGAGTCTGTGTCTGAGGGGTTGCTTGTTACAGATGCCATGATTTGGGTATCATCAGCATAGGAGATTGCTGAGAAGACAAATGATCGGATCAGTTGTGCCAGAGGCGCCACATAGATATTAAAATGAGTAGGGCTCAGAGAGGAGCCCTGGGGAACCCCACAAGGAAGTATGAAGTTGGATGATTTGAACTCAAATAGTGCAAAAAATTGTTCTTGAACTGACAAAAACGCCTCGAGTAAAGCCAAAGCTCTCCCTTTTTTTACCTATCACCTCCAGACACTCCAGCATTTTTTGGTGATTGATGGTATCAAACGCGGCAGAGAGGTCTAGCGTTGCCCCCAGGGTCAACTGTCTGCCTAACCTGTTCTGATGCAGAGATCAGAGCCAGTTCTGTGCTATGGTGCTTCCTGAAGCCATACTGGGTGGCATCCAGATATCCTTGCTCCTCAATGTAATCTATAATTACCACATTCATGGCCTTTTCAACAGGGCCGGACTGGCTACCGGGCGTTTTAGCATGCTGCCGAGCTGGGGGCTGATTTCGTTGATGGAGACCTGCGTGTGCTAAACAAAATTCGTTTTGCTTTGTTTATTTCAAAGCACACGCAGGTCGCCATCAACAAAATTAGCCCCCACCGCAGTGACATCAGCCCCCAGCTCGGCAGCATGCTAAAACGCCCGGTAGCCAGTCCGGCCCTGCTTTTCAACCATTTTTGCATGCAGGGGAAGTCTAGAAATAGGACGATCATTGATCGGATCGGCAAAGCCTAAATTAGTTTTCATAAAAATGGAAGGATTGATGCTAACTTCCACTAGATGGGAAAAATGCCCAAGATAAACATTTGGTTAAAACGTGGTAGGAGGTGTGTGGCAAAAATTTCCAGCAAGAGGTGGGAGATCTTGGGAGGACTCGAATCGAGAGGGGAGCCTGTTTTGGTGGACAGCAGTAATTTTGTTACTTGATCAAGAGTCAGTGATGAAAAAGAAGGTAACATAGGGAGGTTGGCAGCTTCTGTAATCGAGACTGGAGCTTCTTTTGAAATGTCACCATTGGCCAGAGGGCCCTGGGACGAGATTAGGCCCTGAGACGGGGCCCCATCAAAATTGCTGTAGACTGCCTTTACCCTGTCCTGAAAGAAGGTGGCTAAAATGTTATAGAGGTCTTGACTAGCATGTGTGTTAACAGCCTCTGGGGGTTTAGCTTTTTTGATGCTACAATGGCCACGTGTAGTAGAGAGTTTTTTCACTTGAAATTAACTCTTTATAAGATAGCAAAGACTGTTTGTATACTTCCCTGTCACTAGTGTTTTAGTAAAGTCTTCATCTCCTCTCTAGACGGGGGCTCTCTTGTTCTTGTCGCTTGAGTTGTTCTGAGAACCAATGTTCAGAGGGTTTAGATCTGTGATTGAATGTACTTCCCACCTGCCCAGCTTCGTAGTAAGCCACCACAATCAGAATATTAAAATTCAACAAAAAAAATCTCATATAAATAAATGTGTGCATCATACCTTTCCGAGACAGGAAAGTAAAGATGAGGTGGATGAGGCGGGAGAGGGAGGAGCCTATACCAAGGTGTTGCAGAAAGGTCCGGTTGACCAAATAGGCAAAGTAGGCACTGGTTTATGTGCCACTCCTTTGAGGGGCCCGTGACAACAGATCAAAATAATATTCATTTGATCTCGAAAGAAAATTACAATCAGGCGTTCTTAAATTGTTTCCAAAAGATAGAAAAAACATTAATCAACTCAAAAAAACGAAACATTTACTTAAAGACTCTATAGAGAAAATACTGTATTAATGTAATGTAGTGGCTTATTAAAATTGTTGGTTGGTAAAATTAAAAATGCATTAGGAAATAATTTGTGAAGGGGCCCCCGAAATTTCGACTGCCAAGGAGCCTCCCTAGTCTGGCACTGGTTGTAAACACTGAATAGGCTCTGCGTGCTATTTGCCTATGTAGGGGTGGGGCCTCCTTCACTATATAATGACTGTGCCAAGAAGGTCCTTTGAGGATGTCACGGTGAGTGAAGTGGGGTAAATTATTTTGATAAAAAGGTTATTTTGTCTAGCATTATTAAATAGTATAGCGGGCATTATTTTGAGATTAATACATTCACGCAGTGATACCAGATACTAAGAGCACAGGGCAATTATTATATGACGCCTTTGTAACAGTCATAGAAAATGCTCGCTAGAGTAGTAGGGATTTGTATTTCCTGACTGATGATTTAGTTTTAAAAATACCTATCAGAAAGTCGATCTTGCTCCTAATGGGCTTGCTAAACTGGCAGGGAATGAAGCAATGAAAGAACCTAACAATTGTGGAGACCGTGTGATAGTCGGATTCTGATTGGCTGGTTTACAATTATTAAACCACTAGCTGATTGGACACTAGCTGTGGTCCGATGTTTGTTCCAGAATGCTAGTTTCAGACCGTCGAGTTTGTTTGTCGGCATATGGGTTTTGGGCAGCTGATAAACTCTTATTGAGAATAATCCACGTCTTTCCAGTTGAATCTTTGAACTGGCTACTGATTCCAGTTTGTAGTTTTATTTATTAAGGTGAGTCTGCCTTGTGTTGTTAATTATCTCAAATGTATAATTTAGTAACCATTGACTCAAGGTCCACACTTTGGGGCTGATTAACACATAGTACCCCCAGGGGCACCCCGCTGTCCCCCCTCCCCCAAATTAGGTTACCCAATGAAACACACGAAACAGTTGTAGGTGGGTAACAATTGCTGCAGGTTTATTACATAATTCCAAGATATGTAATGGGTGGGTTATCTTACGGGCGATCCAAGGGCAGGCAACCATCTGGGTCGCCTGCCCGCCTGATGAGCCGGGCAGCGCGGGAGCGATGCCCGCCGGTGCTGCCCTCCAGGTGATTCTTTCTACGATCACGTGCCGTTGGTAATTCTACTCACGCCCCCCCCCTCTCGGGGCGGAGCGTTGCATAGCAAGCCCCCGGTTGTTCAGGCCCACAACCGCCCTCAGGACTAGCGGGGCGCCGACACGGCTTCCGGGACCTCTCTGGAGGCTCCTCGTTTTGGCTCAGGCACCCCCTATGGTGCCGCGAAGAGGTACCCTTTGTACCGGCCTGCTTCCAGATCGCCCTGTAACTCCGCCTGCAACGAAAAAGAAAACATTACAACGCTCAGAACAACCCCCCCACCCATGCCTACGCCCGGGAAGCGTGAGGGAGGGAAAAAGCGAGGCGGGCGACAAAAGAGGTCGCCAGTGAGGGCGGGGGAAGGCTAAATAGCCTTCCCCTCGGCCAGGAAGTGACACGCATTGCGCGTCACCTCCGGCCCTGCCAACGGAGGGGGGCTCCAGTCTGCGTCCCCGCCCCCCCCCTTAGGGAGGGGGTGGGGAGGGGTGACCGGGGCCCCGGGGCCACTTAGGCGCCGACCGCCGAGTGGCCCCCTGCGGGGGCCGCGGTCAGCGGCATAGTACCCCCAGGGGCACCCCGCTGTCCCCCCTCCCCCAAATTAGGTTACCCAATGAAACACACGAAACAGTTGTAGGTGGGTAACAATTGCTGCAGGTTTATTACATAATTCCAAGATATGTAATGGGTGGGTTATCTTACGGGCGATCCAAGGGCAGGCAACCATCTGGGTCGCCTGCCCGCCTGATGAGCCGGGCAGCGCGGGAGCGATGCCCGCCGGTGCTGCCCTCCAGGTGATTCTTTCTACGATCACGTGCCATTGGTAATTCTACTCACGCCCCCCCTCTCAGGGCGGAGCGTCGCATAGCAAGCCCCCGGTTGTTCAGGCCCACAACCGCCCGCAGAACTAGCGGGGCGCCGACACGGCTTCCGGGACCTCTCTGGAGGCTCCTCGTTTTGGCTCAGGCACCCCCTATGGTGCCGCGCAGAGGTACCCTTTGTACTGGCCTGCTTCCAGATCGCCCTGTAACTCCGCCACAGCCCTGGAGGCGGCTAACCGTCGCAGCCAGGGCCCCCCACCAACCCGCTATAGTCTTACCTGCACCTCTCCTATCAGGGGCTTCCTGCAACTAGCTGGAAGGGAACCATCCCTGCAGACAGAAGAGTTTGACATTCTGCCACCTCATGACAGTTTGACAGTGCTCGCGGGACTCAAACCCTGTGAGATCCCTTATAACCACAGGCCCAAGACTTACCAGTGAGCTATAGCTCCTGGAGTTGTAGATGGCCCCATCTATGTCCCCAATCCCTAGACGCTATCCTAATCGGATAGGGTCTGTTGAAATAAAGGGGCCTGTGAAGATGTGCAATAACTATTCGCCCCCCAGCGGGAAGGTTACACCTATTCACAATCCTGGGCCTGCCCGCTTTGACTATTATGACGAGAAGGGTTTTACTTAACATTTGTACAGTCCCCTCAGATAGTTAACCTGGGGCACGAGGGTGCACCTAACTGCCAGCGCGTGACCATGGGCAAAGGGCGACTCTTGCCCCTGCCCACCATCCCTTATACCTTATAGGAATTATGCCCCTACGGATCCCTCAGTGATGATCCCTTAGGCATACCAGCTTCGGGAATCTGTTTGGCTTAAGCATTGCGCGCTGTCATAATGTCCCCTTGTGTTTGCCCCGCTGACACCCCAGTTATTGGGACAGCAGCACCCATAGCGCGGTAAAAGTGTCCGTAAACCAGGATCCCAGTCTCCTGCAGCTGCAGTACGCGACCAGTGATTCCGGTGGGGAGTGCCACCAACCGCAATGGTCCTCCAAGCATTATGGAAAGCCCATTTTTACCTGGGCCTATCTCCAATTGATGGTGATTACACCCAGCTGAAGGCCAGAGGCCCGCCTAAGGAGCCTATTCACTTGTTTTGCTACCCGGCTCCCTTCTGGGAGGGCCTCAGAGTTAGGGCAACGCGTGTGCTCCCAGGGCACGGTGCTGCTGGAAAGCAGATATCTGATACTCACACGCTGGTACCTTATCTGTTGCTAAATGCCCTACTGCAGGAAGTTTCCCAAGAACCGTAGACTTCGCGGTCCCACCTAACTTGATCCCATCACCTGGGGGGAACCCAGTGGTGGCAGGATATGCATGGTAACTCCATCCCGGCGTAGCTATCGCTTATTTGTGCCGCCGAAGCAGGCAATGCCCCCTTAGTCTCAAGTTCTACCCCTAGACGATAACCTTGGGGGCAGACAAGTCTGTGGGAATCAACCGGAAACTTTGGTGCAAATACCGGCCCTATTCTGAACGTAGCGAATGCTGCACGGTCAATAATGCCCTGATGCCCTGGGGCTCTACGTGGTCTTTACCAAACTTTGAACGACCGCACACTTGCTATATAACAACCATACCACCCACAAGCCGGGTGGAAGGTCTTCGTTGAAGCAACCCGAAATCTGTCTTTGGTTGCAGGGGAATGCCCCCCAAAGTACATCTGGACCTATTCCTATATGGTTCCGTCAGCTACTCCTCCTGCAGGCCTAACTCTTGGTTATGGTGCCCAGCTCAGTGTTCTGCAGGCCAATCGGCTGAACCATGAACTATCGGTCGATTTGAGACAGAGGTAAACCACGGGTTGCAATCCGCTCGCGAGCGGCGCACCCGCAACCACTTGGACAATCACGCCGGTAACCTTGTGCCGTGATTTAGGCCCTAGTGATGCGCTATGTGGGGACCACTTATTCTTTTGCCGCTATGTCAGTGCGTCCCCGTATTCAATGCGATTGGGGCACTGAGCTGCAACCATATCTAACCCATCTAGTGGCTCAATCCAGACTTCCTTTAGCATTAGATAATAACTATCATTCTATCTCGGGTGCGTTGCCCTGCCCGACTAGGCACCCACCCGGGTGTCTAGGTTACAGTTAGATATGTGTGAGTTCCCCATATCAGTGACCGTTGAAGGCGGCCCACATAAGCATGTTGGCGGGGCCGAGTTGCGGGCTTAAGCATACCTCTTTTAGACTGTCGGCAGCGACCCGTGTTTAACTGTTACTAACATGGCAATGACAGTTCTACGTTAGGACTATCCCCACACTGGTCCGCCCTGCCCAAGGACTGATGCACCTGGGAGGGCGAGGCCGTAAGCAAAAGGTTGGAGAAGAGCGACACGTGGTCACGTGTGGTCAGGATCGGACTGCGCGACCCTTGCTGTAATTAGCACCTTTATGTCGCGCGAACTCGACCCGAAGGTATGGCAACGCTGTGCACGAGCAACATATTTACACACATATTCGGGCACGGGAGTAAGATCATGAGCCGCCAGGTCCGCGACCCTCGGGAACCCGGGCATACCAGGTCCAGCAGCTCGCATACATATTCGGGCACGGCGATATTCATTGATTTACCCAGAGTCCCAAACCCAGCGCGAACTCGATCCGAAGGTATAGGCGCGCAGTTCATGAGCACCGTATTTACATACATAATCGGGCACGGAGAGATTGAGTGATCTGCCCGCAGTCACAGCGCGACTCGGCCGACAGTATATGGAGCGCAGTCCATGCGCCCCGTATCTACATACATATTCGGGCACGGAAGTGTGATCATGAGTCGCGACCCTCGGGGGGGCCAGGTAGACCAGGCCCGGCAGCACGCTTGTATATTCGCGACCCTCGGGGGGTCCAGGTGGACCAGGCCCAGCAGCACGTATGCATATCTGGGCATGGGGTGATCAGTGATTTGCCCGGAGTCACAACCACAGCGCGAACTCGATCCGAAGGTAATGGTGCGCCGTTCATGAGCACCGATATACATACATCATCAGGCGCGTGGATAGTAATTATCTGTCCAGAGTCACAGCGTGACCCGCCCGAAGGTGTTGGGAGTGCAGTACATGAGCCCCGTATTTACATACCTATTAGGGCACGGTCGATTAGTGATTAGAGCGCTGGACACAAGCACCGACCAAATACCATTCATGTGCAGGAGTCGTCATAATGCCCGGAATCACCTAATGCGCGCGAAGGTGGGCACGAGCAAATTCTTGTGAGTAATACATGCACTTGAATCATGTGTCTGCATTATAGGAAGCCAGCCACTACATGTTGCATATTTATCTAGCGTGAACTCGACCGGAAGGTATTGGAGCAAAATCTTGTGAACAATGCCTGCACTTGTATCAAGTATCTGCCTTATAGGAAGCCAGCACATACATGCTGCATATTTGTATAGCGCGAACTCGACGCCAAAGGTATTGGAGCGCTTTATATGAGCACCGTATCTACATTACACAAAACGGCACGGGGAGCGTAGGAGATTAGTACCCATAACACGATCCCCGTGGCAGGTCACGCGAGCACCGCACCAGATTAACCCTTGAGGTGCGGGGGGGGGGATTCGTAATACCCGTAATCGCGTGATGTGGACAGTGCATGTACTGGTATCATGTATCTGCCTTATAGGAAGCCTGCAATTACATGATGAATATTTATATAGCGCGAACTCGACCGGAAGGCATTGGAGCACTTCACATGAGCACCGTATTTACATTACATCTTCACGCAGGGGGTGCTTAAGACATTCATACCATATTACCAGCTCCCCGAACCAGATCATGCGAGTACCGCACCAGATTATCCATTGACGTGCGGGGGGTTTATTAATACCCGTAATCGCGTATGTGAACAATGCATGCACTTGTATCATTTATCTGCCTCATAGGAAGCCAGCAATACATGTTGCATAATTATATAGTGCGAACGCGACCTGAAGGTGTTGGCGCGCTTTACCTGAGAACCTTATTACATTACGCATTCAAGGACGGGGAGCTTACAAGATTCGTACCATACTAAACGATCCCCGTGCCAGGTCCATTGCGCCTGCCGCAGCCCACTTCATGCCCCCACCACCCCCAACTGCAGCGGGAGGGGGGGGGAAGATAACCTTAACCAGGGAGCACCACAGGTGTTGCACCGCCCGCGATCAGCGGGGACCCAGGCAGCTCCCAGCCTTGCAGTGCTGGTGTATTAAGGCCGTGAACCGACGCCAATCTCGTAACGGCTCCCCCGGCGCAGGGTGTGCGGCTTCTTTGCCGTCGAACCCCCATTCATTACTTTGCACGCGCATGAGCATCGTATTGACCCTACCCAGGGCACTGGTAACTCAGTACCTCAATCGCGTTCGAACGCGAAATCGACACGAGGTATTGTGGCGCCTTACTTAAGTCTAAGCACTGGGCGCTTCGCTCCCAAGTACCATCTTGCGTGTGCGAGTGTCAGGAGCAACCTGTTGCATATTTATGCAGCGCGCCATCGCCCCGAAGGTATTTGAGCGCTTTACCTGAGTGCCCTAATTACATTACACAACCAGGCACTAGGCGCGTAATTCAAACCAAATGATATGCCTTTGATCACCGGGCCACACAGGTGCTCGAATGTCATAATCACCGTCTAAATTACACATCGGTCCGTAAATAGTTTAAACGCGCGTAAATGCTTGTTTCTTGTTGGGCACGAGGAGATTAAGTGAATTGCCCATAATCACGGGATGTTTTGCCGACGCCGAGGCTTCGAACCTCGTTTCCTATTACCAATGTCGGCAGCTCTGGCCGTTACGCCACAACCTCTTTTCCTCTCGCCGATATTGGTTAAAAGACCAGTTTTAGAGTTTAGGGTTTAAAGGGTCTACCAAGCAGTGTTCATCATGGTCGATTCTTTGCTTGACCTCTCAGACACCATTCTCTGACATTCGCGCTACATTCCCCGCGTCATCACCCGGACCCCACTCGAGGCACGAGGGGGAGGGTTAAATGATTTGCCCAGGATCACAGGAAGTAGTAGCGCGGGCACAACCGGAAAGTATTGAAGCGCTGGAGGCACCATGTTTACAACCACAAATCGCGTGTGAGGACCTGAGCCTGGGTCCTCGCATATGAATTCCTTTGCATGCCTAATGCGTCTTCTGTCGGGAACTCGAACCGAAGTAGCAGGCTAACATATCACAGCTACATCTTTAAACAGGGGGGGATTGAGTGAAATACCCCGAAAACCAGCAAACGCGGCCGCGAGACTCAGAAACCCGACCGATTGTGATTTTATCTAGCGGGCACGCGACCCGAAGGAATTGCAGCAGGGCCGTATCTACACAACCATTCCTACACCGGAAGATTACGTGGTCTGCCCGACTCCCTATGTAGCGTTGGACCAACCCGAAGGTAATGGGAGTGCTTAACGTGAGCGCTGGTTAAAGCGCTGTTGTAATTGTGAGGAGGGGGGGAGCAGGAGTGCCTATCCCCCCCCCAATATTATTTATTCCATGTACGTTTGAACAGCGTCTAAGCATTTAGCCTGTTGTATTTACATAGCGCGCGCTCGACCCGAAGTTATTGGAGCGCTTGGAATGGCCCGTCTAAGCATCCCGCCTATTACATTTACATAGCGCGCGCTCGACCTGAAGTTACTAGAGCGCTTGAAAATGGCCCGTCTAAGCATGCCGCCGATTACTGATATACTCTCAAGGGCGGCAACGGGCCCGCGCCGGACCGTTGAAGGCCCCCCGCATTGAGGGGCGCAGCAGGCAGGGAGCGAAAGGAGTCGCGGGCCCAGCGCTTATGCCACCGGCCATTGGTGCCCCTGACCCGTGTCCGAGGGGAAGGCAGTCCTGACCCGGACCTTTGAAGGGCAGCAGGCTCCGTAAAAACGTAACCAGCTCCCGGTACCCGCCGACGCACACGCCCCCCCGCTTATGAGGATATGCTATGCTTCAAAAACCTTTAGCATATTAATAGGTACTGTAATTTATTCTCATTTCAGCCTGTAAACCAATATCAAACGAAATTTCTGGTTTAGTCATTCACTAAAGGACGTATATATTTCTTATCGCAGGATGTCGAATCCAAGCCAAGATTCGAAACGGCTTTCCCACGCATCAAAGGGCCGCAGCTCTGACCGCTATGCGACGAACCCTTCCACGCGGCGCCACAAACGTCTCCGATGGGACACGAACCCACGACCTTGAATGCCTTCATAGTCAGCCTTGAAAAACCAACACCCTATCAATTGCGCCACAGACCCACCTACGACAAGCTCGGACCCGGGAAGATTAAATGATTCGCCCAGAATCTCCTGCGATTTTACCGAGCCCCGAAACCGGGTTCCCCCAGGTGAGATGCCGTGCGCCCTAACCGTTAGGCCCACCCTCGAGCGACATACAGCCAGGGCGGAGATCCCCGGACCAGGACGCCGCCAGGCCCCGAGGACGCCCGCAGGGGCAAGGGGGGAAGCATTCCGAGACCCATACTCTACCCAGGCCGGCAAACCCTCTCCTAGGCCGAGGCAGGTTCCCGCACTCAACGGACGGGCAGAGAAACTCCCCCCCCCCCACCGGCCATAAGCCCCAGGAGAGGCTGGCCGCAAAACGCTAAGCGGACGATGCTTGAAAGCCATGGTGCAAGGGGGGGGGGTGTGGGGGTAAGCGCACGCAAAGCGGACAACATCCCTTACGAGGCCCTGAGCCTTCGTGGCCCAACTTGCGCCCTCCCCGCCCGTGGCAAACCGGGCCACAGGGCCCCGTCGACCTGGTACTGCCCAGGGACGGGGCCGGGGCGAGAAGGGTTAAGCAAGACTCACCTAAGTACAGCAAATGGTGACGGTGGGACCCGCGAGGCGATGTCGACGGCCACAGACCCTGAGACAGCGACCGACAAAAAGCGAGGCGGGCGACAAAAGAGGTCGCCAGTGAGGGCGGGGGAAGGCTAAATAGCCTTCCTCTCGGCCAGGAAGTGACACGCATTGCGCGTCACCTCCTGCCCTCTCAACGGAGGGGGGCTCCAGTCTGTGTCCCCGCCCCCCCCCCCCTTAGGGAGGGTGTGGGGAGGGGTGACCGGGGCCCCGGGGCCACTAAGGCGCCGACCGCCGAGTGGCCCCCTGCGGGGGCCGCGGTCAGCGGCAGAGCCTCTGCATTCGTGGCGGGGTCCTCACACTTGTGGTGGGGTCCAGCCTTTGAGGCGTGACCTTTCCACACGAGTGCACCCCCCCCACACACACACACACAACTGCGGACCCTCTGCCATGAGTGTGGAGACCCATTCTGAATCAGAACCTTTGTGTATACCGTTCATTTATAAATTAGATGTTGACTCAAGGTCCACCCTTTGTGTATGCCTTTAATTTATAAATTAGATGTTGACTCAATGTCCACACTTTGTGTATACCTTACATTTATAAATTAGATGTTGATTCAAGGTCCACACTTTGTGTATGCCTTTAATTTATAAATTAGGAGCCATTGACTCAAGGTCCGCACTTTGTGCATACCGTTAGTGCACAATGAAGCAACATTGATTCGAAGTTCGCACTTTGTGGATACTTTTAATGAATAATTAAGTAGCATTGACTCAAGGTCCAACCTTTGGAATCAGTTCACATAAAAATGGCCAGGAAGAGAATTAGGCACAGAAGGGGTGCTGGTAGTGAAGCTGGCATGCATCCACTCATTTGCTCCCATGAGCCACGTCTCTGAAGTAATACTGCACTGATGTCCATAGAAGTGCTTGAAGTGGAAAAAAGAATTGCAGGTGCCCTATACCAGAGTGCCCACTTCCTTCTAAGAAGTGCCAGTAATCTCCAATTAAAGTAGTGTAACTCTGCTGAGAAGTGCAGGTGCTCTGCCTCTCAAAATAAAGAGCTGCAGGTGCTCAGTGCCTGACAGTCCCGGACCATTTAAAGCACAGGTCACTAGTCTCCTGCCGCTCCATCCTTATCGCCAATGAAGATGAATGGGCAGCCCGAAGAGTGCCCATACTTCTCAATATAAAAACAATGATATGTCTGCCTGTGCAAGTTGAAATATAATTCTGACTCTGCCATTCATGTACTTCATGATCAGCGGACCACAAAGTCCTTAATGCAGACAAGAGACATTTCTGTCCTCTGCCTGCACTGTGCTTTTGCCTGTAGCATCTCAGCGCCTGGTGCGGACTGCCTAAGCAAGGCCGGACCGGGGAACCAAAAGTATCCCTAGAAAAAAATGCTGAAACCAACCCTGTTCCCTTCCTATCCCCATGCAAGCTTTCTCTCTCTCTGTCTGTCCGACCGTCTCTCTCTCTCTCTCTCTCTCTCCCTCTCTCCCTCTCCCTCTCCATCTCCCTCTCTCTCGCTCTCTCTCTCTCTCTCTCTCCCCCCTCACACTCTTCCTGTGCCTGCTGCAATTAATCTCAGGCAGCTGGAGAAAGTGACATATGCACTAAAATTGACACTGGCCTTGCAAAGATGGCCTCATGAATATCCAGTCATTGCCATAAGGTGCAGATTTAAGCAAAATCCCTCTATGAATGAAGCATGCACTGAGATCTAGGTTTACCAAGGTTCCTAGTCTGATTAAAGCTTGTCTTGTGTGCCTCAGGAATGCATGCTCAAAGTTAGAACCCTATTTGCATAACCTCAGCACATTTGCCACATGCACAGATAAGATTTGTGAGTCTGCTCATGAGGCCTGGGAACTCAGGGCCTAATGGGAAATCTTTGTTGGGTGGATTGCCTCCTTTCCCTAGAACCTCAGGATTTAACTCATGTGGCTAGTTTACTGAAAGCCAAGAAACTTCTTTCAAGGCCTTAACCTTGGAGGTTGTGAAACTGAAAGCTTCCTTTTGAATGGTGGTCTTGGGAGGGTAGTGGAGACAGAGTGGGTACGTATGGTGTCCACCCCCTAAGGGTTCTGGAATGGCAAGTCCGATACAGCAAAAATCTCAACAATTTGCATTACTCTTTTCCATCTGCAGCACAAAGCCATGCAAATTGCATTGAACACTTATTGTGGCACACAAACTACCCAAGATCCAAGCAAACGTTTTTTCCTGCTATTCTTGAACCCTAACATTTAGGGGGCATAGTTATGAGCCCCTTGCACCACTGTAGTGTCGCCTTTCGTGATGTTTTGGTGGGGCAAACCACCAATTCATATTTATGAAGCCACACATAGCCACTTTGCGTGGCTTTGAATGACCTCACAGATATGGAGTAAAGAGAGGAAGTGCAAATCGCTGTGTTGTCCTGCTCTGCGCAAGGGAGGCATTCCATGTGCTTTGCGGTGGGTGTTCTCCATGCAACACCCATGGATTTTGACACATTTCCACATTTACAAGGACTTGTAAATCAGGGAATGCATTAAACTCTTACGCCTACCGAAAGGTGAGGCGTAACGAGGAGAAATATCTTCAGTTCTCATCGTAGAGGAAAACACCTCTATGGATTGTTTCTGTGCGGGTAGGTGCCCCTTCCTGCACAGAAACATTGTTGCCGACAACACATGCACCCTTGCATAATGGTGCTAGGGTCCCTGTCTTGGCGCTAGGCTGCCTACACGGCACCAGTGCAGGGGGAAGGACAGGAATGCACTGTATAGGATAAATAAAATGCAATTCTTCCCTTTTCCGTGGACACCGGGCAAAGCAGCAAGGTAACTTGCTGCGCTGCCCTGCGCCGCCATTCTTATAAATATGGCCTCGGATTTTAGCAAGGGAATCGAAGAAGGCAAAGTTTACACTCAGTACTGTTTAGACCCTCCTGGATTTGGAGACAGCTTAAAAAAAAACCCAAGCAGTATCAAAAGAGATGTTGATATATTCATGGCTGTGGACGGTTACATTATTAGAGGAAATCAGGTTTAAACCTTAGTCAAGCAAAAAGGGGTGGGAAAAAGAGGAGTAATGAATCAGAATTTGAGGAGTGCAGCTTCCCTTCCAAAAGCAGAACATTTGGGAAAGATGTTTAAAGTCGGACGTAAGGGTGTTGACTCAAGATTTGTTGGGGCAAATTACGATTTCAATAATGTGGTGGATTTGGAGTGTGAGAGATTTAAGGACAATATTTAAGCCCTCATTACAAGTGGCCTGGATCTTCCCTACCCTCGATGTTATCGATATTGGGTATCGCTACCTCTGAGGGTGAGGAAAATCCAGGCCATTAAAAGTGGGACCCAAAGGGTCCCATTAAAAATGAAGAATTAATGGAGAATTGATAGTTCTGGATCCACGTACCCAGGGGCATATCAGCAACAACCGGCGATAATTATCGCTAAGCGCACTTAGCACTAGGATAATTATCGCCGGCTATCGGCGAATTTCATCGCTGAGATAGCATGCTATTAGCAACGCTTATCTCAAAAGCGATAAAATTCCATGCGCAAGCTGCCAATTGTGCGATTATCGCTGGAAATACAGCGATAATCGCACAACGTTTGGCGATAGCTTGCTGATAGGGCAGGGCAGACTCAGCCATGATATCCACCTTACATTGGATATCATGGTTAAGTCAAATTAAAAGCAGGTGTAAGGAAAGTAGCGATAACCAAGGTTAGCACTACTTTTCTTATGGCTATGCTTGTTAGCGTGCCCATTGATAATTGGAAAAATGTCGGTTAGCGACATTTCTCCAGTTATTTTGAGCTGGAATGCCTACTTTGCATCTCGTTAGAGATGCAAAGGTGGGCGTTACGGGACAGGGCGCTAAGGCAAGGATTCACGCGATAGAGTGACCTTGCAGATATAGTGATAAAATTATCGCCGCTCTTCGGCCGAAAACGGCTGCAAAAGCGGCGATAATTTTTTATCACCGTCTTGTTAATATGCCCCTCAGTTATTCCCCATCAGCCGAAATCTCTGTGTAATAATAAACAGTCCCATGCAAACACTGTGGATCTCCTACGTCTCCTGGGACCGGTGATGGCTGTTACTGACCCCATTGGAATTAAGGGTAACTCATGGTGGACAACTATTATGTTGTTATTTGACTGCTCCAATTTCATGGTCTTTGGAAGGCTTGGTTCCAGTCAATGCAGCCAATGCGTTTGCGATCATGGATTTGTTCCTTGATTTGTCCTTACTTTCCTCTACTAGGCTCTGTTCTTCTTAGATGGGTATCTGAGAGTCCATTGACAGTGATGACAATCAAACAGCTTTGAGAACCTTAGGATAAGGCTTTAGGTCATGCTTGTCTCCACTTCAAGAGCTTCTGAAGGCTGTAGCATGTAATTGCACAAGTGCTTAGTTCTTACACGTGGATGTCCCTGCGACATGGGCAAGAATTGTTTAAAACTAATTTGATGCAAACTACCCCATCAACTTTAATACAACAAGCGTTGATTGCCAACATTGATTAGCACTTTAATTCATCCAGGTGTGTAAAAAAATCTACAGATCTTTTATATCCGATCATGCTGCAGAGAATCAGGGTCTAATGAGATAACACCTAATGGTGAAACTTACCACTTGAGTGGAAAGGAGGTCTGGCAGGGCGGTGGACATGTGAAATGCATGGTCCACCCATGCATCCTGGTGATTGTGGGAAATCACAAGCATTTTACTAGGGCATTTATGTTTTGAAAAGTAATGTACATTTATTGGGAAAATAGTGAATTAAGCATAACAACGGGATGGAAATTCTGACAAAATTCTACAGGGTCATTCCCTCTTTGGATAAAATTGGACATTTACTACACAAATTATGAATTAAGGACGCTACTGCTGTGAACTCTTCCAAATTTCTTGTGTGTGTAGAAGAAAGGATTTCCCACCAGAAATTAGAAAAAATTGATGTGTAGATGAACAAATTAGCTATAAATAAACTTTGGACTCACTACTCCTAGTCAATCCTCAAAATAACTGAAGAAGAGTTTGCATAGTAACGTATGACTTGTATACACTGGGTTTTTTTAATACCCTAAAACGTACATACAGAAATCTAAGTCATCATTTTTGATTTTATACATTTCTGAGTTCTCAAAACCTATATGGACAGCATAAAAGCGTGTTGTGCATCTCACTATTCAGACACCACAACAAGTGAGTTTGCAGCGCTATATACTCCCTTATCCCTGTGCAGCGTGTTCCTTTGCATCCATTTAATTTGTGAGGTGTAACTGAAGTCACGCCCATTGGCTGATCTTGCTCTCACCTCTATGTCACGATCCCTACTTTTCTGTCATAATGGCAGAAGGAGTCGAAAATGTAACGATGGTGATAGAACTTGAAAACACGAACGTAGAGGAAGAGGAATGTGATGAAAGGCAATGTGAATGAGTGTGTCTGAAAAGAGGAACGCAGAACTATTGGATTGCTGTTATGTACGACTTATTTAAAATCAATACCATAATTCCGAAGGAAAAATAGATGTGTGTTGAAAGGGATGGGAAAATGAGAAGAGCAGAAGACAGAAGAGATGAAGATGTTGTTGGGGGTGGGTAAAACATAGAAACAGCCACAGACCTCTGCTGAGATAAAGAGATTGAATGTGTGCCTGGATGGGAGGGAAGCCAGGGGTTATGGATTTAGCAAGGGTTATCGATCTCACGCTAGAAAAAGCAAACTATGTCTGCAGGAACAAAAAAATGAAACAAACTATCTTTATAACTAACAGCAGAAATCAATATTCCACGGAGCTTTCTACAATCTGAGTGGGAAAAGGGAGTGTCAGAAGAGAGAGGAGGACTAAAAGCAAGGGTGTGAGTGAGGAGTAAACAAACTAAAACAGTATAGAGGAAAAAGAAGAGAGTGAAAGAATGATAAGCCTGAAGAAATCAGTACAAATAACAACAGGAAATGGAGAAAAAAAGGTGTTAAACAACGAACGATTGAAGGAAAACCAGAGCGGTGTGAAAGATATGATGGAAGGAAGGAATGTGAAACAAACGGAAAAGGTAAATTGAATACAAAAGGAAGGGTGAAGCAGGTAGTAAGTAAGAAAGAAGAGAAAGAGGGAAAGAAAAATGTTGAAATCAATAAAATGATAAATGGAAATGAAAGAAAAAATGAAGGAAAATGAAGGGAGGAGGGAAAAGAGAAAGAATAAGAAAAAAGTAGGGAAGGAAAAAAGAAAGGAAAAAGAAAGGAAACGGAATAAGGCAGGAAGGGAAAATTAAGGATAATGGAATTAAAAAGGAACAGGAGAAGGTATAGGAAGGGAAAAGAAAGGTACATTGAAGGAAGGACAACCAAGAGGGCAAAAAAACAGAAAAGGAAAGATAACGGATGGAATTGGATGAGAAGGTATGGAAAATACAAACTAACACAAGAACGTTTTTTTAATTAATATAAATTGGAATGTTTTAAAGGCGTGATAAAAAAAAGAAATGGACAAATAAAAATAGGAATTGCAAGGAGAGAATGAAAGTGAGGAAAGTAGTTAGGCAGAAGGATGTAAGTGCTATAGTGATCTAGAGAATTAAAATTAGTACAGGAGAAAAAGATTCAGACAGCACGAGGGAGAGGAAAAGGAGAGAGGGCACCCATGGAGGCAGACAAAAGTAGGATAAGATACCTAACAAGGAGGACTAAAGAAATGGAGACGGGAGAAAAAATAAATGGAGAGAGGAATGAAATATTTATGTGCAGCTCTATGCTACCTGTGCTTCACAGCCTTCAAAGGGGAGATTCGGGGAGCCTGTCACAAGACACTGTAAGAAAAGTTGTTATTGAAACCTTTTAGAACAAGATCTACGAGTGAAAAAATAATCAGATGACTTTTTAAGTTCGGGCAGTAGAGGTGGAATGGTTGCATGTGTGCAGTGAGCACAGACAGCACAAAGTTCAGTAGAAAGGTGCTGTGGAAATGAGTTTATAAAAGCTCGGAAGCAGGAGAGCGAGCAGACAACCAGTGCATCCTTAGTCGGCAAAGTTGGCTCAGAAGAAAGAAGACATCATAAAAAAGACCACGTACAAAAATACTGGAAGGCTTCGGATCACTGACAGAATATTGGAAAGAAAAATATCGTGTAGACAGAATATGGTGCTAAAACTGTTGAGGACCACAATATTGAGAAGTTAAGTGCAAACAGATCAGTATATATTTACTATTCTTAAGTCCTATGTGGATCATCAAGGTACATATATATGGATTTATATATAGTAAAACATTGCTTAACTATAGAAACTCACCTTTACAGTATTTTTGCCCTCGTTGGAACAATATTTTGTCCACACAATATCTTTTCTCCAATATTTTGTCTAAACACCACCAGCTCAATGCCGTCTGCCTCCAGGTATATGCCCCTATTGCACTGACTGCAAGATCTCTCTGCATCTCCTCCTCAGAATACACTCTACACTTCCATGTTACATCGAAAATATGAACTATAACAGTGAATGTAGATGCAAAAGGTCTACGGAACAGATCTCATTGGATATGTCTGATCTTGCCTGTCTCTGTGATTACTAAAATTCCATTGTTCAGGACAGAAACTCTCACCCACCCTTAGGTGGTGTGGCATATTTCATCATGGGATTCCTCCTCACACAATTCACAGAAGTTCATATTTTTGGTTACCACTCTCCTGAGCAGGGGAGGAGCACTTGGAGTGTCTTCTGGGAACTGAGCCCTACATGAGCTGTCGGTGTGGGTGATGGTTGCAGAGTGCAATAAAATTGCTGTAGGGGAATAAAACAGTGTCTTGGTGGACTCCCATGGAATTTTATTCTGCAAGTATCTGGGACTTCTATAATCAGTGCCTTTGCCCCAAGCATGGTAAACCCATACATGCACTATTTTGAATGCACGGACATCTACCCAGACCACAATCCAATAAAACAGAATAGCATAAAGTGGAGAGGTGTATAGTGGAGTAGCGTAGAGTATAGTGGTTTACAGTGGAATAGCATAGATTGGAGCAGCATACAGTGCACTGCTGTAGAGTGGAATAGAATACAGGGGGGTAACATACAGTCAAGTTGAGTACACTGTAATGGCAGACATTGAAGTTACATACAGTAGAGTAGGGTAGAGTGGAATAGGATAGAGTGGAGTGACATAGAATGGAGTTGCATTTAGTGGAATAGAATAGAGTAGATTGGCATAGACTGGAGTAGTTTACAATGCAGTGTTGTAGACTGGAGTGGCATTCAGTGGATTGGCATACAGTGGAGTGGTATAAAGTGGAGTTGCCTTCAGTGGAACAGCATAACATGGGGTTGCATAGATGTACATAGAGTGGAGTGGGGCACAGTGCAGTGGTGTACAATGGAATAGCATACACTGGAGTGGCACACATGGGAGTGGCGTAGAGTGGAGTGGCATACAATGGAATACCGTACGATAGACTAGTATACACTGTAGAGAACAGTGGAAAAGTTTACAGTGGAGTTGCATAAGGTAGAGTGGCGAAAATTGGAATAGCATACAGTGAAGTGGAGTAGAGTGCAGTGTCATACAGTGGAGTGGTGTAGAGTGGAGTGGAATACTATACAGTGGAATAGAGTAAAATTAATTGGAGTAGAGTGTAGTTGCAGACAGTGGAATAATGTATAGTGCGTGGCATAGAGTGAAATAGGTTACAGTGAAGTGGCATAGTGTGGAATAGCATACATTGGAGTGATGCAGAGTGTAATTGGTGTAGAGCAGAGTGGTGTACAGTAGGATAGTGTACAGTGGAGTGGCGACTAGTGGAGTGGTGGAGAATGCAGTGTGGTAGAGTGTAGTAGCATATAGTAGAGTAGCATAGAGTGCAGTGGCGTGGATTGGAGCACCTTACAGCGGAGTGAGGTACAGTGTAGTGGTGTACAATAGAACGGCATAGCGTGGAGTGGCGTAGAGAGGAAGAGTATATAGTGGAGTGCCATACACTGGAGTGTCGTAGAGTGGAGCGGTGCAGACTGGAGTGACATACAGTGAAGTTGCATACACTGTAGTGTTGTAGACCAGAGTGGCTTTGATTGGAATAGCATGCAATGAAGTGGTGCAGAGTGCAGTGGTGTACAGTGGAGTAGCGTACAGTGGATTAGGGTACAGTGGAGTACCATAAAGTGGAATAGCATACAGTGGAGTGGGGTTCAGTGTGATGGAGTATATTGGAATTGCATACAGTAGAATATCATAGATTTGAGTGGCATAGATTGTGGTTGTGTACAGTGGAATATTGTATAGTGGAGTGGAGTGGAGTGGAGTAGAGTTGGGTGGGGTAGAGTGGAGTGGAGTGACGTGGAGAGGTATAGAGTAGAATAGCATACAGCAGAGTTTTGTAGAGTAGAGTGGCATAAAGTAGAATAGTTCAAAATGGAATGGCGAAGAGTGGAGTGCTGTGGAATGGAGTGTGGTAGAATGTAATAGCTTACAGTGGAGTAGCGTGAAGGGTAGTGGCATAGAGTTCAGTAGTGTAGAGTGGAGCAGCTGACAGCAGACCAAGGTACATTATAGTGGCGTACAGTAGAATAGTGCGGAGTGGAGTATTATAGAGGAGTGAGTAGAATGGAATAGCGTATACTGGAGTGGCATAGAGTGGAGAGGCACAGACTGGAATAGCATACGGTGAAGTGGCATTCAGGAGAGTGGCATAGAGTAGAATAGCATAGAGTGGAGTGGTGAGAGTGGAGTTGCGTACAGTGACATAGTGTAGAGTGGAGTGCCATAAAGTAGAGTGGTGTACAGTGGAGTGGCATATAGTGGAGTGGTGTAGAGTGGATTAGCATACAGTAAATTGCATAGAACTGAGTGGAGTAGAGTAGAATATCGTAGAGTGGAGTGGTGAGAGTGCAGTTGTATACAGTAACATAGTGTAGAGTGGAGTAGCGTAGAGTGGAGTAATGTACTGTGGATTGGGACAGACTGGAGGGGCATAGAGTGGATTGTCATAGAGTGCAGTGGTGCAGAGTGGAATAGCAAATACTGGAGTGGTGTAGAGTGGAGTGGCGAGAGTGGAGTTTCGTACAATGGCATAACATGGAGTAGAGTGGGGTATAGTGGAGTGACGTGGAGTGACATTGAGTGGAGATGAGTGGCATATAGTGGAGTGATGGAGAGTGGAATAGGGGAGAGTAGAGTGGCATACAGTAGACTGGTGCACAGTGAACTGGCATTGAGTGGAATAGCATAGAGTGGAGTGTCATACAGTGGAGTGGCATACAGTGGAATAGTAAAGAGTAGATTGGCATAGAGTGTAATGGCGTAGTCTGGAGACTCGTATGATGGAGCAGCATACAGTGGAATAGCATAACGTGAAGTCGTGTACAGTGCAGTGGCATAGAGTGCAATGTGGCAGAACACACTGGCATACAGTGGAATAGCGTAATGTGGAGTGGTGTAGATTAGAGTGGCATACAGTGTAATAGGGTACAGTAGAGTAGCATACACTGAAATAGCGTACAGTGGAGTGGTGTAAAGTGGAGTGACAGGGTTTGGCCACAAGGCCTGTGGCCAACACCCCGTAGGCAGTCAATCCACTGCTGTGCACAGCCAGCCCCAGGCCATGCACGGTGGGCGTTTGCCACAGGACCTGGCCATGGCAACCCACCCTAAGGTAGCCAACCACCCCACCTCAGGTTGATAACCCCACTCCATGCACAGCCTTTCACCAGGCAGCGTAGGGTTGGCCGTCGGGCCCCAGGGACCCCATACTCTTTCGCCAAAACATATATATTAAGGGAAGGGGGTATGCATCCCCTCCTCCCTAAGCTTTAATGGGCCCTGGGGACTCCATCCCCCTTGGCTGAATTCTAATGAGCGGGAGGCATGTGGCCCCCCTCCCAAAACATTATCCAACCCCGGGCACACCATAACCCGGAATCAAATTTAATTAAAAAAGGTGAAGGGACTATTTGGCCACCTCCCAAAACCTCATTAGGTTCCAGGGATCCCATCCCCTGGGGCCAAATACAATTAAACAGGGAAGGGGGCTTGCAGTCCCCCTCCCTGAGCCTTCTTGGGCCTGGGGACCGCATCCCCCGGGCACTCCCAGAGCTTATTTTAGCCTTGGGGACCCATTCGTCCATGGCATTTCTACTTTATGGGTGGGTGCCACGGTGCCCACACAGGGCACCCACCAAGTATCGCGTTGGGGGCTGTGGAAGTAGCATCAGGGCTCCCGCGGCCCCAGCCTGCTCCCCGCATTTTGCAGGAGCCAGCATTGCTCCTGCCCCGGTGGGAGCAGCTATCTTTTCAGGCTCCCTCCTGGCAGGAGCAATATGTGTTTTGTTTCCCTGTCCGCAATGCTGGGGGCAGGAAAACCAAATACAAGTCTGCTCTCAGCCCAGGGGAGTATTTTTAAAAATCCCACCAGCTGGGAGCAGATTTGTATATTTGCTCCTATTAGGTGTGAGATTCATAAATGCCCCCGCCAGACGGGACCAAACATATGTTTCCCTGCCTGCAGTAGTGCAGGCCGGAAATCTACTGTGACCGGGGGTGGGCTCCTTGGGACACAGTCACTGAGACAGTCTCGGGGGATGGGGTCCCTGGGGCCTAATTAGGCTCAAGGAGGGGACCTGCATGGCCCCTCTCTCTATTAACTGCTCGTCCCCCGGGGCTGAGATCCATGCCCTTTTGGGCTCAATGAGGTGGGCTAGGTGGTCCACTCCCCTTTTTAAAGCACTGCGACCTCAGGAGATAGATTTCCCAGGGCCTTATTAGATTTGGGTAGGTGATGCACGCCCCCCTTATTAAAATACCAGGCCCTGGAGGAGAGGGTCCATGGGGACTTATTAACTTTTGGAGGGGGGCCACGTTCTCCCCTCCTTAAGTGCTACCTGCGGTGCCTCCTCAGGCCCTGGCCCACCCCTTTTACTGGAAAGGCGTGAGAGCCCACACTGTTTTTTTGGTTTTTTTAAATGTTGCCACAGATTTACAGATCATTCACAAATTTGCCACAATTTGTTTAGAAAAAATGTTTTTCACCCCAGTTGCGTTCCCTTTGTGAGCCCACCACCAGGCCTAAGGTGCTAGAGTATCCCCACCCCGCCCCCTTTTTTTCATTTTTTTTTTTAGGACTCGGGTTGAGTCCCAAGGCCTAAGGTGGCTGCCATCACTTCTTGGTTGATGTGATGGCAGCCAATCAGATCTCATCAGATCTGTTGGACGCGCGGAGGCTCCATGTCGCTAGATATAAAATGTTTTTGAGCATTAATTGCTCAAAAACTAGTTAACGGATTCACACCAAAGCACAACAAATACATGTTCTAGATCTAGAACCAGCTTTCTGCCAAATCTGGAGTCAATCCATTCAGCGGTTTGGGCTGTAGCTGCGTCGAAAATTCCTATAAAACATTCATCGGGAAAATGTGTTTTGAGTGTCCCCCTTTTTCTCTGTCCCCGCTTGACACAACACCCCAAAACCTTCCATTTACAAACAAGTCAAAAAGTAGGACTTTTTTGGAAAGTTTCATGGGATTGGCTGAACAGCGCCACAGTTATTAGCAGCACAAAAAGGGCATTTCCTATGGAAACACAATTCTAGCTATAACTACCCAGTGGCCACCACCACTTGGTAATATATAGTACCCAGTGGTGGTATACACACACATATATATATTATCTACTGGCGGTCGCCAGTAGATAGTTATAGTTACAACCTAGTTTCCATAGGAAATCTCAAAATTCTATTTTGAATAACTTTGGCGCCGGTTGACGAATCCTCGCGAAATTTTCAAAACTAATGGGGCGCTCCGCTCAGCTCCTACCCTGAAAGTCTCGGGGTGATTCGTCAAGCGGGGGCCGAGAAAAAGGGGGGGTCCCAAAACACGTTTTCTCCATGCATTTTTCCATAGGACCTTTAGTCGCAGCTACAGCCCGAACGGCTGAACAGTATTACGTGAAATTTGGCAGAGAGGTAGCCATAAGGTCAAGGAAGTGCCTTTTGCAGTTCTGGTGTAAATCTGTTCAGTATTTCCTGAGAAAATAGCATTTAAAAGCATATCAATATCTATACGCGCGCACCGTGCGCGCACTGTGCGCGCACCCTGCCGTGCGCGAGCTCAATTCTGATTGGTTGTTAGATGTCGGTAAACATTCGAATCGGTCGAAACCAGGAAATGTCGGCTGCCATTTTGTCTCTCGCAGTCTGAGGGGGTGAAAAAAAAAGGTGGAGAACGTGAAAAAGGGGCAGAGTGGACAGTTCCTGACCCCCTAGCCTTGGTCAGGGGGTCACAGAAGGACCACCAAGGGAGAACATTTTTTTTTTTTTTAAATCACGAGGTGCGCGCACCCAGCGCGCACGGCCTGCACTACGACCCGTGGGTGCTCGGTGCGCGAAGCGCACCGAGAGCCCTCAGCGCGCGCACGGTGCGCGCACCTCGCTATTTAAAAAATAATAAAATCTCACGGTGCGCGCACGGTGAAAAACCTGAAAATAAAAATAATAATAAATAAATAACTTAGCATTTAAAAAAAAAAAAAAATTCACTGAAAAAACCATAGGTTTCAAACACGTTATAGTTACGAATTAGCATTTAAAAAACCTTGCAAATTCACTTAAAAAACCATAGGTTTCACACATGTTATAGTTAGCTGGACATTTCACTCGTAAAAAACCAATGAAATTCCCCCGTTATAGTTAGTGCAGGCAACTATAACTCACGCGACCGCAATCCTCTGCTGATGACGTCAGATATTACATCACTGATGACATATGTGTCTTTATGAAAAATAAATATTTGTAATATATGTATAGCTAAAGATTAATGGAAGAAGACATGGGTAAATAAGTGTCTAAATACAGTGATGTAATATCTGACGTCATCAGCAGAGGATTGCGGTCGCGTGAGTTATAGTTGCCTGCACTAACTATAACGGGGGAATTTCATTGGTTTTTTACGAGTGAAATGTCCAGCTAACTATAACATGTGTGAAACCTATGGTTTTTTAAGTGAATTTGCAAGGTTTTTTAAATGCTAATTCGTAACTATAACGTGTGTGAAACCTATGGTTTTTTCAGTGAATATATATATAGATAGATTGCATTGTTACCTGAGTTTACAGAATTTGAGAATGAAGCTTTGCCAAAAGGGCAAGTTGTCCTTCATTTGGGTTGTGAGCTTCCATAAAATCGCAATCCCTTCCAAATACCTGTTTGTGCTGGGATAAGAATTATAAGTGGAGATGGAAATGCTTCACACCAAGTAATTATTGACTTTAAGATCTCAGCATTTGTGAAATTTCAGCAGGTCAATCCTGCCCCAATTTAAAGAGGGGAGAAATCCCAATTAATACTAGAACGTGTGGAATTTGGTGTTATAGAAAGCAAAATCTGCAAGTTATGCCCTATTTAGATGACAAACGTTGAAATAGGCAGTAATTATCACACATGATACATTCTGTACCATCGGTTTTGGTTTTTATCGGGTGCGAAAATGATTATACCAAGCTCCAAGGCACGCACAATGAGGTTGTTAAGCTGTTTAATTTGATCCTAATGTGATTAGCATCATTCATCCTTTGGACCGTAACAGAGAGAAGTGTAGTAAGGGGAGTCTGTACACTTCTCAAAGGCATGTGTCCAATAGGTAAATTACTCTGATCATGAAACAAGCATTGAGAAAGCCAATCATTTTGGCCTTTGTATTGTGAAAAAAGTTTTTCTCAGTCTTTGCTATAATACACAGAACAGTTGTTTGGTTGCTACTCCATAAGGCAATACTAGGTGGTTTACTGGCCTTTAATACACTAATGTGTGGCAAGGAGACTAGTTGAAGAAGTTTCTTTCTGAGCCCAGCATCCACATTGCATGCACAATGCCCACTAGCCTGACCTGACTGTAATAGGAAAGTGAAGGCATACTCCTTGTTCTAAGGGCTAGTCCAGGACCCAGAATCTGACCTGTGGCAGAGCTGTTTGATGATGCACACTAAAATTATTTCATACACTGAGAAGGGTCAAGAAGCATTGGAGAAGCATAAGAAGAAGACAGGGGGATAGGTGCACAGGAGGAAGGAATCTAAAGCATCTCGGTTTTGTATAGGTCAGGATGAGAGACCAGGAAACACTGAACGTTTAATAGCTGTGAGATAGTCAGGGATGCATGATGGAGGTAGGGGAGAGGGGCCATGGAGAGAAAGATGTGTGTGTTATCTGGACTCATATGGTAGGAGAAGACAGGGACCAAAGGGAGGCGGTCTATGGGGAGAGTCAGAGTGGACTTAAGACTGACCCATGGCTGACACCAACTGGTAGAGGAGTCAGTGTTGATTTTTGAGGAAATTGTTAGATTAGGAATCATTGGTAAAGCTGTTCAAGAGTAAGCATTCCAATATAGTAGAATACTGGGCGTTGCTGTGAGGGAAAGAAAGGGTAATTAGATGGTTTTTCAGTAAGTGAAGAGTGAAAGAGAAAGCCTGAGAGTGAGACACAGATTGAGAGACACAGAGACAAAAAGGCAAGGAAAGAAGGAGAGAGGAAAAGAGATTAAGAGAAAGAGAGATAGTGCAACCCAAAGAAAGAGCGAAAAAGAGAGAGAGAGAAAGAGAGAGAGAGGGAGAGAGAGATAGAAGAAAAGAGATTTGAGAAAGATACAAAGTCATGTATGCTGATAGGAGAGAAAGATATGCAATTTTCTTTCTCTAGGTTGAACCTAAATTCTCATTATTCGAAACATGTTTTTGAAAATACACAGTACAGAATATTTCAATTATAGAGAGATGTGTGAAGCGTAAATCATTTTTCTGATGGTTTATTCATGAAGGAAAGCAAATTATTCTAATAAAATTTCCTAATATACGTATTCATTTATTAGATGGGGAAATTGTCAATCGGGAGTCCATGCATCTTATTTTCAAATAAAAACTACGAGAGAGATAGGAATAACTTTACATCATTTTCAATCCACATAAAAACAAGTTATTATTTTGTGGGTCTATTGGAGAGAACGTAAACATTAATGTTTAATTTTATATAGTGTTTAGTACTGGAATATAACACATTTCTAAGGGTTCCACATTTTGAAGCGGGGGATCGGAGGTAGTGGGAAATGAAGTGAAATGCCTGCATCACACATTTCTTAATGTGGGGAAGTCAGAAATTTGGTCGTGCGTATGGTTCAGTAGTTACCAGTTGTTGGAATTGGCACTTTCTGGTTGGCTGAGGCAATGCCCTAGCCAGGCAGAACCTAGCACTCCCGTCTTGGGTGGGTGATCACACTCACTGTGCTCACCCTTTTTGTAGCTTGGCACTGAGAAGTCAGGCTTATCACAGAGACAATGTTAAAACATTGGCACAGCACTCTCACATGATAAATAAACTGAGCATCACAAAGGAGACTTCACACATGAAGTATTTCAATAACGCTTGTATTCAACACACACAGTAATCAACACAACATGAACATCATATAGTTCTGGGCATTAATCACACTTGGAAATATTACTACTGGTACTAGGCCCAACTGTGTTGAAATGACATCAGTAGGATGCACACTTGGAACAGATCCTATTCTAAACCCCCACCCCAGCACCCATATGCGGTTCAACACCTTGTCAACCCTAGGCCCGCCCTAGCAATTGTTATAATTCAATACCATATATAGGGTGCACCCCAGGTCACAACTATATCAGAAATATGTACATTCAAAGAATTCTAACACTTTTTGCAGCACTGTGGGCCAAGACCACACAGGTAAAACCAATGTCAAACATAGTATTCTTCGGGCAAGAAATCAATGTGTAAGGCAACACAGCCGGCCAGTGTCGGTACTCACAGGCGGCCTGCAGACTGCAACAGATATCAGGCAGGTCTATACGGAATGCGCTCACCTACATACGCACACGGTACCGTAATGCAGTGCAACTGATAACCAGCAGGTCATTTGATAGCACACAGCAGACCCCGTGGCACTTACCCTACTGTTGCCCTAAAAGTATTATGCGTTGTAATGGTATGCGTTGTAATGGAATGCATTATAATGCGTTGTAATGGCAAGCGTTATAAAATCATGCGATGTAATGGTAGTTGCGATGTAAAAATGGCGTTGTAAAAGCATGCATTGTAATTGTTTGCGTCGTAACATCATATATTCCCCAAGCCTCCTTCCACTCTCCAACTCCGCCTGACTCTACCCTACGCCCAGCATCATATATTCATGGGTGAACTTCCCGAGTGGTGCTAAACCCCCCGTCAACCGCAGCCTTACAACTCGGACACAGGAGGAGACCCAAGGGTCTCCCCAACACAGGCATGTATGGTGCAGATGGCACCGACGCGTACCCACTGTAGGGAGCGCACTTGTGCGAGACGTACCCATTCAGTCAATGGGAGCCCATGAATGCGTCGTACGACCGGCTCCCATTGACTTCTATGGGAGTCCGACCGAACCGAGTCCGGCAGCATGCGGCCGCATCGGACTCGCTCGGGCGGACTGCAGGAGTCCGGCTCGGTCGGAAAACACTCCGGATCCGGCTTGGACAGAAAGCTTTCCGACCAAGATCGGAATCCACTCCTAAGTGTGACTTCAGTTGCGAGCGGCCTAGTAACCGGAGGGAGGGCTGGTCATCTCCAATCTGTGGGCATAGGGTAGTCAGGCGGAGTTGGAGAGTGGAAGGAGGCTTGGGGAATATATGATGTTACAACACAAATAATTACAACGCATGCTTTTACAACGCCGTTTTTACATCGCAACTACCATTACATCGCATGATTTTACAACGCTTGCCATTAAAACGTATTTTAAAAACTACCATTACAGTGCATTCCATTACAACGCATACCATTACAACGCATAATACTTTTAGGGCAATAGTAGGGTAAGTGTTGGATAGTGTAGGGGTAAATATTGCTAGTCCCACTCCAGTGAGTGCAACAGTAGGGTAAGTGTTGGATAGTGTGGGGGTAAAAATTACTATTCCCATCTACCACAAAACCCTTACCCACCCTAAAACAAAACGAAAAAATCTCTATTACTTACCTTATAATGCGTTGCAATGGCATGCGTTGTAATTGAATGTTTTGTAATGGCATGCATTGTAATGGCATGCGCTGTAATGGCATGCAATGTAAAGGCAGTTGCGTTGTAACAGCTGGGCTGTAAAAGCAGTGCGATGTAAAGACTGTGTTGTAATGGATGTTTCCCTTCACCACTGGGATGCAGAGCATAACTGGTTGAGGGCAATAGTTGGTCACTAAAAAGGGTTCCTTCCGGCTTCAGCCCAGTTCTGCGCAGCACAGGGAGGGTCATGCAGTCTCTTGACCCACTTCTGATCGCTCTCTGAATCGTTCCCTCAGCCCAGTCAATCACTCTCACTACCCAGCCTGAGCCTGGGAATACTACCTGGCAACACAATGTCGTTGGGGTCCGGGTGAGGAAAGGGCAGTTGGTCGGCCGCACTGCCGTCCAAAAAGGGAACAATCGATTAATGGGTAATAAAGCATGGGAGCCTCTCAGAAGAAAGAGACACACCATCAAGTACACATCAATCAGAGACTCACCTAGGCAATCCGAGCACAACGTCTGGTGTGCTGTGATACGAGTCCCACCAGATAATTCCGGCTTCCTACAATGAAGAGTTGCACTCTCAGTACCTCCCTAGAAAGGAGGTACAACACCTGGTGCGCATTGTTGCGCGTTGCACCAGACTGTTCTGATCACACACAATGAAGAGTTGCAAAATCCATACTCCCTGGAAATGAGGCTCAGCGTCTGGTGCTCATATGTATGGGTTGCACCACACAATGCCGGTCACACACAATGAAGAGTCGCAAATTCCACCTCCCTGGAAGTGAGGCACAATGCTTAGTGTGCATGGATACTGGTCGCACCAAGCAATTCCAGTCCCACACACAGGTGCAAGTTTAGCAATGCCACATGAGGTAGAATGAGGCACTAATACGGTTACACCCCCATTCCCTAGGTTTGCAATCAGTGAATCAGACATCGCACGCAATGGGCATGCAGTCTACATGTCACCCGAGAGAGATGCAGCACGATTGACGTAGTGGGTAAGGCTGGAACCCTCAACTGACCCGCTCACCACCAACAAGATGCTTATGCGTGTCGAGGTCCCCACGATGAAGGGGCCACACGGCTTAGATGCGGGAAAGCCTTCTGGAGCTCCGTACAAGGAAATCTGGTCTCCAACCACAATTCTTAGTTCCACGCTCATGACGATCTACCAGTTTGGATCCAGCAAACAATGTTGGCACTTAAGAGGGCACCACTATCCAGATGTCAGAAGTAGACAGTGTGGCTCCCTTGTAGGAGATCTTTCATGTCCCTGAGACCTCCAAAAGAACAAGGACAAGCCAATAAACCCTTGAAGAGCACACTTCAGGGTGCCACACATCAGCAGTTAGTCAGCTCAGGCCAGCCACTATTCAAGAAGGGTGCATGGTCCCTTTCAATTGGCAGTAATCTTCCTTGTGCAAAACATTTTTCTCTATCAGTGTGCACCACGCTGTTCCAGGTTCTCCAGTCCCGTGCCCCCAAGTGTATCTCTGTCCTGCTGAAGTAGGGCACCAGACGTTATACTGTAGTGTGCCTTTGAAGTCAGGTGGTTCAGAGGGTCTCCCTTTGAATCGTAGATGCCCCCCTAAATTTCAGTCCTTTCTGCTGTGAGGCATCGGAATGCAGATCTTAAACATTGGTGGGACCATGATCTGGCTCCCAGAGACCAAGTGGCAAAACCTCTTCCTCCAACCTGACCAGCTAGGCCCTTAAATGACAAAGGTCTGTCATTCCAGTTGCTTGCCCAATGTTAACAGCTGTTGCTGGGGAATGCACATATATGCTCACCCAGCCTCCAGTGTGAGATGGAATCAAACTAAAAGGCACACAAAGAGTTTTAGAATAGAGAAATGCCCACTCTATAGAAGTGGCATTTCTCAGCTAGTAATGACAAAACCACCTTTACAACAGGAAAGGGTTTGTGAGTGTGAATCGAATGATAGGAAACATAATGAGGCTGTTCCCATGCAATTCACAATTGTAGTCAGAAGTATTTTCAACCATTTCCCCATGTTAGCCTATGGGGAAAGCAAGCCTCATAGGGAGTGAAAACACACATGGGTATTCTTCACTACCTGGGTAGGGAACACACGTATACCTGACTGCCCTACCACCCACTTCACCCCTTAAGATGTACCCTAGGGGTACTCTAGTGGTATTAAAACCCCCTCTCTGGATTGACAAGTGATTTAGAAAGGCCAGCCTGAGAATAAGAGCAATTGCGCACACAGAGCCCTTCAATTTCAGGCTGGATACATGTTTAAAACCTCCATAGGTGTCAGTGCGCAGAAACCAGCCTGCAATGGCAGGCTGCACATATGGTTACAATCACCATAGGTGCAAATGCGCACGCACCGGCCAGCAATAGCAGGCTAGTGAAATGATTTACAAACATCAGGTAAGCACCACTCCCTAACATGGGTAGGAAGGGTGTGCACACCTTCACACTGCATTACAGTGGGAAAGTGCCCCGGACCCTTTGCCCACAACAAGAGCAAACCCCAGGAGGTGTCCCATCGGAAGGGCAAAACCCGCTAGGTAGGGAAAACCCACATGGGGGTTCCTACACTATCTGGGCAGAGGACACGCATTTGAATCTACCCAGCTGCCCACCTACCCTGAGGTCTCACCCTATGGCCGCTCTGGTGGTAGTGAAAGGCCCCCTCAGTGTTGGCTAATGAGTGAGAACGGCCAACTTGAGCATGATACATGTTTGAAAGGCTATTCCAGTGGGTGGCACAATCAGTGCTGCATCACACTACTAGCCAGTGCAGTACCCGCCCTAGGTAGGTGGTGTACCTTTTTACATGGCACTCACAGGTACGAAATCTAAACCAATCAATTAAGCACCCTTTCCTGGCATGTGAAGTAAGGGCGCATGCACTTCCCCTCTGCAGTACAGTGGGAAATTGACCAGAGTCCTAAGGTTCACGAAAAGAGAGTTGACAAAAACCAGGAGGACAGGAAGCAAAAAGCTTTATGGAAATCCCCCTAAGAAGGGCCATGTCCAACACCAATGATGCCAGAGACCCACATTTGACATGCTGATGCTTTGGCGCTGCTACAGATCACCATATATCAATGGTCCTCTCTTATACGATTTCTCCAATAGTGATTGTTATTGGAGGTATTATTGGATGATCTATTTTCACTGTAGAATCTTGGGCTGACTAGTTTAGCCTCTATATGTTACCGATGTTTAAAATATCATAATTCACAGAAATGATTTTCTTTGAAATCTGTCAGAGGAAAATATGTGCACTTTTATTTTATTCCTTGTGCTTTCAGTGTTCCTACAGCAGGAATGAGTCATTACCTTGTGGTGTCATGTTCTAAAAATCAGGTATATTCTTAATATAACATATAATTTCATGGCAGAAAGTGGCCTTTAAGCTTCTCCAGCCTACTAGGTGACTGGCTCCTTTTCACACAAAGAACATGAATCATTTACAGGCTTACACTGCTTACCTGGATTAACAAGAACCTTACTGCCTAATAGTACATTCAATGGGTTTCCTTTCCTTTTGCCACTCTTAAATCACATGCATTAACATCAGACCACATATCAGGCTTACTCTCTTTCACCTGGTTGAGTTATTTAATGCAGTCAGTAATTATTGGGTGTGTGAAATACAACCAAACACAGGGGTTGGAAAACAATGACCTATTTGTAAGCAGGCCCAAGGTAGGAGGCCAAGAAGCTCACCATTTCTTTAATAATTTCACGCACATATATTCTTCTACATAGTAATACAATTGCAAAGGTAGTCTACTGATGAAGTAGTCAACAGTAAGACTTTGCAAAACTTTTTCCAGTGGCAGATTTGTGTAAAGTACACAACGTCACAACCTTGCCATGCACAGAAGGACATTTTGCACATAGTCTCTGTCTCATGAACCATGAAACAGAAATGTAACATTCTGTAACATGAAACAGAAATGTTGTAGTGAGAGAAAGGTCCTGGTAAAACCATTTATAGTGAGAGCGTTAGACTACTAAAAAAGGTTTTTCTGTTTTTTTTACATCAGCAACACATACATTTTTACAGGCTATTTCACACTCAACGTTGGAGAAGGCGACGTTCTCAAATTTCGTTCACCCTAGATCAACAGATATTCTGTAGTTAGAAAACATGCTGCAACACCAATAAAAGTGTTCTTTACTTTTATACAACTTAGCTATACTGACATTTTTTCCAAGAGTAAAGAATATACTGTGATTCGTTTTTCTTGAGTTTACGGGCAACTAGAGGACACAGCGGACTCCTTGAATTTTCAGTGAGGCTTAAAAACCAAGATGGCACATTTGTCTTTGATGACATTATCAAGAAACAACTTTTTTTTTGTCCATGTACATGCTTACATTTATTTCATTTTGGAAACACACCTTGTGAGAAACTGGATTGCTAGTTGAGGGGAGGGAAGTGAAACACTTCTCAAGCAGCAACCACAATTCTTCTCAGGGAGAAGTAAAAAAAAACAACTAAATTAACCTTGGCTCATCCTTGGGTAGCATGACACAGTGCAGTTAGGCTTAACTTTTTGAAACTTAAGAGTTAAACAGTAATACAGTGAAGACACACCACGAAATTATCTCACAAAATAGAGTAGTTTTTAATAAATAAAATAAGACTGAAATGACAAAAATCCAATTAGTAGAACCAGAAATATTTAATGTTGAAGGTTTTAGTGACACTGGTGGCAAAAGGCTAAAGCGTCAACTATGGATATCTAGTTGCACCACACTGGGAGATCGTCACATGTTCAGGCTGTCTGTGATGGAGCACGGGCAGGTTACAGGGTCCCAGTTAGGCCTGCTTAACATATTACCTTAATTCCTGGTTTGCGGAGCGTTACAAGGATCCGCTTCGAAGATGCATCGCACAGCTGAATCGATGCATCAGTTTTGAAAAGTGGTGAAGCTGAGGTCCAATGTTTTGCCACGTCATTGAGGATCCTTCAACCAAGGTTTGCGATGTGAAGTCCGCAGTCTGGGATGCGCCACTCAGTTGGGGTGATGCATCGGTTCCAAAGGATCTGTAAGGCTGCGATGCGGAGTCTGCCATCTTCGTTGAGACTGCCGTCAATAAGGGAAGCAATGGCTTGTGCTGAGAGTGCATCTTGCAGAGGTGGGTCTGATGTGGCGACGGGCTGCAATGCAGGCATTTGTGGCGCTTCCGATCTACGCAGTAGCGGTGATGTATCGGATCTGTTCGGGGTTGCGCAACGATATGCCTGTAACTGTACACCATTTACTAGTATATTTGACAAGTGGCACAATAAGACTACTACTTGTGTTGCCAATGGAATGAATGAGAGTTTGAGACCGCCCTTAAACTTTAATTTAGTGGTGATGAAATTTCAAGTTTCTGGCTATATCCACAATGGAAAATTTCTTATCTGTATATTATTGTCATTGACTATTTAAAATTGGATCTTTTTAAGTCATAACTATATACCTGTTCCTTTGTGATACTAGATTGCACACCTAACAAGTGGCATAACAATTCCATATAGGGATAGTGGATAGGTTAATTCCTGTGAGTTTTCACCCCATTGGTTAGGGAAGAGCCAGCCATGGGTCAGTTGGCTGACCTCCTGTTACGCTTCAGTGCCACAACAAGTGCTGTTCCTGAAGTTCAGGACCCTTGTCTATGTCAAAATGTACCCCTCCTAATATCCTGAAAAATCTGAGACATTTGTGCCTCAAAAACTTCTAGAGGACCAGGAAAAATCTGCCAAATTGATCTGGCCAAAGGTCGTAACCACTGGACTGAAGATTCAGGTTTCTCCCACTCTGAGATTTACGGCAGGAGCAAATCGTTTCAGTGGGACCTTGCAGATAAGATATCCGGCCTCGTGGAGCCCTATTTGACTACATCCTGCATCCCTGCCCAACTGGAGGAATCCAAGCTCCAACAGTGACTAAGGCCGAACGTAGAAAATACTTGACTGGGAGAAGGTGTCAAAAGTATCTGACAGGTGAGACGGCTTTCCTGGGTGCTATTTTTTTAATTTTCGCACTCTGAGCTTTTCCCACACAAACCAACAGCTTCACCGGGAAATCGTCCAGTGAGTATTCAACATCATTGAACTCTCCTCAGATGCAGCCTGTTGCCCTGCCATGCTGAAGGACTTAGACTTCAATTTTCAAGACTCAGGTGCCCATCTATAATTTGTCCGAAAGAGTTTTGGCAGTCAAGGCAACAAAGTAATTTACTCCATTGGTTTAACTGCACCTACACTTGCCAAATTATGAAATGACCGCTAAGTCGGCAGTCATTTCTTAAAGCATTGCCAGGTACCACCATCATTGCATTTCCTGTCTGTGATTTTTGCAGTTTGATGCACTGCTCCATCAAAAATGACACAGCCATACTGCAAAACTATTTACTTTTTAATTTTCAAAAAGAAAATCCCCAAGTGCGATTTTCTTTCTGAAAATAAAAAAGACAATGCTCCCCAAGCCATGGGAGTCCTCTTCCATTGCAAGGGGAGCATTCTGTGGCTTTCACTGCTCCTTACCACCAGGGTTTTTCTGTGGAGATGGGAATTGAAAACTGACCTCTGATTCTTCCCATTCTAATGAGGTGGGGAAATCAGAGGTCAACCTATGATGGCCCTTACTCCATTGGGCCTTCAGAGAGGTTTAATCACGGCTGAGACTGAGTAGTCCCCCCTTGACTAAACCAAAGGTCCATCCACATTTAAATCAGGGGGGCGGACCACAGTCTTGGCATTATGGCTACTCTAGCACCATTGCAACGGAGTATTCATACCGCCAAGCTATAAATCAGGGATTATATACAATTTAACACATTTTCGTTTAACTTTCATGATATGTACTTAGATGTGGTTTTAAGTAAATCTTAGCCCAAAATTATTGAATAAAAAATACCAAATCAATTGAGCTGCTATCTTATGTCTGGAAACATCAAGCTGTAAACACTACTTGATTCCACTAACATTTCTGGGCAACCAATTTTAAGAAGAACTTGGGATAGGGTTATGTAGAGGAGAGGAAAAATGGGTGTTTCCTTCTAGAGATGCCCTTTACAGATACATGTCTCTATGAACATCATTTTTCTTAAATTCAGGTAAATCATATGAGGGCTAAGAAGATCATTGAATGATTTTTGATAGTTCCAATTGGCATATTAATAAATGTGGGGTGAATTTAAGATGTCAATCAAGCTATAACATTCAGGCTAATACACAGCAAATGTGCTATCCTTTCAAATGCCTGTGGTAATAAAGGCTATAAAGATTTTGAATTTATATTGTGTTTACAACTCTAATGATAATCCAGGATTAGCAGGATTGTTGATAGCTCTCACTGCTACATCAACCATTGTAGGTTAAAGATGGGATGAAAATTATGTTGTAGCACGCAGGTATATGCACCAAAAGTGTGCTGTTGTTATTGTGAAAGTATACACAAACAATACATGTAAATATCTTGTTGAGTGTTTGCAATGGCAAGAAAGTATATACAGATATTGAAACTGAAACACGTTGAATGAGTAATATAAGTATTATCTTAAATTAGTAAATATATTTACATTATTTTGAAATTATTGAACAATCCAATTATCAGGATATGGCATATTATCTATATCATATACCAAGATGTACATAATGCTTCACACATGGATAGTCATTCTTCAAAATCAGTGTTACTTAAATTATATTTGTTAATAGATTCACATAAAATTATGGGCTGTCTGATGAATGCCATTAATACTGTCTGAACAGGTTAAGTCAACATTTAAATACAGTTGTGTATTTAATCATTTATTTTAAACAGTATGAATAGTTCTGAATTTTCTTTCACTGGTTCTGGTCTCCTACTTTTTTCTTTCTTATTCTCCCTCTTTTTGTGCCTTTTGGAAACAAAAAGGTTTTCTTCTTTCCTGTTTTTCCTGCTCTTCATATTTTCTTCCTTTCTACTCTCTAAATGTATTGTCATGAAATAGGTGTGGAATAGTGAATCAATTTTTCCTCATTTAGCATACCATGATTAGTTGGAAATATTTTGCAAATAATCACAGTCTATGAAATCTTGATAAGAATGGGATTAAATATATAAATATATAGTTTTTTTTGCTTATAACAAGTGATTTATCAATTTGATATTTTTAGAAATTGTAAATTATTAGTGTATTTATGATGTTTCTTGTATGTGTTTTATTTACAGCTTTAATAAGGAGGATACTCCTTCAAACATGTTTTGGGTGTTGTTGATGTTTAGATAAAAAGTACCAATAAAGATTTTTTTCCGATATTCTGGAATGTAAAACATCTATATGTGTTAAACATTATCTTACTTTCATTAAGACAAGGAATACTAAGTGCAAGATACCCCTAGAGGTCACAGATAACTGTAAACTCACCATTGGTTACTGGTGTTGGAGAAAAAGATGCCAAGCTATAAATCCCTGTACGCTAAATTTAGTGAGTTTGCCCCATGACAAAAATATTGTTTTTCTTAGATGAGTTATTTGATATCGGCTAAGATTAGAAGTACGTTTCTGAAATTATTATTCTCTTCCATAAGGGCTTCGACAGTGGTCACTAATTCTCACTATGCAATTCTGAGAATAGCTTCAGAAATTGGAGCTTGTTGATTCATTATGACCAAGTGCACGTTGGAGAATTTAAGCATGTGAAGAGTCTTGGGGAAGGCCTTGACCCCGATTTGGCATTCGCTCCCCTTCTGGAGGCAGCTACCCCTCTCCCCTATGGGAAGAGTGTCTAATGGCAAAATGTTGGTTCTACGATGACTCCTTTGTCTTTATGCTGCCCTTCCGATGATATTGAAGAGGCCATTCTTTCTAGACTTGCAACGAATATTAGCATTGTTGATTTGGGCTAACAAGAGGCACAGACTTAAACTGGGCACTTTATGTGCTCCACTGGAGGACAGGGGGTTGGGTGCTCCCAACTATGAGCTTTATCATGCAGCAGCCCAGCTTCCATGGCCTCTTCGATGGTTATTGGATGCCTCCTACTGGGAAAGGTATTTGCTGGTTTTAATTTTGGGGAGACCCCATTACTGGAGTGGTTCCTGGATTCCCCCTCATACCATACTATTACCAGCACTTTGCTGAAGATGGCGGCATGGTGCTGACTTTGACTTTGTACTTTTGGACTTTGTACTTTTGCAGACCTAACGGAGAGGGGCTCCCTCGACATGGGCCAGTTTTTCCTATACTCCACACTATTAGAGGTGGCAAGGAAATTATAGAACTTAGAAGGAAGCACTGTGCAGATGGCTGGCCCTTTGGAGTTTATAGTGGCTTTAACAGGGTCGCACGTACTATATCACACCTTTGCGGCGCCTTGCAGGGCGATGATGCCAGCAGTAGGTTCCCGGCTCTGAGGGGCTGGTGTGAGGAGCAGCTGTCGGAGTAAATGCAAGATGCTGCATGGCAGAGGTGCTTGGGGTCTGTTAAAATGGTTACACAATATTCATGGTTTAGTTTTACACAGTTTAATTTTCTGCACCACATGTAACTCTACCCTGATAGAATTGCATAAATGTATCCAGGTGCTAGAGCGACTTGCCCCCGATGTCAGCGGGCTGAGACAGATTTTCTACATATGGCTGCCCCGTAATAGTGGACTTCTGACAAACAGAGGCATCCTATACATCGGATATGACCGCCTCCATTTTGCCGCGTGACATTACCCTTTGTCTACTCCACATGCGGGGGAGGCCGTAAAACACAAAACAGTTGAGGGGATTTCACAAAGACGGATAGCCATGTCTTGGAAGGTAACGTCTGCCCCCATATCACCTTGTGGCTGAAAGATACAGTGCATTGGTCATCTGCTGAGCTCTCGGCTAGAGCGGATACCGGAACTCGGGATGGAAGGTGTAATCTTATGGAGCAGTGGGATGATTATCTAGCTTGATTGCTCACCACACCTGAACGCCCTGTAGAGGTCCATTCATGAATTGTTGCACTGATGCTCTTGAGGTACAGTTGCATGCCACGTGGAAGATATTGCTTTTGTTTTCCTGGCAACCAGGATGCCCGGGGTGGTGGGCATGGGGAGATGGGCGAAATTGATTGCATTGCTGATTTTTGTTTTCTCTTTTTTCAATTACATGGTTCTGCTGGTCGTGTTCACATGTGCTGTTTCTTATTCTCTCAGTACTATGGGGATATACTGTTGCACCTCTGGGCCAAATTAGGGATTGTACTGCCATGTCTTAAAGTGAATGTGTATGTTGCAAAAATAATTAATAAAAATACGTTAAAAAAAAAACCTGAAAAGAGTCCACTGTCAGAGAACATTACCCTTGGACACAGGGACACACCCTGTAATTTAGATGCACTGTTGAATAATGTAGGTTCACTTTTGGCCCTCTGAGATTACTGGCAAAGCATCCCACTGGACAATCAAATGACAGAGATGGGGGACATATTAAAGGCGGGTGAGGGGGGACAATGTTATTGCGTTGCAGTCTTGAAGGTATATGTTTTGTCTGTCTCCATCTCCCTATTGATTTTGTCTAGCAGGAACTGAATCTTTTTTTCAGTCTTTGAAAATTGACAAGATAACACCCTGTGACACATTTGATGTCCATTTGTCCTGATTAACTTTATGCCCATACCATCAGGACACCTGTAGGTGTCACCTTTGTATGTTATTATCTTACCTCATAGACCAATATGGTGCCCTCCTTCAATCTTGCCCACTTTCCGGATCTAGAATGTTATTATTTAACTATGAGGGCACTGCACCTTGTGTCTCCACCTCTAAGGCCACCATAGCTTTTGCAATTGACTTTGGATGTAGTTGGGTAATAACTACAGTGCGAAAAAGTTGCCCTGATCACACCCTTTTTTTTAACTGAAACTGGTGAGAGAGATAGATACTTTTATTTGATTTCATAAAAAAGTCATTAAAGGGTGGGAAACCACCATACATAAAATGTACATTTTGAAAACTTATAAAAATGAAAGCACACAAAGGTACATTCTACAGCGATTAAGTTAAAAATGTAAAACATACAATCAATGCCATAAGTGGATTTCAAGACTGGTTATGCTAAAACTTATTAAGTCAGTTAATGTTTTCTTTTTTTTTTCAGTTCTGTTGCCGCAATTTTCAGGAAATGTATAGCTCTACAGCACAGTTGAATTGATGGTCCTCCAAGGCATTGGATAATGACTACTCTGCATAACCTCATTAGTTCCTTCCTAGAGGCTTCCCGAAGGACTGTTTTTCGGGTTTCTACCAGGAAGGGGCAGATGCATAATAATTGCAGAAAATACTCATCCCCTCCTCCGCATAAGCAGCATTCCTTGGATTGCCAGGGGTGTTTCCATTTCGGCGTCAGGTCCTTTGATGGAAATGACCCTAGCCGCAGTAACGTTAGGTAGTACTTTTTCTGCTGGGAAAAGTGGTCTAGCAGGTATGGTTGGGGTTTCAGCCACTGATAGGCTAGGATCACTGCCCAAGCATGGGATTTTTTTGAAAAGGCTGTTTTGTCCATTTGTAAAGAGGTCCGTTTGATCGCTTTGTTAGCTACAGTTTTGAAACCGGAATAGGTGGGAAGAGTAAGCCAGGCCTCCTCTAGCTGCAATGCCGCGAGGGATTCCTTCAAAGTTCCGAACATTGAATTCTTTAGCCTGGCTTCGGTTTCAATTTCCACCCAACAGTGATGCGCAAGGGTGTTGTCCTCTGCGTCCCTCATTCTCCAGTAGTGCTTGGCTAGTGCCCCTTGTCTATCAGGAACCCGGTTTCTTAGTCCATACTCTAATCGGATTTGGGATTGTGAGATGTGTCTGGGGATCGAAAACAGGTTTTTAAAGAAGGTTGATTGTACTGTATTTAGAAAGGTAACACCTTTGAGGTTTAAAATTTCTGAGCCGTATGAGATAGAAGGTAGAAATTTTGCTGAAATGGCTTTTAGCAAGTGTCCTGTAGAACAACCTGTAAGTTTTTTTCTTAGAACTTTGAAAGCGAACTGCAGTTGTTTGGCTTTAGTACGTCCTTGTCCCAGTTGTAATTTAAAATTAAGGTTGCGGTCTATTTGAAAACCTAGATATTTGTATGAGTCAACCCGGGTCAGAGGTTGCTCGTCCAAGTACCAGAGGAATTTACGATTTGCCGTTGTTTTGAGCTGTCTGGCGAAGCACATCACCTTTGTTTTTTGATGGTTGATGGTTAATTGGGCCGAGATGGTATAAGCTCCTAGTTTAGTGATGAGTCGCTGCAAGCCTACAGGTGTTTGTGCAAGGAGCACGATATCGTCCGCGTATTGTAAACTGGGTGTGGGTATTTTGCCCAATTCTGGGGGGGTCGGATTGATTTGACCTGAGTTGTTTATCAAGGTTGGCAATGTAGAAGTTGAAGAGGCAGGGTGCCAGCACACACCCTTGTTTTAACCCATTAAGAGTTTGGAATTTTTGGGATATGCTGTGCTAGTCTTCTTTCCTGACCTGAACCCACATCTGGGAATACAGATTGATTATGGAACCCAGGAGTTTAGTTGGGGCACCCCAGTTTTGCATTTTTGCCTATAACTTGGCTCTCTGGACTTTATCAAAGGGTGCTTTAAGGTCTATAAAGCATGCATACAAAGGCCTAGATTTTGCGACGGCTTGATTGGCTAGCAGGGTGACCGTGGAGATGTTTGTGAGTGTGCCCATCCCTGCCCTGAATCCTTTTTGAGTGTAGGGAATGCGGTTATGTCTACTGACCCAGTCCTCCAAATCGACCAACAGGTTAGATGCATACATTTTTGCCTCCACGTCAATTAGGGCTATCAGACGGTAGTTGGCAGGGTCACAACGGGCAACCCGTTTGACCCAAGGGCTCCCTCGGATCTCAGTTATTTAATGATTTTTAGAACTTGCTCTTTCTGGATCTGCGGGGAATATTCAAGTGCTTCTGGGTTGGGGTGGCTTTGACACGACCTGCAACGAGTGCCCCCTCACCCAGTTGAGAACCACAAGTTGCAAGGCCGACAATTTAAGTTTCTTTGTATAGGAAATCGATGTGAGCTCTCCAGCTGTCCTCCATTATGTCTGAGTTATAATGCCGGTTCTTGACGTTTTTCAACTAATTGATGATTTCCCAAAAGAACCTGGAATCCCTTTGTTTGCAGGAATGGTGGAGTTTGCCCAGAGATGTTCTTGAAATGGTTTGTTAGCCACCTTAGTGTCTCTTTTTAGGTATTTTCTAGCTGTAGAGATTAATAGCAAGAGATCCTGGGAGCCCTGAGTGTGTAGTCTTCTAAGATGTTTGTTTAGTTGTTGTTTTTGTATCCTGAGTTGTTTGGTGTACTAATCGGCCCCTTGATGTCTTCTTACTTTATTGCCTGAGGGCTGGTTGTAAAAAGTTTGATTTAGTTCTAGGGTGAAGCGTTCCCAGGCCTGTGTGTTTATGGGTTCAGTTTGAAATCTTTCTAGGAGGTGGGTGCATGTCCCCATGATGTCGCCGATCATATCCTTTTCCATACAAGGCGTTTTAAATTGTAGCATTGCGTTTGTTGAGATGATGCATTGGCTGCTACTGAATTTATGATGTTTCTTAGCAACATGAAGGATTGCGGTTGGTGGTCGCTTTCTGTCCTATCCATTATTTGGAAGTTCGTGATGAATGGAAAAAGATCTTGATCCGTGAAAGTATAGCCTATGGTTGAAGCTGATTTTTGGGTGATCCTAGTGTATGCTGCAGGGCTGTCTGTCGGGCTGCTCCTGTTAAGCATGCTCATGGAGAGATCAACCAAACAGGCCGTGCATCTCTTACCAAGGGTGACTTGTCGGTTCGGGGCCTGTGTACGCTCTTTGATACCTTTATTTCCATTTTGCAGTAAATTCATATTAAAATCCCCTGACAGGATGATATTCGCGTCCAATTGGGCGAGTTTTAATGTTGCCAGTGTTGCTAGTAAATGGTCAACTCTTGTGCGTTTTTGTTTGAACGCTGGGTGGATATAGATATTAAGAATAAGCAAACAAATGAGGGGCGGAGCTTCACGTTTGACACATTGCAACCAAGAGAACTCAAGTTCTATAGTAGAAACTTGCCAGGGAATATCGGTTGAAATGAAGATTGAAAGGCCTCCTTTAGCTCTGCCTAGGTTAGCGACTTTTTTGGCTGGCTTCAGAAATTCATCATAGCCGATTATGGGTGTTGAGTTTGTCATCCAGGTTTCCTGAAAGAGAAGAATATTGTACTTTGTGATGAATTCCATGAAGTCTTCTAATTTAGTACTAAGACCGAACAAGTTCTAGGAGCAGATGTTACAGCCCAGGAATAAGTTGGTGGCTACGTGAGATTTGGTTCATGCCATGTCTGGGAGATTAAATCCAGGAATCCTGGGGGCTTAGTGGCTTCTGGCTGAGCAAAGGTGATGGTAATTTTCCTAGTTGTGAACTCTTTCCTCTTTAGAGGGGTTTGGTGGTCTGGGCCTTTGGCTTCCTTTAACAAGCCCACTGGTTGATTGGGTGGTTGAAGCAGGTTGGGGTAGCAACGGGGGTCTGTCTTTTTTAACTTAATGCCCCAATTTGCAAGTTGGTCCCTCTGCTGCCAAATTTGTTCAGTAAGAGAAGTGGCTAAGAAGGTTGCTTGGCCCATGAAGTGCGAGTTCTGTTTAAACTCTATACTAACAATGTCACTGGTGTTTATGTGGCTCAAAGGAGGCAGGGCTTTAAAGAGTGTGAGCAGGACGCTTCTGTTTAAGATGTCATGGTTTCCCCTTGAGACATAGTGAGGGATAAAGTCCAGTTTATTGATGTGTGAAGAAGTCTCCCGCTGCGGCTCTTGATGTGCACCCCTAACTGTTACTTTGTCGGCTTGTATGGGCTCTTTGATTGTCGAGGGTATGGTCGGAATAACGTTGGTGTTGTTTAGTGTACATTGTTCGTTGACCCTTGTCCAAGTTGCATTATTGCTTCCCGGGTTTAGATCATGGGTTAAATCTGGGTGGCAATTTTCTTTCCTCTCGTTGTCAATAACCAAGTTTACTACCTGTGGGCTGATTGTACTAATTTTCTTTCGTGACATTCCTTGATGTAGTTGAGGGTTTCGCAGTTTGTGTGGTTTGTGTAGCCTGGGTGAATAAAAGGTGTTTCTCTTTCCTTGGAGGCTTAAATATGCTGTATACTTTCCCAATCTACGGTAGTTCCCTTTTGGTGTCATTTAGACAGCTGGGAGCAGTAGGTAAGGTGGATAAGGGGTTCGGTTGAATTTTGTTTATAATTGTATCCCGGGGAGGTAAAACCGCATCATGTTCACTCTGTTTCAATCCCTGGTCAGTTTTGACTGGAAATAAGTTGGTTGCCTGTCTTGAGTGTCTTCTGTTTCTTGTTTTTCTTAGGCGTTTTCTCTCCCGCTTGGTTAATATCTTGGTTGCTGTTGACGGCTGACCTAACGATTGCTCACATTGATCAGTTAATTGAGGAGCCGAAACATTTAGATTATCAAAGGTTTTTGCTGGGCTGGATGCAGTTTAATCTGTCTGTGTTTGTTCTGAGTTAGATTCCGTTCCACTAGTGATGTGCCATTCCATGGGGCAGGGTTGTTCCGTGTCCATTACCCGTAGTGTCTTGTGATCTGTCTTTGCTTGTGGAACATTCTTTATTGGAAATTCCCTGGTTGTGACCAAAAGGTCTGACAGATGGGTGGGGACCACCGCTAATTTGTCTATAATTTGGGTGCAGTGGCGCATTTGGTATGTTGTTTCCCGGTCTCGCTGCACCCTCAAGATCATCTCATTGAATCTATGCAGTTTCTGTTCTACCCCCTGAACGTGGATTGCTAGGATGTTTAGGAGGTCCACTTGGGTGTCCAGCTTATCAGCATGGTAAATCATTGCTTTGGTGATTGTGTCCATTGTTTGTAACAAAAGCTGCCAGGCTGATGGGGCTGGGAGACTGCCTGGTTCAGTTGGAGATGCCTGGCCATTGTGTTCCTAGTAGTTTGAACATGCTGACAGGGGGGCTTGTGGAAGACCCGGGGTCCCGCTAAGTTGTTCCCTTGTTTAGGAGGAATGTGACGAGTGGGTTAAACCATGCATATCGGGGTAGAGAAACCGCTCCTCCTGTGGATTGGCCTGGCAGGGCTTCAGGCCCTTTTGTTGTTCCGCTGGCACTTCCGACAAGAACAAAGAGAAGCCGGGCATATCACAATTGTTTGTGTAAATATTGGAGAAGACAGACTCCTGAACTTCGGTGTGTTGAGCGCCTTGAGAAATGTCGGGTTCCCAATTAAATTCGAGGTATTTGTGGTCGTCTGGTTGGCCGGGGCCCCTTTATTAAGGCTTTGGGGGCCGTCGTCACCAGGTGAAGTTGAAAATAATGTCTTCTGATTGAGAAGGTCGACAGAAGCGTGGTGGTGGTGTATTTGTGCCTCAAAAACTTGGTTGTTTTGCTTTTGTCTGAGTTCTAGCGGGAGGACAGCTTTGGATGATAAGAGTTGGAGGATTGGAACTGCGTTGGTTGCTACATGCGGGGCTTCCCAGTCCAATCGCTGAGGTGACTGGGAACTTCTCCTCCCGCACTCACAGCTCGTGGTCTTTTTTTCGCTGGGAGCGCTTGTGGTGGCCTCACTCACTGAAACTAAGCTGATACTGGTTTCGTCTCTTGCTTTAGGGGCCCCAAGGTCATTGTAGTGTCGATTACCCGAAGTGGATTTTATTCCAACTTTTAAGTCCGAAATCAGTGCCCGTTTGCTACTGTTTGGTGCTGAGTGATGCCTAATTGGAACCGCAGAAGTAGCTTTGGTGCTGCCTCCCCGCTTTACTTCTGAAGTCGCCGCTGTAGGTGTTTTTGATATGGCCTTTGGCCAGGTGTTTGCGTTTGTTGGGGTTGTGTCCGTTAAGACTCCCGATTCTAGCCGCCTGTATTTATCTTCTTTAGCTGAAGGACATGAGCCTGGGGAGTTCATACCTGGGAGATCTTTGGCTGCAGCCTCTTTGACCTTTTCCTTGTCCTTTGAGAGGGGTGCTCTTCTGACTTTCCCTGACCGCATTCCCCGTTGCCACCACCCCAAGTGGGGAGAGAAGGGAGGATGAGTAAGACTGCCGTTGGGGTGGGGGGGTAATGCAAAGTTGCATGGAGCAGGTTCAGTTTGATCCGGTCTCAAGCTCCTCATCTTATTCGGGAACACTGCCAAACTCTGGACAACGGATTGGTGGCCGAACACAATGGGCGTGCCTCCAGCCCCGGTGGAAAGGGTGAAAAATTTTGGAGTGATCCTTGATTCAAAACGTGCCTTCGGCGATCAAATCAGCAGGGTCATCTCATCCTGCTTTTTTATTCTCAGAATCCTGCGTAAAATCAAATTCCTCCTCCCACAAGACAGCCTGAAAACAGCAGTCACAGCGCTCATTCTGTCATGGCTGGATTACCACAATAGTCTCGATTTTAACATCCAGAAGAGACATTTGGTCAGACTCCAGATCGTGCAGAATGCGGCAGCCAGGATGCCCACAGGTACTCCCAGGTGTCTCGGTGAGGGCAGGACTGAGAACTCTTCATTGGCTCCCTGTTGAACTACGGATTCAGTTTAAGGCCATGTGCATAGTTTTCAAGCCCTTAATGGCATTGGCCCTGACTTCCTGAAACATTCAATACAGTGGTATGTTCCAGGAAGAGCCCTACGCTCCACGCAAGCCAAACAAGCTATCCTCCCCCGCTATAACAAGACTAGCTGGGGTGGCAGGAGCTTTCGCCATTGCGCCACTAAGGCATGGAATAGCCTTCCCTTTAGAAACTCAACACAGCTTCTTCTTTTCCGGAAGGGATTAAAAACATGGCTATTCACTTAAATGGTCATCTCAGCTAATAATCACAGATGTTCTATTGGTTGGTAGCGTACAGCGCCAGGACACCTCAGGGTAACACAGCGCTTTAAAATTCCCAGTAACATAACATAACATAACAAGCTGGCTAGCAATGTGAGGGGGAGGTGGGGTGCAAGAGCAGGCCATACTGGGGGCCGCAAGCCGCAGCCAACCTAGTTAGGCCACCTCCGTGGACACTCCTGGGCACTTCACTCTGCGGCCTCCTACTAAGGGAGGTCGCGCTCTCGCACTCGCGAAACCCACTTGAAACTGGTGGTAACTGATTGTGCCCCGGACTCTGCTAACCAGACCCACGACCAGTGTTCAATGTAAAATGTATATTGTAATTAGGTGTAATTACAATTGGTATCACAACCTACCTGTAAGTATGTGGTAGGGCAGGTAGGTTTAGAGGTCCAGTAGATTTTATGCACTTAAGCGTTCCCTACTGTGTTATTTGTTGTCATTTCAAAGGCAGCCCTCCTTTGAAGGCTGCTTTTAGAATCAAATTAGATGCAAATTCGACTTTGGAATTAAAGGTACTTCCAAAGTCTTAAACTACCTTATAATTACATATATACATATAAGTTACCACTAGGGTCTGCCCTAGTTGCCCAAATGGAAGGATGCTATGTGAAAATAAGCAGACACATTTTAAAAGATGTTTTAGATATGCCCTGGTGAGGGAAAAACTGCCAATTTCGTGTTTTCCCCATTGTATCACATTTGCTCCATATGCTAACATGGGAATTCTTTAATAAAGTTTAACTAATGACACGAATGAGCTCAAATATTAATTCAAAAACTTAAAAGAATAGTCTGATAAATCCAACAACTTGCCAATGTTAGATTTGTTATAAGTATTACAAAAAAGAACATATAGAACTTGCTTTTCTGATGAACTAAAATCCAGCCTTCCAGCAGCCTCTCCTGATCCACCAGCATTTGACAGGCTGAGCCAAACTGCTTTGATGAGCTAAGAAATGGCCTGTATAGAGACACAGGACATCTGGTGGTAGGAGATCTGCAGCTGCAGAGCAAAAGGCAGGATGGAGGTGGAGTAGCCAAACTGGTCTTCAAAGAGGAAATGACAGTTAGGATAGGACACAGACTCACCTCCACTTCTTGAACCTGCCAGCCAGACAGGAGCCCCAGTAATTGAATTAGCAGACGGCCTGGAAGGGGAGTGTCAGTAAAACTCAGTCACATCAGTGGGTTGGCTTAGCTAGATCTTAACCTCCATAAGAGAGTTTTCCATTTTGGATTTTAAAGGAATAATGCTTTCTTGCACAAGAAGATGCCACACTTTGGAGGAAGTTGCCTTACCTCAGGGTGGTACCCTTCCCACCATTGGTCAGAGGTGCCCCCCTACTTGTCACCCAAGACCACTGGCTAAATATGGCAGAGCTGCCCAGCAACTCAGACCCCTGCCTGAAACTACAAGAAGAAGAAGGATTGGCTTGCCTGAACCCTGGCCTGCAACAAGAGGATTGCACTCTGAATGGCTGTAACTGCTTTACACTTTGGAACAAGAGCCCAAATGACTTTGCCTTGCTTTTAATAGTGAACGAGTAGACTCCATGATCAACTTCAGCTGGACTTTAAAAGATTTGGCCAGGTGCATTGTGGGAGATGTAGTCCCAACATTCCAAGGGGCAACTCAGAGCTTCTGTAATCTGGCATTGGTGTTGTGGCTACTTTGGAACCCCAAAAGGACCTTCTGGAAGAAGATCTAGAAGTTTGAGAACATTTACAGAATTTTTCTCAAAAAGCTCCATAAGGTGACCGGACTGTCAACGAGAGTCAAGTCAACAACGTTGAACCGCGACTTGGTCCGTGATTCAGGTGCCCCGCTGAAGCTCCAGAGCTTACGACGTTGACGAGACTTCCAGGAGTTGACCGAGACATCGCACTGAGTCAAGCCACCGTTGTTGAACCCAGAGCCAGCCTGACAAGGAACCTCACTTGACATGGTGGGAAAAAGCTCCAAAAAAGTGACTAAGGGCCTGATTTAGATCTTGGCGGACGAGTTACTCTGTCACAATGGTGATGGATATCACGTCCCACCGCAATATAAATCCCATAGGATATAATGGGTTTATATTTCGGCAGACGGGACTATCCATCACCGTTGTGACGGAGTAACCTGTCTGCCGAGATCTAAATCAGGCCCTAAGTCAGAAGGTAAAAGCTTGACTGGGCCCCACCGCTAAGTGTATCCACCCCTCGCTCCATCGTGGTCAGCCTGAATGTTCAACTTTGTCACAGTCAAGCGCAACCAGATATCCCAAAGTGGCACTTTTGGCTTTTAGGTACTAGAAAGTGTTTATTCACTAAACATTTATATCTCTGGTTCCTTACATTTTGATATTTGTTTTTTTGGTGTCATTTTAATCATAAAAATATTCATTATTCTTAAAAATTGTTTTTGTATTTTTATTATGTGTTGTACCTTACTTATGTAATGTATTGTTATTTTTAAATGCTTTACAAACCTGTCTCCTAAGTTAAGCCTGCCTGCTTGCAGCCAGCAACCAAGGTTTGAGCAAGAGAATCATTTATTGAGACTTTAACTGGAACTTCTATTGTGATTGTGGCTCTATTACTCATGATAGGTACCTACCTACCCCTACTAATAAACCACATTCCAACATACTGTTTCAGGTCAATTTCCTTTATCTGATTTGGCTTTTAACATCTCATGTATATTCTTTTGTCATTTCAGTTCAAGTGCCTCTCAAGAGATTTAAACCCCAGAGGCAACATTTTGGAATAAAATTCTATCCCGAATCAGAGTTCACCAAACCTTCTGTTCCACTAGTCCACTGATATGCACACTAGGAGACATATATGATGATCATATATTACCCCATCACCTCTGAAATCTAAAACATTGTTTGTTCCACATTTCCTGCTAATCACCATTCATGGACATGTTAAGACTCTTAACCCCCAAATATGTGGGCAAAAACATCTTGATCATATTTACGATGGTGAAGATGAATTTGTCTATCAAGTTAATAACTTTGACAACATATCAGAATTTCTCCTTGCACATTCTCATTGAAACATAGCTATATCTTTGGTAATCGGTAGATGGTACCCAGGTGGCCTGTGCCCAGTGACAACACCTACTCCCTCAGGACCTTCTTTACAGCTTTATCACCAACAGTCTCCACATCAGAGAATTTCCCTCAGCACTAAAACATTTTTTCATCATTCCCCTCGAGATCAAAAATCTCCCTAAACAACTACTTCTGAATTGCAGGCCTTCCTCGTATACCAAATATACTGGGAAAGTTGTAACTTAACAGCTTCAAACCCACCTACAATCCATATTGACTTTTAATTAATGATTGTTGATAACATATTTCTCATTCTCTTAGTTGCATTTCGTGCTCTTAGCTGGAATCCCTAAAGGTAGAGATCAATGTACACAAGAGGTTTATTTGACAGTAAAGATGTGCACAGCTGACTATGTGAACTATATGTTTGTCCCTGCATTTATTTAAGGATTTTAAACAGACTCACCCATTACTGATTTTCGAATCTCTGATGACCTCTCTGTTTCACTCCATTGTTTGACCATTCAGCTACAAGTGTGCTATTTGTTTAATTTGTATTCAAATATTTCAACCCTTCCCAATCATACCATATTGCCTTCTAGCTGTGAAAGCGGGATTTTATGTCACTGTCTATCTGAATGCCACATCACACTGTAGCTCTGTATATTGCAATCGGTACTTTGGAGTAAAGAACATATCTTCTGTGGGGTTTCCCCTTCTCTCTAGGCACAGCAGACCTAAGTGAGAAATAAGTATCTTGTACATCAAGTTTACAGTTTGCAAGGAAAGGGGAGCTCTATTGGAAAGGGAGGAATCCTTGATTTCCACCCGTGGTACTTAGTAGTGGATAGCCTCAAATGCACCATGAGGGGAATGGTGATGCACACTCAATCAATCAATCAATCAGGGAATTGTAAGTGCGCTACTCATCCGTGAGGGTCTCAAGGCGCTGAGGGGGGTGGGGTCCGCAGATATGTTTAGCTGACGGGCCAGGTGTTGAGGGTCTTCCTGAAGGTGTTCAGGGAGGGGCCATGTCTGATGTCTGCCGGTAGCTCGTTCCAGGTCTTGGCTGCAATGTGAGAGAAGGATCTTCCGCCTGCTTTGGCTCTGTGGATCTGCGGGTTTTCGGCCAGTGCGAGGTTGGAAGAGCGGAGGTTTCTTTTGGGTATGTGGAAGTTGATTCTGTCGTTGAGGTATCTGGATACGATGTTGTGTAGGCATTTGTAGGCGTGATTGAGGATTTTGAAAGTGACTCTTTTCACCAAGGTGAGCCAGTGCAGACTTCGTAGGTGTTGGCTGATGTGTTTGTGTCGGGGGATGCTGAGGACAAGTCTGGCGGCGGTGTTCTGTATTGTCTGGCGTTTGCGGAGTAGGGACTTGTTGATGCGGGTGTAGAGTGCGTTTCCATAGTCCAGTCTGCTGGTGATGAGTGCGTGGGTGACTGTCTTCCTTGACTCAGGGGGATCCACTTGAAGGTCTTGTGGAGGATGCGGAGGGTGTTGAAGCAGCTGGAGGTGACAGCGTTGACCTGTCGGTTCATGGTGAGTGATGAGTTGAGTACGATGCCGAGGTTCTTGGCATGGTCTGAGGAGGTAGGTTGGCTTCCGAGGGCAGTCGGCCACCAGGTGCTGACCCATGCAGAAGAGGTAGTACCGAGGACGAGGACTTCTGTCTTCTCGGCATTGAGCTTCAGGCAGCTGTTGGTCATCCAGACTGCGACATCTTGCATTCCTTTCTGGAGGTTGAGTTTGACAGTGGTGTGGTCTTTGGTGAGGGAGAGAATGAGCTGGGTGTCGTCAGCGTAGGATACAAAACTGAGGCCGTGTTGTCGGACAATGGCTAAAAGGGGGGCCATGGAGATGTTGAAGAAGGTGGGGCTCAGTGATGAACCCTGTGGGACTCTGCAGGTTATTTCTGTGGAGTCAGAGAGGAGGGGTGGTAGTCTGATCCTTTGGCTTCTTCCGGTGAGGATCGGAGTGAGCATGAGCAGGAAGCAGATCCCTTTCTCCAACTTTCCACAATTCTGTTATTAAGTTTTCTGGTATGACGCAGGTAGTAAATAAAGGCTTTGAGGTTGAGTTTCAAATATGGCTAGGATAATGTTTTCAGTGCTAAAGCATGTTTTTTCATTTTAAATTTGACTGTTGCTGTTACAGCAGGCTATTTACGAACACCACATCCGGCCTTGCTATGTATACATTTGCAACAGAGGTACTTTATAAAAAACAGTGTATGTATGTATGTATATGGTAATTCTATAGCACTTCCATAGCCAGAAGGCAGTGCTGTGCTGATATGATCGAAGACAAGCATAAAGTCAACCATCAGAGAGAAAGCTGGGTTATGGATGGTCAGTGTGATGTAGCTTTCTTTAAAGAGGTGAGCCTTTAGCTCTTTACTAAATTGGATCAGTTTTACAGCAGTAAAGATGGATGCAAAGGTGTTTTTCCAGATATTGGGTGAATAGATGGAAAAGACTTGGGGGCATATTTGCAAAAAAATGACGGAGCTTGGTTCTAAACCAAATTTGGCAACACTGCGCTTTGACATTTTGTAAATCCAGGGATGCGCCGTAATCACAAGAATACGGTGCACCCCTGTGTTTCCCCTAGCACTGGCCCCAACAAAGCTGCCTTTCGCCAGTGCAGGCACCCTGCCGCCATGTTGCAAGTTTGCCTGCACGCTGCAGAATGCAGCACACATAGAAACAGCAAAAAAACAAGGAGAAAATAATAATTTCTCCTCGTATCACCATGCTAAGACCAGGTATTCTCTTGCATTAGTTTTTGGCTCAGCCTTGTAAGTCTCACTCACTGTAACACCCATTGCACTCCCCTTTGCTGCAGAGGACTGTGGCAGAAATGGACCTATTTACAAGGTGGTGTTAAGCCACGTTAAGTGGCTCTGCGTCAACTTGTAAATATTGGAAATGCTGCTATGCCACTGGAGCGTCAAAAAAGTGAAAAATCTGGTGGTAATAGGGACTTGCAAATATACCCCTTGATATCTTGTTTTTTGTTTTTTTACTCCTCCAAGGGCCTGATTACTGGTCTGGTGGTCCACGGACTGCCAGACTTGTGGGGGCATGGTGTTGGCGCTACTTTCCGACAGCCCGATTACAATTAGGGTGGTTGGACTGCCATTGCACCGCCGCCACCGCCAAGGATCAGTAGCGGAGAGGAAACCAATGGGGCCCTACAAGCCGGTTTGAAGCGTTGGATGTCTGAAGCAGTGGAGACTTTCAAGAAGAGTTGTTTATCACCTGAATATTGGTGAATCTTAATACAGTTATCTGTGAGTACAGCACCAAGCGGCTCCATGTGGAGATTGAAGATGACATGAGACAGTATGGAGCCCTGATGGGCTCCACAAGTGATAGGGTTCTTTTGTGAAATAGAAATGCCATATGAACAAACTGGTGTTGATTAGAATGGTAGGAAGAGAGTTAATGAAGGACGTTGCTAGTGAATCTCATTCAGACTCCAGGGTGACAATAAGGGTTGAATGGTTTACTCTGCAAAAGCACCTGAGAGGTCCAGCAATATCCGGTGTTAAGGGTCATCTTCTTCTGTGGTCAAAAGGGCAGGGTGTGTAAGATAGCAGTCTCTGTGCTGCAGCATCACCTGAAGTCAGACTGGTAGTCATGCAGGAGATGATTAGCATGAATGTGGTCTTGGTGTTAAATAGAGACTACTATCCAGTGTTCTTGCTTATGAATGGTAGGTTAGTAATGAGCCAGTAGTTGGCGAAGTCATGAGGGTCTAGTTTGTGTTTCTTTAAGAATGGGAGTATCAGGCCTGTCTTGAGAGCTTTTGGGAAGAAAGCTTGAGTGAGGGAGGCCTTGACAATGGTAAGTAGGGGGGAGAGAGCATCTTATGTGAGAGCTTTGATTAAGGATGATGGTAAGACATTATCTTCTTAAGAAGTGGCTTTGAGGGCCTTGGGTATGTCAGTAAGATCTGGGGGACATAGGGCTTTGAAGGCTGACCCTTGCCAGACCCTTTGGGAAGAGGTGGGTGTAACAATGGAAGCAAGCTTGGTGTCATTGATGTGCTGTCAGATCTCCTGTATTTTTTAATGGAAGAGCATGTTGATTTCATTGCACTTTTCTCTGGAGGGAGGAGAAGATGGGTCTGGCAGGAGGTTGATGCAATGCTTGATTGCCATTATATTCATTCTTCTTATGTCCAGGGCTTCATTGATGGCTTTCGTATAGTGCTTTGCTTTGGCTGATGTGATGATCTGTTGGCATGTTGAGCAGAGGAACTTAAGTGTCAGGAGGTCTGTTTTTGTGTAATTTTCATTCCTTTCCACAAATGGATCATTTAATGTCAACAAGTTCTTTAGAGTACCTGGGTGCAGATGGCTTCGGCTTACACCTGCATGTTGTTATTTGGAATGTGGATGTTCACATTGTTTTTAAAAAAATTTGGAAGTTGATTAAAAGGGTGTTGGCATTGGACATGGAGTTGAAAGGTCAAGATGAGTTCAAGTATTAGGTTGTCCATGGAGAAGTACTTCAAGGTTCTGAAAGTTTGGTCTTCTCTTTTGTGTTGAACTTGCTTTGTTGGTAGGATGATAAGCATGGTTATATCCAGTCCAGGGGTATGGGTGGTTTACATTGGAATGATGGTGATGTTGTTTGGAGTGTGTTGGTTTGATTGACTTGCTTTACCACATTGAGTATATTGATGAGTTTGAAGAGGTTGTCTCTTGTTTGTTTCAGCTTGTGTTGTCGAAGAGGTTGAAGTCACCCGAGAGAGTGTTATGGGCATGTTGGATGGAAGAGATGGTGAGAAGATCTGGGATTTCATCCATGAAGTCCTTGTTCTGCCAGGGAGGCCTGTACATGAGATGGAAGGTGGTGGTCTGACTTGCAGAGAGAGGTACATTCAATGTCAGCAGCTCCATGAAGTTGAGTGTTACCAGGTGCACTTTTCGATTACAGTAAGGGCTTCTGCCTTGTTATGTGCTTGTTCCACACGATGGATGCTGTGGCCTATGGGAAGAAAGACAACTAGGATGTGCGAAAATTAGGAGATGAACCATATTTTCTGATAAACTGGGCGTCAAGTTAGTGATAGGTGATGAGGTCCGCAGTGTCCAGTGCGTGAAGTTCTGCAGTGCGAGCATTAATGTTGAACAAGTGGAATGTGTGTTCCATAGTTTGAGCATTTGCAGTAGGTAATGAGATGTGTACAAGGTTGCTTCTCTGTGTTGTGCAAACCCTATAGGAGAGACTGAGTCATCTACATCTGGTTCTGATTGTGGGCCTTGGCAGTATAGGGTCCTAGGTGATACACATAATTATATCTTACCTTGAATGTTTCAGTGGAACAGGGGGGCTTGTCCTGGCAGGTCCAGAGAGATGGTATGTTTGTCTGTCTGCCCTTTTCTGGAAATGCCCGAGCAACATTGAGACACCCTGAAATGTTGGTGGAAGTAGGAAGAATATAGGAAGTATTGTCTGTGCAGATGGATGATGAAAACTGCAATAGTTTCACATCCTGTGCAGATGGAGGATAGGAAATTAAGTCTTCTTACTTGGTTACTTTTTATTAAGACGCTTTTCATGGAGATCTGGTGATGTCACTTCCTGTGCAGATGGATGATGGGAAACACAGTGATGTCAATTCCTGTGCAGGTGAATGATGGGAAAGGAAGTGTTGTACTTCCTTTACATATGGATGATGGGAAATCAAATGATGTCACCTCATGTGCAGATGGATGATGAGAGATCCAGTGATGTCACTTCCTATGCAGCTGGATGATGGCAAAATTATCTCAATCTTGTGTTCAACCTGGATCAGAAAGGAAACCTAGAAACATTTGCTAGTTCCATTCCTTTACTACTTCCCTTGAACTGCTAATGCTTCCGAATTTCCATCCCCGCAGTCAATCGTGAGTCAACTATGCTTGCTTCAAATATGTCCTGGCTTTGCTGAACTGCAACTCCGAATGCATGAGTCTCATTTTGGGGTTCTAGTTCATTTCATTTCACAGTCAGATACAAGTTCCCAAAGTTCTCTTTTGAGCTCACCATAGCCCTGCATGAATACAAATTGCTGTATTTAGAGCCAAGGGGAAAAAGACAATAGACTCCAGCAAACATATTTTTTGTAGTGCTGGCCTTGTAAAACAAATTAGAACATGAGTCAGACGTACGAGTTTTGTTTTGCCATTGTTTATTATTGAACAAACTTGTTTACATCTTTCTTGAATCACTGCACTACGTTATCCCTACAAGCACCAAGCACCTTCACTTTGAATTTCTTTTTTATTAAAGCCTATTCAATCTGCATCAGCATGGTCATAAATATTATACTTGAAACTGTAGCTACTTAACAAATGCCTAAATGATAAAAAAAATTGCATTCACTTTTTGATGTCTCCTGATGCGAAACTACTGTTTTTAATCTTTAAATTGTATGCCTATATTATCATTTTAGCGTGTTTAGTATAATGACCCTCGTTCCAGATGGTTGAAGGGCTGCAGTGAATATCATTTTAAAGAGGGCTGCTAGGCACAGGAGGATATGTTTCAGTATTCTCCAATTACATACTTTAGGGCTGATAACGATCCTGTCCAGAAAGCATTCCTACCGAATCGGTCCCGGAATGCTTTCCGGACGACTAGGATCGGGTAAGTCCGACCAAGCAATTTGGATGTATCCGGTTTCTTCAGGATACAATTCGGTTGGACTACCATTGACTTCAATGGGAGCCTGTGTTCCGAACGAGAACACAGGCTCCCATTGAAGAAAGGGTGGCTGGGGAAAACCTTGCACCCTGTGGCAGGCAGCCCATGGTGCCTGCCACACTGTGCATGGTTGGAAAGCGGGGGGTCCCTTGGGTACCCCCACAGACCCGATTTGGAGGGCCCCGGGTGAAGAGTGGCCTGCTACGGGCTCCCAAAGACAAATTCCAGCAACCGATTTGTTCCGGACAAACCGAATCGGAACGGCTGTCTGAATCAGTCATCGTAAACGCTCGCTCGGAAACCTAGTCCATAGAGCTGTACAATTCGGCTCTGAAAGATGCGACCTGTCTGAATGCCTTTTGGAACTGATTCGGACAGCCCTACCGGTTTACAGGCATCATAATCGGTCATTGGGAACTGTGTACAATTCAGTCGGAAACAAGGGTCCCGAATCAGATTCGGCAAACCTGAATACAATTCCCTTCCGGACGGCATCGTAATCGATCCCTTTGTCTCGAAACATACGAAATGTCTTGTATGGGTTGAGATTCAAAGATTCTTTTTTATTGCGGATGATATAAATGCCAATATATTAAAAATATTTTGATCTACAACTACCTGGCAGTGGAACTCCAGACCCAGGAACCAAGTAGTCAGTGGAGAGAATACAGTTTTTTGCTAATTAGAAAACTTTTCCAGAAATCCTTTAAATCTGCAATGACCTACTTATCAGAGTCTCTGGTTTAGGAGAATATTATTAGTAGCATAGAAGAATGGGGTTTTCTTCTATCCCTGAAAGAGTATATTTCTCCAAAATCAGAAAGCCAAGGTCGCCAGTGTAACTATCATGGGAGATACGGGGCACCCCTGTCTAGTGCCTATCATTAATTTAAAGGTAACCAAACAGTATTCCATTCACTTTGACTCGTTTGACGGTACCGTATATTGTAGTTTAAGGCATGTTGTGTACATTTGCCCAAATTCATTTTTAGACTAGAATGCCAAGATGTATGATCATTTGACAGACCTGAAGGATCTGGCTGCTTCTAGTGATAAGATCATCAATGGCTCTGAAGACATTTCTGTATATGCCATATAGCCATACAAGCATCTTGGATTTAGTCTCATATTTCCTCTAGGTATAAACCTCTATTTATCGGGTGTATTAGGACTTCTCGAAATCTACTCATTCGGTTGGCCAACATTTTGGTGAGCATCCTAATTTCTGTGCTCTGGGGTTAAAAGAGTCTTGATGAGTACTTGTTCTTGGGTTTCCCATTTTTTATGAATGACAAACACCATGGCCTTGCTCAAATCATAAGGAAAGCTACCTTCCTTCTTGGTAGATTTCAACTTTGCTACAGTGGTTGTAGCTATTTTAATAGCCAATCTTTTCAAAAGGTCCACTAGGCTCTAAAACCTTCTTTGATTGGCTTTTCCTTTCTGTATTTGTGAGGTCACAAAGTTTTGCAGAGGCTCTCCTCGTTTTCCATTATGACCTTGGAACCTGCCTATGTCCTGTTCTTTCAGTGATATCATTCAGAGTTGAGAGTTGGAAGATGCTAGTTAAATCTCTTCTGGTCTCCTTAGAGTGCTTACCCCACACCAGAAATCATACTACCTGTACTTCTTATAAATATTCTGTTAGGTTCAAGAGTTATACATGCATTTGATACATTGGTCAACCCTATGTTTCTTGGAGAAATCATTGAGACAAAGAATAGCTATTCAATCAAGTGGGGGCAGGATGTTTCTATGTTTGTGAAATTAGAACAACCATTTATAAAGTCAATAGGTCTTGCTTGCATATTGAGTCCTGTCAAAAATATGAAAAAGCTTGCTGTAATGAAAAAAAAGCAAGCACTGGCAAAGCCAATAGTTCTCACTTTTGAGATGTATTGGCTTTGACAATGCCCTTTAGTCAAACTATACAGAATAAGCAAGACGCTGAACAGTATGGCAAAAAGTAAGAAAAAAGAGGTGCAATGACACTTTGCGTCATTTCATAAGAATCTGCATAATCTTTAACACATGTGCACCAAAAAAATGGCCACCAGCAATTTGCTGCCTGGTTCTCCACATAAAAAGAAATACATTTAAAAAAGACTGCAGGTGGGGACAGAAACGAGGAGCAAAAGGGGGAAGGAACATGGAGCAGAAGGGTAGGATGGGGCGGCAATGGGCAGCAGGAGAGAGGGATGAGGCAGCAATGGGGAGTGGGCGGATAGGAGGGCGAAGCAGCACTCAAAGGCAATGCACACAAGAAAGAAAGCAACTTGTGGGTAGAAGTATGAGGACAAGCGCAACAAGGTGGGGTGGGTAGAATCACATGAGAGAGAGAGAGTACAGCAGGGAGTGTAACACGGGGAAAGAGAGAAACACATGAGGTCGACAGATGGAAAACACATGCTGTCTCGTGGTTACCCAAAAATAAAAAAGCAGTACATGAAAAGTAAGCAGTGGCAGAACACAAGTAGTTAGGCAGAGCTCCAGGTGAGGGTTAAGAAATCAGGTATTAAATAAGGGGTGTAAGTATCCGCCTCAAATAATAACCAAAACCCTGGTCTGGGTCAACCACGAAAGTCCCTAAATAAACCTGAACTCAACCACCCGTTGGCTATGGCAGACAGCCTTAACTGAGAGGCAACATGTAAAGTATTTATCCAGTACCAGAACAGTAATGAAGTCAAAACACAACACAAGAAAAATCTCGAACTAATTTAGATAAATACAGCACATGTTATTTATCAAAATAACAAGAAAATGACAAAAATCCACAAAGAAAATCAGAGATATGATTATTTAAATTAGAAATAAAGCCCAAAACTGCTAAGCACCAAACTTGGTCGTCTTGTTACACTTGACCAGTACCCAGGTGCAAGTTAAGGCTGACCTCGATGGATCACAGGTTCAACCTTCGGCAGGCAGGGCAGCAGACAGTAGCTGAAGAGGGTTCCACAACGTCTGATAATCGTTGGATGAAGTCCTGGTGAAGCCATTGACTTTTGGCGGGAAAGATCAGAGTGGGAGAAATTAGAATTTCGCTCCCAGAGAAGGTCCTCATGGGCTGGATAGTTTTGTCTTCTTGGCCCAGTGAGGATTTCTGTGTTAGGACTCAGTCACTTTTTTGGAGCTTGAATTCCTCCAGAGGGGCAAGGCAGCAGCCTGTAGCCAAAGAGAATGCCACAAGGCCAGATACCTTCTCCCTGAGGTCTTGCTGGATCATATTTGCTGCTGCAGAAAAGCTCAGAGTGAGAGATGTCTTAATATTCAGCCAAGCAGCCAATGCATCTTCATCTGATTGACGTTGCAGGTTTGTCCTGGTCCTCCAGAGATCTTTAAAGCCAAAATGTTTCTAAGACCCATGTTTTCAAGAGGGATAAGGGGAGTATACTTTGACACCACACAAGGGTCCAGGGCCTTGAGAACAGCACTTGGAGGTCAAGACCCACCCCAGCAGAGGCCAGCACCAGGACCTGGGTAGGTCAAGCTAGAACTCATCAGCTGGGCAGTTTCAGAAAAGTTCTCCTGAACTTTTTGTGTTTGTGTAGCTTGAACAGGAGGTCAACCTCATCAACCTTGGCATCTACTTCTTTGCCCTGGGTGCAGACGGAGCAGGTCAAATCCCTCAGGTCTCTTCTCTGGTCACTGAGAGCAGGTTCAATCTTCTGTTCTTACTCAGATGCATAAAGTGTTCTAAGGAAGGCACTGATGTTGCCACATGTATGCCTCGAACCCGCCTGTTGGTGAGGTGACTCCTGGCTTATCCCTAACCACTAGGATAAAAGTTCCCAGGTGTAATCCCAACCACCTTTGCAGCATTTCCTATGTGCTCTAGTACAAACAATCCCAAAGTGCCCCTTTCTACCTAACTCCAAGATGGCAATACTTTTGTTCCACTGAGAAGATCCTGTATGCCCACCCCAGAACTGTGGCCAGGGAAATGACCAATCCCTCAACTATGATCACTTTAAATCAGTTCTGGGAGCAGCTCTTCACCCACTGTGATTGGAGCCCACCCGGCTTGGAAAAGAATATGGGCCCTGCCCAGGTGCCAGCTAACATGTGCATGTGACAGGGTAAGCCTTCTTTTAAGTAAATCAAGTTCCTGGGCACAGCCGTCTGGTCAGCCTGCCAAGGGAACAACAACAGCTCCCCACAGACAAGGCCACTGTCTCTGATCAGGGAGCAGTTTTCATACTTCATCAAGGGGGCTATTCAGCTGCTGGAAGACAGTTGGAACTCATGGTGATGGGTTTACTGATACTTTAGGCAAGGAACATTTTACTTTCTAAAAGTACTATATTCCTTAATAATTATTAAAATGTTTATTTTACCATTAAATTGGATTTAAAAATAGAGCCATTGGATTATATTTCTAGCTGTTTTCAAACTGAATTTAGCATTGGTAAATGAAGTGATGTTACCCCATGTTTTCGTACGGAACATCCAGCCATACTATAGTGAAAATAGCTTTTGGGCCTTTTCACTGCTGTAAGGACATGTTTAACTTAAACTTTTTACATATCTGATTTAAATACCAAACACTTTGCCTTATAGGTAATGACTTGTAAATATTAAAGTAAAGGTTTTGACCTTTCAAAAGGGATTATTTTGACAGGATGAATTTTCAGTTTAAAACTGAGACAGTCGGCTACAATGGTAAGCCTAAAGCCATGTTTGCACTGTCACTGTAGTGGATAGCACAATAGGTGCCACACTCACCTTGTGACATTTTACTTACAGACTACGGGCACAATTTGTATGATATCCTAGGCTTTTTTTTAGTAAGTAAAAAATGCCAATTAGAGTTATAGCAATTGCATGATGTTGAAAGGAAGAGCACAGACACTTTACCACTGGTTAGCAGGGGTAAAGTGCACAACTAGTGCAAACAGTTATGGTAAAAATCTCGAGGTAAACTACGCAAAAGATGGCCAACAGAGGGGTAAAGAGAAGAACAGGAAGGAAAGTCCACACAAGCTGAGGAATAAAAAGTAAGGAAATGAGAGTGATAATAAAAGCCAACCAATGGTACGTAATTGGCGGGCTCTAAGGTCACTATAAGCTGACAATAGGTCTTTCTGTAAACCAGACAGCATGCGTTGTCTAGTAGGCGAGACCTAAAAGGATTGCTTTGTGCACACAATCCATCTACAAGATATAGAATGCAATGTTTTTTTTATTCAGCTTACTTTTGAGATGGTAACCAGTTCCTCATGTATAGTGTAATGATATACTAAATTTTCAATAGCATGAGAGCATGAGAAGAGAGAGACATCTGTAGGACAGAAGCAAAGCCCACTGCATATAATTCAAGGAATTTGTAGCAATAGCTCAGCCAGACAGCTGAAATGTCAATCCCGGTCTAAAAAGTCCTAACTCCTCCCATCCCCAACTCCTCCCTTATTTTTTCCGGAGTTTTATATAGCACAAACCTGACCCAAAGGTATCAGAGAGCTTTACATGAGCGCCAGCTGCGTTACAGACGGACACATTCATTTTTTGTTTTTTCTGTTAGGCACTCTCAAGTGATGAAACACTCCCATAACATTGTCTACACATGGCAATAGTTTTTCAGGCGAGTGACTGACCTGATTAAGATAGCAGAGAGCACCAGACACAGGGAAATGGGGATTAACTTGCTACATTTATTTTCTTTGTGACTTTTATTCCAATTTGCATTTTCTGTTACATGGAATAAAACTGTCAAATCAAGAAAAAGAAATCAAATGAAAATCTTTGTGTAATTAGATTTGGAGATCTATGCTAATAGAATCACAGAGAAGCATAAAATCATTGTCCGCTCAACCAGCAATTCAGATGCGATTGCAGAAACCCGACTTAACAATGGAGGACATTTTGCGTTTGACTTAATATGTAATTGAGGAAACCGCTATCAATACGTTTTCACCTAGTATTATTTTCTCATCACATTAGGGCAAAGTAACACGATCAGCAGAATTAAAAGGGTGGTAATGTCAGCAGCGCGTGTTTAACTGTTGTTCCGTTTGGCCTGTTTCTCCAATAAACTGCATTCAAATGAGTGTTGCTGGCCCTACGCCTCTGATGCAGATGGGTGGCTTAGAATTTATTATTTATTTATTTATTATTATGTTTTGGCTCTCAAGAGGGCCACATAAACATATACAATACACAGCAACAAATACAGAGAAAATACAAGAATTTAAAAACAAAATTCAATCCGCAATAGCTATACATCAAAAAATCAATCTAACAAGGCCGGACAGACAAAATATCACCAGGGATATTAATAAATAGCTAAAAATCCTTTAAAAAAGTTAAAAATATAAGAACAGAACATTTCGTTCGGAGGACAATAAAGTGCATGAAGGAAATCCTTTAAAGTGACAATGCTAAGGCGGATACAAATTACTTTTAGCCATCGATTGCGCAAATTACGTAACATAGGACAAATCAATAATACATGCATACAGTCCTGGGTGTTCAGTTTACATAAATTGCACAAAGCAGAAGTGCCATGCCATTTAGATAACAGTAGATTAAGTGGAATTAAATCATAGCGTAACAAAAACCAAAACCTACGTATCCCATGCGGTAGATTCCATAGGGCATAGGGTTGTGGCTGTTTCAACCTATAGGAGGAGATGAGAGGTTCCACATTCCTTTTATCACCAACTGATTTTTTATCGGAGAGGAAACAAAACTCCCACGAAGCCTCCTTGAGGACATGTTTTAACTGCGTGGAGGAGTAGGAGAATAGAACACTTTCATCAAGTTTCAGTATCTTTACAGCCCTTCTAAAGTTGCTTACGAGTTTAGAGAACTCTTTAAAATTGCCCAAAAGTTCATTTTTGAGGAGAACTCGCAGGGTGCCATCACCCGCTCTAGCCAAACTGGCCACCCATCTTATTAGGGCGCATAGACCCTGAACCCAGGAACTCCTGAGTCCAAAGTCAAGCCTACAGGCGGCTAGTGGGCAAGCATTGTTTAGAGTCGAGAGGGATCTTAAGAGTTTCCCCTCAATCTTATGGCAGAAGTCCCAGTTTTTCACCTCTATTAATTCAATACCATACAAGATAGTTGCGGGGATTTTTACTCTAAAAACTTCTAGAAGACTGGAAAAATGTCTTTTCCCCGTTGCCTGGTATAAGGACTTTAACCCATTGCCATGGGCAAGAGCTTTGCGGGAGCAGTGCTCTATATGGAGTTTCTCACTCATATTGGCCGAAAATATTTTTCCCAAAAAAGTATAGGAAGTTACGACCTCCAATCTATGCCCTCCAATAGCCCAACCGTAATTTGTCGAGCGGCACTTCTTCTTACCAGCTATACACATCACTTTACTTTTGGTAATATTAATCTTCATGTAATGCTCACCAGCGAAGGCCTGTAGAGCCTGTAGCCGATTTGCAAGACCAATTGGAGTCAAGTCAAGAATCAGAACATCATCGGCATACATCAGGCAGGATATTGGAGTCCCTCCTATCATCGGGGCAATCCCCTCACTGGCAGACACGGCAACAGGGAGGTCAGCCGTATATAAGGAGAACAAAAGGGGTGCCAATAAGCAGCCTTGTTTAAGGCCATTCCGAGATGGTATTTTGGCCGAAAGCCCCCTTTCGCCCCCCATTAGGACCCTGCACCAGGTCTCAGTGTGCAGAGCCCGCACCAGTTCCAACAGGGGGGTAGGGACACCAAGCGTCGCCAGTTTTCTCCACAGCGTTCCACGATCTACTTTATCGAACGCTGTGGAGAAATCAATGAAGGCGGCATATACCACTCCTCCTCTCACCTGGACATATTTATCTGTGATCACCTGAAGGGCGGACAGGTTATCTAGCGTACCATGCTCCCTTCGGAAACCAGTCTGTTCAAACGGCAAAATATTGCCGTCCTCGACCCAATCAGAAAGAGATCTAAGGAGACATTTCGCAAAGACCTTTCCGATGGAGTCGAGGAGTGCAATCAGGCGGTAATTACTAGGGCTATCCCTTATACCCTTTTTAAAGATAGGGACCAAAATACTTCCTCTCCAGGACGCAGGAACAAATTTGGAGAGATGGCACGCCTTAAACAAGGTGTACAAAATTTTGCTCCAACTTAAGGGATCTTGTTTGAGGACCGTCATAGGAAGCTCATCCGGTCCCATGGCCCCAGAGGGCCGCATATTTTTTATAGCCGTCTCGATTTCTTTCTCTGAGGGAAGGAAAACCAGGTCTTCAGAGGCAGCATATATGGAATTATCAATACCTGTAGTCCCGTTCCCTGCATAGAGCTCTCGGATATGAGAGGACCATACCTCTTCTGGTATAGGAATGGGGGTGGGGGTATGGCGCGTACCACATCCCTTCCCAATTATTGCCCAAAAGTCTTTAATATTACCATGTACAGCAGATTCCCTTAGTTTAATCCAAACTTCATCCTCCCTTTCCTTTTTAATTTTTTGCTTGAGTCTGCTTCTCTTTCTTTTTAACCTGGCAATTTCTTTCCCACGTTCCAGAACCCTTTCTAAATACTGTTCGCGAACTAGTTTATTTATTTCCCTATTCAGGGTACGCAATGTATTGGGGACTACCTCTCCTTTCCTAGGGGGAACAGTTTTTTTTGCGTACAATAAAATCTTTCGCATAAATTCTTCAAAATAAACAAATTCGCTACCATTCCACTCGTTTATTACCATTAGGGTATCGGCCAATAGGTCCTGCACCCCATTAATGGCGGCAAAGTTCCAGAAGCACCTTCCAGAAGAGGCATGGAAGGTAGCCTCGTTGCCATTAAGCGACCAAGACGCCGTATTCAAGGAATTTAAAGACATTGTTAAAAACAATATACTATGATCGCTGAGTGACGTAGGTATAATCTTTAGGTCCAGAATATGGGGAAACAGGCCATAGTCTGCAATAGCATAGTCCAAAATTGACGACCCAAAGGGGGATTTATGAGTATAATTAGCGGGGACGTCAGATGGAAATCTTCCATTTAAAATAATACCATCCCCAATCGCTAATTCTTTTAACAAAATCTTCCCTCTTTTATTTGTCACCAAGTTCTCAGGGAAAAGCGTCAGACATTATGGCTTATGATGATGGGGTAGGGGTCGATGTATTATGAGGCTCTTAAAGTTGTAGGTCAGAGAAATGAGAATCAGACCATGAGATGATTGGCTTAGTGCACAAAAATCATATATAAAGCACAGATTCACTATGGTTTTCAATTGGGGTTACTCGAGTTTTGTGGTGTAACCCGAACACATAATTATTTTTGGCATTTACTAAGCTACGTAAAGCCACTTTGCGCGGTTTAGTAAATACAAAGTAACGCAACGCAGTGCAGAGCACTGTCTTGAGTTATTTTGCCTCAGGTAGGCCTTAGGTGGGTGGAGCATCGGCGTTCCCGTGCATCCATCCATGTATTTTGATGCAGACCCAGATTTACAAAGACTGGCAAACCTGGGCGAATGCCCAAATGGTGTGCGTACCAAACTATAATATTATCATTATTTCTCCTCTTACTTTCTACTTCCATGAGTGCTGCATTATGCATCACACATAGAAAGGGTAATAGTTTTTATGCAGGAAGGGGTCCCTTCCTGCACAAAAACAATCCTGCCCATAACGCCGGCACTATTGAGTCATATTGTGCAAGGGTGACTGCGCTGGCGCTAGGCAGCACACAGTGCAACAGCACAAGGAGAGAGTAGAAGTGCGCCATATCTTAGTAGATGTGGCTCATTTCTGTCCCCCACCTTCATGCAATGCTCAGTAGCAAGTTCCCTTGCAGCACCGCATTGAAATAATGGTAAATGTCACCCATGAGGTCTGCATATTATATGGGTGGCAGATGAAACAGGGAGGCCTCCGAATCTGAGACTGGATGATTTCATATCATCAATTTATTTATTTATTTTATTTAGAACGTTTTATATAGCGCGAACATGACCCTTGAGGGTATCAAAGCGCCTAACAATAGCTCAAAGACAAATAGAATCAATAGTTTCAAAAGTCAAAAAAATAAAGTATAAGGCATCACCCCTGATAAGGGAGGGTACTAAATAATGTCAGAAGCAAAAGATCAAACACAATAACATAAAAGGAGAGCAATAGTCATGAGTGTAATTAACATGTTGTGAATGATCTGCAGAGAGGAGATCCTAGGATCTAGGGCAGAAATGTGTTCATAAATAGAAGCTTAACTTCTTTCTTGAAAGCTGCTGTTAAAGGATTCAGGCTGATTTCAGGAGGCAAGGCATTCCAAGTTCTTGAGGCAATACCCGAGAAAGCTTGGCTGTAGATTTCTTTTTTTTAATCTCTATGGTTTCAACAGTAAGGCGCTTGAGATTCTGAAAGATGTGCAGCCGCCAGATAGATCCAGCTTCCGAGTGATGCATATGGGGGTGATGTAGTGTAGGGCTTTATGTGTCATGCAGGCAATTTTTAACTGAATTCTAGCTTCATAAGGTGGCCAGTTGAGGGATTTCAATTCGGAGGTGATGTGGTTGTTTCTTTTTGATCCAGTGATGAGCCTTTGCAGCAGATTAGAGTGAGGCCCTTGGAGGAGCCGATTTGGATCTCAGCAAGCCGCAGAGGGTTGCTCTTCCATAGTCCCACCTGGTAATCACTAGGGCTTGTACTGCAGACTTGAAATCATTAGGGGGAGAAGGGTTTTAGTTTTCTTAGGATGTTAATTTGGAGGTTTGCTCCTCTGGTGGACGCACTGATGTATTTCTGCATGTTAAGGTTCTTGTGGAAGCAGCGTCTCTCTGTATTGAGGCTGCCGTTATACCATGGTTTGGAGTCTTTGGTAGACAGTCTTTTAGCTGAAATGGTGCAACTGAGTCTTGAATATTATCCATCAAATAAATGTAGTAGTTTGTGAGAGCATGAACATCCGACATGTCTCCAGGAGGAAGCAGGATGTTATTACTGAGAGCTGTGTGTTCACTGTGGTTGATATCTCGCATGTTCCTTTTCCAGAGTCTAGGTTTTGTTAGTTGAGCTGTGTTTGATCTCAACGATTCAGTGATGAGGAATGTGATGAGTTGGTGGTCAGCCCAATCCCAGGGGAGGATAGATTCAAGTTGAATGGAATTGGTCTTCGCAATGATATGATCTAAGGTTGCTCCCTTGTTATTTGTGGGGCAGTCACCGATTAGGGTCAGGTTGAGATTAGCAAGATAGGTTTTAAAGCTGTTAACTGCAGGGTTATTGAAATCATTCCAGTTTGGGTTGAAGTTTCCAAGGAAGATTTGGATACAGTGTTGTCTTGTGTTAGTTGGGATGATTTCCATAATTTGTTCTATGAAAGAAATGTCACAAGGTTCCAAGACTGAGGTAACATGTCATAAACAGGTGAATTCTGGGAGTTGTATTCTCAGTTCACATCAATTGAAACAATAACATTGAGGTAGCTTATTTTGACAGTTTCTTAAATGGAAGTCCCAACATGGAAACTAGGATCCCAGGCTATATAGAGTCTTACAGTGACATCAAAGAGATTTACGGGCATATTTATCAATGAATTGCGTTGTCCTTGCTCCTACGCCTCCGATGCAGATAGGTGGGTTCAACATTATGGCTCATAAGAAGATGGGGGAGGGGTACGTGTAACATGAGGCTCTTAAAGTTGTATGTCAGAGAAATGAGAATAAGACCATGAGATGATTGACTTAGTGCAAAAAAATCAAAAATGAGCCCATATTTACTATGATTTAGCAAAATTGTTTTTGCCTATGTAAAGCCACTTTGCACGGTTTAGTAAATACAAAGTAACACAACACAGCGCATAGCGCTGCCTTAAATTATTTTGTCTCAAGTAGACCTTAGATGGATGGAGCATGGGCCTTCCCATGAATCCACCCATGTATTGGTTGGTTTACTCTGTGATACTCTTCCCCAGGGAGACATTCTATGGGTGGGGCATGGGTATTCCCACACAACACCCATGGATTTTGGGGCATTCCCAGATTTACCATTACTGGTAGATCTGGGAATAAGTCAAAATGCTACGCATCCCCAGGGGACAAGTAACAAGGAGGAATATCATTATTTTTCCTCATTTTTCATCTTTCTATGTGTGCTGCATTCTGTGGCACACAAAGAAAGAGAAAAATGCCCCAAGTGTCCCTTCCTGCACAAAAACAATCTGGCTTACAATGCAGGCACCCTTGCATCATGGTGCAAGTGTGTATGCTTTGGGGCTAGGCAGTACATTGTGTGTCAGAGCTGGGAAATGACAGGAATGTGCCATATTAAGTTAAATACGGTGTATTACTTCCCTTTCCTTGTCAGGCAGCACTGCGCTGCATGACTTTTTGATAAATATGCCCCTTAGATTTTACATTCTAAGCCTGAGCTAAAATTTCACAAACATGTGAATTCTGGGAGTTGCAGTTTTGTTCCACATCAATTGAAAGAGTTAAACAAAGATAGCAGATTTCCATGGGTTCTTCAGGCCGAGCCTGGAAAATTCCATACCAGGCCACATAGAGTCTTACAGTGACATCGCAGAGATTTCGCATTTAGGCTCCAAGCCTTAGCTTACATTTCACAAACCGGTGAATTCGAGGAGTAGTAGTTTTAGTTCACATCAAATGAAAAATTAAATGATGATAGCAGATTTCGTTTGTTTCTTAAAGGGAAGTCTGAGCCTGGAAAACAGCATCCCGGGCCGCATAGGTCTTTTGATGACATCACCGGGATTTAGGTTTTCACATGCAAATTTTCTGCAAGATGCATTTAGGATAAAGTAGCATTGTACCTAGTGCTTCAAAAGTTGTTTTCTTGTTCCTAATGTGACCCAGAACTTACTCGCAATGCTTAATACCCTTTTCCGCATGACTGGAGAGAATCATGGTGGGAATTTGTGGTCTTTGCCTTTATGACACCAGAATTCCATCTCATTTTCCCTCTATACAAAAACCTGTGAGGTAAAGGATGACATTGCTATTGCAGGTCTTGGAAATCTCTTTCCCAACACGTGAACAAAATGGAATGATGTGTGATTGGATAAACGTTACCACTGTAAGAAATAACACTTGACGGGAACTCGGGAAATCTTTGCAAAAAATAAAAAAAAGGATATCAGATTTAGCCTAAGGTTAAAAAGGTTAAAAGAGACCGCCATCTTGAGAAGATCAACCATCCTCTTGTGCACTCTGTGGGACTTTGCCACATTCTGCAACCCAGAGGTAGATAACGAGATGGTCCCCAAATAATGTCAATTCACAAAGAGATTCCTGGCAGGCATCAGTGGATGTTTTGCTGATGATTTCTCTTTTGCGAGTAGGGATAAATCAGCAGTATTACATTGCATGCTAAGGATGGGAGGTGGGTAATACAAGGCATGGTTTGCCTTCTAAGTTTGTGAACATCCAGTTGTAGGTTCACAATCTCCCATTCCATTGCTTCCACCCTGCAAGGTATTCCACCAGAATACAGACTAGAATATCTTGAGGCCAAAATATTGTGGCACAAATATTGAGGACCACAATTTTTTGAAGGTAGGTTTATATAGGGAGGCATAGGTTGACCATACCTAACTTCACAACTATGATCCTTGACAATATATGCACTTACTATCTCAATATTTTGTTCCTCAATATTTTTACCATAACATTTTCCCCCCTCAATGTTTTTGTCCTTGATATTTTGTCATACAGCTCCCTGGAAATCATCAGAAACTTACTCCATCCAAGGACTGGAGAAATTTCTCTTCCAGGATTGGAAAAGGAACAGATCATCGGCGCATTTGCCAAGGGTGTAGGGGAAGGGGTTTCTCAAAAAGGTAAAATGTGCATTTGCACAGAAGCCTCCATATTGAGGACCACAATTTTTTGAAGGTAGGTTTATATAGGGGAGCATAGGTTGACCATACCTAACTTCACAACTATGATCCTTGACAATATAACTTTCATCAAGGTCGGTAGAAGTGGAGTTAAGAATAGTAAATCTATACTTACCTATATGCACTTATTATCTCAATATTTTGTTCCTCAATATTTTTACCATAAAACTCTCCCCCCTTAATGTTTTTGTCCTTGATATTCTGTCATACAGCTCCCTGGAAATCATCAGAAACGTACTCCATCCAAGGACTGGAGAAATTTCTCTTCCAGGATGGGAAGAGGAACAGATCATCGCCGCATTTGCCAAGGGTGTAGGGGAAGGGGTTTCTCAAAAAGGTAAAATAAGCATTTGCACAGAAACCTCCATTTCCCATGTGCGATCCAGATTTCCACAAAGTGGAAAGAGGATGCTGGGAATGATGTTCAATGATATTCCCGGTAAAGTGCCAGGAATCCTGTAGCTGATGCAGCTTTCTAGGCGCACTGCTGGATTTCTGAATTAAAAAATGAACAATTACTTTTACATTTTTTTCGTGAATGAAGACAAAATGCTTTGGAAGAGAAGGCTAAAGACTCAGACCTGCTCCTATTGATCATATGGAAAAAAGGATGGTGTGTATGAGTTCCTCAAGGTTTGTCCCGATGCAGATCCCTTACAATAAGCCTTAAATGTCCAAAAGACAGTACAGAAAATTTAAGGTATTATGCAGAAACTGGTAACTTCCCTCTAGCTAAAATCCAGAGAGAGAGATTTTTTACAAATTTACTAACATTATAAAACATTCCTTGATAACCTGCAACATGAAATTGAAAGAGATGTGAGCTCTTCTAATTTAAGATTCTGATACCAACTTATACCAACTTTGGAAGAGGGCATACAGTCATATTTTGTGAATATTAGTAATTACACAATGATGACCCTGTCAGATGAGGAAAAGTCCAGTCAATGGAATGTGGATGTTTTAAAGAATATAGCAACATAAAGTTATTCAGCATCTAGATTCACCAGAGGGATCAATTTTACGTATTGAGAATTCCGTTTTTCCTGGTGATGGACAACCTGAGAAAAATAGGAGGGTTTAAAGAACTCCTATAACTTGTTTATATAATTCAAAGAGGAGCTGACTTCTCAACCAACAGTATATGGGCCAAAGGCATTCAAAGTGGGGAATGTGAGAGAACTATGACTAGATCACAAGATATTCCATAATTGGTATGTAACTATTCCATGCCACAAAGCTGGATGAAAAATACTTAGACATGATTGTTATCCCTGCTGTATTGGTCTATGTTGGAAAGTGGTTTATTAGTAGAAATAAGTAGGGATCTATCACTGGTAATAAGGCCACAAACACAATAAAAGGTGTTTCAATAAATTATTCTCTTGCTCAACCTTTAGTAGCTGACAACAAGCAAACAGGCTTAATTTAGGAGACAGGTGTGTAAAGCATTTAAAAACACCAATACATTAAATAAGTAAGACGCAATACACAATGAAAATCCAATGTAGGGAACCAGAGATATGAATTTTTAAAGAATAAACACTTTCTGGTTCCTAACCGGGACAAAGTCAAAGTTTGACGCAGACCGTAATGGAACACTGGTAGGATACACTAAGCAGGAGGCCCTGGTCAACTTTTTAACTTTTTAACTTCGCACTTAGTCGTTTTTCTGGAGCTTTTTCTCTCAACGTTGAGTAAGGCTCCTCGTCAGGCCAGTTTTCGCACCAACGGCGGCAGCTTGGTTAAGCATGAGGCCACAGTAAAATCCTGGAAGTCTTAACTTCCAGAGCTTTTAATGGGATGAACCTGAAATCAAGGCTCCAAACTTCTGGATCTCCTTCCATGAAGGTCCTTTTGGGATTCCAAAGTGTCTACAACATGAATCAAAGGGTCATAAAGCTCTAAGATGGTCCTCATCGGGCTGGTGGGACTACATTTCCCAGAATACACCTGGCCTGCTCCTTAAAAGCTCCCTGGATGCCTTCCAACTGGTATCTTCTTTGTGGAAATGGTGCAGGTGGAGCTCTTTTAACCTGTGTCTTTATTTAGACTCCTCCTCTTCGCTGCTGTAGTTCCAAGTGTGAAGCAAGTGCAGTCATTCAGAGTGTAATCCTTTGGGTTGCTGGTCAGGGTTCCAGCAGGGCAGTCCTCCTTCTCCTTATAGTTTCAGGCAGGGGTCTGAGTTGCTGGGCAACACTCCCATATTTATTCACAGTTCCAGGGTGTCAAGCAGGGGGGCACCCCTGACCAAGGGGGTGCAGGGTGCCACCCATAGGTATGGCCACTTCCTCCAAAGTGTGGCATATTCTTGACCCAGAGAGCACTATACTTCCAAAATCCAAAATGGAGAAACTCTCTCCTGTAGGTTAAGATCTGGCTTAAGCCAGCCCATTGGCATGGCTTAGTTTCCCTAACACTAACCTTCCAGCTCCTCTACTAATCTAATTACAGGGGCTCCTGTCTGGCTAGGGGTGCAGGCTGTGGAGTGAGCCTGTGCTGCCCCTAACTGCATTCCCTTTTTGAAGTTCAGTTTGGCTACTCCACCCCCATCCTGCCTTTTGCTCCGCAGCTTGCTGCTCTCCTCCCACAGGAAATCATTTGTCTCTAGTCAGATCACTTCAGACCTCATTAAGACAGCTTGGCTAGCATGTCAGAGGTTGACCAGTCAGAGCAGGGCTGGATTTTAGCTTAAAGAAAATAATGTTTTACAACTTCTTTTCTGTGATAGTTAGAATAAGTCCTACAGCTGTTGGATTTATTGTAACTATCATTTCGACACTTTGAAGTACATTTTAGCTCCTTTCTTTCAATGGTTATACTTCAATACAATACTCCCATGTTAGGCTAATGAGTGATTGAGATACAACGAGGAAATATGTAATTGCCAGTTTTTCCCTCACCAGAGTATATAAAAAATATGTTATAATATCCATTTTTATAGTTACAATGCACCCTAACCCTGGGGCCTCTAGGGGAGACCTTAGGGGTGACTTATATATACAAATACGGTAGTTTGAGACTTTATAAGTACCTTTAATTCCAATGTCAAATGTGCATATCATTTTAATGTAAAGGCAGCCTGAAAAGCAGAGCTGCCTTTTAAATGGCAGCAGGCAGTACAGTAGTGCAAACGTAAGTTCATTAAGTCTACCGGGCCTCTAGAGCTACATGCTCTATTATATATTAGGGACTTACAGATAGACTGTCTGTACCAATTGTAATTTAACCTAATTACCATATACCTTATAATCAGAGCACTGGCCATGGGTCTGGTAAGCAGAGCCCTGGGTACAGGCAGAGTTTGTTACCACGAGTGTCACTTAAAAAGCGAGGGTGATAAGGGTAAAAAGGATGACTTTCTCAATGTCTAGCCCTGCATAGACAGTGGGTAGGGTATATCACTGGTTAGCACGTCATCATTATGAGGGTGATTGTGAAGTGAATGCATCCTTCCGTTGATCCCCTCAGGTGTCAGTGCTGTACATGTCCTAGTTTATCAGAATGACTGCCTGGTATCCCCTAGTAATGCGGGAGGTGGGATCTTATGGTTTGTAAAGATAGGGCTAGACTGTCTAGGTGTCTAGTTTTTGATGTGCCTTGCCTGGTGAGTGGATGGTTGTTTCTGAAGCCTGCCTGGGTCAGAATGTTCTGCGAGTGGAAAGGAGTTGCTGAAAAGATAAGCGTGTGAGGATACCTCCCACGAGGAAGCCACATTGCACCTGCGAGGCACACCCTTGCCAAATGGCCACTCTGGGAAGTACCTACCCCATGATGGAACATGAACTGACATGGCTTAACCAACTGTTATCTTTCAAAAGGCAGACCTTGCCTGGGCCTGGCAGGTTTCTGACCCAGAGGACTACAGGAAACAAATGCAAAGGCCCAGGTTTAAGGGCATCCAAACCTAACATTGGTCATCACTGGGGCACTCCCTTTTCCCGCATCTCTTTTCCTTTGTGGGAGTTGCCCTTGTCTTGGTAGTCCAAGGTGCCTCACCCTCGATTTCCTAGAGTAGACTTTACTAGTAGCTTATTCTCCATGCAGGCTCTATGTAACCAAGAAATGAGGAAGCATTTCCTCATTGTGAGAAGTTGGCCTGATATATGCTGTCCACTAGTTATAGTGAGCACCTTATATCAGTCCAAACAACCCCTTATGGTGATAGGTTAAAGACAACCTTTATTAAAAGCTATCCTAGTGGTAGCTATGGAGAGCAGCCTTCAGGCTAAGTCTTGAAGGACTGGAGGACACCAGGAGTACCGGATACCTCACAGGAATTAACAACGATCTCCGATATAAGGTTTGCCTAAGATAATTTGGGGCTGAAGGAACAAACTCCCCTTTTTTTGACTGCCCAATATATAAACAAGAAGAATAAACTTGTGTGCTGACATGGTGGCACAGTCAGATTACAAATAAAAGTGGAGGCCGTTTCCCGATTTTAATAACGTGGGTACAGAGCTACAAACAAGTGGATTATATTATACTAATAGATCAGATTGCTCTAGGAAAGGAATGTCCTTAAAATTAGACAAATTACAGAGCAGTAAGGATATGATATAAGGGGGTGTGATATAATGGTAACCAACCAGTGCCAATTATAGGAGAGCTACATTTATTGGTCTTGAAAAAGATGGAATATTGAATAAAGCCATCGAAACGCGTCGACGCCGAAATCAACATAATCCGTTGGAAAAGGTTCTCCTAACAAAATAAGAATTAGATAAAAGGCTTAGGATGAACTATTAATTAATGACAAAAAATATTGTCTTCTGTTGTCTCTCTGTTATCTGTTTGTTACAGCTAAGTGTCTCAATAGAGGAGGTCACTATCAATTATATGTGAAGCTTGTGCTACATGTTTTCTGTTTTAAGACATTAGACAGTTGTATGTCTATTTTTAATTGCATTCGCAATGTGTTTTTAATAAATTTTACACAAATATTTTTTTTAAATACAGTGATTGTTATGGTCTTTTTGAAGCTGTGACGTTCTAACACATGGGCTCAAAATTTGGGGTGTGATTGGGACTTAACTCAATTGTTTAAACGTATTATTATCACCAAGGGATAATATATTTCCACTACCTTTAGTAGTACCATAATCCCCTGTTTGCAAAGGGGTCTCTCTCATTTCTTCTTTAGTTTTTGAAGGAATGTAAAGCAGCTTGTTTTACCAGTCTATGATCTCTTGAATGATCAAATGGAAGGACAACCACACCAGGTATATATTTAAAATATATATATTTAAGATAAAACACACCCCTCTAGTCTCTTTATGAGACTGGAGTTCGAAGTACTTAAGTTACAAGTCAGTATTCAACAGTAAAAGCACAAATACACGTTTGGGCTCTAGGGGCGTACCAAACCATATACCAATAAAGTGGTATAAGAACCACGACTGAACTTGACACAAGGCCTAGAGCCTGTAGAAGTGCTTGGACCACAAGGAACCACCCAAGGTAGTGACACAGGGGACCCACGGGGGACACGTGCAGTGTGAGAACACAGCCGCGAATCGCCGTTAACTTCTATGGGGAAAGTCGCGGTTGGAAATTTAGAGTTTAAGGACACTTAGAGGTTATCTACGAGCGAACCCTTTTGGACTTAGAGGTGTCTAGGGCCAACACCCACGGGAGCACCGGAGTACTCGAGTTACCTCACCCAGGGAAGCCAGGTGCATAGGTGTCAAATGGTGTCGGGTCGCGTCACTGTTTTCAATGGAAGCTGCTCAGGAAGTGCGTGAAGAGGATAAGTGTCCGGAGAGATCCAAGCCCGGTTCTAGGATGGAAGGAACCTGAAAGCAGAGGGGACAGAGTCTGGGTCACTTACCAGTGACCAAGGGCACGATAGTCCAATGCCCACAGATGTCGGGTGCTTCAGGTGAGTTGACAGGTGTCTTGATTCTTCAGCCACGAGGTCCAGGAGGCGTTGATGATGACCAAGAGCTGGATTCAAGCTGTCCCACAAAGTCTGTTGAGTGCTGCGGTGTCGGTGATCAGATTGGACCCAACAAGCCTTGGCAACGGTAAGTCACTTGGAAATAGAAAAAGGACGTCGGTGCAGACCAGCAAGGTCTGGGGGACTCACCCAGCGAGGGTAAGTCGAGGCACGTCTGGAGCAACCAGGAAATCCCAATCAGAAGAGGAGTTGCCTTTGTGGGGACCTACTAGCCAACGGGCTAGCGATCGCGAAGGAGCCTCAAGCGGTCGCACTGGAAACTGGCCCACGGGTGGAGTGGAGGCCAGCAATCTTCAGTGCAGGAGGTGCTCAGGGCTGGGGCTACTCAGAGCCCAAAGCACAACTTCGAGGAAGACCAGGAAGATGATGGATTGGCAAAAGATCACGGTGTATAGGGGTCATGGTTCCACGTCACCCACGATAGCCATAGGTCTCAGCTTTGCTGTGGACTCAGGGTGGCCTCGGGGAAGTCTGGAAATCTACCTCTGGTGATGCAAGATTTCAGCGTCCGGCGGGAGCATTAGCGATGCAGACCCGACAGTTGCTTCTTTGGTGCCTGGCAAGCATGGGAGTCACTCCTTGACCCCAAGGGAGATTTCTTCAGTCTTCTAGTTAAAGTAGAACATCGAAGGTTCAAGATATATGTTGCAGAGTTTCGTCCAGGGTAATCCAAAGTCTCAAGGACTGGGTTCCTATACTTATACTAAAATAGGGGGTTGGACATACTCTGGGGACTCACCTATGGGAGGGTATGGAAAGAGGGGTGGTTATACCTATTTCCTTTGTCCAGTTTCGCGCCAGAGCAGTGGCAGGTAGCAACCGGTTTGAACTGGACTATGCACAGGGACACCAAGTGTGCCCCCAGTGCAGGAATTCAAAGCGCCAGAGAGTGCTCCCGCCCAGCCCCAATACACATCTGCTTGTCTGGGGAGGTGGTTAGACCTCCCTGGGACAGGAAACCTATTGTCCAGGCTTCCCCTGCCGGAGTTTTGGTCAGCAGCAGGAGGCCAGACCCGTGCCTGAGGCAGTGGCATCCATTTTGTGAAGCCAGGGCTGTAGAAAGTCTTTACCGGGTAGACCAGTGAGAACATGTCTCTCCCTCTAGACGGGTGGAATGCTACCCCCGCCACCAGAACTGGTGGGGGGGGGGGGTAGTATTCCAAAGCGTTTGACACCAAACAGGACATGTTTCCGTTCAGCCAGTCCAAAGTTAGCATTTACTGCGAGGTTATAATGCACTTAACAGTATATGGTCAGGCTGCTCCGCAAACAGCATCAGAGGAGGTACTCCGAACGCTGCAGAGGGGCTCTGCTCATGCAGGGGCACCCTCTCACATACAAATCAAACATTCTGCCTTCAGGATTGTTAAGGCCTGCCATAGGAGTGACTTATGGGTTTTATATGTGTGTGCAATGGTAGTGATATAGGTAGCCTATACCACAGTAAGGGGTGCAAGCACCACCTTACCCAGGCTGCAGTAGCAGACCTGTGGTGTCATTTTGGAGTGCTTCCCAGGGGTGGCATAATACAAGCTTCAGCCCCTGGTAGGCCTCTGCGGTACCTATGCCCTAGGTACATAGTATACCATATTCTAGGGGCTTATAAGGCACTCCGGAATCCAATTAGAAATGTACCTAATGTACATGGAAACCATTTTACAGAGAAAGCAGATAGACTGGGGCCCTGAATAGCAGGGTCCCAGTCCAACTAAGTCATAAACCAGCAAAACACCAGGAAAAAAGTGGGGGCAACCATATAGTCAGATTCCACCTTCCTACACTCATGGTGGACAGCAGAGCTGCCGTGCCTCTTCTGCAAAGCAGCTTTCATTGCAATCTGGCTCTTGGTACAATCAAAGTGATGGATATCAGAGAGACTAGAGTTTGTGTAGCCCCAGGAGCCCTGTAATAGCAATAACTCATGGGGAGCCGATTGATTGACAGATTGACTGAAAATGTGTAAAGCTCAACAATTAGCCTGCAGAGGTTACCCTGGTGCTACGACGTGCAGACATATTGGTAAGTAGAAAGGAGATCTATTCCGTGGGTTTAGTATATGAAAGGATAAGATTTCACCTGGTTCCTTAAGAGGAGGTGAGGGTATATTTGACAAAGGTGAAGAGGTAGATGAGCGCATGCCTTAGCTTAGTTGCAAGAGCGCCCTCTGATCCTTTGTGTGAGAGGACGATGGATGGAGAGGAGCAAGGCTGTGTTTGAATGTAGGGGACAAGCACGCTGATAGAGCCTAAACTGTTGCTGGATGTATCTGGGAAAAGCACCGTTTATAGCTCAGTGACAGAAACAGAGGGGTTTGAACAGACACCTCTTCTCAGTGTCAGTGTAGGGCCTGCAAATGATGTGATATATTACACATTATTTTTAGTTGAAGTAGCAAATGAGCTGGAGTGCTCTGAACAGCCTGTAAATGCATTATCTGATTTTTGGAAGGTCCAGATAGATTGCACAGCACTAGTATAATCTGGAGAGGTACTGAGACCTGAGAGGACTGCGACAGCATTCTTAGCAGCTCCTAATGTAATTCGTTTTTTTATCTTTAATGATGAATGATACAATCCAGAAACACATATGTCTAGAAATTTACAGCACTATCTGCACCAGCTCTGGTGAAAAACTACAGCTAATATTCAAGCAAGTGCAAACATTGTAATGCATTTACCATAATGCAAAGGGGCGAACTGTGCTGTGATGTGAAGCAGTGTGCTCCCACCCCCTTCTGATTAAGAAGGCTCCCTTGAGTTTTTGGAGATGCACTTGTGCACCACTGAGAGGTACTGAGACCTTGGAGGACCCTGGCAGCATTCTCAGCAAACCCTGATGTCATTTGTTTTTTATCTCTACTGACGAAGTCTAAAATTCAGAAACATGTGTCTAGAAATTTACAGCACTATCTGCACCAACAATGGTGAAAAACTACAGCCAATATTTAAGCAAGCACAAACATTGTACTGCATTTACCATATTGCTAAGGGGTGAACTGTGCTGTGCTGTGATGTGAAGCAGTGTGCTCCCATCCCCCTTCTGTTTAAAAAGGCTCCTTTGAGCCAGCAATCTGCTGAGGTTTTGGAGATGCAACTGTGCCCCAGTGATAGGTACTGAGACCTGAGAGGACCGTGGCAGCATTCTCAGTAACCTCTGATGTAATTCGTTTTTTTGATATCTACTGATGAAGGATAAAATTGAGAAACACATGTGTCTAGAGTTTTACAGCACTATCTGCACCAACTCTTGTGAAAAACTACAGCTAATATTCAAGTAAGTGCAAACATTGTACTGTATTTACCATAATACTAAGGGGCATACTATGCTGTGAGTTAGTGTGTTCACATCCCCTTTTGGATAATCTGGATTTTATTGTGGTTTGGATAACTGTTTTCCCATGGAATAAATTGAGGATTTTAAGATTACTTCCTGTTCCCGCTCTTCAATACTATGAGTGTGTACATTTGCGAAAGTGCGTGACTCACAACTTCGCACATTTCGTTTTTACGAGACAGCACAGATGTCTAGTTTGCTAACAACATCTTGGTGGCATTTGGAAAGCTTCTCTGGGAATGCATTCAGCCCATTGCTTACCATTGACTTTGTGGTTTGTAACTCACATTTACTTGCTGTCTATTTTCTGGCTATATTTGTTTTAGGCTGTCCAGCTTGAATTCGTCTCTTCCCTTGCCCAAACCCTATTTACTGTATTCTTCCATACGTAGTGAATTTCTGTGAACAGGCCTCTAAAGCTTGTTATTATCTTGTCACATTTACTGTGTAATCAAGGACAGAGGTCAAATGTCAGGCTCTGTGTTCCAGGGAGCTTAGTGATTACTCTACTTTCTCTGACTTCAAAGTGAGAGGATTCATGTGACATTCATGCTGGCTACTTGGGGTGTTCTGTATGGTGTTATTTTGTTTTCTAGCACAAAACCTAAATGTCTGAAAAATAACTGTGCACTATACCACGCCACACTACATCACTGCACTCTACTCTGCACCACTCCACTCTATGGCACTTCAATCAACATTTTTCTACTCTACACCATCTACTCTATTACAATTCACTCTATCCTACACTCCTCAACTATGCACCACTTAATTTTTCATCACTGCAATCTACACCTAGCTACTCTAAGCAACTCTTTTCTACTCTGCACCACTGCACTCTATGCCTCTGCACTTTACTCTACTCTATTCCACACTGTGTCATTCAACTCTATGCCACCCCACTCTACGCCACTGCAATCTAACCTGGGCCCCTCCACTACACTCCACCCACTGCACTCTATGAAACTCTATTACACATCACTGCACTATATGCTGCTGCATTCTTCTAAGCCACTACACTCTACACCACTTTACTCAAAACCAATACACTCTAAACCACTGCACTGTACTCCAATCTACTTTGCACCACTGCACTCTACGATATTCTACTCTGCAACACTGCACTCTCTGCCACTGAACTCTATGCCATCCTACTATGCACCACTCTACACTGCGCCACTGCACTCTATGCCACTGCACTCTAATTTGTACCACTCTACTCTATGAAACTCCACTGCACTAAAAACACCAATGCACTCTATGCATCACTCTACTCTATGCCAATGCAGTCTACGTCATTGTACTCTACAACACTGCAGTCTATGACATTCTACTCTGCAAGACTGCACTCTCTGCCACTGAACTCAATGCTACTCTACTCTGCCCCACAGCGCTCTATGCTGCTGCACTCTATGCCACTGTTCTCTACTCTGCACAACTCAGCTCAACTGCACTCTGCACCAATGAACTCTAAGCCACTCTACTCTACATCACTCCACCATAGGCCACTCTAATTTATTCTGCATCACTGCACTCCACGTTACTGCACTGTACACCACTCTATTTTATGCCACTGCACTCTATGCCACTATACTGTACTCTGCACTACTCCACTCTTCCCTGCACCACTCCACTCTTCGCCACTTCACTCTACTCTGTAACAATCTACTCTATTCCACTGCACTCTATGCCACTCTACTCCACTCTGTGCCACTCTTCACCACTCCACCCTACACCACTACAATCTACTCTACACCACTCTGCTCTATGTCACTGCACGCTACACCAATGGACTCTACACCACTTTACTCAAAACCAATGCACTCAACGCCAATCTGCTCATTTACCACTGTCATTTAGACCACTTCACTCTAGTCCACTCTAATTCACTCTATGACACTACACTTGATGCAAATCCACAGTACTCCTCTCTACAAAGTTCTAGTCCATTAAATCCTACTCCACTCTACTCCACTCTATTCCACTCCACTCTAGAACACTCTTCTGTGACTTTACGAAACAAATCCACTCTAAGACACTCTACACAACTCCTTCTACACCACTCCATGCTAATTTACTCCACTCTATTCTATGACATACAGCTCTACTCCACTTCGTTAATCTACCCCACTCCACACCAAGCCACTCCACTCAGGCATTCTATGCAACTTCATTCTACGCCACTCAACTCTACAAATTAAATTAAACTAAATAATCTTTATTGTGCACTGTTAATTAAAACCATTACAATTTTACACAAATTAGAGTGCAAGGCATGCAAAATAGGAGAAACCTTCGGCATAAAGGAAGAGCACACCGTTTTCAACAGTACAGCGGGCTAAGACAATTGTTCTGATGCCGTGTCACTTTTACATAGGGGACCAAGTTACTAGTAAAAAGGAGAAAGCAATTAAAACATCCTCCTGAGAGTGGCAGATAACACCTCCCTGCAAACCTCCTCTTTGATTGTGCACAATACATCTATTTGGAACTCCCTTGACAACTATTTCGCCACCGCTAAACCACTGTAAAATCCTACTAGGAGACCCACTAACCACATTCCTGGACACCTACCCTCTCTTATCTATGTACAAATACTAGAAGTAGCTAGAATTGATAACACTGCCTCCCAAAACCATGTGCCTGACTCTTAGCTAATGTGGAATATACACCCCTAGGTGCATCTAAATCTGCGTGTTCTAAGATCTCCTTGGGTTTCGACCACCGATATATATTTTCTGAATCTATACCTACTAGCGTTCCTCATCTTACAACGCGGCAGGGAGCGTTTGTAGAGTGCTGCAGAGAGGGGGCAGGGCCTCCGGCACGATGCCGGCTTTTTTTGGGGGGTGTTTTTCAGAAGGGGGGCTGTCTGGCCCCCCCTTATTTTTCCTTTTTTGTGGCCCTGGGGACCCCGTCCCCCAGGGCCTGACCCCTATTTTAAAAAAAATAAATAAAAATAAACGGGGCACCCCCTCCTGAGGCCTATATCGGCCCCGGGAACCCCATCCCCCGGGGCATGGATATATATAATTTTTTTATTTTAAACTATTTTTTAAGAAGGGGGGCTGTGTGGCCCTCCTCCTGAGGCCTCTATTAGCCCCGGGGTCCCCATCCCCCGGGGCTCTGCCTCCTTCTTTTTTTAAAAAATGAGTGAGGGGTGCCGTGTGGCCCCCCTTCCAGGCCACCGCTGGCCCTGGGGACCCCATCCCCCGGAGCCGGCCCATCCGTTGGTGACCGCGGGGGGAGCCCCAGTGCCCCCACGGTCCCACCGGCTCCCTGCCTCCTGCGGAAGCCGGCATTGCTTTTCCACAAGGGGAGCTGCAAACATGCAGCTCCCTTTGTAGAAAAGCAATCTACTTTGCTTCATTGAAGCGAGAGCAGGTTTCCCTGCTCTCGCTTCAATGAAGCAAAGCAGTGTTTGCAATGACAGGACGGGAGCCTGCCCTGTCATTGCAAACAGCAGTGTCCGAGAGTGGGCACCCCAGGACACTGCAGGAGCCGGCCCTGGAGGGTGGTGGTCCCCAGGGTCATGGAGGTCTCCAGGAGGGGGGCCGTGTGGCCCCCCCTCCCAACTATTTAATGCCCCGAGGAGGTGGCGGTCCACGGGGCTTGGGGTGTCCATAACGGAACCCCGCATTTCAATTCCAAATGCCCCGGGAAGGTGGTGGTCCCCAGGGCAGTGTGGAGGGGCTCGAGCGAAGATTCTTCAACCGGCACAAAAGTTATTGGGAAAATAAAAAACGCTTTTCCTATGGAAACTAGGTCCTAACTATAACTACCTACTCCAGGCACCAGAAAGAGAAACAGACAACTTCAATTTGCTGATTTTGCTTGCCGTGATGGCATTTATTTTTTCAGTTTTTGCGGTGCAATTCGGTCAGACACGTTTTGGCCAACACAGTTGTCTTGATCACATGTACATATATATATATATATATATATATATATATACATATATACATATATATTCTTCAAGTTTTGTATTCTTTCTTGTCCTTATGACAGAGGACAGTGTGTCTGCTGTTATGCAGGGCATTGTGGTGTGAGGCAGAGCTGAGCTCCTGTAGTGTCAGCAATACAATTTTGATCCTAAGAAGAGAAGGAGGCGGTGGGAAATAGAAGTGAAAAATTAAAGGACTGGAGACGAGCATGTGAAGAGATAGGAGATCAGGTGTCAAGAGAAGGGGCAGATGCCTGGAGCCATAATATCTCAGGTAATCTGGGTAGACCCCTTCATACAAATAACCCCTGAGTGAACTTATAATGTTTGAGCAACTGGGGAGTCTCTTGCGATACCTTGATATAGACATCTGGTTCCTGAATTTCCCGATGTTTTTCAGTGGACCAGCCTCCTTTCCACATTAATAGGTGCTGCAGATGAGAGGAGGACCCAGAGAAGACTTTTATTTCACAGAATCAGAATCCACATTGTGCAGCATTGACAAATCGGAGTGTATTACCATGTACATTGGTGGTCCCACCTTATGTGGTTCTTTTTTTCCAGTTTTATATAGCCCGAACTCTCGACCCAAAGGTATCAGAGTGCTTTAGATGAGCACAAGCTGCACTACAGACAGACACAATGACTTTACGCATGGGGAGATTCAGTGATTTGCCTAAAATCACAGGATGCTAGAGCCACCTGCCAGACTCGAATCCTGTTCCCCAGCTTAAAGGTCGGCCGCTCTAGCCGTAAACCACATCCTGTCCCACCTTAGGGGTGGATTGTGTTCTGTGGATTCTGTAACAGAAAGTTTTGTGGGAATTGTACAGATAGGTTTTGGTGGTGGTGGTGGAGGTGGCAGAGCAAAAGTTGGATCATGTCACTCCCGGGGCTGATAGAACATACTATGATTTAGGATTGAAGAAGCATCAGTGTTGTAGACCAACACAGAATTTAGCGATGAGTAAATCTCAACCACGGTGTGAGTTATATGTATTCCAGCAGTCTGTATACAAATCTTGTACACCCCTCATTATTCCTTCACAAAGATGGTGAATGCCAACTTGCACTGTAAAATACAGAAATTGGAAAAGTCGTTACGGTAAAGAGTCAGGAATGTCAGGAAAGTTTGCCCTAGCAGAGTACCTTTACCCAGGCATGCAGGGATTAGACCCTGCTTTAAGTTCAGAAGATGTCAGGCATGGCGAGAATGGAGGATGGGTACATGGAAGGTAGGCTAATTTTCACTTCCAGGTTGTGGGAAGGACTTCTAGGAGTGTATTTACTCAGATTTTACACCATGTTTGCATCACAAAAGTGACGCAAAGCGATTCTAAATCTTTTTAGCCTATTTGCTTTCCAGTGCTTTACTTGTCTAGCGCTGGAAAATCACTTGAAAGTAACGCAAAGTCGTGCATTGTGCAGCTTTGCATTACTTAGCACTCAGGGGGCGTGTCATGGGTGGTGCATGGGTTGTTCCATGCAACCACCCAAGTTTTCTGACAGTAAGCCGAATTTACTTTAAAAAGTAGACAGCGTTTAGTGTCAGAAAATAGCACCCATTTCAAGTCGGCACTAAGAAGGTGAAATGCTTTCATTTCTCCTTCCTTTTCCGACTTTGTATGTGTGCTGCGCTGTACAGCACACATACAAAGTGGCAAAAGGTTTAAAGTTAGTCGGAGAGTAGTATTTTGTCCTGGAAGGCCTATCCTTTCAGTACAAAACCTAAGCTAGACTAACGCAGACACCCTTGCACTCTGTGTAAAAGTGTGTCAGTGGCGCACAGCAGCTAATTTCAACGACTATAGCATGTTACAACACGTGCTTCTACAATGCGGTCGTTACAATGACCGCGTTGTCACCACATGTGTCATTACACTGCCAGTTGTTTCAATGACTTGCTCTAGGGGTCACGCTGGACTTAGGAATAGTATTAATTACTATTCCTACTCCAGTTTGCGCAACAGCAGGGAAGGTGTTGGATTTAAGATCCAACACATTCCCTGGTGTTGCACGCCCCCTAGAGCAAGTCGTTGACACGACTTGCGTTGTAATGACATGCGTGGTAACAACGTGGTCATTGTAACCACGCGTTGTAAAGTACTGTGTTGTGTCAGTTGGGTGGTAAACGTTGTTTCCCATTTTAACGCTAGAGAGAAGGGAGGAGAATGTCATATTTCTGTAAATATGACACTCTCCTGCTCGCTTCTTCTCACTCAACGCATTGCAGTCTTTTTGTCTCCTGTGCTGCATTACCGGACCCCAAGAGTCTTATGCATCAGTGACTATAAAAGGGCTATGTAGTCACTGGATCTGTGCCTGGAAACACCACCCAGTTGTTTTGGTTTTCTTAGCTTCTGTCAGTTCTTCACTTTTTGTTATTTTTACCCTCCTCCACTCCACACTCCACTTATCCTCAGAACCCTCTCCTCTGTTTTCCATTTCCCCTTTTGTGTCTACTAAGTTGCTTTGCTTCCTTACTTCTGTGCACTCCATGATAAGAAGTGTGTTGCTGCTCTCCATCGTGGCGGCATCTCTATGGCATTTGTATCTGTTCCTGCAGTAACCTCTGCAACCATTCTTCTGAACTGATGTGCTGGCTTGCTAAATTCTGCTGGTGATGGCTTATGTCTTCAGCCACTGGCTGGATTCCTAGTATGTCTGAAGCTAACCACACTATGTCCTCTCTGAGCAAGAGGTAAAAAGCCATTGGTGTGAAATATTAAGTGTTTGTTGATTTATGAAGCCTATATTGTTTCTTTGTCTTGCGCTCTCTCCTATAAAAATCTAAGCAGTGGTTGTGAGATCTTCCAAGGCTGCAGGCAAGTGTCCCTGGCGTCTTTTTCCTTCCCCCATTTCCCCGAATTTCCTAATGGACTTATTACTATTCAGAACCTTGGTTGGAACAGGTGGGTGGTTGGTAACATCCGATGTATTTCTTTTGGGGTTGTTAGATTTGACTTTTCAGCGGGTTCACTCCCAGACATTTTGCTTTTTTGACATCCTGTTTTTTACCTATTTTTCATTGGTTTCAGGACTCTGGACACTGTACCACTGCTATTTAGTGGAGAAGTGTGGCTCAATGATTAGAGCGGCAGACCCTGATGCAGAGGTCTAGCCCGGGACCAGGGTTCAATTCCCCGCCTCGGTGGGTCTTGGGCTCAAAAATTCCACGGACCTGATAATTCTTGCCTCGGTGCCATTCCAATAATGGAGTCCCACTCTGCAACTCTGGGCAATAGCTTGCTTAATCTCCACAACAGCCCCCACAATGCTAAGGATGCCTGTCCTCCACCTGAGTGGACGCCTCACAGGGAAAGCCAGGATGGGTTCCACAGCGGTATTCGTACAAAGGCCTTGAGACCCTTGCAGGTGAGTAGTGTGCTATACAAGTATCAATTTACATTACATTACATTACATTTCACTGCTAAAGTGCCTATGCTCATGTAAATTGTGTTTATGGAATGGTGTTCCATGGATGACTTATTTGATTTACAACTAAGTCCCTAGTACAGTGCACTGTGTGTGCCCAGGGCATGTAAATCACATGCTGCTCGTGGGCCTGCAGCACTGATTGTGCCACCCACACAATCAGCCTTTCAAACGGTTCTCAGACCTGCCACTGCAGTGACTGTGTGCAATTTATACTGCCCTCTCAAACTGGAAAGTGCACCCACTCGCCAGGCCCTAAACTTCCCTTTTCTCACATATAAGACCCCCCAAAAGTAGGCCCAATTTACCCTTGTGGGCATGGCAAGGTAGGACATGTACTGGTGTTTGTTATATGTCCTGATGGGTGAAATACTGTGCATTTCGTTTTCACTGTTGAAAGGCTATTTCTCTCCTCATAGAATAACATTAGAGCTGCTTTGTAAACACTTTCACAAATGTAGCTTGCCAGGGGAGGCTGATAGGAAAGGGGAGTTTAGTATGCCTGAACTCAGGATTTAAAAATAGATCTTTTAGGAAAGATGATATTTGTATTGTGTGTTTGAAAATCCCACTTTTAGAAAGTGGCTATTTTCTTGTGTAACCATCTATGTGCCTCTGCCTGTTGTGTATTCGCTGTCTGGGTTTTAGACTGAAAGCAGCTGGTTTGTGCATTCACACTAGACAGACACCAGACGGGGGTTGAGATGTGTCATTCCTTTCGTGGGTGACTCCTAGCCAGGCTGTATAGACATGGCTGCATTGAGAGTAATGGGAAGATTTGTTGCTTGCACCTGAATGGACTGTGTCTGTCTTCCACAATGCTGTCTCCATCCCCTGAAGTGAACCTGGCCTGAGCCAGGCAGAACTGGATTATGTATGCGAGTGGAACTTTGCTTTTGCCAACTTCAAAAGGAAATGTATTATAAATATTGGGGCCCTGACCCCAGAACTTTAGATCACTGCTTGGCTATCTCACAGGGGAATACCAGGACGGGTTCCCTAAGCAAGCGCCGGGAAACCCACAGCGGGTAGCTGTGCGCTATATAAGCTCAACTACATTTACATTTACATTTACTAAGGAACCTGCCAGGAAGAAGAGTTGGAAGAGCTGTGAGGAGAAACTACCACTTTGCTGGTTTGGCCTGCAATTGCGGATTCTGTCTTGGATAGGGGAAGGACTGGACTGTTCTTTCTGCATTTTAAGTATATCCAAGGCTTTATGTAGAGCTTGCCTCCTGTTGGAGGTCTCAGGGAAATCAAAGACTTCAACATATTCTGGGTACCAGCTTCTGGAATTGGATGTTTCAGCTGCCACAGAGGAAAAAGGTAACCCAACACCGTCAATGGCACCACTGCTGGCTCCATGACCTGAAGGCACCGCAGAGCGAACTGCCCTACTTCACACCACAATCCTGGTCTCACCAATGGCGCAGTCCGATGCCGCCACCGAGCCACTGCTTGCACCATGACCTGTGTGCACCACACCCCACACCGTCTCATTTGACACTGCCGTCTTGGTATCCCTGATGATGAAGCGACTCTGTCACCGACGCCGCTGCACTGTGACCTGTGGAGACCTCTCATGGAGAATGCAGAGCACCATCCCGCTTTGCTCAGCATTCCTGGTCTCACCGGCGACAATGTTCCAAGCTGAAGTCAACACCGCTGCCTGCACTGTGCTTTGGGGGCATGGCTCGTAAGTTACACAACATACCACACCATCCCACACCGCAGCCTTAGCCCACCGATGCCAGCGCCATTGACTCCAGTTCGTCTACCGACGCCGCTGCCTAAACTGCGATCTGTGTGTCCCGCACTACAAATTGCCCCGTCTCTCACCACAACCTTGGGTCTACAGACGACAGCGCTTCAGCAACGACAAAGCTGCTCCCTGCACCGTGACCTGTCAGCACCACAATGAGCACTGCCCCACTTTGCACCACAGCCCTGGTCTCATCAAAGCCGGTGGACGGCCGTCATAGAGCTGCTGCCTGCACCGAGACTTGAGGGCTCTGCACGTCGCACTGCCCGCTTCACACTACAGCCCCGACATCTACCGATGCTGGCGCTCCTGAATTAAAACTTACAGAGTTCAACCTGCAAAACGTGTGACTTCAAGGGCTCAACAACACCTGCACCGACTTCTGGAACCGACACTTGCCGACGCCGCTCCTCCAGAGCTCACCGCAATATCCGACACCCTGCATCTCCAAGGTACTGTTTTACGTGTCTCCCCGACACCGTAGCTGGCCCACAATGCCGCAGTAGGCCAGACCTGTTGAATTTGTTGATCATGACACCGTGATAGCCCCAGATAGAGCTACCAACTTCAAGGAACTGTGTATAAAGTACATTTTTGCTTTATTGGTATTGTGGATTACTGTATGGTGGATTTATATTGTTTTGGTCTTGTTTTACACAGATACATATTGGCGATTTTTCTAAAACTGGTGTGGTGTACTTTTGTATTGTTTTCACTTGTATTACTGTTTGTTATGTGCAAATGCTTAACACACTGCCTCTGAGATAAGCCTGACTGCTCGAGCAAAGCTACCAAGGGGGTGAGCAAGGGTTATTTTAGACATGTAATCCACTTATCCTGACTAGAGTGGTGGATTCTGCCTGGCTTAGTTGCATACCCTAGCCAGACAGAAAATCTGTTTCAAACATTGGTTGTCAGCGGAGAGGATGGGACTTATGGTTACACTTGACCTACAGTTATTGGTGTGCACTACTACCATATCGCAGACCATTATGTACAACATACTGTTTTACCCTGTTTGCCTTCTGGATGTGTTGCTGAGAACCGAAACTCTGTTTAGGTGCTGTAACTGTGAGGCTGTTAGACCTGTCAGCCCTTTGGGTGGTCCCTCCTCATCATTATTTATTTTGTCCCACTTTTGCCTCAAACCCTGTTTGAATTTTTCCTTTTTGGGAACCACCAGACTTTTTAGTATTGATGCAGATTCAGGGAGCCATTTTATCTACCCCTGGAACTTCTGTCTGAGGGCCTGGAGCACAAAATGGTGGCCACCTGTGACATCATCAGCACCCACTGGAACCTACTAGAACCTTCTACAACATTCTGGAGCCCTGTGACAGTTGGAGGCGGTTTAGAATGTTGGGAAGCTAAGACAGAGAGTTGGCAGTTGGAGCTGGTAGTTGGCACCTGACTGGTGAAGAGTGAGCAGCAGAAACCTGAAGGAGGAAGGAGTGAGGCAGCAGGGGTGGAAACTTGTGCCTGGAGTGGGGTCCATAAACCCACCCTTGATACTAGTCCCTACTGACTGAGCCCAGCCTGGAGCCCTGTGTGGGAAGAAGCAAGAAAAAACCATCTTAAGGACCTGGACAGCAGGAACAGGCCTTAGAATCCAAGAACAGCAAGATCCTGACCTGGATACTGGTTTCCCTGGAGTCTGACGTCGAGTAGCCTGGAGACCTGGAGCCAGAGGTGGAGAAGCGGCGCTGACTGGAAAAGCAGACGTCGTACCCGGAGCCGCCAGAGGTCGAGAGAGGGCGCCGACGGAGGTCGGAGAAGTACCAGAGGTCGAGGAGGAAGTCACCCGAGGTCGAGTGAGCGGCGTCGACGGGGGAGTGAAGTCTGCCCTCCGGAGTCGCCGGAGACCGAGGTGAAGCGTGCCGGAGGTCGGGAGTGGAGATCGCACTCCGGAGTCGCCGGAACCTGAGAGAATCGTGCCGGAGGTCGGGAGTGGAGGTCGCACTCCGGAGTCGCCGGAACCTGAGGAGAGGAGCACCGAAGGTCGGGAGTGGGGATCGCACTCCGGAGCCGCCGGAAGTCGACATCGAGCCAATGCCGGCCGATGTCATCGAACCTGAGGTCGCCATCGGACCGGAGCCGCCCGAAGTCGACATCGAGCCAAGATTGCCCGACGTCATCGAATCAGAGGTCCAGATCGAGCCAAGGCCGCCGACATCGATCCGGAACCGCCTACCGGCGTCGTCAAGAACTGACATTGCGCCGAGGCCGCCGACATCGAACCGGAACCGCCTCACGGCGTCGACACGACTCCAGCGGCGTCGGAGCTTCAGAAAAAGGGCAGTAAGTGGAATAGAGGGCGCCTAAGGCCCTGTGGAATCCTGAGAGACTTCTCTAGGGGTTAGAGAGGTGCTGGAATCAGCTTGATTGTGCCAGGGGTGATCTGAGACTAATTCAGAGGGGTTGTGTAGAGTGAGGGAGCCAGGTCTCTAGAATTCCCCCCCTTGATCTACCTCAGTTTAGGCCTCAGCCTTGTCCAAGCCAGGGAGTAGACACCCTCAAGCCATCCATCTAACCACAAGCTGTGACTGGGCCAAATCAGCCCATAGAAATCTAAATGTGATCTGATTCTATGAGTGTCACTGTCAGCTTTTAATTATTTATTGAGAGCACTGTATCTATTGTATTTAATCTATTTATTGCTTCACTGTATTTATTGTTCCACAGTATTTATTGTCGCACAATATTTATTGGCTTGCAGTATTTATGGCCTCATAATGCACTTATATTTATGCCTTAATTATTTATGATCTCCCCTATTTATTAAATCATTAAGACTGTATTTATTTGACGTACCCTTCCACAGAAAAAGCCTTGTATATGGTGATTGTGTTATTATTTATTTAATCAGCAACTAAGAGAAAAAGAAGATAAACAGAGATATTTTCATAATTTTTACGGTGTAGAGTCGTTTTTGGAACGGATGCACGCATGGTTATTGTATGGGTATGACGTATGCTTAGCACGGTGCCTGATTCCTGACCACTCGAGCCAAGCTACCACTGTGTATGTCTGGAGAGACCCCGTTACCACCACCCTTTCCGGTGTGGGAGTGGAGAATTTCCAACATAATTGGTGTTCAGTGGTGGGATAGAGCTGTGCCTACGTATACTCGACAATAACTGTGGGTAGTCCATAGGCCTACACCGGGAGTTTTCTCAAAGCGGCCTTCCTAATTGTGAGTTTTTGTTTTTCCAAATTTACTGGTGGTGGGAGGAGGTATTGTATAAGGTACCCCCCTGCATAGTTACTGCAAATAACTGTCCTCTGACCTGAGTGGGCAAGATGGAGTTTGTACTGGAGAATTTAGAAACGTACACTGTGGCCCAACTCAGGGAGTTTTGTCAGCGGGAGGGGGTGTATTGTCCCCCAGGAGCAAAGAAGGGTGCACTCCAAACCAGCTTAAGGGCTTGGGGGGAGGCACGCCGAGAAAGCAAGGCTGAGGAGGAGGACAGGGATAGAGAGCCCGACAGTGAGGGAGCTGGTTTGTACCAACCTGAGGTGGGGAACCTGTTAGCGGGGCCCAGGACACTTTCCAGGAAGGGCAGCAGTGCCTCTAGCGGTGGCTTGTCTGAAGTGGAGTTAACAGACCGGAGGGAGAAAAGACAGCTCACATGGGACTTAGCAAGGCTGGAGAAAGAGAAGGAGGAACAGAGGATGGCTCATGAGATAAGGCTGAAAGAGATAGATCTTCAGATCCTGAGAATCGGGGCACACCCTGTACCTAACGGTGGCAGCGAAGAACGAGAGTACACCAGGGAACCCAAACCCTACCTGCCAAAGGACATAGTAGCTAGCTATGGGGTGGGTGACGATATCGCCAAGTGGCTAGCGGCCTATGAGGTCTCGTTAAGGGCCCATGGGGTTCCAGAGAAGTACTGGGGAGGGGGATTGTACAAGTACATGCCTCCAGCTGGTAGGGATGCATTATTGGCCCTCGAGGAGGATGAGCAGACCCACTACCCCACCATGAAACTGGCGCTCATAAGAAAGTTTGGACTAACACCCGAAAAGTACAGACAGAAGTTCAGGGGTAGTCACAAACTGGGCACACAGAATTGGGTGGACTTCCTGGACTATGCAAAGAAGGCACTAGAGGGTTGGATTCAGGGCAGTGAAGTGAGGAACTACGAGGGGTTGTTTGATCTAGTACTGAAGGAACACCTGCTCGAGAAATGTTTCCCTGAACTGCGTCAACACCTGGTGGATAGCAAGCTGACCAGTCCCCGGAAGCTTGCTGAGGAGGCGGACATTTGGGCTAGTACCCGGGTGTCCACAAGGGGGACTGGAGGGGATACTCAAAAGGCCGGACAGGGCGCCCCTCAGAAGAAAGAGGGAGGGGAAAAGAAAAAGGAGTTCTCCAAAGGCCCCCAAAATAATTTCCAAGGAAAGGGAACAGGATTCACCCCTAGGGCTAACCCACCCAGAAACCCTAATCCTGGCCAGAGTCAGCAGCCAAGGGTTGTCCATTGCTACGAGTGCGGTGGCGTTGGACACTATAAGGGAGATCCGAAGTGCCTGAAACGACCACCCCCTCCCATTGGAGGAAAGACCCCCGGAGTAGCTAGTGCAGTGCTCGGGGAGGAGATGCCCTTAACTAAGGGAAGGGAGTGGGCGGGTGTCACTTTAGTGTCCCTGGGAGAACGGGAGATGGTTCCTAAGATCCAGGTGCCCGCAAATACCGTAAAGTATGGGCAGTGGGTCACCATCAACGGCCAAAGAGGGGAGGCTCTGAGAGACACAGGAGCCAGTATGAATATGGTACGTAGTCAACTGGTGTCTTCAGAGCAGGTAATTCCCGATGTACTCCACCCAGCCGCAACGGCTGATGGCAGAACAGGCCACTATCCAGTGGCCGAGGTTCCCTTTGAATGGGGGGGGTGGCAGGTTCACTTCGAGTTGCCGTAAGCCCTGCCGTGCCAGTCGATTGTCTACTGGGGAATGACATGGAGCACAATGCTTGGAAGGAGGTGGAATACCGGACTCATACTGAGATGCTGGGTACACCTGACTGGGCCTGTGTGAGCACAGGGTCCGCGACTACCCGGAGAGGGAGTTTGTTTCGGCTGGAGCCTGGAACAAAGGCCCAGCCAGCTGCCAGTCAAGGGAAGAACCGAGGACAGGAGGGACGGATAGGCCACCGGAGGTGGTGGACCAGGAGTCTGCGGTGGGGGACGTTACCAAACTGGAGGACCTACCCATCCCGGCCGAGTGGCACGTGGAGGGAGGCCCGTCCAGGGAGGAATTCTGCCAGGGCCAGAGGGAGTGCCCTACCCTTGAGGGGCTAAGGCGTCAGGCCCAAGCCCAGGCAGCAGGGAACGTTGAAGGGAACTACAGTGTTTACTGGGAGGATGGCCTCCTCTACAGTGAACCCAAGGCACCCCTACATGGATCGTCACGAGCCTTGGTAGTCCCTCAACGTTATCGAGCCTTCCTTCTGGAGTTGGCTCACGAGATCCCATTGGCAGGACACCTGGGGCAAGACAAGACCTTCGCCCGTCTTGTCCCACACTTTTATTGGCCTCAAATGAAAGTGTCGTCCGATACCTACTGCCGGACATGTGTGTCTTGCCAAGCCAGTGGGAAAACAGGGGTGAAGCTGAAAGCTCCCCTGGAACCACTTCCTGTCGTTAGCACCCCCTTTGAAAGGGTGGGCATCGACATTGTGGGTCCGTTAGATCCGCCTACGTCAGCTGGTCACAGGTTTATCCTGGTCCTGGTGGATCATGCCACACGGTACCCAGAGGCAATACCTCTGAGGACCATAACAGCACCTGTTGTGGCTAGGGCCCTGATGGGAATCTTTACCCGAGTGGGTTTTCCCAAGGAAGTTGTGTCCGACAGGGGGACCAACTTCATGTCAGCGTACATGCGGGCGATGTGGAAGGAGTGTGGAGTGACCTACCGGTTCACAACTCCTTACCACCCCCAGACCAATGGTCTGGTGGAGAGGTTTAACAAAACCTTGAAAGGCATGATCAGAAGTCTGCCTGAAAGCCTGCGGAGGAAATGGGACGTCCTCCTACCCTGTCTACTCTTTTCTTACAGGGAAGTGCCACAGAAGGGAGTGGGCTTCAGCCCCTTCGAGCTTTTATATGGGCACCCTGTACGTGGACCTCTCAACCTGGTGAGAGACGGATGGGAAAGAACTCCCAGAAAGCTTCCCCAGGATGTGGTGAGCTACATGCTGGCCTTCCGGAGCCAAATGGCTAAGTTGTGGAAGCAAGCTTCTGACAACTTGGAAGCCAGCCAAGCAGTGATGAAGGCGTGGTATGACCACAATGCTCACCCGGTGGAGTTGGAGCCTGGCCAGAAGGTGTGGGTGATCGAACCAGGAGAGCTCAGCGCCCTCCAGGATCGCTGGTCAGGACCCTTTGAGGTGTTGGAGAAGAAGGGTAAGGCTACTTACTTGGTGGATCTTAAAACCCCTCGTCAGCCCCTACGGGTGCTGCACGCCAACCGCCTCAAACCCCACCATGAGAGGCCCGAAGTCATCTTGATGATGGTGACTGACGGAGCAGAGGACGCGGAAAGCGAGCCTCTCCCAGATTTGTTTGCGTCTCAAGAGAAGGATGGGTCGGTGGAGGGAGTGACTCTCTCCCCATCTCTAACTCCTGAACAGCAGGAGGACTGCCGCCAGGTCCTGGGACAGTACTCTTCGTTGTTCTCCCTTGTCCCGGGTAGGACTCACCTGCGCGTCCATGACGTGGACACAGGAGACAGCCCACCTGTGAAGTCCAAGATCTACCGGATGTCAGACAAGGTGAAGGCCAGCATTCACAGTGAAGTCACTAAGATGCTGGAGCTAGGAGTGATCGAACCTTCTAGCAGCCCCTGGTCCAGTCCGGTGGTACTAGTACCAAAAGCTGCACCACCGGGTGCCCAACCGGAACTGAGGTTCTGTGTGGACTATCGGGGACTGAATTCAGTGACCAAAACTGATGCTCATCCGATCCCTAGGGCGGATGAATTGATTGACCGGCTGGGAGCTGCCCAATATCTGAGTACCTTTGACCTTACTTCTGGGTACTGGCAGATCTCTTTGACTGATGGAGCAAGGGAAAGGTCAGCCTTCTCCACGCCCAATGGCCACTACCAGTTCTGTGTGATGCCCTTTGGGCTCAAGAACGCACCTGCCACGTTTCAGCGCCTGGTAAACCAGATCCTCACCGGAATGGAGAGTTTCTCTGCTGCTTATCTGGATGACATAGCCGTCTTCAGTAACAGCTGGGAGGATCACTTGCGTCACCTGCAAGCTGTTCTCCAGGCCCTGAGACAAGCTGGATTGACGATCAAGGCCAGCAAGTGCCAGATCGGGCAGGGGTCGGTAGTGTACCTTGGACACTTGGTGGGTAGGGGAGCGGTGCAACCCCTCCAGGCGAAGATCGAGGCCATCATGGCCTGGGAACCCCCCAAGACTCAGACTGAGGTCCGAGCTTTTCTGGGCCTCACGGGATATTACCGCCGCTTCGTGAAGGGGTACGGTACCATCGTAGCCCCCCTCACGGAGCTCACGTCCAAGAAACAACCTCGACGGGTAGTCTGGACGGAGGCTTGTCAGCAGGCCTTTGTGAAGCTGAAGAAAGCCATGTGCGAGGCCCCGGTCTTAAGGGCCTCAGACTTTTCCAAGGAGTTCATTGTCCAGACAGATGCATCAGAACATGGCATTGGGGCAGTGTTATCGCAACTCAATGAAGAGGGTCTGGATCAACCCGTGGTCTTCCTATCCTGGAGACTACTTCCCAGGGAACAGAAGTGGAGTGCAATAGAGCGTGAAGCCTTTGCAGTGGTATGGGCTCTGAAGAAGTTGCGGCCATACTTGTTTGGCTCGCACTTCCTGGTTCAGACCGACCACAGACCCCTTCGTTGGCTGATGCAGATGAAGGGGGAGAATCCCAAGTTGTTGAGGTGGTCTATTTCCCTACAGGGAATGGACTTTCAGGTGGAACATCGGCCTGGAGTGGACCACGCCAATGCAGACGGTCTCTCAAGGTATTTCCGCCTTAGTGATGAGAACTCCCAAGGGGTTGGGTAGCTCTCCCCACTTTCAGCTGGGGGGACGCGTGTTAGACCTGTCAGCCCTTTGGGTGGTCCCTCCTCATCATTATTTATTTTGTCCCACTTTTGCCTCAAACCCTGTTTGAATTTTTCCTTTTTGGGAACCACCAGACTTTTTAGTATTGATGCAGATTCAGGGAGCCATTTTATCTACCCCTGGAACTTCTGTCTGAGGGCCTGGAGCACAAAATGGTGGCCACCTGTGACATCATCAGCACCCACTGGAACCTACTAGAACCTTCTACAACATTCTGGAGCCCTGTGACAGTTGGAGGCGGTTTAGAATGTTGGGAAGCTAAGACAGAGAGTTGGCAGTTGGAGCTGGCAGTTGGCACCTGACTGGTGAAGAGTGAGCAGCAGAAACCTGAAGGAGGAAGGAGTGAGGCAGCAGGGGTGGAAACTTGTGCCTGGAGTGGGGTCCATAAACCCACCCTTGATACTAGTTCCTACTGACTGAGCCCAGCCTGGAGCCCTGTGTGGGAAGAAGCAAGAAAAAAACATCTTAAGGACCTGGACAGCAGGAACAGGCCTTAGAATCCAAGAACAGCAAGATCCTGACCTGGATACTGGTTTCCCTGGAGTCTGACGTCGAGTAGCCTGGAGACCTGGAGCCCGAGGTGGAGAAGCGGCGCTGACTGGAAAAGCAGACGTCGTACCCGGAGCCGCCAGAGGTCGAGAGAGGGCGCCGACGGAGGTCGGAGAAGTACCAGAGGTCGAGGAGGAAGTCACCCGAGGTCGAGGGAGCGGCGTCGACGGGGGAGTGAAGTCTGCCATCCGGAGTCGCCGGAGACCGAGGTGAAGCGTGCCGGAGGTCGGGAGTGGAGATCGCACTCCGGAGTCGCCGGAACCTGAGAGAATCGTGCCGGAGGTCGGGAGTGGAGGTCGCACTCCGGAGTCACCGGAACCTGAGGAGAGGAGCACCGGAGGTCGGGAGTGGGGATCGCACTCCGGAGCCGCCGGAAGTCGACATCGAGCCAAGGCCGGCCGATGTCATCGAACCTGAGGTCGCCATCGGACCGGAGCCGCCCGAAGTCGACATCGAGCCAAGATTGCCCGACGTCATCGAATCGGAGGTCGAGATCGAGCCGAGGCCGCCGACATCGATCCGGAACCGCCTACCGGCGTCGTCAAGAACTGACATTGCGCCGAGGCCGCCGACATCGAACCGGAACCGCCTCACGGCGTCGACACGACTCCAGCGGCGTTGGAGCTTCAGAAAAAGGGCAGTAAGTGGAATAGAGGGCGCCTAAGGCCCTGTGGAATCCTGAGAGACTTCTCTAGGGGTTAGAGAGGTGCTGGAATCAGCTTGATTGTGCCAGGGGTGAGCTGAGACTAATTCAGAGGGGTTGTGTAGAGTGAGGGAGCCAGGTCTCTAGAATTCCCCCCCTTGATCTACCTCAGTTTAGGCCTCAGCCTTATCCAAGCCAGGGAGTAGACACCCTCAAGCCATCCATCTAACCACAAGCTGTGACTGGGCCAAATCAGCCCATAGAAATCTAAATGTGATCTGATTCTATGAGTGTCACTGTCAGCTTTTAATTATTTATTGAGAGCACTGTATCTATTGTATTTAATCTATTTATTGCTTCACTGTATTTATTGTTCCACAGTATTTATTGTCGCACAATATTTATTGGCTTGCAGTATTTATGGCCTCATAATATTTAATTGCCTGTATGTGATGCACTTATATTTATGCCTTAATTATTTATGATCTCCCCTATTTATTAAATCATTAAGACTGTATTTATTTGACGTACCCTTCCACAGAAAAAGCCTTGTATATGGTGATTGTGTTATTATTTATTTAATCAGCAACTAAGAGAAAAAGAAGATAAACAGAGATATTTTCATAATTTTTACGGTGTAGAGTCGTTTTTGGAACGGATGCACGCATGGTTATTGTATGGGTATGACGTATGCTTAGCACGGTGCCTGATTCCTGACCACTCGAGCCAAGCTACCACTGTGTATGTCTGGAGAGACCCCGTTACCACCACCCTTTCCGGTGTGGGAGTGGAGAATTTCCAACAGAGGCCTTGACAAAATGGAAATCAAATGTTGGCACTTGTACATCTACATGACGAAGGAGCTACAAGTCTTTTGCAAGGAGAGGGGGTTGCCTGTGAAAAGGAGATCCACAATGAGGGATCCTGAGGCAACCCTGTTTTATTATGAGGAAAAACAGTGGGTAGCAGCGCTACGAGATGACTCTGAGGAGGAAACTGAGGGGGAGGACTCCCAGCCAGAGTACCAGGAGGGCAGTGGCCCTGAGAAGGAACCATGGGGGAAAGATGGGCTTGTGGAGAAAATAGTAAGATCTCAGCACGTCATTTGAGACTGAGAGAGTTAGAAAGGGAACTCAAGAGGGTTGAGACTAAGAGAGCCTTAGGCCAGGAAAAAGAAAGGTGTATAGCTCATGAACTGAGCTTGGCTGGGCTGGAGGTGGAAGCCATAAGGGAGGAGTGCAGCTCAGATGGTGGCAGCCAAAATGTGATGTCTAGTGCTGAGGGAGAAGTACACACACCGAGATGTGGCGCCTGACTTGAAGGAGTGGGTTAACATACACCAGGTGGTTCAGGATTATGAGGTAGCTCCAGTAGTGTGCAGGGTCCCTGAGGTGAATTGAGGAATCGGTACAGGGGATCATATTCCTAGTAGTGGGAGGGACACTCTACTAACTCTAGAAGAGGTGTGCAGGGAGAGGCGCTCCCTATGATAGAAGCCCTGGTAAGTGAGTATGAGACCGCCCAGAAGAGTGTTGGTTGAGTGGCAGAAACAGTCAGACACTGTCTCACCAGTATTGCGAGGGTGATTTGAAGTACTTTTCTGAGGCACTGGATGGTTTGGTGGAGAGTAGTATGGTTAACATGCCAATCTCCTGAAGGCACCAGAGCAAAATCTTGCAGGACACTGTGTCAAAAAGTAGGACATAAATCATGTTAAGATCAAGGCCGAAGATTTGCCTTCATTTAAAATGCAGCAGAGCTAGTCAGTACTATGTAATGGCCTGAAAACATTCTGAGAGCTGTCCAGAATCTGATTATCTTTTTTAAAACTTTGTTAAATCAGCATTGGCATGTGTCTCAGTGACCTTGACAAAGAAAAGCAGAAGAGAGATAGCATAAAAAATCTCAGGTTTGGACGCATCCAGGGCCATTTGTATCAGAAGGGGAATAACCTTGACATGCTTCCAGGGACCTGGAACAAATGCTGTTGACAAGGAGAGATTAATCAGTTCCAAGCAACACGGGAAGAGACAATCTCGGAGTTTTAAAAACATGTCTGGTTATAGAGGATCAGCGGTTGAGCCTGATTTGACTTTGGTCGACAAAATGCTTAGATCATTAAGATATACCTGGGGTAGAAAGTGGAGCATGGGCAGAGTGGTACTAAAGTGATTGCCAGGACTGTAATCACTGGCATTAAATGCAAATTTTGAATAAATGGCTTCCCCAGCTTCTCGCAGTCTACTGCGAGTACAGGTTTGGTAAGGCTATTTAGGAAGAAATATGACTTTTGCCGGGTTGTTTCTGCACTTTATTTTATTTGCAAAGTACACAGCACTAGATTTCTGGATCAACTTGTGGTAGGACTTGATTGCAGCTCTATGTTGAGTTCTTTTTTTATGCGTTCATAAGAGTTCCCCCAAGAGCATTCGAGAACTTTACAATGCTTTCTATCTGAGTTCAAGGTTTCATTAAAGCATGGGGTGGCATTCTCATTGCTAATGCGAACCAGCATAATGGGGATATGAATGTCTAGGACAGAAATTAACCAGGAATTTAGGGTATTGTTTGCATTCACTGCATTAGTGGCCAGCTGAGGGCGGCATTTATGAAGGAAATCTGCAAATGTTTGAATATCGAGTTGATGCCAAGGTTGTATTGCTAGAGCAGAGTTTTCAGTTTGAAAATTAACTGGGTTTTGAAGCTCTGGCATGTCTATTTGTTATATTAATTTATTAATTATTAATTATTAATTATTTGTCTTGTGTAAGTGTTTATACTAATCAACTCGTTTGTTTTAACAAGAGAGAATTACACGTGGGAATGCACAGGGGTGGGGAAATCATATCGCCCGACGCCCGAGCCATGTTGTTTTTTGTGACGGGCAAGAAGATTTAATGTCTATTTTGTACGATGGACAAGTAGACATTAAATCACGTTAGTAATACAAGCGCAGAGTACCCACAGCCAATCAGAAAGGCTGGAAGAGAGCAAGAGACTCTGATTGGCTAGCAGCCCAAGACTGAGCTCGAGCCTAGCCAGTGATTGGCTTGTGGAGTGAAACGTCAGTCTCACTCAGCTAGTGGTAGTTTGTAGCCGGCCGCTGCGAGGCTTACATTTATATTAAAAATAAGCACTGCCATAATGACCGCTTAGAAGGTGTATCTTCGTGCAACCAACTCGCTCTAAACATTAATAGAAACTCACTGCCTGAAAGCGTCTAGTGAGGCGTCCTTGTGGCTGCAAGAAGGGCGGGCTCATATTGACCTAATCGCTGCTATTGGAGCAGTGCCGTAGCCGTGCTGACTGCACCTTTTAATTGGTCGGCGCGGAGCAGATTCAAACACCCCTTTTGCGCCAGGTGTGCTGCAACAATCATAACGGAACGAAGGCTGAGAGGCGGTCTTTGAGCAGGTCGGTGTGCAGTGCTTCTCCCGGTATCATGGTGAGTGACGGCAGCAAATAGGAGCAGTAGAGGAGACCGGCAGTGTGTGTGCGCTGCATCACTGCCTGTGAGTGCTGGTGTGCAGACTACGAGCATCGCTAGCCCATGTCCAGCACCTTAGAGTGGCATCTCCTCAACCGCGGGATGGCCTGCCTGTGCGTCATTTCATCAGTGCTTTGCGGAGCCGAACTTGAGGTACACGATTACGAGTCTTTTATGTTGAATATATGTCGGGGCGGGGGGGGGGTATCTCCCTCGAAGTATCTGCACTCGCCACTCCTCTGCCCCCACCCTCTAGTAAGAGAACTCTGCCTCGCCACCCCCCTTCTCCACCCTTCTCCTCTGTAATGGAAGATACTAGAAGCAGTCAGTAGTGACCTGTCACTCCGTGACCTGAAGAGCAGTTAAACTGACATTACGCACAGCAGTGTTAATTAGCAACACAGCGGCATCCCCGGGGGCTAATTACTGCATAGCCCCCAAAGCCAGTGGTGGCAAATGGGAAGCCCCCAAATGGACACCAAAGCCTCGCCGATCGACTCCTGCCCACACTTTAGAGGTTAAGACCAGCATAGGATCGAGTGGGGCAGTACTCTCTGATACCGGAATGTAGACATATACAAATCATAAAAATAAAAACACAATGCCATACTCTATTGCTGTTTTGCAGCTGAAGCGATATGGTATGTATATTGTTTCCTAGAGCTGCGTCATATGCTTCAAAGCACTACACCAAAAACAAAGAATTCTGAAATACTATTATATTGTTCTCAAGGGGTGAACATTACCCAGTGAGTCCGACTCCACCACGGTGTTATCTCTACTATTTCCCGCCAAGGCCGTGCTGCCTAGAGGGCGGATGAAGGCCTTAGTCATTGCTCACTGTGTGACTGTGTTGATATGTGTGCATGCATCGGTGATTCATTTAGATGTGTGTCTTGCGCAGATAAGGTCATGGTTTCACGGGAGCATCAACTTGCCATTGTGAGCATTCGCATTGCAACTCCCTTGCTTACCTTGTAAAGTTTTAAGGGAGTGTAATGTACTGCCTCAAAGATCGTATTGCTCCCTGGTGTGCTAAACTCCGATGCAGAAATATGTATGTGGCCCGCAAGTCATTAGAATGTTTGTAGATGTTCCGGCTTATCTATTCATCCTTCCTCTCACAAAAAGGACAGACTTCAGCAGCCAGTTTGTTCAAAGGGTCTCCCACTTCAAATGTGAAAATATGGGGATTTGTGGCAATATAATTCTTCTACTTTCTTGTGCCTTTTTAAGGATTCCACGTCCCTAGTAGTCAAGTAAAAAGGTCAGTTTGGTGTGCGTGGCCTGTTCATCAGGTACGAGTGCTGAAGGCTCAATAAATGGAAATGTTGTGCCGCCGTGGAGGTGCAGGGGTGTTGCTATTCTTGTTCTGAGCCACATCCTCTGACTTTTTCTATGACGAAATTCCTAGTAAGTAAGAGGGTTTCCAGCCTGATGGATTAATTTGAAGAAAGGGCAGGTAAAAGCACTCCCATATCCAAAAAAAGCCAGAGCCCTCAGATAATAGAGCTCACAGCCAGCCTGGTTTTAAATGACCCGCAGAATCCAGGGAGGGGAAGGCCTAGATGAGTTATGGTAGCCTAGATGAGTTATGGTAGCGTGGGGAACAATAACGACTACCGGAAAAAGTGATCTTGTGTCAGGTTATCTCCCTGAGCAGAAGTCGTTATTATGGATACTGAGACTTTAACATTTGCACAAACTGTGTTCACTTCTTGCCTGTCTAGATTCTTAGAATTATGTACCAGCATTCCTGCGTCTCCCATCTCTAGATGGATTTATAGTCACTCAGAAGGCTGGCCACAGACTTCAGTGTAGTGTGCCCTGCCCAACAAACATCAGTAGAAGTGACACCTTTCACACTTCTGCTGTGCTAGCAGCAACACATGCTTCCATGCCACGGGAATGTGATAAAACTGGAGGATAAGTGCAGAAACTGGCAGATGCTTTTAAAACTTGCATTTAATTTTCATTAAAGCTGTCCATTATAGTACTACTTGAAGGTGACAGACCAAAAAAAGCTAAACAATTTTTGCTACTGCTTTGACCGCACCCACAGACTCATTCACCCTGCATCCTTTTTGTGCAGCATAATTAAGTTTCCATTCTTTTATAATGTACTTCAACGACCACTGAGCCTACAGCACCTTCTCCAGCCTCACATACTGTGCCTGCTACCAATACTGCACTCACACTGCCCTTGCTTCCACCACTGCACTCACACTGCCCCCTACATGCAGTATTCAGAACTGGGCATGAGAAGGAGTAGGGCCAGGCCTCCTGTCACAGTCTCAAGACTGGGCAAAGGGAGCAAATAGTCACATACTGCAAAGAGAGAGTGGGGCTGCTTCATCACCATATTACCAACCACCATCCCTATGCCAATCACACACACGCATACCAATCCTGCTCCCTCCCTCCCTCCTCCCCTTCCCCAGTTACAGGCAGAGCTGCAGATTTCAAACCTTGGGGACCACGTTTGAGTCTCAGCGTTGCTAAACATCCAGCGATTCTGGGCAGTTCCCTTAATCTGCCCATGCCTAAATAACATGAAGATGACCTTGTGTAAATGTAACTGGTGTTCATTAGAAGCGCTCGCCTACGGGTCATGTTTGCGCTATGACAAAAACCTGAAAAAAAATAAACGCCCACACCAGGCTCACATTACAAGCTTGGTGCTTTCCTTTCACAGATGAAGCTGACTCCCGGTTTAACGGTGAAAGGCAAGAATTGATGTAGGGACAGGAGTAGGTGGGACAAGTAGATTTTACAGGACATGTAGATCTCAGTGGCATTTTGTCCCTTGGCCAAGTAGATTATTTTAAAAATTCCACACCCCTGGGTGTGCTGTTTAATAATAATGTGCGTGTTTAAAGATTGCTGTGTGTTGTTTATTTTTAAGTATAAAACGCTTTTCGGATTAATACTTTTCTATGTTGCAAGAGCTAGATAATTGCATACACATAAGGGTATTAGTGGGGTTAACACTGTTCAATCACTATGCTGTGGTAATGTTGTTTTTGTCTCTTTTAATTAAGATGGTCTATTGTAGCCTATTGTGGCCTAAACAAAGATGGCTGACATGTAAAGCCTGGCCTCGAGTAGAAATTTGTGACGAGAGAGAGCCTTGCTGAATATGGTCCTGAAGTCAGCTGACCACAGTCCTTGCTTTGCCTGGTTGAAACTTTCCGTGAGGACAGCAGCAGTTTTGGGCGATCTCCAAATGAAATGAAGCGTCCTTGGCAGCTTTGGGAAACAAAGGAGCTTTAAAGAAAGACTCTGAACTATGATCTCATTGCCGAGGAGACGTGGAAACTACAAGATACAAATGTATTTTTTGGTTCCTGTTCCGTTATGTTTATTTTGTGATTTTTCCTGAGCGGAGATTTTCAAATGTAGCGATGCTACATCCTTTCCTTCTCGCTTTGCTCAGAGGTTTGACGGAAGAAGTTAATACAAATTATATTTTCCTTTGTTTGACTTACTATAAGAATTGTTAGCCTAGAGAGGGTTTTTGCCACTTGCCATTTGCCTTTTGCCGCGTTCCGAATCTGCGTTGGTGAAGATCGTTGCTGAGAGGACTTTGTCTTGAGAGACTTTACCGAGAGACTTGTCCTGACCCGTTCTGACGTTTAGCTAGAATAGGTAACTATGAGAAAAATGATTTATTCTGATTGATTTTCTTTGACTAATTTTAGATAAAGCAATATAATTTTGAATATGGTGTTGGTTATTATTTCTTGTCAATTATTGAGTATCTTATTTTGATTATTATTGTATAGATTGTTTAGATTATGTTTAAGGGCAGTCTCAATAACTAGATCTTATCGACCCCGATATAGATGCAGGGTGTTTAGGAGTTTTTTCTTTCCACAGGTTATTGCTGGTAGAGTATTTGAGCGTATGTTAGTGAAATGGGCCCTAGTGTATGAAGAATGTATGTGCGTGTAACTGTGAGATTACTCTATCCGTGGAAGTAGGGATATTATATACACCCTGATCTCTATCAATTTCCTGGTAGCAGAGTAGGATGGTTATTGATGATTGTCTTGATCTGATTAGATTACATATTGATTATTGATTATTGATGTTGGTATATGTACTAATACTATATGTTGGAGTTGTCATGTTAAATTATATGTAGTGCTTCTGGAACTTGGAAGCTGGTAGCAGTTCCGTAGTAGGGCAGAGGGAAGTATATGCTGCTCTCGGGAAAGACGGGATTGTTGGTCCTGTATGTATGCAGGAAAATTCACATTGTCTGAGTTCGGAATCAGTGACATTATTGTATGTTACTATTAGAATATATTTCTGGTATATAAGGAGTGTGTATGGTAGTGAAGGTTATCTGTGAAACTCTGGTCTTAAGTCCCAGGGATCCGTAAGGTTTACCGTTAAAGCTTATCGCGGGAGGAGTAATAGGTATTCTCTGAGCTTGTTTGAGGAACTGGGCAGGGTAAACTGCTTGGTTAATGTGTGTTATAATTTTGTAGTGGAGCAGATTGTTTGCTGTTCTCGGGAAGCAGGATTCTGTGTGTATGTACTATATTTTCTTGTATGAATGTGCGTGAATGTATATGCATTTAGTTGATTGTAAGACTCTTTGGACAAGTCCTAGAGGAAACAGTTAATGAATGTATGTTAGAAGGGCAGAGTAGAGGGATGTGCTACTGTGTCAACGAGAGGTTCTTGTGAAATAGATTTCTTTTACTATTCTGTGGTTAGCGAAGCAGACAATGGAGATGTTTATATGTTGTAACTAATAGATTTTGTAGAAATTTTGACACGAAGTCTACTGAAAAGATTTTGTAAAGGAGGGGTAGACGAGTGACAGGAGACAGGAGACAAGCGACTGCAGCGTCTGCTGACGTCAGGAAGACTGCGCTCTGATTGGATAATAGATCAGAATAGTGTTCGCGCTGGGATTGGTGCGTTGGTGTGAGCCGCGCAAGGATTGGAAGAGCTATTCTAGTGACGTAGACGCTCCAGGATTGGTGTGTTAGTGTGAGTCGCACTGTTATTGGTTGAAAATCTGTATTGTATATTTATAATACGGGAAAAGAGTAGAAGTTTTGGTAAAAACTAAAATGTATTACCAAGAAGAGAAAAAGAAGAAAACATTCTTTGGAAAAATTAAAAAGTGATTTAACAAGGATAAAGATGTTAAGACGAGAGAGGGTGAATTGTTACCTCCACCGAAAACACCTGCATCCTACATGGCTGCAAGATATGGGTATCATACCTGTATATGGTTGGAGAATTGGGTTAGGTATACCAAAGAGGATGGTGTTCTAGCATTTCCAGAACATGGTTCATTTAATTTGGCCGTGTTGAGAAATTTACGGGAAAAGATGTTATGTCTTGACCCGAAACCAAGACCTACACAGTTTGAGGCTTTAGTGGAATGGGAAGAGGAAGTACATGAGCGAGAAAAACAGAGATCTGGAGGACAGTACAGGTACATGTTTGGGAGGAGACATGATCGTGAGACTCATCATGATCGAATGAAAAGGTGGCGAGATGCTAGTATGTCAGAGGGATTATATCCAATGAGAACAGTTGAAGAAGGAGCAGAGAGGGTTCCTGAGTCAGAAATGAGAAGATATGGAGTTAATGAATATGAGGATGAAGTCTTGAATGACATGATTTACAAAAGACCACCTCCATATAGACCAGAACCAGATGAGAGTACACCAGTTGTTTCTCCAATAAGAGATACAGTTTGTATCATTGAGACAGAAAATGTGACATCTGAATCAAGAAGTGGTAATTCTTTCAGGGAGAAAGGGAATCGAAGTGGTGACGAAAATGCAAGAGAATTAGTTAGAACTACAACAGAGCTGACTGAAAAGATTAGGGAGTTAACGAAGAATCTGGAAGCTGTTACGGTGCCTGTAACAATAGGTCCGGTTATGCCTGTGTTTGACAAGCAGAGAATAGGTGAAAATGGTTTGGTGATTCCATATGTTGGGAATAATTTGATAAGTTCAGTTGGTCCTTCAGGAGATTCAGGAAAAAGGACAGGAAGTAGTGACCTGAGACATTCCAGACATGACACATGTAGTGAAATATTAGATGCTAGTGAAGCTAATTGTTCAGGGATGCCAATTTTAGAACCGCAAAAGAGAGTGGTTCCAGTGAGAAAAACTACTGCAATAACAGCTGAAGATTTGAATGATTGGATGAAAGTTCTTCAGAAAAAGGATAAAGATTCACAAACAATTGATGTGGCTAGGTTACGGGTAGAATTAGAAGAGCTTGTTACAGGGACAGTTCCAACAGAAATTCTTAAAAGTCATCAAGATGGTGAATTAATGTTCATGTGTAAAAACATTACCTGGAGAGCGAGAAATACACATGACAGGTTAAGAGCAATAGCGAATGAGCAGGGAGTTGACATTGATAAGGTTAAAGCTTTGCAAAAAACCTACAGGATGGATTTTTCAGAAAAGGATATTGAAAATTTGAATGCAACTGGTAGAACAGGACAGATTAAAGAAATGGTTGCATTATTGCGAAGATGGGGAGATGTAGAAAAATGGAAGGATAGGTGGTATAAGAAAAGAGAGGAATCTGAAGATAGAACAACTTATTCAGCTTTTCCAGTGAGAGAAAAAGAGAAACCAGTGGATAATTATCCTATGAGAGAAATACCTGGAGGAGGATATGTACATGTTCCATGGACCAGACAGGATATTTTATCATTTACGAATGATTTCCCTCGATTGAGAGAAAAGCCCGTCGAGTGGTATAGGCAGGTAGATAGGTTTGTGAAATTGTCAAAAGTGCTGTGGATTGACCTGAATAGTCTGTTTGATATAATTGTTCCAGCAGACTTGTGGACTGAGTGTAAAATAGTTGTGAGTTGGCCTACTGAGGAATATCCAAGAGATCCAAGAACAGGAGCACCAGATCCAGAGGTAATGAGAAAGTACGATCAGGTGATGGTATACCTGAAGAGTAAAGTACCTGCAAAAGAGACAGATTGGGTAAAAATAGATAGAACACAACAGGAAGCAAAAGAATCAGTTCATGCTTTTTACGAGAGGCTGATACTGGCGTTTAAACAATTCAGTGGAGATGAACACCTGGGTGACAAAGATTTGAGTCATTTTGTATACAGATTTGTATATGGCCTGAGACCTGAAATTGGTGAGAGAATTCGTGAGCACACAGTGGATTGGCAGAGTAAGAAAATAGATGAGATTCTGAGACATGCTAAATACTTCAGTGATGAAATTGAAGCAAAACAAAGAAAGCTGAAAGAGAAAGCAATGTGGGCACAAGTGAAAGTTGCAGAAAGACAGGAAGCACAGTTGATGGAACAGGCGAATAATCCAGGAAATAATGCAGGGAATAGACCTAGATATGCGGGGAAAGGAAAGGGGAATCTTGAGGAAGCAAAAAAGAAGTTTCCTTGTCACAACTGTGGCCAATTGGGGCATTGGAGATCGGAGTGTACCAATCCACCATTAGTGAATAATGAGGGAAACTCCTTGAATCAACAGGTGCAGAACGAGGGGAAAAATCAACAGCAGCAACAGCAGAAAGTTGTGAGACAGCAGAGCCAAGAGCCAAAACCGCCCTTACCGCAGAATAGAGGAGCACAAAAGTATAATCAGGATTCGGGATTTTACAATGATGAGCAGGTAAACAAACCAAGGCGTTCTAATCAGGTACAACAGTACTTGTTAAAGAATGAAGAGAGTGAATCTGAGGGTGATTATTGACGATGCCGAAGAGAGGAGGAAGAGTGCATACTTGGTGCAACTCTAGAAATAGACCAGGCAGGACCATTTGTGGATGGGAAAATAAATGAAGAGAGTGTTACTTTTTTAGTAGACACAGGTGCGACAAGATCAACTGTCAGGTCAACAGATGTTAGAAATCTTCCTCTCTCGGATGAAGCAATCCAAGTAGTTGGTGTAGCCAATACACAAATCAGAACACGTCTTACGGAACCAGTAAGAGTACAGATAGGGAAATTTTCAGACATGCACAGATTTATTGTCTGTGACACGAGTCCAGTGAACCTGTTAGGTAGGGATCTGTTGTGCAAGATGAACTGCACAATTTTCTGTACACCGGATGGAATAGCTTTTGAAACACCAGATGAGGATGTTTTGTACCGAGTGACTCTAGAAAATAGGGAAAGTGAGTTAATTGGTGCATTTGCTGTGTTTGATCCGGAGAATTTGCCTCGAGAGCTGAGGGACACAGTGAAAAGGACAGTTTGGGATTTTACTGGAGAGGATGTGGGATTGATGAATAATGTAGATCCAGTGAAAATTGCAGTGAAAGAGGGAATTACATATCCTTGAGGTTCCGTATGACACGGGACCGCAGTTTTGAGTGGTAACGAATATGGATGAGTTTGGTATCTACGAACCGCAAATGACGAGTATAATGGGTGTACGCAGTTTCGCTATGCAGCCACGTATGGTTCGTCTCATTTTTGGGTTCGTTCATCTGGACCCTCGGGTTCCATTTTAGATACAGCATCCATTTTGTTTCTTGCCCTCAGGTAGCCAGCGAACGGGCTTCTTGTCCGCTCCGTGACCCTGGGACTCTCAAGCTTACACGAAGGACACGTGTTTCTTTGAGGTGACTTTTACGATGAGGGAAACGACACGACTAAGGCAGATGGCCCCGCTCGAGGCTCATCTTGCCGCGCCGGTCTATTGTTTCAGCCATGCATACATTAGACATGAGGTCTTTGACCCCTCTATCAAGTTTCCTTTATTTCCCCCAACACTCTTTTCTAACCTGTTGTGCATCCTTGTCCTTTCCTTGCATCTGTTTTTCGTCCTTCCTCTTAATGTGTTTATGGTTAGGATGGAATGTGTTTATTGCGGAGGAAATATGTTTTTACAGTTGGGAACCGGCAAGACTGTCGTAATTATGTTCCGGCCTCCTGAGACATGAACACTACCCTTTTGAAGTTTATTGTGGGAACTGAGTTGTAACCTTTGTTCGCCATACTGCGCTATGGCAAAAACCTGTATAAAAGGACCGACCCACTTCTACTAATTTGAAGCAGTCTCCGAGAACCTACACGTTGTGTACTTCTTGTGACCTCTGTATCCCTGCAGTAAATAAACGCTGATCTCTGACGTCGCCGGAAGTGTTCCGTGTCTCTGTGTTTAGTACGCCAGAACAGGTAACCCACGAAGGTTTCAGGTGTTGTTCCCTGGCACCGCTGGGTCTTAAGAATAACCCAGTCCTTCAGTTGGCGCCCAACGTGGGGCGACATCAACGGTACCGGTCCAAAGCCCGACGATCGTGAGGAACTTCGTGTGAAATCTCCGAGGGAAGGTGCACCCCGCTTCATCGATCCAGTTGTCGAAATAAGTGGCCCGACGTCTTTTCCCGCGAAGATCCCCGCCTCCTGACGGCTGCGACGGACCGATGCCCTGACTGTCGACCTGTTTTGGCGCCTGGCGTAGTCCTTTGTACGGCGAGACGATCGACGGACCTTCCTGGTGACGCCATTGTTCTCTCAGTTAAGTATTTGTGGGTCGCTCCCAGTGTTGCTTTGTTGTTTGCATGGTTCCATAGCATTCGTGGTTCTTAGTAGTTGGGTTTTATTTGACGATTGCAATTGCCAAAACCGAGGGTCTTGCATTTTTGTGAGGACATCGTAATTCGATAACCCTTGAAGTTTGTAAACTCGGTTAGTGTGCGCGATGCCTGGCCGTAGTACTTTGTTTGGGTTTCTCAAATGTTGCAGCATGGATTCCCGGCAGGAGGATTCATGTCCGATACCTCCGGTTGGAACTCCGATTTACGAGCTCTATAGTCGTCATGGCGTGGGTCCTATCGTATATAATGACTATTGGGTTCGCTACACTAAAAAGGATGGCGTCCTCAGTTGGCCGTCTCATGGTAGTTTCGAGACTGCCGTTTTAGATAATTTGGAAGCTAAATTGTTTAAAAAGAAAGCTAGGCCGGCCATGTTTGATTCCTTCCGGTTGTGGCGGAAAGAGGCCAAGCAGAAAGAAATCAAACAGAATAAGAAAAATAAAAGAGAAGGTGTTATTGCAGTGATGCGAAATGCAGAACAATATCAATTAGACAAAGATGAGAAAGAGCAGGAAGTTAGTGCTCGGCTACACCATATGGCAGTGGATAAGTGTTATCCGGTGCTACCATCTAATATCGATAAGACAGGAGAAGAAGCGATGGAGGATCCGCTCTTGTCTTATCTGATGAAATCGCCACCTCCCTATGCTCCCGATGTTATGGGTCCCGTGCGTCCACCTCTTCCTCAACACGCTGTTTTGGCGGCTGCTGGTCAGCCCGCCGTTCCTCTCGTACTCCCGAATCCCCTTGGGCCCCAGATCGTACATCCTCTTGTTCCGGCTTCTCTCCCTACTGCACCTTTCCAAGTCCCTCCTCAGCCTGCTGTTCCCGTTGCTCCTGCTGCTGCGTCTACTTCTACTGTTTCCACCCCTATTGTTGCTGCGCCCGCATCTTCTTCCTCTTCTCCTTCTGTTCGTAGTCGTCTTTTGACGGCTGTTGCTTCTCTTTATTCTCCGCTTTTTGGGCCGATACTTGGCTCGACTCTTTCAGATGTCGCTCAAAGGCGCAGTCAGCTTCCTGATGGTAGGGAACGTGAATCGTTGGTGAAAACGGCACGTAGATGGATTCGTAACCCTGTTAAATACACCTCACGTGTAGTGTTTGAAACGTTCTCCCAGTTTAATGTGCCTACGCAACGATTTGTGTTTGAAGAACTGTGTAACTCGTTGAAGGAGGAGTGGGACGATGATGTGACAGATAATGTACCGTCAGAGGTTTCTGAGCTGCAGCATCGGTTTGCCTCGGGTGTAATCGTAGGCGACAAAGTTCGAGAGGCTTTAGAGCACTTGTTATCCTTTCGATGTACAGTGCAACCTCGTGCGTTGTTTAAGGACGAGACTGCAGAATGGATGGCACAACCTGGTCAATATCCTATGCGAGAAGTTCCTCCGGTATGGATGCCAGGTGATCCTGCTGCTAACCCTCCTGTTCCAGGCCGTTTCCAGAGAGTGTGGATACACCTCCCTTGGAAACGATCGGAAGTTTTGCAAGTGAAGCAATCTTTGCCCGATCCCCGTAAGAATCCTGCAGGTTATTATAAGGAGCTGTCCCAATTGGTGGATGCTACTGTTATGAACCTAGCCGATATTGATATGTTGTTTGGCAATGTGGTGCCTCAGCCGATTTGGGCAAAAATTCGTCACGAGAATCACGCAGCCGAGTTAGGCGGTGACTGGGCTGCCCTTACGGCGGCAGATGCCCAGCAGGTCGGTGGGGCTAAACCTGAACAGCTTATTGTGGCTTTGCCTCAGAGGATAATTACCCTCATGAAAACGCTTATGCCAGCGATGCGCGTCAATTGGGACAAATTATCAGCATGCAAGCAAAAGAGGGATGAAAGCGTTTCTGATTTCTTTACGAGATTCGAGGAAGCGTTTGTTGATCATAGTGATCAGGATATGGGATCTGAGGGTGGTCAGCGGCTGTTTGTTGATAAGTTTGTATCGAACTTGCTGCCCGACCTTAGCAACAAGTTGAAGAATTCTGAGAGTTCGTGGGCTGTTTCTACCACTGCCCAAATATTGGCTACGGCCCAATATTACGAAAACAGAGAAAAAGAGGAAAGTGAGCGTGCAGATAAGAAAACGAAGGATCTTAAAACTAAGGTCTTATTGCAGCAAGCCTATCCTCCGCGTTCGCATTTCAGTGATACACAACAGCAAAATAGATCACAATCACAGTTCTCCAGGTCGCAGACGCGAAATGCTTCCCCCGCACCTCGTTTTGTGCTGGGATATAATCAATGCGCATATTGTCATGGGGAGGGCCATTTGAAGTTTGATTGTCCGGTTCTCCGTGATAGGAACAATGGTGCGTCGGCTCGAGGAGGACGTAGTGGCCCTCAACAGGCTTCCCGTGGTAGAGGTCGCGGAGTTACCCAGAATCAGGCCGAACGCTTTGCAACGTCTTCGGACTCGCAAAATTGTTTCGATAGGCGCGAACCATCGTCCGGTCGGTCTGCACAGTATCATGTGGATGACTGTTATGTTGAGTGTGATGTTGATACGGTTGGTATCTATTAGGACAGCCATAGACAAAGGAAGGGAGAAGTATCAGTTCCGGTTGATCAGAGAGGGCCTTATGTTGCAGTAGCCACTTTGGGCGTCGTTGAGCCTTTTCTGTTGGACACTGGTGCAGCAAAAAGTTCCATCATGCATTCGAAACTCCCTGGCGCGCCTTTGTCTGGCTTAACGAATGTTTCCGTTGGATTTTCTGGCTCCTTTGATTTTGACTACTGGTTGTGGTGAGAATCTTTTGGGTCTGGATTTGTTGAAAAGGTTACATGCGACTTTGTACTGTTCTCCTACGGGTGTGGAGCTTACGTTGGGTAAGAGCGTGATTTCCCCTATGTATTTATCGATCGACAAGCTCCCACCAGAATTGAGATCTCTTCCGGACTACTTGTGGGCGACAGGTCCCAATGACGTGGGCCTGTTGGATATACCACCTTATGTTGTCCAACTGAAAGTTGGTGCGCGTTTGCCACGCATACCCCAGTATCGTATTTCCCTTGATGGTGAAAGGGCACTATTAGCGATCATTTACGACTTGATCGGTAAAGATGTTATTGAGGAGACACGGGGTAATGTGTGCAATAGTCCCGTGTTGCCTATTCTGAAACGAACGGATCCCTCCAAGCCTCCTGTGTACCGTCTAGTTATCGACTTACGGGAGGTGAATAAAGTCGTTGTTCCGCAGTTTCCTGTGGTGCCAGACATTACAGCTTTACTGACTCTGATTCCAGCCACTGCGTCATGGTTCTCGGTCATCGATCTGAAGAATGCGTTCTTTAGCATTCCGATTGCTGAGGAAAGCAGAGACTTGTTCGGGTTCTCATTAGGTGGTCGCAGCTTCAGATTCAAACGCGCACCACAGGGCTACTGTGAGAGTCCATCAATCTACAGCCAAGCTCTTAAGAGCCAACTTGATGCGTTTGTGTTACCGGCTGGTGCAGCCTTGATTCAGTACGTTGACGATCTGTTGATCGCTGCTGACACCGAACAGCTTTGTAGGACTGCTACAGTGTCACTGTTACAGCATCTTTGTGACTTACATCATAAAGTGTCACCTTCCAAACTGCAATATTGTTGTCAAGAAGTAACCTATCTAGGTCACTTATTGTCAAAGGCGGGAAGAAGGTTGACCCCTGAAAGAATTGCAGCAATTGCTCGAATGTCTGTGCCAACAACTCAGAGAGATGTGCGTGCCTTTCTAGGTATCACGTCATACTGCAGACAGTGGATCCCGAACTTTTCACTGTTAGCGAAGCCATTGGTAGCTCTCACGTGCAAGGACGTTTCGACTCCTTTGCCTTGGACGGAGGAATGTCAGAAAAGTTTTTCCGAATTACGTGATTCATTGTGTTCGGCTCCTGTGTTAGGTACTCCTGATTACAGTAAGCCTTTCACATTATACGTCCATGAGAGGGACGGTTGTGCGTTGAGTGTTTTAACGCAACAATTTGGTGATAAACAGCGTCCGTGTGCATATTTTTCCTCGACCTTAGACCCGGTAGCTAGAGCGTTGCCGAGTTGCTTGAGGGCGACAGCGGCAGCGGCGGCGTCTATTCGACAGTCCGCAGGCCTGGTCATGGATAATATGCTCATAGTAATGGTTCCGCATGCAGTTGATACGCTCTTGAATCGGACAAAGACTCAACATTTGACGAGTGCAAGGTTGTCTGGGTACGAGCTGACCCTTTTGGCAAGTCATATACAGATTAAACGTTGTAATGTACTGAATCCGGCGACATTGTTGCCGATTAATATGGAATCAGATGATGTGCTGCCACATGATTGTTATTTACGGACTGAGGAAGAAACAAAAGGTCGTGTGGACCTGAAAAACACTCCCTTGGCAGATCCCGATGGTACTTTGTATGTGGATGGTTCTTGCTTCAAATTGCCGAATGGCGATGTGACGACTGCGTATGCTGTAGTGACGTTGAGCACGGTTGTGGAAACTGCGAGATTGAATCAGAATTCCGCACAAGCGGCAGAGTTAATTGCATTGACAAGAGCGTGTGTTTTGTCGAAGGGAAAGCGAGTGAATGTGTTTACTGACAGTCAGTACGCGTTTGGTGTTGCGCATAATTTTGGAAGATTGTGGAGAGAAAGAGGATTTATGACATCGCATGGTACGAAGATCCAACACGGGCAGCTTGTGAATGATCTTTTGGATGCACTTACATTGCCTAAACAAGTGGCGATCGTTAAATGTAGTGCACATCGGAAAGTGACGGATGATGTTGGTCGTGGTAATGCGTTTGCGGATGAGACTGCTAAAGAAACGGCTAGGAATCTTGCGACTCGAATGTATGCCACGAGTTCAGTGAGGTGGCCGACGGAGACTGGTATGTGTGAGAATACTGTTGAGAGTGTGAAAGCAATTCAGAACGAAGCTACTGAAGCTGAAAAGACCAAGTGGGAAGAAAGTACAGGAAAATTGGATATGCATGGATGTTGGGTTGACCTGACGGAATGTCAGAGGTGGATGTTACCAGATGCGTATGTATTAGCTGTTGTGACGATGGCTCATGGGTTGTCACATATTAGTGCGAAAGGAATATGTAAGTTCTTGTCCCCTGTATGGAGGAATGAGGGTATTGCTAAGTGTGCCGAAAGAGTGGTTAAGAATTGTATGGTGTGTTTGATGCACAATCCCGGAAAAGGTACCCCCACTCCGCCTGGTCATTTCGCTCCTCCTGCTTGTCCCTTTGAGGTTATCCAGTTGGATTTTATCCATATGGAGAGATGCAATAACCTGAAGTATGTTTTGGTTGTGGTTTGCGCGTTCTCCAGATGGATTGAGGCCTATCCTCTTAAGGATAATACTGCCCTGTCCACAGCAAAAATCCTGCTGAAGGAGTACTTTCCTAGGTACGGAATGCCACGGATTGTGTGGTCGGATAATGGAAGCGAGTTTGTGGGAAGTGTGATGCAGAGTGTGTGTAAGGGCCTTGGAATTCGGCAGAAATTCCACAGTGCTAATCATCCTCAGGCAGCGGGTTTGGTTGAAGGGTACAATGGTACCCTGAAGCTGAAACTCGCTAAGATTCAAGCTACGACTGGTCTGTCATGGCCTGATGCCTTGCCTCTGGCTCTCCTATCGACAAGAGCAACCGTACACTCTCGAGTAGGGCTTAGCCCATATGAGATTGTGTTCGGTCGCCCTGCGAATATTTGGGGAGTCCCGAGGCCTAGGGCTTTTGATAGTCTTGAGTATCCAATGTTGATTGATTATCTGCATGATTTGACCACTAAACTACGGTTAATCCATCAACAGGTCTTTGAAGCTCTACCGGCGCAGACAGAGGGTTCTGGACACCAGCTCCGGCCAGGGGACTGGGTGGTTACCCGAAATTTTGGTCGGAAACGTAACTTGGAGCCAAGATTCGTTGGACCCTTTCAAGTTTTGTTGACGACGAGGACAGCGGTTCGACTGGAGGGCCGGAAAAACTGGGTCCATGCCAGCCACACAAAGAAGGTACCGATCCCTTTACCAACTGACGGTTGGGTGAGGACTGGGATTTCGGCCACAGAAACTGAGACTCCTTTGCACTTTGTGCCGTTTAGTGACGCTCAACTTGTGGATGAGGATTCATCACTGCCAAACCCATATGTGGAGTCATCAGTAGCAGAAAACCCAAGGTCTGACTCGTTGTCCACTTCATCGAATCCTGTTGCGCCAGCTGAACAATTGTTTGTAGAGCAAACTCGACCTGGAAGAAATCGATACTTTCTTCGTTCAAGGACTAATAAAAATTAATAGTATGATGGTTTTTGACGTTACGAATATTATGGACAATTACATCCTTTCTTTTTTGAGTTTTTATGTGCCTTTCCACTGCTAAGAGATTTGTAATAAATTTGAAAGTTTCGAGGAAACCTCTCCATCCGGGTCACCGTAGGGCCGTGCGGGTACTCCTTTCTGTTTAGCAGGTTTCTGACGCTAGGTCGGTTACTTTTGTCGATTCCTGGGAACTCCTGGGGATTGAAAATCGCTACTCAGAACGAAGTGCGTCAAGTACGTCACGGACGGTTTGTAGAGGATGGCATTCTCTAAGCTGTTGGAAGTAGAAAGGATGTCGGCGCAGAGATCAGAATTAAGAAGAGTTGTACGTACAAAATGTTTTTTGTTTCAGGTGTTCCTACTGTTCCTGACCGTATCTATGTTATTGGTGGGTGGAGTGTATTTTGGAGTACAGTTGTTATTACCTTCTGTTTCACCTACCTTTTCTCCTAAACTAAGCTCCCTCACCACTGTTTCCCCACATTCTTTTCATCCTCTGCCTCAACATGAACAGGTTAGGCGTGCGGAATTTATGAATAACTCCTTCGTTCAACTTCTACATCAGCATCAGTTGGTGATGAATACTACCAATTGTTGGGTGTGTGGGTTAATGCCACATACCATGGATAGGGGTATTCCATATTTGGTCCTTCCTTACAGCTCCCAGGGTTCGGCTCGAGCATTCCAAACTATGTTCCGTAGTGCACTAGATTCCTACCCCAGTCGAGAGCCACGTTCTGCCAATTTTGGTCCTGGGCCGTATCACAAACCTTTGGCGATAGCGATAGCGGATTTGGATAGAGATGTTTTTGATGCATCGCTTATCCCAAATGAAGAGGTACAGGCTTATAAGGATCTGAGCGAGGCTGAGTATAGTACGTCAGTGGGTGATAGACAGCTTAAGAGCTCGTCCCCAATATGGATTGTACCACACCTCGGTAATTTCTGCTTGAAAGGTTTGGGTCGAAATCCGAGAGCACAACTTGGGAACAGTGCTTGCACTGATACGTATGTTCTACCCATGCTCTCCTCCCCTGTTTTTCTGACTGCTAAGGGCACCTATTTTGTATGTTATGAACGCGCATATACATGGTTACCCCGCGACTTTTCGGGTACCTGTTATATTGCGAATCTTTTACCTCCGACTTTCACAGTTGCTTCAGACTACCACAGAACTAGAGTCATGAGAGGCGTTATTAGTAAAGAGGACACTGCTGGTCAAGAAGCAGGAGACTTCTTTAAAGGTTTCTTGCCGTTTTGGGGACCTATGGTTAATAGTAGGAACCTAAGACAGTTGACCCGTGTAGTTGAGTCGACTGCTAATATTACTGCAAATGCCCTTGGTAATCTAACAGCTGAACTACAGGCGGATAGACTCATGACGTTGCAGAACCGTATGGTTCTAGACGTTGTTCTTGCAGATAGAGGGGGTGTGTGTAAAATTATCCATTCGAGTTGTTGCATTTTTATTCCTGACAATGCTCCAACTGTATACCAAGCCATCTCGAAGTTGCACAAGATTTCCGAGTCCATACACGTGGACGAAGGTAATTGGACGCTCCTAGGATGGTTGTGGGGCCTAATGTCAACCTGGGGTTGGAAGATTCTAATGATCGTAGGGGCTGTTGTAAAGTTTCTGTTCACGTGTTGTCTTTGTGTACAGTGTGGTCCTGCCTTATGTGGCCTATGTGCTGCGACGTGTATAAGGCGGCCATCTGTTACCAAGGAGACATTGATGAATAGGATGATGTTCCAGCAGCAGCTGAACGATCTGATGAATATTGACATAGATTCAGATCTTGACTAGTGCTTGCCTACATGAGGGCAAAAGGAGGGTCTGAGGTTCCGTATGACACGGGACCGCAGTTTTGAGTGGTAACGAATATGGATGAGTTTGGTATCTACGAACCGCAAATGACGAGTATAATGGGTGTACGCAGTTTCGCTATGCAGCCACGTATGGTTCGTCTCATTTTTGGGTTCGTTCATCTGGACCCTCGGGTTCCATTTTAGATACAGCATCCATTTTGTTTCTTGCCCTCAGGTAGCCAGCGAACGGGCTTCTTGTCCGCTCCGTGACCCTGGGACTCTCAAGCTTACACGAAGGACACGTGTTTCTTTGAGGTGACTTTTACGATGAGGGAAACGACACGACTAAGGCAGATGGCCCCGCTCGAGGCTCATCTTGCCGCGCCGGTCTATTGTTTCAGCCATGCATACATTAGACATGAGGTCTTTGACCCCTCTATCAAGTTTCCTTTATTGCCCCCAACACTCTTTTCTAACCTGTTGTGCATCCTTGTCCTTTCCTTGCATCTGTTTTTCGTCCTTCCTCTTAATGTGTTTATGGTTAGGATGGAATGTGTTTATTGCGGAGGAAATATGTTTTTACAGTTGGGAACCGGCAAGACTGTCGTAATTATGTTCCGGCCTCCTGAGACATGAACACGACCCTTTTGAAGTTTATTGTGGGAACTGAGTTGTAACCTTTGTTCGCCATACTGCGCTATGGCAAAAACCTGTATAAAAGGACCGACCCACTTCTACGAATTTGAAGCAGTCTCCGAGAACCTACACGTTGTGTACTTCTTGTGACCTCTGTATCCCTGCAGTAAATAAACGCTGATCTCTGACGTCGCCGGAAGTGTTCCGTGTCTCTGTGTTTAGTACGCCAGAACAGGTAACCCACGAAGGTTTCAGGTGTTGTTCCCTGGCACCGCTGGGTCTTAAGAATAACCCAGTCCTTCATCCTAACATTCCTCAGTACAAAATGACACCAGAAATAATTGAGGGAATAACTCCTATAATTGAGAAAATGATTCAGCAGGGAGTCCTGAGAGAACTACTGAGTAGTCCGTGTAATTCACCGATAATGGGGCTAAAGAAGCCTAATGGGAAATTCAGGATCGTACAGGATCTGAGAAAAGTTAATCAAATTGTGGTGGCATGTTGTCCTATTGTGCCAAATCCATCAGTGATCCTGTATCAGATTCCACATGATGCTGAGTGGTATACAGTGATTGATTTGTGTCATGCGTTCTTTTCAATACCATTGCATCATGACAGCCAGCCGATTTTTGCATTTAGGTTTGGCCAGCGTATTTTAGCATGGTGTCGAATCCCACAGGGGTATACAGAGAGTCCTTCGATATTCAATCAGTTGTTGAAAAAATCGTTGGAGAGTTTGATCATGCCTGAAAATTCAGTACTAGTACAATATATTGATGACCTACTTGTGGCATCAAAGACACGAGAAGCTTGTGAAGTAGATACCATAGCTTTACTGAATCGTCTGGCAGATGGAGGGTTAAAGGTATCTCCAGCCAAATTGCAATTTTGCAAGAAAGAGGTGCATTATCTTGGACATAATATTGAAAAAGGTCTGAGAAAAGTGACTGATGACAGAATCAGAATCATCAGGGAAATGAAAGCTCCAAAGACCCAGAGAGAAGTGAGGATGTTTCTGGGGATGGTGGGTTATTGTCGTCAGTGGATAATTAATTTTTCGCTGATAGCAAAGCCACTGATTAAACTGACAAAAAGTGAGATGACAGACCCATTGGAACTAGATGGAGAACAAATGGCAGCATTTGAAGAGCTTAAAAATAGAATGTGTGAGGCTCCAGCTTTGGGTATGCCTGACTACGAAAAGGAGTTTGAATTGTACTGCAGTGAGAGAAATGGATGTGAACTTTCAGTGTTAATTCAGAAGCATGGATTACTGAGAAGGCCTATTGCGTACTTCTCATCGACACTTGACCATGTAGCTGTGGGTTTACCAGGTTGTCTGAAATCTGTGGCTGCAACATGCAGGAGTCTGGAACAGAGTGAGGGAATCATAATGGGATATCCTGTAAGGGTATTCGTACCTCACAATGTGGCAATTCTTTTGACAAGAAGCAGAACTCAGTACATGTCACATAGTCGGTTGACTAAATATGAGAAAGTGATTCTAGGAGCATCGAATGTGACTCTTGAGAGATGTGTAAATGTGAATCCAGCAACACTTTTGCCGGATATTGAAAATGTGGGTGTGAAAACGGAAGATGATCATGATTGTTTGGATGTGCTTGATTATTGTACAAAACCGAGACCAGACATAAGGGATCTTACCTTACATGAGAGTGATCATGTGTTGTTTGTGGATGGCTCATGCCTGAGAAATGATGATGGTGTGCTATGTGCAGCATATGCGGTGTGCAAAGTTTCAGAGGTTATGGAAGCATCACCATTGAAAGGAGTGAAATCTGCACAGGTTGCTGAATTGGTGGCATTGACAAGAGCTTGTGAAATTGGGAAAGATTTGAGGACGACTGTGATGACTGATAGTCAGTATGGATTTGGAGTGGTGCATGATTTTGGCCAGCTTTGGCTACAAAGAGGTTTCTTGACATCGAGTGGAACTCCAATAAAGAATGCTGAAGTGATTGGGAAATTACTTGAGGCGATACAGCTGCCTAAGGAGTTAGCAGTTGTAAAGTGTGCTGCCCATGGACAAGGGGAGGATTTTATAACGGTTGGAAACCGTTATGCAAATGACATTGCTCAATACTGTGCGAAATCCAATCAGTCAATTAATAGGGAACGAGAGGGGGAAATGTCTTTTTGCTCTGTGATGTTTACTAATGCCTTAGAGACATGGGATGAAGTGAAGCAGTTGCAGGATGAGACAGGAGAGGAAGAGAAAAAAGATTGGATTAAGGCAGGATGTGCCCCAAGAGAAACAGACCATGTTTGGGTCTATAGGGATGGCAGACCAGTAATGCCCAACTCCATTTTGTCGTCAATGGCAAGGATGTATCATGGCCAGGGACATTTGGGGAGGGATGCGATGATTAGGTCGTTCAAGCAGACCTGGTACAATGCAAAGTTCAGGACAATTGCAGAGAGCATCTGTCAAAGGTGTTTGATTTGTCAGCAATTTAACACTGGGAAAAAGACAGTGGTGAGTCTGGGAACAATAGGCAGAGAAGGAGGTCCTTTTACAAGAATGCAGATTGATTTCATTGAAATGCCCCAAGTGAATAGACTGAGGTATGTTCTAGTGGTAGTCTGTTTGTTTTCGAGATGGGTTGAAGCTTATCCGACTAGGAGAAATGATGGAGTGACAGTGGCAAAATTACTGTTAAGGGAGTTGATTCCTAGGTACGGGTTTCCAGTGACGATTGAGTCTGATAGAGGTGGACACTTCTATAATGAACTCATGAGTTTGATTTATGAAGCATTAAGCATACAGCAGAAGCTACATTGTGCATACAGACCAGAGGCTTCTGGTGTGGTTGAGCAGATAAATGGCACAATCAAAAACAGGATTGGTAAAATGTGCTTAGCCACTGGCATGAAATGGCCGGACGTCTTGCCTCTAGTGCTAATGACTATTAGATCTACTCCAGATAGAACTACTGGTTTAAGTCCGCACAAAATAATCATGAGACGTGCAATGCGCCATGCATTTGTACCTGTCAATAAGTTGATGACAATAACTGATGACATGATTTTGGATTACTGTAAAGGCCTGGCTGACGCAGTTCATTCTGTGTTTCACCAGGTTGGAGAAGAAGCTACCACACTTGAGAAGAAGCAAGCTCATGATCTGAGTCCAGGAGACTGGGTGAGGATTAAGGTGCACAGAAGAAGAAATTGCTTAGTTCCAAGGTGGGGAAGGCCGAGACAAGTCATTCTAACAACGACAACTGCAGTGAAGTGTGCTGGTGTGAAAAACTGGGTGCATGCGAGTCATACTCTGAGAGTTCCAAACCCAAAAGAGGGAACTGGTAAAGAGTACTTTGAAGAATCAGATTCCAGTGATGATGAAGACCCAGAACCAGTGAGAAAAGAAGTAGAAAAAACTCCAAGAGAACAATTGAGAGTCTCAGAAAGGAGATCAGATTCTGTAAGAGAGCCTGAAATTTCAAAAAGCAGTGAAGAAAAAAGAAGAGAAAAGAGCAATTCCACAGAGATTACTCCTGAATCGGAAGAGGAGGAGACTGAAGAACCACTTGAGATTATACCTGAAGAAACAGGGTCAGAAAAAGATAGAGAGGGACAGATTGCGGAAGACCCCCGAGGAGGTGTAGGGAACATTCTTGACAAGCTAGGTGAAGGGACAAGTAGACAGCAAGAAGATTGCGTGTCGGAGACCCGAGGAGGGACAGGAGTAGGGAAGTCTCAAATAGTGGTGAAAGAAACTGTGGAGGAAAAGAAAACTGCTAGAAAAAGAAAACAGAAGGCACTTGAAACAGAATTGGATGAGAGTGAGAATGAACAAACAGAGGGTCGAGTTCTAAGAAAGAGAACTTGGATTGGAGAAAGAAATAATAAAGAAATTAGGCCGAAAAAGGTGATAAAAGGAGATCGTTGGCCTAACAACAGAGTAAAGAGATTGAGATACAGAGTAATAAGAACAAATACATCAAAAGCTGAACAAGTGAATGAAGTATCGAGTCAAAATGAAGTAAAAAGAAAGGAGCAAGAAGAATCAAGAGAACCTGAGGAAATAAAAAGAATAAAAAGACCCAACCAAAAGTACAGATCACCGGAATGGTCTTATGTGGCACTGTCTGAAGAAGGAGAAGAAGAAACAGTGACTCGAGATAATTCGGAGGGGATCTTGAGAAAAGTGGTTGAGGAAAAAGAAGGAATCTTAAAAGTTATCCTGACTGACATTGGAGAAGAGTCAGATGCACAAGATGTTGTTGATGATCTGATACAATTTGATGTTACTGAAGAAGAAGGAGTGAAAACTGATGAATATCCAAATTGAGTGAACTGAAAAATCACTTGGAGGAAAAGTGACAAGAGAAAGTCTGAAATTCAGTTGTCTGAAGTAATCCAAAGTATAATAGTAGTGGAGTAGTAGAGGCTAAGTCAAAAGACAAGGTCAAAGTAATAAAATGGCTAACATAGAGGTTAATCAAAGTAGATGTGCCTTCTTTAAAAAATGGTGTAGAATGTGCTGCTGCTGTACTGGATTATTAATACTACTGTGGGGAGTTTTAGTTTTATTAGTTACTTTTAAAGTTACATTTGAGATGCATACAGAAAATATGACAGATATAGAGAAGAATTCGCAAAAAGTAGTTTTGACTAGAATTAGTAATACTTACATACACAAAGATAGGTCAATTAATAATTTTTCTAGTAATGTTTTTTCGAAGTTGTTGTATGAATATGTGAAAACAATGGAAGTTAGGGATTGCTACGTTTGTATGCAATTACCTGCATCCGTTTCAGAGGGTGTTACTTATCATCATTTGCCAGCTACATATGGTATTTCATGTAGTATATTAAGTAGTGTTTTCTATTTGTTAGGGAAAATAGATTATAAGATGTCAAACAGAGATAGTATTTTTGGGCATTTTCCAATGAACAAAGAGCTGAATCCAGCTAAAGAAGCTAACACTTTTGGTGAAATTTTTATTGAAGAGAAAGGATTAACATTAGATTACATTTTTAAGAATAATTTAACTTGTAGTCTGAAAGAAGAGGAAAAAGCTTTCCTGGATATGGTAGAGGAAAGGAGATTGAACATGCATGAGAAAGCAGGGAAATATGAAGTGAGTGAGACAATTTGGGACATTGAGATGGGGAAAGAATTGAGAAATGGGGCTAGTCCAACTTTAGCTCTAGATGTACCACAGAAGGGTAAGCTATGCATTACAAGAAGGAAATCCCAATATGATACATATTTTGTTGGGACTAGTGAGTGCCATGATACATACTTCATTGCAACAGGTTGGGGTTTCAGAGGTGGAAAAGATACAGTTTTCCCAGGAGTGTATTATGTTTGTGGGAACAAGGCTTATTACAAGTTGCCTGACTATTGGTATGGCACGTGTTATGTGGGTCTGGTCTTTCCAAAGATTTTTCATATAGATAAAATAAGAGATGTAGAACGTATTAATTTACTAATGCGTTTCAAGAGAGAAACCTGGTCTGAAATAGTGGGTGATATTTTTGGGGTTTTAATTCCAGCAGTGGGAATTTCTTTAAATGCTTATGGAATTCGGAAACTGTCAACAGTGGTGGATCGCTTATCGACAAATACCGCTGGAGGGTTTCTTTTAGTGAATACGGAATTAAGTGCCGTACGTGCCATGTCAATGCAAAATCGACTTGCCCTTGATATTTTATTGGCCAAGGAGGGTGGAGTTTGTGGAATGCTGAAAGTTCAACATTGTTGCACTTACATTCCAGATGAAAGCAAAGACCTGAAGGTCTATATCACAAATATTACTGATTTGCATGAAGAATTAGTACCACTTGAAGCTGAGAGTTTATGGACTAAAATAGCTAATAAGGTGGTAGCTGTTAAAGATTTTATTGCAAAAATAGGTAGTACTATTATAGGTAGAATATTGTTTCCTTTAACTTGCATAATTATTGCTTTATTGATACTGAGATTAGTGTGTGTGTGTTGTAAAAACAGGGGAGGGAAGAAGAAATTGAATAAAGAGAAGAAAAACAAAAGGTTGAAAAGAGAACAACAAGAAATTGAATTAGAAGAATTGAGGGAGAGTGTTTATTTAGAAACAAAGAGGGATGATGAAAGGGTGACTGGTGTGTAGTGTTGTGTAAGGAGGAAAATACATTTCCGATTTCTCCTAAAATGGGACTAAATTTTCACTAATTTTTTTTTGGGTTTATTTGGTGATAAACTCACCAAAGGGGGGATTGCTAGAGCAGAGTTTTCAGTTTGAAAATTAACTGGGTTTTGAAGCTCTGGCATGTCTATTTGTTATATTAATTTATTAATATTAATTATTAATTATTTGTCTTGTGTAAGTGTTTATACTAATCAACTCGTTTGTTTTAACAAGAGAGAATTACACGTGGGAATGCATAGGTGTGCTGTTTAATAATAATGTGCGTGTTTACATGTTTAAAGATTGCTGTGTGTTGTTTATTTTTAAGTATAAAACGCTTTTCGGATTAATACTTTTCTATGTTGCAAGAGCTAGATAATTGCATACACATAAGGGTATTAGTGGGGTTAACACTGTTCAATCACTATGCTGTGGTAATGTTGTTTTTGTCTCTTTTAATTAAGATGGTCTATTGTGGCCTATTGTGGCCTAAACAAAGATGGCTGACATGTAAAGCCTGGCCTCGAGTAGAAATTTGTGACGAGAGAGAGCCTTGCTGAATATGGTCCTGAAGTCAGCTGACCACAGTCCTTGCTTTGCCTGGTTGAAACTTTCCGTGAGGACAGCAGCAGTTTTGGGCGATCTCCAAATGAAATGAAGCGTCCTTGGCAGCTTTGGGAAACAAAGGAGCTTTAAAGAAAGACTCTGAACTATGATCTCATTGCCGAGGAGACGTGGAAACTACAAGATACAAATGTATTTTTTGGTTCCTGTTCCGTTATGTTTATTTTGTGATTTTTCCTGAGCGGAGATTTTCAAATGTAGCGATGCTACATCCTTTCCTTCTCGCTTTGCTCAGAGGTTTGACGGAAGAAGTTAATACAAATTATATTTTCCTTTGTTTGACTTACTATAAGAATTGTTAGCCTAGAGAGGGTTTTTGCCACTTGCCATTTGCCTTTTGCCGCGTTCCGAATCTGCGTTGGTGAAGATCGTTGCTGAGAGGACTTTGTCTTGAGAGACTTTACCGAGAGACTTGTCCTGACCCGTTCTGACGTTTAGCTAGAATAGGTAACTATGAGAAAAATGATTTATTCTGATTGATTTTCTTTGACTAATTTTAGATAAAGCAATATAATTTTGAATATGGTGTTGGTTATTATTTCTTGTCAATTATTGAGTATCTTATTTTGATTATTATTGTATAGATTGTTTAGATTATGTTTAAGGGCAGTCTCAATAACTAGATCTTATCGACCCCGATATAGATGCAGGGTGTTTAGGATTTTTTTCTTTCCACAGGTTATTGCTGGTAGAGTATTTGAGCGTATGTTAGTGAAATGGGCCCTAGTGTATGAAGAATGTATGTGCGTGTAACTGTGAGATTACTCTATCCGTGGAAGTAGGGATATTATATACACCCTGATCTCTATCAGTTTCAGAGAAGTATCCAAACCAAGGGTTAGTTTTTGTCCTCCCAGGCAGATCGACATGGGGATCAAAAAGTGAGCCATCCCTGACATAGGGAGGGGTGTTAATACCTTCATTAAACAGAGATTAGAAAAAAAATAGATCAAGGAAGTGGCCATTTGAGTGCGTAGGACCAGCAACTAGTTGTGTCAGCTGACATGTAGTGAGGTTGTCTAGAAAATTGGCAATATCACCATCCTGGTTAGCTTCCAAATGGAGATTAGGATCGCCCAGGACATGGAAATTAGTTGACTTAATGGTAAGTGAGGCACTCAGATTAATCAGTGCCACCCGAAAGGTTTTAGAAGGGCCAGGAGGGCAGTAGACTGATAGTCTGATAGTCTAGTGTGATCTCCATTTGCCCACCAAAGGCAGCTTGGCCTTTCAAGCTCGCTTTTTGTGTCAGCACCTTGAGTGCTTTCCTGCAAGGGGGCTAACACCTCTCTTTGTACCAGGCTTATGTTATTCTTTGGCCTGGGAGTTGTTCACAGGAGGGTAGAAGGCTGTCTAGTGCCCAGAAACTGTGCAGGACCACTGGACAACAGAGGGGTAACTTTCTAAAAGCTGCATTTCCTTAAAAGTGACATTAAAATTGACTTGGGCATCAAGTCAGATTTAATGTCAAGATTAATTTGATGCCTAGAAGTATGCATTTTAGAAATCTAATTCAGAATTTAGGTGGGCTGCTGAAAGATCAGCTGGTAACCCTGTGATGTTCATTCCATAGCAAAAATGACAATTTGGGAGTGTTTTTGTTAGGACATATTAAAAGTATATGCCCGACTTTAATAATATACTGCTCCCTGCCTTAGGGTTCTAAAGGCCTTCCTTAGGGGCAACTTACATATATACTTACATATATTGTTAACGGAAGTGGGGACGTCCCATTTGGTTTAAATGGCAAAGTAAAACTAGCAGCTGAAAACTGATCTTCCAGGCTCCAGTGGCAGGCTGTGAGCCATTTTGTACTTTGTCACACACAAGGTTGCACAACCAGGGCTCCAGCCCTGGGGGACACTTTGTCTTACATGACCTGGGTACCCCTTGTACCATATACTATGGGCTTGTAAGCAAGCCATCTTATGCTAATTGGGGGTAGCCAATTCAACATACATTCTATAAGGGGTTAGAACACTGGCAGTGAGGTCTGGTTAGCAGGCCTCAGTGCACTCTTAGAGTCGAAACACCAACAGCATCAGTCCAAAACTTTGGTGGTGATCATGCAAAATCAAAAAGAGGCATTTCCGTACATCATTCTTTTGAAGCAGTATTGTGCCACTTGTAGAACTATCAAACACACACATGAGCAATGTCAGGATCAGTCTCTGGGGTTTGCCCATGCAGAGGTCCCTAGGCAAACCAGAAGGGAGGATGTTGATAGTCATTAGCAACTAGTGTTCTACAAAAAAGATCTGCATAAGAAAGTAGACCTCACTAACCAGTGGCGGCTGGTAGGAAACATTGGCGAGGTCGGTGGGAGGTGGAGGGGTTAAAAAAGAAAGAAAAAAAAAGAACACTTACCTCCTTGTCGCATTACCATCCTTTCTGCCACCTCTCCTTTTGTCGCAGGAAGCACCGGGGCACCCTGACTCCCGTAAGCCAATCCGTGATTGGTCTGAGCGCCGTGGATCGGCGCACAGATGGGGACAGGGAGCCTGTTCATGTTCCCCACAGGCTGAAAAACACCCCGCTCCTCCCTGCACCTAGGAACGGAAAAACAAAACGATAACATTCAGTTATTATCATTTTATTTTTCCTCTGCACTGCTCTTAAAGCAGTGGGGCAATGCACCTCCACCTTAGCGGGGGAGCTGCCGCTGTCACTAACCCTACTTAAAACTGTGAGTAGATCTGCGTGAGCAGACATGGCATAATGTAATGGAGATGGTGTGGGAGAATATCTAATTTCTGAAAAAACAATAATGATAGTTGCAGTAAAGTAGGAATGCCCAGCTAATGTTGTGAGACTCACAACACGTTTAACAATATCTCACTATAATAAATACAGTTACAGCACAAACAAAAGAAAATAGAAAGTGCAAAAATCACAATGCACAAATGCAGTTTGGTGATCACACAATGAAAATGGTAATCTTACATTCACACCTGTAATCAGGTAACATAGCTGGTAATCACACTATGCATCAACAAATACTCCATGGAACGTGTGAGGTACCAAAGTTCATGAAGCTCTAATGAATAAAAAGGTTCTAATGTTCGCAAAGCTCAGGATGGGGTAGAATGGGAGCAACACAGAGTCAACACATTCTGGAGTGGAACTTGTTGTAAGGTTCAACAAAGCTCAGATAATACTAATGTTTGTGGAGATTGATCAATACTAACTCTGGATTCCGAACAGTATTGCAGCCCCCCACCAAAAATGTTCACTGTGGAGCAACTCATTAAAATTTAAGATTTATGACCATTATGGGTTGTGGACTGCACTAAGAACACTCAACAGCAATAAGAATTTGAACTGAAGTCTAACGGATACCTGCAAAGGAAGGGACGTTTTCTCTCCAAATGGGAGCATGTTCAACCTGGTCCTCAAGGCTGCTGCAAGCTCACACAGCTTGCTACCATCGAAAGAGGTTCCAGATGCAGCTAACTAACTAACCTGTTGGATCTCAGACCACAACACTCAGCAAGCTAGGACTGAAGAGCAAAACATGACGAGAAACAAAGCAGGGTCAGCACACATCCCCTATGCACTTGTAGCACTCAATTTCTCAGAAAGCCTACAGGCTTTCTGAGAAATTGAGTAGTGAGTCTGTAGTGAGGGAATCTGAGGGGCCTTGCTGATGTTTGTGAACATCAGTTTGTCATCAAGGACTGTGCTTCAGTAGACCTCCTTCAGCTTTATGTTGAGAGGAAGAAGGGTATTCAAGCACTAGGTGAGTTCTGTGGTCTCAATGGGCCAGAAGGGAGCATTCGAGCAGGCAAGGCAGCAGCACCACCATTGAGGTCCATCAGAGCTTAAGCAGGACCAAAAGGCCTAGTTCAAGACAGGAAGCAATAGGAAGACTGCAGCGCCACACTCTGGGTGCATCATAGAGCAACAAAGTCCACACAGGTTCGAATCCAATCGATGATCAGCAAGTTGTAAAGCAGTTCCAATGTACAATCCCATAGCCAGGCAAATGGGGGGATGTCCACAATCAATTAGTCTTTGCTGTATCTTAGAATGTGGAATGGCCATCAGATATTCTTTCACAGGGAGGCCTCTGGGATAGCTCCCTTTCAAGAATCCTTTATGAACAGCTGAAAGGGAGCAAAATTATAGGCCAGGGGGCAGAGTTAGTTAGTTTCTTCTGTGAGCAACTTTCCATCTTTCATGCTTCAAGTACCATTCTTATTCTTGGATACATGCTTATGACCACCTATGACCAGCTATGTCTAACTCTAATGACAAGTGCACCATCGGTGTTTGCAAAGCATTTACTGTACACATTCATTATCATTTTCCCCATGGAGTGTGTGTAATGTTCACAAACATTACTTTCAGTCAACTAAAATAACAAGAAGGTGATCCATGTGCCCAAGCATTGGGTGCTATTTAGCACAGGGTGGCTTGTAAGCATCTCCCGTGGGTGCCAGAAAGTACCCCAGAAGACGTATAGGTTGCAAACCACCAAGGGTGATGCAGAGGCAACTGAGAGGGGAATCACTTTGAGATCAAATTGACCGTGATGCCAATTTAGGGTCTACCATCTCAGGACTCAGCAGAAGGGTGGCGAAAAACACCATCAATTTGCAGTTTGAGGGTCCAGGACATTAAATGTCCCTCAGGCTGTTACAAAAAATAAAGAAGAAAAGAAAACTTTATGGACATAGAAACCAGTGGTGAGAATGTCTCAACCGTACAGGTTATCAGAGGTTCTTATCCTTACAAGCATCCGCACACTTTATTAATTAAATATGAATTCAAAGTTTTTTAAACTAGGATTGCATGCACAGTCTAGAACTAAGATCATTGTTTAACGACTGTAGATGCAAAGGTTTTTGATTTGTAGACTGGCAGAGCTCAGTCCACTGACAATTAGAGTGCCAGAACCCACTCCCAACACATGCAGAATGACACAGAACAGCCATGAGAGGCAATCGGTGTGACCTTGATGTTTCACCTGCAGAGTTCAGACCACCACTGACACGTTTTACACTGCACATGTCCCTGAGACGGGTAATTATACGACTTTAATCCCTTGACGTTGCTACATTAGAATCATAGGTTCCCAAAGCTTCATCCCATAAGCCTAATACTGCAAGCCATTGCCTTATAGCCTTCAAATGAGAGCTTACACTTTGTACGCCTCTCCTTCAGGAGATCTGAGGAAGGGGTATGCTTCAAAGAAGATCTGGGGCTCCTGTCAGAAGATGTGACAGATCCCAGGCTCGTGGACTAGAAACTGACAGGTCCGGGACTGCTAAGTGCAGAAAGAAGTCTTCCTGTCTCCACACTCACTACAGAGGGGCTGCTGCAGCGCCTCGCAGCCCCATTATTTTGGCAGCTTGACATCACTGCTTTTGTTTGTCATCCCTGTTTAAGTAAGGCCTTTTCTTTGCACAGAGTTGCCATAGATACAGGGAATTTAGTGGAAAAAGCAAACTGCATTGCCTGCAAGCTCCACAAAAACAATGTAAATATGGCAGAGAGGGAGGAAGGAACAAAGCCAGAAGGATGGCGTCCATTTTGAGTCACTCGCCCCTGCACTCTTTCGTGTTGACACAGAGAAAAATGAAATCCACAAAGTTGACAAGAGCGAACAAACAAACTACAAAACGTTCGTTCTGTTCATCTCAGAAATTTCCCCCAGGAGCAGAGTGTAAGAAGCGAAAATGCAGACAAATTAGCGGAAGAGAGCGAGAGAGGCTCAGGGGCCGGGATGATTTCAGCTCATCCTTTCATGCCAAGGCAGATCTGATGCGTGTTTCTGATCCAAGGCAGCCCCCTTGGACCTGCAGAGGGGGAGGAGGAGAGATTATTTGAGCGTGAGAGACACAAAGGAAGAGGCAGAGCCTGTAAACGCGAAGCTGTAAAATCAAAGCTTGCTTTATGCTACAATGTGTCGCCTTCACAACACAGAGCCACAGATGGCAGCCAAGAAGGGCAGGCAGTGAGTGGGATGGAGGAAATATATTCTGGGTGCAGAGGAGAGCAAGTTGGCAGCCATTAGTGTGAAGGATGTATAGGCAAGGGAGTAGAGAACTCCCTCAGTAATGGCAGTGTACCATGCACAGGAAGTGAGCTGAAGATGAAGGCAGGGCAGCTCATCAACAGGGGCCTCAGGGTTCAGCCCTGCCACCTGTGAGATGTCATATATTGCCTCAAGCCTCTTCCCAAACTTCTAATTGTTTAATTTAGCAGAGTTTGTGAAAAGACGACTTTTGTGATTTCATAAACACTGCTGGTTAACAGGTCAGAGCCACACTATGGTGGTACAGCATTTTGGAGGTCATTCTTGGCCTCAGAAGGGGCAACCATGGCATACTGGGCATGGTGCACCAGGTTGGAGGAAGGGCACCATGAGAAAAAACCTGGCTCTGACATACTGGAAGCAATTTTGACATATGAGTCACCAATAACATATTAGCTTTGTGAATGTCAAAATTCTGGTACTGACAGCGTGTTTGTTATTCTTGGCATAAAGGGTTACCCACACCACAGACTGCTGGCACTGGCACACTAAAAGTCATTCTTAAAATTCTTAGCACCCACGCACGTTTTGAAAAAATTGAGTGAGCTCATAGCAAGCGTCCTCCTCCACTGATCGTGGTCTCTGAGGGCCTCATTTAGGAGGCCCCTTGTAGCACTTTTGTGCCACTGGTACGTCACTGGTGATTAAGAACTATGCTACCTGATTACAGGTGTAAATGTGAGATAACCATCTTCATTGTGTGATTACCAGGGTACATTTCTGCATTGTGCTTCTTGCACTTTTTATTTTCTTCTGTTTGTGCTGTAACTTCATTTAATATTGTGAGATATTATTAAACATGTTGTGAATCTCACAACATTAGCTGGACATTCCTACTTTACTGCAACTATCATTATTTTTTTTATCTGTACTTAGTCTCACTCCCATACTATCTCCATTCCATTAGACCATTTCTGCTCACCCAAGACTACTCACGTTGTAAGTAGGGTTAGTGACAGTGGCGGCTCCTCCGCTAATGTGGAGGAGCATTGCCCCACTACTCTAAAAGCATTGTAGAGGAAAAATAAATGATAATAATGGAACGTTATCATTTTATTTATCCATTCCTAGGTGCAGGGAGGGGAAGGGCTGGCCAGAGCAGGAGCAGGGGAGGAGTGATTTCCACTCTCTAAGTGCGCATGACTGCTAGGCCGGCCATCTTGGCCTGGCCAAACAGTCATGTACACTTTGCATATTCCCCACCAGGCTGTACACAGCCTGGTGGGGACCATGAAAAGGCTCCCTGTCCCTGTCTGAGCGCTGCTCCACTGCGCTCAGACAATCACGGACTGTCTTAGAGGGGTCTGGGAACACGGGTGCTTCTTGCGACTGAGGTGTGGCAGCAGAGAGGTGGCGGCTAGTGATGCGACCAGCAGGTAAGTTTTATTTTATTTTATTTTATTTCTTTTCTACCCCCCCCACTTCGCACTGACCCCCGCCACCATTACCTACCAGCCGTCACTAGTTAGTGAGGTCTACTTTCTTATGCAAATCTTGTTTGTATAACACTGGTTGCTAAGGACTATTAGAGACCTCTGCATGCGCAAGCCCCAGAGACTAATCCTGATATTGCTCATGGGTGTGTTTGGTAGTTCCACCTCTGGCCACAATGCTGCTTCAAAACAATGTTGTACGGGAATGCCTCTTTTTGCATGATCATCACCCAAGTTTTGGACTGATGCTACTGGTTTTTCGACTCTGACCAGACGTCAGTGACAGTGTTCTAACCCCTTATAGTATGTATGTTGAATTGGCTATCCCCAATTGCCATAAGCTGACTTACTTATAAGTCCCTAGTATATGATACCAAGGGTACCCAGGTCAAGTCAGACAGAGTGTCCCCCAGGGCAGTAGCACTGGTTGCGCAACCCTATGTGTGACAAAGTACAAAATGGCTCCCAGCCTGCCACTGGAGCCTGGAAGATCAGTTTTCAGCTGCTACTTTGAATTTGCCATTTAAATCAATGGCAATGTCCCCACTTCGTTAACAACATATGTAAGTCACCCAAAGCAGGAAACTGTACATTATTAAGTAGAGCTTATACTTTTGATATGTCCTAAGAACAAAACTTCCAAATTGTCATTTTTGCTGTGGAAAGGTTAGTAGCCCCATTGGCAATCACAAGGTTACCAGCTGACATTTCAGCAGCCTAGCTAACTTGTGAATGAGATCAAAAGCGTACTTCAAGGCATCAAATTAATCGTGACACTAAACCTGACTTGATGTGAAATTTAATGTCACTTTTTACAGAAAGGCAACGTTTATAAAGTTACCACTCTGTTGTCCAGTTTGTCCTGTGGCCTTGCACAGTTTCTGGGCACAAAACAGCCTTCTCCCCTCCTGTGAAATACTCCCAGGCCCAAGAAAATAGAAGCCTGGTATAGGGAGAGGTGTTATCTTCCCATGTTGGAAAACTCTCATGGCATTGGCCCAAAAAGCGAGCTTGAAAGGCAAAGCTGCCTTTGGTGGGCAAATGGTGATCACACTACGCTATCAGAGGTCCTAGTCTACCCCTCTCTTTGCCCTTCTAAAATGTTTAGGGAGGCACTGATTAATCTGTTTCACTTACCATTAAGTCAATACATTTCCATGGTGATCTTAATCTCCCTTTGGAAGCTAACCAGGATGGTGATATCGCCAATTTTCTAGACGACCTTGCAGCATGTCAACTGACACAACTAGTTGCTGGTCCTACGCACTTAACTGGTCACTTCCTTGATCTTGTTTTTTTCTAATCTCTGTTGTATGAAGGTATGAACACCCCTCCCTATGTCATGGATGGCTCACTTTTTGATCCCCATGCCCATCTGCCTGGGAGGACAAAACCTGACCCTTCATCAGGATTCTACTCTGAAACGCCCTTGGCATCAACTCAATCTTCAAACATTTGCAGATTTCCTCAGAAACGCCCCGCCCTCAGCTGGCCACTAATGCAAATGATGCAAACAATACCCTAAATTCCTGGTTAATTTCTGTCCTAGACATTTATATCCATTCTAGGCTGGTTCGCAGTAGGAAAGCATGCCACCCCCTGGTTTATTGAAACCTTGATCTCAGATAGAAAGCACTGTAAGGTTCTCGAACGCTCTTGGAGGAACTCTTATGATCCTCAAAGAAAAACTCAGCACAGAGATGCAAGCAAGTCCTACCACAAGTTGATCCAGAAATCTACGGCTGAGTACTTTGCAAATAAAATAAAGTGCAGCAACAACCCGGCAAAAGTCATATTTTCCCTCCTAAACAGCCTTATCAAACCTGTACTTGCAGTAGACTACCACTGCGAGAAGCTGGCAAAGCACTTTATTGGCAAAATAGAAGCACTTTATTCTACATTTTCCTCTAATAATACTGATTACAGTCCTGGCAATCACTTCAGTACTATTATGCCCAAGCTGCACTTTCTACCCCAGGTATATCTTAATAATCTACGTATTTTGTGCAACAAAGTCAAATGAGGCTCACCTGCCGATTCTCTCAAACCAGACATTTTTATAAAACTTCAAGATTGTCTCTTCCCATGCTGCTTGGAACTGATTAATCTTTCCGTGTCAACAGCATTTGTTCCTGGTCCCTGTAGGCATGCCAAGGTTATTCCCCTTCTGAAAAAAACAGCCCTGGATGCATCCAAACCTGAGAATTTTCACCCATCTTCTGCCTTTCCTTGCCAAGGTCACTGAGACACATCTTATTGCTATTTTAACAAAGTTTTTAAAAGATAATCTGTTTCTGGACATCACTTAGAATGGTTACAGCCCATTACATAGTACGGAGTCAACTCTCCTTGTGGTTACTGAGCAACTCCGCTGCATTTTAGATGATCTTACTTGATTTAAGTACCTCTTTTGAAACTGTGTCCCTAAAAAACTTTGCTCTGGTGCCTTCAAGAGATTGGCACAGGTAGTCCTGCCTTAGCATGGTTTTCTTCCTAAAGCTCTGATCACTCTTTTCAGGTTATTTCCCCCCCTTTTATGAAATGAAATGAAATTAAATGAAAAGGACATTTGTACAGCGCATGGCTACCAGAAGGCCTCCCAGCGCTAGGCGAACAATCATAATTCGATGGAGCATCAGAATTCAGGGAAAAGGAGGGTTTTGAGTTGTTTCCGGAAGGCAAGATGAACAGTCTCTTTCCGGAGGTGGAGGGGAAGAGCGTTCCAAAGCCTGCCGGCATTAAGAGAAAAGAGTCGACCGCCACTTCTTGCTCGTTTGATTCTAGGGATGTTGACCAGGTGGAGATCATTCGAGCGAAGTTCTCTCCTAGCTTTATAAGGCTGAATTACCGCCGAGAGAAGAGGTGGACCAGTCCCCTGCAAGGATCTGTGGACTATACAGAGAGCTTTAAACATAACTCGTTCTTTCACTGGGAGCCAGTGAAGTAGGCGGAGGGCTGGTTTTGCGGACAGGAATTTGGGAGTTCCCGTCAGCAATCTGGCTGCACAGTTCTGGGCCATCTGTAGTTTATTGATCACAGAGCTGGGGGCTCCCAGATAGAGCCCATTGCTGTAGTCTAACCTTGACAATAGGAGGGATTGCACCATGGTTTTCTTAGCTATGGGGGGAAGCAGGGGAAGTACTTTCCTAGCCATTCTGATCAGGCCGAAACAGGTTGCTATTGTCTTTATAGCTTGCGTTTCGAAAGTCAAATTATGGTCTAGCCAAATGCCCAAGCTCTTTATTTCTGGCTTGGGCGTGGGAGCCGGGCCCATACATGCCGGCCAGAGGGTTCCAAGTGTTGTGTTATCAAAGTTGCCCAGGGTCATGATCTCAGTTTTTTCCCCATTCAATTTCAGATGGGATAGACCCATCCATTTTACAACTTCCGTGAGGCATGCTTTTAAAGTCGTAGAGTAATGTGTGGGTTGATTTAAAGCTACGACCAATTGGGTGTCGTCGGCATAGGTGACCATATGGATCCCAAAATGAGCTACAATCGAGGCTAGGGGGGCCATGTATATGCATTGAATAGCGTGGGGCTCAAGGATGAGCCCTGAGGTACACCACACCAGAGAGGACGCGGTTTGGAACACGCGTCTTCCCCAAAAACCTGAAATGATCGTCCTTTTAGGAAAGAATGCAGCCAACTTAGAGCAGTGCCAGCTACTCCCAGGTAGATGAGATGGTGAAATAGGACTTGGTGATTCACCGTGTCGAATGCTGCGCTCAGGTCTAAAAGTATAATGGCTGCTGAGCCTCCAGCGTCCAAAACTTTTCTGCTTTCCTCCACCACCGCAAGCAATGCCGTCTCTGTGCTCTGCCGAGGGCGGAAGCCTGTTTGGGATGGGTGTAGTAAATGAAAAGTTTCGAGAAAATTTGAGAGAATGTGATTAACGTATTTTTCCGTGATTTTTGCAATCCCCGGCAGAAGGGAGATAGGGCGATAGTTGCCAAGGTCTGCAGGGTCTAGCTGGGGCTTCTTGAGTAGGGTTTTGACCATCGCTCCTTTCCAGCTAGGAGGGACTGTTCCTGTGCTAAGTGAAGTGTTGATAACCTGGGTGATTGTGGGGCCAATGGTAGATGCTGCCTTTAATAAAATGCTCATAGGGGCTGGGTCTCTAGGTGATCCACTTTTAACAGTCGACATTAGAGTCAGGATAGTTTCCATGGGGAGTGGAAGGAAGAGCTCCAGGCGATGAGTAGTGGAGGGGGGATCGAGAGGAGTGTTGGTACACAAAGGGTCGATATATGGGAGGGTTTTGATGATTTTCTGATTTTTTGTATCAAAGAATTCAGACTGCTTTTCGCAGAGGGTACCGTGAGGATCTGCGGGAGCCGGAGGGATTGGACTTTTGAGGAGCCTTTTTATAATAGAAAAGATCTCTCTTGGAGAATTGGAGGCTAGCTGGATTTTGTCCTCATAAAAGGACGCCTGAGCTTTCCTCATCTCTGCTCTATATTTACAAATGGCCTTTCTGTAGGTGGTCTCACTGTCGGGTGCAAAGTCTTTCCTCCACCGTCTTTCTAATATTTTACAACTTTGTTTCAAAGCGCGTAGTTCGGCGGAGTACCAGGGCGATCTCTGTGAACCGTTCTTTTTTATGATCCAGGCTTTAGGAAGGACCTGGTCCAGTGAATCCTCTATCCAGCTGCAAAAAATATTATACATTTCAACTGGGCAGGGGACCGACTGGGGTCTATTAATTTCCAATTCTTGGATCTAGTTTTCCTGGGGGAGCCTGGACCGGGGACGAGTGAGGGTCCGTATAGACTGGGAGAGGGGAGTAGAAGTTTGAGGATGCCAGACTAAGGGCACCAGGTGGTGGTCCGACCATGGAATGGGGATAGAATCGCTTCCCTGGAGATTCTCCAAGTTAGAAAACACAGGATCAAGACTGTGTCCATGCTCATGTGTAGGTAGGTGAACTTTTTGCACCAGCTGGAGTGCCTCAAGGTCGTTAGCTTGTTCATCTGCTGCGGTAGCTCCTGGATCATTGAAGTGTAAGTTCAAATCTAAAAGGAGCGTGAAATTCGCAGCTGTTCCGGCTAGCTCAATGGCTGTTTCTAACAGGGAGTTACAAAAGAAGCCGACCGCACCAGGGGGGCGGTAGATCAGAATGCCTGAGAGCGAAAGGATAGGGGAAAATTCCAAAATGAAATGTACATTCTCACACTCCCGGAGAGCACTGCCAAGTAGGCGGCAGGTGAGGTGGTCCTTCAAAATTATTGCGATGCCTCCACCTTTGCTAGTGGTTCTATCTACCCTTTGAATAACATACCCATGGGGCAGAGTTTCCACTATGTCAGGATCGGAGCTAGCGTTGAGCCAGGTTTCAGTTAGAAATAGAGCCTCTGGGGCGAGGTCTTGAAGTAAGATTGAAATTTCCGTAGCGTGCTTGGGAAGGGATCTACAATTTAAAAGCAAAATGCTGTGTGCAGCACTTGATGGGGGAGGTGGCAGGAAATGGGGGGTGAAAGTGAAAGGGCAGTAGGGACACTTGGATAAATAGTTTTCTGGGCGCATATGGTGGAGGCAGATGGCCTTGGGCTCACTATTTAACTGCAGCAGGTGAGCAAAATAAATTTAAAAGCAGCAAGAGTAAAACAGTATTTCAAGTAGTTTTAAAAAAAATTTAAAACGAGCCCCTCTGACCGTGCTCCCCCGAGGATGGCACCGTAATAAGAGTTTAGCCTGGGGGCGATCGCTTCAGGGATGGATTCTTGCTACTTCCTCTGACGCCGGGTGCAGCAATTAGACTGCTGCCCCGTGCGTCTGAAGTGCTATGGACTGGAAGTGATGCACGGGACCTTCCTACCCGCCGAGCATTGAACACAGCTCGTACCGGGAGGTTTGTTTCCCCGTGCAAGTGCCCAGAAAACACAGCAGTGCAAAGAGCAAATGTGCAAAATCAGCAGGTGAGCAAAATAAATTTAAAAGCAGCAAGAGTAAAACAGTATTTCAAGTAGTTTTAAAAAAAGATTAAAACGAGCCCCTCTGACCGTGCTCCCCCGAGGATGGCACCGTAATGAGAGTTTAGCCTGGGGGCGATCGCTTCAGGGATGGATTTATGCTACTTCCTCTGACGCCGGGTGCAGCAACTAGACCGCTGCCCCGTGCGTCTGAAGTGCTATGGACCGGAAGTGATGCACGGGACCTTCCTACCCGCCGAGCATTGAACACAGCTCGTACCGGGAGGTTGGTTTCCCCATGCAAGTGCCCAGAAAACACAGCAGTGCAAAGAGCAAATGTGCAAAATCAGCAGGTGAGCAAAATACATTTAAAAGCAGCAAGAGTAAAACAGTATTTCAAGTAGTTTAAAAAAAAGGTTAAAACGGAGCCCCTCTGACCGTGTTCCCCTGAGGATGGTACCGTAATGAGAGTTTATCTCTCAATTGCACACTCTGCATGACAGTGTTTCCCAGGGTCCCTCTCTGAGACCCACTTTGTCAAACATCTATATTCAACCTTTGTGAAAGTTTGTGAAATCCCTGGGGCGCTCACTGGTGTCCTATGCGTATGACACCGAGCTTGTGCTCTCCTTTACTAACAACCCCTTGTCAGATATAGCTAATTTCCAACGGGTAGGTTGGCCGTTGCAAAATGGATGGTGGCTGACTGTTTGCATCTGAATACTAACAAAACTGAGATTTTCCTTCTAGGGAAAGATACCCACTCATTGGGCGACCACTGGTGGCCTCCCTCTCTTGGTCTCCTTTCTTGTTCTAAGTGTGTGGTAAAAAACCTTAGTGTCTGTGTGGACAATGCATTAACTTTTGAAGCACAGGTGAAATCACTGGTAGGCATGTGCTTTGGAAGTATGCGTGGACTCAGGCCTATTCTTGGATTGTTTTACCTTTCTCACCTGTCAAGAAATCAATCAGGCAGCTATCCTTTTCCATCTAGATTACTGCAACATCCTCTATCTGGGAACCAACAAGGCCATGATTCACAGACTCCTGCTGGCTCAAAATACTGTGGCCAGGCTTCTGTTCTTTCTTTCAAAGTGTTGTCCTGTCTCTGGTCTTATTCGCAAATTTGCATTGGCTCCCTGTTGAAATATGTGTACATTTTAAAACCTTGTGCACCATTCATACAATCTTCTTTCCCCAGGGGCCTCGCATCCTGTCCAATCTAGTGTCCCAGTACAGACCCTCTTGGGCACTGCCTTCAGTCGATCGCAATCTGATCTCTATTCTATGTGTTAGAAGAGTCAGAGCGGGAGGCCGTTCCTTCCATGCTAAGGCCCCGGCGCTTTGGAATGTGCCTCCTCTGCCCGTAAGGAGTGTCCAGAACCACTGGACGTTCAGGAAAATCCTGAAGATCTAGTTATTCTCTTCTTAGCTGCTCCCTGTGGCAGTTTGTGATAGGATGCTTTTGGTAGTGCACTCTTTTAGGACTAGGGCTGGGACACCCGGTTGCTGGGGCAGCTAGGTGCTGTACAAATCTTTTAACAAAAATTAACATACCATAACATACCACTCCTGAAGGGTTGCCCCTTTGTAGAGGTAGACAGGCTGGTGGTGGGAACAGAGAGGGGGAGACTAGTGCCCAAACCAGTTTTCCCATGATCGTCTAGCCCACTGTAGCCACACCTCTACAGTGGGCAACTAACCTTCAACATCCAAGGTAGGGTTCAGACATCTTGGAAGTGGGCAGAATAATGCACTCTGAGATTGCTAGATACAACACATTTCCAGAAGGCATCACAGGGCGAGAGGGAGACTAGTAGCCCATTGGTTAGTGACCGCATCATCCCCCCAGAGCACTTTCTGGGCATATATAGGTCAACTCTTGGGACCTTGAAACCTCACATCATGATGGAACTGGAGAAAGGACCAAAGAAGGACTGCCCTGCTGATCCCAGGACCTGGCAAGTGAGGCTGCACTTACCCATGGATTGCACCTGCCGCACCTTGGGCTAGCAAAGATAGGATGGTACCTGTGACTCGGGCTCATTGAAAAGTCTCTCCCAAGCACCAGACCAAGGAAGTGACACAAATGGTCAGTTGGCTGTCCCCCTGGAACCAGCTCCAGGCCATCACAGCTGAAGATGACCATCCTGGCAAGTCAGTAACCACTTACAGTGAATCGCCGATGACCGCCGCTGAATGCCTGAAGAGACTGATTTTCTGTGGCCAAAAGCAGGCCAAAAGTTGCACTTGAGTCTCCTCAACCTGGGAGTGTCGTCTAAGTCCAGATTGGTTACCAAAGAGGGACACCAGCCTTCACCAAAGGATACCACAGGGCCCGCTGTATACAGAGATCTGTAGCCCAGCCACAGCTGGCCTTCCACTGGCTCAAAGAGGACTTCAAAGGGCACTGACACCTGTGGCCAAAGTCACCCCACCTTACCCATGGACCAAAGAATAAACCACAAGGTCAACCCCATCAAACGCACAGCACCCAGAGCATCTTTCAGCATCCTCACCATCCTGCATCAGGATCACTCCATTGAACTCTATGTCAGTCTTGATGTGAAGTGTGGAACTGGACTTGAGACTGCTTTGGTGAGCAGATAACTGTCCAAATACTCCTTAGTTGCCCCCCCCCCGACCTTTCCCATGTTAAGTTTCGTCACCTCACTCAGGCTGGAGTAGTCAAACCTAACTCTTTCAGACTTTTCAAAAATTTCTAAACCGTATGGTTTCCAATGCTTGTTTGTGTATTGCACTAAAAGCTGAGATTTACATTTTATGTAAAAATTTATACCTCTGTAACCCTCCTGTGGATTTTGCTCATCTTAGTGTCTAAAAATTCATAAAAATATCCATTTTTATAAATTGGTGTTGGATTTCCTTTGTGCTGTGTGATTTTCTTATTTCATTGTTTAGTGCATCTAAATGCTTTACACTAGTTCCTTTGTTTAAGCCGTGCTGCTCGAAGCTACAGCAACCCAGGGTTGAGCTAAAGGTTTTATAAATGAGCCTGACTGGACACAAGACCGTTTTGCGAGAGTAAGTACAAGGTAAGTTTGTACCACCAGACCTTATAGTACACCAATATCCTTATAATTGACCTTGCACATTTTCCAGTTGTAGTGGGCAGGTTAATTCTACAAGGGAAGCAGATTTGGGTGTCCAAGAAAGGGGAATTGAGCTTATATTTATACAGAGGTCGGACAATTACAAAAATGCATCCAAGGCCAATTCCCTTTCTAACTCCCTTCTTCATCTGAGTCTCGTATTGTTTATGCATGTGGTGTCGTGACCATTCCAGCAGCCTTGACTTGCAGTGGTCTGCCCTTCGAGTCAAAATATTGCATATGTAATATCAAATAGTGGGGATGTGTTTTCCACTGCTCTATTGCCATTTAAAGATTTCTAAATATAGCATGTCTGCTTTCTCACATATTAAAATTCATGGACGTTGAAGTAAATGAATACAGCAAAACACATTTAGCTAAAGATGAATGAAATGCACAGAATTGTGCACTATAATTAGACCACTGACCTTGGTGAGATCTGACCACCTTTCCCATGTGCGCTGTAAAACAGAAGAACACATTCCAAACTAATTAAGAGTTTTAAAACTCTGTTCCTAAGCAAGAAAAATATGCCCCATCCATGTGAATCATAAAATATAGAACGTAAAAAAAAAGCGGAAAACGGGAATAACTTGTCTTTGATTAAAGTGATCAATCATCTTCATGTCAAGGCCAAGCTAATGAATTCCATGCGAGATATGGTGTCAGGTGCGTTAGCCCTCAGTGTGCACGCGCACTCAGTGCAGGTAGCATGCAAATTACTGGTGATAAGAGAGAAAGAGAGACAGTCTTTAGTCACCATCAGTTTCTCCGCCTCAGGGATTACTCCCGGGAGGTTAAATCCCTCATGCCATGGCAATTATCTCTAAAGAAGCCATTACTCTCCTCAGCTCAGTTTAATGCTGAAGACAGCAATGCAGATTTTTTTCAGAAGGCACTTGAGGTAAAGATGTCATTTTAACAATGGCCTCGAGGAGCAGACTAGAGTGCATTGCTTGTATTCACTGCCAGCCTCAGCAACAAAAGACAAAACTGGTGGTCACCTAGGACTAAAACTCGACCGGATGCCAGCCAAAACTGTGACCCCCAAGATCAACACTAGGCCCGATTTATTGGGCTCATTTTCTTTGTCTCTGACCCCTCTCCCAGGATTGCTAAATTAACTTGAGAAAAATCCACACAAACCTTCTGATCTCTTTTGCCACCAAAGGCAAGTCATTTATTTACTCTCTGTCCTCTTAATTGTTGAAACTTAAATGTTTATTTCAGAAAACATATTTTGAGCTCATTATTCTGTCCATTTGGCCTACTAATGATATAGGATTAATACTTTAAAACTAGCGGGATTCAGTGATTGCACTACTGAGTATCGAGGCTATGAATATAGTGGTGCAAGAAGACAAAGATTTTGGAAAGAAAGTGCATATAGTGGAAGTATAGATTTATTATGATTCACCATTCCAAAATGTGCAAAATATGGAGTACAGCCTCATTACCACAAGTAACTGAGGTAGCCTCAGGTAATATTCTTACATTTAGGCCATCAGCCATTGGGTTAGGCACTTTCAAGTGCAGAAACTCAAAAGACAAAGTGATTGACTAACAGCAGGGGCATAGAAAGCACCAGCAAAGATAAGGCCTCTAGCTGCTGTGAATAGAGGTTAGGATGAGGGGGCGAACTAGGGGCAGACATCGAACCAAAGGTAGCTGTGGCAAAATAGTGTAGACCACTTTTTACATTACTAAACAGCTTTCTACATTGCCTCTGCCATTTGTACAGCACACTTACCCAGTAGGTCCATTGCCCCAGTATATAAAGGATAATTGTAATTTCAACATCCTCATCGGGTCCAAGTAGGGAACACAATATGACCCTACCATGATTTACACTGCCTATTTTATTTTTAGAGTTTTATATAGCGCGAACTAGACCTGACGATATCAGATATTAGAGCGCTTTACATGATCACCAGTTGCAGTACAGACAGACACATTACCCCCAGGTCCCTACGTCCTCGACACCTTCATTGACAAGTGAGATGTACTATCTCACTGACAGAAAAAAGAACGAAGGAATGCTGGACCTACCCTCCCCCTCCCACTGGGAATACATAAAGCGTACTGGTCCCAGCATTCCTCCTGTTGTTTTTTTCTGTCATGCTGACAGTGTGTGGACGTGGCAGGAGCGGGGGCGCTCCTGCATTTTGCTGGATTATTACTTACGCGGAGGCCGCCGGTTCACTCTGCGGTCGGCGGTCCTTCGTTGGAGGCCTCTCCCTCCCTGCCGGGCTTTGGGGGGAGTGGTGCGGGCTTTCCATGGTTTCTTCTGCCGCGCGGCGGTGGTAATACCGCGTTGGATTTTCTCTGGTCCGATGGCCACTCCTCCTGGTCTGCCGGGCTTGCTAGGGGGCGCGGCCGGTGTGCTGCTCACGGATTGGATGCAACCCCCTTCCCCTTCCGGTTTTCGGCCTGCCTGACTTCCGGTTTTGATGATGGGATGGAAGTCAGGCGCCTCGAGGTTCCCGGCTGTGGGCTGCTCATTTAAAATGGGCCGGTGGGGTGAGTACCGCATAGCGGTTTTCTGCTGTGACGTTTTTTGCTGTGATTATTGTGATATACTGCCATGGGGAAGCGTTCAAGGAAGAGGCATCATAGGGATAGGTCTTCCTCTTCTTCTTCGACTGCTGCTTCCAGGTCTCCTTCCCCTGCCAGGTCTCGACGCCGTGATGGTGGTGGTGATGCGCGTCTTAAGCGCTTGATCCGTGAGACTTTGACCGAGATGGGTGATGTTGGGTCCCGTCGCAGGTGCCCTGCTCCGGTTTCTTCGGACTCTTCTGGCGATGAGTCTGCTTGGTTGGGGGACGGTGAATTGAAGGGCAAATATGTGGACAAGGAAGCATTGCCAAGTATTCTGAAGCATGTAAAGGAAAACATGGGGTTCCTTGACGAGGACGCTCCGAGTACCTCTAGGGGGCCTTTGTTGCGACAGTTTCAGAGTGCTGCCACGGTTGATGTTCCTGTTCATCCCTTCATTAAAGATGTTCTGAAGCGTGAGTGGGCTGATCCTGATCGCATTTTGATTCCGCGCTTCATGGCTCGCCTTTATCCTCAGCAAGATATGGCTTCGGCCCTTCCGGATTCTATCCCTATTGACTCCTTTGTGGCTAGTTTGGTGGGGCGCACTTCCCTGGCTGAGGACGCCGTGCTGAAGGATCCTGTAGACAAGAAGGCGGATGTTGCGCTCCGAAAGGTTTATTCTGGTTCCCACCTGGCCTTGCGGGCTGGCATCTATGGAACATATGTTACGCAGTCTCTGCTGTCTGACCTGAAGTCGCTCTATCAATCAATGGACAATGCCACTAACTGTTCCGGGTTACTTGAGCAGATCGAGCGTCAGGTGGAGCTCCTGTCCGATGTCTCCTTTGACGTTATGCGTGCTTCTGCACTGTCCGGTGGGGCTTGTGTAGCGGCTCGTCGCAGTCTTGTCCTTAAGGACTGGAAGACTGACTCTGCGCAGAAGGCGTGCACTTTGCGGTTGCCTTTCCAGGGTACTATGTTGTTTGGGGGGGAGTTGGAGGCCAAGTTGCATAAGCTGTTTAAGGAAAAGAAACATTCTTCTTCATTTAAGGTCTCCACTTCTGCTCCTGTCCCTTCTAAGTCCAAGTCTTTCTTTCGTCCTGCCTCTCGTAGACAGTTTGTGAGAGGCCAGGGAAGGTTTGCTTCTGGCCGGGGACGGGATCATAAGGCTAAGTCCCCTCCGCTTGCCAAGCCGCGTTCCTGACTCTTTGGCGGTGGTTCTCGGGTTGTTGGTTGGAGGGCGGCTGCGCTTCTTCCTGGCTGCCTGGGTTCAGTCTTGTTCCGACGTCTGGGTGTTGGAGATCATTCGCCTAGGTTATACTCTGGAGTTTTCGGTTCCGCCTCTGGATTCCGGGGTTCGGCCGAATCCCTGGCCTTCGGGCCGTTTGAAGCGGGCTCATCTTTCTCAAGGGATTGTGGATCTTCTTCGGAAGGGTGCCATTCAGGAGGTTCCTCCTTTGGAGATAGGGGAGGGCTTTTATTCCCTGATCTTTCTGGTTCCCAAGAATACGGGGGGTTTCCGCTTGGTTTTGGACCTGAGGGTGATGAACAAGTGGGTAACCAGGGTTCCTTTTCGCATGGAGACTTTGCAAAGGGTGATTCCTTTGGTGCTTCCGGGTCACTTCATGTGTACCCTGGATCTTCAGGATGCATATTACCATGTTCCGATCCATCCGAGGTCCCGCAGGTTTCTGCGGTTTTGTGTTCTGGGGCGTCATTATCAGTTCATGGTGTTGCCTTTCGGTCTTCGGTCGGCGCCAAGAGTCTTTACGAAGGTGGTGGCTCCTTTGGTCGCGTGGCTTCATCTCCAAGGGGTGATGGTGTACCCGTACTTGGACGACTGGTTAGTCCATGCTCCCTCTCGGGTCCTGTTGTTGGAGGCCAGAGAGATGGTGTGTTCGGCGTTACGGGCCCATGGTTTCCTGATCAACTTACCCAAGTGTCAGCAGACGCCGTCTCAGGTCATGGTTTTCATTGGGGCCCGCTTCCGTTCGGATCTGAACCGCGTGTTCCTCCCCGAACCTCGGGTTGTGACGTTGGTGTCCCTTGCTCGACGTTTCAGGATGGGGGGTGCCTTTCCAGTGCGCCTTTGGTTGCGTCTTATGGGTCTGATGGCGGCGACTGTTTTTACGGTGGTCTGGGCGCGTTTTCATCTGCGCCCCCTTTGGGTGTACCTCCTGTCTCTCTGGAATCCCCTGTCCCGCGATTTGGAAGTTCTTATTCCTGTGTCTCCTGTGGTCCTCCCGGTTCTTCTGTGGTGGTCGGTGAGGGGCCATCTGTCGCTGGGTCTGCCTCTGCAGTCTTCCCCTTCTCTGGTCTTGACGACGGATGCCAGCGCTTTGGGGTGGGGTGCGACCTTGGGGTCTCGCTCCCTTCAGGGTCGTTGGTCCCTCCTGGAGAGCCGCCGGTCGTCCAACTGGTGAGAACTCACGGCGGTGTCCCGGGCTGTGATGGGTTTTCGGGATCTGTTGCTCGGTCGGAACGTGTTGGTTCGGTCCGACAATATGGTGACGGTGGCTTATCTCAATCATCAAGGGGGGTTTGTTCGGCCTCTTTGAATGCGGTGGTTGTTCCCCTGTTTTGTTGGGCGGAGGGCCATCTGCTGTCTCTGACAGCAGTTCATCTTCGGGGAGTGGGCAACTGTGTGGCGGATGTCCTGAGTCGTTGCTTTTCGGATTCTCTGGAGTTGTCTCTCACCCCGGTTGCGTTTCGGCTTGTGTGCAGGAGGTTTGGGCTTCCCTTTCTGGACCTCTTTGCCTCCCGGCTCAATGCACAGCTTCCTCGCTTCTGCTCCCGGTTTCTGCAAGAGGGATGCTGGGGGGTGGACGCTCTGTTGATTCCTTGGCCATCCCGTCTCCTCTGTGCCTTTCCTCCTCTGGCTCTGGTTCCCCGATTTCTGGCCCGTTTGTGTCAGGAGGATCGGGAGGTGGTGGCAGTCCTGCCGTTTTGTCCTCGGAGGTCCTGGTTTCCGACGGTTCGTCTTTTGGCGGTGCGGGGTCCCTGGTTTCTTCCCCTGTCCCTGTCTCCTCTGAGGTCCTCCCCGTCCCTGTCTCTTCCCCAGTTGAGGTTGTCGGTGTGGAGGTTGAGAGGCAGGGTTGGAGGCAGCGCGGTTTCCCGGAGCATTTAGCGGTTGCTCTTCAGCGTTCCCGACGGCCTTCTACCCTCAAGGCTTATGGTCGGCATTGGGGTAATTTTGGTCGTTGGTGTTCGGCGTTTTGCCTCTCCCCTTTGTACTGTTCCTTGCAGGTTGTGCTTCAGTTTTTGTGGGAGGGTTTCGAGAAGGGTTTGGCTGTGTCTACTCTGCGTGCCCAGTGGGCTGCGGTTCGGGCGTTTCGTTCCCCGTGGGGGAATCTTTCGGATGTTGAGGACTTGGTTTCTCGTTTGCTCCGCAGTTTTTCAATTTCTCGTCCTGTGCCTCGACCTTCTTTTCCCATGTGGGATTTGCCGTTGGTTCTTTGGGTTTTGATCAATCCGCCTTTTGAGCCTTTGGATGAGGTGGATTTGAAGTTTCTTACTCTCAAGGTGGTTTTTCTGGTGGCTGTCACCTCTGCTCGTCGTCTTGGGGAGTTGGGGGCCTTGATGGCGCGTGCTCCTTTCCTGTCCTTCACGGAGGGTGGGGTGGTGCTTCGCCTTGATTCTTCTTTTGTGCCGAAGGTTTCGTCGCAATTTCACCGGTGCCTGGAGTTGGTCTTGACTGCCTTGGGCTCTGTTTTGGATTCTCCTGGTGGTCCCCGGTGGTCCTTGTTGGATGTGTGCCGGGCTTTGAGCATTTATCTGGATCGCACGGTGGTGTTTCGCAAGTCGGACTCCCTTTTTGTCTCCTTTGGGGCTACTTCGCGTGGGGGTAAGGCTTCTTCTATGTCGATCGGGCGTTGGCTGAAGCAAGTCATTTCCTTGGCCTACTCTCTGTCTGGGTCTCCTCCTCCTTTGGGGGTTCAGGGTCGTTCCACGAGGGGGGTGGCTGCCTCTTGGGCGGAGGTTCGGTGTGTTCTTCTCTCTGAGATTTGTAGGGCTGCCACATGGGCCTCTTCTAATACTTTCATCAGGCATTATCGGCTCCTCAACCTGTTGGGGGACGATGGGAGGTTTGCTTTGGGAGTGTTGAGCTCTGTTCGCTCCTGATGTTTTTTCTTTTTTTGTATCCAATAAATCTCTGGGTTTGTTTTGCTGTCCTGGCGGTTTGTTGTGTTTTCTGGTATGAATGCCGGTGTCTGCTTTGGTATTTCTCACTTGTCAATGAAGGTGTCGAGGATGTAGGGACCTGGGGGTAATGTCCTATTACTTACCGGTAATCTTCATTAATCCTGGTCCCGTAGTCCTCGACACCTTCATGACTTCCCTCCCTCCCTCCCTCCCTCCCTGTCTGCCGGCCTTCATTTTGGCTTGGTATTTCAGGAGGAATGCTGGGACCAGTACGCCTTATGTACTCCCAGTGGGAGGGGGAGGGTAGGTCCAGCATTCCTTCATTCTTTTTTCTGTCAGTGAGATAGTACATCTCACTTGTCAATGAAGGTGTCGAGGACTACGGGACCCGGAGTACTGAAGATTACCGGTAAGTAATAGGACATTCATTTTGGTTAGGTACACGGTGATTAAGTGATTTGCCCAGAATCACAGGAGGTTACATGTCATTGCCGAGACTCGAACCCAGCTCCCCAGGTTCGAGGTCGACCGCTGTAGCAGTAAGGCTACATCCTTTCTCCATTGTATGTGAAGCATCATTGGCGTGCCAATTACTTCTTTGATCTAGTATGTAAAGTACCATTGACAAACACTATCAGCTTTGCCCATTTATGTGAATTACAGTGCCATGACATAAATCCCATTGCTCTGGTAAGGGCATGGAGCAATGAAGCAGCATCTCTGGCTATTAAATGCTAACCCCCCCTGTGAGTGCTCTGTGCCCAGACATAATGCTCATGGGGCCATTTGTCAAGGTTGCAAAGCACTCTATATTTTTAGACATCAACTGCTTTGTGAACTCGACTTCATTTGGGAATTAGAATGCTAAATGTTCATTCACAGTGAGCTGCAAACTTCCTGGTCAGGGCTGGACTGGTTGTAACGGGCACCGGGCGTTTTCTGGAAGGGTGGGGTCTGGTTTTTCTCTGGGGGGGGTTTGTTTTGTTACTGGGGGCGGGTTTTGCAGCAGTGCTGCAATATCGGCCCCCGTAACAAAAGCAGCAGTGGTGCTTGACACTAGCACCCCACCCTGAGGCCAGTCGAGCGGATTTGCCAGGGCGGGTTTCTGTTCTCAGTCCGGCCGTGTTCCTGGTGCACTGTGACTCCCTGTGAATGTCTATGAGTGAAGAAGGCTTGCAAGAGACAGCGGACCACCACGTCTGCATTCATGCTATTTAAAGCAGTCCCTGCCCCTTAAAGGGCCACTGGCTGCTTTCAAAAATAAAAAGTTGCCATTCATTGAGTTGCCCTCGAGGGCCATGATATTCGTAATGCAGTTAGCCCCCGTTCACAAGGTAGAAGCAGTCTCTTGGGGAAAACTTACACTTTGTGACTGACTTACCTTTCGGAGGTTGGTAACTGATCAATGGTTTGTGACGGTAATTGCAGTTGCAAAGCACCGATGCGCCACATAGTAAAATTACAAAAGGAACAAGCGTTGCAACTGTATATATATAACTTGTTAGCGTATTTGGTCTATCTTGTGTACCTTTTGTAAGTTACCTGGTTCTTTAGTAAAGCACTCTGACACCTTTGGGTAAAGTTCGTGCTATATAAAACTACATTGAATAAATAAAAAATAAATAGAGATTGTGGCGGGGGGAATCCTAGAGCTGCAAGTATAAGTGTTGTTAGAGATGCTTCAGAAGCCCACACCACATTTCTGAGCACTTTTGTAGCAGAAAGAGGGAACTTCGTATTTACCTGCTAACTTACATTAAAAATAGTAAGCTTTAGCAGAGGTAACGAGGCATATCTGATAAATAGCTTATTTGACAATTAAACGTGCTAGTCTTCTTCTTAGAGAAGGATACAGAGTATGCCAGAGGGGCGTGGGGTGGACTCATACATGCAATGTTCTAGTGGGAGGGACGTGGATGAAAGGTTCACTTCCTTCACTGCTTCAGAACCACGTTATGAAGCGGCAAAGCTTAGTTCAATCCTTCGCCACCACTCTTACCCCTGTTGCTCTGACGCTGATGGGCTCCGCAAGGCACGCATGTCAGGCTATTGATGTGTAAGAAATGCTGTGGTCCGCAGTTCTCAGGCAGTAGCAGCGGGAAAGAGAGACTCTGACTGGCACATGAGACTGCCCGCAGCAGCAGCACCAAAAACAATATGTGGGGCGGTATATCCAAGCTGCACGTCGCCATGGCGCTGCCACCGCCACCCCATAATGCACCGGGTGCGCCGGGTTTCTCTCCCATATGTAGCTGCAAGAAGGAGTCTGTCTTCTATTTCTAAAGCAAGAGGCTCTCAAGCTTGGCACAGGCTGCGACTTAAAGATTGGCGCAGCCTACGCTAGGTACGCAGTGGCGGAGACAAGAGAAAAGTATTCACATTCTCTGAGATTTCTCGGCGTACGGAGCGATATTCTAGTGAAATGATAGAGCGGTGAGCGGGACATTAATAGAAGGGATGATTATTTCAAGATGCCCTCAAATGTGGTAATACTGGAAAAGGAGGCACCAGGAAATGAGGTAATTGTGCAGGATCACCTAATTTTGTCACGCTGGGAATTGAAATTTAACCCAGGTTTCGTGATTGCGTGATTCAGCCACTGAATGTGTTTCCCTCCCATTTTTTATCAAAGGTTAAAATCTATGATTCTTTGAGGTGCTAAATAAGTACACTTAAAACAAGTGCAATAGGTAGGGAAGAAAATGAAAGTGTAGCGGCCGCTCGGCTGCGGCAAGAAAATGAAAGTGAGCGGCCGCGCAGCCGTGAAAGTGATCACGTGCTGTGAGTGGGCTTTAAAAAGCCCGACCACAGCTTTTTGGGTGCCGCGAGCTAAGCGAAGCCACGAACTGGAGCCATGGTTATGATGTTCCAGGAGGAAGTGAGAGAGAAGTAGAACAAGCTGCGAAATGTGCTCTGTGGTGGGGAGGAGGAGGGGCATTGAAGCGATGTGTGTGCACTTGGGTGAGCGAGAGGAAAGCCAGATGGCATTTCTGCTTGTGCCTGTGCGCATAACCGCACACTGTATGCCACACAAAGCTGTGGTCGGACTTTCAAAAGCCCAATCACTAAATGTCTCGCCTGTGCAACGCATGCGCTGGCTCAGGCGAGACCTAAAAAGGGGACCCCCATTACTTTCCACCTTCCTATTGAGAACAACATGGGTCGCAAAATGCATGAAACTTTTGACTCACCATGTGCATTTTATATATTTCAATCTACATTTTGCTGTTGTAAAGGCTGTTTTTGTGAATCTCAAACTGGAATGTCAAATTCTTTGCACATCAAGATCATACTTGCCCACCATCAAAATAAACAGTGATGTATTCATTTTCTACTGAGCAGTGTTTGAAAAGGAGGCTATTCACTTGAATGCAAAATATTGTTTTGAGAGCCTGAGGCTCTCCCCTGGCCGAACCTCATTCCTCCTTGTGGAAAATGCCACTGCTGCCAGAAAGATGACCCTTCTTCATAGGTGAACGTCAGCCAAAGATCAGCAGCTGACAACTGCTGGTGACTGAAATCTGCCACAATTGGGTTTGCCATTTTTGATCGATAATACATGTTTATTTAAATCACTTACTAGAAATTACCGCCAGACTGGCATTCAGCATGAGCTGGAGCTATAAAGTAATATGCATTAATGTAGTTTTTGTGGGTTCACATGAGCATCTTTCGGGGTGAGGAGGGGTGGCTTTAGAGGAGGTGTTTGGCGTGTGACAACCCAGAAATAAATACATTTTTGGCTTGGTAGGTGGATCTAAGGGTCCTGAGTTGGGTCTGCTATATCTGGGTCTGTTAATCTTGTCATCCTTATTTTACTACCAGGTTTTAACTTGTTATTTTTTTAATAAGGAATTTAAATATATTTAGGGCAAGATGCACAACAATTTTACACTGAGGTTAGGTCACTTTTTGATACAGTCCAGACACAAAATCCTTTTTGGTCTTTACAAAGTCACACAAGTGTCAATTGGTGTCGCTTTGCAAGAAAAAGAACACAGCGCATTGCACTGCATTGTATCTTTTGCATCGATTAGGTGGTGCATGGGTGCTCCTGTGCATCCACACATGGATTTACAATGGCCCAGACTTATGGAGATTTTCTGCCTGGGATTTGTCATGTTTTTGATGCAGCCTGATGCAAAATCCGTTTTGGTATTTATAAAGCTGCACAAATGTTGATTTGTGCTGCTTATCAAGAACAAGTAACACAACTCATGTCATTGCGATGCTTTGTGTTACTTTGCATGAGGTTGGTGTTCCATAGGTAGTGTATGGGCATTCCGAGCATCCACCCATGTATTTTGACACAAACCCAAATTTACAAAAATTTGTAGACTTGTGTTTGCGTCAAAAAGATACACCTGCCTGAGGCTGGAGTGCTGAGGAGAAATATCTTTATTTCTCCTTGTTATTTAAGAGGAAAAATTGATAGTTTTGGTGAAGGAAGGTACCACTTCCTGCACAAAAACTATCCTGACCATAACATAGACATGCTTGCACTATGGCACTAGCGGGGGCAGCACATGGGGGGGCAGCACATGGGGAGAGCAGGACTGAACAATTTCTTTGAAGCTGTGGTGCAGTTCTGTTCTCTTGAGGTGACACAATGCAGTGCAGAAACTTTCCTTGCTGCACTGCGCTGCATTACTTCTTTGTAAATTTTCCTCTTAATGACCGGTGTACCAAAAAGCAGAAAATCTTCACAAACAGAAACTCCCTAAACGTAATCAATTTTACTATTTTTCAGAATTCACAAATCCTGGCAGTGGTAGACTTGAAAATCTGCACCAGTCTCAGGTTTTCAGACACAATGCTGGCATTCAAACACGTAAATGGTGATGGGCCGAATGCTTGCAAATAGTCTAACCACTGGTAATGCCTCGGGGTAGCATGCCAAACCATTGTTTTTTGCCAATGATTTTTTTTAATTTATTTTTTAAACAAACTCCCAAAAGGGGAGTTTGTTTTTGAAAAAAAAAATATTAACCCCCACACCAGTTTTCTTCCATGGTGTAGGGATCATTTTTATTTTTTTTACTGTCCTTCACTGCCAGAATATACTTTTCGGTGACGGACTGTGAAAATAAAAGCTGCCCACACTAAATAGGATGTTGGATGACTTATTTCAGCCCAACAGAGTGGCACCCACTCTGTTGGGCTGTTGAAGGAAGTTTTACACTGACAGAGTAAAGTTTGCTCCTTCAGCGTAAAACTTGGGGTCTGCTCTACTCAAAAAAGGTGGGAGGACCTTGAGTTTGGTGACTGTTACAACTGAGTACCTGTCCATCAAACTCTAAATCAGCCCCAGAGGCCCACATATTGCAAATCGGAACCAAACCATGGTCACTTCACACATTCACCCTAGGTGTGAAGTTTGAGATTCACAGCCCCTTGCCCAAATCTAATGACTAAGGTACACCCCTGATCATTCCACAACCCCTATAATTTTAATGTAAGTAGGGCTGTTTTGCCTCGGCCTTACTCTTTAGAACAAAGTAAACAAAGCAGCCTCAATAAACAGTAAAATCTGACTACAACAACAACAACTGTTTATTAGCATCATGAACTCCCTTTCTAGCAGCTACAAGGGGAGTGTGCGGTTGTCCCTTGGCCTGGTGGGCTGGTAAGCTGGGTCACACTGATTAATTTTTTATTAAATTCATCCCTTTGCAGGTTGCTAGACAAAAATTCATGAAGCACTGTGTAAATACTAAAACACAGCTGGTAGGTGCGTGCCATGAGCTGCCGATTAACCAAGTGCATTGAAGCAGAGTGACAAAATGAAATGATAAAACTGTGGGAGAAAGGCAGGGCAACAGAGGCAAATTGAGCGAGTAAGAGGGTGAAAGGTAAGAAGAAAGCAAGGAGGGAAAAAGAGAAAAATGTGTGGAAAAGAAGAAGGGGTAATGAGCTCCTCTAGGGAGGAAGCATGAAAGGAGGAAAATGAGAGAGGAGGGCAAGTGAAAGAAATAAGTAAGCATGAAAGGAAGGAAGAGAATAAGAACAGTAGGAGGGGTAAAACGATGGATCAAAGGGTGAAAGAAGGCTAATGGCTGGATGGACGAGCGGATGGAAGGAAAGTTGAACGGGTAAAAGGATGAGCAGGTTAACAGATAACTGGATGTGTGAATGAATGAATGAATAGATGATGGGGTGGTTTAATGAAGGGATGGATAGATGGAAAAGTGACAGAATGAATGATAAATGATTGGGTCGATGAATTGATGGAAAAATTAAGGAATGGATGAATGTATAGATGTATGTATGCATGTAATGGGGAAAGGATGGGTATGGTAAATGGTGTATGGAAGAAATGATGAACAAATGAATAAATAGGTGAATGGATGTATGTTGCAACTGGGGAAAGGATGGATAGATAGATGTAAACAAGGAGGGAAGGATAAAGAGAATTTTTACAAGGGATGTCAGGCACACTCAATTCACTCTATCAGTGCCAATAAATATATTGTTCACTCTGGCCCTCACACCCCTCGAAATAAGCCTCCTCTGCTGATCCCAGCAACCTAAAAAATTACCAACCGATCTACCTGCTCCCTTACCCAGCCAAGGTAACCAAGAAAACTACAAACACACAGCTCATCGAATACCGGGAACTAAACCACTTACTGGACACCTCTCAATCAGGATTTCATGCCCACCACAGCACCGAGACTGCACTGATTGCTGCTACAGATAACATCAGAACCCTCCTTTACCACGGAGAAACTGTGGCCCTGATCCTCCTCAACATCTCTGCTGTGTTTGACACCATCTCCCACCACATCCTCATTGACAGACTCTACATCGGGATACAGCAAAATGCCCTCAAGTGGATTGCCTCTGTCCTTACAGGATGCACACAGAGCATCCGACTGCCTCCCTTCACCTCCACACCCAAAGACATCATATGCGGCGTACCCCAAGGATCATTGCTCAGCCCCATCCTGTTCAACATCTACTTGACCCCCTTCGCAGATATCGTCAGATCCCAAGGACTCAACATAACCTCCTCAACTAATCCTCTTGCTCACCAAGGACCTCTCCAATGCCAAAACCAACTTCTGCAATGCCATGACCAACAAAGCCAAATGGATGAGAGACAACTGCCTAAACCTCACTCTGACAAGACAGAAGTACTGATCTTCAGGAAGAACACTTTTGCATGGGACCACAGCTGGTGTCCAGCAGAGCTTGGACAAACACCCACACTGACAGACTGTAGTGATGTAAAATGATGGTCAGGTCCACGTAGGTTCTTGAAGAATAAGTATTTATTTGGTAGATGGTACAAGGTATCAAGATGTAGAAGGATGGAAATAAAAAACAGACCTTGCATGCAACCTTGGCCTCATCCTTGACACCCAACTGACCATGAAACGACAAGTCAACTCAGTCGCCTCCTCCTGCTTCCACACCTTTCGCATGCTCCGCAAAATCTTCAGATAGATCCCGATCAACACCAGAAAGACAGCTACGCAGGCCCTAATCACCAGCCGTCTCAACTACGGCATAACTCTCTACGCTGGTACTGCCACCCAGTTCCTCAGAAGACCCCAAGCCATACAGAACACTGCAGCCAGACTCATCCTGGATCTCTCCAAATGGACCCACATCACCCCTCACTTCAGAAACCTCAACTGGTTCCCCTTCTAGAAGAGATGCCTGTTTGAGATCCTCACACAGGCCTACAAAGCCCTACATGATCAAACACCATCCTATATCAACCATCGACTGAGCTTCTATCACCCCGCAAGACACTGCCTCACTCGCCCTCACACACACCAACACATCCATCGCTGCTGCACTGGGGGCCGCTCCCTCTTCTACATCGCTGCCAAGACCTGGCACAACCTGCCCCTCCACCTTAGAATATAAAGCCGAAACAGTGGTTCTGGTGGGAATAAACTTAGTTTAAACAACACTACATGTATTCGATAACTGCTGCAATAGTCATTAGATACAGTTATAAAGACACACACAAATACACCAATTTGGGTAACACAAAGTGATTCTCATTTTCACTGTATTCGAATCCACATAGATATTACTACTGTACAGGACTGACCAACAAAAACTGAAATATACCACAAGATACTCAGTGACTAATAGTGCATAATGACATAACAATCAAACATAAATTGACATCAAACACATATATACACAATGAACAAAAATTATACTTTGAGCACAGATAATCCAAAATCATTAGCATATAACACCACAACATATGGTGGAATTGCATGGATCAATCAGACAGTTGATCCATGCAATTCCACCATTTGAACTTTGAAGGATATATGTTGTGGTGTTGTTGCAGTCTAGATGAGCGCCAGGGTGTGGTGTGCCTCTTTGTTGCAGGATGGATGAAATGGGCAATTGAGGTTGAGAGTTTTGGGTCCTCATTTACACAAGGGCAGAGGGGTAAAAAAAAGAGGAGTTAATGTGTGGTAAGTGGATTAACACGAAGATAACACGGTGTTCCTATACGATGTAATTTGGTATTACTGCATTGCAGTTACAGCGTGTCTGTAATTCAGGAATGAAAGTTTACTATATCGGAGGACTGAAGTATTGAGGGGCATATTATCAAGGTCGACGTTAAAATTATCGCCGGTTTAGCGGCAGAAAACTGCCGCTAAAGCGGCGATAATGGGCTTCCATTAGAAGCCTGTGCTGACACCAGAACATGGGCTTCTATTGGAATTCTCTGCGGCATATTATCAAGCCCATTATCGCCGCTTTAGTGGCAGTTTTTTGCCGCTAAATCAGCGATAATTTTTAACGCTGTCCTTGATAATATGCCCCATAGTTACCAGTGTTCTGTAAATGTACCCCTCAGAGGGAGAGTTTGTCCTTCAGGGATCCATGAAAGAGTAGAGTTTGGCTTACTCTGGTTGAACTAATTTATGGGATTCCATACCAATACCTAGAACTCCTTCTCTAGGGTATAAGGAGTTTAGCTAACCCCAGAGGAGGAAGCTCTTGTGCTAGGCACTGTGCAGCGCTCCACATATCTAGGCAGGAATTTCAAAAACCCTGAACATACTCAGTCCGTGTCTCCCCGATGGGAAGTCGCAAATTACAACCAGGCGATTATTAAGAGACAAATGCATTTTAGGACCCAGGGGGTAGACTGCATTTAAACGTAGATGCACAGATACGTACCTCACAAATATAAAATGCAGTGCCTGATTTATATAATCAGGACTAGCATAATTAAAGTTTGCACGGTGGACTTGTGAAAGTGTGATGGAATCGCCTGATGTGGCAGAGTAGGATGGACTGTGGGCATTTCAGGTTGGGCTGCCTTGTAAAAGTAGCAGAACATACCTAGGCCTGAACATTTGCAGCTATTCACAAACCTTTTACATGTTCGTTTCCTACCGTGGAAACACAGGTACATGTGCTGCTGTCAAAGGCAGAGAGAGGTAAGTATGTTTACAGTGTCAGACTAGGGGGCGACAAGTCCAGGGCCGGACTGGCTATAGCAGGCACCTGGCGTGTCCCCGGTGGGCCGCCAGGGTGGGGGCCAGTTTTTTAACCGGGGGCCGGTTTTGCAACAAAAGCAGCTGCAGTGTTTTGCACGCCCCCCCTCCCCCCAATCACCCCCTGTGACTGCATGAATGGTAGCCCAAAAAGCAAGAAAAACCAACATCAACCAATGAAAAAAGGGAACAGAAGATAGATGAAGCCAGATCACCACGTCAAGATAGAGTTTGGCATTTTCTGTCCAAGAGTTATTGAGTGAAGTCCAAAATGTGTCCCTCATTACCGAGGGAGACGAAGGGGCATGCGCATGATAGTGGTATATTTAGTATCGCCACGTTAAGGGCAACTATGATTCCAAAGGTTACCAAATGTCTTCATGACTTGTTGCAGTCCTGGGGTTTCAGGTGTGCGCCAACAGAGTGAGATAATTTACCTTTTTTGTTAAGTTCTGCCTGTGTACAGACCACAGACTGAGACATCCACCATGTGCAGGCGGTCATCCATGGCTGTTTACCTGTGTGCAATGGGATCCTACAACTGGATATCATTAGTCAGGCAGCCTTATAGTAAAAAATCTGCAGGCTCAATGGAATAATGTGTCCAGTTCAGGGACCTCTTGTTGACTACATGATCACGGGTTCCCATCCTGGCCGGTCCACTTAGCCACCCATCATGGCTGGTCCACTGAGCCTCCCATCCTGGCTGGTCCAATTAGTATTTCACAAGTTAAAAAAATGAGAACCGACGAGGTGGGTAACAGAAGTATCTGTAGTGCGGTGCCAAGATGCACATTGGTGAACACAAGCTTAACAAATGCATGTTCTATTATAAAGTTATTGAATAGTTTAGAATTCGAACAAGCAGGGTTAAAACAGACATCCACTTGATGTTATTTCAATTCCAAGTGCATACTGAACGTCCCCTCTTTCTAGGTGTCTCAGGGGATGGGCATTTCTACTTTGATGAATTCTTGCAGATGGTGTGCACAGAGTATTAAAGTCAATAATTACTCATTCCAGGCTATGTTCTAAGATGCTCAGAAGGCAGAGATGCATATGAGCAGTGCCTGCTGGTATGAACTAACTCTTAATGAAGAAAGGTTTCTGCACAGAAAGACATGATTTAATACTATAACAATTGAGAATATCAAGTTGAATAATTGTGCCATTAGAGAATGTTGTGTTTCAGAATATTCATTCTGAGATTAACTGGGCGAGTCAAAGGATGAACCACATGCCATTTCAAGCAGTTGAATTGATCGTGAGTGTGTTTCCTGTTGATTAGATCTCCTGCCCGGTGTTTGAGTGAACAGTAACTTTGATATAACATTTAGATGAGGGAGAGGTGTGCAGGGAGTCATTTGTTGCTTTGATGATAGCTTATTTTCACAACCCACCCTCTCTAGCCAGGGTATCTGGCTTAAGAAGATCTATGAAAGGAGACTGGTAGGTTGGAGAGTAGCAACAGGCATTTTGTGGGACCCTCTTTATAGGACCATAGGGTCAGGCAACAAGCACACCTCTTGTAGGAGCAGCGTCTCATTTCTGGGCAGTAATCAAGACCGGCTTGCTGAACTCCAATGTTACTGTGGCTCAGCTACAACCCCTGTTGAGTCAACCCTATCGTACTACCAGGGTGATGATCCTGAGTTACTCATGTAGAGGAGGCCCTGTAGGGAGACAGAGTGTATGAGATTAATTCATTCAGGTGGGGGACAGTTGAAGACTATCTGTCTGTGTAAGAGCTGTTCGATAAAATGTCATGAGTTGTATGGATCAAGGAGAAAATGTGATGGAGCTGTACACCGACATGGTCTTTAGTCTCTCTTCTTGAACAGGGGTAGGGATTTAGGGATAAGTCTGACTAGAGATTGGAGGTGTCAAGAGTTTACGGGCAGATGGAGTAGGAAATGGAGTATATATATTTTGAGTGATGTAACTAGTAGTATTGTAGTAACAGTAGGTTACTGTAGTAGCAGGAATTTAGCATGAGATTAGGTGGCAGATGGCATAGAAAGGGGGAAGGGAGAACTAGGCTAGCCATCAGCACTGCGGTGGCGTTAGCTAAATCACAGATTTGCACAAATAATATTGACTTTTAGTTAGATGGCTACACCCCACTGTCTAAATAATGATGTAAATTATCCAGGGTTTAGGTGCATATGCTAAGCCTAAGCCGTGTGATCATACTAGCCAGTACGCAAGGCGTTTATGGTTTGAGGGTCAGCTGGGGACATGGGTCATTAAGCATGACTTGCACCTTATATAAGAAAAATGATGGCTGGCGAAATGTAAAAGGTGGCAGCTGGAGGGTGGCAGAGGGAGGTCAAGCCCTGGTGCATAACCACATGGTGCTAGACATCGCCAGGGCTCTGGGGACAGAGAGCGGTGTAGAGCATTTCTTCACCTCTTGAGCCTAAGGAAGCCTAGCTCTGACAATGAGTATGCTGTCAGCTGCAGGGTAGAAACTGGGGACTGACAGGCTAAAATGCAGAAGACATCTAGAGACAAGAAGATGCATGCAGAAATGAGGCAATGACGTACAGGCAGCAAAGACTACCTTATTATCTGTTCCTCTAGCATCCACAGACTTTTCTTGTCATTGACTGGCCATCAGCAGATTCAGACAATGAAATGAGCAATCAGGAACCTGGAGGCAAGGCTCATCTTTTACTGCGTTCATGGAAAATTGCTGCTTTTGTCAGTGCCAGCCTCATATCATTTTTGGCCAGTAGACACACACTGGCATGCACTATTGGAACAAAACTGAAGGTGCCTTGCATGCGAGATGTGTGCTACTTTTCTGGGTGTCTACTAGAAGTGGAGAAAACCAGTCATTCAATCTCATATTCTCCTTCCCCCAGGACTGTTGGGACACCACCCAATGGAAAATACCATCCTGCTACAACAATCGAACCAGGCATCTCTTACAGGTGTATGTCAATGTTATAGATGATTTGCAGAGGTGGCATCACTTGGGACTGTTTCCTTTTACATCTTAATGTGCACAAAACTACATGCACACACTTAACATAGGTTTCACAATTTCAAACATCTACATCAAAGTGTAGACTACTGATTGTTCATGTCATTGATTGGGTCCTTTAAATGTGAAAACTGAGTAAAGGTCTCTCAATCTTGGTCTAGCCATGGCTCACTTATTCCTATTGCAATTAGATGATCAGGCAAAGTGGCCTATCCAAGACTAAATATGTGCATACCGCAAAAGCATGTACCTGAAAGTGTCCTGCGCTTCAGACATCCATTGCCTCAAACACTGTCTGAATATCCCTAGACTCAGGGGCATAACACAGGCTCCCGCATCCACGCAGTGCGGGGGGCCCCCCAAGCTCCAGGAGGCCCCCTAAGCACTGCACTTCGCCCGGGGGGAGCTCCTGATAGAGTCCGGAGGGGGCCCCTCCACGTACCTTGCAGGGGGGCCTCCTCAATTATCGTTACGCCACTGCCCAGACTGGGATGTTTAGTGGCTACCTGAAGCTTAACCCAGTCAAATAGAATTCCTGTAATTTGCCAAGAACAAGAAACAGTAATACCTGGCTCAATGACATGAACCTTAGCTTTGAACACCACCTTTCATAAATTGCTGAGTCACTAGGAGTTACCCTGAATTTCAACCTCACTCTCAGTGAACACATTGCCCAATAAACAAAGAGGGCCTGGAACCGGCTCTCTCTTCCAAAGAAAGGGAAAGTGTTCTTGGCACACTCACAGCCAGGATACTATCAGACCAAAACTAAGAAGTGCAGAAAGAAACAAGCATTTACAATGCAATGATCTCGGCATTGTTAAAGTTAGAGCTATTGGCATTGCTCATGACTCTGAGCGTGCGTCCAGGTTTATCCTCTGTTCCCTCCCTAGGCCTGCTGCTCTATCCCAGAGCTCTGTTCAGCACGCTCATCGTGGTGTGCTCTGCAGCCTGTATTTACAAGCCTCGATCTTGTGTCTTTCACTTTGCCCCTAGGACAACACTTCTTCTGTCTATACACATTTCTATAGACCAAGGCATTGTTCAAAGAGGTTAATTACGGCTATTCAATAACGCTAAATCTAAGCCTCACCACAGCAATATTTTTCGTCCTATCGCTGGTCTACATTGTGTAGCTAAATTCTTGCAGGTGTGTGTACAGCTAGACTTCCCAAATCATAGAATTAATTAAAACAACCCATGAAACAACTATCAATCTTTCTCTCATGTCATATCACTGAAACGTCTGTGCTCGACATCAGACTCCTATTCCTATTAATCATATTGAGACTCGCCTTCTAACGGTGCTTGGTTGATCATTACCAAGGACACAGTAATCAAACCTTTGGGATTTTCGTTTACAAAGCATTGCTTACAAGCATGCCTTTCAGTTGGATAAACTCAAATGAACCAGTACTAAAACTTCCATAATAAATGGACCCAGAAATGGAGCATCACGCTTTCATGACAAAAGTCATCAGATGAATTTATATGAACGGAGCTCTAATATCCTCTTGGCTTACGCAAGCGCTACAGGAACTCATTTCTTATCTGACATCTTACCTTCCTGCCCCTGCTTCTTTCTTTTAATGTGGTCCTTTTCGCATTTTCCAGATGAGGCAACACCGACTCTCTGTTACCCAGAAAATTCTCGCTTCCCCGTGAGTCTCTTTCCGCATCCCCCACTGAGATTACCTTATCTCCAGCTAGTAAAGACACCCTGAGAAAACCCTTCATATACAACAAAAATCCCTAGTCTCCAATTCCCGAAACCGGAAACTAATGGATGACAGGGAACATATATTCTGGTGCAAGCATTAACGACTAGACTACGCAGTTATAATGGAACACAACATAGACTTTCGGTCACTAGGAATGGAATTCTCTGGACGTCATTAATGTTTTCACAAAAGCCTGTCTACTGCCCCATACGGTAAAAGTGGCAGCCATCTTAGTATGACTTGAGGGTTCGGTGTCGACTCGGTATTTATTTTTTTAGTGCAGTTTTATACAGTGCTCACTCTACCCGAAGATATTGGAATGCTTTATCTGTGTACCAGTTACATTACACAAAGAGAGTTCATTTTTGCAGGCACGGGTAAATTAAGTGAATTGCCCCAACCCCCAGTATTTTGAGCAGAGGCTTGAACCCAGCTCTCCGGTCCCAGAGTGTTCTGGTTGTGGCAATACAGACTTTATGAGTTAGTGGGCTATACTCGTTTCTGTCCCTGGGCTCACAGCTTCCATTTGCTGCACTTGAGACCCGTCCAGCGTAATTCATGGGCGTGTCAACTACTTTATTATCAATCGATTTTTGATGCCTCTGAAACAAAACGCTGTATGGTGTAAAGTAACGCGACTGCATGGTAAAATTCAGCTTTCAATGACAGTAATATGAGAGAAAGAACTACATCTGACGCTCGTGTGCAGCAAAAGCGCAGTTATTAATATAAAAAGAGCGAGTTCACTTTGAGATGTGTTCACAGTATCAATTTCAGGGGGAGGAGAGCGAACAGTGCCAGCCGGACGCAGGAGCACCGAGGGAGCCGAGAGCAGGGGGAGAGGACGACCACCAGCCGGGCCGTGTGGACGGGGATGACGCCATGAACACCACCGCCTTTCTCCGAGGTCAAGCAGAAATGCCTCGGAGAAACGCAGCGGCATTTTCGGATTGGGGGGCGTGTTTTTCTTTCTCTCCTCTTCCCGTTAGCTGGAATGTTTACATTCCAGAGGAGAGAAAGAAAGTAAAAAACACGCCCGAATCCGAAAAAGACGGGGCTTAAACGGACAGACGCCTCTCTCCTCCAATGGCTGGTCTCCGTTTAGGAAAAACCAAAGGAAATGGTGGACGGAGTGTTGAACATTGCAAGCACTCACCCCCAGTCAACTGATCTGGGTTTAATCCATCATCGTTCTTTAGCCCACTCTGCCACCCCAGTTCAGACATGGCCATATGCAAATCAGTCTGACCCTGTGCCTCATGGAAACAGTCCAGCGCCGAACTGCCAAGCCATGTCTTCCCTGGACCGGAAACAAGCTTCCTAGGACCGGTTTCTGGCATTTCAGCCGTCTTCAGCCAGGCTTGCTTGAATCCAGTGCCACTGGATTCAAGCAAGCTACGAACGGTGATGGATCAAACCCAGATCTGTTGACTGGGTGTGAGTGTTTGATTGGTTCTGATGCTCCATCCATCACCACCCCCTTTTGTACCGCTTTGTTCGCCATAAGTTGGCAGGGTATGCTCAGACGTGAGTCCCTTGCTCACTTTGCCACTAGATTCAATCAAGCCTGGCTGAAGACGGCTGGAATGCCAGAAACCGGTCCTAGGAAGCTTGTTTCTGGTCCAGGGAAGGCATGGCTTGGCAGTTCGGGTTGGACTGTTCCCATGAGGCACAGGGTCAGACTGATTTGCATATGGCCATGTCTGAACTGGGGTGGCAGAGTGGGCTAAAGAACGGTGATGGATCAAACCCAGATCTGTTGACTGGGTGTGAGTGTTTGATTGGTTCTGATGCTCCATCCATCACCACCCCCTTTTGTACCGCTTTGTTCGCCATAAGTTGGCAGGGTATGCTCAGACGTGAGTCCCTTGCTCACTTTGCCACTGGATTCAATCAAGCCTGGCTGAAGACGGCTGGAATGCCAGAAACCGGTCCTAGGAAGCTTGTTTCTAGTCCAGGGAAGGCATGGCTTGGCAGTTCGGGCTGGACTGTTCCCATGAGGCACAGGGTCAGACTGATTTGCATATGGCCATGTCTGAACTGGGGTAGCAGAGTGGGCTAAAGAACGGTGATGGATCAAACCCAGATCTGTTGACTGGGTGTGAGTGTTTGATTGGTTCTGATGCTCCGTCCATCACCACCCCCTTTTGTACCGCTTTGTTCGCCATAAGTTGGCAGGGTATGCTCAGACGTGAGTCCCTTGCTCACTTTGCCACTGGATTCAAGCAAGCCTGGCTGAAGACGGCTGAAATGCCAGAAACCGGTCCTAGGAAGCTTGTTTCTGGTCCAGGGAAGGCATGGCTTGGCAGTTCGGGCTGGACTGTTCCCATGAGGCACAGGGTTAGACTGATTTGCATATGGCCATGTCTGAACTGAACTGGGGTGGCAGAGTGGGTTAAAGAACGGTGATGGATCAAACCCAGATCTGTTGACTGGGTATGAGTGTTTGATTGGTTCTGATGCTCCGTCCATCACCACCCCCTTTTGTACCGCTTTGTTCGCCATAAGTTGGCAGGGTATGCTCAGACGTGAGTCCCTTGCTCACTTTGCCACTGGATTCAAGCAAGCCTGGCTAAAGACGGCTGAAATGCCAGAAACCGGTCCTAGGAAGCTTGTTTCTGGTCCAGGGAAGGCATGGCTTGGCAGTTCGGGCTGGACTGTTCCCATGAGGCACAGGGTCAGACTGATTTGCATATGGCCATGTCTGAACTGGGGTGGCAGAGTGGGCTAAAGAACGGTGATGGATCAAACCCAGATCTGTTGACTGGGTGTGAGTGTTTGATTGGTTCTGATGCTCCGTCCATCACCACCCCCTTTTGTACCGCTCTGTTTAGGAAGCCAGCCAATGGAGAAGAGGGGCGGGTTCAAGCCCCGTACTAAAAAACGTTAAATCTCGCGAGCGAGACTGTGCAAGCGCAGCCTTCGCTAGCCGAGACCTAAAAACTAGACAGCAGATCTTTTCCAGCAATCTATTACAACATCCCTGTATTCATGAGGACTGCCTCAACGCTGCTGCAGTTTAGGAAAGAGTTGAGCATGCACCACTATAAAGAACACTACATCACAATGCATTAACACTCCACGAATCTGCTGATACTCAGTGACATTGTGCTTGACTTTGATGATGTAAAGTGCTCTCTGCTGACGTTTTGCTATGTTCCCACTATAGAAATACCGCTTACCTTCATATGTACCTAATGAGTGAATTAAAACGTTAACAGCTTAATTTACAGTCCTTTGCTACATGCAGGTGTAATACAGTGATGCAACATTGAAGTTACTGCTCACTATTAATCATGGATTTAGAGTTACAGTACAAAAAATTAGATATTAGTTGAAGGAACAATGTTAATACGTTGTTGGCAGGGGCGGCTGGTGTTAATGGGCGTAGAGGGCGTTGCCCTACCACCCCGAAAGAGAAGCAAGCAAGATGAGCAAAAACGCCCAGCAGCTTGAAACAAATGATCGGCAATAAACATGTTGAATTGTTGACATGTCCTGCTGCGCATGTGCCAGGCAAGGGCGAGGTATTGCTCGAACAGCGGGCACAAGCTGCAGCAGTGACATCATTTTAGAGCGAGCGGTGAAATACAATTGCCATCTACAAGGATGCCTTCGGGGCGCACATGCAATGGCCCAGGAAGGAGTGAACAAAACTGTATTCATTTCAATGGGAGGGGGTGGGCCAGACTGCGGTCGAAGGAAACAAAGAGGTAGTGGATAGGTCTTCCCGAGAGGGGGCGGGGTGTAGGAGGGGTGCCTCTCCTGAATAACTTGCGGTATCACGTGTTTAAAACTACATGGTTTCGCTTTTGAAAACGTTAAGAAGCAGCCTGAACCTGTTACTTCGGAGGGGGCCACGGCCTCATCTCGTTTGCGTTTCGTGTACAACAGAGGCCCGAAAGAAGGAACCGATTTGACTGTGAACACCAGTATAACAAATGTTGGAGGGAGCATGGAGAGAGAGAGAGGAGATTGCCATATGTTGAAAGTACGCTCTTCACACGTTAAATAATGTTGATGAGATGTTTAATCAGGAATAAAGATGGAAAGGCATCAACGGTCTCTGTTCATCACGACCTCCCGCTCCAGTCTGAACCTTCCCCCACTAACATTCTATGACATCTCCATATTCTACATTTAACATTCTAACTAGATTACAACACATCCCCTTTACTTAGAGAAAATAACATACAATGAACATTACCCTAAAATGAAATGCAAACACAAAAAGAAAAATGAGCAATAAAAATAATAATACAATCCTACAACACTAAACATCTTCCAATTTAGCATGACTAGAGCGTACCCTTCAAAGAGATTCTAACCAGCGTTACAATTATTGCAACTCATAATCTCTGAATCTCCTTGGCATATATTTCTCTCTTGAAAGACGCACACCTAATGGCACAGCACCCCCACTCTCAGGAATCCCACTTTGAGATCCCACACCATCCTCACAATCACCCCTTTCCACATCATCACTGTGAGAGTTGCCCCGATACTCCACCAACCTTGACATGCTCCACATAGCACCAGAATCTACTCTCACTACATTCTTTCTGATAGTCACAATAGTAAAGGAACCAATGAAGGAGGACTCTCCTTTCAAACTATGTCTAGGATTCTTTACTAACACTTTGTCCCCTACATTCCACTTCCTGCTCTTAACCCTCATTCTTGAATCATAATCAGCCTTATATTTATGCTGATACTCCAAGACTTTTCTTCGACAATCCTCCCTGCTCACCACAGGCCCAGTGGACACAGGTAACCAAAAAGGATTAAGTTTCGACGTAGCTTTTCTGCCCCTCAAGACCTCAAATGGCGAGACCTGAGTAACCGCATTAGGTGTGGTACGGTGCGCCCAACACGTGTCTCTCAAGACCCCACTAAACGAAACTCTTGAACTCAATGCCCGTTGAGCACAATCCTTTACCACCCTGTTCATCCTCTCAGATAACCCATTAGCCTGTGGAGCATACAATGCCGTCTTTTGATGCACAATACCATAATCTTTGAGAAATTCAGCCATCTCATGGGACACGAATTGCACACCATTATCCGTGACAAGAAACTTTGGAACCCCCTCAGATAAAAAAACCTCCTTTAAAAACTCAATAACTACTTTCGTGGTCACAGAACTCACACACTTGGTGACCACCCATTTAGAGGTATAATCAACCACCAGGATAACAAAACGTTCATATGATGGCAGTAGCTCAAAAGGGCCCACAATATCCAAACCTAATTTTGACCAAACCGCATCAGGAACCACAACAGGGGACAATGGAACTTCATTAATGACATGTGACTTATCACTAATGGCACAGGACACACAATCTCTTACCACCTCCTCAACCATACGATCCATTGCTGGCCACCAATACCTTTCTCACACTCTGGCCTTCGTAAGACTCCGCCCCAAATGACCTTCATGGCCTGTGTTAACAATTCTTTCCCTGAACTCAACTGGAGGAATCACCCTCTCACCTCTCATGAGATTACCACCAGTAAAAGACAAGTCATCTCTTACCAGCCAGTAAGCTTTCATTTCAGGATCCAAGGTTTTGCAGTCAGGCCAACCATGAGTCACCCAGTCTTTTAGTGACTCCAAAGTTTTATCCTTGTTGACTCCCTCAATCCATGATTCCAAAGATAAGGATGGTTCAACCACCCAACATACAACGTCACTTTCACAACCTCCACTCACTGTGTTAACCGGCAATCTGGAAAGATAATCTGCAGTCTTATTGCTGGAACCTGGTATATATTGCACCACAAAGTTGTACTCCTGCAACCCCTCACCCCATCGTTTTATCCTGGGAGTAATATGTTCGCTATGTCTGCAAGAGAAGATTTGCACCAGTGGACGATGATCCGTCCTCACCAAAAATGGTATCCCCCACAAATAAAACTTGAAATGCTGAACAGCCCAGAACACACTTAAAGCTTCCCTCTCTATGCACGAATAATTGACTTCAGCATCCCTAAGCGCTCTTGAAGCAAAAGCCACCGTTCTCTGCTCACCATTCACCACTTGGGACAGGACAGCTCCCAATCCCTTAAGACTGCCATCTGTAGTCAGAATCGTTTTGTTATTAACATCGAAATGTCCAAGAGTGGGCATCCTCCCAATCTCCCCTTTGATAATCTCGAAAGCTCTCACACTCTTCAGACCATGCAAAGATCGACCCTTTTTTCAGCAGAGCCCTGATAGGTTCCGTTACACTCGCAAACCCTCTGACAAATTTGGAGTAAAATTCAGCAAGCCCCAGAAACGATCTTACTTGCTCTTTATCTTTTGGTACAGGAGCTCCAACCACACTCTGTGCAAGTTCAAGCTTGGGCTGGATTCCTTCCCCCGATATTAAATGACCTAGATATGTAACAGTCTGAACACCAATACGACACTTTTCCTTCTTCACAGTCAAGCCCTTTTCCTTAAGTCTCTCCAAAACCTCCATCAAAGTCCTATTATGTCCTTCTTTATCTTTACCATAAATCAATATATCGTCTTGAAAGAATAATATATTCTTCACCTCACCCAACACTTCATGCAAATAGAATCTTTTGCATAACAATGTGGATAGTTTGAAAAATCCCATCCTCGTCGCCAGTGTTGAAAGTACGCTCTTCACACGTTAAATAATGTTGATGAGATGTTTCATCAGAAATAAAGATGGAAAGGCATCAACGGTCTCTGTTCATCACGACCTCCCGCTCCAGTCTGAACCCTCCCCCACTAACATTCTATGACATCTCCATATTCTACATTTAACATTCTAACTAGATTACAACACCATACCTGACTAACTGACCTCGTGGCCTGAGCCTCCAAGCCTGATGCGAAGCATCGCACAGTCGCAAGCACTGGTGGAATTAAAAATTGCTCTCTCTCTCTGACTCTTAGGAGCCTGTCCTCGTGACCACAGCGGTGTCTGGTCAGTACTACAAAAAGTCAAAATTAAATATCCACGTTACTGTTATTTAGATCACTGTTGTTTAGGTGTGTACTGTTTGGCAGGGCCCGGCGACCCGGCCCCAGAAGCGTGTTGGTACTGTATTGGCATGTGATGTGCCTGTATTTTAAAATACTGTATTTCGGTAATTCGAATTATTCTGATTCTATTGCGCATTCAGCACTACCCAAGTTTCAAAAGTTAACGACTGTACCAGCGCAACAGTAACCCAGGCCTCACCTCAGACTGCTACCATTCACCACTTCTGTCAAATAGCTGAACATTTTATTCTTATTAAATATTGCTTTTCACCTCCTCAGGTCCATCCCATTTTGCCTGCGCGAGGTGAGGCTTTTCGAAACTTAGCCTTTCTATTCTCTTTTTTCTCTCACTCTCTCTTTTTCGCTACGTATTTTGTTTCTTCTTCTTCCTTCTTTTCCTCTCTCTTCAGTCTGTCTGTCTTCCCTCCCTCTAACCCACTCCGAGCTCTCCACACTTTCTGCCTCTCTTTGCTCCTGTGTTTGTCTAGTCTTGCTATTTGCCTGTTGATCTCGTAAAACGGCGCCATCCAACACAGAAGTAATTTCGGATTTCAAACCTTTACAAATATTCCCTTTTTATGTGTGTTCTCGAGAGGGACGTTCCCTCACTCGTCACTTTTATTACAAGGGATATTTGTAAAGGTTTGAGTTCGGTGGTCACATACACGGGCTTTGCTTTGCAGACATAATGTGATGTGTCGCAGAAACACAGTTTGTATTTGAAGAGCCATTTATCTCTCTGAGATGGGGTGGATAGCACGTGGCTTTACAAATGTTCATTGTTGCCAACTTTCTGTGCACTGACTTTCGTAGATTTGTTATCATTAAGGTCAGTGTTGGCCCTCCCACCCCTGGTTCGGTCTCAGTCAATGGAAAATTGTCCAGGGCGTGTTTTGTAAAGCAAGGGTGAAATCCTGCTCCATCATGAAAGGACTCAGCAAAAGATGGGGTGATGGGGCACAGGAGAGGGTGGAGGACAGGGTGTGTTCACTGAGGAGGAACACAACCCATGCACATTCTATTGGACTGCAGCATTTGTATAGCGCTTACTATTCACGTGTGAGTGCTGCAATGCTTTCCTATAGCGCTTTCTATGCACGTGCGAGGTGCTGAGAAGCTTTCGTTTTTCAATCATGCATTCCGTGAGTCCAATGGGCCTCCATTTTTCGATATTCTCCTAAACTGCACTATGATTTCTTTGTTGATGTTAGTGCTCTGAGCCCCTGCTGCTCGCACATGTATTAAACCAGTAAATGCAAATTTCCCAATGGAGTGACTGTCAACTTGTCAAGCCTGCGAGATCAAGGACTTCCTCCTCCAGCAGTTTACAGCCTGCCCTTTGACTTGTGTGCTGTGTGTGTTTATGGCCTGACAAATGGCTTGCCGCCTATTTGTCAATGGGATGACACCATTGCCAAGGCTGTACTCTGCTCTAGCGTAAACTTTTAGGTAGAAAATCCCAAGAGGCCCCTCTTCCCTTTGATGCACTGTGCTCTTGTGAACAGGTCAGTTCTCTGGTTATACTGAATAGGCAGCTATCCCCGACATTAGCATATGAAGTATTTTTATTGATGACATAACTACAGTATCACAATTGCTTTATTAACCTTTTTGTGCTCTCAAATTTGCTTAAAAATGCACCATTTGCCCATTCGTTTTTCCAAATATTCCTAGGGGGATAACTCCACCCCCCCCAAAACTCCTTATGACAGGCTCACTCGCTACCCTTGCTCGCCAAAGGGAACTCATCACAAACGTATACGCCCTGCCACTTTCCAATGTCACCAGCCGCCCCTGGTTGTTGGCATGTATTCAAATGTATTTTCTGACTTTTTGTCTGGTGTAAACATGTAATGTACTTCTGGGATTTGGACTTGCTGCTTTTCCCTATTAGTGATTTAAGTTAGCTCATGAATAAGACCCTGTTTGCAAGCGGGCGAGGAAATGGTGAGGTGGTTACCACCACTATCAAATACTAATAAAGAGGGTGGAACCCTGTGCGGTAACTCCTCTGGAAAATGAGGAATTGTATGCAGAAGTGGTGCTTCCTCACCTGATTTCGCAAGTATCTGGTGTTTGCACAAAGATCTGCATTTACTAACCCACTTGTAATGAGGACCTAAGAGGAGGTGTGAAATATGGCTGGGGAGTCGTGAGGCTGGAGATAGAGGTGCTTGCCCAGAATATGTTCAGCGATATGGCACAAGAAGATCATGCCATAAATATCATGTGACAAAAATTTCACCCATTGGATTTAATAGCAGGAAATCTATGCCCAATGGAGGGAAAGGTTTTTTCCTAAATGAAGGACCACTATGATATTTTTATTATCGATATTTTGTCGTGCAGCTTGTGCAGTAGTGCTAGAAATGTGCAGTAACCCAGATGCCACCAATTTCTACCACTTTTTTTGCAATTTTTATAGCTCAAACTGGACCCGAAGGTATTGAAGCGCTTTACATGAGCACCAGTTACATTACACAAGGACAGATTCATCTTGTACAGACACAGGGAGGTTAAGTGATTTTCCCAGAATCACAGGATGTTGAGCCGACACCGAGACTCGAATCTGGATCCCCTGTTTCAATATCTGAAACTCTAGCTGTTACCTCACATCCTCTCCCCTTGTGCATATCTGACTACAGCCTTGTGAATTCCACAGGCACATTTCTATCAGAATGCTCACATGGCGATGTCCATATATTGCACTATTTAATTCTCAAACTGTTCACTGTGAGCTTTTGTTTTACTGATGCTGTAATTTGAGTCCATTAACCTCCAGCGTTGCATGCCAGAAGCAATTCCTTTCTTCAGAGGCGGTGAATCTGCTTTTCCCGGAGGCTTATAGGGACAATATCGTCTCTGAGAATGAGCTTCTTTCCTAAGGTCCCTACGACGTTCCACTGAGCTGCCTTAATTGCAAGAAATCAGACGGCTTAGGAAGGGCCAGTGTCTCCTGGCCTGCTTCAGGTTTGTAGACAGACCTCACATTTTTGCTTTTCTGTAAAACATTGGGTATCAATCGAGGACTTGAACCGCTCAGCAGTGGCGACTGCTACTTAATGGGAGAGGCGGTGGGGGGTGAAAATAAAAAATAAAAAAAATTCAATTACCTGCAGGCCGGCCGCCGCCTCTCAGTCCTCTTCGGGCGACTGACTCCAGAAACAGGAAGCATACAGGCTCCCAGCCTCCCCTAGCCAATCACAATGCTACTGCCACCAGCATGACCGCAGCGTCGTAATTGGTCTGAACGCCGTGGTCTGGTGCTCAGACAGGCAGTGGGAGCCTGTGCATGTTCTCCACCCAGGCTGCGCAATACAGCCAGGTGGAGAACATGCTAAGTGAGCATGACAGTTTTGCCGGGCCAAGACGGCTGGCTAAATGGTCATGCACACTTAGGAGAGTGCCCACTCCTCCTTCCCCTGCACTGGACTGGCCAGCCCCGCCTCGCCCTGCACCTAGAACTGAGCCAGTCCGGAAAAACGAAAATGATAATAACATTGCGTTATTATCATTACATTTTTTATTTTTGAATCGCTCACAGAGCAGTGGGGCGACGCTCACCCACCTTAGCAGAGGAGCCGCTGCTGCTGCTCATTAAGAAATCTATTTTCCTTACTGTTGAAGGACTGAAAGCAAATCTGTCTCAGACTAAAAGATGGTGAGTTTTGTGTAGTCCTGAAAGGACAGGCCTTCCATTCTGCCAAGCCTGCCTAGTGAATAAAGCGGAAAAATAGGAGACAATCGGATTGCATTTACCTTGTTATGGCACACAAAGCCTGTACACCTTTTCCCTATAGTTTCTCACCACTTTAGTAGCTGGTTACAAAAGGTATGGCTCAATATACTTTTTAAGCACTGTAGATAAAAGAATACAAGTCTACACATGCAATACTAATCATAAAAGTTTCTTAATAACAGATTTTACTTAAGGTCCCACTTAATTACAATTCTCGCTAGTCCCAGCTTCACGCTGTAAATATACATCTAGCATCAAGATAACTCTCCAAATATGTACACATATCACTAAATCACTCAGTTATTGCAACCAGGTCTTAAAAGCTATCCTAGTTGTGTGACAATCGTCAGAGACCCACAGGTATAAGTTCCTAACGCAAATCATATGCCCATGGGCACTCTAGGAGTAGATGAGGGGTGATGTTGATCTTTTTATTACACAATCAACACACTCTAATTTCACATGACATATTTAGCCCTATGCATGGTCGTACATAAAGAAGGATATATTCAGAATCAAAACAACCGATGTTTTATATGTACCTCTTGTATGAATGAGAGGGTAATGTAATAGTGAAGCTTTCTAAGATCTACTAAATTTGAGCAAAGGTGATTGGTTTTTAAAGATCCAACACACTTCTGTCAGTTAACAATATTGCCTTTTTTATGGTCTAACTTGAAAGCGCAGCTGTTGCCAAACAATTATGTGAGAATCACCAGGAGAGGGGTTTTGTTTCCGCCCACATGCTGGGAGCCAGGATTACATGTTTTGATTGGGTAGAAGTTGTGTGCTTCCACAAAAAAGAGCTTACCCCCACTCAGCTATGATCATTTAGTTTATTTATCCAACTTCCTGAGCTTGAATTTGCAAAGGCACACAGATAACATTATAATGCTATTAAATGTCTTTGATAACTAGAATATATGGTGTTTTTCTCTGGCAACTGCACAGATGACAGGAAGGCAGTCATTGACTTACATGGATTTTTAGGTCTTGCTTGACACTGTCATCTGACCTTTCAGCCTACACTAATATTGTTCTGCAGTTCTTCCTTTTCACACAAATACATATTCATTCCCATGTTCTTTACTTCTAGTGCTTCACATTACCATATAACATTCTTTTAAAGCCAAACCTTTGGACATTGCCAATGCATGCTACTGCTAGTCTAACAGTGTTAGACCTGGCATCATTGGCGTGGGTTTCCCCTGCATTTGTTGCCTTTTGCCACCTGTGTCTTGCTGTGTGTTGGACTTCGTTTTGCCAGTCTAGATGCTTTGGGCACTTTGCCACTGCTGTTCAGTGCCAAAGTGCAAGTGCTCCCTCTATAAATTGTTGTTATGGATTGGTGATTCCATGATTGGCATATTTGGTTTACTATTAAGTCCCTAGTACAGTGCACTGTGTGTGCCCAGGGCCTGTAAACCAAATGCTGCTAGTGGGCCTGCAGCACTGATAGTGCCACCCACACAAACAGCCTTTCAAAGGTAACTCAGTCTAGTATTGCCATGTCAACTTGGCAAGTGCACCCACTTGCCAGGCCATAACCTTCCCTTTTCGTACATGTAAGTCACCTCTAAAGTAGGCCCAAGGTACCCCTGTGGGCAGTGTGCAGTGTATGTGAAAGGTAGGACATGCCCTGATAAGTGTGTGGCATGTCCTGATGGCGAAATACTGTCAATTTAGTTTTTCACTATTGCAAGGCTATCTGTCTAATAGGGTAGAATGGGGAGTTAACTTATAACATCTTATAAGTATAACTACCCATGGGAACAAGATAGGAAAATGGAGTTTAGTATGCCTGAACTCAGAATATAAAAATGCATTTTTCAGTAAAAACTATTTTTATATGATTTTTATATTGTGTGTTTGAAAATACCACTTTTAGAAAGTAGGTATTTTCTTGCTTAGCTATCCCGTGTGTCTCTGCTAGGTTTGTGTATTTGCTGTCTGGTTTTGGAGTGGCAGGGGCTGGGGAAGTGCATTCTGTTCACATAATCACTTGGGGGGGTTGAGGTGTGTCCTGCTTTTCCAGGGTGAATCAGCACCGTCCTGAATAGACTTGGGTTGCATTTAGAGTAGGGGGAGGAGATTTTGTTCACACTTGAATGGGCCTCGTCTGCCTTGGACAATGCTGTCTCCACCTCCTGCCAGGCAGACATACCATAGAGGACAGAACTATTTTTAGCTGAGCACAGACACTCTCTGCCTCCAGAGAACAAATAATTTTGTACTATAAAAAGTGGGGCCCAGACCCCTGAACTTTAGATCACTTTTCGACTTCAAGTGGAACCTCTACCAAGGAGAAGAGCTGGAAAAAACTGGAGGAGGAGCACTGCCCCTTTGCTGTGTGCTGTCTGGAGTGGGCCTGCAGCAGCTGTTTCTGTCTAGGAGAGGAACTGTGTGTGTATCCTGCTCAAAAATGTATCTCCTAGGGCTTGGAAGTGGAGCTAGCCCTCTGTTCAAGAGGTCTCAGGAACAGCAAAGACGTCACCATCCTTCTGGGCACCATCTCTGGAACCGCTGGTTTCAGTCGCCGCAGAAGAAAAGGGCAACCGACTCTATCACTGAGTCCGTCGCAGGAATCCGTGTCCTGAAGGCCCCGCAGAAGGCCCAGCATCACTTTGCACTGCGTTCTTGGTCTCACCAACGCCGTCTTGACGATCGTCACCGAGCCATTGCTTGCGCTGCATCCTGGGGGCACTGCATTCCACAACACCTCACTTCACCCTGCCTGGACATCACCTACTCAATCTCTGCTCGACCGGACATCGACAGGGTCCATCGCCTGCACTTCAACCTGCCAGCAGCGCATCGAGCACCTCCTCACCCTGCACCATAAGCCTTGGCCTCAGCGATGCCACCTGGACGATTATCACCGAGCCGCTGCCTGCTCCGCATCTTGAGGGCACCGCACCCTGCACTGCTTCCATTTTTTTGCAACACAACCGCAACAGTTGCCCTGACCAGCTCGTGCCATTGTATCGTCCACAACAAGAAAGGCACCGTTTTCGACTCTGTCTTTGCTTTAGCTGAACCCGCACCGACGTGGTCAGCTGGAATTGTTAGACTCTGTCATTTTCAGCATATCAGTAGCCCCGGACAGAGCTAACAAGTTGGAGGAACTGTGTTCTTCAGTTATTCTGCAATTTAAAGGTTATCTTGCAAAGTAACTATTTTTACAATATTGCATGTTCAATTATTTGTGTCGTTTTTAGTCTTGTTTGGTTTAGATAAAGTTTTACTTATTTTTCTAAACTGGCATGGTGTCCATTTGTAGTGTTTTAACTATGTTACTGTATGCATGCACAAATGCTTTACACACTGACTCTGAGATAAGCTGGTCTGCTCGTGCCAAGCTATCAAGGAGGTGAGCGGGGGGTTATTTTAGAAGTGTATCCCCCTTTCCCTGTCTAGGAATAAGAGTCCCTACCTGGACAAAGGTGCAAACCATTGCCAATTAGAGATTCCCATTTCTAACAAACAGCTTTTCTATTGTAGAATGATTACTCGAGACCCAGGGGCAGATTGATCAAAATTTCATGCAATGCAACACTGCAAGACAACTTGCTGTGCTGCGCTGCACTGCACTGCATGACAGGAAGAGAGCAGGAATTTGCCATATCTACTAAGATGTGATGGATCACTGAGCACCATATCGTGGTCAAAAATATTGCTGATAAAAATATTATGTCAAAAGTATCGTTTACCACAATATTGTCCTCCTATACTTATAATGGTAAGAACCAAAATTTGGGAATAAATATAATTGACACTAATATTGTTAAAAAATATAACAAAAATACAATTTTTTTATATAAATAGAGTTTAAAGTAATACATGTTAAATATTTTAATATATACATTTAAAATATAAACACACACATATATATCCTTCTGTTTATATAAATATGTATACAGTGTAACATAATTAATAAGAATATCTGCCTTCCATTATATTATTTTCCTAATATTTCAAGTGTATTACTATTAACATATATATATATACAGATTTACTCATATTAATACATGTAAAATATTTTAAAAAATTGCAACGTAGAAACATATTTGTATTAATTGTGTAGTTGGGTATGTATGTATATATATATATATATTATCTACTGGCGGTCGCATTTTCCGCATGCATTTTCCCATAGGAGCTTTAGTCGAAGGTACAGCCCGAACAGAATTGCTTGAAATTTGGCAAAGAGGTAGTCCTCAGGTCAGGCATGTGCCTTTTGCATATATGGTGTCAATCTGTTCAGTAGTTCCTGAGAAAATTGCAGTTAAAAGCACATAAATATCTATAGCCGCGCACCGTGCGCATACCGTGATTTGTGGATTCATGTCAGTCAACATTCGAATCGGTCGAAATCAGGAAGTGTCAACCGCCATTTTGTGTGTGACAGTGAAAAAGAAAGGTGGAGAACGTGAAAAGGGGGCAGGGTACAGAGTTCCTGACCCCCTAGCTTTTGTCAGGGGGTCCCTGAAGGACCATGAAGGGTGAAAAAAACATTTTTTTTTTTTTTTTTAAATCGCGGGGTGTGCGCACGGTGCACGCACTGTGCGCGCACGGCGGAATCATAAAAAAAATAGAATTAAAAATCAAATTTAAGTGTTTAGATGTTAGGTGGCTCTAAAAAGAGCCGTTTTGTTAATTGAGGGACAGAGGAAAAAAAAGACATGGCAAAAATGATAGGGTGCCGCACGTGTGCTGCTGTATCTTGCTCTCTATTAGCGGAATGCTGGTGTCCGCATAAGAGAGAAGAGCATTGCACGCATTGCACCGCATATGCACCCTCTTAAACAGAGGGTGTGTATCCAGAGGAACCGAAGAAGGTGAAGCTGCCGCCGCAGATGAAGTGCTCGGCTGAGCTGCCGATGATGTGCTCGGCTGAGCTGCTGCGGATGTGCTCGGCTGAGCTGCTGGAGGGTTTTCTCTAGCAGCTCGAGCATAAGCCACAGGATGTACATCTCTAACGTGCCTGATCATAGTGAAGATACTAAAAGAGTATTTCTTTTTAGGATCTCCTCTTGATAAGACACGATCACAAAGAGTGCAGGTGACTTTTGGAGCATTCACCTTCTTCTGCCCCTGTGGAAATGTGAAAAATTGCCATATAAAAGAGTCTTTCTGTTTCCTCTGTCTCTGTCTCACAAGGGTCTCCTGCTCACTCACAGAAGATTACTTCTGCTCTGCCATTCTCAAGTACTGGAGTACTGGAAAAGCTGCTCAGCTCCTTCTCCCAGGGAATCAGAAGTAATAATGAGGGGAGTGGGTGTGGTGTTGGAAGTTTCTGGAACTGAAACTACTATAAACTAATGAAAAGTGTTGTTTCTAAAGCACATGACTTGTCGTGCGCGCACCGTGCGCGCACAGAGCACACGCGCATGCGCGTACGCGCACGGAGCACGCACGCATGCGTGCACGGAGCACGCGCGCAAGCGCGTACGCGCACGGAGCATGCACGCATGCACAAACGGAGCACGCATGCACGTACGGAGCACGCGCGCATGCGCGTATGGCGCACGCGCGTACGGAGCACGCACGACGTACGCATGCGTATGTGGAGCACGTATGCATGCACACACGGAGTACGTACGCATGCGTGCACGGTGCACGCACCGTGCACGGTGCACGCATGCGTACGTAATCCACTGCTGATGACGTCACATATTACATCACTCATGACATGGTCAGTGACATCACTCATGACATCACTGATGACATCTCAAATTACATCACTGATGACATCACTGATGACGTCATCCATGTGATAAATTACCACATCTTCTCACACCCTAATATAACCTTTGATACACCGACTCAAAATGTAAGAGTTCCATTCTCAAAACCATACATACTGCAATACCAATAACTACATAGCCAATTATTAACTCTTAGGTCTACATGCACCTCCACTCATTCACCTGTACAGTCACTCATACTTACAGTCACAACATACAAAACTATCATATGCATTTATACACCTATATAGACACTCACACACTACCAATCATCCATAGAGGTACTCTCACACCCACTCAGTCATGCAAATAATCACACTCCCATTTACTCACCTATGTGGTTATACACACTCAAGTTCACTTACTCATAAAAATAGTATCACATTCTTACGCTCTTATAGAATCATTGATGCAAGCACACACTCATCCATACAGTCACTCTCACAATCACACACTCTCACATCTACCCACTTATATACTCTTCCACGCACATATACTGCCTTTCACATATGTAGTTAGTCACAAATGTACCACTGAGATATACATTCAATCCCTAACACACCCATACATACACTCACTCAACCATACAGTCCATCACAGATGCACTCTTAAAACCATGCACCCATAGAATCACCCACTCACACATCTATGCATAGAGTCACACACACCCTACCCACACAAACACTCAGGAACACATACAGATACTCAGTCAATAACTCATATAGACACTCATATAGGTATTCACAAAACAATGCAGCCACTTATACACCAACATACAGAAACATACAGTCACTCATACTTACAGTCACTCCGTACAGGACTATCATATGCATTTCTACACCTATATAGACACTCACACACTGCCAATTATCCATTGAGGTACTGACACACCTAGTCAGTCATGCAAATAATTAATCACAGTCCAATTTACTCACCTATACAGTTAAACACACTCAAGTTCACTTACTCATAAAAATACTAACAAATTCTGACACTCTTATACAATTACTAATACAAGCACACACTCATCCATACAGGCACTCCCTCAATCACACACTCTCACATATAGATAGTTATATACTCTTACACACATATACACTGCGTTTCACATATGTAGTTACTGACACATGTACAACTGAGATATACATTCAATCACTAACACACTCATACATTCACTCACCCAACCATACAGTCCATCACAGTTGCACTCTTAAAACCAGGCACCATAGAATCACCCACTCACACATCTATGCACAGAGTCACACACACCCTACCCACACAAACACTCAGGCACCCATACAGATACTGAAACAACCAATCAATAACCCATATATACACATTCATATAGGTATTCACAAAATCATGCAGCCACTTATACACCAACACACAGACACATACAAACATTTACACAGTTTAGTCACTAGTCTGCAGTAAGATACATTTAATGACTCACTTATAGAGTTAGTTACGCACCACAGAAAATCATCCATTTACACACTTGTACACCCACTCATTCTTCAACATGCCTTTCCCTATATATATTAAACATATTAAAATTGTTAAGAAACACATACTCAATGGATGATGTCATCAGTGATGTCATCAGTAATGTCATTTGAGATGTCCTCAGTGATGTCATGAGTGATGTCACTGACCATGTCATGAGTGATGTAATATGTGACGTCATCAGCAGGGGATTGCGGGCGCGCAAGTTATAGTTAGCTGAACTAACTATAACGGGGGAATTTCATTGGTTTTTTATGAGTGAAATGTCCAGCTAACTATAACATGTGTGAAACCTATGTTTTTTTCAGTGAATATATATATTTATGTCACTGACCATGTCATGAATGATGTAATATGTGACATCATCAGCAGTGGATTGCGGGCGCGCGAGATGTAGTTAGTACAACTAACTATATCAGAGGAATTTCAATGTTTTTTTTTCGAGTGAAATGTCCAGCTAACTATAACACCCCTAAACAATATTGTTTTTTCAGTGAATTTCTAAGGGTTTTTAAATGCTAATTCCTAACTATATCAGGCCTGAAACCTATGGTTTTTTCGGTGAATGTCAAAGGTTTTTTAAATGCTAATTCCTAACTCTATCAGGCCTGAAACCTATGGGTTTTTCAGTGAATTTCAAAGATTTTGTAAATGACAATTTTAAATGTATTAATTGTTATACTGATGTTTTTGATACTGATTTACTACATTTTGAAAACTATTTTTAGATATTTCTCTTTTTAATTACATTATAATTACATTATACATTACAATACAAAATAGACTTTCTCAGAATGAATTACTTTAGTCTAAATACTTTGCAAATAGGCAATAGACCTTTAAGTACAGTAGTTACAGTCGTTGCAATGGGCAACACAATTTCAAACACAATGCAACATTGAGCTAAATGTGAATTTCTAGTTAAATGCAATTAGTTACTTTATGGATTACTTTTCTAACCACAGGACTGGATCCTAGATTCAGTCCTTGGACATCTCCTGTAAACAGTTTAGTAAAAGCGTTTTGGTTACAGTAGTGATTTGTAAGGAATATTATTGTATTTTAAAAGTTGACACTGACATTTTTTCACATACAATCACCAATGTTATCCTATGGCAGAAAATTCATTTAGCAGGTAAGTATTGTTATCGTTACTTTTTCTTACTCAGTGGTGGATCCTGGATCCAGCACTGGTGAATCTCCTGTAAACAGTTGAAAGAATGTGTTTAAGTCATACAGACGATTTTTTAGGAATATATTTAGTTTGTGAAAATAGACACTTAGAAACTTTTCTGCTGAAAACCACACAATGGATTCCTATGGAAGGAAATACACGTTACTGGTAAGTATGCTTAGACTTACTTTTCAGGGTCAGTGCTGGTCTAAAAGATGCAGCACTGGGTTCTCTCCTGATAACAGGTGAGTAAATCAGAATTCGTAGTTCGGCTGATTTTAGAGGAATATTTGTACAATGGTGAAGGAAGGAGGCGGGGCCTGAGTTGACGTGTGCAAACACGCCCTGTGGCGCGTTTTAAGTTGGGGAATTAATTCCTCTTCAAGCCTGCGGTCCCCTGGGGGCCAACTAGCCAATCATGTACCTCCAGTATGCACCAGGGAGCTGCGTTGCAGAGAGGTGTTCAGAGGCCACGCCCCTTTTTATAAATTACCTGGTGGGCTAGTTGGCCCCTAGGGGATCTCTGGATTGAAGAGGAATTAATTCCCCAACTTAAACCGCGCCACCGGGCGTGTTTGCACACATATCACCTCAGGCCCTGCCCCCTACCTTCACCACTGTGCAAACGTGCCCCGTGGCACGTTTCAAGTTGGGGGATTAAGTCTCCTTGGATCCTGAGGTCCCCTGGCGGCCAACTAGCCCATCAGGTACCACCAGTATGCGCCAGGGAGCTGCGTTGCAGAGAGGTGTAAAAAGGGGCGTGGCCTCTCTGCAACATAGCCCCCTGGCACATACTGGAGGTTCCTGGTGGGCTAGTTGGCCCCCAGGAACCCCCAGTATTCAAGGGGAATTAGTTCCCCCTCTGCAAATGCGCCAGGGGGCGCGTTTGCAGAGTGGTGCAAGGAGGGGGAATGGCCTCCGGCCCGATCCCGTCTTTTTAAAAAAAAAAATTTTAGAAGGGGGCTGTGTAGCCCTCTTTCTTTTTCGAATTTATTGGCCCTGAGGACCCCATCCCCCAGGGTCTGCCCCTAATTAATTTTTTTTTAATCGGGAAGGGGGCCGCGTGGCCAATTCCGTGCCCCGGGGACCCCATCCCCTGGGGCATGGCCAATTTTCTAACTTATATTTCCATTTTGGAGTGGCCTCCTCAGGCCACTTCAAGGCCCCGGGGACCCCATCCCCTGGGGCCGGCCATTTAAATTTATTTATTTTTTCAAATGTTAATTGGGGAGGGGAGCCGCATGGCCCCCCTCCCGGGCCACTGGTAGCCCCGGGGACCCCATTCCCCTGGGGCTGGCCCTCACAGTTGGGGACCATGGGGGGGTTCCCCAATCCCCCCACGGTCCCGTTGGCTCCCCGCCTCCTGCGGGAGCTGGCATTCCTTTTCCACATGGGGACCAGCTAACATGCTGCTCCCATATGGAAAAGCAAACTGCTCTGCTTCATTGAAGCGAGAGCAGGTTTCCCTGCTCTCCCTTCAATGAAGCAAAGCAGTTTGCAATGGCAGGGTGGGAGCCACGAGACTCCTGCCCTGCCATTGCAAACAGCAGTGTCCTGGGGGTGGGCACCCCAGGACACTGCAGGAGCTGGCCCTGGGGGGTGGCGGTCCCCAGGGCCTGTACAAGGCTCCAGGAGGGGGGCTGCGCACCCCCCCTCCCACATTTTAAAGTTCCCCCGGGGGCTGGCGGTCCCCGGGGCTGGGAGGGCCTGAGAGCCCCCCACCCATTTTAAAGATGCCCCGGGGGTGGCGGTCCCCGGGGTTGGGGGGGCCTGAGAGCCCCCCACCCATTTTCAAGAAGCCCTGGGCGGTGGCGGTCCCCGGGGCTGTGGGGGGCCGTGAGCCCCTGTCTATTTTATGTTAGTGCCCCGGGGGCGGCGGTCCCCGGGGCAGTGTGGGGGGATTGGGTCCCCCCCACACCTACTTTTTCAAGATGCCCCCGGGATTTGGGCCCCCGGGGGTAAATTAGCATATGTAGCAAATATGCTATTTTTTTTCTATCGGCAGGATGCGCGCATCCAGCGCACATCCAGCGCGCATCCTCCCGTTTAAAAAAAAAATAATAATAATTTTTGGGCCTTGGGGGTCTTTGTGGGTCCCCCTTAGCAGGCCTAGGGGTCAGGGTGTTTCTACCCTGCCCCCTTTTCGCGTTTTGCGCCTTTTTTGGGGGGGTTTCTTGTGCCTCGGTAGAACCGAGGCACAAGATGGCTGCCAACACTTCCTGATTCAGCCAATTAAAATTCAGCTCGTGATCGGGAGGGTGCGCGGATCCTCCGAGGCCCTAGATATATATGTACTTTAATTTTCTCAGGATCTACTGAACGGATTTACACCATTTAAGCAAAAGGCACGAGTCTGAACTGAGGACTACCTCTTTGCCAAATTTGGTGTAATTCCGTTCAGTAGTTCGGGCTGTAGCTGCGACTAAAGGTCCTATGGGAAAATGCATGGGGAAAATGCGTTTTGGGACCCCCCTTTTTTCTCGGCCCGCACTTGACGAATCACCGTGAAACTTTCAGGATAGGAGCGGACCGGAGCTGGCCAAAAGTTTGGAAAATTTCGCAAACATTCGTCAATCGGCGCCAAAGTTATTCCAAATGGAATGTTGCGGATTTCCTATGGAAAATAGGTACTAACTATATCTACATACTGGCGGCCGCCAGTAGGTAATAGAGAGAGAGAGAGAGAGAGAGAGAGAGAGAGAGAGAGATAAAATCACTATAAACCATAAAATTATAAACAATTCAATAAGTAATAATACATTGATAAATGTAGACAAAAACAAAAATAAAAATGTTAAACCAAAAAAACACAAATCCTAAAAATACTATAAACATTAAAATGAATTTAAAAATAAAAACAAATAAAAAATAAACAATTAATGTTATAAAATCTATTTAAACAATATTATGAAAACTATTGGAGTCTGGGAAAATTAAGCATACTATTCCCACTCTAGTTTAAGCAAAAGTAGGAAAAGAGCTTGACATCAGATGAGTGAGATATACAATTTTCTCTCCCATTAGTGCAACCGTAGGAAATGTGCTAGACTTCAGCGGGGTTAAATTTACTATTCCCAATCCAGTCTAAGGGCTTTAATATGAGTTTGGCAGTGTGGGTGCAGAACCGCCATGCTCCCGCACCACCAAATAAATTTTTTAACCACCCACCAGATTAGGAGCTTTCTGTTGTCTGATGGGCTGGTTTGTGGCATTCCCACAGGTGGTGCCAATGAAATAGGCACTGCAATGGGATCGTCAAAATCAGTACCTGCAAAGAATGGACTGCTGCAGTCCATGCTGTGCAGATACTAGTGTGCATGCACACAGGAGGGCACATATTGTGCCCACCTGTGAACATCTACATGGCATGAGGCACCAGGGGGCCCTGTAGGGCCACCTTTGTTTCCTCACATCCACAGTGTTCATGACAGTCACACCACCATGAAAAGTGTGACAGCAATTATATTGTGGCCTCAAGACCACCACACCACTGTCAGGGATCTCTGATCCCTGGCGGTTGCAGTGGTCCCAGGGCGAGTCAACTGCCCAGGTCATAATAGGGTTGTCAAAAATCCGCCACTTCTGCACCCCTGCGAGTCTGGTTGTCCGTGGACCACCAGACTGGTAATAAGGCTCTAAGCAACAGCAGGGAAGCGTTGGACTTAGGAGGGATGAAATTTACTTTTCCCACTCCTCTCTAAACAACAGTAGCAAAAGTATTGGATTTTGGAGGGGTAAAATGTACTATTCCCAATTCAGTCCAAGCAACAGCAGGGAAAGCATTGCATTTTGAGGGGATGAAATTTACTATCCAACAGCACAACATTAGGATAAAATGTTGGACTTTGAAAGTGTAAGTTTTAGTATTCCCACTTCAGTCTGTGCAACACTAGGGTAAGTATTAGACTTCGGAGGGGATACATTTACTATTTCCACTCGTTTGTGCAACACCAGGGAAAGTGTTGGACTTAGGAGGGACTTAGGAGGGACTTAGGAGGGGTACAATTTAGTATTCCCACTCCAAACAGAGCAACAGTATGGAAAGTGTTGAACTGTGGAGGGGTTAATTGAAATATATTTCTACTACTGTCTAAGCAAGAGTAGGGAAAGATCTTCACTTTAAACACATTACATATATGCGTAAGATCATCAATGCAAAATAAATATTAAACTCTTAATACAAAAATGATGAACTAACGTACACAATAAAACCATCAAATTATAAGCACTCCAATAAGAAAAAGCATATTAATTGATGTAGAAAATACATAAAATATAAAAAATGTAAAACCCAGGAAAAACATATTCACTAAAAATGCCATAAATATTAAAATACATTAAAAACAAAACAAATAGAAAACACAAAAACAAAATAGTTAATGCTATAACATCTATTTAACCAATATTGTGAAAACTATTGGAATCTATAAATATTAAATATACCATTCCCACTCCAGTGCAATAGTAGGGAAAGTGCTGAAGTTCGAAGGGGTTACTTTACTATTCCTACAACAGTCTAAGCAAGAGTAGGGAAAGTACATCACTTCAAACACATCACATATAGGAGTAGCCCCATGATTGTAGAAAAAATGTTAAACCTGTCCTATAGAAATTATATATATATATGTATAATGTAACGCCCTGAACGTCTCAGGATCGTTTAACAGACACGACAATGAGGACGCAACCACTTGTGAAGGGTTAGTTCTTTTAATGAAGGCAAATAAAATACAAAGAACAAACAAAAGTTATAGTCACTGGAATCCTCCAGGCTAAGTACGTTACCAGCCCACAGCACGGATGGTCCTAACCGTCCTCTGCATATACGCCGATCCCGGCGTATGCCAACAGAGGGCAGAAATGAAATGGCTGACAATGCCAATCGGTAGGCTGTGAGGGGCACGAAGAGTGTTGGGGAGAATCGAGGAGTCAGGGAAACACCCAGCCGGGGTCTCTACCTGAAGGGAGCAGCCGCTCAACCTCTTCCTCAGACTGCACCGGGACGCGGAGTCACCTCCTGGTGATGCGTCACCGATACCCCAATCACAAGCAAGAAGACTGAACCGAGAGCAGCCGCTCGATCGATCCTGTGGACTTCCGAGTCTGTAACGCGGCAAACACCTCCTGGTGTGCGTTACAGCTGGCAGTCCCTGTGTCTCTGGTCGGGCTGGGAGTTACGACTCCAACCAGCAAAAGCGCCACTGCGCTTGGACTCAGCCGAGTCAAAAAGCGAAGCTCAATGGTTGACCGGTAGAGCTTCCGGGTCCTTCACAGGTGACGATGGGGCAAGACACGGCCCAGGGAGTAACGACTCGACCTACCTCCGTTCTTGCCTTACTGGAGCACCACTCCGGAACACTGCTCTTCACGAAGCAGGTACGTCGGTGTAAACACAATATCCGACAGCCTTGTACCTCCCGGTTCCTCCCTTTATAGGGCGTGTTTTCCTTGAGTTATGTAACAGCTCTCCTGTTTACATAAGGGCGTGTTTCCCTTGAGTTATGTAACAGCTCTCCTGTTTACATAAGGGCGTGTTTTCCTTGAGTTATGTAACAGCTCTCCTGTTTACATAACCTCTCAACCGCTAAGCATCCTGGGAGATGTAGTCCGTTTTCGCTGGTTACTGTTTTCCTCCCCTCGCATGACAGGAATACTTGACAGTACATCCTCCCTCTCAGCGGCTCCCCACGGGTCCAGCGCTGGCAGGAAAACGCCGATGGAACAAGGAGACCAAGCGCGGAGCATGAACCCCTTCAGCCGGTTCCCATGAATGCTCCTCCGGGCCATAGCCTTTCCACGCAACCAGGTACCACAGCTTCCCCCTGCGCCATTTGGACGCCCGTATGCCCGACACTTCATACTCCACCTCCGACTCCACGCATACCGGCCTAGGTGTCCCAGACGGCTTGGAGGGTGCTGGTTTGAGCAATGATACATGAAAGACAGGGTGTATCCGCAATGACTGGGGCAAGCACACCTTCACGTTCACGGGACCCATACACTTGGTAATTCGATAGGGGCCCATGTACTTGGGATGGAACACACTGTTCTTTCGAAACCTCATGTTTCTTGTGGATATCCAGACGTAGTCTCCAGTGCGGTACAGTGGCCCGGGCCTTCTCTTCCTATCTGCCACAGCCTTGTATCTTCTCTTGGCCTCTATTAGGACAGCCCTTGAGCGCATCAACGTGTCTTTTATGTGTGCCACCCTGTCCGCTGTGGCGGGAATCCTGTCCTCTCTGAACGGATGTAGAAATGGCAAGAACCTGGGATGTTGGCCATAGTTGCTATAGAACGGAGATGACTGTGTGGAGCTGTGAGTGGCGTTGTTATAGGCTATCTCTGCAACCCATAGCAAGTCGACCCATTCTTCCCTGCCCTGGTCCACAAAACATCGCAGATACTGTTTGAGCGTTTGGTTCAGGCGCTCGGTTTGGCCGTCCGTTTGAGGGTGGTAGCTGGTGGATAGGGCGGTCTTAACATGCAGCGCAGTGCACCAAGTCTTCCAGAATTGCGCAGTAAACTGCGACCCCCGGTCCGACACGATCACCCCAGGTAATCCATGCAGTCGTACCACATTCTTTAGGAGTAGTGACGCCAATTCCCCGGCCGTAGGGACTCTCTTGCAGGGGATGAAGTGCCCCATTTTCGTCAAGTAATCCACCACCACCAGTATTGCCGTCATCCCCTGGTCTACCGGTAGGCCCACCACGAAGTCCAGTGATATGCTATCCCATGGTCTATCCGGGGTCGGAAGTGGATGTAAGAGCCCTTGGGTTCGGCCATGGTCGGCCTTCATGGTAGCACACGTAGGACACTCCTGTCCCCACCTCCTGACATCCACTCTCATGGTTGGCCACCAGAAATGCCGTCCCATGCTAGCCACCGTTTTTTCAAAGCCCAAATGACCTGCGCATGGAGAGTCATGGCACCAGATGAATGCTTGTTTCCTTAGCCTAGGCGTGGGTATCAATAGGCACCTGCCCTTCAGGGGTATCCCGTCCTTCAGCTGCCATTCTCTGTGACTGAGGAGCCACCTCCGCCATGCGAATGACCTGATCCCTCTCTTTATTCCCCTCAGGAAAGTATCCGGTTGGATAACCCCCAATACCATCCTCGGGGAAATGATGGAACGCTCGGTTGCAGGCAATGGTTCCTTAACTGCAGATTGACGGGACAGGGCGTCCGCCTTCCGGTTTTCCGTCCCCGGCCGATATGTGATGCGGAAGTTGAACCCCGCAAAGAAGATCATCCACCGCAGCTGCCTGGGAGAAAGGTGTCTAGTGGCCGTCATGAACTGTAGGTTCCGATGGTCCGTGTACACCGATACCACATGTCTTGCCCCCATCAACCAATGCCTCCATTCGGTGAAGGCGTCCTTGATTGCGAGAAGCTCCTTCTCCGCAATATGGTAGTTGCGTTCGGCGTCGTTGAGTTTGCGGGACATGTACGCAACGGGATGAAGCACCCCTGTGTCGTGGTTGCGTTGGGACAAGATAGCCCCCAGCGCCACATCCGACGCGTCCGCTTCCACCACGTAGGGGAGATCCGGATCGGGGTGAGCCAACACCGGCGCCTTACCAAAGGCGCTTTTCAGGGCCTCAAAGGCTTTGTTCGCTTCAGGGGACCAGACAAACTCCTTGGACTTCCTCAGTAGCTGTGTGATTGGGGCCACCACTCCTGAAAATCCATCTATAAACCGCCTGTAAAAGTTGGCGAAGCCAATGAAACTTTGGACGTCCTTCACGCTTTGGGGCACCGGCCATTCTTTCACCGCCTTGATCTTACGTTCTGCCATCTCCTGTCCCTCTGGACTCAGCATCACTCCGAGGAATTCCACGGATGTGACGTGGAAGTCACACTTGCTGAGTTTACAAAACAGCATGTTTTCCCTCAGCTTTTGGAGCACAGCTTTGACGTGGTGTACGTGCTCCTCCACACTGGACGAATAGATGAGGATGTCGTCGATATATACGACCACGTAGATATCCAACTCCTCTCTGAATACCTCATTCAAAAAGTACTGAAAGGCTGCCGGGGCGTTGCACAGACCGAACGGCATGACGAGGTACTCAAAAAGGCCGAACCTGGTCTTAAAGGCGGTCTTCCACTCGTCTCCGTCCCTCATGCGCACCAGATGGTATGCCCCTTTCAAATCCAACTTGGTGTAGATACGAGCTTTCTTGACCTGTTCCAGAAGTACACTGATGAGAGGCAAGGGGTACCGATTTTTTATGGTTATCGCATTCAATGCCCTAAAGTCCACACAGGCTCTCAGCTCCCCATTAGCCTTCGGGATGAAGAAGAGTGGCGAGGCGGCCGGAGACTTGGACGGGCGGATGAATCCTAGCTTGAGGAGTTTATCCAGGTACCCCCGGAGATGCACGTTTTCAGGCTCCGTCAGGGCATACAGCCTGCCGCTGGGAACGCTGGCCCCTGGCACCAGGTCGATCTGGCAGTCAAACTGTCTATGTGGTGGTAGCACTTCCGCCTTCACCTCATCAAATACATCCTCAAAACTGTGATAAGCCTGGGGGAGAGCCACATCTTTTTCTGCCGCTGTAGCCACCGTCTGACTCCCGCTCTCATCTGCGTCAAGGGATACCGTTCTTATTCCACAATGCAGGATGCAATACGGTGACGTCATTTCGATGCGATGTGTTGGCCAATCCACAAAGGGGTTGTGTTTCTGTAGCCACGGCAATCCCAATATGACGCCATATTGGGGCGCTCGGATGATGTTAAAATCGATTTGTTCCAAATGGTTCCTCCCATATCTCATCGGAAGGACCCCCGTGTGCTGTCCGATGGGCCCCGTCACCAATCGCCTTCCGTCTACCGCATAGACGTCTTCGGGTACTGCTTTGGGAAGAAGCACTAGCCCTAGCCTGCATGCCTCGTTGTGGTCCATAAACATGCCAGTGGCCCCTGAATCCACCATGGCCACAACGGGTATCCACTGGTCATGCACTCCCACGTGCACCGTGATAAACAGGTGTCGTTGTCCCTTAGTGACCGAGTTGGAAAGTGAAGGGATGGATGAGTGACTCCGAGATGCCCCTTCTCTGGTCTTGGAGTCCTCTAGTTTTCCGCCGGTATGTCCACCACGGCTGTTACCGACCGGTTGGCCCGATAACGTGACGTCTTCGGTTTGACAGGGCATTCACGTACGTAGTGGCCTTTTTTGCCACAATATAGGCACAATCCTTGTTTACGGCGTGACTCTTTCTCTGTGGCTGTGAGGCTCGCTCGTATTGCGCTGATGTCCATGGGTTCTCCCTTGGATGCGGTGGAAGTTTCAGGACTTCCCACCGTCACATAGGATGGAAGGGATTTTCCTTTTCTCCCATGATCCCCCTTTCTTTCACTTAGCCTATGTTCCAGCCGTAATACCAGTTTGATAAGGCCCTCACATGTCTTGGGTTGAGGGTCAATATGAGCCACGGCGTCCTTGAGCTCATCGCACAGCCCTTGATGGAAGAGCGCCGTCTGTTTAGCAACAGGCCACTTGGTTTCCGCAACCAGCCTTCGGAACGCGTTGAGATACTGCACCAGGTCGTTGGATCCCTGTCTCAACTCAAGCATTTCACGGTCCGCCGTGTACGAGTCAGCCCTTCTGTCGAATACCTTCAGGAATTCCTCGCGAAAAGCACCCCAATCACATAAGAGGGGGTCGTCCCTGCTCACCAGAGGTACGGCCCATTGTGCCGCGTTTCCAGCCAAATAGGATATAAGGAAAGCCACACGAGCCTGACTCGTGGGGAACGCCTTTGGTTTGCACGATAAATGTAGCGCCACTTGTGTGAGGAATACCTGCACTGTGTTAGGATCCCCACTGTACCTCTCTGGTGTTGCCAAGGGGATGGCTACCGGCATTTCCACTACTACCGCAGGGGTCTGGTTCGTGAGGGAGGTGCTGGGCGTGAGCGGGTCCAATTGGATAGCATCCAGTCTGGCTTTTACATCGGCTGTTTCTTGCCTAGAGGCAGCCACTTCAACTTGCATGGCCGCTAAAGCAGCCAGCACATCATCAAGTGTTGCCATGTCTGTTATCGACCGGGAGACAGTTAGTGTTATTAAGGTCGGATATTTTGTAACGCCCTGAACGTCTCAGGATCGTTTAACAGACACGACAATGAGGACGCAACCACTTGTGAAGGGTTAGTTCTTTTAATGAAGGCAAATAAAATACAAAGAACAAACAAAAGTTATAGTCACTGGAATCCTCCAGGCTAAGTACGTTACCAGCCCACAGCACGGATGGTCCTAACCGTCCTCTGCATATACGCCGATCCCGGCGTATGCCAACAGAGGGCAGAAATGAAATGGCCGACAATGCCAATCGGTAGGCTGTGAGGGGCACGAAGAGTGTTGGGGAGAATCGAGGAGTCAGGGAAACACCCAGCCGGGGTCTCTACCTGAAGGGAGCAGCCGCTCAACCTCTTCCTCAGACTGCACCGGGACGCGGAGTCACCTCCTGGTGATGCGTCACCGATACCCCAATCACAAGCAAGAAGACTGAACCGAGAGCAGCCGCTCGATCGATCCTGTGGACTTCCGAGTCTGTAACGCGGCAAACACCTCCTGGTGTGCGTTACAGCTGGCAGTCCCTGTGTCTCTGGTCGGGCTGGGAGTTACGACTCCAACCAGCAAAAGCGCCACTGCGCTTGGACTCAGCCGAGTCAAAAAGCGAAGCTCAATGGTTGACCGGTAGAGCTTCCGGGTCCTTCACAGGTGACGATGGGGCAAGACACGGCCCAGGGAGTAACGACTCGACCTACCTCCGTTCTTGCCTTACTGGAGCACCACTCCGGAACACTGCTCTTCACGAAGCAGGTACGTCGGTGTAAACACAATATCCGACAGCCTTGTACCTCCCGGTTCCTCCCTTTATAGGGCGTGTTTTCCTTGAGTTATGTAACAGCTCTCCTGTTTACATAAGGGCGTGTTTCCCTTGAGTTATGTAACAGCTCTCCTGTTTACATAAGGGCGTGTTTTCCTTGAGTTATGTAACAGCTCTCCTGTTTACATAACCTCTCAACCGCTAAGCATCCTGGGAGATGTAGTCCGTTTTCGCTGGTTACTGTTTTCCTCCCCTCGCATGACAGGAATACTTGACATATAAGAAAACTAAAAACAATTGATTATTTTACATAATTACTATTCAATAATTATCAATTAATGAATAATTGTTATTCAAAAATTTATTAATGAACTTCTCAACCTATACCACTACAAACCTAGCACCATTCACCTAAAATATAATAAAAAAATAAGTATTCCATAATTTACATATTTAAAATCAATAAAAAATTAATTAGCAATTAGTGATTTATTAATTATTACTTAATAAACATCCCACCCTAGATCCCTACTAACCTATCATCTAGCAACTAAGATATAAGTAAAATAAATCATTATTCAATATTTAACTTTTTTTAAATCAATTAAATAATGAGGGGAGAGGCGTTGGCCTAACGGCTAGGGCGGTCGACCTATAATATGGGGAACTGGGTTCGAGACTCGGTAATGACGCTGAACGTCATGTGATTCTGGGCAAATCACTTAATCTCCCCGTGCCTAACAAAAATGAATGTGTCCTCATTTAATGCAGCTGGTGCTATGTAAAGCGCTCTGATACCCGATTCGGGTCAAGTTTGTGCTATATAAAACTCTGTAAAAAAAAAGAAAAATTACAAATAATCGATGAACAATGAATTATTACTTAATTAACTTTCCCCCAGCCCCCTACAAACCTGGCAGCCTGATTCATTTAAAAATAATAATTAAGTTAATTAACTATTATTTAACTAACATCCCATACTTCACCCCTATAAGCCTAGCATCCTGCAACTAAATATAACACAAATAAATCAGTATTCTATATTGTGCTTAATGTAAAAGTAATTAAATAATTAGTTAAAACATAATAATAAATTGGTGAGTGATTATTACACATTTAACTTCCTACCCTTGAGCCTCACAAACTTAGCAGACCACAACAAAACTGCAAGTAAAATTAATAGGTTTTCCATAAATGACATAATTGAATATCATTTAAATAATGTATTAACAATCAATAACAAATTGTTGATTAATTATTACTTAGTAAACTTCCAACCCTACAAACCTAACTACCCGCAAATAACATATAACAAAAACAAATCAGTATTACATAATTTCCATAATAAACATCAATCATATAAATAAATAAAACTTATTAAATGATTCATAATAAATTATAACCTGATTAACTTCCCACCCTATCCCCCTAAAAACCCAACAACCTACAACAAAACTATAAATGACTATTAAAAATTAAATTAAAAAAAACAAAATCACTTAAAATGACATGCTATATTTAAAAAGATTATAACATTTGTATAAACAATAGTAACACATAAAATTATTATATCAACTAAAACACATTAAAATAGTTAAAAAAACAAAAATTTGTATTCTTGTCAATGATATTCTAGCATTAGAATATTTATGTATTATGATATGTACTAGATATGACGCAATCCTGCTCTCTTCCTGCACTGGCGCACTCAGTGCTGCCTAGCACCACCACAGGCAAGGGGGCTGGCATTACAGGCAGGATTGTTTTTGTGCAATAAGGAACTCCTTCCTGCAGGGCCGGACTAGGAACGCAAACCAGCCCTGGCAATTAAGTCTGACTGGCCCGAGGGAAGGGGTGTTGCTGCTGGTGAGACACTGCTGCTGCGCATTTGTTACAGGGGGACGATATTGCAGCACTGCTGCAAAACTGGTCCCCAGTAACAAAACTGGCCCCCACTAGTCCACAACCGGCCCAAAGCCCCAGTGCCCTCTATGGCCAGTCCGACTCTGCCTTCCTGCACAAAAACTATCCTTAGAGGCATTTTCCTCTTTCTAAGTGTGCTGCAAGATGGAGCACATGTAGAAAGAGGAAAGAACGAGGAGAAATTATATTTCTCCTCATTATGCCTTTGTTGGGCAGGCGTACCATTTTTATGCAATCCCAGGATTACTATCCTCAGTAAATCTGGGATTGTGTCAAAATTCGATGTGTAGGTGCATGGGAATACCCACGCCTTCCCAATGCAAAGTAATGCAAGCAGGCAAGTTGCACTACCTTGCATTACTCTGGATTTACAAAGCCATACAGAGCCACACCAAGGTGGCCTCGAGTGGCTTAGTAAATCTCACTTGAGTTCTTGTGCTCCCTTGCATCGCCTTGCAAGGCAAGGGGATAGTAAATTAGGCATTAAGTGTACTCATCTATATACCTGCCTTCACTAAAATATTTGTCTGCATTATCTGTCTCAAAAACTACTTAGTTACATGCAACTCACTAGCAAAGAACCTTCTGGTGCATATTTTATTCCCTCCCTCCGACATTATAGCGGTGTCTAAAGCCATTCTCCATAGAGGCGTCTTGTTAATTTCTATATCTATCGTCTCAACTTAAGTGGGCTGGGCTAGTCCTAAAATAGTCCTCCACAAAATCTCTTCCAGGAAAGTTAAATCATTGTTTACATTTCAGAACTATGTGGCCGGACCCTAATTCATTATAAGGTGTGTTGTTGCCAAGAACACTTTTCAGACTAATTTGCAGACTCCATGCTTGTAATGGAAACATCTAAGTAATTCCCTCAATGTCAAATGATTATCAATATACGTACCAAGTTACTTCTATGTCTTCACTGACTGCAGGCAATTCCCGTTCAGGTGCCAGTAATAGGTAGACCTAAATTTGGGGGAAAGTGCCAATCAGGATCTTGTCTGGGTAAACTGACCAATGTCTTTGTAGCTCTCTTAATAGATCAGGAAGAAGCTTGAATCCAATGGCTTTCTCTGGCTAAATGTGCCTATAATAACTTTCTGCACAGCTCCATAGTGTGCTCTTCTTTTTTCTGCCCTTATAAATTCACTCCTTGCCCTGCTAACCGAGCTGTCCCTTCAGTACAAGGTCTTCTCTGTCACCTCTAAAAGATACAACAAGCTACAGTAAAATATCTCACCCAACACGAAACTGAAGTAGAAAAGGTGTGAAGATGACCAGTGACTTCAACAACCACTGTAACATGTCTAGAATCTGTTAAAGTGAGAGACTTAACAACACATTTTATACCACGAAGATTAAGCCTTTATTTTGCATTATAAGATTAACATGAATTGGCTCAATTTTGCAATCAATTCTGAGATAACAATGATGCAAAAGTTAAATGCTTATTTTTATCTTGCTCAAAATGCATATAGAATAAGGATCTAGTTCTGCTTAGGCTGGTAAGTTATGCTAATTTCTATTGTTTTGGAAGTACTCTATCAATACAAGTAGCTCTGTCTTTGTACTGGGTGGTTAAGTGTTATTGTAGAGGAAGCCTACAAGTTAGAGATTGACATTGTTGGACCTGGCCCTCTCTCTGGGGTCACCCCCAAACTTTTTGCCTTAACCCCTTGTGTTTTCTGCACCTGGTTTTGTTGGCTTTTGGGTCTCTGTGTACTTTACCACTGCTTACCAATTCTAAAGTGCATGTTCTCTCACCTTTAAACATGGTAAAATTGGCTTACACCCAATTGGCAAATTGAATTACTTATTTACTTAAACATCCCTAATAAAATTGGACTACTTGTACTCAGGGCTGGTAAATTAAATGCTACTAGTGGATCTGCAGCACTTATTGTGCCACCCATTGCAGCAGCCCTTTAAATCATGTCTCATCCCTGCCATTGTAGCCTGTGTGTGCAGTTTTAAACCACTGTTTCAACCTGGCAAAATAAACAATTTACCTGGCCAAAACCTTTCTTTTAATTACATATAAGTCAGCCTGAAGGTAGGCCCTAAACAGTAACTCTGGGCATAGTGGGGGTAGTGGGGCTACGTGGAGCATCGCGTAGTGTGGCCAAATCTACGCACAGGCGCGCGCTCCGCGTAGCCCCACTACACGCCGTCCGCCTCCCTCCCGCCCTCATTTTAAAATAAGTTAAAGTATTATAAAAGTAAATGAAATACCTTACCTGCGGTGCAGTGTTCCGGGGCTCCCTCTTCCTGCTTGACAACAACTTTTTCTCACAAATGCGCATGCGTGGATGCCCGCGCATGCGCATTTCTCGCGAGAAATGCGCATGCGCGGGCGTCCACACATGCGCATTTGTGAGAAGAAGTTGCCGGTCAAGCAGGAAGAGGGAGCCCTGGGATGCCGCACCGCAGGTAAGGTATTTAATTTACTTTTAAATTCTTTAATTTATTTTAAAATGAGGGCGGGAGCGGGCGGCGGGCAGCTATGCTTCGCCGCGGCGTGTGCATAGAGCTGCCTGCTACGCCCACTTTGTAAACTGCGAATCAGGCAGCGCCACGTACACCTCGTGGGCGGAGCGGAATACTACGTCCGGGATTACTAAACAGTCAATAGGGCAGGGAGCATTGAATTAAAAAAGTTGGACATGTATTTTTAAGGCTAACATTCCCTGGAAGTGAAAAACTCTCAAATTCGTTTTTTACTATTGGAAGGCCTAAGGCTCCCATAGGATAACATTAGCTACCTTATTACATGGAATAAGTGGGAATCTCAAAATGACCCTCTCAATCAGGCTACTGACCAATATCTTCATAACTCTCTGAATAGAGCAAAAGACAGTTTGAGTCCAGTGTCTTTCTGTGTCAAAGTGTGTCTTTATTAACTTATTGCACAGCTTCATAGTGAGCTCTCCTTTTTTCTGCTCTTAAAAAATTCCAACCTTGCCCTTGGACTATTAACCAAGCTGTCCCCTCAGTGTCACATCTAAAAGATACAACAAGCAACAATAAAATATCTCACTAACACCAAACTGGAATAGAAAATATATCAAGATTGACAGAGCCTTCAACAAACACTGTAACATGTCTAGAATCTATTATGGGTATCCAAGCAGCACCTTATAATTTTTGGGGCTCATCCAAAGATAACTTCTCATTTTAACAATCATTTTTCAGTTGAAGGATGTATGGGTTTCAAGATGGTTATCCTGGTGGTTAGATAGAAACAGGAAGGATGTAGGTGAGAACAAAGGTAGGAAGGAAGTGTGGAAGGAAGAAAAACATGAAAGAGGAGAAAGGTGAAATGAAAGTGGAAGAAAAGAAGAATGAAAAGAAAAAAGAGAGAAATGGTCCACATGGATTGAAGTATAATGGACGGAGGTGGATGGACTGACCTGAGAAAGGATCAGTCAGTCAGAAATCTTTATTCGCTATATTCCAAGCCATAAAAGAATACATCATAAAAAAGCATTTCTGGTTAAAAAACACAATGAAGTTAATAAAATTACAGATATCAGATAAAAAAATTACCTAAATAAGAGGAATAATTTACAAATGTCCAAATCACAATCTCTTTTCAAATAATTATAAGGAAGGCATAGAGGCACAACGGTGTTTGAACTAGAGATGGTAAAGGAGCAGAAAAAGGAAGCAACTACATGCATAATACTTATTGGCAACAGTTTCAAAATGTCATCATTAATCACTATGAGAGGCGATCCCACACTGAGGGATCTTAAATCCTGTGCAAAAGTTATAGTAAAAAAAAACATGGGAATCATTTTCCAACAATATTCCATAACTGAACTGCGGAGGAGATGTATTTGTAAACCATTAAGCAGATAAATTCATCCTTTAAAAGCTGAAGGTAATGCAAAGCAGCCTGACATTTTCTTATATTTAGGAATTATAAAAGTGGTATTAAACAAATGCACCTTGGGATGGTATAAAGTTTACAGTAAAACATAAAATGCAGCGTACTCTGTGCTGATTTTTAGTCACATGGGCATGCAATCAATTTGGCATCAGAATATACGTTGCGCGGGTATGAAACCAACAGATGAGAGGTTCCAAACCTGAACCTTAAGAGATAGTACAATTGTGCATGGCTATAATAAAAATACAGATAAGGCTCAGTACCTAAGGAACAAACTAAAAGTGAGTGATCAGTCACCATTTTTTTCCCAATCTCCCGAGTATCTCTTTTTGAGATAGGAATGAGCCAAAAATTCTTTCTTCAACTTGGCCCTTGATATTTTAGCAATATTTCCTGGGTTGTCGAAGTAATCCGACAGACCCAAAATATTCAGCTGGGCTTTAACATAAGAAATCCAAGATATTTTATTCACCCACTCTAATTTTAGACAATCTGTGATGACAGCGCGGATCAATTGATGAAAGGATAGATCAAATATTGGGTAAAAGCTTGGATTGACAGGTGGAGGGATAGCTAGGTGAATGCAAGAGTGAAAAGATGAATTGAGAGCAAGGTGCAAGGCTGGAAGGATTGATCAATGTGTGAAGGGAATGCTCACTGGATGGATGTAATAGTGAAAAAATTAGTGGATGATGGAAAAGTGAAAAGATGGATGGACAAGGGAAAGAATCGATGATGCGATGAAAAGATGGACATATGAAAGGTGAAAGGATGGAAGAATAAAATACAAAAGGATAGATGAATGGATGGGTAAATGTAGGCATGAAAGAAACTATTGAAAGTAGGTCACTCTGGCTTACTTACTTCATGCGCTCATGTCATTAAAGGTTTTCTTTAAAGTGAGTGCTAGTTTAATTTTCAAGCTACTCCTGTGCCTCTGAATAAAGTTCTTGTTTTATGCCAAGTTTGGGCTAATTCCATAAAATGTTTATTGTTTTTCCATATACATGAGTGTCTTCAGAGTTCATCATAGTAGATTTGGATGTTTAACAAAGGCACACTTTAGCTGACAAATGTTTCACCCTGAGTCTGGTTCCACCAGGCTGAGGTACTCCTATTGGATCACAGGTTTATCTGAAATTCAGCTTCTACTGAAAGGGACTGCAATAAATTAGGTTATTAGTTGTGCAAGATGCGAGTAACAATTTCACAATTACCACCGTACTGGGAACCAAGTACCCCATTGTAGCATTTTACTCTCTCAGGATAGCAGAGCAGTCCAAGGCCTCCTCAGGGAAAGTGGTGTGGATTAGTAATCACCATTCACTGGCATGCACTAGTAACACGCAATAATGCACTGTATAGTCAGTGCTTTTTTTTCGAAAAGGAAAAGTACATTTATTGTACACACAACTAAGGATGACATATTATTTTACAAAAATATGCATTGGGCAGATTCAAATGTCTTTGGTGGCATTCTCAAATCTCATTTGGCTACAAATAGTGTATTGCTGTTCGATATTTACCCACACTTTCAAGATGGGTACAAATATAATCTAATCGAGAGAAGCTCCTGTGGGTAGGTGAAAAGTATGTGTACAGCCTCAGTTGCGGGTGTTGTAGTCGCCAAAGGTCTACCATCCCATTTCAGTGTACGTTTAAAACAGCAGACTGCTGGTGGAAAGACAAGCAGCTCACATTTGAAAACTGTTCCCTGTACACAAAAACATAGATTTTAGGAACAGCTGGATTCTCATTAAATTCAAAGAGCACTAGAGTACTCAAATGATGAAATGAGAAGCTGTGTGATCGTACTAATCAAGATGAATCTACTTATTCATAAAATGCTTCAAGCTGCTTAATCATAGAGCAGCAAAAGGCCCAAGGATCAAAGAAGCTGCGGGGTTATGATGAAGTGTGGGGACGAGAATGTGTCTTACAGAATACTGAGTGCAGCGGGTGATCATTAGGTTGTATGTCATAATATCAACTACAAAAGTATTGTGCTACAAGAATATTCTGTCCAAAGTATTGAAAAGATATTATATCTTAAAGATATATATATATATATATATATATATATATATATATATATATATATATATATATATATATTACCTACTGGCGGTCGCCAGTAGGTAGTTATAGTTAGGACCTTGTTTCTATTCAAAAAGCATTTTTTCTTTTGCCAATATCCTTGAGGCCGTTAGACGAATCTTTGCGAAATGTTTAAAACTAATGTTTCTCTCAGGTCAGCTCCAGTCTTAAAATTTTCGGGATGATTCGTCAAGTGGGGGCCGAGAAAAAAGGGGGGCCCCAAAACACATTTTCCCCATGTTAATTTCCATAGGAACTTTAGACACGGCTACAGCCCGAACTGCTGAACGAAATTACACCAAATTTGGCAAAAAGGTTGCTCTTGGTTCAGAAAGCGACCTTCTTTTAAATGGTGTAAATCCGTTCAGTAGTTGCTGAGAAAGTACAAAAATAAAAAATTATATATTTGAGGGCCGAGGAAGGTTCGCAAACCCTCCCGAGCATGAGCTTCATTCTGATTGTCTGTCAACACTCCAAACCAGGAAGTGTTGGCAGCCACCTTGTGACTCGGTAAAACCAAGTCACAAGAAATCAGCTAAAAAAAGCATCAAAAAAGAAAAGGGAGCAGAGTAGAAACACCCTGACCCCCTAGGCCTGCTCTGGGGGTCCCACAAGCACCCCCAGGGCCCAAAACAGATTTTTTTCATTTTTAAAGAATCGGCTGAATTTGCACTGGGTGCGCAAATCCGGCTGGAAAAAAAAATGAAGCGCGGACTCCCGCGCTTTGGTTTCTATAAGCCCCCGGGTGGGCCAGGTCCCGGGGGCAATACCAAATTATATAGCGGGGGCCTGCAGCGACCTCTGCAGCCCCGGGGTCTGCCACCTCTTAGGGCTTTAATAATTATACGCGAGAGGCACGCGGCCCGCTGCCGCCCTGGGGACCACCACCTCCTAGGGGCTCTGATTGTTTTTTCTAAATGTGTGGGGGGCCCCAACTTGACCAATGATGGGAGGGGAAGCCCTCCATGGATCTGGGGACCACCACCCTCCAGGGCCGGCTCCTACAATGTCCCAGGGTGCCCAACCCCGGGACATTAACACTGCTATCGCTTCCAAGAGGCAAAGCAGAATTGCTTTTGGACAAGAGCAATGCCAGCTTCCACAGGAGGCGGGTAGCCGGCTGGGACTGCAGGGGCATAGGGGTCCCCAATGTTGAGGGGCGGCCCCGGGGAATGGGGTCCCCAGGGACAAAATTGGCCTCAGGAGGGGGGCCACATGGACCCCCTCCAAAATCATGATAATAAAGGCTGGGCAGGCCTCGGGGGATGGGGTACCCAGGGCTAAAAGTGGCCCACGGAAGGGGGCCACAAGGCTCCCCTTCTTTAAAAAAAGGTTTTGCCTGGCCTCAGGGATGGGGTCCCGGGGCCGAGACTGGCCTGGGCAGGGGGGCCACACATCCCCCCGCCCCATAAATAAAAAAAAACAAGGCCCAACCCCGGGAATGGGGTCCCCGGGGCCGTAATAGGCCTGGGGAGGGGGCGGCATGCGCCCCTCTCCATTTTCAGTTTTTTTTAATGGCTAAGGCCCCAGGGGATGGGGTCTTCGGGGCCCAAAAGGATTAATGGAAGGGAGGCACACAGCTCCCCTTCCTAAAATAAAAAAAAACAAAAGAAACCCAGCAACTCGCTGCAGGCCGCGCCCCCTCCCTGCACACCTATGCAAACGTGCCTCCTTGCACATTCTGGGTTGGGAGATTAAGTCCCCTGACTCCTGAGGGTCCCTGGGGGCTAGCTAGCCCACCAGGTGCCTCGAGTAAGCCCCACACAGTGGGATTGCTGAGAGGTGGCCCGAGGCCACTCCCTTTTTACACCACTCTGAAAAAGTGCCTCTTGGCACACTGCTGGTGGGGCAATGAGGTCCTCTTGTGTCCTGAGGACCTCAGGACTAAAGTGGACTTCATTCCCCGAGGAGGCATGTTTGCAGAGTGGTGCAGAAAGGGGACGTGGCCTGTTTCCACCTCTCCACAATCCCACTGTGTGGGGCTTACTGGAGGAGTCAGATAGACTAGTTGGCTTCTGCACGTCTCTTGCTTCTTTCTGTACCCCTTGTGCCTCTTTCTGCACCCATCTTCCCTCTTTTTGCACTCCTCTTGCCTCTTTCTGCACCTCTGTTCCTTCTTTCTGCATCTCTGTTGCTTCTTTCAGCACTCCTCTTGCTTCTTTCTAAACATCTCTTGCTTCTTTCTGCACCACTCGTGCTTCTTTCTGCAACCCGCATCCCTCTATCTTCACCCCTCTTGCCTCTTTCTGCATCTCTGTTGCTTCTTTCTGCACTTCTCTTGACTCTTTCTCATCCCTCTTTCTGCACCTCTGTTGCTTCTTTCTGCACCAATCATGCCTCTTTCTCCACCCTTCTTCCCCCTTTCTGCATCTCTGTTGCTTCTTTCTGCACTTCGGTTTCCTTTCTTCACCCCTCTTTCCTCGTTTTGCACCTCTGTTGCTTCTTACTGCACTTTTCTTACTTCTTACTGCACTCCTCGTGACTCTTTCTTCACCCCTTGTGCCTCTTTCTGTACCCCTCTTCTCTCTTTCTGCACTTCTAGTTCCTCTTTCTGCACATCTGTTCCTTCTTTCTGCACTTCTTTTGTTTCTTTCTGCACCTCTCTTGCTTCTCTCTGCTTTCATCGTGGCTCTTTCTCCACCTTTCTTCCCTCTTTCTGCATCTGTTACTTATTTCTGCACTTCTTTTGTTTCTTTCTGCACCTCTCTTGCATCTCTCTGCTTTCATCGTGCCTCTTTCTCCACCCCTCTTCCCTCTTTCTGCATCTGTTACTTCTTTCTGCACTTCTCTTGCCCATTTCAACACCCCTCTTCCCTCTTTCAGCACCTCTGTTGCTTCTTTCTGCACTTCTCTTGCTTCTTTCTGCACCCCTCGTGCCTCTTTCTGCACCCCTTTTCCCTCTTTCTGCACCTTTCTTGCCTCCCTCTGCACCTCTGTTCCTTCTTTCTGCACTTCTTTTGTTTCTTTCTATAGGTCTCTTGCTTCTTTCTGCACCCCTTGCCTCTTTCTCCACCCCTCTTCCCTCTTTCTGCACCCCTGTTGCCTCTTTCTGCAGCCCTGTTGCCTCTTTCTGCAGCCCTGCTGCCTCTCTCTGTACCTCTGTTCCTTCGTTCTGCACTTCTTTTGTTTCTTTCTGCACCTCTCTTGCTTCTTTCTACATCCCTCCTGCCTCTTTCTGTATCCCTTGTGCCTCTTTGCACACCTCTCCTAACCCTTTCTGCACCCCTCTTCCCTCTTTTTGCACTTTTGTTGGTTCTTTCTGTACCTCTTTTGCTCCATTATGTACTTCACTTGCCTCTTTCTGTACCCCTCTTTCTATACCTCTGTTGGTTCCTTTGCACTGCTCTTGCTTCTTTCTGCACCTCTCTTGCAAATTTCTGCAGCCATCTTGCTTCTTTCTGTGCCCCTCTTACCTGTTTCTACACCACTCTTGCCTCTGTCTGCAACCCTGTTCCCTCTTTTCGTACCTCTTTTGCCTGTTTCTGCACTTCACTTGCCTCTTTCTGCAGTTCTCGTGCCTCCTTCTGCACCGCTGTTGCTTCTTTCAGCAATTCTCTTGCCTCTTTGCCTCTTTCTACACTTCTCTTGCTTCTTTCTACAACTATCTAGCTTCTTTCTGCACCCCTCTTGCTTCTTTCTGCACCCTTCTTCCATTTCCTGCACGTCTCTTGGTTCTTTCTGCACTGCTCTTGCCTCTTTCTGTACCTCTTTTGCTTCTTTCTGTACTTCTCTCTCCTCTTTCTACACCCCTCTTGCCTCTCTACTGCACCTCTGTTGCTTCTTTCTGCACTTCTTTTGCTTCTTTCTGCACCTCTCTTGCTTCTTTTTGTAGTTCTCTTGCTTCTTTCTGTACCTCTCTTGCTTCTTTCTGTACCCTTCTTCCCTTTTTTGCATCCCTTTTGCCTCTTTCTGCAGTTCTCTTGCCATTTTCTGTACCTCTCTTGCCTCTTTCTGCACCTTACTTGCCTCTTTCTGCACTTCTCTTGCTTCTTTCTACACTTCTGTTGCTTCTTTCAGCAATTCTCTTGCCTCTTTCTGAATTTCTCTTGCTTGCTTCTGCACCTCTCTTGCGTCTTTCTGCACCTCTGTTCCTCTTTCTGCATCTCACTTGCTTCTTTCTGCACCACTCTGGCCTCTTTCTGCACCCCTCTTCCCTCTTTCTGCACCGCTGTTGCCTCTTTCTGTACCCCTCTTGCCTCTTTCTACACCTCTCCTACCTCTATCTGCACCCCTCTTGCCTCTTTTTGCACCTCTGTTGCCTCTTTCGCCACTGTTCTTGCTTCTTTCTGCACCTATTTTGAAAATTTCTGCATCTCTCTTGTCTTTTTCTGTACCCCTCCTCCCTATTTATCCACCTCTCTTGCTACTTTCTGCACTCCTCTTGCTTCTTTCTGCACTGCTCTTGCTTCTTTCTGCACTTCGCTTGCAAATTAATGTATCCCTCCTACCTCTTTCTGCACTCCTGTTCCCTATTTCATCTTTCTGCATCTGTTACTTCTTTCTGCACTTCTCTTGCCCATTTCAACACCCCTCTTCCCTCTTTCTGCACCTCTGTTGCTTCTTTCTATACTTCTGTTGCTTCTTTCTGCACCCCTCGAGCCTCTTTCTGCACCCCTTTTCCCTCTTTCTGCACCTTTCTTGCCTCCTTCTGTTTCTTATTTCTGCACTTCATTTGTTTCTTTCTACAGGTCTCTTGCTTCTTTCTGCACCCCTTGCCTCTTTCTCCACCCCTCTTCCCTCTTTCTGCACCCCTGTGGCCTCTTTCTGCACCCCTGTTGCCTCCTTCTGCAGCGCTGTTGCCTTTCTCTGCACCTCTGTTCCTTCTTTCTGCACTTCTTTTGTTTCTTTCTGCACCTCTCTTGCTTCTTTCTACATCCCGCCTGCCTCTTTCTGTACCGCTTGTGCCTCTTTGTACACCTCTCCTAACCCTTTCTGCACCCCTCTTCCCTCTTTTTGCACTTTTGTTGGTTCTTTCTGTACCTCTTTTGCTCCATTATGCACTTCACTTGCCTCTTTCTGTACCCCTCTTTCTATACCTCTGTTGGTTCCTTTGCACTGCTCTTGCTTCTTTCTGCACCTCTCTTGCAAATTTCTGCAGCCATCTTGCTTCTTTCTGTGCCCCTCTTACCTGTTTCTACACCACTCTTGCCTCTGTCTGCAACCCTGTTCCCTCTTTTCATACCTCTTTTGCCTGTTTCTGCACCTCACTTGCCTCTTTCTGCAGTTCTCTTGCCTCCTTCTGCACCGCTGTTGCTTCTTTCAGCAATTCTCTTGCCTCTTTGCCTCTTTCTACACTTCTCTTGCTTCTTTCTACAACTATCTAGCTTCTTTCTGCACCCCTCTTGCTTCTTTCTGCACCCTTCTTCCATTTCCTGCACGTCTCTTGGTTCTTTCTGCACTGCTCTTGCCTCTTTCTGTACCTCTTTTGCTTCTTTCTGTACTTCTCTCTCCTCTTTCTACACCCCTCTTGCCTCTCTACTGCACCTCTGTTGCTTCTTTCTGCACTTCTTTTGCTTCTTTCTGCACCTCTCTTGCTTCTTTTTGTAGTTCTCTTGCTTCTTTCTGTACCTCTCTTGCTTCTTTCTGTACCCTTCTTCCCTTTTTTGCATCCCTTTTGCCTCTTTCTGCAGTTCTCTTGCCATTTTCTGTACCTCTCTTGCCTCTTTCTGCACCTTACTTACCTCTTTCTGCACTTCTCTTGCTTCTTTCTACACTTCTGTTGCTTCTTTCAGCAATTCTCTTGCCTCTTTCTGAATTTCTCTTGCTTGCTTCTGCACCTCTCTTGCGTCTTTCTGCACCTCTGTTCCTCTTTCTGCATCTCACTTGCTTCTTTCTGCACCACTCTGGCCTCTTTCTGCACCCCTCTTCCCTCTTTCTGCACCGCTGTTGCCTCTTTCTGTACCCCTCTTGCCTCTTTCTACACCTCTCCTACCTCTATCTGCACCCCTCTTGCCTCTTTTTGCACCTCTGTTGCCTCTTTCGCCACTGTTCTTGCTTCTTTCTGCACCTATTTTGCAAATTTCTGCATCTCTCTTGTCTTTTTCTGTACCCCTCCTCCCTATTTATCCACCTCTCTTGCTACTTTCTGCACTCCTCTTGCTTCTTTCTGCACTGCTCTTGCTTCTTTCTGCACTTCGCTTGCAAATTAATGTATCCCTCCTACCTCTTTCTGCACCCCTGTTCCCTATTTCCTCTTTCTGCATTTGTTACTTCTTTCTGCACTTCTCTTGCCCATTTCAACACCCCTCTTCCCTCTTTCTGCACCTCTGTTGCTTCTTTCTATACTTCTGTTGCTTCTTTCTGCACCCCTCGAGCCTCTTTCTGCACCCCTTTTCCCTCTTTCTGCACCTTTCTTGCCTCCTTCTGTTTCTTATTTCTACACTTCATTTGTTTCTTTCTACAGGTCTCTTGCTTCTTTCTGCACCCCTTGCCTCTTTCTCCACCCCTCTTCCCTCTTTCTGCACCCCTGTGGCCTCTTTCTGCACCCCCGTTGCCTCCTTCTGCAGCGCTGTTGCCTTTCTCTGCACCTCTGTTCCTTCTTTCTGCACTTCTTTTGTTTCTTTCTGCACCTCTCTTGCTTCTTTCTACATCCCTCCTGCCTCTTTCTGTACCGCTTGTGCCTCTTTGTATACCTCTCCTAACCCTTTCTGCACCCCTCTTCCCTCTTTTTGCACTTTTGTTGGTTCTTTCTGTACCTCTTTTGCTCCATTATGCACTTCACTTGCCTCTTTCTGTACCCTCTTTCTATACCTTTGTTGGTTCCTTTGCACTGCTCTTGCTTCTTTCTGCACCTCTCTTGCAAATTTCTGCAGCCTTGCTTCTTTCTGCGCCCCTCTTACCTGTTTCTACACCACTCTTGCCTCTGTCTGCAACCCTGTTCCCTCTTTCCGTACCTCTTTTGCGTGTTTCTGCACCTCACTTGCCTCTTTCTGCAGTTCTCTTGCCTCCTTCTGCTCCGCTGTTGCTTCTTTCAGCAATTCTCTTGCCTCTTTCTACACTTCTCTTGCTTCTTTCTACAACTCTCTTCCTTCTTTCTGCACCCCTCTTGCTTATTTCTGCACCCTTCTTCCATTTCCTGCACGTCTCTTGGTTCTTTCTGCACTGCTCTTGCCTCTTTCTGTACCTCTTTTGCTTCTTTCTGTACTTCTCTCTCCTCTTTCTACACCACTCTTGCCTCTCTATTGCACCTCTGTTGCTTCTTTCTGCACTTCTTTTGCCTCTTTCTGCACCTCTCTAGCTTCTTTTTGTACTTCTCTTGCTTCTTTCTGCACCTCTCTTGCTTTTTTCTGTACCCTTCTTCCCTTGTTTGCATCCCTCTTGCCTCTTTCTGCAGTTCTCTTGCCATTTTCTGTACCTCTCTTACCTCTTTCTGCACCTTACTTGCCTCTTTCCGCACTTCTCTTGCTTCTTTCTACACTTCTGTTGCTTCTTTCAGCAATTCTCATGCCTCTTTCTGAATTTCTCTTGCTTGCTTCTGCACTTCTCTTGCGTCTTTCTGCACCTCTGTTCCTCTTTCTGCATCTCACTTGCTTCTTTCTGTACCACTCTCGCCTCTTTCTGCACCCCTCTTCCCTCTTTCTGCACCTCTGTTGCCTCTTTCTGTACCCTTCTTGCCTCTTTCTGCACCTCTCCTACCTCTATCTGCACCCCTCTTGCCTCTTTTTGCACCTCTGTCGGTTCTTTCTCCACTGTTCTTGCTTCTTTCTGCACCTCTTTTGCAAATTTCTGCATCTCTCTTGTCTTTTTTTGTACCCCTTCTCCCTATTTATCCACCTCTCTTGCTACTTTCTGCACTCCTCTTGCTTCTTTCTGCACTGCTCTTGCTTCTTTTTGCACTTCGCTTGCAAATTTATGTATCCCTCCTACCTTTTTCTGCACCCCTGTTCCCTATTTCCTCTTTCTGCATCTGTTACTTCTTTCTGCACTTCTCTTGCCCATTTCCTCACCCCTCTTCCCTCTTTCTGCACCTCTGTTGCTTCTTTCTGTACTTCTCTTGCTTCTTTCTGCACTCCTCGTGCCTCTTTCTGCACCCCTTTTCCCTCTTTCTGCACCTTTCGTGCCTTCCTCTGCACCTCTGTTCCTTATTTCTGCACTTCTTTTGTTTCTTTCTACAGGTCTCTTGCTTCTTTCTATACCCCTTGCCTCTTTCTCCACCCCTTTTACCTCTTTCTGCACCCCTGTTACCTCTTTTTGCACCCCTGTTGCCTTTCTGAAGCTCTGTTGCCTTTCTCTGCACCTCTGTTCCTTCTTTCTGCACTTCTTTTATTTCTTTCTGTACCCCTCTTGCCTCGTTGTGCACCTCTCCTAACCCTTTCTGCACCCCTCTTACCTCTTTTTGCACCTCTGTTGGTTCTTTCTGTACCTCTTTTGCTTTGTTATGCACTTCACCTGCCTCTTTCTGTACCCCTCTTTCTACAACTCTGTTGGTTCTTTTGCACTGCTCTAGCTCCTTTCTGCACCTCTCTTGCAAATTTCTGCAGCCCTCTTGCAAATTTCTGCACCCCGTTTACCTGTTTCTATGCCACTCTTGCCTCTGTCTGTACACCGTTCCCTCTTTCTGTACCTCTTTTGGCTGTTTCTGCACCTCACTTGCCTCTTTCTGCAGTTCTCTTGCCTCCTTCTGCACCCGGTTGTTTGTTTCAGCAATTCTCTTGCCTCTTTCTGCACTTCTCTTGATTGCTTCTGCACATCACTTGCCTCTTTCTGTACCTCTCTTGCCTACTTCTGCACATCTCTTTGTCTTTCTGCACTGCTCTTGCCTCTTTCTGCACCCCTCTTGCCTCTTTCTGCACCTCTTTTCCTTCTTTCTGCACTTCTCTCTCCTCTTTCTACACCCCTCTTGCCTCTCCACTGTACCTCTGTTGTTTCTTTCTGCACTTCGTTTGCCTCTTCCTGCACCTCTCATGCTTCTTTTTGTACTTCTCTTGCTTCTTTCTGCTACTCTCTTCCCTCTTTCTGTACCCTTCTTCCCTTTTTTGCATCCTTTTTGCCTCTTTCTGCCATTCCCTTGCCATTTTCTGTACCTCTCTTGCCTCTTTCTGCACCTCACGTGCCTCTTTCTGCACTTCTCTTACTTCTTTCTACACCTCTGTTGTTTCTTTCAGCAATTCTCTTGCCTCTTTCTGAATTTCTCTTGCTTGCTTCTGCACCTCTCTTGCGTCTTTCTGTACCTCTGTTGATTCTTTATGCATCTCACTTGCTTCTTTCTGTACCCCTCTGGCCTCTTTCTACATCCCTCTTCCCTCTTTATGTACCTCTGTTGCCTCTTTCTGTACCCCTGTTCCCTCTTTATGCATCTTTCCTGCCTGGTTCTGCAACTCTCTTGTCTCATTTTGCACTTCTCTTCCTTCTTTATGCACCCCTTATGCTTCTTTCTGTATCCCTCTTGCCTCTTTCAGTACCTCTCCTACCACTGTCTGTACCCCTCTTGTCTCTTTTTGCACCTCTGTTGGTTCTTTCTGCACTGTTCTTGCTTCTTTCTGCACCTCTTTTGCACATTTCTGCATCTCTCTTGTTTTTTCTGCACCCCTCCTCCCTATTTATCCACCTCTCTTGCTACTTTCTGCACTTCTCTTGCTTCTTTCTGCACTGCTCTTGCTTCTTTCTGTACCTCTCTTGCAAGTTTCTGTATTTCTCTTACCTCTTTCTGCATCCCTGTTCCCTATTTCTGTACCTTTATTGCCTCTTTCTATACCCCTCTTGCCTCTTTCTGCACCTGTTAGTTCTTTCTGCACTGATCTTGCTTCTATCTGCTACTCTATTGTAAATTTCTGCACCCCTTTTGCCTCTTTCTGCACCTCTGTTGGTTCTTTCTGCACCTCTCTTGCCTCTGTGTGCACCCCTGTTCCCTCTTTGTGCACCTCTTTTGCCTGTCTCTGCCACTCTCTTGCCTCTTTCTGCACTTTTCTTGCCTCTTTCTGCACCTCTATTGCTTCTTTCTGCTCTTCTCTTGCTTCTTTCTACAACTCTCTTGCTTCTTTCTGTACCCCTCATGCCTCTTTCTGCACCCTTCTTCCATTTTCCTGCACGTCTCTTGGTTCTTTCTGCACTGCTCTTGCCTCTTTCTGCACCTCTTGCCTTTTTCTCCACCTCTTTTGCTTCTTTCTGCACTTCTTTCTCCTCTTTCTAAACCCCGCTTGCCTCTTTCTGCACCTCTGTTGCTTCTTTCTGCACTTCTTTTGCCTCTTTCTGCATCTCTCTTGCTTCTTTCTGTACCATTCTTCCCTTTTTTGCATCCCTTTTGCCACTTTCTGCAGTTCTCCTCTTTCTGTACCCATCTTGCCTCTTTGTGTATCTCTCCTACCTCTGTCTGCACCCCTCTTGCCTGTTTTTGCACCTCTGTCAGTTCTTTCTGCACTGTTCTTGCTTCTTTCTGCACCTCTTTTGCAAATATCTGCATCTGTCTTGTCTTTTTCTGCACCCCTCCTCCCTATTAATCCACCTCTCTTGCTACTTTCTGCACTTCTCTTGCTTCTTTCTGCACTGTTCTTGCTTCTTTCTGTACCTCTCTTGCAAATTTCTGAATCCCTCTTACCTCTTTCTGCATCCCTGTCCCTATTTCTGCACCTTTCTTACCTCTTTCTACACCCCTCTTCCCTCTGTTAGTTCTTTCTGGGACTGCTCTTGCTTCTATCTGCTACTCTCTTGTACATTTCTGCACCCCTCTTGCCTCTTTATGCACCTCTGTTGGTTCTTTCTGTACCTCTCTTGCCTCTGTGTGCACCCCTGTTCCCTCTTTGTGCACCTCTTTTGCCTGTTTCTGCAATTCTCTTGCCTCTTTCTGCACTTTTCTTGCATCTTTCTGTACCTCTGTTGCTTCCTTCTGCACTACCCTCTTGCCTCTTTCTGCACCTCTGTTATTTCTTTCTGCACTTCTGTTGCTTCTTTCTACAACTCTCTTGCTTCTTTTTGCACCCCTTGTGCCTCTTTCTGCACCCATCTTCCATTTTCCTGCAGGTCTCTTGGTTCTTTCTGCACTTCCCTCCCCTCTTTCTACACCACTCTTGCCTCTCTACTGCACTTCTGTTGCTTCTTTCTGCACTTCTTATGCCTCTTTCTGCACGTCTCTAGCTCCTTTTTGTCCTTATCTTGCTTCTTTCTGCACCTCTCTTGTTTCTTTCTGTATCCTTCTTCCCTTTTTTGCATCCCTCTTGCCTCTTTCTGCAGTTCCCTTGCCATTTTCTGTACCTCTCTTGCCTCTTTCTGTACCTCTGTTCCTCTTTCTGCATCTTACTAGCTTCTTTTCTGCACCACTCTGGCCTCTTTCTGCACCCCTCTTCCCTCTTTCTGCACCTCTGTTGCCTCTTTCTGTATCCCTCTTGCCTCTTTCTGTACCTCTCCTACCTCTATCTGCACCCCTCTTGCCTCTTTTTGCACCTCTGTTCATTCTTTCTCCGCTGTTCTTGCTTTTTTCTGCACAGCTTTTGCAAATTTCTGCATCTCTCTTGTATTTTTCTGTACCCCTCCTCCCTATTTATCCACCTCTCTTGCTACTTTCTGTACTCCTCTTGCTTCTTTCTGCACTGCTCTTGCTTCTTTCTACACTTCGCTTGCAAATTTATGTATCCCTCCTACCTCTTTCTGCACCCCTGTTCCCTATTTCCTCTTTCTGCATCTGTTACTTCTTTCTGCACTTCTCTTGCCCATTTCAACACCCTCTTCCCTCTTTCTGCACCTCTGTTGCTTCTTTCTGTACTTCTCTTGCTTCTTTCTGCTCCCCTCATGCCTCTTTCTGCACCCCTTTTCCCTCTTTCTGCACCTTTCTTGCCTCCCTCTGTACCTCTGTTCCTTATTTCTGCACTTCTTTTGTTTCTTTCTACAGGTCTCTTGCTTCTTTCTGCACCCCTTGCCTCTTTCTCCACCCCTCTTCTCTCTTTCTGCACCCCTGTGGCCTCTTTCTGCACCCCTGTTGCCTCTTTCTGCAGCCCTGTTGCCTTTCTCTGCACCTCTGTTCCTTCTTTCTGCACTTCTTTTGTTTCTTTCTGCACCTCTCTTGCTTCTTCCTTGTACACCTCTCCTAACCCTTTCTGCACCCCTCTTCCCTCTTTTTGTACTTTTGATAGTTCTTTCTGTACCTCTTTTGCTCCATTATGCACTTCACTTGCCTCTTTCTGTACCACTCTTTCTATACCTCTGTTGGTTCCTTTGCACTGCTCTTGCTTCTTTCTGCACCTCTCTTGCAAATTTCTGCAGCCTTCTTGCTTCTTTCTGCGCCCCTCTTACCTGTTTCTACACCACTCTTGCCTCTGTCTGTAACCCTGTTCCCTCTTTCGGTACCTATTTCGCCTGTTTCTGCACCTCACTTGCCTCTTTCTGCAGTTATCTTTCCTCCTTCTGCACCACTGTTGCTTCTTTCAGCAATTCTCTTGCCTCTTTCTACACTTCTCTTGCTTCTTTCTCCAACTCTCTTGCTTCTTTCTGCACCCCTCATGCTTCTTTCTGCACCCTTCTTCCATTTCCTGCACGTCTCTTGGTTCTTTCTGCACTGCTCTTGCCTCTTTCTGTACCTCTTTTGCTTCTTTCTGTACTTCTCTCTCCTCTTTCTACACCACTCTTGCCTCTCTACTGCACCTCTGTTGCTTCTTTCTGCACTTCTTTTGCCTCTTTCTGCATCTCTCTAGCTTCTTTTTGTACTTCTCTTGCTTCTTTCTGCACCTCTCTTGCTTCTTTCTGTACCCTTCTTCCCTTTTTTGCATCCCTCTTGCCTCTTTCTGCAGTTCTCTTGCCATTTTCTGTACCTCTCTTGCCTCTTTCTGCACCTTACTTGCCTCTTTCTGCACTTCTCTTGCTTCTTTCTACACTTCTGTTGCTTCTTTCAGCAATTCTCTTGCCTCTTTCTGAATTTCTCTTGCTTGCTTCTGCATCTCTCTTGCGTCTTCCTGCACCTCTTTTCCTCTTTCTGCATCTCACTTGCTTCTTTCTGCACCACTCTGGCCTCTTTCTGCACTTCTCTTTTCTTCTTTCTATACTTCTATTGCTTCTTTCAGCATTTCTCTTGCCTCTCTGAATTTCTCTTGCTTGCTTCTGCACCTCTCTTGCGTCTTTCTGCACCTCTGTTCCTCCTTCTGCATCTCACTTGCTTCTTTCTGCACCACTCTGGCCTCTTTGTTCACCCCTATTCCCTCTTTCTGCACCTCTGTTGCCTCTTTCTGTACCCCTCTTGCCTCTTTCTCCACTTCTCCTACCTCTATCTGCACCCCTCTTGCCTCTTTTTGCACCTCTGTTGGTTCTTTCTCCACTGTTCTTGCTTCTTTCTGCACCTCTTTTGCAAATTTCTGCATCTCTCTTGTCTTTTTCTGTACCCCTCCTCCCTATTTATCCACCTCTCTTGATACTTTCTGCACTCCTCTTGCTTCTTTCTGCACTGCTCTTGCTTCTTTCTGCACTTCGCTTGCAAATTTATGTATCCCTCCTACCTCTTTCTGCACCCCTGTTCCCTATTTCCTCTTTCTGCATCTGTTACTTCTTTCTGCACTTCTCTTGCCCATTTCAACACCCCTCTTCCCTCTTTCTGCACCGTTCTTGCTTCTTTCTGCACCTCTTTTGCAAATATCTGCATCTCTCTTGTCTTTTTCTGCACCCTTCCTCCCTATAAATCCACCTCTCTTGCTACTTTCTGCACTTCTCTTGCTTCTTTCTGCACTATTCTTGCTTCTTTTTGTACCTCTCTTTTGCAAATTTCTGTATTCCTCTTACCTCTTTCGGCATCCCTGTTCCCGATTTCTGCACCTTCCTTGCCTCTTTCTACACCCCTCTTGCCTCTGTTAGTTCTTTCTGGGACTGCTCTTGCTTCTATCTGCTACTCTCTTGTAAATTTCTGTACCCCTCTTGCCTCTTTATGCACCTCTGTTGGTTCTTTCTGTACCTCTCTTGCCTCTGTGTGCACCCCTGTTCCCTCTTTGTGCACCTCTTTTGCCTTTCTTTCTGGGACTGCTCTTGCTTCTATCTGCAACTCTCTTGCCTCTTTCTGCACCTCCGTTGCTTCCTTCTGCACTACTCTCTTGCCTCTTTCTGCACCTCTGTTGCTTCTTTCTGCACTTCTGTTGCTTCTTTCTACAACTCTCTTGCTTCTTTTTGCACCCCTTGTGCCTCTTTCTGCACCCTTCTTCCATTTTCCTGCAGGTCTCTTGGTTCTTTCTGCACTTCTCTCCCCTCTTTCTACACCACTCTTGCCTCTCTACTGCACTTCTGTTGCTTCTTTCTGCACTTCTTTTGCCTCTTTCTGCACCTCTCAAGCTCCTTTTTGTACTTCTCTTGCTTTTTTCTGCACCTCTCTTGCTTCTTTCTGTACCCTTCTTCCCTTTTTTGCATCCCTCTTGCCTCTTTCTGCAGTTCTCTTGCCATTTTATATACCTCTCTTTCCTCTTTCTTCACCTCACGTGCCTCTTTCTGCACTTCTCTTGCTCCTTTCCACACCTCTGTTTCTTCTTTCAGCAATTCTCTTGCCTCTTTCTGCACTTCTCTTGTTTGCTTCTGCACCTCTCTTGCGTCTTTCTGTACCTCTGTTGCCTCTTTCTGCATCTCACTTACTTATTTCTGCACCCCTGTTTCCTCTTTCTGCACTTGTCCTGCCTGTTTCTGCACCTCTCTTGCCTCTTTTTGCACTTTTCTTCCTTTTTCCTGGCCCCTCCTGCCTTTTTATGTACTCCGTTTGCCTCTTTGTACACTTCTCCTACCTCTGTCTGCACCCCTGTTGGTTTTATCTGCACTGCTCTTGCTTCTTTCTGCACCTCTTTTGCACATTTCTGCATCCCTCTTGTCTCTTTCTGCACCCCTCCTATTTATGTACCTCTCTGGCTACTTTCTGCAATTCTCTTGCTTCTTTCTGCACTGCTTTTCCTTCTTTCTGTACCTCTCTTGCAAAGTTCTGTATCCCTCTTACCTCTTTCTACACCCCTGTTCCCTCTTTCTGCACTTCTCTTGCCTCTTTGCGTACCCCTCCTGCCTGTTTCAGCACTTCTGTTGCTTCTTTCTGCACTTTTATTGCCTCTTTATGTACCCCTCGTGCCTCTTTCTGCACCTCTGTTGGTTCTTTCTGCACTGCTCTTGCTTCTTTCTGCACCTCTGTTGCACATTTCTGCATCTCTCTTGCCTCTTTCTGTACCCCTCTTCCCTTTTTCTGCACCTCTGTTGCCTCTGTCTGCACACCTGTTCCCTCTTTCTGCACCCCTTTTGCCTGTTTCTGCAATTCTCTTGGCTCTTTCTGCAGTTCTCTTGCCTCCTTCTGCACCTCACTTGCCTCTTTCAGCACTTCTCTTGCTTCTTTCTGTACCCTTCTTCCCTTTTTCTGTACATTGCCTGCCTCTTTCTGCACCCTTCTGCCCTTTTCCTGCACATCTCTTGGTTCCTTCTGCACTGCTCTTGCCTCTTTCTGCACCTCTGTTGGTTCTCTCTGTACTGCTCTTGCTTCTTTCTGCACTTCTCTTGCTTCTTTATGCACTTCTCTTGCTTCAGTCTACACCTCTGATGACTTTGCAACAAGTCCTCTTTCTGCACCTCTGTTGGTTCTTTCTGCAAATCTCTTGCTTCTTTCCGCGCCTTTCTTCCTCTTTCTGCACATCTCCTACCTATGAAGGCATAGTTAGAAATTAGCATTTAAAAAACCTTAGAAATTCACTGAAAAAACCATAGGTTTCAGGGACGTTATAGTTAGAAATTAGCATTTAAAAAACATTTGAAGTTCAAGAAAAAACCATAGGTTTCAGAAACGTTATAGGTAGAAATGATCATTTAAACAACCTTTGAAATTCACTGAAAAAAACAATAGGTTTCAGGGACGTTATAGTAGAAATTAGCATTTAAAAAACATTTGAAATTCACTTAGAATACCATAGGTTTCAGGGACGCTATAGTTAGAAATTAGCTTTTAAAAAAACTTAGAAATTCACTGAAAAAAACAGAGGTTTCAGGGACATTATAGTTAGTTGGGCATTTCACTCATGCAAAACCAGAGAATTGTGGCCGTTATAGTTAGTTGAGCTAACTATAACTCACAAACCCGTAATGCACTGCTGATGACATCACATATTACATCACAAGTAGGTAGCTATAGTTAGGACCTAGTTTCCATAGGAAAAACACTTTTTGACAACATGCTTTAATCTTTGGCGTTGTTTGACTAATCTTAATGATTTTTTTTTTTTAAAGTGTCAATGTAGGCTCTGTGTGTCATAGAAAATTTGGGGGTGATCTGTGTAGTGGGGAGAAATAAGAGCGCATAATAAGGGTGCATTTGTGATGTTAATTCCCATAGGAGCACGTTGTTGATTCTACAGCCCGAACCGCTGGACTGAATTATACCAAAATTGGCAGAAAGATAGATGTTGTTACGTAGATTGTGCTTTTTTTTATTTGGTCCAAATCCATTCAGTGTTTTTTGTGAAATTAAAGCTGAAATTTATAGTGATATCTCTGGCCGTGGATATTTCGCAGCGATTTCACGATAGTCGTGGATATTTTGTGATGATTTCACAGGAAATCGCAAATGTGCAAGCCAACTGCAATGCTGTGATTGGCTGGATGCAATCTGAACAGAAAGTTGAGCCATCATTTTATTGATCAGGAACGGTTCCCGGGGCTGACATTTTCTGTGAAAGCTAACATAAGGGGTCAGGGTGGAGGTACTCTGACCCCATATTTGTAAAATAAGGGTGTTAGTGACACAAGTTATGTGTCCAAAATTTATTTTTGTTAATCGTAAGAGATCTTTGCAACAACGTCGCGATCACCAGATTAGTCAGGAAACATGGTTTTACATTAGTGTCCTTTGCGGCCAAATTTCATGCCTGTCTTACGGATATGATGGAATGGATGCGCTTGAGTTTAAAAAAAATTAATACTGAGAAAACAGAAGTTATGGAGTTTGGCAGAGGCCCTTCATTGTGGAATACTCTATGGTGGCCACCTGAGGCCGGGCAATGTCCCCTACTGGTTACTAAGGTGAGGAACTTGGGGGTAATTTTTGATGACAAGTTGAACATGTCAGCCCAGGTTAATAGTTTAACCTCTTCATGTTTTTTCCTGCTAAAAACTCTGCGGAAAATCTTCCCCTACATCCCTCGGACGTTACAGAAGACGGTGATGGCCACCCTATTTATGTCCAGACTGGATTATTGTAATGCCATGTTCCTGGGTATTGATAAATACCAGGTCGGTAAGATCCAGTCTCTACAGAATGCAGCGGTCCGGGTCATTCTGAACCTACCCAGGGGTTATCCCACTTCTAAGGGCAAAAGATCTCTACATTGGCTCCCGGTTCAGCAGAGAATTGAGTTTAAGGCGCTCTGTCTGGTACACCGGGCCTGTTTCGATGGGGGTGCTAATGATGGTAGAGATAGGTTCAGGCATTACATCCCTTCTCGTGAATTGCGTTCGGCCAGTCTTGGCCTTATCTGCACTTTTAGATTCAGATTAGCAAGATGGGGTGGTCGTTCTTTTGCCACCTGTGCAGCTAAATTGTGGAACCAGCTACAAGTGGACATGCAACTCCAACCGAATTATGCTCTTTTTAGGAAGGCCCTGAAGTTTATTCTGTTTCAGATCCACCAGTAATCGCCCCTTGTTGCTGATAAAGCACACTCCAGCGCCAAGACGCCGTTCTGGCACTTGAGCGCTTTACAAGCTTCTTTATACTTTATACTTTATACCAATGCGCCCCCCCCCCCATGTACTGTCACGGGTACATTGCAAATATCATGGCGACACTGCGAATAATGGTGAATATATAAAAAATATATATATATTAAGACACACTCACTGGTCATTGTCACAGACTCATGAACACCCTCACAAACTCACTCAGACACTTATACACTCATTCACATACCCACTCACACACATACATCCAGTCACATACCCACTCAGATACTCCTGTACCCACTCACAAACTCACTTGGAAAGTCATGCACGCATATACAGACCAACTCAGAGACACGCACCCACTCATATATGTACTCACAGACCCACTGAGACATGCATACATCCACTGGCAGACCCACTGAAACACTCATACACCCTCTCACACACCCATAGAGTTACTCACATGCTCAGTCACAGATCCTCTCAGAGGCTTATGCACTGAGTCACTCACTGAGAGACTCATATGCCCACTCCCACACTCCCTCATATATATACACACATACTCACTTACCCACTCAAAGACTCACGCATCCACTCACAGACCCATTGAGACACTCATACATCCACTCACAGATCTATTCAGCTACTCATACACCCACTCATAGACCCACTCAGACACTCACACACCCATACAGTCACACACATACTCACAGACACACTTATGCAACTCGTCACTCAGACTCGCACCCACTCACAGCCCCACTCAGAGACCCATGCATCCACTCACAGATCCAGTCAGACAGTCAGACAGTCATACACTTACTTACAAATGCCCAAAGGCACTCATACACCTACTCACCGATTGACTGAGAGACTCATGCAACCAATCACAGACCCATTGAGACACTGATGCACCCACTCATAGATACACTGAGACAGTCATGCAGTTAATTACAGAACCATTGATAGACTGATGCACCATGTCACAGATTGACTCAAAATCTTATACAGTGAATAAGAGACTTACTGATACAGTGATGTATGCAGCCATAGATTCCACTGAATGAGTTATACACTGTGTTATAGAGATATTAAGGGAGTTATACATGCTCTGATAGAGTCATTTAAATAGTAATGTGTTTAGTGTATTATTTATAATCCATTTTGCAGTTATGAGTTATGAATGTGATTGTGGCTGAAGTTCACTTAAAAACCCAAAGGTTACAAGGACGTTATAGTTAGGAATTAGCATTTAAAAAACCTTAGAAATGTATTGAAAAAACTAAAGGTTATAGGGACGTTATAGTTAGGCTGACATTTCACTCAGATTAAACCAGAGAAATTCAGCAGTTATAGTTACCTGAGCTAACTATAACTCCCACTCCCACAATGAACTGCTTATGACCTCACATATTATATCACTTATGACATGGTCAGTGACATCACTGATGACATCACTGATGACATCTGAAATGACGGCTAGAGCGGTTGACCTTAATGTTGGAGAACCGGGTTTGAGTCTTGGCAAGGACTCTCAACATCATAGGATTTTGGGCAAATCACTTAATCGCCCTGTGTCTATGAAAAAATAAATGCGATCGTCTGTAACGCAACTGATGCTTGTGTAAAGCGCTCTGATACCTTCAGGTCTAGTTAGCACTATATACATCTCTAAACAAAACATCACTGATTACATCATCCAGTGATTGTTATTGTTTTCTAAACGTTTCTGAGTGTTAAACATATATACTAAGGTAGCTCACTGTGGAAGTGCTTGTATAGGTAAGTAAGTAGATGTGTAAGTGGTGAATAGAAGAGTGACTGAGTATATAAAATACTGCATACATGAGATAGTGGGTGTGTGAGGTTTTGTATAGGTAAGAGAGTGGGTGTGTTTGTGTGAGTATAAGTAAGTGAGTGGCTGTGTGAGTATCTGTATAGTTGACTGAGTGGGTGTATCAGTGGTTGTAAATGGTGAATCAGAGGGTGCATGAGTGTTTGAATGGGTGTTTGAGTAGATACATAAGAGTCTGTATGGGCAAGAGACAGGGTACCTGTGCATCAATTGGTGTGTAAGTGGGTGTATGGGTGAGTGAGTGGGTGTATGAGTGGCTGTATTTGTGAGCAAATGGGTGTTTGAGTAGTAAGGGTGAGTAAGCGAGCGTGAGAGTGTTGTATGAGAAAGTATGCGGTTGTCTCAGTTACTGTATAGGTGAGTGAGTATATGTATTAGTATATGTATAAGTAACTGAGTGGCTGTGTGAGTAATTGTATGGGTGAGTTAGTTGTTGTGTGCGTGACTGTAAGGGTGTGTGAATAGGTGTATTGTTAGCTGATTTACTGTGTTAGTAGCTGTATGGGTGTATGCATGGGCTTGTAAGTATATCTATGTCTCTATAACTGAATCTGTAACTGGCTGTATTGGTAAGTGAGTAGTTGATTGAATGGCTGAATATGTGAGTTAGTGGTTCCATTAGTGGCTCTATGGGTGAGTTGATGTGCTACTGGCTGTTTAGATGAGTGACAAGATGTGTGAGTGTTTGCATGAGTTCTGTGAATGAGTTTGTCAGTGATTATGTGGTAGTGGGTGTATGACATGTTTTATGGGGGTGAAAGTGGGTGTGTCAGTGTTTCTCTAGATTACGTCATCAGTGATGTCATTTCAGATGTCATCAGTGATGTCATCAGTGATATCACTTGATATGTCATCAGTGATGTCACTGACCTTTTCATGAGTGATGTAATATGTGAGGTTATAAGCAGTGCATTGCCGGGGTATGAGTTATAGTTATCTCAGGTAACTATAACTGCTTAATTTCACTGGTTTTGTACGAGTGAAATCTGAGCCTAATTATAAAGTCCCTGTAACCTTTTGTTTTTTCAGTGAATTTATAATACATATCTGCAGGACTTATCACAACACCGGAATACAAGTTCTTACGTAATGATCATCCGATTACTCCCATACTATATTTTATTCAAAAAGTACACAAGGACCCTCTCAAACCTCCAGGTAGACCTATAATTTCGGCTCGAGGCAGTCTATTGGAAGCAACATCACAATATGTAGATTATTTTCTACAGGACCATGTCCAACGACTGCCTTCCTACATCAGAGGCACAGGGGAATTTCTGTCCAAGATTCAAGATCTGGAATAGAAGGAGGACTATCTACTAATTGCATTAGATGTCACATAACTCTATACCTCTATCAACCATCAGGACGGACTCAGGGCCCTGGGTCACTAACTGATAAGAGGATCTACGGAACAAGAACAACATAGCAAAATGATTATCAACATGGTCGAATTTTGTTTAAAGAACAACATATTTTTGTTTCAGGGTACACATTACCAACAACAACGAGGTGTGGCTATGGGGGCCAGCTTCTCCCCAAGCTATGCATGTTTGCATATGGGGTGGTGGGAGGAGCTGGTCCTCCATAAACACTTTGAGGCAATCTTGCGTAACAATGTGTAATGTTGGTACAGATTTATAGATGACCTCTTTGTAGTTTGGCAAGGCTCGGAAAGATCAGCACAAGAGTTTCTAAACTGCCTAAATGTAAATAATCTAAATTTACATTTGACATTCACCATCAGTCAAGAAAGAATTACATTTCTGGATGTGGAGATTTATATTAAAGAATGTAAGCTAGAGACAACACTGCATAGGAAATCAACGGCATGAAACTCTGTCTTACATGCGAGCAGCTCCCACCCAGCACATTTGATCTTTAGCATCCCCTACGGGGAGATGCTTAGAATGAGCAGGATCTGTAGCAATCAGGATGATTTGAAAAAAGTACAGTCAGACAGCAAACTCAGATTCCTAGCAAGGGGCTGTACATCAGCATGTATAGATGCAGCTATTAAGAAAAGTGCAATTATCCCCAGAACAAGCCTCCTAGAACGGAAAGTAGATAAAAGAAAACAAGACACTCAAGTAGCTGACGATACAACATTCAGAATGATTTTTGGCTACAACAAACAACACAGAAAGATAACAAATATCATCAAAAGAAATTGGCCACTCCTGTTAGGAGACCCGGTGATAGGGCATTCACTACCCAGACAAGCGTCCATCACATTCAGCAGGGCACCTTCAATGAAGGATTCGCTGGTGCATAATGATGTAGGCACACTATCAACTGGCTCATGGTTATCTCAGAGGAAGGGATTCCATAAATGCAAAGTGTGCAGAGCATGCCAATTTGGGATAAGTAAAACCAGTTACCAGACACCCTTCAATGAGGAGAGCAAAATCATCACCAAAACTTTAACCTGCAAATGTGAGTTTGTTGTTCATGTGTTGCAGTGCCCATGTGGCCTACAATATTTGGGCAGTACCATCCTGCAGGGCCACAAAAGGGAACTCAACACATAAGAGCCATCAAGAATCACGATCAATCGTATCCAGTGGCGAGGCACTTTGAGGAAAAACACAATGGAAACCCGATTGGTCTCAAGTATTTTCTCATTGATGCCATCGCACCTAATAAGAGAGGAGGAAATAGAGAAAAGGCACTAAGACGCTTAGAGACCCGGTACATTTTGGATCTAGATTCCAAGGCCCCACGGGGCCTTAACGCCACTGAGGAGCTCTACACTTGCCTTTAGGGAATTATTTGCACAAAATTGAGCAAGAACTGTCAGTTTTTATTTAAACAATAGTCACAAGGTTATTTGACCAGAGATGAAATCCGCCTAACTCCAAATCAAAGTTATTTAATAACACGATTTTAGACGGGGTGTCGATTAGGACAATAACACTTTTAGCAAATTAATATTTTTAGCACTACGTGCACTGGATAGAATTTTATTAGGGGTTTTGCACTTTTGAGCCCGGAATAGATCAGTCAAGGCAGATATAAGGAGCTATATGGTTATATAAGATAGCAATAAAAGTACTAGTAAAGGTGGCCAAAAATCAGGTATTGAGACCAGAACGCCACATATAACCCCCAAAGGACAATACAGGCAAAATGTTGTCAGTAGCGTGACAAGGCAAAAACAAGGACAAGGCAATATATTCTTAACTAAGCAGGGATAATTATAGATAATAAATAATAAGAAAAAATGGGACACCCACAAATGGGGTACCCCATTTATTAACTTAGAACTAGATACAGCCAGACCCAAGCATTATTGCCGAAGTCCAGTCAAGCTGTTAGTTATAAGTAATCACCAACTGAACATAAGAAGTTATTCACATTAAGGGTTCTTATATTTATATAGATATGTAATCTGTTTTTAACTTCAAACAGACAACCAATTGTGAATGTTTATCTATGTATTTATCTATCTATTTATTTACCTATTTATGTATCTAGGTAATCATCTAATAATTGCTGCTATGTTTAGAATACCTGCCTGTAAGTTTGCAATGTCATAAGTCTGTCCACTATGTTTACTATATACCTCACCCATTGCACTGTCACTTTAAAATGAAAAAAATGTAAAAAACGTATTTAAACTTACCTGTCACCTGAGAGCACGTCATGTGATCAAGGGCCTTGGCGCTCGAAATGCGTCATGATGGCTGGTGTTGGAGGAGTGTGAATAAACACTTTTATGCACTGATAGCGTGGTCCGTGCTTCGTCACTCAAATCGGTGGCAGTGAAATGTGAGCGGAGTGTGTCTATATATATATATATTCACTGAGAAAACCATAGGTTTCAGGCACGTTATAGTTAGGAATTAGCATTTAAAAAACCTTAGAAATTCACTGAAAAAACCATAGTTATAGTTAGCTGTACTTTTCACTCGTACAAAACCATTGAAATTCCCCCGTTATAGTTAGTTCAGCTAACTATAACTCGCGCGCCCGCAATGCACTGCTGATGACCTCACATATTACATCACTCATCAGTGATGTCATGCGTGATGTCACTGACCATGTCATGAGTGATGTAATATGTGACGTCATCAGCAGTGCATTGCGGGCGCGCGAGTTATAGTTAGCTGAACTAACTATAACGGGGGAATTTCAATGGTCTTGTACGAGTGAAAAGTCCAGCTAACTCTAATGCCCCTGAAACCTATGGTTTTTTCAGTGAATTTCTAAGGTTTTTTAAATGCTAATTCCTAACTATAACGTGCCTGAAACCTATGGTTAAATGCTAATTTCTAACAATGCCTACAGAGATAGGACATGTGAAGAAAGAAGAAAAAACACACAGAAAGAAAAAAAAGAAATGCAGAAAGAAGCAACAGAAGTCCTCAAAGACGAACAAAAGTGCAGGAAGAAGGATAACGTGCAGAAAGAACAAACAGAAGAGCAGAAAGAAGCCTTGTTGCAAAATCATCCTGTACCCTCAACTTTTTCAGACGGATACTGGTGGTAACTGAGTCTGACTAATCAGTCCTAGAGCCAGTGCTATGTTAAAAGACACTCAGAATACAGTGAAAACACCTACATACACTAGGGAACACTATGCGTTGGGGTCCCCCTGTGATCAGCATGACCTCCTCTGTAAGCCCCTAGTATATAATAGGGCAGGGGATTAAAATTACCTCTTAAAACGAGCCACAGGGCATTTTTGCACACGTCACCTCAGGCCCCGTCCCCTCACTTCCCCACTGTGTAAACACTCCCTGTGGCCGTTTTAAGTTGGGAGATTAAGTCCCCTTGAATCCTGAGGGTCCCTAGGGTCCAACTAGACCACTAGGTACCTCCAGTAAGCGCCACAGAGCTGCGTTGCAAAGAGGTGTAAAAAGTGGCACGGCCTGGACCACCTCTCTGCAACGCAGCTGAGTGGCGCTTATTGGAAGCACCTGGTGGGCTAGTTGGCCCCCAGAGTCCCTCAGGATTGAAGGGTAATTATTTCCCCAACTTAAAACACGCCACAGGGCTTTTTTGCACACGTTAACTCAGGCCCCGTCCCCTCCCTTCACCACTGTGTAAACACACCCTGTGGCCATTTTTACTTGGGAGATTAAGTTCATTTGAATCCTGAGGGTCCCTAGGGTCCAACTAGCCCACTAGGTACCTCCAGTAAGCGCCACAGAGCTGCGTTGCAGAGAGGTGTAAAAAGTGGCACGGCCTGGACCACCTCTCTGCAACGCAGCTGAGTGGCGCTTATTGGAAGCACCTGGTGGGCTAGTTAGCCCCCAGGGGCCCTCAGGATTGAAGGGGAATTATTTCCCCAACTTAAAATGCGCCATAGGGCGTGTTTGCACACGTCACCTCAGGCCCCGTCCCCTCCCTTCCCCACTGTGTAAACACGCCCTGTGGCCATTTTTTAAGTTGGGAGATTAAGTCCCCTTGAATCCTGAGGATCCCTAGGGGCAAAATAGCCCACTAGGTACGTCCAGTAAGCACCATTGCAGAGAGGTGTAAAAAGGGGCACGGCCTGCACCACCTCTCTGCAACGCAGAGCAGTGGCGCTTTCTGGAAGCACCTGGTGGGCTAGTTGGCCCCCAGGGTCCCTCAGGATTGAAATGGAATTATTTCCCCAACTTAAAACGCGCCACAGGGCGTGTTTGCACACGTCACCTCAGGGTCCGTCCCCTTCCTTCACCACTGTGTAAACGCGCCCTGTGGCCGTTCTAAGTTGAGAGATTAAGTCCCCTTGAATCCTAAGGGTCCCTAGGGTCAAACTAGCCCACTAGGTACCTCCAGTAAGCGCCACAGAGCTGCGTTGCATAGAGGTGTAAAAATAGGCGTGGCCTCAGAACACCTGTCTGCAACACAGCTCCCTGGCGCATACTGGAGATACCTGTTGGGCTAGTTGGCCCTCAGGGACCCTCAGTATTGAAGGGGAATTAATTCCCCAATTTACAACTGGCCAGGTGGCGCGTTTGCACAGTGCTGCAAGGAGGGGGCGTGGCCACCAGCGCGATGCCGGTCTTTTATTTATTTTAATTTTTTTAAGAAGGAGGGCTGTGTGTCCCCCCTTCTTTTTCTAATTTACTGGCCCTGGGGAACCCATCCCCCAGGGCCTGCACCCTAATTGTTTGTTTTTGAAAAAAATAAATTTGGCCCTCCCAAGCCCTTAATCGGCCCTGGGGACCCCAACCCCCGGGGTCATGGCCTTTTTTCTTTTTTAATTCTTTAGGAGGGGGCTGCGTTGCCCCCCTCCTCAGGTCACTTATGACCCCGGGGACCCCATCCCCCGGGGCCGGCCTTTGTTTTTTATTATTTTAAAAAAATATATATTTATAGAAACACCTAGGACATGCTGGACAAACCCTATGTACCTATCACCATGACGATTAGCGTGATATTCATTAAAAGGCGACTATGCATAAAATGAATCCACATGGAATGTATTTACACCGCTAGTGAAGCTCTGACGTGTCTGACGCTTTACCGTGCCTAATCCCAGCGCCCCCGCCGGTGGGTACTCTCCAAGTAGACACCCTTGTCGTTTATTTATACAAACATGGGTAGCTATTGACGGGAGGCAAGGAAAATATTTCTTTTAAAGACGAGAACCCTCACTCACCCGAGGGTGACATGCTTCATCATTGGGTCCCCTCTTGCACACTGTAACCGCAAGGTAAACAGTGTGGGCTACAACTCTCAAAAAAGGGACAAGAGAGGAGCGTGAGGTGTTTTAATGGGGGTATCCAAGGTGACAGGGGGAGTAAGGGGCAGAGTGTGAAATTAAACAGTGTATAGGTAAATAAAACTAGCTACAGGGTAACAAAGTCAAATTTAATAGTAGTTCCCATCAGCTAGGATTAAAATGAGGTGATCTAGGATTAACAAAATATCCTAGTAATTGGTGGTCGACATGTTTCTGCCAGATGACTTAATTGGTCGCGGCATTCATCAGGACCTCTCAATATATCACTCTGCTCGTGTAATCAAAATAAATGAATTACAGACCATACTCGTTGGTAGGTTGTAAATGACAAAAGGACCAGCTGCAGTCCGGTACAGTGTCTCTGAAAAAAGATTATTGATCAATTCAGTATCATTTATACCAACTTAGAAGGTCAACCTCCACATACCAAAAGAAACACCACACACGTGATATGTGTTGCACACGTGATAAAAACACAAATCATTCTGGTGAGTGAGTATATTCTAAGAACTCACCTAGGGGTAATGTTAATTTACCTCTACCTTGCGACGAATGATGCTAAAGAGCACAGATTACTAAAAAGATAAAAGACTGGTTCAGAATGGTTCTCACATGTTGTACAATAATAACATATAGAATAATAGATTAATGTTGCTGTCATTCGATATAGTATGACAAGCACAACCTATAATTCACACAATCAGCAGTATTTCAAAATAAAAACTTAATTGTTCTCATGTCCCAAAAGAAAGGAAAGGGGAGGATGGTGGGGTGTGACTCACAGTCACTTCATCGCCATGTGTCGCATGTTGATGTATAAGACGGACTGTATGCCAAATTAATTGAAGTCGTCCGTATGTAGTATAACACACATAAAACTCAATATTCCCAAAGAATGGGTCCAGAGCGTCACTCGCCCGCTACCAGCCCTTAGAATCATGGAGTTTAGATCGACAGTACAGGTTAAGTCAGTGAGAAACTGCACCGACCCGATTGAAAAAACACTCGATATCTACAACACCCATAACATCACCGGCTACCCACACTCACTCCCTTCATTACCTTCTGTTAATCCGTCTCAGCCTTATTAGAGCACCAACCCGCTGGGGAGAAACTGCGCGTCTCGCAGTGGTTTTAACAGCTCCCGTGTACCTTCGTGAGTGCGTATACCCGGAAGTGAAGCAAATAGCTTCCGGGTAACGCAGAATCATGGGAAATGTAGTTTACTGCGGGGAGAAGGCGTTAGACACGATCGAGCTAAAGCATTATACGCCGTATTGAGGCTATGGTAATTGTCACCACCAGTTTGACATTCAAAAAATGCTATGTGTCCAAGTACAGCATCCCGAATGACAAACCAAGGACGGCTAGTGTTCCCACCATGTGATATGTAAATAAGTCAGTAATAAAGGGGCTCTATACCAGAAGGCTATATCACCACAGCCATACACATCCAGATAAGGTGGATAAATAGATGGAAGCACTCCATATATATAGTTTCCATACGTGGAGCCAGATGCCAAATCCAAAACACATAGTATTTGTAATTAAATATATAATGCATGTATTAGGCTGTCTATCCCTAGGAAATCAGAACAGAATTGCAATATAAGTGTGTGGTGTTGTGCGGCATCAAAAAATGGGAGAAGGTAATACGGGAGACCTGGAAAAGTTACACAGAGCACCAGGGAATATCTTCATTCAGACCTCTCAGGTGGCTTTTAAGACGGAACACCCACCGTTGTTCACGGCGGAATAGAACTTGTTCCAAAGGTCCCATATTCACATCATAGTGAGGTTTGTCGATGATGACCCATTGAAGGTCGTTTTCTGAGTGGCCCTTCTCAAGGTAATGCCTTGTCATGCGTGTATTCGATTTTTTGCATCGGATGGTACTACGATGCTCAGTAATTACCAGTAGTACCATCCGATGCAAAAAATCGAATACACGCATGACAAGGCATTACCTTGAGAAGGGCCACTCAGAAAACGACCTTCAATGGGTCATCATCGACAAACCTCACTATGATGTGAATATGGGACCTTTGGAACAAGTTCTATTCCGCCGTGAACAACGGTGGGTGTTCCGTCTTAAAAGCCACCTGAGAGGTCTGAATGAAGATATTCCCTGGTGCTCTGTGTAACTTTTCCAGGTCTCCCGTATTACCTTCTCCCATTTTTTGATGCCGCACAACACCACACACTTATATTGCAATTCTGTTCTGATTTCCTAGGGATAGACAGCCTAATACATGCATTATATATTTAATTACAAATACTATGTGTTTTGGATTTGGCATCTGGCTCCACGTATGGAAACTATATATATGGAGTGCTTCCATCTATTTATCCACCTTATCTGGATGTGTATGGCTGTGGTGATATAGCCTTCTGGTATAGAGCCCCTTTATTACTGACTTATTTACATATCACATGGTGGGAACACTAGCCGTCCTTGGTTTGTCATTCGGGATGCTGTACTTGGACACATAGCATTTTTTGAATGTCAAACTGGTGGTGACAATTACCATAGCCTCAATACGGCGTATAATGCTTTAGCTCGATCGTGTCTAACGCCTTCTCCCCGCAGTAAACTACATTTCCCATGATTCTGCGTTACCCGGAAGCTATTTGCTTCACTTCCGGGTATACGCACTCACGAAGGTACACGGGAGCTGTTAAAACCACTGCAAGACGCGCAGTTTCTCCCCAGCGGGTTGGTGCTCTAATAAGGCTGAGACGGATTAACGGAAGGTAATGAAGGGAGTGAGTGTGGGTAGCCGGTGATGTTATGGGTGTTGTAGATATCGAGTGTTTTTTCAATCGGGTCGGTGCAGTTTCTCACTGACTTAACCTGTACTGTCGATCTAAACTCCATGATTCTAAGGGCTGGTAGCGGGCGAGTGACGCTCTGGACCCATTCTTTGGGAATATTGAGTTTTATGTGTGTTATACTACATACGGACGACTTCAATTAATTTGGCATACAGTCCGTCTTATACATCAACATGCGACACATGGCGATGAAGTGACTGTGAGTCACACCCCACCATCCTCCCCTTTCCTTTCTTTTGGGACATGAGAACAATTAAGTTTTTATTTTGAAATACTGCTGATTGTGTGAATTATAGGTTGTGCTTGTCATACTATATCGAATGACAGCAACATTAATCTATTATTCTATATGTTATTATTGTACAACATGTGAGAACCATTCTGAACCAGTCTTTTATCTTTTTAGTAATCTGTGCTCTTTAGCATCATTCGTCGCAAGGTAGAGGTAAATTAACATTACCCCTAGGTGAGTTCTTAGAATATACTCACTCACCAGAATGATTTGTGTTTTTATCACGTGTGCAACACATATCACGTGTGTGGTGTTTCTTTTGGTATGTGGAGGTTGACCTTCTAAGTTGGTATAAATGATACTGAATTGATCAATAATCTTTTTTCAGAGACACTGTACCGGACTGCAGCTGGTCCTTTTGTCATTTACAACCTACCAACGAGTATGGTCTGTAATTCATTTATTTTGATTACACGAGCAGAGTGATATATTGAGAGGTCCTGATGAATGCCGCGACCAATTAAGTCATCTGGCAGAAACATGTCGACCACCAATTACTAGGATATTTTGTTAATCCTAGATCACCTCATTTTAATCCTAGCTGATGGGAACTACTATTAAATTTGACTTTGTTACCCTGTAGCTAGTTTTATTTACCTATACACTGTTTAATTTCACACTCTGCCCCTTACTCCCCCTGTCACCTTGGATACCCCCATTAAAACACCTCACGCTCCTCTCTTGTCCCTTTTTTGAGAGTTGTAGCCCACACTGTTTACCTTGCGGTTACAGTGTGCAAGAGGGGACCCAATGATGAAGCATGTCACCCTCGGGTGAGTGAGGGTTCTCGTCTTTAAAAGAAATATTTTCCTTGCCTCCCTTCCTCATACACACATATCTCTCTTTTAGGACATTAGCATTTCATCACTTTTTGTGAGATACATTCATTTGGAGTCAGTGATGCCTGATGCTTCATTTTACTCCATCATTTGTACCCCTTAGTGTGATATAGCTATTGACGGGCACATTTAATATACACGCACACCAAGCCATTCAAAGGGGATTCGACAAATATTCGACCAAACTATGCAAGAAACCCCCCTCACGGTTAATAAAACACACATCCACCGCCAGATGTGTAATACTTTTTAGTTTACTCTCTGGAAAGGAGATGAACCTCACTTGAGAGTCACAGCGTGCTCCTGGCTGAGCCACCCACCAGTGCCCGCCGAGTGCCTCACACCTCTGTGTTGCATTCCACCAGCTAGTGCGTATGCTATGACACTCTCTAGCCCATGTGCACTGTAACACCACCCCGTGAATGTCATGCCATACTTGCCTTCGCACAGGTTATATTGCCCCATCTAACGTGCCTTCCTCGATGCCTATGTTATAACGCACAGCGCTATGCCATACATATTACAATCTGTGATCCATATCTTTGTCACAGTGCATATGCAACGTTACACTCCCCAGCACATATTTTATATTACAACTTTAGTTAGTTAGGTTACAAAACACTGCCCTGTGCATATTACACTCCAAGGCGCATATCGCATAGCACGCGCTAGTGCCTGTGCTATCTCGCGCTCTCCAATGAATCTGTCATTGCGCACAATGTATTGCATATTATATTTCGCGCCCCGGTTCATCTTATATCACACTTTTTGGTGCATAGTTTATACCATATACTATATCTAGTTTTCATTTTCAATCGTGCTCTCAGGACTATGTTCTATATAACACTGCGTCCACCTACCCTTTTCATGGGCATTACATTTTGCGATGGGGGGTGGAGGGTCAGGGGTTGTTTCTGCCAAGTGAGCCCGGAGTCACAGTCACAAACGTCCTCTTCTTCCTGAATAAAAGTGAGATTATGCTGCATACTTGTTCATATTTTAAGTAGTTCGCACAGACACACATTTTAAAAACAATAAAGTTCCTAATACCCACCTTCTATGAACAGTTAGCTTGCTGCCCCATCCACCTCCTCCCTATCCTCTGTTGTCTGAATCCATGGACTAGCCTCCTCCCTCCTGCCATGCATGGTCTGATGTGCTGCCACTGCCCTCCATTTAGCATAATGTACCAGTCCACTCCTCCCTCCTGCCCTCCATTGCCCAATTCTATGGCCCATAATTGACCTCCTGCTTAGCCTCTGTGCTTAGCTTGCTGCCCCTATTCTCCTTCCCCCTGCCCTCCGATGTCTTTGTGCATGCCCCTGCTCCAACCTTTTTGCCCACCATGTTCCATGGACCTGCCACTCCTATCTACTCTGAGTGTTCTGTTGAGCTGCCACTCCCCTCCCACCTGCCTAGCATTGTCAGATGACTGTAACCTGTCCCTGCCACCTCCACCCTCCCTGTCCACATGCCATGCCCCTATCCCCTTCCTCCTGTCCTCCATGGTCCATTTTTCTGCCACACCCTTCTGCCCTCCCTGGTCTGTTGTGCTGCAACTGCTCCTCCTGCCTGCCCCACGCGGTCTGTTGTGAGGCCCCTTCCCCTGAACTCTCTTGTCTGTGCCCAGGTCCTGACCCTCCCTTCTATCCTCCATGGTCCTTTGTGCATGCCCCTGCACCCTCCTTCTTGCCCATCATAGCCATTGTGCTGCCACTAACCCTCCCGCTTGCCATGCATGGTCTTCTGTGCTGCCATGGCCCCTCCCACCTTCCCTGTGTGGTCAGCTAGCTGCCCCTGACCCCCTCCCACCTTCCCTCCATGGTCTGTGTGTATGCCACCATAGTCTCATTGTTGCTCTCCATGGTGTGTCTTGTTTCTAGTGCCCATCCTGCCTGACCTCCATGGTCATCTTTCTGCTCTTGCCCTGCCCCCTTGCCCCCAGCCCTCTGTATGCAGACCCCTATTCCCTCCCTCCTAGCTTGTCTGTTCCATTATAATGCCCCTGATCTATCCCTCCTGCCCTTTGTGGTCTGTTATGCTGCAGCTTTCTCTCCTGTCAGTCCATTATGGTCAGCTAGTTACCATTGCCTCTTTCCCCTCTGTTCTCTGTTGTCCATGTGCATGGTCCTGTCCCCTCCCTATTGCTTTCTATGGATTGTTGTGCTGCACTCCCGTCCCGCATGCCCTGTGTGGTGTATTGTGCTGCTGCAAACCCTGATGCCTGCCCTGTAGGGTCAGTTTGGTGTACCTCTCCATGTCCCTCTGTCCTCTGTTATCCGAGTCCATGTCCCTACCCCAATTCCTCCTGCCTACCATGATCCAATGTACCATACTTGCGAACATTTTGAACTTGGTAAGAGGGAGATTTTGAAGAAAAAAAATGGGGTATTGATTCTCCCCTTTGAGTACAAAAAGAGGAGATTGTAGACAGGAGACAGATCAAATAAAGCCCATTTGAGCTTAAAAAAATTGGACGTTTCCTGGCTGAAACGGGTCTGTTGGCATGTATGGTTGTACTACCACTACCTCTTTCTTCTGCCCACAATGGTCTATTATATTGCCACAGCCTCTCTTGCCAGTCCTGTATTGTTGGTTTGTTGCCCCTGCCCCCCTTTCCACTGCCCTCCATAGTCTCTTGTGCTGCCACTGCCCTTCCTACCTGCCCAGTGTGGTCAAATTGTTGCCTCTGCACTCTCCTACCTGTCTTCAATTTTCAGAGTCCGTGCCCCTGGCCTATGCCTCTCAACAGTATCCCAATGAACAACTAGATTGCTAACATTCTATATTTATTAAAAAAGTGTGGAACGCCTGACGTCATCTTGATGTAATCAAAACTGTACTACCTAGAGTATTTCCTTTAGAAATTACATATATGAGAGGGTCTTATTTGCATCAAAATGATGGTTAGTGCTCTAAAAAACTAAAATGAGGACATATTTTCTGAGTTTTCAAATAGCGACAAAGAACTTTTAAACTATTTGTAATCTTTATTTTTTTTTATACAATTGACCACTTGATTAAATGTTGCACCTAGGGGAGAGGATGTGGGGTTACTTCCAGAGCTGCAGACTTTGCAACTTGGGAACCAGGTTGGAGTTTCTGCTTCAGCTCATCATTCTGTGATTCTGGTCAGATCACTTAATCTCCCCAAGTTTACAACCAAAATGAATTTGATCTTGTGTGATGTAACCAATGCTCATGTAAAGCACTCCAATACCTGACAAGTCTGCACTATATAAAACTGCAAATACACAAAAAATAAGTGTTTTGCACACTTCTGTCATTGGGCTACATCTGGGTGATATTTGTGCTGCATTTGGGCTCTTTTGTCTCTGGTGGCCATCTTGGGAGATTTATTTGTTATGAAGTTTCCTAATTTCCTCATTTACTGCAGTCTCCTCAGTAGGAAATACTTTCAGTTTTTTACTTTGGTTCCATCAAGAAGGCATTCAGATGTGTCACACATTTGCCATAAATTCTGAATGTTAGCACTCTAGTTGCTCATTAGATCACTGTAGTAAAGCTACTGCTCACCAGGGAAGTCTGCTGCTGGTATTCAAAGTGCATGTTTCAGTCTGCATGTCAGAATTTTTTTATGAAATAGAAGAGGATTTGAGAAGTCAAAATGTGCCCTAATTTTTCTTTCTGCAGCACTAATCATAATTTCTATGGCAAAATGAACCCCCTCATTTTGTTCCTTTGTAAATTAAATGTTTTAAGTGTTACCACTTTATTCCATTCAAGATGGCTTCAGGTGTGCCATACTTTTATCATAAGTAAGACTGTTAGCGCTCTAGTTGTTCGTTAGAACACTCTGGTACATTCTGTCATTGGGCTATACTTGGGCTACATCTGGGTGATATTTGGGCTACATTTGGGCTCTTTTGTCTCTGGTTGCCATTTTGGGAGAATTATTTGTTATGATGTTTCCTAATTACCTCACTTACTACAGTCTCCTCAGTAGGAAATACTTTCAGTTTTTTACTTTGATTCCATCAAGAAGGCATTCAGATGTGTCACAAATGTGCTATAAAATCAGAATGTTAGCACTCTAGTTGCTTATTAGATCACTGTAGTAAGGCTACTGCTCACCAGGGAAGTCTGCTGCTGGTATTGAATGTGCATGCTTCAGTCTGCATGTCAGAATTTTTTAATGAAATAGAAGAATATTTGAGAAATCACTCAAAATGTGCCCTAATTTTTCTTTCTGCAGCACTAATCATACTTTCTATGGCAAAATGAACCCCCTCATTTTGTTACTTTTTAAATTAAATGTTTTAAGAGTTACCACTTTATTCCAACCAAGATGGCTTCAGGTGTGCCATATGTTTTTCATAAGTAGGACTGTTAGCGCTCTAGTTGTTCTTTAGAACACTCTGGGAAGCTGCAGTAGAACACAAAGGAATCAACTGACAGTCTCTGCCCTTGTTGGATGTACATGTTTTACTGAGAATGTCAGACTTCATTCTCACGTGACTGAGAAAGATAATGTGAATTTACAGAAAATATGCTCTCAGTTTAGCTTATAGATCACCTTCCAAACCTCTGTGGGAAAAGCATGAGAAAATAGTTTTCTCTCAAACATGATTCATGATATCACAGCAGAAGGCTTTTTCACATGGTAAAATCACCTTAGAACACACCACAATTCCTAAAATGAGTATGGTACCATCAACAAATGATTTATAATGTAACTAAAGTCTTAAAACCTTCTATTAACTGCAATGCTTTTTAATGAGGTGCTATCATGTATATTGGTCCCAAGATGGCTGCCAACACTTCTTGGATGAAGTGCTGACAGCCAATCAGATCTCACGATGAGATGTGTGGTTAGGCTCCGCCCAGATATATATGTGATTTTACTTTTGATTTTCTCAGGAACTACTGAACGGATTTACACCATTTAAGCAAAAGGCACGAGTCTGAACTGAGGACTACCTCTTTGCCAAATTTGGTGTAATTCCGTTCAGCACTTCGGGCTGTAGCTGCGTCAACAGGTCCTATGGGAAAATGCATGGGGAAAACGCGTTTTGGGACCCCCATTTTTTCTCAGCCCCCGCTTGACGAATCACCGTGAAATTTTCAGGATAGGAGCGGACCGGAGCTGGCCAAAAGTTTGGAAAATTTCGCAAAGATTCATCAATCGACGCCAACGTTATTCCAAATAGAATGTTGCGGATTTCCTATGGAAAATAGGTCCTAACTATAACTACCTACTGGCGACTGCCAGTAGGTAATATATATATATATATATATATATATATATATATATATATATATATATATATATATATATATATCCCAACAAAAGAGTAGCCCTCATGGAAGGAAGCCGGCCAGCAGTTAGTTAAGTTCACTTTTAATACCATGATTTGGCAAACAGGCAGCCGAGGGATAAAGGCATCCCTTCATCACCAAGCCAGACGCGTTTCGGGAACTCCGGTACCCTTCTTCAATGGCGTGATTCCTGCATTGAAACAGGACGATGGACACTGCGCAATTTAAGTTCCAGGATACAGCCTCAGTGGGTGTGGCAATAACTGTTGCACTCTGGTTCCTGTAGTGCAGTGTTGTAACCCCAAGTGAGTCCGTCACTGTTGCAGCAGGTAATTCAAACAATAAGAACCCCAGTGGGTCAATGCAAAGTCGTTTGTGCCACCTGTACTGCTTTACAAAAGATGCTTGAAACACTGCTTCCCGCACCGCTGACACCGACTTTGCGTCAACGAGGGCACGCCATCTAGCGGTGGGCTTCCCAACGTGGCTGGGCTCAGCCGCTATATGTCCCAACAAAAGAGTAGCCCCCAAGGAAGGAAGCCAGCCAGCAGTTAATTAAATTCACTTTTAATACCATGATTAGGCAAACAGGCAGTCGAGGGTTAAAGGCATCTCTTCATCACCTAGCCAGACGCGTTTCAGGAACTCGGGTTCCCTTCTTCAATGGCGTGATTCCTGCATTGAAACCGGACAACGGATACTGCGCAATTTAAGTTCCAGGATACAGCCTCAGTGGACGTGGCAATCACCATTGCACTCTGGTTACTGTACTGCAGTGTTGTAACCCCAAGTTAGTCCGTCACTGTTGCAGCAGGTAATTCAAACAATAAGAACCCCAGTGGGTCGATGCAAAGTCCTCTGTGCCACCTGTACTGCTTTACAAAAGATGCTTTGGAACACTGCTTCCCGCAGCGCTGACACCAACTTTGCGTCACCGTGGGCCCGCCATCTAGCGGTGGGCTTCCCTCCGCAGCTGGGCTCAGCCGCTATATGTCCCAACAAAAATGTTGCCCCCAGGGAAGGAAGCCAGCCAGCAGTTAGTTAAGTTCACTTTTAATACCATGATTTAGCAAACAGGCAGCCGAGGGTTAAAGGCATCCCTTCATCACCAAGCCAGAAGCGTTTCCGGAACTCCGGTTTCCTTCTTCAATGGCGTGATTCCTGCATTGAAACAGGACGACATACACTGCGCAATTTAAGTTCCAGGATACAGCCCCAGTGGGCATGGCAATCACCGTTGCACTCTCGTTCCTGTAGTGCAGTGTTGTAACCCCAAGTGAGTCCGTCACTGTTGCAGCAGGTAATTCAAACAATAAGAACCCCAGTGGGTCAATACAAAGTCCTCTATGCCAACTGTACTGCTTTACAAAAGATGCTTGAAACACTGCTACCCGCAGCGCTGACACCGACTTTGCGTCAACACGGGTCCGCCATCTAGCTGTGGGCTTCCCTCCACGGCTGGGGTCAGCCGCTATATGTCCCAACAAAGGAGTAGCCCCCTTCATCACCAAGCCAGCCGCGTTTCGGGAACTCCGGTTACCTCCTTCAATGGCGTGATTCCTGCATAGAAACAGGATGACAGACACTGTGCAATTTAAGTTCCAGGGGATATATCTATGTATATATATATATAGAATACCTCAAAATATGTAGATTCCTTCATCAATCCCCTAGTCCAAACTTTACCTTCCTATATCCAGGATACAGGGGATTTTTTGAGAGGTATCTATGATCTACCATGGGAAGATGATTATCTTTTAATAACAATTGATGTGTCAACACTCTACACGAGTATACGACACACCGATGGGATAAAAGCTGTCAAACAATTTTTAGGTTCAAGACCCATTACAATGTGGGCCCACACTCAAATGCTTTTGTCAATGATTGAGAGATGCCTGACAAACAATTACTTCATGTTCAATAATGAACTGTTCCACCAAGTGTGCGGTACTGTGATGGGCACCTGCTTCGCCCCCAGCTATGCTAATTTGCATATGGGCTGGTGGGAGGAGCAGGTGGTCAGGTCGCAGTACCAACAACAATGGGAGAATAACATTTTGCATTGGAGTCGGTTTATCGACGACTTGTTCGTAATATGGAAAGGTACAGAAGAGGAGACAAGGGCATTTATCAACAGTTTACAAAATAATGACCTTAACTTGAAATTCACAAGTGAAATGAGCAAGACCAAAATTAATTTTTGGGATTTGACAGTGTATATCGAAGGTGGCAAGTTAGAAACTAAGTTATACCGAAAACCTACCTCCAGCAATACCATCTTACACGCAAAGAGTTTCCACCCCACAAATCTCAAAAAGAGCATTCCATATGGTGAATGCATACGTACAAAACGTAACTGTAGCAACGATCAGGTAATAGAGGAAGAACTAACAGTACTAAAAGAGAGATTCCAGGAAAGAGGTTACCCGGATGAATGGATAGACAGTGCAATCTATAAAGTTCAGAGAAGGAAAAGAGAAAATATTCTATTTGATAAAAAAGAACAGGATCAAGGGAAAAATAAGAAAATGTCTTTAAACCAACCAGGTAGATTCATTACAACTTATAGTACACAGCATATCAAACTAAGAGGCATTTTAAACAAACACTGGCATGTGATTAAGAATGAACCAATCCTTGGAAAAGTTGTCCCTCGCAGGCCGCAGATCACATTTCGCAAAGCAAAATCGTTCAAACAAACCCTGGTTAGGAATATTTTTAAAAAATCCAAACCAAAAACAACTTGGTTAACGAAGAAACAAGGATTCGTAAAATGCACCAAGTGCAAAGCATGCACTTATGGTGTCAACACAAATAAATATGTACCAGGTTTAAATAAACAACTGCGGATGGTTAAAGGAAAATTCTCTTGTAAAACTGATTATGCTGTCTACGTGCTTCGATGCCCTTGTGGCTTGAGGTACGTGGGCAGCACAATCTTAGAAGTACATAAGAGAGTGCTTCAACACCTGAGAGCAATAAAGAACGGCGACAGATCATATCCTGCCGCACGACACTTCGAGAAATTCCATAATAAGCGACCTGATGGCCTAACATATTTTGTGATAGATGCCGTTGAAAAAAATCCTAGGGGAGGCAACAGGGAGAAACAACTAAGGAGATTGGAGTCACGTTACATAATTGAATTAAATTCCAAACAGCCAGATGGTTTGAATGTTGAAGAGGACATGTACAGGCACCTGTAATAATTAGTTTTTGAATAATCTGTTCCTAACAAAATTTTCCTTTATGAAAAGCTTTCACCGTACTAATTGACTTATCTTGTTTATAAATTCATGCATTGTATTGGCAATATAGCCCACTGGGGCTTTAAAAAATTCTTAAAAATTCTTATAAAAACATTGTAATATGGTTTGATAAAGAAAGCCCACTTGGGCACTATTTATAATTTATAATAGATAATCAAACAATGTCTATAATAGTGAAATCACTGCCGGTCACGATTTACTATTTTAGTTTAATGTTAACGACATAGGATTGTGATTTATGTTGCCAACATCATACTATTGCATATGTATTCGAAAAACTACGAGTCTGTTTTCTTATACACTCATTTTGTAGTTGTATGGTCACGTGTAAAGCATAGCTAAATGGGCGCAAAAAACTTTTCTCAGCGTCAGTGAACAAGGGTGCTACGCACTCGAAACGCGTTTGGCGAATGGCTGACTGAGGAATAAAGGATTTATTCAACCGCACAAGGCTTCGTTTTTCTTCCGGATATACTGGGGAAGATCTTTCAGGCAATTGAGCAGAGACCGGCTTCCGTGCGGTCTATTGACAACGAAGCAACTCTCGTTTAGGAGGAGGTATCTCATATACGGAAGACCTCAAGGCATATATATATATATATATATATATATATATATATATATATATATATATATATATATATATATTACCTACTGGCGGTCGCCAGTAGGTAGTTATAGTTAGGACCACGTTTCCATAGGAAAACCTCAACATTCTATTTTGAATAACTTTGGCGCCGGTCAATGAATCCTCCCAAATTTCTCAAAATAGGTGGGGCGCTACGCTCCGCTCCTACCCTGAAAGTCTCGGGGGGATTCGTCAAGCGGGGGCTGAGATAAAAGGGGGGTCCCAAAACGCGTTTTTCCCATGCATTTTTCCATAGGACCTTTAGAACGAGCTACAGCCCGAACGGCTGAACAGAATTACTCAAAATTTGGCAGAGAGGTAGTCCCTAGGTCAAGGAAGTGCCTTTTGTAGGTCTGGTGTAAATCTGTTCAGTAGTTCCTGAGAAAATAGCCTTTAAATCAATATATATATCTGAGCCAGCTTACGGTACGCTTACCGTACGCTTACGGTAAGCGTACGGTGGCGTGCGCGAGCGCGATTCTGATTGGCTCTTAGATCTTAGTAAACATTCGAATCGGCCGAAACCAGGAAGCGGCGGCCGCCATTTTGTGTATTTCACTCTGAAAAAAAAGAGTGAAAACAAGGAAAGGGGGCAATGAGGAGAGTTACAGACCCCCTAACAATTGTAAGGGGGTCAAAGAAGGACAGAAAAGTACAAAAAAAACATTTAATGATTTTAAAAAAAATCACGGGGTACGCGTACGGTAAGCTTACGGTAAGCGTACGGTAAAAAAAAATAATAAATAAATGAAAATCAGATTTAAGAGTTTAGAAATTAGGGAGCTCTAAAAAGAGCTGTTGTGTTTATGGAGTCATTTTTTTAGTGGTACCTACAAGTAAGTACCGATGCAGAGTCTAAGGTTCAAGAGGAAGACTCTGTTCCCTTCATCATTGAAGTGCACACCATCTCCTCTATAAATGTCTTGCATGTCGTAACGCAAGTTGTTGTGGAAAATGGCACCCATACCATAGTCACGGAGGAAAGCAGAAACAGATTTGTTGACGTGCTTTCTTGCTTTGTCAATCTGTGGACAGAAATGATTGGACCAGTTCCATTTTTGCCTTTGGCATATGTTGGAAAACACAAAGGCAGTTTTAGGGAAAAGTGTAAACAGTTGTGCAAAGGTGTCCTTCATAAGCATTTCCAGACCTACCCTAGTCAAAGTGCCTAGGTCATTGCCACCACAGTGCACTATTATGAGGTCAGGGTGTTGGATTTGCATGAAGGATTTCACCAATGGCATCAATTGGTGCCACTTTAACCCTCTCTGACCAATCCATTTAATGTCTACATTTGGCAAAGCAAGGTCTCTCACCATATCTGTTTTCTCTGCAAACTTTTCACTCCAGAAGACATAGCTGTGCCCTACAATCCACACTGTGAACATCTTCAAAGGAGAACTGGATGCACTCAGGAGGTGTCTTTCAGTAGAATGGCAATATGAAAAGAAAGACAGTTTGGAAATGGAGGCATACATATTTTTTACAAAACAAAAAGAACTGATTGGCTGTTTCATACCATTCTAGAAAAAAAACTAGGCTGTATGTGAAAATTAATAGAAGCATGTTTTGTATTGGTACAAAAAAATGTGTAACCAAAGAACAGTACTATGGATTTGCTGTTAGGATTGAAAAGTCAAGCACTCTTGCTCTGTGGAATTGAAACATTGTGTGTCGAACTTCTGACCTAACTGCACACAGCAGTGTTCCATGAGCTGTTGCTATGGTAGCAGGCAGAAGTCAAGTTGGGGGAAGGGTACTAGGCAGAAGTCAAGTTGGGGGCAGGGTACTTTTGGAAAAGGGTTGGTTTTCAACCAATAGAAATGTGTCATTACATTTGAAAAAAAGGGGGAAGCACTGAGATTTGAAACTTACATGTATATGTGTGGAAAAATAGAGGGAAAGTTTGCCATTATCTGGTTCTGCTGAGAGGAGAGAGGTGAACACAACAGAGATCCTGGCTCTGATAATCTGCTGTTTGAGTGTCACATTTCTTTCACAACTAACTAATTTTAAAGGTGAGTTTACAGTTTGAGAGGGGATGTATGTGGTAACTTAAGAAATGAATAATAGAAATGGGAATTGTTTTTGTTGTAGTTACACATGGTGGATTCATAATGTGTCAGTCTGTAAAAGAGATTTTCACTTGGCCCGAAAAAAAAAGAGCAGTAAGTGTGCTTTCAAATTGGCAAAGAAATTTCGTTTTGGCACTAATGTGAAAACATGACTCTGTGTGCATAGAAGAATTATAGGCAGAAATTTATTGCGTCTTGCTCTGGTGATTTCACAGTTGCAGTAGATGGAAAAGAGGAGCGAATTTTTGGGGGAAGAAGCAGAGGCTTAGCACACACCCATGTGCTTGCCATGTATAGTCATGCACAGTAATTAGAAGCGAGTGGGGTTTTCAGGTTTAAGTCTGTAATGCAAATACATTCAGCATCACTAAGGCTGGTTGCCCCTGCTGGAGTGTAGGCAGTCACAGAGAATACACACGGTGGTGGTCTGAAAAAAAAAAACAGCTTGGACATGTGCATTTAAATAAATTTAAAAAAAAGGTTTCAGAATGTGTCAGTCTGTAAAAGTGATTTCAAAGTGTAAAAAGAGATTTTCACTTGGCCCAAAAAAAAAAGAGCAGTAAGTGTGCTTTCAAATTGGCAAAGAAATTTCGTTTTGGCACTAATGTGAAAACATGACTCTGTGTGCATAGAAGAATTATAGGCAGAAATTTATTGCGTCTTGCTCTGGTGATTTCACAGTTGCAGTAGATGGAAAAGAGGAGCGAATTTTTGGGGGAAGAAGCAGAGGCTTAGCACACACCCATGTGCTTGCCATGTATAGTCATGCACAGTAATTAGAAGCGAGTGGGGTTTTCAGGTTTAAGTCTGTAATGCAAATACATTCAGCATCACTAAGGCTGGTTGCCCCTGCTGGAGTGTAGGCAGTCACAGAGAATAAACACGGTGGTGGTCTGAAAAAAAAACAGCTTGGACATGTGCATTTAAATAAATTTAAAAAAAAGGTTTCAGAATGTGTCAGTCTGTAAAAGTGATTTCAAAGTGTAAAAAGAGATTTTCACTTGGCCCAAAAAAAAAAGAGCAGTAAGTGTGCTTTCAAATTGGCAAAGAAATTTCGTTTTGGCACTAATGTGAAAACATGACTCTGTGTGCATAGAAGAATTATAGGCAGAAATGTATTGCGTCTTGCTCTGGTGATTTCACAGTTGCAGTAGATGGAAAAGAGGAGCGAATTTTTGGGGGAAGAAGCAGAGGCTTAGCACACACCCATGTGCTTGCCATGTATAGTCATGCACAGTAATTAGAAGCGAGTGGGGTTTTCAGGTTTAAGTCTGTAATGCAAATACATTCAGCATCACTAAGGCTGGTTGCCCCTGCTGGAGTGTAGGCAGTCACAGAGAATACACACGGTGGGGGTCTGAAAAAAAAACAGCTTGGACATGTGCATTTAAATAAATTTAAAAAAAAGGTTTCAGAATGTGTCAGTCTGTAAAAGTGATTTCAAAGTGTAAAAAGAGATTTTCACTTGGCCCAAAAAAAAAAGAGCAGTAAGTGTGCTTTCAAATTGGCAAAGAAATTTCGTTTTGGCACTAATGTGAAAACATGACTCTGTGTGCATAGAAGAATTATAGGCAGAAATTTATTGCGTCTTGCTCTGGTGATTTCACAGTTGCAGTAGATGGAAAAGAGGAGCGAATTTTTGGGGGAAGAAGCAGAGGCTTAGCACACACCCATGTGCTTGCCATGTATAGTCATGCACAGTAATTAGAAGCGAGTGGGGTTTTCAGGTTTAAGTCTGTAATGCAAATACATTCAGCATCACTAAGGCTGGTTGCCCCTGCTGGAGTGTAGGCAGTCACAGAGAATACACACGGTGGGGGTCTGAAAAAAAAACAGCTTGGACATGTGCATTTAAATAAATTTAAAAAAAAGGTTTCAGAATGTGTCAGTCTGTAAAAGTGATTTCAAAGTGTAAAAAGAGATTTTCACTTGGCCCAAAAAAAAAAGAGCAGTAAGTGTGCTTTCAAATTGGCAAAGAAATTTCGTTTTGGGACTAATGTGAAAACATGACTCTGTGTGCATAGAAGAATTATAGGCAGAAATGTATTGCGTCTTGCTCTGGTGATTTCACAGTTGCAGTAGATGGAAAAGAGGAGCGAATTTTTGGGGGAAGAAGCAGAGGCTTAGCACACACCCATGTGCTTGCCATGTATAGTCATGCACAGTAATTAGAAGCGAGTGGGGTTTTCAGGTTTAAGTCTGTAATGCAAATACATTCAGCATCACTAAGGCTGGTTGCCCCTGCTGGAGTGTAGGCAGTCACAGAGAATACACACGGTGGGGGTCTGAAAAAAAAACAGCTTGGACATGTGCATTTAAATAAATTTTAAAAAAAGGTTTCAGAATGTGTCAGTCTGAAAAAGTGATTTCAAAGTGTAAAAAGAGATTTTCACTTGGCCCAAAAAAAAAAGAGCAGTAAGTGTGCTTTCAAATTGGCAAAGAAATTTCGTTTTGGCACTAATGTGAAAACATGACTCTGTGTGCATAGAAGAATTATAGGCAGAAATTTATTGCGTCTTGCTCTGGTGATTTCACAGTTGCAGTAGATGGAAAAGAGGAGCGAATTTTTGGGGGAAGAAGCAGAGGCTTAGTACACACCCATGTGCTTGCCATGTATAGTCATGCACAGTAATTAGAAGCGAGTGGGGTTTTCAGGTTTAAGTCTGTAATGCAAATACATTCAGCATCACTAAGGCTGGTTGCCCTTGCTGGAGTGTAGGCAGACACAGAGAATACACATGGTGGTGGTCTGAAAAAACAGCTTGGACATGTGCATTTAAATAAATCTAAAAAAGTGGTTTCATAATGTGTCAGTCTGTAAAAGTCATTTCCAATTGTAAAAAGTGATTTTCACTTGGCCCGAAAAAAAAAGAGCAGTCAGTGTGCTTTCAAATTGGCAAAGAAATTTCGTTTTGGGACTAATGTGAAAACATGACTCTGTGTGCATAGAAGAATTATAGGCAGAAATTTATTGCGTCTTGCTCTGGTGATTTCACAGTTGCAGTAGATGGAAAAGAGGAGCGAATTTTTGGGGGAAGAAGCAGAGGCTTAGCACACACCCATGTGCTTGCCATGTATAGTCATGCACAGTAATTAGAAGCGAGTGGGGTTTTCAGGTTTAAGTCTGTAATGCAAATACATTCAGCATCACTAAGGCTGGTTGCCCCTGCTGGAGTGTAGGCAGTCACAGAGAATACACACGGTGGTGGTCTGAAAAAAAAAAACAGCTTGGACATGTGCATTTAAATAAATTTAAAAAAAAGGTTTCAGAATGTGTCAGTCTGTAAAAGTGATTTCAAAGTGTAAAAAGAGATTTTCACTTGGCCCAAAAAAAAAAGAGCAGTAAGTGTGCTTTCAAATTGGCAAAGAAATTTCGTTTTGGCACTAATGTGAAAACATGACTCTGTGTGCATAGAAGAATTATAGGCAGAAATTTATTGCGTCTTGCTCTGGTGATTTCACAGTTGCAGTAGATGGAAAAGAGGAGCGAATTTTTGGGGGAAGAAGCAGAGGCTTAGCACACACCCATGTGCTTGCCATGTATAGTCATGCACAGTAATTAGAAGCGAGTGGGGTTTTCAGGTTTAAGTCTGTAATGCAAATACATTCAGCATCACTAAGGCTGGTTGCCCCTGCTGGAGTGTAGGCAGTCACAGAGAATACACACGGTGGTGGTCTGAAAAAAAAACAGCTTGGACATGTGCATTTAAATAAATTTAAAAAAAAGGTTTCAGAATGTGTCAGTCTGTAAAAGTGATTTCAAAGTGTAAAAAGAGATTTTCACTTGGCCCAAAAAAAAAAGAGCAGTAAGTGTGCTTTCAAATTGGCAAAGAAATTTCGTTTTGGCACTAATGTGAAAACATGACTCTGTGTGCATAGAAGAATTATAGGCAGAAATTTATTGCGTCTTGCTCTGGTGATTTCACAGTTGCAGTAGATGGAAAAGAGGAGCGAATTTTTGGGGGAAGAAGCAGAGGCTTAGTACACACCCATGTGCTTGCCATGTATAGTCATGCACAGTAATTAGAAGCGAGTGGGGTTTTCAGGTTTAAGTCTGTAATGCAAATACATTCAGCATCACTAAGGCTGGTTGCCCTTGCTGGAGTGTAGGCAGACACAGAGAATACACATGGTGGTGGTCTGAAAAAACAGCTTGGACATGTGCATTTAAATAAATCTAAAAAAGTGGTTTCATAATGTGTCAGTCTGTAAAAGTCATTTCCAATTGTAAAAAGTGATTTTCACTTGGCCCGAAAAAAAAAGAGCAGTCAGTGTGCTTTCAAATTGGCAAAGAAATTTCGTTTTGGGACTAATGTGAAAACATGACTCTGTGTGCATAGAAGAATTATAGGCAGAAATTTATTGCGTCTTGCTCTGGTGATTTCACAGTTGCAGTAGATGGAAAAGAGGAGCGAATTTTTGGGGGAAGAAGCAGAGGCTTAGCACACACCCATGTGCTTGCCATGTATAGTCATGCACAGTAATTAGAAGCGAGTGGGGTTTTCAGGTTTAAGTCTGTAATGCAAATACATTCAGCATCACTAAGGCTGGTTGCCCCTGCTGGAGTGTAGGCAGTCACAGAGAATACACACGGTGGTGGTCTGAAAAAAAAAAAACAGCTTGGACATGTGCATTTAAATAAATTTAAAAAAAGGTTTCAGAATGTGTCAGTCTGTAAAAGTGATTTCAAAGTGTAAAAAGAGATTTTCACTTGGCCCAAAAAAAAAAGAGCAGTAAGTGTGCTTTCAAATTGGCAAAGAAATTTCGTTTTGGCACTAATGTGAAAACATGACTCTGTGTGCATAGAAGAATTATAGGCAGAAATTTATTGCGTCTTGCTCTGGTGATTTCACAGTTGCAGTAGATGGAAAAGAGGAGCGAATTTTTGGGGGAAGAAGCAGAGGCTTAGCACACACCCATGTGCTTGCCATGTATAGTCATGCACAGTAATTAGAAGCGAGTGGGGTTTTCAGGTTTAAGTCTGTAATGCAAATACATTCAGCATCACTAAGGCTGGTTGCCCCTGCTGGAGTGTAGGCAGTCACAGAGAATACACACGGTGGTGGTCTGAAAAAAAAAACAGCTTGGACATGTGCATTTAAATAAATTTAAAAAAAAGAGCAGTTTGTGTGCATTCAAAATGGCAAAGAAATTTCGTTTTGTGACTATTGTGAAAAGAAATGTAGTAATATATTTAAATACAATAAAGGATTTTTTTTTTAGTTTTTTTCAGGTATTGCTGAAGAACAGTGAACAAAATTTAAGATGCCTACAAAATCTCGAGTTCAAAAAACGCTAAAAAAAAAACTATATTTGAAGACAACTGGAGGACCAAAGTTAGTAGAAGATGCTGATGTTGGGAAAAAGAAAAAATCTTCTGGTAAGCAAAAAAAACAATTCCTAAACAAAATATTCAAAACAAACAAAAATGTACAAAATGTCTGTTCTCGGAAAAATGTAACAAAACCTACAGAACAGCAAAAAATTGAGGATTTAGTTAATGCAAATATACCTTCTGCAATTGAAAAGTTTAACATAAACAGAAAAACAGCATTTAAAGAGATACGTAGAAAAATGTTTCAGAGAAGAGTTATGTCCAATTTGATAAAGGATATAAAGAAATATAAGCAAAAGGCTAAATATTACAAGAGAAAAAAAGAAATTGAAGCCATTGCAGCAAAAGCATTAGAATTAAAAAGGAAACTATTCATATTAATTTTGAATAGGATGCGTACATTAGATAAAATGGTTAATGTACTGAAATCACAAAGCAAAAGCAAAAGAGTAGTGAACAGAACAAACTTTTGTAAAGTGTTTTTAGGAAAGTGGATGCATAGTTCAAGTAGTGAACCTTTTTTTAATGAAGAAAGCTATTTTCAAAGTAATAGTTTGCTGCATGCAGTTGACACCAGAGGTCGTTCATACGAAGTAAAAAATGGTTGCATAATGGAGAAGGAGATAATGGTTCCAAGAGATGAGGTACAAGTGATGGCAGATGAGGCAATGGGGAGACGTCCTAAAGCCCCAGTGTACACTTGGAATTGTAGTAGTATTTGCACTGTGCGTCAGGAATCTATTGACAGATTTCGAGAGTTTCTAAGAGAATATAGTAAAAAAAGTGTAAAACAAAAGATTAAGGTGCTTCAAAGTCTGGATCCATGCAGAGTGAGAGAGAATACTGGTTTGCAGGGTCATTCTCTTGCTTGTCTATCTAGAAAAGTGTGCAATAGTGTTTTCCATCATTTTAGGATGCTGGCTGTTCATCATACTGAAATGAGAAAGTTTGTGAGACGGTTGTATTTTGCCAAAAGTCCAGCAATACAGTTAAATGAATTGAATAGGGCTCTGTTCCGAGGAACGGTATCAGATGTAGAGAAGGTTGTTGATGAAATTCAGTTTTGTTACTTTGGTCCTGAACAAAACAGTGCAGAGAAGGACACAGTAAATGAGCCAGAAGTGGAAGAGAATGTAGAACCTTGTGTAAGTAAGACATTTAATGATCACATAACAAAATTTGCAATAGTCTCTAATGAAAGACCAAATGTTACTTGTATTTGTTGCCGCAGAACTCATTATAGAAAACAAACTAGGAATGTTGATCTCTACAGAAAGAGTGAAAATGAAGATAATTATAAGTGGATGGATTTTGCCACATATATATTTCTTGAAAATTGTTTTGAATTGGGTGAAGATCAGCGTATTTGTAAATACTGCTACAACAAGTTAGAGGAAAATAGAATGCCGACCAGAGCTGTACATAATAATTTAGAATTGGATGCTATTCCTGCTGAACTTTCTGAATTAAATACATATGAGTCTATACTCATTCAATGTGTTCATCCGTTCCAGACCATAGTACGTATGGAGCCCAAAACTGGTAAATTACCTCCTTCAGATTTACTGAGAGGTTTAAAAGGTAGAGTGGTGTATTTGCCCTTGGATTTGAAAAAAAATATGGAAACTATTGATGCAGATACTTTGGAAACTGAACCATTAATTATTCTGGTTAATGGTGTCCCTACAAAGAATAAGAAGATTTGGCAGGAGCTGGTAGATGTGCGGAAAGTACAAAGAGCAAATTTGTATTTGAAAAAAAATAACAAATGGTATGAATCAATTTATATAGAAGAAGAAGAAGAAGAAGAAGATTTACAAGGAGACACAGAAACACCAACTGGACAAATTGAAAAAGTGGACAAGTCAAAGGAAGAAGAAATTTATGAACATTTTAGCATACATCCTCTCCATTCGAAAGAAGTTATGGGAGACAATATTGATCTCTTTCAGATGAAGAAAGCAAAAGGAAATCCCGTGAGTGTATGGGAGGAGAGCTTGGAAGCTCGATGTTTTCCCCAGCTGTTTCCTAAAGGAAAAGGAGGACGATACGATGAACGTCCGGAACAGATTCCAGCTTCTGAGTATCGGACTACAAGACTATATGCTGAAGATCCCAGATTTCGACAAAGTATCCCTTATTTGTTCCATCTTTTATTTGAAAGCGACTTGTCTGCACTGTCTTATGCAGTAAATCACATTTTAAAAAGTGGAGTACATTTACAAAATGTGTCTGCTAAGGATTTTATGGAGAAAGTGCAGCACCGAGATGATCATTTGGAAACACAACTGATCAATCTGATGGCTTGTCAGCGTGGGACAAATGAATATTGGTACCGACGCCATGGTGAACTAAAATGCATGTTACGCAATTTAGGAACACCAACATGGTTCCTTACCCTAAGCTGCGCCGAGTACGCTTGGGATGATTTACTGGATTTTCTACAAGAGGCCAATTCAAACATTGAAAACATCGAATACAAGACAGCAGGAGAACTGTGCTCATTGGATCCGGTTAATGTTTGCAGATATTTCAATCATAGATTTGAGGCTATGATGTCCTTCATCTGCAATAAAAAAAATCCACCCCTTGGAGAAGTAGTGGATTTCTTTTGGAGAAAAGAGTACCAGGCAAGAGGTGCTCCTCATATTCATATGCTGCTGTGGATCAAGGATGCCCCAAAGTTTGGAACAGATACTGATGAAGCAGTGTTATCTTACATTGAAGAATATGCAACATGTGCTATACCTAAAAGCACAGAAGAGAACAAGTTAAAGGAGCAAGTTCTACGTTTCCAAAGTCATCGGTGTGGAAAATACTGTCGACGGAAATACAAGAGCAAAGAAAAATACTACACTAAATGTCGATTTGGATTTCCTAGACCTGTTCTTACAAATGGAAGAGTCAACAGTTTTATGTCAGCTGTGAGACATACTATCACAAGAAAATCACCTAAGAATACCTACAACCTTAAAAGAAAAGAAGAATCAAAAAATATAAATGACTACAACCCAGTCATTTTATCCATGTGGAACGCTAACATGGATATACAGTATGTTGCTGACAATTCCATTGCTGTTGCTCGATATGTAACGTCTTACATTACGAAATCAGAAAAAACAGAATTGAAGGAAATGTGGGAAGAGATTTCTCACGAGAAGACTGTCAGTAAGAAGCTGTACAGTTTCAGTTTGAAGATGTTATCGCATCGAGAAATTGGATCCTACGAATGTTCAGATAGGTTATCTTCTGCAAGTCTCTACTCGAAGTCAAGAAGAATAATTTGGGCAAGTTTAGGCCTTGCAGCAATGAGAAATCGGGTACTGAAATCTGTTGGAGAAATTGAATATTTGGCTGAGAATGACCCAGAAAGTACAGACATATTGAAAACAAACATGTTGGACACATATTATCCCAAGAGAAGTCATCATCTGGAGAACATGTGTCTCTATGAAGTGCTGCAGAACTACATTTATTCACGGAAAGCTGCAGAAGACATCAACAGTGGAAAATATAAAGTTGTTGGTGAAGAAGGATGTTTGGTGAAGCAAACCAAAGGAAGTTTGATAAATCACCGGAAGCTGAGTTGCGACACTACCGACAAGAAAGAATTTTACTACTTGGCTCTTTTACAGTTGTTTAAACCATGGCGTACAGAGGATGAACTACTGGGAGAATTCCAGAGCTATGAAGATTCTTTTAATGCTTGCAAAGACAGCATACAATGCAGTACATTCTCAACTTATCTGCAAATGTTAAATGAAGAAATTGAACAGGAAACTACAATTGCAGCAGAAATAGCTAGAGACAGTTCTCAGGACAGCCAAAGTTCAGGAACATACAGTCAAGATCCCCTAGGACAACCAATCGTTGAAAATGAAGCATCAATAGCCATGAATGAAGTGGAAACGGCTATGAATCAAGCTCAAGAAGAATTTATAGACTTAGAAAATTTGGAAAGACAACTGAATCAAGAGCAGCAACAAATTTATGAAGAGATCAAAAACAAAATTGATCACGGATTTCTACATATCAAAAAAGAGTGCTCATGCACATCATTTCATCCAATCAGGATGTATGTAAGCGGACAAGCTGGCACTGGAAAAAGTTTCCTAATTAAAGTCATCAGAAGCTACCTAAAGCAAAAAACGGATTCTACTTTGTCTTGTGTGGTTACTGCTCCAACTGGGTTAGCAGCATATAACATAAAAGGAATCACCTTACATCGTTTGCTAATGTTACCAGTGGAGCATGAGAACAAAATACAATTCAACAAGCTAACTGGAGAAGCATCCTTGGAAGTGTCAAGAGTATTGAAGAAGATGCAAGTTCTCATTATTGATGAGGTGAGCATGGTATCAAACTTAATGCTTGCCTTTGTGCATTTAAGAATGCAGCAAATTTTGAAGACAGACTATGACGTGTTATTTGGTGGAAAACACGTCATAGTTTTTGGGGATCTTTTGCAACTTACTCCAGTTAAAGGACAACCAGTGTTTAATACTGTGACACATGAAGACACGAAGAAGTCATTGGGAAGCATTGGAAATACAAATATTTGGTCCTTCTTTGAGTACAAGGAACTTACAACTAATATGAGGCAAGCAAACGATGAAGAATATGGAAGTATTCTGAAAGATATCAGAATTGGACTACTCACAGAAGTTGGCAAAAAAGCATTACAGAGTCGGCTGTTACATAACTTATTTCCAAAGGAAGAAATAGTTGCAGAGAAAATATACAAGAATATTGCAGAAAACAAAAGTGTCATCTGCTTAATGCCAACTCTACGTGAATGCTCAATATTTAATGAGGAGCTTTTGAAATTGGAAAATGAAGACATCAGGAAATTGGAAGCAGTGGACAAAATTGAGGATGGAAGAATTACTGTCACAGTAACAGGCAAACTGAAAAATAAATTGGACTCACTAGAGAAGAATATCTCCAAAACAGCAGGATTAGAAAAAAATCTATATGTTTGCATGAACTGTAGAGTGTTTTTAAGGAGAAATTTGGATGTTGAAAAAGGCTTAGTGAATGGAGCGATGGGAAGAGTTGTGGGTTTTATTAATTATCAGAAAAAAGATGGAATTGAATGTTTAAAAATAAAATTTGATCAGATAGAGGAAGTTAAAGACATTTGTCGTTGTTCAGTTCGTTTCATGCTTGTGAAAGACTTATATGTACGTAGGAAGCAGTTTCCGTTTTCACTAGCATATGCTGTAACTATCCACAAGTCTCAAGGATTGACTGTAGATTGTGCATTTGTGAACATTGGTTCAACTGTGTTCAAAGAAGGTATGGCATATGTAGCTTTGTCACGAGTCAAAACATTATCAGGTTTATTCATGATTGACTTTGATGATTCAAAAGTTAGTGCTGATACAAACTGTGTAAAGGAGTATAATAGATTAAGAAGAAGCTATGCTCCTCATTTAGGTCAGTATCCTGTGTTGGAGAAACGTGTAGTTTCTCGTAAAAGGAGAAATGAGAATATCTGTAATGAAGATGTAGAGAAGAGGAAAAAAAAGAGGAGTGATGTAATTGCAAGCAAAAAGAATAAGGAAAATGAAGAACAGGTTGTAGGATGTCATTTTGAAAATAGCTCTGGTGTCAACTGCTACGCTAATGTAGTGCTGAATGTTGCATTTTATCTGGAAAGTTTGCAAGAGCAGATAATAGTAAATCAGGGAAAAAGATTCTGTTCAGAGCTCAGTCTCCTTTTTCAAAAGCTGAGTAAAGATAAAACTCAAATAGAAAGTGCTACTGACATTAGAAAACTTTTAGATGTATGTTCAGGACGAACACAGTTTTCTCAAAATGAACAGCAAGATGCACACGAATTTTTGATGTATTTTCTTCAGGTAGTGGAAGAAGAAGGAGTTCCCATTGACATTTTTTTTGGTCTCTCTTATAAATGGGAACATAGTTGTGAAAATTGTTATAATATATGTGGCTCTATTGTTGATAATGAAAGGTTTATTTATTTGACATTGCCAGAGAGTAAAACAGTCACTTTTGCAAAATTAGTTAAAGATGCTAATCATAGCATGAAATGTGGTGAGTGTAATTCTGACATGTTTTCAACATTAATTTTAAGGGAATACGGACAGTATGTAATTTTAATGATGCAACGATGTAGAGCTGATGGTTCAAAATTGGATACTTTAATAAAGAAGTTTACAGGACAGCAATTATCAATTTCAGGAAAAACTTTTGTAACTGTTGCAATAATTTTCCATGATGGACCTACTGTTACTTCTGGACATTACACAGTTTATCTTAAATGTGAAAAAGGCTGGACACTGTGTAATGATTCCCAATTGATTTTCAAACAACGTTTGCCTTTTGATTTAGCAAATTCCTATCTAATCTTTCTGAAACCTAAATTTTAGAGAGACTTGGCAAGATCTGGACAAAATAATTTTACCATTTTACTGGATTACCATTGCAATTTTGTAGAAAAAATATTTTTTAAAATTATCATTTGGCCTAAAGGAAAGATAACCAATTGTAATGTGGACTTTTTAAATTTTTAATGCAATTTTGAAAAACCAATAATTTAGAGATAATCGGTAACTTCTGCACATTTTAAATTTTGGAATGCTATTGGACTGCCATTGGAAATTTTTACAAAAATGATTTAAAAAATTACTATTTGGCCATGTGGAAAAGTAAGCAATTCTATTGTGGACTAAATAAATTATTCAAAAAATTTTCGTGAACCAAAATGTTACAGAGAATCGGTGAGATCTGGACAGATTAAACTTTAGAATTTTAATGGTTTTCCCTTGGAAATTTATTCCAGGGAAAAAAAAAAAATACTATTTGGCCTAAAGGAAATAAAATCAGATGTATTTTGGAGTTATTTGAGATATAATATTGTGATTATACTCCTGAAACAAAAATATCAGACGGTATTTTAAAGAAAAAAGTATTGTTTTTAGATGATATTTTTTTAGAATAATATGCATTTCTGTAATGATAAGTTTAAGTGAGAAGAGATTCTGGGCTTTTTTAATACAATCTTTGAGATTGTTATTTTTTTTTGCCCGCTGTAAAATGATGAATGCAATTGCTTTCACAATTTATAGTGAAATGCATTATATTCTGAAAACAGCAAAAATAAGGCAAAAATATTTTTTGGTAAAAAATGTAAATATGTGTACTGTATTATAAAATGGTTTAAAAATATTAATACTTTTTTCTTTTTTTTCAGATCGATATAGAAAATTTTCGTAAACTACAACCATTTTAAAAACTATTTTTTAAAAAAACAAATGAATAAATATTTTTTTGAGTGAGTATGGTAAGTCAATAGTAATAATTGTAGTCTCTCAAGGACCTTGTAATGTGATAAATGATTTTTAGTGTTTTTTTTAAAAAATAAAAAAAAGGTACGCTTACCGTACGCGTACGGTAAAAAAAAAAAAAAAAAGTTTTTAAAAACATATGTAAAAAAAAGATGAAAGATAAGGTTGGCTCTTAAAAGAACCGTTGTGTTCATGCAGGGACAGAGGAAAGGAACCATGGGAAAATCATTCAAAGCTACAAATGTGCTGATCTATTTTGTTGTTCACTAGGGAAACACTGGTCTCCCTATAACAAATTAGAGCTTTACAAAATGTGCAATGAATATCAACCTTCCGAAATCGAAGGTTCATTTCCAGAGGGCCAGCAAAAGGAGATTCTCCCCCCACAGATGAAGGGCTCACCTGACCTGCAGAAGAAGGAGTAAGCTCTGCAGGTGATGGTCCAGGCTGAGCTGCTGTGGATGTACTGGCTCGTCTTTCTGAAGAGTTACCTCCAAAAAGAAGAGCATGTGTCCTTTTGTGTACATCCTTGAGGTGCCTCATCATGGTGTGATTCCCAAAGGAATACTTCCTGTCAGGATTACCTCTAGAAAGTACACGCTGACACAGCTTGCAAGTAACTAAGGGTGCATTCACCTTTTGCTGGCCTTCAGGAAAAGTAAAATAATCCCATACATAAGAGGGCTTTACTTTCCTCGCTCTCTGCCTCAAGACAGTGCTGCTGGTGCTAGCCTCACTCTCAGAAGAGCTCTGCTGTTCTGCCATCGTATCCCAAAGACAAACCAGCTCCTTCTCCCAAGGGATCACAAGCAGAAATGAGGGGAATGGGTGTGGTGTAGGAGAGTTCTAGAACTGAAAGTAGTTTCAACCAATCAAAAGTTGTGTTTCATGATCACATGACCTACCGTACGCTTACGTTACGCTTACGGTACGCTTACGGCAAAAAGTACGCATGCGCGTAAAAAAGACACGCGCTTCCGCGCATGCGCATAACAGTCACTCCCCGGCACTTCCGCGTAACGTGCGCGTGTGGCGTAAGCGCGCACGCGTCCCACGCGCAGTACGCGCGGCTACGCAAAGTACGTAACTATACGCAAGCAGCGTAGATGGATTACGGACGTTGCGTAAACCGTACGCTTACCGTGAGCTTACGGTACGCATGCTATAAAAAAAAAAAAAAAAAAAAAAAAAAAAAAAAAATCTGGAAATAAATTTTACATGTTTATTTTAAAAAATATATATAAAAAAAATATTTAAGGATTTTATTAATTTAACCATAGTCTTTATAAAAGGTTAGAACATTAAATTAAAAATATGTTTAAAAAAATAGAAAAAAAAAAAAAATAGCATTTAAAAAACCTTGCAAATTCACTGAAAAAAACATGGGTTTCACACACGTTATAGTTAGGAATTAGCATTTAAAAAAACTTGCAAATTCACTGAAAAAACCATGGGTTTCACACACGTTATAGTTAGGAATTAGCATTTAAAAAACCTTAGAAATTCACTGAAAAAACCATAGGTTTCACACACGTTATAGTTAGGAATTAGCATTTAAAAAACCTTAGAAATTCAGTGAAAAAACCATAGGTTTCACACATGTTATAGTTAGCTGGACATTTTACTCGTAAAAAACCAATGAAATTGCCCCGTTATAGTTAGTTCAGCTAACTATAACTCGCGCGCCCGCAATGCACTGCTGATGACGTCACATATTACATCACTCATGACATGGTCAGTGACATCACTCATGACATCACTGATGACATCTCAAATGACATCACTGATGACATCACTGATGACATCATCCAGTGAATGTGTGTTTTTCGGAAAATTAAATATGTTTTATATATGTATATCTCAAGGTCGATGGAAGAATAAATGGGTATATAAGTGTGTAAATGGTTGTTTTTTTTTTGAAAAATTGATTGTGTAACTGACTGTTTAAGTGTATCATAGTGAATACATGGTTTAGTGAGTAATGTTTAAACATATAAATATCTGTGACAGTCTCTCACTTTGTGTATAAGTGGCTGCATGGGTTGGTGAGTAGCTACATGGGTGTCTATATAGGTTATTAGTTGTTTTTTTGAGTATCAGTCTGAGTGTCTGCATGGTTCGGTGGGGGGTATTACGTAGTGCATAGGTGCATGAATGAGTGACTCACTGTTTGTATGTGTTGAACACAGCATGTGTGCAGGACTGTATGGGTGGATGAGTGTGTGTATGGGTGTGTTAGTGAGTGAATGACTGTCTCAATAGTGTCTTCAGGAGTAACTACATATGTTTTAAACTAGTATATGTGACTATTGGTGTATATATGTGAGTATATGTGAGAGGGAGAGATTGAAAGAGTTCCTGTATGAATAAGTATATGTTTCTATAAGTGATTGTTTAAAAGACTAAGTATGTGTAAGTTTCCGTAGAAGTAAGTGTGGTGGTGTGTGTATAACTGTATATGCAGGTGAATGTATGTTTGATTCTTTATTAGCATGAGTGACTATGTGTGTGAGTAACTCTATGGATGAGTGGCATTGTGTAACAGGATGTATAGGTGTATGAGTACATATGATGAGTGAGTACATGTATGAGTGACTGTATAGGACTGTTGGTGAATGAGTGGATGTGTATGTGGATCTTAGAATTACTGAAGAGGTTGTTGTAACTGGTATTGGTATGTCCATTGTTTTGAAAATTTTAGTCTCTATTTTTGAATGTGTGTATCAAAGGTTATATTAGGGTGAGAGGAGGTCTGTCACTCTATCACAAGGATGATGTCATCAGTGATGTCATCAGTGATGTCATTTGAGATGTCATCAGTGATGTCATGAGTGATGTCACTGACCATGTCATGAGTGATGTAATATGTGACGTCATCAGCAGTGCATTGCGGGCGCGCGAGTTATAGTTAGCTGAACTAACTATAACGGGGCAATTTCATTGGTTTTTTACGAGTAAAATGTCCAGCTAACTATAACATGTGTGAAACCTATGGTTTTTTCACTGAATTTCTAAGGTTTTTTAAATGCTAATTCCTAACTATAACGTGTGTGAAACCTATGGTTTTTTCAGTGAATATATATATATATATATATCGCTATCGAGGTAGCTATAGTTAGAACCTATTTTCCATAGGAAAAAATGTTTTGTTTTCCCAATAACTTTGGCGCCGGTTGACGAATCTTCATGAATTTTTCAAAACTTATGGCCCACTCTGGTCAACTCCTATGCTAAAAGTTTCGGGGTGATTCGCAAAGCGGGGGCCGAGAAAAAACGGGGGTCCCAAAACGCGTTTTCTCCATGTTATTTCCCATAGGAAACTTTAGACACGACTACAGCCGAAACTGCTAAAAGGAATTACACCAAATTTGGCAAAAAGGTAGCTCTTGGTTCAGAAAGAGACCTTTTTTAAATGGTGTAAATCCATTCAGTAGTTCCTGAGAAATTCAAAAAATAGAGGTCAAAAAATAAATTTCCCATAGGCAAATTTAGACACAGTTACAGCCAAAACTGCTGAAAGGAATTACACCAAATTTGACAAAAAGGTAGCCCTTGGTTCAGAAAGAGACCTTTTTTAAATGGTGTAAATCCGTTCAGTAGTTGCGGAGAAAATCAAAAAATAAAAGTTTCGATATATAGAGGCGTGGTGGATCCGCGCACCCTGCCGATCACGAGCTGTCAACACTTCAAACCAGGAAGTGTGGGCAGCCATCTTGTGCCTCGGACCCCATACTATGGTCTCTGAGATAAGCAGAAACAGCTTTATTTACATTTTTTCTAGCTTTCTGAATCTTTGGACAAAATTGATTGGACCACTTCCATTTCTGTATTTGGCATATGTTAGAGTAGACAAAGGCACTTTGGGGGTTTGGGGGAAAAGCAACATTAATTCTTCAAAGGTGTCCTTCATTAGCATTTCCAGACCTATCCCAGTCAATGTGCCTAGGTCATTGACACCACAGTGCACAATGATGAGGTCAGGAGGTCGGAGGTGCATAAAGGTTTTAACCAATGACATCAATTGGTGCCACTTCAATCCTCTCTGCCCAATCCATTTAATATCTACATTTTGCAAAGCTAGGTCTTTGTCAATACCTCTGCTTTCACCATACCTTTGCAGCAGAAACGTAGCTGTGCCCAACAATCCACACTGAAAGTATCTTGAAGGGATCTCTGTAGGTCTGTAGCTGAGGTAGCAGGTGGTAGAATGAAATCTATCTAAAATAGTGGACAACATGCTGTTTTTAAGAAAGTAGAGATTTGATAGGCTGTTTAAGAACACTCTACTTTCAAATATAGGGTGCATTTTACTTTGTTTAGAAAGCATGTTTCTTATTGGTTATTAACAAATGTTGGAAAGGTACAGCAGAAAGGATAAGGGCATGCTTTGCAAAGCCAACCACACCTGCTGTTGACATTTGCAAAATTGTGTTGTGAACTTGTGACCTGGCAGCTAAGTTGAATGTTGCATGACCTGTTGCTATGGAAACTTACATTAAGGACAAGGGGTGAAGATGTCAGTTGAAAAGCATTATTGTCTATGACCAATGGAAAATCGTTTTTCAATTGAAAAACACAGGGAAGCAATGTCATTTGTGGGTTATGTGTATATGTATGGAAAATTAGAGGGAAACTTTGCCATTACTGGTTTTACATTGGATAAAGGGCTCATCTACATTCTCTGTGTGAAAAAGAAAATCCTGACTGAGTGTGTGAGATTTTTCATTCAACAGATTTATTTTAACGGTGAGTTATATTTTTAAGAAATTTATGTAATATAGCTTTGACATTTTTATGAAACTTTGCTGGTTAAATTAATTTATTAAATGTACAGATATATATTGGAATAATTTCTATTGTATTTGAACCTTGTTTAAAAAATAGTATGTGCACTAATGTATATATATGTGTCTTATTTATTATTAATTGGTTAAATATGCATGAAGAATGTGTATTTTCAAAAATCTATATTTAAGGTGCAGTTTATTAGGCATGCATATTTCTTCTCAGTAAAAAGGTATAATTTCATAAAATTACATTATTATAGATAGTTTGGTAAAATGAGGTACAACTGTGCTGTTTGCAAGATGATCATATACGGTGTTAATGATTACAATTCTGTTATTTGTTTGTATAGTTTGTGTGGTTTAATAATCCTCATAAAAAAGGTGTTGTTGATTACTCTTCTTAATTAAGTCTGTTGAGAGGTACAGTTTGATGATGTTGCATATTTCTAGATTTAATTGACAATATGTAGTTCAAAAGAAAACCACTACATTTTACTCTTTCGGGTATGTAGTAGTTGTCTTCTTAAGTAGATAGTATGTCATGAGTCATGTATTTGTTTAGATTGTATTTATATAGTTGTATCTATATTTACTGAATTAATGAGAGGTACCTGATAGATTACAGGAGTGCAAAGGTATTGAATAAATGTGATTTCAAAAGTGCATGAGAAGTTTTTTTGTGGTTCTATAATGTCTAATTTCGTAGTTAGTATTTAGATAATGTGCACAATCTATATGGTCCCATAACCCCCTGCAGTCTGCTGATTCACTCCTGCAAAAATCCAAGTAGTAGAAATGTACCTCAGTAATCACACTGTCAGTCTCTGCCCACTCCTGCTATCATCCTGACAGAAACATAAACGTATGTAAACTCTGTGCTGAAACACAAGCACTTACAAAGTCATGCTGCTGTGAACTACCAGCACTTATAAAGTCATCCTGCTGTGAACTCCCAGCACTTTACCTACCCAGTCACTATCCATGCACTTGTACAATGACTCAGGCATTAAGACACGCAGTGCTACAGCCAAATGTGCACAATCTATGCAGGCCCCTAACCCTCTGCAGACGACTGATTCTCTCCTGCAATAATCCAGATAGTACTTATACACTTCCCCAATCACACTGTCACTCTCTGTCCACTCTTGCAATCCCCCTGACAGATCTATGTCCTTATCTAATCTCTGTGCTGAAACACAAGCACTTATAAACCAACCTTGATGTGAATTACCAGCACTCTACCTACCCAGTCACAGTCCATGCACTTCTACAATGACTCAGGCATTAACACACGCAATGCTACAGTCAAATGTGCACAATCTATGCAGGCCCCTAACCCTCTGCAGACTAGTGATTCACTCCTGCGATGATCCTGATAGAACTCATGCAGTGCCCCAATCACACTGTCACTCTCTATCCACTCTTGCAATCATCCTGACAGAACCATGTCCTTATCTAATCTCTGTGCTGAAACACAAGCACTTATAAACTCACCCTGCTGTGAACTACCAGCACTCTACCTACCCAGTCACTGTCCATGCACTTGTACAATGACTCAGGCATTAACACATGCAGTGCTACAGTCAAATGTGCACAATCTATGGAGGCCCCTAACCCTCTGTAGACTACTGATTCACTCCTGCAATACTCCAGATGGTACTTATGCACTGCCCCAATCACACTGTCACTCTCTGGCCACTCTTGCAATCATCCTAACAGAACCATGTTCTTATCTAATATCTGTGCCAAAACACTAGCACTTATAAACTCCCCCTTCTCTGAACTACCAGCACTCTATCTGCCCAGACACTGTCTATGCACTTGTAGAATGACTCAGGCATGAAGAGACACTGTGCTACAGTCAAATCTGCACAATCTATGCAGGCACCTAACCCTCTGCAGACTACTGATTCACTCCTGCAATAATCCAGATAGCACTTATGCACTGCCAAAATTACACTGTCACTCTCTGTCCACTCTTGCAATCACCCTGACATCCTGTTCTTATCTAATGTCTGTGCTGAAACACAAGCACTTATAAACTCACTCTGCTGTCAAGTACCAGCACCCTACCTACCCAGTCACTGTCCATGCACTTGTACAATGACTCAGGCATTAACACACACGCAATGCTATAGTCAAATGTGCACAATCAATGCAGGCCCCTAACCCTCTGCAGACTACTGATTCACTCCTGCAATAATCTTGATAGAATTCATGCAGTGCCCCAATCAGACTGTCACTCTCGGTCCACTCTTGCAATCATCCTGACAGGACAATGTCCTTATCTAATCTCTCTGCTGAAACACAAGCACTTATAAACTCACCCTGCTGTGAACTACCAGCACTCTATCTACCCAGTCACTGTCCATGCACTTGTACAATGACTCAGGTATTAACACGTGCAGTGCTACAGCCAAATGTGCACAATCTATGCACGCCCCTAACCCCCTGCAGTCTAATGATTCACTCCTGCAATAATCCAGATAGAACCCATGCAATGCCCCAATCACACTGTCACTCGCTGTCCACTGTTGCAATCATTCAGACAGAACCATGTCCTTATCTAATCTCTGTGCTGAAACACAAGCACATATAAAGTCATCCTGCTGTGAACTACCAGCACTCTACCTACCCAGTCACTGTTCATGCACTTGTACAATGACTCAGGCATTAACACACGCAGTGCTACAGTCAAATGTGCACAATATATGCGGTCTTCTAACCCCCTGCAGACGAGTGATTCACTCCTGAAATAATCCAGATAGTACTCATGCAGTGCCCCAATCACACTGTCACTCTCTCTCCACTCTTGCAATTATCCTGACATAACTATATCCTTATCTAATCTCTGTGTTGAACTTCAAGCACTTATAAACTCACCCTGCTGTAAATTACCAGCACTCTACCTACCCAGTCACTGTTTATGCACTTGTACTATGACTCAGGGATTAACACACACAGTGCTACAGTCAAATGTGCACAATCTATGCAGGGCCCTAGCGCCCTGTAGACTACTGATTCACTCCTGTAATAATCTAGCTAGTACTCATGCAGCGCCCCAATCACACTATCAGTCTTTGTCCACTCTTGCAATCATGCTGACAGAAGCATGTCCTTATCTAATCTCTGTGCTGACTCACAAGCACTAATAAAGTCATCCTGCTGTGAACTACCAGCACTCTACCTACCCAGTCACTGTCCATGCACTTGTACAAGGACTCAGGCATTAACACACGCAGTGCTACAGTCAAATGTGCACAATCTATGCAGGCCCCTAACCCTTTGTAGACTATGGATTCACTCCTGCAGTAATCCAGATAGTACTTATGCACTGCCCCAATCACACTGTCACTCTCTGTCCACTCTTACAATCATTCAGACAGAACCATGTCCTTATCTAATCTCTGTGCTGAAACACAAGCACATATAAAGTCATCCTGCTGTGCACTACCAGCACTCTACCTACCCAGTCACTGTTCATGCACTTGTACAATGACTCAGGCATTAACACACGCAGTGCTACAGTCAAATGTGCACAATCTATGCAGGCCCCTAACCCTTTGTAGACTATGGATTCACTCCTGCAGTAATCCAGATAGTACTTATGCACTGCCCCAATCACACTGTCACTCTCTCTCCGCTCTTGCAATTATCCTGACATAACTATATCCTTATCTAATCTCTGTGCTGAACCTCAAGCACTTATAAACTCACCCTGCTGTAAATTACCAGCACTCTACCTACGCAGTCACTGTTCATGCACTTTTACTATGACTCAGGGATTAACACACACAGTGCTACAGTCAAATGTGCGCAATCTATGCAGGCCCCTAGCGCGCTGTAGACTACTGATTCACTCCTGTAATAATCTAGCCAGTACTCATGCAGCGCCCCAATCACACTATCAGTCTTTGTCCACTCTTGCAATCATGCTGACAGAAGCATGTCCTTATCTAATCTCTGTGCTGAATCACAAGTACTTATAAAGTCTATTGATTCACTCCTGTAATAATCTAGGTAGTACTCATGCAGTGCCCCAATCACACTGTCTCTCTCTGTCTACTCTTGCAATCACCCTGACAGAACCATGTCCTTATCTAATCTCTGTGCTGAAACACAAGCACTTATAAACTCACCCTGCTGTGAACTACCAGCACTCTACCTACCCAGTCACTGTCCATGCACTTGTACAATGACTCAGGCATTAACACATGCAGTGCTACAGTCAAATGTGCACAATCTATGGAGGCCCCTAACCCTCTGTAGACCACTGATTCACTCCTGCAATACTCCAGATGGTACTTATGCACTGCCCCAATCACACTGTCACTCTCTGGCCACTCTTGCAATCATCCTAACAGAACCATGTTCTTATCTAATATCTGTGCCAAAACACTAGCACTTATAAACTCCCCCTTCTCTGAACTACCAGCACTCTATCTGCCCAGACACTGTCTATGCACTTGTAGAATGACTCAAGCATGAAGAGACACTGTGCTACAGTCAAATCTGCACAATCTATGCAGGCACCTAACCCTCTGCAGACTACTGATTCACTCCTGCAATAATCCAGATAGCACTTATGCACTGCCAAAATTACACTGTCACTCTCTGTCCACTCTTGCAATCATCCTGACATCCTGTTCTTATCTAATGTCTGTGCTGAAACACAAGCACTTATAAACTCACTCTGCTGTCAAGTACCAGCACCCTACCTACCCAGTCACTGTCCATGCACTTGTACAATGACTCAGGCATTAACACACACGCAATGCTATAGTCAAATGTGCACAATCAATGCAGGCCCCTAACCCTCTGCAGACTACTGATTCACTCCTGCAATAATCTTGATAGAATTCATGCAGTGCCCCAATCAGACTGTCACTCTCGGTCCACTCTTGCAATCATCCTGACAGGACAATGTCCTTATCTAATCTCTCTGCTGAAACACAAGCACTTATAAACTCACCCTGCTGTGAACTACCAGCACTCTATCTACCCAGTCACTGTCCATGCACTTGTACAATGACTCAGGTATTAACACGTGCAGTGCTACAGCCAAATGTGCACAATCTATGCACGCCCCTAACCCCCTGCAGTCTAATGATTCACTCCTGCAATAATCCAGATAGAACTCATGCAATGCCCCAATAACACTGTCACTCTCTGTCCACTCTTGCAATCATCCTGACAGAACCATGTTCTTATCTAATCTCTGTGCCAAAACACTAGCACTTATAAACTCACCCTGCTGTGAACTACCAGCACTCTACCTACCCAGTCACTGTCTATGCACTCGTAGAATGGCTCAGGCATTAAGAGACACTGTGCTACAGTCACATGTGCACAATCTATGCAGGCCCCTAACCCTCTGCAGACTACTGATTCACTCCTACAATAATCCAGATAGTACTTATGCACTGCCACAATCACACTCTCACTCTCTGTCCACTCTTGCAATCATCCTGACAGAACTTTATCCTTATCTAATGTCTGTGCTGAACCACAAGCATTTATAAACTCACCCTGCTGTCAAGTACCAGCACTCTACCTACTCAGTCACTGTCCATGCACTTGCACAATGACTCAGGCGTTAAGACACACAGTTCTACAGTCAAATATGCACATTCTATGCAGGCACCTAACGCCCTGCAGGCTACTGATTCACTCCTGTAATAATCTAGGTAGTACTCATGCAGTGCCCCAATCACACTGTCTCTCTCTGTCCACTCTTGCAATCACCCTGACAGATCTATGTCCTTATCAAATCTCTGTGCTGAAACACAAGCACTTATAAACTCACCCTGCTGTGAACTACCAGCACTCTATCTACCCAGTCACTGTCCATGCACTTGTTCAATGACTCAGGCATTAACACGTGCAGTGCTACAGCCAAATGTGCACAATCTATGCACGCCCCTAACCCCCTGCAGTCTATTGATTCACTCCTGTAATAATCTAGGTAGTACTCATGCAGTGCCCCAATCACACTGTCTCTCTCTGTCCACTCTTGCAATCACCCTGACAGATCCATGTCCTTATCTAATCTCTGTGCTGAAACACAAGCACATATAAAGTCATCCTGCTGTGAACTACCAGCACTCTACCTACCCAGTCACTGTTCATGCACTTGTACAATGACTCGGGCATTAACACACGCAGTCCTACAGTCAAATGTGCACAATCTATGCGGTCTTATACCCCCCTGCAGACGAGTGATTCACTCCTGAAATAATCCAGATAGTACTCATGCAGTGCCCCAATCATACTGTCACTCTCTCTCCACTTTTGCAATTATCCTGACAGAACTATATCCTTATCTAATCTCTGTGCTGAACCTCAAGCACTTATAAACTCACCCTGCTGTTAATTACCAGCACTCTACCTACCCACTCACTATTCATGCACTTGTACTATGACTCAGGCATTAACACACATAGTGCTGCAGTCAAATGTGCGCAATCTATGCAGGCCCCTAGCGCCCTGTAGACTACTGATTCACTTCTGTAATAATCCAGCTAGTACTCATGCAGTGCCCCAATCACACTATCAGTCTTTGTCCACTCTTGCAATCATGCTGACAGAAGCATGTCCTTATCTAATCTCTGTGCTGAATCACAAGCACTTATAAAGTCATCCTGCTGTGAACTCCCAGCACTCTACCTACCCAGTCACTGTCCATGCACTTGTACAATGACTCAGGCATTAACACATGCAGTGCCACAGCCAAATGTGCACAATCTATGCAGGCCCCTAACCCTCTGCAGACGACTGATTCTCTCCTGCAATAATCCAGATAGTACTTATACACTTCCCCAATCCCACTGTCACTATCTGGCCACTCTTGCAATCACCCTGACAGATCTATGTCCTTATCTAATCTCTGTGCTGAAACACAAGCACGTATAAACTCACCCTGCTGTGAACTACCAGCACTCTACCTACCCAGTCACTGTCCATGCACTTGTACAATGACTCAGGCATTAACACACGCAGTGCCACAGTCAAATGTGCACAATCTATGCAGGCCCCTAACCCTCTGTAGACTACTCATTCACTCCTGCAATAATCCAGATAGTACTTATGCACTGCCCCAATCATACTGTCACTCTCTGTCCACTCTTGCAATCATCCTGACAGAACCATGGGCCCGATTCACAGAACTAACTTAAGACAAAATCCTAAACTTACTACCATTTTGGTATTCACAGAATGCACTTACTGCTTTTGGTTTTCACAGAATGCACTTACTACTTTTGGTATTCACAGAATGGATTTACGACTACTAACTTTACGTCCGCACTCGGGCTGGAAATTTCGGCCCGGAGGCGGAGCTTCCGGGCCGGAGGCGGAGCTTCCGGCCCGGAGGTGGGGATTCCGGCCAGTGGCGGAGATTTAGCCATGGCCAAAATCTCCACCTCCGGCCCGGAAGCTCCGCCTCCGGCCCGGAAGCCCCGCCTCCGGCCCGGAAGCTCCGCCTCCAGGCCAGAAGCTCCGCCTCCGGGCCGGAATTTCCGGCCCGAGTGCGGACCTAAAGTTAGTAGTCATAAATCCATTCTGTGAATACCAAAAGTAGTAAGTGCATTCTGTGAATACCAAAAGTAGTAAGTGCATTCTGTGAATACCAAAAGTAGTAAGTTTAGGATTTTGTCTTAAGTTAATTCTGTGAATCGGGCCCAACGTTCTTATCTAATCTCTGTGCCGAAACACTAGCACTTATAAACTCACCCTGCTGTGAAGTACCAGCACTCTATCTACCCAGTCACTGTCTATGCACTTGTAGAATGACTCAGGCATGAAGAGACACCATGCTACAGTCAAATGTGCACAATCTATGCAGGTCCCTAACCCTCTGCAGACTACTGATTCACTCCTGCAATAATCCAGATAGTACTTATGCACTGCCACAATCACACTGTCACTCTCTGTCCACCCTTGCATTCAACCTGACAGAACCATGTTCTTTTCTAATGTCTGTGCTGAAACACAAGCACCTATAAACTAACTCTGCTGTCAAGTACCAGCACTCTACCTACCCAGTCACTGTCCATGCACTTGTACAATGACTCAGGCATTAACACACGCAGTGCTACTGTCAAATGTGCACAATGTATGCGGTCTCCTAGCCCCCTGCAGACGAGTGATTCACTCCTGAAATAATCCAGATAGTACTCATGCAGTGGCCCAATCACACTGTCACTCTCTGTCCACTCTTGCAATTATCCTGACAGAACCATGTCCTTATCTAATCTCTGTGCCGAAACACAAGCACTTATAAAGTCACCTTGCTGTGAACTACCAGCACTCTATCTACCCAGTCACTGTCTATGCACTTGTAGAATGACTCAGGCATGAAGAGACACCGTGCTACAGTCAAAAGTGCACAATTTATGCAGGCCCCTTGCCCCCTGTAGACTACTGATTCAGTCCTCTAATAATCTAGGTATTACTCATGCAGTGCCCCAATCACACTGTTACTCTCTGTCCACACTTGCAATCATCCTGATAGAACCATGTTCTTATCTAATCTCTGGGCTGAAACACAAGCACTTATAAACTCACCCTGCTGTCAACTACCAGCACTCTACCTACCGAATCACTGTCCCTGCACTTGTACAATGACTCAGGCATTAACACACGTATTGCTACAGCCAAATGTGCACAATCTATGCAGGCGTCTCACCCCCTGCAGACTACTGATTCACTCCTGCAAAATCCAGGTAGTAGCCATGCAGATCAGCAATCACAGTGTCACTCTCTGTCCACTCCTCCTATCATCCTGACAGAACCCTGACTTTATCCAATCACTATGCAGAAGCTCAAGCACTTATAAACTCACCCTGCTGTCAACTACCAGCATTTTACCTATCAAGTCACTGTCCATGCACTTGTACAATGACTCAGGCATTAAGAGACATAGTGCTACATTTACATGTGCACAATCTATGCGGTCCCCTAACCCCCTGCAGAGTACTGATTCACTTCTGCAAATACCCAAGTAGTAGCCATGTAGAACGTTATATACAATGTGTTTCTTTAGTAATACATTAGTATATTTTATAAATTTATTTTAATAATTTCATATATACATTTTTTTTCTTTACAGGTATTGTTCATCATCATTAATAAAATGCTTACCATGACTAGAGTAACACAAAAGAGGAAACAACAAAAAAAGGAGCATTATTTGAAGAAAACAGAACAGCAAAAATTAGATGAACTACAACATGTGGGAAAAAAGAAAAAGTCTTTTGGTAAGAGAACAAAAGAATTTATTAAAAAACGTTCAAAAGCTAAAAACAGTGTGCACAATGTGGATTGTACAAAAAATGCCTCAACAACAAACAAGAATGAAAAGAAGAAAGGAGAAGTTAATGGGAAAATGCATTCTGAAGAATCAATGTATGGTAAAAGGAGAAAGAATCAGTTTGAAGAAATTAGAAAGAGAATGTTTTACAATAGAGTTGTTTTTAATTTGTTGATAGATGTGAAGAAATATAAAAAAGATCAGTATTTTATCAAAAGAAGAAACAGATTGAAACTATTGTTGAGAAGGGTTTTGAATTAAAAAGGAAATTATTCATTTTAGTTATTAAACAGAATTCGATCACTTGATAAGCCAATACATTTTATGAAGGCCAAAAGTAAGAAGAAGAGAGCAATTAACAGAAGTAACTTTTGTGATTTTTTTTGGGTGAATGGAAACACAGTTCAAGTTCAGAGCCTTTTTTTACTGAAGAGTTATTTTCAAACCAATACATTATTGCTTGCAGTTGATACCAGTGGCCGAGCTTATGAGGTTAGAAATGGTTGTCCAAGTGAGAAAGAGAAGATGGCTCCCAGAAATGTAGAAGAAGTGACAGCTGATGAAGTTCTGGGAAGATGTTCTAAATCTCCAGTGTATACTTGGGATTGTAGTATATAGTATACAACAAGAATCTATTGATATTTTAAGCTATTTCTTACGAGTCTATAGTAAAAAAAAGTCTTAAACAAAAGATAAAGATGTTGCAAGGACTAGATCCTTGCAGAGTGAGAAAAAATACTGGTTTGCAAGGTCATTCTCTGGCTTGTCTTTCTAGAAAAGTATGTCAAAGTGTTTTTCATCATTTTAGAATGTTAGCAGTACATCATTCTCAAATGCGGAAGTTAGTCAGAAGATTGTATTACGCAAAAGTCCAGCTATAATTTTGAATGATTTAAACAGTGCTCTTTTGCATGGGTCAGTATCAGATGTAAAAAAGGTTTGTGATGAAATAGAGTTTTGTTACTTTGGTCCTGAAGAAGAGAGTGGACAAAGTGAGACATTGATAGAAGTAGGTGTTGAAGAAAATGTGGAAAATAGTAGTACAGAGAAGTTTGAAGAACAAATTACAAAGTTTAAGGTAATTTCCTGTGAGAGGCCAAATTATACTTGTATTTGTTGTCAACGAACTCACTATAAAATTCAGACTAGATCTGCTGATCTGTATTTAAAAAGTGAAACCGAAAATAATGATAAGTGGAAGGAATTTGCAACCTATTTGTTGGTAGAGGATTGCTTTGATTTGGGTACTGATCAGCGTATTTGTAAATAATGTTATAACAAATTAGACGATAATAAAATGCCTGCTAGAGCTGTCCATAATAACCTAGAGTTGGTAACTATTCCTCCAGAACTGATAGATTTAAACACATATGAGTCTATTCTGATTCAATATGTGCACCCATTTCAGGCTATTGTTCGTATGGAGCCTAAAACTAAGGGTGGGCAGAATTTGTGTAGTCGCGCTTCGCAAATCTCTGCGAAATGGTTAGAAAATCTCCGCGAACATGCAGAAATTCCACGAACACGTGCAATTGATTGTTCACAATGCTTTTTTCCTGTTCGCGACCGCCGTTTGCGTGCTCGGGGGGAAATATCTCGCGAACACGCATTATGAGATCGCGAAGAAGCAAATAATTCCGCAAAGCCGCTGAAAGCAGAATTTTGGGCAATTCCGCGTTCTCCGCGGAACGCGAAATTACCCAAATTACCCAACTTCCGCGAGCGGAACGGAATTTACCGCCCAGGCCTACCTAAAACAGGTAAATTGCCTCCTACAGATTTACAGAGAGGATTCAAAGGTAGAGTTGCATATTTACCTTTAGATTTAAAGAAAAATATTGAAACTATTGGTGTAGAGAATGTAGAAAGTGAAGCACTAGTTATTCTAGTTAATGGTGTTCCTACTAAGAGTAAGAAAATCTGGCAGGAATTATGGATGTCAGGAAAGTGCAAAAGGCCACATTATATCTTATAAAAAACAATGATTACTACAAAAATATGTATGTGGAAGAAGAAAAAATACTTTTAGGAGATTATAGTGAAATGTCAAGTGGTCAAATTGAGAAAGTGGACATGTTTAAAAGTGAAGAAATTTATGAACATTACAGTGTACATCCACTTCATTCAAATGAAGTTATGGGTAATACTATTGAATTATTCCAAATGAAGAAAGCGAAGTGGACTCCCATGAGTGTATGGGAAAAAAGTTTGGAAGCTCGTTGTTTTCCGCAGCTGTTCCCAACTGGAAAAGGTGGTTGATATGACGAACGATCAGTGCAGATTCCTGCATCAGAAAATCAGACAACAAGATTGTATGCAGAAGAGCCAAGATTTCGACAATGTATCCCATATATATTTCATCTTTTGTTTGAGAGCGACTTGTCTGGACTTTCATATGCAGTCAACCACATATTAAAAACAGGAGTACATCTTTAAAATGTTTCTGCAGTGGAATTTATGGATAAAGTACATCAGAGAGATCATTTAGACGATCATTTAGAATCTCAATTGATTAATTTGATGGCATGTCAGCGCGGTACTAATGAGCATTGGTATCGTCGTCATGGAGAACTTAAATGTATGCTTAGGAACTTAGGAACTCTTACGTGGTTTGTTACCCTAAGCTGTGCTGAATACGCTTGGGATGATTTACTTGAATTTCTTCGGGAAGCAAATTCAAATATTAAAAATATTGAAAACAAGATACCTGGAGAATTGTGTTCTTCAGATTCTGTAAATGTATGCAGATATTTCACCCATAGGTTTGAAGCTATGATGTCTTTTATCTGCAATAAAAAGTTATTGATTTCTTTTGGAGAAAGGAGTATCAAGCTGGAGGTGCTCCTCATATACATATGCTGTTATGGATCAAGTATGCACCCAAATTTGGAACTGATTTGGATGACACTGTTTTATCTTTTATACAAGATTATGTTGCATGTGTTACACCAAAAAGAACAGAAGAAAACACTTTAAGGCAACAAGTGTTATGATTCCAAAGTCATCGTTGTGGCAAATATTGTCGACGGAAATAAAAGTTGAAGGAAAAGTTTTATAACAAATGTCGTTTTGGATTTCCATGTTCAGTAATATCCAAAGGAAGAGTAAACAGTTTCATGTCAGCAGTGAGACATACCATCACTAGAACATCTCCAAAAAATACGTACAATTTGAGAAGAAGTGAAGAATCAAATTATATCAATGATTATAATCCAGTTATTCTCTCAATGTGGAATTCTAATATGGATATCCAGTATGTTCCATTGCTGTTGCTCTGTATGTAACATCATATATAACAAAATCAGAAAAGACGGAGTTGAAAGAAATGTGGGAAGAAATTTCCCACGAGAAGAGGCTTAGTAAGAAATTGTATAGTTTTAGTTTGAAGATGTTATCCCATTGAGAGATAGGAGCATACGAATGTTCGGATCAGTTGTCATCTGCAAGTTTATATTCAAAGTCAAGAGGGATCATTTGGGTGAGTCTAGGTCTTGCTGCTACGCGAAATCGAGTACTTAAACCTATACAAGAAATCGAATATTTAGCAGTAATGAACGGGGAAGTACAGATCTTGTCAAAACAAACATGTTGGATACATTCTATCCCAATAGAAGTTGTCATCTTAAGAACATATGTCTCTGTGAAGTGCTGCAATTTTACAGTTTTAAGAAAAATACTACAGCAACCATAAATGAAGGAAAATATGCAGTGATTGGTTCAGAAGGATGTTTGGTGAAACATAGTAAAGGAAATCTGATTAATCACAGGAAACTAAGTTGTGATACTGATGATAAAAGAGAATTTTACAATTTAGCACTTTTGCAACTGTTCAAGCCTTGGCGTACGGAATTGGAATTACTTGGAGATTTTCAATGCTATGAAGATTCTTTCAATGCATGTAAAGATAGCATTGAATGCCCAGTTTTTGCAAATTATCTCAAAATGTTGAATGAAGAAATTGATCAAGAAGCCACTATTGCAGCTGATATTGCTAGAGACAGTTCTCAAGACAGTCAAAGTTCTGCTGCTCTGAGTCAGGATCCACTAGGACAACCAATTCTTGAAAATGAAGCAGCAATCGCCATGAATGAAGTGGAAACAGCAATGCATCAAGCTCAAGAAGATTATATGGACTTAGAAAACTTGGAAGAACAACTAAATATTGAACAGAAAGAAATATATCAGCAAGTTAAACAACAGATCGACCATGATTTTCTTCATGAAAAGAAAGAATGCACATGGTCAATCTGTTGTTTATTTTCATGTTCCACAGGTAGCATTAGTAAACGATGTAATGTAATTCTTTTAATGTTGCGTGCTGCCAATCCAGTTGGAGCAGTTACAACACAAGACAAATGTCAGTCAGTTATTTTCCATAGATAAGTGGTCAAAACTTTAATCAAGAAACTTTTTCCTGTACCAGCTTGACCACTAATATACATTCTCTTACAAAGAAGCATTTTATATATGTGTGAATTGTATTATATGCTATGTTAATGATGATGTTATTTTATGCAATGTGCAGAGATTGTTCACCATGTTGAAAATATTTTTGACATAGATTTGTTTTTTTTTCAAACAATCTTATTGATTGTTTTTCTTTTGCCCGCTGTTATGTGATGAGTGACATTGAAATCACTATTTATAGTGAAATTCAATATATTCTGAGAACAGCAAAAAAGGCAAACAAAACAATTTATATTATGCTTAAATGATGTTGTATTTATAAATGATAATATCATATATTATAACTGTATTTTTTCTTCTCTTTTACAGATCCTAATTCTAAAGTTAAAAGTTTTTAAACTTTAAAATATACCAAACAACTGCAAAAAAAATTACAATATTTTGATATCTACTACTGTAAAGGTAAGGTTAAGTAATCCAAACACTATCCATTGACTACTACATTCATCCATCCACTATTCATACACACCTTTAAACACCTACTCACTGCTTATTAATGTCTAAAATACCTCAGGTACTAACCATACAGTTCACCAATCACTATGTTACTGGTAATGCAGTTTTCAAGTCATTTACTACTAGCATTTACTAATTCAATACCTCTCTCAGTACCCAAGCAGTTATGCATTTTCTCAGATGATCTCCTTGCAATACTCTAATCATTCAGTAGAACTATGTCCTTATCTAATCACTGTACCAAAACACAAGCACTTATAAACTCACCATGCTGTCAACTACCAGCACTCTAACTATGCAGTCTATGTATCCTCCTGTCTATCCCATACACTTCTCCAATCACTTATCCACCACTATCTACTTATCCTATTACTCTGCCAATACCAGCACTATCATCTTATCCTATCACTCCGCCAATACCTCAGCACTCATAAATTGTATAATATTCTATTCGCAGCTCTGTAATCATACCAATTACTAGTAATGTACTTATAGAGTGGCCTAGCCACTAACACAAGTAGACCTCCAATATTCTGTACAGTATGCATGCTGACTTCCAACCAGGTATATACTATTATACATTCATGCAAATTCTCACTTACTACCCATGCAGCCTAGAAATCCTCCTGTTACTCCCATGCACTTCCTCAATCACCCATCCAGCACTATCTACTCATCCTATCATTCCGCCAATACGTAAGTACTTATAAATTGACCAGGCACTCTCTTTGCAGCAGTGTAATCATTCCAATTACTAGTGATGTACTTAGGGAGTGGCCTAGCCACTAACACAAGTACACCTACAATATTCTCTGCACTATGCATCCACATACATACTATTGAAACACTCTTCTAAATACTAAGGCAGTAGCCATAGCACCTAGCATTCCTCCTGTCACTCCCATGCACTTCCTCAATCCCCCATCCAGCACTCTCTTCTTATCCTATCACTCCAACAATAGTTAAGCACTTATAAATTGACCAGGCACTCTCTTTGCAGCACTGTTTTCATTCCAATTACTAGTGATGTACTTATGGAGTGGCCTAGCCACTAACACAAGTACACCTACAATATTCTCTGCACTATGCATGCACACCTCTAACCACATACATACTATTGGAACACTGTTCTAAATACTAAGGTAGAACTCGTGCAACCTAAGATTCCGCCTGTCACTCCCTTGCACTTCCTCAATCACCCATCCAGCACTATCTACTCATCCTATCATTCCACCAATACCTAAGCACTTATAAATTGACCAGGCACTCTCTTTGCAGCACTGTAATCATTCCAATTACTAGTGATGTACTTATGGAGTGGCCTAGCCACTAACACAAGTACACCTACAATATTCTCTGAACTATGCATGCACACCTCTAACCACATACATACTATTGGAACACTCTTCTAAATACTAAGGTAGTAGCCATATAACCTAGCATTCCTCCTGTCACTCCCATGCACTTCCTCAATCACCCATCCAGCACTATCTTCTTATCCTATCACTCCACCAATAGCTAAGCACTTATAAATTGACCAGGCACTCTCTTCGCAGCACTGTAATCATTCCAATTACTAGTTATGTACTTATGGAGTGGCCTAGCCACTAACACAAGTACACCTACAATGTTCTCTGTCCCTCCCATACACCTCCTCAATCACCCATTCACACTTTCTTAAGCACCTCCAATCTAATATCCTCCTCATTCATTAGAAATAGTCTTATGTAATCATGCATGCACTAGTGATGCATTCATATATTCACCATTTACTACTAATGCATTCCTTCACTCAATCATACTCTACAGATATACTCAAGCAAACCTTCATACATAATCATGCAATTCTTCTTCTTTTTTTAACCAGATAAGGTAGTTCTGAGAAGAACTTTTTTTTTCTTCTTTTTTCTTTTATATTTTTTTGTGGTTTTTGAAGAATTTAGAATTTTTGGGGGGTGTTTTTCTAAAGACTGAACAAAAAAAGCATCAAAGTAAACTATCAACTTTTGAAATTAATTACCATTCCAACAAGAAAAAAAAAACAATGAACATTGGTGTTTTCCATAACATATCACCTTTTTGCACTTGATGCAGTGCTGTTCCAAAAAAGCGAATTCAGGCCTAATATTGAGAGGAGCCATGGATGTCGATGCTCCGGAGGTGCTGGCAACTCCTGGTGCTGGATTTTCTGCTGCACGTCGCATTTCTTCTCATGCCAGATTGCATGGATGAATAGTACGAAGATGTTTGTACATACTAGCCTTTCCACAGGAGTATTTCTTATTACTGCCTCTTGACAGCACCCTGTCACACAGCTTGCATGTCACCTTTGTGGCATTTACTTTTTTTTCTCCCTCAGGAAAAGTAAAAAACTTCCGCACCACTGACTCCGGTCTCTTCTTGGGTGGTGCCTCCTCTAACACCTCTTCAGCTGAAGAAACTTGAACTTCTCCCTGATGAGATGCCATTGCAAGTGTTCAGGTTTAAATCAACACCAAAAAAAAATCAAATGACTTCTAGAAGGAGAAGAGATATTTCCCTTAAGCTGCTCCAAGAAGAATGAAGAAAATGGGTGGGATCCTTCAACTATTACAGTGGGAAATATTAGGAACCAATCAAATCCTTTTTTTTAGGGTCACATGGGATGCGCGTACCTAGCGCGTACGGAGAACGCATCCGACGCGACTCCGCGAAAATATTCCTAACAATATTATGTATATTAGAAGTAGAAATATATTATTTTTATAAATAATTTAGATAATCTCTTGCCCTAATATGTGCATTAAAGTTACATACATATAGTTTTACAGTATAAAAAGTTTTGCGGGAATCGCGCACCCAGAGCGCACGGAGAACGCACCCGACGTGACTCCACGAAAATATATACAAAACTAATATAAGTTTATTACAAGCACAAATATATTAGTTTTATGAGTAGTTTAGATAATCTCTTGCCCTGATATGTATATTAAAGTTACATACATATAGTTTTCAATGTAAATGTTTTTACGGGAATCGCGCACCCAGCGCGTCCCAGCTCGTTTATGACGTCATGCGGGTCCCGCCACCGCGCATGTGACGCAAATACGCGGGAGCAGGAATCGTGTACCTATTGCGCACATCACGCGATATTATACATATATAACGTAAAACGAAAACACGCACCTGTCACACACCGTACATGGATCCTTCACGACTTTTCCAATATGGCGGCTGGAGTACGCACACCCACCGTTTTCGGTGCGTGTTGGCTGTGCGTAAAAAAATATTTTAAAAGACAAAGGATATTATATAATTGAATTGAAAATGAAAAACTTTTTATAGATTAATACAGTTTTAATTTTGTAAAAGAAAAAAATTCAATTTTCAGAAAAGTATATCATATTGTTCAACAAATATTACATTTACAAATTAACAATTAAAAACCTCAAAAAAAATCAGTAAAAAACATACATATAAAGATCATTATACTTAAAAATATACATTTAAAAAACCTTTGAAATTCACTTAAAAAACCATAGGTTTTAGGCACGTTATAGTTAGAAATTTGCATTTAAAAAGCCTTAGAAATTCACTGAAAAAACCATAGGTTTCCGGGGCGTGATAGTTAGTTGGACATTTTGATCGTACAAACCCTGTGAAATTCCCCTGTTATAGTTAGTTCAGCTAACTATAACTCGCGCCCCCGCAATGCACTGCTGATGATGTCACATATTACATCACTCATGACATGGTCAGTGACATCACTGATGACATCACTGATGACCTCTCAAATGACATCACTGATGACATCACTGATGACATCATCCATGTGATAATTTGATGCATCTTCTCACACCCTAATACAACCTTTGATACACCCACTCTAAATTACAGACTGCCATTCTCAAAACCATAGACACTCCAACACCAATAACTACATACCCACTCACTGATTCTTAGGTCTGCACACACATCCACTCACTCACCCATACAGTCACTCATACTTACAGTCACTCAGTACAGGACTATCATATGCACTCATACACATATATAGACACTCACACACCACCACTCATCCATAGAAGTACTCACACACCTAGTCAGTCATGCAAATAATTAATCACACTCGGATTTATTCACCTATACAGTTATACACACAGCAGCTCACTTACTCATACAAATACTACCACATTCTTACACTCTTATACAATCATTGATACAAGCTTGATACAAGCACACACTCATCCATACAGCCAATCTCACAATCACACTCTCTCACTTATAGCCATTTATGTACTCCAACACACATATATACTGCTTTTCACATATGTACCATACTCACCCACCCATACAGTCCATTACAGATGCACTCTTGAAACCATGCACCCAGTGAATCACCCACTCACACATCTATGCACAGAGTCACACACACCCCACCCACACAAACACTCAGGCACCCATACAGATACTCAGACAAAAAACAATAACCCATATAGACACTCATGTAGCTATTCACAAACCCATGCAGCATCTTACACACCAACAGACATACAGATACAGACATTCACACAGTTTACTCACTAACCCATCCATTCAGTAAGATACGTTTAATCACTCACTTATAGAGTCAGTCACGCACCTACTAAATCAACCAATCAGACACTTATAAACCCACTTATTTTCAATACGCCTTTCCCTATATATATTAAACATATTTAAACTTTACAGAAACACACAGGGCCCGATTCACAGAACAAACTTAAGACTAAATCCTAAACTTAGTACCATTCTGGTATTCACAGAATGCACCTAGTACTTCTGCTATTCACAGAATGAACTTACTACTTTTGCTATTCACAGAATGAACTTAGTACTTTTGCTATTCACAGAATGGATTTACGACTCCTAAACTTACGTCCGCACTCGGGCCGGAAATTCCGGCCCGGAGGCGGAGCTTCCGGGCCGGAGGCGGGGCTTCCGGGCCGGAGGCGGAGCTTCCGGGCCGGAGGCGGAGCTTCCGGGCCGGTGGTGGGGATTCCGGCCAATTTAGCTATGGCCGAAATCTCCACCTCCGGGCCGGAAGCTCCGCCTCCGGCCCGGAAGCTCCGCCTCCGGCCCGGAAGTCCCGCCTCCGGGCCGGAAGCTCCGCCTCCGGGCCGGAATTTCCGGCCCGAGTGCGGACGTAAGTTTAGGAGTCGTAAATCCATTCTGTGAATAGCAAAAGTACTAAGTTCATTCTGTGAATAGCAAAAGTAGTAAGTTCATTCTGTGAATAGCAGAAGTACTAGGTGCATTCTGTGAATATCAGAATGGTACTAAGTTTAGGATTTAGTCTTAAGTTTGTTCTGTGAATCGGGCCCATCGTCACTGGATGATGTCATCAGTGATGTCATCAGTGATGTCATTTGAAATGTCATCAGTGATGTCATCAGTGATGTCACTGACCATGTCATCAGTGATGTAATATGTGACGTCATCAGCAGTGCATTGCGGTGCCGAGAGTTATAGTTAGCTGAACTAACTATAACGGGGGAATTTCTCATGTTTTGTACAAGTGAAATGTCCAACTAACTATAACGCCCCTGAAACCTATGGTTTTTTCAGTGAATACATATATATACCTAGCTATAACATGACTTTAACCTTTAGTTTTTCCAGTGCATTTCTAAGGCTTTTTTAACCTAAAGTAAGATCTCATTCTTATACTTAAGCCTGCGGGTGGCCAACTTTCCACCATGGACGGCCTTTGGGAAGCCAACCCCCGCTACGAATGGTCTTTGCCAATGCACAGCATGGAGTAGGCCACAGGGCCTGGCCCGCCCCCGGAGGGTTGGGTGTGGGGCCTGGCTGCAGCAGGATCTTAGTGTGATCCACGGTTTTCATACAATGTAAGGACCAGCAGTGTTATTAGAAAGGAAAGATCAGTGAAATGTGCACAAGATCCAAGGAACACCTATCTCCAAGAGCAAAGCAAGGAGCATAACGGTGATGAAAATATGCAGCAGGATGTTCACAGTGGTGAAATTAAGAGGACAACTGAACATTGAAATTATCAGCAGCTCTCCAACTGGATGAGAAAAGAGAAGTTTGCCTAATTATTATTGAACTGTAGGTCCTTCCTATTACCACACTGTAAAGATGACAATCTCTCAGTGAAATTGAACAAGTTTAATTGAAGTACAACATCCTCAGCTGAGACAACACTCTCCAGCTCCCAACTGCTTATTCTCTTGGTAACATTCCTTCCCAGGTCATCAGTGACCACACCACATTCTAATGCTGCCAGTACACAGATCATTACATATCTTCCTTCTTACATATTAAACAGAACAATAAAAACATGACAATAAACATTCCTAAAATAATAAAATAAATATTTTACATTACATTGTAGACTAACAAATTTGAGAATAGGATAACATCGCTAAACTTTACATATGTCAGCCATACTTCTTACAGCACCATCCTCCAAAATTACAACACTACGTTTGACTTCTATGACTCTGCATGGAGCTGAATATTTACTTTCTCCTTTATACACAAAACCTTTTTTTTTTACAACCACTAATTCACCTGGTGACACCACACAATGTCTCACTCCTTTTCTTTGATTGTAATACATATAATTTCTATTTTAAGAACTTAAAGCATTTCTTTTGATTTCATCACGATCAACCTCAATTCTCATCGTACGACCCACACTTCCACTCAACCACACAGGACACTCTTTCACATCAGGTTGTCTTCCTTTCAGAGAAACAAATGGAGAGACTCTTGTCACAGAATGGGGAGTCGTCCTGTACACCCACATCATTCTTCTCAACTCTTTCATCCACAGAAGGTGGTTAGCCAGTGAAAGTTGAATGTTGTCCATCACCAACCAATTTAGTCTCTCAACCAACCCATTAGCTTGTGGTCAGAAAAGAGCCACCCCCTCATGTACAATCCCCATGCCAGATAAATAATTCACCATTTCTCTTGACACAAACTGTGCCCCGTTATCCAACACAATGCTTTTGGGAATCCCTTCCTCCATAAATGCTTCTTGAAAAAACTCAATAATAGTTGAAGAATTCACTTCACCAACAGCTTTGAGCACAAACCATTTGGTATGATAATCCACTAAAATTAGGATGAATCTGCTCCTTAACCCCAACTTGGATATGGGTCCCAAGATATCAATTGCCAATCTCTCCCACGATCTGTCAGGAAAATCTGCAAGTCCCAGAGGTGGTTCTCTCGTCACTTTTGTTTTATCACTATTAGCACATGCTGCACAATTTTTTATCTTTTCTTTGACATCCCAATCCATTCTAGGCCACCAAAATGACTGTCTCGCCTTCCTTTTCACAATTCCCCTTCCCAAATTTCCCTTGTGAACAATGTCAAGAATCCTCCACTGAATACCTTTAGGAGGAACAAATTGGCTTCTTCTCATAAGCTTGTCACCAACCACGCGCAACTCCTCCTTGACTTTAAAATATTCAAGCATCTCACCACTCAAACTGTCAGTCTCTTGCCAACCACTCACAACTGTCTGTTCAATTTCTTTCATAATAACATCCTCTTGCTTCGCAGCTGCCCATTCTTCTGCCACTATTGCTAATCCTCCACTCAAAGATACGCTATCACTAGGTGCTACCTGAGCAATGACATCTTCAGACTCCACTTCCCCTGGCATCCTTGAAAGATAGCCCGCCACAACATTTTTGCTACCTTTCACATATTCATTCTTATAATTATAATCCATCACTGACAAAAGCCACCTAGTAATACGTGGTGTAACATTTCCTTCCAGTCCTCTTCCTCCTTTAAAAATATATGTCAGTGGTTTGTGATCTGTTCTAAGTCTAACGGGAATGCCTCACACATAAAACTTAAAATGATGTATTCCCCAACAACAAGCAAGAGCCTTCCTTTCAATCACGGAATATGTGGTTTCAGCACCCTGCAATCTCCTGGACGCAAAACCAATTATGCTTTCATCACCATTCTTGATCTGAGTCAACACAGCCCCAATACTAACCAACCTTACTAGCATCTGTTGACACATACGTTTTGGCAGAAACATCAAAGTGTCCTAAAGTAGGAGAATGAATAATACACCTCTTTATCTGTGAAAACGCAGCCTCACACTCCTCACTCCATACAAACTCAACCCCTTTCTTTAATATTTTTCTCAGTGGTTCAACAATTTCTGTAAATTCTTTTACAAATTTGGCAAAATATTCCACCAAACCTAAAAATTATTTTAATTCATCCTTATTCTGTGGCTTCAACGCTTTCTCAATTGCAGATACAATGCTTTTTTTAGGACTGATACCTTTAGCGTTAATAGTATGTCCCAAGTAGGTTACGTCACCCATTCTGATTTGACATGTCTCCTTTTTTACAGTTAAACCATGCTTCTGCAATCTTGACATTACTTCCTCAAATAATTTATCATGCTTACAATAATTCTTCCCCACAATGAGTATGTCATCCTGAAAGCACAACACATGCTTTAGATCACCAAATATGTTTTTCATAATTCTCTGAAATTCCGCAGGGGCTGAGGCAAGCCCAAACGGCATTCTCTTGTATTCGAACGCACCCAAACGAGTGACAAATGATCTTAAATGTCTGGATTGTGCATGTAAATCAACTTGGTGATGCACCACCACCCTCCATTGTCAACATTTCAGAAATGTTAGGTAGTGGTTGTCTGTCCACCAAAATACTCTTATTTAAGTCACGCAAGTCTATGCATAATCTGATCTTCCCATCTCCCTTGGGTGCCACCACAATGTGTGCCAACCATTCGGAAGCTTCAATGGGCTCGATTATCTGCTGTTGCAATAATTTATCAAGTTCCTCTTTTAAGAGCATTCTCATAGCATTAGGTACATTTCTCACTTTATCTACAATTTGTTTCACAACATTTTTTAGCTTGTGTGAAAACCCTTTTAATAATCCAAACTTGTCAGAAAAGACCATTGGATACTTCTTCACAAGATCACCACAACTTCCATCACGCACTTCTTTCACTTCATCAAAATCAGCCAATATAACTGGTTCAACAGCATTGGGATTTATGACAATCCCCAATTCACGCTGATGGCGCTACCCTAATAAATCTGAGCCATAATAGGTAACATACACTCTACCATGCACCTTACTTCCTTTAAAGGTAATCGTCATCCATATCATTCCCAAAATCTCAATTCTCCTTCCAGCATATCCCACAGCTTTTATATCTAGTTTATTCAATCAATACTCATCCATACTTTCCCAGTTACTTTCAAATGTTCGCTTAGAAATTAAGGTGAACAAACTACCTGAGTCCACTAAAACTCTCACCGACACCACCTCCAAAAGCACATGACAATGAGGTTTTTCCAACTTATCAGTACTTTCCAATTTCACATCACATCCATCCAATTTCTCTGCAATGTTCACAGCCTGAACCTCAGCATCCACCACTGAAATAATTTCAACAGTTGAAATCAGTTGTTCAACACTATCACACTGATTATCAAACTCAACTTCAACTTGTTGAACTCTTCTTGTACCACTGAGCTCTATTCTGGTCCAGCACATTTTTGCTAGATGACCTCTTTTTCCACATTTCCTACAAATGGTACTTCTGGCAGCACATCGCGCACTAGATGCTATGTGCCCAGGAGCACTTTAACTCTCTCCAATCTCCATTTTTTTCTTTTGTCTCCACTTCACTTTTACCTTTAACTTCAATACTTTTCTTTAAATCATTACCCCTTACAATATTTTTCGCCTTAGATTGCATCACCCCCACTACATCAACATTAGACTCTTTTTTTACAGTTCCTGTATTATCCATTTCCTTCAACCACATCGTTGTGTGCTCCATCCCTTTGGCAATTTTGATTGTTTCTTCAAGATTAGGATCCTTGATTAGAAACTTTTCTTTAATCCTTTTATCATTAGTACACCTAACAATCTGATCTCTAATCAAGGAATCTGTTAACTTTTCAAAAAGACACGACAATGTCAAACCTCTCAACGTAGCAACATAGGACGCTATGCCTTCATCTTGTCTCTGTAGTCTGGAGAAAAATGTATGCCTCTCCAACACCAGATTAGTCTTGGGGGTGAACTGAATGTCAATTCGACATTTCGTAAACGTTATTTGGTTGTCCGTCACCCATACCCAAAGATACTTCCTAATAAATTCTTCTCCCTTCAATCCCTAAATGGTGTAGTAAAATTGCTTGCCTTCTAAGAGGTCCATAGCGATCTCCACCACTATATACATAAGAAATAATTTTTTCCATTATTTCCATGGCACTGGTGGATCTCCAGGTGAGGATAAAAAAGGTGGAGGTGAAGCCATGGATTGTTCAGCCATACCTGCAATAAAACAACCACAACAATCTAAAACAAGAATTTAAAATGATAAATTAAAATAATTAACAAAGTATTTACAAGAGAATTCTACTGAAGTTAGCATAAATCCGTTGAAAGATGCTTGTTTTCTCAATGCCAAAGCGAGAGAAAAAAAACAACAAAGTTCTTTCCTCTAATGCTTCAGTGCACCATCCAATCCAAAGTCCTTTCCTTTAAAACTAATTTGAGAAAGGTAACATTCTTTCCTCTAATGCCTCAGTTCGACATTCAAAGAAGAAACACACGGAAGCAAACTAACGGTAATGACATCTGGGTAATGTTTGAATTTAAAATGACTGTTGTTTGTGATTTGAACATCCGTGTCAAGTATCATTAGTCTTGTGCAGATTTGTTTTGTAGACAGTGTTGTCTCACAGGATACACTCGATGAGATAGATAGGGTTCTTAAAAGTATTTTAAATTTGCTCCATGAACACTTGGTCAACCGTACACTTTGATTTTTCCAGCCAAGTAACTCAAAGATCGTAAACAGATTGATGCATGAGCACTTAGTAGCGTTGACCTGGAATCTAGCCTCCGAAGGAAGACATTGAAGCTTACTCATAACTGAAGTAATGTGATCATACCTTCTCATGACTGTCACTAACCTGGCTGCAGTATGGAAAATTGAGGCTGCAAGATGTGTTACAGAAAGGCCAGCAATGGTAGCATTACCCCACTCTGTTCTCACCATTGTCTAGAAAGGCAGCATGGCCAACCCACAATAGAATTGTCCAAACACAAGCAATGGGGCAGAAATGTCCTGTTAAGGAGGAGAACATATCACCCTCTTGTACAATAGATTGCTAAGTGGAACTGAAGCATTTGTTTCCATTGTCTGTATCTGGATATTGCTGTCGTTCAAGGACCGTAGCTTTAGACCAATTTACCTAGCTACGTTGCTTTAAGGGACCGGTAAAAAATTGGAGCAATGTCATTTCCTAGGGTTTTGATGAAGAAGTCTACAAAAGAGATCTCTCATCTATGAAAGGTCAATAAATCATGCTTTAAAATAAATGTGTGGATTTTCATGCTGCACACCTTCGCAGGAAATTGGCAAATAATGCAGGCAGATCAATATCTGGAACACCATGCACCTGCCCAGAAAACCTGAATCATGCATGAGGGCTGGAGACTGATCAATATATAAACAAGTATTGGCATAGCCATTTGGTCTTTCCAGGCTGGACCTTATAAGTATGTTTAGCCATGCAGCACATTAGTCTGGGGGCTGTGCCATCATGGATTGAACAGTTGGCACTAGCAAACCTGCATATTATATTTGTTTCATTAATTATTTTTACAAATGTGAAATAGCTTGTAAACTTTTATAGACAATAAAAAATTGGTGCCTTTTAAGGGTCTGCTGTTCAAATGCCAAAAAAGCATCAGGAACAACTACAAGGTAATATTGCACAAACAGGTCTCCCTTTGAAGTCATATAATGAAAGCAAACAGTCGGTTTGGGATGTAGCGGGCATAAGTACAAGAAAATGTTGGAGCGTGGAGCTGCACCAAAATTGGCAGCACGATGTTCTGACATTTCCAAAACACAACCCCGGTGTTTTCCCTAGGGCTGCAGCTAAAACTAGCTGGTTAGCACCAATATAGGCACCTTTGCACCATAGTGTAAGGTTGTCTGCAGGGAATGATTATTTATTTGCAGGAAGGTGTCCCTATCTACACATAAACAATCAATAATGATGATGTGTTACTTATATGGTGCTGCATTCTGCAGCAAACATAGAAGTAGCAAATCGCCATAATTTAATGTTTGTTTACGTGCAGGGAGAGACACCTTTCTGCACATAAACAATCATTAACCCCTTCTGTGCCACGCCCTTTCCCCCTCCTGTGCCGGGCGTTTTATTAGTGGGTGGGGTTCATGACGAGATAGTCTCGTCATGGGCACAGCGCAACCGTGCTCCATGACGAGACTATCTCGTCATGGGCACTGAAGAGGTTAAAGAAATTTTGCTCTTTCCATGTGTGCTGCAGAAATAAAAGTCTTTCTCCTCGTTGTGCCATTCTAATGCCTGCTGTTGCATGGCGTTAGTTTTTTGGTTGCCTCCGATTTGCACCTCCTTGTAAATCTGGAGCAGCATCAAAAAGCAGTGGGTGTTGCGGTGGTACGCCCATGGCAACAGCCATTGCATGTCACTGTCATGCAGATACCTGCCTGAAATGGTACCATATTTACAAAGCGGCATTAAGCCACAAAAAGTGGCTTAAAGCCACTTTGTTAATATGGTGCAGGGCATTGCACCACCAGAACGTCACAAACATTGATGTTCTGGTGGCGTTATCACCTTGTAAATATGCCCCAGCATCTGTAATTTAACTTCTTCTTTGAATACACAGCAAATGTGATTAGATAAGAACATGATTTATAAATCTGTTCACAGAGGAGCTTGGAGTAGGAATCGCGATATTCACTATATTTTCGCTTCTTGGTGTAAAGAAGGAGCTGCTGTAGCTTGCTGGACAGACTGCTATATGCGCTTTACTATAAAGAAAAACTACATTTAGACATATATGGAACAGTGCTGGAAATAACTTACAAGTACATCGCTAGAAATGTTTACAACCATTACAATACTTTTTGCAAGAGGGTGTTGAACAGCGATCAGCTTTAACTTGTGCAAGCCGGGACTTTTGCTAACGTGTTAACCTGATGCCCCTTCAATAATAACTGAACATTGTTTCCTGGCAATCTTTCATATGCAGAAACTCTTCACAGAAAGCCAGCTGCTGGGACTGGATTCTGCTTAAGATTCCAGTGGTGGTTGAACTGTTAGGGTTGAAATCTTGACTGGCAGTTGTTGCAGTCCTCCTCCCTGGTTCCCACCTACTTGGTGGACCTAAATAAAGAGGAAGAAGTAACTCACTCTCTCCGTGTCACTTCTTTTCAGTGGCGATGAGCAGGCCTTCACGACTGACCAGGGTGCTTATGGTTTGAAGATTTTGGAGATGCTAACCTTTTCTTCCATTTCAAGATTGGCTCGTTTCCAGATTGTTTTTCCAGGTTGTTGGACTTCCTACTCCTTGCGGTCTAGCTGTGCCTTGTGCCAGTTAGGGCATTGGGCAAGTTTGGCAGGCGCTCACGCTTGGGCAGGCGCCCAAGCTGCACCCTGCACGTGATCCATTATTTGCATGTGTGCGCTCAGGGAAATATGAACTGTGCGCTGTGACGTATTTTCAATGCCACCGCTAGAAGGCATTACGGAATGAATGTGTTGCTTAGCAACTACTACGCTGTTTGTGCTTACATTTGAACAACCACAGTGGCCTCTGCACTTGACAGCACTTAATCACGCAGCGCTGCAGCTACTACAAGGCAAAACGAGGGGTGTGCTAGTTTTCCTACAATCGGATCGCGGTGATTCGCACACCTTCACAGTTTCGAGTTGGTGTGATTGCGGTGATTTACACACCTTTGTTTCAAGTGGGAGTTTAATACTTCCAGTCTGTACTACACTACGGTGCTGCTGGGATTCAAACTGCTGTAGGAAAGGTAACTTTAGCAGCGAATCACAGTGTTCACGGGGATACTGTTGAGCTGAAACATCAAGTGCTGAAATACAGCTGCCCTTGCATCAGCGGCAGATGTATTTCAGCGCTTGATGTTTCACTTATTTAAAAAGGAGATGGGTGTAACATTTTTTCAGGATGATATTCTGATTTATGGTGGGACTAAGGAGGAACACGATTCTAGACTCATCAAAGTTTTGAGTATTTTGGAAGGTAAAGGGCTTACTATTGAATTCTCTAAATGTAAGTTTGCATGTGAAAGTGTAACGTATCTAGAACATGTCATTGATCGTAATGGTGTTAGACCTAAGCCTTCTTTGGTCTCATCAATTGAAAATGCACCGACTCCTACCAGTAAGGATAAATTCAGGTCTTTCTTAGGCATGGCAGAATTCTGTGCCAAATATGTTCCCAATTTTGACTACTGATGCAAGTAACAAGGGTTTGGGCGCAGTTTAATCTCAGTATGATTGTAAAGGCAAAGAACACATCATTGCCTTTGCCTCTAGGTCTCTGTCTCCATGTGAGGAAAAATATCCAATCATTGAGAGGGAGGCCTTAGAGTGTGCTTAGGGTCTCGATCATTTTGAATCATTTACATGGGGGAAAGTTTGCACCTTAAGATGTGACCATAAGCCTTTAGTTAAAATTTTGACCACTAAAGGTTCTTCCAGACTTGCTAGAATTTCAATGCGAATGCAGAATTTTACTTACAGAATTGTTTATACTCCTGGCAAAGACAACTTTGTTGCTGATTTTCTTTCTAGAATGCCTGTTATGTTGGAAAAGTGTGAAGATGACAAATGGAATGATTTTCAGGTGGCATTAGTTAACGACCAGGAGTGTCCTGCAATCAACAAGATTGAATGGGAGACTGAATTTCATAATGACGAAACTCTAACTAAAGTTGTGTCTTTCGTGTTGGATGGTTGGCCCCGTAAAGATAGTCTACCTGATACGGTCAAACCTTTTTGGGAGGTCAGATCTGAACTTTCTTGTTGTGATGGATTTTAGTTAAGAGGAGAGAGAATTGTACCTCCTATGAATCTTCGTTCGTTTATTATTGAATTATGCCATGAAGGTCATTCAGGCATTACCAGAACCAAATCTGTGCTTAAAAAATTATTCTGGTGGCCTGGTTTGGATATTGAGACTGAGAGAGTGGTCAGGAACTGTACAGTGCGTGGTAATTCTGATAAGTCCCTAAAGACTCTCAGGCCACCTATGTGTGACACTATTGTTTCAAAATAACCATGGGATACCATGGCCATCGACATTTTGGGGCCTATAAAGGACCAATGTGGTGAGTCACAAAGGTATATTATTGTGCTTATGGATCTCTTCTCACGTTGGCCAGCGGTTAAGATTGTTGATAAAGCTGATACTCTTACTGTTCTTGAGTGCTTGGATGAAGTTTCCTCTTCCGAAGGTAATCCTGCATCATTGATTAGTGACAATGGAGTCCAGTTTGTGTCTAATATGGCTAAGAATTATTTTGCAAAACTTGGAATCACTCACAGAACTACTTCTCTTTATAACCCTAGCGGGAACGGTATGGTTGAGAGGTTTAACCGAGTATTAAAAGGTATAACTCAAATCGCTACCAGTGGTTCTCAAGATTGGATCACACAGGTTGGTAAAACTGTCTGGGCTTACCGTGTGACTGCCACTGAAGCCACTGGCTTACCTCCTTTTATTATTATGCGTGGTCGCAAACCTCAATCTAAATTTTATCCTAGTTGGTTATGTCCTTCTGGCACTGTCAACTGGTCTAAGGATGAGGTGTGGAATAGAATGCAACGTATTGATGAGAAAAGCAGAGACTATTTTAATGTTAGGCACTCCACCAAGCCGGTGATCATTGAAGTTGTTGACTGGGTTAGGGTTAAAAAACCTGGGTTTGTATGCAAAGGAGAGAGTGCTTTCTTTGATGCTGAAGAAGTTGTTGAAGTGTTGCACAATGCGGTGAGACTTAAAAATGGTGAGGTATGGAATTCAAAAAGGGTTGTCTTTGATCGTCCTTGCCAATCAGGAAGAATCAGAGATAATCCTCACAATTCGGAATGGCTGGAGGATGATATTAATAGTTCATCTTGTTCCCACTCGTCTGTTTCCCCTGACTTAACAAAAAATACTACTGTTGAACCTTTTTTGGTTGAGGAGGGGGATGGGGTGGCTTCAGCTGGTCCAACTTCGGGTGAGAGCATCAGGCCTTCTGGTTTTTCTGCCCTTAATCAGAAGTTGCCTCGTGAGAGAAGAGCTCCCACTTGGCTTAAAGATTTTGTGGTTAACAATATGTAATTTCTTATTGTGCGCTCAGAGCACCCACTTTGCTTAAAGATTTATGGTTAATAATATTTAATTTTCTTAATGTGCGCTCCCCCTCTGTTTAGTAAGTTTCCTTTCTTTTCTTTTTATTATTTTAATTTTTTGTGTAAAGAGGAGGAAGTGTTGTGTTGCTTGGCAACCAGGTTGCCTTTGCATCCTCGTGTAATGTATAGAATGTTTCTACTTAACTGTGTGTTCTGGTTCCACTGAGTGTCGTGGCCAGAACGTTACTGGGTGGACTTGAAGATGTCCACCAGTGGTCCTCAGGAAATAAAGGAACTATTTACTCAATTGTATCTGTTCGGCTCCATTACTTCAGATACTCACACCCGTTTTCCATTTTTTTATCTATTATTTCCGATTTCAACTGAGATTCTTATAGTTCTACAATATCTAGCATTTTCACATTTTGCATCATCATTTTACTTGTGTGTTTCGCATATATCAAGGTTTATTGTTCATGAACGTTTTTCTGCAAGAGTAATTCGTGTTCTTAGGTTTGAATCCACATAGAACAACATGCAACAGAGTATTATTTCCCCTCCTTCCTTTTTAACAACTCCAGGGTCTTCACCCATCGAATAGGAACAGTGGAAGGAGTGTTTTGAAGCATATATGGAGGCCTTAGAAGCAGAGGTCTTCATGCAAAAGAAGAAATGTGCTATTTTTAGGCATTCTTCAGGTCCTGAGAGCAGAAAGATATTAAAACATCCACCTAGTGTTAGTGTTTTGGGGGAGAGAATATTTTGAACGAATATGCCACAGCAATTAAAAACTTAGATGCCCATTTCAAGAAGAAAAAACTGTTATTATTTATAACTTTGGACAGAGCAGTTGAAATCGCCAGTTGTACTGAAGCTATCACAAGTTACATGGAACAGATATCTCTGTGGTCACAAGTACACGCAATTTAAGGTGCGGAAGTTTTGAAGCATATGGCTAAGAAAGGGGGTGGTAAAAAGAAAATCATGGAATGTTACAGATGTGGTAACAAGAATCATCTTGGGAATTTGATATCCTGCTGTGGATAAAGTGTGTGTAAAGTGCAAGAAAAAGGGCAATTTCACAAAGGTGTGTAGACCCAGTAATGTAAAGAGCAGTGTCAAGCAAGTTAATGTTATTGAGAACAGCATCAGCAGGAATTATTCATCAGAAAAGTCTGATGATGCGAACGTTGTTTTTTATGTATATGAGAGTGTCGATGAGTTGGACAAAGGTGTGATGCAAAATGATTCCCAAATATTCAGCCAACCATTTTGTTTGTTGAATGTAGCAGACGTTCAAGTCAATATGATGGCTGACACTGGATCTTTCTTTACTCTTATTGGCACCAAGGAATGGGAATGATTAAAAGACATTAGCTTAAACAAAGCTAGTGAATGACTCATTGCATATGGTGGGAAATCCATAGAAATTGTGGGTGAGTTTGACACAGAGTTGGATTTTAAGGGGAAGAAAGCACATTCCACAGAGTATGTGGCTTAGGATGGATAGAGTCTTTTGGGAATGCCTGGAACAGAGGAAGTGGGAATCATCCTTGATCCCAGCAGCCCTGAACAAGTTTTGTTGAAGAGTGAGTGTGTGGCCTCTATTAATGATTGTTCGTGGGTCAAAGCATTCCCAGACATTTTTCAAGAAAAACTGGGAAAGCTCTCAAAGGTTTCTCCCATCAAATCGTCTAGAAGTCTGGAGCCATTTCTGAGACGTGTGGCGTTAAGTATGAGGGAGGAACTTAGGAAAGGATTGAGTAATTTGAGTGAGCATTGAAGCCATTGAAATTCTGAATGGTTATTCCGCAAGGTTTTAGCTAGAAAACCCAATGGAGCGTTGAGAATGTGCATTGATTTACGGGACCTCAATGATACGATCTGCATTGATAGGCATCCCCTTCCCAACATAAATGAGATGTTGACCTCTATTAAGGGTGCCATAGTATTCTTGACTTTGGACATGACAGCAGCATATTACCAGATTCCACTCAAACGTGAATCAAGGCATTTGACATCTTTTATTACCCCTGCGGGTGCATTTAGGTTTAAATGCATGCCTTTTGGCTTGGCTTCAGCCTCCTCTGTTTTTTCAGAGAGTAGTGGAGGCTTTGTGCAAGGGTATACCCTACGGCCAGTGTTTTCAGGACAACATCCTGATATTCGATCAATACTCATCCTCCCATGGAAAACCATTGGCCTTGGTCTTAAGTGTTCTGAGAGACAAAGGCATGACATTGAGGGCAGATAACTGTAAATTTGAAGATGACTGTGTGGACTATTTAGGATACAAAATCTCTGGAAATGGGGTAGAACCCAAGGAAAGTTCAGTTGGGGCCATTGCAGAATTCCCAGTCCCACTAAAAAGGATCAGGTGCAATCATTCTTTGGCATGTTGGAATTTTATTCCCGTTTTATACCTAAGTGAAGCAGAAGACTGTGAATTTGACGTTATCAAAAAGGAAATTACCAAGGCTATTCCTTTGAAGCCTTTTGACACTCGTGATTCGTCTGTCATAGTCACTGATGCCTGCCAACATGGTCTTGGGGCCGTGTTGTTTCAAACTCATGAGGGGAAGGATGAAGTGGTTGCTTTTGCATCTCACACTTTGAGAGGTGCCAAAATCACGTACTCTGTGATTGAGCGTGAGGTTTTATCTTTCTGGTCGGGAGTCCACCATTTCAGGCATTACTTATGGGAAGTGAAGTTTACCATCAGGATGGACCATAAACCTTTAATCAATATTTTTTCTACCAGAGGTGCCTGCAATGCCACTCCACGAATAGCCAAATGGCAATTCAGGCTTTCCGAATTTTAGTATCGGCTGGAGTATATTCCTGGTGCCAGGAACGTTTTTGCTGACTATTTGTCATGTCTTTCTCTAAGAGATGTCAAGGAGGTTGAGGATGCAGATAATGATGAGTTTGTCATGGTTAGTATGGTAGTTTGTGTTACTGAAAGATGCATTTCAGACGCAGAGTGGAGAGCTGCTTTAATGTGCGACAACGTTTTTATGAATGTCAGCAATCAGGTGGGTAAAGTCTGGCGTAATGACAAGTCATTTGCACATGTTGACACCTACAAGCATGTTTTTCTAGAGTTGAATAACATGAATGGGTTACTAAGAAGTGAGTTGTGTGGCGAAGATTTGGAGTTGTCCCATGAGGGTCACGTTGGTATGAGAGCAATGAAGAGGAGGATTCCGGATAAGTTTTAGTGGCTGGGTGTGGACAGGGACTTGGAGCATTTTGTGACGGAATGTATGGCATGTGCCATTAGCGAAAAGTTGTAAGTTACTGTACCTAGTCCAGTGCAGGCAGTACCATTTCCTGTCAGAGCATGGTCCAAAGTAGGGATTGACATTATTGGACCTATCAATGTAGTGAACGGAAAGTTGTAGATACTGGATTGTGCTTATTGACTATTTTTCACGTTGGGCTGATGTTGAATTTGTAAGGGTGGCTGATTCCTCTACTATGATTGATTTTTTGCAAACTGTATTTTAAGGAAGGGTGCGCCTGATAAGACTTTGGCAGACAATGGTGTTCAGTTCACCTCAGGGGAGTTTGAAAGATTTTTATTTCATTGGGGTTTGCAACACAAAAAGACTTCACTGTTTCAGCCTCACAGCAATGGCATTGTTGAGAGGTGCAACAGAGTCATCAAGGTCAATATTCAGCTGTCTATTGCCAGTGGACTAAACTGGTGCAAAGCGGTCAGAAATTTACTATGGACAATTGGCACCGCTCCTAATGCAGCCACAAGGGATGTCTCCGTTCACTCTCCCTAAGGGTCACGATCCTGCAACTAAATTGGCCGGTCACTGGATGTGTGATTCTGGGAAGGAAAGGAATCTTGCATCAATAAAAGTGAGGCTTGGTGCTTGCCAAAGAAAGTGTAGTAAGGGGGTGAGGCAGAAGAGCGTTAATGTTTCATCATCAAACCTGGAGATTGGGTCAGGGTAATGCTTCCTGGAATAGGAGTGAAAGGCCGCTCCAAGTTTTCCCAATCCAAGAAAGTCCTTAGAGTAAAGGATTGTGTGGTCATGCTGGAGGATAATAAGTGGTAGAAATTATCACCTCAGAGGGGTGGTGGAGGTGTGGTGTGTGATTGGAGTACCGAGAGTACTCGTGTGCTAAGGTCATCTTGCGTGAGGAGACCACCCACACCGTTTCGAGACTATGTGTAATGGTGTGTGGGCATGTGCCTTCCCTGCGTGTTATTCTGGGTGATTTTTTTTATACTTTATATATATCCTAGTTATGTTGTCTAATTTCTCAATTTGTATAAAGGGGAAGATGTGTTGGGACAGGAATCTCTTTAAGAATCCAGTGATGGTTGGAATGTTAGGGTTGAAATCTTTACTGGCAGATGTTGGAGCCATCCTGCCTGGTCAGTCTTGTTCCCACCTACTTGGTGGACCCAAATAAAGAAGAAGAAGTAACTCACCATCTCCGTGCTACCTCTTTTCACCAAGACTGGCATTTTTTCCTGTCACCGAACTGCACTGTCCAATAAGCCAGCTGTGTAGGACAGATAAAAGGATGCGCACTCTTAATGCGGATCCGGGTGTGTCGCAGCAGCCATGACATCTGCAGCAGGCCCTGTATCCCAGGGTCCATATCCCTCAGGCCGGCTGCACTTGCAAACCCAGAATTCATGGCTTTATAGAGCCTTAAGGAATATTAGCCCGCTTGTGCCTTGGTGCAGCATGAGTTAGGACTCCGCTGTGTTCTTTCAAAATATCACATTTTGCTCTAGCCACTAAGCCCTGCATGTCCCTAAACAAGGTTTGCGCGCAGTTCCTGTAGAACCTCTCTTAACAAATAACTGGAAACAAACACACAATTACAGAAACATTTTTGGAGAAAAGGAAAGGGTCAGGACTAAGTGACTGTCCAGAATCCTAGTTTATGTGTAAGTAAAAGAGAAGCTGGCAGGAAAAAAGCTGTCCTGTTCTGTGCATGGGGCCACGGACAGTCGAGGGTAGAGGGGTGAGTGGGAGGGAGTGCAGCTTAGGACATGAAGCAAATAAGATAATCTGCTACCAGTGCCTGGAAGCAAAGGTAATCGCAGGGGACAGCCCTAAAGCTCGAGCTGCATTGGTGCACTCCCTTGTCTGCCAAATTATACAGGATATGCTGCCTTGGTTATCGGTGCACCAAAATTATTAGCGCCAACCATGGGCATTGCTCACCACTACATGTACCACAGCAGCCAAGGCAAGTATCTCACATGATCTTTAAAATTTGAATGGGCTTTTAGTTTTACATCCTTGGGAGATCCAAATCAATGATGACAATTTAAGCAACTACACTTGGGGCTCAAGCTTCATGAGACTACACAGCAGCCTCCTGCACCAACCTCGCTCACAGCTGACATCTTGAGGCTGAAGAGGTCCTTGGTCTATCCTCCCTTCAAGAAAGGAACTTTTTGTCTGTCTGAGCAGATAGAACCAACAGGGATGGATAGTAGGTCTGTCAGCTCAGTGCGGTGGCATTTCAGAGATTGCATTGGCAAGCAATTAATACAAAGAAGGGACTTGTAATGCGAACATCTGATTGCCATCTTGGGGGCATATTAACAAGGGCCAGCGATAAATATTCCTGGCCCCACATAGCGGTACAAATATTATTGTCGGCTATCGCTGAAAATTATCGCCATGATAAGGCTATATTAACAATACCTAGCGCTATGGCGATAATATTTCAGCGATAGCGTGTTTACCATGGAACATCGCTGGTTTTCCAGCGATGTTCCATGGGAAACAGCGATAACATTGCTGATAGTCATATCAGCATAATTCACCTACCATTATTAGTATGCCTTAGTCTGGAATTTAACAGACGTTAAATTCCAGCGTTAAGGCTGAGGTAGCGCGATTTTTTTTATCGCTGCACCTCCTTGTTAATATCGCGAAGCTGTCTTGTGTTGTTTTCACAGTGACGCCTTCTTTGCAGCTCATTAGCGATGCGAGGCGAGGCTATGAAAAAACGGGCTATACATCAAAGAAACACGCGCTAGCGTGTCCTTGATGATATTGCGACATAATTATCGCCGCTTATCGCCCGAAAACGGATGCTAAAGCGGCGATAATTATATCGCCGGCCCTTGCTAATATGCCCCTTGGTTGGACAGGAGCATGTAGAATAAATTACCTGGCACAAAATAATCTAGACACTGTAAAGTCAGACCATCAAGAAAGACTTACCGACTTCCATATTATACAGCTAAAATTAAAATTATAATACATTACTGAAGCTTCTTCAAAGTTTGTGTAGCTCACGGATGATTTTCTCTGGAAAAGCAACATGTAGGGAAGTCGATGGGGCATGGAAATCGGGGTGTTTATTTCCCTGATGTGGGTGCAGCGTGCAGTATTGTTGTAGGATGCTGCGCCGAGGAGTGTTAAAGAGTACAACCCGTTCAAGAGCTTGCAAGGGTGGAATCTTTGTACTTAATACGTCTAGAGGGTAAATTAATGTGTCACCGTGCATAGCGGTGTGAGAGGGTGTGACATAATATACATGGATGTCAACTTTGGTTTGGGGAACCGAGTTCAATTCTGGGCGTCAGCTCTCCATCTCACAAGTAACACCATGCACCCAGAAAAGGGAGAGGAGGAGAGATGAGGGAGGTGGTCAAAACACAGACAACAGGAGGGGGCAGTAGCAAAGGCAACACGGACAACAGGCGGCACTCGGATATAGGAGCAGAGCTAGGAACACAAGTAGGAAACTAAGAAAAGAAGCTGAGACAAACAAAAAAGTAGTGCACTGACACCACGTATGGTCAATCGTGAAATAATCCATGTAACAGGGTCAGTCTGAGGGCAGGAACAAAAGAAAAGGTGGAATGAAGTAAAGCATTTACGTACCAAACCAAAGAATTTTGAAAGGCAGGCCAAGGAACAAATGCAAGTGATCGGCATGGTAAAAGCCCACAGAAGGAGATACAGCATGTCGAGAGACCGTGCATGCGTGCCGCCTAGATTCAACCTAAAAAGGCAAGTCCGTTTGCAGCCAAGTTTGTAAATCATAGCGTGAATATTCAGGACTGGAGATTGTTTCCTGTGCTGGTGTGCGAGGTCTGACAATGGCAAAGAACCATATGTGCACCCTGCTTCCAACTTTCTAAAACAAAGGCGCTAGGGAGTTGTGTACACATTGAAAGAAATTACTGTATTTATGTGAATGTGTGCCTGCATGTTATGTATGAACTTATGCCGTGGTACTGTGAAAGCAGTTTTTCTTATGCCGCTTAGATGGACATTGTCACATCCATGACTGCAATAAGAGCACATGGCCATCGGTCCCAAAGGAGATATGGGAAGACCTCATTACCTGCCCGACACAAATCTGACCATTGGCTCCTCTTATTGTTGCACTCACCTCTCCTCCTCATTACCATTATGTTCTCTGGGCTATATCAGGTACCTCACCAACCTATATTCTGTGCCATGGCATTTCTATGTTTCTTTCAACATCATCCTTTAATCAACCATATCGCCCATCAATATCATCTGCCCTGCATCTAGCCAGAGGACAAGATGGCCTCTTTTCCCCCTCATTTTCCAGTTGATAACCCCCGCACTGTGCCCACTCCAAATGGCATGCCACCCTTACATTTTGTTCTTGCAACGAATTAGCCAACAAGCTTAGTTGTGTCGTGGTCAATGACATTTGATCTCATAATACCATGCCCTGGTCATAACTTTATGACCCTGGCCATGAATCATCATCATGGACTGTCATACATTAGTATTGTAAATAATTTTTTCATCTTACAGGTCATAAATCATCCTGTGACAGTTCGTTATTCAGCTCCGTTTCCGGGGTCATAAATCATTCCTGCCGGTCATAAAGTGTTCCGTTGGTTTTCATGCTGATTGCGTGTGGGGGATAGCCTCTCCCCGGAGTAAGGCCTCCAACTCGCTACCTTGTTTGTCCCTTTTGTGCCCTGCCATCTGGGGGGTCTGGGCTGTGAGTGTCTTCTCTGTTTGCTACCCCCTTTTCCGGCCTACTCATCCTGCCGTCGTGGCACCGCTCCCCAGCTCCCTGAGGAGGAGCGGTGCCTTATAATCCCCCAAACTGCCTCATTTGGAGGCATCTTCCCCAATTGGGAGGTTCAAACCAATACCAGGCCCCTCATTGGCCAGGTGTTTCAGTGCCTTTTCTTGGTGCGCTAACTCTTGAAGGGGGCAGGGGGCTGCCCCCCCCCCCTCAGATCCTTTGTCTCTGGGCACGCTGACGCAGCCCAAACTGGATTTTAAGGGTCCCCGCCGGCTGCTATGGCACCGGCCTGCGAGGCCCCCTTCGGAGGCGGCTTCTGCAAATCCCTCAGTACTGCTTCATTCTGCTGCAACACCTTCACTCTTCAATTCTCTGTCCCACCCAGTGGCACGTGTAGCCATGCTCACTCAACTAAATAAATCCTTCTAGTTAATACTGCTTCGGCCCTATGCCCCATCTCGGCACATACGCATCAGAGCAATCCGTAAGTAAAATAATTTGCCAGTCAAATGCTTCCGTTTGTTAAAGACAATGTTGTAGTGGTATAGATGTTCATAAACTACAAAGTCGATAGTGGCAGAAGTGTCATCTCACACACACACACAACCACATAAAGTACACACACACACTTATAATCATGATGACTTCACAGACTTGACTCCTTAGATCACCTTTATCCCTCAACAGCCTTCTGTTTGCTGCTGGGAGCCTAGGGGAAGGGCCAGGTGCAGTGCAGCTTTACTTTCTCTTCCTGCTCTCATGTCTTAAAATCATGGGTGGCAAGGGCAATGCCAGGAGTACCAGAGGGCAATTCAGGGGTGGTAGCCGGCACACCTGGCTATCCCTCATTGACATCAATGGGTAATGGCCGTATACCAACCAGACAGGAGGTGTTTGGAAAATGTATTTTATGGAGTCAGTCAAAGAGAGAACTTATAATTATTGGATGATTTATTTAACCAGAATGCATCCAATAATATCACACAATCCCCCTCCTCCTCTCCTCTTTGCTTCTGTCCTCCAACCCGCTCTTCCACTCGGTAAACCTTTCAGTGTTCATGCCCTCTCTCTGGACTTGCCGTTCGCCTATGTAGAGCACTCCATCGGTGTCACTAGGTTTGTGCTCTATAAATATCCCTCACACACACTTCTTATTCTAAATGTTTGCAGATGACTTTGTAGAGCGATTTACCATCTTTTTATATTTTTCAAGACACTGAACTAAGTATAAACTTTAGGTGCTTGCGGGTAAGTTGGCATCAGGTGGCTATGCACATACCAGAGAGACTCCTGAGATGTAGTGACCTGGGACTTCTGATGTGCCTTTACTTAACCAGTCGCGGCGCTAGATTGATCTGCCTTTATACTGAGCTGCAGAAGGCATCGGTCTCTCTCTACAATCCCCACGTTCACTCTTGCTCAGAGATCATCCCTGTCTCTCTTTCACAATGAGACTGGCCTCAAACCGATTCCGGGTTCTGCATAACAGGGGTGTATTTGCTACATGAGGAAAACTGATACTCCGAGGTGGAGTATTTACCAACTTGGGTAAATACTTCCTAGTCTGAGATTTCCAGGAGCTAATAAAACCTACTGTGAGGGGTCGACCAAGGCCAAGACCAGGTGCAAAAAAGCAGTGTTCTTAAATATCCTGCGCCTATTCTAATAATTGCGGCATCTCTGCCTTGTTTTGCTATGGTGTGCTTATGCTTTACAAGTACAATCTCAAAGTGAGGCCCTAGTGGCTTTTCTGCATTGCCCGGTGGACCGGTTCAACCACGCTCAGATTAGTGCCCCATTGGAAGCCCATCTTTGTAACTTTGGTTTTTATTGGAGACCTGTAATTCAAAAAGTAATGTAAATGTGATGTGCTTTATGCATCCTTAGCGTTGCAGGGTTCAAGAAGCCATTTGTTGCCGATTCACTGCCTCTATCTGCAGTGCACATTCTACATTGTTGATGTGCAAAAAGCATGGCCTTTACTGCATAGTAATAGTGTAACTTGGACAGTTTCTGTCATTAGCAACATAAACCTGTAGGTCAGCTCCACATGTGGCATAATGCTACCTGCTAGCATGAAGTGGTGCATACCTAAGCAGCTTCCGTAAACTGGCTCTCCATAATGAACCCAAGGGAAAATGGTCACAAGGCAGTTAACTCTTGGCCGTATATGTACTAGTAACTTTTGGCGGTAGATTTACTAACATTATTAATAGCGATTACCAAATAGGAACTGTTTGCAAATCACTATTTGGTAATTGCTATTACTAATGTACCAAAGTGAAACATGGCCAGGATTTTCAAATTAACGATTCCTAGCATAGCTCATTTATATTAATGAGGTGTTTCGCAATTTGTGAGCTACTAGGATTCGCTGTCATCACAGAGATGGTGGTCTGCTGGGGTCAGTTGACCTCCATGTCTATGACTGCTTTTAAAATAAGGAATCTTTTATTTTTTCAAACACAGCCTGTTTTCCTTATAGGAATAAAAAGAAACATTTCAATTTTATTTTCTAAGGGTAGGCAGTGGTCCATGGGATGACTCTTTAAAAATATTTTTTCGTTTTTCAACCTTTCTCCAAAGGGAAGGTGTCCCAACGGGACCACTTCCCTTTTGCGAATGGGTTGCCACCAACTATTGAGTGGTGCTAAATTATGAATGTTTTCCGACTGCATTTCGGTCGCAAGACATTAGTACGTACCATTTTGATTATCTATTTGGAAGGGATTCCCTGAACACGCCCCTTCCAAATAGCGATTCTTTATTGTTTTGAAACTCAAATTGAGATTTGGTAACAAGTTACCAGATTGCAATTTAATGTTTTCAACATTACAAAATGCATTTTTGATGTCTCAAACGGCTGAGACAGCAAAAATGCTTTCAACTGTAGGACTTCCGTTTAGTAACTATTAAGGCCCTACTTGCTGAATCTCACGATGCCAGGAATTTGAGAATATGTTTGGTTCTGCCAATTCCCTTCTTGTGTGGGCTGCTAGTTACATGTCATGACCCAGCCATCTTCATGGATATTTCAAATGTGCTGGTTGTCTTTAAATTAAACAAGGCTCTTTGCAAAAACAGGCTCAGGTACTCTTTTCACACCAGGCATGGAATAGAGACATTCATTTTTGCTATCAAAGTGAAATTGCTGTGTGCTAGGGATTGTGGGCAACTCTCAATCCTCAAATGTTACCTTCAACAGAGTAGAGCATCCGATTCTCTTGCAGAGAACGGGTCAGTGACAAGGTTGAGAGAAAACCTGGAGCATGATGCATGTCCTTTCTGACTGAATGGACTAAAACTTGAGTCATTCATATCTCAATTCATACCTTTGAACTGTGATGATCCCTAGTGCTCTGGTCCATCCTCGGCCCAGGTTACCTGCCACCGCTTGCAAGGGAAATCAAGGCACACAATCTGGATTTACAGATACAAACTGACGCATTCTCTGTGTATTGAAACACTTTCACAGGCTAGGAATGAATGATAGCGACATTGTATGGCAAGTGCACAAAATAAAGTGTAATTATTTTGCTTGGCCTTACGCTTACATTATTTAATCATGGTGCAGCATGAAGGATTATTATGGCACATCTGAGTCCTACTGCTGCCAAATGACATATTGTTTGTGTGTGGCTTTCAATCAGTCCAGAATGTTTAATGAATAGTGATCGTCATAATACACTTTACTACAGTAATACCATAAGAGAGGCGCACAGTACAAAAATACAATGATTAACATGGGTTAAAATTAACATCAGGTTAAAAGAATAAAAACAGCACCTACTCATTGAGATACAAATAACATTGCACACTCTACAAACAGGGAATAAACGTTCATGCTTCATAAATTAAATAAAACCGCGGGTTAAGAAGAGTGTATGATAAAAAATAAAGACATCATTTGTCAAATTCAATTAGAGGAGCCATTTTAGTTAAATTCAGTAGCCTCTCCGTTCCTATTCAGCCAAACGTGAAACAGATATCTAGAAAGCAAATACCAAATGTGGGGTTGTGTCAGTTTGAAGGATCCTGTAGGCTTCCTCGTTCCCACTTGTACCAAATGCCCCCATCTATGCTGGATAAAACAATAACAAGTGGGGAACATCCTCCTTCTGAAACCCCTGGATGGTATTATTTAGTGGTCCTAGCCATTTTTACGTGAACCCATGTAAGGGTAGATTTCCATGTCTGAACTGGACATATTGAGTTTTAGCTAAATTTGGTTCAATGTCATCACGAACATTTTCTTACTGGTAATTATCTTTTGCCACTAAAAAGGAGATAGACACAGTGCCTTGTGTGTGCATTTAATTTTTTTTATATATTTGTGATTTTTAAATTGATTTTTTAACTCCTTTGCTGTAACTAAAGTATAACAACCCACAGGATCATGCCATAGATTAGTCATACCCATCCCCATTAGGGAATTGTTGACTAATGCAATCCAGGGGAGTTTTTCTGCGGTCGGATAACTAAGAATTTCCTCCAGCCCACTTCGATAAAGCTAAAGTTTGTGAGCAGCCCAAAGGCATCTCCAGAAAATTAGCGGGTGGAATTCAAGCTTATCAGAAATCAGCCTGAGGCCCAAATCTAACCTGAACAGTACTAGAGGGGTGCTAACCGGTAAACACAAAAGTTTCTCATAAACCTATTTCCTACCATTACCAATGGCATTAGGTTTTTGTGCCCCCATAGCTCTGCACCGTAAAGGCCACCCGCAAGTGCCTGATATGTGCATTGTTGAAGGACTGGTAATACACGTCTGCAGTGGGACCCCTTTTGTAACTTCAACAGCCCCCGCTTTGTTGCTCCAGTTTTATTCTTTTTACAGCATGATGCGTTCAGTCCAACTTTTCGTCTAGGGCAATCCCTAAATAATCAAAACATTGTACGTGTTTTAGGGTGGCACTGTCTAAGGTGGGGTTAGGGCATGTGGTATGACAAGGGTTAAAAACCATAAACTTAGTTTTGTTAATGTTAATTTCCAGTCCCCTCATCATACAGAATCTGCTAAACTGGTCAAGTAGTTTTGGAAGCCCCATTGGTGACTTTGATAGCAAAAGACTGGCATCGGCGAACATGAGAGCTGGAACCCTAATGCCTGCTAGTCTAGGGGCGTCATTGTTACAACTATTTAAAAAATCAACGAAATCATTTAAAAACAGAGTAAAATGGGTGGGAGCCAATACGCATCCCTGTCTTACGCCTCGCTTTCCAGGAAGGGGTTCAGTTACTGTACCCAGCTTGCCGCATCTAACTTGTGCAAAATTGTTCTGATGTGGTCTCTCAATTATGCTGCACAGGTTGGCTGGAATGCCCATTTCAGCTACACATTTCCACAGCAGGATTCTGGGGACCAAGTCGAATGCTGTTCTGAGATCAACAAAAACAGAATAAAGCCTTCCCTTCCTAACGGTCTTCCAGTATATCATCAGCAGTCTAAAGTTCTGATCAACAGTGGAGGTATTGGAGTGAAACCCACTTGAAGGGGCCAAAGTATGTCATTGTCTTCAAACCATTACTGGAGCCTACTGAGTTTAACCCTTTCGCTGCGGCGCGAATTCCGCCGCAGCGCTGGGGGGGTGAGGGGTGAGCGCGGCGCCGCAATGCTCATGACGGAACCACGCCATCATGAGTCACGGGCGAGCTGTGCTCATGACGGCGTGGTTCCGTCACGACTCCGCCCACTGTCTAATTCGCCCGCACAGGCGGGGAATTAGTGCCGCGTGGGAGGAGCGGCCGCCAACGGCCGCAGCATGACGGAACCACGCCGTCATGAGCACACGCCGCCCGTGGCTCATGACGGCGTGGTTCCGTCATGAGCGCACAAGGGGTTAATCTTGCTAAAAAGGTTTTGTGTGTTGTCTATTAAACTAATTGGTCTGTAATTAGCAGGGTCCAGTGGACAGCCTGTCTTATGAATTGGAAGAATCTCGGTCCGGGCACATTTTTGGGGGATACTTACTCCGTTTAAAATGGCATTAAATACCACTGTAAGGTAGGGTGTCCAAATGTACATTTCAGATAAAAAACAAATCTCCAGGAATCTTGCCAATGCCAGGAGCTTTACATGGGGCTATCTTCCTGATGGTCTCTTCTACTTTCATACACCATATTGGGAAAAGTCCTCCTAGGACCCTTCCCGTTTCAATGTACTCAGAAATGACTGGAGGTTGTATAGTTGTCCCCTCATCAGGCTTTTGTTTATATAGATTAGTAAAATGGGCTATCCAGGCCTCAGTGGCAACATTATTATCAATTTTAGATTTTCCTTTTTGACATTTTAAGTAAATGTTTGTATGAGGCTCTCTTTTCTTGGATGTCTTTCCGCCCGTTGCTCTTGATGGAGTTAATCAGAACACATTTGGCCAATCTACATTGTTTATTGGACCAGGATGGTACACTACTCCTTGGCCCTTGGCTACTAGCTTCTCTAAAGAAGTCCATCTTTAGGATATTGAAGAGTGAATTATGTACATCTTCGACCTTTTGTAAAACTGTCTCCTCATTTGACTCTAAATTGAGCCTGGAAGATACCTCCAGGGCAGGTCCCACCTTAGCATATAATGATCTTGATGCCTTCTCTGACCTGACCACTGCAGACCAATGAATTCTACACTTATTATGGGTAAGCTTAGACCTGCAACCAGCGGCTTGGAGAGAACTAGGCCTGAACGGTAAATTCTGTTCCGCTTGCGGAATTTGGGTAATTTCGCGTTCCGCGGAGAACGCTGAATTGCCCAAAATTCTGCGTTCCGCGGCCTCGCTGAATTTTTTTCTTGTTTGCGTTCTCAAAATGCGTGTTCGCGAGATATTTCCTCCCGAGCACGCAAACAGCTTTCGCGAACATGAAAAAAGCATCACAAACATGCAATTCTGTGTCTTTGCAGAATTTCTGCGTGCTCGCAGAGATTTTTTACCGTTTCGCGGAGCTCTGCATAGCGCGACTACGCAAATTCTGCCCACCCCTAGAGAGAACTAGCTGGGTTTGGTCAGTAGGAAACTCCAAGTCCATCTCAAGCACATTGAGGTCACTATCATGCTAAAGCACCACAGCCATATCCTCTAAGTATGGCCAAATGTCAACATCTATGAGAATTTAGTCAATTAGGCTAGTGCTTCCTAGTCTATTAAAGGTGTGCTTCCCCTCTCTATTGGATTTTGCTCTTTCATTGCACACTTGGATACTGCAATTCAGGGATAGTGCATTTAGTTGTACTGCCAGGGTAGACAATTTCTTGATCGGGGGAATAGTGGGAGCAGGGATTAACCAAACCATGTCCTCCACCAGTAGCGAAAAGTGATTAACCCGGTCTCTGGGTTCAAACTGGCACTCAAAATCACCCCCCACTGTTTTCAAAATATCTGGGTGGAGTGCTGCTACGTGAGTAGGTAACACATAAATGGTAGTGGATTCCTGATGTGTAGCAGAAGGTCTTAAACGTAGATATTATAAATATTGGCTAGGCATCCACTGGGGAGTTCAATCGTTACATATAGGATGTCTTCTGTTACCGTTTCTGTCCCTTTCAGTATGCACACCACATGTGTCCCATCATATAATTAGGCTCCCCGAGGGACTCCCCTGCCCATGGGACCTTACCTTAACACAATATGTGGCAAAGCCGGGACAATTAATTTTCTGACTTTTCCACGTTTCTGGGAAAAGACAAATATCAAAAGTGCTAGTATATGTTCCCCAGTTGGGATTCCCCTGCTTAGAGCCACAGCCAGCAAAATGCCTTGAAAGTAGTTGTAATTTTCTACAATTCCCTATGGCATGCCTAGTGGGCTCCACTCCCCCTGGTTTTACTATGTGGCTATTATAAAATCTTCCATATTAAATGCAACATAAATGACTCTGGAGGATGTTATGACCCTCACACGTATATCAGGGGAAACCCTTTCCTCGGTAACTATGGCTATAGGGGCTCTCATTGCCACTATGGGGCTCTCATTGCCACTGGAGTCTCTTCGTGCTATGAGGGTACTAGAGGTCCAGGCCTTGAATTTCCAGGAGATTTAGAACCCATAAAACAAACTGGCATATCCTTCCTGTGCATTACCCAATTTGGTTCCCTGATAGGAATACCAATGATGTGACTACTATCTTCTTCAAGTCAATCGACAAGGTCCAGAGGACCGCACCTATTATACACTGGAACGTTATACAAATCACCTAATTGAGATTGTTTATCACTGGGGTACAAAGAGTACAAAATAGTGGTGTTCGTGGAGTTTGAAGGTTACTCTGGCAAAGACCCGGAGTGGGGGGTGGGTGGTTTTATAAAAGTAACCTTGGGGTAGTAGACTCACCCCAGAACCCTCCATATATCCAAGGACACCATTAGGTAACAGGTTATGGACAACTGCAGGCTCTCTAAAATTGATGATAACACAGTCTACAGGGCAATCCGTTACCCCCTTCCAAAGCCATCCCACCCGACATGCCAACAAAATATTGTTAGCCATCAAGGATGGAAAATTCCTGAATTTCCCCAACCAAATTGAGGCACTTGTTGCTCAGCTCCGTGTGGGTTTCCCTCTGCACTTCCCTTAAGCCTGGAACCCCAGTCAACGCGACCACATAGGGAAACGCCTCCAGAGGCAAATCGATTGACACAGAAGTCCTAGTTTCATGGGTCGGTATGTCAACCGCTTTGTTTCCCACTATTGGGCCTTAAGGGTCTTGATGAATGGTGTTGGCCAAGCAGTCGGTACACTTCAAATCCACACCCCCTGGACATGCCTGGGTTTCTTCCAGGGGTCAAAGGTTTGTAGGATCCGGGCATACCAACTCCTGTAGACAGTTCTAAAGGAGAGGTTTTCGCTGAGGACACTCTTAGTGTAAACAAACTTTTTCCCTTATTAAAAGTGGTGCACCGGCAGCAGAGGGGCTTCTAAATAAGCACCCTAGTTCTCTAAATACCTTGTCCCACGCCTGCTGCTTCCTGACTCCCTGCACCTATCTCTTAAGCTTCCCTCTGTGGCTTGCTCCACTTCACAAAGATATCCAGGAATGTTATGTTGGGTGGTACTGGCCGGTACTGGGAGTGGACATCCCTGCTGGTGACATGAATAAAAGGTGCTGGAATCTGTATTTCGGGGATCAGTGACCACACGAGCAGTATCAAGTGTGTGTGTCAGTTTTTATCTCTTTAAGTGTAGTTAACCCTGATCTGTACCTGTGCCACTATGGGACAACTGGCGACGACAGTGGGATTCCTTCCTCCTTTCTCATGGTCCTGCTCGAGGCTGATGTTTCGTTTGCTGGGAGGACAACATGTTGTTTGCGGTGCTGGAACCGGCTGCACTGCCATCTGCCGGTCTTTTTCCGTGCTTGTGAAGTGTGCTCCCGTAACTGACTCTCCATTTTTGCTGGCCTGTGTGTGATGTGTGCACTGCTTCTGGGCCACGAGGGTTAGCTCTGCCCCTTCCTGTCCGACCGTGCCGTGCTCCACTGTGGCAGCTGAGAGACTGTCCTGGTTTGCAGCCCCAGGGCATTCTGGTATGTTGCTATTGTGTTGCTGTTGTTGCTGTATATATTACTGGGCCTCCTGAGAGTGGACAGGAGCTGGGGATGCCTGGAGTGACACCGTGACACTTGGAGTAGGAAGACTGGATTTTCTTTGTATCCTGTGCCCCTGTGACATCAGTTGGAGGTAACTGGTGGGACTTGCTTAGAACTCATTTATAGGAGCTCATGGGTAGTATACCATGTTATGTGTCTAGAACATAGCATAAGCCTGGACCTGTTTGCATAAGGGCTGTTACTGAAGAAGCTACTTTGTAGGACTGATGAGGCCAGTGCAGACCTGAGGGTGTTGCATAATGTTTGTGTTGAACTGGCAGTGTCTCCAGAGGGTTGCCTCATGAGAGGGTCTCGTCTAGTGATTCCCAGGACACTACAGCAACGGGTGGTTGATTTTGCACACATAGCCCATTAGGGGATTGTTAAGACTAAATCTCGTTTGCACTGTCAAGTATGGTTTTGCAATCTTGACAATGTTGTGGAGTGGACTGTTCACCAGTGCCCTCTGTGTCAAGCAACTGGCCCTGCTGAACCTCCTGCTCCGATTATCTGTTGGCGACGTTTGCTCACCTGAGACACGAGGTGTGGATCTTACCAGCAGTTCTGAGACTGTTATCCACCCCGGTGTCGGCTGGGAGAGTGACGGTCGGCGCAGGACTGGTAGATACCACCTCAGACCATGTCCGGCAGCATCTTCCCGCCTAAAGGACTTTGTGCTGACCTGAAGTCCTGAAGCATATACCCTTTGTTATGGTGTATACATTTTTCTCTCTCTTTTGTTTTTTCTCTCTTTTGTTTCTTTTTTTTCTTCTTCTTTCTTCGTTTTTCCTTTTATTGTGTTCGTCTTTTTTTTTTGTTTAAGATAAAGGAGGAATTTTATGTTGGGTGGTACTGGCCGGAACTGGGAGTGGCCGTCCCTGGTGGTGACATGAATAAAAGGCGGCGGAACCCCTATTTCGGGGTTCGGTGACCACACGAGCAGTATCAAATGTGTGTGTAGGTTTTGCTTCTCTTTAAGTGTAGTTTGCCCTGATCTGTACCTGTGCCACTATGGGACGGGGGCAGCCCAACTGCACCAGATGTTCCTCCTAGGTCCCTTCATTCTTCTGCTGAAATTGTGAAAAACTGCATCGTAAAACACTCGGTAATTCCTGGTGTGAACAGTTATTCCCCATTTCAAGGGGGAAAAAAACTAATAATAACTGGATTTTGCACTGGAGACTCCACCAACAGTAGGCCCTCATTACGAGTGGCTTCTAAATTCTTTTGCTGCCAGTAAAAGCAGAAATTGGCCCCATTAGAATTCTGGAATCTGTGGTATTTCTGTGGATCTCTTTATATTCGCATGTATTTCTGCTGAAAGTATTTGAATTCTCTGTGTGAAAATCCGAAAGAAAATGAAGAATTGCCATGGGAATCAGACTCAGAATTACTGATTCAACTGGTTATTCTCCATTTCTAATGGGACCCAGAGGGCCCAGCTTCTAATTAACCCTGGGCGTCCTGCTCTGCTTCGCCCACGGAGTGCACGTAGTGCTGCCTGCTTCGCCATTTACGAAGTAGGTGAAGCAGGCAGCACAACGCACACACCGTGGCGAAGCAGAGGTGCACCCACCCGCCTCCTGCCCACCCTAATTTTAAAATAATTAAAAGAAGGTTAAGTAAATTTAAACCTCTTACCTTCAGAGCGGCATCCAGGGGCTCCCTCTTCTTGCTGACGCTAACTTCTTCATGCAAATGTGCATGCGCGGACGCCCGCGCATGCGCATTCCTCACGAGAAATGCGCATGCGCGGGCGTCCGTGCATGCGCATTTGCGTGAAGAAGTTATCGTCAGCAAGAAGAGGGAGCCCCGGGGCGCCGCGCGGAAGGTAAGAGGTTTAAATTTACTTTTTAACCTTCTTTTAATTATTTTAAGATTAGGGCGGGTGGGAGGCGGGCTGCGCGTAGTGGGACTACGCGGAGCGTCCGAGTGTGCGTAGATTTTGCCACACTACGTGCTACTCCACGTAGCCCCACTACGCCACATACGCCCAGGCTTGCTTCTAATGTCTTGAATTTTCCACAAACCTGGAGTTTACAGTATCCGCTGATCCAGTAACTTTGTGGCTGGGAAAAAGGCATAACTTTTTCAGGCCTCTCAAAATGAGGCCATAGTTGATTAACATGTCTCTCCAAACAGAACAATCGGTACAAGCTGCACAAAAATACAACCCAAACACATTACACACAGCATTGTGCATACATCCAACATAGCACCATCAGCTAACTAATAGATCCCAACAGCTGAAGGTGACAACACGACGCACAATCACATCATAAGTACTGGGCTAGGACTGGTCTGTAATGTAAATGGATCGGTTGTTGGAAGTGGAAGTCCCTGTCGCTTACCACCGACACCAAATGCTGGAGGCATGCGCCCTCGACCCCTCGCTTCAACGTTAGGCTAAGTAAGGACACCGTCTGAGATAGCCCTGCTCATCCCCTTAGAAGCTTGGCACGAGCAGCCAGGGTTATCTCCAAGGCATGAGTGTTCAGTATGTGCAACCACGCTCACAATAACCCCATGATGTCATCACAAGTAGACTCCACACGAGTATTGATAAAATGAGTATAATCTTTATATAAGAAATTATACGATACAACCACACGATACAAAATCAACATATAAGAATGGGTAGTATTCTTTCCGGTGGGTTGGTAGGTTCTAATCCCAACCACCGCGTCTAACCAACAGTTAAGCTCTTCTCTAACCGTTTCCCAAAAGGTTAGACCAGTCGTATTTCTAGAAACACACACGTTGCAAAAGGAAACAATACTGCACTGCATAATGATATTCTCTTATACTGTGCAACAGAGAAATAATGCCATACGTAGTGCCACAGTCATGTACTTTGCAATTGAAGGAATAATGCAATGCATATCACCACCAGCATGCCCTGTATCAGGAAGAAACAAAGTAATGGATCACGCTACAAACCTGTACGGTGCAATTAAGAAATAATACACTGTGCCATGTTATTCTCAGATACTGTGCACTGATGAAATCATACAATGCACCACGTTACAATCAAAGAATATGCAAGGCAGAAATAAAGTAGTCCGTAGCGCACCAAGCACAAAGTTTGTTAGGCACAAAGGAGGTCAGGCGTCATACGAAAGTTCGATAGTTCGTTAGCAGCAATAATGCAAAGTGTAATACGACAATTTTACGTGCTCCAGTAACAGTACACACGTTATGGATTAAATGATGACACACAAAGTACTGCTTCCCACTCCGGCCCCAGTACTGCCCCATCCTGGGTCAGCATGGGCCGGAATCCGATCCGAAGCAACGGCCACGCAGCTGACTGAGCGGGAGGCCGAGAGAGTGTCCCTCCGGGCCTTTACCCCACCCCAGGTGTTGATCCACGTTACCTGGGGGGCGCGATCCAACTCTCCTCCCCGACGTCAGTGACTTGGGCCTTGATCCAGAACTCCATCACGGGCTTTGGCGGACTGGGGCTGGTGGCTCAGCTCTTCCATGGCTGCCAGTCCGGGCCACTACTGATGGACTCCGAGGACCCTAATGACTTGGCCCTCACTCTGGCGGTTTCAGTCCACACCGAGACCCGCCCTCAGCACTGTGGAGGCTTTACTTCAGTTCGGTGCACAACCTAACCCAGCACTCCTCACCAGCACCTCTGGTTGCACTTCGACACGCACACCGAGCGTCCGAGACTTGCCTCTTCTCCCGGTGCACACGATGTCCAGGCGCTCTTCACTAATGCCCTGGCTGCACCACGACACACACTCTTGTGCGTCCGAGTCTCACCTCTTCTCCCGGTGCACACGATGTCCAGGCGCTCTTCCCTAATGCCCTGGCTGCACCACGACATGCACCCTTGCACGTCGGAGACTCACTTCTTCTTTTAGTGCCTACGAGGCCCAGGCTCTCCACACCAACACCTGGGGCTGCACTATGACACGCACCCATCGCATCCGAGACTCACTTCCGCTGGTGCACACGATGTCCAGGAGCTCCTCACCAATGCCCTGGCTGCACCTAGACACGCACACTGCGTGTCCGAGTCTCGCTTCTCCCTTTGGTGCACACGAGGCCCAGGCGCTCTTCACTAGCACCCAGGTTGCACCATGACACGCACACTTGCGCGTCCGAGCATCACTTTGTCTCCCTGTGCAAACCACGACCAGACGCTCCTCACCAACACCTTGGCTTGCACCACGACATGCACACTGCGCGTCTCAAACTTAGCTTACTCCTGCGTGCCCACGATTACATGGCACAACTTCTGAGGGTCTCAAGCGGCACAAACCACACACACACTGCATTGCTTGGGACTTCCCAAGGAAACTTTTATGAGCCTGTATTTCCAACCAGGGAGCCAGCTCACCTCGGGCCCTTGGGGTTACAAGACACAGCACAAAGCACAGTCTTCTTCAAGCAGGGGGACCCAGCGCCTTCAAGCACAGTCCCAACAGCCTCTTCCTTAGTTAGAACAGCAAACTGCAGACCCAGATCATGAAGCAAGGATTGGTCTATCCACCACAGTCTCTTCAGTTGTTCCTTCTTTAGCAGAGGTTCCTCTCGACCACAGAAAGGGTCCAAGCCTTTTCAGTCTCAATCCATATTTGTTTCATTCCATCGTTTAGGGGTTTCAGATCTCATAGTTATACCCCTCAATGTCTTTGAAGTTTGTATGTGCTCAGGGGTCCCTGACCCCTCCTTAAATCAGTTCTGGGTGTCTCCCTCCCAGTGTCACCTCTCTCCCTTTGGTACTGGGGGTCTGAATCCTTAATCACTCAGCAGGAGATGGGTCAATTGGTTTATAGCACCAGCCCAAGCTTTTTCACCTCCTGGGCTTCTCCTCCCCCTACTCTCCAGATGCAGGGCAGCCTGGTGCCATCTCAACCCCTCCCTGGGTCAAGACCTCTCCCAGCTCCTCTCACCTTTCAATTCCAGACAGACAATCCACATTTCAGAAACACACAGAAATGCTCAGAGCGCAAAACTCTTTCTAAAAGAGTGGTTTATAAGCACACAGTGACAAGACAAGCTTTACAGAAAGATGCATTATGACACTGTGAGTTCACACATACCAAACTTCACCTCACTATTATAAACTGACAGGAAACTAGGCCACCAAATAGAACACCCAACCTCCCCATTCTGTCCTATAGGCAGTATGGCCTTTCAGCAGTGAAATGGAGAGTTTTCCACTGCCAGAACATAAAACACACCTCAGTTTATATTCTGCCTTTTACCTACACTGCACCCTGCCCAGAGGTTACCTGGGACCTACCACAGGGATGCCCCATGTGTATGTAAAAGGGAAAGTCAGGCCTGACAAGTGGTTGCACTTGTCAGGACAACATGCTAACTTTAGCATTCTGCAAGCAGGTCATACACTGAAGGCCTGAGTTCCCTTCTCTGTGCAGTCTTGCATTACTAGCCCTTGCACACACAGTGCACATCACTAGGGACTTTTACTAGTAAGGTAAACATACCAATCACGGCCAACCAATCACCATACATTTTACATAGGGAACTCCTGTACTTTGACACTGATCAGCAGTGGCAAAGTACGCAAAGCATCTAAATTGGCATCTCTAGGTCAGGAAAGCGGTCTAGGGTGAAAAGCAAAAAGTTTAGAGAACTTTAACCAAAAAGGCCAAGTCCTACACCGGTCTATAATATGTATGGCCTAGTCTCCAGTGTAAATGGATTGGTCTCCAATGTAAATGGACTGGTCTCCAATGTGATTGGACCGGTCTCTAATATGAATGGTCTGGTCTCCAATGTGAATGATTTGTAGGTCAATGGTAAAGTCCCAACCTTTCCAGTATGACCTCTAGTGACCCTGTGCAACGGATCTCAATGTCCATCCTTCAGGTCAGACAGCTGATATAAAGCACAACCCTGGAGACCGAGCATAGCACAATAATAAACATAACACCTCACCTGTGACTATGCAGGCACACATTCCAGACCGTCCTCACACCTAAGGCATCACCTTCATTTTTGTGCCTAATTGCTACAAAGCACAAACTTCTGGTTCGCATAGGAAACCTCGTGGGTCTCTATTGCTAAACAAAGCGGCTCCCGCGAGTTCCCCTCCCAGGGACGAGGGACTTTAGCCCTGCTTCCCTTCCACAGTCTGCGGTGCCTTCTTTTACAGAAGAAGCAGAAAGGCTGCACCTGTTCACTCTTCGTGGATGCAGTCTTGTAAAATGAAATCTGCCACCGCAATTAGGCTTAGTACATCCGGAGCAGCCGCGCGCACAGGGGACCTCTTCTCCGGGGACATTGTAATCAATTGCCTGAGCGCGCGGCGGCGGCATCCGTTGCATGTCAATTCTCGTCAGGGATTGAGACCATGTCTAACCTCCCTCCCCCCCCTCCAACAGCCACACGAGGCGGAGACGGACCTCTAAAAGTCTGCATGTAATTACTAAGCTGATTTGTACTGTGACTAAAACACGGCTGCTCAGTTTCTATCCCGCCCGAGGGAGCGAAGAGTTTACTGTGCCTTGTCCGCCCAGCAGCGGCAGCGGCGGGGGGAATAACTCCTCCGAAAATTGGAGTCAGTCACCAGCTAGACGAACCTTGTGTCTTGTTGAGCACCCGGATCCGCGAGGCATGGCGGAGAGACATTAAATCCTCACTTGACTCAAAGGCAAGCCATTATTCTGTAATTCTATATGTAAATAAGATGTATTAGGTAGCTGCTCAAGCAATTAATTAAACAGCTGTTACTGGAGTCACGTTGCAGCCAATGCGGATGAATATATAGAATTGAATTTCGAAGCCATCAATATTAATGTTTAGTCCCCGCGCATCACCATCCAAAAACAAGGATTAAAGACTGCAGGAGCCGAGGGCCCCTTGCTGTAAAGCATTGCACCGGCCCTGTCTGTGGGTCTCTCTCTTGGCAGCTTGGCTTCGACCTTCAGCTTCAAAGGATGAGTCGAAGGGTGGAAGTGTTCATTGCTCATCCTCAAGGAGTGGTATGGAAAGTATAGCGCCACCTGGTTAATACCACTCACTTCAAACAGTGTCTTAAAAAGGCCACTGTATTCATTGGTTTGCGCAACAGGGAGGCCTGCGTACAAGGCCCGGGGCTCCCCAACAAACACACCAAGATCTGGAGTAAATGGTGGGACCAATTTGGGCTTGACATGCTATAGTAGAGCTGTTCATGGTGTTAACTCACGATGAAGGATGTAATCTGAGACTCAATTATTGTATTGTGATGGCGGCCATGACGGGCTATTTGCTATATATGTTTTTACGTGTGCAAAAATCAATAAAGTTGGTGAAAAAAAAGGCAATTGTAGACACCCCTTTTTAGGTCTGGCTTCACAGCACAGCCATTTGTGCATCTATTGATACCAGCTCTTTAAAGGACATATAGAGCTGGCTTTTGCTCTGCATACAAGTACCTCCCTCTCACGTTGTATGTATCACTGCATTCTCAAGAAGGGCTTCTATTGAAATGCATCTGAAAAGTGCACTCAAGCATCACATTGCGTGTCACATTCAGTTCTTTATCTGCTATACTCATTCAATTTAAATCCTTTTCCTTCTTTTTCCCAGTGTTGATAAAGCCAATAGGGTTTGCTTTCTTGTACTAGCCAGCATTTGCGATTGCCTGTCAGCATGTGCTAGCGTATTTAGACAAGACCTATTGCCCTTGACAATGTTTGTTTAAATAATGTCAGTACTTACCTGCTGCACTCCTCTCTTTTTGAATCATCTAGGATTATGAATATTTCTAACCCTCTTCTGACAAGAGTAATGGTTCAGTATGGGGCTTGAAAGCCATGAGTAAAACTCCCAGGAGAGAAACAGCTCTTAAAATAGACAACCACGTAAGCTGACACATGGACCGTGACATGTATGTCTTACGTTTCAAAGGGGATACAAATGGGGATATTGGGGTTATAGTTAAGGGTGGACGAAACTTGCAGAGTTTTACTTCACTGAATTATACGAAGTTACCTAAAAACTCTGCGAGATTCCGCAGAGTACCGCAAGCGGGCGTAATTTGGCACATTGCGCTGCTCACTCTGATTTCTAGTTCTGTGAGTTTGTTCCGTGCTGAAAAATAATTACAAATGGCACTACGTGGTATGCTAATGGGCACTCTTTCTTTCTACCACTCGAGTAATTGAGCGGCAGCTTTCTCAACGTGAACGATTGCGACCTGCAGCAAACGTCTACAACCGCCTGCATTGAGAAATCTCACCAGGAGACGTTTCTAGTGCCCGGAAAATCACGCTAGAGGATGCAAATTCTCGCTCGCGCTCGCCAACTTAACATTGACAAGTAGCGCACAAGACAAAACTCTGCCATGCAGTAGTTGGCAGAGTTTTGCCAGAACACCGAGTTCCAAGCAGACCGCAGAATGGACCAAACGGTGTCAACTCAGTCAAATTTCTCACCCACCCCTAGTTATAGTTCCTTTTATTCATTCTTGCACTCTCAGATTTTTATGTTTGGTTGTTCTGCTGCAACATTTCTACTGTGAAAAGTGCCTTTTCATCCTTCAGAAACATCAATTCAATCACCTACCTTCAAACACTTCATGTTCGTCCTTAAAGAAGTTGGCAAGCACAGAAGGTAGGAAAAGTTTTAAAGACTTTGGGCTGCCTTATAGGAGTGCACTAACAGAACTTTTTGTATTTCTACATTTCAATGGCAAAGCTGCCACACGTGCCGCCATATGGAAAAGTATTGTGGCAGATATGAGATATGACGCCAACAGAATTGGTGTAAGACTGACAACCCTGAGTCAAGTGGCCGGCTGGTAACCATTTCTGGTGTAAGATGTCCACTTCAGCGATGCTTGTCTTGCAAAGGCACCCTGAAGGTGTTTGTGGTAAGCAGGGCACCATCCCTCAGCACATTCTCAGGATTTTAAATATGGTTACTGAAATGGACCCACATTTGGAAGCATATTTCCAAAACAATAATTTGTGATGATTGTCTATGATGCTATCACAGAAATTTGCCCAAGAAGCGTTTATGCCATTCGACTTCAAGGGAAAGATTTGGGATACAAATAACAAACACCTCAGACAGTTTTACAGGCTCTCCACTAAAATTCTACCTTGCCCCATACTTGACTCCAAAATAAATATATTTGGAACATTGTATCAAAAACAAATAAAAATGAAAAAGGTACTTGAACATAGAGGAATGATGAAAGGAGTAGTGGGATAGTTCCTTTCTTCTGTTGTACTTATAGATTGTTCATACTAACAATGAAATCATTCCCTGGAACTACATGCATACCTTTTTGGTGGAGTCAGTTACCCAAACTCATAGGTCTATGGAAAGAGAAATCATGCATCTTTCAACCACCGATAAACATATAAGTTGGGACATCACATACTAAGAAACAATGATTGCGGCAGTAATACCCTGCTACCAGTGCTTTAGGTGGGAAGAAAAAGGTGGTGGAGCCCTAAAACAGATGTTGTTCGAGAAACCTTTACACGAGGCACAGCCTTGGGAATTTATGCATGTGCAATAGCATCTTGCGTTGACAAATTCATTAAAGGGGTCTGACTGGACAAAGCATAACCAAATCCAGCCAATGATGGAAACAGATGGTCCCCAGATGGTTACGTTGAATGTTCATTTTTTTGCTTTGCAGGGGCCCGTTCCTGGCAGGCCCTAGACCACTTAGATCACTGTCTGCTACCAAAATCAACAAAATATAAAGTCATTCATACATTTATGAAGTAATTAGTCATACTGTTCATATAAGAGAAGAGGCGGGAGCAGTCTTCAAGGTTTGCATGCAAGCATAAAGGGGTATCAACAACCCGCAAATGCTCTCTTCTTGTTAAATCTTGTTCATTCGCTTGGTTTTGTAGGGAAACCTTCTGTCTTATGACAATAATTTTATATGTTGACGTTGTTTTCACTTGACTGGTTTACTAACAGAGTATCAAATTATGCTCCTGGGTTGCCTCATTGGATCTCTGGTGCTGCCTTTGTGACCTATGACTTCAAATGTCTTAGTGCTAAAAATAAAAAGTGGACTCTTGAGGTCTTGTAGATCCTGTTCTTTCTCCGTCTCATAGCCCATCAGGTGCCCCATCTGATGCTGAGTGTTCAGAAGGAGTAAAAGGGAAAATAGCCTATGCACAGTGAACAAGTTTGCCCATGTGGCACCAGGAGTCCCTGAAAGGAAATCCATCAGACCTTCCAGTGGAAGTTTGAGGTACGGTGGTGCTCGAGCCCACACTGATTGTGAGTGATACTTGTCAGAGATTTGTTGTGTCTGGGACTATATGTCAGCAGCAGCTGAACGCCATCACAACAAAACACCAGAAGAGCACCACCCCAGCATCACTCAGCGCCAGAGCAGCACCACCTCAGCACCAGCGCAATACCTCAGCTACGAGCACAGCACAGCACCATCTCCGCAACAGTGCAGCACCACCTCATTACCAGTGCAGCACTACCTCAGCATCAGTGCAGCAGCACAACCACATCAGCATCAGAACAGCATCAGAACAGCATCACTCAGCGCCACCACAGTATCACTCAGCACCACTTCAGCACCAACGTAGCATCTCCTCAGCATCAGCACAGCACCACCTCTGCATAAAGTGCACCACCACCAGAACATCACCAACTCAGCACCAACGCAGCCCACTACAGCATCAACACAGCACCACCTCAGCACCAGCGCAGCACCCGCTGAGCCTCACTCAGCTCCACCTGAGCACCACCAAAGCATCACTCAGCACCACCTTAGCATTGCTAAGCACCACCTCAGTGTTACTCTGCATCACCTGAGCACCACCTCTGCACAAGCACACCACCACCTCAGCACCACCTCAGTATCATTCAGCACCACCTCAGCACCAGTGCAGCACCAGCACAGCAGCAGCACACAAGCATCTCAGCATCAGCACAGCAACACCTCAGCATCAGTGCAACACCACCTCAGTATTTGCACAGCACCACCTGAGCATCAGCTCAGCACCACCTGAGCACCACCACAGCATCACCTCAGCATCAGCAGAGCACCATCTCAGCATCAGCACAGGAAACCTCCTCATCAGTGCACCACCACCAGTGTAGCACGAACTCAGCACCAGCGCAGCACCACCTCACCAAGTGCAGCACCATCTCAGCATCAGCACCAGCTCGGAATCAGTGCGCCACCACCAGCTCAGTCCAACCTGAGCACCAGTGCAGCCTCACCACAGCACCAGCGCAACACTACCTCCTCATCAGTGCACCACCACCAGTGCAGCACGAACTCAGCACCAGTGCAGCACCACCTCAGCAAGCACAGCACCACCTCAGCACAGTGCCACCTCAACATCACCACAGCACCATCTCAGCATCAGCACCATCTCTGCATTAGTACACCACCACCAGTTCAGCCCCACCTGAGCACCGGTGCAGCCCCACCTCAGCACACGTGAACCCCCACCTGAGCAGCAATTTAGCACCACTCCAGCATCAGAGCAGCACCACCTCAGCACAGCGTCACCTCAGCACAGCACCCACTCAGCAACACTCAGCACCACCTGAGCACCAGTGCAGCAGCACCTCCTCAGCATGACTCTGCATCACCTCAGCATCATTCAGCACCACCTTAGCATCACTCAACACCACCTCAGTATCACTCAGTATCACAAGAGCACCACCACAGCACCACCTCAGCATCAGCACAGCATCAACTCAGCATCAGCGCAGCACCACCTCAGCACCAGTGAGCACCATCTCAGCATCAGCACAGCATCATAGCCACATCAGTGCACCGCCACCAGCTCAGCCCCACTTCAGCACCAGCACAGCCGCACCTCAGCAATAAATTAGCACCAACGCAGCACTTCTTCAGCATCAGTGCAGCACCACCTCAGCTTAAGCGCAGCATCACCTCTGCACAGCACCAACTCTCCATCACTCAGCACCACCTGAGCACCAGTTCAGCACCACCTGAGCACCAGCACAGCTCCATCATCTCAGCATCACTCAGCACCAAGTCAGCATCACTCAGCGCCATCTCAGTAGCACTCAGCACCACCTGAGAACCAACTCATCATCAGCACAGCACCATCTCAACATCATCACAGCACCATCTCATCATCAGTCCACCACCACCAGTGCAGCACCACCTCAGCATCAGCACAGCTGCAACTCAGAACCAGCTCAGCACCAACCCAGCACCAACGCAGCACCACTTCAGCATCAGTGCAGCACCATCTCAGCATCAACGCAGCATCCCTTCAACACAGCACAAACTCCGCATCACTCAGCACCACCTGAGCACCAGCACAGCCCCATCACAGTATTAGCAAAGCACCACCTCAGCATCAGCAAAACACCAGCGTAGCACCACCTCAGCACCAGCGCAGCACCATCTCAACATAAGCACAGCACCATCTTAGCATCAGCACAGCACCACCTTCAAAGCAGTGCACCACCACCAGGACAGCCTCTCCTCAGCACTAGCGCAACCCCACCTCAGCAGCAATTCAGCATCAATGCAGCAACAACTCAGCATCAGCACAGCATCACCTCAGCAAAGCACCAATTCATCATTACTTAGCACCACCTGAGCACCAGTGCAGCATCATCAGCTCAGTATAGCTTAGCACCACCTCAGCATCACTTAGCACCACTTCAGAATCCATCAGCACTAACTCAGTAGCACTTAGCATCACCTAAGTACCACCACAGCACCGCCTGAGCATCAGCACAGCATCATCTCAGAATCAGCAAAACACCACCTCTTCATCAGTGCACCACCACCAGTGCAGCACCAACTCAGCATCAGTGCAGCACCACCTCAGCACCAGCGCAGCACCACCTTTGCACCAGCACATCACCACCTTAACATCAGCACAACACCATCTCAGGATCAGAACAGCACCACCTCCACATCATTGCTCCACCACCAGCACCCCCCACCTCAGCACCAGTGCAGTCCCACCTCAGCAGCAATTCAGTACCAATACAGCACCACTTCAACATCAGTGCAGCACCACCTCAGTATCAGCGTAGCATCATCTCAGGACGGCACCAACTCAGCGTCACTCAGCACCACCTGAGCACCAGCTCAGCACCACATGAGCACCACCTCCACCTCAAAATGACTCAGCACTACAGCATCACTCAGCACCGCATACGCCTCACTCGGCACCACTTCAATATCACTCAGCATCACCTGAGCATCACCTGAGCAAAAGCACACCATCACCTCAGTACAACCTCACCATCGCTCAGCACCACCTGAGTATCATTCAGCATCACCTGAGTATCACCTTCACACCACCACCTCAGCATCACTCAGTACTACCTCAGTCTGCCCTTGGAATCTGGCATCTGTTGATTCTCCCCTAGTATCCGTCCGCCGCTCATGTTGTAATCCAGGTACTATTTCCTAGACTCCTGTTGTTTATGTTCCTCCCAATAAACAATAAACAGTATAAAAAACAAGCATCAGAACAGGCAGGAAAAAAATAGAAGACATTTTTTTTTTTTTTTTTTTTTATCGGGTTGTTCAGTTGTACATGATGTCTTCTTGGTAACAAAAATGCTTACAACACTTTTTTATTATAACTCTTCAACATGCTGCACAGGAGCCACACTGCTCTGAAACATAGCTCTGGCTAAACACTTATAAGATGCAAGAGACGAGACCTATTGGCTATACCAATGCTTGTTTGGTACATTGGTTTCACATTTTCCAAAACTGGCAAAGTACAATAGAAATCTTAAAGTTGTGGGCTCCTAAACATTGCCTCTCTGTACACCTCATTCTTTTTACTGTCTTAAACCAGGGAACAACTTTAGCGAATCAGGCCCATACGACCCAATTAATTGTGTTGTAGAATGAAGATGTCCTGCTTAATACAATACACATTCTCGACTGGGTCAGTTGTTGACACAGGTTTTGTGCATTTTACCCTTTTAACTATTTCATAGATAAATGATAAGTGAATTACTATCACAGTGCCACGTCCTTGTCAGTAAAAACTGAACTAGAGTTCCCAATCCTGATTGTAGGCATTCACTGAACAAACAAACACCCGACCAATAGATACTATTATTAACAGTGCAGGATGGGGGAATGGCCGACAGTGTGCGCTGAGGCAGAAGATCTCACTCACTGGAGTAGTGTGTCTCAACAGAAGAGTCTAGATTTGTTGGAGGAATTTACTCTTGTTCCGGGGGCTAAACCCCCTATTATTTGGGATTCACTACCGCCTGACATTACCATCTCCAGCTCAGTACATAACAGTGCGGATTAAAGCCTATGGAGGCCCCTAGGCAGTTGAAATTTCGCCCCCCAACCCCTTCGCAAATTATCTCCGAATAGTTTTTTAATTTTACCAAACAACAATGTTAATAAACCAATTACATTACACGTAAGTAGTTTGCACCGGATTTGTTTTAGAAACGGACAGCTGCCAGAAGAAGACCTTTTAAGAGGCAAACGTTTATGTGAATCTGATGTCTCTGGTTTATGTACTTTCAGTCAGTGGCTTAACGAAATTTGAGGGGGCCCCCCTGCAGGGTACGTGGAAGGGCCACCTCCGGCTCAATCTGCAGCTCTCCGGCCGAAGTGCAGTGCTGAGGGGGGCGCCTGGAGCTTGCACCCCCCCCCCCCCTACTGCGGGGGCTGCGGAGGCCTGTGTAACACCCCTGGGCCCCTGGAAACGTCCACAAACACATTCCAACAGTACAATGTGTGTCCTCTGTGTGGTGCCCTAGAATCAGTGTGCAGCCCTCGCTTGTGACCATTATACGAATCGCTGTTCACAGACTGCACGTCCATTGCAGCACGTCGGTTTGTAAACACTGTGCGACATATCAGTGAAAGTAAAGCAGGACTTTCTTCCGGTTTAACTTAAATATCAACTGAAACACACAAAACCATTAGACACCAGTAAAAATCAATGACATTAAAAACTAGTTCGAAGCTCCAAATTGAATTTCCTTCTGGGTATAAAAATACTCCTGTTTCTTATGACTTTACGTACTTCATTTATTTAGCTCATAAACATAGTCATTGGTTAACTTGAGATATGCCCAGGGGCGTGGCTTCAGTAGGTACTGTGCAGGGCTCTAAGTGGTCCTGCCAGTGCTCAGCACCTGCAGTTCTAAAAAGCAGGTGCTGCGACGGGTCCCTATCGAACTTACCATTTTTACCCTCACCTTCAGGGTGAGAAAACAAATCTTAACTCTGCAGCAACGCCACCCTTCACTGCCTTTGATGTACTTCAAAGTGACTAGTTTAACTTCTTTAACAGTCTCGTGATTTCAGAACTGAGGCATTTTCATATTGTATACAACAAAGCCATAGTTGTTGCTTATTTATCTTATGCAACTAACAACCATTGACAAAGCCAATAGTGCTGGCTTGGTGTGGGTGAAATGTTACTTGTTATATGATATATTTCTGATGTAATGACAGAAGCAGCAAAATACCAGTGGGGTGGCACACTATACTAAACAATTGTTTTAGCTTACGTGTTTTTAAGTCATGCTCTTAATTTCATTGGCCACACCCCTCTGATATCCCCCTCTCCCGTTTTTTCAACCCACTTACAGCCCTGGTACAGCGGCAATGGACCCAGAAGTGTTGTGGGCACGCTACACCCCAGTTACGGCAGTGCTTTAGTACCGGCTGCGGCTTGGGAGCCCGTTGTCTTTGCTTGCATGTACACCCATAGCGTCGCTAGATTTGCCTCATCAATAGGTGCGGAGAGTAGGCGTTAATCTTTTTATTTTTTTAAGTTTTCTATACAGCGAACTCGACTCCAATGTATTGGAGCGCTTTACCCGAGCACCAGCTACATTACACAAGGACACGTCCATTTTTGGTAGGCACGAGGAGATTAAGTGATGTGCCCACGATTTTGAGCCGACGCCGAGACTCGAACATGGCTCCCCAACTCCAAAGTCAGCAGTTCTGGCTGTTACGCCATATTCTCTCAATTATTTCCCAACTCACTGGCTCTAGGGGTCGTCAACGTCCGTAGCTGTGGCTGTCTGGCTACAATATAATACACAGGTCTCAACAACGAATGCATTAGCCCACTGCGCTGTCTTCGAAATACCCTGGTCTATTCACACTTCAGCCCTTATACTACAATCAGGAATAGAGACAGTGTTCCATTAACGCTAAAGCAAAGTTAACCACAAACTGACTAGAGCTGAACTGCCAACATATCACGATTAGACGATGAAAAAACCTGCATATTTTTAACCAGCTGGAACTGAACAATTGCTTACAGAGAACAAGGAAGTGCTAAATCGCATAGCTGACCACAAATCAACTGAGGCAACAAGGTACAATGAAGCACTGAACACATGACTGATCACAAACGTACTATAACTGGAAAATTACTGATATACTGCAACTACAATATGCTAAAATGTGCAGGCACCAGCTAAACGCCTAGAACCGAAAAAACAATATAGAACAATAATGACATGCTAAAACATATGGATGATCATAAACCGACTACGCATGCAAAAATTGACAATTCCACACACAAACTATAGCCAATCACAAACGAATGTCCTCGCAGAGCTAGTACAGTGTAAGAAATTGCACCTTCTATTCTTCCACAGGGAATGTTTATCGTCATGACACTGGTTTTCTTGAATTAATGACCTAGCATACAAAGGTCAAAGTTTTGAAATGTCAAGGCCAAACTGCAGAGCCTACCGGGTTCACACCACAGAGGACTGGTTGGATGGGAGAAGTAGGTGGCTTGCAGAAATAAGTTCAGTAGCAAAAACGTAAATTCTGTAGTTCAGCAAATTCACCTTCCATATTTCAAATCATGCCCGACATATAGGCAGGCAAATAAATACATGCTTGGCCCTTCGCTGGGTTCCCCAAAGTGAATTGGTGCGAGCTGTGCTAGAAGTGCGGTGCTGAGGGGGGCCCCTGGTGCTTGGGCCCCCCGCACCGCAGGGGCTGCTGGGGCCTGTGTTACGCCCCTGCTTTAAGTTGTTAATGGGTACATTAACCCCTTCCCCACTCATGATCGAACCACTCCGTCATGAGCCACGGTCGCCGTGTGCTCATGACGGAGTGGCTCCGTCATGCTGCGGCCGTTGGCGGCCGCGCCGCCCACGCGGCGCTAATTCCCCGCCTGTGCGGGTGATTAGCGCAGTGGGCGGAGTCATGACAGAACCACTCCGTCATGAGCACAGCTCAACCGTGGCTCATGACGGAGTGGCTCCGTCATGAGCACCGCGCCACCGCGCTGCCCCCAAACCCCCCCCAGCGCTGCGGCGGAATTCCCGCCGCAGCGAAAGGGTTAAATTACTACAGTATTTTCTCTATAGAGTCTTTAATATAAAGTTTTAATTTCATTGAGTTGATTCATTTTTTAATAATCTTTTGGAAAGAATTTAAGAAAGCTTGATTGCAATTTTCTTTCAAGATCAAATCAATATAATTTTGATCCATTGTAGCTGATCCCCTAAAAGTAGTGGGGCCCATAGGCCGGTGTCTACTTTACCTATTTGGTAATCTGGAACTGTGCTGGGGCTCACAGTTGTTTGCAGAAGCCCAGCAGCACCTCTGCCGAATGCCGGGGTTGCCAACTACCAAATCTACTTTGAATTGACTCCACCTCATGCCTCTTTCTTCACCCCTACTTTCTCCCTTTGCTACTGTTTTCCTATATTTCTTCTCCTTCTTCCTAATTTCTCCCTTTTCTGACTTTCTCTGTTGTTCCAGCTCAAAGTCTGATGATGCCAGCGACCACCACCTGTAAAACGCCGCCACAAATTAAGCACAGCTCCACCTCACTTTTAAGTTTGAAAGACAAGTTGAAGTCTTACTTGTTTGTCTATGGAGCTTTCTAATAACAGCTTCAAGTGAGCCAAATGGGTAAGTGTATGCCTTACACATACTTACAGTCACTTAGGCAGTAAAGACTGTGCCTGAATTTTGATCAGGTATGAGACGTGTCATTGCCGCCTTATGCACCGGACATTAACAAAGACTTCGATTTTTTATGAACATTGTGCAATACTGCACTAGGGAAATTGTTCCAAAATTAACTAGTGATTAAACTTTGTATGGTGCAAAATATTGTCAATTGAAGAGCAGGCGACCTGGGAAAGGTCTCATCTGAAATGCGAGGTACCTGGCCATCGAGTGCTGGGATTTCTTAGTACAAGCAGAAAAAGAATGCAGTGGACTCGGAGAAGGATGTGTTCTCAGACCAGACAATTACTCTTCCAGTTGCATCTGGCAGATTTAATATCTGCAAATGAGATGCATTAATCTCTGAAATAACTGTTGTGATAACAAATGATAAAATCAATGAATTCATTACCACACAGCGACAGGAAGACTTGGAAAACTGGCCGCTGCGGTTGTAAATGATTCCAAGTGAGCGGAATTCAGTTTTTGAATTGAGCTTTGATGTGCAATATAACATTCACCACATTTATCTAGGATCGCTCGCCGCCGACCGTCTGCAGCTGCCGGAGCCTGATGCCGGCTGCACATCAATTGCCGGCTCGGGCCTGTCGCGAGATTTGAGCTAAAGTGACCGGGATTGTATTTACTGCAGAGGCAGTCAGCTGGCAACCAGTGGTTTATAATGGCGGTGACATTGATGGACGTCACTTTCGGGGCGTCTGCTGTGTTTAAGAAACGGATGCATCTGTCCATGTGCAGTTATAGAATGGTGCCAGAAAAACATGGCTTAAGGATGGTCTGACAAAAAAATATAGTGTCCTACATTTCATTTATAAAATATATTGCACTATTGGAGCGAGTACATTTTAAGGATTTTGGGGGCCCTGGGCCAGACGTATTTTAGGGGCCCCTCTTAGGAGCAGCTTTGAATTTATGATCCAGTTTCAGCTCTTTCATGCCCTCTTTGGTCTGGTCACTAGCAGTGCACAGACACACTCGTCAAAATTCTAAATGTGCTTACATTTAATATTCAGGGATATTGATCCCTGTTTACAGCATTTCAGCACAGCATCTGCACCCTAATATTACTGCAAATTATCTCTGTGACACTCTCCCGTTTCTCTTATGTGAGGTCCTGTTTTGATCTAAAATAAGCTTTTTTTATGGCTGTTGCATGAAACATGAACACAACCTACAAAATGTCTGTAATAGACTCTCACACATCACCTACATTCAAAATTAATTCAAGGAAAATGGTATTTAAACTGATCTGTTTAAGAATTATTCAAGGTCATCTGGGCAAGACTCTGCAGACAGAAAAGGCTTTTTTGGGTGGTGGGGGGCAGAGCCCCCTTGGCCATGTCTTAAAACATCTCTGCATTGAAGTTAATAAAATACATTTTACATTCAATGAAGCAATATTTTTGTTAATGATGTTTAAGCTAAGATATCAATTTTGGATGATAATTTGTTATTTATATTCTGCCATTTAACTCATTTGTAGTCAGGTTTATCAAAAATGGAATATTGAATGGTCACAATATTGTGACAAAAATACCATAATATATAAGTGCATATAGGTAGTTGTAACCTTACTATTCTTTACTCCACAATATTGTGATTAAAATATTGGGGACCAAAGTATGTGTAGATTTTCTATACCCAACTCCACAACTTAGTACCTTTGTACATCGACAATGTATATGTCGTCAAGGTAGATGTAGAGGTAAGAATAGTATCCACTCCGAAGAACAGGAGGTTTGAGGATGCTTTATTAGACACAGTCACCAGGACTCAGCTAAACAACCCAACCTATACATCCAAGGAGATCTCAGCGCTTGGTTTGACAAAAAAGATATAACAACTGCAACCATCATATTCAATCTCAAGCCTTTCAACCTCCAACAAGTCATATCTGGTCCAACTTAATCTGCCAGTCACACATTCGACAATAAATCTATTTATTTATCATCTCGGAATTCACGTTGGTGAACCCTCCGTTATCATTAATGACCCCATGTACAGACAATGGAGATAATTAGAACTCGTAATACTTAACCCCTTACTCAAAAGAATCATAATATATGACCTCAGGACTTAACCACCAATACAACTGGACCCAGACTGTATTGGATGACCAGATACCATTAAAGGTTGCATCCAGAATTAGCATGAAGGAAAGTAATGAGGGCTAATGACAATATGAGAAAAATCACACAACACAAGTGGAGGAAATGAAGGGATGAAAAAGTTAAAATCATACTGCACTACTATCACAGCACCTACAATGTGACCACCAGGACCACAATAAAACACCACTAGTCCACATGCATTATTGATGCTGACAGCCAATCAAAGGAACTTCATGTGATTCTAGCAAAATTTCACTGTCCATAGAGATGAAGAGACCCCATTATAACAAGACTTCTGTGCGAATATCTCCACAGAAATGATCCCCAAAATTGATATGGGTAAAGAACTACCTGAAGAAGAAAACAGTGAATCCTTCTCCAACATATAACAGAACCACAGCAAAGATGGTCAGTACCAATCTACCAACTCTTACCACCTTACATGTGTTCTCTAAAATGACACTGCAGCATTGTAAACACAAGCAGACCATTAGGATCACCTTCAGACCACTCCCCAAAAACCTTCAAAGATTACATTTGGACAATCTATGCTGTGGCTACAAGCATACTGAAACAGTCCTTGGAACTAGAATATTTCCCACCAGAGTTGAATACATCTAACATTAGACCACTCCTCAAGAAGAAACGACTAATCCCATTCACCCCAGAAAACTACAAGCCAATGCAACATATAATGATTCCCAGGTAAACTATTCAAAAGATCACTTTTTCTCAATACTCCAGTTTGACAAAGGAACATAAGTTGATGGTGGATCAACAACCTCGATTCAGACTGGGTAGAGGCATGGAGTCAGTCCTCATATTCACATGGAACAGCCTAAAACTCACAGTGGGCAAGTGGCTGCCCTATTGTATCGTGGCCCATCTGTGTCAGTTGACTTTGTTCACCATAGGATACTGCTACACAGATATCGTCATCTTTTAATATTCAAAAACACTCTAAAATAGATTGCTTTCTACCTCAAAAATAGACAGAGCTTGGTATTCATACCATCTTTCATGTTTATCTCTCACACCCAACATTGTGGCGTCCCTCAGGTTCCATCATCTCTGCTCTCCTTTTCACCATCTGCCTAACTCCCTTACTAAACATTAACAAATCATTCAACCTTAAGTGTTACAACTATACAGATGATACAAAAAATCATTAAAAAAATTGTTAATACAGAAGGCTCTATATGTCACCACTTGACAACTGCCTCCTTGCCATAGATGCATGAATGAGTAAACACCTATAGCTCATCACCACAAAGAGAGAGATTCTGACCAGCGGACAGTGTCACAAACAATGCCCTATAGCCATAAGGCCCAAGGAACTTGGGGGCATATTATCAAGCCAGGCGATAAAATTATCGCCGCTTTAGCGGTCGAAAACAGCCGCTAAAACGGCAATAATGAGCTTGATAATATGCTTTATGGAATTCCAATTGAAGCCCATGTTAAATGTGAAGGACGTCTAACATGGGCTTCAATTGGAATTCCATAGAGCATATTATCAAGCCCATTATCGCAGTTTTAGCGGCAGTTATCTGCCGCTAAAGCGGCGATAATTTTATCGCCCCTCTTGATAATATGCCCCCCTATCAGTAGCGGTCCGTGGAGGGAGTTCGGTGGGGCGGGGAGATGTAAACACCGGAATATGGATGAATGGAGGTAAGTACACATTTAAATAAATAAAACGAATTTCGTTGCGCGCGCTGCATCGCATTTTGCAATGCAGCGCGCGCGAAGGAATTAGCTTTATTTATTTAAATATGTACTTACCTCCGGACTTAACCACCAATACAACTGGACCTAGACTGTATTGGATGACCAGATACCATTAAAGGTTGCATCCAGAATTAGCATGAAGGAAAGTATGAGGGCTAATGACAACATGAGAAAAATCATACAACACAAGTGGAGGAAATGAAGGGATGAAAAAGATAAAATCATACTGCACTACTATAACAGCACCTACAATGTGACCACCAGAACCACAATAAAACATCACTAGTCCACATGCATTATTGATGCTGACAGCCAATCAAAGGAACTTCATGTGATTCTAGCAAAATTTCACTGTCCATAGAAATGAAGAGACCCCATTATCACAAGACTTCTGTGCGAATATCTCCACAGAAATGATCCCCAAAATTGATATGGAGGTAAGTACACATTTAAATAAATAAAACGAATTTCGTTGCGCGCGCTGCATCGCATTTTGCGATGCAGCGCGCGCGAAGGAATATGTACTTACCTCCATTCATCCATATTCCGGTGTTTACATTTCCCCACCCTGCCCCTCCCCCGCCCCACCTCACTGCCCCACCGAACTCCCTCCACGGACCGCTACTGCCCCCTATGTCTGCCAACTATGTCAAGAGAAGTAATAAATGTAGGAGCAACCATGGACTCGAATTATTTACCAATACCACATGCCAATGAGGTAACAAGGAGCACCTACTACAGAATGAAACCACTGCGACTCATCTTTCATACATTGCATAACAACAAAAGTACAAGATATCCTCACGCTCCTAATCACCAAGCTCAACAATACCAACAGACTATACTTCAGCACCCCCTATTTCACAATAATCAAAAGAAAACATCCAAAATGCTGTGAGAAGACTCCTCCTATGTCGTCAACCCAGACAACTCATGGTCCCAGTCCTGCAATCACTCTACTGGCTACCTGTAGCTAAATGAATGATGCTGAATTCAATTTGGATTGTCCATAGACCCTCCAAAGGAAAATCACCACTATACCTACAAATGAAATTAAAGCAATAGAAGCAAAATAGGATGCTGCACTCTAGGTTGGTGTTGCTAACACCACGGTTTGACAAACAACCTTAGAATAGTAACTCAATAGGAGGCTCTGCTTTCTCAGCTTTCAAGCTCTGGAACTCAGTGTCAGACTAGATTTGAAGCATTCAGCAACATTTAAATTCCATACGATATAAGAAACCCTGTTTTTTTCTGAGGTAATTACATCAACCAATATCCCTGGGATACAACCCAGAAAGGTAATCCCTCTTATTAGTATAAGTATGGTCCTGAGCTATGAAACAGTTGTGACCACCACACCTCACCAAGAAGACAGGCACATGCACCCCACCCAAAGTGAAGACCTCTACCCAACATTGCCTTGCAATCACATTGACATAGTGATGGGATACAATAACCACACCATTTTACCATAACATATGCCTCTCCACACCTTTTTACTCAGCACTCCACTTAGCACCAAAAGAAGTGCTTCATGACTCATAAGATGGAGCACTATAATCACAGTCCACAGCACACATCACAAACCTGGCAAAAAATGCCAGTCCTAACTCTAACCACAAGCTGAAGGAGGAAACTCAAGTTTTTATGGTCTTCTCAGTCCCAATCTGATATAATCTGTGTCATTATATGATAACATATACCAGTTTACTGCCTAATTCCTCACCATCAATGCAACAGGCGTATAATATATGAAAAGGCCTGTGGAAACTTGGTTGCATTTTGAGAGCACAGATACAGGCCATCCCGGCCCACTCCACTAACCATTCCATACTAACAATACATGCCTGCAAAACCAGAAAGTTTCCCCAAAGGTTCTAATACAGTACAATTTGCAGGTCCCAAATAGTCACAAACTCTGACCACCAACATCCTATATTGTATTTGATAAAAAGGATGGCTATAAAACAGCGTGTCTTTTCCAAATCTCCTACTTCTCATCATGGCTCTCATATAAAGGGGGACTGTCGCTCAGTCCATCCAGACAGCTCTCTGGCTGCCCTCACTCTTTAACTACAGCCATTACTCCCTTCAACTTAATCCATAATATCTCAGAGTGGATGTTATCCTGCCACAACCAGTATTGGAAATCGTACTGAAAACATGAAAAAAAAATGGCAACACAATAAAGGGGCCAGCAGACCTAATCAGAGCCGCGAGCAGAACACATGTCTATCACTGACACTCATCTATCACCCTGACAAGAGCCACGTCCCATAACACAATAACCGTGACATGGTGGTTATTACTTATGACATAGAAACACTTACTAAACAATTCCAAAATAGGCTCAAGTCAAATACAAGACATTTCTAACCATACACCCAACAATATAGAAGGTTATCCAGGTGGATAAGCACTTCAGCATCCCTGCATAGGGGAAGTAAGTGCTATGCAAATATGTAAGTAATTGGGTTATTAGTTGTGCATAACGTGAGACCTGCAGACGTAAAAGGTCCAAAATGATCTCCTTACAGGGCACCAAGCACCCCATTATAACACTTAATTCTCTCAGGGTATCGAAGCAGAACAGTCCAAGGTCTGCCCAGGAGAGGTGGTGTGGGCTAGTAATCGCAATTTGCTGGCATGCAATAACAACACTCAACAAATGAATGTCCAGTCAGTGTTTTTCCTTTGGAAAAAGAAAGTCCATTTTTTACACACTCATTATTAAATACTACATATTAACTTACAAATATGTACATCACTCGGGGCACCCCAATGCAGTCTCCATTTTGCTTGGGCTCCTGTGATGCCCAGCTGGCTTCCCAGCCAGCCAGCATTGCTCTTTGCCGGTGCAGGAGCTGGAGTGCATTCCCATCCATGCATCATGCAGGTGGGTGCTGCTACCCTCTGCTCTCACCTGAGACACAGACATGGGTGCAAAGCACCTTAAAGCCTTGGCTGGAGAGGGGGTGCAGCAGCAGTCTGCCAATTTCCATTTCTAGGGTAGGGTTCTGCGGATGGGGCCCACTGACCACTCCTTTGTCTTCTGGGCCCAGGGATGGTGTCCTGGGTCTCATAAACACTGGCACCAGCCCAGCGAATGGAGTTCCCAGGCCAAGTAAGAGTCTAGGGAGGGGGCTCATGCACACCTCCTCTCATGGCACTCTAACAAAAGTGTTGCATTATCTCCCAGGGTTTTGCCCACCCCCTGGGGAAATTAAAAATAGTTGCAGCAAAGCCCCATGTGCTCATTGGCCCTTGAGGGCAGGTTTGAATGGGAAAACTTTAAAGGTGCAGAACTGGGATGCTGGTGGCCAATTAGAAAGATCTGGGGTTCCCTTGATGCTGGTGGTGATCCCTAACACATAGAGCAGTTTCAGCAGGTCTCAAAAAGGGGTGCACTCTGTGGGGAGCTGATTTCCCTGGTTCCCTGAGTCAGATTCAACTTGTCCTCGCTCTGGCTGCTCCCCTCCTCCTGATGAGACACAAAAGTCCAGGTCTTCTCCCAACTGGTTCTCAGGGAGTGGAAGGAGCATCACCGGCCCTGGAAAAACCTGCTAGTCATAAGGTCTACTGCAAAGTGATCAGTTCATCAAGGCATCATAGGGCGTGTCCTTCCACCTGTCCATGGTGTTTCACTGTAACAGTCCAGGATCTTATTCGCCTTCATCTTCTGCGGATGCCACTTTTTAATATCCAGTCCAGCCGAGGTGGGATACATCCTTTCATCTAACCTTGAAGCTCTTTCTTCGTCCCTGGGTTTTGCTCCAGCCTAGTTAGTGACATAAAAGGCTTCAGAAAGGTGCCTTTGTGTGTTCTCTGTGTCCCTTTGAAGATAAATCTGAGTAGGACATAACTCCTCCTCAGGCATCCTGTCAGTAACATCCACTGCACCTTACACCCTGGCCATTTTGTGCACTGTCTGGCTCAAATACACATTTCCCAGTGGGAGAGCCATCCCTAGCCCAGGCAACTCGTAAATTCCCAGAATGTTTAGGCAGGAAAACATCAACTTCCTAAAAGTAGCATTTCCAAACTAATTCAAAATCTCACCTTACCATTAAAGAGTATTTTAAGTTACTGTTCAAATCAGTGGAAGAAGTATTTCTCTAGCAGCTACCAATCTGAATTCTAACGTAAGAAAAAAGGAGCGTGTAATTATCAATCCTTAATTAATGCAATAGTTCACAAAGGTATATTCTCGATCCACACGCTCTTTATCATCCAATCATAAATGGCCTCCAGGGAGTCTTTTAAGTGAATTCTCAATTCCAAATTTTATTCAACCCATGATACATCAACAGAAGAAGTCAAGTCAATCCAGCCAGTAATTAAATCAATCCAACCAACGCGTTTCGTCCAATGTGGACTTCATCAGTGCTGTAAATTCAAAACAAGCATATCATTAATCATGGTCATTTCAAACCTATTCTGTACCAACATGATATATCATTTGCATAATAAATATTTAATGAAACCCACAAAAACAACTCTCAAGACTCCCTGCCTATATACAATCTATCCATGAACATCCTGTAAACTGCCGGTACATTCTTAACACATTCCCTCATGGGATCACTCATGGCTTATCAATTAATTCTATTATATGTGTTATGTTCATATTAGTCCCCATAAATACCAACTGCTATATCATCAACAGCGTATCTATATAATTATTCTTCATAGCTTATTCCATTATATTAACTTCCTCATACTTATAGCAAAGTGTCACCTTATTTCTAATTATTCGCACAAAAATGTATTACCTCATGGTCACACGAGAAAAACAATTGTAGTCTCTCATGTGGAACCTGCATCCATGTACACACGTGTGGATACATGTTCATGTGTAACCAGCCCAGTGCCCCTACTCTGGCTGCATCATAGTGGCCTAATCCTAAAAGGTAGACACTGCCAGTAAACATGTACAGTCCAATTTACAACTAATAGCTTGGAGTGAGACTCAAGTAGGAAGACTCATTAACCGCAAAGGTTCATAAACTGGGTGATCCAAAGCAAAACATTCTGGAATACTAAATGGGTGGAACCCATTTGCAAAAATATACTACAAAACATTACAACAAATCATATTATTCCATGTAGGGTGATGCTGCTATCTTCAACCCTTAAGATTTACTACAATGGTCACCGCATTCCCAACATTAAGGTGCCGATTACGATCCGGTAAAAACCGTGTACGAACCGTCGGTCGGAGCGTTTTCTCCGTCCGACTCGTACCCGGTAGTAAAACTGTACAAACATGGAATTACGATTCGCACGGAAACACCATTTCCGTACGAATCGTAAAAAACACCGACCAACGAAAATATACATACGAATGTGATCCGGGAATGCTTCGACGTGACGTCGGGACGCTGTCAGGCAGCGTTTCACGACCCAGGAAGTACGATTCGAACCGACAGCAGTCCGGACGGCAATATTTTCACGGCACCCAAAAAGTGCCGGAATAGCGAAGTACGGCGCGAAACGACCAGAGTAGGTGGCCCGGTACGCGCCGTACCCCCCCCAGCCCCCGTACGTTCGAGTCGTCCCCCCCGTGTATGTACACCCGTGTACGTTCGAGTCGTACCCCCACCTGTGTATGTACGGTGCGTACCCCCAGCGCGTAGCGACACGTACATACACCAGTGGGGGTACGACTTGAACGTACACGGGTGTACATACACGGGGGGGTTCGACACGTACACGGGTGTACATACACGGGGGGGTACGACTCGAACGTACACGGGTGTACATACACGGGGGGGTTCGACACGTACACGGGTGTACATACACGGGGGGGTTCGACACGTACACGGGTGTACATACACGGGGGTACGACTCGAACATACACGGGTGTACATACACGGGGGGGTTCGGCACGTACACGGGTGTACATACACAGGGGGTTCGACACGTACACGGGTGTACATACACAGGGGGTTCGACACGTACACAGGTGTACATACACGGATGGGGGTACGACTTGAACGTACACGGGTGTACATACACGGGCGGGGGTACGACTCGAACGTACGGGGCCTGGGGGGGTCGACTCGAACGTACGTGGGCTTGGGGGGGGTCGACTCGAACATACGGGGGCCGGGAGGGGGGATTCGACTCGTACATAGGAGGGCTGGGGGGAGTGTTGGGCGCGTATGCGGGCACATGTCTCCATGGTTGCTATAGGAGTTCGGTGCGGACGGTGTTTTTTCCATACAGTTGTAACATCGGACGCACGGGATGGATCGTAATTCCGCGGTCGGACTTCACTTTTTACACTTGTACGGTAAATCGTCCGAGGACGTGTCGGACACATTTTCCGACCCGAGGACGTGTGGGGAATAATTCCCAATGCGATTCGTATGGACTTTTTCCCATGTAAATCGTAATTGTCTGTTTGTACGGCACTTGTACGATTCGTACGGTAAAAAGACCGGATACGAGTCGTACGGGGAATTTTTTTACCGGATCGTAATCGGCACCTATATAGCTCACTCTACTAAAGGCCTTCGTTATTGAGTGGATGGATAGTTTGCAATCCTTGTGCAAACGCCGGAATTGCAAGTACTGTTTTAATTATTGCAACTCCAACATATTTTGCTGGAAAATTTTGGCCACTCACACTCGTCAAAAAACCCTGGATGAAAAACTTGCAGTATTGTCAAATACATTGAGAATTTGGTGTAGAAAGTAATACATTCTAGATGCAATTTTCAAGTGTCAATTCAGAATAGAATGTATTATTTACTGCATCCAGTAAATGGCTTACCCTGGAGTTAGATGTTTACCAGGTGAGCTAAATATATTTTCCCTTTAAAGACCACTCATAATCAGATTCTAAATGGGTCAGCCAAATATCCTTCCTCTAAACATTGTACTAATGCAGGCTATGTGATAAGTTAAAAAGTAATATATTTACCATTGGCATATATCAGATGGAGTAGCTGAGTTTCTGGAGAAATTTCCCATCCAGACATTTCTTTAAACAAAACGTCTCTCTTATTTATTTCTGGGTTTCTATATATAGCCCAGACAGTGGCGTCTCATCCGCTAAGGCAGAAGAGCATCGCCCCGCTGCTCCAAAGGAGAAATGCAATCATAATAACAATTGGTATTATTATTGTATTTTTCCTATGGAAGTCAGTGGTTTGTGTGGGGGCCTGGAAAGCGCAGGGAAAGAACTAGTTTGCACCCACTAACTGCACATGGCTGCTTGGCCGGAACTCTGGGGCTGGCCAAGCAGTTCTGAGCACTTTGCATGTTCCCTATGAGGAATGTGCAAAGCCTCCCTGTACCCGTCTGAGCGCCAAACCACAGTGCTCTGACCAATCCCAACACTGCAGTGCAGCATTTGTGGTTGGCTATGGGGAGGCAATTAAAAATCTGCTTTGTGACTGGATGAGGAGAGCCTGCTACCTCGGTGCTTCCTACTGCCGCTGCTGCCGGCTGGGACTGGGACCAGAAGATGAAGAGGACAGAGGAGTGGCGGACGTCCGTCTGTTTCAGGTAACTCTTTTTTTAAAAAAAAAAAATATGTGAAGAGTTCTCCGCCACAACTGCGGACTATGGAGTCTCAGCACTCATAAACTTATCAATAAAATGAAGTTTTGTGAATTCCAAAATAAACGTAAACTTACACAAAAGTTACATTTACCTTTGTGAATGTGTACCACAGTGAATTGCATGGAAATATTTGACTTAGCTTTGCAGTTGTGGCATCGCAGACCATATTTGAGTTGAAGATGCTCATTTTATGAGCAGCAGGGGCAGAACCTCCACCACCCAAGCCATGGGCATCCAGTCAGATTTAAAGGTAATTGCCATGTTGGTTGACATTTCATCCCTCAGTGGCTCCTGCATTTATGGCTGGAGCATCTTTGGGAATGTGGTTTGTAAAAGTGAAACAAGACTTCACGTCCACCATGCTATGGCACAGTGGCAAACCTGTCATCAATTATATCATTGTGAAGACAGACCCCCAAAGCTGGTTTCCAGCATCATTAATTACCTAGTTAATGCCCCCTCTGCACTGGGAGAAACCCTCTGGACTTTCGTGTCCTGACTGACATGCAGATATGGACAGAATCAATAATGGTGGGAAAGACATCAGTGGGATGGCCACTGTGCGGCCATCCCTGTTGGCATCAAGTTTGCATACAGGTGTTCCTGATAATATAGCTATCAGCACCTTTGCCAACAAGAAGAACTCAATCCTTCACACTGTTAATTTAAGTGGGGGTACTTCAGGAGGGCAGACTTGACATCCACCAAAAGTTGTCTGATGTCTCACTGCATTGATCTTTTTAAGGAGGCCCCAAATGTTTAAAGCAACATGATACCTACATTGTAAGACGAGGAAAGGGGAAAATCAGAAGAGATAGCCTGACCATGTAGTCATCTAAGGAAGAGTTCAAACAAGAACAGTTTGAGTTTCTTCTGGTTGGGATTAAGAGTCCCACGGATGAGTTTCACACTCGAGAGACGCTAACACTTCCACCTGATACAGAAGAGACAAATCCCCTATTTTATCTTTCAACCATCAGAAGACTTTCATCAAGTCCCTGTAGTGACATACAACACCCTCAGATGAGTGTTAGATGTTAAACATTTCAAAAATCTTCCAATCTTTACCAAACAAATTCTCCCTACTTCACAACATTGCCGTCTAGCTTTCAACGCAAGGGGTGATGGTGATGAAGATGGCTCTAGTAAGATCAAAAATTGCTATTTGTAAGCGAAGGCAAAGACAACCAGGCGGTCAATAGCAGAAACGAATCTAGCTGAGTCGTCTGTACACTGGAGACACCCAAGGCACTTCACCTGGCTCAGATACATTTATCAGGCACCTGATTCCTCGTGGAAAGCAGGGGCGTAACAAACGCCCCCGCAGCCCCCGCGGTGCGGGGGGGCCCCCAGTCTTCGGTAGGTGAAGGGGGCCCCCTCAGCTCTTCGGTAAAGAGCTGTGAGAGAAAGGCTTCCTCTAGAAAGCAGGTGCAGTCTCTGCAGCCTGCTTGCTCTGCGCTCCTCGCGCTGACCCAGGGCAGCACTGAAGAGAAACAAAGTAACAAGTTACATTGTTTCTCTTCAGTCAGAGCCCGGCCGGAACAAGGATGGGGCCCCGCACTCTTCAGAAACACCGGGGCTTTCAGGGAGAGAGGTTAGACTTGTAAAGAGCAGGACTGATCACATTCTGCAGCGTTGTGGGTAAGTCTAGCAGTTTTAATTGTGAGTTTTCATTGTGAGCTCCTTCAAAAAACATGCTATGTTGTGGGTTGATAACAAATGCCTGATATGTTTTAAAATGCTTCATTTACATTTCTACAGATAGGTTATCTGGGTCTTTAATTAGTCCCAGCTGTAAATATCCTCCTGTCGCTGACCCTTTTCTTTGTCTCACACCACTAACAAGTGCAGGATATGTTACCTCCTGCCAGGCCCGGTTCTAGAGGGTGTTGTAATCCTCATTGGCTTATGTGACATTCCCCATAGACTGATTTATTGTCTCTGTATAATGCGTGCTGTTATGTAAAGTACTGTGACGCTATGAGTAGCGCTGTACAACAAATGGAATGGATATGAGAGAGGGGCAACGGAGAGATGAGGGGCACAAGTGGAGGGTGGCAGTGAGGGAATCCGAGGAAGAGGTCATGGGGTGGGGAGCTACGGAGAGATGAGGGGCGCTGGTGGAGGGTGGCAGTGAGGGAGTCAGAGGAGGAGGTCAACGGGGTGGGTGGAACTACAGAGAGATGAGGGGCACTAGTGGAGAGTGGCAGTGAGGGAAGCCGAGGAGGAGGTCCTGGAGTGAGGGTGGAGCTGCGGAAAGATAAGGGGCACTAGTGGAGGGTGGCATTGAGGGAAAACGAGGAAGAGGTAATGAATGGGGTGGGGAGCTACAGTGAAATGAGGAGCACTGGTGGAGGGTGGCAGTGAGGGAGTCAGAGGAGGTGGTCACGGGGTGGGGGGAACAGCAGAGAGATGAGGGGCACTAGTGGAGGGTGGCAGTGAGGGAATCCGAGGAGGAGGTCACAGGGTGGAGGGGAACTACAGAGAGATGAGGGGTACTGGTGGAGGGCGGCAGTGAAGAAATCTGAGGAGGAGGTCATGGGGTGGGGGGGCTACAGAGAAATGAGAGGCACTAGTGAAGGATGGCAGTGAGGGAAGCCAAGGAGGAGGTCATGGGGTGGGGGAACTATAGAGAGATGAGGGGCACTAGTGGAGGGTGGCAGTGAAGGAATCTGATGAGGGGGTCATGGGGGGGAACTACACAGAGATGAGGGGCACTGGTGGAGGGTGGCAGGGAATCCGAGGAGGAGGTCATGGAGTGGGGGGAAATACGAAGCTATGAGGGGCGCTGGTGGAGGGTGGCAGTGAGGGAATCTGAGGAGGAGGTCATGGGGTGTGGGGGAGCTACAGAAAGATGGGGGACACTGGTGGAGGGTGGTAGTTAGGGAGTCTGAGGAGGAGGCCATGAGGGGGAGTGGCTATGGCGAGATGAAGGGTACTGGTGGAGGGCGGCAGTGAGGGAATCTGAGGAGGAGGTCATGGGGTGGGGGGGCTACAGAGAAATGAGAGGCACTAGTGAAGGATGGCAGTGAGGGAAGCCAAGGAGGAGGTCATGGGGTGGGGGAACTATAGAGAGATGAGGGGCACTAGTGGAGGGTGGCAGTGAAGGAATCTGATGAGGGGGTCATGGGGGGGAACTACACAGAGATGAGGGGCACTGGTGGAGGGTGGCAGGGAATCCGAGGAGGAGGTCATGGAGTGGGGGGAAATACGAAGCTATGAGGGGCGCTGGTGGAGGGTGGCAGTGAGGGAATCTGAGGAGGAGGTCATGGGGTGTGGGGGAGCTACAGAAAGATGGGGGACACTGGTGGAGGGTGGTAGTTAGGGAGTCTGAGGAGGAGGCCATGAGGGGGAGTGGCTATGGCGAGATGAAGGGTACTGTTGGAGGGTTGTAGTTAAGCTATCTACAGAGAAAGAGGTCAAAAAAGAGGTCAAAAAGACGTTTGCACCAGCAATAAAGCCAGCCCTGTCATGGCCTTTCTGTTTTCATTTATTTAATTAACAGTCAGGTGATTAGGACAACTGTGGAGCATACTTTAAAGTGCGTGCTAATTATTTTTACTGCTATATTCAATATTTCAAGTTTGAAGGTGATTTTACTATTGTTTTTTACTGGGAATAGTGAAAGTGGAACTGAATGGTGGCTGATATGGGGCTAGGGCCCAAGGTCAGGTGTGAGATAAGGTGTGATGGAGAGGGGTGGTAGAAAAGTGGATAATCAAGCCTGTAAGGGAGTGTGTTGCAGAGTCAGGGATCAGGTGGAGGTAGTAATGAAGAGGGTTTCTCCCTGAAGGCTCGCACAGAGGAAGCCCGGGTAGTGTCACTTGCTTGATACTCCCACCTTAGAAACTTCCTCTTCCCATCAAAGGGACATTGCATGGAAGAAAAGCACTTTTTGAGAGTGATAACATTTAGAAAGAGACTTTGAAAAGAGTGCGTTTTACTGGGCCTAGTAAGAGTAAGGAGAGATAAAGGAGGGCCCAGAAGCAGGCCTGGCTAGATATATAAGCGATAAATCGGGCCAGCAGTGGCCCACCCGAATGTACCCTTGGCCCACCCAAATAAAAATTCCTGGAGCCGGGCCTACCTCCTGCCCCCAATTTTACCATTCCCCGTCCCACCCTTCGTGTTAGTTGGCACTAGCTTGGTTTTATTTTACCTTTGCCAATGCTTGATTACTTGCTTCACAAGCATTGGCTGCCGCTGTATGGCTCCCATGTGCTGGCCTCACACTTCGGAGCTGAGGAGACCCGTCCCCTGTTGCTGTAGACGCCTCGGTGCTGTTGCTCCACCCTGGTGTAGGCTGCCAGCTCCTCACCCTGCTCCTAAACCTCTTACTCATCAGCTCACAGCCTCACATCTACCGGGGCACATGAGCTGAGCTACCGGGAGCCGTTTGTGTTGGTCTTGGCACTGTTCTGTGGTATTGCTTGCTGTCCTGGAAGGAGAGAGGGCTCCTTCCTGTCCACCTATAAACAGGTGCCGGGGACTACAGAGAAAGGGGGGCATGTGACAATAAATGACCTAGTATTACATTCTCTCTATAATGGTGAGTTCAAATCAGAACATGCCAAATGTGGCCCTCGGGGTAAACGCACTGCTACTGGGCGCCAGAGACACACAAAAATCACTATTCGACTCCCGGGCATCGGCTAAGCTTTATCCAAACAGTTCTGAAGTGCTGCTGACATGGTATTAAGAAGTCTTTTCTTGCACTTTTTCGTCGAACAGCACGTCACAGAGACCGGTCTGTGTGCAACCCATTAATAAAACAAATTGTACCTCTGCCAGTGGCATAGTGTTAACTTTTGTTGAAATAGTGCCAAGAAACACGCTTATGCTGTTTGTGAGCGCTATAAAACACATAAATTGTACCTATTTCAGCTGCACGCAAGTTACCAACTGAAGCGTGTTACAATAGCGCTTAATGGAAGGTCCGTGCTCTTCATCTGATGTGTGCATAAAATGAAAAGCATGTCATGCGTTGTTAGCACTGGAGTCGTAGAAGAATATGGAAGGATTTGCTGTCTTCGTCTTTCTTTTCTCATCTTGGTCTCTTTCAATCTTACTTTCATTACTCTTGCACTTAATTTACTAACTTTTCCTACTTATGCCTACTGCTGATTTTTGTTTCTACTCATATGTTGCATACTTCCTCTTACTGTGCTACGTAACCTCTTAATTTTACCTTTCTCTTACACCTCATATTTGTTCCCATTCTTACGTTTTATTATTCCAACATACTCTTGCTTCCACTTACAATTTATTACGCCTATTTCCTCCTGCTCTTACTCATTTCTCCTCTTACTCCTATTACGTCTTCTAACTGCTATTCTTACTTTTGCTACCGTATTTACCAATGCCCTTATTACCATTAACTTAGTCCTACCTACCCCTACTTGCACTCTTACTCCTGCATACTCCTACTTGACCCTACCTTCCACTACTTTTACATCTACATACTTCAGCTCTTCTGCTTAGCCCTTCGTATGCCTCTTCTTACTCATACTTGGGAGAGGAGTTGGCCTAACGGCTAGGGCGGTCGACCTCGAATCTGGGGAACTGGGTTCGAGTTTCAACAATGACACTGAACGTCCTGTGATTCTGGGCAAATCACTTAATCTCCCTGTGCCTAACAAATATGAATGTGTCCTCATGTAACGCAACTGGTGCTCATGAAAAGCGCTATGATACCCGATACGGGTCAAGTTCGAGCTATATAAAACTCCATAAAATAAATTAAAAAAAAAAAATGAACAGGATCTGCTCGGTCGCATTGGAAGGTAAACAAGCATTTGCAATGCAATTGGTCTCGCATTTGTTAGAGTTAGAGCTATTGACATTGTAAAGGACAGTGTATTTTACCTATGTGTTTTCTGCTTGGAGTGGAGTGAATGTGTGTGGTGTCAAGTGGACATATGTGGTTTGGATTGGAATTGTTAGTTGTGGAATTGTATTGTGTGGATTGGATCTGTGTAGCGAAATAATGTAATTATGTGGATAGTAATTGTGTGGTATTGAGTGTACTGGAATTATGTGGAGTGGGATTGTGTGTCATGGAGTGGGATTGTGTGTCTTGGAGTAAGATTATCTGGAATGGTATTTTGCGTTGTGGAGTGGTATGTAGTGGAGTTTACTTATGTGGTGTGCTGTTAAATATTATAGCATGATGTGGAATTTTGTGGTGTAGATTGGATGTATGTGGTGTGTTATGTAATTCTGTTGTTGGTTTGAATTATGTAGTTTGTTGTTGAATTATGTGGTGTGGAATGGAAATGTGTAGAGTTGAAATGTGTGACGTGGAAGTGTTCGCTGCTGGGTGAAAATTATGTTGAGTGGTATTATGAGGCATGGTGTGAAGTGTAGTTATGTGGAATGTTGCTACGTGACAGACTGGATTTATGTGGAGTGTATTTATGCAATATGGATGAGAGCATAATTATGTGGAGGTTAATTATGTGGTGCTGAGTGGTATTATGTGGAGTAATTATGTGTGATGAATTGTGTGGGGATGAATTGTGGAATTGTGACATGTGGAATTATGTGGCATGGTGTGGTGTATAATTGTGCGGAGTGGAATTATGTAGCATTTTGCAGAGTTGTATTTTGTGGAGGGTAATTCTGTGTTTTGGAGTTGCGTGTAAATATGTTGTGTGACGTATAATTATATAGGTTGAAGTGGAATTATGTGTACTTGAATTGTGTAGTGTGGAGTGTAATTATGTGGTTTGGAGTGCTATTAAGTTGTGTGGAATGTTATTATGTGATGTGGAATTATGAGGTATGGAGTGAAGTAGAAATATATGTTTTTTCATATTTAGGATTGTAATTATGTGGTATGGAATGTAGGGTTAAATTATTTATAGTTGAATAGTGTGGCATGGAATTATGAGAGTTCAAATGTGCTGAGTTTGGTAGAATTAGGTAGCGTGGATTTGAGCAAGCTGTGCACGCTAAGGCTTTTATGTCATGGGGTATAAAGTTGACGATTGTCTATTTTTCTTTGTAAAAATAATTTGGGCTGTTTCTTTACCTTCCGGTACATTTCTGAACAATTTGTTAACCCCTTCAGTGCCCGCCCCTTTCCCCGCCCTGTGCCGGCCGTTGCATTAGCGGGCGGGGTTTATGACGAGCTGGTCTCGTCATGGGCACAGCGCAACCGCGGCCCATGACGAGACCAGCTCGTCACGGGCATTGAAGAGGTTAAGCTAAATTGTGATGTTTCTTTTTGTGCGTATGCAGGAAAGAACGAGTGTATGTGGAATGTTGCTACGTGGCATAGACTAGATTTATGTGGAGTGTATTTATGCAATATGGATGAGAGCATAATTATGTGGAGGTTAATTATGTGGTGCTGAGTGGTATTATGTGGAGTAATTATGTGTGATGAATTGTGTGGGGATGAATTGTGGAATTGTGAGACGTGTGGAATTATGTGGCATGGTGTGGTGTATAATTGTGCGGAGTGGAATTATGTAGCATGTTGCAGAGTTGTATTTTGTGGAGGGTAATTCTGTGTTTTAAAGTTGAGTGTAAATATGTTGTGTGACGTATAATTATATAGGTTGAAGTGGAATTATGTATACTTAAATTTTGTTGTGTGGAGTGTAATTATGTGGTTTGGAGTGCTATTAAGTTGCGTGGAATGTTATTATGTGATGTGGACTTATGTGGTATGGAGTGAAGTAGAAATATATGTTTTTTCATTTTTAGGATTGTAATTATGTGGTATGGAATGTAGGGTTAAATTATTTATAGTTGAATTGTGTGGCATGGAATTATGAGATGTTCAAATGTGCTGAGTTTGGTAGAATTAGGTAGCGTGGATTTGAGCAAGCTGTGCACGCTAAGGCTTTTATGTCATGGGGTCTAAAGTTGACGATTGTCTATTTTTCTTTGTAAAAATAATTTGGGCTGTTTCTTTACCTTCCGGTACATTTCTGAACAATTTGTTTAGCTAAATTGTAATGTTGCTTTGTGTGCGCATGCAGGGAAGAACGAGTGTATGCAAAAAATCATCCTATGTCTCAGTATTAACTTCCACACCTCTAAACAATAATCCCAATCCTAGAATGAGTTATCCGTTTGCTTTACAACAGTTAGTAAAACAAGGAAGTGCTTTGCGAGTCTGTAAGTAGCAAAGGTTTTAAAGGGACTTGTTTTTGTGCAAAGTATTGCTTTTCCCAGTTCAAGGAAGGGATAAAAAAATATCTTCAGATAATAATAGGGGTGACAGGATGGTGCGATAGCAGAATATTGATTTGGGTGGATCTGGCGAGGACTGCGGGCAGCAAGTGCTTGATACGCTATTTGCATAAGAAAATACTATATATTTTTTTCGTTATCCTCCATTAGTTATTAGTAAGGAAGGGGGAAGAGAAGCGTTCACCGACAGCATTCCGTTAGTCTTAGGGACACAAAGAATGCTGTGGTCTGTGGTAGATGGCGCCCAGAAGGCATAAGTATATGTATCAGGAGCTGCCAAAGAAAGGAAGTGGAAATGCGCTTTAGACGTTGCTGGTGTTGATGGCTACTGTGCGGTTGCAGACTTCCCTGGGCTGACAGTTGGTGGGGAAATGCTACGTTGTCATTGTAGGTTTAATTCATGAATCGCTCATTCTCTCTGGTGTTTGTCCTTGGGGTTCTTGTTGACTGGTGCTACATATGGTATCTGGTTTGCCTTTGACAGCAGGTATGGTTTAGTGGGGTACATAGTGTAAATTAATGTTGGCGTGAGGAAACAAAAATCTGACCCTTTGTACATTTGATATTATTGTGTGCATCATGCAGAGGATGAAAAGTAGCAGGAACGGCTTTGATGCCGTAGAGGCTAGCAGGAAGAAATGTTTTGAGGTGGTCAGTTGCAGAGATTGTTCAACATTTTTAAAACTTCCATAGTGGCATTGGGGAGGCCAGCAGCTGAAAGGCTCTGTCTTTACTGGTAGGCAGTGGTTAGATGGTGACCGGTCATCAGTCTTTCTGTGGGTGATGGACAGGGGAGCAGTAGGCGGCGGTCACAGGTTTGCAGTGACATCCGAGGGGTGGTTTTAAAGGCGGGCAGAAAAGCATAATTGCGGGTTTCATAGGGGTGAGGGTAGAGTGTAATGGATGCGTTAGTAGCAGGCACGACGGAAGTGACCTGCGTTTGAAGGTGGTTAACTGAGCGGTCTTCACTTGAAGGTGGGTCATCAAGTAGGAGGATGTGTTTGGTGGGCCGGCTGGAGGCAGTGTTATGTAACTTTGCTGGAGGGCGCAGCAGCATTTACTGATGTATGTAAATCGCTCGATGAGAGGGCGGATGTGACCAATAGAGGAACCAGAATCCTTTTTTTATGGCTGGGGTGAGCCCCTGCAGTATGGCGGGTTGCTGGCCTGAGGGCTCTTGACTGGCGAGGAGAATGGGGGCCCCCTCCATGTACTTTGCAGGGGGGCCCCCTCAAGTTTCGTTACGCCACTGGTGGAAAGGTGGAGGGGTTGTCCTTTTCCGAGCATAAATGGACATTTCGAAAAGAGAGGAAGGAAACACATGCAAAAACAATTTGTCAGCAGGCGCTGTTTGCACACGGCGAAGCTAGGTCACATCTAGTTACTGATTCCAGCCCTTCTCGTTGGGGTTTCTGAAGTGTAATTGTGTTCACTCTCCTATTTATACAATGAATCTATAATGTAATTTCGTGAGCCTCTGCAATGCACTAAAAAACATATGAACACTAAGTGGTTCTGCCTAATCCATATGAAACAGAGTTGGAAATCAGCATGGTAAACATGGCAAGAGAGGGGAAGGGACTCGTCTGGGCTTTGACACTAATCTAAAACGGATTAGCGGGGAGATAGCCGCGGTGGCGAGCTCTTCAGGAGAGGGGACAATGCAATTCCATTTAAATGAAGGCATTAGATTGCAGGAGGCTTGTAACTGATTAGGGAGCTGCCTTCAAATTGACCAGGCTAGTTGGAGTTCATCCTGGCGGGTCCGCAAACCTTACATCTCGGCGTCGACGCCAGCGTGGAAGGCGAGCAGGGGTTGAAGGGGAACGCTGCTTATTCCGACAGCCTTGCTTTTCATGTGGCGCCGCGAGCGGCATGTAAATTAAATGGAAACATATTCAGTCCTAGGTATGAAGGTGATTGATTCAAATTGACATGGAAGGCTTGGCCGATACTTGATTCACACTGTGGTCTGCAGAGGGGCCTTTGCGCTCTCCTCACCTCTCTGCGGTGATATAGAAATGTATGGCACCTTATAGTACCTGGAGTTGGATTGCATGCATTGCACCACTGGCAAAGCAGCTTTGCACCAGTGATCGGGCAGTTTTGCACCACTGTTGCACTGATCCACCAGTGCAAAATGTAATTTGCAGTGTGACATGTGCTGTAAATGGAAATTAAATGTTGCACGTGATGATCTGTGCAAATGCCAGTGGTAAACTGTTACCAATGAAGAATGGCTGAGTCACCAGTGGTTGTTTGTTGCCCGGCCCAGCTAGGGGCTACAGTACCCAGATAAGGACCACGTGAAAAGCTGTGATCCTTCACTTAGAGCAGTAACTCAGGTGAAATTCTGCACCTCGCAGTGAGCAGTATCTCGGGGCCTGGGATTATTGTGTTTCTAAACACCAGACCCAATAACTCCAGGCGCAAAGACGCTGGGACTGTCTGTACCATTGCAGTGCAACTGCAGAGGGCAGCATCAGAGCCCAGCTCCTACTCGAACCCCTGCAGCAGTACAGGGGAGTAGACAAGGTAAAAGCCTGCCCGGCACCCCAGCCCCTCATATTCCAAACGTTCCTCAATCAATGTCAGTAGTTTTGCCCTCGAAATCAGGAGAAACTGCCTGTAAAAGGACCTAGTATTACCGGTCCGAGCTGGTATTCCCCATTCTGGGAAGCAAAATCTTCTAATTGTTAGAAAATGGGACTCTCATGCCAGCCAAAATTGTAGAATCAAGCCCCTGTATCCCTGTACCAAATGAGCTGGTACTCATAACATGGTATAAGAAGAGACTGAGGTCTGGGGCTTCAGGGATACAATGTTCAGGAAGCTTTCCTCTAAACCATGGGTGCTCTCAAACATTTCCCATGGGCCAAAACGTTTGGCCTGTGGTGAGTCCGAGGGGCAAACTGATACCAGCAGCAGTGGTGTTTTTTGAGTGTTTGGCAGATGAAAAGGTGGTTGATGGGGAGCGAAGCAAGTACATCTAGTGGCTAAATTTAATTACACAACCAGAACACCTAGAATCAATTCTGGCTTCCCCACGACCAAATTATGTGATCCTAGGCAATTATTTTATTTCACTTTCCCTCCTTTTTCTTCATTGTCATAAGTAAGTTTACCTCAAAATACGTCACTTCAGGATGTGTGCTTCACTGTTTGAGTTAAAAAAAACAAACTATAATGCTGTCCATGTATAATAGCAGCCCTGGCCACTTAAGAGGTGCACATAACAACTGGCTTGCCTCTTAGTTCACGATTGGTATTGTTGTCAGGGTGGGGGAAGAATAAATGTTTCTAAATTGGTGTTTGAAAACTCACTTTTTCAAAAATATACTTCTCAATGCACTGATATCATCGCTTTACTAAGGTGAAATGGTTCTACATGCTAATGAAATGCACTTTTTGAATTTTGAAGAGACTTTATCATATTGTTACACATTTACTGCAAGATGTCTTTAAAATGAAGGTTTCCCTAAAGTTTAGGGGTGCAGGGCACCCTACTTACTTCCTTTCTTCAACCGCAATTAACCTTAAAATGTAATCTATTTTTAATGTAAGTGGTTAGCGGAATAATCAGCAGCTCATTGCTACTGTTGACCACGGGGCCACATGCGGTCCCCAGGCCAGTACTTTGAGTATTACTGCTTTAGACAAACCACACAATCAAACGAACAAAGTACAAGACCCTTGACGCCACTCAGTCCCTCCCCATATTCAGTTAATTAAGTGCCATGTAGCTGTGACAATAGGTTCTTCTACAGCATCCCCTGTTTCTGCTTATTAATTGTGTGTTGGGGCATGTCACTGGGCACTAGGAAGGTGGGAATCTATATGTGATTAGGCTGAGGAGATTGCACTGAGACCTGTGACTATTAGAGATGCCTAGAGCTCCCAAAACGACAGCTGGAGAATCTACTACAAATAAACAGCTTATGCAACCATAATAGGGTTTTTCATGTCCAGGAACTGTATATGGAGTGGGCTGGGATATGCAGATCTTGTCTCTAGCTTCAGATCCTGGGAGGTAGTCCATGGGATTTGGCGAAGATAAGGGCTGTGCAGTGGAGCCTCTTGAAGTCACATAGGTAAGAATGGGTCTGCTCATTTCTCCAGAGACAGCAGGCTGGTTTGAGCGTTTGTTTGTATTAGGGTGTGTGTGAGAGAGAAAGAGTGTCACACCTGATACTCTTCATGTAGTGTTTCCCTAATCGTTTTGCTTTTTCTTCCTGGGTTTTGCTGATTCTCTTGTGGTGGCCTTTGCACTTTGGGCACTTTCCCACTGTAAACGCAGTGTGAAAGTGGGGGCACCCTTCCTACACATGTTAGGAAGTGGTGCTTAACTGATGTTTGTGAACATGTCACAAGCGCATTGCAGGCCGGTGTGTGCACTTGCACCAATGATGTGCTTAAACATGTGTCCAGCCTGCCATTGCAGGCTGGTGTGCGTACTTGCACATATGGTATTTTTAAACATGTGTGCTGCGTGCTGTTAAATGTCTGTGAGTGCACATTGCATTATGCTCAGGCTGGCCTTTCAAAATAATGAGCCCATCCTGAAAGGACATTTCACTACCACTAGACTACCTGTATGGTAAGTCTTAAGGTGTGAAGCAAGTGGCAGGTGAAAGGCCGGGCAGGTACACATGTGTGCTCCCTGCCCGGGCAGTGAGGAATACCCATGAGTGTTTTTGCTGCCTATGAGGTTTTCTCTTCTCATAGGTCAACATGGAAGAATGGTTGAAATTACTTCAGGCGGCAATAGTGGATTGCTGTGGAGCAGCCTCATCATGTTTCCTATAATTGGATTCACAATGACAAACCCTTTCCTGTGGTAAAGGTGGTTTTGTCATTGCGAGTTTAGAAATGCTACTTCTAGAAAGTGGGGCATTTCTCTGCTCTAAAACTCCTTGTGTGCCTTTTAGCTTGACTCCAGTTCACACTAGAGGCTGGAGGAGCACATGTGAGCATTCCCCAGCGACAGATATAAAACATTGGGCATGCAAGTGGAATGACAGACCTCTGTCAATCGAGGGCCAGGCTTTATAGATTAGAGGAAGATGTTTTGACACTTGACCTCTGGGAGCCAGATCATGGACCCAGTAAACATTAAAATTTGCATTCCACAGCCACAGGACTGAAATTTAGGGGAGACATTTGTGCCTAAAAGGGAAACCCTCTAAACCACCCACAACTTAAAAGGCACACTACAGTATACTTACTGGTGCCAAACTTCAGCAGGGCAGAGATACACTTGTAGGGGCGAGGGGCAGAAGAAACTGGAACTGTGTGGTGCACACTGCCAGAGGAATCTGTTGTGCACAAGAAGGATTATTGCCATTGAAAGAGATTGTGCACCCTTCCGGAATAGTGGCTGGCCTGGGCTGATTACCTGCTACTGTGTGGGTCCCTGAAGTGTGCATTCCAAGGGCTTGGTAGCTTGCCCTATGTTCTTTTGGAGATCTCAGTGACATCAAAGATCTCCTACGAGGCACTCCCACCATCTACTTGTGATACCTGGAGAGAGGTGCCCTCTTAAGTGCAGACACATCTGCTGGATCCCAACTGGTAGTGCGGTGTGAGCGTGGTACTAAGAATTGTGCCTGGACACTGGATTGCCTTGTGCAGAGCCCCAGAAGTCTAGCCTTTATCTAAGATGTGTGGCCCCTGCATCGTGGGGTCCTTAACATGCATAAGCATATTGTGGTGGTGAGTAGATCCACCAGTTGAGGGATCCAGCGTGGTTTGCTTCGTCGATCGTGTCGCATCTCTCGTGTGCGGTGTCCAATTTACAGGTTGCGACCCTCGGCTGTGGGGGCGTAACCATGGTGGTGCCTCATCCTACCTCGTGTTGCAAAACTTGCGCCTGTGTGTGTGGGACCAGAATTGTCTGGTGCAACCAGTATTAAATGCACCAGGCATTGTTCCTCATTTCCAGAGAGGTATGAACTTTGCAATTCTTCGCTGTGTGTGACCGGAATTGTCTGGTGTAATCCATATCAATGCGCACCAGACGTTGTGCCTCATTTCCAGGGAGGTACGGAATTTGCAACTCTTTGTTGTGTGTGACCAGGATTGTCTGGTGTGACCCGATTCAACACGCACCAGGCATTGTGCCTTTTTCCCAGGGAGGTACTGAGAGTGTGACTTCTCATTGTGGGAAGCCGGAATTGTCTGATGTGACTCATATCATCGCGCACCAGACGCTGCGCCAGGATTGCCTGGGTGTGACTAAGATCGATGTGTCCTGATGATGGCCTTTCTACTGAGAGGCTCCCTTGGTTCATTACTGTTAGACCTGGCACCTTGGCGTGAGTCTCCCTTCCACTTTTTGTCGCTGTGCCTCATGTGTTTTTATGGTGTTGGCCGCTCAGAGCACTGTGCCACTGCCAACCAGTGCCACAGTGCAAGTGCTCCCTATTTAAAATGTATATGTTGGTTGGATTCCATGATTGGTTTATTTGGTTTACTGTCAGACCCCAGTAGAGTGCACCAGGAGTGCCCAGGGCTTGTAAATACAAATGCTGCTAGTGGGCTTGCAGCACTGGTTGTGCCACCCACAGAAGCGGCCTAGTAAAATGTATCTAAGGTCTGCCATTGCAGAACCTGCGTGCAGTCTGGTACTGTCATGCTGACTGGGCAAGTGCACCCACTTGCCAGTCCCTAAACCTTCCCTTAACTTCATATCAGTCACCCCTATGGTAGGCCCAAGAGCAGGGTGCATTTTAAGCATAAGGTAGGACAAGCCCTGATGTGTGTGGCATGTCCTAATAGTGAATTACAGCCATTTTCGTTTTTCACTATTGTAAGGCTACCTGTTCTCCATAGGCCAGAATGGGCTGTTAGAATTGTTACATTCTATGATCCTAACAGACCCAGGGAACATGGTAGAACTTCGAGTTTAGTATGCCTGAACTCAGAATAATAACATACATCTTTTAGTAAAGTTTATTTTAATATTCTGTGTTTGCAAATACCACTTTTAGAAAATTGGTATTTGCTTGCTTGACCATTTCAGCCCGCCTCTGCTGTGATGTGTATCTGCCTGTCTGGTTGTGTGAGTGACAGGGCTGGGGAAACCCAGAGGGGCAGGGCTAGGCAGCCTGGTGGTGAATAGGAAGATTGGCAGTCAGATGGGTGGGAGGAGTACACCTGGGCTCTGAATAGGGTTGTGCTCTGCTACCACAATGCTGGCTCCACCTCCTGCGGAGCGGCTGCTGTCTCTGCCCTGCATCCTGAATAGAAAGACAGAGTCATGCCAACAGAGTGCTCAAGAACTGGTTTGGACTGTGCAAAGGCCTCTCAACCCCAGAGGAACAAAGGAATTAGGGGTATAAGTATTGGGACCCTGCTCCCAAGAAATTATATCAGATCCTGCTGAAACAAGAAGAACCTCTGCCAGAAGGAACTGGGAAAGCTGTAGGAGGAGTAACTGTCCCTGACCTGGGGTATTGGCCTGCAGTGGTTGCCTTGCTGCTGAAGGAGAGGAGAAAAGACTACAAAGACTTTTATTTCAACTTGTGCTTAAATATCTCCAAGGGCTTGAACTGAGCTTGCCCCCTGAACGAAGTCCCAGGACCAGTGGACTTCATCCCCAGCTCCCCAAAGTCTTTTGGAAGTGCCTGCTGCTGTTGTTGGGCCTTCTGAGGGACTGCGTGTCGCAAGGAGCTGGAAGCGCGACGCAAGGAAGAGAAGCATGCCGCCGTCGGAGCCGCTGTCGGAGCCGCTGTCATCGCATCTCACAGAGAGTGTCGCCGCTGCAGCATCGCATCGAGCGGAAGCGTCTCGATCATTCCGGAAGTGTCTCGCAACGCCTAAGAAGCGTGTCGCCATCGCAGCCCTCGTAGCTGTCGCATTGCACCGCATCAAGAGGAGAGTCTCGCATCGAGGAGGAAGCGTGTCGCCATCGCAGCCATCGTAGGTGTCTCATTGCACTGCATCCAGAAAAGCGCCTCGCATCCACGGAGAAGAGTGCCGCCGTCGGAGCCGCTGTCGTCGCATCTCGCAGAAGAGGTGTCGCCACTGCAGCATCGAGCGGAAGCGTCTCGCAACGTCGGAGAAGAGTGCTGCTGCCAAGGCCGCTGTCGTTGCATCTCGTCAAGGGTGACGCCGCTGTAGCTGACGCATCGAGTCGAGCCTTCTCGCAACATCGGAGAAGCGTAACGCATCTGGAAGATCCCGTCTTTATTTCTTTTGCACCAAGAACTTCAACGCATCTGCATCGCTGCAACACTTTTGTTGCCCTGCGTGTCGCATCTAAGGTACATTGACTTAAAGTGTCGCATTTAAGAACTTAAGAAAGAGAAACTAAGCAATCTTCTACTAACTAAGCAACCGTATTGTGTATTTTTAATCGTTTAATGGTCTTGTGATAATCCTATATAAAGAATCCTTATTTTTAATATAAATACCTGTGTGGTGTCCATTTGTAGTGTTGTCACTTGGTTACTGTATGTGTTCACAAATGCTTAACCTATAACGCTCTGAGATCAGCCTTGTCTGCTCGCGCCAAGCTACGTAGAGGGTGAGCAAGGGGTTGTTTTAGTAGTGTAACCCCTCATCCTGACTAGAGGAAAGGTTCCCTGCTTGTCACAAGTACCCCCCTGTGCCAACCAGAGAACCTGGATTCTAACAATTACCTATTTATCGATTGTTCCCTTGTTGGCCCTCAGTGCGGCAGATGAACTGATCTCTCCTCACTCGGCCCCCGATGACATCGTGTTGCCAGGTAGTATTGCCCGGACCGGGCCTGGGTAGTTAGAGTGATTGATTGGGCTGAAGGAACACTTCAGAGAGTGATCAGAAGCAGGTCAAGAGACTGCATGACCCCCCTCTGTGCTTCGCAGAACTGGGCTGGTGCTGGAAGGCTGTTGTGGAACTCTTTTTGAGTAACCAACTATTGCCCTCAGCCAGCTTCTGCTACGCATCCTGTGGGTGAACTTCACAAGTTGCTGCCAAACCCTCATTTGATGAATGCCTCTTAATTTGTCCTGTTACCTACCCCCACCTACTTCCCTGGGACCCTGACTAAGTGTGACTTCAGCAGTGTGTGGCCTAGTATCCGGGGAGAGGGCTAGGTATCTCAAATTTGTGGGCATAGGGTATTTGGGGTGAGTTGGAGGGTGAACAGAGACTTGGGCCATCGGGTCTTCAGTGTGCTATCAATTGACCTGCTGGGTATCAGTTGCACCCCCTTACTGTGCTGGGTGCGTATTTGTGCAAGCGTGTTCCGTACATACTTGGTTCATATCTGTTGCACTGCATATCAGTGCTGTGTGAGTTTCGGTGTGTGGGAGTGACAGTTTGCGCACCATTTGTAATGCATGACACTGGCCGGTGGCGTTGCCTTACATGTTGATTTCTTGCCAGAAGAACACTACGTTTAACATTGGTTTTACCCGTGCAGCCCCAGCCCGCGGTGCTGCTAAAAAGTGTTATAATATTTTGTATGTACATATTTTTCATATCGATGTGACCTGGATTGGACCCTATAACTGTGTGGTATTGAATTATGAGTATTGCTAAGGTGGGTCTAGGGTTGACAACATGTTGCACCTCATAAGGGTGCTGGGGAGGGGGTGGTTTAGTATAGGATCTGTCCCAAGTGTGCATACTACTAGTGTCATTTCAATATGGTTGGGCCTAGTACTGCTAGTAATATTTCCAATTGTGATTTATGAACAGAACTACATGATGTTCATGTTGTCCTGATTACAGTGTGTGTTGAATACAAATGTTATTTACATACATCACATGTGAAGTCTCCTTTGTGAAGCTCAGGGTATTTATTGTGAGTGAGTGCTGTGATTTCTTCAGGACCTAAAAAGTGAGAGGAGGCCGTGTATTGTCACGCTATCCTTGAATACGGGTGTTACTAACCCAGTTCTGAAGCGGTCAATTAGTACCTCTAGTCCTAGACAGCGGACTTCATCAGATTGCAGATGAGCTCTTTGACCTGCTGCTGCGAGGTGCAACACAACTTGTGCTGGCTCTTCTTCTGGCAAACCGGATACGCACGCCACCGTTTTTAGATAACCTCGAACCTAGACTCATTAAAATACAAATCTAGGTATATGAGCCTTTTAAAAAATTCACTTAAACAATTCACTTCACTAGAACACCCCACCTCTTTTTTTGTTGATCACTACTGTAATAACCAGTGGTTCACCTCCGGATGGAGGAAGCATACAACTAAAAAAGAAACCCAATGATTATGCTGTCACGTTTTTAAAACAGGGCAGAGAATCAAAATATACCGCCTCTTCGACTTGCGTACGTGAATGAGGGTTTTTTATTGATATATAATATTACACAAACGTTGCAAACACTGGTTACTCAGGTCAAGTGATCCATTCTCTTTTGATTTTTGAATACTAATGCAAGGAAGCTGAATAGATTACAGTCCCTTCTTTCTCTCTCTTTCTGATTTAATATACATGTCATGGTAGTGAAACACTCCTAAATTTGTTATGTATTACTGCAAATAGGATAACATTGAAGTTACCTTATTACATTTTATAAGTATAACTTCCAAATGGAAATAGGTAACTAGTTCGTTTCTGGTGTCTCTAGAATTGCAATTTAAAATCCTAATTTATAGTGAAGTGGGATTTTAAATTGTAATTCTGAAAATGCTGCTTTTAGAAAGTTTGCATTTTCCTGCCTTATCCATTTAGTTCCTGTAACCTGTACCTGGGTCACATGACTGGGTGTAGCTGACAGTTGAGCTTTGTATATTCCTCCTAGACAGCCACACACAATAGGAAGGTTAGAGGTAACTGGATAAGTCATCACTGGCAGGATGGTTGGGAGGAGCTGGGCCCAGCCCCACTTACAATCGAATATGTCCTGTCTCCACACAAAGGGCTGCATACCACCTGAAGTTAGTCTGGAGTCAGGGCCAGGAAGGTAGGGCATCTGTGCACTTCAAAGGCATGCCTCTAGAAGCTTCTCCCCACTTAAATGGCACAACTGTATATAAATACTGGACCTCGGACACCAATTCTTCAGTACCCTTCTGGACCTGTGGATAATCTGCCAGGAAGGAGGACTGCTGTGTTGCTATAAGGACTGCCACTCTGCTGGACTCCTGCTCTAAAGGAACTGCTGCCCTGCTGTGCTGACCTGCTGCCCTCTTGCCTGGGGAAGGAGAACTGGACATGCAACATCATCTTGAACCCAGGGCCCCAGAGTGATTCCAGGGGCTAGTTTGTTGGCCTCCTGATAATAGCCTCAGGGACAAAAAAGGCTCCTCAACATCCTGAAACAGCCCCTGTTCCCAGCTGCAGTGAGTTACTGACCCCCAAGTGGTATCTCTCAGGTCCTGGACCCCTGGTGCTTCTCACGGTTGCTGAAATCAAGCTTCGTGACTGCAAATGTGCCAGTTTGCACCATGACCTCATCACTTTGCGCCACAAATCAGTGCAAAACTCAGTCGGCCCGACTCTTTGCACTGAAGTATTGACCGCTTTTAGGGACCACCAATGCAGAGCTCCAGTAATGCCCGCCTGCGACGCCAGCCGGCTCCTTGCACTTTGTTGACAGCCTCCTGGGACACTCTCCCTGCTCCTTGCAGCCCTCTTCAATGCAAACGGGACTCTTGGCACAAACTTGGGTGGGCAAATTTCAACAGGCCTAACCTGGTGACTGTTTTTGACCTGCACTCCATCGCGGTCAGCCTAAACTTTTGAATTTGACCCTGTCCAGAGGTTGGCACGTCATACTTTTAGGCACTATTTTACACATTATTCTTGGAAAATTCATATCTACGGTTCTACTGATTGGATTTTCGTTGGTTTTGTCTTGTTTTATTTGTTAAATTCAGCTCTATTCTTTTAACCTGGTGTGGGATATGTTTGCAGTGTTTTCACTGTATTACTGTTTAAAGTGTTGCACAAATAATTTAATAGTTTAATCTGAGGTGCACTCCAGTTTTTCCTTTCTTCTCTTCAAATAAAAATACTTTGTACCTAATTGGCCAGTGGTGCTACACCGGTCCATGTGCTGTTAACACTTGTATGACATATATGTAAATAATGCAACATGCCAATCGACTCAAATGCGTTGTGCACTGTTCACAAACACTTAATTTGTTATTCTAATAAACACAATGTTCAAAATACTCTGTTATACTTCACTTCTATAATTTCTATTCTTAATTCTTGGTTTTCTGTATTTACATTACTTTCAATTAATCATATATCATTTTAGGAATTCATCCTCAACGGATAATGACATTATTACAATGCGTGCAATTGTGGCATTTGTTGGTACCTGTGTATTCCTCTGTGTCTTGCTTTTTCTCTGGTGTTGCCAACAGTTCTCACAAGTTCTTGCCTCGCGTTTATGCATGTAGTGGGTTTTAGGAAGGCCCCTGAAGAAGGGACTTAATTGTTCCGAAATGCATTGGGCATCTGATGTATTATGAGAGACAAATTGTATAATCTCAATGTAAAAAAGTTTGTTGTAAATTCATGTTTGAGGATGAATTTCTAAGATAATATATGATGAATTGAAAGTAATGTAAATACAGAAAACCAAGAATTTCGACTAGAAATTAAAGAGGTGAGGTATAACAGAGTATTTTGAATATTGTGTTTATAAGAATGACGAATTAAGTGTTTGTGAACAGTGTACAACTCATTCAAGATGATTGGCTTGTTATATTATTTGCACAAATAATTTACTTTACACATTGCCTCTAAGTTAAGCTTGACTGCTCTGTGCCAAGTTACCAGTGATGTGTGCACAGGTTAAGTTGGGGTTTGCTTCTGCCTTACCCTGACACGGAATATGGTTGCTGCCAACCCAGTAACTATGGGGCATATCAGCAACACCCGGCGATAATTATCGCTCAGCACTCTTAGCGTGAGAATAATTATCGCCGGGTAACGATGATTTTTATCACTGAGATAGCGTGCTATTAGCAACGCTTATCTCCTCAGTGATTTCATGGCTAAGATTGTGAGTCCCTATCAGCAATAATCTCACGTTAGGCAGTTAGCGTGAGGATTTTTATCGCCGAGGAGATAAGCGTTGCTAATAGCATGCTATCTCAGTGATAAAAATCCTCGTTACCCGGCGATAATTATCCTCACGCTAAGAGCGCTGAGCGATAATTATCGCCGGGTGTTGCTGATATGCCCCTATATTTCTCAAAGGAAGGATTTCTGTAACTCCTTGTGAGTTACCTCTTTCCACTAAGCTATGGGAAATAAGAATGTGATGGGTGAATTGTTTGAATTAATTGAATTAATCACAACCACTTTTAATTAACCTGTGCCACAATTGAGTATATTGTTCTTGTACTCACCAATCCATCTCATAGAGGAGACAGCCATATGCAAATCAGTCTTGGACCTTCTCCAATAGAAACAGGCCAGCTCCAACTAAAAGGTCAGGTCCTCTTTGAACAGATACACCAGCGACCTCAGACAGGTTTGAGCCGTGCAGCATTAGCCCACCCATCAAAGTGTAAATAATTGCCTACGTTGCATCACACGGGTTACAGGCACAATGTTGGCCAATTGTCCATCTGGCCCCTAGTGCTTAGTGACTCAAATGAACTATTCTTGCAGGTTTCAAGAGAAGCTAGGAATGATGCAATAACAGAAGAAATTCTTATTTTCACCTCCAGCATGAGAACTGCTCAAACCACAAGAAAGGACAAGTTTCAAAAAGGGAACTAAAAGATGTAGAGATCAAACTTAAAACAATAGGGTCATGAAAGGAACCTATAGTAGGTGGTAGACAATCAACTGCGAGTCTTGATGCCTTAGAATTAATTCTTCCTTCAGAACAGCAAACAAACATTTCATAAGAGGAGTAATAATCTGATAAACTGCATACTCCTAAATCAAGGCTATACAAAAATTATATAGATTCCTTGGCTGGAAAATTTGGAAAACCAGTACACAGTATAAAGGTGAAATTAGCTGAATATCATAAGGGTTACCAAAGCTATACTTAATAACCAGACAAATAACCACGAGACATACATAGGTGAGTTGATCACACTGAGCTGCAGTTTTTCATCAAAAAAGTGCTTTTTTAAAGGAAATCGCTAACTACCACCAACTTGAAGTTGGTGGTAATTAGTGATTTCTTAAGGCTAAAGTGCACTTTCTTTTGTGCTACTTACATTGCATTTAAGGAATCGCAATTTGCGATTCCTTAAATTCAAGAGCAAAATAAGGAATCGCAATTTTGCGATTCCTTATTTTGCTAGTAGGGTTCAACGTACCTACATTGCTCGCTGCCAAATAGCGAGCACTAACGCTGAAATTCTGCGAATTACAGCGTTGGCGCTCACTATTTGGCCACCTACATCTGGCCCTTAGACATGGAATTCATTCAGAGTAACAAGGGGCCGCAGATGTGACCCCTGGCTAGCACCCTGCTACCCGTGGCTTGGTACATTTGACTCAAGGACTCAGGCAGCACCAGGAAGAAAGTGAGCAGGACACATTTTCGTTGAAAAATAAAATCAGCTTTGGAATTCGAACAGGAGTTGCTGCACACTCCTCTTGCACACTTCGCTACTGTTTCAATTTGTCTCATCAGCTAAAGGGTTTGATAAAGTGTTGCTTAGTATTACCCCCTTCACGGCTCCTAGGCCAAAGGCTTTTTTCGATTTGCCCAGACATGGGTCCCGCGCTCGCTATATAACTGGATTCAGGCTAGCTTTCTGATGAGAGGTAATACCTCGAAACTAGTCCCAGGGTGCTTGTTTCCGTTCCAGAGAGGACCTGGTCTGGCAGTTCAGGCTGGACTGTTCTCATGGGGAGCAGAGTCCAGACTAATTTGCATATTGCTTGATCCATACCGGGTGGCGTGGTAAGCAAAAATACAATGGATTAAATCCAGATCTGATTTGTTTTTGTCGCCCTAAGTGGGTAGTGTATGCCCAGACATGGGTCCCATGTTCACTGTGACACTGGATTCAAGCTAGCCTGACTGATGAGGGGGTAATACCCTGTAGCTAATCCCAGGATGCTTGTTTCCGCTCCAGGGAGGACCTGGGATGGACAGTTCCCCTGGGGAGTGGGGTCAAGACTGATTTGTATATGGCTGGGTCCAAACTGGGGTGGTGCAAGCAGAAAAACGGTGAATTAAATCCAGATCAGTGACTGGCGGTGAATGTTTGATTTATTCAGCATTCTGTCCGTCATTTGTTCTTAAGGTTCCACCATGCAGGAACATACTTCACCTGAAAGGTCTGGATTGGACTGGGCAGCATTTAAATAAGTTATCAGGACTTATGTCAGTAGTCTATGCCAGGCATCCTGTGCTACTGGACACCAGCTGTTCATTTGGACCTGTGTACAGTGCTATCAATAGCTTTGCAAACAGTCACAGTAGGTGCTTTCATTTGTTTCATTTACAATAGCAGTAATGTTTTGAGATTGTTATGTGATGTTCATGTTTTCAATGTGTTTAGATGTGTCATGTAATTGCCTTGTGTATGACACTTAGAGGGCCTTTTCCTGCAAGTAAAACCAAGCATTGATACATTGGTAACGTGTTAAAGTTCACAAATGAGCTCCTGCCCCGCCCTATCCTTTTATGCAATTTGAAACAGTAGTTTTTCTTTTTACATGATTTTCTGTTTTAAACACACTGAACTTGCTAAAAGTGGGTCACTTTCAGCATCCTAATCTATAAGGCCAAGCAGAAATGGTGGGGAATTCCCAGGGGAGTGAGGGCAGTGCTGCATTATCATCTATGTACAAGCAAATGTAATAATGTGCACAATGGCACCACTTGAAAACAATAACCCGTGGGAGAAAGACATGACTAAACAAAACAAGAGGGCTGATGTACAAAGCATTTTGTGGTTTACAAATTCAGATGGTTTGCGACTGCAAAATTGCTTTCTGTTGGTTACAGAATCACTAAATGGATTTAGAAATATATAAAAAATCGTTTGAGGAAGGGGCGTGTTTAGTGCGTACCTTCATAATTGCAATTCGCAAAGCCATGTGGCCATGCTTTGTGACCCAAATCTGGTTGTGAAACATTGAAAAGTTACTGATACCCGATCTGAGGTGGTAACACATTTGCAAAAGGGAACGGATCCCATTGAGACCCATTCCCTTATGGGAATGGTAAAAAAAGGTTTGTAGCGTATAGACAGTGATGCAGAGGACCACTGCCTACTCTCAAAATGTTTTACAAAACGAAACATTTTTGTTAAACACAGTCCTGTTTCCTTCAAGTAAAAGAAATTACATTTAAAGAAATATTTAAAAAGCAATTACAGTCATGGTGGTTTGCTGACCCAGGCAGGCCATATCACAGAGATGGGCACCAATTGGAGTGAGTCATTATTTCCAACATACTTCCTGAATAGTGATGAGTTAGGTCAGATTGTGACTCTCTACAAATGGGAATTCTGCAAAATGACCTGTCAGTACATATGTCAGTTCTCAAATTCCATTCCAGTCACAAGTTGGTGCGTAATTTGCAACCACTTTTTCTGAATGGAACTTTTATAGATCTGGCCCACTGAGTTTTATGTTTTCAAAGGAAAGTGCCTTAAACAATAAAGTTCTTTAGAGGACTGTTAAAAGTGTCTAATTCTTAGTGCACTGTAGATGTTGATATAAGCGGTTAGCAGACCAGGCTGCAGGCATTAATATGCTAAATAATTCATAAGAGGTGTAAAAGGAGGTATTTCTCAGAGATGGTGGATAACCAGTAGACAACAGTCTAATGGTGCCACTTCATAGGTGCACTCATATAGTGTAGCAATCACTGTCAAAGTTTTAGTGACATGCCCTACTGTCTTTGCTGGTTCACCTTGCTGGATCAGTGTGGGTGAATGAGCCAACAGCCACCTTGGGATCAAAGGAACCCACTTGCCAGATTGAAGAGTCAGGCATTGCAGAACACTATCAGTACTGTGAATCATAGTCACTTGCAGTTCCGTCCATGGCTTTCCAGTTGCTGCCAGGTAGGCTGTCTCATTTAAGTCTGCGTGTGCCCCGAACAGAAAATTGCATGTGGGCAACAAACCGTTAGTATTGGGCAAGGCCAATAGTGACAGTTATGGTGATTTGTATAGCGCACTAATCACCCAGGTGGGTATCCAGGTGCTTCGACAGGTGTATAGGTGTGCGTTCCCCAAAATGCTTATATGAAGAGCCAGGACTTCAGCTTCTTGCAGAACTCAAGAAGTGAGGACGAGTGTTAGACTTGGCATCTTTTGGAGTGTTTCCCCTGAGTTTTTGCTTTCTGGCCTCCCGGTTTTGACCCTGTTTGTGCTGGCTTAGTGTTTCTGCACACATTTCTCTGCTGATCAGTGGTAAAGTGCAAGTGCTCCTGTGTTAAAATGTGTTGTGGATTGGTGTTTCCATGATTGGCCTGTTTGATTTATGAGTCAGTCCCTAGTAAAGTGCACTGTGTGTGCCAGGGCCTGTAAATCAAATGCTGTTGGTGGGCTGCAGCACTGAATTGTGCCACCCACTCAAACAGCCCGTAAATGTAACTCCGGCCTGCCATTGCAGAGCCTGTGTGCGGTCTGGTACTGCCATGTCGACTTGGCAAGTGCACCCACTTGCCAGGCCCTAGCCTTCCCTTTTTTTACATGTCAGTCACCCCTAAGGTAGGCCCAAGGTACCCCTGTGGGCAGGGTGCAGTGTATGTGAAAGGTAGGAGAGGCCCTGGTGTGTGTGGCATGTCCTGATAGTGACTTAATGCCAATTTCGTTTTTTCACTATTGTAAGGCTACCTGTTCCCCATAGGACAGAATGGGGAGTTTGTTTATATCATCTTATAAACATAACTGGCCCTGGGAACTAGGTAGGAAATAAAGTTTAGTATGCCTGAACTCAGAATCTAAAGCTGCATCTTTTAGTGAAGGGGATTTTTACATTCTATGTTTGAAAATACCACTTTTAGAAAGTAGGTATTTTCTTGCCTAACCATCTAGTGTGGATTGACTGTCTGGGCTTTGGATGACAAGAGCTGGGGAGCAGGAGTGGCTCTGGATAATCTAGGTGGGCCAGGAAAGGGCTGAATAGACCTTGGCTGCATTTAGAGTAGGGGGAGGAGATTTCCTTGCACCTGAATGGACCTGGTCTGCCTCTGACAATGCTGTCTCCACCTCCTGCCAGGAAGCCACCTAGAGAAGACAGAACTGGTTCTGGCTGGGCACAGACACTCTCTGCCTAAAAGATAAAAGGATTTTGGGATATAAACTTTGGGGCCCAAAACCCTGAACTTTAGAACTCTTTTGGACCGAGAAGACTGCCAAGAAGAAGAGCTGGAAAGCTGTGAGGAGGAACTACCACATTGCTGTGTGCTTTGCTGTGTTGGCCTGCAGTGGCTGCTTCTGTCTTGGGCAGTGAAAGGATTGGACTGAACTTTCTGCAATCTACTTTTTTGAGTTTCTCCAAGGGCTTGAGGTAGAGCTTGCCCCCTTGCCCCCTGTTCAAGAAGTCTAAGGAACAGCAAAGACTTCAAGCTCTTCTGCCCTCAGCACTGGGAACTGTGTGTTTTGTGCTAGAACAGAAGAAAAAAGCAACCCGACGATGTCGACAACGCCACTGCCAACTCCGTGTCCTGATGGCACCGCAGAGGGCACCGCCACACAGTGACCCTGGTCTCACCGACGCCGCCTGCTGACGCCGCCACCGAGCCGCTGCTCGCACCGCGACCTGTGGGCACCGCACTCCTCACCGCCTCGCTTCACGATGACGCCTTGGTACCCCCGACGACGCTGCTCTACGTTGAAATCTATGCCGCTGCTTGCACCGTGGTTCGAGGGCACTGCTCGTAAAGTTACACGACGCACCGCCCTCGTCCCGCACCGCAGCCTTGGCCTACCGACGCCGGCGTCATCGACTCCAGTTCGTCAACCGGCAACAGCGCTTCAGCAACGACGCTGCTTGCACCGCAACCTACCACCACCGCGACAAGCACCACATTCACTTAGCACCGCAACCCTGGTCTCACCAATGACGCCATCTGATGCCGCCACCGAGCTGCTGTTCGCACCACGACCTGAGGGCACCGCACGCCGCACTGCTGCACTTCGCACCGCAGCACCCCACGCCTGCCAACGCCAGCGCTCCTGACTTTAACAGAGAGGAGTCCGATCTGCAAAGCATGTGACTTTGAGGGCCCCGACGACTCCTGCACCGACCTCCGAAACTGACGCCTGCAGACGCCGTGCTTTCGGTAGCTCAACGAGAGGTCGCCGACACCCTGCTTTTCTAAAAGGTACTGTTTGCAGGTCTTCCTGACACCATAGCTGGCCAGCGACGCCGCGGTCAGGCACAACTGTTTGGATTTGTTTGCTCACGATGTCGTGATAGACCCGGACGGAGCTATCGACATCAAGGAACTGTTCTTCAAGCCTATTTGATAACTGAAGATTTTTAAGTACTGTATTGTGGATTTTTGTTTTTTTTAATTGGTCTTGTCTTAAGTATATAAAAATATTGGATATTTTTCTAAACTGGTGTGGTGTCCTTTTGTAGTGCTTACACTGTATTACTGTGGGTTATGTGCAAATGCTTTACACACTGCCTCTAAGATAAGCCTGACTGCTCGTGCCAAGCTACCAAGGGGGTGAGCAGGGGCTATTTTAGGAGTGTAACTCCCTTATCCTGACTAGGAAGAAGGGTCCCTATTTGGACACAGGTACCTACCTCCGCCAACTAGAGACCCCCATTTCTAACAAAGAAGGTCTGATGTGTTGAGGGAAGCCGTTCCATGTCTTGGTGCGATGTAAGAAAATTAGCAACCTCCAGTTTTGCTTTTGCGAATGCGGGGAATGTGTGCGAGTGGGAGTGAAGCACAGTGTAGGTATCTGGTGGGTTGGTGAAATTCTATGCAGTTGTTTAGGTATTCTGGTCCAGTGTTGTGTAGGGCTTTATATGTGTGAGTAAGAAGTTTGAACTGGCTGTGCTTGTGAATGAGGAGCCAGTGAAGCTTCCTGAGGTGTGGTGTGATGTGGGTGCAAAGTGGGAGGTTGAGAATGAGTCTTATAGCAGTGTTCAGGATGGTCTGGAGTCTGTGTAGGAGTGGTTTTGAAATTCCAGCATAGAGAGTGTTGACGTAGTCCATCCTGCTGGTGATGAGTGCTTGCCTGATGGTCCATCTGGTTTCGGATTCGGATTGCTGAGACTTCATCGGAGGTCCGTCCCCTTTCTCAACCACTCTGCAAAGGGGCCTCCTGGAGCACTACTGGTTGAGGGATGAGCTCCCCTTGGCTGCTAAGGGTTAAACGGCTGCTGGCAAATGCCCGTCAAGTCTCATTGAGTGCCCCGCATGCACAAAATGACATGACAAGAGCGGCAACAGAAAAAACGATTCCGCTTCGTTACGGAGGGCAGAGTTTATCGGTAACTTCACATTCTCCGTGGAATACAGATTTGCCCAACTCCACAAACTCCATGAACATAACAGAATTTTAGGGCCTAGAAAAAAACAAACGTTACAGGGACGTTAAAGTTAGAAAATGGAATTTAGAAAACCTTAGAAATTCACTGAAAAAAACAAAGGTTACAGGGACATTAGAGCTAGGAAATATAATTTAGAAAACCTTAGAAATGTACTGAAAAAACAAAGCTTACTGAGATGATATAGTTAAGCTTCCATTTCACTCAAACAGAACCAGTGGCATTCAGCGGTTACAGCTACCTGAGCTAACTAAATATACACCCCAACAATGCATTGCTTTGGACCTCACATATTACATCACTCATAACATGTTCAGTAATATCACTGATAGCATCTCAAATGATATCACTGATGACATCATCCACAGAAGCACTCACACACCCACTCACACCCCATATAACCACTCATACACAACCACTCACATAGACATTCAGAGACTCATACAAGTACTGACACAACCACTCACTCATCCATAGAGCCACTCAAATGCCCACTCACTCACAATACAGGCATTCACACAACCACTCACTCAACCATAAAGCTACTTATAAAACCAGTCACTTACCCATACAGCCACTGACAGTCACACACTCACCCAAACAGCTATTCATGCACCCACTTATTCACCTATACATCCATTTACATATCCACACACTCACCCATACAGCTTCTTAGCACAGCCTCTCACCCATCCATCCAAGCACTCACACATTCCCTTACACACCTACACAACCACTTACATACCGATTCATGCATCCATACAAGTACTCACACATCCCCTCAATCACCCATGCATCCATTCACACAATTACTTTACAATATGAATCAACTCACTTAATCGAACAGCCACTCAAACAGTCACTAACTCACCCATACAGCCAATTACATAGCCAGTCTCACTGATACAGGCATTCAGACACACACTCACTCACCCATACAGTCACTTACACACCCACTCACCCACCCATATGGCCACTCAAATACCCATACAGCCAGTGACACACCCATTCACTCACCAACATAGTCACTCATACAGCCACTCACTCACCCACACAGCTACTCACATACCTACTTATACACCCCTACAGCCACTCACACACCCATACCAGCACTCTGACACCCACTCACACATTAATACACACAGTCACACAGCCTCTCACATAATATATTTTACAAATAGTGTCACTCATTAGTAGTACAAAAGGTATACTATTTTAACTTTTGTAGTACTTTGGTATATATGTTGAACACTCATATACGTTTAGAAAACACTAATTTGAGATGTCATCAGTGATGTCACTGACCATGTCATGAGTGATATAAAATGTGATGTCATAAGCAGTGCATGGTGAGGACATGAGTTATAGCTACTTGAGATAACTATAACTGGTGAGTTTCAGTTATTTTGTTTAGTTTAAAACATTATGTTTAAACTGAAAATTTCACCTAACTATAATGTCACTTTAACATTTGTTTCTTTCAGTTTAAATGGGCCCAATTCACAAAGGAAAAGTTAGGCCCAAAGTCTAACTTAGACCAAAAGTCTAACTTTGCTCCTTTTCTGTATTCACACACACACACACACACACACACACACACACACACACACACACACACACACACACATGTACACAATCAACTCTGGGTAGTTCCCAAGTTATATAGAGCACCCTACAACACCAGCAACACTCTGAGTCTGCTCACCTCGTACGTCTGGTTTTCTAGCAAAGTTTTCAGGCGTAGTATTAGAGCAGTGCCATCCAAGCCGTGCTTCAAAGTGACAAAGTCTCTTGCCATTTTTACAGCACATTCTTAAAACATGGGATTAGCTTGTGCCATCCATGCCTAGCTGAAAAATGGCAAAAGCCCTACCACTCCAAGCACAGTATTACAGCTTTGGATTGGTAAAATATCATCCAAGCCAACCTGGAATGAATAAAAGCAACCCATGACACATGTTTTGCTTTTGTTATGCGCTCTTCAGCGAGGTATAGTTTTGTCTAGACCAAAGGAAGCACCCAGTATAAGTCCAAACAATACCCTTTCAGGCTTAGAGTGCCACATAAATTATGCAAAAAAGCAAGCAAGGACTTCAGGTAGCTCTCAGGTTTAGGTGGAGAGCGGCTCCTATATAGACCACTCTACAACACCAGCGACACTCTGAATCTGCTCATCTCAAATATCTGTTTTTCTAGCAAGGTTTTTAGGCATAGGATTAGCGCAGTGCTGTCCATGCCCAGCTGCGAAGTCTTTTGCTATTTTTACAGTAAAGTACTTAAGCATAGAATTCACTATTGCAGAGTGACAGCAGACACTGTAGTAATACTTAGAATTCCCAGAGGTAGCAATTCCTTGTTTTTTTAACATTAATATCTTTGTGTCCATTTCACTAATCTCCATGAAACTTCGCAGACCTATACCCTTTTCTACATGTGCAGATGATGCAAAGTGATGCGTTGATTGATCAAGGGGGTGCATAAAAAACAGGGGGTCCCAAAATGCATTTTTCCACCAATACATGTTCCGTAGACTTTGTACTCATGTGGAACAGCCACATGGCCAGTCATATTTCCATGAAATCTGACAGGATTATAGATTATGTGACGGTGATGATTTTTTGGTAGTGCAGATAAGTAGGGTAAGTATTTTTAAAGGTATAAGGCATGTTAACTCTGGATATCTGTGGCTGCAGTAGTTTCGGGAAATTTAGGGAACATGTACATTGTACATGCCAGTGACAAGGCATTATGGGATTGGCTAATGACTGCCTTTGCAAATCATAAAGGCAGTCATGTTGTTTTAAGTACACTTTGGCTGTATTCTGGGTTATGGCCTTAGATATTGATACGTATTAGGTATTATATATTTCCCCTGCCTATTGCAACTTTATTAAAATGTACTTTATTCAAATTTATTTAAAACTTTAGATTTTTTTCCTACCAATAACCACTTTATCATACATACTAGGCAGTACTGCGGTGCATGAGAAAAGTTAAAAAAATATATTATATTCATATATATATATATATATATATATATATATATATATATATATATATATATATATATATATATATATATATATATATATATATATATTCCACAAGAAAGTAGCCCCTCATACAGGAGTCACAGCGAGCCCACCAGCTGGTTTAGTAGCATTCAATTCTTTATTCAGCAGAGAGTTACAGCATTACGCGTTTCGACGCACTCAGCGTCTGAATCATATGCAGCATGTGGTGCATTTAGATGTTCTCCTTTTAAAACCACAATGAACACTAAAGATGGACAATGAATGCTTACAGTCAAATTGTTCGTTTTTATAAACTAAAGTAGTTAGTTATTTTAGGTGCCATGGTATAATCATTTAACATCTTACAATTACAAAAGTGTTTCCAAAGTTGGTTCTCACTTGCGACTGATTTTACATTTTAAATATCGGACCACAGTACCCATACTGCACTGTGACTGTCTAATGCATTCACGGAAAGTGCATGTTGGAATTTTATCATCTGTGTTTCACTCCTTGCACGGTATTGCCTGTTGCAACTTTCACAAATTGCATTATTCTGCTTGCCTCAAAGAAATCCATTTCATATAGGGCCAGGTAAAGTGTAATCCACGAAATAAAACAAGCATTCCTTTGTAGGTCCACAAGACAATTGTCTGAAAAATAGTGTTGAACATTTTTTCAAACCAACTCCCTGCACATGTTCCACTTTTCTTCCTCAGCTCCCAGCATGTGTAAAGGACACTCCCGCCGCAAATCCTGGCTAACAGAAATTGTTCGCAGATCCAACTCATATCGAATAGGCCTCCCGTTTGCTTCACAGTGGCCCCATTCTTCATTCATTGGCCTTTATCACCATTTATTAGCCTTTCCATAAACATCCACACGAAAAATGACGCCTAGGTTGCTCTTCCAAGCGGACCGGGGCTCGCTTCATGGGCGTATATATATCATCACATATATATATAGGGAACCTATGGACATTATTTTTGCCTGAATCGCCCTTCCTAAAACGACGTGCCTTTTCCCTGCAGCCTTCCCCTCGCAACCCGTCACCAGAAACATTGCTTCCTGGGACTTGTAGTTGGTAGCAGACCGCAGTGGCAGTGCGGACACGTGACGTGGGGGCGGTATCTTCCCCCCTATGGGGGTATAGCAGGACACATAAAGGTGGGGTCTGAGGTGAATTCAGGTAACAGCGGCATCTGAAGAAGGCTACAACGCCGAAATGCATCATGCCTATGCTGTTTTCCATTAAAGGTTTCCGTGGTTTCCCCAATGTGGCCTCTTACCTTTTCTTCATTGGAGGGGACTTGTTCATGGGCATTGTGCATGCTGGCCAGCAGCGTGAAAGAGGCCCCGCTCTGCCAAGCGGCGGGAGTTATGTTGGCGTCAGCTGTTGCAGCTTGCTTTCTTGTTTCCGTGTTATCGGATCAACTCCTGCCCACCGCCGTTGCGGACAACGCTATGCATGCTACCAGAAATGGCCCATGACTGCACGAGGAGCCGAGTGCACTGTCACTTTGACTCGCATCCTGCTGGAATCCTGTGTCGGGGGTTGGAGCGTCAAGGGGACCCAAGGGAACCTGTGGACATTATTTTTGCCTAAATCGCCCTTCCTAAAAAAACGCGCCTTTTCCCTGCAGCCTTCCCCTCGCAACCCGTCACCAGAAACATTGCTTCTTGGGACTTGTAGTTGGTAGCGGACCGCAGTGGCAGTGTGGACACGTGACGTAGGGGCGGTATCTTCCCTCCTATGGGGGTATAGCAGGAAACATAAAGGCGGGGTCTGAGGTGAATTCAGGTAACAGCGGCGTCTGAAGAAGGCTACAACGCAGAAATGCATCATGCCTATGCTGTTTTCCATTAAAGGTTTCCGTGGTTTCCCTAATGTGGCCTCTTACCTTTTCTTCATTGGAGGGGACTTACATATATATATATATATATGGTGAACAGCTTGTCAACAACGCCTTTCCTCCTCCTCTCGACGTTGGTGCCAGCAGCGGTAATGACACCCGCTAATAATTTTACACAACAAAATATCTGGGAAATCCTGACTAAATCAAGCGGCACACCACAAGGACAGCACAAGAATTTTTTGTGCATACAACGATACGTTTCGGTGAAGCCTTTTTCTAGTTGTGTCAAAAAACTCTACGGAGTACCTCGGTAATGTATACATATTACTGTGCTACTTTAACAAAATTTGATTTGATAAAAAACTGTAAATACACTGTACTGCACAATATTTCAGAAATATAGTGTACTGCAGTGTATTTTTTGTTTTCTATATATATTTCTTTTCTTGTAACTACCATGGTACTTTATTAGGTATTTAGGCGAAGTTCTCCATAAACTTTTTTTAAAATATACAGAAAAATATAAATAAATTTACACCACTCTATTCTACGCCACTCCACTGTACACCAGTACACTCAGTACACTCTAAGTCACTCCATTATAGGCTATACCACTTTCGTCACTCTATGCTACCCCACTCTATGCCACTCTACTCTAAGCCACTTCACTCTATGGCACCTCATTCTGCGCCACTCCAATCTACGCTATGCCACTGAACACCACTCCACTGTACCACCCTCCACTCTTAGCCACTCCACTCTACACCACTTCAATATGCGCTATTCCAACCTACACCACTCTAATCTACTCCACTCTATGCCACTCTACTGTACTCCACTAGGCAACACTGTACTCCATTCAAAGACTGTCTATGCCCTGCCACTGTACCACACTATACTCCACTCTACAGCACGCCACTGTACAGCAATATACTCCTGTCATTGTGAGTCTACAGAACTCTACCTTACGCTATGCCACTGTTTGACACTCTACTCCACTCTACTCAACTCCCTCTATGCAGCTTCCCCGCACTTTACTATACTCTGCACTATGAGAAACTACTCCACTGTAGTCAAGTATACTCCACTCTGCACTCCACTGTATGCTAATCTAGGCCACTCAACTCTACAACAGTCTATACCACTCCAGTCTACCATAACATACCTGACTCTACTCTACTCCACGCCACTCCACTGTATAACAGTGTATTCCACTCTGTAGTACTCCACTCTATTCCACTCTGCAACTCTTTTTAGCACTTCACAATGAGCCAGTCCACTCCACTGTATGACACACCACTCCACTCTACAGCACTTTATTCGACTGTATGCTATGTCAGTCCACTCTACTTCACTTCACGCCGCTCTACTCTACAACACATGACTCCACACTGCGCTATGCCACAGCAGTAGACTACACTCCACTCTAGTCCACTGTAAAGCCTTTTGCTCCACTCTATGCTACTGTACAACACTCCAATCTACACCCCTCCACTCTACCACACTCTACTCCACTCTATGCAACTCCACTCTACAACACCTTACTACACTGTGTGCCATTATACCACACTGTACTCCACTCTCTATGCCCCTACACTCAACTATACAACTCTCTACATCACACCACTCCACCGTATTATACAAGACGCTACTCCAATTTATGACAGTTTACTTGACTATAAGCAAGGCCTCTCCCCTCTACTGCACTCCACATCACTCTACTGTACAATATGCTACTCCACTCTATAACACTTTACTCCACTGTAGGCTATGCCATTCCTCTTTACTCCACTCTACTGTACTCCACTTAACAACAATTCACTCGACGACACCGTACTCTACAATTTGAAACCACTTTTCATTATAAAAAAACATTAACATTTTATTAAACAACCAAAGGCTGAACCTTATTTATAGTTAGAAAAAACTTTATGTATTCTTTCTATACAAACCAAACTTAAACTACACAAACATTAGAAATTTTAAAGTTATACCTTAAATTTATGATTTACACACCACCTTCAAATTATTATACCTCCCGTACCTCCATACACAGTGTATTGAACTCAGTAGCCACAATACATTAACTATAACTCGCCACTCTACCATGAACTGTGTTCTATAAAATTATGTGATTTGCAATGTCAAAAGTGTTGTAAATGCTATAATTTCAGATGGGATAAGTGACGTAATATGACAGGGTATAAGAAGTTCTTGGAGAAGTCGCAAGTTATGTCATGTAGTTATATAGTTATACATAATGTAGTGTGGCCACCGAGTTGCATTTCTAATGTCTGTGTAGTTTAAGTTTGGTGTGTATAGTGAGAATAGATAATGTTTTCCTAACTATAACTAAGGTTAACATTTCATTTTGAGTGAAGAAAGAGAGTGAGAGAGTGAGAAGCGCCAGAGTGTGGGCACAGAATATGTATAAAATGGTCCAATATTGTTTCAAAGGGTTTTGCTTACATCATAAATCACCGATTCTGATGACTGGTGTTCATGCAGGAATCAGAAAAAAATAGGCCACTCAAAAAAGAGGACCAATGTGTGCTGTCATGGGGCCTGAAAGAAAATGTGAAAGACACTTCGAGCAAGCAATAAGCAGTTGCTGAGGGGAGCTCGTCCAGTCATTGTATGCATTATGCTTTTTATGTGTTACTTGCGCATTATTTACAAGATATCTAGAAAGACAGCTGAGCTGTACTTTATTCCAGACATTCGATCGGGTTAACAAAACATAACTGCATCCTTGTCTGAGTGCTGGTTGAAAGGTTTACTTACAGCAGGAGTGGGCAAGAGCATATGACACAAACCTTGTGGTGCATCCACTACAGACAATGCTTGCATAGCTGCATCTTATGCTTTAGAAACAGAGAAATAAGAAACCTTAGAATCGAAAGAAGCCCTTGTGTTGTGTTTCAGATCAACTGTAATAGTTATGGAATTACCATTGAATCAGGGTGAAATGTAGAATTTGTCAAGGATGGGCTTTCAAACACCCCTCTTGTAATTTTGTGATCGAATTGCTAAACCGTTTTCTAAAATCCCACACAGAATTTATGTAGGTTTCAAAATATGTAAAATCCGATACTTACACCGCACTACAATATTCCATCTCCGCATACTTTTAACAAAGAACACATAGGGGCTTATTTACAAGCCTCGTGCGCTGCTGGTGCGTCACTTTTAACATGAGAAATTCTGACGTAACGGCGGCACAACAGCCTTATAAATATGCCCCATAGAATTCTTGCATAGGGTAAGGCCAGGTGCACTAGGGCTGTGTTTGGTGCTCTCTGGAAACAGTGTCTAATTGGCTGTCCTGGAAGCAAATTCACCTTGTGTGGGAAGATCCATGCACTCCCCCTTTTAAGAATCACACACAGTCTTGTAACAGATGTCAAATGTTTAAGCGTTATTGTTAATTTATTGACAGTCTTATGGTCTTGAAATTATGGGCCAGATTTTGGGCTCTGCTGTGGGGGCGAAGGGAAGATGTTGGGGGGTTGCAACCCCGTAATGAATGCATTGTCCAGTTGATAGGTGGGTTCAGGGAGTTTGAGTTAGGACATTTTTAATACCTCTTTTGCGCAGACACAAATTTTCCAAGTGCAAAGCGGCTTTGTATTTTCTGCAGCAACTCAATGACCATGATGTTTGCTTTGCTGTTGGGAGCTTTTGGAAGTGTATTTTAGCAAAGAGAAGAAGCATGCTGTTTTAATTCCAATGCACTTTACCATTCTTCTGTATGTATTGTATCTCTATTGCTGCTAAAATGTCCACCCCTGCTGCTAACCCCACTATAGGATTGATTTTATTATTCATGTATTATTGGTTATTTATTTGCTGCTATTGATGGCTGCTGTCGTTTTTTGCACTATTAGATAATATCTGCTGCTACTTATGAACTCAATTGCTTTGCATTGTCACTTTAGTTCCAAGAAAAATTACAGTATTTGCTTGCTGTGGACTCTTTTTAAATGGAAAATGAGTTTTGTATTTGTTGAGATGTGTATGATTTTACATGATGTTTTTAATATAGTGTATCATAAAAGAAGGAAGGACGAATAAAGAAAGAATTGATTGATTGATTGAGTTAGGTGTGGCAGTCTGTGTGTTGGTCTTCTCTTGAGCTCATAGTCACTCACAGCATAGGCACAAGTCCCTGTTATCCTGTGAACTCATTTAAACCAGCCCCTTCTCCCTGGTACTCAGCACGTGGCAAGGGTAAACAAATGCAGTTATTAAGATGCATTCAGACCTGGTGACTCTAAAACGATCTGGTGCAGTGGAGCACGTATAAACTAAACTCCCCGCCCTTTCAGACCTTAAAGAATATTTCAGGTTTTCACTTCTTTATTTTTTGATCTGGTACTTTGAGATTCTTATTCAATGTCATCACATCTTTGCAGAAGGGACAGTGTAAAAACCAAAGGTCCTCTCGTGGCTCTTCTGTGTTCTGAGTGTCAGAGAACTTATGGCCTGAAAATGTCCCATTGATCAGCAGACACTCAGTCGTGTGAGCTACCTCATTGCCACTAGCATTAGAACGTGCAAAGTGCAGTTTGCTACTGATGACAAGTACTAAAGAATGTGCAAAACACTAATCTTCTGACCACTATTGTCAATCTCTCCTATACGACACAATGATCGATTAAAAGGATTAAAAGGACTTCAAGCCTTTTGGTTACTTTTCAAAAGACTCACACCCTGAATTCGACATAGAGACAACGCCTCTACTCTTCCAATGGTCGCCATTCAACCCCAATCCCTGCTTGACGCATTAAGTCTCACACCCACCAAATCGCTCTAAGTTATGGCCATGACCAGAGCTGCTGTCCTAAAGGACAGAATTAACCCACAAAGGGTTGGGTAAGGGTTGTGGAGACCAAACCCATCAATACAGGTCAGGCTGGCACATTCCAAGTCCACGGAACCAGTAGCCCAGAATGCATCTTGAATAGACCTATTACAGTAGTTGTTGTCTGCAAATGAAGCATTTCAATTGACTTCCCATTTACCAAGGTTCTAGACAGGGTGCTACTACCTTTATTGCCCATTCATAAATTCCATCTGTGGATTTTCTTGTGATTGCCAATGTATTGACTTATGTTATGGCGACAGAAACTAAACGCAGTACTGAAAATCCGTCCCTACAAGCGAGCCTTTGGAAGAGCAAAAATGTGCAGCACTTAACTGTAAATTTAGAACTGAGACACATCATATAAATGACTTCTGAAATGTGCTTCAATTTGACAGTGCAGCATTTGTTTGCTCAAAGCGGAAATTATCCCTGCTTAATGCTGAACATCATTTGCTACAATATTGTCCCTGCATGCACATTTGGGCGATATTTGCATGATGAAAGCCACTAGAGCTGGGCAACCAGTGACACCACAAATGGAATCCTTCCAACCTGCTCCATTCACAGACAGGAGAAAATGGCAGACAGGAAGACATTAAATGGACACGACCTGGAATAGTAACAACAGTGTCTTGCCAAAAAAAAGTAAACACGTGCAGCTGCAGCAGGCAGATCATTGAGACCAGTAGCAGGGAATGCAATAGGAAAAGCTATAATGCAAAGACCGACCCTTGGAAATGACACAGTCAGCTAAACCATTGCAAAGGTGGGTCAAGCGATATGGTGATGAATCCAGAGACTCTGTATCTTTTTTAGATGTATTTCCTTGGATAAAAGTGGAGTTATCTGAGACACGTCATCCCATAATTCCAAGCTGGTGATTTTACTGATTTCATGTTGGAGAACAACTCATGTAGGTCAAAGAAAGACCATGTATTATCAACAAGAAGAATATTTTAGAAAATGGTTAGAATTATACATGTACAAACTAAAGGTCTAAAAACTGAAACATAAGCCACATATAATCATAATTATATGCATCAAGGATAACAAACCAGTAGCTGTTGATTTCATTCTTGAAGGGTTACCAAACCTATAGATGTTTAGTTTCATTTGATGGCATTTATGAGGGGTTTCAAAGGAGTTTGTATTGCAAAAGTGGGCAAGATCTACTACAAAACAACTTTAGGTGACGGCTGAAGACCTACTGGGAACTCAGGCCCTTAGTCAGATAGGATGCTCTGCTAAAAACATGGCAGATGGCCCTGTTCAACAATCTCAAGGTATCCCTGCTCTGTATCGAGTCAGGAGAGCCACCATCTTTTTAAACGTAGAGCATACGCTGGCTCCGCTGACGGAAACCTTTGACCGCCTGACAGTGGGCTGTTGGTCAATGGACATAAGACCATCCACACCATTGGGTATCACTTTGGCCTCTGGCCTTGAGTGTTATGTTATGGTTATTAGCTGACTTTCTCCAGTAAATGTATTATTTCTGACAAACGTTATAGGGAATTCAGGGAAAACATTTTTGACTCTGTGTAACCTTTGGAGCTACCTTCTGTTATGTTGGATGTTTGTGAAGTGTTGAGGCTGCATCAAGACACTTTTGGGAGGAGAGAAGCCACTGAGTAAAAGAAAGGGAGCGGCATGCCATGTTTGTTACATGCAATGCAATCCCTTTGCTGGTAAGTTATTGAAGACCCTTCATTTTTGTGCAAATAGATGGCTTAAACATGTAATTGCTTGGTTACACAGGTGACCTTAACACAATGTTTCCAATTAATCTACTTCTAAAGCATATTGACACATCTACTACCTTCCCTTTTTTCAAACCAATGACTACTATTATATCAAATCTTACACTGTTTTCAGATTCCACAAATGTGGTTGCTGCATTAAACTGTACTTATGTAAAAATGGTTCTCCCACATGCCATAGGGAGCAGGTCTTAGAGAACCCAAAAATTCAATGCCACATAAATATGCAGATGACTCTGAACAATGTGTCAACTGACTGTCCGTAATTTCCTTATACATACCATGATTGCAAGGTTCTATGACTTAGTCATCTACCTAAACACTGTGAAGACACAACAGGTTTATAATGGATGGAACGGATGGCTCCTTAGAATATACATTCAACCGTAAACCCATCGTCACCACCCCGTCTTTTGAGAATCAGAATCTAGTGATCTATAAGCCTGAATGTACAAATTTCCAGCCATGTTTGCCCAATGAAAGCTGTTGGGTCTTACATTGGAATGCAGGGGAAATCAGAAGTGAAATTTGTGAAGATTCCCAATACCTTAAAGATTAGTGAGTTTTTGGATCCAATTTTTCACAAGGAATGTATTCCTGACGAAATGCTAACAGACAATGGTGGTCAATTTACTTCAGGACAATTTTATTTTTATTTTTTTATTAGTGGGAATAAAACATGGTAAAACTTATTGATATCACTCCAGGAGTAATGGTCTCATGGAGAGATTTAACAGGGTTATTAAAGAAAATGTACAGTTGGCCAGAGTCAATAGATTTAACTGCAAGTTAGAATTGAGAAAGTTACTTTGGGCCGTACGCACTACACCCAATGCGGACACAGGTGTATCACCCTTTGTGTTATTAAGAGAAAGAGTTCCTGCATCCAAAATGACAAAACAGTGAATGGGGGAATGTTCGATTGATAAGCACTAGGTGGATTAGGTGAGTAGAAAAAGTACCAAGTCCAGAATAAATATGTTGAGAAGCTCAGAAAGGCAGCAAGGATTGAGGTGGGAGCTTATGTAACAATCAAACTTTGACTAATTTTACCCAAGGGAGAGTCTAAATTCTCAGCACCTGAGAAGGTATTAGAGGTGAGAAGGAATGTGGTCAAAGTTTGGGATTGCAAATGGTGGAATGGTGCAAGTTTGCAATAGCTCACGATATGAAGAGTTAAAATAGGAACAAACATCACATGAAAGCGGGGAGTGTGGGATGATGAATGGAGAAAGTTTGGAATGCAGAGAGGCTGTATGGAAAAGGAAACTACCATGTACATTTCAGGATTATATCCTTGGTATCTCGAAAGAATAATGTAATGTCAACATATTAGATGATTATAGTTTTGCTATCTGAAGGATCTTCCTTTCTAATTTTCTTGATTTATTGGTTATTCGTTAATATCGTTTTATGTTAATATTTTAGCATTAATTTTATAATATAATATTGAATTTGTTTATTGGTGTCTATTAGTATGTTCTAACATTTAAAAATTGTGTGATGTTTATATGACAAGTCATTTGTTTTAATATTTTAAGGGGAAAGATATGTTGGGTCTTACCTTAGAATTCAGGGGTAACCATGGATGTAGGAATATTGGTAAGAAGTAGAATGTTGTGGGTGGCAGTTGGGAGGAAGCACTGGTGGTGAGCAGATGTTATGCATCTTCCTGCTGAGGTTATACTTAATAAAAATCTTACCTGGAGAACCACGACTCTGTAAAAGTCCAGTGGCATTGTTTGTTTAGTATGGCTAAGCCAGTCTGAAGTAAGGACATTCAAACACTCCATCCTGTTTGCTCCCGCTCGTTGCCACTGAAGTAAGGACTTTCCACCACAGAAGCCATTTATGAATATTTTTTAATGCGTTAAGTAGTGCATAACAAGATGGAGCATGACATGTGGTGCCTGTAGACTTCTCAACTCCTCCCGTAATGGTCACCCAGCCACTCGTTCCCCACATTCCAAATTCCGCTGATCGCCCGCTCGCACTCCTCATGCTCCCATCCATACCTACCACACACTGTGTGGTCCACACTTACTATGGAACCAAACTGCCACACAGTGTTAATTTATTTTTCTTTGATTCTCCTTTTCTCAGAATCTTTGACTTGTGGTGCGCTGGGAGGAGTCTGGCTAGGGAAAAAATGAATATGGTTACCACCAGCACGATGTGATGATTAACGCAGTTTTCTGCGTTTGTGCTAAAATCGCTTGCAGTTAAAGTGCATGTGCAAATGTTGCTTGTGAAGTTTGTGCAAATACTAAAATCAAATAGGCATGGTCTGAAATTTTTTCTTAGTCATGGTGAGAAGTTTTAAATGTTTGAACCCAATACACGGTTGTGTCACTGTATTTTGCACATTGGGCTATTGCAAGGATCACTTGGTCACAACTATAAATGAAAAGTTCCACTCTATCCGTTCTCCCTAACAGAAGAAAATATTTACCCATGGATAGTAACAGAAGGTAAGCCATCATTTGTCCTCCCACGTAGAGGAAAAAGGAAATACAAATTGTTTCTACTCAGAACTTCAGTTTGACCACAAAATATTGTCACAATTTTGAGCCCCAATTGGTGGCTAATGTTAACACCACCATTCAGTGGGACACTCTGTAGAAGTGCAACATGACTATACTTCCATGGCTCATTTTCTTTGCCTATGATACAGTAATCAGAGACATAAGGTGTGAACACATTGCTAATGTGTGCGCGCCATGTAGTGATGAACATGCAGGTATGACTCTGGTAGATAGGAGGTCAGCACAATAGAAGCTGGGGACAGAGCAACTCATGTCTAACACAAGAAAGGATCATAGTGTATATTGAATAGTTTGGTGCTGATACCTGGACTGAAGGAATATAGGGGCATATCAGCAACACCCGGCGATAATTATCGCTCAGCGCTCTTAGCGTGAGGATAATTATCGCCGGGTAACGTGGATTTTTATCGCTGAGATAGCGTGCTATTAGCAACGCTTATTTCATCAGCGATAAAAATCCTCACGCTAACTGCCTAACGTGAGATTATCGCTGGAAACACAGCGATAATCTCACGTAGTGTGGCGTTAGCTTGCTGATAGGGACTCACAAACTTAGCCATGATATCCACCTTCCATAGGATATCATGGCTAAGTCAGTCCTGAAGCAGGCGTAAGGAAAGTAGCGATAACAGGGGCTATCGCTACTTTTCCTGCCGCTATGCTTCATAGCGGGGGGCTTGATGATAGGAGAAATGTAGCTTAGCGACATTTCTCCTGTCATTTTAGGTCAGGAACGCCCACTTTGCATCTCATTAAAGATGCAAAGCTGGGCGTTTGGAATCCCCACACTAATGCAAGGTTTCACGCATTAGCGTTGCCTTGCTAATTAGGCGATAAAATTATCGCCGCTTTTCGGCCGAAAACGGCCGCAAAAGTGGCGATAATTTTTTATCGCCAGCTTGTAAATCTGCCCCATATTTTGTTTCAATATAGAGACGATGTAAATAGAAGTGGCAGTGGGGGAAATTGTAAGCAGAGATTGTGGATAAGAGAGATGATTACAGAGCAACACAATTGAAGACTTCTTTGATAGATTTCATTCTGGCGTAGTACAGGTGCAAGAGTGACCTTGTAGAATTTGTGAACTCATTAGAAGGGTTTGAAAATAAACGCAAAGAAGACAAGAGTTGAGCAGGAATACAGAATCAGGTATTCATGTTCACCAGTCTTTCAAGATTATATTTTCTTATGTTCCCGTGTGTTTTAATTTGAAACCAATAGATTTATGGGGTGTAACCAGAAGGCCTTACTTCCATGTGCCAGTTTCTATAAATGTAGCATCCCCTAGTAGGAAAAGGTCTGATGAATTCAAAATACAGAGTTTTCAACTCCTAAGAAGGGAGTTTCACTACAGGTCTTTTTCCTTCGTGCCCTTTGACATCCCGCAAAGGTAAAATATATAGGGCCTTATTTATGAGGTTGTGTGACAGTTTTGCGCTTCCGTTGCGTCACTTTTTGTGACGCATCGGCGGCGTAAAAACTGGACCTTGTTGCACCATATTTATAAAGTGACGCATCTAGGTAGATGCGTCACTTTGTAAACCCCTGCGCTACAGTATACCTGCGTCAGGTATAATGTATGCAGGGTGGGCGTTCCCACGTAAGTAAGCATAGTAGAAGTAACGCAGTGAAATTTACGAGATTTCACTGCGCCACTTCTAGGGTGCAAATGCGTCAATATCTTGCGCCTGCCTCACAGCAGGCGTAAGACTGACGCAGGCCCTTTCACATGGGGCTTGCCCCATGTAAAAGGACACATTGCTGGAGTTGCGTCACTTTTGTGACACACTCCAGCAATGCGTCACTTTTGCGCCTACAGATACGTCAGAAATACTGACGTATCTGTGACTCCTTGCGACATGATGCGTCATACTGTAAATATGACGCATCATTGGAGTCGTAGGGAGGGCGCAGTGAAAAGTGACGCATCACAGTTTTCACGCAGTAATGCGTCACTTTTCATAACTGAGGCCCATAGGGCCTTATTTATGAGGTCGTGTGACAGTTTTGCGCTTCCGTTGCGTCACTTTTTGTGACGCATCGGCGGCGTAAATCATGCCTCCTCTTGCGTCTTATTTACAAAGTCGATTTTGGAAAAGGGGGTGGTGATGGACAGAGTTTCTGAATGATGCAGAATACTCTTACCAAGTCAAGAGATCATGGTTTTAATCCATCACCGTTTTTTAGCTCACTGCACCATCCCAGCTCAGAACCTGGCTACATGCAAATTAGTCTGTTCCTGTCCCAGTGCATGATGGGAACAGTGCAAACAAAACTACCAAGCCAATTCTTATACTGGGAAGGAAACAAGCTTCCGGGGACCGGTTTCTGGCATCACAGCCTTCGTCGACCCGGTTTGCTTGAATCCTGATGGTGCAATGAGCAAGGGACTCACGTCTGAGTATACCCTCCCACACTGAGTGTGGATAAAATCGATTTTGGAAAAGGGGGTGGTGATGGAGAGAGTTTCTGAATGATGCAGAATACTCTTACCAAGTCAAGAGATCATGGTTTTAATCCATCACCGTTTTTTAGCTCACTGCACCATCCCAGCTCAGAACCTGGCTACATGCAAATTAGTCTGTTCCTGTCCCAGTGCATGATGGGAACAGTGCAAACAAAACTACCAAGCCAATTCTTATACTGGGAAGGAAACAAGCTTCCGGGGACCGGTTTCTGGCATCACAGCCTTCGTCGGCCAGGCTTGCTTGAATCCTGATGGTGCAATGAGCAAGGGACTCACGTCTGAGTATACCCTCCCACACTGAGTGTGGATAAAATCGATTTTGGAAAAGGGGGTGGTGATGGACAGAGTTTCTGAATGATGCAGAATACTCTTACCAAGTCAATAGATCATGGTTTTAATCCATCACCATATTTTAGCTCACTGCACCATCCCAGCTCAGAACGTGGCTACATGCAAATTAGTCTGTTCCTGTCCCAGTGCATGATGGGAACAGTGCAAACAAAACTACCAAGCCAATTCTTATACTGGGAAGGAAACAAGCTTCCGGGGACCGGTTTCTGGCATCACAGCCTTCCTCGGCCCGGCTTGTTTGAATCCTGATGGTGCAATGAGCAAGGGACTCACGTCTGAGTATACCCTCCCACACTGAGTGTGGATAAAATCGATTTTGGAAAAGGGGGTGGTGATGGACAGAGTTTCTGAATGATGCAGAATACTCTTACCAAGTCAAGAGATCATGGTTTTAATCCATCACCGTTTTTTAGCTCACTGCACCATCCCAGCTCAGAACCTGGCTACATGCAAATTAGTCTGTTCCTGTCCCAGTGCATGATGGGAACAGTGCAAACAAAACTACCAAGCCAATTCTTATACTGGGAAGGAAACAAGCTTCCGGGGACCGGTTTCTGGCATCACAGCCTTCGTCGGCCCGGCTTGCTTGAATCCTGATGGTGCAATGAGCAAGGGACTCACGTCTGAATATACCCTCCCACACTGAGTGTGGATAAAATCGATTTTGGAAAAGGGGGTGGTGATGGACAGAGTTTCTGAATGATGCAGAATACTCTTACCAAGTCAATAGATCATGGTTTTAATCCATCACCATATTTTAGCTCACTGCACCATCCCAGCTCAGAACCTGGCTACATGCAAATTAGTCTGTTCCTGTCCCAGTGCATGATGGGAACAGTGCAAACAAAACTACCAAGCCAATTCTTATACTGGAAAGGAAACAAGCTTCCGGGGACCGGTTTCTGGCATCACAGCCTTCCTCGGCCCGGCTTGCTTGAATCCTGATGGTGCAATGAGCAAGGGACTCACGTCTGAGTATACCCTCCCACACTGAGTGTGGATAAAATCGATTTTGGAAAAGGGGGTGGTGATGGACAGAGTTTCTGAATGATGCAGAATACTCTTACCAAGTCAAGAGATCATGGTTTTAATCCATCACCGTTTTTTAGCTCACTGCACCATCCCAGCTCAGAACCTGACTACATGCAAATTAGTCTGTTCCTGTCCCAGTGCATGATGGGAACAGTGCAAACAAAACTACCAAGCCAATTCTTATACTGGGAAGGAAACAAGCTTCCGGGGACCGGTTTCTGGCATCACAGCCTTCGTCGGCCAGGCTTGCTTGAATCCTGATGGTGCAATGAGCAAGGGACTCACGTCTGAGTATACCCTCCCACACTGAGTGTGGATAAAATCGATTTTGGAAAAGGGGGTGGTGATGGACAGAGTTTCTGAATGATGCAGAATACTCTTACCAAGTCAATAGATCATGGTTTTAATCCATCACCATATTTTAGCTCACTGCACCATCCCAGCTCAGAACGTGGCTACATGCAAATTAGTCTGTTCCTGTGCCAGTGCATGATGGGAACAGTGCAAACAAAACTACCAAGCCAATTCTTATACTGGGAAGGAAACAAGCTTCCGGGGACCGGTTTCTGGCATCACAGCCTTCCTCGGCCCGGCTTGCTTGAATCCTGATGGTGCAATGAGCAAGGGACTCACGTCTGAGTATACCCTCCCACACTGAGTGTGGATAAAATCGATTTTGGAAAAGGGGGTGGTGATGGACAGAGTTTCTGAATGATGCAGAATACTCTTACCAAGTCAAGAGATCATGGTTTTAATCCATCACCGTTTTTTAGCTCACTGCACCATCCCAGCTCAGAACCTGGCTACATGCAAATTAGTCTGTTCCTGTCCCAGTGCATGATGGGAACAGTGCAAACAAAACTACCAAGCCAATTCTTATACTGGGAAGGAAACAAGCTTCCGGGGACCGGTTTCTGGCATCACAGCCTTCGTCGGCCCGGTTTGCTTGAATCCTGATGGTGCAATGAGCAAGGGACTCACGTCTGAATATACCCTCCCACACTGAGTGTGGATAAAATCGATTTTGGAAAAGGGGGTGGTGATGGACAGAGTTTCTGAATGATGCAGAATACTCTTACCAAGTCAATAGATCATGGTTTTAATCCATCACCATATTTTAGCTCACTGCACCATCCCAGCTCAGAACCTGGCTACATGCAAATTAGTCTGTTCCTGTCCCAGTGCATGATGGGAACAGTGCAAACAAAACTACCAAGCCCATTCTTATACTGGAAAGGAAACAAGCTTCCGGGGACCGGTTTCTGGCATCACAGCCTTCCTCGGCCCGGCTTGCTTGAATCCTGATGGTGCAATGAGCAAGGGACTCACGTCTGAGTATACCCTCCCACACTGAGTGTGGATAAAATCGATTTTGGAAAAGGGGGTGGTGATGGACAGAGTTTCTGAATGATGCAGAATACTCTTACCAAGTCAAGAGATCATGGTTTTAATCCATCACCGTTTTTTAGCTCACTGCACCATCCCAGCTCAGAACCTGACTACATGCAAATTAGTCTCTTCCTGTCCCAGTGCATGATGGGAACAGTGCAAACAAAACTACCAAGCCAATTCTTATACTGGGAAGGAAACAAGCTTCCGGGGACCGGTTTCTGGCATCACAGCCTTCGTCGGCCCAGCTTGCTTGAATCCTGATGGTGCAATGAGCAAGGGACTCACGTCTGAGTATACCTTCCCACACTGAGTGTGGATAAAATCGATTTTGGAAAAGGGGGTGGTGATGGACAGAGTTTCTGAATGATGCAGAATACTCTTACCAAGTCAAGAGATCATGGTTTTAATCCATCACCGTTTTTTAGCTTACTGCACCATCCCAGCTCAGAACCTGGCTACATGCAAATTAGTCTGTTCCTGTCCCAGTGCATGGTGGGAACAGTGCAAACAAAACTACCAAGCCAATTCTTATACTGGGAAGGAAACAAGCTTCCGGGGACCGGTTTCTGGCATCACAGCCTTCGTCGGCCCGGCTTGCTTGAATCCTGATGGTGCAATGAGCAAGGGACTCACGTCTGAGTATACCCTCCCACACTGAGTGTGGATAAAATCGATTTTGGAAAAGGGGGTGGTGATGGACAGAGTTTCTGAATGATGCAGAATACTCTTACCAAGTCAAGAGATCATGGTTTTAATCCATCACCGTTTTTTAGCTCACTGCACCATCCCAGCTCAGAACCTGGCTACATGCAAATTAGTCTGTTCCTGTCCCAGTGCATGATGGGAACAGTGCAAACAAAACTACCAAGCCAATTCTTATACTGGGAAGGAAACAAGCTTCCGGGGACCGGTTTCTGGCATCACAGCCTTCGTCGGCCCGGCTTGCTTGATTCCTGATGGTGCAATGAGCAAGGGACTCACGTCTGAGTATACCCTCCCACACTGAGTGTGGATAAAATCGATTTTGGAAAAGGGGGTGGTGATGGACAGAGTTTCTGAATGATGCAGAATACTCTTACCAAGTCAAGAGATCATGGTTTTAATCCATCACCGTTTTTTAGCTCACTGCACCATCCCAGCTCAGAACCTGGCTACATTCAAATTAGTCTGTTCCTGTCCCAGTGCATGATGGGAACAGTGCAAACAAAACTACCAAGCCAATTCTTATACTGGGAAGGAAACAAGCTTCCGGGGACCGGTTTCTGGCATCACAGCCTTCGTCGGCCAGGCTTGCTTGAATCCTGATGGTGCAATGAGCAAGGGACTCACGTCTGAGTATACCCTCCCACACTGAGTGTGGATAAAATCGATTTTGGAAAAGGGGGTGGAGATGGACAGAGTTTCTGAATGATGCAGAATACTCTTACCAAGTCAAGAGATCATGGTTTTAATCTATCACCGTTTTTTAGCTCACTGCACCATCCCAGCTCAGAACCTGGCTACATGCAAATTAGTCTGTTCCTGTCCCAGTGCATGATGGGAACAGTGCAAACAAAACTACCAAGCCAATTCTTATACTGGGAAGAAAACAAGCTTCCGGGAACCGGTTTCTGGCATCACAGCCTTCGTCGGCCCGGCTTGCTTGAATCCTGATGGTGCAATGAGCAAGGGACTCACGTCTGAGTATACCCTCCCACACTGAGTGTGGATAAAATCGATTTTGGAAAAGGGGGTGGTGATGGACAGAGTTTCTGAATGATGCAGAATACTCTTACCAAGTCAAGAGATCATGGTTTTAATCCATCACCGTTTTTTAGCTCACTGCACCATCCCAGCTCAGAACCTGGCTACATGCAAATTAGTCTGTTCCTGTCCCAGTGCATGATGGGAACAGTGCAAACAAAACTACCAAGCCAATTCTTATACTGGGAAGGAAACAAGCTTCCGGGGACCGGTTTCTGGCATCACAGCCTTCGTCGGCCCGGCTTGCTTGAATCCTGATGGTGCAATGAGCAAGGGACTCACGTCTGAGTATACCCTCCCACACTGAGTGTGGATAAAATCGATTTTGGAAAAGGGGGTGGTGATGGACAGAGTTTCTGAATGATGCAGAATACTCTTACCAAGTCAAGAGATCATGGTTTTAATCCATCACCGTTTTTTAGCTCACTGCCCCATCCCAGCTCAGAACCTGGCTACATGCAAATTAGTCTGTTCCTGTCCCAGTGCATGATGGGAACAGTGCAAACAAAACTACCAAGCCAATTCCTATACTGGGAAGGAAACAAGCTTCCGGGGACCGGTTTCTGGCATCACAGCCTTCGTCGGCCCGGCTTGCTTGAATCCTGATGGTGCAATGAGCAAGGGACTCACGTCTGAGTATACCCTCCCACACTGAGTGTGGATAAAATCGATTTTGGAAAAGGGGGTGGTGATGGACAGAGTTTCTGAATGATGCAGAATACTCTTACCAAGTCAAGAGATCATGGTTTTAATCCATCACCGTTTTTTAGCTCACTGCACCATCCCAGCTCAGAACCTGGCTACATGCAAATTAGTCTGTTCCTGTCCCAGTGCATGATGGGAACAGTGCAAACAAAACTACCAAGCCAATTCTTATACTGGGAAGGAAACAAGCTTCCGGGGACCGGTTTCTGGCATCACAGCCTTCGTCGGCCCGGCTTGCTTGAATCCTGATGGTGCAATGAGCAAGGGACTCACGTCTGAGTATACCCTCCCACACTGAGTGTGGATAAAATCGATTTTGGAAAAGGGGGTGGTGATGGACAGAGTTTCTGAATGATGCAGAATACTCTTACCAAGTCAAGAGATCATGGTTTTAATCCATCACCGTTTTTTTAGCTCACTGCACCATCCCAGCTCAGAACCTGGCTACATGCAAATTAGTCTGTTCCTGTCCCAGTGCATGATGGGAACAGTGCAAACAAAACTACCAAGCCAATTCTTATGCTGGGAAGGAAACAAGCTTCCGGGGACCGGTTTCTGGCATCACAGCCTTCGTCGGCCCAGCTTGCTTGAATCCTGATGGTGCAATGAGCAAGGGACTCACGTCTGAGTATACCCTCCCACACTGAGTGTGGATAAAATCGACTTTGGAAAAGGGGGTGGTGATGGACAGAGTTTCTGTATGATGCAGAATACTCTTACCAAGTCAAGAGATCATGGTTTTAATCCATCACCGTTTTTTAGCTCACTGCACCATCCCAGCTCAGAACCTGGCTACATGCAAATTAGTCTGTTCCTGTCCCAGTGCATGATGGGAACAGTGCAAACAAAACTACCAAGCCAATTCTTATACTGGGAAGGAAACAAGCTTCCGGGGACCGGTTTCTGGCATCACAGCCTTCGTCGGCCCGGCTTGCTTGAATCCTGATGGTGCAATGAGCAAGGGACTCACGTCTGAGTATACCCTCCCACACTGAGTGTGGATAAAATCGATTTTGGAAAAGGGGGTGGTGATGGACAGAGTTTCTGAATGATGCAGAATACTCTTACCAAGTCAAGAGATCATGGTTTTAATCTATCACCGTTTTTTAGCTCACTGCACCATCCCAGCTCAGAACCTGGCTTCATGCAAATTAGTCTGTTCCTGTCCCAGTGCATGATGGGAACAGTGCAAACAAAACTACCAAGCCAATTCTTATACTGGGAAGGAAACAAGCTTCCGGGGACCGGTTTCTGGCATCACAGCCTTCGTCGGCCCGGCTTGCTTGAATCCTGATGGTGCAATGAGCAAGGGACTCACGTCTGAGTATACCCTCCCACACTGAGTGTGGATAAAATTGATTTTGGAAAAGGTGGTGGTGATGGACAGAGTTTCTGAATGATGCAGAATACTCTTACCAAGTCAAGAGATCAGGGTTTTAATCCATCACCGTTTTTTAGCTCACTGCACCATCCCAGCTCAGAACCTGGCTACATCCAAATTAGTCTGTTCCTGTCCCAGTGCATGATGGGAACAGTGCAAACAAAACTACCAAGCCAATTCTTATACTGGGAAGGAAACAAGCTTCCGGGGACCGGTTTCTGGCATCACAGCCTTCGTCGGCCCGGCTTGCTTGAATCCTGATGGTGCAATGAGCAAGGGACTCACGTCTGAGTATACCCTCCCACACTGAGTGTGGATAAAATCGATTTTGGAAAAGGGGGTGGTGATGGACAGAGTTTCTGAATGATGCAGAATACTCTTACCAAGTCAAGAGATCATGGTTTTAATCCATCACCGTTTTTTAGCTCACTGCACCATCCCAGCTCAGAACCTGGCTACATGCAAATTAGTCTGTTCCTGTCCCAGTGCATGATGGGAACAGTGCAAACAAAACTACCAAGCCAATTCTTATACTGGGAAGGAAACAAGCTTCCGGGGACCGGTTTCTGGCATCACAGCCTTCGTCGGCCCGGCTTGCTTGAATCCTGATGGTGCAATGAGCAAGGGACTCACGTCTGAGTATACCCACCCACACTGAGTGTGGATAAAATCGATTTTGGAAAAGGGGGTGGTGATGGACAGAGTTTCTGAATGATGCAGAATACTCTTACCAAGTCAAGAGATCATGGTTTTAATCCATCACCGTTTTTTAGCTCACTGCACCATCCCAGCTCAGAACCTGGCTACATGCAAATTAGTCTGTTCCTGTCCCCGTGCATGATGGGAACAGAGCAAACAAAACTACCAAGCCAATTCTTATACTGGGAAGGAAACAAGCTTCCGGGGACCGGTTTCTGCCATCACAGCCTTCGTCGGCCCGGCTTGCTTGAATCCTGATGGTGCAATGAGCAAGGAACTCACGTCTGAGTATACCCTCCCACACTGAGTGTGGATAAAATCGATTTTGGAAAAGGGGGGGGTGATGGACAGAGTTTCTGAATGATGCAGAATACTCTTACCAAGTCAAGAGATCATGGTTTTAATCCATCACCGTTTTTTAGCTCACTGCACCATCCCAGCTCAGAACCTGGCTACATGCAAATTAGTCTGTTCCTGTCCCAGTGCATGATGGGAACAGTGCAAACAAAACTACCAAGCCAATTCTTATACTGGGAAGGAAACAAGCTTCCGGGGACCGGTTTCTGGCATCACAGCCTTCGTCGGCCCGGCTTGCTTGAATCCTGATGGTGCAATGAGCAAGGGACTCACGTCTGAGTATACCCTCCCACACTGAGTGTGGATAAAATCGATTTTGGAAAAGGGGGTGGTGATGGACAGAGTTTCTGAATGATGCAGAATACTCTTACCAAGTCAAGAGATCATGGTTTTAATCCATCACCGTTTTTTAGCTCACTGCACCATCCCAGCTCAGAACCTGGCTACATGCAAATTAGTCTGTTCCTGTCCCAGTGCATGATGGGAACAGTGCAAACAAAACTACCAAGCCAATTCTTATACTGGGAAGGAAACAAGCTTCCGGGGACCGGTTTCTGGCATCACAGCCTTTGTCGGCCCGGCTTGCTTGAATCCTGATGGTGCAATGAGCAAGGGACTCACGTCTGAGTATACCCTCCCACACTGAGTGTGGATAAAATCGATTTTGGAAAAGGGGGTGGTGATGGACAGAGTTTCTGAATGATACAGAATACTCTTACCAAGTCAAGAGATCATGGTTTTAATCCATCACCGTTTTTTAGCTCACTTCACCATCCCAGCTCAGAACCTGGCTACATGCAAATTAGTCTGTTCCTGTCCCAGTGCATGATGGGAACAGTGCAAACAAAACTACCAAGCCAATTCTTATACTGGGAAGGAAACAAGCTTCCGGGGACCGGTTTCTGGCATCACAGCCTTCGTCGGCCCGGCTTGCTTGAATCCTGATGGTGCAATGAGCAAGGGACTCACGTCTGAGTATACCCTCCCACACTGAGTGTGGATAAAATCGATTTTGGAAAAGGGGGTGGTGATGGACAGAGTTTCTGAATGATGCAGAATACTCTTACCAAGTCAAGAGATCATGGTTTTAATCCATCACCGTTTTTTAGCTCACTGCACCATCCCAGCTCAGAACCTGGCTACATGCAAATTAGTCTGTTCCTGTCCCAGTGCATGATGGGAACAGTGCAAACAAAACTACCAAGCCAATTCTTATACTGGGAAGGAAACAAGCTTCCGGGGACCGGTTTCTGGCATCACAGCCTTCGTCGGCCCGGCTTGCTTGAATCCTGATGGTGCAATGAGCAAGGGACTCACGTCTGAGTATACCCTCCCACACTGAGTGTGGATAAAATCGATTTTGGAAAAGGGGGTGGTGATGGACAGAGTTTCTGAATGATGCAGAATACTCTTACCAAGTCAAGAGATCATGGTTTTAATCCATCACCGTTTTTTTAGCTCACTGCACCATCCCAGCTCAGAACCTGGCTACATGCAAATTAGTCTGTTCCTGTCCCAGTGCATGATGGGAACAGTGCAAACAAAACTACCAAGCCAATTCTTATGCTGGGAAGGAAACAAGCTTCCGGGGACCGGTTTCTGGCATCACAGCCTTCGTCGGCCCAGCTTGCTTGAATCCTGATGGTGCAATGAGCAAGGGACTCACGTCTGAGTATACCCTCCCACACTGAGTGTGGATAAAATCGACTTTGGAAAAGGGGGTGGTGATGGACAGAGTTTCTGTATGATGCAGAATACTCTTACCAAGTCAAGAGATCATGGTTTTAATCCATCACCGTTTTTTAGCTCACTGCACCATCCCAGCTCAGAACCTGGCTACATGCAAATTAGTCTGTTCCTGTCCCAGTGCATGATGGGAACAGTGCAAACAAAACTACCAAGCCAATTCTTATACTGGGAAGGAAACAAGCTTCCGGGGACCGGTTTCTGGCATCACAGCCTTCGTCGGCCCGGCTTGCTTGAATCCTGATGGTGCAATGAGCAATGGACTCACGTCTGAGTATACCCTCCCACACTGAGTGTGGATAAAATCGATTTTGGAAAAGGGGGTGGTGATGGACAGAGTTTCTGAATGATGCAGAATACTCTTACCAAGTCAAGAGATCATGGTTTTAATCTATCACCGTTTTTTAGCTCACTGCACCATCCCAGCTCAGAACCTGGCTTCATGCAAATTAGTCTGTTCCTGTCCCAGTGCATGATGGGAACAGTGCAAACAAAACTACCAAGCCAATTCTTATACTGGGAAGGAAACAAGCTTCCGGGGACCGGTTTCTGGCATCACAGCCTTCGTCGGCCCGGCTTGCTTGAATCCTGATGGTGCAATGAGCAAGGGACTCACGTCTGAGTATACCCTCCCACACTGAGTGTGGATAAAATTGATTTTGGAAAAGGTGGTGGTGATGGACAGAGTTTCTGAATGATGCAGAATACTCTTACCAAGTCAAGAGATCAGGGTTTTAATCCATCACCGTTTTTTAGCTCACTGCACCATCCCAGCTCAGAACCTGGCTACATCCAAATTAGTCTGTTCCTGTCCCAGTGCATGATGGGAACAGTGCAAACAAAACTACCAAGCCAATTCTTATACTGGGAAGGAAACAAGCTTCCGGGGACCGGTTTCTGGCATCACAGCCTTCGTCGGCCCGGCTTGCTTGAATCCTGATGGTGCAATGAGCAAGGGACTCACGTCTGAGTATACCCTCCCACACTGAGTGTGGATAAAATCGATTTTGGAAAAGGGGGTGGTGATGGACAGAGTTTCTGAATGATGCAGAATACTCTTACCAAGTCAAGAGATAATGGTTTTAATCCATCACCGTTTTTTAGCTCACTGCACCATCCCAGCTCAGAACCTGGCTACATGCAAATTAGTCTGTTCCTGTCCCAGTGCATGATGGGAACAGTGCAAACAAAACTACCAAGCCAATTCTTATACTGGGAAGGAAACAAGCTTCCGGGGACCGGTTTCTGGCATCACAGCCTTCGTCGGCCCGGCTTGCTTGAATCCTGATGGTGCAATGAGCAAGGGACTCACGTCTGAGTATACCCTCCCACACTGAGTGTGGATAAAATCGATTTTGGAAAAGGGGGTGGTGATGGACAGAGTTTCTGAATGATGCAGAATACTCTTACCAAGTCAAGAGATCATGGTTTTAATCCATCACCGTTTTTTTAGCTCACTGCACCATCCCAGCTCAGAACCTGGCTACATGCAAATTAGTCTGTTCCTGTCCCAGTGCATGATGGGAACAGTGCAAACAAAACTACCAAGCCAATTCTTATGCTGGGAAGGAAACAAGCTTCCGGGGACCGGTTTCTGGCATCACAGCCTTCGTCGGCCCAGCTTGCTTGAATCCTGATGGTGCAATGAGCAAGGGACTCACGTCTGAGTATACCCTCCCACACTGAGTGTGGATAAAATCGACTTTGGAAAAGGGGGTGGTGATGGACAGAGTTTCTGTATGATGCAGAATACTCTTACCAAGTCAAGAGATCATGGTTTTAATCCATCACCGTTTTTTAGCTCACTGCACCATCCCAGCTCAGAACCTGGCTACATGCAAATTAGTCTGTTCCTGTCCCAGTGCATGATGGGAACAGTGCAAACAAAACTACCAAGCCAATTCTTATACTGGGAAGGAAACAAGCTTCCGGGGACCGGTTTCTGGCATCACAGCCTTCGTCGGCCCGGCTTGCTTGAATCCTGATGGTGCAATGAGCAAGGGACTCACGTCTGAGTATACCCTCCCACACTGAGTGTGGATAAAATCGATTTTGGAAAAGGGGGTGGTGATGGACAGAGTTTCTGAATGATGCAGAATACTCTTACCAAGTCAAGAGATCATGGTTTTAATCTATCACCGTTTTTTAGCTCACTGCACCATCCCAGCTCAGAACCTGGCTTCATGCAAATTAGTCTGTTCCTGTCCCAGTGCATGATGGGAACAGTGCAAACAAAACTACCAAGCCAATTCTTATACTGGGAAGGAAAGAAGCTTCCGGGGACCGGTTTCTGGCATCACAGCCTTCGTCGGCCCGGCTTGCTTGAATCCTGATGGTGCAATGAGCAAGGGACTCACGTCTGAGTATACCCTCCCACACTGAGTGTGGATAAAATCGATTTTGGAAAAGGGGGTGGTGATGGACAGAGTTTCTGAATGATACAGAATACTCTTACCAAGTCAAAAGATCATGGTTTTAATCCATCACCGTTTTTTAGCTCACTGCACCATCCCAGCTCAGAACCTGGCTACATGCAAATTAGTCTGTTCCTGTCCCAGTGCATGATGGGAACAGTGCAAACAAAACTACCAAGCCAATTCTTATACTGGGAAGGAAACAAGCTTCCGGGGACCGGTTTCTGGCATCACAGCCTTCGTCGGCCCGGCTTGCTTGAATCCTGATGGTGCAATGAGCAAGGGACTCACGTCTGAGTATACCCTCCCACACTGAGTGTGGATAAAATCGATTTTGGAAAAGGGGGTGGTGATGGACAGAGTTTCTGAATGATGCAGAATACTCTTACCAAGTCAAGAGATCATGGTTTTAATCCATCACCGTTTTTTAGCTCACTGCACCATCCCAGCTCAGAACCTGGCTACATGCAAATTAGTCTATTCCTGTCCCAGTGCATGATGGGAACAGTGCAAACAAAACTACCAAGCCAATTCTTATACTGGGAAGGAAACAAGCTTCCGGGGACCGGTTTCTGGCATCACAGCCTTCGTCGGCCCGGCTTGCTTGAATCCTGATGGTGCAATGAGCAAGGGACTCACGTCTGAGTATAACCTCCCACACTGAGTGTAAATAAAATCGATTTTGGAAAAGGGGGTGGTGATGGACAGAGTTTCTGAATGATGCAGAATACTCTTACCAAGTCAAGAGATCATGGTTTTAATCCATCACCGTTTTTTAGCTCATTGCACCATCCCAGCTCAGAACCTGGCTACATGCAAATTAGTATGTCCCTGTCCCAGTGCATGATGGGAACAGTGCAAACAAAACTACCAAGCCAATTCTCATACTCGGAAGGAAACAAGCTTCCGGGGACTGGTTTCTGGCATCACAGCCTTCGTCGGCCCGGCTTGCTTGAATCCTGATGGTGCAATGAGCAAGGGACTCACTTCTGAGTATACCCTCCCACACTGAGTGTGGATAAAATCGATTTTGGAAAAGGGGGTGGTGATGGACAGAGTTTCTGAATGATGCAGAATAGTCTTACCAAGTCAAGAGATCATGGTTTTAATCCATCACCGTTTTTTAGCTCACTGCACCATCCCAGCTCAGAACCTGGCTACATGCAAATTAGTCTGTTCCTGTCCCAGTGCATGATGGGAACAGTGCAAACAGAACTACCAAGCCAATTCTTATACTGGGAAGGAAACAAGCTTCCGGGGACCGGTTTCTGGCATCACAGCCTTCGTCGGCCCGGCTTGCTTGAATCCTGATGGTGCAATGAGCAAGGGACTCACGTCTGAGTATACTCTCCCACACTGAGTGTGGATAAAATCGATTTTGGAAAAGGGGGTGGTGATGGACAGAGTTTCTGAATGATGCAGAATACTCTTACCAAGTCAAGAGATCATGGTTTTAATCCATCACCGTTTTTTAGCTCACTGCACCATCCCATCTCAGAACCTGGCTACATGCAAATTAGTCTGTTCCTGTCCCAGTGCATGATGGGAACAGTGCAAACAAAACTACCAAGCCAATTCTTATGCTGGGAAGGAAACAAGCTTCCGGGGACCGGTTTCTGGCATCACAGCCTTCGTCGGCCCGGCTTGCTTGAATCCTGATGGTGCAATGAGCAAGGGACTCATGTCTGAGTATACCCTCCCACACTGAGTGTGGACAAAATCAATTTTGGAAAAGGGGGTGGTGATGGACAGAGTTTCTTAATGATGCAGAATACTCTTACCAAGTCAAGAGATCATGGTTTTAATCCATCACCGTTTTTTAGCTCACTGCACCATCCCAGCTCAGAACCTGGCTACATGCAAATTAGTCTGTTCCTGTCCCAGTGCATGATGGGAACAGTGCAAACAAAACTACCAAGCCAATTCTTATACTGGGAAGGAAACAAGCTTCCGGGGACCGGTTTCTGGCATCACAGCCTTCGTCGGCCCGGCTTGCTTGAATCCTGATGGTGCAATGAGCAAGGGACTCACGTCTGAGTATACCCTCCCACACTGAGTGTGGATAAAATCGATTTTGGAAAAGGGGGTGGTGATGGACAGAGTTTCTGAATGATGCAGAATACTCTTACCAAGTCAAGAGATCATGGTTTTAATCCATCACCGTTTTTTAGCTCACTGCACCATCCCAGCTCAGAACCTGGCTACATGCAAATTAGTCTGTTCCTGTCCCAGTGCATGATGGGAACAGTGCAAACAAAACTACCAAGCCAATTCTTATACTGGGAAGGAAACAAGCTTCCGGGGACCGGTTTCTGGCATCACAGCCTTCGTCGGCCCGGCTTGCTTGAATCCTGATGGTGCAATGAGCAAGGGACTCACGTCTGAGTATACCCTCCCACACTGAGTGTGGATAAAATCGATTTTGGAAAAGGGGGTGGTGATGGACAGAGTTTCTGAATGATGCAGAATACTCTTACCAAGTCAAGAGATCATGGTTTTAATCCATCACCGTTTTTTTAGCTCACTGCACCATCCCAGCTCAGAACCTGGCTACATGCAAATTAGTCTGTTCCTGTCCCAGTGCATGATGGGAACAGTGCAAACAAAACTACCAAGCCAATTCTTATGCTGGGAAGGAAACAAGCTTCCGGGGACCGGTTTCTGGCATCACAGCCTTCGTCGGCCCAGCTTGCTTGAATCCTGATGGTGCAATGAGCAAGGGACTCACGTCTGAGTATACCCTCCCACACTGAGTGTGGATAAAATCGACTTTGGAAAAGGGGGTGGTGATGGACAGAGTTTCTGTATGATGCAGAATACTCTTACCAAGTCAAGAGATCATGGTTTTAATCCATCACCGTTTTTTAGCTCACTGCACCATCCCAGCTCAGAACCTGGCTACATGCAAATTAGTCTGTTCCTGTCCCAGTGCATGATGGGAACAGTGCAAACAAAACTACCAAGCCAATTCTTATACTGGGAAGAAAACAAGCTTCCGGGGACCGGTTTCTGGCATCACAGCCTTCGTCGGCCCGGCTTGCTTGAATCCTGATGGTGCAATGAGCAAGGGACTCACGTCTGAGTATACCCTCCCACACTGAGTGTGGATAAAATCGATTTTGGAAAAGGGGGTGGTGATGGACAGAGTTTCTGAATGATGCAGAATACTCTTACCAAGTCAAGAGATCATGGTTTTAATCTATCACCGTTTTTTAGCTCACTGCACCATCCCAGCTCAGAACCTGGCTTCATGCAAATTAGTCTGTTCCTGTCCCAGTGCATGATGGGAACAGTGCAAACAAAACTACCAAGCCAATTCTTATACTGGGAAGGAAACAAGCTTCCGGGGACCGGTTTCTGGCATCACAGCCTTCGTCGGCCCGGCTTGCTTGAATCCTGATGGTGCAATGAGCAAGGGACTCACGTCTGAGTATACCCTCCCACACTGAGTGTGGATAAAATTGATTTTGGAAAAGGTGGTGGTGATGGACAGAGTTTCTGAATGATGCAGAATACTCTTACCAAGTCAAGAGATCAGGGTTTTAATCCATCACCGTTTTTTAGCTCACTGCACCATCCCAGCTCAGAACCTGGCTACATCCAAATTAGTCTGTTCCTGTCCCAGTGCATGATGGGAACAGTGCAAACAAAACTACCAAGCCAATTCTTATACTGGGAAGGAAACAAGCTTCCGGGGACCGGTTTCTGGCATCACAGCCTTCGTCGGCCCGGCTTGCTTGAATCCTGATGGTGCAATGAGCAAGGGACTCACGTCTGAGTATACCCTCCCACACTGAGTGTGGATAAAATCGATTTTGGAAAAGGGGGTGGTGATGGACAGAGTTTCTGAATGATGCAGAATACTCTTACCAAGTCAAGAGATCATGGTTTTAATCCATCACCGTTTTTTAGCTCACTGCACCATCCCAGCTCAGAACCTGGCTACATGCAAATTAGTCTGTTCCTGTCCCAGTGCATGATGGGAACAGTGCAAACAAAACTACCAAGCCAATTCTTATACTGGGAAGGAAACAAGCTTCCGGGGACCGGTTTCTGGCATCACAGCCTTCGTCGGCCCGGCTTGCTTGAATCCTGATGGTGCAATGAGCAAGGGACTCACGTCTGAGTATACCCACCCACACTGAGTGTGGATAAAATCGATTTTGGAAAAGGGGGTGGTGATGGACAGAGTTTCTGAATGATGCAGAATACTCTTACCAAGTCAAGAGATCATGGTTTTAATCCATCACCGTTTTTTAGCTCACTGCACCATCCCAGCTCAGAACCTGGCTACATGCAAATTAGTCTGTTCCTGTCCCCGTGCATGATGGGAACAGTGCAAACAAAACTACGAAGCCAATTCTTATACTGGGAAGGAAACAAGCTTCCGGGGACCGGTTTCTGCCATCACAGCCTTCGTCGGCCCGGCTTGCTTGAATCCTGATGGTGCAATGAGCAAGGAACTCACGTCTGAGTATACCCTCCCACACTGAGTGTGGATAAAATCGATTTTGGAAAAGGGGGGGGTGATGGACAGAGTTTCTGAATGATGCAGAATACTCTTACCAAGTCAAGAGATCATGGTTTTAATCCATCACCGTTTTTTAGCTCACTGCACCATCCCAGCTCAGAACCTGGCTACATGCAAATTAGTCTGTTCCTGTCCCAGTGCATGATGGGAACAGTGCAAACAAAACTACCAAGCCAATTCTTATACTGGGAAGGAAACAAGCTTCCGGGGACCGGTTTCTGGCATCACAGCCTTCGTCGGCCCGGCTTGCTTGAATCCTGATGGTGCAATGAGCAAGGGACTCACGTCTGAGTATACCCTCCCACACTGAGTGTGGATAAAATCGATTTTGGAAAAGGGGGTGGTGATGGACAGAGTTTCTGAATGATGCAGAATACTCTTACCAAGTCAAGAGATCATGGTTTTAATCCATCACCGTTTTTTAGCTCACTGCACCATCCCAGCTCAGAACCTGGCTACATGCAAATTAGTCTGTTCCTGTCCCAGTGCATGATGGGAACAGTGCAAACAAAACTACCAAGCCAATTCTTATACTGGGAAGGAAACAAGCTTCCGGGGACCGGTTTCTGGCATCACAGCCTTTGTCGGCCCGGCTTGCTTGAATCCTGATGGTGCAATGAGCAAGGGACTCACGTCTGAGTATACCCTCCCACACTGAGTGTGGATAAAATCGATTTTGGAAAAGGGGGTGGTGATGGACAGAGTTTCTGAATGATACAGAATACTCTTACCAAGTCAAGAGATCATGGTTTTAATCCATCACCGTTTTTTAGCTCACTGCACCATCCCAGCTCAGAACCTGGCTACATGCAAATTAGTCTGTTCCTGTCCCAGTGCATGATGGGAACAGTGCAAACAAAACTACCAAGCCAATTCTTATACTGGGAAGGAAACAAGCTTCCGGGGACCGGTTTCTGGCATCACAGCCTTCGTCGGCCCGGCTTGCTTGAATCCTGATGGTGCAATGAGCAAGGGACTCACGTCTGAGTATACCCTCCCACACTGAGTGTGGATAAAATCGATTTTGGAAAAGGGGGTGGTGATGGACAGAGTTTCTGAATGATGCAGAATACTCTTACCAAGTCAAGAGATCATGGTTTTAATCCATCACCGTTTTTTAGCTCACTGCACCATCCCAGCTCAGAACCTGGCTACATGCAAATTAGTCTGTTCCTGTCCCAGTGCATGATGGGAACAGTGCAAACAAAACTACCAAGCCAATTCTTATACTGGGAAGGAAACAAGCTTCCGGGGACCGGTTTCTGGCATCACAGCCTTCGTCTGCCCGGCTTGCTTGAATCCTGATGGTGCAATGAGCAAGGGACTCACGTCTGAGTATACCCTCCCACACTGAGTGTGGATAAAATCGATTTTGGAAAAGGGGGTGGTGATGGACAGAGTTTCTGAATGATGCAGAATACTCTTACCAAGTCAAGAGATCATGGTTTTAATCCATCACCGTTTTTTAGCTCACTGCACCATCCCAGCTCAGAACCTGGCTACATGCAAATTAGTCTGTTCCTGTCCCAGTGCATGATGGGAACAGTGCAAACAAAACTACCAAGCCAATTCTTATACTGGGAAGGAAACAAGCTTCCGGGGACCGGTTTCTGGCATCACAGCCTTTGTCGGCCCGGCTTGCTTGAATCCTGATGGTGCAATGAGCAAGGGACTCACGTCTGAGTATACCCTCCCACACTGAGTGTGGATAAAATCGATTTTGGAAAAGGGGGTGGTGATGGACAGAGTTTCTGAATGATACAGAATACTCTTACCAAGTCAAGAGATCATGGTTTTAATCCATCACCGTTTTTTAGCTCACTGCACCATCCCAGCTCAGAACCTGGCTACATGCAAATTAGTCTGTTCCTGTCCCAGTGCATGATGGGAACAGTGCAAACAAAACTATCAAGCCAATTCTTATACTGGGAAGGAAACAAGCTTCCGGGGACCAGTTTCTGGCATCACAGCCTTCGTCGGCCCGGCTTGCTTGAATCCTGATGGTGCAATGAGCAAGGGACTCACGTCTGAGTATACCCTCCCACACTGAGTGTGGATAAAATCGATTTTGGAAAAGGGGGTGGTGATGGACAGAGTTTCTGAATGATGCAGAATACTCTTACCAAGTCAAGAGATCATGGTTTTAATCCATCACCGTTTTTTAGCTCACTGCACCATCCCAGCTCAGAACCTGGCTACATGCAAATCAGTCTGTTCCTGTCCCAGTGCATGATGGGAACAGTGCAAACAAAACTACCAAGCCAATTCTTATACTGGGAAGGAAACAAGCTTCCGGGGACCGGTTTCTGGCATCACAGCCTTCGTCGGCCCGGCTTGCTTGAATCCTGATGGTGCAATGAGCAAGGGACTCACGTCTGAGTATACCCTCCCACACTGAGTGTGGATAAAATCGATTTTGGAAAAGGGGGTGGTGATGGACAGAGTTTCTGAATGATGCAGAATACTCTTACCAAGTCAAGAGATCATGGTTTTAATCCATCACCGTTTTTTTAGCTCACTGCACCATCCCAGCTCAGAACCTGGCTACATGCAAATTAGTCTGTTCCTGTCCCAGTGCATGATGGGAACAGTGCAAACAAAACTACCAAGCCAATTCTTATGCTGGGAAGGAAACAAGCTTCCGGGGACCGGTTTCTGGCATCACAGCCTTCGTCGGCCCAGCTTGCTTGAATCCTGATGGTGCAATGAGCAAGGGACTCACGTCTGAGTATACCCTCCCACACTGAGTGTGGATAAAATCGACTTTGGAAAAGGGGGTGGTGATGGACAGAGTTTCTGTATGATGCAGAATACTCTTACCAAGTCAAGAGATCATGGTTTTAATCCATCACCGTTTTTTAGCTCACTGCACCATCCCAGCTCAGAACCTGGCTACATGCAAATTAGTCTGTTCCTGTCCCAGTACATGATGGGAACAGTGCAAACAAAACTACCAAGCCAATTCTTATACTGGGAAGGAAACAAGCTTCCGGGGACCGGTTTCTGGCATCACAGCCTTCGTCGGCCCGGCTTGCTTGAATCCTGATGGTGCAATGAGCAAGGGACTCACGTCTGAGTATACCCTCCCACACTGAGTGTGGATAAAATCGATTTTGGAAAAGGGGGTGGTGATGGACAGAGTTTCTGAATGATGCAGAATACTCTTACCAAGTCAAGAGATCATGGTTTTAATCTATCACCGTTTTTTAGCTCACTGCACCATCCCAGCTCAGAACCTGGCTTCATGCAAATTAGTCTGTTCCTGTCCCAGTGCATGATGGGAACAGTGCAAACAAAACTACCAAGCCAATTCTTATACTGGGAAGGAAACAAGCTTCCGGGGACCGGTTTCTGGCATCACAGCCTTCGTCGGCCCGGCTTGCTTGAATCCTGATGGTGCAATGAGCAAGGGACTCACGTCTGAGTATACCCTCCCACACTGAGTGTGGATAAAATTGATTTTGGAAAAGGTGGTGGTGATGGACAGAGTTTCTGAATGATGCAGAATACTCTTACCAAGTCAAGAGATCAGGGTTTTAATCCATCACCGTTTTTTAGCTCACTGCACCATCCCAGCTCAGAACCTGGCTACATCCAAATTAGTCTGTTCCTGTCCCAGTGCATGATGGGAACAGTGCAAACAAAACTACCAAGCCAATTCTTATACTGGGAAGGAAACAAGCTTCCGGGGACCGGTTTCTGGCATCACAGCCTTCGTCGGCCCGGCTTGCTTGAATCCTGATGGTGCAATGAGCAAGGGACTCACGTCTGAGTATACCCTCCCACACTGAGTGTGGATAAAATCGATTTTGGAAAAGGGGGTGGTGATGGACAGAGTTTCTGAATGATGCAGAATACTCTTACCAAGTCAAGAGATCATGGTTTTAATCCATCACCGTTTTTTAGCTCACTGCACCATCCCAGCTCAGAACCTGGCTACATGCAAATTAGTCTGTTCCTGTCCCAGTGCATGATGGGAACAGTGCAAACAAAACTACCAAGCCAATTCTTATACTGGGAAGGAAACAAGCTTCCGGGGACCGGTTTCTGGCATCACAGCCTTCGTCGGCCCGGCTTGCTTGAATCCTGATGGTGCAATGAGCAAGGGACTCACGTCTGAGTATACCCACCCACACTGAGTGTGGATAAAATCGATTTTGGAAAAGGGGGTGGTGATGGACAGAGTTTCTGAATGATGCAGAATCCTCTTACCAAGTCAAGAGATCATGGTTTTAATCCATCACCGTTTTTTAGCTCACTGCACCATCCCAGCTCAGAACCTGGCTACATGCAAATTAGTCTGTTCCTGTCCCCGTGCATGATGGGAACAGTGCAAACAAAACTACCAAGCCAATTCTTATACTGGGAAGGAAACAAGCTTCCGGGGACCGGTTTCTGCCATCACAGCCTTCGTCGGCCCGGCTTGCTTGAATCCTGATGGTGCAATGAGCAAGGAACTCACGTCTGAGTATACCCTCCCACACTGAGTGTGGATAAAATCGATTTTGGAAAAGGGGGGGGTGATGGACAGAGTTTCTGAATGATGCAGAATACTCTTACCAAGTCAAGAGATCATGGTTTTAATCCATCACCGTTTTTTAGCTCACTGCACCATCCCAGCTCAGAACCTGGCTACATGCAAATTAGTCTGTTCCTGTCCCAGTGCATGATGGGAACAGTGCAAACAAAACTACCAAGCCAATTCTTATACTGGGAAGGAAACAAGCTTCCGGGGACCGGTTTCTGGCATCACAGCCTTCGTCGGCCCGGCTTGCTTGAATCCTGATGGTGCAATGAGCAAGAGACTCACGTCTGAGTATACCCTCCCACACTGAGTGTGGATAAAATCGATTTTGGAAAAGGGGGTGGTGATGGACAGAGTTTCTGAATGATGCAGAATACTCTTACCAAGTCAAGAGATCATGGTTTTAATCCATCACCGTTTTTTAGCTCACTGCACCATCCCAGCTCAGAACCTGGCTACATGCAAATTAGTCTGTTCCTGTCCCAGTGCATGATGGGAACAGTGCAAACAAAACTACCAAGCCAATTCTTATACTGGGAAGGAAACAAGCTTCCGGGGACCGGTTTCTGGCATCACAGCCTTTGTCGGCCCGGCTTGCTTGAATCCTGATGGTGCAATGAGCAAGGGACTCACGTCTGAGTATACCCTCCCACACTGAGTGTGGATAAAATCGATTTTGGAAAAGGGGGTGGTGATGGACAGAGTTTCTGAATGATACAGAATACTCTTACCAAGTCAAGAGATCATGGTTTTAATCCATCACCGTTTTTTAGCTCACTGCACCATCCCAGCTCAGAACCTGGCTACATGCAAATTAGTCTGTTCCTGTCCCAGTGCATGATGGGAACAGTGCAAACAAAACTACCAAGCCAATTCTTATACTGGGAAGGAAACAAGCTTCCGGGGACCGGTTTCTGGCATCACAGCCTTCGTCGGCCCGGCTTGCTTGAATCCTGATGGTGCAATGAGCAAGGGACTCACGTCTGAGTATACCCTCCCACACTGAGTGTGGATAAAATCGATTTTGGAAAAGGGGGTGGTGATGGACAGAGTTTCTGAATGATGCAGAATACTCTTACCAAGTCAAGAGATCATGGTTTTAATCCATCACCGTTTTTTAGCTCACTGCACCATCCCAGCTCAGAACCTGGCTACATGCAAATTAGTCTATTCCTGTCCCAGTGCATGATGGGAACAGTGCAAACAAAACTACCAAGCCAATTCTTATACTGGGAAGGAAACAAGCTTCCGGGGACCGGTTTCTGGCATCACAGCCTTCGTCGGCCCGGCTTGCTTGAATCCTGATGGTGCAATGAGCAAGGGACTCACGACTGAGTATAACCTCCCACACTGAGTGTAAATAAAATCGATTTTGGAAAAGGGGGTGGTGATGGACAGAGTTTCTGAATTATGCAGAATACTCTTACCAAGTCAAGAGATCATGGTTTTAATCCATCACCGTTTTTTAGCTCATTGCACCATCCCAGCTCAGAACCTGGCTACATGCAAATTAGTATGTTCCTGTCCCAGTGCATGATGGGAACAGTGCAAACAAAACTACCAAGCCAATTCTTATACTCGGAAGGAAACAAGCTTCCGGGGACTGGTTTCTGGCATCACAGCCTTCGTCGGCCCGGCTTGCTTGAATCCTGATGGTGCAATGAGCAAGGGACTCACTTCTGAGTATACCCTCCCACACTGAGTGTGGATAAAATCGATTTTGGAAAAGGGGGTGGTGATGGACAGAGTTTCTGAATGATGCAGAATAGTCTTACCAAGTCAAGAGATCATGGTTTTAATCCATCACCGTTTTTTAGCTCACTGCACCATCCCAGCTCAGAACCTGGCTACATGCAAATTAGTCTGTTCCTGTCCCAGTGCATGATGGGAACAGTGCAAACAAAACTACCAAGCCAATTCTTATACTGGGAAGGAAACAAGCTTCCGGGGACCGGTTTCTGGCATCACAGCCTTCGTCGGCCCGGCTTGCTTGAATCCTGATGGTGCAATGAGCAAGGGACTCACGTCTGAGTATACTCTCCCACACTGAGTGTGGATAAAATCGATTTTGGAAAAGGGGGTGGTGATGGACAGAGTTTCTGAATGATGCAGAATACTCTTACCAAGTCAAGAGATCATGGTTTTAATCCATCACCGTTTTTTAGCTCACTGCACCATCCCATCTCAGAACCTGGCTACATGCAAATTAGTCTGTTCCTGTCCCAGTGCATGATGGGAACAGTGCAAACAAAACTACCAAGCCAATTCTTATGCTGGGAAGGAAACAAGCTTCCGGGGACCGGTTTCTGGCATCACAGCCTTCGTCGGCCCGGCTGGCTTGAATCCTGATGGTGCAATGAGCAAGGGACTCATGTCTGAGTATACCCTCCCACACTGAGTGTGGACAAAATCAATTTTGGAAAAGGGGGTGGTGATGGACAGAGTTTCTGAATGATGCAGAATACTCTTACCAAGTCAAGAGATCATGGTTTTAATCCATCACCGTTTTTTAGCTCACTGCACCATCCCAGCTCAAAACCAGTCTACATGCAAATTAGTCTGTTCCTGTCCCAGTGCATGATGGGAACAGTGCAAACAAAACTACCAAGCCAATTCTTATACTGGGAAGGAAACAAGCTTCCGGGGACCGGTTTCTGGCATCACAGCCTTCGTCGGCCCGGCTTTCTTGAATCCTGATGGTGCAATGAGCAAGGAACTCACGTCTGAGTATACCCTCCCACACTGAGTGTGGATAAAATCGATTTTGGAAAAGGGGGTGGTGATGGACAGAGTTTCTGAATGATGCAGAATACTCTTACCAAGTCAAGAGATCATGGTTTTAATCCATCACCGTTTTTTAGCTCACTGCACCATCCCAGCTCAGAACCTGGCTACATGCAAATTAGTCTGTTCCTGTCCCAGTGCATGATGGGAACAGTGCAAACAAAACTACCAAGCCAATTCTTATACTGGGAAGGAAACAAGCTTCCGGGGACCGGTTTCTGGCATCACAGCCTTCGTCAGCCCAGCTTGCTTGAATCCTGATGGTGCAATGAGCAAGGGACTCACGTCTGAGTATACCCTCCCACACTGAGTGTGGATAAAATCGATTTTGGAAAAGGGGGTGGTGATGGACAGAGTTTCTGAATGATGCAGAATACTCTTACCAAGTCAAGAGATCATGCGTCATCCGTCCATCACCACCCCCTTTTGTACCCCTTTGTTCGCCATAAGTTGGCAGGGTATGCTCAGACGTGAGTCCCTTGCTCACTTTGCCACTGGATTCAAGCAAGCCTGGCTGAAGACGGCTGAAATGCCAGAAACCGATCCTAGGAAGCTTGTTTCCGGTCCAGGGAAGGCATGGCTTGGCAGTTCGGGCTGGACTGTTCCCATAAGGCACAGGGTCAGACTGATTTGCATATGGCCATGTCTGAACTGGGGTGGCAGAGTGGGCTAAAGAACGGTGATGGACTAAACCCAGATCTGTTGACTGGGTGTGAGTGTTTGATTGGTTCTGATGCTCCGTCCATCACCACCCCCTTTTGTACCCCTTTGTTCGCCATAAGTTGGCAGGGTATGCTCAGACGTGAGTCCCTTGCTCACTTTGCCACTGGATTCAAGCAAGCCTGGCTGAAGACGGCTGAAATGCCAGAAACCGGCCCTAGGAAGCTTGTTTCCGGTCCAGGGAAGGCATGGCTTGGCAGTTCGGGCTGGACTGTTCCCATGAGGCACAGGGTCAGACTGATTTGCATATGGCCATGTCTGAACTGGGGTGGCAGAGTGGGCTAAAGAACGGTTATGGATTAAACCCAGATCTGTTGACTGGGTGTGAGTGTTTGATTGGTTCTGATGCTCCGTCCATCACCACCCCCTTTTGTACCCCTTTGTTCGCCATAAGTTGGCAGGGTATGCTCAGACGTGAGTCCCTTGCTCACTTTGCCACTGGATTCAAGCAAGCCTGGCTGAAGACGGCTGAAATGCCAGAAACCGGTCCTAGGAAGCTTGTTTCCGGTCCAGGGAAGGCATGGCTTGGCAGTTCGGGCTGGACTGTTCCCATGAGGCACAGGGTCAGACTGATTTGTATATGGTCATGTCTGAACTGGGGTGGCAGAGTGGGCTAAAGAACGGTGATGGATTAAACCCAGATCTGTTGACTGGGTGTGAGTGTTTGATTGGTTCTGATGCTCCGTCCATCACCACCCCCTTTTGTACCCCTTTGTTCGCCATAAGTTGGCAGGGTATGCTCAGACGTAAGTCCCTTGCTCACTTTGCCACTGGATTCAAGCAAGCCTGGCTGAAGACGGCTGAAATGCCAGAAACCCGTCCTAGGAAGCTTGTTTCCGGTCCAGGGAAGGCATGGCCTGGCAGTTCGGGCTGGACTGTTCCCATGAGGCACAGGGTCAGACTGATTTGCATATGACCATGTCTGAACTGGGGTGGCAGAGTGGGCTAAAGAACGGTGATGGATTAAACCCAGATCTGTTGACTGGGTGTGAGTGTTTGATTGGTTCTGGTGCTCCGTCCATCACCACCCCCTTTTGTACCCCTTTGTTCGCCATAAGTTGGCAGGGTATGCTCAAACGTGAGTTCCTTGCTCACTTTGCCACTGGATTCAAGCAAGCCTGGCTGAAGACGGCTGAAATGCCAGAAACCGGTCCTAGGAAGCTTGTTTCCGGTCCAGGGAAGGCATGGCTTGGCAGTTCGGGCTGGACTGTTCCCATGAGGCACAGGGTCAGACTGATTTGCATATGGCCATGTCTGAACTGGGGTGGCAGAGTGGGCTAAAGAACGGTGATGGATTAAACCCAGATCTGTTGACTGGGTGTGAGTGTTTGATTGGTTCTGATGCTTCGTCCATCACCACCCCCTTTTGTACCCCTATTTACAAAGTGACGCATCTAAGCAGATGCGTCACTTTGTAAACCCTGCGCTACATTATACCTGCGTCAGGTATAATGTATGCAGGGTTGGCGTTCTCACGTAAGTAAACCTCGTAGAAGTGACGCAGTGAAATCTACCAGATTTCACTGCGCCACTTCTAGGATGCAAATGCGTCAATATCTTACGCCTGCCTCACACCAGGCGTAAGACTGACGCAGGCCCTTTCACATGGGGCTTGCCCCATGTGAAAGGACACATTGCTGGAGTTGCATCACTTTTGTGACACACTCCAGCAATGCGTCACTTCTGTGCCTACAGATACGTCAGAAATACTGACATCTGTAACTCCTTGCGACATGATGCGTCATACAGTAAATATGTCGCATCCATCATGTCGCAAGGAGGGCTCACTGAGAAGTGATGCATCACTGCTTTCACGCAGCGATGCGTCACTTCTCATAAATGAGGCCCATAATACTTTACCAAAAATGTGACTTCAATAAAAGATAGAGTAAATGCACCATTCCGCTTTTCGCCCGGCCTAGGGCCTGGTCACACAAGTCCTCGCCGGACGCCTGTTTTGGATGCTGCGGCTCATGTCTCTGGTACGGGTTCTCAAGCTCCATCCTCTGACTTCCATGTGCTTTCTAACTGCATCATCCTATTAATTGAATAGGGTGCATGTTTCACCCAGGACTGTGTCTCAAGTCTTCCACCAATGGTCTGCTCTCAATGAAACAATATAAAGAAAGAAAGGAGCCCTCGTGATTTCCCAGCTGAAGGCACATCAGCTCAGCTGACTCTGTGGAAAGTAAAGTGGTCTTAAAAACGCTCTGAAAACATATTTCTGTCTTCCACAAGAAGCCTATTTGTTCTACAATAACACCATGTCTCTCTGCTTTCTTTTTCAAGGCCGATCTGTGAAACCTCTTCTGATAATTGATAAACACCTTAAAACAGAATGTGAGGGGTCTGCACCTCTTACTTCAAGCGATTGTTTCTGGTCAATCAATTTATTTGAGATATGTATCCTTCAGCCCTCTCTGTATTTAGAAAATATTTTTCTGCGGGGTGTCGAAGTACCTAATTTCCGTAAGAGCTATGTCGAGGCAGTGTAGTACTTGTAGTAATGAATATTAGTGCAAAGCTATCGGGTCATACTTGACTCACAGCCCATGACTCAAGGAGCAAAACAGGAAAATGGACAGAAAAAAAATATGTGCTTTAAGCTAATCTAACTCCTAGAGGAAGGCCGAAAATCAATATTCATTTGAAACAGACAGCTTGTGCTTTTTGCGGAGAAGTTCATTAAAATGATTTGCCCTTTCCAAAGTCATGAACCTCTTAAAAGAATGATGTTTGCTCTTAGAGAACTGAAGAAAATGAATACACAACACACAACTTAGATGGCCTGTTTAGAGTGGCATTTAAAAATAAATGAAAAAAATGCTTAAAACAGAACAATCAATCTAAGTGTAGAAAGTAAAGATTTAACTAGTGCAGAAAATGAACTATATAGAAATCACCATATGCCAAAGCAACAGAAGGCTGTGAACGGCACCTGTAAATTCACTCATAAAGAGCTTCGGCTCTGCGGCTATGCTGCCATCAGAGTTCTGATACAGAATCAGTATTTCTAATTTTCCCATGATGCAATGTGCAGCAACAGCACCACCCACTGTCATGACTGCTACCTAGGAAACTGAACTCCACTGCTAACATTCGAAGCACAAGTAGGATTACAAAAAAATACACAAAGCAAAAAGTGCAAATATAATTTAAATAAGACAGTTCTGAATAAGAAGCTGCACAAAGCACAATATGTGACTTAGCTATTAAAATAGCACTTTCTTGCAATTTTGAAATTGCGTTCACCGTTCAGCAAATCTCACTGTGGGTGCTATTATTGTCGTTCCGGTAACAACATGATGTTCTCGGCAGCTCATCAGGATAATGTGGCTTAAAGAATGGTACTGCCAGTGATCTTTAAAAGTAGATGGGTTTTAAATTGTTCCTTTGGTGTATCGCAATTTTCAGTATCACATGGGTCACCGCATACAAATAAGAAATGTCTGGTACCCGAATGATTAAAATCTCCGGTAACACAGAAGGTCTCTTAAGATGCCGGGCAGGTATAACCACGTGGGAGGGGTGATGCTCAGCATCTGAGATTAGAGAACACACTGAACGGGTCTATGATGGGCCTTGTCCTAGCGGGGAATCCATGTATAAGAAATGGAAAAAATAAGCATTGGCAAATCCATTATGGCTGACTTTCATGTGATAACCATAAAAACAGTATTTGTGCATGCTTGCATTTGCATTTACCAGCATATATAAGTCAGACCTATCGGATTTACCAATGTTTGTTTTAATAAGTAGGAAAAGAAAAATTCAAGACCAGCCAGAAAAGCGCTGCCCAATATAATTAAAGGCAGGGTGTGCTTGTCAATAAACAGTCCATTGCAGAGCTACCCTATGCAAGGTGCAATTATTACATGCAGTCGTGGATTTTTTAGTTTGGTGCTTGCAGTTTGATTTTCGCATAAAGGACAGACTTAGGGGCATATTTACAACTAAACGGTGCAGCGCGGCACTGCAAGCAAAATGCAGGAGTGTAGGGTAATGAAAAGAATATGGCGCACCCCTGTGTTTTCCCTTGCGCCGGCGCTAAAAAAGCTGCCTAGCACCAGCGCAAGCATCCTTGCACCATGGTGCAAGGGTGCCTACGTTGCAGGGATGATTGCGTTTGTCCAGGAAGGAACACCTATCTGCACAAACTAATCATTAATGGTGTTTTGCTCCTTCTATGTATGCAGCAGAATGCAGCACACAATAAAAAAAGTATTTCTCCTAGTCCCACCACTCTAACGCCTCCTTTTCAAAGGCTTTAGTTTTTGGCGCAGTGTCAGAAAGCAACAGCCATTGCTCGCCCCTTTGCCTCAGAATACTGTGGGGAGGAGGCCCATATTTACAAAGAGGCGTTAATTGACTCACCTTGTAAATATGGAACAGGGCATTGTGCCACCGGAGCGTCAGACAAAGTGATCCGGTAGTGCAATGCCCTTATAAATATGTACATTAGTGCCTAATGCACAATTACTATAGAGACAAACACACATCCCCTGGTGGACCTAGATCTTTTCGTAGGGTTATCCCCAAACATTTCTCTTTCCTCCTGTATTTTTCTGACCTCATATTTACTGGCTTTAGGACTCTTGGCACTTTATCGCTGCTAACCAGAGCTAAAGTTCACGTGCTGTCTGTCTAAATTGTATTGGTGACTGGTTTATCCATGATCAGCATATTTGATTCACTAGTCAGTCCTTAGTAAAGTGGGCCTGTGTCACTGATTGCGCAACCTCCGTGAGTAGCCCTGCAAACATAACACAGACATGCCAATGCAGTGTCTGTGTGTGACGTTTTAAAATGCCATTTCGACCTGGAAAGTGTGCCCTCTTGCTAGGCCCAAACCTTCCCTAAGGGCGTGTGGCCAAGCAGGCAAAGATGATGGACGTGCTTTAGCACCATTCTGAAGCATCCACCCTGCAATCTTTGCTTTATCCTGCCCAGGGGCCCATCATCGTCATCTGTGCAGTCGAGGAGAAGCACTGCTTCACCTTGACAGTGGGATTTCCTGCTCGTCGTGATGCCTGCGATCCAGAGCGAGCAGGACAGCCCCCCCCCCCACCCCAGATGAGCACTACAGCAGCAACATGGCAGCCTGCTAATATCACCCTGCTGCGGACGGGACGGTGCTGGTGAACTTCCTGACACACTGGAGACCTGGGGCTTCCTTTGCGGAAGCGACGCAATGATGAGGAGGCATTGCCTCCAGCATTTAGTAGGGGCCCAGAGGGCCTACCCACCCTCGAGGAGGCTCTGGCCATTCCGCCGATGTTGTAACAACCTGCTCCCCTGCTTCTGGTCAGACCGGCTCCTCGCGCTCTCCTGCGGCCCAGGGTCGGTGAGTGCAACACTACTCTTGTAAGGAGACACCCCTCGCCCTGCCTGTGATACCCGCTAGCCGCATCAGCACTCCTCAACCTGTGTGGCAGCTCAAGTTCCTACAGTAGATTCAATCATACCCGATCGGCCCGTGGGCTGGTTGAATGAGAGCCCGCTGCCAATGAGCACGACTGCCTGTTCGGCCCCAGGGTCCTCCCCTTCTGGCGATGAGATGACCCCGGTTAAACTGACGCGCTGGGGCACACCGGAGTAGAGGGAGCACATTGGTACAGCCTTTCTTATTATGACAGCTTCCTTAAAACTTGCTACCTGGTTATGTTGTGGATTGTGGGGGGCTGCACCTGAGATGGGGGAGCTTCATTGACTCAGGAGAAGATCCTGGTTTGTATGGGTTTAGCAGACCAGTGGCATTAAAACACCAGACTACTCAGCTTGCTTCCGCACTCTCCTCTCATCATGGGGTGGCTCATACCCTAGGGTCCTCCGTGCCTGGACTTTGATAAGGATTCCTAGCCCTCCACTGTGGCCATGCACATTCACCATGGATTCGTTGCTCTACATAGGCCCACCCTCACCTGTCACCTACCTCCCTGGCTCTTGCCTTATCTTTGGCGGTTTCAGGCGGAGCATTGCTGACCACCACTCCTGTTCCAGACAACATCGTGGGGTGTATCGCCCCTGCGTTGACCATTTACGGCCCGTCAAGACCTACGTCCTGGGATAGAGGGGTCACGGGGGTTTAGGGGCTAGGTGTCCAGACTGGGGTGCAGCTACGGGCCACTCTAGACAACGTCGCTTTCCAAGTCGGGACACAGTGAATGTCACTTTGCCATGGAATAAGTTGTTCTGGCTGCTCCACAATGTTACTTGAGCTGCTATCAATGGCCTACGTGAGACCCTCTTCACCTTTCCCCACATCAGAGAAATCCATCTGTCACATCTCCGCCAACTTGGGCTACTCCTCCTACAGTCCCAGGTGCACCTGGCTGTTCTAGCTTATCACTCTATCCCGTTGCCAACACACTGAAGGGTTGGCACCCCCCTCCAGTACCAAAATATGGGTCATTAGAAATTCGCTTCATCAACCTTGAAAATGCCCCAACTGGACCCTCCCTCCACAATTCTTGACACTCCCCAACAGGATTCTCCCGTGGCAGGGTCGCAATTCAGGCAGGATAGACTATATCACATTCTAGCCGTCATCAAAACTTCTCACAAATCCATGGAGACAGCTGTGGCGTCTCTAGTCACAGAAGTGACCTTCCTCAGAGATGATCACTGAAAACTCACGGATATAATGGCAGAGGGGGAGAAGACTTTAGCGGTGGTTCAGCCCCAGACCGCGGACAATACACAAGCCATTTGTAATCGGCAGGATCAGATCTGCACGCTGGAGGAGCGTGCTGAAGATGAGGAGTGCCGCTCTTATTGGCGCAATGTCAGAATTCTTGGCCTGCCGAAGGAGTGGAGGGGAAGGGTCCTGTATAATTCTTGAACACCCGGGGCCTCATTTATGAAAAGTGACGCATCGCTGCGAGAAAACAGCGAAGCATCACTTTTCATTGCGCCCTCCTTGCGACACCAATGATGCGTCATATTTACAGTATGACGTATCATGTCACAAGGAGTTACAGATACGTCAGTATTTCTGACGTATCTGTAGGCGCAATAATGACACATTGCTGGAGTGTGTCACAAAAGTGACGCAACTCCAGCAATGGGTCATTACACATGGGCAAGTCCCATGTGAAATGTACCTGCGTCAGTCTTACGTCTGCCATGAGGCAGGCGTAAGATATTGACACATTTGCATCCTAGAAGTGGTGCAGAGAAATCTAATAGATTTCACTGCGTCACTTCTACGACCCTTTTTTGCGTCGGAACGCCCCCCTGCATACATTATATCTGGCGCAGGTATAATGTGACGCAGGGGTTTACAAAGTGACGCATCTAGGTAGAAGCGTCACTAAATATGGTGCAACAAGGCTCATTTGTTACGCCGCTGGTGCGTCACAAAAAGTGACGCACCCGTGGTGCAAAAGTGATGCAAGGGTTCATAAATAAGCCCCCTTGTTCTGATCTTTTGTCCCTGCATCAGACCTCACTGCCTTCTTTTTGCTGGAGCGGGAGCATCACACCCCAGCACGGCGTGCTCTCGTGGGGACACCACCTTTACCCATGTTGGCAAAACGTCTTCACTACAGTGACGCCATTCTGCATGCAGTTCGCTTGAGGAGCCCCTTATTACTGGGGGACAAGATTGTAATGATATGCCTGGACTACACCATTACGGTATAGAACCAGCACACTACGGGGCTTATTTACCAGGCCCTTGCGCCCCTTTTGCGTCATTTTTAACATGGGAAAAGTGACGCAAAAGTGGCGCAAGGGGCTTGTAAATCTGCCCCTACGTTTCCTGATGCCAAGAAATGCCATCAACAGCTAGGGGTTCAATGCACCTTTCTATATTCCGCAAAACTCAAAATTATACATCAGGGTGAAACTCATTTTTTCACTGACCCTAAAGAGACAGGGGAATGGCTAGACAGAAACTTTGATGCTTCCCTGCCACGTTCAACCGCTAGAAACTCTAGACCACCCAAGCCAAGGAGCAACAGGGGAAACCGTTCTCAGAAGGCTCCTCTTTCCCCTGCACCAGTGACACGTCCACTGATAGCCCCAAACTTGGAACAAATAATTGAGGATCAGTGATGAGCTCTGATGGCTGCGACACACCTGGGTGCGGAGACTGCTCTTTTGGACATAGCCAGTGGCTCTCATTTTTTCTCCACAGATGGAGTCTCAGACTCATCCCAGGCCTCTACTTGGCACTCATCTGCTCTCCTATTGGTGACATCTCTGACTTCTGAAAGTATAATTTGATGTTTTTGCTTGGTTTCTACTATCTAATGTCACTGTGCATGTGGCTATGTTGAGCTATTGTTGCCACTGTTGTTGCCTCCCCACAGCACTCCCTGCTGCATACACAGGGAGGAGTGACAGGGAGGAGTGCGGATGCACATTCCGCAAGCTTGCTGAGATCATTTGTAAATGTAAATGTAAATGTCAAGCTACTTATAGAGCGCACTGTCACCAGACGGCCACCTTGCGGTGTCGCCTTTGCGGTTTCCTGGCGCTGATACTCATACCGCTGTGGAACCCCTCCTGGCTTTCCCTGTGAAGTGTCCACTCCTGGGCACCCCCAGGGTGAAGCCAGGCATCCTTAGCGCTGTTGGGGCCAGTGTGGAGGCTAAGCAAGCTATTGCCCAGAGTTGCAGCGTGGGGCCCGTGATTAGAATAGGCACCGAGGCGAGAATAGACAGGTCCGAGGAAATTGAGCCCGAGCCCCGCCGAGGCGGGAATCAAACCCTGGTCCCTGGCCAGAACTCTGCTTCAGGGTCTGCCGCTCTAACCATTGAGCCACACTCCTCCTCATTTTACTGGCCCCACTACACTGACTTAACATCCATTGGGTGGCCCGCTATTCCCACTCTTATATTGCATCTTGACAGCCCCCACTTTCTACGATTTGTTCTCAACACCCAGTTTGGGCATTCCGCCTGTTGCGGAAGGCTCTTTTTGTTCACAGGTACATGTGTAACTATCCTTGGTTAAATACCAATGAGGCATACAACGTTCACCCAACATCGCACTTTTGGGGGCGTGATCGGGAGAGTACACCGGACCATGTGTCACCTATACACAAACTCTTCTTACAATTACAATGCTGTCACACCCCATTTGGGTTTAACGCTTGTGGGGGTGGACCCTGCTTGTTCTCATTTTCATGCATCTCCTGACCCTATGCTTCCCCCATATCCGCTCCATGGAGGCATGTTCTTTACACAGCTTTCTCCAATTGCCACAGAGGAGGCAGGCTCTCCTTTCATCTACAGCCTCTCAGGCCTTGTTGTTCGTAAGCACAAACAAAAGGGCCCTCTGACTACTACTATGTTTCTACCCCTCAATGTTGGAGAAATGCGCACAGAGCGGAAATGTTATTCTATGTATTCCTATCTTAAATGGCATCACCCTCACATAATATTTCTTCAAGAGACATATACAACTAGTGAGGAGCTACCCAGACTTTGTAAAAAATGGTGGTGTACTATATATACATCTTGGCTGTCCACAGTCATACCAGTCAGATACTTCCTACCCAGCATGATATCTTGGCTGAGTTCCAGAGTTTTTACCCCACTGTTCACAGGACGTCCTGTCGTGAGAGACCTGAGAGTATTGAATCCTTCTTCTCCTCTCTTGACATACCGAGTATTGACGCCCATACCTGTGAGGCTCTAGACGCAATTATTACATCTACAGATGTAAAGCAGGCTATCCAAAACTTGGCTAGGAGAAAAACACCTGGCCTTGATGGCCTCCCCGTGGAGTATTATAGCGCCTTTGCTGATGCTCTAGCACAACGCCTCACGGACATGTATAATGAAGCCTTGAGGCTGGACATTCTTCCACCATCAATGCGGGAATCCCTCTTAGTACCTTTTCCTAAGCCCCACTGAGACCCAGCCAATGTGGCCTCCTATCGTCCTATAGCTATTTTAGGGACTCACTATAAGATTCTAGGGAAGATACTTTTGACTTGTTCCGCCCAGATCCTGCCAGATCTTATCCACCCTAATCAAAATTGGTTTGGCCCTCAGCGCAACACTTCATAGAACCTCCGGAGACTTTTTCATGTACAAGATCAGGTACAAGGTATTTATCCATGTTCGGCCTGCTTGGTGTTGGATGTGTAGAAGGTGTTTGACACATTTGACCGGACTTATCTTTTCTCCATGCTCACATGCATAGGCATAGGGGACCGACTATTGGTTTATAGTAAATTATTATACCAGAACCCAACTTCCCAGATTAAGATGGGCCACCTCATTTCTGAGGCCTATCTGGTGCAACGAGGAACTCTCCAGGGTTGCCCACTTCCCCCCTCCTGTTTGTGATGGCTATGGAACCACTTGCCAAGCGACTCCGACGTGATGGGGCAAATTGGGGTATTCCCCTTGCAGACATGATTCACCTTGCTATCCTCTATACCGACAATGTCTTCTGTATCTCCGCAACATAAGACTGTACCAAGCCTCCATTCAAAATATATTGCAACAATTCTCCAAGGTCTCTGGACTGAGAGTAAACTGGGGGGAATATTCCCTTTACCCACTTCACGATGGCCTGCCCCCATTGCCATCAAAATTGATGGTGCCTCTCTAACACAGCAAAATTTGGCAGTAGGGCATCTATCTATATCATACCCCAGCACATATATTTGATGGCAACCTGCGTCCTGTTCTGGCATCTCTTGGGTCGCTGGTGACGTTTTGGATCAAGCTGCCCCTAGCCACCACGGGAAGGATAGCACCACCAAAAATGGTCATTCTACCCCGCCTTCTCTATTACTTTGCTAAAACCTGTGTAATCGCACACCTGCTTTCGAGCCCTTGACTAGTTGCTTACAGAGATTATTTGGGGTAATGACTGGGGCCGAGTGGCACTCAAGAAACTACAATTGCCCACAGAGGAGGGAGGACTGGGGGCTCCCTCTTTGGAGCTGTACTTCCTTGCAGCCCAGTTCCAATGGGTAACCAGATGGACTGCCAGCCGGAATCTGGGAGAAACAAGCCACCACTCTCCCGCTCTTACCCCAACTATCATCAAAAATATATTTTTCCCTACACAGACATCAAATCCCCTTATTACCCTTCAAGTTAGTGTTGCCTCCAAGTGCATCACCAGAACTTGTGCCCTCACACGTCAGATCTACTCATATGCTCCGAAGCTCCCCTTGGCAGGCATGCCAAAATTTCCTGTGTCCTATTCTTCCTCTGCTCTGCGTAGCTGGCACAGCTGCTCTATTACTACAATTGGGGATCTATTCTCAGAGGGCCACCTTCTCACATTTGGCCAACTACAGGAGGACTTCGGCCTCCCACAGGGGCAATTTCTTATCTGCCATCAATTGCATAACACTTGTTTCCAATTATGGCACACCCAGGATTAAGAACCTCCAATAAACTTAGTACTTCAAATTGTACTTAATATGTGGGAGAGACAGCGCCTTATTATGTGGCTATCTAAAGCCCTTCGGACATACACTGGAATCTCCCTAGCCTCCTTGCACACCAAATGGGAAAATGGTTTCGGGGGGTACTCCATGATAAAGAATGGTTACAAGTGTTGACCTTTCCTCATAATGTTTCTCAAAATACTAGATTTAAAAACATCAATTTCACATCTTGCACCAGGCGTATCTTACCCCCAGACAACTCAACTGGCACTTCCCTCCAGCAAACTTGGTCCGTCCTAGATGTCGGACAGACACTGCAGACTTACGACATTTCTAATGGTCCTGCCCTTCATGATTACTGGTGAGACATCTACACTATTCTACACAAGATCACCGCACTCATGAACTTAAATTCCTGGAAATCCTGTGCGCTTGGCATTTTTAAATGACAAACACAACATGTTGTTTGCATACGATTTGCTAGCTTAGAGCTTCTGTTAGCAAAACAAACATTTCAAACATTTACATTACACTGGAGGGACCCTCTGGCACCACCTTTGACGGCGTGGGAAGGCGCAGTCAGGAGTTGGGGGACAGCAGAGTGCACTGCTCTTCCTACAAGGAGGCCCGGCATATCCATAGACACCCTATTTCTCCGATGTGGAATACCATGATGCTTGAGTTTGTCCAGCTCACATCCCCTGCTCACTCTTCTTCTGATACTCTCCACCAGCAGACCTACCACTTCACACACCTCCCTTTAACCCAATTTATTTCTTCATTCTGCAGGAATGCATGTTGTGCCACCTCTTTGGTTGCCTGTACACAGTTGGGATGTGGGGCCTCCCCCGGATGCCCCTCCCTATGTCTTTACTGACTCACCTGGTGAACATGCCTCCACTTTTTCTTCACCCCTGTAATGTCACTGTTTACTTTCCCCCCTGTTTTCATTCATTGCATGGTATTGGGGTAACTATTTTTTATAAATGCCTTAATGTGCAACTATATTACAGTTTCTAGTCCCTTATCCTCTTGCAGGTGATTGTTTTACATTGACATGATTATTGTGATTAACTGTTTGTAAAAGAAAACCCAGTAAATAAAATCTTTAAAAAAAATGTAAGTCATCCCTAAAGTAGGCCAATGACAGTCCCTTGGGCAGGGTGTAGTGCATTTAAAAGGAAGGACATGTACTGGTGTATTTTACATGTCCTAAAGGTGAAAAACAGCCAATTTCTCCCGTAGGGTAACATGGGGATTGCCTTGAAATATCTTTTAAGTGTAATTTCCCATTGGGAGCAGATAGAGATTTGGAGTTAGGGGTCTCTGAACTCACAATTTTAAAATACATCTTTTGGTGAAGTTGGTTTTTAAATTGCGTGTTTGAAGATGCCATTTTTAGAAAGTGGGCATTTTCTTGCTTAACTATGCTATGCCTCTACCAGTCTCTGGAATGCACATCTGGGTTGACTGACAGTTGGGCTCTTGTGCATTCACTCTGACAGTCACACAAAGGGAGCTGAGGTGTGCCTTGCATATCCTGATGGGCTATTACCAGGCTGATGGGTCTTCCTAAGCTAGAGTGGTGGGAGGACTCGTAACTAACACCTGAATAGGGCTGTGCCTGTCCTCCCACAAAGCTATCTCCACCCCCATAGTATGTCTGGAGCCAAGTCAGGGAGACACAGGGTCTTGTGCACTACAAGGACTTTCCTTTGAAGTTTGCCTACTACAAAGGCAGAAAGGGGTATTAGTATTGGACCTCTGACACCTCAAAATCAGAACACTTCTGGACTGAGGACATTTTGCCAGGAAGAAGAGGTGGATGCTGTAGGAGGGACTGCCACTCTGCCTTATGTTTTGTTATGCTGGCGGTTTGCTACTTGCTGCTTCTGGCCTGGGAGTGAAAGGACTGGACCTGGCTTTCTATATCATGCTTCCAAGGTTCTCCAAGGGCTTGGGCGTCTCAGGGCCATCAAAGACTTCACCTAAGGTGCTGTGGCTCTTCTGCTAAATGCCCAGACTTGCCAAGTGTTGCCACTTGGCAGTGTAACATGGTGATCTAAAGAGAAAATTCATGCATCGACTCCTATCGCCTGTTTTCTTGACGAATCGCTGAACAAGATTGACGCCTCGCTGTTGCCTGCACCGAAGCGTGATTCCAGAGTGGCTCGTCGACCACAGCTTTCAACGCAGGCCCCAGCTCGCCATCGCAGCGTGTCAGAAAAATCGCCAAGCGTGAGTATTATCTCTGATTTGCTTTTACCTTGATCAACCTACAAGAGAACACAAGAAATAATAGACATCTGCCTATGCCACAATCCTTTGTCCTACACTTAGTCATCCCTACTAGAGTTGCAGCCCTTTCTTTCATTTATATTAGAAAAGGCTATCCTACCTTTCTAAGATCTTTTTTACCTGGGTTGAGCAACACTAACTTGCTTGTAAAATGCATGGCCAACACATCTTAAGATGACCCAGATATATAATGCCTTCAGTTGCTTTTTGAAGAGTGAGGAGTTGGTTACCATGCCAGAAAACTAAAGACATGCGTGTGCCATGTAACTTGTGGACACAGAAGATGGACTACTCTGATCCCCATTGCTTGTATGAGGGAATGCTAGGCAGAGAAAATGTGATAATGGATCAGCATAGCATGTTAGCACGGAGGCCACTTCATAAGGTTTGTTCTGACTATAAACCTCAAGTTATGGAGTGCAATGCTATGCCTTGGTGGCAGAGAGGGCTACCAGGTCAATGGTGGCCTCACCATTAGCATCCGCATATGTTCTTAGTTAATTCACTGGAAACATTAAGATAGATTATGTTCTCTTAGAAGGGCAGAAAGTAGGCTCAGCATGTGAAAGGATGTTGCCTTTTTAGTGTATTGCCACATTTGTGAATAGGCTACCTTTTCAATTTGTTTTAGTCTAGTAGGATTGATTTGCTATTTTTGCATCCAGACTAAGTTTCCTTGGAAGCAATTTGATAGAAGAGCTTTAGAGCGTTTCTGGGCTGATACCTGTAGCAGATGAGGTATTGGTCATAATTCGTTCTGGTTCTGCTATAGGTTTGATCGATACGATTTTCTTGAAACAAGTTGTTGCACACGAGTCAGCAAATGTTCTAGATTTTTTGCTAGATTATAGTAGTTCTTTAAAGGATTGATCAGATAATGGGCAGGAGGTAGTAAGAAAGATTCTTTCAGTTGTTTGTGTATGGGCTGCTGGTTCGAGGTGCTTGTTATTTCTTTGAACCTTTGAGCTGATGACAATGTGTCGGTCTTTAGTTTTTTTCTACAAAATGAGTGGTCGGAGCATCGAAGAACATTTGTGAGCAAACTAATACACTGGAGCTAGCTGTAGGGTTTTTAAATTCAAAAATAATTCAGAACACCTCCATTACTGTGCATGATTCAAAAGCAGAATGAGCGGAGTAATAAATATTGTTTTTCTAATGGTTGCTCTGTAATTTGAACTTGCTTTTAGTATCACTTTCTATTGTACTTGTCTAGGTTTTTTATTCATTTGATTTTTAGTGTTCAGTGAGAGTGTTTGAGTTTTGCAAGTTCCTTCGTAAACAATTTTGGCTACATTCTGCATGATAAGTATGAATGGCTTTTATCCATAGAATGGTCATGTCAAAGGGTTTTATTATTTACAAAATAGCGAATTTGTCTGTCTTTTTTTATTATGGTTTGTTTTGAGAGTCTATTATTCTGGTGGTAGTGCTTGATGCATTTTTGACTGCATCTGCACACCATGTTTCAGTTTTTCATGACTAGCAGGCACATGCATCAAAGGTTTTTGCGAGCGCAAACGGGGAGATTCGCAAAAATCGGCCGTTTTCACCCGCAAAAAGGCCTTTTTCCGATGCATTAAAGAGCCACATGCATCAAAAGAAAACCCGGTCGCAAACGGGCAGATTCTCAGAAACTGCCCCTTTGCGACCGGTATTTTTGCATTTGGGATGCATTATCCCAAATGCAAAAATCGCAATTTAAGTAATCTCTAAATTGCGATTGCATTTAAGGAATCGCAAATTGAGATTCCTTAAATGCAATGCATTAAAGTAAAAAAATTAGCGATTTCGCTAATAGGAGTCACAAATTACCATCAATTTGTACTGGATGGTAATTTGCAAAAACTTTGAAAAATGCACTAAAGTGCATTTTTCAAAGTTACATTTTACACACACACATGTCCTTAGGGCATGTGTTTGTGCAACATGTACTCATATGCAGATTTCAGGGGTGCAACAGGGTGTCCTTTTGACACCCTTGCACTATTGAAATTGCATGCGCAATATGCGAGTACCTATTGGGGACTCGCAAATTTCGAATGCAATTCCCATTCATTCCTATGGGCCTAGAGGCCGACATTTCTTAATTGCGACTCGCAATTTGCAAGTCGCAATTAAGGAATGTTTACATTTTTTTTTTTTTTTTAGATTTCTACTTGCATAGGCATTTGTGATTCCTTAATTGCGATTCCTTAATAATCGCAATTAAGCAATCCCAAAAGTCTACCTTGATGCATGTGCCCCAAAGTGTTAGGCCCTCGCAATTTAAGAAATCACAATTTATTGTGATTTATTGAATTGCGATTGCATTTAAGGAATCGCAATTTGCGATTCCTTAAATGCAATGCTAGAAGCACTTAGAAATAGCGAATTTGCTATTTGGGGCCGCAAAATACAGAGAAATTACTCTGGTCTGTATTTTGCAAAAACTTTGAAAAATGCACTAAAGTGCATTTTTCAAGGTTTCAGGTTACACACACACATTCCCTTGGGGCATGTGTGTGCGCAACATGGGTGCACATCACAATTTCAGGGGTGCAACAGGGTCTCATTTTGACACCTTTACACCCTTGGAATTGCGCTTGCAATTTCCTATTAATTCCTATGGGCCTGTAGGCCCATAGGAAGGAATGTTTAAGAATCGCTATTATAATAGCGATTCCTACATGCATAGGCTTTTGAGAGTAATTAATTGCGATTCCTTAATAATCGCAATTAAGGACTCGCAAAAGCATTTCTTGATGCATGTACCCCTAGATGTTGCGAGTGATACTATTTCTTTAATATAGGCATTAAATTGTTGGGCATGATTTTAGAATGGATATGAGTGGTGGTTGTTTGGTCCATAAGCGCAGTTCATGCATAATAGTTTTAAGTATATAGATGTCTTTTCTATGATTGGAGCCCAGGGCTATATCGCGACAGGATGCCCATGCTTGAATTGCTGTTGGGGCATCAAAGTAACAAACTTGACTTTTCCCAGTGTTTTGATAGCTGGGAAATGTGTGTGATCTCAGATTTATTTTGGCTGTTCCTATGGTTTGATTACATGGCAACGTATATACTTCTGTAGACTGCCTTAGTTTTTTATTTTGGATGTCCCTATACCAATTGCTCTTTAGTGGTATTTCATGGTACTCGGACAGAGTGTCAGTTGGATTGTTTTGGCAATGTACAAATTAGAAGAATCCTTGCCATTGCTACACCAGTCATATTGCGATGAGGTGTCCCTTTGCTGTGACGGGATGTCATATGCCTGTTTCCATTGGTTATGCACATAAGTTTAAGTTAAGCATGTCGACATGGGAACAAATTAGTACTATGAATGAATTAAAGTTTTATTAATTTAAATTCATTTAGACATCCTAAGCAAATATTCCACAAACCGAGAGCATGCTTAAAGATGTTCTCTGAGATAAAAGTAAAGCTATGTTCTCCATTAAAAGACTGCACATACCTATGCTTAATATGGTTGATTTAATCATCTTAGTTTAAAGAGTTGCTGGAAAAATCAAGTACGTATATGAAAAACGATATTATTAAAGTAACAATGATAAAACGTCTATGTAGGACTTATTAGAGAATGAGATATCTGGAATTAGCGGTGCTGAATTTTAGATTAGGACCACAAAAAAGCTAAGTGGGTTTGAGAGATGGGAGGGATTGAATATGATGAGAAAACGTCAGAATTTTGTAAAGAGAGCAGAATTGACATGAGCAGAATTGACATCCACGGCACAAGACAGAGGTTCCTCCATAAAACAAGGCAGTTGATCTACTAGTCAATGCACAGTGATGTTTTAATTGTGATGTGTTACAGCTAGGGTATATTGTTCAAAAGGACAAAGGTATTCAGTTAATTTGGTCTCCCCAAAATAGAAAATTGCAAATATTTTTTTTTATAAGAGTAAGTGAGAACAATTTTATAATAAAACTAGAGAGAGTTATGATAAAGTCAATTATTAATGAAAGTTTAGACAAGAATACAATCTGCCCATGTTCATCCATGCTATATAAGGAACTCCAACAAGACAATATGCTTTTTTTTTTTTTTAAATAAAAGCAAACTAACCTATGAAGGTAAGCCACATTTAACAATCCTATCCACTCTTTGGTCTGCCACATATAGGGCCAGATGTTTGCCTCAGTGTTTGCCACTCGCAATTTGCATTTTTATGCGACTCGCAAATAGCGAGCAGGAAAAACACTGATGTACTACAGTGTCTGAGACCCTGTTTGTGATTCACAAATGGGGCCGAAAATGACCTTTCTCATTATTATTCCTAAGGCTTGCCGTATTTTGCATCCCATTGGGAATGGCCGGCACTCACAGGGATGGTGGCCTGCTGGAGTTGGCAGACTGCCATGTCTCTGATTGATTTTTCAATAAAGCAGTTTAAAAAAGAAATGTAGCCCATTTTTCTCAAAGGAAAACCGGATACATTAAAAAAATAAAAATGAAACGTATCAATTTCATTTTTTAAGAGCAGGCAGTGGTCTGTGGTAATCCCCCAGACGTTTTTGCCTTCACTACCCGTTATTGTTGGCAATATGACTCTGTACACTTTACTCCTGCTAACCAGTGATAAATTGCTTGCGCACTCCATCCCAAACATGTTGAGATTGGTTTACCCCTGATCGATACATTTAATATACTAACAAGACCCTGGTATATGGTACTACCAGTACCCAGGGTCTGTTGCTTAAATGCTACTAGTGGGCTGCAGCACACAATTGCCCACAACTGAAGTAGCACTGAAAACATGTCTAGGCTTGTAATTTTAATCTGCCAACATAAACCTTAAAGTTGTGTGGTATTTCTATATAGGATTTCTCCACTGTTATCTCTTTTTTGATGCAATTATTTATGACAAGAATATTGGTTCCTGGTGTGTTCTTTTATGGAGCTATTCATGTGTTGATTTGAACAGCGGGTCTGTTATTGGGATCTCCTGTGCTTTGTGTACAAGCTGTTTTATTGAAGCTCTGTGACTATAAACATCCTGGTGAATAACTTATCTGGTGGATTATTGGCAACTCAACAAAGCTGGTGATGTGTGGGTGACTACCTATCGGACCCGTCACAAGTACATGGTTTGCTGATGTGTTCTGTGGCATTTGTCACCAGGTACTGTGTTTTGACTGTTTGGGGTCCAGGGATCAAGTGTGTTCACAGCCACACTATTGTGCACATCATGGTGCAGGTGGATTGAGGGCAATTGGAGAGACTATCCGTCCGAAGTGTTTTTTGGGGAAAACAGCCGCACGGAGCGCGAGCGTGAATCCTGCATGCACAGCCTACTGATGAAATTTAGCCATGCTTCACATGCGCTTCTTCATGTATTCGGAGGGCTAGTCGAAGCGCGATTACAGAGCGATCATTTTACTGGGAGGCCTATTGATGAAAACGTGTGCATTACGGTGTGTGGCTATGGAGTTGCTACAGAATCACATTGAAAAACCCGAGCATGTTCCTGCACTAGTTTGTGCACTACTCAGCACTACATCACGCAGCACAGCTTTCAGTATATTTGTATTAAAGAGCTGATTTTACCTGTGCGCTTACTTCTCTGCTCTTTACTTCCTTCAAAAGCATTAGCTTGACGTTTTCCGGTTGGAGGATGTCCTGAAACTTGGTTCGCAGCACAACCTGCTGGTCACAGACCAGAGTGAGTGCCACACTGCTGTTGAAGGCTCTTATGAGATCAGCACACTTGTTTGGAACCTGCCTGCAATGCCACCTGCTGGTCAATAGTTTCCGTGATCAGCAGACTTTCCTATCAGATTTGCATATTATTGCTTACTGTATACCAATATATCCCCAAGTGTCAAGCTCTTGTTTTCTATTGTTACTGCCATTGTTACAGTAATTATATTTCTTGTTTTACAGTAAGTGTGTGTATATTATCTACTGGCGGTCGCCAGTAGATAGTTATAGTTAGGACCGAGTTTCCATAGGAAATCTCAAAATTCTATTTTGAATAACTTTGGCGCCGGTTGACGAATCCTCGCGAAATTTTCAAAACTAATGGGGCGCTCCGTTCAGCTCCTACCCTGAAAGTCTCGGGGTGATTCGTCAAGCGGGGGCCGAGAAAAAAGGGGGGTCCCAAAACGCGTTTTCCCCATGCATTTTTCCATAGGACTTTTAGACGCAGCTACAGCCCGAACGGCTGAACAGAATTACTTGAAATTTGGCAGAGAGGTAGCCATAAGGTCAAAGAAGTGCCTTTTGAAGGTCTGGTGTAAATCTGTTCAGTATTTCCTGAGACAATAGCATTTAAAAGCATATCAATATCTATACGCGCGCAGGGTGCGCGCACCGTGCGAGCACCGTGCGAGCACCCTAACGTGCACGAGCGTAATTCTGATTGGTGGTTACATGTTAGTCAACGTTCGAATCGGTCGAAATCAGGAAGTGTCGGCCGCCATTTTGTTTGTTTTCAGTGCGAGAGTGAAAAAGGAAGGTGGCGAAATTTTTTTTTAAATCGCGGGGGTGCGCGGTGAAAACTCCCCCCCAAAAAAAATTTAATACGTAGCTTATTGTAAAATAAATGTATAAAAAAATAATAATACATAAATAAATTAGCATTTAAAAAAACCGTACAAATTCACTGAAAAAACCATAGGTTTCACACACGTTATAGTTAGGAATTAGCATTTAAAAAACCTTGCAAATTCCCTTAAAAAACCATAGGTTTCACACATGTTATAGTTAGGTGGATATTTCACTCGTAAAAAACCAATGAAATTCCCCCGTTATAGTTAGTTTAGATAACTATAACTCGCGCGACCGCCACTCTATCACAAGGATGATGTCATCAGTGATGTCATGAGTGATGCCACTGACCATGTCAATGAGTGATGTAATATGTGACGTCATCAGCAGTGCATTGCGGGCGCATGAGTTATAGTTAGCTGAACTAAGTATAACGGGGGAATTTCTAGGGCTTTGTACGAGTGAAATGTTCAGCTAACTATAACGCCCCTGAAACCTATGGTTTTTTCAGTGAATTTCTAAGGTTTTTAAATGCTAATTCCTAACTATAACGTGTGTGAAACCTATGGTTTTTTCAGTGAATATATATATACATATATATATATATATATTTGCCACAATGTGATCCAAGACGATCCTGCGCGCTCATTCGCGGGTGCTCTGCGTAGGGGTCTGACCCAGGCACAAATTATTAATTTTTCTCCAAATGACGCGGCACTCAAGAGCATCAATTCAAGCTTTTTATTAGGAACACTCAGACCAACGCATTTCAGCCTTCCTGGCTTTGTTCACGGTCAGTGAGCCCTCTTCTATTTCTACCATTTATACAATTTTTGCCTTCATGTAGCATTATGGGATTTGTAGTTTTTTAAAACAATTATTACATAATTACAAAAGAGAAGAAGAGTTCTTAGGCAACATGTTATTACAATCATAACAGTTTTCCAGTTTTCGCATTTTTGATGCGTATTATTGGCGCTGGCAGTTTTATCGGATGCATGATTTATACAATCAAGTAATAAATTAGGTAGTTTCTGAACATTTTGGTGGTATAGTACCCTTTCTATGTTCATGAAATCATTTCTTTTAAGAAAATCAAAATGTATTATATATCTTGGTGTACGGGTATAGTACCCCAGTCCTACAAACTTGATGTGTTTTCACAGGTGATCAATTAATATAACCGCTCCATCCAATTCTGAGTAATATTGTCTTTTTCCTTTAGTCTAAATGAACATATAGTTCTTCATCATTGTTCATCCCTTTTGGGGTTTTGGTCCTCAATCGAATGATGCACTTTGATTCTATTTGTCGAAGTTTCTTCATTCGATTACCTCCGCGCTCATCTTGCTGTATCATGTGGATTCCAAAGAAGCTCATTGCTCTCCAATCACTCTTTTGACAGGATGCCATGTGTTTCTCTGTTGCATAGGACATGTCTTTATTCTTAACTGCTCTTATGTGTTCAAGAATCCGTTTTTTCAACATGCAGATGGTACTCCCAATATATTGCATGCCGCATTTACATTCAATTATGTAGACAACATGTGTTGATGTACATAAGATTTTTTGATCAATTTTGAACACTTTACCATTGGGTTCAATAAATGAGCTTACGTTTTTCCCAATTTTGCATGCCTTACATGTGTTGCATTTTTTGAAACCTTTCTGTTGATTGTCCAGCCAGTTTATTTTTTCCCTTTCTTTAAAATGGCTAGGTACCAAGGCATCCCTCAAAGATCTTGTTTTTCTGTATGATATCATAGGTCTGTTTCCCAGTAGTTTCCCTATATCTGGGTCCCCAGAAATTAGGTGCCAATATTTTTTAATTTTCCTCATAATTTGGCTACTTTCTTTACTGTAAGTTGTAACAAATCGTGGTACTTCATGTTTTTCCTGAAATTTGCTTTTGGGTGTTAGAATTTCTGCTCTTGATTTTTTATCAATTCTTTTCTTTCCTTTCAGTAAGATTCTCTCATTGTAACCTCTTGCTTTTAGTCTGTTCATGGATTCCGAAATTTGATTCTCTGCATCTTGTGGTTCAGAACAATTGCGTTTTAATCGAGTAAATTCACCATATGGGATGCTTGTAATCAAACTTGTTGGATGGAATCTTGTCCCATGGAGTATACTATTCGTCGCAGTTTTTTTGCGAAACAATGTAGAATGAATCTTGTTCCCTTCAATATATATTTTCGTATCTAGGAAGTCAATTTCCTTTTTGCTTGACGTACATGTGAAAGTTAAACCAATGTCATTGTTGCATAATTTCAAGTAGTATTCATTGAAGCTCTGTGGTGGACCATTCCATATTATGAATAAATCGTCTATGTATCGGACCCATAGTATTATCTTATCCAGATTCTCCTGGTCTTCAGAGTTCCAGGCCATCATTTTCTCCCACCATCCCATGGTTATATTAGCATAGTTCGGCGAAAAAGATATGCCCATGGCAGTACCACACTGTTGTCTACACAGTTGTTTATTGAAGAGAAACACATTATTGGTGAGACACATTTCAATCATTTGGAGTAACATTTTCGTGTGTTGCAGTTCTGAAATATTTCTTTGTTTTAAAAAGTATCCACAGGCTTCAAGTCCTACCTCATGCCTAATAGACGTGTAGAGGGATACTAGCTGAACTAACTATAACGGGGGAATTTCTATGGTTTTGTACGAGTGATATGTCCAACTAACTATAACTTTCCCTAAAACCTATGTTTTTTTCAGTGAATTTCAAAGGTTTTTTAAATGCTAATGTCTAACTATAACGTGCCTGAAACCTATGGGTTTTTCAGTGAATTTCAAAGGTTTTTTAAGTTCTAGTTTCTAACTATGCCTACAGAGGTAGGACATGTGATGAAAGAAGAAACAACTCACAGAAAGAAAAAAAAGAGATGCAGAAAGAAGCAACAGAAGTCCACAAAGACGAAGAAAAGTGCAGGAAGAAGAAGAGATGTGCAGAAAGAACCAACAGAGGAGCAGAAAGTCCTCCTGTGCCCACAACTTTTTCAGACGGGTACTGATGGTAACAGACTCTGACTAACCAGGCCTAGAGCCAGTGCTATGCTAAAAGACACTTAGAATACAGTGAAAACACCTATATCACTAGGGAACACTATGCGTTGGGGTACCCCTGTGATTAGCATGACCTCCTCTGTAAGACACTAGTACATAATAGGGCAGGGGGATTAAAACTACCTCTTAAAACGTGCCACGGGGTGCGTTTGCACACTGGTAAAGGGAGGGGGGGGGCCTGAGGTGACGTGTGCAAACACGCCCTGTGGCCATTTTAAGTTGGGGGATAAAGTCACCTTGAATCCTGAGTGTCCCTGGGGTCCACCAGGTACCTCCAGTAAACACCACAGAACTGCGTTGCAGAGAGGGGTAAAAAGGGGCACGGCCTGGACCACCTCTCTGCAACGCAGCACAGTGGCACTTACTGGAAGCACTTGGTGGTCTAGTTGGCCCCCAGGGGCCCTCAGGATTGAAGGGGAATTAATTCCCCAACTTAAAACGCGCCACAGGGTGTGTTTGCACACGTCACCTCAGGCCCCGTCCCCTCCCTTCACCACTGTGTAAGCACACCCTGTGGCTGTTTTAAGTTGGGAGATTGGGTCCCCTTGAATCCTGAGGGTCCCTGGTGTCCAACCAGCCCACTAGGTACCTCCAGTGAGTGCCACAGAGCTGCGCTGCACAGAGGTGTAAAAAGGGGCATGGCCTGGACCACCTCTCTGCAACACAGGCCTGTGACACTTACTGGAGGTACCTGGTGGGCTAGTTGGCCCCCGGGGACCCTCAGGATTCAAGGGGACTTAATTCCCCAACTTAAAACGCGCCACTGGGTGCATTTCCACACTTGTGACATCAGGCCACGCCCCCTCCTGGCACCACTGCGCAAACTCACCCCCTGGTGCATTATAAATTGGGGGATTAAGTCCCCTTGAGTCCTGAGGGTCCCCGGGGGCCAACTAGCCCACCACTTACCTCCAGTAAGCACCACAAAGCTGCGTTTCAGAGTGGTGTAAAAAGGGTCATGGCCTGGGCCACCTCGCTGCAACGCAGCGCAGTGGCGCTTACTGGGGGTAAGTGGTGGGCTAGTTGGGCACCAGGGACCCTCAGGATTGAAGAGGAATTAATTCCTCCACTTAAAACGTGCCACAGGGTGTGTTTGCACACATGTCACCTCAGGCCCGCCCCTTCCCTTCACCACTGTGCAAACGCACCCCGTGGCGCGTTTTGAGTAGGGGGATAAAGTCCCCTTGAATCCTGAGAGTCCCTGGGGTCCAACTATCCCATGAGGTAGCTCCAGTAAGCGCCACAGTGCTGCATTGCAGAGAGGTGTAAAAAGTGGCATGGCCTCTGAACACCTCTCTGCAACACAGCTCCCTGGCGCATACTGGAGGTACCTGGTGGGCTAGTTGGCCCCCAGGGACCCTCAGTATTCAAGGGGAATTAATTCCCCAACTTACAGCTCGCCAGGGGGTGCGTTTGCACAGTGGTGAAAGAAGGGGGGGGGCCTGAGGTGACATGTGTGCAAACACGCCCTGTGGCGCATTTTAAATTGGGGAATTAATTCCTCTTCAATCCTGAGGGTCACTGGGGGCCAACTAGCCCACCAGGTACGTCCAGTATGTGCCAGGGAGCTGCATTGCAGAGAGGTGTTCAGAGGCCACGCCCCTTTTTACACCACTCTGCAACCCAGCTCTGTAGCGCTTACTGGAGGTACCTGGTGGGCTAGTTGGCCCCCGGGGACCCTCAGGATTGAAGAGAAATTAATTCCCCAACTTAAAACGCACCACATGGCATGTGTGCACACGTTTCACCTCAGGCCCGCCCCCTCCCTTCATCACTGTGCAAACGCGCCCCGTGGCGCGTTTTAAGTTGGGGGATTAAGTCCCCTTGAATCCTGAGGGTCCCTGGGGTCCAACTAGCCCACCTCCCTGGGGTCCAACTAGCCCACCAGGTACCTCCAGTAAGCGCCACAGAGCTGCGTTGCAGAGAGGTGTAAAAAGGGGCATGGCCTCTGAACACCTCTCTGCAACGCAGCTCCCTGGCGCATACTGGAGGTTCCTGGTGGGCTAGTTGGCCCCCAGGTACCCCCAGTATTCAAGGGAAATTAGTCCCCCATCTTACAAAGCGCCAGGGCGCGCGTTTGCAGAGTGCTGCAGGGAGGGGGCGGGGCCTCCGGCGCGATGCTGGTCTTTTTTTAAATTTCTTTTTTTAAAAAGGGGGGCTGTGTGGCCCCCCATTCCTTTCCTATTTTATTGGCCCTGGGGGCCCAATCCCACAGGGCCTGACCCCTATTTTTTTTTACTTAAAAAAATTGGAAGGGGTTCGCGTGGCCCCCCCTCCCGAGAGCATATTCAGCCCCGGGAACCCCATCCCCCTGGGCATGGTCAGATTTTTTTTTAATGAAATTATTGGAGGGGGGCTGTGAGGCCCACCTCCTCAGGCCATTATTGGCCCTGGGGACCCCATCCCCAGGGCCGGCCTTTCCGTGTTTTTTAAAGTTTTTTAAATTTATAATGGGAGAGGGTGTCCGCGTGGCCCCCCTCCCGGGCCACTTTTGGCCCCGGGGACCCCATCCCCGGGGACTAGCCTCTCGTTGGGGACCGTGGGGGGGTCCCCAATTCCCCCACGGTCCTGCCGGCTCCCCGCCTCCTGCGGGAGCCGGCATTGCTTTTCCACCCAGGGAGCTGCTAAGATGCAGCTCCCCGTGTGGAAAAGCAATGTGGTTTGGATTTTGAAAGCGAATGCAGATTTCCTGCTCTTGCTTTCAAAACCCAAACCGGAGTGTCCCGAACAGCAGTGTCCCGGGGGTGGGCACCCCAGGACATTGCAGGAGCCGGCTCTGGGGGGTGGCGGTCCCCAGGGCCCTCACTGTCTCCAGGAGGGGGGCTGCGCGGCCCCCCTCCCAACATTAGCAAAGCCCCGGGGAAGTGGTGGTCCCCGGGGCTCAGGGGTCTGTAACGGACCCCCAAGTTTGCATAGGTATTTTTTTTTTAAAACAAGCCCTGGGGGTTGCGTCCCTGGGGCTGCGGGGGGCCATGTGCTCCCCGCAAATATGTAAAGAAAGCCCCGGGGGGTGGCGGTCCCCGGGGCTTTGGGTCCTTGGAGGCCCGCCACCCATTAAACATCCAATTCCCGGGGGTGGCGGTCCCCGGGGCTGCGGGGGGCCGTGAACCCCCCACAAATATTTTAGAAAAGCCCCAGGGGGTGGCAGTCCCCAGGGATGCGGGGGTGCTGTGTGCCCCTCCCTGCAAATGTTTATATATTTATATAAAGCCCCAGGGCTGGTGGTCCCCGGGGCTGCGGGTGTCCCCCTGGAAATATATATTTCACATGCCCCCAGGACTTGGCCCACCCAGGGGGGGTAATTAATACCGAAGCGCGGGAGTCTGTGCTTCGTTATTTTTATTTTTGCGGCCGGATCCGCGGACCCTCCGCGCATCTCGCGATTTTTTTTTTTTTAAATGCTTTTTTGGGCCCTGGGGGTCCTTGTGGGACCCCCTAAGCAGGCCTAGGGGGTCAGGGTGTTTCTATCCTGCTCCCTTTTCTTGTTTTTCGTGTTTGTTTTACTGATTTCTTGTGCCTTGGGTCTACCGAGGCACAAGATGGCTGCCAACACTTCCTGGTTAGAATGCAGCTCGTAATCGGGAGTGTGCTCGGATCCACCACGCTTCTAAATATCGAAACTTTTATTTTTGATTTTCTCAGCAACTACTGAACGGATTTACACCAAAAATTGTCACTTTCTGAGCCAAGCAGTACCTTTTTGCCAAATTTTGGGTAAATTCGTTCAGTAGTTTCGGCTGTAGCCTTGCATAAAGTTTCCTATGAGAAATTGATTTTTTGACTCTTATTTTTTGAATTTCTCAGCAACTACTGAACGGATTCACACCATTTTAAAAAAAGGTCTCTTTCTGAACAAAGGGCTACCTTTTTGCCAAATTTGGTGTAATTCGTTCAGCAGTTCGGGCTGTAGTCGTGTCTAAAATTTCCTATGGGAAATACCATGGAGAAAACGTGTTTTGGAACCTCCCTTTTTTCTCGGCTCCCGCTTGGCGAATCACCCCGAAATTTTCAGGATAATGAGCTGACCGGAGCGGGCCATAAGTTTTGAAAATTTCGCGAAGGCTCGTCAACTCGTGCCAAAGTTATTGGGAAAACAAAAAACGCTTTTTGAATAGAAACAATGTCCTAACTATAACTACCTACTGGCGACCACCAGTAGGTAATATATATATATATATATATATATATATATATATATATATATATATATATATATATATATATATATATATATTCACTGAAAAAAACATAGGTTTCAGGGGTGTTATAGTTAGCTGGACTTTTCACTTGTACAAAACCATTGAAATTCCCCCGTTATAGTTAGTTCAGCTAACTATAACTCGCGCGCCCGCAATGCACTGCTGATGACGTCACATATTACATCAGTGATGTCATTTGAGATGTCATCAGTGATGTCATGAGTGATGTCACTGACCATGTCATGAGTGATGTAATATGTGACGTCATCAGCAGTGCATTGCGGGCGCGCGAGTTATAGTTAGCTGAACTAACTATAACGGGGGAATTTCAATGGTTTTGTACAAGTGAGAAGTCCAGCTAACTATAACACCCCTGAAACCTATGGTTTTTTCAGTGAATTTCTGAGGTTTTTTAAATGCTAATTCCTAACTATAACGTGCCTGAAACCTATGGTTTTTTCTGTGAATTTCAAAGGTTTTTTAAATGCTAATTTCTACCTATGCCTACAGAGATAGGACATGTGAAGAAAGAAGAAAAAATGCAAAGAAAGAAACAAAAGAAGTGCAGAAAGAAGCAACAGAAGTCCTCAAATACGAAGATAAGTGCAGGAAGAAGGATAACGTGCAGAAAGAACAAAAAGAAGAGCAGAAAGAAGCCTTGTTGCAAAATCATCCTGTACCCTCAACTTTTTCAGACGGATACTGGTGGTAACTGAGTCTGACTAACCAGTCCTAGAGCCAGTGCTATGTTAAAAGACACTTAGAATACAGTGAAAACACCTACATACACTAGGGAACATTATGCGTTGGGGTCCCCCTGTGATTAGCATGACCTCCTCTGTAAGCCCCTAGTATATAATAGGGCATGGGGATTAAAACTACCTCTTAAAACAGGCCACAGGGCGTTTTTGCACACGTTAACTCAGGCCCTGTCCCCTCCCTTCACCACTGTGTAAACACGCCCTGTGTCTGTTTTTAGTTGGGAGATTAAGTTCATTTGAATCCTGAGGGTCCCTAGGGCCCAACTAGCCCACTAGGTACCTCCAGTAAGTGCCACAGAGCTGCGTTGCAGAGAGGTGTAAAAAGTGGCACGGCCTGGACCACCTCTCTGCAATGCAGCTCAGGGGCGCTTACTGGAAGCACTTGGTGGGCTAGTTAGCCCCCAAGGGCCCTCAGTATTGAAGGGAAATTATATCCCCAATTTAAAACGTGCCATAGTGCGTGTTTGCACACGTCACCTCAGGCCCCGTCCCCTCCCTTCACCACTGTGTAAACGCGCCCTGTGGCTGTTCTAAGTTGAGAGATTAAGTCCCCTTAAATCCTAAGGGTCCCTAGGGTCAAACTAGACCACTAGGTACCTCCAGTAAGCGCCACAGAGCTGCGTTGCAGAGAGGTGTAAAAAGGGGCTTGGCCTCAGAACACCTGTCTGCAGCGCAGCTCCCTAGCCCATACTGGAGATGCCTGTTGGGGCCGCATTTGCAGAGTGCTGCACGGAGGGGGCATGGCCTCCGGCACGATGCCAGTCTTTTATTTATTTTAATTTTTTAAGAAGGGGGGCTGTGTGGTTCCCCTTCTTATTCTAATTTATTGGCCCTGATGACCGCATCCCCCAGGGCCTGTCTCCTAATTATATTTTTTTGACCCCAATCCCCAGGGCCGGCCACTGTTTTTTATTATTTTTTAAAAATATATATTTATAGACACACCTAGGACATGCTGGACAAACCGTACGTACCTATCACCATGACGATTTGCGTGATATTCATTAAAAGGCGACTATGCATGCAATGAATCCACGTGGAATGTATTTACACCACTAGTGAAGCTCTGACATGTCTGATGCCCTACCGTGCCTAATCCCGGTAGACACCCTTGTCGTTTATTTATACAAACATGGGTAGCTATTGACGGGCACATTTAATACACATGCACACCAAGCCATTCAAAGGGGATTCGACAAAAATTCGACCAAAACTATGCAAGAAACCCCCTCACGGTTAATAAAACACACATCCACTGCCAGATGTGTAATACTTTTTATTTTACTCTCTGGAAAGGGGACGAACATCAATTGAGAGTCACAGCGCGCTCCTGACAGAGTCCAATGCTGTGTTACACCCACCATTGCCTGCCGAGTGCCACACACCTCTGTGTTGTATTCCACTAGCTAGTGCATATGCTATGACACTCTCTAGCCCATGTGCACTGTAACACCACCCCGTGAATATGTCACATTTGTCTTCGCATGGGTTATATTGCCCCATCTAACGTGCCTTCCTCGATGCCTATGTTATAACGCACAGTGCTATGCCATACATATTACAATCTGGGATCCATATCTTTGTCACAGTGCATATGCAACGTTACACTCCCCAGCACATATTTTATATTACAACTTTAGAGACTAGTTAGGTTACACAACACTGCCCTGTGCATATTACACTCCAAGGTGCATATCGCATAGCACGCGCTAGTGCCTGTGCTATCTCACGCTCTCCAACGAATCTGTCATTGCACACAATGTATTGCATATTATATTTCACGCCCGGTTCATCTTATATCACACTTTTTGGTGCATAGTTTATACCATACACTATATCTAGTTTTCATTTTCAATCGTGCTCTCAGGACTATGTTCTATATAACACTGTGTTCACCTACACTTTTCACGGGCATTACATTTTGCGATAGGGGGAGGAGGGTCAGGGGGTGTTTCTGCCAAGTGAGCCCGGAGTCACAGTCACAAACGTCCTCTTCTTCCTGAATAAAAGTGAGATTATGCTGCATACTTGTTCATATTTTAGGTAGTTCGCAAAGACACAATGTTTTAAAAACAATAAAGTTCCTAATACCCGCCTTCTCTGAACAGTTAGCTTGCTGCCCCATCCCCCTCCTCCCTATCCTCTGTTGTATGAATCCATGGACTAGCCTCCTCCCTCCTGCCATGCATGGTCTGATGTGCTGCCACTGCCCTCAATTTAGTATGATGTACCAGTCCACTCCTCCTGCCCTCCATTGCCCAATTCTATGCCCCATCATTGACCTCCTGCTTAAACTCTGTGCTTAGCTTGCTGCCCCTATTCTCCTTCCCCCTGCCCTCCGATGTCTTTGTGCATGCCCCTGCTCCATCCTTTTTGCCCACCATGTCCCATGGACCTGCCACTCCTATCTACTCTGAGTGTTCTGTTGAGCTGCCACTCCCCTCCCACCTGCCTAGCATTGTCAGATGACTGTAACCTGTCCCTGCCACCTCCACCCTGCCTGTCCACATGCCATGCCCCTATCCTCTTCCTCCTGTCCTACATGGTCCATTGTACTGCCACACCCTTTTGCCCTCCCTGGTCTGTTGTGCTGCAACTGCTCCTCCTGCCTGCCCCGTGTGGTCTGTTGTGAGGCCCCTTCCCCTGAACTTTCTTGTCTGTGCACAGGTCCTGCACCCTCCTTCTTGCCCATCATAGCCATTGTGCTGCCACTAACCCTCCCACTTGCCATGCATGGTCTTCTGTGCTGCCATGGCCCCTCCACCCCTTCCCTGTGTGGTCAGTTAGCTGCCCCTGACCCCCTCCCACCTTCCCTCCGTGGTCTGTGTGTATGCCATCACAGTCTCACTGTTGCTCTTCATGGTGTGTCTTGCTTCTAGTGCCCATCCTGCCTTACCTCCATGGCTATCTTGCTGCTCCTGCCCTGCCCCCTTGCCCCCAGCCCTCTGTTTACATGTGCAGACCCCTACTCCCTCCCTCCTGGCTTGTCTGTTCCATTGTAATGCCCCTGATCCGTCCCTCCTGCCCTTTATGGTCTGTTATGCTGCAGCTTTCTCTCCTGTCTGTCCATTATGGTCAGCTAGCTACCATTGCCTCTTGCCCCTCTGTTCTCTGTTGTCCATGTGCATGGTCCTGTCCCCTCCCTCTTGCTTTCTATGGATTGTTGTGCTGCACTCCCGTCCTGCATGCCCTGTGTGGTGTATTGTGCTGCTGCAAACCCTGATGCCTGCCCTGCAGGGTCAGTTTGGTGCACCTCTCCATGTCCCTCCTGTCCTCTGTTATCCAAGTCCATGTCCCTATCCCATTTCCTTCCATGATCCAATGTACCATACTTGCGAACATTTTGAACTTGGTAAGAGGGAGATTTTGAAAAAAAACTGGGGTATTGATTTTCCCCTTTGAGTTACATTGAAAAAGAGGATATTGTAGACAGGAGACAGATCAAATAAAGCCCATTTGAGCTTAAAAACATTGGACGTTTCCTGGCTGAATCGGGTCTGTTGGCATGTATGGTTGTACTACCATTGCCTCTTCCTTCTGCCCACAATGGTCTATTACATTGCCACAGCTTCTCTTGCAAGTCCTGTATTGTTGGTTTGTTGCCCCTGCCCCCCTTTCCACTGCCCTCCATAGTCTGTTGTGCTTCCACGGCCCTTCCTGCCTGCTCAGTGTGGTTAAATTGTTGCCTTTGCACCCTCCTACCTGCCTTCAATTTTCAGAGTCCGTGCCCCTGGCCTCTGCCTCTCAACAGTATCCTAATGAACAACTAGATTGCTAACATTCTATATTTATTACAAAAGTGTGGAACGCCGACATCATCTTGATGTAATCAAAACTGTAATACCTAGAGCATTTCCTTTAGAAATTACATATATGAGAGGGTCTTATTGGCATCAAAATTATGGTTAGTGCTCTAAAAGACTAAAATAAGGACATATTTTCTGAGTTTTCAAATAGCGACAAAGCACTTTTAAATTATTTGTTATCTTTATGTTTTTTTATCCAGTTGACCACTTGATTAAATGTTGCACTTAGGGGAGAGGATGTGGTGTTACTTCCAGAACTGCAGACTTTGCAACTGGGGAACCAGGTTGAAGTTTCTGCTTCAGCTCGACATTCTGTGATTCTGGTCAAATCACTTAGTCTCCCCATGTCTACTACAACCAAAATGAATTTGTTCTTGTGTGATGTAACCAATGCTCATGTAAAGCACTCCAATACCTGACAAGTCTGCACTATATAACACTGCAAAAACACAAAATAATAAGTGTTTTGCACACTTCTGTCATTGGGCTATATTTGGGCTACATCTGGGTGATTTTGGGCTACGTTTGGGCTCTTTTGTCTCCGGTGGCCATCTTGGGAGATTTATTTGTTATGAAGTTTCCTAATTTCCTCATGTACTGCAGTCTCCTCAGTAGGAAATGCTTTCAGTTTTTTACTTTGATTCCATCATGAAGGTATTCAGATATGTCACACATTTGCCATAAATTCTGAATGTTAGCACTCTAGTTGCTCATTAGATCACTGTAGTAAAACTACTGTTCACCATGGAAGTCTGCTCCTGGTATTAAAAGTGCATGTTTCAGTCTGCATGTCAGATTTTTTTATGAAATAGAAGAGGATTTGAGAAGTCACTCAAAATGTGCCCTCATTTTCTTTCTTCAGCATTAATCATAATTTCTATGGCAAAATGAACCCACTCATTGTGTTCCTTTTTAAATTAAATGTTTTAAGTGTTACCAGTTTATTCCAATCAAGATGGCTTCAGGTGTGCCATACTTTTGTCATAATGAAGACAGTAAGCGCTCTAGTTGTTTTTAAGAACATTCTGGGACATTCTGTCATTGGGCTATACTTGGGCTACATCTGGGTGATATTTGGGCTACATTTGGGCTCTTTTGTCTCTGGTGGCCATCTTGGGAGACTTATTTGTTATGAAGTTTCCTAATTTACTCATTTACTGCAGTCTCCTCAGTAGGAAATACTTTCAGTTTTTTACTTTGATTCCATCAAGAAGGCATTCAGATGTGTCACACATTTGCCATAAATTCAGAATGTTAGCACTCTTTTTGCTCATTAGATCACTGTAGTAAAGCTACTGCTCACCAGGGAAAACTGCTGCTGGTATTGAAAGTGCATGTTTCAGTCTGCATGTCAGAATTTTTTAATGAAATAGAAGAGGATTTGAGAAGTCACTCAAAATGTGCCCTAATTTTTCTTTCTGCAGCACTAATCATACATTTTTATGGAAAAATGAACCCCCTCATTTTGTTCCTTTTTAAATTAAATGTTTTAAGAGTTACCACTTTAATCCAAGCAAGATGGCTTCAGGTGTGCCATACGTTTATCATAAGTGGGACTGTTAGCGCTCTAGTAGTTCTTTGGAACACTCTGGGAAGCTGCAGTAGAACACAAAGGAATCAACTGACAGTCTCTGCCCTTGTTGGATGTCCATGTTTTACTGAGAATGTCAGACTTCATTCTCACATGACTGAGAAAGATAATGTGAATTTACAGAAAATAAGCTCTCAGTTTAGCTTATAGATCACCTTCCAAACCTCTGTGGTAAAAGCATGAGAAAATATTTTTCTCTCAATCATGATATCCTAGCAGAAGGCTTTTTCACATGGTATCTTATTGTTGACCTGGACTAATATGCAGCAGTTTGGTGTGTGCTTGTGGCCGTGATTACAGGGGCACTCACCTTCTGGTCGACTCGTCGCTGCCACAGCGAATCTTTTCCCGCCGCGGGGCACAGTGAGGACTACAGCCCCCAAGCTCCTTTGCGCCGGAAGTCCGCCCTCGTTAGTAGCGCGCCCGGAGGCGCTTAAATTGGAGGACTTCCCCGGCAGAGCGGGTGTATCTTAATGTTGACCTGGACTAATTTGCAGCAGTTTGGTGTGTGCTTGTGGCCGTGATTACAGGGGCACTCACCTTCTGGTCGACTCGTCGCTGCCACAGCGAATCTTTTCCCGCCGCGGGGCACAGTGAGGACTACAGCCCCCAAGCTCCTTTGCGCCGGAAGTCCACCCTCGTTAGTAGCGCGCCCGGAGGCGCTTAAATTGGAGGACTTCCCCGGCAGAGCGGGTGTATCTTAATGTTGACCTGGACTAATTTGCAGCAGTTTGGTGTGTGCTTGTGGCCGTGATTACTGGGGCACTCACCTTCTGGTCGACTCGTCGCTGCCACAGCGAATCTTTTCCCGCCGCGGGGCACAGTGAGGACTACAGCCCCCAAGCTCCTTTGCGCCGGAAGTCCGCCCTCGTTAGTAGCGCGCCCGGAGGTGCTTAAATTGGAGGACTTCCCCCGCGACGCGGGACGCGCGCGGGTCAGCGCCGGGCTAAGCCCGGGCAAAGGGCGGGCCCTCAGTGGCTGAAGTAGGCTGGGCTGGGCCTATTCATTTATATTTAATGTACATGTTCATTTTGTGTTGTATTTAGTGTTACACGTCCATTGTGTTGCATAATTACTGTGTGAACATACTCCTGCTGATTAGGTATTCTTTGTAACTTACCTTCAAATTTTCAATTATTTATTGCTTAATTGTTATTAATCCCACTCATTCGGGGTTACGGTTTTTTCTGTTCCTCACGTACAAGGATGTCGGCTAAAAAGCTACGTTCGGGGAGATTATTAGGGGGAAGGGCTTGCACGTTGTCAAGATCCAACCCCCTTAGTAACAAGACTGCCAGTAACTTGGTATTAAAGGGTCAATGCCAGTTGCCACAACTATGGGAGAAGAAGGTCCCTTATGTGGGGAATAAAGATTATGCGGACTCTCTGACTACTGAAAATCTTGCCCAGTGCCCCCTGATATGTCTGGTGACAATAAGGGTGTTTCTTTTAATTCTGAGATTGGGCAACAAAATAATGGGTCTGCTATTTATAAAGGGTTATCATCCATTGATCCATTGGGAGGTTCACAACTAAAGGCGGACAGTAAGGGAGAATCTCAGCTGTCTAGTATTGACCTGGAGCTTTGTGGTCGATACTTAGCTGATGGTTCTTTGAAATTACCTGAAGCTTTTAAGTCCCCGATTGGTGCTACTCCCTCCGGTCTTCTGCTTTATAGTAGTATCCCCTCCTTAAAATCGCCAGATATTTCTTCTCAGTATAATATTTCAAAGAGCCCACTCCTTAATTTATCTGGCATTGGTCATATGGGTCTTCCTGGCTATGATAAAGTGGAAAAACCGATTTCTGAATCCTTGATCGCATTGGAACATTTGCTGGCATCCATCTTACAGTTATTGAGTAAATTTGTGGGAAGCTCTGACTGTATTCTGGAATCAGTTACTCAGATATTAAATGTTTTATTGTTAAAACTCCCGGAAAAGGTTCCTGATTTAGTTTCTAAAGTAGGTCTGCAGGAGCATGAGCTGGGTGGTGATCACTTAACTGTAAATGTAAATTCAGTTCAAAATAATCTCGTGGCTATCCCTAAAAATGAGCCCTTTTTAGCTTCTAAATTACCCCTATCTAATTGTGTAAAGATTTTCGACCCTGAAATTGAAGTAGAAAGTATAGAGGTCGCCACTCCAAAAGCTGAAAAAGAGCTATTTTCTATTTTTGTGCCTGAAATGAAGGGGATAGGGGTGGTTGAAAAAGGAAAAATCAGAAAACAAAGAAAGAACATAGGAAAAAAGAGGAAACCAATCCGTAAATATAGGAAGAAAAGGCAGAGACAAATAATTTTTGAGGATTCTCAGGTTTCAGATACCAAGGTCCATATTTCTGGAGAATCTGTGGGTAGGGAGGTGGCCACTCACTCTTCTGACATTTTGAAGCCCTCAGTACTGGGCATAGAAATCTCCCCTGATTGTCCAGTCTCTCCTGCGAATGGCCCCCCATTGGATGTAGGAGGGTTGGCAATTCCTCCCCTAGTGGTAGAGTTGCCCGGGTTGGTCCCTTCATTGTCTGTAGCTCTTGATCCTTCCGCCCCTGCTTTTCTTGCCCTGGGTGGTGGTGCGGTATGGCCTCATCATCTGCCTACAAAAATATCAGAAGTCTTTGTTGACACTTTGACTGTGGATTTTTTATCGTTATTTGATTCAGATTTACTTTTAAATAGAGCATGGCTTCTTAAATATTTTAAGGATATAGAGAGCCTAAAATTAATTCAATCTAACGATATTGATCTAGTCGCTATATCAGGAACAGTCGCCGCACCCTTTATTAGGGTAAAGTTTTATTCTAAACTTATAGTTAATCTTATTTTGCAACAGGCTGAGAGTTTTCAGTGTAGGGGAATTGACGTATTACCTGTTCTGTCCTTTGGGAGAAATAGCTTTCCTCATAATAGACTCTCTCAGCAGGGCATTGCCCAAGATAGTCTCCCTCCCTTAATTGATGATTTAAAGATTTCGGTCTCGAAAAATATACGTCTGGTGACGCAGGTAAAGCCTGTTCCGTTAATCCAGAATATTCCCCCAGTAGAAGATAATCTACTGTGGAACTGGTTGCCTGCTGCTTTGGCTACTAAATCTTTAGACAATCCTAAGCTCTTTCGACACCTTTAGCAATAATTTAAAAGTTATCTCTTGGAATGCTGCCGGGATAAATAATAGTCCCGAGAAATTACAATACTTGTTTTCTTTGAAAGCTAGCATTATTTGCATCCAAGAGACTTGGTGTGTCAGCAGATTGTGTGGAGGGAGAGATTATTTCGTTCTTGAGGCAATGGCCTCGCCTTCAAAGAAAGGGCACGCAAAAGGGGGAATTGCGTGCCTTTTGTCGAATAGATTAAAATGAAATTTTACCCATTATGTTGACCCAAGTAACCTTTTCCAGGCGGTGACTCTTTGCTCTTCTATTAGCAGGGGAAACAATAATTCTTTGGTAATAATAAATGTATATATCCCCCCGGATGAATGTTTTAATTTCCTATTGAAGCAAGTTTTTTCATATATTAAACAGATTAAAGAGGTAGAATCGCCCCCCATGTGTTGTTAGTAGGTGACTTTAATTGTAAAGTTTCTAACTCTAGTTTAGAGTTATTTAGCAACAAATGCAAAGAAGAAGCATATTATATTCCTCAGATTCTCTTCCCTAATAAAATTAAAACTAATAAGAGAGGGAAGTTGTTGCTGGAAGAACTTTCTGCAGCTGAGGGGTTAATAGTGAACGGTAGACTTCCCTCTGATGTTCCTGCAAAATACACTCATAGAACCTCTTAAAGCCAGTCAATCCTGGACTATGTAATCACTGACTATGGTATTTTTTCCTTAGTGAAAGATTTGGTGGTTTCACCGACATCTTTTAGTGACCATAATGTGATTACTATAAACTTTTCTCTATTTTTTCCAAATTCCGATTCATGGTCCCTTAATAGTGATATAGTTAATTTTCATAAGGACTCTGTAAGATGTTTTTGGAATTTTAAAGCCAAGAAGGGCCTGGAGTGTATTTTAGGTAAAACTATTTTAGAATTGAATGATTGGCAGGGCTTTGAATTGAATTATTTTGAGAATTTTATGAAGGAGGTTATTCGTGCTGCTAAAAGATCCACCTCTTCCGTAAAAAGAATCTATGTTCCTAGTTCAATTATCCTTTTAAATAAGGAAATAAATAGATTAGTGCGGTAGCAATTCTTGTGCAGATCCACTGAAATAAACAACAAAATATATCTGTTAAAAAGAAGGAGAAGCAGAATTAGGAAGAAACTTAAAAAAGAAAAAGAGGATTCTCTTTGGATAAGTTTACGGGAGGCTGTTGCTTATGGCAAAGTCAGACAATTTTGGTCCCTTATTGGAGAGGGTTGTGGAGTCAGAGTTAGTCCTCTCCCTATTCCTATTGCTGAATCGTCATGGATCTCTTTCATTTCCAACCTATATGCTGGGAACGGCGTAGTGTTGGAAAGTGAGTGGCCCATTAGAGCCATTAGAGACGTTGAGTTTTCCATTGAAGTTCCATCAGAGAAAACCATTGAAATGGCTATTAAGGATATGCGTTCCTCTGGAGCAATGGGGCCTGATGAACTTCCTATTTTGATATTGAAGTTAGACCCTGTTTTATGGAGCAAGATACTTTTTCCTTTATTTAGAGCGTGCTTCCTTAGTAAAACTGTGCCTTCTTCTTGGAAGGGGAGCATCTTGGTTCCTTTATTTAAGAAAGGCGATAGGGATAAGCCAATGAACTATCGCCAGATAGCCCTTCTTGATGCTATTGGAAAAGTTTTTTCCAAATGTCTCCTATCACTAATTACTGATTGGGTTGAGGTGAATCAGATATTACCCCTCGAACAAACTGGTTTCCGTAAGGGGCATGGTACTTTGGATAACCTTACAGCCCTGCAGGTTATTTTGGACAAATATGTAAGAGTTCGGGGAGGAGGAGTGTATGCGGCTTTTATTGATTTCTCCACAGCATTCGACAAAGTAGATCGCCTTTTGCTGTGCAGAAAGTTAGCAGTTTTGGGTATGCCCCCACTTCTATTAGATCTAGTACGATCCTTACATACGGACACTTGGTGTCGAGTGCTACAGGGTGGAGAAAGGGGCTTATCGCGGGCCATACCATCTATTAATGGATTAAAACAGGGTTGTCTTCTGGCACCACTGCTGTTCTCCCTGTATATTGCTGAGCTTCCAGCTTCGCTTGCATCTTGTGTTGGCATAGCCCCGGTAGTGGGGGGCTCTTCTATTTCCTGCCTTTTATATGCAGACGATATTCTTATCCTAGATTTAACTCCTAAAGGTTTAGCTAATCGTCTGCAGGCTTTACATCATTTTGCAGAGACCCACTTCATGAGGATAAATGCCACAAAAAGTAAAATTATGTGCATTACAGGGAGGAAAAAATCTAAATCTGAGAATTTTGGCTGGTCAGTCGGTGGTCAGAAATTGGAGGTGGTTAAAACATATACCTTTTTAGGAAAAATAATTTCTGCAAACCTGAGTGAGAAAACTCATATCGATAACAATTCTCGTAGAGCCCTGTCCCAAGGTAAAAGTTTGAGTGCTCTTTATTCCGCCACAGGGAGAAGACACTTTGCTTGTTTACTCGAGGTTTATAGGGCAAAAATTCCATCAACCCTCCTGTATGGAATAGAATTGGTCGATTTAAAGCATTGGGGTTTTCTACAGACGGTCGAAGGAAAATTATTAAGGTCTATAACCTCTCTTAATTCTGCTTGTTCTGTAGCTTCCTGCAGACTTGAGTTCGGTCTCCGTAGCAGTTGGGTGCAGGGCCTATCTGCCTTAGTACGATGGGTTGCCAGCCTCGCTAGAGGTGAAATGGGGACTCTGAGATCCCTTCTCAAGGGGGAATTGTTGGGAAGTTTTAGAGAGTACTCCCAAATTGTTAAAAACTTCAGAAAGGCTGTGGCACTTCTTGAATTAGATGAGAGTACTATTTTTATTATCTCTCCTTCCCAGCTAAAATCTCTTCTGAAACAGGCTTCCTGGACTCTTTGTTTTACGTTGGACAAAAAGTCCATGGTAGCTAAGAAGGGAGGTGTTCTTCTGACTAATACATACCTAAGGAAGTTTGTCCAACCTTATGTCATCTGGAATTTACCTCATGGTGTTCGGAGATTTTGGTTCCTCTTGAGGCAGGACCTATTGCCACTTAATACTCTTTTGGCAAAATGGTATGGGTCCTCTCCTTTATGCAACTTATGTAATATGTCTGCACAGGATCGTAATCATGTATTGTTTATATGTCCGGTATTGCGTCCACTTCGCTTAAAGTGGTTAAGATCAATATGTTTGCAATTGGGTATCCTTGATATGAACTCTTTTTTGCAGGCTTTATATACTCCTCCAAATGAAATGTTTTGCTTCAATATTTTTAACTTTTTTAAAGGTTTTTTAGCTATTTATTGATGAAATATGGAGGTCTGTGTCGTAGTCTGTCTTTTTCAGCGGAGAGTGTCGTAATTGTCATTTTATTCTTTGGGAATATGTATTTGTATCTGTGTATTTTGTTTATGTGGCCCTCTTCGGAGTGCCAAAACATAATAAATAAATTGAATCACTGATTGAATCACATGGTGAAATCACCTTAGAACATACCACAATTCCTAAAATGAGTATGGTACCATCAACAAATGATTTATAATGTAACTAAAGTCTTAAAACCTTCTATTAACTGCAATGCTTTTTAATGAGGTGCTATCATGTATATTGGTCCCAAGATGGCTGCCAACACTTCTTGGATGAAGTGCTGACAGCCAATCAGATCTCAGGATGAGATGTGTGGTTAGGCTCCGCCCACATATATATATGCTTTTAAATGCTATTTTCTCAGGAAATACTGAACAGATTTACACCAGACCTGCAAAAGGCACTTCCTTGACCTTATGGCTACCTCTCTGCCAAATTTCACGAAATTCTGTTCAGCCGTTCGGGCTGTAGCTGTGTCTAAAGGTCCTATGGAAAAATGCATGGGGAAAACGCATTTTGGGACCCCCCTTTTTTCTCGGCCCCTGCTTGACGAATCACCCCGAGACTTTCAGGGTAGGAGCTGAACGGAGCGCCCCATTAGTTTTGAAAATTTCGCGAGGATTCGTCAACCGGCGCCAAAGTTATTCAAAATAGAATTTTGAGATTTCCTATGGAAACTAGGTTGTAACTATAACTATCTACTGGCGACCGCCAGTAGATAATATATATATATATATTACCTACTGGCGGTCGCCAGTAGGTAGTTATAGTTAGGACCCTGTTTCCATAGGAAATCCGCAACATTCTATTTTGAATAACTTTGGCGCCGGTCGACGAATCCTCGCGAATTTCTCAAAATAGGTGGGGCGCTACGCTCCGCTCCTACCCTGAAAGTCTCGGGGGGATTCGTCAAGCGGGGGCTGAGATAAAAGGGGGGTCCCAAAACGCGTTTTTCCCATGCATTTTTCCATAGGACCTTTAGACAGGGCTACAGCCCGAACGGCTGAACAGAATTACTAGAAATTTGGCAGAGAGGTAGTCTTCAGGTCAAGGAAGTGCCTTTTGTAGGTTTGGTGTAAATCTGTTCAGTAGATTCTGAGAAAATAGCCTTTAAATCAATATATATATCTGAGCCAGCTTACGGTACGCTTACCGTAAGCTTACCGTACGCGTACGGTGGCGTGCGCGAGCGCGATTCTGATTGGCTGTTACATCTAAGTAAACATTCGAATCGGTCGAAACCAGGAAGCGGCGGCCGCCATTTTCTCTCTCGCACTCTGAGGGGGGGGCTGTAAACAAAGGCAAAAAACATATAAAGGGGCTGTTTAGACAGCGCCCATGCACATAGCCATGTTAGTTGAGTCCTCAAAGATCCCCCAAGGCCAAAAACGGCAAATTTTTATTTTTTGAAAATTTCGCCGATTACGCTTACCGTACGCATACGGTGCGCTTACGCTAAAAATTTTAATTAAAAAAAAAAACACTCTCTGTGCATGGCGTATTATTGTCATCACTTACAAATTAAATTTAACAGATTACCTATCACAAGGAAGTGCATAATATGTCCACCGCGTGCCCACCTTGCGTGTACGGCACTAACTGCGTAAAGTGGGCTCACTGTGCGCGCACGGTGCGCGAAGCGCACCGTGCGCGCACGGAACGAACTGCGTTAAGTGGGCGTGCACGCCACGAATGGCGTAAAGTAACTTAGCATTTAAAAAACCGTACAAATTAACTGAAAAAACCATAGGTTTCACACACGTTATAGTTAGGAATTAGCATTTAAAAAACCTTGCAAATTCACTGAAAAAACCATAGGTTTCACACATGTTATAGTTAGCGGAAATTTTACTGATAAAAAACCAATGAAATTCCCCCGTTATAGTTAGTGCAGGCAACTATAACTCACGCGACCGCAATCTTCTGCTGATGACATATGTGTCTTTATGAAAAAAAAATATTTGTAATATATGTATAGCTAAAAATGTATGGAAGAAGACATGGGCAAATAAGTGTCTAAATACAGTATTAGCATCAGCAGAGGATTGCGGTCGCGTGAGTTATAGTTGCCTGCACTAACTATAACGGGGGAATTTCATTGGTTTTTTATCAGTAAAATTTCCGCTAACTATAACATGTGTGAAACCTATGGTTTTTTCAGTGAATATATATATATATATATATATATATATATATATATATATATATATATATATATATATATATATATATATATATATATATTACCAAATGCCTTGAAGAAATCAGGGATGACGACGCCGTGTACTGGTTCAGTTTTTTTATGTCAGTCAACCGGCTGACTGACATTAAAAAACTGAACCAGTACACGGCGTCGTCATCCCTGATTTCTTCAAGGCATTTGGTAATGTTATGCGGACTTTGCTTGGGTAGTCCGCGTTCGACGACGCACCCTCGGATTTGGTGAGCGGCGGCTGCTACTCGAGCATGGATATCTACACACGGATGTATGTCGTTACAACGCACACTTTTACAACGCATGCACTTACAATGCGTTGTAAAGGTAGTATGCGATGTAATGGAATGCGTTGTAAAGGTAGTTTTTAAAAATGCGTTGTAGTGTCATGCTATGTAATGGAATGCGTTGTAATGGATGTTGCGTTGTAAAAAATGCGTTGTAAGTGTAGTGCGTTGTAAAAGTTGCGTTGTAAATGTCTACACACATATATACAGACATATATAATAAAGATTATGCAGTCTGGCATCGATGGTATGAAATTCTAACCAGATTATAAATACAATCTCCGAGACTATTACTTATAGGTTGAAGGTCAGAATGTTTTCAATCACTTACCAGAGTATATAGGAGGGGAGGATGAGGAGTATGAATAATTTGAGGTGGCTGTCAAGCCAATATGTGACGTTACAACGCATGCCACTACATTGCATGCCGTTGCAACACCAAACTTTACCCAGACTTTCTGTTGGGGGAGCGCTGGAAGTTGGAATAGATTAATTTTCTATTTGAACTCCAGTGTGTGCAACAGTAGGGAAGGTGTTGGAGTTAAATCCAACACCTTCTACCCACTGCTGGACACCTTTTTCGTTGCAACAGCATGAGGTGTAATGGCATGCGTTGTAACATTTGCGTTGTATAGGCTGTTTGCCCTGTCAAGCAGTTAGAAACTCACTTTGAAGTAAAGGTAAACTTGGTGGTACATCAACACAAATCTTTTAAACATGTACAGGCTCCTAATGAATCTATTGATTCACACATCACAGCTTTGAAAGTGCATGCAGTGTATTGTGTATTTGAAGGTTTTACCTCTCAATTATCAAGTGATCAGATCGTATCAAGCTTGCAAAAATCCCTACCTTGCAAGAACCCCTTACTTTCTGAGGCCATTGATATCACAAAGAGTATAGAAGCTTCATTGGAAAATTCTAAACTGTTAGAGTCAGATAATATGCAGTCATGTGTGGCAAAGGTTAATTCTCAAGTTATTCAATAAGCAGTCAGTAGCACAACGTTCTAGTGTCAGTGCCAATAGAGGGGGAGGGTCTTTTTGCACACCACACAAACCAATGTGTTAGGTGCTAATCTTCATTGCATTCGTCTAATTTTAAAAATTGTCTTGCTACTACACAAGAGTTTTGGAAGTGAAAAACAACTTGTTCCTTCAGGAAAGTATGCGGTGGGGGTAAGTGTGTTGGGATTGGAAGTGTTCGGATGCATATGATATTGACAAGAGAGTGGAAGAGATAGTTAATTCAGTAGATTGCATTGAGGTTGGTTGTGTACACAGCAATAAGAGGTATACCGCATATTCCCATTTTGATTGATGGCATTCATATTCCATCACTACTAGATTCTGGTGCAAAAATTACAATGATATCCTTTTAAAAATACAATGAATACTGGTCTGACAAAAAGTTATTGCCTCTGGATGTTATTATGACTTCATTTGAAGGTAGCAGGATTGAGTTAGTGGGATTTTTATTGGGCAGACATTACTTTTGAGACCAATAGTATCAGAGGGAAAGTCTAAGTAGCCCACAAGGGCATTAATGTTTTGGGTTGGTGACACTAGGATGATTTAAATTTGATGATCGGACCTTGTCACAAGCATTCTGTTACTCTTACCAATGCTGTTACAGAAAACAAAACATAGAAAGAGACATTGAAAAATGTATTCCAGGATAAAGTGGAAAAGATCAAAAACGTTGTACATACTATCAAGGTCAAAGAGAATACTGTTCTAGTAAAAAACAAATTGTGCAATGTCCCTTATAGTGTAAGAAATGAGTTATCATTTATATTCCTGGAGGATGCAGGATGAGGAGATATTTGAACATGTTGATGCCAGTTTATGGCTTTCACCTGTTGTGCTGGCTAAAAATAAATCTGATGATAATTTGCGCCTTTGTGTTTATTTAATGTGATTTAATGTTTCAATTTGGGTGGACGTTTTTCCTCTTCCACGTACTGACGACTTAATCAATGCTGTGGTAAAACCCAAATGGTTTTCAAAACTGGACCTTAGGGCAGCTTATCATAAGGTCGTGCTAGATGAGCAATTTCGTCATCTCATGGCCATTGTCACACCTGATGGTGTGTTCCAGTTTTGTCATATGCCATTTGGACTGGCCTCAGTCACATTGGTATTTAAAAAAGTAATGAGGAGTGAGGTTGAGAACATGTCAAATGTGGTAACATTTCTATATGATATATTGATTTTTGCCGATACAGTACAGTAGAATAACAAATGTGTTGAGGAGGTCTTGCCCATTTTGGAGAATAATGGTGTAACTTTCAGAGAGGACAAATGTGGTATAAATGAAACTGAATACTTAGGGCATTTTTTGACTTCTGAGGGGGTTACACCTAAGCCCAATACTGTGAATGGCATTGTGAACATTTTACAGCCCACTGATAGGGAACAGCTCAGATCTTTCCTAAGCCATGTGAATTTTATGCCAATGTATACAACAAAATTGCGTGGTGACTGAGTGTTTCAGAAATCTGCAAAACAAATGCAGAGTTTGTATGGTTGAATGCATGTCAACAAAGCTTTGATTGTATTGAGCAAAGTATTTTATCATCTCTCTCTGTGCAACCTTATGTTGAAGGTCGCAAGACTTTTGTGAGTTTGGATGCCAGTGAATTTGGAATGGGGGCTGTTTTGTCTCAAGTAAAGGATGGTTTGGGAGTCACTGTTGGGTTTGCATCTAGAAGACTGAGGGATGTGGGGTCAAGATATTCTGTAATTGTAAAGAAATGTTGGCATTTGTCTGGAGAGTGGAGAAGGTCAAGCTTTTATCTTTGGGGCAGGAATTTCTGCTTGAGAAGGGATCACAGACTATTGGTTGATATACTATCTGGAAATAAGATTTTAAAAAGCCACGGCTAGGTTGTTGACAAAATTATTGGAATTTTCATTTAAGATAATTCACATTGCAGGTGGGAATAACGTCAAAGCAGATTTTCTGCCTTATCTAACATTGGAGGAACAGACTGGCAAGTATAGAGTACATGACAACATTTAAGAGTGTATTATTGCTGAAGATCTAGTAATCCACATTGACATGAATTATGATGTAAATGATTGTAGGAGAATGATGCCTTTAGTAAGGTTGTAACATTGGTAAAATCAGGATGGCCGAGATAAAGGGCTCTAGAAATATGTTCATAACCTTACAGCAAAGTGGCAAATGAGTTATCATTGGAAGGTGATTCAATGGTAGGTGGGGATAAGTTAATGCCAACATAATCTTGCGACACCTAAGTTTAGAGACAGTGCGATAGGGCATCTTGGTATGAGTGTGACCAAGCAAAGGATAAGGAATAATTTCTGGTTGGCCAGGAGTGGATGTAGAATGGTTGCTAAGGAGTTGTGTGCAGTGCTGTTAGAGCAACAAGCACTTGGTAACTGCTGTATCAATGCGTGTACCCAGCACTCCTCCTAGTAAAGTGTGGCAGAGAGTTATTATAGATTTCTTGGGACCTTTTAATATATTTCCTTCTAGGATGAGGCATTTCATGGTATTAGTAGACTATTTATCAAGGTGGGTGGAGGTACAGAGGGTGGCAGAACCCAACACAGATTCTGACGTTCATTTCTTTTGTGAACTTTTTGCCGGTACTCCGGTGGAATTTCTCATGGATAGTGAAGTCCCGTTTACTTCAGCAACTATGACAGAATTTTTAGACAAGTGTGGAGTGAAGAACTTGCATACACCCTTGTATTACTGTCAAGCTAATGGAAAAGTTCAGAGATTCAACAGAGTGTTAGTAGAATGTATCCAGAGTGCTGTGAAGTCTAAGGTGGATTGTGAAGTTGCTATCAGAGAACTGATCTGGGCTTATAGGTCCACACTGCACTCAATCACGGAGGAGGTACCATCTGAGCTTATGAGAGGGAGAAAAGTGGTGTCTCCTCTATGCCCTTTTTAGAAAGTGGATATGATGGGTCAAGGGTGTGATATGACTGTGGCCAGCGACAGTGCAAATGTATTGAGTGACAAACACAGTGTTACTCATTGTCAGAGAGACTTGAAATGTAAAGACAAGATGGTCAGGAGAACCGGAGTTGAGGTAGGAGATGTGGTGCGAATTAAAGACCCGGTGTTGTTAAGAGAAGGCTCTTCCAAATTCAGAGACCTGGTCAGAGTTGTGGATGTAAGAGGTAATGCTGCACTGGTTTTGAATGGGCAACTGTGGTCTTTGTCAAGAGTTGCAAGAGTGGGAAGATATGACATGGAAAGCAAACATGAGAGCTCTGTGAGTAATCCAGGAAGTTCTGGGTTAAGAAAGAGAGTTCGGGTTACCGCGTTGCCTAAAAGATGAATATGAAAAATATGCTGACTGATTGAATGTTCTGGTTTATTACTATTACTTCCTACACAATGTTCTGCCACCACTTTGCCACCTTGTGTATCATAGAGATTATTTGCTCAATTAATGTACCTGGGTTTTCTTCTTGGTTTAATGTTTTTTTGTTCTTATATTTAGTGATCCCACATATTAGCATTATTTTTTAACAAATTCAGACGGAAGAAGGACTGCCCTGTTGTCTGATGAACAAAAACTGGACCTGCTTGTCTTGAACCCAAGAACCCAGAAACAACTCCATAGGTCTGTTGGCTGATCTCGAGTTTGATAGACAGGAGCACATCAGGCTTACAGAGACCTTTCTGCTTTTCAGCTGAACAGTATCAACTGGACCTGGCTGGGTTCACCTGCTGGCCTCTGTAGGAGTGAGTCCTGATGCCCAAGTGCTGTCCTCAATGTCCTGGACTCTTACCTGGAATCAAAGTGTACTTCTCCTTGCTTAACTGAAGGTTGCCCTGATATGATGCAGAGTGGTGTAGAGCCCTGCAAACCTGCACAGCTTCCGACTGGAAGCCTAAAGGGATCCAATGCAGAGCCACACAGAGCCATACCACGCAGACCCTTGCCAAAGGCTCCACCGCATCTGGTGCAGAGCTACACAGATCCCAACAGAGCTGTGCAGGTGCAAATTGAATAACTTTCTGGGGCTTATTTACAAACCCTTTGCGCCGCCGGTGCGTCACTTTTTTTGACTCACCGGTGGTGAAGTGTGCTGGCCCATATTCACAAGGTCACACAAAGCTACCCTGCATAGCTGTTCAGGGCCTATTAAATATGGCCCCTTTTCAAGCATCAATTTGCTTGAAAGGGGAGTGCCTTTGGTTTTGCTGAGGGTGTTCCCACGCAACACCCATGGATTCTGCCGCATTCCCAGGTTTATAACATTTTGTAAACCTAGGAATACTTTAGAATCCTACTCCTCCCCAGGGGAGGCGTAAGGAGGCACAAAGAGGAGTAATATTTTTATTTCTCCACGTTTTTTCCTCTTTCTATGCTTGCTGAATTCTCCAGCACACATGGAAGGAGGAAAATACCATCAATGATTCCCCTAACGCAAGCACCCTTGCACCATTGTGCAAGGGTGCCTGCGTTGGTGCATGGCAGCCAATTGAAGGCCATTGCAGGGGAAACAGAAGAGATGCATTATATTTTTGTAAATATGACGCTTCCCTGTGGTTATAAAATGACTAATTTCAACACAGCAAAATGGCGTGCGACACTGTACTGCGTCTTTTTGTTGTAAAGGAGGCCCTCTGTATCCTACCCGAACCAACATAGAGAGATACAGATTTGCACAGTCCTTGCATATAAAAAAAGTCAAAAGGTAAAGCTTCCAGCTGGCCAAACGTGGCCATGTATAAGGCTAATGATTCATCAGGGTCATTCTCTATTTGTGACTTTCTCCCGGCCTGGCTGGACTAGATACCCGCAGTTGACATATTGCACTTTTTGCCACTTGTTTTATCTAAACAACTAAAAAATCATATCTCCGGTTCCACTGATTAGATTTTGTCATCTTTATGCCATTTTATTTTTTTAAAATATTCTCTATTTTTCTAAATTGGTTTAGAGATTTTTCTTGTGTGGTGTTTTCATGTTACTCCTGTTTGAGTGCTGCATAAGTACTCTACACATTGCCTCTAAGTTAAGCCTAACTGCTTTGTTCCAAGCTACCAGAAGGTTAAGCACAGTTTAGTTAGAGACTTTTGTGGTTCACCCTGACAAAATGTGTGAATATTATTTGAGGTGTGTTCTCATCCCCTTCAACAAATAATCCAATTTCTTACAAAGATATGCTTATATGATCTTATCTAAATCCCAGCATAATAACCTAACCTCTGATAGAGCGGGATGGTGCTTTAAAATTGTAGGGGTGCATCATAATCATGTATAGTCCGCACCCGCATATATTCTTATGTTGTGTTAACAATTTTGATCTTTAGAATTGTATTGTAATGATAAAACGTGCAGGTGAAATGATAGAAAGTTATTTTGTGCCCTACAGAAGGGAAATTAAATGATGTGTATATTTGAAACTGTAATCTTTAGTATGTTGCAATTGCTTAACGAAAGGTTTCTGTGTAATGAAATGCATTTAGTTTAAATGTGCACCAAGATGAAGATTGCACGAAGAAATCATGTGAAATGCTTAACGTGTATTAATTATAGATGCTGTAGTGCAAAACATTATTAACTCGAGTGTATAATTTGATGTGCAAAGGCCTAGATGAAATGTTCATGTTGAAAAATGAAAGACCTATTTGTTTATTCTTACGTTGGCCAAACCGTGTAGGTCGAAAATGTATTTTCCCTGGTGTGCTCTCGCTTTTAGAAGTAGTCAGCGAATTTCATGCGTATGCAAGGATGTTCTGTTCTCACGTTTCACTTACAGGTGGAAGAAGCTGCCTTTGTTAGTTAGAACTAACACCTTTTGTTTTAGGAGTTAGACATGGAGGAGATGTGCAACAATGTAAGCAACAAATTGATAATTGGGAGACAGTGTTCTTTCTCACTGAGGAGGCCTGGGAATCAAGGTCAACGGAATCCACATGGAGAAGACGGTGGAAAATTACCTAGGAGAGGTGTCCGTTAGTGAGGTGATCTGTGGGTGTGTTCTACATTTTTGCATTTTGCATTGGGGAAAGTACCCCGAGCGAGCAGAGGCAGAAGGAGAAAGAGAGAGGTTCAGAGAGGTAGAGGGTGACATGATGAGGCAGGAGTCAGGGGATTGATTTGAGAAGAGTATCTTGGACTGAACTCTTTCGCTTTAGTTGTCTGGATTCCATTGTGAATGTGCTTCTTAGGAAGTCTTCACAAGCTGACACCTTTTACTGGTTTTCTCTGCGAAATGTTAAGTAGGGATGTCACCTTAGAGATAGTTTAGGGATAGTCTCATGTTTTCTTCTTTTAGAGACAGATGAAGTCTGATTTAAATGTTTGATCAGTCCTAGCTTGCGTTTTATTTTTGGAATTGTATATTCTCTTCATGATTCACCGGAGCAGATTAATCCGTAGATTCGGTTTTGTATTAGTTTCTATGTATTTCTACAACCTCGTCTTGAGGTGTTTGTATATTCAGTTGTTTTTGGCATTGTAATAAATCCCCTAAACTGGAGTTGGAGTCTGTGGTGTTTGAGTTCTGATCAGCCTGGAAAGTTAAATTTTTATGCGTTATTTCTCCCCTTTACACTTCTCAGCAGGGAAAAAGAGACATCGACCTGAGGTTCCATGTTAAATTTCTTTAGTGGAACCCAGCTTTATCACCTCAATTCCCACCCCTGTCTTTTGAAGGAGCAAATGAAAGGTGAGAAAAAACAGATTGTGAATGTGGATGAGTTTAAAAGAGTTTGTGACTAAGTATGTTAGATAAAATTGATGGAAACAACAGTTGTGTCATTGTTTCTTGATGTAGGAAGGTATTGTTATTTACTGAAAGCGTCTGATCTTGAAGACATGATTGATTTGTTGTCATGGTCACAAACCATTATCGTGCATTACTGTACGTTATAAATTTCTTCATACATGTTAGTGTATGATAGTACTTTGAGTGCTGTATTGTGTTATGACTTATTTGTGTTCTAAAAATGTGTATTTCATCCATGGGTAGTAATGGAACATCCCGTCCCTGATATTGAACGTTATGCAATATGTTATTCGGTGTACAGAAACATGTTTGACGCTGAAAAGAGTGTGCAATCAGTAGCGGTCCATGGAGGGAGTTCGGTGGGGCAGTGAGGGAGGGGCAGGGTGGGGAAATGTAAACACCGGAATATGGATGAACAGAGGTAAGTACACATTTAAATAAATAAAACAAATTCCTTTGCGCGCGCTGCATCGCAAAATGCGATGCAGCGCGCACACGGCCTTCAGACTTCAGCGATGCACAGTGGGGTTGGACCTCAAGGTTTGCCCTCTCTTTTTCTTTCATTCTTTTCCACCTCTTCCTTTTGTATCTTTCATTCTTTTTCTCTCTATCTGTTTTTTCTATTTCTCCTCAAATCCACCAAAGTGGTCGACTCCTGTTGCGCATTTGCTTTCCTTTTGTGTTTGGTGCTCAATGATTCGTGGTTCCTTCATGAATTCACCAATGGACACAATACTACAGAATCACACGTTTTTCCTGGGTTTATGACTCTCGCCATATCACAGAGGGGGGGAGGTTCTGAGATTTATGAATCCAAAAATGTTTTCCTTCAACCTAGTAATGTTCAAAACAAATTGTAAGATGTTGTTTGATAAGTTCAACTGAAACGTCACAGATGTAGTTAGTGTTACATTTCAATTTTTCAAAGCCGTCCGGGATTCACAGCACCCGGCACTGGAACTATGCATGAATCTAGGTGTGCTGGGCCCAGCCATGCCTATTTCAGTGGTGCGGGGAGGACCTACAAATCTTTCTGAACAATTGCAGACGTTTCATTGGTTTCTAAGAAAGCACTGTTCCACATTGAAATAGGTCTATGATTTCTTACACAGATCATTGTGCTAGTTGCCACAGGAGAGCTCTGTAGCAAAGGAGACTGTATAGTTTTTTCTGTGCTTTTCTTTTTTTTTCAAAATTAAAAACATTTTGCTTCTTTGCAATTACTTCTGGACAAGAAGACAGGAGAAGTGAAATACAGAGGAGCATGAGAAGAAATACTAGAAAAAGTGGAAAGACATTCAGACTGAGGATTCAAGTTCACCACCAAAATCCATTGTCTGAAAATGTTTTTCCATTCCAGAGGGTGAAGAAATATTGTCATCCACGTATATGATGTGCCCTATGCGCGAACTGAAGCTGAGCAGGGTTAGCCTAAACAAATAAAGCTTTGGAATATCTTACATGGGCAGTGTAATGGTTGGCATGGACAGCAGTTCAATGAAGAAAAGAGGTAGAGAGGTACTGAAGAGGCGACTACATCTTCTTCAGTCATCCCTCCTGGAGAGAGATTGCCTGAAGATGTCTCTCAGGAGTATGAGATTGAACTCTGCTATATAAATACGGGCTTGCATTGCTTAGTGCGTGGGAATATATTTGTTTGTGTGTGTGCGCGTGTGTGCGCGTGAGTATGCCCGTGTGTCACTCTCTTTCTTTCTCCTCTTGCCTCCCACCCTTTTCTCTTGCTTTCTCTCTTTTTTTATACTTATTTGTTTCTCTCTCTGTTTTTTTTCTCTTTTCCAGCTTTACTATCTTCTTTTTCTGCCTCTCTCATGCTCGCTCCTTCACTATGGGGCATATTTACAAGCAGGCGATAAAACGGCCGCAAAAGCGGCGATAATTTTATCGCCTAATTAGCAAGGCCACGCTAAAGCGTGAAAACCTTGCTTTAGCGTGAGGATTCCTAACGCCCAGCTTTGCATCTCTAATGAGATGCAAAGTGGGCGTTCCTGACCTAACATGATAGGAGAAATGTCGCTAAACGACATTTCTCCTATCATCAAGCCCCACGCTATGAAGCATAGCGTCAGGAAAAGTAGCGATAACCCCTGTTATCGCTACTTTCTTTACGCCTGCATTAGGACTGACTTAGCCTTGATATCCTATGAAAGGTGGATATCAATGCTAAGTTTGTGAGTCCCTAACAGCAAGCTAACGCCACATTGCGTGAGATTATCGCTGGGTTTCCAGCGATAGTCTCACGTTAGGCAGTTAGCGCTAGGTTTTTTATCGCTGAGGAGATAAGCGTTGCTAATAGCATGCTATCTCAGCGATAAAAATCCACGTTACCTGGCGATAATTATCCTAGCACTAAGTGCGCTTAGCGATAATTATCGCCAGTTGTTGCTGATATGCTCCAAAGTATTTTTTCTGTAACATCATGCGCTTCTTTCTTTCTCTCTTTTCTCTCTACCTCCGTATCTATCAATATTTTTCCATTTATCCATCACTCCAGCCTGCCTCTGTTTGCATCCCTCCCTCTCTCTCACTCTCTCTCTCATGCCCTCTCTCTTTCTTTTCTTCTTCCTGTCGCCGCTTCTGGTATTTTCTTCATCTAATGCTGTCTGGCATTTCCTCGCTCTACTATAATTTAGGTTTTGCTGCTCTGCAGATAGTGATAACTGCAGTAACTGGACTCACTGCCGGGACAAGAGGAATATGTGATTTTAACAGTTCATTGAACTGTGAGATGAACAGGTTGAGCTTTGGAAAAGAAATCTAAGCCGGCAGTACATTTCTGCGTTAATAGTGCTTTTGGTATGTGTTAAACTTCCGGGCAGTGACTCCTAGAGGGCTAACGTTCCTTTCCTCTACAAATTGGACGCATACCAGCCATTATGGAACTCTGCTTTTCCGTAAGTAATGATTGACGGAACGTTGTGCCAATGGCTTTTACCGTCAATGTGTCAAAGCCAAAAGGCTATAATTATTTCTCAGGTCTAATCTTAGCCCCAAAATAAATACTGGATAATATTTTCTATAATCCTTATAAGGTGACTAATTTCCCTTGCATCTATTAGAAACGAAAACTCCCGTTAATAGTAACAACCATGGTTTATCCAAGCAAATCACGTGATTGCGTACCTGCCAATGAGTACGCCGCACACAGAGCTTAGTATTACACATCTTAATTCTGCTGCGTGTAACTGCAAACTCAACATTCTAAAACAAGGTTTCATTGAGATCCTCTCTGACACCTGTCACAGCTCTATGGAGTCCGTTAGGAGCCAAAAGAATTGCGTTCTTAAAGTCGCATGACACTACACACCTCATGTCTTCAGGCACTCTGCCACTCCCCACATTAAAAAGTAAACCATGAGCACCACATGTCTTTGTGCAACCACTCCCCCTCACATCTGCAAACAAATATTATTCACCTCATGTCTTTGGAACTCAATCAAATAAACAACAGAAGCATGATACCAAATATACAAAGAGCTAGCAAGAGGAGTCACTCTGGTTTCTAGAAGAACCCTCACTCACCAACCTAGTTGGTGACATGCTTCATCATTGCGTTCCCACCAGTGAGGCCGAGTGCGTCCCCGGTGTGCTGCGACGCCTGATTACAGCAGAGCGGGGGTTTTTATTTTCGTGCAGGTGCAAAAAAGTGAAGGTGCAAATGTTAAAATTGCCTTTACCAGTCCAAAGTATTTATTGGTGAAGTAGTAAGGCAAAGTAAGATTCGGTAGATTGCCCAGTCACATCCTAATGTGGCGATCAAGTGTGGTCTACATGTTTCAGCCACATAACAACCATAGCGAGGCTTTCTTCAGGACCAAATGCCACGGCGGTATGTGCACGCTAAGGTGCACCCTAACCTGTGGCATCCCAAAAAATCGTGTGACTTACGGTTACTGTGGCGCCTTCAGAACTCCTGAAAGCGTGTGACTATAGGGTGTAGGAAAACTTTACACCATGGGTCCCGGCGGGGGGCGGTGGCTTGTAGTCACACGTACTCCAAAGCCAGACCTGTGTGGTGCCTAATCTTCCCATCAGCAGGACCCCAAAGATAAGGTTTGGAACTCAACCACCATTCAGAGCTGCAAATTAAATGTATTCACCTCATTTCTTCTAGGTACTCACCGCCCCTCAGATCTGCAGACAAATCATAGACACCTCATGTCATTGGATATGCACCACCCCCTCACATCTGCAATCAAACCATCCCACCTCATGTCTTTAGACACTCACTTATCCTTTGTGATCAGCAGCCAAATCATCTGCACCTCATGTCTCTGGGTACTCGGCAAATCCACACATTTGCAAACAAATCACATACACCTGATACCTTATGAACACTTACCAGCCCTAATATTTGCAGACAACTCACATTTGCAAAAAAACATATGGACAATGGGCCCGATTCACAAAAGTAATTTGAGACAAAATCCTAACTTTACGACTTTCGGTATTCACAAAAGGCATTTAGTAGTAGTAAAGTTAGGAATCCTAACTTTACTACTACTAAATGCCTTTTGTGATTACCGAAAGTCGTAATGTTAGGATTTTGGCTCAGATTACTTTTGTGAATCGGGCCCCCCATGTCTTTTGGCACTGACTCACACCTCACATCTTCAAATACATGATCTGCACTTCATAAATGTGGGCCCTCACCCATCCTTACACCTTCAAACAAACCAAATGCATTTCACACACTTCTCAAATCTTGGAAGCATCACTCAATTCTACAAAAGAAGTAGAACACGTATGTAGGCACTCACCAACTCTTCGCATATGCAAATGCATCACACATCTTCTGCACAGTCAATATAGTTTTAAGTGCACCTCACATATGCTGTGCTCTCCATCTTTGAGAAAGCCTACAAGACAAGTGCACATGCTGTCTGTTGCGAGACATATTGTGGCTTATCAAGAACATACAAGGGCTTGGAGCCCACCATTGATTACCATTGGTTGGCTTTCCTTGTCACTCTCATTTGCCTGCTTCTTATTCATGTCCCATCTTGCCTATTTTATATTTGACAGTCCCATGGAGCATTGCCTCTTTACATCTCTTTAAATTTGTTGTATTTGTTGCGTCCACCATTTGATTTAGAACTTTTGTTTCCTTTTGTATTAAGCACACCATGAGAGTGTGTGTGTTTTAGAGTTGTCTGCTTTGTGTACTGTGTTGCACTCTCACGCAAATGCTTCTCCCTGTCTTCTCCAACATTATGTCTTCTAAACACTTTAATAAAATGTTTCAGTTTTGGCACTTGGAATGCCCTGTGGATTGAGCTGGCTTCAGCAAGTTTTTGTAGGGGGTCGGAATGGCTCTTCGGCTGATTAATAGAACCTTTATTTTTAATTAATTCTTTAATTAATTTACATATTTTAAATTAAATTGATAAGAAATTCCCCTTCAAATATTGTTAATATCTATTAAAAGTGATTAAGAGACATCATTCTAAGCAATGTAGTTATAGTTAACTAAATATGATATTAATTTTGACATAAAAAATGAAAACTGTTATTAAAATGTATAAATAAAAAAGAACTATTAATAGTATATTTTATTAACATAATATTATATATATTTGACGCTGTTCTCCATATTTAGTATTTTTTCTATGTATATGATGACGTCATCTTGAGAGTTTTTACTCTGTGCCTTTAAACTGTGTTGTATTTCCGTTCATCATGTGACCAAGGACACTGCCCTGTATCCGAAACGCGTCTGAGACAGCACCACAAGAAATCACTGCATTAAATAAATTCAATCTGGCATCAGCTATACTGAGAGTCTGTGTACCTGCTTTGTGCTTGATAGCACTTGGGAAATACTTTCCGCGTGGTTATATATATATATATATATATATATATATATATATATATATATATATATATATATATATATATATATATATATATATATTCACTTAAAAAACCATAGGTTTCACACGTTATAGTTAGGTGGATATTTCACTCGTAAAAAACCAATGAAATTCCCCCGTTATAGTTAGTTCAGATAACTATAACTCGCGCGCCCGCAATCCACTGCTCATGACGTCACATATTACATCACTCATGACATGGTCAGTGGCATCACTCATGACATCACTGATGACATCATCCTTGTGATAGAGTGGCGGTCGCGCGAGTTATAGTTATCTGAACTAACTATAACGGGGGAATTTCATTGGTTTTTTACGAGTGAAATATCCACCTAACTATAACATGTGTGAAACCTTTGGTTTTTAAGTGAATTTGCAAGGATTTTTAAATGCTAATTCCTAACTATAACGTGTGTGAAACCTATGGTTTTTTAAGTGAATTTGTACGGTTTTTTAAATGCTAGTTATGTATGTTTTTTTTTTTTTAAGGTTTTTCACCGTGCGCGCAGCCCGCGATTTAAAAAAAAAAAAAATGTTTTTTCACCCTTCGGGGTCCTTTAGGGACCCCCTGACAAAGGCTAGGGGGTCAGGAACTCTCTACCCTGCCCCCTTTTCACGTTCGCCACCTCTCTTTTTCACTCTCGCACCCAAAACAAACAAAATGGCGGCCGACACTTCCTGATTTCGACCGATTCGAACGTTGACTGACATGTAACCACCAATCAGAATTACGCTCGCGCACGTTAGGGTGCGCGCACGGTGCGTGCCTATAGATGTTGATGTACTTTTAACTGCAATTTTCTCAGGAAATACTGAACAGATTGACTCCATACATGCAAAAGGCACATGCTTGACCTGAGGACTACCTCTCTGCCAAATTTCAACTAATTCTGTTCAGCCGTTCGGGCTGTACCTTCGACTTAAGGTCCTATGGGAAAATGCATGGGGAAAACGCGTTTTTTCTCGGCCCCCGCTTGACGAATCACCCCGAGACTTTCAGGGTAGGAGCTGAGCGGAGCGCCCCATTAATTTTGAAAATTTCGTGAGGATTCGTCAACCGGCGCCAAAGTTATTCAAAATAGAATTTTCAGATTTCCTATGGAAACACGGTCCTAACTATAACTATCTACTGGCGACCGCCAGTAGATAATTTTACTGGAACTCCATGACCTTCTTTCATCTTTCGAAACAAATGGAGCACGGACCACAATGTCAGCGATTTAAAGTTTTATTTTAACCGATAAAAAATGCACGGCAGCCATAACGGGTTTCAGCCCCAGAGTGCCTTGATCACATGACACATAAATATATATAAATAGAAGTAAAAGGGGGTTCCCAAAATGTTCCCATAGGAGCTTTAGACACAGCAACAGCCTAAACTGATGAACGGAGTAACACCAAAATTGTCCGAAAGATAGATCTTGGCATAGAGAGAGTGCTTTTTGTGTTTTGGTGTAAGTCCGTTTAGTAGTTCTGGTGAAATTAAGGTTAAAGAAATTGTCTATTTCACCCCGGGGGGATCTGCGGTGCCGACAGAAAGTGACATCCGCTTGGCTGCCACAACATTAACCAGAAAGTGGTGGCAGCCTTCTCAGGACTCGGACTTAGGACCTTAGGCCTTGCCGCAAATTTGTGGAGGGTCTGCAAATCCGCAGCAACATTTAAATAAAAATAGAAGCAGGGTCTCTTGTGCTTCTTTTCTAAACCCTGGAGTAAGTTCCATGGCTCAGAAAACTGAGCTTTTAATTGTTTGGGGGAGGGTGGTGCACAAAGCACCTCCTCCCCAGGCCATTTTTGGCTCCAGGGGGGACCACATCATCTAACGACTGATGTATTTGTTAGGGGGAGAAGGGCATGCAGCCCCCCTCCCCGGTTCTCTTTTGGCCCCAGTGATCCCATTCTCCGTGGTCGTTAAAGCGGCAGGGAAACAAATAAAAAAATTGCCCCCACCTAGAGGGATAAGTAGTTGGTCCCTGCAGGAGGGAGAAATGCCAGCTCCCGCTACATGTGGGGAGGCAACTGGTCCCACGGAACTCCCCTGCGGCCCCAACAAGTTTATGATGGGTGCCCTGGGTGGACTTGCTAGAGCAGAGTTTTCAGTTTGAAAATTAACTGGGTTTTGAAGCTCTGGCATGTCTATTTGTTATATTAATTTATTAATTATTAATTATTAATTATTTGTCTTGTGTAAGTGTTTATACTAATCAACTTGTTTGTTTTAACAAGAGAGAATTACACGTGGGAACGCATAAGTGTGCTGTTTAATAATAATGTGCGTGTTTACATGTTTAAAGATTGCTGTGTGCTGTTTATTTTTAAGCACAAAACGCTTTTTGAATTAATGCTTTTCTATGTTGCAAGAGCTAGATAATTACATACACATAAGGGTATTAGTGGGGTTAACACTGTTCAATCACTATGCTGTGGTAACGTTGTTTTTGTCTCTTTTAATTAAGATGGTCTATTGTGGCCTATTGTGGCCTAAGTAAAGATGGCCGACATGTAGAGCCTGGCCTCGAGTAGAAAACTGTGACGAGAGAGAGCCTTGCTGAATATGGTCCTGAAGTCAGCTGACCACAGTCCTTGCTTTGCCTGGTTAAAACTTTCCGTGAGGACAGCAGCAGTTTTGGGCGATCTCCAAATGAAATGAAACGTCCTTGGCAGCTTTGGGAAACAAAGGAGCTTTAAAGAGAGACTCTGAACTATGATCTCATTGCCGAGGAGATGTGGAAACTATAAGATACAAATGTATTTTTTGGTTCCTGTTCCGTTATGTTTATTTTGTGATTTTTCCTGAGCGGAGATTTTCAAATGTAGCGATGCTACATCCTTTCCTTCTCGCTTTGCTCAGAGGTTCGACGGAAGAAGTCAATACAAAATGTGTCTTTCCTTTGTTTAATTCACTATAAGAATTGTTAGCCTAGAGAGGGTTTTTGCCACTTGCCATTTGCCTTTTGCCGCGTTCCGAATCTGCGTTGGTGAGGATCGTTGCTGAGAGGACTTCGTCTTGAGAGACTTTACCGAGAGACTTGTCCTGACCCGTTCTGACATTTAGCTAGAATAGGTAACTATGAGAAAAATGATTTATTCTGATTGATTTTCTTTGACTAATTTTAGATAAAGCAATATAATTTTAAATATGGTGTTGGTTATTATTTCTTGTCAATTATTGAGTATTATATTTTGATTATTATTGTATAGATTGTTTAGATTATGTTTAAGGGCAGTCACAATAACTAGATCTTATTGACCTCGATATAGATGCAGGGTGTTTAGGAGTTTAGGAGTTTAGGAGTTTTTTCTTTCAAATTAACTGGGTTTTGAAGCTCTGGCATGTCTATTTGGTATATTAATTTATTAATTATTAATTAATAATTATTTGTCTTGTGTAAGTGTTTATACTAATCAACTTGTTTGTTTTAACAAGAGAGAATTACACGTGGGAACGCATAAGTGTGCTGTTTAATAATAATGTGCGTGTTTACATGTTTAAAGATTGCTGTGTGCTGTTTATTTTTAAGCACAAAACGCTTTTTGAATTAATGCTTTTCTATGTTGCAAGAGCTAGATAATTGCATACACATAAGGGTATTAGTGGGGTTAACACTGTTCAATCACTATGCTGTGGTAAAGTTGTTTTTGTCTCTTTTAATTAAGATGGTCTATTGTGGCCTATTGTGGCCTAAGTAAAGATGGCCGACATGTAGAGCCTGGCCTCGAGTAGAAAACTGTGACGAGAGAGAGCCTTGCTGAATATGGTCCTGAAGTCAGCTGACCACAGTCCTTGCTTTGCCTGGTTAAAACTTTCCGTGAGGACAGCAGCAGTTTTGGGCGATCTCCAAATGAAATGAAACGCCCTTGGCAGCTTTGGGAAACAAAGGAGCTTTAAAGAAAGACTCTGAACTATGATCTCATTGCCGAGGAGATGTGGAAACTACAAGATACAGTTGTTTTTTTGGTTCCTGTTCCGTTATGTTTATTTTGTGATTTTTCCTGAGCGGAGATTTTCAAATGTAGCGATGCTACATCCTTTCCTTCTCGCTTTGCTCAGAGGTTCGACGGAAGAAGTTAATACAAAATGTGTCTTTCCTTTGTTTAATTCACTATAAGAATTGTTAGCCTAGAGAGGGTTTTTGCCACTTGCCATTTGCCTTTTGCCGCGTTCCGAATCTGCGTTGGTGAGGATCGTTGCTGAGAGGACTTCGTCTTGAGAGACTTTACCGAGAGACTTGTCCTGACCCGTTCTGACATTTAGCTAGAATAGGTAACTATGAGAAAAATGATTTATTCTGATTGATTTTCTTTGACTAATTTTAGATAAAGCAATATAATTTTGAATATGGTGTTGGTTATTATTTCTTGTCAATTATTGAGTATTATATTTTGATTATTATTGTATAGATTGTTTAGATTATGTTTAAGGGCAGTCACAATAACTAGATCTTATTGACCTCGATATAGCTGCAGGGTGTTTAGGAGTTTTTCTTTCCACAGGTTATTGCTGGTAGAGTATTTGAGCGTATGTTAGTGAAATGGGCCCTAGTGTATGAAGAATGTATGTGCGTGTATCTGTGAGATTACTCTATCCGTGGAAGTAGGGATATTATATACACCCTGATCTCTATCAATTTCCTGGTAGCAGAGTAGGATGGTTATTGATGATTGTCTTGATCTGATTAGATTACATATTGATTATTGATTATTGATGTTGGTATATGTACTAATACTATATGTTGGAGTCGTCATGTTGAGTTATATGTAGTGCTTCTGGAATTTGGAAGCTGGTAGCAGTTCCGTAGTAGGGCAGAGGGAAGTATATGCTGCTCTCGGGTAAGACGGGATTGTTGGTCCTGTATGTCTGCAGGAAAATTCACATTGTCTGAGTTCGGAATCAGTGACATTATTGTATGTTACTATTAGAATATATTTCTGGTAAATAAGGAGTGTGTATGGTAGTGAAGGTTATCTGTGAAACTCTGGTCTTAAGTCCCAGGGATCCGTAAGGTTCACCGTTAAAGCTTATCGCGGGAGGAGTAATAGGTATTCTCTGAGCTTGTTTGAGGAACTGGGCAGGGGTAAGCTGCTTGGTTAACGTGTGTTATAATTCTGTAGTAGGACAGATTGTTCGCTGTTCTCGGGAAGCAGGATTCTGTGTGTATGTACTATATTTTCTTGTATGAATGTGCGTAAATGCATATACATTTAATTGATTGTAAGACTCTTTGGATAAGTCCTGGAGGAAACAGTTAAGAGATGTATGAAAGTTTGATGGTTCTTGTGAAATAGATTTCCTTTACTATTCTGTGGTTAGCGAAGCAGACAATGGAGATGTTTATATGTTGTAACTAATAGATTTTGTAGAAATTTTGACACGAAGTCTACTGAAAAGATTTTGTAAAGGAGGGGTAGACGAGTGACAGGAGACAGGAGACAAGCGACTGCAGCGACTGCTGACGTCAGGAAGACCGCGCTCTGATTGGATAATAGATCAGAATAGTGTTCGCGCTGGGATTGGTGCGTTGGTGTGAGCCGCGCAAGGATTGGAAGAGCTATTCTAGTGACGTAGACGCTCCAGGATTGGTGCATTAGTGTGAGTCGCGCTGTTATTGGTTGAAAATTCGTATTGTATATTTGTAATACGGGAAAAGAGTAGAAGTTTTGGTAAAAGCTAAAATGTATTACCAAGAAGAGAAAAAGAAGAAAACATTCTTTGGAAAAATTAAAAAGTGGTTTAATAAGGATAAAGATGTTAAGACGAGAGAGGGTGAATTGTTACCTCCAACGAAAACACCTGCATCCTACATGGCTGCAAAATATGGGTATCATACCTGTATATGGTTGGAGAATTGGGTTAGGTATACCAAAGAGGATGGTGTTCTAGCATTTCCAGAACATGGTTCATTTAATCTGGCCGTGTTGAGAAATTTACGGGAAAAGATGTTATGTCTAGACCCGAAACCAAGACCTACACAGTTTGAGGCTTTAGTGGAATGGGAAGAGGAAGTACATGAGCGAGAAAAACAGAGATCTGGAGGACAGTACAGGTACATGTTTGGGAGGAGACATGATCGTGAGACTCATCATGATCGAATGAAAAGGTGGTGAGATGCTAGTATGTCAGAGGGATTATATCCGATGAGAACAGTTGAAGGGGGAGCAGAGAGGGTTCCTGAGTCAGAAATGAGAAGATATGGAGTTAATGAATATGAGGATGAGGTCTTGAATGACATGATTTACAAAAGACCACCTCCATATAGACCAGAACCAGATGAGAGTACACCAGTTGTTTCTCCGATAAGAGATACAGTTTGTATCATTGAGACAAAAAATGTGACATCTGAATCAAGAAGTGGTAATTCTTTCAGGGAGAGAGGGAATCGAAGTGGTGACGAAAATGCAAGAGAACTAGCCAGAACTACAACAGAGCTGACCGAAAAGATTAGGGAGTTAACGAAGAATCTGGAAGCTGTTACGGTGCCTGTAACCATAGGTCCGGTTATGCCTGTGTTTGACAAGCAGAGGATAGGTGAAAATGGTTTGGTGATTCCATATGTTGGGAATAATTTGATAAGTTCAGTTGGTCCTTCAGGAGATTCAGGAAAAAGGACAGAAAGTAGTGACCTGAGACAATCCAGACATGACACATGTAATGAAATATTGGATGCTAGTGAAGCTAGTTGTTCAGGGATGCCAATTTTAGAACCGCAAAAGAGAGTGGTTCCAGTGAGAAAAACTACTGGAATAACAGCTGAAGATTTGAATGATTGGATGAAAGTTCTTCAGAAAAAGGATAAAGATTCACAAGCAATTGATGTGGCTAGGTTACGTGTAGAATTAGAAGAGCTTGTTACAGGGACAGTTCCAACAGAAATTCTTAAGAGTCATCATGATGGTGAATTAATGTTCATGGGCAAAAATATTACCTGGAGAGCGAGAAATACACATGACAGGTTAAGAGCAATAGCGAATGAGCAGGGAGTTGACATTGATAAAGTGAAAGCTTTGCAAAAAACCTACAGGATGGATTTTACAGAAAAGGATATTGAAAATTTGAATGCAACTGGTAGAACAGGACAGATTAAAGAAATGGTTGCGTTATTGCGAAGATGGGGAGATGTAGAAAAATGGAAGGATAGGTGGTATAAGAAAAGAGAGGAATCTGAAGATAGAACAACTTATTCAGCATTTCCAGTGAGAGAAAAAGAGAAACCAGTGGATAATTATCCTATGAGAGAAATACCTGGAGGAGGATATGTACATGTTCCATGGACCAGACAGGATATTTTATCATTTACGAATGATTTCCCTCGATTGAGAGAAAAGCCCGTCGAGTGGTATAGGCAGGTAGATAGGTTTGTGAAATTGTCAAAAGTGCTGTGGATTGACCTGAATAGTCTGTTTGATATAATTGTTCCAGCAGACTTGTGGACTGAGTGTAAAATAGTTGTGAGTTGGCCTACTGAGGAATATCCAAGAGATCCAAGAACAGGAGCACCAGATCCAGAGGTAATGAGAAAGTATGATCAGGTGATGGTATACCTGAAGAGTAAAGTACCTGCAAAAGAGACAGACTGGGTAAAAATAGATAGAACACAACAGGAAGCAAAAGAATCAGTTCATGCTTTTTACGAGAGGCTGATACTGGCGTTTAAACAATTCAGTGGAGATGAACACCTGGGTGACAAAGCTTTGAGTCATTTTGTATACAGATTTGTATATGGCCTGAGACCTGAAATTGGTGAGAGAATTTGTGAACACACAGTGGATTGGCAGAGTAAGAAAATAGATGAGATTTTGAGACATGCGAAATACTTCAGTGATGAAATTGAAGCAAAACAAAGAAAGCTGAAAGAGAAAGCAATGTGGGCACAAGTGAAAGTTGCAGAAAGACAGGAAGCACAGTTGATGGAACAGGCAAATAATCCAGGAAATAATGCAGGGAATAGACCTAGATATGCAGGGAAAGGAAAGGGGAATCTTGAGGAAGCAAAAAAGAAGTTCCCATGTCACAACTGTGGCCAGCTGGGACATTGGAGATCTGAGTGTACCAATCCACCATTAGTGAATAATGAGGGAAACTCCTTGAATCAACAGGTGCAGAACGAGGGGAAAAATCAACAGCAGCAACAGCAGAAAGTTGTGAGACAGCAGAGTCAAGAGCCAAAACTGCCCTTGCCGCAGAATAGAGGAGCACAAAAGTATAATCAGGATTCAGGATTCTACAATGATGAACAGGTAAACAAACCAAGGCGTTCTAATCAGGTACAACAGTACTTGTTAAAGAATGAAGGGAGTGAATCTGAGGGTGATTATTGACGGTGCCGAAGAGAGGAGGAAGAGTGCATACTTGGTGCAACTCTAGAAATAGACCAGGCAGGACCATTTGTAGATGGGAAAATAAATGAAGAGAGTGTTACTTTTTTGGTAGACACAGGTGCGACGAGATCAACTGTCAGGTCAACAGATGTTAGAAATCTTCCTCTCTCGGATGAAGCAATCCAAGTAGTTGGTGTAGCCAATACACAAATCAGGACACGTCTTACGGAACCAGTAAGAGTACAGATAGGGAAATTTTCAGACATGCACAGATTTATTGTCTGTGACACGAGTCCAGTGAACCTGTTAGGTAGGGACCTGTTGTGCAAGATGAACTGCACAATTTTCTGTACACCGGATGGAATAGCTTTTGAAACACCAGATGAGGATGTTTTGTACCGAGTGACTCTAGAAAATAGGGAAAGTGAGTTAATTGGTGCATTTGCTGTGTTTGATCCAGAGGATTTGCCTGGAGAGCTGAGGGACACAGTGAAAAGGACAGTTTGGGATTTTACTGGAGAGGATGTGGGATTGATGAATAATGTAGATTCAGTGAAAATTGCAGTGAAAGAGGGAATTACATATCCTAACATTCCTCAGTACAAAATGACACCAGAAATAATTGAAGGAATAACTCCTATAATTGAGAAAATGATTCAGCAGGGAGTCCTGAGAGAACTACTGAGAAGTCCGTGTAATTCACCGATAATGGGGCTAAAGAAGCCTAATGGGAAATTTAGGATCGTACAGGATCTGAGAAAAGTTAATCAAATTGTGGTGGCATGTTGTCCTATTGTGCCAAATCCATCAGTGATCCTGTATCAGATTCCACATGATGCTGAGTGGTATACAGTGATTGATTTGTGTCATGCGTTCTTTTCAATTCCATTGCATCATGACAGCCAGCCGATTTTTGCATTTAGGTTTGGCCAGCGTATTTTAGCATGGTGTCGTATCCCACAGGGGTATACAGAGAGTCCTTCGATATTCAATCAGTTGTTGAAAAAATCGTTGGAGAGTTTGATCATGCCTGAAAACTCAGTAATAGTACAATATATTGATGACCTACTTGTGGCATCAAAGACACGTGAAGCTTGTGAAGTAGATACCATAGCTTTACTGAATCATCTGGCAGATGGAGGGTTAAAGGTATCTCCAGCCAAATTGCAATTTTGCAAAAAAGAGGTACATTATCTTGGACACAATATTGAAAAAGGTCTGAGAAAAGTGACTGATGACAGAATCAGAATCATCAGGGAAATGAAAGCTCCAAAGACCCAGAGGGAAGTGAGAATGTTCCTGGGTATGGTGGGTTATTGTCGTCAGTGGATAATTAATTTTTCGCTGATAGCAAAGCCACTGATTAAACTGACAAAAAGTGAGATGACAGACCCATTGGAACTAGATGGAGAACAAATGGCAGCATTTGAAGAGCTCAAAAATAGAATGTGTGAGGCTCCAGCTTTGGGTATGCCTGACTACGAAAAGGAGTTTGAATTGTACTGCAGTGAGAGAAATGGATGTGCACTTTCAGTGTTAATTCAGAAGCATGGATTACTGAGAAGGCCTATTGCGTACTTCTCATCGACACTTGACCCTGTAGCTGTGGGTTTACCAGGTTGTCTGAAATCTGTGGCTGCAACATGCAGGAGTCTGGAACAGAGTGAGGGAATCATAATGGGATATCCTGTAAGGGTATTCGTACCTCACAATGTGGCAATTCTTTTGACAAGAAGCAGAACTCAGTACATGTCACATAGTCGGCTGACTAAATATGAGAAAGTGATTCTAGGAGCATCGAATGTGACTCTTGAGAGATGTGTAAATGTGAATCCAGCGACACTTTTGCCGGATATTGAAAATGTGGGTGTGAAAACAGAAGATGATTACGATTGTTTGGATGTGCTTGATTACTGTACAAAACCGAGACCAGACATAAGGGATCTTCCCTTGCATGAGAGTGATCATGTGTTGTTTGTGGATGGTTCATGCCTGAGAAATGATGATGGTGTGCTATGTGCAGCATATGCGCTGTGCAAAGTTTCAGAGGTTATGGAAGCATCACCATTGAAAGGAGTGAAATCTGCACAAGTTGCTGAATTGGTGGCATTGACAAAAGCTTGTGAAATTGGGAAAGATTTGAGAACGACTGTGATGACTGATAGTCAGTATGGATTTGGAGTGGTGCATGATTTTGGCCAGCTTTGGCTACAAAGAGGTTTCTTGACATCGAGTGGAACTCCAATAAAGAATGCTGAAGTGATTGGGAAATTACTTGAGGCGATACAGCTGCCTAAGGAGTTAGCAGTTGTAAAGTGTGCTGCCCATAGACAAGGGGAGGATTTTGTAACGGTAGGAAACCGTTATGCCAATGACATTGCTCAATACTGTGCGAAGTACAATCAGTCTATTAATCGGGAACGAGAAGGTGAAATGTTTTTTGCTCTGTGATGTTTACTAATGTCTTAGAGACATGGGATGAAGTGAAACAGTTGCAGGATGAGGCAGGAGAGGAAGAGAAAAAAGATTGGATTAAGGCAGGATGTGCTCCAAGAGAAACAGACCATGTTTGGGTCTATAGGGATGGCAGACCAGTAATGCCAAACTCCATTTTGTCGTCAATGGCAAGGATGTATCATGGCCAGGGACATTTGGGGAGGGATGCGATGATCAGGTCGTTCAAGCAGACCTGGTACAATGCAAAGTTCAGGACAATTGCAGAGAGCATCTGTCAAAGGTGTTTGATTTGTCAGCAATTTAACACTGGGAAAAAGACAGTGGTGAGTCTGGGAACAATAGGCAGAGAAGGAGGTCCTTTTACAAGAATGCAGATTGATTTCATTGAAATGCCCCAAGTGAACAGACTGAGGTATGTTCTAGTGGTAGTCTGTTTGTTCTCAAGATGGGTGGAGGCCTATCCGACTAGGAGAAATGATGGAGTAACAGTGGCAAAATTACTGTTAAGGGAGTTGATTCCTAGGTACGGGTTTCCAGTAACGATTGAGTCTGATAGAGGTGGACATTTCTATAATGAACTCATGAGTTTGATTTGCGAAGCATTAAGCATACAGCAGAAGCTACATTGTGCATACAGACCAGAGGCTTCTGGTGTGGTTGAGCAGATAAACGGCACAATCAAGAACAGGATTGGTAAAATGTGCTTAGCCACTGGAATGAAATGGCCCGACGTCTTGCCTCTAGTGCTAATGACTATTAGATCTACTCCAGATAGAACTACTGGTTTAAGTCCGCACGAAATAATCATGGGACGTGCAATGCGCCATGCATTTGTACCTGTCAATAAGTTGATGACAATAACTGATGACATGATTTTGGATTACTGTAAAGGCCTGGCTGACGCAGTTCATTCTGTGTTTCACCAGGTTGGAGAAGAAGCTACCACACTTGAGAAGAAGCAAGCTCATGATCTGAGTCCAGGAGACTGGGTGAGGATTAAGGTGCACAGAAGAAGAAATTGCTTAGTTCCAAGGTGGGGAAGGCCGAGACAAGTCATTATGACTACGACAACTGCAGTGAAGTGTGCTGGTGTGAAAAACTGGATACATGCAAGTCATACTCTGAGAGTTCCAAACCCAAAAGAGGGAACTGGTAAAGAGTACTTTGAAGAATCGGATTCCAGTGATGATGAAGACTCAGAACCAGTGAGAAAAAATCAAGGTTCAGGAGAAGAAGCTTTTTCTACAAGTTCAAGAGAACCATTGGGAGTCTCAGAAAGGAGATCAGATTCTGTAAGAGAGCCTGAAATTTCAAAAAGCAGTGAAGAAGAAAGAAAAGAGAAGAGCAATTCCACAGAGATTACTCCTGAATCAGAAGAGGAGGAGACTGAAGAACCACTTGAGATTATACCTGAAGAAGAAGGGTCAGAAAAAGATAGAGAGGGACAGATTGCGGAAGACCCCCGAGGAGGTGTAGGGAACATTCTTGACAAGCTAGGTGAAGGGACAAGTAGACAGCAAGAAGATTGCGTGTCGGAGACCCGAGGAGAGACAGGAGTAGGGAAGTCTCAAACAGTGGTGAAAGAAACTGTGGAGAAAAAGAAAACTGCTAGAAAACGAAAACAGGAGGCACTTGAAACAGAATTGGATGAGAGTGAGAATGAACAAACAGAGGGTCGAGTTCTGAGAAAGAGAGCTTGGATTGGAGAAAGAAATAAAAAGTAAATTAGGCTGAAAAAGGTGATAAAAGGAGATCGTTGGCCTAACAACAGAGTAAAGAGATTGAGATACAGAGTAATAAGAGCAAATACATCAAAAGCTGAACAAGTGAATGAAGTATCGAGTCAAAATGAAGTAAAAAGAAAGGAGCAAGAAGAATCAAGAGAACCTGAGGAAATAAAAAGAATAAGAAGACCCAACCAAAAGTACAGATCACCGGAATGGTCTTATGTGGCACTGTCTGAAGAAGGAGAAGAAGAAACAGTGACTCGAGATAATCCAGAGGGGATCTTGAGAAAAGTGGTTGAGGAAAAAGAAGGAATCTTAAAAGTTATCCTGACTGACATTGGAGAAGAGTCAGAAGATGCACAGGATGTTGTTGATGATCTGATACAATTTGATGTTACTAAAGAAGAAGGAGTGAAGACTGATGAATATCCAAATTGAGTGAACTGAGAAATCACTTGGAGAAAAAGTGAAAGGAGAAAGTCTGAAAATCAGTTGTCTGAAGTAATCCAAAGTTGGGAAATTACAGTAGTGGAGTAGTAGAGGCTAAGTCAAAAGACAAGGTCAAAGTAGTAAAATGGCTAACATAGAGGATAATCAAAGTAGATGTGCCTTCTTTAGAAGATGGTGTAGAATGTGCTGCTGCTGTACTGGATTATTAATGCTACTATGGGGAGTTTTAGTTTTATTAGTTACTTTTAAAGTTACATTTGAGATGCATACAGAAAATATGACAGATATAGAGAAGAATTCGCAAAAAGTAGTTCCGACTAGAATTAGTAATACTTACATACACAAAGATAGGTCAATTAATAATTTTTCTAGTAATGTTTTTTCGAAGTTGCTATACGAATATGTGAAAACAATGGAAGTTAGGGATTGCTACGTTTGTATGCAATTACCTGCATCCGTTTCAGAGGGTGTTACTTATCATCATTTGCCAGCTACATATGGTATTTCATGTAGTATATTAAGTAGTGTTTTCTATTTGTTAGGGAAAATAGATTATAAGATGTCTAACAGAGATAGTATTTTTGGGCATTTGCCAATGAACAAAGAGCTGAATCCAGCTAAAGAAGCTAACACTTTTGGTGAGATTTTTATTGAAGAGAAAGGATTAACATTAGATTACATTTTTAAGAATAATTTAACTTGCAGTCTGAAAGAAGAGGAGAAAGCTTTCCTGGATATGGTAGAGGAAAGGAGATTGAACATGCATGAGAAAGCAGGGAAACATAAAGTAAGTGAGACAATTTGGGACATTGAGATGGGAAAAGAATTGAGAAATGGGGCTAGTCCAACTTTAGCTCTAGATGCACCACAGAAGGGTAAGCTATGCATTACAAGGAGGAAATCCCAATATGATACATATTTTGTTGGGACTAGTGAGTGCCATGATACATACTTCATTGCAACGGGTTGGGGTTTCAGAGGTGGAGAAGATACAGTTTTTCCAGGAGTGTATTATGTTTGTGGGAACAAGGCTTATTACAAGTTGCCTGACCATTGGTATGGCACGTGTTATGTGGGCCTGGTCTTTCCAAAGATTTTTCATATAGATAAAATAAGAGATGTAGAACATATTAATTTACTAATGCGTTTCAAGAGAGAAACCTGGTCTGAAATAGTGGGTGATATTTTTGGGGTTTTAATTCCAGCAGTGGGAATTTCTTTAAATGCTTATGGAATTCGGAAATTGTCAACAGTGGTGGATCGCTTATCGACAAATACCGCTGGAGGGTTTCTTTTAGTGAATACGGAATTAAGTGCCGTACGTGCCATGTCAATGCAAAATCGACTTGCCCTTGATATTCTATTGGCCAAGGAGGGTGGAGTTTGTGGAATGCTGAAAGTTCAACATTGTTGCACTTACATTCCAGATGAAAGCAAAGACCTGAAGGTCTATATTAAAAATATTACTGATTTGCATGAAGAATTAGTACCACTTGAAGCTGAGAGTTTATGGACTAAAATAGCTAATAAGGTGATAGCTGTTAAAGATTTTATTGCAAAAATAGGTAGTACTATTATAGGTAGAATATTGTTTCCTTTAACTTGTATAATTGTTGCTTTATCGATACTGAGATTAGTGTGTGTGTGTTGTAAAAACAGGAGAGGGAAGAAGAAATTAAATAAAGAGAAGAAAAACAAAAGGTTGAAAAGAGAACCACAAGAAATTGAATTAGAAGAATTGAGGGAGAGTGTTTATTTAGAAACAAAGAGGGATGATGAAAGAGTGACTGGTGTGTAGTGTTGTGTAAGGAGAAAAAGACATTTCCGATTTCTCCTAAAATGGGACTAAATTTTCACTAATTTTTTTTTTGGGTTTATTTGGTGATAAAATCACCAAAGGGGGGATTGCTATAGCAGAGTTTTCAGTTTGAAAATTAACTGGGTTTTGAAGCTCTGGCATGTCTATTTGTTATATTAATTTATTAATTATTAATTATTAATTATTTGTCTTGTGTAAGTGTTTATACTAATCAACTTGTTTGTTTTAACAAGAGAGAATTACACGTGGGAACGCATAAGTGTGCTGTTTAATAATAATGTGCGTGTTTACATGTTTAAAGATTGCTGTGTGCTGTTTATTTTTAAGCACAAAACGCTTTTTGAATTAATGCTTTTCTATGTTGCAAGAGCTAGATAATTACATACACATAAGGGTATTAGTGGGGTTAACACTGTTCAATCACTATGCTGTGGTAACGTTGTTTTTGTCTCTTTTAATTAAGATGGTCTATTGTGGCCTATTGTGGCCTAAGTAAAGATGGCCGACATGTAGAGCCTGGCCTCGAGTAGAAAACTGTGACGAGAGAGAGCCTTGCTGAATATGGTCCTGAAGTCAGCTGACCACAGTCCTTGCTTTGCCTGGTTAAAACTTTCCGTGAGGACAGTAGCAGTTTTGGGCGATCTCCAAATGAAATGAAACGTCCTTGGCAGCTTTGGGAAACAAAGGAGCTTTAAAGAAAGACTCTGAACTATGATCTCATTGCCGAGGAGATGTGGAAACTACAAGATACAGTTGTTTTTTTGGTTCCTGTTCCGTTATGTTTATTTTGTGATTTTTCCTGAGCGGAGATTTTCAAATGTAGCGATGCTACATCCTTTCCTTCTCGCTTTGCTCAGAGGTTCGACGGAAGAAGTTAATACAAAATGTGTCTTTCCTTTGTTTAATTCACTATAAGAATTGTTAGCCTAGAGAGGGTTTTTGCCACTTGCCATTTGCCTTTTGCCGCGTTCCGAATCTGCGTTGGTGAGGATCGTTGCTGAGAGGACTTCGTCTTGAGAGACTTTACCGAGAGACTTGTCCTGACCCGTTCTGACATTTAGCTAGAATAGGTAACTATGAGAAAAATGATTTATTCTGATTGATTTTCTTTGACTAATTTTAGATAAAGCAATATACTTTTGAATATGGTGTTGGTTATTATTTCTTGTCAATTATTGAGTATTATATTTTGATTATTATTGTATAGATTGTTTAGATTATGTTTAAGGGCAGTCACAATAACTAGATCTTATTGACCTCGATATAGATGCAGGGTGTTTAGGAGTTTTTCTTTCCACAGGTTATTGCTGGTAGAGTATTTGAGCGTATGTTAGTGAAATGGGCCCTAGTGTATGAAGAATGTATGTGCGTGTATCTGTGAGATTACTCTATCCGTGGAAGTAGGGATATTATATACACCCTGATCTCTATCAGACTCACTTTTAATGATCTGGTGCCCGGGGAATGGGATACCTGGGGCAGAAAATGGGTCAGGGAGGGAGGCCACATTGCCTCTCTCCCCTTTATTTGAAGGAGTGGCTTTGGGGGATGGGGTCCTCAGGGTCTAACAATGCTCGGGGAGGGAGCCCATGTGGCCCCTCCTCTTTAAATTAAAAGAATGGCCCTGGGTGAGGGCCCCCCAGGCCCTAAAAAGACTCAGAGAGGGGGGGTACATGCCCTCTTCTCCTTTACTGAAAATAAACAGCCCTGGTGAATGGGGATCTCCAGGGCCTAAACAGACTCAGGGACGTTGGCCACCCAGCCCCCCTCCCCTTTTTGTAGTTTTTTGCCCAGGGGTGGGCTCCCCAGGGCCTATAATGGCTTGGGAAGGGGGCTACATGGCCCCCCTCCCCTTCAAAAAAAGTGCCTGAGAGATGGGGTTTCTTGGGCCAACCACCTGCGTGCACAGTGAAGGCCGTCTGCAGCGTGAGTTTGGCTGCCTTTGGGGTGGTTGGCCTGGTCTCACTGTTTAGCCCTCTGAGTCTTCACTCTCACCCATTGCTGTTTCCCCCGACTTTCACCTTCCATGTTGCTTATCACAACCCCCTGTATTGCTTCTACCACCCTCCTGCCCTCCCTATGTTGCTTCTGCACCCCTCCTTCCAGTGTGTTGCTTCCATGTACCCTCAACGTTCCCCTGTGTAACTTCATTGGCCGGTGCTGCTTCCCCTCGACTCTCCCATGGCTTCTGCTACTTCCACCTGCATTACAAAAAAAAACACTTTTGTGTGTTTCATTTTCTTTTAGAGTTACTGATCTAACTTAGATTAGTAACTAAAAAGAAAAAGAACATGGCACGCATCATTTTGTAGGTGCACGCATGCGTGCTGTGTCAAATACTTTAGCCATGCTGCACAGCATTGGGTATAATGTGCATCCAAACATCCAGCAATTGACAATGGCCAATTAGCCCCAAAGGCTAGACCTATTGGCTTTGCCAAGGCTGATTTACTTCTCCCAGCATCTCACCTACATCCCGAGCTGGTCCTAGAGCCCTAGCTGCCCTGGTCAACAGCCCGAAGTATGACTCATTACACCTCGCCCTTTGAGGCATGCGTGCAGACACTCAACAGACATAATGCACATGATCGACTACAATCCTTTTTTCACCTGTTGTAATCACATGTATCTCGTTTTCATACACACGCACACACACAAACACACATACACAGAAACACACATCCGTGAATTTTTGAAAAAATAATCAGCAATTTATTTTGCTTTTTGCTTTTAAAGTGTCTACTTTTCGCAGTCACTGAGAATATAAAGTGTTGTGGTTGAGATTTTTTAAAGGTGTTGTTTTAATGTATTAGAAGTGAGAAATGGCACACAAAGCATTAGCTTTTTTTTTTTAAACAAAATACAAGCACTTGAATCAGTAACAGCATGCCAGAAGCTCTTGTTAAGAACCATAAAAGCATCTTAACAGCACCCTCCAGCCTGCTAATCATTCTTACATGTTATTTGAGAAAGAGCCAGTCTGGCATATCAACTGTCAAGCTTGGAAGAAAAGACTCCCTTGCATAAAATATTGCTGCATCCCCCATCTCCTGCCTCCCAAGGAAAATGCCTTGGATTGCCAGGTTATAGGGCCTGCCCTGCCTGTATCTCGATTCAGATTTGAAAACTAAAAGCACACTACACATCTGTTGTTCACTCACTCATCGTTACTCCTGTCAACAACTCAACATGAGTAGCACTTACCATGCAGCCTCAGCTAATCAACCCAAGAACTCAACAACGTGAAAAACCATTAGGCCTGATGGCCACTCACAAATGCACCCAAAAAGGCTTCAGCTCATACTGTCCATCCTGAGGGAGTATCCTCACCACCTTGTCAGTATTGTGGTCACAATATATCTCACATTTCATGGAAACTCAACTTTAGATCATATGCATTGAGAACATATTTTTCCTTAAAAAGTTCAGCACTTAAAGTTGCATCAATTGTTCAGTTACAGGAACATACCTGGCCCACGTCTCTGATGAGCACTAACCAATTCCTCAAATATAATTAACACTCACCTGCATCTCACATTTCATGGCTGTTCACCAGCACCTCACATCTGATAAACCCTCACAATCCCCTCACATCTCAAGAACATTGAGCAACTACTTTCACCTAATGGGCACTTGTGAAGTGAGCCGTGAATTATGATTTAGAATTGTTCACAATCTGGTTTCTATGATCCTACATTACAATGGGCTAAAGGGGTAAGATTAGCCTTGGAAATTTTCACAGCAGGGAAGAAGTTTATAGACTTCAATAATCTGTATCTTCTATTAATAAGCAATGAGAGATAGGTTGGAAGTGAATGATCGGATATAAATCCTATTAGATACAGTCTTCTAGTGTTTGAGAAGAAAGTAAGAAAAGCTTGAAGAGAAAGTTGTTGGGCTGGATGAGAGCTCTGGTACTCGGTAAAAGGCATTGAAGCCTGCTTAATTTGATCTATTAAACAGTATCTGATGAATTTCCTGAAATATAGGGAAAGAAAAGGTAGTCCTGAAGCTCATTCACAATCTGTGTTAAATATTATCAAGGAGGCTAATGATAGTTTTTTTGCAGAACATTCAGAGACACTGTGAATGAAAATTTGATGATGGCATACTTATACTCTTGCCATTAGGTGGGTTGTCCAAGTAAAGCATAGTGTGGGCCTGGAGCAAAACAATACATCTTCTGAACGCTTATCAGCCAACATTTGATGACCCCTCACTTTCCCATCACATGTGATGAGCAGGCGACGACAACTGCAATATCCTATCAGCCTAGTAATGGCCTCTACATCACAAGAGCCCTCAGGGGCCCCTCAGATCTTACAAGCCATCATGTGTCCATGACACTAATACGCACTTAGTAGCTCCTCACTTATGGAGAGCACTCACCAATCCCTTTTATGTAACAACCACTTGTTGGATGCATGCATATGTTATCTTATGTTGGCCTGATATAGGAAACAGCTTCTTGGTCTTGTAAAGTGACTCCACTAATAGAAAAACAGTAGAAAAGGTTCGAATAAAAATGTAAAAAAGCAAAAAACAAGCCAAAACAAATAATCTAAGTTAAATTGTCCATATAAGTATCAACAAAGGGCATGAAGTTACTCACCGAAAAGCTGAGTTTCCAGACCCTACCAAAACGTTATTTGTATATCATGCCTGTTGCATACTTGCCTGATTCTCACACCTGATGGGAACACACATGACAATACATGTGTAAGGGCCACTGGTATTTCTGCACATCCACTTTGGCACTCACATACATCAATTTTCTGAAGGACCTCTGGAATCTGGAAGCTATTACAGTAGTGGAAAATCCCCCAAACATCCAAACATGCTTCCCACCTGTAGAAAGAAATTGCAATGGATGATTCTTCTCTGTTTATCACTTGATGCCCTACTTATATCTTGGCTACACTGGCAAGATAATGGTCTGCCCACCACTTTTAGATGCTGGTGGACCTTAGGTTTAATTACGGGGGAGACTACTCCATCTCCGATTAAACCCCTCTGCAGAGTAAGGGCTGTCCTAGATAGACGTACCTAATTTAGATGGGTGGAATTAGAGGTCAGTTTTCACTGCCTGACACTGCTAGGAAAATCCTGGTGATAAGGGATAGCTACATGCCCCCTCACCATGCAAGACTACTACCATGGTGACAGGAGCATTTTCTTTTTAGGAAAAAAAAAGAAACAGTCTGGTGCAGGGCTCCACCTGTTTTGCTGATGGAGCCCTGCATCAAACAGTATACAGCCCTGACAGGAACAACCTTGACAGAGGTTCCTGCCTATGCTTTAGAAATGACTTTCAGTTTGGTGTTGTAAATTTGGTGGGCGGCTCCTTGACAGAGAAATGGGTCACCTACCTAGATATAAGACAAACCCTTCATCCACAAATTAGAGGTTTTCCCAATAAACTGTAAATCAGGCCTTGGGTTTAGTTATTCCTAATAATGCAATGAAGGCGGTCCTGATGGGAAGGAGTCAACGTATCCCTGAGCAGCGTCCTTCCAAAACAGTTATATGCTACAATACTGAGGACATTAATATTATCTGAAATGAATGTCATAACCAAAGTATTGCCTAACAAAAAAGTGTCGGTATCATCAATGTAATTATATATAGGTAAGTATAGATCCCTATTTTTAACGCCATATTTACATACTTTGAAAATATGTTTATCTTCAAGTGTCATATATGTGTGGGAGTTAAATTCATGTTGTAAATATTGTTGAGTATTACTGATGAATTGTACTCACAAATAATTAATTAATAAGTTTTACAGTTTAAACAAATTTAATATATATCTTATAAGTGGGTTTTATTAATGCATTTTAGTTAGCCACATGTTTATGAAAACTGTCATATTAGCTAAATGGATGCTGTTTTGCGCCGTGTGTCATCGCTCTTGCTTTCACCCATCCCATCAGGTTCTCTGTAACTCTTCTTAGGCTATGCAAAACAGGAGACAAAATGACATCATCTAGTGTTTTTAAAAAATGTGCCTGTAACATAAATTAACTTTCTGGTGTTCGAATCCTGTTGTTAAATATCGCCTTAGTCCAAGGACTATTCTGCTGCAATTCAGCTATTGGGTTAGCACGCTCATTTAACACTGCAATTTAGGCCTTTATCACATTTATTCTGTACTGCTTAGTTTTGTGATTTTTGTAATAAACCATTTAACTTTTCCCTCAATCCACAAAAGTTTTTTTGCTAAATGGATGGTAGTGTACTGTTCTCTTACACTAGATCAGATCAGAAGCAGAGCCTCCTGATGTAAATGGCAAGAGTTTTTAACATTTCAAGGTGTCACATTTTTGGTGTCCAGCCCTGATTATCAGGTTACAGGGGTTCCACTCCCACATATGTAAAGTTAATCATGGAAAACCTACACCTACTTAGACATACTTACCTTGATGATATTTTGGTAGCCAATATTCAGGCTACAAAAGGTATTAAATCCACATTTTCTGGTAGCATACCATCCTGGACATCAGCAAAACACCTAGTGTGACACTAGGTCCTTGTGGCAACTCCCCCTGCGATAGTACTCCTCTCCAGCTTGTCTGCAGTCCTTTACCCTCTGCACCCTGAGTACCTGCTGTCCTCTGTTTCTGCCTCCTCTGCTCATTTTTTTGCTCTCTGTTTTGCCCTCTTCAGCACTGTTTTGCATTTTCTCCTAATTTTTATGCCCTCTGTTTTGCCTTTTCTGCTTGTTTTTCTACCCAAGCCATTTCCCTACTCCTGCCACACAGCGCCCGCCCTCCCCCCAGGTCCTATCTAATGGAGATCACAACACGACCTCGTTGAGCAGGTACTCATGTCAGATTCCCATGCGATAGTTCTCCTGTGCAGCTTGCTGCTGCCTATCTACCTGCTGCCCTCTGTTTGTGCCACCTCTGCTTATTTCTTGCTCGGTTTTGCCTTTTTCCGCTAATTTTCCTGCTCTCTGTTTTGCCTTTTTCTGCCCTCTCGTTTGCCTTTTTCTGCTAGTTTTTTTTTCTGTTTTACCTTTTCTGCTCTTTTTACTGCCCTCTGTTTTGCCTTTTTTTGCTAGTTTCTTCGGGCCATTTCCTCCTCCTGCCACCCAGTGCCCCACCCTCCCACCAGGTCCTACATAATGCAGACTGCAGTGTGACCCCATTAATCAGGTCCTCATGCCAGATCCCCCTGCAACAGTTCTCCTGTCCAGCATGCCCACGGTACACTACCCTTTGCTGCCTCTCTACCTATTGCCCTCTGTTTGTGCTTTCTCTGCTAATTTTTTGCTCTGTTTTGACTTTTCTGCCCTCCGTTTTGCCTTTTTCTGCCCTCTGTTTTGCCTTTTTCTGATAATTTTTCACCCCTCTGTTTTGCCTTTTCTGCTCATTTTGTTTTCCCTCTGTTTTGTGCTCTTCTGGTCTGTTTTGCATTTTCTGCCCTCTGTTTTGTCTTTTTCTGCTCGTTTTTCTGCCTTCTGTTTTGCCCTTTTCTGCTCTGGTTTGCCTTTCCCGCTCATTTTTCATCCCTCTGTTTTTGTCTTTTATGCTAGTTTTTCTTCCCTCATTTTTGCTTTTTTCTACTATGTTTTGGCTTTTTGCTTGTTTTACTGCTCTCAGTTTTGCCTTTTCTGCTTGTTTTTCTGCCCTCTATTTTGCCTTTTCTGCTACTTTGTAAGCCCTCTGCTTTGCCTTTTCTGATCCAAGTTTTTCCTTTTCTGCTCATTTTTATGCCCTCTGTTTTGCCTTTTTCCTGCTTGTTTCTTTCCTGCCTGCCGTTTCCCTCCTCCTGCAACCCATTGCCCCCCCAGGTCCTAATTAATAGAGGTCACAACATGACGCCGTTGAGCAGGTCCTTGTGCCAGATCCCCCTGCGACAGTTCTCCTGTCCAGAATGTCTGCTGCCTCTATACCTGCCTATATACCTGCTGCCCTCTGTTTGTGCCACCTTTCCTAATTTCTTGCTCGGTTTTTCCGTTTTCTGCTCATCTTCCTGCCCCCTGTTTTGCCTTTTTTTGCTTGCTTTTCTGCCATCGCGTTTGCCTTTTTCTGCTAGTTTTTTGCTCTGTTTGACCTTTCTGCTCTATTTTCTGCCCTCTGTTTTGCCTTTCCCTGCTAGTTTCTTTCTGGCCGTCCCCCCCCCCACCGCCACCCAGTGCCCCACCCTCCCACCAGGTCCTACTGAATGAACACTGCAGCGTGACCCCATTAAGCAGGTACTAATGCCAGACCCCCCTACAACAGTTCTCCTGTCCAGAATGCCTACAGTCCACTAACCTCTGCTGCCTCTCTTCCTATTGCCCTCTGTTTGTGCCGCACCTGCTCATTTCTTGCTCTGTTTTGCCTTTCCTGCTTTGTTTTGCCTTTTCTGCTCATTTTTCTGCACTCTGTTTTATCTTTTTCTGCTCATTTTTCTGGCCTCTGTTCTGCCATTTTCTGCTGTTTTTTTAATGCCTTATTTTGCCTTTTCTGGTAATTTTTCTGCCCTCTGTTTTGCCCTCCTCTGCTCTGTTTTGCCTTTTCTGCTCATTTTCCTGCCTTCTGTTTTACCTTTTTCTACTTGTTTTTCTGCCCTCTGTTTTGCCTTTTTCTGCTAGTGTCTTCCAGCCATTTCCCTCCTCCTGCCACCCAGTGCCACACTCTCCCCCCCGGTCCTACCGAATAAAGGCTGCAGCGCAACCCCATTGAACAGGTCCTCATGCCAGATCCCCCTGCAACAGTTCTCCTGTCCAGCGTGCTCACATTCCACTACCCTCTGCTGCCTCTCCGCCTATTCCCTCTGTTTCTGCCTTCACTGCTAATTTCTTGCTCTGTTTTGCCTTTCCTGCTTGGTTTTCTGCCCTCCATTTTGCCTTTTCTGGGTTTTTTTTCTGCCCTCTGTTTTGCCTTTTCTGCTAATTTTTCACCCCTTTTTCCTTTGCTGCTCATTTTTTTGCCCTCCATTTTGCCTTCTCCTGCTCTGTTTTGTATTTTCTGCCCTCTGTTTTGCATTTTCTGCTCGTTTTTCTGCCTTCTGTTTTGCTCTTAACTGCTCTGTTTTGCCTTTCCTGCTCATTTCCCTGCCCTCTGCTTTGCCTTTTCTGCTAGTTTTTCTGCCCTCTGTTTGGCCCTTCTCTTCTCTGTTTTGCATTTACTGTTTGTTTTTCTACCCTCTGTTTTGCCTTTTTGTTCGTTTTTCTGCCTCTGTTTGGCCTTTCGTGCTCATTTTTCTGCCCTCTGTTTTGCCCTCCTCTGCTCTGTTTTGCTTTCCTGCTCATTTTACTTCCCTCTGATTTGCCTTTTTCTGCTAATTTTCCTGCCTTCTGTTTTGCCTTTTCTGCTTGTTTCGGACCTCTCTTTTGCCTTTTTCTGCTCGTTTTCTGCCATGTTTTGCCTTTTCTGCATGTTTTTCTGTGCTCCAAATAGCCTTTTCTGCTCATTTTCTGACCTTCATTTTTGCCAACCTCTGCTCTTTTTTGCCTTTTTCTGCTCATTTTTGTACCCTCTGTTTTGCCTTTTTCGTTCATTTTTCTGCCTCTGTTTGGCCTTTCCTGCTCATTTTGATGCCCTCTGTTTTGCCCTCTTCTCCTCTGTTTTGCCTTTTCTGCCCTTTGTTTTGCCTTTTTCTGCTTGTTTCTTCTCGCCGTTTCCTCAAGACCGGGGAGATTTTGTTGTTGGGTAATACTCTGCTCATAAAGGGGGTTTACAGTTTATCAGGATACAGTAAAATACATAAGTCGTCTCTCATGTGACAAGAGAACAATGGATGAAAATGAGAAACCTGGATGAAATGGAATAAAAATGATGAAATTGGATTAATGTTTGGCATTATAATTATGCTCAAAGTAATGCTGTGCGTTCGGCATTGGGGTGAAGCATCGCCTCATTTCGACTACTTTTAGAAAGTTGGCATTTTCTTGTGTTAGCCATTTGGTGTCTGCAGCCTGTCTCTGGGTCACATGACTGGATGTGGGTGACAAATGGGCTTTGTGTATCCCACATAGACAGCAGAACACAATGGGAGCTTAGGTGTGACTGGTTGGGTCATCGCTGGTAGGATGAGAGGGAGGAGCTGGGCAAAGCCCCACTTGCACTTGAATGGGTTGTGTCTTGCCTTCACACAAAGGGCTGCATACCTCTTGTAGTTAGTCTGGAGCCGGTGCCAGGAAGGCAGGGCATCCATGAACTTCAAAGGCATACCTCTGGAAGCTTCTCCCCACTTAAAGACACAACTGTGTATGAAAGAAGGACCTCAGACACAAACTCTTCAGTACACTTCTGGTCCTGCAGATACTCTGCCTGGAGGAAAGACTGTTGTGCTGCTACAAGAACTGCCACTCTGCTGGACTGCTGCTGTAAAGGAACTGCTGTCCTGATGTGCTGACCTTCTGCCTCCTGCCCTCTTTCCTGGGGAAGAAGAACTGGGCATGCAACTTCACCTTGAATCCAGGATCCTAAAGTGACTCAAAGGGCTAGCCTGCTGGCCTCCTGGTGGTCTGAGCCCCAGGGACATAAAAGTCTCCCCAACCAGCTCCTGGACTCAACTGCAGTGAATGCATGATCCACAAGTGGTGCCTCTCAGGTCCTGAACTCTGTTTGTGGCTTACAAGCTCTTGAAATAAAGCTTTTAGCTCTCTGAGTCTCTGTGACCACGAATGGGACCTTTTCTCACCGGAACCATGCCACTTGGACTGAAATTCAGCAAAATCCCATCTCTTCACAGAGCAAGCATCACTCGCCCGTGTAGTACTGCCACCGTGAAGCTCCAGCCTGTCCATCCGCGATGCCAGGCCAGCTCTTCACCCCAGGCCAACCACCGCCAGCTACACTCTCCATGCCACACTCTTCAAAGCGAACTGGACTCTTGGCACAAAACTTGAGAAGGGAAAACTTCAGCAGCACTAATCTGGGACTGTGTCAAACCCACGCTCCACCGCAGTCGGCCTGAACTTTTGACCTTGACCCGCCCCTGCAGGTTCAACTGATTGGATTTTTATCATTTTGGTCTTGTGTTATTTATTAAATTAAGCTCTATTTTTGAAAATTAGTGTGGGATCTTTTTGTGTGGTGTTTTCACTGTTTTACTTTTTGAATTGTTGCACAAATACTTTGTCTCTAAATTAAGCCTGCCTGCTCTGTGACAAGCTACCAGGGAATTGAGCGCATGTTAATTTGGGGTTTGTTTGTGCCTTATCCTGACAAGGATTATGGTTGCTGCTTCACCAGGGTTCACAACCTAGTCAACCAACAACCCAATTTCTTATAAGGATCAAACCCAGAAATCATTCATGTTTGAGCGAATTAATGAATAACGGAATAAATTAAAGCATGCATGTCGACTTAAAGAGAGCGCAGAGGCCTTCAAAAGGCATTCTGACTAGGTCAGAGACAGGCTTCAAGGTGCATTAACAAATTCAGTTTTCAGAGTTGTTCTAAGGTCTGTGTGGTAAGATAATACAAAGATTATAATGGATGAGTAATTCCACTGCTCTGGCATGACATAAGAGAACAAAAAGATGAGGATGCATGATTCAACAAAATAAAATTTTGCTAGTATATTAATGCTAAATTCCTGTGAATTACAATGCATTTTTATAGCACATTTCAAAAATAATTGAGCAAATAGAATGGGTATCTGCATAGTACTTTACCAGATGAACCTGCAACCTTGAAGGATGCTCCAAGCTGAAGAAATGTGAAAGGTATGTCCTCATTGAACTGGAGTATTTCAACATCGTTATGTGCAGGGCTGGCTTGGCACCAATAGAGACCAGTGCAACATTCTTTGGGTCTGACTTAGATCTTGGTGGGATTACCATCATCCTGCCACGACGGCACTCCCAAGTACTCAGTAGCGCTTTCGGCAGTTTGCCCACCTTATTTAGATGTTGCAGATAGCGGCAGAAGACCACCGTGGCAGCGGTCTTCTCTACTGGCTAGCAGTACCTCAAAGCTGTGAGGCTGGCTGGATTGCACTGAGCCGATTTAGATGTTCCTGTTGTGCTGGTGGCGTCCTGGCGGTAGTGTCCTGACGGAGCGAGGTTCATGGTGGTGTGGAGACAGGTAAGGACAACTTATTTAAACATCAGTACACATGAGTCATGTTTGCATGTAAACCATATGTAGACAATGTGATATGCCCCATTGTGCTACTTTTTGCATGCAATTAACACAACATACACATACTATTGAATGTACACCCACAGGCACCACTAGCATAACACCCCCAAACACCACAACAAGAAATATTTTTTTCAAGTGTCACTACAGGTGTTTTCAATTTACCTTGATTAGTAGTAACTGAACAATACTGCATGGCACACTCATAAGTAAAATATTGCATGTAGTAGTAATGCAGACGGCTATACCAATTGTCAATATATGATACATAGGACAAATGTAAAAGTAGCTTCCATAGATCTCAGCGACAATGGAGTCATTCGGCATCATGGTGGAGTTGGTGCAGAAAAGTAGGGAACTCGGAGATGGAGTACAAGACAGAAACAGAAGCAGGAAGCAGGAAAAAAGATAGGTTGTTACCTAATTTCCTTAGGTTCTGCCACCTCGAAGTAGGAGGGATTCCCACTACAGATGCCATGGCGGGAAGGCACATCGTAATCAGCTTGGCAGGAATGTGGGATGGAGAGTCCTCCCGATTACCTGGTCCAATCACTCGATAATTACCTTTGAACTCAAACATGATGGGAGGGGTCCTACAGATTCAAAAGATAAGAAGGAGATTACGACCAGAGCCTGGGGGAAAGTCGATGTTATACATCTAGAATCTTCCCTCATGGAATCAATGCCTATAGACTCACCCGACCCTGAAGTAGCAACACGCCTGTATAACAAATGGTTAGACGAGGCGTGTCTACTCGCAGCCCCCCCTAGAAAATGGATACCGAGAAGGGTCCTACCTACGGCCCCTTGGTATTCAGATGAGCTCAGAGAAAAAAAACTACTTTGCAAACGGGCCGAAAGACTGTGGCAGAAAAACTATGCAACGGCTGATAAATTGGACCTAAAATCAGCGATTGCAAGTTATAAAGTATCCCTCCTGTTAGCCAAGAAAGAATATTTCTCACTTCAAATTACTAAAGCCAAATCTGACTCGAAGGAGCTTTTTAAAACAGTCATCAAACTATCAAACCCTAGGACGCCCAGCGGTCCAGTCGCACCTGACTTCTGTAATACTGTTGCTGCTTTTTTTAAATCAAAAGTAGAAACTATTTTTTCCTCTCTGTCAGACCAGGTTAATAAAAAGCATTTGGACTCTACCATTAATGCTCCCTCTCCCCCGGCCAGTACCCTGGATCATTTTTCTCCTCTGAATTCAGAAGAAACAATGAATCTCATGAACAATATAAAATCAGGCGCTCCCAGTGATCCCTGTCCTACTTGGATTATTAAACAGCTTGCGGATATAACCTGCAGGGTTATAACCCCCCTTTTTAACAATATATTCTGTACCGCTATTTTTCCCAGCCCCTGGAAAAAGGCATCAGTGCTCCCTCTCTTGAAGAAACAATCTTTGGACCCTAAAGATCCAGCTAACTATCGCCCTATCTCCAGACTGCCCCTACCAGCCAAAAGTCTTGAAAAAGCCATGAATAAACAACTCAGTGATTTTCTTCTTTTGAATGACTCTTTGGATCACTCACAATATGGCTTCAGATCTCATCATAGTACCGAGCTAGCTCTTATCAAATCGACTGAGAAGATCAGAGAAGTCCTGGATAAAGGAGGTAGCGCGATGCTTATCCTTTTGGACCTATCCGCGGCCTTTGACACCATGCATCACAAAGTACTGCTCAATCGGTTGTCAGAGATCGGGATAACAGGACAAGCATGGAAGCTGCTTGATTCCTTCCTGAAGGATAGACTTCATATAGTCGAACTAAATGATGCTACATCTGAACCCTTCTCCCTGCCTTGCGGGGTGCCGCAGGGCTCTTCTTTGAGCCCCACACTTTTTAATATCTATGTGGCACCCCTGGCTGGCATCATTAGATCTTTTGGGTTCCAACTCACCTCCTACGCAGACGACACGCAAATTGTGCTGTCTGTGAGGGAGGGAGCTGAAAAGGAAACAGGAACCCGCTTTTCGCAATGCATGTTATCCATCTCCAGATGGATGTCGGCTAATTGCCTTAAGCTTAATTCAGCTAAAACAGAAGTGGTGAGGTTTGGTAATAACCCTCGTATGTGGACACCCGATTGGTGGCCTGACTCACTCGGACCTTGCCCCACACCTTGTAGGAAAGCTAAAACTTGGGAGTGGTGGTCGATGATAAACTCAGTATGGGGGACCAAGTGAGCAGGGTTACCTCAGGATGCTCTATGGTACTCAGAATGATCAGAAAAATCAGGTCATATCTTTCTGAGGGGTGTCTCCGTACAGTGGTGACTGCACTCATATTATCTCGTCTTGACTACTGTAATAGTCTTTATGTCAATATGCAGTCGCAACATCAAAACAGGCTGCAGGTTATTCAAAATGCAGCTGTCAGACTTTTGACCCAGACTCCCAGATGTGTGTCAGTTAAAGGTGATCTGAAGACATTGCATTGGCTCCCGACCCACCTGAGAGCCAGGTTCAAGGCTTCGTGTATAGTGTTCAAGGCCTTGAACGGGACAGGTCCTGAGTTTCTTAAAAACAAGTTTTCCTGGTATACTCCATGCAGAATGCTCAGATCTACTGGAGCTAAGCTAGTGAAAATTCCTTGCATCAAAAAGGTAAATTGGGGAGGAAGGAGCTTTGTTTATGGGGCCTCAAAAATCTGGAATGAACTTCCTTTCATGCTGAGAAATGCATCAGATTTTAGCTCCTTTAGGAAAAATCTCAAGACTTGGTTTTTCTCTCAGTTTTAGTTTCTCACTTTAGCGTAGGTTATCATTTGCTTAGCGCCAGGACACCGCAAGGTAATTGTGCGCTTTATAAACCCTAATAACATAACATACCATAACAGCCGATTCTGCCTATACGACCAGGGACATGGTTGGGAAATACTGGTAGTTTGAAGGACCACGGCGAGCTTTCTTCTATGGACCTGCCAACATCTCAATATTGGGGGCGGACCGCCAAGCCAGCGGGCAGGAAGCTCACCAAAAATGTGATGGTGGGACCCGATCTGCCAAGTCTAAATGAGAACCTTTGTTGGTGCCCCCCCACCAAAAAAAACTCCTTCTTCATGAATTCCCTCTCTACTATGCTCCTCCAGTGTTGAGGAGCACTGGTTGAGCATGGTAGTGAGTGCATTCATGGCCCCTCTCTTACATGCATTTAATTTGTTTTTATTGAATTACTCATGCCAGTATAGAATGTGGGAACACATTATACAGCGCCAAAAAATCCTACCTGGGTAAATCAGTCTAAAGGAAATGTTACAAATGATAATGAGAATTGCAAGGTGAAGGAATCACATGTAACTGGTACTAGCAGGCAGTATATTGTAAGAGTATTTGGTCTGGAGAAGCACAAACTCAGGTTTAAAATGTGCCACAGTGGTCGACTTTACTAATAAGAATGCATGTCTAACAAAATGAACCCTTTTTAAACAACATTAGGATAATGAAAGACTTGAGAAAAAAACATATTCTTACCTGTACCATGAAGATTGCATGCAGCTCTTTGATGACAGTTCATAGCTCACTGTGCTTTATTAGGGTTGAAACTTATGAACTGCAAGTAACAAAAGGATCTCTGTGACAAAAGCAATAACCCACTGAGTGATCCACATAAAATACAGTTTAGTGGTTTGAGTGGTACACGTTCTCTGCAGCAGGCATAATCTCCCTCTGCACTGCTTTATCATGAGTAGAAACTGCCACTAGACAAAACTCTGATCTTTCTCCAGCAGGAGCATTAATCAAAAGTTATCTTTACAATTTTATTGTTGCCTGTAAACTGCTGGACACACAAGGAACTCTGCAGCAGGCTTTAAACCCCTGTTATTTCTAAACAGGGAGCCCCTCGAAGTTAGCGCCAGGCGCATCTGCACCAGCCACACCATCCTATGGCTGGCCCTATTTATCCGACACATTGAACACAATTTAATTGACTAGTAAATTCATGTATGAAATTTTAAAGGTAGCATTATGAATCACATTACACAATCTCATTACAAATTGCAAAGGTTAGGGTTACAGGCATTCCTGTTTCAGACTACTGATCTTTGCCTACGTTATCACAAAGCATGGTATGTACAATCATGAGTGACATGAGAGATAATGATCCTTGGTGTCATTTCATTAGAGTCATATGAGGAAGTGGAAGTGATATCACATGACTCGTCATTCTGGGCTATTTTTAGATCTGGTTGCAGAGGGGCATATTTGCGGGGGGATTGGGTCACCAGAGCGTCAATTTGTTTGCCGTTCTGATGGCGCAATGCCCTGCACCATATTTACAAAGTAAATATGGTGCCCTTTCAGGCAGGTATGTGCATGAAAGGGGCTTGCAATGGGTATAGCTGGGGGTGATCCACCGCAACACCCACTGCTTTTGTCGCTGCCCCAGGTTTAAAAGAAGGTGTAAATCTGAGGCAGCGCCAAAAACTAAGGCCATGCAGTAGATGGCATTAGAATGACACAATGAGGAGAAATATTTGTATTTCTCCTCGTTTGTCTTTTTCTATGTGTGCTGCAATTTATGTGCCCCTTCCTGCACATAAACAATCAATAAATAATGGTGATTTGCTACTTCAGAATGCAGCACACATAGAAGTAACAAATCACCATTATTGATTGTTTATGTGCAGGAAGGGGCACCTTCCTGCACATAAACAATTATTCCCTGCAACGCAGGCATCCTTGCACTATGGCGCAAGGCTGTCTGCGTTGGCGCTAGGCAACTTTTTTTTGTGCCAGCACTATGGAAAACACCTGGGAGCACGTATCCCTGCGTTTTTGCGTTTTGAAAATCGCGGGGCGGGGCTTGGCACTTAAAAATTTGCAGCTGCGCTGAGCTCCATCATTTCTTTGCACATATACACATGGAGTTTTGTCTTTGTAGATTTCTTCATGGTTTAACAAAAACTACAATGAGAAATGCCGAGAGTGAGAGAGCGAGTGAGAGTGGGTTTCATATGTTTTTCACCCATTGACACTGGGCTTGCATAAACTGTCCATAAATTCCATGGCATTTTAAGGAGGGTTACATTTTTTCATTTGTGTTCTCATTGGGTTATTGGTCCTTTTGTTGGACTGATATACAACATAAGTCTACGTATATCATTTTATATATTTCTTTGACACAACAATCTAGTATTTTAAATGCTGATGAATAGCTTCTTTGATTATGAAATGCTTGTTCTTTGAATGCTTTACACTGACATAATGGCAATGTTCTGTTTACTAATCACCCTTCTGTGTTCATTTCAAATGACCTCACTGTTATATCTTGTTAGATTTACACTTTTATTTTCCAAAATGGGAAAGCATGCACAAACTACATCTTTGTCAAAAGTATCCACCATGCAACATCTTGCTTAGCAAATATTTAATTCCATTACTTACAAAGAAGCTTCATGTTCTGACTTCTTTTCATAACACTGTTCTGTGAGGTTGCAGCTTAATTCTGCTAATGCAGTCTGTTCATCAAAGGGGCTGAGTACCCTGAGTTACTGATGAATAATATTACCTCGGTATCTTAAACGAATTCTTCCGCTGTGGCCAGAAGTGGTCTTTCAGGGCAGAAATACCTGAAATGTGTGCTCACACCTATTAACTTGTGCGCTTTCGCATGCCCTGATCTGGAGGCATGCTGTAGTCGAGTATGGACTTGAAGCTCCGCCCATATTTTTCATTGGCTTGTGTCATTGTCCTTTGTAAATACTGGAATCTGATTGGTTAATAGGGGTGTTAGTCCCTCCTTAGTACTGCCTTGTCTTCATTTGTAACCTCCCATGAAGACAGGCCCTTTTACTTCTGTTGTTACACTGTAAGCACTATTTTCTTTAATGAGTTTCTCCTACTTCAGGCACGGCACGCATCCCTGCAACATTCAGCGCAACAAGTGCACTTTCACTTTCCAAACAGCACTGGACAATGGAGGCCGCTTATTTCAAATGAAATAGGTGTAGCATTTACAAGAGTTTGAGCTATTGGCATTGTAATTGACAATGCCTTTTATTTATGTGTGTTAGAACTGGGGGTCTCTAGTTGGTAGGTACCTTATTCTAAATAGGAACCCTTGCTTCTAGTCAGGGAAAGGAGGGACACACTCTCAGATAACCCCTGCTCACCCCCGGTAGCTTGGCACGAGCAGCGAGGCTTATCTCCAAGGCAATGTGTAATGTATTTGCAACCACACTCTCAGTAACACAGTGTTAACACCACAAATGGACACCACACTAGCTTTATAAAAATAGCGGTATCTTTATCAAACAGAATACGATGAGACCAAACAATAGAGATCCAACATATGCGTATTTGTAATATCTCACTTTGCTGGTTATTAGGCCAACAATCACTTGTAGGTTCTTGCGGTATTAATGAGCAGTTCACGATGATCTAATGCAGTCCTAATGCAATGCTATGCAGTCTGTAATGCAGTTCGTAATGTAGTAATAAGACAGTCCTTAATGCAAGTACTAATGCAGTTCATAACGCAGGAATAATGCAGTTCACAATGCAAGAATTATGCGGTCCGTAATGCAAGAATAATGCGGGTCGTAATGCAAGAATCAGGCAGTTCGTAATGCAAGAAAGAATGCGGTTCGTAATGCAAGAATCAGGCAGTTCGTAATGCAAGAATAATACGGTTTGTAATGAAAGAATAAGGCAGTTCGTAATGCAAGAATAATGTGGTTCGTAATGCAAGAATCAGGCAGTACGTAATGCAAGAAATAATAATGTTCATCAATCTGCGCGGTCAACTCAGGCACCACTAGGCCCCAACAACAGAGACAATGGTCGTAAGCTTAAAGTGGTGGCCCCGGTACTGCTGGGCAGGTAAGGGCCGCTCGGGTACTCAGCGCGTCTAACGCGGTGCAGCGGGAGAGAGATTGGAGCACTCCTGTACTCCTCCTGCACGCCTCCCCAGGCCACACACGCTTGCGGCTCCCGACCGGAGTCCAAGCCTTACCTGGGGGTGTGCAGATGTTTATTGTTACCCAAATCAATGGTACTCATTTTATCGACCTGTGGTGGAGTAATATCCACTGTAAACGTAACACCACACGTATGACTGACCACTTCATAGAAGTTGGTCACACCACCAATGACATGAGTTGGGTGGTGATAGCACAACTGGAGCCAAACACTACCAACCTCCAAAGCCACCTTCTAGAGAAAGAACAATGGTGGATCTATTGGTTGTCGACACATCTGAATGGAATGAACGATAACATTCCATGGAATTCTCTGAACAAATTACATTAAACTCACTCAAGCCTGAGATCTCCAGGAAACACCCCCCGTGACATTAACTTCACCTCACATTCCGAAAAATTGGCCATTACCATCTCAATAACTCCACTGGAGTTACCTGTCCTGCACATATTCTTTTTCACTACCAAATCACTCCAGATATCATTCACCGATCTCTGATAATCTCTGATCATCCCTAATCGCCCTACTTCTAAAATGCCTTTATGTGAGGGGGAAACTGGTAAACACATTGAGTACCCTAACGGTTTGCCATAAATCAATCCAAGCGCAATACAGCACATTAAGAAATGTTTTACATGTAAAACGACATTATAGGCCAGCAGGTTACAGGCATGAGACATCGCACTTACGGTTCAATGCACCACGTAGTGTAACTAATTGTAAGACGCCTCCCAGTGCCCAAACAGTTCAGAAGTCTATGTCCTCTGATAATCCCTAATCACCCTATTCACACATAGCATTCGTATAATGCCTTTACGTGAGACTGAAACTGGTAACTACATTTGGAACCCTAATGTCTTTTTGCATAAGTTACTCCAAGCATAGCGCATTACTAAATAAAAACGACAATACAGGCCATAAGTGCGGAGGCATGAGAAGCCACACTTACAAGTGACCTCACCACTTACTGAAACTAACTGCAAGGTGCGCTCTAGTGCCCATACAGTTCAGAACGCTGACACGTTAACGCGGTTACACGACTTCACTCCCGCAAAACTGACTTCAAAAGATGACGGCTCCAGCCTCGGGTATCGTCGCGATCCCGAGAAGACTGGAGTAGGTGTTACTAGCGGGCAGCCAGCCTTGACAAAGTAAGGTTTTTCTATAGACCAGGTCTGATTCAGGACTTTACATGTAAAACCCCCATTAACTTGACTTAAACGCCACCCATTTCAGTCCCAAGTGCTTTAACGAGCTTCACAATGCTTTTACCGTCTTCCTCACAGTGTGTGACTACAGGCGCTCGCCCCTTCAGGGATCTGTAACAGCTATTAAAAACATGTAGCTTGTGTAATTATGATCTCTTTCTCCTTCTGACAATATGAAAGCTTTCAATTTTAATTTGTTGTAATCTATGGATATATACGCACACACTTCAAATAAATCTGTGCACCATTGTAGCGGTCTAGTGTTCAGCTAGACCCGTGACCCTGTCCGGAAGGACCCCCACACTTTGTATCACTCTCTGGCCAGGCGTGGCCAGAGAGCTTAAATAAAGGGGCCGAAGTCGCATGGGACTTCCAGCTCACACCAGCAACGTGTGTGAGGTTTGCATTCTTGGTGCCGTGCATGATTAGCCTGGTGACCCCCAGCGAGTTGAGCCTGTGGCGGCCCAACTCTACACTGGCGATGAGGGTGGGGGTCCCAAAACGTGGCCCGACCCCACCAGCCTCTCGGCGACACGCTCCCGGCCCGTCGGCCTGGTCGAGCTTACTGACTGCATCGTGCAGCGTCCAGTGCTGTCCTGAAGAGCGCTACATCGGACGCGTGTGGCCGCAGCGCCGAAGAGGTAAGGAGCGCCTCAACCTGTTCCACCTGCAGTGGCAGCATTCTCCCGTGAGCCCGAAGTGACCCGCTGCGCTGGTGCTCCCGGCCTCTCCCGGTCGAGCTCGCGCATGGGAAACTGAACGTAGGCGCCCGGCCACAACCCCCTCCTCTTTAGTTGAGCGCGAAGGAGGCACACAGCGTTTGTGTACCTGCCGGCTTCTCATCCCTGCTGAAAGAATACCGAGCTCCACAACACCATCACCGGGGTGCCCCACGCTGATCCTCCAGCATTACTACATGCCCCCAGAAGACTACACTGCAGCACAGGACACAACCCTTTAAGTGCACCAGCAGAAGGGAAAGGCAGCACTGCAGAAGGCCCACACCCTGCCAGAAGCCATGTCCAACCCAGCAGCGCCAGCAGCTCAGCCAGCAGCGCCAGCAGCGCCAGCAGCTCAGCAAGCGGCCCGCAGGCAGTGGGCCCAGCAGTACTACAGGTGGCTTCCCACTCTCAGATTGGCACACTTCCCCCGCTCAGCGAGCTGATCGACCCGGCCACTGCGTCTCCCCGGTAGACTGACTGGATTGGCAGGTTGGACAATTACTTCATCGCCACGAGGGAAACTGAGGGGCGGTGAAGCGGTCATTGCTACTGCACTTCGCAGGGGATGAGATATATAAACTGTTTGTGCACCTCCCTAACACTGGACCGCCAACAGACTACGACGCGGCAGTGAGGGCCCTGAATGCCCATTTTGACCCTCAACTGAACCCTGACTACGAGCGTTTCAAGCTCTGCCAGGTGAGCCAAAGATAAGGAGAGTCGATAGATGCATTCCACGCGAGGCTTCGGGGGTTCGCGACCACATGTACCGAGGTTGACCAGGTCAAAGAAATACGAGCACAAGTAATCCAAGGGTGCCGCAACAAAACCCTGCGGACCCTCATCCTCCGGCAACCACGCATATCCCTGGAAGACATTTTGGTGCTGGCACGGTCACATGACCTATCGGAAGTCAGGGCAACGGCAATGGACGCCGCCCTGACCCAACCAGGGGAACAACCGGCGACGGTGAAGACCGAGAAAGTGGACGCAATACTGACGCAGCAGAGAGGAGCTCGATGGCCACCCAGAAACGCGCGAAAATCACAGTGCGGGTACTGTGGAAAGGAGGAACACCCACCAGAAGAATGCCCAGCACGAGGCAAAGTGTGTTCAAAATGTAACATCCCTAACCATTTCGCAAGAGTGTGCCGTGGCGGCATGAGAAATAGAGGAGCCTCCGGCCGAAGACCACCGTTGAAGGCAGTCAGACACTTGGCACTAGAGGAACCAGAAACCCAGAAAGGAAACAGGCCGATAATACAGCGCAGTCAGAATCTCGAGGATTCATCAACTGAGGACGACGGGGAATGTCACATGATATCCTTTGCCAATGACCTCAAGCGAAGACAACGACCCCAGCCAACCTGCGCCATTGAGATTGCTGCATCCCCCGTAACTGCGCTCATTGACACAGGGGCGTCCGTAAACGTGATGGGGTACCAACACTTCACGCGGCTGCACCCGAGACCAGTGCTGCTGCCGTCACAGGTGAAGATTTTCACGTACGGTAGCCAAACGCCGCTATTTCTGAAAGGCAAGATGACGGTCCAAGTGAAATCAGATGACCATGAGATGGTCACGACATTCCACGTGGTTGACCGGGAGGCGGACATACTAGTAGGAAGCCTCACCGCTGAAGATTTGTGCCTAGTGACTTTTGCCAAGGCGGTGAGGACACTGCAGACTGAGGATATCCTAGATCTGTTTCCCCAACTATTCAAAGGCCTAGGGAGGATAAAGAGACCGCCCGTAAAGCTCCACATCGACAAGGCAGTGGCGCTCATAGCACTACAACATCGGCGAATACCGTTCCACCTGTGACCGCTCGTAGAACAGGAATTGGATAAACTAGAGCGACAAGGCGTCATAGAAAAGGTAACCGGACCAACCCCATGGTTGTCACCGATGGTGATAGCAGAGAAACCCAAGCAACCAGGGAAAATCAGGCTAAGCATTGATATGCGCATGTCCAACCAGGCCATCAAACGGGAGAGGCATATTACACCCACCGTAGACGACATCCTGGCAGACCTAAACGGTTACCGGTGGTTTTCCAAATTGGATCTTAACGGTGGCTACCACCAGCTGAAGCTAGCCAAAGAAAGTTGTTACATCATGAAGTTTTCAACTCATCTGGGTCTCAGGCGCTACAAGAGGTTGAACTTTGGCATCTCCTCAGTGGCGTAGATCTTCCAAAATACAGTGAAATTGGTGCTGTCAGGCCTTCAAGGAGTACTAAACGTTAGCGATGACATTTTGATCCACTCCGCAACAATCGAGGAACATCATCGTCACCTGCGAGCCACTCTCCAGAGACTTGCTGATTATGGAGTAACCCTTCAACAGGATAAGTGACAGTTTTTCAAGAGATCCATTGATTTCTTTCGCTACGTCTTCAGCCAGGAAGGCAAGAAGGTAGACCCCCAGAAGTCTCAGTCAATCCTACGCGCCACGGCCCCTACGACCACATCTGAAGTGCGGAGCTTCCTAGGTATGGCAACATACTGAGGACGTTTCATTCCCGACCTTGCCACCATCTCCGAGCCCCTGCGGGCGCTGACAAAAAAAGATGCTGCGTGGATATGGGGCCAGAACGATGAAGACGAATTTCGTAAAGTGAAGGCAGCGTTGCAAGAGGAGACAACCATGGCATATTTCGACACCACCAAATCCTCTGAACTGATAGTCAACGCCAGCCCCGTCGGCCTGGGTGCACTGTTAACACAAGAAGCAGAGCCAGGAAAATGGGTCCCACTAGCCTTCACGAGCAAGGCGCTTACACCCGTGGAAACCAGATACTCGCAGATTGAACGAGAAGCACTCGCCATCAAGTGGGCCTGTAACCACTTTCATCTTTACCTCAGCGGGCACCCCTTCCGGATCGTGACAGATCACCAACCGTTACTGTCTCTTTTCAAAGGTACCTCGCTACATCCACCACCCTGAATTGAACGCTGGGCCATACAGTTACAGCACTACCAACTGGACCTGGTGTACAGACCCAGAGCCAAGAACCCAGCCAATTTCCTCTTGCGACACCCTTTAGGCCCAGCCGACAGCAACTCCGAACATGAGCGACACACAGAAGACTACGTGAACATGATCTCCCAGTGGACCTGTCCCAAAACCCTCACCATCAAAGAAATCAAAAGACATACGGAGACTGACGTAGTCCTCCAGCGGGTGGTAGATGCTCTACGGAAAGGGTCATGGGAACGCTTCCTACATGACGTCAGCAGATGGACCGAGACCGATCGAGCCCGGTTGGGTAAACTCTGGAGGGTCTGAGAAGAATTAAGTGGTGCCGACAGCAGAATAATACTGAGGGAGTCACGAATCGTAGTGCCAGTGGACCTTGAAGAGCGGGCGACTCTCCTGGCAGACGAAGGCCATCAAGGGACCGGCATAATGAAGTCCTGGATGAGAGAGAAAGTGTGGTTCCCCGGGCTTGAGGAAGCGGTCGAGATGGTTGTCCGAAACTGCCGAGCATGCCAGCTCACCAGCAATCAGGAAACTCCGGCACCGATCGGCACCGATAATAACCGAAGAACCTGCCCTGTCCCCATGGTCATGGGTGAGTGAGAGAGTGACTGCCGTCATCGTTGACAGTTACATCATGTACCCCATTGTAGAAATACTCCCGTCCACGGCGTTCAACCATTTGCAGCCAGTCCTAGAAAAAATATTTGCGCTGTTTGGGCTGCCACAAGTAGTCAAGACAGACAACGGACCCCCGTTCCAAGGAGGAGAGTTCAAAGAACTCCTGACGCAGCTAGGGGTAAAACACCATCATATCACTCCTCAATGGCCACAAGCAAAAGGCAAAGTAGAACGATTTATGCAAACCCTAAATAAGGTGTTCCGCATCGCCCTGGCCGACCAGGTAGACCCCGAAGCAGCGCTTCAGAGATTCCTGCGCGAATACAGAAGCACCACGCACTGCACCACCCAGAGGTCACCGTGGTCGCTGATTCTAGCAGGACCCAGGAGAGACACCCTGCCCATGGCTGACAACTGGGTGCCAGAACCCTATGACCCAGTGAACACGCAAGCTCGCAGATCAGCGACCAACGAAAAAGCCAACATGCGGAGAAGGGCTCGTCCTAGAGTGATCCTGCCCGGACACACTGTGTTGGTGAGAAATCGCCGGAGCGGAGGCAAGTTCCGCCCGGCATATGAACCTGGTCTATGGACTGTAACAGAGACCCGAGGGACCGCCATCAGAGCGGAAAAGGGAGGAGAGACAATCACCCGGAATGTATCATGGTTCAAAAGAGTCCAGGCTCCAGAGATCGATGTACCTGTCGGCAACCAGCAAGCAGACAGCGACACCTTCCAAGAGGAGTCTCACCTCCTTCCGGTCGGCGAAGGTGGAAGAAATACAATGATAGCCCATCCAGATCCCGAGAGCGAACTAACACCCAGCTCGGGATGCTCCAAAACAACCAGCCCTGTGGTCAGCCAACGAGTAAGACAACGAAGGTATGACCTCAGTGCTAACCCTAGGCCGAGCCAGAGACTTGCAGAGTTTGCATGCTGAACTGTGGGGGACGTTTTGTTAAAACCTGATTTGGAATGAGATGTAGCGGTCTAGTGTTCAGCTAAACCTGTGACCCTGTCCGAAAGAACCCCCACACTTTGTATCACTCTCTGGCCAGGCATGGCCAGAGAGCTTAAATAAAGGGGCCGGAGTCGCACGGGACTTCCGGCTCACACCAGCAACATGTGTGAGGTTTGCATTCTTGGTGCCGTGCATGATTAGCCTGGTGACTCCCAGCGAGTTGAGCCTGTGGCGGCCCAACTCTACATCCCATTAATACACTTCAGCCATTATTATGCAGACAACCCAATAGTAGTCCACCATGGCCTGACCACTGATGGTAAACACAATAAGATTACGCTATTACATGTGATTTAACATGTTAATAAATTGCCAACAATACTAGACATGCATGCCTGCATCAAACCACAATGCATGAATTCGCATATACCCGGTGTGTGATGCTTGTCTTCAGTACGTTTGTAGGTACATTTGAATGAACGACTCACAGATTTCTAATGATAAAGCATGTGCACCACGGGCAAAAGGATGATGAACCGAAATGGAGCAATTAAGAATCACTTCTATATGTTGTATGTGTTCTTTTATGTTCAAATTCTTTTGTCTTACAGGTTTTAATCAACCAGTGGGTCCATAAGTACGGTTACACCACTGCATGCACAGCACACATTAGCGTGTGTGCTGTGAAAACAATACAGATGGCGGATTTTTGCCACATCACCACTTTTTCACGTTGTATGGTCCTGAAGAAAGCCTCCAAAATAATTTGCTGAGGCTGGAACATGTCGACCTGATGGATAACGAAGACCAATTGCTAGTCTTCGCTTTATCCACTTATTTTCTTTAAAATATGTCCTGGGACGCTGGGAATAAAAAATTGATCAGCAAGGAACCCCAGAGGCATTTTTAACGTCACCACTTTTTCTAGCACCACTCACACAAATAAAACAAAACCCGCTCCGCTGTAACTCAGGCATCGTAGCACAGCTGAGTGGCATTCGGCTACCCAGTTTGGAACACTATGATGAAGCATGCCACCAACTAGGTTGGTAGGTGAGGGTTCTTTTTATAAGCCCATGTGGTTGTTGGCATTCCAATATTCACAGTAGAGTCGTCCTTGCTTAAGTATTCACTAGTGGGGCCATCCACGTTGTTTCTGAATATTAACTAGGGGATAAGGACGTACCTCGATAATAGTCCTAGCTCTTTCCTTTTTTGTTCATGTAATTATTGAAGACTGTCCATGACTATGCAAAGGATATACTGGATGTGACTATTGACTTAGATGCCAATAGGTTTAAGTGCATAATGCCCAGTTGAGTTTGCCTCAACTACTGACTAGGATACTTTTCTCTATCATTACTTCCTAGCTATTCCAATATGCTGGCACGCCTTTTAATCCAGCATCGAACATAATGATGTATCCATTTAGTCTGGAAGGTGGTTTATACAGAATATGTACCCAGCAATCCGAAATACAATCACTTTAAAGCCCTGGATATTCCAGATGGTAAATAAACTGATTAATTCCCTACCCACAGAATGTATGATGGTCTCTGTGACTTAATAACAGAAGTGGCATCTTCCATGTCTGGAAATATCTATCGCCCAAAATGAAGCCAAGAAACTGAAGGACCATGTAAACGCTAATTTGAGTTGCAGGTTTATTTGACTGCACAAATCTCCAAAACAAGCCTCCTTTTTTCTTTAGATAGAGGGTGATGACTTCAATGCACCAAAATCACAATTGAATGTCTTTGGACCCAGGGTGGCTTGTAAATATCTAAGTTCTTTAGTAACTAAAAAGTTTTGAAACTAACTCTTTCTTACTATTTGCTTTATTATGTATATGTTGGACCAGATGTAGGTCCCAAAGTAGATCCCTTGGTAAAACATTCAAGAAGAGACAGGTCTAATGTTAAGATTACGGGTAGGCATTCTCACAATATTTTAAACTTGGCTCAGAGTTGAAGAATAAGCTTCCAAGCTTTATCTCTACAACAAATGACTACAAATCTCTGTCAACAAAAGGCTGTCGGAGACATCAGAGAGATTTCCTCAAATTAAGGGTAAGAGTGTGGCATTATTGGAACACGTCACTATAATTATTGGAATTGTTGGCAGATGCAGAAGGGAAAAATTGCCCAGAAATGCAATTACCGGATGACTTTTCCCTTCTACACCATTACCACCATGTTATGCATGACTGGGTATACTGTCTATCAACCTGTTTCTTATTTTCACTAATATGAACGGAAGACGGCCTCATGCTATCTTGGGGCATTTTAAATACCAAGCAAAGCCTCTTAGCCCTGGGCGAAATTTAATGATGCCGGCATAATTTGCATAATTTGGGAATTCTGTGTTACGCTTGTTACACTAAATTCCCTAAGTGCTGCGTTGTGCAATTATGCTGCCGTGTCTGCCAAAATTACAGTGCAGGAAAAAAGGAACAAGGTGCACAACCGGAACGCAAGCGGCTGTTCACCGCAATGGTGTTTTTTGAGCACATTTCTTGCGATCAAAATTTGTCTTCGCTTCAGTAACTGATACCATGATGCATTTTGTGCTAAAATAAAGTGCAAATAGACAGATTTGCATTTCATATAATTACTTGTCATTTTAAGTACTTTTGCCAACATTTTGTGTAATTATGCAAAAGCATATTACATGAATTTCATACACCTCTAATTCCTTGCAGCCTTTGCAATGCTTTTCCAAATATTCTAGGACAGTATTAGGATGAATCAATTTGTGCGCCTAGGACATAGTCTGGTCTCACTGGGCGTAGTTCGCGTAGTAGCGCAACACGTAGCTACGCGAACTGCGTAGTGCGGTAGGGAAATGCTGTTCGCAATGATTCCACAGTGCCGGATGCTTGTCCGCACTGTGCAATCATTGCAAACGGCATCTTGCACAGTGCAAGCGGTCGTTTTCTGCTGCTCGAGTAGATATTTACTGGAGCGGCAGCTTTCTCAACGCGGACTGGTTGTTTCTCATCGCGAGCGGTCGCGAGCATATGTGACCACACGCAATGAAAAACCTGGCCTCCCCGCGTTGAGAATCTTGCCGGGAGGTTTATTTTCCATGCTGGCGATCGGCAAATTGATGTTGTTGATCACGAACGAGGAAAAAGTCTCACCGGGATGTCATTTTGCTCGCTCACGGTCGCCAACTTGACGTTGAGGACCGCGAGTGAGCAAAAAATGCCAACTACGCTATGCATTTTTGCACTGTGCTACGTGCAATTCGCGTAGTGCTTAGTTGCGCAAACTACGCGAGCGTAGCATAATTTTCCGCCCAGGACTAGTCTCAGTGCCTGCTTACCAAGAAACACATGAAACTCACAGCTTCATTTTGAGTAGAGGTATACCTTTTGTTCCGCAAATGAGCCCGGCAGTTATTAATTCACAACTATTGACTTATCAAAACATCAGCAAGACAGTGAGTCTTGTCAGGGCCTTGATCATGTCAGCACAACTAAAATGTTTTAGGGTTCTCTACATAAGCCAGTGGCCAGATGTGTAATTCTAGCAATTTGGAAAAAAGGTACAAACTGAGTTTTGAATATTAAAATAGCATAATGCAATGTTTGAAACATAGAAAAGTGCCAGTTTCCAAAGTCAGGACAGTTTAGTGAAATTTCAGTAAATCAACAAACAGTGAATGGAAATACGGACTTACAAACAGAAATTTCCAAATAGCGAATTGCAAAATGTATCCACAAAGCATTTGCAAATTGTACATGGTAGTAGAATAAGGGGGAAAGCAGTCACAAATTACGATGAAGATGATGCAGAGACAACTAGATACAAACTACAAAATAACACCAAGGGGGATATTCTCAAGATTGTGTGATAACTACCGCAAAAGTAGCTTAACTCAACTCTTCACATCGCAGTCTATCGCGGGAAAATAACACAGTGGTAGCGTGGTATTACCAAGCTGGCTGTACCATATGGTAGGCCCACGATAACCCGTCAAATGTCCACGATAAAGTCAACGCGATGCCGCAAAACTGCAAAATACGGAAGCCAAAAAAGTTGCGATGAGCCAAACCAGCGAAAAACAGCCACAGGCCAGCAAATCCCACGCATCCTACGGGAACATGAACTATAAAAGCAACGGAAAAAAGGGAGAAAATAAGTAACTGCATAGCACCATGGATGCACCCGGACCGAGTGAAGAGGCCAACGCGAACCCCACAAGCCCCACAGACCACCAGCAAGGAACCTCGTGGTTGGGGAAGGCTAAGGAGAAGAGGAAGAGGCAGACGGGGTGCAGTCCGCAGGAAAACCAGATCGGCGGCACCGAGGTGACACCACCATCCACTGTATGACAATATGACAAACATGAATGCAGTCGGAGTGTCGAGGTGGCCTATGGAGGAGGACAAGAGGCGCTGGCACGATGTGAAAAGCCAAACTAAGTACAAACCCACTGCCAACAGGAAGGCAGCACCGGCAGGAGGAGCTGGAGGAAATGGAGGCCACAATCATCAGGGTGGAGATGGCGCAAGGAGTCGGGAGTCCGGACACAGCTCGATAGGAACTGACATAACATCAACCGGGTGAGTAACGACCAGGGACTGGGGGGACGGGTGGAGATGGGCACAATGGCACACATGCATGACGATGTGTAGCACACTGCACAACCACAATGACCCTGGATCATGTCCCTGATCCCCGTGGCACACCGCAGCACACACACAGAGCAATAACAGCACATCCGACGACAATGTGGAACAAAGTGCAACACCGACACTGCAGAACAGAGGACACAGCTGGGTCTGCTCATGCGTGAAACAGGCCAATCGCATCTAACATAGCGGGAAACTGCGAGATGGAAACGTACGTGTACAATCTCACCTACGTCATGTAGTCCAAATGTCCACTGTCCCACATCAAACATACTGCACCTCCTAAACAGTCACAATGAACATCGTCATACAAACTGCTTGTAAACCAGAAGAATGCGCCAACACACATGTCAACACAATGTCAATATGTATATCCCCTGGGTCTCCAGTAGTTTTTAAATGATTTTATTCTGTTCTGCGAGGAACGAGGCCTGCTGTTAAATGAAACTAAAACAAAATACATGATTTTTAGGAAGGGTAAGGACAAACGAAACAAAAGACAGGTCCTCGCTGGTAGTGGCAAGCTAGAGCGTGTGGAATTTTTTGATTATCTGGGCATTCGTTTAACTCCCACATTGAGGTGGGATCAACACATTGATAAGGTAAAGTTTCAACTTATCCTTCAAACCGCAAATCTGGCAAATATACACAGAAATACTTTACAAGGCAGTTAGCTCCAGCATTGGAAATTTATAATATGAAAATCTTGGGGGTGCACTTTATGGAGCAGAACTTTGGGGCTCTGGTACAACTGCTCCCTTGTCATTTGTTGAAAATGGTTTTCTTAGATCTTTCACTAATCTTCCAGTCAGCACACCTCTAGTCCCCCTTTATTTTGACTTGGCACATAGATAGCTGGCCCATAAAATTAGTTATAAGCACTTGATGTTTTGGCACACTGTGGACTGTGAGGAATTGCGCCCATACCGGGAGCTACTTTGTGAGCTTATGAAATTTCCTATTATTAAATCTGTCCCCTGGTTTAGAGCTCTGAGGGCTCTCCTAGAGAGGCTTTGAATGATGGGGTACTGGTTTGACCCAGGAAGTATGGTTACCATCTCGAGAGCTGTGCTGAAGGAACGGTATTGGGAAGCAACATCCCAACAAATTGCACTTGATGCCAAGGATAGCTTGACCACCAATTTTTTAAATTTTAATTGTGTACCTCGCTTTGAAGACTCATTGGATGAAATTGTCCCTCCCTTGGCTCGGAAGTTGTTTTTCAGTTCCGCTATAAAACACTCCCGCTTAAAACGTTTTGCAAAAACTGGAGGTCAGACTCTGAGAATAACGGTCAATGTCCTGCTTGTAATGCTAGTGCTGAATCTATTATTCATCTCCTATTTTTCTACCCGATATATAAATTGCTGAGGGCCAAGTGGATTTTTCCACTTTGTAAAATTGTTGGCTCCGGCCACTATCTGGAGGTGCTAAGATTGCTAAGCATGGACACAAGCAGACTTGTGGTTTTTGGTTTATCTAGATACTGGCATGCCTTATGGCTGAAAAGGACTAAATGCTTGATGTGATGGTCATTGTTGTGAACTGGATTAACTTTTATGCACTTTAGTATGGTAGTTATTTATGATTACCAAATTCATTCACATGATTTCTTGCTTGACCTTCTTGTTCCCATCGATTGTACTGATTGTTATTCCTATCTCTGTAAATTATTCTTATTTATATTGAATCATACCATATTGTCTATTTTATATCTGTTTTTAAAATGTGCTCTTTTACCATGCTCTGTCTACTTTTATGACTTTGTGGTCAAAATAAAGTAATCTTTGACTTTGTATATCCCCTTCACATTGCAGCGGGACAAACAACACTTCCAGCAGAGCAGATCAGACTACTTTTCAGTGATGTTGGAGAGGACCACCACACCTTCAGCACCGACGCCCTACAACAGCCCATGGACATCTTAGGCAACCCATCCCCAGGAGCATTGCAGCCAAGCCACATAGAGGAGACACCAACCCCTGCACAGACCACGCATCAGGGAGCAGCCGCCTCCACATCTGGCTCTCAACACTCCACCTCAGCACACATCGCATTCCAACGCCAGGTGTCAGAATGCCAAAAGGAGGTGGCCGAACAGGTGCGGGTGGGGTCAGAGCACATGGAAGTCGAACTAAATCACACATGTCTGTGTTCAAGTCCCATCAGGGACCACCTACACCCCACAATGGAAACCCACACCTCGACAGAGACACATGCATACTTCCTGCAATAAACCATGCCCAGAGCCCAGGAATCATCATACACACCCCCACGCAGAACCTCTGTACGACGGCCGAGTCCACTCCTCCCACGCATTGAGGGGGTGACAACAAAGCTGCATGTCCAAGGTCTTATCCGCTGCCAGAGGTAACATGGTTGCGCCCACTGTACAAAGCACAATGTAATGTTGTAGGCCCAGGGACCCTCATGCATAAATCATGACCACACAGACACACTGAGATAGTTCGTGGAACTGGCTACGGGCAACTGCGCCCGGATCCTTTATTGGCAGGGACACATGTACAGTGACGACTGTGCTGGATGGGTGTGGGGTGAGTGTAAGCCAGCCCGCACGGAGTGGCTGGTGCTGGCAACAACTTGTACAGTCAACACTATGGAAACAGAAAACACCAGCATTACAGAGACAACTGCGGAGCATCATGGTGGTAGCCGCAGCAAGTACAGAGGTCACCCGACATGCAAACAGAAGTGCCCGTGAGTTGCAGTGCACTGATGTTGGGGCACTAGAGCTGAGCTTGCTCATGTGAAGAAAATGTCTAGGATTGTGTCCCTTCGGGAAACACCTGATGCAGCTGCAGTGGGGTGTGTTACACCTGCATCATCTTCTTCATCATCGTGCCAGGTCTCCTACACTGGTGACATTGCTACGTGACCTCTCCACAGCACACAACTCAATCAGAAAGGGTCCATGAGTCGTGGTGCTCTGAGTCAGTGGCACCTGGAGTGCAGAGCAGGGTATCAGGCAGATGATGGCATCCACGACAGGTGTGACCAACTCTGATAGTCTGGCAGCAAGACACTTTCGACTCTGGCAGTTGTCGTCTGGAGGTGGCCCTGGAGGTGGTGGCGTGTGCCTCCTGCGGTGATGCGACGTCCGGTCAGCACTCGAATAGATGTGTGAGCCCTGGTGGACCGCAGTTGAGGCTGGATACAGCGGACAGCGCAGGGCCACAGACACATGGGGTAGATGACCCAAGGCAACCGTCTCAGAGGCCATCCAATTTCTCAGCAGACAGGGTCCCTGACTTGTGCTGCATAGAGTTAGTGGCCCCGGATGTACTGCGGGCAGCTCAGGTACACCCACAAGGAACGGTGACTTGTGGTGCACTGAGATAGGGGCACATGGAGTCCTGAGCGGGTCCTCGTCGATGTCCGAGGTGGAAGTGGCAGAGGCTTGCGGGGGACAGTGGAAGGTGTCCTCCAGGGCATGATGCAGAGGGCAGAAGCCGGCCGGAAGCAGCAAATTGAGGAGTGGAATGCTACAGCCTCATTTTTGCCACAAAGTCCGTATCACCGACATGATGATGAAGATAACCCCCAGTCCATAGACTCAGTCACCACCAAAGTTAAAAAAGAAAGTGTCCATGGATGTCAGGGAACAGAATTAGTGGCACCGGAGCTGAAAGGGGATGCAGTCTGCGATGAGGCCAGTGCAATGAGTTACAATCTGCCATGAATAAATCAAGACTGAGTTCCCAATGTGTGACGTACTGGACCACAGTGTAGGGCGGAGGCAGCTGGCCGCATGGGCCCACAGGCACATGTCGTTGGCTCACGATGCACAGAGTTAGTGACACCAGAGCAGTAGTCGGCAGTGTGCGATCACCTCCATAACGATGATCATTGTCTCCTCTGGACTGAACCGCGTCTTCCTCTTACACCTCTCCCTGCGTGCAATGATATGAACTCTGGCATACATGGATCAAGACTCAGTTCCAAGTGTGTGACCTACTCGGACTCAGTGTAGGCCAAAGGCGGTAGTCAGCAAGGGACCACAGACAGGTGTAGTTCGAATGCTATGCACAGAGTTGGTGGCCCCACATAGAAGGGAGAACACAGATATGACTCAGCCATGATGTGTGTACTCTGCCATTGCATAATCAAGACTCAGTTCCAAATGTGTGACCTACTTGACCATAGTGTAGGCCGGAGGCAGCAGTAGGGTATGTCAATAAGAAAGGAGTAAAGCGAGCCTGTGTCGCGGAGGCCGTGATGGTCTGAGGAGCCTGCCAAGGTCGCGGGCCTCGGGCTTGGAGCTTGTGTCGGCAGGTGGTGGGCCCTCCTTGACACACGCCGGTGTCGGCAGGTGAGCTGTGTGGCCTGGCTGCGCAGGGGCGGGCCTGACGTTTTCGGGGTCCAGCAGCCCGGGGTACAGCAGGCACACAGGATCGCAGGCAACTCCGCTCATGACGAAGTTGTCGGCCTTGTGGCGGGGTGAGAGACGCCTTCCTGGCAGAGACGTTGGGCATTCCAGAAGAGAACCACACCCAGGGCTACATGCTTTTTATTCAAACCCCTACGCTGGCCTATCGTACACCGGGCCAGCCCACTCCGCTCACGCCTACGGGGGGGAAGTAACAGGCTACATTTCTGCGAACTCCCCCACTGGCTGGGGTGACATGGTTGCGTCCAATGTCCATTACACTCCATACACCAGTGGTGTATGTCGCCATGGATATGGGTGTGTTCTGCATACTGCGGTCTGTCCAGCACATCTCCACCACACATGGCATTGTGTGTTTTCCCATTCATGGTTCACTTGCCTCCTTCACACATGCCTGGTTACCACCTCTCCCCACATTCCACTATTGTGTGGCTGAGGTGCCATGACATTGATGGCTCATGTTCACGGCTAGCCCAGGTTACCTTAGTAAGTTGTGCTGTTGTGTCTTGTGAGTGGGCATGTTGTTGGGCATGTTGTATGTGAGTTTGTGACGTATGCATTGCCAGAGTTGTGAGTTGCATGGTTGTGGAGTTGAGGTGTGTGGGGTGTTCATTTGGTACTTGGCATGGGGCTGTGCATTTCCATAGGTGCCATCCTGGAAGCGCTGGTTGATGATGGACTGTCGGACGATGAAGGAATAATGCACACTGCCTGGGTAGTTGGCGACGACGTTGGTGGAGATTCCATGGTGTTCGGAAGTTGCCTGCAAATTGATGGTGGGCTTGTGCTTTCTGTTGCGGTAATTGTGTGCTGTGTCACCAGGGGACACAAGTAGGACATGTGTGCTGTTGATTGCCCCCCACACGTGCGTGCATCCAGCTATGGCGTATAGTCCTTGCTGGGTCTCCAGCTGTTCCTGCGCATTGTGGTGGACGTATAGGTACTGGGGTACTAAGCTGATGATGGCATCCAGGAAAGGTGTGAGGGACTTGGATGTGGCTGGCTGTGAGACTCCTCCGACTCTGGCGGTTGTTGGTTGGGAGGTACCAGAGGCCAACAAGTGCAGCACAGCCAGCAGCTTTGTCTGGGGTGGGATGTTGGTTGTCCGCTGTGTTGGTGCTGTGAGCCTGTTGGGCGATGATGGTCAGGATGCTTAGGATGGTTGTCCTTTTGAGCCTGTAGTGGGCAATGACATTGTCAGGTGTTAGGTCTGTGAGGCTGGAGCGTTTCCTGGGGGTCCGCCGTCTTTGTCCGCACTGCCTCTGTGGTGGTCCAGGGGAGGGGGTCTGGGGTGAGGGTTTGCGGTCCTGGGTGTGGTGGCAGTGGGTGTTGGGGCCCTGTTGGGGCTCTGAGCTGCATGATCAGTGGCTCCATGGCGTCTGTTGGTCTTCATGTGTGGCTGTGGTCTGGACTTCCTTTTCTGTTGCCGGATGTCGTCCGACTTTGCACCAGGTCAGAGCAGGTGTTAGATTCCTGCTGCTAACGCACCTCATCGCATGTTTTGTGATCTTATCGCCGATGTGGCTGGTCGTTGAGAATGTTGGGGTGTGGTCGCAGTTGTTTGCTTGGGAACGCCTACTCTGCATCTCATTAGCGATAGTTGCCGTGGTCATCTGTGGCGCTGTTTTTTTAGGGTGCTATCGCAGGAAAAACGGTGATATTGGCTGTTTGCACCAGCTTGTGAATGGGGCGGTAATTTTATTGCGACTTTGGCTGCGATAAAGTGCCAATAACTCGGCAATAACTCCTTGAGAATGTGCCCCCTAGATTGCAACATCAAGTTTCACAATAGGAGTCTATACGTGTGACTCTATTACAAAAATATTGTGATACACAAATATCATGGCAAAAATATTGTGGTACTAAATGTAAAGTACAAAGAAATTGCCTACAAAATTTTGTGGCACTAAATATCAAGATTCTATAGGTGTGTATGTATATATATATATATATATATATATATATATATATATATATATATATATATATATATATATATATATATATATATATACATAGATAGATATCAATAGATTCAAAAACGTATCACGTACGCTCTCAGGCAAACAGGACTCGGTCTCAATCTCTATTCACAAAGGTTTATTGTGAATAAACCTTTGTGAATAGAGATTGAGACCGAGTCCTGTTTGCCTGAGAGCGTACGTGATACGTTTTTGAATCTATTGATACAGTTTCCGGACTGCTTCGCCGGAGTGTACGCCACTCTTCATGGGTTCACCGGAGTTCTGAAGGAGCGAGACTTTGTTGAACATATATATATATATATATATATATATATATTATAGTCACTGGAAAAAAACAACATTAGCACTTTGAACTAAAAAAACTAAGAAATTCACCAGTTATAGTTAGCAGAGGTAAATATAACCTGTGCCCCGCTCGCACTGCTTATGATCTTACATAATACATCACTCATGACGTTCTAAGACATCATTTATGACATTACTGATGACATCTCAAATGACACCATTGATGACATCACTGATGAAATCATCCAAGCTTCTTTTGTACACATTGCGCTATTCATGGGTATAGCATTAGAGCTATGAAAGTAAGTGCAAAATAGCTCAGAATTAAATGAGGCATCATTAATGCTATCACAGATACAACTCTCTTACGTGTAAAAGCATAGGTTATGTGACACATTAACAATCAACCACAGATGTATGGGAAACCCTCTTTGAATACTGTGTTCGATCTGTACACAACTGCTCATGGAAAGCCAAGTTCCTAAAAACACTGAACATCTGTTCCAAAACGAATGCTCTATTACAGACAGTTTTTATCTGTATCAAACCCCTGACTGTCACCAAACCTACATTGGGAAATGAAGTTGATATGAGTAGAGAAATGGGTACTGTAAACAGTTTTTGCTCTATGGGGGGAGTTTACCCTGTACCGCACTCTTTGCAGACGGTGAAACTCTCATGCGAAATACACAACAGAGTATTAAAAAATATCTAATAGGAACTGTGTACACTCTATGTAACACTTGGCAAAAAAACACTATTGGCTTAAAATAAGAAACGTCTGAAGGTGCTAAAGATTATACAACCTGCAGCCTTCATACTGTGATGAAAACTTTACAGAAAGTCTATCTTCTGAAGCAAAACAAGCATATGTACATAGCTTAATACCTGGGGCATACAGTTTTCCTATGTAATGTGTAAATTGTCATGCTGAGACGAATCTGTCTTATAACTCAAGGCTGCTTACATTACTTAGTGTGTTGTATATAGAATCTTTACCCTGTTGCTAACTTTTTTGCAGAGCCTATAAACTTGTGTGGAACATAATGCACACATGTTATCAATTGTCACCTGCACAAAGGGTTACACTTCAAAGCAAATATTTATAACATGTTCATTATGTCTACACACCTATGATGCATTAGGAGTACAAGCATTTTGTAAAAACACACACCATTTGCTAGTCATAGACTGTACAAAATTAGGTAGAATAGTAATATGGTAGTTACCCTCAACACTGCAAACTATAAAACAAGCTAGCACACTCATTGGATTATGTCATCAGTGATGTCATCAGTGATGTCATATATGATGTCATAGATCATGTCATGAGTGATGTAAACAGTGCTTTCCAGGGGCGCAAGTTATAGTTAGCTCTGCTAACTGTAACTGGTGAATTTCTGTGTTTTTTTTAGTTCAAAACATTATTGTTGTCACTGACAAATTCACCTAAATATAACATTACTTTAGCCATGTTTTTTTCCAGGGAATTTCTAAGGGTTTTTTTAAAGCAAAAACTGATTTTTTATCACACCTTAATATAACATTACTTTGACCTTTGTTTTTTTCAGTGAATTGCTAGGGTTTTATTTTTACATATTAAATTAACACACGTAAATCCAACCCCCCTGCCCAGGCCCTATGGCCAACCCCCAGATGCAGCACCCGGTCTGCACGGCCTTTGGCTGTGCACAGTGGAGATTATACCTACAATGCCTGGACTGTGGCCAACCCCTGTAAAGGCAGCCAACTCCACACTGCGCAGGGCCTTCGTCATGCATAGCAGGGGGTAGGCCATAGGGCCTGACCCCTGGCCAGGCCCATTGACCAACCCCCCAGCATTGCAGCCAACGCCACGCTGCAAGAAACTTTAGCCATGAGCGGTGGGGGGTTGGCCACAAGGTCTAGCCTGTAGCTGGACCCTGTGGCTGACATGTCAATGGCAGCCAAACCCACACTGCACACAGCATTTGGCTGTGCGTGGTGGCGGTTGCCAAAGGGCCTGACCTTGAGGACCCCATTCCCCAGGGACTTTTTTTATGGGAGGCCTCCCCAAACCTTTTATGCCCGAGGACCCCATGCCTGAGGGCCATATATATTTAAATGGGGAGGGGACCATGCGTCCCCCCTCTCTGAGCCTTCTTAGACCCCGGGGACCCCATCCCAAAGAGCCACTGATTTATAAAAAGGGGAGGGAGGCTATATGGTCCCCATCCTCAAGCTTTTCTAGGCCTTGGGGACCCCATCCCCCGGGGCCAATGTAAAAGAGGAGGGGTTGCATGATCCCATCCCTCAGGACCTCATCATTTACTTTATGTGGGGAGGGGGGCTGCATAGCCTTAAGGCCTTAGAGAGCCCTCCCCTGGGGCCAAGATTACTTAAAAATGGGAGAAGGCCGCACTATCCCCCTCCCAAAGCCGTTATCGGCTTTAGGCACCCCTTCCCCTGGGGACACATTTGTAAAAGTTTGATGCCCATCCAGGGCACCCACCATACTCTCATTTGGTGCAACAAGGGGAACCCCAAAGCCCCTGTGGCCACAGCCAGCTCTCCACATACAGTGGGAACTGGCACTGCTCCAGCCCGCAGTAAGCAGCTACTAATGATGCTCCCTGTGGGTGGTAGCAATATTTTGATCTGTTTTCCTGCCTGCATCAGTGCGAGTAGGTAAACAGAAAAAATATCCACTCCCACCTCGCTGGAGCATTTACGAAGCTCCAGCCCACTGGAAGTTGACTTGATGTTTGCTCCCACTTTGCGGGAAATAAAAAAATGCACCCACCAAGCGAGAGCAAACACAGGTTTCCTTGCCCATACCGCTGCAGGCATCGAAACAGCTATGTTCCATGGTGGGCTCCCTGGGTCATAGTTACTGAGAAAGCCACGTGGTTATTAATGGCTCAGGGAGAGGGGCTACGCGACTCCCTCCCTATTTTGTCAAATCTCGACCCTGGGGATGAGCCACTGGGGCCTTTGGAGGCTAAGAGAGAGTGGCCACATGGCCTGACCCTATTTTCTCAAATTTTGGCCCCTGAGGTGAACTTCCCAGGGCATTTGGAGGCTCAGGGAGGGGGGCATCTGCAGCACTGATGAGAAATTTATAGAGGCTCAAAGCGATCTAGTGGAAAGGTTTAAGGGTAGGAGATATGCAAATAAGCTCCTGATGATGGCAGTAGAAAGGATCATGCAGGCTGACAGGGAAATATTACTATACGGACCTGGGAAGTCAGGGAATATACCCTCAAAAGCAGAAAAGTGAGACCTCAATAAAGCTAGAGTCACTGCAACCTTCAATATTGAATCTAGACAGGCAGCTTTATTCCTGACAAGAAATTTGGAGATTCTAAGGAGTGAAGAAACTATCACGTCATACTTAGGAGAAACACCAAGTATTATGTATCACAGAGTTACAAATATTAAACACATGGTGGTTTTCTAGCTATTTCCACCAAGAAAACAGAGATTTTGTTTGGGTAAGGAACCCATGGGTCTTTATTCATGCAATAGCTGTACAGCATGTAGATATAGCCTGAGGAGAACGTCTTTTGATGTCCCGTTTCGAAAGAAACCTCATGAAATCAGAAAAAAAAATCCTGAAAAACAGAGAAGATACATTGGCAGTATGATCTTTCAAGTTAAAAAGTACATTTTGGAACACGGGAGGACCATTAGGAATAATGACTCTAAATATCCAGTGGCTCGTCAGGAGAAGCAGGCAGGAGATTCGATGCTTATGAGATACTATGGTCTAGAAATGGTTAGGAAACATGAGAGAGAAGGTGACCAATGTTTGAGGCTGTGTAGATTGGAGTCTGTTAATTTGTAAACCATGGAACCAGAAGGCCTCAACATGAGTGAGGAACTGCAGTACTTCTCTGTGAGTCTCATTAAACGTGATTGGGGTTCCCTTTCTGAAAACTCTCAAAGTCACAGATGAAGGAACTTGCTTTACTGAGAATTTTCTTTTTAACTAGTGTTTTCTCTGTAATAATCTTGTTTTCTTTGTTGTAGGTTTTTATTCTTCTATTTTGAGAAGATAAATCCCCTGTAGGAAAAGGAGTTCTATACGACTGCATAGTGTATGTCCCACTTCTCAAAGCATCTATACATAGATGATCGGAGTTGACACATAAGGACATGAATGATAATAAGGGAATTGGGGCCAGTAAAAACACAATGAGTTAATGCATTGAATGGTTGCCAGCTCAGAAGATTGATGACCCAAAGCCAATGTTAAGAAAAATTATCAATTGTGAGCGAGGGCACTGATGAGATAATAGGGGATCTAGCCCACTAGGGTCTTACATGGTAAAATAAGAATGAGAGAGTATAAGAGGATAGTTGACAACATTTGGAGAGATATATGAGGTTGAGTAACAATATAATGTATTAAACTAATGATATCATAATTTTCTGGGGCTCTCAATAAATATTGCTATTAGGGCTCTAAGGGATGAGATGGGAGTTAGATGCTATGTACCGCCAATATGATTACATTGAGAAACAAAGAACTGTGAGAAGTGGCACAATGAATTCAAATATGGATATCACACAGCCCACGGTAAAAGCATTTCTAAAGCGGGATTAAATCTGATCTGAGAGAAAGTTAATAAGTAATGTTTTTTGATATAACGTTATTACACTTCACAATTGTGATTATGAAATCAACTGTATTTAATCAACTTAAGAAAATGAGGGAGAAAACTGCATAAAGAACAGATTTTTCTTTTAAAACTGTTGTTTTTGTAACTGCGCCCATTCATGAGCAAAGCTCGAGGTGATGAGCCAAAACCCATGGGGTTCGCAGCATTCCATGTATTATTGAATAAAGAGAACACTGCTTATGCACCAGCTCTGGCTTGCGGTGTTTGATACTTTGGCGAAGGGAGAGAATGTTATGGAGATATATACCTATACAAAGTATATATATATATATATTACCTACTGGCGGTTGCCAGTAGGTAGTTATAGTTAGGACCTATTATCCATAGGGAAATCGTAACATTCTATTCCCAATAACTTTGGCTCCGGTTGACGAATCTTTGCAAATTTTTCAAAACTAATGCCTATGCTTAAAGTTTGGGGGTGATTCGTCAAGTGGGGGCCGAGAAAAAAGGGGGGTCCCAAAATGCGTTTTCCCCTTAGGAAATTTTAGACACGGCTACAGCCTGAACTGCTGAACGGAATGACACAACATTTTGCAAAAAGTGCCTTTTTTTTTAAATTGTGTAAATCTGTTCAGTAGTTCCTGAGAAATTAAACAAATAGTGGTGAAAAGATCATTTTCCCATAGGAAACTTTAGACACAGTTATAGCAAAAACAGCTGAACGGATTTACACCAAATTTGGCAAAAAGGTACTCCTTGGCTCAGGAAGCGACCTCTTTAAAAATGGTGTAAATCTGTTCAGTAGTTTTTGAGAAATTAAGAAATAAAGATAGTGATATCTAGAGGCACGGAGGATCCGTGCACCCTCCCGATCACAAGCTGCATGTTAATTGGGTGTCAACACTCCAAACTAGGAAGTGTTGGCAGCCATTTTGTGCCTCGGGAGAATAGAGGCAGAAGAAAACCGAAAAACAAATATGGAAAACAGGTCAAGGGGGCTGGGTAGAAACACCCTGACCCCCTAGGTCTGCTCAGGGGGTCCCACAAGGACCCCCAGGGCCCAAACATTTTAAAATATTTTTTTCTAAATCGTGGGATGCGCGGAGGATCCGCAGATCCCGCCCTCGAAAATTAAAAAAAAAATTAAGCGCGGCCTCCTGCGCTTTGTTTAAATAAAGCCCCCAGGTAGGCTAGGTCCTGGGGTCAGAAAAAAAAAAAGTATGGGGGGGCCCAATCCCCCCACACTGCCCCAGGGACCACCACACCCGGGGCTTTGCAGAAAGATTTGCGGGGAGCACACGGCCCCCCGCAGCCTCGGAGACCGCCACCCCCCGGGCTTAGATTTTTTTCGTGGGGGGCATATAAGCCGCCCCAGGGACCGCCACCCCCTGGGACTTTTATTAATACATTTGTAGGGGAGCTGCACGGCCCCTCCGCTGCCCTGGGGACCGCCACCCCAGGGGCTCTTATTTTTTTAAATTATTTCTGTGTGGGGGGCTCGAGCCCCCCCACACTCCCCGGGGACTGCCACCTCCTGGGCTCTAATTATTAAAATTGGGGGGTCTGTGACGGACCCCCAAGCCCCGGGGACCCCCACGCCCTTGGGCTTTACAAATGGTGGGAGGGGGCCACGCGGCCCCCCTCCTGGAGCCCTTGATGGTCCTGGGGACCGCTGACCCCCAGGGCCGGCTCATGCAGTGTCCCGGGGTGCCCACCCCCGGGACACTGCTGTTTGCTATGGCAGGGCGGGAGTCTTGTGGCTCCCTCTCTGTCATAGCAAACTCTGCTTTGGTTTTTGGAAAAGAGAGCAGGGAAACCTGCTCTCTCTTCCAAAAACCAAAGTCGATTGCTTTTCCACACGGGGAGCTGCATCTTAGCAGATCCCCATGTGGAAAAGCAATGCCAGCTCCCGCAGGAGGCAGGGAGCCGGCGGGACCGTAGGGGGATTGGGGACCCCTCCAAAGTCCCCAACGGAAAAATAAAAAAAACAAAGGCCGGACCCGGGTATGGGGTCCCCGGGACCATAAATGGCCTGAGGAGGGGGGCAACGCAGCCCCACTCCAAATACGTTTTTTTTTTTAAACTGGTCATGCCCCGTGGGATGGGGTCCCCGGGGCCGATTATGGCCTAGGGAGGGGGGCCACACGGCCCCCTTGCCCCAAATAGGGGTCAGGCCCTGGGGGATGGGGTCCCCAGGGCCAATAAAATAGGAAAAGAAGGGGGGCCACACAGCCCCCTTCTTAAAAATATGAATAAAAGACCAGCATCGCGCTGGAGGCCCCGCCCCCTCCCTGCAGCACTCTGCAAACGTGCCCCCTGGCGCGTTTGCAGATGGGGAACTAATTCCCCTTGAATACTGGGGGTCCCTGGGGGCCAAGTAACCCACCAGGTACCTCCAGTATGCACCAGGGAGCTGTGTTGCAGAGAGGTGTTCAGAGGCCACGCCCCTTTTTACACCTCTCTGCAACACAGCTCTGTGGCACTTAATGGCGGTACCTGGTGGGCTAGATGCACCCCAGGGACCCTCAGGATTCAAGGAGAGTTAATCCCCCAACTTAAAACGTGCCACGGGGTGCGTTTGCACAGTGGTGAAGGGAGGGGGCGGGGCCTGAGGTGACATGTGTGCAAACAAGCCCTGTGGCGCTTTTTAAGATGGGGAATTAATTCTTCTGCAATCCTGATGTTCCCTGGGGGCCAACCAGTCCACCAGGTACCTCCAGTAAGCACCACAGAGCTGCGTTGCAGAGAGGTGGTCCAGGCCGTGTCCCTTTTTACACCTCTATGCCAAGCAGCCCTGTGGCGCTTACTGGAGGTACCTAGTGGGCTAGTTGGACCCTCAGGATTCAAGGGGAGTTAATCTCCCAACTTAAAATGGCCACAGGGCGTGTTTACATGATGGTGAAGGGAGGGGACGGGGCCTGAGGTGACGTGTGCAAACGCGCCCTGTGGCGCGTTTTAAGATGGGGAAATAATTGCCCTTCAATCCTGAGGGCTCCTGGGGGCCAACTAGACCACCAGGTGCTTCCAGTAAGCGCCACTGCGCTGCGTTGCAGAGAGGTGGTCCAGGCCGTGCCCCTTTTTACCCGTCTCTGCAATGCAGTTCTGTGGCGCTTACTGGAGATACCTGATGGGCTAGTTGGAGCCAAGGGACACTCAGGATTCAAGGGGACTTTATCCCTCAGATTAAAATGGGCACAGAGCGTGTTTGCACACATGTCACCTCAGGCGCACCCCTCCCTTCACCAGTGTGCAAACGTGCCCTGTGGCACATTTTAAGAGGTAGTTTTAATCCCCCTGCCCTATTATGTACTAGGGTTTTACAGAGGAGGTCATGCCAATCACAGGGGTACCCCAACGCATAGTGTTTCCTAGTGTATGTAGGTGTTTTCACTGTATTCTAAGTGTCTTTTAGCATAGCACTGGCTCTAGGCCTGGTTAGTCAGAGTCAGTTACCTCCAGTACCCGTCTGAAAAAGTTGTGGGCACAGGATGATTTTCAACAAGGCCTCTTTCTGCTCCTCTGTTGGTTCTTACTCCACATGTTTTGCTTCTTCCTGCAATTTTCTTCGTCTTTATGGACTTCTGTTGACTCTTTCTGCATTTCTTTTGCTTCTTTCTGTGCGTTTTTTCTTCTGTCTTCACATGTCCTACCTCTGTAGGCATAGTTAGAAACTAGCATTTGAAAAACCTTTGAAATTCACTGAAAAAAACAAAGGTTTCAGGCACGTTATAGTTAGAAATTAGCACTTAAAAAACCTTGGAAATTCACTGAAAAAACCATAGGTTTCAGGGGCGTTATAGTTAGTTGGACATTTTACTCGTACAAAACCCTTGAAATTCCCTGATTATAGTTAGTTCAGCTAACTATAACTCGCGCCCCCGCAATGCACTACTGATGACCTCACATATTACATCACTCATGACATGGTCAGTGACATCACTGATGACATCACTCAGTTTAGTCACTAACCCATGCATTCAGTAAGATATGTCTAATCACTCACTTATAGAGTCAGTCGCGCACCTAGTAAATCATTCATTCAGACACATATACACCCACTCATTCTTCAATACGCCTTTCCCTATAAATATATTAAACATATTTAAACTTTACAGAAACACACAGTCACTGGATGATGTCATCAGTGCTTTCATCAGTGATCAATGGTTTTGTACGAGTGAAATGTCCAACTAACTATAACGCCCCTGAAACCTATGGTTTTTTCAGTGAATATATATATATATATTCACTGAAAAAACCATAGGTTTCACACACGTTATAGTTACGAATTAGCATTTAAAAAACCTTGCAAATTCACTTAAAAAACCATAGGTTTCACACATGTTATAGTTAGCTGGACATTTCAGTCGTAAAAAACCAATGAAATTCCCCCGTTATAGTTAGTGCAGGCAACTATAACTCACGCGACCGCAATCCTCTGCTGATGACGTCAGATATTACATCACTGATGACATATGTGTCTTTATGAAAAATAAATATTTGTAATATATGTATAGCTAAAGATTAATGGAAGAAGACATGGGTAAATAAGTGTCTAAATACAGTGATGTAATATCTGACGTCATCAGCAGTGGTTTTTTACGAGTGAAATGTCCAGCTAACTATAACATGTGTGAAACCTATGGTTTTTTAAGTGAATATATATATATATATATATACACACACATACACATACAAATATACATACACACATATTTATATATATATATATATATATATATATATATATATATATATATATATATATATATATATATATATATATATTCACTGAAAAAACCATAGGTTTCAGGGGTGTTATAGTTAGCTGGACTTTTCACTTGTACAAAACCATTGAAATTCCCCCGTTATAGTTAGTTCAGCTAACTATAACTCGCGTGCCCGCAATGCACTGCTGATGACGTCACATATTACATCACTCATGACATGGTCAGTGACATCACTCATGACATCACTGATGACATCTCAAATGACATAAATGATGACATCATCCAGTGAATGTCTGTTTTTCTGAAAATTAAATATGTTTTATATATGTATATCTCAAGGTCGATGGAAGAATAAATGGGTATATAAGTGTCTAAATGGATGATTTGTTTTTGAAAAATTGATTGTGTAACTGACTGATTAAGTGTATCATAGTGAATACATGGCTTAGGGAGTAATGTTTAAATATGTAAATATCTGTATCAGTCTCTCACTTTGTGTATAAGTGGCTGCATGGGTTGGTGAGTAGCTACATGGGTGTCTATATAGGTTATTAGTTGGTTTTTTGAGTATCAGTCTGAGTGTCTGCATCGTTCGGTGGGGGGTATTACGTAGTGCATAGGTGCATGAATGAGTGACTCACTGTTTGTATGTGTTGAAGACAGCATGTGTGCAGGACTGTATGGGTATATGAGTGTGTGTATGGGTGTGTTAGTGAGTGAATGACTGTCTCAATAGTGTCTTTATGAGTAACTACATATGTTTTAAACTAGTATATGTGACTATTGGTGTATATAAGTGAGTATATGTGAGAGTGAGAGATTGAAAGAGTTCCTGTATGAATAAGTATGTGTTTCTATAAGTGATTGTTTAAAAGACTAACTATGTGTAAGTTTCCGTAGAAGTAAGTGTCGTGGTGTGTGTATAACTGTATATGCAAGTAAATGAATGTTTGATTCTTTATTAGCATGAGTGACTATGTGTGTGAGTAACTCTATGGATGAGTGGCATTGTGTAACAGGATGTATAGGTGTATGAGTACATATGATGAGTGAGTACATGTATGAGTGACTGTATAGGACTGTTGGTGAATGAGTGGATGTGTATGTGGATCTTAGAATTACTGAAGAGGTTGTTGTAACTGGTATTGGTATGTCCATTGTTTTGAAAATTGTAGTCTCTATTTTTGAATGTGTGTATCAAAGGTTATATTAGGGTGAGAGGAGGTCTGCCACTCTATCACAAGGATGATGTCATCAGTGATGTCATCAGTGATGTCATTTGAGATGTCATCAGTGATGTCATGAGTGATGTCACTGACCATGTCATGAGTGATGTAATATGTGACGTCACCAGCAGTGCATTGCGGGCGCGCGAGTTATAGTTAGCTGAACTAACTATAACGGGGGAATTTCAATGGTTTTGTACAAGTGAAAAGTCCAGCTAACTATAACACCCCTGAAACCTATGGTTTTTTCAGTGAATTTCAAAGGTTTTTTAAATGCTAATTTCTAACTATGCCTCCAGAGATAGAACATGTGAAGAAAGAAGAATAAATGCACAGAAAGAAAAAAAAGAAGTGCAGAAAGAAGCAACAGAAGTCCTCAAAGACGAAGAAAAGTGCAGGAAGAAGGATAACGTGCAGAAAGAATAAAAAGAAGAGCAGAAAGAATCCTTGTTGCAAAATCGTCCTGTACCCTCAACTTTTTCAGACGGATACTAGTGATAACTGAGTCTGACTAACCAGTCCTAGAGACAGTGCTATGTTAAAAGACACTTAGAATACAGTGAAAACACCTACATACACTAGGGAACATTATGCGTTGGGGTCCCCCTGTGATTAGCATGACCTCCTCTGTAAGCCCCTAGTATATAATAGGGCAGGGGGATTAAAACTACCTCTTAAAACAGGCCACAGGGCGTTTTGCACACGTTAACTCAGGCCCCGTCCCCTCCCTTCTGTAAACACGCCCTGTGTCCGTTTTTAGTTGGGAGATTACGTTCATTTGAATCCTGAGGGTCCCTAGCGTCCAACTAGCCCACTAGGTACCTCCAGTAAGTGCCACAGAGCTGCGTTGCAGAGAGGTGTAAAAAGTGGCACAGCCTGGACCACCTCTCTGCAATGCAGCTCAGTGGCGCTTACTGAAAGCACTTGGTGGGCTAGTTAGCCCCCAGGGGCCCTCAGTATTGAAGGGAAATTATATCCCCAATTTAAAACGTGCCATAGTGCGTGTTTGCACACGTCACCTCAGGCCCCGTCCCCTCCCTTCACCACTGTGTAAACGCGCCCTGTGGCTGTTCTAAGTTGAGAGATTAAGTCCCCTTGAATCCTAAGGGTCCCTAGGGTCAAACTAGACCACTAGGTACCTCCAGTAAGCGCCACAGAGCTGCGTTGCAGAGAGGTGTAAAAAGGGGCTTGGCCTCAGAACACCTGTCTGCAGCGCAGCTCCCTGGCGCAAACTGGAGATGCCTGTTGGGCTAGTTGGCCCTCAGGGACCCTCAGTATTGAAGAAGAATTAATTCCCCAACTCACAACTCGCCAGGGGGCGCGTTTGCAGAGTGCTGCAAGGAGGGGGCGTGGCCTCCGGCACGATGCCAGTCTTTTATTTATTTTAAGTTTTTAAGAAGGGGGGCTGTGTGGTTTCCCTTCTTATTCTAATTTATTGGCCCTGATGACCCCTTCCCCCAGGGCCTGTCTCCTAATTATATTTTTTTGACCCCAATCCCCAGGGCCGGCCACTGTTTTTTATTATTTTTAAAAAACATATATTTATAGACACACCTAGGACATGCTGGACAAACCGTACGTACCTATCACCATGACGATTTGAGTGATATTCATTAAAAGGCGACTATGCATAAAATGAATCCACGTGGAATGTATTTACACCACTAGTGAAGCTCTGACATGTCTGATGCCCTACTGTGCCTAATCCCGGTAGACACCCTTGTCGTTTATTAATACAAACATGGGTAGCTATTGACGGGCACATTTAATACACATGCACACCAAGCCATTCAAAGGGATTCGACAAAAATTCGACCAAAACTATGTAAGACACCCCCCTCACGGTTAATAACACACACATCCACTGCCAGATGTGTAATACTTTTTATTTTACTCTCTGAAAAGGGGACGAACATCACTTGAGAGTCACAGCGTGCTCCTGGCAGAGCCCAATGCTGTGTTACACCCACCATTGCCTGCCGAGTGCCACACACCTCTGTGTTGTATTCCACCAGCTAGTGCATATGCTATGACACTCTCTAGCCCATGTGCACTGTAACACCACCCCGTGAATATGTCATGCCACACTTGTCTTCGCACAGGTTATATTGCCCCATCTAACGTGCCTTCCTCGATGCCTATGTTATAACGCACAGTGCTATGCCATACATATTACAATCTGGGATCCATATCTTTGTCACAGTGCATATGCAACGTTACACTCCCCAGCACATATTTTATATTACAACTTTAGAGACTAGTTAGCTTACACAACACTGCCCTGTGCATATTACACTCCAAGGCGCACATCGCATAGCACGCGCTAGTGCCTGTGCTATCTCGCGCTCTCCAATGAATCTGTCATTGCGCACAATGTATTGCATATTATATTTCACGCCCGGTTCATCTTATATCACACTTTTTGGTGCATAGTTTATACCATACACTATATCTAGTTTTCATTTTCAATCGTGCTCTCAGGACTATGTTCTATATAACACTGTGTTCACCTACCCTTTTCACGGGCATTACATTTTGCGATAGGAGGTGGAGGGTCAGGGGGTGTTTCTGCCAAGTGAGCCCGGAGTCACAGTCACAAACGTCCTCTTCTTCCTGAATAAAAGTGAGATTATGCTGCATACTTGTTTATATTTTAAGTAGTTCGCACAGACACACGTTTTAAAAACAATAAAGTTCCTAATACCCGCCTTCTTTGAACAGTTAGCTTGCTGCCCCATCCCCCTCCTCCCTATCCTCTGTTGTGTGAATCCATGGACTAGCCTCCTCCCTCCTGCCATGCATGGTCTGATGTGCTGCCACTGCCCTCAATTTAGTATGATGTACCAGTCCCCTCCTCCTGCCCTCCATTGCCCAATTCTATGCCCCATCATTGACCTCCTGCTTAAACTCTGTGCTTAGCTTGCTGCCCCTATTCTCCTTCCCCCTGCCCTCCGATGTCTTTGTGCATGCCCCTGCTCCATCCTTTTTGCACACCATGTTCCATGGACCTGCCACTCCTATCTATCTGAGTGTTCTGTTGAGCTGCCACTCCCGTCCCACCTGCCTAGCATTGTCAGATGACTGTAACCTGTCCCTGCCACCTTCACCCTGCCTGTCCACATGCCATGCCCCTATCCTCTTCCTCCTGTCCTACATGGTCCATTGTACTGCCACACCCTTCTGCCCTCCCTGGTCTGTCGTGCTGCAACTGCTCCTCCTGCCTGCCCCATGCAGTCTGTTGTGAGGCCCCTTCCCCTGAACTTTCTTGTCTGTGCACAGGTCCTGACCCTCCCTTCTATCCTCCATCGTCCTTTGTGCATGCCCCTGCACCCTCCTTCTTGCACATCATAGCCATTGTGCTGCCACTAACCCTCCCACTTGCCATGCATGGTCTTCTGTGCTGCCATGGCCCCTCTCACCTTCCCTGTGTGGTTAGTTAGCTGCCCCTGACCCCCTCCCACCTTCCCTCCATGGTCTGTGTGTATGCCATCACAGTCTCACTGTTGCTCTTCATGATGTGTCTTGCTTCTAGTGCCCATCCTGCCTGACCTCCATAGCTATCTTGCTGCTCCTGCCCTGCCCCCTTGCCCCCAGCCCTCTGTTTACATGTGCAGACCCCTACTCCCTCCCTCCTGGCTTGTCTGTTCCATTGTAATGCCCCTGATCCGTCCCTCCTGCCCTTTATGGTCTGTTATGCTGCAGCTTTCTCTCCTGTCTGTCCATTATGGTCAGCTAGCTACCATTGCCTCTTACCCCTCTGTTCTCTGTTGTCCATGTGCATGGTCCTGTCCCCTCCCTCTTGCTTTCTATGGATTGTCGTGCTGCACTCCCGTCCCGCATGCCCTGTGTGGTGTATTGTGCTGCTGCAAACCCTGATGCCTGCCCTGCAGGGTCAGTTTGGTGCACCTCTCCATGTCCCTCCTGTCCTCTGTTATCCAAGTCCATGTCCCTACCCCATTTCCTTCCATGATCCAATGTACCATACTTGCGAACATTTTGAACTTGGTAAGAGGGAGATTTTGAAAAAAAACTGGGGTATTGATTTTCCCCTTTGAGTTACATTGAAAAAGAGGAGATTGTAGACAGGAGACAGATCAAATAAAGCCCATTTGAGCTTAAAAACATTGGACGTTTCCTGGCTGAATCGGGTCTGTTGGCATGTATGGTTGTACTACCATTGCCTCTTCCTTCTGCCCACAATGGTCTATCACATTGCCACAGCCTCTCTTGCAAGTCCTGTATTGTTGGTGTGTTGCCCCTGCCCCCCTTTCCACTGCCCTCCATAGTCTGTTGTGCTGCCACGGCCCTTCCTGCCTGCTCAGTGTGGTTAAATTGTTGCCTTTGCGCCCTCCTACCTGCCTTCAATTTTCAGAGTCCGTGCCCCTGGCCTCTGCTTCTCAACAGTATCCTAATGAACAACTAGATTGCTAACATTCTATATTTATTACAAAAGTGTGGAACGCCTGACGTCATCTTGATGTAATCAAAACTGTAATACCTAGAGCATTTCCTTTAGAAATTACATATATGAGAGGGTCTTATTGGCATCAAAATTATGGTTAGTGCTCTAAAAGACTAAAATAAGGACATATTTTCTGAGTTTTCAAATAGCGACAAAGCACTTTTAAATTATTTGTTATCTTTATGTTTTTTTATCCAGTTGACCACTTGAGTAAATGTTGCACTTAGGGGAGAGGATGTGGTGTTACTTCCAGAACTGCAGACTTTGCAACTGGGGAACCAGGTTGGAGTTTCTGCTTCAGCTCGACATTCTGTGATTCTGGTCAAATCACTTAGTCTCCCCATGTCTACAACCAAAATGAATTTGTTCTTGTGTGATGTAACCAATGCTCATGTAAAGCACTCCAATACCTGACAAGTCTGCACTATATAACACTGCAAAAACACAAAATAATAACTGTTTTGCACACTTCTGTCATTGGGCTATATTTGGGCTACATCTGAGTGATTTTGGGCTACATTTGGGCTCTTTTGTCTCCGGTGGCCATCTTGGGAGATTTATTTGTTATGAAGTTTCCTAATTTCCTCATGTACTGCAGTCTCCTCAGTAGGAAATGCTTTCAGTTTTTTACTTTGATTCCATCATGAAGGTATTCAGATATGTCACACATTTGCCATAAATTCTGAAAGTTAGCACTCTAGTTGCTCATTAGATCACTGTAGTAAAACTACTGTTCACCATGGAAGTCTGCTCCTGGTAATAAAAGTGCATGTTTCAGTCTGCATGTCAGAATTTTTTAATGAAATAGAAGAGGATTTGAGAAGTCACTCAAAATGTGCCCTCATTTTCTTTCTTCAGTATTAATCATAATTTCTATGGCAAAAGGAACCCCCTCATTGTGTTCCTTTTGAAATTAAATGTTTTAAGTGTTACCAGTTTATTCCAATCAAGATGGCTTCAGGTGTGCCATACTTTTGTCATAATGAAGACAGTAAGCGCTCTAGTTGTTTTTAAGAACACTCTGGGACATTCTGTCATTGGGCTATACTTGGGCTACATCTGGGTGATATTTGGGCTACATTTGGGCTCTTTTGTCTCTGGTGGCCATCTTGGGAGACTTATTTGTTATGAAGTTTCCTAATTTCCTCATTTACTGCAGTCTCCTCAGTAGGAAATACTTTCATTTTTTTACTTTGATTCCATCAAGAAGGCATTCAGATGTGTCACACATTTGCCATAAATTCAGAATGTTAGCACTCTTTTTGCTCATTAGATCACTGTAGTAAAGCTACTGCTCACCAGGGAAAACTGCTGCTGGTATTGAAAGTGCATGTTTCAGTCTGCATGTCAGAATTTTTTAATGAAATAAAAGAGGATTTCAGAAGTCAAAATGTGCCCTAGTTTTTCTTTCTGCAGCACTAATCATACTTGTTATGGAAAAATGAACCCCTCATTTAGTTCCTTTTTAAATTAAATGTTTTAAGAGTTACCACTTTAATCCAAGCAAGATGGCTTCAGATGTGCCATAGGTTTATCATAAGTAGGACTGTTAGCGCTCTAGTTGTTCTTTGGAACACTCTGGGAAGCTGCAGTAGAACACAAAGGAATCAACTGACAGTCTCTGCCCTTGTTGGATGTACATGTTTTACTGAGAATGTCAGACTTCATTCTCACATGACTGAGAAAGATAATGTGAATTTACAGAAAATAAGCTCTCAGTTTAGCTTTTAGATCACCTTCCAAACCTCTGTGGGAAAAGCATGAGAAAATATTTTTCTCTCAATCATGATATCCCAGCAGAAGGCTTTTTCACATGGTGAAATCACCTTAGAACATACCACAATTCCTAAAATGAGTATGGTACCATCAACAAATGATTTATAATGGAACTAAAGTCTTAAAACCTTCTATTAACTGCAATGCTTTTTAATGAGGTGCTATCATGTATATTGGTCCCAAGATGGCTGCCAACACTTCTTGGATGAAGTGCTGACAGCCAATCAGATCTCAGGATGAGATGTGTGGTTAGGCTCCGCCCACATATATATATGATTTTACTTTTGATTTTCTCAGGAACTACTGAACAGATTGACACCAGACCTGCAAAAGGCACTTCCCTGAGATGAGGACTACCTCTCTGCCAAATTTCAAGTAATTCTGTTCAGCCGTTCGGGCTGTACCTTGGACTAAAGGTCCCTATGGAAAATTGCATGGGGAAAACGCGTTTTGGGACCCCCCTTTTTTCTCAGCCCCCGCTTGACAAATCCCCCCGAGACTTTCAGGGTAGGAGCGGAGCGGAGCGCCCCACCTATTTTGAAAATTTCACGAGGATTTGTCAACCGGCGCCAAAGTTATTCCAAATAGAATGTTGCGGATTTCCTATGGAAACACGGTCCTAACTATAACTATCTACTGGCGACCGCCAGTAGATAATATATATATATATATATATATATATATATATATATATATATATATATATATATATATGTAAATACATATAATGAGAGCAAGAGGGAGAGAAAGAGAGAGAGAGAGAGAGAGAAAGAGAGAGAGAGAGAGAGAGAGAGAGAGAGAGAGAGGGAGAGAGAGTAACCATGCAATATTAAGGGGAACAGTTAAAAAGATGTAACACTTCGAATACATGTACATAGGCAAATAATATAGAAGTAAATAAGTAGGCAAATCTTTGGACTATGGAGAGGTCTAATTTCCTACTTCACTCCAATCTAAGCAACGGTCACAAAGCATTGGACGTTGTGAGGGTAATGGGAGGGTCACATTTACTATAACCACTCCAACCTAAGCAGGAGTAGGGACCAGGCTGGCATTTGGGGTGGAGGCGGAGAGGGTATGTTTTTACTACTCCCATTGCAACCTAAACAACATTTGGGAAAGTATTGAAAAAATATATAACACTTATTATAAAACCTTTTGAAAAATCCCAAGCCTACAATGAATCAAAAAACATAAACAGTTAAATTGTTATTCAGAAAAACATCTATAAGCAATCAAAAAATAAACTAAATTACAAGAAACAAATTCAAAAATTGCTTAATTAAAAAACGAAGATATTATACAATAAAAACACACCGCACTCTTTTCTCTACAATCCCAATAACACAGAAAAGATGTGGAATGATACTAAAAAAAAATATATCATAACAAAAAAAAACTCTTAAAAAGCACAAACAAGGAAATAAATCAATGCAATCTCTAATAATAATGTACTAATCTAATAAACCAATGAAGTTATAAAAATTGTAAAAATATAATAAAAACTTAAAATATATATTTAAACCCCACTGTGCTATGAACCCAACAACCCAGCAATAATTAAAGAAAAAAATCAAAAACAACACTTAAAAAATATTACTAAATACAAAACAAAGTACTATTACAAGCTAGAATGAAGATATTAATAAATTAAAACATGCAAAATCATAAAACATTACAAAATCGACATTATATATTCAAATACTACAGATCAAAAGGCTCCCACAAATAGTTGCCCAACCAGATAATACTATTAATTGGAGATTAAATATTTGGAATGACTATCTACTTTTTGCATTACACTACTTATGTATGATAAACTTACTAGGGTTTCTCTTTGTTGAAGCCCACAAAATAATTCTTATCTCTTTCATCATTCTGTGACTCGAGAAGATACCTCATAGACGTCAATGTTAGCTCTAATTAATTTAGGATGCTGACATCGAGACCTAGAGATTTGGTTAACTTATTTTAACACTTCCTTAAGTTGATTGCCACTTGATTTACTTCCATACTGCACAGGCGTTGCAATATCTTACATGTGGCATGAGGACCATCAACAATATCATGCAGCCTCCGAGTGCCAAGTGTAACTTTGATGATTGTCAATGGGCCTTGTATTTTGTACTTAACTGCAGTGCTTAAATTGAGCCGGTGGTTTTCAGTGCTCAGCACCTGCACTATATCCTCGACACTGGTGCTTGAGCACCTAGGGACAGGGAGATTAAGTAATTCACCCAGAATCACAGGATGTTGAGCCGACACCAAGGGTCGAACCTGGTTCCCCAACTCCGATGTCGGCAGTTCTGGCCATTACACCAAATCCCCTCCCCACTTGTAAAGTTTGTTGGTTTTGTTTTAGGCAGCACTAACAGGAGAAATGGGCTGGTCAAAACCTTTCCTTACGAGAGCCTCGGCACTTCTTTTTGTTTACAAATTAATCACTGCTTACTTGGTATTGTGGATGAATAAGGGTTAACTTTTTGTGGTCAAGGAATGTAATAATTTTTGTCTGGTATTCTGGGGAAGGTGTAAGCTCACAGTGTGCATATAGACCATAAGCTTTAGTTATAGTAAAAATTAATTTAGTAGCACCAAAGACAGACTTGCAATGGATGCAAATTGAAAGACCTCTTACTTATGCCCAGCAGTGAGTGACATCTTGGTAAAACAGCCCACCCTGAAAATCTAACCTTCAAGTGTGCTTTAGACAATATTGTGACTTCATCAAGCACCCTTTGGGTGTTTACATTAATTGTGACAGTGTTTCCTATGCTACCATGCTCACCTGAAGTTACCTAAAAATAAGGTATTTTTAAACAGTGGCGTGTGCTGCGTGAGAGGGCCCGTGGGTGGGGGCACAGACTCCTGTCTGCCACTCTCCTCTGCTCATTAAACGAACAGCTCATTAATACCAGATGCGGGAACACAATGTAACAGAATTTACAGCCTTCCGGAATAAAATATAGACTTACTGAAGTGTGTTGTTTTTGCTGTTCAGAAGCTGTAAAACTTTTATCGACAGAGAATCAATATCCTCCTTCAGAGCCCTGTAAAAGAGTTGCATTTCACCGCCTTGGGGAAAAATGTGCAGTTGTATGTGCTTGATTCAGCGATTGACCGGTCTGCAGTTCAGTTGTCTCGCCTCAAATCTCAGATTCATTTCAGGAACTCAGAAATCAGATTACGTTTAGAATAACAATTTGCCTAAGGAGATCACTGAAGCACTTTATATTTTTCCAAATAAACATCAAATGCACACTGTATATTTCTTAAATAGACAGATCTACAGGGGTAGAAGGAAGAACAATGTCAGTTTTTCTTCTGTTTCCACCTTAAACATACCATCTTTAAATGGGAAGCATGAGAGATGCTCTCCCTTTCTAAATGGGCATTTTCTGGTAAAAAGATATCGCTGCCAAAAATGAGAAAATGGTGTAATTCTAAGGAGGAAAGGCTACCACTCCCAGCATATAGAATTTTTGTTTCATTTTGAGAGGTCTGAAGTGACAATGCTCCTGGCTACAGATGATGGAGTGGAAGACGAGAGTGAGCCTCTTCCAGACCACCTGTCTGCCAAGGAACTTGATGGATCAGTGGATGGTGTGAACCTCTCTTCCACCCTGTCCCCAGAGCAGCAGAGAGACTATCACCAGGTCCTGGGACAGTTTGCCTCCCAGTTCTTCCTGGCACCAGGAATCACCAATTGGTGTGTCAATGGTGTGGACATTGGGGACAGTTTACCTGCAAAACACAATTTGCAGAGTAACTGACAAAGTCAGGGCCAGCAGTAAGGAAGAGGTTTTCAAGATGTTAGTTTTAGGGGTAATAGAGCCCTCCAGCAGCCCCCGGGGCTAGCCCAGTGGTCTTGGTTCCGAAATCTGCTGCACCCGGTGTCACTCCTCAACTCCAGTTCTGGGTGGACTACCGTGGGCTCAATGCCATTACCAGGACTGACGTGCACCCCATCCCCAGAGCTGATGAGTTCATTGATCGGTTGGGAGCTGCCCGGTACCTCAGTATGTTTGATCTAAAGTCTGGGTACTAGTAGATTGCCTTAACTGATGGGGCAAGAGAGAGGCCTGCATTTTCAGCATCAGAGGGGCACTACCAGTTCCATGTCATGCCCTTTGGTTTTAAAACCGCCCCGCCACATTCCAGAGACTGGCCAACCTGGTACTGTCCGGGCTGGAGGAATTCATATCTGGATGATATTGCTGTGTTCAGCACCAGCTGGGAGGATCACTTGCAACACCTCTGCGAAGTGTTGACGGCTCTACAGAAGGCAGGCCTCACTATCAAGGCCAGTAAGTGCCGGATAGGGCAAGGATTTGTGGTGTAGTTAGGGTAACAGGTAGGAAACATCAAGGTGGCACCCCTACAGCCTAAGATCAACACCATCCAGGCTTGGGAAACCTCCAAGACCCAGATAGAGGTGGGCGCCTTCTTAGGTCTCACCGGGTATGACAGACGGTTTTGTCAAGGGGTATGGCACCATTGTTGCCCCCTTAACAGAGCTGACTTCAAGGAAGCAGTCAAGGAAAGTGATCTGGACCAATGCCTGTCAGACCGCTTTTGATGCCCTAACATCTGCCATGTGCAAGGCTACTGTAGTCAGGGCACCCAACTTCTCCCAATAATTTGTTGTGCAGACAGACACTTCAGAGCTTGGTGAGAGAGCAGTACTCTCACAGTTGAACGACAAGAGCTTGGACCAACCCGTAGCTTTCATTAGTAGGAGGCTACTTCCCAGGTAACGGAGGTTCCGTAAAATTGAAAGAGAAGCTTTTGCCATGGTCTGGGCGCTGAGGAAGCTAAGACCCTACTTATTTGGGACTCATGTCTGGGTTCAGACAGACCACAGGCCCCTCAGATGGCTGATGCTAATGAGGGGTGAGAATCTAAAACTGTTGAGGTGGTCCATCTTCCTACAGGGAATGGTCTTTACGATGGAACAATGCCCTGGTACAGAACACGCCTATGCTGATGGTCTGTCCAGATTCTTCTGCCTTAGTGATGAGAAATCCCAAGAGGGTGGTTAGTTCTCCCCACTTTTCAGCTGGAGGCGACACGTCTTTGGCATGGTTTCCCCTGAGTTTTTGTCTCTACCACCTGTACTTTTGATGCTGTGCTGGATTACGTTTTTGCTGGCTTAGATGCTTTGGGCACTTTGCCACTGCTGATCAGTGTCAAAGTGCAAGTTCTCCTTGTGTAAAATGCTATTTCAAATGGTTCTCCCCGATTGGCACATTTGATTTACTGGTAAGTCCCTAGTAAAGTGCACTGAGTGTGCCAGGGCCTGTAAATCAAATGCCACTAGAGGGCCTGCAGCACTGATGGTGCCACCCACATGAGTAGCCCTGAAAAGATATTTCAGACTTGCCACTGCAGTGTATGTGCACAGTTCTAAACTGCCATGTCGACCTAGCAAGTGCACCCACTTGCCAGGACCTAACCTTTCCTTTTCTTACATGTAAGACACCCCTCAGGTAGGCCCAAGGTACCCCCGTGGGCAGGGTGCAGCGTTTGTGAAAGATAGGACATGTACGGGTGTGTGTGATATATCCTGATAGTGAAATACTGCCAATTTCGTTTTTCACTATTGAAAGGCTATCGGTCCCGTAGGATAGGATGGGAGATACTTTGTAACATCTTACAAGTATAACTTCCCATTGGGACAAGATAGAAGAATAACATTTATGCTCTCTGAACTCTTAATTGGTTTTTAATTTGTGTGTTGGAAAATGCCACTTTTAGAAAGTGGCATTTTCTTGTTTATAACCATTCAGTGTGCCTCTGCCTATTTGTGGATTGACTGTCTGGTTTTGGAGTGACAGGGGCTGGGGATGTGCATTCACTGTAGACTGCCACTGGGGGGGATGAGGTGTGCCTGGCCCTTCCTGGATTACTCAGAGCTGAGCTGAATGGAACTTTGCTGCATTTAGAGTAGTGGGAGGAGTTTTCCTTGCACCTGAATAGGGTGTGTCTCCCTTGAACAATGCTGTCTCCACCCCCTGTGGTCTTACTGCACCAGTGAGGACAGAACTGGCTTGGACTGGGCTCAGAGACCATTGCATAAAGAAGTACAAAGACAAAATGGGGTATAAGTAGTGGACCTTAACCCCCAGAACTTTAGATCACTTCTGAACTCAAGAGGAAGCTTTGCCACGGAGAAGAGCTGGAGAGCTGTGAGGAGGAATACTGCCCCTTTGGTGTATGCTGTGAGGGGTTGGCCTGCAGTTGCTGTTTCTGCCAAGGGAAGGACAAAGACTGGAACTTTGCTGAGAACCTGCTTGAAAAAGGCTTGTGTGTGCTGGCCTCCTGTTCTGAAGTCTCAGGACACAAAGACTTCACCCCCAGCTCCCCTGATCGCTAGTGTTTGGAGTTCTGAGCTGCCAGGAGGTGCCTGTTTCAGTTTTGGGCCTCTAGAGGTGGTTACCGCTGTTAGGAGCTGGAAAAAACTGAAGAAACTATGAAAATTGACGCATCGCCCTTCTTGAGGCAGTTTTTCTGATGCAGCACCAGCATGTGTAAAGAATCTCCATGCACCACCACCACGCCGTTGCAGAGATGATGCAGTGCCTGTTGCGGCTGCAAGAACCGATGCATCGTGGGATTGTGGCTAAAGACACCAATGCAGCGCTGCTTGCTGCAGCAGCATCGATCGACAACACAGCGCGGATCCCCACGCATTGCACCTGTGCTGCAAGCTTTTCCCGGCGCATCACCACAGACCAGAACCATCTTGGAATCGACGCATCACTTCCCCCTACAGTCCGGATTCAACTCATCACTTCTCCTGCGTGCAGCAGAACTGTTGCATCGCCTCCCCAAGTACCAGGAACTGCTGCATCCCTTTGTTTTTCGATGCTTCCCTTCTCTGCGGCTGTTTGGCCTTGTGAACTTTGACGCATCCACAGGTACTTTGTGTAAAATCACCCATCTATAGTTTCATATGGACTAAGTTGCTTGAAACCTTTTAAAACTCATATTCTTATTACATGCATGTTGGATTTTGTATTTTTGGTCTTATGTTGGTTTAGATAAAGATACCTTATCTTTCTAAACCGGTGTGGTGTCCATTTGTGCTGTTATCACTGCATTACTATGTGTTTTGAGGACAAATACTTTACACATTGCCTTTGGGATAAGCCTGTCTGCTCTTGCCAAGCTACCAAAGGGGTGAGCAAGGGTTATCTAAAGTGTGTATCCCCCTTATCCTGACTAGAAGCAAGGGTCCCTACTTGGACAATGGTACCTACCTCTGCCAACTATAGACCCCCATTTCTAATAATTGCCATCAGGCAAGCTCTGCTTGTATTCTTGACAATGTTCTCATGTAACCCACTATACTTAGAAGAAGTATTGTTAAGTCTGAAAATGGAGGACAACTGCAGTTCAGTCCCACCAGAGGTTTGCTTAGAATCTAGTCTGCATTTTGATGCTAGAGAGCAGATGCTGTGTTGCTGCAGTTAGTTATGATTTATCAGCCACTCATGAGAGTAGTCCTGTAAACTTGGGGCCACTGAAACTATGCCGCAGGTGAGGGCCAAATTATGCAGCAGGGTTAAGTAAGGGTTAAGTCATCTGTGTGGCAGAATCGGCAAATTGTGCGGTAAATTTTATGATAGTATTATATCATTATTTTGACATTTGTACACTATTAACACTGTGTGGGCTTTGGTTGCACCTCATTAGTTCCAGATTAACATTCAAATATAGCAATAAGCAACAGAAAGGAAAACAGTCAAGTTTGCAAAGGGCCTTCAACTGTACTGCAACGTATTGTTACTCTTTTAGTAACGTTTGAACTTTTGAATGGTGTGAGCTAGAAACAATTTTTGTTTTTTGTTAAAATCTGCAGTTTATGCAGAGGATGGTGGATTATGTGGCAAATGTTGCAATTCAATAAATATGCAAAAATCTCTATGACAGCACAATCACATAGTTCCAGGGGCCCTGTGTAAAACCCTTCCTGTAAATTACCTTACATGCCCATCGTGGGTTCAGGAGAGACGCCTGTCTTAGTTTCCTGGTTGTTTAAGAAGGAAGAGGTGTGGCGCCGCTGCCAGGGCGACTGACTTCGGAATCTGGGAATCACGGTTCGATCGCCAGCGGCAGATTAGCCCAGCACCATGTGACTCTGGGCAATAGCTTGCTTAATCTTCCCGATGGCCTCCAGCGCCTAGAGACCCTTACGGGTGATTGTTTGCGCTTTACAAATGTGGATTATTATTAAGACTGAACAATAGTGCCCTACAGTATCTTTTTGTCTCTCTGAAGTTGGTTTACCTTTCGAAACTTGTATAATACTCTCCTTGAATCTTATATTTTGTTTATTTCAGCGCTGTTTGAATCTTATATTTTGAATATTTCAGCTCTGTTTCTATTTCCCTTCTGGCTGTTGTGTTTTAGCTCCTCGTTTAATTTCCTGTTTGTTGTTGGAGCTGGCTGCAGTGATAACAGTGGCTTCTGGAAGCGGCAGATTTGCAGAGGATGAGGTGGCATGCTGCAATCCATATGCAACAATGTTTATCCAGGAGCCTGGAGACAGAGGGTTTGGTTCTGTCAGAGCCTGTTTCCTCCAGCAGAGTCATGGTCAATAGATAGAAGGATATGGAAGCAGGCATCTAACAGAGACAGACTAGGATATGAAAGCAGGCATCTCATGCAGAGAGAAGGATATGGAAGCAGGCATCCAACAGAGAGATACAAGGATATGGAAGCAGGCATCTCACAGAGAGAGAAGGATATAGAAGCAGGCATCCAACAGAGAGAGACATGGATATGGAAGCAGGCATCTTACATCTCCTACAGAGGGAGAAGGATATCGAAGCAGGCATCTAACAGACAGAGACAGGGATATGGAAGCAGGCAGCTCACAGAGAGAGAAGGATATGGAAGTATGAATGTCAGAGAGAGAGAGGGATATGGAAGCAGGCATCTCACAGCGAGAGAGGTATATGGAAGCAGCCATCTAACAGAGAGAGAGGGATATGGAAGCAGGCATCTTACAGAGAGAAGGATATGGAAGCAGGCATCTCACAGAGAGAGAAGGATATGGAAGCAGGCAGCTCTCAGAGATAGAAAAATATGGAAGCAAGCATCTCACAGAGAGAGAGAAGGATATGGAAGCAGACAGCTCACAGAGAGAGAAGGATATGGAAGCAGGCATCTAACAGAGAGAGACTAGGATATGGAAGCAGTCATCTCACAGAGAGAGAAGGATATGGAGGCAGGCATCTAACAGAGAGAGACAAGGATTTGGGAGCAGGCATCTCACAGAAAGAGAAGGATATGGAAGCAGGTATCTAACAGAGAGAGAGACAGCGTATGGAAGCAGGCAGCTCACAGAGAGAGAAGGATATGGATGCATGAATCTCCCAGAGAGAGACGGATATGGAAGCAGGCATCTCACAGCGAGAGCGGTATATGGAAGCAGACATCTCACAGAGAGAGAGGGATATGGAAGCAGGCATCTCGCAGAGAGAGAAGGATATGGAAGCATTCATCTCACAGAGAGAGAAGGATATGGAAGCAGGCAGCTATCAGAGAAAGCAGGCAGTTTACATAGAGCGAAGGATATGGAAGGAGGCAGTTCTCAGAGAGAGAAGGATATGGAAGCAAGCATCTCACAGAGAAAGAGGGATATGGGAGTATGTAGCTTTCAGTGAGAGAAGGATATGGAAGCAGGCATCTCACAGAGAGAAAAGGATATGGAAGCATGCATCTCACAGAGAGAAAAGGATATGGAAGCAGGCATCTCACAGACAGAGAGAGAGAGAGAGAGAGAGAGAGAGATGGAAGCAGGCGGCTCTAAGGGAGAGAAGGATATGGAAACAAGCATCTCACAGACAGAAAAGGATATGGAAGCAGGCATCCCATAGAGACAAGGTTTTGGAAGCATGCAGCAAACAGAGAGAGAAGGATATAGCAGCAGCCATCTCGTAGAAAGAGAAGGATTTTGAAGCAGACATCTTACAGAGAGAGAAGGATATGGAAGCATGCATCTCAGAGAGAGAGCGAAGGATATGGAAGCAGGCAGCACTCAGAGAGTGAAGGATATGGAAGCAAGCATCTCACAGAGAGAGAAGGATATGGAAGCAGGCAGCTCACCGATATGGAAGCAGGCAGCTCACAAAGAGAGAAGGATATGGAAGCAGGCATCTCACAGAGAGAGAAGGATAGAAGCAGGCATCCAACAGAGAGAGACATGTATATGGAAGCAGGCATCTTACATCTCCTACAGAGGGAGAAGGATATCGAAGCAGGCATCTAACAGACAGAGACAGGGATATGAAAGCAGGCAGCTCACAGAGAGAGAAGGATATGGAAGTAGGAATCTCAGAGAGAGAGAGGGATATGGAAGCAGGCATCTCACAGCAAGAGAGGTATATGGAAGCAGCCATCTCACAGAGAGAGAGAGAGGGATATGGAAGCAGGCATCTTACAGAGAGAAGGATATGGAAGCAGGCATCTCACAGAGAGAGAAGGATATGGAAGCAGGCAGCTCTCAGAGAGAGAAAAATATGGAAGCAAGCATCTCACAGAGAGAGAGAAGGATATGGAAGCAGGCATCTAACAGAGAGAGACTAGGATATGGAAGCAGTCATCTCACAGAGAGAGAAGGATATGGAGGCAGGCATCTAACAGAGAGAGACAAGAATTTGGGAGCAGGCATCTCACAGAAAGAGAAGGATATGGAAGCAGGTATCTAACAGAGAGAGAGACAGCGTATGGAAGCAGGCAGCTCACAGAGAGAGAAGGATATGGATGCATGAATCTCACAGAGAGAGAGGGATATGGAAGCAGGCATCTCACAGCGAGAGCGGTATATGGAAGCAGACATCTCACAGAGAGAGAGGGATATGGAAGCAGGCATCTCGCAGAGAGAGAAGGATATGGAAGCATTCATCTCACAGAGAGAGAAGGATATGGAAGCAGGCAGCTATCAGAGAAAGCAGGCAGTTTACATAGAGCGAAGGATATGGAAGGAGGCAGTTCTCAGAGAGAGAAGGATATGGAAGCAAGCATCTCACAGAGAGAGAAGGATATGGAAGCAGGCAGCTCACATACAGAGACAAGGATATGGAAGCAGGCAGCTCACAGAGAGAGAAGGATATGGAAGCAGGCATCTAACAGAGAAAGAGGGATATGGGAGCATGCAGCTTTCAGTGAGAGAAGGATATGGAAGCAGGCATCTCACAGAGAGAAAAGGATATGGAAGCATGCATCTCACAGAGAGAGAAGGATATGGAAGCAGGCATCTCACAGACAGAGAGAGAGAGAGAGAGCGAGAGAGAGATGGAAGCAGGCGGCTCTAAGGGAGAGAAGGATATGGAAACAAGCATCTCACAGACAGAAAAGGATATGGAAGCAGGCATCCCATAGAGACAAGGCTTTGGAAGCATGCAGCAAACAGAGAGAGAAGGATATAGCAGCAGCCATCTCGTAGAAAGAGAAGGATTTTGAAGCAGACATCTTACAGAGAGAGAAGGATATGGAAGCATGCATCTCAGAGAGAGAGCGAAGGATATGGAAGCAGGCAGCACTCAGAGAGAGAAGGATATGGAAGCAAGCATCTCACAGAGAGAGAAGGATATGGAAGCAGGCAGCTCACCGATATGGAAGCAGGCAGCTCACAAAGAGAGAAGGATATGGAAGCAGGCAGCTCACAGAGAGAGACAAGGATATGGAAGCAGGCAGCTCACAGAAAGAGAAGGATAGGGCAGCATGAATCTCACAGAGAGAGAGAAGGATATGAAAGCAGACATCTTACAGAGAGAGAGGAGGATATGGAAGCAGGCCTCTCAGAGAGAGAGAAGGAAACAAAAGCAGGCAGCTCTCAGAGAGAGAAGGATATGAAAACAGGCATCCCACAGAGAGAGATAAGGATATGGTAGCAAGCAGCTCACAGAGAGAGAAGGATATGGAAGCAGGCATCTCACCGAGAGAGAAGGATATGGAAGGAGGCATCTCACTTAGAGAGAAAGATATGGAAGCAGGCATCTAACAGAGAAAGAGAGAATGATATGGAAGCAGGCATCTGAGAGAGAGAGAGAAGCAGGCAAGCAGGCATATCAGAGAGAGAGAGAGATAGAGAAGGATATGGCAGCAGGCAGCTCAGAGAGAGAGAAGGCTATGGTTGCAGGCATCTAACAGAGAATGATATGGAAACAGGCCTCTAACAGAGAGAGAGGGGGATATGGCAGCAGGCAGCTCACAGGGAGAGAAGGATATGGAAGAAGGCATCTCACAGACGGGACAGTAGTCACTGCCTAGAGTCTGAGCTGCTCAGGCCCCGTTTAAGGAGGCACGCACTCGCTATCCGTCTAGAGATTTCGCAGCAGGAGGCTGGTTAAAATTGTTACCTCATATTGTTTTGCATAGTACACATCCCTCAATGGTAAGGACTGATACCAATAGTCTGAGATGAATGGAACAGAGTGTATTTCGGCAAGGGTTTTGTGTGTAGAAGTGTCAGAATGTGAGAAATGAATGCAAGGGGAATGACATCTTAAAAGAACAAGTGAAGTGCAAGAATGTTTAAATGTGGTGCATTTTAAATCTTCTTTTTAAGTTCCTGGAGAGTACTGACAGGATAACAAGCATTTCGGAGACAATGTGATAAATGAAGAATGCCTAATGTCCCATCGGTACGGAAAAAATTGCTATTGTCGAATTTGATTTGCAAGCTAATAATCAAGTATATATTTTACTGAAAGTAATGCAAGTTAGACATGTTAACTTTCCCTCTTTTTCACCCTGGGTGCAGCACGAAGAAGGAGGGACATTTTATCAGCCAATGACGTCTAGATTGGTGCTTTCGGGGCAGGGTGCAGGGGCTGCCAATCCAAACAGGCTGCCTGAGCTCCTCCCTCCACCCGGAAGGGACCAGCTCTCTTGTCCCTAAATGACTTACCCACATGGAGACCTCAGCCGTGGTCCCACCAGGACACATCTTCTTTGGGCTGCTATGAGTCCCCACCTTTCTAGCGATTTCAGAGGGCTCCCATCATTCCCAATGTCTCTGTGTCTGAGGGCGCACTGAGCCTCAAGCCAATACCTTCATCTATGAGGGAGTAAGGAGCCGCAAGCTTGTTCTGCCCTGCCTGCAGCCCAAAGGGAGCAAGCGGGTCCTGATCAATCATCATTGTTCAGGGATCTGGAACTGTGGATATTCTCTGGACTTGTTCTCACTGATCCACACACTCAGATGATCCCGGTTTTTCTGGTTCGGTCCAACTCTGATCACACCATTAGACAGGTGGACTTCCCCCTCTGCCTGAATGTCTCCATTCCACCACTTGCTCACTGATCTGCTCCACTTATAAGCACTGGACCTGTTGTCATGAGACGTACAAGACACACGAAACAGGACGTCCCACAATCCCAGGACAGTGGAGACACTGTTGAGCCTCCTTCTGAGACACGTGAGTCAGGAGCAGGAAACAGACCTGTAGCTGGATGGCTTCAATACAAAATATGTGCTAATAGAGCAACAAAAGGATTACATAGATTTTCACCACAGTGGGCTTGTCCTCAACTCTAGTAATTTTTTCACATACTGAAAGGAACAGACATCCACTAGAGAGTTGACTTTAAGGCAAAAAGATTTCTGGACCTCCTTTCCAGAAACTGAGGGAAACCCTGCAATTTCGCCAGGTTTATTTGAAAGGACACCTCCTTTACTGACAAGCTGAGAAATCTAATTTCTTATAATATCATTCCAAATGTCTGTGTTTATGAATGCTCACTGGTGTGTGTGTGTGGTACAAAAGGGGGTGGTGATGGACGGAGCATCAGAACCAATCAAACTCTCACACCAGTCAACAGATCTGGGTTTGATCCATCACCGTTCTTTAGCCCACTCTGCCACCCCAGTTTAGACATGGCCATATGCAAATCAGTCTGACCCTGTGCCTCATGGGAACAGTCCAGCCCGGACTGCCAAGCCATGCCTTCCCTGGACCGGAAACAAGCTTCCTAGGACCGGTTTCTGGCATTTCAGCCGTCTTCAGCCAGGCTTGCTTGAATCCAGTGGCAAAGTGAGCAAGGGACTCACGTCTGAGCATACCCTGCCAACTTATGGCGAACAAAGCGGTACAAAAGGGGGTGGTGATGGACGGAGCACCAGAACCAATCAAACACTCACACCCAGATCAACAGATCTGGGTTTGATCCATCACCGTTCTTTAGCCCACTCTGCCACCCCAGTTTAGACATGGCCATATGCAAATCAGTCTGACCCTGTGCCTCATGGGAACAGTCCGGCCCGAACTGCCAAGCCATGCCTTCCCTGGACCGGAAACAAGCTTCCTAGGACCGGTTTCTGGCATTTCAGCCGTCTTCAGCCAGGCTTGCTTGAATCCAGTGGCAAAGTGAGCAAGGGACTCACGTCTGAGCATACCCTGCCAACTTATGGCGAACAAAGCGGTACAAAAGGGGGTGGTGATGGACGGAGCATCAGAACCAATCAAACACTCACACCCAGTCAACAGATCTGGGTTTGATCCATCACCGTTCTTTAGCCCACTCTGCCACCCCAGTTTAGACATGGCCATATGCAAATCAGTCTGACCCTGTGCCTCATGGGAACAGTCCAGCCCGAACTGCCAAGCCATGCCTTCCCTAGACCGGAAACAAGCTTCCTAGGACCGGTTTCTGGCATTTCAGCCGTCTTCAGCCAGGCTTGCTTGAATCCAGTGGCAAAGTGAGCAAGGGACTCACGTCTGAGCATACCCTGCCAACTTATGGCGAACAAAGCGGTACAAAAGGGGGTGGTGATGGACGGAGCATCAGAACCAATCAAACACTCACACCCAGTCAACAGATCTGGGTTTGATCCATCACCGTTCTTTAGCCCACTCTGCCACCCCAGTTTAGACATGGCCATATGCAAATCAGTCTGACCCTGTGCCTCATGGGAACAGTCCAGCCCGAACTGCCAAGCCATGCCTTCCCTGGACCGGAAACAAGCTTCCTAGGACCGGTTTCTGGCATTTCAGGCGTCTTCAGCCAGGCTTGCTTGAATCCAGTGGAAAAGTGAGCAAGGGACACATTTGTACATTGAAATATAGCAAGGATCGCTTTCATGAATGAGCCTGGTCATGCAAATGTGTAGGTGTTCATGGGATTTGGCATCCATTTTGTTTCCTCATTGTATAGATCACTTTTCTTGCCTGAATACTGGAACTTATATGTCTATGTATAGCATAGTCACCTACTGTTATTTTGGGCAATTTATCCTTTGCTAAATTGAGCCCTATAGCTATGACAAGATTAGAGACAAGAATTGAAGGAAAAGTGAACAAACAGGACATATCATTATGTCATACTACTATAATCACATAACCTACAAATTAATGCACAGCAGAGTGGTAAGATTGGAAATCAAGTCGGCTTCCTTCTACAGTGTATTCACTGGGGCTTATTTACAAATAGCTTGCGCCACTTTTGCATCATTTTTAACATAGGAAAAGTGACGTACAGGTAGTGCAAGTGGCTTGTAAATAAGGCTCACTGTTTGTAGAGGTTTGTCTGGGAAATGTATCACTTAGAAGCGATTATTCACTGCAGCTGTTGATATAAATGCATCCTTCTATTTTTTAGCAAGCAGATTTTGAAAATGGTATTGCAAGCTATCTCTATTATCCTTAGCATCTGACTCCGTGATAGCTAGCATCCTTTATGGTATGCTGACTTACTGCTACCACTCACTCAAACAATCACTAGATTTCTTACCTTGAAGGCGCATACTACAGTCTCCCAGAGTACAACACATGCTTCATTTTCCTTCATATACTTTGGTTTCTTTCTGTGTCTCCCTAATAGACTTGTTGATATATTCGCGCAGCAGGAAGTAGAACTTTGTGCTTCCTTCTCAGTTACACCTTAAATGAAGAAATTGCTTCTTCGCAGGTCAGGTGGAAATCCCTCCCAACTTCTGATGGAATCTTTGGTCCTCCGAGCTGAGAAATTGGACAGAAATAAGTCGACAATTGGACGGCTTTGAGTCTAAGCTTTGCCGTGCTCACTCTCTCACCTACAAATGATTAAATGACACTGGAAACTGACAGCCAGATATGAGAACTAGTTTATTAAATTCTCTAGAGTGCAGGTAGTGTGTGACCGGCAAGCAGGGGGGAAATAATTTACTGTTGCATTCGAAGATGGGCAGAGTAGCATTTTGAGATTGGATCTTTGTGGGTAGGTGCAGAAACAATATCGGAAGCTCTGCAGGAGGCTGCGAACAAAAATCAGATGTACTTAATGTGAAATACAGTATGAGTGTCCCACTTTCATCAGATAATGCCGCCTCAATCCAAGATTACTTCTTCAAAGATCACTTTAGAAGACTATGTGTATCATATTTGTAGCACATTTATACTACACAGATTTACATAAAGCGTGCTGGTATGTGTGTGTGTGTGTGTATTTATATATTCACTTAACATTTTATTGCAATTTTTGGTTAAAATTTAAAGCTGAAAAGGCACTGACATTCCAGAATTACCATCCCTTTCACTTACAGTAATTTGTTTTATCATGCAGCACATCCAACAATTTCCCGATGCGTTGTAGGTGGCCAGCCCCTACAGTGCAAGGACTTTGTTATTAGAGCCCAATTCAGTTACTATTAGTGATTTCACGTATTCCAGACAATTGTAACCCCTTCTTTCATTAATAATGGGTCAGGCCATTAGCACCATCTGAAAAGTATTCAAGAAATCCCTTAAATTGTCAGGTATTGTTGGTCCATTGTCATTGACAAGGCCTCAGTATTTTTCCAATGACACGGCAAATTAAACTTTTAATTTGTCTTACCTCACAAAGGAAGCTTTGAATGGGAAATATTTATATGGCACATTTAAAGGTGATATTTTGGAAACAATAAACTTTACAGTCGGCCCAGATTGGGCTTCTTTTGCACGATTATAGAAAAGGAAAAACAGAAAGGGGTGTCTGCTTGTCACTCTTTCGGTCCCATTGCAAAAGAATCAGAAGAGAAATCCTTGAGTGAGGAACCAATGCAAGTTGCAGTCATCATAAAGGTGCTACCTCCTGAGGAAAAGGAATGCCAACAGAAAAAAATACTTGTGCCTCAATTGTGGTAAAGCTCCCAATTTTGAGGGACAGTGCCATTCACTGGTCAGGGAAGAGTCTGCTCATTCATAGACGACAGACCAAGACTGAGCATTTCTGATACCAAATAGTCTGTCACTCAAAGATCTAATTTATTACAGCAAGTATTGCTGATCACTGTAGGTGGTCTAATTGCTTTCCATGCTTTAGTGGATTCAGGCAACTCAGGATGCGCTATGGATCATGCCTTTCAAGAACTACATGTAAGATGTAAGAGGAATCAGTAGCACATCGCTCACATCTGGGCAGGTTAATGAGGAAATACAACATCTTCTGATAAATATTTATTGTGGGCATTCACTTCAATATCATTGACTCTCCTGCTTTTCCTATAGTCTTGGAAACCCTTTGGTTGAGGCAACATAATGTGGTGAATGATTGGAAAGCTCCAGGCATTTCTTTGTTTGAAGATTTATTCTCTAGTAATTGGGCATTCCCACGAATAGAAGTATTTGTCTCTTCAAAAGGGAACTTCTACAGAACTGGAAGATGCCAACATCAAGGTGGAACTGGTACCAGCTGAATATGCTAATTTTGCTTATGTCCTTGGTAAAAAAGGGGCAGATACTATTTCTTCACATTGAGACTATGAGTGTGTGATAGACCCTATACCAGGAGTAATCATTCTCCATGGATGGATTTATATTCAGGCGGTGAAGGAAAATAAAGGACTAAATATAGCATTTAAAGGAAACTTGGACAAGATTTCAATTTAGCAAGCCATGTCATCAGCATGGTCCCCATCTTTTTTATACCCATGGCAAATGGGGAATATCATCCATGTATTTACTGCAATGCATTAAACCCCATCACCCACGGAATCGCTAAGCTTTCCCAATCGTCTTATTGAACCAAAAGAAATCATCCAAGGTTTTTTCTAAACTTGTTGTAAAAGGTGAGGATTCAAGAGACAGAAAAGTGGAAAATAGCATTCAGTATGCAATACAGACAATATGACTATTTCGTCATGCTATTTGGATTAACCAATGGCCCTGGTGTCCTCCAGAACTTTGTGATTGACATTTTTATAGACCTTGGAGAGAGGCCTTCATTTTTGTACACGTGGATGATATCCTCATGTATTCTGAGGACCTTCAGGTCAAGGAGGTACTAATTGATCTCTCTCGCTCTCTATTTTTCTCTCACTCTTTTTCTCTCTCTATGACAAACAAGAGACATGGAGTGAAGTGGGATGATGGCCAAGAAACAGCTATTCAGCATCAAAGAAATTCTCCTCATTATCTCTCTCTCTCTCTCTCTGACAAATAAAGTAAATTGGGTGAAGTAGGGTAAAGACCAAGAAACCGCAATACAGCCTTAAAGAAGGCCTTCACAAATGCTCCCATTCTCCTCCATCCAGACTCTCAGCTTTCTTTCATAGTCAAAATTGATGCCTAATCCCTTGAGCTAGGGGCCACGCTGTCACAGAGGACTCCTCAGAATAAAGCTTTTAAGCTTGAAGCCTACTATTCCCATGCCTTAACCAGTACAGAGCAAATATGGGCAAACATGATATCACTGTGTGGATAGACCACAAGAATTTGTAACATTTATTCTTGATGAAGGGTGCCAATGCTTACCATGCCTCTCGGTCCCTGTTCTTTTCAGTTTTTAGGTCTCGCCTGGCGAACGCAGAGCGAAGCGCTGTCGCCAGCGAGATCTATTGTTGCTGACTTGCCTCGGAAGTGGGACAGGAGATGGGCACGCGCAGGCTCTCGGCGGATTGGAGCCTGTTTACGCGCACGTGAACACGCACGATGTGCACATCTTCTGTCCCCCTTCAGTCCTCACCAGCCTCATGTCCCTAAACGCGCGCATGGCGTGCTTTCGCTTTCCTTCCCTCCGGCGTTTCAGCTCACGCTCAGCCTTCTCTGTGTGAACTCTTCGACCGGCCCTGCAGCGCTGGTCCCAGTAGAATGATGGCCAAGATGCGCGTGCTGTGGCTCCTGTGGGCCCCCAAAGCGGCCGGGCGAGCCCGGATTGGTCTTGGTCTGATAAATGCACGCATCCCGGGAGGTCAGCGCTCGTCGGCATGTATTAGCTCTAGAATTACCACAGTTATCCAAGTAACAGATGGAGCGATCAAAGGAACCATAACTGATTTATTGAGCCATTCGCAGTTTCACTGTACCGGCCGTGTGTACTTACACGTGCATGGCTTAATCTTTGAGACAAGCATATGCTACTGGCAGGATCAACCAGGTAGCCGCACCTGCTGACAGGGGTTCGGGGACGCCGCGTGCCCATCTTCCCCGACCGGACCACCTTCGAGCGCACCCCTCCCGAGGGAGGGGAGGGAAAGGAGCCAGCCCGCCTGGGCGGGAGGGCTCGCCGGAGGGGTGGCGAGAGGTGGCAGGTCGCATGGGCACCGGCAGGCCCTGCCGTCTCCCCCGGGAGGGAGAGGCGGGCCGAGGCGCAGCCTGAGCGAGACGCAGGGGTGCCGGGGCCTGGCGGCGGCGGCACCCCTCGGAACGGTCGTTCCGAGCTGCTGCGGAAACGTGCTGGGCGGAGAGGGGTGACGGCGTGGCGCGCGGGGCCTGGTACGGACCTGCTGGGCAGCAGCGTCCGGGGGCCTGGCGCCACCCGACCCCTTCCGCTCGGGGTCAGACCACTGGGGGGCATGAGCTGCCGGGGCCGCTCGGCCTTCGCTCTGCTGGGTAGGGTGAAGGGCCTCCCGCCAGGCGGCAGGCCCTCGAGTCGGACGGTCCACGCGAAGGGAGGAAGCTGATTGATTGAAACAACAGCCGAGGCTGGCCAAGCAGTCCATCCCTAAACGGACCGAGAGTGCCCAATCGATCAGAGTACGGCCGGGGCATCCCCTCTGCAGGCCGCCCTGCGCGGGGGGATGCCGATCCGGATAAAAAAAGGACCGTCGGGAAGGGGCCTGAGAGGCAGGTGCGTACCCGGGCCCCCGGGGGCCCCGGCGGGCGGGCCCGGGCGCTGCCTTCCCCGTCTCACCATCGCCGGACCTCACGGAGGTCTGACCCAGCAAACCCGGCGGAAAAAGGACCGTCGGGAAGGGGCTGAGAGGCAGGAGCGTACCCGGGCCCCTGGGGGCCCCGGCGGGCGGGCCCCGGGTCTGCCTTCCCCCCTCTCGGGATCGCCGGACCTCACGGAGGTCTGACCCAGCAAACTCGGAGAAAAAGACCCGTCGGGAAGGGGGCTGGGAGGCAGGCGTGCACACCCGGGCCCCTGGGGGCCCCGCTTCGGGCGGGCCCAGGGGCTGCCTTCCCCCGTCTCGGGATCCACGGACCTCACGGGGCTCTGACCCAGAAAACTCGGAGAGAAAGGACCATCGGGAAGGGGCTGAGAGGCAGGAGCGTACCCGGGCCCCTAGGGGCCCCGGCGGGCGGGCCCCGGGTCTGCCTTCCCCTGATTCAGTATCGCCAAACATCACTTTGGTCTGACTGACCCTCTCCCTAGTAATCCGGAGGAAAATTACCCCCCTTTCTTGTAATCCGTGCGCACGAGCTGACAGAGGGGACCCTAGGCGCGAATGTACCCGACCTCCTGGAGCCCTCGCTGGGATCCGGGAGGCAAATGGACCCTCATCGAGACTTCCAGGCGAGCTCGGCCATCTGGTCGCCCCATAGGAAAGCATTGTGCGCGACCAGATGGCCGAAGGGGCCTGCGCGACCAGATGACCGAAGGGACGTGCGCGACCAGATGGCCGAGAGGACAGGCGCGACCAGATGGCCCAGGGGAAAGGCAAAAGGGAAGGGGGAGCTTCCCCGGGCCCTCTGGACCCCGCACCCGGGCACCCTGCCGCCGCGGCAGGACCCGGGACGGAGCCCGGGGCGGGGAGGCCGCCCTCCCCGGGGCCCCCCCCCCCCAGGGGCCCGGCCGGGGCTCCGGAACCCAGACGAGCGAGGAGAGGCTCCCCGGCCACAACGGAACCCCGTCCCGGGCCTTTGGCAGTGCCGCAGGCCGGGGGACAGGGCCCGGGGACGGAGACCCCGACCCGGGGCCCGGCCGGGCCCCTGGAACCAGCCGGGGCTCCCGGGACCGCAGGCGATGGGGAAGCCTCCCCGGGCCCTCCGGACACCGCCCCGGGCACCCTGCCACGCGGCAGGACCCAGGCCTGAGCCCGGGGCAGGGAGGCCGCCCTCCCCGGGGCCCCCAGGGGCCCGGCCGGAGCTCCTGAACCCAGGCGAGCGAGGGGAGGCTCCCCGGCCACAACGGAACCCCGTCCCGGGCCTTTGGCAGTGCCGCAGGCCGGGGGACGGGGCCCGGGGACGGAGACCCCGACCCAGGGCCCGACCGGGCCCCTGGACCCAGCCGGGGCTCCCGGGACCGCAGGCGATGGGGAAGCCTCCCCGGGCCCTCCGGACACCGCCCCGGGCACCCTGCCACGCGGCAGGACCCAGACCTGAGCCCGGGGCAGGGAGGCCGCCCTCCCCGGGGCCCCCAGGGGCCCGGCCGGAGCTCCTGAACCCAGGCGAGCGAGGGGAGGCTCCCCGGCCACGACGGAACCCCGTCCCGGGCCTTTGGCAGTGCCGCAGGCCGGGGGACAGGGCCCGGGGACGGAGACCCCGACCCGGGGCCCACCCGGGCCCCTGGAACCAGCCGGGGCTCCGGGGACCGCAGGCGCAAGGGAAGCCTCCCCGGGCCCTCCGGACCGCGCCCCGGGCACCCTGCCACGCGGAAGGACCCAGGACCGAGCCCGGGGCAGGGAGGCCGCCCTCCCCGGGCCCCCAGGGGCCCAGCCGGAGCTCCTGAACCCAGGCGAGCGAGGGGAGGCTCCCCGGCCACGACGGAACCCCGTCCCGGGCCTTTGGCAGTGCCGCAGGCCGGGGGACGGGGCCCGGGGACGGAGACCCCGACCCAGGGCCCGACCGGGCCCCTGGACCCAGCCGGGGCTCCCGGGACCGCAGGCGATGGGGAAGCCTCCCCAGGCCCTCCGGACACCGCCCCGGGCACCCTGCCACGCGGCAGGACCCAGGCCTGAGCCCGGGGCAGGGAGGCCGCCCTCCCCGGGGCCCCCAGAGGCCCGGCCGGAGCTCCTGAACCCAGGCGAGCGAGGGGAGGCTCCCCGGCCACGACGGAACCCCGTCCCGGGCCTTTGGCAGTGCCGCAGGCCGGGGGACAGGGCCCGGGGACGGAGACCCCGACCCGGGGCCCGCCCGGGCCCCTGGAACCAGCCGGGGCTCCGGGGACCGCAGGCGCAAGGGAAGCCTCCCCGGGCCCTCCGGACCGCGCCCCGGGCACCCTGCCACGCGGAAGGACCTAGGACCGAGCCCGGGGCGGGGAGGCCGCCCTCCCCGGGGCCCCCAGGGGCCCGGCCGGAGCTCCTGAACCCAATACAGCGAGGGGAGGCTCCCCGGCCACGACGGAACCCCGTCCCGGGCCTTTGGCAGTGCCGCAGGCCGGGGGACAGGGCCCGGGGACGGAGACCCCGACCCGGGGCCCGGCCGGGCCCCTGGAACCAGCCGGGGCTCCGGGGACCGCAGGCGCAAGGGAAGCCTCCCCGGGCCCTCCGGACCGCGCCCCGGGCACCCTGCCACGCGGAAGGACCCAGGACGGAGCCCGGGGCGGGGAGGCCGCCCTCCCCGGGGCCCCCAGGGGCCCGGCCGGAGCTCCTGAACCCAGGCGAGCGAGGGGAGGCTCCCCGGCCACGACGGAACCCCGTCCCGGGCCTTTGGCAGTGCCGCAGGCCGGGGGACAGGGCCCGGGGACGGAGACCCCGACCCGGGGCCTGCCCGGGCCCCTGGAACCAGCCGGGGCTCCGGGGACCGCAGGCGCAAGGGAAGCCTCCCCGGGCCCTCCGGACCGCGCCCCGGGCACCCTGCCACGCGGAAGGACCCAGGACGGAGCCCGGGGCGGGGAGGCCGCCCTCCCCGGGGCCCCCAGGGGCCCGGCCGGAGCTCCTGAAACCAGGCGAGCGAGGGGAGGCTCCCCGGCCACGACGGAACCCCGTCCCGGGCCTTTGGCAGTGCCGCAGGCCGGGGGACAGGGCCCGGGGACGGAGACCCCGACCCGGGGCCCGGCCGGGCCCCTGGAACCAGCCGGGGCTCCCGGGCTCGCAGGCGCAGGGGAAGCCTCCCCGGGCCCTCCGGACCCCTCCCCGGGCACCCTGCCACACGGCAGGACCCAGGACGGAGCCCGGGGCGGGGAGGCCGCCCTCCCCGGGGCCCCCAGGGGCCCGGCCGGAGCTCCAAGAACCCAGACGAGCGAGGGGAGGCTCCCCGGCTACAACGGAACCCCGTCCCGGGCCTTTGGCAGTGCCGCAGGCCGGGGGACGGGGCCTGGGGCCAGAGACCCCGACCCGGGGCCCGGCCGGGCCCCTGGAACCAGCCGGGGCTCCCGGGCTCGCAGGCGCAGGGAAAGACCCTACGGGCACCCTGCCACACGGCAGGACCCAGTTGCCGGCTGAGGACCGAGAGGGGTCCCAGAGTACCCTGTCCCTAGTAATCCGGAGGAAGGCTACCCCCCGTTCTTGAAACCCGCGACCCTAGGGGCGAACGCGCCCGGCCTCCTGGAGCCCTGGCTGGGATCCGAGAGGCGAATGGACCCTCATCGGGACTTCCAGGCCTGGCCCTGCCATCTGGTCGCCCCATTGGAAAGCATTGCGCGCGACCAGATGGCCGAGGGGAAAGGCGCGACCAGATGGCCGGCAACTGAAAGGACTCCCGCCTGCCCACCCACCCACCCACCAGGGGCTCGGGGTGGGACTCTGCTTCCCGGCTGGGCCTCAGGCACGGGGAGGACCACCGGAGCTCTCGGGGCCTGGGCGCCCGGGGGGAGGGGAGAGGACTGCCCGGGACACGTGGAGCCCGTCCCTGGGCACTTTGCCATGCCGCGGCCCGGAGGAGGGAAGCCCCGGAGGCCTGGGAAGGATGTTGCCCGGGCATAGCCCGTCTGGTCCCCGGGAATGAACCGCACAGCCCCGGCATGGGTGTTCCGGCATACCCTGCCCCTACTAATCCGGAGGAAGGATACCCCCCTTTCTTGTAACTCGCACGCTGCGAGTGACGGAGGGGACCCTAGGGGCGAAGGCGCCCGGCCTCCTGGAGCCCTGGCTGGGATCCGGGAGGCAAATGGACCCTCATCGGGACTTCCAGGCCGGCCCGGCCATCTGTTCGCCCCATTGGAAAGCATTGCGCGCGACCAGATGGCCGAGGGGAAAGGAGCCACCAGATGGCCGGCAACTGAAAGGAGCCATAGTGGTAGGGCTCCCTGCCTGCCCACCCACGCAGGGCTCCAGGGCTCTGCACCAGGGACCCTTGTCCCGGGCAGACGGACACTTGTCAGGCCGCAGGACGGGGACTCCCACGCCCCAGGCCCTGACCGAAACCCAGGCCCCGGGGCCGGTCGCTGCTTCTCAACCCAGCCAGGCCGGGGAGCCTCCTTCGGGCACACGGACCCTAGCAAGGCCCGGGGAGAGCCTCCCCGGGCCCCGGTGTGCACCCTGTCCCCAGCTCCCGGACACTCGGCTGGCTTGCGGGACAGGGGGCTCCCGCAACCCGGGACGGAGCTCCAGCACCGGGCCCAGCTTCCTGGACCCCCAGCCAGGCCGGGGAGAGCCTCCCTGGGCCCCGGTGGACACCCTGTCCCCAGCTCCCGGACCCTCGGCTGGATTGCGGGACAGGGGGCTCCCGCACCCTGGGACGGAGCTCCAGCACCGGGCCCGGGACCAGCTTCCGGACCCCCAGCCGGGCCGGGGAGAGCCTCCCCGGGCCCCGGTGCACACCCGTCCCCAGCGCCCGGACCCTCGGCTGGCTTGCGGGACAGGGGGCTCCCGCACCCCGGGACGGAGCTCCAGCACCGGGCCCAGCTCCCGGACCTCCAGCCAGGCCGGGGAGAGACTCCCCGGGCCCCAGTGGACGCCCTGTCCCCAGCGCCCGCACCCTCGGCTGGCTTGCGGGACAGGGGGCTCCCGCACCCCGGGAACAGAGCTCCAGCACCGGGCCCAGCTTCCTGGACCCCCAGCCAGGCCGGGGAGAGCCTCCCCGGGCCCCGGTGGAACCCTGTCCCCAGCTCCCGGACCCTCGGCTGGCCTGCGGGACAGGGGGCTCCCGCACCCCGGGAACGGAGCCGCACCCTGGGACGGAGCTCCAGCACCGGGCCCAGCTCCCGGACCTCCAGCCAGGCCCGGGGAGAGGCTGGCTTGCTTGACAGGGGGCTCCCGCACCCCGGGAACGGAGCCGCACCCTGGGACGGAGCTCCAGCACCGGGCCCAGCTTCCGGACCTCCAGCCAGGCCAGGGACAGCCTCCCCGGGACCCCGGTGGACCCCCTGGAAGACCATGTCTCGAGTGCATCGGCGCTTATTGGTGTAAGCCTTCATTTTGCATTTGCTGGAGGTGTCAGTGACACAATCTCATCAGGGTCTATCTACCCAATGGTGGTCCACCGTGGTATCTTGGTTCCAAGAGCTCTCCCGAACAGCAAGGTGATAGGACTTTCTCCTGTCATGGAATGAGGAGTGTAACGGTAGGCACAGAGGACTGGGCAGAAAGCTGGCTTCCTTCCAGCACAGCACGCTGAATCACCCTTTTCAAAGTACTCATAAATCATTCAACAATGCCATTTGCTTGTGGCCAGAGAGGTGTACTTTTCTGATGTTTGATGTACAAACGTTTAAGAAATTATTTGAACTCTCTGCTATTGAAGGGTGGACCATTGTCCGATTTGAGAATGGTGGGAACACCCTGTCTTGTCAAAATGTCATCCCACCTCTCAACAAATCTGTTATGTGTGGTTGATGATAAGTCTTTCATTAGAGGAAGAAGTGAGTACTCATCGACAACTAACATAAGATGATGTCAATTATTGAGAGGTCTTGAGAAGTTAACTGCAATTCTCTCCCAGGGTTACCTAGCAAGACCAGAGATGTTCAGCAGGTGCTGAGTCATTTTGAAAGACAGACACCTGCAGAGATGACAAGCTTTAAGCTCCCTTTCAACTCATTCATCGAGAAATGGGAACCATACTCGATCCCTGTTGGTTCTTATAGTTGTGGCAATGTCATGATGTCCTTCATGAGCCAGTTCCATAACTTGTTGCCTCAGGCTTTCAGGGATACCTCTTCTTGCCCCTCTTAGTATGACTCTATCATGTGTAGCAAAAGTTTCTTCCCGAACATCCTGGAACTTTGGTACTCAACATGATGTTTAAGAGGTCGAGTATGTTTCTTCCATGATTGTGTTGCAATGATTTCCTTTAGCTTAAGTATGTCATTGTCAGTATTAGTAGCTGTCAGAATCTGTTCAATAGCTAGAGTTGCAGGCGCACTTGACCTTACTATGAAATTGATGTAGGTCTCAGCCGCTTGGGTCGTTGTACTAAGACGTGGTAGCAACACATGTGAAAAGAAGTCTGCGGGGTTTTGATCCTTCCCTGGTTTATACACAATAGTGTAATCGTACTCCTGTAGATGCAACCCCCACCTCTCGATGTAAGGGAGAATCTTGGCTTTCGGATGTCCAAAGTGGATGAACAATGCCTGAGGATCCGTGACAAGGGTGAAATGCTTTTGACCCAGAAAACACATGGAAGTGTTCGCACTCCCAGACTGCAGATAAGCTTTCTTTCTCTGATTGAGAATAAGCACATTCCATCTGAAATAGACTCTGGCTAGACTAGGCCAAAATGTGTCTTGAGCATTGGTCTGCCCATTGTGTTGGGAAAGGATCACGCCACATCCCCACAGAGCTGGCAGCCACCATAATTTCTGTATGCAATTTTGGATCAAAGTAAGCCATTTCAGTTGCATTTTCAAATGCATATTTTATTTCCATAAAACTTCAGATGACTATTCAAACGGAACATCTTGCTTAGTTAGTTCCCCTAGAGGGGCACTCACAGTGGCAACATCACAAATATACATAGAGCAGTAGCTGACCATGCCTAAGAAGGATTGCAGCATGGTCACATCTTCTGGAGGACAAGTAGACAACAATGCTTGTACCTTTTCAGAGTCAGGGTCATTCCCTTTTCAGAGAGAATATGCCCAAAGAATTTAAGTCAGTTTTTATGAAATTCATACTTCTCTGCATTTAATGTGAGACCTGAATCAGCAAGCAGAGGGCATGCTTGTGTGAGTGCTTTATCATGATCCTTTCGTGTCACCCAAATCACCAGTATATCATCACTGTAGTTAAAAACATGTGTGATAGGCTGAATTATTCGACGAATAACATCTTGAAAGATTTCTGCAACTAATGACACACCAAAGCTGAGTCTTTTATGTCTGAACAAACCAACATGAGTTGAAACATTGGTAATGTACCTACAGTTTTCTTCCAATTAAACTTGATGGTAGCCTTTGTTCAGATCAAGGCGGGAGAAGACTTTGGCGCCATTCCGCAGCATGATCATGTCCACAATGTGTGGACTCAGATGTCTTTCTCTTTCGATTGCTTTGTTGGTCTATCACATATCAACACAAATGCGCACTGAGCCTCCACGGTCTTTCTTTGGCACCACCACAATGGGTGAAACCCATAGTGTGGGACTATTAGAGCGCTCATTTATGTCATGCTTTAACAGTGTTTCTAGTGCTTTTTCAACGGCTTCCTGTAAGTAAAAAGCAATTCAACTGTATCGCTGTGCAACAAATCGAATAAGTTCATTAGTGTGAAGCTGTACCTTAATGTCTTAGGTTTCCCAAGTCCATTAAACAATGTCGGGAATTGACTCTCTACTTCAGAAAGAGTATTCAAGTTGTAGTTAATAGAGATCAGTCCCATGTCAGCAGTAGTATTGAAACTTGTAAAAAGCATGCACTCAGTAAAGAAGCAGGGAAGACATGATTTTATGCTTGCACTGTCGTTGTGTTTGCTGTATGGCTGCCACAAAGGATCCTTTGCTGTGCAAGGGTGTCAGAGCTGCTCAGGGGTACACTTTTTTTCTTGATGGTGTGAAACATGTTATCAGAGACAGTTCGTTGTACTTTTCTGCTAGCATGATGTTTATCAATGTATCACTGTCTATAATGAAAGTTGTAGGCAACCATTCACCTTGAGCATGATTTTAGGACAATGTCCAAGTAAAGTTTCATGCTTCATGTGGCGAGTCTTTTCAAATTTGTGTATCTCCTTAAAAGCGGCAAATCCGACATGCGCATGTGGGTCTGTGACTGTCATCACTATTGCACAAATGCACAAAGAACAATTGATGGACAGAATGCAGCACAATGTCATACATTCACCCCAGTACAGAGATCTGGGCCTAAATCCATCATGTTTTTGCTCACCATGCCATTCCAGTTTGGACCCATGCATATGCAAATCAGTCTTGAACCTGTGCCCAACCGGAACAGTCCAGCCCGAACTGTCAGGCCAGGTCCTCCCTGGACTGGAAACAAGCATCCTATGACTAGTTTCGGGGTTTTACCCCTCATAAGCCATGATAGCTTGACTCCAGTGGCATGGAGAGGATGGGACCCACATCTGGGCATAACCGTCCCACTCGGGGTGACAAATGCAAAAAGAACAATTGATGGACAGAATGCCGAATAATGTCATACATTCACCCCACTACAGAGATCTGGGCATAAATCCATCGTTTTTTGCTCACCATGCCATTCCAGTTTGGACCCAGCCATATGCGAATCAGTCTTTACCCTGTTCCCAATGGTAGCAGTCCAGCCCGAACTGCCAGGCCAGGTCCTCCCTGGACTGGAAACAAGCATCCTAGGACCGGTTTTGGGCTTTCACCCCACATCAGCCAGGATAACTTGACTACAGTGGCATGGAGAGCATGGGACCCACGTCTGGGCATACCCGTCCCACTCGGGGTGACAAATGCAAATAGAACAATTGATGGACAGAATGTAGAACAATGTCATGCATTCACCCCAGTACAGAGATCTGGGCCTAAGTCCGTCGCTTTTTTGCTCACCATGTCATTCCAGTTTGAACCCAGCCATATGCAAATCAGTCTTGACCCTGTGCCCAATGGGAAAGGCCCAGCCCGAACTGCCAGGCCAGGTCCTCTCCAGCCGGAAACAAGCATCCTAGGACCGGTTTTGGGGTTTCACCCCTCATCAGCCAGGATAGCTTGACTCCAGTGGCATGGAGAGCACAGGACCCAAGTCTGGGCATACCCGTACCACTCGGGGTGACAAATGCAAAATGAACAATTGATGGACAGAATGCAGAACAATGTCATACATTCACCGCAGTACAGAGATCTGGGCCTAAATCCATCGTTTTTTTGCTCACCATGCCATTCCAGTTTGGACCCAGCCATATGCAAATCAGTCTTGACCCTGTGCCCAATGGGAACAGTCCAGCCCGAACTGTCAGGTCAGGTCCCCCCTGGACTAGAAACAAGCATCCTAGGACCGGTTTCGGGGTTTCACCCCTTATCAGCCAGGATTAGTGACTCCCGTGGCATGGAGAGCACGAGACCCACGTCTGGGCATTGCCGTCCCACTCGGGGTGACAAATGCAAAAAGAACAATTGACGGACAGAATGCAGAACAATGTCATACATTCACCCCAGTTCAGAGATCTTGGCCTAAATCTATCGTTTTTTTGCTCACCATGCCATTCCAGTTTGGACCCAGCCATATGCAAATCAGTCTTGCCCCGGTGCCCAGTGGGCACAGTCCAGCCCGAACTGCCAGGCCAGGTCCTCCCTGGACTGGAATCAAGCATCCTAGGACCGGTTTCAGGGTTTCACCCTTCATCAACCAGGATAGCTTGACTCCAGTGGCATGGAGAGCACGGGACCCATGTCTGGGCATACCCGTCCTACTCAGCATGACAAGTGCAAAAAGAACAATTGATGGACACTATCGCACATCCATGCTGATTCCTTCTGGGTTGTTCCAGGTTCCATATCAGCAGCTTGTCGATTTGCATGTTCCTCCACTCTTGCAGCCATGGGCACTTTCTCCAAACTAAGCATTTCTCACAGCATGCATTGTTGGAAGGAATCGAGAGACAACAGTTGATAACTCTGGGATGAATGGATTCTTCATGATTGAATTCATTGAACTTGCAGGGCTTTATAAGTGTATCAAGTCTCTCAACAAACTCATCCATCCTCCCACTAGCTTCCTGTCTTGCTTGGTTAAAAGTGTACCTGTCATAGTCGACATTCGGCATTGGATTGAACTTGGTCTCCTTTTTGTCATCTGCTTCTTCTATAGCATCTATGAAGTCATCAAACGTTTTGATTTAGGCAGTCCATCTGGCAACAATGTTCTGCTTTTTACCAGTATCGAATGGAGGCGCTGGTTTCAGGAACATGACTGCGCTGAATTGGGCACTTTTCCTATTCTCGATTTGTTCTAGTGTGTGCTGTTCAGACAGCGTTTGCCCTTCAGCATCTCATGGCCCGGTGACATCATTGTAAGCATCAGACTGCTCACTAGTACTCGGGCTGTTACCCTCAATCTGAGAGTATTGATTTTACTTATTACACGTGCTCTTCATCTCTTTCAACTTTATGTATTATACCTGGCTGTAGCTGCCTCTATTCTGTGTGCCAGGTTGTCTTTACCGTTAGCGCTTTCCTGCACCTGGCTGTCTCTGTCTTTAGAGCTTCTTCGTACCTACTTGTCACTGTCTTTAGCATTACTTCTTTGTATCGGTGCTGGCTCTATGTTCTGCTGTGGTGTATTATCTCTTCTTTCAGCCTTACTAGTAGATGTTTGGCAGGCTTACTGACTATGCTTCTCCGTTGGCCCTTCACCTTCTTCAAGGGCCTCTTAAAACCTGGAGTTGCACTTGGGCTCCACATACACCAAGTGTAGACCACTTCTTGAGGTGCACGTGGCACGCACGGGCAGCCTGCTGCACCATATAAAATGAAAGTGCAGTCTTGTAGCTTTAGGGTCACTTATACTCTAGCTCATTGACAATTGTAGCATCCTTCCCAGCTGAGGAGCTGATAACAGCCCACGCCATACATGGAGCTCTGGTTTGCATGAGTTTATTATTCAGCATGCAACAGTTAACTGAATGCACTGCGTCACAAACTTTCTTAACCACACCCAGTCACACCCACCAGATTATGTAATACTTGGAAGGAGTCTGTAGAGGGCCACTTGAGGCCTCATACACATAAACTCAGGACACAACACCATGCATACTCAGCAAACAGAGTTAGAGGTCCTAGATGTCTTAACATGCACATCACATTACTGAAAATATGGTACCAGTATTTCTGTATACCAATTACACTTGAAAAACCTTTTTCATGCTAGATTCCAATTTGTAATCACGCACCATGTACAGAATTCATAGGTCCACTAAAAACAAGTCCCAAGTTTCAGAATATGTGCAACATCAGACCACGTTACAAGCTCGCTTTCAATCAGAAGACGAAATAAGTTTCAATGTCTGAATATTACTCGTTAATTACTCTTTCATTTGGTGTCCTTCTAAAGTGTCTAAATTTCCTTTAAATCTAATAACCTTTCTTCTTATATCTTTCATTAATGCACTTTGAGATAACTTAGCCGTTTTAGGTTACACATGCACTATCGTCTGAAATGAATGTTCTGCCTGTATGATGATGCTCTTGCACATGTTCATTGCAATTCATGTGGTATATTGTGTATCCCCATTTTATTGCAAGCAGATCATGTAGGCATAAAACTGTAAGTAATGTATGTTTTTCCTAATGTCCAATCGGTCGTGTGTAATTAAGTAGAAAGCCAACTGAAAGCATTGATTCTGTTCACTTTACCTCTGTCTTAAAAGTAGCATTTTCTTGGTCTGACCCTTGTAACAAGTACAGCAACAAAAACACAAATCTGGTCAGGTATTTTAGCTGACATTTCAAGAAATCTGTTGTATTCCCTATTTAACTTCTTTTGCACATTTTCAGTTGTTAGTATTGGTGTTGTTGCTTTCAAATTTCTTTCTGTTTCATTTTCAACTTCTACTCCTTCCTCTTTGCCACAATTTTCATTGACTGCATTAAGTACTTGTGTCGCATTACCATGGAGAAGTGCATTGTTCACCCTTTCTTAGTTAACTGGTGGAAGTTTAGTATACTAACCCTATCCCACACCAAGGAACAACTATTTGGTGTGATGCAGAACCAAGATCCTAATGTGAAGAAAAGTGCTAGCATGCACATTTTCAGATTGACAATCCAATGACTGAACCCACAATTAAGAGAGTTCCCTTACATTGCATGGGTGAACCTTGTGGAGTATCTTAGATCCTGATTTAAGTCATGGCAGTAAGGATACTCCATCACAATGGCAATGGTGTAGCTTCAAAAGCAAGTATGTAGTTCGCTCAGTGCATTTAGATGCAGGAGATCCTTCTAAATTGCGGCAGATACTACACTGTCTTACTCGCGATTAGCTCCCTCTGATGGCCCTGGAGAGCATGGGCCTTTGGAGAAATTACTACATGTCCGCCCACCCAATTTGGATGGGCGGACATGTAGCAATTTTTTTCTGTTTCTTGCTGTCAATAACTGTAAGCAGTAAAAACATTTTTTAATGCTCCCCCTGCCATCGGAGAAGCCTCCCACGATGAGGAGAACATTACTTTTTGAAAAGGAACAAAGATCACTGTTTGTTAAAGGCCTACGTCTTTCCGACGCAGCCCTGTAACAAACAGTAAAATGCAATTACAGGAACCGCCATGACGGCGTTTCCTGCCATAGCCTTTATAAATGTCCGCCAGGTAGGTGGGCATTTATAAATTTGGCGGGCAGAGTAGTCTTGCCCTGGCTGATGTAAAGCCCTCCGCCAAGCCAATGATGTCTACTCCACTCGCCAATAATTAAATCAGACCCTTAGTCTTTTTCTTTACAGATGCAAAAGATGATTCTTCATGGAAGGACTGCTTGTTGATGGATTTCCCCCTGGTATTCCATTTTACAGAAAAATTCCATTAGATCACAGAAGGAGCAAATGCTAACAAAACTAACAGATGAATACTTAGTGAAATTGGAATGTTTTCAATTAAATATGGAGGATGCCATTGCTCAGGAAGTTGTATGGTTTGAGGACAAAATCGAACAGGTTGTACAATGCCTTAGAGTTGACCTAAAAAGGAAGAAAAAGGATACTAAAGACATGCAATCCAGCCAAAGAAGGCAAGTAAGTTGGTTTGACTCTGCGTGCAAGGGAAAAAAAAGGATAATACGGAGAGTAGAAAGACGTTTGAGGATAAGGTATGACCAGGGAAGTCTGACTAACCTAATTAAACTAAGGAGAGAATATAAAATGTTAGTAAGGTCCAAAAAGAGGATCTTTAAAGAAAAATGTTGGGATAATCTACTGGAAACAATAGAAGCAAAAAATGTTAAAGGTTTCTGGAAGCTGATTCAGGATGCCTCGGGTCGGACTTCAGGAACCATGAGCTGTGTAGTCGATGAGGCAACCTGGGAGGAGTACTTAGGCCAACTATATGAGGCAAGTAATGTACCCGTAATAAGTAAGGAAAAAGCCCACTGGGAAGGGGCAGTAAAAGAGTTAAAGTCATCCTTCTCGGTAGAAAAAGTGAAGGATACTATCAGGAAGTTAACTCACGCTGCAGGGCCAGATAACTTACCTGCCGTTATAATTAAAACACAGCTAAAATGATGAGCACAATTCTTATCCCAGATGTTCTCAGCCATTCTAGATTCAGGCATCATCCCTGAATCCTAAAGGGGGGCTGTGATCAGACCACTACACAAGAAAGGCGACAGGAAGGACCCAAAGTATTACAGATTGATTAATCTGTTGGATATTGGAGTGAAGGTTTTCTCTAAAATAATCCTTGGCAGATTGAAGGATTGGGTGGAGCAACAGTTGATTGTGCCAGTGGAACAAGGAGGTTTTAAGGAGGGTCCCTCTCAAATTGACCACTGCTTCGTCTTATGGGTAGTGGCTCGGAAGTCCATGGAGCAGCAAGGTAGATTATACTGCTGCTTTGTCAACTTCCGAGCGGCTTTTGATCTGGTGAATAGGGAGTGCCTTTGGGAGATTTTAAGAAGCTATAACGTTCAGATGAGCTCCTAGCAATAATCCAGGAGTTGCATAGTCAGAACTGGGCCCAGGTCACTAAAGATACAATGGGGGGGCTTGACACCTGAAATAACGATTAATAATGGCCTAAGACAGGGCTGCGTACTGGCCCGCTTCTCTTTGCTATTTTTCTGTGAAGGGGCACCTTCCTGCACAAAATCAATCACAAGAGGCGATTTCCTTCTTCTATGTGTGCTGCAGAATGCAGCACACATTGATAAAGGAAAGCACAAGGAGAGATAAAAACATTTCTCCTCATTGTGCCTCCCTAACGCCACCCCTAGGGTGGTATTAGGTTCTGACGTATTCCAAGGTTTACAATTTCTTGAAAATCTGGGAATGTGTCAAGTTCCATGGGTGTTGCGTGGAAACACCCACAGGAACACCCATGGAACACCCCTTTCCCGCAGTTTTCTGTGTGAAAGGGGCACATATTTATAAGGCCATTAAAAGCCACGTAAAGTGGCTTTCCATGGCCTCATAAATATGCCACGGCACATTGCGCCACCGAAAACGTCAAAAAAGTGATGTTCCGGTGGCGCAAAAGCGCTGGTAGGGCATCATAAATGAGGCCCTCTGTTTTCAGAGGAGCAGGGACATTTGGTAGAAGAAGAGGTCTTTCAGCTGAAGGATATCAGGCAATGGAATAGGTTGCTGAATAGAACAAAACGTTTATAAGTACGTTGTTCCTCGGGAGAAGAATAACAAAGGGTGGAGATGTGTAATAAATCTGAGGGGTTTGAATTTATTACGGAACAGGATCTTTGAAGATGGAGGTGATCCATCTTTTGAGGGCTGTACTGCAGGAAGAAGGCTTGTTGGTGAAACTGGATCGATAGGATGTTAATTTTATCATTCGTACCACAGAGAAGTGTTGACATTTTCTACAGTTCACTGATGTTTCACACAGGCATTGAGGCACGTAGCAGCTTTTTAAGGGAAAAAGGAGTGTAGATGATAATTGTTAGAAATGGGGATCTTTAGTTGGTAGAGGTAGGTACCTTTGTCCAAATAGGGACCCTTGCATCTAGTTAGGGTATGGGGGATACTTACTTTAGATAACCCCTGCTCACCCCCTTGGTAGCTTGGCACGAGCCGACAGGTTTATCCCAAAGGCAATGTGTAAAGTATTTGTACCAACACTCACAGTAACACAGTGAAAACACCACAAATGGACACCACACCAATTTAGGAAAATAAAATATCTTTATCTAAATTAAACAAGACTAAAACGACAAAAATTCAACATACAGATACTCAGTATAAGGTTTTTCAAAAGGATGTTGCAAAAATAAGCTTGTAGAAATCATATAGCACCAACTGGGGATATCACAACGTCGGGACAGCACACAATCTAAAGTATGGCGCCTCCCGCGAGGATCGCGGCGTTGGGCATCGAGTCACAAAGAACCCCAAACAACTGTATCTTGAAAAATGACATCGGTGATGATGCACAGCGTCGAAGAGTCACCCTCGGCGGTTATCGGCGCCGCAATAACAAGATGTAGGCACAGGCAAAGACAGAGTCAATGCGAGCACTGGCGTCTGGCACGGCTGATCACTGCCGGCGTCGGCAGGCGTCGTAGGGCATCGGAGCTCCGAGGCCAGTCCAAACCAGTTCTGGGGGCACTCTGACAGTGCACAACAAAATCCTTTGTCAGTGTGAACCTTGGATCCAGACACACCACAGGGGGGGGCGGAGCCAGTATTGTGGAAGGCAGGCACATCCCTATCCTAGTACAGGTGCTACTCCTCCCACCACTCCAAATGCTGATCAGGCCTATCCAGCCTAGTGCTGACTCACCCAGACTCCTGGAGCCACCCCAGCCCCTGTCACTCCAAAGCCAGACAGTCAATCCACAACCAGGCAGAGGCACACAGAAAGGTTGAACAAGAAAACAGCCACTTAATTAAAGTGGTATTTTCAAACACAGAATTAAAAAAACATCCTTACTAAAAGGTGTGTTATTAAATTCTGAGTTCAGGGATACCAGGCTCCAATTTTCTATCCTACAACTATGGGAAGATATGCTTGTAAAATGTTACAGTGCATTCCCCATTCTGTCCTATGGGCAAGATAGCCGTTCAATAGTGAAAACTAAATAGGCAGTATTTCACTATCAGGACATGTTACACACACCAGTACATGTCCTACCTTTTATATAAACTGCACCCTGCCCAGGGGGCTACCTTGGGCCTTCCATAGGGGTGTCCTATGTGCAAGGAAAGGGAAGGGTAGGGCCTGGCAAGTGGGTGCACTTGCCAGGTCGACATTGCAGTTAACAAACTGCACACAGGCACTGCGGTGGCAGGCCTTAGACATCTTTTCCGGGCTACTCATGTGGGTGGCACAATCCGCCCTGCAAGCCCACTAGTAGCATTTGATTTACCAGTCCTGGCACACTCAGTGCACTTTACAAGGGACCTACTGGTAAAACAAATAGGCCCATCAGGGAGAACCAATAACAGTATCATTTTACGCAGGGAGCACTTGCACTTTGACACTGATCAGCAGTGGCAAAGTGCCCAAAGCATCTAAGCCAGCAAAAAGAAATCCAGCACAGCATCACAAACACAGGAGGTAGAGGCAAAACATCAGGGTAAACCATGCCAAGGATCCCAGGTCTAACAATAATATATCTAGGCCATTATTGATCCTATCCCAGGATGAATCAGAGTTGAAGGATCATTTCAAGCTTGCTTCCGACCCCAAGAGCGTGCTGGGTGGCACTCCGAGATGTGGAAATGGTGATGACATTTTTTATTTTTTTTTAAAAATTCCGGTTTGCCAGGATGAAATCACAAATTTTGAGAAAATTGTGATTTCGCAGTATGCAATTGATGTTTCTATAAAATGGGTTCCATTTTGTGTAGAAAATCATGATATTCATGAAAATTTTAAATGCTTACTCAGAAAAGTAAGATATTAAGAAAAAAGAAATATAAGGTACTTACCCACAAGACTCAGAGTCAAAGGACGTGTGTGGTGAGTGTAGGCTTCCTGTTGACGTTTGGGCAAAGCTGTGTAGGCAACCTCTGTTGAAACATACACACACGTTTTTAAAGCGTGATACATTTAGTCAAACCAAGTCACATACACATAGTGGCCTGCACACACTCAGCCAGAGGCTGGTATTCATAAATCCTCACCTACATACACTTATCCACATATTCAAAGTTGCAGTACTTTCGTATTGTGTTTACTAAATAGGACCATCAATTAATAAAAAGATGATGCAATATTTAAAAGTACGAAGCATGCCTACAAAAAGCAAAAAAGACAACTGGGACAAAAATGGTAAGAAAAGTACAAATAAATTGTGAAAAAGAGAAATGGTTTTGTTGACAAGGATGAGTAATTTACATCTATTACTAAAAAAATTGAAATGTTAAGTCAATTTAATAATTCTTTATTCAGATTTACTACATTAATCAAACAGTAAAATAAACCATATCATTCATCCAATACATTGCACACAGACTTACAAAAAGTATGTTCAACATTAAGATCATAAAGTAATTTAAAATTATTTCATTAAAATAATATAAAACGTCTTATTAAATACTCTTCCTGATTTTGAGCACACTCTGTAGAAAGTTTGAAGCAGCCAAACATATACTAGCCCAGGTAAGTCTCTGCAGGAAACAGAAAACTGGTATCCACTGCATCAGATTTATTTGCATAGAATCGGTAGCAAATATTGAGCCCGATTCGCAAAGATAAACTGATTCAAAAGTCTAACTTTACGGCTTTCGGTATTCATAAAGGGCATTTACGAGTTGTAAAGTTAGACTTTTGTCTCAGTTGATCCTTTGTGAATTGGGCCTATCGTTTCCACACATAACTTACACAATAGTATAAACCCTCACACATTAGTGCAGTGTGCCTTGGTTGGCTTGATTATCGCATGGGCAGCATTTAAGATGTGTAAAGAGTAGAAATTTCAATGGAAAAGAAAAGCAGGCATTAAAAGGAATCAAATATGAATATTACGTTAGAAACAAACAGAAGAACGCAAAGAAGTAACAAATAAATAACAAGAAGACAAAATGCAAACTTCACAGGAGCAGTGCATGTTTCAGACATAAGACATTCAAGAATGGAGGCATGAATTATTCCTATGACATTTAGTAGACATCTTGATAAAAAAAGGAAGGAAATAACTACATCAAAAGGAGTTTGTGAAAGCAATAAAGGATAACACCTTTGGATTGAAAATGAAAGGGTCCTTCTCATTCTGAACTGAATGAAACAAAGAAATGATTGAACAAATTAGTGAAGACCTTGAACTAGAGAAAAGGAAAGGAAAATTAGTAAAGCATTGTATGTGATTCATTTAAAGGGGAGAAGGAACATACTTCTAATATTGAAGACTACTCCAATGAAGAAAACGACAAAAAGACATGCAAGTATTGTATGGCAAGGTGTGTAGGTTCTTCTGGGCTCAAATCTCCCCATTTGCCTCTAGAAGTGAGTGATATTGTAGGAACTGACCAGGCAGTAGAGCATTCACATCCGCCAGCTCCTCGTATGGTACGAGCACCCCGTCTTGGTAAAGGTCTCCCAATCTTTGCACTCCAGCGGTTAGCCAGGTCACTACTTCTGCAGCAGTTACTGGGCCGCCTCCACAAGGCAAGGCCGGAGCGTGCAGAGTTTTTGTGTGTGTTATATACAAACTTCTGCAATAAACTTTGTGTGCGACTCTAAGCAGAAGCTGCTCAGGCAGTTTGCATCTGGCGCATGTGTGGAAGGTATGGAGTATGTCTTCTAGGGACCAGGGTGGGCATCCATGCCAGTGTTAGATAGTTGTAGCCCGCTGTCCTCTTCGCCGCCCATTGAACTTGCGATGCCAGGTAATATTGTTCCATTTTGCTTTACTCAGATTCTGGCAGTGAGTTTAGGGGAAGTCGTAGGAGATCTAATACATCTGGATCAGAAGGGTTTTATCAAGGGCAGGCAGATCCATGAATTAACGCATGAGTTACTTGGGGCCATCGATATAGCAATTCAAAACGGGCTCCACCTGGCAACTTTAACTTTTGATGCGGCAAAGGCTTTTGAGAGGGTCAGCTGGTCTTTTCTGCGTACAATAACAGAGAGGTGCAACCTGGGGAAAGCCTTGTGTAGGGTTCTGAAAACAATCTATGAAAACCCTTCAGCTTGGATACTGGTGAACGGAAATCTTACCCAAAAGATAGTTATATCAAGAGGAACAAGACAACGGTGTCCTCTCTCTCTCCTTTTTGACATCTATATCGAGCCCCTTTCAAACAAGCTTAGAGCTAGTCAAAAAATTCTCCCATTTGTATTCCAGGGATGGGAGAAGAGGGTGGCCTATACACCTACGACTTGATGGTGTTTACAACTAACTTGTTGCTCTCTTAACCAAGAATATCAGACGTTTTGGACAAGATCGGGGAGGTCTTGGGTTACCAGATAAACTGGCAGAAATCAGAGGTGATGGAGTGGAACTCTCAGAGTAGTAACCCCTTGGTAAGGGACTCAATAAAATACCTAGGCATCACGGTGTATAAAAATTTAAAAAATGTGTCACGCTTGAACTTTGTGAGGGTAGTAAGCGAGATTAAGAGGAGGTCACTAAGGTCCTGTGCAGGGCTTCCACTCTCCTTTTTCGGCAGGTCAAACATTCTGATGACAATACAACCTAAGCTTACGTTTTTATTCGCATCAGTACCCCTAGAATTCAAGAAGGCCTGGATTGAAAAATTACAGGGAGTCTTGACCAGCTTTTTCCGGGCCTCTAAGGCCCCCAGAATTGCATGGAAGCAGCTTTGTAGGGGCAAACAACAGGGAGGAATTGCTAGCCTGGATATGTTCCAGTACTTTAAGGCTTTTCAATTTAAGACAATGAGAATGTTATTGCAGGATCATTGGAAGTATCCTAAATATTTCAAGAAGGTGAAACGCAGTTTGTAAGTTATGGTTTCAAATCAGAAGGGCAGCGCGAATCCCATACTATAGCAGCTATGCCCCAATATGGGCCTCTCCAGGAACCCCTGAGTGTCTAAAGGGCAAACTTTCAGCCCCGTTAGCAGAAGCAGGGATAACAAGATGGAACCAGTTACTTAATTGGCAGAACTTAGTGGAATGGGAACAATTGTCATCTTTGCCGAATGGGAACATCTCTAGATTGAAGTATTATCAGTTGGTTAGCTGGACAAAATCACTGCCAAAGGACGAGGCAGGAAATGGAGACCTAGAGAAACAAATCCTAAAGAGTCCTTGACAAAAGAAAGAGGTATTGGAGTGGTACTGGCTGTTTGTGCTTGCCTGAGAAGAGGAGTTTGTTTTCCCACAAACATCTGGAGGAAAGACTTATCGTCCGGAGTCATACAGAGTCTCTGGCAAGTATTGATGTATATGCTATGGTATGTTGTTAAAGCTGCCTCTCTCAGAAAAAAACATCTGTTTACGACACATAGGGCTTATTGGTTGCCCGCGAAAGCTGACAAAGATGAACAGGCAAGTGGTTAAGAGCTGTCCTAAGTGTGGGGAGGAAGAAGCAGATGATCTCCACATGTTTTTCTGCTGCCCCTGCCTCGAGGTGTTCTGGCGCGATGTAAATCTGGTTCTAACAACAATATTAGGCATAAACCTGGAGGTAAGCATGACTTTATGTATCTTTGGGGTTTTGAATGAGGAGGAGGAGTCAGGGGTCAGGTTGGATAGGAAGCAGAGAAATCTGTTGTTTATGTTGATATTACTAGCAAGGCATGAGATCTGCATTAAGTGAATAACTCTGCACCCCCTTTCAAAGAGGGAATGGATGGGCTCGATACGAAGGGTGCGAATGTTGGATAAGAGAAGGGAGTGTATAAAGAAGCTTGATTTTGGGTATATTTGGGATCAGGATTTTTCAGTTTAGTTTACTTTTACGGGTGTACTAAGCTATTTAATAGTGTAAGGCCCGATCCAAAATGATCAAAGATTAGGCAATTTCTGTGATAACTCCCGGGTACATGGTTTAGGACTGGAGCCCCCAAGTCCTCCTCAGTCCTTCTCTATCTGGACTCCAAGGGACAGGAAGTTTGGGGATTTGTGCTTCGTCTAGTTACCGTTTAGAGGGAAGCGCGGAGCCCCTCTTGTCTGCTTTTTGGTAGATTGTTGCACAATTGGGGACAAAAAATTATTTAATAATGTTCCATTTTGGGAACAGCAAGGCCGCCTTTATCAGTCGGGAGGTAAAGTTTTGCAAGAGCTAAACAACAGCGGGATTAATTCCAGATGAACTCCCTCATCACTGTCTCGAATCTCCTGAAATGGGCTTGTGACACATACATGGGGAGATTGGTAAAATATTACAGCAGTCTTGGAAGCACCACCATTTTCAATAGAGCAATTTGGCCCGCAACTGACAGTGGGAGCGTACGCCAGAAGGACATTTGTGAACGCAGCGCTGTAATTGCTCTCCCTAAATTGCCCTCTAGTAGGTCTTCCTGTTGATGGTAAATACAGGTCCCTAGGTATCGGAACGTATCATTGTATTGGAGTTCAGGATCTGTGTGTCTATGACTAAAGGGGTACAGGCAAGATCTGCTCCAATTTACCTTCAGCCCTGATAAGGCAGCAAAAGTTGTGAATGCGTGAGTAAGCGTAGGCGGAAGGGAACGCATGTTTTTAAGGTATACCATGATAAAGTACGCGTACAGGGACACTGCATGTGTGCCGTCACCCAGGGGAATACCTGACTCTGTGCCCTGCATTCTGAGTATTGCCGCTAGTAACTCTACTGCCAGAGCAAATAACAGTGGGGATAGGGGGCATCCCTGCCAGGTGCCGCGCCTGATCGGGATGGGTTAGATGTAGGAGCCTATCTTCACTCTTGCTGTTGGTTGTGTGTACTATATCTGGACCAGGTGGAGGGATCGGCCCGTAATTCCAAATTTGCTAAGTACCGAGATGAGGTAGTCGCACTCCAGTGAGTCAAATGCTTTTTCCAGGTCCAAGACCAGGCAGCCAGAGTGCCGCCAATGCTGGGGAGAGTAGGTGGCGACTCTGAATAAGCAATGAAGACTCAGCTACTTATTACGGGCCGGGACAAAGCCATTCTGATCAGGTCCCACTAGAGCCGGCACCAGTGGGGCCAGACGATCAGTGAGCACCTTAGCCAATATTTTGTAGTCCGTTTTTTTTTTTTTTTTTGAAACCGTTTATTGCAATCTCAAGAATATACAAGTATGGGCCTACAACCTTCCGGCCGGCCGCTAGAATGACAGGAGCATCTGACATACGTACAAAAACACTTGGCGTTGCAGAGAAGCAAAATCAGGAGGTATCAGCGTCGTGGGCCACATCACTCTGACCCCACAATACGGTTTCATTTTATACAAACAACACAAAAACCACACCCGCAAGGCAACCCGCAATCGAAAGTAACAGCACGTGCTCCCCGAATAGGGGACCCCAGCCATCCACAGGAGTCTAAAGAGGGGAAGGGGAACAGATCGAGGACTGGGGGAACTCCGTGCTCGGGGCTAGGGAAAGGAGTCAACTAAGGGGACGGGGCTGGTGAGGCCGCAGGCAGCAGTGGTGGCGCGCAGATACCCCCGCGGTAGGCGTTCCAGGGGCCCCATACTTTCACCCATGCCCCAGGCTTACCCCTCGCCACATACACCACCTTTTCTCGAAACATGCACCAATCCATGTGTTCTTTCCAGGCCGACACCGCCGGGGGCCTCTGGGATCCCCACAGTTGAGCAATGTCACGCTTAGCTATCATATATCCCAGAGTCACCCATCGCGTCTGCGGAACCGAGTAGTCAGTTGGTTCCCACACATTCAGCAGGCATCTCCTCGCTTCAGGTAGCAGCGCGACATGCGTAACCACTCGCAGGACCTCATGCACACCACGCCAGAATCGCTCCACCTTCGGGCATTCCCACAAAATATGCAAAAAAGTCGCCAAAGCACCACACCCACGCTTACACAACCCATCCTCAGCATAGCCCATACGCAGAAGCCTTGGCCCCGTCATGTAAACCCGATGGAGTATCTTAAGCTGGACGAAGCGAAGGCGAGCCGGTATGGCCACCTCCTTCGGAGAGGCCACCGCGGAAATCCAGTCTTCGTCGTCCAACTCCAGCCCGTCGGCAACCCAAGCCTCGCGGAGGCCAGTCAGCAAGCCCGAGCGGTCATTAATCAATTTTTTGTAAATAAGGGAGATCGTGCTGTCCGGAACGTGGCCATCCAGCACTCTATCCTCCAGGGGGGAAGACTCCGGGATGGAGGCGACGTCTGGGAAGACTGAGCCCAGCGCGTGACGGACCTGCAAGTACAGAAAGTATTCACTGCCCTGCAGCTGAAACTCCGTCTGCAGCGTCTCGAATGTTTTAAATCCCCCCCTCGTCCAGAGGTCCCCCACTTTACTGATGCCGATCGTGTCCCACTTCTCGAAGCCCTTCGAGGTCCACAGGGAGCCCAATCTCTCAGACGCGTACAACGGTGATGCCCGGGTCAAACGGTCCTTCCACCCCATAGCTGCGTTAGCCGCGTGCCATACGCATACCATGACACGCGTAGGTCCCGTCAGGCGGGGTCCGGGCGCGCCAGAGTAGAGCGCTCGATTATAGTCGCCACCAGGCAGGAGCATCTTGTCCATTTCAAATGCCGGGTTTAAGGCGGGCCCGTAAAGGCCATGATTAATTGCAGCTAGCTGGGAGGCCCAGTAATACCGTTTAATATCCGGGAGGGCAATCCCCCCGTCGTACCATGGGAGCGTCAACTTCGCCAGGGCAATACGCGGCCTCCCGTCCCAGAACAGGCGGCGCTGTAGACTCTCCACCTCACGGAAGTAGCGCGCCGGGACTAAATCCATAGTATTCTGGAGAGCGTACAGGAAGCGTGGCAACGACATCATCTTAAACAATGCCGCCCGGCCGAGCGGCGAAAGCGGCAGGCGCCGCCAGCGCGCGACGTCCTCCTTCAAGCGCTGGAGGGGGGGAAGCAAATTCCGCTCGTAGCGGGCCTCCGGGTCCAGAGTAATGTAAACCCCCAGGTACCGAAACCCCTGTGAGGCAATCTGGATCGGACAGCCCCGCGGGAGGACGGGAGCCTCCCCGGAAAGCACATACACACATGATTTAGCCCAGTTGATGACAAGGCCTGAGTTGCGGCCGAATGAGCGCAAAACATCAACCAGGACAATCAGTGATTTACGCGGGGAGGCTAGGTACAAAAGGATATCGTCAGCGTATAGGGACACGCGGTCCTCATACTCGGGGGTCCAACGGAGACCACGGATGGAAGGGTGCCACCGCAGCCACTCCGCCAGGGGTTCCAAGGCCAGCGCGAACAGGAGCGGCGACAAGGGACAGCCCTGTCGCGTGCCCCGTCCCAGCTCGAATGGGACCGATACTCTTCCATTCACCACCACCTGCGCCAATGGGCCCGAATACAACAATTTGACCCAGCTGATGAACCCCGGGCCAAATCCAAACTTCGCCAGCATAGCCCAGATGTATGGCCACTCGAGCGTGTCAAACGCCATGGTGGCGTCTAAGGACGCCAATATGGCCGGCTCCCGCACAAACGGGACACGCGCGAGCACCCCGTGCAAGCGCCGCAGATTAAGGGCCGTATTGCGATGGGGAATAAAGCCGGACTGGTCCGGGTGGACCAAATCGCCCACCACGCCGACCAGCCGGTTGGCTAGCACCTTGGCGAGGATTTTGGGCTCCGCATTCAAGAGCGAGATAGGCCGGTAGGATGTAACCCGGTCTCGAGGTCTCCCTTCCTTGTGGATCACCACGATTGTAGCCAGACGTTGGTCCGGCGGGAGGGAGCCCAGCGAGTGGGCCGCCAGGAACATCGCACGGAGGTGGGGTGCCAGTACATCCGGTCGCAGCTTATACAACTCGACAGGGATACCGTTCGGGCCCATGGCCTTGCCGGATGCGACCGAGCGTATGGCGAGGGCAATTTCGTCGGAGGTAGGAGCGGCATCTAACGACACCCTGTCTTCCACCGAAAGGGAAGGCAGCGCGATATCCCTAAGCAGGGCATGGGAATCCTCCTCCGAGCAGGGAGAAACCGGGGAATACACCTCGCGGAAATAATCCGCGAAACAAGAGACAATGTCTTCTGGCTCGGTGACACGCACACCATCCATCCTCTCAATCAGCGGGACCACACGACTCGCTCTCTCCTTTTTATCCAACCATGCAAGCAGTTTACCAGCCTTATCACCCACATCATACAGTCGCCCCTGTTGCTCTCTATAGAGGCCCCTGGCCGCCTCCGTGACGAGGGCCCTGTCGGCCGCCTGCTTAAGTTGTAGGACATGTAGTGCAGCATCTGTCACCCCACCCTCTAGATCACCCTCCAATTCAGCGATTTCGGCCTCCACCCGGGTCACCTCCTCCTGCTTGCGCCTCCGGGCATGGGAAATAAAGGAGAGGGCCTCCCCTCTAAGAACTGTTTTGAAGGCTTCCCACAGGGAGATAGCCGAAGGGACGGACCCCACATTCTCATCGAAATACCGCTGCAAGGATTTAATCAAATCAGCGCGAATAGTGGGGTCGCGCAGGTACCAGGCATTGATTGGAGCTACCCTGCCCTCCCCCCTCGGGAAGACATCAACGTGCAACAGGAGCGGGGAGTGATCTGAAATACCCCGCGCCAAATGGCGCACCTCTCCTACCCTCCCAACATAGGCCGCAGGGACAAGGACATAATCAAGCCGTGAGAGGCTACCATGGGCACCCGAGTGGAAAGTGTACTGCAGCTGCGTGGGATGTTTTAAGCGCCAGCAGTCCACCAATCCCAGTGTATCTAAGAAGCCGGACAGCCACGCCTGCGCCCGGGGGAGGTCCCTAGGGGGGTGACGATCCACGGTTCCAGAAACCACCGCATTGAAGTCCCCCCCAACCACCAGAAGCCCCCCCGGAAGGTCAAGGAGGAGGCGCCCTAGGTCTGCAAAAGTCGTAGACTGTAACCCCGGTGGGACGTACACTGATACAAAGACAACTACTTTACCCTCCATTCTCCCCACTAAGACAGTGTAGCGTCCCCTCTCATCATGGCGCACCTCGTCTATTTCCAACGGGAGCGAGTTCTTCACCATGATGCCCACCCCCCGTGAGCCCGACGTGAAGCCCGAGTGGGCCACCAAGCGATAGCCACGCCGATTCATGGCACAATAGGAATTACCAATAAGGTGTGTCTCCTGCAGAAAGACCACATCCGGCGAAAGTCGTTTCAAATACTGCAGGACCACACCTCGCTTAATCCTATCCCCCAGTCCGTTAACGTTCCAGGACAATAAAGTCAGGTCCCTACCCCCCATCACATACAGAAGCCATCATTCGTCCCCCCGAGAGCACCTTAAAAACACCAATACAATAAAGGGTTTGCCTTGCGGTAAAAACGAACAACACCCCACCCCAACCCACCCATCCCAACAGAACTCCCCCCTCCCTGCACCCCTGCATGAGCCCAAACAGCCCCCCCAAAGTGCAGTGTGCCTGTCGCCCCATGAATGATTAAACTAACTAGTCCCCCAGAGGAGGAAGGAGAGCCCCCAAGAGACCCCGTACCACCTCCACAAGAGGGAGACTTAACGAACAGTCAAAAATGACGACAATGTTGTCCAGAGCGAGGCCTACTATTAGTCCCTCAGTCCTAATCCGGCGAGCCCTCCCCTCCAACCGCGCCCCCCCCCACCCCCCCGGCCCCGATCCCCGGGCAAGGAGTCCAACCAGTCCCCGGCCGCCTCGGGACGATCAAAAAAGTGCGTGCGGCCATCCACTTCCACCCGCAACTTAGCTGGAAAAAGCATCGCATACTTGAGGTTCAAGTCCCGTAGACGACGTTTGACTCCGAGAAAGCTCAGTCTCTGCTTCTGGACCGCTGGGGTGAAATCAGGATAGAAGTTTACGTCCATATTGTCAAGTCTGACCGGTCCTTGTTGCCTAGAAGTCTGAAGGATAGCGTCTCTGTCCCGAAAGTTGAAAATCCGGGCAATGAGAGGCCTCGGAGGGGCTCCGGCCTTAGGTCTTCCTCCGGGAACCCTGTGGGCACGTTCCACCGCAAAGAATTTACTCAGCCCCCGGGGCTGGAGATGGGTGAGAATCAGGTCCTCCACAAACAGGTCCGCCGCCGCCTCCTCACGTCCCTCCGGCACCCCGACAATGCGGACATTGTTCCTCCGGGCCCGACCCTCGGAATCCTCCAGTCGACGATCCATCAGGGCGCTTGCCTGGCCAAGCCGGCGCACCTCCTTTTGGAGGGCCGCCACGTCCGCTGCAAGGCCCGAGGTGGTGTGGGCCAAAGAATCGACCCGGTCATTGGTCTTGGATAAATCAGCCCTCACCAGGCCAACATCCACGTGGACCGAGTCAATCTTTTGCGCCAGTGTGTCAAAGCGCTGGTCCACCGAGGCCTTCATCTCGGCGATAGCGCCCATGACATCTCGCAGGGTCAGATCCGCGGGCAGCGCAGGAGCATCAGTCGGGCCCTCAGGGGACCCACGCGGCACCTCGGGAGATCCCTTCTGGAGGGTGTAGCGGTCCATGCTGTTGGACTGATGGGCTGCGCCACGGCGGGTCGATTTCAACTTTGCCCGGTCGCCATCTTGCTTTGTGGACATGGTTTCAGTCCCCAAATCGTGCCAATCACCTCGGAAAAAGCCGACAAACCAGTTCACGGGCTCCGGGGGGGGGCAACCACAGGTCCGCAGGACGGATCACAGCCGGCGGGCCAGCAGGGCACCCCAACGAGGCCACACCACCGCACACCGCTCCGCAACCCAACCTCGCCTACACAGCAAGGAGGGTGCAAAAGCGAAAGTGAAAGTGCGGGCTACGCGAGTCGCCCAGCCCTGCCCGCCGCTGTTGATCACTTTGTCTCCGGATCGCCCCGCAACTCCAATCCGGGGGGCCGGCGTGGAGAAGGCCGCAAACCTCAATCGGTGCTCCCGCCGGTGTCCGAGGTCCAATTTGGAAGCGGAAAACGGGTGACACCTCAGCTCGGGCTCACCAACACAGTCCCCTCATCTAGAACAGGATATTTTCAGGATTTATGTAGGAGGTCACGGAGGTCCTCGGGAGCCTCGCACCTACGCGGCCATCTTGGTTGCGCGCTAGGCTCCTCCTCCCTGTAGTCCGTTTTTAACAAAGCTAACGGAGTGTATGATCCAGGCTCGGTTGGGTCTTTGTCCGATTTGGGCATAGACAAATAGTGCCTTCCGCATTGAGGGGGGAAGAAAGCCTGTTTCAAGTACGGCGTTGTATAGCTGCTGTAGATGTGGTGTTACTACATGTGCATAAGCTTTGTAGTAGTCAGAGGGAAGGCCGTCTGTGCCTGGGGTTTTGCCTGTGGCTAACGCCCATATCGCCACTCCAATCTCCATGGGAGTGATAGGTTCCTCCAATTCTAAAGTTGGTGCCTGGTCCAGGATCGGAAGTGTGATCTGGGAAAGAATGGTAGTTAATTGTATATCACTTGAATGTATTTCTGGATGTGTATAAGGCCTTATAATAGCAGGCCAGTTCCGCATGTATTTCAACTTGCATGTAAAGTAGCCGAACAGCGACATCTTGGAGGGCAGATATGGACTATGATATCTGATCTTGGCGCATGAGCCATGCTAGGAGATGGCCCGCACGATCCATGTGCGCATGCACTCTGGCTGAGAGTGCTGCATAGTTTACGCATTTAGGGCGTTCTAGTAGATCTGCCAGTTCTCCACGTTTTGCTCCAAGAGCCAATGTGCGATCTGTTTTGGCTGCCCAGTTCACTTCCAAGTGCATAAGTTCACTCTCTATCCTCCCCACTGCTTCTTCTAGGTGCCTGCAGAGGTTCCAGTTGATACCCAGGCATCTACCCATGGTTGTCATCTAAAATTCCTCGCATTCCGTGAGTGTGTTCCCTGCTGACCCCTCATTCAGTTCCAAGTATTCAGCGGTGGCTGCCCCCACTGTGTCCCAAAATAATGCGTCCTCCAAGACAGACAGCTCGAGACGCCATGTGGGTATGACTGGGCGAGGGGCCTCCCATTTTAGGTGTAACAGTAGGCAATTTTGGTCAGGGTGCGTGTGACCAAAATACTCTGCATGTTCTATCATGGGGTGAAATGTCACAGAGCCACTATCCGGTCAATGCACACATGGCAGCCGTGTGGAGCTGAGTAGTAAGAGTATATTCTTTTGTTGGGGTACCGTGTCCGCAAGAGATCTCTCAGTGATCAGCGATGCATCCAGTCTCTCAATGCCCGAGCATTAGTCAGGGAGTTTGTGCCAAGTAGAGGAGGGAAGGAACGATCTAGTGACGTGTCAATGACAGCATTGTAATCACCCCCTATCAGCCATGGAAGACTACTCTATCCCTCCAAGACAGTCGAGAGAGAGTGGAGAAACAATGCTTGGTCAATGTTAGGGGCATATACTACACCCAGTACCAGTAGAATGCCATTTAGACAGGCTTTTATGAATACATATCTCCCACTCAGGTCTGTTTTAACTTCCTCCCCGCCCGCACCAATATTAATGCTGCTCTCGCATATGAGTATCCATCAGCATAAACCTGTCCTCGCAAACAGCGACGCAGGCGCTCCACCTCCAGAAGAGTCAGGTGTGTCTCCTGTAGGAGAGCGATGTGAGTAGACTTGCGTTTGAGAGAAGTAGAGAGTACTGCTGTACGGGCATATGCATGCCCCTCACATTCCATGAGATTATATTTGAATATGACATTTTTGCTGTAGCAGCATTTGACTCACGCTATTGCACCCCCCTGGACCATAGCTGCATGCCCACCCAGGTGAGGTGTGTGCATGGGGGGATCGCAGCATGTAAGACAGTATTGCTCAGTAACCAGATAACTAAAACTACAACTAGTAAAATGCAACTTGTGCAACAATAGTGGAGCAGATATGTAGCAGGGATCCTCCCAAACTGGTGTACCATCTTGTGGTAACAAGCATACTTCCCCATTCATGATGGGTTTGATTAACATATCCTGCGAAGGATGGGGGTGAGGTCCTCTGTGTTCCTGTGCCCATTTGATTACATAGTCTGCTTGCTAGTAAAGCTGCCTGTGGACTCACACCAATGCGTTTCCAGGTTTACGATTTCTTGTAAATCTGCAAACGTGGCAGATGCCTTGGGCGTTGCTTGGGAACACCCACAGCAACACCCATGGAATGCCCCTGAAGCAAACCGCTGCGTTTAATGGGCTGTATGTACAAGGACATGAAAAGCCACTCAGGGTGGCTTTACTTGTCCTTGGAAATATGGGGCAGCAAGATGCACTGCTAGTGCGTCACAAAAAGCGCCACACCGGTGGCGCAAGGGGCTTATAAATAAGCCCAAAAATATGGTGCAAGGATTTAAGTACAGCCTCTTAATATAACCAACGCTATCTCCGCCTGCCTGTGCCTGACAAAAATCATTCCGACCAGGCCCCTTTCCCTGCCACAACACAGCTGAGTGCTCCTCTTCCTACCTCGGCCAGTGCCCTACCCTCTCAGCAACGTCGCTGAATGTGAAAAGAAACAACACAGAATTGCAGGGAAGGCTTAAAAGGCCTAAACTTCCCAAAGAACGGTGCTCACAACCTCGCTCCTAGCGTCGCTGGTGACCACGAGAATCCCGGCACGCGCTACCTCAACAATCAGCATTCACTCAACACCTCCACGCACCTGAAAAAACAGTTAAACCGCCATCTTCTTGTCGTTAAATGACCAAAACGAGTGTAAAATGAAGACTAAAACTCCCACCCATGGGCCCAAAACACTCATGCTCAACCTTGTTTCAATAACTTTTAAATAAATAATATTAATAAAAATTACACACACCACTTAAAAAAATCACAACATACGATCCTAAAAAGTACAGAGAGTAAACAAAGTAAACTAGATAATAAAATATAAAGAAATTCCAAGGAGTAGCAGGGTAAAGAGGAAAGAAGATGTCTGGGATTTAACTAGACTTTGAAGGGGGTTCTAATTCTGGAAGATTAGTTTGCTCCATCAACAAATTTGAATTTGCTGTTCCAGTGCTGTGTACGTTTCCGCTGCTCTTATTGAACAGCAAATTGATTTCATGGAATCTATAACTGCAATCTTCTTTAAAAAATATGCAGTCAATTGTGAATGATTCATAACCTCAAAGGTGTATTGATATAAAACTCTGAAATAATGAATCAATGTCCAGCCTTCAAATATTGGCACCTTTATCATTGGCACCACATGGGCCCACACTCCACCAATTGCACATTGTTATGATTTACAGAGTTTGACGAGAAGGTCAGAATTAATAAAGTGGTGATAGACTTTCACTTTGTTAGTTATGCCTGACCTGCCCCTAAAATCAAAGAAGCACAGCCAAGGACTAAATCCAGCAGGTCTGACTTTTCAGAGATGCATTGAAAGAGCCAGACAGCAACATCCACACACATACTTCTAAAATAATAACTTGCTCTTGTACATTACTTCATGGCACACGTCTAACGTTTATGTAGGTAAAAAACTATAGCAAGTGGATGAACATACATCATAACATATATTCAATATAAACCATAAATGTAACCACTAAAGTGCCAATCACATAGACAGAATCTTTATAGACGCTTATAATTAGAAAAATACTTTTATTTCTTCATATGATATTCTTTTTTATGTATTATTTTTCTTTCATAATTTGATATGACGTATAGCAATTAAATATATGACAATATTTACAACTCAATAAACAGAAAAATACAATAAAGTTATTTCAACAAAGAAAGACAAAGAAAAGTGTGATATCATAAGAACAAATAACAAAGGACTTAATAGACATGTGAATAATAAAAACAATGCGGTAGGTGAGAACTACGCGCGTTTCGGCATGACTGCGTTCATCAGGAAACCGTCTATTGTACTGAAACTGAAAAAGATATATAAACAACATATAAGAAAGTGGTTACATTTTAATATTTTAAATACATGTGCAACTAAATTTTAGACACTTTTTTTGGGGCTAATAATATAATATAATACACTGCTTACGGCTAATAGTATATAGCTGGATTATTTGAAAAAGGACAAAGAAGATTCAAAATGATATATTAGGCATTCGAATAAACAACTCATTATGAACATTCCTATTTGATGACTGGTGAAAAAGATTACGTGACCAAATGAGGACAGAGCGTGCCTCATCTATAAAGCATTCCCTTAATTGTATACATATTTACACTCTCATTAACATCTTTTGATCATTATTAACACTACTATAATACAATGATCCTATATGTACATCGGCTGATTATATAGCTAAACAGAAAGAAAGTAAACAGAAGAAGTCAAAAAAGGGGATTTAAGAAAGACATTAAATTTGTAAGAAATAAATAAAGAGGTGTATAGAAGAATAATCAAACAGGTATAGAGACAGTCAAATCAGATAGCTTCATATAGCTAGAGTACCCACTAATACATCACATATTGCTGCAAATAAAAAGAATAAGGAATGGCTACTTCACTTACTGAATAGCAAAAAATGGAAAGCTGAATTGTCTTGGAATGGGTTGAGCATCAATTATATGACTGAAAGCAAATATTTGCGCAGTCAAAGAAGGTATGATTCACTGGTTCTCTCTAGGCAAATAAGATATACATTATATAGTTGGGTGAATAAATTCATACAGATGTATTAATTTTATAAAGCCCAAATAAACAAGTAACTAAACTAACCTCCTGCTGTACTTACTTAGATATGATTTAAATACGGTGATTGGTATCAAAACGCTCCACGAATAGATGTATATACATCTCTACCCGGATCAGCTGTCAAAATGAGTGCCAAATTCCACTAAAGGCAGGAACTATTAAAAAAGAAATCGAGAGGGATAACCATATAGTTATAATAGTGCCCATAAGTATTATCTATAGATACAAAACCACCTATTGACAATGGTATGTTGTGTCAATATCTACTTACTAGAGATTAGTCGGTATCATTCCTTATGCGATTCTAGATGAGAACAAAGTTGACGGAAAAACGTCTTTCTATATAAGCTAATTCAGTGGTCCAACACATGAGAATTCACAGGGTATTTCCTAAGTATACCTAAAATAACGATAACAAAAAAAAAAGGGAGGTCTTAAATAAAAATAATAACTCTAGCAATAAAATTCTGCTAGTAACACAGGCCGTAGTGACATACCTGATTCTCGCTCAAAATGATAGAATGACTGGCTCCAATGACTGAACTGCAAACAACGCTGTCAACTCGTACTTAGCGTTTCACCATATATATACCAAACGATATGCGCGCCAAAAATCTCATTGGTGCAGCTAATCAGGAACAGATGGCAATACTACGAGATAGAGACAAAAATAAAAGACGGGTCGTAGCCTCGAGTATCTAATCTTATGTGCTCAAGATGGCGCTGCCCATATTGCAGCCCGAGAATCGATTAGAAGAGGGACAGAACGTCCCGATATTAAGTTACGTAAGTGGATAGAAAGCGATGCCTTAATAAGCACCATTAGTGAAGGTGCATAATGCTATGGGTCTCAATACCTACCATTATGAATTATGTATTTCTCCAAATACACAAAATTGTGTGTACTGATTAAAAAGATCTTTAAACATGCGTTAATCCTACATCTACAAACGCCATCTTGGAAAGGGACAGGATATCAAAACAAATCTCATTGGTATAGCTAATCAGGAACAGATGGCAATACTACGAGATAAAAACAAAAATAAAAAACGGATTGTAGCCTCGAATATTTAATCTTATGTGCTCAAGATGGCGCTGCCCATTTTGCAGCCCGAGAATCGATTAGAAGAGGGACAGAAAGTCCCGATATTAAGTTACGTAAGTAGATAGAAAACGAAGCCTTAATAAGCATCATTAGTGAAGGTGCATAATGTTATGGGTCTCAATAACTACCATTATGAATGATGTATTTCTTCAACACAACAAAATTGTGTGTACTGAATAAAAAGATTTTTAAACATGCATCAATTCTACATCTACGAGTGCCATCTTGGAAGGGGACAGAATATCACACAGATGGCACTGCTTATGTATAGGCCAGTAGAAGGCAAGACAGGGGGTCCCAATATTGAAATTTGAGAGAAAAATGGGGGCAAGATCAACTAACACAGTGTATTTTATCCACCTATTTAAGAATGAAATATTCAACTCTACATTTGTCTGTATAGAAGGGATTTGTACTAAGGCTAGAATTAGATAATCGCCTGATCCCAGGGTATTTCCAAATTCAGGCCCTTTTTAACTGTATCCAGATTAAAAATCCAGAAAACTTCACGTTTCTTTCTTATTTTGTCGGAATTTTTGCCTTCTTTACCAAGGATTTTTTCCAGAATAAACCATTGTATATTATCTTCAGTGTGGTTGTTTTCCAGAAAATGTGAAACCATGGGAGAAGCCATTTTTTTGGTCCTAATAGCGGACCTAAGTTCAGTAAGTCTGATGTTAAGAGACCTAGATGTTTCACCCACATATCCTTTGTTGCAAGGACATATTAGTAAGTAAATTATGTTTTTTGACTTACAATTAGTAATACCCCTAGATACAATTGTTTGTCCATTGAAAGTAAATTGTTTAGTTTCAATAGCTAAAGGGCAGGCTTTACATGTTCCGCACTTGAAATTACCCTCTACGGGAAGCATACCTTCAGTACTTCTCTGTATTGGCTCTTTTTGTGTAGGCATGCGAGATCTGACAATGTGATCCTTTAAATTTCTGTTTTTGCGATACGCAAAAAGAGGTTTCTGTACACAATCTGTCTTGGTTCTATTCACATTAAGGAGGTGCCAATTGGAACAGATAATCTGGCGAATTTGTTCGTTCATAAGTGAATGACGAGTGACAAAAACTAGATTTGCTTCCTGTTTTTGTTTGGTGCCTTGTAGTAAGTGTTGACGATCATAAAACCTCGCTCGTTTGTATGACTCTCTTACGAGTCTATGAGGATAACCCCTATCAAGAAACTTCTTTTTCATAGTTATAGATCTTCTATCAAAATCTTCCAACTTTGTACAGTTCCGCCTTAGGCGTAAAAACTGACCAAAAGGGATACTATTTTTTTGTTTCGTAGGGTGGAAGCTTTCATAGTGCAACAAAGTGTTGCGAGCAGTAGTTTTTGTGAACAGGTCAACATATATCTGACCAAATTCGTGTTTGATGAGTATATCCAAGAACTCAATTTGGATATTGCTTATATGGGATGTGAATTTCAGATTTAAATCACAAAGGTTCTGCCACATGATGAATTCCTTCAAATTGTCTTCATTATCATCCCATATAAACACAATATCGTCTATATACCGTGACCAGTGTAGTACAGATTCAAAAAATGGTGCCATCTCGTTAAAAATGAATTTTTGTTCGAAGTGAGCCATATAGATGTTTGCTACCGTAGGGGCGCAAGAAGTGCCCATACTGACTCCTTTTATTTGTTTATATAGCTCACCGCGAAATTCAAAGATGTTCTCGTCAAGAATGATTTTGAGGCAGTCGGTGATGAAATTAGTGCTACACTCAATGTCATGGAATTCTATGAACCATTTCACAGCTGTGATGGCTCCTTCACCTGGTATGTTAGAATACAGACTTTCCACATCTAAAGTCACAGTTTCTGACATCTTTCCTTTGAGGACTTTACGCCGCAGAATCGCCGCAGTTGCGGGCATTGGAGTACGTGCCTGCATGGTCCCTCTGTTGACACCGAACACTTTTTAGATATGGTGTTGTTCCCAGCAAGGATTTTATTTTGCTATGCTTTGGTCTCACTTCTTCGAGGTGAAGTATTTCAGTGCCTGCTATGTTTACTTCAAGTTGTACTCCAAGTGGTTCTGAGATCGCTCACCGGCATGGGGCACATTGCACCAGTGCTCTACAGTTAATGCAATTGCAGTAGTATATGTGTTTTAAAGTTTTAAATGTTGTGATGCCACAGGTTTTAGTTTTACTAGGGATGGTTCTTCCATGATGTCCTGTGGGGTGTTATCACATTGTTTCCATACACAAGGGAAGATTGTGGGTAACAGCCCTTTGTTTAGTTTTGTTTATTACTTCTACATGGGGTACGTAACCTCCACAAGGGGGTCAAGGGCTCTTTTCGTATTTATGTTTGGTTACTCCTACATGGGGATATGTAACCTCTACAAGGGGGTTGGATCATGGGTTAGTTCCCATACATACACAGTACCTAGGTTAACCCTTACACTGGGTTGGGTTATGGCTTAGTCCATAAATAGTTGCGCGCAGTGCTAATGTACATCCCATCCTCGTCGCCAAAATTATGTTGTGATCTATGAAGATAGACACCTGGTACCACACTAGGCTGGCTGGGGTCAAGACAGATGTGACCTGTACTGGAGACTGAATAAAGAAGACTTAATAATACCTCCAACCAAGAGATCCTACAAGCTACTACATCTACAAAGAAAGAATTCCCAGGCAAGCCAGCGCCAGCCCCACCAGTGTCCTCACCAACGGACAGCCCCACAGAGCAGTGTCATCACCATAGGACACTACAGCCTGGGAATACTATAGCCACCTAAAGGATTACAGTGAGTTGGAGGAGTAGCTAAGCTACAGCCGCATCTGGTGTTCCAGCCACAACGTTTGCCACATAAAGGATTACAGTGAGTTGGAGGAGTAGCTAAGCTACAACCGCATCTGGTGTTCCAGCCACAATGTTTGCCATATAAAGGATTACAGTGAGTTGGTGGAGTAGTTGCACTACAGCCACATCTGGTGTTCCAGCCACGTGTTACCTACAAAAGGGTTTGGTGAGTTGGATGGGTAGCTTCACTACAACCAGCTGATGGTGTTCCAGCCACATCGCTCTTCAGAGTCTGCTGTGTTTCTAAGAAAAAGGTACAATTTTGAACAGCGTGCAGTGTCTGCACAGATGCAGAATATTTGTTGATTAACAGATTCATGCAACATGTTTGATCTTCAAACAACGTCAGCACTGTCTAACACCACACAGGTACGGTGTGGTATCACAAGATTTGGGCATAGAGGATTTGTGGTATGCTCAATTAAGGTCTCACAAGCAAAGTAAGTGTCTTGGTCTTTCAACCTAAGCGACTACCGCTACATGATTCTACATGCTAAGGTGCAGCAGTCAGGTTGATGAAACTAGCGACCTCTGGATGTCTACGATACAGGCGAGGTGCCTGCTCCATGTCTTTAGGCTCTTTTAGTTGTCTTACGTTGGTTTCTGTCTAATTTGGTACAAAGATCCCCACACAGGGTCTTTCTCTGGATTCCGCGATCACAAGGTTAGCACATGTTTTCTTAAGGCAACGCTTGTTGACAGTCAAGAAATTGCATCAAAGTGTGTGACTTCTATTTCAACGTAAAACTACTTTGGACTTTGCTGCTTTGGAGAGTGCTGTTTAATAATGTGAGGGTCAACCGCTTTGTTCGGATACATAAAGGAAGGTGTCATGATTTCTGTCCGACGTTTCCTGGCCATCCACTTCAATTGTGCATGTATGGGGGTAAGCCATTTTCTTAATTTTAACGGTTTGTGGCTGCCCTTTGGACTTTTGGCAGTTTAACCGCAGCCTTCATTTTCAAGTGTAGTCATGTCACGAGACAAGCCTTGCACGCGCTTACCTCTGTCAAGTTACAGGGTCGCGTGCAGTCCTCCGGCGAAGTTCCCCGTGTTCGTGCATCCTCAATGTGACGTCCACGGCTGCCTCAGTTTCGTCGTCTGGCTCTTGTGGATGTTTTGATGCATGGACGCGCCGCGAGCCACTCTGCAGCGATGTCGACAGCGTGCTGCCATCTTGTGGTTGGCGGCCGCTATTGTCTTTCACCTTTTTGGTGGTGCCTGTTTGCTGCAGAGCTGTCAACCATGCGGTTCCTTTCTGCCAACCACGGTGTTTGTGCTCATAGACAATAAAGTGTTATTTGGAAGTTGACACGACGGCCGGGGACAACGCGGTGCCTTCACACCTTCAATTTCATCTGCAATTGTAGACTCTGGAATTTTCTTGTGGTGATCCTCCGTTTCTTGGATGTCGGAGGTATGGTTCATGGTCAATCGTTCCCACGGTTGAGTGCATGCTTGCCACACAGTACATCTCACGCTCTGGCTGAGCAGCTAGAGGCAGCAGGGCTGGAGTACATGTTATACAATTAAGTAAGGTATAACATTATCTCTTAGAGTTGAAGGGAGTGCCTTCCATTAAATTAATTATGTGACGGGTATCTTGGACATATCCAGGAATTGCATGTATGGATGGACGTAACATAGAGTCTAAATATTTTGAAATTGGCTCAGTAAACCTTCAAATATTGGCACCTTTTTCATTGGCACCACATGGGCCCACACTCCACCAATTGCACATTGTTATGATTTACTGAGTTTGACGAGAAGGTCAGAATTAATAAAGTGGTGATAGACTTTCACTTTGTTAGTTATGCCTAACCTGCCCTAAAAATCAAAGAAGCACAGCCAAGGACTAAATCCAGCAGGTCTGACTTTTCAAAGATGCATTGAAAGAGCCAGACAGCAACATCCACACACATACTTCTAAAATAATAACTTGCTCTTGTACATTACTTCATGGCACACGTCTAACGTTTATAATTGGTCTAAATAACAGGGGTTGCTATTCACCAATTGTATGCCATGCAATTCCTCACCTGGAAGAGTGAAAGCCACGCCTATCTTGACACACACTGGGAAAGTCAATAGTGTCTTTTTAACTCACTGATCCATCCTGTCAGGACCCATGTATGCCAGTATACACAGAGAGAGAGTAACATACCTATAGACATCCATCTGTATACACAGACAACACACAGTCCAAAAGATAAAGAGGCTACTGTACACACACCTGTCAAGCAGCCACCCATACACAGTCCACATTGCCTCCGTTACCTTATTATCTCAGTTTTAAGCCCCATTGCAATGTGGCAGAGAAAGGGGTCGGTAATGCAACGAGTAATCAGTCGCTTAAAATATATTTACATTCATGCATCTGTACATGTACTGCTCAAATAAGAATTAAACAATACATAGAGTAAACTCAATTTATACGGACAAATTCACAAAGGGAAATCCACATCTGAGGATCTCTTCACAATTTTATTCCCTCCTGTACCTGGGCGGACATAACTGCCCAGTTTTTTTTCACCAATTTCTGGTGTAAATATTCACCCATTTGTATGATTTATGGGTCCCCCTTGCACCAGGGGGTGGAGACTTTTACAACAGAAATCACAACCATAAACTTAATCCAAGTAACTTTTTAAGACTGGAGTTCATTTTTAGGCCTGACGGTGGAAGTCAGTACTCACCTGACATAAATCACACCTACCTGACAAGAATTAACCTTGGAAATACATACGTTGTAAATCACACATACCTAACAAGGATTAACCTTGGAAATATGTACGTTGTAAATCACACATACCTAACAAGGATTAACCTTCCAAACACATAAGTTCAGCTCACACCCTGGACAATGCCATCTACTCTTTGGAATATGTGGCATCGCTACCAGACCAGCCTCAACTACAAAGATGCAGCCAAACCTACTGAAGAGGGAGATTAACTTTACTGAGCAGGAGGATACAGACCTTGGTTAACTGGGTTGCATAATATTACAGGCAATGAAGTAGGAAGTTACTGTGTGACCTGAGGCGACCAACTTTGACAATCCACTGGAAGTGGAGGCACACACACTGAGGTATATAAATATTTAAAGGAAGGACAAAAGGATGCGGGTGAAGGAGAGTTTTTCCAGGATGAAAATTACAAAGACCCTTCTTGGAGTTGGCTCCAGATCCTGTGTCCGGCTCACTTGCCTCCATAAAACTTTCTGCTTCACCATGCTTCTTGATCTGCTACATGGCCTCACTGTTTCTAGAAATCCCAACTGAAGGCCAGGTAAGAAACTAGACGCCCAAATGTTATCACTACATTTCTTCTCCAAACACACGCTGCACTCTCCTGCCTTAGAGACATTCACACATCCCATATTTCCCACGCACATACAACTTAACACCCCTTTATATTTTATAAGGCTTAGATCTTCTGGAACTGTATTGACACTTGTATATATCCACAGCTTTCTCCTACGTTTGTCATTTCCATAACCCCCATCCTTGTTTTCTGCCCACGCCATCCTGTACTTGGATCTGTACCATTTATTGTATATATCCTTGTGCCCTATTGTACTCAAGTCATCGCTGATTTTGGAACTGTATTGACTCTTGCATATATCCACGGCTTTGTCCCACTAGTGACTTTTCCTTATCCCCCATCTCTGTACTTTGCCCATGCCATCATGTACATAACGTATCTTTCCTTGTAAAGCGCTCTGATACCCTAACGGGTCATTTTCGCGCTATATAAAACTACAAAAAAAATTAAAATTAAAATCTTCTTTCATACACTCCCATTTTAAGTGCATTGGTAGCAAAAACAAAATTGGGAGTACTATCAAGTGTGGCAGGTCTCAACCAGAGCTTGCACCTAAATATATACCAACCACAGAAAAAGGTATCCATACAGATATCTATGATCGCATAACTGTGAGAAAACTGGGCATTCTGCAGCTGTCACCTCACTTAATGTATGTTAATATTACTTTTTGTGTTAAAATATACTCAGCATACAGTTATATTGTAATTCCATAACCATCTAATGTGCTTATCCTTATAGCACCAGATTATTCTTTGAAGGTCCTGTGTTGTCTGCCCATTCACCAGCTGCCAACACTTCTTCTCTACTCCAACCAGTTCATGACATGAGAATTGGCCACAGACAACTGACGAGATTCAAAGAGTGATATGTTTTCAGCAAAATCATTTGAAATATGTACACCCATATTTTGATTTCAGTATATGGATATTTACCAAATTCATCCATATACTAATCTAAACCTTTAGTTTTGTATTTATTTAATTAAAAATGTAATGTATGAATTTATATGTTGAATCGTGTTCTCCTTGTTTCACTAAATGGATCCTTCCTTTGTTCATACTTATTGGTAAGTATATGTGTATGTGTATCCTATCTACCGCTATAGCACCCATGTCCCCCATTACACACATATTTTTTCACTCATATTTCTTTCATATCTCTTATATGACATCTTTATACACCTACAAATAATAAAGGCTATCATACTAGCATTGATTTAGGACGTCTTTATGGTCTTGTTTTTGGCATGTGTATCAAAGTCATCTGATTCTAAACATTTTCTATTTAAGTACATTACTGCCATTTCTCTGTGTATGTATATGTTTCAGCGAGCCATATTGCCCTGGTATCATCACTGCTGTCCACCCATCAGACATCCTGGACAGTCTTCCTGCATCATTTCGGCCCTCTGCCGGTCATTGCTCAGGTAAGTCATCGACTTCAATACATGTGATACAATCTATAGTTATAAGTCACTTTTATTTTTAATTTCTCATTGCTAAAAAAAAAAAAATGTGTCCACCGACAATGTTTTTTGCTCTAAATTGGAAATTCCATATATGTATAGAAGCTTTAATCAGCTTGAGAATATTAGGGTGAAATATCACAAATACACTCAGTCATACTGTGACTAATCTGAATTTTTATTGTATTTTATTAACAGCTGCGGGATCCAAGACACATGTCCACAACCTTCTTTCAGGAACAAAGTTCAGTAGCAGACATCTAAGGGTCCATCCACAAAGAAAGGCTACGTGGCTTTAGCAGGTAATACAGGTCTTTGCTTGTAAAATATCTGAACATTAGCAATAGATAAGGCATGGTGTCATTTACATATGAAAAGGTGTCATCTGAAAACAAATATTGTAGGCTGTTTCTGTTTAAGCAAAATACACAATCTCTAGACAGTGACCGATTTAATTATTTTTCATATTTCTGCTCACTCCTGGAAACAGAGCCTAACAATGATGTCTAACCGTACACAAGCAGAGGATTGTGTGTAATTCCTAAAGAAAACACATACGCCTCTAAGTAGTCATGGTTGTGGTCTCCACAGCTATAGAGGTGGAGGAAGAGAAGAAGAAAGCAGAGGTTGTTGCTGCCACCAAGAAAAAGCTCTAAAAAAAAGATCTCAAGGCCGACCAGCATTCTCCCTCCAAAGAAACTCTTGGGGCAGATTTACAAGCCCCTTGCGCCTCATTTACGCTGCTGTTGCGTCACTTTTGTGATGCAGCGGCGGCGCAAATCCTGCTCCATGGTGCGGGGTACTTACAACATGATGCATCTGGGAGATGCGTCACGTTGTAAAGCCCTGCGCCACATGTAGGTGTTCCGGCACAGGAACGCCTCCTAAAAGTGGCTCTGTGAAATCTACAAAATTTCACTCAGTCACTTTTAGGCCCATGCTGCGTCAAAACCCTGTGCCTGCCTGAAGCAGGCGTAAGGATTGACGCAGCATTAACAAGATCATCGGGCCCCCCCAGACCATTGCTGGAGCTGCATCGCGCTTGCAACGCAACTCCAGCAATGCGCCACTTTTACGGCACAGATGCGTCACTCATCTGTGCCGTTTTTGCCCCATAGTGCACCGCATTGTAAATGCGGCGCATCCACGGTGGCGGAGCTGTGGCGCACAATAACTGGCGCATCCCTGCTGATATGCAGGGATGCGCCAGTTACTGTAAATATGCCCCCTTATCTTTTGCAAGGCCCAAGCCAGCAGCTACAGATGTCTGGATGCTCATACCAGTACTGCAGGACACCTATGGACCCACCCCTTTGTCTACAGGTACTGTTGCTGACACCCCTGCTCCCCACTCCAAGGCAGGAACAACTGAAGTATTTTCTTTATCTTCCGATGGAGAAGCAATTCCTAGTGTAGATGTCTTCTCCCCATTCACCAATCTTCTTCACACAACCTCCCAAATGGAAAGGCCTAGTGTCATGCACAACCTGCAGACATTGTTTAAGGATCACTCATGGGAGGATTGGCATGGGTGCATCCTTTGCACAGAGAGGATCAGCTTTCCAACATCAATGTGTGTGTGTCGGAGGGGGGGGGGGATATTTGCCCAACATGGATGACCATCCTAACTTATCAGGAAGAGGTACCTAGGCTAATGTAGAGACAGACCCATGTCTTGGAAAAGATGAAAATATCTCTAAGACATTGCAATGATGCACTATAAATAATTTAGATTGTTGAGGGAGGAAGATATATATGATGGCATGCCTTGGTCATGAATATCATACATGCCGTTTTACAGAGGTGCCTGTGTCTATTTGCAGGGCCATTGCAAATGTCTCCGTCATGTGGGAAACAACAGCAACCTGTAAGCCCCACCTCAGTCATGAACCCTGCCAACAACTCACCTGCACCAGCTTCAAACCCACCAGATGCCACTCTACCACCACATGCTTCACCTCCACTGGGAAATGGTTGGAGATTTACAGGGGCTAGAGTAAATACCTTTCCACTCTGGGGAAAAGGATGCCGTGTGTAGCTGTACTGCAGTGCTGCCTCTATACAATATGGAACTGAGGATGTACTTTTTTAGAATCTAGGGCCTTCGGTTAAAGCTCTGCGCTGCCGAATCGTGTCCGATGTTCCCTCAAAGGACCACTGCCGTCTCTGTAAAATGATGATGCTTTTGAAATTACAGAAATTAAACATTACGTACATCTGCACAGATAAAGCGGGCAATTATGGCTGATCGTGCTGTTGTCTGAGCGATGCTGGCCAGGATCAATCGCAGAGAAGATAGACACCTATTTACAGAGCAGTGGAGGGAAGCTCTTGCAGTAAAATAACTGAAATTATTTGTGAAATGAAAGAGTTAACCTAAAGGCCACAGGTTCAAGTCCCTCGAGGTTTGCTTCATCCCTTGTCCTTCGGAAGCAGACACAACTTTTTCCAAGTTCAGAACCAATTTGCACCAGGCTGCCTCCCAGCCATACAAAGTGGAGCTGCCGCTCATCAGGCATGACGTGCAAGACACCAAACTCCGATACAACCTTCAAGCACTTTCGTTTTCATTACTGGGAGCATTTTGACTTGATTGGTTAGGAGTCCACTTAATTACCAAGATAAGGGGGCATTTAAGATAGTCTTCGCAGGAGCTATTTACCCAGAATTATCACTAATTGGTTGTTGATTCCAGAACCAAGGAACACCTGCTATCGTATCCTTCGAGGTTCACATCATTAGAGCAATAATTCAGCCCCCTTTGCAGCTAAGAAGACCCCAGAGACACTGGCTAAACGTGCCAGGAGTTTACTTAGGGCGGGCCTAACTTGAGTGAAATTCCATATTTCGTATGCTGCATGCATCAAAACAAAACAAAGGCTTGGCTTGCTGGCTTGAGAGAAATGAAACTTTTTTTCTCACTGAGGGATTTAAGGCCCTTTGAAGATTCCTTATGCCCCTGCCTCCACAATACGTGAACCCCCGACTTGTCAAACTTTACTAGAACATGTGCTATTTTGAATAAAATAGAGAAAACAATGTTTTGGGGAAAAATGAGCCATGCCTGAAGGGACGGGATCTGGTGGAGACAGAACAGAAAAATAATCAGAGTTGAAAAACCAAAGAGAGAGGTGAGTATTTGAGTGAGGTGAATGCAAGACAACATTATTAGGATAAAAATTCCTTCAGGCACAAAACCTTGGTGAACATAAAGCCAAAAACACCTTTTATGCTGATAACACAGATGATTAATGATTTACCGATATGAAAGGAGAAAAGAAAGCTCAACTGACAAAAGAAAAACATTCTAATGCATAAGAAGAAATAACAAGCATTGGCAATGCCAATAGATGTTTTTAAAAGAATAGTAACGTGAAGCATTACGAGTAAATAGCATATGTATTTGTTTGGAAGCAAAGAACTGTAGAATAATACTGGTGTGGGTTAAAAGGTCAGGTGACAGTTGCACTGTCAAGCCAGAGCTAAATATCCATGAAGGGTAATGACTGTCCTCCTCCCATCTGTGCTGCTGCCTGAGAAAGACAAACACTATAATTTATCTAGTTATCATAGACATTTTTATAGCATTGCAATGTCATGTGTGTGCCCCTGAATCTTCAAGCTGAGCCAGCTGGATAAATAAACAACATGATCACAACTGGTGGAGGACAAGCACTTTATTTGTGGAACACAACTTCTGCCCAATCAAAATATGTACTCCTGGCTCCCAAAATGTGGGTGAAGCCAAAGCCCCTCTCTTGTGGTACTCACATAATAGTTTGGCAACAGTCGTCTGTCAAAATGAAACTAAAATAAAATAAAATGCACTAAATGTTATGGATGTTATCTAGGGAGTATGAAGAGCAGGGGCAGAAGGCATATATGTGCGAAAGGGGCGTTGCCCCACTATTCATGGAAGAGGAGAGAAGGGTGTGCACACACAAGCAGCTCAGTAAAGACAAAAAGATCGATCATGCTTTTTATTTATTTATACAGAAGTGAAATGTGGTGAAGCTGCTCATGTGCTGGGTGAGGTGTCCCTCTCCCTTGAGGCGCTAGCCAAAGCAGCTACCTCAGGAGGCGGGGCTTGGCCTGCCTTCTACGCGCAGCATTGATACAATCTGTCCAAGGGCGTTGACAGCAGCGCCCGGGACGGACTTACAAACCTCCATAGTTTCTAATGAGCAGGGGCAGGGCAGGGCAGATCAGTGCAGTCAAGGTGGGATTGGGTGGCCCTAGGCTGGGTGGGGAGACTGAGCTCCACCCATCTTTAACGTTTTGTTGCTCTGTTGTTAGATTTTACAAGAGGCTGTGGAGGAGTCCAGTAGCAGGTGGACGTCTGGGAGTGCAGTGTACAAGCTTTATTTGCCTGCATGTTCATATTACTTTAATTTTATACATTGCCATTTGTCCTTGAACGGCTGCTGTGTTTCGACTTGCTAGAGCTCATTCGGTACCATTATGTTTATGCCCTCGATGTGTGCTCCCGTTCAGCGGTGAGCAGTCTATATATCGAGGGACATAAATATCGAGTCAAAAATATCGAATGTACAAAATATCGAAATAGATAATATCGATGTGAAAAATATCGTTTTTTTTTTTTACTTATATGTCGATGTAAGTAATATCGTTAGTAATAATATCGATATGTGAAAATATCGTCATTGTGTGTTTAGTAAATATTTTGAAGTTGTTTGTATAAATAGTTAAAATGTATATAATATGAGAAATATTTATATTGTTTTAGGGGCGGCATGTTGGGTTATAGGGGATAAGGGTGGGGAGTGTTTTAAAAAAGTTAATTTATTTTTTTAACATATTGTAAAATTTAATTAGTAAATTTTATTTAAAATGTGAAATGTATATTTAATTTTAGGAGCGGGATGTTGGTTTATAGGGGATAAGGGTGGGAAGTGTTTTAAAAATGTTTATATATTGTTTAATTTAAAAAAAAAATAATAAGAAATTGTAAATTAAATTTAGAATTTTACAAATAATTTTAGGAGCGGGATGTTGGTTTATAGGGGATAAGGGTGGGAAGTGTTTTAAAAATGTTTATATATTTGTTAATTTAAAAAAAAACTTATTTAGAAATTGTAAATTAAATTTAGAATTTTACAAATATTTTTAGGAGTGGGATGTTGGTTTATAGGGGATAAGGGTGGGAAGTGTTTTAAAAATGTTTATATATTGTTTAAATTTTTAAAAAATTTATTTAGAAATTGTAAATTAAATTTAGATTTTTACAAATAATTTTAGGAGCGGGATGTTGGTTTATAGGGGATAAGGGTGGGAAGTGTTTAAAAAATGTTTATATATTTGTTAATTTTTTATTAAAATAATTTAGAAATTGTAAATTAAATTTCGAATTTTACAAATATTTTTAGGAGCGGGATGTTGGTTTATAGGGGATAAGGGTGGGAAGTGTTTTAAAAATGTTTATATATTGTTTAAATTTTGTAAAAATTTATTTAGAAATTGTAAATTAAATTTTGATTTTTACAAATAATTTTAGGAGCGGGATGTTGGTTTATAGGGGATAAGGGTGGGAAGTGTTTTAAAAATGTTTATATATTTGTTAATTTTTTATAAAAATTATTTAGAAATTGTAAATTAAATTTAGAATTTTACAAATAATTTTAGGAGCGGAATGTTGGGTTATAGGGGATAAGGGTGGGAAGTTAAATAAAAATGTTTATATATATTTTAATATAAAAAAATAATTATTTAGAAAATTTAAATATAATTTAGAATTTTACAAATCCCATAATTAAATATAGATTTGAGTCAGAATAGTAAATTAATTAAGTTCAGTGTCCAGCACTTATCTTAATTAAATATAGACTGGAGTGGGAATAGTAAATTTATTCAGTTCATTGTCCAGCACCTACTGTAATTTAATATAGTTTGGAGTGAGAATAGTAACTTAATTAAGTTCAGTGTCCAGCACTTATCTTAATTAAATATAGACTGGAGTGGGAATAGTAAATTAATTCAGTTCAGTGTCCAGCACATACTATAATTAAATATAGGTTGGAGTGAGAATAGAACATTAATTAAGTTCAGTGTCCAGCACTTATTTTAATTTAATATAGACTGGAGTGGGAATAGTAAATTAATTTAGTTCAGTGTCCAGCACCTACCCTAATTTAATATAGGTTGGAGTGAGAATAGTAAATTAATTAAGTTCAGTGTCCAGCAGTTATCTTAATTAAATATAGAGTGGAGTGGGAATAGTAAATTAATTAAGTTCAGTGTCCAGCACCTACTCTAATTTAATATAGGTTGGAGTGAGAATAGTAAATTAATTATGTTCAGTGTCCAGCACTTATCTTAATTAAATATAGACTAGAGTGGGAATAGTAAATTAATTAAGTTCAGTGTCCAGCATCTACCCTAATTAAATATAGATTGGAGTGAGAATAGTAAATTAATTAAGTTCAGTGCCCAGCACTTATCTTAATTAAATATAGATTGGAGTGGGAATAGTAAATTAATTAAGTTCTGTGTCCAGCACATACTCTAATAAAATATAGGTTGGAGTGAGAATAGTAAATTAATTAAGTTCAGTGTACAGCACTTATCTTAATTAAATATAGACTGGAGTGGGAATAGTTAATTAATTAAGTTCAGTGTCCAGCACCTACTCTAATGTAATATAGGTTGGAGTGAGAATAGTAAATTAATTAAGTTCAGTGTCCAGCACTTATCTTAATTAAATATAGACTGGAGTGGGAATAGTTAATTAATTAAGTTCAGTGTCCAGCACCTACTCTAATGTAATATAGGTTGGAGTGAGAATAGTAAATTAATTAAGTTCAGTGTCCAGCACTTATCTTAATTAAATATAGACTGGAGTGGGAATAGTAAATTAATTCAGTTCAGTGTCCAGCACATACTCTAATTAAATATAGGTTGGAGTGAGAATAGTAAATTTATTACGTTCAGTGTCCAGCACTTATCTAAATTTAATATAGACTGGAGTGGGAATAGTAAATTATTTTAGTTCAGTGTCCAGCACCTACCCTACTTTAATATATGTTGGAGTGAGAATAGTACATTAATTAAGTTCAGTGTCCAGCAGTTATCTTAATTAAATATAGACTGGAGTGGGAATAGTTAATTAATTAAGTTCAGTGTCCAGCACCTACTCTAATGTAATATAGGTTGGAGTGAGAATAGTAAATTAATTAAGTTCAGTGTCCAGCACTTATCTTAATTAAATATAGACTGGAGTGGGAATAGTAAATTAATTTAGTTCAGTGTCCAGCACTTATCTTAATTAAATATAGACTGGAGTGGGAATAGTAAATTGATTCAGTTCAGTGTCCAGCACATACTCTAATTAAATATAGGTTGGAGTGAGAATAGTAAATTTATTAAGTTCAGTGTCCAGCACTTATCTTAATTTAATATAGACTGGAGTGGGAATAGTAAATTATTTTAGTTCAGTGTCCAGCACCTACCCTAATTTAATATAGGTTGGAGTGAGAATAGTAAATTAATTAAGTTCAGTGTCCAGCACTTATCTTAATTAAATATAGACTGGAGTGGGAATAGTTAATTAATTAAGTTCAGTGTCCAGCACCTACTCTAATGTAATATAGGTTGGAGTGAGAATAGTAAATTAATTAAGTTCAGTGTCCAGCACTTATCTTAATTAAATATAGATGGAGTGGGAATAGTTAATTAATTAAGTTCAGTGTCCAGCACCTACTCTAATGTAATATAGGTTGAAGTGAGAATAGTAAATTAATTAGGTTCAGTGTCCAGCACTTATCTTAATTAAATATAGACTGGAGTGGGAATAGTAAATTAATTCAGTTCAGTGTCCAGCACATACTCTAATTAAATATAGGTTGGAGTGAGAATAGTAAATTTATTAAGTTCAGTGTCCAGCACTTATCTTAATTTAATATAGACTGGAGTGGGAATAGTAAATTATTTTAGTTCAGTGTCCAGCACCTACCCTAATTTAATATAGGTTGGAGTGAGAATAGTAAATTAATTAAGTTCAGTGTCCAGCAGTTATCTTAATTAAATATAGACTGGAGTGGGAATAGTTAATTAATTAAGTTCAGTGTCCAGCACCTACTCTAATGTAATATAGGTTGGAGTGAGAATAGTAAATTATTTAAGTTCAGTGTCCAGCACTTATCTTAATTAAATATAGACTGTAGTGGGAATAGTAAATTAATTTAGTTCAGTGTCCAGCACTTATCTTAATTAAATATAGACTGGAGTGGGAATAGTAAATTAATTCAGTTCAGTGTCCAGCACATACTCTAATTAAATATAGGTTGGAGTGAGAATAGTAAATTTATTAAGTTCAGTGTCCAGCACTTATCTTAATTTAATATAGACTGGAGTGGGAATAGTAAATTATTTTAGTTCAGTGTCCAGCACCTACCCTAATTTAATATAGGTTGGAGTGAGAATAGTAAATTAATTAAGTTCAGTGTCCAGCACTTATCTTAATTAAATATAGACTGGAGTGGGAATAGTTAATTAATTAAGTTCAGTGTCCAGCCCCTACTCTAATGTAATATAGGTTGGAGTGAGAATAGTAAATTAATTAAGTTCAGTGTCCAACACTTATCTTAATTAAATATAGACTGGAGTGGGAATAGTAAATTAATTTAGTTCAGTGTCCAGCACCTACTATAATTTAATATAGGTTGGAGTGAGAATAGTAAATTAATTAAGTTCAGTCTGTAGTGGGAGTAGTATGTTAATTAAGTTTGGTAAATAGCAAATATTAGAATTAAATATAGAGTTGAATAGGAACAGTTAAATTAATTTGTTTTAATTTACAAAAAATCTGTAGATTTTAGTTTTGGTTGGATAAAAGATAGAAGTTATATCAGACTGCAAATTCCAATTTTTTTAATAAAATAGTAGAAAGGAAAATAAGATTTGTTTTATAGTTGTTGGAATGTATATTCATTAGAGAGAAAATATTGTTTATTATTACGCATATTCTAATAATTAAATCATTGAAATAAACATGTAATAAAATAATTAATATTTAACATTTGTATTATAGTCATAATTTGTTTATAATGGATATATATTTGTTTAATGTATATTTTGGACATGAATATATGAACACACAAAATAATTAAAAATAAAAAATATGATTTTTATAGCTGTTTAATATTTTTAAATTGATATTGTGTACTCTCAAAATTTTTAGAATTTATTTGAATTTATAAGAAATTGTATGTTTTGAAATATATGATTAATATATTTTAATTATTAATATTTATATTACATAATTAATATTGAAATTGTTTACATTTTAGAATATGTATTTTTTTATTTTTTTTTGGTATGTTGTAGATACAATATATTAATTATATCATGTTCATCAATTTATTTGGGTAATATATACAGTTTTATTATTATATTAATAAAAATATTTTATTTATTATATTTATTATTATACGTTAAATAATTTTCACATAGATAAAAAAATAGGTATTCTTTTTGAGTATTTTATTCTAATGTTTTACTAATTTTTTAAGTAATGTGTAATGTTAAATAAATAGTTAGGGCATTTATTGGTATTGTTTTAGTTGTTATGTTTGTTTGGGTCTTTTATTTTGTAACCGCTCGCTGTTGTTTTGGGTTATTTTAGTCGAATCCAGGTCGCGGTCGGGAGCTGTTTCGCGTTTGAGAAGGTAAGAGTTATTTTCTTTATTATTAAATAGTTTTAAGTGTTTTGTGGAAGTAGTAATGTTGTAATAAGTGTGTATGGATTGATGTTTTAGAAGTTAGGGTGTTAGTAATAGTTTGTATACGGTTTTATAATTTACGTTGTGTTCCGTGTTTGTGGCTTTGTTAGTGTTTTGTTATTTCGGTGTGTTAAAGTTTTATAGTGTTTGAATAACGTTTGTACTGATGTTTTTAGGTGCCTTATGTGAGTTTGTGTGTGGGTGGGAATGTTTGTTTCTCTTTTGTAGGTTTTACGGAGAAGATATTTTCGTCGGTTTCAAACACCTTATTTTTTTTAAAGGAAGTGTGTATTAGTTGTGTTTACTAATCTTTATTTTACACTTCCTTTATTGTTCGGGTTTCCAGGAGCGGTTATTTACCTTTTTAATATTTTTCGGGATTTTTATGGTTAATGGATAGTCGTTTTTTTGCGTTCACGTTGTTTTCGATAAACAGTTGTATTTTTACATTTTATTTGGATTTTTTTTTATACCTATGGATTTTGAACTACCTGGATTTATTTGGAAGGAATGTTATTATCCCATTGGAGCAACTACACAGGTAAGTTCATTTAAATATTTTAATTGTTGGTGGCAAAACCTTATATATTTAATATTGTTGTTGTGTACTTGGTTTGTTTAATTATGTTGTCTAAATATATGTCGATGTAATTGATTTATATATTTTAGACCACATAATTAAATATGTGATATAATAAAGTGGTTTATTTATGTTGTGATAGTTGTTTTAGTAGAATTGTGGGTTAATATTTAGGAAAGGGTTTAGAAGAGAGTTTGAGCTATTATATTTAAGTACTCAAGTCCTCTTGTGGATGGGTATAGCTGTACCTGTTGTTGTAGGTAATTATACATTTGAGTAGTTTGTCTAGATTGTTTTGGTTTTAATTGTAGGACAGATTGTTGCATTCTTAATTCTTGGAAACTTTGTTCCTTTTGTATGGCAATTAGTAGTTTTTGTAGTGTTGGAGTTGTTCTCCCAGTAGAAGTTAGGAATGCATTATGCCAGCCCTCGACGGCGTTGTTAGTTTTGGCTTGTTGGTTGAGTGTACTTACATATACATTCCACCAAGGTATTTGGAACTTGGGCTGACGTCTATGGCCTGATCTGTGTAGTCTCCCCACCCAGGTATCCTCAAAATAATCTAAGAGGGGAGATAACTTTACTTCATTTTGTTTGTAGAATGGACTTTCTAATAAAAGATTGTAATTTTCTGCAACATCTGTGGTTGGTACATAAGCTAGGGCTGTTAGAAGTTTTATTTGATGTGCAAAACTTATGTTAGTGGCATATTCTACACTTAGTGAAGATTTTTGTAAATGTCTCCATATACATTGGTTTAGATGGAAGTAACATCCTTGGATAGCTGTATGGGGGTACAGTTTTAGAATGCAATTTATCATGGCTTGCTCAAAGTCTATGATACTTCTTTGAGGGTAAAAATCATTTGATTCTTGTTTTAGTTTTCCTAGCATTTCATTATATGTTGTGTTTTGTTTGTTAGGTAATAGTGCATAAATTAAAGGTATGGAAGTGTTGTGATATTGACCGTGTATTGTGTAAAGCTGGTAGAATGGTTTTGGGCATATTGTAAAGGTGCCATCCATCATCCATGTTTGGCATTGTTGCAGTTTAGTTATATTGTTTGCAGTAGCAAACATTATGATTCTTTTTTCTGTGCTTTTGTTATCAAAACAAATAAAAGGTTCATTATTGTGGGTGATAGTTAATTCTGGTGGAATGATGATCTCTTGAAAAGTTTTAGGGGATGGTATAGTTGTCGTGGTTGCTTTTTTGGTCCTAGCAATAGTTCTTTTTATAGAAGCAATTGATGGTAATTGGCCTCTTGCTTCTTTGGGCACTCTAGGTAATAGTTCTTTTAGGATTACACTTGTAGCAGTTTGTGAACCAGTGCTTAATTCTTTGATATTTTCAAGGGTTGATCTGACTTCTATTTCAGAGAGATTGGGTGGATGGTTATGCTCTCTTGTATATAGTACAGTTGTTTCTCTTGTTGTTGCTCGTCCGTAGCATTTGTTAGAATAATATTTAGAACACTTCCAGTTCACTTTTCGGTCCGTCTGCTTTTCTTGGGTGTATGTGTAACCCATGTAACACAATAGGAATTTTCCTTTCTGCGAAGTTATAAATTGGGCTTCTTCTGTCATCGTGATGTGTTAGAAATCTGGAAAAAATGTATATGAAAATATATGCAATAGTACTTTATATATTTAAATGAAAATAGCAAAAAAGCATTTTTTTATATATACTTACCAAGTGTTTTTGGTTGTATTTGAATGAAGATGTTGTTTGTAGATAAAATGCTGTTTAGTTGATGTAGTCTCTGAAAGTTAAAGAACATATATTGTTTTGGTTGGTTTAGTTTTTTAAGTGGGGTGGTATTGCTGTTTGGTATAGACTATATTTTTTTTGTTGAAACGTATTTTATTGTTTTACAAATCAACAACTCAAAAAACATTCCCCCGCCTTCACCTGTCCCGGAAGTACCACACATTTATCATCAAGACCAATTATTCAGGAGAAGGAACAACCTTCCCACTCAGTTCTCTACCCCCCCTCCCCTCCCCCACCACATGTCAATGTACCCCCGTCCCCTACCCCTCTTACTATGTGCCCCTCCTCCCTAATAAATAAGATGCAGTAGCCCAACCTCTCCCTAAGCAAACAGAGCCTTCCCTCATGCCCAGTGGTATAGACTATAGGTGTTAATTTATACAGGTTTTTTAAAACTTAAAAAAGAGAACATGGATTTGTTTAGGGGTTTAGGATGTTTTGGGGTTTGAGTAGGATTTAATTAATATTTTTTAAAGTATTTTGATAGTATACTTACTTTTTAGTGAGTCTTTTCTGGCAATCTTCAATATTTTCTTTAGCTGTTTGGAGTAATATCTGTAGTGGAAACATAAAGAGATGGAATATATAAGTTAGTTATTTATTTGAGTAAAGATAAATTAGTGTTTTAGTTTAATTTGGCAGTTTAGTTAGAAAAGAATATTTACTTACGTTTTTAGAATAGTAGTAGGATGTAGGTTTCTTCTGTTTAGCAGAGTTTCTTCTTCGTTCAATGCTTTGGTTTAAGGCACAGTAGAAGACTTGTTTTAATTGGTTTATATAGTGGTTTTAAATTGTTTATTGAATGTTATTGGTTGTTTTCTGTATGTGGCCTTTCTATTGGATGGTTTGAATTTTTTTTAGTTAATTGGTTTCCTTTTATGGAAAATGCTAAGTAAGAGTATATTTAGTTTTAAAGGAGGAGAGTTTTAAATCATTATATATAAAAAGATTGTTTATAATGTGTAGTAATTTTTTTTAAATGTGTTCGAAATGCCAATGTGATAATTATTTCAGTGTTTTTTTATTATGTTGTTAAATATTGAGATCGCTATAAATGTTATGTTTATGTTTAAGTAGAATCTCATTTGAAAATGTATGTTTTCGGAAAATATTGTCTTTATGTTGTTTAAAGTATTGGTTTTATTAGTATTAGAATTGTCGATATATTTTAAAAAAACGATATTATTGATGTCTATATTTTGGTTATCGATATTTGTGACATGTGTCATATTTATTTACTCATGTCGATATTTAGTATTGCGATATTTATGTGTGCGATTTTTGTGTGATCGATATAATTGTATTACGATATTGTATTGTCGATATTAGTGTAGTTTTTTAAATAAGTATACAATGTCGATATTTTTGATGTCGATATATTTGATGCGATATTTGTGTAGTTCGATAATGTGTCTGTCGATAATATGTCGGAGATCCCCGTTCAGCTTTACTCTTGGCCTGTGGCAGTCTCCTTTTAGAACTTTTCTTCGTTCAAGTCCTCGTCGCTTCATGAAAAATAGAAGGACACGCACTCAGGGGTCATGCTGGCAGGAGCAGTTCTCTGATTTGACATGCAGTACAGACTTCCCGAGACACAGCTCAGGCTGGGCCCATTCCTTGCTGTGGTCTGTTTGCATGATGGTGCCCTGCAGCCCAGGATCAGACAATGAATCGGCTTACAGTTGTTATCTGGGGATACCCTGTGAGGTGCCGAAATGCAAGGACACACAGGCAAGTGAAGGGGATGGAATGCTGTGAGATATGGACCAAGATGTATTATCTGTGCTCTGTCTGAACACGTATTACTGATCCCATTAAATGTATATGTGCTGGCATGTGAGTGTGAGAGTGCACTGACTGTTTGGTCGGCCCTTGGGCCAACTAAACAGTCAGTGCACTCAGAGTGGGGAAGCCACTTCTCCCATGCCCTACAACAGGACCGTCCACCCGCCTGACCCCAACCAAACCCTTCTGCTTTATCGCAGTGAGAGAAGCAGAAACATAAAATAGTATTTATAATAAAAAAAATTGTTTCTGCCTCTTGTAAAAAAAAAAAGTGTAAACCCGTATTTCTAAAGCACGAACTACTCACCCTTACGGGTCTCAAGGCGCTGGGGGTCGTCGTAGAAATTAAGTGAGCTATTGCCCAGAGTCACATGGTGCTGAGCTGAGCTGAGCTGCCGCCGTTGCAGGGGATCGAACTGTGAACCTTGTGCTCCAAGGTCAGCTGCCCTGGCCACTGCACCACACAGCAGTGGGGTGACACTCCTCCACCTACTCAACTGCTACTCCACCTGCTCAACTGCTGTTCCCAGAATGCCATTCTATCATACTTACGAGGCTCCGCCTGTGGGCAATAAAAGGCAATTGCACTATTTAGCAGCAGTCTTTGGCTTTCATTTGAGGTTGCTCTGCCTGTGAAAAAGGACCATTCATGTCTGAAATGCGTAAGGCAATCTATTTTATCCAGGGAGTTGCAGATGGTGTTGTTGCCTTATTTGGACCGATGGAGAGTGTGTCCTAAAGCTTTGGCAAATGTGCAACTACATATCTATCTATCTATCTATCTATCTATCTATCTATCTATCTATCTATCTATCTATCTATCTATCTATCTATCTATCTATCTATCTATCTATCTATCTATCTATCTATCTATCTATCTATCTATCTATCTATCTATCTATCTATCTATCTATCTATCTATCTATCTATCTATCTATCTATACATATATACATATATATACACATTATCTACTGGCGGTCGCCAGTAGATAGTTATTGTTAGGACCGTGTTTCCATAGGAAATCAGCAACATTCTATTTGGAATAACTTTGGCGCCGGTTGACGAATCCTCGCAAAATTTTCAAAATAGGTGGGGCGCTCCGCTCCGCTCCTACCCTGAAAGTCTCGGGGGGATTTGTCAAGCGCGGGCTGAGAAAAAAGGGGGGTCCCAAAACGCATTTTCCCCATGCAATTTTCCATAGGGACCTTTAGTCCAAGGTACAGCCCGAACGGCTGAACAGAATTACTTGAAATTTGGCAGAGAGGTAGTCCTCAGCTCAGGGATGTGCCTTTTGCATATATGTAGTCAATCTGTTCAGTAGTTCCTGAGAAAATTGCAGTTAAAAGCACATACATATCTATAGCCGCGCACCGTGCGCGCACCGTGGGAGCACCCTAACGTGCGCGAGCGTAATTCTGATTGGTGGTTACATGTTAGTCAACGTTCGAATCGTTCGAAATCAGGAAGTGTTGGCCGCCATTTTGTTTGTTTTCAGTGCGAGAGTGAAAAAGGAAGGTGGCGAACGTGAAAAGGGGGCAGGGTAGAGAGTTCCTGACCCCCTAGCCTTTGTTAGGGGGTCCCTGAAGGACCGCAAAGGCAGGAAAAAACATTTTAATTCTTTTTTAAAAAAATCGCGGGGGTGCGCGCACCGTGCGCGCACGGTGAAAAACCAAAAAAAAATAATAATTTTTTTTTTTTTTATTTAATACGTAGTTTATTGTAAAATAAATTTATAAAAAAATAATAATACATACATAACTTAGCATTTAAAAAACCGTACAAATTCACTGAAAAAATCATAGGTTTCACACACGTTATAGTTAGGAATTAGCATTTAAAAAACCTTGCAAATTCACTTAAAAAACCATCCCCCTTTTGTACCGCTTTGTTCGCCATAAGTTGGCAGGGTATGCTCAGACGTGAGTCCCTTGCTCACTTTGCCACTGGATTCAAGCAAGCCTGGCTGAAGACGGCTGAAATGCCAGAAACCGGTCCTAGGAAGCTTGTTTCCGGTCCAGGGAAGACATGGCTTGGCAGTTCGGGCTGGACTGTTCCCATGAGGCACAGGGTCAGACTGATTTGCATACGGCCATGTCTGAACTGGGGTGGCAGAGTGGGCTAAAGAATGGTGATGGATCAAACCCAGATCTGTTGACTGGGTGTGAGTGTTTGATTGGTTCTGACGCTCCGTCCATCACCACCCCCTTTTGTACCGCTTTGTTCGCCATAAGTTGGCAGGGTATGCTCAGACGTGAGTCCCTTGCTTACTTTGCCACTGGATTCAAGCAAGCCTGGCTGAAGACGGCTGAAATGCCAGAAACCGGTCCTAGGAAGCTTGTTTCCGGTCCAGGGAAGACATGGCTTGGCAGTTCGGGCTGGACTGTTCCCATGAGGCACAGGGTCAGACTGATTTGCATACGGCCATGTCTGAACTGGGGTGGCAGAGTGGGCTAAAGAATGGTGATGGATCAAACCCAGATCTGTTGACTGGGTGTGAGTGTTTGATTGGTTCTGACGCTCCGTCCATCACCACCCCCTTTTGTACCGCTTTGTTCGCCATAAGTTGGCAGGGTATGCTCAGACGTGAGTCCCTTGCTTACTTTGCCACTGGATTCAAGCAAGCCTGGCTGAAGACGGCTGAAATGCCTGAAACCGGTCCTAGGAAGCTTGTTTCCGGTCCAGGGAAGACATGGCTTGGCAGTTCGGGCTGGACTGTTCCCATGAGGCACAGGGTCAGACTGATTTGCATATGGCCATGTCTGAACTGGGGTGGCAGAGTGGGCTAAAGAATGGTGATGGATCAAACCCAGATCTGTTGACTGGGTGTGAGTGTTTGATTGGTTCTGATGCTCCGTCCATCACCACCCCCTTTTGTACCGCTTTGTTCGCCATAAGTTGGCAGGGTATGCTCAGACGTGAGTCCCTTGCTCACTTTGCCACTGGATTCAAGCAAGCCTGGCTGAAGATGGCTGAAATGCCAGAAACCGGTCCTAGGAAGCTTGTTTCCGGTCCAGGGAAGACATGGCTTGGCAGTTCGGGCTGGACTGTTCCCATGAGGCACAGGGTCAGACTGATTTGCATATGGCCATGTCTGAACTGGGGTGGCAGAGTGGGCTAAAGAATGGTGATGGATCAAACCCAGATCTGTTGACTGGGTGTGAGTGTTTGATTGGTTCTGACGCTCCGTCCATCACCACCCTCTTTTGTACCGCTTTGTTCGCCATAAGTTGGCAGGGTATGCTCAGACGTGAGTTCCTTGCTAACTTTGCCACTGGATTCAAGCAAGCCTGGCTGAAGACGGCTGAAATGCCAGAAACCGGTCCTAGGAAGCTTGTTTCCGGTCCAGGGAAGACATGGCTTGGCAGTTCGGGCTGGACTGTTCCCATGAGGCACAGGGTCAGACTGATTTGCATATGGCCATGTCTGAACTGGGGTGGCAGAGTGGGCTAAAGAATGGTGATGGATCAAACCCAGATCTGTTGACTGGGTCTGAGTGTTTGATTGGTTCTGACGCTCCGTCCATCACCACCCCCTTTTGTACCGCTTTGTTCGCCATAAGTTGCCAGGGTATGCTCAGACGTAAGTCCCTTGCTCACTTTGCCACTGGATTCAAGCAAGCCTAGCTGAAGACGGCTGAAATGCCAGAAACCGGTCCTAGGAAGCTTGTTTCCGGTCCAGGGAAGACATGGCTTGGCAGTTCGGGCTGGACTGTTCCCATGAGGCACAGGGTCAGACTGATTTGCATATGGCCATGTCTGAACTGGGGTGGCAGAGTGGGCTAAAGAATGGTGATGGATCAAACCCAGATCTGTTGACTGGGTGTGAGTGTTTGATTGGTTCTGACGCTCCGTCCATCACCACCCTCTTTTGTACCGCTTTGTTCGCCATAAGTTGGCAGGGTATGCTCAGACGTGAGTCCCTTGCTCACTTTGCCACTGGATTCAAGCAAGCCTGGCTGAAGACGGCTGAAATGCCAGAAACCGGTCCTAGGAAGCTTGTTTCCGGTCCAGGGAAGACATGGCTTGGCAGTTCGGGCTGGACTGTTCCCATGAGGCACAGGGTCAGACTGATTTGCATATGGCCATGTCTGAACTGGGGTGGCAGAGTGGGCTAAAGAATGGTGATGGATCAAACCCAGATCTGTTGACTGGGTGTGAGTGTTTGATTGGTTCTGACGCTCCGTCCATCACCACCCCCTTTTGTAGCGCTTTGTTCGCCATAAGTTGGCAGAGTATGCTCAGACGTGAGTCCCTTGCTCACTTTGCCACTGGATTCAAGCAAGCCTGGCTGAAGACGGCTGAAATGCCAGAAACCGGTCCTAGGAAGCTTGCTTCCGGTCCAGGGAAGACATGGCTTGGCAGTTCGGGCTGGACTGTTCCCATGAGGCACAGGGTCAGACTCATTTGCATATGGCCATGTCTGAACTGGGGTGGCAGAGTGGGCTAAAGAATGGTGATGGATCAAACCCAGATCTGTTGACTGGGTGTGAGTGTTTGATTGGTTCTGACGCTCCGTCCATCACCACCCCCTTTTGTACCGTGAAGCAAGACTTTGACACATGGATCATTGCCCTGTAGTGGAGGGCAAGTAGGGCTATGGAGGAGCAGTTATGCATCAATTCAGTCATTAGTGGCGCTGAGTGAACAGGCAATCAGAACGCATGAAGAGGGTCATTATTATTCAGCACACCTTGAAGAAGTATTGGTAGATTTCATTGGTCCCCCTTGAACATGGCCTGAAGCACTTCTAAAACTTTGAAAAGTGTACCAGAAAATGTACCAGTTGTTTCCATACTTCTCAATATGTTCTTGGGGAAGAGTCCTAAAAGCCCATCGTGGAACTCGAGGTTTCTCGCTTTTCTAGATCACTTGGTGAAATTCGGGGAAGCTGTTGCACCTCACCACTTTCAAAGTTCATCAGCCACCACTAATGAACAGTAGGTGCTACTCCCTCTGAGTTGCTTTTCGGTCCTCCTGGCACTGATTTTGCTACCGCAGATTCCAAGGGTCATTAGGTCAGAAGTAGCACCAGAAAGTAAACAGAGCTCCGTGATTTCTTTCATTAGTCTCCTCTCCTTGCTCCTCCCCTAATCCCTCAGCAGGAATGAGGAGGCTGGTGCTAGGATAAGGGTGGCATCAATGATGAACTCAGTGATCTGGTTATTTTCCATTCTGTGCCTTTGATGGCAATCATTATCCTCAAACATAAGAGAGCATAAATAATCTAATATACTAGCAACAGGAACTATTTAAGTGTTTTTTTTCTTAAAAAACAGATTTTTGTGAAAAAATAATTATTTTTAAATTGTATTGTAATTCTAAACCACAAAGTCTCCTTATTTGTATGATTATTATTGTTGCTATAGTGATATCAAATTCAATATGAATACACAGGTTTATACCCGAAGGATGTGACTGCTCCAAGAGTTAACTAATTTGGTGTCGTGTGTTGTGTCATGAGTCGTACTCGCATAAGTAACATTTTAACCTATGATAAATCTTGCAATACAGTACACACTGTAGCTATTCAAGAGATATTTAGTAGAAACATTGCTCACTCCTTTGTGAGCAAATTTAGCTCTGCGACGTGGTAGTTTTTTTTTTAATGATACCAATCACTCTTTGATATTCTGTTGGTGTTCACAAAGGAATAACTTAAAAATATGAATTGTCTTGTTTTCGCCCCCCTTTTTCTCTCCTCCCTGGGTATTTTTGCATTTTCTGAACACGTATTATGATGTGGATAATTCATTTGTACAGTGAACAGTGGGAGGTGGAGGATGGATGCCTAAAGATGGACTCCTACTAGTGCGTTGTCTAATTGATACCTCTATATGCCAATAAAGTTACTTAACTTTAAAATATATACCTGGCATATGTTTTTCCAGATCCATACAGCCATTACTCTGCTTAAAATGAGCACAAACCACATTTATTTCATAAGGTAGACTTAAAAAACATGCACATGAAAGCGCAAAAGGAGAGCTGCGCTTGCCTCCTTCGGCTTCATGGTGCAAGAGGTGGCCATGTCCTCCTGTCTCGCGCCTGCTCTGGTGTCGAGAAGGGATCATGTCTAGAAGCTGTGCAGCATCTCACTGTGGCGATGTACGCCAAGGTCTCTGTGCTGAGGTGGGCGTGGCTTGCAGCTGCTGTGCCCTGTCCGGAGATAAAGTCAAAAGCCATGAAGGAGCACTTGTCAGATAAATGCAGGGATTATAACAGGAGTCTGTCTGGAATATAAAGTTGTATGTTTGTGCCCCTCACAATTGGAGATTTAATGCTATTTCCAGACTACCAGCTCCTAACAATGCCGCCCAGTGCCTGATCATCATAGTGTCAATCAGTGCCATCTCCCCCAATGCCCATCAGTGTCTGATTCTCATCTTCCCACCGGGGTTCACTGATGCCCACCTTGTCAACTCTTCCTAAGGCTGACCAGTGGCAACTCCTTACATGGGAACCAATGGCATCTTTTCAAACAATACATCAGTGTCAGTTACTACTAGTGCCAACCAGGGTATGCTTCTCACATTGGCCAAAAATAAGAGCTCCTCTCTTTTCCCCCAGAGTCAGATTGTCACACCGCCCGCGAGTGTCAGCTGCTCGCACTGTCCAAAAGTACCAGATTTTTTATAAGTGCACGGGTGCCAACTATGGTTGTCTTACAGAATATTGAGGAAATAAACATAGTGTGGCCAGAATATTGTGTCATAAATATCAAGAACCAAAATATGGAGATGGTAAGTGCAATGAGGTGATAGATTTACTATTGGTTAGTCTTCATCTACATACCTTGGAGATAAATATTTTGTCAAGGTACACATATGTGGAGTTAACTATAGTTAAAGTTTTCTTACCCAAAGAAACTTACCTTCACAATATTTGTATCCCTGATATTTTGCACACACATTATTTTTTCTCTGATATTTAGTGAAAACACCCCAGCTATTTATTATGCACAAAAGAGCCCTTTCCTTGCACTATCCAATGGTGCTAGCTCTCTGCACTGCCCGCCAGTGGTACTCCTCATCCTGCCTGCAAACGTGGACTTCACTGAGTCCTCACACTGCCAGGTCCTCACACTGCCGTCCTGTGTCATCTCTCTACGCGGTAGACAAGTGTTCACTCTTCACTTTGCCTGCCAGTCTCACTGTTTATCAGTAGCAGGTACTCTCTTTTCCCACTAGTGCAACCTCTTCATACTGTCCAAACCCCACTCTACCCGCTTGTGCCTGCTCCTATCAGTGTCCAAGTGTGACTGCTTCTCTCACTGCCACCAAATCTTGTGCCTCAAACAATTCAATAGTCATATACTATGACTCCGGGAAGTGCAAGGGATTACAAGTGTACACGTGGGAGCCGGCACACTAGCACTGACTCGCATTTTATTTCCTGAAAGGAGATTAACTTGTGATCCTCTGGTAATACTGGCACCCGGCTTCTCCAGTGCCCCCAGTATTATTAATACCAGAGCAAGAATACAATTATAGGTTCATGGTATTACTGAACAACTTCTGACCTACCCTAATGAGGGCCTCTGAATCTACTACAATGAAGTATGAAATGAATAGGACTAGCGCAATGGGTCATACCTTAAGGGATGGGAATGGCCTATCATCTAGATGTTAACAGACCTGATGACAGGAGGGTCCCTGGTGAAGCATTTGCACTGATCAGCCCATCCTTTCCCTGGTGTCTTCCACCATGAGGAAGCTGACTGGGAAAGGGACCCTCCACGGATCTGACACCTGCACCCACCACTGAAGCCAGTATCTGGCCAGTAATAAAACAGTAATAGCAATAGCAATAATAATAATATTATTAATAATAATAATAATACTAACAATAACAATAATAATAATAGACCACTACACAATTTATCTGCAGGGCCTGCAGGAGCTTATGCATTTTTATGAGTGGCATGGAGGTATGGCAGGCCTTGTGTATCCATTCAGACAAGGACACTTCAGCCCACCCTCACAAACATAAAAAATGTCCTGAGGAAGGAGGTCAGTTTAACCCCTTCGCCGCGGGGGTAATTCCCCTACGGTGTGGGGAAGGGGCATGCGCGGCGCCGTGGTGCTCGTAACAAGCCCAGCTCGTCATGAGGCACAGTGGAGCTGTGCTCATGACGAGCTGAGCTCGTCACGACCCCGCCCACTGATTGATTCTCCCCTACAGGCGGGGAATCAATCGCGCGTGGGCGGGCCGCGGCCGTTATGACGAGCCCAGCTCGTCATGAGCACAGCTCCACTGTGCCTCATGATGAGCTGGGCTCGTCATGAGCACGCAAGCGGTTAGAGCGGTGGGGTGCCAGGTCAGTGCATTGATACAGGAAGAAGCAGACGCCACACGGACAGGCAACCTACCAAACCATCAACAGCGTCATGGCCTCTGCATTTACCATCAGCTAGTAAATAGTCAAGTGATACGGAGCAGCAGGCTTGTCCTTCGACAGCTGGCCAGGTTCCCGACCTCAGGTGATTTGTCCCCATTTAATGCACAGAACAGCACAACTCGATGCACCTTACCATCAGTTTTGTTCTCCACCACTTCCTCCAAGGTGTGTCTGCCATGACCATAAAGACCAGCTCCATGGGGTTGTATTGGAATCACCATCCAAAAACAAAATATGAGTTTGATGCAATGGGGGTGTTTGGACTAGTGTGGGTAATAGAATATTGCAGCCAGGGCAAAAAATAAATGGTTTTAGGATGTATGATAGGATGTAAATGCCAGGTACCGATTGACAACTTTTAAAAATAAATATTTTGCAAACAAATTTTATGCTATGTGCAAGCAACATGGTTGTGTACGTCAGTTCAAATTTAGTCAGCAATAAAGCTGTCTCTAAACTTAGTAGCATTGACATCCTGTTGATGTCAAACATGTACCACTTCAACCTCCTCATCATCCTCACTGGTGTTGGGGGGATGCCTCCAGTTTGTCATCACCCTGAAGTGCACCAGGGCCCTGAGCTGCGACAGGCAGGTTCTGTGACACCGCGCAACCGAAACAGACCACTGAGGGCGCGTGCCAGACCCTGGTCACCGTCGGGCAGGCACGGAACTACTGAAGATCTTTCCCAACACCTGACTCTAATAGGGCGCCTGCCAAATGCGAGTGCCAAAAACAGTCACAGTGAGCCCAGGAGGGGCAAGGGGGAGCGCGTGGCTGGAGAGGCGGAGCACCACATGCTGACCACTTCAGCACTGGGACGCTAAGTTACCTAACTTGAAAAGACGGTGGAGCGGCAGATTCAAGTATAGGCTGTTCCTCGTTCGCTAGGGGACCATTGATCAGGTTAGGCCCAGGGACACCCTTAGACCAAGTTGAGGTCACAATTGACAAAGAAGGCCGGCACATGCTAGTGCATGGAAGATTTGACAGCGGGCAGATGTTGCTGGGCGGCATCAATGCCTAAACATAGGACGGATCCACGGCACGTGTGCTGTCCCAGATTGTGCAGATCCTGATTCTCCTGAGGGGAGACGATAACTGTGTGCGGAACACAGACCTGGACAGATCGGTACCCCTGCTAGTGGACTTCTCAGCCACTCAGAGAGTTTCGAGATTAGCTGCATCACTGGAGTTTAGGAGACAGCTGAAGACAGAGAAACACTAGGGGGGGGAGAGTATTCCTACTTCTGTGATGTGAATTAACTACACATTCACTTAGATAAACTATGTTCTCCATGGGAGTTGACGAACACATCAGCCGCTGCAGCTGCAGGTAAGAGTGATGGGGCGGTTGGGCCGGCTGGGGGAGATTTTGATAGATGACCATAAAGAAAAACTAAATACCTTTTTTTCCCTTGTGCTCATTTCTCGAAATCCCCACAGCCAGCCCCATCGCTCTTACCTGCAGCAGCCGCGGCTGGAACACATAACACACATGGAGTAGCTTGTTCGTACAGTCTCCAACCAGAAAATACTGCTTATGGGAAATATGTGCTATAGGCAGGATCCCCCAATCCCTACTTGGCACCTCCGTACATCACATTTGCATGAGCCCATGTCTTGCAACCTGCTCATGGATGCAATACGAGATTATTTCCATCACAACTGGCACACCGTGACACACCCAACGCAGATTGGGACTCCTTTAAAACCATGGTCCGGGTCTTTTGCATTCGACAATCAGTGGGGGGTAAGTAAGACGCTGGAGATGGACCTAACTAAATCTGTTGGTGAAATCAGCCACCTAGAGAGGGTTCAGGTGGCCAACCTGGTACTTTAACAGAGGCTTCTGGAAGAAAAAGAGACTCATGCGACCACTCTGCAGAGCATCTGGACCCTTGATGGACAAGAATACTTGAACACCATGAATGAAGAAGGGAAAAAAGAAGGTACAATGCTGTCCTGGCTGACAAAACCCCTCAAGAGGGCTATCTCCATCACTCACATTATGGGGCAAGCAGACACACTTGTCTACACCCAGCTGAGAGATCCATGGAGTGTTCACTTGTCACTCTAAGGAATTATATTGAGATCCTGGTCTAGCCTCACCTGAGGCAATAGAGGCCGTTTTGAAATGAACAATCCTCCTACAACTATCTGCTGCTGATGGAGAGGCACTGAGAGGTCCGGCGACAGAGGCTGACATACTGGTAGCCATGAAGGAGATGGCACAGTGGAAAAAGCGGGGCATGGATGGCATACCAGCAGGATTCTACCAGACCGTTGAGTCTCTCCTGGCCCCCACATTGGTGGAGGTCTACGCCGGAGCACTAGATCATGGGCATCTTCCATCCTCGACCAGAGAGGCTTTCATAGTGTTGATACCTAAGGTGAGAGCAGCAGGAGGTAGTGTCCTACAGGCCGTTCTCTATGCTGAACCTTGATTATTAGGTCTTGAGCAAGGTTCTGACCCACTGTCTGCTACCCCATTTCTGCAACCCCATTTAAACATCCGCCGTGCACCGACCAAAATGGCTTTATTTCACAGCGTAGCACATCACATAATATCAGGAGGCTGTATGGGGTCCTCGATGAGATAGAGCTCTCTCTTTTCCTAGATGCGATGGGTTTTCTATTGATGTCCGCAAGGCATTTGATACCATTCATTGGTGCTACCTAAGAGCGGTCATGCATAGGATGAACCTAGGGGCCAGATCGGACAGATGGGTGGCGTTGCTGTACTTGAGTGCACAGCCAAGGGTGCGGGTCGATCGATGCATTTCGGAGGCATTTTGTAGTGTACTGGGGTACAAGACTTGGCTGCCCCCTACTATATGCTTTAGCAGTGGAGCCCATGGCTTGCATACTCTGTGCAGAGGGCTCAGAGAAGGGCATCTCAATCAGAGACGGTGAACATGTGGTCTCCCTCTATGCAGACACCATGCTACTCTACCTCATTTACATGGATAGGGGAGTGCCACGGAGCATGACATGCTTAGAAGAACTGGGAAAGGTCTCCAGCCTCCGCACTGACTGGCAAACTTCTGTGCGTTCCCAATGGAACGCGACTGGCAGGAGACCCCAGAAATATTATGGCATGGCAGGTTAGGATCAGATGGGAGCCAAGAGTCATGAAATATCTAGGTGTCAAGATTTATCACTCAGACTCGGACATACTGGAGGGCAACTTACTTGGGAGCTTGCGGGGACTATGCACAAATGTGGGATTTTGGCACACTCTGAGGCTTCCTATGATGGCCAAGACTGTCTTGTCTAAAATGATTATTCTGCATAGAGTGCTATTCTAATTTGTGAACATCCCGCTAGGGCTGCTGGGCAAAGGTTTTTGCCCCAAACCCTGTTGTTCCATGAGCTGATATGGGATGGTTGGAGACACAGAGCAGTGCTAGGCATCCTACAGTGCCGAGCCCACTGTGGAGGATTGGGCGTGCTGCTTTACAAATTGTAGTACCTAACATTTCAACTGCAGAGGCTCACTAGGTGGCTGCTAGACTGGATCACTCAGGAACGGGGAGAATTTAGGGATGTCGACAGAGAGGGAGCTCTGGCAGCGCTCTTGATGAAGGTGAAAATAGGACCATTCTGCAAGTCTAAACTCCTGACCTCTGACCTGCGCTGCTGGAACAGCGCATTGTGTTGAAGAGGGGGAATCTGATATAAGCACCAACTTAGGCCCTACTGGGACTACCTACAACTAGAGGAGAATTCTTTACAGCTGGTTGAATGAGGGACTGGATAGAAGTAAGTATTGACACACTGGGAGACCTCTATGATGGGGGCCCTTTTGGACCCTGAAAAGCCTGGTGATGGATAGTTGTCTGCCTGGTGCAGTTTCTGAGAGGTTGTGCAAGCGCACCGGTGCCTAATAGTAGAGATTGGACCCGAGCGAAAAATGAACGATATATTGCAGAACCTGCTCATCATGGACAATGGACATCGACTGGTATCCTGGTTATACAGGGCTCTGATCTAGGAATTCCTGGATGGCCTACCAAATGCCGGATGGGAAAGACTTCCTGGCAGACCTTAGAGAGACAAAGATTGGACACACACGGTAGAGTGCTCTTTCAACATGTCAAGGAATAGGAGTTTCAAATATACACAGCTTAACTGCACACACATGGCATCCCTGACAACAGATAGGCCTAACGTGATAATGCAAACACAGTCTCACACCTGCTCCAGGTGTGCTTTAGCTGACACTGATTTTGCCCACATGGCGTGGTGCTGCCCAGTGATTGCTCAGTTATGGCTGCAGGTTGTGGCAGCCCTAGAAAATACCCTTAAAAGGCTGGACAGGCACACAGCCGAAATGTGCCTACTGGGTCAGTAGATCCGGCGGCTGGAGAAGAGGGTTGGGAACAGGTCTGTGGGCATCACCCACAGAATCACCCACAAGGGGCGCAACACTTGAAGTCTCTGGAGGGTCCCCGGCATATACGATGGAAAGCAGAGGTGGAAAACTGGGCAACTGCCCAGGGATTGGCCCTTGAGACAGAAGAACGCCTCGTGCAGAGCAGTGGATGGGGGTCCTGACTGCATTCATAGCACGGGGGACCATGGTGTCCCCTCACTCACCCCAGAAGCCTAGCAAGACAGAACAGTACAGAAGGCACCGTGCTCTACCCCGCTGAGCGACTGAGGGCAAATCAATCAGATGCCCATGATACCCTCGGCACACTGGGGATAGATACCCAGAAATTGACACAACTGCACTGCACTGCGGGAGAGGATGTGGTCTCACGGCTAGACTGCCGACTTTGGTTCTGGGAATCCAAGGTTCGAGCCCCGGGGTCAACTCTACATCCTGTGATTCTGGGCAAATCATTTAATCTCCCCGTGCCAACCAAAACAAGCATTTGCAATGCAATAGGTCTCGCATTTATGCGAGTTTGAGCTATTTGCATTGTAAATGACAATGCCTTTTATTTGTGTTTTGGGTTTTAAAACATAAATAAAAAGCATCGTCCTATACAATGCCAATAGCTTAAACTTGCATAAACGCAAGACCTATTGCATTGCAAATATTTGTTTTCCTTTGAATTCTGGGATATGTAGTCCTGTTTTATAATGAAAGCAACAAGACTACAAGTCCTAGAAGTCAAAGAGAAAACCTGACGAGACCAGCACATCACATACGGACCACCCTGGAGTAGAGAACATCAGAATGTGCACAAACAGGCAAATTTAGCAAAAACATAAGAAAAAGGGGCAACACGGTGCTTCATTTTGACACGGATCCGAAAGTATTACTTGTCAGAGAGAATCGGCTCAACCTCAGTGCAGCCACAATTCTTGTATTTAAAAATGTTCACGTTCAAAATAGATACTTTGTTCTGCAAGAGGCTGTCTGAACGAACGAAGGGAAGTGGTGGAGTGGGTCATAAGACCCCTGATTCGGGAAGCTTGCATGCACATGGAGGGGGTGGGGTACAGAGATATTTCGACATTGGGATGAGAGCTCTTTCATTCCTCTCTTGAACGTAATACATGACCAGTGCTTCCGCCGGTTAGGGGAAATGTAATTCCAGATATTTGGTACTGCCGCAAGAATGACTCATTATGAGTGTTTTGCTTAGTGAATGTTGGGATTTGAAGCACCAGTCCTTACTCACTGGGAGACGGAGGGAGGCCAACCCAGGGTCGTGCCATTCTCAACAGGGACAAGTGATTTAAACACGTTTGTTGTTAGTTAAATACTCTTCCCTGATCTGTGCTATGATCACAAGCGTGAATTCATGCAAGGCCAACCCAGAATTCCATTCTTTCGATGTCGATATGCTGAGTGCATTTATAATAAGCAGTTGTAACACTGATTATGTGCGGCTCTTAGAAATGACAGAAGGATGGTACAAACCTCTATATGGAACACTGTCACTATTGCAACATAAGAGAACTAACTAATACCAACGGCGATGGTGGGACCGAGCCACTCACACTGTCCCTGCCACTCGTCAGACTGTCAGTTCAGCCCAGCAAAGATAATGGCGGAAGTAGCACCTGTCTCCTGTGGGAATGGATACCCTCGAACTACTATGTGTAAAAAACGTACTATTTCAGTGTGCTGTAACTTCAAGGAACACATTTATAAATACAACTTCCATTAGAAAATAAGTCATAAACCCCGCCTGGCTATCGCCGTGACCTCTGCTCCCGGCTGCAGGGCTAGATGTGCACAGAGCGAGAGGAGGAGAGAATATTCTGTTCTGTTACAATGCAAATGCAAGGCCTATTGCTGCATTAAATATAAAGAAATAGAAAATAAAATGTTTTTCTATTTCTTTACTTTTGCTGCAATCGCGGCATCAGGTTTTTCCATTTCTCTACTTTTGATGAAATCGCGGCACCCGTGTGGGTGCCGAGATTGTAACTAAAGTAAAGAAATAGAAAAGAAATGGCAGGGCGGCCACGTTTAGCATGCGGCTTGCTGCGCCGCTTAACAAACAAGCATTTGAAATGCAAGAAGAGGAGCGGTGTAAACTTACTTTCGGCGCTGTGCGCGGCCACCATATTAACAAGCAACACTGGTTAATGTGAAAAAACTTGTTTTTGGATGGAACACAAGCACTGAGACTTTCCTGCAGAACGACCAGAAAGATCGCCGTTTTCGGGTACAAAACAGAGAGCCGACGAGGTGAGCCGCAGGGGAGAAATGGTGTGTTGGTGGAGTGCGAGGTGTGTCGTGGTGAGAGGTGGCGCCAGTCTCTTCGTGAACTTTGTGCGCAAACAGGCATGCAGCTACTCCAAACACAAGCAGTCGTGTTCCGTCCCAAAGCTCATGTTAACAAGTACAGGCTATGCCAAGCGGAAGTGATCGCGTTTGCGATCAAACATCAAAGCGGCGAAAGTGAAAGTAATCGAGCAGAGCATCAAAGGGCTGGGTGAGAAGGGAGGGAGGAATGCAAGGAGCAGCTGTGCACGTGGACGCCATCGTGCACTCAAGACCTAGGCCAGCAAAACAATGTGGGTAGCACTTTTGAAAGCCCACTTACAAAATGTCTCAAAGAGACAGCTTTCGCTGTCTCAGCGAGACCTAAAAATGAATGTGTCCTTGTGTAACTTAACTGGTGCTCATGTAAAACGCTCCAATACCTTTGGATCGAGTTTGCGCCATATAAATCTGCATTTTTTTTTTTTTAATGATGTACCCCCTGTTAATGGATAATCAGTTTGTATGTAACTGGGTCGCTAGAAAGCTCTCCATGGAGTTACAAGTGTAATGCACTCCCTTCCAATACTCTGGCACAGCTGGCATGAACATTGATGCTGTTATCCTACTGGCTGTAATGACTTATGCAAATATGACTTATGCATATATGACTGCTGAATGAAACATGTACGGTTGGCATGTCCACGGAGTCAAAACTGTTTATACTGGTTCTAATCAATAAAAAATGTTTTTGTAAAAATCATCCTGACTTGTGTTTTCTGTTTCCTCCTTCTCCTGCATTGGAACAATTTGGCTTCATTGCAGTGTTCTGCAGCATGCCGCATATTAGAACTGTGCAATGCAACATTCATTCATTGATTTGTACATTAGGACTCCAAAGTGTGGTGCAGACACCAGAAACACCCATTCAAGTTTCTTAAATGTCTGTTCAGTCGTGTTACTATGCTGGTCTGGGCCTTATTGTATGCTTGCTTCTGAGTAGTCCATGACTTCAACTGATGGGCAATGTGGGTAAAGGGCCATTGCATCAGGGTATATCAAGAGTCACCTGCATGTGATGCCATCTGTAGCAATAAGTAATATTGCTGACAACGCACAACCACGTACTCATGTACGTTTGTTTGGAGGCACCTCTCAATTGATGAGACGTGATGACAGCCACTACACGGTTGAAATTAGGGGTGTGAGAAATTAATTTAATTTGATTTTAATAGTTACATAAAATGTTGGACAAATTACGTGAAATTATGCTTAATTAAGCGGAATGCAAAACTGGAATTTCGTTGTTTATTTTAACGCAGAATGTGTCTTACCATCCACTCTGGACAGGAGAATGCATTTTATTCTAAAAAAAACTAGTGCAAAAAAACAAAAGCACCGCAAACAGCAACCACTTGGATTCTGTTGTTTGTTTTGTTTAAGTGAGTTCACGATTTATGATAATTTATTATCGTGAATGGTGCTTTTGCGGTGAATTTCTACCTCATAGGACGCATAATTACAAGACCTGGCATAATTTCTGAAATTTGACATAAAAAGAGTGATGTGAAATTACCAAAATCACGCTAGATTACAGCAGCAGAATGAAAATGGGGTCCAGGCCTCGTAGAAATAGTCCACTGGTGTTTACACACTTCTGACCTATATTGGAATTACTTTTTCTATATTGCTCAGTGTATGATTTATCAAAATATGGACATTCTGCGGGCAGGGGGGATACGGTAACCCTATCATGAGCTGGTGATGTGTCTGTGGTTTGGGGTATGCAACTGTTCCTCAGATTCAGGGAGTCATGGTTAGAACTAAGAAATATGCCAAAAGTGTCTACGTCACAGACAGCACACTGATGGATTGTTGCATCTTGAGGTTGCAAAAGACATGCTACCTAGCCATGGAAGCACCCAGTGGTATGTGGGAGAAATCAAAGGCCCACGCACATTATGCTATTGTATAAAGTATGCCTTCACCGCATTCACTGTCCTCATGATAACTTGGATTTATTTATTTATTTACTTGAGTTTTATATAGCGCTGGCTAGACCCGGAGGTATCAGAGCGCTTTACATGAGGAGAGTTACATAAGTTATAAGTTACACATTGTTACAGAAGGTACATCAAGAAAACAAGTTACTTACCTGTAACTGTAGTTCTCCAGTATTGGAGCCCCCATCGATTCACATGCCTGAACCATCTCCCATCGTCGATTACATTGTGCTGGTGGAATAAATTAGTCAGGACGTCCATGACTTGCATAAACCCATGCACTGTGCCCACCGTATGCTAATAGGGGCCTGCAGCAATCAAAAATGCTTAATAGAAGAATTAGCTTGTGGATAGTGGTTGACCCTGCACAATGGGATAAACATCAGTGTCCATTGGCATGACTTGAGCTGGTATATACATTTTTTTTTACTCAAGCCATTACCAACCCTTGAGGAGAAAGAAAGTAGCGCAACGGCTGGAGGTGCCAACTTTAAAACTTGGGGAACCAGTGCCAGCTCAACATCTTGTCATTCTGGGCAATTCACTTAATCTTCCCCTCCCTAAACAAAATAAAAATGAATGTGTTCATATGTAATGTGACTGGTACTCACGTAAAGTGCTCCAATAACTTCAGGTCGAGTTCACACTATATAAAACTGCACACACAAAAACAAGCATTGGCAATGCTAATAGATCTGTCTAAAGGATTGCTGTATGATAATTTGAAGCATTACAAGTCAATATAAGAATAGATATGTATTTGTGTGAAAGTAAAGAACTGTAGAATAATATTGGTGTAGGTTTAAAGTTCAGGTGAAAGTTGCACTGTCAATCCAGACCTATAAGTGCATGTAGGTTAGTTAATGCTGCTACCAGAGAAAAACAACATAAATTATCTAGGACGTATTGATAGCATCCAATCGCATGTCTGTGTCCCATAAGGTTCAAGTTTAGGCAGCTGCATAAATAATCAAAATAATCACAGCTGCGTGGAGGGCAAGCACTTTTTTTGTGAATTCACAAATTGTCCAATCAAAACATGCATCCCTGACTCCCAACATGGGGTCGGAGCCAAAAGCCCTCTCTAGTGATGCCCACACAATTGTCTGGTGACAGCTGCACAGTCAAGCCGGACCATAAAAACATTGCTATACAGTGATCATGACTCCAGTCAATGAGCAACCCCAGAACCATACAAAAAGGCAATGAAGTTAATAGCCCCATGGGACCTTGCAAGAGGTAGAAATGCTGGAAAGAAAAGCTAATAACCGAACATGCAACTAACTTCAGGCAACTTTGAAAGTTCATTCAGTTAAAAAAAGATTGAAGTGAGTCACGTGGTTGAAAAAAGGGAGCACTGGTTAACTTACTCCCATGAGAAACCAAATCAATTTATGCAAATCCTCATTTTCAAGAGTGTTAGACAAATTGTGTTTCATGGTGGCGATTTTACATTTATTCATGATGTAGCTGCATACTAATAAATGGCAAATAGATTAACTTTGATACCAATGAAATAAGCAAATAGATTAACTTTGGAGCCAATAAAATAAGCTTGTGTATCAGCTGACAAAATTAAGAAAAAAGAAGGGAGTCTCGAGACACACATAAAAATGATTAGGTGAAAACAAATTCCATTTCCTATACTGATATTTTTACAAAACACCCCCCAACATTTTTCCTGACCCACTTTTTTTCTGGAGTTGTGCACCCATCTCAGTGATCATCATATCTTTCATAGCACCGTCTGGAAAGAGTTTACATATTGCTAAAAATATTAATAGTTGGCTTTGTAAGAACAAAAATCTGCTGGTGCAAGATTTGATCAATTTGACTTGTTGTCCGTGACGACAAGCTTTTCCTACATATGGCGTTTCAAAGCAGACGTCACCTCAGTTCGTCTGAAGATCGACATTAAATACATTTGCATATATTTATTATAAATACAAGCCATTTCCCTTTTTTGTTTTTTATTAAATCACAATTTATTTTTTACTTTGTTTCATTAATCTTATTTCTCATTTCACTGCATCTATGCTGCTGTAGAAAATGTAAGGGGCCGGCTTTTACTATATGCTGTAGTTCAATGCTTAATTGGGAGCTAACATTTTAGTGTTTTTAGTTTTGTTTTACACTCCATCACACAAAATAAACTATTTAACATGCTGGTCAGTGAAACGTATTTTTGCCTGAGCGCAAGACGTCATGCACCAACCACCTTTCTGGTATACGTGTACTGCTTTTGCTGATCAAGTATCAATATATTGAATATGATGTTAAAGAATTCAGAGCAATGTGGCTTTCTCATAGTATATTATTCCCTCAGATTTTCAATAAAAACATTCTCACTTTGGAATGTTGAAGGTTGCTGGTTAGTTTTAACTCAAAAACACTCATGCATAACTCTAAACAGTTTAAATGAATTTCCTTTGCCAACTGAGAATACCTCTCTCCTGTCACCACTACTCCCCCAGCCTGGTAACCAAAACCTGGCACACAAACAGATAATCAAGTATTGTCCCATGGCTGCCCCTATCCTCCAGATTTTCCAAACCACCACATCAGTTCTTCTCTTGCTTCTAACAAGAGAGTGGCATGCCCACCATACCATAATCACTTGCACAAACCTTCTTCCTTCAAATGTTATAATGCCTCATATTGTAAAGCACCAGGGAACATCACTTGAAATGAGGCCAAATACAAACATATCACTTGAGCAAAAGATCTCAATGAAATGCTTCCCTATTCTAATGCATGTCCTAATTCTGCTTTTATCAATTTCATCGGTTGAGTTGAAAATACACACCTGAAGGTCAAAAAACTGCATATTTATGCTGAGTTAGCCTACTTGTCAGCTCACAGTTACCTGTGACATGGTAGGCCTCTTTGAAGTTAATCAAGTTCCTGAGGGCAGCCAGATGTTCATCCTGCCTGATGAATGAAAACACCTCCCCACACCCAAGCCCTTTGTCCCGATCTGGTTGCAGTTTTCACACCGTGTTAAGGGGTTATTCAGCTGCTAGGTGTCAGTTGCAAATGAGTCTCTAGAGCCTTTATGCAGGAAAAAGGTGACTTTCTAAAAACACTTTTCCTTAATATTTATTAAAAAAAAGTGATTTTACCATTAAATTGGATTTTAAAGAACTATTAAAAATAGTCTTTGAATTTTATTTTTAGCTGTTTCCTGACTGAAATTAGCATTTTTAAATGTAATAATGTAACTCAGTGTTTTCCTTTGAAACAGCCAGCCTTGCTATAGTGAAAATAGCTTTCAATGTGTTTCCACTGTAAGAACATGTTTAATTTTATATTTTTAAATATTGTGCAGCCCGTCCTTAAGGCAGTAAGACCTTCTTAGGGGTAACTTATTCATATTTAAAAAGGAAGGCTTAAGCCTGTCAAACGGGGTTACTATGGTAGGCCTGCAGTCATGTTTGCACTGTCACTATAGTGAGTGGCACAGTGGGTGCGGTAATCCACTAGTAACATTTAACTTATAGCCTCTGGGTACACTTTGTACCATATACTAGGACTTATAGATAAGGTAAATATGCCAATTAGGAGCATAAGCAATTTAACATGTTTTAGGGATCAGAACATATCTACTGGTGCCCTGGTTAGCAGATTCCCAATCAACAGAGTAATAAAACCAGCAGCATCAGTCTCTAAAAAATGAGGGTGATCATTCAAAAAAGGCATACACTGAATTATGGATCTTTGAGATCCAAATTGCCCATCCATTCATCCTTTTTACAAAATATTCCATAGCAAATGGATTCCCGCAACACTTATTTTTTTCTTCACCAAGAAATTGGGCTCACAAACATTTGTCTTCTTCGAAATACTTTCTATAGCACCCTTGCTCAACCTCTCACGGACCTCAAACTATAACAAAATTATCTGTTCCCTCACAGAGATTACATTTTGGTGCTTTTTCCTCTCTACAGCCCAATGAAGGTGCAGCTGATCTTCAGTGAAAGTGGACCTGGTTCCTCTGAACTGTTTATCAATTCAAGGGATCCCTTATAATCTGAAACCAAACCTACCAGAACTTTGCAATTGGACCACCCAACCTTCCTTGGATCAAATCTAAAAACGTGTTCATACACACTGGGGCATGATCCAGATGCATTTGTATGTACTCTTCTAAAACTACTACTCTTTGTAAGAAGAAGCCAGTATTGTTTACAATCCCAAAGAGATACCCCAGGCCTGAAAAACCACTGCCAAAAGCACAACCCCATTATCTAGTCTCTCAAAAAACAATCAGGATCCAAGACACTGGTTTCAATGGCTTAACCACTCTCTTTGGGTTAACCTTCATTAAAGCCACCTTTTTCCTGTCAAAGAGCACAGCAGGAGTTATATTTCCAAAAAGACAAATAGGACGTTGAATCCAGTATCTTAATAAATTTAAAGCCATAGGAACACCTTTCATATGAGCTTCGCCAAACACATCAGAGATACATGCCAGAGGTTCCAACATATCTAATACTTTGTCCCCACACTGATTTAGAGACTTCTCTGGCCTTTTATGTGGACCTCTATCCAAACAAAATAAAAAGTATTAGATTAGGATTGATTAAAGCTTTATCTTCCAACATTGGCGTAGCACACTCAACACTCATTACACTACTGGTTTCCTCACTTATACAACCTACCACGTTAAAAAACACCTACTACCCTTTAGCACTATCTTTCAATGAATTCAAAAAAATTACTACCGCCGAACACTACCCATCCCCGAACTCTAAAAACGTCTTATTCCTTAACACTGCCTTTCATGAAACCCTAAAATCTCCTTACCATCCCTTAATTCTACCCTTCCCTAAACCATTCAAACACATTACTATCCCTCAATGCTACCCATCTTTGAACTCTGAAAACTGTAACTACCCCTTCACGCTGCCCTTCTAGGACTCTAAAATCCCCTTACTATCCTTTAACCCTGTGCATCTCTGAAAACTAAAACCAGAACTATACTTTAATGCCACCCATCACTGAACTCTAAAAGCCCTCGCTATCCCTTAACGTTACCCATCCCTCAACCATACAAACCCCTGAACACTAACCAACCCTGAACTGTTAAAAACCCTAACTGACTTTACCTCAGCCGTTCTTTGAACCCCAAAAAACCCTTATTAGGCCTTAATGGTACCCTTTCCTGATCCCTAAAACACAATGCTATTCCTTAATGCTACCCTTCCCTTTACCTTAAAAACAACTTCCTCCCCCTTACGGTCACCCTTCCTTAAACTCAAAAAGCCCCATACTACCCTGCAATGCTGCCCTTACCTGAACCAGAATTCATACTGTAGTGAAGGCAGCGATTTAGATGCATACATTGCTATGTTAGCATAAGCGCGTTAGATGTTAGAAAAGCCATCTTGCCACTTTTGCTGCTTTTGCACACTACACTGCAGAGACATGTTATTATTTGAAAACTGCTTGCTTGCCCTTTCTTCACATGAGAACTGTCTGTTGTTCACATCCCTAGATGTGCTCTGCGACCTTGGTCTGAACATTGTGTGCAAAACACTCTGAGCCGCCAGACAATGTATGTTTTTGAGTTCAGGTTGATCGGCCCACTCTCTAGCCATAACACGCACACAGCTGCAAATACCTGAAAGTCGAGAGCCTTTAATATTACTGTTTGCATGCGTTAGAAACACATTCTGGAGAAGAACATTTCCAGGCGCAGAGTAAAGCTGATCCTGTGATGTGATTCACCTAAGCTGATCTTTACGGTATGGTGTTCCCCGGTCAAACCTAGAGACCTTCTATTAGTATAATAATACAAGCCTACTAGCGAAGGGAAGGTGGCTGTATTCCACTGTCAGTTGTAATATGATTTCTCCCTTCATTTTCTATGGTATTGTAACAATGCTGATGGTTTTAATTATAATCATTTGTCTGCTTATGTTAGCCAAAGTACTGCATCTTAGGACACGTAGTTTATAAAATAAACCTTTTAAACCTTTACCGTGTCTCTGATTACTCTTGTTGTGGACTGATATGAGAATAATAACGAACAGGTATTTCTGATTCCCACCATTCCTGAGAGTACTCTAAGTCGCTTGTTCTGGATTGTCTATACATTGGGACCTCCGAGAGAATACGGATAACGAATGGGACACTGATGCTAGTCGGATAGGGGTTCTGGGTACTGAGGTGAGTTTTTTGGTACACCACAATTCACTGAGGTTCTGGTTTCCTGCGCATAGTTCTGTGCATGAGCAGAATCCCTGCAACAATACTACTCCTTAACACTACCCATTCCAAAACCAAAAAAAATCTTAGTACATCTTGATGCTCCATTCCCTGATCCATACAAACATCTACTCCTCATAACACTACCCATCACTGAACCTTAAACAACATTACTACAACTTAAAGCTTTCCACCCCTGAATCCTAAATAATCTTTACTAACTCAATGCCATTCTTCCCTGGCCCCTAAAAACTTCTTCCTATACCTTAACACTAACCTTCCCTGAACCATAAAACCGTTCATTACCCCTTAATGCCACCCTTCCTTGAACCCTCAAAACTCTTTTTTTTTTTAATAATGTTTTTATTAAACTTTTCATCAATAGTATACAATCACAGTTCGACAAATGCATTGTTCATACAGCAAAAAACAGGAGTAGTGAGGAATTATCATAAATTAGATTACATATGCATCAGCAGGATCGAACATAATCAAGCAGTTAGGACAGTTATACACTACGAACCCTTGCTTTCACCTAACGCTACCCTTCCCTGAACACTAATAACCTGTTACTACCCCTTAACGATACCTTTCTCCGAATCCTACAAAACCAATAACGCTATCCTTCACTGAGCCTATAAACACCTTACCATTTCTTAATGCTACCCATTCCTGAACCCTAAAAATTCTAACTACCCTTTGACAACACCCCTCCTTGAAACCTAAAATCCCAATACTATCCATTAATGGTACATATCCATGGACCCTAAAATCCCTTACTTCCATTAGGGCTACCCTTCCCTAGATCCTAAAAATCTCTTACTACCCTTTAATGCTACCCTTCCTAAACCTTAAAAATTCCTTGCTACCCCTTAACGCTACCCTTTACTGAGCCCTACAAACTCCGCAATATCTCTTAATGCTTACTCAGGGACTCTGCCTGCTCAAAGCAGGGGGATCCTAAGGGTGAAGTACTGGGAAGAATTGGGATTAAAATGATGAATTCCCCGGTTAATCCTCATTTCTAAGTTGAAATTTAGGGTCCCACTTGTGATCCCTGTTATTTGTTTTGCCACGTCCCTCCCTACAATTATCAATGCTCCCAGTATCGGGAGCACTGTGGATGGGTTTCCAGGGGACGCTGTAATTATGAGTGGGTGTAACTCATATAATTTGCTGTAGCATAATAATGAAAAATCCAACTAAATTAAGTGAGGTTATGTGGAATTATGTGTGGAGCATAACCCTGCATTTAGCACTAGTTTCTGCGAAATGCACCCTTGCATCCAAAATGGACCCGTGTCAGAATTTTTTACTAAGAAAATAGTGTTAAATGGAACAGAACATAAACTGCAGCAGTCACTCGCATTCTGTTCCTGTGCTGTTGGCGGTAGACATTTTACCCCCTTATTACTCAAATTGTGCAAGCGGGCGTAATCGTGTAACTTTTGGTAATTTGGTGTCACAACAGTAACGTGAAATTACCCAAATTATTCAGATTAATCCAGCACTATTAAAATTGAGCCCAGGTTTAGTTGTTATAAGTCCCTTAGTGGCATCGAGCAATATGAAAAACCTTCTTAAAAAGTTAGAACATTTTAGGCCATCAGTGGAGATTACATTCTTCTGTTTTTATAAAGTGGAGCGGTGCTGCATTGCCATTTGCGAGAAATGAGCACCTCCACACGAATGGAGTCATTTACAGAATGTGGGGTGTTTCGGCAGTAACACCACAATTCTGTAAAACGGTTACACAACTAGTTATCGCGACATTGCCGCAAGTATAGAGATAAATGTGCAAGCAGTGCTTCTGTCTCTTTTACCATTATTATTAGGGGTGGATGGAACTCATGGAATTACATACAAACTCTTTCAGATTCCATAGAGTTTTGTGAGCAGTTGACATTTGGCACATCAAGCTGCACACGGCCATTTTTACCGCCGGATGCTTGTTCTGCGCTGTAAAACGTGCACACGCACCACATGGCGCACCAGAGGGCGCTGCTTCTTTCTGTAGCAGTACATTTTCTACTTGAGTGGCAGTTTTCTCAGTGTGAATGGTCACGACCGCTCGCATTAAGAAATCTCACCAGGAGGTGTTCTAGTGGCCGATAATCATGCTACGGATGCTAATTCTTGCTCACCAACCACATGTGAGAAAAAACTCCATCACGCAGCAGTTGTTGGAATTTTGCCAGAACTCCTGGTTCCAAGCAGAACGTGGCATGGGCAAAATTCGTGTATGATTCTCTTAATGCTGAAATAGTAATAAAATTACAGAACAGCACTTTCCACACATTCCACCAGATTCTTTACAGCTGCCCATGTATTCTAAATATGTCTGTGAAAGACACAACATACACAAAATATTAATGCATGACTACTCTAAATGCCCAATGTAAGTAGGGTATCGCTTTTTAGGTTTCGCTTGACAGAGCTGGTGTCTGGATGACATTTTTACAAATTCTCTAAGATATGCATAGAGCCATCAGCTGGTAAAATTGAGTTATGTTTCTCCTTTATGTATTCTACAGAGAAGGCAATATTCTTGCTACTTTTTCCCAGTGTTGGCAAAGCCAGCAGGACAGGTTTTAATGTCCTAAACAACAATTGGTCATACAATGCATACAAACAGCATTTGTGAATGCATATGTTGACATTTCCTGTTACACTAAAACCAGACCTAGTGGTTTTGCACATGCTGGTTGATGGAAATTTGGATTATTTAATTAATTTTCCCTAAGACTTACATGCTGGAGACAAATTGTTGATGAGTCTGGACTAAAGAATGATCAAATCAACCGCAATAGCATTTACGTACCCAAAGGGCAAAAATGGTTTTGTCAATGCTTGTTTTAAACAGTTGTATTCATAAACAATCTCAAATAAGAGAACACCATGGCCTAATCCTGTGTTGCAAAAGGCAGTAGTTAGTGAGAGACAACCTCCTTTAAAAAAAAAGAAAAGCTCGCACAGGAGGCCCTCCTGCATCCCCATCCATCCCTCATCTACTTGCACATTAGACATCTGTTATGAGGACAGGTAGTAATAAATCTGTCTGGACATTACACCAGTAATCCAACCTATCACATACTCCAGAAAGGGGCTGAAACAAAGTCTGCAATGGATTTTTCCTCGGTCTATAGAACAGATAGGTGATATTTAACCGTGGAATTGTAAAGGTGTTTGTGCTTGTCACCATACACACAATTCTAGCAAAAAAACACTCATACCGTAAAATCTGGCAAATTTACTTTAACAGGAGAACATTTTGCAGCTCTTAACAATACTTGTAATACTTGACCGTGACAGCAAAATGAAAATGAGGGTATCTTTGCCCATTCATCCTGAGACAGCATGTATTTATTTTAGGAGTGTTTTTTGTAGTGCTACGTGTCACCTTGGACACGTCTGACCACTAGAGGAAAAACTAAAGTGTACAGACAGAATGACTGGCGATATGGGGGTGGGGGGGTGGGTTGAGTCCCATCAGTTGTAGGAACTCATCAGAGAACCCGCATTTTTCAGTCACATCCTTGGATAAAGTACACAGCTAGCCGAAAGTGCTACTAAATAATACGGATTTCAGAAAATTGAAACAGTTCTATTTATCTCCTCGTCATCTGCCACACAAAATGGCAACCTCGTGTGATTCAAGGATTGGCAAGTATGCCCACCCAGGGAGACATGCGTGTCACACAGAGTAACACAGGTTTTATGAAAAGCAACACATTCAAATCCCACCCATGGCAGAGATCTACCAGCCAGCACGCGTGCCACTGGCGCCTTGACCATGCACTACCTGCGCTTCGCTCACCGAATTTGTTCAGACCTTCACTATTGTCTACAGGAAGAAGCACAGGTTTAAACATTAAAATCAAAAGCTCACTGCTGGTTACCTGAGATAATGTTGCAACAACAAGGTGGCCTTTCCGTACAGTCCACATGAGCAGGCTCGAGTAGAGATTAGGGAATGATAGATATCTTCAGATGGAGGCATCAGGAGTGAAGCGTCTAACTTGAAAAATAAGTCTTTTGTGATATAGAATGGCATGTTTGGTAGAATATAGAGAAATTCGGGGGGGGGGGGAATCATCTTGTACAAGGCACTGCAACATGTCGCTTTTTCCACCATCCCCTTGTCAAAGCGTCCCCACATAAGGATTAGAGAATTCCAATAAAAGGACAAAAAGCAAATAGGATAGAGGTCATCCCTGTCTGGTGCCCCCTCTTAATTTCCTATTTCAAAATGTGGGGCCATCAGTTTCACAGTGCGGAGGTGTGGAGTTAAGAACAGTAAATTTATATTTTCCAATATCTACTTACCTCCACAATTTGGTTATCTGTATTCTTGATATGATATTTTTGTACCATGATACTTCTGTAGTCCATATTCTGTCCTTTAACCCATTAACCACATATTTACCGGGCTTATGGATAACCACTGTTGTGGTGGTGCAGAAAACAGCTGACAAGGTTCCCTTCACCATGGCCTCTACAAAGAGATAAAGTGACAGCTAGCTTATTAAACTTCCGCTTGCAGAGTGCAGGGTGGTGCCCACTCAGGGCAGGTGTCTTCCCTCCTTTGAGCTGTGTGACAGCCATTGTGATCTGATCTTCTAGCTGCTCTAGATCTAGTGAAGATCTTGTGATCAGGGTAAATTGTGGAGTGGAGAGATCATTCATAAACCCCCTCAGCTTGTCATTGCGACTGTCAGGCCTGGATTCATAGATGAACTGATAATAACTAGGAAAGTCCTGAATAGTTGAAGCATTCCCCTCCACCATCCGTCCCATATAATATATCATCCCAGGAATCAAGTACTGGCCCTCCTCTCATCTGCTGAGTCAATCCAGTAATGTATTGGCTTAAGTGTCCACATTTAAAATGTGGTGCTGTGTCAATCAAAAGTATGCTATGTCCCTATTTGTTTACTGCTATTTTTAAATACTAAACGTGTCTCTTTTCTAACTACAAGGTTACGTTCAAGCTTGGACATCACACTAGACATGTTGTTGTTCTAGCTTCAAAAGTACTTACTCAATCCAGGCGTCCTTTGCATTCTAGTCTTTTTCCTGAAATCTTAAACATGAGCTATCATCGCAATATAGATTTGTATGTGTCTCGCAGTGTCACAACTGACTCCACAGAGCTCAAATCTTCTTCAAAGTAGCAGTCTGGTATTTTGACCATACAGAAATGATTCAGTAGTGAGAAGGGCGTAGGTATGTGTGAGGGCAACAGGGGTTGCTGTGAGTGGTGATCTGGCTGCAAAAGCACATCACGGTAAAACTATTCCAAACAACCTCGCACCCACAGCATGTTAAAAACTACCCACCGCCCCAATGCATTGGGTGTTTGTTGCTGAACAATACTAACTGTGCGTCAAACCACTGCTAAAGCAGAAACAGCACCAAGCCTTCATAGAGGTATATAGACAAAAAAGGAAAGTAAATTGCAACACTCAACTCCTCCATTATATATAGAAACATCATATTGTCATTGGAGCATCTACATCACAAAACATCACTAAGTAAACCCCAGGCCAGAGCTACAGCTCATGTAAATAGAGGCAGCCACGCCCCACGACGAAATGTCGGAGACATATCACACATATCATCTCCCATCGGACACCATGAGGCCCATCATCACTCGTATTGAACCCCCACATCTGTGCCATCGGAGGCTGAATCTGGTTTTTCAGGTGAGCGTGTAGCACTCGCGTCCAGCCCACATTACTCGAATGCCAGGTCTCTGTAGCCGGCGTCCTAGTCCCATCACGTCCTTGTGAAGTATGAGATGCTCCGATGGCATAAGTGAGTCAAGCATCCATGCCCTCCCTCAGAATTTATCTAAGGGCTGGAAGAACCATGACCACTTCAAAGTATCCCTAAATTGGCAAGAAAGTGCATTATGCACAAGACATTTTTCACAGTGTGATAGGCACAGCTCTGCTCTGCTGCTGTTCTGCCTGCATACAAACTAGGAAGAAAAGGATTTTAGAAATGTCCGGAAGCAAGGAGTCATGAGCTTCAGCAGCCTAAAGTATGACATCCCAGTGGAGATAGACGGCTCAGGGCCCAGTCTCTGAGGAGGCACAGGTTCCCTATGGGATCTCTCCACTGAAAAGAAGCAGGACAGTTTTTAGTTCAAAGTTCCTGCAAAATCTGGCCCTCTTTGAGACACCCACTATGAGTAGGTGGTTCAGATAGTGGCATCCCTCAGTATCTTTGAATTTAGTGGTCTGCTGTAGGATAGAGATTGTTATCAGGAGACAGTGTCCTTGAGAAATTTCACCTCTTTAGAGGTAACATCAGACGTCATCCCACTCTCCAAGATGTTGGAAAAAGGTTGTACATAGGAAACTGAGGTCCTTGGTACAGTACATAGCTTCTGTTCCAGAGCAGTTCTATAATCCGTAGTTGGGACCAATATGTGAAGTGTCATAGTCGACATATTGATCTGTTTGTCAGTGAAAGCAGGTGTGGCAAATCGGTAGTGCATAGAAATGCACACTTAGCCAGTCTGTTTTATTGCTGGGAGCAGGTTTCCCAGTTGCATCTCACCTTGCAAAAACAACCCTCCCCCCAGAGAGTCCAGCAATGGTGTTGAGAGCAAAGTACTAGACACCCTGTAAGGCACAGTGTGCACTCACGAGCATAGACTCCCTCACAGGAGCATCCAAGTCAGGGCAGCTCAACAGGCTGCACACACCATGTGGAAAGGAGGATCAAGATTGCATAAGGGTAAGGCCAAGGGCCTAAGGTCAGTTTCACAGTCACTAACATTTCACTTCTTAGGGCCTTAGGGTTTCACTCGGGGGGCCAAATGCAGGTTGCAATTTGCCACATAGGTTACCTTTTGTAAAGATAACCTCATCAGAAACTGCCTCCAGTTACTTCACCATGCAAAAAGAAGCTTGGGGCGGTTATCACCGTCACCACTGTGAGCAGCAGGATTTGCTGCCCCAATTGGACCCTCCAGTACTGAACTTCTTCTGCCCAAGTCACTGGGGGGACAGAAAGTCTCCCCATAGAAAATGCGTTCTACATTATGTTATGTTATGTGGATTTGTAGAGTAGGATTATCATCTGAGGAGTATCCAGGTACTAGGGTAGATGAGTAGGTAAATCGGGCTAATAGTTGAATAGCCAGATCTTCAGTTTCTTAAAGAATTCGGGAAGAGATAGAAATCGCCTGATGTGTTGTGTGAGGTTGTTCCAGAATTTGGCGGTGATGTAGGATAAGAAGTGTCCTCCTGACTTGCTCCAGCGAAAACAGGGTATTTGCACAAGGTGGAAAGAGGCTGAGTGCAGTTGCCTGGTGGATTGGTGGAAGTTGAGTAAGTGGTTGAGGTAAGCAGGTCTGACGTTGTGGAGGGCTTTATATGTGTCGGTGAGGGGGTGAATTTCCATCGCTTTTGGATTGGTAGCAAGTGTAGCTCTATGAGGTGGGGCGTGATGTGTGCATTGCAGGATAAGTCTGGAGTCTTTGTATGAATTGAATCATGATGTCGGCATAGAGTGCATTGCCATAGTCTATTCTGCTGATTATGTGGGCCTGGGTGACCTTGTGGCTGGTGTCAGTGAGGAGTCAATGGAATAATTTGCGGAAGCTATATAGGATGAGAGAGGTGACGGCAATCACTTGTTTGGCCATTGTGAGTCTGTCGTCCACAATGATGCCAAAGTTTTTGGCGTGGTCAGTCGGGGTGGGCGTGGGTCCCAGGTCTGTTGGTCACCAGGAGGAGTCATATGGGGATCTCTTGTTCCTGAAGATCAGGACTTCAGTTTTATCTGTGTTGAGCTTTAGGCAGTTCTGTTGTTCCAGTTTGCTGTGTTAGAAATGCAGGTGTTGAAGTTGGTCCTGCTGATGTGATTGTTGTCTGTGAGAGACAGGATGAGCTGGGTGTCCTCTGCGTACAATACAATGTTAATTCAATGAGATCTTACAACTTGGGCAAGTGGCGCCATGAATATTTCAGAAAAGGTAGGACTCAGTCCTTGAGGAACTCCACAGATGAGTTTCTTGGGTGCAGAGGTGTAGGGAGGGAGCTGTGGGAGACAATATTGAAGGCTGCATAGAGGTTAAGTAGTATGAGTGTGGCGGTTTCTTCTTTGACCATGATGGTCCAGATGTTGTCAGTTGCTGTGATGAGAATGGTTTCTGTGCTGTTGTTCTTGCGGAATCCAGACTGCAAGATGTCTAGTGGGTGGTGTTTTTTGAGATGGATGGAGAGTTGTTTGATGATAGCTTTCTCCAGGACTTTGGATGGGAAAGACAGGAGTGAGATGGGTCTCTAGTTGCTGAGCTCTTTTACATCTGCCCGGGCTTTTTTCAGGAGAGCTGTGATTACTACCTGTTTCCAGTTGTCATGTAAGGTTCCACTTTGAAAGGAGGTACTGTTAATGGTGGTGAGATGGGAGCTGATCAGAGTTCCTCCTAGGTTGAAGACATGGCGTGGGCAGGGATCGGAGGGGACCCTAGAGTGGATTGTTCATATGATTACATGATTACATGAGGTGCATGGCTGCCATCTTGTCGCTCCCTCCCTCCATGTCTCTTCCTTTTGTTGTGGCTCGGCCCCTCAACACCCAGGGTCAGCCTCAGACCAGACATCCACCTTCTCTCTTCAAGCTTTCCACCAATGGGGGCAATCCTCTACTCAGACTGCTCCAGCCTTTACTATGGCCTGGCTCTGGTCACCTGCAGACCATGGGGTGAGCACACTTCTGTCTTCAGACCCCAGCAGGCCATACACCATGAGGGTTGTTAGAAAAAATGGGATGATTAGGACATATTAAGCCCCCCCCCCATATTAATTATTCTTGGCATTTTTATAATTTTATGACATTATCTCTACTACTATATGAGGTCCTAGCCAGAAAGAGTGGTGTAACGTGTCACTCCATTCACTCGCTCACCCATTCATTCAGCCATCCACCCATGCACTGACCTATTGAAAAATTCTTCCATGTACTCATCCATCCATTCACTCATTCCCTTACTCAATATCCATGTCGTTCACTCTTTAATTCAACCATTCTTTGCAGTCACTCACCCATAGAATCTCTCACGATATCCCACTCACACATTCATAAAACCCCATAAACACCTCAGCACTCTTGTGTTATATAGCTAGGCCTATTGGTTTTGTCATTGCTCATTTCTTTTTCCTAATACTGCATGTCGCCAATGTACTGCACTTAGTACACCTACAACAGCAAAACCTTTCTCTTAATTATTTGTCTTTTTATTAAGGTTTATCATAAGGTTCTACATGGTTTATGGCCACTTTGGAAAGCTTTAGTGCTCTCTTAATGCATTTTAATTTCATGTGCAAGATAGGACGAATGTGGCCACCACGTTGTGGCAGCACACCAAGCCTCTGGAGCTGTTGGACATCTAAGAGACGGCTGCTGTTGCTGACTCAGGAATTGTTTACACCTCACAAGATTTATCTCTCAGCTATTTCAGGACTTGACTGAAGCCTCATTTCTGTGCTCACTCAGCCTGCTCTGAAAGATTAGAGGGTTTGCTGATGGCTTCAGAAAGCGCTTCATTGGGCATTAAGTAATTGTTTCAGGACGCACGGGTGCAGAACATGTGAAAATACCACTCCGTGGAAAAACAGGGCTGAACTCAAACTGTGACAGAAGCAGCCGGACAGACAAACAGCAGAGCCCCGTGCCTCCGTGCTAAGTAATCCTGCCCCTTCGGCACAGTATGCAGTGAACTGAACCGATTTGCATACCATGAAAGTGAGCATTGACAGAGAACTCACAGCCAATGTTAACATCAATAGTGGGAACTCCAGTTGACCATTTACAAATGGTTTCTACTGAACTTAGATTGTAGCATTTGATTTTTTTAAATAAATTAACAGGTACCAGTAAAAAATAAGGGGGATATGTAAAGTTAGGCAGACAGGGAACTCTTCCAAAAATGTGCCAGAGTACCATGTCAGCCAATCTGGCAGTCCGCCCATTCTATTTAGAGTCAAAAGAACCACCATGTTTCTGCTGGTACAGCCCCCGGTGGCAGAGTCGGAGGAAATCTTAGACAGCCAGCCCCATGGACATTGGGCTATTAGTTTAAGTACCTCAGACAGTCCGCTAAGTTTAGGGTGGAAACTCTGAAATACTTTTTTCCAGTTTAGAACCACCAGGAAAAGTCTGGCAGTTCTGAATAGAAAAACTTAAAAATGATTAGACCTGACTGAAAACTCCCAGGAATATTAGGGCCTGATTATGAGTCTGGTGGTCTCGCGACTGCCAGACTCACGGTGGTGGTGGTCTGTACGCTGCATTACGACTTGAAAGGTCGTTACGGCGGACAACCACCAGCAGTGCCTGGGAACAGTCGTTCCCTGGCAGTGGCAGAGCTGCGCCACAATGTAAGATGATCAGCGGGACTGGCTCAATCCCACCAGGCAAATTACAAGTTCTGCCACTGCCAGCCATTTCATGGCGGGAGCCCCTCCATGAAAAGTCTGGCGGTGGAGGAAGCGCTTGCTCCCCGTCATAGGGATACATTCATGGGGGCACAACATGTGTCCCCTTGTCTGTATATCCCCATAGTTCCAGCACGGCATAGACGTCACCGTCCATGCTGTGCTGTAACGTTTTTGCCGTCCCCATTGTGATGCCTGTTTTCCAGGCACCGCCATGGGAAAGGTGAAAGACCGCCTGCTATACAGGAGTTCAACTCGTAATATGGCTGGCAGTCCTTTTGTGGGTTTGGCGCAGCTGTGCAGGTGAAGAGCAGTCGCAACTGCGCCAAACTTGTAATCAGGCCCTTAGTTTTCTGTTTGTGAAAAAAAATTCTGCATTGGAAGTATGATTTAAAAAAATAAAAAAGGTTTGCTTTATGGCTGCTCCAAACATGGCAGATGCTCAGAAAGCTCACATTGTCTTTTGAGTAGGGGTGGGTGAAGAATTCCACTCTGCCGGCAGAGTTAGCAGACTAATGCCCAATCCGCGCAGAGCATGGAGTTTCGCAAAACTCTGCAAAGTGATGCGGATCCAAGTTTTTTCTCATGAGCTGCTTGTCAACGTTAATTTGGTGAGCGCTCGCATGAAAAAATGGCGTTTTAGACCTCCCCCAGTGAGATTTATCAACGCGGGCAGTCAATGCAGGTTGCAACCTCTTGGGTTGACCAATCTGCTGCACACATGGAGACAGCTCTACTCAAGCGGCAGCAAGCAGCAGTGCCCTCTGGCATGATGCGTAGTGCAGTTCAAGTTGATTTTACAGCATGGGACAAACTCCCGGCACAAAAAATCAGCGAGAGCAGAGCGACTTAACAGACTCCGCTGCTGGCAGAACTCCACACAGCGCAGCACAATTTTTCCGTCACTTCACACACAGTTCCGCAGAGTGGAACCCTCCGAACTCCATCCATGCCTACTTTCGAGGAGCCACCATGGCTATGGTTCCTCAGATGGCACAGAGATCTCTTTATATATGATGGGCTGTAAACCCATCAGGCAAAGTGCATGCCTGCCCTCGCGGAACAGTGTACAGTCTGCCAAACAATGAATAAATCCCCATGTTTCTTACAATATCCTCTTGGAACTGGATATTAGCATCTAAGGTGCCTAGTAAGTTAATTCTGTGTTGCTATCTGACCAGTAAACCTTTCCTTCGGCTTGGCCTGTGGCCTCCATTTGGTTATTCAGCATATGGGTATCTATGAGTAGTATGGTCTTCCATCTACCCTGTCTTTCCATGCAGATTTTTAAGGGAGTCTGGGTGTTCCACCATAAAATTGTTTTCGAAATATTATGACTTACAAATATCATGATGGAAATATTGTGGTGTGGGTGGTGAAGGCAAGATGGCGGCCGGACCTTCGGCCGGGCTAGCTGGCTAGGAACACTCTCTCTCGGCTGACCCGCCAGGCTGCCTTTTCTTCGGATCCGGAGACTTTGGAATAGCGGGATATTAGATTTCAACCACACTACCTCTGTTCTCTGGACCCAAATTTCTCTTCTATCGGCATGCTCTTATTTATTTATTTTATTTTATGATTTATACCGCGCTAGAATCGACTCTGAATAGAGTATCTCTGCGCACAGAATAGAGAGAAAGAGGGAGATGAAAAAGAGACCAGCAGCAGCAGGTAGCATAAGATTCAGTTCCGTTTAAAGGTACATGTGATAAATCAATGAGAGATTCCTAAAATAGAACAGTTTTGAGTTTTTTTCTAAATTTAAGGTGTTCTGAGCATTGTCTAAGTTCAAGAGGAAGATTATTCCATAAAGTTGGTCCGACTACCGATAAGGCTTTCCCACCTTGTCTGGTCTTCTTTATAGTAGGTACTCTAAGTAGAAGTTGACTGCTAGACCTGAGAGACCGTGTGGGATTATAAGGAATACATTTGTTCTTCCAGTAGGAGGGTCCACATCCATGTATGGTCTTATGAATCAGGCAGTAAGTCTTAAAAGTGATCCTCTTACGGATTGGGAGCCAATGTAGTTTGTCAAGGAGGGGTTTAGAAGGAGTTCTAGGTGGGGCATTCAGCACAAGCCTTGCTGCGTTGTTTGGTATCACCTGGAGTTTTGCTAGGACTCCCTCATTGGCTGACAGCAAGAGTCCGTTGCAATAATCCAGGCGACTCAATACTAGTGCCTGTACCAAAGTTTTTCTGGTGGAATCAGGTAATAGTGGAAAAACTTTGCGTAGAAGTCCAATAACATGAAAACATTGGCCAACCACCCAGTTGCCATGTTGTTTAAAAGTGAGCTCCCAATCGAGGCGTACCCCTAGGTTTTTTACAACCTGTTTAGGTTCTGGTACTTGGCCAAGCTCGCATGGCCACCAATCCGGTGTCCACAAAGTTCTTACCTCCCCAAAAAGCATGACTTCGGTCTTATTAACGTTGCATTGAAGGTAGTTTGAAGTCATCCATTTTGCCACAGCCTTCATGCCTTCAGAAAAGGCCACCTTCACTTTGTCGGTGAGGAGTTTGAAAGGGAACAGGAGCTGAGTATCGTCGGCGTAAGAAACGGGAATGAACCCAAAATCTCTCAGAATTCTGGCCAGGGGTGCCACATAGATGTTGAAAAGAGTCGGGCTCAGACAGGAGCCCTGTGGCACCCCCTTCGTGATGTAAGTCTCAGTCGACCGAAATGAGCCCAAGCTAACGGCTTGGGTACGATTCGATAGAAAACTCTTTAGCCAGGCTAGTGCTGTGCTCTCAATGCCAATTGTAGTCAGACGTTCGATTAGGATTTTATGAGATATCGTATCGAACGCCGCCGATAGATCTAACAATACCAAGATCACAGAATACCCTCTATCCTGGTACATGTGAAGGTCATCAGTCACAGATAGCAAGGCAGATTCAGTACTGTGTTTTGGTCTAAAGCCAAACTGAGAGCTATCTAGTCTACCAGCCTGTTCAATGTAGTGTGATACCTGTTTATTCACATGTTTCTCTATAAGTTTCCCCAAAAAAGGAAGTAAAGAAATGGGCCTAAGGTTGGACATGTCAGTCCAGGGGATGGAAGGGTTTTTCCTGATGGGTCTTACTAGTGCTTTTTTCCATTCCCCAGGAACTTGACCCTCCGTCAATGATAGATTGATGAGACATTGAATCTGTGGACTCAGAATCTTTCCTACAACCGGAATGATTCTGGCCGGGATGATGTCTGAGGGGCTCCCACTCTTGATCTGGCCTAGATAGCATTCAATCTCCACTAGGGAGATAGGAGGAAAAGATTCCAAGGTCGTCGATCCTGACTCTTTTTCTTTCTCCAAGAGTAAGGACGCGTCTCCAATGGTGGATAGACTGGATCTAGTAATGTCATCATGTATCTTACTTATCTTATTTGTGAAAAACTGAGCCACTTCGTAGCATAGTTCTTGTGATGCTAGTTCAGAGGTTTCACAAGCAGCTGGTTTCACAAATGACTGTAGGGTTTGATATAGAATCCTGGGAGTATTACCTGCGGCTGAGAGAAGAGACTCTATGTGAGTTTTCCGGGCGTTTCGAATTTCTTTATGATACGCGGTAAGAGCTGCCCAGAAATGATTCTTATCCGATTCATCATGGGTCGTTCTCCACACCTTTTCTAGTTTTCTCGCCAGTTGTTTAAGTAATCTTAAATGCTCAGAAAACCATGGTTCCTGTTTGCGAGCTAGGCGTGGTTTGAAGGTTTTCATGGGGGCAATCCGGTCAACCACCTTAAGAATAGCCTGATTGTAATTGGCCAAAGCCTTGTCGACATTTTCTACAGAGCAAATGCGAGGTGCAACAAATTGCTCCTGAAATGTTTCCGGAGTGATCTTATGCCATTGCCTGCGTGTAGTAGGAAAGGCTTGCCCCAGAGGTGGAGCTTTACCTGAATGGGAGGTAAGGAACTCCAGAACAAAGTGATCTGTCCAATTAACTTGTGTTGGAGGGGCGCATATCAGGGTGTTAGGTTTGTTAGAAAAAATGAGGTCCAAAGTGTGGCCTGCTGAGTGCGTGGGACCAGTATTCATTAGAGTTAGTCCTAACAGAGAAGTGTCAGTTAGTAAAGACTGTGCATCTACATTATCCTTCAAATCACTATGCACATTGAAATCTCCTAGGAGTATAAATTCGTTCTCTGCATCAATGTGTCTGGCTAGTATTTCCAGCAACAAGATGTTAAAGCTGGTACAAGGGCCCGGAGGGTGATAAACTAGTGCCCCTTTATGGCCAATTTTATTAGAAATGAAGATTTTAAAAAACAGAATTTCTAAATCTGGAGTACTCATTTCCTCTAAGATGGTGATTGATAAGTTATGTTTATATACAATCGCAATACCTCCCCCTGTCTTGGCAGGACGATCTAACCTGGCTATTTTGTAACCTTCTGGGATCCCTAATGTAATGGCTGGGACCGAATGAGGTTTTAGCCATGTTTCGGTCAGGTAACAGAGTTCCGGTTGCATCGAAGCAATCATTTCCCAAACTTCACTGTAGTGTTTAGGCAAAGATCTGATGTTGCACAAAAGGTTTCTGCTCTTAAAAAGGCCCTGGGGGACTGCTGTTATGGTGGTAGTTTCACACGGAGCGCATAGCGGGTGATCATTAAGGGCTTGATATAAACATTTCTGACAGGCAAAGGGTCCCTCTGGTGGAACTCCCCCTCCTCCTGTACAACCCTGAAGTGGTGGCTTCCAGATGCGTAATAAATCTAATGATGAATATGTTACCCGAGGTTTCTTATGGTCCACAGGGCGAGTGGCTATAAGGGCCATATCCTCTGGCCCCTAGCCTCGTCCAGTCGCGGAAGGGCGCAGACGGGCTTCTCTTTGGCTTGTCTTAGGCGCGTTCTAAGGCGCACCCCTGCGCGCGACCGCTGCGCGCTCAGAGTGACGAGCAACCTTTGTAGTCCTCACACTCAAAAAGCTAGAGCGCTAACCGCCCGTAATGCGGAAGTGACTGGGTCTGCCTGTCCGCCCTCCGCTCAACGGCGATAATCACCGAGTCGGACCGAGGCGTGCAGGCTAGCAACTGAGCCCAGACTTCCCTAGCAATAGGTGCGGGTGAGTGGGGAACAGATGATCAATTACTAAGTATATTGTGGCCTGATTTTTAAAACAATGATTCGTACTTTTAAAATTCCCAACCAAGGAAATCATGCAGCGCTGACCCTTCCACTGAGTCCACTTACGCTTCCTGCAGCGCTTACTGGCGTCTAAAACGGCTCGGGGAAGACGCTGCCACCGTCAACACCTTACTGCCCCTGGCGCTCTTTTGTTTTAAGGAGCCGACTTACCCGTCGGATTTTTGCCTGGTGTGTGGGACTCTGTACGCGCTACTCTGGTGGTTAGGGCGACGCCGTTTCTTACTGCAAGGACATGCCGCCAAAGGGGAAGAACACGGCTACGGCTGCGGCTACGGCTCCCGGTGTCACAGGTCGAGCCTTGCTCACCCGGGGCGGCGGCTCCATGAAGGTAAATACTGAGGAGGTGTGTGCTGTAACATCGTCGATTCTGGGAGCTGCTACTCCGGAGGAAACATTGCATACCCGGCAAGTGGCTCCAGTCACAGCGGGTTCAAAATTAAAGCACACAGTTCCCACTATGTTTAAAAAACCTGCAGCTAAAAGCAAGACGCCACAATCATCTATTTTGTCAACTAAAGGTCAGTCTGTTTCTTTAACCTCTGATGTAGCTGTTTCTTTAAAACTTTCACCAAAGCCAATTCTTAAAACTGACTCTGGCCTTTCTCCCCCGAGTGCATTAATGCCTGCTTGCTCCCCCAGTAGTAAAGGGGGAACTATAATGAATAATGCTGTAATCCCGATCGCAGCAGGGGGGGACATTAATGCAGAACCTGGAGCTACTATTGAAAATGCAGCTGGTGTCTTAAAATCCTGTGGAATTCTGGGAGCTGTAGTTTCAGTTCGGGCTGCTGGAGCTGTAGTAAAATCTATTACGCCAGGGGAGACCCAGCCATTACTGTCACAGTTAAATGAAACTATACCAAACGGGATGTCGCAATCAGCTCAAAAAGCTTCAGGTTCTAATGGGGACCCTGATAAATTCTATTCTCTATCTGATCATACAAGCTCATCCGAGGATGATTTTGGTGAAGATAAGGACTGGACGGATGATGACAGTGAGCCGGGGGATTGGCGAGCCAGCGAAGTATTAAACTCACTAGCTGGCCCCAACATAGTTCGTAAGGTAGCCAGAGATCAGGGGGCTTCAAGATCTTGTCCTGACGCAGGCTCACTAGCCTGAGACTATTCTTACTCCATGCAGTCTGATATGGAAAATGATACGACTGATCTAGGCAATTCGAGCGGAGCCAATACATCACAAGGGCACACCGGTGAGATGACATTAGCGGTTATCTATCAGACTACCATGGCCCACCGCGAAGAAACCCGACAGGAAAGTGCTCGGGCACAGGGTGCATGTCGCAGGGTACAAAATTCTATCCGCAGAGTAGCAAAGACCTGCTCAGAGATAGCTTCTAGAATCGGGGAAGCAGTCGCAAGGATATCGACTCTAGAAGACGATATGGCTGCCCAGAAAGGAGTTACAGACCTCATAAAGAACCAAAGGGAAGATATGGTGTGGAAGCTTACGGACCTTGAAAATAGAGCTCGGCGGAACAATCTAAGAATTCTGGGTGTTCAGGAAGGAATTGAAGGGTCGGACATTAGACAGTTTGTGGTAGATCTTTTCAGTGAAGCATTCCCTGAGGTCAAACAATGGGACTGGCAATCCGAAGTTCAGAGGGCCCATTTAAGCAAAAGAAGTGCACTGGCCAGTTAGAAGATAAACCTCGCGCCATTCTTATTAGTTTAAATAACTTTCTGTCCAGGGAGAAGATCTACGACTTGGCCTGGCCCGATAGGAAGCGAAGGGGCCAAGGGTGCGAGTTTTTTGTTAGACCTGATCTATGTCCGGCTACAGTTGAGCGGAGGTGGCAGCTCCGCCAGCTAATTTCATCGTTTCAATCTAAGGGAGCCCAGGCTTTCTTGCTTTTTCAATCTAAATTGAAAATTATCTATCAAGGCCAAACTAGATTCTTTGTTTCTGAAATCCAGGCTCAGGACTTTTTGAACTCACTTTAGGGGGGGTAATGTGGCGTTACTGCTAAGTCCATTTTTTTTTCTTTTTTCTCTCCTCTGGATCTCCTATATGTAAAGTGCAGGGGGGTGCTGTTCCGGAGTGGAGTAAAGAGGAATACGAAAGTTTTTTTTCTCTTCTCTTCTCTTCTTGGGAGCGTACCCCTTATTGACATTAGCAGTCTGGCGTGGTTGCCGGGGGACCTTGTGTTCCTTTTAGCTCCTCCATCACAAGGACTTCGGTCCTGGTGCCTCACGTAGGGGATGATGAATTGAGGGGGGGGGTTCTAGTGGGTGGGCTCGGGGAGGGTGGTTCGGGGGGGGTTTGGGGCAGGGGGGTTGGGCGGTTGGCCCTAAAAGGTAAAATTTGCTTGAATATATGCTATAATCATGGGGCATGTGTAAGGTTTTGTACAAATAAGGCATGCCTAAGGCTTGAAGGAGGGTTCAAAGTTATTTTTTGTGTACTTATGTTTTATGTTTACTTAGTGTATAGATGGCACAGGGTAAGATTTCTTTAGCCTCCTGGAATATATGTGGGCTTAATGATGGCAAAAAAGGGCATTGCTCTCAAACATTGTTCCAGCTTTGCATATTGATTTACTGTGTTTGCAAGAGACTCATGTCCTCTGGAGTGATCGGGACCTTCTCAGAATACCAGGCTTTGATTTAGTCGGGTGCTCCCGTCAAACATCAAAAATTAGAAGAGTTGCAATTCTAATGAGAAGAGTGATCGGTGTCTGTAGGAAACCCGGCCAAGATAATTCTGGGAGGTGGGCTATTATAGAGCTGGTTATCAATGGTAGATTCCTGACCGTGTGTACGGTTTATGGCTCCACTTTAGATGACCCTGATGTGTTTCATCATTTGAATGTAGAGCTGGCATTATAGTCTCATCCGATTTGTTTTTGTGGGGATATGAACATTAATAGGGGTAAGAAACCCAGGGTCTTTGGTGCACTTCAAGCCCTGATTCAAGAACATCGCCTGATTGATCTTTGGTTTCATCATAACAAAAACCAAGATGGCTTTACTTATTACTCAGCCCCTCATGACAAAATGGTCCGGTTGGATTATTTTTTTATGACGGATCAGCTGGCTGATGATTCTTCTATTTCAGCCCCTCCAAGAACTCTATCAGACCATAATCCCTTGATCGCTGAATGTCCCTTTTCTCAAATTCATGGTCCTTCAAGGATCTGGACATTTGAAAGGAAGCTCTTAATGGAGCAGTCCTATTTAGATCATATGAGGATGTGGATACCTGAATTTTTTAATATTAACAGGGGGACAGCTTCTAGCACCATTTTCTGGGATATATTTAAGGCTGCGGTTCGTGGAGAAACGAAGAGCTTCTCGGCTTTTCGACGTAAAATGATTCAAGACCAAATTATTAGTCGAATGGAAGAGCTCAGATTAGCAGAAGTCCATTTAATAGATGCTATTAAAGACGGACAGGATGCAGCAGAAAATCAGGCATTGGTTGCCAGGACCAGGGCTGGTGTGCTGGAGTTCTTTGGCCGGGACCTTGCTGCCAAATTTCTGCAGTTTCGTACTGAGATGTTTGAGTTAGATGAAAGATCTGGCAGGGTTCTGGCCAAACGACTCCAGCAGAGAAGCCTGGCTAATCGTATCTTTAAGATACAAGATCATTTAGGCCGGCTTCAGACTACACCAGAGGGGGTTATGGGTGTTTTTCGTAATTTTTATCACACATTGTATACTGAGGACAATACTGGCATAGATATAGAGGAAGAAGCAGGGACCTTCTTTCAGGGTATTCATACCCATCATCTTACATCTCAACAAAATGAAGCTCTTTCTGCTTCTATAGAATGGGATGAGGCCAAGCTTGCGATTAGCTCCTTAGCCAATGGAAGGGCTGCCGGTCCAGATGCAATTCCTCTGGAACTCTATAAGCTGTTTTGTGCAGACGTCCGGCGGATTTTATGCTGGTTCTCAGAGACGCACAGCACGGCTCCATCACTGATTCTTGGCGCCAGACTAATATTATTCTCTTTAAGAAAAAAAATAAGCCGGAGCTTGACCCTTCTTCATATCGTCCCATTTCACTTATAAACACTGACAATACAATCTATGCAAAAATTCTGTCCACTAGGTTAGCTTCGGTCATTACTCCTCTGGTATCACTGCATCAGCACGGGTTTATCCCGGGCAGGGATACGGCCTATCATATCCGCCGAGCTATTGCATTATTGGATTGGGCACAGGTCACTGGCTCACCCATTGGGCTGATCCTGTTCGACGCCGAGAAGGCGTTCGACAGGGTCACGTGGGGATTCTTATGGGCGGTTCTTCGGTGGAAGGGATTTAGTTCTGAATTCATTCGTGCAATCCAATCATTATACATTGCTCCAGTAGCTACCCTATCCATCTCTGGGCTAACATCAAATTCATTTAACATCAGCAGGGGTACTCGGAAGGGGTGTCCCTGCTCGCAGCTGCTATTTGCCTTATATATTGACCCGTTTTAAAATAAAAATTTAACAGTCAGTAGACATTGCGCCGGTTAGGGTAAACTCCACAGATTACAAAACTCTGGCCTATGCGGACGATATTGTTGTACTGACCAATGATGTGGCATCGGCCTTTCCTGTGTTACAGACCCTAGCAGTACAATATGGCCAGCTCTCCGGCTATAAACTTAATATTACTAAAACTCAAGTTATTCAATCTGCTGCTATGAGTCCATCTCAAGCCCCTGTGATTCAGTCTGCAATATATCTAGGAGTTAAAATCACTGCCTCAGTAAGTGATATCCCAGATCTGAATATTGGACCAATGATTGAATCAGTCAACTCCATTTTGACAAGATTGAATGACTTACATCTTTCTTTATTTGGTAGGTGCAACGTCTTGAAGATGCTGGTCCTACCAAAGTTTTTTATATCTTTTTAGAACTATTCCTCTTGAGTTTTCCCAATTGAATATGGCTAGGGCTGAGAGGACCTGTAATAGATTTATTTGGGGATACCGCTGCCCTCGTAGGGCAGCAAGGTGGATGTGTCTTCCTGAAGAACGAGGTGGCTGGCCAGTACCCAATTTGTTACTGTATTTGTGGTCTTCATTGATCCAACAGTTTGGCATACCATTGCTCGGGGATAGGGCGTTGGTTCCGTTGTCTTGTAGACCTTCAATTTATGAAATAGGATTAGGAGAGGAAGCTAAGGGGATTTGATGCGAATCCTTGAGCCTAGTTACTATAAGAAGACAAGGTTCAAGGTTATTGGGACAATGTTTTCTGTTTGGCACAAGATCCGACGCAAATGGTCTTTTTCGAATATTAATCTTTATACACCTTTTACAGCGGCAAGACTTCTACCCCCAATCTTTCAAGATTATATTACTTTCAGATGGGCCTCTTCTGGTCTGACAGTTTTAGGGGATCTAGCTTTGGATGGAGCAATGATCTCTTTTTCTCTTTTAAAGGATAAGTTTAATCTTAATACACATGATTTTTTCAAATATCTGCAGATTCGCAGCTTCGTTGATAGATTGAAGGTCCAAACAATTACTATATTTGATAGAATTATCCTGTTTGAATTAAGTTCAAAGAGGTCTAAAATTGGTGGTATTTACCAACAACTACTATTAGGCCTTCCGGATGATATCCAGCTGCAGAATGCCAAACTGGAGGCTAAGTTAGGGGTGTCAGGTATGGACATCACCCAAGTACTCGAACTGTCCAATAAGGTCTTAATTTCTGGAAGTCTACTCTCTCAATGTTTTATGGCCTTATTCGACCTATATAACACCCCGGCGAAGATTTCTAAATGGAGGGGTAGCCGGGGGTGCCTATGTCCAAGATGTGGATTCCCAGCTGCAAACGAAGTACATATGTTTTTTGTTTGTCCTAAATTGGGGTCCTTTCTTTTGGAGGTAGAACAATTTATTAACTCAAGGCTTATGATATCAGTTACTCTCTCACCCGAGTTGGTGGTGTGTGGGCTAGAAAACACCGGACGGCCTGGGAGATCCCGCTATGCATCAGCTTTTTTGTTTATTGCGATGTCTTTAGTTCGCCTTTGTATTACATCACAATGGATTAGCCCACATGCGCCGACCTTTATTAATTGGAGAGCAAGGATTCTAGCCCTCTTTAATTTGGAGTCAGCAGTTTGGTTTAGATGGGGACGAAAGAGGCGGGTGTGGGGTCAGAAGATTTGGGCTCCAGTGGCGGAGTGGCTCAGTGAATAGACCCTATTTGGGCTTTGTTTATTTCTCTCTTTTTTCATGGTTCCTTTCTGGATTTAACGTACCCTCTAGCCTTATTTTTCTATGTACATTGCTTTCTTATTTTAAATAAGTACTTTTCCCTATTTGTTTTTGGAATACTTCTCTGTATGTTCAGCCATGATTACTATGTCATTATTATATGTTTTTTTGCTCATCAAGCTTTAATAAAAAAATAAAAATAAAAAAAAGGAAATATTGTGGTGTGAAATTTGCCATGAGGTAGAATATTGGAGAATATAACATAATAATGTTTTGCTGTATTTTGTTGTTAGATTTCCAAATAATTTTTCAAAATTGATTTTTTCATGAAAAATTATCAATTCATTTATTTTCTTATTCCAGGAAAAAGAATAACAAGCTTTTCTCCATTTAAATTTTTTTGACTTTTATATTTAGTGGATTTAATTTTATTTATGTGGTTGGCAGTTTTTTTTATACATTTTCATTTATGACTTATTAAAACATTAAATTAGTTTCTTAAATACTAAATATGATAGATTTCTATATTTTTCTTGTATTAAAATGTATTATTTAATTGTTATCAAAACAATAAATGGCATGCTAATTTATATTATTTTAGCTACTTCATGTCCAATGTTCCCTCTAATTCTTTTCCTCTGTGTGCGGCAGTGTAAGGTCTCTGTGCGCTACAACCAAGACTATGTGCGCCAGGAACCAGACCACGCATGGGGGTGCAGCGCCAAATATCACTCCAAACTTCTGCTTAAAAAAGTGAAAAGACAGTGCATTTCCACACATGCAGCACCACATGAATGGTCTTAAAGCAGGTTTTCAATTTAGATACACATCCTAAGACATGAATTGGTTACACAGGCAAGTACACTTCAGAAAAGCACAGGACTCCGATGGTGGTACCGTAAAACGATTTTACTAAAGATCCTCAACTTGAGCACTGTTCATAGGGTGGGGAAATGTTAGGAGCCTATACAAGATCGCATATATACACAATTACATAACATATTTATAATTTGATGTGCAAGCTACGGAGTAATGTGTAGATATCCCATCAGAGATAGTTTGTGAAATGTGTGGCATCCAGGAAAACATGTAGTGTGGAAGAGGGCCATTCACACAAGTCAAGTGCCATCACTGTTAATAGGAGCATGGCTGCGGGGCATATTGTGAGCCTTTTTGAAAGTATTTATGCTATTCGCTGCAGCAGTTATGCATGTACAAGGCGCTGCACAGAATCAGCCCTGCAGCTGCGTTCTATTAACAAAATAAATGCAGAGTCTCAAACACGACTTGTGCTTTCAAAATCCTGAGTTTTTAAACAACCACAAGGCTGGGGACCTTTTTCTTGCTGAATTTTTTGGTGCCTAAGATCACTCTAATATGACCCTTGTATTTGTTTTAATATTGTTGTAGGAGATGTTTGGAGTGTAGTTTTATGGTTTTTATTAAACACTCTAAAAACATACATTCTGCTAGCATGAATGACATGGTAGTCCTACACCTTTAAATCCCCATTGTTTTATGTAACATTTCCTGTACTCTGATTTACACACTTATAAGCCTTCATGTCTGTGTAATATATGCGTGATGTAAAGTGATTCGACATCCTAAACTGGTATGAGAAGCACTATAAAATAAATGAAATATATATGAGAGAGGGTCTATGGAGAGATGAGGGGCACTCTTGGAGAGTGGCAGTGGGTGAACTTGTGGAAAAGAGAGCTTTGAGAGGAGGGCACCAAAAAAAGAATGTTGCACCGGGTGTCACCCGCGAAAGCTGGCCATGTGCAGCTGTGTCAACCGCTCAAAGCTAATTTTTGTGAAAAGATGGAATCTTCTTGCTGTAGACTGCAGCGTTCATCTTCATTTGGCAACTTCAACAATTGCCAAATACTGCGGGAAACAGTGCTTAAATTGTAAAACAATAAGTGCCGGTCCTCAAAGCTTAGCTCAGAAGATGTGCATTGTTTTCTGTCTGTGGCTCTGGATGAAAGTTTGTTTAGGAAAAATATGTAACAGTCCCCAGAAATTGGTGCTGCTGGGTGTGGGATCACTGGATTCACTTGAAGATGACTAGTACAAAGCAATTGGGCCAGGCTGTGGTTGAATTTATAGCAGGACCTCACCCGAAGCTAACAAGTTTTGGATAATTTGTGTCAAAATCATACAGCTACGGCGGTATTCTTGAATGTTTCATGTTATAAAAAATATTACTTTCAATAAACATCACTCAGTTCCATGAAATAATCGTTTACTTGCCATTGAAACACTTTAATATGATGAAAAGTCCATGTTTTTCTGTTTTCTAGTCTACCATTTTCCTCACATTTGTTACCCGAGTTACATCTTTTATGGCTCGGCTCATGATATGGCTCTTAGAGCCAGACCAGACTCAGGTTCAGCTCTCCCCAAGGCTCTCCGTGTCCCCTAAGAAATGTCTCTTCTATGCCCTTTGATGCTGTAGCACCTGCCCCACCCCAACTTCCAACGCAAGTCTGATGTGAAGCACACTGGGGACGTCCTCCGCTTCTTTCACTAGCACATCACTCACCACTGAGCTGCTAAACTCCTGAGCATCCACCTCGCACACACGCTGCACTTTTATATATATTAGTTCCTTCACAAGCTTTTTCTAGACTTGGATGCTTTTTTATTATCAATATCCTGCCGTTCCGGGCCGGACTCGAACCTCCGTAGAGTAGCGCCTGGTGATCTAAAGCCACAGTAACCCCCTTGAAGGAAGGCAGGGGAGCCGGGTGCGGGCAGGCAGCGTGTGCTGGCGGTAAGAACCTCCGGGGGCTGGGCGATGGGTGCCCCTCATGCTAAGGCTATGTAGTTCTTGTGAAAGTGCCTTCCTGTGAAGATGGCTCCAGGGTTCTGGGCTCCAGATGCTGAGGGTGAACCCTTCTCACCCGCAGCTCTGGGTGCCAGATGGGAGTCCAACTGACTCTGCAGTCTGTCCCGGAGCTGTGAATCCTGCTGTCTGTCCAGCACGTTCTAGATTCTCCTCCAGGTCTTTGGGTTCCGTGGCTTGAATGGAGTTCTAGACTGGGCTCCCGAGATGTCAGTTTCACCTCTCTGTAAAGCACATTAGAGTCTGCACCACAGTTATAAGTTCCTGCTCTGTATCTTACATGGCTTGGAATTTGCACCAACGTTACGGATTCCAACAGTTTGCACAGCACTTTATAGATAGTGCCGTGTGATTGTGCTGCAGCTCTTAGCACGAATCTCCATTGAGCCTTCTTCTTAGACTGTGGCACTATATCTTTGAACACCACTTTCCACAGCCTCCTATCGATCAAAGCCTTTCTATTCTTCAACCAATGCGTTCCACCGCCTGTGTCTAACTGCTGGGTTCTAGTTAATGGTGTAACACATTGCAGGGCCTGCTCTGGGGGTCTGGAACATTTCTTCCTACGAATTACAATAGACGCTTCCCGGGCGGTAATTTTACAACTTTAGACAATATGTCCTAGAACCAATCTTATTCTCTAAGTTCTACATGTTCAAACACAATGTTCTAGAGACTGTTTGTGCTTTCTATTTTCACTCTTTGCACAACATATTGGAAGGTAGCTCTATAGGCCAGCTGTTCATGAAGCGCTTTCAAGGTACTAGACGTTTCTAATGGTAGACTGTGTGCTGTGCAAGTCCTAATGAACGTTGGGTTCCAGACTGTCTTACAGCACTTTTGAGATTTGCTTGCTGAGTTTTGAGCTATCGCTCTTACAAGAATATATTCTAGAGACTGTCACTAATCCCTGTTCTTACCCCAAAAAATATGAACAATGTCTTTAATGTAACTGGTACCTGTGTAAAGCGTTCCAATACCTTCAGGTTAGAGTTAGCACAATAGACAGAGCATGACAATCGCGCAAGAGGACTCCGCTCCAATTTCCACATAGTTGCGAGCTGCTAGTTCAAGGATCAAAAACGGAGAGGTCGTGAGATCAGGAAACAGGGGGAAAAAATGGCTTAAGGAGAGAGGTGCTGTCCAGCTCTGGGGAGGATAGAGCGGAACGACCAAACACTAATGTGGGAAGAGACGTGCCGTCCGGCTACGGGGAAGATCGAGCAGAACAGCTACGTACTCACAAGGAAGAGTGGAACGCGCCGTCCGGCTCCGGGGAATGATTGTTGCAGAACAGTCATGTACTTGCAAGAAGGGGTGAGACGCGCCGTCCGGCTCCGAGGAGAGAGTGGAGCGGAACAGCCATGTACTCACAAATGAGGAAGGGTGAGACGTACCGTCCACCATTCTTTCTTACCTTATTGCATTAGCAACCGATTATGCCTGTGACTGAGTGACGGCCTAATCTTCTAGTTGCACTTGCTATGGTAAAAAAATGTACTTTTTGGGCGAGCTCAGGTCATGAATGATCACATCAATGAGATTATCAGCAGTACCTGCCTGCCCTCAGTTACTGAGCACTGCAGTCACGCAGTCTGTCTCTGGTTAGTGCCCTTCATTCCGTTTCTGGTGCTTTACAGATATGTTTTAAAATCTTTCTAGAATTTCTCGTTGTTCAAATTAGTGTAATTTCTGATATTGATATGATTCCCTCAACTTCATTGCTTGATTTTGCCCGCGCGAAAGTGTCACTCGTTGTCGTTGAAATGTCACTCAAAATTACTCTGAAATTATGTAAATGTCACACATAGCAATCTGAAACCTTGGCAGCTATGAAAATGGTCTTTCATCGCTTAACATTTTTGAGCGACTTTCGTCTTCGCTGCTGTTAGATGCCCTTAACCACGAGGAACTTGTGCGTGTAAGTAAAGTGTGCATATTGTGTGAAATCGAGACAGGCCCGGCTCCAGGAATTTTTATTTGGGTGGGCCAAGGGTGCATTTGGGTGGGCCACTGCGGGCTCGATTTGTCGCATATATGTCTGGGCAGGCCTGCTTCAGGGCCCTCCTTTATCTCTTCTTAGTCTTACAAGGCCCAGTAAAACACACTCTTTTCCAAATCTCTTTCTAAATATTATCACTCTCAAAAAGTGTTTTTTCCATATAATGTTCCTTTGATGGGAAGAGGAGATTTCTGAGGTGGAAGTGTCAGGCAAGTGACACTTCTCGGGCTCCCTTTGTGCAAGCCTTCAGGGAGAATCCCTCTTCATTACTACCTCCACCTGACCCCAGACTCTGCAACGCACTCCCTTACAGGCTTGATTATCCACTACTCCTCTCCAGTGCACCTTATCTCACAGCTGACCTTGGGCCCCAGCCCCATATCAGGCACCATCGGGCTCCATTTTCCCTTTTTCCGGTAAAAACATTAGTAAAATCACCTTCAAACTTAAAAGATTGAATATAGCAGTAAATATAATTAGCATGCACTTTAAAGTATGTTCCACAGTAGCCCTTATGACCCGACTGATAATTAAATAAACAAAAACAGAAAGGCCATGACAGGGTCGGCTTTAGCGCTGATGCGAAAGTCTTTTTTGGCGCCACACCAATAACCTCTTTCTCCGTAAATTCCTTTACTACCACCTTCCAACAGTGCCCCTCATCCCTCCATGGCCCCCCCTATTGACCTCCTCCTCAGATTCCCTCACTGTCTCATGCCACAAGTTCCCCTCATCTCCCCATAGCCCCTCCCCCTCATGACCTCCTCCTCGGATTCCCTCACTGCCACCCTCCACCAGTGCCCCTCATCTCTCTGAAGCCCCTCCCCCTCATGACCTCCTCCTCAGACTCCCTCACTACCACCCTCCACCTGTGCCCCTCATCTCTCCCTAGCGCCCCCTCCACCACATGACCTCTTCCTCGGATTCCCTCACTGTCACCCAGGGCACAAGTCCAAAAAAAGAAGTGGGGGGACAACAGGAAGTGACGTCACGAAAGGTGGCTTGCACCATCAGACTCATTGCCTCCCCCTCGCTCACCCCTTAGATGCTATTGCATCAGAGAAGCCAGCGCGTGAGCAGCGTTCTGAATGAGCTCCGATCTCGCCCCAGAGAGGCCAAAGAATGAATGTGTGGCTCCATTTGCTCCAGTTATCGAGCTCCCGGTAAAATAAGTGGGGGACGCCGTCCACCCGCGTGCTACCCCGACTCGAGCCCTGCTGTTACCCTCCACCAGTGCCCCTCCTCGCTGCACAGCCCCTCCCGCTACCTCCTCCTCAGATTCCCTCACTGCCACCCTCCACCAGTGCCCCTCATCGCTCCGTAGCCCCTCTCTCATTTGCATTTCTTTTGTTGTATAGCGCTACTCATATCAGTGCAGTGTGTGTCAGTTCTTTACACCACGCACACTTTATACAGAGACAATGAATCATACAAGTATGTAAATCAGTCTACAGGGAATGTCACATAAGCCAATGAGGATTACAAGGTGTATGAATCACATGTCATCCATACTGGTGGGCAGTATATTTTGAGAGGGTTTGGTCTGGGGAAACACAACCTTAGGATTCAAAGAGTATTCCATGGGGGTCAGCTTTACTGATTAAAATGTATATCTGCCTAAATATACTCATTTTAGCAACATTAGAATGATGAAAGACTGAGGAAGTTCTAACTATATCACAAAACAAAAAAAGCGAAGTTCTACCTATACCATTCATGTTTGTATGCAGCTCTTTGGTGACAGTTCATTGGTCACTGTCCTATGTTAGGATTGTAACTTCTGAACTGCAAGTAACACAAGGATCTCTGTGATAAAGGCAGTAACCCACTGAGCTTCCACATAAAATACAGTTCATCTACATTTAAAAACTACTAACAGACAAATGATTGCTCTCCAGCAGGATCATTAATCACCAGCGTTATCTGGGCATCTTTTATTGTCTTATTGTTGTCCTGCATCAGCCACCCCCTCCCCGTGGACCTGTAAGGCGTGCATGAAACGGAGGTTATCAGACCTCTGGCACGACAGATGTGCGCAGGCCTCCAGCCCACGAGCTTTGGGCCCATATAGCTGGCGGCGCCACCGGACAGCGAGGTCTCGGTGCGAGGATAAAGACTAATCCCCAGGCATAGTACTCCGCTCCGCCCACGGAGTGTACGTAGCGCTGCCTGCTTCGCAGTTTACGAAGTAGGCGTAGCAGGCAGCGCTACGCACACGCCGCGGCGAAGCAGAGCTGGCCGCCACCCGCCCGCCCTAATTTTAAAATAAATTAAAGAATTTAAAAGTTAATTAAATACCTTACCTGCGGCGCGGCGTCCCGGGGCTCCCTCTTCCTGCTTGACCGGCAACTTCTTCTCATTTCCCGTTGTTAATCATTTTGTTTGTGTGATTGTATTTTTATTTACTACAATTGTTAGGAATTTTGTTATGAATTTGAATTATTTTATCTTTTTATTTTTTATGAGATCATATTTTTGTGATGACCTCCAAATTAATATATTTTCACAATGTGACAGTGGGAATAACAGATTGGACCACGCCAAAATCCACTACTTACTATAACAACAGGTTTTGGGAGGTAAAAGATAATTAAAATCTTCCAAAGTCCAACTCCTGCCCCCATGTAGTCACCTTTGGAGTGGGAATATTATATTTAACCACCCCTTCACCACCAAAGTCCAACGTTTTCACCAATGTGGTATAGCTTGGAGTGGAAAAAGTAAAACTGCCCCCTTCAGTTTGACACTTTCTCAAAGTGGTCACATTTGGAGTGGGAATGGTAAATTTACTCCCCACTAAGTCCAATATTTCCCCATTGTAGTGAGATTTAAAGTGGGAATAGTAGTTTGGAACCCCCCCACCCCCAAAGAAAATTTAACACTTTCCCTAATGTGAATACATTTAGGGTGGGGTTAATAAATCTGACCCTCCCAAAATCAAACTTCCCCCAATCGGGTTAAGCATGCAGTGGGAATAGCAAATCTGACCCTCCCAATGTCCAACAATTTCCCCAACTTGGTTAAGTTTGGAGTTGGAATAGGAAATCTGACTCACCAAAGTCCAACCCTTTTCCCAATATTGTTACTTTTGGCATGGGACTAGTGTAGTTGGCCACCCAAAGTGCAATAATGTTTCCAATGTTGTTAAGTTTGGAGTGTGAATAGTAAATTTGACCTCCCAAAGTCCTGCACTTTTCCTTGTATGGAAACGTTTGGGGTGGTAATAGTAACCCTGACAATCTCAAGTCGAACACTTTCCACAATGTGAAATATTGTATGTATTATACACTTTCTATAATGTGGAATAATGTATGTATTTGACTAAATGGTGAAGGGCATGACTCCTCCATGTGCCTCGTTTTGATATGATTAGTACATTTTTGTTAGTCGAATAAATGATACTTCTTATATTGTTACTGTGGTTGTCATTTAATGAAAGGTTTCTTCTTTATGTATGGTTAGAAAGTGTTGGTGTACCGGTGTTTCCCTTGTTGTGCTATGTGTTCTGGCAATTAATGTTTTTAGGTGTAATATGCCAGGGAGGGGACCTGTTTCCCCTTAAGTAGTGTTTGGATTTATATTTTTAAGTATTGTTTTTGTTGGCTCTTGTGAGCTCGTACTTGCATAGAATATTTCTTACTTCTATTTTTGTAATATTAGGGGGATTATTATGTTCCCTAACATTTTCTACTACTTCATTTTCAGTGGTAGTCCTGTTGTAGCATGCATTAGAATAATATTTGGTGTCTTTCCAGTGTATTTTCTAACAGAAGCTGTTCTCCTTTCTATACGTGTATCCTCTTTACCTTAATAACAGCTTCCCTTTTTCGGATTTGATATATTTGGCTGTTTAGGACATTTAATCTATAGGTTTTGGGACAAAAAATTATATATTCATCATTTTAAAAATAATACATATTTTAAAAACTTAGTGTAATATTTTTACATAGTAGTGACACATATTTACTCATATTTTGGATGTTGTGTTCGCTTCGGTTTATTTGTAGATTTTTCTTTAGAATGCCTTTTTTCTGTAGTTTTTGCCACCATTTTTGTTTGATGCAGTCTGATGAGAGGAAGAGAAATGTTAGTTGTGTCTATATATTTTTTAACTACATTTTAATTTTACAGTTCAATCATTTTAGTATATTTTAAAATTATTTATATGCATTATTTTTTATTTAAATGTTAGTTTTGAGTGTTAGTTACAATACATATGGGATAAATTGGGTTGTTGGATGACTGGTGTGTGAGTTCTGGTCAAGCAACAGCCACAATCACCTTCACGGTGAACCACAAAAAGTCACTGACCTGTCCTTCACCCTGGGTATCTTGGCACAAGAAAACAGGCTTAACTTAGAGGCAATGTGTAAAGTATTTATACAGCACACAAACAGTAACAAAGTGAAAACACAACACAAGAAAAATCCCACACCAATTTAGAAAAATAGAGTGACATTTAACAAATTATTTGACATCAAAATGACAAAAATCCAATCAGTAGAACTGGAGTTATGAGTTTGTAAAATTTTGTGTAAAAACTAGGACCTAAATGATCAAAGAGCCAACCATGGGCATCTAGTCGCGTGAGCCCGGGTCAAAGTTGAAAATTATGGCCGACTGTGATCGAGCACGGTTCAGACACAAGAAGTGGATTGGGCCTGGTCAGCGTTTACCTTCAGACTTAGAAATATTTCTGATAAAAATGTTCTGAGAAGGTGCAGTTCAGCGGGGCAAGGCTGCAGGTGTTCAAGGAGGGAGTACCGTCATCAGGGAGAGCAGCGGTGAAGATTTCCACATTTGGACTTAGGGCCTTATTATGACTTTCAGCTATCCTCACCATCCTCTGTAGGACCGCCAAAGCCGTGGTGCTGCTGCCCGCCAGATTAGGACTTCAATCCTGATCTGGCAGGTGGCCCTGCAGCAGTCTGACAGCGGCTGTGTGTTAGGCTCATAGAAGAGTCTTACATTCAGACTGTCAGAGCGCCGACTGCACCTTCCTACAGGGAAATAGGGGTGAAAATCCAGTGGGGCACTACATGTGCCCCCCCACATGCACTCCCAGGCCAAGGAGGGTCCTCTCAGTAGCCTCACCACCACCCTTTTCATGGTGGACTCACCACAATGAAAAAGGTGATAGTTTGGCAAGTCATAATATGCTCGGCGGTGCCACGGTGGCACCTCCTTGTTACAAAAGAATGTGCCCGTGACTCACATTATTTTGAAAGCTAAATGTCTTTGCTAAATAGCCAAACCCATTGATTTTAGTTTGAACCGGTGTATTTATTTTCACCTTTTTATTTTCACTATTTTTATTCTTAGTTATTTCTTTCAATCTGAAAAAAGACATGTGTCGTGTAATATCAATACATCCTTGTTCTCAAAACAATTTACAAACACAATTAAATAAAACATAAATGTGCTGTTCTCGAAACTATTTAGCAAACATACTTAAATAAGACATAAATGTGCAATACAACATATATCACAAACACTTTTACATGAAAAAACATTTTAACAAGACATCTAACACTTATATCGCTATTGGTGGTATGCTTTCAGTTATGATTCTTAAGACTCTTTAATGTCTGTATTCGATATCCAATATTATACAGGGCATGTTGGGTTTTTGTGAAAAACTGGAGATTTTTCTCTCTGATCACAAGTTTAAATTATTCAGTGACCCTCTGTATATTTATCTGCCGACGCGTTTCTGTTCCTGGGCGTGAAGTACCAGGAGACTCATCAGGGCAATTGTATTTAAACATCAATGGCGATTTCTGTAAGGGTATGTGACATAAAACAATTATTACAAGGGGCTCCTTTCTATTTGCCTTTGATTCACTAGTCTCATTAATAGTGGTTGAGTCATTTACCTTAGGCTTCTTATTTATCTTTCTCTTCTTTGCGTATTTTAAACCAGCAGATAATTGTTCACAGTAGACGGTAGTTCTGTATGAAACAGAAGAAACCGTCATTGTTGTGCATTTGTATTACTTTATTTGAATGTTTATGCTGTTGGCAGCTGTCTCCTACCTTTCTTTCTTTTTAAGTCTGTTTATCAAAGTTGTGTGGTGGCAGTTGCAGCCCTGTAAACAATAAACAGGCTTAATGGTGCACTTTGCATTAGAGGAACAAAGTTTAACTTATTCTATTTTTCTCTCGGTATGGACTCGTTATATATTGTACCTTCTGGCTGGGCATTCACGACCTGCTGTGCACTCAGCGTTTCAAATCTTTGTTGCAGGGTCTGCTTACAATTACGGGGCTTACTTTTTTAACTTCACTCGCATACTCTGCAGGAAATATATTTCAGAACGCGGTTACTAGTTATCGTTCTATGTCTATTTTGGCAAGCTATTGCTGCCATATCTTTTTTTATCTTTATCCGCTTAACTCATTTTAGATCTCTATTCTGCAATTGCTTTCAACTCCTTCTTTGTTTGGCCAGCAATGGAGTTCGTCCTCGGTGTTCAAACTAATATGGTATCTATGTGCTTGGGAGTTTTAGTTCCTGAGTGTTGTCCAATCGGAACCTATTACCTTGAAAAACCATTGCAATGCATTCGGGGTGCAGTAGTTTTTTAAGTTTTTGATAACTCTGACATACTATTAAGACCTGTCAGTGTACAGTTGTACTTAAGGATGAGGTAAGCCTCCTTTCTAAGTAGCGCATCATCAATATCAATTTGATGTTTAGAAGTCTTAATGACCACCAGTATAGTCCATTTGAAGTCATTTTCACTGTGAGATTTCTCCAAAAAATGTTCTACCATTGGTGCAGTGTTCACTTTTTTCCTTATTCGTGATCTGTGTTGTGTGATCCTAGCATTGACTTGTTGGTTTGTTTTGCCTATGTATATTATAAAACATGGACAAACTATGGCGTATACCGCGTTCTTGGTTCAACAATTAGTGAAATCATGATGTTTACATCTGATATTGTTGTGGATGAATTTCGTACCCTCTATTGTAGAGTGGCAAGCGACACAATTGCCGCACTTGTGATAACCTTCAATAGGTTTCAAGTTACATTGTTTTAATAAATCACTGTTTTGTTTAGGTAGGGAGGTATTGGCTCTGACTATTTGCTGGCCAATACTTTGGCTCTTTTTCATTGCAAATAGTGGTTTGGGAAAAGGGCATTCTAGGTTTTCAAGGAGGTGCCAGTTCTTCAAAACAATTTGTCTAAATTTGTTTGTGTCAGGGCCAAATGTTGATACACACACTAACCTGTCTAGGGGTTTCTTCTCTTTGACAGTGAGGAGGGTTTCTCGTGGTGTGAATCTCGCTCTTTTTGTGGAGTGTCTGAGCAGCTTTTTGGGGTACCCTCTTTTTGTCATCTCATTACAAAAAGAGGTGGCATGTTTTTCAAATTCCGATGCCATTGTGCAATTTCTCCTAATCCTTAATAGTTGCCCATAAGGTAGGTTTACTTTGAGGCCTCTTGGATGCGCGCTTTTGTGGTGCAGTATAGTGTTCCTGTCTGTTTTTTTCTTATAAAGAGATGTTGTTAAACACTTGTCAAGGGAGGAGACCTCAACATCTAGGAATGTCATTTTTGTTGTACTCGATTCTACAGAGAACTTGATGTCTTGATGTCAGGCATTCAACCATTCGTGGAACAAATTCAATTCCATCTGGCTCCCCTGCCACAGAACCCAGATGTCGTCGATGTATCGTTGCCACTGCAGTTTCCTTGAAAGGGATTATTTTGTTGTATGTACCTTTTTTCATATTGGGCCATAAAGAGCACCGCCATCTCCGGTGCATAAGGACATCCCATGGCGGTGCCCTTTACCTGCATAAAGAACTGATCATCAAATCTGAAGTAGGTCTTTTTAAGGGTGACCTCTGCCAGTTGTAATATGGACGAGGTGGGAAGCCTATGTGGGCGCTCCCTGCTATCCAAATATAGCTCCATCACTTGCAATGCCTCATCCTGAGGTATCTGCGTGTAGAGTGATGTGACATCGAATGTCGCCATTATTTGTATCTGGTCATTGAATGGAGTGCCTTCAATCTTAGTAATTAAATCTGTAGTGTCACGCAAATATGACGGGACATCTTTGATAAAAGGCTTCAAGAAGTGATCTCTATATTTAGAAATTGGCTCTAAGATAGAGTCACACCCAGAAACTATGGGTCTTCCCGGTGGGTCTCCTAAATTTGTATGTATCTTTGGTACGAAGTAAAATACAGGTGTTCTTGGAAATTTCTTGGTTAAAAAGACAAACTCTTTTGGTCCCAAATAACCTTCCTTTAGTCCTAGCTGCAATATTTCAGATATTGTGGCTTGTATAGATTGTACCGGATCTTTCTTAATTGGATGATACCAAGTCTGATTATTTACTTCCTTCCTTCCTTCTCTCATGTACATCTCCCTAGGCCAAATCACCACTGCCCCACCTTTGTCGGCCTGCTTGATAATCACCGATGTATCTTGTTTGAGACTCTGTATGGCTGCCTGCTGTTTGTTGGTTATGTTCCTCTGTATGTATTTCTTTCTCCGTTCCAATGTGGTAATAGATGATAAGACCATTTGTTTGAATGCTACAATTTGTTTGGGAATATATTGTGTGGGAACAAATTTGGACTTATTCCTCAGCCCTGTCGTCTCATTGTTTGCTATTGGGTCATGGTTAGCAAAAAAGGCTTTCAACCAAATTTTTCCACAAAATTCAATTGCCCCTAGTTTTAGTTTTGTGTAGTCTGTCCGTCTATTTGGGACGAATTTTAAGCCCAAATTTAGTATGGTTTCTTCTTCTTTTGACAGCTGCTTCTGTGATATATTGACTATGGTGGAGGCTTCTACGATTTGTAGAACCGGTTCCTGGTTTTCATTTCCCATTGCGGTTTGTATCTTGACTTTTGTTGTTGGCCCCTGTCTAGCTATCTGCTTCTTAGGGGCACCTTCTCTAGGACCTGATTCTCCAGAGGAATCTGACGAAGAGGTGTCTGAAAATGTTGAAAAACGTTTTTTGGAACGTCCCTGATACGTGGTGAGCGCTCTACGTGCCTCTATTGAGGTATAGTAATCCTCCTTGAGGAATGGATAGACGTGTTCGATGTTGAACGTCTTGGAGTCTCTTTCAAATTTAGCACTTTTTGTATTAATGGCACTATCCTTGAAAACCTGAATGTCCTTATCTATTTTCTCCAATAGAGCCTTCGCTTCTGTGACAGACTGGTTATCCTTAATAGCCTGTGTTAGCTGTTCCAGTTCCTCTGCTTCTTTCAAGCATAGCCTTTGAGCCGTCTCTATTGTATGGACCATAAGGTCTATACTGCACTTTGTGTTGATAAAACTGAAGCCTTTTTTGTATTCACTATCTTCAATAAATATGACGGTAACGTTTTTCACTTGGAGTCCCCAAGGGATTGTCCCAGCTTTTAGGTGCTCCAAGAGAAAATGTCTGTGCAACTCGGTACGGATATGTTTTTTATGGAGACGGACTAAGTTTTCAGTTTCATTCTGTTGTCTTGCTGATGAACTTAATGAGATTGTGGAAAAGGGAGAAGGAGCAGACATTAAATTCTGTATATGACTTTCTGTGTATGACAACGTGTCTTTTTCAGCCTTATTTTTACAGGGAGGGAGCCTGCCTGTAATTGGTTTTATCAGTATCACTAGGGAAACACCTTATTTTGGAGGTCCCTACTCAAGCGGGTCATTACCCGCTCTATAATCAGGAAAAAGAGAGGAGTAAGGCTCAAGGGGGCGAGGCACAAGCAGGGCCGTATTATAACTTGTTACAAAAGAATGTGCCTGCGATTCGCATTATTTTGAAAGCTAAATGTCTTTGCTAAATAGCCAAACCCATTGATTTTGGTTTGAACCAGTGTATTTATTTTCACCTTTTTATTATCACTATTTTTTATTCTTAGTTATTTCTTTCAATCTGAAAAAAGACGTCTCGTTTCATATCAATACATCCTTGTTCTCAAAACAATTTACAAACACAATTAAATAAAACATAAATGTACTGTTCTCGAAACAATTTAGCAAACATACTTAAATAAGACATAAATGTGCAATACAACATATATCACAAACACTTTTTACATGAAAAAACATTTTAACAAAACATCCAATACATATATCGCTATTGGTGGTATGCTTTCAGTTATGATTCTTAAGACTCTTTAACCCCTTCAGTGCCCGCCCCTTTCCCCGCCCTGTGCCGGCCGTTGAATTAGCGGGCGGGGTCTATGACGAGCTGGACTCGTCATGGGCACAGCGCCACCGCGGCCCATGACGAGTCCAGCTCGTCATGGGCACTGAAGGGGTTAATGTCTGTATTTGATATCCAATCTTATACAGGGCACGTTGGGTTTTTGTGAAAAACTGAAGATTTTGCTCTCTGATCACAAGTTTAAATTATCCAGTGGCCCTCTGTATATTTATCTGCCTCCGCGTTTCTGTTCCTGGGCGCGAAGTACCAGGAGACTCATCAGGGCAATTGTATTTAAACAGCAATGGCGATTTCTGTAAGGGTATGTGACATAAAACAATTATTACAAGGGGCTCCTTTCTATTTGCCTTTGATTCACTAGTCTCATTAATAGTGGTTGAGTCATTTACCTTAGGCTTCTTATTTATCTTTCTCTTCTTTGCATATTTTAAACCAGCAGGTAATTGTTCACAGTAGACGGTAGTTCTGTATGAAACAGAAGAAACTGTCCACCTCCAGCATATTACAATGCCACCACGCCTCAGGATCCTTGATCCCGGCGGAGGCCATAGTCCAGTGGTGGTCCGACCTCCACACTCCGAATGCAGCGCACGGTGCCACAGCGTGTTGGTGGTCAGGCCACCACCATGGGTAAGGCGGTCATATCTACTGCCGTACTCGTAATAAGGCCCTTAGTCTCTGATATAGTAGTCAAAAATCTCCAGTGGGACGAGGCAGAGGGCTGTAGCTAAAGATAGTTCCACAAGGCTGGATACCCCTTTGGCGAAGGACCAGTGAAAAGGATTTGCTGATGTGCAAAAGAACATAGTGGGCAAAACCATGAAGTCAATCCATCCGATGATGCTCCTCGGGCATATAGGCAAGCAGCTTGTTCCTAGTTTCCTCCTGGCTCTCAGAGCAGTTTTTCCCACTGTTGAGTTTTGGCTATCTGGCCACCTTCAACAACACTTCCAAGGGTCCAGGACTGTTGGGGTGCCACGAAGAGGGTCAGAATTCAATCAGGCTGGGTTCAGGCGTATGTCCAATGTGAAGGGAGCCTTTTGTGTCCCTTAGGTTCAGAACAGGAGGCCAGCACACTAGCATTTGGAGTCATTATGGTAGCCCTGGTTCAAGTTGCAAGTTGCAAGTCCAGTCTTTTTTTCCAGACAAGAGGGCAGCAGGGCCAAAAGACAGCAATTCAGCAAGGTAACAGCAGATCAGCAGTTGAGCAGAGTGGCAGTCATTTCAGCAACACAGCAGTCCTTCTTCCTAGCAGGGTAATCAATCACAGGTCCTGAAGTGTACTGAAGAGTTGGTGTCTGAGGTCATAGTTTTTTTTACCCTGGTGCCCTCTTTCTGGAAGGCGGGAAAAGCTTCTACATGGTGACTTTTAAGTGCATGGAAATACCTGACTTCCCTTCTTGGCTCGAAACTGGCTGCAGTCACAATGTGGTTGTGATAAGTCCTTTGTTTGAGAACAGAGCACTCTCTATTCAGTTGCAAGTGGGCCTGTACTCAGCTTCACCTTCTCATCCTGGCAGCAGATGGACTATCCATGTGCAGCTAATCCCTCTATTGTATCACTTCAATAATTGTCAGTTGCAGGCACAAAAGGGCCAAGGGCAAAAAATGCAACTTTCTAAAAGTGGCATTTACAAATTTTTTATCAAAAACTCAACTTTGCCATCAAATAGTTTTTTTCACTACAATTCTGAAGACACCAAACATGACACAGCTGCCTGCTTCCAATTGGAAATTACAACTTATTAAATGCAACCAGGAACCCCTAATTTTATCCTGTGGGAGAGGTAGGCTTCACAGTAGTGAGAAACACATTTTGGAGTTTTTCACTACCAGGACATATAAAGCATGTCAAACATTTTAACTGCACAGCACCCTGATCTATGGGTTACCTAGGGCCAACCTTAATGGTGGCTTCCATGTAATAAAACTGGAGATTAAGGCTTGGCAAGGGGGTTTTAATGGCAAGTCAACATGGCAGTTTACAGCTGCATTCAGACTGCAGTAGCTGGCCTCAGCCATGTTTTAAGGTGCTACTTATAAGGACTGCAGGCCTACTACTGGTATTTCATTTACAGGCCCTTGATATATGGTATATGGTATACCACTCTACAAAGGACTCACAAGTAACTTAAATATGCCAATCAGATGTAAGCCAATCAAACCATGTTTTTGAGGAGTGAGAACAGGCACTTTAGCACTGTTTAGTTGTGGTAAAGTCATCAGAGTCCTAAGGCCAACAAAAACAAGTCCAGCAAAAATAGAGGAGGAGAAGCAAAGCGTTTGGGGGGAGACCACCTGTTGGGCTTTGCTTTTCTTGCAGGGTCATCCCAGAACCGTTTGCCTTACTCCTGTATTTATTATGACCTGTTGGTGGTTTTATAACTCTGGGCATTTTATCACTGCTGATCACTGCTAAAGTGCATGTGCTCTCTATTTTAAACATGGTAAGATTGGTCTACACCTGTTTGGCATATTTAATTTACCCATTAGTCCCTTGTACAGTGTTATGCCATATACCTAGGGCCAGTAAATTAAATGCTACTGGTGGGTTTGCAGCGCTGCTTGCGCCACCCTCCAAAGTAGCCTTTCAAACCTGTCCCAGACCTTTGCCACTGCAGGGCCTGCACGCACAGTTTACTGCTGTCTGACATGGCACATACAGTGGTTGCCACGTCTGCAACTCCCCTTTTACTGATAAGTCTCCCCAAAGTTAGGCCCCAGCTAGCCCTATGGACAGAGTGCGGTGTAGGTAAAAGGTAGAACATGTGCCTTAACTGTGTGGCATGTCCTGGTAGTGACAAACAGCCTATTTGGTTTCTCACTGCTGTGAGGCTGCTCTCTCATAGGGATGCATTGGGGATACCCTGATATGTGCTTCAGTGGTAATTCCTGATCTGAGAGGGGTAGTGTGATCAAGTTTTGTAATTTTGGAATAGTAGGGATAAATCCTGCTTATTGGTGGAAGCAGAATTATTATTACTATTTACTATTACTATTTTAAGACCAGGGAAAACCTGGGCTTAAACAAGCGAAGGTAGGAGAAATGCTTTATTTCTCCTCGTTTTTGCTGTTTCCATGTGTGCTGCATTGTGCAGCACACATAGAAACAGCAAAAGGCGATTGATTGTTTATGTACAACAAGGTGACCCTTCCTGCATATAAACAATAAAAAAATGAAGTTTTGCAACTTCTATGTGTGCTGTATTAAGCAGAACACATAAAAGTTACAAAACCCATATAAAGATTGTTGATGTGCCGGAGGGGACACCTTCCGGCACCTAAACAATCTTCCTCTCAACGCAGACACCCTTACGCTATGGTGCAAGGGTGCCTGCATTGGTGCTAGGCTGCTAAATTTAGTGCCAGCACAGGGGGAAACGCAGGGCTGCACCATATTGTTGTAAATATGGCGCAGCCCTGCGCTTCTGAAGTGGCGGAGCGTGGCACTATGCCAAGGAGGCTAGTGCCGGGCTCTGTCACTTTTTTGTAAATATGCCCCTTAATTTGCTGATATTGGTTTGCAATATTTTGGTATTTCAATATTGTTTTTTGCAATATTGCGTTGTGCAACAGGGGTGTAACAGAAAAATAAATATTCTGTGTGGAGGGAAAAATGTGAGGCATCTCTGTTACTGCTCCTAAGGTGCCAGAAACAGTCCCTGGACAATTCATTCACTCCACACCTGAAGAGATCTCAAAGAGACGTGGTTGCATCCCTCGCCCTCAGAAACAGACCAGTGGGGCAGTGCATCTTTTCTTATCAACCCAGAGCTCTTTCACACATGCGCCATGATCATCCCCATTCCCACCAGAGAATTTCACTTCTGGACTATGCTGCGTGCTCCGTAATGAGCGGAGGGCTCTAAGTCATGTGACATAAATATTTTGGTCTTAAACTAATTTACAAAAATATCTCTCCATTGACTTTATATGTTTTTAATATTAACTCCAATAGGGTAATATTGTTTTCTGAACAAATACTAGGACACAGTATTTTTGTCCGACAATATTTAGGCCACGATATTCTGGAACCATGCCAAGAGGAGACTACAGACCTGTGTAGCCATGGCTTCCTCCTGGCAGTTTTCTCAGCCTATTTGCATTGCTTCATGCATGCCCACTGTCCAAAAACCCATACACAGTAACTAGATCCAGAAGGAGCCATTAATATTCAGTTGATTAGAAATCCAATTTGGGAGCATAATGGCCTCCAAAGAATAAGGACCTCCAAAGAATAAATAAATAAAGGAGGCTCAATCATCTAAAATCCCAATGAAACAAAGAGTGCAAGATTGGACAAAATGTGTTAATCTCACTGATAAAACTGATTGTCTGGAATCTGGGAAGAAGGAGGGACATATTAACCATGAAGAGTCTGGAGCACTGTAGGAGTCTCAGTGCCATTTTGCATGGTAGTAATCTTCGGCTCAGAGATGTTTGATGGTACATAGTCATCAAAGACACAAGAATAACAACCTCAGATTCCACCACTGCAGATTTAGTCAATGATGGCTGCAAACATATTCTTATATTGGTTTGTTGTGCATTTGTCTTTATGTATCGCTTCCAACGCATTAGGCGGCGCTCAAGTGATTTTTGTGAATGGCATTACACTGCTTTCTAGGTTAGGCCTGGTTCGAAGGGTGTGGGTTGGTGGTTTGGTCTATGTCATAAGATTCTGGTGCTGAGATTAATGGCCAGAATGTTGCTGTTTCTTTTCACATGTTGTTGCACAAAGTGTTAATAAATCTGGGTCTACATGTCTGAAACTCGAAATTCCATGAGCAAGAACACACATTCAGACAAAAGAAAAGGTGCTGTCGTAGACTGAGGTATAGACAATGGGTCAAAAGGTCTGCTGACACCAAAGCCCAGGTGGACAATGATGACTAGCTTTGAAGTAATGTGAATTCTATAGGACAAAGTCAACCGTGTACAGCCCGAGGAAGGGGACACAGGCTGCCAATACTGCTGCCCTGATCACATGAAGTGTTAGAGGTGGACACCCCTCTGCTCACATCACTGCTGGGCACGACCAGGGTGAATATAAGTGGGCTCCAGATGCATGGGCCAGGGGCAGGATCTCAAGACAATGAAAAACGCAAGGTGAGCAGACATGCTTTGGCGTCATTGCAACCCTGCAACAACGAGCAAAGTGAAGCGACAATGTGGACATCCTGCCACCATGACGTGATCAGGGATGGGCACTGAGTATGACATTCATTTGCATACTGATGTACTTTTGTTCACAACATTGTTGGCCATTCTTGGTTTCGTACACACTTTCAATTGACTGTAATCAGCACTTTGGATAAAATCGCTCTATAAGTTCAATAAATAAATGAATTCAGGCTTTATTTTACTGTTCACACACTCGCCTTGGAGCTTCGCCTTACACCATGTAGAAGGGAAGATGGGTGACAATTTGGCAGAACTACTGCTCGAGACACACAAAGACAAGAAAAGAGTTTAAAAATCCTCTGACACAAGCCCTGTCATTTGCACTGAGAAATCTGCGACAAATTCGACCCACTTTTGAGCTTTTATGCTCCCTAAACAATATACCGTCCGCGCCTTTTAAAATGGTGCACATCTTTCATACTTTGGACAGAAGTCATAAAACTACATAAATATTTAAATTCACTTTGTTTCCAATTCCTTTATAGATGTTTACTGCGCCTGAATGGAAACCCGATGGGGTACTTTTTTATCCAAAATGTATTTTCTCTCTAGTGACTTTTGTCATTTAGTCATTTTCTGTGGCTCCGCGGCAAATCTACATCTTTTATTATTCATTTTTTGTATTTTAGTAGGTCTGTGCAGTGCTGTTTGATGCACTTTTCCTGACTCTGGGTGCTTTGAAAACGACGTGCATGAGATGGGGAGCGGTATTGCCGGGTAAATGCTGGTTTAAGATTGAAAGGTGGTTTAAGATTTAATTTTTGCCGCCATGGAGCAGAAAGCTTGAATGGGATAACCTTAACTAGGGGATCCTAAAAGTGAGTCTTAAAAATGTGATCGACATCTGTAAAACATTGGTTCAGTGTAGATAGGCTGAAAGTCGAGCAAAGCAAATGTATTTTCAGACCTATCCATACATTTAGAAATTCTTTTTTAGTATCAAAGGGGGAAGGAGGGAGTTCAAGAGGTTATATGACTTAAAACCCCATTTAACTTCCACCTGATTGGTTCATTTTCATCTACTGTCTAAAGCTCTCAGTTCCTCATATTCCAGGACGGAGTAGCTTATCCAATCAATCAATCAGGCGTTTGTATAGAGCACTACTCACCCGTGAGGGTCTCAAGGCGCTGGGGGGGGGGTAGGTTCTGGTCCATGGGGGGGGAGGGGGTTCGCAGAAGAGCCAGGTCTTGAGGTGTCTTGCGAAGATGAGAGGAGAAGTTGTCTGTCTAAGGTGGAGCAGAAGGGCGTTCCAGGCTTTGGCCGCGAGGAAGGAGAATGAGCGGCATCCTGCACTGGTTTTTCTGGTGCATGGGACTTCGGTGTAGGAGGGCTGGGCTGAGCGTAGGGTCCTTTTGGGTGCGTGGAAATTGAGTCGGCTGTTCAGGTATGCTGGTCTGATGTCGTGGAGGGCCTTGTGTGCGTGGGTGAGCATTTTGAAGGTGACTCTTGCCTTGATGGGGAGCCAGTGTAGTGTGTGCAGGTGCTGGGAGATGTGGCAGTGTCTTGGCAGGTTGAGGATCAGTCTTGCTGCAGCGTTCTGGATGTTCTGTAGTTTGTGGGTGAGGTGTTTGTTGATTCCGGCATAGAGTGCATTACCGTAGTCGAGTCTGCTGGTGATCAGGGCGTGAGTGACAGTTTTTCTGTGTTCAAGGGGGATCCATTTGAAGGTCTTGCGTAGAAGACGGAGGGTGTGGAAGCAGGCAGACGAGACGGTGTTGATTTGGCGGTCCATTATGAGCTCGGAGTCCAGGATGATTCCTAGGTTGCGTGTGTGGTCCGTGGGGGTGGGTGGGTTTCCGAGGGTGGGGGGCCACCAGGTGTCGTTCCAGGCGTCAGGGTTTGGGCCCATGTTGAGTACTATTGTCTTGTTGGTGTTTAGTTGTAGGCAGCTGTTTTTCATCCATTTGGCGACGGCTTCCATTCCTTCTCGAAAGTTGTGTCTGGCGGTGTTGGGTTCATTGGATAGGGAGAGGATAAGTTGGGTGTCGTCTGCGTATGACACAAAGTTGAGTCTGAAGGTTCTGACGATGGGGGGCGAGTGGAGCCATGTAGACGTTGAAAAGTGTGGGGCTGAGGGCGGACCCCTGAGGGACTCTGCAGGTGGTTGGTGTAGGGTCCGAGAGGAAAGGGGGGAATCTGACCCGCTGTGTTCTGCCGGAAAGGAAGGAGCGGATCCAGTCTAGGGCTTTGTCCTGGATCCCTGCATCGTGGAGTCTGCGTATTAGGGTGCGGTGGGAGACTGTGTTGAATGCCGCTGAGAGGTCGAGGAGGATGAGGGCTACTGTTTCTTCTTTGTCCAGTAGGGTGCGTATGTTGTTTGTTGCAGCGAGGAGGGCGGTATCCGTGCTGTGGTGTTTTCTGAAGCCAAATTGGGAGAAATCAAGGATGATGTGCTCTTCGATGAAAGTGGCGAGTTGGTTGTTGAGACTTTCTTGATGATTTTCTCCAGGAGCAGGTAGATGGGTCTGTAGTTTTTGAGGTTAGTGGGGTCAGCCAAGGTTTTTTTTAGGAGGGGGTTGATCTCGGCGTGTTTCCAGTCATCAGGGAACGAGGCGGTTGCCAGAGAGAGGTTAATGGTGTGGCGAAGCATGGGTGCGATGGTGTTGGTGGCTCTGTTGAAGATCCAAGCTTTTTCTTTGCAATGTGGTACATGTAGTCCCTGTTTATATACTAATATTCATTCAGGACTCTAAGTACCAGAATGCAAAGAAAACACCTTTAGTCTATGAGGCACTCGTAACTGGAACCAGGAAAAACAACCGAGCTATACTCACCAAATGAATGCCACCTATGGCAAACTAACATATTGCTTTAAACCCCCAAAGACGTTGTATTTAAATGAATTTACCTTGATATGAATTACAAATGTGAGTACTTTATTAGCAAAAAAAGTGCTTTTGTAAATGACATTTTTCTCAAAACACAACTAACTATAACGACAACTTAACACAACCTAAAAACTTGACCGCTGCTCACTCTTATTATCTCAAGATCTGTCTAACGGTTTTTCTCATTTCCACTATGCCTCAAAAGAGTTTGCCTTAATAATTAAATATTAGCATGGGGTTGACTGTGGCGTCTATCTCACACTCGGATCCCTCCACCTACTTCAAACTTACCATCCACAAATTTACTTTTAAAATAATAAAAACTAATTACAATAAATCATTGAAAAAATGCTTAAAATGTCTGCCCTGCAACACAAGATAGTGAGGTGCGATCCAGTAGACATCTACGGAACTAAAAGTCGATGAAATATACTTGATGAGCTAAAAGCGGTCTATGGGTCGACCTTCATGGGTTAGGAATTCAATGAGTTTTAGTCCTTGGGATGATGCGATCTAGAGACCTCTTACTGAATCTATAGAGCCTTGATAGGCAGATGGCAAGTTGCTTCCAGGAGGCTGATCTGAGGCGCAACAAATGCTAGTGCTGGAGCAGAGTTTTCTATTGAAAATTTATTGAGTTTTAAACTCCAGCTTATGTTTATATGTCATAATTAAAATTACTGATAATTAATTGTTAATTATTAATTTTGTTGAAGTTTTCTGACTAACCAACATTACTAATGAGAGAATTACACGCGGGAATGCATTTATGTTGCCTGATTAATACGTGAACTAAGTTGGTGAGCAAATTAATTAAATAAGTGTTGCTAAAGTGCTATTTGTTTTGTGTTTGCGCTTTTAAATAACGTGCTTTAATGCTTTTTTATATGTCGCAGATGGCTAGGTAATTACATTCACATAAGAGTATTAGTGGGAATTAACACTGTTTAATCATTACGATGTGGTAACGTTGTTTTGTGTTTCTTTTAATTAAGATGGTCCGTTTTGGCCTAATCCAAGATGGCCGATATTTACAGCCTGCACTCGAGTGATTGAAATGTGACGAGAGGCCTCGCTGAATTTGGTTGAAAACCACCTGACCATGGCCTCTGGCTGTATTAAAAGTTTCCGTGAGGACAGCAGCTCCAGGCTCGCTGCCAATTGCCCTTGGAGAAGAATAAAGCCACAATGAACTCTGATAAACTTGCGGTGGCTTCACTATGGTTCCGAGGAAGGACATTCATGGATGTAACATTTTCTAGGTTGAGCTTCCTTCTTCCGTGTTTTTATTTTTGTGATTTTTGGGAGCGGAGATTTTCTAAATGTTGCAAGTCAACATCCTTTCCTGCTCGCTCTGCTCAGCGGCTCAACGGACGTTTAGAGTTTGTTTGTTACTTTCAATTTGTTAGTTTCACTATAAATATTGTTAGACTAGAGAGGGTCTAAGGCCACTTCTTCCTGAACCTATGCTCGAGAGGATCGACGCTGATTGAGAGGACGGCGACTCGGGAGACTTTACTGAGAGACCTGTCCTGACCCATTTAGCCAGAATAGGTAACTATGAGAATAATGATTTTGCTATTGATTGACTTTCATTTGAACTAATTTAGATAAACAACCCTTTTGTTTGAATATCAGTGTCGGGTGGTTATTTCTTTGTCATTTATTGAGTTCCAAATGTATTTCCTGTGTTTTAAATCATGACTCAAGACATATCTTTAAGGTCGCATTGACCTCGCATTGGATGCAGATTGGTTTAGGTTTTTCTCTCGCATCTTCAGTGTAGATAGACTAATAGTTACGAATGATAGTGTGATGGGCCCTAGCGTATGATGAGTGTATGTGCGTATGACTGTGGAATTACTCTGTCCGTGGAAGTAGGGAGAATTTATATGCTCCGATCTGCAGCAGTTTCCTGGTAGCAGTATGATGGTTTTAGATTATTGTCTTGATCTGATAGATTGCTTGTACATAGGCTTTTGGATTCATTGATTTATTGAATGATGTTGGTATATGTACTAATACTATATGTTGAAGTCGTCGTATTGAGTTATATGTAGTGTGTATGGCTTCTGGAACGTAGGGAGCTGGTGACGGTTCCGTAGTAGGGCAGAGGGAAGTGAGTGCTGCTCTCGGGAAAGACGGGATTGTTGGCCCTGTACGTATGCGGGGAAAAACGTGTGACAATTGAAGTTGCGCGTCACATTGTCTGGGTTCGGAATCAGTGACATCGTCGTGTGTTACTATTAGAGACATATTTCCAGTATAAAAGGAGTGCGTATGGTAGCGAAGGTTATCTGTGAAACTCTGGTCTTAAGTCCCAGGGATCCGTAAGGTTTGCCGTTAAAGCTTATCACTGGAGAAGTAATAGGTATTCTCTGAGCTTGTCTGAAGGACTGGGCAGAGGTAAGCGCTGCTTGGTTAACGTGTGTTATAATTCTGTAGTGGGACAGACTGTTTGCTGTTCTCGGGAAAGGCAGGATTCTGTGTGGATGTACTACATTTTTCTGGTGTAAAAGTGCGTGAATGTATGAGCATTTAGTTGATTGTGAGACTCTTTGGAGCAGTCCTAGAGGAAACAGTTAATGAATGCATGTTAGAAGGGCAGAGTAGAGGGATGTGCTACTGTGTCAACGAAAGTAATAATTCCGTAGTGGAGCAGAGGTAAGCGCTGTTCTAGAGAGAAGCGGGATTCTTGTGAGAAAGACCTTTCTTTACTATTCTATGGTTAGCGAAGCAGACAATGGAGATGTTTATATGTTGTAACTAATAGATTTTGTAGAATCTGAAACGAAGTCTACTGAGAAGGCTTTGTAAAGGAGGGGTAGACGAGTGACAGGAGACAGAGCAGAAGCGACTGCAGCGAATACTGACGTCAGGGAGTCAGAGACAGACCGCGCTGTGATTGGGCAGTGGATTAGAACAGTGCTCGCGCTGGGATTGGTGCGTTGGTGTGAGCCGCGCAGAGATTGGAAGGAGTACAGGGTGACGTAGACGCTCCAGGATTGGTGCGTTGGTGTGAGTCGCGCTGTTATTGGACAAAAGATCGTACAGTTGCGGAAGGGACTAGAGAATAGTGGTAAACGCTAAAATGTATTACCAAACGGAGGAAAAGAAAAAGAAATCCTTGTTCGGTAAAATTAAAAGGTGGTTCGACAAGGATAAAAACATAATAACTAGAGAAGGTGAATTGCTACCTCCGACGAGAACTCCTGCATCCTTTATGGTTGCGAAATATGGGTATCATACCTGTATTTGGTTAGACAACTGGGCTAAGTACACTAAGGATGATGGTGTTTTAGCGTTCCCGGAACATGGTTCATTTAATCTGGCCGTGTTGAGAAATTTACGGGAAAAGATGATGTGTCTAGAGCCTAGACCAAGGCCGACACAGTTTGAGGCGTTGGTGGAATGGGAAGATGAGGTGCATGAGCGAGAAAAGCAGAGGAGTGGAGGCAATTATAGGTATATTTTCGGGAGAAAATATGATCGTGAAACTCATCATGATCGAAAGAGGAGATGGCGAGATGCTAGTATGTCAGAGGGACTATATCCTATGAGGACAGTTGACGAGAAGGAAGAGAGGAAGGGTACGGAAAAGGTGCCTGATGCAGAAGTAAGAAGGTATGGGGCTAATGATTATGAAGATGAGGTCTTGGATGACATGATTTACAAGAGACCACCTCCATATAGACCAGAACCAGAAGAGAGCACGCCAGTTGCTACTCCCATAAGATATACTTTGCGAATTGTTAAAACTGAGGTTGTGACACCTGATCTGAAAAGTGGTAGCTCTTTCATGGAAAGGGAAAGAGAGAGAGAGCGGGAGAGAGAGAATCGAATCAGTGATGAGAAAACAAGAGAATTAGCCAGAACTACATCTGAGCTGACTGAGAAAATTAGAGAGCTGACGAAAAATCTAGAAGCTGTTACAGTGCCTGTAACCATATGTCCGGTTGTGCCTATTTTTGATAAGCAAAGAATGGGTGAGAATGGTTTGACAGTTCCCTATGTTGGAAATGGTTTGGTTGGTGCTTGCTCTTTGGAGGAATCAGAAATGAGAACGGGAGGAAATAATTTGAGACAGTCAAGACATGACACATGTAGTGGAGGATCAGATGTACAGCCTAATTCAGGATTGAATACTGGTTGTTTAGGAGGAACGATTTTGGAACCACAGAGGATGGCAGAACAAGTGGGTGCAGTGAAAAAGTCTACAGAAATAACAGCTGAAGATTTGAATGATTGGTTGAAAGTCCTTCAAAAGAAGGATAAAGATTCACAGGCAATTGATGTAGCCAGGTTGCGCATAGAATTGGAGGAACTTATTGCGGGAACAATGCCTACAGAAATATTGAAAAATCATCATGATGGAGAGTTGTTGTTCATGTGCAAGAGTATCACCTGGAGGGCTAAGAGTACACATGACAGGTTAAAAGCAATAGCGAGTGAACAAGGAGTTGACATGGATAAGGTGAAAGCTTTGCAGAAGCCTTACAGAGTGGATTTCACCGATAAAGACATTGAGAATCTAAATGGTGCTGGCAGAACTGGGCAGATTAAGGAAATGATTGCCTTATTGCGAAAATGGGGTGATGTGGAAAGGTGGAAGGATAGATGGTACAAGAAAAGGGAAGATTCAGTGGACAAGACTTACTCAGCTTTTCCCATGAGAGAAAAAGAAAAAACAGTGGATGCTTATCCTATGAGAGAGATTCCTGGAGGAGGATATGTACATGTCCCATGGACTGGACAGGATATTTTGTCATTTACGAATGATTTCCCTCGACTGAGAGAAAAGCCCGTCGAGTGGTATAGGCAGGTAGACAGGTTTGTGAAATTGTCAAAAGTGTTGTGGATTGACCTGAATAGTCTGTTTGATATAATTGTTCCAGCAGACTTGTGGGCAGAGTGTAAAATAGTTGTAGATTGGCCTGCTAAGGAGTACCCAAGAGATCCGAAAACAGGAGCTCCAGACCCAGAGGTGATGAAGAAGTATGAACAGGTTATTGTGTTCCTGAAAAACAAGGTACCCCCTAAAGAGACAGACTGGGTTAAGATAGATCGAACACATCAAGAAGCGAAAGAATCAGTTCATGCTTTTTATGAAAGGCTGATACTGGCTTTTAAACAGTTCAGTGGAGATGAACACCTGGGTGATAAGGATTTAAGTCATTTTGTATACAGATTTGTATATGGCTTGAGACCTGAAATAAGTGAAAGGATTCGTGAGCACACAGTTGATTGGCAGAGTAAAAAGATTGATGAAATCTTGAGACATGCAAAGTACTTCAGTGATGAAATTGAGGCAAAACAGAGAAAGCTGAAAGAGAAAGCAATGTGGGCACAGGTAAAAGTTGCAGAAAGACAAGAAGCACAGTTGGTGGAACAGGCAAATAATCCAGGAAATAGGCCCAGATATGGTGCAGGAAAAGGAAAGGGGAATCTAGAGGAGGCCAAGAAGAAGTTCCCGTGTCACAACTGTGGACAATTGGGGCATTGGAGATCCGAGTGTACCAATCCACCATTAGTGAGTAATGAGAATAAATCATTGAATCAACAGGTGCAGAACGAGGGGTGTAATCATCAGCAACAACAGCAGAAGGTTGTCAGACAGCAGAGTCAAGAGCCAAAACCGCCCTTGCCGCAGAATAGAGGGTCCCAAAAGTATAACCAGGACTCGGGATTCTACAATGATGAGCAGGTAAACAAACTGAGACGTTCAAACCCGGTACAGCAGTACTGGTTAAAGAATGAGGGGAGTGAGTCTGAAGGGGACTATTGACGGTGCCGAAGAGAGGAGGAAGAGTGCATACTTGGTGCAACTCTAGAAATAGACCAGGCAGGACCATTTGTAGATGGGAAAATAAATGGGGAGAGTGTTACTTTTTTGGTAGACACAGGAGCGACGAGATCAACTGTCAGGTCAGCAGATATAAGAAATCTTCCTCTCTCGGACGAAGCAATCCAAGTGGTTGGTGTAGCTAATACACAGATTAAGACTCGTCTTACCGAACCAGTAAGGGTAAGAATAGGGAAATTTTCAGACATGCACAGATTTGTAGTCTGTGACACTAGTCCAGTGAACTTGTTAGGTAGGGACTTATTGTGTAAGATGAATTGCACAATTTTCTGTACTCCGGATGGAATAGCTTTTGAGACACCAGATGAGGATGTTTTGTACAGGATGACTCTAGATAACAGAGAGAGTGAGATTGTTGGTACATATGCTGTGTTTAATCCAGATGATTTGCCTCAGGAGTTGAGATACACAGTAAAAACAGCAGTTTGGGATTTTACTGGAGAAGATGTGGGATTGATGAATAATGTAGATCCAGTGAAGATTTCAGTGAAAGAAGGGATTGTTTATCCTAATATCCCACAGTACAGATTGACACCAGAGATAATTGAGGGAATAACCCCTATAATTGACAAGATGATTCAACAGGGAGTTTTGAGAGAGTTACTGAGTAGCCCGTGTAATTCACCGATAATGGGGCTAAAGAAACCCAATGGAAAGTTCAGGATTGTACAAGATTTGAGAAAAGTTAACAAAATTGTGGTGGCATGTTGTCCCATTGTGCCAAATCCGTCAGTGATTTTGTATCAGATTCCTCATGATGCTGAATGGTACACGGTAATTGATTTGTGTCATGCTTTCTTTTCAATTCCATTGCATCATGATAGCCAGCCGATTTTTGCATTTCGGTTTGGACAGCGTATTTTAGCATGGTGTCGTATCCCACAGGGGTATACAGAGAGTCCTTCGATATTCAATCAGTTATTGAAGAAATCTTTGGAGAGTTTGATCATGCCTGAAAGCTCAGTACTAGTGCAGTACATTGATGACCTACTTGTGGCATCAAAGACACGTGAAGCTTGTGAAGTAGATACCATAGCTTTACTGAATCATCTGGCAGATGGAGGGTTAAAGGTATCTCCAGCTAAATTGCAATTTTGCAAGAAAGAGGTGCATTATCTTGGACACAATATTGAAAAAGGTCTGAGAAAGGTGACCGATGACAGGATCAAAATTATCAGAGGAATGAGAGCCCCAATGACCCAGAGAGAAGTGAGGATGTTTCTGGGGATGGTGGGTTATTGTCGTCAGTGGATAAGTAATTTCTCCCTGATAGCAAAGCCACTGATTAAGTTGACTAAAAGTGAGGTGAGAGACCCATTGGAACTGGATGCAGAACAAATGGCAGCATTTGAAGAGTTGAAAAGCAGAATGTGTGAAGCCCCTGCTTTAGGAATGCCAGACTATGAGAAGGAGTTTGAGTTGTACTGTAGTGAGAGAAATGGATGTGCACTTTCAGTGTTAATCCAGAAGCATGGACAACTGAGAAGGCCAATTGCGTACTTCTCATCAACACTTGACCCCGTAGCTGTGGGTTTGCCAGGTTGCCTGAAAGCAGTAGCTGCTACATGCAGAAGCTTGGAACAGAGTGAGGGTATAATAATGGGATATCCTGTAAGGGTGTTCGTACCTCATGATGTGGCAATTCTTTTGACAAGAAGCAGAACTCAGTACATGTCACATAGTCGGCTGACTAAATATGAGAAAATCATTCTGGGAGCATCAAATGTGACTCTTGAGAGATGTGTGAATGTGAATCCAGCGACACTTTTACCAGATGCTGAAAACGTGAATGTAGGAGATGATGTTGATCATGATTGTTTGGATGTGCTAGACTACTGCACAAAACCCAGACCAGACATAAGAGATTTGCCATTACCTGACAGTGATCATGTGCTGTTTGTGGATGGATCATGTTTGAGAACTGATGATGATGTGCTGAGTGCAGCATATGCGGTGTGCAAGGTTTCAGAAGTTATGGAAGCCTCGCCTTTGAAAGGAGTGAGATCTGCTCAAGTGGCTGAATTGGTGGCATTGATGAAAGCTTGCAAGATTGGGAAGAATTTGAGAGTGACTGTGATGACTGATAGTCAGTATGGATTTGGAGTGGTTCATGATTTTGGCCAACTTTGGCTACAGAGAGGTTTCTTGACGTCGAGTGGGACTCCAAAAAAGAATGCTGAAGTGATTGGGAAGTTGATTGAGGCAATACAGCTGCCTAAAGAACTAGCGGTTGTAAAATGTGCTGCTCATGGACAAGGAGATGATTTTGTTACTCTTGATAATCGTTTTGCAAATGACATAGCACAGTATTGTGCAAAGAACAATCATTCGATTAACAGGGGACGAGAAAGGGAGATGTCTTTTCGTTCTGTGATGTTTACTAATGTCTTAGAAACGTGGGATGAAGTGAAACAGTTGCAGGATGAAGCAGGAGATGAGGAAATGAGAGATTGGATTAAGGCAGGTTGTGCCCCAAGAGAGACAGATCATGTTTGGATCTATAGAGATGGAAGACCAGTCATGCCTAATTCGATGCTATCAACAATGGCAAGAATGTATCATGGCCAGGGACATCTGGGGAGGGACGCAATGATTAGGTCCTTTAAACAAACCTGGTACAATGCAAAGTTCAGGCTGATTGCAGAGAGCATCTGTCAAAGATGTTTGATTTGTCAGCAGTTCAATACTGGAAAGAAGACAGTGGTGAGCCTAGGAACAATAGGCAGAGAAGGAGGTCCTTTTACCAGAATGCAAATTGATTTCATTGAAATGCCCCAAGTGAATAAATTGAGGTATGTTCTAGTGGTAGTCTGTTTGTTTTCAAGATGGGTGGAGGCCTATCCGACTAGGAGAAATGATGGAATAACAGTGGCCAAGTTACTGTTGAGAGAGTTGATTCCTAGGTACGGGTTCCCAGTGACAATTGAGTCAGACAGAGGTGGACACTTCTACAATGAGCTCATGGGTTTAATTTGTGAAGCATTGAGCATACAGCAGAAGCTACATTGTGCATACAGACCAGAGGCTTCTGGTGTTGTTGAACAGATGAATGGCACAATCAAAAACAGAATTGGTAAGATGTGTTTAGCCACTGGAATGAAATGGCCTGATGTCTTGCCTCTAGTGCTAATGACTATTAGGTCTACTCCAGATAGAACCACAGGGTTGAGTCCACATGAAATATTGATGGGACGTGCGATGAGACATGCTTTCGTGCCTGTCAACAAGTTGATGACAATAACTGATGACATGATTTTGGATTACTGTAAAGGCCTGGCTGACGCAGTTCATTCTGTGTTTCACCAGGTTGGAGAAGACGCTACAACACTTGAAAAGAAGCAAGCCCATGATCTAAGTCCAGGGGACTGGATGAGAATAAAAGTGCACAGAAGAAGAAATTGCTTGGTTTCAAGGTGGGGAAGGCCAAGACAAGTTATTCTGACTACGACAACTGCAGTGAAGTGTGCTGGTGTGAAGAACTGGGTTCATGCAAGTCATACTCTGAGAGTTCCGAATCCAAAGGATGGGACTGGTAAGGAGTATTTTGAAGAGTCAGATTCCAGTGATGATGCAGAAACTGAACCAGTGAGAAGAAAAAAGAATCCTGAAAGGGGGGAAGGAGAAAGAGAGTCAGGTGATTCTTTTTTCTTTCCGAGAGAGACTTCAAGAGAGACATTGAGAGCCTCAGAGGAGAGATCGGATTCTGTAAGAGTGCCTGAAGTTCCAACAAGCAGTGGAGAAGAAAGAAGAGAAAAGAGCAATTCTACAGGGACTACACCAGAATCAGATGAGGAGGTTGAAGATCCACCTGAGATTACTCCTGAAGAAGCAGGGTCAGTAGAAGATAGAGAGGGACAGATTGCGGAAGACCCCCGAGGAGGTGTAGGGAACATTCCTGATAAGTTAGGTGAAGGGACAAGTAGACAGCAAGAAGATTGCGTGTCGGAGACCCGAGGAGGGACAGAAATAGGGAAATCTCAATTGGTGGAAAAGACTATGGAGCAAAAGAAAATTGTTCATGGACCAGAGGCAAATGAAACAGAATCGGATGAGAGTGAGAATGAGAAATCAGAGGGTCGAGTTCTGAGAAAGAGAACTTGGATTGGAGAAAGAAATAATAAAGAAGTGAGACCAAAAAGGGTTGTAAGAGGAGATTTTTGGCCTAACAGAATAAAGAGGCTAAGGTACAGACTGACACGAGCAAATTCATCGAAAGCTGAACAGGTGAACGAAGTGTCTAGTCAGAATCAAGCAAAGGGTGATAAACAAAAGGTCTCAAAAGAACCAGAGGAGATCAAGAGAATCAGAAAACCTAACCAGAAGTATGGGTCACCGGAATGGACGTACGTGGCACTGTCTGAAGGTGAAGAGGCAGAAAGTCAAGGAAATCCAGAGGGGACCGCACGAGAAGTGGTTGAAGAGGAGAAAACTGTTGGAATCCTGAAAGTTATCTTGACTGACATTGGAGAAGAGTCGGATGCTCAGGATGTTGTTGAAGATCTGATACAATTCGATGTTGCTGAAGAAGAAGTGAAAAGTGATGAAAATCCAAATTGAGTGAACTAAAGGAGTCACTTGGAGAAAAGTGAAAAGAAGAAAGTCTGAAATTAGCTGTTTGAGATAATATAGGGGCCTAAAATTTCAGTAGTGGAGTAGAAGAGGCTAAGTCAAAAGACACTGCCAAAGTAGTAAAATGGCTAACACAGAAAATAATCAAAGTAGATGTGCCTTTTTGAAAAGATGGTGTAGAATGTGCTGCTGCTGTACTGGATTATTAATGCTACTATGGGGTGTGCTTGCTTTACTAGTTACCTTTAGGGTTACAATAGACACTTTTGGAATATATACTGAGAATGTGACTAATATAGAGAAGAATTCACAGAAAGTAGTTCCAACTAGAATTAGTAACATTTACATACATAAAGATAGGTCAATTAATGATTTTTCTAGCAATGTTTTTTCAAAGTTGTTGTACGAATACGTAAAGACAATGGAAGTTAGGGATTGCTACGTTTGTATGCAATTGCCTGCATCCGTTTCAGAAGGTGTTACTTATCATCATTTACCAGCTACGTATGGGATTTCATGTAGTGTGCTAAGTAGTGTTTTTTATTTGTTAGGGAAAATAGATTGTGAGATGTCTGATAAAGATAACATTTTTGGACAATTGCCTATGAATAGAAAGCTGAATCCAGCTAAAGAAGCTAACATTTTTGGTGAGATTTTTATTGAGACAGAAGAATTAACATTAGATTACATTTTTAGAAACAATTTAACTTGCAGTCTGAAAGAAGAAGAAAAGGCTTTCCTAGACATGGTAGAGAAAAGGAGAGTGAGCATGCATGAAAAGGCAGGGAAATATAAAGTGAGTGAGACAATATGGGATATTGAGATGGGAAAGGAATTGAGGAATGGGGCCAGTCCAACTTTGGCTTTAGATGCACCACAGAAGGGTAAACTATGCATTACCAGAAGGAAATCCCAATATGATAATTATTTTGTTGGGACTAGTGAGTGTCATGATACATACTTTATTGCAACATGATGGGGTTTTAAAGGTGGAGAAGATCCAGTTTTCCCGGGAGTGTATTATATCTGTGGGAATAAGGCTTATTACAGGTTGCCTGACCATTGGTATGGCACGTGTATGTTGGCCTGGTCTTTCCAAAGATTTTCCATATAGATAGGATAGAAGATGTAGAACACATTAATCTACTAACACGTTTTAAGAGAGAAACTTGGTCAGAAATTGTAGGTGATATTTTTGGAGCTTTAATTCCAGCAGTGGGAATTTCTTTAAATGCATATGGAATTCGGAAACTGTCAACAGTGGTGGATCGCTTATCGACAAGTACCGCTGGAGGGTTTCTGTTGGTGAATACGGAGATGATTGCCGTACGTGCCATGTCTATGCAAAATCGACTTGCCCTTGATATTCTATTGGCCAAAGAGGGTGGAGTCTGTGGAATGCTGAAAGTTCAACATTGTTGCACTTACATTCCTGACGAAAGCAGAGATCTAAAGGTCTATATCAAAAATATTACTGATGAGCATGAAGAATTAGTACCACTGGAAGCTGAAAGTATCTGGACTAAAATGGCTAATAAGCTACTTGCTGTTAAGAGTTTTATTGCTAAGATAGGTAGTACCATTATTGGTAAAATATTACTTCCTTTGACATGCGTAATTGTTGCTTTATTGATACTAAGATTGGTGTGTTTGTGTTGTAAAAACAGGGGAGGGAAAAAGAGAATAATTAGAGGAAATACTGAGAAGAAACAAAAGAGGTCAAGGAGAGACCCACAAGAGATAGAATTGGAGGAATTGAGGGAGAGTGTTTATTTGGAGTCGAAAAGGGATGATTAAAGAGAGACTGGTGTGTAGCATGTTTATGTTGTTTGTAACGAAAAGACATTTGAATTTCTCCTAAGAAATGGGACTAAATTTTTTTTTTTGGGTTGGTTTTTATGGTGATAATATATCACCAAAGGGGGGATTGCTGGAGCAGAGTTTTCTATTGAAAATTTATTGAGTTTTAAACTCCAGCTTATGTTTATATGTCATAGTTAAAATTACTGATAATTGTTAATTATTAATTTTGTTGAAGTTTTCTGACTAACCAACATTACTAATGAGAGAATTACACGCGGGAATGCATTTATGTTGCCTGATTAATACGTGAACTAAGTTGGTGAGCAAATTATTTAAATAAGTGTTGCTAAAGTGCTATTTGTTTTGTGTTTGCGCTTTTAAATAATGTGCTTTAATGCTTTTTTATATGTCGCAGATGGCTAGGTAATTACATTCACATAAGGGTATTAGTGGGAATTAACACTGTTTAATCATTACGATGTGGTAACGTTGTTTTGTGTTTCTTTTAATTAAGATGGTCCGTTTTGGCCTAATCCAAGATGGCCGATATTTACAGCCTGCACTCGAGTGATTGAAATGTGACGAGAGGCCTCGCTGACTTTGGTTGAAAACCACCTGACCATGGCCTCTGGCTGTATTAAAAGTTTCCGTGAGGACAGCAGCTCCAGGCTCGCTGCCAATTGCCCTTGGAGAAGAATAAAGCCACAATGAACTCTGATAAACTTGCGGTGGCTTCACTATGGTTCCGAGGAAGGGCATTCATGGATGTAACATTTTCTAGGTTGAGCTTCCTTCTTCCGTGTTTTTATTTTTGTGATTTTTGGGAGCGGAGATTTTCTAAATGTTGCAAGTCAACATCCTTTCCTGCTCGCTCTGCTCAGCGGCTCAACGGACGTTTAGAGTTTGTTTGTTACTTTCAATTTGATAGTTTCACTATAAATATTGTTAGACTAGAGAGGGTTTAAGGCCACTTCTTCCTGAACCTATGCTCGAGAGGATCGACGCTGATTGAGAGGACGGCGACTCGGGAGACTTTACTGAGAGACCTGTCCTGACCCATTTAGCTAGAATAGGTAACTATGAGAATAATGATTTTGCTATTGATTGACTTTCATTTGAACTAAATTAGATAAACAACCCTTTTGTTTGAATATCAGTGTCGGGTGGTTATTTCTTTGTCATTTATTGAGTTCCAAATGTATTTCCTGTGTTTTAAATCATGACTCAAGACATATCTTTAAGGTCGCATTGACCTCGCATTGGATGCAGATTGGTTTAGGTTTTTCTCTCGCATCTTCAGTGTAGATAGAGTAATAGTTACGAATGATAGTGTGATGGGCCCTAGCGTATGATGAGTGTATGTGCGTATGACTGTGGAATTACTCTGTCCGTGGAAGTAGGGAGAATTTATATGCTCCGATCTGCAGCACTAGCACCAGAAGTCTTCACTTGGTTAGAGTGAGGAATCTCACTTTAAATGGAAGCCAGTGAGGCCACCTAAAGGGTAGACCCTAAATGGAACCTTGAGATTGTTTCTTTGTGATCAGCCAGTGTGGCTGTAGACTCATTGCACTTTTCAAAGCGCCTTCCTAACAAAGCTCTACTTGTGTTAACTGCTAGCGCTATATTCCATTACAACAAAAAAATGATGGACGGAATGCTAACAATGCATACATTCTCCCCCAGTCAAGAGATCTGGGTTAAATCCATCGTTCTTTTGCCCACTACACCACCCCAGTTCAGACATGGCCATATGCAAATCAGTCTTGACCCTGTGCCTCATGGGAACAGTCCAGCCCGAACTGCCAAGCCATGTCTTCCCTGGACCGGAATCAAGCATCCTAGGACCGGTTTCTGGCTATCAGCCGTCATCAGCCAGGATAGCTTGACTCCAGTGGCGTAGTGAGCACGGGTCCCACGTCTGGGAATACCCATCCCACTTAGGGCGAAAAGCGTTACAACAAACAAATGATGGACGGAATGCTGACAATGCATACATTCTCCCCCAGTCAAGAGATCTGGGTTAAATCCATCGTTCTTTTGCCCACTACACCACCCCAGTTCAGACATGGCCATATGCAAATCAGTCTTGACCCTGTGCCTCATGGGAACAGTCCAGCCCGAACTGCCAAGCCATGTCTTCCCTGGACCGGAATCAAGCATCCTAGGACCGGTTTCTGGCTATCAGCCGTCATCAGCCAGGATAGCTTGACTCCAGTGGCGTAGTGAGCACGGGTCCCACGTCTGGGAATACCCATCCCACTTAGGGCGAAAAGCGAAAAGAACGATGGATTTAACCCAGATCTCTTGACTGGGGGAGAATGTCTGCATTGTCAGCATTCCGTCCATCATTTGTTTGTTGTAACGCTTTTCGCCCTAAGTGGGATGGGTTTTCCCAGACGTGGGACCCGTGCTCACTACGCCACTGGAGTCAAGCTATCCTGGCTGATGACGGCTGATAGCCAGAAACCGGTCCTAGGATGCTTTATTCCGGTCCAGGGAAGACATGGCTTGGCAGTTTGGGCTGGACTGTTCCCATGAGGCACAGGGTCAAGACTGATTTGCATATGGCCATGTCTGAACTGGGGTGGCGTAGTGGGCAAAAGAACGATGGATTTAACCCAGATCTCTTGACTGGGGGAGAATGTCTGCATTGTCAGCATTCCGTCCATCATTTGTTTGTTGTAACGCTTTTCGCCCTAAGTGGGATGGGTTTTCCCAGACGTGGGACCCGTGCTCACTACGCCACTGGAGTCAAGCTATCCTGGCTGATGACGGCTGATAGCCAGAAACCGGTCCTAGGATGCTTGATTCCGGTCCAGGGAAGACATGGCTTGGCAGTTCGGGCTGGACTGTTCCCATGAGGCACAGGGTCAAGACTGATTTGCAGATGGCCATGTCTGAACTGGGGTGGCGTAGTGGGCAAAAGAACGATGGATTTAACCCAGATCTCTTGACTGGGGGAGAATGTCTGCATTGTCAGCATTCCGTCCATCATTTGTTTGTTGTAACGCTTTTCGCCCTAAGTGGGATGGGTTTTCCCAGACGTGGGACCCGTGCTCACTACGCCACTGGAGTCAAGCTATCCTGGCTGATGACGGCTGATAGCCAGAAACCGGTCCTAGGATGCTTTATTCCGGTCCAGGGAAGACATGGCTTGGCAGTTCGGGCTGGACTGTTCCCATGAGGCACAGGGTCAAGACTGATTTGCATATGGCCATGTCTGAACTGGGGTGGCGTAGTGGGCAAAAGAACGATGGATTTAACCCAGATCTCTTGACTGGGGGAGAATTTCTGCATTGTCAGCATTCCGTCCATCATTTGTTTGTTGTAGCGCTATATTCCAAGCAGGATGTAACAACTGAAAAAAACAATAATATATTTTGGTGTGAAGCAGGAAGGAAGACACCCTGTGGCAGATGTAGGTAACAGGGCATGTATTTTGGTAACTGACTTCACTTGAGGAGTAAAGGAGAAATCATTTTCAAAAAGAGCAACCAAGTTGAATACTGTTGTAACGTTGATAGAGGATAGCTCATGATCTGGCAGAGGGAGAGGTAAGTGGTCCACAAACCATGCAATCATTTCATTCTTCTAGCTGCTCTGCTAAAGCCAACTGTGTTACACTTAATGCTCGGCTTCGTTCAGGAGTCTTGCTACCTGGTGGAGTTCCCAGATTCTTTTTCCGGCTTGAGGTAACTCTGGATGTGATTTGCAAGTATGTACTAACCACAGTTTTGAGCTCTTAAGACGTGGATTAGGGACAAGTTGTGCACATTGGGGATATATTGCAAAAGTGCATGTCGTTTAGAGACTCCCTGGTATGTACGTATGTGGTATTTGTTCAGTGTAGATGTAGCCGAAAGGCGGCGGAAGCCTGTTCAGGTGCAGAGGAAAAGATACAGCCAAGTGTTTTTGGAAGGGTAGCTGGTTTCAAAAAGTTAAGGTGGACTGTAACTGCATCATGGTGGAGTGTTCTGTAAAAATTGTGTCTTCAGATTCTTTCTAAAATGGGGCAGGATTGGGGCTGTCCTGATGAAAACAGAGATGTCATTCCGTACCCAGGTGCATAGATGAAGAAAGCCTTTTGGCTTGTTTTTTCTTTTTTAGCACTCCTTCATCTCAATTCAGATGGTGTCCGGGCTGCAGGTGTACTGAGAACCTCCGTAGATGGTAAGCATGTCAGCTGGATAGGCAGTGGTGAGGGCTGTGATGGCATTGTAGATGATGCGGCTGGTTTTGAAGATTGTGCAGGCCGGAAAGGGGCGCCAGAGGAGGTCAGGGTGGCACAGAGGTGCTCATATTTCTTCGGGACATTGATGAGACATGATGCAGTGTTTAGAATGCTCATAAGAGGGGGGGTCACTGTAGTGACTGTGAGGCCGTGGGGTAGAGCTTTGCCACCATTCATGTGTGAGATGGTGAGGACTTGAGCAGCAGTTCTGAAGATGCTTGCTGGAAGGACGGTTTCACTTTCTTTTGTATGGAGAACTGATATCAGGTTGTATTAGTTTTCTCAGTGATGTGCTCCTCGAAGGTAAGGTGCAGGGTGAATCTGAGCAACTTGATACTGACTGAAAAATCGGGTTCAAATCTGTCCAGGTTCCAATTGCGGACAAATCTGTCTAGGTTCCAAAGCTGAGCCAGGTTTGGATTAGCTGTTGCTTGTTGCTCTTCATAAATAGCAGATATTCTGTTTTTGTGGGGTTAAGCTTCTTATAGATGTTTGACATGCAGGTCTTGATGAAGCACATGCAATGATTGAGCTTTTGGATGCCTGTAGCAGAGGAGGGTTTTCAAATATTGCTGTCTGTGTCATTGATATATGTTTTACTTTTGCTACGGTTGTCAAATAAAATAATTCCAAGGGGCTCCAGTTAGAGACTAAAGGTGACTAGAGAGTAGAAATTGACTCTTGGAAACTACGTAGATGATGGTGATCTCTTGGGACCTAGAGTGACAATGTCAATTGTTGGACTTGGCCCTTTCTGCAGGGTCATCCACAGACGTTTTTGCCTTCACTCTCCTATTTTTTCGGAATTTGTTTTGTTGCCATTGGGACTCTGTGCATGTTACCACTGCTAACCGGTGCTAAAGTGCTTGTGCTCTCGCCTTTAAACATGGTAGAATCAGCTTATGCCCAATTAGCATTTTTTATTTACTTGTAAGTCCCTAGTAAAAAGGTACCATGTGTACCCAGGGGCTGTAAATTAAATGCTACTGGTGGACCTGCCACCCACTTACGCAGCTTTGCAAACCTGTCTCAGGCCTACCACTGCAGCCTGTGTGTGCAGTTTTAAACTGTCATTTCGACCTGGCAAAATAAACTTTCTGTCAGACCCAAACTTTCCTTTGAATACACATACATCAACCCTGGGGTAGGTCCTCAACAGCCCAGAGGGCAGGGTGCAGTGTATTTAAATAGCTTGACATGTACTTTTTATTTTTATATATCCTGACAGTGGAAACTCTAAAATTCGTATTTCAGTGCTGCAAAGCCTAACTGTACCATAGGATAACATTAGAGTTACCTTATTACATCTAATAAATGCTAATTTCCAAATGGGAACAGGTGACCCGTTCATGTTTAGTGTCCTCTGAATTGAAATGGAAAAACGTCTCTTGTGGTGAAATCAGATTTTAAATAACTATTTTGAAAATGTCACTTTTAGAAGGGTGGCATTTTCATTCCTTAGCCATTTAGTGCCTCAGCCTGTCTCTGGGTCACATGGATTAGTGTAACTGGCAGTTGGGCTTTGTGTATACCTCCTAGACAGCCACACACAATAGGAATCTTAGGTGTGACATGATGGGCCATCACTGGTAGTTTGGGAGGGTGGAGCTGGGCCTAGCCCTACTTACACAATAGAATAGGCTGTGTCCTGCCTACACACATAGGTCTACATGCTCCCTGTAGTTAGTCTGGTGCCAAGACAGGGATGCAGGATGCTCGGGGCTTTGAAGGAAACCTCTAGAAGCTTCTTCCACCTTCCAGAGGGAGGACCCCAGGTATAAATATTGCATTTCAGACACTACCTCTTCAGTACCCTTCTGGACCTGTGGATGCCCTGCCAGGAAGAAGGACTGCTGTCCTGTTGAAAGGACTGCTACTCTGTTGGACTGCTGCTCCGAAGGACTGCTGTATCTGTTGTGCTGACTTACTGCCTGCTGACCTCTTGCCTGGGTTAGAAGGATAGGGCCTGCATCTGTTGAGCCCAGGATCCCAAAGATACCCCAAGGGCTAGTTGGCTGGTCTCCTGACTAGAACCTCAGGGACAGAAGGCTCAAACAGCCTTGAACCCAGCACCTGGACTCTGCCATCTGTGAGTCTAGCCTGCCAAGTGGTGCCGTCCCAGTCTTGGACCCTTGAAAGTGGGTCTAAGGTGCTCTCCCAGCCTCTGTGGATTCAGCAGGACCGATGCATCTCCTCTGTTGCGAGGCGTAACCCTGAGCAGAACCAATGCATTGCCGCTGCTACCTGGATCAGAACCATCGCAAAGAGCTGCAGCGCAGCCCGTCGCCTCATCCGACTGTCACTGTGCGATACATCCTCAATGCAGGCTCTTGCATTCCTAATCAACGGCAGCCTAGACGATGATGCCGACTCCGCATTGCAGCCTCGCTTGCTTGACTGTTGCTTGCTTGCTTTTGGCACAGGACCAGGAGAACTTATGGATCATGGTGATGCATCCTGCCTTCAAAGGAGTACAGCTCACAGTTTGGATGCCATAACTAGTGGAAAGAGGGATATCCAGATCATGTGAGGAGTTTGGGGTGAGCCATGTTTCTTTGAGTGCATTAACTTTGAGAAAGGTGGTGAGATGTGCAATGTGTGGAGTCTGGAATCCAGCAAAGCATGCATTGATGAGCATAAGATGCAGTGTGTCTTTAGTCATTATGGGGAATGCGGTGGTGAGTGGTAAGTGTGCGAGACTGCATCTTTGTGCTGTGGGGATTCTATGTGAGTGTTTGTGTAGTCTGTGTCTGGGTGTGATTGTGTGGAAGGATCGTGTAGAGTGCTGGGTGTGGCACATGATGAGAGTTTTGCTTATAGGGGCTCACAGTGGTTGCAGCGGAGCACTTTTTTAGCCCAAGGACTTTCCTGGCTCTAACAACACCAAACAGCTAATGCCTTTGAATGTGTCCGCTGAGCTTAGGTGGTAGCACACCCTGAAGTTTTGACTGAAGTAGAGGATAAGGCAAGACATTTTTATTGGTACCTGTGATGCCAGTCCCTTTAGAAATTAATGGAGGGAAACGCTGTGGTCATTCCAATATATGTTGGGAAATGATATCCATTTGTCTGCCTTCTTCTTTTAAAGATGGTTTTGGAGGCAACCTAGTGCTGTTATGTGCTGTAGAGAGAGATGTGGGGGAAATACAGCACTAGTTTTAGAAAGATAGTGCCTGGCTTCACTAGTTGAGTCTGGCTAAAAAAGAGGGATGTGAACCAGGTATGGATGATTTTGATAAATCAAGACTCCATGCTAGCAATTTCTACTCCTCTCCCTGATGCCAGTTAATACTTGAGTTAAACTTTTCATGTGCATAAGGTAAATGAAATTCTGAGATAGACCACAAATTATTATTCTTTATTTTTTTATTTTGTAGTTTTTTTCATATTGTGAACTAACCCTACCAGTGTATCACAGTGTGTGACATAGTAGAGTCAAGTATATATTAAACAGGGTACAGCATCAAACACACTGCAATTAAAATGTATATTGCAAAACTTTAAAAGGAATCAAATGATACGCCAGAGGTCAAAGGTCACCTGTGTGGCCAAAGGTGGTGAATGAAAAAGGATTCAAATGGTGTTTGAACATTTGATTTTCGAATCAATCAATCAATCAATCAATCATAGCATTTGTAAAGCGCACTACATACCTGTGAGGGTCTCAAGGTGCTGGGGGGGAATGCTGCTACTGTTCGAAGAGCCAGGTCTTGAGGAGTCTCCTGAAGGTTAGAAGGTCTTTGGTCTGCCATAGGCGGATGGGGAGGGTGTTCCACATCTTGGCAGCGAGGTGGGAGACTGATCTGCCGCCGGCGATCACTCTTCGGATGCGGGGGACTGTGGCGAGGGCGTGATCTGCGGAGCAGAGTTGGCGGGCGGGGGTGTAGAGGTCGAGTCGTCTCTTGAGGTACGCTGGTCCGGTGTGGTGGAGTGCCTTGTGTGCGTGTGAGGAGCTTGAAGGTTATCCTCTTGTTGATGGGGAGTCAGTGCAGGTCTTTCAGGTGGGGTGTGATGTGGCTGCGGCGGGGGATGTCGAGGATCAGGCGTGCGGAGGCGTTCTGGATGCGTTGGAGTCGTTTCAGGAGTTTGGCTGGGGCTCCTGTGTAGAATGCGTTGCCGTAGTCCAGTCTACTGCTGACGAGGGCCTGGGTGACCATTCTTCTAGTTTCGGTGGGGATCCACTTGAAGATCCTGCGAAGCATGCGGAGGGTGTTGAAGCAGGAGGAGGAGTCGGCGTTGACCTGCTTTGTCATGGAGAGTGTGGAGTCGATGATGATCCCTAGGTTTCGTGCGTGGTTGGTGGGTGTAGGGGGTGCTCCTAGTGCCGTCGGCCACTAGGAGTCGTCCCAGGCTGAGGGGGTGGAGCAGAGGATGAGGACCTCCATCTTGTCCGAGTTCAGCTTCAGTTGGCTGTTCCTCATCCAGTCGGCGATGGCCTTCATTCCTTCGTGGAGGTTCTGTTTGGGCGGTGTGGGGGTCCTTGGTGAGCGAGAGGATCAGCTGGGTGTCGTCGGCATAGGAGATGATGTTTAGGTCATGCAGTCGGGCGACGTGGGCGAGTGGTGCCATGTAGACGTTGAACAACGTTGGGCTGAGAGATGAGCCTTGGGGTACGCCGCAGATGATCTGGGTGGCTTCGGAGCGGAAGGGGGGGAGGCGGACACTCTGGGTTCTCCCGGAGAGGAAGGAGGTGGTCCAGTCCAGGGCTTTCTCTTGGATTCCGGCGTCGTGGAGGCGTGCTCTTAGTGTGCGGTGGCAGACTGTGTCGAAAGCTGCTGACAGGTCCAGGAGGATGAGGGATTCCTCCGTTGTCGAGCATGATCCTGATGTTGTCGGTGGCGGCGATGAGGGCAGTTTCGGTGCTGTGATTGCTGCGGAACCTGGACTGGGACGGGTCCAAGAGGTTGTTCTCTTCGAGGAAGCTGGTCAGTTGTTTGTTGACGGCCTTTTCGATGACCTTTGCCTGGAACGTGAGCAGGGAGATGGGTCGGAAGTTCTTGAGGTCCTTGGAGTCCGCCTTGGGTTTCTTTAGTAAGACGTTGATCTCTGCGTGCTTCCAGCTCTCCGGGAAGGTCGCTGTCTCGAAGGAGATATTGATGGTTTTCCATTGGTGGGGTGCGATGGTGCTGCTGGCTTTGTTGAAGATGTGGTGTGGGCAGGGGTCTTCAGGGGATCCGGAGTGGACGGTGTTCATGATCTTGATGGTGTCGTCGTCGTTGATGTTGGTCCAAGCGAGCAGGTGGTTGGTGCGGGTGGTGGTCGTGGGATCGGGGGTGTCGGCTGTTGCCGGGGTGGCGACGGCGTCAAAGCTGTCGTGGATGTCTGCGATCTTGCGATGGAAGAAGGTGGCCAGCGAGTCGCACAGGTCTTGTGACGGTGGGATGTCTTTGGTGTTGGAGCTGGGGTTGGAGAGTTCCTTCACGATGCTGAAGCGCTCTTTGCTGTTGTGTGCGTTGTTGTCTAGGCGGTCTCTGAAGGCGGTCCTTTTGGTGGATCGGATGAGTTGGTGGTGTCGGCGGGTGGCGTTCCTGTGGGCTGTGTAGCTTTCCGGTGTTCTTTCACGGGTCCAGTTTTTTTCTAGTTTTCGGCAGGTTCGCTTGGAGGCCTGTAGGTCTTCGGTGAACCAGCTGGCTCTCTTACTAGTGTGGGTGTTGGGGGGCTTCTTGAGCGGGCGAGGGTGTTGGCGCAGTCGTTGATCCATTGTCTGAGGCTGCGGTCTGCGGCATCGGGTCGGTTGGGACTGCGGGTGGGCTCTGGGCGAGGGAGGCGGTTAGCTGGTCCTCGTTGATCTTACCCCAGCTGCGGCGAGGCATCTGCTGGGTGCGGGGGTGTGTGGAGGGGTTTCCGGAAGGTGAAGTGGTTGCAGCTGTCCAATGGAGTTTGGTGGTGCGCTCGAAGGGGACGTGGGTCCTCGCTGAGAAGATGGGGTCAAGCGTGTGGCCGGCGGAGTGAGTGGGTGATGTGACGAGTTGTCTGAGTCTGAGGTTGGCGAGGTTGTCGATCAGGGTGGAGGAGTTGGAGTCGTTGTTGTTCTCGAGGTGGAAGTTCAGGTCCCCGAGGAGGATGTAGTCCGTGGAGGCGAGGGCGTGTGTGCTGACGAGGTCGGTGATTGAGTCGCTGAACTGCGGTTGGGGTCAGGGTGTCTGTAGATGAGGGTGCCTCTGAGGGTGGTGTTGGGGTCGATGTGGATCTGGAAGTGCAGGTGTTCGGCAGTGCTGAGGGTGTCGTCGGCGTGTGTTGAGATTTTGAGAGTGTTTCTGTGGACAATGGCAATTGCTCCTCCTATTCCGTTGGTGCGGTCCTTGCGGGTGATCTTGTAGCCTTCCGGGATGGCTATGGCTATGTCGAACAAACAAACAAACCTTCCAAGATGCTCATTAATGGTTATTAACTATATTATCAGTGCATATATATCTGCTTAATCCCTCAAGATTATAATATGCAATCTAGAGGATTCTTTGAAATTACTTGTCTAGTTAACCTAATGGCAGAAACTAGCCAATTTCTCTACCTGTTAAATTTAAATTTAGTACAATTTATTTTTCATGTATCATTAAGTCTCACAAATAGCCTCAGAATGGTACACAGTACAACCACGTCTAGCAGACATATGGTCTTTTTTTCCATAGCTATTCATTGAGTTTCCTTGACAGTTTGAGAAATAACATTTCTGTGTCCGAATCACCTTTGTTAGCGCCATTACAGTATAGGTTTTCGTATTTCCAATGTGTGTCTCAGAGTCCCCAGTTGGTTGAGAGGTGGAAATTGGTGCGATGGCAGAGAGTTGTTATTACTGACCTCTTTCAATCACATAATAAGTGAGTGTCAAGCAAGTACAAAGATTAGGGGATGTTCTTGGGCCAAAAACTAAGAAAATCACCTAGAAGCCTCCCACCACCCCCACGAAAGCCTGGCTTGCCTGGCTAAAGATTCCTGCTCAGGAACACATATGCCTTCTAGTGATATTTGTATGAAAGGAATAGAGGATTGGTTCCTCTTAAAAAAAAAGGTAGAAAAGGAATACTGTTCCTGGTAGTGCTTGTCCAATCCAATCCTTGAATTAATGGCATATGCGCAATTAGCAGAAGTGAAATTACGAAAGACTTAGGGCCAGAGGTACGACCATGCAAATTAGCAACTCGCACTTTGCGAGAAACAGTGACTTCCAAATTACGAATCGCTAAATGGAATATACGACCAATTATGGCCCTCAATTTGAGGCTCGCAATTGAGTCGCATCGCAATTACCAGGCTCGTATTTAGGGAGTCTGTAATTGTCCGCAAATTGCGAGTGGGTGGCAAATTGATTGTGAGTGTGTCGCAAATTGATTGCAAAAGGGTAGCAAATTGCAAAAGGGTTGCAATTTGCAATCGCGGCTTCAAAAAGTGCTCGATCACTTCCTGGAACTGCAGAAGGGCCCCAAACCAGGAAGTGGTGCTCATAGTGATTTTCGCATAGCAGTAGTAGCACACAGTGGAGCCAGAAGAAAACTCATGACTGCATCCAGGCACCAAGCAAGTACTGCAATGGCCAGCCAGCACAGTGAGAAGGGAGCAAAGGAGCGCAAGCGCAAACTCAAGTTTTCAGAAACAGAATTGGAAATTCTCACAGATTGTTGCTGCAACCATGAACAGCTGTTTGACCGGGCTTCCCAGAATTTTCCAGAGTCAGAAAAGCTCAAGATCTGGAGGGAGATGCAGCAACAAACTTTTGCCCTAGGAGTCGCAGATAAGTCCATCGATGACCTCGAGAAAAAGTGGTTTGACCTGCGCTCTTGTGCTAAGGCAAGGATAGAAGCATGGCTGGGGCAGTCCCATGGGTCCGAAGTGGGACCATCTAATGCTCCCCACTCATCTGTGGAGCCACAACAGGATCCTGGACAGGACACAGAGGCAGTGTGTACCTCAGGGACCGTCCACACCTGTACAACGACCTCGGGTAAGTGCAAAATGCCTATTATTCAAACATACCTGCCAGTACCCGGCGGTCCACAGGCATGTATCAACATAGATACCCCTAGACCCTCTGTTTCAGGCGCCAAAAGTCGTAGGTGTTGCATCATGGGATATATAGTCAGGCACACAAAGAGTGGAGTAACTCTCTGACATGAGCTGACAAACCACTGAGCTAGTGTCTGACATGTGCACTTTCTTTTTTTTGCATGTACCATATAGACGTGTGCCAGTCCAGGACACACAAGAGGAAGCAGGGGAAGATCAGGACCTTGACCTGATAGAGGCAGAGCAGGATGTTCAGGCAGAGTCGCAGCCTAGTACCTCAGACAGCCAGGACAACACATCCCAGCAGGCTACAGCACTAGCTACAACTCCTGTCACCAGGGTCCGAGAGCTGCGTCCAATGCAGCGATTACTGAGAGGGCAACGGGCAAGGCGCTCTGGCAAGGCTTCCAGGCAGGCACGGATGGCCAGGTGGAAGCCAGTGGCATTGAGCAGGCAATGCTCCAAATTCAGCGGCTGCAACAAAGACAGTTGAGTGTTATCAACAGCAAGCTGGCCAATGGATTCACAAACAAAGCCCCCCCAAATGGCAGAAAACCAGGCCTGGACGGATGTCCTGACGAGGGTGATGAGACAACTGGCGATCAGTAGCCTGGCCTAGACAACTACCCTCCCCTCAAGACGCACACTGTCCCTGCAGGTGGAAATGGGCCACTATAGTGGAGATGTGCAGAATGACTGCTGCTCTTGAGGCAATACAGACCTCCAGTGTTCTCACAAGGGCAACGAGGGATGCTCCTGATAGTGGGGTATCCAGCCACAGATCCGTCTCCACTGCAGAGAGACACATGCTGCGTAGGAGCAGCAGCAGGCAACCCACATCCTCACAGGATAAAACCCAACAGGTAACCTGAAGAGGCAGGAAGTGACTGGACATTGCATGTGTACCATGCTATTGCCCCCCAGAACCATTGTTGGCAGTGGAGTAACCGCCCTTTGTCAAATTGTTTTTGATTATATTGACCATGAAGGTCATGTTGTCCTGCAGTTCCTTACTGATTACCCTGATGATAAATGATTTATTGTGAAATCTGATACTAGTCTTGTCATTTGTGGACGTGTATGAGAGTAGGATCTGCTTCACATGGGTACCCCCACTTTTTGCTGGTGTTTCACTGTTTTTTGATCTTAGTCTAGCTGTGGCCCTGCTAATCAGGACCCCTGCCTAGCTGCTTCCTCTCTAAAATGATTTCCATGTACATTAGGCACATTCCTAATTGGATTCTAGAGTGCCTTATAAGCCCCTAGTATATGGTACCTAGGGCATAGGTACCTCAGAGGCCTACCAGGGGCTGAAGCATGTATTATGCCACCCCTGGGAAACACTTCAAAATGACACCACAGGTCTGCTACTGCAGCCTGGGTAAGGTGGTGCCTGCACCCCTTACAGTGGTATAGGCTACCTATATCACTACCATTGTACACACATATAAAACCTATAAGTCACTCCTATGGCAGGCCTTAACAATCCTGAGGGCAGAGTGCTTGGTTTTGTATGTGAGAGGGTACCCCTGCATGAGCAGAGCCTCTCTGCAGCGTTCGGAGTACATCCTCTGATGCTGTTTGTGGTGCAGCCAGACCTTATACTCTTAAGTGCATTATAACCTCGTGGTAAATGCTATCTTTGGACTGGCTGCACGGAAACATGTCGTGTCTGGCCTCCTGCTGCTGACCAAAACTCCAGCAGGGGAGGTCTGGACAATAGGTTTCCTGTCTCAGGGAGGTGTAACCACCTCCCCAGACAGGCATATGTGTATTGGGGCTGGGCGGGAGCACTCGCTGGTGCTTTGAAGTCCTGCACTGGGGGCACACTTGGTGTCCCTGTACATAGTCCAGTTCAAACCGGTTGCAGGGTCTACCTGCCCCTGCTCTGGCGCGAAACTGGTGAAAGGAAATGGATGTAACCACCCCTCTTTCCAAACCCTCCCATAGGTGGGTCCCTAGAGTATGTCCAACCCCCAAACGTTGTATAAGTATGGGAACTTGAGACTTTAGATTACCCTGGACGAAACTCTGCAACATATATCCTGGACCTTCGATGTTCTATTTCAACTAGAAGACTGAAGAAATCTCCCTTGGGGTCAAGGAGTGACTCCCCTGCTTGGCAGGCACCAAAGAAGCAACTGACCGGTCTGCAATTCTGAAGCTCCCGCCGGACGCTGAAGTCTCTGCATCCCCAGAAGTGGATTTCCAGACTTCCCCGAGGCTATCCTGAGTCCACAGCAAAGCTGAGGCCCGTGGCTATCGTGGGTGATGTGGAACCGTGACCCCTGGACACCGTGATTTTTTGCTGAGCCATCATCTTCCTGGTCTTCCTCAAAGTTGTTCTTTGGGCTCAGAGTAGCCCCAGCCTTGAGCACCTCCTGCACCGAAGATCTCTGGCCTCCACTACACGAGTGACCCGTGGGCCGGTTTCAAGTGCGACCACTCGAGGCTCCTTTGCGATCGCTAGCCTGTTGGCTAGTGGGTCCCCACGAAGGCGACTCCTCTACTGAATGGGCTTTCCTGGTTGCTCCAGACGTGCCCCACCTTACCCTCGCTGGGTGAGTCCCCCAGACCCTGCTGGTCTGCACCGACGTCTTTTCTCTGTTTCCAATTGACTTGCCGTTGCCAAGGCTTGTTGGGTCCATCTGGTCGCCGACACTGCAGCACTCGACAGACTTTGTGGGACAGCTCGAATCCAGCTCCTAGCTGTCATCAATGCCTCCTGGACCTCGTGGCTGAAGAGTCAAGACACCCGTCAACTCACCTGAAGCACCCGACATCTGTGGGCATTGGACTATCGTGCCCCTGGTCACTGGTTAGTGACCCAGACTCTGTCCCCTCTGCTTTCAGGTTCCTTCCATCCTAGATCCAGGCTTGGATCTCGCCGGACACTTCTCCTCTTCACGGCAGCAGCACTTGTTTGCTAGCTTCCATTGAAAACAGCGACGCGACCCAACACCAAAAGACACCTATGCACCCGGCTTTCCTGGGTGAGGTAACTCGAGTACTCCGGTGCTCCCGTAGGTGTTGGCCCTAGACACCTCTAAGTCCAAAAGAGTTCGCTCGTAGTCATCCTCTAAGTGTCCCTAAACTCTTAATTTCCAACCGCGACTTTCCCCATAGAAGTAAACGGCGATTCGTGGCTGTGTTCTCACACTGCCGCACCCTCCGTGGGTCCCCTGTGTCACTACCTTGGGTGGTTCCTTGTGGTCCAAGCACTTCTACTGGCTCTAGGCCTTGTGTCTAGTTCAGTCGTGGTTCTTATACCACTTTATTGGTATATGGTTTGGTACGCCCCTAGGGCCCAAACGTGTATTTGTGCTTTTACTATTGAATACTGACTTGTAACTTAATTACTTCGAACTCCAGCCTCATAAAGAGACTAGAGGGGTGTGTTTTATCTTAAATACATATATTTTAAATATATACCTGGTGTGGTTGTCTTTTCATTTGGTCATTCAGGAGATTATAGACTAGTAAAACAAGCTGCTTTACATTCCTTCAAGACTTAGCCTGAAGGCTGCTCTCCACTAGGATAGCTTTCAATAAAGGTTGCCTTTAACCTATCACCATAAGGGGTTGTTTGGACTGATACAAGGTGCCCACTATAACTAGTGGACAGCATATATCAGGCCAACTTCTCACATTGGTGTGCAGCGTGTGGGATTCCAGCTTGCTATTGTTTTACCAGATAATCTCAATTGAATTGATCAACTGAAAACCACTAAAGGTACCTTAGGTACATATAATATCAAGTTTAGTATACAGTAAGTTCTACTGAACTTAGAGTTGTGTGTCAAGGGCTTAGCACACCCTTTCTACAACTCAAGAGAGTTTAGTAGGCCACACTAGTGTAGGTAGTGCAATACACCACACCACCCTAGTAATGTCTAATCAGCCAGGAACCAGTGGGTCCCTGCAAGAAGCCAGTGGGCTTCTCCCCTATAAATATGAGGATCTCACCTTTGCTCAGCTTAGGGCCTTATGTTCCATTAGGAAGTTGAAGACAGCAAAATCCCAACCACCCAGCATCTTTTAAAGATACTCAAGCTGGATGATCTCCCAGGGTCTGAAGGGGTAGGCAGAGTGGGTGGGGCAGCAGTTGAGAGTGGATCTGGGGGTGGAACTCCCCCTGGCCCAAACTCTGCTGCTGACCAGACTGATGACAATGATCAGGATCTGGTGACAACAGCTCAACAGGATGTGGAGGATGAGCACAATGCTCCCCCTCTTTGTCCCTCCAGGAAGAGTTGAAAATAGGGTTAGAAGGAATAGATCTCTCTCAAGGGAGTCTGTTCAGTCTAACTCACCTGTAGGGACCTCTGTTTCTTCTCACAGAGGGAGGAAAACCTCCCAACCTCCCATGAGAGGAGAGAGAGACTGCTGAAGGATGAGCAAGATAAGTTTAACCTCAGAAAGCAGCAGATGGCCCTAGATAGGGAAGCCCTAGAGCTCTACAGAGCTAGCAAAAAGGAAGGACTAGAGTCCCTCGGTGGCAGCAATTTCCCTAGAGATAGGGAGAGGTCTTATGACCATAGAAACCTAAGAAAGATTGCCCCTCCCTACCAGAGTGGGGATGACATCCACAAATGGATAACTGCCTTGAAGAGGGCCTGTAAAGTACAGAGGGTCCCCCAAGGGCAGTGGGCAGCAATCTTATGGTTCTCCTTTGCAGACAAAGGTAGAGATAAGCTCCTCACTGTAAGAGAAGATGATGCTGATGATTACCAGGTCTTGAAAAGTGCACTGATAGATGGGTTTGGCCTAACCACGGAACAATACAGGTTAAAGTTCAGGGATACCCAAAAGGCACAAAATCAAGACTGGGTGGACTTTGTTGACTGTGCTGCTAAGGCTCTGGAAGGTTGGTTATTGGGCAGTAAAGTGTGTGACTTCGTAGGATTGTACAATCTGATAATGAGGGAGCATATTCTTAATAACTGTCAAAATCAGCTGTTGCACCAGTACCTAGTAGACTCTGATCTGACCTCTCCCCAAGAATTGGGAAAGAAGACAGACAAATGGGCCAGAACCACCAGGGTGAGGCAGAAGGTACAGAACCAAGGTGGTGACCCAAAGAAGCAAGAATCTAAGAACTCTGACAAGGGTGGGGAGACGGGTAAAGACCAGAAGTCTTCACAAGGTCCCCAAAAATATTCTTCAGGTGGGGAGTCACAGTCCAACAAAAGGAAAGGCCAAAAGAAACCATGGTACAAAGTCTGTAAGCAAAAGACACACTGGATCAGTGATTGCACCAAGTCCAAAGAGACTACTCCAGCCCCCACCAATGCCCCTAAGGCACCAGTTACTATTGGTGGTGGGAATACACAAGCCAAGGGTATAGTAGGGTTGACCCTGGGTACTGAGTTGGGTTCTGGCCTAGTCAGATAAACCACTCAGGCTGTTCTTGTCTGTGATGGAGGCATGGATATGACCCCCTCTGTGATTCCCAGGAACTTGGGCAAGTACCGGCAACACCCTTTAATCAATGGAGTACAGGCTTTGGCATTCAGGGACACAGGAGCAAGTGTCACCATGGTGACAAAAGATCTTGTGGATCCTTGGTGAAATGTACCAAGTGACCAATCAGAACAGACCATTCTCTGGCAGTTGTTAACTTCTCCTGGGGAGGGGTAACTGGCCTTAAGAAGGTTGACGTGAGTGCAGACCTACCAGTCGAATGCTTGCTTGGCAATGGTCTAGAGACCTCAGCTTGGGCAGAAGTAGAGCTCAGGACTCATGCAGAAATGCTGGGCATCCCTGCAGATGTGTTTGCTGTGACCAGGTCACAGGCCAAAATGTCTGAAACTGAACAGGCCTTGGATTGTGGAAAAATGGACCAAGTGCCATCCAAGAGGAGGAGCAGAAGGGTTAAGGCGAGCCTTCCCCCTGACTCAGAAGGAGGATCATACTCTTGAGGGAGATGATCACAGTCCTGAAGAAGGAACTGTCCCAGATGAGCTTGAGCCTGATCAGGGTGAGTTCTTGGGGACAGGAGGCCCTTCCCGGCCAGTTCTGAGCCAGGAGCAGCAGAGCTGCCCCTCTCTTAAACCCCTCAGACAGCAAGCTGCTGCTGAGGCTGCTGGGAGTGCTAGTGGTACCCATAAGGTGTATTGGGATGATGGACTCCTGTACTCAGAGTGTAGAGACCCCAAGCCTGGTGCCACCAGGAAGTTGGTTATACCTCTGAAGTTTAGGGGCTTCCTATTGACCCTAGCCCATGATATCCCTTTAGCAGGTCACCTGGGCCAGAACAAGACTTGGGACATACTTGTCCCTACCTTTCACTGGCCCCACATGTCTGAAGACACAAAGGAGTTGTGTCGCTCCTGTGTAACCTGCCAAGCCAGTGGCAAAGCAGGTGGCACTACAAAGGCCCCCCTGATACCACTACCTGTGGTGGGGGTGCCCTTTGAAAGGGTATGGATTGACATTGTTGGTCCCATGGATCCCCAAACAGCATCTGGGCACAGATTTATCCTAGTGGTAGTGGATCATGCTACCAGGTACCCAGAAGCTATTCCCCTTAGGACCGCTACAGCACTTGTGGTGGCAAGGGCCCTGTTGGGAGTTTTCTCAAGAGTGGGTTTTCCTAAGGAGGTGGTATCAGACAGAGGTACCAACTTCATGTCTGGTTACTTAAGGGCAATGTGGAAGGAGTGTGGAGTGACTTACAAATTCGCCACACCCTATCACCCACAATGCAATGGTTTGGTTGGAAGGTTCAACAAAACCTTAAAGGGCATGATTAAAGGGCTCCCAGAAAAGCTTTGGCGAAGATGGGACATTCTTTTGCCCTGCATTTTGTTTGCATACAGGGAGGTGCCACAAAAGGGGGTTGGCTACAGCCCCTTTGAACTTTTGTTTGGTCACCCTGTCAGGGGTCCATTGTGTTTGGTGAAGGAAGGATGGGAGTTACCTCTCAAGCCCCCAAAGCAAGACATAGTGGACTATGTACTTGGTCTCCGCTCCAGGATGGCTGAGTACATGAAAAAGGCAACTAAAAACCTTGAGGCTAGCCAGGAACTGCAAAAAGTCTGGCATGACCAAAAGGCTGTACTGACTGTTTACCAGCCAGGACAGAAAGTGTGGGTGTTGGAGCCTGTGGCCCCAGCAGCTCTCCAAGACAAATGGAGTGGGCCCCACACTATTGTCGAACAGAAGGGAGAGGTTACCTACTTAGTAGACCTAGGAACTCCAAGGAGTCCCCACAGGGTTCTCCATGTCAACAGGGTAAAGCCATATGTAGACAGGGCTGACATGGGCTTGCTCATGGCTACTGATGAGGGACAGGAGGAAGAGAGTGACCCACTCCCTGACCTCCTCTCACAGAACCCTGATGATGGGTCAGTTGATGGTGTGGCCTTGGCAGGCAGCCTCACTGCCCAGCAACAAGCTGATTGTAGACAGGTGCTCAAACAGTTCAGAAACATGTTTTCTCTGACTACCTGGTGCACTCATGAAGTGGACACCGGGGACAGTCTGCCTATTAAAAATAAGATTTATAGGCAACCTGACCGTGTCAGGGACTGTATCAGGACAGAAGTTCAGAAAATTTGGGATTTGGGAGTTATTGAACCCTCAGATATCCCTTGGGCTAGTCCAGTGGTCTTTGTGCCAAAACCTCACACCAGTGGTGGGAAAAGAGAGATGAGGGTTTGTGTGGACTACAGGGGTCTCAATGCAGTCACTAGGACTGATGCCCATCCAATTCCAAGGGCAGATGAGATTATGGACACTTTGGGCTCAGCCAAGTACCTTAGCACATTTGAATAGACAGCTGGCTACTGGCAGATCAGACTAGCTGATGATGCTAAGCCAAAAACAGCATTTTCGACCCCAAGTGGGCCCTACCAATTTGTGGTGATGCCCTTTGGTTTGAAGAATGCACCTGCCACTTTCCAAAGGTTGGTGAATACAGTTCTCACAGGTCTGGAAGCCTACAGGGCAGCTTATCTAGATGATATTGCTGTCTTTAGCTCCATCTGGGAGGGTCACCTGGTCCACCTAAGGAATGTTTTGGAGGCCCTGCAAAAAGCAGGCCCCACTATCAAGGCCACCAAGTGCCAGATAGGGCAGAGTCAGGTTGTGTACCTGGGCCACCTTGTAGGTGGAGGTCAGGTTCAACCACTGCAGAGCAAAATTCAGACTATCATGGACTGGGTTGCTCCAACCACCCAGACTCAGGTGAGAGCCTTCTTAGGCCTGACTGGGTACTATAGGAGATTTGTCAAGGGGTATGGATCAATAGTGACATCCCTGAATGACTTAACTTCTAAGAAAATGCACAAAACATTTCAGTGGACAGCTAGCTGTCAAAAGACATTTGATGACCTGAAACAAGCCATGTGCACTGCTCCCATTCTACAGAGTCCTGATTACTCCAAGAAGTTAATTGTCCAAACAGATGCATCTGAATTGGGGGTAGTGGCTGTACTGTCACAATTGAATGATGAAGGTCAGGATCAGCCAGTAGCTTTCATAAGCAGAAGGCTGACCCCTGGAGAGAAACGTTGGTCAGCCATTGAGAGGGAGGCCTTTGCTGTGGTTTGGGCTCTGAAGAAGTTGAGGCCATACTTGTTTGGTACTCACTTCCTTGTTCAGACAGACCATAAGCCCCTCTTATGGCTAAAACAAATGAAGGGTGAAAACCCCAAACTGCTTAGGTGGTCCATTTCCCTACAGGGGATGGACTTTACAGTGGAACATAGACCTGTGAGTAACCATGCCAATGCAGATGGACTCTCTAGGTATTTCCACTTAGAACATGAAGACTCAACTGGTCGGGGTTAGTTTAATATCCCTATGTTGGGGGGGGGGGTTGTGTAGGAGAGTAGGATCTGCTTCACATGGGTACCCCCACTTTTTGCTGGTGTTTCACTGTTTTTCGACCTTAGTCTGGCTGTGGCCCTGCTAATCAGGACCCCAGCCTAGCTGCTTCCTCTCTAAAATGGTTTCCATGTACATTAAGTACATTCCTAATTGGATTCTGGAGTGCCTTATAAGCCCCTAGTATAGGGTATACTATGTACCTAGGACATAGGTATCTCAGAGGCCTACCAGGGGCTGAAGCATGTATTATGCCACCCCTGGGAAGCACTCCAAAATGACACCACAGGTCTGCTACTGCAGCCTTGGTAAGGTGGTGCCTGCACCCCTTACAGTGGTATAGGCTACCTATATCACTACCACTGCACACACATATAAAACCTATAAGTCACTCCTATGGCAGGCCTTAACAATCCTGAAGGCAAAGTGCTTAGTTTTTATGTGAGAGGGTGCCCCTGCATGAGCAGAGCCCCTCTGATGCTGTTTGTGTTGCAGCCTGACCATATACTCTTAAGTGCATTATAACCTCGTGGTAAATGCTAACTTTGGACTGGCTGCGCGGAAACATGTCGCGTTTGGTGTCAAACACTTTGGAATACTACCCCCCCACCCCGCCAGTTCTGGCAGCGGGGGTAGCAGTCCACCCTTCTAGAGGGAGAGACATGTTTAAACTGGTCTACCCGGTAAAGACTTTCTAAAGCCCTGGCATCACAAAATGGATGCCAATGCCACAGACACGGGTCTGGCCTCCTGCTGCTGACCGAAACTCCGGCAGGGGAAGCCTGCACAATAGGTTTCCTGTCCCAGGGAGGTGTACCCTCATCCCCAGACGGGCAGATGTGTATTGGGGCTGGGCGGGTGCACTCGCTGGTGCTTTGAAGTCCTGCACTGGGGGCACACTTGGTGTCCCTGTGCATAGTCCAGTTCAAACCGGTTGCAGGGGCTACCTGCCCCAGCTCTGGTGCAAAACTGGACAGAGGAAATGGGTGTAACCACCCCTCTTTCCAAACCCTCCCATAGGTGGGTCCCTAGAGTATGTCCAACCCCCAAACTTTGTATACGTATGGGAACCCAGTCCTTGAGACTTTAGATTACCCTGGTCGAAACTCTGCAACATATATATCCTGGACCTTCGACGTTCTATTTCAACTAGAAGACTGAAGAAATCTCCCTTGGGGTCAAGGAGTGACTCCTCTGCTTGGCAGGCACCAAAGAAGCAACCGACTGGTCTGCAATTCTAAAGCTCCTGCCGGACGCTGACGTTTCTGCATCCCCCAGAGGTGGATTTCCAGACTTCCCCTAAGATACCCTGAGTCCACAGCAAAGCTGAGGCCCGTGGCTATCGTGGGTGACGTGGAACTGCGACCCCTGGACACTGTGATCTTTTGCTGATCCATCATCTTCCTGGTCTTCCTTGAAGTTGTGCATTGGGCTCCGAGTAGCCCCAGCCTTGAGCACCTCCTGCACCGAAGATCTCTGGCCTTCACTCCACGAGTGACCCGTGGGCCGGTTTCAAGTGCGACTGCTCGAGGCTCCTTTGCGATTGCTATCCCGTTGGCTAGTGGGTCCCCATGAAGGCTCCTCTTCTGATTGGGCTTTTCTGGTTGCTCCAGATGTGCCCCGACTTATCCTTGCTGGGTGAGTCCCCCTGACCTTGCTGGTCTGCACCGACGTTCTTTCTCTGTTTCCAAGTGACTTGCCGTTGCCAAGGCTTGTTGGGTCTATTCTGGTCGCCGACACCGCAGCACTCGACAGCCTTTGTGGAACAGCTCTAATCCTGCTCCTGGTCATCGTTGACGCCTCCTGGACCTCGTGGCTGAAGAGTCAAGACACCTGTCAACTCACCTGAAGCACCCGACATCTGTGGGCATTGGACTATCGTGCCCCTGGTCACTGGTAAGTGACCCAGACTCTGTCCCCTCTGCTTTCAGTTTCCTTCCATCCTAGATCCAGGCTTGGATCTTGCTGGACACTTCTCTTCACGGCAGCAGCACTTCTTTGCCAGATTCCATTGAAAACAGCGACGCGACCCGACACCATTTGACACCTATGCACCAGGCTTCCCTGGGTGAGGTAACTCGAGTACTCTGGTGCTCCCGTGTGTGTTGGCCCTAGACACCTCTAAGTCCAAAAGGGTTCGCTCGTAGTAATCCTCTAAGTGTCCTTAAACTCTTAATTTCCAACCGCGACTTTCCACATAGAAGTTAACGGCGATTCGCGGCTGTGTTCTCACACTACACGCATCCCCCGTGGGTCCCCTGTGTCACTACCTTGGGTGGTTCCTTGTGGTCCAAGAACTTCTACAGGATCTAGGCCTTGTGTCCAGTTCAGTCGTGGTTCTTATACCATTTTATTGGTATATGGTTTGGTACGCCCCTAGGGCCAAAACGTGTATTTGTGCTTTTACTGTTGAATACTGACTTGTAACTTAAGTACTTCGAACTCCAGCCTCATAAATAGACTAGAGAGGTGTGTTTTATCTTAAATACATATATTTTAAATATATACCTGGTGTGGTTGTCCTTTCATTTGGTCATTCAGGAGATTATAGACTGGTAAAACAAGCTGCTTTACATTCCTTCAAGACTTAGCCTGAAGGCTGCTCTCCATAGCTACCACTAGGATAGCTTTCAATAAAGGTTGTCTTTAACCTATCACCATAAGAGGTTGTTTGGACTGATACAAGGTGCCCACTATAACTAGTGAACAGCATATATCAGGCCAACTTCTCACGGGAAGGTGTAATGTAAATGGATGCATCTTACCATGAAAAACATTGTTTGGCTATGTGGTCCCTGCGTCGTCTCCCCTGTGCTGCTCTACTCTGCTAAATTGGGTGTCGAACAGGTGGGCCAGGGTCATCGTCCTCTGGGTCGGAACCAGAAACCTCAATGGGTAGGCCCCTCCTGCAGGCAATGTTGTGAGGAATTGCACATGCCTGAACTATTTTGCTAGCTGTTACAGGCTCATACAGGCTCATACTGCAAGACCCCACCACTTTTTTGCATGCAGCGGAAGTGCGATTTAAGGATGTCAAAGGTGCACTCAATCATACTGCTTGTGCGTTTCTGTGCACTGTTGTACCATCTCTCGTATGGGCTGTTGGGATTCAAGTAGGGCATGAGGATCCATGGCCTGTCAACTGGTGAGACAAATATAAGGGTGAGACCACTTAGAGAGAGTAATGTTTGAACTAATATATTTCACTCTGTACATCACATTGCATTACCTAGTAGTTATCCTTTGTCAAATTCCCCCCTTTCTAGTCATGGGTGGTCCCTGGAAATTTTGCTACAATGTCTATGATGATGTGTTGTGCATTGCAGACTACCCCAATGTTTAGTTAATGTGTGCTCTTGTATTGAAGGATGGATTAGGGACATATAGGCACGTTGATCCCATCTAAGTAGCCAATTACTTGTGGAATCTTGCTATCCAGTAAAATTGTGTTATTGTATTCTGAATTTCTGTAGCATCCTTGGCAGGTAGATTTGTTTGTGTATGTGGTGGATCACGGCATCAAGGAATTTGTGGAAGAAACACAAAAGCGCACTCTACAACATCCCTCCAGCCACTGCAATGACATCTTGGCAACTTCCAGTGGCCAATAGGTGGAAGGAGAACAATGCCTGGACATGGATGAGGACTACATTGTTGCGCTGAGTTCTGCTTTCTAGTTGTGGCTTCAAGATGTCTATTAGCTCTAGAATCACACTGCTACGCAGCCTGTTTTAGTCATATATCTCTTCCTCTGTCTTGTTAAACATGGTTAGCCTGACTCTGAAAATACTCTCCTGTCTCGGCCTCTTCTGTTGAGCAGCCAAATTTCGCATCCTCCTCGCTATCACTTACTGGGCAGCCATTGTAGTAAGATTTATGATGCATTCTAGGCCTGTTTTTATAGGTTGGGCTATGTTACTACCTGGTTTTGATTCATGGTAAATTGCATGGGCAAATGGGTCATTTTGCGCTTACTCGCAAATTGTGACTCGTCTGTACATGAAAGTTTGTGACACACAAATAGCGAGTCGCTATTTGAGACACCCAAATTCTGACCACATATTTTTGTGGCTCGGTAATCTGTCACATCTCAATATCGGATTTTCGACTGCCTATCGTACATCGCGTACGGCTCATTTTGCATGCACTAATGGTTTTGCAACTGTTTTGTGAGTCGCAAAACTATTGTACATCTGGACCTAAGAGCCAAGGTTACTGAATGGATGAGCACATCACGGCCATGATTTGTATTATTGAGGTGACTAGAAATGTGTTATTTCCATGACTCATTTCAGAGGATTACTCATAGGTCAAACTTCCATGTGTGCTCAAGGGAAACCTATGGCATGTAAGATTTATTTTGCACTTGATAGAGCATGTTATTTACAGGCAGTTTTGCCCTAACACTGCTTGTGCTGAGACTCCACATTAAATGTGGGTCCCATACTGTGGGTTTGGAAACTATGTAATTAAAAACATATTTTAAATTGTTACTCTTCATGGTGAAAAATAATTCCATAAAATGTCTTCTCTTGTTATGCACACAATGATAAAATTGAATATTTTGGTAATCTTTCCAACACCTCCTACACCACTCACTGTCATTCAGGTGCATGCTATGTTTGCAGATGATTACTAGAAATCCATAATCTCTTTGACTTGTGGTTCCTCGACCACTCATCTGCTACTCTATTAAGGTATCACTGGGACAGGAATTGTGATAGTGTCTCTAACTTTGTGTAACTTCTGCACACAGAGGACACCCCATTGTGCAAAACAAAAATGTTTCTGGATTTCTGAAGTGTCTACACCACACATCGATTAGCAGCTACTTTTAAATATGAAAATCACACTTATGCTTGACAAATCTTCGAGATTCAGTTTCAAAGGATCTCATTATTACACTTTTTGCTTCATTGAACATCAGGGGAACTGTTCTTCAAGCCTCACTTCATGCTTTGTACAAGACACATAAGCATTTTGATCTTGGTCACATTTGGAAAATTGTCTTCTGCATGACAGAATAACTTAAAAATTGCTTTCTCGGTGCTAATCAAAATCGTTGCCCAACGTTAATTCCTTAATAATTTTCTTCTAAGTATCCAAGTGTGATCTGAGCAATACATAACACCATTTCCTTTGTAAGTGCTTTGACTTTTCTGATTAGCACACATTGAAATACACCTTCGCAGAAGTTCCGTTTTGAATACTAACCTGGAATATATATTGCTCCACAGGACAGCGCTCACTTGCTGGCACCCATTTGGCAACTATGGGATGGGAAGAAGGTCATTGCTTCTACTAAGCGTGATTAAAGATATTTCCTTGGGGTTTAAGACCATTCTAAGGTACAGAGAGTCAGTGGCCTCAAAATGGAGGTTCACATCACATTGTCTATACTGGACCTTTCCATTGGTAAATCAGTGGCCTCTGAATGAAGGTTCAATTTGCCCTTCGCAATGGTAGATCTTCCTGTTGATAAATCGCTTGTCTTAGAATTAAGCTGCATATTTCCTACGTACACTTTAGCTATCCAGTGAGTGTTTACCTATGAACTAATTCTAAATCTGGCTCTTCTCTTACCTTTTAAGACCCTCAATTTCAACCTGCAGTCTTGGGCAACTATAGCTCAAGAACCAACTTTGGATCAAAGGTCATAAATTGGTCACTTTCTACAACAACATTTAAGTTACATTTGATTCTCATGCCTAGAAAACACGTGACAACGCAGCTTCATCAGGGAATGTTGGTAATGTAACACATCTGGTATGTGAGATTTCTATTACAGAGGTTGGTATTGGAACATTATTCTAGAGCAAACCACTGGGGGGGATTGAGTTGTCTGCTGATGATCTTGCATGTCACTGACTACCTGATCACATTCCTCTATCTCCACTCTTTAATTCACTTCAGACAAATAAATAAGGGTTTTACTTATCTGTACTGAATGCAAGACGTAAATGACAAATGAGGAGAGGGGGCGACTTAAAACCCACTCCTCTTGAACCTCCAAGATCGGAATTTGGATTGGTTCAATTCACTTCCCAGTCCTCTGGCATATTGTCCACAGCAGTAAACATTTGCCTTGTATCCTCTTTTTCTTAGGTAGGAAATGGACATTCACCAATGCTAATTTAAAAGGTTGCAGTGAAATGATAACATGTTGGTAACATATAATCTGCATCACTCTGTCAAAGCATAAACCGAAATTGTAGGAAAATATGGGGAAATGATTCTGATGGAAGTGCATTAATAACACAGGGCACGTGCCATGCCTGTGACTGCCAACCAAGGGACTGGCAGCTTTCACCAGACTGGTGCTGGTGTACAGAGGGGGAGAGGAAGGGTCGAAGGTGTTTCCCCAGTGTGGGGTGAGAGGCACAATCCACAGGCTACTAAAGGAGTTAGGTTAGAAATAATAAATTGCTATTTTGCTTTGTCTTTTAGTGCCTATAAACTTATATAGGATCTGCGCATTTAGACAAACATACACTATAGGATTGGTGTCAGACTGATTCTGGACACCCCTACCAGGTATGTTAGCCTGTATACCAGCTAGCTCACAGTGCCACTAGAAACCCCTCTTACCAAGGAGAGAATAGTTCTTGGCAACTATCGAACATGACAATCCTTATTGCTCAAGATCGTGGAAACCGTGTACTACTTTTCCCTCAGCCACTCGTGCTCACTTTGTCTCAGAGAGATACACAGAATAAACGGTGGGGATTTTTTTCAATAAGCATTTATTGAACCAGCGTCATTCTTGTGTAAAATAGGTGTGCTGAAATAATCATTTGACAGTAATAGACATAAATGATTATATGCACTAACAGAGTATAAGGATGGTAGATTTCTACCATCGTGCTAAAACAATGAATACAGGCAAGTATATAAAATACATGACAGTAAAATGCGTACTCCTACGATGCGACCCTAACCACATTTACCTAAGTGTACATAGCATGTATGTGGGTGTAAAGCTAGGATAAAGTCAACCCCATTAGCTGAAGTGAGTGACTGTGGGACCTCATCTTGGTCTCGAGATGGACACCCTGCAAGGGATGTCAGACCACTGTGAGCTGGAGTGTCTGCGTGCAGGAACCTCAGCCTCTCGCGTCAGTGTGTCGGCATGGAAGTCCTTTTCTCCTCTGACTACCTCGGCAAGATATGGTGTATATATACCCAAAGTGGTACCCCCTGGGGACATACCTTGCTGTGTCATGTCGGTCTAGGATGACGGAAGGACTGACCCTTTTACATAGTTATTATGAGGAGATGGTAGGCCTGCTGTCCTGCTGTGATTCCAAGAAACTTCATGCATAATGAATGAGGCTTAAGCTTCTCGGCAAAAACCCCATGTCATCTTTAGGCATTATCGTAACTAGGTAAAAGGTCAGTCCTAAGAACTGTTATGCATTGTAATATCAGGGGAATGTAGGGAAAGGTGCATTTATTACCTGAGCCGATATCGGGGTACCTATATGGAACATAACAGTTTCAGCATCATAGCACTGCCATTTCTTGGTGCCGTAAGAGGTATTTCTATTACCCAATATATTTGTGCTCAGTTTACTGTCCTCTGAAGTACAGAATAGTGAACTGACCTTGCAAGGATCTAATCAAAACTGGTGACCTACAGATAACCGAACATGGCAACAGCTAGGGTTAAACTCGCTGAGCCACCTTGCGACTTGATGTAAGTAAAATATATGTGGACTTGAGATATGGGGGTATAGTACGCATCCTTAAAGGCCTGCATTGGAGGTGACCAACACTGTCAAGGGGTCACTCAGCAGTGACACCCCAGTGTACCATACACTGAGAGCAAACTAGAATCACATTATCATCATTAAAACTGAGGGCTTTCAGGTATGTCACCCTCTGGATGGAATATTATACCATGTGGGGCGTCAATGTTAGAGGGCGTGCAACTTTTTTCATTGGGGTGGCCTGTCATTCTTTGCTACATGACTGCAACAAATACTCAACAGAACACTTGCAACAGTAGGCCCGCCTCCCATCCAATACCGTTCAGATATTCTATATAGTTGGATATGTAATTTAATGTAAAATCCACTTCTATAGCGCTACTATCACTCCAAGGAGTATCTTGGCGCTCACAAGCTCACAACAGTACACATGATAATAACTATCACACACGGCTGTGCACACCTCTCCGGTCTGCATTGGGCAGCACAGAGTTAAGTGGACACGGTCTGCACAAAATTATATATTGCACCACGTAAAAAACATGCAACAAAAAACATCAGACAGACAATTAACAGAGTGCCCAGACCTCCAATAGTCCATACAGTTGGGTATTATAGAGTTCACACTATGAATTAGTAATAAACAATCACAAACACCAACAGAACACATTAGTCAGAACAAAGTACACTCATCCAACAAAGTTCAGAGACATAATATAGTTGCACTTCATAAAGACAGACATGTTTTAAGGCATGGACCCCAACTTCCAAGGGCTTCCTGGTAAAGTGAGTGGGACAGTCGAAATTCCTGTCATAATGACATTGCTCTTAATAAGCAGCGTAACTTTTTAATTTGAGAGCCGAGAATGCAGAGCAGAAACGTAGGGCCATATTTAATAAGGACTGGCAAAGGGAAAAGCCAAACAAAGTGACGCAAAGCAGTACACATTCTTGCAAGGGTATTTATTTTCCAGTGCAAAAGGTAGTTTGTGCTGGAAAGGGGCACATTTTTCCAGCAGAAATAGCTTTTAAACCGCTTGGCACCATTTTGTGTCAAGAGAAACATTACTTGAGTGTTGTGGTGACTGGGTGGATTAGCAGTGCACAAGCACCCATAGGTTTTTACCCAAAGCAAAATCTACTAAGATATCCAACCCTGGCTTTGCATCAGAAACATTACACCTTCTTGAAGCAGACCAAACATTCCACATATTGCTTATGTACTTTTCTGTGCAACATACATATAATGGGTGGAGTATTTAGGAATTGGTCTAGGCATAGGGTTTTGTATTGGAGGAGTATGCTTCTAGTGCTAATCCTATGCTAGACAGCTCACACACACCTCTGTGCCATGGTGCAAAGGTTGACCGTGGCCTTAAGCAGTCTGTGCGCCAACGCAGAGGTAGTGAAGAGCAGCAGGCCATATTGAATAAATATGGCTTTGCGATGCTTTCTCAAGAAAAGTCAAAGTTGTTCCTAACTGGGGGTCCCAAAATATATCTTGACCAGGGCCACACAAATCTTAAGATGTCACTGCACAAAGATCACAGCAACACTCAAATCATCTTAAAACAATAGACCTTTCCAATGCAACACACTAAATCAATACACTGGCAGATAGACTGCTTTTAAGGGGTTCAGAGACGGAGACCCTAACAACTTACCTCATGCATATACTCCAAAACAATCAGTACACATATCAGTTTACCAGGTGACATGTACCCCAATTAGTAAAGTTCTCCGGTTACAAGTACCAACAACTCCAATAATTACAGTCAGTCAGAAACAACAGTGATGTGAAGCTATTCCTATGACAATACAGCTCTACATAATTCTCTGTTAGCATAATGTAACATAATACAGCATTCCATAACCTAAGTGCAGAAATGTGTATTTAAGGGCATATTTTTCATACAAATCTCTGAACAATACGCCACTTTGAAGTTTTTAAAATTCTTCTCTATGCTAAGATAATAGTTTGCTCCTTCACGGATTGATATTTTTTTGTGTTGTTTTTGCAGTTCAAACCATATCATTAGGCCATTTGACATGCACAGTGCGTCTCAAGATATGTTATGCACTTGTTGGGAAAGTGCTCGAGAACGGAAATGAAATCAACACCCTTTTTATGGGTTTAGTTTTACGAAGCAATGGGCCAATTTCGTTGTCATCAATAAATGTTTTAAGTGCCTATGAAATTATTCCCGCTCAACTGCTTTTTATGGCTACCTCATGGGTTTTTCATACAAAAATAAATCTTTATGGAAACATTCTTTTCAAATGATACAAAAGGTCTGTTTCACACTGGGATCTATGAAAAGGCCATTAGCCGCCCTATGGCAGCAACAGAAGACTTGTGACATTATTAATAATCGCTGGCAATTGTGTAGCACACAGTGCTTCCTCTTGATAGTCAAAGCGCTGTGGAATGTGGGCAGTAGGGTGTGTGCTCCTCATTGATTAAACTGCCGCATTAGGATGGAAGGACGAGTCAGCTTAGCAGCTTGACACTCAGGCTACACACACAACACCACAGCAGGTGGCTTAACACTCAGCTATCTGTATTTTCACCAGCAGCCTTTGACTTTATTTAATATAGCCACCAAATGAACTGCTTAGGACTTTACAATATTTATATCAATAAATCACAGAAATGTACAGCCTACATAATTGAATAAGAACACTTCTGCAAACAAGGAAATGATACTCCATCCACAGCCATGTCGTCTATAATGTCAATTCTAAGGTGATAAGCTACATCACCAACAGAGTTTGCGGTACAATCAGGCGTCTCCAACGTGTAGCTCGTGAGCTACTGGTAGCTCTCCAGCTAACTGTAAGTAGCTCTCCTGTGTGGAGCCCAGCCTTCTAAATAAGCACTTTTTTCCTGGTTGAATTAATGTATGAATGATAAAAGTGTGTATTCAAGACGAAAACGTGTGTATTTTCAGAACTCATGAGTTGGCATTTGGAGAAAAGTGGTTGAATTTCTCATATTTTAAGCTGATTTGCGAGTACTAAGTTCTATGGGAAGAGTTATTAATATTATTATTACTTTTGTGCCAGGGGCATTGAAGTTGTGGATGTTTTGTACTACCCATGAAGAGGCATTCGAAATCAACAGAGTTTTAAAGTTACTGTTGCAACCCTTTATGATGCACTGTGGTGATCACTGCAAGTAAATTTACATATACGGGGGGGCGGAGCTAGCCACAGAGAGAGATGGCCGCGTTTTGAGCGAGCTCCTCTCAAACGCCATATATTTCCTGCATAATCCTACAAAATACGGACCCTGGCAGACTAGAAATGGTGAGGGGCGGTTCGGACTAACATCGGGAGACTGAGTGTGCAGAGGAAAACTTCTCCTTAAACAAAAACAGTTGCAGAGCGGCTATTGGAGAGTTGCGGCCCGATCGGAGAAAGTGAAACTAAGGCCGCGGGCTGCAGTAAGAGACACAACCGCGACGCACAACACGCAAAGCGGCCGTGGTGCGCGGTTGAGACCGTTGCGATCAGGCAGCTACCTCCGAAAGGTAAAAAATACAAATAAATTATTGGCGATCTAGCCCGACAATGCTATCGGAGTGCGGGGGGAAGAAGAGGAGTGCACGATGAGACGGCGAGCCGTGTGTGCATGAATAACCGCCTCGGAAGAATAGGCAATGGAAGCGTGATAGGAATAACTCCGGCGCGCACGAGGTGGGAATAAATTAATAAATGTCGCCGCAAGCACCTTGACGCCTAAGCTTCGACTGCATCTATTACAAGGAAGAGGGTGTTTGAGAGACTCCTACGCGTCCGCTTCCCGGAGGCAAGCCGCGCAGCGTGGACATAACGCGAACTCCGTAGGCCTGGAGTGATAACTGCCTGTGATGTGCCCACTGAAACAGCTGTCCCTTACACCCAACTCCGAAAACAGAAATATAGGGAAAGTGCACACAACTTAAATTGGAAGTGAGGGTCTGGCCTGATCGTGTAAGTGGCGCTAACCCACATGGACACTGTATGATAGAGGCAGACGGGAAGCGCAGCAAGTACTGGGAGGCCGCTCTGTGACACCGAGAGAGTGTCATCCCGCTGTGAAAGGGGAGTGGACCAGGGGGTAAATAGCATCTCAGGCCCCTGCATATGGGCAGCTCCCCTATCGGCAAGCAGACGATTTGTGGAAGAGCCGAGCGGGAGGAGTGACACTTGGCCTCCGTGGGTGCCAGCAGAGTCCTGAGGATACAGAGTCATTATATTGCGGGGTAACAGTGGAGGTTGGGAAACTTTTCTTCTTGCCCCTATGACACATGGAGCGGTTCTGAGAAGGGATATACCTGGAGGGGCCAACGCACAAAACCTCGCTTCACGACAACTACAAGATCACAGTGTATGCAGTGAGTTGTGAAACACCAAGCAGACGATACAGAGGCCATGGGAGGACCGGGAAAAAGTCTACAGGTACCACTGAGGAAGAACGAGGACGTGCACGATGGGCTGGTGCGCCCAGGCAACCCACCTACAGTTCTTAAAGCAGTAAGTGAGTTGAGAATTGCACCTGAGGATTCATCTCTAACAGGACGCTGAGGTCGAGCCAAAAGTCTGCCAGCCGGACACGCAATACCTACTGTATTAAAACACCCGAGCTCCGGAGGTCTAGGTGGCATAGGCCCAAATTTGCTTCTATTCAAACGCTGCTATTCTCCACAGAACCAACGTAATAACCCAGAGGAAAAAACAACTACGCCATGGGTAAGAAGGACCGGAATCAGCCCAAACTCAGCTTTGAGCAGGCGAGAAAACAACTGGACCTCGGAACAGACGACCACCCCTCGACGCAACCGATTGCAGGAGCGGCAGGTGGAGTAACAAATGATGATGTACAAGCTTTGTTCACCACGATCCAAGCTGCTTTGTCAATCATTGATGGGAAAATAGACTCGCTGACGTATGGAGTTGACAGGATGTCTGAACGCATAGACAAGCATACAGAAAGAATAGATATGGCCGAGCACAGAATATCTGAAGCCGAAGACAGTCAGGTGCAGATGGACACGAAACAGACCAAGATGGAGAAACAACTAGTGGCAATGACTGCGAAAGCGGAGGACTTAGAAGCGAGGTCCAGAAGAAACAACATTCGCTTAACGGGAATATCGGAAACGACAAACACTGGACGATGGAGCAATTTGTGGAAAAACTGCTCATATCCCTGCTGGGACGAGAAACGTTCTCTGACATCTTCATAGTCGAGAGAGCACATAGATCTCTGGTGCCGAAACCACCGACCGGATCAAGACCGCGACCGATAATAGCAAGAATCTTAAATTACAGAGACGCAGCGCTTCAAAAGGCCAGAGAACTGGGTAAATTGAACCATGAAGGAATGGATATCTCCCTCTATCCAGACTTCACGGCATCTGTGCAGGAAGCGAGAAAGAAGTTTGGCATAGCGAAACAAAAGCTAAGAGACTTAAACATACAATATGCTATGCTGTATCCAGCCAGACTCAGAATCACAGATGACGTGAAGTCACGGATCTACAATGAACCTCAAGAAGTGCTGAAGTTCCTACAACAGAAAGGACAGACGGGCGCATGGAGGAGATCGCCAAGAGGAGACCAGGGAGAACAATCCACCACATCGGACGTAGAATGATCAGATATTGAAGCATAAAGACCTGCTTCACCACACGTTAGTTTGTAATGTATGGATAAATAGTGCGGAACTAACATGAAGCGGTGGCTGCTCAGTGATACTAGACTCTCAAGTCACAGTCACCTTGACAAGAACACTGAGGCGATTACCCTGTGCACTGTAGCACATACCAACTATTGGACATGATGAGGGCGCACTCACAAGCGTGCACTGGAGTGCGGGAGTGGACTGGCTCCCAGGACCAGATAAGTCGAAAGATAGCATTTTGTTTGTATCCCACTTGAGACACTATTTTTATGCACAATTCTGTTGATATACTCTATGCTCTTGGTTTACTAGCATCTGGCTCACACTGAGCTGGAGACTTACTGGAAAAAATTATTTGTAAATGAGTAATAACATGTTGAGCGTCTGATATACAAGTTGACAGGGCGTTTACCCATGTGGTTTTAGTTCCAGAAGAAATGGGATGGCAGCTCTGACCCCTTAGTGTGAACCACAACAGTTTATTCATTGTTGTTTTTGCTTTTCTTTGTTCTTGTTTTTTGGGGTTGGGTAAAATGGAGTATTGTTTTGGGGTTTGCTCCGCTGCAAGGGGAAAGGGCAAGGGTGGAGTGGGAGGTGGGAGGTGGGTGAGGGATGGGAATGTAAAAAAGTCCAGTCAGCATTGAATAAGCGCATATCTATAGCTTTACACCGACACATGGTATTCAAAGAGGTGGAGGATCCAAACTGGGAAGACAACAGAAATGGCTGTCACCAACTCAAATACCCGTAAACTGACATTCATGACATGGAATGTCCGCGGACTTCAAAGTCCGCAGAAGATACGTAGAGTACTTGCATACTTAGACAGACACGGGGTTGACGTTGCCTGTATACAAGAAACGCACCTTACCTCTTACACGGAAGCTAGAGTGGGCACGAGATGGGTGACATATCGTATAGCGTCCTCATTATCCATGTACGCTAGGGGAGTGATGTTGCTAGTCAGGCGTGGCACTTCCTTTCAATCACTAAATACTATGAAAGATGACCAAGGCCGGCATGTAATTGTACATGGTAATTTTGGGGGCACAACACTGACAGTAGTGACGTCATATGGCCCAAACACTGATGACCCCAGTTTTTATGCAACCATATGGTCCAAACTTAGCGAATTGCCCAACGCGACGGTAATATGGGGAGGGGATTTTAACATGTGTCTAGACCCAGCCCTTGATCGGTCAACAGGAAATGAAAGGTATGGCAAACAAACTGCTAGAGCATTGAGGGAGGGCAAGGATGCATGGGATATGATTGATATATGGCGAATGAGACATGATAGATGAAGAGAGGGTACCTGCACGTCCACGACGCATAATACATGGTTTAGAATAGACTATTGGCTTATCACCCAAGATGCATGCATGTGGACAAAGATGATTGAACATTTACCCAAAACATTATCTCACCACTCCCCAATCCGTCTAACGCTGGATGTCCCCACCTATGTACCTAGATAATTCACATGGAGGCTGCAGGGTGGTGCTCTCTTAGACCCTGTGTATCGTAGTGAACTACATCAAGCCATAACGGACAAGTTTGACTTTAACTCAGGGTCAGTGGGCAGTGCAGGATCGCTGTGGGAAGTGTTTAAGGTCACAATAAGAGGGGATTGCATCAACAAACATGCTGGTTTTCTGAAGGATAATCAGCAGCAACTGACCAGGATTGAAAGAGACATTGCACACCTAGAGGAAGAACATATAATAACGCAAAACCCTGCACTGCTAAGAAAAATAAGGGAAAAAATGGATGATTATCAGCAATACGCAGTTGATGAAATAAAATATAAATTGCATAGATTCACAGCGCGAATGTATGGAGAAGGAGGTAGACCGGGACGAGCCTTGTCAAACAAAATAAAACCGGCACCAACAGCATCATACATAACACGGATAGTAGATGACGACAACCACACTTTATATGGCACCTCATCTATTTTAGATTGCTTCAAAAACTATTATAGCAAACTCTACAGTACAAAAACAACTGCTACCTCACCAGAAATAAATCAATATCTGCAGGATATTGCCATAGCATGGCTATCTGATAATCACCGCAAATTCCTAAGTCACCATATCACTAAAGGTGAAATTGTAGACGCTATAAATTCTCTCCCAAATAATAAAGCACCTGGCTTGGACGGGCTCCCTGGAGAAATTTATAAAGTATATAGTTTATACTACGCTTCTTTAAGGGAGGCCTTCTTGGTAGCGCTTCCCAAACCAGACCCCACAAAGTGTGACTCGTACCGACCGTTATCTTTAATAAATATAGATGCAAAGATTTCAGCAAAAATAATCGCAACCAGAATACAGCTCCTACAGGAGAAACTGGTATTGCCAGATCACGCAGGGTTAGTACCCAATAGATCCCCTACTCACAACCTTCGCACCATCTTCGCACTATATCACCATTTAGACCATGACATCCCGGCAGCGGCGGCCCTACTAGATGCGGCGAAAGCCTTTGATTCCGTTGAATGGATGTACATGCTCACAGTGTTACTCCGAATGGGCTTTCCAGAGCCATTTCTGAAATGGATAGAGATATTATATAATGACCCCAGTGCCTGAGTTTGGATAAATGGGCACACGTCAGACCCCATAAGTATAAGTCGAGGGACGAGACAGGGTTGCCCACTCTCCCCCCTCCTCTTAGTCACGCTGATACTAGAAATCTTGGCCTGCAAGATTAGACAGTCACACTCAGAGGCGGCACTGCAATTTCATCTGCGTCCCCTCAGCATCTCCCTCTATGCTGACGATATGGTGCTATTTACTCGGCATCCGAATACATACTTAAATACACTTATAAGAGAATATGTTCGATTTGAGAAATACTCAGGCCTACGAATAAACTGGGATAAGTCGGTGGTTATTCCGCTTACATCGGCCACAACACAGACGAGTCTGGACTATCCACATGGATCCGGTAAAATACTTGAGCATATGGGTGCATAGAGATCTGGAACTGTTGGTGAGGGAAAATTATGGCAGAGCAATGACTAAACTGGATGAACAGATAGACAAATGGATACGGATGCCCCTTTCGTTAGCAGACTGTATAGCTTTGCAAAAGATGATTGTCCTGCCAACATTTTTATATTTATTTACTAATATCCCTATTTGGTTAACACAGGCACTATTCTCAAAATTGAAGACAGCGATCCAGAAGCTCACATGGGCGGGAAAACAGGCCAGAATACGCTGGGATATTTTGATGAAACTGTACCACAAAGGTGGCTTTGGGGCCCCAGATCTCTAATTATACTATTATTGCGCGCAGGCACAACATACTCATTACTGGCTACAGCCACATGCCTATATCCCACACGTGGCGGTGGAGAGGGATAGTGTGTATCCAACACCCCTGACAGCCTATGTATCGGACCCTAGATCCTTTACCCACAATGACAGGATTCAAACAGTTCAATGCACCTCGAGAGCCTGGTATATGCTTGCAAGTCGTGCCGAGAAACTGCCCGTTTATTCACCAGCACTTCCAATTGCGCACCATCCGAAACTGTCAGTCACGCAGGAAAAGGGGATGTTACAACGGCTGAATGAGATGAAAATAAACACTATGGCAGATATATTCCCACACTGAAGATTTATCCAGAGGGAGGACCCATCACTAAGTATACACAATACACCCATGAAGCTGTTTGCCCATATGCGATTGCAGACGGCGATGAAAGAACTATACGTCTCATACCCGTAAGAATCACCCAAATTGCAAGCCCTACAAACACTACTAATTGCACCTAGCCGCCAGAAACTGGTCACCTGTTTATACAACACGCCAGAATCAGAGCAAGGAGGGATAGTGAACAAATCGCTTAATAAATGGGAAAAGACACTAGGGGACACTATAAGCGAACAAGATTGGGAATATAGTTGTATGCAGTTGGAACTGATGACACCAAACTGTAATTTACGCATAGTCCACTTTAAATTCTTACATCAATTCTACTATACCCCGACTCAATTACATAAATATGGCCTTCGGACAAATGATAAGTGCTACAGGTGTGAGACTTTGAGGTCTGACTTCTTACATACGGCATGGGCCTGCCCACAGATACATAAATACTGGGAGGAAGTTACGGGAGCACTCACAATCATGTTATCCGAAATGATACCAAATGCACCACTGGCATGCTTACTGGGTATATATAGGATAACACCCGTAAAAAGAAGAATATTCTTGGCTGTAGCACTACTACTTGCAATGCGCCGAGTTGCCATCAGATGGGATAGTAAACGCCCCCCTAGATTCAAAGAATGGCTCAAGGACATGTCATATTGTAGAGACACCTTAGAGATCTATGCGGAAGAATTACCGCAAGCATCTAGGCCCAGAGACTATTGGGAACCTCTGATGAAATATCTCCAAAATGCGCAGGCAGACGAATAAACATTATGACAAATAAGGTGACAGTAGAATATATGACAATTTCGTCGGCTTCCCGGCGACGAGAGGACTAGAGGTAATGTTTTTCAAAATGTGAATAAGAAATGTACAAAGGAAGAGTAAACTAGTAAGGTCAGTACGTTTTTTAAGACACCTAGAGGCGCGATGGGAAAACATGAGTGGCGCTGATGGAAATGTGATCCCCCCAGATACAGGGTGTAAATACCACACGTTTATGACTGTATACTATGTGATATATTATTATATTATACATGATTGTGATATATTGTAATGGATGCTGAGTTCGATGTTGACTGGAACCAATAAACAAATTTAATTAAAACATGTTTTTTACATATACTGGCTAGTAACATAAACTTGTCTGATTTGGTTACTATTACAACACTAAAAATATTAGTAGCTCACAGTGAGTTTAATTGAACACAAGTAACTCTTATTTCATAAAAGGTTGAAACACCCTGGCTTGCAGTACATTAAACAAAACATTGGAACTATGATCCTGAGTGCCATGGAGGCGGGGTCAGTGTGAGTGGGGGCGGAGCCAGAGATGTGGTTAACAATAAAATGTTCTGTCAGTATTTTGTTGGTTATTCATCCTCATCTCCATCTCCAATTGGCCCCCAAGCACCCTTTACATTTGGTGATTAACCAATTGCACACATTTACATTTCATTCAGATAGCACGCACCCTGGAGGTAAGGGTTGTTTCTTCTTTAGCTCTCTGTCCCTCTTTCAGCTTTACTGTCTCACTACACTTTCAGCTGGAGGCTCCTAAAGGTCAGCATTAACGACTCAGGGAATTCCTTTCAAAAAAGCATGGGAACTTTTTTTAGTGAAATATTTAGAAAGTGTGGGCATGTCATGCCCCATAGATCCTGCACACTTCAACCTCTAATCACCAGCAATACCATCAATGCCATTAGTGCTGTTAACTCTTACCATCAGGTGTGAGACAGTGAAAGTATACTTGGTAGGTGAGTTAGAGTATTCATGGTGGAAACACAGGTAATGGTTTCTGTAACTAGTCATTTCTATAGTTTTTGGGATTTATTTCTTAGCTGTAACTGTGCTTTAACTGGGTGCCCAATGGCATTCCAGATTTTTTTTAAATTGCCGTTAGTGAAGTAAAACAAAATAATGGTAAAGGAAGTTGTCTTTTACTCTACTTATAATACTATAATGTGTGTTCAAATTCCTAATTTAAAACAGCACAACATGTAACAAGGGCCTATAGCTCCATGTTTCACTGGTTCTGCTTGATAAGAGAACTTAGACAAGTAAAAATCACCATCTTAGTTTCAGAAGCCACACTGGTAACTTTAGCTAACAAACAGGGCCTTTCTCTATGCTCCATCCATTTCATCACTTACATGCTTTGCGATTTGACCTTCTCAAAGAGCAAGGACTGGCCTTCCGCTCATAATCCAAATACTTCAAGATTGACTCGAACGGTCCAAAACCTAGGGGTACTTTATCAAAAAGGCTAGCACCGAGGGGTTGAAGGGAGGAAGTGAAATAAAGTAATATGGGACCAAGGCTGCAGTCTTCCTCCTAAGTGAGCATCACAAGCTCTTAAAGATCCTGCACCACCAACCTAGGTCTTCCTAATGCTCTTGCATCAAGGTTAAGCTCAGCAGAACTAGTCACTTCAAATTTGCTGATGATCATTTGGTGCATCATCTTGAACCTACCCCTTTCCAAATCCTTCCCCAAATAATTCCCGAACTCTGTACATTCATAGTCAGTGCATTAGTGAACTCTGGACATGCTCTGCTTTTTATGCTTCCCCAAATCACTAGAATCCAAACATTCACTGCTTTGAAAAAAGGATCCACTGACTATTATTTAAAGCGTGTTTCAAATTCAAAACAATCTGCCTGACCTTTGCAATTTGACAACAAGCTTGATCTGGTCCCTTCTCAGTCACACCAGCCAGCACACTCTGGTCACCCCTCAAACAAACTCATCTGGAGGTGTGGTAGTAGATCCTTTATTCATGCCCTCCTGTTATGGAGCAATCCTCCTCTGACGTCCTAGCCCCCTGTCACTCATCAGCTTCAAGAACATTTAGTAGGCTTTCTTTGTCCTTAAGAACCAAATGCATTAATGTCTTCAAGTTAACCAACTCTTCAAAGAGAGAAAGTCCAATCTTATGATTAAACAACTGAAAGAGTATAAAATAAGACTTTAGGTAGGATTAAGCAAGCTTAAAGTTTATGAATGAATCCATCGGGCAATTGGAATGATGATTTTCACAAAATAGAAACCCAAGCCTGAAAGCCTGTGTGCCCCAATCAATAAAAAAGAAGGACGACAAAGTGTACTGCAAGTGCATGTAAAGATCACACTCATACAGAGACGTGAGCAATACCATATCCATAATACTGTATATGTGGACAGTACCAATATGTCCACATCTAGACAAAAAGAATCTAAAGCAAACAATGAACTGCAAAAGACAATATGCAATTTGCAGATATACACATACAAATAGTGTACACTGCAAATAAGATACCAAAATAAAACCCCTATGGCAATCCTAGTGTAATAAGCTGTCAAGTCCCCTACTGACCACCATCACCAATCGACTTAAAAAAACATTAACAAGAGTGCATGCTGCCAAGTCACTGTGTATGTTGTTGAGCAGTCAAGGGCAAGTTAACAATTAGTTCACACAACACAGACATTGTTATACAATCAACAAGTACCAGAAAAGGTTTCTAAAAAACAGACGCAGACCCCTTTCAGCACTTCAGTCCAGACATTATAGGAGACAACATAAGCAAGCTGAAACAGACCTTAAGACCAAACATCAGCAAGTGACATGCAGCTCAGCCAGATACAGGCCAGATACAGGCCCAGATGAAGGTACTGTATTACGTTCGTACATGAAGATACCAAATGAACCAGGAGTGGTTTTTCAGGTAGGTTTATTACCAAAGATAACATGAATGACAGTTTTGTAGAAAGCCTGGGCCAACTGTCGTTGTATGGAATCTGGATCACAGGCGGTCCACCAGATTCCATTCAACCACATTGTCTAGGATGCCACACATTCCACTTATAATAATTAATAATAACAAAGCATTTACACAGAATGACATAGATTGCAATCTGTGGAATAATCATGCATTAAAATATGTTACATATGTGAAAATAAGAGAGCACACAATGCAACATTGCAATGCAACAGGAAACGCTAACGTGACATGACATAATCTTTGCTCCACACATGTTTAGTGTTCATCTTTTATTCCCTGTACCCAATCAACACATCACCACTCTGGTCTGCATCGGAATGGTAGCTAGATTCCGCAGTTTTACTATTGTCGTTGGTTCCTTTAGGCCACAACCAAATTGGTACTCTAACCACCTTACTCATGCTCCACACATTTCCATCAGATAGTTCTACTACCTGATGTCCCACTCTGATAACCTTAATGGGTGTACAAAAAGAGGACTCACCAGATCTAGCCATCCTTCCTTTCCTTACTCGGATCCGCCCGACTCACTGCCAAGCTAGCGTTTACAAAGAAGCAATCGGTTTTTCACCACGCTGCAGATCAGGACACCTGTTCTCAAAACGAAACGCCCGTCATCCATACGGCATCAATTAAAACATCAATCAGCATACTGTTCATTCGTTCAATACAGCAAAAGAATCTTGCTGCATAAAGAAAATATCCTGAACTTATGAATCAATATCCAGTCCGTTCAAATCAATTGATCTCTATACCTGAAAAGCCATCTAAAAAAAATAGAACAGGTCCTACGATTATCACTAGCAATACCCTGCAACGTTTTTCGTCCACTGTGAAATCACATTGCCAATAGCATTTCACCAATTATCAGGCTGTTCATGCTACCTCCTGACAAATCCTTTATTTGCTATCCATACACTAGACTGCCTTTTGAAGAATTGTGGCTTTTCCTGACGAAGGCGTACTTTTCGCCGAAACGCGCGTAGAAGATAACCATATGGCCACTGATTTGTTTTAATTTTAACTGTTGTTTGATGAATATTATTACATTGAATGTCTACATTATGTATAAATGCACTGTTGAATCGCTTTTTTTACTGATCTGGTCTTTGATTCTGTGAGAATCATATTAACAATAAACATTAATGTGAATTTTTTTTAAAAACTGTTTTGGCTATACTATTTGGACACATTTTAAATATCAATTTACTAATCACGTCAATTGCCTAGGAAGTTATTATTGCATTATAATCTTTGCTCCACACATGTTTAGTGTTCATCTTTTTTTCCCTGTACCCAATCAACACATCACCACTCTGGTCTGCATCGGAATGGTAGCTAGATTCCGCAGTTTTACTATTGTCGTTGGTTCCTTTAGGCCACAACCAAATTGGTACTCTAACCACCTTACTCATGCTCCACACATTTCCATCAGATAGTTCTACTACCTGATGTCCCACTCTGATAACCTTAATGGGTGTACAAAAAGAGGACTCACCAGATCTAGCCATCCTTCCTTTCCTTACTCGGACCCAATCACCAACCTTGAACAGTTGTACATGACCATTTTGTCCACCCTTGACAACCACCCTGTCATCCAACCTCCAAACTATGATCAACATTCTATTTTGAACCTTGATCCACCTCGGCCTTCATTTCCATCATCCTCATCTGATTTAAGTAGCCAACTACTTTTCTAACTCTCATTTTCTCAAACGGAGACACATCTCCCAACCGTCTGGGTATAACCCTGCGACACCACAACAAATCCTTCAGAGCTTGATGACAATTTTTCTCATTGGATATTGCCAACTGTAAACCTTCTTTCAATACTCTTATCCACATTTCCACAATGCCATTACTTTGTGGGTAGTACACTGAGGTGCGTATATGACTGATGCCATGTTCATCTAAAAACTCTTTTATTTCCAAAGACCTTAATTGCTTAATTGCACTCTGTTGTCAGTGACCAGACATTCGGGAAATCCTTTCTTCTCAAATACCTCCTTGGGGAACTTTATTAGAGTGCAAGAGTAAACCTGATGTACTAATTTGACCTCTGGCCATTGAGATAACTGATCAATCAGAAATATGGCAAAAACTTGAGTACTCGACAAACACATGGGACCTGTAATGTTCAAGGAGATTCTTTCCCACACTCTATCAGGTCTAGAAATAGGAGCTTTATCATAGGTGACTTCCTTCTGAGATGTGTCACTAATTGTATACTCAATACAAGATCTATTGACTGGCCACCAACATTCACTGCAAATGTTTCTTTTCATACTGCTCATGCCAGGATGACCTTCATGAGCCATGAGCCATGCCCCAAATGACCTGTATAAGACTCTGGGGTACAACCAACTGTTCCCCTCGAAAAAACAAATAGTTATTTAAATCAGACAGTTCATTTGCAACGTAAAAGTAAGGTAATAAATATTTGTTTGAATTCTTATTTTCTGGCCAACCTGACTTGTTGTGTTCAATAACTTCCTGAATTTCTTTATCCTGATAACATGACTCTTCTCATTGGTTTAATATAACCACTAGACACTTGACAAATGGATACAACTTTTTCCAAACCATCAACAACAATACTCAAATTTTCATCTTCTTTCATGGGCAATCTGGATAAACAATCCGCTAGGATGTTTCTGGCACCAGGGATATATTCAATTTTAAAATGAAAATCTTGTAATTTGTACTGCCATCTGGCAATACTAGGTGTGGCCTTACTACAACCTTTAGTGGTAAATAATACTACCAATGGACGATGATCTGAACTTAACTTAAACTAAGTACCCTACACATATTTCTGAAAATATTCAATTCCCCACCAACAAGCTAATGTTTCTTTTTCTAAGTTTGAATACTTGCATTCTGCATCTCTTACTGGTCTTGAAGCGAAAGCTATTTTGACCAATTTACCCTCTTGGTTTAACATTAAAACAGCACCAATGCCAACATTGCTAGCATCAGTAATTATGACTGAGTTGTAGCGGGTATCAAAAGTTGCTAAAGCAGGAGCTGAAGCAATTTCTTTTTTTAGAGATACAAACTCAAGAGCACACTCCTTATTCCAAATGAATTGCTTTTTCTTTTTCATTAGACCCCGTATGTTATTTGTTTTATCTGCAAACAAAGGAATGAATTTGGCGTAATATTCCGCCAACACAAGAAAAGACCTGAGTTGACCCTCTATTGCCTTGGCCAAGTTATGTTTTGGTAAAATTTAAATGCTGTGTTTGCCAATATTTTGACCCAAATAATCCACTGATTCAAGTTCAAATTTGCATTTTTCTAAGTTAAAGTCATCCCATGGCTTTGTAAAATGTTCAGAACGTTATACAAAGTTTCTGCATGATCTTGTTTAGATTTACCAAAGATCAAAATGTAATACTAAAAGTAAAGGGCATTTTTGTACATCCTTAAATATTTATGCATGACTCTTTGAAATACCACTGAGGCTGAAATTAGTCCAAAAGGCATTCTTTTGTATCTGAATGCTCCTTCAGGGGTAATAAAAGACGTGTAGGGTTTGCTGTCTTCATGCAAAACAATCTGGTGATAGGCGTTGGATGTAATCTGGTGATAGGCGTTAGATAAATCCAATGTTGAAAACACAGTAGCCCCTTTTCATGCGGAGAACATTTCACCACTGTTGGGTAATGGGTGGTGATCCACACACACACGCATTAAGTTCTCTTAGATTGACACAAAATCTAATTTTTCCATTGGGTTTATGTACTACTACCACCGATGACAACCATTCTGAGGACTCAATCTCTTCAATTATATCTTGAGTGTATAGTCTTTCTAGTTCTTCTTTTAAGGCCTCTCTCATAGATAAAGGAATGTTTTTAACATTGTACACCTTTGGTACACTATCACGTTTTAGTATAATTTTGTGCACAAAGTCCTTCAATAACACCAAGTTGGACGAGAACACTTTAGGAAATAGTTTTTCCCAGTCAACAGCATTATCCTCAGTAACCTGTGATATAAGATCACTATAACCTAAAACCTGTTCGGATGATTAGGATTGAGCGTGATCAACAAATCCCTTTGTTGCGGCCACCCCAACAAACAGGACCCTTCCTTGGCAACATACACTTACGCTACAATAGACTTGCCTTTGAAACTAATATTGGGTGAAAAATATCCTAAAACTTCAATGGGTTTATAACCAAACCCCACCAATCTAATTTCGGATGGTAGGTCTGGAAACTGTTTTAACCATTGAACTCCAATTAATGTGTGTCGAGGTACCGAGTCAGCCATAACTCTGACCTCGTTGCCATCAATATTAATAACACAGAATGGCGCATCGCTATTAGTTTCATTGACCAAGCAGATATTAAGCAGAAACTCCTCAGGAATGCCATCATATTCTTGATTGATCTCTCTAACCTGGGTGGATTTATATCTATTTCTGTATTTATTCTTGTTCCTGCACATGTGAGCATAGTGCCCTTTACTTTTCCAATATCTGCAAATTTGTCCTACAGCTGGACACAATCTATTGTTTGCTAAATGTCCAGATAAACCACATTTATAACAGACATACTCTTTCTTTTCAACATTTTGTGACACCAACTTAGTTCTCCCTTTACTGCTTTAACCAGATATTTTATTTTCCTTAGATCTTTTTACAATTTGCACTTCAGTGGTGTTTTGAAGCTAATTACTTCACGCCTGATTTCATCTCTTCAAATCTATGACAGATATCCATGGCTTTTTCTAGTCTTTAGTCCTCTGCAGCGACCAATTTTTACTGTAACTTTGCATCAGCTATCTTGTAAACCAATTGGTCTCTTAACATTGTGTCATAAAGATCATGATAGTTACATTTGGCTGCCAAAATTATTAAATTGTTCCAAAAGAGGCAATTGATTCATAGGGGAGCTGTCCTCTACTTAAAAATGTGTGTCTGGCAATCACCTCATGAACTTTTTTGGTGTACAATATATCTAAGTGTGACATAGCAATTTCATATACATCAACATCATACCATCATCATCATCCTCATTAGTAACAATGGGTGGTAAGTGACTCAAAATACGTCTCACTTCAGCACCTAGAAAGTGTTTTTAAATGGTTAGCTTACGTTTATCTGTACGTACATCCACCCATTTAGCTTCAAGATAAGCTTTGAAACCATCTCTCCATTGTTTTCACTCTATAACTGGTTCACCTGGACTGGGCAACAAAGATAAAGGTGCCACAATACCATCCATGTTGCTTTTTAAGTTAACTTATTATTGTTTTTTCTCCTTTTTACCCACACCAAAAATGGTTTGTCAAGTGCTTATGTATTATCTTTAAATGAGCATTGTTTGAAGTTAACTATTTACACAGATATATATGAGTAAGTGCACATTCTATTAACCTTAAAAATTTAAATTATATACTTTTCTTTGGTGTGAGAATCACCCTCACACAATTTTTAGCATCAGAAATGGGAATATGGCATCACAGTCTCATCTGACATTAGTGCTCGAACAGGTGTGTGAATCACCGTGATTAATATGGAATGACAGCAACGATAACTCAGTGGTATCCACACTGGTGTGCGAATTACCGTGAAAAAATGTTGAACTGTTTTAAAATGCCCACTGTTAAACAATGTGGCCTATATTTGAGGCTGGTGCACCTTGTTTCGTTGTGCCTGGTCGTCCGTCAGACATGTCAGGCAGTTGAAAAATGGCATCCAAGCATGCACACTGATAGTACATACGTCATGCGGTGTGAGACTGTGCACGCATGTGTAGCCGATTTATAGTCGATTCCCAAACAAATTTCCGTTTGATGCTGAACTGAGTCGAACCACACGGCTTTCTTTTCTGCACACTACGATCTGCTAGGATAAATTAACACGATCCGCTCTCCACGCATCTGCAGACAGAGGTCCCTGTGCTCTGATCTGCCAGGAATTTAAGTCTCTGGGTTCCGGCAGTGCTTCAGGCTTTCTTGAGTTGAATCCCAATCGTCACCAGTATTACGTACCGTACATAAAGATACCACATGAACCAGGAGTTGTTTTTCAGGTAGGTTTATTACCAAAGATAAAATGAATTACTGTTTCGTAGAAAGCCTGGGCCAACTGTTGTTGTATGGCATCTGGATCACAGGCGGTCCACCAGATTCCATCCAACCTCATTGGCCAGGATGCCACATACTGCAACTTGACCACAATGATCACTTACATGACAGTTGGGAAGACGTTATTACTTTCATTTCGACTTTCATACAGCAAGAAATTGTAGTAATTATTATAGCTTAAATGAAAAACAGAAGCTACAGTTCAATATATGTGCATGGAAATAGGGCATTTGAAACAAATAGAGGACAAATCAAAGTACAAGTTTCTCCAACACTTCAGGAGAGGCTGCTCTGTATGCCAAGACAGCAAAAGAAAACACATTGAAGAACACCGCAGTAGGGACATTCACTGCCAAAGGGAATCACCTTAGCACACTGAACAGTTCGAGTATACCAAGTATACGTTTCCACGTGCACCAGAGCATCCTTGCTAGGCAATCAAGACACTCTGTTCGTGCATACAGGACTTTGTTAGTAACATTTGTGAAAATGTAGGAGGTTGCTCTACTTTGAAAGCATGATTGCAAGCTGTAACTGAATACAGAGAAGTACCCCAAGAAACTAAATTTTGGAAATAAAAAAGTTAGTTTAAAGTATTGCCATAGAGACTACCTTGCTGGATTGGAAATATCTGTTGTGTTATTGGATTATAACGTTTTGTGAGGAATGGAATGGCTCCTCAACACATTTAGAACTGTTTATATGTCACCTTTAGAGACTGTTGATATTTTATGAAGCCTATGTTTGTACATAACATGATGGTATATCGGTAGGAAAGAGATTAATTAGTGTGATTTTGATCCTAATGAATGTTTGTTTGTTACAATTTAAGATTCGACCCAAGTGCATCTCAAAACGTGAGAACATACATGTAAGAAACATGAGGTGGTTGCATTTACTAGAGGCTAGAGAAAGGAATATTGAAACACAAGTTATAAGAAACTCATAGACATTGCTTGTATTTCACTTTGAGGAATCCAGAGATCCATCAGTATTTTATAAAACCCAAGGTAGAACATATGTTATAGAGAGTGTTTCATGAGCACTCACAGAGACATGCTAATAATGCTATTAATCGTTCTTTTTAGATGAACCATCATGATCAAAGTAGTCTACTGTGCCCAGCAGAGTGACAAGTCAGAGTGGTGATATTCAGTTACTCTGTTCCCCATTTTTTCCTAACATCCTTTCCCAAGGTCTACTGCTTACCATTGTATTCTTATTGCAAATGGATAGCCTTGTACACAGAGAAGTATAAAATAATGCTTTTCTTCAGTTGGATCTGGAGGTCAGGCTAATGCATTCTGAAACAGAGACAGGTGTGGAGCCGGACATGGATGAGAGCACAGAAAACAATGTGGGTGGCCACACTGAGAAGGACGAAGGTTGGCTGAAATGTCACAAATAGAGGGGAGTGGACTGCCAATCCATGTAAAAACGTGCCCTAAATGAAGGTTGTTAGAAATGGGGGACTCTAGTTGGCAGGGGTAGGTACCTTTGTCCAAATAGGGACCCTTTCTTCTAGTCAGGGAAAGGGGGGAACACACTCTAGATAACACCAGCCCACCCCCTTGGTAGCTTGGCATGAGCAAACAGGCTTATCCCAAAGGCAATGTGTAAAGTATTTGTACCAACACTAACAGTAACACAGTGATAACACCACAAATGGACCCCACACCAGTTTATAAAAATAAAGTATATTTATCTAAACTCAACAAGACCATAACGACAAAAATCCAACATACAAATATTAAGCAAAATGACTTTCAAAAGGTTTTAGCAACTGAGTCCATAGAAAATGAAGGATGCGTGATGTTTTGCAATGTACCAGTCGTTGCGACAAAATTCACCAAGCCAAACAGCCTCAGCGATGGGAAGCACTGAAAAACAAAGAAATGCATTGATTCCTGAGACCATTGTGAACGAGAAGCATCAGTTCCGCTCGACACAGGGGAGCGGTGCATCAGGTCTGGTCTGTAGGGGAAAGCGATGTGTCGATTTTGAGAGTACTGCGATCCACGGGTGATGCGTCGGGGAAAACCTACCACACAGGGACGATGCGAGGAAATCCGGGATGCGTCGGCTAATGATGCGACGGCGTCAAGCGGCACTGCATCGGTATCTTCAGCCGTGATCCCTCGATACGTCGATTCTTGCTGCGGCGACAGGTGCTGCGTTGGTTTCAGCAGCAGCGCGGCGGTGCGGGGAGATTCTTCTCACACCATGGCACACCTCGTCAGAAAAACTGTTGCAAGAAGAGCGACGCGTCGATTTTCTTGTGGCTGAGTTGCTTTCCAGTTCCCTGCAGCAGAAACAACCTCCAGAGGCCCCACACAGTCACAGGCACTCCTGGGGGTCAGACCTCCCAGCAAGGAAGTTCAGGGGAGCTGGGCGTGTTATGTGTTCGTGAGATTTCAAACCAGGAGGCCAGCTCTACTCAAGCCCTTGGAGACTTTCCTCAAGCAGGGGACACAGCACACAGCAAAGTCCTTCTCCTTTCCTTGGCAGAAACAGCAACTGCAGGCCAACCTCAGACACACAGCAAGGGCAGTACGTCTCCTCAGTTTCTCCAGATCTCCTCCTTGGCAAAGGTTCTTCTTGATTTCAGAAGTAGTCAAAGTTCAGGAGTTTTAGGTCTAATACTTATACCCCAAAATGTATTTGTTCTCTTTGTGCAGAGAAGCCCTGTGCCCAGTCAAAACTAGTTCTGTCCTCTCTGGTGCAGCTTCCTGGCAGGAGGTGGACACAGCATCTGGAAAGCATACCTGGTCCATTCAGGTAAAAGGAAATCTTCTCCCCCTACGCTAAATGCAACCCAGGTCTATTCAGCCCAGTCATGACTCATCAGGCTCTCTGGAGCAGCTGCTCCTCCCCAGCCTCTGACACTCAAAACCTAGACAGTCAATCCACATCCTAGCAGAGGCATACTAGATGGTTAGGCAAGAAAATACCTACTTTCTAAAACTGGTATTTTCGAATACAGGATGTAAAAATCACCTTAAGTAAAATATGCACTTTAACATTCTGAGTTCAGGCATACTAAACTTTATTTTGCTACCTTGTTCCCATGGCCAGTTATGTTTATAAGATGTTTTAAACAAACTCCCTACTCTTCTCATGGGAACAGGTAGCCTTGCAATAGTGAAGAATGAAATTGGCAGTAATTCACTATCAGGACATCCCACACACATCAGGGCATGTTCTACCTTTCACAGACACCACACCCTGCCCACAGGGTTACCTTGGGCCTACCTTGGGGTGACTGACATGTAAGAAAAGGGAAGGTTAGGACCTGGCAAATAGGTGTACTTGCCAAGTCGACATGGCAGTTAACAACTGCGCACAGACACTGCAGTGGCAGGTCTGAGGTACTGTTTCAGAACTACTCGTGTGGGTGGCTCAATCACTGCTGCAGGCCAACTAGTAGCATTTGATTTACCAGCCCTGGCACACTCAGTGCACTCTACTAGGGATTGACAGGGTGAATCAAATATGCCAATCAGGGAGAACCAATCACAATAACAATTTACACAGGGAGCACTTGTACTTTGACACTGATCAGGAGTGGCAAAGTGCCCAAAGCACCTAAGCCAGAAAAACTGAAATCCAGCACAGCATAAAAAATACAGGAGGTAGAAGGAAAAAGTCAGGGGAAACCACACCAAAGACACCAAGACTAACAACGTTCATGCATTCATTGGAAACTGAACACCAAAATAGTGAGTAGCATTTTATAAGTCACAGAGTTAAGTGAAGAGGAAAATGAACATAAAATAAAATACCTCTGACGGGCATTCCAGAGGCTGTGACGAGCAACATGAGGGTGATGGATTTGGGATTGTCAAGGCAACATGAGGGGTTGGCCGTGTTGAAGGAAAAAATTATGATTCCATGCATCAGTAGCACATTGGGTTAAGGCTTACTTGGGTGAAAGAGATTATGTATATGTGCGTTTCTTGAATAGTGACACTTTGTGCACACATATTGGCCAGTCTGTTTTGGGATCTGTCTGGCTAACTCTGGGACTGCTGGAGTAAGGCTCTCTCTCAATGAGGCTGTAAACATTTTAGAGGTTGTTTTGGTTGCTGGATTGGGCCACTCCTCAAGCACCTTTGGCAGTGTCTCTTCCTGTTGGGAGTAGAGAAGTGTGCCCTGTACCTTTGGCCTCTGACAACTCCATGCATCTTGAGTTGAGTGTGAGTGGTTCATGTCAAGTGGCTGTGGTTTCTAGAATCATTAGGTGCATCTGTTATTGTGCATCTGTTGGCAGGAGCAAGGAGACTTCAGAAGGCTTTCAATATTCCCGGTACTCCCAAAAGAAATGACACAGCTATTTGTAGTTTCTACCTGTGTATGTGTCGATTAGCAGCCCCAAGGTAGTGCTTCCTCTTCTTCTCTGTGGATTTCCATGTAGGCAGCTGAGTCATGGTTTTCTGACCATGACCATTCTGAACTGGAGATTAAACGTTGAAGGGTATGTGTTGGACCTATCATAGTTGGCCTGGTTTTCCCCAACTTTCTGCCTTCTGTTTTCTGTTTCTGCTGGCCTTGGGACTCTGCACACTTTGACACTGCTAGCCAGTGCTAAAATGCTTGTGCTCTCTCCTTTAAACATGGTAGAATTGGCATATTTAATTTACTTAGTAAAGTCATACTATATGTACCCAGGACCTGTAAATTAAATACTAATATTGGGCCTGCAGCATTTATTGTGCCGCCCACTGAAGCAGCCCTTTACACATGTCTAAATCCTGACCATTGCAACCTGTATGTGCAGTTTTAAATTGCCATTTTGACCCCGCAATATATACCTCTTGCCTGGCCTAAACCTCCTTCTTAAAACATATAAGTCATGCCTACGGTAGTCCCTAAACAGACTAGATGGCAGGGTTTAATGCGTTTTAAAAGGTTAGACATGTGCTTTAAAGTTTTACATGTCCTGGTAGTGAAAAACTCCTTAATTAATTGTTCACTACTGTGAATCCTACCTCTCCCATAGGATAACATTGAATTAACATTTTACATTTAATAAGTGATAACGTTCAATCAGGATAAGGTAGGAATATCGAATTTGCTTTCTAAGGAATAGTAATTTAAAACCATCTTCAATGGTATAGTAGGAATCAAAGTCACAGTTCTTTAAATGCCACTTTTACAAAGTACTTAAATCCAGGGGTAGCACCCAATATACCCTTGAGGGCTTGGGCAAGTGTAATTGTAATAGTAGAAAGCCAACAAGGGATTTTATTTTAGGAAGATTCAATTCTTTTGTCCAATGCAAAATACTCTTTATGTGAGCTCAAGACTGATACTCAACCAAACGTTATTAAATTAGATTTAGTTAAAGATATATAACAACACACACGGGGTATTTTTTGAAGTGAAAAAATCACTAGCTTTTTATATAGAAACAATTGATAAAAAGGAGTACAGAAAACAAGTAAATGTATAATGTAACATGAAGGGAAAAAACATAAATATTATCCACAATTCATGACATTACAAATATCCAATCCGATGAAGTAAACAGAGATCTATCTCATATTTAGAGAACAATCAACTGTGCATGTATGCTTTGGAAATGGATAATACAGTCGACGTTTCGGTCTGTTGGGGCGTCAATCAGTCAGACCATCTTCAGGACAGTTGAAAAATTCAAAAGAAGACTCTCATAAGTTGTTGTATGAAATGGAGGAGTAATCACTTCCTCATTGGTGATTGATTATACTTCATCCGGTCTTTGTTGGGTGAGTATATACCATATGGATGCCCGTAGCGAGATGGGCAACAATGGAATTCGGACAAGTGTCTTGATTCAAAGAAATAATTTTATCTTTTCAAAGCCGTAGCAGATTCAGGTACCGTCCGTCGAGTTCCTATCGACGGACGGTACCTGAATCTGCTACGGCTTTGAAAAGATAAAATTATTTCTTTGAATCAAGACACTTGTCAACGAAGGACCGACTTGGCCTTCCTTGTCATACAAGATCGAAACAGTCAGAATTCCGAATTCCATTGTTGCCCATCTCGCTACGGGCATCCATATGGTATATACTCACCCAACTATGACCGGATGAAGTATAATCAATCACCAATGAGGAAGTGATTACTCCTCCATTTCATACAACAACTTATGAGAGTCTTCTTTTGAATTTTTCAACTGTCCTGAAGATGGTCTGACTGATTGACGCCCCAACAGACCGAAACGTCGACTGTATTATCCATTTCCAAAGCATACATGCACAGTTGATTGTTCTCTAAATATGAGATAGATCTCTGTTTACTTCATCGGATTGGATATTTGTAATGTCATGAATTGTGGATAATATTTATGTTTTTTCCCTTCATGTTACATTATACATTTACTTGTTTTCTGTACTCCTTTTTATCAATTGTTTCTATATAAAAAGCTAGTGATTTTTTCACTTCAAAAAATACCCCGTGTGTGTTGTTATATATCTTTAACTAAATCTAATTTAATAACGTTTGGTTGAGTATCAGTCTTGAGCTCACATAAAGAGTATTTTGCATTGGACAAAAGAATTGAATCTTCCTAAAATAAAATCCCTTGTTGGCTTTCTACTATTACTTTTACAAAGTTGCCATTTTCTTGTCCCAACCATTTGGTGCCTGCAGCCTGCATCCTGGGTGACATGACTAGATTTAGCTAGCAGTTGGACTTTGTGTAATACTCCCATACAGTGAGACAAAGGGGAGATAGTTGTTGGTAGGATTAGCCATCTCTGACTTGATTAGGGCAAGGAGCTGTCACCTACCACACTTGCACAACACATAGGCTCTGCTTGAACACACTGCCAAAGGGTTTGACACTAGTCCTTTGTGACCCCAGACAAGTTGGTTCTGGGGCAGGGAGTCAGGAAATTTAAAAAAACTCTGGGGTGGAAACCTCCAGAACCTTTCCCTACTTCAAAGTGGGCACTAGGTGTAATTAGACCTCACTGCATCGCATCAAAGGGAGAGAGCAGGAATGTGCCATATTTAACATAATATGGCACATTCTTATTTTCTCGCGCTGGTGCACTCCTATCTGCCTAGCGCCAATGCAGGCACCCTTGCACCATGACACAGTTGCAGAAGGGACACCTTCCTGCACAAAAACAATCCTCAAAGGCTTTTTTCCTCTTTCTACATGTGCTGCAAAAAGCAGCATACATAGAAAGGAAAAAGAATGAAGAAAAATAAATATATTTTTCCTCGTTAAGCCCCCCCCCCCCGTGAAGGCATAGCATTTTTATGTATTCTCAGGTCTACCATTCATGGTAAATCTGGGAATTCACCAAAATCCATGGGTGAATGCATGGGAAGACACATGCTCCACCTAGGGAACATCTCCCAGGGGCAGAGTAACACAAGGCAGCGTCTTGTGCTGCCTTGCATCACTCCAAATTAACCCTGGCACTTCAGGGCCACTCAAGGTGTGTGGCTTGGTAGATATCACGTTAGTGTTGCATTTCCCTTGCATTACCTTGCAAGTGACGTAGGGACAGCACAACACTTCGATAAATCTGGTCCCTAGTTTTCTGCCTAATTTGTTGTAATTAAAAGAATCTGTTTTCCTTTAAACGTAATAACTATAATTATCCAGTGGCTACCACCACTGGGTAATAAAATCATATATATATCAAATTATAAAAGCCCACATATAAAAAAAAATATGTGCATAGTAATAATATCATATAAGAAAATCATATGATAAAAATGATTAGATAGGAGTAACGATCATAAAGTAAAAACAAGGTAACAATTCAATCCCTACTAAATCAAAATGATAAACTGTTACAAAGTCTCATGGTTAATTTAAAAAACATGCCAACCCTATAGCAAACTTCAGGGCTTTAAAAACTGAAGGTAAAGCAAAACTGGCATGCACCTGTCAAAGTGCTGTCTACACAGGATGGATTCAAGAAACTTGCAGCACAGGGCTCTAAATAATTTGCAGATAAAACAAAAAAATAAAAGAGACCGGGCCGATACTTTGCCACGCAGACAGCAGCAACTGCTCGAGCAGTGTAATTGCCCATGGGAAGACTCAACAGCCACTGAGCAACTGCTCGAGCAGTGTAATTGCCCATGGGAAGACTCAACAGCCACTGAGCAACTGCTCGAGCAGTGTAATTGCCCATGGGAAGACTCAACAGCCACTGAGCAACTGCTCGAGCAGTGTAATTGCCCATGGGAAGACTCAACAGCCACTGAGTCGAGCCAAATTGGAACCTGATCAAAAGCACCCTTTCCCATGTGAGTCAGTGACCAGCTTCAAATAGGGCTCATCAGCGACTGTGGATTGAATCATGATATGGCTCTGCATACACAATTTACACAACTCCGCATTCCCTCTTTGGTAGTTCTTTGCAGACAAAAAACTCTTGGCTATACATTCCCTGTCCGATTTTCCAATCCCTTGTGACAAAGAAAAAATGGATGGGTTGCCAATTTCTATGGAGCTATCCTCAATGAGCTTGATCCAAACGATGCCCTCCCCATAACAGACTAAACACTCTTCAATGACTGCCTTATTTAACAAGGCATGGTCATTGTGCCATACTGAGGCCAGGAGTAATATTGGTGCACGTTTATTGTGGTCCTCCACTGTTAGAAACGGGGTTATCGGTCACTGGGGTGTGAGCCCTGGTCAAGCAGAAACCACAATCCTAGTCAAGGTAAGGCACAAGCAACCCGAAAATTATCCTGTGCTCATCCCACTGGCAGCTTGGCACAGAGCAGTCAGGATTAGATTAAAGGCAATGTGTAAAGTATATGTGCAACACTTCAAACAGTAAAACTGTGACAATACCATACAAAAGATCCCATGCCAGGTTAGAAAAAAAGAGCTTAATTTAATAAATGAAACAAAATCAATCGGTAGAACCGGAATTATTCATTTTTAAAGAATGAACTGTAATATAGCGCCTAAAAGCATAAAGTCCCAACCGCGGCTATCTGGTCATGCTGGACTGAGTCAAATGTTCAGGCTGAGGGAGGGCAGGTCACATACAGTCCCAGATAAGTCCCGCTGAAGGTTTACTTTCTCAAATTCTGTGCCAAGTGAGCTGTTCACTTTGGAGAGGACTGCAGAGAGCAAGGAGAGCACTGGTGGTGGTGGTCAGCGAGGAGCAGGCCGGGCATTACGGACAGGGGGGCTGGAGCCTCATGTTTGCAGTCCTCCATGACAATCAATGCTTGCTATTCGATAGATGGGCTGGCGTCAGCTAGTACGGATTTTTGATGCGAGCGCAGTGGTTCTGTTGCAAAAGGACCCATTGTGAGGTTGCGAAAAGGCTTTTAGCTTGATTTAAAAGCCTGCTGAGCCAAACTAAGGGTCCAGGACCAGAGAGGTACCACTTCGGGGTCAGGAACTTGCTGAGAGAGATCCAGGGGATGCTGGAGAGTCTTTAATGTTCCTCAGATAGAGAGGCCAGCAGACTAGCCCTTTGAGTCACTCTGGGGTCCTCAGTTCAAGTTGGGATGCAGATCCAGTTCGTCCTCCCCAGGCAACAGGTCAGCACAACAGGGCAGCATCTCTTGCAGAGTGGCTGTCCACTATTCTATCTTCCGGTAGCCTTTTTCCTGCCGCTGCTGCCCCTGCGGCCCCTCCCACCGACACAGCCCCCACTCACGCCTCCCCACCGCTAGTCCCGCCCTCCTACTTAATGGCAGCCGCTGCGCAATTGCGCAGTGGCGCGCTGCTGGCGTGCCTAAGGCAATCCCGTCTGCGCCTGACCAGCAGCATGTCCTGCCCCCTACCAGTTAAAGCGGCCTCAAGGCCATTGATGTAAAGCAAAAAGAGGATGGGGGCAAGGACACAGCCCTGTTGTACTCTGTGGATAAATGTGAAAAAACAAGTACACTCTCCACTATCCCCGTACCACACTGGGGAAAAGATCTGAATGCAGTGCATGAAGAAAATCAACCAATCTGGGCCCAGACCCATGAGGATTAAGATTCCCCATAGTATTGACAGATTCACACTTTACAAGGTGCGTGAAAGGTCCATGAAGGACAAATAAAAATAGAACCGCGCTTAGACACAGTGTATTGCTTGGGAGCAAATGTAGGTTTGAACCTTGCTCAAAAGTACCCAGCATGGTCCTGAAGCTGTATTGCATTTCACAAAGAATATTGGACTCAGCAGACCAAGACAAGAGCCTGTCAAGGATGACATGACCAATTATTTTCACGGTTGAGTTTAGTAAGGGGACTGGCCTGTGGCATTTGGGGTCGTGATGATTCCCTTTTGAACACCGGTACAATAATAGTCGATCTCCAGGATGGCAGGAAGCCAGATTTACAGGCTCGACTGATGCAATTAGTTAAAAGGGGACAACAATACGCAGGGTTGTCTTTGTAGAGATCCATGGGTACTCCATCCCGGCCTTCAGCTTTATTCGAAGGACTTTTACATACAGCCTCCAGCACCAACTCTAAGTCAACAAGAAATTAACAGGGAATATAGGTTGTTCTAGATCTGTATGCGCACACCCATCATCATTCCAATGGAGAATACATTCCACAAAAAGGGGACAACTAGGTATCAGGGCAAAAGCTCAGCCCAAGGCCATTCTTGGGTGTTTTGGAGGGAAATTCGGAGCTTACCACCTGCCAAAAAGCCTTAGTTTCAATGTTTACCGGAACTGAGCAAATTGTCCCAAGCTTTGCACTGGAGCTCAGACTTCCTCCTTTTCAAAGCAAACCTACAAAACCCTTCTGCTGGAGACTATATTGTCCCTGTTCCTAGGCGACGTCTTTAAGGTTTTGCACGGCCTGGCATTTGCTTTCCTGCACATATATATATATATATATTAGAGATATACTGTCTTATATAACGTATGTATACTTGCCATCCGTGCTAAAGGCATGTGTGGTAAATGCATGCATGGTAAAGACATCTGCATGGTAAAGGCTGCGTAGAAAAGGCTTGTGTAGTAACTGCATGCATTGTAAAGATATGCATTCATTTTTATCGATAGTCTATCGATGACCTAGGTGTCAGTGCCAAGCCAGGAACTGGCATGCATATGGAGCAATTAGTGAAGCATTTTGTGTCCGTCATTCCAATCTGTTTTACCGCTGGTACATCCTTTGAGATTACAGTGAAAAATGGGACACATTTCTGGCTTTTTGGTGAGGGGAAGGCATAAGATATTGAAATCCCCATGTTTGCTGCAGCTGCTGTGGTGTCTAAGAAATGTGATGTGACATTCCACACAGAAGTTGAATATATCTGTGACTTAACTTAGTACCTTGCAGACAGATGGTTATGGTATGTCAGTGGTGTTTCAAGGACTTCTATGAGGTTCAAGCAAAGGGCATCACTCTATGACTGCACCAACCTATACTTTCTGCAGTTTCAGCTTGAACAAAATAAAATTACCAGCCCACTACGCATGGCCTTTCGCATCCCACATCACATCCTTGAACACACAGCCAAAGAATATCTTCTGGGTTCAAGCTACCATGTGATGTACAATACTGTGCAGCTAGACAGTTGCTGACACAAAAATACAAATAAAAGAGTTATTAAATAATTAAATGAGCAAATAATGAATCAGGATGCAGAGACATTTAAAGGCATGGGCAAACTGGGCACCGGCCCAGGGCCCCAGCCTTTCAGGGGACCCCTTCTACAGAAGCTCTGTCCTGATTATCTTTTATGACTCTTAAACATAGATCATTTTAAATACCATTTTCCTTACAATTTATTGTTCATGTGGGTGATGTGTGAGAGTCTATTAAAGACATTTTGCAGAGAAATGTGTTAATGTTGCATGCAACATCCATAAAAATTGTTATTTTAGATCAAAACAGAACCTCACATATGAGAAATGGGAGGGTGTCTCAGAGAATATTTGCAGTAATATTAGTGAGCACCTGTTGTATTACATCTTTGAAAACGCTATCCCTGCCTATTAGATGTAAACACATTTAGAATTTGGCGAGACCTGAGAAAAGAGGGCATGAAAAAACTGACACTGTATCATTAATTCATGGCTGTTCCGAATGGGGACCCCCATCATCTGTTTGGCCCAGGGCCCCTAAAATCCTTAAGATGTCCCTGACAGGGTGACGGAGAAGAGCGCAACGAAAATGATGCACTTCCACAGACTGCTGAAATTCAAATAAAAACATATTCCCCTTAATCAGTGGTTGCTGGCACAGATTGGGGGTGGTGAGGCGGAGGGTGGAGGGTGGAGGGCATGGGGGAGTAAAGAAAAAAAATTAAACTTACATCACTGCCGTGTATCTTCTTCTTGTCCCTCGCATCGTCCCTCTGCTCTGGGCGGAACAAGAAGCACCCAGGCTTCCTTAAGCCAATCACAGTGCTGCAATGCAGCGTTGTGATTAGTCTGAGTGCCATGGTTTGGCGCTCACTCAGGGAATGGGAGCCTGGGCATGTGTCTTCTTCTTGTCCCTCGTCGTCGTCCCTCTGCTAAGGCCGGAACAGGAAGCACCCAGGCCCCCTTAAGCCAATCACAGCGCTGCAATGCAGCGTTGTGATTGGTCTGACTGCCGTGGTTCGGCGCTCAGCCAGGTAATAGGAGCCTGGGCATGTTCTCCACCCAGGCTAAAATGCAGCCTGGGTGGTCAACATGCAAAGTGCTCACGACTGTTTGTCCGGCCCGAGACAGCCGGCTAAACATTCATGCACACTTCACAGAGTGGCCACCACTACTCCCTCTGCTCTTAGAGCAGAGCAGCCCCACTCGCCAGCCAAGCTGCAGCAGCAGGAACAAATATAATGATAATAACAACGAGTTATTATCATTTTACTTTTTCTTTATTTCCACTGCTTGAAGTAGTGGGGCGACCCACTCCACCTTAGCAGAGGAGCCGCCACTGCCCTCAATCAGCAGCAAAAGGATAGAGGTGATACGATCAGAAACTATGTAAAGAAGAAATACTCTACAGACGGGACAAACATAAGAATAAGGATTAAACCTATCGACTAAGGAGCAGCAAATCAAGATACAAAAGAAATCCATCCAATCATGAGCGAGGAGGGGCTGACCTGAAGGCCACGCGCGGTAAACCGTATTGTAAACAATTGGTCTTCCATAGCAGACAGCTAAACCTGCCTAAAGGGAAGACCTACAAAAAGCTGCTAACACAGAGGAACTCAGAAGGGACCTGCAGCCACTGCGCCATTGGTTTCAAGCCTGGGAGGGACACAGAGGCCTGTACAGTAACATTAACAAGGGGACGCTCGTTTTAAAGGGCTTGGAGAAGGTACAGGAGGCCCGTGGGAGTAGTACAGGTGCTGTGAAAGAGTGAGTAAGGACCTTAAAAGTAGCCCAGGGATACAGTGGGAATCGGCAAAGAAAAGAAGCAGAGAACGTGGAAATATGAGGCCATCCGGAAATCAATATTTGCCGCAGCTCAGAGAGAGTGGCTTTTACACAGCACATCATTTTTCTTTGGCAACGAGCTGTAAATGTACTGAATAGGCCTCATTTCAGCACTGCTATGACTTTCTGGGGCCGTTAGTGTCAACATAACTTACCACTAAGAAACCTCCTGCGACACTGTATGCAGTGAGCAGGTGGGGACGGGGTCAGAGGCGGGATGACTTATTAGGTAACGAGGAGGCTTCTCAGCGGGGTGCGGGGGGGGGCGCCAGAGTCCGGCAGGGCTGGGAAGGGGCACTCACCTGTGAACTCTGTCTGACATGCGACTGGCGACGTCCTGGTGCTGTTCCCCTCCAAAGATTTAACTGACCCCCACCCCCCCCTCCACTCGATTCCTTTGGGCCCTTCAGTGGTATGACGTATACAGGTTTGGACTGGGGCCACAAGCAGACCCAGAGGCACCAGTAAATAATAAACCACGTTTGCGAACCATGGCTTTGCATGCATCATCGCTTGGGTGACGCCAGTTGAGGGGACAAAAAGGGTGCACAGCACAGTCAGTCAGGCACGTGCCGACTGGTTACATGGAGCCCCCACAGGCGGTATGCTGCGCTTCTATGGGTGGGTAATGCCTGGTTGATAGTGTGCCACAAGCGTCAGGGAGTTGAGAGTAAATGTGGTTCAGGGTTTGGATAACTTTTTAGGAAAATACAGAGACGAGTGCTTTATTTGTCTGTCAACCCCTGTTAGAGGGCAGCACTGGGCCACAGCAATGGGGTTTGGATAGTCTGCCCCTGCTGTCCCAAGGTCCACCCTTCTAAGGCTGTCAAACTGAGCCAAGCACAGCCCCTTCCGCCCTTGACTCTCAGTACTAGTGAGCAGTCACAGGCTTCCAAGGGAGGTTACTGAAGGGGGCAGATTCTGCACTCAACACCACACCCTGCAGCCCACTAATATCATTGTCCAGCCCAGTATTTCTCTTTTTAAAAACACAAGTACTTTTTTTCCCCTATATTCTTTGGGATTGGGGTTCAGGTGGCGTACTGCCTAGATCTGGTGTATTGCTCCCTCTTCTCATATCAAGCAGTCACTTATGTAGCTAAGTAGCCTGTATAGTATCTCACGCACTCCTCTTCTGGCGACATAGAGCTGCGATGGGTCCTCCATGGTCTGGGGGAAGGCTGATGCAGTGCAGGACCAAGTGCACAGCACACGACTGCCCGCTAATGTTGCTGCAGGCCACGCATCGGATCTTCGAAGGGCAGGAGCGGAAGCTTCTGGTAGAGGCACTATTTCATGCTTCAGCTGACTCTCACCGTAGATTTGCGTCACAAGCTTGGCAGTCTCGAATCCTTTGGTGAGTACGCTGTCAGTCACCATGGGGGCCACCCTGGTTGGAGGCAGTTCAGTAATCATCCCCAGACCTGGGGCTCATGCAATGGCAGAGTACTGCTAGGTGCTGTTTGGGGCAGAATGGCAGAAGTTCAATTTAATTTTATTTTTTATTGTATTTTATTTATAAAGTTTTGTAAAGCGCAAATGTGACCCTTACGGGTATCAGAGCACTTCACAATTTTGGGTAAGAGGGATACAGTATTGGGAGGCAAAATAATCATTACATAATTATGCAAGACACGTACAAGAATCCTGTAAGTACCGGAACTCTTCACATAAGGGTACAGTAATGGGTGAGGAACATTCCAAAACATGTATGTACAATGCATGCTAACAATGTTATTCCCAGGTATATAACCATGTCACAAGTCAATCCAGATGACCGAATAGAGGGCAGTAATAGAGTCTAGTAGACAAGGCCTATTGGGGCAGGAACTTGAGCATTAGGATTTTTTTCACTTCCTTTTTGAAGGAAACAGTGGAGGCGATTGTACTGATTTCTGGAGTAAGGGAGTTCCAAATCTTTGGGGCCATGCCAGAGAAGGCTCTATTACTCGATCTCTTTTTGTGGAAATTCTGTGGTTTCAGGAGCATTGTACTTGCACTTTGTGATGCTCTGCAGCCCCCTGATAGTTCTAGTTTTTGTGCCAGATAGATGGAGGTCAAGAAATGAAAGGCTTTGTGCGTCATGCAGGCAATATTTAACTGAATTCTGGCCTCGCCGGCTAACCAGTTTAGGGATATTAGGGCTGGGGATATGTGTTGTTTTCTTTTTGTCCCAGTAATCAGTCTAGCTGCGCCATTAAGGGAAGCCCTTAGTGGGGCCAGGCTCTGTTTGGGGAGACCATATAGCGTGGAACTACCGTACTCTAGTCTTGGCAGGATTAGAGCTTGTACCGCCAATTTGAAGTCTTTCTGTGGAAGGAATGGTTTGGGATTCCTCAGTAAACTCAATTGATGTTTAGCTCCCTTGGTAGCATTGCTGATGTGGTTCGTCATATTCAAGTGCATGTCTAGCGTGATTCTGAGGGATTTAGCTGAATCAATAACGTGTTGAAGGCTGTGAGGTGTTTCATCCAAAGGTCAATCTTAGGAATGTGATTAGGGGGAACGATGAGAAGGAATTCAGTTTTGGATGTGTTGAGCATGAGGTAGTTATCAGTGAGCCAATTTTGAGTGTTCATTAGGACTGAGTTGAGTGAGATGATGTCTTCTTCGGAGGTGGTTTTCAGATAAAGTTGAGTGTCATCCGCATACATATGAAAAAGAATGTTCGCGGAAATCAAGACATTTGCTAATAGTTCCAAGAATAAATTGAACAATATAGGTGATAGGGTGGACCCCTGTGGATCCCCCATAGTTACTGTACGGGGCTGAGAAAGAGATTGATTCATCTTGATTCTTTGGGCTCTGTTTTGAAGGAAGGAAGTGGACCAATTCAATACCAATCCTGATAAGCCCATCCTGTGTTCTAGAGTAGATAGTAGTTTGTTATGGTTCACAGTGTCAAAGGCAGAAGATAAGTCAAGGAGGATCAATAAGCAAGATTCATTATGGTCTAGGAACTTTAAGATGTGGTCCATGATGTGCATGAGTGCAGATTCGGTGCTGTGCCCTCTCCTGAAACCAGAATGGTGGTGATCCAACAATTGGAATTTCTCAATGTGTGAACAGAATTGAATTAGCACGCATTTTTCAAGAACTTTTGCCAGAGTGGGGCTGTTGGAAATGGGACAGCAGTTGTTCAGATCGGAGGTGTCTGCGTTAGGTTTCTTTAGAATGGGGGAAGCCTGTGCTGTTTTTAAACAGTTGGGGATTGTGCCTTGCACTAGTGAAGCGTTGATGATCTTGGACCATAAGGGGAGGATGGAGGTTTTTATTTCCTTGAAGATGGGAGGTGGAAGAGGGTCACTAAAGCGGTTAGACGGATTGATTGCAAGAAGAGTGTTGTAAATGTCACTTTCACTGAGGTGAGTAAAGGTGTGCCAGGATGCATTGTTTTTGAGGCTTAAACTAGGGTGGCTGAGTGGGTGCAGCAATCTTCAGGACCTCAGTTGCCAGTCTCTAATTTGGTACATAGTACTTTAAGGTGACGGACTCATTCTTCAGAGCAGTGTAGTCCACTCTGCAACCTTGGAGATTAGTGCTGGGCTCGGCAGGTACCACAGGTTTGCAATCTTCACTTTTGGGTGGCCAGGACTGCAGAACACAAACTCAGTAATGAAACAGTCACACCGACTGGGGTTGCAGGAAAGTAACGGGTGCCACAAGACAGATGTCAATCCTGGCTTCAGTCAAGCCAACCAATCAGGGTCGTTTATACAAGTGCCAGGGCGGTGACAACGGGGATGACATGAGAGACCGCACATGCGTGCTGTGAAAGTGCCATTATACCTTCCAGGATCTCTGGGGCTGTCTGTAACTTTGGTCAGATATGTAAGTCTCTGGTGGATGGACCTCTGCGCCAAACAATCTGCTTTTAGCCTCCTTCAATGGTCAGCTCCTCCTTAAGGCTTAACTCTTCGGATACCCAGGACACGTTGGGCAGTTGTTCCTCCAGATGAAATTCCAGGTGATATTACAGCACCTCTGGGAAGCTGACTGTCAGGCAGATACCAATGCTGGTTGAGCAATAATTTTCAGGGCACTCTGGAGAGCACCGCCTCCATGGTTAGAGAGAACTTGAAACTGAAACAACTAGTGAGTTAGCAGCTCCCGCTTTTATACAGAGTTGGCAGACTTGGGATGTGGATTTGCTGTTTTATGAACCACTTTCGATCAATTCCCTTTTCATGTGTCCTTCTCAAGTTGTCTTCCAACCTCCACCTGGCCTTGAGTAATGTTATTCACATCAAGGTCATCGCCAAGCTGAAGCCCCCATAACAGAGGCACAAAGAGGTTCCAGCAGTCTGTACTTGACTATCAATAGCCACACTTGATACTGAACAGGAACAGAAACAAAGAACAGCTCCCCTTCTTAAGGACCCTTCACACCCTGGCAACAGAAACTGTAGTCTCAACCCTCATCCCTGCCATCCGCCAAATCACAGTCACAGCAAAACGAATCAGTATCTATCTGTATCAGAAAGGACTAACTGAATTTTTAAGTGAAAGCCTGACTCCTCAGTACATTTCCATTGTCTGGGAAAGCAACATCATCTCCATCTTGTGTCTATGAGCAGGTCAGGGGCTTCCAAAATGGAACCCACATGCTTGTGTCAAACTTCAGTAGTATACATGCACGCGTTTATGTGCAGGGGATATCTGTGGTTGGAATTTGAGATATTTGTCAGCAGAGGAAACTTTAGGTGAATGGCCCAGTAGTATTTCGTTCACATGACACAGGTAGAAAAGCCTTCTCACACTATAATCACTGCCATAAAATGGTATCCTGCCATCACTGCATCACATGTGTGAACCAGTTTCAGGAACAGTCGACCAGTCACTAAAAAGAGTCCTTCTGGTGCATCCTCCTATGTCCAGGACAGACTCTAGATAAGTTGTAATTCAAGGGCAGGTGCAGGCCGACATGCACACCCTAAATTGAGGTCACTCTGGGGCCAAAAATCTGAAACTCTGATAAAAGATACTGTACACCATGAAGGAGACATTCCTAAATAAAAACGGTCTGAAAAAAGTTCTGATGAAATGTGATTTTTTATTTACAGAGAAATTAAGAAACAAGATATGTATTTAAGACATATATCATACCCTTATCAAGGTTCAAAATCAAATTGATTATAATACATTTGAAAAAGATACTTGCTGAATACATAGTTCTTAATGAGCAAACATTTGAGGACATACATCAAACACCAGTCACAATTCAAGGCTAATGTTCAGTCTCTAACACCATCTTCCCAGCTCTTATAATGGGTCTCTGTCTCCTTTTTAATCCTTAAATAGGGCTCTGTAAATTTGCGTACTTTGTCAGCTCGCGACTATGCACACTGTTTAAAAAGTCTGACCAGATATGCTAAACGTGAAGCTGGAGAATGCTTTTTTTAAAATTGCAAGAGAAATATAGACAGAACTTTGATGCTGTCTTTCGGTAGGAGGCCTACAGTTAACAGAGGTCTTGGCATCATTGTGCTACTGGTCCATTACCTGAGCCTAGAAGCACATCCCCAGGGGACATACAAAGTCCCTCAAGGGAATTTCAAGAAAGGTTTGAGAAGTCTCTTATAAAGAAAGAACAGAAATTGAGTGCAGCATTTGAAGAACCGGGATTTAAACCCAGCGGCGCAGGGGACACGCCCGAAGTCTTCGGGTTCACCTGTCTTAGAGTACAGAGACCCGGGATTCTTCTGTTGACATCAGAGATCAATTTTATTAGCTGCAGCCAGTAACAGAGGTCCTAGAAGTACAACACGGTGTATGTTCTCAGGAGACTGCTCAACATAATAGAGTGGAGCATCGTCTTTTATGCCAAAAACCACGTTCCTGGCTAACATCAATTACTCACAAATTTGACCAATCAGAGGATGATATTTACAGAGGCATCACATAACGACAAACCCACTTTCAGTTATCCAACCCATCGCCAATGACAAGGCAAAAATCCAGCATTCTTGTTCGAACAGGCCGGACGGGCCCATCATAAAAGACCTCAACCCAAATCAATAATTAGGCCATAAGGCCATAAAAGGAAGGAGCAGAAACAGATGAAGGGAAAGATAGAGGGGTGTGTGCCATAGAATCAATAATGTCCTGCTCTTTGATCTCTATCTGACCAGCTGCTTAACAAGGTACTGGCTCAACAAGTTTAGCCTCGGGCAACAGGGTCAGTTGACTCAGGTCAAACTGAAGTCAACAAGAACTCGAACTAAGGTGTACGCGTCCCTAGAGTCTCACTTGGCCACAGTCATCCTGTAGTCATTAGCCTATGTGAGGGCAACCACAAAATGGCGGTTATGCACAAAATGGAACCCACGGGTGCAGACAAGATCGTCAAATACACAGTGAATCCAACGGTGTAGCATGACGAAAACGCTTACGCATACCGCACTTGTCAGTCGCGGTTCACTGATACCAAAATCATCACGATACGACAACCTTTATTGAATGGGTTCAGAATTCACGGAACCACAGACCCTCCTTTTGCCCTTACATAGGCAATAACCTAAACTCACGTCAATCTGAATCCAGGTCTATATTCATCAGATCATTGAGATGTTGCTGTAGCATCATCCTGGTACTTAGTAACTCTCTCTCGACAGGTCTCCTCGAACACGAGGTAGCAAAAAGGCCACAGATAGCAGGAGCACACTGTATACAAAGACAGAACAGGAAAAGGATAGCTAATACCATCCCAATGACCATCAGAATCTTCCATCCCCAGGTGGATAACAATCCCCAGAACCATCCCATTAACGACCAATCTCCTTCGTCCACATGTGCGGACTCGGAGAGCTTATGTAGCTTGGAGATGGCTTGGAAAACTGTCGGAGCGTTGTCTGGAATGAAAACACAACAGCTTGATTGGATCAATTTACAGACCCCTCCTCTATCTGCAAGTATGACATCTAATGCAACTGTTCTGAAGAGTCATAAGGCGATCCGACTGAAGCTCAGCAGTCAAGTTACTAAGGGCACCAGCAGTCTCGACTATGGTGGACTCAACTACTCTCGTCAATTGCCGTATGTTCCTGCTGTTAACCATAGGTCCCCAAAACGGCAGAAAACCCTTCGAAAAATCTCCCAATTCTTGTCCTGCGGTATCTTCCTTTCTGAAGACACCTCTAACGACTCTCATCTTGTGGTAATCTGCCGCAGCTGTAAATGTGGGGGGTAACAAGAACGAGACAAAACATGTGCCCGAGAAATCAGGGGGCAACCATGTATACGCTCTGTCATCGCAAATGAAGTAGGTACCCTTAGCTGCTAGAAACGGTGGGGAAGTCTCGGATGCAAAAACATATGTCTCAACGCAAACACTCTTCCCTAACTGAGCTCTAGGATTCTTGCCATTGCCTTGCAGACAGTAATGACCCTGATGGGGTACTATCCAAATCGGAGAGGATCTCTTCGCTCGCTGGTTCCCACTCAGACTAGTTCCATATCCAGTAACGTTCCATCCAATATACGCTAGCGTCTCATCTCGCGGGATAGTCTCATAAGAACCTATTCCTCTAATCATGTCGACTATTCCCTTGACCAGAGCACTATTCTTCGGATTATCCTTCACAGAACGTAGGGGGTTGACTTCACGGGCATAAATGAACATTGTTCTGTATGCCCACACAGAACCATTGTAGCTAAATGGCAGGACCAGGTAAGGAATACCTTTATCGGTAGTATGGGGCATAAGGCCACACACCCAACAATTAGTTGTGTTCACTACTAGCTGGTGTTGGTGCAAAAGCTGAACAAAGGAATTATTAGCGAATTCCATTCTCCTAATGGACTCATGTTCGGGCAGGGGGTGAAAAGAATGCGAAGAGACAGTAGGAGGAGGCATGGGTTGTGCAGTGGGCATGAATGTCACTTGAATAGAGAATGTCACATATCCAATTAAAAACATCATTAAACTAAACAGTATAAACAGACATAATATTAAAAAACGTTTTCTACTCATTATTATACACATTTCATTCTTGAAGCTCATTCTTCTAGTAGGTCTCTCCATCCTGAAAAACTCCATCCTCTAACCGTGCTGCTCGCGGCGGATGGGTGTTCCATGCTAAGGAATGCGCCTGTCGGTCCAGGGAACGCCCTTAGACCAACCAGAACCGCCGACCTAACGTCTTCGGCTTGCACTCTAAGGACATGGCACCGCGACCCTACAGCTGAACCCGGATGGTGGTTCGAAAAACAAAAATCTAAATAGTTTCTCGGAGGGGAGCTGACCTTAAAAAAATTAGCAAAGAAGGAACTTAGTTTGTTATTTGTCCCGCGACTCTTGGTCGCAAATCATAACGCTCTTTGCCAGGCAATGTCTATTCTCGGAAAAGTAGCTCAGGTTTAACAGTGTTCAAATGGTTCGATGGAGGCACAGCTTCTTGAAGAAGATTATCGCTTTCTGGCTCAGTGTTTGTTCCAATCAAACGGGCATCGCTGAAAGGCAGAAAATGCAGCACGGTCTCAGTCTCAGAATCAGGAAGTCCTTTTTGGACCAACCAGTCGTACGGCAGAGGCAAAGGGGCCCTCTTACAATGTACGCCGTGAATCCAGTTCTTTTTACCGTGCACTCGTACCACAGAACGGGTGGATAATAACACCAGATACGGTCCTGTCCAGCGGGGCTGCTCGTTCTTGGTTCGCTGAAAATTCTTCACGAGCACCCACGCGCCAGGTTCAACGGTGTGCCCTGGATCTTCAGAAACCTGTGGCAAAGTATCATGAACCTGTTGATGCAGAACACGCAATTTAGCCGTCAATTCGTACAGGTAGTCAAGCAATACAGGGTGTTCTATCTCACTAAATTTTGTCGGACGCGGCACTCCCCAAATATTTGCCGGGCGACCGAACACAACCTCATAAGGACTCAGACCCATTCGCGAATGCACAGTCATTCTTGTCGACAGAAGGGCTAACGGCAAAGCATCAGGCCATTGTAGACCAGAGCTCGCTTGAATTTTGGCCAATTTCAATTTTAACGTGCCATTGTAGCACTCAACTAGACCAGCTGACTGGGGATGATTGGCAGCGTGGAATTTCTGCCGGATTCCTAACCCATCACACACTCTCTTCATCACTTGACCCACAAATTCACTCCCATTGTCACTCCAGACCATTCTCGGCAACCCATACCTAGGGAAAAATTCCTTAATAAGGGCTTTAGCTGTGGACAAGGCAGTATTGTCGTTCAAAGGGTAGGCTTCCACCCATCTACAAAAAGAGCAAACAACCACTAAGACATACTTCAGATTGTTGCACCTCTTCATGTGGATGAAATCTAGCTGCAAAGCCTCAAACGGATACGTGGGAGGAGCAAAATGACCAGCTGGAGTTGGAGTTCCCTTACCAGGATTGTACATCAAACAAACCATACAGTTCTTGACCAAATTCTCTGCACACTTAGGAATTCCAGCATTTTGCCATACTGGGGCCAACAACTTACAAATTCCTTTCACGCTGATATGGGCCATTCCATGTGCCATCGTAACCACTGGAAGTACATACGCATCAGGCAACAACCATCGCTGATGCTCTGACAACTCAACCCAACAACCATTCGAGTCCAATTTACCCTTGCTTTCTCTCCATTCATTCAACTCTTTCTCTGTAGCTTCAGCTTGGATGGATTTCACACTCTCAATCGTATCTTCACACATACTTCTATCTGGAACCCATCTTGCCGGACCCGCAACGTACATTCGACTCATCACATCTCTCGCAGTCTCTTTTGCGACTTCGTCTGCAAACGCATTACCACGACCAACATCATCCGTGATTTTCTTATGCGCACTGCATTTCACGATCGCAACTTGCAACGGCAGAGTAAGAGATTCAAGAAGTTCATTCACCAATTGATCATGTTGGATCTTGGTCCCATGCGAAGTCAGAAACCCACGTTCTCTCCACAATCGTCCAAAGCTAAGAGCAACGCCGAACGCATACTGGCTGTCAGTGTACACAGTCACTCTTTTCCCTTTCGACAATACACACGCTCTTGTCAATGCAATCAACTCTGCCGCTTGTGCTGAATTATGTGGGATACAAGCAGCTTCAACAATCGTATGCAAAGTCGTAACCGCATATGCCGCAGTCGTATCACCATTCGGAAGCTTAAAGCACGAACCATCAACCCATAAAGTACCATCACATTCCACAAGAGGAGTGTCCCTAAGGTCTAACCTCCCTTTCGTTTCTTCCTCAGTCCTAAGAAAACAATCATGCTGTTCGGTATCATCTGTCTCAGTTGAGATCGGCAACAACGTGGCTGGATTCAAAGTGTTGCATCTCGTACATGACTTGCTAACAATGTAAATTCGTAACCTGACAACCGAGCACTAGTTAAGTGCTGTGTCTTGTTACGGTTCAACAAGGTATCCACTGCATGTGGAACCATCACGATCAGTGTATTGTCCATCACCAAACCAGCAGACTGTCGGATTGAAACAGCCGCTGCCGCTGGAGCTCTCAAGCAACTCGGCAACGCTCTAGCTACCGGATCCAAAGTCGACGAAAAATAAGCACATGGACGTTGCTTATCGCCAAACTGTTGAGTCAAAACTGACAATGCACATCCCTCTCTCTCGTGGACATACAATGTGAAGGGTTTACCGTAATCGGGAGTACCCAACACAGGAGCCGAACACAGCGCATCACGCAATTCTGAAAAACTCTTCTGACATTCGTCAGTCCAAGGAATAGGATTCGGAGTTTCCTTAACAGTAAGAGCTATCAAAGGTTTTGCAAGCAACGAAAAATTAGCAATCCACTGTCTACAGTACGATGTAATACCTAGAAACGCACGCACTTCTCTCTGTGTCGTAGGCACACTCATTTTCGCAATCGCTTGAATTCTTTCTGGGGTCAATCTTCTTCCCTCCTTCGATAAGAGGTGACCTAAGTAGGTAACTTCTTGTCGGCAATATTGCAACTTTGAAAGAGAAACCTTATGATGGAAATCAGACAAGTGACGTAACAACGACAGAGTAGCCTCTCTACAAGTCTCTTCATTGTCAGCAGCAACTAAAAGATCATCAACATACTGAATAAGGGCAGCACCATCAGGTAAAACCAACAAATCAAGTTGCGTCTTCAAGGCTTGACTATAGATCGATGGACTCTCACAATAGCCTTGAGGAGCGCGTTTAAACCGGAAACTTCGGCCTCCTAAAGAGAAGCCAAAAATATCTCTACTCTCCACTGCAATTGGGATGCTGAAGAAAGCATTCTTCAGATCAATCACCGAAAACCACGTGGCTGTGGCTGGAATCAAAGTCAGTAAAGCGGTGATATCAGGCACAACAGGGAATTGTGGAACAACGATCTTATTCACCTCGCGAAGATCGATCACAAACCTATATACAGGAGGTTGTGAAGAATCGGTTCTTTTCAGAACAGGCAACACCGGACTATTGCACACATTACCTCTCGTTTCCTCAATCACACCTTTCTCAATCAGATCAGAGATGATCGCCAAGAGTGATCTTTCACCATCACTTGAGATACGATACTGTGGAATGCGTGGCAATCTAGCATTCGCCTTCAATGTCACAACATATGGCGGAATCTCCAAAAGACCCACATCATTAGGACCAGTAGCCCAAAGAGAATCAGGAAGAGAAGACAATTCAGCTGGAAGTTGGTCTTTAGCCAAATACATCGGAGAGATCACTCTCTTTCCCAATGTAAGCTGCACTCCTGAAGGAGAACAATAAAGCGTCGCATGCAATCTCTTCAACAAGTCCAATCCCAACAAGTTCTCACCACAACCTGTCGTCAGAATGAGGGGTGCTTCGAATTCACAAGGCCCGACAGAAAGAGACAAAGGACTAGAAATCGGATTTTTAACCGGGGCGCCAGAAAAACCTACTGAAACATTCGTTGAGCCAGACAAAGGTGCGCCAGGGAGTTTAGAGTGCATGATAGAACTCTTCGCAGCACCAGTGTCCAACAGAAAAGGCTCTGACACACCTGATGCAATCACATCAACATAAGGTCCACTCTGATCTACTGGAACTGAAACGACTCCCTCTCTTTGCCTGTGGCTGTCCTAGCAATCGTTACCTTCCATATTCTCACCTTCAACGTAATAATCATCCGCATAGTATTGAGCCGTCCTACCAGACGCACCATTCTGTTGATCAAAACAATTCATTGAATTCTGCGGAGGCAAGGAACGCGCAATCTGAGACATACCACGTCCTCGACCTCGCGGAGCTTGTTGAACACCTCGACCTCTCATACCAGAAACACCATTCGTGCGCTGTAATAAAGTCGGGCAACTATTCTTGAAGTGACCCTCTTCTTTGCAATACGCACACTGATTAGGACCTACAGAAAAACGCTGTTGAGAAGACTCGAACCTTTGCGAGTTTCTCTGATATTGTTGGGGTTGCTGATAATCACGCTGGGTATTGCGAGGCGGGTATGCTTGCTGCAGAAGAACCTTAGTCTTCAATTCCTTAGTCTTTTTATCCTCTTTCTCTATCTCATCCTTATTTCTGTTCTCATAGTACTGGGCAGTAGCCAATATCTGTGCTGACGAAGAAACAGCCCAGGCACTTTCAGAATCCTTCAACCTATTGCACAACTCGGGTAGCAGATTATGCACAAACTTGTCAACTAACAACCTTTGGCCACCTTCTGTACTCATGTCTTGACCACTGTGGTCTGCAAATGTCTCTTCAAATCGAGTGAAAAAGTCGGACACAGTTTCGTCTTTCTTCTGCTTGCATGCAGACAACTTGTCCCAATTGACACGCATAGCAGGCATCAAAGTCTTCATATAATCAATAATTCTACCAGGGAGATCAGCAATCACATTCTCGGGTTTAGCACCACCTATTTGTCTTTCATCTGCAGTTCTAAGGTTATTCCATGTATCTCCTAATTCCTGCGCATGATCCGTATATATAGGCTGTGGAACAACATTCCCAAATAACATATCTATATCAGCCAAATTCATAATACATGAACCCGCAGTTTGAGATAGCTCCTTATAAAACCCCGCAGGATTTTTACGTGGATCAGGCAGAGTCTGCTTTAGAGCTAGGACTTCGGCACGCTTCCATGGAACATGTACCCAAATGCGCTGGAAATATGCCAGAACAGGTGGATTAGCATTCGCATCACCAGGTCTTCAAACGAGAGGAACCTCACGCATCGGGTATTGACGTGCCTTTCTCCTAACTGAAGAATCAGGCTCAAATAACGACCTAGAAGGAAACTCACTCCTAAACGACAACAATGTCGCGACTGCTCTTTCAACATCAAGACCCACTATAGTTCCTTTCGCAAACTCGGACCGCACACGGAACAACTCATGCGGAGTATGCCCTACCTCGCTATCTTCCCATTGTTCACGAAGGAAAGAACACATCACATCAAATACGTATCTCTGTTTCGGTGCTTCCCATTGATGGAAAACATCCATAACACCTTCAAGATCATAGTGCGAAGGAAAGGTAACCCATTTACGCGCCAAGTGATCTAACACTGTTCGTTCATCAGGACCAGGCAATTGACTACGCAATTGCTTACGCTCCACAACAGGAGACATACCCAATGAACCCATTAGAGGAGAAAAAAGACTAGCAACCGCATCAGTCATCCTCCGTCGAGCAGAAGGAGAAGGTGACAAAAGAACAGGAGACAAAGCAGAGTGAGAAGGAACCGAAGTCGGAACAGTGACAGAGGGAACAGACAACACAGGTATAGGAGTAGCAGACGAAGGAGGTAGCAAAGACGGCGGCCCTTGAGAAGGCTGCGCCGAGGCAGTAGTAGCCAGTAGAGGGAGAGCTGGCTGTTGAGGAACCACTGGAGGTAAAACAACCGGGGGTTGCGCAACTGCAAGTGGCGGAGGTGCGGTAGCACTCTGAGCATAAGGGGGTGGTGAACTTAATAGATGCGACATTAAAGGATCTTTCGCAAGATCTTTCTTTTCTTCTTGCTGTTGAGGCGGCAAAGCTGGATAACATTTGTCTACCGCTAATTTACGTTGCATAAACATCTGTTCGCTTTCTTGCTCTTCCTCATTATCCTTAAACTGTATAGCAGCCTGCACCATCGACATACCTCGTGCACGCTTATTTCGTTTCGCTAACTTAATTTCCTTTTGTTTGGCTTCCTTTCGCCAAAGGAGGAAAGAGTCAAACATTGCCGGCCGGGCTTTCTTTTTGAAGAGTCTGACTTCCAAATTATCTAAAATTTCCGTGTCGTAACTACCATATTGGGGCCACTTTAGGACACCATCTTTCCTAGTATACCTAATCCATACATCATTATACGTGATGGGGCCCACGCCGTGTTTTAAATAGAGCTCATAGGTCGGAGTTCCAATCGGAGGCACCGGACACGAGTCCTACAATCGGGAATCCCTTTTACAATCATGACAAAATATCTTTCCAAGTCTGCTAAGACCAGGCATCTTCGCTCACTAGTCTAGCTTCAAACTTCAAGGGAATATCAAAACGATAGCCTCGTGAATACACGAGTCCCTCGGCTTTGGGGCCTGCAGGTACCAAATCAAAGCGATCCCGAACGATACCAAAACAAACTAAGGACTGGGAGACGCTCCACTCATACTTAACTGAAATATCGATGACGTCGCCAGAAGACCCGTCTATCGTCTCGCTTTACAAGTCATCAAAGGGCTCCAAGACAGGGCGACAGTCAGGGCAGCAGTCCTTCGTAGCCGTCGGAATGCGGGGAACTTCGCAGCAAAGACTTTCGGACCACAACGACATACAGGGGTCGATGAAGTGGTAGGCCTCCCTCCAGAATTTTCACATGAAGCTCCTCACGATCTTCAGGCTTGGACCAGTACCGCTGAAGTCGCCCCAGAGTTGGTCGCCAACTGAAGAACCGGGATTTAAACCCAGCGGCGCAGGGGACACGCCCAAAGTCTTCGGGTCCACCTGTCTTAGAGTACAGAGACACAGGATTCTTCTGTTGACATCAAAGATCAATTTTATTAGCTGCAGCCAGTAACAGAGGTCCTAGAAGTACAACACGGTGTATGTTCTCAGGAGACTGCTCAACATAATAGAGCGGAGCATCGTCTTTTATGCCAAAAACCACGTTCCTGGCTAGCATCAATTACTCACAAATTTGACCAATCAGAGGATGATATTTACAGAGGCATCACATAACGACAAACCCACTTTCAGTTATCCAACCCATCACCAATGACAAGGCAAAAATCCAGCATTCTTGTTCGAACAGGCCGGACGGGCCCATCATAAAAGACCTCAACCCAAATCAATAATTAGGCCATAAGGCCATAAAAGGAAGGAGCAGAAACAGATGAAGGGAAAGATAGAGGGGTGTGTGCGTGTGCCATAGAATCAATAATGTCCTGCTCTTTGATCTCTATCTGACCAGCTGCTTAACAAGGTACTGGCTCAACAAGTTTAGCCTCGGGCAACAGGGTTAGTTGACTCAGGTCAAACTGAAGTCAACACGAACTCGAACTAAGGTGTATGCGTCCCTAGAGGCTCGCTTGGCCACAGTCATCCTGTAGTCATTAGCCTATGTGAGGGCAACCACAAAATGGCAGTTATGCACAAAATGGAACCCACGGGTGCAGACTAGATCGTCAAATACACAGTGAATCCATCGGTGTAGCATGACGAAAACGCTTACGCATACCGCACTTGTCAGTCGCGGTTCGCTGATACCAAAATCATCACGATACGACAACCTTTATTGAATGGGTTCAGAATTCACGGAACCACACACTAGTAAAACAAATCCCTGCGGCCTGCTGCACAACCCCTTGGAATGGAACATCAGGTTGCAGCGACTTGGTGAATTTTAACTAGGAGACATCTGACATACGATATGTGAAGTCTAAAATGTTCTCCCTAATCAGGCATAACTATAAATTCACTCACCTCTCCAATAAAACTGTGAAAGTCTTATGTTTAGTATTATTTTAGTCACTTTAGTTCTACACATACTATGGGCTACAACCTTCTGATCAGCAAAGAAGAAATTCACATAGGAGAAAACTGAAAAACTTCAAAACCGTAATCCCCAGATCCCCGTTGTACCCAGCCTTGCCCTTCCGCTTCCCATCCCAGGGTATCTAGTATGTACTGGCCACAGTATATACAGTCATCAGCATGGGCATCTGTAGAGAAAAAGACACAGCTGAGTGAAGGCCCATGCTTGTTCATTTAAAGGGTTGTAAATTGTACGATGACCTCAGAAGGGGATGAAATTGGGTTGTTAATTGACTGGGGTGTGAGCCCTGGTAAGGCAGCAACCACAATTCATCTCAGGATAAAGTCACAAACAACCCTAAATTAACTGTGCACTGTCCTCTGGTAGCTTGGCACAGAGGAGGCAGGCTTACCTCATAGGTAATGTGTAAAGTATTTGTGCAACACTTCAAACAGTAATACAGTGAAAACACACCTCAAAACGATCCCAAACAAGTTTAGAAAAATAGATCAGAATTTAATAACTAATGAGACCAAAACGAGAAAATTCTAATCCGTAAAACCGAAGTTATGGATCTTTGAAGATCTAAGTGTTGAATAGCACCAAAAAGCTTCAACCGCGTTGATCTAGTCATGCTAGCCTGGGTTAAAGATACACGTTCAGGCACCCTGCCTTCCTTACCCCAGCTCCAGACTAACTACAGTGGGTATAGCAGCCCTTTGTGTGGAGGCAGGACACAGCCTATTAAAGTGTAAGTGGGGCAGGGCCCAGCTCCTGCCTCCCATCCTGCAAGTGATGGCTCATTCAGTCACTCCTAAACTCCCCATTTGTGTGTGGCTGTTTAGGAGGAATGCACAAAGCCCAACTGTCACCCACACCCAGTCATGTGACCCATAGACAGGCACTAAATGGCTAAGGCAAGAAAATGGCAACTTTCTAAAAGTGCCATTTTCAGAATTGCAGTTTTAAATCCGACTTCACCATAAGTTAGGATTTTTCATTACAATTCTAGAGACACCAAACATGAACAGCTTACCTGTCCCCATTTGGGAAATTGCACTCATAAACTGTAATGAGGTAACTACAATTTTTTCCTGAGGGACAGGTAGGCCTTAGGAGAAGTGGAATACTAATTTAGGAGTTTTTCACTACCGGAACATGAAAAACTTAAAAGTACGTGTCCTACTTTTTAAATGCATTGCACCCGACCCTCGAGCCTGTCAAGGGCCTACCCTGGGAGGGGACTTATATGTATTAAGAAGGAAGCTTTGCACCTGGCAAAAGGTTTACTTTGCCAGGTCGAAATGGTAGTTTAAAACTGCGCACACACACAGTCTGCAATGGCAGGCCTGAGACATGTTGAAAGTGCTACTTAGGTGGGTGGCACAATCAGTGCTTCAGGCCCACTAGTAGTATCCAGTTTACAGGCCCTGGGCCTAGTAGTACCACTTTACTAGGGTCTTACAAGTAAATTAAGTATGCCAAATGGGTATAAGCCAATCTAACATATTTTAAGGCTAGATCACAAGCACTTTAGCACTGGTTAGCAGTGGTAAAGTGTGAAGGGTCCTACGGCCAGCAAAAACAAGTCAGCAAAAACAGGAGGTCTAAAAGCAAAAGGTTAGGGGCAAACCATGCCAATGATGCCAGGTCTAATCAGGAGTATTTGTAAACACTTTAGGATATCAAAGGCATGTGTGCTCCCTATACTTGAGAGGAGCAAGTGAAACAGTGACCAGTCATCCTAAAAATGTCTTAAGTGCATATTCCAAGGAGTATGAGTTTTTTCTGCTTTTCCAAGGCAAAGGTGTTCAACAATTAAACAAGACAGAAAGTAGGCCTGCATGCGTCCACATGGGATTAGGATAGGTTTGATGGCTGACACTAGGGTCAAGGTCAGTTGCTTACCCCTTTGGGACTACTCCATGGGAACAGAAGCCCTAATAGGACTACCTCAGTTCTCTTGGGATCCGCAATTAGAACATCCCATGCACCTCCTAAATTACCTCATCCCAGTAGCTACTTAGTTTTGGGATAATGAGACAGAAGTACATTATTGATAGCAAATTATCCTTGGCAGTCACATCACCAAAGTAGCTGGGACTTGTTTCTCGCTTTTGCTGGGCCTGCGAAAACTTATTCCATTGTCACCAATACCTACCAAAACTTTGATTGTGCGTAGTGTGATCCTGAGTAGGTTGGATTATTGTAGCGTCCTCCTCTAAGGAGACTCAGATTTTGGGTTACAAAGGCTACACAGAGTTCTAGTTTAACCTCCTTATTTGCCTTTTTTTCCATCCTCTCTAATTCTCTCATTGTTTCATTTAACTCATCTACAAAGACTCTTTCTTTTTGACTAAGTTTACTGGTTAATTCCTTCTGCTCAGCGTTAGTGAGGTTTACATTCGTCAGCAGGGTGAAAAATCCCATCATATACTTACACTTGTTCACTCGCTTATGAGCTTTTGAAAATCAATAAGCATGCTTAGTTTCCCATATGTACATATTCGAACCGTTTGACACAGGAGGCTTTTCTAAGGGACATGCATAATTGGGATAAAATAGCTTGATCAAGCACTGATTACAGAATAAGTTGAGAAACACACTACAATAAAGAGCATACAAGAGCAGCAGGTGAGCGTAAGATGAACCTGCTGAGGCTGGAAGGTAACTATAGATGTAACAATTTTAGATCTTCAATTAACTTTACATATTCAGCTAACATTTGAAAATAAACATTATAATCGTATTCAATCCCACACTCAGGAACGTGACATTCTACCTACATGAGTCTTTTTTGATAACGGTAATTGTTTGGTTAAATTTTTCAAGGTTGGTGAAGCATTTCACTCCAGGAGGCAGGAATCTGACATCCACCCAACCACAGATACGGCTATGGCAACTACCAGAAATACTAAGACCATTTTGCAGCTTCTAAGCTCCATTTTAATTTTGTTCCAGCTCAAGGCAAAGTATTTTCTTCTTGTTATTTGCAATGTGTCAGTCCACTGTTCCAACCCTATCATCTCTCTCCTATCTCAAAGTCTATTGTGGCAGTCAGCTTTGTCAACCGGATGCCTAAGACTCTGAAGTTCTCTGACTTTTACCATAATCTTGCTTATTTGCTCCTTGACTTTTGTCAGTCTTTCATCAGAATGTCTGACATGTCTTGAATGCCATTTTTTCATGTTGACTCAATTCATGTAGGTTTGTCTGCCAGTCAATTAAATGACTCGTTGTTATTCATAAAGTAAGTCAGCCAGTCAAACCACTTTATTCAGTTAATGAAAACCACAAAAGTACAATACATATATCGATATACACTACAAAATAAAAACATATAAAATACATATCATCGATAAATATGGGCGACCTAAAAAATAATTTTTTTTACAAAGCCAAACTTAATTAAATCACCTAAAAGCCCTGGCTGCCATTAATACATATATTGCAGTAAATCATCCCAATAAAAACAAATCAAGATTAGAAACTCCAGCATAAAGACAATAATCATGTAGGCACAATTGATCCTCTTTAAATATTTATCATGGGGTGCCATTTTTTCCTACTACTAACAGCTGCGACTAAAAAACTTGCAATATTATAATCTCCTATGGGTCATTCAGCAGCTGAAGATAGAGTAAGGTGGGTTTTACCTGTATAAAGCCTTTTCGCCTGAAAATAGGAATTAAAAACCTCCTGCGAATAGCATTGTAATGCTCACAGAACATTATAAAGTGCATAGTGTCTTGATTCGAAAAATTGTCACAAGTGTAAGGACCTAAATCACACACCCTACTCCAGCCTTGCTGATTACTTAAGAAGAGGTGGATTAAATTAAAACGAAACCTAGTTAAAAGCAGGCCTTTGAAGGGCTTTGTGGCAATTCTCAGGTAAGGTTCAATCTGAGGGGAGGTTTTTAACAAAAATAGGCTTTTACTGAGGGTTTCATTAACTCAGTCACCTCTCTCTCAGCCATCATTAGGCTCAGAAAATGTGTTTTTACCCAGGCCAAATCATCTTTTTTTATTTTATCCGGGAAATCATATACATCTGAGCGCGCTAGTTTATTTAAGATGTGCTTAACATAATATTGCCACAGGATACCGTTGACTCGCTCCAGGGCAACACAGTAAGTCCAATCAGGACCTGTGTACTCCCGATTAAGTCTTCTCTCTTTCTTTGGTCTTTTGCTCTCTGGCTGTTCTAAATTGTCATCACTAATTTCCCTTTGTCTTTCGTCTTCTAGTTCTTCAGGCCCTGCTGTCAATTTTCTCTGGTCTTGTCACTTGGGGCAGCACCCATTTTCTACCTACCTTCAGTGTGCGGCCATTTTCCTTTGAAATACATTTTCCCTTCTGTTGTACTAGATAGTTCAGGCTCATGAGATACTGGTTCATCATCAGACACCGGAGCTTCTCATGAGGTCACGTCTGCTCCATTCCATGTTCTTGAGGAGCTCTCTCCACCTTGTTCAGCTCTCCAAGTACCTCTGGATTCTCTGCATATCCGGAGTCTCAGCCTGTGATCTCGGGTGTCACTTGCTGCTGAGGATTCTGCTTCCTCAAATTAAGGTGGACTCGAGCAATTAGAGGATGTTGGCTCCCCTTCTTTCTCTTCTTGTCTTGCTCTTTTTGTTGGTGAAGTGTGAATCCAGTTTGGCAAGCCTGCACATTTCATGGTGTTGTTGGTAACTAGGATGAACTGGTACGGCACTAGCCAATGTTTTTCCATGCACGACCTGGAAACGTGTTTTCTAACGTGAACCCAGAGTTTCTGGGGTTCAGATCATGGCAGGAGGCAGTCTTCCCAGCTGGTGTTGTAATGTCAACCTGGTGAGAGATAGAATACACCGCATCAGCCAACCCTTTACAGAACTCAAGATCTAGGTCATTGGTGAAATTCACAAGTGCATCTGCTGGAGCAGAGGGAATGCTCATCGTTCTTCCCATCAATACTTCATATGTGGAGAATCCAGTCCTTCTGCATGGAGTACTTTGAATGCTCATTAGTACTAAGGGGAGTGCCTCTGGCCAATTGAGAGATGTAGAAGCACATGCCTCAGCTAATTTTGGCTTGATTGTACAATTTACCTTCTCTACAATCTTGGAGGCTTCTGGTCTCCAACTGCAATGGAGTCTCTAGTCAAACCCTAAAGCTGTACATAGTTGCTGCATCACTATGGTCTTGAATTGAGTTCCTTGATCTGATTCAAAATGAACTGGCCTTCCAAATCATCGGATCAATTCCTTCAAGTGTAGGTTGGCAACTGTCAGACTATCACATATGATGGGCCTCAACACAACGGAACAATAAGCACCCAACAACTGATCTATACTTAAATTGGTTGTATCAAGGCGTTTCCAAAAATTCGATCTGAAGATGGTAAAAGGGACCATCAGACTTCTTTATGTGACTCATTTTCACAACATCTCTGTATCCCACATTCTGTCTCTGACATATCATACACCTCTGACAAATTTTCTGCCATAATTCAAAAGTGAGGGTTGTACCAATACAGCTTGACGGTCTGGACTATCTCATCTCAACAGACATGGATCGGGCCATGCTCGCTTCTCACCATAGTGGGCAACATGGAATCAGATAAAACTCGTTTTCCTTCCCCTGACACCTAAACGTGACTGACATCCTTCACCACAACCTGCCTTTTCCCATTTTGCTTTTTTAATTTCAGGGGCTTCATGTTATTATCCCAGTTCATTTAAGATTAGCACTGTGTTCAATAACATATTTGAGACGATTTCTGCCTCCATACTGCATGATTCGTCCAAGTGAAACATGCTGGACTCAAGGGCACAATATACGATGACTTTGTCCGCGTATCGATTACCTGTGGTGACAAAGTCAACGCTACTCTTGTGTGAGACGCACTGCATGACAGCTATCTCCCTTGGTAATTCGGGTGCATTCAGAACATTTAAGACATACAATCCTTCTGAATGGGAGAGCTAGAGGAAGTCAGAAATCCCTCTATTACCACAGATATCTACAGCTCTACAACCTCAACTGATTAAAAAAGACATTGGCAGCCAGAAACAAACAAACAAGCAGAAGGGCGGTAAGCAGTACATTAAAACATTGCTAGAACAAAGCCAGATAAAAATATCATATTTTGTTGCATAAAATAAGTGGCATAACAAAAGTTTAGTTGGCCCCCCAGCAAGGTACACAGAGGGGCCCCCGCTTCGGATTTACGCCAGAGCCCTCAGGCCTGAGTACTGTGCAGAGGGGGCCCCCTGCAGCTGCGGGGGCCGGTGCTATGCCCCTGCATAAAATGTCCAAAATTGGCAAAAACGAGTTGTATGGATCAATATTAGCATATCCGGAATACTGTAATAAAATGCCAAATGCCAAAATGCATTGTATTTTACTGCCAAGTGGACTAAAAAGTTTGCAGATAATTGAAAAAAGAATTACAAATGCTTTCTGTGCACAATGCTGAGACTCTCTGCCCACCCATGCTTCCTTACTCAGTTTCAAAATTGTTCCTGAAGTGTGGGTGTTTTGCAAATGAACCATTCGTAGTACAAGCTCAACTGCCTTTAAAAATTACGCCAATATGCACAATGGCAGAAATATGCTATAAACTACACTGTAGAAATTCACAAGCTAGTACATTATGTGGCTCGCGCTCCCCATTTGGGGAGCATAGACTAGTCCCCCCTTAAGATGACTCCACACCCACCCCACGGGGGCACACCTCCTCAGTTTTAAAACCACTGAAATAAGTGAATACAAGGATAGTATGGTGTAGCCGCACTCCTGTTACCTACTCAAATTGATCTGCATGCACAGGGGCAATGATCTGTTCTCCATGTTAAATGAGGCATCAAGAACTACAGAAATGTTATGTTGTGTCACGTTTCAGTTTTAAGTCCTTTTTCAGGACAGTCTCCGCTAGAGACAGGCACCGTTTGCCTCTTGACAAATATGAGTTTATGCTGTAAATAAAGTATGTGGACACGGTTGTCAGGTATAATGGAGGATTGGCAGCCTAATTCACAGGTTCTAAGGGCCCTCTTCTGTTAAGTTCTTAGCTTGACAGACAGATGGCTTATGTCCTAAAGACAGATTGTCTTTATTGGGTGGAAATGTCAACAATACATCTTGGGTTGTATACTGATTATAAAAATAGAGATGCAAAAACTCATGTTGGACTTCTCCATTCCTTATAGTTTGACAACCCTTGATTTACCTGTGTATCTATCTTTAGAATTCTCATAGTCAGTATTTTTTGAGCAGCACACCATCTGCACTATTGTATTTAAAATAGATTAATCGGGATATAAAAATGCAGAATATTTCATGTATGCAGAGAGTGTACATGTATGTTTAACCTGATGGATTTGTTCTCTGAGGTTATGCACTGTACCTTTGAATAGAATCCCACAGAACCGCCGTGTGATATTTTTAGAACTTATCCTAGTTCCATATTGGGCATAAGAGTACTATATTAAATACCTACACTCCATGGAGGCAGGGAAAGGGGCCTTGGGGCATTTATGAAATCTGCCCTATAACAACCACTCATTTGAGAATGTGACAATGGGCATTTGCTGCACAATTTGAACACACTGCATACATATGGGTGCATGCATCCATAGATTGTTTTAACACAGAAGTTATTACCATGGTCTTGTAGGTAACTTGAAAGAAAATAATCAACATAATTATTATTATCCAAAACAGAGGTAATAATCTTTTCATACATAAAGAAAGGTGAAAAGCTACAATTGCTACAAAGACGTTGAACCCGTTTTATTCAATTTGCCCACATATAGGGACAGAAGGAACATCAACCCTCTGACCAACTTAATGGATAGGTCTGCTGGCCAAATTCAGGGCCTGGCCACATAGCCCGTTGGGTTTTGACATCCTTCCAGAGTTTTTAGTACTCAGCACAGTATTGGCTTTTGGTACAAGCAGGCAAGTGTAACCCACAAGGCGTACGTTTGAATCGTGAAAAGATAGCTCACTCGGTTTGGAAGCTGCTGAAAGGGTCTGCTTGTCTTATGCACGTTTGAATATAGACAGCGGTGGTTCGGGGAGCTGAACACTCACAACTAACCTGCGGTGGTCTTCGAGTCGTGAGTTTGAAAGCTGTCAAAGCCAACACAGCTTTCCATCCTTCTCAGGTTGGTAAACTGGGTATTATTAAATAGATTAACAGTGTTTCAAAACGATGAAAGTATGGCATGTAGTCCTATAAAAATGTTATTCTGTATTTATTAAACCCCCGCAGAGATACCCAAAGCTTTCTTTCTTCTGAGACTGATACAATGAGTATCAATGAGTAGGGTGAGTATTAACACTTGTTATTATTAATCACCAGGAGAACCAGGAGCGACCCTTGACCGTGTTCTCAGTCAGGTCGCTCCCTACGCCGTGCAGCTCCACCTGACTTTGCCGTGTCTCCCGCCCCGCTGCTGCCGCGAGTTCACGCCGCCAGGACTCTCCCTGGACATTTCCTCTGCCGTACTCTGTTAATTATTTTTCTGCCATTTTTCTACTGTTCTGCTGTTCTTTCTCCCTAGCTCATTGCCTTGCTCTGTCCTTTTTCTTAGCTCATTCCCACCCTCTTGCCTTTCCCGCCCTCTTTTCTTCCCGCTCACCTTCCTGCCACTGCGTCCCCTGCGGCCCCGCCCCCCTCGCTCGCCCATTCGCCCACACACCTACCTCCCAGCTGCTCCTCCCTCCCACCTCCCCTTCTTAATGGCGGGCACTGTGCGGCCGCACCACTGGCGCACCGAAGGCACGCTTAAGGCTAGCCCATCTGCGCCCGTCCACGCCCAGCACCAGACCCCCTGGCCCCTCGAGTGCCACGACACCGGACGCCGCGACGACGCCAACCTCCTCCACGAACTCAACTCCGGCCGATCATCCACCTGCCTCCAGGACACCCCAAAGCTCACCCACGGACCCTTCTCCTGCCGGAGCTGCAGCTTCACCAGCCACCGAACACCTGCTCGTCCTGCCCCCCCCCCAACAAGGCAGGTCGCAACCATCTCAGATGCATACTACTCAACACCCGCTCCGTCCACAAGCACGCCGTTGAACTCTGGGACCTGCTTGACTCATCCTCCCCGGACGTTACCTTCCTGACGGAGACCTGGATGAACCCCTCATCGGCACCCGACATCGCCATAGCCATCCCAGAAGGCTACAAGATCACCCGCAGGGACCGCACAAACAGACGGGAGGAGGAATCGCCATCGTCCACAGGAATACCCTCAGAATCTCAACCAGCACTGAAGACACCCTCAGCACCGCCGAACACCTGCACTTCCAGATCCACATCGATCCCAACACCACCCTCAGAGGAACCCTCGTCTACAGGCCCTCCGGACCATGGCTACAGTTCAGCGACTCCATCACATACATCATCAGCTCGCACGCCTTGACCTCCACAGACTACATCCTCCTCGGAGACCTGACCTTCCACCTCGAGAACGCCAACGACCGCAACTCAACCACCCTGCTCGCCAACCTCAGACTCAAACAGCATGTCACGACACCCACCCGCTCCGCCAGACACATGCTTGACCTCATCTTTTTCGCCAGCAAACACATCACCTACAGCCACACCACCGAATCCCACTGGACTGACACACCGCTGCATCCACTTCTCCTTCAAGAAACACACCGCGCACAGCCACCCTCAACGAATCCCACACCGCAGCTGGAACAAGGTCACCGAAGACCAGCTAATCACCACCCTTGCCTGAGACCCACCAACCGACCCCACCGACACAGCTGCCCGCAACCTCAGGCAATGGATCGATGACTGCGCCAACACTCTTGCCCCGATCAAGAAACCCTCAAACAGGCACACCGACAGAAGGGCCAACTGGTTCACCACCGACCTCCAGGCATCCAAGCAGACCTGCCGAAGACTTGAGAAGAAGTGACGCCACGAACCGACACCGGACACCACGCTGCCCTCAAGACCGCCAGCCGCAAGCACTACCAACTCATTCAAACTGCCAAAAGGACCTGCTTCAAGGAACGCATCAACAACAACGCACGCAACAGCAAAGAGCTTTTTATAACAGAAAAAAGGAAGGTGCACCAGTAAGAAGTCCAAACTTCACAGGAAGTCCTTTCAGTTTTTTTTATTCTTATAGATTTTTTTTTTTTTAAAGATCAGCCAATGCGTTTCGTTCTTAACACAAGAACTTCTTCAGGGCAAGGAAATAAATGATCCTAATAGTCAACGGAAGTTAACTTATACTTAGTCCCATTGGTGATTCTCAAATAACTGTAGATTGTATACAATCTATATTAGTGATGCAAGTCACATGGAAAGTAAAGTTCATCAGAGAGTATATATTTCAAAAATATCCGTGTGATTTAGATTTGGTGATTCCATGATACGAGTCCACAAAAATAACACACATAAGTTCCAAAGATCTTAAGAATTCGAAAGGCGTGGAGTAGCCCGCGATACCAACATGCCGGATGGTCAAAGAGCTCTTCAACATCGTGAAGGAACTCGCCAACGCCAGCTCCAGCTCCAACGACATCCCGCTGTCACAAGACCTCTGCGACTCACTAGCCACCTTCCACCGCAAGATCGCAGACATCCACGACAGCTTCAACACCCAGACCCCCCTGACAGCCGCCGACACCCCAAACTCACCACTCCCCAGCCACACCGGCCTCCTGCTCTCCTGGAACCACGTCACCGATGACAACACCATCAAAATAATTAACACCATCCCCTCCAGCTCGCCATCTGACCCCTGCCCTCACCACATCTTCAACAAAGCAAGCTCCATCATCGCACCCCATCTCCGGAAGATCCTCAAAAGCTCCTTCGAAACCGCCACCTTCCCGGAGAGCGGGAAACACACCGAGATCAACGCCCTACTCAAGAAACCCAAGGCAGACCAAAAGGACCTCAAGAACTTCCGGCCCATCTCCCAGCTCCCGTTCTTAGTGAAACTCATCGAGAAGATCGTCAACAGGCAACTGACCCGCTTCCTCGAGAAGAACAACACCCTGGACCTGTCCCAATCCGGATTCCGCAGCAACCACAGCACCGAAACCGCCCTCATCGCCACCACCTACAACATCAGGACCCTGTTGGACTAAGGCGAAACCGTGGCTCTCATCCTCCTGGACCTCTCGGCCACCTTCGACACCGTCTGCCACCACACCCTGCGCAGTCGCCTCCATGACGCGGGGATCTGTGACAAAGCCCTGGACTGGATCACCTCCTTCCTCACTGGCAGAACCCAGAGAGTCCGCCTCCCCCCATTCGGATCCGAAGCCACCAAGATCACCTGCGGCGTACCCCAAGGATCATTCCTCAGTCAGACCCTTTTTAACGTCTACATGGCACCGCTCACCAACATCGTCCGATCACACGAGCTCAATATCATCTCATACGCAGACGACACCCAGCTGATCCTCACCAAGGAACCCGCCACTGCCAAAACCGACCTCCACGAAGGAATGAAGGCCGTTGACGAAAGGATGAAGACCAGTCACCTGAATCTAAACTCAGACAAGATGGAGGTCCTCATCCTCGGCTCCACCCCATCCGCCTGGGATGACTCCTGGTGGACGGCCACGCTGGGAGCTGCACCAACACCCACCGACCATGCATGCAACCTGGGGTTCATCCTGGACTCATCACTGTCAATGACCCAGCAAGTCAACCCCGTCTCCTCCTCCTGTTACAACACCCTCTGCATGCTTCGCAAGATCTACAGATAGATCCCCACTGGAACCAGAAGGATGGTCACATAGGCCCTCGTCAGCAGCAGGCTGGACTATGGCAACGCCCTCTACACTGGAACCACAGCCAAACTCCAGAAAAGACTCCAAAGCATACAGAACGCCTCCGCACGCCTCATCCTCGACGTCCCCCGCCACAGCCACACCACTGCCCACCTGAGAAAGCTGCACTGGCTCCCCCTCAACAAGAGGATCACCTTCAAGCTCCTCAAAAAGCACTCCACAACGCCGGACCAGCATACCTCAACAAACGACTCATCTTCTACACCCCAAATCGCCAGCTTCACTCCGCCGACCTCACCGTCGCCACCGATCCACACATCCACCGAACGACCACCGGCGGCAGATCATTCTCCCATCTTGCCGCCAAGACATGGAACACCCTCCCCATCCACCTGCGACAGGACCTGCTGACCTTCAGAAGACTTCTCAAAACCTGGCTGTTGGAGCAGTAGCAGCACTTCCCCCCCCCCCCCTTTTTAGTGCCTTGAGACCCTCACGGGTGAGTAGCGTGCTCTACAAATGCACTGATTGATTGATTGATTGATTGATTGTGTGTTACATTCCTGGTCATTATTACTATGATTATTGGCCTCAGCCTACATTACTGAGCTTATATATTGCACATTCAAGAGACATTTTATTGTCCTTGTCTCTCCTGAAGACAGAATGCAGCACATCTTCAAAAATGCCTACAGTTCCTCACTGTTCTTTTCATATTTTGTTAACTTTTATTCCGAAAACTGTCTGCCTTTCTAAACAGCTTGAAAATGAGTAGTGCATTCAAATGTTCCGTTCAGCTTGAGTTCACTGGCAGACTGCTGCAGCATATAAAGTGGGGGGTGGCAGTCCCTCCACGGAAGCTATTAATTGACTGTCAGACCAGCATTACAGAGAGGGTGCAGGCTGTCTTTTCCTTTACTGTTTACTCTCTCTAAAATTGATGTGACCCTATATGAGGAAAAAGGCAAAAATCTCCTCTGAGTCTTCAGAAAAGATTTAGAAGCTGCCCGTGGAGAGAAGGAGGCGGTTAACCCACTGCGGACCAAAGGAGGGTGTCCTCTGGAGATATCGGGGTGCTGGTCCGTGCCAAGATAACAGAGACCCTACATCAAGGCCAAACTAGGAGGATCATCGTTGTTCTTCACATGAAAATGAGATACCAAACTCAGCTGCAGCACCCTCCCACCCCCCCACCATGGGCGGCTCCTCTGTAATGGCGGAGGAGCGTCGCCCCACTGGTCAGAGTCCGTTCCAGAAAAAGAAAATTATATTAAAACAATAATATCATTTTTTTTCTGTGAGGGGCTCTGGCTGACGGTGTGTCCGTGCGTGGTGGGGCAGGGCCACGACAGGCAAGAGTGATGGGTACTTAGAAGTGTGCAAGTAAGTTTGGCCAGCTGTCTTAGGCTGGCCAAACAGACATGTGCACTTCTATTTCTCCAACCCAGCTGTGTTCACAGCCGGGTTGGAGAAATACCGCAGGTTCTGAGGCAGTGTCTGAGCGGCAGACCAGGCTGCTCAGACCAATCCTGGTGCTGCTGTCATAGCATTATAGCAACGTCTAGATTTGCTGGGCAGCCTGTCCCTTCCAGAGACTGCCGAGAGTGAAGCACCGAGATGGCAGTTGGGGCAGCGAGAGGTACATTTTATTAATTTATTTTATTTTTACCCTCAATCCCCCTACCCTCCCCTCTCTCCCCCTCCTGCCCCCCTACTTTTGTTGTGCGGAGGCCACCACTGCCCCCCACCCTCCACGCCTGAGTGTACATTGATTGATTGATTATATTCTAGGGTAAAAAAATCTACCTGATAATTGGCCTGCGACTTGGGCCCTTGGACACTGCAGTATTGCTCCTAATGGCCACATACAGCTATGTCCAGCCATGCAGACCTTCTACTGATTTACCAACATGGAACATCCACGTCATCCTTCCCGCCCCCAGATGTTACACTGACATTTGATTTAGATACTAATTACTAGTGTACCTTAATGCTATATGGAATTCATCGCACCCAATTAAATCAAATATGCCTAGTTTTCAATACATTTTTCCTACTCTGAGTTTTTACTTGGTAGTGGGGAATAACGTGGATTTTGGTGCTTATCATACAATGTCCTGTGAATAAGGGTCCTTTTTCCCATGCTAAACATTCTTAGACACACTGTGAGCTGGATGTCAACCAACTCGTTAAAAGTCAATCTGGACAAAACGGAAGTTCTCGTAATCACCTCCAAAGGCAACCCTTGCAACAACCTCTTCTGGCCACAAGAGCTCGGCACCGCACCTACGCCAGTTCCTGTAGTAAAAAGCCTGCGGTGAGGGCACTTGTCTGGGATTACTGAGACAGTTGCGGAAACTTGCCCCTCTTCACTCACCCACCAGTCTACAGATGATCGTGTCGGCCACGATTGTGTCCAGGATGGACTATGGTAATGCCTTATATATTGGTCTGCCTACACAACAATGGACCCAAATCGCCTACACAACAACGGACCCAAATACCTCAATGACAGAATCAACTTCCAAGTACCCAAAAGAAACCTCCGATCTTTCAACCTCGCACGGGCCGAAACCCCGCGCATCCACAGAGCCAGAGCAGGCGGAAGATCCTTCTCTCACATTGCAGCCAAGACCTGGAACGAGCTACCGGCAGACATCAGATGCGCCCCCTCCCTGAACACCTTCAGGAAGACCCCCCATACCTGGCTCTTCGGCTAAACAGATCTGCGCCCTCCCCCCCTCAGCGTCTTGAGACCCTCATGGGTGAGTAGCACGCTTACTATTCCTTGATTGATTGATTGGTCTCCCTGAGATACTAATCCGCAAGCTGCAGGTGACCATGAATGATGCAGCTAGGCTGATCTTCAGGCTCCCTAGAAGGGCACAGGCTACCCCTCTGCTGCACAAGTTGCACTGGCTCCCGGTCAAACAGAGAGCAAAGTTTAAGGCCCTCTGAATTGCCCATAAAGCCATCTACGGCCAGGCCCCAGCTCTTATCAAGGAGTGCCTTGTGTACTATGTACCAGGACGCACACTTCGATCGTCCAAGGCAGGCCTTTTGGACTACCCACGGGTCAAAACTGCATCTAAAGGTGGCAGAACTTTTTCTGTTTTAATTCCCCAACTTTGGAACCGACTGCCCGAGAATCTCCGCAAGGAACCCGCCCTTCTTCCATTTAGGAAACGCCTCAAGACTCATCTGTTTATGGATGCACTGGACATTGTCTAACTCCTCCGCTTGGGGACTTCGGGATTGGCAGATGGCTCCTGGGTCCTCTCAACAAGAGACCTGCAGGTGATTATGCACTATACAAATTGTAGTTAACATGACATAACATGTGCAATTTGGGCAGATTTGATCTTCTGTAAATGTATTAGAGGGTTCAGGAGTTATTGCACCTGTGGTCTTAAATTCAAGTTGTGCAGACATTGTCCCACTCAAACATTATAGCGTGTGCTGAAGTCTGTACAGCTTGGAATTCTGACTCCTTCACATGCAGGGATTTGTGCAGGGTTTGGAACTTAACTGCCCACCTGTAATCACCTCCTTAGTCGGCTACTGGTGTGCAGTTCTTCTACAGGCTGGCCAGCATGTGGCTGGCTCTTCTCCAGCATTACCAGAGAGATATGCACTCCAGGAACTCACAAATTGGGGTTTTGATGTAGGTGTAGAAGGAAGATGGAGCGAGGAAGGGTGGAGTTATGCGGGAGAGAACCATGAGAAACAAAGGGAATGTCAGTCCACCTAATGTACGTCAGTAAATCGCCAGTTCGAATGTATTATTTTTACGTAATATGCCCTAAAAAAATGATAACACCACCAAGGAACATTGTTAGTTATATGTTTGTTCTGACTTACTTTATTAGTCACAAACAAATAACCTAGGGCCTGGTTTAGCACCTGAGGGATGGTACTCTGTCAGTGAGAGTAGCAGATGACATTACCTCAGCTATCCCCACAGACTGCAGCCGGTCAGATTGAGAGATGGCCGCCAGCACAGTGTCCATCTCTGTATATTGAAACGAATCGCCATCACTGAAGTGCCTTTTAATGTACAAAAGGTGTGATGAACAGCCGCCGTCAGTTATGACAGCCATTCATTAAACTTTTTCCAATTTTTTGTTTTTTAGAACCAAAGACGGTGTATGTTTATGGAAAACAAAAAACGAATGATTATGAGATGCTGGGAGTTTTCTATCATGTTGTTGTATGGAAGGAGGGGGGGGTATCATTGTTTTTTTCTGGCCCTTACCCCCATATTTTACCCGGTAGTGATGGACAAAAAAAAGACATTACACTGTCCACTCTACATACGATGGGCGGAGTAATGTCGGAAGAACTTTTCTATCAACAGGGCCAAGAAGGAATCCATCCACGGAAAACTTAGGGTCCGCCCATTTCTAAATGAGGCGGGCTGGACAAAGATGTGGCATTTGCGAGGGAGTACCCTGCTTGCCAAACTCTAAATAAGGCCATTAGTGTTTTAAGACACATCCTTTAAATGTCTAGGTGTATCTAGAAAGCCTAATACAGCTTAGATAGCCTAGTTCGTTAATGCAATTGCTGCAGAGATCAGTGTGTAATCTCTTGTCACAGGAATAAATCAGCATAAACTTGTTCGAGGATTCAGGTGCCTGTTACCGAGCATTGCGTTTAATGAGCACGTCACAAGCTTGCAATCTATGGAAGAGAGCCCGTTGGATTAACACATTTGTCTCAGAGGTCCTTGCGTACAATGTAGGTGGCAAGTTCCAGTTCTGGTAAAATAGCTCAGTGAGTTATGTACTTGTTGCAAACAGTTGCATATAACATGCAAATGTATATATTTGGAGATTTTAACCTATTCATTCGTTATTCTAACATTGATAACATGTTGTAGGTGGTAGTAAAAAACGCTTATAAAGTCCTAGATACTATTTTTGTATTGCCTAGGTCATTGTTTTCGCCCATAGACGTTTACACCTGGCATATAGATGGAGCTTGAAGAATAAAGTATGTTATATATGTGCTGACTACCTGCTGCATGTTTCCCTTGGAAGCCTTTTTTCCAGGCATGGCATAACTCAGACATAAGCGCTTACCAACTGATTTCAAGTGAGGCATGTGGAACTAAGCGAGGCGAAGAAGAGAGCCTGCATTCCCCTGTGACTGCTGCAGGCTGCTGCGTCGCCAGGACACATGATGAGATGTGGGTTCAGTTCTGAAGAACCCGGTAACCCAGTAAAAAAAAAGTTGCAGAAACCAGAATCTGGCTGGCTCCAGCAAGCACTGCTGACAAGTTACTGTCTCTTTCCTAGCCGTGCAGGCCTTCCAGATGCAGCAACTGACTCCGATCCGGCCCTGCCAGTATTTCCTGATATGCTTGTTTCTTTCCCAATAACCTCGTCCCTGACTGCCTCTGCTGCAGCTCTACTTACCTTACAAGGACCATGTCTTATAATTTACGGACTTCTGCCAGCACTGCGAACTGCACAGCCCAGGTGTGCCTACTATACGGCAAATCCTGCTCACGCCCTACAGACCTCTCAGAGGGGTCCCTTCCATGTGAGTGATTCTGCTCAGGGAGTGAGTAACTGTCAGAGACTGCTTGACTCTGGCTGACTCTTGCGCTACCCGGAATCCTCAGAAATGTGACTGCCCCTGCCCCAGTCTCATCGGTAGCAGTGATTCTGAGAGACGCCGTTACCTCCCCCGCCCCCACAATAAATGCCTTTCAGATGCCCGTTTCTTGGGCGCTGGCTAGGAATTTATAACCTTGCTTACATAAAACCTGCAAACAGTGTTGGGTTTTTCGGTCCCCATCACTTTGCATTCAAGGGCCAGTAGTGTCAGCTTACCTGACCTTCACCTGGTGCTACAGGTCGGCGCACGTCATGGAGAGGCCTGGACTGAATGTGGGTATCGCACATCATCTGGGATACTTTGTGTCCTTATAGTGGGACAACGGTTGCAACGGAAAAGCATACATCTAACAACAGACCTGACAAGGTGGGAAAACTTCTACTGTGTGATAGTACAGGGAAGGAGGGAAAGGGAACTTAGGAGAAGAGGCAGGGGGGAGGAAGGGGCTCTGCTGCCATGCATCCTTCCGGGCTCTGATTGGGAAGCCCTCCCATACCCCCCCCCCCCCCCCCCTCCCTGTCACCACCTCTTAGCAACACCAAAGCCTGTCTGAGCCATCTACTAATTGCTGGGCCGGAGGTAAAACCTTAAATGGAGCCCTGTAGTGTAGAACACCGTCACACACGCCGGGATCTCATTCTAAGCAAGGATTAAAAATTTGCGAACATTCGTGACAAGAATTTTCAATTCTATTAAGGACAACGGAGGCGAGGATTATGCTTCTCAATCTTTACTAGGAAGCTCACAGCAGCCAATAAAAACAGAGATAAAAACCACGTGACAACCATAGAGTCTCGTCCATATAAGGTCCCTGTCAGCACATAGAGTCCTCTTTCTTTGTAACAGTACATAAGTCCATGCACGACCTGTTCCTGAGGATCACCGATAGCTAGGGTCTTCTCCCACCAACGAACTGTGCGCCCAACGGGGCCGAACGTCTCACTGGATCCCGGTCCAGACAACTTGCTTGAGAGCGAAACCACAAACTGCGAAGCGTCCCATCGCCGATAAACCATAATCAGGGTTACTTGCTGTCATTTCCTGAAAGAAAGGAAACACCCCGTAAAAACCGTTTGAGGTTGTGAAAACAACAGCAGTACATCACGAGAAATTTGGGTGGGAAAAAATACACAGCAATGCAATATATAGCATGATCCAATACATACAGCATCATAATCTTGAATGCGAATATGCAATCTATAGCAGTACATCAGACAATGTGTATCTCTGGGTGGGATAATCCTCGCCTCCGTTGTCCTTAATAGAATTGAAAATTCTTGTCACGAATGTTCGCAAATTTTTAATTCTATGTCAGGAACGGAGGCTCCGATTATGCTTGTTCAAAGCTGAGCCACCACCATTGAAGCAACATTGACAATCGGCTTATAGTAAAACGTTTTTAAAGTATTCTCATTAGACCAGTCAGCCGCACTCATGATATCTGCTAGGCTGACACCCGTTACAAATGCCTTGGAAGCCATGGCTCCGCGCGCAGAGTGTGCCCCAAACTTGGAGATATCAATCCCTGCTTCGCCCATGAGCCAGCGCATCCACCGCGATAAGGTAGCTGGAGTCACTGGGCGAAAAGGCTTCTGCAAAGCAATAAGTAATTGCCCCTGCATATTAGCACGAAATTCCTCAGTACTCACCTCGTAATCCTTAATACATTGCACTACACACAGTTTAGGATTGTTAGGAAAAACCGGGTACGTGACTGAAGTAGTGTTACACTTCGTTCTCCTGGACAAAGTGAAGGACACCCCCTCAGGGGTAAATCTACGCCCCGCTAAATCAAGTGCTCGGACGTCAGAAACCCGTTTGCAAGAAACGAGACACAAGAGCATAGTCAGTTTGGCCGAGAGTTGTTTACGAGACAAGAACCTATTGGATGGCCAGGATTCCAGGAATCGGAGGACAAGAGAAACATCCCACAGGTGAGAGTACTTTGGGCAAGGGGGTTTCACCATCCTGACTCCCCTCAGTAATTTACATACTAAAGGATGTTCTCCAATGGGCTTACCTTCTACAGGTAAATGTCCTGCCGATATGGCGGACCGAAAGTTGTTGACCGTCCTGTACGCCAACCCGGAGGACGCCATAGAAGCCAAAAAGTTGACCACTAAAGACACATGTGCCTTAGCGGGATCCACGTCCCGTTGAGCGCACCAATCACACCACCTTTTCCAAGATGAGGAGTATCGCTTGTGGGTATTGGCCGACCAAGCTTCTTTGATGAAGTTACTAGCTTCTCGTGAAAGGCCCGGGACACTCCACCTGTCCCTGAAACCCGCCAATCAACGAGAGGAAGCTGGCCCGACGCCACTAAAGGATGAGGATTCTGAAGAGGGTCCAGCAATAGGTTCTGCAACTGGGGAAGAAGGATCGGGATCGCGCAACTCATGTCCAGCAACACCGGAAACCAAGCTTGAGCCCTCCATAGAGGAGTGATCAAAAGGAGTTCCGCCTGAAAGGCTCTTGCTCGCGCTAGAACCCGTGGGATCATGAGAAACGGGGGAAACGCGTAGCAGAGGGACCTCGGCCATTCTTGCAGGAATGCATCCATGGCTAACGCCTCCGGGTCCGGCCTCCAACTGAAAAACTGGGGAACCTGACTGTTCAGTCGGGACGCAAAAAGGTCTATCTTGCAAGGGCCCCAAAGATGGGTCAGGCGCCGAAACACCGTGGGCAACAGCATCCAGTCGCTGGAGTCCTGTAGATGGCAGGAATTCCAATCGGCCACTTGGTTGTTGGAACCGGGCAGGTATTCCGCAACCACCGAAATTCTGTTCTGCAGACAGAAGTGCCAGAAGTCCTTGGCGATCTCCGCCAACATCCGCGACCTGGTACCGCCCAGCTTGTTGACGTAACGTACCGCCGAGATATTGTCCATCCGAAGGAGTATACAACAATCTGCTTTCTGCGGCGAAAGACATCTGATCGCAAAAGAACCAGCCAACAGTTCCAGGCAGTTGATATGCAATAGAAGTTCTTCCGGCGACCAGCGACCACCCGTGGACAGCGTGCCGCACCGGGCTCCCCAACCCCACCGGCTGGCATCTGATTCGATCACCACATCCGGGGTCGATCCGAATAGCGCCCGGCCGTTCCAGGCCTCCATGTGGTTTAACCACCAATCCATCTCCAGTCTCGCCTCCTCTGAGAGAGGTATCTGTTCTGAGTAACTGAGACCTTTCCGGAGATGGCGGATCTTGAGCCTCTGAAGGGCCCGATAATGAAGGGGGCCCGGGAAGATCGCTTGGATGGAAGAAGCCAGGAGCCCCACTATGCGGGCTAAAGATCTCAAGGACGTTGTCTGCCTGCGCAGGGTGGACCGCAACTCTTTCTTGATTGCCCTGACCTTTGGCATTGGCAGTAAGAGTTGACACGTCACTGAATTGATCGTAAACCCCAGAAATTCGATGGATTGAGAGGGGGTTAACACTGATTTCTGCGGGTTGACAATGAACCCCAAGCCTTGCAATAGGTTGATTGCCCAATTGAGGTGCGTTTGGACCGTCTGAGGGGAGGACGCCAAAACAATTATGTCGTCCAGGTATATAATGAGGCGGACTCCCCGGGCCCTGAGAGTTTCCACCACTGGTCTTAGGAGCTTCGTGAAGCACCACGGTGCCGACGACAGACCGAACGGGAGGACCTTGTACTCGTAGCATACCTTTCCCCAGACAAACTGCAGGAACCTCCTGTGAGGGGGAAAAATGGGAATGGAGAGGTACGCGTCTTTCAGGTCCAAACGGACCATCCAGTCTCCTTCCTGGAGAAGGTCGCGCAGTAGATGGATCCCTTCCATCTTGAAGTGTCTGTAAACAATCCACGAGTTGAATTGTTAGAGGTTTAACACCAAGCGGGAACCGCCCCCTTTCTTGTCTACGAGAAAGACAGTGCTCACGAAACCGTGAGGGTGGACCTCGGAGGGCGCAATCGCGCCCTTCTGCAGCAAGGAATTGATTTCTGCCGTGATAAAGTTCTGATCTTGTCGGGAAAAATACAGAGGGGGGGGCGGGAGTGTTGCAAAGGGGAGGCGTACATCTCCAGCCTGTACCCCTGTACCATCTGCAACACCCATGCATCTTGCGAAATTTCGCGCCATTTGTCTAGAAAACATGCCACTCTGCCCCCCAATGTCACCTCCGAAAAGGGAATGAGGCTCACCTGAGTTTCCGGCATCATGCTGGTTGTTGGAGTTTCCTCCAAATCTGCCACCTTTGCGGAACCTGTTTCTGGAACGTCGCGAGGGGTAAAAGTTGGAGGTGTTGGCTGAGTTGTCTTGATAACCTCCTCTTTGTTGACCACGTTGGGTGCCTTGGTTATATCCCCGGCCGAACGAGCGCCCCCGGAAGCGTCCGGCCCTGCCAAAAACCGGGCGGAAAGCCCGCTTTAACGAACCCTGGGCCTTGTCAAGCCCACTAAATGTGGCTACAAACTTGGTCAGCTCTTTGAGAAAAGGCTGACCAAACAGGAGGCCTTGGGCTAGCGGACCCGATTCAGATGTAGATAATTCGGCCAGCCTGGGATCCAACTTTAAGAGAATGGACCTGCGTCGTTCCGTTGACAATGCACAATTAGCATTGCCCAACTGGCACACTGCCCGCTGCGCCCAGCCAATCAACTCATCAGGGCTAATTGCAATGGAGGATTCTTTGGCCCTAAAGCCGATCTCGAGAATCTTGGTCAGGGGGCCTATGACGTCCAGTAGTTTATCCTGGCAGGATCGCCAGGACCTGTCCAAACCTTTCTTAGGGTCTTTCGAATACTTTTTTAAGTAAGTCAACATGGACGGGTCCACCTCCGGGGTAGCCGCCACCTTATCTGCCAGTTCCGGCCGAGGGCATTCCGACCGGAGTCGTGCCCGTACGTCCGTGTCAAACGCTTGACGTAGATGGGTCTGAACATATTCCGCCACTTCTTGCGGCGGCAGCCAGGAAGATGAGTTAGGGTGGATAATGTCCGCTGGCTCGAACGTGAGCACCTTAGGTGATGTGGACGGACCAGAATGCTTTTCCTTCCTTGCTTTCTTGGAAGGGCGAGGAGATTCATCCTCGTCCGTGGTAGGGTCAGGTGTGGTGTCTTGACCATCATCCTCCTGGGAGATCTCAGTAATTGTCGCCTCTCTAGGAGAAGAACGCTCTTGCTCCGCCATCGATCGTGCGAGCTTAGCGAAATCTGCAGCATGGGGATTCGCTCTTCCCTTACCCCCAGGTGTAGGACGGGAAGCTGAGGATGGAACCCAGCCTTGTTTCTTTGCGTAAGAGCAAAGATGGCGCTTCAATGGCGCAATCGCCCTCACCAACGCGGAATTGACTGAATGCTGCACACCTGCGTCCAATGCCTCTACGAGGTCATATTCCATAGACCCTGAAGGGTCTTCATCATCATAATAATAATAATCCTCCTCATAGTATTCAGACATAGCTGCCACACAGTGAGCAATTAACGACCCTGAGGATTGCTTGTGATGTCCGTCAAGTTCACAATCAATAGTCCCACACAGGAGATCAGGGGGAGTGGTAACCCCAGGCAAGCCCCCAATACAGTCACCAATGGTGACAGCAAATGATAATGTTTAGATGTGGAGGGAGGGAGGGCTTGCACAACAAAAACCCCACTCTAGGCAAAGCCTATGCTGAATTGTACAGCCCCACTGACTGTAGAAACAGAAGGGCGTCTGGGGAGCCAAAACGAGCCTTTTTCGCCGAAAATCGGCACAAATACGGGTCTTAAGCAGTCAAAACACACTGCTCCGGTGTTCAATTTAAGCCCGACTGACTTTCGCGGACAAAAATGGCCGCCGCGCATGCGCGCTGGCTCAGGCTCTCATAGACAGTAAAAGAGGACTGCGCGTCAGACAGACTCGCGTCCTCGCTCCCCTAAACCTCCCGCTCCACGAACCCGAATGACGTGAGGAGACAAACTCACCGACGGGTTACACGGAAAGCGCTCGCAGCGCTTCAAGCTCCTTTAGTTGAAAGGCAAACCGGCAAACAACCTCGACGAGGTGAAGACCCCCGTCCCAACAAATCGCGCTAACCGCGATCGCGCATCAAAGGCAGCGCCTCATATAATAAACAACAGCCGCAGCGTATAAACGTTCAATAAACAAACAATTAATACCAATGAAGTAATACCACACTGTAAGAGAATAATATGCATAAGGTACTTAACTGGCTGCGGAGCAGCAAAGAAAGAGGACTCTATGTGCTGACAGGGACCTTATATGGACGAGACTCTATGGTTGTCACGTGGTTTTTATCTCTGTTTTTATTGGCTGCTGTGAGCTTCCTAGTAAAGATTGAGAAGCATAATCGGAGCCTCCGGTCCTGACATAGAATTCCCAGCTCACCGTCCTGCTCACTGTGTGATAGTTCCTCTTCACTGGGTGAATGGTGCTGAAACCGTGTGAGTTGGAGGATCTGCTAACAATGGACCAAGCTGAACAATAAAAAGCCAGAACCGACTGATGAGGTCATATGATGCGGTGCAAGGAGATGTACACAGCTCTCAACATTTTCAGTGTCCAAGTAGTGTGAGATTGAGTGATTTTGGAGGGCGGGGCCACTGAGATCAATGGCGATGATAAATAGAGGCGGGGGAGGGCCAAGGGAGAGCCGAGCCAAGGGTCTGGCTGGGCTCTAAGAGCCCGTGCACGAGCAGAACCCTAACAATATTTGGCATGTACGTCATGCAACAAACATGAGATAAAATAGGGTGAAGTAGCTTCAAAATTAAAAAAAAAACTTGGATTGTTTTACATGCGGGTGCATTTCAGTACTTCAGATTGTATCATCCATTACGTATTTATTAAAAGTGATCGTTTCTGGACGTTAACTTAAAAGCTGTCCTCCTCGAACACCCGCCCTCCTGACAATACCATTATTGAACTAGAGGTAAGTCAGCTGTCATGTGCACCCTATATATTGGGTTTTATTGTACACAGGGCAACATTGTACCAACCTAATAGTATATTGAACAAAAACTGGAGGTTTTGTATAGCGCACGTTTGAAGACTCTTTCAAGCGTTATCATGAAAGAAGGGAGTCTTTGTGAAAAAAAACGTATTTGCCTAGGATCCCACAATTTCCGGAAGCGGAGAAGTGGGATTTCTTGTTTACAGTAGTGCAATCCGGGGACCAGATGGGCAGGCGCGGTGCGTCCATTGGGGCGTGGGGGCGTAGCCCCCCCGCCCGCGCCTCGCGCCCGCAGCTCTCCCTCTCCTCTGAAGCCCGCGCCTCGCGCCCGCAGCTCTCCCTCCTCTGTGAATGTCAGTCAGCATGACGTCGGACCGTGGGCGGTCCGCGTCATGTTGACTGACATCATTGTCAGACACATATGGGAAAGGCAGCACAAGTGCGCATGAGTGGGCATGGAGCTTATTATTTTACTCCGTGCCCAGTCATGCGTACTTGTGTTTTTGCTGCCTTGCGCATGCCCATTAGGAGCCCCTCGGTCTCCTAATGGGCAGGCGGCGGGCGAGGAGTAGGCGGTGCCGTCAGCCAATCCTGGCGCTGCTGCAACGCCAGGATTGGCTGAGGGCCGGGTTGCCAGTCACTTGCGCGTCACGGTGTTCCGGACCGTTTGAAGGAGCAGAGAGGCGCCAACGCGGGCCAGGAGAAGGCGAGGCGGTCACCGGTCAGGTAAGTGTTTTTTAATTTATTTTAGGGTGGTTAAGGTTTCCTGACTGTGACCCGGGCCGCCGCTGGTGTATGTCACGTGGTTCCTTCTGTGCACGTTTGATTTGAACTATTAGCAGTGTGTAAGTGTTTGTAGCCTCATCAGGGATAGTACGTGCTATATAAATGCAATTATAATAAATGCAGTTTAGAACGAGAAACAAACTCCTAAAACGTACCAACCATGAGCTGGGTGATGAGTGTTTAATTCGAGCCGGTAGTTGCATTTGGGGCAGACGGACATTCCTTTTTTTTTTGGTTGGGAGGGTCAATTGCTTATTAGACACCCTTGTGATACGGTAACCGTTACATTCCACAACTGCTCTGCTGCACTTCTGTGAAAAACTTTGGGCACCTGACCGTTCACATTCCTGTCTAAATTAAGCACCGGTAAAAAATTCACCTATTCGGGGGTAATGCAGTGAGCTGAGCATTAATATTCCTGGCCTCAGTGGCCTGGCTCAAATCATGCAGAACGGAGTGACTCAAAACCGACCATGACAGATTAATTGAAGATTTTAACAAAAGGGCCCTGTGCTATTGAGCACCTCCGTTCTGCGCTGTCCTGTCCCGTAAAATACCTGATTGAAACACGGATAAGGAGACCGTCTGGAGGCGCGGAATACCTCGTCTCAGAATTTAAAAGTTGTAAATGTGTCAGAATTAAAGGCGCGATCCTTTTATTTCAAAGCAAGCAGTCTCGGTTTCGACCAAACCATGGGATTTCTGCAACTATACAAAGACGAACTCTGCCTAGGAGTGAACGTTTTTGCTGCTCTCAAGACAGTTTTGTTTTTATTCTTGCAGAACTCCGAACGAGCTGTCTGCAGTGGTCATTCTGCCTTTGTGCATGTGGTGTTAACTTTGTTAAGGACCTTGTTTCTAGTTTTAGTTACCCTTGAGGACATCTTTCATGTTCATGTAGTAAAAAGAGTGGAAGTGAAGTTGAGGAATTCTAAATGAAAGGTGGGATTCCTGCTTTGAGGGTAGTAGATGTTTGAGAATAAATGTCGTAAGTGTGTGTAGTCATAGTGAAAATGGATATTCCCATACGAGTGCCACTGGAGTATCTATTGTGAAAGTGGTTAACATCCACAAAGTTATTCGGTAGCATTGGCAGTGAAGTTAGTGGTGTTTTTCAAAAAGGGAAAGTGTATGGAAAAGGTGTACGTGAATGGATTTATCCACAGTGCTTTAAATGGGCCGGTACTATCCGGTACGGAGTACCAGCACTTTTTTGTTTTGGAAGAGAGAGTACCGGCACTTCTCAAGAGAATGGTATACTTTTAATTGGAGAGTACCAGCACTTCTCAGAAACAAGCAGGTACTCTGGTACAGAGTACCTGCACTTCTCTTGTTCCATTTCAAGCACTGTTTATCCATATGGAAAAATGTTTTTCATGTCGAAATAAAAAAGTGCGAAAACGTCCAAAAATGCATTTTCTTTCACCCTACATCTATGTGTGTATTGTGTTCGACCTGTCTGTATGTTACAACTGGGAGGCTTACACTTGAAAGGTTCTATTTGAGCAGGTCTACTGGATTTTATATGCAGGGGTGGGAGTAAGAAATGCAAGAAACTTATAAATAATAATTTTGTTTCTTCAAATAACTACATTTTGATTTTTTAACTGTATTTTATAAAGCGCGCATTTACCCGAAGGTGTCTCGGCGCTAGCGGTTAATCGACAGAATCTGCCGAAAGAATATGTCTGTTTTGCCAATTTAAATGCAAGTACCCTAGTACAATTCATGCTACTAAAACACAATACTTACCCACTGCCCACCCGACGTTTTAACACGTTTCCCCTCTCTGTCATTTATTGTTCTGATGGATGCACCGTCCGCAACTAAATGTCACCTGAAAGAAATGCATCAAAACTATGCAAAGCGTTCTGTATAGTGCCAATGGGTGACCAGGACGGAGTACAGTATTATACTCAACCCTCCCTATAACATTGGAGCTCGCTCGCTACGCTCGCTCGCCACCGCGCACTCACCACAAACTTTGCGCCCCACCACTTTCAAATGTCACCAGCCGCCCCTGCAGATGGGTACCTATTTCTCTCTTGTCCGTTTTACATCAAAGAGGTTTGTCATGACGAAAGTTTTACCGGGTGATGACCTCACTGCAGTCTAGAACATGAATCATTTTAGTTGTTAGTAGAAGGAGAAGACACCCCCCAAACGAGGGTGCCTTGAGTGGTACATGCACAGGTCCTGTGAAGGAGGGGTAGTGGTTGACCCGCAGAATCATCCTTCGGTTTCTGCACCCTGTATTACGCCCCCGCTCACCTCCGAGAAATAATCGGATTTTGAGCCTCATTTTCTATTTATCTAAATCGCTTCTCCGGCTCTCGGCGGAGTGTTTGTGAAAAAAAACGCCGCGCCTGTGCTGGATCGGGGCTGCTTAGCAGCCATCACACCACCAGTCAGTCCCATTAAATGACATCCGGTCTGGGAGATGGACAGATTCGCGCTCGCGGCCGCCTGATGCAGTGGGTCACGTGCCTGGTGAATGCGACAGAATGCGGAGGGGGCTCAGGGGTGGGGGCGGCTCGCGCCCGGCCTGGACTGCTCGGAAGACAGAATGCTTTCTAAGTGCGGTTGTATCACTCTGACAGTCCGGAGCGTGAATCACCCCCACTTATGTTCAACTCGCTGCTGCCAATTAGGCCCACCTTTGCCTCGAAGAACAAGCAAATTAACGTCTGTTAATGGACTCCGGCAGAAGTCTGGGTGCCAGAGCTGCGTACGGCGTGACAGGTCTGGCGCGAAGGACTGCGGCTGCCACCCTTTCCCTAACAGCGCAGAGCGACTGCCAAAGGGACTTTATGTGTGTGTGTGTGGGTGGGATGGGGGGGGGGGGGATGAGGGGGGTGTTCGTGGGCTGAACACCCAATCAGTGGTCACCAAAGAGACAGCCTGAACAGCTGATTGCTGGCTATTAAGGGCGTGGCTATCATTAGCGCAGCTGGTGCAGCGGCACCGAGTCCCTGGGCACACCTACAAGTCTCAGAATATCATCTTCCTTAGCTTTAAAAAACAAGCTTTGGCACAGCCAATGCATCTGGCTTGTTAAATGGGGTGTTTGGTGACTTTGTGTGTGTCCTCAGCTGCTCTAGAAAGTAAGTAGCATAATGAAACATCATCTTGGGATACAACCACATGGAAGAAAGGAAAAGGGTCCCTTTTCTAAATAAAGACTGCATTATCAGAGTTAAGGTGCACCTTCATAGAGCAGTGTTATAAAAAAGAGCCAGAAGAGAAGATTTACAATGTAAGTAAGCGGTAAACCTCAAAAGGTTTACACCTCAAAATGTTGGTAGATACTTTTATTTGGGGCCAGTATTTTCGTTACATCATTAAGAAACTCTATATTCATGTTTGTCAAAAAGCAATAAATCCAACAACATATTACCATGACATCAAACGTCAACAAATAGCACAGACTCCTTATCAGATGCTAAGGAATTCAAACAGCAAACACTTCCTAAAAAATGTACACATACTTGCACTCAGTTAAAAACTGCAAGTCATGTCACATCTGCTGCCTAGCAAAAGGAGTACTCAATGCCACACAGCCATACCTATAGGGAGCACAAGGGGGACAATGTAACCATCCACAACATACCATACCCTTGATAGACAGTTCATCCAAGCAATGGCAAGCAATGAATAAAACATGGAAGCCATTGGCTAATGGGGTTGGCCCAAAGCCCACTCTCTCCTTGCATTTCTTATTATTATAAAGTTTGAAGAACTGATGACACAAGTTCTTCCAGATAGCTACACCTGTCTATAGTTAGACCTCAACATCAGGACTGGTTGAAGGTGTCAAACATAATCTGCCACTTGACGGCTGCTCAAATTAATGATCCCATATTTTTTTCTGAGTGGATAAGAATCTCCATGTCAAATTTGATATCCAGTTGAAGAACATTTTCCTGTTCTTCTTGCCCCTCCATACACCCAGCAAAAACGAAGATACTGCAACGTGCCCTGACCTGTGTATCCAGCATAACTGCTCATCAAGGACATCGCTATCACGACACGCAGTAGGGGGTGACAGAAAATACTCCATCTGATTTCCTTTGCACTAGGGCATTCTTCCCTATAACTTTCTCTGCTGCCATCCCTTATCAGCTTAAAATAGCTGCTGACTCATGTTTACACTAAGATCCCTATGCAATAACACTTCCGACTCTACCAGTCCCCCTCAATTCCAAAGCATCGCTCACAATGGACCGCGGACAGCAAGAAATTTACTCATTGACACTGATAAAGTCTGCATGTGACTTCCCGGTCTCAAGTTCGAATCCTAGAAGGGCCAACTCAACCTTTCATCATTCCGATGTCTATAGAATGTCAATACATCAGGTAGTAATTATAAAAGTTGTTTGTTATAGCGCTATGAAATGGCAACACTGCAGTAGGGAGCACTATACAAAAGACATGTTACTATTAGAATAAAACCAGTTCTTCACCACCCCATCCTCACCGCAATGGTAAGAGACCCGAGACATTTCTGGTGCGATTGAAATCACAGGATTACATTAGAAATACACCGCTCTTTCATACAGCGCTATAACACCACTAACGCCATGCAGGAAGTTGTGGACTCCACTTTCACAATGGGGCACAGGTTGTTGGGTCTTGAGTTAGTCTCTGAAGGTTATAACACCCACCTCAATATCTTTATCACAATCTTTGTTTTCTTTGCTCAGGATGGGAAAATCCCCATTATTGATAAAGTTGACTTTTGATGTCCTGGCACAGACCTCTGAATTACCTACCTAGGAACCGCATATATTTTGAGTCCAGAGGCTAAAATACAGTAACTTTCCACTGGTGAAAAAAGAAGGTAAATCCTTTTTGTACTATTTTGTTACATATGTCAATACCGATTGGGGCAAAACAAGATTACCCTAGAGTTACAGAAAAGAATTGGCTCAAAAGCTAAATTGAGAAAATTAATTGCTGCTGAATATATACAATGCAAAGATTTGCTTACTAAATACATTTACCTGAAAAAGAGGTTTCGACACAGAAATGCTAATCTTTGTATAAGCTTGATTAAAAAAACGTAAAATCTGGAATTTGCACCATTTTTGGTATCTAATAAAATAGAAACTACTAATATTGCCTTAAGTTTGGTAACATATTTCACAACTAAATATTGAATAAATGTGTTTAATCAATTCCACATGAACAGATCAAAATACCACGAAAACTGTTCCAGTCCCTTGTTAAAAAAAGAGAAATAAGGCAGTATAGAACCAGAATATTACGTTTTAAATGTTCAAAAATATCAAAGCAAGAATGTCAACTACCAGATATCGTGAAGTTAAGTAGATAGAAATAAGCATGGATGGATTGTACTTAACTCTACATCTATTGTTAGAGATAACGATAGCTAATTTGCTACAACTGATACCAGGACAACAATAATAATAACAAAACTACAAAACAACAACAATATTAATAATAATAATATAATTGATTTTCTGATATTATTGGTCACGCAACGTGCACAGGTCCGTCTACAGACTTGCACAGATTCGGACAGTTCTACACGCAAGCTGGGTACCTCATCTCTATTTCATACATTTCTTTTCTCAAGCTTTCAGGATCTTTTGCAGACCCCATGCAGAGAATAAAGACAGCATAGAGTAACAGTAAATGAAACTGCAGAGGAAAACATGTGAAATACAACCCCAAAAGTGCCCTGGCATCGAATGACAGATAAATACTTCACAAACTTTGAGATTAGTAAAAAATCAAAACCTTCTCTGTAAGAGAAGTGACACTATCAGTACTCGGACTTGGTATTGTGCTGCTGTTGTCATGATTTACCACCCCACAAACACTGCAGAATGCGCACCTTTGTTTTTCAGCAACAAAGTAACCAGGCATGATGCATCTGCAGTGCAGTCTTTACGAGAAACTTTCAGAAACAAGTACATCGACGAAGGGCCTGCTTTAGCACTGATGGTGCCCAGGGCTACACTCTGTTTTGGGCCCCCAATGACTCCTTCTCCACGGATTTCCTCACTGCCACCCTCCAAGAGTGCCCCATATCTCACATTAGCCCCTACCACATGCATTTCATTTGTTTTATAGCGCTGCTTATACTAGTGCAGGGTGTCATAGCACTTTACATCTCACACACACACATTTTACAGAGACAATGACTCATACGTGTGTAAATCAGTCTATAGGAAATGTTTCATAAACAATGAGGATTACAAGGTGTAGGACTCACGTCATCCATACCAGCAGGCGGTACATTTTAAGAGTGTTTTTTATGGAGAAGCACCAACTCAGGGTTCAAAGCATCCCACAGTAGTTGGGGTTGCCTTTACTAGTAATAATGTTTTTGTACCCAAACAAGCCTTTTTTAGCAACATTAGTATATTCCAAGACTGAGGGAAAAACCTATGGTTCTAACCTTTAAAATGCAGTTTGCCGCTGCTCTTTGAAGACAGTTCATAATAGCTCACTGTGCTATATTAGGATTGAAACATATGAACTGCACGTACCAAAAGGATCTCTATGACAAAAGCAGTAACCTACTGAGCGGCCTACATCAAATACTGTTCTGTGATCTGGATGGTACACGTACTATGCAGCAGGCATATTAACCCTTTGCACTACTTTATGATGAAACAAAACTGACTCTAGACCAATCTCCAATCCCTCACTAGCAGGAACATTAATCAATAGAGTTATATTGAGATTTGTATTGTCGCCTGAAAATTTCTGGACACATAGGGCGCTCTGCAGCAGGTGCTTTTAAACCCATAAGTTATTTCTAATCAAAGCTCCCGCAAGCCCAGAGCCTGGCGCATCTGCACCAGTTGCATCGCCCTAAAGCCGAGGTATTTCTACTCAAAGCACCCGGGAACCTAGCGCCAGGTGCAGCTGCACCAGTTGCACCACCCTAAATCCGGTCCTGAACTAACGCAAGGTCATTTTCTTTGAATCGAGCTTTATAACATTGCCTGACTCCACCATGGCTACTGCAAGAACAGTGACATCATTAACATGGCGCACAAATGATGTAAGGAAATACCATAGGCTAATCACCCGCTGGGCATATTTGACCCACACCAGCTACCAATCACTAAGAATACAATTCTGCATTGCAAGCCCGATTCGGTGCATTCTCTTTATTTGCAATGGATTTCCTAAGAATCACATTATAATCAAAACTAAGCTGATAATGATGCTGTTCTTTGTGCCAGGTCTCTAGGAGGCAAGTCCAGAGATGTGGTCTTAGCACCAGCAGCAGTGAGCCTTCAATGTTTAGTTTCCTTTTTCGCTTTGGTATTATTGGGAGTCTCTTGATTCGTAAGGGGTTGCCTTTCTAGATAGCAGGATGTCTTGAACTGACCTCACTCAGCCACAGGCTCGCACATTCAGGGCATATCCTGTGTGTTCGTATTTCTGGGTGCAAACCATGAGTCCAACTGCTCAGGAAGTTGAGAATGTTCTGGAGTCTACTGCTGAAGGCTGAAGGCATTAATGTCAATTAGGAGTAGTAGGGCCGGCTTTAGCGCTGGAGACGTTAGGTGCGACAATCTTTTTTGGCACCCCCCCCCCTCAATGACCTCCTTCCCCACTGATTCCCTCACTCCTACCCTCCAACAGGGCCCCTCATCTCTTCATAGCCCCTCGCAAATGCATTTAATTTATTTTATAGCACTATTCAGGCCAGGGTAGGGTGTCAGACCACTTTACTTGACACATACACTATACAGAGACAATGTATCATACATGTGTAACTCTGTCTATAGGAAATGTTTCTTAAAACAATGAGAATTACAAGGTGTAGGAATCACGTAATCCATAATAGTATGCAGTATATTTTAAGAGTGTCTGGTCTGAAGAAGCACAAATTTAGGATTTAAACCATACCACAGTGGTTGCAGTTGGCTTTACTAATAAGAATGTATTTCTATCCAACCCAACCTTTTTTTAGCAACAGTAGGTTAATGAAAGACACAGGGGCGTAGCTTAGCCTATGGCCTCCCTCGGCGGTCCCTGCTTTTCCCATGGCGGCCTCATTGAAGAGCGGGGGGTGCTGGCGAGATCCGGTGGCATTTGCCGCCCTGCGAGCAGGGCCGGAATGGCCGTAGCGGGCACCGGGCAATCCCCCGGTGCGCCGCACGGGTGGAGGCCGGTTTTGGGCCACTGGGGGCCGTTTTTGTTACAGGGCCTTTTTTGCAGCAAACCGGCCGTGGCAAAGAGCTCGGCGGCACCCCTAAGCCCTGGGGGGGTGAGGAGCTGAGCACTTTTCCAGGGCCGATTTTGGTTCCCAGTCCGGCCCTGCCTGCGAGTGCTGCAATGTAGAGCAGTGGGTGGGAAGATAAGAGCGGGAGGAGGTCACCGCCCCCAAATCCCGTGCTGCTCGGGGTGCACCGCCCCCAGCCCTCTCTTCCTGCGCCACTAGAAAGACAGAGAATATACATAACAACCTATACCATGCAGTTTGCATGCAGCTCTTTGACTGTTCACAGGTCACTGTGGTCTATTAGGATTATAAATTATGGACTGAAAGTGACAAAAGCATCACTGTGGCAAAAACACTAACCCACTGAGCCATCCACATAAATACAGCTCTGTGATCTGCAATGTACACGCTCTTTGCAGCAGGCATACTAACCCTCTGCACTCCCTAATGATGAGTCAAAACTGCCACTTGATAAAACTCGATCTCCAGCGGGAACATTAATCACCAGTGTTATCTTGACATTTTTATTATTTCCTGAAACTTGCTGGACACACAAGGAACACATCCATTTAAAAGGACCTTCTGCAAAGTTATTTCCTATCACAGTGACCTCTGAAATAAAGCCCCCATACTCAGTGCCAGGTGCAGCTGCACCAGTCACACTGCCTTAAAGCCGGCTCTGAGGGGTATCCCCTGACATGACCATTCTTACCCCTGACATGGTCAATCAATCAATCAATCAGTAGATTTGTAGAGCGCTACTTGTCGCCTGTGAGGCTATCCAGGCGCTTGCAGGGTCCAGTTGATTTACCGAACAGCTAGGTCCTCAGAGACTATCAAAACTTTGAAAGAGATGGGGAGGTTCTGAGATGAAAGGGGAGCTTGCTCACTGTCTTCACTGCTAGGTAGGAGAAGGAGTGTCCTTTGCATCTGCTACATCGGATGCGGGGGGTGAGGGTTAGAGAAAGGGACACAGAGTGTGGGTGTCTGGTGGGCTGATGAAAGTTCAGGCAATGGTTCAAGTAGGCGGGTCCACAGTTGTGCAGGGCCTTGTATGCAAGAATCAGGAAATGGAACTGTCATATCTTCTGTACAAGGAGCCAGTGGAGATCCCTGAGGTAGGGGGTGATGCAGGTCTGTCTAGGGTGATCCAGTATGAGTCTGAGTGTTGCGTTCTGTTCTGTAGTCGTCGGAGCAGGTGAGCTGTGGTCCCTGCATAGAGTGTTGCCATAGTCCAGTTGGCTGGAGATGAGGGCTTGGGTGATAGTGCGCCTTGAGCTTTGGGGTAGCCATTTCAATATCTTAAAAAGTATGCAAAGGATAAAGAAGCAGGAGAAGGAGATGAAGTTGACCTAAGTCATCATGGTTAGTGTTGGAAATGGCCCTTTTTAGGGTGCTTTCCCTCTGCTTTTTGCTTTTGTCCCTCAAGGTTTTCCACTGATCTATGTGCTAGCCTCAAGACTTTGAAAGCTTTTGACACTGTCATTCACTGCCAAAGCACTGTGCTTGTCATATACATACTGGTGATTGGTGTATACATGATTGGCTGATTTGAGTTAGCTGTAATTCCCTTGTCTAGGGGTAGGACATATACCTAGGGCATGTAACTCAAAGGCTCCTCCATGGGCCTGGTTGTGCCACCCACAGAGGTAGCTCTTCAAACATATCATAGGTTTGCCATGGCAGGGCCTGTGTGCACAGGTTACTGTAACTCAGCTTGGCATTTAAAAAGCTATTTGTTGAGATTCTGTAAGTCTCATGCTACATCAGAGTACTCCCTGGGGGCAGGGTGCGTGTCAAAAAGAGGTAAGGATGTGGGCAGGTGCACTACATGCACTAGTAGTGAATGCCACCGGATGGTGTGTTCGGTACAGTAGGGCCTGCTCCTTGCACTGGATTGACATGAGGGTTCTGCGGAAAGGCTATTGAGCAGTATTTCCTATGTGCAGAATATTGGCAGTATAGTGTTTGATATTGATGAGTTAGTAATTGCAAATTCTCTCATGTGGCGCAAGTGGCTTCAACATTACTAATGTGGAAATGCCACTTTGAGAAAGTATGCATTTCTATGCTTGTGGATCTCTGTGTTCCTGTCAACCTGTCTCCAATCCACATCTGGGTGCTCTGGGGACAGCTACATCTGTGCATTTCTGATACAAGGCCATAAACTAGGGGCTCAAGGGAAACTGCAGACCTCTGGTTCTGATGGGCCTTTCTGGGACGGAGACCTTGGGTGGAATTGGCACCTGCATTCCAAGGGGCAGGGTCTTGGCCCTACTAAAGATATGGATCAAGCCTCCTGGGGTAGAATGGCAGACCGGACAACATTTAGAGAGGGCCAGTGCATTTCAAAGGTGGCTTTTTTGAACTAATCTTATCTTCAAAGGCCATTGTGGGTATAACTAATGGGGCTCTGCCCTCAGGAGTTAGAGACACTTTTGGGATTGGAACCATAATACACTGGTTCGATGCTGGGACATTGACCAGAGGAACTAATGGGGCAGGAGGGTTTGCGACTGGATTATCCACAGACTTGTGGTGGCCCAGGGCTTATCGTGCTCCAGGAAGGGGACTATCACTTGGAGGATTTTGCCTGGAAGTTGCTGGCCTGCAGCTAATTGCCAACTGTTGTGGCCTGGGTCCCTAAGCCCTCTCCAAGGGCCGGTTCGCTGACCTCCTGTCCACGAGATCCCAGGGACAGAATGATCTCCCCGTTCCCACGAGATCATAAGGACCTCACAGGGTGCGGCGGAAATGGGTGGAAGTGATCATTGGTTGGGACAAGGATCATCCTGACACACACCATATTCACACTATGCATGCTTGTAAAGACCAGCAGCACACCTGGGGTGCCGAAAGATGCAGAGTTCGAGGAGTGCGGGGGAAGTTTTCCAAGTTCAAGGGACCCGTGCTTGCAATCAGAACCCTGTGCTAGCTTGCACTCTGTAGCGTGTGGTGTCCAAAGGTTATTGAGGGATGTTTTCCGAGTCCGAGGGATCTGAGCAGGAAGCCTAGACTGTCTCTAACCTCCAGATCGGGAGGACGACAGTGCCTGACATCGCATCCTCTGTCCAAGGCCGCTGGATTCCTCTCCCCAGACCCATGTCACAAGGTTCTCTGTTGTGGAGAATATTGTGACTGGACCCTAGAGGTCTCGGTGTGCCTTGTATGCACCCATGGCTGGATGCCCGAAGCAACTGAAGCTCATACTCCCACCGGGGAGGAAATATTTCTCCAGTTGGGAATGGCAGAAGCTTCCAGTGTCACAGTATTTTGCCTACGGGGAGGATAGTGATACCGCTCTTGTGAAGGTGCCGCTGGGTGCCTGAAGGCTTAATCTGGATGGACAAAACCCAATAACTGTTTCCTTCTGTTTTAGGTGGTCCCGATAATCTAATCAAAGTGTTGCCAGCAGAGGGTACGTGTATCTTTGGATGGTGCCGTTTGAGTGACTGAGAGGCTGGGTCACAAGGCGCAGTCAAAACCTGTGATTTCTTGACCATTACAACTGTATGGGGTATGCAATACTGGGAATGTTGAGTTTTATGAATACCTATGAACAGTGTATATATGTCCATGCCATTCTGCTGCTAATGGGAGGGTTCCACAATTGCATATAACTGTAAATTATATATCCAATGTGTATGTCATGTTAATTTCAATGTGTGTGTAATTCAAAGACCAGTGTTTTATACATGCAGTGTGGAGTCTTTTTTTAGCATACGCAGTGTGTTGCGAGGGTGGTGTGCCAATACTTTACATTTTAACCCAGAAGATAGGCCTGACTGCTCTGTACCAAGCTGCCCAAGGGTGAACACAGGTTATCCGGCAAGTGTATTATACTCCTCCTATCTAGGAAGGTGGAGTCTGTCTTTGATGCGTCCCAGCCAGCTAGACACCACTAGGTCCAACAGTTAGCTTGTTGTCCAGAATGATGCATAGTGTGGTCAGTGGGGTTAGGAGTAGGTCCGAGTTCTGATGGCCACCAGATTGCGCCCGTGGGGAGCTTTTGTTTCCAAAACCAAAAATCAGTACCTCTGTCTTGTCCATATTGAGTTTTAGGCAGTTGTCCTTCATCCAGTTGGCGACGTCTGCCATGCAGTTGTGGAAGTTGTGGAAGTTGGTCTTGGTGATGTCTTCAGAGGGGGAGAGGATGAGTTGAGTGTCGTCGGTGAACGATCAAATGTTGAGCTCGTGGGTTTTGGCGATGCTAGCCAGAGGTGTCATATAAGTGTTGAAGAGGGTGGGGCTGAGCTAGTATCCTTGGGATACTCCACAGTTGATTTCCTTGGGTTCGGAGGTGAAGGGGAAAGGTGGCCATTTTGCATCCTTCTGCTGAGGAAAGAGGTGATCCATCTGAGGGTGGCTCCTTGGATGTCGATGTAGTGTAGCCTTGTGATGAGTGTTTGGTGGGAGACTATATTGAAGGCTGCCGAGAGGTCTAGGAGTATCAGATCCACAGTCTCTCCTAAATCGAATAGGGCTCGGATGTCGTCTGTAGCCGTGATGAGGGCTGTCTCTGTGCTGTGGTTGCTGCTAAATCCAGATTGGGAGGAGTCTAGTTGAAGGTTCCATTGCAGATGTGAGGAGAGTTGTTAGTTGATGGCTTATTCTAAAATTTTGGCTCGCAATGGGAGCAGGGAGATCGGTCAGTTAGAAACAGAAAACAAACTTTGCTACAACAGCCAGCCATATTTGCTATTAATTACAAGCCTTGCTTATTCACTAGCCCCTCAGCTAGAAACAGGAGTGTACTGAGGGGCTCTGGTTGGGACAAGGGATAAAACCTTTGATGTAATCGGCACCAAAGAGTTTGTGGTGCCAATTCTGTTGTTTTTGGACTTTGGTGAATTGCCATCCATTGCTAGAGGTAACTCAATATATAGGTCATAAACCTAGTCTACCCATGATCATATTGTAGGCCTGATCAGAAACACAGCTATCATTAGTGTAGTAGCTGCAGTAGTACCTGGCCCCAGGGTTTTAGGGGCCTATATGCCAGAGTATGGCAGCATTTCACTACCTAATCATGAGTTAAAGAGCTTAATTTGCCTTCTTGTATCAGGGCCCATGGCAACCCTTCTACAGCACTAGGTCTAATCAGCAGGTCTCTCAAAGTTGTAATAGGAATGGAGTGATATGTCATACAAACTTTAAGCAGTGATCATCCCCTACCCTGCCAAAGACCTAGAAAAACTCATCAACACCCAGCTGGCTAACTTTCTCGATGCAAACCATGTCCTGGACCTTTCCCAGTAAGGATTCAGACCTAACCACAACACTGAGAAAGCCATCATCGCTGCCACTAACGATATCTGCCTCATCATGGATAAAGGGGACACAGCAGAAAACATCCTATTAGACCAATTGCAGCATTTGGCACCGTAACTCACACCATCCTGATCCAGTGCCTCCATAGGCCAGAATTCAGAGTCCAGCAATATGACAGATTAGCTTCTTTCTCTCAGACCACACCCATACAGTCAGCCTGCCCCCTACTCGTCTGATGCTTCCAAACTGATCTGCAGTGTCCCAAAAGGATACTCACTGAGGCCGACACTCTTCCACACCTACCTGAGCCCCCTCAACAGCACCATTCGCTCCTGTGGTTTCAGCATTATCTCCTACATTGACAAAACTCACTCTCACTATCAGAAGATACTTCCAACACACAAGCCAACTTTGTCAGAGGCATGTCATCGGTAGCAGACTGGATGAACAGGAACTGCCTCAAGCTCAACAGTAACAAAACTGAAGTGGTCCTCTTCGGCAAAGATACCTCACTCTGGTTCCCAGGTTAATGGCCCACCCAGCTGGGACCAGCTCATCCATCGCATCTAGAAACATGGGCACTGTGATTGACAACTGAATCCCAATAATGATTCAAGTCAATACCACTACTTCCACCTGCTTTCACACACTCAAACTACTCAAGAAAATATGAAAATGGCTCCCTTTGAGCACCAGTAGATCCATCATGCAAGCCTTCATCACCAGCAGGCTAAACTACGGCAATGCCCTCTATACTGACATTAATGCCTCACTCACCAAGAGGCTCCAAGTTATACAGAATGCAGCCACGAGACTGACACCGCATACACATATCCAAAGGCATCCACTGGCTCTCAGTTAACTAACATTTCATTTTCAATCTCATCAAGCACACCTACAAAGCACTACATAACCAAGGCCCAACAAACCTCACACCAACCATATCCTCTTCCACTCCCCAGCCAGACACCTCTGCTCTGCCAGTCTTCTCCTCCCCCACATCCCTCGCATTGGCCAGGCCAGAGCCCGAGGTTGATTTTTCTCTTAAATCACTCCCAGAGACCGGAACAAACTGCACTCCTGCTCTGTCCTTGAATTTCAGAAGAAACTAAAAGCCTGGCTCTTCCTATGGGCCCCCGGACAGGCCAGTATTTCCCCTTCATAGGTTTAAGGATAGTCTCTTGGTTGATATGCTTGCCTTATAAATACAAATAACATAAAATAACATAATTTCCTAAAAGCCTACCCACTTACTATTTAAGTTAAATATCACGGTCAAAAGACAATTCTAGAATTGTTGCAGCCTCTACCCATGCAGTTGTAAATGAGCTAAGCTGATTCTGCCAGGGAAAAGCAATATACTGGAACAAAATCCAATACTAACTGGTAAACTTCATTATCCCGATTAAAGTCCTCCTCGTCCAAATCATTCCAGCATGAAGCAGTCATGCCTCCAGACAGGCGTAGCTACACACTAGTCTTTCTTCTATTTTTTACAAAAAACAATAAAGACTCCTCTCTCTCTTCTCCCTGCCTGCTAGTAAGAAGACCAGCCAAGAATGCAAATCAGAATCCCATTACTGGGACAAGGAGGACCTTAATTTGGATAATGAAGTTTACTCTTAAGGAATGGGTTTATTACCCCCTTATAGGACCTTCTCATCCCAGTCATTACCGTATGAGGATGTCTCAAGCAACAGAAAACTCACTTGACATTATAATTTGCATACAAATGAAGTTTATTAAACCATACTTATTTCCTTACTGCTTTCACAACACTAGCAGCAAAATAATCCGAAGAAGAATCCAACACATCAAGGCGATAGTTTTTTACAAAGGTGTGATGAGACTGACATGTGGCTGCCCTGCAAATCTATTGAATTGACACCCTTGCTGCCTCAGCCCAGGACACAGAAACTGATTGAGTGAAGCATCCCTGAACCTACACTAGAGGGACTACATCCATGGATATGTAGGCTTCACATATCACCTGTCGAACCCATCTGCTGAGCGTGGAGGTGGGCACTTTTCTAGCCCTATTGACTACTGATGGAAATGAACAGTGAATTGACATGCAAAAGTCATTTGTATGTTGCAGATAGATTGTCAGAGCCCTCTTAACATCCAGGGAGGAAGGCAACTGAAGATCGCCTTCATTCTGAAAGACTGGAAAAATCACCTCTTGCTGGGAATGAAACCTAAAGGACACCTTAGAAACAAAGGTTGGACCCATCTGCAAGATTACCCTGTCAGGAAGGAACTGCAAAATGGGGATGTGACATCATCACAGCAACCACTTAACCTAATCTTCTGGCCGAAGTAATGGCTAACAGAAAAGCAGTTTTAACCGACACCTACATCAAATCTGCCTCATGAAAAGGTTCAAAAGGGAACATTTCCAATCCCTGAAAAATTGTAAGTAAGTCTCAGGAAGGTACAATAACTGGTGTTACTGGTTTTGGTAGCCAAAAAATCTTAAATAAACGTAGAACTAAAGGAACAATCATATCCAATTCCCACTTAGACCTATGACAAGCCTTAACTTCTGCCCACTGGGTGGCTGGAGTAGCTGGAGGTAGAGTCTTCAAAAACCCATTCTCAGAAACTTAAGAATCCGAAAGGAAGTAATAGTGAGAACCAAAGGTGACAAGGCCAGAAAGGAGTTATCATGATCACTGATACCTTCTCCACCTGAATCTTCTGCAGCACCCTGAGAAGAAAAATAATTGGAGGGAATACTACAGAAGACCTGGGGGCAGGTGACTGAAAGACCATCCATTGCCCAGGCTTGATAGCAAACTACTTCCAAACAAAATATTGGAAGAAGGGCATTGTTGGGAGAGGCAAAAGGGTCTATCCATGGTTCCCCAGAGAGCTGACATATCTTGTGACAGACAAGACAAGAAAGATGGTAGAGAACTAAGGAGGGCAAATTGCAACTAAAGCTGTCGGCATGAAAATTGAGCTGTCCCTGAAAGAAAACTGATGTCATGGCAATGAGATTGGTCTCTACCCAAGAGATGATTAGGTTAGCCAGGTGGCTGCGAAGAGGACTGTGTGTTTCCCCTTAGGGATTCAGTTAACACAGTGCCACCCAATTGTCGGTACGGACCACTAGGTTTGCTCCTTGTAACTGTAGTTGAAAAATCTGAACCACTTCCCAAATTACTGCAAACACCCTCCAATTGGAGCAATAACCCTGTGCCCATCAGTGACCATTGACCCTTTCCCTCGAGAGGTCCCAAAGCTGTCCTCAGTCCCACAAACTGGCATCTATGGTCAACAAAATTGGTGCAGGGAGCTGAAACGCCACACCTTTTTCTAGATTGGGGGTTTGCAATCACCAGTTTAACTCCTAAACAAGAGTTTGAGACAGTGGAACCTGGGAATCCTAATTGACAAAGGACGGATTCCAATGGCCCAATGAATGATTGATGAGAGGCATGAGGTGTAATCGAGCCCATGGGGCCACTGCAGTTGTTGCCGCCAGAAGTCCCTGAACCGTCAACCAACACCTGGCTCGACCTGATGCCAGGGACATCAGTTTTTTCTAGTTCTCTTGTAGTGTCTTTATCCTGTTGGATTGAAGAAAAACTCCTCCTTTCAGCATATCGAAAATCGCTCCAATGAACTGCAGCCATTTAACTGGGTTATTTTGAGATTTCTAAAACTTAGTTCAGTCTGAACTCCAATTGTTGAAGTAGAGCAATGGTACCTTCTATCACTGCTTGTGCCTTAGGAAGAAAGAAAGCACAAACTAAGCAATCATCAAGGCATTGTAAGATTGAAAACCCTTTGAGTTGCTAACCCCCCACCACTGATGCTAATACCTTGGTGAAAGTCCGGGGAGCCACTGACAGACTGAATGGCAATCCCTGGAACTAATAATTTACCTCATTCACTTCAAATCTCATTAGTTGTTGGCTGTCAAGGTGAACTAGAATATAAAAAAATAGTCATTTTCTAAATCCAAAGTTGCCCAAAAAACTCCCGTCTGGATGAGGGGAAGGATGGATTGCAGAGTGATCATCTGAAACGGTATTAATTCACAAGCTTATTAAGTGCCTTCAGATCTAGGTGGCGCAAAAGAACTACCTGGTTTGTTGACTAAGAAGAAAATAGAATAAAACCCTTCTTTCCACTCGGTTTCTGGTACAGGCCAAACTGCCCTCTTAAGGAGTAGTCTCTCCATCCCTGTCTACATCGCATTCATCTTCTGCATGCCTCGTGTCCTGATAATGGAATCACACAAAACACCACTTCTGGAGGGAAGTTGACAATAGGAATCCTATATCTATGGAGAATAATTGGGAGACCCCATTGGTCTATTGTGTACAGGAGCCATTGTGGAAGGTAGTACTGAAGCCTGGCCCCAACCTCAGCCATGTCACTTTTGACTAGCTCATTGGCAGTTCTGAACTTGTTGTCGGGACTTATTGGCAAAGGCGGCTCTCCGACTACGAGCCCAGCCTCGAGAGGGACGCAAATTGTCCGTAGGACCATGAAAGCTGTGTTTTTGAAAAAAAAGATATCTTTCTTTGAAATAACTGAAAAGGCTTTCAAATCTTCCTCTTTTCAGGAGAAGTCTGGACTATAGTGTTTAGCGTGTCTCCAAACAGTTTGGGGCCTACAAAAGGCAGCCTATGTATTAGAGACTTCTGTGTTGAATCCAGTCGCCAAGACTTTGTCCACAGGGATCCGTGCCCCCCAATTGCCACCCCTGGCGAGGATGAAAAGGCCCATATGTTATCAAAAGTGACGTCCGTGAGGAACTGCGACAATATCTCAGTCTGGGCTAAAATGGGTATGGGATCACCCTGGTCCTGGAGACAATCAAACAGTTTCCTAAAGTCTTTTAGTAGAACCTTGGAGGCATATGCAGAGTATGTGTTGGCATGTATACCAAAATTGGAAGCTGCGTAAGTCCTCTTGAGAGTTGCCTCTACCTTCCTTTTAACAGGATCAGACAAGGTTGCTTCCTCTGGTGATAAAGAGAAAGAAGAAGCCATGGATGCCAAAATTGAATTCATCATTGAGACCTGGGGATATTGATTGGCAAATTGTGCAATAAGATACCTCTTAATCAAAAGTTGAGGAATAATCTGTTTATGAATATCCTTCCATTTCTTCACAATTATTTCCTTAATAAGGGAAGATCACCCACAAAAGAGGTACTGTGTTCCAAATAAAACCCCTCCTTATTCAGGGTTTATGGGTCAAAGCCAAAGACTTCACAAATATGTGCCAACATTTCTGACAACACCTTCTCTTGCACATATTTCCCCTCTGGTGAATTGTCCAGATCATCATTAGTATTCCCCGTCTGCTTTTTAGCTTGTGGCTCATTCATGACAGCTTATACTGCCTTCTTAATTAAATCTTGGAGATGTGTCCTAGATATCAGCAGAAGCTCATCTTCCCCCAAATCCTGAACGTGTTTCCTCTTCTGCACAGCTTTCCCCACAGGAACAGCAGAACGATCCTCCATACTATCCATGGCCACACTTGCAAAAAGCAGGAAGTAAGTAGTGCTAAAGGCACAACTTCCTATTTATAGTTGTTTCTAGGCAACCACGTCTCCGCAACTTGAGGGCAGATGCATCAAAGGGTTTTGCCTATTCTGTGTCTATGGGAAAATGTGTTCATGCATATGGCCCTTGGAGACTTGGCTGCATAAAAATAATGCACCTCTTCTCCAGGGTTGTGTGTCTTCAGAAGCACCACCGCTTGCAGCACTTGATTGGCCCACCTGCGGACCACAAGCAGGGCTCTCCACCCCAGACAAGCACATGCACGAGGAGTATGGCCGTGAACGGTGCGCTTATAACTCACATGGTGAGTTTCATTTTGTTTTAAATATAGACAATATACAAAATAAACAAGTGTGTCTCTTACCTGTCTCAGACACAAGGTGGGCATGGAGGAGGGAGGGAGGAGTCTTTACTGTTTTTTGTCAAAATAGAAGAAAGACTAGCGTGTAGCAAGGCCTGTCTGGAGACAGGACTGCTTCCTACTGTAATAGCTGGGATGAGGAGGAGGTCCTATGAGAGGGTAATGTAGTATTCCCAAACTAGGAACTCTGCATTTGCTCTTCCATGTTCAGCCATATTCACCTATATTAGATGGAATAGAGGCTGTCAAGAATAGCGTCTATCGCTTCCCTTTGTTATTGGCTCTTGTCAGAGTGCATGTGAAATTTCAGGTGATAAAACAGATGTCATCTCCATTAGCCCATATCAAATTGTTTTCTGCAGTATAGCGTCACTCACTGCTGGTTGCTCAGCTGAATAAAAATCATAAGATGATTCTCACTACGATGATGTCCAAGATTAAGCATGAAGAATGTCCCTCCCTAAGCCAGACACCAAGAATGGGAATGAGACCATTACATTTTAAAGATTTTGAAAACATAAAAGTAATTTTAAGAAGACTTTGTTTGGTTCATTGTATTTTTATGGGATGGCAAATGCCCTGTATTTCGCTTTTAAAAGTAGAATATAAGCACTGATGTGCTGAAGCACTTCATGCTAAGTAATATCATGTAAATGCACTCAGAGCAGGCACACTGCCAATGACTTGTTTTCTATGGATGCACAATGAAGTTTTTTTTAATGAACTGTAGGTATTTCTAAAAAATCAAAACCAAGTTTTGTATTCAATGTATTAAGAGTTGGATCTAATATTGAGGATATGTTAATAGATAGTGATTTTTGTATGTGATTTACCGAAACTACTAGATATACGTTAAATGTACAAGTCAATCATGGCCTTGCTAATCAGATAATAATATATTTATTCTCAGCAGTTTTGCCAAGGGGATTACTCAGAAAGTTAATTTAGTAGGATAGGAGTCCATTGGAGGGGTGGGGCAAGAAATAGTGGGGGATATTCTCAAAAACGTGTGATAACTACCGCAAAAGTAGCATAATGCAACCCTTCACATCACAGTCAATTGCCGGAAAATAACTCTGTGTTAACGTGGCATTCACAAGCCGGCGGCACCATGCGATAGGCTCATGAGAACACGTCAAATATCCGCGAGAAAGTCATTGTGCAAAAATGTGAAACACGAACGCAAAAAGAGCTACAATTTCGCCAATTGCGATCCAAAATCATGCGAAAACCAGCGACAGGCCTGCAATTCCCATGCGTCATGCAGGAAAATGCACCATAAAAGCAACAAAAAAACACACCAAAACCAAAAGAAACTGCGTAGCACCATGGATGCCCCGGACCGAGTGCAGAGGGTAACACGAACCCCACAAGCCCCACAGACCACCAGCAAGGAACAACGGTGTCGGGGAAGGCCAAGGAGAAGAGGGAAAGGAAGATGGAGTGCAGTCCGCAGGAAAAAAAATCAGCGCCACGGAGGTGACAGAACACTACCATCAACTGTACGTCAATATGACAAACGTGAATGCAGTCGGAGTGCTGAGGAGGTGTACGGAGGAGGACAAGATGAGCTGGCATGAAGTGAAAAGTCAAACCAAGCACAAACCCTCTGCCAACAGGAAGGCAGCAAAGGTGACTGGAGGTAGGAGTCGTGCGCCAAGGGAGGAGCAGGAGCAAATGGAGGCCACAGTCATCAGGGTGGTGATTGTGCAAGGAGTTGGGAGTACAGACACAGCTCAATAGGACCTGACACAACAGGGTGAGTAATGACCAGGGACTGGGGGGACGGGATGACGGGCAGAATGGCACACATGCACGACAACGTGTAGCACACTGCACACCCACAATGACCCTGGATCATGACCCTCATCCTTGTGGCACACTGCAGCACACACACAGAGTAATCACAGCACATCCCACGACAATGCGATACAAAGTGCAACACTGACACTTCAGAACAGAGGACCCAACTGGGTCCGCCCATGCACAGAAACAGGCCAATCACATCTAACAAAGCAGGAAACTGTGAGATGGGAATGTACGTGTACAAACTCACATCCGTCATGTAGTCCACATGTCGACTGTCCCGCCTCAAATTGCAGCACCTCCCAAACAGTCACAATATACATTGTCAAACAGTCTGCATGTAAACAAGAACAATGCGCCAAAATAAATGTCAACACAATGTCAACATGCATCCCCCCTTCAAATTGCAGAGGGACAAACAACACCTCCAGCAGAGCAGACCAGACAACTCATCAGTGATGCTGGAGAGGACCACCACACCTCCGACACCGAGGCCCTACAACAGCTCATGGACATCTTAGGCAACCCACCCCCAGGAGCAGGGCAGTCAAGCTACATAGAGGAGACCCGAGCCCCTGCACAGACCACACAGCAGGAAGCACCCGCCACCATGGCTGGCTCCCAACACTCCACCGAGGGACACATCGCATTCCAATGCCAGGTGTCAGAATGCCAAAAGGAGGTAGCTGAACAGGTGCGGGTGGGGTCAGAGCTCATGGAAGCCGAACTAGATCACACACGTGGGTGTCTCAGTCCCATCAGGGACCACCTACACCCCACAAAGGAGACCCACACTGCGACAGAGACACATGCATTTGCACATGTCCTGTAATGAACCATGCCCAGAGCCCCGGAATTTTCATTCACACACCCCCACCAGACCTTCGTACGACAGCCCAGTCCACTCCCCTTACGTAGAGTGGGTGACGACAAAGCTACACGGCCAAGGTCCTACCCGCTGCCAGCGGGGACATGGTTGTGGCCACTGTACACAGCACAATGTAATGTTGTAGGGCCCGGGGCCCTCATGCATACATTATAACCACACAGACGCACGCAGATAGTTTGTGGGACTGCCTACAGGCACCTGCGCCCGGCCCCTTTATTGGCAGGGTCACTTGTACAGTGACTCCTGTGCTGGACGTGTGTGGGTTGAGTGTAAGCCAGCCACAATGAGTGGTTGGTGCTGGCAACAACTACAACAGTGAACACCATCAAAACGGAAACGGAAAACACCAGCATTACAGAGATAACTGTGAAGCATCGTGGTGTTAGCCGGAGCAAGTTCAGAGGTCACCCAATGAGCAAACAGAAGTGCCCATGAGCCGTGATGCACTGAGTCAGTGGCACCTGTAGTGCTGACCAGGGTTCAGGTAGATGATGGCATCCACGACAGTTGTGAGCAGCCCTGATAGTCTGGCAGTAAGACATTTTCAAATCTGGCAGTTGGTGTTTGGAGGTGGTCCTGGCGGGGGTGGTGTGTGCCTCCTGTGGTGATGCGGCGTCCGGGCCGGTCAGGACATGATTTGACGTGTGATCCCTGTTGGACCGCTGTTGAGGCCGGAGTCAGCGGACAGCGCAGGGCCACAGACACATGGTGTTGATGACCCAAGGCCATCTTCCCAGAGGCCATCCAATATCCCAGCAGACAGGGTCCCTGACTTGAGCTGCACAGAGTTAGTGGCCACGGATGCACTGCGGCCAGCACAGGCACACCGCCACGGGACGGTGACTTGCGGTGAAGTGAGATAGGGCCACGCGAGCTGAGCAGGTCCTCATCGACGTCCGAGGTGAATGTGGCAGAGGGTTGCGGGGGACAGCGGTAGGTGCCCTCCAGGGCATGATGCAGCGGGTGGAAGCCGTCCGGAAGCGGCCAATGGAGGAGTGGAATGCTACTGCCTCATTTTTGCCACCAAGTCAGTTTCACCGACAAGATGATGACTACACCCCCAGTCCATAGACTCAGTCGCCACCAAAGTTCAACCAGAAAATGTCCATGGATGTCGGGGAACAGACTTAGTGGCACCGAAGCTGAAAGGGTATGCAGTCTGCGATGAGGCAAGTACAATGAGATAAAGACTGCCATAAATAAATCAAGACTTAGTTCACAATGTGTGACCTACTCGACCGCAGTGTAGGCCCGAGGCAGCATCAGCGCGGGACAACTGCTGTTCAGCGAGCTCCTCCTGGAGCCCTAACACATGACGTTGAAATGGCATGTGGGGGTGACTTGTGGTTGACGGAGGTAGGAGCACCTGAGCTGAGCGGGTGTTCTGTCAGCAACGATGCCATGTCCTGCCTGGTACAGACTGGAATGGATTGGTGTGAGGCCTGCTGGACCGCAGTCTAGGCTGAAGGCATAATCATCATGGGCCCACAGACACATTGGCTCGAGATACACAGAGTTAATGACACCAGGGCAGTTGTCGGTAGTGTTCGATCACCTCCATAACAATGGTCCTTTTTTCCTCTTGAATGAAATGCGTCATCCTCTTACATCTCTCCTTGCGTGCAATGATATGTAGTCTGCCATTGAAAAATTAAGACTCAGTCCCAAATGTGTGACTGACTCGAGCGCAGTGTGGCCGGAGGGCAGTAGTCCGCGTGGACCCACAGACAAGTGTGGTTGGAATGCTATACACAGACTTGGTGTCACCACATCGAAGGGAGTATAGTGATATAAAATCAGCCATAGTTAATGTTCTCTGCCATAGTGTAATCAAGACTCAGTCCCAAATGTGTGACCTACTAGTCTGCTGTGTATGCTGGTGGAGTACATCAATGAGAAAGGAGTACTGCGGGACTGTGTCGCGGAGGCCGTGATGGTCTTAGGAGGCTGCCAGGGTCACGGCACTGGGGCTTGGAGTTTGCACCGGCACGTGGTGGGCCCTCTTTGAAACACGCCGGTGTCGGCAGGTGTGCATTGAGGCCTGGGTGTGCAGGGCCGGGTAGGACTGGTTCGGGGACCGGCTTCCCGGGATGCAGCAGGAGCACAGGATCGCAGGCAACACCGCTCATGGCATCGGCCTCGTGGCGGGGTGAGGGGCGCCGCCCTGGCAGAGACGTTGGGCACTCCAGAAGAGAACCACGCCCAGAGTTACATGCTTTTTATTCACACCCCTACGCTGGCCTGGCATACGCCTGGCCAGCCTGCTCCGCTCACGCTTACAGGGGGGGACGTAACAAGCTACATTTCCGGGATCTTCCCCACTGGCTGGGGTGACATGGTTGCGTACACTGTCCACTACACTCCAGACACCAGTGGTGTATGTCGACATGGATATGTGTGTGGTCTGCATAATGCAGTCTGGCCATCACATCCACGCCACACTTGGCATTGTGTACATTCTCATTCATAGGTCACTTGCCTCCTTCGCACATGCTTGGTCCCCACCTCTTCCCACAATTTGCTATCGTGTGGCTGAGGTGCCATGCCGTTGATGGCTTATGTGCATGGCTGGCCCAGGTTGCCACAGTAAGTCATGCTGTCATGTCTGGTGGGTGGGCATGTTGTTTGGCATGTTGCTTGTGTGCTTGTGACGTGTGCATTCCCAGTGTTGTGATTTGCATGAATGTGCAGTTGAGGTGTGTGGTGTGTTCATGTGGTACTTGCCAACGAGCAGTGCATTTCGGTAGGTGCCAGCCTGGAAGCGCTGGTTGATGATGGACTGTCGGAAGATGTAGGACTCATGCACACTGCCTGGGTGGTTGGTGTCGAGGTTGGTGGGGATTTCCCGGTGGTTCACTGTTGCCTGCACATTGATAGAATATGTGTGCTTAAGGTTGCGGTTGTTGTGTGCAGTTTTGCCAGGGTGCACAAGTAGGACATATGTGCAGTCAATTGCCCCCTGGCATGTGCGGGAAGCCAGCTATGGTGTAGACGCCTTGTTTGGTCTTCAGCTGTTCCTGGCAGTGTGGGGGAAGTATAGGTAGTGTGGTACCAAGCTGATGATGGCATCCGAGACAGTTGTGGGGAACGTGGATTGGGCTGGCTGTGAGACTCCTCTGACTCTGGCAGTTGTTGGTTGGAAGGTACCAGAGGCCAATAGGTGCAGCACAGCCAGCAACTTTGTCTGAGGTGGGATGTTGGTTGTCCGCTGTGTTGGTGCCATCTACCTGTGGGCAATGGTGGTCAGGATGTGTGGGATGGTTGTCCTTTTGAGCCTGTGGTGGGCACTGACATTCTCTGGTGTTGGGCCTGTGAGGCTGGTGCGTTTTCTGAAGGTCCGCTGTCTTTGTCTGCGCTGCCCCTGTGGTGGTCTGGAAGGGTCCGGGGGGAGGGGTGCCGGTCTTGGTGGTGGTGGTGGTGTGTGTTGTGGCCCTGTTGGGGCTCCAGGCTGCATGATCAGTGGCTCCATGGCATCTGTTGGTCTTCGGGTGTTGCTGTGGTCTGGGCTCCCTTTTCTGGTGTCGGTCGTTGCCTGACTTTGCACCAGGTCAGAGCAGGTGTTAGTTTCCTGCTACTAACGCACCTTATCGCATGTTTTGTGTTCTTATCGCCGATCTGGCTGGTTGTTGAGAATGTTGAGGTGTGGTATTGTCGCTGCTTTTTGCTCGGGAACACCTACTCTGCTTCTCATTAGCTTTAGTTGCCGGGGTCATCTGTGGAAATGTTTTTTGAGGATGCTATCGCAGGAAAACTAGTGATATCGACTGTTTGCACCAGCTTGTGAATAGTGTGATTGATTTATCGCGACTTTGGCTGTGCTAAAGTGCCGATAGATCCTTGAGAATATGCCCCATAGTCTCACGTTAAGGAAAACAGCAAATCACGTTAGCCTATATGCCTAATGCTGATGTGAAGAATTTTAATTAAACAATAGTTAGTAATGAAAAGCTTTACATAGCACAGACGTGTCACCTCGATCACTTCAGATTACAGCAGAGTACAGCCTGACATGAGAAAGGCTCTAAATCCAGCCAGTATTTCTACGTCTGCAAATAAATATTTAAATAGTAAAGGCTGAAACAGCAAGGCCCTGAGGAACTTTACACATATTCTTAACGAATCCAGTTCAGGAAGATTACATCTTGACCTTCTTTGATTGGTCACTAAGGAAAAGTCAACCAGTTCCAGGCTTTGCCCTGTAGATCGATATTTCTACAATGATATTGCAGCAGTGCCCCAGTCATATTAGAATGGCAGCAGGGGGGCGTGGCCTGAGGCGTCAAGATGGCGGTTGGACCCCCTCCGTCATCCGCCTCTAATCAACCCGTCTGCCGCTGCCATTCATACCTCTCTGCCATCCTCCGGGGTTTTCGGCCCCATTAGCTGGTTTTTGGTGCTTCTGGTGGGGGCGGCGAGGTCTCCGCCGTCCCGTTCTGCGTCTTACCTGCGGCCTGGAAATCCTAAAATGGCGGCCTCCTGGAAGCGGCGCCCGTGAGCTGGGACCTGCGCCTGGTTGGATCGCGGCCGGGCTCCCTTAGGTGCTGCGGGAGCCCTGCGGAGGTGGACTGGACTGCTCTCCCCCCTTCCATCCTCCTCGCTGGTGCCTCGCCGATCATCTTGCGGTGGTGCTGCGGCCACGTTGGATTCGGCCCCCGCGTGGTCGGACCCGCAGGGGCAGGGGCCGAGCTGTACCTTCCTCAACTTGTGGACCGACCCGGTGTTCCGCGAGGCCTGACTGGAGAGGATCCTTCTGGCGTCGGCCTGGTGAGTTTGGGCTGCGGCGATCGGCTACCGGGAGCGGGCAGCGGCATGGGGGGTGTGCACGTGCCCACCTGCAGCGGCGGCCTTCCTTTGCACTTTGGCTCCGACCTGCCCGGGGGGAAGGGGGCACTGATGCTCCGGGGCGGCGGCTGCCTGTCTCTGCCCCGGGCCTTCTGCTTGGGCCTGAGCCGCCCCCGACAGTGAGCCTTTGGAGGTTTCAGGAGGTGCAGTGGGGCTCGGCTGCCGCGGTCAGGCAGTGGTGTAGAGGGGCCGATCCGGTCCTGATCCTTCCTTCATCCAGCTTGGAGTCCTGGAGGTGGGGCCGTCGGACGGACTTGTGTTTGGGGGGCATGAGTGCTCCTGTGCTACGTCCCTGATCGGCTGCTATTGTCGGGCAGCGGGGGAAGAGTGATGAGGCTGGCCAGGCATTCTTTCCCTCTCATTGTAGCACGACATGTTCCTCGGGGCAGTTTCCTAGCCTATCCTGCCTAGCTGAGGGCCCTTCGCCTGCAGGGACTTGTACTGACAGAACTGTTCCGTCATCCTCTCCAGGGTCCCCTGGGGTCATCTAGGGACCCCTGTCATTGCTTGCTGCGACGCTGGTTCCTACGCCCCCCCTGTCTTCCCCGCTCTGCGGTGACACGGAGGCCCGGTCTTCCTCCAGGGGGTGGGGGTGATATTGGTTCACTAGCCCCTCTTCAGCTCTTGGTGTTCTCTTTTCCCCCCTGCCGCAAACCACGACTCTCACTGAGGGGTCCGCGCCTGGAGGTGTCGGCCTGGGGCTGGGAGGTGACGGTTGGCCCTTCTCTGCTCCGACCGGCTTGGGTTGGTTGCGGAGCCTCTTTGCGGGGTGCGGGTCCCCTGCGGCCCCCACCGATACATAGGTACTCGCTTGGAGATGGGGCTGGTCCCGCCGGGAATGGAGCTTGTGTCGTTGACCCGTCGGGGCCGCTGCCGCCTAGCACGGTCTAGCCGCCTTCCCCTGGAGTGCTCTCTTCTCCGCAGTGATACCGGGGGGTGGAACGGAGCACCCAGGTCTGAGTATTGACGATCTGGGTGTCCGGCCCCCCACGCCCTTCCTTTTGGGACTGCTGTTCGGCCTTTTGCCCGGGCGGTGATCAGGCCCCGTCTTTGGTGGTGATGGGCAGGACTCGCGCCTTGCAGACCTCTGGCCTGCCAACCCAGACGAAAATGGACCAGTTTACTACGTCAGGCCGCGATCCCGGAGGAGGGGCTCCTGATGCGCTGACCCTCGCGGGGGGCGATCTCTCCGCGATCCTTCAGGCGATAGGCGCGTCACAGGCCTCAGTCAAAAACAAGATCGGCGAGGTGAGGGTGGAAATGGCCCTTATTCGTCAGGACCTGCGCAATGCCACGGAGCGCATTTCGGAGGCTGAATCCCTATCTCCTTGGCTGAAGACGACATTGGCCAACTTAAGTCCCAAGTGGCCCGCCTCCAGACTCAGACCTTGGAGCTCCACCGACGAGCCGAAGATGCTGAAAACCGATCGAGGAGAAACAACCTACGCCTGATCGTCTTTCCTGAAGGGGCCGAGCAGGGCCACGCGGACACGTTCGTGGAGAACTGGGTGCGTTCATGGATGCCTCACGAGTCCCTTTCGCCATGGTTCGCTATAGAGCGTGCTCATCGCTCCCGCCCACCCTATTATTTTAAGGATCCTCATTTTCTGGGACAGAGACGCCATTCTCAGGACAGCTAGGGCGCAAGGTTCACTGTTGTTCCAAAACAATAGGATCATGGTCTTTCCGGACTACACCAGGGAGGTGCAGGCTCAACATCGGACATACGCGGATGTCAAACAGAAGCTTCGCAACCTGGGCCTGCGCTACCGTCTCCTATTCCCGGCCCGGCTCAGGGTTGTCTTCCAAGACAAGACATTCTTCTTTGATGACCCCCAGGCGGCATCGACCTGGCTCATGGAGGAGCGGCACCTTTTGAGTCGGCCAGTTCCCTCCCATACAGGGCAGGACCCTGCGCAGTCCCGTATGACCATGCCGAAGCCCCAGAGACGCAGGACCAGGTCCCACATGAAGAGTGACCGTCGGCCCAGCGCCCTCCCTCTTGTGCATCAACTCAGAGGTCAGCTTCTCCCAGCCCGAATACCTCCCAGATTGATTCGAGCCAGCTCCCTGATCCCTCCATGGCCTTGTGCCCGGCCATATCTGACTCCGACCTGTCTAAGAGCCCCGTGCTCCTTGGAACCGGGGACGACAAGGGGACTTGAACTCTGGCCTACAGAAAGGCTTTCTACTCAGCCTCTTACATGGCTCCTGTACCCATGAATGTTATTCTGTCTCTGTATTGGGAGCGATTTATGCTTGATATATTCCTGTTATGCAAACTGCTTCGTATTTCACTGTTGGGTTCTACTGGAGTTTTCCTGTTGCTGGAATGTTCTCATGATAATTGCAGCTGATGACGTTTATCTATCCGACTCTATGGAGGGGAGGCCCATCTCCGCTTTGTCCATGTTCAGCTAACCGTTTTAGCTTAGCAGTTAGACTCATTGGTGGGTTGTTGTTGCATGTTGTTTTTCCTTCTAGGGCGACAGATGCTTCATCTTCAGAAGTGTAGGGTGGGGGGTGTTGGGGGCAAGGGAGGGGGGTAGACCGTTGCCTCCCGTTTGTTTGTTGTTTTCCGACAGCTACGGGCCGCTGTTTTTTGTTTTTCTTGGCAGAGATCTATGCACGTCCACTTATGCTGATGACCTGGGATTTACTGAATCGCACCACTTTCACCCACTGACACTGACCATGATCCGCTGCCTCCCTTGGGATCCGGGTCAACCTGCGCTTGCGGTCCCCTCACCACACATTATCTGCCCAGATGGAGTCTACCCTAAATAGACCCCTCCATGTCCTGTCATGGAATGTCAACGGCCTCTTGGACCGCATAAAACGCACTGTCATCCTACATAGCACTCAGCGACATGCGCCTGATATCCTGTTCCTCCAAGAAACGCATCTTCTGGGTTCCAAAAATAGTTTTCTTGCCCGGTATGGGTTTGATAGGGTCTGGCACTCCGGTTTCACACGGGGAGTACCTGGGGGGTTGCCATACTGCTCCGGAAGGGTCTTCCTTTCACCCTGGCGCAGGCGGAGATAGACGCCCACGGCCGGTATGTGGCCCTGACGGGTAAGGTCGAGCGACACCTCTTTAACCTCCTCTGTTTGTATGTCCCTCCCGTCACCATGGCCTCTGCCCTTCGCCGTCTCACACTTGTTATTTCCTCGTTTCCCCAAGGTCTGACAGTCATTGGAGGCGATTTCAACGCTGTTCTGCAACCTTCCTGCGACGCGTCGGGTGTTCCCTCAGCACCACGCATTGCCTCTGCTAGGCGCTTGTCTGACTGGTCATCTGCACTGGGTCTATGTGATGCTTGGAGGGTGTGGAACCCCCGTCTTGAACAATACACTCACACTTCGGCGGCCCATCACATCCACTCCCGAATTGATTTATTTTTGCTGCCAGACCCAGATTGCCAATTGATGGCCGGGGCTATCATCCTTTCCCGAGGCATTTCAGATCACTCCCCCGTCTCCCTCCGTCTCAGGAATTCCCCTGATAGCATCCGCACGGTGTGGAGGATGAATGCCTGGTTCTTACAAGATCCCGAATTTGTCAAGGCCCTCAGGCAGGAACTGGGGCATTACTTCTCGACCAACAAAGGCTTGGTCCCCTCGCCGGGTACGCTATGGGAGGCCGGCAAGGCTACTATACGGGGAGTGGCTAGAGGCCTGGTCCATGCAAAGCGCGCAGAGCGGACCGCTCGACTGGTGCAGCTAGAGGCTTACGCAGCCCAGCTGGGAGGGGCCCAGGCTAGCTCCGACAGCGCTGTGTCTGCTCGGCAACTTGCACTGATCCGTGAAGAGATTTGTCGGATCTCACTGGAGTCAGCTCAAATGCTATGGCTGTCTTCCGTGGCACGCGTATACGGGTGGGGCGATAAAAACAGTAAATTGCTGCATAATTTGGTGTCCTACCCCTAAGCCAACCGCATTATTCCCGAGATCCGTGATGAGACCGGTGGTCATCACGTCACCTCTCGAGTGATCGCCCAAACCTTTGCAGACTACTACGCTGCTCTTTACGCGGCTCGACCCCCCGGTGCCTCTCTCGCTGCCCTACTGTCCGAGACCGGGACCCGGCTGCCCCGCCTCACTCAGGCAGTCTCGGAGACTTTGGATCTTCCCTTCACTCCGGAGGAGATACAGGGGGCCATTTCACTTTTACATCCAGGCAAGACGCCAGGGCCGGACGGCTATCCCCAAGAATAATATGCCACCTATCGCAACACTATGGTTTCCCCCTTATTGGACTTGTTCAACCATGTTGTGGACCCGGGGTCCTTTCCCTCCGAGACGGACGTGGCCACCATCGTGGTCCTCCCGAAGACGCAGCCACCCTCTCTGGCATGTGCGGACTACCGCCCCATCTCCCTCCGAGGTAAAAATCTTTGCCACTGCCGTCGCCCAGAGACTCCGCCCCCACTTGCATGATTTGGTCCACCCAGACCAATGTGGCTTTATGCCGGCCCGGGGCACCAGGCACTGCATACGCCGACTTCACCTCGCCCTAGCACATCGTCACCAGCTTACCCCGTATCTGGCCCGGCTTTTCATTGACTTTGAAAAAGCCTTCGACTGGAGCTATCTGGGGGACGTGTTGGAGGTGATGAGTTTTGGGCTCCCGTTTCGGCGCCTTATCCAGGTACTGTACTCCAGTCCCAGGGCGAGGGTCCTGATTAATGGCGTGCTTTCGGAGACATTTCCTATTCACAGGGGCACCCGCCAGGGCTGCCCGCTCTCGCCGCTCTTATTTGCGTTAGCAATGGAGCCGCTGGCCTCCCTTATCCGTCAGGACCCCGGTATCCGTGGCTGGGCTTGGGACCCCTACCAGATTGACAAGATCTCCTTATATGCGGATAATGTCCTCCTTTTTCTGGCGGACCCTGAGAGCTCTGGCCCACGTTGCCTGGCCGCCCTTTCAGCCTTCGAATGAGTCTCTGGGCTCCAGCTCAACCCGGCAAAATCTACACTGGTCCCCCTACACCCATCCCAAGATTGTTTCAACTGGCAGACGTCCATTCCCCTGCGCAGGCAGTCGTTCAAATACTTGGGGGTGTGGGTCGCTCTCCTTCCGGAACTCGAATGGGCCCTGAATATTACACCCCTGGTAACCAAAGCCAAAGCTGACCTCCAGAAATGGCAATCCCTTCCCCTCAGCCCCCTTTGCAGAAGTGCCCTCTACAAAATGATGGTTTTACCCCATTTTTTGTACATTTTACAGAACATTACCCATTATCTACCAGGGAGCTGGTTCCGGGAATTAGACAGTACCCTCTCCTGGTTATTGTGGGAGGGGCAGGCGGCCGCGACTATCCCTGGCACATTGTCGCATACCTCCTTATGATGGGGGCATGGGGGTCACCAATCTCCACCTATATTACCTGGCCACGAGGCTTCTTGTGGTCCATGACTGGTGTGCGGGCGGCTGGTCCGACCCAGCATACCGGGTGGAACTCCGGTCAATGGATTTCCCACAGCTCCAAGCCTACCTGTGCGGGGCCTCCATACCACACATCCTCACCTCCGTCACTCGAACGGTATTCATGGCCTGGTGTGCGGCCTTACGCCACACACGCTGGGACAGGACACTTACCAGGCAGACGCCCTTATGGAATGGCGCTTGGCTGAAGGAAACTTCATCCCTTCAAGGCTTCAGTCGATGGGACCACATCGGGATTTCGCTCCTCGGAGATGTTTGGGTAGGGGACCACATTAAATCATTTGCAGATCTCCAACAAAGATACTCACTCCACTCCTCCCAATTTTATAAATATTTACAATTATGGCATGCCCTACGAATGCACATTCCGTCCCCCACCTCCTTCCCGGAATTCAGTCCTCTCGAGGCCCAGGTGATGATGGGGAACCTGGGTAGAGGGGGGATTTCGCGGATTTACCACTTCCTCATCAACAATGGCCCCGCATCCCTAGACTTGCTGCGCACCCGCTGGGAGGGGTGGTTGGGTCCCCTAGAAGACGCTGATTGGAGGGATGCCCTTATGGCTCCCAAGACCCTGACAACCTCCTCCAAGCTGCGTCTGATCCAACTCTATTATCTCCATGCGGCATACCTCACCCCAGCGCGCCTTTACAGGGCTCGTTTGCGGCCCTCTCCATCCTGCACACGTTGCAGTCATGCCCCTGCGGATATCTACCACATGACCTGGCAGTGCCCCGTCCTAGAGCCATTTTGGGCGGGGGTGGAACTGGAACTCACGCAGAACCTGGGTTGGGAGGTTCCTCATGTTCCGCTGCGCCCGATCCTGGGGGTGTTCGACGGTCTTGATGGCTCCCGGGGCGATAAGCGCTTCCTGGGCACTGCCCTGGCGGTGGCGAAAAGGGATATAGCGGCGCTCTGGTACCAGGCCAAGCGACCGACTAGGCGGAAGTGGAGAAGGGGAGTGGACTGGTGGGGTACCCAAGAGGAGGCCCTCTTCGAAGCCCGGGGTTGTTCCGAGCTTTTTGACAAGATATGGGGCAAGTGGTTCAACCTGCGGCCTTAGGGGGTGCAAACGTTTTTGATCGTGGGTGCATGTGTTATTATTTTATTTGCCGAAACCTTTACAGGTCTCTGCCCTTTTCCTTTCCATTGGGTCTCTTCAATCATGTGCATGTTTTCACTGCCAGAGATGTTCTTTGGGATTTGTTATTGAAACCAATAAATGTGATTATCAAAAAAATAAAAATAAATAAAGAATGGCAGCAGACCACGCCCACATCCTTTAATTGGTGCTCATTCACTCCCAGAGACGTGATCTAGTCTTTCTTGAACCCTGACTGGTTCAACCAGGAGTGTCACATATAAGAAATTACACAGAAACAGCCATGTCAATTATTTACTTATGAAAGAGACTTCTAATGAAAAAACGCAAGCAAACCCATTGAGGAAATTTGAATGTTTATTTCTAGTGTTTAATCTTTGGTACAAAAATTGCAAATAGTTAGGCAAGTCAAATGCAAATTCTTGTTTTCCTGTCTAAGTAGATAAAGGTGGTGTGGATGGTGCACAAAGCACAAAAAAGTACAAGCGTGTATTGCCTTTGAAACCTACTGCTTTGTCAATGCATTTTTAAGATGGCTCCCATGAATGCATACGATGCGGTAATATTTGAATGGATTTTCTTAAAGCATAAGAACAATCATTAAAAGATGGCAGCCACTCATTATGGGGCAAGTGGCCATATATGTTTGGTTTTCAATAAGAGGGAGACTGAAGAGAGCAACGAGGAGCAGCGAGATCTAGATAGGGATAGAATATAGTTCCTACTAGGAACTGCAATACAAGGTCTGATATCAGCAGTGGAAGGATAAATGCCGTTCAATAAAAACACAGGGGCAGATTTACAAGCCCCTTGCACCGCCGGTGCATCACGTTGCATGGCGCACCGGTGGTGCAGCCTCCTGAGTGATATTTACATGCACAGGTAAAGTCACCCTGCGTGAATTAACCTGTGCTTGTAAATATTGCCACTGTTCACGCACCACTTTGCGTGTTAGGGGCGTGACATGGGTGTTGCTGTGGGTGTTCCCGCACAACACCCATGTCCACTGATGCATTTTCAGATTTATGAGAAATCGTAAATCTGTAAAGGCGTCAGAATGCTACGGCGTAGCAAGGTGCAACGAGGAAAATGATTTCATTTTGCCTCGTTTTTTTCCTCTTTCAATGCGTGCTGCATTCTACAGCACACATTGGAAGAGGAAATCACCTCAATCTATTGTTTTTGTGCAGGAAGGTGCTCCTTCCTGCACAAAAAAAAAATCTCTCCACGACGCAGGCATCTTTGCACCATGGTGCAAGGGTGCCTGCACCGGCGCATGTCAGCAATTTGTGCGCCAGCGCAGGGGGAAGCACAGAGATGCGACATATTGTTTTAAATATGTTGCAATCCTGTGCTTCAAAACTAACGCAGCGCGGTGCTGCAAAATGACTTGCGGCACCGTGCTGCGTTAGTTTCTTGTAGATCTGCCCCACAGTGAGAGGGAAAGGCTCCTTCAGTGGGACAAAGACAAGGATAAGGAGGAAAGATATCGAAGCAGGAGCAGGGAAACAAGACAAGAAAGACATCCATTCGTGAAGAAGGGTCTGAGCCCGCTATATGTATTGTTTTGATCACTATCTATCTTCAGTAAATGTCAGCCAATGTTATCTATAGGTGAGACTGCGTGGACCTCCTTACTATAGGGACCGAACTAAATAAAATGTTTGGCAAGGGAGAAAAGGGCACAACATATTAAAATAGGAAAACATTACAAAAAAGGGGAAATGGCTAGATAGAGAAAATGTCACGACACAACTGAAAAATAAAACAAAATACAAATAAGGAAAACATGGTGCAAAAATGAACCCACACCCAAAAATAGATGTTTCCAAATGTGATATTAGCTACATGAATGTTTATTCATCTGATATCGGAGAGTTTTTTCCCTACTGATTATACAGTCTATTTAAGTCTCCTGTGCATGAAGAGAGCGTGCACCTGTTCTTCATGTACATGTGTTCGTCCTCACTACTGTATATATATCTAATCTCGGCATATGGTGTGCTGTGACACTTTCCTGCCTCTGGGAAATGTTTGTGTGGCTCTGCTGTCCATATGTCTTTGCTTTGCCTCTACAGTAGTCCCACTTCCATGACAGTGATGTTTGCGCGCACAGCACGTGCTCTAACCTTTTCTGCACTTCCTCTCTTTCAGCGACGCCCCTTTTTGCTGAGCTGAAATTGGTCTCTCTGTAAAGCATGCTTGCACATTCTACTCTACCAGTTCTTTCAGTGTGACGTAGTCGTGTTCTGTCCGCCCTTCAATTTCTTCTTGTGCAACCCTGTGCTTGCACAACTGTTATATATAAGACCTCTGATCTCGGCACATATGGGTGCTAACGTATTATTAATCCCAAAACCCTAGATTCATGCATTTCATTAACGTGGTAAAGCACAGAGATAGCTCAAGCATGCAGCTGAGAGCCTTGCACAGGGCATTTTATTGTAGCAGAAGCTTCTCGAATGTGAGGTGCTGGCTGCGTGGGGTCTGGTTGGGAGCAGACTACAGAAACCAGTATGGAGTGGCCAGTTGGAGGGGGAGTATGCACTTTGGACGGGAAACAGCCTTTACCACGAAGCATTTTCTACGCATTACGTTTACAACGGTACACTTACCTCGTAAACGTCTTCACAACGCGTAATGCTTCAATGACCCTCTTTACCACGCAAGCAACGTCATCACGGAACAACGTCTTCCTAATCCGAAAAAATGCGTCAGTCCGTTTTCAGTGTCAGCGGAGAACTGCGAAAAAGGCAAAAAAAAGAAGAAAGGGGGCTTGGGGGGGTCTCCCCCCCAAAAAAGAAAAAGCGGGGTAAAGGTAAAATCGAGGTAAAGGCAAAGCATAGAAAAAACATTCCGTTGTAACGCATGTGTGGTAAAGGCATGCGTTGCAACGGAATGCGTAGTAACGACATATATTCACTTTGGACAGCACTCCAAAAGACACCATGTAGAAGCTTTTCACATATTTGCAGTTTGAGGTTTACGGAAATCCAATGATTTGCACAGGATTACACAATTTGATGGTCAGTTGTTCAATCTAGCACTTGAAAGCAGAACATCAGTGTGGCTATTAGATCCCCCTTCTCCTCCTGTGGACTGGCTGAGAGCACTCGCCCCTTAGGAGTTGTATTGTATGATGCTGTTTTCAGCACGGCACCAGCGCAGAATAGGTCTGGGTGATTCTTTTTGGAGTCTTCAGCACATATATTGATTTGAAAAGATCTCCCAATTATTGCATGTTTTTCTGGCAGCAGATCTCGAAAACACAGTGTGATGTTCATTCCTGCGTAGAAAGCAACATTGTGTTTTTTTAACAGTAACACACACACAGCCACGTTGCTCTGTGTGATTGAGGTAGGGGCATAGATGACAGCAGCTTCCTAAAGTGTTCTGTTCAGAGAGGCGCTATTAGTTAGAGCTGGGACGAATGTTTCATTGCGCCTGCGGAACTTGTGGAATTTTGGTCACATCGTGCTACATTTTGCTGCGGAGTTCCGGCCAAATTCCACCAATCGGCATGTGGCGGAATTCTTCTCTTGTGCGGTTCCAGAAAATGTGATCTGGTGAGCGAGATTTAGGGTCTCCTAGCGTGATCTTCCAATGCGGACAGTCATGAGCGGTCGCGGTCAGAGGACTGTCGCTTGAGTATATTAGCTGCCACTCAAATAGATTTTCTATTCGAGCTGCAGCAAAATCAACTCTGAAGGCCGCGCGCTCTTGCGCAGTGCATGGTGCAGTACCCATTGTTTTTTCACTGCTTTTCACGCTACCAGCACTAAATTGCAGCACAAGCTGCATATTTTCTGCCACTGGAGGAACTCCACAGAATCTCATGGAGTTTTTATGAGACTTCGTGAGTTCCGCCCACCCCTACCATCACTATGTACACAGCATGCCCCGGCTTCTTTTACCTCAATCTAGTATTTTTATACCTGTGCATGTGGAGTATTTTTGGAGAGCAGATGCTGGCTGAAGTACATGTTTGGACAGAGATACAGAGTCCAGTGTCTGCCAAGTTTCGGTATGCTTAGCACGAGACAGTGAAAGCTATGCACTCTTTGTGGAATTCAACCCCTCCCTGAAAAACAGAGGTCTCCCCTGTGAAGTGTACATTTAGCCACGGTCTCCTCTGGGTGAGCCAAGTTCGTTTCTCCTTGAACAATTGTGTGACAGTTGTATGTGAGATTTGCCCACAATTGCAATTTTCACATGAAATGCCATCAAACTAAATTTTGTTGTCGTTGTAAGCTTAGAAGCGTGGCTAGGTTACACCTTGCGCAAAACCAATATTTGAGTAACAGTATGACCAAAATTGTCTCAAGGTTGCTCTAGGGAACAAAATGGAAACAACCACCCGTGTTCCAAAATTCCTCTGTGACTAAAAGAACTCAGCGGATAAACAGTTAACAGTAAACAAAATATCACTCCCAAGCAAAGAACAAATTAACATTCAAAATTGAACCATATCAAATCATCAGTCCAATAAGAAGTCCAGATTCAGTATGTGCTCAAGTAGTTTTCTTCTCTTTATTTTCTTATTTTCCTTTATCCTTTGTCATAAACGTAGTTATATTATACATAAATTCACTGTGGATTAGTTGGTGTAGATGACATCACCAAATGTAGCCGGTAGCCGACACGTGTTTCGTCTCGGGGAAATTCACCCGACGACTTCTCTGGGAGCAAATCTCTGGGAGCAAATTCACCACATTCCAGGTAGAACCTGTGTGTGGTCTCATATAATATGGGTGTAAAAAACATATGAACAATACGTATCCTTCAGCATTTTGACGTGTTTTGTTAATAAATATCTTGATCGGACTTATAATCTGGTCCGGATAAGTATATATGGGACAAATTCAAAAAAAGGAGAGTACTCCCGCCATCATCATGGGTTCAAGCGTCATGACCATTTTCACAATTGCATAACATTAAAGCACAACTACTGCTCAAATAAGTTATTTAATAAATTATTGACAATATATTTATGTGTTCAGCAATAATTGGTTTTGTGGTGCTCCCTTCACCAACACGGGCCACTGGTGTTAGAGAGTTGGTGTGAAACAGGTGCATATAGATGGGCACAATGCTTTCATTAACATTCTGTTTATGGGATTTATATGGAATTTGCAAGTAGAAGGATCATAGCGTAGACACTGTTCTGCTGATACTCATAAGTCTTTTAGGGTTGTTCACGTTTGTGCGTATGAGTCCCCCCAAGGGCAATGAGGGCAGAATCCGTTATAGAGTTACTCAAGGCAATTGGATAGCTCTCTCTGCTAATTGGTCTTTTCTCAAGGGAAACGGTCTTCCTTGGGACAGCCTACATGGTGCATTTCGACCCCCAATGGGACAGTAAAAGGATAATGGTGCATTCCACAGGACTAAGTGGTCTTTGACCCCTTGACATGGGCCCTTCTGCCAGCTATGAGTTGCACTCTCATCCACACAGTCCCGGTTGACCCTAAAGCGGCAATTTTCTACTGTGGTCAAAAAGGCAAAACTAGAGAAGACTGTGTTTAATGTGTGTGCTTTTCACTTGTCCACATCAACCTACCCCATGCTATCAAAGAGCCATCAGGTGTACCTCTTACCTCTGCTGTCTTTCAGTACATCGGTTTGCACGTAGCTTATCTGCAGTGGCCACTAAAGCTGATCCAGCTTATAACCACACACATCATTAAGCCCGACTCTGTTCAATGTGTTTGTCTCTTCATTGGCCAAAATAGGACGAAAATGGGGTGTCGATATATGTTCCTATGCAGATGACACCCAATTGATGATCACACTGGACGAGGAGGATGACCCAAAAGATAGATTACTAAATTGCCTTACGGAACTAGCCAATTGGATGCATAGTCATTGTCTTAAACTAAATGCAGACAAATCCGAAATAATGTTGTTTGGCAGACATACACAGCTATGGGACAGCAGCTGGTGGCCCACAACATTAGGCACCCCCCCAAGCACGACACTGATGGCCAAGAATCTAGGGGTGACACTAGATAACACTTTAAGTATGAAAACCCATGTATCAACAATCTGTGGTAAAGGCTTTGCACTACTGAAAATGCTCAGAAGAGTCTTTCCATGGATTCCCACTGAATGTAGAAAGATCTTGGTCCAGTCTCTACTAATGAGTAGGCTGGACTATGGAAACTCCTTGTTTGTAGGAATGGCTGACTATCTCTTTTCCAAACTACAGGTCGTACAAAACGCTGCAGCCAAGGCAATCTGCAACAAAAGAAAATACGACCCAGCCAAGAGCTGTATGAGAGAACTGCACTGGCTGCCAATGAGACAAAGAGCTATCTTTAAGCTACTGTGCATAACGCATAGAATACTGCACAATACAGGCCCTTGTATTCTAAAAAACAGAATCAAATTCTATGTCCCATCTAGAAATCTACGCTCCCAAACTACAGCTAGAGCAAGAACTACACGTGTGAAAACAGCAAGGATGGGCGGGCGAGCCTTCTCCCACCTGGCAGCGACCAGTTGGAACGAGCTGCCTGTGAATCTTAGATTAGCAGACAGCTTCCTGTCCTTCAGGAAGCAACTGAAAACATTTCTCTTCCCTAAACTTGACTAAAATTAACCATCTTGTACTTACCTTTCACTTCATCACTTTCACCGTGATATCCTACCCAGGATGATTGTTTGCGCTTTATAAGAACTTTTAACATTAACATTAACATCTACCCAAAGGTATGCTTTCTATGAGTTCTTAAGGGCCTGATTACAAGTTGCTCCTAATATTACGACCCATGCATTACACCCTGTTTATGCATGTATTGAAATTAAGAGTTTGGGTTTAAATCTTTTTATTGACATTTGAATAAACACAAAAAAAAGGCCCTAACCAAAGCCAAATAGCAGCACCTCACCCAATCCCCCAGTTGTGAGAAAATCTCTCATTTCTTTGCTATGCATCAAGCCCGGCTACACCCAACTTGGGATAATCTCAGTAGTCTCTGATAAGGTGCCGCGAAGCAAAGGACCAATTTATGAATCCCCCCCACCCCCTCCCTCCCTACATTCCACGTCCATCCATCCCATCCCTCCTCACTCTCAACTGCGTCCAGTCTCTACTCCTCTTACTGTCCCTCGGATAGTCTCAGCAGGCGCAGATAACGGGGGCAGGTGACTTCCCTGAATTCAGTGGCACACAACGACAAGAAGGTGCCCCACAGCTCTCTATACTTGGAGCCCTCTCCAGACAGCGTTAGTGTAAGTTTTTCCATGCCCAAGACATGCCACAGCCAGTGCAGCCAGCCAGTTAAAGTCGGTGAGGTGTTAGAGCACCAATGGATGAGTATGTTTTGTATTGCTGAACCTAACGCTATGGCCATATGTCTGCCCCTGCGTGATTTGAGCGGATATGTCAGAGGATTTGGGAGACCCAGCAGTACATACGCCGGAAAGCGCGGTATCTCAGTGTCAAAATGTTTATCCACCTCATCAAGTACCTGAGTCCAGTACGCCCGGATGCCCTCACAGTCCCAAAGCAAATGCATCAAAGTGCCTCGCTGCCCACAGCCCCTCCAACAATACGCATCCCTTTTCTTGTCCATCGCGTGCAAACGCTCTGGAGTATAGTACCAGTAGGTTGCCACCTTTGTGAGTGTGTCTGTGAGTCCCATGTGGTACGCTGAGTGTCGAGCCCTGTAAGATATTCCCCCCCACTCCTCATGAGTCAGTGTTCTACCGAGTTCCCTCTCCCAGCGTAGTCTCCCTGCATTGTATGCGAATGTGAATCGTCTCTGGAGCATTTTATAGAGGTCTGAAATCAGTTGTTTATCAGATGAGCGTGTCAGTAACCACCGCTCATACTGTGAGAGCCGCCTATCCGCCGACGACCGGACCCGTCCATCTAGCGCCCAGTGTCGGACCTGGAGATATCGAATGCGTTCTGTCTCCGGCAACCCATACTCCTGTCTGAACTGCTGGAACGAGTGTACCCCTTCCGCACCATACATATGATAAAGAAAACGGCAGCCCGCCGGTTTCCACCTATGGAAGGCGACCTGATCCATTCCGGGAGAAAAATCCGGATTGTCGAACAGGGGGGTAAGCGGGGAGGGGAAGGTGGTTAGCTCATGAATGACGTTAGTGCGATCCCAGACCTCCAGGGGAACGCGGGTAATATGGGAGGCATAGAGGTTGGGGGGCCTGTGCTGTTTCTGCAGATAAGGAACTTCCTGCAATGGTCGGGCCGCCACCGCTTGGTCTTGAAACAGCCAGTGTTTTTTCGACTCCCAACGGCTCCACTCCACTAGGTAGCGTAGTTGTGCGGCTTGGAAGTAAAGATGGAGATCAGGGATCCCAAGCCCCCCATCCTCCGGCGCGAGAGTGGACAACAACCTCTTCATGCGTGGTTTCCGCCCACTCCAAATGAACTGGGCCAACTCCGACTGTGTCTGCTGGATCCAGCCCGCAGGTGGATACAAGGGTATGGTGCGAAAGAGGTACAGGATCTGTGGCAGCACGGTCATTTTAACCGCCGCGATCCTGCCCAACCACGAGAGGGGATAGTGTTTCGATTGCCCAAGCTCCCTGCAGATCTTCCGCCGCAGAGCAGCATAGTTAAGAGCCACCACGCGCGACAGCGTCGAAGCCAACTAGATCCCCAAGTAGGGAATCGATTCCTCCGCCCACTGAAAGGGGAGCGAACCCTCCAAGTATTCCCTGGTGGAGGGAGCCAAGGTGAGATCCAAAGCCATTGATTTGTCCGCGTTAACCTTGAACCCCGCCACCCGCGCGAAGGCCTCCAAGTCTGCCACACATGCCGGCAGCGCCTCTCGCGGATTGGACAGAGATAGCAGCACATCATCCGCATATAAGCTGACAGTATGTACATACCCCCCGAACCTGATCCCGGAAATTCCTGGATTTTGCCGGATCCTCTGGGCAAGGGGCTCCATATAAGCCGCAAAAAGCAGCGGCAATAGCGGACAACCCTGCAGCGTGCCTCGTGTTATAGGGAAGCTGGCAGACGTATGTCCGTTTACCCAGACCATAGCCGAAGGGAATTTATAGCAATTAAAGATATGGGTGCGGAATTTCTCCCCCAGCCCCATCCGCATTAACACCTGTTCCAAGTAGGGCCAGTGGACCCGATCAAATGCCTTCTCTGCGTCGATCGCGAGTAGCATGTATTCCCCGGGTATGCGGGAAGCCTTCTCGATCAGGTGCATGATGCGTTTCGTATTGTCGGGGGCTTGCCGGTCAGGGATGAATCCCGCCTGGTCCGGGTTAATTAAATTCGGCATGCAGGGCGCCAGCCGACTGGCCAGGATACCCGAATAGAGCTTTAGATCGACTTTTAAAAGGGAGATGGGGCGGAACGCTCCGCAACGCGTTCAGTCCTTCCCTGGCTTAGGAATGACTGCTATGTGTGCCCCCAAAAGATCCGGAGGAATCGCCCCCTCGGTCGAGAAGGAGTTGAAGAGCCGGGTAAGGAGGGGCACCAGCAACGCGCCAAACGTCTTGTAGAAAATAGCGGAAAAGCCATCAGGCCCTGGGGCCTTTCCTTGCCGCAACCGAGAAATGGCCGCAATCACTTCCTCCGGACGTATGTCCCTGTCCAGCTGATCCGCCTGGGCCCCGGACAGGGCAGATAGCTCTACGGAGTCCAGAAAGGCCGTCCCACTGTCGGCGGACCACCCCGAACCATCGTACAGGGCAGCATAGTAGGCTCGGAACTCCTCAGCAATATCTCTGTCGTCAGTGACCCGCGTACCATGAAATTAAGAGTTTGAAGGTATTTAAAGCATCTGATATTTTTCAGATGCGTTAAATAACCCAACCTTCAATAAATTTAGAATGGGGGAACACATACTGTACTTACCGTGTCATACAGATTTTGATACGTTAAACACCAAAATACGCATGCTATTCCCCATAAACTCATAATAGGTGTTATTCCTCGCACCACATAAATAACGTACCACGTGGTATTGTTATTCATCAGGAGAGATACATAACGCTTTAGCTTGTAATCAAGCCCTAAGTGTCTTACTTTCTATTGGTTGAAGTATAATGTATGACAGGGATGAAAAGCTCTTAAATGCCGGCGCAGAGTCCTCCAGGAGCAAGGCCTGCTGAAAAACATTAGTGCTACAAACGAAATTGTCTAGAGAAAATAAGGAACAAGTTGAGGCAAAGTAAAAATGAACTTAAAAGAGAGTCACCGTCTCTGCACATTGAGGAAGGACCCAGATCACATTCACTGGGTGTACATGAAACCATAGTTACAAGCAGAGAAAACCAAACAATGCTTCGGACGGAGCACATCATTCTCCATTCATTCTCCAAGACCACCAAATTCTCCAAGTCATCACCACTCAATGCACACAATGACTTACTCATTCAAGCGCACACTCTCATACTCACTCGCACCCAGGGCATTAAGTGGGCCGGGTCTTGCCGGTGCTCAGCACCAGCAGTTCTAAAAAGCTGGTGCTGAGAGGGGTCCCTATCGGGCTCTCCATTTTTACCCTCGACCTCAGGGTGAAAAAAAAAATCTTAACTCTTTCACTGCCTTTGATGAATAGTTCTTAACAACCATTGACAAAGCCAAGATTCCTGGCTTGTTGTAGGTATAATGTTACTTATAATATCGGGATGCAATGACAGAAGCAACAAAATACCAGTCAGGCGGCACACTATGCTAAGCACAGAATTTTAGATTATGGGGCAGATCTATGTTTCCTAGCGCATCCCTGCAAATCAGCATGGATGCGCCAGGAAATATGCGTCATGCAAGTTTACCCTTGCGCCACCACAGATGCGCTGCATTTACAATGCAGCGCATCGTGGCGCAAGGATAAACAGATGCGTGACGCATCTGAAGGCGTAAGGCGGCGCATTGCTGGAGTTGCGTCGCAAGCGCCACGCAGCTCCAGCAAGGCTCGGGGGTGCCCTATCGTCACAATGCTGCGTCAATCCTTACGCCTGCTTCAAGCAGGCGCAGAGTTTTGACGCAGCATGGGCTCAAAAGTGACTGAGTGAAATCTTGTAGATTTCACTCAGCCACTTTTCGGAGGCGTTCCTGCGCCGGAACGCCCCCCCCTGCACAGGTACGCCCACATGTGGCGCAAGCTTTACAACGTGACGCATCTCCCTAGATGCGTCACGTTGTAAATAGCCCGCAGCATGGCGCTGGCTTTGCGCCGCCGCTGCGTCACATAAGTGACGCAACGGCGGCGCAAAAGTGGCGCACGAGGCTTATAAATCTGCCCCTATGTGTTTTAAAGCCATGCCCTTAAATACATCGGCCACGCCTCTTTGAAAGACCCCCAGTTTTTTTATTCCCACTTAAAACCCTGCTTGCACCCCTTGATCTTTGAATATCCATTTTCTGCCGACTGGTACTACTCAAGACATGCAGTTCCAGTGTTCCGCCGCCGAGATATAGCAGCAGAGCCGTGTGATAACACCGACATGGGCAGGCAGAATTATATCAGCAGCAACCTGTGTATAAGGGAGAAAGCCTGTTTTATAACTCCTAATAAAGATACCTAAACTGTGTTGCGAGACTGAAGGTCGTGCCCTACCCTCGAAAAGTTAAAGATTTGCCAAAGATTATCACAGAAAATTGCAAATATTTACCTGAAAACAATAACATGTTTATACGATGGCCCTTGGGCCTTGTTTGGTATGACATCAAGCCTTCAAGACGGACCCTCCCCTTCCGACCTGTAATGTGCCGTGTTGTTCGAATGGGAAGTGCACTTCCGATTCCCTTGTTTGGAACATCTCCGGCAGGGGCTGCCGAAGGTGCCTCGGCAGCCCCTGCCTGGTCCTCTCAACAAGCAGATGGAGGCTTTGCTGACGCTGAGGCGACAGCTTGAGAACGCGTCTCGCGCACCTCCGAGCGGGGCCTCTCTGCCTTGTCCTCCATCTGCCATCTCGCTTTAAAACTAGCAGAACAACTCGAGTGAAACAATTTCGACTTTTTCCATCTGTGCTCTGTTAATTAAGAGGGTAATGAGAGAGCCGGATGAGCGAGCCCCGCATTAATTCAAGAAGGGATGAAGTGACGCATCCGCAAACGGCCCAAGTCCTGGGATCCTACTGGAGACGTTTCTGGACAAAGATGGACAGGGACAGGCAGAGCCCAACAACCACACAACTGTTAATTAACAATATCAACAATAACAGGACAGCGAGTCTCTGTGCGTTCCACAAGGAGCCTGCTGGAAATGTCATGACAAAAAGCCAAAGCAAACATGGGAAACAGATCTGCTTTCGCACAGAAGTTTAGGAAAATAAATATGGATCTTCTGGTGCTCAGAGAATTAGGGGCATATTTACAACAATGTGACGGAGTGCGGCATTAGCCTTCCTGGCTTAACACCTCCCTCTGCCACTTCTGAAACGCAGGACTGCAACATATTTACAAGGGAAGTGGTGGAGTGAGGCGTTAGCCTTCCTGGCTTAACACCTCACTCTGCCACTTCTGGAACATGGGGCTGCACCATATTTACAACAATATGGTGCAGCCCTGCATAGTGCCACCATTGGCAACACTCCCCACCCGCACAAACACATTGCTTTCATGCTAAATAAATAAATAGACAACACAACTTTTGTTTGGGTAAATATTGCTGCAGGTTTATTCCATACAACAGTATGCAATAAGGTGGGTTATCTTACGGGCGATCCAAGGGCAGGCAGCTGCAGGCAGCTGTAACCAACTGTGCTGCCTGCCCGCCTGATGAGCCAAGCAGCACTGGGGAGAACCCAATCAGTGCTACACCTAATGGGGTGGTCCTCTTTCCGGATCACATGACACATTGGTCCCTTATTACTCACGCCCCTTTCAGGGCAGAGAGTAGAAAGGCAAGCCCCCGGTTGTTCAGGCCCACAACTGCCCAAAGGAGTAATGGGACGCCGAGGCGGTTTTCCAGGAACCTCCCACGAGGCTCCTGGGATTTGGCTCTGGCACCCCTATTGTGCCCTGCAGAGGTACCCTTCTGTAGCCGTTTGCTTCCAGATGGCCCTGTAACTCCGCCACAGCTCTGGAGGTGGCCTCCGTCACCACCAGAGCCCCCCACCAAAACAGCTATGGTCTTACCTGCAACCCCTCATCTCTAGAGCCTCCTGCAAATCTAGAAGATAGAGATCCATCCCTACTGGTGATAAATGAACCCCATCATTATCAAAGTATCCTTTCACCTTAGCTTGAATCATCTCATGTCTGATCAATCAATCAATCAATCAAGGAATTTGTAGAGCGCGCTACTCACCCGTGAGGGTCTCAAGGCGCTGGGGGGCGTGCTACTGCTAGAACAGCCAGGTCTTGAGTAGCCTCCTGAAGGTTAGTAGGTCTTGGGTCTGCCGTAGGAGGATGTGGAGGGTGTTCCAGGTCTTGACGGCGAGGTAGGAGAACAATCTGCCGCCGGAGGTCGCCCTTTGGATGCGGGGGAAGGTGGCGAGGGCATGGTCGGCAAAGCGGAGCTGGCGGTTCGGGGTGTAGAAGGTGAGTTGTCTGTTGAGGTATGCTGGTCCGATGTCGTGGAGTGCCTTGTGTGCATGGGTGAGGAGCTTGAAGGTGATCCTCTTGTTGATGGGCAGCCAGTGCAGGTCTCTCAGGTGGGGTGTGATGTGGCTGTGTCGAGGGATGTCAAGGATCAGGTGGGCTGAGGCGTTCTGTATGCGTTGCAGTCGTTTCAGCAGTTTGGCCGGGTCTCCCGCGTAGAGGGCTTTTCCGTAGTCCAGCCTGCTGCTGACGAGGGCCTGGGTGACCGTTTTTCTTGTGTCGGAGGGGATCCACCTGTAGATCTTGCGGAGCATGCGGAGGGTGTTGAAGCAGGAGGATGAGACGCCGTTGACTTGCTTGGTCATGGAGAGTGTTGAGTCGAGGACAAACCCCAGGTTGCGTGCGTGGTCGGTGGGCATTGGTGCTGTTCCCAGGGCGGTTGGCCACCAGGAGTCATCCCAGGCTGAGGGGGTGGAGCCGAGGATGAGGACCTCTGTCTTGTCCGAGTTCAGCTTCAGACGGCTGTTCTTCATCCATTCGGTGACAGCTTTCATTCCTTCGTGGAGGTTGGTCTTGGCGGTGAGGCGGTCCTTGGTGAGGGAGAGGATCAGCTGCGTGTCATCAGCATAGGAGAAGATGTTGAGGTCGTGCAGTCTGGCGACGTGGGCGAGCGGGGCCATGTAGATGTTGAACAATGTCGGGCTGAGGGATGATCCTTGGGGTACGCCGCAGATGATCTTGGAGGCTTCGGAACAGAAAAGGGGGAGGTGGACGCTCTGGGTTCTGCAGGAGAGGAAGGAGGTTCCATTCCAGAGCCTTGTCTTGGATCCCTGCATTGTGGAGACGTGTGCGTAGGGTGTGGTGGCAGATCGTGTCGAAAGCGGCTGATAGGTCTAGGAGGGCTGCGTTTTTGCAGTTGTCTAGCAGGGCTCTGATGTCATCGGTGGCGGCGATGAGGGCAGTTTCGGTGCTGTGGTTGCTGTGGAACCCAGACAGGGACGGGTCCAGGATGTTGTTATCCTTGAGGTAGCGGGTCAGCTGCTTGTTGATGGTTTTCTCGATGACCTTTGCCGAGAACGAGAGCAGGGAGATGGGCCGGAAGTTCTTAAGGTCCCTTGGATCTGCCTTGGGTTTCTTGAGCAAGGCGATGATCTCAGCGTGCTTCGGCTCTCCGGGAAGGTCGCAGTCTCGAAGGAGATGTTGATGGCCTTGCGGAGATGGGGTGCGATGGTGGCGCTGGCTTTGTTGAAGATGTGGTGTGGGCACGGGTCTGACGGGGAGCCGGAGTGGATGGTGTTCATGATTTTGATGGTGTCGTTGATGTTAGTCCAGGTGAGCAGGTGGACGTTGTGGGTGGTGGTCGTGGGGTCTGAGGTGTCGTTGGCTGTCGTAGTGGTCTGGTGGTCTGGTTGTCGAAGCTGTCATGGATGTCTGTGGTCGTGCGATGGAAGAAGGTGGCCAGGGAGTTGCACAGGTCTTGCGATGGTGGGATGTTGTTGGTGTTGGAGCTGGGGTTGGAGAGTTCCTTCACGATGTTGAAGAGCTCTTTGCTGTTGTGTGCGTTGTTGTCGAGGCGGTCCTTGAAGGAGGTCCTTTTGGCGGATCTGATGAGGTGATGGTGTTGGCGCATGGCGTTCTTGAGGGCTGCGTGGTTCTGCGGTGTCTGTTCGCGGTGCCATTTCTTCTCTAGTCTTTGGCAGGTTTGTTTGGAGGTCTGGAGGTCCACGGAGAACCAGCTGGCATTCTTGTTGGTGTGCCTGTTGGAGGGTTTCTTGATCGGGGCGAGGGTGTTGGCGCAGTCGTCGATCCAACGTCTGAGGTTGCTGGCGGCAACATCGGGGTTGGTGGGTGGGCTTCGTGCGAGGACGGTGTTTAGCTGGTCTTCGGTGATTTTGCTCCAGCAATGGCGGGGGATCTGTTGGGTGCGGTGGTGCGTGGTGGGTTTCTGGAAGGTGAAGTGGATGCAGCAATGGTCGGTCCAGTGGAGTTCGGTGGTGTGGCTGAAGGAGACGTGGGAGCTTGTGGAGAAGAAGGGGTCAAACGTGTGGCCAGCGGAGTGGGTGGGCGTTGTGACGAGCTGTCGGAGTCCGAGGTTTGGGAGGATGTCGATCAGGGTGGTGGATTTGGTGTCGTTGTTGCTCTCGAGGTGGAAGTTCAGGTCTCCGAGGTGGATGTAGTCTGTGGAGGTCATAGCGTCTGTGCTGACGAAGTCGGCGATGGAGTCGCTGAACTGATGCCGGGGTGCGGGGTGTCTGTAGATCAGAGTTCCTCTAAGGGTGGTGTTGGGATCAGTGTGGATCTGGAAGTGCAGGTGTTCGGTGGTGCTGAGGGTGTCGTCGAAGTTGGTCGAGACCTTGAGGGTGGACTTGTGGATGATGGCGATTCCCCCCACTATTCCGTTGGTGCGGCCTCTGCGGGTGATCTTGTAGCCGTTCGAGATGGCTATGGCGATGTCCGGTGCTGAGGAGTCGTTCATCCAGGTCTCTGTCAGGAAGGCGACGTCCGGGGAGGATGAGTCGAGCAGGTCCCAGAGTTCGATGGCGTGTTTGCGTGCGGAGCGGGTGTTCAGTAGTATGCATCTGAGGTGGTTGCGTCCTGTCCTGGTGGGCGGGTTGGCAGTTCGGAGACTGGTGAAGCTGCAGCTACGGCAGGAGAAGGGGCCTTTGGTGCCCTTCGGGGCGGCCAGGAAACAGGTGTGTGCTCGTCCGGTGTTGAGTGCGTGGAGGGTGTTGGCGTCGTGGTGGAGACGGGCGTCGTGGCATTCGCGGGGGCCAGTGGTTCTGGCACTGTGCGCGGTCCAGGCTCGGACGGGCGCAGATGGGCTTGCTTTAGGTGTGCCTTTGGCGCACAAGCGGAGCGCCAGCTACCCGCGGCCGCACATCGGCCGCCATAAGAAGGGGAGGTGGGAGGGAAGAGGCAGCTGGGAGGAGGGAGCGGACGAATGGGCGATTGGAGGCGGGGCCGCAAGGGACGCAGCGGCGGGAAAAACGGGAGCAGGAACGGCAAGGGAAACAGAAGGCAAAAAAAGCACAGAGCACAGAAATAAAACAAGGGAACAAGGGGGAAAGAACAAATAAACAAATAAGGCAGAAGCAATACAATGATATGAGATGTGGGACCCTATTATATGTAGGCTGATCGTAATGCCTTTTTAAGGGAGTGGATGTGTTCAACATATTGTCCACGTGTGTACAAATTCCGTAACATGAGACCTGTATTTATGGCTTATCAAGGTCCATATTGCACCACAGGATTCTATACCTGCTCAACACATGTTGAACTTTAACTATGAAATATTAGGTATGAACAGTTCCCAGACTGTAGACGCGGAGTCTTGTGATACTTGCGTTGAATTGTATTTAGATCCATACCCTAGTGTAGGATGATACGAGGCATTAACAATTCTCTACTATGCTACATTTTTCTATAAAAAATGGGGACTATTGCTGTTTAGAAATCTCTGGTCCCACTTTTGGTGAAAATGATTTTGATTATTGCTTAGTTGTCGTTTTGTGATTTATTGAAGGGAGACAATATATGCCATTGGACTACCTTATAATTGGGTTCCCAAACATATCTGTTTAGATTGTTTTATGTCTATAATTTATCTATCTAGATGTGTGTTGTAAATAGGCATATAATTGGATATGAAGTAATATTGTAACAAATGTCAATGACTTGTTTTTAGATACATTGAACTATACGCGTCGACTCTGTGGTTACTATCGGATGACTTCCGTTCTGGCTATTGCCAGTAAAAAGTTTAATCAATACCATATTATGGTGAGAGTTCATATAGTCTGTTTTTACTGATTCATTTAATCTAAATGCATTATTTACATACATTTGGGTGAATGTGCGTACAACATGTGTTATTTTAAGTTTATTTTATATATATATGTATTATGTGATTGTTTGGTCTTTTTTGTCTTTTTCTCTCCGCCTATTTTCTCCTTTCTTTTTTACAACATTGTACTAGTGTGTTTATATGCTTTATTGAATATGACATATACTTTTCAGTATTGTTTCCTTACAGTAATTAAGTTTGTATGATTTGTTAGGTTAGTGTCATCTATGTGGTGTTATTTAAATGTTTGTATTTGTCGATTTTTATGTGATATTTATGTAAATATTTATATGTCGTATTTGTCACTTGCAGCCCTGATGAAGTTCCATTAAGGGGAACGAAACGCGTTGGCTGTTGTTCTGTGTGTTTCCGTATTTTGAAGAGGAAGAAATTAAAAGGACTATTTACGAATAAGCTTACGCCTGGTGGTTCGTGACTTCTTTCCTGGTGCTGCCTCCGTTTTTCTTTAAAAATTACAGCAAAAAACAAACCTACGGCCTACCACTGGCCACCAGGGATGAGGCGCAGGTGGTAGCCTGCGGGTGGAGGAGGGCCTCGAACTCACGTCAGTGCAGCAGCAGCAGTGGGCTGGGAGACACTGGCCAACAGGTGGTGCTGTTGCGGCGTGGGGGAGCGACCTGCCTGTAAAGGGTCAAGGGTCACTCTCCTCACCGCGCAGCGGCCGCCATAAGAAGTGGAGGTGGGAGGGAGGAGGCAGCTGAGAGGAGGGAGCGGACGAATGGGAAAGCGGGGGGCGGGGATGCAGCGGCGGGAAAAACGGGGGCAAGAACGGTGAGGGAAACAGAAGGCAAAAGGGCACAGAAACAAAACAAGGGAACAAGGGGGAAAGAACCAATAAACAAGTAAGGCAGAAGCAATACAATTATGGCGGGAAAAACGGGGGCAGGAATGGCGAGGGAAACAGAAGGCAAAAGGGCACAGTGATGAGTACAGGCCCCAGCTAGGCCCGCAGGACACAAGGGTTCGCTCTCCTGCAATGGAATCTATAAGGAAGTTGGCACGGAAACTGCAAAGTACAAAGACAAGGTTTATTAACCCTTAAGGGTGGTCCTACAATCCATACAATACCCTTCAGTATTGCATAGAGTAGCACAAAGAACTTGCATACACGGTCCCCTTTTATACACAACAGAGGGGCTCATAAGTGGGAGGGCACGACATGAGACGAGGAATGTTACCTTTTATGGACATTTGCAATACAAGATCGATATGTGGGCGGAGCTGACATACTCCTCAAGCCCGCGAAAACATGGTCAAGCAAGGACTAACTGATAGCAGATGTGGTCAAGTCTGGGCATGCGCCAGACGGACAAAGGAACTATTTATAGACTGTTACTAGGCAGATTACAAGAGCAACTAACACAAAGATAAGACTCTCCTCGTGTTGAGCACGTGGAGACATGACAGTACAAAATGAAGTCCAGACTTCAGTCAACATAACAAAAGGAACATGTGTAAGGGAGGAGAATTCATGTCTTTAGTAAATGCTTAATCACATCGAAGTTGCAATTTACAACAGACGACCCTTTCAGCATTTACTGAAGACATCCGGCTTGTTAGAATAATCATCATATATATCAATTATCATCATCTCTTCTACTTCCTTAGCTAAACGTTTCTGATAAGTGACATTGGCAATAGCTTTCTTATCGGGAATACAAAATGATACACATACGGAACAGAGCAAAGGACCACATTGAATACAGATACAGCAAGAAAACAGAACTGCTATAATTATGCAGAGACCAGTCAAAACCTTCCAACCCCAAGCAGTGATCAATGCCCAAAACCATCCAGAAAAGGACCAAGTGCCGTTTTCTGTATGGATTTCAGCTGCAATTTTATGCAACCTGTTAATTGCATTGTAGACTGAAGGTGTGTGGTCAGGAATAAACACACAGCAACTACTTCCGATAATTTTACAAGCCCCACCTCGATCAGCTAACATAACATCTAACACCATACGATTCTGCAATGCAACAATTCTGGTAATCTGTAATTCTTCCGTAAGATTCCCAAGAGCAGCAGCGGTTTGGTTTGTCACAGCCTCTACCACTCGTGTTAATCTTCGAACTTTCCTACTATTAAGGGCAGCTCCAACGAAGAAAAACAATCCTAGATTGAAGTCGATATACTGCTGTAAACTGGTGTCAGTCTGATCCACATCATCAATTAATAAAGTACGTTTATACCTATTTACAGTCACATTATTTAACAACTTTAAATCCTTATGATAGGATGCAGGTGCCAGAAATACAGGAGGTAACAAAAATGATACATAACATACTCCAGACCAACCGGCTGGCAAACGATAATAACCCTTAGTTCCACACACGAAGTACGTATTATGGGATGCTAAGAAAGTACTGTTATTCAATCCATCGATGTTTAATATGGTAATACAATCGCTAACACCGACGGGAATATAACCCACACTTTGGACACACAGGTCCGCTTGAGCTTGTGCCACTTGAATCACAAATTTATCTCTTCTCACAGTGTCTCTGGTGTTCGTAAAAACATATGGAATCGATTCATTGTCTGGTCGATACTCTTCCCATTCCCAAATTGTCCCATTCGCTTGCGGATATCCATCTTTATCCTGATGACATTCTTTATTGAGTCTGAAGAGTAATCGTCCCACTGTGGGTTTCCGAGTGGCAAAAAGCAAAGTGTACCATGCTCTACAAGAGCCATTATGAGAGAAAGGAAGAGGTATAAATGGCGTTCCTCCCTTTTTCTGATGAGCTGGCATCATACCACATATCCAACAGTTCGTAGCATTGGTGGCAACATGGGTATGATGTAACATCTGAATGAAAGTGTTATTCAAATAAGACTGACGATGCTTCAATTCTTGGTATGGAAGGGTATAGAAATAGTGCTCCGCAGGCACTGGAGTGGTCAACACAAGCAACTCTCGGGCAGGAGTCACGTTCTCCACAAACCATGTGGTTATCCCAACAATAGTTACTGTGAGCATAAAACCTGTTGCGCAGAGGATCTTCTTCTTCTCCATGTCAAAAAATAAAAAAAATCGATATCTTCCTGAAACTAAAGGTTTGTCAGAACTCTTCCCCTTGGGCAGCGGTCGATTTCTTCACCAACGGGCCAAGACGGGTGTCACTACACTAATGCAGGGCTGATCCCCCCCCTTGCCTCACTGGCTCTCCGTTTCACTAACCCAAGGGCCGTTCTGACAACATGTCCCGATACTGAAGGATTCACTTTCTTGGCCTCAGATGATATCGCCTTCCTCCAGGAGTCGCGTGGTCCGGAAAGAGCTCATCAGCGTCGTTCGATTCCACAGCACGGCCTTTCTCTGTGGTCAGAATCTCTCGTTGATCGGTCAGTACAGCGGGCTCCACCAATCCGGGCGGTACTTTGCGGCAGTGCAGGGAATGGATCCAATTCTTTCTGTTGGAAACTCGCACAGCCGTCCTTGTTGCCAGCAAGACTTGCTCAGGGCCCACCCATCTCGGCTCCAGGCTGTTTGTTCTGTCGAAGATTTTCAGCATGACATAGTCTCCAGGCCGGAGACTATGTCCTTCGCCGGTGGACCGATCGGGGAGCGCCTCCCGGACCTGTTGATGAATGGAAACCAAGTTATCCGTTAACTGTGCCAGATAATCATTCATCATTACACAAGGTACATCATACACAGTCTTAGGTTTTGGTGAACCCCAAATATTCATTGGACGTCCAAAGACAATCTCATACGGTGTAAGACCGATTCGAGAGTGCGGTACCGACCTAATTGACAACAATGCCAGCGGTAAAGCGTCTGGCCAAGTCAAAGACGTTGAAGCTTGAATTTTAGCGATCTTGAGCTTCAGTGTACCATTATACTTCTCGACTAGTCCTGCAGATTGAGGGTGGAATACTGCATGGAACTTCTGGGTGATGCCTAGACCCTTCAGAACATACTTTATAACGTCCGCTATAAAGTGGGGCCCGTTATCACTCCACAGAAGTCTACAAACGCCATATCGAGGGAAGAACTCCTTCAACAGCATCTTAGCGGTAGTCATTGCAGTATTGTCTTTCGTAGGGTAGGCCTCAACCCATTTGCTAAAGGCACACACCACTACTAGAACATACTTCAAATTGTTACAACGCTCCAGCTGGATGTAATCCATCTGCAAAACCTCAAAGGGTGCAGTAGGCGTTACGAACCCTCCTGCTGGGGTCCGAGTCCCCTTTCCTGGGTTGTACCGCAAGCAGATCATACAGGTCTGCACCACTCTCTTTGCCGTGCTAGCAATCTCTGGATGCTCCCAAACTTGGGTAAGCAATTTTACAATTGCGGAAGCTCCAACATGTGCTAGCCCATGTGCCATCTGAACCATAGGTTGTACAAAAGCTGTGGGTAATTTCCATCGATCCATCTGCTTATTTCTCCAGCAACCCTCATCATCCAATTCTCCCTCACTGGACCATTGCTCCCGTTCTTTATCAGAAGCGGTCCTCTGTATTTCTCGCACTTCTTCCTTCGCATCATGCCATCTTTCTACTTGCGACTTTACTACATACATGGCAGTAGCACCGGGCTGCATCGCAGTCTCCCGCGCCACTCGGTCTGCTAACGCATTCCCTTCTCCAACTTTATCGACTACTTTCCTATGGGCGCTACATTTAATGATAGCAATTTTCTTCGGATATGTCAATGCAGTTAAAAGATTATGAACTAACTCCCCATGCATTATTTGTACTCCATGCGACGTTAAGAACCCTCTTTCCTTCCAGAGCAGGCCGAAATCGTGCGCTACTCCGAAGGCATAGCGGCTATCTGTATAAACATTCACACACAATCCTGTACTGAGCTCACATGCTCGTGTTAATGCTATCAGTTCCGCTGCTTGAGCTGATTTCTGTGGTATGCGTGCTGTCTCCACTATTGTTTGCAATGTGGTAATCGCATACGCTGCCGAAGTCGTACCATCTGGTAGCTTCAGGCATGACCCATCCACCCACAGTTCTCCATCTACATCTGAAAAGGGCGTATCCTGGAGATCAATACGACCCTTTGTTTGTTCCTCGGTCATGAGGATACAATCATGTGCTTCTCGTGCCTCAGACCGAGTCTCGGGGTATGGCAACAATGTGGCAGGATTTAACGTCACGCACCTCTTCAACGTGATATGAGGAGCCAAAAGCGTCAGCTCATATCCCGTTAAACGGGCACTGGTCAAATGCTGCGTCTTTGTCTGATTAAGCAGGGCATCAACAGCATGGGGAACTAATACCAACAGCTTATGAGATAACACAATTCCCTCGCTCTGGCGTATTGACACAGCTGTCGCCGCAACCGAGCGAAAACAACCAGGCAATGCTCGGGCAACAGGATCAAGTACAGCCGAAAAATATGCGCAAGGGCGCTGCTTATCGCCGTGCATCTGCACTAAAACTGATAATGCACATCCATCTTTCTCATGCACATACAACGAAAAAGGCTTGGTATAATCAGGTGTCCCTAATACTGGTGCTGAACAGAGGGCCTGTCGCAGTTTCTGAAAGGCAGTGTCACACTCATTCGTCCAGGGGAGCGGGATAGGTGTATCTTTTGTCAAAAGGGCTAACAATGGCTTGGCTATATACGAAAACCCTAATATCCACTGCCTACAAAACGAAACAAGACCCAAAAATGCGCGCACGTCCTTCTGCGTGGATGGCGTCGGTGTATCCAGAATCACTTGAACACGGTCTGGTGTGAGTGCACGCCCCTCCTTAGACCAAAGGTGACCTAAATAAGTCACCTTTGGTCTACAAAATTGCAACTTTTTCCGAGAGACTTTGTGATTGTGGAATGCCAAAAAGGAAAGCAAAGACAACGTACTCGTTTCACATAACTCCGGGGTGTCAGCCGCCAGCAAGATGTCATCGACATATTGAATGAGGGCGACACCCTCAGGCAGAACAAAGGAGTCCAATTGTCTTTTCAAGGCTTGACTGTAGATGCTAGGGCTTTCCGTATAGCCCTGGGGAATTCTACAAAATCGGTAAGACCTATTATTGAGAGTGAAACCAAAAAGGTATCGACTATCGGGATGAATGGGAATTGAAAAGAAGGCATTTTTCAAATCAATAACTGAAAATGTGGTCGCCGTAGGCGGGACCAAAGTAAGCAACGTCGTGATATCCGAAACCACTGGGTACTGAGGTATCACGATCTTGTTCACTTCTCTCAAATCAATGACAAACCGATAGACTTTGGCATCCGTATCCTTTTTCAGAATGGGTAGAATCGGGCTATTACAAACATTATAGGGAACTTCTTCCACCACTCCCACCTTAATCAAATCCTGCACAATCTGTATAAGAGCCTCTTCCCCCTCCTGCGAAATACGATACTGTGGAAGGCGTGGTAACACCGCCCCCTCCTGGACACTAATGTGAACAGGCGGAATCACCATCTGTCCCACATCAGTATCCGAAGTGGCCCACAGAGCACGGGGGAGGGCAGCTAACACAGCATCTTCTGTAGCCACACACATCCGTTCAGACAGGGGGTAATTGTCATTCAATATCACCCGCACTCCAGCAGGGGAACACCGGATCGTAGCTCTGAAGTGCTTCAGCATATCAAGGCCCATGATATTATCCGGCGTGTTCGGAGCTAACAAAAACGGACAGGGTGCAGAAAAGGAATTAACCCGAAATGCAAGGGGCTGCGAAAGAGGGCTTCGGGAGAGTGTTCCGTCAAACCCTACCGATGTAACCATTAAGCCAGATGGGGGAGCCCTCGGAACCAATTGTTTAGACAGCGCACTACGAGTCGCTCCTGTGTCCACTAGAAACTGATCAGTGGAGCCCAAAACCTCAGCTGATACGTAAGGACCCCTCTGATCAACTGGCACCTCAACTGATTCTAACCCCCATCCAACGCATTCCTATGCATGCTGAGAATCATGATACCCAGACCGGTCAATTCCCGACACTTGATACTGATTTTGTCGATCAAAAACATTAGACCTATCTCGTTGCTGCCCAGCAAGGTCAAAACGAGCGTAATCAGTAGAATTCCCTCTAAAATTCGAGAAACCCCCTCTACCTCTGGGGCCACTCTGAGCGTGTCCCTGACCGTGCCCCTGCCGTGAAGCATGCAACGCTGGGCATTCTCTGGCCCAGTGCCCCGATTGCTTACAATACGCACATTGATTCCTATTCAGATCAGATCGGCCCGAGGGAGGACCATAAAATCCTCCCCTACCTCTATTTACACCCCGTCGGGGCGGACCATATACTTGTGCTAACATCACCTTCGTTTTAAATCCTTCGATTTCTTTTCCTCCTGCCCCTTCGCTTCTAACTCCTGGCGCTCATAATACTGAGCTATAGTCAGGAGGGCTGTCGGGGTCGTAGTGGACCAAGAACTTTCACTCGCTTTGAGGCGAGCTGCAATTGCCGGTAATAGATTCGCCACATATTTGTCAGCAAAAAGGTGCCGACCCGTATCATCCGTAAGAGACTGACCACTAAAATCATGGAACGTCTCCTCAAAGCGCGTAAAGAAATCTGCAACTGATTCATCGGCTTTCTGCTTACACGAGGCTAGCATATTCCAGTCAATCTTTTTAGGAGGAATGATGGTCTTCAACTTAGTCAGAATAGCAGCGGGGAGATCTAAAATAATCTGAGGTGGTTTCTGCGCAGGCTTTCTCTCCCTATCCTCATCCTCAAGTTCAGACCATCGAGCCTTAAAAGTGGCAACATCATCTACCTTCCGCGCGGATCGCCACATATCTGGTGGTAGAATAAGCCCAAAGAACAAATCTATATCCGCTAAGGTCATAATACAAGAATTCAAGGCCCCCTCGACTAAAAGGCCGCTGGATTCTTGCGGGGATCAGGCAACGCATTCTTTAATGCCATGACGTCAGCCCTGTGCCAGGGAGTATAAACCCAATTATATACAAAATATCCCTTAGCATCGGCGGAGGTAATATCCGAGCTAGTCCCCGCTCCTTTAGGAGGAACATACAAAGGCGCCGCCTCGCGCATTGGTTTAGCATGCACTGGATCGCTCTTATCTGATTGAGAGATGGATGAATGGCCGCCTCCAGTACGCGAATCCGACCGCCTTTCCTCCTCAAGATGTTGGCGCGCTTTCTCTTTAAGGTCTGCTGCCGCATCCCGCAACGCAAACAGTCGCCGAACTGCTTCAGGCGCCTTAGAGGGAGAGAAAACACCATTACGCAATGCTTTAGCATCCAATACCACATCGTCAGGTTCAAAGACGCTGGAATATTTCCGAAAGGCACCAATCACTTCATCAGAAAAGTGTCCCAAAAAATACAACCTTTCTCTATCCTGCCACGACTCCCAAGAAGCCAACAGTTCATCAAGGTATAACTTGCCCTTACATGCACGATAGGAAAACTGGCGAAGCTCACCCATTCGCTCAGCCGATAACATGGACCGCGTGTCTACCTTACTCGAACCCGATCCAGAATCTTGTGGCCTCGGGGCAGACGCGCCAACATAAGGAGGCGGAGAACGATCTAATAAATAAAAATCATCGTCAATATTATTAAGGACAGGATAGAGTGGCTGACGAACAGCATATTGACCCGAGACTTGTAACCTATGTTCTTTCTCTTGTTTCTCCGTCTGTTCTCTTTCCTCCCGACGCTTTGCTTCCTGCGCTCTCACATGATCATTCTTTCGTTGCTCTTTATCAAACAGCGCTTTCTCGCGTTTCTCTCGCTCACGCACTTCCTTCACCCATAGTCGCACACATTCAAACATATCTTGCCGCGCACGCCGTTTACACATACACTGTTCCACATACTCAATCTTACGTATATCAAACGACCCATACAACGGCCACCGTAACTCAGGATCCTTTCTGGTATATTTCCTCCATACTGCGCTGTACATTATGGAGGAAAGACCATGCTTCACATACATATCCCTATTAGGAGTCCCCTCTGGGGGAGCTGGAGCAGATTCCTCGAGGTTTAACCGGTTTCCAAAACAGCAGCACCACTTACGGAGTGCGCTAAAAGCAGGCATGCTCAAAAATAATGCAGAATATGCAGTATTATCAAAAAAATGGCACTTAAACGTTGTGCTGGTCAAAGTTACACAGTTCCGGAGAAATATCTCCACATTACCTGCCTATATGTGTTGCAACGCATATATTCTCATAATAATCAATACAAGATATGACCGGTCATCACAAATCAAACTCAAATAGCCAACCCAGGCTTCAAGAACTCGGAGCAAGTACCGTACAACGGTTCTTACCAATCAAGAGTCCAGATTCCAACTGCCAAGCTCCGAAATTCGCCCAAACGGCTGTCACGGCAGAACCGACAGAAGAGGTCTCAGTCGAGGACCGGCGCCACCCAGATGGTCAGCTCGGAAGGGAAGGAAGAAAAACCTCGGGATGCCAGGACTAAAGTGCCTCTGGCAGTGATCACATCCCCGGCCAAATTCCTCACCTTCGTCGCGACCAATCCTTCGAGCATCCGAGTCGCCGATGAGCCCCACGTGACGGGCGCCAATTGATGAGTACAGGCCCCAGCTAGGCCCGCAGGACACAAGGGTTCGCTCTCCTGCAATGGAATCTATAAGGAAGTTGGCACGGAAACTGCAAAGTACAAAGACAAGGTTTATTAACCCTTAAGGGTGGTCCTACAATCCATACAATACCCTTCAGTATTGCATAGAGTAGCACAAAGAACTTGCATACACGGTCCCCTTTTATACACAACAGAGGGGCTCATAAGTGGGAGGGCACGACATGAGACGAGGAATGTTACCTTTTATGGACATTTGCAATACAAGATCGATATGTGGGCGGAGCTGACATACTCCTCAAGCCCGCGAAAACATGGTCAAGCAAGGACTAACTGATAACAGATGTGGTCAAGTCTGGGCATGCGCCAGACGGACAAAGGAACTATTTATAGACTGTTACTAGGCAGATTACAAGAGCAACTAACACAAAGATAAGACTCTCCTCGTGTTGAGCACGTGGAGACATGACAGTACAAAATGAAGTCCAGACTTCAGTCAACATAACAAAAGGAACATGTGTAAGGGAGGAGAATTCATGTCTTTAGTAAATGCTTAATCACATCGAAGTTGCAATTTACAACAACAGGGCACAGAAATAAAACAAGGGAACAAGGGGGAAAGAACAAATAAGGCAGAAGCAATACAATTACGGTGGGAAAAACAAGGGCAGGAATGGCAAGGGAAACAGAAGGCAAAAGGGCACAGGGCACAGAAATCAAACAAGGGAACAAGGGGGAAAGAATAAGTAAACAAATAAGGCAGAAGCAATACAATTACGGCGGGAAAAACGGGGGCAGGAACGGCGAGGGAAACAGAAGGCAAAAGGGCACTGGGCACAAAAATAAAACAAGGGAACAAGGGGGAAAGAACAAATAAACAAATAAGGCAGACACAATACAATTACAGCAAAAAACAAACCTATGGCCTACCACTGGCCACCAGGGATGAGGCGCAGGTGGTAGACTACGGGTGGAGGAGGGCATTGAACTCGCGTCAGTGCAGCTGCAATGGGCTGGGAGACACGGGCGAACAGGTGGTGCTGTTGTGGCGTGGGGGAGACCTGCCTGTAAAGGGTCGCTTCCCTGATGAAACCCAGACCCCTCTTATCTGTGAATTTATGCCTTGAACTATTAACCCTCTTCCAGGAATGTTCAATGGCCTCCTCTGACTTAGCCCCATGCCACACTCTGCATGGAATTATCTCAGACCACCAGAGTTCATTGCCCCATGTATTTACTGATTTTACCCAAGTCAGCTTTCATGGCTTGTAAGAGTGACCTCCTCTCCATGGCAATGAGGTTGTTGCCCCCCAGGTGTATCACTAAGAAATTAGGGGGAACCCCCCCGGACTAGTCTCTGTTCCAACCTGTTCCTGAGGCTGTTCCATCTCATTCCGGGGAAACCCATCCACACAAACTGTGTTTGTGAAGATCCCAGCGTCCAATTCCGGCGCGCAGCCCACTGCGCTACCCTGGAGACAAATGAATGCCCGATCACCCATACTTGGAATCCTAGTAAAGTAAAGGACACCATTTTTACACTCTGCTTCTTTAATGTACATTGTAATCACACATAATTCGACATTTAGTACCCTCAAAGTCACTGCACACTATAATTACTATATACAAAATTGCCTTCAAGGGTGGATGTAACGTTCGAAGCAGTGAAACTCCCAACGTCACACCTTTTTTTACCCTCCAGCTTTTTTATACCCTCCGGCTCCATGCCTGCCTTGAACGCAGCCGTGGCTGCCCAGATCCTGAAGGAGTGACTAGAGTATTTTTTGTCAGGATGGGCAAGCCCTGCCCGTGCTAAGCAAGCCCTCATTATGCACTCTATCTGGTTTTTAGTCAGGTGCCCCTGGTCGGCGTGAATCAGGAAGTAGCCAGGGACGTTGGGACGTAGCGCCAAGTACTCTTTTACCTTATCGACTGGCCAGTATCTTTGATCCCCTAGAGGCCTTAGTACCACACCGGTCCCTCGCCCTGTCTGATCAGTTTTGGACTTTCTGATATGAATGGACAGGGTACCTTCCAGGATGACATCCTGTCTACTTAAGGCATCGCCTCACCTATCTGTCTTGGACATGGCCACCAGTTCACTGATTCGAAAAGCCCCAAAGAACGCCAGACAGAAGGCCGTTGAGAAGAGTCTGGCCTCAAACTGTGAATAGGGGACCTGCTCAATCACATCCAACATGCCCTGAAGTGTGGGAAAATCAATGGGGGCCCTGTTGTCTGGGACCCTGACCTCCTCCCTGGCCCACCCTTGAGGGCCGCCCTGATGAGGAAAGACTTGGTTGGAACGTGCCCTCCCCTTAGTTTGGCGTCATGCCTTACTGCCACCAAGTGGCCGCACACCCAAGAATGGCTCCTCCCCTGTTCCTTTGCCCATATTACGAATGCCTGCACTCTATGTTCCAGGGGTAGCGAGGAGTGGCCCTGAGTTTGTGAAACTACCCAGAATGTGGCACGGTGTGCCTTATATCTCTTCCTGGTACCTGGTGCCAGAGAGCGTTCTTCCAGTGCTATCAGTCGCTGTTCCACTGCAAGATCCGCCAGAGGTGTGCCGGGAAGAGGGTCATCTCCACTCTCGCTCACGGCCAGGCCTCCCGGAAACAGAGCCACTGAAAACGAGAGAGAGCATCTGCTGCCACATTCTTGACCCCCTCAATATGCCTTGCCCTAAACTCAACATTGCAGCGCAGGCATGCCCTGACTAACTCTCTCAGCAAACACAGCACCAACGGGCACTTGGCTGTCTGCCCATTGATGGCCTGCACCACCGCCATGTTATCAGACCAGAATAGAACCTTTCTGTCTGATAAAGCATCGGGCCACAAATGTAATGCAATGACAATGGGGAACAATTCAAGGACAGTGATGTTTGCCGTGATGTTACGCTTGCTCCAGGTGTTGGGCCACTCCTGGGCACACCATTCGGTACCCATTATTGCCCCAAAGCCCTCTCTGCCTGATGCGTACATGAAGAGGCAGAGCTCCAAACTCTCTGCCCAGGATGCTCGCCAGATCACCGTTCCATTAAAATACATAAGGAACTCGCGCCACATTGCAAGGTCCTTCTTCAAACCTTTCCCCAGCCGAACCAGGTAATGATTCTTGCTGACTTTCGCTGTTGCCCTAGCTAGTCTTCTGGCAAACACCCTACCCGCCGGGATCACTCTCGCTGCAAAATTCAGCTTCCCAAGTGGCATTGAATGGCACCCAGGTAAGCTTTGTCCTTCTCTAGCAATGCCTGAATGTCCTGATGCAGAGCCTGCACCTTCTCCACAGGGAGTCTGGACTTGCCCTTAATCGTGTCCAGCTTGATGCCTAAAAAAGTGAGAACCTGCGCCGGACCCTCAGTCTTACCAGGTGCTAACGGGACCCCTAAGTGCCTCGCCAGGTCTTGAAAACACTCCAGGCCCCTGCGACAATCCTACGTACCTGCGCCCCCAATGAACAGAAAGTTGTCCAGGTGATGGGTCACTCCCTTGACGTTACATGTACCAGAGAGCACCCACTGAAGGACAGAGCTGAAGGCCTAGAAGTAGGCGCAAGACATGGCGCACCCCATGGACATGCATCTGTCAAAGAAGAATACACCCTGCCACTTGAAGCTCAGAAGATGCTGGATTTCCGGTTGGACCGGCAGAAGGTGGAATGCTGACTCGAGGTCTGCCTTTGCCAGCCATGCCCCCCTGCCCGCTCTCCTCACCCTGTCCACTGCCATATCTAAGGAGCAGTAGGAAACCAAACACATCCCCTCCTCTAACCAGTAGTTAACTGAGTTGCCTTCAGGGTAGGACAGGTGATGGATCAATCGGAAGGCCCCTGGCTCTTTCTTAGAGACCACCCCCAGCAGGGAGATTAAAAAATTCTGGAGGGGGGGCTGCTTAAAGGGGCCCGCCACTCTACCCAGGGCAGCTTCCTTCTGAACTTTCTCCATTACTACCGGTAGCTCTCTGGCAGACCTAAGGTTCTCTGCATCCCTGCAAACTAAAGGACCTAGATATGGTATTTTGAATCCTTCCATAAAACCATCTGCTAGGAGCAGTCTGTCCTTGGGGTTCGGGTAGTCTTGGATCGGGGGAGGAGGTTGGAAATGATGATGGGGAACCTTGGAGGACACCACCCGGGAGGGTGAGCCATGGGTGTCAGCATTGAGTGATATTGGAAGTGCATGGGAGGGTGAGTCTGGGGAGGGCTGGACACCAAAACTGGACTACTTGTCTTGCCGTCCTGCAAGTGTTGGGAGACCCTCTTGGTGTTACAAGAGGTGGCTGGATGAGTGGACCCACACTTACTGCAGCTGTGGGCAAACTTGCAAGCTTTGCCCCAGGAGCAGGACCCCGCATTGTACAACCTACAGGTGCCATTGTTAAATCTTTTACCCCCTTGCTTCTGACCACCTCCCTGACCTCCTCAAAAGGGCTGCTTGAACTAGCCTTTCCTTGCCTGATTCTGACCCTTGGGCATGTCTCCCCCTTTCGTGTTCGTGCTTTTCTTATCCTTACTTTCAGACGTGCCTTTCCCCATGTGCTGGACCCAGAGCCGAACCTCCATTTGGTCCCACCCCAGTTCGGGACACATTGCCATCTTTTTCCGGAATCCACGATCATAGTTGTACCAACCCATCCCACCATTCGTTTCCGCCTCACTGGTTATGGTGCGGTCGTACTGCTCTAGGTATTTTTCCATTACAAGAAATCCGGGTGGGCCGCCACAATAAACAGGCCGGCAGGGGGGCGAGGGACCCGGAGTGACCGGATGCTCCCCACCCGCACTGAAAGTGCCTCCAACCAGGCACGAAACCGAGGGGGCACAGTGCCAACTGGCACAGTGTCAACCGGCACAGCGGGCGGAGCCTCAAGAGGTTATCTTACGGGGAAGAAGGCGGAGTCTTTCACAGTGATGTAAACCCTCCGGCACCCATCCGACCAAGCGGCCCACCATTGAATATAATTGTCCCGCACGAGCAACATCAGAACCAAGGACACTGAGAGCCAGGGTGGCCACTGGTAACTGTGCAAATTCAGGTCGGTGTAGGGCCTCCTGCTGGACGGAACACCGGTGGGAGGGAGGCCCATGCGGGTGGAAAGCAGGCAACAGGGAGGTGGGGTGCCCCAGCAGCTCAGCCTGCTCTCCCCGCTACCGAGCGGAAGCAGCCCCCCACCACCGCAGGTCACCCCGGGGCAACACGCGGGCCAAACACAATCACCCGCAAAACCCCTGGGCCCAATTCAGGCCGGCACACTCAAGCTGAGGGGCATTCCATATGCCTCCACCTCTGTTCCCCCTCCCTGGTCAGCACAGTGTTGGCCTCGATCAGGGAGGGGTGCCGCTGCCATAGCCCTTTAGGAGCTGACTCCCCCACACCGGCAGGCCGTCTCCCAGCCGAAGCCAGTCACGCAACCCAGCCTCGAGGGAGGGGGGTGGGGGGGTGGATCAACACTCCCCGCGACAGTGGCAGCTACTAGGGAAGTCTGAAATGGCGACAAAGGGCAGCCACACGATGGTGTGTCCAGCGCGAAAAGAGGATGCCAGGATGGCGGGGGAGGTCTATATACCCCCCCAATCCTCAGCGCGCTGGAAATGACACGCCTAGTGCACCACAGGCCAGGCTGGAGGACTCCTCCCTTAGTCCCCGCAATTAGAGAAGGGGTGGGTTGGTGCCCAGCTGGCACTAGAGGGCCACCCTCTTGAGTGACCCCCTGCGTGGGCCATGGGCAGCCGCATTTCCCCCTGCGCTGGCGCTAAACTTAGCAGACTATCTCCAACGCAGGCATCCTTGCACTGTAATGCAAGGGTGTCTGCGTGCAGGGGAGGATTGTTTATGTGCAGGAAGGTCTCCCTTCCTCCACATAAACAATCTTTCAATTCTGTTTTGTACCTTTTATGTGTGCTGTTAACGCAGCACACATAGAAGTTGTAAAACGTCATTTTTAAAAAATTGTTTATGTGAAGTAAGGGTCACCTTCCGGCACATAAACAATCAATGGCAATTTACTGTTTCTATGTGTGCTGCACAACGTAGCACACATGGAAACAGCAAAAACGAGGAGAAATAATGCATTTCTCCTCGTTTCACCTGTTTAAGACCAGGTTTTCCCTCACCTTAAATTTGCCACAGCCTACTATTTAGGTTTCCCTTGTAAATATGGGGCAGCATCAAAATCAATGGGTGTTACAGTGGAACGCCCACCGCAACACCCATTGCCATCTCCTTTCACGCTAAGTACAGCGTGAAAGGGTGCCTTATTTACAAGGCAGCGTTAAGCCACATTAAGTGGCTTAATGCTGCCTTGTAAATAAGGGGAAAGTCACGTGGTGGCGATAGGTGCTGCCTTGTAAATAAGGCTGAAAGTGGGGGTGATAGGGGCTTGTAAATACGCTCCTTAGAGTCTGAAGGGGGCTCTCAGCACAGGAATGCTCTTCTAAGTGAAGCGATCACAGCAGTACGAGCTTGATTACTTGTGTCAGATGGTTGTCTGATGGCATATTGATGCCAAAAAATAGAGTGAGGACAGAATATCATGCATTGATGGCCGGTGCAGGTAAGAGCAGTTGGGCTGGAGGGGGGGAGTCGATAGACGACGATGAGGGAAAATAACCTTTAAAAAAGAAAGCCACTTAGCTTGCACTTGCTGCAGGGAGCGCAAGGTAAGTGGTTTTATTTTTTTTAATGTTATTTTCACTCGTCATCTGTCAACTCCCCCCGCCCACCCCACATCACTTCCCTGCACCGGCCATCACTGATATCGTGTGAGAATATTGAGTACCAAAAAAGTGCAAATAGGTAAGTATAGATTGCTATCCTTAAGGAGACATCTATGTATCTTGAAGATATATGTATTGTCAAGGTACATACATGTGGAGTTAACCTCATCGATGCTCAGGACAGCTCCCGGCCATCATGAGTCACGGTAGTCGTGTGTTCATGACGGCCGGGAGCCGTCCGACCGTTGCCGCTCCGCCCACGTGTGGCTAATTCCCCGCCTGCGCGAGCGAATTAATTGGTGGGCGGAGTTCGGACGGCTCCCGGCCGTCATGAGCACATGCCCACCGTGATTTATGATGGCCAGGAGCCGTCCTGGGTACCTAAGCGCCACGCAGAATTTGCTGCGCGGCGCAGGGGTTAAGCATAGTGAATCTTTGCTCACCCATAGAAACTTTCCCTCATGATATTTTTGTCCTTAATATTCTTGATACAATATTTTTTCCACACGGTATTTTTGACTCAATATTTTTTCTGAACACCGTGTGCCAAACAAAGCAGTGCTCTTGTGGTAACTATTGCAGAAGGATTCCCCATAACCAGAGCACTGGTGAAAGCAGAGTGCATGTTAGTGCAATGGTCAGTCCTGGTCCAAAAAGCACTACTGCGCAAGAAAGGTCTAGTTACTGCATCCTGCCCCCTTTTTAAGTCAATCCTTTGCTCAGTCTCCTCTGACTTTCCTCATCGCACTGTTCACTTCTCGCAACCCACTCTGATCCTTAATATCACACAGCCAATTAGTCCATCCTAAGCTTTGGGCATCCTGCTCATTGGCACGATCACAATCCTTTCCGGTATCTCGTCAATATAAAACAAGTCCACTGAATCTCAGGGCCATTGTCTCTCTCAACAATTCAAGATGATTCTCAAGTTCAAGCCCTTGCAATAAACTGATTTTGAGCCCCTAAAATCTGCACAGACAATACCTGTAGAACCCTACTGCTGTATGCGAGGCAACTATTTCAACATTGGACTACTAATTATTTGTCACCATTTTTCAAAACCCTTTAAGTGATATCCCACCAAAGCTACCATTTATCAATCCCACTGTGTCCTATAGATAAATTCATCTCCCCTGCCAACCAATGAAAATATGTGAAGGTTTTATGTTCTAAATCCTATGTGTGACAGATAAATATATGCAAGTGCAAGCAAGTTTTTGTGGAATGGGAAGCAATGATCTTCGATCTGCAAGGGACAAGAGCCCTCATTCCTTTGGAAATTTACAAGGTGGTCGCCTTCAAAGATCATAATTTACAAGATGATCTCTTGCTTTTTCTTGCTTTGTCTAAATTAGACCATGATGGCAAAGACACTGCATGAGTAATCTGTAATTCTTCCGTAAGATTCCCAAGAGCAGCAGCGGTTTGGTTTGTCACAGCCTCTACCACTCGTGTTAATCTTCGAACTTTCCTACTATTAAGGGCAGCTCCAACGAAGAAAAACAATCCTAGATTGAAGTCGATATACTGCTGTAAACTGGTGTCAGTCTGATCCACATCATCAATTAATAAAGTACGTTTATACCTATTTACAGTCACATTATTTAACAACTTTAAATCCTTATGATAGGATGCAGGTGCCAGAAATACAGGAGGTAACAAAAATGATACATAACATACTCCAGACCAACCGGCTGGCAAACGATAATAACCCTTAGTTCCACACACGAAGTACGTATTATGGGATGCTAAGAAAGTACTGTTATTCAATCCATCGATGTTTAATATGGTAATACAATCGCTAACACCGACGGGAATATAACCCACACTTTGGACACACAGGTCCGCTTGAGCTTGTGCCACTTGAATCACAAATTTATCTCTTCTCACAGTGTCTCTGGTGTTCGTAAAAACATATGGAATCGATTCATTGTCTGGTCGATACTCTTCCCATTCCCAAATTGTCCCATTCGCTTGCGGATATCCATCTTTATCCTGATGACATTCTTTATTGAGTCTGAAGAGTAATCGTCCCACTGTGGGTTTCCGAGTGGCAAAAAGCAAAGTGTACCATGCTCTACAAGAGCCATTATGAGAGAAAGGAAGAGGTATAAATGGCGTTCCTCCCTTTTTCTGATGAGCTGGCATCATACCACATATCCAACAGTTCGTAGCATTGGTGGCAACATGGGTATGATGTAACATCTGAATGAAAGTGTTATTCAAATAAGACTGACGATGCTTCAATTCTTGGTATGGAAGGGTATAGAAATAGTGCTCCGCAGGCACTGGAGTGGTCAACACAAGCAACTCTCGGGCAGGAGTCACGTTCTCCACAAACCATGTGGTTATCCCAACAATAGTTACTGTGAGCATAAAACCTGTTGCGCAGAGGATCTTCTTCTTCTCCATGTCAAAAAATAAAAAAAATCGATATCTGCCTGAAACTAAAGGTTTGTCAGAACTCTTCCCCTTGGGCAGCGGTCGATTTCTTCACCAACGGGCCAAGACGGGTGTCACTACACTAATGCAGGGCTGATCCCCCCCCCTTGCCTCACTGGCTCTCCGTTTCACTAACCCAAGGGCCGTTCTGACAACATGTCCCGATACTGAAGGATTCACTTTCTTGGCCTCAGATGATATCGCCTTCCTCCAGGAGTCGCGTGGTCCGGAAAGAGCTCATCAGCGTCGTTCGATTCCACAGCACGGCCTTTCTCTGTGGTCAGAATCTCTCGTTGATCGGTCAGTACAGCGGGCTCCACCAATCCGGGCGGTACTTTGCGGCAGTGCAGGGAATGGATCCAATTCTTTCTGTTGGAAACTCGCACAGCCGTCCTTGTTGCCAGCAAGACTTGCTCAGGGCCCACCCATCTCGGCTCCAGGCTGTTTGTTCTGTCGAAGATTTTCAGCATGACATAGTCTCCAGGCCGGAGACTATGTCCTTCGCCGGTGGACCGATCGGGGAGCGCCTCCCGGACCTGTTGATGAATGGAAACCAAGTTATCCGTTAACTGTGCCAGATAATCATTCATCATTACACAAGGTACATCATACACAGTCTTAGGTTTTGGTGAACCCCAAATATTCATTGGACGTCCAAAGACAATCTCATACGGTGTAAGACCGATTCGAGAGTGCGGTACCGACCTAATTGACAACAATGCCAGCGGTAAAGCGTCTGGCCAAGTCAAAGACGTTGAAGCTTGAATTTTAGCGATCTTGAGCTTCAGTGTACCATTATACTTCTCGACTAGTCCTGCAGATTGAGGGTGGAATACTGCATGGAACTTCTGGGTGATGCCTAGACCCTTCAGAACATACTTTATAACGTCCGCTATAAAGTGGGGCCCGTTATCACTCCACAGAAGTCTACAAACGCCATATCGAGGGAAGAACTCCTTCAACAGCATCTTAGCGGTAGTCATTGCAGTATTGTCTTTCGTAGGGTAGGCCTCAACCCATTTGCTAAAGGCACACACCACTACTAGAACATACTTCAAATTGTTACAACGCTCCAGCTGGATGTAATCCATCTGCAAAACCTCAAAGGGTGCAGTAGGCGTTACGAACCCTCCTGCTGGGGTCCGAGTCCCCTTTCCTGGGTTGTACCGCAAGCAGATCATACAGGTCTGCACCACTCTCTTTGCCGTGCTAGCAATCTCTGGATGCTCCCAAACTTGGGTAAGCAATTTTACAATTGCGGAAGCTCCAACATGTGCTAGCCCATGTGCCATCTGAACCATAGGTTGTACAAAAGCTGTGGGTAATTTCCATCGATCCATCTGCTTATTTCTCCAGCAACCCTCATCATCCAATTCTCCCTCACTGGACCATTGCTCCCGTTCTTTATCAGAAGCGGTCCTCTGTATTTCTCGCACTTCTTCCTTCGCATCATGCCATCTTTCTACTTGCGACTTTACTACATACATGGCAGTAGCACCGGGCTGCATCGCAGTCTCCCGCGCCACTCGGTCTGCTAACGCATTCCCTTCTCCAACTTTATCGACTACTTTCCTATGGGCGCTACATTTAATGATAGCAATTTTCTTCGGATATGTCAATGCAGTTAAAAGATTATGAACTAACTCCCCATGCATTATTTGTACTCCATGCGACGTTAAGAACCCTCTTTCCTTCCAGAGCAGGCCGAAATCGTGCGCTACTCCGAAGGCATAGCGGCTATCTGTATAAACATTCACACACAATCCTGTACTGAGCTCACATGCTCGTGTTAATGCTATCAGTTCCGCTGCTTGAGCTGATTTCTGTGGTATGCGTGCTGTCTCCACTATTGTTTGCAATGTGGTAATCGCATACGCTGCCGAAGTCGTACCATCTGGTAGCTTCAGGCATGACCCATCCACCCACAGTTCTCCATCTACATCTGAAAAGGGCGTATCCTGGAGATCAATACGACCCTTTGTTTGTTCCTCGGTCATGAGGATACAATCATGTGCTTCTCGTGCCTCAGACCGAGTCTCGGGGTATGGCAACAATGTGGCAGGATTTAACGTCACGCACCTCTTCAACGTGATATGAGGAGCCAAAAGCGTCAGCTCATATCCCGTTAAACGGGCACTGGTCAAATGCTGCGTCTTTGTCTGATTAAGCAGGGCATCAACAGCATGGGGAACTAATACCAACAGCTTATGAGATAACACAATTCCCTCGCTCTGGCGTATTGACACAGCTGTCGCCGCAACCGAGCGAAAACAACCAGGCAATGCTCGGGCAACAGGATCAAGTACAGCCGAAAAATATGCGCAAGGGCGCTGCTTATCGCCGTGCATCTGCACTAAAACTGATAATGCACATCCATCTTTCTCATGCACATACAACGAAAAAGGCTTGGTATAATCAGGTGTCCCTAATACTGGTGCTGAACAGAGGGCCTGTCGCAGTTTCTGAAAGGCAGTGTCACACTCATTCGTCCAGGGGAGCGGGATAGGTGTATCTTTTGTCAAAAGGGCTAACAATGGCTTGGCTATATACGAAAACCCTAATATCCACTGCCTACAAAACGAAACAAGACCCAAAAATGCGCGCACGTCCTTCTGCGTGGACGGCGTCGGTGTATCCAGAATCACTTGAACACGGTCTGGTGTGAGTGCACGCCCCTCCTTAGACAAAAGGTGACCTAAATAAGTCACCTTTGGTCTACAAAATTGCAACTTTTTCCGAGAGACTTTGTGATTGTGGAATGCCAAAAAGGAAAGCAAAGACAACGTACTCGTTTCACATAACTCCGGGGTGTCAGCCGCCAGCAAGATGTCATCGACATATTGAATGAGGGCGACACCCTCAGGCAGAACAAAGGAGTCCAATTGTCTTTTCAAGGCTTGACTGTAGATGCTAGGGCTTTCCGTATAGCCCTGGGGAATTCTACAAAATCGGTAAGACCTATTATTGAGAGTGAAACCAAAAAGGTATCGACTATCGGGATGAATGGGAATTGAAAAGAAGGCATTTTTCAAATCAATAACTGAAAATGTGGTCGCCGTAGGCGGGACCAAAGTAAGCAACGTCGTGATATCCGAAACCACTGGGTACTGAGGTATCACGATCTTGTTCACTTCTCTCAAATCAATGACAAACCGATAGACTTTGGCATCCGTATCCTTTTTCAGAATGGGTAGAATCGGGCTATTACAAACATTATAGGGAACTTCTTCCACCACTCCCACCTTAATCAAATCCTGCACAATCTGTATAAGAGCCTCTTCCCCCTCCTGCGAAATACGATACTGTGGAAGGCGTGGTAACACCGCCCCCTCCTGGACACTAATGTGAACAGGCGGAATCACCATCTGTCCCACATCAGTATCCGAAGTGGCCCACAGAGCACGGGGGAGGGCAGCTAACACAGCATCTTCTGTAGCCACACACATCCGTTCAGACAGGGGGTAATTGTCATTCAATATCACCCGCACTCCAGCAGGGGAACACCGGATCGTAGCTCTGAAGTGCTTCAGCATATCAAGGCCCATGATATTATCCGGCGTGTTCGGAGCTAACAAAAACGGACAGGGTGCAGAAAAGGAATTAACCCGAAATGCAAGGGGCTGCGAAAGAGGGCTTCGGGAGAGTGTTCCGTCAAACCCTACCGATGTAACCATTAAGCCAGATGGGGGAGCCCTCGGAACCAATTGTTTAGACAGCGCACTACGAGTCGCTCCTGTGTCCACTAGAAACTGATCAGTGGAGCCCAAAACCTCAGCTGATACGTAAGGACCCCTCTGATCAACTGGCACCTCAACTGATTCTAACCCCCATCCAACGCATTCCTATGCATGCTGAGAATCATGATACCCAGACCGGTCAATTCCCGACACTTGATACTGATTTTGTCGATCAAAAACATTAGACCTATCTCGTTGCTGCCCAGCAAGGTCAAAACGAGCGTAATCAGTAGAATTCCCTCTAAAATTCGAGAAACCCCCTCTACCTCTGGGGCCACTCTGAGCGTGTCCCTGACCGTGCCCCTGCCGTGAAGCATGCAACGCTGGGCATTCTCTGGCCCAGTGCCCCGATTGCTTACAATACGCACATTGATTCCTATTCAGATCAGATCGGCCCGAGGGAGGACCATAAAATCCTCCCCTACCTCTATTTACACCCCGTCGGGGCGGACCATATACTTGTGCTAACATCACCTTCGTTTTTAAATCCTTCGATTTCTTTTCCTCCTGCCCCTTCGCTTCTAACTCCTGGCGCTCATAATACTGAGCTATAGTCAGGAGGGCTGTCGGGGTCGTAGTGGACCAAGAACTTTCACTCGCTTTGAGGCGAGCTGCAATTGCCGGTAATAGATTCGCCACATATTTGTCAGCAAAAAGGTGCCGACCCGTATCATCCGTAAGAGACTGACCACTAAAATCATGGAACGTCTCCTCAAAGCGCGTAAAGAAATCTGCAACTGATTCATCGGCTTTCTGCTTACACGAGGCTAGCATATTCCAGTCAATCTTTTTAGGAGGAATGATGGTCTTCAACTTAGTCAGAATAGCAGCGGGGAGATCTAAAATAATCTGAGGTGGTTTCTGCGCAGGCTTTCTCTCCCTATCCTCAAGTTCAGACCATCGAGCCTTAAAAGTGGCAACATCATCTACCTTCCGCGCGGATCGCCACATATCTGGTGGTAGAATAAGCCCAAAGAACAAATCTATATCCGCTAAGGTCATAATACAAGAATTCAAGGCCCCCTCGACTAAAAGGCCGCTGGATTCTTGCGGGGATCAGGCAACGCATTCTTTAATGCCATGACGTCAGCCCTGTGCCAGGGAGTATAAACCCAATTATATACAAAATATCCCTTAGCATCGGCGGAGGTAATATCCGAGCTAGTCCCCGCTCCTTTAGGAGGAACATACAAAGGCGCCGCCTCGCGCATTGGTTTAGCATGCACTGGATCGCTCTTATCTGATTGAGAGATGGATGAATGGCCGCCTCCAGTACGCGAATCCGACCGCCTTTCCTCCTCAAGATGTTGGCGCGCTTTCTCTTTAAGGTCTGCTGCCGCATCCCGCAACGCAAACAGTCGCCGAACTGCTTCAGGCGCCTTAGAGGGAGAGAAAACACCATTACGCAATGCTTTAGCATCCAATACCACATCGCCAGGTTCAAAGACGCTGGAATATTTCCGAAAGGCACCAATCAAAAAATACAACCTTTCTCTATCCTGCCACGACTCCCAAGAAGCCAACAGTTCATCAAGGTATAACTTGCCCTTACATGCACGATAGGAAAACTGGCGAAGCTCACCCATTCGCTCAGCCGATAACATGGACCGCGTGTCTACCTTACTCGAACCCGATCCAGAATCTTGTGGCCTCGGGGCAGACGCGCCAACATAAGGAGGCGGAGAACGATCTAATAAATAAAAATCATCGCCAATATTATTAAGGACAGGATAGAGTGGCTGACGAACAGCATATTGACCCGAGACTTGTAACCTATGTTCTTTCTCTTGTTTCTCCGTCTGTTCTCTTTCCTCCCGACGCTTTGCTTCCTGCGCTCTCACATGATCATTCTTTCGTTGCTCTTTATCAACCAGCGCTTTCTCGCGTTTCTCTCGCTCACGCACTTCCTTCACCCATAGTCGCACACATTCAAACATATCTTGCCGCGCACGCCGTTTACACATACACTGTTCCACATACTCAATCTTACGTATATCAAACGACCCATACAACGGCCACCGTAACTCAGGATCCTTTCTGGTATATTTCCTCCATACTGCGCTGTACATTATGGAGGAAAGACCATGCTTCACATACATATCCCTATTAGGAGTCCCCTCTGGGGGAGCTGGAGCAGATTCCTCGAGGTTTAACCGGTTTCCAAAACAGCAGCACCACTTACGGAGTGCGCTAAAAGCAGGCATGCTCAAAAATAATGCAGAATATGCAGTATTATCAAAAAAATGGCACTTAAACGTTGTGCTGGTCAAAGTTACACAGTTCCGGAGAAATATCTCCACATTACCTGCCTATATGTGTTGCAACGCATATATTCTCATAATAATCAATACAAGATATGACCGGTCATCACAAATCAAACTCAAATAGCCAACCCAGGCTTCAAGAACTCGGAGCAAGTACCGTACAACGGTTCTTACCAATCAAGAGTCCAGATTCCAACTGCCAAGCTCCGAAATTCGCCCAAACGGCTGTCACGGCAGAACCGACAGAAGAGGTCTCAGTCGAGGACCGGCGCCACCCAGATGGTCAGCTCGGAAGGGAAGGAAGAAAAACCTCGGGATGCCAGGACTAAAGTGCCTCTGGCAGTGATCACATCCCCGGCCAAATTCCTCACCTTCGTCGCGACCAATCCTTCGAGCATCCGAGTCGCCGATGAGCCCCACGTGACGGGCGCCAATTGATGAGTACAGGCCCCAGCTAGGCCCGCAGGACACAAGGGTTCGCTCTCCTGCAATGGAATCTATAAGGAAGTTGGCACGGAAACTGCAAAGTACAAAGACAAGGTTTATTAACCCTTAAGGGTGGTCCTACAATCCATACAATACCCTTCAGTATTGCATAGAGTAGCACAAAGAACTTGCATACACGGTCCCCTTTTATACACAACAGAGGGGCTCATAAGTGGGAGGGCACGACATGAGACGAGGAATGTTACCTTTTATGGACATTTGCAATACAAGATCGATATGTGGGCGGAGCTGACATACTCCTCAAGCCCGCGAAAACATGGTCAAGCAAGGACTAACTGATAACAGATGTGGTCAAGTCTGGGCATGCGCCAGACGGACAAAGGAACTATTTATAGACTGTTACTAGGCAGATTACAAGAGCAACTAACACAAAGATAAGACTCTCCTCGTGTTGAGCACGTGGAGACATGACAGTACAAAATGAAGTCCAGACTTCAGTCAACATAACAAAAGGAACATGTGTAAGGGAGGAGAATTCATGTCTTTAGTAAATGCTTAATCACATCGAAGTTGCAATTTACAACAACAGGGCACAGAAATAAAACAAGGGAACAAGGGGGAAAGAACAAATAAGGCAGAAGCAATACAATTACGGTGGGAAAAACAAGGGCAGGAATGGCAAGGGAAACAGAAGGCAAAAGGGCACAGGGCACAGAAATCAAACAAGGGAACAAGGGGGAAAGAATAAGTAAACAAATAAGGCAGAAGCAATACAATTACGGCGGGAAAAACGGGGGCAGGAACGGCGAGGGAAACAGAAGGCAAAAGGGCACTGGGCACAAAAATAAAACAAGGGAACAAGGGGGAAAGAACAAATAAACAAATAAGGCAGACACAATACAATTACAGCAAAAAACAAACCTATGGCCTACCACTGGCCACCAGGGATGAGGCGCAGGTGGTAGACTACGGGTGGAGGAGGGCATTGAACTCGCGTCAGTGCAGCTGCAATGGGCTGGGAGACACGGGCGAACAGGTGGTGCTGTTGTGGCGTGGGGGAGACCTGCCTGTAAAGGGTCGCTTCCCTGATGAAACCCAGACCCCTCTTATCTGTGAATTTATGCCTTGAACTATTAACCCTCTTCCAGGAATGTTCAATGGCCTCCTCTGACTTAGCCCCATGCCACACTCTGCATGGAATTATCTCAGACCACCAGAGTTCATTGCCCCATGTATTTACTGATTTTACCCAAGTCAGCTTTCATGGCTTGTAAGAGTGACCTCCTCTCCATGGCAATGAGGTTGTTGCCCCCCAGGTGTATCACTAAGAAATTAGGGGGAACCCCCCCTGGACTAGTCTCTGTTCCAACCTGTTCCTGAGGCTGTTCCATCTCATTCCGGGGAAACCCATCCACACAAACTGTGTTTGTGAAGATCCCAGCGTCCAATTCCGGCGCGCAGCCCACTGCGCTACCCTGGAGACAAATGAATGCCCGATCACCCATACTTGGAATCCTAGTAAAGTAAAGGACACCATTTTTACACTCTGCTTCTTTAATGTACATTGTAATCACACATAATTCGACATTTAGTACCCTCAAAGTCACTACACACTATAATTACTATATACAAAATTGCCTTCAAGGGTGGATGTAACGTTCGAAGCAGTGAAACTCCCAACGTCACACCTTTTTTTACCCTCCAGCTTTTTTATACCCTCCGGCTCCATGCCTGCCTTGAACGCAGCCGTGGCTGCCCAGATCCTGAAGGAGTGACTAGAGTATTTTTTGTCAGGATGGGCAAGCCCTGCCCGTGCTAAGCAAGCCCTCATTATGCACTCTATCTGGTTTTTAGTCAGGTGCCCCTGGTCGGCGTGAATCAGGAAGTAGCCAGGGACGTTGGGACGTAGCGCCAAGTACTCTTTTACCTTATCGACTGGCCAGTATCTTTGATCCCCTAGAGGCCTTAGTACCACACCGGTCCCTCGCCCTGTCTGATCAGTTTTGGACTTTCTGATATGAATGGACAGGGTACCTTCCAGGATGACATCCTGTCTACTTAAGGCATCGCCTCACCTATCTGTCTTGGACATGGCCACCAGTTCACTGATTCGAAAAGCCCCAAAGAACGCCAGACAGAAGGCCGTTGAGAAGAGTCTGGCCTCAAACTGTGAATAGGTGACCTGCTCAATCACATCCAACATGCCCTGAAGTGTGGGAAAATCAATGGGGGCCCTGTTGTCTGGGACCCTGACCTCCTCCCTGGCCCACCCTTGAGGGCCGCCCTGATGAGGAAAGACTTGGTTGGAACGTGCCCTCCCCTTAGTTTGGCGTCATGCCTTACTGCCACCAAGTGGCCGCACACCCAAGAATGGCTCCTCCCCTGTTCCTTTGCCCATATTACGAATGCCTGCACTCTATGTTCCAGGGGTAGCGAGGAGTGGCCCTGAGTTTGTGAAACTACCCAGAATGTGGCACGGTGTGCCTTATATCTCTTCCTGGTACCTGGTGCCAGAGAGCGTTCTTCCAGTGCTATCAGTCGCTGTTCCACTGCAAGATCCGCCAGAGGTGTGCCGGGAAGAGGGTCATCTCCACTCTCGCTCACGGCCAGGCCTCCCGGAAACAGAGCCACTGAAAACGAGAGAGAGCATCTGCTGCCACATTCTTGACCCCCTCAATATGCCTTGCCCTAAACTCAACATTGCAGCGCAGGCATGCCCTGACTAACTCTCTCAGCAAACACAGCACCAACGGGCACTTGGCTGTCTGCCCATTGATGGCCTGCAACACCGCCATGTTATCAGACCAGAATAGAACCTTTCTGTCTGATAAAGCATCGGGCCACAAATGTAATGCAATGACAATGGGGAACAATTCAAGGACAGTGATGTTTGCCGTGATGTTACGCTTGCTCCAGGTGTTGGGCCACTCCTGGGCACACCATTCGGTACCCATTATTGCCCCAAAGCCCTCTCTGCCTGATGCGTACATGAAGAGGCAGAGCTCCAAACTCTCTGCCCAGGATGCTCGCCAGATCACCGTTCCATTAAAATACATAAGGAACTCGCGCCACATTGCAAGGTCCTTCTTCAAACCTTTCCCCAGCCGAACCAGGTAATGATTCTTGCTGACTTTCGCTGTTGCCCTAGCTAGTCTTCTGGCAAACACCCTACCCGCCGGGATCACTCTCGCTGCAAAATTCAGCTTCCCAAGTGGCATTGAATGGCACCCAGGTAAGCTTTGTCCTTCTCTAGCAATGCCTGAATGTCCTGATGCAGAGCCTGCACCTTCTCCACAGGGAGTCTGGACTTGCCCTTAATCGTGTCCAGCTTGATGCCTAAAAAAGTGAGAACCTGCGCCGGACCCTCAGTCTTACCAGGTGCTAACGGGACCCCTAAGTGCCTCGCCAGGTCTTGAAAACACTCCAGGCCCCTGCGACAATCCTACGTACCTGCGCCCCCAATGAACAGAAAGTTGTCCAGGTGATGGGTCACTCCCTTGACGTTACATGTACCAGAGAGCACCCACTGAAGGACAGAGCTGAAGGCCTAGAAGTAGGCGCAAGACATGGCGCACCCCATGGACATGCATCTGTCAAAGAAGAATACACCCTGCCACTTGAAGCTCAGAAGATGCTGGATTTCCGGTTGGACCGGCAGAAGGTGGAATGCTGACTCGAGGTCTGCCTTTGCCAGCCATGCCCCCCTGCCCGCTCTCCTCACCCTGTCCACTGCCATATCTAAGGAGCAGTAGGAAACCAAACACATCCCCTCCTCTAACCAGTAGTTAACTGAGTTGCCTTCAGGGTAGGACAGGTGATGGATCAATCGGAAGGCCCCTGGCTCTTTCTTAGAGACCACCCCCAGCAGGGAGATTAAAAAATTCTGGAGGGGGGGCTGCTTAAAGGGGCCCGCCACCCTACCCAGGGCAGCTTCCTTCTGAACTTTCTCCATTACTACCGGTAGCTCTCTGGCAGACCTAAGGTTCTCTGCATCCCTGCAAACTAAAGGACCTAGATATGGTATTTTGAATCCTTCCATAAAACCATCTGCTAGGAGCAGTCTGTCCTTGGGGTTCGGGTAGTCTTGGATCGGGGGAGGAGGTTGGAAATGATGATGGGGAACCTTGGAGGACACCACCCGGGAGGGTGAGCCATGGGTGTCAGCATTGAGTGATATTGGAAGTGCATGGGAGGGTGAGTCTGGGGAGGGCTGGACACCAAAACTGGACTACTTGTCTTGCCGTCCTGCAAGTGTTGGGAGACCCTCTTGGTGTTACAAGAGGTGGCTGGATGAGTGGACCCACACTTACTGCAGCTGTGGGCAAACTTGCAAGCTTTGCCCCAGGAGCAGGACCCCGCATTGTACAACCTACAGGTGCCATTGTTAAATCTTTTACCCCCTTGCTTCTGACCACCTCCCTGACCTCCTCAAAAGGGCTGCTTGAACTAGCCTTTCCTTGCCTGATTCTGACCCTTGGGCATGTCTCCCCCTTTCGTGTTCGTGCTTTTCTTATCCTTACTTTCAGACGTGCCTTTCCCCATGTGCTGGACCCAGAGCCGAACCTCCATTTGGTCCCACCCCAGTTCGGGACACATTGCCATCTTTTTCCGGAATCCACGATCATAGTTGTACCAACCCATCCCACCATTCATTTCCGCCTCACTGGTTATGGTGCGGTCGTACTGCTCTAGGTATTTTTCCATTACAAGAAATCCGGGTGGGCCGCCACAATAAACAGGCCGGCAGGGGGGCGAGGGACCCGGAGTGACCGGATGCTCCCCACCCGCACTGAAAGTGCCTCCAACCAGGCACGAAACCGAGGGGGCACAGTGCCAACTGGCACAGTGTCAACCGGCACAGCGGGCGGAGCCTCAAGAGGTTATCTTACGGGGAAGAAGGCGGAGTCTTTCACAGTGATGTAAACCCTCCGGCACCCATCCGACCAAGCGGCCCACCATTGAATATAATTGTCCCGCACGAGCAACATCAGAACCAAGGACACTGAGAGCCAGGGTGGCCACTGGTAACTGTGCAAATTCAGGTCGGTGTAGGGCCTCCTGCTGGACGGAACACCGGTGGGAGGGAGGCCCATGCGGGTGGAAAGCAGGCAACAGGGAGGTGGGGTGCCCCAGCAGCTCAGCCTGCTCTCCCCGCTACCGAGCGGAAGCAGCCCCCCACCACCGCAGGTCACCCCGGGGCAACACGCGGGCCAAACACAATCACCCGCAAAACCCCTGGGCCCAATTCAGGCCGGCACACTCAAGCTGAGGGGCATTCCATATGCCTCCACCTCTGTTCCCCCTCCCTGGTCAGCACAGTGTTGGCCTCGATCAGGGAGGGGTGCCGCTGCCATAGCCCTTTAGGAGCTGACTCCCCCACACCGGCAGGCCGTCTCCCAGCCGAAGCCAGTCACGCAACCCAGCCTCGAGGGAGGGGGGTGGGGGGGTGGATCAACACTCCCCGCGACAGTGGCAGCTACTAGGGAAGTCTGAAATGGCGACAAAGGGCAGCCACACGATGGTGTGTCCAGCGCGAAAAGAGGATGCCAGGATGGCGGGGGAGGTCTATATACCCCCCCAATCCTCAGCGCGCTGGAAATGACACACCTAGTGCACCACAGGCCAGGCTGGAGGACTCCTCCCTTAGTCCCCGCAATTAGAGAAGGGGTGGGTTGGTGCCCAGCTGGCACTAGAGGGCCACCCTCTTGAGTGACCCCCTGCGTGGGCCATGGGCAGCCGCATTTCCCCCTGCGCTGGCGCTAAACTTAGCAGACTATCTCCAACGCAGGCATCCTTGCACTGTAATGCAAGGGTGTCTGCGTGCAGGGGAGGATTGTTTATGTGCAGGAAGGTCTCCCTTCCTCCACATAAACAATCTTTCAATTCTGTTTTGTACCTTTTATGTGTGCTGTTAACGCAGCACACATAGAAGTTGTAAAACGTCATTTTTAAAAAATTGTTTATGTGAAGTAAGGGTCACCTTCCGGCACATAAACAATCAATGGCAATTTACTGTTTCTATGTGTGCTGCACAACGTAGCACACATGGAAACAGCAAAAACGAGGAGAAATAATGCATTTCTCCTCGTTTCACCTGTTTAAGACCAGGTTTTCCCTCACCTTAAATTTGCCACAGCCTACTATTTAGGTTTCCCTTGTAAATATGGGGCAGCATCAAAATCAATGGGTGTTACAGTGGAACGCCCACCGCAACACCCATTGCCATCTCCTTTCACGCTAAGTACAGAGTGAAAGGGTGCCTTATTTACAAGGCAGCGTTAAGCCACATTAAGTGGCTTAATGCTGCCTTGTAAATAAGGGGAAAGTCACGTGGTGGCGATAGGTGCTGCCTTGTAAATAAGGCTGAAAGTGGGGGTGATAGGGGCTTGTAAATACGCTCCTTAGAGTCTGAAGGGGGCTCTCAGCACAGGAATGCTCTTCTAAGTGAAGCGATCACAGCAGTACGAGCTTGATTACTTGTGTCAGATGGTTGTCTGATGGCATATTGATGCCAAAAAATAGAGTGAGGACAGAATATCATGCATTGATGGCCGGTGCAGGTAAGAGCAGTTGGGCTGGAGGGGGGGAGTCGATAGACGACGATGAGGGAAAATAACCTTTAAAAAAGAAAGCCACTTAGCTTGCACTTGCTGCAGGGAGCGCAAGGTAAGTGGTTTTATTTTTTTTAATGTTATTTTCACTCGTCATCTGTCAACTCCCCCCGCCCACCCCACATCACTTCCCTGCACCGGCCATCACTGATATCGTGTGAGAATATTGAGTACCAAAAAAGTGCAAATAGGTAAGTATAGATTGCTATCCTTAAGGAGACATCTATGTATCTTGAAGATATATGTATTGTCAAGGTACATACATGTGGAGTTAACCTCATCGATGCTCAGGACAGCTCCCGGCCATCATGAGTCACGGTAGTCGTGTGTTCATGACGGCCGGGAGCCGTCCGACCGTTGCCGCTCCGCCCACGTGTGGCTAATTCCCCGCCTGCGCGAGCGAATTAATTGGTGGGCGGAGTTCGGACGGCTCCCGGCCGTCATGAGCACATGCCCACCGTGATTTATGATGGCCAGGAGCCGTCCTGGGTACCTAAGCGCCACGCAGAATTTGCTGCGCGGCGCAGGGGTTAAGCATAGTGAATCTTTGCTCACCCATAGAAACTTTCCCTCATGATATTTTTGTCCTTAATATTCTTGATACAATATTTTTTCCACACGGTATTTTTGACTCAATATTTTTTCTGAACACCGTGTGCCAAACAAAGCAGTGCTCTTGTGGTAACTATTGCAGAAGGATTCCCCATAACCAGAGCACTGGTGAAAGCAGAGTGCATGTTAGTGCAATGGTCAGTCCTGGTCCAAAAAGCACTACTGCGCAAGAAAGGTCTAGTTACTGCATCCTGCCCCCTTTTTAAGTCAATCCTTTGCTCAGTCTCCTCTGACTTTCCTCATCGCACTGTTCACTTCTCGCAACCCACTCTGATCCTTAATATCACACAGCCAATTAGTCCATCCTAAGCTTTGGGCATCCTGCTCATTGGCACGATCACAATCCTTTCCGGTATCTCGTCAATATAAAACAAGTCCACTGAATCTCAGGGCCATTGTCTCTCTCAACAATTCAAGATGATTCTCAAGTTCAAGCCCTTGCAATAAACTGATTTTGAGCCCCTAAAATCTGCACAGACAATACCTGTAGAACCCTACTGCTGTATGCGAGGCAACTATTTCAACATTGGACTACTAATTATTTGTCACCATTTTTCAAAACCCTTTAAGTGATATCCCACCAAAGCTACCATTTATCAATCCCACTGTGTCCTATAGATAAATTCATCTCCCCTGCCAACCAATGAAAATATGTGAAGGTTTTATGTTCTAAATCCTATGTGTGACAGATAAATATATGCAAGTGCAAGCAAGTTTTTGTGGAATGGGAAGCAATGATCTTCGATCTGCAAGGGACAAGAGCCCTCATTCCTTTGGAAATTTACAAGGTGGTCACCTTCAAAGATCATAATTTACAAGATGATCTCTTGCTTTTTCTTGCTTTGTCTAAATTAGACCATGATGGCAAAGACACTGCATGAGAGAGAAGCTCTTGCCATTGTAGTTCACACCTTTAATAGTGGTGCATGGGGATTACAGTGGTGCCCGACTTTGCTCCAAAAGCTAGGAGAGAGCTGAATAGGCACCCCTTTAAAAATCATAATGCATTAACAGTCCACTTCGGCTCCCAGGACACAGCTGCCTCTTCAATTAACTGTTCATTTTATCTTTGCCTTTGCATTGACACTGTCCATCACTCAGTTGCCGTTTGGCTATGTTCAAGCTATACAAATACAACTGACAATCATACATACATTTTACGGTGTATGTTTGGATCCACCCTAAACCCAGAGACAACGCTACTGATAGAACTCCGATCTGACGGATTTTTACTGTAAGGTTAATAGTTTCCAGGAAAGGTCATATCCAATGAAAAATAGGTGCTGAGGGAAATTCTTGTTTCAGCATTATTGCCGATGAGGACAGACTTAACTACAGGATTGCAGAAACTATGACCATGTTGAATCCTGTGGCCACAGTAGATGAAGGAAATGGATGGCATGGTCACCGCTACTGAGAAAGCTATGATGTCAGGGTCAAAAAGCTCTGTTGCAAAGTAAGTACTGTGGAAAAAACATGAAACAAACTGGCTCTTATGCTGAGTAAGATACTCATTCCATAGTTACTGGTGCTACAGAAATTTTTCGTCACATAAGAAGAAAGGAAATGTCTTAGGCAAACATCAAAACAGCTGAGAAAACTTTCATAGCCTGCAGAGATCAAAGATATCAAGTGACCACACCAGACAGATAACTATCTCTCTTAATGTAGGTTTGTCGGTGGGTTTGTATCCAAATGTGGGACGAAGGATGATGTTGGGGGAAATGGTACTCCTTTGGATGAAGGAGCCCTTGCAGGAAGTTCAAGAAAGGTTGATGATTGTTTACGAGGATAACATTACCTATGGAAGAAGGGGAACAGCCATTTCAATGTGGTTTTTACCACGCGTTGCAATTACATCGCATGCGTTACAGTGCATGTGATGTTACAACGCATGGTAAAAACCACGCATACCATTACATCGCATGCGCTTTTACAACGCATACGATGTAATGGCGATCCACGTCGTTGTAAGGAAACTGAGGCTGTTTCCTCACTGCGACGTGGACCTCTGACGACGCAGGAAGCAGGAACCGGGAGCAGAGAAGGCGACGCTGGAACCACGAGGAAAGAGGTATGGGTGATTGTGCTTGGGGTGGGGGTAGTGGTTTAGGGTAGGGTAGTGTAGGGGTGGGAGTAGTGTGGGTAGTGTAGTAGTGTAGTAGTGTTTTAGGGTTTAGGGTAGTGTAGGGGTGGTTGTAGGTTGGATAGTGTAGTAGTGTTTTAGGGTTTAGGGTAGTGTAGGGGTGGGAGTAGTGTGGGTAGTGTTTGAGGGTTTAGGGTAGTGTAGGGGTGGGAGTAGTGTGGGTAGTGTTGTAGTGTAGTAGTGTTTTAGGGTTTAGGGTAATGTAGGGGTGGGAGTAGTGTGGGTAGTGTTGTAGTGTAGTAGTGTTTTAGGGTAGTGTCGTGGTGGGAGTAGTGTGGGTAGTGTTGTAGTGTAGTAGTGTTTTAGGGTTTCGGGTTGTGTATGGGTGGTTGTAGGTTGGCTAGTGTAGTAGTGTTTTAGGGTTTAGGGTAGTGTAGGGGTGGGAGTAGTGTAGTAGTGTTTTAGGGTTTAGGGTAGTGTAGGGGTGGGAGTAGTGTGGGTAGTGTTGTAGTGTAGTAGTGTTTTAGGGTAGTGTAGTGGTAGGAGTAGTGTGGGTAGTGTTGTAGTGTAGTATTGTTTTAGGGTTTAGGGTAGGGGAGTAGTGTGGGTAGTGTAGTAGTGTTTTAGGGTTAGGGGTAGTGTAGGGGTGGGAGTAGTGTGTTGTGTAGGTGTAGGGGTAGGATTGTCACTTACCTTGCATACCTTTACCACGAGTATAGCTTTACCACGCATGCCTTTGCGTTGAAATGACATGTGTGGTAAAGGCATACTCGTGGTAAAAGTATGCCATGTAATGGCATGCGATGTCATTGACATCGCGTAGTAATACCCGCATCGTAATGGCACGCGTGGTATTGGTATGCGATGTAATGACATACATCCATGTAAGAAGAGACTGTTCCTACTTCTTTTTGGCCATCGACAGTTATGAAGTATGACAGATCAGGAAGATATTGGTATAATCTTTGTGAGAGAGGTTTTAGGAGTGAAAAATCTTGCTCCAAGAGGAGCAGTGGGATGGATAGAGTTAGAACTGAGGCAAACTCAGAATTTCCTTTTAAAAGGGTTGCTGAAAAGAATATTAGCCAAAAGCACGTCCGATTATGGTGCATTTTTCTAATTAATAAAATACAATATTGCAGATCAAGGGTAAGGACGTGGAATTTCATATGGTAGGCATGGAGGGAAAAGTTGGGGGAAAGAAAATTAACACCGGGACTGCAGATGATTATTTGCATGTCAATAATCGCAGTATTTTGGCCTTGAAAAAGAATGTGTCGGATCAGGCTCTCTATAGGCACCTAACTTTGTAAAACAATCCAGCAGGAGGGATGCTCATCCTCCTAGAAAGGTGTAAGTGCACCAAGAGTGCTGCTTCGATTATCTCCGACACTCTCTGGGTGGTCCAGTGCACGGGTCTACCAAAGAGTTGGCACCTTGCATTCTGGACTGCATTGCCTCAACACAGGGTCCGATGTACAAATCCTTTGGAGTTCATAAAGCCTGTGATTAATTAAACCACAGGGTTGGTTAGGTAAATGGCTTATTTGAATGTACTAAACCATTTTGTGGTTAGGTAAGTGTTTACAGAATCACAGAATGGGTTTAGAAATGCATACGAATCACAATCTGGAGGGGAAGGGCCTGATTCACAAAGGTGAACTTACACATTGTGTATGTTTATGCCTTTCCAGTATTCACAAAACTGCATTGTAACATTAAGTTTATGAGTGTGGAGACTTTGAAGAGCTCCATTTTCTTATCATTTAATTTTTCTTACTGTATTGCCAGCTGAGCTGAGGTTAGGGCTGGGGTGGGGCCATGCTGACAAGTGTCACGTCAGCAGTAGGTAGGTTGGCCATTTCAGGCCAGCCAAACAAACATGCACACTTAGGTTTCTCCAACCCAGCTGTGTTGTACAGCCCGGTTGGAGATAAGCTGCAGGCTCCCTGTGCCTTAGCGAGCATTAAACCAGCCCACTCTGGCCAATTAAGGTTCTCGTGTCTTGCTAGCTATTCATGAGAGCAGCGGCTGGATTGGGTGGGGAGACTGTGCAGTGTAGCCCGTCCACTTCTGGGATCAACGAGGCGACCGGCAGTGGAAGGTAAGTCTTGTTATTATATTTTATTTTTAAAGCCCAAGTCCGCCCCTCCCCCACCCTACCACTTTACTATAGTGGCTGCCACTACTGATAAGTTATCAACTCCTCAAAGAAGGTGGTAATCCAACCACAAAGGTGAAAGGGTTTCTCACCTCAATCCTCAGGCTCCGTGCCCAACCCAGGTGATAATCCAATCACAAAGGTGAAAGGGTTTCTCACCTCAATCCACAAGGCTCCCTGCCCAACCCATCTTTCATCGATCTTGCAACCCTTGCTATGGCTCCACTCTCATACTTGGTATCCACTCCTTCATCCACCAGCTAATTCTAGTCCTACCTCCAGCTTCCTGCTCAGACATTCCCTTAGAATCCACATCATCAGCCTGTTCTCACCCTGCTCCTGCTTGGAGTTCTTTATTAGGCCCCTTCCCAGTCCTCTTCAATCGCCTCCACCATGTTGCCACTACCATGCGTTTGATGGCAGTAGTAAGAAAACATTGGCAAACTCGCCTCTGTCATCTATTGGCTTTGCCAATGGTTTTTATCCATGCTGCATAGCATACCTGATGCTGTGCAACATTGCTATTTTTTTAAAACCTTTGATGCGGCCGCCTCTGACATTTTGTAGGTGTGCGCACCACACATGTGCATACCTACTAAACGATGCAGGATTTTTCCCTTTTTAACTGCCAGTCCAGGTTGTATCGGTAACTAAACGTTGAATTAAATACAGACAAGCCTTTTATGGGTTTTTAAAGTGTCAGTTGAGGGTGAAAAGGAAGCAACCAGTTGGAGGGGGCGTTAGCAACATTGGGGAGGATGGGGTAACGTGGAAGCAACACAGAGGAGGATTAAGAGACACCAAAGCAACATTGGGGAGGGATGGTCAAACAACATGGAGGAGGGTGTGAGGAACAGAAAAGCAAGAGGCAAGAAGAGCACAAACAAGTGCTGCAGGGAGATTTGCGGGAAGACGCATTCAGGTGACAGAGAGTAACACAGAGTGCAGTGGGAGAGAAGTACACCAGGGAGAAAGCTTGAAAACTTATGCAGTCTCATGGAATGCTTAACACAAAATAAAACATAAGTGCTTGTAATTGAAGAAGTAGAAGCAGAGATGACAGCCATTCACAGAGATAGTAAAGATGCAATGTTCCATGGGAGGGACAAATGCAAGATTGGTAACGGGGAACACAAATGAGAAGGAGGCAAATGAGAGTGGCAGGAAAGCCAACTAATGTTAAGAATTGGGTGGTCTCCAAGACCCTCTGTGTTCTTGTTAAGCCACAGTATGCCTCGCAGCTGACAGCATATGTGCTGTCTAGTATGCATGGCCTTAAAACCTGCTTTTGAACTCCACATTTTGCTTGATACTGTCCAGTCATTAGGGAGAGATTAGTTTTAAGTGCATTATTACATATAAAACCTGCATGTTTGTTGCCATGCAATTCTTCAAACTCCCTCCTTCTCAACTTTCTGCTAGCTCACGCACAGTACATGTATCTTAATTATGTCTGGGTTTGTTTAGCACTTGGAGAACAGGCATTTGCCTTTGCGAAACAAAATTCACTGTAAAATATGTGTAAGAGTTTGGTTGTTCCCTTACCAGATTTCACATCAAACAAAATCCATATTTCCCTTGACCAGCACTGTTAATATAAAGTTACCCTGCAATATTTGAATGAAAATCTATTATAATTTGTTCTTTGTAGTCATAGAGTCCAGCTGTGGAGTCTACAGTCCATGGAATAAAATGGCAGGAGGCCTGCCAGTAAATCCTTCATCTCTGATGGGCTCGCTCAGCTAGAACGTTGACTGTGTGGGGTACACTTCCCAGAAAATACGAGTTTAAAGCGACGCCTTGAGGAGGAGGCTTCTCATTTGATCAGCGAAACCACTTTATATTTCTAATCTAGCACATTAGCGAGATAACTGCTTGATTTCGGCAATTAAACTGCATATGTTAACATTACTCTACTTTCATGCTGTATAAAACTGCGGTAAATGATAGAGCCATTAAACACTGGAAAGGCACAGAAGATGGAGGAGCATGCTTGTAATGTCTATTAGCGCATGATTTAGAAAGTCCCGCACACCCCAATCAATCAGGGAGCGGAAAACGCAGTGATGAACGCCTTGTAAAGCATTGTGGTCACTGGTGGCTGCATTCAACTATCTTGCTGATTAACGTCAAGGCCAGAGTCATGGTGGAATTCCTGTGTAGTGTTGGGCTCGCATGTGGCCGTAGAGCAGAAGTCTTCAAAGTGAGGGGCGGTCCCCCCTGTGGGGGCCTTAAAAGATCCCAGGAGGCGGCGCCACGCTCTGGCCAAGAGAAGCATCATGCTTTGTTTTAAGCGATAAATGAGTGGCAGTAAGCCACTTATTATTGGGCCTTCACTAACCACTTTTGTCATTTATATCCTGACTGGGAGTATGTGTAAAAGGGCTAACAGAACTTAACTAATTGTCAATTTAACAGAATAATTGTGGAATTACTGAGGAGGGCCCAATGATTTTTTGTATTTTACACGAGTGGCATTGAGAAGTTTGAAGATCACTGACATGGAGGGAAGAGCCTGGGGTGTAGGGGCTCCACGTACACCCCTGACTTTCTATTTCACCGTGACCAATAAACATCTGTGAGATATGGGAGCATCAGGAGCCCCTCATCGTATTCTGTAGGGAGGACCATCATTTTGTGTTATACAACTCGATCATAATGAAGCAGAGAATCATGGATCAACAATTAATGGAGGAGGCTGAACAAGCCACTTTTTTCAGAACCCAGGTTGTGGACAGCCACTGATGTACTAATGGACAGGGTGAGGCATAGAAGTAAGGGGCCAGTACCAGAGAAGTGAAAGCAAGCCTCACTTTGGCTCCTTTGTTCGGGTGCCAAAATTAAATTGGCCCCCAAAGAGCAAAGCAGATATCTAGAAAACGGTACAATAAGGGAAATGAACAGTAAAACCAGTCCACCTGGACATAAAACCATCACACAACTGCTAAAAAACTGCTCCACACACTGATGTGTTAGACCAGCCCATCAGGCACTGCCTGATTGCCCTATAGGTCAGTCCGGTCCTGCCTGTGTCCACTGCAGGTGCTGCATCAAGCCTAGAAATATTTGGAGGCAGGTGGCAGATAGAAGAGGTGATGGATAAATGATGACAATGTATTAGGAAGAGATACATGCAGTCTGTAATCCATCTGTACTACGTTCAGACAAAACAAGCCCTGGCAAAGCTAATAGATCAGGGTTTAAGGTGCTAAGAAATGTAAGGACGGGCAGGTACAATCATGTTAATAACAAGGAGCCAACATAGGGAGTGGCAAGGAAAAGTAAAAAAATTGTCATACATTGCAGTGCATGCATTCCATTGGAAGTTGAAGAATACACCAAAATGGTCAATAGCATTAAGTGAGAAATACTTGTCTGGGTGAGCCAAGGTGTAAGTGTAATTGATGAAATTTCAAGCCAGTGACTAAAAGAAACTTGTCAAAAAAGCCAATGGTTGAAACGGGTGAACACAAGTCCACTGTATGTATACCGTGCTGTCAAACCCTGGCCTAAAAAACACAGTCTGATTGAAGAATGATTATTCTACTATGATTATTAATTTACCCTGTTGACTAAGTTGGAGGTTTATGAGGCACATGCCACTTAATTATGAGACATAAGGTATTTATGATAATAATAAGATTAATAGGGATACCTATCTATAAAACGCCCACTCAATCAACATGTGTAATGTAATGTCATGCTCCATTCGAAGGGCCACAGGGCAAACAGGGGCACCTGCACTCAGTCATGAGGGCTGTGGTCATTTGCTTCTGATATCCCAGGGTAGGTCCTACCTTGGCTCTGCAAACTGGGCCAGGTGCAACCCCTTCAGCACGTGACACTCAGTAGTAGACTGTAGTAAGGAGCCAGGAAACAGGTGATGTCTTGAGTAGATTTATTGTAGGGTTACATGGAAGAGGAGCTAGCTTGGAGGCAGCCAGTTCCAACAGACACCAACTCAAGAATAAACCATGTACATTTTAAAGTATCTAAGCAGCAGGAGAACATTCTAAAGGAAACCAATGCATAACAATTAAAGATTAACAATAATAGAAGGATTAATAAAACAGTTAACCATTATCTGTCTTAACAGATTACTACATTACCTTCCCTTCTTCTAACAAGAAAAAAAAAAGAAAAAGATAAAAAAAACATTAATCTCTATACCTAGCAGGTTTAACAAAAACACGGGAACTCCTCCTGGCATTCCTTGGGACAGCTTCTGTCCCGACAGAAAAGCTACTATCATGTTTGGAGGATACATGCTGAGCAGAACATTGAACTTTGGCTACCTTGCTTAGGTTCCCCAAAATCCACCTTTGACTTGAATAGCATTGCCCACCATCTTAATTACCTTTAACGGTGGTCCAAATTTGCTTTCACCTTTGGTAACATGCACAGACTTCTTGATTTTAACAGTATCCCCAACCTTAAGGATAGTGGTCTTCGAACCTCTCTTATTGTCAAAACAATCTTTTTGCTTAGCTTGGGTGGAAGAAACATTACCTTTTATAATAGACATCAATTTCAGGACATCTGACTCAGCATTAATTCACTTGGACATCCACTCTGGACGAAAAGATGTATTTGGCTTTCTTCCCTTCATCAATTCTAAAGGAGACACTATGGTGGATGAATGTAGGGTGGTTCTATAAAACCATATCATGCTGTTAAGGGATTTAACAATATCTTGGTTGCTAGCTTTAGCCCATTTCACGCAGTCCCCAATCACTCGATTCATCCTTTCAACACGTCCATTCCCTTGAGGATGATAAAGAGAATTTTTTATATGCTTTACATCAGAAACAGACAAGAAAGATTCAAAATCTTTACTGACGAACTGTTTCCAATTGTCTGAAACAAGTATTTCAGGAAATCCTTCCCTAGACCAGACCTCGCTTAAAAAATCCATACTTTTAGTGACCGCTTCCCTGACAAGTTTGTACTCAGGCCACTTGGATGCATAATCAACAAGAACCAAAATAAATCTTGAATTACCATTAAGTGTCATATAAGGTCCCATGACATCCACACCTAGTTTCACCCAAGGACGGTCAGGACACTCAACAGGCATAAGAGGAGGAACTGAAATTTTAAGGGATTTGTCTGATGATCTGCAAATACAACAATGCATTACAAACTCATCAATTACTGAGTCCATTCCCGGCCACCAAAACATGTCACGAATGCGACGCTTGGTAAAGGAGGAACCTAAATGTCCTTCATGAGCTCTAACAATAATCCCTTTTTTGAACAAGTGTGGAGGAATACGTTTGTCATAGCGTAGCAAAATACCACCTTCCAAAGAAATTTCATCCTCAATTTTAGAAAATGGTTGAAGTGAAGGAGGCAGAACTTTTTCTCTTGGCCACCCATTTCTAACTAGATTACATACTTCTTGAAGTATACAGTCATTGCTAAATGCTACTCTCCATTCATCTTCAAAACAAAACTTGAGCTCAGGAATGTCCACTCCTGCCACAAGACAATCCTCACAATCCTCTTCGATAAGGTCAGAAAAAGAAACTTCATCCTCATGAATATCAGTGGGAGGAAAACAAGAAAGAAAATCTGCCCTCCCATTCTTACCCCCAGAGAGGTGTCTGATATCGAATTGATATTGGAGCAACTTAGTAACCATTCTCATGATTCTGGAAGTGCAACACTTACTCAGACTAACACCCAAGATATTGGCAAGAGGCTTGTGATCAGTTTGGAGTAAAAAACGCTTTCCCTACACATATGGGCGAAACTTTTCAATGGCCCATGTGCAGGCCAATAGTTCCTTCTCAATGACTAAGTATTGCAACTCAGGTGACCTTAGTACTCTAGATCCAAACCCAATAGTTTTTTCAGCTCCATCCTCCACTTGTGTCAGGGTGGCACCTGGCCCTACTTGACTAGCGTCAACGGTTAAGCAGCATGGTAAACTGGGGTCAAAAGTCTTGAGTACAACACTTTTCCTTAAGAGATCTTTAACTTCCCCAAACGCCGACACACATTCATCACTCCAAACAAATGTAGTCCCCTTTTTAAGGAGATTACTAATGGGGCGGACAATTGTGGCATAATGAGGGATAAACCTTGAATAATATATTCACAAAGACCCAGTAGAGATTTTACTCCGGTTTTGTCAGTGGGAGTGGAAGCATTGGTAATGGCCTCCAGGAGACCAGGTCTAGGTTTAACACCATCTTGAGTGAGAAAATGACCTAAGTACTCTACTTCGGTACAAAAGAATTAGCATTTTTCTAGTTTTAGAATAACTCCATGTTGCTGAAATAAACCCAACACTTCGGTACAAAAGAATTTGCATTTTTCTAGTTTTAGAAGAACTCCATGTTGCTGAAATAAACCCAACACTTTGTGCAAAATAAGGTCATGTGAAGAAGCATCCTTTGCAAAGATGAGTACATCGTCTTGAAAGACTAACACTCCGTCAACTTCCTTAAGGATGTTACACAATACCCTCTGAAATACCGACGCAGCCGATGCCAAGCCAAAAGGCATGCGCCGATCCTGAAACATGCCCAGAGGGGACACAAAAGCAGTAAGATGATGGGTATCCGGATGCAATTCAACCTGGTGATATGCGCTGGCAAGGTCAAACTTGGTGAATAATTTGGCACCTTTGGTGGATGCAAAAAGATCATTAATTTTCGGAAGGGGATGTGAGTCAATCCAGATCTCCTTATTGAGAGACCTTAAGTCAACACACACCCTGAGTTGACCACACCTCTTTCTAGCAACAACCAAAGCCGAATGCCAAAGGGAGGACTCAGTTGGCTCTATAACAACTTTCTCACACAGTTGCAACAATTCCCTCTCTATGTCATCTCTCACACTATAGGGTACACCCCTGAGTTTGGGTTTGACAGGTAACGACCCCTCTTTAACTATGATTCTGTGTTTAAAACCCTGAATTTTACTTAAATCAGAGCTGAAAATGGAGGGAAATTTGTCTTTAAGTATTTGAACCTCATCGGAACACCCTACAATAAGGACTTGCTCTTTGGTTCCAGGTTTAAGGATCATTCCGAAAAGTCCTTGGTGGAACCACACTAGAATATTTAGTCCTTTAAGAGCAACATAGATCTTCCCTTTTATTCTCTTTCCTTTAAAGCACATCTCCTCTTTTAAAAAAAAAAAAAAAGGTCAATTTTCCAACCCTAGTATGACACAGGCATGCGATCAGTGGGAGGAAGAGGTTGACTACCCTCCCAAGTTTCATCAAAATGTTTTTTGTGATCAGATTTATTTTAGCACCAGAGTCAACTAAAAGCTTAATACACTTGCTTCCTACAGAAATGTCAACAATGGGGTCAACACAGGATCACCTTCAATGACATCTCTGGCAGTAGAGTCAGAAACAACTGAAATTACTTCGGAGTCGGAAGAAGACTCAGAGTCAATTAAACATACAGCAGGTTTCTTAAAACTCTTTTGGCCTTTTAACTTTAGACAAACTTTTGCAAAGTGTCCTACCTTTTTACAATAATTGCAAGTGACGTTAGATGCAGGACAGCATGATCCCTTAGAAGGAGGTGGGTTACCACATCTTAAACATACAGTAGATTCCCCATTACCTGATTTTCCGGATTTTGACGACTTGCTTAAGTTGTTGGTATTACTTTTAAAAGTTTTATTGACAGACTTAACAGATTAATTGAGGTTAATAGCATTAACTGGTTCTACAACTTTTTCCTCTAATTCTTTAAAAGAGACCATAGAAATTTCTATACTCGTAGCTAATGTAATGGTATCATCTAGAGATGGATCCCCCATAATAAGTAATTTCTATCTAATATTTTTGTCTCTATAATGACATACAAATTGGTCTCTGATGAGTTGGTCTGTGAAGTTTTCAAACCTACAGTCTGCTGCCAATCTGCGCAAAACAGAAATATAAGAATCAACGTCTTCGCTTTCAGATTGCTTCCTCTTAAAAAATGTATGCCTGAGAACCATGAGGCTTGGCTGCTTGTCAAAGCGAAGATTGAGCTTCTGTACAGTTTCTCTGTATTCATCGTTCAGTGCGCCTTCTTCCTGAGGTAAATCTGGTAAGTGCTTCAACACAGATCTTCTTTCAAAACCCAGAGAATGTAACAGTAAACATTTCTTTCTATCCGCACTGAATCTAGCTGCACCTATGGCTCCTAAATAATTTTCAAAGATGTCATGCCAAACCTCCCATCTGATAGCTGGTTCTCCCGGGGTGTCCACAAATGCTGGAGGAGGGTTAACAGACTGTAAGGTGCACATTACTAGTGTAGAAAAAAAATGTATAAGGAAGAAAAAAAAGAGATTTGGTGTGTGTATCACCGCTTGAAATGTACATTGTGCTATGCATGCGTGGGTTCAAATCCCATCCTCGTCGCCATTCAAATGTAGTAAGGAGCCAGGAAACAGGTGATGTCTTGAATAGATTTATTGTAGGGTTACATGGAAGAGGAGCTAGCTTGGAGGAAGCCAGCTCCAACAGACACCAACTCAAGAATAAACTATGTGCATTCTAAAGTATCTAAGCAGCAGGAGGACATTCTAAAGAAAACCAATGCGTAGCAATTAAAGACTAACAATAATAGAATGATTAATAAAACAGTTAGCCATTATCTGACTTAACAGATTACTACATTAACCTAGCAAGCAATCACAGGCTTCTAAAGTAGGCCGGGTGTATCAAACTCAGAACTAAAGATCATCCAGCAGCACAATAATTAATTGTCCAACCAAGTGATTGCCTTTTATAAAAAAGAAAGTATTTTAGTGCACTAAACGACAACTACACACTATAATATGCAAGTGCAAATATCTACTGGTGAGAAGACACTGTATCCGGGGTTTAAGGTACGCTTCCCCCAATCTTCCTCTAACTCAATGTAAAATATGGCATAGCAGGTTTCAGGCACAAATTCACTGATACCCCCTTGTTCAGAGTTTGTGCACTTAGCTTTACAGTATGTAAATCGTACTGTTGGACCTGGTCCTCTCTGCAGGGTCACCCCCAAACATTTTGTCTTCATCTCTCTTGTTTTCTAAACCCGTTTTTGTTGGCTTTAAGGACTCTGTGTATTTTACCACTGCTAACCAGTGCTAAAGTGCTTGTGCTCGCTCCTTTAAACAAGGTAAATTTGACTTCCAAACACTGGCACTCTTAATTTACTTGTAAGTCCCTACTAAAGTGGTACTACAGGTACCCAGGGCCTTAAATGCAACTAGTGAGCCTGCAGCGCGTATTGAGACACCTACATAAGTACCCATTTTAAATATCTCAGATCTGCTATTGCAGCCTGTGTGTGCAGTTGTAAACTGCCATTTCGACCTGGCAAAATAAACCCTTAGCCAGGTGCAAAGTTCTTCATTAGAGATGACAGTGAAACGTGGTGATTATTGTGATGGGTTTATTAGGAGAGAGAAAGGAAACAACTCTCTAATGGAAAAGCCTAGGCCAACTGACTCTCACTGGAATCTGGGCTATCACAAGATTCTAGCCCCAGATTCCACTATCCAGCATTGGCCAGGACACAACACATCCCCGATCGTTAGCACATTAACAATTAAGATAAAATAGTAAGAGTACACAAAGAATCTACAAGTGAGGAGGTAATAAAATTTGCAAAGCAATCAAATGACATATATGTGAAATAATATCCAAAATAATAACATGTGTACAGTGTCACAATTGGGTAATACGATCAGAAACAGGGTGTTCACCATGATGGTGTAAACACATGGCTTACACTTGTCAAGCTATGACATGTCATAATCTTTGCACCAAGCTGATTTAGTTTTCAACCCTGAAGCTTATGCCTTATTTGGCACATCACTGTTTTGTTGTTTAACGACATCTCTTGGTCCGGAAAACTTTTCTTCATTAGGCCATAAACATTTAGGCACTTTAACAACCGTACTCATGCTCCACACATTTCCATCAGACAACTCTACTACTTAGTGTCCCACTCTGACTCTATTTTCATGGGAACAGTAAATTTGGATTCTCCAGATTTAATTAATCATCCCTTCTTCACACAAACCCATTCACCAATACCAAATTGGAGCATGGGACCCCTATGCATCTGAGAAGACTCTTGTTTATCATTTGAAAGCCATCGACGATCAAACTTTGTCACTGTGGTACTACTTGTTACTTTGGAACGAGCAACTCAGTTTCTCATTTCCATCATCCACATCTGGTTCATGTTACACACAGCCTTCCTTCCCCTCATTTTCTCAAATGGAGATATAGCTCCTACTGTTCTGGGAGTAAGTCTATAATTCCATAATAAGTCTTTGAGTGCTTGAGAACAATTTCTTCCACTAGCTAAAGCTAACTGTATACCTTCCTTCAAAACTCTTATCCACCTTTCTACAATTCCATTGCTTTGTGGATAATAAACTGATGTTTGTAATTGACTACTTTAATTTCTGGCCACTGGGATAATTGATCAATGAGAACTATGACATAAACCTGACTGTTGAACAAACACATGGGACCGGCAATGTTAACAGAGATTCTCTCCCATACATTTTCATGTCTAGAAACAGGAGCTTTCTCACAGTTAATATCCTTTTGTAATTTGTCGCTAATGGCACACTCAATGCAAGATCTGACCTTTGCTTCAATACATCTGTCAATAGCTGGCCACCAACATTCAGAACGTAGTCTATTTTTCATACTAGACATGCCAATATGACCTACATGGGCCATGTCCAACACCTGTTGCCTCAAATCTTTAGGTACCACCAACTGTACACTACGAAATAACAAATCATCAACTACTGATAACTCGCTTGCAACGTACAAATAAGGTAATAATGCTTTATCCAAACTTTTCTTTTTTGGCCATTGTGAATTGTTATATTTGATAACCTCTTGAATTTCCTCATCATTATTACAGGCACTCTTCGATTCATCTTGTTTAATGCATCCATTCGATGCCTCAAAAATGGATATGACTCTTTCAACATCCTCATCGATAATAGACTGGTCACATTCCTCTTTAATAGGTAAATGGGATAAGCAATCTGCTAAAATGTTCCTGGCACCTGGGATGTATTCCACATTGAAATGATAATCTTGCAATTTGTACTGCCATATGGCAATTCTGCATGTGGCTTTACCACATCCTTTAATAGTGAATAACTCCACTAAAAGACGGTGATCTGATCTAATTTTAAATGGAGTACCATATACATATTTGCGAAAGTATTCTGTGCCCCACCAACATGCCAGAGTTTCTTTTTCTAGAGTTAAATACTTAACTTCAGCATCCTTGAGTGGTCTTGATGCAAAAGCAATGATGACAAGTCTTCCATCCTGATTCTGCATCAAAACAGCACCACTACCTACATTACTAGCATCAGTGACAATAACAGAACTACAACGGGTGTCAAATGTTGCCAAAGCAGAGGTGGAAGATAATTCTTTCTTACGGTTGACAAACTCTGTAGCACATTCCTTACACCAATTAAATTGTTGGTTTTTCTTCATTAGACTCTTCATATGATTAGTCTTATCAGCAAACAAAGGAATACATTTGGCATAATATTCAGCCAAACCTAGGAAAGATCTAAGCTGATCTTTAGATTGAGGTTCTGGGGGTTCTTTAATTGCTTTTACCAAATTCTGTGTTGGTGATATTCCTTTACTGCTGATATTGTGACCTAAATAGTCCACAGATGCCATTTCAAATGTACACTTTTCTTTGGTCAATGTCATTCCATAGCTTTGCAAAATGCTAAGAACTTTGCACAAAGTCTTAGCATGCTCTTGCTTATTGTTCCCGAACACCAGTATATCATCCTGAAAATACAAGGTATTTTTAACATCTTTAAACAGCTTATGCATGACTCTCTGAAATACTGCAGAGGCTGATATTAGACCAAAATGCACCCTCTAGTATCTAAAAGCCCCTTCAGGAGTTATGAAGGAGGTGTAAGGTTTGCTATCCTCATGCATAGCAATTTGATGATATGCATTGGATAAGTCCAATGTGGAAAATACAGCTGCCCCTTTCAAAGCCGAAAACATTTTATTTATATTTGGCAATGGGTGCCGATCCACCCACACAAATTTGTTTAAGTCTCTCAAATCAACACAGAGTCTAGTTTTTCCATTAGGCTTGTGTACCACTACCACAGGTGACATCCACTCAGACGACTCGATTTTTTCAATTATGTCTTGACTGCATAATCTGTCTAATTCTTCTCTTAATGCTTGTCTCATAGATAAAGGAACGTTCCTAACTTTGTGTACTTTAGGAATGGTATTCTGTTTCAAAATATTTTATGTACAAATTCCTTCAACAATCCTAGTTTTGATGAAAACACATTAGGAAATAATTTCTCCCATTCGGTTGCTTTATCTTTACCTACTTGAGCTATGAAATCACTATAGCCTACCACTTGTTCAGGATGATTGGGATCCAGGGTAATGAGCAAATCCCTTTGTTGTGGCCATCCCAATAAACAAGATCCCTCCTTAGCTACATACACATTGGCTGTTATGGTCTTACCTTTAAAACTAATGTTAGCAACAAAATACCCTAAAACATCAATGGGTTTATTGCCATAACCAACCAATTTTATGTTGGGTGGTAACAATTGTGTGTTGGGAAATTTTTGTAAAAAATGATCAACAATTTAAGTATGGTGGGCTCCAGAGTCAGCCATTACTTCAATATCTTTACCATCAATGTTAACAACACAGAGTGGAGAATCCTTGTTTTTATCATTAACTTCATGAAAGCAAAGGAAAAATTATTTAACTAAATCATCTGACTCTTGACCTACTTCCTTGATATGAGCAGGTCTGTTCATGTATTTGTTTTTATTCCTTCACATTCTAGAGTAGTGACCTTTGTTTTTACAATACCTACTCACCTGTCCGACAGCTGGGCATGATTTGTCATTTGCTAAATGACCAGGCGACCCGCATTTGAAACAAACATACTTTTTTTTAAAAGCTTGGGGGCTCATATTAGTTTTTTCCTTGTAACGACCTTTTGATGATTTATTATCACTCATATTCTTTTTTACTACTTGTACTTCAGAAGTTAGTTTTGCTGCCAACTCTTTCATACCCAATTTCATATCTTCAAATCTATGACTAATGTCAATAGCTTTCTCTAACATAAGGTCTTCCGCAGCTAATAATGTCTCCTGTAATTTTGTGTCACAATTTTGTGTACCATTTGATCACGTAACATCTTGTCATGGAATTCTCCATACTTACATTTTGCAGCAAGCACTCTTAAGCAATTAACAAATGAATCAATAGATTCATTGGACAATTGAGCTCTATTAAAAATGTATGTCTGGCAACCACCTCATTAACTTTTTTTATATATAATGGATCTAATTGCGAAATCGCCATTTCATATACATCAAATTCATCCTCGTCATCTTGATCAACCACAATGGGTGGTGTTAGACCTGGCATCATTGGCATGAGTCTCTCCTCCATTTGTTTCTGTTTGCCTCCTCTGTTTACGATGTTTTTGCTGGATTATTGCTTTGGGCACTGTGCCACTGCTGATCAGTGCCACAGTGCAAGTGCTCCCTATGTTAAATTGTTACATTGATTGGTGTTACCATGATTGGCTTGGTTGACTTACTGTTCAGACCCTAGTCTAGTGCACTGCGTGTGCCAAGGGCGTGTAAGTTAACTGCTGCTGGTGGGCTTGCAGCACTGGTTGTGCCACCCACAGAAGCAGCGTGTAAAATGTGTCTCAGGCCTGCCACCGCAGCGCCTGCGTGCAGTCCCTGACTGCCATGTCGGCTTGGTAAGGAAACCTACTTACCAGTCTCTAAACCTTCACTTTGCCACATTTCAGACACCTCTATGGTAGGCCCTAGGGCAGGGTGCATTGTTGGTAAAAGGTAGGTCATGCCCTGATGTGTGTGGCATGACCTAATAGTGAATTACAGCCATTTTCGTTTTTCACTATTGAAGGGCTACCTGCCTCCAATAGGCCAGACTGGGCAGACTGATTATTAACTCCATTATAATCTATCTGACTCAGGGAGCATGGTAGCAAGTCGAGTTTAGTATCCCTGAACTCAGAATTTAATAACACACCCTTTAGGATGGATGGTTTTTAAATTCTATGTTTGAAAATAGCACTTTTAGAAAGTGGCTATTTTCTTGTCCAACTATCTACCGGTCTCTGCTGGTTTGGTGTGTGTGTCAGGGGCTGGGTGGCTCCAGAGGTCTGAATGAGTCAGTGTGGGGTGAATGGGGCGTTTACACATAGAGTGAGGGAAGAGTAGCCTGCCCTGCCTGACACAATACTGGCTCCGCCTCCTGCTGGGCGACTGATAGCCCTGCTCCTGCCAGTGACAATACTGGCTCCGCCTCCTGCTGGGCGGCTGAGGACCCTGCCCTGCTCAGTGAATAGGCCAGGTGCCTCTGCCTGGCAACACCCACAACAAACCTGAGATGGTGGGAATTTCCCTGCTTGGACAAAGGGAACAAAGGAGAAATGGGGTATAAGAGAAGGACCCCTGAACCAAGAACTCAGATCACTTCTGACAAGGAAACCTGTACCAAGGACAAGAAGCCTGCTGATCTAAGGACTTGCCTCCCCTTTCTGCCAGAGTGCTGTTTTGCTGTGGAGGAACCTGAAAGCTGCTTCTTTATTTTTGTCAAGGAACAAGGAGAGAGGAACTTGGTGTGTACTCTCTGAACACTTGCTAGGAAATCTCCAAGGACTGGAAGAGTGCCAGTCTCCTGCTGAAGTCACAGGGCCAAAGGACTTCACCATCTACTGAATTGCTGAATTGCTGGAAAGTGTTGTTTCCAGTACACAAGGGAAAATCTGCAGTCTCGACGCCAGCAGCAACGCTAGTGAGCAGTGGGTATCGGCCCCGGCTCCAAGTGACCCCGTCTCGACGCCAGTATCAACGCCAGTGAGGAGTGAGTATCGGCTCCACCTTCAAGCGACCCCGTCCCGACGCCGCTGCTGATCGCATCGACTCGACGCCCTTCTCGACGCCGTGAGCGCTGCTCCGGCCCGACATCCCTCGACACCGCTGCGGATTGACCCGACTCCGAGGCACGATCGACGCCGACCTCGGCGCCGACATCTCGACGCCGTGGAGCATCGTTTTCTTCATTTCTCAAGGTACTGTACTTGTGGGGTCTGTTGCAACTCCAGGCTCGACGTAGCGCTCCTCGCGGTCGACGCCGAACCTTGGGAATCTTGTAGACTCGACGTCGTGTGACTCCTGTGGGGGTTACATTGTTGCCAAAGAACTGTGCTCAGAAGAATACTTTGCTAAAGAACTATTTGCCAAGAAGAAACCTTACTTGAACTATTATTTTTCCTTCCAAAGAGTATTTATTAAGACTGTGGTATATTTTTGTCGTTATTTGGTCTTGTGCTAAGCCTTATATAAAAATACTATTTTTATAATAACTTCTGTGTCGTGTCCATCTGTAGTGTATTCACTTTATTACTGTATGTGGTCATAAATGCTTAACACACTGCCTCTGAGATAAGCCTGTCTGCTCTGCCAAGCTACCAAGGGGGTAGCAGGGGTTATCTGAGTGTGTAATCCCCTTTCCCTGACTAGAGTTGGTGGGTCTCTATTTGTCAGAAGTGTATACCTCTGCCAACTAGAGACCGCCGGTTCTAACATTGGTGGTCAGCGGTGAGGATTTGAACTTTGCATTTATGACTCATGTGCAGTGATTAGTGTACGCTACATAGTGAAAGCAGACCATAACGCAGCCACAGTCTGTTTGGTAGGATATTCTATTTTTGTTCTCCGCTTTCCTGGAGCTTATTTTTTTAAACACTGCCAGTTTTGACCATGGAGAATGCCCGAGCTGCTACACCTGTGGAGAATGTTGTGGGGGAATTTGATAAGGAGAAGATAGATTCCTACACGCTAAAAGATCTAAAAGGATTTTGCAAGCAGTTTAAAGTTCCGACCACAGGTGTCTCAAAGAAAGAGGGCTTCCTCAAAGCGCTGAAGGCCTGGTTAGAGGCCAGAAATCCCTCTGATCCGGTGGTGGTACCGGAAGAGGAAGAAGAAGAGGAAGAGGAAGAGCCCACAGGTGGGCCAGTGTCATCTCCAGGCAGTAGTGCGTCCTCTAGGAGCCTTTCCCCCGAAGAATTAGAAGACAGGGAGAAGGAGAGGGGGTACAAGTTAGAAATGGCAAAACTTAAATTAGGAGGGCAGTTGGAATTAGAGAATGCGAGAAGCAAGAGAGAAGCTGAAATGGAGAGCAAAAGATTAGATTTTGAGAGAGAGAAATTAGCGTTTGAACGTGAGAAGAGGGTGAGGGAGATGGAGCTTAAAACTAAGAGTTTAGAGTTGAATCCCTCTGGTGGCAGCACTCCATCCGTGCCTGCAGAAAGTAGGTTTTATTTTCCTAAGGATGTGATCAAAGATTACAGTAAGAATGAAGATATTAGCCAATGGTTTAAAGCGTATGAGTTAGCATTGTTGGCCCACCGGGTCCCTGAGAAAGATTGGGGAACGGGGTTGTGGAGCCGCTTTACAAATGAAGGGAGAGATACCTTGTTGAGCCTTCCTGCTGAGGATAGGATGTCTTATACTCATATGAAAGATGCTTTAATGCTGAGATATGGCCTAACTCCAGAAAAGTACAGACAAACCTTTAGAGAATGTAAGAAGTTGCCTGGTACTACGTGGGTTGAATATGTGTCTTTTTTCTGCAGAACCATGGATGGTTGGATAAAGGGTAGCAAGGTTGATAGTTATGATGCTCTTTATGATTTGTTTGCTTGGGAGCACTTGTCTAATAACTGTTTTCCAGAGCTACGCCAGCACCTTGTTGATAGCAAGCTATCTAACCCTAGAAAACTTGCTGAGGAGGCGGACCGCTGGGTCAGTACCAGGGTCCACAAGGGTCCAGTGGGAGACTCAGCCAAAGGTGGGCAGGGTCCCCAGCAGAAGAGTGGGGGGGACAGGGGTAAACAGAGGGAGTTTCAGAAAGGGCCCCAAAGTAGTCCCCAAGGGAACCAAGGGAAGGGTTCCCAGCCTCCCCCTGTAAAGAAGCCAGAGGCCCCGACAGGTAAACCTGTTCGCAGGGGCCCCATGACCTGCTATGCCTGTAAGCAGGTGGGACACCGTTATTATGATCCCCAGTGTCCCATGAAGGATTCGAATGCACCGCCGCGTGCACCCCCTCGTCAGGTAGCGAGTGTAGCCCTGGGAGGGGATGAGATGGGTGCCCCCGGTGGGTGGGGTCCCGCAGAAATGTCCCTGGTCTCTTTAGGAGACGTGGAAATGGTCCCTCCGACCCCTCTGCCTAGTAACACTAAGAAATATAGGCAGTGGGTGACCATTAATGGCCATAGGGTGGAAGCTCTCAGAGACACCGGAGCGAGTGTGACAGCTGTCAAGTGTCACTTGGTGTCCAGAGAGCAGGTGGTCCCGCATGCATTCTACCCCGTTGTAGCTGCTGACAACTCACAGAGTCATTGTGAGGTAGCTCAAGTTCCTTTTGAGTGGGGGGGGGTCTCAGGTACTCTTCAGGTTGCTGTGAGGCCCGCCATGCCTGTTGATTGTCTCTTGGGCAATGATTTGGAGGACTCCCCTTGGGCTAAGGTGGAGAGAAAATCGCATCTGGAAATGTTGGGTCTGCCTGAGTGGGTGTGTGCGACCACTCGGTCCATGTCAGTCAGTAAGGGTGTTGATGGGGCCCTGGAGCCTGAAAGTATGGCCCAGGTCCCAACCGTGAAGAGAAGGGGCAGGGGGCGCGGGAAACCGTCCCCCATCGTTCCCGCGGTCCAGGAGGGAGCAGACCCTGAGGGGGATGCCCTGGAACCGACAGGAGAACAAGTGGCCGAACTGGGAGACCTGCCCGAGCTGACCCATTGGCAGCAGGATGGTGGTCCCTCCAGGGAGGAATTTTGTGCTGAACAGAAAGTGTGCCCTTCTCTTGTGGGTATGAGGCAGCAGGCCTCAGCCCAAACGACAGGTGATCAGTCAGGATCACATTGGGTCTACTGGGAGAACGACCTCCTGTATAGCGAGCCTAAGGCTGCTGAACCTGGGTCAGCCCGTGTGCTGGTGGTACCCCAGCGCTTCAGAGCCTTCCTACTGGGGTTGGCTCATGACGTTCCGTTAGCTGGACATCTGGGGCAGGACAAGACCTATGACAGGCTTGTCACCCATTTTTATTGGCCCCAGATGAGAAGGGATTCAGACATCCATTGTAGGACCTGTCAAACTTGCCAGGCAAGTGGGAAAAGTGGGTGGAAGCAGAAGGCTCCCCTCCAACCTTTTCCCGTCGTCAGTACCCCCTTTGAGCGAGTGGGAATTGACATTGTGGGGCCACTGGACCCCAAGACAGCCATGGGCAACAGGTTTATCCTGGTCTTGGTGGACCATGCCACCCGGTACCCGGAAGCCATCCCTCTCCGAACAGTGACGGCCCCCGTGGTGGGACGGGCACTGATGGGTGTTTTCTCCCGCATGGGGTTCCCCAGAGAGGTGGTGTCAGACCGGGGCACCAACTTCATTTCGAATTATATGAAGTCTCTGTGGAAGGAGTGTGGGGTAACCTACAAGTTTACCACTCCTTACCACCCTCAAGGTAATGGGCTGGTTGAGAGATTCAACCGGACCCTAAAAGGCATGATCATGGGTCTTGAAGAACCAATGAGGCGTAAATGGGACGTCCTCTTGCCATGCCTGCTGTTTGCTTACCGTGAGGTGCCACAGAAGTCTCTAGGGTTCAGCCCCTTTGAGCTTTTGTATGGTCACCTGGTAAGAGGACCTTTGAGTCTGGTCAAAGAAGGCTGGGAGCAATCTCCCAGGAAACCTCCCCAGGATGTATATAGTTACATGCTGGCCTTTAGGAACCAGACTCGGCGCTTCAGAGATCTTGCTCAGGCAAATCTGGAGGCCAGCCAGGAAGAGATGAAGCGGTGGTACGATCAGAATGCCACTCTGGTTGAGCTTCAACCTGGTCAGAAAGTTTGGGTCATGGCCCCTGTGGAACCTTGTGCGCTCAAGGACAGGTGGACTGGACCATTTGAGGTTGTGGAGAAAAAGAGCGATGTCACCTACTTGGTGGACTTGAAGTCTCCCAGGAACCCCTTAAGGGTCCTGCATGTCAACCGGTTAAAGCCCCACTTAGAAAGGTCCGAAGTGGGCATGCTCTTTGCCACAGATGCTGGGATGGAGGAGGAGAGTGAGCCTCTTCCTGACCTCCTGTGTGCAAAAGAAAAAGATGGGTCAGTGGATGGTGTTGTCCTCTCTGACACACTGACCCCTGAGCAGCAGCAAGATTGTCGCCATCTGTTGGTACAATTCCCTGATCTGTTCTCCTTAATCCCTGGTGTCACTCAGTGGTGTGTCCATGATGTGGACACTGGGGACAGCACTCCTGTGAGGCACAAGGCCTACAGGGTGACTGAAAAGGTCAGAGCATATATCAAGGAGGAGGTCTCCAAGATGTTTGCCTTAGGGGTGGTTGAGTCCTCTAGCAGTCCTTGGGCCAGCCCAGTGGTCTTGTCCCAAAGGCAGCGGCGCCTGGTGCTTCACCAGAACTTCGGTTCTGTGTGGATTACCGAGGACTCAATTCGGTCACCAAGACTGACGCGCACCCCATCCCCAGAGCGGATGAGCTCATCGATCGGTTGGGGGCTGCCCGGTACCTTAGTACGTTTGATCTAACGTCTGGGTACTGGCAGATCGCCTTGACTGATGGGGCAAAAGAGAGGTCTGCATTCTCCACACCAGATGGGCACTACCAGTTCCGTGTGATGCCCTTTGGGATGAAGAATGCCCCTGCCACATTCCAGAGGTTGGTTAACCAGGTATTGGCCGGGCTGGAAGATTTCAGCGCCGCCTACCTGGACGATATAGCAGTGTTCAGCGCCAGCTGGGAGGAACACTTGCGCCACCTCCAGGAAGTGTTGTTGGCCCTGCGCAGAGCAGGCCTCACAATCAAGGCTAGTAAGTGCCAGATTGGGCAGGGTTCAGTGGTGTACTTGGGGCACCAAGTAGGGAGCGGCAAGGTGGCCCCCCTGCAACCCAAGATAGATACCATCCTGGCTTGGGAACCGCCCAAAACCCAGACTCAGGTGAGAACCTTCTTGGGTCTCACGGGTTACTACAGGAGGTTTGTCAAGGGGTATGGCAACATTGTGCACCCCTTGACCTCGCTGACTTCCAGGAAGCAGCCGAGACTTGTGATCTGGACTGACGCCTGTCAGAACGCCTTTGACACCCTGAAAACTGCAATGTGTACAGCACCGGTCCTCCAGGCACCCGAATTTTCAAAAGAATTCATTGTCCAGACAGACGCTTCAGAGCATGGTGTGGGGGCTGTTCTAGCACAGATGAATGAGGAGGGCCGAGACTTACCTGTAGCCTTCATCAGCCGGAGGTTACTTCCCAGGGAACAAAGGTGGAGTGCGATAGAGCGTGAGGCATTTGCTGTGGTCTGGGCGCTGAAGAAGCTAAGACCCTACCTGTTTGGGACTCACTTCCGGGTTCAGACAGACCACAGGCCCCTCAGATGGTTAATGCAGATGAGGGGTGAGAACCCAAAACTGTTGAGGTGGTCCATTTCCCTACAGGGGATGGACTTTACGGTGGAACACCGCCCTGGTACAGATCACGCCAATGTTGATGGTCTGTCCAGGTTTTTCCGCCTTAGTGATGAGGACTCCCTGGGTGAAGGGTAGTTCTCCCCACATTTCAGCTGGAGGGGACACGTGTTAGACCTGGCATCATTGGCATGAGTCTCTCCTCCATTTTTTTCTGTTTGCCTCCTCTGTTTACGATGTTTTTGCTGGATTATTGCTTTGGGCACTGTGCCACTGCTGATCAGTGCCACAGTGCAAGTGCTCCCTATGTTAAATTGTTACATTGATTGGTGTTACCATGATTGGCTTGGTTGACTTACTGTTCAGACCCTAGTCTAGTGCACTGCGTGTGCCAAGGGCGTGTAAATTAACTGCTGCTGGTGGGCTTGCAGCACTGGTTGTGCCACCCACAGAAGCAGCGTGTAAAATGTGTCTCAGGCCTGCCACCGCAGCGCCTGCGTGCAGTCCCTGACTGCCATGTCGGCTTGGTAAGGAAACCTACTTACCAGTCTCTAAACCTTCACTTTGCCACATTTCAGACACCTCTATGGTAGGCCCTAGGGCAGGGTGCATTGTTGGTAAAAGGTAGGTCATGCCCTGATGTGTGTGGCATGACCTAATAGTGAATTACAGCCATTTTCGTTTTTCACTATTGAAGGGCTACCTGCCTCCAATAGGCCAGACTGGGCAGACTGATTATTAACTCCATTATAATCTATCTGACTCAGGGAGCATGGTAGCAAGTCGAGTTTAGTATCCCTGAACTCAGAATTTAATAACACACCCTTTAGGATGGATGGTTTTTAAATTCTATGTTTGAAAATAGCACTTTTAGAAAGTGGCTATTTTCTTGTCCAACTATCTACCGGTCTCTGCTGGTTTGGTGTGTGTGTCAGGGGCTGGGTGGCTCCAGAGGTCTGAATGAGTCAGTGTGGGGTGAATGGGGCGTTTACACATAGAGTGAGGGAAGAGTAGCCTGCCCTGCCTGACACAATACTGGCTCCGCCTCCTGCTGGGCGACTGATAGCCCTGCTCCTGCCAGTGACAATACTGGCTCCGCCTCCTGCTGGGCGGCTGAGGACCCTGCCCTGCTCAGTGAATAGGCCAGGTGCCTCTGCCTGGCAACACCCACAACAAACCTGAGATGGTGGGAATTTCCCTGCTTGGACAAAGGGAACAAAGGAGAAATGGGGTATAAGAGAAGGACCCCTGAACCAAGAACTCAGATCAATTCTGACAAGGAAACCTGTACCAAGGACAAGAAGCCTGCTGATCTAAGGACTTGCCTCCCCTTTCTGCCAGAGTGCTGTTTTGCTGTGGAGGAACCTGAAAGCTGCTTCTTTATTTTTGCCAAGGAACAAGGAGAGAGGAACTTGGTGTGTACTCTCTGAACACTTGCTAGGAAATCTCCAAGGACTGGAAGAGTGCCAGTCTCCTGCTGAAGTCACAGGGCCAAAGGACTTCACCATCTACTGAATTGCTGAATTGCTGGAAAGTGTTGTTTCCAGTACACAAGGGAAAATCTGCAGTCTCGACGCCAGCAGCAACGCTAGTGAGCAGTGGGTATCGGCCCCGGCTCCAAGTGACCCCGTCTCGACGCCGGTATCAACGCCAGTGAGGAGTGAGTATCGGCTCCACCTCCAAGCGACCCCGTCCCGACGCCGCTGCTGATCGCATCGACTCGACGCCCTTCTCGACGCCGTGAGCGCTGCTCCGGCCCGACATCCCTCGACACCGCTGCGGATTGACCCGACTCCGAGGCACGATCGACGCCGACCTCGGCGCCGACATCTCGACGCCGTGGAGCATCGTTTTCTTCATTTCTCAAGGTACTGTACTTGTGGGGTCTGTTGCAACTCCAGGCTCGACGTAGCGCTCCTCGCGGTCGACGCCGAACCTTGGGAATCTTGTAGACTCGACGTCGTGTGACTCCTGTGGGGGTTACATTGTTGCCAAAGAACTGTGCTCAGAAGAATACTTTGCTAAAGAACTATTTGCCAAGAAGAAACCTTACTTGAACTATTATTTTTCCTTCCAAAGAGTATTTATTAAGACTGTGGTATATTTTTGTCGTTATTTGGTCTTGTGCTAAGCCTTATATAAAAATACTATTTTTATAATAACTTCTGTGTCGTGTCCATCTGTAGTGTATTCACTTTATTACTGTATGTGGTCATAAATGTTTAACACACTGCCTCTGAGATAAGCCTGTCTGCTCTGCCAAGCTACCAAGGGGGTAGCAGGGGTTATCTGAGTGTGTAATCCCCTTTCCCTGACTAGAGTTGGTGGGTCCCTATTTGTCAGAAGTGTATACCTCTGCCAACTAGAGACCGCCGGTTCTAACAGGTGGTAAATGACTTAAAACACGTCTCCCTTCTGCACTTAAACAGTGTTTAAGAATAGCAAGTTTTCGTTTACCGGTGTACACTTCTCTTCCAATAGCTTCCTAATAAGCTTCAAAACCATCTTTCCATTGTCTCCATTCTAAAAAAGGATCACCTGGATTGGGTAAGAAAGATAACGGTGCGACAATGCCTTCCTTTTTAACTTAAACTGGTATTATATAAATATTTACTCCAGGGTGTGTAAATTTCGTTGGAATCCACAATGTTGAAATGCATAGATATCAGGCAGTAAAATGTCTGCAATAAGTGCACAAGTACAAAAAACTAAATGTAATATCTTATACAGTATCTATGTCAATTGTTTAGGTGTGCGGATCACTGCAAATTACTTGATTCCCAGTAGAAGATTTTCACTATTGGTGGACTTTGTCGAACATTGAATGAAGTAATTCACTGCAGCAATGGATTTTAAATAATTCAAGATGGCCTCTAACAACCATTTGGCTTGTTTCCATGAAAGATTGGCCTTGTTTTGCGTGTAGAAAGTTAAAGGTTATTCAAAATGGCCTCTGGTAACCTTTGGACTTGTTTCCGTGTGAAGTTGACCTTGTTTAATGCGTGGCCACTACGGGAACACTTCAGGCCAATTATGTATTTGATTGTGGAAGCATTCGCCTAGTGAGCACCTCTTTGTCAACAGCTCAATGAGTTGGGTGCAGTCCTGTTACCAGAAAATGGAGCAAGGAAATGCTGGCGAGTGAGCGGCAGGGTGGCGTGTCACAATGAAGATGACTCGCACTGGCGCACCACAGGAGTCTGGCTGGGCACGCGGAGATGAGCGCGTGAAGAAACAGTTTCAAATTAGGCGCTCGAGCATCAACGCGCGCACAATAAATTATCAATCAGCACAGATACCTTGTTGGGTGCGCGGGGCATTAGTGTGACGTACAACAATGGATGAGCTTCGCACAGGCACACAGCAGATGCTTCGTTGGGTGCACGGGGATGTACACGAGGAAATGCTTGTGAGTTAAGCACTAAAGAGTCACACATGCACATTCAAATGCCCAAGCTCCACTGGCTTAAATTAAAAATATGCCGCTCTGGTACTCACGACCTGTACCGAAGATCGAGTCCCCCTTTAGTCAGTCTCTCGGCAATGGAGACTTGCTTCTTTGTACACTCGCTTCTTTGTACACGCAGGATATGGTGTACATTAAAACAAATTTCTGATCTGCCGCGATGTCTTCTCTTCACATCAGCAGTGCTCCAGACCTTCCCACCACACGAACCCTCTTGTTGCCAGTGTAAAGTTCTTCTTTAAAGATGACAGCGAAACGTGGTGGTTATTGTGATGTGTTTATTAGGAGAGAGAAAGGAAACAACTCTCTAATGGAAAAGTCTTGGCCAACTGACTCTCACTGGAATGTGGGCTATCACAAGATTCTAGCCCCAGATTCCACTAACCAGCATTGGCCAGGATACAACACCAGGCTTTTAGAAGGTAACTTTTGCAACAGGACTATCCTGGTCCTTGTATACGGCCCATGATCCATTGCGATTGGCCTGAGCTTGTGACTTTCACCCAAGTCTCGCACAACTAGATAACCACTAGAGGCGTTTCTGCATTTAGGTGCTATACTTACCTTAGATTATTGAAATTGCATATCTTGATATCAAATAATTTATTAAATTTTACTCTGTTTTTCTAAATTGATGTGGGGTTTTCCTTATGTTGCGTTTTCACTTTATTACTGTTTGTGTGCTACATAAATACTTTACACATTGCCTCCAAATTAAACCTGACTTCTTTCGTGCCGAGCTAAAGGGTTAAGCACAGGTTAATTTAGTGACTTTTGGGCTTCACCTTGACAAGAATTTGTGGCTGTTGCTTGAGAAGAGCTCAAACCTCCCTAAACCAACTGCCCAACGTCTCTCACTTGTCAATGCAAATCCTTTTCAACCACAACTCAGTGTCAGGGCCACAGTACACTTCTGTCCTCTCCTTCCTCCTCCCTTCTCCACGAGGAAGATGCACTGGCTGTGAGTGCATTGGCACTCTAAGTCTGACAGTGGGAGCTGACGATGCAAAGGCCACTACACAAAGTCGAACTGGCAGGCATGCGGCTGCATCACTGGCGGTTTCCAGGCATTCACAAGCCACCTTCTAGGTGCAGGGTGAGTCGGGCGGGATAGAGGTCATAAGAACGTTGAAGGCACTGCTCAGGGTTGCAGTGCAATTTTGAAACCAGTCTTGGCAATGGACAGTGGTGTGGCACTCACAGGTCTGGTTAGTTTCATGGTGAGGCAATCGACTTCGGCCATACTTCCAGACTTAATGGCAAGATATGCTTGGTCCACAAATGTTCACGATATTTACAGGACCATCCAAAACTCTTCCTCAACCACTACATGACTAGCTTCTACCTCACTTATCGCATTGCTAACACCCTGATTCACATTTTAATCCTAATCAGCTGAACTATTGTGAAAGTCTCACCCTAGATCTATCTATAAAACAATTCACATCTCATAGAAAAAAAGCCCTAAAGTTGCCACTAGCCTCTCAGATACAGCTGTACCTTTCTTCACAGACATAATGCTGGTTGGACCATTCAATAGCAAAAAGTACATAAGCTCAGGTTGTCACAACACTTGAACAATACAAAACATTAAAAAATCGCTTCTGGGTCTCCGTGAGACTAGCATTTTTGCCAGAAAACAAACCCAGTGAAATGCATACATCCACCAGCAACAGGCTGTTTTGCATATGTTCCTACAAAGGGGCTTATTTACAAGCCACCCATGTGTCACTTTTAATATGGGAAAAAGTGACGTACTGGCGGCGAAAGAGGCTTGTAAATATTGCCCCAAAGTTTTTAAGCACATGGATTAGTGTTTTAAATGAGTTGACATTGCCACCTTAGGGCAGCCACAAAAGCACGGGTGCAGTGTACTTATGCAGCAATGGCAACGCGATATGGCAACACAACATCTTATTCAAATAATGGCAGTGACCATTGTGCATCAAAGGCACGTGCTAGTTGATGGCGCAGTACTACAGATCATGGTATGCGACACTTCCCTAAGTAATGCTTCAGTCTAGTTTACAATTTGCCCATGTTCTTTACCTTCATTCCCCTTCAGGCTTGCTCAGACTCGGCCCCCTAGATGCCTGTCCGTGCCCTCCCTGACAAACCCAACTCTGTAGTACCAACACCAATCCCTACGGCGTGCTTTGAAGTTCAGACAACTTTCTTCCAGGTGCCTTCACTGTCAAGCACCAGCACTCTCAACCTCAACACAACTCACATCCTGGAGTGTTCCCACGTCGCCCCTTGTCGTCCTAGCTGACCCTCGTAACTTCTCCACCTACAACTGAGCATCTCAAGACCCTTAGGAGAACTACCCATAAAATGATGTGTCGTGAAACCATATATTTTTTTCTTCGAAGTTTTGCAAAACTCCATAAAAGTTTCGTAGAATTAAGCTTTTGAAACCAAATGGGATTTGTTGGTTTCTTTCTTCGTTTATTTTCAAACAAGTGCACACCTCAGGTAAAGAAAGTCTCACCAGGTACACGTAGGAGAAGGATTTGAGCAGAAAATATCTCTCAGTGAGACATTTTCTGTGCAAACAAATATTCTGCTTGTAAAAATGAGGTAAAACGGAAAAAATTGGAAATTCACAAATTTAGCAAAACAAGACAAAAGTTGGGAACTATGCTAATTTGGCTGGCGTATTTAAAATTTCACCCTGACCTATTCAGTATCCACCATCCCAGATGCATCCTTGAATCGAGGCCATGGAATAAGCTCACAGAGGGGAGAGCAGAGCTCTGCTTTCTCATCCTGTCCTCAGTCTTGCACCTGAAAATCGCTATATTCCAGTTGTGACAGCAACCCAGGGTGTTTTCTGTCACCTATTACCAGCTCCATGTACTTACTTCATGGCTACTGTTTTAACAAGGTGATGCGAGTCTCAGCTAAAACCCGCCCACTCCCTCACACCTCCCACCGAGACACCATGCCCACCTTCTATGCTCTGAGCACAGTGCACGCTCGAATTGAGGAATGTCAGAGGCTTCATTGGACGGACTTCTATTCAGTGAAAATGGTAGGTTCTTTAAAAACACACAGGCGTGTTTGTAGAGCGCCGGTTCGTTGCTGGGGTAGCCTTTAGATGAGGAATAACAGCTTTTTATTTTTACCAAACTCGATGCTCTCATTTCATCGTCCACAGGATGGTGAAATTGTAACTGAGCCCACCGAAAATCTATGATTTATTTAAGGAAATTTATTTAAATGTTATTATGTCCAAAACTTAAATAAACATCTTTTTTGCTCGAAAATAATTCTCCATTAATCACAATGAATGTATTGCTAGAATGATATTACCACCTGACGTTCGTTCTAGCTTTCTCCCTGAGTACCTTGAACTAATTACTGACTTCAACACCAAGAGTAAACTGTCTTATACTTGGAGACATTCCTTTTCATCTTGACAATTGATAGGATACCAACTCAGGGCAAATATTCCCCCAGGGTACCGAAAGCCGCCACACACTCAGATGGTCATATTCTATGCGGGGCTTGGCTCCTCCCACTGCCACTAACTCTTTTCACATTATTCCTCAGGCATGGTCTGACCACTCTCTGATCACTTTTAATCTAATACATTTTCAAAAGATTAGCCATAGCATAAATCCCTCTAAAGACAATTGACCATGGCATAAAATCAAAATTGATCACCCAAAGGAAGCGTTTTTTTCTCCTGCTTTGTTACTTTCCCCTAGCTCTTCTCATGGAAACTACAAAATATGTACCACAGCGATAATATTTAATGTTTTATGCCATTCAAAAATTATAAAGCATTTCAATCGAGCCCCCGGTTTACTGTTTTGCTACTATAATTTAAAAATTAAAGCTAGACAGACTGAGAGCCAATGGAAAACTCATTACAACCCTGAAAAAATCCTTCATAATTCCAAACTTTTAATTCACAAACAAGCCATTCACGAAGCCATAGACAATACCAGTATAATCAAATCAATAATGCAGGCAATAAACACAAAGAAATATTTAAAATCATCAATGAATTCTCTAGTAACCCTCTCATCACTTTCCAGACCATTCGCACTCAATCATTTTGAAAGCAATGCTTGCATTTTTTAAATAAAAGGTCAACTTAATTATTTAATCCATACATAATAACTTCAGTGTGCCCCTTTCCACCAGCATCAAATAAAAACACCCTTGGGTGCTCAAAGGTGCCGAAATGAGAATGTCCTGCGATTTGCAAACAAGATTCTTGACAGGAATTCCCAAGCAAAAACCCACGGTAGGACATTCACAGATGAGTAAATATAACATGCCAAATAACACACAGCCAAAGTAGCTTGGAACCTCATTAATAACAACGCTGTAATTAGGCCCTTGCCAGAGCAATTTATCAGCAATGTTACAATTTTAAGCGAACTCCAAGGAAATGATTTTTATTGTCCGGTTGTCCAGTATTCTTTTCAGTGGGTGGGCTCCGTGGTGGGGTAAGGGTCATGTGAGTTTCCTACTGTAAATATGAACAAACTGTGATGGCATTCACTTTTGGGTGTAAAAAGAGTGTGGACTTTAACAAAAAAGGGGCAGTGGCGAGTGCTGAGGCTGTGGTGGCATGGCCTTGTGCAGTAGAAGGGATGCTGAAGATGACACATGATCCTGATGCAGAGATTTATTTATAATGTATTTATTTGTTCAATAAGTCCAGATTAGCTACAGTCATCATAACATAACATAAAATGAACATAACATGACATGTATTTGTAAAGTTCAAGGTCCCCCAGAAAGGTAGGTAAGCTCTGCAGCATCACAGATGCTTATTGGTACCCAACTCTTACAGGGCCGGACTGGGAACTGAAATCAGCCCTGGCAAAATTTGGCAGACCAGCCCCCATCAAATTTGGCAGACCAGCCCCCAGCCAGCGCGTAGCGAGCGAGCGCAGCGAGCGAGGCCGACAGCTACTAGGGGGGTTTGGGGGGGTTCTCCCCCCAAGAAAATTTTGGAAAACAACCGACCAAAATGGTGAATTTTACAGCACATTTTTCATTACATATTCAATTGTATCAACTTTCAAACCACAGTAAATAGTAGATGATGACCTTCTAAGGTGGGAGTATCTAGCAAGTGACTCTACTCGGGCTCCCTCTATGCGAGCCTTCAGGGAGAAACCCTCTTCATTACTACCTCCACCTGACCCCTGACTGTGCAGCGCACTCCCTTACAGACTTGATTATTCACTTTTCTACCACCCCTCTACATTACACCTTATCTCACAGCTGACCTTGGGACCCAGCCCCATATCAGCCACCATTCAGTTCCACTTTCATTATTCCCAGTAAAAAACAAAAGTAAAATCACCTTCAAATTTGAAACATTGAATATAGCAGTAAATGTAATCAGCATGCATGTTAAAGTATGCTCTACAGTTGTCCTAATCACATGACTGTTAATTAAATAAACAAAAACAGAAAGGCCCTGACAGGGCCGGCTTTAGTGCTGGTACAAAAGTCTTTTTGACCTCTTTCTCTGTAGATAACTTACCAACCACCCTCCAACAGTGCTCTTCATCTCTCCGTAGCCACTCCCCCTCATGGCCTCCTCCTCAGACTCCCTAACTACCACCCTCCACCAGTGCCCCACCTCCTAAAATGGCCCTGAAACTGCTGCTGCATTATTTATCCAGCACTGAGATTATTTTTCCCCACGGAGCGAGGAGACAGTGAGAAGGAGCAGATGCAGCAGTACAGCTCACTAGTGAGTAAGTCATAGCTGCCAAGGTTTCGGATTGCTATGTGTGACATTTTCATAATTTCTGTGGAATTATGAGTGACATTTCAACGACTATGAGTGACACTCTCTCACGAGCAAAATCAAACAATGGAGACCAAGCAAACATATCAATATGAGAAACTACACTCATTTGAGCAACAAGAAACTTTAAGAAGATCTTGAAACTGCTGTAAACCACCAGAAATGAAAAGGCACTAACAATTGACAAATAGTCTGTCAAGCAGGCTGAGAGGCACCAGCGAAAATCTCAGCTGCTAATTATAACTACATTACTCAGTCAGTGTGCTACAGGGTTAGTCAGGCTGTAATAATATTTTAGACCTTTAGTGCTAATAAATAATAGTGTATGGACTGCACTCACTGTGTCAGACGAGTGGAGGTCTGGGGCACTAGCGCGTCCTGAGAGCAATGTACAGGCAGAGCAGTTACGCTGTAATTAAATATAATGTACTGTTGGTTCGAAAGTTGGACATCACCTGACCAGAATTAAACGAAAAGCAGGATGTGTCTGACTCCTACGTATAGTTCAATCACATAAAACAATAGTAAATAACATGGATCATGCTCAGAGCTGAGCGGCGCTGCTCTGTGCAGCCTGAGAGAGCAATGAGCAGAGTGGAGCTGTAACATGGTGTCAGTCAGGCAGTAAGTGACGCTCTAAATTGAATATATAACAGATGCAGCCAGGTCCTGTATTAGTTATATTTACCACGCGCCAGGCTGTGAACCTACGTGTTACAGTCAGTGGAGGCTGGAGCAAACACAGATGCAGGGCTCGGCTGAACCGCCCGGCCCAGGCCCAAAACTAAAATAATGTTGTTGCCGCCTATTTGAGATACCGGCATTTGTAACAGATGGAACACGCACGCTGGCTACTTAAATGCACAGCTCCTTGGTGTGAGGCACCTTGCAGGAGTCACAATCAATGAATCCACGCATCACTGAGTCTGACCAGAGAGCCTCTGTCCACTTGGGACCGACTAAGAACACTGAGAAGCACCAGCGCGGATCTCAGTTGCTGCCTTTTAACCAATATTTAACTAACATTTGCGCGGCACCAGCCGAGAGCACAGCTGAGAGTTACAGAATCAGGCTGACTGTAAAAGGAAGCATTTACAACAATACAATCAGAATTCACACACAACTGTTAGCGCAGCCGGACTGCTTACATGACTTCAGCATCGCGATGGGAAGCATTAGAATCTGTAGGAACTACTGATATTTCATGAAGAAAAAACACACAGAAGTTGTAAATGTTGATTATCTTAACCTCTGCAGAAGCGGGCTGTGCCTACCAACCCTTCAAATTTCAGATCACCTAAAATCGTTCAGCAGGGCCATCTGTTTAAAAGGTAAATGCTTACTGTAAAAAACAAAATAATAATGACTTCACTATTGGTGCACAACAGCAGCATAAACGTTGCACCCTTTCACTCTATGCCCGTGCTATATTGAAAAACGAGCTGTATGCACAGTCTGATGTCAGCCCAGGATATGACTCAAGATTGTTTACAGTGAGGCAGGTAATATGTAGATGCCTATCGTGATGCTAAATATATCGACTTTGAAACAAAAGCAAGATTAGTTGGAACTGCCAGGATTTGAGACTGGGACCTACGGGTTAAACACAGATCTCTGCTGCGAGCACCTAACCTGCTGTGCTACCTCGCTAGCTTCCAGGACTGCTCATCCAACAGAGAGCCAAGGCTCATATCAGCATCCAACCAATCCCAGCAATGGAGCTATAAAACAGAACCCAAAGCAAACAGAGATCAGGCCTGTGCTTATAGATGAACATGTTTCTATCACTATAAATTTCCTCAAGAAAGGGTAGCTAAAGCCTGGACATTTGCAGTACCCAGGCAGTGTATCAATTCTAAACCAGGTTTTTATAATCTGGGCGGCAAGAAATTCAACCACCCAATAGTAAAGCATTAGATTTTGTATTTTCACCTCTGTGAGTATTGCTTTTATGCACTTCTCTTGCCTATTTCTGATGTATATAATAGTGGTTCATAATAACAAGCCCATTAGTATGTGCAGAGAAAATCAAGATTTAATTTATTACAAGCAGTAGACAGCTGTAACAGAGAGAACATTAAAAAAACTATTCAATAAAGGTAATTCAACATAAATGACAATTATTTCAAAAAGGAATTCTGGCTACACCCTTGTAATGTGTGCACTTAAATTGTTGCACTAGAGGACGCCGTAGAGCCGGTGAAGATAATGGGGTTAGAAGAACTTCATTGGCGACGATGCATAAGCACTCAATTTAATTGAATAAATCGTCGCCCTGGGTATGTTTCCCAACAGACCAACAAGCATCTGCCTGCAGGACCCAACCGACTCCTGCGGAGTTAGAAATTTACTAAACAGAGCTGTGACAGCCAGTCTGAGCGCAGATCATTTCCACAACTATGAAACTGGTGTTATTCTCACAGAGGCAGCAGCCCCAAAACTTATAACAAAGACCTAATCTAGGGGACAGCAGGATCTGGCTTAGGCGAAATACTTGCCTTTTATCTGTCAAGCACACGTAAACACGGGTTAGTGTTGGATTAAGGGTTTCTGTGTTTTTCTGATGGCAGTAGTTCAAATTGTAGCTGGCATTTTAAGACACAGTAATCTCCTGTGTGTTACTAAATTTGGTACCTGTTTCATTAACATAACATTTATGATTTTGACAAAATGGAGCGTTATTTCCTGTGAGTGTTAACGATGAATCTAACATAGAGGGCCGCAATCACTTTCTTCAAAAGCTTGTTAAAACATTGTTTTTTAAGTGCTTAAGAAGGATGATTCCATGTCACTGGAATTCCATTTAACCCTGGATTATCATTTTACACACTGGTGCCGCTACAAGTCCTGCAGCACGCACCAGAGGCAGTCAGATCCAGGCCTGCCAAGTATCACGCATCAGACGTGACAATAACACATTTCAGTGTGGTGTTCCGCATCACCGCACTGAAATGCATTGTCACGCATTTTAATGCACTGTCTCACTCTGCTGTAGCCTGTACCAGCGCTGAAACTGGCTATGCAACCAGGCTGCTAGCGCGTGCGCCGGCTCTGCTCCACGCAGACTTGCCCGCCCCGGCGCTGCCGCCAGCAGGCTCAGGAAACAGTTAAGGATCTCGTGCACTGTTGCCTGCTACAATGTATCCTGCTGGGCTGCATTAAAATTCCCGCCCGCGGCACGGCTGTCACAGTCATTACTCACTACTAGGCCTGACGTCACCCCCGGCGAGGCAGTCGTGTGCCCAATACCGCATAGCTGCCAAGGTTTCAAATTGCTATGTGTGTCATTTTCATAATTTCAGTGTAATTATACAAGTGACATTTCAATGACTATGAGTGACACTTTCTCGCGAGCAAAATGAAGCAATGAAGACGGGGGAAACATAAATATCTGAAATTACACCCATTTGAGCAACAAGAAACTCCAAGAAAATCTGAAAACTGCAGCAAAGCACTAGAAATCATTGCCAGCCTATGGCCCCCTACCTGCCAGCAATCAATCAGGAGAACATCAGGACTCCAGGGCCTCTCTCTGTCCATGTGACGTGGGACACCCAGCCCAACAGGAAGGATGTGTGAGGCTCCAACATGAACAAGACAAGCTACACAGGGATCCAGGTATCTCAGCTGCCTGTCACAGAATCAGTGAGCTGACTCACGCGCAGGCAGGCTGAGCACCATTATCCTCACAGGCTGAGGCCGGCACAATAATCTCCCATACAACATAGCCAAAACTGTTGGAAACCTGTTAAAATTACCCCCATGTAGTTTTGAGAAATAAACGGCAAACTTAAGGCGGCCAGAATGTAAACACACACTCTTGTCACAGCCTGGGCCTCTACAAGCAGCCATGCCTGCAGCCATGTCAATGCAGAACTCCTGAGTGAGTTTAACACGTCATGACCGGACTGGCACCCCACTGGCTGCAGGCAGTTGCAGTTCACGGGCCTGCCATATGGAGAGTAAATGAACATATAATGTGCCCTGGCAATGAAAAAACGGCTGAAATGCAAACTGGTGACGCTTCAGCAGGCAAGGAAGCCTGTTTGTTATCATAGTAACAAAGTACAGTGGCTTAGTCAAATCCTATTTTTCATATTCAAATGTTAGCGCCCATTTGTAAGAATTATTCTGTGCACGGTGACTCCAGACAAGCTGTCTTAGCTTGTTTTCTATGGCCAGATATGGGTGTTGTGCGCAGAGAATCTACTTGCCAGGCAGAACAGCTGTCTCTGTCCCAGTCTTACAGTACTGGTCCTTTACACGCACAAGACGGAAGCGTTAGAAAGGGGCCTTCACAAGAAGAGATTGCACTACACTGACTCGGTCTCTGTCACTTGAAAAAACGGCAGAAATGCAATCCGGCGACGCTTTATCAGGCAAGGAAGCCTGCTTGTTATCATAGTACAGCGTAACGTGCAAAATGGGTGAAATCAGGAGCACAGTCCCTCGGCGCACTCTAGTTTAATGCAATAGTTTTTTTATGAGCTGCAGGTGGTGAGACGTGTAAAATAAACTGCCTCCTTTCTTAAGTCACTGAAACAACTGCATTTAGTTTCACATTTATGTCCCACTTAATTCCAACAAAGGACGTTTTAAACAGATCTGCATACAAACACATGGCAATTGTTTTTCAGGAATATGTATTTCTAGATATTTACCAACGCGTTTTAGAGCATCAAAGTGAGGGATTCCGGAATATCGGTAGTATGGCTTATTCAAACCTTATTTTCATATTCTCATTTTAGCATGGTTTTATACCGATGTTTTGTGGAGACAGTCCACTTGCCAGGCGGGACAGCTTACTATCCCAGTCTTACAGTACTGGTCTTTTACAGGCGCGAGACTGAAGTGTTTTGGGGCTTCACAAGACATGATCAGGTCCGATATATCACTCCACCAAATCTGTGACTTTGACTTACCAACTGTTGCCGCGCAACTCAATCACTCCCTCGGCAATTGAATCGGTGGGGCCGGCGTTCATATTTACTGCAGCTGAGACATGCTGTACATCTGCTCCTCGTGATTCCCAACCCACTGGACAGGCACGTTCGTGTGCCCCAGTCTACCGAAGCAGGCTGCCTGCCTCTGCAGGCTCGGCTCCTTATCAGACACAGGGCCTGCACTGGACGGCTAAGTGCTCAGTTCGTAAAGTGGCGCACTGTTAGTTGCATTCACGTGAGTCATGTGACTCCACCACGTCACGTGAATGCCGTGCCGGCTGGCCCGCAGCAGCAGGTCTAATAATGAATGCTCATTGCTGCAGCCTGCGCAGCAATGAGCAGTGATTACTGTACTGAGTCTGAGTGCAGTACAAAAAATCGGCCCCCCGCCTCACCCAGCAACAAAACCGGCCCCCGGCCCAAAAACCGGCCCCCACCCCTGGCAGCCTACCGGGGGATTGCCCGGTGCCCGGCAGTGCCAGTCCGGGCCTGAACTCTTAGAAGGGTGGAAGGCTGAGTTGACCCGCTGGGATTTGAACCCGTGATCAAGAAGTGAGAGAGAAGCCCCAGCAATACATGCATCCACTGGGACACCAGACCCGTCCTAGTCCTGGGATACTGCATGAGGCTAGCACACCACGGTCTAGTGGAGAGGGCCAACGCAGATAAAAGAAGAACAGCAGTGTTAAGAACTTCTGAAACCTTGAAGGATTGTCTGATGGTGGCAGCTGCCGCACTAGGTCACTCCTGAGGTTGATATCACTCAGCCCTCTCACCACATTGGGTTCATCCCAAGCAGGCACCTTGTGGAGGCGCAGAGAGCCAGTTCTCAGAGGCCTCAGAGTGAGGCGCCATCCCATCACTTTAGAATGAGGTCCCTGACCTATAGTTGGCGTGATGGACCTTAAACAAGGTTGTAAAGTGGATCCATTGGACTGAAAAGCCACAGAAATGTGATGGAATCTGTGACGGTGTCATGCCAGTCTCACAATCCAGGTGTGAGCTCAATGCACCTCATCAATCACAGACCCAGGGTGACCCAGAGAAAGGGCCTTTCCAAAGTCCTGGCTGCAAGAAGGCATGAGCAGGACTGTGACGTGCCTTTAAGGCTCGCTGAAGGGGAGGATATCAGGTATAAATCGCGCTTGATGGAAGCAGCAGGCCTGATGAACATAACACAATCCTCACATGAGGCACACTTGTGCATTTGTGGAATCGCTTCACTTGAATTCGTGCCATTTCGAGCGTATGGTTTCAGTATCTATTTTCCGCAAAAAAAATGCTTTCAAATATATAAGTTTGACAATCTCCCTATCTACATCCTTCAGGATGTTGAGACTACGTGTGTATCCCCCCACGGGAGTTGGTGCATCCCTTGGCAGGAAGGATGCTCAGATGAGTGTCCCAGTTCTGTTCTCTTTTCAAGCCTCCTTCTGGCAGACGTGTGGGTGCCGAGCACTGGCAAGCTGCAGAGCGGAGAAGGTAGAAATGTTCTGTCTGTGCGATACCTCGGTCTGGCCAGTTTCACTAATCATCAGTTCAAGTCATAGGGCTTCCACTAGGGTTGGCATCTCGGACCTTGTATGGTACTGCTTGGAGCTCGCACTCTCTCCTGTAACACCTACATGAACCTCCCTGGCCGTCTTGGATTGCCTACATCCACAGGCTATGATTATTAATGAGCATGGTAACTGATCCATTATTACCGACTCCACATCCCCAGTTTCGCCAGGTGTGGTAATTGTAATAATGCAGTATTGCAAGTTTTAGACATCGGATTTGAGAATTTCTCTGGAAGTTTGTACTTGGGCACTAATTTCTGTGCATTTGTCATTAATTTCACTGGCTTTTCCCTGGAATTATTTCACCTGACTTTAGCGAAATGAATCCCTCAAATAAATTAAAGGTGCTGGCATTCCTGCAAAAGGCATAATCCTGATTTAGCCACCAAGGGGCCGATTACAAGTCTGGCGGACCACGGACTGCCAGACTCATGGAGGCACGGCTTTGGTGGTCCCCTGACTGCCCTATTACAATCAGGGCAGTCGGATCGCCATTGCCCCGCTGCAGCCGCCAGGAAACCACCGCTCCCTGGCGGTGTTGTAGCTGTCAGGAGGCCGCAATATGCTTGGTGGGACCTTCGCTGTTCCACCAAGCATGTTACAAGTTTCCTCCTTCGCCGCAGTTTTCATGGTGGGTCCTCCTCCATGAAAACCCTGGCAGAGAGGAAACAAAGGCCCCCTTTCCCTGCATGCATGCACCCCAGTTCCTTCACAGCATGGACTGATCAGTCGATGCAATGCAGGAACTGTTTTTGGCGTTTTCATTACGGTGCCCATTTTCAGGGCACCGCCATTGAACTTAAAAAAAGCCCACCAGACACAAGAATAACTCGTAATCTGGCAGGCGGTCTGACCACAGGTTTGGCGGTGAGGTGGTGGGGCAGACCCGGAGCCGCATCGCCAAACTCCTAATCAGCCCCTAACTCTACTTAGATACGATTGTGAGATCAGGCAGACCTCAATTACTATATAGAATTCCAATTTACATGATCCTGTGTGGGTTGGTGTTCTCGCACCCGATTCTTCCAGATATTAGAATACTCGACCAGATTTTTCTGGGTGATAATCCCACCTGGCAAAACCTCACAGACTACTAGCTTCAATAGCAGCCAACCCTCGTTCCTTGATCTGTCTTTTGTGGCAGGGGTAGTATGAATGTTCTCTTGTGTTAGAAGTTAACTGTCCCTTCCCACTCCTACTTCCACACCCCACTCCTTCAACTCACACACAGAAGCCCCCGCATGTTTTGACCACCTGCTCATAGGGAGTTCTGTGTGGTTTTACGCTCTGTACATCTGGTCCCACACAGTAACTCTACATTTCATGTGGTTCAGCTCACAACTGCACAGTACTGGCGGTGTGTTTCTGCAAGTGTCTTTGAAAGATATAGGCTATCATGTTTTTCACAATTCCCTGATTCAGATGGGTTAGTCCTTTAAATTTCAGAGGGATTCGCAAAAAAGCAATTTCGGGCTGCAATTTAATTTTTGGTTGAGTGCATGTGTTTCTTTTAATCCAGGCCTCGATCCATTCTCCAGTTCTACTGGTTTGTGTCTTGCTCTTCATTGTTTTTCTAATTAAGTGGATGTGTTTATAATCGACATTGAAGTTGTTTACTGTCTGGTTGCATTCCGCCTGAATGTATTTTATGTGGTTGCTTCTAATATGCTTTAGAGCTCTTATTGACCACAACAAAGGTCTATTGAGGTTTTCTAGCACTCTATTCAAACTTTTTTCTGCAGGGATGAACTTCTCAGATTCTTTTCCCCCTTTTTGTTACTACCAGTATGTTTAGACACTTAGGGGCCAATTCGGATGACGGAAGGCCCCCCACGGAGCCATCCGCCATCACATCCCGAATTACCCACCGCCCAATTAGGATGGTGGTGGGTACCGCGGCAGACGCAAAGTCCGTCAGCCGCTTCACCGCCAAAGGCAATCGTACTTGCCTGGCGGACAGTGCAGGGTGCCTAAAATGGTGGTGGTGCCTAGCAGGCACCGTCCACCAAATTAGGATGTGGGTAAAAAAAGGCCTTTCCATGCGGCGATGCCTGTCACGTAGTGCAGGGAAATGCACAGCATCACATTTTAACATTGCGTATGGTGCTGCAGCCAGCAGCACTGTCCGCAATGTTAAATGCGCTGTATGCGCCCGCCAATTGCAGTGGTGGGACCGCCGCATGTCTGGCGGGCGGTACCAAACACAGCAACGATGGTGGGCGGACTCAGGTCCGCCCGCCATCGTAATGAGCCCCTTAGGGCCTAATTACGAGTTTGGTAGTGTGGGAGTGAACCGCCACATCAGCGGTCCGCTATCACACTGCCAAACCCATGGTTGCACCGCCCGCCACATTACGAGTTTTCTTATGTCCGGCGGGCTGTTTTTAGCAGTCCCACGTTGGTGCCTCCGAAAATGGGCACTACAATGGGAACGCCAAAAACAGTTCCTGCATGGCATGGACTGAAAAGTCCATGCTGTGCTGGAACTGGGGTGCTTGCACAAAGGGGGGGCACATATGGTGCTCCACTGCATGCATCCCATTGCACATGGGCAGCAGGGGGCCCTCTAGGGCCTCCTTTGCTCAGTACCATCAGCCTTTTCATGGAGGAAAGACCTTCATTACACTGTTGGTGGTCCTGAAACTTGTCATATGCATGGAGGTGCCACAGCGGAACCACCAGCATATTACTGAGGCGCACCGCTAGGGATCAGTGGTTCCATGGCGGTTGCAGTGGTGCAATGGCGGTTGGACCGCCCAAATCATAATGGGGCGGTTGATCTGCCGGAGTGGCAGTGTGACAGTGGCTGGACCACCACTACGCCCCCGCAAGTCGGGACCGCCAGACTCATAATTAAGCCCTAAGACACCACAGATGTACCTGGTGATCAATAGACTACTATCACTTAATATTGCTATCTGACAACAGTAATAGCAAAAGGGATATCTGTGTATTCTGCTGGAGTTTGAGCTGCATGTGGGTTTATTGGGCTTGTCTAAAATTTTTATAATATTACTGCCTTCCTAAGGTCTACATGTCTCTATGATGATTCTGTCATAGCAGCATTTAATAAACATTACATGCACATACATGGTGGTGTGCTCAAGCCTTCTCTCTCCTCTTTCTGAAAGTCTGTTGTGATTACAGTTCCCAATTTTTGGGTGTTAGTTTGTTTGGAATTTCATACTATCTGCATCCTTTGTGGAGTTAGATGGTTTCAATTAATTCATAGCACATATTATCTTTGCTGATTCCCCTAAATACCACGGATAGCAGAAGTGACTTCACCCAGCCTTTGGCCCATGGTGACCTCCCAGGATTGACTCCTCATCCCACTCATATGCCATTGAGACTCCTGTATACTGTTACATAGGTAAATTAAGGGCAGAGGGTAGAAACTACAGAAGAGAACTGCCTCTTGAGGTGGCTTCCTGCCTGACTCCTTAGACCAAGGGTAGCAAGAGCAGTGCTAAGGTTACCAAAGTGCACACACAAGGTAGCAGTTGCTTCCCAGAGCTAACTTCTTTGGTTGCCATGTAGATTTCCAAGGAACATGAGTGCATTTAATTTGTGTATGGTCTAACGAAATTCATCAATTTATATGAACTAGACAAAGGCACAAACACATACGTAAATACAGTATTATAAAGACACTTGTTACAACATTAGAGTCTAAACAATCAAGTGGCCTAACATCCAAGGGGGAGAACTCTTCAACCAATTGTGGTTGAGAGATAGTGTTGTCGTAGTCTCCAAGTGTGAGACCGGTGGGATCTAGGTGAAGGTGGGGGAATTCTTCCTTTTGGAATTAGTGCACTCACACACCCTTGCGGGTGTCGTACTTCAACATCGGGCTGGCTCCTCTTGGGGGTGGTGCTGCTGTCCCCCACGTGCCACGCGAGAGGGCTCTATATCGGAGATCTTTTGTAGAAAGTGCCGCAGTTGTGCATGCGGGTGTGTGGGCCTAGTGAAAAGGTGTGTGTGTGTGTGAGGATAAAATTACCTAACCGATTCCCAAGCACAATTTTACTCAAGGGTCTGGAAGGTAAGGTTAAAAAAGCTAGGTACTGGAGCCTATCCTTAAAACAAATATGTCAGAGGGATAAGTATACTCCCGCTGCTCTCAGTCCGTGAAAGTGGTGTGAAAGTGCAGTGTGGTCAACATGTTTTGCGCATCCGGCGGGTTCCTAATGGATCCCAGTGCGCTTCTTCAGGACCGTGAAAGACAATATAAAAAGTGGGAGTCAGGGAAAGACACCCTGTAATCCCACCGTACCTATAGTAAGGTCAAGTGCATCTTAGCACTAGGAGACACGTATTGTCCGTGTTCTAGTTATCCCAACCTGGTGGAGACACAGAGATAATACAGAAAAAATACCAAACATAGAAATTAAAAAGCATTCAATATGAGCATTAGCTGAAGGTTGAAATGCCGTAGTTGTGGATCATGGCCACACAATACTACAGAGCATGCTCAGTGTAACATGCCATAGTATTCGTGATCAGGCACTTATGTCGGTAGCAGTGGTCTGCATGCAAAAAAATACCCATTAACCTCTCCATTTCCCTCTTTTCCTCCTTTCTTATCCTGGCCCCAAAACTTATAGATTCCCCCCTTAAAGCGGCTTTGAATGACTCCCAAACACCATTCCTAGAAGCACTAAACCTATTGGCTGCAAAAAACTCGTCTACCCAATTCAACAAATGCCCAGTAAATCTTGTATCCGCCAATAAACGCCTCTCAAATGTCCACCTGGTCCTGACCCTATCAGGTCCAGATATTTCATACGACAATATCAAAGGATTGTGGTCGGACAATATTTTCGGGAGTTTCGTTGTTCCTACTCTGTTTATTTCAGTAGAAGAAATAAAAAAATAGTCCAACTTAGTGTATTTCTGAAAAGGATTTGAAAAATATGTAAAGCCAGGCTTTAACGGTTCTATTGCACCCCATACATCCTTCAGCCCATGGGAGTTGATAATGGCTTTTATTGCCCTGCAAACTCTTGGTTTACGACCCTGATAGACAACTGAGTCACCCCAGTCAGAGGAGATATTTAAATCTCCACACATTATGATGGGGGTTGACCAGGTAGCTAGCTCTAATTCTAGGATGTCAAAAAGCTCCGGATCATCCTCATTTGACCCATACACTACACAAAGTGTCAGGCCCCTTTCTAATTCCACCAAAACCCATCTCCCATTGCTATCCACCTTAGTCCACCTGATCTCTCCCAAAACATTTTTTAATAAAATCGCAACTCCTCTGTTTGTTGAATATTGGGTAGAACAAGCCACCAGCTCAAAACCACTGAAAGACATAAGGCCCCTTTTAGACCAGGGAAGGTGAGTCTCCTGAAGACAGAGAATATCAATTCTATAATTCTTAACAAAGTGAGCCAGCCTTAGACACTTCCTCCAGTCATTTAACCCACCTACGTTAACAGAGCAAATCCTAATGCATGCCATCTTGACGTACTATTTGGACACAGCAATAAACCAGCTCTTTAGGCTCCTTCTGAATCCCTAAAACCATAATCGGACTAAAAAAATAAACATGCTGAGACAAACTGCAGTATTTTCCCTTGTTTTTTCGCCCCTCAACCCCCAAACCCTCACCTCCCTTCCACCCTCCCCGATCTCCCTCCCTTCTAATGCGATCCCCTCCCCTTACACTAACCCACACCCAAACCCTCCTTGGTGAAGCGCTCAGACCTAGTCTGTGCATGTGATGGAACTGCAGTGAGCAAGTGAGGACAGACACTGAAAAAACAAAAATAGATGGAACTCTTTAAAGCCTCTTAGCTTATTTTACAAATTAACTCCCATCGGATTGACTTAGAACGTATCCTCACCCAAATCCTGTGAGATTATTTTACACCCCATTTTACACCCCATATCCAGTCCACAAACGAATCCACCTTCTTGCCCAACGAGACCAGATACTCCTTCGCTTTAATCTCAGACGAGAAAAAGAGAGTCCTCCCTTCGTTGATCACTTTTAACTGAGCCGGATTTATAAGATAGGCTTGTATCCTCTTCTCCTGAAACGGTTTAATAATTTCCCTCAATCGCCATCTTCGCTCCACAGTCGCATGGCAGTAATCAGGGCGGACAAAGAAGGAAAACCCGTTGCCGCTCCTCCTAGCATCTGGTCTGGCCTTTTCTGCAATGGACTGCCTCAATATGAAGTTGCCAAAAAATATCAGTACTGCTCTGGGCTTATCCCCTTCTTTAGCATTAGACCGAATCTTGAAGGAGGTGCGGTGGACTCGTTGTATTTCGATAGACCAATTCCAGCTTGAAAGCTCTGGAAATGCTTGCTCAAAGAGCTTGATGATAAAGGCCCTAATGTCCGATCCTTCCACCCCCTCCGGGATCCCCAAGACCCTCAAGTTATTCCTACGGAGCCTGTTCTCCATCTCCTCCATTTTCCACTGTAGGTCCACAACCTGGGAGCATTGGGCATTAACTTTGCTAGTAGCCACTGCTACCTCGGCCTCAGTGGATACCACCCGCTCTTCCAGACTGGAGACTCTATCCGCCGTATTGGTGCAAGCTTTCAATATCTTCCTTACCAGTCCCTGCATCTTCCTCATACCAGCCTGAGCCTTACGATTATCCTGGCGAGTTTCATCTCTGTGGGCAAGTATCTCCTGTTGTATGGTCTCCAAAAGTGAACGATGAGTGCTATCCACCGTAGGTCCTCCCTGCAGGGCTAATTCGGGAGAGTGATCCCAGCTCAGTTTTCGGGAAGAATGACCACTTTTCAGAGGGTGATCCTTGACCACCGGAGGCCATACTATAGTTGCCGGAAGATCATCCTCAGGGTCAGATTCTGAGCCTAAATAAGAGCTACGTTCTTCTTCCTCGGACCACTCCGCCCCATCAGAGACAGAAAAGTAATATTCACTCAGCACTTTTTCCTTGTCGGTGATTGTACCAGTAGGCAACAGATCAGCTTTCTGAGGCTCGGTGTTTACTACTATGCCTAGCCCTGGCTGACCACCCGTGCGATCAACCCCAGAGGTCTGACCCGAAATACCACCACATCCTTCCCTTATATCTAAGGGTGCTGTGATGACCTCCTCAGGGGCCAGCTCATCTGGGACGACTTCCTTCTCTACAGGGAAAGATGACGAGCTTGGAATATTAGCTGAGGATAATCCAGTAGGGGTGGTAGAGTCCGAGCATTCCTCAAGAGACAGGAGAGGGTTACCAGGAAGAGCATCCACCCGTGGGTTTGCACCAACGTCCACACCCTTAGGCCCCTTCTCCTTCTCCTTACCAACTTTAGGGAAGATGTCCGCGATTGAAGCTGCCGCAAGCCGGGTCCTGCCTGCAACCTGTTGTTTTTTCCTCGTTTGTCCACCTGGTATTTGGGGTCCTCGCGGGTCCTCCTCACCCTCAGCCTCGATCTCCTCCCTCTGGGATTTCTTCCTGTGGAGCACCGCTTTAGCACCAGCAGCCGCTTTGGGGGCCATGATGTCCCTCTGCGTCCTAGGACCCGGTGATCGCCTGCTGAGACTCCCGAGACTACTACTATCAATCTTCCCTGGCCGTGAGCTGTACGCCGCCACTCCCCGCTGCCTTGAAGCCTGACTCCGCCCCTTCTCGCTTCCGCGGAGCTCGCGGAATCCGCTGGCAGAAGAGAGAGCCGCGAACGCGGCCAGCGCCAAACGAAGAGCCTGCCTGGAGAGCCTGCACCCGGTAAGTGCCGTAGGCATCGCCGTCTCCGTAGCCGTGATTCTGACCGATATTGTCCGGGTCGGGTCAGGTAGGGCCGCGTCTGCCGGCTGCAGCCAGATCTCCTTGGGGCTTAACTCGCTGCCTCACTGCATTACTGCATCGGCCGCCGTTACGGGGCCGCCATCTTGCTTCTCGGATCCCTTTCAGACCACCCTCGCCGTAGACTGCTCTGATGGGTATTTTGTCTGATGCAGAAGAACAGCATATGAGAGATATAATTATGGGAGGGGATAGCAGTAAGAGTCAGAGTGAACTGCTGAAAATCAGAGCGGAATTACAGAAGTCGATTACCCAGAAGGCTTCGGGAGAGTATCAAACATCTAAGGCTAAGCGCTATGAAACGGGAGAGCAGGCCGGTAGAGTGTTAGCTCTGCAAATAAGACAGGGGAAAGCTAGGAATATTATTTCTCGGATTGAAGAAAATGGGGAGGAATTCACTCAGGGAAACGAGATAACACAGGCTTTTAAAAACTTCTACCAACGCCTGTATGACGAGGAAACGAGGGGTGGTAGTCAGGGGGATGAGGTGGTGGATAATGGTCCTCGCCTCAATAGTCTGGAGAAGGATGAATTGGATAGGGATATCAGTGGCAGTCAGATAATTGAGGCCTTGCGTGAGCTAGCCTCTGGTAAGGCCGCTGGCCCGGATGGGATCCCTCTGGAGGTCTATAAATGTCTAGAACCAGTGATTATTCCGTTGTTAGTAGATCTATTTAATGGAATATTGTGTACAGGAGTGGTTCCAGCCTCTTGGCGAGAAACCAATAAAGTAGTCTTTCATAAGAAAGGGAAACCCCGGGAGAAACTAGGCTCTTATCGCCCAATCTCGCTAATTAATGTGGACACTAAGTTATACTCAAAGATTTGGGCGAAGAGGTTGGGCAGGATCATTGGTGGTCTCGTCTCCCCCTGGCAACATGGGTTTATCCCGGGCCGCAGCACTACGGACCACATTAGAAGAGTAATAGCGCTGTCCGATGCCCAGGCGGCAGGGGGAGGAGAGATGGCCATGATCCTGCTTGACGCAGAAAAGGCCTTCGATAGGGTCGTCTGGGATTTCCTTTGGGGTGTGCTGGTAGGGAGAGGATTCGGGGAGAAAGTTATCAGAGCTCTCAAAGCTATGTACATAGATCCGGTCGCGAGGGTGGTGGTTATGGGAGAGAGCTCTGAGAAGATAGTCATAAAGAGAGGCACCCGTCAAGGCTGCCCCTACTCCCCGATTCTCTTCGCTTTGTACATTGACCCACTCATCCAGAAAATACTAGGGTCCCCCAGGATTAGCCCGGTGGTTTGCAATGGCCACATCAGTAAAATCTTGGCCTATGCCGACGATCTGGCAATTATTACAACCAACCCTCAACAGACGCTCATGGCCCTGGTCGAAATAGCAGAGGAATTTGGCAAGTGGTCGGGCTACCTCTTAAATGAATCTAAAACCCAAATAATTTGGACAGGGAATATAGTTAAAAGTGATACGAGATATGTGGACTCAGCAACATATCTAGGGATTAAGATTAATGCCCCAGTGGAGGAAATAATAGCTGAGAATTATCCCCCACTCCTGAAATCCATTGAAAAAGAGCTAAAGAGGATAGACGTGTTACATCTCTCTCTGATCGAGAGGGTAAATGTTTTAAAAATGTCAATATTTCCTAGAGTCCTTTATTTGTTTAGAGCCATACCCCTTTTTTTGGAGGAAAAATTAATTAATAGCTTGCATTCTATTTTCATAAGATTTGTTTGGCAGTATGGCAGGGTCAGACGCTCTACAAATCTTATGTCACTTGCCAGGGAAAGGGGAGGGCTGGCCCTACCAAACTTGAGATTTTATCATTGGTCTTGTCTCTTGACACAAATGTCCATTTTGTTTCAACACGAGACTAATTTCGGTGTTATTAATTCGGCCGCCCAGGATATACCCTCCATTTTTGAGTTGTTAATTGGGGAAAAGGCCATTGGGCTGCTGTGGCGGGGAAGTAGATCGAAGATACTATAAGAGGCCCCGCTTGAAGATCTTGGAAGGGGTCTGGGGGGTTAGGAGGTCTATTTTTAAGCTTTGCAAAATCCTAAAGGTAAACCGCTATCTCCACTTGTGTAACTCTAGTTTGCTCCCTTATGTGGGGACCGACAGAAATTTACAGGTATGGAGGGATTTAGGCATTAGGACCTTTGGGGATATTTGGGGAGACCTCGAACCGCTTGGTTTTGATGCCCTTCAACAAAGGTTTGATATCCCGGTCAATCACTGGTTTCTGTATGGCCAAGTAACACGGTCATTAAAGGCATTGAGACCAAAACCCTCGCTAATAGAGGATTCCCCCGTAATAGCTTTGTTAAATGGGGGGTGTAAGAAGATAAAATGGGTTTATAAGCAGTTAATTGCAGAATTGCAAGATGATATGGAAAAAAACGAGGCTGCTTTGGCTTTGAAAGCATTTTCCCACAGGCAGTTGTGTCACCATATAACAGCGAAATAATGGTGACATGTAATAGCATGCATGCATCATTTGTGGACAATCAGGCTGTATGACAGGATAAAGATGACGATTTAAATGAAAGGCAGTGATGCCTATACGGTAAGTAGTAGACCGTTACCTTATGCTTATATCTAGCGCGGTGTGGTCTATATAACCCCCCGGTAAATATGTGCTCAAAGCAGTACATGGACTAGTGACAGAGGAATCATGAGGTCTGGAGTCTCTGTCAAGGTACCGCGATTACATGCAAGTGTGCTAATGGCCGCTTGTGAATGTCAAAACAATATATACAACCAGACCGGTAGCGGCTGGTTAGGGTAGTCAAAGCAACAATGGCAGAGTGTAAAGGTGAATAAAGGTGCTGGTACAGAACATACAATATGCAGCTTGGTGAAATATAGTGGCAGAGAAATATCGCCTACCCCTCTGTAAGTAAGGATGGGCCTCGCCGGCGAGTGCTTCGGTTGCAAAGAGGCAAAAGCTACAAGTGTGAGAGAGGAAAGGTGGCTCCGTTAGCCCGTAAATTACGTAATCAGAAACGCGGTAAATATACCTGCGTCCATGAACAAGAGCAGCAGGAGCATATTTATAGTGTGCCTCTTGCTTGACAGCCTGATTACCTGCCCTACCGATCAGGATCGCTGGTGGCGTGTTTAAGTATCGGCTGTCTAGTTATAACCGGGAGACTTTATGAGAACGGCAGTAGCAGTGTGGGCGTGTTCCATTACGTGAGTCACGTATGGAGAGGTAGCAGGTAACTATGGCAGCCATGATGGAAAGGGGTGTATAGACTTGGATAAGGCAGTGTACCTATCTAAAGCATCATAACAAGAGTGAAGTCAACTGGAAACCCATTCCAGAAAATGACAGATAGGCTGTGTGTCGCCGGATTTGCTAAGGCAAGGAGTGTTATTTGGATAATGTAATGTGTATATGAAAAGTCAATGGTCTTGTGAGTACCCCAGTGGGGCATCGTGGGCAGGTACTATTGGTAGCTCAGACTGGTGTTGTGCTTGGCGGTGGTCAAACGGGCTGTAGGATCTTCATCTATTTATCGGCTGGTAGTACTTGGTGACTGACAAATAATATTTGGGCCCTCTGCATCATAAAATGATTGCAGGGGACGTCCTGTGTCATGCCGGTGGCAGAAGCTAGTACTCTCCCTGTGGTAAACAGAAGGGGGGTCCCTGCGGGTTACTAATCAACTGTACTTACTAGTTGGAAATGGACTACATGTTACCGTTGCAGTCCTAAGCATGGTAGCTATGGCAGTAAAAAGTATACGTTGTGTTCATCTGGTGACAAGAGTAGGTTCTGGGAGGGTGTAATGTGAAACGGTACCTTGACAGAGACTCCAGTCCTCATGATTCCTCTGTCACTAGTCCATCTACCTCTTTGAGCACATGTTTACCGGGGAGTTATATAGACCACGGTGCTCTAGATATCAGTATAAGGTAATGGTCTACCACTTACCGTATAGACATCGCTGCCTTTCCTTTAAATCGGCATCTTTATCCTGTCATGCAGCCTGATTGTCCACAAATGATGCATGCATGCTATTACATGTCACCATTATATCGCTGCTATATGGTGACACAGCTGCCTGTGGGAAAATGCTTTCACACTGGACGCAAATGCGTGCAGGCCACTGCTATGCACATAAGTCCCTGATCACAAATACTATGGCATGTTACACTGAGCATGCTCTGTAGTATCGTGTGGCCATGATCCACGACTACGGCATTTCAACCTTCAGCTAATGCTCATATTGAATGCTTTTTAATTTCAATGTTTGGTATTTTTTCTGTCTTTTCTCTGTGTCTCCACATGGTTGGGATAACTAGAACACAGACAATACATGTCTCCTAGCGCTAAGAAGCACTTGACCTTACTATAGGTACGGTGGGATTACAGGGTGTCTTTCCCTGACTCACACTCTTTATATTGTCTTTCACGGTCCTGAAGAAGTGCACTGGGATCCATTAGGGACCTGCCGGATGCACGAAACATATTGACCACATTGCACTTTCACACCACTTTCACGGCCTGAGAGCAGTGGGAGTATACTCATCCCTCCTACATATTTGTTTTAAGGATAGGCTCCAGTCCCTAGCTTTTTTAACCTTACCTTCTGGACCCTTGAATAAAATTGTGCTGGGGTATCGGTTAGGTAATTTTATCCTCACACACGCACCTTTTCACAAGGCCCACACACCTGCATGCGCAACTGAGGCACCTCCTACAAAAGATCTCCAATAAAGAGCCCTATTGTGGTGCCCGTGGGCGATAGCAGCTCTACCCCCACGAGGAGCCAGCCCGATGATGAAGGGTGTGTGAGGGCACTAATTCCAAAAGGAGGAATTTCCCCACCCTCACCTAGATCCCACCGGCCTCACTCTTGGAGACTACGACAACACTACCTCTCAACAACAATTGGTTGAAGGGTTCTCCCCCTTTAGGAACAGCTACCATCCATTGTGTTTGATATTCATTCTTGGGAGCACTGGTGCTTGACCTTTTGTCTCTCCTTAATTGCTCCCTGTCCCTCCCTCTTTACATTAGGTTATAATATCTAACATCGAAGGGGCCTATTCACAAACTTACATTTAGTAGTGCTATAATATTACTCCTAAAGCACTAAAAATACTATTCACAAACCTACGAGTGTAAATCTCCACCTCCATTGCTCCTATAATTTCCTATGTAGAGATCCTCACACATGTAAGTTTATTACTTTGTAGTAGGTGCAGGAGGGACCAGGGGATTTGATGGAAAATGGGGCATTTTCACTACTAAATGGGATTAGACAGGGGTTTAGGGATGGTTAAGAAGAGGTTTTAGGGGGGACATGCACCCACCCACAAAAGAAGAAGCCCCTAGCTAATCACAAACTGAACTTCCAAAGTTACGGCACCTAAAAAGGTACCCAAAACAGTAGTGCATTACTCCACTTCAGGGCTGAAGTACGTCCAGCACCACACATGGTCCACCATGAGACTGCAACATCCTCCAATAGAAAATAATGGAGGTAGGAACTTAAAATATAAGCCCATAGGAAAAAATGTAAAGTAAGAAAATAAAAAAACCAAAAAAGATATTTAGTAAATAATTATAAATATTTTAGCTACTTTTTAATTAAAAAAGTAATGTAGCATTAATTTTTAATAAAATAAATACATTACTTTAAACAATTTTGTACATCACTTTCAATGATAATAAAACTAGGTTCTTCACTTTATATTTGAATATTTTTAATTTAAACTTCAGAAAATTATTGGTATTTCATTAAATATAGGCAAATTAATTAAAGATTTAATACAAGAGTAAAGTTAGTAGTCCTGTAGGTTTATTTGCTATACATTTAAAACAAATATATAACATCAATTTACATTAATAATTACATAGAAATATGTTTACCAATTGTTTTTAGTTAAATACATGTTTTTACTTTTCCCTATACTTTACCATAGGGAAACTCCACAGTGTAGGTGGAGATCTCCGTATTGTAAAGTACTGGGAACATTTAAAAAGTTTATTAAACATCATAATAAACGAGTACAAATATTTGTATGTTAAATATTAATGTACATTAATTGTATGGGGGGGTTTGATAGAAGAAAATGATATAGCACTATTAACCTAATTTCGAATTCAATATTTAATTAATTTAATATATTAAAATAAATACAAATTGTTTTTTTGTTTGAATTTAAAAATACATTTCCACCTAAATTAAAACACAATGTTATTATTCTGTATTATTACTACAAGTGTTTGTTATGATTATTTAAAGAAATGTAGTAATATTTAATTTAAAAAGATGCATTAGTTTACAAATTCAAAAAAGGTTGTTAAAATATTTTATAATTAAATAATAAACATGTTTTATTATTAGGTATTTAGTTAACATGAAATTATATTTACCTATATGTTAGCTATTTTAAATAATGTAATTTAACTTTATTTCCTAAGGGGTTTCATTTTAATCTCCTACCTTCGAGAGGCTGTTGCAGTAACAGTGGTTGGTCATTTGTGGCGGTGGACATACTACTGTTTCTTTTTGGCAGTAGTAACTTACATTCATAAATTCATGCTTGAAATGCACAAAATGGTTGTCTTTTTGCATAACAAAATATTTCATCTAATTTTTCGCCTTTCAAGTGACTGGTTCAAGTAGATAATGTTTTTCCGAGACACATTTTGCCAAACGTTTACCCAAATTACCAATACATTTTTTTTCTCTCCTCAGGTGGACCATGTCTTTATGATGAAAGGCAAACACAACTGTATCAGCCACAGGAAACAGCTCAAGATACACTTCCAAAGTGATAGACCTATTTCAGTTTCCACTAATAAAAGAAGCCACTACACCTCCTGTGTATTCTACAAACAGAAGCCTCATGTGAGCTACTACCACTGCCCAGAGGGTGCAAGGAAGGCCTGCCAGAGCTGAGTGTTTCATTACAAAAGTTTTGCATTGACTTTTACTACTGCTCATTGGATGATGCAGGCAAGGCTTTCAAATGTGGAGCACAGGACTCGCCATACGATTGTCTAAAATACCACTTAGGGCTCGTTGATAATGTCACAGCAGGTAACAAACTCAAACCTTCTTCGACCGTGAAGATCGAAAGAAGCCCGCCCACACAAGAGGCTACTGAACTCTGAGAGTGCTTCAACATGGCAAAAGGGTATCACGGGTGTGAAAAAAGCATCTTGTGTCATTTTCATTAATACACAAGCAGATCCCATTCTTGACGCCAAATGTGAAGTCTTCAACTTGTATGACAGAACAACAGGAGACAATTAGGGCTTCATTAGGCTGCCGGACGGTAGGACCGCCAACAGCCGTTGGGAGACCATCCGATAAGCATGCGGCAGTCCGACTGCCAAATTTTGATAGGACCATCGGGCTTGCGGTCGGAACTCAGTAGCATTGCATGGGCATGCCATGGCCACAAAAAAGTGCAGCAGCAGATGCCACCACCATGCAGCGCCTTCAGCATGTCAGTGCACCGAGTGCCAGGCACTATGTCATGCATCACACGCAGTGCACACATCAAAGTACGAATGTAGAGGGGCATTGCATGTGCACCCAGCACATTTTACTCTGTGGTCCAATGCCTGGGGGCCCTGTTTGGGCCCCCCTCGATCCCTTTCTGACCACCTTTACATGGTGGGATTCCCGGCATGTAAAGGTTGTTCAAAAGGGATATTGTAATGCCCGCAATGGTGCCTGCCTCACCACCGATGTCTATCTGTGATGCCTTTTCGACTGCCACACCATAGGAATCTATGGTCCTGGCAGAGGCGGAGGTGTTGAATCCAACAGCTGTGTGTCTGATCGCCAGTATTGTAATATGGCGGTCGGACCTAAGGGCTGTCGTCGGTCAGAGCACATATGAGGGGCTGTTGACAGTCCGACCAACAACATCATAAAGAGGCCCTAAATCCTTTTCGTAAAGAGCAGGATTTATTCCAGACAGACGCCTCATCCACAGTCACTCACTGCCACTCTAAAACCTTGATGCCAGATCATCTCTCAGCCTTCTGACAAAGCATCACTGGCCTCGCAGGACACACAACACCACAGTGAGGCGTTGCAATTCCATGTTAGTCTCTTTTCATGTTTATTGTTGGATTCAATTACAGGGGGTGGCTTCTTCAGACATTGGTGGGAAGGGTGTCTAGCACAGTTTTTCTTTTGCATATTTCCATTATTACTGTTTTAATTGTTATAAATTTAACCGCTCGTTTCTGTAGTTCTTAGTTACCAGGCAGCTTTACCACTGTTATTTATGGTCTTGTTATTAATGCTTGATTTGGCAGGAAAACACAGATTTAATACAGCCATAGTTTATTTTTCTTTTCATTGTTGATTTGCAGCTGAATGTTTCATGGTTGCCTCGCTGTAATTAATGCTTGCCTACTTGTAACAGAATTTTGGAAATGATTCTTATGCTCTTGAAAATGTCAAATATATTCCAGTTTCATGTATTAATGATGGTGTCTTGATGTTATTTATTGTTTTCACAATGTTGTTTTGTTGATGTGCATAAAGTATTGCTACATAGTCAGCCTGAGTGTTCTGTTTCTGTCTCTCTCTCTCTCTCTCTCTCTCTCTCTCTCTCTATCTCTCTCTCTCTCTCTCTCTATCTTCCTCTTTCTCTCTTTATTTCTGTCTCTCTCTCTCCCTCTTGCTTGCTCTCGCTCTCTCTTTCCCTTTCTCTCGCTTTCTCTTTCTGTCTCATCTTTCTCGGTCTTGGATTCAAGCTAGATTTATGTGCTTTAGTATCAAGATGGTGCCTCATAAAGGACTCCTTTCCTCCATGCCTGCTGCAGCCATGTTTGTTGCTGGGGCCGAACTCACTGTTGCTCTTGGTAGTACAGACCACAATCCCTGGTTCTGTCACCATCATGGCACTCATCATCATGAGCATCTGATGACCATAATCCTTGCAATCTCCTTCCGTGACTCACTGCCACCCTCAGTGTAATTTACTGGTACCATTCCCTGTGCTTCAATAAATTATTTGCCCTGGTAAATATTGTTATTCTTTTGTTTGAAAGAGGTTGATCCGAAAGTGTTTTTTGTTTGATGTTTCATTATGGACATCTATGTTTCCCAGCAATGAAACACTGACCAGTTATCACCTTTTCTTGCATAGTTTCATGTTCTGTAACTCGAAAGGTGGAATGCTTAAAGAATCTATTCAAGATTGATCCCATTTAAAATGACAACCTAGTTTATAAACATCAATAAATCAATCAATCAATCAGGTCTTATGTTTGCATTATTCAATTCCATGGCAACTGTGTTTTTAAAAGAACTGCCAGCCTTTTCAATATGTTGGCAGCATTATATTATTATTCTTATTTCTGAGTTTGTAAAGCGCCTGGTTACACTTACCAGTGTGTCCCCGCGCTATCAAGGATCGCAGCAGCACCTACTCAACAAGACCAAGGCAGCAAAAGATTAGCCCTTGGGGAAAAGAAACGTCTTCAACTCTTTCCGAAAAGTCAGTTCCGATGGTTCTGTCCGTAGTCGGGGGGGGAGAGTGTTCCATCTACGGGCAGTTAAGGAGCGGAACGATCTCCCTCCCATCCTAGCCCTCTTGATTCTAGGGATCGAGAGGAAACTAACTCCGAGGGAGCGCAGCCGTCGAGCAGGAGTATAAGGACAGAGCAAATTGCGCAAGAAGCCCGGGCATTTCCCCTGAATTATTTTGTGGGCAACGCATAGGGCCTTAAAATCAACCCGTTCCTTAATAGGAAGCCAGTGTAAATTCTCCAAGGCTTTTTTTGAAGGGGCTCTTTTTGGTAGCCGAAGTACCAAGCGGGCGGCGGCATTTTGGATAGTCTGTAGTCTTCGATGACAGCTTGCATTTGCTCCCAGATAAAGGACATTCCCATAGTCCAACCTGGAGGTGACAAGGGCATGTACCAAAGTTTTCCTGGCAGATTCCGGGAGCAAGTCAAGCGTCTTTCTCAGCTTGCGAAGAATAGCAAAGCAGGTGCCAGAGACACACCGGGATTGGTAGTCAAAAGTCAGGTTTGAATCGATCCAGAAGCCTAAATTCTTCACCCGATCCCTTGGGATTGGGAGAGGTCCCAAGGCCTGCGGCCACCAGGCCGAGGTCCAAACTGAGGGAGATCTGCCGACGATAAGTACCTCTGTCTTGTCACCGTTCAGGCGGAGGCAATTACTGGCCATCCAGGCTGAAAGGTCTTAATCTGATGTGAATTTACTAGCGGCCTGCTCCGCTGGCTGGGTCAGAGCAACGACCAACTGAGTATCATCGGCATATGTTACTACCTCAATATCTGGGGGTGAATGTTTTGATTTGTTCTGTATTCGGTCCATCACTTGTGTGTCTTTTGCTTTCTCGCCCTAAGTGCGCCGGGTATGCCCAGACGTGGGTCCTAGGCTCACTGTGCCACTGGATTCAAGCTATACTGGCTGATGAGGGGTGAAACCCCGAAACCGGTCCTAGGATGCTTGTTTCCGGTACAGAGAGGACCTGGCTTGGCAGTTCGGGCTGAACTGTTCCCATGAGGCACAGGGTCAAGACTGATTTGCATATGGAAGGTCCAAACTGGGGTGGCAAGGTGAGCAGAAGAATTATGGATTTAACCCAGATCTCTTGACTGGGGGTGAATGTTTTGATTTGTTCTGCATTCCGTCCATCAATTGTGTGTCTTTTGGCAGCATTTAATAGGATAGGTTGGCTTCTTTTCTTCAAAACTGCATGGATTTATGATTGTCTTTGTGAAATAGAGTTGGGTGTCTTCAGCTTCCTGGTGGATTTTGATATTGCTGTCTGCACAGATGGCTTCCATGCATTACACATAAGGTTTGAAAGGGCTGGGTGACAGGATGCAGCACCGGGGGGGCTCTGCAGGTGACGGGCATAGTCAGGAATCTAGCAGCCCTTGTCTGAATGAGTTGCTGTCAGGGCCGGACTGGGAACCGAAACCGGCCCTGGCACACTACTCGGACAGCCCCCCCCCCCCCCCCCCCCCAAGATGTATGTGTGCAGCCGAGCTGTTTGCGAGGGCCGGTTTCGGCCGATTTTGTTACCGGGGGGCGATATTGCCAACTCCCGCTAACAAAAATTACCCCCAGGAGCCCAAAACCGGCCCCCACCCTCGCGGCCCACCAGGTAAAAGCCCGGTGCCCACTGCGGCCAGTCCGGCCATGGTTGCTGTGAATCAATGAGGGAGGATGTGATCCAGTTGAGAACCAGTGGGTAGTCCACTAACTTTGCCACCTTTTCCCGCCTATCTCGAGTCTTTGGGGGAGTTGAGGGGAGGGCACTGCATATCGGGAGGATGAGTTGTGTTGACTCTAAATATTTAGTTGAAGTGTGGGAAGAATAGTCATTGAGCAGCCATGGTCAGAAGGCAGAACCCCAGGAGTTTATTATATTTAACTAACAAGTAGGGTAAGGCGGGTTAGGGATGCCAGGTCATGTTGTGCACGGCGTGCCATAATTCCCCCATCTCTGTGCAGCTGATTCATGGCATCAGCTGCGCAGGGGGAGAGGATTTCAGAGGCATGCACACAACATGGGCTGCTCATATTAATGTAGACTTTTCCACCATGTCGAGGTGACATCAAAGTCAACGTAAGTTTCACTCTATTTGATGTCACATCCATCCCCATGGTAGAAAACAGTTAGCCACCCATTTACTTCCATATATCTATCTATATAATCTCATCTACTGTTCCCACCTGTCTTTCTCTTCTACTCTGTGTTATGCTTTCACACTCTAACCCTCTCTTTCTCTAATTCTTCATTACGAGCTCTCCGTCCACTACTGCACCTTCGACCTTTGACTCCAATGACCCCTCCATTTCCCTCTACCCTACTATTCACCCCTCTTCCTCGCCTCTCTTTCAGTTCCCTCCAGGTCTCTCTTCTCTGTCTCGCCCAGATGCCTGGCTGTTTTTGGAAGCCGATGGGCGATCCCAGACCGAGACTGGTAAAGAGCAATCTTCTCCCTACGCCGAAGGAAAGGAGGACAGATGGCTAATGGAACTGAAAATATTGATCATTCTGTAATGCATGTGTTTTTTTCGGAATTGTACTTATTTCAAGAATTTTGGAACCGACTTTCTCGCTGACAATATTTATTCGCTGCGCGGTTGCTGGCCCAATCTGTGTTTGGCATCTCGCGTTCATTATATATTCCGGCTACACCATAGCTGATACATCCTCGCGCACCGCTGACGTCTCTGACTGGTTAATTAATCTTACCGCCCGCGTGATGGAGTCTGTTGCGGCACCCGCGCGCCCACCACGCGCAGAAGGAGGCGACGGATGGAAAGGCCATTGCACCGGGGACTGGGACCCCTGGGGGAAGGGAGCCGGGGGATCGCTGCAGCCTGGCGATACTGGAGCGAGCACGTGCCCGGGATTTTAAACGCGCTTTCATATCAGCCACTCCGGTGTGATTGATGAGAAAGGGCTGGAGGGGCGGGAGATGAAGCACACCACAAAATACCTCAGCAAAACTTGCGCATACCTGCCATTTTGAAAAAGTACAGCTGCTTCTTAATCAAAGTGTAATGAATGTTCCGCAAACACGCCCACCTCGAATCTACAGAGCGATGTGAGGTGCGCACACAGAAAATCTAGGGTGTCAATTACAGAGCTATTATTTCACTGAAACGAGAGCGGCATTATAAGTACAATCTCACCGCGCATAACTCGTGAGGAAATTGCAGGAAGTGACGTCACATACTTATGAACAGCTGATGGCTTTGTAGAACATGACATCGCATGATGCTTGAGTCCCTGCTAAAAATCTTATTCCCTTTATAAAGCAATCTACATTTTAAATACGAGGTTATAGCATGTTCTTAAACAGTGATTAATAACAGACTAAATAACCATTTCATACGACTATCCAAGCCAAGCATAAGACCTCATTTGGAGTTTGGCGTAGCGGAAGCACTGCCTTAAACTAACGATGCCCCGCCCCTTCAAACACGTAGTTCCTCCGCTCTATTTAGAAACAGGACAAGCACTGTGTTTACACCAGTGGTGCCCACACTTACTCCACCAGTGTAAATCTCCCACAAGGTGGCCCATCCAACAGGGGCCCGCCACTCTCATCCTTGTAGGGTCAAGGCGACTGTTCCTCATTGTCACTGTCTTCTGCTCTTTGACAAGGAGCACATCTACATACAAAGTAGTTCCCTTCAATACCAGGGCCTAGTTTGGTAAAGTGTACTTTTTGAGACCAAAACATATTTTTGCATTTACTCAATTTTTTAAAATATATTGGTGATGGTCTTATAGCTCCCCCAACAATAACATTTTATACAAAACGTGTCAAAACAAAACAAACACTGACCAAGCCAAAATGCAGGGAGACAACATCACACAGATTGGCTTTGGCAATGCTTGTTTATCTATGGACTCCTAACACTATTTATTTGTCCTAAGACCGAATGTTGGGCCTCAAGTGTATCAAAACACTATTATTGCACACACAATATATATAAATGCATGGTCAGGGTTATCGGAAGGAAAGAATAACCACCCCAACTTTCTATTTCAGTGAAAACTGAGAAGAATGGTGGTGGTCTCCAATTTCTGGACCGCTCTTGCAAGTGATTTTAAAATATATAACTTTTACGCAAGGTGCCCTATTATTTGCCAAGTCCCAGGTGGGGTTCCCTTCTGCTTTCGTCTTTGGCGGGACCTCTCTCCAAGGGAACAGTTGCTCAGTGCTCTGCATTGAGAGTTCAGCGGTAGGGATGCCCCTGGAGCTGTCCAGAGTTCTGAAAGTATATAACGTTGAAGCTTCAAGAGATGCCATAAGGGTTTTTCGAAGAGAAGGCACATGGTTCAAACCCATAAGGCACCTCTGAGAGACTCTTAAATGAGCATCTGGTTCTTTTGTAAAATAATCCAAAGTATGAATCTGGTGACATATAGGTTTATCAAAGTAGCTAAAAGTTTCAGAAACCCCATGTTCTACAGGAAGAAGCACTGGCGTTTTTGTTACATATCATATTTGTTCAGAGATGAAAGCAGGTTAACTGGACTGGTATCTCAGTATACACAGGCTAGGATTGAAAATGACAATTCCCGCAGGAGAACTGAAATGCTAGGCAAGCCCTTGGCTCAGTGCTGCACACCCCACAGTATTTAAAAGGCTGTAGATTTGATACCACTGATAACAGCTGTGATGTGCTTAAGGGGGAGCTGGCAGGAATTCAAGAATGAATATTTGCAGCCTCATTGTGGCTAGCTACACACGAGCAATGGTACCAAAGCCAGAGGGGAAGGAGCATCTCTCTGGGAAAGTTTAGACTGCTCCATCCACAAGAAAATGATTTTCTAATCAGAGACTGCATAGCCAAAAAGCTCACACTCTAGATCTCACAATCCGTGATCATGAACTCAAGGCCCAGTGCATAGGGGTTCAACAGTTGCTAGACTGCTGTACAGCATGGCACAGTCTAGGGAGAACCACCCATGTGGTTGAGGGACACTCTTCCACCTCCCATGCAAAGGCTGGTGGCACGCTGGGCGCACAACATAGCTGTGGGTAAAGGGTGCCGGTTACAATGCAGCAGGATGGGGGACCCGCTTTACAAAGGGTCACGTTGTGATACAAGGAAGTGCATTCACCATGCACAATCACTGCTTCTAGGGGTAGTTCGTGTGCATTCTCTTCATTGTTGGAGTCACTGTCTCTGTCACTGAAACACTATATCTTCTTGGTCTAAACTCGGAGATGCAACTTATATCCTAGGTTTGTGGCAGTTCTGTTACAGCCCCTGCCAGTCAGACTATGGCATAATTCGAACATTGGCCATCAGGAAATCAGGTAGACTCGATCTTTGTAGGCTTTCTGTCTCACATTAGAAGAATAGGGGGATATTTACAATAAAATGTCCGAGTGCGGTGTTACTCCAAATTTGTTAACGCTGTGCTCCGACATTTTTTAAACGCAGTGATGCAGCATATTTACAAAATTATGGTGCACCCCTGCATTTCCCCTAGCGCTAAAGAAGCTGCCTAGCGTCAGCGCAGGCGCCCTTGCGCCATGTTGCAAGGGTGCCTGCGGTGGAGGGGCTATTGATGATGTGCAGGAAGGCACACCTTCCTACACATAAACAATCTATAAAGGCAATTTGCTGTTTCTACGTGTGCTGTAGAATGCATCACACATAGAAAGAGCAAAATAGGAGGAGAACGTAATCATTTCTCCTCATATCGCCATCCTAAGACCAGATTTGGTCTAGTCTTGGTTTTTGGCACTGCCCTATCCTTGTAAATATGGGGCAGTGCTAAAAAGCAGTGGCTGTTGCGACAGAACGCCCAGTGCAACACCCATTGCACGCCACTTTCACGCTAAGTGAATCGTGAAAAGAGGCCTTTTTAGGTCTCGCCTGACCCAGCGCATGCGCTGGTCTGGCGAAACTTATTGAGAGGGCTGCAAAAAGCGCTACCAGGCCAGCCTAGAGCTACAGTGCATGTGCGCTGGCGCGCGCGCCGCGCTTTACCACGATTTCTTTCACTTTCGCGGCCGCTTTGATGTTTGATCGTGATCGCAATCACTTTCACTTTCAAGGCCGCACGGCCGCTTGGCATAGCCAATAGGTCTCGCTTTTGGGACCTTATAAGTATTTAGTTATGCAACTGTTGCATGGCTAAACACTTATAAGGTCCCAAAGGCGAGACCTATTGGCTATGCCAATGCTTGTTTACGAAGTGGCGTTAAGCCGCGTTAAGTGTCCTAACGCTGCCTTGTAAATAAGGAGATACCGTCACTAGAACAGCACTATAACTGACGTTCAGGTGGCGGTATCCTCTTGTACACATGCCCCTGGATGTGTCATCTTTATTGGGAGCCGCGGTCCAGACTTCCCTAGCAGGTTTCTCTGTTGCGGTGCTCCAGCATATGCTGTTCGGGCTCCCGCGGGTCTGTGTCTCTGGGAAGCTTTTGCAAGCTTCTGTTCCACACACTTGTCTGGATGGCATTGCTTATGGATTCCCCCTGAATGCACGACCCCAAGGTCCTTATGCCTTTTGTAACAGAAGAGGGAGCTCCTTAAAAGGAGTTTGCTGAACCTAACGCGACGGAGACAGCAGACCTTACTTTTGTGCTGTAGGTGATAAAGCACTGCATTCGCCAGCAACCGCACCCTGGGGCTCAAAACATGGGATCGGGCCACATGTGGGGCCTTCTTCCCCCCTCTGAAGTCTCGGGTCTCCAGGGAAGCGCTAGAGCTGGTGTCTGGGCGATTGCTTAGATTTGGTGTCACAGGCACACGTCACCGAAATATCAGGAGCTTTCAGGCCAAATTGAACAAGGTGGCAGGATGTGACAGCTGGTAGAAACACCTGCATTTACGTCCCTGAAATTAGGCAGATTAATTAGATTGTAGGGATGGAAAGCGATCTACGGGGGCTGCAAGCGCGAACAAAATACACATTGCACCCCTGGTCAATCAGCTCGTGGCATGTGGGGGTTCAGCTTCATTTAAGTCTTTTGGATATATTGTTTAGTGTACAGTCTACAGCAAGGAACTGTAACAGCATGTGAGAACATGGCACTAATGTATTCATAACCAAACTACAGCCTTCCCTGAATCGTTAAAGATCAATGCTTAAGTGCGAACTTTGAAAGCACTTCGGCTTTTTTTAATAAGTGTAGGTTCTAGGGCACCGTGTGTGTATGCCCGTATGACTGCACATTAGCCTACCAATTAAATTCTTAGGTTTCATTGCTAATTGGCATGACTTATATAGGAATGTTCTTTTGCTATTTTTTTAAAAATTTCACTGCAAGGGGGAAGGTACCAGGGATGCTATTAAATCCCCCTTGGTACCCTCAAATTATAGACCGATAAGCCTCTTGGACACCTCACAGAAACTTATGGGTCGGATTATCTTGGACAGAATTCTAGAATGGGCAGAAGAAAATAAAATATTAACCACCCTACAGGCCGGGTTCAGAGCCGGGATTTCGACCCTGGACCAGCTTTTTAGGTTGCAGGTTTTGTATTGGAAGACGGTAATACTGGAGGGTTGTAGCTTATACCTGGTATTTGTTGACCTACGGGCCGCTTTCGACCTTGTGCCCAGGGAAAAGCCCAGGGAAAAGCTATGGAGGGTATTGGAAGACCTAAAGCTCCCCCCATATTTACTAGAGCTTCTAAAGCGGTTCCATAAAGGAAACTACGCCCAGGTACGCTGTGGGAAGAACGGTGATTTATCCGACCCTTTCCCCGTCACCAGAGGAGTACGCCAGGGCTGTGCCCTGGCACCCACACTTTTCAGCCTTTATATAAATGGCTTGGTTGGTGACCTGGATGCGGTCAGGAATAATGACGCCCCTCGCCTGTCATCTGGGCGGGTGCCTGCTCTGATGTTCGCGGATGACACTCTATTGTTATCACGGACATCAACAGGCATCCAGAGGGTCCTGGACGGATTTGTAACATTCTGCGCTCTGCGGGGACTTGAAATGAATTTAGATAAGACAAAGTACATGATTTTCGGCCCACCAAAGCGCACCCGCCCCTGCCCATCTCTGAATGGTACCCCGCTCGAAAGGGTCAGAACCTTTGTTTACCTGGGTGTTACCCTGACCGAAGATTTCGGCTGGGGCCCCCAGGTGACCAAATCTGCCCTAAAGTTGACACAGGTAGCTGGTGGCATCAGCAAGTTTCACAGGAAAACGCAATTCAAACCAGTTTCCCCAGCCCTCGAAATGTATAGGGTTCAAGCAAGACCTACCGCTACATACGGTGCAGAACTCTGGGGCCACACTCGTGTATCACCCCTATCAAAGGCTGAACACACATTTGTTAGAAACTTGCTAGGGCTCCCCCAGAGTACACCTCTCGTCCCCATGAGGTTAGATCTAGACCTGGAACCCATTTCTGAATTTCTATCAAACCGACCCCTCCTATATTGGAGAAGGTTATGGACAGTGCCCGAGCTTAACGACTATAGAGCTGAATTTTTAGCAATCTGGGACCAATTGAAGGCCAAAAATATACCCTGGTTATCCCACCTTAAAGCCTTAATATACCAGATAGGCCTGCCCCAACTTTGGGAGTCTCCGGGGGTGAGCTGTTTAGCGGTACAGAAGAAGGAGTTGCTAGTCCTATTCAAACAGCACAAACTAACTCTGCTATACCGCTCACAGACTATGGGTAGGCTGACTACAGACTTCTTGCAAGTTAAGATGGCACCCAGCAGGGAGGAGTTCTTAGACCAAATCCAGCCCCCGATTGCCAAGACGTTATATATTCAGCTAAGGCATGGTTGCCTTCCAATTGGGGACTTTACCTGCAAATGGGCAGGAAGAAGTGAGGGACTTTGTCTGGCTTGTAACGCAACCAAAGAAGATTTAGCTCATATCCTATTCTTCTGCCCTGCTTACAAAGAAATACGTAGATCATGGCTTGTGCCACTATGTAGAAATTTAGGCTTAAAACAATGTGCACAAGCATGCAGGATATTGCGTTATGATACCTCACCCCCTATCGTGTTCACTGTTTCCCGTTTTTTGCATAGCATGTGGCGAAGGAGGTCCACTTTTATCAATTAAACCATCGATGTGTAAATTTCAACTTTGATAACTTCTGTTTAATAACTTTATACCTGCATGTATAAATATTTATGTTTTATCTTGTATGTACATATTTTATCTGTGCTTTTATGGTCAACGACCGAAATAAAGCTATCAAAGAGCTATTAAATACTGGCACAGTCATTGAAAGGTTCAAAATAGCAGTCCTTCTACTAAACCCACGTGTGTTGGGGCTACAGCCGACTCAGGCCCTAAACAAAATACGGGCCTGTAATCTGGATTAGGCTAAGCATCATGAGTTGAAAATGATCTTCAAGATGATGATTGCCATAGAGCCTACCAAATAGGGTTCTAGCTCCATATGAATAATCTACCCACAGTGCAAATAGAGAGAGCTAATAATATACTCCCGTAGCAGAGAAATACTGCAGCTGCACAGGTCCGCTTCCATATGCATCAATGTTACCCCACACCCAATGATTGAAGGTACCTATGCAGATGTCACTCTCCTGGACACCAGCAGGATTTCACATCCGTCCCATCACAGCACATGCCTTAATTTGTGGCTCTCCACAACCTCGGTCACTAAGGCCCAGATTTACTGAGTTCTTGTGTTACCCTTGCGTCATGCAAGGTGATGAACTGCAATGAAGCCCCTTAAGTCACATTTACTAAGTCAAGCAAATCCACCTTGTGTGGCTGTGCGTGACAATCCACCTTGTGTGGCTGTGCGTGGCCTGGTAAATATAGAGTAACACAAAACAGCACAAGTGGTTGCCTTGGGTTACTTTTCATTGGGAAGGCCTTCCATGGGTGGAGTGTGGGCGTTCCCATGCATCCACCCATGGATGTTGGTGCATTCCCAGATTTACTAAGAATAGTAAACCTGGGAATGCGTCAAAATGCTAGGCCATCCCAACAGAGGCGTCACAAGGAGAAATATGTTTATTTCTCCTCATTTTTTCCTCTTTTTGCATGTGTGGCACACACAGAAAGAGGAAAATGCCTCTAAGGATTAATTTTGTGCAGGAATGTATACTTTCCTGCACAATAAACAATCCTGTCTGTAACACACACATCCTTGCACCATGGGGCAAGGGTGCCTGCATTGTCGCTAGGCAGCACCCAGTGCACCAGCACAGAGTCAGAGCAGGAATGCAACATATCTTAGTAGATATGGAATATTCCTGCTCTCTCCCTGTCAGGCCGTGAAGTAGCATATTGTAACTTTTTTTTAGTAAATCTGGGCCAATGTACATGAGTGGCCCTAGATTTTCTGTAGACTCCAGTCCCAAGACCCTGTCATCGAACCTTTCTTTAGTTCCATATAAATTAAATAGTACTGCAGCAGTGCATACATTGTGAATGGTGAGACCAAAGAGAGAGGATGTAGCCTTGCGGCTAGAGCAGTCAACTTTGGGGCTGGGGAACCGGGTTCGAGTCTCGGCAACGACGCTCAACATCCTGTGATTCTGGGCAAATTACTTAATCTCCCCGTGCCTCAAAAAATGAATGTGCCCATCCGTAACGAAACTGGTGCTTATGTAAAGCCCTCTGATACCTGATTTCTCGGGTCTAGTTCGTGCTAGGTTCAAATTTAATTGGAGTCAATTCATTGTCTCAATTTCAAGATTCCCTTCCACGGTGGTACTTTAGGTTACAATTATCTACACTGCAAGTGACACTGTAGTAAAGTGTTGCTCACTTTCCATACGATATTTTACAAAAAATTACAATATATATCCTGTAAAACTCCAGTGCCATCAGGGCCTTTGCATTCTGGGAATTTACGCTGTCTACATGGGCTAACCTCTTTCTGCAAGAAAAAATGGCTTTTCTCTTGAGCAAGTGTCACTTCTGGAAATACAACTGTAGGTCTGGAGTATAGCAAGACAATCCACACAACACTTTTTCTGAAATGGGCTTGTAAAGACCTAGGGCTGAGTGATCTTACCCTGGGCGTAGTTCGTGAAGTAGCGCTACGCGTAGCTACTCAAAGTGCTCTTCGCACTACGCGAGCTTCGCGTAGCACTTTGCGAACTGCGTAGTACCCTGTTCGTACTGTGCAAGATGTCATTTTCAATGATTGCACAGTGCGGACAAGCATCCGGCACTGTGCAATCATTGAAAACGGCATCTTGCACAGTGCGAGCTGTAGTTTTCTGCCGCTCGAGTAGATTTTTACTCGAGCGGCAGCTTTCTCAACGTTGACTGGTAGTTTCTCATCACGAGCGGTCGCGAGCATACGCGACCACTCGCAATGAGAAGCCTGACCTCCCCGCGTTGAGAATCTCGCTGGGAGGTTTATTTTCCACGCTCGCAATCGGCAACTTGATGTTGCTGATCGCGAACGAGGAAAAAGTCTCGCCGGGATGTCATTTTGCTTGCTCGCGGCCGCCAACTTGACGTTGAAGACCGCGAGCTAGCAAAAAATGACCGCTGCACTACGCTACGTGTGTTTGCACTGTGCTACGTGCAATTCGCGTAGTGCGAAGTAGCGCACACTTCGCAAACTACGCAAGCGTAGCGTAGTGCTGTGCCCAGGCTTAACAACGATATCCTGCACCCCACGGATACTCCCCACACAACACGAACAATACACATGGTTGAATGTCACAATACCATACATAGACATATTCTCTTGGGTAGACTCTCCTTTATTAACTCCGATAGGAGGATATATTTATCACACAATATTTGTATCAGACAATACTATGATATTATTTTTCTAGTACTACACACATTCAAACACATAACTGGTGATATAAAGTAAGAACACAAGCAGCCCTTATACCATAAGTATTTTACAACTATAATATGTCCAACTCTGTCCTTCTCACTGACATATCCACTATCCTAGACCTACCTTATCCTTAAAGCAACACTTTCACCTTACCCTTGAACAATGCGGCCAGGAGCTTCTCTAGTTGGTAGAGATTGCAACACTGCATTCTCTTCACAAGATACTAACAGAACACATCCCCAATCCCTATCTTCCACCGACTCCTGTGGATTTACGCACTCTCCTATTTTTCGCTACTGTCCATTTGTTACAAAACGTACAATCCTTTTTCATGATGTTTACCTTTCTTATTGCAATCTTCCTATGTGATTGCTGTACAGTGGACTTGTCATTGGCACAGAACTATGTTTCTATGTCAGTGCCATTTACTATTTGGACAGTAGAGTCTCCTTGGCTCCCTGCCTAATTTATGGTCTACTCTTTCTTTGTGTACATTTGGGTTGTATGTTTTACCATAATGAAATGGGAGAACTGGTGCTAGCTTGCTGCCAGTGTTCTCTTTCATGCCTTGAGTGTTAGCTCCTCTAGATATCCTTTGGTTGATGAGCCATGGGATGCACCTTCTTGCTATGGAGTGGTACTTTATACGATATACAACAAGCAGCATTTCAAGCACCCCCCACGACCACCCACTATAATTTGCTGAAGAAGGGCAAGAACCTAGAAACACATCTCCAGAAACGCATGGATGGCTGAGCGCAAGCAAACTGACAGCAAACACTTTTCTATGTCGGAGAAATCTAAAAATACTATAAACTGTGTCTGTCATTCTGGAATTAGATAACTGATGCTCACTTGCTGGCAGGGTGCTGCCTCCGCCCTTGATTCATCTTTATTCCACCATCCTTTGGTTGTACTACTGATATACCCTTTTCCATCGTATCTCCTTTTTCCATCCACCCCTGCAGCTATGTGTGTGATTGGCCACTAAGGGGCACATTTACAAGGAAATGGTAGAGCGTGGCACTGCAGTAAATTTATCAGCGCCACACTCCGCCATTTCCAAAATGCAGGGATGCTCTGTGTTTACAACAATATGGTGCACCACTGTGTTCTCCTCAAGCGCTGGCTCAAAAATTAGCAGCCTAGCACCAACACAGACACACTTGCACCATAGTGCAAGGATGCCTGCGTTGCAGGCAATGATTGTTTATATCTGAAACACACAAAGACACAATGGCGGGGTATATGCCGCAGCACTACTACCGGTATTCTCCAAACAGTAATAATAGGGTTTTCCTATATGGTCTCTCATATGTTGCCCACCTCTAAAGACCAGCCACCGTTGTTGGTCTCAAATTTAACACATATACACAAAAGTAAGAGAGGCACATATAAAGAGACAAATTCACAACAATCCTTGGAAACAGTCCACAACACACGGACAAGTGACAATGACAGGAACAGGTAAGGCTTGATGTAATAAATCCTTTATTCGTAATTCATTTAGTACACAGCCAACGTGTTTCACCCTTGCAGGCTTCGTCAGGGCAAAAAAGTGGTCCAACAAATGTAAATCGCCCGGGTCGGTCGAAGGAATCTATTGTAGGACCCTGGCAACAAGGCTTCCATAAACAAGCAATGCAATTCACGCCAGCAATCAAAAGAGAGCAGTTTGTCGCTAATAGTAATGGTGGTTCACGAGAGGTAGCCTCGCAAACCCTAGCGCAACTAGTGTCGCGCTGTACCGCCGAATAGTATACGGCCGGGAAACCACTATGCCGTTGAGTCGTATGCAGCCGGGAGACGTTCTTCCACGGGTAGTTGCAATAGTTTCCTTCGACTGACCTGGGCGATTTACATTTGTTGGACTACTTTTTTGCCCTAAAGAAGCCCGCAAGACCGCAAGGGTGAAACGCGTTGGCTGTGTACGATATTAATTACGAATAAAGGATTTATTACATCAAGCCTTACCTGTTCCTGTCATCATCACTCGTCCGTGTGTTGTGGACTGTTTCCGAGGATTGTTGTGAATCTGTCCCTTTATTAGTGCCTCTCTTACTTTTGTGTATAAATGATTGTTTATATGTAGGAAGGTGTCCCTTCCTGCACATAAACAATAAATAATGGTGATTTGTTACTTCTATGCATGCAGCATTCTGCAGCACACATAAAAGTAGCAAATTATCATTACTTATTGATTGTTTATGTGCAGGAATGGACACCTTTTGGCAGTTTGCTCTTTCTATGTGTGCTGCATTCTGCAGAAAAAGCAAAAACAGGGAGAAATAAAAGTATTTCTCCTCATTGCGCCATTCTAACGCCTGCTATTGCATGGCATTCGTTTTTGGGGTTACCTCAGATTCACAGTTCCTTGCAAATGTGGGGCAGCGTCAAAAAACAATCGGTGTTGCGGTGGAACGCCCAGAGGAATACCCATTGCATGCCCCTTTCAAGCAGATACCTGCATGAAAGGGTACCACATTTACAAATCGGCGTTAGGCCACAAAAAGTGGCTTAATGCCAGTTTGTAAATATGCAGCATGGCATTGCGCAACCAGAATGTTGGAAAAAGTCGCGTTCTGGTGGCATAATCCCCTTGAAATATTCGCCTAAGTTTGCTTCCCCTCTTTTCAACATGGATCAGGCCTTCATAATACACTTTCTAACTTTCTTGAGAACATTTGTGCCCAGTGCTACTAACAATTCTTTCTTGTAACACCAGCTAAATAGGAATAAACCACACTCAGCAACTTTGGGTCATATTTACAAGGAAATGGTGGAGCACGGAGGTGTGGCAAATTGTGCAGCGCAGTGCTTAGCCATTTACAAAATGACAACAAAGAAACAAAACAGCTGACTTGGGTCAAGCACTTAAAATTCCATTAATCATCAATATATGCGTACGAGTGCAACAACTTCCAGTATCTGCTGTTTAAAGATACTTGTCTTACAAAAAGTCCACAAAAAAAGAAAGAAAGGTGCACTCCATCACGAGTCATACAAGGCCAACACTTGTGGTAGAAATAGTTTCTCCTTTTATTTGTAGTCTTGATTAAAAGATAGGCACACAGCCAACGCGTTTCGTTCCCTTGTGCCTTGGGAACTTCGTAAGGGCTTACTACAGGTATCAGGAATATTCGAAAAAGCCCAAATGAGGGTAACTAATCAATGGTAACTCAAGAGTATAGTCTTGTTATTCAAAAGCACCAGTGTGTACGAGTTCTTAATAAGTATAGATTATGCCTCCAGTAAATCGCTACTTGAATATTATGGCATCGAGCACAAAGGAGAAGTCTCCAAAGAGTATCTCTATAAGTTTCTCTATCAAAGACACAGTATGATAGCTGTTCGCTACATCGATATCAGCAAAAGCAATAATAAGCACTTCATACAGTGTCACAAATCCTTAAGCACATATTGCGTAACACTGCTAAAAACCAAACAAGCTCACATCAGTTCAAATGGAATCCTTTTACACTGAAACAGATATTCATGCATCTTACAAGTTTGACATGAGTCAAATTTGAATGCAATTTGATGGAAAGAGGAGTGAAATTCTAAACTCAAAACACTAATGCACCTCTGTAGGAAACCTGCCTCTCTATATAGTGGACCACAATGAGGTACACTATGCAGAGAGGTCGAGGAGACCCTTATTGGTTTACAGAGGCAAAAGTAGATAATACTAACGCTCTATTTTTGTGGTACTATGGGCGAGCAGTTAGGCTTATCAGAGGGTAGTACTAAGCATTTGTTGTACTTACATAGGCAATAAATGATACACGCACTCAATGAACGAAGTCGATACTGAATTACAACAATAGTATTTCTTTTTATGTAAATATTTAGACCAAGAACTTTGTGGACAATGTAAAACCGTTTCGCAATATGGAAAAATCACAGTAAATGCATGTTTTACAGTTGTGTGCAATTACGAACAATACATTCCCTAAGGGAAGAAAAAGGCAATTGAAAAATAAATGCAAAATGGTTACTTTTGTAGTTCACCTTTCGGAATCAGAAGGTTCGGGGGGCAAGATCCAAAGTTTTAGGTCAAGTTCTGGGGAGCTTTCCGGATTTCACCGGGAGCAAGGGGACTTTGTAGCTGACACGCTATGAAGAATGGGGCCACCTGCAAAGGTAAAGCAAAGAGGGACTTGTAGGCAAGTCTGAGGGCTCTCAAGGGAGAGTAGAGGACGCTAGGGCTCTGGGGCCACGGGAGCACAGTTGGGTCAAAGATACCCCGAGCAAGCTGAGTGCAGTGAAGAGGCGCAGTTGGTCAATGGTGCGTGAAGAGACACTTCGCCGTCAGGGACTGGCACCTTGCAGCGACAATTCTGAATCTGCTGGGCCACTGCTTAGGTGGGTCTCTGGAGTCCTGATGTCTTTCCTTGGGTGATGGCTCACTGTGAAGTTGGAATCTGCCTAGATTCGGTTTCATCGGGTTTTGCCGAAGGGGTCCAGTACCCCAGGTACTCATGCCTTTCTGCTCCAGTGGGTCCTGGGGCCTTAAGACTTGGTGCAGAATCCAAACTTACCCTCCAGAGCAAGGGTACCTTTGGTTTGCACTTGGAGACGGTGGTCGGGTTGGGGTGCTGGATGACGCTGGATCAGACTTTGCTGCTTTTAGGACCTTCGGCTGCAAGGAGATAGCCCCACTACCTCAAGAGAGTTCCTTGGTGATTTGTGAAGTGCTGATGATCCTCCGGGGTTTATGGAGGTCACAAAGTGATGAGACGAGCTGGAGGATGATGATTGTCGAGTTCTGTGGTGGCGGGTAGGAGTTTGCACCCAAAGTCCACCACGAGGTCTGCAGTTCTCGAACCAACAGTGTTTCTTTATCTATTTTCTTTTTGTGTCCGTGGAGACTACTGTTCAGGGTCTAGGGATGCCACCTAAATACTACATTTAGGGCGTTTACAAGGTAGTACCATGTAGTGTCCAAAAGTGGCAAATGCATTTTATAAACCAAAGGGCATTACAGTGAGCTGATAACGCCCATTTGGGTTTGAAAATGCAGATCTTCCTTTTGCTCCTGGGGTCAGACCTATCTGCTATTACCCTGAGGTGAGATCAAATATACTCAGATACTTGGCTGCTCCCAACCTGTCAATCAGTTAATCTGCCCTAGGAATTGGGTGCGCATCGGTTTTGGTCACAGCATTGAGGCCCCCATAGTCTACACAAAACCTCATCTCTTTCTTACCACCCTGGGTATGAGGTTTGGGGACTAGAACAACTGGGGTAGCACAAAGGCCCTCAGATGGCTCTATGACTCCAAATTCCAGAATCCTGCTTACTTCAGCTTTGAAACTCTCTTTCACATGATCCAACTGCCTGTATATGTTATTCTTGATAGGTAGGCTTTCACAAAGTTCACATCATGGGTATACCAGCTAGTTTGACCAGGGATCAAAGAGAAGAGCTCAGCAAACTGATTCAGGACTTGTCTGCAATCAGTCTGCTGGTGGGCAGTGAGGGTTTCTGACAAGACCACTCCTTCCACTGACCCATCTCTTTGATTTGTTTTACAGGGGGTCAGGGAGAGGTTCACTCTCTGCTTCCTAATCTTCATCTGTAACCATGAACATGGTCACATCTGCCCTGTCATAGTAGGGTTTACGGCTGTTTCCATGGATGGCCCTCTTGGGGTTCCTGAAGCACCAAGGTCCACCAGATAGATGACCTCTCATTTTCTTTGTAGGATAGGGTAGGATCCACTCCACTTATCCTGGAAAGCCCCATGAGCCATTAACTCCAAACCCCACACCTTCTGCCCTGGTCGGAACTCAACCATAGCAGCTTTGTAGTCATACCACTGCTTCCGGAGCTCTTGGTTGACCTCAAGGTTTTTTTATTTTTTGCTTTCAAAATGTATTCAGCCATCGTAGAGAGGAGGCCAAGCACGAAGTGCACTATATCTTGCTTGGGCTCAACAAGAGGTTTCTCCCATCCTTCCTTCACGAAGCACAATGGTCCCCTGGATGACCAAATAGAAGTTCAAAGGGGGAGATCCTTACTCTATTCTTTGGCAATTCCCTGTAGGCAAAAAGCAGGCATGGAAGTAAGACATCCCATCGCCTTCTGAGTTTTTCAGGGAGTCGACTAATCGTAACTTTCATGGTCTTGTTGAATCTTTCAAAAAGGCCATTACACTGGGGATGGTAGGGGGCAGTGAAAATGTAGGTCACTCCACACTCCCTCCACATCTGTTTCAGGTAGCCAGACATGAAGTTTGTACCTCTGTATGACACTACCTCCTTACGGAAACCCGCCCTGGTAAAGGTACTAATGAGGGTCCTAGCCACTCTAGAGGCAGTGGTGGTCCTAAAGGGAATAGACTCAGGATACCTGGTGGCATGATCCACTACCACCCGAATATTTCTCCTTCCTGCAGCTTTAGGAGGGTCAAGGGGGCCAACACTGTCAATCCCTACCCCCTTCAAAGGGAACCCCAACCACTATAAATGGAATTAAGGGGACCTTTGGGTAACTATCTGTCTTGCCACTGGCTTGACAGGTGGCAGAGGAGTTACACCACTCCTTCACCTTCTGGTGCATCCCTGGCCAGTAGAAGTGGCTGACTAGCCTACACCAAGTCTTAGTCTGGCCAAGGTGTCCAGATAGAGGAATGTCATGGGTCAAATTTAGGAGGAATTCCCTAAATGCATGAGGCACTAACACTCTCCTAGTGGCACCAGGTTTGGGGTCTCTGGCCTCAGTGTAAATGATTCCCTCCTCCCTGTAGGTCCTGTGGGAACCACTAACATCACCTCCTAACTGTGCAGGCTTTCCAGAGTGGGACATGTTTTCTATACCTAGAACAGATCTTATGTAGAGGGTCCCCCTGGGTCCAAAAGCTCAGCCTGGTAAGGCTCCAGCTCGTGGGGCTCAGTTCCCTCTGGGGCTGACCTTTTTTCTTCCTGGGGAGAAGGGTCTGGTGTATGATTGGAAGCTAATCCCCCAACCTTCCTGCCTTTTCTCTTGGAGGTCTGAGCCATTATTCCAGGCTCCATCACCTCTTTTTCACTCTGGGCTCTGCTCTGTGGTTTACTTTTCACACACACCCAGTGAAGGATTCCAAGCATGTCTGCATAGATTCTCAGTTCTCCCCCAGCCCAGGCTGATATTTCCAAATCATTGCCAAGCAAACAGTCAACTGGGATTGATGAAGACACTGCTACCTCTTTTTGGCCAGCAATCCTTCCCCAGTTAAAGGACACTATCGGTCGGGGATGGACTTTTGTCACATTTTCAGCATTGGTGACTGGATAGGTCCTTCCAGGTAGATACTGTTTGGAGGACACCTGTTGCTCAGCCACCATGGTGAAACTAGCACCAGTGTCTCTCAATTCCTCTATCCTAACCCCATTAAAAACAGAACATCCTCTGGCTTTATGCACATCAGTGGGCCAGACTGCTAAGGCGGCTACATCCACATCCCCCACTACAGTTGCCTCAGTGAGCTCCTTGACATGGCCAGTGCTCTCCTGAGATCCCATCTGGAGATTTGCAACTGCATTTGCTGCAGGTGGGCTAGAGGCATTGTTTCTTGTGTTTACAGCTGGAGTCTGCAGTTTGGTGCCCTGTGGCTCTACAGTCATGGCACCAAGCCTTCCTGAAATCTCAGTTCCTTCCCCGGTACCCACCCTTTGTCTGTGAAGAGTCTCTAGGCTCACCTTCTTGAACAAGTTCTTGGGGACCTGAAGAAGACTCTTTTTTTTGTTTTGTTACCTTCGTTCCCTTGGAGGAGTCTTTTGGCCTCTTTCTTTTGGTCTACCCCATCAGTGTTAGTCTTGGTCACCCTTGTCTTGACCCAGTGGACTGCCTTCTTCCCCAGCTCTTGAAGAGAAAGTGGACCTAGGTCTACCAGGAATTGATTTAACTTCTCTTGGTAACAATTACTTAAAAGATGATCTTTCATTATCAAATTATATAGCACTTCATAGTCATGCGCATGGTTGCCAGTTAACCAACCTCCTAGTGATTTCAGTGAATAGTCTACCCAGGTTTCGCACTGTTTTTTTTTTAGCCCCCCTGAACCGGGTTCTATACTCTGCTGTTGGGAATAGAAAGGCCTCAATCAGGGTACCCTCATGACATCATTGAGCATCGGGAGTCTATCACTGCACTTTCTTGAGAACATTTCCAACAGGAAAGCACTCCACAGCTTCTTGTTGGCCTGTCTGCTAAGGCAGGTCCACTCAAAAGCAATGAAACACTTGGTTATATCATCACCCTTAAAGAATTTTGGGACAATCCCTTTGGGAATTCTAGGGTCTAAAGAATCTACTTTCTCCCTTTTTATTATTATGCTGCCACCAGAGATGGGACCTAGGCTCATCTATTTTCCCTCTATTTATTTAGCTAGGAGTTGAGCTCCTAGAGCTGCCCTCCTGGTTAGTCTTCCCAGAGCAAGCTCTTCCTCTGCTTCACGGTCTTGGGGTGCTATCATCACCCTCAAAGAATTTTGGGGCAATCCGTTTGGGTATTTTAGAGTGAAAAGAATCTCCTTTCTCCCTGGTTATTATTATGCTGCCACCAGAGATGGGTCCTAGGCCCAACTCTTTTCTCCCTTTCTCTTTTTCTCTATACCTAGGAATTGAGCTTCTATAGCTACCCTCCTAGCTAGTCTTTCCTTGCAAGCTTTTCATCTGGAAGCGCTTCTCTGTCTTGGGGTGTTGTACCATCACTCCCATTGTCTGTTTACTGATCTGCAAGATCAGTGTCATCCTCTGGATGCTGTTTGTCATACTCTGCCAAAAGCTCTTGGAGCTAGGATTTGGTAGGGGATTGACCCAGTCTTGAGGCTATAAGCTTTACATAGGCCTTAAAGCTGTTTCATTAACAGAGGCAGGTGTGAGGTCGAGTTCCTCCCCATGTACCAGCTCCTCTGAAGTACTGCTTCTTGTACTCATTATGTTTACTAAGTAGGTAAAAAAAAACTAACAGCACTGTTTTCCCAACTACAGTAAGATATAGATTTTTAAAACAGTTGTACTAAAACGCACCTAACCAGGGCCCTAACAGTTATTGTGAAATTTTTGAAAAAATAGTCAATTTGAAAAATACATTTTAACTAAAGGCAATTGTAACTTCACTTGTGTGGTCACTTTATCATCAGAATGGTCCAGCAAACGCAAAGTCATAGACCCGATCGCTGATCCACAATGTGGGAAACTCACCTCTCTATATAGTGCACCACAACGGGGTACACTGTGCAGAGATGTCAAGGGGACCCTTATTGGTTTACAGAGGTAAAAAGAGATAATACTAACGCTTTGTTTTTGTGGTAGTGTGGGCAAGCAGTTCGGTTTATCAGAGGGTAGTGCTAGGCATTTATTGTACTCACAGTGGCAATACATGATACACACACTCAATGAACGAAGTTGAGACTGAATTAGAAAAATAGTAATTCTTTTAATATAAATATTTATTAAATGAAATTAAGTATTTATATAGTGCTACATATACCCGAGGGTGTCTAGGCGCTGCTTCAGACTGATAGATATAAAATATTACGGTGGACTCACCACTAAAAAAGCCACGTTTTCAGTCCTTTCCTAAATTTAATCAGATTGGTTTCTCTTTTCAGTGTTATAGGCAAGGAGTTCCAGAGTGGTGGTATGGGTAAAGTTCTTTCATTCCCATTTTACTTTCTGCATCCTAAGAACGATCAAATTTCCCCCATCCGAAGACATGAGTGGTCTAGCTGGGATGTAAGGTTTAAAATGTTGTGACAATTGCTGTGAACCACGACCATGCAGTGCTTTAAAGGCTATGCATAAGGCCTTAAACTGAATACACTCGGCAATTGGCAACCAGTGCAATTGTATGAGACTCTGACAGACCGAGTCATAGCATGAGAGCCCAAACAGGACTCTTGCAGCTGCATTCTGAGCAGTTTGAAGTTAATGAATGCTGCGCTTACTCGCACTATGCCTAGATGCAATAAGTGCAGTGACCTCTGTTTTCCTCAATTCAAAAGAGATAAAAGGAAGCACCATCTTCAGTACTCTAACAGCAAGCAGACCTGATGTAGTTAATCTGGGTTTTCCAATGATAGATTGGTATTGAAGTAAACGCCAAGATTTTTCACTTTGTTTAAGGGTACTGGTAACAAAACCATGTGACCAGGTCACCAACTGTCTGATCATATTGAAGATGAATACCCAAAGAGAATGACTTCAGTTTTTGACAAATTTAATTTTACACTGTTGTTTTGCATCTAATTTCCTATATGGCCCATACATTCTTGAAATCGGGCTGCAGTTTCAGCAGGTGCACTGTTGATTGACACAATAATCTGCATGTCATCCGCATATGACACCAGAGTGAAGCCATAACTTTTAATTAATTTGGCCAGGGGAATACCATACAAGTTAAACATGGTAGGGCTCAAAGATGAACCCTGGGGGACTTTACAGGGGAGGGAAAAAATAGGGGAAACAAAGTCTCCAAGTGCCAACACTTGAGACCGATCTGACAAAAAAGAACTTAGCAGGGAGAGTGCTTTGTTCCTGATCCCCAGCGAAGAAAGACGGTCAACCAACACATCGTGGATGACTGTGTCAAAAGCCGCTGACAGGTCTAGTAAGATCAGGGCTGTGCTCCCTCGCCATCTAGGGTTTGCCTAAGTTCTTACGTGGCCATGATTAAGGCTAATTTGGTGCTGTGATGAGCCCGAAATCCATATTGTGATGGATCAAGAATGCCACTTTCAGTGATGACGTTAGATCGTTCTTGATTCATAATCCTTTCTATTATTTTTGCAGGGAACATCAGCCGTGAAGTTGGTCTGTAGTTCAAGGGGTTATTAGGATCTAAATTAGATTTCTTTAAAAGTGGTAGGATGGATGCTTTCTTCCAATCGATGGGAAATGCCCTGAAGTAATCGTAAGATTAAAGATAGGCAAGAGAGATGTTGCAACGATCTCTGGGACTAAATGAAGAATTCTCAGTGGACACAGGTGCATGGGGGATTCTGATTTGACTATTGAGATTGTTTTGATAATTTGATCCAGAGTTAAAGTAGAGAAAGATGAAAGGGTCGGTGTTGTAGGACTTTTGAAAATGGATTGTGACAGAGAAATGTGGCTAGAATGAGGAGAAGACTAGACCGAATGATTATCCTGGGGCAGAAAGGCATCATAGACCGGCTTAACCTTTTGCTGAAAAGAGACAGATAAAGCATTGCAGAATTGTTGACTTGTTTCGTGATCTTGAGCATCTGGAATCTTTCAAATATTTTTGATAGTGGCGAATAATATTTTTCGAACAGCCATTGGCTGCTTCAATTTTTTCTTAGAAGTAGGATGTCTTTTCTTTCAAGATTGAATTTTTATAGACTTGGATGGTTGATCTATAATCTGTTTTTGTCTGGGGGTTGTTATCTATTCTCCATTTTCTTTCCAGTCTATGGTAGATTTGTTTTTGAGCTCTCAATGATTCGTTAAACCAAGGTTCTGATGGTGAATGCCTGGAGTGGTGTCGATTGGCCGGCGAGGCCAGCTGCTGCTGGCCTCGCCGGCAATTTAAGTGGCAGAGAGATTTCAAACATAATCGCACTGCGATCAGACCAGATTAAGGGAAGCAAGCTGGTCCATTCTCGGGTACGCGCAGTGGGACGCCGTCGCTTAGCCGGAGTCATGCCTGAGTCCTGCCCGTCTGCGCCCGTCCGCGCTAAGGACGCGCAGGGCGCAGCGGGCACCTGGGGTCCTTGAGAGTCGGTCTCGGCTCTCGTTACCATGCTGGTGTACTCTGGCGACACTCTGCGGGGTATAGGTCGTTCAATTGTGAGTTGTACCCTTCCCCCTATACACCCACTAGTGGGCCCCTTTCACTGTGCGTGTGGAAGGTGGTCTTTGGATCCCCCTACCCTGAGCTCACGCGAAAATCCTACGGTTGCCCTTAGTAGGAACCGCGCCGAGCATTCCCTTCGCATCTTCAGCCTGAATGCCAGGTCTCTGGTGCTGCATTATCAGGCCGTGTTTGACCTGATACAGGAAGAGGCCCCGGACATCGTAGCCATCACCGAGACGTGGTTGAAGGATGACGATGTGGCCATTATCAACTTGGCATTTCCCTCTGATTTTTCGGTTTTTACCCTTAACCGATCTACTAGGGGAGGGGGTATTGCGTTGGCCATGCGACCTGGCCTCACTGGTAGTTGGTCTGGTTTGACCATTGCGGGATGTGAAAGTGCGGTGTTTAAGATCTCGGTCACCCCACATTTCACACTCTCGGGGATGGTGGTTTATCGCCCCCCTGGGAGTGATGTGGCGTTTAGAGCGGCCTTCCCCGACGTGGTTAGTTCCTTGGTGGTAGGCTGCTCCAATTTCTCGATTTTGGGAGACCTCAACTTACATTTTGAGAACCTTACCTTCCCCTCGGTTAGCGGTATTCTTGCTGACCTGGAGGCCCTTCAACTGGTGCAAATGGTTCGACAGCCTACCCATACAGGCGGCCATACCTTAGATCCTTTTTTCACCAATTTGGCAGACGTTGCTGTCTCCGCCGTCACACCTCTTGGCTGGACGGACCACTCTTTGGTTACCATCTGTACCCCTTTGCCGGGAATGATTACTGTTCCCCCGGCAAAGCTGGTTACAAGGCGGCAATGGAGTAAATTACGGCTGGAGGACTTACATCGTGTCCTCGCCGAGGAGCCTTTAGAACCTCCGATGCTGGTTGACTCGGGTTACGAGAAGTTCTGCTCCTGGATCTCCAAGGCGCTTGACGCCCTTATCCCAATTACCGCTTGTAAAGTCAGCTCCAGGGACTCCAGTCCGTGGTACGATGGCGCCTTACGTACTCTCAAGGGTAGTTGTAGGCGAGTAGAGAGGGCTTGGCGGAAGGCGTACGATAGCGGGAAGAAAGCTATTTATCTCGCCTCCGTCAAAGTATACCATCGGGCTGTTTGCCAAGCTCGGGCAGCTTACTACGCTACTGAATTCGGCAACAGCTCTAACCCCTCTAAAACCATCTTTAAAGTGATGAAGGATCTTTTGGCAAAGCGTGCCTGTATCACGACGACTGGTTCCACCACTCACTGTGAGGCTCTCGCTCGTTTTTTTTTGGAAAAGGTCCATAACATCTATCGGACGTTCCCTTGTACAGGGCCTCCGGTTGAGCCCCCGATCAACATCTATGGTGTTTCCACCTTGCACGTGCTGCCCCCGCTGACATCAGAGGGGTTTGACCTCCTGGCTCTGCAGGTCAAATCAGGGTCCCCCGCTGATCCGCTTACAGCGACTCTTTTTAGAGAGCAGTCGTTTGTGGGACGGGCCGTGGTTCACTCCTTGATTAACATCTCGTTGGAATCAAGCACGGTACCCGCTAGCTGGAAGCGGGCAGTGGTTTCTCCCATTTTGAAGAAGCCGTCCCTGGATCCAGATAAACCTGAAAACTACCGGCCCATCTCCTTACTTCCGTGGCCGACCAAAGTGTTGGAGGCCCATGTCAACAAAGTTCTTTCTGCTCACCTTATCCATGCTAACATCTTGGATCCCACCCAGAATGGGTTCCGTGCTGGACACAGCACGGAGACCGCCCTCCTCTCCATGGCTGAACACCTTCGCACGGTGATGGATGCGGGACAGACAGCAGCGCTCGTCTTATTGGACTTGAGCGCCGCGTTTGATACTGTTTCGCATCCTATCCTGTTGCATCGCCTGGAGGAGATTGGGCTGGGTGGACCTGCCCTCCAGTGGTTCCGGTCTTTTCTAGACGATCGTTTCTTTAGCGTTGCCGTCCCACCGTTCCAGTCCCAATTCCATCCTTTGAAACAGGGGGTGCCGCAAGGATCCTCGCTGAGCCCCACGTTGTTTAATCTCTACGTGAGACCGCTGGCTGAGGTCGTCAAGCAATGGGGCATGATTATGGTCTCATATGCTGACGACACTCAGCTAGCGGTTACGATCAGCGGGGATGCGGACCGGGATGCCCCCAGGTTTCAGAGTGGACTTAGGGCGGTGGCGAGCTGGATGAAGAACAACTGTCTCCAGCTCAACGCCAAGAAAACAGAGATCATGATCGTAGGCAAGAGATCGGAGCTATGGGGGGACAGGTGGTGGCCTATGGAGCTGGGGCCGGCCCCCCTTCCGGTCACGGAATTAAAGAACTTAGGAGTATGGATGGATCCCTCCCTCAGCTACGTTGGCCACACGAAGAAAATCGCGGCCTGTTGCTTTGGTATCTTACGGTCGCTTCGCCCTGTTTTGAAGTTCTTTGACCATCGCACCAGGCAGCTGATAGTCCAGGCTACAGTGTTATCTCGCCTGGACTATGCCAGCTCTCTTCTGGTAGGGTCCAATGTGGCTGAGGTTACCCGCCTCCAACGTGTCCAGAACGCTGCGGCGAGAGCTATTGTTGGCCTACCCCGTACTTGTTCTGCCTCCAGCACATTGAGATCACTGCACTGGCTGCCTATCAGGGCCAGAATTCAGTTTAAAGTGCTGTGTATGGCGTTCAAGATTCTGAGGGGGGTAGGTCCCCCTATTCTTGCGGACCTTTTGTCTTGGTATGTGCCTACTCGGCCCCTGAGATCCAGGGGTCATGCACTCACTGTGAGTCCCCGATACAGGCTGTGTCGGGTCGGTGGCCGTTCTTTCCGGGTCAGAGCAGCCGAGCTCTGGAACTCCCTTCCTGTAGAGTTGCGACTGCTAGATGATCTTTTAGTCTTTCGTAAAGCCTTAAAAACCTTTTTGTTTTAATAAATTCACTTTCCTCCTTTCTGTTGTGTTTCCTGTGGTGTTGCATTTTTACCTGCCATGCGCCTGGACGCCCCTTAGCTGGGGCAGCAGTGCGCATTACAAATGTATGTAACATAACATAACATAACATAACAAATTGGGACGATCCAAAAATATCCCATCTAGACAGTGCCCAGCTGAATGTGTGGACCCTTTAACCAATTGTCTGAATACTGAACTGGTCATTTGGTCAAGAAGGGCTTCAGTTTCACAGTCAGAGACATTTTCCAAGTTGAAATTAAAGTCTCCTTAAGAAGGAGATTTTGGTTCTTGGAGGGCGATACAATAGTATGACATTGAAGGAGTTTTGACTGTCTAGTTCAATTTTAAAGGCCGCAGCTTCACATTCTATATTGTCTGTAAGCAGCTTGAACCAAAATGTTAAGCTATTCCTAATGATTAAGGCTATGCCCACCCCCTTTTCCCAACTCTATAGTTTTTAAGAATTTTGAAGCCTTAGGGGAGAGCCTGTAGCAAATCAGGGTCAGCCGATGATTCCGTGACAAAAGCCAGATCAATTTGATGGCCTTCAATAAAGTCGCAGAAGACGAATGCATGTTTGGAGAGGGATTGCAGATTAATGAGAATGCAGGAGATCCGTGTTCTTCTCATTTTGGGGGGTGCCATGGTGGAATCCAGGTGTCTAGCATAAGGCAAAGGGAGAAGGTGAAAGATATGGCCGCAATGTGTACAGCGTAATGAGCCCTTATTCAGCTGTGGATCATAGCAAGGTCAGGGACAAACGTTACCTTTGGGTATAAGTTGTAACAACACTTCTCTAGAGTAGAGGAGTCTGGGCGTGCAAGGAGGGTCTGGGCCCAGGCATGGACCGGGGAATAAGGGCTTTGTAGTCCGGCATCTGTGGGTGGGATTGAGGGCGTGAGTGGGCATGTCCGCAGGCGCAAAGCACTAGGGCAGAAAAAGAATAAAGGTGAAGATGAAATAAAAACAAAATGGGGGTCCATCTACCCCGGCTGCACTCACAAGCTTCCTTGTGAGTCGCAGATACTGTAAAGAAAACTAAAATTAAAATATTAGGGAGAAAAGCGAAAACATAAAACGAATACAAACTGCCTTACCGGGATGGCGGCAAAATCCAGAGCCGGGCAAATCCAGGGCAACTAGTACCTACAAGGAAAGCAAATTAAACGTGCAATTTAAAAGTTCTGCTAATGCACAGAATTAAAGTAAATAGGAATAGCCAGCCTTTCCAAGATGGCGGGCAAAGTTGGGAGCCAGACCAAGAACTTCGTGAACAAAGTAAATACTTTTCACATGATGGAAAAATTACAGTAAATGCAGTTTTACAGTTGCGCGCAATTACGCCCAATACATTCGCTACGGGAGGAAAAAGGCAATCAGAAAATCAATGGAAAACAGTTACTTTCGCGGTTCACCTTTTGGAACCGGAAAGTTCAGAGGCCAAGGTCCAAAGTTCCAAGGCCAAGTTCTCGGGAGCTTCCTAGATATCACAGGGAGCAAGGTGACTTTGTAGCTGGTGTGCTACAAAGAAAGGGGCCATCTGCAAAAGTAAAGCAAAGAGGGACTTGTAGGCAAGTCGAAAGGCTCTCAAGGGACAGTAGAGGTTGCAAGGGCTCTGGGGTCATGGGAGCATGAGAGCACAGCTGGTTTGAAGATGCCCTAGCTGGGCGGACTGGGTGCAGTGAAGATGTGCAGCTAGGCAATGGCACTTAAATAGACACCTTGCGGTCAGGGGCTAGCACCTTGAAGTGATGATTCTGGAGCTGTTGGACCACTGCTGAGGTGGGTAGCCATAATCCTGATGTCCGGCGTCGGGTGCTAGCTTGCTGTAAAGTTGGAGTCTGACTGGACTTGGTTTCGTAGGTTTTTGCAGCAAGGGGTCCAGTACACTGGTTATTCATGCCTTTCAGCTCTGGTGAGTCCTGGGGCCTGAAGACTTGGTTTAGAGGCCGAGCTGAACCCCCAGAGCAAGTGTACCTCCAGCTGGCACTAGTGGACATCAGTCGGGCTGGGGAGCTTGACAACGCTGGACCGGACCTTGCTGTTTTTAGGACCTGCAGCTGCAGGGAGATAGCTCTGCTATCTTAAGGGAACTCCATGGCAATTTGCAAAGTGCTGATGATCCCCTAGGGTTTGTGGAGGCCACACAGTGATGAGACGTGCAGGAGGATGGTGAATGTCGAGTTCTGTGGCGGCAGACAGGAGTTTGCGCCCAGGTCTACAGTTTTCGGTCCAACAGCGTTTCATTCATTCATCTTCTTCTTGTGTCCGTGGATACTACTTTTCAAGGTCTGGGGATGCCACCTAAATACTAAATTTAGGGGCCTTCACAAAGGAATGATAGGTAGTAGCCAATGGGCACCTTCCCTGGGTGTCTACACCCTCTATTATGTCTACCTCCTGTGGGAGGGGGACATAGCCAAAGCACTGGTTGGAGAAGTCCCATCATCTTCAAGGTGATGGGCACTGAAAAATGTACTTCAGCTTGCCTCCAGAACCTTTGTGGTGGAGTTGGCAGAGGGGGGCACACCTCCAACTCTATCTTCATGTTCCCACCTGTCTTCCCGCCAGAAGGTGTGAAGACAGGAGGGGGGCCTGCTCCTTTTATCAGAAGAGGCTGAGGCCACGTTGCAGAGGCAGCAAGGCCTTTGAAGCTTCCCACCACAGATGGCACTTCCTGACCTGGGGGAGGAGTGAACACCTCTTCCCAGTGCAGGCTTTATTCTCAACCTCTGAGTACGAAAGCACTCACCTTAGGAGGTCAGAACCCTGTCTGGAGGTGACAGGCTGGCTTAGGCCAGTTGGTGACCACACTAAGGGTTGGTAGGCTTTAGGGAACCCCTCTAAGAGGTCCTTAGTGTTCAATTATTAATAAATCTGACACTGGAATAAGTGCAGGTTTATTAAGATGAGATGTTTGATACCAAACATCCAATAACACAGTGAAGCCATTATGAAGCTGGGGAACTCGTAATGACGAGTGTCCAGCCCATGTACTCCCTATGGCTTTCCTGACCACTTACAATATCCAAGAAGCGACATGGATATTGCATGGGCATATCTGCTCATGCAGATATGTCCTCACAGGAGATATAGTGCACCCTGCCTTAAGACTATAAGGCCTGTTATCGGGGTGTCTTACTTATATCGCATCCAGTTTCTGTGGGCATGGCACACAGGGATGTGTGCCATGTCGACTCTTCAATTTTGTCTAGACCAAGGCACGCAGTCTGCAAAGGCAGTGTGCATGGCCTTGGTGAGGGGACCCTAAGGTGGTACAATTTGTGCGGCTACCCGTTTGGGAACCTTTTTAGTGCCAATCCCTAGTTACCTAGGGTACCGTGTTCTAAGGACATATAAGGGGTACTGAAGTTGTGCCAATTGAGAAACAAAAGGTACAGTTTAGGGAAAGAGCTCTGGAACAGGGGACCTAGTTGGTAGGAACCTGTGCACTTACAGTCGAAGTTACATCATTTTCCAGGCAAAAAGTGGGGACTAATTGTTGGACAGGCCACACGAAGGGCTTGCTCCCTCCCCGCACGACAGGGCCCAAGCCCCGGCCCGCCAGGCGTGACCCACAAGAATCACCTGCACCCCGTCCCCCGACGGAACTCCTGCCCCCGGACCTCCATGTATCAACGGGACCGAGCCACCACCGGCTCCCCCGGCCGGATCAAGCCGCCATCTTGGGCCCTGCACCACGAGGCCGCGTGGCCTCCACCCGACCCTAGCCCTGGGCCTGGCCGGCCCCGACATCCCGGCACCACCATCCACCCAGGAGGTGAGCGGACCACTTGGCAGGTCAATGGGAGAACGAAGCGTCAAGGGCTCTCCCCCGCCAGGTGCCGATCGCCTCCAGCTCCCCCAGGCACTGGCTCCACCCCCTGCTGGGTGTCTGGACACCTTCATCCCGGGCCCTCCGACCTCCAAGTGCGAGGGTCCGGACATCAAAGGGCGCCAGACCTATAACTAGGGCAGCTCCGGAGCAGGACGACAGTTGTATCCTGGAGTCGAGAGACACCGAGAGAACTCAGCCTTGACGGACTACTGGCGCTGCCGTAGCCCTACCTTGTGAACTATCGTCCTGCCTGCTGGCGCTGCCGCGGCCTTCTGCAACATCCATCCTCGTCGGGACCTGCTGGCGCTGCCGCGGCCCGTTGTAACGACCATCTTCCCGGGACCTGCTGGCGCTGCCGCGGACCGTGTATCGACCATCTTCACCGGGACTTGCTGGCGCTGCCGCGGACCGTGTATCGACCCTCTTCACCGGGACCTGCTGGCGCTGCCGCGGCCCGTCCCAGCTAGAACACCGAGCTCGAGGATTGTGAGCCATCCACCATACCATCTCAACTACCAGACTGGTAACCAGACTGTCCCGCTACCCCCTTTCCCCACCTTGAGAGACTTGAATCGAGGGGACCCCTGAGTCCAGACCTCCTTGTACCATTTCATCGTACCGTAAGAAATTGTCTATAAAGAACGCTGAATCTTCTCCTTGTGTGGTGTCTGTCTGTGGGGGGGGAAGTTATTTATCTGTACGATCGCTGGAGACGGCTCTCCCCGGAGACCTCTCCCATTGTCCTCGGCCGACCCTCCCGGTCCGTCTAACATTGGTGGCCAGCGGCGCGATCCGAATCAACGCGTAATCGTACAGAGAGTAGCTCACCCCACGACAAAACCACGATGTCAGCCAAAGATAGCGGTTCCACTGAAAAGTTCCAAATGGATAAGTTGGAAGAATATAGCCACCGCGAACTTAAACAATTCTGCATGGAACTAGGCATTGCTACCACCGGCCTGAGTACCAAAGACGATTTGAAGCGCGCCCTTGAGTCGTGGGCAGAAACTGGGGTCGCCGGATCACCCGACCAAAACAGTGTCGCACCAGAGGGGAACGCCACGGCTCCCGAGGAGCGGGGAACGGGCCTCTCGCAGGAGGAGATCCAAGAAAGAGAAAGAACCAGATTACATGAGTTGGAAATGGCATGACTCAAGATGGACGGTGAACTAAAGTTAGCCGAGCAGAAACTAAATCTAGAACATCTGCGACTCCGAGAAGAACGAGAAGAAAAACAGAGACAGAGAGAGCTCGAGGAAAAAAGAATAACACTCGAACACGAGCGCAAACTGGCGGAAATAGAACTTCGGAAACAGAATAAAGAACCGGGGGTGCCTGAGCGACCGCACACCCCGGGAGCAACCGAGAAAAAATTCCACATCCCCAAGGATGTTGTCCGAGAATATGTCCGAGAGGACGACATACAACAGTGGTTCAAAGCCTACGAGATCGCCATGACCTCCCACCGGATCGACCGGAGTGATTGGGGAGCCGGACTATGGGGGAGGTTCGTCAACGAAGGCCGCGATGCCCTATTGCAGCTCCCAGATCACCAGATGTCGTCCTACGACCACATGAAGGCTGCCCTCCTCACCCGCTACGGCCTCACGCCCGAGATGTACCGCCAGAGGTTCAGAGACTGCACCCGGATCCCGGGTACAACTTGGGTGGAGTACGTCAACTATTTCAGCCGAGCCTTCGAGGGTTGGATCAAGGGGAGCCATGTAACGACCTACTAGCAACTCTTTAACCTTATGGTATGGGAGCACCTGTCGAACAACTGTTTCGTCGAGCTCAGGCAGCACCTCCTCGACAGTAAATTGACTGACCCCCGGCAACTCGCCGCCGAAGCTGACCGATGGGAAAGCACCTGAGTGGGCCGGAGAGGACCACACGAGCAAAACCGAAACAACCAAGGCCAGCACCGTCCCCGGGGAGGAGGAGGAGGCCAGGGGCGAGGAAGAGACACCATCCCGGCAACACCCGTGGCCAGCACCACGCCCCCGGCCGGCCGGGGCAACCCCCTGATGCGCCCAGGGTTCTGAGCCAACGTCACGTGCCACCGATGCCAGCGAGTCGGCCACTACGCCAATGACCCGAGCTGCCCGCAGAACCAAACACCAAAGCCCCGCCAGGTAGCTGCCGCCGCCCTGGGGGGAGAACGACTATCAGAGGAACAGGAAGAATATGAGCCGGCCCAGCAGGAGTGGGAAGCGGCCGCCATGGTTCTAGCGTGCCTAGGGGGAAAAGACATGGTCCCGCGGGCTCCCCTACCCGCCAACACCCGGAAATATGGCCAGTGGGTGACCATTAATGGACGTCGGGCCGAGGCCTTACGTGACACAGGCGCCAGTGTGACGGCCGTCCGCTGTCACCTGGTGAAGCCCGAGCAGATCATTCCGAACATTCTCTGCCCCGTCCGCTCAGCCGACAATTCCGAAAGTCTGTGTCAAATGGCCTGCGTCCCCTTCGAATGGGGAGGGGTCTCCGGCCTGTTGAAGGTGACGGTCCGGGATGATGCCCCCGTGGACTGCCTCCTGGGGAATGACCTTGAGAGTTCCCCGTGGGCCACCGTCGAAAGAAGAGAGCACCTGGGAATGCTGGGCCTCCCGGACTGGGCCTGCGTAACCACCCGGTCCATGGCCGCCCGTGCCGTCCCCCGATCAGAAGACCCAGAATGGCCAGCACCTCCGCCCCGGGTCGCCCCAGTAGAGGACAACGACGAGGCCAACCCCCCAGAACCAACGGCCGAAGGGGTCGCGCAACCCCCGGACCTTCCCGGCCTGGCTCAGTGGCGTCAAGAAGGGGGGCCCACCCAAGAACAGTTCCGCCAGGAGCAAAAGACCTGCCCCTCCCTCGAGGGACTCCGCCGGCAAGCCAGCGCCCAGAGCGCAGGGGACTCCACCGGAACTCATTGGGTCTATTGGGATAACGACCTGCTATACAGCGAACAAAGAATCGCAGAGCTAGGGGCCAGTCGAGTGCTGGTGGTACCTCTCCGCTTCAGAGACTTCCTACTAACTCTGGCCCACGATGTCCCCCTGGCTGGACACCTGGGCCAGGACAAAACCTACAGTCGCCTAGTGACTCACTTTTTCTGGCCGAAGATGCGGAACGACGTCCTTAACCACTGCCGGTCCTGCCCCACGTGCCAGGCCAGTGGGAAGAGCGGCCGTAAGCTGAAAGCCCCTCTGCAACCCTTCCCAGTGGTCACCACCCCGTTCGAGAGGGTAGGAATAGACATTGTGGGGCCCCTGGACCCCCGCACGGCACAAGGACATAGGTTTATCCTGGTACTGGTGGACCACGCCACCCGTTACCCCAAGGCGGTGCCCCTACGAACTGTAACAGCTCCGGTGGTTGGCCGGGCCCTAATGGGGGTCTTCTCCCGGGTGGGCTTCCCCCGAGAAGTCGTCAGCGACCGAGGCACGAACTTTATCTCAAAATATATGAAGTCCCTCTGGCAACAGTGCGGGGTCACCTACCGATTCACGACCCCCTATCACCCCCAAGGGAACGGACTAGTGGAGCGATTCAACCGCACCCTCAAGGGGATGATTGGGGGATTGGAAGAGCCCCTCCGTCGCCAGTGGGATGTACTACTCCCGTGCCTCCTCTTCGCCTATCGAGAAGTTCCCCAGAAGTCCCTCGGCTTCAGCCCTTTCGAACTCCTGTACGGGCACCCTGTGCGAGGGCCCCTCAGCCTGGTCAAGGAAGGTTGGGAGATGGCCCCCCTAAAGACCCCTCCCGACGTCTTCAAGTACCTCCTGGCCCTACGCAATCAGACCCGGCGCTTCAGGGAGATGGCCAAGGCGAACCTCGAGGCCAGTCAGGAGGACATGAAAAAATGGTACGATCACAATGCCTCCTCCGTCGAGTTCGAACCTGGTCAACAAGTGTGGGTGATGTCCCCCACCGAACCATGTGCCTTACAAGATAAGTGGACGGGGCCCTTCAAAGTGGTCGAGCGCAAAAGCCCCGTCACTTACCTCATCGACATGGGGACCCCCCGGAACCTCCACACCAACAGACTCAAACCACACTTTGTGCGCTCAGAACTCAGCCTCTTGATGGCTACGGACAGTGGGGCGGAAGAAGACTCCGAACCCCTCCCGGATCTCCTGAAGACTCAGGAGAACGACGGTTCCGTGGACGGGGTCCGGCTCTCCGATGCCCTCACCCCAGAGCAACGCCAGGGCTGCCGGGACCTCCTGCTGCGGTTCGCTACACTGTTCTCCCTCACCCCCGGGATCACCCCTTGGTGCTTGCACGACGTCGACACCGGGGACAGTCCCCCTATCCGACACCGGGCCTACCGCGTACCAGATCGGGTACGGGCCTGCATCCAAGAGGAAGTGGCCAAAATGCTCACGATCGGGGTCATCGAGCCCTCGGACAGCCCCTGGGCAAGCCCGGTTGTACTGGTCCCCAAAGCCGCTGCCCCCGGCACCACACCTGAACTGAGATTCTGCGTCGACTACCGGGGCTTGAACGCTGTCACCCGGACCGACGCTCATCCTATCCCCCGAGCGGATGAATTGATCGACCGGCTGGGGGCCGCCCGCTACCTCAGCATCTTCGACCTAACAGCGGGCTACTGGCAGATCGGTCTCACACCCCGGGGTCAGGAACGGTCCGCCTTCTCTACCCCCGATGGCCACTACCACTTCAAGGTCATGCCCTTCGGCATGAAGAATGCCCCCGCTACTTTTCAACGTCTAGTGAACCAGGTCTTGGCGGGGCTCGAAGAGTTCAGCGCCGCCTACCTGGACGATATCGCTGTGTACAGCCGCCACTGGTCCGACCACCTCCTCCACCTCCAAGAGGTCCTGCAGGCCCTCCAGCGGGCCGGCCTCACGATTAAGGCCGGCAAATGCCAAATTGGTCAAGGGTCCGTGACCTACCTCGGGCACCAGGTGGGAAGCGGGCTGGTGGCCCCGCTGCAACTTAAAATTGCTGCCATCCAGTCCTGGCAGCCCCCCGTCACCCAGACCGAGGTCCGAGCCTTCTTGGGGCTCACCGGCTACTACCGGCGGTTCGTGAGGGACTACGGCAGCATTGTGGGGCCCCTCACGGGTCTCACGTCCAAAAACCAGCCGAAGCGGATTAACTGGACCCCCGACTGTCAAGCGGCCTTTGAAGAGCTGAAGGCCGCCCTGTGCACCGCCCCGGTGCTCCAGGCCCCCGATTACAGTCGGGAATTCATTGTACAGACAGACGCCTCCGACCACGGCATCGGAGCGGTTCTTTCCCAACTAAACCCCGAGGGTCATGACCAGCCGGTGGCCTTCATCAGCAGACGTCTCCTGGCCCGAGAACAGCGCTGGAGCACAATCGAGAGGGAGGCCTTCGCAGTGGTGTGGGCCCTCAAAAAGCTCCGGCCCTATCTCTTCGGTACCCACTTCCGGGTACAAACCGACCACCGACCCCTGCAGTGGCTGATGCAGATGCGGGGGGAGAACCCAAAACTATTGCGCTGGTCCATCTCCCTGCAGGGAATGGACTTCACCGTGGAACATCGACCGGGCCAAGACCACGCCAACGCAGATGGCCTGTCACGCTTTTTCCGCCTCGACGAGGAGAGTCCCCAGGAAGATGGGTGACTCTCCCTGCCTTCAGCTGGGGGGGACGCATGTTGGACAGGCCACACGAAGGGCTTGCTCCCTCCCCGCACGACAGGGCCCAAGCCCCGGCCCGCCAGGCGTGACCCACAAGAATCACCCGCACCCCGTCCCCCGACGGAACTCCTGCCCCCGGACCTCCATGTATCAACGGGACCGAGCCACCACCGGCTCCCCCGGCCGGATCAAGCCGCCATCTTGGGCCCTGCACCACGAGGCCGCGTGGCCTCCACCCGACCCTAGCCCTGGGCCTGGCCGGCCCCGACATCCCGGCACCACCATCCACCCAGGAGGTGAGCGGACCACTTGGCAGGTCAATGGGAGAACGAAGCGTCAAGGGCTCTCCCCCGCCAGGTGCTGATCGCCTCCAGCTCCCCCAGGCACTGGCTCCACCCCCTGCTGGGTGTCTGGACACCTTCATCCCGGGCCCTCCGACCTCCAAGTGCGAGGGTCCGGACATCAAAGGGCGCCAGACCTATAACTAGGGCAGCTCCGGAGCAGGACGACAGTTGTATCCTGGAGTCGAGAGACACCGAGAGAACTCAGCCTTGACGGACTACTGGCGCTGCCGTAGCCCTACCTTGTGAACTATCGTCCTGCCTGCTGGCGCTGCCGCGGCCTTCTGCAACATGCATCCTCGTCGGGACCTGCTGGCGCTGCCGCGGCCCGTTGTAACGACCATCTTCCCGGGACCTGCTGGCGCTGCCGTGGACCGTGTATCGACCATCTTCACCGGGACCTGCTGGCGCTGCCGCGGACCGTGTATCGACCCTCTTCACCGGGACCTGCTGGAGCTGCCGCGGCCCGTCCCAGCTAGAACACCGAGCTCGAGGATTGTGAGCCATCCACCATACCATCTCAACTACCAGACTGGTAACCAGACTGTCCCGCTACCCCCTTTCCCCACCTTGAGAGACTTGAATCGAGGGGACCCCTGAGTCCAGACCTCCTTGTACCATTTCATCGTACCGTAAGAAATTGCCTATAAAGAACGCTGAATCTTCTCCTTGTGTGGTGTCTGTCTGTGGGGGGGGAAGTTATTTATCTGTACGATCGCTGGAGACGGCTCTCCCCGGAGACCTCTCCCAGTGTCCTCGGCCGACCCTCCCGGTCCGTCTAACACTAATCATGTCCAAAAGAGACACTTTCCTACAACCTTCCAACCCCATCCAGGTATGGATGAGAATTTAGCAAAACATACCACTATTCACATCTCTCAACATACTTTCATAATGACCCCCTCACTCGGTCTATTCCACAGCAACATCCTGACATAACTACTTCATGCTTTGAAATGGAAATGCTTCTCTTATCTGGAATCTAATTGCACCTAAACCGCATGCACAAACTTCAGCAGCCTTCCAAGCACTCATGGAATAACTTCATAAATTCATTTCATCCACTTCTTCTGCTTACTGAGCCTTAACTTGTGTCTGAGCATATAGGGGTTTAACTTTGTCATATGAATCCTGGTATCTCCAACCTAACATCAGTACTACTTTTCCAGACACGTAAACCTTAATGTTCACCCATCTGTCATCGTATTGTGAAATGAATACAAAAACCTCCAACTCACTTATATGTACTTTAAACTAAATCCCTACCAGCTTCCTTATTACCTTCTTCTCTGCCTTGCACAACTAATACTTTCCCTTCTTCTTCCTTGGCCCTGTTTTCCTCCAACACAGCTACCCGTGCTCTTGTAACCTTGCTGTGCTTTGGAGCACTTCATGTTTCTGCACACCCAATATTCCATCTTTAGCTATCGTAGGGTGCCCTTTAAAGCTAGAAATATATGAAACATCCCAAACTATTTATCCTCTTGCATATTTTGGGGCATATTGTCAAGAAACGGCGTTAACATTATCGCCGCTTTAGCAGCAGAAAACTGCCGCTAAAGCTGCGATAATGGGCTTGATAATATGCCCTTGAGAATTCCCATGTTCTGGTGTCAACATGGGCTTCTATTGGAATTCTCTGCGGCATATTATCAAGCCCATTATCGCCGCTTTAGCGGCAGTTTTCTGCCGCCAAAGCAGCGATAATGTTAACGCCGTGCTTGATTATATGCCCCTTTATCTTTTGATCTATTCAACTTTGTTTCTGCCCTTCGAAGAAGATGTCATGTGACACTTCGCATGTCTGCCTCTCCTTTCCCCAGTGCAAGTTACTTGCTCAAGTGTGGGGAACCTTATAACCCAAGGCCTTTCAATCTATCAGAGGATTTAAAAAAAAAATAACACAGTTAACTTTCTCAAAGCTGCTACAAATATGTCTATTGACTTTGGCTCTCTTTGTAATAAGGTGGATGCTTGATCTGTCCAACAACACGGTTACTCCAGCCGAAGAAAAGCCTCTTTAAACTCTTTAAACCCATTAGCTTCCTTATATTCAAGACCTTGTCGGACCACTGTCAAATGCCCAGTGGCGCAGCAAGGGTGCAGTAGACCCCAGTAGAAGCAAGGATACAGGCCCCTCTAAGTGGTTGGGTTGTGAAATACCATGCTATTTGGGAAGCTGTGGGCCCTTGGGCTTCTGGGTCCCGGTGCTACTGCACCTGCTGCACCATTGATAGTTACGCCTGATCAATCACTCACTTAAGGATTTATAAAGGCATGAATCCCAAGGTGCTCGAGTTGCTAACTGCTTTGTAGTAATCTCTTCAATCAACGAAAACACGCAAAAAACGTGAAAAAGCAAGAAGGAGAAAACAGTAACAATTAGGGAAAAGTAAGAAGAAGGCACTCAAAAACCGGGGGAAAAGCAATTTGAAAGCAGTTAGATCGAGGGAAAAGCAAGGAGATGGTACTAAAAAAAAAGTGGAAAAGGAAGGAGAAAGCAGTGAAATATGAGGGGAGTTCATGTGCGCACAGCGCCAGCTGAAGGCAATAGTACACATGGTGGCAGCAACAGGTAACGGTACTTGTGCACATAGTGCCATCTGCATGTAAGAGTTCATGTGCACATTGTGCCAGCTGCACGCAACAGTCCATCACATGGCGGTAGCTGCAGGTGACAGTTCATGTATACATAGTCCCAGCTGAAGGTAACAGTTCATGTGCACATAGTGCCAGCTGCAGGTAACAGTTCAGGTGTGCATCGGGCCAGCTGCAGGTAACAGTTCATGTGCACATAGTGCCAGCTGCAGGTAACAGTTCAGGTGTGCATGGGGCCAGCTGCAGGTAACAGTTCTTTTACACACAGTGGCAGCTGTAGGTAAAGGATCATGTTCACATAGGACCAGCAGCAGGTAACAGTTCATGTTCACATGGTGGCAGCTGCGGGTATCAGTCCATGTGCACATGGTGGCAGCTGCAGGTGACTGTTCATGTGCACGTGGCAGCAGCTGCACATAGTGCTGGCTGCAGGTAACAGTTCATTACACCCAGGTCCCTTATGTCCTCGTCTCACTCAATGACAAAGTGGAGATAACCATCTCCCGACAGAAAAAAGACCAGAGGAATGCTGGGACCTAATACAGCCCCTCCCACCGGGAGTACATAAGCAGTACTCACCCAGCATCCCTCCTGTTCTTTTTTTCTGTCTGTCAACAGAATGGATGTGGTGTGCTGGTGCTGCTCCTGCTGGGCTGGAGTGGCGTTCTTCTCCTCCTTCCCCCCGCCCAGCTGCCTGTGCGGGCGCGGGGTTTCCTGGGCTGTCTCCCCGCCTGCTGGGCTTGCTGGTAGTCGGTCCCTGTTGCTGCCGGTTTCCTGGAATGTTCCTACCCGGTTCCTTTGGGATCGGGTGCGCATCTTCCCGAGCCTGGCCGGGTTAGTCGTCCTCGCTTGCAGTGTTCCTGCCGTTTTCCCCTGGATTCCTGATGGCAGTTGCAAGGGGGGGGGCCTTGGTGTTGGACCCTGCCCCGGGTAAGTTCCGCTTCGCGGCTTTTTGTTCTTTCTCCTTGTGCTGCTGCTTGTGGGTCTGAACGCTGCTGTGCTCCGACCAGCGTGCTACCTGCCCGGCCTTTGTCGGCTTTTGCGTGGCCTCCAGGGTTCTTCCGGGTTGTGCGCGTGTCTTCCTGAGGGCGCTCTGGGTGGTAGACGCACCGCATTTGATCTGTTCCTGGCCTTCCCGCTGTTGGAGTGGGGGCCTTGCTGCTGGTGGTGTTCCGGCCCCCACTCCGGGTGAGTTGCGCATTGCGGTGACTTCTCTTTCTCTCAGTGTGTGTGTGTCCGAGGTATCCCGCCTGGGCTGTTCTTTCCTGGGACCACACATTGCGCATTGTCTTTGTGGAGGTGTTAGAGCTTCTATGGCCGACGGCCTCACGGACACACAGCGGTTCCCCATTCCAGTTGCTGTACTGTGCTCCTCTGCCTTTCTTTTTCATGGTTGCCATTTGTTCCTTGCCTTTTCCTCAGTTTTGGTTTGGGGTGGCGTGGAGCGGGGTCCGTGGCCGGCGCATTGCACGTGCTCCCTGGTTCCAGCGGGTGCTGTGCGCTCCGTTCCGGGGTGCTCGGAGGCGCTTTGTTGGCCTGGCCTGCATCGGTGGGTCCTCACTCTCTTCGGCGCTGGCCCGGTGCCTCGCGTGCCGGTGCCTGGTGCATTTGTGTTGTCCCAGCTCCCGGTTTGCCCGCTCGGCCCCGTGGATCCACAGTCCTTCAGCGCTTCCTTGCCTGCTGGGGTGTGGCTCTCGGCTCACCTGCCGGCCTTGGTGCTGGGTTCCTTGGGTTCCTGCCTTGGGTCCTGTGCTTTTTGTTGCTTCCGGGGAGGTGGGTGTGTGTTTTCTTTCTGCGTGTCGGGCTACCTCTGTGTGACACTGCATCTCTTTCCACGCGCTGCTTGTGCCTCTGGGGTGCGTTTTGCTTCGTGCACGCCCCCCTTGTGGGGTCACTCTGGCCTGTTGGTCATGGTCTTGTCTCTTGCTCTGTGGATTGAGTGTTCGATCCCTGGTCTTTCGTTAGGGTCAGTGTGCTCTGTTGGTGGTATTGGCATTCACCCTTCGGCCCTTTTGCTTCTGTTCCACCTTGTCCGCCCCTGCTCTCGGCATGTGGCCTTTCCTGCCTGGCGGATCCTGCTCTTGCCTGCTCTCGGTGGTGGCCTCCGCCTTCCCGGTGCTGTGTGTTCTCTGGACTCATGTACAGCAGTGTTTGGCCTGCTTGTTCCTCGTTTGGGGGTTCGGGCTTCTCCTTTTTTCTCCGCTGTTCCTGCGGGGGGCTGGTGTCTGGGTCCTCACTCTGGCGGCTGGTCCTGGGGCCTCTGTCGCTGTATGCTTCCCCTGCTGCGCCCTTTGTGTGCTCCTGGTTTGGGTCCTGTTTGGCCTGGGAATGCCGGGATTCGGCCTGTGGATCCCTGGTGCACAACGCTCCTTTCTTCCTTCCTGTGTCGTGGGGCTGCCTGTTTTTGTCCCGGGGCCTCCTAGGGTGGGCCTTGTCCTCTGCCTTTGGGCTGTTTTCGTGTGGCCTGTGTCCGTCAGCTTGCCTCTTCTGTGCTGGGGTTGCTCTGGCCCTTTCCTTGCGCTGTTCCTGGCCTCTTGGCTTGGTCCTTGTGTTCCCCTGCTGCTGCTGCGGCCCGGGACCCTGTCTCCCCGTCCACCACTGTCCTCTGTTCTCTGCAGTTTCGTGGGGTTGGGGCCTGGTCATCCCTACTTGGGTCGCTGCCTGTGCTTGCCGGGTGCTGTGGGTCTCCGCTTGTTTCTCTGGAGTTGCCCTGGGCGGTTGTTCTGGTTCCCTCCCCTCCCCTCCCCTCCTTTGGCTGGCTTCGGTGGGTCCTACCCGTGCCCTTCCCCTTGGCTCTGGGTTTGCCTTTCTCCAGCTTTTTCGCTGGCAGTGCTGCTCGGTTGGTGGCTGCTCCTCCTGCGGCTTCCTGTGCACTGGCTGATTCTGCCTGCTGCCTGTCTCCTCCTGTTTCTCGGCGGGGGCTGGTGTGCGGCTTTGGTCCTCTTCCGGTCCCTCCCGCTCTTTGCGCTTCATTTTGCCGGTTGTGTCCTTGGGGCCAGTTGTGGATGTCTGTGGCCCGGGCTTCTGGTGTAGCCTCCAGTCGTCCCTCCCTGCCTGCTCCTGGCCTTGGGGTTTGGTGGAATCATGCCTGGCTGGTGCTTGGTTGGGGTCTGCCACGTGCTGTGGCTTTTTCTGGCTGGTGTGGTTGGGCTCTTGCTCTTCCTTTGGTGGGCCGTGCGGCTTGGGGTCAGCCTCTGGTGGTCCGTTGGGGGCCCTGTTGCTCCAGCACTCTCGCGTCCTGGCTTTTGGCTGTGGGTTGGGTTTTCTGCCCCCGGTGTGCCTGGCGCCTGGGGTGGTTGTCCTCCTGCCATGATGTGGTGGCACGCCTTGGGCTTGGGGGGCATTGTTCTTTCGCCTGTTCCCCCCCCCCGGGGTGCATTTCGTGTGGTGGTTCGCTGCTTTGATTTCCCTTTCCCGTGGTCCTTGGGAGTCCGGGGTTCATTCCACTGCGGTTGTCCCTGTTGGGGGTCCGCCTGGGTTCCTGGTGCGGTTGCTCCCTGTGGGCTCCTGGTCTCCTCTGGTCTCCGTCGTTGGCAGGGTATGGGCCTGCCTGGTGCCTGGGTGGGGGACCGCTTGGGCTTCCCTGCTCCTGTGGCTTTTTTCAGCGCCTGTTGGTTGCCTTCTTCAGCCCGGCGTCCATGTCTGTGAGCTCTGGGTGTTCGTGCCTGGCACTCCGGTGGTGTCATCCGTGCCCTCGTATGCCCTTATGGGCCTGCTCCTGCCATCTGTTCTCTTCCCGGGCTTGCTTTGCCCCTGATTGGGTGCCCGTGTTTTCTTTTTCAGCCTGCTTCTGCTGGGTTTTCCTTGGCTGCGGTTGGGCTTCGGCCCCCCCGTGGCCCCGGTGCTCCTCCTTTGTTGGCCCTTCTTGTGGCTGGGGGCTTTCCGCCCTGTTGCCGCTGGTCTGTGTCTTGCCCTTCGGGCCTGTGTGGGGCCCTGGTGTTCTGGGCTTCTGGGTTGGCGTGTCCGGGGTTGCCTCCGGTCGCTCCTGCTCTGCCGGCTTGCTGCTGCTTCTGCGTGGCCTCCGGCTGCGCCTTCTTGGTCTTGCTGGCTGCTCTATGTCATCTGTGCCGGCTCTGGGGTGTGTTTTTGCCTGGCGTCCCTGGTCCTTCCTGGTGCTGGTGTTCTGTTCCGCTCCTTTCTTCCCTGGCTCCCCCGGGTGCTGTTCCTGGTGTGTGTCTGGTCTTTGGCGTGCCCTCTCCCCCCTCCCCTGTGGGGTGCGGTCCTGTGGTTTTTGTCTTGCCTCGGTGGGGCTCTGCCATCCTTGCTGCTGGTTGTCCGGGGTCTGGTGCTGCTTGTGCCTCTGGCTTCTCTGCTTGCTCCGGTTTCCACTTGGGCGGTTGCCTCTGTCTGTTTTCTTCCGGGTCTGCTGTGTGGTCCGTCTGTTGTGGGCTGTGCTCTGTCTGCCACCTGCCCTATGCTTCGGCCTGTGCCCTGCGTGGCTTCTTCCAGATGCTGGTTGGGCCGGGGTCCTCCTGCTTCAGCAGTTTGCTTGTCTTCGGTCCTGGCTTCCGGCTGTTTTCTTGGCCTGTGGCCTTTTCGTTCCAGCCATCTCCTGTTCTGCTCTCCTCCCTGGTGTTGGATGGGGTCAGGCCTGGTTGTCTCATAATCACCCTAGGTTCTTTACGCTGCTCCTGCTGTGGTGTCGTGTCGGGCCCTGGTTCAGTTTGCGGCCTTTTCCAGGTGGGTCTTTGGCCCTGCTGGCTCTTTGGGCCGGGTGCGGTCGGGTTCCTGGGTTTCTGTTTCTGTTTTCCCAAGCGTTTTGTGGCTTGGCCAGCTCCTGGGTTCTCGTTGTGGCTTGTCCTTCTGGTCTGGGTGCTTGGTGGTTGTCGTTGGTGGCCCTGGTGGTGATGGTTGTTCTTTCCTGGGCCCTGGGCTGTTTCCGGTTTTTCTGGTTGGCTGCCTCCTTGTTGGGGCTGTGGCCTTCTGTTCTCCTTGGCTCGGTTGCCGGTCCTTGGTTGTGTCCCTTTCTGACGGGTTCTGGTTTGCTGGCCGGTTGCCTCCTGCGGTTCCCCCCTTTTGCTCCCTCGGGGTGCTGCCTTGGTGGAGTCTCCTGGGTTTGCTTGCTGGTTCGGAAGGCCGTTTTTCTGCTTTGGTATTCTCCAATTTGTCAATGAATGGGATCAGGACATAAGGGACCTGGGGGTAATGCTCTATTACTTACCGGTAATCTTCATTGCTCTGGGTTCCGTTGTCCTCGTCCCATTCCTACGCCCCTCTCTCCCTCCCAGGCGGCCGGCCTTGCTGTGTGGGCTTGGTTGTACATGAGGGATGCTGGGTAAGTACTGCTTATGTACTCCCGGTGGGAGGGGCAGTATTAGGGTCCCAGCATTCCTCTAGTCTTTTTTTCTGTCTGGAGATGGTTATCTCCACTTTGTCAATGAACGGGACGAGGACAACGGGACCCGGAGTAATGAAGATTACCGGTAAGTAATAGAGCATGTGCACATAGTGCTGGCTGTAGGTAACAGTGCAGCTGTTCTTTTACACACAGTGGCAGCTGCAGGTAACAGTTCTTGTACACACAGTGGCAGCTGTAAGTAAAGGATCATGTTCACATAGGACCAGCAGCAGGTAACAGTTCATGTGCACATGGTGGCAGCTGCAGGTGTCAGTTCATGTGCACCTGGCGGCAGCTGCAGGAGACAGTTCATGTGCACATAGTGCCAGCTGCAGGTAACAGTTCATGTGCACCTGGCGGCAGCTGCAGGTGACAGTTCATGTGCACATAGTTCCAGCTGCAGGTAACAGTTCATGTGCACGTGGCGGCAGCTGCAGGTGACAGTTCATATGCACATAGTGCCAGCTGCAGGTAACATTTCTTTTACACACAGTGGCAGCTGCAGGTACCAGATCATGTGCACATAGTGCCATCTCCAGGTAACAGTTCATGTGCACATGGTGGCAGCTGCAGGTGTCAGTTCATGTGCACATTAAGCCTGGGCTAAAATTCCATTGCGCTTGCGGAAATTGCGATAATTTGACATTTTTGCGTTCCGCGGAGAGCGCGAAAATGTCAAAATTTCCGCAATCTGCATTTTACCAGAAATGTTTTGCTTGCTCGCGCTGTAAAATAATACATTCTCGCATGCGCGTGATCGCCTTACCTAAATCCCCGCGTTCGCCGACAAGTTTTCCCGATCCGGTCGCGTTCTCCACGAGATGTTGGATTGTTGGTAGCCATTTGCGCTGTCTCGCGACAGTTCGCGCCTGCAGTAACGTCATTCGTCGCGCGATCACGTCTTTCTTCTCGCGATCATGCACCGCGAGACAAGTGAAAACAAGATGGCCGCGCCCGCGAGCAACCGAATGGGTAAGTTGGCGAGCCGCGACCACGCAGAAAATACCGCGAACGGGCGGGAAAAAAACTTCTGCATCTTCGCGATATTTCCATGTGTTTGCGGAGAATTTTAACATTTTCGCGATAATTTGCAAAAGTGAATTTCGCAAATTCCGCCCACCCCTGGTGCACATGGTAGCACCTGCATGCGAAAGATCATGTGCACGTGGCGGCAGCTACAGGTGACAGTTCATGTGCACATAGTGCCAGCTGCAGGTAACAGTTCATGTGCACGTGGTGGCAGCTGCAGGTGACAGTTCATGTGCACATAGTGCCAGCTGCAGGTAACAGTTCTTTTACACACAGTGGCAGCTGCAGGTACCAGATCATGTGCACAGACTGCCATCTGCAGGTAACAGTTCCTGTGCACATGGTGGCAGCTGCAGGTAACAGTTCTTGTACACAAAGTGGCAGCTGCAGGTAAAAGATCATGTGCGCATAGGGCCAGCAGCATGTATCAGTTGTTGTGCACATAGCCCCAGCAGCATGCATCAGTTCATGTGCACATGGTGCCAGCTGCAGGTAACAGTTTATGTGCACATGGTGGCAGCTGCAGTTGACAAATCATGGGCGCATAGGGCCAGCAGCAGGGGACAGTTCATGTGTATATAGTTCCAGCTGCAGGTAACAGTTCATGTGCACATGATGGCAGCTGCAGATGACAGATCATGTGCGCATAGGGCTAGCAGAAGGTAACAGTTCATGTGCGCTCAGTTCCTGAAGCAGGTAACAGTTCATGTGCACATGGTGGCAGCTGCAGGTGACAGATCATGTGCACATAGTGCTGGCTGCAGGTAACAGTTCATATGCACATAGTGCCAGCTGCAGGTAACAGTTTGTGAGCAAATAGTGCTGTCTGCAAGTAGCAGTTCATGTGCACATAGTGCTGGCTGCAGGTAACAGTTCATGTGCACGTGGCGGCAGCTGTAGGTGACAGTTCATGTGCGCATAGGGCCAGCTGCAGGTAACAGTACAGGTCTGCATCGAGCCAGCTGCAGGTAACAGTTCTTTTACACACAGTGGCAGCTGCAGGTAACAGTTCTTGTACACACAGTGGCAGCTGCAGATAAAGGATCATGTTCACATAGGACCAGCAGCAGGTAACAGTTCATGTGCACATAGTGGCAGCTGCAGGTAAAGGATCATGTTCACATAGGACCAGCAGCAGGTAACAGTTCATGTGCACATAGTGGCAGCTGCAGGTAAAGGATCATGTTCACATAGGAACAGCAGCAGGTAACAGTTCTTGTACACACAGTGGCAGCTGCAGGTAAAGGATCATGTTCACATAGGACCAGCAGCAGGTAACAATTCATGTGCACATAGTGGCAGCTGCAGGTGTTAGTCCATGTGCACATGGCGGCAGCTTCAGGTGATAATTCGTGTGCACATAGTGCCAGCTGCAGTTAACAGTTCATGTGCACGTGGTGGCAGCTGCAGTTAACAGTTCATGTGCACATAGTGCCAGCTGCAGGTAACAGTTCTTTTACACACAGTGGCAGCTGCAGGTACCAGATCATGTGCACATAGTGCCATCTGCAGGTAACAGTTCATGTGCACATGGTGGCAGCTGCAGGTGTCATTACATGTGCACATGGTTGCAGCTGCAGGTGACAGATCATGTGCACGTGGCGGCAGCTGCAGGTGACAGTTCATGTGCACATAGTGCGAGCTGCAGGTAACAGTTCATGTGCAGGTGGCGGCAGCTGCAGGTGACAGTTCATGTGCACACAGTGGCAGCTGCAGGTGACAGTTCATGTGCACATGGCGGCAGCTGCAGGTGACAGTTCATGTGCACATAGTGCGAGCTGCAGGTAACAGTTCATGTGCAGGTGGCGGCAGCTGCAGGTGACAGTTCATGTGCACACAGTGGCAGCTGCAGGTGACAGTTCATGTGCACGTGGCGCCAGCTGCAGGTGACAGTTCATATGCACACAGTGCCAGCTGCAGGTGACAGTTCATGTGCACGTGGCGGCAGCTGCAGGTGACAGTTCATGTGCACATAGTGCCAGCTGCAGGTAACCGTTCTTTTACACACAGTGGCAACTGCAGGTACCAGATCATGTGCACAGAGTGCCATCTGCAGGTAACAGTTCATGTGCACATGGTGGCAGCTGCAGGTAACAGTTCTTGTACACACAGTGGCAGCTGCAGGTAAAAGATCATGTGCGCATAGGGCCAGCAGCATGTATCAGTTCATGTGCACATGGAGCCAGCAGCAGGTAACAGACCACGGGCTAGAGGCATGTGCGACATGCCCATCGTATGCTGGCGTAGCAGTTACTGAGTGGTAAAGGTCACCTTGATTTTACTCACCACAACTTGTGCAGACACGTCATAGGTAGCAGTGACATGTACTCGGGTAGTGAACAACATTCACGTGTGCTCTTCGTTGCCAGCCAGTGTGACAATGTCATGAGACCTGTGGCATTTAGGAGTTTACTCCTAGATACCATCCACTCCCACTGCTTTCACCAACTGCCCTCCCATAGTCAGCTCCTCGCGTTCACCCACCCACCCACCCACTCAGGTTCCAGTGAACCTGCCCGTGGTTGATCTCAGCGAAGCTTGCACACCACAGGCTGTCAGGCTGTGATAGAGACAATACAGCAGCCCAGACTCTCAGAGACGTTAAAAGCAAATGCCATTAATGTGCACTGACGGTGGTAGATGCACACATTGGGCCTTGAATACATTGGTCTAAATTCATGAAACTTGCAGGGATTATCAGTGCCACAAATGTGTTTGGGCGGAGGTCCCACGCCCATCAAGAGGAGAGCAATATTTGCAGCGCGTGATTGCAATACAACACCCTGTGCTGCCACTGCCCATAAGCAGAGTAGCTGTCTAACCTTACTCTATGGACACCTCTTCCATCTAAATGCAAACTCATTTTTGACAGCCGTGATATCTGTGAGGGCCATAAATAGACTCCAGGCCTGTTCACTAAGGCTCGTCCGACTGCGGGAAGCAGTGCCTCTGTAATGCTCTTTTTGTACACTGATAAAGCCTTTATGAATTGGCCTCTAAACATCTAAAATGGAAACATTCGAGGCGCTTCATGTGAAACTAGTACAAATAGAAAAAGGGCCGTGGCCTCTTTCCATACTAAAAGCAGGACTAGTGGAATTATATGGCAATGGTGCACCAAATTATGCAGCCAGTTGCATTACTTTATGCAGCAAGAAAAGGCAAATTATGCGGCATAACACAGCCCATTTTGTGATAGTATTGGCTCATTGTTTGGAATTTTTTACACATGTTAACACTATCTTAGTACCATTAGTACTAGTCTGGCATCCAAATACAGCAATAAGCAACAGAAGGGTGACCTGTCAACCTTTGGAAGGACCTTCTACTGCCAGGAACATGTTTGCTGGCCTTTAATTAACTTTCGATCTCTTTCAGATAGAAACAATTTACGTTGTTAAAATCTGCAGATTATGCAGCAGCAGATGATGGATAATGTGGCAGAATCCATAAACATGCAGAAAATGCAACGACTGCAAAATCGCATAATTGCAGTGGCCCCCGGCTTAAAAGAGCTGGCGTGTCAGTGCAGCGCTATGATTGCCTCTAGGAGCATGTAAAAGAGCAATCCTTTGGTACTACGTCCTGTACTCATCAATGATTTTGTGAACTCAGGCCCTTAGTCTTCTGCCAATAATGTATGTTGTGCTCTGAGACTCTCCTTCCTATTGTACTGTGTGAGCTCGAAAGAGGCAGAAAGCAGCGTCTTCCACACAAAAGCCCTTGGGCCTCGAGAGTCCTTTTCAGATCCATCCATTTAGAGCCGCCCTATTTTGAAAGAAAGCTTAAATTACACACCTTAATGGGTGAACGTCGATACATACACTAAGAGCAGCCTCTGTCGATAGTTGCCGGCCTAAGTGGTCTCCGAGCTGTGGCTTTGTGCATCTCTGCGGTCGCGCCATGTTTTCTATGGATGACCTTCCAGTTGGTGCACCTGCAATGCATAAACATAGGCACCTTCTCATCCATTTCACACAATAGCTCCTTGCCCTTGTTTCCTTTTCCACGTGTGCTCTTTTGCATTCGAAAACAGGAACCAATGTTCACGAACATGATTCTCTGTACTGCTTTAGTAATAAACGCACTTGGTTCTGTTAAAGTTACCCTTTGAAAAAAGAAAAAAAGGAAAAAGCTGGTAAAAGAGGCTTGCCCTGCACCTTGTTATTGTGGGCACTGCTCTCCCTCTCCGCTCCCTGATACCGGAAGTGCAAGAACAGGACCAGTGATGTAATACAAAATAATGCTGCAGGGGAACTGAAGAAGCTGCAATTATTCGCCTTGAATGTAGATATGTTTATTTACATTAGATAAGACCGAAATAATTCTAAACCCCACTGGGTGATCCTACAACTCCAGCTATAAGGTTTCACGTTCAGTGTGGAACTCTACATGAACATTCTCTTGTTCAACAGCATTAGAACTCTTTAAAAAATACACATTGAAAACACAACACATCTTTCCCCTTATCAAACATATTGAAGTTCTAAACTTGCATACATGAAATATATGACCTTGTTCTTGATACAGCATCAACATTTTAGTAATAAGAGAAAGCAGCAATGGTCTGATTCTTTTTCTTTCATGATGTATCCTCCTTGTTTTCCCCTTCTCTGAGCAAACACCATTTCCTTCTTCTGCTCAATGTTGTCATTTCCTACCACATGGAACTAACTTCCTGATGTTCAACTTCTCATTGCTCTCCAGCATGACAGTATTACCAAAGACTTTCATTATTTGTTTTACATTGGACAATTTTGCTTCTCCCTTTCTCACAGAAGTGCCCAGTTTCACACATACATAATTTCATTCTTTCAATTGATAAAGATACTTTTTAATTTTGTCAATGTGCCTCATACTATATCTTAGTTGTTTTTCCTTTATATTTCTTGACACCTCACCTAAATCACAACTTGCATCTTTTTCACCTCTCGTCCATACAAAACAAACTATTGTAATTGGTTTGTTCCCCTTAACAATAAAAAAGGAGATTGTTCTGTCACGGAGTATGGAGTACATCTGTAGTTCCACTCCATGTTCCGTGGTTATCCTTCCATTTCAATCCTTTCTTAACAGCCAGCTGTAGACATTACCCCAACACTCTATTACACCTTTCAACAAGTCCTTTCTCTCAACGATGATATAGGACCATCCTATGATGTCGTATGGTAAGAGATTTGAAAAAGACCTTAGCTGTCTCTGAAATGAATTGAGGACCATTGTCTGTGACGATCTCCTCAAGAATGCCCTCGCTCTGAACAACATCTTTCCAAAAGCCAATAACTTCCTCTGATTTAACATCACCAACAATGCGAACCTCAGGCCACTTGGAGAAATAAACTACCATTACTATGGCAAATTTGCCCTTTAAACCCTGATGGCTAAACGGACCACAGATATCCATACCAATCTTCCTCCAATCACCCTCAGGGAATTTAATAGGTATTATAGGTGATTCTTTAACCACCCAAAACGGTTCACTGCTCAAACAACTCTCACAGAGTCTTACAAATCTCTCTATGCCTTTGTCCATTCCTGGCCACCAGAAATCCATTCCTGCCTTACATTTCATGGCCGACATCCCTCCATGCCCTTCATTTGGTAGTGCAATCAATCTTTCATGGACAGAAACTGGAACCACTAGTCTTTCACCTCACAACATTGTTAACTACAGATAGTTCCATCCACACCAACTTATATTCTCCCAGCAAACAATCATTCACCCACTCTTTCTTCCACATACCAGTCGCATTTTGTTTGACCTTGCTCAATTTCTGATCTTGGTCCACAGCATTCCCCCATTCCTCTTTAGTAATGGCCCTTTCAAACAACAGTCCTACTGCAGCTACCATCCAATCCTCAGAGTCTTGATCCTTTCCATCTTCGCCCTCTGCGGATTCGACTGGCAGCTGTGGCCTTGGTATTACTTACACCCGGCACATATTTCATTGCGAATGTAAACTCCTGTAGTCTAAAAAACATTTTGCCATACGAGGTGTAGCGCCCCCCTGTAGTTGAAAAGACGTTCACTAACTGCTTGTGATCTGTTCTTAGATCACACCGTACACCCCATAGATACATCCTGAAGTGTTGGACCCCCCCACCAGCAGACTAGGGCCTCTTTCTCAATAACTGAGTAGCTTTCTGAATCTCCCCTCAGTGTTCTCGGGGCGAAAGCGGTGATCCTCTCTTTTCCTTGATGCAATTGTGTATGCACCACACCTAAGCCATATGCACTTGCATCAGTGCTGAGATTAGTTCTGTACTCCAAATTAAACGGTTTCAAGATGGGAGCATTGGTGATACTTTCCTTAACTGCTAAGAATGACCAGGGGCTGCTGCTCCGCAATGGCGGAGGAGAGTGGCCCCACTGGCTCAGAGCCAGCAGGTGAACAATAAAATGATATACAATAATCAATTCATTTTCATTTGCTGGGTCTGAGCCAGCCTGTGCAGGAAGGGGAGGGCCAGTGCCATGGAAGAGGGGAGGAAGACTGGTTTGTGCATTTATAAGTGCGCATGTGTGTTTGGCGGGCCATCTCAGGCCAGCCAAACACACATGCGCACTTAGGTTTCGCCAGCCGGTCTGTATTGAACAGCACTATTGGAGAAATAGCACAGACTCCCTGTCCTGAGCAAAGTGTCAAATTTATTTTATTTATTTAAGCGATTTATAGAGCGCACAAATACCCGTGGGTGTCTCGGCGCTACGGACTGAAAAAGGAGTAGTCGTTTAGTGCGATGCTCCTTGATTGAAAAGCCAGGTCTTTATGAGTTTCCTGAAGGTAGGTAGCGTTGGGCAGGCTTTAATGTGCTGGGGGAGGGAGTTCCACAATTTGGCAGTGGCAATAGTGAATCTCTTGTCACCCCAAGACGCCTTGTATGTGCGAGGAACCATGAGCAGGTTGGCGGTTGAGGAGCGTAAGGTTCGATTAGGCACATTTGCGCAGAATGCTTTCTTCAGAAAGTCTGGTCCGGTGTTGTGAATGGCCTTAAAGGCAATGCAGAGGGCCTTAAACTTAATGCGGCTTGTTATTGGTAGCCAGTGCAGACTCCGAACCACCGGGGAAATTGAGTTGTACTTGGGGGTGCCTGTTATTAATCTGGCGGCGGCATTCTGCACCACCTGTAATCTGTTGGTAATCTTTTGCTGGGCATTAATGAGCAGGCCATTGCAGTAATCGATTTTTGACATTACTAGCGTACTAACCAGAGTTTTTCCTGCACTTGGGGGGAGGAAAGGTAGCAGTTTTTTGATCATTCTGATAGTGTAGAAAGATGATGAGACAATGGGGTTTGTGTGAGCTGAGAAGGTTAGTTTGTCATCGAATATGACCCCTAGGTTTCTTGCTTTAGGTACAGGGAGGGGTGGAGGTCCTAAGGTGGTCGGCCACCGCGTAGGGGACCATGCTGGATGTAATTTGCCAAAGATCACTACCTCCGTTTTATCGGAGTTCAGCTTTAGACAATTCTTAGCCATCCAGGAACTGATGGCAAGCATGCCAGTTTGAAAACTAGCTGCAATTGCATCTCCGTCATTGTTAATTGCAAGCACCAGCTGTGTGTCGTCGGCGTAGGATGTCAGCCTCATCCCATGAGATTTAATTACCTTTGCCAGGTCCGACACATAGATATTAAACAGTGTCCGACTCAAGGCTGATCCTTGTGGCACACCGCAAGGGAGGGTAAATGGGGGGGAATTAAATTCGCCGAGACTCACCAGCTGAGTGCGGTTGGACAGGAAAGAGGCCAATAGTTCCTTGGCTTTAAGTTTGACGCCTATGTTTGAGACACGGTTGATCAGAGTGGCATGGTCGACCGTGTCAAAGGCCGCTGATAGATCCAGCAGTATCAAGACTGCTGATCCACCTTGGTCTCGGGTGGCTCTGATTTCATCTGCCGCCTTAATGAGGGTGGTCTCTGTCCCATGGCCTTTCCTGAAGCCAACTTGTGTCTCATCCAGGAGATTATTTTCTTCAATGTAGTGAGCTAGTTGCGTGTTCATTATTTTTTCAAAGATTTTTGCTGGGAAAGGGAGGTTTGTGATGGGTCGATAGTTTTTTGTGTCTAGTGGGTCAAGGTGCTGCTTCTTCAGCAGGGGTTTAATAGTTGCCCTTTTCCAAGCTGTGGGGTAGATACCGGTGTCAAACATGGCATTGCAGATGTCTGTGAGGTTAGGGGCTAGTAGATCAGGAATTAGTTTTAATACCGAGGGTGGACATGGGTCCGTTGGAGAGCCTGATTTTATGGTTAGGATGTGGTCTTTGATTTGTTTGGGTGAGACTTGATAAAAATGCAGTAAGGAAGGAGAATTGTCACTATTGTCGGGAAAGTTTGGGTGATCATTTATTTTTGGTTGCGTGGTGAAGTTATCATATATTTTGCTAACTTTGTCTTGGAATGCACTGGCCAAGGCATTGCATAGGTCCTGGGTAGGTGCTGGTGGGGGGTTTACTGTGGATCTTGATAGTTTGGAGACTACCTGAAAGAGACGTTTAGTGGAGTCTTGGGCTGCTTCTATTTGATTGGTGTAGTATTTGCTTTTCTCAGCAATCAAGAGCTGTTTATATTGGTGGATTGCATCTTTATAGCGCGCTTTGTCGGAAGTGTTATAGTCTCTGCGCCAGTGTCTCTCGAGGTTCCTACAGCGTTGTTTTTCTAATCTGAGGGCTTCAGAAAACCAAGGTGCTGATGGTGAGGTTCTGTTTTTTGAGAGATTTTTTATAGGTACCAGTGCTTTAAAGGCATTGTTCAGCCAGTCTGAGTATTTGGAGGAGGCTAGTGTGGGATCGGCTGTGGGCTCGTAGTTGGATACTGACAATTGAGAGTTAAGGAGCTGCTGGTCTACTTGGCTCCAGGCTCTAAATTGTGTAGGCCTTCTAGGTATGAGTGGGGGGAGGTTTTATTTGTCAGGATGTTGAATAACACTGCCCAGTGATCAGTCCAGGTCAGGGGTAGAGTTTTGATAATGGATAGATTGGTATTATTTGTAAAGAGCCTGTCTAGCGGCAGAGACCAGCAGAGGGAGTCTCTGCTGCTGTCCCAGTGTCTTCTGGGACCAGGAAGCAGCAGACCACCGAAGTGCGAGGATCGATGCGTCCGGCAGCTTCAGGTAAGTGGTGTTTTCAAAATTATTAACCACCATGCGCTCCTCCTCCCACACTCCCCCGCACCACCTCCACTTGCCCACCAACTTTTCATTGTGTCAGTCACCACTGAGACTGACTCCTCACATTCATTAGACTATGCATATTTTTCACTTTTTCTGAGAAACAAACTCATAGGCCTAGTCAGATTAGAAAAGTGATACACAAATTGGGCATAATATTCAGCCAGTCCAAGAAAGAACTTTAATTGTTCTTTGTTTGTTTGACTGGGGGCACATTCAATGGCTTGTAGAACTTTTAACTTAGGCTTAATGCCCTCTGCTTCAATGACATGGCCAAGATATTCAACTTCTGGCACAGCAAACGCGCACTTTTCTATAACTATAGTGAGCCCTGATTCTTGCAATCTCTTCAATACTTGAGTCAGGATACAATCATGTTCTTGCCTATCTCTTCCCTAGACTAATTTATCGTCTTGGAAAACCGTAAATACAGTTTATTCCTGCTAAGATCTTATGCATGTCTCATTAGGAAACCACAGAGGCAGATGCCAATCTAAACATCCTTCTTAGCTATCTACATGCCCCTTGTATTATCACAAATTATGTTAAATATCTACTATTAGGATGTAAGACAATGTGACGATACGCCTTAGATAGGTCTAGTGTAGTAAAACATTTGCCCTCTTCCTGTGTGCTTAACATAATGTTAATATTAGTTAAATGATGAGAGTATACACATATGCAATCATTAAGATCACATAAATCAACACACATCAGAATGTTTCCATCAGATTTTCACAGCAGCACAATAGGACTCAACCACTCCGGTGCGTCTATAGGTTCAATGACCCCGTCGACACAATGTTTGTTTAATTCCACAGTCAATGCCTCCTTCATCAGTAAAGGAACTCCCCTTACTTTATGGAGTTTCGGCACAGAACCTTCCTTTAGGATGATACGATGAAAAAAGCCTTTCATTTACCTATTCTTTCTTGGAACACATCCAGGAATTCCCTTCTCCACTTCTCCATGTCCCAATTGTTCATTGCCATTACCGATTCACTTCTATTAGGATCCAATATAATCCCCAGTTTTCTTTGCTTTTTCCAACCTAGGAGTATTCTACCTTTCTCCACACCATACACACCGTCTGTGACGTCTTTACCCTTAAAATTTAGTATGAGTCATAACAGCTTAGAATAGGTAGTTTTGTTCCAAATATCCTACTGGAGTTACTTTGGTTTGCTTTAATTGCACTCCAGGTAAAATGTTATTCATACCTTTGTCAATAATAGTACATGGTGAGCAGGAATCTGCCCACATGTCCACACACACACCTGCCGTTGTTATTTCTCACTTAGGCGGATTGTAGGCATCATTAACATTCAAAACCTGGTGTTGCATCATTATGCTTTGTGATTCCCCACCATGGTCAGCAGGTTCACACACAACTAATACTTCATCATCATCCGACACACTTTCATCAATCATTTGGATGCTATTACTTGCATTTCTCTTTATCCATCCTCCTTTCATTCATGCTGGCCTTGCACACCCTGGAGAAATGCCCACAATTGTACAACAATAACATTTAGCCTCCATAGCTGGACAGTTATGAGTAACTACATGTTTGAAACTCCCATATCTGAAAAACTGTGCTTTGTTTCTATCTGTTTGGTTGTCAGATGACTTGGACTTTGATTTTCTTTACATAACAGCTTTCAGTTCTTGCATATCTGTCTCTCAACAATCTGCCTGAGAGGGTGGGTTGTTTTCCAACTTCAAAATTGACAAATAGGAAGATGCATATTTCATTTTTTAGCAAGAGCTTTCTCAAAAGTAGGCTAATTTACACTTAATACTTTTTCTTTACTTTTGAGATTACTCATTCTATTGATCAAATGATCTCTAATAATCTCATCATGTACATCTTTGAATTTGCATGTAGCTGCCAAAACATGCAAACATTCCACATACTGCTCTACATTTCCACCTGGTAATGAATACTTAGAGAAAACAGTATGTCTCTACACCACAACATTGCATTTTTAGCAGAGATGCTCACTTAGAGCAATCATGGCCCTTTCATACATTTCCTGATCTACATCATCATCCTCTTCTTGCACATCAGAAGAAGGTAAACTTTGCAAAATGTTCCTCCCTTCTATGCCCAAATTGTGTTTAAGCAAAGCCGATTTTCATTTTGAGATAATAGCATCTCCATCAATTGCTTCCAAGTACGTGTCAAAAGCATTGTTTCAATCCTCATCATGGCATCACAGGCTGCCCATGATGCTGCAGAAACATAGCAGGAGAATTTACATACTCCATAGCATGAGGTAATTACAACAATTGAAAACACAAACTAATATAAATAAAGTGGCCACCATTGTTGTTAAATTCCTTCTCTCATCCTCAACTACTGATGCAACAGAATATCCATGTAAGGTTGATGTGTGTCATCCTTTCCATGAGATGCTTAGCAAATGAACTGATTCTTGCTTGATCATTGTAAGGGTACCAGTTTCAGCGTGACTTGGGGGACTGTTCTATTCATATTAGATGTGAAGTAACTGCACCTATTTCAAGGTGCAAGGAAGTGGAATGGAATAGGTGTGTCATTTCCACTGAACTATAGAGTAATGTTTCACAAAGCAATTTCAGTGCTGTGTGGTGTTGTGAATGATTGTGTTCATTTCAATGGGCTATATAGGTCTAGAGGTTTCATCCTGATGTAGCTAACGGTGCCTATTTCTCAGAGGTGTGAATTACTTCATCCATTTCATGTTGATGTAGCTATTTGTATGGATTTCATAAAGATGCAAATTAATTAATCCAATACAGGGTGATGTTGGTAATTGCATATATTTCATGAAGATGTAGGGTTAAGTAATGCTGGAAAACTGTACTTATTCCATATGGTGTGGGGGACGAACATGCATGCACACGTTATTTGAAATACGTGTATCCAGTTCAGAGTAATGTTGGAAAGGGGAGTGGCCGAGCCAGCGACCAAGATGGCCGCTTAACTCTGTAGCTCCAGAGTCGTTGATCGTTTTCCGAGCGTCTGCCCGTGTATAAATGAAGAAGACCTGAAACTCCGGTGGCGGAATGCATCTGGGAGACTCCGGCTGCTGACCGAACTGTGTATACCGGCTGAGAACTCCCGCTGGACCCGATTTGGCATGCCGCGCTCCCGGACCTGACGCGGCGCTCGGAGGCCCTGAGACAACAGGGGTCTCGGGTGAGCCTGAGGGCGGGGTCTGGGGAGTGTGCGGCGGGCCGCTATCCAACATCAGCTCAGAGGACCCTGGTGCGCTGAATACTGTTACCCGCAACTGCCTGCACACGACTGGGCCCTCCCACCATTGACAACAACAGTTGTATCGGGGATCGGTGATGCCCGCAGCGTGAGGTAGGAGGGCCCTTGCTGCCCAGCTTCCCCCCTCGATTATGACGTTACGCTGCCCTCGCGCCTGCAAGGCCTATGCTGGACACTGCTAAGGGCAATTTTATGGAGCCCAGATCTCGAGTTGGGGGTATGACTGAAACTGCACTATGAACACGCCGATTGCTCCATAGCCACTGGGCCTTTAGCACCGCTGTCATCCCGGTGCCTCGCCTTCCATTACCTGTGGGACACTTGACCAACGCCCAGACCGGAGGTGTCTTGCTACGGGCAAAATAACTACATTACCAGCTGCGACCAGTCCACCCACCACTGCCTCTACCCAACGCACGCAGAGTGAATTGGCCTCTCCAGCTGGGGACACTGTGCTGCAACCATTTTGGTGGTGCGGCATACTCCGACAGTGGCGCAACATAGGCTGAATCTACCCTAAACAATGCCGGCTCACCACTGAGGCCGGAAAATCTCAGAAGCGGGAGGAGGCGGAGGGTCCTATCGACCCTGAGACCAGCCAACTAGAGGGAACAGCTGCCAGTATGGCTGAGTTGCGGGACGGTTTCCACGCTATCAACACTCGCTTGGACACCCTCACTACCCAGCTTGATGACATCCACGGACATTTTGAAGCTCAGGACACCCGCATGAAGGCTGCTGAACAGCGAATCTGGGACTTGGAGGACAAGCAACCAACTGTTCAGAGCCATCTGGAGCGAGCGGAGAGCCTACTAAAACATCTCGCTACTAAGGCTGAAGATTTGGAGGCGCGCTCGTGCCGCAGTAATGTCTGCATTGCTGGCGTAGCCGAGTTCACAGATTCTGGACCCAAGGCCAAATTTGTTGAATCTGTGCTATCAGAGATTTTTGGCAGGGAGGCTTTCTCTACTACTTTTGTGGTAGAGTGTGCGCATCGCACATTGGGGCCTCGCCTGGTGCCTGGAGCAACCCCACAAATGATTCTTGCCAAACTCCTGAATTACCAGGATCGTGATACCGCTCTCCGGCATTTGAGGGAAAGGGGCTCACTCACCTACCAGGGTTCGAACATCGAAATCTTTCCAGATTTCACTCCCATGGTACAAGAGGCTCGCGGAAGGTATATAGATATTAAACGCTCTCTACAAAAAGCAAATGTTAAGTATGCCATGCTGTATCCGGCACAGCTTCTGGTTCAGTTCGAAGGAAAGTTGTATGTTTTTGCCACCCCAGATTAGGCGGCGAAGTTCTGGAAGAGACAGCAAGGTGGAAGCGGCCCATGTGAAGGAAATGGTGGTCAAATCCCTGCCTCAAGTTGACCAATGGCACATTTATACAATATAATTTACTATGATATCGCCAGAGCTCCAGACTGGAATGCCAAACAAGGTTAAGTTTTGCATACAACAATTTGCCAATAACTATTTTTTTAATCCTAAGGTACTTGATTGACTGATGGGATATGAGTCCATATTGGCCGCACATGATTCTAGCTTTGCATATTCTGTGCAAAAGACGGCTCCACTGGGGTGTTGCCTTACCCCCCAGGATGTTATCCTGCTCTCTTTTTCTCTCTCTTCATCTCTTCCCCTCTCTCTTTCCTGACTACTGTTATTGGATTGGGATTCACCGGGTGCATTGTTTTTGTGTATCGGATGGGGGTGGGGGCAGGGAAGGGATCTCTTTATTTATGTTTATTGTTTGGTTAAATGTTGGTACGGAGCACACTCTACTTATTCTACACAATATGTGTTTCTCACAATACCGCCTACTGTAATGATGTACTTAATGGTGCTTAAATGACCCCCAGGGAAGAACGGGGCCGCTGCCTGCGCCTGAGATGTCTATCCTGGAATGTGCGGGGGCTATCCAACCCTAAAAAGAGCAGACTTTTTTGGCAATCGTAGCCAGGCACTCCATTCAGATAGCCTTCCTTCAAGAGACGCATTACGCACCACGACCAATGCATGGTTTTGCAGCATCGTGGGGTAGCCATATTTTTTTTTGACAAGTATAGTACTTATTCTCGTGGGGTGTGTCTTTTGATCAATCGCTCCCTTCCTTTTCAGGTCACAGAGATCATAGCTGATGACAAGGGCATATATATATTTGTGTTGGGACTGCCGGGGGGAGTATCGATGTTATTGGTTAATGTGTATGCGCCAAATGTTGATACCACTTATTTTTTCCGAGAATCGCTACTCATATTGATCGCTTGGGAGCAGATAAAATAGTTATGTGTGGTGATTTTATTTTCACACTAGATCCCACTGTTGACACCACAGGGCCAGGCCCCAACCCAAAACTACATGCTACACTGAGCCTCACTGACATATTGGATTTCCAGCTACACGCAGATTCATGGCGTTCGTACCTCCTGGGAACCCGTTATTACTCTTTTTACTCCGCTTCACATAGCTCGTGGTCCCGGATAGATCACTGGTACCTCACCCCACAGCTATTGCTGGAAGTGCAAACGATTGATTAGCTTTCCCGCACACTATCTGATCATTCCCCTGTTCTGCTCTCGATTGACTTCCCTACAATTCCGAGGCAGCGTCCGCTGTGGAGGTTTCCTCCATCAGCTTTACTCGACTCAGTGTTCCATGACGAAGTGGGCGATGCTATCAAGGAATATTTCTCTCATAACAAGGGAACGGCATCTTCAGAGACAATGTTGTGGGATGCTTTTAAAGCATTTATCCATGGGGTTTGCATTTCCCCAACGCACGATCCATGTGCAAGCACAACCAAGAAATACACGACCTTATCTTGGAGTCCGACCTAGACTGCCTCATGATAACTGAGACATGGCTAACAGCAGATAGTAACCCTGATATTGCTGTTGCCCTTCCCCTGGGCTATTCGCTCTTCAGGGAAGATAGAGCTAAGGGCCGAGGTGGAGGTGTCGCAATCATCCTTAAAGACACCCTCCCTTGCCACACCTTTAGTCTAGAGCCTTTAAAAAAGACAGAAGGACTAGGCTTCTCTATTAAATTGAACGAACACACTTCGTTCACAGGCGGACTGATATACCGCCCACCCGGCAACGCATCTGAGTTCCTTGACTCACTGTATGATTCTTTAGGACAATTCTCACTCAGATACCCATTCTTCACCCTCCTTGGTGATTTTAACCTTCATCTAGAATCGAAAATAGATGTTCAAACCATCAATTTCGTACAAACCCTCGACATGTTCAATTTTAAGCAACTCGTCACCTCACCGACCCACTCCCTAGGTCACACCCTCGATGGAGTCTGCACAAACTCTCCCTCCTTGATCACACTATCCCCTTTGCCTCAGATCTGGTCTGATCACTCCCTAATCCCATTCCACATTCTGAGCGAAAATCTACCCAACCGTAACAAAGCTGCTTCTCACCCCGACAATCATATCAATTGGAAAAAGGTTCAGGATAACATCACTCTTAATCCCTCAATGCAAACTCAAGCACCCATCCTTTCCGGCAATGTCGACACCGACGCCGATCTTTTTCACAACTGGATCACTCAAGAAATTAAATCCAGAATCCCGCCCCCACGCCCCCGCACCTCCCGGGGAAAAACCAAAACAAATGCCCCCTGGTTCACACCAGAACTTGCAAATGCGCATCTGCTATGTAAAAAAGCAGAAAGAAATTGGCGAAAGACATACGAGGCCACTAATCGTACTTCCTATATCGCGACAAGGAAAAATTACCTTTTGGAAATCAAACTGGCTAAAAAAAACTACTACGTCAACGCCATTAAAAACGCTGGCCAAAAACAAAAGGTGCTGTTCGCTATAGTTAAATCATTCACGCAGCCTAAGGCACTCTTACCTGAAATCCCCCCTTCCCAGAAATTCTGTGACCAAATTTCTGATTATTTCGAGGACAAAATTGCCTCTATCCAAATCAATTTCCCCCCCCCCACCACTCCCCCTGTGTCCCCTCCACTGGTCCCCCAAGGCTGCACACTAAGTAGCTTCCCCTCTGTCACTCTTGAGCAGTCGAGAAAAGCCATCCTGGCCTGCAAATCGGGCGCCCCGTCTGATCCTTGTCCCCCCAAGATACTTCACCAATTAATTGACGAGGTTAACCCGACCATCAACAACCTAATCAACTCCTCGCTTAGCTCAGGTTCAGTACCCAGCCGTTGGAAAAAAGGAATTGTCAAACCCCTTATGAAGAAGGCAAATAAACCCCCGACTGACCTAACCAACCTCCGCCCAATTTCGCTACTCCCGGCTTTGGGAAAAATTACGGAACACCTAGTCCAAAACGAACTTAAACGCTACCTGGATGAAAACAACCTTCTTCATCCCCAACAATCTGGATTCCGCCCCAAGCATTCGACAGAAACCGCTCTTATCGAACTGTCTGACACCATAAAATCCCTACAAGATCAGAGAAAAAACTCCATTCTAATCCTCCTCGACTTAACGGCGGCGTTTGATACCATCTCCCACACCATCCTCATCAGTAGACTCAGGGACATTGGCATCTCTGACTCCGCCCTATCTTGGATAAAGTCTTTTCTCTCCGACCGATCCCAAACAGTCGCTCTGGGCCCATTCCACTCCAAAGACAAACTTGTCCCCTCAGGCGTCCCGCAAGGATCCATCCTTAGCCCTCTCCTTTTTAACATTTACCTTATTCCCCTTCTTAATCTGATAGAATCATTCGGCAGATGACACACAACTCATTGTGCCACTGGACGAACGATCTACCAAAGCTGAACTTAACCTGAAACACTGCCTGACCGAAGTATTTCGATGGATGGACAACAACCACTTGAAATGCAACTCGAGTAAAACGGAGATCCTCCCGATTGGTATTAACATCTCCTTCTCTCCAGCACTTTGGTGGCCAGATAATTCTGTTGCCCCCCCCCCAGACAGTGTCGTCAGCCCGGAATCTCGGCGTAATCTTTGACTCCGAACTCTCCTTTGAGCAGCATGCCAGAACCGTCGCAGGCAAATGCTTCGGAACGATCAGATCCCTGAGAAAGTTCTTCGACTTCCTCCCCGTCGATGCCAGAAAAACGGTGACAGTAGCACTCATAATCTCACGACTGGACTACTGCAACGGCCTGCTTGCAGGAGTCAAAAAGAGCACCATCCTAAAACTGCAGAGCGTTCTGCACACAGCTGCCCGTCTTGTCCTGGGCCTACCCCGCAGATCCTCTATCTCTGCAGCGCTTCGTTCACTTCACTGGCTCCCCCTTCACAAAAGGATTCTCTTCAAAATCCTGATTATAGCCTTTCGTGCCTACAACCAAACAGGCCCTAAATATCTCACCAAGCGCTTTCCCCACTACATGCCCAACCGTCACCTTCGTCCTTCCCCCTAAATACAATCTGAAAACGAAGGGTGAGAAGACTCAGTTTCCTTGCAGCTAAAGCTTGGAACAAACTGCCCAAAACACTCAGACAACAAACCCAGGAAAAACCCTTTAGAAAGCTTCTAAAGACATGGATCTTTAATCTCTCGGACGATTACTCCAAAGCTTCCATATAAATCCTCATGGACTGGTTCATTCAGGATCCTCAGCGCCAAGATGCTCCCTCCGGAGCAAACGTCGCGCTCTAGAAATACCGCACAAATGACAAAAATGACAAAAAATTTCCAAACACGCAGGGGTGCTCCGCTCTATACGCGGGGAACTGGAGAAAATTGAGCACCAACTACGGGACTTCGATATAGCTGTGCAGGTCTCCTCCTCACCAGAATCACTGCATGCCCGTGCAACACTAATGACTGATTTCACTGATGCGGCTGCCCTGGAGATTACATTTCTTGGCAAATACGCACGTGTGCAGACATATGGGGAGGGTGGGCGACCCGGCAGGATGCTAGCTAGCATTCTAAGACCCCATTACCAGTCAGCATATATTACAAATCTAGACACAGACACAAACGACACATTGACGAAAGGAACTGACATCACTGCTACTTTCCTTTCCTACTATACTCATTTACATGAGACAAAGGAACCTCCGACAGGTCAGGCCTTACTAGATTATCTACAAGAAGTAGCCATGGTCTGGCTGGAGCCGGGACATAGCGAGTTTTTGGCATCCCCGGGAGATGTGGCAGAAATTAGGCAGGCGATCAGTGACCTTGCCGGGAGTCCTGTCCCCGGGGCTGATGGCCTAACCGGGGAATTTTATAAAGCTTACCACCATGACTTAGCTCCAAGACTGATTGAGGTATATGACGAGGCATTACAAACGGGGACTCACCCCCTACAATGCGCGAAGCTATTATCGCACTACTGCTTAAACCAGAAAAATCACTGCGCCAATGCTCGTCCTACAGACCATTGTCGCTTCTTAACCATGACTATAAAATTCTCGCCAAGATATTAGCCACCCGCCTATCGTTACTTATGGATACAACCCTATGCCCTTTACAGGCGGGCTTTGTCCCTGGCAGGTCGACTTCGCTTAATTTGCGAACTGTCTTTTCAGTTATAAATCAAATTGAACCCATGTTACCTGCTGCGGCAGTCCTATTGGATGCCAAAAAGGCATTCAACTCTTTGGAATGGCCCTTTTTATATGCGGTAATGAAGACATTAGGTATTCCTATTGGTTTCTCAACTTAGTGTGCTTACTATACGTTAATCCAGTTGCCCGATTGAAACTCAACGGCGAACTCACTGCACCATTTCCTCTATCACGGGGCACCAGGCAGGGATGCCCTCTTTGGCCTTTGTTATTCATTGTAGCCGTGGACCATCTGGCATGACAAATACAGGAGCGACATCTCCACTGTGGCTTACAACTCCACACAGGCCCACTTGTCGCTTCATTTTATGCGGATGATATCATGTTGTTTGTGAGGCAAATGACAGAGAACCTCCCCCCGCTCCTACATGAGGTGGTCCGATTCGGGGTATATTTGGGATTAGTAATTAACTGGTCCAAATCTGAATTTATCCCACTGACCCCGGCAACTTCCCAGGAGGATCTTGAGTTACCCCTAAAATGGTGTATTTGGGTATCTTCTTGCACACAGCAGAGGTTACATGCCCTAATCATGGACCAGCAATCGACCACCTCACGACGCAGATAGATAACTGAATTAAACTTCCCCTTTCTATGGCCGGCCGAATCGCCATAATAAAAATGGTAGTCCTGCCACGGTTTCTATACTTTTTTTCAAATATCCCCATTGCATTAACCGCAAAAAATGTTGATACACTCCGGTCTTTACTCGTTTGCCTCATCTGGGCAGGCAAGCAACCCTGTATAAGCTGGAATACGTTGATTATGCCATAGGAATGTGGGCCTTCGGGGTCCCCGACTTTTACCTATATTACCTTGTGGCCCAAGTAGATTACACATATTATTGGTACCATCCGGATGCCCAAATTCAATGTCTTAAACCTGACCGTTTGCATCTATACCCAAACTTGCTATCTGCTGTCTTGCCGCAGGGTCTGCCTTGCTGCCCCACTAAGATACAAACGGTGCCTACAACATGTTGGGCTTGGACTAAATTACGACGGTACCTGCAGGAGGAGGTCCTTTACTCAGCACACATTCCTTTGGCAGATAACCCTTGGCTGTCCCCAATCACTGAGGCTCTTACCAAGCGCACACTACTAAAACATAGACTCCATAGGACTGGTGACCTGTTTACGGACTCCGTCCCTGTTCGACCACTGAGTTACTCTCTCACGGGGAGACTACATATATTGACAGCTTTCTCCTGCATAGAGTTTGTGGCTCCCTACTTAATGCCCCTGTCGGAGCCGGCGGAATTTCCTCCCCTAACACTTGTTATCACTTTGCCCAATAGTACTCACTTCATCTTACGCCTATATCATTTACCCTTATCCCTCTGCCCTGTCGCCAGTACTAAGGGGTGAGCGGCATGGGAACGGGATTTAGGCATCTCTATAAGAGACACTATATGGCTTTTCTGCTGCGCACAAACACGGTATGTCTCAAGCAACCACTGCCATAAACTCCTACATTTTAAATATTTAGATAGAATATATGTGACCCCAGTATTATTACCGAAGATAGACTCCCGCATATCACATACCTGTGCCAAATGCACTGCCCCAGCAGCGGACTTCCCACACCTTGCATGGACCTGTGCACCTGTACAAGCTTACTGAGAAGAGATTTTTCAACATATCTCCCTTATGGTGGAATTTACTATAAAACCCACACCACTGATGGCTTATTGGGGTACGTTCAGCCTCTTACAAAATGTATCAGAAGGTTCACTGCGATTGCCCCACTTAATGCCAAGCGACAGGTATCATTGCACTGGGGAGGATCGAGAGTACCTACTGTGAAGGCTTAGTTGCGGAATATGATACACTGGGACACTATGAGAGACGTATATGCCATGCTATTACCACTTACTCCACATGCCCCAAGATATTTGGCAGCCACTGAGGGACTACCTGAGCACGCACTCTTTGGATGGGACAGACTACGGAAAACTATACATCGGCTTTGCGCATTGAGGCATTTAGAAACTAGGGCAACTAGTATCCAATACTTGATACAGCTATTGTAGAATGGTTAATACTGGCATTGCACAAATAGTTAGGGTCAGATACATGGGATGGAACGCACAAGGTGTAGAATTGATTACATGTTTGTTACATGCTCATATACCTTCTTTGTTTTTGTTGGGGTATTGTTCCTAATAGTAGATTGGCACACCACTTTGTTGGAGTGCACCAAACTAACCTACTGTGATGATACTATTGTTTGTCTGTGTTTGATATGCAAATCTCAATAAAAAGATTTTTTTTTTAAACGAGTAATGCTGGTAAATATTATCCATTTTAGGGTGAAGTGTGAGTATACAGAATTTTTTATGGTGATTCTGGACAATTGAATGCATCACTGTAAGATGCAGGATAACTATTATGGAAACGTGTAGAACAATTGCATCCATTGAAGCGGGTGAGTAAATGAATCAGGTTTGAGGTGGCCTGCTCTAAATGCATCAGTCTGTCTGTGAGGTGGGGTACTGCTTTCACTGTTAACAGGCAATTGTCATTAATTGCAGTCTTACTCTTCCTCATTGAGGTCCTTTTTTGTGAGGAGTGTCCTCCTCACTACAAGTCAACACACTGTTGTTTAGTAGCAAAATAAGAATTGGCTCTACATTAATCCTACTGAAGGTGGAACATTACTTCAACCCTTCCTCTGCATACACTTTTAATCGCTAAGAAGTGAAACCTTAATCCCTGAAGTTGAGCAGGGAGGAATGGGAAAGAGGTCTGTGATGAGGAAGAGTAGCACTAGCAGTAAAGAAGAATGTGATTAAGTAATTGAAGCTTTTCCCTATGTACCTCTTTTTCATTTAATTTCTACATCTGAGGAACAGCAAATATCACCCAGGTTCAGATATTTCACACCCACCACACCAGTTGTTGTTAATAAAATGATTTACATTACAAATGGGTCTAATACATCACTGCATCTAGCCCCAAGAAACCCTGTTCCACTTATAATGGCCCTATCTTGCTCTTTCATCCGCCTGGAATGCTGACAACATGATTGTATTTCTGCCCATGTTCCTACTCTACATATGTCCATTAATAGGTCTCCCTTGCCCTTTACCTAGGATGCTACAGTGGCTGTAGTTGATCTCTCTTGAATGCCTGCATGTGGTGGGACATCAACCAGATCACAAGTAAATGAAATGGTGGAGCTGAACCACCCATTAATGGTGGATGCTGAAGCCTTCCTGTCTTGACATTAAGACTTAAATGTGAATGACCTTGGGTTGTCCAGATTGGTCATGCCAAACACTTTAAATTAAGAGTTTTGAACTTTATGTCCCGCCATGTGTAATGGACTATTCTTAAAGAAAGCAAGAAATATAATACCTTTGGAACAGTGGAATGGAAACAATACCATTAAGTGGAAAGACTAATACATTCTCAAAATTAATGTCTGGATGCACACTATCAAGTAGCTACCTACTATTTCCTCTACTGCCACTATTCTCCTGGCATACATATTCCGGACAGAAAAGGATGCTTGCTCTTTAAGCAATTAAATATGTATTGGGTCAAGAGTATTCCTGGGCAATTTTTGTTTGCTTGTGAAAGACATTTTCTCCTCAATCCAATTTCCTGTGTGTATTTCCTTTGACTTTTGAACATGAGTTATCCCTTCAGATTAAATTATTTTAGCGGATACCGGAAAATAAATTTCACACAATTTGGCATAATTTTCAAAAAATTGCATTATAATGTTATGATTTTGTGCACCCATTGTCACTAGTCTCAAATAGATTGAAATGCAAAATCATTGGACCATCCCAAAGTGAAACCTGGTAGCTACCATCAGTGACCTTCATGTGGACATTGTACATCCTAGTAAGTTATCTTTTGTGTAGTGGTGCTAGAACAACTGCCATGGTTCCTTTAACAGAGAAAGTTGGAAGGTTTCAGAGATTGATGGACTTGTAATACTAACTCACAGGAATCCCACATCCTCAGAAGACAGATCCCTCAAACCTCTGTAGAATCTTTTTCAGAACGCTCACCTGTAAATATAACATTCACAGTGGTGAGTTTGCCATCTGGAACAGAAAACAAGATGTATTTGTTTAACTCTGAGAAATCAATACAACATCTACCTGCTCTCATCTAATTTTTTCAAACCCTGGGTAAAAGAAGGAGAGGAAGAAATGCAGGCAGCAGACTCAGGAGGCGAGAGATGGGCTGGGCAGGTAAACCATATCCTGAGAGGTCTGGGGTGCCAGTGCAGAATTTTGTAAGGGGATACATTCTCTTTACTTATCTTCCAGAATAACAGAAAATATGTTTTTTTTATATTGATTGTTCCACAAATTAAATAAATATTTTAACACCTTCACATTTGACTAATCCTTTTTGATACGAGTCATGGGAAGATGAAATTTGAAGAAATATGCCAAAAGTAGGAGTCTCCAGAAGTGCTTGATATATAAAGAAGCAAGGGCCAGATGTGCGAAGGTTTTTTGTTTTGGCAAACCCTCCAATTCCGTAAACGGCAGGATTTGTGACTGCAAAAACTCCTTTGAATATTCTACACCCATTTTTCAATTTGGAAAACCTTTTGCGAATCACAAAATGGGTTTAAAAATGTTTACCTACTAGCAATTTAGAAGGGGTGTGTTTTGGGCATTCTTTTAAAACTGTAAATTAGTAACAAATGTAATAATCGTTTGCCACTGTAATTCTGGTTGCAAACCAAGTTGCCAAGTTGAGGTGGCAACTGAGTGACAATTTGAACCCTTTCCATTTTAGGAATCAGCGCTGTAACTTCACTGACGTTTTTTTAAATGATTTTTGTTTGTGGAAGATATTATTTTGTGCAGAAAAAAGCACTCTGGCTTCCTTTAGGTATTTGGGCTACTTTGAAAGAAATGTTTTCTGCTCAAGCCCACCCACCCGTGTTTGTTGCCAATTGAAGGCGTAAAAAATAAATGTGGCAAGTTTTGTGAATCACCCTATCAGTACAGAAGTTGGTTTAAAAAGTTAGACACCGGTCACAAAAAATTGAGACCACATTTCGAGAATAGTATCTTAGTACAGCTAGCCCAAAGTCATCTAAATTAGGCCCTGGAGAGACAAGGCTACTTTCAGTGCCAGCACCTTGGTGAACACATGTGGACCAATGGCCAAGTTGTACGATGAACTGATCTACAAACTTTAAAAAACAGTGATAGGACTATTTGATTGAGGCATGAAAATAAGCAGCTAGCAAACCAAGTTATGACATTAAATTTACCGTGTGACTAGTAGGATAATGCACTGCAATATCTCTGTACTTGGGAACCCTATTGAGTACCATCAGATGCAGATGTTATCTTCCCAAGATAAATAAGCCTTCTGACAATGCTGAAGCTCTAACCCATCAAATGCTGTGCTTGAAATAAACTCCATCTGCTTCTCCATAGAATGTAGCACGGGTAAACAGTAACTACTCCTCACTTATGGCTCTAAATAGGATACAAAATCTAATATGACTGTTGTGTATGAACGTCACCTGCATGTTGGCACATAATGTGAGATGGGAACTTACCCATGTCTTTTTCCAAGCTATTGGGGTTGAGTATTGAACCAACGGTTACTGCCTGTCTGTTAGACTTGTTCATATTGAGTCAATCTAAGGCACTTCAAGAAGAGACGCCTCTGTATCCTTTAATGTTCCAGGAACCACAGAAGGGTTCCCACTCCTAATGTAGTTGCCTTAGGTATATCTTTCTAACTGTTTGCTTTAGAGATATGTTTCTATGGATTCTTCCCCACTTGATGAGGAATCTGAGTGTCCAAAGAAGGCTGAAGAGATAGAGGACTTCCTGGAGTGTTTACCATGCCAGTGAGTCTGTATTTTCCCCAAAGACTTTTCTGGGATGAGCTTAATGATTCCTTCAGACACTCTTCTGTGTCCCTCTTCTTTTCTTATGGGGCCGCCTCTGCTTGTTTCAGTATAGAGGAGGACTTTTTAGATGAGCAGTGCTCCCTCTCTCTTTGATTTTCAGCAGCTCTGGTGTGAAGATTGTTCGTGCAGGCAAAATGATATTTTGACATTTAGGTCCCTTCAAACCCTCTACCAACAAGGAACATTTTCTGGGTCTTCTGCATCTTCTTGGGTCTTCTTGTGGAAGCACCCTATGGCAGCACCTGTAGTGTACTTCATGAAGGGGTCGGGGCAGATTGGCGGAAACAACGTGGGACAGGTTTTTGAGTAGGGAAGCAGTACATGTACAGTGGTGGCCGGCACAAATCCGAGGTGGTGAGGCAGGGGGTGTAAAAAAAAAAAATACACGTACCTCATCGCCGTTCTGTCCCACGTTGTCTCTCCTCCATTGGCCAAACAGGAAACAGCCAGGCTCCCTTGAGCCAATCACAACACTGCAATGCAGCGTTGTGCAATGCAGGGTTGTGATTGGTCTGAGAGCTGTAGTTCGATGCTCAGACAGGGACTGTGAACCTTGGCATGTTTTCCACCCAGGCTGTAACGAAGCCTGGGTGGAGAACATACTAAGTGCGCATGACTGTTTGGCTGGCCCAAGACGGCAGGCCGAAACATCATGTATGGTTAAGAGACTATGCCCCAGGCGAAGGACAAGAAGAGGAAGGCAAGCCATTGAATATAATATTTGGACTTTGGAGTGCCTTGCAGCAAATGGCAGGCCCTCTAAAAAAATAAAATTTCAATATTAATGTACGTAATGTACAATATCATAAAAATATGGGATTTGTGGTATGAAGTCTCAAAACAATTCTCTTTATTATTCTTCAATACATCAAAGAAACAGCCCGACTGTGTATTTCATGAGAGCAGGATAGGAGAAACAAAGAAAACAAATTCTACAGTACGACTGTACAAACTCTACAGTACGACTTTGAGGCACTCACTTGGATTCAAGCTAGCCTGGCTGATAAGAGGTGTTACCCCGAAACCTGTCCCAGGATGCTTGTTTCCGGTCCAGGGAAGACCTGGTTTGGATTGTTCGCATGAGGACAGGGTCAAGACTGATTTGCTTATGGCTGGGTCTGAACTGGGTCTGAACTGGGGTGTCAATGTGAGCTAAAGAAAGATGATGGATTCAACCCAGATCTGTGACTGGAGGTGAGTGTCTGGAAAGTTTCAGTGCTCCGTCCATCATCTCCTTCTGTTAACTTTCTAAAAGTGGCATTTTCAAAATTGTAACTAAAAATCTGGCTTCATCATAAAAGAGAATTTTAAATGCAATTCATTTGAATGTAAATAGCATATCTCTATCTGCTAACAATCTCAAATTAGCACTTTTTAAATGTAAAAAAGTCACCCAGTGTTGGCCTATTGGTGAGATAGCTGTTCAGCAGTGAAACAACTTTAGGAGATTATTACGGCCAGGGCATGTAAAACATAAGCACACATGTTATAGCATGCACCCTGCCCTTTAGGTGGTTAGGGCCTACCGTAGGGGGTGATATACGTTTTAAAAAGTAAAGTTTAGGACGGGCAAAAGGTTTATTTTACCAGGTCGAAATGGCAGTTTAATACTGCGCCACAGGCTGCAGTGTCTGGCCTGAGACATGTTTAGAGTGCTAGTTAAGTGGGTGGAAGAACGAGTGCAGCTGCCCACTGGTAGCATTTAATTTATATGCCCTGGTTACAGATAATACCTTTTACTTGGGACTTACAAGTAAATTAAATGTGGCAAGGAAGTGTTGTCCACATTTACCATATTTTAAGGAGAGCACGCAAGCACTTTAGCTCTGGTTAGCAGGGCTAAAGTGCACAGAGTCCTAATGCCAACAAAAACGAGTTCAGCTAAGTTCGAGAGTGAAGGCAAACCATTTGGAGAAAAACCACACCAAGGATGTCAGGTCTAGCAGCAGCCAGTTGAAATGTGCACTGTACCGGTGCAATGTTAACTGGTTTGGCACCAGATGATCCTCTCCCATGACTCGGTCAAGCTGGTCCACCAATGGTCAGCTGTTGGCGAGCAGCACAGCAGCAGGCTGAAGAATCAGACTTAGGACAGACTAAGTAGATGGACCCTGGCTTGGGAGGGTCATGAATGTCTCCTTCCTCGACGCCAGACATTGTAAGGTTGAATACACCAGTGAACAGCCGCAGCCCGTGCAGGTAAGAGCAGTGAGGCAGTGGGGCCGGGGTGGGGGAGGGGGGATTTCGACGGACGATGATGAGGGAAAATTGATTATTTATTTAATTTTACCTCATCATCGTCCGTCGAACTCTCCCCCCCACCCATCCCCACTGCCCTTACCTGCACGGGCCGCTGATGTCAGCGAATGAGAGAATTTTCTCTGATCTTTCGCAAGAGACGCCCAGAAATATTCTCAACGGTTAGTGATGCATTAAGAGGGCAAGTCATGGTCAAAGGGTCACTTCTCAATGCCCATTTTACATTAATAAGCATCCTGCATCTTTTAAAGCTTGCTAAAGACCGGTATTAAATATTGATAAAACACTCACCGTAGAACCTTTTCAATTTTGGGAACAGTTCCAGTTCTTTGTTTATGTATATTTTTAAGGGCTCTCCTTCTACGGGGGCTTCAAATGGTAATGAGGCCCTGTGGGACCGTGGCCTCTCGCAGCCCTTAGCTCGGTAATTTTAAATGCACCTGGAGTTAATTTAACATTAATAGCACTAATGAGTAATATGAAGGGAAAAAGGCACGACGAGCGCGCGGATCTTGAAAGGTCAAAAGAAACAGGACGTGCTGCAGCGAAGTCGTAGCACGAGATGGCGTCGGAGATTCGAACAGGGTAAAAGTTCCGGCCTTGGACGGTGAGCGAAAGGGCTCGGCTGCTCTATCGCAAATTGAGCTGCGAGCGTACGTGATACGCACAGCAAAGGCCAAATACGCAGCCTGGATATAAAACATGCTGGCGCTAATCAGATCTCGCGCTCACAGACCCGGCTAATACACTTCCACTGGTCTGCCGAAGCGCCGCCGGGAGAGTGAGGCTCTGTCGTTTCCCCAGGTGATAAAAGGGAATTGATAGCAGCTCATCAAGGCACCCAAAACAATCATTTCATAGGGAATATAAAATTCACAAAATAATTCTTATGTGCGGAGATTATCTGTTCTTCTCCAGGAAGAACCTGCTCCATTTTCATGTCATCCTCTTAAAGGCCTGCATCTCTGAGCTGGGGCACACAGCATCCATTTTGAGAGCACGCTTCCAGGGTACTAAGCAAGCTGCAGACTAGCAGGCGAGGCAGCCCTGTCCATGTCTGATGGCACTGCAGGCAAAAAATTGAACATAATATAGTGGGTGCAAAACTCGAGTAAATTATGGTAGTTTAATTATGCAAAAAATGTCAAAAATAACTCAGAATTTCGTGTAACCACGTGCAATGCCTCTCTCTCTGTCTCTCTGTCTCTCTCATATATATATATAACCATATATATCTTCAGCCGCGGTCGGTAGTAGGAGTTCCTGCAGGGCGGTGACGTCGGGAGGGGGTGGGGCAGGGTGGGGGGTAGTAAACTATGGATTACGGAGGTTTACAGGTAAGTAAACATATAAATTAATAAAACAAATTTCGTTGCGTGCACTGCATTCCCAAATGCGATGCAGTGCACGCAACGAAATTCGTTTTAATAATTTATATGTTTACTTACCTGTAATCCTCCGTAATCCATAGTTTACTACCCCCCACCCTGCCCCTCCCCCTCCCGACATCACCGCCCTGCAGGAACTCCTACTACCGACTGCGGCTGTATATCTATATATATATATATATTCACTTAAAAAACCATAGGTTTCACACATGTTATAGTTAGGTGGACATATCACTCGTAAAAAACCAATGAAATTCCCCCGTTATAGTTAGTTCAGATAACTATAACTCGCGCGCCCGCAATCCACTGCTCATGACGTCACATATTACATCACTCATGACATGGTCAGTGCCATCACTCATGACATCACTGATGACATCATCCTTTTGATAGAGTGGCGGTCGCACGAGTTATAGTTATCTGAACTAACTATAACGGGGGAATTTCATTGGTTTTTTACGAGTGAAATGTCCACCTAACTATAACATGTGTGAAACCTATGGTTTTTTAAGTGAATTTGCAAGGTTTTTTAAATGCTAATTCCTAACTATAACGTGTGTGAAACCTATGGTTTTTTCAGTGAATTTGTACGGTTTTTTAAATGCTAAGTTATGTATTTATTATTATTTTTTTATATATTTATTTTACAATAAACTACGTATTAAATTATTATTATTTTTTTACCCCGCGATTTAAAAAAAAAAAATTAAAATGTTTTTTCTGCCTTCGTGGTCCTTAAGGGACCCCCTGACAAAGGCTCGGGGGTCAGGATCTCTCTACCCTGCCCCCTTTTCACGTTCGCCACCTTCCTTTTTCACTCTCGCACTCAAAACAAACAAAATGGCGGCCGACACTTCCTGATTTCGACCGATTTGAATGTTGACTGACATGTAACCACCAATCAGAATTATGCTCGCGCACGTTAGGGTGCGCGCACGGTGCGCGCACGGTGCGCGCACGGTGCGCGGCTATAGATATTTATGTACTTTAACTGCAATTTTCTCAGGAACTACTGAACAGATTGGCTCCATATATGCAAAAGGCACATCCCTGACCTGAGGACTACCTCTTTGCTAAATTTCAAGTAATTCTGTTCAGCCGTTCGGGCTGTACCTTCGACTAAAGGTCCTACGGGAAAATGCATGGGGAAAACGCGTTTTGGGACCCCCCTTTTTTCTCGGCCCCCGCTTGACGAATCCCCCCGAGACATTCAGGGTAGGAGCTGAGCGGAGCGCCCCATTAGTTTTGAAAATTTTGCGAAGATTCGTCAACCGGCGCCAAAAATATTCAATATAGAATTTTGAGATTTCCTATGGAAACACGGTCCTAACTATAACTATCTACTGGCGACCGCCAGTAGATATTATATATATATATATGAGAACTTAGAATCCTGACCTGGAAGTCACTCCAGGAAACCACAGGCACGGACCTCAGCGCACCCAGCGCAAATCACGGAAACTTCAGAGAGAAGATTGAAAGCAGTGCAGGCGTTTATTGATGAAAAATCACCACCAGGTAGTCAGGCATAGTGCCCTCCATGACGCGTTTCGCTCGCTACAAACGAGCTTGATCACATGATATATATATCAAGACCCAATTCCGGTTACATCGGGCTGTCTGTGGGCGGTCTGGTACGGGTTACCGGATAACCCAACACAATCAAGATAAACTCCGTCCTTGTGGGGAAAGATATCCAGACTCTCAAAGTGCTGCAAAATATTCAATTCAATGGCATTTAACGACGCGTTTCGGATTTCTCCTTCATCACGACCATGACCGTGATATATATATATTCACTTAAAAAACTACATTTACAGGGATGTTATAGGGAAGTTCCGATTTACACACAAAACCATAGAAATTCAGCAGTTACGGTCTCAAGTAACTATAACTCGTGTCCTAAAGTAACCATAACTCCCACCCACCCCATGCACAGTTTTCTCATCAATAATTTACAGGAAATGTTGCAGTGATATAAATGGTGCCATAGAAGATGTCATGAATGATGTAATATGTGCGGTAATTAGCAGTCCATAGTGAGGGCGCGAGTTATAGTTATTTTAGGGCTATAGTTAATTGAGATAACTAACTATAACTACTGAATTTCTATGGTTTTGTGGGTGTAAAATCTGAACCTAGCTATAATGTCCCTGTAACCTTTGATTTTTAGTGAATTTCTAAGGTTTTTTAAACTCTATTTCCTAGCTATAAAGTCTCTTTAATCTTTGGAATTTCTTTTTTTTTTTTAAATGTAAAATATTATTTAATAGCCATACGTTAATTCAACCGCTGCACGCACGCCCAAGGCCTGTGGCCAGGCCCTGTGACCGACCCTAAAAAGGCAGCCAACCAGGGAGTAGGGCATGCAGCTCCCCTACCGGGCCGATTTTTGTGCCGGGGACCCTATCCCACCATGGGGCACAGCACCTAAATTGTGGGGGGGGCAAGCAATCCCCTCCCCAGGCCTATTTCGGCATCGGGGACCCCATCACCCAGGGCCTGGCCGTATTCTAAAGAGGGTGCCCAGCCCCTCTCCCCAGGCCGATTGTGGCCCTGGGGACCTCCAGAGGTCCAGCACCTTTTTAAATAGGGAGGGAGGCACGCAGCCTGCTGATTTCAGCCACAAGGACCCTATCTCCCAGGTCATGGCCACTTTCTAAAGGGGAAGAGGGGCACATAGCCCCACTTACAGGGCTATTTTCGGTCCCGGGGACCTCATCCCACGAGGCCGAGCACCTATTTAAATTGGGAGGTGCACACAGTCCCCCTCCTCAGTTCTGATCTCGGCACCGGGAACTCCATCGACCGGGGCCTAGCCATATTCTAAAGAGGGCACGCGGCCCGACAACCGGGCCGATTTCAGACCATGGGAGCCCATCCTCTGGGGCCCAGCACCTTATTAAATAAGGAGGGGGCATGTAGCCTACCCTTCCTGGGCTGATTCCGCCATGTGGAACTCATCCCCTGGAGCCCGGCTGTATTCTAAAGGGGGAGGGGGCCACACGGCCCACATCCCTAGGCTGATTTTGTCCCTGGGCACCCCATAACCTCAGGCCAGGCCAACAAAAGGTGAGTGCCCTGGTGCCCACCCAGGGACCCCACAATATCCTAGTTGGGAGCCGTGGGGGGTGCCCCAAGGCCCTTGCAGCCCCAGCCGGATCACCGCATTCAACGGGAGCCAGCATTGCTTCTGCCCACAGGGAGAAGCTAACAATGCTGTTCCCTGCTGGCGGGAGCAATATTCAGATCGTTTCCCTACCCGCACACTGCAGGCAGGAAAACAGATCTGAAGTCCGCTTCCAGCTGGGAACAGACTTCGTGTTTGCTCTCGCTATGAAATTGTGATACTTTATGATAAGGCTTTGAAAATGTAAACTTTGTAATAAGGCTGGGCCCTGGGGATGGGATCCCTGGGGCCAAAATCAGCCTTGGGAGGGGGGCCACATGAAAGGGCGGCTCCTGCGCTAAGGCGGAGGAGCATCGCCCCACTCCCTGGCAGCAGTAAAAAATAAAAAAAATAAGATGATAATAACATAATTCTATTATCATTTTATTTTGTCCTCCTGCTGCGGCATCTTTGCGTGAGGGGGCAGGGGGGGCTGCAGAGCAGGGGAGGAGTGATAGAACCTTCCTGAGTGTGCAATGACTGTTTGGTCGACCCTCTAGGGCTGCCCAAATTAGTTATCGCACTTTGCCTGATCTCCATGCAGCCTGCATGGAGAACATGCCCATGCCCCAATTCCCTGGCTGAGCGCCGAACCAAGGCGCTCAGACCAATCACAACGCTGCATTGCAGCGTTGTGATTGGTCAGGGGAGCCTGGGTGCTTACCACTCACAATGCTGCATTGCAGTGTTGTGATTGGTCAGGGGAGGCGGGCTGTTTCCTGGAGTCTGAGACAGAGGGGAGCAGAGACGTGGAACCAGGCAGCAAGGTAAGTGTATTTTCTTTTACAATTTAAAAAAGGGGCCCTGTGCGCCCCCCTGCTGCCCCTCGCCCGCAACCCATGAGACGTGCCGGCCGCCACTGGCCACATGCGCCCCCTCACCGATATGAATGTAAAAAAAAACCCTCGTCGGATCCTGACCCACCCGGGGGGCTCAATAAAACAGGCGCGGCAGACCATGCATTTAACTTTTTTTCATTCTGCTGCAATTTAGTGCAAAATTAAAGAAATATGTTTTTGGCCCCAGGCGTGTTTCCTGTGAGACCCCACCATCAGGCTTAGGGGCAGGGTATTCCTACCCTGCCCCATGTGTTTATTTTTTCTTTTTACTTGTGACTCGGGCCGAGTCTCAAAATGGCTGCCACTAATTCCTGGTTGAAGTGGTGGCAGCCAATCAGATCGCAGCATTAGATCAGTTGGATCCGCAGACCCTCCGCATCCCTATATATACGTAAACCTTTTTTCTTTAAATACTCTACAACTACTGACTGGATTTACACCAAAGTGCAAAAAGAGATCTTTCTGAACCAAGATCTAGATTTCTGCCAAATTTGGTGTAATTCCGTTCAGCGGTTCAGGCTGTAGTCATGTCTAAAATCCCAATGGGAAAGTGCATGGGGAAAACGATTTTTGGGATCCCTCCTGTTTCTTTGCCCCCACTTGACGAATACCCCCAAAACTTTCCAAGCAGCAGCTAAAGTGAGTGGCAAACTAGTTTAGAAAATTTTGTGAAGATTCGTCAAATGCCACTAAAGTTATTAGCATAACAAAAAACAATTTTCCTATGGAAACTAGGTCCTAACTATAACTACCTACTGGCGACAGTAGGTAATATATAGGAATGTATGCTGTAAATGCCGTCCATGTTCCAAGTTACATGGTCAGTGCAAAATTTTAAAATGATGTTTTTAGCCCCAGGCATGGTCCCTGTGGGACACCACCACCAGGCCTCGTGGGTCAGGGTATTCCTACCCTGCCCATGTATTTATTTTTGGGTCTCGCCTACGCAGCGCGCATGCGCTACATAGGGGGGACCTCTTGGAATCGATCCGCTTTTGTCCCCAAAAACGTGCACGCATTGCATTGCTTTCAATGGCAACGCGTGCACGTTTGGCGATTCCCTTGCGGGAGCAAGCTTTGGCGCCATGTGTTAGCAATTATCGCTCCTGGCGCTGCTCGCTCCCGCAAGGGAAACGCTTTCACTTTTGCTGCCACTTGTTTTTTTCACTTTTAGGGCGAGGCGTGCATGCTTGTTTTTAATTACTGTTGCTCGCCCCCCACCCCACTCTGCTTTGCAAACGTTTTCTCGAACACTGACGGTAATTCCCTGTTTACATAGTTTAAATAATGTTCGAAAGGAATGAATTAATTGCATACGCTCAAACTATGATTTTGCTTCTTTGATATTTTTCACACATCATAGCACGCTAGTCAGTGTGACAGCGCAGCAACTTTAGTAGGACATTTCATTTGCAACTCCGTATAGCTCATGAATATATTTCAGTGGCTGGTACAACATAGACAGAAGTGTAATGTTTACTTGTATCTCAACTATCATTATTCTTCACTGAGACTAAAAGAAAGCAGTTTCATTTTTCATTGTGCATCTCAAAAACATTCCCTGGTGCATATATAGTGTGAGGTACTGCAAGAACGAAAAATAGATAAACACGTGTAACATATATTTTACTATCTGGTGGACTTTCATTTTTATCAAGCGACGATTTTTTTGTGTGTTTTGTCCTCTGTCCTAAGAAATCTCTCCTGCCACGGGAGTCTCTGTCTCACCATCAGAAAACGTAATGAAAATTCTAAATATAGGTGAAAAAACTTCATAGGCCACCAACCACTTTCGTTTCCATTTTTTTACAACAAATGCAAATTCTTCTTTTCATTCACCCCCTCCCCCAACCCCGAAAAAAATACCCTCGTATTTACAGGATTCGTTTTCTGCAATGAAACCTTCTTCATAAAAAAATGAGTCATGTTCTAAGTTTCTTTTTATTATTTGTTGCCTCTGGGAAGTTTCAAAGGTTAGCCGGTTCACAGTCACCACCTGTAGCATACCTTCGCAGGGCTGTGCAGGACCCATTCTTGCTGTAATGAAGAAGTTGATGGATGGACGGTGCCCCCATGCTGCTGCCATCCTTATCTCGCTTCACTTGCCAGTAACAGGCGTGACCTCCTCCCACCAGCTGGTCTATGTGTTAAAGATCTGCCTGTCACCCTGTTTTATGAACCGCCCCTCCCCCAGCCTTTTCCTCTGCTTTCTTTCATTATACATGTCCCTTGTCAGTAACCAATATGTCTATCTGTCAGTGGTTCGGTAATGAGACCAATTTGCCAGGTCACACAATACTGGCTCTCCAGGAAACAAAATGCCGTACGCTTCGGGTATGTCTACGCAGACACCAAGTTCTTCGATTGTAGGCAGTCAGTGCCAAGAAAGCGACAGAACCCCGTGGTGTCTTATAATGGAAAAATTCTAGCGCGCAAAAATATGCAAACAGGTTGCGGCAAATTTATGTGCGTTCTTTAGTGGGTGTCTGTGCGGAGTTTAAAAGTAACCAATCAATAAAATCTATTTATTTTCCAGAACTACCTGTATATTTGCTATTAATGGTACATTGACAATTATGATTATCCTATAGGCTATAAAATAAATGAAAAAAGGCACTGTAAAACATGTTTTGTTCTACGCTAAGAAAGGATTTTGTTGCTGGTGTGAGGGCTTTGGAGCCGTTTTGTATATAATTTCATTTAGGGCACAATCTTTCAGAAGTGAAGTGCACCATTTTAGCTTGTGTTGTGTTGCAATGCTTTTTCATGGTACAATGTCCACTGTTTTAAATGGCTCATTCACTTCATATAGAGTTTGTAGGTCACTGATGAGCCCACGACAATGAACGGTGCTTGTAAGAGGAGAGGTCTGACGACTTTTGCTTTAACCCATGTTAACAGTTTTGTACACCTGGTTTATTTGAGCTGACTGATCCTGGAAGTGTTTGTTTCTGCTATTCTAAGCTATATTTTGGCTTCTAGTGTTCTTCCTAGTAAGCAACCTCCGAATTTTATTTGTTCAAGGCCTAAATGTCTCGCACACGGATGGTGGAACCGCCCTGATCCATGACCTGCCAGTCTCTACACTGGCCTCTCTTAAGGGTGCCCTATACTCCAGAGCACATATCATATACAGCCTTAAAAAATATATAACAATACCACCCCACTATGATCGAAATCCACTGATTCTCCTTACCATCTCACACTACCTTGAAAGTCAGCTGACATGTTTACCATGTTCGGTGAATATCCACTCAACCACAGCCAGCAGACCATCAGACTGAAGAACTGTAAAACAAGCATTTGCAATGCAATAGGTCTCGCCTTTGGGACCTTATAAGTGTTTAGCCATGCAACAGTTGATGTTGTTACATCAAGGATATTGTGCTGGATAACTAAACACCTATAAGGTCCCAAAGGCGAGACCTATTGGCTATGCCAATGCTTGTTAATTTTTACTTGTGACTCGGGCTGAGTCCCAAGTCTCAAAATTGCTGCCACCACTTCCTGGTTGAAGTGGTGGTAGCCAATCAGATCTCAGCATGAGATATGTCAGATCCGCAGAACCTTTGCATCCCTATATATAAGTAAATCTTTTTTCTTTAAATACTCTACAACTATTGAATGGATTTACACCAAATTTCAAAAACAGATCTTTCTGATCCAAGATCTAGATTTTTGCCAAATTTGGTGTATTTCCATTCAGTGGTTCAAGCTGTAGTCATGTCTAAAATCCCTATGGGAAATTGCATGGGAAAACGCGTTTTGGCATCCCTCCTTTTTCTCTGTCCCCCGCTTGACGAATTCCCCCAAAGCTTTCCAAGCAGCAGCTGAAGTGAATGGCATTCTAGTTTAGAAAATTTTGTTAAGATTCGTGAAATGGCACCAAAGTTATTAGCATAACAAAAAACTATTTTTCTATGGAAACTAGGTCCTGATTATAACTACCTACTGGTGGCCACCAGTCGGTAATATATATGAATAAATGCTGTAAATCCTGTCCATGTTCCAAGTTACATGGTCAGTGTTTACAGAATGTTTTATGGGTGCCCCATGCCCCTGGATACACCAACAACGCAAGAATTGCAAGGAGTGCTGTGGTGACTTATATATATCAATATGTATCTCAATATATATAAATATTCACTGAAGAAAACAAAGATTAAAATAACATTATTTTTAGGAATTGTGATATCTTACTGTATATAAAAAAATTTTTTTTTGATTTGATTTGATTTGATTTGATTTGTCTATTTCTAAAGCGCACGAATGCCCGGAGGTGTCTTGGCGCTATGAATTGTCCAGTTTCCGGTGCAGGTCTGAAGTTAGTGTAGTTTATGCAGTAAAAAGCCAAGTCTTGATTTTCTTTCTAAATATCTCCAGAGTTGGGCTGTTTTTTACATCAAATGGTAGTAAGTTCCATGTCCGTGCTGCGTGAACGAGGAAACTTCTTCCTCCCCAGTTTGTTCGTTTAAACTTGGGTATTGCTATCAGTTTTTTTTGGCCAGATCTTAGAAGTCTTGAAGGTTCGTAATGTTTCAGGTGTGTTTTCAGGAAGTGAGGGCCTTTGCCCTGCAGGGCCTTGTAGGTTAAACACAGTGATTTGAACTTGACTCTTTTGGCCACAGGTAGCCAATGGAGTGTCTCAAGTTTATGACTAATAGGCTGAAACTTTGGAATTTCCAGTATCAGTCGTGCCGCTGCATTCTGGAGTCGCTGCATTTTTTCCATGATTTTTACTCTGGCTCCAGCATATAATGCGTTACCGTAGTCCAATCGAGACAGTGCAAGGGCTGTCACTACCGTTCTGCGTGTGTCTTGAGGCAGATAGGGGAGTATTTTTCTTATCATTTTTAATATCAGCCAGAAAGACGAGGCTAGTTTGTTTACTTGGGCTTCATATGTTAATTTGGTGTCAATCATGAATCCCAAGTTTTTAGCTTTCTCTGAGGGTTCTGGTCTGGTTCCCAGGTCAGGAGACCACCACTCTGAGGACCAGATATCAGCATTACCTCCCAGAATCAGTACCTCACTCTTTTCTCCATTGAGTTTGAGGCAATTTTGTTGCATCCATTGACTAACTTTTAGCATGCATAGTTGGAATTTCTTGGCTGTTACTTTATTGTCTTTGCTTATGGAAATGACAATTTGTGTATCGTCAGCGTAGGATATTGGTGTAAAGCCATTTTCTCTTATTACTTCGGCAAGGGGGGCCACATATAAATTAAAAAGTGTTGGGCTCAATGAAGAGCCCTGTGGAACAAATTCTCAAAAAAATCGTAAGATTAAACAGATGTTATAGTTTGATGAAAATGGTAGTTAAAACTTCAGTTTAAACAAACAAAACCACTGAAACTCACCAGTTATAGTTATATCAAATAACTATAGTTTGCTCCCTAAAATATCTATAACTTGGGCCTCCACCGTACACTGTGTTGTCATCAATGATGTCATTTCAGATGTTTCAGTGATCTTATCAATAATGTCATAGAACATGTCATGAGTAATGTAATACGGAAAGTAATTAACAATGCTTGACAAGGGCATGAGTTATAGCTACTTTAGACCATGATTTATAGTTACTTGAGATAACTATCAAGTTACATTTTTATCGATTAATCTTAATGGATTTAACAATTAATCTCACCTACAATAACTGAATTCATGGCCTTCTGTATTTTCCTTTTTATTTATTTTCCAAATTTCCCCTTATCTACTTTAGTCACCATTAAGCCCTCGCTCCTGTTTTTCTGTTTCTGCATTTTTCTTCATCCTGTCTTCTTTATTTGTCACTTCTTTCTCCTCTTTTTTATCACTATGGCATCAACCTCTCCCTTACCCCTTCCTTACTATTCACCTCACCATCTCCTTCCTTTAATCACTGTTTTCCTGATCCTTTCCTAGGTATTCTCTCATTGCTTAAACTTTGTATTCTTATAGCATTGAATTTTTGACCATTTGATTTTTTAAATGTAGAAACAAAACTTGTAAAATGATACTCTGGCTAGCAATAATTTCAGATTTGTTAGCAATTATTTTCTAATTTGTGCAACATCTGTGGTTTGTAGTGATGTTACTGAATGAGTGTCTTTTGTTTTAGTCATTGACCTACCTAGGCCATCATGGAGTCTGAAACTGAGGAGAAAAATCCAGGTGAGGAGGCTGCTGCTGGGAGGAGTCTTAAGTCAATTTCCTTTCTCAATGTCATTTGCTGTTTTAGTTAATGTATTCCTTCCTTCCATGCTTCTAAGCCCATTCCCCAAGTAATTTAAAAGTATTACCCTTCCTTCTCATGTTCCTGTCACTTCATCTCTGCCATTTAAATCAATGGGGAAAAGAAAAGTTGTGTTGCTTGGGGCCTACTACCCATCCATAGATACTACCACTTATTATGTGTCACCCCATTCAGGACGTGCTACTTTTTCCCCCACAAATTCTGCATACATTTCTTTTTCTCTTATGCCATCTCCTTCATCGTCTGCCTTCTATCTTCCATTAACCATGTGATGTGTGAGTCATGTGACCCAAATTATCCATAGTGAAATCTAGATCTAGCCCAATCCTTTGTGTTTTAGACAGTACTTAACACTTCACTTGCTTCATAACCTAGCAATCATATAATTGTACTGTAATGAATTGGGGAGGAGGGTGTGGTGTGTGTTGGTAGTGGGACACAACAAAGAACTCAGTAGGAAGGAAACAGCAGGGCCACTGGAATTATTATTGTTGCTATTTAACTCATATGCTAATAGTTGTCAAAATATCATGCCACTTCACCAGGTTGGACACACGAAAAATGATAAGAAGATGTTTGCTATAAGTCTAACCACAGGCAATCCCTTGGGGTAACATTCCAACCCATGGTTCTTTTTCCCACCATACCACCACAGATTATGCAAATCAGTCTTAACTCTGCCCCAATAGGAACAGTCCAGCCTGATCTGCCAGGTGAGGTCCTCCCTGAACATAAACAACTCAGGACAGGGTTTTACCCTAGTTAGGGCTCATTAGTCAGGTACAGCTTGGTCTTAGTGTCACAGTGTGCACAATACCCATGTCTGGGCATTCCCATCCCAACCACTCCCTCCTTGCCGTTTTTAAGTAGCATAAATGTATTGTCTGACACCTCCCTTGGACTTGCTATTGATTCAGGGATTTTCCAAAGGGACTAACTGCTGGTGCTCCTAACAGGCCCAAAGAGAGAAGACATCACAGGAAAAAGAACGTTTTTCTTATTCAGAATAGAGGAGACGAACCAGCAGTGAAGGGTTCTCATTCTGCAAAATGAAAGAGAAAGAAAAATGAGAATGCGTGGAAAACCAAAGATAAAGATCACCATAAATCAGCACAGTGCAAAGGGGAAGTCATTTACTGAAGTAAGCATAATTAACATTCGAGTAGAACCTTCAGGTATATTTATTCTCCGTGGTGGCGTAGATTGTGAAAGAAAAATTGTGCACTGCCTAATACGGTTCTAATTTATTTTCTGCACTATAATGTCCCTTTCAACCTAGATTAGGGTGATGGTGTGGGCAAAATAAAAATGTTCTGTAATAGCCACCTGTCACAGTTAAACAATGCTTGTTCCACAACCACCACCAAGGTTGGGATCTGTTAATGTCAGAAATGGATAGCAGCACCATAGTCCTCACCACTTGAGGGAGAGATTCAGGGCATCAGTAATTGGATGGTTAGAGGAAATTAGGTAAATCTTTAGAGAGACAAACACAGCATTCCTTGAGCTCAGTACATCTGTTTGGAAGGAAGATGGTAGTTAGTTAACCTACTCGGTTTTTAGCAGCCAGCAAACTCCCAAGTTCGTTATAGTTATCTTGGCAGAAGTCCAAAACGACAATGATATACACAGTTTAAAAATATAATAAAAATTATTAAAAACTATACTTATACAAATGGAACAACTCTCAAAGTCAGAAACAGCTTTATTCGGTGCAAAGGAAAAGAATACACCATAAAAGCATACTAATACACATATACTAAAAATTCCTACATTACATCATAATTAATTTATAAGAAATGACAATTTATAAGTCTTCAGGCAACACAATAGCAAAATTAGGCAAACTTCTAGTACAAGTAAATGCTAATATGCCTAATATACAAAATACTGTTTGGAAACGAACCTGAAAAGTCAGAAATGGATTACATTTTACCCATTGGGCTATTCAGAGACATAGTATCCAATAAAAAAGTGCCAATACCTTAAAGTGACAAAGGTACACGCTGCCACGAATTATACGATAAAGTGCAAGTGCTTATAAGTGCATGAGAGTACATAAGTTGCACAATGCCACATCTTATCAAGATACAAATTTAAAAGTATGGGCTAAAATTAATCGTCCTGGTTTTCATATAACAATGAATCCAAATGTGTGTAGTCTTTTCTTTTCTTAATTGAAAGTTGTACAAATCAAATAACAGTATTTATGACTTTCACATTTTCCAGACTGCAGACAAAATTAAACGCAAATTTATAGTTAAAAAGCATGTTTGTTCAAAAGAGGGGTTTTAAAACTGATTTCCGGATATCCCTATAAAAAGTACAAAATGCAACATAGATTGTGGAGTTTTACCATCACACGGACAGGGTGGTAATTTGTAACACCACTTTTCCGTTCTTGAGAATGCGACTGAATAATGTAACGTACCCATCCTTGACCTATTTAAGTAAAATCTGTGCTGAATGTTCCTTACCAGGGTCAAATATAACTGAATACCCCTCATGAGCGGGCGTTTACAATAAAAAAAACAAGCTCTGTTTTTGAGTGGCAGCCCTTTCCCTTTCATATTCCATGGCAGTTATAGATCTCAACTTCAGGTCACTTTTACTATATTCCAGAATAAAGTAAAGGGTTCTTTTTATCAATATTTACTTTACATGGTGTTAAAAGATAAAAATATACTCCAGCCATGGTATTTTCGAGCAACGGTCAAGAGCTAGGCAATCCGTTATGAAATCTTTTGTGAATTTTGTTTCTTCTTTTGCCCATAGCCCTTGCTAAAAGGTAAGGACTGCCATATTTATCGTGTCGTTTAAGTATGGTACAGACAGTTCTTTATGCACTATAATGTTCTCAGTTGCTCTCGGGACTGCCAACAATCGTTTTTAAAACGTATTTTCATTAGTTTGTAAGGTGGCCGTATTTGCTCTCCCCCATATCGCAGCCCCATAAAAGACCCCTGAGACACACTCACTCCGGTACAAAGTTAAAATTTCTCTTATGGGTTTATTTCCCAATTTTCCAGAAAATCTAAAAATACCCTCAGTAGTTCTTAAGAATTTCATTTTACATGATTCAATATGTATGATCCATGTACCGTTCTTGCTAAATAGCATCCCCAAATATGAGAACGATGGCACTCTATTAATAGCAACCCCGCCCACATAATGCTGTCTGTTCTTAAGCCTGTTGCTCCCGCATGACATGACAAAGGTTTTCTTTAAATTTAGCTGTAAGTCCTTATCAGTCATGTACAGGGCAAAGTTATCTATTAGGCGTTGCAGACCGTTTGCTGTCCTTGATATTAGGACAGCATCGTCCGCATATAATAAAACAGGCGTCGGGCGTGTTCCAACTTTCGGGGCATCTGCAATAATTTTTGGTAAAAACAGGTCTACATTGTTAATGTATAGGGAAAATAAAAGGGGCGCTAATAAACATCCCTGTCTAATACCACGCATAACCCTAAAATCAGGCGTACATTCCCCCATTTTACCATACCGTACCCTAGAAGTTAAAAAAGCATACATTTGGGATAAAAATGAGATTATTTCAATAGGGGCCCCTATCCCTTTCAGTGTTTGCCATAGTTTTTGGTGGTTGACAAGGTCAAAGGCGCTAGTGAGGTCTAAAAAACATAAATGGAGCTTCCCTACCTTGGCTAATGTCTACTTCCCTATTAGTAATTCTAGGTTTAGACATTGCTCCACTTGGCATTAGTAAATGTTTGTTCCACCTTTTGCAAATGTTACTGCAGCATGAGCAACAACAGGATCACTTGGCTCATTGTAATGTTCTCCTTGCTGATTTCCCTTGTCAAAATCTCAAAATGCACTAGCATTTAAATCAGGCGCTCCCCTAGTCCCTATTTTTCTACCTCTGTCATCATGGGTTTGGCAGTTGCACCCTCTCTCCTTTCTAGCATATAATCATTAATCAACCATAGTGCTTAAACAGGTGTTGCAGCGTGTAGAAGGTGGAGTGCTAGTGTTTTGGCAGCTAATGTATGAGGGCCTTTACAGGGACTTTAATAGCATGCTGGTTGATCCTCAATTACTTATGGCCTTGAGAAAATGAATGAAAGCCAGACCCATTTGACCAATGTGTTGTGTTCTACAGCTTCTTTTTTGATTAAGTCCTGACCAATTAGGTTGATACAATGCTCTAAACATAGGACTGTGATGTATCCTCCATCAGCCATTACTGCAATTGTCAGTGGCAACAGATCCAATACTGAGACCTCTGGGTTGAAACCATTAGTACATTTTGCTATTGAATTCTTTCAAGATGTTAGCAGCTGTATGTGATTTATATTTGGAGAACATTGCAACTATAATATGTCATTGAATGCCTCAAAAAGCATCTTCAATGGTGAGGCCAGCAAAGGAGACTTGGTGTTCAGTGATGCACACATAGTCTGTTGCTTTAAAATTGGTTCGCAAATCTGTGATGAGGTGGATGGATTAAACAGCATTTTCCTTCATTGCTTTATGAACCAATTGCAGCACTTGATGGTGCAGTGCTGGTACAGCAACAGAGTTGAGATAGGTCCAGCTTGGAAACTTCCATTTTGGACACAGGATTTCAAAAATTCCAGAAAACCCCTTCCTTCCACAAAAGAAGAAAGCAAGGGGTCAATCATTAACATTTTAACTAGCTTCCTGTTATATAAATGACATTTTCATGGGTTCGGGTGTATGGCGATCCCTTGTTAAACATAAACTTGATAGTGGGGTTTTTGACTATTTTCTTTATGAAGACACCTATTGCCAATGAAAAAGATGAGCACAAATATATGAACATACTACAGTACTGCGCTGGAACGCTGTACTGTCTGAAATATCAGTGTGTATATTTAAAATAATTTTGACTACAGTCATATAAAACTACACACATTTTAGTAAATGTTATACTGTGCTTTTATCTCTGTAAGGCTGTGGAAACTCCTGCTTGCGTGGTTAGAATATTAATCTTATATTAGTTTTTAACAGGTTAATGTAGCAAATTTATTTTGAAGTCTATATGCTTTATGCTCTTGTGAACTATAACCAAAAATAAAAGGAAAAAATGGTCTTACTACTGTCAAGCACTATGAAGAGAAGTGGAAACCACTCGAAGTAAAAAGTGCCACAACAAAAATTTTAAAGAGAAATTGTGCTTCAAGAAAAAAAGTAGACCAATATACTACGCTAGAACGTTACTCGTCATCCCAAGGAAGAAAGCCTACACTGAGTTTCCCAAACACTGAAAAAAGGCATTTTGATATAAACACAATTCCGTTCAGAGAACCCAGAAATGTAGGGCGTTGGTATGTCGACACATGCCACTCACATGAACACTCGGAAACCAACAAATCCTAATTAAGGGAGTATTCAACACAGAAATTAAAGACTGTTCACTTTCTGTTTTATTTGCTTTTCTGAAGTATGGAAGAAACACAAACAATAAACCGAATGGGTTCTAAAAAGTAAGTAAATGTGCCACACCACAAAATAGAAATACCTATCAATGCACAGCATAAGTCAGAACGAGACTGCTACACCGTATACCCAATGGTTCAGTGAGCAGAGACAGGCATGGTCTTAGTCAAAAACAGATTGATACCTCACACTTCATGAAGAACTTCAAATTCTCCAGGTGAAGTTGTCCAGAATGCCTTTTAAATTCGATTTTATAATCACGAATTACCCAATAAAAACAGTACCATTGGTCACTTATCTCGTGGCGAAGCACTTAGGTAAATTTTGCAAAGCTTGCTTCAAAAACAGTTGTAATATTGTAACAATTGCCAAACAAGCATTTGCAATGCAATAGGTCTCGCATTTACGTGATTTTTAGCTATTGGCATTGTAAATGACTAACTTGTATTTGTTTTGGTTTTTTAAAACTATAAATAAAAGGCATGGTCATTACAATGCCAATAGCTTAAACTCGCATAAATGCGAGACCTATTGCATTGCAAATGCTTGTTTACACTTGAGGGTGACCCCCCCTCCTCTGGGGGACACCAGGCACCTAAAGCGATGATTTCCCTATGCCTTGCAAGGCATTATGGGGCGCTTCAGGCTCCTTCTTATGAATATTTGAGTAGCAGCTCCCCCACTGCGTAGGGGAGAGCCGCTCTGCAGTTTGGCCTGGCACTTCGTGCCACATCCAGTTCCTCGTTGGGGGGCCCGGTCCCACCTTGACCCCCAGGTAGGTTTTCTCGGCTTGGGGAGCACACCCCCGGGCATGTCTCGCTTCACGGAGGCCCGGTCCCACCCGGGCCTCCCGCCATGCAGTAGCGTTGGAGGGCAGCCCGAGGAGACCACCCCCGGCCGCCCCCGCCGGCTCCCCACCCTTGTGTGCTGGCGCGGGAGCCGGCACATCTGTTCTGGTCTGCCCGCTCCGGCGGAGAGACACGAGGCTCCTGGTGGGTTGTCAAGCCCTCGGAGTAGTGCAACGGCACTCCCCTGCCTTCCTCCCGCCACGGGGAGTGTGGCGGCACTCCCCCAGTCTCTGTCAGCTCTTCGGGACCAGGGCTGCGGCCCCTATGCCACCTTCACGGGGGCGTGACGGCACCTCCCGACATGGGTTCCGCTCTGCTTCTTCGGTGCCTTGGGATGAGGTCCCGGGCCCCTAGGGCATATGTTCACGGTGCGTGCGATGGCGCACCCTGACTTCGGCGGGCCCGGAGTTTGGGTCCCAGGCCCCTCTCCCCGCACACCTTCACTGGGAATGCGACGGCGCTCCCCAACTTGATCTTCGGCGGGGGCCAGGGTGGGCTCCTAACACCCCACGGGGCACCTTCACGGGGAGCGCGACGGCACACCACGTCTTACCTGTTCGCGGGGGCGCGACGGCACTCTCCCCACCTCCATCTTCGGTGGGGGGCCAGGGTGGGCTCCAGGCCCCCCTGCAGGGCACCTTCACGGGGAGCGCAACGGTGCTCCCTGGCTTCCCTCTTTGCGGGGGCGCGACGGCAGTCCCCGCCACCATCTTTGGTGGGGGGCCAGGGTGGGCTCCTGGGCCCCCTGCAGGGCACCTTCACAGAGAGCGCGACGGCGCTCCCCGGCTTCCCTTCTCCTGGGGGCAGTCCCCGGGACCTGACCCACCCCGGAGCATTTTCCCAGACCGGCTGCGGAGCCCCACGCGCTTCGTCGTCAGTCCCTCCAGGAGTCAACGGTCGCCTACCTTCTGGGGGGCATATCTCGGCCCCATGGTGGCCTTCCCCCCTCACTGCCTTCCCTCCTTGGTGCAGCCTGGTGCCTGGAACCCAGTGATAGCTGCTGATGGATGAGCCTGTAGCCCCACCCATCTTCTCTTCGTGGAGAGGAGGCCTTAGTTTGTGGAAGAAAGGTTATCAATCCATCCAGCTGAGGTCAGCCCTCAGCCAGGCCCTGGTTATGACTGACTCAGGGAAATGTGACATTTCTGTATGACCCAAGAGCAGTACAAATATGACTTTGGACTCTGCAGAATACTCCTTTTCACATCCGTTACAGTGGACTTTAGTGCGTGTCTGGAATCTGTAGGCCTTATGAAAGGTACTCTAGCCCATGGGCTCCACATCCCCATAGGGGATTAATGAAGTGAAAAACAGTAAAACACACTGATTTTCCCTGGCATGATTCTTCCCAGTGTATAAAGCCTATTCCAGGTCACCACCCCATTCTGCATAAGTCCTGCCACACCAGTCTATCTGCACCTGCTCCTTGGCTGCGCATGCTAGGAATCTCCCCTGCGCAGCCCCTACACGTGTGAACACGCATGTACACATGTGTCTGCATGTAACCAGCCCGGTGTCCCTTACTCCAGCTGCTGCGCAGTGGCCTGGTCAAGCCAGGGGACACCAGTAAAATCCCCATGCAGTCTCTTACATTCTGAGTTCACTGTGGGTGAGTCCCAACTTATGAGGCTCCCCCACATTAAAAGCTCAACAATTAGGTGCTCAAAAAGTGAAAAATCTGGGCGTCCCATAATGTCAGAACCACCTTCTAACAGTCACACTCAACAGAAAGCTTAGGTGTGCCTCGATGGACCCATCACTGGCATGATGGGAGGGCAAAGCTGGGCACATCCCTACTTACACTTGAATAGGCTGTGTCTTACCTCCACACAAAGGGTTGCATATAGTCTGGAGCAAGGTCAGGGGAGGCAGGATCCCTGGAGACTTTAAAATGAAACCTCTAGAATCTTCTCCCAATATCCAAAGGAAGGGTATCAGGTATAAATATTGGACCTCAGCCACCATCTCTTCAGTACACTTCTGGACCTGTCAATACTCTGCCAGGAAGAGGGACTGATGTGGTGCTGAAAGGACTGCAACTCTTCTAGATTTCTGCTCTGAACATACTGTTGCCCTGCCGTGCTGACCTGCTGCCCTCTTGCCTGGGTGAAAAGGACTGGACTAGCATCTGTTGACCTCAGGACCTCAGAGTGACTCCAAGGACTAATTGGCTGGCCTCCTGACTAAGGCTCCTACAGCCTTGAACCCAGCACCTAGACTCTGCCATCTGTGAGTCCTACCATGCCAAGTGGTGCCACCCCAGACCCCTGGAAGAGAAAGTGGGCAGGAAGGTGCCTTGCCAGCCCATCTGTGGATCCAGCAGAACCGATGATCTCCTTTGCTTTGCAGAACAAACCTGAGCGAAACAGACACATCTCCTCAGCTGTGAGGGTTCTCCCAACTCAAGGACTCAGTACTGACCGAGCAGTCCGCCTGTGTGAAGCTTTTCCAACGCAGGCCCTTGAATCACAATTCTTTTATCAATAGCAACCTTAACATCACAGGTTCTCACATGCAAGCCTCACAGCTCCTCGGAACTGACACATTGCTTTGACTGCACGACGCATCCTCAATGCCAGACTTTGTCCTCCACAATGATGCAGGACCTTGCATCATGACTCCGCAGTAGCTCGGAACCCACGCATTTCCTCTACTGCGTGACGCATCCTTGGCATGGGACCTCATAATGCTCCGCAGCAAAAAATAAAATAATTAATAAATGGTTAATTTCCCTCCAGGGCTTACCCAACTGCCATGGGAGGTAGAGGTTAGGCAAATATCAAATAACTGAATAAATAATTGGTGCCCCTCCAGTCCCCACTGGGCCCCTATGGGAGGTATGAAGGCAAGCATAAAATTAAATAGATAAACTAAGAAATATTTGGCGTCCCAACAGGGCTCATGAGACCCCTATAGAAGGTGGGCTGTTGAAAGGCAAAAATGTAATCAATTTAATTAAAGGTGTCCATATAAGAGGCAGAAGAGCAGGCAACATATTTAATAAATTATTACAAAAATACCTGGTATCTCGCCAGGGGCCATGGGGTCCCTATGGGATGCTGGGGTGCAGGCAAAACCAAATAAATTAATTGATAATAATACATGGTATCCCTTTAGGGCAAATGAGATGCAGACAAAACCAAATAAACGAACAAATGTGTACTAAATATTATCACTATCAGCCACAAGCACAAATAAATATATCGGGAAAATATATTAGGAAAAGCAAAACAATAAACAAAAATTACATGCATAATGCTCCTAGAAAATATAAATGGCAAAATGATTACTATTCAAAAATACACACTGGCTCCACAAAATGGGGGTCGCTCACTACAAAAATGTGCAAGGTTGCAGGAAAAGCACTGCAAAAATATACACCCAAAATGGGACTGGGGATATCCATGGTCCTACTACACCACCAGTAGAGCAGCAGCAATACATTCAAAAGGACAATAAAATGGAACCAGTGAGACTACATTGAAAGAATCTTTAAAAATAACTTAAACCAAACAAACAAGGCAGCAATTACCCCTGCAAAATATTTTTCAATGTTTAAGAAAAACAGTTAATCAATTATCTCATACAGCCAAGAACACCCTCAAACAAAATGGTGGGAAAGCACATGGGGAAGAACATGAATTAAGATCAACCTGGACAACATTCACAAAAACACAATGAAAATGAGGAAATGTTCTTAGTCCCATGCCTACACCATCCACAAATGTAAATTTTAAATTACTCTCACAAGGGCTTGCTTGTACCCCCCTTGTACCCCCCTAACTTAAGCTTTAGGCCATCAGCCACAAGCAAACAAAAACAAAAACAAAAACAAAAAAGTAGTGCCTGGCCTGTTAGAAATGAGGGTCTCTAGTTGGCAGAGGTAGGTACCTTTGTCCAAATAGGGACCCTTGCTTCTAGTCAGGGCAAAGGCGATACACACTTTAGATAACCCCTGCTCACCTCCTTGGTAGCTTGGCACAAGCAGACAGGCTTATCCCAAAGGCAATGTGTAAAGTATTTGTACCAACACTCACAGTAACCCAGTGATAACACCACAAATGGACACCACACCGGTTCAGAAAAATAAAGTATCTTTATTTAAATTCAACAAGACCAAAACGACAAAAATGCAACATACACAGTTAAAAATATGACTTTCAAAAGGTTTTAGTAACTGAGTCCATATAAAACTATGGATGCGTAATTTCTGGCAAAGTACCTGTCGCTGCAACAAAATTCACCAAGCCAAACAGCTGCAGCGAAGGGAAACATAGAAAAACAAAGAGATGCGTCGGTTCCTGAGACACTCGTGGATGCGATGCGACAGTATTCAAAATGAACCCTTGAATAAAAAGGTTGATGCAAAATGACTTTTCAAGTTATATCATCAGTACCCGCGTAAGCGAGATGCCGCTGACATTCAGGTAAGTTGTCGTGTTGCCGCACAGTGATCACATTGTTCCTGGAGGGACATCTAACTTATGCACGATGATTTATGATGATAATCTTGGGCATCAAGCATAATTTTTGCAATGATTATGCCAAATTACACTGGCATAATGAGAATTACAGCAGGGCCTATTAATGAATCAATGAATCATTAAATCTAATGCCAAATCTGAGCTGATCAATACACCACCCAGCCGCACCTGGGTTTCTAACCACACTTTAGATTTTCAGGCATCCTGGTCCTTTCAATATACTGCTCAACTATGAAGTGATGAATCAATAAATCATTAAAAATTTGGAAAAATCTGTGTTGGTTGCCATAGAGAGTGCTCCCTAATATTTTCAAACAGGCTGCAGCATAATATAAATATTTCCCCTCTGAGTACATGCTGGTACTATAGGCAAAATTACAGGCTCATCAGTGACAAATCATTGCATGTTGAAGCAGTTGCCCATTTTCAGAGCACTCTTCTAGATTGCTAGTCAAACTACAACATAGCATATATTGTTCCCTTTTGAATTGACACTGATAATGTGAGTAATTATTATACACAGATTCAATGGTGGCAAGCCCACTAAAGTTATGCAGTTGTCTGGACACCGAATTTCCACAAAATTATAGATTGACCACACTTTCCATGTAATAACCCTCTGCACAAAATTTGCAGGTTTCAACACGAAAGGTTTGGATATAATGGATCAAAAGTTACTAATATAAGTACCACAGGTGTTGCTAGACCCTTGAAGACTCTGCAAAGGTTAACTGGCCATCTTTTCGTAGGTGATTGATGCATTCGGGTGTTATACTTACAATCCCCTGATTGAAGTTGCCGTGGCAGCATCATTACATGTCAAATTTGTATATAAAAAAGCCCTGTCACAGAATCTGCTACATTATTATAGCCTTATAGCCCGCCGTAGCGGGCTATACCGGCTATTAAAGGCCCGCTGCATTGTTAAAGGCCCGAGCCGAAGGCGAGGGACTTTAACAAAGCAGCGGGACTTTAATTGCCGGTATTGCCCTGCTACGAAGGGCTATGAGGCTATTAGAACATTCTGCCACTAGAGGGCAGAATGTTCTAACAAATAAAGCCTTCAGGGAGCGAGAGGGGATTGAAATCCCCTCGGGCTTCCTGAAGCCTTTGTTCACAGCCAGAGCTGTGAACAAAGAAACATTGGAATGTTGGAGCTCCGGGCTTATACCAGCCATTATAAGTCCGGAGCACTCCATTGTTTTCAATGGAGCTCCCAACATTCCAATGTTCTAATAGTCCTTTCTTACAATATAGGTTAGTCATGCCTGCCACTCAATTTGGAACCCTGCCAGTGCAGCTGCAGCCCTGAACTAAGGTCATGAAATTAATACAATGTAACACAAATCAGAGGTTCCTGTAAAGCACATCTTTTAAGAGCCCTCTCTGCTATTGCTAAGAGAGCAGTAGCCTAGCAGACATGGTCTCCTTGAAAACCGATGCTAGCATTGCCTGTGATTACTGTTGGGTGGGAAAACAAGGATTCACAAAAACAACAAATCTAAAAAGAACTCTAACAGCACCTGTCACTTTCATGTCACACCGTTCTAAGAATTGGAATGACAAGGCAGCATGCAGAGAGACAAGAGAGATCCAGTGCTTATTTTGAGACGGTGGTGTCAGGTGGGGCTCACCGCACTCATTTTTGGGGACGGCCCTTATCTTTCCTCATCAGATAATTAACCACGAACAATAAAGGCAAAAACACACAAACAGGAAAGAAGGAGGAAGAGAAAGATGGAAAATCTGGCATGAAGGCAGAAAGCAGAGCGGGGAAGCGTGATTTAAAGAGGAGGCAGACTTTTGGCACCGGCACTAATTCATTTACAAATTAAGCACTCCGACTTCGTTCTAAAGGAAGCTTCCCTTTAAAGGCTTATCAGACTTGGTACATACTTCACCGTTTTTGACAAACAACTAACAATGTTGTCCATGTACTGCCACCAAACCAAAGCCCTAACTAGCTTCTTAGCAACCATCTTTCTTAACTAACCTTTGAGGGAAACACAAATGATTGCACATCTACCACACTCTAGAGGCACAGATCTATCCGAATGAATTATTACTTCAGAAGTGCCACGCTCAATGCACTTTCTGTCGGCCATTTTAACTAAACAAATACTTTACTCTCTCCAACATACAATCAGCCTGCATCCTTCTTAATCACTAAGCACTTCTTGATCAAATTTACAGCATCTGACAAAGAAGCTACAATACACTTCTCAAAAATGATGTCCTTTTTATGATCATTCTGCAATCAGGAGAAGCTAGATATTCTGCTTTCCAAAAACGATTCTATCGAAAAACAGCACTCATGTAGTTTGAAAAAAATAAAAGGAGTGGATATCACGTAGTGAATATCATTATATCTTAGTATCATAGTCATAATATTGAGGATAAAAATATCAACAGGTAAATATGTAAAGATTTTCAATACGTAACTCCACATTTATATAACTTGACAATATATGATCTTAAAGCTACATAGATGTGGAGTAAAGAATAATAAATGTATACTTTCCTATACTCACTTACCTTTTGACATTTTTGCCCTCAATATTTTGCCTGTTATATTAAGGTATACTAGATATTCAAGACTACACCCAAATACAAATAAGCCTTACGATGGCTTGACTGGTACTATTTTGGTAAGTAACAATGGTCTTGTTATCCCACCGTCACCGCCAAAATGTTGAAATGATGTGGCAGCATGCAGCCCCACGGTGAGGCGGCTAAAGGAGAAGACTACTTAATCTGCCACTAACACCCCAAGACGAAAATCAATTACCACGTAATAATTATTGAGAGTACATGAGTGGTCTTTCACAATCGAGGATGAGATGTTAAGAAAAGAAAATATAAACGTACAGAAATGGAACAGGAAAGGGAATAGGATACAAAGCTGGGAAATAAGGTGCATGGAAATAAATCACTTAAAATACAACGTTCATCTATTTAATAAACATTGCATCACAATGCACTAACCATCCACAACCTAGTGTTATCTCTTATTACTCATTGACTTTATGCTTGTCTTTGACCATGTACAGCGCTCCGCTGCCTTTTGGCTAGATTCACGCTATAGAAATACCATATACATACATAGATACATTATGTAGTATTTCAGAACAGTATTCTCCTAAAGGACGGCATGTTTAATTGCTGATACTTGTAGTTGGTTTAAAGAAAGCAGATGATATCTGACATATTGTGTTCATTTTGAGAGCAGACTCCCAGATCGCTAAACAAGTTGCCAACTAGCAGCAAAGGAAACCAGGGACTAATAGGTAGGGCGGGAAATCGATCTTTGCCTGAGGGAGGACAAGCAGAGGCCAACTAGTGGGTCAGCTTTTCTGCAGTGGACAAAGCAGTTCCACATGTCTCGGCTGATTTTGCAACTGAAGCAGAACCCGAAAGGCTAGTGCAGCCTTAGGTGCAACTTGGTGTAAGCCACAAAATCACAGGGGCGTAGCAAGGTTAGGTGGTACCCGGTAAGGACAATTTCTTGTCACCCCGGCTTGACAAAATGGCAAAAATATGTATTTAAAACACATATTTTTGCCATTTTGTCACCCCCCTCAGTCATGACACCCGGGGCGGCCCGCACCCACCGCACCCCCCTTCCTACGCCACTGCAAAGTCAGGCCCCTTCTTTTACATTTGCAGAATAACAATGGACGGCCCAAGCAGGCACAGTATGCAGTAAACCTCATCCCGCCCCAGGAGGCAATTCTTTTAAGCCGCACAAGTCTTGGGGGTGGCTTTTGTCCCCTGCAGCAGGCGACAATGGTCGGACAGAAAAGCAGCAGGCGCCTGCTGCCAGTGTTCTCAGATTGGGAGTTTCATTCCAATGTTGTGCTGTAGATTTCTCAAAAGCAATAGTACAAACAAAAACACTAAGAACCCCCATAAGTTTTTAAAAACATTTACAGAAAACCATAAATTGAAATGGGTATAAAGAAATCAAAATTTTCACAATGTTGCCCTAAAAAAAACGAATTAATCATTTTTTTTTTCCTTAGAAATGGGAGAGGCAGAGGAGAGAAAGGAAAGGACAGAGGCAAAAAGAAGTGAGAGACTGGAAGAGGGGCATTTGTCAGGGTGTGGACAAAGGGAGAGAGGAGATGAAACAGAGAAACAAATGAGGAAGAGAAGGAAAGTGAGGAGGTACGAAAAAAATGTAAATACAGAGATACAGGGCGAGAACAAGAAAGGAGAGAGGAAGAGACTAAGGAGAAGGTGAGGTAAGGAAAGACTGAGTGGAGAGTTTAGAATAAGGTTGGTATAGAGAAAGTGAAGGGTGGGAATCAAAAGGGGAGAGAAATGAGATTACAAAGGGAGAAAGCGAACAGTGAACGATGAAGCAAAGGGTGGATGGAGAAGAGGATGTCATACGTTTTGAGGTCAATGAGTTTAAGGAAAGTATGGATTAGGGCATCACACATATTCTTTAGTTCTTTAACGGGCCAGCAGTTGAAATGCTTGATTTAGAGGTTGGTGGGGTACCTAGAGGAAGTGCTGAATCTGTTGTAGAACCCATCAGTGAAATTCCCTTCAAGAAAGAGATAGTATGATAGAGTAATTACCATCAGTGGGATTCTCCTCTGGTTGTAACAGTTCTCAAAAAATAAGTGAATTTCCCATTACCACCCAACTCAAAATCAGGCTCTTCGTCTGTCCACTACCAGAGGTAGAACAAGTCCCCCCTCCACTTCCCGGAATCACCTTTGGAAGAATGCGGAACTGAAAGCATTGACAAAGACAGCAATCTATTGAATTTCTGTGGGAAATGGGGGTCTTCTGGAAATGTCAAAGTCTGCTAAAGCAGATAGTTAGTGACTGCAGCCCAGCAATAAATAAATCACTGTGGAATATAAAATTTCCAAGGATGAATGGAAAAGATCTGAGGGTGAGCTAGGGCCTGTGCAGTGTATCTGTATTGTTGACTGTGTGGACAGGAAGTAGGGTGTGTTATGGAGAAGAAAGTGGTTATATTTGTGTGACAAAAATGGCAAAAGTACAGTTGAATGTAACCTGATTTCACCAAGCAAAGTTATTACACACAATTGCAATTGCAGAGGGAGAAACATTGTTTTGACAACAATCGCATGACTGTATTTTTTGATAATAACCAAGCTGGGTTAAGACCTTAGGGCTCCAGGATCCAAAATCAGGGACGTAGCCTCCAGGCCACACCTTTCCATTGTTCCACTATCAAGGACCGACTGCTCAAATAATGAGACATGTTATGCGCAGCTTTGTTTTTCAAAGAGAATGAATTGCTCTATATTAAGAAAATTTGAAGGTGATGTGTCCTTCTGCAGATGCAGCAGTAACCTGGTACCATAGGGTGATGTACATCTGTAATGTGTATCAGAAGTACACATGCACAGGCATCTGGTACGCTGGGAATAGATTTTACCATATGCATCCATGCCAGCAGGGACACAGCATCCTAGTCCAGTATGTACTGCTGTAAAGAACTGTGATCTACATCTCTAATTAGATTGAGAGGAAAGAGAACTATACTCAAAGAATTCTTAGACTTGTCAAATGAAAGCCTGGGCCTGGAACATGCTTTTCCTGATGATTGACATAGAGTCATCTAGTGCCCTCTGAGACAAGCCTTTTTGAAAGGTAATGAAAAATGTAAGTAATTTCAATATGAATATTGATTTGATAACAACCAAAGAAGCATGTGCACTGTTTTATAAATTAAATAAGGTACCCCTGTGGTATATCATAGAGATTTCACAAGTGACTGAGGAGTTTTGTGATAATATAGATGAACGACTTGTTACTTTATATGTCATGGAACTCAGCGGTGGCTTGTAATATCCTTTTAACATACAGCAGAGGGTACTTTTCCATAAAAAACATGATCATGCCACCACAGTGCCCACAAACTGCTTAAACCCTTGGTGTGTTGCTCTCTCATGTTAAAGAGATAGTATTGTTGCAGTCACAGAAAATAAAAGTGCCAAAACGAGTTAGTAATTTGTTGCTAAACAATATGAGGAACAGTTTAATGTATGTTGGATTATAAAGATGCTGTAGCTCAGAATGTCAAGAAACCGACAGAGGGAGCCTATTTTCCTGTAACGACCTAGACCTACGTGGTGCAAAAGAATGTACGAAGGAATATACAATATTGTGACCAGAATATCGAGGAACTAAATATCGAAGAGGAAAATGCACAGAGAAAGATATGGATTGACTCTTCTTAACTCCACATCTAAGTACCTTGAAAAAATGTGTGTGTGTGTGCACAAAAAACTAAAATGTTGCTTGAAATAGCTACTTTCTACTGATCACTATTCATTTTAGAAAAGCATATCTGGCAAACGGTAAGCCAGTTCTTATTTTTGTTTTTTATCAGCTGCAATTATGGTCTGCGACCCGTCTTTCACCAAGGCTGTTGGCTCTAGGAGAAGGCATTGCAATGCCACAACTCAACAGGATTTTTTTTTACAGATGAGTAGCTGCATCATTTAGTTATTTCAGTAACTAGAGATGTCACACATCAGCTTTAATAAGGAAATTAGAGACAGGCTTTTAGACAGGGATTGGAGGCTTCCAAGTATGACAATTCAATGCAGTTAGGGGTCTTGTGAGGAGTCTCAGTACGGTTTAGTGGAGCTGTGAAATGCAGCATATTCCAAAGACCTCAACTAACTAATTAAGTGAACACCATAATTGCTTGTTCCATAAATGTTAACATTATTGTTTATACCTGAATTTTTACTATCTGAATATCGAATTTTCAGGTCCATAGCCTATTACCCTCAAACATTATTGCACAAAAATATGTGTTAAAGGCCCAAGCAGTACCTAGGACAGAAGATAACCCAATAGACATCACATAGAACGGAAAAAAGTATGGAAATTTAGGTGTAAGGAGTAGGTAAGGGCCCAAACCTTTGCCTGGCCTCTAGAAGGATCTAGCCCTAATAAGAATCTCTCCGAGAATCTAGTTTGCGTCCTGGAGGTTTGTTGCACATAGATCTCAGCACCGATAACTTATTTAAGTGTGTCTTCTTGTCAAAGTCCTTGTTTTGTGGTAATCAGCAAACTGTGCTCACTATGAATGTTAAAGATGTAGCCCTGCTGTGACATTACTGTATATGTGTTTTATCTAAGTATCAGCGGATGTTGTAGGGCATCGCTGGGGAGCGACCTCCATATTGCAAGTGCTGAATTAACGCCAGAAGAGCACTGAAAGAAAGCAATAATGCCTGCTAAAGACAACCACGTCTCATAAGAACGGGACAGGGTACCATTTAGTATGCCTCCATAAGGCATGCCTCACCCTCCCAGACAGGCCTGGCAAAACCATGTAATTACTTTTATTCCGCTGCAGGAGAAAGACTTGTGACCTAATACATCTTACTGCCCTCGCCTACTTGTAGTGCTTTTCGTGGTATCATGACTTGTAGAGTGAAGACGAATGACGTGGCCAAAAATTGTAGCATGCCCTGGCTAGAAACTGATCAACCTCCAGACCTTGGCACCTGCAGCAGACATGCTTTTTGACAGCTGTTGTTGAACAAGACCAAAGGTGAGCCCAAACAACGCGGCTGTAACCAAGTTACCTGGTGGTTCCTGCCAGAATCATGCTACTCAAAGCCGGGTCGCCACATGGCAGGTCTTAGGTGCATTCCATTTCTGTAGACTTCCATATTGTCTTAATCCCTAAAGCATTATTCGAATCCGAGTGCCTTCAACCAAGTGATAAATATGTAGAAAAGCACTGTTGGGGAAGGCTTATTCTTGAAAAACAGAGAGCAAAATCTGACTACTTGAAAGAAGAACACGATAACTAGACTCCAGAGAGACTTGAAAACATGCATTACGCTTTATATGATGAAAAGCAACCATAGCAAAAGTGAAAAAGCATTGGCAAAGCCAATAGTATGGTCTTTTGAACAGTGAAAAGCCTTTTTTGGGTTCTCACAGGCGCAATTGTTCGTAATGGGGGCAACGTGGAGATAGGGTGAAAATGAGGAGTGGTATACTGGTGCTAAATAGTGAGGAGGCAGCAGAGCCTTCCATAAAAACAGTGCCTACTACGTGAGGGACATAACTCACGTAATTCCATGTCAAGTAATCACAGTTACATAAGAATTTTGTGAGATCAGGCCTGAATTATGCAAGAGGAGTAATTCTGCGTATAACATTATTTTTTTGTGTAAAAAAGGCCCTCTCCCGTCCAAAATGGACACGAGGATGCATTTTGCAGTGAGAAATAGCTCGAAATGCAACAGAACACACATAGGGAGCATGAGCAGCCGATCGCACTCGCTCAATGTACTCTTGGGGTAGGATTTTTCCTCAATTTACTACCAGCATTTAGTACTATTTTCTTTGCACAATATGCACCCTTGGGTCCCAGATGGACACAAGAATACATTTTGTGCTGGGAACAGTGCTAGATACAGCAGAACATGTGAGCGCGAACGGCCTCCCACACTCTAAATTTACTCCTGAAGAAGGATTTTCTCCCCACAAATTACTCTTACTTAGAAGAAGGGGTAATCACGTATTTATTGGAAATTCTGCGTGAAAGAGTGACACAGAATTGCAGTAATTACTTTGGCATAATCGAAATTCTGCCCAGGACTATAGCTATCATGGGCAACATCCAGGCCCACGGTCTCAATATTGTCTCCTACGCTGACAACACCGAACTCTGTCTGGGCTGGGCAAAAAATGATTTAATTCAGTGGAGACAGTTTGAATTGACAGTATTGTGAACACAGTGCAGCTCAACACCTGAGACAATAACATCATTATGAAATGGATTTGCATCTGTAAGAGAATTTTGACTTGCTGACCGCTACATTCAATCACCACTGTGTGTGTATGCTAGAGTGCATCCTGGTCACTTTCCCAACTCAATGCGGGTGTAAACACGAATTATGGTTACACATCTTTTTGTATGTGTAATAACCGATAATTAGTTCAGTGTGCCTAAAATAATTGCAGCATATAAAGATGACGCCTAGAGGGAACTCCCACTTTCGGGAATACAGACATCTATGTAGGAGTCCCTACTGTTTACGGGGGATACAGGAGCTCCAAGATGGCTGCGGGTAGTTTTCTTACAAAACAGACTCCCGCCCGTACATGGTCCGTCTTTTCTTTTCACTTGCGGAGTGCCAGACGGCCGGAACTACGAGCTAACATTTGAACTCGGAGTCCTTCTACCGGAAGTAGGAATCAACACGCCACCTTTAAAATGAAGGGAATTTGCTTCCGTCTTTATCGACGGAGGACCTCCGTGGGGACGAATAGTGCCGTGCGTTCTTGGAGTAGTAAGTTATATTAGGGGCCAGAGTATGACAGAGAAGCGTTTATGGCATAATACGAGGGAATGATAAGTGGAATGGATGTTAATATGCTTTTTCATGTCCCTTCTTTTCTTTGTAAATAGAGTGTGACTATAGGACCACGGTCCCTCACCGGTCCCGGGTTTGGAGATTTTCCAATAAACCCTTGTAAGTCCTTTTCCTATCTTTGTTCATACTCAGCCGAACCAGCATGTGCTGTGGGTGACAAATAATTAACAGCATGACGTAATTTATTTATTGCTTACGAAGACGTGTACACTCGTGGTGTTGTGGATTGGGGAAGCACATCTCTGTCCCTCACGTTATGTGTACAATGAATATGTGTGTTTAGCGACCTGTGTAAAAATTTTCACGTAGGGGTGTTGTGTGGTTGACACGCTTGGGAGACATGATGATCTGTGGCATAAGAGACGAGAGGAGAGTTCTTATTCTTAAAGTGATGCAAGGGGGTGTAGAGGAGTAGAACGATAAATTATGTTCTACTCTCTTTCAGATAATTGTTCGCTCTCGGAAAACATTCAGAGTACTGAAGTATTAAAGGCGACTGGCCGTTTGTCAGTAGAAGGTAACGAATCCCCAAGTTGGGGGTAGACAGAAAGAAAGCCAAGGGACCAACACCCTGATGAATGCCAGAGCGACTCTTATGAGCGTTTGACTTGGGCAGAAACATGTTGGTAATAGCAGCAGGGATTTAGGGGCTTTTACCTCCCCTAATAAATCCCGACCATTTATTTTTAACCCTGTCAGGGGGTGACAGGAATAAAAGTAAAGACAGTCCCCTCCTAGACAGTTTTACTATATATGTCTGCACTTTTGTGGTCCCTTCTTTAGGGAATATTGTCCTTGTTCTGTTTGTTGTAGACACTATTTGTGTTATTTGTCAAACCCCTTTTTTCTGTTCTGTTACCTCACCACTTTATCCTTCATCTTAAAAAAAACATTGCGCTCCGCCCACTGTGTTGGTCTGCATGGGGGCGTTCGACGCGGCCCAATGATGAAGCATGACACTGCAAAGTGTGTGAGGGCAGTATTATAAGAATAATGTTTTTTCCTTCTAAATAATACGCAAAGTTTTTTTGATAGTAGGGATAGTACTGTGTTCTTCACTATCATAATAACCGGTGATGAATAAATTCTGTGTGGAGTTTTTCTCTGTATAGTGAGTTTAAAACGTGAGTTAGGGGAGTCAGAGAAGGCTCAATTTCTCCCTTACTTCTCTCTTTTGTGATATTATTTATCGGGGGACAAGGCACATCAACATGGAGAGACATTAGTGGAAGTCTTTTTTCAGCACCAGCACATGTGTCTAAAAACTCACATGGTGACAGCAGGCTCTAACAAGACCAGGCACACAGAGTGCTCATTGAGCATGTATTTTCTGAAAGTATCCTGCTAATTACAGATGTAGTAACACCTCTACTTCAAACCTCTCTGCATATCCTAAAAGTAACAATCATGATAAGTAAATTAAACATGCACCTTAGAATCAAGAAACTTATCTTAGTTTAAGTTCAGGGAAAGAAAGGCAAAGCAGAAAATGTCCTAAAAGCAATAATCAAGAAGCATGGGAGATGCTCCAGATCCACACATCTAGTTAGATTAAAGAAAACCTGGGGTGGGAACTGTGAGAGTCCTAGGGGTATATTTATGAGAATGTGGAGTAGCGTAGGAAGTCGCCTTGCTGCGTTGTGTCATGTGGAAAGGGCAGAATTGTGCCGTATTTAAAAGAACACAATGCATTCCTGTCCTTGCCTTTGTGCCATTTTGGCTGCCTAGCATGAACGCAGGTAACCATGCACCATGGTGCAGGGGTGCCTGTGTTGGATGCAGGATTGTTTTTGTGCAGGAAGATGCACCTTCCTGCTCAAAAACAATCCTGAGAGGCATATTCCTCTATCTGTGTTCTGCAGAATGCTGCACACATAAAAAGAGGAAGTAATGAGGAGAAATAAAGATAATTCTCCTTGTTAAACATCCCCTGGGAAGGCATATCTTTTTTGGGTGCATTCCCAGGTTTACCAGTTCAAAAACCATGGTAGTTGCATGTAATCAATGTAATCGGTTATCGCCTAGCCATTCACATATCTGATTTAAAGGCTATCGTCTTGTTAGCTAAATCTACTTTGGTTGGCTTTTACGTGATATTGCTCCTTTATTCTTTTTTGGACATCTGAGACTTGATCACCAGATGACCACAGTGACTTGATTTGACTCGCGCAATTGCCTTGAAAAAGTCTGAATACGCATTATGGTACAGACGAAACCCGTGTTGGCTTGATTTTTATTGATTGCTGGGAAACTTGTTATAAAGAAATAAAGAAGACGAATACACATCGAGAGTGGAGATTTTATTGAAAGAAAACAAGATCACAACAATCTAGATTTGTTCAAGTTGTGCCATCAAGATATGTGCAACCATTCACTATTTGTATTTGGGCGAATAGCGCCAAATGTAACTGTACTAGGGAGTGCTATTACTGAGTAACTTTCACCCATGCAACGCCCATGGAACATCTTCGCAGGGCAGAGTAATGGACGGCAGCAATTCGCGGTGCGTTACTCCAGATTTATGAAGGCACTCAGGGCCATGCAAGGAGGTGGCCTTGTGTGGCTTCATATATCTCATTTAGGACTTGCATCACGCTTGCACCAAGTTGCATGGTGGAATAGAGATGTAACTCCTCTCCTAAATATGCCCTCTAGTATGGAAATCTCTCAGAAAAGTGACTACACAATGATAGGATCCCGAGGCATAATGCATTATGTTAGGAAGGCTGGAGAAGCAATTTGTTAGACTTTCTGAGGAATTGTCTAAAGCTAACAGAGACAAGCTCTTCATTTAAGATTATCAATGCAACTGCTGCCCAAAGAATACCTGTTCTAAACCCTCCTAATCTAGGAAAAGTAAATAAAGATCATCACACCCCCAGTGTCAAAGTTACCTCACTCCTCCAAATCAATTTAGTTATGATCAGGGCAACCCACCCTTTGTCAACGTATTTATATGGTTAGGCAAAACTGAAGTAAATATGCAATTCTAAGCCATTGTTAATAACGTTCTTGATTTATGTTTCTTACTCTCCTTTGATACATTTATACTTTATTCATTTATCAATTGATCGATTTACAGGCTATGTTATGTCAAGATCTTCATGAGCGAGCAACAAATATTTCCAAACGCCAAAGGAGATGCAGAATTTTCATGGTCCATGAGTCAACTAAAGACAAGTGACACTACATACAGCCTTAAAAAAACCAATTTGCTTGCAACACCTGTGTAACATTTCATAAAATAAAGGATGAGTCCTTGGGTTGCTGCATCCAGATGTAAGTTTATTTTCATTAATCAGGAATCAATGTACAGGATACAGGCCACAGTTAAGATCCAGTTAAAGCTCAGTTAAGGCCCAGTTTAAAACCCAGTTAAGCCCCACCGGGAGCAGCTGCCCTGCTGCTCAGCCTCAGATCTAACTGGCAGTAGAATCAAACATACACAAAAGGAACTCTTGGGTGACATCACAGATACAGGCTGAGGGGCTTAGAACAAACACAGAAGAAGGACAGAGAAGAAGGAAAAGCAGGATGTAACACATCTCCCTCCTTGACAGAAGTAAGAGACAGATGTGAAATAGAACATACAGCAGAGATGAATGTAACACAACTTCACCTTTAAAAGAAATTAGAGACATAGAACAAACAGCACATAAAAGAAAACCCTCTTCCCCAAGTAAGTGAAAGAGGATAGAGATCAAATGGAAACATTTACAAAATATTCATAAATATAACGACATTTTCAAATACAATGCCATTTAGATGAAATAATCACCATGGCGCAATGGATTAGCATTTCCAAATATAACACCATTTAGATGAAATGATCACCATTCCTTTCCCTTGGGAAAATCCAATAAAACATTTCTGACTCAAGTTCCAAAACTTCTTAAAATATTGGAGAACACTGCTCCGAAAACCTCCTCACCAATTGATAATGAACACCTCTAAACATTAGAGCACATACGTGGTTCATACATAAACAAAGAAGAACTAAGACTCCTCACATGAAAGCGAGCACGAACTGAGCACACTATGGCTCTTTACCTTTAAACTTGAAAGCTTGGAGCACCTCAAAAAATGAGCACCGAATGTGGCTCCGACAATACATATCCCAACACTGGAGCAAACAATCTCCAGCTTTACCTTTAAACTCGAATAAAATGGAGCACCTCAAAAATGAGCACCGATGTGGCTCCGCAACAATACATATCGAAAAGTCCAAACACTGGAGCAACCAATCTCCATGAACATGAACACCTCAAAACACTTTGAGCACTAATGTGGTTCATCAAAAATAAAGAATAAACTGAGCATGAACATATCACATCACTTTTAAGTATAATCAGAGGAAATAAATAAAATTTGAGCACCCCAACCAAAGTTGAGCACTTAAGTGGCTCAATCCAATAATACCAGACTAATCCAGCACATCACTAAAGTCTAAAATGACTAAAGTACGTTAACCACCACAGAATGACAATACCATACCTATGTAACCTGTGGAAAAACATAACATTAGCATAAACAGCACATAAATATAAATTATGTCATCAACAATAAAATAAGCATGTTGGTCAATATGAATAATACAGCAGATTACACTTTTCAAAATAAGAAATTAAAATAACAAAGGTAGTCCCCGTAGACTGAATGTTGAAATGCCGCAGTCACAGTCATCGTAGATTAGCAACGAGATATCCACACAGTTGTTTTCATCAGATGCAGTGTAGAACAGTGATCTTCATCTGGTATTGTCTCATGAATAGTGTGCCAAGTGATAAGAGTTGTGGTGTGTTTCCAACACCAGATTGTAGGCAAAGTCTTCACCAACCAACACTCCAAAAACATTACTAATACGTAACGACTTAGTACCGGAAGTCCGCAGAAAGAAAAGACATAGTGGTTGGCAATGCGAGTGAAAAGCATGTTGGAATTTAGAAATGCCAAACTTAAAATGGCGGCACGCAGCGTGCGTTACACCGGGTGGTTCTCGGCACGTTCCAGCATCAAAACGTCCTTAGGCAGCATAGAGTACCAGGAAGAATAGAAGAGGTCATGAACTCACCCTCTGCTCCGCGGGACACGCGACACAGTGAATCAGGTAAGAAGCGCGAGCCGTATTTTTAAATTTGAAATGCAGCGTAACTGTTTCTCTTGAGCCCAGGCAGCAGGGAAAACAGCGTAGACATGCCAAAAAAACGTAAATTCAAAGTCTCTCACCCAGCAGTTCCACAAATCCGGCAGGCAGCAATCCGAGGCGAATATTCTCCTCCTTTTCAAAAACACCCCTCTGACTTCAGAAAAACGAACAGGCAATAATGAGGAGAATAGGCACAAGTTTAACTCCTCAAGTCTTGAAATTAAACAAAGGAAATGTCACCAAATAAAATCCTGGAAAGTCTGAAATAGATAGACCTCATAAACGTGAAAGCCGTCTGTTTACATAAACTGCCAGTGCACAATCTCCAAGGCACCAAAACCCGGAGTCCACGCAGATCGATGCAGGACACTTCAATCTCAACTGCAGGTTGTAAAGGTCGAAGTTGCGGTTTTGTAAACAGGAGACCATTGGAGCGCAGGCACACTGAGAATAGTCAGCAGTAGAAAAATCACTCAAATGTAAGCTGACTGAACGGCAGAAGGCAAGGTTGTCCTTTAGACATGTGCCAGAGGTTATTGCAGATAATTAGAAGTAAAGTCGCTTCAGTAAAGGTTACCCAGAGGCAAACAGGAATATTTTAACCGTGTTTCTTCTTCTCTTAAGCTGCAATGATAATTCTTTAAATGGGTCCTTTAAAGTACACCAAATAACCTCAGCAAGAGAAAGTCCAACAACATATCCCAAACCCAACTTACTTCAGGCTGTCAGTTGTTGTAGACACCGGTGGGGCAATCAAGGGGTTGGACATGCAGTTCATTTAATTTCTTGTAGTTTCTCTTGTAAAAGTCCTTTGATCACGCATGGTTTCGTCCGTCAAATCGTCACCAGTGTAACATTTCATAAAATAAAGGAGGAGTCCTTGGGTTGCTGCATCCAGATGTAAGTTTATTTTCATTAATCAGGAATCAATGTACAGGATACAGGCCCCAGTTAAGATCCAGTTAAAGCTCAGTTAAGGCCCAGTTTAAAACCCAGTTAAGCCCCACCGGGAGCAGCTGCCCTGCTGCTCAGCCTCAGATCTAACTGGCAGTAGAATCAAACATACACAAAAGGAACTCTTGGGTGACATCACAGATACAGGCTGAGGGGCTTAGAACAAACACAGAAGAAGGACAGAGAAGAAGGAAAAGCAGGATGTAACAACCTGTTGGCTAGGTCAATAACCACCCATGGTGTTTGATATGAAATCTGTGTCTGCAAAGAATTTTGGACAGGGATTTGTGCCACAATTCTGCACCACCTTGAGGCTTTCGTAATAGGGAGAAATGTTTTAATTGTCCTTGTTTTTCTCTTTGCATTTGTGCAGCTTTCTACAACACATATACAAGGTAGCAAACACCTTAAAGCATAGTTTTTTTCTGGAAGGGACCACTTCCTTCACAAAATCTATGCTTACCTGTTGGAAATTGGGTTATTAATTGTTTGGCATGCACCAGTAATAAGTCCACAATTTCCCCTTACTGGGAACCAAGCACCCTATTTTAGTGTTTGCCTCTCTCAGAGTCGCAAAGCAGAGTCCAAGGCCTACATGGGAGAGGTGGTGTGGACTAGTTATCACCAATCAATATCACACAATAATAACACTCAAAAAATGATTACCCAATCAGTGCTTTTTTTTAAAAAAAGGAAAAGTACGTTCATCACAAACACACTACTAAATACTATGCAGTAATTTGCAAATATATACATTAGGCGTATTGAATATGCCATAGATGACATTGCGTAATCACCTGTGACCCCCCTAAAGGATCATACAAACATATGAGGTAAGTCTATTGGCTTGGTAAAAGGTTTATGATCAACTAACCACATGTCAAAAACACCATAATTTTGGAAGTAAATGCAATAATCAATAATACCCACCTATAAATGAACTTCTTATTGTTAATAACTCATATTTACCTTGATCAATAATCACTGTCAACATTATTACATCAATAAAGCATTTTAAAATTAACAAAACACGTGTCTGTGGATTCTTATATACGTTTAAACCATGGAAATGCAATCATAAAAACAACCCCTAAAGAACACCACTTTCTGATCACGTAAAATTCAACCATAGATTAGGTCCATGGAGGTTGCTGCACACCATGTATCTTCATTATACACTGTCAGGCCACATTAAATGTGAGCATAAAATAAGCACATACAGGGCACTGCACTCCCAGCTGTAAACCAGAAGCTCCAGCTTTGGGAGTGCTTTCAGAATTATGAGAAACAGCCCTGAGTGTCAAGGATTTCTTGACCCTGCAAAAATTGGGTCAAGTACCTTTACAAATGTCTTCTGAGGGGCTCCTGTAACTCTTACAGCTCCCCTCAACACTTCTTAGTTGCGTTGGTGGTGGCCCTGTCCTCCTTCAACCACCACAAAAACAAAGAAACATACAGATGAGCTTCTCCTTAGGCATTATGGAGCACTCCTCGAAGGAAGCAGTTTTTATGATAACAGTGGGTCTCCTGCTGTGGTGGGAGCTTGCAGCCTTTTTCTCTTTTTTTTCTATCCTGGGGGTGTCCGGTCCCACTCGGGCAGCCCGCCTGCCTTCCGTTGTTGGGGTCAGCCGAGGGAGCCCAACTCTAGCTGCCCCTACCTTCTCCCCGGTGGGCAGAATCTCCCTTGCTGTCTGCAGGAGCTGGCAGCTCTTCTCCCTCCCGACCCCTACAGCAAGGATATCTCATCTCTGGTGGCAGCCCCGCTCCCCCAGACATGGGCATGTGGAGCAGTGCTCAGGCTCACAACAACTGGTGCCAGGGCATGGAGTGGGGATCCAAATTCCTTCCTCCCCGTTTTGGGGTAAAGCAACAGCGCTCCCCCTTTGCGGTGGCTCCTGGGGAGATGAGGGACCCCGGGGGCGAAAGTGGAAATGGGGAGGGGGCCCTCACAATGCCCCTGGGTTGGGAATGCGGTGGAGCTCCACTTGCTCTGTTCAGTAAAAAGATCAAAGGTAACCAATCTTCACAATGCCATAACACGGGCCATGTTCAGCCAATTTGGAAGATCTTGGGCTCATTATACTCTTGGTGATGAGCTCTAGCCACCAGGGGCAGTGTTAGCAGAACGTTTCCCCCTCATATCTACAGGTAGCTGGTTCTCCTTGCTCAATGTGCCAGCCTTCTTCCTTGTCTTTATCTCTGGGTCCAGGCCTTCTCCCAACTGGTCCTCAGGTGGGTTAAGGGAGCCAGCCTGACTGGCCCTTGGGAAGAGCCACTGGTCCTGGGGTCACTTGGAGCAGATTCTTTACTCCTTTATGGGCATCAGGCGGTTCTTCCATTTAGTGGTTCATGGCTGTCCCACTCTCAGGGTCCAGAAGCAGGAAGCACAAAAACACCAACAAAGAGCATTTCTCCACCTTGTGCAAGATTTTTAAAAGGGGGGCAAAGTTCTGGAAGCTAGGCATCTCTTGCCAATCCTAGAGTGCCATGTTGGACAGGTCCCAACCCTCCTGCACAGAATGCTGGGACAATCAAGATGGTGTCATCTAGGAGTCACTGGTCACATCTCCTAACGGGGCCTCAGCCCGCCCATCGCTGACACCACTGGCAGGGCCTTTCCCACAAACTCTTCAAAGGGGAGCCCCCTTCTGTGTTGGCTCCATAGGTCTGGGCTCCCTCCTTTGTTCAGTGGGCTTGGGCTTGCCCATCCCTGGTATAGTTGACTCTGATTGATTGATGCAGTTCCTTCAACCCCACCCTTTCCTTCTCAGGAGCTGGGAGAAGCACAGTTAATTGCTCTCTTTGTGTAGGGAGGCCTTTGTTTCTGCTTCTTGAGAGAAATGTAACTAACTTTGGCACAGAAGCATGACAAAATGCCTCGGCTCTAATCCTGAGCTGAGCCAGAGAAATATGACAATTCTGGATGACCCATACAGGTCTTCCTTTAAATACCCAAGCAATGACACTATCAATCTCAACCTATGTCTTCTGTAAGTGAGGGCAGCCCTGGGCACCCGAAGCATTTAACAGCGTACCCCCTAGACCAGTGGGTCTTAGCCTTTGGTCCAGGGACCCCAGATGGTCCACAAAACCTACTTAGGGAGTCCATGAATTGCTTAGAAAATTAAATTATATTAACAGATTATTAACGTGCATATAAATATAGAGGCAAAAATATTCTGTAAATGTGAAGACATTTTAAAATGAATTTGGTATCCTCAATTTGACTAGTATGAGCAGTGTAAGTGCATCAAACAGAATACAGTACAGACGATGGGTGTCTAAACTGAATTTAGAAAAGCTACAAATGGCCCACTATAGTTAAAATGTTGCTATTTAATATTTGTGAATTCAATATTTCATCATATGTGTATTTCTTTGACCAATGCTTGTTTCTGTATTTCTGAGTATGTTTTGCAGTTCAGATCATAAACATTTCAATAATTACTCAGTGGGGTTCCTCCTATTCCAATACTGATTCAGTGGGGGCCCCTGGTTTGCAGTAATTATTAAGTGGGGGTCCTCAGAAGTCAAAAGGTTAAGAGCCACTGCCCTAGACTGGCTGTGCTTAATTTGTAAAAGAATGCTGGGACCCCAAAGTCTAGATCAAAAGCCCTGGACTGGCACTGCTGAATGTAAGAAGTTGAAAATACTTAAGCTATGTAGTCTTCATTCAACCTCATACATCTTTCATCCAACACCAGACTCTCCCTGCTTCTTTGACTGGTTCAGATTTTTTTCCATATCTGTTTTGTTTCTTTGTCACTGTTTTTCATCGTGCGCCTCCGCCTTGCTTCCTAATTTTTTCCCCCTTTGGTGTTTTTCTCTCTCTTGCCCTGGATCACACAGTCTGATGAGGAATCATTAGTGTGGGTGGGCCCCACCTGCAACCACCTCCTCAAATTAAGCACTGGAGGGACATGTGCAATTAATTTGTGGCAAGCAGCAGGTGTTGGGCTGTGGGCTTTGAAATAGCTGAGCCTCCCACTTCGCAGCTTGCAGCCCACCAAAGAACCAGCTCCTGGGGAAAAAACGGAAAATAAACCGTGCAAACAGATTGTAAATAAGTTCCCCAACTGTAAATAAACAGAAGGTTGCAAGATGAAAGCGCTAGCAGACAATCAGGCGGGTGACGATAAATTTTAAATGAGTGATAAGAGTATTAACAAACTGAAAACAAGATTTATGCTTGTCTGAGGTCTGCGAAAGCGATATAAAACTGTAAGGCTGGCAGGAATGTGAGAGGCGAAATATAAATATGTAAGGCGTGCTTCCGGGATGAGTTATGATTACATTTTCTTACTTGTACCTGAATAGGAGGGAAGTTATTCATCTTCGCCTTACAATAGCCGCGACAGTTATGGCTAGGTAGCAGGCATGGCGAATGCACCTGTTACGCATATAAATCAAATCTCAGCAAGAGATCCGCTGTTACCAATTTGATCAAATGCGGAAGCAGATATTGAGATATGTGTAACACCATTGTCCAAATGGAAACTCACAAGCCATAACTGCGACAATTAATCAGTGCCGCTCCCACTGCAATTGTCGCCGCACAGGATCATGGGTAAAAAGCCTTGATTAATAGGAGCGCGTCATCGCCTGCTTTATTCAAAGCTGCCTTTTCGCACACCTACCTTCGCTGGTGATACGAGCCTGCTTTTGTGACAGCTGTGTTGGAATGCGAAATACACTTTTTTTTTTTTAACTGGGGCTGGCGGGGGTCCTTATTCTCTCTGGACACAAGCATGGCGGCCTTCCGATCTTGGTCAACGTCCTATTCCCACTACCAAAGCCAGAAATGTATTTGTTTTCTTTGACCAAGATTTGCCCTTTAATTCGCAGGTCACACTGTAGTCTCACTTTTCAGATTTTGATTATTAAATGCTCCCATTATCATGTAGAAAACCTGGCGTCCAGGCTGTAATCACCCTGAGACCTGAAAGTTCTATTTAGGTATTCCTAAATATGACATTCAGCGCTTTCAGCCAGTCCAGAACGCCCCTGCCCGCTGGGTTTTTTAACTCCCCTCTCAAAAGATATTTACACTTTTAGCAAAATAATCTCTTACAAGAAATTATATACACATAATTGCATTGAAGATCATTCTCCGACAAATCACAATTCATAAATATAACATGTTGCTGAAGTCATTTATGGGACATACATTGGCTACATCTGCAAGAGGGTCTGTTTAAAAACCCTGGAGCTCACTGATCAAGCCTTGTATCAAATGTGTCCTATGTATCTGCAAAAAGATGGATAAGAAACCCACCCAGAACCTCGAATAGAAAGGCAAACCCATTTTACAGATTAGGGGAGGCCAGGGTTAAACCTCTGGAGCTAGAACTTTCTGAAGGCTCAGAAGGATGCAGGGAAATACAGGTGTGAGAGGATCTCTCCAAACTGCAGAGAATTCATGACCATGCAATTGTTACAGTGTGTTGTCTTATTTGTGTGTATCTGTGTTGTGTCTTGTGTTCTACAACATTGAGTCTAGTAGTTGGAGAGCAAGGGGCAGATTAGCAAATTTTTCATTCATTAAAATTTTTAGAGCCTATTTTAGAGTAAGGTGTACAAGTTACTCCATCACAAGTGTGACGGATCTTCTGTCTACCTTATTACAGGTGCATTGTATGCTGTGGCTCTTACAGTAAGGCGGAAGGTGTCAACCTTATTACAAGCACATTGTATGCTACGGGTCTTACAGTAAGGTGGATGGTGTCCACCTTATTACAAGCGTATTGTATGCTGTGGCTCTTACTGTAAAACAATGGTCGTAGACACTCCTAACCATACACAATGTTACCTATGAAAGAGTATGTTATGAAATCAATTCATACAGCCTTGCCTACACAGACTACATCCTCCTCGGAGACCTGAACTTCCACCTCGAGAACAACAACGACACCAACTCCACCACCCTGATTGACAACCTCGTCAACCTCGGTCTCAGACAGCTTGTCACAACACCCACCCACTCCGCCGGCCACCCGCTTGAACCCATCTTCTCCACAAGTTCCCACATCACCTTCAGCCACACCACCGAACTCCACTGGACCGACCATCACTGCATCCACTTCACCTTCCGGAAACCAACCACGCACCACCGCACTCAACAGATCCCCCGCCGCAGCTGGAGCAAAATCACCGAAGACCAGCTAAACACCACCCTCGTCCACCCGCCGACCCCACCGACGCCGACACCGACGCCCGCAACCTCAGGCGCTGGATCGACGACTGCACCAACACTCTCGCCCCGATCAAGAAACTCTCCAACAGATGCACTAACAAGAAAGCCAGCTGGTGCACCGCGGATCTCCAGGCCTCCAAGCAAACCTGCCGAAAACTAGAGAAGAAATGGCACCGCAAACAGACATCGGACAACTACGCAGCCCATAAGAATGCCATCTGCAGACACCATCGCCTCATCAGATCCACCAAAAGGGCATCCTTCAAGGACTGCCTCGACAACAACGCACACAACAGCACAGAGCTCTTCAACATCATGAAGGAACTCTCCAACCCTAGCTCCAACACCAACGACATCCCACCATTGCAAGACCTGTGCGACTCCCTTGCTACATTCTTTCATCGCAAGAACACAGATATCCACGACAGCTTCAACAACCTGACCGCCTCAACAGCCACTGACACTTCAGACCCCACGGCCAACACCCACATCAACTCCCTGCTCACCTGGACCAACATAAACGATGACCACACCATCAAAATCATGAACACCATCCACTCCGGCTCTCCGTCAGACCCATGCCCGCACCACATCTTCAACAAAGCTAGCGCCACCATCACACCCCATCTCCACAAGGCCATCAACATCTCCTTCGAGACCACGACCTTCCCAGAGAGCTGGAAGCACACCGAGATCAACACCTTACTCAAGAAACCCAAGGCGGATCCGAGGGACCTCAAGAACTTCCGGCCCATCTCCCTGCTCCCGTACCCGGTGAAGGTCATCAAGAAAACCGTCGACAGCTGACCTGCTACCTCGAAGAGAACAACATCCTGGACCCGTCCCAGTCCGGGTTCCGCAGCAACCACAGTACCGAAACTGCCCTCATCGCCGCCACCGATGACATCAGGGCCCTGCTGGACAACGGCGAAACCGCGGCCCTCATGCTCCTGGACCTATCAGTCGCCTTCGACACTGTCTGCCACCGCACCCTACGCACACGCCTCCACAACGCAGGGATCCGAGACAAGGCTCTGGAATGGACCACCTCCTTCCTCTCCTGCAGAACCCAGAGCATTTGCCTCCCCCTTTCCGTTCCAAAGCATCCGAGATCATCTGCGGCGTACCCCAAGGATCATCCCTCAGCCCAACACTGTTCAACATCTGCATGGCACCGCTCGCCCACGTCACCCGACTGCACGACCTCAACATCATCTCTTAAGCCGACGACACCCAGCTGATCCTTTCCCTCACCAAGGACCCCCTCACCGCCAAAACCAACCTCCAAGAAGGACTGAAAGCCGTTGCCGAATGGATGAAGAACAGCCGTCTGAAGCTGAACTCGGACAAAACGGAGGTCCTCATCCTCGGCCCCACCCCCTACGACTCATGGTGGCCGACCGCACTGGGAGCAGCACCAACACCCACCGACCACGCACGCAACCTGGGGATTATCCTCGACTCAACACTCTCCATGGCCAAGCAAGTCAACGCCGTCTCATCATCCTGCTTCAACACCCTCCGCAAATCTACAGGTGGATCTCCACCAAAACAAGAACGGTCACCCAGGCCCACGTCAGCAGCAGGCTGGACTACGGAAACGCCCTCTACGCAGGAGCCTCGGCTAAACTCCTGAAACGACTACAACGCATACAGAACGCCTCTGCATGCCTGATCCTCGACATCCCTCACCACAGCCACATCACACCCAACCTGAGAGACCTGCACTGGCTTCCCGTAAACAAGAGGATCACCTTCAAGCTCCACACCCACGCACACAAGGCACTCCACAACACCGGACCAGCATACCTCAACAGACGACTGACCTTCTACACCCCGAACCGCCAGATCCACTCCGCCGACCTCGCCCTGGTCACTGTCCCCCGCATCCGAAGAGCGACCACCGGCTGCAGATCGTTCTCCCACCTCGCCGCCAAGACCTGGAACACCCTCCCCATCATCCTACGACAGACCCAGGACCTACTAACCTTCAGGAGGCTACTCAAGACCTAGCTATTCGAGCAGTAGCAGAACCCCTCCCCTCCAGCCCCTTGAGACCCTCACGAGTGAGTAGTGCGCTCTAAAAATTTCTTGATTGATTGATACAGCCGAAGACATATAGTGTAAAGACCCAGTCAACAGGGGAGAAATCACAGATAAGAGGCCACCCAAAGTTCATTAAATCACAAACATCAATTTATTCTACGCTAGTTCATATTCACAGAATGAATAACATACGCAGAGGCATAGTATGCAGCATGTAATGTTATTGTCACTGTTATTTTTCAGGGGAAGAGAAAGGAGTGAAGGTAAGTGCTCATGTGTAAGATAGAAAATGAAGACGAAGATCATCAAGAGGCATTTAAAATGAACAATTCAAAATTATAAGGCAGATGGGATCCGGCGTAAGTTCTTAACAGGGCCGGTGCATATATGGTATTAGGCCTACCCCTAATTTCAATCGTAATATTTGATGAATGTTTCACAATTGAAGGCACAGTGAGGCTTCATCTGTGGTTGGGATAGGAGGGAGGTGGATGTTGGGTGTAGGCCCACTGGGGGAATGTCGACGTTTCGACCCTAGCGCATAAGAGCAAGTAGACTCCTCAGCTGCGGGTCTTCCTCAGGACAAGGGAAGGGGACCCGAAAACGTTTGCGGTAAGATGCAATTAATTCCACACTGTTTTCAGTCAAATGTCCTGAGATTACTTAAGTGTTCCCCGCACTCTTGTGAGATACTGACGGATGCGGTACGTCTCCGACTGATGCAGACACTAAGACATCGAACCCCCTGATGGCAGCATATGAATACATTACCCACGCGGCTTTCATCTAGCGGGTGAGTTGACTTATCGTTGGGTGATTTCGCCCCAACACTAAAGTAATCGCAGGACATTTTACTGAAAACAGTGTTGAATTAATTGCATATTACCGCAAACTTGTTCGGGTCCCCTTCCCCTGTCCCGAGGAAGACCCGCAGCTGAGGAGTCTACTTGCCCTTATGCGCTAGGGTCGAAATGTCGACATTCCCCCAGCGGGCCTACACCCAACATCCACCCCCCTCCTATCCCAACCACAGATGAAGCCTCACTGTGCCTTCAATTGAGAAACATTCATCAAATATTACGATTGAGATTAGGGGTAGGCCTAATACTATAAGGGTACCGGCCCTGTTAAGAACTTACGCCGGATCCCCTCTGCCGTATGATTTTGAATTGTTCATTTTAAATGCCTCTTGATGATCTTCGTCTTCATTTTCTATCTTACACATGAGCACTTACTTTTACTCCTTTCTCTTCCGCTGAAAAATAACTGTGACAATAACAGTACATGCTGCATACTATGCCTTTGCGTATGTTATTCATTCTGTGAATATGAATTAGCGTAGAATTAATTGATGTTTGTGATTTAATGAACTTTGGGTGGCCTCTTCTCTGTGATTTCACCCCTGTTTAATGCGCCTTTACACTATATGTCTTTGGCTGTATGAATTGATTTAATAACATACTCTTTCATAGGTAACATTGAGTATGGTTAGGAGTGTCTAGGACCATTGTTTTCCTTACCGATCAATACCCAGGTCCTTCGACATTTAACTGGGTTACCCCATTCACTATAATGGGTGGCTCTTACTGTAGGCGGGAGGTGTCCACCTTATTACAAGCACATTGTATGCTATCGGTCTTACAGTAAGGCAGGGGGTGTCCACCTTATTACAAGCCCATTGCATGCTGTGGCTCCTACTGTAGGTGGGAGGAGTCCACCTTATTACAAGCGCTTTATATGCTGTGGCTCTTACAGTAAGATGGAAGGTGTCCACCTTATTACAAGCGCAGTGTATGCTACGGGTCTTACAGTAAGGCTGATGGTGTCCACCTTATTACAAGCGCATTGTATGCTGTCGCTCTTACAGTAAGGTGGAAGGTGTCCACCTTATTGCAAGCGCATTGCGTGCTGTGGCTCTTACAGTAATAAAGGCGGGTGGTGTACACCTTATTACAAGCACATTGTATTGTATGGCTCTAACAGTAAGGCAGAAGGTCTGCACCTTATTGCAACCGCATAGTATGCTACAGGTCTCACAGTAAGGCAGATGGTGTCCACCTTATTACAAGCGCATTGTATGCTGTGGCTCTTACATTAAGGCGGAAGGTGTCCACCTTATTACAAGCGCATTGTATGCTGTGGCTCTTAAAGTAATAAAGACGGGCGGTGTGCACCTTATTACAAGTGCATTGTATGCTGTGGCTCTTACAGTAAGGCAGAAGGTGTCCACCTTATTACAAGTGCATTGTTTGCTGTGGCTCTTACAGTAAGGCGCATTGTGTCCACCTTATCACAAGCGCATTGTATGCTACTGGTCTGACAGTGAGGCGGATGGTGTCCACCTTATTACAAGTGCATTGTATGCTGTGGCTCTTACAGTAATAAAGACGGGCGGTGTCCACCTTATTACAAGCGCATTGAATGCTGTGGCTCTTACAGTAAGGCGGGAGGTGTCCACCCTATTACAAGCGCATTGTATGCTGTGACTCTAACAGTAAGGCAGAAGGTCTCAAACTCAAACTTATTACAAGTGCATTGTATGATATGGCTCTTACAGTAAGGTGGGAGGTGTCCACCTTATTACAAGCGCATTGTATGCTGTGGTTCTTACATTAATAAAGACGGGCGGTGTCCACCTTATTACAAGCGCATTGAATGCTGTGGCTCTTAAAGTAATAAAGACGGGCAGTGTCCACCTTATTACAAGCACATTGAATGCTGTGGCTCTTACAGTAAGATGGGAGGTGTCCACCTTATTATAAGCGCATTGTATGCTGTTGCTCTTACAGTAATAAAGGCGGGCGGTGTCCACCTTATTACATGCGCATTGTATGCTGTGCTTCTTACAGAAAGGCGCATGGTGTCCACCTTATTACAAGCGCGTTGTATGTTATGGCTCTTAGAATAATGCGGATGGGACATCTGTCACGTTTGTGATGGAGTACCTGTCTGCCGAATTCATGCCCATATTTTTGATGAAAAACCCAGTCTAGCGATTTATTTCTAGATCAGGCCTTGCTATGGGTGTTTGCACTGATTCACCCAAGTAATGCAGCCTTAATGCACAGTACGCAAAGCAGCACAAATCGCTTTTTGTGTTAGGAAGACGGCACCATTCCAGTGCAAATACCCTTCAGATGTTCAGAAATTACAGATGCACGGCACAACCTTTTTTTTATTTTGTGATGGTACAAAGCCGTAGTACATCTCGGTCTGAGTGTTGGGTTTTGAGTTGCACCCTAAGTACTTCTGCAGGGTGGTTTGAATACAGGGCGCTATTGCTATGGCTCCCTGTGCACATTGGTGATAAGTGAGCCCACACTTTGCTCGCACACCTTTACTAACTATTTGGGGGGCTTGTATAATGGAGCCTGCTGCTATTCACAATTCTCCAGGTGTGGTTTTATGGAACTGCTGCGTTGGTCTGTGGGAAAGCAGCAGTGCAGATGTGGTTTGGGGTGTGAGCTTTGTGGCTTGTCGTTAGACAGTTCCCTATTTTGCGGGGTGTCTGTCAGCTGAGTACCTGTCGGTACAGGTCTTGCTGGTGCTTCTCGTCATCTGTAGACATGCACCTCTGCCAGTGCTTAATTTTAGCAGGTGGTTCCGGTGCTCGGCGCTGGCACTTGATTATCTACACCGGCACTTATGACAGTCCAACACATGGTGACACTGTCTGTCTAATTTTGAAATGAGCACAACAGCAGTTGTTTTATAATTTAATATACAATAAAAATGATTAATACTTGCCACCCAAGCCATTGTTATAACTTTGAATGGCCTAGAATTGTCTGAATTGTCACACTTGTAAGAGTGTGATAGTTGGTACTTGTGTTGGTACTGTCGTTGGCATCACTGGCAGGGGCAATGGGTGGTGCAAGCTGCAGTTGTCTCCTGACAAGGACCCTGGCACTTACTATTTTTTTTTTTACAAAGTAAGCATTGACCTCTACACACTTTGGACAGATATGTTGGGCGGTGCCTGCTTTTTGCCATCCTTAAAGGCACATCAACAGGCAAGATTCTTGCTACCCCCACACAGAACATCACAGCCTCACAGCACACACTGAGTCAGGTCCTGAAAGAACTGCCTGGCCTCCTAGTGACGGAATTATAGTGTCCCCCCTGGCTCATCATGAGCTATGTTGCATGTCTGTATAATGTTAACTGCACAGGGAACAGGACTGTGAGGCAGCCCCGGGCATAAAGAAGATGTTTCGAGTCTGCCACTGCCATCTGCATCAGTTGGAAGATGCATTCTGCGTCCTTTGATACACTGTGTGACTCCCCGTTGTCACACATCGGTTCTTCCTTCATCCTGGGTTGAGATTTTCGGTCATGTGCTTGTGTAAGTTGGTTCATGGAATACCTGAGACATTGTGGGAGATGGAAGTGTCTCGCGTGTGCCAAAGAACGGCACGTCTGCATCATGTGCCCTGCCAACCATCAGTTCCATTGGATAAGTGATTTATGTCAATTAACCGGCATGTGTGGCTATCGATCGTTTTTATGTTCAGAACAAAGAGGAAGAAATACTCATTCGAAAGTTATTTGTGTATAGAACTACAACATATCTTTGAACATCTTTCACAAGGAACCACACAGGAAGGAGGCGCAGTGTTGGATTGGTGGCAGGAAGACCTCGTTCAGGCTTAACCAATTCACTGCCCAGGTGTTTTTGGCACACAAGTGTGCTTGAGCTATTTTTTTTTAATTGTCACAATTCTTAAAAACATATACCTCTTTGGTCTCTTTTTGCACCCAAACAAGACATATAAGGCCACATGCATCAAGCGAAAAACTGGTCGCAAACGGGAAGATTCGCAGAATCTGCCCCTTTGCGACCAGCATTTTTGCATTTGGAATGTATCACCGCAAATACAAAAATCGCAATTTGAGAAATTGCAAATAGTGATTACTTAATTGCGATTGCATTTAGGGAATTGCAAATTGCGATTCCCTGAATGCAATGCATGATGAAATCACAAATAGAGATTTTGCAAATAGGGGTCTTACCATCAATTTGAACTTGATGGTAATTTGCATAAACTTTAAAAAATGCACTAAAGTGCATTTTTCAAAGTTCCTGGTTACACACACATATGCCCTTGGGGAATGTGTGCGCGCAACATGTGTTCACATTACAATTTCAGGGGTGCAACAGGGTGTCCTTTTGGCACCCGTGCACCCTTGAAATTACATGTGCAATTTGCGAGTACCTATTGGGTACTCACAAATTGCGCATGCAATTCCCATTCATTCCTATGGGCCTGTTGGCCCATAGGAATGAATGGTAAGCCATTCCTTAATTGCGACTCGATTAAGGAATGTTTAGGAATCGCTATTTTTTTAGCGGTTCCTACATGCATAGGCTTTTGCGATTCCTTAGTTGTGATTCCTTAATAATCGCAATTAAGGAATCGCAAAAGCCTACCTTGATGCATGTGCCCCAAAGAGACTGATCTAGAGTTTGGCAGAGAGGGTACTTTTCTGCAACAGCAAAGGAGTACTACCTCTGTCAAAATCACAGTCCACCTGCCCAATTTAGAGGGGGGTGGATCAATAGTTCTTCACTGACATCTTGGGACCCTTATGAAATTGTGGCCCCTTCCTGCTGCCCCCTCCAGGGTCTGACATCCTCCCAGTGACTGTCGGTGAGTGTCTGCTGACTCAAGCAGGTGAGGCGCGCTGATTGGGACTGCCAGCAATTAACTGCTCTGTCAGCAGCCTTCTGTCTCTCTGCTTTGCTGCCTCTTCCTCTGATCAATTTCTTTCTCCTTTCGTATTTTTTGCTTTTCTGTCAATCTCTTTATCTTCCTGCATTTTCCAGTTCTTTTGTCACTTTCTTGCACTTTCTGCGATTTTCCACTTTTCCTCTTGTCACTTTTGCGCATTTTCCTCACAGTTTCCCCGCCGCTACTCATCCTGCACGGCCTTGCCCCCCACCAGAGCTGCTTCATGCTGTTCCCGCCTCCTAGTTGTCCAGCCCTACCCCTCACGCTACTTACTGGCAGCAACTGTGCCTCCGTGCAGCGGGCACGCGCAGTGGGCACACCACTGGCGCACAGTAGGCACATGGACCACACCCAGCACCACAAACCCTGGTGCCCCCCTCACTTCACGACCGACAAATACCTGACCCAACTGCCTCAGCTGTATGCTGCTCAACACACGCTCCCTCCACAAACATGACATGGAGATCTGGTACCTACTCAACTCCATCTACCCCGACATCATCTTCCTCACAGAATCTTGGATGAACTGCACCTCTGCCCGGGACATTGCGACTGTCATCCCGGATGGCTACAAGATCATTCACAAGGACCGCATCAACAAGCCAGGTGGAGGCATCCCCATCATACACAAAAGCACCCTCCGCCTCACCACCCACTCGGACAACCACTCGACCAACATGGAGCACCTCCACTTCCAGACCAACCCGAACACCACCCTTCATGGCATTCCTCATCTACAGACCCCCCGGAACCCGTCCACCCTTCAATGACTCAATCATCAACTTCATCTCACCTCATGCTCTTGCCTCTACTGACTACATCCTTTTCTGTGACCTCAACTTTCACCTGGACAACCGCAATGATAAGACCACTGCGTCCCTGCTGGAGAACCTCGCCACTTTCGGACTCAAACAACCGGTCACCTCCCCAACCACTCGACCCCATCTTCTACGCCAGTGATAACATCACCATCAGCCACAAGTCTGAGCTCCCTTGGACCGACCATCGCTGTGTCCACTTCTCCTTTACCAACCCCCCCATACACCACCACACCCACCACTACCCTCACAGAAGTTGGAACAAGGTCACAGAAGAACAGCTCACCACAGCTGTCAGCAAAACCCCACGACCGACATCCACAGACACTAATACCTCAGCATGCAACGTCCATCGATGGATCTCCAACTGGGCCAACACACTGGCTCCCCTAAGAAAGCTCCAGGCAAGCGACAATCCAAAAAAGCCAGCTGGTTCTCTCCTGCCCTTCATGAGTCCAGGCGCACCTGCCAAAGGCTTGAGAAGAGATGGAGGAGCAGCAAGACCCAGGAAGACCACTCAGCCTTCAAAACCCCTATCACCGCACACCACTACCTCATCAGAACAACAAAGAAAGAGGCTCTATTAGAAAGGATCAACTCCATCGCACTCAATAGCAAAGAACTTCTCACCGTGGTCAAAGAATTCGCCAAAACCAGCACAGAGACAGCAGACATCCCACACTCCCAAGACCTCTACAACAACCTCAGCACCTTCTTCCACCTCAAGATTAAGGAGATCTATGACAGCTTCAACAGCCTTGATACCCAAGACCCACGCAATATACCGCAACCACCGCACCCAACAACAGCAGACCCCAGCACACCCTGCTCAGCTGGACTCCCCTCACCACTGATGACACCCTCAAGATCACGAAGAGTATCCACTTTGGCGCACCCTTGGACCCCTGCTCTCACCACATCTTCAACAGAGCTGGCAACTCCATTGCCCCTGAACTCTGCTGCACCATCAACTGCTCCAGCAACACTGCCACCTTGCCGGAAGACTGGAAACACGCAGAGATCAACCGCCTGCTGAAGAAACCCTCTGCCGACCCCAAGTACCTGAAGAACTTCAGACTCATCTCCCTTCTCCCCTTCCCAGCCAAGGTCATTGAGAAGGCCATCAATGCCCAACATTCCAAGTTCATCGACGTGAACCACATCCTGGACCTCTCCCAATTTGGCGGCCGAAGCAACCACAGCACAGAGACCACCATCCTCGCTGCCACAGACGACGCTCACACCCTTCTCAACCAAGGCGAAACTGCAGCTCTCATCCTCCTGGACCTCTCTGCCGCCTTAGACACCGACTCCCACCATACCCTAGAGTGGGCAGCCAGATGGCTTTTTTTAGCTGTCACAGGTAAAACCTAGTAGTGAAAGTCAGTAAAAATAAAAAGTGATTTCACATCATAAGAGAAAACTTTCATGGTGCGGACGGTCATTAGTTTTCCTTTTTTTCAGACAACAAACTCCCACTTTGGCAGTTTGTTTTTGAAGAAGTAAAACTGTGTAAATGTTTGAGATATAACCCTCCTGTTTGACAGCGATATCCATCAACTGTTTACAACATTGACAGGATCCACAGTGATGACAGTTCCCACCATTGTTAAGAGATGTCTGCAAGCTGGCAGACATTTCTAGATTTGGGGTCAGGACGATGGTGTGATTCACTCAGTCGCCTTAGGGACATTACTTTGTCCTCTAAACTCTGACTCAGGCACATAGCTTTTTGGCACATTCAGGGCTATGTATTAGTGCAAATTTCTCCTTAATATCTCAGTGCTTTATTTTAGAAAACAAGAGCAACCCATATGTCCTTGTGAACTTGTACCAGTAAACAATGTTCACTAGGAACTCATTCATCAAGATCAGTAAAGAGTTCTGCAACTATAGTAATTGCTCTGAGTAAATCATAAATTAAAGTTATTCTATACATTCATAAACCTCTATCGGATCCAAATGTCCTTCACATTAGGTAATTTTATTATGCAACATAGGTCTATATCACCAACTTATTTCTTATATACAAATCCATAAAATATTTACATATTATTACACATTTAACAAAAAGATGTGAGCCCCAGTGATGTGACCATAACCTATTTCAGTGAGTATTATGTAACATAGTGAAAAAAGGGGGGAACAGGTTATTGGTAAAGTACAAAAGGATGAGCCTGATACAATAATGATGACTTGTTTTATGCTCTCTCTTTTGTCTGTTGTCGACGGCGTTTCGACCCACTCTAGATACGGGGTCTCTTCAGGACTAGGTTCTGGGGACTGTGGGAATGGAAAATGTGTATTAATGGATTTTACTGGAATACAGATAGTAAAATAGGTTCAACAAGTATATATCTAGGGCTTATCGGATTAATGTAAAGGTCCTGTATTGGAAACCTCAGTATAATGTGGAATCAGTGGTTCAGGAACGATAATTATTCAGACCTGTATCCACGAAACTCTATATTAGTAAAAACACATAGCTGAGTGCAGGAGTGGAACTCACATGATCTGCTGGTCTGTGTAGGTGGAGTATTCCAGATGGAACTAACTGCCGGGTTTTAAGCGTCTTACGCTGCGTAATGTCATAATCACGAATTACATGGCATCCACTGTTTGGCTCCACGTGTGTTAATCCACAGTACTAGCAACCTGAGCAAAAAATGAATACTTTAGTTCAAGGCAAGAGTTATAATAGATAAAAGGATTGTGCCTACAGAGAGCACCACTTACTTAGTATCACGCTGCTAAGTTCCAAGACGGATAGTTTGCTTTATCCTAAGAGAGCTAATACATTATGCCTTCTACTTGGCCCCAATATTAATTTATTAATTTCACGATACAGCAACCTATATCAGGAAAACAGGATGTTTTAGCTGTCGGGCATAGTGGATAATCCGATTTAGAAACGTATAGCTATGGGGTGTACACTTACTTAGTATCGCTCTTTCGACAGTCGCGGTCGACTTCGTATAGTAAGTCAGCGTAGCTCTCTCGAATGAGAGCAGTCTACTTAGGACCCTCTACTTGGCCCCAATCGTTGTTTCCACGATATGGAAAACCTGTAACAGGAAAAAGGGAAGTTTTAGCTAATGGGCAAGGAGGATATTCCTGATTTAAAGTATGGCTATCGGACGAGCACTTACTTAATGTCTCGCTCCTATGGCAGTCACGGTCGACTTCAGTTAATGAGTCGACATGGAAGCTTGATAATAGGAGATGCAAACCGGATGTTGGTGCCGCCACCCGGCATGTTGCTAGGATACCTATTACCGTAAAAACGGCGGCCATCTTATAGTGGTATAGTTTCTCTTGTTGGAAGCCATGACTACGTTTCCTCATATGCATTAATATTATATATTTTATTCGGAGTACGACAAGGAGGGGAACAGTGTCATCACAAATTGCAAGTATAGCACCGTCTTAAAAAGTACAATGAGTATATTTATATAAGTGCCTTATTACTGCCTCAGGGATGGCCATTCAGATAAGAACCATACTCTATCTAAGTGATAATTATATACAGTGAAACATAATTTACAAAACAATACAGTACATATACATCAAGTGATCATTAATCCTTGGTATCGTCTTCGCATAGCTGTTCCTGCAGACAGTGATGGAGTAATATAAGCATACATTACGTCATATTTCATTTAAAATTCAATCTTGAATATTATAAGAGTGCCACTATATGTGGGGTGAAGTATTTTATTTGACGTAATGTATGCTTATATTACTCCATCACTGTCTGCAGGAACAGCTATGCGAAGACGATAGGTAATAGACAGACAACAGGTAAATAAAGCCCCACTCACCAGGGCTGCTTGGGGCTCTGCTCCTCTCTTTGACTCTTGCACTCCGGTCCCCTCCAGGCGCAGGGCTCACACCGCTGCTGCGGGAGCCCTGCCTCCTGGACTCCTTGAAGCTTCTCTCGGAGAGCTTCCGGCCAGCCTCGCTGCCATTGGCGGCCTCGGTGGCCTCTTCCTGTTTTGGCCCAGCCCAGAGTCAGGCGGACTCTGCCTGGCTTCATGGTCGGGTCGGCGGCTTCTCTTGGCAGAAATGCAGGGTGGGCACCTGCTTGGAAATAAGGCATAAAGCGGGGGGCACCCGCCCGAAAGCACCACAATGTGGGGTGGGCACCCGCATCTAATTAAAAGTATAAAGCGGGATGGGCACCCGCTCGAAAGCACCACAATACGGGGTGGGCACCTGCCTCTAATTAAAAGTATAAAGCGGGGTGGGCACCCGCTCAGCTGGGCAAACTGCAGGGTGGGCTCCCGCTCTATAAAGCAGCACGGGGGAATCCCTACGTTGGGGATTCCCACTAGAGGATGTGCAACTCAGCACTGCAGATGCAGGCAACCATGCTCCTCTCCTGGGGCAAGTAAAAAGCAGAGCTCACGAGGCGCTGGATGCAACAAAAGTCCATAGGTCCATGGTGGGGTATAGCTGGGCCCAGGAAGGCCAGCACACAGGGTCCTCCAGCAGGGTGTTGAAGATTGCATTAATCTCTTTGCATGAGCTGAAAGCCATTTTGTACTTGGCAGCCATTTTAGTTAGCTATGTGCTGGCCATTTGCTGTTTCCCTCTCCCAGAGTCTTGCACATGCTCAAATGGGCCTAGCTAGTAGAATGCACCTGTTCCTAGTATAGAACTGTCAGGCTGTTCTAACTGATGTCAGCAACTTATTACTTCTACTTGTTGACTGTGCAGTTTCTGTATGACCATCTATGTGCATAACTCTTCTCATGTGTACTTGTACCGCCTTTTTCAGCCCCTGTGTGGGTATAAAAGGACCATGCTTCTTCTATTCAGTGTGCTACTTCACTCAACACCGAAGGGTGCTGTGTGAATGTAGTTCCACCTCATGAGGTTTATTAAACTTTGTATTTTCTATTCCAGTTTCTGTGCCAACTTCTTCCTATTGGTCTGAGGACTCTGTGCAGAGAAGGGCGAACCCCTTGCACTGGTAGGCCTAGCTGAGGTCACCATCAACAATGGAGGCAAGCCCCTGTGGCGGCTCCTCCTGGGCCCCCAGCAGCAGCAAGTCCCCATCAAGTCCAGGAACAGCACAACATCATGGGGTCACAGCCCCTATATTTATATTAGACATTCCCTAGTCTGCCCTGGCAAAGGGGTTGGGGGAACCAGCAAAAACTGGTTCAGGAATTGGAGCACTCTGTTTACCAGGCTCCTCTTAACCTCTGTCAGGCGGGGGCTCGGTGATCAGACACACCACAGGGGCAGAGCCAGCATTGCACAGGGCAGGCACAATCCTATTCAGGGTAAGGGGACTACATCTACCACTACTCCAAATGTAGATGTCCTATTCAGCCTAGTGCTGACACACCCTGCCCCTCCTGGAGCCACATACACCTCACCAGCCCCTGTCACTCAAAAGCCAGACATGCAATTCACATCAGGCAGGCAGACACATAGCACACAGAAATGCCAACTTCTAAAAGTGGCATTTGTAAAATAGTTATAATAAATGTGCGCACACCATTGTGCAGCATTTATTATTACCATTCCAAATATACTAAACTTGACCACGCTGCTCCTCTCTTATCAGGAATTACCACTGAAACACTTATCAGGGAGTCCCCAATGCATTCCTATGGGAGGGCAGCCCCACAGTAGTGAGACACTAAAATGTCTGATTGTCACTACCATGACATGTCACACACTTAAGGTACATGTCCTATCTTTTACCTACAATGCACCCTGTCCATAGGGCTAGCTAGAGCCTACCTTAGGGGTGACTGACATGTAGTAAAAGGGGGGTCACAGACATGGCACACACTTTAGGTGTCACGTCACAGCGGCAGTAATGCTGCGCGCACAGGCACGGCAATGGCAGAGGCCTGAGATAGGTTTGCAAGGCTAATTTGGTGGGTGGCACAATCAGCACTGCAAGCCCACCCATAGCATTACATTTACCAGCCCTGGATATATGAGATACCACTTTACAAGGGACTGACAGGTAAACAAACACGGGTAGACCAAATTTACCATATGTAACACAGAGAGCACACGCACTTTAGACTGGACAGCAGTGCTAAAGTGCCCAGAGTCCTAAAACCACCAACACCATGTCAGAGAAAAGGCTAGGAGAAAGGCAAAAAGCTTAGGGATGACCCTGCAAAAAGGGACAAGTCCAACACCCCCAATTACTGCAGCAAAGAAGAACCCTTCTCCGTGCTGACTTCATCAGGCTAGGAGTGCGTACCTGCCGGTAGGCAGTAACTGCCAGCCTGAATCCACTAAATCCACAACTAAACATTAAAACTGTTACATTTCTTCAAACCACAGTGTTTAAATTGGATTCAGTCACTGGCACTAGTGATGCGGCGCCGCATTCTTAAACGCTGCACTCATAGGCCCCCTGTGTTTACCATCCTCATTTGATCTGCTCTAATACCCACTGTGCAGTCTGCACCATGCCAGCCATTGAATAAGTCCTCTCGCTCTCAATTCTAGTTGACTGTTTCATATCCGGGCCCTTGCTCTGTGAAATTTGTTCATAGCTTATAACCCCCTTCCATTTTTTGCACAGTATGCTGGCACTCTCTGCATAGAGCACTTCAAATTACACTGTCTGCAAGTGAATTTTTTTATTCCTACTTCGACCGTTCTATCATTAGGCCTTTGACTTGTGTAATTTCCACACTGTTTTAAACTCCTTGGCTTTAGTCAACGGCACTAGTGCCTCGGAAATCACTCTTAAATGCTGCATTCATTTTCCCCTGTGCTCACATCGGATCTGCTACAAAATTGACAGTTCGGACTGTACCAGGCCAGCCACTGAACATGAGAATTTCTTCTCTTCTTTCCAGTCGACTTTTTGCACCCAGTCCCTTGCTCTGTGAAATTTGCACATAGCTCATAACCCTTTTGCGCAAGTTGGTTTCCTTCTATGTACCCTATGCTGGCGCTCCTTGCGTAGATTCACTCCAAAATGTACCGTCTGGGCTGCACCATGCCAGCCTTCGAGCAGAAGAACTGTCATCCCCATCTCGACTGATCCACTCCTAGGCTTGCGCCTTGCGAAATGTGAACACTGTCTGGAATTCTTATATGCATTGTTTGCTGGTTTTAATCACTTTCATCAAGACCACTTCTCTCTGTCTACTTTTTAACGTCTGGGTCTTATGCCTTGTGCTGTAGGCCCACTGTTTAATTCTACTTATAAAGGTCTCTCCTGCCACATGTTCTACGTGTTTCCCACCCAGTAGGAAAGCAAGACCTCTGATTTTCCTTAGTCGGCTCTCAGCAATGATTTTATCATATGGTTTTACTTGAATTTTGCACATTTCAATGTGTTTTACTGTTTGTAAAGGTTTTTATTAACCTTACAATAAAATGGACTTGACTTGACTAATCTTAAACACCCCTTGAGGAACCGGCTAAAAATATGCTCTATGTGTAATGCGCTTATGGTGTCATCACTGGTAAGATGGCTGCTCCTCTTGAAAGCAACTGCTCCCTACTTTTCGTCCTGCAATGCTGGGGAAAGACCCCACATAGACATCAATGTGACCCTCAAGCACTGCACCATCCACACACATCTTTGGCATTTCCATTTCCTTTGTCAACCTCCATAACATGCTCAACAAAGCAACCACCCGCCTCCCTGAGCCGGATGTTGAATGCTGGCATGGCTGGTTCGAGCATGTGCTTTGCGTTTTTGAAGAGGAACTTAGCATACCCGTACAGGGAGGAAGATCATTCTCCTCAAGGTGGACTCCCAGATTACAAATTTCTACTACAAAGCCTTCTCTGATACCAAAATACCAAAATCTCCTCTATAATTTTTAGATTCACTGGTATCTTGCGGGAGCAGTCATCCCAGCAAGTAGCTCATTGTACGCATTGTCCAAATACACGACAACCCTCTCCATGTTAATTTTAGATGATATTGATGGATGATATGGGTGGTCTATTTTGTCTTCCCAGCTAGCAATGGCTAAATTACATGAAAAAGCATGGGAAGAGGAAGCAGGCATTTAGGCCAAGATTTACTAAGCCTTTGCGTTGCACACGGAGATGCAAGGCAACACAGAGGCTTATGTTGAGCAGAGGAGTTGGCCTAATGGCTAGGGCGGTCGACCTTGAATCTGGGGAACCGGGTTTGAGTCTCGGCAATGACGCTGAACATCCTCTGATTCTGGGCAAATCTCTGCCTAACAAAAAATGAATGTGTCCTCATGTAACACAACTGGTGCTATGTAAAGCGCTCTGATACCTGATACCTACGGGTCAAGTTTGCGCTGTATAAAACTCCGTAAATGATAAAAAATATAATATTTATAAAGTGAAGCAAGAATCAATTTGCACCACCTTGAGTGACTGTAAAGACATGTTATGCGGCACAGTCACTTATCCTGTGTTACATTACATTTCGTAGTGGTAGGCATTCCATGGGTGGAGTATGGACATTCCTGTGCATTTCCCCATGGAATGGAATGCAAGCCCCCATTTATGGAAATCAGTCAGCCTGAGATTGTGTCAAAATGGTATGCTACCCTGACCATTGCATAATGAAGAGAAATATGTTTATTTCTTATCGTTATTTCCTCTTTCTATGCGTGATGAGAGAGTATGTCTTCCTGCACAAAAACAATCCTGCCCATAACACGGGCATCCTTGCAACATTGTTTAAGGATGCCTTCGTTGGTGCTAGGCAGCCTCAAATGCACCAGGGAAGATTGACGGCTGAAGAGCGCCATATCATATGGCGCTCTCTCCCATTCACGCAATGCAGCCCAGCAGCTTTGCTTGACTGTTGTGTGAACTTGTAGTAAATATGCCCCCTAATCTTATATTGTTTTATGCAATACTTTTTGGTGGGTTTTTTGGAAGGGATTGGTATCATAATTACATTGACTGCTGCCACCGCCCTACCCTTTGATAGGACATTCCAAAATTATAATGAATTACAGTTTTCAAATAAAGTGACGTCACCAAGAACTATTATATGAAAGGTTTATGACTTAGAATGTTGATAAATATTCAAATACATTTTCTATTTTAGTTCAAAATGGACCTATACATATATATTTTTACAACAGAAACTGATATTCTTGCTTTCTAAGCAATCACAAGACTTGGTCATGAATCTGCACCTTTGTTTTTTATGGTAATCAGAGATAGAAAATTTGACATGTTTGAAGATGGGATGGGCAACCCCTGACAAAGACTGAAACTATACAAGTTGTAAGCACTAATATTTTCAATACATGCATAAAATGTGTTTTTAGCAGAGCTTTTTCTTGTGATGAACTGGATTTTATTTTATAAACCAAAGGTTATGAAGATATCCAATAGGAAAGTGCTGCGCAACGTCAAATGTATTTAACCTGTAGCCTATTTAACCTGTATAGATTTTACAGAAAAAATCAGAAATAAGTCATTTGATGATGATGATGACTTTCTGCCTACTTGATCTTTTTAGAGTCTGGCACCAAAGATGTTGACACAGTCTATTTTGAGTCTACAAGGCAGTTAACTGTCCTATATGATGGTCCAGCCTTAACGTTATCTTCAATTGATGTTCATATGTGGGTGGACATGCTGGGACTGGTGACTGAGAAAATTTTGAGGCTGAAGATGAATGACAGTAGAGGACTTTGGCAGTGTCAAGAGGGGTCTAGCGTGTCACATGGTTGCACCAAGAGAGCCTTCTTGCACTAACACTGGACTCACACCTTGCCTGTCTAGGGTTTAGTACATAGAGTGAGGGTGGCACCATACCATTTTCATGAATCCATAGTTGTGACCAGACCATTTTTCTATATCACTAGAGTGGAGGCTAACAGGCACACTTGTGTAAAGTTCAGATTCAATGCTCTAAACCAGATCCTAGCACTGACTTCCCAAGTGTATGTTGTGCATGTTTGTGTATGTGTCCTGCATCATAATTACAATTTATTTATGAGTGAACCAGAAACATTGCAGCCTATGGAATTCATTGAGGAATGCTCCTGCCCTGCCCTTATCAACAGGGCAGATGTGAGGTTGTTTTTACAGACAGTACAAGTGTATTGCTCATATTCCTGAAGCTGGAATAAGGAGACCAAGACACTGAAGTGGGGAGAGAGGAGACAGGGCTCCTTTAGAAATTCAATTAGGCCTTTTGCTAAGAGGGGATGCTGATTAGTCTTCTTGTAGCAGTGTCATTTGGTAGATGGTAGTAGTGATTAATTTGGAAAAGAATATGTGCCGGTGCCCTAAGGTCTGCAAAGAAGCCAGCGGCCAGTATTAAATGTCAATGCACGGAATACCATGACTATGCAGTCTTGAAATCACTTCATGCCTCTTTAATTCAGTACCAGACAGCCTCTTCCTCTATATCTCACCCTTGTGGGTTCCTGTTTTCTCCCTTTATGATGGTCTTTCATTATTTCTCCTCCACCTTCCTTACCCTTTGCATGTTTTTGACTCTATTGCTTTTGGGAAATGGCTAAAGAGGAAAAATTAGTGCAGTTTACCAAAAATGAGCGCCGGTTGCCCCCACTGGCAACCACCGAATCAAAATAAGCACTGGATGGTTGTGATGAAGGGTGGGAATGTAACCTCTACTGTTCAAGGTGAAAATGACCCCTTAAGTGAAGCCAGTCTTTTGTCTTTTCTCTAATACCTCCTCAATGTGTCACCACTCACACATATTTGTGCCTCTGTTGTGGCAGCTCCAGACTGGTGACTACTATGCTATTAAGAGTATCACTTTAAACAAATGTTGAGTTTGGAGAGTAGCCTTGAAAATACATTTGAAAAGACAGCCACCCCACACAAGTTCTGAAAGTGCAGATGGTGGATTCACATCTCTTTTTTCGCTTTTACTGCTTAAATGTGGGATCCACTGACTGATTTGTTGTTTCTGTTCTGAGAACTCTTTGACCAAGGGAGGGCATACTTTGGAGAGTACTAGAATGACTGCATTACAAGTGCTGGTGTCTGCATGACAACCTGCTAGCCAGAGATGAGTAAACACCACCTGAGTAGAGCTGGTCGAAGCTGTTTATCTGGCATGAAGTACTGAGAAGCCAGAATGCCTGCTGAGAGAGAGAAGGAGCCTGCCAACCCTGCAGAAGAAGGAACTTTCCAGGAAGAGCCAGGTGCAGTTAAACCCGGTGCGCATGTAGTCTGCCAGAGGAGGAAGGAGGAAAATGATCTGCATGCTCCAGATTTCAGCAGGCAGCAGACAATTTGTGATTCCAGGAGGGAACCATGATAAACACCATTTGACCTGCGCTGCTGTGAACAGAATGTAATCGCATTTGACCTGCACCACCGTAACCAAAAAGACGATTGCAGCTTGACTTGCTTCACTGTGTCCATGAAGATGACCACTGCTTTACCTGGCCACTTTGACCAAAACGACAATTACAGTTCCCTTATATCAGTGCGCAAGATGTTAGACATCACAGGTTAACTTCTTCCATATTGTGTGGGATAGTGACTGGATAGGAAAATGTTGGGGAGATGTTTTAACACTGATCTTGGAAGTCACCACTTTTATTGCACACCCTTGATAGATCAAATGCAGAGATCTAAGAATTCAAAAATAAGTATGCAGATTTGGAATGCAAACTTGCCATCAAAACAGTTGTAAAAGGAAGACGGTTGTTCTGAAATGGGCTACGGGCTCGTGGTGGAGGCTCCGCAGAGACGAGATCGGAAATGAGTTTTACGCAACAAATGTGATGCTTTGTTGATTGAACTCACTTCCAAATTGAATAAAGGCAACTGTGAAACTGTTTTTATACACAAATATAAACACATTGGATATGCAATAATATGCTGCTCAATTTGCATGCATAGAGGATGTTTCCCTGCGGGATTGTGCAGTGGAGATGTCATAACCTTTGTATTTACAAGTTTGGTTTTGAGACAAGGACACTATGGGGCATATTCACAAGAAACTATCGCCGTGTCAACGGCACTTTATCGCAGCCAAAGTTGCGATAAAAATACCTCCCTATTCACAAGCCGGTGTAAACAGCCCCACAGCACCAGTTTATCCACGATAGCAGCCGCAAAAAACATCGCCACAGAGGCCCCCCACAACTATCGCTTATGAGATACATAGTGGGCGTTCCCGTGCCAAAAGCCACGACAACATCACACCTCAACATTCTCAACGACCAGACAGAACTGCGATAAAAACACAAAACAGGTGATAAAGCGTGTTAGCACCAGAAAATCTACACCTGCTCTGACCTGGTGTAAAGTCGTATGGCAGTCTGCACCACAAAAGGGAGACCAGCCCAGGGCCACATCGGAAGGGCAACAGATGCCATGGAGCCACACATCATTTGGCCCGGACACCCAAGAGGGCCACAACGCCCACCGACACCACCCCAGGACCACAACCCACACCCGGAACACCCCCCCCCCGGACCACCAAAGATGCAGCGCAGACAAAGACAGCGGACCCCCAGGAAGCGTACCAGCCGCACACACCCAACCGCTGACAATGTCACCGTCCACCACAGGCTGAAAGGGACAACCACCCCATGCATCCTGACCATCGTTGCCCAACAGGCCTGCGGCACCAACACAGCAGACAACCAACATCCCTCCCCACACCAAGCTGCTGGCTTGGCTGCACCTGTTGGCCCCTGGCACCCCCAACCAACACCCGCCAGAGTTGGAGGTGTCCCACTGCCTGCCACATCCAAGTCCCTCACACCTGTCCTGGACATCACCAACACCCTGGCACCCCAGGCCCCATATGTCCAACACAATGCGCAGGTCACCCTGGAGACCAAGCAAGGATCATACGCCATAGCAGTATGCACGCACATGTTGGGGGCAATCCATAGAACACATGTCCCACGTGTGCCCCCTGGTGACACAGCACACAATCACTGCAAGAGAAAGCACACGTCCCACCCCAATGTGCAGGCGACAACAGAACACCATGGAACCTCCAACAATGTCGCCTTCAAATACACAGCCAGTGTGCATGTTTCCTCTATCCTCCGACAGTCCATCAGCAACCATCGTTCCCAGGATGGCACCAAGGGAAATGCACAGCCCCTTGGCAAGTTCCAAATGAACATCCCACTCACCTCAACTCCACAACCATGCACACGTCACAAAATCACAACCAACATGCACAACAACACGAGACACAACAGAACAACTCACAATAGTCACCTGGCCAAGCCGTGAACATGAGCCGTCAATGGCATGGCACCTCAGCCACACTACAGCCGAATGTGAGGAGAGGTGTCAAATAGGCATGTGTGAAGGATGCAGTAGTACCATGATTGGGAAAGTACACAATTCCAAGAGTGTCGGAGATGTGCTGGACAGACCACAGTATGCAGCACACACCCATATCCATGGCGACATACACCTCTGGTGTATGGAGTGTAGTGGACAGTGGACACAACCATGTCAACACAGCCAGTGGGGGACCTTGCGGAAATCTTGCCTATTATGCCCCCCCTAATCATGACTTGAGTGGGATGGCCCGGCGTACGCCACGCCAACATGGTGGTGTGAATAAGTAGCACTTAAGCCTGGGCGTGGACTTCTTCCGGAAAGCCCAACATCTCTGCTAGGGCAGCGCCTCTCACCATGCCACGAGGCCGACGCCGTCCCCGTGAGCGTAGTTGCCTGCGATGCTGTGCGCCTGCCGGACCACGAACCTGTCAGGCCCGCCCCTGCGCAGCCAGGCCTCACTGGTCACCTGCCGACACTGGCATGTGTCAAGGAGGGCCCACCATGTTCTGGCTCAAGCTCCAGGCCCGAGTCCCGCGACCTTGGCAGCATCCTTAGACCATCACGGCCTCCACGACACGGGCCCGCTTTAGTCCTTTTTGTTGACGTACTCTACTGCCGCCTCAGGCCTACTTCTCGGATGCGTGAAAATGTCAGCCCCGGTGCCACTAAGTCTGTTCCCCGACAATCATGGAAACTCTCTGGTCGAACTTTGGTGGCGTCTGAGTCTATGGACTAGAGGGCAGTTTTTATCCTCATGTAGCTGATACCTAATTGGTGGTGGCAACGAGGCTGTCGCATTCCACTCCTCCATTTGCTGCTTCCAGATAAAATCAAACCTTTCGGCCTCATGCCCTGGAGGACACCTTCCACTGTCCCCCGATACCCTCCGCAACATACACCTCGGACATTGATGGTGACCCACTCAGGTTGCATGGCCCATCTGACTGCACCGCAAGTCACCGTCCCGTGGCTGGGTGCCTGTGCCGGCCGCTGTGCATCCGGGGCCACTAACTCTGTGCTGGTCAGGTCCGGGACCCCTTCTTCTGAGTTATTGGATGGCCCCTGAAGCGTTGGCCTTGGGGTCATCAATGCCATTTCTCTGTGGCCCTGCGCTGTACGCTGCCTCCGGGCCTAAGAGCATCCCACCAGGGTTCACACACCAAATCAAGTCCTGACCGGCCCGGACGTGGCATCACTGCAGGAGGCACACACCACTACCGCAAGGACCACCTCCAACAGCCATCTGCCAGAGTCGAAACGGTGGTCCTGACAGACTTACGGAGTTGCTCGGACCTGTTGTGGATGCCATCATCGGCCTGAGACCCTGCTCAGCACCCCAGGTGCCAGTGACTCAGTGCACCGCAAGCCATTGTCCGTTACTGATTGAGTTTTGAGCTGTGGAGAGGTTGCGCAGCTATGTCACCTCAAACAGTGTGGGGGCCCTGAGACGTTGATGGGGAAGATGATGCAGGTATGACACACCCCACTGCATCTACATCAGGTGTCTGTCGGAAGGACACATTCCGAGACTTTTTCTTCACATGGGCGCGCTCATCTCTAGTGTCCCATCCCCAGTGCACTGCAACTCACGGACACTTCTGTTTGCATGTTGGCTGTCCTCTGGACTTTCTCCAGCTCACTCCATGTTGCTCAGCAGTTAACTCTTTTATGCATGTATTTTCTATTTCCATTGCACTGGTGTCTAATGTTCAAGTGGTTGCCAGCACCAGATATTTCGTGCGGAATGGCTTACACTCACCCCACACACATCCAGCACAGGCGTCACTGTACATGTGGCCCTGCCAATAAAGGGGCCGGGTGCATGTGCCCATAGCCAGTTCAACATGATATCTGCGTGTGTCCCTGTGGTCTTGTTGTATGCATTAGGGCCCTTGGCGCGACGCCATTACATTGTGCTGTGTACATCGGATGCAGACCTGTCACCGCAGGCAGCGGGTTGGAGCTTGGACATGTAGCTTTGTCGTCACCCACTCAATTCGTAAGGGGAGTGGCCAGGGCCATTGTACGCAGAGCCAACATGGGTGTGTGACTGCAATTTGAGCGCCCGTGGTTCTGTACTGTGAATGTGCAACTGCATGTGTCTCTATGGCAGTGTGGGTCTCCTTAGTGGGGTGTTGGTGGCCCCTTAAGGGTGATGGACACCTACGTATGTGTCCTGGTTCACATTCCATGGGTTCGGCCCCCACCCACACCTGTTGGGCCACCTCCTTTTGGTGTGCAGGAACATGGCATTGGGGTGCAATGTGTGGATGGGTGAAATGTTGTGAGCCAACTGTGCTTGCAGGTGCTTTCTGCTGTCTGGGCTGTTGCAGGCTGGGTGTTCTCCTCTGAGTAGCTTGCCTCTCAGGGTCCTGGTGGGGGGTTGCGTGGGACATCCATGTGCTGTTGTAGGGTGTCGGTGTCGACGGTGTGGTGGTCCTCTCTGGCATCACAGATGTGTAGTCTTCTGTGCTCTGCTGGAGGTGTTGTGTGCCCCTCTGCGATGTGACGGGGAGGTGCGTATTGACTTTGCGTTGACATATATGTTGGCGCATTGTGCAGGTTTGCATGCAGACTGAATGGCAATGTGCATTGTGACTGTTTGGGGGGTGCTGGATTCTACTGCGGGACAGTGTACATTTGGTCTACATGACGGATGTGATGTCGTACGCGTACATTTCCATTTCACAGTTTCCGGCTCCGTCAAATGTAGTAGGCATGTTTCTGTGCATGTGCGGAGCCAGTTGTGTCCTCTGTTCTTCAGTGTTGGCTATGCGCGTTGTTCCTCGTTGTCGTCAATATGGGTGTGCTGTTCGTGCTATATGTGTGTGCTGCAGTGTGCCAAGGGGATCGGGCCCATGGACCTGGGTGATTGTGGGTGTGCAGTGTGCTACACCTCGTGCATGTGTGCCATTGTGCCCACTCCCCCCGTATCCCCAGTCCCTGTTCGTTGCACTCCCTGTTGATGTTGTGTCAGGTCCTCTCGAGCTGTGTCCATACTCCCTACTCCTTGCACCATCCTCACACTGATGACTGTGGCCTGGGTTTCCTTCGGCTCCTCCGGTGGCGCTGGACTGCCACCTCCTGTCACCGTTGCTGCCTTCCTGTTGGCAGCGGGTTTATGCCTGGTTTAGGTAGTCACATCATGCCGGCGCCTCTTGGCCTTCTGGATTGGCCTCCTGGGCACTCCAGCTGTAATCCAGGTGGTCTGCTAGTGGGTCAGTTGCTGGCAGTGTTCTGTCACCTCCTTGACGCTAGTCTTGTTTTCTTGCGGTCTGCACCCCGTCTTCCTCTCCATCTTCTCCTTGGCCTTTCCCGACCCCGTTGTTCCTTGCTGGTAGTATGTGGGAGTTGTGGGGTTCAAGTTGGCCCCTGAGCTGTGTCAGAGTGCATCAATGTTGCTACGCGCTTAGGATTGTTTTTGGTGTCGTTTTTCTGTGGTTTTTATGGTGCATTGTTCCACCAGACGCATGGGATTTGCAGGCCAGTGGCTGGTTTTCGCTACTTTTTGTACCGCGGTTGACCTCATCGCATGTTCTTGCGTTCGCGTATCGCATTTATGCGGTGTGGCATTGATTTTCACGTGGAGATTTGGCGGGTAATCTAGTGAATATCGCAGCTCACGCCTTGTTGTGAATTCCACATTGGCACGGGGTTATTTTCCCACGATGGGTTGCGATATTGGATGTTGCGTTACGCTACTCTTGTGGTAGTTGTCAAACGTTCTTGTGAATATACCCCTATTTGTTTCTGGAAATGGATACTTTGGAGATATTCCTCATAGAAGGCTGTAGTACTAGACCTCTGTATACCGCGTGGGGAAAATATCAATATTGGATAATAATATTACTCTAACTATTATAGTTGTTAAACCAAGTAACACTGAATAGTGCTATTGTTTACATCTGCTGTTATAATATGCTCACACTGATATCAAGTAGCACGATATAAATTGCACAACATAATAAAGAACTATTGTTAGAAATTGAGGTTTCTGGTTAGCAGAGTATACACCCTGTCCAAGCAAGATCCGCAATCCTAGTCAGGGTAAGTCAGATACACAACCTATATTAACCTGTGCTCACCCTCTGGTAGCTAGGCACACAGCAGTCAAGTTTAACTTAAGAGGCAATGTGTAAAGTATTTGTGCACACTTTAATTACAGCAACACAATGAAAACACCACAAAAACTTACACCACTTTAGAAAAATAGAGGATATTCATCAGAGTAAAACAAGACCAAAATGACAAATATCCAGTCAGTAGAAGTCGAGATATGAATTTTTGAAAGATTAAATCCCAAAACAGTGCTTAGAAGTCAATAGCACTAAAGGTTACTTGAGATTGTGCTAGAGTGGAGTAAACCCAAAGTACATCAATGAAGCAGTGGAGTGGTTGGCAACCAGCAAGCATGATGCACCGAAATTGGCATGAAGCAGCACATCGATCCTCATGTTTGCAGATGACACCCTCTTGCTCTCTAGAACCCCACGAGGCCTTCAATCTCTCCTGGATGGCTTTGCTACGTTCTGCATTGCTAGAGGTCTAGAGATAAATCCCTCCAAGTCCAAGTTTATGGCTCTAAATTCCCATTGGTCCTTTAGAGGCAGGGGTACAGTTGGAGCAGGTGAAAAGCTTTGATTATATTGGCGTCAGGCTGGCTGATAATCTTTTGTTTGCCCCCCAGATTGCGAAAAGTATGGTCATTTTGTCACATTGAGCGGCGGCTGTAACAGTTAGAAAACGTAAGGAAACCTCAAGAGGGGCAGTGTCACCAGGTCTTGAGGTATATAAGGCCATGGAACGGGTGGGGGCTATGTACGGAGCAGAATTATGGGGATGTACAAATGTGTCTCTACTTACACAAGCTGAGAACAAACTTATTAAGTCCTTGTTTAGCTTACCACCAAGTTTTCCACTTATCTCTTTACACATTGAATTGGGATTGAATAAAATAGACTGAGTAGCACTCTTAAAGCTTTTTCTTTATTGGGTGCGCCTCTGGACGACACCTGTATTGATGCCCTGTAGAGAGGGTCTTGCGGAGCTAGGTAGCACTGATAAACGTGTGCACACCCCTTGGTTCGAGAAGGTTCAACATCTGTGTGGATCTATTAAAATGGAGGAAGCGTGGCTCTACCCAAACAAAATGAACAAAGCAGTTTTTACCAAGTTGAAAAAAGCATTTTGGGATACCATGTTGTATGAGATTTGGAGCAATCTAAAATTGGGGAGCCTCACTCAAAAAGAATTTTTGCATAAATGCACTGCCAGTTTTGAGCCATATATGGATATGATAAACCCACTGCAAGCCAAAAACGTGCGTATTAAATTCAGGGTTGGCTGCTTGCCGCTAAGGATGTTTACTTGCAAATGGAATAAAACAAGATCATCGACCTATTATCCCTTTTGCCCGCTTTATCAAGAGCCTGTGGAACATCTTTTGTTCCTTTGCCCTGCCTATGTTCTTCCATTAACTCTTGTTTGGTAAGCCCATAGATTGTTTAGATGCGATTCAAGGGAACAGATTGTGTTTGCAGTCTCTGGGTATCTTTGCTGGGCATTGAGAATCAGATTGAAAATCTCTAAAGAATATAAAGAATGATCCCAGGAACGCAATCTAGGTTTAACAAGCGTACCATAAGTGGCATTCCATAACTGTATTATATTCCCCCACTTTGCTGCTATCTGATAAAATGCAGTCACCACCCTTGCCTCTCTTGAATGATATGTAGTAACATTAGCTGATATAAATTGATCAAGGAATGTGAAGAATAAACTCAGGGGCTGTATTGATGCACAATCTGTGTATGCTTTAAGTTTTACGTAACAATTGCACTTTTTGTTTTTTGCTGCTATTTGATAATATACATGTCGTTTGCTGACCCAGATGGAAATGTAGCATTATGTGTTGCTTCTTTTTTTTTTTTTATCAATATATTGTTGTAAATGCTTTTATGGTTTTACAAGCCGAAATAAAGTATTATTAAAATTGAATAGCTCTATTCTTTACATCTGCTGTTATAATATATTCACGCTGATATCAAGTAGCACAATGTAATTTATAAAACATAATAAAGAGCTATTGTTAGAAATTTCTTGTTGGCAGAGTATACACCCTGTACAAGCAGGAACCACAATTCTAGTCAGGGTAAGTCAGATACACAACCTATATTAACCTGTGCTCACCCTCTGGTAGCTTGGCGCAAAGCAGTCAGGCTTAACTTTGGAGGCAATGTTTAAAGTATTTATGCGCACTTTAATTACAGCAACACAGTGAAAACACTACAAAAAAACTCCACACTAGTTTAGAATAAATAGAGAATATTCATCTGAGTAAAACAAGACCAAAACTACAAACATCCAGTCAGAAGAAGTCTAGGTATGAATTTTTGAATGATTAAGTCCAAAAAACAGTGCTTAGAAGTCCATAGCTCTAAAAAGTTACTTGAGGTCGTCCTACAGTGTGGTAAATCCAAAGTTCATGATGACCGTGATGGAGGGCAGGCCGGCTACAGAATCCACTCAGGGCCCTTTGAAAAAGTACCTTTGTATGGAGTAAGCATTGAAGACTCGATGCGTTGGTTCCGATTCTCGCAGTCGGGTCGATGCGTTGAAGTTGAGCCTCACAGCGGTATCTTCGGTTCGGTGCTGCGTTGTCATTGAGCCTCGCTGTCAGGACATATGATCATGCTACACGGTCATCAAACTTCGCTGTCAGATCATTTTCGAGCCACACAGGGATGTCCTCGGATTGGTGCTGAATCAGAGGACACTGCATAGGTTCCGATCGGCACAGTGGTGATGGTGCATCGATTTTTGTAGAAGCAGCTGCAGAACCAACTCCGAGGCCTAGGACTGGAGTGGGTCACCTCAGGCAAGGATAGGACTCACAGATGGCAGAGTCTAGCAACACCAGCAGAGTTGCAAGAAGTCTTTTGGGATCCTGAGACTTCTAAGAACAGAATCTCTAAAGGCCAGCAAGCCCTTGGAGAAACTTGGGTTCAAGGATGTAGAGAGCAGGTCCAGTGCCTCGCACTCCCAGGCAAGAAGCAGCAGGCAGCAGTCCAACACAGCAGAGTAAGTAGCAAAGTGGGAGTCCCTCCTACGGCGCAGTAATCAGCAGGTCAACACGTCAACGCAGTTAGCAAAGTAGTGGTCTCTCCTGCAGCACAACAGCTCTTCTTCCAAGCAGAATTTCCTTAGTTCCAGCAAAGATCTGATTTGGTTGTGTCAGGGGTCCAGTACTTATACCCAAATGTACGTTTGAAGTGGGGGGTGATCAAAGAGGCCTTTGAAGATCACAAGGTCTCTGCCTTTCTTCCCTGGCTCCAGAATCACTACAGGAGGGTATCCAGCGCTCTGTGTGGGGACAGGCACAGTTCTATTCAGGGGCAAGTGTCAGCTCTTCCCTCCCAATCTATCTCAGAAAGGCCCATCAGCCTGGTGATGGGCCATCAGGATGCAAATGTCACACCTCTTCTCCCTTTGTGTGACTGTCTAGAGGAAGTGCACAAAGCCCAGCTGTCACCCCACCCAGACGTGTTTTCAGAGACAGACAGAGGCACAGAACCTTGCTTTTTCGAACGGGCAAGAATGAAATGGCGTTAGCGTTTTCAACATCGTGAGAACGAAGTTTCATATATTGGAAGCCGCCTAAATATTTCCTATAGGAGAAAATAACAAGTCTTCATTTATCTTCCCTGTGGAAATATGTCCACAAACCATGTAGAATTATAGCCAACAAGTATCTGCCTACTTGATGCGAGTCGTAATACGGACCAGCCCTTCCTGAACTAGATAGTATTCTACGTTACATCACGCATAGAACCCCTGTTTATTGCCGCACAGACGATAAAGAAATTTCTAAAAACTTTTTGGTCCTGAGGAAGGAGACACGAAATTTGTATTGAGGCTCCGAAACGTGCGTAGACCAGTGAATACACATCTGATAGATCCACAGAAGAACTACATGTCAATGTGTTGACTAAGACGTTTTATGACCTCTTAAGGCTTTCAAAAATGTATGAACTAGATCCTATATCAGATGTGGTCTTTAGCAGAAAAACATCTTTGTGGTGTGTCTGATTGTATGTGAGAGTAAGAGTGATAGGTGAGAATGATAGTGTGATGGTTGTCTCTATGGGGGTTTCTCCAATGTTTCTTTAAATTGTTTTTTTTCAAAATGTAGAAGTTGAGTAAAAAATCTTTTTTCAGTGTCTCAGTTGTACAGATTGTTATAATACAATCTAATGTGGAAACATTTTTTGGAAATATTTAAATGATATACAAATCATATATAAAAAAGACTAAATGAATGTTTTGTGATATAAAAAAAAAACAATAATAAGATGAAAGAGTAAGTTGCTGTGTAATGTAATTTTGCTCTGGGGAATGTCTATATACAAGTAACTACTATTTAAATAATTAGATAGGTCAGATAAGAGGCTCTCTTTCTTTGTTTGTACCCTCTCCCCTCCTCTTGGGCCTAAAAGTAATTAGGGGAACCCTTTTGTACTTACACAGACAGAAACCGACTTCACCATGAGTTGTGATTTAAAATTATGGGTCCAGAGACCTTAAACTCCAAATCTCTATCTTTTCCGTATTGGAAATTACACTTAAACTATGTTTTAAGGCAATCCCAATGTTAACCTATGGGAGGGACAGGCCTTGTGTTAGTGAAAAACGAATTTAGCAGTTTTTCACTACCGGGACATATAAAACTCGAAAGTACACGTTTTACCTTTAAATACACTGCACACTGCCCATGGGGCTGCCTAGGGACTAGCTTAGGGTGGACTTATATGTAATAAAGGGGAAAGTATGGGTATGGGAAGTAGGTTAACTTGCCAGGTCAAAATGGGAGTCTAAACTACACACACAGGCTCTGCAGTAGCAGGCTTGAGCCATTTTTAAAAGCTACCGAAGGGGGTGGCACAATCAGTGCTGCAAGCCCACTAGTAGCATTTAGTTTACAGGCCCTGGGCATATATAGTGCACTTTACTAGGGACTTATAAGTAAATTATATATGCCAAACAGGTGTAAACCAATTATACCATGTTTTAGAGAGAGAGAGTACAAGTACTTTAGCATTGGTTAACAGTGGTAAAGTGCCCAGAGTCCTAAATCCAACATAAACAAGGTCATAAAAAAGAGAGGAGGAAGACAAAAAGTTTAGAGGTGACCCTGAAGAAAGGGCCAGGTCCAACAGCTGTTAAAAAAACAAGACGATTATGACTTGACCTGTGCTTTGGTGATCCAGAGAGAAGATTGAAGCTTGTCCTTGCACTGTGGTGCCCATGAAGAGTGTGGGCAGTCCTAAGTGGCTTTGGCCTGAGATGTGAGGCCTGTGAATAGCCTTGTTAGCCTTGAAGTTTGCCTCCGCATGACTACAACAAGTTCAGCCCCAATGAGGCTGCTACGACCACTGAACACCAGTCCATCTGCTCCTGGATTGCACCAATATCTGCCAAGACTGCTGTTCCTGCTCACAAGACCACTGTCTGTCAACCGTGTCCTCACTGAACACGAGACTAAAGAGCAGGGACCCAGGAGGAGCCCCCCAGGACTCTTGCTTGCAAAACTTCCCACAATCGCGAGAAGAGTTGTACATTGAAGTCAGATGGCTATATTACCACAGGAAGTGCCACAGACCAGTCCCACAGACCAGCCCCATTCAATGAGATCAGGCCCTTTGAACTGTGGGAAACTGAGCACAGTGTTTTATAAAAAGGGGGCAGCGGGCACCTGAGTCGAAATCGCCCTACCCTGTTTATCCTTGATAGGGAGCTACCTGGACTAGAAAGGTGTGAATCAGGAGGAAGAAGATAGCATGCAGTGGCATAACCGGCCCCAACACATAGATCATTAAATTGCATATTACCACTACTGCGAGAGTTATGCTAAGTTCTACAAAGTACTGAAATTAAAGTACTGGAATGGACAATCAATGATTTGCGCTTCTGTGGGATTATTGATTTTTCAGCTAAAGCACACTCGTACCACCCGCCAAGAAGCCTGTAACTGCTCCTCATCTTTACTACGGAGAGTCAAGGGCTGATGGGGGATACGTACCTAAGTTTTGGCTAGTTATAGTAGGACGGTCCTGAGACATGAGAGAAATCCCCAGAGTTAAGGACCTATAACCCCTGCTTGCCTCATGAACAAGGTCCAAAAGTTACAACCTCTGTTCTTTTTAAGTGGTACTGGGATAGTGTTAGCAGTTCTGGCATGTGTGCTTTTAATGGAAACCTACAAAAAAGGTGTGGCATAAGTACAGTCTGAAAATCTACCTTTTGAAAGCATTTAAATTCTGAGTGTTTATGTATATTTTGTGGCAGCTTATCTTACAGCATATTTTATACTGGGTTCACCCTATCATATACTGTGTGAAGTACATTTTTGAAAATTCCAACAGTCTATCTTACACTGTGTGTAATTCTTGTTTTAAACTAACTACTGACATATTCACAGGGCTTTCTGTTACAGACTGGGTTCTTGTAGCCCTATAAATATGCATGTCATTATTCCTGAGTGCACCAACCAGGATTCAAATCTGTGACCCTCCGGTTATACCCATAGACATCTGAAGTGAACACCGTAACTAGCTGAGCTTCCTTCCAGAGCAATGCATTTCAGATTTGTTGCATTTATTTTTTACTTAAGGTGTATGCGTTATTTTTTTTATGTGTAGGAGAAAGGCCAACAAAATAGTTGCGTAATAGTTATTTCTTTTTAGCTATATTTCTTATCCCGAACATCCACTGCCTCCCTCCCCCTCCCATTTCGAACTCATGGACCCTAGAATCGGTGCTTAATTTGAGCCAGTGATTTCCTGTGCTTTGCACTGGCACGTAATTGTCAACACCAGCACTTATGACAGTCTGCCACGTGATGGCAATGTTTGTCAAATTTAGAGAAGAGCATAACAACAGATGTTTATTAATACAATATACATTAAAAATGACTATTAAGTGCCACCCAAGCCATTCTTATAGCTTTGGGGGCCATGAATAATCTGAGTTACCACATTGGTAGGAGTGTGAGGGTTAGTAGTTGTGTTGGCACTGTCATTGGCAGTGATTGGAGGGGCACTGGATGATGCAAGCTGCAGTGTCCACCTGACGAGGACCCTGGCACTTACTTTTTTTTTACAAATGAAGCACAGCCTAGGATCATTGTTCCTATACTTTTTTATGTACTCACCAACTTCATAGGGAAAAACATGTAACTACTAAAGAAGATGGGTCTAGGAGGCCTTTTGTTCCAAGCTGGTGATGAAGCATTAATGGTTGAATGCGGTCCTTATGGGGTGGGTGGAGTGCTGGTGTTAGTCGTGTCATGGTGGAAGGTGTCAGAGGCTGCAGACTGATCAGAATGAGTAGACATTGCAAACTGCAAGGGCCTTGTGCTAACGTATCATTCCAGAGGGAGTATCAGTGTGACACAGAAGGACTACTTCTTGGAGTGAGATTCTTCACTATTTATTTATATATTTATTTATTTAGTGATTTCTCTATAGTATACATGTTGCTTTACTGCTAAAATATGAGGGTGTGCATATATTCAATCAATCAATCAATCAATCAGGGAATTGTAAGCGTGCTACTCACCCGTGAGGGTCTCAAGGCGCTGAGGGGGGTATGCCGCTCCGCTCAATCCATGATCCACTCCGTTCAGCTGAAGAGCCAGGTCTTCAGGGTCTTCCTGAAGGTGTTCAGGGAGGGGGCACGTCTGATGTCAGCCGGTAGCTCGTTCCAGGTCTTGGCTGCAATGTGGGCAAACGATCTTCCGCCTGATCTGGCCCTGAGGATGCGCCGGGTTTCAGCCAGTGCGAGGTTGGAAGAACGCAGGTTACTTTTGGGTATGTGGAAATTTATTCTGTGGTTGAGGTATTTGGGTCCGTTGTTGTGCAGGCATTTGTAGGCGTGGGTGAGAATCTTGAAGGTGACTCTCTTCTCCACACGAAGCCAGTGGAGTAGCTGCAGGTCTTGGCTGATGTGTTCATGCCGGGGGATGCCGAGGGCGAGTCTGGCCGCAGTGTTCTGTATTGTTTGCAGTTTGCAGAGTAGGGACTTGTTGATGCCAGCGTAGAGTGTTTTGCAATAGTCCAGCTTGCTGGTGATGAGTGCATGGGTGACAGTTTTCCTCGATTTGGGGGGGATCCATTTGAAAGTCTTTTGGGGGATGCGGAGGGTGTTGAAGCAGCTGGAGGTGACAGCGTTGACCTGTCGGTTCATGGTGAGCGATGAATCGAGTTCAATGCCGAGTTTCTTGGCGTGGTCTGAGGGGTAGGTGAACTTCCAAGGGCGGTGGGCCACCAGGTGTTGTCCCAGGCTGAAGGGATGGTTCCGAGGATGAGAACATCTAATTTCTCTGCGTTGAGTTTCAAGCAACGGTTGGTCATCCAGCCTGCTACTTTTTGCATTCCTCTCTGGAAGTTGAGTTTGATGGTGGTGGGGTCTTTGGTGAGGAAGAAGATGAGCTGGGCGTCATTGGCGTAGGATATGATGTTGAGGCCGTGTCGTTGGACGATGTCTGCGAGGGGGGCCATGTAGATGTTGAAGAGGGTTGGGCTCAGAGATGACCCCTGTGGGTCTCCGCAGGTGATGTCCGTGGGGACAGAGAGGAAGGGCGGTAGTCTGATCCTCTGGCTTCTTCCAGTGAGGAACGCGTGGATCCAGCCCAGGGCAGTAGCTTGTATGCCGGAATCGTGTAGTCTGGTGATTAGTGTACGGTGAGAGACGGTGTTGAAGGCTGCAGACAGGTCGAGGAGGATGAGTGCCGCGGAGTGGCCCTGGTCCAGGAGGTGCAGATGTCATCTGTGGTGGCGAGTAGGGTGGTCTCTGTGTACTGTGGTTGGCTTGGAATCCGGATTGGGAAGTGTCGAGGATGGCGTGCTCTTCGATGAATTGTGTCAGTTCCCTGTTGACAGTCTTCTCTGCCACCTTGGCTGCGAAGGGGAGAAGCAAGATGAGCCAGTAGTTCCACCTGTGGAGATTTGCACCAGGTGAACCCTAGTGTGATTTCTGCAACTTTGAATGGATCTCTATGAGTGTGTTTGTTTTGTCTCTCTGTTCATGGATTGTCTGTCAGCAGACAGTGGCCAGCTTATGTAATCTGACAACTTCTTGAAAGAGTGCCTAGCTGGCCCCAAAACGTTATTAATTTATTCTAGCTCATACTAATATAATGCAAGTGTGCACCTAAAGCTGAAGTTCTTGATAAGGGTGTGATACCCGTTTCTAAGTGTTGTCAGATATAAGGAACAGGAATAGGACATTATTTGCCCAGGATCAATCAATTAATTCAAGTAGGGCAGACAAGATTTAGATTGCCCAGGAATCCCAGATTTACTGGGGTGGTCTCGGTTTTTCATCACCTGGTCCAGAATAATTCACTAAATAAGGCACCTGTCCCAGTTTTCATAGGGGATCGATTGAACTCAGAGGGAGGCAAGTTTTCTTTTGTTTCAGTGCATAAAATGTTAGCTGGCAGTGGCAGAAGCCAATTTAGTTAACACAGATACAGCCGCATTTAATGTCTCATTTAATTGCTGTTAATTTCACATTGGGAGTTTTGTTTAGTGCTGTCAGTTGCATCCTTCTGCGATCAGCTCATTGCAAAATTGTAGTTCTACTTCTCTGTTTGTGAAATGTCCCAGTTTTTGTTTTTTTAAATATAGTCACCCTAACAGAATTGGAACCCTGGTTCTCTAACACAAACTCGTTGTTTTGGCGGCTATACCTCATCCCTCAATTGCAGTCTTGTTGCAATTTGTCACCCCTTTCTGTTTCGCTATTTTTCCCTTTGCATTCAACACAAGTCTCATAAAATGGATGCAGCTGGTAGTGTCTTGTTATTAAAGAAATGCTGGAACTCATTTAGTTCCCACTGTAGGCCTGTGATGTAAGCGCTGGGGGAATGAGTTGAAGACATGCTTAGAATATTGAGTTCTTATTGACACACAGCAAAATAAAGACTTGTACAGCTGCTCTCCGTGTGTGGGTGGGTTATTGGCGAGGACCGGGGCTGGTAAGAGGCTATAACTGGGGGTGAGATGGGGGATACAAAGCCTTACAATGAAAGCGCTCTTCCAGAGAGTTTTCCGTGGTCCAGCAAACTTCTTGTGTGTACCACATGTGCTGCAGTCGAAGTGCGGAATCAACGCTGGCATTAGTGGAGTCTCAGCGCAAAGCCAGCCTGTGTAAACGCTTGAGGATAAAGAAACCAACATTGAAAGTCTACAGATCGGTGGCCAGGAACTGAATGAAAGGCCACAAATAAAAGGCACTGCGCCATTACGCAAATTAATGCCACATGCTAAATGGAGTAAAAGCGCTAAAGGCGGATGCAACCAGGTTATGAAAGCAGTGCATAACAGTAGTTCACTACAGATTAAACTGAAACGCATGTGATATGAAACGCAGATTAGCCAGGTGTTCGTGACGAAACATTCAACCATGAAGCTGACAAAATATCATAACGTTATCTGCATTCATGGACTAGTAGTATATAAGGTTTATCTACTTACCATTAAGGAATCATCAATCCACAACGTGCTGCAGAGCGACTTCAGTAAAGGTTAAGGGGTGTTATTGTGGAGCTGTTACCCCTAAGAAGCAGTCCCACCCCAACGCTACCACATAGGGTCACGGAACAACTTCACAGACTGCCATCAAGTAAAGAGCTCCAATGGGAGCCAGGGCAAGATCAAAGCTCCAAAAGTCATTAGGGCTGACCCCAAAGCCAACACATTACAAAGCGCTTGAAAATCTCTACCTAATCAAATTCCACAAGAAGCACCTGAGAGACCACTACTGTACACCCATGTATATACGGCTGCTGCATTCTTAAAACCGCCATCTGCATTTGATAATGCCAAGAAACACAATATTGGCAATAGATGGGCCACATGGATAGAGACTTTTGAAGATTTCATAGGTGCAAAAGATGATAAACAGATCATATAGTATATGAAGAACATGGCTGGTGAAAAAGTGAAAGAGGTCATGAAAAAGATACCACAAGGAGGTGAAGTGACATATGATCAAATTAAGACAGCCTTGAATGACAAATTTAATCTAGTACCAAATGTGGATTATGAAAGATACATACTCAGTCATGAACAGTAAAACCATCAATGAGTTTGTTGAGAGACTGAATGTTCTGCTGAAGCACTGTGGATTCTTTTAGTTTAACGATGAGGAATCTACCTGCCTCAGAGTAGTTGATGGGTGTCTGTCAGATTCCTTTTGAGGATGAATAATAAAGGAAACACAGAGCTTAGAACAAGTCCTCAAGGCTGCTCGCGCTGAAGAGCATGCTGATCGTCAAGTCACTGATATGGAGGCGAGAGGCGCCCAAAGTGCGTCAGTCAAGAACATGACGAGTAAGACAAAGTATGAGGTTGAGAGACTCAGAGTGATGTCTCCACAGAAGAAGAAAATGTGTTACAGATGTGGACTGTCATTTCCACATGAAGGAAAATGTCCTGCAATCGAACAAACATGCATGGGCAGTGGTAAAACAAACCATTTTGTGATGCCTTGCAAGGCAAAGACAAAAGAAAGTGTGTAACAGCATGAAGACAAAATGGCCAACTGAACGCTACCTCAGCAACGTTCGACACACTCCCACAAGGCTAAGCCAGTCACATCAACTGAGGCAAATCGACACCAAACAAAGTCGATCTTCGCCTAAATCACTGAGTTCCTTAGTATCGGTTTCTAGTGAAAGTGACAATGACAATTGTGCAGTTTCAATGTTTGCTTAGAAAGGCATGCACGTGTGGAACTAGTTGGATGTAAGGAAACATTCAAAGTGAAGAAAAATCAACAAGAAAATGTACCACAACCATTCAAGCACTGTCCGAAGATCGCTCAAAAGATAAATAGGTGTTCGATACCATTCATAATTGACAATGGTGCATTGATAAATATCATGCCTGAGGAGACGTATCAAGATTTATCTCCATTACCTCAACTTATGAAGTCAAAGACTAAAGTATACACTTGGGTGGCCTCAACGCCCTTAAAGAGTCATGGTTCATTTTGAGCTCAAATGAAACATAAGTAAACTGTGGCACAAGCACCTATTCATGAACTTCAAGGGAACAGCAACATGAAATTGTAAGTAAATTTCCTTCATTATGTCACAGGTTAGGAAACCTTAAAACAATGAAAGTAAAGTTACATATAAATGAGGATGTTCATCCTGTTGCACAAAAATACAGATGAATTGTGTTTCTCTTGCAAGAGGCTGTTGAAAAGGAACTTAATTCATTGCTTAAACATGACATCATCGAACACTCCACTGGTCCAACGCCTTGGGTCTCTCCCATTGTAGCAGTGCCTAAAAAGAGACAGTGAAGGACCTGTACACATATGCATTGATGTGCGTCAGGCCAGCAAAGCGATTGAGCGTGAGAGACATCAAGGTACGCACATTGCTGATATGATAACTCAAATGAATGGTGAAAAGTTCTTCTCTAAGCTCAACCTAAATAAAGAATATCACTGATTTTAGCTGGAAAAAAAATCCAGGTACATTACAACATTTTCGACGCGTATCGGTCTGTTTCGCTACAAGCAATGGAGTTTTGATGTATCCTCTGCTATAGAACTTTCACAAGACGTCATTCAATGTATCATGAAGCCTATAGTAAATGCATTTAACTATAGCGATGACATATTTGTTTTTGGAACCACACAGAAAGAGCATGACAGAGATATACAAGTAAGTTGTTTGCTGAGCGATGCTGGTTTAACTCTAAATGCCAACAGATGTGAATTCCACAAGAAAAGCGTAACATTCTTTGGCCATGTGTTTTCCTATGGGTGTATGAAACCTGATCCAGCTAAAGTGCAAGTGTTGTCTCGTGCCAGTCCCCGACAGGACATTTCTATGTTACGATCATTTTGTGGCATGGTCAGTTACTGTTCCAGATACATACATGGCTTTGCTACGGTTCGTGCATCATTACGAGAATGGACGAAAAAGAGTGTGTCTTTTCATTGGTCACATGAATTTGAGAAGCGCTTCCAAATAATCAAACAAACTATTCAGAATGCCACTCAATTTTTTTATTTTATTTTTTGCAGAGTTTTATATAGCGCAAACTTGACCCAAATCGGGTATCAGAGCGCTTTACATAGCACCAGTTACGTTACAAGAGGACACACATTCATTTTTGTTAGACACGGGGAGATTAAGTGATTTGCCCAGAATCACAGGATGGTCAGCGTCATTGCCGAGACTCGAACCCATTTCCCCAGATTCGAGGTCGACCGCCCTAGCCGTTAGGCCAACTCCTCTCCCCAAATGACTTACTTTGATCCCAAAATTCATATAGTTACATATTAAAGTTAAAAGACATTATTGCTTGTTACTTGCGGGACAGCACTCTTTAACTTTCACTCAGTGGTGGCCGGCATGCATCTGGGGTGGCGGAGCAGGGGGTAAGAAGGTCTTTAAAAAAATACACTTACCTCCTGCCGTGTCTGTCCCACGTCGTCTTTCCTCTGTCGGGCCAAAGTCTCCAAACAGGAAGCTCATACAGGCTCCTCTGAGCCTATCACAATACTGCAATGCAGCGTTGTGCTTGGTCTGAGCACCGTGGTTTAGCGCTCACACAGGAATTGGGGCCTGGACATGTTCTCCGCCCAGGCTGTAATGTAGCCTGGGTGGAGAACATGTTAAATGCGCATGACTGTTTAGCCAGCCCGAGAGGGCCAGTCAAAGCGTCATGCACTTCAGTGTGTAATACCACTCCTCCTCTGCCCTGCACTCTCAGCAGAAGAGCCAAGCCAAGCTGCCAAACCAGGACAAAATAAAATGACAATAACAGAAAGTTATTATTTTTTTTTTTATCCTTTCTTTTACTGCTTTACAACAGTAGGGGGACGCCTCCCCACCTGTTGTGTCCTGCTGGACACGTTCTAGTGTCTCAGCAGGCACTTGTATTTCCAGCCACTCCCTCGAGGGCTGGATACACATGCACCACACACCCATACATCACAGGCGTCATGAGTGACGTGAGCCTGTTAATGAAAGGGCCCGGGTGCACGTGCTCTGGGCCAGTTCTAGTACCCAACTACGCAGTGTCTCTGGTCATTCATACAACATGCGAGCCTGAGGCCCGAAACACAACAATGGCGACGAGGCGGGTCTGACCCCGTGTGCCAGTGGAGGGGAGACCTGTTTGAGCTCTACCCCGCACTATATGCCATATGCCAGCGTTGAGAGACTGCACTATAGCCGTCCGGTATGACCAGGCGACAACTACACCATGCCCCGGCTGAGTGGACTCCTGTAAATGACCCTCGCCTGAATCCAGTTTGCCCCAACATGAGGAGCAAATCTCAGCAGGGTGGCGCGGCCCTCCCGAAACGTCTGCGGCAGGCAACTGAAGGTGGCACCCTGCGAGGAAAAGGGGGAGGAATGAGCCCACACCATGAAGTACTGGGTATTTTAGACCCAGCGGTGCAGGGGCACACACCCTATGACTTCTGGGTTTCACCCTGTTCCGGACCTACAGAAACACAGAGTCTTCTGGGTGAAGTCAAAGAATCGTTTATTGGCTGCAGACCAATGACAGGTATCCTAGAAGTACAGCAGCGTGTATGTTCTCAGGAGACTGCTGAAAATCATAGGAACGGACTTCATCTTAAATACGCTTTTCCTTGCCTCAAGCATACATTCCTAGGTTTTATGATACGGCAATATACAAGTGTACATTACAAAGAAAAGGCAGAGTCATGATGACCATCCCACATTCCAGTTCGGCCAGCCCACAATGATTTACACAGTAAGATTCAGATCCCACGTTTGATGTAAAGAGACCCCCCAATAAACATGAGCATCTCCTGTTTTGGGAAACAAGTCATAAAGCAGGAACAAGCAGGTGTGGAAGAGATTAGCCGGGGTATTGTGTAGAATGAAAGGGTTTTATGACAGGTCAAGCCATAATGCTAATCACAGGTGGACGGAGGAAGGGGAGCTCGTGAGACCGGTTTGACCCAGGGCAGCAGAGCCAGCTGCCCAGGTCACAGAGAAGTCAGAGGGAAAGCCCATATACTGTGAGGCCCGTATTAACTCCATCATAGCCTATGTGAGGGCAATGACAAGATGGCCACTGCTTCCAAAATGGAACCCGCGTAGTGGAGCAGAATAACGTGTACACAGTGCATTCATAGCTAGAACGATATGTAAAGCACTCGTACATGCCGCATTTACCATTTGCGGTTCGCTAATACCAAGATAGACAGGGGTAGGGCCCTGTCCCCTACGCGGTCCCGAATATTAAAGTACGACAGACCCTCCTTTTGCCCTTACATAGGCAATTACTATATTCATCTTAATCCGAGTCTAGGTCAATGTCCGCAAAGTCATGGAGATGTTGCTGTAGCATCATCCTATTACTTAGCTCGTCCCTCGATACAGGTTTCCTTACACATAAGGTAGCACAGAGGCCACATATCGCAGGAGCACACTGTATGCACAGACAGAACAGGAAAAGAATGGCTAAGATCATTCCAATGACCATCAGAACTTTCCAACCCCAGGCAGATATCAATTCCCAGAACCATCCCACCAGTGACCAATCTCCCTTGTCCACGTGTATGGCTTCAGATATTTTATGGAGTTAGGAGATGGCTTGATACACTGTTGGAGCATTATCTGGTATGAAAATGCAGCAACTGGATTGGATGACCTTGCATACCCCACCGCGGTCTGCAAGAATAACGTCTAGAACCATGCGGTTCTGCAGAGTCATAAGGCGATCCGCTTGGAGCTCAGCTGTCAGATTACTAAGGGCACCAGCCGTTACATTGACAGTGGATTCAACCACACGAGTCAGCTGTCTCAGGTTCCTACTATTGACCATAGGTCCCCAAAACGGCAGGAAACCCAAGAAGAAGTCTCCTGCTTCCTGACCGGCAGTGTCCTCCTTACTAATCACACCTCTCACAACTCTGGTCTTGTGATAGTCAGAGGCGGCAGTAAATGTCGGCGGTAGCAAGTTCGCAATATAACATGTGCCCGAGAAATCAGGGGGCAACCATGTATATGCTCGGTCATGACAGATGAAATATGTGCCCTTAGCAGCCAAAAACGCAGGGGAAAACTGTGACGGGAAAGTGTACGTTTCAGTACAGTCACTTCTTCCCAGTTGAGCTCTAGGATTCTGACCATTACCCTGTAAGCAGAACCGACCCATGTGGGGTACGACCCAGATTGGAGATGAGATTTTTCGCTGTCTTTCACCCAGACTAATACTATACCCCGTCGCGTTCCATCCTACATAAGGTCTCAACTCTTCTTTGGGAATAGAGGAGTATGCATTAATATCCCTACTCATATCGGCAACTCCTTTCATCAAAGCCTTATTATTGGTGATGGGTCTGAGGGAACGCGGTTGGCGAGGGGAGTATGTATCTAGAGCATAGAGAAACATGGTTTGGAATGCCCATGACGATCCATTGTAACTGTACGGTAGCACCAGGTAGGGAATACCCTTGTTAATGGTATGGGGCATTAACCCACACACCCAGCAATTGGTCGTATTCATTACCAGTTGGTGCTGGTGCAAGAGCTGGATAAACGAGTTATTTACAAACTCTGATCGTCTGGTCTGTTCGTGCTCAGGCAAAGGGTGAAAAGAGTGAGAGGAGGCAGTAGAAAGAGATATAGGCTGTTGAGTGGGTGCAATGGGCTTTTGAGCGGAGAAAAACACAAATCCTACAATAAACATTATGATACTACACAGTGTAAAAAAGCACAAAAAGACAAAACATTTACTTTTTACAATTCTACACATCCTTGCGTTAAAGTTCATTTCCTCAATCGGTCTCTCCATCTTAAAAAACTCCATCCTCTACTCGGGCCGCTCGCGGCGGATGAGTTTCTTCTGCTAAAGAGTACGCCTGTCAGTCCAGGGAAACGCCCTAGACCAACCAGAACCGTCGACCTAGTGTCTTCGGCCTGTACCCCAAAGTCTTGGCACCGCGACCATGCGGCAGAACCCGGATGGTGGTTCGAAAAACAAAAATCAAGAAAGTCCTTCAGATGGGAGAGCAAAAATGTCAAAAGGGAAATAATGAGGAAATCTTTATTTGTCCATGGGCCTAGGTCTCAAATTATAGCGGAGACGGCCAGGTGCTGTTTGGTCTTGAAACAAAAGTTCGGGCTCAGTGGTGTCCAGTCGACTTGATGGTGGCACAGCTTCCTGCAGAATATTGTCACTCTCTTGGTCTGAAACTGTGTCTTTTAGGCGTGCGTCACTGAATGGTACAAAGCGAGGTACAATGTTTGTCTCTGAGTCGGCGATACCCTCCTTGACCCACTGGTCATATGGCAGAGGCAAGGGGACTACTTTGCAGTGGGTACCATGAATCCAGTGCTTCTTCCCTTTCACTCGCACTGCTGATCTTGTCGAAAGAAGAACAAGATGAGGGCCGATCCAGCGAGGCTCGTCGTTGCTCTTGCGCTGGAAATTTCGGACCAGGACCCACGAGCCAGGGTTGATAGGGTGTCCAGGAGGTTCAGAGGCTTGGGGAAGAGTATCATGTACCTGTTGGTGCAAAACACGCAGTTTAACAGTCAAATCATACAGGTAATCGAGCAGTACTGGATGCTCAATCTCACTGAACTTCGTAGGTCTCGGTACACCCCATACGTTGGCGGGACGGCCAAAAACGACCTCGTAAGGACTAAGTCCCACTCGTGAGTGTATGGTCATTCTAGTAGACAGGAGTGCTAGAGGTAGAGCGTCAGGCCATTTAAGACCGGTGCTCGCCTGGATTTTGGCCAGCTTGAGTTTTAAGGCTCCATTGTAGCGTTCTACTAATCCAGCTGATTGGGGGTGATTTGCAGCGTGGAACTTCTGCTTTATCCCTAGCCCTTCACATACATTCTTCATCACTTTACCCACAAACTCACTTCCGTTATCACACCACACCATTCTTGGCATCCCAAACCTAGGGAAAAACTCTTTCACAAGGGCTTTGGCTGTGGATAGGGCAGTGTTATCTTTCAGAGGATAAGCCTCAATCCATTTTGAGAAAGCACAAACAACCACCAGTACATATTTCAGGTTGTTGCATCTTTCCATGTGAATAAAGTCCAGCTGCAAAACTTCAAATGGACATGATGGGGGTGCAAAGTGACCAGCCGGAGTTGGGGTTCCCCTACCAGGGTTGTACTTCAAGCATACTATGCAATTCTTGACCACATTCTCTGCACACTTGGGAATCCCAGCATTCTGCCATACTGGAGCCAACAACTTGCATATACCTTTCGTACTGATATGTGCCATTCCATGTGCCATAGTAACCACTGGAAGCACATATGCATCAGGCAACAACCATCGCCTATGTTCTGTCAGATCAATCCAACAACCATTCTCATCCAACTTACCCATACTTTCTCTCCACTTGCTTAACTCTTCCTCTGTGGCTTCAGCTTGAAGCGACTTCACACTCTCTATTGTGTTCTCACACATTTCAACATCATTAACCCATCTTGCGGGACCTGCAACATACATTCTAGTCTTCACATTCTGTGCTGTTTCTCTCGCGGTCTCATCAGCAAACGCATTCCCACGTCCAACATCATCTGTAATTTTCCTATGCGCACTGCATTTCATGATCGCAACTTGCAACGGTAGGGTCAGTGACTCAAGGAGATCATTTACCAACTTGCCATTCTGAATTTTAGCTCCATGCGACGTCAGGAACCCACGCTCTTTCCACAAACGCCCAAAATTATGAGCCACGCCAAAGGCGTACTGGCTATCTGTGTATATGTTCACTCTCATTCCTTCAGACAACACACATGCTCTCGTGAGGGCGATTAATTCTGCTGCTTGGGCCGAATTATGCGGCACTCGTGCAGTTTCCACAACCGTGTGTAGAGTCGTGATAGCATATGCAGCAGTCGTGTCACCATTAGGGAGCTTGAAACAGGACCCATCTACCCATAAAGTGCCATCACACTCAGTCAGGGGAGTATCTTTCAGATCTACTCTCCCTTTCGTCTCTTCTTCTGTTCTGAACAGACAGTCATGCTGCTCAATCTCATCTGAGTCTGCTGGAATTGGCAACAATGTAGCTGGATTCAGCGTATTGCATCTTTTTATGTGTATGTGATTAGCTAACAGTGTAAGTTCATAACCCGATAGACGCGCACTAGTCAAATGTTGTGTCTTGGTCCTATTTAATAATGTGTCTACAGCATGTGGAACCATAACAATCAATGTATTGTCCATTACCAAACCAGCAGATTGTCGGATAGACATCGCTGCAGCAGCTGTCGCTCTCAGACAGCTTGGCAATGCCCTCGCTACAGGGTCCAAGGTAGATGAAAAATATGCGCATGGGCGCGGTCTGTCACCAAAAGGCTGTGTTAACACTGACAACGCACATCCATCTTTCTCGTGAACATACAATGTAAAAGGCTTACTGTAGTCGGGGGTACCCAACACAGGTGCTGAACATAATGCATTACGCAATTCCAGAAAACTTTTCTGGCACTCTTCAGACCATGGGATAGGATTCGGTGTGTCTTTGCATGTTAAGGCTAACAAAGGTTTTGCCAATAAAGAAAAACTAGGGATCCAATGCCTACAGTATGAAGTGATGCCCAAGAAAGCACGCACTTCTCTCTGTGTTTTTGGCACACTCAACTGTGCAATAGCTTGAATTCTTTCTGGGGTCAGTTTCCTTCCCTCCTTCGATAAGAGATGACCTAAGTAGGTCACTTCTTGTCGACAATATTGCAGCTTAGAGAGAGACACTTTGTGATGGAAAGCGGATAAATGGCGCAACAGTGACAATGTGGCTTCTTTACAGATCTTCTCAGTATCCGCGGCGATCAGTAAATCGTCCACGTACTGAATCAGGATAGCGCCACTAGGTAAAACAAGTGCATCAAGCTGCGCTTTCAAAGCCTGACTGTATATGGATGGACTTTCACAGTAGCCCTGGGGAGCGCGTTTGAAGTGGAAGCTTCGGCCTCCCAGACTAAACCCAAAAATATCTCTACTCTCTTCTGCAATTGGGATACTAAAGAAAGCATTCTTTAAATCGATCACCGAAAACCATGCAGCAGAGGCTGGAATCATCGTTAACAAGGCAGTTATATCGGGGACAACCGGAAACTGTGGCACAACAATCTTATTAACCTCTCTAAGATCAATCACAAACCTGTAAACAGGTGGCTGTGAAGGATCCGTTCGTTTTAAGACAGGTAAGATCGGACTATTGCAAACGTTGCCTCTTGTCTCTTCTATCACACCCTTATGAATCAAGCCGCTGACAATGTCTAACAATGCTTTCTGCCCTTCATTAGAGATCTTGTACTGGGGAATACGTGGCAGTCTGACATTAGCCTTTAAAGTCACCACATATGGCGGTATCTCTAAGAGGCCCACGTCATTGGGACCAATAGCCCAAAGGGCATCCGGAAGGGATGACAATTCAGGTGGCATCGTGTTTTTAGACAAATACATTGGGGAAATCACTTTCTTGCCTAATGTAAGTTGTACTCCTGAAGGAGAACAATACAGTGTAGCGTGCAATCTTTTCAACAAATCTAATCCCAGTAAATTCTCACCACAACCTGTTGTCAGGATCAGGGGTGCTTTCAGCTCACAAGGTCCAACAGAAAGTGACATGGGACTAGAAATCGGGTTCCTAACCGGGGCGCCAGAAAAACCTACTGAAACATTTATATCGCAAGACAAAGGTGCGCCAGGGAGTTTTGAATGCATGATTGAACTCTTTGCAGCACCAGTGTCTAGCAGAAAAGGCTCCGTTACATTGGCTGTAGTCACCTCAACATACGGTCCACTCTGATCCACTGGCACTGAAACAACTCCCTCTCTCTGTCTATGGCTGTCCTAGTAATCATTACTTTCTGCATCACCGTCCTCTGCATAATAATCATTATTATAATACTGGGCCGTATTACTAATCGCGTTAACTTGCTGATCAAAGCTATTGATGGCACTTTGAGGCGGCAGAGGACGCGCGTTCTGGGGAGCATTTCCACGCCCTCTGCCTCTAGGAGCTTGCTGACCACCCCTACCTCTTGCGCCATACATATTACCGTTCCGCTGCATTAATTTAGGGCAACTATATTTAAAATGACCTTCCTCTTTGCAGTATGAACATTGGTTGGGACCTACAGGGACACGTGGTTGATAATACCCATTCATTTGCTGGTTGTTCTGAAACTGTTGGGGTTGGTGATAGACACCTTGTGGTTGTCTATAATTATTCTGACCTCCACGTGGTGGATAGGCCTGCTGTAAAAAGACCTTTGTCTTTAATTCCTTCGTTTTCTTTTCTGTTCTATCTTTCTCGTCCTTATCTCTATTTTCATAATACTGTGCAGTAGCCAGTATTTGCGCTGAAGAAGAAACAGCCCAGGAACTCTCTGAATCTTTTAACTTTTTACACAGGTCAGGAAGTAGATTCTGCACAAACTTATCCACAAATAACCGTTGGCCACCCTCAGTACTCATATCCTGCCCACTGTGGTCAATAAACGTTTCTTCAAACCTAGTAAAGAAGTCTGACACTGTCTCATCTTTCTTCTGCTTGCATGCAGATAACTTGTCCCAATTTACGCGCATCGCAGGCATTATTGTCTTCATATACGTGATGATTCTACCAGGCAGTTCAGCTACTAAAGGTTCTGGTTTCGCACCACCAGTTTGTCTAGCATCAGCAGCAACAATGTTGGCCCATGTATCCCCTAGTTCTGCATTGTGATCTACATTACGAATTGATCCCCATAGAGGCTGTGGAACAACATTGCCAAACAACATGTCTATATCGGCCAGATTCATAATGCATGACCCTGCCGTCTGTGACAACTCTTTATAATAACCTGCTGGGTTCTTACGGGGATCAGGTAAGGACTGCTTAAGCGCTAATACTTCAGAGCGCTTCCATGGAACATGCACCCAAACACGCTGGAAATGCGCTGCCACAGCGGGGTTACCACCGACAGCTGCAACCGCTTCCTTCCATACCGGGGGAACTTCTCTCATGGGGTATTGTCGCGCTTTTGCCTTTTTCCCCACAAGGACCTCTTGTTCAAACAATGACTGTTGGCAATCGTCATTCCTAAGTGACAATACAACCGCAACTGCTTTATCTACTTCGCGGTCCACAATTATACCAGTTCCAAAATCGAACCTCACTCTACACAATTCCTGCGGGTTCGGATTTTTACCACTATCCTCCAATTCTTCACAGAGAATTTCGCACATTTTCTCGAACACATATCTCTGTTTAGGGGCATCCCATTGATGGAAAGTATTGACAACTGATTCCACATCATAAAGTGAAGGAAAAACGATCCATCTACGCGCCATGTGATCTATTACCTTTTTCTCATCGGGGTTAGGCAATTGGCTGCGCAACTGCTTACGCTGTACACCAGGAGTTGCACCAGATGACCCAAAGAGAGGAGACATTAATGTAGTAACCACATTAGCTAAGCGCTGTCGCGCTGAAGGAGAAGCTGAGGCGAGAACAGGGGGAAAAACAGAGGGAAGAAAAGAGGATGTAGAGACAGGTACTGGAGTGATGGAAGGAAGAGTGTTAGGGGAGGCAGTTACTGGATTAGGCAAAGTCGCAGGAAGTGCGGGGGCAGTTGGAAGCACAACTGGCGGCGCTTGAGAGGGCTGCGCTACAGGAATAGGAACTGGCTGCAAAGCAACTGGCGGTTGCGGCAAGGCTTGCAGTATATGCACTGGAGGCGGCATATTTACAAGCTGGGGAGGCGCCGTGGCAGTTTGAGCATACGGGGGTGGCGAACTCAACAAATGTGACATCAAGGGATCTTTCTCCTTTTCTTCTGACTCATCCTGCTTAGAATGTGGCAAAGCTGGGTAACATTTGTCAATCCCTAACTTACGCTGCCTGTGCAATTGCTCATTCATTTGCTCCTCTTCATTGTCTTTAAATTGTACAGCTGCTTGCATTACTGTCATACCTTTCTCTCTCTTATTCTTTTTCGCTAACTTAATTTCCTTCTGTTTGGCTTCCTTTCGCCATAAGCGGAAAGAGTCAAACATCGCCGGCCGGGCTTTCTTCTTAAACAATTTAATTTCCAGATTATCTAAAATATCGGTATCAAAACTACCATTTTGGGGCCATTTTAAAACACCATCTTTCCTGGTGTAGTGGATCCACACTTCGTTATATGCAATGGGGCCTACGCCATGTTTCACATAGAGCTCATAAGTTGGAGTTCCAACCGGAGGAACCGGACATGATTCCTCTAGCTGGAAATCTTTTCCACAACCCAAACAGAATAATCTACCAAATAGTCCAGAACCAGGCATCTTCGCTCACTAGTCTAGATCCAAACGTCAAAGGATTATCGAATACGATAGCCTCGTGAATACACGAGTCCTCTGGTTTTGGCGTTTGCAAACTCCAAAGTACCAATTCAAATGATCCCGAAGGATACCAAAACAAATGGGAGACGCTCCACTTATACTTAACTGAATATTGCTGATCGATGGCGTCACCAGAAGACTCTCTCGATTGTTTCGCTCTCTCAAACTCGTCAAGGGTCCAAAACAGGTCGATTAATCAGGGCAGCAGTCCTTCGTAGCCGTCGGGACGCGGAGAACCTCGCAGAAAAGACTTTCGGACCACGTCGACATGCAGGGGTCGATGAAGTGGCGGCCTTCCTCCGGAATTTCCACACGAAGCTCCTCACGAACCTCTGGCTTGGACTGGTACCGCTGAAATCGTCCCGAGTTGGGCGCCAAACTGAAGTACTGGGTATTTTAGACCCAGCGGTGCAGGGGCACACACCCTATGACTTCTGGGTTTCACCCTGTTCCGGACCTACAGAAACACAGAGTCTTCTGGGTGAAGTCAAAGAATCGTTTATTGGCTGCAGACCAATGACAGGTATCCTAGAAGTACAACAGCGTGTATGTTCTCAGGAGACTGCTGAAAATCATAGGAACGGACTTCATCTTAAATACGCTTTTCCTTGCCTCAAGCATACATTCCTAGGTTTTATGATACGGCAATATACAAGTGTACATTACAAAGAAAAGGCAGAGTCATGATGACCATCCCACATTCCAGTTCGGCCAGCCCACAATGATTTACACAGTAAGATTCAGATCCCACGTTTGATGTAAAGAGACCCCCCAATAAACATGAGCATCTCCTGTTTTGGGAAACAAGTCATAAAGCAGGAACAAGCAGGTGTGGAAGAGATTAGCCGGGGGATTGTGTAGAATGAAAGGGTTTTATGACAGGTCAAGCCCTAATGCTAATCACAGGTGGACGGAGGAAGGGGAGCTCGTGAGACCGGTTTGACCCAGGGCAGCAGAGCCAGCTGCCCAGGTCACAGAGAAGTCAGAGGGAAAGCCCATATACTGTGAGGCCCGTATTAACTCCATCATAGCCTATGTGAGGGCAATGACAAGATGGCCACTGCTTCCAAAATGGAACCCGCGTAGTGGAGCAGAATAACGTGTACACAGTGCATTCATAGCTAGAACGATATGTAAAGCACTCGTACATGCCGCATTTACCATTTGCGGTTCGCTAATACCAAGATAGACAGGGGTAGAGCCCTGTCCCCTACGCGGTCCCGAATATTAAAGTACGACAACCAGAAGGCAAGCTACCCAACTGCACTAACTTAAGGCGGCGCCCAGCGTCTGCAGTGTGCCTGGGAGCGAGACGGCTGCCACCCGCCAGTGTGGTGCACACCCCGCCGGCAAGGGAGGACACTGAGGCTGTGTCCGCCCAGTGTGGAGCCTGCCCTTTCCATAAACTGTAACGCAGAGAAACCCCTGCAGAGAGCTTCATACTTGAGGCGGCACCTCCACTGCCAGCAAGCTGAAAGAGGATGCCCCGGCAGTGCCCGAGGGGGCGAGGGAAGAAAGGAAAGCTGCCCAGCCCATGCACACATCCCCCTCTGTGCCCCCCTACCTTCACCGTGCTGTCAATTTGATCCGGAGGTAGGCGCATGGCCGTGGACTGTGGCTGCCAGTGGGCATCTGGGCCCAGCGCCATATGCCGCTACAGAGCAGTTTCTGACCTTCGTGGCTGATGGGGAGAGGTGTGGCACCCCGGCGGCTATAAGAGAGTGGCCGCACCTGAAAGCTCCAGCCTGCAGTTTTGGCCCAAGTGCGGCCTGCCTTCGAGAGAGAGGCTGCGCGGTGAAGTCTGCGAGCACCGGCAGCGCCATCTGGCTGCACCTCGCTCAACTGCACACGATGAGGGAATTCAGAAAAACTGAATAAGAATAAGTGCATAATTTAGGTCTGCAAATGTACAGGAGTGACGATGGCCCTGTAAAGCTACCTCGCACAGGGGCCCAAATTCCAATGTGAGTGAGGGCCCGCCACGACGTCCCGCACAGGTCCCAGCCAGAATAAGGCTGTCAGCATATGGAGAGTGGCTGCGGTGTCACCCAAAAGCCCCTTACTGCACCGCACAGCCACAACTTTAAAGAAGAGAAAGGTGAGGTCACTGTGGGTGGAGGGGATACATCGCCTTTTATCCCATGCATTGCCAGCCAGCCTGCAGAAACAGGGGCTGAGCAGGATCTACAGAGCCGCTAACGGGAGCACTCCCTGTCCAGCACTACCCTGGTGAATTCACCATAAGAGGAGAAGTAGCACAGCACCCGCAGCTGGCCTGCAGTGCCATCACTTTGTCACTGCCGAGATTATTACCTGAGCTTGAAGTGCCCTGCTCTCCAGGCAGTGACAGCAAAAGAAAAAAGCCATAGGGTTCCATACACCCGCTTCCAGCTCCAGGTCCGTTCGAGGAGAGACTGAAGCTGTGAAACACAGCCAAAACAAGTCAAGACTGCACCCCGTGCCCACAGGGGACAGATACTGCAAATCAAGGGCAGCGCCCAAGGAAAAGAAAGGGAGCAGCACAGCTGGCAACATCAGCAAGCACCAGGATAGAAGCCCCTGAATTCCAAAACAAGGGAAGTTAGAGGGAGCACCACATTCCTCATGATGGCCAAGTAATGCTCGCGGCAAGAGAAAAAAAACCTGGTAAACCCCGCAAGAAACTACAAGATGCCCACAGTTGCCCCAGCCAAGAGAATCATCAAGTGGCCAAGCAATGGCCAGAGAAGGCTAGAGGACAGAGGGCAGCCAGACCCTGTGAAGACACAAGAGAGACATGTGCCAAATGTGCAAACCCTGGTAGCCATCTAACACCGACGCAAGCAAGAGGAGTGCATCATCAACACCCAGTGGTAAACAGTCACCACCGCAAGCCGGAAGTACAGGCACACAAGTACCAGAAGGGGACGCCCAAGAAGAGAATCGAGTGCATGAAGCCAGAAGGGCGCAGGAAAACGCACCAGGGAAGGTGACAGCATGGGCCGGCACCAGGGAGAAAGAGATACCGCCACAGAAAAGCACTGCTGAATACAGCAGGGAGATCCTCTACATCTCCACCGCAGCAACAAAGCCCCGAATGGGCCAAACACAGCACAATGTCCTGCCTCACACTGCTTCAAGATGGAGTCGCCGGTGACCCAAGACAGGCAAGAGGGGAGTCGCACACTCCAAGTAACCGGCCAGTACTACAGCTCTCTACTGCCCGTGGAAGTCATTCCCAGAAGAGGGAACACCCGGAATAGGAGCTTCAAGACGCTGCCTGAAGAGGGAGCACATGAGACAAGTGGCTGTTTGCCACCCAGCAGAGAAAAGCGACGGAAGTCTCGCCCTCTTGGTCCAGAGACCATTGACGTTGATAGGCCCTGTTGGCCTTTTTTGGAACAAGGGGCATGCGACTGCACCCACAAGAAGAATCGAAAAGAAGAGTGACAATTCTCTCACTATGAGGAGCTGGACAAACACAGGCGCGCTACAGAAAACAAGAGGAGAAGCATGAGGACTCGTAGCACCACAAGCCAATAGCACACCCAGAGACACCAGATAGCCATCAAGGTGGAACGACGACCCTGGAGACAACCCCCTAGGAGAACCAAACGTAAGCCACAGCAAGCATGAACCACGTCTCTCCCCAACGCTTCCCAGTGCGACCATCCATCCCCGAGTGTCAGCAGTCGAAGTCGGGCGGCATCCCTGCTCCTGACCGCAGATGCCAGAGGTGAAAGAACAGCTTCATAAAGGCAGAGATGTAGCTGCGAAGTCCCTCTAGCAACCTCCTCTCCGAGAAGATCTTTACCACCTGTCGTCCAGGCCCAATGGTAACTACATCATTATTGCCACGTGCATGACACCGCACTCAACAGGAAAGGTGAAAGTGTGACCGGAGGGTCTACACTAAGAATCGGACAACCGACAAGTTCCCAAGGGGAAGTTGTGAGTGGCCGGGCTGGACGATGAAGAAAACCAGAGCTGCTAAAGGAGTGCATCCCGACACACCAGCAGCCAGTGGAGGGGGTGACAACCAGAAAATGAACTGGCAACCGCCCAGTGGGAGACCGAGAGTAAGTTGCAAGCCTGAGTGAATAGAGTCTCATGCCTCATGTTTCTCAGCGTGTCCATCACGCCACTGTCACCAACGTGCTAGTAGCCCAAGAAGTCCAAGTGCACGGATGTAACTGCCTCCCCAAAGGAAATGGAGGCACCTGGCCACCCCCTGCCTCAGGTGATTGACTCAAGACTGAAGGCCTGCAACCATCAAGACAAGTCATCACCAACTGTTGTCCCAATTCACCACCCGGCTGGCAATGCCATTGATGGAGCAGGTAAAACAAAATTTTGTATACCTTCTCTATTTTGCATGAAAATACTAATGACGTAATCAATTTACATATCAACCTATATTAATTGTGTTCCGTGGTATACTATTCAATCAAGTACATCTTGATAAACATGAATTACACGCGGGACTCATTGCTATTGACATGGCAAGTTAATTTTAATAACTAACTGTGGTACGCATATTAACATTAGAAGGTGTGGTGATAGAAATTGCATGATTTGTGTTGCTTTTGTGATATTTTGTGTTCCTGCTGGGACCAAATGGCAAGTATTATTGCTTTAAATGTCGCTATAAGCTAGGAAAATAATAACATTTAATGGGATTAGTGTGAGTTTAAACATTAGAATCTTAATTTCCATATATTTATTATGTTTTATGTTTGTTTCGCTTAAGTTGGCATTCGGGCCTACCAGGCCATGTTATTCAAAATGGAGTTCGGAAGTGGCCACCGTCTTGTGAGCGCGAAGTCTACAGACTCGGATGGCTCAGAAGATCTCCAGGCGTCCTCAATTCAGAGCACACTGTTCCTGGTCAAGGATAGGAACGTGGAGGATTGCCAAATTTCAGTCAGTGAAATCTACCCGAAGAAACAATAGTCACCTATAACGAAAGAATCAACATTGTTGTTACATTGGACATTTTCGCATGAGAATGACATAAACTGAGGATATGACACAGCCATTTTCCTGGGAACCCAAGGCACTGTGAAAATTGGAGCATATTACAAATTTGGCAGAATTGGCCAATCACAGTTCTTCCTAGTCCAGTAATTGTTTCATGTTACCCAGAATTTTATTATAAAAGAAGGATAGTAGAAGTAGAGTAGTCTAGTGCTAGAGTGTGTGTTAGTGTTAGTGCGTTCCAGTGGGGTGTACCGAATTTGCGTGATTGATTGATTTGCTTGGTCCTTTGGAGATCTTTGGGACTGTGCGGTACTGAGCAAAGGAACTTTTTTGGACTTGTTGAAATCTTGGCCGGCATTCGATTGGGACGGTTTAGTAACAGAGATTTGAGCCATGCAGAGTCAACCGAATTAGAGAAAAGCCCTGATAGCAAGAATAGGTAAATATAAATGTCATGCTAAATTGTGTTGATTAATTAAATTGGATCTATGATGAATAAATGATAAATTATGCAACTGAAAGCAAGTAATTAGATAAACTAAACATTGATTAACAGAAAATGAGTTTGTGGGTCTTTAAATAGGGCAATAATTAAGAATTTCGAAGCCTTAATGTGTTTTAGCTGGTTCTAAATCACCATCAACCAATCCAACTAATTGGTCCATCGACCAAGTGGTGGAGTGCCTTGATGTTAAGGTTAGGAGTCTATGGTTATTGATGTATATATGTAAAATATTGTAACAAATTTCCTTCCCTATAGGTAATAAGGTACCCCCCCACATGTCCAGCGGATTCTTCATCCTCCTGTGTGCAGATTCGGAGTGAGACTTATGAGTGTTGGTGTTATGGGCCCCACCAATGAATGTGTGTGTGAAAGAGTAAGTGCGGTGACGAATATGTGACGCAGGGAGGATCTGTAAATTTGCCCCCTTTTCTGCTGGAGCACCATTACGCCAGTCCTCGTCAAATGCGTCAAAGACTACCATCTCGAGTACCAATGGACTGGTGTCCTACACTGTTGCTAAACCAGCCGACAAGCAAAACCAGAGGCCTCCTGCTGACCTGGTTTACACCTGAACTGCAGCAGCGAGTGCATGTCCTGACCAAGACTCATCCACCCCTGAGGTTTGTGCGAGCGACTGGGTACTGGCTCCTGGGTGGTCTTGCAGCTGCCCCCAGTCGGCACATACGCAGCCGCAGCGCAGCTCACAAGCAGTCCCGTGGCAAACCCGACAAAGGGCCTCCCCAGGTGGGAGAGTTGGACTTGATATTGCCCCACCTATGGGTTACAGGATACAGCAAAGTAGTCTAGCAGAGACTTCAGTCGATCAAGCAACACCATTGTGAATCTTCACCTTGGACTCTCACCATGCTCTTGACACACCCTGTTTAATGAACTGTTAGTACCCACCACACATCATCCTCAACGTCAACGAAGGGGAGCCACCTCAGACCAAAAGACTTGGGTCCACTAGCATGGTACGAGAGAGCAGCTGACGTCTCCAAGCCTGCGTTCATGTCCTGAACCACTCAAGGTTAAATTATGAGTGCCCGCCAAGATCGTCCTGCTGAAGTCAGTCACCAGCCTCTGTCTGCTGTCTTCCTGCTGCTGGACACGAGAAGCTGATGGACCCTGTAGTGTATTGTTAAGTGTTGTTTATCCTCACAGGTTGGACTAGTGGTTGTTTTGTTTTCATTAAAATTTGGGAGAAATGTTGTGTCCTGCTGGACACGTTCTAGTGTCTCAGCAGGCACTTGTATTTCCAGCTACTCCCTTGAGGGCTGGACACACATGCACCGCACACCCATCAATCACAGGCGTCAGGGGTGACGTGAGCCTGTTTATAAAAGTGCCCGGGTGCACGTGCTCGGGGCCAGTTCTAGTCCCTAACCACGCTGTGTCTGTGGTCGTTCCTACAGCATGCGGGCCTGAGGCACGAAAAACAGCATCGCCTTCACTAATGACAGTGAGTATTTGAAGTTCAAAAATGTAAGAGATGAACTTTCAGTGACTCAAAAAAGCCTCACTCTGTGAGGTGCACGAATTGTGATTCCTGACAGTCTACAACAAGTATTAATTGTTACCCATGAGGGACATCCAGTCATAGTTGCCACCAAGAGAGCTCTCCCCGACCGAGTTTGGTTTCTATAGCTGCATGACAGGATAGAAAAAGACTTAAAGACTTTGTCATATATGCAACTGTCTTTCGTCTCAAGTCATTCAGTACCCTTTAAATACGTCAGACTCGTAGGACACTACAACTGACAAGTGTGCCGCGAAACACCCGCGAGACCGCTTTTAAGCACTTTACCCAATGAGTTGAGATGCCAGAGACCGGAAGTGCGGTTGCTTAGTCAAAGCTGGCAGCTTCAACGCCTATTCATGAGAAGTGAGGTACGATTTGCTGGGCAGCACGAGGCACTCGAAACACTTTTACATGAAGCAAGACTGAGCACAGTACTGTAACATGGAATGAAATGTTAGGCATATTAGATATTTCTATTAGAAATGCTGACCCCACTGAGTGAAATAATACTCGGTAGTCGGTTCCCAGACTTCGATGTAAAACCTGAGCTTCGAAGCGGCGGGGGCTTCAACGTATACGCGATTTTGCAGTTTTATATTTGTGAGAGCGCACTGCCCTCCAGTGGATGTTTTTTTAAAGTGTAATCTTAACATATAGAATTTTCTACTTCACTTTTACAAATTGAATTTCCTTTTACGCTATAAAATGAACTTGAAGAGGCCGCTAATTCCTACAAAGGGGCTGTGGAAATTTTTTCAGAAGTCCCATCGCAATCAAGGCTCACTGGATTCAAATTGTGACAATCGGAACCACCTTGTGTCCTGGGGCTTCATCTCTCTAGTTCAACCCAAAATTGAGCACCAAAACTTATTCTTTTAGCACTTAGCCCCCTCGTAGTGCAGTCGAGCAATACACGGCGTACTCGAAGAGCTGGTGTGGGATTATAGAATCAGAACTCATTAGAACAACTGAGAATACGTACTAAATCAATGTTCAGCTAGTGCTTTAGTTTGTAAAAGAAAAATAATTTATAACGAACACACAAGACAATCACTGTACTAGACATAACAATTGTAACAAGTAAATACATAACTCTAAAGGGGTGGGGGGGGGGGGCAGTTTAATCTCATTCCTAGGGCCCTTGGCCATCCGAGAGCAGTATCCGGGGAGTTGTCCTGGGGTCCTGCAGCTCAGTTCATCCTTCTAACCAAGAGCTGGTATTTCCAGTCCCCAGAGGTTCCTTGCACCTTCCTCCTTCTGGGCCGGACACAGAAACTTTCTGTCCTTTCCATTCGTCGTGGCCGGGCCTTCAGCTCACTGTTAGTCGAGGCTCGAGATGGGGTGAACTACGCATGTCCCAATCAGCAGGGCTCGTGCCCTCCTCTTCCTCACCTAGTTTACGTTGTTACAAAGAGCTAGCAGGAATGTGTGGAGGAGCTAGGAGTCTGTTCACTTGAGGAACACAACACAAACTTCCAAAAGAAGAGGAGGCTGCCTAATGAATTATATTTGAACCCCAGGGGTACCTTTCCAGTTAATAACAGGAGGAAATGGTAGGGGGATACTCCATATGCATGAACGAGGCACCCTGTCTCCTCTCCTCTAGATTCAAAAGGTTGAGCTGCTACACAAGGCTTTAAGTGGGATGAAACAACTGGGTGGTCTCCCAAAGGGGCGTGGCCAATGTAATTAAGGGTGTGGCTTAAAAAAACGTAAACTACAAATCTCAGCTTAGCATAGTGTGCCGCCCGACTTGTAGTTTGCTGTTTCTGTCATTGCATCCAGATATATGATACAAGAAACATCATACCTACCAGAAGTCCGGGCTATTGGCTTTGTCAATGGTTGTTAGTTGCATGAGATAAATAAGTAGCAACTCTGGCTTGTATATAATATTGAAAAAGCTTTCATGTAAAGCCCTGGTGACACCACGACAATGTTGCTGCTTCTGAGTTTCAAAAAGAGAAGAGAAATCCAGAGAGAAAATTGCTCTTTAAAGGTTTTCCCTTCCCCATCAACGCTCACCTGGCATGACGTCATGACGTAACTTCTCCACTAGTGAGAAGTGCGCAGTGTGAGCACGCGCACTCACATGGATGTGCCTGCTGTCACTGCAGTCCGGAAAAAAAACGGGCCGCCTGTGCCAGGGCATGTAGTGTCCTGCGAGACACGTTCTAGTGTCTCACAGGAAGCTGTAATCCCAGCCACTCCCTCGAGGGCTGGACACACTGCACCCCACACCCATCCATCACGGGTGCCACGAGTGACGTGGCCCCATCAATAAAAGAGCCTGAGTGCACGTGCTCGTGGCCAGTTACTACGGTATTTCTCCTGGTGTCTGTGTCCTTCATTTCCGTGATGTGGGCCCTGGGCCCAACACCACATTGGCTTCGAGGCGGGTAGCTGCCCCGCGTGCCTGCTGCTCTGCTTCCTTGTTCCTCGTGGGGGAGAAAATACGCCCGGCAAGCGGCACCCCCGGCGAGCGGTCTACAGCCACCCGTGGCTGCGGAGGAGACTGAGCTCCTCATGTCACCCGGTCACAGCCTCCTAGGCCCAGGAGGATCAGTGTTGCCTGCATGGTGGCTCAATCATACGTGCCAGGACGAAGATCGAGGCTGTGCTAGGGAAAGAAGGACACCCAGCACCTGCATTGGCATCACAGGAGAAGTCCCGACAGCGCCCACAAACCGCCGCCGCTGCAGCCATGATGCCAGCCAGCCAAACCGACAGCGGAAGGTCAGTGGCCCAAGAAGCATGACAGAGGCCTGCCACCACTAGCGCTGCGCGGGAAGCGCCCGAGGCCCTGACCCTTGTGGTACCCCGCCCATGCCCTGACGTGCCCGCAGGCCATCCCGCCCACCATTATTACACCGGCACCCATAAGGAAGAGGGACGTAACGCAATGCGACTACTCCCGGCGCCGCCAGCAGCAGTCTGAGACAAGAGCCGGTCACGCCATTGGAGGACGTGGAGAGGCTGTACAGCTTGGGTGCCCCACTACCCCGCTCTCAAACCCTGCATCCCAGCCGCCATGATCGCGCAACCAATGGCGCACCAACCGGCACTCACCTCTGAGCCATCCCCAACAACTGGTCAGAGACGACGGGGCGCCATGGCCTTGTGAGGTGGGACCGTGCCGGTTAGCGGCCTCCCTGGTGCTGCACAGAGAGGTGAGTGCGACTCCCCGAGCGGACACCTGCAGCGTTAAAGCGTAGGAAAGAGAGGAGCCTGTGCCCATCCGCACCGGCAGAGCGAGATCTTTTCTCCACACCATGCCCTGTGAACTCCCGGGAAACGGCCAAAGTACTGGCAACGCCACCTGGCCGTCAGGAGCAACGGTGCATCTGCTCCTGAAGGACTAACAAGCACCGGCAACGGGTGGGTTGCCCCCCCCCACGCACAAGGCCCCAGAGGCCTGCCACTCCAGCAGCACTGCTCTGATCAGTGTCTCCCCCGCAAGAGCCCACAATTCTAGGGGAAGAAATAAAACTGTCCTACCTTCTCCGTGAACTTCCGTGATGCTCACACCGTAAAAAGTTTACCGGCACCTGCCTACACGATGGCCCTGAGACAGCATGTGAAACGCTGCTAGGCAGAACACTGAAGTGTTACACTGCCACCCAGTGGCTGTATAGCCACATCGCCGCCATACCAGAAACCTCTGCATACGGCAGCACAGTCCAGGACGAGGTTTGAAAAGAGGAGTCAGCCGCAACTATACAAGCATTGAAGGGAATGCGGTCCCATCAAAAAGTACCAGAGACAGCCATAAAGGCCCACAGCGCCACCTAGCACCTGTCCACTGCACCGCATGTCCGCTAGGGCCCAGGAGATAAGCACGTGGCTTGCACTGATAAGGCCTAGGGAAGTGCTTCCGCCACCCAATTAATCAAGGTACCTGCATGATCAATGACCTCCTCCCAGGCAACAAGCACTGAAAATGGCAGAGCGACCCACCTGGTACTGAGACTCACTGCTGAACCAGGAGGGTAGTGGAGAATAACCTGAGCCCCCTGATGTCCACCTGCTGCTACTGCAGCACCAAAGAAGTAGGAAGCACACCGCAGAAGCCAGCATTTCTCTAGAAGCCCTTGGTATCAGGAAGGCTGTTGTGTACACTCTGAAATCACCCCACAACACCACCCAGCGGCTACAGGGCCACACCGCCTCCTGAGAGACAAGGCAGAAACGGAGAAAAAGCTGCAGGAAGGCCCGTCCGAACTGACACTAGTAGCACATGTAAGAGGGCCCCGGCGCCCACAATCCTGCTATACCATTGCTCCTCTGAGAAGGTTTTCACTTGCACGAGACCGCCGCAGTGCGAATATGAGGTGCCTCCACAGTCCTTACACTGCAGCGGCAGCTATACCTACTGACTGGTAGTCTGCACCAACAGTACAGGAACTCTCAGGCATGGCCCTATAGCGCCATTGCAAATGTCTCCATGCCCAAACAGCCACGCATGAGCTGTGTGACCCACCAGGAACAAAAAGCGCCTGCAGTGCCCAGCGTAACAAGGTACACACGTAGGAGTGGCCTCGGCATTTCTACGTTCCAGGACTCGGCAAGGGGAATAGAGGAGCACTGCCTGCCACCTTTGCAAAGCATGGTGAAACTGACAAACCCTGCAAGAAGCTGCCAGAACCTCAAAGCTAAATTCAGGCAGCAACGCCAAAGACACCCACCACCAGCAAAAGTGGAAGACCAGACAGACAGCAACGTCTCAAGGTAACCATCCCCACTACTAGCACAAGGAAGACCGGTGCAGAGCACGCACCACACCCGACTGCCCAAAGCCACCGCCAGTGAAGAGGTCGCATCACCCGCCCCTTCTGGTGAACAGGCACAACTGCCAACCTCACCACTGGCACACCAAGTGCCAGAAGAGAGCACCCAAGAAGAAGACGGAGCGCACTAAGTCAGAGGCGTGCAGAGGGCTGCGCCAGGGAACCCAACAACACGGGCAGGCGCCCGGGAGATAGAGACATCTCCGCAAAGAAGCACTGCTAAATGCAGGCAGGAGAGCATCCACGTCTCCACTGCCCCAGCGAAGCCCCGCAGTGGGCCGAAAGCAACAAGGTCCTCCTCAACACTGCCTCAAGATGGAGTCGGCGGTGACCCACGACAGGCAAGAGAGGAGTCGCACACACCACGTGGCAGGCCGCCACAGCAACAGGCGCTCCAATGCCAGTGACACGCGACTGGATGTCACGTCGCCCAGCAAGCAAGGAGCGTGCCGGAGCGAAGGCAGAAGCCGGCGCCATGACAGCGCCGCCTCGAGGTCTAACGCGCAATGCCCACGATGAAAGGAGAGTGACAGCCCTGTCACCCTGAAAACCGGATAAACCCAGGTGGGCTGAATAGACCAACAAAAGAGAGAAGACCAAGGACTCGCCCAGCAGCCAAGAGCACACCCAGACACACCAGACAGCCACCGAGGCGGACCGACGTCCCTGGATACAGCTACACGGGTGAACCGAACATAAGCCGCAGCAAGCGCAAGCCGTGTCTCATCCCTATGCTTCCCCAGGCGACCGTCCATCCCCAAGCGTCGGCAGTCTAAGGCAAGTGGCATCCCTGCTCCGGTCCGCAGATGCCACGGATGAAGATCAGCACTAAGTGTCCGTCCTCACACCGCCTCAAGACGGAGTCGGCAGTGGCCCCAAGCCAGGCAAGAGAGGATCCACACACTCTACGTGTTAAGCCGCCACAGACACTCAACATCTGCAAGGCGGAGGCACGTGGCTGCCCAGGTCCATCCTGACATCCAAACTCTACCAGCAAGTCACCACCACCTGTCATTCTGACTCACCACCTGGCTGGCAGCCATCATCATGCACAGCACATGCATCAAACACCACTCCCCGAGTACCGATGGACTGGAGTCCGAAAACGCAAGCCGACTTAACGAACTCAGAAGACACCTGTGAACCTGGCCTACACCGGAACCGCAACAGCGAGTGCAAGTCGTGACCAAGACTCATCCACCTGTAAGGGTTGTGCATGCGACCAAGCAACGGCTCCTCGGCGGTCCTGCAGCTGCCCCCAGATGGCACACAAGCAGCAGCTCCAGCGCAGCCTTCCTACAGTCCCGCAGCAACCCCGACGAAGGGCCTCCCCAGGCGGGAGAGCGAGGAGAGACATTGCCCCACCGACAGGGTACCGGTCACAGCCAAGCGGTTCAACAGGGACAGTCGGTCCAGCAACACCTTTGTGAATCCTCACTTGAGACTTCATCCATGGTCACGATGCAGCACACTAAAAAGAACTGTTAGAACCCATCACAGACCATCACCGACGTCAGTCAAGATGAAGCCAGGCAAGACAGCAAGACATGGCATTGTCAGCGAATGGACGGTATGCAGCGGACGTCTCCAAGCCAGCGGTCGTGTCCTGAGTCCCTCAGGTTAAATTACGGGTGCCCACCGAGAAGGTCCTGCTGCAAGCCAAGTTCACCAGCCCACGTCTGATGTCGTCCTGCCACCTGACTCGAGAAGCTGATGGACCCTGTGGTATTTAGTCACCTGTGTGTTTTTTCCCCACAGGTTGGACTGACACTTTGTTTCGCCTTCAATAAAGTTGGGGAGGAATGTAGTGTCCTGCGAGACACGTTCTAGTGTCTCACAGGAAGCTGTAATCCCAGCCACTCCCTCGAGGGCTGGACACACTGCACCCCACACCCATCCATCACGGGTGCCACGAGTGACGTGGCCCCGTCAATAAAAGAGCCTGAGTGCACGTGCTTGTGGCCAGTTACTACGGTATTTCTCCTGGTGTCTGCGTCTTCATTTCCGTGATGTGGGCCCTGGGCCCAACACCACAGTGCACAAAACAGAGACGATAGAGACCCGTTTCGAGGCCCCCTTTAAAAAACTGCCGGTGCTCAGCACCAGTGAGACCCGGCCCACTTAAAGCCTTGCTGCTACAGAAGATCCATAATGCCCGTAAGGAGCCTTGTAATCGACACCTGCTGTCTGGGATCTCTACCACTCTTCATCTTGGATACCACTGGGATGTAAAAAATACAAAATGGATTCCAGTGAGCCTATGGGAACATGCATCACATACCCTCTACATCAGAGGTCTTCAATCTGTGGGGCGCGACCCCCAGGGGGGGCCTGGAGTCTTGGGAAGGGGGTTGCGCATTTCCAGGCTAACTTCTGCCTGGAATGCAAAACGTGCTTATGGACAAGCACAACTGCGCTCCTTAAAATGCTTCAGCTGATGTGAATTGAGTCTCATGTGCTGTCAACTAAGAGGCCTAGCAGAAAGGTAAAACAATCCTTCAAACGCGCCTTCATGCCAGGGTGCCTGTGTGCCTGAATGAAGTGCAAATGGACCCTAGGAGTCAATCTACAAATGTAAAGGATGCTTGGGAGTGGTTCTGGCTTTAATTGCTTGAATCACTTCAAGCATTGTGATGGCAAAGATGTGTTTTTTTTGTGTGGCGGTTAGCAACTGGGCTGTGAAGTGTGTGCTTTAAATGATAACTGAATTTACACAGCGCTTAGTACCCCATAAAAGGTGCTGAAGGGACAGTTATGCAAAAATAAATGCATTACTTACAGTCTGATATTACACTAATCTACATTTTGGAAGCAAGTATAAAATAATGACTTACACATTCACAGTGCTTTTTGTCACAGGCTGTCACCTCAAAGCACTAAAAATACCCAAGTCACTATTTTCCACTGCACCAACCAATTTTAATTCTGTGGCTCTCTGGTTACACACAGACCTATGCAGTGCATTAAATAATAGAGGTTATATAATGTACTGTATAGTGCATTTCCCACTGAATAACAACTTTTTACATTTATTTTTCTTTTAAGCTACCCATTATTTTATATGTAGCTAGCTACCTGATGGTGAAAGACCTAAAAAGGCACAAAATATTTTAGGCCTGATTTATGAGAGGCTTGCGCCACTGAAGCATCAATTGTTTTAGCTTCGGCAGCACAAGCATCTAAATCATATCTATGAGGTGAGGCAAAGTCACCCTGCGTGGCTTTGCATGACCTCATAGATATGGAGTAAGACAAAACAGCACAAGTCTTGCGGCGCTGCCCTACGCCAGTGCCTCATAAATGAGGCCCTTTGTTTTTAGCCACACCTTTGACCACGCCCCCAACCACTGACCTTTGATTTGCTAAATACAGTTTAGTTTATTTCCCCAATGTATAAATGATTTGCTGTGGTAATTAGAGGCGTTTATGGTTGTCGATAGTTAGCAATAATGAGGAGGCTCAAGTTCTGGAGATTTTCGTCAGGAGGGGGTCCTTACGCCTAAAAGTTTTTGACATGGGGGTCTCGGCATCAGAAAGTTTGAAGACCTCTGCTCTACATACACGCTCGATACACACAAATAGGAATACACATGCAGCATCCATGTCCCACGGGGACAGGCAAATAACCTGGGGACTGGCAGGCCAGTCTAAAAAGATGGAAGAGGCCGGTATGGAGCTCTAACTGGCAAGAAGAGGTAAAAGGGCCTACCTTGACACAAAAATCATTCTCACTGCCGCAACGGGCAGCCATTGACAGCCCAGCCAGCTAATGGCAGTCATGCCTGACAACAAGGGGGCACGTGGTGTGCCCCTCCAGACCACAGAGCCTTGCTTTGGGGCTCAAGCCATATTACAGGCATGGCTCTTGCACACACACATGGTCGTTGTTAGATCTGGGGGTCTCTAGTTGGCAGGGTAGGTACCACTGTCCAAGTAGGGACCCTTGCTTCTAGTCAGGGAAAGGGGGATACACTGTTAAGATAACCCCTGCTCACCCTCTAGGTAGCTTGGCCTGAGCAGTCTAGGCTATCAAAGGCAATGTGTAAAGTATTTGTACCAACACTCACAGTAACACAGTGAAAACACCACAGATTTACTCCACACCAGTTTTAGAAAAATAAGGTATCTTTACTAAAAACTTCACAAGACCAAATACTACAGACAAACCAACATATAATTCAAAAAGGTTACTTTAAAGATAGTTCAAGAGTTTGCAGAAAGTACTCCAGGATGTAAAAGTCAGTGTCTTGCACAATGCGACTCTCAATGCACAAAATGCGACACTTTCGTGCCCAACAGTACCTGTAGTTGCGATAAGGTTCCCAAAAGCTATAACAAGGAAGATGGCAAAGGCGATGCGATACTCCTGAGATCTTGGGGAGGCTTTGCAGCAGCCCTGCTTCACGCAGCAGAGGTGGATGCGCCGGCTCCGATCTGTAAGGGGAGGATGCGATGACTTTGGCTTTCGTTGCGTAGGTTTCTTAGGGGGAAGCTTCACGCACAGGTTCGATGCAACACGCTTTGATGTGGTACGATGCGCGGCGCAGCGTTGACTTCCGGCGCCACAACTCTCGATGCGACACGGAACGGGACTCTGCATCGACGCACACGATGATTGGAGACTTTCACGCACCGGCAGTGGTGCGGCTCGCAAACTGGTTCTGCGACGACCCTCACAATGTCAGGAATCTTCACGCTTTGGGACGATGCTCGACGCACTCGGCGATGCGGGGACCCTGCGTGTTGCGATGGTGCCGCGATGAAATTTTCCACGCACTCTCGTTCTTGCGACATGCAATCGGATGATGCGTTGGGTACCAGTTACTCTTTTTCACGCTTCTGCTTCCCAGCTCCCAAAACACAGCAAAACGACCTCCTGAGGTCCCAAGACTGGGCAAGCACTCCAAGGCAGGTCAGAACTCCTTCAGCAGAGTTCCAGGGGAGCTGGTGGTGAAGTCCTTTTGTTCCTGGGACTTCTTAACAGGGAGCCAGCTCGTCTCAGGCCCTTGGAGATCAGAATCAAAAGAAGGGGACACAGCAAAGTCCTTCCCCTCTCCTTGGCAGCAAAGCAAAACAGCAAGCAGGCAGTCTTCTCCTCTTCAGTCCTTTTCAGCTTTCTCCTTGGCAGAGGTTTCTTCTTAGTTCCAAAGTGATCTAAAGTTTAGGTGTCTGGGGTCCTATTCTTATACCCCTCCAAGTCTTTGTCTCTCTTTGTTCCAGTGGGGGGATTCCCCTGCTCAAACCGGTTCCTGGGTGTGCTCTGCTCTGGAGCACCTGGTTCCTTTCAGAGTGAGGGGCAGGGTCGTTAGACGCTCAGCAGGAGGTGGAGCCTTCTTTGTGCCAGCAGAGGCAGAGTCCTCAGCCTGGCCAGCAGGGGGTGGAGCCAGCTTTGTGTTTGTCAGGGGCAGCCCTATTCAAACCCAGGGACTACTCCTCCCACCCATCTAAAGCAGATCTCCCTATTCACCCTGCTGCTGACTCATCCAGGCTCCTGGAGCCACCTAGCCCATCACATGACACCAGTCAGCCAACCAGCACACCGGCACACAGGAAGGTTAAACAGGAGAATAGCTACTTTCTAAAAAGTGCTATTCTCACACAGTGAATTTAAAAACCATCTTGCTAAAAAGATGTATAATTAAATTCTGAACACAGAGATACCAAACTTGGATTTTCTATCTTGCCCTTATGGGAAGATAGGCATGTAAACAGCCTTCCCCATTCTATCCTATGGGCAAGATAGCCTCTCAGCAGTGAAAAACGAAAATGGCTGTAATTCACTACCAGGGCATGTTACACACCTCAGTACATGCCCTACCTTTCAGATACACTGCACCCAGCCCAGGGGGGTACCTAGGGCCACCATAGGGATGCCTGACATGTACAGAAAGGGAAGGATAAGGCCTGGTCAGTGGGTGCACTGGCCAGGTCGACATGGCAGTCCTGGACTGCACATAGGCACTGCAAGCAGGCCTAAGACATCATTTTAGCGCTACTCTTGTGGGTGGCACAATCAGTGCTGCAGCCCACTAGTAGCATTTGAATCACCAGCCCTGGCACACGCAGTGCACTTTACTAGGGGCTAACAGGTGAAACAAATATACCAATCATGGATAACCAATCAATATAACAATTTACCAAGGGAGCACTTGCACTTTGACACTGATCAGCAGTGGCAAAGTGCCCAAAGCATCTAAACCAGCAAAAACGAAATCCAGCATAGCATCATAAAAACAGGAGGTAGACGCAAAAAGTCAGGGGTAACCACGCCAAAGATGCCAGGTCTAACACGTGTCCCCTCCAGCTGAAAGTGGGGAGAACTACCCACCCTCTTGGGAGTTCTCATCGCTAAGGCGGAAAAACCTGGACAGACCATCAGCGTTGGCGTGTTCTGTACCGGGGCGGTGTTCCACCGTAAAGTCCATCGCCTGTAGGGAAATGGACCACCTCAACAGCTTAGGATTCTCACCCCTCATCTGCATCAACCATCTGAGGGGCCTGTGGTCCATCTGAACCCGGAAGTGAGTCCCAAACAAGTAGGGTCTCAGCTTCTTCAGCGCCCAGACCACAGCAAAAGCTTCCCTTTTAATCGCACTCCACCTCTGTTCCCTGGGAAGTAGCCTCCTACTAATGAAAGCTACAGGTTGGTCCAAGTCCTCATAATTTAGTTGTGAGAGCACCGCTCCCACTCCATGCTCAAAAGCGTCTGTCTGCACTATGAATTCCTTGGAGAAGTCAGGCGCCTTGAGTACAGGTGCTGTACATATGGCCTCCTTCAGGGCATCAAAAGCTTCTTGGCAGGCACTGGTCCAAATCACTTTCTTTGGTAACTTCTTGGAAGTTAGTTCTGTCAAGGGAGCAACAATGGTGCCATACCCCTTGACAAAACGGCGATAGTACCCAGTGAGTCCTAAGAAGGCTCTCACCGCTGTCTGGGTTTTGGGGGGTTCCCAAGCCCGGATGGTATCTATCTTGGCTTGTAGGGGCGCCACCTGGCCGCTTCCTACCTGGTGTCCCAAATACACCACCGAACCCTGCCCTATCTGGCACTTACTGTCCTTGATAGTGAGGCCTGCACTATGCAGAGCCTTCAACACTGCGCAGAGGTGTTGCAAGTGTTCTTCCCAAGTGGAGCTGAACACAGCAATGTCATCCAGATATGCGGCGCTGAATTGCTCCAGCCCGGACAGTACCTGGTTGACCAGTCTCTGGAATGTGGCAGGGGCGTTCTTCAACCCAAAGGGCATGACACGGAACTGGAAGTGCCCCTCTGGCGTTGAAAACGCAGACCTCTCCTTGGCCCCATCAGTTAAGGCAATCTGCCAGTACCCAGAAGTTAAATCAAACGTACTGAGGTAGTTGGCAGCTCCCAACCGATCCACGAGCTCATCAGCTCTGGGGATTGGGTGTGCGTCAGTCTTCGTGACAGCATTGAGCCCACGGTAGTTCACACAAAACCTAAGTTCTGGAGTGGCACCGGGTGCAGCAGCTTTCGGTACAAGTACCACTGGGCTAGCCCAGGGGCTGCTGGAGGGCTCAATCACCCCTAGCTCCAACATCTTAGAAACCTCCTTCTTGATGCTGGCCCTGACCTTGTCAGCCACCCGGTAAAACTTCTGTTTCACAGGCATGCTATCTCCCGTGTCCACGTCATGGACACACCAGTTGGTGATACCGGGGGTCAGGGAGAACAGAGATGCAAACTGACCCAGCACATGGCGACAGTCCCTCTGCTGTTCTGGGGTCAGGGTGGGCGAGAGGACCACTCCATCCACTGACCCATCTTGCTCCTTAGCTTCCAGGAGGTCAGGAAGAGGATCGCTATCCTCCTCCATCCCTGCATCTGTAGCAAGTAGCATTGTTATTTCAGACCTCTCAAAATGGGGTTTGAGGCGGTTCACGTGTAGGACCCTCATGGGGTTCCTGGGAGATCGCAAGTTGACCAGGTAGGTCACCTCACTCTTGCGCTCCACCACCTCATATGGCCCAGTCCACTTGTCTTGGAGCGCGCAAGGCTCCACTGGTGCCATCACCCACACCATCTGCCCAGGTTGAAATTCCATCAGAGTGGTATGCTGGTCATACCACCTCTTCATCTCATCCTGGCTGGCTTCCAGGTTCGCCTGAGCGAGGGCCCGGAAGCGCTGTGTCTGGTTGCAGATGGCCAGCACATAGCTGAACACATCCTGGGGGGTTTTCCCAGGGGATTTCTCCCAACCCTCCTTCACCAGACTGAGAGGTCCTCTAACAGGGTGCCCGTACAAATGCTCAAAGGGACTGATCCCCAGAGACTTTTGTGGTACCTCCCTGTAGGCAAATAATAGGCATGGCAAAAAGACGTCCCACTTCCGTCTCATGGGCTCTGTCAGCCCCATGATCATGCCCTTCAGGGTCCGGTTGAACCTTTCAACCAACCCATTTCCTTGAGGGTGGTAAGGAGTGGTGAACTTATAAGTTACCCCACACTCCTCCCACAGAGACTTCATATACCTGGAGATGAAGTTGGTACCCCGGTCAGATACCACCTCTTTGGGGAAACCCACACGGGAAAAGATCCCCATCAACGCACGGCCCACCACCGGGGCTGTGGTTGTCCTGAGAGGGATAGCCTCCGGGTACCGGGTGGCATGATCCACCAGGACCAGGATGAACCTGTTGCCTAAGGCTGTCCTGGGGTCCAGTGGCCCCACAATATCTATCCCCACCCGCTCGAAAGGGGTGCTCACTACAGGAAAAGGCTGGAGAGGGCCTTTGCATTTTCCTCCAGCCTTGCCACTTGCCTGGCAAGTCTGGCATGATTTACAAAAGGAAGCGACGTCCGTCTTCATTCCGGGCCAGTAAAAGTAGGTGGCAAGCCTTTGTCGGGTCTTGTCCTGCCCGAGATGTCCTGCAAGCGGCACGTCGTGAGCCAGACCCAGTAGGAAGTCTCTGAACCCTGCGGGTACCACCAGGGTACATGATCCACTGGGCTCAGCAAACCTAGGCTCACTGTACAACAAGTCATTCTCCCAGTAGAGAAAAAAGTTCTTCGGATCAGCACCTGCTGCCTGGTCTGCAGCCTGGTGCCGCAGACCTTCAAGAGTAGGGCAAGTCTTCTGCGCACGGCAGAACTCCTCTCTGGAGGGACCACCCTCTTGCTGCCAATGGGTCAGCTGAGGTATGTCTCCCAGCTCAGCTACCTGTTCCCCTGTAGGCTCCAGGGCATCCCCCGTAGGTTCTGCTCCTTCCTGGACCGTGGGAACAGTGGGGGTGGACGCACCACGCCCCTTGCCCTTCCTCTTTCTGGCAGGGACCTGGGCCACTGTTTCAGGCTCCAGGTCTGCTTCACAACCCTGTCTGGCTGCCATGGACCGGGTGGTCACACAGACCCACTCAGGCAAACCCAACATCTCCAAATGAGCCTGGCGTTCCACCTCCCTCCATGGGGAACTCTCCAGGTCATTACCTAGCAGACAGTCTACTGGCATGGATGGACTCACAACAACTCTGAGAGGACCTGAGACCCCCCCCCCCACTCAAAGGGAACATGTGCTACCTTGCAAAGGCGCACAGAGTTGTCAGCTGACACTACTGGGTGAAGTACGTCTGGAATGATCAGCTCCTCAGGGACCCACTGACACCTGACCGTAGTCACACTGGCTCCAGTGTCTCTGAGAGCCTCCACCCTCCTCCCATTGATGGTCACCCACTGCCTGTACTTCTTAGTGTTATCAGGGAAAGGGGTTTCCTGGACCATCTCTGTGTCTCCTAAAGAGACAAGGGACATAACTGCTAATCCCTCCAAATCGCTAGAAATTAAATCCCCACCAAAAGCTACACTAGCTATACCCGGGGTTGGAACACCAGAGGGTGGCTGGGATTTCTTGGGACCCACAGGAGACTTGTGACCCAATTCCTGACAGTGATAACACCTAATGGGACCCTTGTTATCCGACCTGCCCTTAGGGGGCCAGGTTGGTTTGGGTTTTGACTTGGGGGGCTGGGACTGGTTACCCTAGGAACTGTTTTGGGGCCCTTGTGAGAACTCCTTTTGGTTACCCTTGTCCCCCCCACTCTTCTGCTGGGGACCCTGCCCACCTTTGGCAATGGTACCCACAATTCCTCTGTGGACCCTGGAACTGGTCCAGCGGTCCGCCTCCTTAGCAAGCTCAATGGGGTCCGTCAGCTTGCTATCTAACAGATGCTGGCGCAGCTCTGGAACACATAGACTACTCAAGTGCTCCCAACTAATTAAATGTAACAACCCCTTATAATCAGTTACCTTGCTGCCCTTCATCCAACCTTCCAGTGCCCGCGAGTACAGATTCACACACTCCATCCACGTCTCAGACTCTTTCTTCTTGGAGTTCCTAAACTGCAGTCTATACTGCTCTGGAGTAAGTCCATACCTGAGACATAAGGCCTCCTTCATATTGGGGTAGGTCATGGCACCTGCTAATTCTAAGGGCTCTAGAGCACTCCTCCCAGAAGCCTCAAAATGTTTCCACAGGCCCGCCCCCCAATGCTGTTCAGGCACCCCATTCATTCTCAATGCAATTTCATATGATGTAAACCATGCATAGATATCCTCACTCCTATTGTAATTCTGTACTAAATCTTTGGGGATATATACTTTACCCCCCTGCACTGGCTGTGCGCTGCCACCATTTGAACCGGACTCCACCTGCTTGGCCTTGATGTCCAGTTCTCTCATGCTCACTTCATGAGCCAGAAGCAATTTCTTCTCCTCCAAGGCACGGGCATTCTTGCTCTCCTCCGCCGCCTTGTCTGATTGCTTCATTTTCATTTTCATTATTTCCAATTCATGGTCTCTCACCCTTTGATTCTCCTCCAACTCCTCTGGAGTGAGCCCCCCACTGGAATGGGAGCTGCCAGCCCTTGAGACTGCTCTGCCCACGGGCAGATCTTGGGGAACAAAACCATCCTCTTCATCTGCATCATCCTCCTCTTGGGCCTCCCACCAGGCCTTCAGGACATTTTGGAGCTCATCCTTTCTAGCTCCGCTTTTAAAGGGGCAACCACGGTCTTTGCAGAATTGCTTGAGTGCTACCACTCCGTATGAATACAAATCCGCAATGGAAAACTCCACTTCTGCCTTCTCACTTGTTGCCACCTGAGACATGATGCTCTTGAAGAGTTACTCAAAAATAGAAATACAGTCTGTGGTTGTCTATTGGTCTGCACTCCTAGTGATGTACACCAATTACTGTGGGTCAAGTACAAATACAAGTTCAATCCTCACCGCTGACCACCAATGTTAGATCTGGGGGTCTCTAGTTGGCAGGGTAGGTACCACTGTCCAAGTAGGGACCCTTGCTTCTAGTCAGGGAAAGGGGGATACACTGTTAAGATAACCCCTGCTCACCCTCTAGGTAGCTTGGCCTGAGCAGTCTAGGCTATCAAAGGCAATGTGTAAAGTATTTGTACCAACACTCACAGTAACACAGTGAAAACACCACAGATTTACTCCACACCAGTTTTAGAAAAATAAGGTATCTTTACTAAAAACTTCACAAGACCAAATACTACAGACAAACCAACATATAATTCAAAAAGGTTACTTTAAAGATAGTTCAAGAGTTTGCAGAAAGTACTCCAGGATGTAAAAGTCAGTGTCTTGCACAATGCGACTCTCAATGCACAAAATGCGACACTTTCGTGCCCAACAGTACCTGTAGTTGCGATAAGGTTCCCAAAAGCTATAACAAGGAAGATGGCAAAGGCGATGCGATACTCCTGAGATCCTGGGGAGGCTTTGCAGCAGCCCTGCTTCACGCAGCAGAGGTGGATGCGCCGGCTCCGATCTGTAAGGGGAGGATGCGATGACTTTGGCTTTCGTTGCGTAGGTTTCTTAGGGGGAAGCTTCACGCACAGGTTCGATGCAACACGCGTCGATGTGGCACGATGTGCGGCGCAGCGTTGACTTCCGGCGCCGCAACTCTCGATGCGACACGGAACGGGACTCTGCGTCGATGCACACGATGATTGGAGACTTTCACTCACCGGCAGTGGTGCGGCTCGCAAACTGGTTCTGCGACGACCCTCAAAATGTCAGGAATCTTCACGCTTTGGGACGATGCTCGACGCACTCGGCGATGCGGGGACCCTGCGTGTTGCGATGGTGCCGCGATGAAATTTTCCACGCACTCTCGTTCTTGCGACACGCAATCGGATGATGCGTTGGGTACCAGTTACTCTTTTTCACGCTTCTGCTTCCCAGCTCCCAAAACACAGCAAAACGACCTCCTGAGGCCCCAAGACTGGGCAAGCACTCCAAGGCAGGTCAGAACTCCTTCAGCAGAGTTCCAGGGGAGCTGGTTGTGAAGTCCTTTTGTTCCTGGGACTTCTTAACAGGGAGCCAGCTCGTCTCAGGCCCTTGGAGATCAGAATCAAAAGAAGGGGACACAGCAAAGTCCTTCCCCTCTCCTTGGCAGCAAAGCAAAACAGCAAGCAGGCAGTCTTCTCCTCTTCAGTCCTTTTCAGCTTTCTCCTTGGCAGAGGTTTCTTCTTAGTTCCAAAGTGATCTAAAGTTTAGGTGTCTGGGGTCCTCTTCTTATACCCCTCCAAGTCTTTGTCTCTCTTTGTTCCAGTGGGGGGATTCCCCTGCTCAAACCGGTTCCTGGGTGTGCTCTGCTCTGGAGCACCTGGTTCCTTTCAGAGTGAGGGGCAGGGTCGTTAGACGCTCAGCAGGAGGTGGAGCCTTCTTTGTGCCAGCAGAGGCAGAGTCCTCAGCCTGGCCAGCAGGGGGTGGAGCCAGCTTTGTGTTTGTCAGGGGCAGCCCTATTCAAACCCAGGGACTACTCCTCCCACCCATCTAAAGCAGATCTCCCTATTCACCCTGCTGCTGACTCATCCAGGCTCCTGGAGCCACCCAGCCCATCACATGACACCAGTCAGCCAACCAGCACACAGGCACACAGGAAGGTTAAACAGGAGAATAGCTACTTTCTAAAAAGTGCTATTCTCACACAGTGGCAAAGTGCCCAAAGCATCTAAACCAGCAAAAACAAAATCCAGCATAGCATCAAAAATACAGGAGGTAGAGGCAAAAAGTCAGGGGTAACCACGCCAAAGATGCCAGGTCTAACAGTCGTTGTATATGCTGAGGTGGGGGTCAAAATCTACAGCTTGCTATGCTAAACTTTGCACAGACTACAAAGCCATTCAGGAGACCTTTCTCTGTCCCAAAAGGGGGTGCCTGTTTCAGTTGTCAACACCTGCCAATGGAAGGAATCGATGCATTGTTGAAAGCTGCCAATAAAAATATCCGTGGCCCTATTGAATATACCCATCTTTGCAAGATTGTATGATTTGTTGCTTTTTTTTAAACTCATCATAAATTTTCGTTTTACCCAGCTATCCCCTAACTCTACTTTTCAGATGCATTGAGCTTTTGCTGCTGCCAATCTGGCTTCTCAGCCTAGTAAAAGCCTCGTTATTTACGGCTCCAAGATGTTACACGGTCCAAAGCAGTCACTCCACTTCCTACCTGAAACCTCACGTTTGCCATGCCAAAGAAGACTGCCTTTCATCCATACTCCTAGGTACTTTCCAAGACCAGGGCTTAAAGTGGGCCGGGTCTCACCGGGTCGGAGCACTGGCAGCTTTTTTAAGGGGGCCTCAAAATGGGTCTCTATCGGGCTCTATTTTGTGCCCTGGCACAGGCGGTCCGTGTTTTTTTCCCGGACTGCAGTGACAGCAGGCACATCGATGTGTGTGTGGTGAGCGTTGTAGAGGAAGGGAAATCCTTTAAAGAGAGTTATTTTCTCTCTGGATTTCCCTTCTCTTTTTGAGACTCAGGAGCAGCAACATTGCCGTGGTGTCACCAGGGCTTTAAGTGGAGGCGTTTTCAATATTATATACAAGCCATAGTTGCTGCTTATTTATCTTATGCAGCTAGCAACCATTGACAAAGTCAATAGTCCTGACTTGTAGGTATGATGTTACTTGTTGTATCATATATCTAGATACAGTGACAGAAAGAGCAAAAAACAAGTGGGGCAGCACACTGTGCTAAACACAGATTTTTAGCTTATGTGTCTTTGAACCACGCCCTTAATTACATTAACCACACCCCTTTGAGAGAACCCCCCCACAGTTTTTTCATCCCACTTAAAGCCCTGTCCAAGAGGATGCATCAGACAAAGAGGAGAACCCTAAACAAGGGAATGGAGACCGGGGAGGGTAGTATAGTCTAGGGTGACTAAGAATAGGACTCGTCATAACCCTGGGCGTAGTTCGCGAAGTAGCGCTACGTGTAGCTACGCAAAGTGCACTTCGCACTATGCGAGCTACGCGTAGCACTTCGCGAACTACGTAGTACCCTGTTCGCACTGTGCAAGATGCCGTTTTCAATGATTGCACAGTGCGGACAAGCATCCGGCACTGTGCAATCATTGAAAACGGCATCTTGCACAGTGCGAGCTGTAGTTTTCTGCCGCTCGAGTAGATTTTTACTCGAGTGGCAGCTTTCTCAACGCGGACTGGTAGTTTCTCATCGCGAGCAGTCGCGAGCATACGCGACCACTTGCAATGAGAAACCTGACCTCCCCGCGTTGAGAATCTCGCCGGGAGCTTTATTTTCCACGCTCGCGATTGGCAACTTGATGTTGCTGATCGCAAATGAGGAAAAAGTCTCGCCGGGTTGTCATTTTGCTTGCTCGCGGTCGCCAACTTGACGTTGAGGACCGCGAACAAGCAAAAAATGACCGCTGCACTACGCTATGCTACGCTACGCATGTTTGCACTGTGCTACGTGCAATTGCCGTAGTGCGAAGTAGCGCAAACTACGCGAGCGTAGCGTAGTGCTTTGCCCAGGGTTAGTCATAATGAAGATAACCAGCAGGTAATCAATGTGCTGTCCCTGGTCCCTCTTCCTGATATCAGTCTTTACCTAATATACGGAACAAAGTACCCCTCCCCCCACACCCGGAACAAGGGAACAAGTCGTCGTTCAGCCGCCATTCCCGCCTCCTGCCCCCCCCCACTCATACCTGCACCAGGTGGCAAAGTTAGGGGCCGCCCAGGTTGGTAGTAGGTCTCGCTACTCCACTGACTCGAGGGCTTTTCAACAGCCTAAAATACAGTGATAGGGTTTGAGGTTCTGTGCTTCAATTTTTAGCCAGGTAAAGACAAAGCTGGAGACGCAAAAGGAGACTAGGCACCAATGTATTACTTAATATGGCACTATATTAAATATATTAAATAGAAACCCTAAAAAATGCATACACATCTATATCCAATGTTTTGGTTGTGATATCATCACTCACCTGTGATAAGAAAAAGCTATCACTACCGTATTGTATGATGTAGAACATTTAAGGTGTGATGTTGAAATGCTTCTGCCAGAGCATGTAAACTGAGAGCAGATCACTAAACGGAGAACTGCAGCTGCTGCGGAAATAAACAGCTAGGGCGAAACCGGTCCCAGGCTGCTTGTGTTCCAGTTCAGGGAAGACCAGTTTGGGCTGGACTGTTCTCATTGGAGCCGGGGAAAGATGATTTGCATATGGCTGGGTCCTAACTGAAATGGCATGGTGTGCAAAAAAATGAAGGACTGGGATTTGGCCACGATTAGCTACTAGTGGCTGAGAGTGATTCAAGCATTTCATCCATCACCTTTTGCATACTTTAGGGCTAAAGTAAATAAAGCAAATATTAGCTATTCCGCTCCTGTCTGGACCTTTTCCCTGGGTTATTCTCTTTCTTTAGCTGCCAGGTAGATGTTAATGGCCACAAATGTGTTTATTGCACAAGAAAAGCAGGCATTTATCAGCCAAAGAAAACCCGTCACTCTTTCAGAGTTCCTTCAATTCACAAACATCGGAGACCCTAACACTGCTCTAAAGACAGACAGCCAGGTCCAAAGACGGACAGGAAAGCTATTGGAATAACAAGCACTGGCATAGCAAGAAAGCTATGAATAGTGCGTGGGTCGGGCATGCACATGCAATATACATGTGAAAAGTATTGGTTTTGCCAATGCTTGTTTGCTCGCTGCACTGAGAAGACAGTACAGAGAAAATAATCACACCCCAATGCTGCTTGGCAAACCACCAACTGATTTTAGATCTATTTAATTCCATCGGAACTGACAGGACACACCCAAACAACCACTAGAAAAAGGGGGAGACTAAAATACTGGTGTGTGCTCATGCTAGATGTTACTGACAATGTCTCAAGCCAAGTGCTGCGTTCTGGAGTAAAAGAAGCAAATGGCTGAAGCAAAGGTAGAATAGAATACAATATGCTTGCAATGAATGGCACAAGCAATATACACGTCAAGCTTAAGAAGCATTGGCAAAGCCAATAGGTCTCAGCCCGGAAAGCTACTGGTTTTGCTAATGCTTTAAAAAAAAAAAAATTCTGCCACCCTTAAAACACGTGTTTCTGCAGTGGCCATCTTGAAGCAGGTTTGTAAAAAGTTCAAAATGTGTTAAAAGATGGCTACCGTGGATGCAAGTGCATCCACATTGACAATCTTGTAAATCATTCAAAGATTACCTTTGTAGATGCACATTTATCTGCAGTGCCATCTTTAAATGGTATTTGATCAAATTAAACAACCCCTATTCCTAGATGCACATTATGCATTGTGTGCATGTACAAACAGATGCCTACCTTTGAAAGGTGAAGACACAGTTTTAAGATGGCCATCTACAAAGAGCGCAGTTGCGGCGTATAATATATGTGTATATATATATATATATATATATATATATATATATATATATATATATATATATATATATATAGTATAGGGCCAGGAGGAAGGAGCAGGGAAAGAGAGAGAGATACAGAGGGATAGAAAATAGTACCCCCCATGCAATGCAAAGCACGGACTCACATCAGCAGTGAAAGGTTACATTATCCAATCAAAACACTGTGGGCCTCATTTACAAGTCCATTGAGCCTCCTGAGCTTCACTTTTTATGATACACCGGTGGCGCAGTGTGCCTGCCCCTATTTACAAGGCCACGTAAAGTCGGTTGTATGACGTTACAACGCATGCCATTACCCTGCATGCCATTACAACGCATACCTTTAACCCGACTTGCTGTCGGGGGTGCTCTGGAAGTTAGAATAGTACAATTTACTATTCCTACTCCAGTTCGTGCAACAGTAGGGAAGGTGTTGGAGTTAAATCCAAGACCTTCTACCCCCTGCAACATGTCTTTCGCGTTGTAACGACAAGCGAGGTAATGGCATGTATTGTAACGTATGCGTTGTAATGGTTGTTTTCCCGTAAAGCCACCCTGCGTGACTATTCATGGCCTTGTAAATATGGGCCCCTTTCACGCATTATTCTGCATGAAATGCATGTTCCATGGGTGTTGCTGTGGGTGTTCCAACGCAATATCCAAGGAACCAGGCACATTCCCAGATTTACAAATTTTAATAAAGCTGGGAATGCATCAGAATCCTACGCCTCCCAGGGGAGGCGCAAGAGTGGTGCAACGAGGAGAAATACTATTATTTCTCCTCGTTTTCACCTCTTTCAATGCATGCTGCATTCTGCAGCATGCATAGGAAGAGAAAAATGACACCAATGATTGTTTTTGTGCCGGAAGGTGGCCCTTCCTGCTCAAAAGCAATCATCCACGCAACGCAGGCATTCTTGAATCATGATGCAAGGGTGCCTGCGTTGGCACATGGCAGCCAATTGTGCGCCAGCGCAGGGGAAAGCACACAGATGCACCGTATTGTTGTTAATACAACGCATCCCTGTGCTTTTAAAATGATGCAGCTCGGCGCAACAAAATAGCATGCGGTGCCGCACTGCGTCATTTTTTGTAAATGAGGCCTTGTGAGACCAAAATGGTCCTAGGTGGAATAAATTCGAGAATAGGAAGGAAATATATTGAATCAGGAGCAGAGAAGCAACAAAGACAACAAAGCCATCCAATCACGAGCGTGGGGCTCACTCAAAGATCACTTGTAAATATAAGTAATATATTGGCAGCAATAGGTTTCCACTCCAGGATATCTGTTTCAGGAAACAATGAAATACAGGTATCCTGTGTCCAAATGAGACAAAACAGGAAGAGGCGATGTGTGGGGCCCTCTTTATACAATGGATAACAGGGAAGCATCCAAAAAGACTGTCCATTTTAGTTGGCCATTGGAGTAGTCATCCAATGGGGGATGCCAATCTCATTAACTAAGGACTGGAGCAAGGAGGAGAGAAAAGGTGGTAGTGAATTTATTTCATTATTTTTCTAACAGGGTCTTTGCTCATTTATTCTGTTTAACACTTTATCAAGCCCTATCTCAACTTGACTCAGCCCTACCTCTTTAATTTCCCACTTTTCATCTAGAAACCAGACTTATAAATGAACTTGCCATTCTCAAAGAAAATAATTAATGGGGAAGAAACAGAAAGATGTGCCAGTGGCCTCACTGTTCCCACTCTTTCCTTTACTCGTTTTGAAAACATGACCTTGAAGGACAATCCACTTTGCTGCGCTTGCTCTTGTTTTCTGCCTGTCATTGTATGACCGAGGCAACCTGGGACCCTGGAGGACACACATCACCAATGTTCCCCTTGTCTCCTAAGGAAGACGTCAGAATCAATAAATGAGAGTTGTGTTTCCACTGAAGGAAACAAGCAAAAAAATGAAATGGAATGTGCTCAGAGTAATTGCGAGAGGCTCAGATTGATGCCAGAGTTACCATCCATCAGAGGTCCAAATTGTGAGACTGCCTCTGGGCTTTTTGTTTGTCTTGGGGTGCATAAACTGTTTGGTGTCGGCAGTAATTTCGCCTGTCAATGGTAAAATATGTTGGTGATTTTTAAGTTTGTTGGACCAAATGTTATTAACTGGAATACCACTGCCAACAAAGAAGAAAAAATATTAGGTCAATCTTGTGCTAATATAAGGCACTGAGCATTTTAACACTGGCACATTAAAATACATCTGGTATATTTTAGTGTTGATGAATTCAAATACCACACCAATGTAGCCAGTATCACTAAAAACTGTTCAAGTGAGCTGGCCAGATATGTGGCAAAATTATTACTGATTCAAAACACCTAGGACGTGATTAAGACCGTCTTGGGACCGTCATTGCGTCAGTGTCAGAATCACCGCCGCACCATTGGTGGTCCGACTGCCCTGTTACTATAAATGCGGTTTCATAGATGAAAGACCGCTGCGTCCTGCAGCTTCAGCCAGGAATTCTCGACTGCGGCTCTGGGATAGGCCAGTGCCTCTGTCGGAGGGCAAACTGCCAGTGTTACCAATGGCCCAATTATGAAGTGCCTTCCCAATGGCGTGACTGTGGCAATCCAACAAGGCAAAACCAAAGGGGATGACGGACGGAGTGTTGAACATTGCAAGCACTCACCCCCAGTCAACTGATCTGGGTTTGATCCATCATCATTCTTTAGCTCACTCCCCCACTCCAGTTCAGACATGGCCATATGCAAATCAGTCTGACCCTGTGTCTCATAGGAACAGTCCACCCCGAACTGCCAAGCTATGTCTTCCCTGGCCCAGAAACAAGCACCCTGGGACCGGTTTCGGGTTCATAACCCTCATCAGCCAGGCTACCTTGAATCCAGTGGCAAAGTGGGAAAGGGACCCACGTCTGGGCATACCCTGTCAACTTAGGGCGAACAAAGCAAAGCCAAAGGGGATGATGGACGGAGTGTTGAACATTGTAAGCACTCACCCCCAGTCAACTGATCTGGGTTTAATCCATCATCATTCTTTAGCTCACTCCGCCACGCCAGTTCAGACTTGGCCATATGCATATCAGTCTGACCCTGTGCCTCATGGGAACAGTCCAGCCCGAACTGCAAAGCCATGTCTTTCCTGGACCGGAAACAAGCATCCTGGGACCGGTTTCGGGTTTATAATCCTCATGAGCCAGGTTACCTTGAATCCAGTGGCAAAGTGAGCAAGGGACCCATGTCTGGGCATACCCTGCCAACTTAGGGCGAACAAAGCAAAACCAAAGGGGATGATGGACAGAGTGTTGAACATTGCAAGGACTCACCCCCAGTCAACTGATCTGGGTTTAATCCATCATCAACCACCACATCTGAGCTGGCACAAATGGAGGGATATAAGGTAGAATCTCACCTGAACTCAGCTTCACACGTCCTGTGCCAACATGGAGTTGATCATATACATACTGCCGCTGATGCTCCTGCTTGATAACTTCCAAAACCCACACCCTCATGGATGCAACTGACGGTAAACTATATTCTTACCGATTTCCATGAACTCCTCAGCACATTGGTTCCCCAACATTGACCTGGTAAGGGGTTTGGGGTCCCTGGGCCAAACATATTTTGTGGGCCAGTGTTCCGAATTGTTCAGAATTTATGATCCAATTAAACCTCAATTATGCCCTCTTTGGCCAGATCACTGACACTGCAGAAGCACACTCTACTAAAGGCAACCTGCACCGACTTTGGTGGAATACTCCAGTGAAATTTGAAGTAAGCATGTACCATGAACTGCATTCACCAGAATGCTAAGGGGCGAACTGTGCTGGGAGGTGAAGCAGTGTGCTCCCACCCCTTCCAAAAGGCAACATGTGTTCACATCTCATAATCAGGGATAGTGATGTGTGCATTAAATTGTGTTACACAACATCACCTCCTCATCACGATCACACCTACTGATGTCTATGACACCCTCACATTGCTCACATGCTAGGTCCTATTGTGATATCAAAGATACATCTCTATAATTGAAAATAAAACACACCTTCTCTGCTAAATCCCTTTTTTGGACTCTCAGCAATACCTGCATTAAAAGGCAATGTCAGGTAAAGGGGATTCCAAATAATCAGTGTGAGAAGCATTCAGTAAAGACTCTATGCAGAATAGGGTTGCCTCTACCAGGGGAACCCAGGAAAGGCTGGGGCCATGGGCCACAGTCCACTTTGCACATGCCTCAAAAACTCTATGTGGACAGGACCTGCAGATTGAAGGATACCAGGGACAACCACTAGCGTAACCAAGGGCCATGCATATGTGGTAAATGTGTAAGTGCAAGTCACGAAAGCAAACACAGCAGTAACAGCATTTGCCACACATTTTGGTAAAGTAGATGTAAGGTAGACACATGAAAATGGACACATGTCCATAACAATGTCTAAAAGGGTATGACAGTGTAACACTCTCCATATGTGGATAAACAAATATCTAACTTACATACATCAAACACATATTCAACCTACATCATAGGGAGAAGTGTAAGCTAAATGATGTTAACATTGACCAAGTCAAGCTAAAATACTTACCATATGCATATGAAATACCACCAATGCAATGTCAGCTCCAAATGGAATTCATCCCGCATATCTATCCAATAAATATTTCCCTTTGTCCTGTGTGGCTCTAGATCTGGTTCCAAGGTCAGATCATACTAACCACTTGAAATGGATCAGCAATCAGGGTGAAACAAACACAACCGTGGTCACACATCACAAAGTATCCATTATAACATCATGTAGGTAGAAAAGTAATGGCAGGACAAATGTGTTCAAAACAAAGCAAATGATTAATTTTGCAAACACATTAAAATGTACTAAACCCAAGGCCAATGGCCAGTCCATTGCCAGATTGCATGATCCAGCACACTGCTGTGCCACTAAACTTGCTCTCCATGACACTTCCAGGGAACCTCATCACAAAGGGGCATCCATTGGCCATGGCAGGCACCTCGAAGTTGTTATTTGGGAGGGTTGGGTTGAACTTGGGAGGGGTGGGTTTTGTTTTGGGATGGGTGTCTTTGGTTTTTGGAGGGGTTTTGGTGTTCTTTAGGGTAAGGCTGGGTTTAATAGAGGATCAGGTTTACAGGGGTGGATTGGGATGTAGAAGGGATGGGTTGGGGTGTGGATGATGTCCTTTTGGCTTTGGGAGGGGGGTCGGGTTTGACAGGGCAAATAAGCCACTTTCACAGTGAAAATGGGCAGGATTTTTGGGAGGGGTTGGAAGGTAGAGGGAGTGGAAGTGTCTCTTGTGGGTGGGTGTGTTGTTGGTGCATGTGTCTGTGTGTCTGATGTGTCTTGTTTCTGTTTTGTAGGTGTCTGTTGTGTGGGTGAGTGTGTGCGGTTGCATTTTTTAGGGGGGTGCTCTGGACGTGCTGGGTATGCTGGGTGTTCTGGATGGGTCTGTGGGTGGGGGTGTGGTCTCTGTTGTAATGCTGGGGCATGGATGAGTCTGTAGGAGTGGTGTCAGGGGTTATGTTCGGTGTTGTGGATGAGTCTGTGGGTGCAGGTATGGTATCTGTGGTGAGTGGATGTGTGCTTCTGTGTTTTGTGGTGTTTCTGTTTGTGTGTGCTGCTTAGGGATGTTGAAGTGTGTTCATGCAAATGTGTGTGTGTGCTTGGGACATGCATGGGAATAGGGAGCTTGGATGGGGAAGAGGCAAGAGGTGGAGTGGAAGTTTGTGATGGGTAGAAAGCTGCCTTGAGGGAGGAGGCCAGAGCCTGGAAAGGTCGCTGTGGCCCAGACATAGCACTGTCTGGCCCACAGATGGTGGCCTACCTTCCAGGTAGGCCACCATCTGTTGCAGTTGGCTGCCTTGTACCTTGATGGCATTCTGTAGTGCCATCTGACCCACAGGGATGTTTCTCAGGATGGCAATAGCCTCCCTATTCATAGCAATGGGGATCACAGGGGCAGAGGCTGAGGTGCCTGGAGCAAAGGAGATGGCTCCCTTCTTAGGGGAATGGGCCCTGCCAACTGGGTGGGGAGCAACAGGGATGGTAGAGATGGAACTGGGGGTGGCGGACAAGGATGGTGTAAATACAGGTCCTGTAGGGTCTGACACCAATAGGATGTGTCCAGTGGAGGATACGTCTGATGATGAAGAAGTTGACCTTCCGTCCTCCATGGCACTCTGGTCACCCACTGGGCCACTGGCACCCTCCGTGTCTGTCTTGTCACGAATTGTGTCACTGTGGCCAGCAGCTTCACCAGCGATGTTGGACCTGTCTCCTCCGCTAGCCTGGGATGATGGTAAAATGAAATTGAAAATAAGCTTATTGAATGTGCAAGAACACACAAGACCAACAGCTTTGATCACATAACATTAATAAAGTGTACAGAAGACTTCAGCTACAAGATTCACTATAGTGGCTTCAAACTTAGCATGAGCACATGCATGCATGCTCCATGACCTGTCAACAGTTGCTCACAGTGAAGTCATAACCACAAACACCTCCAATTGGATGAGTCAAGTTATCCCAAACTCATCCTCATGTATCTTGTAGGATACGTTATCACCTTGTATAGTTTAGCTCTAGTATACCTTAGTAACCTGAAATCACCAGACAGGATGACAGTGACAATTGCATTAATACAGATTCCACACAAGGTCTTGAAATCAGAAAAAGGTCATATACCTAATTCCACATCATGATGAAATGATGATCAACTAATGCAGCTATGCTGTACCAACATGTTGACACTTCCTAATAGAAACTTCCTAATATGTCCACTGTCAGAATAGTCTCATGAAAGCTGTACTTCAGTACATTCGCTATGTAGCACGTGTAACACAGAAAAGTAGACTGGAGGCAATCTGGCCCAAATATCTGGTAGATTTGTCTGCACATATCCACAGCATAATGAATCACGTAGGCCTATGGAGATCCCCAATCCAGCTTGGTACTGGTGAGAACACCGTTCTTGTATTGCATACCTAAAAGCCAATAGACCATTGAAGGTTGTTGAGGCTCAGAGAATCTCCATTACATGAAGAGGTAGTTTAATCTGTGTCTCAATGGGAAGGCACCTCACAGTACTTTTTTGTCTCACAAACACAAATTCCATTGTATTACTGAGTGTAGACACCTACATATGATCCCCATATTTCTGCATGTCACTCCCTGCTGCATGTCACCAGTCAGGGAATGACCCTTGACAAATCAACATTTGCAATTCATATAACTGCATGCTCCCACATCAATGGCATGGAAATTCGCATTGTGAGCAATTACTGTAAGTCTATCTGCCATGCCTTTCACTGCCTCATCAATTGGACCTGACTAATAACAATGAGTAATAGCTTAGGGTATGTGTGGCCCACCAACCAATATCCACACACTCCTGTCTGTGGTATCACATGAACTGTATACCCATCATAAATAAGTATTGTCACATACAGATTGGCCTACACACACATTAGTAATGGAATCAGACGTCAACTTATAAAGAGACATAGCTCAAGTATGAAACAGTAGTGCAGAAGATACTACAACAGGGAAAGGTACACATGCCAACATGTAGGCACTAATACTGATGGCCCCAGTGATGGTTTGCTATCTCATGTAACTGTACATTCCCCACTTACCAAGGGCAAGTATTGCTCAGTCACTGCATCCAAAGTTCACTGTATGCTATGTCACATGTAAGAAGGCCACCATCACATGAGATACAGCAGTGAGGCAGCATCGCTTCTGACACACTAAAGACAAGTGGCCTGTTTGGTACAATTGTCACCCACAACATCAAACAACATGAGCTGATTTATCACTTTACTCCGCCATGTGTCTGCTCCAGACAGTAAATTGGTAGTGGACTGGACTCTGCTGTATTCCTGGTCATAAAGACAATAGGCACAGCACATCAGCATGCACTTACTACCAGACCTACATAAACAAAACTCTTCTTTTGCGTCACACATGGCTCACCCCAATAATGATGGGGAAATGCCTGCTTATACCACACAAAGTTGGCAATGTAACATGTATGACTCTGGCCAGGACTCACCCCCTTGTTGCTGCTGTTGGGCCCTCAACTTCCCAGCAAGCTCTGGGGAGGCCACCAGCAGTATGCGGGCCATTAGGGGGGCCCCGTCCACATAGGAAGGACATATCCAGCTGGACCTTCGTGATCTTCCAGATCCAGTGCCTCAGGTCCTCCCATCTCTTACGGAAATGGACGCTGCGCCAGTGATAGACTCTCAGGGTCTGCACCTTCCGGGTGATGACTTTCCAAATGGACTGCTTCTGATGGGCGTTTTCCTGGATGAATACAACAGATGAATACACAGATTATAACTTCAAGCTTTAGGATATCTGTTTGGTTAACACACATTTTGTATACATCTAGCACAAGCATTAATCAATAGTTAACTACTGCATGTGTCATTCTCAAATGCCAAGCACTACAAAGACATGAATACACACTTTTGTAGTGATCTGCTGATTATCATCAACCCTGCTCATGACCTACACTGACTAAGCCAGCCTACCAACATCATGTAGCCCAGGGCCATCCTCCATATACTGGGATGTGAGCTACTATGAAACACAACGCACCAATATGACCTTCTGAAGGGTAAACTACTTGTGCATGACTATACAGACACTGTTGCAGCCAGGCCCCTTGACTTGATGCATAAGGTCCATACAGGTTGGTACCATAGTATAGGCTACATCCTAAGACTTAGGTCACAATGAAAGGGCTGGTATGTGTGACACTGAGAGCTTCCTCTCTGGGGATGTGTGGACACCTGGACTACTTACTGAGATATCATACTACATTGGATTGAGTTTGTGTGGTGTGTACTGCCATTACAGGACACAACGTTTGCCATATGTGGCACTGTTACAGGGATGGCATTTAACACACCATTGTATGTGTTGCTTGATTGGTTGATTGTAACAAAGCTGGTGATTCACATATCAAAATATCTTCTGAAGTAACCAACTATCTGTACTTTTAAATGTCACATGTGCAATAGCTCTGTACAATGCAAGCATTACTTGTGGAAAAGTGACAGCAGACCTGTGGGAGTAAGGGGTCTGTCATACGTAAATGTCACACAAGGACAATGTGAGTCAATGGAAAGAAGTATTAGGTCAGGGGGTTACCTCAGGCAACATTCTAAATGTAGTCCATATAAAAGTAATCAGGGCTATTATTGGTTCAGAAAACGAATTTTGGGAACATCCAAGGATCTGCAGGTCTGCAGGGAGATTACTCTGTGCATCAGTTGTATTGCACAGCAACTCTGCCCCAGCCTGGGCCGTGGTCCATACTAAACACAACTCATTGGCAGGTCTTGCTCTCTGCAGGCTGAGCATACTTATCCCACATGAACATCACATTTCCAACACTTAAATATATAAATGTACATCTTGTGGCCATCCAATAGGTGACCTCAAGGTTGTGCAGCACTTTGAAGTGGTCTGTGAGGTGTAGGTAGTTCTCAGACAACTGCTTGGCAAGCCGTGATCTGGGCTGAGTGATATGTGGGACTGTACACATAACTAGCATCATCCGCAACTGCTTTTTACAGTATACAAACACATGTCATTCTGTAAAGCCTATACCGTTTATGGCACATTTGCCATGATCTGGTGAGCAAATATATCATAGGTACACACAACACACATCACAATGGTGATGTTAAGAACAGAAAGTATGCTAGATACCAATCCATGAAATTATTGTCCTATGTAAGGACCACAAAATATTACAACAGTAATCTGAATTCACTCTGGGACTCAGAGCTGCATTGTAGCCTAAAGAAATAGAAAGGATGGAGTTTAACAGTGTAACATATGTGTGTGCAATAGTTACCTGCTCCTCCGGTGAGGATAGAGCTGGCCTTACAGGAGAAGCACTACCAGGTTCTCCATCTCCTCTGGAGAGAAGGCAGGGGCCTTCACACATTCTTGGCCTTGCCTTATTGCACCCATAGGTGGCAAACAGCAGCTAAAATGGAGGAGATGTTGATAGCAGCAGTGTCAGAAGGCCAGTGAGTTCTTAAAACTGCACTGTACATGTACATGTTCATCAGCGTAGACGGACACAGCGATTGGGCCGTGACCGAGCGGCTGCGTCTGGCATGGATGAAACCACCCACCGCGCAGTCGACTTCCACCGGCAGCAGGAGGTTCAGAATTTCCTAAATGCGATGTCAAGCATCTGCCATTTTAGCGGTTGGAACTACAGTATTGGTGACTGTTAATTGCGTCACCACCATTCCAAATGTGTTGTAACATGTTTACATGATGTTTTATTCCATTGAACTATAATTTGCCTTATGCAAATATCAGTGTACAATCAATCAATCAGTTGTTTGTTAAGCGCGACTACTCACCCGTAAAGGTCTCAAGGCGCTGGGGGGGGGGGGGTAGCAGGCTCCAGTCCATCAAGGGGGGGGGGTGTGTCAAAGAGCCAGGTTTTGAGGATTTTTGCAAAGATGGGGAGCGATGTTGTTTGTCTGAGGTGGAGCAGAAGGGCATCCCAGGCTCGGGCCCCGAGGAAGGAGAAGGAGCGGCCTCCCTATCTGGTCTTTCTGCTGTGGGGGACCACGGCGTAGGAGAGCTGGGTTGATCGTAGGGTCCTCTGGGGTGCGTGGAATTTGAGTCGGCTGTTCAGGTATGCTGGTCCGGTGTCATGGAGGGCCTTGTGGGCGTGGGTGAGCATCTTGAAGGTGACTCTAGCTTCGATGGGGAGCCAGTGGAGTGTGCGCAGGTGCTGGGAGATGTGGCAGTGTCTTGGCAGGTCGAGGACCAGTCTTGCGGCGACGTTCTGGATGTTCTGTAGCTTGCGGGTGAGGTTTTTGTTTATTCCAGCGTAGAGTGCGTTGCCGTAGTCGAGTCTGCTGGTGACCAGGGCATGAGTGACGGTCTTTCTGTGTTCGAGGGGGATCCATTTGAAGGTCTTACGTAGGAGGTCGAGGGTGTGGAAGCAAGAGAACGAGACAGAGTTGATCTGGCGGTCCATTTTGAGCTCTGAGTCCAGGATGATTCCCAGGTTGCCTGTGTGGTCCGTGGGGGTGGGCGGGCTTCCGAGAACGGGGGGCCACCAGGTGTCGTTCCAGGCATTAGGGTTTGGGCCCATGATGAGTACTTCTGTTTTGTTGGTGTTTAGTTGTAGCCAGCTGTTTTTCATCCATTTGGTGACTGCTTCCATGCCTTCTCGAAAATTGTGTCTGGCGGTATTGGGTTTGTTGAATAGGGAGAGAATGAGTTGGGTGTCGTCTGCGTATGACACAATGTTGAGTCCGTAGGTTCTGACGATGGGGGTGAGTGGAGCCATGTAGACGTTGAAGAGTGGAGGGCTGAGGGAGGACCCCTGGGGGACTCTGCCGGTGGTAGGTGTAGGGTCCGAGAGGAAAGGGGGGAGTCTGACCCGCTGCATCCTGCCGGAGAGGAAGGGGTGGATCCAGTTAAGGGCCTTGTCTTGGATCCCTGCGTCATGGAATCTGCGTATTAGGGTGCGGTGAGAAACTGTGTCGAATGCCGATGAGAGGTCGAGGAGGATGAGGGCTGCTGTTTCTCCTTTGTCCAGTACGTAGCGGATGCCGTCTGTTGCAGCGAGGAGGGTGGTTTCCGTACTGTGGTCTTTTCTGAAGCCGGATTGAGACAAGTCGAGGATGTTGTGCTCTTCGATGAGTGTGGCGAGTTGGCTGTTGGAGGCTTTCTCGATGACCTTCACTGGGAAAGGGAGCAGGGAGATGGGTCTGTAGTTTTTGAGGTTGGTGGGGTCCGCCGAGGGTTTCTTCAGGAGGGGGTTGACCTTGGCATGTTTCCAGTCGACGGGGAACATGGCGGTTGCCAGGGAGCGGTTGATGGTGTGGCAGAGCATGGGTGTGATAGTGCTGGCGGCTCTGTTGAAAATGTGGTGGGGGCATGCAACTGTGGGGGTCGCAGAGTGGATTGACTTCATCGTCTTCAGTGTGTCTTCGGTGGTGAGGGCTGTCCAGTTGTCGATCGCTTGCTTCAGGGTGTCGGGGTGGTTGGTGAGGGTTGAGTGTGTTGGTTGTCTTCGTCGAAGTTGTCGTAGATGCTCTTGATTTTGTGGTGAAAAAAGGTGCTGAGTTTGTCGCACAGGACTTGTGAGGGAGGGATGTCGGTGGACTCGCTGGTGGGTTGGGTGAACTCCATGATGATGTTGAAGACTTCTTTGCTGTTTTGTGCGTGAGTGCATTTCTATGCATAAACCCTATATTACCATAGTGCACTGTACACCGACGGTGACGGAATTCTGTACAATTCAAAATGTACAATATTAGGGTGCTCATGATACATGTTTGTATGTATAATGTGTACATTTCTTTGACATACACATGTCAGACCACAATGGAGATTATAGGTGGAGATGTTGGACAGTAGACAGTTATAATGTGAATAATGTGTAATACTTTCTGAACCAGTTATGTTTTGTCATGTGACGTTTGGCATACTCTACTTATATGTTACTCTGGACACTGAGACCAATGTTCTAAACTGTTTCCACTTCACAGATAGGTACCCTGGAAGAAGGAGGAGATGACAGCCTCCAGTGTATAGCCCATTTCCAGACCTCCAGACCATGAAAGAAGACCTTGTAATCAAGAAGTTTAATTTAAACAGGCAAATAATAAAGGACTTATGTCATCAGTTGGACCCTGATCTACTTCCTCAAAACACAATTCTCACATGTATCCCACCTATTTTGAGACTTATGGCAGTATTGCTTTTTCTGGCCACAGGCTCCTTCCAGTACACTGTGGCTATATCTGGTGGTATGTCACCACCAATGTTCAGTGATGCACTACAAGACATGCTTTCAGCAATGATGAGACACGTTGACAGCTACATCCAGGTCCCTAGACATGAGGATTTGGCCAATGTGAAGGGGTATTTCTATGGATTTGGTCATATCCCACATGTGGTTGGAGCCATTGATGCCACCCATATTGCTTTAGCGCCACCGCAAGCCAGGGAACAAGTTCATCAGAACAGGAAGCACTTCCACTCTCTCAATATGCAAGTTGTCTTCTTACCGGATTTTTTTACCTCAAACGTCTCTGCCCGGTTCCCAAGATCAGCCCATGATTCCTTCATACTGTGGAACAGCACCATACCCCAGCTTATGTCTCAATTACTACCGGTGAGGGCCTGGCTTGTTGGTAAGTATGATCTGTCCTAACTTCGCGTGGGTGATGTGATGTTGTATAATCACAAAGTGTGTAACGTATTTTTGCAGCTATGTCTGTCTTCCATTCAGAAGACTCAGTGTATCCCAACCGTCCATGGTTGTTAGCACTGCTGAGGAATCCAGCTACGCCAAGGAAAGTCCACTTCAATGAGGCCCATGGAAGAACACATCGGCCAGTGGAGCGGGCTTTTGGGCCCCTGAAGGCCAGACTCAGATGTCTCAACAAGACTGGCGGAGCCCTCCTCTACTCACCATTGGGTGGATAAAATCACTGTGGCCTGCTGCATGTTCCACAAGATTTCCCGGTGACTTAATACCCTTTATATCGCAGTGGATAGAGACCATGAAGTGCCACCAGGTGGTGATTCTGGAATGCCAAATGATGATGATAGTGGTGAAGAGTAAGGCGCCAACTTACATCAAGATCTTATCGACAACTTCTTCTGATGAGTATAAGTATGTTGTAAGATGTCATGAGTCTGACTATTAAAGCACCTCTTGTTGGGATGATGTGAGGAGCATGCTTAAGGAAAATATTAGGAAGCTAAAGCTCTAGCAAAATCTGTTGAAAAGTGTTTGTGAAGGAAGGTTTTGACATATGCTCACTTTATTGGTGTTGCTTTGTTTAGCTTAGATTTTTGTCATGGACTGTGTACTCCAGATGTTGACTATGTGAATGTAGTCATATGTATGGTTTCATAGCTGATTTCTTTGTTTGTAGTCTGTTTTAGGTACCTTCACCAGGTCATCTTCATTTGGACATTTCAGAGTTGTGAGATTAGCAGCTATATGATGCTGTTTGGACATACAAAGTGGACATAGATTGTTCTTGGGAATGACTGTCGCAGATTTAGGGTGCACAAATCCTGTACCAAGACAGCTTGCACAGTGATAGGATGGAAGTATTAAGGAATCCATAGGACTTGTTCTTGTTGTATGGTGGTCCTAATGCAATATATGTTGCATCATGTGCTCCAACAAAATGTTCTTTTGAGGCCAAATCATACTAGTTTCCCTTCACATTGGTTCAATCCTCATTGTATAGAAACTGTAAGTAGCTGTTGAGGTGTCTCCTCATTGTAGGCCAAAGTGTTTGTGGCACATCACTGATATTTGTTTGTGACATTCCACCTGATGGTGCAACGCTCGATTGGAATGACCCTGTGATCTGAAATTGTTGGACTGCCATGTGCCTGTTCATTGTTTTAAATGATGTGGGATTCCTTTTGCGAGCTAGGCAAAATGGCCCCAGCTGATGACATAGACCTATTTAATGTTGCCTATTCAGTAGGAAATTCTCTGATGTAGCCCTCCTTCTATGTTAAGGTCTGCACCTTAAAATGTAATCACTGACACACAATATTTGAATCTTGTATGATTTGCTATGTTTCTGACATCATGGCAGCCTATGATTGGAACATAGGAATAAAGATGTTATCAGACCAGACACTTGTATGTGTTGGTGTGACATGTTTGTGATCCAGAGTTAAACATTTGGTACATGCAACATATCCATGCTTACACAAGTAGCTTGTTTTGGCATTGTAAAGTTCCCATATGAGTACATACATACATTGCTAGATGTGAGAGATACTAGAGCAGGAAATTCGTTTCTGCCAAGAGTATTTATTGCAGTGAACAAGGAGAAAAAAAAATAGTGCAAAACCAAACAGGGAAAACCAAAAGTGAAGAAGTCAGTCATAGTGAATGAAACCATAGTTGTAGATACTAAATTGTCTGAAGTCCAAGGTCCAAATTACTACTCCCTTCAGAAAGGGAAAAGTATCCAGAAATATTCCACAAAGTGCATGTGTTGCACACACTGGAGGAAATTAAGGTTGAGGTTTCTTGCTGGCGGTGGTGGGCTTGCCATCTGCAACTCCTGGATGTTTGCTTGGACGTTTCCTCCTGCGGGAGTGGGGGGAATCTGCTGCTGTTGAGAAAGGGTTGTCTGCAGACGTGTCATCCTCTGACAGGGCCTCGCTTCCTGTGACTGCCAAAGATGTATATGGGCCGGATGTAGTTGAATCACAGGAAGAGGTAGACGGTGGTGAGAAAGCCATGCAGAGGGTGGGGTGGATGTCCTGCAGCACCCCAATGAGCTGTCCCATGTTGGTGTTGTGGGTGGTCAGCTCCTGGTATATGTCCCTCTGCAGCTGTTTAATCTCCTGGATTTACGTTAGTACATGGCCCATCGCACCTTGGGACTCCTGATAGGCTCCCAAGACTTGGTTGATGGTGATCTGGGTGTGCCCCCTCAGTGATTTCACTCAGAAGACCCACAGATACCCTCCCATGAATCCTACCACTGCTGGGCTGTGCCCTTGGCCCAGGCTGCACCCTCCCACAGGTTCCTGATTCCATATTGACTGGGTTGGTGATTGTCACCTCCGAATCTAGAACTGCGGGGTACATGATGTTAGTGACTGTGTTAGGTACACAGGTTGGGGGTACAGGGGTTGGCTGAGATGTTGCAGCTGGTTAGGGCGGTGTCGTTGTGGGCAGATTTAGACTATCTGTTGCCATCTGCCAAGGCTGCCAGGACGGTCATTCACGTCCACATTTGTGGTAGTCACTGAGGGCTCTATCCGGGGGTGGATTGGAAGTCTGTTTGATGGCTAAGCTCTGGACAGGTGCTGTGTAAGATTGACCTGTTCGGAAATAGAGAACATTGTTATTGGTGGAAGTGTGGTATCTACAGTCAAATGTTTTGTGTCACAGTAGGTAGAGACCTAGGAAAAACAAAATAGGTTGAGACTATTATTTTGCTATATTTCTGTGGTGTAGAACTTGTTAAGACGACATTTGGAGCCATTCATTACATGTGCTAGAATTGAGCTGCTCATTAAATGTGCTGATATGTTGCATTTTGAATTACCGGATAAACATAACATCTCCCAAACATTTAAGGCAACACAGTGAAGTAACAGGTGTATTTGACAATTCCAATGCCTAGTATTGTACAATACAGGCGAACACACAACTTTGTTGTAAATTTAGCTTTACTCACCAAGTGACCAGTGCTGAGTCAATGGATCATCTGCCACGTCTAATCAGCTGAGTTATCTTAATGCTTTACAAATATTCGAGGTACACACTTGGTATGGTATCACTCATGACATCAATAGTTTCAATTGAGAAGACTACGACAACATCAGGCTAAGTAGGCAGAAATGTCTCTGAGAAGAGCACTGCAAGTAGATTGTTCAGTCCATAAAAAATTAAGATCAGTTGTAACATAGCAGACAAGTGAGAATGGACAAAATCACACTTTCATCTTGTGTTGAGTTACAGAAACGGGGCCTCATGGTAGTTGTAGTCATTTCAATCTCTACTTACCAACACTTGACAAATTGTTAGTGTTACATACCTGTTGCCAGAATGCAGTTGGACTAGCCCATATATTTACATATTGACACATATAATGGGTACACTTACAGATAGCATTCCAACATGTTGCATTTAATGGAGATTGATACATATGATCTTATATTCAACAATACACATTGAAAATTACAAGCAAACATCTCTGATACTTTGAGTACTGCATGTTAGGAAAGTAGATAGAGAACACAGCAGCAAAAGTTGAGATGAGAGCATACAGGACATTGATATGTTGTGACAGTTAGTGATGTGTAACTTACCACACTCCACCACCAGTCTTCTGATGCTTGGTGGCCAGGGCCGGACCTTCACCCTAGGGTTGTGCCACCTATTCCTAATTTCCTCCTTTGTGCGCAAGGTGGTACCTACAGCATTTACTTTGTCAACTATCCTGGACCACAATTCCATTTTCCTACTGAGAGGTGTATGTTGTCCTTGGGCTCCAAACAATTGTGGCTCTACTCTTATGATTTCATCCACCATTACTGACAACTCAGCCTCTGAAAAACGTGGATTTTTTTAGCGTAACATAACTAGAAATTAAAGTGGGTGACAATGACTAACCAAAAACCACAAGGAGGTATAGAAATGCAAACAAAAGCGTGTGGAGAGTGTTAAATGGGATGGGGGAAAAAATCAAAACCTTATTTGATCAAAATTGCTGCTCTATCTTGTGGTGCTGCAGTAGAGTGCAAAGGATCATGGTCTGGGATGAGGTGTGTTTTATTGTGTGATTTGCAGGTGTGTACACTTGGTCAATGGATACCAGCTGTTTCGTTTTCGTATCCATCCAATGGGCTCTGTTCTGGTGCTTTGCTGCAAGCCTACCAAGTTGGACTACCGCTGTCAGGGATCTGTCACTTGGGGACCGCCACTACAGCTGTGTATGCGTAATCGGCTACGTAGGAAACCTGAGGCCTCGGAGCATGCATCACCAGCATTGCAGTCTGCCACTGCACAGTCGGGAACCACTCCATCGTCAACAGTTAGCGTATCAGACTGCATGCATCATAATACGGCGGGCACAAGACCGCCGGCTCAGCGGTCTTCTTGGGACTGCTGATGCGACAGTAAGGCGGTGAGACTGCCAAACTCATAATCAGACCCTCTGATCCCATTGTTATTTGTGACATGAAAAAATTACTTCTACATTTAATGAATGATAGGGAGTGTGTGAAAGCAAGAAAAACATCCTTCTATGCCGCCTCTCAAATTGTATCTTGTTAATCTGTGCTAAAGGGCACTCCCAACATGTTGTGATCACCATATCCTGGCATTTAACTCCTCTGTTATCCCACCTTCATTTTCCTGTGTTCTATACTTTAAATATAAATGCACGACAATTCTTGCTCATGTTGCTATAAAATATACATATTTTCTTTTATCCAGTGCAGAACTGCTTTTCTAAAATTCTCTCAACTGGGTAAAGGAAAAATTGTGAATTAATAACTCACATGGATTAAACAATGCCCTGTCTCCATATTAAATCGAGCACTCTGTTCAGACTCTACATACACAGCAAGGTCTGACCGTCAGATATGAAATATCATCACCCTCGTGTAGTGCAAAAGGAGCATAAGAGTCTATGATACATGTAATCAAAACAGAACTAATTTTATCAAATTAAAGTGAAAAGTACATTAGAAGTGACATTTAAAACCTTTCATTGAAAGACAAAATGACATAGTAAAGGGTAATTAGAAGTGCATTCCATCCAGCACAGAAAAGGGCTAGGAAAGTGGACAATTTCGGATGATAATTACAGATATTCTTTTTTGTAAGGCGTCTCAGCACTAATGTCTAGTCTGAATTACACATCCAATTACCATCGTGCATAACTTAGATTTTAATATTCCTTTATTGGCAGTGAATAAGGCAATGTGTAGAAACCTCTGGCTTTTCACAGTAATTAAAGGCTCTCTTCATCTAAGTAATAGACTGTTATTGTTTAGATTTCATCTGAAATGTACCTGCACATTTTTAGCAGACAAAGGCAGCCCTGTGGCTATTACCTTAAAAACGTTCGGCCATATTTACAGCATTGGTGGAACAACGCTCTAGAGCAAGTCACCTTGCACGGCTGCCCTTTGTCACAGCAAAATGGCAGGAATGCGCCGTATTTATTCAATACGGTGCATTCCTGTCCTTTCCCCTTGCACTGGCACCATTTTGGCAGCCTAGCGGTGGTCAGGGAAAAGCAGCTGTACAGAGAATTTAAATGTCGTCCAAATTATGAGTTGACTTTCCAACGAGCCAACTGTGGAGGGAGGCCGCCTGCTTCGAGCGTAATCGAAGGATTTGGGGTGCATACTCACCCATTTTCTTTTCTTCCCTTTAGTCTGCCATGTGGATGGGAAAGTAGGTATTTTTTCACATCTAATGGATATGGGTACATTCAACACTTGTGCAGTCAAATTATACACACCAGCATCGACAGGTATGAAAAAATATACACCACCGTTAGAAACACCGCCACTGGGCCAGCCGTCACATCATATTACAGCAGTTGGGAAACCGCTGTAGCGGTGATCTTCAAGGGGCTGCTGCTGTGGCGGTATGGCAGTGAGACCACCAAACTCGTAATAAGGCCCTGAGGGGGATATGTACAAAAAAAGTGGCGGGGAGAGGCGTTAGCCTTCCTGGCTTAACGCCTCTCTCCGCCACTTCTGAAATGAAAGGTTGCACCATATTTACAATTATGTGGTGCAGCCTTGTGTTTCCTCCAGCGATGGTGCTAAGTTAAGCAACTTAGCGCCAACGCAGGCATCCTTGCACAATAGTGCAAGGGTGTCTGCGTGCAGGGGAGAATTGTTTATGTGTAGAAAGGTGGCCCTTCCTGCACATAAACAATCCTAAAATGCCATTCTGTTACTGTCATGCGTGCTGCTTCATGTAGCACACATGAAAGTCACAAAATTGCATTATTTTTAAGGATTTTGTATGTACAGCATGGGATACCTGCCTGTGCATAAACAAGCCATGGCATTTTGCTTTTTCCATGTGTGCTGAACCAGGCTGCACACATAGAAAAAGCAAAAACAAGGAGAAATAATGCATTTCTCCTCATTTCGCCAACTTAAGACCAGGATTAACCTGGTCTTAATTTTGGCACTGCTTCCCATGTACGCCACTCTTGTACAACGGGGGCAGCATCAAAATGAATGGGTGGTGCAGTGGAACGCCGACTGCAACACCCACTGCCCACCCCTTTCACGCTAACCATAGCGTGAAAGGGGGCCTCATTTACAAGGCAGCGTTAAGCCATATTAAGTGGCTGAACACTGCCTTGTAAATAAGGCGCAGCCCCTATCGCCACCACAACGGCGATATAACTGATGTTGTGGTGACGATAGGGGCTTGTACAAATGTCCCCAGATCTTCTGGTCATTGACATGCTGTAATGTCTATATTTAGAGGCACTCAGGGGCGTAGCTATTAATGGTTCAGCAAGTGCAGTGGTCCTGGGTCCCAGGGGTGGGATGAATCCACTGGAGCCCTAGTGTACCACTTAACCAGGAATGGGGTCCCACTTTTCTTGCTTGCTTTAAAGCCCATGTCAACTTTGTTACGCCTCCGGAGAGACTCCAAGAATAACAGAGCCTTTTGCTATCTTCATTGTAAAATCATCTCAATATCTGTTTTTGTTAGGTCTTTTAGAACTCTGCCACTCAAGTTTTATAATTAATTTATTCCTAATACGTTCAATCAATCAATCAATCAGGGACTGTGAACACGCTACTCACCCGTGAGGGTCTCAAGGTGCTGGGGTGGGGTTTATCTGCTACGTCGGTTGAAGAGCCAGCTCTTGAGTGTCTTCCTGAAGGTGTTGAGGGAGGGGGCACGTCTGATGTCGATAGGGAGCTCGTTCCAGGTCTTGTTCGCTATGTGGGAGAAAACTCTTCCACCAGTCCTGGCCTTGTGGATGCGCGGGGTTCCAGCGATGGCGAGGTCGCAGGATCGGAGGCTTCTCTTGAGTACGTGGAAGGCATTCTCTCGTTGAGGTATTTGGGTCCGGTGTTGAGGAGGCATTTTTAGGCGTGTGTGAGTATCTTGAAAGTGACTCTCTTATCTATGGTGGAGGTTGCGCAGGAGTTGGGTGATGTGTTCAAGTCTGCAGTTTGTGGATCAGAGTCTTGTTGATCCCGGCGTAGAGGGTGTTCCTGTAGTCCAGTCTGCTGGTTATGAGTGTGTGGGTGACGGTCTTCCTTGATTCAGGGGGGATCCATTTGAAGGTCTTCCGTAGGATGCGGAGGGTGTTGAAGCACCTGGAGGCGACAGTTTTGACCTGTCGGGTCATGAAGAGGGAGGAGTCAAGTACGATGCCGAGGTTTTGGGCGTGGAGCGTGGGTGAAGGTGGGCTGACAAGGGCGGTGGGCCACCAGGTGTTGTCCCCTGCAGAGGGTGAGCATCCGAGGATGAGGACTTCTGTCTTCTTCGAGTTGAACTTCAGGCAGCTATTGCTCATCCATGATGCAACATCCTTCATTGCTTCCTGGAAGTTGAGTCTGGTGGTGATGGGGTTCTTGGTGAGGGAGAGGATTAGCTGGGTGTCATCGGCGAAGAATACTATGCTGAGGCCGTGATGTTTGACGATGGCCGCGAGGGGGGCCATGTAGATGTTGAAGTGTCATGGAATCACTGACGTATGAATGCGCGAACGCATGGTGGGTTCCAGCAGCCGGAGTCTTGAACCACGAGGGTTAGCGGTCTAGTGCCAGCAACAGGAAGCACTGCCAGCAACAGGAAGCACTGACGCACTTCCGTGCGAGACCGCTGATAGCCGCGGCGCTCGCTCCCTTCAGTGCTTCCAGTTGAGTTACACCGCTGATGCCGTTGCCGTGTGCCCTACTCCGGAATATCAAGCCTTCAGATCCAGCCTTCACCATTCGGAAGGACCCCTTCCGAGGACCGGATTAAATACCGCAGCACGCATTGAGAGCGTCCACGGCGGTAACGACGTCTTGCACGGCGCTGAAGCGCCAAACTCTCCTCTCTTCCGTGCCACGCGGAGACAGCGTGGGCACGGCTCTTGTCGGTGCAGGAGCGCCATTTCAGAAGCCTCACACGGCATTGAAGCGCCAAAACTCTCCTCTCTTCCGTGTCACACGGAGAGAGCGTGGGCACGGCTCTTGTCGGCGCAGGAGCGCCATTTCAGAAGCCTCACACGGCGTTGAAGCGCCAATACTCTCCTCTCTTCCGTGCCACGCGGAGACAGCGTGGGCACGGCTCTTGTCGGCGCAGGAGCGCCATTTCAGAAGCCTCACACGCCGTTGAAGCACCAAACTCTCTTGTTTTCTGTGCCACGCAGAGAAGCGCTTTTCTTCTTGTTGTGGATTAATCCTTCCATGGCACATACAGGGAAGTGTGTTCGTGGTTTTCTTTGGTGCACGTCTATTGCGCAGGAGCGCCCTTGAGTTTATCACTGTCCATGGCCAGCATGTACTTCTGCAGGACCCCTCGCTGTCTTCATAACCACAGACGTCGGGAGCCTTAGACGCAATCCTCTTCTGGGCACTCCACAAGCGGAGCCCGATCGTCAAAGCCAGGTGACTTTTCGATTCTTGATTACTCTGTTCTTGCTGAATGAAAGTTGTGTACGATTGCATGCCCAATAGCAACGAGGTAGACGCTTCTAATAGCTTCTTTCTCTTGTGTAGCCGGCGATACCCAGAAGAAACAGCCCCCGCCTGGTGGGATCCTTACCCTGGTCTGCCTTCACAACATCCCTTCCCGACCCAGTTTTCAGCACCTTCCCCTGATCCCGTCCTTGCCTGGGTCTAGTTGTCACCTTGATCAGGTAGGGAGGGGAACGGTGGAGGTTGTTCACGTCGTCCCTGCGTGATAACTCCGCAAGCAATACAGGTAAGGCTTGTGGGGTTCTGACAGAACTGGAAGCCCACGATTTATATCTCGCCCGGACGCCATGAGCAACCCCGACATTACCCTGCAGGACATTGCAGCTATAATGACCTGTATACAGGCGGATAACCTGAGTCTCCGTCAAGACATCACGGTGCTCCAAGGTCAGGTAGCTGCAGGACAAACAGGGGCCTGGGGCCCAGACCCTGCCGTCAGGGCCAGACCAGGGGGTGTGCTGCGCCCTCCTGTTTTTAATCCTGGGGGGGTGGTACCCGAGCAGCAAGGCCATAACCAGCCTATACAAGTAATAACCCCTCATACGGTCCAGCTAGCACCCCCAGAACGCTTTTACGGCGATAGCACAAAATATAGTATCTTTCTGAATCAATGCCAGTTGCACTTCATGGCACGTGCTTCCGCCTTTCCGGACGACGCCTCCAAGGTTGCTTTTATCTTGTCATATCTTGGAGGTGACGCAGCCCAATGGTCCATATCCTTGGTCGAGAATGATGATCCGATGTTGTATAGCCTCCCGGTCTTTAAAGAAACCCTTCGGCGAATGTTTGCCCATCATACGTTCGTGCAAGCCGCCGACAATGAGCTCCTAAACCTAAAACAAGGTTCCACCGACCTGTTACACTACATTACCACCTTCAGTAGACTGGTCATTGAAGCAAGGTGGCCGGAATCCAAGCAGGTATCTGTGTTTTATAGAGGACTAAGAGATGACCTCAAAGACCTCCTCTCTCAACAAGCCGAACCTCCAGAGGAGATCGGAGCCTTCATAGACCTGGTAGTCAGATTAAACTTCAGGCTACTGGAACGAAAAAATGAAAAAACCAAAAGCACAGAGCCCCGGTTCCTGTCACTCCAAGAAAAATCCAGGGGCGAACCCGGGAGGAGCCCTGAAGCACCCGAACCGATGCAGATTGGAGGAGTCTGTGGTCCATTAACCAGGGAGGAGAAAGAGAAACGACGAAAACAGAACTTATGCCTGTATTGTGGCAAAAGCGGACATTTCGTTAAAGAATGCCCTGTGAAATCAGCCAAAACCAAACCCAACAAACCGTATATTCTTTCCATGACCCGCAGAGATGAAGCGGGAAATGTTGAAACCCAGTAGACGACGGGGGTAGGCTACTGGGTTCCTTCTCCATGCAGACCCTCCTTGCCGAACCTCTAGCCAATGTTAGGCATATGGGGGTGTCAGTAACCTTGCAGTCCTCCAAAGGCCAGAAATGGACAGTCGTAGCCCTTATTGATTCCGGTGCCACGGGAAATTTTATAGACACATGTTACCTGGAAGGACTGGGCATACCCACAGTGACCAAGAATAAACCAGAAAGCGTGAAACCCGTGGATGGCACCGACCAGACCTCCGGACTGATACGCTATCAAACAGAAGCCATGAGAATGACGTGCACGAATGGGCACTCGGAGACCATTGCTTTTGCCGTTATTGATGCCCCTCAGTTTAAGCTTATTTTGGGGCTCCCTTGGTTGGTAACGCACAACCCTTGTATCAACTGGGAGACCCAAATCATGACCTTGGACTCCATACACTGCACCACCAACTGCCATCCTACGGAGGCAATCAAAGGTGAATTATTCATACAAGCACGTTCAGTGCCTTTAAGAGGAATGGGGTTGGTTACCCAAGAAAACGTACCAGAAGCATACTCAGACCTGGCCTCTGTGTTTGATAAGAAAGGGGCTAGCACCTTGCCTCCTCATCGCCCTTTCGATTGCAGGATAGACCTCATACCAGGATCAACCCTTCCCTGTAGTCAGGTCTACTCGCTAACTGAAAAAGAAAACCATCATTTACGTATCTATCTGGACGAATATCTGCAAAATGGCTTTATCCGCCACTCCAAATCACCTGTATCATCCTCTCTTTTCTTTGTGGCCAAAAAGGAAGTAGATCTACGGGCCTGTATTGACATTCGTGCAATGAACGCGATCACGATAAAAAACCGGTATCCCCTGCCCCTCATTTCCAACGTGTTAGATCAAGTGAAGGACGCTTCTGTTTACACCAAACTCGATCTACGAGGAGCTTACCACCTTGTCAGGGTCCGAGAGGCGGACGAATGGAAGACCGCGTTTCGGACGAAATACGGCTTATTCGAATACCAAGTCATGCCCTTCTGGCTCTGCAACGCCCCTGCAGCCTTCCAGTTCTTCATAGATGAAGTGCTACGGGAGTTTCTGGATCGTTTCTGTGTAGTCTACATCGACGACATCCTAATCTTCTCTAAAGACATACCCGAACACATCAACCATGTCCGAGCCGTTTTAAAACAACTACAAGCACATGATCTCTACGTTAAACTAGAGAAGAGCGTGTTCCACACCACCAGGGTTGAGTTCCTAGGACACATCCTAACCCCTGATGGGGTCACGATGGACACCAGAAAAGTCGAAGCAGTTCTACGATGGCCATCACCGTGCTCAGTCAAACAGGTCCAGAGATTCCTAGGGTTTGCCAATTACTATTGGCGTTTCATTGCAGGATTCTCTAGCATCGTCACACCCATCACCTGCTTGCTGCGGAAAGGTGTGCCATTTTCCTGGAGCCTTGCAGCAGAGGAGGCGTTCCAGAACCTGAAGAGGAGATTTTCCAGCGCTCCCGTCTTACGGCATCCTGACCCTGGACAACCGTTCGTGGTGGAAGCAGATGCATCGCAAAACGCGCTGGGGGGAGTGCTATCACAACGCTGAAACCAGATTGCTACACCCTGTGGCCTTCTACTCCCGTAAACTCCTGCCTGCAGAACGCAACTACACCGTTTCGGATCGCAAGTTACTCGCCATCAAGGCTGCCTTCGAGGAATGGCGCCATTACCTGAAAGATGCACGGCACCCAGTAACCATCTACACCGACCATCGGAACCTACAATTCCTTCGGTCAGCCAAGGCTCTTACCTCCAGACAATTAAGATGTACCCTGTTCTTCAATGAATACGACTTCCTAATCACTTATTGTCCCGGGCGAGAAAACGCCAAGGCAGACGCCTTGTCTAGATTGGATGAAACCGAAGACGCCGTATCAAAGACCGAACCAGTGTTCATCCTTCCCGAGCGCTGTTTCCAAGGGGTAGTCCTTTCCTCTTCCTTCTTCACCCAGTTACATGACGGTCTACAACAGAAAGAAGCCAAAGAATGGATTGGGAACCTGGACGGAATCACTACACATGACGGCTTCTTATTTAAAGGAAAGCAGTATTACCTCCCGTTGGAAAGCCACCAACAACAAGCCTTGTACATGTGTCATGATCATCAGCTATCCATCCATCCAGGCTTCCACAAAACCCTGGATCTCCTACACAGATACTTTTGGTGGCCGTCCATGGATACCACCGTTCATTCCTACATTGCTCGTTGTTCAATTTGTATACAAGGAAAAACCCACTCCAGTCCCCCAATAGGACTCTTGAATCCGATTCCTGTCCCTCCTCACCCGTGGCACACCGTGTCCATGGATTTCGTGGTGGAGCTACCAAGAACCCAGACCGGCTTTACCACCATCCTCACCATAGTGGACCATCTAACTAAAATGGCACACTTCGTTCCCCTGAAAAAACTACCAACAGCACTAGACTTGGCCCTGATTTTTGCACACAACGTGATCCGCTTACATGGGGTGCCCTCGGTGCTGATCACGGACAGGGGCTCCCAATTCATTTCCAGATTCTGGACCGAGGTATGCAAAAACATGGGCATGGAAACCCGTCTTTCCACGGCGTACCATTCTCAAACGGACGGACAGGCGGAACGGACCAACCAAACTATGGAACAATACCTTCGCTGTTTACTGTTATCTATCGAACAAGAATGGTCAGAAGCACTCTGGATGGTGGAATACGTGTACAACAACAGCAAACACGCGTCCACGGGACTATCACCTTTCTTTTGTCTACAAGGACGACACCCACGGTCAGAACCATGGGAAGGACCTACGCCCAGTAACATGCCTACTGTACAAGAGTATCACGCCCTACTTCACAGCTTGTGGCAAGAGGCCCGGTTCGAGCTTGCCAAGGCCAAAGAACAACACAAACATTACGCCGATGTTCACAGACAAAAAGAACCTGATTACCGGGTGGGAGATGAGGTGTGGGTATCGATAAAAAACCTTAACGTCCATGGACCTAAAAAACTGCTGCCACGTTATATAAGCCCTTTTCCCATCGAAAAAGTGATCCACCCAGTGGCAATGAGACTGTCGTTACCCCAACACATGAAGATACACCCGGTATTCCATGTATCCATCCTTTGTCCCGCCCATCCAGACTCCCTTGTGGGTGGTCCTCCACCTCCCATTCTTAGGGACGATCACGAGGAATATGAAGTAAAGGCCATCCTAGATTCCCGTAGGACCAGGGGGCGCTATATTACCTAGTAGACTGGAAAGGGTATGGGCCTGAAGAGCGCTCCTGGGAACCCTTGTCGCATGTGCGCCACGCTCCCCTGCTAGTACGTGCCTTCCACTCTCGGTACCCATGCAAGCCACGGCCAGCTACACCCGTGTAGGGGAGGGAGACTTCTTGGGAAGGGGTACTGTCATGGAATCACTGACATATAAATGCGCGAACGCATGGTGGGTTCCGGCAGCCCGAGTCTTGAACCGCGAGGGTTAGCGGTCTAGTGCCAGCAACAGGAAGCACTGCCAGCAACAGGAAGCACTGACGCACTTCCGGGCGAGACCGCTGATAGCCGCGGCGCTCGCTCCCGTCAGTGCTTCCAGTTGAGTTTCACCGCTGATGCCGTTGCCGTGTGCCCTACTCCGGAATATCAAGCCTTCAGATCCAGCCTTCACCATTCGGAAGGACCCCTTCCGAGGACCGGATTAAATACCGCAGCACGCATTGAGAGCATCCACGGTGGTAACGACGTCTTTCACGACGCGGAGACAGCGTGGGCACGGCTCTTGTCGGCACAGGAGCACCATTTCAGAAGCGTCACACGGCGTTGAAGCGCCAAAACTCTCCTCTCTTCTGTGCCACGCGGAGACAGCGTGGGCACGGCTCTTGTCGGCGCAGGAGCGCCATTTCAGAAGCCTCACACGGCGTTGAAGCGCCAAAACTCTCCTCTCTTCCGTGCCACGCGGAGACAGCGTGGGCACGGCTCTTGTCGGCGTAGGAGCGCCATTTCAGAAGCCTCACACGGCGTTGAAGCGCCAAAACTCTCCTCTCTTCCGTGCCACGCGGAGACAGCGTGGGCACGGCTCTTGTCGGCGCAGGAGCGCCATTTCAGAAGCCTCACATGGCGTTGAAGCGCCAAACTCTCTTGTTTTCTGTGCCACGCGGAGAAGCACTTTTCTTCTTGTTGTGGATTAATCCTTCCATGGCACACACAGGGAAGTGTGTTCGTGGTTTTCTTTGGTGCACGTCTATTGCGCAGGAGCGCCCTTGAGTTTATCACTGTCCATGGCCAGCATGTACTTCTGCAGGACCCCTCGCTGTCTTCATAACCACAGACGTCGGGAGCCTTAGACGCAATCCTCTTCTGGGCACTCCACAAGCGGAGCCCGATCGTCAAAGCCAGGTGACTTTTGGATTCTTGATTACTCTGTTCTTGCTGAATGAAAGTTGTGTATGATTGCATGCCCAATATCAACGAGGTAGACGCTTCTAATAGCTTCTTTCTCTTGTGTAGCCGGCGATACCCAGAAGAAACAGCCCCGCCTGGTGGGATCCTTACCCTGGTCTGCCTTCACGACATCCCTTCCCAACCCAGTTTTCGGCACCTTCCCCTGATCCCGTCCTTGCCTGGGTCTAGTTGTCACCTTGATCAGGTAGGGAGGGGAACGGTGGAGGTTGTTCACGTCGTCCCTGCGAGATAACTCCGCAAGCAATACAGGTAAGGCTTGTGGGGTTCTGACATGAAGAGTGTGGGGCTGAGTGACGATCCTTGGGGTACTCGGCAGTTGATTTCTGTGGGTTCGGAGAGGAAGGGTGGCAGTCTGATTCCTTGTGTTCTGCCGGTGAGGAAGGAGCTAATCCATTTGAGGGCAGTTCCCTGTGTGCCAGCATCGTGGAGTCTAGTGGTAAGTGTGCGGTGGGAGACGATTTCGAACACAGCAGAGAGGTCGAGTAAGATCAGGGCCACGGTATGTCCTTGGTCGAGGAGGGTGCGGATGTCGTTTGTGGCGGCTAGTAGAGCGGTCTTGGTAATGTGGTTGCTTCGGAATCCAGATTGGGAGGGGTTGAGGATGGAGTTTCCTTCTACGAATGTTGTTACCTGGGCAGTGACGATCTTCTCTGTGACTTTGGTCACGAAAGGGAGGAGGGAGATGGGTTGGTAGTTCTTAAGGTCTCTGGGGTCTGCTGATGGTTTCTTGTGCAGAGGTCTAACTTCTGCTCGTTTCCACTCGTCAGGGAAGGTGTCGGTCTTGAAGGTGGTGTTGATGGTGATTTGTAGTTCGAGAGCGATGGTGGTGGCGCCTCTGTGGTAAATGTGTGGTGGGCAGGGGTACATGGGGGCTCCTGAGTGGATGCCTTTCATGGTCGAAGTGATGTCCTCAGTGGTGGCTGGGGTCCTGGAGGAGATGGTAGTCCCATTGGCATTGCTGGAGAGGGCGGTGGTTTCGGTTTCAGATGTTTGGTTGTTGAAATGGTGGTAGAGGCATGTTGTTGACAAATGCAATCTTGATATACTCCACTGGTGAGCCTATAGAAAAAGGAAACTTATGTCAGAAATTACATGAAAAACAATGAATGAGCAAAACCGAAAAACAAGAAAGACAAGTGACAAATAAGTAGCTAGGTGGCCACAATTATTTAATCAAACTATCGGCAAACATTTGAGAAATGGTAAGAGAAGATCGCTGAACGACTTCAGTGTGGTTACCTGCTCGGTTTCACACCTATTGTTTCTGAATGCTTTCTTAAACTCAAAATATTCTTCATCTTAGGAGAGGATGAAACCGGACTAGTGCAAGAAGATACCGAGATATGTTTTCTCTGCAGCATCTTGTAGAAGTTCCAATTACCTCATTACAAATGATGTTATTGACGTTGGTTGAATAGGTTCTGCAGTTTGCTTAGGGTGGCCCCTGCAGTAAACAGCGGTCAACCAGTGTAAGACACCAAGTAGTTGGAAACAGTGTTTCAACCACACCTGTGATCTGGAGGACCAAAGGCAAATGGGGTACTTTCTTCACCAAACACTTAAGCTAAATAGTTCTTCCATAATGCGCCAACGTCCCAGCATTCCCTAATGCTGTGGCAGAAAAACGTAGGCTCATACCTCAATTAAACATATGTGCTTTGCATTTGCTTAATAAGAAGGCGGGAGAAAGAGCAGGAGTCCTAGCCCAAACAATCTGCATCCACTACTATGCACATGTAATGCTGTCCTCTGCCTGGACACGTGCATTGATTGTCGGACCTTCACAGCCACTCACTTACATCTTCTTCTAGAGACCTGAAGAAGCTATTTGCCCAGGGATGACACTTCAATGTGCTTAAAGCTGTAGTTTCCCCTAGCAGAGAATCCATGAAAGAATGATAAGTTGGAAACAAGCATGTTTTTTTTCCGAATACACAGGTAACAATAGCTTTACTAAACGGTCTTCAACTAAATTATCCTTAGGCGGTCATTGAAACGACAGAGGGCAGTCTGCCAAGGGCTTTTGGGGAGGTTGAACCCTCACTGTCTGCCCTAATGTGGGTGCATTGCAAAAGCTTTCTGATGAAGTGATCCACCCGAAAGGTCGGCGCCCTTTCATTAGAAATAAATCTAAAGTGGTTGCTGTTTACTCTTGGCCTACTAAACAAAATTGTTTTTTCTACAAACAAACTCATAACATTGAAATTTGATTGAGAAAAATAACAAAAACAATGATCCCGGAAGCCTTAAAGTTGTAGGAGTAGTTTGCTTTTCCCGGCTGGTACTTAGTGTACTTATAAGTGATGTTGTGGTGACGATAGGGGCTTGTACAAATGTCCCCAGGTCTTCTGGTCATTGACATGCTGTAATGTCTATATTTAGAGGCACTCAGGGGCGTAGCTATTAATGGTTCAGCAAGTGCAGTGGTCCTGGGTCCCAGGGGTGTGATGAATCCACTGGAGCCCTAGTATACCACTTAACCAGGAATGGGGTCCCACTTTTCTTGCTTGCTTTAAAGCCCATGTCAACTTTGTTACGCCTCCGGAGAGACTCCAAGGATAACAGAGCCTTTTGCTATCTTCATTGTAAAATCATCTCAATATCTGTTTTTGTTAGGTCTTTTAGAACTCTGCCACTCAAGTTTTATAATTAATTTATTCCTAATACGTTCAATCAATCAATCAATCAGGGACTGTGAACGCGCTACTCACCTGTGAGGGTCTCAAGGTGCTGGGGTGGGGTTTATCTGCTACGTCGGTTGAAGAGCCAGCTCTTGAGTGTCTTCCTGAAGGTGTTGAGGGAGGGGGCACATCTGATGTCGATAGGGAGCTCGTTCCAGGTCTTGTTCGCTATGTGGGAGAAAACTCTTCCACAAGTCCTGGCCTTGTGGATGGGCGGGGTTCCAGCGATGGCGAGGTCACAGGATCGGAGGCTTCTCTTGAGTACGTGTAAGGCATTCTCTCGTTGAGGTATTTGGGTCCGGTGTTGAGGAGGCATTTGTAGGCGTGTGTGAGTATCTTGAAAGTGACTCTCTTATCTATGACGGAGGTTGCGCAGGAGTTGGGTGATGTGTTCAAGTCTGTAGTGTGTGGATCAGATTCTTGTTGATCCCGGCGTAGAGGGTGTTCCCGTAGTCCAGTCTGCTGGTTATGAGTGTGTGGGTGACGGTCTTCCTTGATTAGGGGGGGATCCATTTGAAGGTCTTCCGTAGGATGCGGAGGGTGTTGAAGCACCTGGAGGCGACAGTTTTGACCTGTCGGGTCATGGAGAGGGAGGAGTCAAGTACGACGCCGAGGTTTTGGGTGTGGAGCGTGGGTGTAGGCGGGCTGACAAGGGCGGTGGGCCACCAGGTGTTGTCCCATGCAGAGGGTGAGGGTCCGAGGATGAGGACTTCTGTCTTCTTCGAGTTGAAATTCAGGCAGCTGTTGCTCATCCATGATGCAACATCCTTCATTGCTTCCTGGAAGTTGAGTCAGGTGGTGATGGGGTTCTTGGTGAGGGAGAGGATTATCTGGGTGTCATCGGCGAAGAATACTATGCTGAGGCCTTGGTGTTTGACGATGGCCACGAGGGGGGCCATGTAGATGTTGAAGAGTGTGGGGCTGAGTGACGATCCTTGGGGTACTCCGCAGTTGATTTCTGTGGGTTCGGAGAGGAAGGGTGGCAGTCTGATTCCTTGTGTTCTGCCGGTGAGGAAGGAGCTAATCCACTTGAGGGCAGTTCCCTGTATGCCAGCATTCGTGGAGTCTATTGGTAAGTGTGCGGTGGGAGACGATTTCGAACACAGCAGAGAGGTCGAGTAAGATCAGGGCCACGGTATGTCCTTGGTCGAGGAGGGTGCGGATGTCGTTTGTGGTGGCTAGTAGAGCGGTCTTGGTAATGTGGTTGCTTCGGAATCCAGATTGGGAGGGGTCGAGGATGGAGTTTTCTTCTACGAATGTTGTTAGCTGGGCATTGATGATCTTCTCTGTGACTTTGGCCACGAAAGGGAGGAGGGAGATGGGTTGGTAGTTCTTAAGGTCTCTGGGGTCTGCTGATGGTTTCTTGTGCAGGGGTCTAACTTCTGCACGTTTCCACTCGTCAGGGAAGGTGTCGGTCTTGAAGGTGGTGTTGATGGTGATTTGTAGTTCGAGAGCGATGGTGGTGGCGCCTCTGTGGTAAATGTGTGGTGGGCAGGGGTACATGGGGGCTCCTGAGTGGATGCCTTTCATGGTCGAAGTGATGTCCTCAGTGGTGGCTGGGGTCCTGGAGGAGATGGTAGTCCCATTGGCATTGCTGGAGAGGGCGGTGGTTTCGGTTTCAGATGTTTGGTTGTTGAAATGGTGGTAGAGGCATGTTGTTGACAAATGCAATCTTGATATACTCCACTGGTGAGCCTATAGAAAAAGGAAACTTATGTCAGAAATTACATGAAAAACAATGAATGAGCAAAACCGAAAAACAAGAAAGACAAGTGATAAATAAGTAGCTAGGTGGCCACAATTATTTAATCAAACTATCGGCAAACATTTGAGAAATGGTAAGAGAAGAACGTTGAATGACTTCAGTGTGGTTACCTGCTCGGTTTCATACCTATTGTTTCTGAATGCTTTCTTAAACTCAAAATATTCTTCATCTTAGGAGAGGATGAAACCGGACTATTGCAAGAAGATACCGAGTTATGTTTTTTCTGCAGCATCTTGTAGAAGTTCCAATTAACTCATTACAAATGATGTTATTGACGTTGGTTGAATAGGTTCTGCAGTTTGCTTAGGGTGGCCCCTGCAGTAAACAGCGGTCAACCAGTGTAAGACACCAAGTAGTTGGAAACAGTGTTTCAACCACACCTGTGATCTGGAGGACCAAAGGCAAATGGGGTACTTTCTTCACCAAACACTTAAGCTAAATAGTTCTTCCATAATGCGCCAACGTCCCAGCATTCCCTAATGCTGTGGCAGAAAAACGTAGGCACATACCTCAATTAAACATGTGTGCTTTGCATTTGCTTAATAAGAAGGCGGGAGTAAGAGCAGGAGTCCTAGCCCAAACAATCTGCATCCACTACTATGCACATGTAATGCTGTCCTCTGCCTGGACACGTGCATTGATTGTCGGACCTTCACAGCCACACACTTACATCTTCTTCTAGAGACCTGAAGAAGTTATTTGCCCAGGGATGACACTTCAATGTGCTTAAAGCTGTAGTTTCCCCTAGCAGAGAATCCACGAAAGAATGATAAGTTAGAAACAAGCATGTTTTTTTCCGAATACACAGGTAACAATAGCTTTACTAAACGGTCTTCAACTAAATTATACTTAGGGGGTCATTGAAACGACAGAGGGCAGTCTGCCAAGGGCTTTTGGGGAGGTTGAATCCTCACTGTCTGCCTTAAGGTGGGTGCATTGCAAAAGCTTTCTGATGAAGTGATCCACCCGAAAGGTCGGCGCCCTTTCATTAGAAATAAATCTAAAGTGGTTGCTGTTTACTCTTGGCCTACTAAAAAAAAATGTTTTTTTTACAAACAAACTCATAACATTGAAATTTGTTTGTGAAAAATAACAAAAACAATGATCCCGGAAGTCTTAAAGTTGTAGGAGTAGTTTGCTTTTCCCGGCTCGTACTTAGTGTACTTATAAGTGATGTTGTGGTGACGATAGGGGCTTGTACAAATGTCCCCAGGTCTTCTGGTCATTGACATGCTGTAATGTCTATATTTAGAGGCGCTCAGGGGCGTAGCTATTAATGGTTCAGCAAGTGCAGTGGTCCTCGGTCCCAGGGGTGTGATGAATCCACTGGAGCCCTAGTATACACCTTAACCAGGAATGGGGTCCCACTTTTCTTGCTTGCTTTAAAGCCCATGTCAACTTTGTTACGCCTCCGGAGAGACTCCAAGGATAACAGAGCCTTTTGCTATCTTCATTGTAAAATCATCTCAATATTGGTTTTGTTAGGTCTTTTAGAACTCTGCCACTCAAGTTTTATAATTAATTTATTCCTAATACGTTCAATCAATCAACCAATCAATCAGGGACTGTGAACGCGCTACTCACCCGTGAGGGTCTCAAGGAGCTGGGGTGGGGTTATCTGCTACGTCGGTTGAAGAGCCAGCTCTTGAGTGTCTTCCTGAAGGTGTTGAGGGAGGGGGCACATCTGATGTCGATAGGGAGCTCGTTCCAGGTCTTGTTCGCTATGTGGGAGTAAACTCTTCCACCAGTCCTGGCCTTGTGGATGCGCGGGGTTCCAGCGATGGCGAGGTCACAGGATCGGAGGCTTCTCTTGAGTACGTGTAAGGCATTCTCTCGTTGAGGTATTTAGGTCCGGTGTTGAGGAGGCATTTGTAGGCGTGTGTGATTATCTTGAAAGTGACTCTCTTATCTATGGTGGAGGTTGCGCAGGAGTTGGGTGATGTGTTCAAGTCTGTAGTTTGTGGATCAGAGTCTTGTTGATCCCGGCGTAGAGGGTGTTCCAGTAGTCCAGTCTGCTGGTTATGAGTGTGTGGGTGACGGTCTTCCTTGATTCGGGGGGGATCCATTTGAAGGTCTTCCGTAGGATGCGGAGGGTGTTGAAGCACCTGGAGGCGACAGTTTTGACCTGTCGGGTCATGGAGAGGGAGGAGTCAAGTACGATGCCGAGGTTTTGGGTGTGGAGCGTGGGTGTAGGTGGGCTGACAAGGGCGGTGGGCCACCAGGTTTTGTCCCATGCAGAGGGTGAGGGTCCGAGGATGAGGACTTCTGTCTTCTTCGAGTTGAAATTCAGGCAGCTGTTGCTCATCCATGATGCAACATCCTTCATTGCTTCCTGGAAGTTGAAGTTGAGTCAGGTGGTGATGGGGTTCTTGGTGAGGGAGAGGATTAGCTGGGTGTCATCGGCGAAGAATACTATGCTGAGGCCGTGGTGTTTGACGATGGCCACGAGGGGGGCCATGTAGATGTTGAAGAGTGTGGGGCTGAGTGACGATGTTGGGGTACTCCGCAGTTGATTTCTGTGGGTTCGGAGAGGAAAGGTGGCAGTCTGATTCCTTGTGTTCTGCCGGTGAGGAAGGAGCTAATCCATTTGAGGGCAGTTCCCTGTATGCCAGCATTCGTGGAGTCTATTGGTAAGTGTGCGGTGGGAGACGATTTCGAACACAGCAGAGAGGTCGAGTAAGATCAGGGCCACGGTATGTCCTTGGTCGAGGAGGGTGCGGATGTCGTTTGTGGCGGCTAGTAGAGCGGTCTTGGTAATGTGGTTGCTTCGGAATCCAGATTGGGAGGGGTCGAGGATGGAGTTTTCTTGTTAGCTGGGCATTGACGATCTTCTCTGTGACTTTGGCCACGAAAGGGAGGAGGGAGATGGGTTGGTAGTTCTTAAGGTCTCTGGGGTCTGCTGATGGTTTCTTGTGCAGGGGTCTAACTTCTGCACGTTTCCACTCGTCAAGGAAGGTGTCGGTCTTGAAGGTGGGGTTGATGGTGATTTGTAGTTCGAGAGCGATGGTGGTGGCGCCTCTGTGGTAAATGTGCGGTGGGCAGGGGTACATGAGGGCTCCTGAGTGGATGCCTTTCATGGTCGAAGTGATGTCCTCAGTGGTGGCTGGGGTCCAGGAGGAGATGGTAGTCCCATTGGCATTGCTGGAGAGGGCGGTGGTTGGGTGTTAGATGTTTGGTTGTTGAAATGGTGGTAGAGGCATGTTGTTGACAAATGCAATCTTGATATACTCCACTGGTGAGCCTATAGAAAAAGGAAACTTATGTCAGAAATTACATGAAAAACAATGAATGAGCAAAACCGAAAAACAAGAAAGACAAGTGATAAATAAGTAGCTAGGTGGCCACAATTATTTAATCAAACTATCGGCAAACATTTGAGAAATGGTAAGAGAAGAACGCTGAACGACTTCAGTGTGGTTACCTGCTCGGTTTCATACCTATTGTTTCTGAATGCTTTCTTAAACTCAAAATATTCTTCATCTTAGGAGAGGATGAAACCGGACTATTGCAAGAAGATACCGAGTTATGTTTTTTCTGCAGCATCTTGTAGAAGTTCCAATTAACTCATTACAAATGATGTTATTGACGTTGGTTGAATAGATTCTGCAGTTTGCTTAGGGTGGCCCCTGCAGTAAACAGCGGTCAACCAGTGTAAGACACCAAGTAGTTGGAAACAGTGTTTCAACCACACCTGTGATCTGGAGGACCAAAGGCAAATGGGGTACTTTCTTCACCAAACACTTAAGCTAAATAGTTCTTCCATAATGCGCCAACGTCCAAGCATTCCCTAATGCTGTGGCAGAAAAACGTAGGCACATACCTCAATTAAACATGTGTGCTTTGCATTTGCTTAATAAGAAGGCGGGAGTAAGAGCAGGAGTCCTAGCCCAAACAATCTGCATCCACTACTATGCACATGTAATGCTGTCCTCTGCCTGGACACGTGCATTGATTGTCGGACCTTCACAGCCACACACTTACATCTTCTTCTAGAGACCTGAAGAAGTTATTTGCCCAGGGATGTCACTTCAATGTGCTGAAAGCTGTAGTTTCCCCTAGCAGAGAATCCACGAAAGAATGATAAGTTAGAAACAAGCATGTTTTTTTCCGAATACACAGGTAACAATAGCTTTACTAAACGGTCTTCAACTAAATTATCCTTAGGGGGTCATTGAAACGACAGAGGGCAGTCTGCCAAGGGCTTTTGGGGAGGTTGAATCCTCACTGTCTGCCTTAATGTGGGTGCATTGCAAAAGCTTTCTGATGAAGTGATCCACCCGAAAGGTCGGCGCCCTTTCATTAGAAATAAATCTAAAGTGGTTGCTGTTTACTCTTGGCCTACTAAAAAAAAATGTTTTTTTTACAAACAAACTCATAACATTGAAATTTGATTGTGAAAAATAACAAAAACAATGATCCCGGAAGTCTTAAAGTTGTAGGAGTAGTTTGATTTTCCCGGCTCGTACTTAGTGTACTTATAAGTGATGTTGTGGTGACGATAGGGGCTTGTACAAATGTCCCCAGGTCTTCTGGTCATTGACATGCTGTAATGTCTATATTTAGAGGCACTCAGGGACGTAGCTATTAATGGTTCAGCAAGTGCAGTGGTCCTCGGTCCCAGGGGTGTGATGAATCCACTGGAGCCCTAGTATACCACTTAACCAGGAATGGTGTCCCACTTTTCTTGCTTGCTTTAAAGCCCATGTCAACTTTGTTACGCCTCCGGAGAGACTCCAAGGATAACAGAGCCTTTTGCTATCTTCATTGTAAAATCATCTCAATATTGGTTTTGTTAGGTCTTTTAGAACTCTGCCACTCAAGTTTTATAATTAATTTATTCCTAATACGTTCAATCAATCAATCAATCAATCAGGGACTGTGAACGCGCTACTCACCCGTGAGGGTCTCAAGGAGCTGGGGTGGGGTTATCTGCTACGTCGGTTGAAGAGCCAGCTCTTGAGTGTCTTCCTGAAGGTGTTGAGGGAGGGGGCACATCTCATGTCGATAGGGAGCTCGTTCCAGGTCTTGTTCGCTATGTGGGAGTAAACTCTTCCACCAGTCCTGGCCTTGTGGATGCGCGGGGTTCCAGCGATGGCGAGGTCACAGGATCGGAGGCTTCTCTTGAGTACGTGTAAGGCATTCTCTCGTTGAGGTATTTAGGTCCGGTGTTGAGGAGGCATTTGTAGGCGTGTGTGAGTATCTTGAAAGTGACTCTCTTATCTATGGTGGAGGTTGCGCAGGAGTTGGGTGATGTGTTCAAGTCTCTAGTTTGTGGATCAGAGTCTTGTTGATCCCGGCGTAGAGGGTGTTCCCGTAGTCCAGTCTGCTGGTTATGAGTGTGTGGGTGACGGTCTTCCTTGATTCGGGGGGGATCCATTTGTAGGTCTTCCGTAGGATGCGGAGGGTGTTGAAGCACCTGGAGGTGACAGTTTTGACCTGTCGGGTCATGGAGAGGGAGGAGTCAAGTACGATGCCGAGGTTTTGGGTGTGGAGCGTGGGTGTAGGTGGGCTGACAAGGGCGGTGGGCCACCAGGTTTTGTCCCATGCAGAGGGTGAGGGTCCGAGGATGAGGACTTCTGTCTTCTTCGAGTTGAAATTCAGGCAGCTGTTGCTCATCCATGATGCAACATCCTTCATTGCTTCCTGGAAGTTGAGTCAGGTGGTGATGGGGTTCTTGGTGAGGGAGAGGATTAGCTGGGTGTCATCGGCGAAGAATACTATGCTGAGGCCGTGGTGTTTGACGATGGCCACGAGGGGGGCCATGTAGATGTTGAAGAGTGTGGGGCTGAGTGACGATCCTTGGGGTACTCCGCAGTTGATTTCTGTGGGTTCGGAGAGGAAGGGTGGCAGTCTGATTCCTTGTGTTCTGCCGGTGAGGAAGGAGCTAATCCATTTGAGGGCAGTTCCCTGTATGCCAGCATTCGTGGAGTCTATTGGTAAGTGTGCGGTGGGAGACGATTTCGAACACAGCAGAGAGGTCGAGTAAGATCAGGGCCACGGTATGTCCTTGGTCGAGGAGGGTGCGGATGTCGTTTGTGGCGGCTAGTAGAGCGTTCTTGGTAATGTGGTTGCTTCGGAATCCAGATTGGGAGGGGTCGAGGATGGAGTTTTCTTCTACGAATGTTGTTAGCTGGGTATTGACGATCTTCTCTGTGACTTTGGCCACGAAAGGGAGGAGGGAGATGGGTTGGTAGTTCTTAAGGTCTCTGGGGTCTGCTGATGGTTTCTTGTGCAGGGGTCTAACTTCTGCACGTTTCCACTCGTCAAGGAAGGTGTCGGTCTTGAAGGTGGGGTTGATGGTGATTTGTAGTTCGAGAGCGATGGTGGTGGCGCCTCTGTGGTAAATGTGCGGTGGGCAGGGGTACATGAGGGCTCCTGAGTGGATGCCTTTCATGGTCGAAGTGATGTCCTCAGTGGTGGCTGGGGTCCAGGAGGAGATGGTAGTCCCATTGGCATTGCTGGAGATGTGGTAAATAATTTAATTACCGGAACTTAATTTGATGCGGAACATTAATAAGAATAGCTCAATAAAATAAGAGGCAGAATCCGTGGTATTAGAGGTTCGGAACGGGCTTTATTCCAATAACACAATTCGAATTTGTGGGCTTCATATTCCATCACCACGAAGGTTCAGGAAGTGAAGGACAATACATTATTGACAGGTAATCATTTTTATAGAATAGGCATTACAGTGAAACAGATGCAGGAGGCGTAACAGTTGATAACAGAGATAAAAACATACATGCGTAACTAAAATGGGTGTAACTAGGCGTAACTAAAGAACGTCATTAGGTATGATGTCACAAATGGGTGGTTCCATGAAAGAATTTCGCAATGTCAGCAAAAATATTTGGCAGAGATGTGCGCGCAGCAGTATGACGTGTGATTTGACGTGCAACTAGGGGGAGAAAGGGACTTGACATTTAGCTCTACATGTGGAGACAAAAGTCTGGGGTTATGTCAACCTAATCCCAAATCATATCTAATATCCTATGTTTAAAGAACTGTGTTATCCAAAAAGAGAGGTCTCTTAGGATAGAATCTTATTCTATACTGACTATACTGACTGTTAGTGCGTGTACAAGCGTCTAAGTGTCTACACTAGATGCGAGGGGGTAGGAATATTCCATGGTAACAGGGCTATGAATTACTTGCATGAGGACAGCGAGGCCTGGTCCTTTGCACGGTAGCTGGAGGAATGTTTACCTAAACTGCTAGACAGGAATGCATCGGATGAGGAGCGGAGCAGAGCAGATAATCTTGAAGGTGAAATACAGTTTTTGGCAGGCAGACAGGCCGACAGGCCGAGTCAGGCACCGTTAGCCGCGCAGGGAGTAGGACAAAGTTCATGGATACAGATGCGAGCTCAGACTGGAGCTTTTAGAGGCAGAAGGCAAGAAAAGGCTTAATGGCAGAATCAGGGCCTACTCGCCTGGACTGTAAAATGGGATAAATGAACCATATAAAGCCGGTGGCCTTTCATACCTAGGAATAGAATATCCGGCCCATTCATGGCGGATCTGAAAGAGGACATGTTGACGGTGGACGCACATGCGTTTGCGTCTTCATAACTGGAACTGGAGGGAACATACATGTACTTGTGACTTATACATGAAACCGTTGGGGTCCAAGATAGGGGACATAACCGACCATAAAAATCCATATTTCCACATTCCCTCCTTGTCCCCTACTTGCCCTTAGGAGATATCAATCTTCATCAATCCATCGATCTGTTCATATAACATCATTTGTTCTTCTTTCTTCTTCCGGGATCTCGAACGAAAGCTTGGATGTGGGATACATGAGGTGGCACATAGACCACAAATCGCTGGCCCACATTGTAGACATAAGCAGCAACTGAATAGTATGAGAAAGCCAATACCTAGGAAGGAGAGCATTCTCCATCCCCAGGCTGACAACACGCCCCAGAACCAACCGGACCAAGTCCAGGTGCCTGGACTCTGGTGTATCTGGCTTACAATCTTATGAAGGCGGGTTATGGCTTTATATACTGACGGTGAATTTTCTGGTATGAAAATGCAACAACTTGATCCGATGACCCTACAAGCTCCGCCCCTATCGGCCAGGATGACGTCAAGGACAAGACGATTCTGAAGCACAACAATCCGCATAGCAGACTGCTCTTCTGTTAAATTGCCTAAGGCGGAAATAGTTTCGTTCACTACTGCTTCAAGGGTTCTGGTTAATCTACGTATCAACTTACTATTAGTGACTGTACCTATATAGGGGAAGAAACCTTTATTGAAATCTGTGTATTTTTCCCATGCTGTTTCAGTGTAATCAACGATTGGGAGATCTCTCTGCTGTCTATTGTGTACTAAATGAGTATTTCTATGATAATCAGGAGGAGCTAGGAAAACAGGTGGTAGGAGGAATGCTATATAACAGGTACCATCCCAATCTAGAGGTAGGCGTATATATGCGGTCTGGCCACATATAAAGTAGGAATGACGAGAAGCTCTAAATGTAGACTTGCCTTGATCACTGAATTTTATCACAGTGGTGCATTTACTATGGCCCATGTGTATGGAGCCATTCTTTCTTATACATAGTTCCCCTTTTACTGGGAATACCGACATGGCGGGCAATATGGGTGTAGCTTCAGATTCAACGTTCAGGATCATGAGATTAAGTGTAAAATTACCTAATCCATATACTTCATTTTCTAGATCAGTTCCTGTTCTTTTGGGAAGTCCCTCCTTGTTAGGGTAGCAGACTTTAAGCAAAACTAAGTTCAGGTTTCCCCATGCCCAGTTGTCTTGATAAGCTACTGAGTTTGAATCTAAGGAATTAATTAAACTAAACCATGCTCCACAGGAGCCATTGTGTGTGAACGGATAGGGAAAGAGGGGCAAAACTCCCTTATAGTTCTGATAGGGAGGGAGTCGGCCACATATCCAACAATTTGTAGCATTGCTAGTCTGATGGGAATGATGTAACATACTAATAAAAGTGTTATTGCGCAGCGCAAATCTATAAGACAATTCATGCGGAGGAAATTCACTAAAAGAATGTTCTGCAGTTATATTATAAGCATGCTTGGGAATAGGGTAATACATGTGCAATAGGATGCTGACAATGATGATCAAAAGACTTAGAAAAAACAAAATTAATAATGTTACTGTACAATGACTGCGAAATGATTTACAATACGCTTGCTTCTTGAGCAGCATTCGATTATTTCTTTCTCTATTCCGGTCCAGAGGATACATGTCAGAGACAAATTCAACCGATTCACCTTGGAGAGGACTTAAACAATCAAATTGTCTGACTGACTGGACCTCAATTTTAGTCTATATAGTTCTGAGTTCGATTGCTCAACCAAGGGGAACTTTGAGTCTGTCTTTGAGGCAATACAGGGTTTAGTCTCTATATCGGATGGTAGTCCATAAAATTTCTTGATATGACTCGAGTGTATCCAACCTTTGCGACCTTCGATCTTCACGGCTGTCCTCGTGGTGAGCAGTACAAGTTGAGGCGATTTCCACCTAGGATCCAGCTGAGTCTTCCGGTCAAAATTCCGCACTAACACCAGGTCCCCAGAAACTACGTCATGGGGTTTCACCTCGGTGTTGTCGGGAAAGGCTGCAGCTACCTGTGAACGACAAGATTGTAGTGCAGACATCAAGGAAGCCAGGTAATCTGTCAGCATATTACAGTCAACATCAGTTATTTTACGAGGTATAGGCGTCCCCCACATATTTGGTGGTCTACCGAAGATCACCTCATACGGGGATAGCCCTGTTCGAGAATGTGCTACCATTCTCAGGTAAAAGAGCGCAACTGGTAAGGCTACTACCCAATCGACACCTTTCTGTCTACATATTTTGGACAACCTAATTTTCAGAGTTTGATTATGTCGTTCCACGAGACCTGCTGCCTCGGGGTGTCGGACACAGTGAAATCTCCATTGATAGCCTAACAAAAGTGAAACGTGTTTCATTAGTTCGGATGAGAACGGCTGGCCGTTATCTGAGTAGACAACACGTGGTAAACCGTACCGTGGGAAGAATTCTCGAACCAACTGTTTGGCAGTAGTCGGGGCAGTGTAATCTGAAACCGGGTAGGCTTCTGTCCAACGGGAAAGAGCACAAACAACTACGAGAACATATTTGAATCCTCGACATCGTTCCATCTGGATATAATCCATCTGGAGGACTTCAAAAGGGTGATCAGGAGGCTGAAATCCACCCTGTTCTACGGGAATGCTTTTACCTGGGTTAAACTGACAACAGATCATACAGGTACGAACTTTTTGTTTAGCTGCTGCTCGTAAATGTTTGTTGAACCAAATGTGTTGAATGCTGTCTAGCATAGCCTTTTCTCCTAGATGCGCTGGACTATGTATAGTGTTAATGATGACTTGGACCATTGAGTCGGGAAGAAACCATATAGATTTTTCCTTCGTCATCCATCCCTGATCTGTTTGGATCCCTCCTAATTCAGTCCATTTCTTTATTTCATCTGGTGTAGCATGTGTCTGTATGTCGATTACGTCAAGAGCGGGATCCTTAACCGTCATGCAATGTGTTGGTGTCAGAACTATTGTCTTTGTCATGTCAGATGTGTGAGTTTGATTCTGAGCAGTATGTTTAGCTGTTCTGTCAGCTAGGTCATTGCCTTGGGAAATGATATCAGTAACTTTCGTATGAGCTTTACATTTCATAATTGATATTGCAGTGGGTAGATGTATTGCATCTAATAAGGCATGAATGAGGGGTCCGTGCTGAATGTGGGCACCGTGAGAAGTTAAATAACCTCTCTCTCGCCACAGCACGCCGAAGTCATGTACAACTCCGAATGCATAACGTGAATCAGTGTATATGTTGACTTTCTTGTTTGTGGCTTGAATACAGGCTTGTGTCAGAGCGATGAGCTCTGCTGCTTGAGCTGACAAAGTGTTAATACAATTTGTTTCAATGACTTCAGTGTCTGTTGTGACTGCGTAAGCGGCCACTAACTCTCCTGTACTTGTTCTCATACATGAACCATCTACATACAACGTCAGGTCTGAATCTGACAATGGGACGTCTGTCAAGTCTTGTCTGGGTTTCGTCGTGATAGTAATAACTTCAATACAATCATGTGCTAGTGGGTCTGTTCCGTTTACTGGCAAAAGTGTGGCAGGATTTAACGTATTACAACGTCTGATTTCTACATGTGGCTGAAACAATGTTAATTCGTAACCGGTGAGTCTCGCTATAGTCAAGAGTTGTGTTTGTGTGCGGTTCAAGAGAACCTCTACTGCGTGTGGTACTTGTACTGTTAATTGATGTCCTAACACTATGGCATCGCTTTGTCTGATTGCTAAAGCTGTTGCTGCCACTGATTTCAGGCACGCTGGAAGTGCCTGAGCTACTGGATCTAATGTACTAGAGAAATAAGCACATGGTTTGTGTGATCCTGCTTGTTCCTGAGTGAGTACTGACAAAGCAGTACCTTCGCGTTCTGTAACAAAGAGTGTAAACTGTTTACTGTAACATGGTGTTGCTAGGACTGGTGCTTGACATAAAGCTTTCTTTAGGCTTTCAAAAGCTTGTGAATGTTCCTGAGTCCAAGGGAGGACAGTCGATGTGGCCGCCTCCTGTGTTGTCAACTGAATGAGTGGTTTTGCTAGAAATGCATACTGAGGGATCCACTGCCTACAATATGAAGTGAGGCCTATAAAAGCCCGTACCTCCTTTTGTGTCTTGGGTATTGGCATGTTAGCAATTAACTGGATGCGATCTGACGTAAGCTGCCTTCCCTCCTTGGACAGCGAGTGCCCAAGGTAAACAACTCGCTGGACACAGAATTGCAGCTTAGAAGGGGACACCTTGTGCCCCTTTTCGGCCAAAAATTGTAAAACCGTCAGTGAAGCTTTTTCACATTCAGTTTCGCTTCTAGCGGTGATCAGCAGATCATCGACATATTGAAGCAGGGCAGTGTTGACTGGCATGTGGATACTGTCAAGTTCTCGTTTCAGTGCTTGGCTATAGATGCTGGGGCTTTCTGTGAATCCTTGAGGTGCGCGTGTGAATTTAAAGCTTCGTCCATTTAAACTAAATCCGAACAAGTATTGGCTTTCCGGATCTATTGGGACGCTGAAAAAGGCATTCTTGAGATCAATTACAGTAAAGAATGTTGCTTCGGAATCAATGGCTGTCAGTAATGAAGAAATGTCTGGGACTACGGGGTATTGTGGTACAATACATTTATTTAATTCGCGCAGATCAATAACCAATCGATATACTGGCGGGGCTTTTGGATCAGTTTGTTTAAGGATCGGAATTATCGGAGAATTACATACATTGGAGTCGGTTTCCACAACCACTCCTTGGGTAATAAGCTCGTCAATGATTTGCAGTAAAGCCACTACAGCATCTGGGGGTAACTTGTATTGTCGCATTCGTGGTAGTACCACTCCTTTCTTTAGTGTGACTTGATATGGTGTAATGTTCATGCAACCAACATCTGTAGGGCCTTGCGCCCATAAATGTGTGGGTAAAGTCTGCAGTCGGTGATCCATGTCTCGGGACACATAGTGCCCTTTGAAATCACGTAAAAACAATCTTACTCCTTCCGGAGAGCAACATATTATAGCTCCTAGAGCTTTCAATGTTTTTATACCTAACAGGTTTTCTGGACATGATTTAGTGAGCAATAAATCTGTAGTTCGTGTCAAGGGACCAATCGTAAGTGGAAGAGGCTGTGATACTTCGTTAATGATAGGTTTTCCTGAAAAACCAAGGGAAATATTCTGTGAGCCTGAGAGGGGTGCCCCTGGAACTTCACTACGTTTTATGGTTGTTCGGCTTGCCCCTGTATCTAGTAAAAAATTTCTATCCTGGCCTAATAGTTCACTGTGTACATAAGGTCCTTCTTGATCTACAGGGACCTCGATAAGGGGTAAGCCAACTTCCCTCTCTAGGCTGTTTCATGAGTATCGTTGATAATCGGGGTAGTCATACTGTGCGGTCTGGTACATCTGTCGTGTCGTTGTTGGTGTGGCAGCAATAGGCTGCGGTGGTGGAGCTGGCATAGACTGTTGCGGAGCTGGCATGGCCTGTGCATGCTGCGGGGCTCCTTGTTGGTTCTGATCCTGTCTAAGTGGCCGTGGTCTTTCTTTTGTATTACCTATGGCGATATTATGTTTTAAAACTGGACAATCGTGTACATAATGACCTGGCTGTTTACAATAATTGCATGTCCCTTTTACAGAACCTGCTGAAACACTGGACTGTGTCATACCCTTTTTATGACCGTCAGCTGGAACTGTCTGGGAAACTAGCATTTTCATTTTCGTGTCTTTCATGCGTCTTTGTTCATGTTCTTGTTCCTCTCTAATTCTATTGTGATGGTACTGTAGCATCTGTAACATTTGTGATGGGGTATTACCTTGCCAGGTACTTTCGAATTTCAATACTCTATTCTTAACTTGGGGCAGGGCATTTTCAACTAATTTTGTCACAAACAGATGTGGATACGATTCGCTACTTGCTTTTATTCCACTATTTATACCAAAACATTTTTCGAATCGGGCATAAAAATCACTAGTGTCTTCATCTTGCTTTTGTTTACAGGCTGAGATTGCACCCCAGTCTTCCTTTTTCGTAGTTAATAAACGTGGCAGTACCTGTACTAATAAACCTGGTAGTATTTTGGTCTTTTCCCCAAGCCCTAAACCTGGACCTCGAGCTGTTTCTTCGTTTTCTAATGCTGTCCAATCTATCTTTTGGTCTCCCACCTCCCAATCCTTTTCTTTGAGTTTTTCATAAATGCCCGCAGGCATTAATACCTTTAATATTTTCATAATGTCGGGATAGGTATACTCTCCCATGAGCAACATGTCTTTAATTTCACGGTGGAAACCCGCTGGGTCTTTGTCATGACTGGGTACCACTTTCTTCATTTCTAATAGTTCCATTTTAGATATGGGTGTGTATACAAACACACGTTTAAACTGATTGTCATCACCTTTTATCGGGTGGACTTCGCGTAAGGGATTCTGTCTATCTATATAATACGTCGTTCTTTCCTTGATGGGCAGTGAGACATGTTCGGGGCATACAAAAAGAATGTACTGCTTTCTGGATTCTAGTATTTCTCTAATTAACTCAGTACCTGAACCTCTCCATTTATTCGTGAGTAATTCAGTTAATATATCAGGTAAGGGACCAGGATCGGAGTGTTGGCTTTTATATAATATAAGGAGTTGTTGAATCATATAGATACCAGCTAAACGCTGTTCATCTGGGGTGAGGTTCAAAAACGTGTGTGCTAGTGTATCATCACTATATTTTCCGGGACTGTCAACCCAGTGAACGGCTGACCTGGCTAATTCTTGTTCGTCCATAGAATCGAGTATATGATAACCCCTTCATTCTCGGAGTAATTTGTCAGCGGCTTGGAACGAATGTTCGGGGGACCTTATATTTATTATAGGGGTTTGGAAATTTCTGTTATTTTCTGGACGTATCGGACGTATCGGATCAGTAAAGCATCTAGTATTATTACAAGATCTTCCTCTACCTACATAGGCCATGGTTTCTAACTGTCCTGTGGGCAGTTCTAATTCTTCCTCCTCCTCGTTTTGTTCAGGCTGGTCTACCGCCAATCTTTCTTCGTGTATTCGTTCTACTTCTTTGCGGATCTTTCGGCACATAGCTACTATACTTAATAGTCTATCATGTCTCCCCTCTGATATATTCCGACTCCATGTGGTAAGAATCCGCATTTCTTCCGGATTTACCCCTGGTCGGTCTTGATTTCTGATCACACAATTTATGAGGAAACGTAACAGTTCCCCCTGTATCTCCACTTTCTGGTACTCCATGGCTCGATTAATACTTTCAGAATCTCGCCCTGACTGGACAAAGTGATATATATTTTCTAAATGTGTAGTCATTCCTGGTAGCCTCCCCAAATATATTGCAGCTCGTCGGATATGTAATGATGCCAGCAGCATTTCATCCTCTTTGCCGGGCACAGGGTCATATCTACAATCTACTAGAAGTTCCTTAAGCATGTCGGGAGTTACTAGTTTGGGCGTACGTTGGTGGGCTAATTCTTGAAAGGAAAGTTTATTTACTCTGGGTGGCGTGGAAAAAATGTTTGTTGTACCTCCTGTAGCACCGCCTGGGGTGCTGGATGGGAAAGGATTCGTTGAACGTGATATAGCAACCATAGGTGTGAGTACAGCTGTAGAAACAGATGTGCTTGCCGGAACTTGTGTCGGAGTTTGTTGTTGCGGAGGTACAGACGGAGGGTCTTGGCGTTGAACCCCCTCGGCAGGCGGTCTATGTGGTGCAGTATTAGCATACTCGGGAGCTGCGTCGTCTAAATAAGAGGAAAGGAAAACATCTTCTGCGGTTCTGGGATGCCCTTTGGGATGTGATTTTATCGGAAACAACGGAGGTGGCAAGTCTTTTGGTATCTCCGGAGTAGTCTTAGGTAACCCTTCGGCCAGAAGAGGATACATACCATTCATAAGGGCATTTCTTTGTCTGTCTACTTGTTCTGCTTTTGCTCGGGTACCTTCTTCAATTAATAGATTTTCTCGGACTTTATTTGAATTCTCCTTACTCTTCTCTTCCTGTCTGCGAGCTTTTTCTGTACGTCTATACGATTCTTTACGCCATAATTCAATGGCATCTTTCTGTGATTGTCTAGCTTTCTTTTTCCATAATTCTTCCTCTACTTTCATGATGCAATCTGCATCCCAGGTCCCAGCTGCGGGCCACCTCTGACTTTCTGGTAATTCCTTGGTGTAGTCTACCCATAAATCAAGAAATAATATGGCGTCTAGGCCATGTTTATGATACATGAAGTACCCTGGAGTGTCCCTAGGAGGAATGGGAACAGCTTCTTCGAGTACCCCTTTTCTAGTTTTGATCTGTCTTAATTTCGAAAAGAGCGGCATATTGAGAACTGATCTGATACCTAATTTTGAACACTGATAATACAACAAAACACAATAATGAACAGTCATTCACACCACAATATGCAGAACGTATTTAAAACATTTAACATTTAACATTTAATGAACAACTATGATGGCCATTTAGGGAACTAGTCACTAAGCATAATACTCGGCACTAACTAGGTAATTCTGAATTTTATACTAGACATACTAGATATACTGCTAAACAGTACAGATACACTGCTGAAACAGTGCAGACCGGATTTGTGTACCAAAACCCGTCTTGACCGGCACAACCTATGTGCACGTCAGAACGCCTCCCCGGCAATGGTACTCACCGGGTAGCTCGGAACGGAAGGCCTCGGAACTGAACTGAACTGGACTCGGACCGGACTGGACTCGACTCGAAACTTCGGAACTTCGGAACCTGGTGGGCCTCTGTATACCTCGGATCTTGCTCTCTCAGCTAGGCTCTGGTCGGGATACTTCGCACTTCTCACCGCCTCGTCTGGGTGTTGATCGCAGCCTCAGTTACCCCCGCTCGGCAGGAGGGAGATACAGGAAATCCTGTGGGTACGCGTTGTTGTCCGTCCAGCTGTGGCAGGAGACCGGGCCTGCAACGCACCTCCGGCGCGTGAGATGAGAAAGTGTCCCTGTTCGGGCGCCATATATGTGGTAAATAATTTAATTACCGGAACTTAATTTGATGCGGAACATTAATAAGAATAGCTCAATAAAATAAGAGGCAGAATCCGTGGTATTAGAGGTTCGGAACGGGCTTTATTCCAATAACACAATTCGAATTTGTGGGCTTCATATTCCATCACCACGAAGGTTCAGGAAGTGAAGGACAATACATTATTGACAGGTAATCATTTTGATAGAATAGGCATTACAGTGAAACAGATGCAGGAGGCGTAACAGTTGATAACAGAGATAAAAACATACATGCGTAACTAAAATGGGTGTAACTAGGCGTAACTAAAGAACGTCATTAGGTATGATGTCACAAATGGGTGGTTCCATGAAAGAATTTCGCAATGTCAGCAAAAATATTTGGCAGAGATGTGCGCGCAGCAGTTTGACGTGCAACTAGGGGGAGAAAGGGACTTGACATTTAGCTCTACATGTGGAGACAAAAGTCTGGGGTTATGTCAACCTAATCCCAAATCATATCTAATATCCTATGTTTAAAGAACTGTGTTATCCAAAAAGAGAGGTCTCTTAGGATAGAATCTTATTCTATACTGACTATACTGACTGTTAGTGCGTGTACAAGCGTCTAAGTGTCTACACTAGATGCGAGGGGGTAGGAATATTCCATGGTAACAGGGCTATGAATTACTTGCATGAGGACAGCGAGGCCTGGTCCTTTGCACGGTAGCTGGAGGAATGTTTACCTAAACTGCTAGACAGGAATGCATCGGATGAGGAGCGGAGCAGAGCAGATAATCTTGAAGGTGAAATACAGTTTTTGGCAGGCAGACAGGCCGACAGGCCGAGTCAGGCACCGTTAGCCGCGCAGGGAGTAGGACAAAGTTCATGGATACAGATGCGAGCTCAGACTGGAGCTTTTAGAGGCAGAAGGCAAGAAAAGGCTTAATGGCAGAATCAGGGCCTACTCGCCTGGACTGTAAAATGGGATAAATGAACCATATAAAGCCGGTGGCCTTTCATACCTAGGAATAGAATATCCGGCCCATTCATGGCGGATCTGAAAGAGGACATGTTGACGGTGGACGCACATGCGTTTGCGTCTTCATAACTGGAACTGGAGGGAACATACATGTACTTGTGACTTATACATGAAACCGTTGGGGTCCAAGATAGGGGACATAACCGACCATAAAAATCCATATTTCCACAGAGAGGGCGGTGGTTTCGGTGTCAGATGTTTGGTTGTTGAAATGGTGGTAGAGGCATGTTGTTGACAAATGCAATCTTGATATACTCCACTGGTGAGCCTATAGAAAAAGGAAACTTATGTCAGAAATTACATGAAAAACAATGAATGAGCAAAACCGAAAAACAAGAAAGACAAGTGATAAATAGGTAGCTAGGAGGCCACAATTATTTAATCAAACTATCGGCAAACATTTGAGAAATGGTAAGAGAAGAACGCTGAACGACTTCAGTGTGGTTACCTGCTCGGTTTCATACCTATTGTTTCTGAATGCTTTCTTAAACTCAAAATATTCTTCATCTTAGGAGAGGATGAAACCGGACTATTGCAAGAAGATACCGAGTTATGTTTTTTCTGCAGCATCTTGTAGAAGTTCCAATTAACTCATTACAAATGATGTTATTGACGTTGGTTGAATAGGTTCTGCAGTTTGCTTAGGGTGGCCCCTGCAGTAAACAGCGGTCAACCAGTGTAAGACACCAAGTAGTTGGAAACAGTGTTTCAACCACACCTGTGATCTGGAGGACCAAAGGCAAATGGGGTACTTTCTTCACCAAACACTTAAGCTAAATAGTTCTTCCATAATGCGCCAACGTCCCAGCATTCCCTAATGCTGTGGCAGAAAAACGTAGGCACATACCTCAATTAAACATGTGTGCTTTGCATTTGCTTAATAAGAAGGCGGGAGTAAGAGCAGGAGTCCTAGCCCAAACAATCTGCATCCACTACTATGCACATGTAATGCTGTCCTCTGCCTGGACACGTGCATTGATTGTCGGGCCTTCACAGCCACACACTTACATCTTCTTCTAGAGACCTGAAGAAGTTATTTGCCCAGGGATGACACTTCAATGTGCTTAAAGCTGTAGTTTCCCCTAGCAGAGAATCCACGAAAGAATGATAAGTTAGAAACAAGCATGTTTTTTTCCGAATACACAGGTAACAATAGCTTTACTAAACGGTCTTCAACTAAATTATCCTTAGGGGGTCATTGAAACGACAGAGGGCAGTCTGCCAAGGGCTTTTGGGGAGGTTGAATCCTCACTGTCTGCCTTAATGTGGGTGCATTGCAAAAGCTTTCTGATGAAGTGATCCACCCGAAAGGTCGGCGCCCTTTCATTAGAAATAAATCTAAAGTGGTTGCTGTTTACTCTTGGCCTACTAAAAAAAAATGTTTTTTTTTACAAACAAACTCATAACATTGAAATTTGATTGTGAAAAATAACAAAAACAATGATCCCGGAAGTCTTAAAGTTGTAGGAGTAGTTTGCTTTTCCCGGCTCGTACTTAGTGTACTTATAAGTGATGTTGTGGTGACGATAGGGGCTTGTACAAATGTCCCCAGGTCTTCTTGTCATTGACATGCTGTAATGTCTATATTTAGAGGCACTCAGGGGCGTAGCTATTAATGGTTCAGCAAGTGCAGTGGTCCTCGGTCCCAGGGGTGTGATGAATCCACTGGAGCCCTAGTATACCACTTAACCAGGAATGGGGTCCCACTTTTCTTGCTTGCTTTAAAGCCCATGTCAACTTTGTTACGCCTCCGGAGAGACTCCAAGGATAACAGAGCCTTTTGCTATCTTCATTGTAAAATCATCTCAATATTGGTTTTGTTAGGTCTTTTAGAACTCTGCCACTCAAGTTTTATAATTAATTTATTCCTAATACGTTCCTTCAATCAATCAATCAATCAATCAATCAGGGACTGTGAACGCGCTACTCACCCGTGAGGGTCTCAAGGAGCTGGGGTGGGGTTATCTGCTACGTCGGTTGAAAAGCCAGCTCTTGAGTGTCTTCCTGAAGGTGTTGAGGGAGGGGGCACATCTCATGTCGATAGGGAGCTCGTTCCAGGTCTTGTTCGCTATGTGGGAGAAAACTCTTCCACCAGTCCTGGCCTTGTGGATGCGCGGGGTTCCAGCGATGGCGAGGTCACAGGATCGGAGGCTTCTCTTGAGTACGTGTAAGGCATTCTCTCGTTGAGGTATTTAGGTCCGGTGTTGAGGAGGCATTTGTAGGCGTGTGTGAGTATCTTGAAAGTGACTCTCTTATCTATGGTGGAGGTTGCGCAGGAGTTGGGTGATGTGTTCAAGTCTGTAGTTTGTGGATCAGAGTCTTGTTGATCCCGGCGTAGAGGGTGTTCCCGTAGTCCAGTCTGCTGGTTATGAGTGTGTGGGTGACGGTCTTCCTTGATTCGGGGGGGATCCATTTGAAGGTCTTCCGTAGGATGCGGAGGGTGTTGAAGCACCTGGAGGCGACAGTTTTGACCTGTCGGGTCATGGAGAGGGAGGAGTCAAGTACGATGCCGAGGTTTTGGGTGTGGAGCGTGGGTGTAGGTGGGCTGACAAGGGCGGTGGGCCACCAGGTTTTGTCCCATGCAGAGGGTGAGGGTCCGAGGATGAGGACTTCTGTCTTCTTCGAGTTGAAATTCAGGCAGCTGTTGCTCATCCATGATGCAACATCCTTCATTGCTTCCTGGAAGTTGAGTCAGGTGGTGATGGGGTTCTTGGTGAGGGAGAGGATTAGCTGGGTGTCATCGGCGAAGAATACTATGCTGAGGCCGTGGTGTTTGACGATGGCCACGAGGGGGGCCATGTAGATGTTGAAGAGTGTGGGGCTGAGTGACGATCCTTGGGGTACTCCGCAGTTGATTTCCTTGGGTTCGGAGAGGAAGGGTGACAGTCTGATTCCTTGTGTTCTGCCGGTGAGGAAGGAGCTAATCCATTTGAGGGCAGTTCCCTGTATGCCAGCATTCGTGGAGTCTATTGGTAAGTGTGCGGTGGGAGACGATTTCGAACACAGCAGAGAGGTCGAGTAAGATCAGGGCCACAGTATGTCCTTGGTCGAGGAGGGTGCGGATGTCGTTTGTGGCGGCTAGTAGAGCGGTCTTGGTAATGTGGTTGCTTCGGAATCCAGATTGGGAGGGGTTGAGGATGGAGTTTTCTTCTACGAATGTTGTTAGCTGGGCATTGACGATCTTCTCTGTGACTTTGGCCACGAAAGGGAGGAGGGAGATGGGTTGGTAGTTCTTAAGGTCTCTGGGGTCTGCTGATGGTTTCTTGTGCAGGGGTCTAACTTCTGCACGTTTCCACTCGTCAAGGAAGGTGTCGGTCTTGAAGGTGGGGTTGATGGTGATTTGTAGTTCGAGAGCGATGGTGGTGGCGCCTCTGTGGTAAATGTGCGGTGGGCAGGGGTACATGGGGGCTCCTGAGTGGATGCCTTTCATGGTCGAAGTGATGTCCTCAGTGGTGGCTGGGGTCCAGGAGGAGATGGTAGTCCCATTGGCATTGCTGGAGAGGGTGGTGGTTTCGGTGTCAGATGTTTGGTTGTTGAAATGGTGGTAGAGGCATGTTGTTGACAAATGCAATCTTGATATACTCCACTGGTGAGCCTATAGAAAAAGGAAACTTATGTCAGAAATTACATGAAAAACAATGAATGAGCAAAACCGAAAAACAAGAAAGACAAGTGACAAATAAGTAGCTAGGTGGCCACAAATATTTAATCAAACTATCGGCAAACATTTGAGAAATGGTAAGAGGAGAACGCTGAACGACTTCAGTGTGGTTACCTGCTCGGTTTCATACCTATTGTTTCTGAATGCTTTCTTAAACTCAAAATATTCTTCATCTTAGGAGAGGATGAAACCGGATAGTGCAAGAAGATACTGAGTTATGTTTTCTCTGCAGCATCTTGTAGAAGTTCCAATTAACTAATTACAAATGATGTTATTGACGTTGGTTGAATAGGTTCTGCAGTTTGCTTAGGGTGGCCCCTGCAGTAAACAGCGGTCAACCAGTGTAAGACACCAAGTAGTTGGAAACAGTGTTTCAACCACACCTGTGATCTGGAGGACCAAAGGCAAATGGGGTACTTTCTTCACCAAACGCTTAAGCTAAATAGTTCTTCCCTAATGCTGTGGCAGAAAAACGTAGGCACATACCTCAATTAAACATGTGTGCTTTGCATTTGCTTAATTAGAAGGCGGGAGTAAGAGCAGGAGTCCTAGCCCAAACAATCTGCATCCACTACTATGCACATGTAATGCTGTCCTCTGCCTGGACACGTGCATTGATTGTCAGACCTTCACAGCCACTCACTTACATCTTCTTCTAGAGACCTGAAGAAGTTATTTGCCCAGGGATGACACTTCAATGTGCTTAAAGCTGTAGTTTCCCCTAGCAGAGAATCCACGAAAGAATGATAAGTTAGAAACAAGCATGTTTTTTTCCGAATACACAGGTAACAATAGCTTTACTAAACGGTCTTCAACTAAATTATCCTTAGGGGGTCATTGAAACGACAGAGGGCAGTCTGCCAAGGGCTTTTGGGGAGGTTGAATCCTCACTGTCTGCCCTAATGTGGGTGCATTGCAAAAGCTTTCTGATGAAGTGATCCACCCGAAAGGTGGGCACCCTTTCATTAGAAATAAATCTAAAGTGGTTGCTGTTTACTCTTGGCCTACTAAAAAAAAATGTTTTTTTACAAACAAACCAATAACATTGAAATTTGATTGTGAAAAATAAAAAAACAATGATCCCGGAAGCCTTAAAGTTGTAGGAGTAGTTTGCTTTTCCCGGCTGGTACTTAGTGTACTTTCGTCTTCTAATGCTGATAAAGACAGATTACGGGTTATATCAGCAAAATGGGATGGGTCGGCAAAATGTTGCCATGTGCCCAGGAACCAGCCTTAAAGTTGTAAGGAGTAGTTTGATTTCCCCTATTATATTCCTACAGAGCCCTGAATGCGGCCGCCAGGATACTCACAGAGACCCCTACATTCATGTCAGTAGCCAAAGAAATGCCGAAGTTGCATTGGCTCCCTGTAAAAACCTGTATTAAATTTAAGGCTCCGTGCTTAGCCTATAAGGCCTTGCACTATGCGGGCCCTGGGTTTTTAAAAAACTCCTTTCAGATCTATACACCAGGGGGCAGATTTATGAGCCCCTTGCGCCACTTTTGCGTCACTTTTCCCATGTTAAAAGTGACGCAAAAGTGGCGCAAGGGGCTCATAAATCTGCCCCTAGGTAAACAGCTTCGGTCATTAGGGGCAAACCTTATGACCACCTCCAGATTTTCCAAATTCCACTGGGGGGGTAGAAGCTTTTCTCTTGCTACTACCAAGCTGCGGAACAATCTGCCACCCTACATGAGAACTCTGCCCGCCCTTACATCTTTCAGGAAATAGCTACAAACGTGGGTCTTCACGACTAGGCTTCATCCTCCTCAGGAGTAGACAGCGCCAAGACACCCCAGGGTATACGTGCGGTTAACACATTTTGGTAAAATAACATAACATAACAAGGTCAGAGTTCTCTGATGAACATGCAAGCAAAGGCTCTACTGTGCCAGGGCTGACTTGAGCTGCAGTATCCATAAGATTCAACATACTCTCCTCACTGGTGTCGAAATTCAGAGATGTTAAATGTGGTCTAACACAGGAAATTACACCTAATGGCTACTACTGTTTCAGATCAAATACCTCTTGCTAGAGGTGAACGCAGAGAGCCAATAAGGCTTGGCTGACTGGTGTTTGTCTTCCTTTGGGAGCTTTTGGGAGCTTGAGAGGTGCTTAGGAAATGAAGTCTGACTCAAAAGTTTAGCTTCCTTCTGCCTTGTACAAGTAGTACGAATCTGAGCTGTTGTGAACTCAGTAGGAGTTCTCATTTTCTTTGTGCTCATTCCTTGCCTGCTGTTAGCTTTTCTTTATCTCGAACAGGAAGTGTGAAGTTCTTAGAGCATACACAAAAATACTGATATCTTCATGGCCACACACTCTGTAGGCTTACATGTTTTTTGTTAATGCTAATGGATGCGACCATTATGATATGGTCCATTGCAGTGTAAGCTTATTGTTTACAGAGATGGAGGCTTAATGTCAGCATGACGGCAGAGCTAATGTACATTACGCCATGTTGGGTTAGTCTTGCAGAAATCTTACTCTTTGTTTGTATGGGGTCAAAAGAGCATTAAATAGATTGCCTCCAGGAGTATAAGGTGATCGCACTCCATACAAGATGCCCTCCGGAGCATCTATGAATGTACCTGACCTAGATAATCTTGGGAAGGTGGCGAAAGAGCAGGTTTGACCTGAATAAGTTTGAACTGTTTTACAGAACGCCCAAGAGATCAAAGACAAGCCATCTCATTTTAAGCGTTCTGACTCCTCTATCACCAAAGAGAAGATCTTTAAAGCTGCTGATGGGTGGATACCCCAAACAGGTGATCTAGTTCAAATAAAGATCTGCGAAATACAAGTATTTGGGGCATTCTACAGGGCACCTGATTCAGTTCTTGGGTTAGAAGGCACACAAACTGCAATTTTGCCTACATTGCCTGGTTAAAAAAGGGAAACGGAAGTGTCATCCAACTTGGGGGACATCTTTCTGAGCACCACAGTAACCCACAACAAGTCTGGTGTGGGATCTAAATACTTGTTGTCTTTATATAACGAAATATGTAAATAAAGTTTGTAGGTATATCCAAGGACTTGTTTATCACAATTTCAATATTGTACGTTTCATATCGATCTTGTATACATCAAGATCAATCCATAAATAAAAAGCCTTCTCAACGTGTTTCCTAATGCATTTTGGGCATCGTAGTGCCCTTCATCAGGGAGGAGTATCTAAAGTATGGATAAGCGAGGATAACATGAGAAAAAATGCTTGTGAATTGAGCTGATAGTCACCAGATTGTGCAACGTGTGCAAGTATAGTAGAGCGAGAGCAGAATAGATATCATGCTGATGTAGAGAAATGAATACCAAAAAAATACAACAGTGAGCGGGCTATATTGAAAAAAACAAGGAAGAGGAAATGGTGACGAGATCCAGCAAACTTCTGTAAGGATCAAAAAATTGTGAAACACACAAGCGTACTAAAACATTAAGAGAATTTGAACTACCATGCGATTAATAGCAGCCGGTTATAGCTTGTAAAACAGAAGTTAAAGAAAAGATGATGTAATTCATCGTAGAAATCTGCCGGTGAATGAAGACGCGCGGTACACCACAGATGTGAATGAAAGTGACATGGCATGCAAAGTGAAATACCAAGGGCCTCATTTATGAAAAGTGACGCATCACTGCGTGAAAACAGTGATGCGTCACTTTTCACTGCGCCCTCCCTGCGACTCCAGTGATGCGTCATATTTACAGTATGACGCATCATGTCGCAAGGAGTCAGTACGTCAGTATTTCTGACGTATCTGTAGGCGCAAAAGTGACGCATTGCTGGAGTGTGTCACAAAAGTGACGCAACTCCAGCAATGTGTCCTTTCACATGGGGCAAGCCCCATGTGATAGGGCCTGCGTCAGTCTTACACCTGCTGTGAGGCAGGCGTAAGATATTGACGCATTTGCACTCTAGAAGTGGCGCAGTGAAATCTCGTAGATTTCACTGCGTCACTTCTACGATGCTTACTTACGTGGGAACGCCCACCCTGCATACATTATACCTGACGCAGGTATAATGTAGCGCAGGGGTTTGCAAAGTGACGCATCTAGGTAGATGCGTCACTTTGTAAATATGGCGCATCATGGCGCATGTTTTACGCCACTGGTGCGTCACAAAAAGTGACGCACCGGTGGCGCAAAAGTGACGCAGGGGCTCATAAATGAGCCCCCAAGTGTTTAGTGAGCACAAATTATTACCTGCAAAAGGGCTTAACAGTGTCGAGCAAACACTTACTTACTTCTACAAAGTTGCAAAGGATATCATGTCGCCATGTTGTAATGTGTTCAAACTATGAACACAGTGGTGTTGTTAACAGAATCGTGTGAACAAAACAATTGAATGAAAATATCGGTAAATAACAATGAAAGGCACATCAAGGGTGAACAAACAACACAAAAAGAGAAAGCTTATGATGAATAAGTTGCACTGCAGTGGTGGACATTCAAAAGAGAATATGAGAACATACGGCGTTATAGGAAAGCTCTAAAACAGTAGAGCGAAACATTAAATGAAAACTAGATAGTCACGAAGAGAGAGCACAGCAAGTACATCCAATCATGAATAAAATGAAATTAAAGATAACACGAAAATTCCAACCGGTCATTGAGACCGTGTGATTTCAGTGAGTTCAGAAATTTAATCCAATGATTCTCCCATTGTAAGAGATGTTTGTTATTGTCTCTGCCATCCATTCTCCTGACAGTTTCCAAGATGAGAAATTGTAGTTGGCTTATATTATGAGGACTGTCCATGAAATGAGCTGCAATAACTGATTTGGAGTTCCTGGTGCGAATATTGCTTTTATGTTCAAGTATTCTGGTTTTTAGGTCTCGCCTACGCAGCACGCATGTGATGCATAGGCAAAATGACCTATTGCTATCGCTTCGGCTTTTCAGCCAAACACGTGCACGCGTTCCATTGCCTTCAATGGCAACGCATGCACTTCTGGTGATTTCCTTGTGGGAGCACGCGGCGCCATATGGTCACATGCTCCAACAAGGGAATCGCGCATGCCCCCTCCCCTGCTGCCGTGCGAGGCGTGTGTTGTTCTAATACCTAGAGGACTACAGAGGCATCCTCTTTACCACTACGCCTCTCTGTGTTTAGATATATGCCTTTTGACAAGCCCATATTTTCCTTCGCTAGTGATTCATCGGTTCTTACCTCTGTGAACAAGGGGTACGATGATCCTCTAGGATGTGTATTGCACTTTTTAATGACACTTTGCTGGCCTATTTCTACCTCTAATTTAATTTGTTCCAGTAGCTTGAAAGACTGGGGGCCTGTTGGCCCTTCGCAACACTTATTGCCTACGTTCTTGATTTATGTGGGACAGTCTTGCTTCAGTGTATTTGCTTTTGAATGCCAAATGTAGACTCTACACTGTATGGCGCCCCGAAACCCAGTTTGTCTACGCTATTCAAGACCACTCTTCTAGATAAAGTGCCCCGGTGCCTCCTAACAGCAACTGACTCTGGTCCAACTCTTCTGGATTTTCAAAGTCACTGGTTTGTCAGGAAAAGGCCCCACGCTGTTATTGCAGAAAGACACTCCTATTATTATTACCCTTAGAAGGACGAATGGGGAGTGATGCGGGCTGCGCATGCGGCAGAGCAGGCATGCACCTGACTCTGTCCCAACCCTCTCGGCTGCGAGCCTGCTGCCTGCTCCCAGCCCCCAGCATCTATCGAGGGCCCTTTGTTACATGGCGAGACTTCAAGTCAAGCTCTACTGTGCATGCAGGTTTATTGATTAGATTCCAACCGTCCCGCCTCCATTACCTTCGGACTCCCGGTGGCACCCTTCTGTCACTTTGTTTTTCTGCGACATTATGAAATCCAAGCTCCTCCTGAGGCTCCCCGCCCCCTCTTCTGGACAGCTGCTTGGCTCCCAGGGAGGGGTGGGACGGGACAGTGTTGCAACGCCTTATGCAACAAAGCTGGGCTCTGTCTTTCTCCATGCCCCCTCCCTCCTCCCCTTCCCAGAAGCCTGTTGTTTTCCAGGAATGTTTTATGGCCTCCTTACGGCACACGGGCCCTGTGACTCCCAGGCCAGCTATGGGGAGTCATTCTAATGCAGGGGAGCGCGTCTGCCACCTGCCCAGATTGTCAGGGGGCAATGCCCCTGCCGTCGGTTTCATTTCAACTAATATGACCCTTGCATTTTAAAACTAGGGACAAAGCCCACCCGGAGATTTTGACGCTCGAATACAAACACATTTACGCCAAGCTAGTGAAAATAAATAAATGTAGCTAAAAAAGCACTGTTTGGAACAAGCACATTCATTAACCCCTTCGCTGCTAGGCCTTTTCCCCTCCTGTGCTAAGCCTTTTTTGGGCTATTTGGGGTAGTGCGCGCTTAGGCCCCTGTAACTTTTTGACCACATTAGGTATCCACGCCAAATTTGCGTCCTTTTCTTCCAACATCATGGGGATTCTAAAGGTACCCAAGGTTTGTGGATTCTCCTAGAGAGTTCCCAGAAATTAGTCAAAATACAGCAAAATTTTGTTTTTTTTGTGAAAAATGGGGAAAAGTGGCTGCAAATGAAAGCGTCTGGGTTTTTCTTTGCAAATGATATCAAAAAAGGGTTTGTGGTGCTGAAATCACAATTTCTCCAGCTTTTAGGGAATGACAGATTTTTGTCAGAAATCCAACAATTTTTACACAGTTTTGACATTTTTCTGGGACATACCCTATTTTTGCTATTTTTTGTGCTTTCAACCTCCTTCCAGATAATGGTAAAAATGGGTAGAAAAGCAATAATGGATCCTGGAAAGCTATACATTTTTGAAAAGTAGACAAAATTCTGAATTCAGCAAGGTGTCATTTGTGTAGATCCATCAAGGTTTCTTCATAGAAACTAACAGGTAAATATAGGAAAAATTGAAAATTTGTTGAAAAAAGCAGCCTTTTGAGTCAATGTTTTCACCTGTAACTTCTTCGAATTATGACATCTCTTTGAAAGCAATGCACCGTTACATCCGGTGGACCTTCCTGGTTGTGGGATATATAGGACTTGTAGGTTCACCAAGAGCCCAACGAACCCAGAGTAAAAAACTGAGCAGCATTTTGTAATGGTTTTTTTCTTGTTCCGGGTATATAGCAATTATTGTGGGAAAATGTATACATGGAAAAATCGGTATGAAAGACACCTATGTATTTCTGAAATGGGAACAAATTACAGAGTTTAGAAACAGTGCATATTTGGACATTTTCGAAATTGGGAATACTCATACTTGCATGACAATTATTGGTCATTTTTCAAAATGACTTTTTTTTTACACAATGTCTTTCATTTGGAAGGGAGAAATGCATAATAAATCAATAGGTAATAACAGTTGCTTTACAAATCTGAACTACCCTAAGTCTCCCGATAAAAATGGTACCTCACTTGTGTGGGTACACATAGTGCCCACGACAGGAAGTGGCTCAAAACCTAAGGTGAACACACCACATTTTCACACTGAAAATTTATACTTTTTTTGCGAAGAGTCTAGCTGTAGTTTTTGAACCCTAGCCCTGCCGGCACCTAGGGAAACCTAGCAAACTTATACATTTTTGAAAACTAGACACCTAGGGGAATCCAGGATGGGGTGAATTGACTGCCTCCCACCATGGTCTGTTACCCAGAATCCCTTGCAAAAGTAAAAAATTGACAACAAAAAAACACATTTTCCCCACATTTCTGTGATGGAAAGTTCTGGAATCTGCGTGGATCCACAAATTTCCACCCACCCCGTGTTCCCCAAAGTCCTACGAGAAAAATGGTACCTCACTTGTGCGGGTCGGCATAGTTCCCGCGACAGGAAACGGCGCAAAACGCAACGTGGTCACACCTCAATTTTGCAGTGAAAAATGACCCTTTTTTGGCAAAGTGACTAGCTGTAGTTTTTGAACCCTAGACCTGCCGGCACCTAGGGAAACCTAGCAAACCTATACATTTTTGAAAACTAGACACCCAGGGGAATCCCGTCTTAGTCTTCACACTCTTTGATCAGTGAGTGATACTTCTGATGCACGCCACACACTTTTTCATTGCTACACAATGCTACACACTGATCTGCTGTGCGTGTTCGACCATAAACCCTTTTCTGGTTCAAAAAGGAACAGAAAGGTGTTCATTGATCATTTAGAAATCATTTAGAAATTCATTATGGGGCCAACTGTCATCAGCAAACCGCCTTCGACACCAAGAAGTCTTAGGAGTAGAGCCTCACATCCTGTCCCTTTCTGAAGGAGCTACCCCAAGAAGGGAAAAGCAATAGTAATAGCTATTTTTCCTAAGTCAGACTCTCAAGCCAGCTGTGTCTCGAGTTTTTCACCAAGTACCAGATTCAATGCAATTTCAGCAATTCCAACACTCCAACTGCAACTGTGGTTTACTGTGAACCCCTGACTGAGTCAACATCAATTGAAACTATGCCATTGCAAGAAATAACACTTTGTAAAAATTACTTCGAAATAGATGATTTGCTAACACACTCCACAGTCACTCCACATCACCGACTGCTTCTTGGTCATGATTGGTTCTGTGATATGTATTTAATACCACTGTGGTATTCTGGATCACCACATGAGTGTTTTTCCTTCTCACTGGGCTCATCATACAGATTGTTGTATATTATTACTGAATAGACATTATGTTCCCAACAAAACTATGCCTTTACCTGTCTCTCTAAAACTGCAAGTGTATTCTTCTCACAGAGTAAAACGAGATCATCATGCTGTAAACATCACTGCATATCCTGGACTGGATTACATAGTTTGGGAAAAGGTTTCTTATCAAACCCATAGTACCCACAGAGTTAATACAGATTCCATATGTTTCAAAAATTTAGATGGATGATATAATAATACCTGATTCCTTTTCAGATGAATTGGACACAAACAGGCACATGCATCAAGCAAAAAATGCCTCGCAAAAATTGTGATTCACAAAAAAAAAAGGTTTGTGAGCGCAATTCAGTCCTTCCCAATGCAGGAACCCAATTACCGAAAAACAAACAAATTCGCAAAAATAAGTACTCGCACATATTGCGAGAACCAATTATGCGAATCCTTATTAGCGATTCCCCTAACAGCGTCTGCGAATAGCGAATCGCTAATAAAGAGTCGCAAACCAATGCAAGTAAACTCGCAAATAGCGATTCGCTTGAAAATCGCTATTTTGCAAGTGCAGAATAAGGGGAATCACAATCAGATGGTAAAGTGGAGAAAATAAAATCACACAGGTGCAACTACTCAGAAACCTATTTAAACTGACCCAGAAGGCCCCTGAAGCTTTTCATAATGGCAGCGCTCTACGTGATGGCGAGGAGGATGAGGATCCATGCAGCTGCCCAGCACAGAAGGAGAATACAGGAGCGAATTTTCAGAGTGCACATCACTTTGCTGGGACAAACAGAAGATGAAATCTATGATAAGTACAGGCTGAACGGTGCAATGATCCTACACCTAATAGCAGAATTGTAACCCCTAATGCAGCGTCAGACCCGTACAGACCCGTAGGACCCATGCCCTCCCCTCTCATGTACAGGTTCTATGTTGCCTGCAACTACATGCCTCAGGCATGTTTCCAGGGTGTAGTAGCTGTAGCTGGAGGGGTATCACAAAGCTCCCTTTCCCGTTTCTTCAAATCCTTCCTGGACGCCATGATGACAAGTATCCACACCTACATGACTTTCCCCACAACCCAACAGGAATTGAACAAGACAAAACTGGACTTCTACCAGGTAGCACAGTTCCCTCATGTGATCGGTTGCATAGATTGTACGCATGTTCCCATTTGTCCCCCAGCAGCTAATGAAAACATTTTCAGGAACAGGAAATCCTATCATTCAATCAATGTGCAAGTATTGTGCAAGGAAACGATATCATAACAGACATTGTGGCTCAATACCCTGGAAGCACTCATGACTCTGATATATTTCGACACAGTGGCATCCTCACCCGTCTGCTCAGGGGTGAATTTGGCGAAGGACACCAACTTGGTACACACATATACTTATTCTCAACACAAATAGACAAAATGTCAATGCTTAAGTGTTGCCAACCCTTTGCTTACAGCCCTGTATGTGACAGCGCATACGCCGTGCGGAACTACATCTTGACGCCATACCTCAACCCAGCCACACCACATAAGCAGAGGTACAATGCAGCACACATCAGCACACGGAATGTAATTGAATGCACGTTTGGACTACTGAAAAGTTGCTTTTGTATCCTACACAAAACTGGTGGAGCGTTGCAGTACCGTCCAGAGATCTGCTGCCGGATTGTGGCTGCATGTGCCATGTTTCACAATATTGCCACCAGGAGAGGTATACCCATTGAGGTGTCAAACAGTGAGTCCGAGCGGGACAACCAGCCATCAACACAACTCCGACAAGCGCAAGGGGCAAGCGCAGCAGAAGGGCAAAGGAGACGTGCAGACATCACACAACATTATTTCTGAGGTATGTAATGATGAGACAAGACACTTAAATTTCGAACAGAAAAGTATTTACTAACATGAGCCCATGTAGTATTGTGTCTCCACACAGAGAATGGTGCAAAATAGAACAGTGATTTCATTCAATAAACAGCAAATTAAACTATTCCAGGACCTGGAACTCAATCACTATCATGGTTTTGTCAATGGTTACGTCACCATGGGCAAATGAAGAAGGACATGTCAGTCTAGCGCTTCCTGCCACGCACCCCCAAATGCCTTTCGCCTGCATCTGCAACAACCCCCTGGTGTGCACCGGAAGGTGTTGTGCTGCGGGACACTGCGCTTCCTGGCAATGGTCACTGGCACCGACAGGCTGCTAAGGCTGGATGCCTCCTCACTCCCCTCCTCCCCCGTTACATTGCTCCCAACAACAGCAGCAGCCTGGTTCTGTTCCACGGCAGTGTTACTTGTCCAAGGGCCCTGGCCACATCCCCACAACAATGGCCCGTTTCAATTTGCATGGCAACGGAGCGACATGACACCAGAGCAGTGGTGTTGCATACGTTGTTGTTGGACATGGTATAGCCAGCCATGTGCATCATGAACTACCGATGCCTTCTCCTCTGTGTGTCGTGGACCTCAAGCATTACCCTGGTCAGCTCCTGCATGCTTGCGTTGGTCTGCCTATTTCCCTCCACCACTGCTGTGGTTAGTTCTTGCACACTATCAGTCATGACCATGATGTTCCTGGCCAACTTTGATAGTTGCATCTGGATTGACTCCATAATGTCTTGCTTGCAGGTGCTGCACCTTCAACATCTGGGATTCCACGTCACCCCACACATTTGGAGCCTGGTCCTCCTGAGCAGCAATGTGGGCCCTAGAACTGCACCTCCGTCTTTGTTGGACCTGTGCCTGGGGTGCGATATCGCAATTTGCAATTTCGCAAAATGCGAAATCGCAGGAGGGCTTTTTTGGAATTTACACGTCTCCTTTGCAAATTCGCTATTCGCGATTGCGATTATTACCGATTCGGTGAATATTCGCGAGGGAGTTCATGCATTGTCGATTGCGATTTCTAATTAGCGAATCCTTATTAATCGCTATTTAGGAATTGCTAAATCAGATTTTGATGCAGGTACCCGTAAAACTTTTAAACGTATGATGTTATATTTATAGACTTACATAACCCTTGATAATGAGGATCCTTATTTGAATACTAATAATGGAAAATAAATGTATTGCTATCACCACTTTGGTCATCACTACATACACAGAACTAACTTTACCTGAGAGATATGAAACTACACACAGTGAGAAGACTGTCAGGCACCACCTTTAAATAGCCACTCAAATTTCTTGAAGAAATTTCATTATTTCAACAGTGTGGAGAGAACAGATCCTTCAGCTTGTAATTTTTTGCAAAAAAACAAAAATACTTCCAAAAAAACGTATTACCAATAACAAGCTGATATATTCCTGTGTGTTTATTAAAAATCGTGCTATACAGTGCTATGGGTAATGAAAAGATAATATTGATTTGGAAAGCATTTGGGAAATAGAATTTTGTCAAATTCACTGTTAAATATACTCTATTTAGAGCAAGCATAATACCCAGAGAAATAATTTTCCTGAATAAAACAATCCAGCAGAAAACGTGTCTAGGATTTGGACCCACGAGGGACTTAAAAGCACCCTTCATTCCAAGAGTCAATTTGACCTATTTTCCAAAATTGGCAGAGAAAAAACCCATCTCAGATGCTGAGTTAAATGACATGATCCAAAATGGTACTGATTGTTTGACTAAGTTACACCCTGAAGACATAGCCATATGACCCATTGATACTGATATATGCATGCATTGATTTCTTTACAAAATAAATCCTGGTATTTCAGCTAATTGACCAGACCCCAGGCAAAATAGATATTCTCCTGTAACTATTAACACATTCAGTGTGGGTAAGCGGTGTCAAAAATGGCTAGCACATTCTAGCCTAATGGCTGTGAAAGAACATCTGCCTCAAATTCATGAAAATATGGATTTTTCCAATTTACTCCTAGAGCAAAATCTGGGTAGAATTTAACGTTTTATAGTTACAGCTGCTTATGCAATTTACAATGAATGTCAAAAATATTCAGAAAAAGATGGTACTGAAATAATTAAACTATCTGATAGAGAAGGGCTGCAAATGACTTATAAAGTTATGGACAATGGTATGCAAACGCTCTCCAAAAGAGTATATTCCCTTAATAATACAATGACTTCAGCACTTGATCTCCTAAAAGGGTACATAAGCATTCTCCAACTTAGGCACGCTGAGCCGCGAGCACTTATACAGCTACATTGAGCATTACAAGCGCTAAGGTATGGAAAAGTACAATGCTCACTTATAAACAAGAGTGCCATGTTTAAACCTTAGACTTTGACTTCTACTCAATAAAACCATGGCTATAAAGAAGCCCCCTATATACAAAAAGCATAAAACAAATATAAGAAGTCCTATTTTCCATCACAGAAAATCCACCTATTACTTGGCTCCTACATGGAGTCTCCCTTCTCATTACACATTTCCACTTTTAAGAGTGCCAGAAGTAAAGACAGTCGGTTTGGTATCAAAAATGAATAACTCTTTGACTGTTTGAATTCACCTGCCTCACTCAAGACAATTCTAAATTTGTAAGTACATCTGGATGCGCAAACCCTTCAGGGTAATCACTCCTATGTGAATCCATAACTTTACATGCAGTTTTTTGAAGCCAGATCTGACCTCCACATTGTCAGTAGTACTCTGTTTCATCTATCCCAGCCCATCACAAACCTTTGAACAATGGTTCCTATTTAATATTGACTAAGCTGCTGTAGAGTAGCACAAGACCAATTATAATTAACTTTAGTAAAATGTTCACGAATAACCTTATACCCCCTCCTCCAAGGCTACTTGAAAATATCCCCTGGCCTTGAATAGACACTGATAATATGAACTTTAATAAACTGAATAAACTCATTGCAGTGTTAATACTAAAGAGGTTATTTGACCTCAGTAGCAGAAACATTTGACCTATAGATAGCCCACTCAGGGTCGGAGATGCAAAATCTCTTGTAGACCCAATAGCCTACCCATTTTACAAACTTTTTGTGCATTGTCTTCAACTCATCAAACAGAAATGGCATAGTGCAATTAAAAACAAAATTGGATTAGGCATAATGACTTGTTTTAAGGCCATTTGTGGGCTGATTCCTTCATTTCTTGTTCTCAGGTCTGTTTGATAGATTCCCTATAAACCTTTTGATCATTAGCTGTGTCGTACTCTGCTTTTTTTGTCTTCTAGTAAAGAAATAAACCAGTCCAGCCAACAACATGAAATTCAGTTATCCTACTGAAAAGAAGTGCCATGGGACCCGGCATTTTATCTTGGCTGTGAATACCTATCAGTACTGGTCTCTACCATGTCGCAAAATAGCAAAATGGGTGCTCTGCAAATGAGACTGGTCTTCTGGTGCATAAATTGTTTGCGAGAGACAAAACTTGATTGCCATCCTCTATGGCATCTATCAATGCAAAATGACTTCTGAGATCACTGAAGTTGCTCCAAGCCTATTGCCGAGCACTGCCACTGCCAATCATGAAGTATACTCAACATAATAAACACATCTCAACATCTGAGTCATCAACAGTTTTAATGCTGGAACCACCTGAAGTGACAGGAATAGATGCACAAGTGATGTCACCATTCCTGGGTCCTCTGGACATCCAGGAACTGCTTCAATGCATATGTCAATCTCTTTCACCAGCAGTTGATGCCAAAAGAGAAAAGCTTTTCCTTCAAACATTCTTAGGCAAACACTGCAGGTACTGTGGCTAAGACTCCTGGATACTATAGGGATTACATGACAACATCACCGACTGGAAAGAATTGAACAAAGTGCCCAAGCACCTCCCAACCTGAAAAAGGGAAACAAATGTTCTTGCTTTGTATATGAAATAGAAGAATGAAAAAATTGACAGTTTATACCTTTTTTAAATATTTTTTGTATTTTGCTCCCTGCCGCATTAGTTAGAAAGCAAACATACTTCCTGGTTTGCTTTGTTATCCACACACATATATATTCTTTAAATGTTTTTATATGCAATGTTTCATTCAAACACTTTTACATTCAATGCTTTATATGTTTATTCTTTCATAAGATGCATATGATATGAATATGATGATTCAATGTTTTTAGTAAAACATGTCTCAAAATAGTGCTATCTCACCCCTCAAATCGTGTATTGTCATGAACAACATGCCAGTACTCTTTTAGGCTGTTTTCATTCCTTGCCTTCAATTAGATTTTCTTCAACTCTAATAGAGAGTGTGAAGTTCTTGGAGCACATCCAAAGATGCTGATATCATCATGGGTGCACACTTTGTAGGCTGACACGTATTTTGTTTATGTTAATGGATGCAGCCATTACACTACGGCCCCTTACAGTATAAGCTCATTGCTTATAAAGATGGAGACTTAATTTCAGCATGTGGGTGGAACTATTATATTTTGCACCATGTTAGTTTAGTCTTGTAGAAGTCTTAGGGGCATATATACAAGCCCCTATTGCCACCACCACATCCCCTTTTTGGACATTGTGATGGCGATAGGGGCTTCACCTTATTTACAAGGCAGCATTAAGCCACTAAACGTGGCTTAATGCAGCCTTATAAATAAGGCATTGGGCGTTCCACCACAACACCCATTGATTTTGACGCTGCCCCATATTTACAAGGGGGGCATAAATATCGGGCAGCACCAACATCTTATCCTGGTGAAACGAGGAGAAATGCTACGTTGTGCAGCACACATGAAAACAGCAAATCACCATTGATTGTTTATGTGCAGACAGAAAGACAGAGGTGCAAACTTCATGTCTAGTTACCTAAAGCACATGTGGAATGAGTGTGGAGTGACCTATAAGTTCACTACACCTTATCACCCACAAACCAATGGCCTTGTTGAAAGGTTCAACAAGACAATGAAAGGCACGATCATGGGACTCCACGAAAAACTCAAAAGAGGATGGGATGTCCTTTTGCCATGCCTGCTTTTCGCCTACAGAGAGGTGCCTCAGAAGGAAGTAGGGTTTTCCCCCTTTGAACTACTGTTTGGCCACCCTTTTAGGAGACTACTGTGTCTTGTGAAGGAAGGTTGGGAGAAGCCTCTCCGTGAACCCAAGCAAGATATTGTGGAGTATATACCAGGCCTACTTCCCAGGATGGCAAAGCACAAAGAAAAAGCTCCAAAAACCTTGATGCTAGCCAAGAGCTTCAGAAGCTCTGGTATGACCAAAAGGCTGCACTGGTGGAGTTCCAACCAGGGCAAAAGGTGTGGGTTATGGAGCCTGTGGCACCAACAACCCTCCAAGACAAATGGAGTGGTCTTTACCCAATCCTTGGGAAGAAAAGTGAGGTCACCTACTTGGTAGACCTGGGTCCTAGCAGGAAGCCCAAGAAGGTGATCCATGTGAATCGCCAAAAACTTTTCCATTACAGGGCTGATGATTATGGTTACTGGTGAGGATCAGGAAGCAGAGTGAATCTCTCCCTGACCTCCTCTTTTACAGTCTAAATGATGGGTCTGTTGATGGAGTTGGCAACACTATGCTGAGTGCTTTTCCTTAACCCCTGTACAGACACACTGCTGTACCCATGATGTGGACACTGGCAACAGCTTGCCAGTCAAAACAAATATCTATCAGCAGTCTGACCAGGTTAAGGAGAACATCAAAGCTGAAGTAAGCACAATGCTAAAGGTAGGGTATATTGGACCCTTTGAGAGTCCATTGGCCAGCTCAGTGGTCTTAGTCCCCAAGCCTCAGGAACAAGGTGCAAAGAGAGAATTGAGGTTTTGTTTGGACGAGAAAGGTCTCAATACTGTCACCAAGACAGATGCTCACCCTATACCCAGGGCACATGAGCAGATAGACAAATTGGGTGCAGCCAAATTTCTAGGTACTTTTTACTTAACTGCAGGAGACAGCAGATTGGCATGGCCCCAGGAGCAAAAGAAAAGACAGCATTCTCCACACCAGATGGACATTATCAGTTTACTGTTAAGCCTTTTGGCTTACAAAATGGCCCTGCTACCTTCCAAAGGTTGGTAAAAGTATTTGCTGGGCTGGAGACCTTTAGTGTAGCATATCTAGATGATATTGCTGTCTTTATCTCCTCCTAGCAGGATCACCTCATCTACCTGGGAAATGTTTTGCAGGCCCTGCAATCTGCAGGCCTAACTATCATAGCATCCAAACACCAGATAGGGAAGGGAACTGTTGTATACTTGGCCCACCTTATAGGTGGAGGCCAAGCGCAACCCTTACAAACCAAGATCCAGACAATTCTGGACTGGGAAGCTCCAACAACCCAGGCCCAAGTCAGGTCATTCCTTGGCTTGACTGGGTATTACAGGAGGTTTGTGAAGGGGTATGGTTCCATTGTGACACCCCACACAGAACTCACCTCCAAGAAGATGCCCCAGAAGATAAACTGGACAGTTAGTTGTCAAAAGGCTTTTGACACCGTTAAAGAGGCAATGTGCTCAGCGCCAATTCTCAAAGCTCCCGATTACTCTAAGCAGTTAATTGTGCAAACTGATGCCTCTGAGCTAGGGACAGAAGCAGTCTTATCCTAAACCAACGTTGATATCCAGGACAAGCCTGTTGCTTTTATTAGCATCAGGTTACTACCTAGGGAACAGTGTTGGAGTGCCATAGAGAGGGAGGCCTCTGCTGTAGTCTGGTCACTGACGAAGTTGAGATCATACCCGTTTAGTACTCACTTTCTTGTTCAAACCAACCACTGACCTCTCAGATGGCTTGTACAGATAAAAGGTAAGAACCCAAAACTTTTGAGGTAGTCCATCTCCCTACAGGGAATGGAATTTACAGTGCAATACAGACCTGGGACCACCCATGCCAATGCAGATGGACTTTCCAGGTTCTTCTACATAGACAATGAAGACTCTCTTGGGAAAGGTTAGTATCATCCTCTTTATTTTGAGGTGGGAGTTGTGTAGGAAAGTATTCTTTTGACATGGTTACGCCTCACTTGTGGAAAGAAACATGCACTGGGAACCTGGTTAGCATTAACTCAGTGCGCACTCAGTCAAAGATGCTTCCGAGTCAGACAAAAAGTGGGGGTAACCATGCCAAAAGGAGGTCTTTCCTGCACCTACCTACTATCTAGCGAAACCATAGCCAAGGGAAAGGGCTTGGCAGAATCAGAGGTTCCTGTTGAGCTTCACTCTAGTCTGGCACTGTGAAGAGACATGAGAGGTGTCGGATAAGTGAGAGGCCCTCGGGCCGCTGGTGAAATACCACTACTCCTATTTTTTTTTCTCTTACCCAGTGTGACGGAAGGTGAGCCCAGATGGGCTCTTGCTTCTGGCACCAAGCACCTGTCGGGCGCAACCCGCTTTGGGAACAGTGGCAGGCGAGGGGTTTGACTGGGGCAGTACACCTGTCAAATAATAATGCAGGTGTCCTAAGGCGAGCTTAGGAAGGACAGAAACCTCCCGCAGAGCAAAAGGGCAAAAGCTCGCTTAATCTCAATTTTCAGTATGAATACAGACCGTGAAAGCAGGGCCTCACGATCCTTCTCACTTTTTTGGGTTCAAGCAGGAGGTGTCAGAAAAGTTACTACAGAGATAACTGGCTTGTGGTGGCCAACCGTTCATAGCGATGTTGCTTTTTGATCCTTTGATGTTGGCTCTTCCTATCATTGTGAAGCAGAATTCACCAAGTGTTGGATTGTTCACCCACTAAATGAGAACTTGAGCTGGGTTTAGACTGTCATGAGACAGGTTAGTTTTATTCTACTGAAGATGTGTTGTTGCAATAGTAATCCTGCTCACTTTGTGAAGAACCACAGGTTCAGTCACATTTGTTCTACGTGCTTGTCTGAGGAGACAATGAAGTGAAGCTACCATCTGTGAGATTATGACTGAACACCTCTAAGTCACATTTATCCTTACACCATAACGATACCTTAGTGCAGTGGAGACTCGGTTGGCCTGGGATAGCCGGCCTTTTGGGCCGGTGCGTAGAGCCGCTCACTTGGGGACAGGAGCGCGGATGGAAGGGAGCGACCCCCATCGTCCTTAGTGCACTGCATATTCGCGGGGCACCCCGTGCTAGATCGTTCATAGACAACCTGATTCTGGGTCAGGGTTTTGTAAGTAGCAGAGCAGTTACCTCACTACGATCTATTGAAAGTCATCCTCTGAGCCAAGCTTTTGTCTATGTCTGTGAGCGCCATGCTGGTCCCTCCAACACACACAGGGGTCCCTCTTCTGCCAGGCCAGTGGGAGTGATGTGGAGGGGTTTGCGGGTGTGTGGGAGGCTGCCTACACCACGTGCCACCCAGCTACTACCTCCCACCCTGTGCCGCAGGTACAGTGATGGGGGCACGATCCCTTGCAGGTCAGCAGGGTGCCCAGATGACCAGAGCAGGGTCACTACTCTGCACAATATGCCAGGAAGCAAGTATCCCTGACAAGGAGCCTCCCAAGCCCTGGCCTCAGAGTGCACAGCCACTCTTGTAGTCTGAAGACTGCTGTGGGACTAAGGCCTTGGGACTGGTACATGGATCATCGCAGGCTATCTGGTCGCTGGGTCGTCACAGGCCATCTGGTCTCTGGGTTCTCCCGGGCTATCTGGTCACCAGGCAAGCTGACCTGTTGGCCAGCTGGCCGACCTGCGGGGCTAACTTCAAATTTTGTCCCCGTACCCGGGGTTCTGTAAGACCCCACTTTGTGTGGCCTTAATAGTCTAGGAAAATGGGCTTCATGGGCAGACCCTTGGGGAGAGGGTGTGGGCTGGGCTGGGATGGGCTTAACCCTCCTTGACTCCACGGGCCTGAGCTCCAGGAAAGTGGAAGGCACCCACCCAATGAAGTGCCCTGAGCCCACGGTATGATGGTGACAGTCACTACCCAGGACAGGATGGCTGCAGACAGGGGAGGACTCTTTTTCTCCCCCACTGGGTTTGGGGTAAAGAGCTGAGACCAGCTCTGCATGAAAGCCAAGACCCTGGGGTGCCTAGCTGGAACATGAGAAGCCCTCAGCAGATGCCTGGGCCCAGTCTCGAATGGCAGCGACTGTCATGATGTCCTGCACCACCCAGGAGGTACCTCTGGCAGGCCAGACGCCAGGCTTACCGTTCTCTTAAGAACAAGCAGGGCCTGGCAAAGGGGAAGCAACGGGCACCGAAAGCCCTCTACCCCTTTCTCCAGCAGGGAGGGAGGCCATGGTCGCGCCTCGGTCAGACCTCCGGCGGGGCCCAGACTCCATGCCCCGTCCCGCCATGCCACCAAGCGCACAGTGGGGGCAAATGGGCTCCACGGACTTGGCGGCCTGTGCTTGGGGACGGTCCAGACCAGACTCTGGTCGATCGGGCAGGGTTGGGCCTATATGATGACTTTGTGCTGCTTGGTTGGAAATATCTGACCATGGCCCCAGTCAGGGCTTCCAAGCCACAGAGCAGACAGGACAGGGCTCCACAGGGTCAAGGAACCAGCAGGCCAAGGTCTGCAAGCCCACCAGGGCCCTGGGCTTCATTTCCCAGCCCGATGTGTAATAAAGGGGATGCTGCTGCAGCGTGGCCAGGTTCAATGGGCCTGAACGGGGCCCTGGGGCCCCCGCTGGACCATGAGGTAGGTGCCCTGGTCCGGTGCCCCATTCTCTAGCCTGCCAAGTTGCAAGGGTCATGGTACAGGGTACCGCCAGCTCAGGGAGGCTTCCCCTGCTTGGCTGAGTTCAGAAGCACGGACCGGACCCCAGACCAGGGCTCCTGTGGGCCCTGGGGTAAGAGCACCTGTCCTGAGGCCCGCCATGTGACAAAACGCCTGGGATGGGGTCCCGTGGGCCCAGGGAGGCGTCCACTTCGTGGCCTGGTTCAGAAGCTTCTGCCAGACCTAAGACGAGAGCTTTCGCTAGGGCACTACCGCCCTGGGCTCTGTCTCCCACAGGCCTCGAAAAATCATAAAAATTTTACTAGACCTGCAGGTCGAGTAATTTGAATAAACTCCATATCTTGTGATAATTTCAAAAATACATAGGTTTCCTTGATTACGATTGTTCACTTTTTATATTCTACCAAATGAATTGATGTATACCCAGTACACAATGAAAAAACATTTTTAAAGGTGCAGCTCGGGAATTGGGGCTGTGTTCCTTGGGTTCTGGGAGAACCTGCAAACCCTATATATCCCCGCAACCAGAAGGTTCCAGCAACATAACGGTATATTGCTTTTGAAAATCTGCCATAGATGAAAACATAGACAGACGCAAATGGCTGTTTATTTAACTCAATTTAAAAATATTTTTATTTCAACTTTTGTTTTTTATAGAAAAACCTTGAAGGATGTACACATACTACCCCTTGCTCAATTTAGAATTTTGTCAACTTATTTTTTAAGTTTTATATAGCGCTAGCTTGACCCGTGGGTATCAGAGCGTTTTACATACTGTAAAGAGAGAACAGACGGAAATTGCATTACATAGTAGGCAGGCAGTAAGGAAGCAAAAACCAGGGATAAATAAAGTACAGCATGGAAGATAAGGTGGTTAATGTCAAGAGAGAGGAGTAAACTCGGAAATTGAAGTCTAGGTTAGTTGGCGTTGGTCAGGAAAGTATTTGTTAAGGAGATGGATTTTCAGGTCCCTTTTGAAACAGGGGGAAGGAGGGGTTGCATCTGAGGACTCTAGGGAGAGCGTTCCACAACCTGGGAGCGTTGCCAGAGAAGGATCGGTTTTGTGTGGTTTTCTTTTTCAGTTTCGGAGGAATAAGAAGGAGTGAGTTGGAGCTTCTCAGCGTTCTGGATTGACCTGCTCTTACCAGTTTGTTGTTCAGGTAGTTAGGGGCCAGAGAGTGAAGGGTTTTGTGTGTGATGCAGGCCAGTTTTTAAATATACCTCCCTTCCATGGAAAGCCAGTTGAGGGAGTTGAGAGCTGGAGTGATGTGATCAAATCTTTTTACTCCAGATACGAGCCGAGCGGCCATGTTCAACACTGCCCTTAGAGGGGCTAGGTGAGCTTTAGGAGTCCCTGTTAGGATGGCGTTCCCGTAGTCGATTTTAGAGAGAACTAGGGATTGGACTTCTGTCTTAAGGTCATCATGGGGAAGAAAAGGTTTCAATTTCTTGAGGTGTTTTAGAGAGAAAAGAGCACTTTTTGCAGAGTTTTGGATGTGGGCCTCCAAAGATAAGTTCTTGTCAAGGGTGATAACTAGAGACTTAACTGAGTCGGATAGGACGAAGGGGCAGTTTAGGGCGACCAGATTCTTGAGCCACTCTTGGATTGGACGATGGTTGCTTTTTGGAGAGAATAGGATTAGTTCTGCTTTATCTGGGTTGAGCTTTATGTGGTTAGCGTTGAACCAAGTTTGGATCTCGGTTGAGTGGCATTGAGGTGTTGGATGTCGCTGGGGGACTTGATTTTGAAATAGATTTGGGTGTCATCAGCGTAAAAGTGGTAATTCACTCCAGCTGTTTTTCAAGATGATTGTGAGGGGCTCCATGAAAAGATTGAAGAGGGCCGGGGAGAGGATCGAACCTTGCGGGACCCCAAGTGTGACTTTTGTTGGCTTCGAGAGATAGGAGTTGATTTTAATTTGTTGCGAGCGGTGTTGAAGGAAGGAGGTGAACCATTTTAGTACTGTGCCATTGATGCCGGAGCGCTTCGCCAAGGTCTCTAGAAGCGCTGAATAATTTACTGTGTCGAATGCCGCAGATAGGTCAATAAGGATGAGTAGGCAGGCATCACCTTCATCTAAAGCCTTGTGAATATCGTCAGAGACGTTGAGCATAGCTGTTTCCGTGCTGCAGCCTTTCGTGAATCCTGATTGAAAGGTGTCAAGGAGGTTGAACTCATCAACGTGTTTGTTGAGTTGGTGGAGAACGCATTTCTCCAATGTTTTTGCAAGGAATGGGAGGTTGGAGATAGGTCTGATGTTGTTGAGATCATTAGGGTCAGCCCCGGGTTTTTTGAGAATGGGTGTGATTTGTCCAAGTTGAAGGGAGTCTGGGACACAGCCTGAGGTGAGAGAGGCGTTGATGATTTTTATCCAGAAAGGGGAAATGGTGTGGTTAATGTTGTGATCTGTACAAGATGACACTTGTAGCCATGTTGTAGGTTTCAAAGCCTTCTTTATTAGTTCCAGTTCCAGATCACCTCAGACAAGGTTCAGCCACGTACCAGCTTCATCATTAGCCTATCTAGGCCCTTGTTACAGCCTCTATGTCAGCCCATGTAACAGCCCATATCACGGCCCCACCAGGAGCAGCCTGCCTAGGTGCTCAGCCCATCTCCAACTGTCATCACTCACCCACACAGGCACCCAGGCATTCCATTCATCACAGTCACACCAACATTCCGTTACCATCTCTCACTCTGGCTGAGCAGCTAGGAAGACCTAGGCTAATTACAATAAGTAAAACTCAGGATATAACAGTTAAGTTCTTTTATGAATGTGGATGTGATGGGGTCCATAGTGTGGGAGGAAGGTTTTAGGTTAGAAATTATCCTGAAGACCTCATTATCTGACATTAGCTCAAAGTCGGACCAGTGCACATTGTTTTTTAGCTGGAGGCAGACCTGATTGTCCTTGGTGAGAACTCTTTCTGAAAGATCAGGGGTGGTTAGTGTGGGGCCGGTTAAGAGGGAAGGAGGGTTAGAGGTTTTGTTGAAGGATTGATCAATTTTCGAAACTTTATTAGTGAAGAAGGTGGCAATTTCTTCACAACGCTCATTGGTGGCTTTGATTTCTTGAGCGGGAGTGCAGTTAGTTTGGCTTTTGACAATGTTGAAGAGTTCTCTCGGTCTGTTTTTCGCCAGATCTAGTTGGCTGCGGAAGAAACACGCCTTTTCAATGAAAATGTGTTTTTGTATGCTTGCCGAGCTGATCTAAGTTGCGCTAGGTGTAAGGTCGAGGGGTTTAGACTCCAGGACCTTTCCGTTTGTCTAAGTTGACGTCTTTCCTCATTCAGATCCACGTTAAACCAGGGTTTGGATTTGGTTCGCCTCAATTGTTTGAGTTTAAGAGAAGCTAATTGGTCTAGGACCTCTGTCATTTTTTAGTTAAAGTGTGTAGTGAGGTCATCGGCTGTCGATGATGAGGGTTGGAGTTGAAGATGGGCATGAATCCTGGATTCAAGTTCGGATAAAGGGATTGCTTTGATATTTCTGGTCCAGTGTTTAGGTTTGTCATCACGAATCGGTTGGTGGAAGACAAGTGCATCAATCTTGAACAGAATGAGGTGGTGGTCAGACCAGTCAATGGGAGAAATCGCTCTCAGAGAGACCAGATCATTGTTGGTAATGATCGCATCCAGTGTTGCACCTTTGATGTGAGTTGGTTTGTTGCAGAGTTGTTTGAGGTTATATATTTCAAGTAGGTTGGATAGGTTCTGGGTAGTGGAGTCTTCTGGGTCGTTCCAGTGGATATTGAGGTCACCCAGGAACACGTCTTTAGTGTCAGTCATAGAGAACCGTGAAATTAGGTCTGTTCGTTTTTTAGGGAAAAGGGTACGCTCTCCAGGAAGATGGTAGATGGTGTGGAATTTGATGGGTGAGGTGCCCTTGGCAGTGAGTTCGACACCCAGGTATTCAAACGAAAGGTATTCTGCAGGTTTAAGTTTGGTAATCTGTATTCCTGCCTTGTGGATGATGGCTAGACCTCCCCCCGTTTTGATCGGTCTGTCTTATCTGATGATGGTGTAACCTGGGGGGGTGAGAATGTCAAGAATGGGGGTGGAGTGGACATTGAGCCAGGATTCAGTGAGGAAAACGATGTCAATTTCTTCAGCGCGTAGAGCTTCAGCAATGTCTGTGGCGTGTTGTACTGCTGATCGGCAGTTGAGGAGCATGCAAGAGAGAGGACGGGGAGTCTCGATGATGGGGGAGTAAGGTGGATAGAGGAGAATTGAGCAGGAGGTCTAGGCGAGGGGATATTTTTAGGGATTCTGTTAGTGCCGATAATAACAGGGATGGGGAAAGGGGCTGACTTCTGGCTGAAAGCGAGGTGAGAGTCGTTGATCTCAACAGGTTTCGGTATCGAAAAGGGTTGGCGATCCTGGTTGGGTCGAAGTGCCTGACTTGCTGACGGACTGGAGGGATGAGGGGTGCACTGAGGGGCCAGGGGAGCGGTATTGAGTGGGGTGGGAGGGAATCTACCCGGAGAGAGGGAGCACGGCAGCTTGGTCCTGTTGAGAAGATCTTGTTGTAAGTATAGGAAATCAGCCACAAGGGAGTTCATTTTCAGCTCCATTCTGTTCAGTTGCTGTGCTATTGAGCTGAAAACGTTTAAGGTTTTAGGCAAGGGCCGAGAATGACTTGGGTCTTTGGAGGGAGAGTGGACAGGGGTCGGGGATTGGACAGAATCAGTGGGGTTAGGAGAGGGGAGAGGTTGGACGCGGGGAGCCGGATTAGTAATGCTCCCATTCAAGGGGTTCAAAGGAAGAGTAGAGGGTCTACTGTCCAAGTGAGGAGGGAGAGAAATTCTAGGTAAGAAGTCAGAGTTCCGGGGAATGTCAATAAGATTAGCGGTGGAGGCAGGTTGTGTATGAGGGTGTGCGATGTTGGAGGGGGAACGTGTAGTGATAATAGGGGGGGGCGAGTTTATAGGATTGGTGACGACGTTGGCCATGGGGATGTCACGGGGGTTGTCAGTGAGGTAATCGGTGGAGGCCGGTTGTGTCTGTGCATGTGGGACATCGGAGGGGGAGTGTGCAGTGGTAGTAGGGGGGAGAGTGACCACTGGATTGGAGATGACGTTGGATATGGGGGAAGTAAGGGTCGGGGGAAAAAGGTCTGTGTTGGAGGAAAAGGTAGTTTGTGAGGGAGGGTTCAGATTATCAGGGGTCGAGCGGAGGGTGCCTGTGGGGATTTCGGTCATGGGAGGGCAGAGGTTAGAATCTGAGCTGTCAGGATCTAGATCGGTCTTGTGGTGTTTGTTAATTGTGAGCTTGTTGTTCCTGGTGTGCTCAGTAGATGTAGTAGTTGTGGGTGATTGGCGGCGGAGAGTAATGATAGGGGTAGTGTGATTATAGTGAGTGATGGTGGATGTCCATGAGTTGAATAGAGGTTCTTCAGGGCAGGGAGTTTGGGTCCGTTCCACGTTATTAGTAAGGGTGATGGTGGGTTGGGGAGATATGGCTTGACGGCTCAGTTGAGTTAATGAGGAAAGAAGTGCGTGGAAGTGGCGGTCAAAAGTGGTGAGGTGCGGGTCGGTGGCCTGAATGAGAATGATTCCAGTTCTGTAGATGTAGATGGTGAGCTCCCCTTTGAAGGTCAGGGAGATGGTAGTGGAGATTTTTTCACCATAGGGAATGATTACTGACTTGGCGACTTGAAGGTGAAGAGAGAAGGTGGTTTTCCATTTATCTGGGTGATTCTGTAGAAAATGAAGTTGGTTTTCGTGTTGCCGTTGGTCGCTGTGTGGTAGCTATCTACAATGAGTGTTTCCGGGTGTTGTTTTAGAGTACTATGCTTGAAGCTCTTTTTTGCATTACTGGTCATTTTGTCTGGGTACTTAATGGACCAGGAGTTGGGTCCGTAGCGCACAAGATTTGAGTTCCGGGTGAGGTAAGGTGAGCGCATGGTTGAACGGTATAAAAGCCGAGATACAATCGGGCTAAGGCCGAAGAAGAAATGCTGAGGCACAGTCCGGGATCAAGCATAAGGCAGGGTAGTAGTTATCAAACAATTATATGTAGTAAATACACTAAACTTTAAAGTGCCATATTAACTGCAGTGTAGAAACAGAATTGTAATGTGGCAATACACAGGAGACGGCAGCCTTTGATTAGGAGCCTGGTTAGCAGTTCTCAAGAATTAGCTAGCGAGGATGAGGATAATCAGGATGTCTTAGAAGCTCTGCCATTTTGGGGTCAGGCAATGCAATACAATCATAATGTCTTTAGACCGTCGCCATTTTAGGGTCAGGCAGTGGTCAGTCTGTGAGTCATATGGCTACTATGAAAGTCATCAACAGTAAATTACAATCTCTAATACTGAAAACAGCGTAGCCTCTCGAAAACGCTAGCTGATCGACTTATTTTGATGAATGCTGCCACAAACAAAACGGGAAGGAACAGTGTTCACGCATTACAGAGGCGCCGCCATTTTAGGTCCTGGCAAGCCGTTAGTTCCTGCTCTTAATAATATTTAATAGAAAGACGCGCCACGAAATAGCCAGGCGCTGGCGCGTTTTGTATTCACATAGGCGGGGGCAGGGCTTCACGGTCAGTTCATTTTGAGGCATACTCGTGTGCCGGAGGCTCCCAGGTGATGATGAGCAAGGCGGGAACCGGCGCCGAACGATGCTGGTTCCCAGGGCGGTCACCGTGATGGAAATGGCGCTCAGAGTCTTAGATCGCCAATGGACCAACCAGGCTACCGGGGTGTCGCCTAGCCACGGGACTGGAGGAGAACTATGAGAATGTCAGTAATGACGAGCCCTTTACACCTCCCCTGCAGGGCGCTGGCGGCCCCTTTAACGTAGACTGGATCACTTCAGAAGGAGGGACAGCTCTGACGACGTCACCGGGAACGGACGAATCAGAATCCAGCGAGCCCCGTAAAGAGGAAGTCCGGAGTAATGACGGCGCAAAAGCCCTTGGAGCAGGAGACGGAGACGGAGGGAGCAGAGCGACGAGAACGGAGAGACAGGAGGAGAACGAAGGACGAGAACCAGTGAGCAGAGCGGCAGGAGTCGGGAAAACTGCAGAGCCAGGAGGCCAACTTCACGGCATCTCGCCCCGCCACGCGCCTGGAGGAGCGTGGCTGGGAAAGGTACGGGGCCGAATCCTGGGCTTACTGTCCACTCGGGGAGGGAGATAAACTGGGAGGTTTTTGTTTTGTGGGGAAGCCACGGGGTGTATTGAGGGCTGTTTTCTTTTGTGTTCTCTGTGCACTAAACACTCACGGAGCTTCCCTGTTTTCACGTGTGTTGATGGTGATGGACCCCCTGGAGACCCCTCACTACCCTTCCCCCTCAAATCCCGGACGAATAGGAACAGGAGACTAATCCTTGCTCTTACCTTCCTTTTCACATCCCGCGGAGACATACCCCATGACCAGGACCCCGCCGAGGTGAAGACATCCGCGACGACCCAGACAAAACCCTGACCAGGACCCCTCCGCCAGTGAAGCCAAGCTCGACCCGTACACCTTCTGAATAGAGAAGAAAGAACGAGAGACCCAAGAGCTGTATCAAACTCTAATAAATCCTCAACCCTGTCCCATCGTCTATTGGCGTCCCTGTTATATTCAGCGGGAGGATAGCGCCTAGGCGACACGGGGTCCTATGGCAGAACTGGCCGGACGTGACAGAGCCAGGAATGTCGTGCCAATGGATACGCTCGTCTGCAGCGTTCCAGGCAAGGCAGAGAGGCAGCGTTGACATGAGGTGAAGTCCAAGAATATTGGAGCCGAAACAAAACATTCCTGCTTACATCGGGCGAGATGTCGCTCCTCCTAGGACGGAAGGGGAGACTCACCTCTCCGGTGCAGCTGCTGGCTCAAGGTCAGTTCCTCCTGAACGGGGAACCTCGGCAGCTGGCAAGAACTCCTCGGGCTTTCACTTGGGCATTGCGAGTCCTGAGCAATGGCGCCAACCTGGAGAGCCGAGCTTGGCAACGGGCAAACTAGTGCCTCCTTAAGGCAGGCTGCGCGTGAATAGACGAGCCAGCAGCTACAGGAAAATTGAGGGCACATTGCGGGTCAGATCTGCCCCAAAGCAGCAGATCGATCTGGGAGCATGGGATCCGTTGATCAGCACTGGCGTCCGGGCATTGTAGCTGCGGACATGGGACGCCGCGGAGGTCGTACCATCAGGTCAGATGAATGCCCAGATTTTCTTACAAAGGTGTGCATCCGCTATGTAGCGCAGTCCGATCCAGGTGTAGGCGGGTGGCGGGCCAGTGGGACGGTTTAAACGGGGATATCTACCGAAAGGTAATCCCCAAACCGGGAGCTCCTTGGGAGGCTCCTACTCCTAGCCTAGGCAGCCGATTATGGGTTACTCCCCCACATCTACCACTAACTGGAAGGAGGGTGAAAGCACAGACATTAGGGAAAATGGGCTATGTCCCAGTAAAATTCAAAAACTGTGTTGAAAAATGTGGTTTTCTGATTCAAGTCTGTCTGTTCCTGAAAGCTTGGAAGATGGTGATTTTAGAACCACAAACCCTTCGTTGAGGCCATTTACAGGAAAAAAACAGATGCTTTCTTCTGCAGCACTTTTTCCCTAAAAACTCAAAATGTAGCTATATTTTCACTCATTTCTCGGTCCCCTCCGGAGAATCCACAAACCCTGGGTACCTTCAGAATCCCTAGGAGGTTTGGAAAAAAAGGCCGTAAATTTGGCATGGATACCTTATGTGGACAAAAAATTGTGAAAAAACTACCCCAAATAGCACGGGGAAAGGCCGAGCAGCGAAGGGGTTAATTACACTATTTCTCAAACCTGCCATCATCCATCAAACATTTCAAACCGATTAATATCATACTTTCAGTGTTGCTTCTGCAGTTCCTCAAAATGCACAAGCAGGCAGTCGAGTCAAACAGTAAAGCACTGCAATAGACTTCTCAGGAGTCTTGCATTACTAACCATAATTCCAAGTACTTGGAATTTCTAAACTCAGAATGGCAAAGTACACACTCATCAATGTATAGTCTACAACTGATTCTACAATAGCCCAGAATTAACCATATCTGTACATAGCGCATTTGTTTCTCTGATCAAGTCACATATCCTTTTGCAAATCTTAAACTGCTGCAGAAAAGCTACGTTGTTTAAGTGAGGAAGCAACTGCACCATCGATTACTGTCCTGCGGAGGAGGGTCAGTCAATGGGTTGATAGAAGGATCCTCAAGCAGTCAATCAATCATGTCTGAAATTCGAGTTTCCCTAACACCTTCATGGGGTCAAAAAAAGAATCTCGGAAAACGGCAAAAGATGTGCCTTTTTTTATTCAGCATGCACACATGGGCACACACATAGCCACTTCAAAGGTGCCAGGGGCCATAATGGAAGCAGGGAAAACATGGCCCCTAATTCCTGCTTTGAATAAAAAATTGCATTTGGGTTGTAGTGGGACCTTCACAACCCTAGTTCCTGGTGCCACAAAACCTTCTGCACTATTGATAGCTATGCAGATGCACGTACCTACACACAGCAACCCACATACATCACAACAAGACATAGAGAAGCACTTAGTGAGATATTCATGCATGCGGAGTTACACAGATTCAGGCACCTATGCACACACCACACACATACAGATACCACTGCAAAGATCAAAAATGGCAATACAGACAATGAAAACATAAAGCTTAAATATTGTGATACAGTAGAAAGATAACAGCAAGTGTAGAATAGATAACTTCATTCTGTTTCAAAATGTGCCTGCAACGGAGAAATATGTGATTTACTTTACATCTGGTCTGCTTGAACTTTGCTTTGGCGGTTACCATGGGCTGTCATTGCTGTACTGCAAAGTGCAGATCTTGTGGTGCTGTTTGTCGCTGGCAGTTGGTGTGGCATGAAGAGTTGAGTGTGCTTTGTATTGCAGTGAACATGTGTGGCAGAGTCTTGGTGTGAATGGGCTTGTTCTTGGTCGCAAAGAGCCCAAAACTTCAAGATCTCCTTTTCTTCCATAGGATTGCAATCTGATGCCAGCCAAGGGTCCAGGACCTGGAGAGGCACCTTTTGAGGATAAGGAACTCACTCTAGCAGAGGCCAGCGGAACTCAGGCATGTCCAGTTGAAGCAAGTCAGCTGGGCAGTTGCAGGGAGAGCTCTGAAACTTATTGTGTCCCAGTAGCTCAGAACAGGAGGTCAGCCAACTGACCTCTGGAGCCACTCAGGTTAGCCCGGGATGAAGGGAGCAGGTCTAGTCTTCCTCTCAGAGAGCAGGGCAGGCCTCAACCAGCAGGACAGTCTTCTGGGGAACAAGGCAGGCCTCAAGCAGGAGGGCAGACCTCTGATAGCAGCAGGGCAGTGCTCTGGGGAGCAAGGTAGGACTTGCGTGGCAGGGCAATCCTCTGGGCAACAAGGAAATCCCTCTTCAGTAATGTCCACAGGTTCACAGATGCACTCAAGTGTGGTTCAGGGGGTGCCATATTGATACCTGGAGCCATCTGGTTCTGAAAAGTTCTTACCTTCCCCTACCAAGGCTCCAAAAAGGTTCCTTTGTGTGTGCGTGTGTGTGTGTGCAGGAGGCACCACTTTGAAATGTAAGTGGCACAGGGAAAAGCTCCGCTGCCATAGCCATCCTGGCAGGATGGCCTACCCTGTAAATACCTAGTCCCCTTTTGTCTCACTGTCCGGGAGGAATACACAAAGCTCAACAATTAAAATACTCATAGTCATGTGATCCAGAACACACAAAGCAGGCACCAAATGGTTAGGATAAGACAATGCCAACTTTCTATAAATTGAATTTTCAGAATTGTGACTTAAAATCCAATGTTATATCAACAACAGGGGACAAAAGAGTTTTAACAAGGTCCAGCATACATGCCCAAGACAATGATGAAGGAAGAGGGTTTGTTTGGCATGCCGTCACCTTGACCCTGTGCCTACATCCTGTTACTGCCTCCCGGGTTGTAGGAGACTCCAAGTTATCAGTCATTCACTGAACTTGATGTGCCTTACTGTTCCCCTAGGACACTTTAATTCGGTGTCATATGTCCCGCCGGATACCTTTGAGGCTATTAGAGCATCTAGGTGAGTCCAGATGCCTTCCGCGCATTGCATTACTTCTTGGCTATTGCTAGTTTTTAAAAGAGAAAGCGCGACTTTATTTGAGCTAGCACTGTCCCACAATGATTTTCACCATTTGGTTGTTGCACATATAGCACCTTTGTGTGACTTCTTAACCACTATTTGCACACAGTTAAGGGTCACCAATTGTCAACAGAGAGAGAAAGAGATACACTGTTGCTATGATAATGCTGTTTTCACCATTTTGCACTGTTTTCTGTTCTTTCCATTTAGTTTGTCCTCAACATCTGTGGGTACTTTACCTACAGGTTCACAACGTGGGAGGTAGGTTGCCCACCTCACCACCCCGTGTAGATAGTTAATTTTATATGGTCCTGAAGAATTGCCATTGATCTTTCAGACATTTAAAGCCAAGTAACATGTCGACCTCTTGAGAGTAGAGCATAGTTATCTTTACACATCGTTCTCAGATAGTTGCCACTCTGTATTTTTAACCAGGCGGTTAGCCTACCAGAAAGAAATTACCCTTAGGACTACCCGACCTGTTTTAATCACCCTTTTTTTCACCACCGCAACACAGCTACACCAGTTAGGCCCCTCACCCTCACTGCACCATACGGCAAGGAACAAAAGACCTCTGCCAAAGAGCCCCTTATTGGGTGCCCGCCGGGTATTGCAGCGCCGACCTGACAAGGAGCAGGCCCAAATGATGAAGCATGACACCTAGCAGGCTGGGTGCGTGAGGGGCCTAATTCCAAAGGGAGGAATCCCCCTACCTCCCTTCTCTGTAGGACTACCTTGTCTGTACATGGTGCCTACTTGTATATCTCTCTCTCTGAGTCTCTTGACCCCCTCAGGAATTGTATACCCTCTTCTTTCATTAAAATCCAACTTTACCATTAAAGAGAATTTTAAATTACAATTCACTTGAGTCCAAACTTGGTATCCCTATCTATTCCCAATGAAAGGTTACCACTTATTATATTTAATAATGTAACCCAATGTTATCCAATTGGAGAGATAGGCCGCACAGTAGTGAACGATGCTTTTATGAGTTTTTCACCACCAGGATATGTAAAACTTTAAAACACGTCCTACTTTTTATATAAACTGCACCATGCCCTATAGGTTCTTTAGGTCATACCTTAAGGCTGACTTCTGTGTATTAAAAAGGAAGGCATAGTCATAGCGAAAGTTTATTTTGCCAGGACAAATTGGCAGTTTAAAACTTCACTACAGGCTACAATGGAAGGTCTGAGACATATTTAAAGGGTTACTTTACTGGTGCTACATTGAGTGCTGCAGGTCAACTAGTAGCCTTTAATTTACAGACCCTGGGTACAGGTAGTACCATACACTAGGGGTTTATACGTAAATTAAATGTGCCAATCAGGTGTAGGCCTATTTTACCATGTTTTAAAGAAAAACTCAAGTATTTTAGCAGTGGTTGGCAGTGGTAAAATGCAAAGAGTCCTTAGGTCAACAAAAACAAATTAAGAAAACAGGAGGGGTGAAGGCAAAACGTTTGGGGGTAGACCACACCAAGGATGTCGGCTCTAACAATAGCCTCTCCTACCTGACCCAAATGTGAAAAATAAATATCTTCCGTGCCATCCTTAACCAGCCCTCACCACCTTACCTGCTTTACTGTGCCCTCCTGTAACTGGGGTTTCTAATCAAAGCAGACAAGCAGCACTGGGCTAACAGGCTCTTAGACAGTCCTATCAGTTTGGGCTGGAAGGTCTTTATGGTGTAGCAACAGTGGGTAAGGCGTTTTGTTATCAACTGTTGCTACCTCATCGCAATGAGTAACCAGATTTAGAGTCTGGTGTAAATGATCAAGGTTCTCTTTGAGAGCCATGCATAACAAAGATATTTCAAGTCACTGAGTCGTTCCTAGACCAAATAGAACAACAAGCTCCTGCATATAGCATTTCACAATACAGCACAACATTGTTGCTGTTTTTTATTTTTTTGTGGTGAGATTTTCACTTATCTGGATCTTTCTTTATTTCTTATGGTTTATTGAAGCCTGGGTACTAAAGTTAAGTGTAGGCCTTGTGACAGAAGGATTTCTACAGTGAGGAGGAATTCTCATCATTACCATTACCCACTCTTTGCCCCCCCATCCCCCAGTCAATACTCTGAAAGGTGGCCCCACCTTGACAGGCTTATGCCGCACCAGTATTAGTACGATATTTTGTCCATGAATCTCAGGGACCTAACCCTCCATCCTCAAACCCCGTTTGTTTACTGTTGACCTCCAAAAGTTAAGGCCATGCATTAATATTATTATTTATTTTAAGCACATTGTACTGTTGCTTATGGGTATGCTCAGTGAGCGGTGTCTATTTCTACACTGTTTGTGACAGCCGCTCCCCAGCCATGTGCAAGGCTGGATCGGGAAGCTTTTCGCAAGCGCTCTGGCTGGCCTTTCAGACGCCTTGGGTGGTGTGTCTGAGCTCAAAGAAGTGTACAAGTGCATGCATACCCTGAGTAGGCGGTAGGCTGTTTGTTTTTAGCAACCAATTCTCATATTTCTTGAGATTTAGTCGCTTGGCAACCTGTATACATAGGAAGATGATGCCTGAGTTCAACTTCTACTTCCTCTGACCATGGAGCCTGCTGGTTCAAGGAAGCGGGCAGCAAAAATCCATCACATGGAGTTGGAGAATGAAGAAATGCTGCATATATCAAGAGCAGATTTGCAGCAGCTGATAAGGCAATCTGTGAATAAGGCTGTTGGTGACCCACAGACAAAAAGGCAGAGACTGGGGCCTCATAAGGAGCAGGATTCCTCCTCATGGGGAAAATATGTACAAGGCAGGTTCATACTGTAACATGCTGGTACATTTAAGGGAAGTCTTAGCTTTCCCACAAAAATCACAGGAAGAAGATGGATTTACACCAGGTAAAGGGATTCTTTGGTGGATGACCTTCCATTAAATGATGCGATTAAGAACATTGTACTTAAGAAGTGGAAGGATATTAACAAGCAGAGCATTCCTTGATTTCTTAATAATATATATATACTTGAACAGTTCGGAGAGAGTTTTCTTCAGATCCCTAAGGACAACTCTATTATTTCTTTCGTTGCATCCTCCTCGTATCTGTCATCTGAAGAATCCACCTTGTCGGACCCAGTTGACAGAAAAGTTGAGTCTGCACTTAAGCAATCACATGCGGATTCCAAATTAGGCATGAGGGCCAGCACCTATGCGGCATATGCCAATCAAGTATTGCTGAAAGACTTCCAGAGTTGGTATGATTGCTTACAAGACAATGGAGACCCTACAAAGTTTTTGGCCCTGGTGGAGGTGTTATCTCAGTTCCGATCAGATGTCTCTTTTGATGACATGTGGGCATCTACATCTTCAGCGGGGTCTGCAGTGGCAGAGAGAAGGACAGTGTGGATGAGGCCCTGAAATTCGGACTCATCCCAAAAATCTTTCATTCAGAAGTTTTCATTTATTGGTGGTATTAACTTTAGTGCGGAACTTAACGAGATGGTACAGAGGACTGCGGATGAGTAGAAAATCCATTAGCCCTTTACATTATTTCAAGGAAAGAAATCCTTTGTTCAGAAATAAAACATATAGATCCTGGAATAAAGACGTCCTTTTCCCTTTCAGACATCCCTTTCCCTTGAGGAGCCGCAGTAGCCAATAAATCCACACAGCAAGACAGTCTGTTAAAGAATCTGCACAGAAAAGACTAAGGGGCTCATTAGGATGGCGTAACGATAGCCACTGCCGGGCCGGCGGTGGCGATCATTACGCCATCCTGTTATGAAATACCCCCGCCATAATATGATGGCGGTGCGTATCGCGGCGGACGCAAAGTCCGTCCGCCGCAATCGTTACAATTGCCGGCCTGGCGGAGCTAGTCCAGTAATATGGTGGCGGTGCCTAGCAGTCATATTATGATGTGCGTTGTTTAAATGCCTTTCCATGGCGGCGGTGCCACCATGGAAAGGCTGGTGGGTATTGGCTTTGGGGGCCTGATGTGGGCCTCCGGGGGGTGGTGCACTTGGGGGGTACCCTTGGTACCCCCCTGCAGTTCCCTGCACCAAGTGGCAGGCACCGCGGGGTAAAGGGTGGGTATTAAATACATTTTAATCATTTAATTATTAGCTTTTATAACTAATTGATTGTAATTTTAAGATAACTTTTAAATATGTTTTAGTATTTGATAGTTTAATTTGGTTTGTGTTGTGCAAATTATAGTGTTAAAGTGTGTGTAGTAGATTAATGTTTACAATTTATTTATTATAAAAAAATTGAATTGTTTATTAATTATGTAAAATATGTAAATAAATGTAATAAAAAATGTGAAGTTTTTTGTTATTGGTGTGGTGTTATAGGTTAGGATATTTAATAAATACATTTATTTTGTCATTCATTTTTTTTGTAAATATTTTGTATTGTAAACTAAATATTTATTGGTAAATGTATTTATTATTTTATTATATATAGTATTTGTAATTTTTGTCATATGTAATTACTATTGTTATATGTCTGCTTTCTTTATGTTTTAAACATTTAATTTTTAAAATATTGATTATTGGAGGCGCGCGGCAGCGGCGGTGCAAGATGGCGCCACCTGAGGAGCTCCTCACCATCGAGCTGTGCTCGAATAAGAAGGGACCTTTTTCAGGGGATATTTCCTCATTTAAACGACGGATTCCGGCGCCGGAATTTATGGGGGCTGTTTGGTGAAAGTTTCAGACCATGACAATGTCCGGACAGTTATTTATCGCCATTTACATCTTCTCCATTTTACCGCGACCGCCATTTTAGATGTCATTTCCCCTGCGCTATAATTTTTACTACTGCGATGCGGTGAAGCTAATATCCATCCCCCAAGTTTCTTCATCGTTGTAAAGCAGCCTCAATTCACTACACGCGGAGTACAGTAAGAACATTTGCACCTTTTTTTTTAATGACTATCTGGGAATTTTATCCCGCCTCATTTAAAGCTGTGTAAATTGTTGGCAAGCACATTAACTCCAGTATCTCTCTTATTGCAGCTGCTACAACCTTATTTCTGCATTAGTTTTCAGTGCTTACCTTCACTGTTTCCTCTTACAAGCTGTTTACAATGTTTTTGGCAGGCTTCTAATTGTTCTTCTTTTATTGTTAATCTGAAGCGACTTTTACCTCTGGCATATTTTTCCTTCTAGCTAGTGTTGTCTTGATACTTGCCTCACGGCTGCCTGCCACTTACATTTTCTCAGCCTCTACGCAACGATGGATCATTCACACAAATCCCAAGGGTCTTCTTCTGGAGGGCGCAAAGATGCAAATGCTGGAACAGGTAAACGCCTCAAAAAGGACCCGCCCTCTCCCTCCAAATCACCACTTCCACTTACATTGGAGGACATCATGGAGGAACTACGACTTATTAGGCCCTACGTGACTGATACTGCTGCCACCCTTCAACGTACTGAAGACAAATGGTCGGGCCTCGACTCCAGACTTTCAGACGTCGAACAGAAGGTCAGTGATGTCCAGGATGTTGTAGCCAGTGTTGAAAGTCTCACTAAAGACGTGAACCAACTTAAAAAGTCCAAGGATTTGGAAAATCGTAACAGACGCAGTAATTTGCGTATTTATGGTATTCCTGAGAATTTTGAAGGATCGGACATGATTTCTTTCTTGAAAACTCAAGTTCTTCAAATCGTTGGCCTTCCAAAATCTGCGGTATTTAATATTCAAAGGGCCCATAGATTGGAGCCCCAAAGTGCATCTTCTTCTTCGAAACCAAGAGGTATAATTGCTTATTTCCTTCTCTATTCAGATCTCATGGTAATCCTTAATGCTGCAAAACAACACAAACAGTTGCTATGGTCGGGCCATAGAATCTTCTTTAGTCAGGACGTCTCCAAGTCGACTGCCAACCGACGGAAGGAGTTCCTCGACCTCAGACCCACCTTGCGATCTATGAATGCACAATACGGTTTAATTCATCCCTGTTTCTTTAAAGTCACTTACAAAGACAGAACTGTGAGCTTTGAAGATCCAGCTGACCTCCGGAAGTTGATTCATTCTCAGAAAGAGAACTAATGGAACTTAGCAAACCATGAATGTTTTGCCACTGCTTTTCTGACGTGTTTTGCTCTATGTTCGGTCTGTTTGTTATTACTGTTGTTTAATATTTTCTTGTTTACTCCCTCTCATGTTCCCTAGGTCTACCCTTTCCAATGTGGCTGATGATGTTCCCTACCCACGTTGCCCTCATGTATGTATTGTATACCTTTTTTGCCTCGTCCTACCCTTGTTAATGGTAAGCTCCCTTTATTTTGCCTCACTCTATCTTCCTTTTCTATATACATATCCTACCCTTTTGTTTCATACTCTTAATATTTTATCCTGTCCCATTTTTGAACCTCTCTTTTCTCGATGTTCCTCTTTTGTGTGATTGTCTTGCTTCTCGCCGCCCCCCCTCTCACGTCAATGTCCTTTTCCGTGAATGGTTTTATGGCTAAAGTCTCCAGGCTTTTGTCATCTTCTTCTTGATATCTTTTTTGGTGGAGTTCTATCCTCCTCCTCTTCTTCTTGCTTTTATTCCTTTTCTTTCTTTCTTTGTCTTCTTTTGCATTTCGGGGTCCTCACACATTACTCCTCTCTTTAGACTTTTACTTTTCTTTCACTTCATATTTTTTCATCGTGCTTCCCTATGTCTTTTATAATGTTCCTTCTCACTTCAATTTTGTATTCTTCTCCTTTTACGTTCTTTTCTTCTTTGCTGTATGATCCATCAATTCCCTTGCACTTTCTTCTGTGTGCACCTTTTTGATCTCATGTACATACCTTTTAACTATTTGCTGATTTTTGAGTCTCTCCTACTCAATGCTTTCCTTCAATCTAGGTTACTTTCCAATTATCTATTTTTCTATACCTCTTACTCATGAAAGGACTCCGTATTATAACCTGGAATGTTAAAGGATTGTGCAATCCTGTCAAAAAACAACGGCTACTATCCCACCTTGCCAGATTGAACTGTCAGGTTGCGATGTTACAAGAATCACACCTCAAGTTACAAGACTTATCATCGTTACGCAAACAATGGGTGGGCGACATTTTTTGCTCACCTGCTGTCAATAATAAGAATGGAGTGATAATTTTATTTCATAAATCTTTGAATGTTATATTACAAAATGAGTTAGCAGATACAAATGGTAGATGGCTATATTTAGATGTTAAAGTTAATAATCACCATCTTTCCTTTTGTAATGTTATGGTCCAAATGGTATCGATCTATCTTTTTGGAGTGATTTTTCTACCTTTCTTTCCTCACACTCGGCTGAACATTTGATTTTGGTTGGGGATTGTGATCAACTAATGAACTTCTATCTGGATCGGAAATCCCATACCAGATACATTCCAAATAAGATGCAGAAGGGATTCCTTAAAACCATTACCAATAGGGGATTGATAGACACACCCTGACGTTCTAGAATTTTCTTTCTTCTCACCTGTCCATAAATAGCACTCACTGATTTATTACATCTTTCTCACACAACCTGCCTTACAATTTATGAATAAGGTTGAAATTGGCTCCATCCTTATTTCTGACCATGCTCCTGTTATTCTTGATATGGATTACCCTTCTCACTCTCCTACTTCCAGACGCTGGCACTTAAATAATTCCCTTCTTTTAGACCCACAATTTTCTTAACAGTTTACCTCATTTGCTCAGGAGTTTTTTCATCATAATCTCTCCTCCGTCTCTCAATTCCATTCTGTCTGGGATGCCTTCAAAGCTTCCGCTAGGGGTTTTATTATAGACTTTGTGTCTCGGAAAAAAAAGAAAGCCTTCTCTCATTCATCATTGCTTCTAAAACAGATCAAAACTTTGGCACATAAGTATTTCACTACTAACTGCTCCGATACACTACCTCTTCTTATTAAAGCTAAAATGCAATATAACAAATTATCTTGGGATTCGGCCTGCAACTCTCTCCTTAAATTTAATGCTAAAATGTATGGAGGTCGTAATAAAGCAGGGAGATCTTTAGCAAACTATCTAAACAAAAATCTAAAATTGTGGCCATAAAAGATGAATCAGGGATTCTGCACCTCTCAGACTCTAACATACATGAATGCTTCACTAAATCGTATTCCTCCCTTTATACTCCTGAAACTTACCCTTCCCCAGAACTCGTCGACTCCTTTTTTCAAAAGATTCCTAAGACCCCAGATAGTATCCCTGATCTCTCACCTCTTGATGCCCCTATCTCTGTAAAGGAACTTATAGAGGCTATTGTCCTACTACCCAAAGATAAGCCACCGGGGACGGACGGTTTTACCGTTCGATTTTTTCTACATTTGAAAACATTTTTGGTTCCTCATCTCCTGTCTTTGATTGACTCTTTTTTGCTTGCTGCCGAGTCACAGGGTTCCTTTACACAAGCGATGCTTTGTTTAATACCCAAGAAAGACAAAGACCCCCCCTTGTGCAAGTATTATAGACCAATTTCCTTAATAAATACTGACTGTAAAATTTATGCAAATCCCCTTGCCCTTCGCATTAATGCGGTTATCCCCAATTTAGTTAATATATATCAATCTGGTTTCGCTAAAGGCAGGTCTGTTACAGATAATTCACGTACATTCAGAAATATCATACATTTAGCTTCAAAGTCTATTTCTCCTGTGGCGGCCATTACCTTGGATGCCGAAAAAGCATTTGATAGGGTTAGCTGGGACTTTATATTTGGCGCTTTGAAATGCCATGGTTTTAGTCCCTCCATCATTACACTTATACGAATCTTATATTCGGCACCATCTACATCTGTTTGGGTAAATGGACGCCAATCCCGATATTTCCCTCTACTTAGAGGAACTTGACAGGGCTGCCCTCTTTCCCCCCTTCTTTTCATCCTCGCCCTTGAACCTTTCTTAGAGACTATTAGACGTTCAACACAATATACAGGGTTTCAATTGCAAAACCTTGATATCAAATTCACCGTATATGCGGATGATATCTTAATATTTATTTCTAACCCTTCTGTGTCCTTGCCGGCCTTCTTTTCCTTATTACATGATTACTCCAATGTCTCCGGTTATAAATTGAATGTTGATAAATCAGAAATTCTACCTTTAAATAAATTGTGTCTTCCCTCCATGTTTATTGCTTCAGGCTTTGAGTGGAACTCCTCACATATTAAATGCCTTGGAATTGTATACTGTAACAATATTAAATACCTTGTTAAACTCAACCATACTGATATTCTTAAGAAACTCTCGGCCCTCATTGATGGTTGGTCTCCACTCTTCCTCTCTTGGTGGGGTAGACTAGCTACGATTAAGGTGATGCTTCTTCCAATTATTAACTTCTACCTCTCAATGCTCCCTGTGTCTCTTTCTAATACTTTCTTTCGCACCATTAACAGTTCACTGATCAAGTTTCTTTGGAATAACCGTAAACTCAGGATCTCATTGGCCCGTCTTCAACTCTCTAAAGATTTGGGCGGGGTTAATTTTCCCAATCTCACACGATATCATTCAGCTTTCACCTTGAAACAAATTTGGACCTTTTTATCTGATTCCACTACTTCGTCTTGTACTGCATGAAGTGCCTTAGAACAAGCCCAGTACTCTCCTTTCTCTCTCCTCTCCACTATCCAAGTTACTACGCCTCCGAAGCGCATGTCCTTTCCTACTTTCATCAACTCAAGGGCTCTTGTAGTTTCGTCTGGCATACATCCTTCTCTGACTGATGGTTCCCTAAGCATCCCGATTTGGTATAATAAAAATTTTAAGATTAATAAACGTGCCTTATTCTGGAAGGAATGGATTGACAAAGGTATCTTACTCCCCAACAATTGATGAAAAATGGTTCTTTTATGTCATTTTCTGTACTTCAATCTTTATATAGTATTTCTTTGAAACATGCCTCCCGTTATGCTTTACTCAAGGATATCCTCACTCTCTATTACCTCCCTGCAAATCCTAGCGTTCTACCTGAACACTCATCCCCTTCCCCTGTTTCTATTGATTTCTCATCTCAATTTAAAGCTGCCACCATTTATAAGTTATTATCTCATTCCCCTGTTGTCAGAACCAAATCCTCCTTGGAATTAATATGGGAAAAAGACTTAGGCCTTGACCTCTCCTTTCCACATGAGATTTCCTTTGGCCCAAAATACACACTACTTCACGCTCAGCCAGCACTACACATACTCTATACTATTTTTTATAATAGATTGTTTCTTACTCCTAGTCACCTTTATAGATTCAAATTAATAGACTCTCCCAAATGTTGGTCCTGCCCTGCAGAGAAAGGGGATTTTCTTCACATGTTTTTTCACTGTCCCCTTGTCAAAGCCTTTGGGTCTTGTATATGGTCCAAATTAAACGACATTTTATTGTCTAATATCCCCTTCCACATTAAACATGGTCTTTTTGGGCACCCTCTCCCCCGCCTGGGTCAATCATAACAATGAAGGTAATTTCATTAACTTATTTCTAGCCGTCTCCCTCCAGACCATTACTACTAATTGGAAAGATATCACAAAAATCTCTCATCAAGCATGGTGGAATTTACTATGTCATCATCACAGAATGGATAGAGCTTACGCCACTTCTACTTCTTTGTTGATTAAAAGAGACTTACTATGGTTACCATTAACTACATTTTTATCTAGAGTATCAAACTGATTCTTCTTGTTATACATAACATTGTTGCTTATCATATGCTTAATATCGTTTTTAAAATGTTTACTGTTGTACTTTTTTTTAGACTCCTCTTTCTCTGTTCTTTATCTCCCCCTTTTGTTTTTCTTCTCTTTACCTTCCCTTAAAAAAAAGTTTTTAATGCACTTTTTCTTAGTACCGTTTTTCTATTATAAGGATATTTCTTGATATCACTTCTCATAATATGCCCTATTGTATTAATATCCTGTTGCTTCCAGATTCTGTACTGATGTTTTACAATGCCTATAATGTCAATAAAGCATTCTAAACTTAAAAAAAATGGATTATTAATTTTTATTATATTTGTGAATTTTTAATATATATATTTGTTTTTAAGTGTTTTAGTGTGAATAGTATTTTTTTCTACAGTATCCAGCACTTTCCCTACTGTTGCACTCACTGGAGTGGGAATAGCAATTTTTACCCCTCCACTATCCAACACTTTCCCTACTGTTGCACACACTGGAGTGGCAATAGTAATGTTTAACCGTCCGCTATCCACCACTTTCCCTACTGTTGCACTCACTGGAGTGGGAATAGTAATTTTTACCCATTCGCTATCCAACACTTTATCTACTGTTGCATTCACTGAAGTTGAAAATGTATTTTACAGATTTAAATAGTTTAATATTTTAATTTATAATATATATTTTTTCTATTAGATTTTATGTTATTGGTACACTCATATTTATATATTTATTTATAAATGTTTATAAATACAATTATGAAATAAATTTAAAATAAACGGTGTATTAATTGTTTTAAAGTTAATATATATATTATAATTTATATACGTATATTTACATTTTTTAATTACATGTATTTGTTATATTTATGAAAATGTATATTAAATCTAATTAATTTTCAGTTAATTTTATTTTTTTATATATTTAATATTCTTTTTTATATATATTAAAATCGATGTTTTGTACAACTATATTTTTTACATCGATATTTTTTTCTCTGGATATTTTTGTAATTACAATAATAAATATAGGATGTTGATATTTTTGATATCGATATTAAAACCTCGATATTTGTGTATGGGGATATTTTGGGGGTTGATATTCTGTCAGTGAACCCTTCGTTCTGTTCGGGACCTCCCGTGTTCTCCTCACTTAAGAGTCTGTCAAAGGGAACATTTTCAAACTCCAAACCAGGCTGTCTCCTTTACAGTGTCCAACCATATCCTTGAATCAAATTCAGCAGCTCAGCCTAACGACGTGGAGCTTGAAAGATTTGGATTAGAGCACATTGGGTGTTCCAGACAGGTTGCAGAAGATATCCAATAATTCTGAAAGGAATCTACTCTGGCATCTTATAGCAAACGTTAAGACTATGGGGGTCATTATTATAGGGGGCAGATAGCCACCGCCCGTATGGTGGTGGCGATCCGTCTGCCAAAATCTCCCGCCCGCATTACTTTTTCCCCCCGCCATCCTATGGCGGGGGGGACCCCGGCGGATGGGCAGACCGTCCGCCGGTAGGCAATCCGCACGATTACCTACCGGGCGGAAAAGCCCAGGAATATGGCAAGGCACCGCCATCCATAGTATCATCGTGGCGGAAAATGGCCTTTCCATGGCGGAGACTCCGCCATGGAAAGGCATGCGGTTTGGTCTTTGGGGGCCCATTGCGGGCCCCCAGGGTGTTCGGGGGGTGGGGGTTGCACATGGGGGGTACCTATGGTAACCCCTGCATTTGCATGCACAAGGTGGCAGGCACCGCGAGGTGCCTCTCACGTTGTGCATTCAAATGCACAACACGCATTTTACATATTGCGGCGGGTGTTGTTTGCAGCACCGCCTGCCGCAATGTTTAAAATGCGAGATGCGCCCGCCAGTCTGGCGGGTGCATCCTAATGCCACTTGCGGGACTGCCGCGACCATGGCGGGCAGTCCTGTTTCCTGCTATGGTGGCGGTCGGACAAAGCCCGCCCGCCATCATAATAGGCCCCTAATTTTCTAAATGGAGTTCCTCTAAGGACCTGGCTCTGGTTAAGACAGATTGTTATCAGATTCTGGTATTTTTGAGAAAGGGATTCCTGAAAGCTTTATCTTTTTCGACCTGTCTGCGCAGTGCACGGCCATTAACACATTCAGAAGGGTTGGAGGGGATCTAGTTGCTTTATCCCTGTCACTTCAGAGGTTGTTAAGAAGTTTTCATTTAAGAAAACCTACAGTTCCACCTTCTCTCCCTTCTTGGTACTTGGGTGCTGTGTTGAGTTGAATCCTTTGAGAGACAGCTGAGATGATCTGATTGATGGCAAAAAACTGTTTTCTTGTTGGCAATCACAAACTGCAAAAAGAGTGGGAGAGTTGGGTTCATTGGTAGTCTCTTTTTCTACCTCAAGATCTTGCCAGACAGAGTGGTCCCAAAATCAAATCCTAAGTTTGTGACCAAGATTAATTCTAAATGTCATCTTCAACAGGAGATAATTCTGCAAGTTCTTTACTCAAATGAGCAACAGCAAATTCCATCTTCTATTTACATCCTTCCAAAGAGATTAGGCTTTCAAAGTCACTCTATCTCTTTGATCAATGTCAACGAAGGTTAGAAGGTCTCCACAGCCACCTTGAGTAGGTGGATTCACCAAGCAATTTCCCAGCCATATAAATCAGTGGGAGAGTCTCCTTCAGTGCATATTCAAGGATGTACCACCAGATCAGTATCTGCATTTTGGGCGAAGGTGGTAGGAGTTTCTCTACATAAGGTATGTAGAGCGGTCATGTGGGCATCCTACCATACATTTGTCAAATATTACAGGTTGTATGTGATGAATGATTCATCTGATAATTTTGGTTAAGGTGGGTTAAAAAAGGCAATGAAGTAATTATCAAAAAAATCTTTGTAGCATTGAAATTGGTACAGTATTCGTTTTTCTGTGAGGCTTGCGAAATACTCATGGAATATTGACTGGAACAAGCGGGGGGCGATGAGGGGTTAATGGAACCATTACTTGTTTTTTAAGTGGCTCTTTATTGATTTTTTACATATGCGTACAACACAGGTGCAGTACATGAGGGTTACAGGATGCCTAAATTACCCAGCAAGTAGACACCATGTGTAAGCTGGTAAATTAAACCATTACTAAGGGGCCGATTCCGAACTGGGTCAGAAAGCACTCCAACCGAGCCGGATCTGGCGTGTTTTCCGACCGAGCCGGACCCCTACAGTCCGACCGAGCGAGAACGATGTGCACGTACGCTGTCGGACTCGGTTCGGTTCGACTCCCATAGAAGTCAACGGGAGCCAGTTGTACAACGCGTACATGCGCTCCCATTGACTGAATGGGTACGTCTCGAACAAGTGCGCCCCTACAGTGGATACGCGTCGGTGCCATCCGCACCGTACATGCCTGTGTTGGGGAGACCCATAGCTCTCCCCCTGTGTCCGAGTCCTAGGGCTGCGGGTGTCAGGGGGTCCGACGCGGACCCCCGAAGTCCGACTCCAGGAGCTTTTGCGAGCCGGACACTCCGGCTCGCACAGGCTGTCCGACGCGTGCATCGTACTGGCTCGGTTGTAAATCGCATCCATTACACGCCACAGTTAGCTTCCGACCGAGACGTACGGAGCGGTTCGGACCCGGAAACGACTCGGTCGGTGAATCTCACGTAGCTCGCATTGTATTTGCTCGCTCGTACAGCTGTACGAGTCGGCCGGAAACCACACGTACGGCTCGAATTTTTTCCGGCTGGATCGCGTTCAGTGCCCTTCCGACCCCGATCGGAATGGGCCCCTTAGAGTCAAACTTTATTACCCAAAACTGCAAGACTTTTCCACTTCTTGTTACTCACAGGATATGAGAATGGATGTTGGGGCTTATGTCCATACGATTCGTGGACAAAAAGGACTAGCACGGTATAAGCCTGCACGGGGGGTGATTTGCCTCATATGGTATTGACTGGGATGAGGGGGACCATATTCAGGCTAATGAAGCTTACCAGTATGTAATGGTTTCATTTCATTTTCTCATATAACTTTATAATGCATGTGTAATTGTCACAATTAATTTCACACTACATCCTGCGTAGAAATCTTTTCACACATTTTTCCACTGTCAAATAGCATAAAAGTCAATGTTTTAGTCATCTACACACACAGGCAGAGAGGTTGTTTCACTGGGACTGTCTGCATAGGGCAAGTGAGTGAATACCCCTGGACCTTGCACTACGTTCCTCATAATGGCAGACTGAGACTCATCTTCCACAATTTCGGAAATATATGGCTTATTTGTTTGAGTTTTTTTGTTCAACTTTTCTGTCAGTAGAGTTGTAAGTAGAGAATTATAGCCTCCTGCCGAGTCCTATACAAGTTGTTAAAGGCCCTGAATCCTTTAACAACTTGCGTAGCCCGAGGCAGAAGAGCTATAAGGCTATCAGAACATTCCACTCCCAGAGTGTAGAATGTAGTAAACAAAATAGGGCGAATTGTTGGAATGTTAGTGCTGCAGGCCTATACAAGCCATTATTGGCCCTGGGGCACTCCACACTGTTAAATGGAGCTTTCAACAGTCTAATGGCAAACATACAAAAGTATAACCAGAGAACCCTGTCAAGAGACCCCATGGAAAAATCCTTTAGCACTACCATGTTTCACAGCAGTGGGCGGTCCACTGTTGCACTTGTTCCTTTCCTCCACTCTGCAGTGGTCACAGGAGCCAAGAGGAATCTACTGGGCCATTCACAGAATCATTTAGCATGCAGCAGTATTGCCATATTTAATGCAAGAGGAGATGCCTACTCTTAACAAATATTTCTAGCTCTCAATGAGGTGTAGGATATTAGTTATTTCCTGAAACCTCACTGTACATAGCTAATCCCAAGATTCTAAAGTGTTCTATTAGTGTTAGATGTGTCTCCATGGGTTCAGTGCAGGGTTGATGTGGCCTGCGGGTTAAATGTGCACGTCAGTAGGGCTTGTGGGGATGGGAAATGAACTGGCCTACACCCACAATTGCCCCTTTCTCCCTCTTGTAGCTGCCTAGGGGCTCGCCACTCACACTTGAACATGAGCAATGGCATTGGATCTTAACCCCTTCGCTGTGGCGAGAATTCCGCCGCAGCGCTGAGGGGTGCGGGGGGGCAGCGCGGTGGCGCTGTGCTCATGACGGAGCCACTCCGTCATGAGCCACGGTTGAGCTGTGCTCATGACGGAGTGGTTCCGTCATGACTCCGCCCAGTTGCGTTGTCCCCCCGCACAGGCGGGGAAACAGCGCCGCGTGGGCGGAGCGGCCGCCAACGGTCGTGGCATGACGGAACCGCTCCGTCATGCGCACACGGCAACCGTGGCTCATGACGGAGAGGTTCCGTCATGAGCGGGGAAGGGGTTAAAGTGTTCTTTCTCCTGCATTAATCTTCTCTTTTTTATTGAAATGAAATGAACATTTATTTTGTAAAGCGCTCTTTTGCCCGGAGATGTGGTGGTGCTACCAGCAACAGAAAGACGGAAGGAGGGAGACAGAAACTTAAACCAAAGCCTAGCTGATCAAAGTGAAACCTAATGATTAAAATGATGAACCTGGGCTTCTATGGGAATTCTCTGTGGCATATTATCAATCCCATTATCGCGTCCTTGATAATATGCCCCAGAGTAACTGGGATCGCTTCGGCCATTTTGATGTTTGATTTGCAATAGGTGGCTAGAGCAAACGACACTGCACTTTTCACCACAGTATCATTAATCATTATAACCCAAACTCGTAAGAGAAACGAGCATGGGTAAAATTTCGATGTCTGCAACTTTTCGCTGAGCATCTACAATTTTCAAAAATGTAATTGCGCTATGATTAGCAGTCATGGATTTAGTATTGAGGGAGAGTTCTACCTAACTTTCCATTTCTATCCTTCTATGTTCAAATTAGTATAACTATTTGGAGGAATGGTGAAGCTCTCTGATGCCTCATGGTGAAGTACCATAAATAATATCTATTAAAAAAAAGAAAGAAAGAAATGGTGTTAAAGAGATGGCAAAAAGTAAAGAACTATAGAACAATTATGAGACTTTCTAAATTTTCAAAGGAATATTCATTAAAAAACATAAACTGAACATTGACTCATCTTTAAAATAAGCCATTTCTCCATCTGTGCTCTGATATACCAAATAATCCTATCTGAACACTGCTCTGCCTAATCTGCAGCTCCGACCAGTTGTTGCATGTCAAAGGAAAGCTAATCTATATTGCACAGTAATAACATATATATTGTGCGCTGTAGCGTAGTTTCTGCAGGCAGTCTGCTTTTAATCAAGAGATATTGTCAAGTTAAAAGTCATCTGGATTCTGTCCATTTTTAGAGTAAGATTACACATCCCAATCTTTGTCTCAAGTCCACATGTGTCTTGTTGCAGCTTGTACTGGAGAGTGGTCCTGTGTCTGTGACATTTAAAGACCCGCTTTTTCCAAGTCCACCCAGCGCATGGTATGGTTTACATGCCACAGAGGCGTGTGGTCGAGTGGATACTTTGTTGACTGTGGGTCAGTGACACCTACGTTTTAACCCCGTTTCGCCACTTAATGAAATGTGATCCATGGCAACATTGCTTAATTTTCTTGTGCTTCAGATTAGCCATTCCCAGCGTTACTAATTAATGCCTTCCCTCCAAAAATCCCAAAAACATGTCTACATCTACAACTGAGATGCTGCGGAAGAACACGTGCAAATGCTCAAACAATCACTAGATGGCAGTGGTACTCTGCAAGAAAAATAACTATATCAAACTTCCAACACATACAAGTCTAGAACGTTCGCCTGCCCACGCACCTCATTGAAGCTGGAAATCTACGTGCAGAATATGTCTTTATTGCTTGATTTTGTTAGCGAGAAAGTGTCACTCATAGTCGATGAATGTCACTCATAATTGCACTGAAATTCTGTAAATGTCACACAAGCCATCTGAAACCTTGGCAGCTATGGAAAACGTATCCAACGTAAAATAAAAGTAGCATGAAAGCTATAAACATTCCAAAGTTCGTTAATTTAAGACGTTTAGACATGACAGGACAGTAACCAGTGGTATAGTAATCTATCATGGGCCGCCCGAGTGGAAGTTTAGGAAAAAGGGCCCCACTGTGCTGGTTTGGTCGTAAGTTGCAGCCATAATTGGGGTTGAGTGGTGCCTCAAACTTCACCCTGGTGCCACTGCACCTTCTACACTTGTGATAGCTACAGTTCTGTCTATAACCCATTGGTTTCTGAAGTGTTTACCAGTGGGGGGAGATTTACCAAATCTCAACGCAGCGCAGCCCCCGCGAGGCTGCACTGCGCTGTGTGACAGGGGGCGTGAAGGAGAGCGCCATATTTTCAAAGATATGGCTCTCTCTTCCCCTTTCCCTTGCGCCGGCGATGATTACAGCTGCCGTGTGCCACCCACACACCTTAGCACCATAGTGCCAGGGTGTGTGTGTGAGTCCAGCATAGGTTTTGTACAGGAAGGATACCCTACTATGCCTAGACACGAGGGAAAGCTTCTCCCACTTTGTATGCATGCTGCACATTTCTCCATTTCTCCTTCCTTGCGCCTAGTTTAAAAGGGCACAGTTTTCTCACACTAAACCCAATCTACTGTATTTGGTAAATTGGGTTTAGCGTGAGAAACCTTGGGTGGTTGCATGGGAACGCCCGTGCACCACCCTTGGCAAGCCTCCATGGTGCAAAGTAATGCAACATTACTTTTACGTTATTTCCAGCACTAAACAAGTTTAGCGCTGGAAAGTAAATTAGGAAAAATACATTTTGAGCTGTTTTGCGTCACTTTTGTGATGCAAACACGGCGCAAAATCTTAGTAAATCTCTTCCCAAAAGCGGTTGGGGGAGGGGAGGAGGTGACCAAGACCACACGTACGTGGGCTAAAAGGTAATAAACGCTAGGGCGTGACAGGGCGGGGTCAGTTTTCCCCTGGCGCACTTAGCAAGTAGCGTCCCACTTCTTTATTTGCTAAGCGGCCTGGGCCTCAGTCAAGCGATGCTGTGCCCGATGGTGAATACACTATGCCTGGTAACCAGAATTTTAAAGCCAAAAACCGGGACATTTCACAAAAATAGGAGGAGCACTACAATTTTACTTCAATTTTACTTCAAGCGAGCTCAGAGAATGACAGCCTCCTCAGCAGAGGCAGTTAGAACATACATAAAATGCAATTTTTAAACCCAGTAGCTTGCCTGTTAATGAAATTGCTTTCTTGAAAAAACTGCTAACTATGCCTGCTTTTTCAGCCATTCCTCTCTACAAACCGGGAAATGAGCTACATTTCCTGAAATCTGCCGGGACAGCTGGTGAAAACCCGGGACGGTCCTGGCAAATCTGGAACACCTGGTCACCCTAACTATGCCTCCACAATTACATCTGCAGTTGAATAGTGTTAAATCTGCGAGCGTAATTCCCAAATCCTGGATCATAAAATCCCGATTTGTAGAATTATGTATACAGAAATGACAGTTACATCTGCAATTTTTTTAAACAGGCTTTTATTTTGATTTTTTATGAGGGGTGTAGAAATACAACAGTTGTAAGACACACTGTGTGTGCACCCTGGAGACCAGTGGCGTAAACAATCTGATGCCCTGCCTTCAAATGATATCCATTGGCCTTATTCTGAATTGGGACCCCGGATGGGTTGGGGCCCACCTGAAAGGTTGGGGGTAGTGGGCACATTTTCCAAAGAGGCTGCCAGCGCTCCCATGAGCATGCCATGTGGTCAGGGCAAGTTAACAGAAATATAACTGTGCCAGTGTTTACAAATATCCGCCCTACTTTTCACGTCCTGCCCTGCACCTCCAAATGTATGTATGGACACCGGACTCATCAGTGGTGTAGCAGGCTGCATGTTGGAGCAGCTATTAAAAGTCACTGCATAATGGTAGCCTCCGGTCTTGTAATGAAATCAAAAAACTTGCCCTAGCTTAGATTCACAATTCTTTTGTTGATGGGATCCTTAGATCGAGCTATCAAAAGCACCACAACCTTCCCTTTGTGTAGAAAACGTTTTGCCACCGTTTCTTCGCATCTGATACTTCTTATTGGGTGGATCACACATCGGTGTTTTCTCATTATTTGGAATGGGCTTTGAGGCATCTTTAGTTGTTTCGCCAGACTACTGCTATCTTGAAAAAAATCATATATATTGTGCATCTAGCCTTCGAGGCAGCTTTTAGCGGTCTCCGCAGATTATTGCTTTTATAAAAAATAATTCATAATATGCATACTTGGAGGGACAAACCTGCTTTAAAGTTTGCTTTGTATATGATGTATGCTCATAAGAAATGTAAATGCCAGCTATTTATTTTGGCGGCACATTGGGTGCCCAGTTAGATGCTTTTTTTTCGTATCCTTTTAAAAATAAGCTGACTGCGATTTGAGTGCTTGATTAAGTGGTGATTTATTCTTGTCTACTTTTCAAATAAATAACTTTGAAATGAATAGTACAACTGCAAGGCTTGTTATTCAAAAACATCAGTAGTAAAATGGCCACATCAGTGAATGTGTTTTCGCATTTACAATTTATTTTACAAGGATATGGCAGCCACATTTTATTTTTTTATTTTTTAGTGGCATATGCTTTCAATTAAATAAATACATATATAACAATCACAAAATCAGTCAGAACGTTTGTCTTTGCCAATGCTTGCTTAAAATGTCTCTTTTCTCCAACTATGAGCTCGATTACAAGTTCAACCGAGTCAAAGCCATCAGGTAAAAAAACACTTTAGGCTAGGCTGCAATTGCAACTCAACCCCTATCCTCTTTTTCTTTTTTTTCTTTTTGTAGAAAATATTTTTATTGCAATTTTTTTGAGAAATATAAAACCAAAGTGCAATTATCAAAATAGTACATCCTGCACCCCCCACCCCATCCCCCCTGCCCTACACAAGCAATACGCTTTCAGCATAGTCCATGAACAGAGAGGGAAAAAAAGAAAGAAAAACAAAATGCGTAAACCGTGATACTTACAAATAGACAGAACCCACAACATTTTGGGTATACATTCATACATTCTTAGCGGCATTTTTCAGGTAAACAAAGACTGACAAGAAGGGTTCAAAAAGTGCCATGTGCAAAGTGAGAACTGCTAATTCAACCCTAATTAACCCGAGAATACCCTTTGAGCTTAGGTTTTCCCCTTCATGACCCCTAACAATTTTCTATATAAATTCATACATTCTTAGCAGCATTCCACTAATAAACAAAGACTGACAAGAAGAGTTCAAAGTGCCAAGTGCAAAGTGCAAAATGCTTATTCAACCGTGATTGACCCGGGAGTATCAGTTGAGCTTAAGATTTCCCCTTCATAGACCAGCACAATTTACTATATAAATTCATACATTCTTAGCAGCATCCCTCAAGTAAACAAAAACTGCCAAGAAGGGTTCATGAGTACCAAACACAAAGTGCAAGTGTTCAACCTAGATTGACCTAGGAGTGCCCATAGCCCTTTGGGATCAATTCCCCTTTCATAACGTGGTTGTATGACATACCCAGTTGGTCAAGCGATCCCAAATATCGAAACACTTTTTCCTGGCTCGGATTCCTTTCTTAACATATATCGCTCTTTCCAGATTGTGAGTCGAAAGTAATCAGGTTAACCTTTGCTGAAAGGAAGGGGGGTTGGCAACAAGCCATGCCGGGCAATACATACCCTAAGTATGGCCATAGCAACAAAGATCAGAGCCCCCCCCTCCTTCCTTCCAATGGTGTCCTGCACTCCCAATAATATCACAGAGGGGGCTAGAGACAGATTCAGGGACAAAATTTCCTGAAAGTAACCCGAGATTTCCTCCAGCAAGTGCACTGAGCTAGCCCATATTCATAGCAACGGGGACATCTGATGCCTTTGCCATCCCCTCATTTTGCAATTTTAATCAGGGTGTAGGAAGACACAGGTTTTATAGAATTGAGCTTGGAGATTTGCAGACAGTAAATCAGATTTTGCGTATAGGAGGGCTTGCTGAAAAGACTTATTAGTAATTCCCATTTTTAATTGCCTTTTCCCAGGAGATCTTGCTCAGGTTATCTGTCATCAGGCTATTAAGAATATTATAAAGAGTCCCTATTCGTGGCGGATTGCAGTTGATCAATTTCTCCATAAGTTCACATTTGCCAAATCCAGAGGGCCCTCCCCCTTACACTGCAAAAAATTCCTAATTAGTAAATATTTGAAGAACTCCCTATGGCTGAGGCCAAAATTCATTCTTAAATCCCCAAATGATATAATCCCATCAGGCGCGAAGTAAACTCCAAGTTTATTTATGCCAGCCTTAAACCAGGTTGCCAAATAATGGCCCACAAATATCTCTGCCAGGTTCTAGTTATTTCTAGTTGGGGTGTAATAAATCAATCTGCCAATACCAGAAAGTTTACAAACAGCAATAAAATCCTTTTTGAACTCCCATAAGGCTCTTGAATCTCACTCTTTTAAAATATCCTAGTTCACGTTGCCGCCACAAGCAGCCCCAAGCTTTCGGCCCGCCCAAGAGTTCTAATGGCGAAGAAAGATCTGGGATTTGATCATTGGAGCGATCTTGTAGCAGCAAGGGGCAATGTTGCAAGGTAGTTGCACAGTAATACAGTTTTAGATTGGGGAGCGCCCATCCACCTCTATCCTTTGGGAGTGATAAAAACTTTATATACTTTCTGGGCTGACAATAAGCCCAGAGAGATTGTGAAAAGAGATTATCAAATTTCTTTAGTAATTGATTCGAAAATTCTAAAAGAATAGCTTTAAAAAAGTATAACATTTTCAGAAAGACAATCATTTTTAAAACATCTACCAACTAGAGAAAGGTGCACATTATTCAGCCTGTACAGTGAACTCTTAGTCTCAGTGGGCAAAGGGACTAGATTTTCCTCAACGATCAAGTCGGTATTAGCCAAAATGTTCACCCCGAGATACTTTGCCTTTTTTACAACTTTGGGTTCAGCCCATTCAATTTTCTTATTCAGGATAATCTGATAGTCCTACTTACATGATCGATAGGACCTCTTCCAGGTAGGAACCTGTGCTGCGCTTTAGAGACTAGTTTGTCCTGACATGTAAATGGCTTCTAGGTCTATCACTAGGACAGGAAAGGGGCTCGATACTAGAAAGCCTGTAGATTATAGTGATATAGAAAAGGGGTGTAGGGACGATGACACAAATTAGATTCTCAGAGATTCCAAGGCAATACAAAAGGCACATGTGGAGTGTCTCCTGATAAACGCCCGCTCTGTGGTAAAACACAAATACTAGCTGGAAGATCTAATTCAACTTTCCACCCCAGATATAGTTTTTGTAACTGAAACCTGGACAGACAGAACATCATGCCCTGACTGGAATATTGCTATACTAACAGGTTACGGTCTCCATCCGCAAGACAGGGAGAAAGGTAAAGGGGGGAGTACAGCTATTATTTATCGAGACCACCTAAGTGTGCGCACTGAAGTTATTACTGATTTACCAGCAGAAGCAATGCAATTCTGTGTAAAATTAAACCTTTTAGGGATACAACTATACCACTCACCCGGACCCAAAGCAGCTTTCTCCCAAGCACTTCTGACGCTCCTGGAGTCATACACTGACCCTCACCCTCTTACAATTCTAGGTGATTTTAACTACCAATTAGAACTAGGAAATAACTCGGATACAATTAGACTGTTAGACAATCTTGAGGCTTTTAACATAAAACAACTCATAACTGAATCTACCCACCAGGCGGGACATACGTTAGATGGTATTTTTACTAGCAACTCTGATATTAAGCTGACTAATATATTAGCCCTGCCATGGACTGATCATAAGGCTATTCATTTCAACATTAAAGTTACACAGCTACACCCTCGCACACAGATTAAGTCATCCAAGGTACATATTAGGCGCTGGAATAAAGTTAAAGGCAGCGACCTAGAGTTGGCCCTTGGCTACTTTCCTGCTAAGCTAGAAAGCAACAATAATGAAGCTGCCTTGCAGTTCAATGGTTGGCTATTGGCAGCAGCCGAGTGCGTTGCACCTAAAAAGTTGGTGATGGTAAAGAAAGCTAAGATATCGTCACCTTGGTACACACCTGAGCTTAAAGGCTTAAAAGTTAATTGCAGGAGAGCTGAGCGCTTCTGGAGACAAGGCTATAGTAATCAAATGCAGTTAATTTATAACCTAGATATTCAACAATATAAGGACGCAATTATTGCCGCAAAAAAGTCTTTTTTCACAACGAAAATAAAGGAGGATGGAAACTCCACCAAGGAACTATTTAAATCAGTAAACCTGCTGGCTAAACCACAACAGGATAATGTTTTTAAGCCTGACCAAGCTATGTGTAATAAACTCGCCGTCTTCTTCCAAGGCAAGGTGCAAGGAATTTACAATGGCCTCCTGAGCTCTCCGGGGTTTCAGGATAATAAAGAACAACCTATGCCTTCAACTCATTGTAGACTATCGTGTTTCCAGACAGTCTCAAACGAGGAAGTACAAAAACATCTTCTCTCCATAAAAGTGGGCTCAACCACAGACCCCTGTCCCCCTACCATTATGCATCTGGCCGCCCAGAAGATCAGTAATAATCTTGCACCCCATATCAACCAAGTCCTGGAAACAGGTCACTATCCAGAAATTTGGAAAAAAGCATCTATTAGACCACTTTTGAAGAAACCAAACCTGGATCCAACTGAACTAAAAAACTATCGCCCTATTGCTGGCCTACCAATAGTCGCTAAGATTCTGGAAAAATCATTGAACACAGCGCTGACTAATTATCTAGACGCCAACTACCTACTGGACACCTCACAACATGGTCTTCGTGCTTGTCATTCCACTGAATCAGCCCTTGTCATCGCAACCGATGAGATCCGCAGGGTGGTGGATGCGGGGAGGAGGGCGGTTCTCATGCTCCTGGATCTGTCGGAAGCTTTCGACACCATGAACCACATCGTGTTGGTGCCGCGGCTGAGGGATGATGTGATGTGGAGGCTACTGCCCTGGGCCTCCTATCCTCCTTTTTGGAGGCAAGAGAGCAAAGGCTGTTTGGGGACGGACTGCAATCGGAGAGCTTCCAACTCCCATGCGGGGTCCCACAGGGATCTGCCCTTTCTCCGACAATGTTTAAAATCTATGTCACCCCGTTGGCCAAACTTGTCAAGAAGCATGGTTTTGCCCTGGTTTCCTACGCCGATGATTCCCAACTTTTCATCTCTATCTCCAACCAGCCTGAGAACACAGCTGCCAGGTTTCATGTCTGTCTCACTGAGATTATGACCTGGATGAACCATAGCTTCCTGAAAATTAATACAGAAAAAACGGAGGTGAAATACGGTCAAGCCCATCCTGGCCTTTAGGAGCCAGGATGAACCCGATGATGAAGCATGACACTATTAGAGTGTGTCAGGGTTACTATACAAAGAGATATTGCTCCCAACAGTGGTAGTAGCAAATGATTAGATCACATTCTGATAGAGAACTGTACCCTATTTACTAGTCTCTACTGGGTGGGATACTTTTGGTTATTGTATATTGTTTGGAAGGACGTATCCTTTCCCGAGGTCCCACACAACCCCCCCCCCCCCTTTTTGTATGGAAATACCTCTCCACCCTTCAGACATCTTGGCCAGCTTTTGTATACTGTCAAAAATATACACTATCTTGAATACAACTTAACCTAACATGATGTTTGTTGTAAAATTTAGATGTCAAATATTTTCAGAGCTCGGCTTGTGAACGGGATGTTATAGCCAGAGCCGGCACTTGGATCAGCTCTCCCTGTTAATTTGTTGGCATGCCAACCTCTACGCACTCTCCACTTTGCTGTGGGCTGCAGACAGTGATTAATTTGTGTCCCCCCCTTCCATGGCACACAGTGTCAGCTCATCACTACTACTTGTCCATTATCACATTGATGATCTGCAACTCCATGGTAAAGAAGCTCACACTTGATGTTGCGGGAATCACATTTTATTTTTAGTGGTGCATTATAATCACACGTGTAGAGCGCACTAGCATTTATTCTTTTGTCATATTAACATGAGGTATAAGAATTGTGAAATGTATTAACTCGAAATGCGATGTGCTTAGGCCTTTGAAAAGTAACATGGAGAATTAATGTAGAAAGTGAATGTAACTAGTAGAAAACATTAACGTGAAGATCTCGTGTTGTGAAACTGGCAATACTTCATGCACTAAACGCGTTTATAAATTGTGTCATTTTAAATGTAGGTAAATGCATTAATTGAATGTACCTTATTTTCTTATGCAAATTCGTAAAATTCTTATACTGATTTTTATGTTAGCTGAATCTTGTAGGGCTTAAATGCATTTCCCTGGAAACTCTCTCTTTATAATTAATAGCTGAATTTCATGTGAGCTGTAGAATTTGTTCTTTCTCATGTTTAGTGTTGCAGGTGAAAGAAGCATTCTCGTTAGCCAGAATAATGCCTTTGTTTTACTAGTCAGGCAAGGAGATAGGTTACAATTGCCTAGCCTGAGTCGATAAAGGAAGATCGTTGTGTTTCACACAGGAGAATGCCTGGGAACCAAGGACAAACTGTTGCAAGAAGAAGAACATCGTTGTCCCATGGAAAACTACCTTTAGGATTGTACTCAGAGCAGATGGCGTGACCCACAAAGACTCTTGGGAAAGATACCTGAAATAATGTGCTGTTGAGAGTAGGGAAAGGGTCCACTTCTCCTTCTGCCTTCGGAGAGAGAGAGCATCTTAGAACAAGCTCTGTCTCTATAGCTTTATGCTACATGACCCATTGACTGTGGGGAGACTTCTTAGGAAGACTCCACAGGATGACACCGTTCATTCCTTTTTCTGAAGATGCTTAAGTAGGGATGTCATTTTAGCGTTAGTGTAGGGATAAATTAATGCTTTTTACTAATCAACCCTCAATGCAGGGAAACTTGAACTCATGCTTTCTGATACTCTACAACCTGCTTCTTTAATTGTTTTACATATGCTACATCATCTTAATTGGATACGCAGATTTGGCTTTACGCTGATTCCTAAATATATCTACACGCTCGTCTTGAGGTGTCTTTTTGTCCAATTATTTCTTACTTTGTGATAAATTAACCAACCTTAAGTAGTTGTCTGTGGTTACTTTGTGTCCAAAGGATTTCGTGTGGATTTGATTGGCAACAATAACACATTTTCTCCCCTTTACACTTCCATGCTGCTAAAAAGAACCATTGGATTGTGTCTCTAGAATAGGTCCAGAACTTATGGGCCTGGCCCTTTCACAATATTCCAGGTAAGATGCCCCCCACCCCTCATTGCTAGTGCCTTATGACTTTTTCATCATTAGGATCGCTATGAGGTATGTTTTCTTATTGCATACTGTGGAAGCTAATACCACCATCCAAAACACCTCTTTCAAGGCCTGAAAGGCTGCATTAACCAGCTCTAACCCTTCCAGGTTATTGTCACCACACTAACTTCAGTAAAATCCAATGATGGTACAACCTTATGAGTCATGTGCTTTTTTAAATCTGGGGTGTAGGTGCCACTAGAGTAAACAATTCTTATCATATAGGAATGTATCTACATTACACGACATGCAAGGGTCTGGGGAGCATGAGGCACAGACCAATCTCGACGAATCATTAACGAAAGGATGCAGGTTAACTCATCTGACGTTAATTTTTTGCCGACCAACGAGCACTGAGCAGTGAGGACCAGGCCGACCCGTCAAGCTCTAAACCCCCTTTCTTAAAATAAATTCCAAGTCTTGCAATATAATGATGACAAAAAGGGCTCGCTGCAAGCTCGTCCTCCTTGGCTCAATGACAGCCTCATGATAGAGCTGCAAATGGAACCTCATCATTAACTACAATAAACGCAATTGGAGCTACCCAGTCTATTGATCCGGCCCTTGGTGGTCTGAGCGGTTCATCTCACTGGGAGTCGCTCCTGCCATGGATAACTGCTGGCAGTATTTCACTGAAACGTGCCCCAGGCAGATAAATCTCATAGGATTTGTTGAGGCAAGCCCATAGCTGGTGCAATAAAGTAGAAACTTTAGGCAGGATGGTAAATGACCTTGATGACAGGTTAATGACATCAAAATTAATCAGCTCTTGTTAAAAATAAACCCAAAAAGGTACACTTGATCTGGCAGGCTTACCAGAAAACAGAGCAGCAAAAGTAACATCAATAGAACGGAATATGGCAAAGTGTCAACTCTATAGTGACTGCCTGAAAATGAAAAACAAGCGCGCACGCGCCTCACGCGGAAAGTATAAAAAAGACGAGGAGAGGAGGAGGCAGCAGGTGGAGGGGAGAGAGGAGGGGGCCTGCACCTGTTTTTCTTGCGGGAGCGAGCAGGAACCATCTGTTAATTACAGACAGATGGTTTCAAAGCTCGATCCCGCAAGGGAATCGCCAAACGTGCACGCGTTGCCATTGAAAGCAATGAAAAGCGTGCACATTTTTGACAGAAAAAGGGAATCGATTACTAAAGGTCTCCTCCTACGCAGCGCATACGCACTCTGTAGGCGAGACCTAAAAAGCAAGTATTCCAGCATACTGTTAGAAGCTGTCTGCCTTTTCCGTGGGAAGAGATCTCATGTTGACAGTGAATGGGGCTTAAACAGTGTGAAGAAGCTGTCTGCCTTTTCCGTGGGAAGAGATCTCATGTTGACAGTGAATGGGGCTTAAACAGTGTGAACAGTTTTAGTAGAAGTATTGTAAATGTGTACAGCAAGGGAACTTAACAAAAAAAAGTTCCATACAAAAGCAAATGAAAACAGTAATTCGGCTATGGGAATTAATAAGAGCCCCATTTTAAGATATATTAAATACATGAGATTCCTAAAAAGGATGCTAGACTGGAAGTTGTGTGTGATAAAAAAGATACGTCAATTGTGACCTAAATGGAAGCTGTCCTGGAATACTCAATCTGACTCAACCCAACATTTTGAGGTAAAAATGCAAAATGCACCCTCAGCTTGAGCACACTCCCCAACGAGCCCACAGACCTGATGGAACTCCTTCACTTCAAGATACTGGCCATGGCCAGCCCTACTACCACCCTCTGAGGAACCCTCATTTACCAACCCCCTTGACCCCGCGGACCTTTCGCCAACTCCATCATGGACATCATCTCCCCGCATGCCATCGCATCCACCAACTACACCCTGCTGGGAGACCTCAACAACCAAGTGGACCCCAACACCACATCCCTCCTGGACAACCTCCACAACATTGGACTCTGCCAGATCGTGACCGAACCCATGCACTCAGCAGGACACACCCTCAACCCCCTCTTCACAACAGGAAACTCCATCACCTTCAGCCACACCAGTGAACTCCCAAGGACTGACCATTGATGCATCCACTTCACCTTCAGAACTCCCACCCTCCATAGACAACAGCACCTGCTCCCACGAAGAAACCGGAGACCAGAATCACCGAAGACCAGCTCACCTACTCACTCAGCAACTCCACTCCAACCACCGCTGAAAACGACGACCCCAACACTGCAGCCCTAACCATGCACAGATGGATCTTCGACAGCGCCAACACCATAGCCCCCCTCAAGAAAAACAACAACACCTGTGCCAAGAAACCAAGATGATTTACGACCGAACTTCGAGAGTCCAGATGCACTTGCCACTGCCTCGAAAAGGCCTGGAGGAACACCAAATCCACAGAAGCCCACAACAACTTCACAGCCACCACCAATGGCCACCACCAACTCATCAGAAAAACGAGGAAAAAAGCGATTGAAGACAGAATCTCCACACACGCGTACAACAGCAAAGAACTCTTCAACATCATCAAGGAGTTCGCCCAACCCACCAGCGAGTCTACTGACATCCTTTCCTCACAAGACCTCTGCGACAAACTCAGCACCCTTTTCCACCACAAAATCCAGAGCATCTATGACAACTTCGACAAAGACAACCAACACACTGAACCCTCACCGACACCCTGAAGCCAGCGATTGACAACTGGACAGCCCTCACCACCAAAGACACACTGAAGACAATGTAGTCAATCCACTCCGGAGCCCCCACTGACCCCTGCCTCCACCACATCTTCAACAGAGCCGCCGACATCATTGCACTCATGCTCTGCCACACCACCAACTGCTCCCTGGCGATCGCCTTGCGGATGACTGGAAACACGCCGAGGTCAACCCCCTCCTGAAGAAACCCTTGGCAGACCCCACCAACCTCAAAAACTACAGAATCATCTCACTGCTCCCGTTCCCAGCGAAAGTAATCGAGAAACCCATCAACAGCAAACTCGCCACATTAATCGAAGAGCACAACATCCTCGACTCCTCCCAATCCGGCTTCAGAACCAAAAAGAAAACCACAGTACGGAAACCGCCCTCCTCGCCGCAATAGACAACATCCGCACCCTACTGGACAAAGGAGAACCAGAAGACCTCATCCTCCTCGACCTCTCAGTGGCAACCAACAGTCTCTCACCACACCCTAATACGCAGACTCCACGACGCAGGGATCCAGGACAAGGCCCTTGATTAGATCAGCTCCTTCCTCTCTGGCAGAACGCAGTGGGTCAGACTCCCCCTTTTCCTCTTGGACCCTACACCAACCACCTGCAGAGTCCCCCAGGGGTCCTTCCTCAGTCTGCGCTCTTCAACGTCTATATCGCTCTGCCTGCCCCCATCGTCAGAACCTACGGACTTAACATTGTGTCATATGCAGACGACACCCAACTCATCCTCTCCCTATCCAACGAACCCAACACCGCCAGACACAACTTTCGAGAAGGCATGGAAGCCATCGCCAAATGGATGAAAAACAGCTACCTACAACTAAACAGAAATACTCATCATGGGCCCAAACCCCGAAGCCTGGAACGACACCTGGTGGCCCCCCGCCCTCAAAAGCCCGCCAACCCCCATGGACTACGCACGGAATCTGGGAATTATCCTGGACTCAGAGCTCAAAATGGACCACCAGGTCAACTCCGTCTCGTCCTCCTGCTTCCACACCCTCCGCCTCCTACGTAAGACCTTCAAATGGATCCCCCTCGAACATAGAAAGACCATTACTCATGCCCTGGTCACCAGCAGACTCGACTACGGCAACGCACTTGTTAGACCTGGCATCTTTTGGCGTGGTTACCCCTGACTTTTTGCCTCTACCTCCTGTATTTTTGATGCTGTGCTGGATTTCGTTTTTGCTGGTTTAGATGCTTTGGGCACTTTGCCACTACTGATCAGTGTCAAAGTGCAAGTGCTCCCTTGGTAAACTGTTATATTGATTGGTTATCCATGATTGGTATATTTGTTTCACCTGTTAGCCCCTAGTAAAGTGCACTGAGTGTACCAGGGCTGGTGATTCAAATGCTACTAGTGGGCTGCAGCACTGATTGTGCCACCCACAGGAGTAGCGCTAAAATGATGTCTTGGGCCTGCTTGCAGTGCCTATGTGCAGTCCAGGACTGCCATGTCGACCTGGCCAGTGCACCCACTGACCAGGCCTTATCCTTCCCTTTCTGTACATGTCAGGCATCCCTATGGTGGCCCTAGGTACCCCCCTGGGCTGGGTGCAGTGTATCTGAAAGGTAGGGTATGTACTGAGATGTGTAACATGCCCTGGTAGTGAATTACAGCCATTTTCGTTTTTCACTGCTGAGAGGCTATCTTGCCCATAGGATAGAATGGGGAAGGCTGTTTACATGCCTATCTTCCTATAAGGGCAAGATAGAAAATCCAAGTTTGGTATCTCTGTGTTCAGAATTTAATTATACATCTTTTTAGCAAGATGGTTTTTAAATTCACTGTGTGAGAATAGCACTTTTTAGAAAGTAGCTAGTCTCCTGTTTAACCTTCCTGTGTGCCTGTGTGCTGGTTGGCTGACTGGTGTCATGTGATGGGCTAGGTGGCTCCAGGAGCCTGGATGAGTCAGCAGCAGGGTGAATAGGGAGATCTGCTTTAGATGGGTGGGAGGAGTAGTCCCTGGGTTTGAATAGGGCTGCCCCTACCAGCACAAAGCTGGCTCCACCCCCTGCTGGCCAGGCTGAGGACTCTGCCTCTGCTGGCACAAAGAAGGCTCCACCTCCTGCTGGGCGTCTAACGACCCTGCCCCTCACTCTGAAAGGAACCTGGTGCTCCAGAGCAGAGCACACCCAGGAACCGGTTTGAGCAGGGGAATCCCCCCACTGAAACAAAGAGAGACAAAGACTTGGAGGGGTATAAGAAGAGGACCCCAGACACCTAAAACTTTAGATCACTTTGGAACTAAGAAGAAACCTCTGCCAAGGAGAAAGCTGAAAAGAACTGAAGAGGAGAAGACTGCCTGCTTGCTGTTTTGCTTTGCTGCCAAGGAGAGGGGAAGGACTTTGCTGTGTCCCCTTCTTTTGATTCTGATCTCCAAGGGCCTGAGAAGATCTGGCTCCCTGTTAAGAAGTCCCAGGAACAAAAGGACTTCACCACCAGCTCCCCTGGAACTCTGCTGAGGGAGTTCTGACCTGCCTTGGAGTGCTTGCCCAGTCTTGGGGCCTCAGGAGGTCGTTTTGCTGTGTTTTGGGAGCTGGGAAGCAGAAGCGTGAAAAGAGTAACTGGTACCCAACGCATCATCCGATTGCGTGTTGCAAGAACGAGAGTGCGTGGAAAATTTCATCGCGGCACCATCGCAACACGCAGGGTCCCCGCATCGCCGAGTGCGTCGAGCATTGTCCCGAAGCGTGAAGATTCCTGACATTGCGAGGGTCGTCGCAGAACCAGTTTGCGAGCCGCACCACTGCCGGTGCGTGAAAGTCTCCAGTCATCGTGTGCGTCGACGCAGAGTCCCGTTCTGTGGCGCATCGAGAGTTGCGGCGCCGGAAGTCAACGCTGCGCCGCGCATCGTGCCACATCGAAGCGTGTCGCATCGAACCTGTGCGTGAAGCTTCCCCCTAAGAAACCTACGCAACGAAAGCCAAAGTCATCGCATCCTCCCCCTACAGATCGGAGCCGGCGCATCCACCTCTGCTGCGTGAAGCAGGGCTGCTGCAAAGCCTCCTCAGGATCTCAGGAGTATCGCATCGCCTTTGCCATCTTCCTTGTTATAGCTTTTGGGAACCTTATCGCAACTACAGGTACTGTTGGGCACGAGAGTGTCGCATTTTGTGCATTGAGAGCCGCATTGTGCAGGACACTGACTTTTACATCCTGGAGTACTTTCTGCAAACTCTTGAAATATCTTTAGAGTAACCTTTATGAATTATATGTTGGTTTGTCTGTAGTATTTGGTCTTGTGAAGTTTTTAGTAAAGATACCTTATTTTTCTAAAACTGGTGTGGAGTAAATCTGTGGTGTTTTCACTGTGTTACTGTGAGTGTTGGTACAAATACTTTATACATTGCCTTTGATAGCCTAGACTGCTCAGGCCAAGCTACCTAGAGGGTGAGCAGGGGTTATCTTAACAGTGTATCCCCCTTTCCCTGACTAGAAGCAAGGGTGCCTACTTGGACAGTGGTACCTACCCTGCCAACTAGAGACTCCCAGATCTAACAGCACTCTACGCAGGAATAAACAAAAACCTCATTCGCAAGCTACAGAACATCCAGAACGCCTCCACAAGACTAGTCCTCAACCTGCCAAGACACTGCCACATCTCCCAGCACCTGCGCACACTCCACTGGCTCCCCATCGAGGCTAGAGTCACCTTCAAGATGCTCACCTACACACAAGACCCTCTACGACACCGGACCAGCATACCTGAACAGCCGACTCAAATTCCACGCACCCCCAAGGGCCCTATAATCAGCCCAGCTCTCCTACACCATGGTTCCCCGCACCAGAAAGACCAGAACGGGAGGCAGCTCATTCTCCTTCCTCGCGGCCAGAGCCTGGAATGCTCTTCCGCTCCACCTCAGACAGACAACATCGCTCCTCATCTTCGCAAGAAACCTCAAAACATGGTTCTTTGACAGACCCCCTCCTTGATGGACTGGAACCTGCAGCCCCCCACACCTAGCGCCTTGAGACCCTTACGGGTAAGTAGTCACGCTCAACAAATGCCTGACTGATTGATTGAAATCTTCACCCATATATAGTGGCATGATTCAGCATGGTGCCCGCTCCAAATTCTGGACTGCCGGGATTATCTCAGTGTGGGCCTTTTTTTTAGGAGTGGAAGCACTTGTGTTTTTTAGGCATGTTCTATGTCTGTGCAATGCCATTTACCACCTGTTCAAAGCTGGTGGAAAACCCTGTGTGAATCTGACTTAGGGAGAAAAGGATCTGCATGGGGATTAGCTTATTGTAACTGGATTTATGTGTGAAGATACGACACAGAAACATTCTGTTCCACCACATGGTATCCTTGAACATAAATCCACATAGCTTGTAAATAGGGACTATGTTGGCTAGAATACAGTACCATAATTTACACTCAATGTGCCTTCCTTATGGCTGTCAGAGGCTCTTTTATTCACACTAATCCAATGAAGCTGCTGTTTGCTGGTATATTTCACAATATTTAATGAGCATTAATATTATAACAAAGCACCAATTATTCTGCAACTGAATCAGAGTAGTTTGCACTATTTAGCAGTTTGCCACTCCTGTTACTTTAGGAACCACAGTGTTTTTCCCTTTACTACGGAATCATAACATATATATATATATATATATATATATATATATATATATATATATATATATATATATATATATATATGGTCGTGTGAAGAACCCATTAAAAATTTGGGTAATCCGTTCCTGTGAGTGCTTGGTCCATTTATTTGTGCCGTGAGCTGTGGATTGTTGATCCGTGCGGTTTCCGTCACCGCACTATCGAGCACCCGATCGAGAGTGTAAGGGAGTAAAGGCGGTGATTGAGCATGATATATATATATATATATATATTCACTGAAAAAACCATAGGTTTCACACACGTTATAGTTAGGAATTAGCATTTAAAAAACCTTGCAAATTCACTTAAAAAACCATAGGTTTCACACATGTTATAGTTAGCTAGGCATTTCACTCGTGAAAAACCAATTAAATTCCCCCGTTATAGTTAGGTCAGATAACTATAACTCGCGAAACCGCCACTCTATCACAAGGATGATGTCATCGGTGATGTCATGAGTAATGCCACTGACCATGTCATGAGTGATGTAATATGTGACGTCATGAGCACTGGATTGCGGGCGCGTGAGTTATAGTTATCTGACCTAACTATAACGGGGGAATTTCATTGGTTTTTCACGAGTGAAATGCCCAGCTAACTATAACATGTGTGAAACCTATGGTTTTTTAAGTGAATTTGCAAGGTTTTTTAAATGCTAATTCCTAACTATAACGTGTGTGAAACCTATGGTTTTTTCAGTGAATTTGTACGGTTTTTTAAATGCTAATTTATGTATTTATTTATTTATTTATTTTAAAGTTTTTTCACCGTGCGCGTACTGTGCGCGCACGGTGCGCTTCGCGCACCATTGGGGCGCTGTGGGCGAGCGGTGCACTTCGCGCACCGCGCACCCACGTTACGTAGTTCGCGGAATTTTTCCGTTTATACCGTGCGCGTACGCTACGCGCACCCCGCGATTTTTCGTAAAAAAATTACAATACATTTTTGCCCTTGGGGATCCTTCTGGGACCCCCTGACCAAGGCTAGGGGGTCAGGAACTGTCCAGCCTGCCCCCTTTTCACGTTATCCACCTTTGTTTTTCACCCCCTCAGACTGCGAGAGACAAAATGGCGGCCGACACTTCCTGGTTTCGACCGATTCGAATGTTTACTAAGATCTAACAACCAATCAGAATCGCGCTCGCGCACGGCAGCGTGCGCGTACGGTAAGCTTACGTTACGCGCTCGGAGCGCGCCTATAGATATATATATTGATTTAAATGCTATTTTCTCAGGAAATACTGAACAGATTTACACCAGACCTGCAAAAGGCACATCCCTGACCTGAGGGCTACCTCTCTGCCAAATTTCAAGTAATTCTGTTCAGCCGTTCGGGCTGCAGCTTGGACTAAAGGTCCTATGGAAAAATGCATGGGGAAAACGCGTTTTGGGACCCCCCCTTTTTCTCAGCCCCCGCTTGACGAATCCCCCCGAGACTTTCAGGGAAGGAGCGGAGCGGAGCGCCCCACCTATTTTGAAAATTTCGGGAGGATTCGTCAATCGGCGCCAAAGTTATTCAAAATAGAATGTTGCGGATTTCCTATGGAAACACGGTCCTAACTATAACTATCTACTGGCGACCGCCAGTAGATAATATATAAAATTTTAACATTTTAAACTAAAAAAACACTGAATCACCAGTTGTAGTTATCTAGAGTAGCTTTAACTCAAGCCCCATGGTGACTATAACTTGCCTTACACAGTTTTGTCATCAATGAGGTCATTTTAAATGTTGCATTGATGTTATTAATGATGTTATAGAACATGTCATGAGTGATGTAATATGTGGGGCAATAAGCTGTGCATAGCAAGGGCATGAGTTACAGTTATATAGGAGCATGAGTTATATTTACTCAAGATGATTCTATCTGGTGAATTTCAGAGTATTTTGCTTTAAAACGTTATGTTGTCACTGACATGTTCACTTAACTATAACATCACTTTAACATTTGTTTTTTTTCCAGTGAACTTCTAGGTTTTTTTAAATGTAAAGTTTTATTTTATTACCATATGGAAAGCCAACCCATAAGCATGCACAGATGCATGCAAACCCTCGTAGGCAAGTAGTTCCATGCAGCGCACGGCTTTTGACTGTGTGCAGCATGCAGTTGGCCACAGGGCCTGGCATGTGGCCAGGCCCTCCATCCAACCCTCTACAGGCAGCCAACCCCTCCCTGCAAACTGCCGTTGGCCGTGCATGGCGTTGGGTTGGCCGCAGATCCTTGCCAGGCTCTGTGTCCAACACCTCGCATGCAAGCATCCCCATGCCGTACTTGGCGTTCGGCCAATTGCAGCATGAGGCTGGGCCACAGGACCCGGCCTGTGGTAAGTACCTACTTTGAAACCTCTACAGGCAGCCAAGCCTCCACGGCACATGGCCACCTGCATCCTGTCCCTCACAAGCAACCAACCCCACATCACACACGAGCAGGCCCTATGTCCAAACCCTTGCCAGCTGCCAACCTCACACAATGCATGGCCTTCTGGCATGTGGTTTGAATTGCAGGTCCTAGCTGCACTCAGGTAGATTTATTGACTTTGTCAAAGAATCACAACACCAAATATAAAAAGTAAGCTTATTGGCTTTCCCAAAGGATGAGCATATCAATATATATAAAGTAGATTTATCATCTTTCTCTAAAAATGACCAATATTTTTAATCTAATGTATATTTCACTAATTCAGACACTGCACTGCTTAATAACAGTGATTATAATAAAGTGGTTTCTTAAAATTTTAATAAAAAAATGTCTCATGGTTTTGTTAATATTGCAGTTTGTGGGATAAAAACAATAAAAGAAAGACTCAGTAATATATATTATATATATATATATATATATGTCCAAACAAAGAAAAGCCCAAACAGTTGAAGCGCCACACAGAGAGATCTACCTGCAATCCACTTTGGGTTTTATTTTGCACATCATCAAGCGCACTACGAAGACCACAACGCCATTGTGGTACACGCCCACTGGGCGAATGGTATTTCATCGCCGTGAGTACGGCGCAACATTCTTTGCAGCTGTGCATCTCTGGATACCAGTGATCAAGGGCTAATCAGCCCGAAACATGTTTGGACATTAATTTTGACTGAGGAGGTGATGCTGGTAATCCCTGCAATCCTGCCATTAAAAAAGGTTTGAAACACGAGCGTGTGTGGCGCCTCAACGGTTGGGCTCCTTTCTTATGGATATATGGCGGCCTCGCTCAGGTCGCGAGGTGCCCCGCTGTGGAAGTACAGCTACAGGACGCAGCGAAGCTTGCAAACGTCCATGGAACGCCGTGACCGTGGTGGTTGGTATACTAGCAGGGACTCAGTGTTACTTCACACAGCCACCTACTAAAGGATTATATTTAATTGAGAGACCTACCTGCAATCCCCTTTGGGTTTTATTTTGCACATCATCAAGCGCACAACGAAGACCACAATGCCATTGTGGTACACGCTCACTGGGCGAACGGAATTTCATCGCCGTGAGTACGGCGCAAAATTCTTTGCAGCTGTGCCTCTCTGGATACCAGTGATCAAGGGCTAATCAGCCCGAAACATGTTTGGATATTAATTTTGACTGAGGAGGTGATGCTGTTAATCCCTGCAATCCTGCCATTAAAAAAGGTTTGAAACACGAGCGTGTGTGGCGCCTCAACGGTTGGGCTCCTTTCTTATGGATATATGGCGGCCTCGCTCAGGTCGCGAGGTGCCCCGCTGTGGAAGTACAGCTCCAGGACGCGGCGAAGCTTGCAAACGTCCATGGAACGCCGTGACCGTGGTGTTTGGTATACTAGCAGGGACTCAGTGTTACTTCGCACAGCCTCCTACTAAAGGATTATATTTAATTGAGAGACCTACCTGCCATCCATTTTGGGTTTTATTTTGCACATCATCAAGCGCACTACGAAGACCACAATGCCATTGTGGTACATGCCCACTGGGCGAACGGTATTTCATCGCCGTGAGTACGGCGCAACATTCTTTGCAGCTGTGCCTCTTTGGATACCAGTGATCAAGGGCTAATCAGCCCGAAACATGTTTGGACATTAATTTTGACTGAGGAGGTGATGCTGTTAATCCCTGAAATCCTGCCATTAAAAAAGGTTTGAAACACGAGCGTTTGTGGCGCCTCAACGGTTGGGCTCCTTTCTTATGGATATATATATATATTAGTTTTTCTTTTCTATTCTAATGAAATCAATGTGTCCTGAGATTTTCTTTTAACATTTTTAGCCCACAAAATGCAATCATAAGTACAACCACAAGGAGGCTCTGCAACTAAAAAGCATTGAGCTCCAGCTAGGAGTGCTTTAAACAAGTATGGTAAGTTTTCCTCAGGTCATGGATTTAATGACAAAGGAGACTCGGGGGCCCATTAGGATGGAAGGCGGACTTTAGTCCGCCCGCCACCCTAGCGGTGCTAGGACCGGCCACCGGTGGTGCGGCGGTCCCGCACCTACAATTAGGATGCCACCGCCACAGTGGTGGTGGCATCCTCCATTCCCAGCATTGTGGCGGGCGGTGCTCACAGCACCGCCCGCCAAAAATACTGGGAATTCACTGTGTGCAGTGTCATTCACAAGGTGACAGGCACCGCGAGGTGCCTGCCACCATGTCCATGACAATGCAGGGGGTACCATAGGTACCTCCCAATGTGCACTCCCCACCACCCCTACCCTGGGGGCCCGCAACGGGCCCCGGAATGAATGAATGAATGAAATTCTATTTGTATAGCGCATGGCTACCCTAAGGCCTCGCAGCGCTGCTCAAAAGAGGGACAGAGAAAAGAACAGAGGCTGCGCTGCTACGGAAGCATCTTGAAAAGGTGGGTTTTCAGGAGACTCCGGAAAGCCAAGAGATTATTATTCTCACAAAGAGTGAGGGGGAGAGTGTTCCAGATCTTGGCGGCATTAAACGAGAATGAACGACCACCCCATCTGGATCTTTGTATTTTCTTGGGGGTGGCCAGGCACAAGGAGCTGGAACGCAGAGTCCTGTGGGGAAGAAAGGGAGTGACCAGGGAATGCATGATGACCGGACCAGTTTTCCAGATGGCTTTGTGAGCCAGGCACATAGCTTTAAACTGTATCCTGGCAGAAATAGGCAGCCAATGAAGATTCTTCAGTGCTGGTTTTGCAGACTGCCACCGTGGTGTCTGGAAGAGCATGCGCGCTGCACAGTTCTGCGTTACTTGCAGTTTGTGGATAGTAAATTGGGGAGCCCCGAGATAAAGGGCATTCCCGTAGTCAAGGCGAGAGAGAATAAGGGCCTGCACCATAATTCTTCTCGCCTGGAGGTGGATTAGGGCCTAAGCGGACTGGCCACAAAGAAACAGGGATAGGGGATGGAGGATTACCCAGGAACATAATCTCCGTTTTGTCCCCATTGAGCCTGAGGCAGGAGAGCTCCATCCACTCGGCCACCGCCTCTAGGCAAGGGCCTAGGGTGCTAGACGACCCCTCAGAGTGATTTAGTGCTACCTCTAACTGAGTGTTGTCTGCATAGGTGATGATCTTAATGCTGAATGGATGGACAACCTCCACCAGAGGACTCATGTATATAGTAAAAAGCGTGGGGCTCAGGGTAGAGCCCTGTGGAACCCCACAGCTGAGGGGTAGCCAGGAGGACACCACATCTCCCTCAAATACCTGAAAATATCGGTCACTGACAAAGGACTGGAACCAGGTCAGTGCCGTGCCTGACACTCCCATATTTGCAAGTCGATGAGCCAGAATGTTATGGTTAACAGTGTCAAATGCGGCACTGAGGTCCAGGAGGATAATTGCAGCTGTTCCCCCTCGATCCAGCAGCCTCCTTGCCTCCTCCGTCACCACTAGCAGGCCCGTTTCCGTCCCAAGTTGAGGAAGAAATCCTGTCTGAGAGTCACACAACAGGTTGTTGGATTCTAAATAATCAACCAGTATGGTGTTGATGTGTCTCTCAGGCAGTTTGCTCAGCCAGGGGAGGAGGGAAATTTGGCGATAGTTGGCCAGATTGGACTGGCCCAGACTGGGCTTCTTCAAGAGGGCCCTAACCATCGCGCATTTCCATGCTGTGGGAACCATACCAGAGGCGACCGAGGAATTCAGAGCATCAAGGATGACTGGGCGTGTGGATTTAATGACCAGGTTAATATGTTGTGGGGGAGCGGGATCCAATGGGGAGCATGAGATTACTTTAGAGACGACCAGGTCCAGAGACTCATCATCTAAGGGGGGAAACTCCTCTAATGAGCATTTGGCCGTGGAGATAGGGCTGCTTATTACCACTCTGATGGGCTTGAGTGTAGTGATAGAGAAGGAAGAGTAGATGTTTAAAAATTTTTGATAGAAGAAGACTGCTAGATTGTTACAGCGTGTAAGAGCTCCTTCCATTGTCGCAGGTCTCTGAGGAAGAGTGATAAGTGATTTTGCAATGCGAAAAATCTCCTATGGGGAGTTAGCCGCTGTGCTAATTTTCTCATCATAAAAAATTGTTTGGGCGATTTTAATTTCAGATTTGTATAGCCTGATTGCTTTCCTATACTCCACTTTCCTAGTTTCTGAGAAGTCTTGTCTCCAACTTCTCTCTAGTCTTCTGCAGGATTGCTTTAATACCCTTAATTTAGGGGAGAACCAGGGAGCTGTTTTCTGTCTAGTTTTTTTATGAATAGGTTCCTTGGGAAGAACTAGGTCAAGGGAAGCTTTGGATCCAAGTATTAAAATCACTATTCTCCAGATTGGGATTAGGATCCATGGACGGTCTTGTATTTTCAAAGGCTGCCATCCAATCATTGGAGGAAAGCCTAAACCATTTCCTTCCCAAGGTAGATGTTGTTTCCTGGGGTGATGGTGGCATGAAGGTATCCCATATTAGAGGGATTAGGAAATGATCCGTCCAAGGGAGTGGGAAGGGGCTCCCTACGACCAGGCTGTCCAGATTGCTAAATACGTGATCAAGGAGATGGCCCTTGATATGTGTAGAGGCGAATCCTTTTTGTTTAAGTTGGATCGCCGAAAGGCCCGAAAGAAGTTCACAGGCTACACGGTTAGAGGGATCATCTAAATGGATATTGAAGTCGCCAAGTAGCGTAAAGTTAGCAGGAACCAGTGCTATATTGGCGGCTAAGATGAAAAGATTAGGGAGAAATTGCCCTGGGACTCCTGGGGGTCGATAGATCAATAGACGGGAGAAGGTGCTCGTTGGTGAAAACTCTAGGGAAAAAGCCATGCTTTCACACTCTGATAGCATAGTTGGTGTGGTTCGACAATTAAAGGTGTCTTTAAATATAATGGCCAGGCCTCCGCCTCTGCCCGAAGTACGATCAGCTCTGAGTATTGAATAACCCTGGATAATGGCGGGGTCAGTTTCAATCTGAAGCCAGCATCTGGCTCGAGCTCCTATAATAGTAAGGCTATTTCCACGGAGTGTTTGGATAATGATCTGCAATTTTAGAGAAACATCCTTAATAGTGTGTTAGTATGAGGTCTAAAATATTTATGAGGTGTAAACTGAAAATTGCAGTGTGGACAGTGGGAGGGGTTGTTGGTAATGTTTAATGAATGTAAACCTTTGGGATTAGTGTTCTTTCTCAGTTCAAGCAAACAATGTGAGCTGTGAGTAGTTGGGCTTTTAGTGAAATGACCAGGGGTAGTTGCCTCTGGGCTCAGTTGGGCACGGACGGGCAAAGACGGGCTTGCCTTTGGCGCGCCATCGGCGCGCCTGCTGCGCTCCTCCGCTGCGCGTTAGCGCCATCCGCCCTGAAATAGATTAGATCACCTGAAGAGCTGGAGCGGCACCCTGCCAAGATTGCCGCCCAAAAATGGCACAAATGGCACAACCATGTGGTAGGCTCAGTAATCTCCCTCCACACAACCAGCATGGGAATTGCTGTGGTGGACCGGGGAGTCGGCGACCGTGCGGCGACAGGTAATGGGTGAATTCAATTTGCAATGTGACTTTTAAAACAATACAAGTGCAATTCTAAAAACGATTTTACAAAGCGCTAGCGCAGCAGTGTGGGCCGAGCAGAACTCTGCGTCCTTTCAGCTACGCTTTACAACAAACAAATGACAATACAGACATTCTCCCCCAGTCAAGAGATCTGGGTTAAATCCATCGTTCTTTGGCCCACTACGCCACCCCAGTTCAGACATGGCCATATGCAAATCAGTCTTGACCCTGTGCCTCATGGGAAAAGTCCAGCCCGAACTGCCAAGCCATGTCTTTCCTGGACCGGAATCAAGCATCCTAGGACCGGTTTCTGGCTATCAGCCTTCATCAGCCAGGATAGCTTGACTACAGTGGCGTAGTGAGCACGGGACCCACGTCTGGGCATACCCATCCCACTTAGGGCGAAAAGTGGGACCCGGCATCACCGTCACGGAAAGGCACGTCTCCACCTGCATTCAAATATGGATGGCGGTGTCATGCAGACACCGCCACCATATTGATCACCTTTTACGCCCGGTCGACTAGTCGACCGGCGGAAAACCAGCGGATGGTCTTTCCGTCCGCCGTGGTCCCCTGCCATACTAATATTGCGGGGGAAATGTCTGGCGGGCAGGGAAGGATGTAGGGCGGATCGCCACCGCCCTACATCCTAATGGACCCCTTAATGGTTTTTTATGTGGCTGTGGGGCTGCTACACTCCTTGCAGCCCCCACAACATTATGAAATGCTTGGTGCTGACCTTACCCCTTGTAGGGACACCACCAAAGTGAATAGAAAATGTAGAGAGCCCTCGCAGGGGATTATGGGGCACACCTTCACAAAGCATTAAATAATTAATGAGCGGTTCCGGACGCTCATATATTTTTAATATTTTTTTTCTTTTTTTACAATTTTTGTCGATGTTCTGATGTCAACCCATTAGGGGACCACAGAGTCTCTGTGGTCTCAGAAGGCTGCCAGCCAGCACACATAATGCATCCTGGTGGGAGGAAGCATATTTTTATTACCTGGGTGCCACGATGCCCACTCGGGGCACCCACTACTCATTTCTTATTTTAAGGGCCGCAAGGAGCACCCTAGTTCCACCACGGCCCCAGCCAGCTATTTTTAGTGGGAGTAGGCCTTATTGGGGGCACCAGAAGGAGCCTCAAGGCCTTGCTGCCCCAGGCACTTGCCAGCACGATGCTGGGTGCTGGTGGGAGCGGCACATTTCCTTTGAATTTTTTACTGCTCCCACCGGGTGGGATCAAAAATATGCCTGCACTCCATGGTATCTTGGCCCAGGGGATGGGGTCCCCAATTGGATACATGCTAGGGGAGTGACTAAATGTCTGGATTCTGATGAAAATCCCTTAATGTTCCTCAATGGACATACCCAGAGTTGTGTGCATTTTCAACTCTATAGGATATCCTGCATTGGGAAAAAATCATAACGGAGGTAGGAATAGGAGAAAAACACAAATCAAACTGCCATCCTCTTTTCAGGTGCTGTATGCCTCTGAAAATTATTGTTAATGGCATCTTAAGCATGTGCCCTGTTTGTCCTCTTTCCCCTTACAAGAAAATAGAAAACAGGATATCAGGAATTTTATTTATAACAAAATGTTAAATAATGTGAAACTGTGAAATAAGTGTAAGACATATCAGCTCCTTCCATGGCTAAGCAGTGAAGAGCCTCTGAGGTCTCACGATATGCTCGAGACCATTATGGAACCAGACTGGCAAAAGCGGTAATCAATTTTAGCATAAGCTCCCCCACTCAATCGTCAACGGGTACTGCAAAGGAAGGAACATCAAGTAACAATACCTGAAAATGAGTAAGACACAAAGGTGGAGAACACCAAGACAGTGACAAACTACGAAATTGCCAAGAGTTTGCTCATTCTTTTATCTTTTCTTTAACAGATCTATAAGCTTAACAGGTTTAATTTTGAGCGGGTGGTTGCAGGTGTTGTCCACCAGCACTCATGTTAATGGACTCCAACTTTAATTTTCCTTAAAACACTTTGATCCAAAACAGGAGAGAGAAAAAAACAAGCGAGAGAAAAACACAAACTGGTCAAGGGAGGAAGAAGAGAATGATGGGAAAACAGCGACAAAGGGAGAAAGCAGTAGTACAAAAAGAACCTACAAGAGTGAGATAAAGAGGCAGGGAGTGTATGATGGTAGATTAAAGAGATACGAAATCAAGACTAAGGGGTCTATTAGAATGTCGGGCGGATCGCCACTGCCCGCATGGCGGTGGCGAAACGCCCTACAGTCCCCTCCGGCCGCATGCCATTTCCCCCGCCATATTAGTATGGCGGGTGGACCCCGGCAGACGGAAAGACCGTCTGCCGGTTTTCAGCCGGTAACACAGGTGACCGGGCGGAAAAGGGGCCTGATATGGTGGCGGTGTCTGCTAGACACCGCCATCCATATTATGATGGCAGCGGGAAGCAGCCTTTCCGTGGCGGTGTTGCTGCCACGAAATGCGGGCCCCCAGGAATGTTGGGGGGCTGGAGGGGCACATGGGGGACCTAAGGTACCCCCCTGTCTTGGCATGCACAAGGTGCCTGTCACCTTGTGCATGCCAAGGCACAACATGCATTCCCAGCACCACCTGACACAATGCTGGGAATAGAGGATGGCATCCTAATTGCCGGTGCGGGACTGCCGCACCACTGGCAGCTGGTCGCAGCACTGCTAGGGTGGAGGGCGGACGAAAGTCCGCCCGCCATCCTAATAGGCCCCTAAGCATCCTTGGTTTAAGCACCCAAGCCTTCTATAGCACAAGTCACAAAGGCCCTGGAACTTACTGTTTTACAAATTAAGCACTACAGTATAATAATGCTCCCTTGATATTTTTGGGCCCATCAAGTACATTCAGCAAACAAACAAAAAGGATTAAATGAAAAACAATTTAGCTTCTATTTATGAGCACAAGAAGTTAATAGCTAAAAGCTACTGCTCCGAAACAAAGAGCATGTGGTTCACTCGCTGATCAAAGTTTGAGTTGCTCCACTGGGATCTAATCATTTAACTTCCTAATTTGCCCTCAAGGACACAGGTCCTAGGACAGGGTTGGGTGGGAAAGTGCTGCTCGAATGTAACTTGTGAGCAAATGAGATTAATTCTATTAGCACAGGGGCAAGATAATGTGAATCACTACTGCCTCCTGCTGCTGTTGGGTCATCAAATACCGTGGTGTGGGTTATGAGGTATCATCCTTTGACTTTTTGCCTATTTGCCTGTGTTGGCAGAATGGAAAGTATAAGCTTTGTAGCACTATGACTGATTTTATAGGTGTGTTAATAGTTTTTATAGGTTCTAACCATATCTCTAATAGACATTAAGGAAATGTAATGAATTTGCGTCTTGCTTTGTGAGTTGTGGTAGTGGTTTTATGGATTTTGTGGAAATCTGACAAAAAAATGTTTTCCTTTGAATCATGTTTTACTGTTTCTTTAGCCATTCGGCGTGTATAAGCAAGTGTCAGATTGTTGTAAAATCATCACAGAAAAAACTGGGGTCAATTCATGCAGAAAGAAACGCAGTAGACATAGAGAAAGTTTCCAGAAATACAGGATGAGCAAGAGAAATTATATATATATATATTTTTTTTTTTTTACTATAGCAAATACACACTCAGGAAGGCTCACATGCACACACATTTACAAAGTATTGTCCCTATGATAGTAGAATTTGTTATTTAAATTTGAATCAGTCTTATTGATTTGATATACTGTAGAATGTCCTTCCATATTGGCTGTAATGGGTAGGTAACAGTTGAAAGGGGAATCTACCTCATATCACCCAGCTCCCTGGACAAGTCACGTCCTACAGCTTAAAACTATGTAAAAGAACTGATGCCAAGAACTGTTAAAATGTGATGCCAAGGACCCCCCAAATGTAAGGCTTTTTACTAAACAACTGAATTCAACAGTGCATATTTGGAATCTGGATGTGGCCCAGCAAACGAACCTTAAGGTCTCAAGACCTGTCTAGTACCCCTTCCCTCTCGAACCGCTATGAGGTGGCAGAAATACTTCTTGCATGGTTACACAACCACCCAAAATAAACAATAACCCTAACCCTCAGGATTTGTTCTAGTCTAAATTCAGTTCAAGAAAATACCGAGTCAAAGAGACTTTCCCATCCTTTTTACAGATCTTCGGATTACTATCCATCCCGCCCTTCCGTAAGAATCAGGGACACGAAGAATGTAAAGTAACTATTGAGGAAGATGTATTTGAGGAACCAGCAGTTGATCCTAACTTTCTACAGCAAATTAACCATCTATGTTGAGGAACAGTATAGAATTTCTCTTGATCTTACCCAATACTTTTCAATAACGTGATGTAGTGGCTTGAGTCACAAACTAGTGGTTTACAAGACACTTAAATCAATAAATGTTGCCAATAACATTGAGTCTTATCATGAAAACCGCACAAGGATTCAACCTCATGCAAAGCGTCTTCGAACCCGAGGCGCGTGCCGCATGACATCGAACAGAAATCTTGTATAATTGAGATCAGGTGCTTTACTTACTACTAAAGAGCCTGGAAGCATTTACTGTCTGAAAAGAAATAATGACACTGACTATGTGTGGTGAATGAGTCCGGCTTGAAGCCTGTGATGAATATAAGCAGTGAAGGCTGGGAGCGCCTCTTCCTGAGTCCTTCCTGCCTGGGTCTAGGGTTACCCGTGAGCAGCTTTCCTACCAATGCTGCAGCATGAAGCCCACCTTGGCACCAGGTTTAATAAGACCTTTAAAGAGTTGACTTGGTTCCATGCATTGCATCATGTGTGTTGATCTAAGTACACTACATGCAGCCCATTATTCTTTATTTCGCATGCAGTGTTTTTGCTTCTGGTGGACCATTGACCATACAAATCTGACTCGTGCAACAATGTTTAGCAAATTAATTGTTTACTGTTGTGTTGCCAGGATAATGGAGGACAAAGAAGAAAAAAAATCCTCTGAACTAATGTTTTGAACCAGGGCAAATAGATTTCGCATTTTTTTGCTGTTTATATGCAATCATTTGTTTATTATTCACAACATTTCAAACACGCATCTGCCTCAACTTTTAAACGGACGGGACTTAGTTAAAAGGGAAATGATTCTCTTGTATTTTTAACACACAGGCAACACACAATCATGGTGCTCAGTTGTTTAAACACAGGTTATTCTTGGGCTGGCTTTTCTTACTGAAAAATCTACTACACATATACATGGCTGTGCCGCAGTGACAGACTGGGCCTTATTTTTTACCGTGGTTCGCAAACGGCTTTCTCCAATTTTGAAGTGGAAATAAAATATATATATATATAATTGTCTTCGACACAAGCAATGAAAATGGCGTGTAACAAATTTCATCTGTTTTCACAATTGCAAAGTTTACATGATTTTAACTCCTGTTTGTTTTTTTCACACAAATTACCTGCCATAATGCGTTGTAGTGGATGTATTTAATTACTTTTGCTGTCGCATAGGTATTAGTTTGCATTCTACATAGGGTGCTGGTTTATATACATTGAATACAACGTTTATTTATGTACACTGCATACATTGTACTTATATGCTTTGCAGAAAATGTCTTAATTTTGATCCATTCCTTACAGCGCCTTTACTTACATTATGCAGTGTTCATCTATTTACATAGAGTATGCTTGTATTGACATGCTACGTTTGTGTGTTAGTGCTTAAAATGCTTGCTTGGCTATATTGTATAAGTCAGCTTGTTCTATGCTCTATGCTCCGTATGTAGTTTCCCATAGATTACTCGAAATATTTATATCAATACATTGAATAAACAATATGCTTAGCTCTCTATATTTCAAAGAGCCAGAGCTGGTGGTCGATCTTTTGAGGTCCAGGCGGCCCTCAAACTCCCTCATGATCTCTATTAGAGGACTCCAGGATCATTTGACTTTTCGTAAGGCTTTAAAGACCTGGCTCTTTCCGGCGCAACTGTCTGTGTTTGTTGGAGTGATCTATTGGCACCTGTTCTTTGGGTAGCGCTGGGACGCCCCGTTGCTGGGGCAGTTATGCGCTGTATAAATCTGTAAATAAATAAATAAATATTGAAGCTTATCCATTACCCTTCTCATCCTGGAAGGAAAGTTAATTCAGTCCTTGGCAGGCCTAAATCTCCAATCATTTCCAGGGTGGAAAGGAGTCGTACTGAAGTTTGTGAATGCCTACACACATACATGTACATATACAAACAAAAACGTCCTAGGCAAACCATGCCTTGGAATGCCCATTTCTCACCTCTTGAATGAGATTTACTACTGCGTGTTTCCCTGTACTCATCTGGCACATGAAAAAAAGGTAACCGTTTATACTGGATTTTTCCTTCGCTGTTGTCAGATGACTATTATTTCTTGTGAAAAACATATTAAATACCATGGGCCTGATTCACACAGGTAAACTTAGACGTTTGCTCTAAACTTAGAGCAAATGTCTACATTTACGACTTTGGGAAATCACAAAGGGCATTTACAAGTAGTAGCTTTACATCCACACTCGGATATGAGATCCGCCCCAAGTGCAGACGGAAAGTTACAACGTGCAAATGCCCTTTGTGAATTCCCAAAGTCATAAACGTAGATGTTTGGTCTAAGTTTAGACCAAACGTCCAAGTTTACCTTTGTGAATCGGGCCCCAGGTGTTGAGCTGTATGGTTGCCACTCACATAGCATCTCACTCACCCAAACAGCTACTCACACACCCACTTATATATCCATACAGCCACTTACACACCCATACACGCAATGATACATGCAGTCAAACAGCTACTCACTTAATATATGTTAGAAATAGTATCACTCAGTAGTAGTGCACCTAGTATACTAATTTACCTTTTGTAGTAGGTTAGTATACAAGTCATGAGGGATGTAATCTGTGAGGTCATAAGCAGTGCATTGCGGGGGCATAAGTAATAGTTTTTTTTTATAACTTTATTTGTATTTTCAAAAACAACGAATTCTTACATACAGTATGTAGTCATAGCGTTTCGCACACATTGAAATGAATAGATATGTATCTCATACATTGTGAATTTATAAACTTCAATTCTCACATGTTTAGGTGTAGGACAATCATATCTGAGAAGGAGGAGCAGTCCAACCTGTACATTCCATGAGGGGGGCATAAGTAATAGTTATTGCTCAGGTAACTATAACTGATGAATTTTTACTGGTTTTGTACGAGTTAAATCTGAGCCTAACTATAAAGTTCCTGTAACCTTTGTTTTTTTCAGTGAATTTCTAAGGATTTTTCAATTCTTTTTTTTTTTTTTTATACCAAATCGAGATCAGTATATGTATGGTATACTGTTCTTTTTTTTTTTTTTTAACTTTTATTTTTTGAACTTTTGAGCGAACATACAGCATCAAGCAAAGGTGCGGCAATGAGTACACATTCCATTCACAGTTAATACAGTGGAAGTAGGGAGAAAAACAAGCCCAATCAGGCAGCGATAGTGCGGGCATTATCATCAAAGCAGTACCACACAACAATCAATTGGTTACATATAGAGACTACTGTGGTTATTCTCTACCCGGAGGAGCCCACCGCCTCGTCCCCCATGCATCGATAACATGTTACAACAATATAGATTTCATCCGGGTGGGGACCCTCAATATGCAGTGTCTACATAACAATACCCGGAGGGCAATGTTCTCGGTCACCCACTACTCAGTAGTTCGTGAGGGCTGCTGCAGCAGGTATCTACGTGGGCGCCCTGTCGTCCGCGGCAGACTCCCCCGCCAAGAGGTAGCAACGCAATGGAGCCCAGATATTCGTAGGACGTGACGTTGTCGGCAAAAGTTCGGAATATGTACTGATTTGTTCCTGGCAGTAGGTAAGATCCCGCACCCAATCCTTGAACTTCGGGGCCCTGCCCCTGAGGATTTTTCAATTCTATTTGTTAACTATAATGACTCTGTAACCTTTGGTTTTTTAAGTGAATTTCTAAGGTTATTCAAAATCTATTTCCTAACTATAACATTCCTGTAACCTTTGCTTTTTTAAGTTAATTTCTATGATTTTTTAACTAGTAGTCGTGTTTGCAGAGTGGTGAATAAAGGGGGTGGGGCCTCCGACCAGCTATTAGGAATCCTGCTGTGTCTGAATTACTGGAGGTAACAGGAGGGCTTCTGGACTCCAAAAACCTTCAGCATCCAAGTGGACTTCATCCCCCAACCAGCAGCATGCCAGGAAGCGTGTTTGTAGAGGGGTGGACAAAGGGGGCGTGGCCTACAAAGAACTCTCAGCAATTCCGCTGTGTGGGAGTTACAGAGGGGAACAGGAGGCCTTGTTGGCCCCCAATATCACTTTAGAGCCAAGGGGATTTCAGCCCCCCAAGCAGCAGTGCACCAGGAAGCACATTTGCAGAGTGGTAGAGAAAGGTGGAATGGCCTCTAAAGTCCTCTCAGTGATCGTGCTCTCTGGGAGTTACTGGAGGTAATAGGAGGACTTGTTGGCCCCCAAGGACACTCAGCATCCTTTGGGACTTCATCCCCTAACCAGCAGTGCACCAGGAGATGCGTTTGTAGAGAGGCGGAGAAAACAGGCGTGGCCTCTGAAGACTTCTCAGCAATCCCGCTGTGTGGGACTTGCTGGAGGTAGCGGGAGGGCTTGTTGGCCCCCAAGGACACTCTGGAGTCAAGGGGACTTCATCCCCCAACAAGCAATGCACTAGGAGGCATGCTTACAGAGTGGCTGGGAAAGGGGACATGGCCTCTAAAGTCCTCTCAGCAATCGCGCTGTGTGGGACTTATTGGAGGTAACAGGAGGGCTTGTTGGTCCCCAAGGAACCTCAGCATCCACGGGGACTTCATCCCCCAACCAGCAGTGTGCCAGGAGGCGCATTTGCAGAGTGGTGGAGAAAGGGGGCATGGCCTCCGAAGACCTCTCTGCAATCCCACTGTGTGGGACTTACAGGTGGTAATAGGAGGGCTTGTTGGCCCCAAAGACTCTCTGCAGCCAAGGGGACTTTATCCCCCAACCAGCATTGCATCAGGAGATGTGTTTGTAGAGTTGTGGAGAAAGGGGGGAGCCTCCGGCAACTTGCCAGTACCACAAATGTTTTTCAATATTTTTTTATTTATTATTTATTATGGCCCCCCTTTCCCTGGGCTAATTTGTTGTTATGAGTTATTGAGTCCTTGTTTAAGTCCTTTTCTTTCAGCAGGAGTCTTCTTCAAACAGGGTCTTCTTCATGTGGAGTCTTTCCAGGTCAAGAAATGTTCTAAAGGAGTGGAGGTGGAGGTGCCAGATTTATTCTGTTCACTAGCCACTGATTGGAGAAATTCTACCACCCACCTACATTCTTCTTATGCAGCACTTTCTAATTGCCCTACTATAAATTTACAGAGGAGCCTCTTTTTCATGATAGTGAAACCCAGCTGCCACCAGTTAGGATTGTCTTCAGATCATAAGCCACTCTTGCTGAGGCTGAGGCTCCTGGGGTTGAATAGGGGAAGCCTTCACTGGGATCCCTAAGCCAAAATAGGTAGTGCTAAAGTTGCCTTTGGTCCCACAGTTTTTCTTCCCACTCACAGATAATAATTCCTGCTAAGTAGTCAAGCGTTAACACTCAGTGGTCCTTCCAAGGTTTAGAAGCATGCCAGTGTCCTTTGAGCCAGATTGGTTAACTCTCCCACCCAAGGTTGTGTATTGTTGCTTTGGAGGTGCGATGAGTGGCAGAACTGCTTCTGAGTGAGTTCTGTCTCAGACAACCTATTTTTAATTAAAAATGAGTTTTTGTGACTAAGGTTAGAACCTACAATACAGTAAAAAGAATGTTACCTTTAACTTCTCAATCCGGTTTGTCCCCACTCATTTTGTTATAACTTCCCGCCCTCCCCAATCCTCCTCTCGCCCCCTAAACAGATGGTGAGCAAAATCTCCAATGCGAGGGGTTTCCTCCCCCTCATTTAAATCATTTGTACATAGTTTATATAGTTGTATATCTACATCAGCAATTCAATCCTTTGCAAATTACTAGGCAGGTTTTCCAGTGGCTGCCATATCTACTTAAAGAGTCTATTTTGATGATCTAATAAATAAGTAATATTCCCTAGTAAGAACATATTCCATTGTTTAATATATCATCTGTGTGTCATAGGTTGCTCTGGTTTTTCCCAATCCGCGGCTATCAATTCTTTGGGGGCTGTCAGCATCTGATGTGCAAAAGCCCGAAGTTAGTCTTGCCACGTGTTTCACTTTCATGTTCCACAGACCCAGAAGACCTAGCAGGATCAGATTTAGTATTTTAAGCAGGATTTTCTTGCAAAAGTGCAGCAGTTGTGAACAGGACCAAGATACGTTGAATATGGAACCATCTACATCACCACATCTCCAACAGTTGCCCTTTCTATTGGGACAAATTTCCTTCAGCCGGTGTGCGGTGTGATACCAATTGTACATCAGTTTTTGCCCTTGTTCTCTACGTAGAACACTTTTTTGTTATATTTTCCCACACTGCTTATCCCACTTTTTGCCATCAGTCTCCCTCTGAAGGATTTTATCCCACGTGTTCGATATTTCCACTTGCCCTTTCAATTCTCCTAACTTCAATATCTATTGGAGATTACACCACTGAATTGTGGATGAACCTTTATACATTTCTCAATATCTATTAACGTCCTACTGGCTTCAGGTTTAATGGGCTTGTGTGGGACCCAGTGTCTTATTTGCAAATATGTTGGTCTATCTTGTTCTTTGAGTTTAAATTCCAATAACAACTGCTGGAACAATTTAAATATACCTTTTTTTTAAACAGGTTCCCTGTTTTGTTTTCTGCCTTTCATTTTCTTCCCATCCACAAAATGTCTGTCCCCTCAAACGTGAGTGTGAAGTTCAGATTTCAATGGATAAAGGTGAACAGATATAGATATGTCATCAGCTCCATTCGCAAGTCAACGGCATCCCACTTCCACATAAATGTGCACACTATGGACAATATTCATGAGCCCCTTGCACCAATGGAGCGTCACTTTTAGTGACGCTCTGGCCGCGCAAACTACAAAAACAAATTTATGTGGTTATGCAAAGCCACTTTCTGTGGCTTTGAATTGCCTCATAGCTTGGAGTAAGGCAAGGCAGCGCAAATCTTGCATTACGTAACTATGCGCTGGGGAGACGTTCCATAGGCGTTGCGGTGGGTGTTCGCATGCAACACCCATGGATATTGATGCTTCCCCAAATTTACAAAACCACATAAACCTGGGGATGCACCAAAATCCTACACCTCCCCAGAGACAATAACTTTATTTCTCCTCGTTTTTTCCTCTTTCCATGTGTACTGCAGTCAGCAGCACACATGAAAAAAGCCCTCCCAGGATTGTTTTTGAGCAGGACGGTACCCCTTCCTGCACAAAAACAATCCTGCTGATAACACAGGTACCCTTGTACCATGGTGCTAGGCTGCCTAAATGGTGCTAGCACAGGGGGAAAAGACATTATACATCAGTTTATGCCCTTGTTCTCTACGTATTGGATAAATACGATGCATTCCTGCCCTTTCAATTTGACATAGGACAAAGCAGCACGGTGGCTTGTGCGCTTCCCTACGCCGAAAGCCCATAAATGAAGCTCTATATTGCTTAAGTATGCATTCAAGATTATTTAGGAAACCACAAAACATCCCATAGTGACCGCCCCATCACTGCCCTGGCAATGCACACCCATTTTGTATCTGCCTACTGTATTGTCCATGTCTGAAGAAGCCAAAAGTGTGCCAAATGATCATTCCGCTATAGATCAGGAAAAGCCAGACCTCCCTTTGGCCTGGATGCCCTAATAACTGCACTGGACTCCTGACTCTCTTCCCGAATGTAAATAATTACAAAAAATTCCAGAGATTTATAATCTCATCTTTAGGTATTGGGGTTGGCATTACATGAAAAAGGTTAGGAGTGGTGGTAGCATGTTCATTTTAATTTTGACCAGCTGTCTCAGGCGTGATAAAGGAAGAGTGTTCCATTTATTTATGACTGACAGCATTTCCCATTTAAAAAGGGGCCAATTAGCCTCGAGCATCTCTGTTAATGATGCAATCATGTCAACCCCAACAGAACATGAATCGGTGACCCCAGCGGTAGGGGAATTCATTCTGCAGTGATGCAGCTTCTTCTAAAGGCAGTATAATGTTTAGGATTTAAATTTTCTTTTTAATTCGTTTAAACCCTGCTATTTTTTCAAAACGTGTCAATTGGTGGATTACTGCTGTCAAGGATTTGTGCTGTTCTGTAAGTGTGAGGAACACATCATCTGCAAAGGGACAGAGTTTGTGTTCTCCAAAGTCAACACCCCTTATTTCTGGGTCTTGTCTACGAGATGCCGCAGATGGATCTAATGATAGGGCAAATAAGAGTCCTGATAGGAGGCTTTAGGTTTAACAGTTTTTATTTCATCAAGATGACTTTAGATGTGCCACACATTTGTCAAAAATACAGAAAGTTAACACTCTAGTTGGTTATCAAAACTCTGGGGCATATTTGCTAGATAATGACAGAGCGCTGCACTACAAGCCATCTTGATGCGCCGAGCTGCGTCATTAAGGAAGTGCAAGGATATGTTGCATTTACAGCAATACGAAGCATCCCTGTTCTCTCCTTTGCGCTGGCGCAGAATTGGCAGTCTAGCGCCAACACCAGCACCCTTGCACCATGGTGCAAGGGTGCCTGCATTGCAGTGATGGTTGTTTTTGTGCTGGAAGGGACACCTTTCTGCACAAAGCAATCATTGATGCCATTTTCCTCCTCTATGTGTGCTGCAGAGTACAAAAGTAATGCTTAGGTGGTGTGAAAGTGCTGCATTGTACATGTGCCCCACTGTGGGGAGAGATGGCGTAGGGGCACGGACTCAAACAACAAAGGGCAGGAAGGAGAGGGCAGGGCAGAGGCAGCAAGGTGACCACACTGGGCAGGCGGGAGGGGCATTGGCAGCACAACAGACTATGCAGAGCGGGCAGGAGGGGCAGTTGCAGAACAACGGACTATGGAGGGTAGGGAGCTGGGTGAGAGCAGCATGCCAACCATGTAGGATAGGCTAGAGAGACTGTGGTAGCAGAATGAACCACAGATGGAAGGATAGAGGGGCAGGAGCAGACCATTGGACTATTGATGGCCAGGAGGGATGGTGTAGGGGCACATACACGGCTAATGGAAGGCAGGAGGGTGGTGGCAGGGGCAGCAAGCTGTCTTCAGGTGGCAGGCAGTAAGGGTAGTGGCAACACAACAGACTACACAGGGAAGGCAGGAAGGCAATGGCAGCTCAGCAGACCATGGAGGACAGGAAGGAGGTGACAGAGGCATGCGAACAAACATCAGAGGGCAGGTGGAGGGGGCAGGAACAGCAAGTTGACCACACAGGGTAGATGTAAGGGGCAGTGACAGCACAACTGAGCATGAGTGCAAGAGGTAGAGAGAGGGGCATGTCAGCGAACCTTGGAGGGCAGAAGGGAAGGGATAAGTTACAGACTCAGACAACTGAGGGCGGGCGAGGAGGGCAAAGGCAGGGGCAACAAGCTGATGGAATGGCAGCACAGGAGACCATGCAGGGCAAGCAGAAGTAGGAGTACACTAGACCATGGAGGGCAGGAGGGAGGGCAGTGGCAACACAACAAACCAAGGAGGCCAAAAGGAGGGTGTAGGGGCATGGATTCCAACAACGGAGGGCAGCGAGGTGGGGACAACAGGTGCAGCAAGCTGACCTCTCAGGGCAGGCGGGAGGGGCAGTGGCCGCACAACAGACCACGCAGGGCAGGTAGGAAGGGCAGTGGCCGTTCAATGGCCCACAAAGGGCAGGAGGGAAGGGGCAGGGGTATGCAAACAGACAGCAGAGGGCTGGAGGAGGAGCCAGGGATAGCAAGCTGACCACACAGGGTAGATGGAAGGGGCAGTTTGAGGTGATTGCACAACTGACCATGAAGAGCAAGAGGGAGGGGCAAGGGCACATCAATGGACCTTGGAGGGCAGGAGGAATGGGATAAAGTCACAAACATGAACAACAGAATGGGAGGGGAGGAGGAGGAGGAGGAGGAGGAGGATGAGGGGCATAAGCAGCAAGCTGGTCATGCAGGACAGGCAGGAGAGGCACTGGAAGTACACCACACCATGGAGGGCAGGAGGGAGGGGATTGGGTCACACAAGCGGACAACACAGGGAAGGTGGGAGTCAGGCAGGTACAGCAAGCTGACCATTCAGGCAGGTGGAGGGGCAGTGGCAGACCTACAGAGCACGTATGGCAGAGAAGAGGGTTAGTGGTATAGCTTGATTCCAGGGCCCACATCTGGGCATACCCAGTGCACGTAGGGCATCAATTGCAAAACAACAAGGTGGCGGATGGAGGTCTTAAATAAATCTCTGCCAAAATCAATTGAGTGGGCGACATACAAATTCATCATTTTTCGCCCACCGTGCCACCTCAGTTTGGGGACAGCCATATTCAAATCAGATCATGGGAACAGTTCAGTCAAACTGTCGGGCCAGGTCAGCTCTGAAACAGAACACAAGCAACTCAGGACTGGTTTGGCCCTTATTAGGGCTCTTCAGCCAGGAATAACTTGGTTCCATTGGCACAGTGACCAAGGTACCCATTTCTGGGCATACCCGGCGCACTTAGGGTGTAAAATTGGGAAAAAAGAAGAAGGTGATAGATGGAATGCATGAATTAATCTCAGCCACTGGCAACACTTTGGACCACATCATAATCCATTGTTTTTCGTCCACCATGCCCCATCAGTTTGGACCCAACCACTTGCAAATCAGCCTTGACCGTGCTCCTCATGGGAACAGTCTAAACAGGCTAAAGCACAGATGTGAAGCCATTGACCCAAAATTCTATGTCAAATTAGGTTTTATCAGGTACATCTCATGAAGGTAAATAGTGACCAATCACTCTTTTGAATGACATTTAAGGTTCGATAAATTGGGAATGGCTTTAATGTGTACAGAGCCATATGTTCCTTAAGCACCTGTTCCTTATGTTCCTTAAGCCCTTCTAAATGTGGTTGTAGAATCCAAGACAATTCTCGATCACAGTTGCAATTATCCTTCTGGACCTCTGCTCCGCATTCAACACTGTTAACTATGGCATTCTTATCAACAGACTGAGGAATGTCAGCGTCTCAGGTGGTGTTATCACCTGGCTGCCGTCCTTCTTGGAAGATAAGACCTTACAGTTCTTCAAAGGAGGTATCACCTCTAAGAGTATGTCACTCAGCTGCAGAGTACCCCAGGGATCCTCCCTTAGTCCAACATTGTTTAATGTATATGTGAGTACCCTTGCAGACATAGTCCCCCCACATGGTATTAAGATAGTCACGCATGCCGATGATACTCAACTAGTGGTGGCATTAAATCACTCTGAGAACTCGGCATCCTGCTTGGGACCCTGCTTAGAAAAAGTGGCTAAGTGGATGGAACTTTCCTTTCTCAAACTGAATGGAGAGAAGACGGAGATTATACTTCTGGCAATCCTTGGATCATTTTGGCCAGACTGTCTTGGCCCTGCTCCTGTTCCCAAAACCCAGATCAAGAGCCTAGGCATGTGGCTGGACAAGTCCCTCAAATGCAATCATCATGCAATGAAACTGGCTGCCACCTGCTATGGCATCCTTAGGATGCTCCGGTAGGGTCTCCCTCTTCTTCCCTTCTTGGCAAGTAGACTCATGGTCCAGGCCTTAATTCTCTCCTGTCTGGAATATGGAAATGCCCTGTATTTAGGGGCCCCTCGGGCAACCACTAAGAAGTTGCAAATTATCCAAAACTGCGCAGCACGCTTGGTACTCAAATCTCCCAACAGACAATCTGCTTCACCTGCGTTGAATGCCTTACATTGGCTGCCAGTCATGGAGAGTGATAGAGATCAGGGTACCAAAAATAAACCCACTACCACAGATAGAGTAATTTCACAGTTACACGCACATACATTCATCATACACTAGGGCCCATTTCACTAACATACGCTCAAATACTCTACCAGCATAAGACCTGTGGGAAGAAAACCCTGCATCTATATCTAGGACGATAGGACCTAATTATAGTGGTTATCCTTAATCATACTCTATACAATCTATACAACAATGATCAAAATGTACTCAATAATTGACAAGAAAGAATATTCAACACCATGTTTAAAAGTTATATTGCTTTATCTAAGATTAGTCAAAGTAAATCAGAATAAATCATTTCTCATAGTTACCTATTCTAACTAAGTGTCAGAACGGGTCAGGACCAGTCTCTCGGTAAGTCTCTCAAGATAAAGTCCTCAGCATCGATCCTCAGCAACGCAAGTTCACGCGGCAAAGGTGAAAAGGCAAGTGGCGAAAGGGTGGCCAAAAGAGTGGGGGGATCCCTCCCTAAGCTAACAGTTTTTATAGTGAAAAATACAATAGAAACACACATAAAGTTGGCAGGATAAACTGTATCACTGAGCAGAACAAGAAGGAAGAAATGTAACATTGCTACATCTGGAAATCTCCGCTCAGGAAAAGTCACAAGACGTGAACTACGGAACAGGAACCAAGAAAATAAAACATGTAACACATTTAATCCGGTTTCTCCTCGGCCATCGAGCCACAGTTCAGAGTTCCCCTCTAAGGCTCCTTTGTCTTTCGAGATTGCCAAGGACACTTTCACTGTTCTTGGAGAACACCCAAAGCTGCTGCCGTCCTCATGGAAAATTTCATAGAAGGACCATGGTCAGTTGTCTTCGACCTTTTTCCAGCAAGGGTCTCTCTTGCCACGTCTTTCACATATTCACTCGAGGCCAGGCTCTCAAAATTAGCCATCATGGATTAGGCCTCCATAGGCCACAATAGACCATCTCAATTAAAAGAAATAAAAAACAACGTTACTACAGCATAATGATTAAACAGTGTTAACCCCACTAATACCCTTATGTGTATGCATCTATCTAGGTTTGCGACATAAAAAAGCATTAATTCAGACAGCGTTTTGTGCTTAAAATAAACAGCACACAGCAACGTTTAAACATGGAAACTTGCACGTTATTGTAAATACAAGAACAGCACAAATAAGCTAACCCTCATGTAACTTTCTCTTGTGTTAGGACAAACGGGTTGATTAGTAAAACACACTTGCACGAGACAAATAATTAATTGTTTAATTATTAATAAATTAATAAAACGCATAGACATGCCAGAGCTTCAAAAGCCCCAGAATTTTCTAAAAGAAAACTCTGCTCCAGCAATCCCCCCTTTGGTGATTTTATCACCAAATAAACCCAAAAAAAAATTAGTGAAAATTTAGTCCCATTTTAGGAAATCAGAAATGTCTTTTCCCCTTACACAACATTAAACACTAGTCACTCTTTCATCATCTCTCTTTGTCTCTAAATAAACACTCTCCCTCAATTCTTCTAATTCAATCTCTTCTGGTTCTCTTTTCGAAATTTTCGAATTCTTGTTTTTCTTTTCATTTTTCAATTTCTCTTTCCCTCTCCTGTTTTTACAACACACACACACCAATCTTAGTATCAGTAAAGCAACAATTATACAAGACAAAGGAAACAATATTCTACCTATAATAGTACTACCTATTTTTGCAATAAAATCCTTAACAGCTATCATCTTATTAGCTATTTTAGTCCATAAACTCCCAGTTTCAAGTGGTACTAATTCTTCATGTAAATCAGTAATATTCTTGATATAGACCTTCAGGTCTTTACTTTCGTCAGGAATGTAAGTGCAACAATGTTGAACTTTCAAAATTCCACAAACTCCACCCTCCTTGGCCAAAAGAATATCAAGGGCAAGTCGATTTTGCATTGACATGGCACGTACGGCACTTAATTCCGTATTCACCAAAAGAAACCCTCCTGCGGTATTTGTCGATAAGCGATCAACCACTGTGGATAGTTTCCGAATTCCATAAGCATTTAAAGAAATTCCCACTGCTGGAATCAAAACCCCAAAAATATCACCCACAATTTCAGACCAAGTTTCTCTTTTAAAACGTGTTAATAAGTTAATATCTTCTACATCTTTTATTTTATCTGTATGAAAAATCTTAGGAAAAACCAGGCCCACATAACATGTGCCATACCAATGGTCAGGCAACTTGTAATAAGCCTTGTTCCCACACACATAGTACACTCCTGGAAAAATCGTATCTTCTCCACCTCTGAAACCCCAACCTGTCGCAATGAAGTATGTATCATGGCACTCACTAGTTCCCACAAAATATGTATCATATTGGGATTTCCTTCTGGTAATGCATAGTTTACCCTTCTGCGGTGCATCTAGAGCCAAAGTTGGACTAGCCCCATTCCTCAACTCTTTTCCCATCTCAATGTCCCAAATTGTCTCACTCACTTCATATTTTCCCCCTTTTCCATGCATGTTCACTCGCCTTTCCTCAACCATATCCAGGAAAGCTTTCTCCTCTTCTTTCAGACTGCAAGTTAAATTATTCTTAAAAATGTAATCTAATGTTAGTCCTTTTTCTTCAATAAAAATCTCACCAAAAGTGTTAGCTTCTTTAGCTGGATTCAGCTCTTTGTTCATTGGCAAGTGCCCAAAAATACTATCTCTGTTAGACATCTTATAATCTATTTTCCCTAACAAATAAAAAACACTACTTAAAATACTACAAGAAATACCATATGTAGCTGGCAAATGGTGATAAGTAACACCCTCTGAGACGGATGCAGGTAATTGCATGCAGACATAGCAATCCCTTACTTCCATTGTCTTCACATATTCATATAACAGTTTAGAAAAAACATTACTAGAAAAATTATTAATTGACCTATCTTTGTGTATGTAACTACTACTTCTAATTGGAACTACTTTTTGTGAATTCCTCTCTATATTAGTCATATTTTCTGTGTTCATTCCAAATTCAACCTTAAAAGTTACTAATAAAATTAAAACACCCCATAGAAGCATTAATAATCCAGTACAACAGCAGCACATTCTGCACCACCTCTTAAAAAAAAGCACATCTATTTCTATTTTCCTCTATGTTAGCCATTTTAGTTTAGCCTCTACTACTCCACTACTGTTTGAACTTCTTCAATTCTTCAGCAATTCTTCAGCTTTCAGTTTATCCAAATGATCTCCTCGTTCACTTGATCCAAGTGAATCCTTCTTTCACTCAGTTTGGATACTTGTCATTCTTCACTTCAATTTCTTCAGCATCAAATTGTATCAGATCTCCAACGTCGGAATCCTCAGTACTCGACTCTTCTCCAATGTCAGTCAAAAGTACTTTCAGAATTTCACCAGTATCTTCCTCAACCACTTTTCTCAAGACCACTTCCGGATTATCTCGAGTCACTGTTTCTTCTTTTCCTTCTTCAGACAGTGTCACATAAGACCATTCCGGTGATCTGTACTTTTGGTTGGGTCTTTTAACTCTTCTTATTTCTGCTGGTTCTTTTGATTTCTTTGATTCTTCTTCTTCAGCTCTCGAAGTTTGGCTTGATACTTCATTCACCTGTTCAGCTTTTGATGAATTTGCTCTTATTACTCTGTATCTCACCCTTTTCACTCGGTTGTTAGGCCAACGATCTCCTTTCACAACCTTTTTCGGCCTCAATTCTTTAACACTCTTCTCTCCAATCGAAGTTCTCTTTCTCAGAACTCGACCTTCTGTTTGTTCATCTTCATCATCTGTTTCAAGTGCCTCTTGTTTCCGTTTCCCAGTAGCTTTTCTTTTCTCCACAGATTTTTTCACCACTGTTTGAGACTTCCCTATTTCTGTCCCTCCTCGGGTCTCCGACACGCAATCTTCTTGCTGTCTACTTGTCCCTTCACCTAGCTCCTCATCAATGTTCCCTACACCTCCTCGGGGGTCTTCCGCAATCTGTCCCTCTCTATCTTCTTCTGACCCTGTTTTTTCAAGAATAGTCTCAAGTGGTTCTTCAATCTCCTCCTCTTCTGATTCAGGAGTAGTCTCTGTGTGATTTCTCTTTTCTTTTCTTTTTTCTCCACTGCTACTCGAAACTTCAAGCTCTGTAACAGAACTTGATTTTCCCTCTGATACTCGCAGTGAATCTCTTGAAGCTCTCTCTGCTTCTTTTCTCACTGATTCCGTATCTTCAGGATCTTCACCATCACTGGAATCTGACTCTTCATAATACTCTTCACCAGTTCCCTCTCTCGGGCTTGGAATTCTCAGAGTATGACTTGCATGTACCCAGTGCCTTACTCCAGCACACTTTACTGCAGTCGTTGTAGTCAGAATGACTTGTCTCGGCCTTCCCCACCTTGGAATCAAGCAATTTCTTCTTCTGTGCACTTTAATCCTCACCCAGTCACCTGGACTCAGATCATGGGCTTGCTTCTTCTCAAGTGTGGTAGCTTCTTCTCCAACCTGGTGAAACACAGAATGAACTGCGTCAGCCAGGCCTTTACAGTAATCCAAAATCATGTCATCAGTTATTGCCACCAATTTATTTACAGGCACGAATGCATGGCGCATTGCACGTCCCATAATTATTTCATGCGGGCTCAAACCAGTAGTTCTATCTGGAGTAGATCTCATTGTCATCAGAACTAGAGGTAACACATCTGGCCATTTCATGCCAGTGGCTAAACACATCTTTCCAATTCTATTCTTGATTGTGCCATTGATCTGCTCAACCACACCAGAAGCTTCTGGTCGGTATGCACAATGTAGCTTCTGCTGTATTTTCAATGCTTCACAAATTAAACCAATGAGTTCATTTTGAAAGTGTCTACCTCTGTCAGACTCAATTGTAACTGGAAACCCGTACCTAGGAATCAATTCTCTCAACAGTAATTTTGCCACTGTTAATCCATCATTTCTTCTAGTCGGGTAAGCTTCCACCCACCTTGAAAACAAACAGACTACCACTAGAACATACCTCAGTCTGTTCACTTGGGGCATTTCAATGAAATCAATCTGCATTCTTGTAAAAGGACCTCCTTCTCTGCCAATTGTCCCTAGACTCACCACTGTCTTTTTCCCTGTGTTGAATTGCTGACAAATCAAACACCTTTGACAGATGCTCTCCGCAATTGTCCTAAACTTTGCATTGTACCAGGTTTGTTTAAAGGACCTTACCATCGCGTCCCTCCCCAGATGTCCCTGGCCATGATACATCCTTGCCATTGACGACAAAATTGAGTTTGGCATTACTGGTCTGCCATCTCTGTAGACCCAAACATGGTCTGTTTCCCTTGGAGCACATCCTGCCTTAACCCAATCTTGTTTCTCTTCTTCTCCTGCCTCATCTTGTAACTGTTTTACTTCATCCCACGTTTCTAGGACATTAGTAAACATCACAGAAAGAAAAGACATTTCTTCCATCCTATCCCTGTTAATCGACTGGTTTGTTTTGGCACAATACTGTGCCACATCGTTTGCGTATCTGTTACCAACAGTGATAAAATCGTCCCCTGAACCATGTGCAGCACATTTTACAACCGCTAATTCCTTAGGCAGCTGTATCGCCTCAAGCAATTTTCCAATCAACTCAGCATTCTTTATCGGAGTTCCACCCGATGTCAAGAAACCTCTTTGTAGCCATAGTTGGCCAAAGTCATGCACCACTCCAAATCCATACTGACTATCAGTCAACACGGTTGTTCTCAAGTCTTTCCCAATCTCACAAGCTTTTGTCAATGCCACTAGTTCAGCAACTTGCGCAGATCTCACTCCTTTCAATGGTGATGCTTCCATGACTTCTGAAACTTTGCACACTGCATATGCTGCACATAACACACCATTATCATTTCTCAGGCATGATCCATCCACAAACAACACATGGTCATTCTCAGGTAAGGGAAGATCCCTTATGTCTGGTCTCGGTTTTGTACAGAAACTCAAGCACATCCAAACAATCATGATCATCTTCCATCTTTATACCCACATTTTCAATATCCGGCAAGAGTGTCGCTGGATTCACATTCACACATCTCTCAAGAGTCACATTTGATGCTCCCAGAATCACTTTTTCGTACTTAGTCAGCCGACTATGTGACATATGCTGAGTTCTGCTTCTTGTCAAAAGAATTGCCACATTGTGAGGTACGAATACCCTTACAGGATACCCCATTATGATCCCCTCACTCTGTTCCAGGCTTCTGCATGTCGCAGCCACAGCCTTCAGACAACCTGGTAACCCCACGGCTACAGTGTCAAGTGTCGATGAGAAGTATGCAATAGGCCTTCTCAATTGCCCATGTTTCTGGATTAACACTGAAAGTGCACATCCATTTCTCTCACTGCAGTACAATTCAAACTCTTTTTCGTAGTCAGGCATACCCAAAGCTGGGGCCTCACACATTTTAGTTTTGAGCTCTTCAAATGCTGCCAATTGTTCTGCATCCAGATCTAACGGATCTGTCATTTCACTTTTTGTCAATTTAATCAATGGCTTTGCTATCAGGGAAAAATTAATTATCCACTGACGACAATATCCCACCATACCCAGGAACATTCTCACTTCTCTCTGGGTCTTTGGAGCTTTCATTTCTCTGATTATTCTGATCCTGTCAGTAGTCACTTTTCTCAGACCTTTTTCAATATTATGTCCAAGATAATGCACTTCTTTCTTGCAAAATTGCAATTTGGCTGGAGATACCTTTAACCCTCCATCTGCCAGATGATTCAGTAAAGCTATGGTATCCACTTCACAAGCTTCACGTGTCTTTGATGCCACAAGTAGGTCATCAATATATTGTACTAGCACTGAGCTCTCAGGCATGATCAGACTTTCCAACGATTTTTTCAATAACTGATTGAATATCGAAGGACTCTCCGTATACCCCTGTGGGATACGACACCATGCTAAAATACGCTGGCCAAACCTAAATGCAAAAATCGGCTGGCTGTCATGATGCAATGGAATTGAAAAGAACGCATGACACAAATCAATCACTGTATACCACTCAGCATCATGTGGAATTTGATACAGAATCACTGATGGATTTGGCACAATAGGACAACATGCCACCACAATTTGATTAACTTTTCTCAGGTCTTGCACGATCCTGAACTTGCCATTGGGCTTTTTCAGTCCCATTATCGGTGAATTACACGGACTACTCAGTAGTTCTCTTAGGACTCCTTGCTGAATCATTTTCTCAATTATAGGAGTTATCCCTTCAATTATTTCTGGTGTCATTTTGTACTGAGGAATGTTAGGATATGTAATTCCCTCTTTCACTGCAATTTTCACTGGATCTACATTATTCATCAATCCCACATCCTCTCCTGTAAAATCCCAAACTGCTCTTTTCACTGTGTCTCTCAGCACTTGAGGCAAATCCTCCGGATTAAACACTGGAAATGCACCAATTAATTCATTTTCTCTATTTTCTAGAGTCATTCGGTAGAAAACATCATCATCTGGTGTCTCAAAAGCTATTCCATCTGGTGTACAAAAAATTGTGCAATTCATTTTACACAATAAGTCCCTACCTAACAGGTTCACTGGACTCGTGTCACAGACAATAAATCTGTGCATGTCTGAAAATTTCCCTATCTGTACTCTTACTGGTTCAGTAAGACGTGTTCTGATTTGTGTATTGGCTACACCAACTACTTGGATTACTTCATCCGAGAGAGGAAGATTTCTAACATCTGTTGACCTGACAGTTGATCTTGTCGCACCTGTGTCTACCAAAAAAGTAACACCCTCCTCATTTATTTTCCCATCCACAAATGGTCCTGCCTGGTCTATTTCTAGAGTTGCACCAAGTATGCACTCTTCTTCCTCTCCTCGGCACCGTCAATAATCACCCTCAGACTCACTCCCTTCACTCTTTAACAAGTACTGCTGTACTTTGTTAGTACGTCTCGGTTTGTTTACCTGCTCACCATTGAAGAATCCCGAGTCCTGATTGTACTTTTGTACCCCTCTATTCTGCGGTAAGGGCGGTTTTGGCTCTTGACTCTGCTGTCTCACAACTTTCTGCTGTTGTTGCTGCTGGTTATTCCCATCATTCTGCACCTGTTGATTTAAGGATTTACCCTCATTTAATGGTGGATTAGGACATTCCGATCTCCAATGTCCCAGTTGGCCACAGTTGTGACACGGGAACTTCTTTTTGGCTTCCTCAAGACTTCCCTTCCCTTTTCCTGCAAATCTCGGTCTATTTCCTGCATTATTTCCTGGATTATTTGCCTGTTCCACCAACTGTGCTTCCTGTCTTTCTGCAACTTTCACTTGTGCCCACATTGCTTTCTCTTTCAGTTTTCTTTGTTTTGCTTCAATTTCATCACTAAAGTATTTTGCATGTCGCAGGATCTCATCTACTTTCTTACTCTGCCAATCCACTGTGTGTTCACGAATTCTCTCACCAATTTCAGGTCTTAAACCATATACAAATCTGTATACAAAGTGACTCAAATCTTTGTCACCTAGGTGTTCATTTCCACTGAATTGTTTAAAAGCCAGTATCAGCCTCTCATAAAAAGCATGAACTGATTCTTTTGCCTCCTGTTGTGTTCGATCTATCTTAACCCAGTCTGTCTCTTTTGAAGGAACTTTACTCTTCAGGTATACCATCACCTGATCATACTTCCTCATCACTTCTGGATCTGGTGCCCCTGTTCTTGGATCTCTTGGATATTCCTCAGTAGGCCAACTCACAACTATTTTACACTCAGTCCACAAGTCTGCTGGAACAATTATATCAAACAGACTATTCAGGTCAACCCACAGCACTTTTGACAATTTCACAAACCTATCTACCTGCCTATACCACTCGACGGGCTTTTCTCTCAATCGAGGGAAATCATTCGTAAATGATAAAATATCCTGTCTGGTCCATGGAACATGTACATATCCTCCTCCAGGTATTTCTCTCATGGGATAATTCTCCACTGGTTTCTCCTTTTCTCTCACTGGAAATGCTGAATAAGTTGTTCTATCCTCAGATTCCTCTCTTTTCTTATACCACCTATCCTTCCACTTTTCTACATCACCCCATCTTCTCAATAATGCCACCATTTCTTTAATCTGTCCTGTTCTACCAGAAGTATTCAAATTTTCTATGTCTTTCTCTGTGAAATCCATCCTGTACGTTTTCTGCAAAGCCTTTACTCTATCAATGTCAACTCCTTGCTCATTTGCTATTGCTCTTAGTCTATCATGTGTATTTCTTGCTCTCCATGTTATGCTCTTGCACATGAACATTAGCTCACCATCATGATGACTCTTCAGGATTTCTGTTGGAACTGTTCCTGTCACAAGCTCTTCTAATTCTATACGTAACTTAACCACATCAATAACTTGTGAATCCTTATCCTTTTTCTGAAGAACCTTCATCCAATCATTCAAATCATCAACTGTTATTTCAGCAGTTTTTCTCACTGGAACCACTTTTTTCTGCGGTTCTAAAATTGGCATCCCTGAACAACTAGGTTCACTAACATCCAATAGTTCACTACATGTATCATGTCTGGTTTGTCTCAGGTCACTTCTCCCTGTTCTTTTATCTGAATCTCCTGAAGGACCAACTGAATTTGTCGATTCATTTGCAATATATGGAATTACCAGTCCTTTCTCACCTGCTCTCTGTTTATCAAACACAGGCATAACTGGACCTATTGTTACAGGCACCGTAACAGCTTCCAGATTCTTCGTTAACTCCCTAATTTTCTCAGTCAGTTCTGTTGTTGTTTTTGCTAATTTTCTGGCATTTTCCTCACTACCTCGATTCTCTCTCTCCCTGAAAGAACTACTACCTCTTGATTCAGGTGTCATTTTTTCTTTCTCAACTGTATCTCTTATCGGAGAAACAACTGGTGTACTCTCATCTGGTTCTGGTCTATATGGAGGTGGTCTCTTGTAAATCATGTCATTTAAGACCTCATCCTCATACTCTCCATATCTTCTCATATCTGACTCAGGAACCCTTTCTGTTGAAGGAGCAGAAACTTCGACTGTTCTCATTGGATATAATCCCTCTGTCATACTAGCATCTCGCCATCTTTTCATTCGATCATGATGTGTTTCACGATCATGTCTCCTCCCAAACATGTACCTGTAATACCCTCCAGATCTTTGCTTTTCTCGGTCATGAACTTCCTCTTCCCATTCCACTAAAGCCTCAAACTGTGTAGGTCTCGGCTTCGGGTCTAAGCATAACATTTTTTCCCGTAAGTTTCTCAACACGGCCAAATTAAATGAACCATGTTCTGGAAATGCTAGAACACCATCTTCTTTAGTATACCTAACCCAATTCTGCAACCAAATACAGGTATGTAATCCATATTTCGCAACCATGAAGGATGCAGGTGTTTTCGCTGGAGGTAGCAACTCACCCTCTCTCGTTTTAACCTCTTTATCCTTGCTAAACCACTTTTTAACTTTTCCAAAGAACGTCTTTTTCTTTTTCTCTTCTTGGTAATACATTTTAGCGCTTACTAAAACTCTCTACTCTCTCCGTATTATAAATATACAATACGAGGTTTCTCAACCAATAGCAGCGCGACTCACACTAACGCACCAATCCTGGAGCGTCTACGTCACTAAACAGCTCTTCCAATCCCTGCGCGACTCACACTAACGCACCAATCCTAGCGCGAACCCTATTCTGATTCACTATCCAATCAGTGCGCGGACCTTCTGACGTCAACAGTTGCTGCAGTCTCTGTCTCCTGTCTCTGTCACTCGTCTACCCCTCCTTTACAAAAAAACTCTCAGTAGACTTTGTGTGTCAAAATTTCTACAAAATCTATTAGTTACAACATAAAAACATCTCCATTGTCTGCTTCGCTAACCACAGAATAGTATAAGAGAGTCTATTTCTCAAGAATCAACAACTTTCATACATCGCATAACTGTTTCCTCTAGGACTTATCCAAAGAGTCTTACAGTCAATAAATGTATATGCATTCACGCACATTCACACGAGAAAAATATAGTACATGCACACAAAATCCTATTTCCCGAGAACAGACAATCTGCTCCACTACAGAATTATAACACACATTAACTAAGCAACTTCGCCCAGTTCCTCAAACAAGCTCAGAGAATACCTATTATTCCTCCCGCAATAAGCTTTAACGGAAATCCTTACGGATCCCTGGGACTTAAGACCAGAGTTTCACAGATAACCTTCACTACGATACACACTCCTTATATACCAGAAATATCTAATAGTAACATACGACGATGTCACTGATTCCGAACCCAGACAATGTGAACGCGCAACTTCAATTGTCACACGTAATTCCTTACAATCCCGTCTTTCCCGAGAGCAGCATATACACCTTCCTCTGCTCTACTACGGAACTGCTACCAGCTTCCAAATTCCAGAAGCACTACATATAACTCAACATGACAACTCCAACATTTAGTATTAGTACATATACCAATAACATCAAAATAAATCAATAATCAAAAAGCCAATATACAAGCAATCTTTATCTTATCAGATCAAGACAACCATCTATAACCATCCTCTGCTACCAGAGAAATTGATAGAGATCAGGGTACCAAAAATAAACCCACTACCACAGATAGAGTAATTTCACAGTTACACGCACATACATTCATCATACACTAGGGCCCATTTCACTAACATACGCTCAAATACTCTACCAGCATAAGACCTGTGGGAAGAAAACCCTGCATCTATATCTAGGACGATAGGACCTAATTATAGTGGTTATCCTTAATCATACTCTATACAATCTATACAACAATGATCAAAATGTACTCAATAATTGACAAGAAAGAATATTCAACACAATGTTTAAAAGTTATATTGCTTTATCTAAGATTAGTCAAAGTAAATCAGAATAAATCATTTCTCATAGTTACCTATTCTAACTAAGTGTCAGAACGGGTCAGGACCAGTCTCTCGGTAAGTCTCTCAAGATAAAGTCCTCAGCATCGATCCTCAGCAACGCAAGTTCACGCGGCAAAGGTGAAAAGGCAAGTGGCGAAAGGGTGGCCAAAAGAGTGGGGGGATCCCTCCCTAAGCTAACAGTTTTTATAGTGAAAAATACAATAGAAACACACATAAAGTTGGCAGGATAAACTGTATCACTGAGCAGAACAAGAAGGAAGAAATGTAACATTGCTACATCTGGAAATCTCCGCTCAGGAAAAGTCACAAGACGTGAACTACGGAACAGGAACCAAGAAAATAAAACATGTAACACATTTAATCCGGTTTCTCCTCGGCCATCGAGCCACAGTTCAGAGTTCCCCTCTAAGGCTCCTTTGTCTTTCGAGATTGCCAAGGACACTTTCACTGTTCTTGGAGAACACCCAAAGCTGCTGCCGTCCTCATGGAAAATTTCATAGAAGGACCATGGTCAGTTGTCTTCGACCTTTTTCCAGCAGGGGTCTCTCTTGCCACGTCTTTCACATATTCACTCGAGGCCAGGCTCTCAAAATTAGCCATCATGGATTAGGCCTCCATAGGCCACAATAGACCATCTCAATTAAAAGAAATAAAAAACAACGTTACTACAGCATAATGATTAAACAGTGTTAACCCCACTAATACCCTTATGTGTATGCATCTATCTAGCTTTGCGACATAAAAAAGCATTAATTCAGACAGCGTTTTGTGCTTAAAATAAACAGCACACAGCAACGTTTAAACATGGAAACTTGCACGTTATTGTAAATACAAGAACAGCACAAATAAGCTAACCCTCATGTAACTTTCTCTTGTGTTAGGACAAACGGGTTGATTAGTAAAACACACTTGCACGAGACAAATAATTAATTGTTTAATTATTAATAAATTAATAAAACGCATAGACATGCCAGAGCTTCAAAAGCCCCAGAATTTTCTAAAAGAAAACTCTGCTCCAGCAAGAGAATAAAAGTCAAATCTATATGCAAGGTCCACAAGTCTTTTTGGGGGAGAGGGCCCCCAATCAGCCGGAATGTCATCTCTCCATATTGCCCTAATAGATGCCTATGTTCAACTAACCTTGGCCTTGCCTCAGTTTCCAGAATTCAATGTGTGAGAGGGGCGGTCGCTCCTTGTTGCTAAACTGCGGAATAAGCTTCCATCCCATCTCCGCTCAGAGGTCAATCATTTTGCCTTTTGGAAGCACTTTAAAACCTGTTTTTTTCCAAAAACCACCCATTAACTAAAAACCTGTCAGTCTGTTGTCGTTGCTAGAACTGGGATACCTTCGGGTAGCTATGCGTTTTAGAAATATTTCTTAATAATAATACCTGTAAAAGAGCATAATCTCTTCTAAATATGAGTGCTTTCATAGTTATGCTTTATGTCCTCCATAGTGTTAAAGGTTACACCCATTACTACTATACAGGTGGTAAAAAATTGGTTCTAGGTGTAACCCACTGATGCCTTCCAGTATGAAAAGTGTATAGCAAATTGTCACATTTATTGGATGATTTAATCATCAATGATGTCATTTGAGTTGTCATCAGTGATGGCATCAATGATGTCACTTCACGGCTTAAGTGATGCAATATGTGAGGTTATAAGCAGTGCATAGTGGGGGTGCAAGTTATAGTTAGCTCACTAACTATTGCTGATGACTTTGATTTATGTTTTTTAGTTTTAAACATTAGCTTTTAATTCATTTCAGCACATAAAATGCTACCTTAAACTTTGTTTTTTTAAGTTCATTATAATGATGTTACAAGTCACCGAGGAGTTCTGTGATCATCCTTGTAAGGTCATGGAAATCCGATGTGACTTGCAATATCCAACTAACGTACGGCAGGCAGTACTCTAGTCATACAAAATACATAATCACATCATAACGCTTCCCACAAACCACTTATTTCCTTGCTGGGGTGCTTTTTCATGTAAAGAGATGGGATGTTTGTAAACATGAGGAAAACAATTAGAATCTCTAGAGAAACACACAAAAAATCAGCTAGATATTTGTTGCAAATAGATAATAGAATCAATCAGTTTTGTACAAGCCAGAGTTTTAAAAGACATGCATAGAAACATACAGAGAGATTCTATCTTTCCCACTATTACTTAAAGAATGCAAAAAATAAACATGTTGCCTTAAATATCTCCTTACTACTGATCATTGTTCAGATAGAGATAGATATATATGTCTATATTCACTGAAAAAAATCAAAGGTTATAGGTGGATATGCAAAAAAAAAAGATAATAGCTTACTTTAAAAAAAGCCATAAACACTAACTGATGTCATCAATTATGTCATTTGAGATGTCATCAGAGATTTCATCAATGATGTCACTGAGCATGTCATCAGTGATGCAATATGTGAATTCATAAGGAATGCACGGCTGGGTTGCAAGCTATAGTAACTTCATTGAACTATAACTGGTGGATTACAGTGGTATTTCAGGTTTACAACATTACATTATGACTGACATTGTCATCTAACTAGAATGTCCCTTTAACCTTTGTTTTTTTTTAATGAATATCCATGTAGAATACATATAATATAAATGTGAGCCTCAGTAGTGGATGAAATAAAATATAGAACCCCTTCAGAGAGCCAGCACCTCTATTCAAAGATGTGTATGTTAATAAGTATGGGAGGAGCCATTACCCCCAGGTCCCTCTAGTCCTCGTCCCCGTCATAACTAATGAGATAGTCCCATCTCGCACACAGAAAAAAAGAACGAAGGAATGCTGGACCTACCCCTCCCCCTCCCTATGGGAGTACATAAGCGTACAGGTCCCAACTTTCCTCCTGTTCTTTTTTGTGTCTCTACCTACGGTGAGAGAACGTTGCAGGAGCGAGGACGCTCCTGTCTTTGCTGGTGTACTCACGTGGATGCTGCTGGGCGAGTGTCCTTGAGTCTTCCGGTTCCTCACCCTCCCTGCCGGGCTTGTGGGGTGTGGTTCGGGCCCCGTTGCTGCCTGGTGTTACTGGGGTCTTCTGGCCGCCCCTCCTAGCTTGCCGGGTTTTGCCAGGGGGGGGGCGGCGTTGTTCGGCCGTCGGAAGGTGGGTTGCTGTGGTTCCGCCTTCCGGGTCTTCCGGGATCGGAGGTGCGGCGGAAGTCAGGCGTTCCGAGGCGGGCTCCTTCACTTTGGAGGATTTAGGAGCCCGCGCGGGTGAGTACCGAATAGAGGCTGTGGCTGGTGCTCATTTCTCCTGCCAGTGTGTTGCTTTCTGTGATTTTGGAGGGCGCTGGTACTTTCCTCGTTTCTTTGGAGTGGCTCCGGTCTGTTCCTGGTGGGCTCTTTGTTTTCTTGTTGGCTGGGTTGCTGAGGCTCTGTCGACATGGGGAAGCATACGTGGAAGAGCCACCATCGGGAGCGCTCCTCTTCCTCTGATTCCTCCTCCTCCCCTTCTCCTGCCAGGTCTCGGCGTCGCAGGGTGTGCGGGGATGCCATGCTTAAGTGTCTCATCAGGGAGACTCTTTGCGAGATGGGAGGTGATGGCGCTCGGTCAAAAGGCACGGGTCCGGTGTCTTCTGGTTCTTCTGATGGCGAGGCTGAGTGGTTGGGAGACTCTGAACACAAGGGCAAATACGTTGATAAGGACATGTTGGCTGGGCTGCTGAAGCATGTCAAATCTAACATGGGGTTTTCGGATGATGAGACTACGAGTACGTCTGGTGGCCCCTTATTACGCCAGTTTCAGAGCTCTGCCACTGTGGATGTGCCTATTAATCCTTTCATTAAGGATGTCCTGCAGCGGGAGTGGGTGGATCCCGATCGGATCTTACTTCCACGTTTTATGGCACAACTTTACCCTTTGCAGGATTTGGCTACGGGATTGCCGGACTCCATCCCTATTGACTCCTTTGTGGCCAGTCTGGTGGGTCGCACTTCCTTGGCAGAGGATGTGGTGATGAAGGATCCTGTTGAAAAGAAAGTTGATTCATCCCATTTGGCGTTGAGGGCTGGCATTTATGGGACTTATGTTTCACGGTCCTTGCTTTCGGATCTCAAGTCCCTGTATCAGACTGTTCCAGTCTTCTGGAGCATATTGAGAGACAAGTGGAGTTCCTCTCGGATGTGTCCTTCGATGTGGTGCAGGCTTCTGCCCTTTCCAGTGGGGCATGTGTGGCTACTCGTCGCAATCTTGTCTTGCGGGACTGGAAGACGGACTCTGCCCAGAAGGCTTCCTCCAGTCCCCCCATGTTTGGGGAGGAGTTGGAGGATAAATTGCATAAGTTGTTTAAGGAGAAGAAGCATTCTTCTTCTTTTAAGCAGGCCTCTGCTGTTTCTGTTCCCTCTAGGCCTAAATCCTTTTCCCGTCCTTCCTCTCGTAAACAGTTTTCTCGGGGTCGGGGAAGGATTTCTTCCAGGCGTGGCCGGGATAGGAAGGCTAAGTCCCCCCCTCCCAAGCAGTGTCCCTGACTATATGGCTGGGGATCCCGGATCATTGGTCGGAGGTCGGCTGCGCTTCTTTCTGCCGGCATAGCTGCAGTCTTGTTCAGATGCTTGGGTGTTGGACATCATTCGCAAAGGTCATGTCATAGAGTTCTCCTGTCCTCCTCTGGACTCAGGGGTTCGTCCGACTCCTTGGCCATCCTGTCTGTCCAAGAGGTCCGAGCTGTATCTGGGGATTGATGCTCTTCTCCGGAAGGGTGCGATTCAGGAGGTTCCTCCTCTGGAGGTGGGGCTGGGGTTTTACTCTTGAATTTTCCTGGTTCCAAGATGACAGGGGGGTTCCGCCTGGTTCTGGATTTGAAAACCCTGAACGCTTGGGTGGTTCGTCTGCCTTTTCGTATGGAGACTCTTCAGAGGGTTATCCCGTTGGTGATTCCGGGCCATTTCATGTGCACCCTCGATCTTCAGGACGCGTACTTCCATGTCCCGATTCATCCCCTGTCCCGTCACTTCCTGCGGTTTTGTGTTCAGGGACGTCACTTTCAGTTTCAGATCCTGACGTTCGGCCTGAGGTCTGCTTCTCGAGTATTTACAAAGGTAGTGGCTCCATTGGTGGCTGTTTTGCATCTTCGAGGTCTCCTGGTGTACCCTTACCTCGACGACTGGTTGATCCACGCTCCATCCCGGTCCCTGTTGTTGGAGGCTCAGGGGGTGGTACGTTCTGTGTTGAGAGATCATGGGTTTCTTCTGAATCTCCCCAAGTGTCAGCTGTCACCCTCCCAGGACTTGGTTTTCATCGGAGCCCGGTTTCGGACTGATCTCGGCAGGGTGTCCTACCCGTGCCTCGGGTATTGACGTTGGTGTCTCTGGCTCGGCGGTTCTTGGTGGGGTGTTCCTTTCCGGTTCGCCTCTGGTTGCGTCTTCTGGGGCTCATGGCGGCGACGGTGTTCACTGTGGCCTGGGCGCGTTTTCACCTCCGTTCTCTCTGGTTGTACCTTCTGTCTTGTTGGGATCCTGTGTCTCGCAGGCTGGATTGTCTTCTTCCTGTAACCCCTTCGGTGCGCCCTGCCCTTCTTTGGTGGACGGTGTCGGCCCATCTGTCGCAGGGTCTGCCTCTGCAGTCGTCTTCTCCGGTCGTCCTGACTATGGATGCCAGTTCTTTTGGGTGGGGTGCGACCTTGGGTTCCCTGTCCCTTCAGGGTCGTTGGTCCCTTCCGTAGAGTCGTCATTCGTCCAATTGGAGGGAGCTGTCGGCCGTATTCCGGGCGGTGATGGGGTTTCGGGTTCAGTTGCTCGGTCGCCATGTTGTGGTGAGATCAGACAACACAGTGACGGTTGCCTACCTGAATCATCAGGGGGGAGTCCGCTCCTCCTCCCTGAATGCGGTGGTGATTCCCCTGTTCTGTTGGGTTGAGGGGCATCTGTTGTCTCTGTCGGCAGTTCATATTCGGGGTGTGGACAACGGGGCGACGGATGCCCTCAGTCGTTGTTTCCCCGCCTCTCTGGAGTTGTCTCTGACTCCGCTGGCTTTTCGACTTGTGTGCAGGAGGTTTGGTCTTCCTTTTCTCTATCTCTTTGCTTCCCGGCTCAATGCCCAGCTGCCCCGATTCTGCTCCCGGGGTCGTCCTCAGGAGGGTTGCTGGGGAGTGGATTCCCTGACCATTCCCTGGCCGTCCAGGCTTCTCTATGCTTTCCCTCCTCTGGCTCTGATTCCTCGGTTTTTGGCCCCCCTGTGCCGGGAGGATCGGGTGGTGGTAGTTGTGGTTCCGTTTTGGCCGCGGAGGTCTTGGCTTCCTACTCTGCGGTTGTTGGCTGTACAGGGTCCCTGGTTTCTTCCTCTGTCTCCTTCCCCCCTGCGGTCTGCTCCGTCGCTGTCTCTTCTGAGGTTGCGTCTGTCGGTGTGGAAGTTGAGAGACAGGGTTGGCGTCAGCGGGGTTTCCCTTTAGCGGTGGCACTTCAGGGGTCCCGTCGCCTGTCTACCCTCAAGTCTTATTACCGTCATTGGGGTAATTTTCGTCATTGGTGTTTGGCTCTGGATTTGTCCCCTTTGGTATGCCCTTTGTAGGTGGTGCTGCAATTCCTTTGGGAGGGTTTTGAGAAGGGTTTGGCTGTTTCCACTTTGCGAGCTCAGTGGGCTACTGTTCGGGCTTTCCGTTCCCCTTGGGGGAATTTGTCTGATGTTGAGGATCTGGTTTCGAGTCTTCTTCTGAGTTTTTCTCTGTCTCGTCCGGTGGTGCGCCCTTCCTTTCCTTTGTGGGATTTGCCTTTGGTTCTTCGGGCTCTGGTGTCCCCTCCATTTGAGCCTCTGTCGGAGGTGGATGTTAAGTTTGTGACTCTCAAGGTGGTCTTTCTTGTGGCTCTCACTTCTGCCCGTCGCCTGGGGAAATTGGGGGCCTTGATGGTCCGGGAACCTTTTTTGTCCTTTTCCGAGGATGGTGTGGTTCTCCGTTTAGATTCTGCCTTTGTTCTGAAGGTTTCCTCCCAGTTTCATCGTTCTCAGGAGTTGGTGTTGCCTGCCTTGGGGTCTGATCTGGACTCTCCAGGGGATCCTCCTTGGTCTTTGCTGGATTTGTGCAGAGCATTCCATGTCTACTTGGAACGCACTGCGTGTTTTCGGAAGTCTGACTCCCTTTTTGTTTCTTTTGGTGTTTCTTCTCATGGGGGGAAGGCTTCTTCTGCTTCCATTGGTCGCTGGCTGAAGCAGGTCATTGCTTTGCATTACTCTCTTTCTGGGTCTCCTCCTCCTGCGGGGTTTCAGGGGAGGTCTAACCATGGGATGGCTGCTTCCTGGGCTGAGGTTGGTGGTGTTCCCCTTTCTGAGATCTGTCCGGCGGCCACTTGGGTGTCCTCTAATACCTTTATTCAGCATTATCGCCTTCAGAATTTGTTGGGGGATGATGTTAATTTTGGTTTATGTGTGCTGCATGCTGGGTGCTCCTGAATTTCTTGTGTCTGCTGTTCAATAAATCCCTGAGCTTTTTGCATTTGGGTTGGTTCTGGTGGTTTATGAATGCCGGTTGCTGCCTGGGTATTCTCATTAGTTATGAAGGGGACGAGGACTGGAGGGACCTGGGGGTAATGTCCTATTACTTACCGTAATCTTCATTACTCCATGTCCCATTGTCCTCATCCCCTTCATGGCTTCCCTCCCTCCCTCCCTGGCTTGCCGGCCTTCATCTGGGCTTGGTATTGTCAGGATGAATGTTGGGACCTGTACGCCAGGCAGCAACGGGGCCCGAACCAAGCCCCACAAGCCCGGCAGGGAGGGTGAGGAACCGGAAGACTCAAGGACACTCGCCCAGCAGCATTCACGTGAGTACACCAGCAAAGACAGGAGCGTCCTCGCTCCTGCAACGTTCTCTCACCGTAGGTAGAGACACAAAAAAGAACAGGAGGAAAGTTGGGACCTGTACGCTTATGTACTCCCAGAGGGAGGGGGAGGGGTAGGTCCAGCATTCCTTTGTTCTTTTTTTCTGTGTTCGAGATGGGACTATCTCATTAGTTATGAAGGGGACGAGTACAATGGGACCCGGAGTAATGAAGATTACCGGTAAGTAATAGGACAGTCCTAACAACTTAGAACCGCCCCTGCTTTTAATGTACTCCTATGTAATTAACCACTACACTATAATGCAGATTTAAAAATAGATAAAACGTCCATAACAACAATGGTGGTGACAAAAGGAGGCACAAGAAGTTGTGGCAAATATTGTCAATACAATCTTTCAAATCACATACTAAAACATATTTTCTTGTGTAAAAGCGTTAAACCTTTAAAAACATATTAAAAAACATTGTTCACCATTTTGTTGTTACTCGTGTGGCGACCTGTGAGGAGGTAAAATGAGTGAATCAAAGCTCTAACTACCAAGGGAGGGAGGGCATTCTATCTTAAATCCAAGTTAAGCTCAACCTTTAAAATTCTGTAAATATAAATAATAACATGTAATGATAACTAGGAATCACTAAATAAAGGAAATGCATATTTTTTCTCTATTAATCTTCCTCATGGTAAGCACTACAGTGATGAAAATAATGATCTAATTAAACAAGAGATTTTTGTAGAATTTTCACAAAATTGAACTAAGAAGCTAAATCTATTCTATAAGGTCATTTGAAAAAGTAAAAAAAAACTTAATGGTAATCCTTTTTTTTTTCTGTAGTTTACCTGTTAACTTTAACATACCATCTTTTGCGACTAAACATAAGTTCGAATACCTCAATTAATAAAAGTAATTTTTTTTAAGTTCTGGAAAAAATGGACAAAACAAAAGGATAAAGAGAATTATCTAATTTATGTTGTACTATTTTATCAGTACAGATATCACCAGAGAAAGGGAAAATCCTCAGGGAAGGAATAAAAACACCAACATCTAACATTTTGCAACTGGATTTTTAAAAACAAGGTACGCGGCATAAAGGTTACAGTGTAATCACATGCAAACAATGAACACTGAAAATATTTTTTAAATTCTGATTTTTTTTCCTATCTGTACCTTTGGATTTACATTACTAGTGGATGAAATGGAAAACACGACACCAGCTGAATGTGTTCAGTCAAAAATAGGAAACCAACGTTTGACATATTAAGGTTACCTTTATTGTATAGATAGGTATACTGAACCCAGGGCTCATTGGATGTATGTAAACTATTTCTCTAGTTGCTTCACGTGCAGAGGACTTACTCTGGAGGACCTTATTAAAACAACCCCTTAACATAACCTCTCTGCATGTGCTATTGAAGGGCAAGTAAGAGAAAGTGTTCAACAAATAAAAGCACTTGCAGACACTTCCAAGAAGTCTTCTGAGAAGTGTAATGGGTCATCTCTAAACACCTCCCTGTAAATGTTGCTGGAGAAATGCCTGCCATCCCAAATTTAAATGAGACTTTAAGGAGGAAGAGACAAGTAAGTAATATTTCTCCTTCTTCCCCAACAGAAAGATGTAGAAATTGTGAATGAACTAACACAAACATTCGATCATTAACCTTTTATACTCTGTGATAACAGCAATCCCCAGAAACAAAATGCTAATTTTCAGGAGTCTTTGTAATGCTGTAACCCTTTAAAACAGTGCAATTTGCATTATGGATTGTACAAAACAACAACCCACACCACACATTCACCAAAATGTATACAATGCATTCTAAAAGTAATAATACTACAATACCTCAACTCTACAGCTTGCTTTCAGCCAGTGTTCAACCTATACAGACTTTTTGATAGTTGGAAAAGAAATAAAAACACACCAACAAATGACCAAGAAACATAATAATTGACTATAAATTGGCGATAATTTCTAATGGTAATTATTTAATTAAAAGTTATTAAAAAGACATACCCTGAAACACAAATTATGGGATTTGTTCCACTTTACCCTGGCCTGTTGAAGAGTACAAAACTCATCACAAGCTAGAAATTGTATGTCTGGCAGTAAGCTATAATTTGAAAAAAGAACCTATCTGTGCAAGCTTTTGTTCCTCTTGAGCAGGAAGATGACTTCTACACTGCATTTATGCCATCACAATATTTTTCTCGAAATAAAGAAAAACTGGCACCATTATTATGTTATTTTGAAGAAACCTGGATTGGACATCAAAAGATTTCAATTGTAGGAGAGTTTCATGTTTTCACATTGAGTGGTGGAACTGCTACTCAGCCTGTTTAGAATGAGGAGCAAAAACTATCAATACCACAGAAGGATGGCATAACTCTTTCTATTCTTTGAATGGTAAAGCACACCCTAATTTTAATAATTTCCTGGAACTTAGTAAAAAGGAACACAGTTTCCAAGAAATGCATCAGGAACAGTCTTTTCAAAGCAGGCTGCAACCGAGAGTCAATAATAAGAACTAAAGAAATGAATGGAAAACTCTTTTCGAAAGTTCAACCGGCACCACATGTCTGGAGTTTAAAAGATTTCTGTTGGCAAAATTAAATTTTAAAACCGTAAGCCCTTACATTATTAATCTGACGTCCATAATAAAATTCAGTTTTTTAAAATCCTTTTAACTCACTTGCAGTCGCCTCACTACATTAACTATAACTCTGCCTTCTCCATGCACTACTTATACCCTTTATTGTTACCCTACTTATAACGTGTTAAACGATAACATTCCTAACAAGACACATCACATGTCTAATGAATTCATTTATGAGGACACTCTGTATGGCAGAGTGGCGAATTATAGTTAATGTTGTGTGGCCAGCGGGTTGACAACAGTAAGAAGGTGGTGTAGGTATGTACTTTCAGCTAGTAATAATACCACAATCACTAATAAGGTCCAGTTAAGTCTTAATGCATTAATCCTTGCTCAACCCCTGGTAGCTTGGCAGACAAGTAGTCAGGCTTAACTTAGGAAACAGGTGTGTAAAGCATTTAATATCACCAAAACAGTAAATAAGTAAACACAGCACAATAAAAATCCAACACCAATTCATAAAAATAGAGAATAGTTTTATCTTTCAAATTACCCCAAAATGACAAATATGCCATGTGGGGAACACGGTCTGAATTTTTAAAGATAAAATAAAAAAATGTGTTTTCTAGTGCAAAAAAAGCTTAAAGAGCCACTCACAGTTATCTGGTCAAAGTTTCCAGTTGACCACCATGGAGCATGGATCTAATGCAATGAGTGCTAGGTCCTGGTCAAGATTTTACCTTCACACTTAGTCACTTTTTTGGAAGCTTTTCTCATTTACTCGACAGCGGGTCCTTGGGTCTTTCATGTTCAGTGCTCAATTTGATGACAGCAGCCTGCTTCAGAGCGATGCCTCAGTGAGTCTCTGGAGGTCTTTGTCCTCAACATCGATGACAGGGATCTCTGGAGCCTTCAGCAGGACAAACCAGTGCTGTCAGGCCGAATCTCGATTCAATGACGACAGCTTGACCGTCAAGCCGGTCTTCTCCTGGAGCATTTTACCAAACATTTGCAAAAAGTTCACACAATTTCTGAACGTCTTCTGAGTAGGGGTGGACAGTAAACTCTGCTCTGCCAGCGGAGTTGGTGGAGTATGCATGGAGCACGGAGTTTGGAAAAAAAACTCCACTGGCCACCATGTGGTGGAGTTTACATGTGTCCACTGCTACTTTCTTGCCTGCATGTGCTTAAGCCATTATAAATCTCATGCAGTTTTACTTTCTCTCAATCTGCACATACAGTTTTCTGTAGATTTTACGTCCGTGACGTCTCTCAGCGCAATGTCTATATCAGTACACACGAGTGGTAACTCCAAGTTAAATGCTTTTATCTGTCAGTGACCAGCTTGCGGGAAATTTCACCTAGACAGACATGGAGCAGTTGAATGAGAACGGCAGGTGAGTAATTATGTGCAGTGCGCGTGCCAGGCAGATGTGAAGAGTGGTTGGGCATGCTGCTGATCTGGTGCATAGGAAGCGCAGTGAAATCCCGCCAAGAACTTATGTAAATTGACTTGTAGCTGGACGTTTTATTGAATTTACACCATTATTAGTTGCATAGGAGTCTCTTTACAGACACCGTAAAATACTAAGTGTTAAAATCAAAACAAAGCAGATTTATCCTGCAAAGTAATCGAATCCTCTGCACTTGAACCTGACTCCCCAGTTCCAGAGTTCTCAGCTCTGGCTGTGCCATGCAGTGGATATTGACAGGAAGCCTCCAGGTTCGAGCACAATCCTATTGCTGTGGTCGCAACACAGGTTTTCAAATTAGGAAAGAGGTTGCCCACCATCACTGCATCTAGGTGTTAAAAGTACCCACCATGCATCATAGACCCTCACAAAAAGGTTCTTGAGGCCAACCCTTCGCAGTTGGGGCTCCTTCCTGGACAAAGTCTTTGCATGATCTCTTTGTCGTTTCAACAACTGCTGCACCTTAGAACATTCACAATCCCAGATTTTATGCAGTAAGCCTACATTAACTACACTACTCTGGCACTCTATGCCAAAAGCCCCGCTGGCAGGCTTGTGCTGGCTTAAAAATGCTCACAGCGACACAACATCTGTGAAGGCTCAGTCATGTGCACAGTCACTAATCTAGCTCACTCCCCCACCCACTCGAGCGCACACTGTTTTGATACACATCACATCGCTTTCCGAAAGCCCGGGTTTACGTTTCCAAAAAACCCAATGTTTAGATTGGTGCTTGCAGGCTTGATCTCTAGTGGATATATAGGGTGTGCAGAGAACTGAGATCACACCCAGCTCTGATGTGGACACAGACCCCACTGCTGAGCTACCAGGACATGGGGCAACATCATAACCCTAACACATAGAAACCCAAAAAAGAGACTGAGTGTAACCTGTAACATCACATGCACTGTCACCCCGATCGTTCCTTGGTTCATCCTTAATATAACCCTAACTAAACCCCAGCCAGACCCTGCTCCAACCCAAAACCCTTATCATCCCTACACCTCAAAAAACACCATTCCCCTTGCCAGCCCCCGTCAAATCCCCAAACAAAAATGTATGTATCCTTGTGTAATGTTAATGGTACTCATGTTTTAACACTACCTACTCCGCAGCTGCAGCCGCTGCTCTTTTGGTTTAACCAAGAACTTGGAAAAGGAACACAGTTTAGGATGTGGATTTCCTGATTTTGTGTTGGTTGCAGAGCGCTGTGGAGGGATGGGGAGCTGTTTAGCTTTACATTTATATCCTGATTGTAGATAAACCCCATCTGTGGCTGAAAATAGCTTAAATGCTCTTAAAACAGTAGTAGCAGCATCTGAAACTCTTCCCCTCACAGGCTCTTGGATTTGACATGCATCTAAGCAGCGGGGATTCCACTGCATTCAACGGGGCTAAATGAAGGGGATCTTTGTGTACAAGTGTGCATGGCTGAGCCCCTGCTGCTGCAGCTGAGAAGTTACGGCACCCGTCGGCCAAGGTAAGATGCCTGCCTGTGTTTTCCCACCTGATGCTCAGCGCTTGAAAACTAGTGCCTCCCCCAAGGCTCCCCTCCCCCCATGTCTTGAGACCAAATCAGGCTGCAGGGTCTCAACCCCGTCTGTGTGCTGCTTGTTCTCTGTTGTCTTAAAGTAGGAGTGGACAGAATTCCATGGAATCTCGCTGAGTTTTTATATAACTCCACGAGTTGCACCCACCCCTACTTATGAGTAGTTTCTTTTGGGTCAGAAAGTGTCTAGAAGCGCCAGCCAAGGGTTCAAAAGCTCTGGATTGCCTCTTGGGGTCTGGGATGCAATCTCCCACAATGCATCTGGTCAGTCCAAGAAAATCCAGTTGTAGCTGTTGAGCATGAGTAGTTCTTTCAGTGGATGTTGCAGATGGCTTCTTCAAGCACTTTTCAACCTGTTGCTGCTCAGGGAGTCTACTCCTTTTCCTTGAATCAGATGCATTCCTTATGTTGCGGTACCTTGAAAATGCAGAAGGTGCAGTCCTTCTGAGTGCCAGTCTTCTGTGGGGCAGACCAAGAGTCTAGCAGGGCATTACTTCTTCTCCAGATGTTTCAAGCAGGATTCTGAGGTGCTCCTGCAAATGTCACATATTTTTTACCATTCTGGGCTGGCAAGAGGGGGGCACCCCAACCAATAGGGTTCAATGTGCCACCCTCTGCTATGAATGACCACTTCCTGGAAAGTTTGGAATATTTTTTACCAAGAATGCACTATTCTCCAAAAATCTAAATAGAGAAATTATTTCCTTGGAGTATGTGTGTGCCTGGCTAACCCAACCCACAGGTTTGGCTAACTTTTCTCTACACTCCCCTTCTAGCCACTCTCTGATTCTAACTAGGGGGCTTCCATTTGGCTGGGGATCAATGAAGTGGGGGCAGGCCTGGGTCCTGTGACATATATTCTTCTACCTTTGAAGTGCAGTTTATCTCCCCAGCCCCCTTCTTGTCCCTGGCCTTTCCAGGAAGCAAATCTCTTCCCACCAAATGACTGTATTGCTCCAACCCCAGGCCTCATCACACCTACTCAGGGAGCAGCTTGGCTCAGGTTGTCAAAGTCTGACCAATCAGAAGAGGCTTCTACAGGGCTGTTTTAGGTAGCTTCAGGACAGTAAATTCTAAAACTACTTTCCTGTAATAGTTATAATAAATCTGACCTTGGCAAATTATTGGATTTATTATAACTATTATTTTGATACTTTGAATCGTGTTGCTAGCTAACTCCATTCAAACATTAAACTTTTTTAAAGTTTAATAAAGCTTTCTTGTGTTAGCCTATTGAAATAGCAGCATTACAATTGGGAACATTACTTTGGCTGTTTTTCCCTCACCAGGGCAAATAAAACATATTTTATAATGTACCTGCTTTGTATACCAAGGCACCCTACCCTTGGGGCACCCATGCAGAACTTAGGGGTGACTTATATGTAATAAATAGGTAGTTTGGGACTTTCTAAGAACTTTTAATACCAAACTCTAATTTGGGCACAGTTTTATTTTAAAACCAAGGCAGGTCTGACTTTAAAATGACACCAGACACTACAGCAGTGCACACTTAAGTGCATTGAGTCCACTGGGGTCTCTAAACCAACCTGCTCTACTAGGGACTTACAGGTAGGTTGTCTTGACCAATTATAATTACACCAATTATCATATACCTTTTAAAGACAGAGCACTGGCTCTGGGCCTAGTTAGGAAAGCCCAGGGCACTTTTAGAGTCAGTAACCACCAGGATCAGCCATACAATGGGGGTCATCAGGACAAAAAGATGACTTTCCTACAACAATGCTGTGTCTGAAGGTGTGCAACTTATGTATTTACATTATAAGTTTAACATTAGAAGTTGTAATGTTTGTGTAGTTTACGCTGGGTCTATATATAAAGAGTGATTGATAAATGGAAGTTATAACTCTAACTTTAGGATTTCTAATGTTTGTTCAGTTCAAGTTGGGGTTAGTATAGAAAGAATTATACATATCTTTAACTTTTGTTTTTTCATTGACTATCAATAGTTTTTATCATTTTTATTTTTTTATAAAAATGTTTTAAATCCTAGAGCGTAATGTCATTGAGTGGAGTGTCGTTAAGTGGAGTGTTATACCTTATAGTAGAGGAGAGTCTCGTAGAGTGGAGTGTTGAAGAGTGGAGTAGAGTGGGGTGGCATGTTGTACAGTAGAGTTGAGTGTCGTACAGTGGAGTGTGGTGGAGTGTTGTGGAGTGGAGTGTAATAGATTAGGGTGTAATTGAGTAGAGTGTTGTATTCTGGCACAGAGTGGGGTAGAGTATTGTACAGTGAAGTGGCATAGAGTCTAGTGGTGTAGAGTGGAATACTACACAGTGGAGTGACGTACAATGGAATACCGTAGAAACTCTAGGTCATTAAGGTGAATAAGGAACAAAAGAGGTGCCATCACACACATTTGTCCAACCCCTAATAAAGAATTCATTTTAGGGGAAAGTTCGCCATCTTTGCCATATCTGACCAGCAGCAGTTCCTCCATAGGAGCAGAGGAGCGTCGCCCCTTGGCAACACTACTGCATGGAGAGAAAAATAAAATAGTAATAAATGACTTTATTACCATTTTATTTTTACTCTCTGCTGAACGGAGTGTGGGGGGGGGGGGGGGGGGCAGTGCATGTTTTCTGTTGATTTGCAACAAGGAGGAGTGGCCCATACAGTTTGAAGTGCACATGTAGGTTTGGTGGCTATCTTGCTACGGCCAGCCTGACATGCGCAATTCAAACCTCTCCAACCCAGCTGCAGACAGCTGGGTTGGAGAGCATGCACAAGCAGCCAGTGTCTTTGCAGTGCTGAGGCAACCTGCTCCAGCCAATCCAGACGTTTCACTCATGCTGCTTAACAGCATGAGAGTAGCATCTGGATTGGATAAGTTAGTTGGCTGAGTGATGTCACCTCACGCTCTGAGGAGTCTGGATCCAGGGACTGAAGAGCATTAAAGAGATGCTGCCAGATAAGGTAAAGAACTTTCATTTTTTCTTTCTATGATGTTTATTTTAATGTGCTTTAATGTCATTTTATAATGTATGTGTATTTTAATGTAAATAGCGCTCACCAAATATTCAAGTAAACAACCGCCTCTGTATGTGACTCTAACTGTGGTATCCAAATGCATCCTTTGTATCACACCAAATAGAGCCTGATCAATTGCCATCCTGGCTACGATGGCCCAGAGCTTCACTCTATTGCCCAAAATGAAGGCACAGCAGAAGTCCATAAATTCAAGGTGAATGGAACCTCTCCTGGCCATGACGTATTTACCAATAATAAACTAGAGTTGTAGTCACTGTTCTACTGTGCCAACCCTTGGTCGGAATCATATTGGACTCTTGAGAGGCTCTGGTTTCCCTCAATCCATGCCTCCAGTTTGGCTGCAAGAATCCTTCCCAGTATCTTCAGGGAGGTATCCAGGAGGGAAATTGGCAATAGCGTAAAGTGGAATGGCATAGAATGGAGCGGTGTAGAATTAAATAGCATTGGCTGAAGTGGTGTAGAGTGGCGTGCAGTTGAGTGGGGTAGAAATAGCATTGAGCTGAGTAGCATTGAATGGAGTGGTATAGAGTGAAATTGTATAGAGTGGAGGGGAATAGAGTGGTGTAGCGTTAAGCGGCGTACAGTGGAATAGGGTAAAGTAAACTATATTGTGCACGCCTACGCAAAATCATATTGACCTTAAAAGGGGAACATCTGACTTTCCGAAAGAGCTTTTCATAAGAGGCTTTCAACTTTTTCACTCAAAGCAATCTTTTTGAATGAAACTATCGCAATACCATAGATAAATACTTCTGACCTTTAGCAGTGTAAATTTTAAATGGCACTACATTCAGTAAACCAAAACCTGCTCACGCCTAAGTGCCCATTTGGGCAGAAACACATGCAATACAAGCTAACATTGAATCACATGGCCGAGATATACCAAATATTTTACTGTTTTGATACGTATCTTATATATTGAACAATGTAAACTTTTTTTTAAACTGATCCTTTCCATGGCATTGGTTTTGTTGAGATAAGACTGAAGATAATGCTGAAGTTAAAGTTCTACATGCCCATCAATTTTCTATGGAGGTCAATGAGCAGAATGGCAAACAAAACCATGCCATCAGCAGTGAATGTATTCCCTCCTGATTTCTGCTACATGGAGCATAGTGGTCTCACTGAGGGGAATATATTTGTTTTTAATTCAGAGCACCATGTTACGCCACATTTGACGACGACGCGCTCCGACATTTTTGAAATCCCGGGATGCGCCATATTCACAAGAATACAGCGCACCCCTGTGTTCTCCCTAGCGCTAGAAAGCTACCTACTGCCAGCGCAGGCACCCTGCCGCCAGGCAGTACGGGTGCCTGCGCTGTAGATGCGATTGTTTATGTGCAGGAAGGGTTACCTTACTGTACATAAACAATCAATAATGGTGAATTTGCTCTTTCTATGTATGCTGCAAACTGCAGCACACACAGAAAGAGCAAAAATGATGAGAAATTAAATGTTTCCTTCTATCACCATTCTAAGACCAGATATTCCCTAGCCTTAGTTTTTAGCACTCCCCAGCCTTGCAAACCTGGGACAGCGTCAAAAAGCAAAGGGTGTTGTGGTGGAACGCCCACTGCAACACCCATTGCACGCCCCTTAGCCACAGAGGACTGCAGCATACAGGAGCATGTGTTTTCCGACCTGCCAGCCTTAGAATCCTTTCTATCATGTGATCATTTGAGGAAGGAGGTGTGGTGTCCTGCAGAGGGTGGCACCATGGAGAAGGGGCAGGTGTTTGCACTCACACAGCGTCTGACAGTCACGCCTACCTTACCTACCATCCCCCACAGCAAAATCAAAGTAATCCAGAGCTGCCTCCCATATTCTGGGGAGGTTTTAAACCCCTAAATGTATCCCAGCATTTCAATAAAACTTTCTGTTTGAAAAAAGCTATGTTTTGATGACAACTTCAACAAAATATACATGTAAAAAATATGTAACATGTAACTTGAGTATTGTGTTCCTATGTTTGGCATTTCAGGGTTCTGGTGACATTTACAAAGCACTCGGCCTTGGCCCGCATGGTTTATGATGTCACTGGAACCCCTGGATTGCAATAAATATGATACATCTACCCTAATATGTATAACTAATTTATCATGTAATTACAATTGCTTTTGTGTACATTGTATTTTATGTCTATTGTAATGATTGTAAGTGATCACACAATGATCTTATTCATTCATTCATACAACTACCTGTTAGGTATCCCCTACATGGATGTTACGCAGCTACTCTCAAACGCAATGTGTGTGTTTATTAAAGACATTTCATTCCTTATCAATGCTGTGGGTCAGGAAATTGCAGCTGACGCAAAACTAAAGGCCCAAACTTTCCTGCAGGGGCCATGAGTTTGAGCATATTCAATCTGACAGTTTTAATGTCTTAATTCAAGGGAGGGCTGTGTAAAGGGAGTGGGGTGGGCTTTGAGGCCGACCTACATTCTTTTCAGACTCTCAGTCGGAGATTAGCTCATAATTAGACACATGTTTCGCTCTAGTGATATGGTAAGGTTTCCACTTGAGGACATGAGTGGCTGGAAGGAAGTAATTTACCCCATGGATGTATTTACTTGATTAGAGTTTATTTAATGGCAGTAGCTCGGGGATGTCCTTACAGAGTGCCCAGCCACAAACAAGGCCTTGTGGGTTTGCAACTCGTAAAACAAGCATTTTTTCAAGATTACCCAAGCGCAACAGCCATATAATATGCTTTATTAGTATGTAATATTTACAATTCATATTAACTTAATTAAAAGATCATTTGGAAACATTTGTTAAAGAAATAAAGCAACTCGTAGCTTCTTTTATTTTTCTTGGTTTTTTCACTAAAATAATGTCTATTGAGAACGAGGCATAACGATGAGCGATAGATTCCTCGTTTTATTCAAAGTCGGTTTTGATGTCAGTGGGTAGCGCTGGGCTCTGGTCTACCTGCGGTTTTACTGCCCACCTCTATGCCAGTATCACTTGTAGGTGGAATGCAATTTACAGGAAGGCTGCAGTCAATGTTTTTTTTCACACAGAAACCCTGTAATTAACCATTCCAGATGTATCGCCTACATTTATGTAAATAAAATAAAAGGGCACTATGCTTTCTACAAAAACATAAAATCGTAACATACATCTTGTTAAGATGTCTTGTTTTCTTGCTCGTGAATTTGTTCGCCTATCATATGAGACGTTATCTTCACCAGGCTCGACTGAGATTCCTGTTATGTGTGTGTGTGATCTTATGTAATTTTGATAATCATGCGTTACGCTTGTTATTTCCCAAAAAGATGCAATAGTTCCGAAGTTATATGCTGTTTTCAGCAAAATAAATATTGATAGCTCAAGAGAGCAATGCAAATGAGGAGAACGGGAGGGGCTGCTGTTGGAAGCTCTTGTGTTTTTTGTACTGTTTTAGTGCAAAATGCACTCTTGAGTTTCGAATGGACACAAGAATATTTTGCACTAAAATATTGCACCGACCTCTGTTTTGCTTTTCGCGTAGTTACACAAAATGTCGCCAAGGAAAATTACGTACATTTTGCACACCGCTCCTCTTCACCTGGTAATGTGTTATATATACAGCATCAAGTGTTCCTGTAAATGCTGTTTATCATTGGTGATATTACAGGCACAGGCACGGTAATTCTGAAAGGCTACACAGTGGTAGACATGCATCTAAGTGCTGCATGTTTTTTTACATTTTTAATATTCACAACCATCTTGGAAAACTGTTACCCCTAGTCCTACGCACAGCTGGCACAGATACACATATATGGGGTTTGGGTAAATGTGCAATTGCAGGGTTCATTTTTCCCTTAATTTATTCACAGGGAAAACATCTTTTTAGATGAAAAAATCCCTTCCTATATTCCCTCTGAAAAATGAGGGAGTTTGGGACAGGCTGCACCGGTATTTTAACACTTAAGTAGATGCGGAGGCACAACCATTTGCACAACCCGACCTTAAAAGTACAACTGTTCGTAATCGACCTGTCTGGTGAAAATTCAAACAAAAATCTATGGTAATGAGTTGAAGTACATAAAGTAGCACTCTTGTAATATTCTTTTACGTCCTTCTACATGTCTTTGGGTACTGACCCCGAACCATCTAAAGTCTGAATACTAGAAGAATCGTCGGGACATTTTCATTTGTACAAATAGAAAGGAATGTTCCCCCTTGCACTTTTACTAAGAGAGGGTTGGGAATTTTAGGGCCGATTTACAAAGTAGGTAAAGAGAACTCCTGTAGCAGAACTTCCCATACTCACAAATGGATTTGTGAACTTCCCTGCATATTCTGTGAGTCACAAGTGGGCGCCCCTGTCTTGCAGCTGTGGGAACATCTGTCCAGTTAGTGGAATTTCCACAATCCTAAGTGCAACCTGTGCATGAGAAAATCGGCAGCTTTTGATTCTGTGAATTAGATTCTTTTATTTCCAATTGCAGATGCAAACTTTTGCGCATCTAAGCTGGCTGCGCCAGTGCAATAGTTTCTGTTTGAGGGAGTCATTTTTGCTAGCAGTAATGTTTATTAATTAAGTTGCTCACATCAATTCAGTGGACAATAACAAAAAATAATCAAATATTTCAGAATTTATAGAAATGTGTTTATGAATGGCCAGTATCTTAGAAACATCGCCAGCTGCTTAGGCTCGTGTGAAATGTGAGTTTCAAGTGTCAGCTGACCCGCTCCACCTTTCATCTCTCTGTGATTGATAAAATGAGGAATGCAACGTTGAGTTGTTAATGTTACAATGCTTCAGAAGTACCTCACTGTGGCAGCATGCGCTATGTAAATCAGTATATTACAATATACTGTCGGGAAGATTAAAAAACGGAATCCTAACATAGAGGAAACATTGAAAAAAGACGGTGACGCTGCCGCCCCTCTCACGCTCTGCCGACTGCAGTGAAAGGCGGAGTCAAACGTGGCACAGCGGTCTCCACGCTCCTTCCTCCATGTATCTGATTTATGGTTTTTACAAAATCACTGTTTCTTCTTCAGATCGGCTCATTCGCATGCCTTGGCGCTGTATTTAATGGAAACGCGTGAATCAGTTTACACCCTTTCAGGTAGCCCAGTTGGTTTGTGCACCCACTGCATAGATCTGTCTCAAACCACCCTGTAGCCTGAATATTTAATCCTGGACGTTGTTCGCTCAAAGATTATTAAATGGACGGCAATAAGGCTCTATAAAGGATATATTTGATCTTATCGAGGAAGGCAAAGTCAGTCCTTCCCCGTCCTGGGTAAGTGCAGTCACTAGGACAGCGGCCAGCCACTTCCTCCAAGCCCAAATAACAGCCCAACTACAAAGTCAAAGAAACTTCCGACCTAGTGGGTTTCTTTGCGCCGGGGCCGCGTCATGGTTTGCTCGTTGTGCAGGAATGGGCGTTCACACCCTTGAATGTCCCCTCTTCACCCACTGGGAATAGATTTAATGACATGAAAGTCTTCGTGCGAGTAAAAAACACGTGGTGAATAATGACTAGTGAATTTATAAACAGGGTCTAAACTTCAAATCAAAAGATTTGAGGGAAAAGTTTTATTCAAGAGAGCCATATGTTTCAGAAGCATCTCACGCACCCGGCTTTGTCAAACTAACACCAGAGTGGAGGTGAAGTGGGCAGCTACAGTTAACAGACTTGGCGGGAATGGGCCCCAGTGACCTCCTTAAATCAGAGGTCGTTCCTGAATGTCATGTGCTTGTGGCCTCTCCTTCAGAGAATGAAATCCGACCCTGCCCTCAGGGTCTCTATAAAACGGCCCCCAGCGAGAGATCCCACGTGCACTAATTAAGTCTAGGTCTGTGGAGAAACACGAGCTGGAGGGGCGTGACTGTATTACGGGGCATAAATTAGATTTACTCTTCATAAGAGAACCATGGATGAAAGACACGTCGGGCCGGAAACGGAGGGGGCTACCTCAATGGGTTTTAGAAATGGCCACGTACCTTGCCACGATAGCCAAGGTGGAGTGTGGTAGCGCTAATTTACAGGGCACGTTACAACATTTGGAAACGTGCCATGAACCCCATACCTTGGACCACATTCTTCCTAGTGACAGGACGCTCAATGCTACGGGGAACTGTAAGTTAATTCATGTCTAGACCTCCTCGGCACGTGACTGAGAGCATCACACGCTGGCTCTCTCCTCCAAGGAGGTCTCTCTGGGGAGGGGTTTCATTCACTCATGCAAAGCCCTGGGTCTGCCTCGGTATAGGAACCGAGCCACACTCAGAGGCAGCCAGACTCCTCATTCATTTTTTCTAATTTTGAACAGAGTAATTTGCAATATACCCTCCAGCTGGCCTGGTCAGATTACAGAGTAATATTTGTTACCCTATTGGTTCCATTGGAATAATCTTGTGATCTCGTGAAATTCACATATCTGTATGGACCGGGGGCTAAGCTTAGCAAAGAACAGTAAAAACGTTTCTGTAGGCTTCCTCGCCAGTCTGTGCAAATCATGGCGAGACTGCTGTGGAAGAGGCTGGGAACTGGAGAAAAACGTATTCCGCTGCCACCAAATATGAAGAACTCACTGTCATAAAGAGACTTATGAGGCAAACTGGAAGTGCCCGCTATTAATACAATATTACGAAATCTTCCGATCCTACAATAGGCGTGTTTTCCACTATTAAAGTTTATCTGCTCCTGAAGTAAATAACTCTTCTCTTACGCCAATTAAAACTCTCTGTTAAAAATGTTCTGAGTTTCTTTGGTGCCTCCCTTAGCACTGAAAGTATACTAGGGACAGGAGCTAATTTATTGGACCTCTAGGCATCTTTTGACACCATGTCCCACAAGATGCTTATACAACCCCTTAAGGACACAGATATTCACCAAACAATCCCATATAACAGCTTATTTGAAGTGTCTTCAAGTGCTTCCAGTTGATAAAAGATGCCTCTTTACGCCCATGCTCAGTGTCACACAGCCTTTCATCGCCCCTCTTGGGATACTCACTAAATGCAAAATCCCTTCAAGCATGAGAGTCCAACAAGAACTTTGAGATCACAACTGCCACTCTAGTGTTTATCCCACGCTTCTGTGGAGTGGGATGTGTGCGCCATCGCCATCTGCGCGGAGGCCCAAAGGCGCGCAACTCTTTGCCACAGTTTCACAGATATATATATATATATATATATATTTGCAGCGTTTTTTCCTAAACGGAAATATTTCACACGCACTCACGGGTGTCTTCCAAACAAGTTTTTTGTTTTATTGATTTCAACAGCAATTGTAGCCGAAAATAACCCTACGCGTTTCGGTCTCTCTTAGACCTTTGTCACGGGTAACCAGAGTTGAATTCAAAACCATTATTTAACAGACAAAATCAATTGCGTCATTTCCTGTAAGGTTGACCCTTAGCATTCTGGTCATTGTAGTGTACTCATTACCGTGTATTTACAAGACAGTGATATACAAACTCAATCTTATAGTGAAAGTACTTCAAATCAAATTTGAATAATTGTGACACAAAAACATTAATTCTTTCCTCTTTTTTCCTATTTGGTACGCACCAGCCAGTGCCTGTTTTTTTAGAGAGAAATGACCACCCTCTAGTGGGTCTTTTTGGTATACTTCACTCATCTTTTAAATTATGACCGATGTCTCGCCCTACAGTGGGCCTTATCATACTCCATAGAGGCTTTTTGATCTTAATTATTCAATATATTCACATTGTTATCTTACTGCCCTCCAGTGGGCCTATACCCCTTACAATCGGATTTTTTCTGAGTTATTTAAGGAATTTTTCCTCCACATCGGATTGATATTCAACATTTCCTAAAATGCCTTATAGTACTACCAAGTTTCTTTAGAGGTCAAAACAATTATTTTTCTCTTTTTCGTTTTCCGGGTAGAGGGAAAGTGAATGACAGACAATGTGCATACATGTATTAAAGTATACAAGACTTTCCAAAGGAAAGATCAAAGGAACAGCAGCTTAACAGATAGCACAAAAAGAAAAAGAAAAGGAAAAAAATAAATAAAGACAAAGAAAAAGAAAAAGAAAAAGAAAAGCAAAAGCGAAAGAGAAAAGAAAAAAAGAGAGAAGAGGGAAAAAAAAGGGCAAAAAAGATGAAGAAAAACAAAAAGAGATGAAAGAGGGGGAAGTGGAGGAGGAGGAGATATTTTAACAATTAATTTCATTTTTGAATTAGGAACAACCTAAATCTGAAGACCATAATTTTACATTTCAGCACAATGTTGATGGTCATTGCTATTTACAGATGTGAGTACAGTTCTTCATCTTTGTTCAGGCCATGAGGGGCTAGAGTTCTAAAAGCTAAGATGTGCCTTGATTCCTTTCGCCTCAATGTCTTTTCCCGGTCGCCACCTCTCACATGGCGTGGAACCATTTCCACCACATAAAATGTCAATTTTTGCCAGTTACTTTCATGGTGTCTTTCCATGTGCTCAGCTACTGCATAGCTGCGATCATTGTTTGTTGTTGCACGTGTGTGCTCGAGGATTCGTTTTTTGAGTTCGCACACGGTACTTCCCACGTATTTGAGTTTACATGGGCACTCAATGATGTATATTACAAACTGACTTTTGCAATTTATCAGTTGGTTAATCTTCCATTTTTTTCTGTTTGCCATTGTGACTTCTTTCAACTCTTGGGCTATTGTGCATACCTTACAAGTACTACACTTGTAAAAACCTTTGGTACTTAGCCACATTCTCGGGATTTTGTTTGGTGTTTGTAGGTGACTGTGTACCAGATCGTCCTTTAGATTTTTTGCCCTCCTATATGTGATCAAAGGATGTTTTCCCACAATCTCCGCTACTGCCTTGTCCAAACATAGGATTTTCCAATTTTTTCGAATGATGTTACCAATTTCCTTGGATTCTGTGGAAAATGTTGTTATTAATCTTATCTGTGTTTCATCATTCTTTTGTGTTGTGAGAACATTAGGGGGCTTAATTAAATCCAGTCTCGTCTGTTTTTCTGTTTTTTCCAGACACTTTTGAAGGATCCTGTTGTTGTATTTTCTTTTTTTGAATCTTGATATGGATTTTTGGCTGTGTATTTTCCACTCCTTTTCCTCTGAACAGATACGGCGAGAAGTGTGTCAGGACTGTGTATTTCCATATATATATACATATGAAGAAATAAACAAAATACAGCACCAGAAGGACAATAATGTCGCTGATGAGTGACGCTGCGTCCCCTCCACTGCACAGCCCTCTCTAAAGCACACTGGAAGAAGGCTCTAGCGCCTCGCAGCACGACCTGACGCCTATAACTCAAATACCAAAGCAACTGAAATAATAATAATAATATTAATCCATTTAATAAAAGTAATAATATCATTGACAATACTTAGAATAATAGCAATAATATTATTATTAGGAACAACAATATTAATAACAGTAATAATTATAACAATAATACAAATAATACCAATGATAATAGTACTAGCATTAATGATAATAGTAGTCATTCGTATTCTTCAATAATACTACTACTATTATTAATAATATCGGAGATTGTGTTATCAGTTGAGAGGGGTGAGAGCCCCGCCCCAGTAATAAAACCTCTGGTCGTTTTGCACCAAAGCAGTCAGGCTGAACCTAGAGGCCATGAGTCCAGTATTTATGCAGAACTCAAGCAACCAAGACCGAAGCCGGATGTGAGGCACAGGGGCGGGAGGACTTGGGTCGGACTTATGTTTTAGAAGCTCCTTAGATCTGTGGATCAAGGAATTATTCACAGATTTGTTTTCAGTGAGTAAGTATATCTTTGCACTATTACTAGCTGGAGATCCTTTCCGAATCGGACCCAGAGTTTAGGGCATTACGCAGTTGTAGACTGTGGACTAGTGGGCAGTCACGTTCACGCGCCCCAAAGCTGTACCCTATCGGCTGAGACAGAAGAGACATAATCCTGTAAATAATCGAGGGAATGGACACTGCACAACCTTCAAATGACTTGTGCAATCGAGCACTACAGACAGACACCCAGATACTCAAGCGGATTTCGATCTGAGCAGCTGACCATTGCTACATCTCAACCACCAGCAGACAAAAGACTGGAATCAAGACACCCTTTAAATGCGCCCTTAAGTATCTCTTACAAAAACTTTAAACACAGGAAACATCTTAGCAAGACCACTAAAGATGCTAAGAACAAAAACTGCATTACATGCGCACAGTTACTAGGGTTACTGCGGCGTCCAGCTTTGGAGGAGAATCCCAGCCCAACTCATAGGGTCAAGACTTTTACATAGCCTCAGATTTATTGATAATAAGGAGAATAACTATTATTCTCATTCTCATTACTATTATGATTATTATTAGGACCATTCAAGACCCGCCGCCGTCTCTGTACTAGTTTGATTTTAAACTTTAAGCATAAAACCATCCACCTTCTTCTGAAATTTATATCCTAATTAAAAGTTCTGTTACAGAAGCTGGGCAGGAGAAAGGCCTGTGGCATTGTTCAAAAGCAAAGGCAGTAGCTACATACAGGGCGGCAGTGTGGGGCATAGAAAATATAGATTATTTACATCCTGCCTAACACACGTTTGCTAAAAGGCTGCTTTCTTTGCCTCAAAGCTGCTCAAATTACATATGCCAATGTGAGCTGGGATTTCCATATATTGGTGATGCAATTAAATTGACACCACTGATACTGTTGCATTGTATTTGGAAGAGAGAGACGATGGTCCTAAATCAAGCAGTATCAAGGGATGGCCTCAGACTAGATCATGCTAAAGAGATTCCCTGACTGAGATATGTAGGTTCCACACTGGCAAGAGAGGGCCTGCGTGAGTTATTTGAGTCTCCGTCATCTTGCTCAACTAAAGCCAAGTTTAAGCAGATAATCGCAGAAAAATGCAGCTGCTATGAGATGGGAGGGAAATAAAAACAATTCTAATGTTGATGTCTATCACAGGTCTCTTCAATCGAGGTGTGATGTTCAAAATTACCTGACCTTTGTCCATAACCTGCAGCATCAATTTATCCTGACTAGATTCCGCTTAAATGCTATCCCACTTATGCTGGGCTTTGAGGCAAATACTTATGCACATACAAATTTGTCTTCATGTCCCTGTGGTGGTGTCTCTGAACAGACACCTCATCACATACTGTTTTTTGTTTATTTTATTCCCAACAAAGAAAAAGAAAAATTGACCATGTTTGCGTAGCACCAATTTTAGACAATATAGGCAAGCATTGTCCCATTTTCAACAGCTTGAGAACCCTTTAGTCTGCTTGGTTTTGGCCAAATATCTGTGGACAGTAATAAAACGTAGGAAAGCACTTAGATTTCTGAAAGTAGAAAATATTGACATGGGAGGACAATGCTACTAGTTAAAAGGAGTAATGTGTAGTTTATTGGGCACTGAGTTTAACATAAGAATGTTATATCAACTTGATAGAAGGCGTAATTAACTATTTATGAAATTTACAGTTAATGAGTTTAGAATATTTATTGAATGTGATGCATATTATTTATACAAAGAAACATTGGGAATAAAGTTCCTTGTCTGACTGACGGCCTATGGCATTGTTTGTCAGAAGGCAGTATTTACCTTTAATAAATAGAAAATTATTTACAATTCTCCTTTCTTCCACTAGATGGCAAACTAAGAAAAGAAGAGTTCATGAATCCTACAATAATGTTCCGAGTTTTATTTCATGTTTTGTTTTTCTCCAATACAGAAAAGCACAAGAAGGAATTAGTAGACCTTCTTTGACATAAAATGTCACTGAGTCTGGAGGGATCTATATGATCAACAATGGATCCAGGTGTAGGGTTACACAGTCAATAAGTGTGGAAAATATCCCGAAAATAAAGTGCCCCCACAAAAATTCCAAAATATTGTAAATTATTATTATAAGCAGAATTAGACAGGACATAAACATAAACAATGGATACATAAATAATTGATGCTCAACTTATTACACAACAAAAACACTTTAGACAGTACATAATGTGTTACAGGCAGACAAACAATGGCAAAGGAACAATGAGCTTTTTGAGTGGTCCATAAATGAAAATGGAAGATTGCCTGTGTTAATCCGTTCCTAAGTGCCAGAATTGTTCATGGCGTTTCGACCCCCAAAAGTCAAAGGGCCAGCATCAGCAGAGACGTTTTAATGCATGGGCAAAGTGGGCTCTGGCCCAGGGCCCCAGCCTTTCAGGGGTCCCCCTGACTGTCAGCTCCGTTCTCTAGTGTTTTGCCCTAATGACCTTGAATATTTCTTAAACAGATTGTTTTAAATACTGTTTTCCTTTCATTTATTTTTTATGTACCTGATGTGTGAGTCTAGTACAGCCATTTTGCAGAGAAATGTTGTGTTTATGTTTCATGCAATATACATAAAAAAAGTTTCTTTTAGATCAAAACAAGGCCTAACATATAAGAAATGGGAGGGTGTCCCAGAGATTATTTGCAGTAATATTGGTGAGCTGCTGCTGTGTTACAATATTGAAAACACACATACCTATCCCTGAATATTAGATGTAAACACATTTAGGGCCTTATTTATGAGAAGTGATGCATCGCTATTTGAAAACAGGGATGCGTCACTTCTTAGTGCGCCCTCCTTGCGACATGATGGATGCGTCATATTTACTGTATGACGCATCATGTCGCAAGGAGTTACAGATACGTCAGTATTTCTGACGTATCTGTAGGTGCAAAAGTGATGCATTGCTGGGGTGGGTCTGAAAACAGACGCAACTCCAGCAATGTGTCCTTTCACATGGGGCTGAGACAGGTGTAAGATATTGACGCAATGGCGTCCTAGAAGTGGTGCACTGAGTTCTCATAGATTTCAATGCACCAGTTCTATGAGGCTTTTTGAAGGGGAACACCCACCCTGCATACAATATACCTGGCGCTGGTATAATGTGGTGCAGGGGTTTACAAAGTGATGCATCGGCCTAGATGCGCCACTTTGTAAATAGGGCTCAACATGGCACATTTTTTATGCTGCCAGTGCGTCCCAAAAAGTGACGCACGGGCCGCATAAAAGTAAAGCAAAGCCTCATAAATAAGGCACTTAGAATTTGGACGAGTGTTCCTTTGCACTGTCAGGGACCTAATGAAATGAAATAGTATATTTAATAAAGCATGCAGCTACTCAGACTAGAGTATCCTGGCGAGTGACAGCAGGAGGAACCGTGCATAAAAGACCCATCAGTTATTAAAAAGCCAGGTTTTTAAGTTCTTCCTGAAAGAGAGTAGGTCTGTGGTTAGTCTCAGAAACTCAGGGAGTCTATTCCACAATTTCGCACCTAGAAAGCCGAGGGATCTGCCTCCAGTGCGGGCACGGCATATTTTAGGCATTTTGGCCAGGTTGGCATTGGAAGATCTTAGGGGTCTAGATGTTGTGTAGCGATTAACGCGCTTATTTAGGTAGCCGGCTCCTAAGCCGTGGAAAGCTTTAAAGAAGATGGTCATCGCTTTGAAGTCGATCCGTTCTTGTATGGAGGGCCAGTTTAGAGACTTAAGAATAGAGTTCATACTAGATCTGTGTTTAGGTCTCAGGATGGCTTTGGCTACCGCATTTTGTACCACTTGTAGGTGCTGTGTAAGGGATTTTGGAAGACCGAGGTACAAGCTGTTGCGATAGTCAAGCTTTGATGTCACCAGGGCTTGCACCACGATCGTTCTGCTCCCAAGCGGTAACAGTGGCAGGATTTTTTTTTAGCATCCGGAGTATGCCTAAGAAAGCGCCAGTAAGATTTTGGCTTTGAAAGTGCATGGAGAGTGTCTTGTCTATGACAATTCCTACGTTTTTTACTTTCTCCTTTTCCGCGGGTGGGGGCGGCAGATCTTTTGGCCACCAAGAGCTCCAGTCAGGCGTTTCTGGATTACCAAAGAAAACAACTTCAGTTTTGTCAGGATTGCACTTCAGCTGATTGATCTTAAGCCAGTTAAAAACCTTTGTGAGGAAAGACCTAATCATTGGCCCGTCGAAGTTGGTTCCTTTTTCACATGTAAAAATCAGCTGAGTGTCATCAGCATAGGAAACTATTTTGGCGCCCTCTTCCTCTACCAGAAATGCAAGGGGGATAGATATATATTTAAAGGGTAGGACTGAGAATGGAGCCCTGAGGGATATCTACATTCATGGCCAGAACTGGGGACGAGAAAGGGGGAAGCCAGATGTCCTGAAATCTATTTGCCAAGAAGGATGACATCCACATTAAGGTGGTTCCCCCTCCCCCCGGCCGATGTTAGCAAGTCTTTCCAGCAGCCTCTCATGTGGGACCGTACCGAAGGCCGCCAACAGATCGAGCGGTATCAGAACAACCATGCCTCCCTGATCCAGCTTACCCTTGAGAAATTCAGTCACATCCAGCAGAGCGTACTCTGTACTGTAGTTAGCCCTAAAACCGGATTGGGACTCATGAATGAGCTTCCCAACTTCACTGTGTTTTTGGAGGACCTTGTTTACATGCTTCTCTGATACTTTGGAGAGGGTCGGAAGAAGGGAGATTGGCCTGTAGGTGACAGGGTCTGTCGGTTTGGCGTTAGCTTTTTCTATCAGTGGAAGAATCCTAGCATTCTTCCATAATTTCGGCATGTTGCCTGAGGAGAGGGAAACATTAATGAACTGGTTTACCATGGGGTTTATGGTGGGAGCTAAAAGGTTCAGGATATTTGCTGGATATGGGCCAGTAGGAGAGCCAGACTTAATGCTTTGGAGAAGGGTCAGTGACTCTTCAAGCTGAAACTCAGGGAAAGCTAGTAAAGATGGAGGATCCAAGAGGTGAAATTTGCTAGAAGAACTAAGGTAGAAGGTCAGTTCTTCCTCTGAGATGTTAGTGAAGGCTTGTTGGATCACAGAGATCTTTTTGTGGAAGAATTGGGCTATTTGATTATACCATTCTTCGGTGCATGGCCCTTCCTTTGCGCTGGCTTTCGGGGTGGTAATGGTAAAGGATTTAACTATGCTAAAGATTTCTTTACTCTTATTTTGGGCATTTTCTATCTTGGTTTAAAAGAAGTTTTTCTTGGCTGCCTTCACGAGAATGTAATGATCTTTTAAGGTGTCTTTATACACCTTCTTGTCCTCAGGTAGATAGGATTTACACAATTTCCATTCCATTTTTCTACAATTTGTTTTGCTATATCTGAGGGAATCGTTTAACCATGTAGCTGGTGGGGCCGACCTCTTTGAGGAGCGGGAAACAACCAGTACCTCTGCACCAATGTGGGTTCAGAGCCATGACTCTATTGATAGGGCGTCCGAGTCGGGGCAGCCAGACAGCTCCGTTGAGGAACAACCAAGGGCATCTGCTAACATCGGGATGGATATTTTATGGAACTTTCTGTAATTAGGGACCCTCTGCCCTGCGTTAGCCTGAGGGGCTGTGGCAGAGTTGGGAATGAAACATTTTAATATGAGGTCGTCAGACCAGGTAATGGTAAGAGGTAGGCTTACAGATATGACAAAGTTGTGAAAGATTTGGTCTCGGGTATGGCCCTTCTCATGGGTGGCTGAAGAAATAGATGGAAACATGTTGCAGGCCTGTAGCGTCTCCAACAAGGAAATTGTTTGAGGGTCTTTTCCATTGTCCATATGTATATTGAAATCTCCGAGAATAAGGCAGTTGTTGTATTTTAAGGCCAGGGAGGTGGTGGCTGTATTAAGCGTAGTAATACATTTTCCAATTGCACCTGGAGGTCTGTAAATCAGAAAAACAGCTATGCTATGATGGGGACTAAGGTACAGCGGAAGCCTAAGTACTCTGCCCCCTCGAAGTTTTCCATCGGGATGCGAGAGCAGTCTAGTTTTTTATTGTAAATTATGGCGACACCGCCCCCCTTACCACTCGGTCGGTCCCTCCTAAGGATTTTATAACCCGTAGGGATGGCCGAGGTGATAGTAGGGTTGGAGGCTTCAGACAGCCAGGTCTCAGTGAGAAGTAAAAGATCAGGCTGTTCGTCTAAAAGTAGGTGACATGTGTGGTTCATGCTTTTGCATAGAGTGACAATTCAAAAGGGTGGCCTTTAAGTCCTCTGTTTTCTTATCGTTTTTACACTTATTGTTGCGTGGAAAGATCTTGGGTGCAAGTTTCCTGGGGTGGAGGAAGACCAGTTGCACTTATTGCATCGAAAGTCTACCTCCAGGCTTGGATCAACCGCTGTACACTGACGTAATGGTAGCCGCCTAAGGCTAAGCAGTTTTTCCCTATTGTAATAAAGTGGAAGAAACTCACCGGAGGAGAACTGGGTAGCATAGCCGGTGCCAGACACCTCCGGGATGCTGACGGGCACAGCCGGACCTGTCTTTGGGGCTCCAGCAGCGTGCCCGCTGCACGTATCCGTTTGCATCGGGAATATATAGGCTAATGCCTATGATGCAAACTGGAATCGCTAACGCACCTGAGGAAGCAGAAACTGCGTGGGTGGAAGTGAGGAGCCCGAAAGAAGCCCCAGCCCTCCACACAATCGGCGTATCAGCCGCGGCGGACCTGGACTGGAGGAAAAGCGAGATGCGAATCGGAGCAGGTAAGGAAGTATAGGCAAGCAGAATCAAGTAAAGTGCAAGTGCGCGTAGGTAGGAGAAATTGTTGAAAAGCACAGAGTAATTCAGCCACACATATACAATTTTAAAAGTATTAAAAACCTAGTAGCTGGGCAGAAAACACTAAATCCTACTGCTGCCAGCTGCACGCGCCCGTTTACATCGGGAATATATAGGTTAATGCCTATGATGCAAACTGGATCGCTAACGCAGCTGAGGAAGCTGAAACTGCGTGGGAAACAGGGGCTCAAATTGGATCATAAATTCAAAGCTGTTCTGAACAGGGGCCCCCAAAATATGTTTGGCCCAGGGCCCCCAGAATCCTTAAGATGTCCCTGAGCATCAGGACAAAAAATATATATTTGAGCAAGCCATAGAATATCCAAACAATCAATGAAAAGGGCTTATTAAATTTGACCCACAACCAATCCTGCCAACAAAATATCAAAAGGAAAAGTTCACGGGTTTCACGCGAAGGCCCCAATGGGAAAATTAATGGCGCCAAACAATAATTATTGGCCGTATCTTCTGGTAGCTCCGAGGTATGCTACCCAACGTGTCCCCTTCAGACTGGAAATCACTGTAGAGACTCTCCCGGTCAGAATTTATGTACACATTGTTTATATTTTGTTTCTGTTATGTCTAATTCTGCTCATAATATTTTACTATATTTTTGAATTTCTGTGTGGGCACTTTATTTTGTTATTTTTATAGTATTTTCACATTTATTGACTGTCTAACAGTTAACCTTTACCTGGAACCATTGTTGTTCATTTAGATTTCATTGCCCCTGGTTCTGGGTCAGTCGGGAGGCCCCTTTTGTGATAAACTGACTGGACTGAAGCACAATATTTTAAATAGGGGTTATTAGGACGAATGTGAGGCTTCTCAGGACTTGGACAGCTGACTGAGCAGCTTGAAAATGTTCCCTCTTAGATGATTGATTTCAGCCTAAATGCCCATTGCTTAGGTCACTAACAGTGGTTCATATTTTCTGCAAAAGAAATTACCCATTGTTAATTGACTGCACCACAATAACGACTATCACTAGAAAGCGAGAGTGGAAAACATGGTACGGTCTTGGAGCACTTTTTTCCCTTGAATTGGGCTTTTAATGCCCCCATTGAGCTTAATGATTTGCGCCAGCATCTCTTGTTCTGTTTCCGAACTTGGCTTTATGTGTCTTGCTTCTAGTTATATACTGTTAGTCACAGGGCGGGGGCTTACTTTATTTTTGCTGGGCTAGCTGACGGGGCAGCCTTCTGTTTGTGGTTTCACTTGGTTGCCTGTGCTGAGTGTTCTTTTGACTTCTTCTCCTGCAATAGTGTCCATCAGAGTCTTCATGGAATCCAGATTGCATGCTTGGGGTTTCCGTTTGGTTACTTGTTCTGCAAGCTCCCTTTTATCCTCTTCTGCAATGGCTTCCCCTGGGGTTTTATGGTGCCAGGGTTACCTGTTTGGGTTGCCATGTGGTCGACCAGAGCAGAGTTGGGTTTTGTTACTTGTTTCTGAGGATTATTGTTACTGCGTAAGTTGTGATTGCTATTTGAGGTGTTGAAAAAGTAGTAGATGTTTTTCTGGACAGCAATTTTAGCCTTCTGCCTTCATGCTTTGGGACGATTCTTCCTCCGTGGACCCTCTGGTCTTTGGTCAAGGGCAATTTGAATTTCCTGGTTCTCATCAAAAGTCTTGTTGCTGATGCTGGAGATAGCCCTGTCTGTGGAGAGATGGTTGAGATGGTTTGCTGAGGTTCCCAAGGTGTTCTCTAACAGGGCTGTAGTGCTCACAAAAACTGGCGGTTCCTGGGGAGTTTGGCCTCTACAGCATTTAAGCATGCTCTCTTTGGCCTCGTGTGCTGATGGTGAACCAACCTGAGTGGGTCACTTGGGACTTGTATGGCCAAGGTTGTGTCTGGTATGCGTTTATATACCAGATTTACAGGCTTCGAGGCCTTCTTGAGGTCACTGAGGATACCTCTTAAGACTGCAGTAAGTGACTCCAATTTGTTCAGGATTGGGGAACAGTGACCAATCGGTTGCATCATTTCTACAGTTTTTATAGCTGTAGGTATGAGATGATTTAGATTTGCTATCTTTGTGTTGATCGGAAAGGTGAACACTGCCATGGTAATCAGAAACTTGATCTGGGAATCAATTTTTATGGGCTGGTAGTTGAGAGCTTCAACTATCAGTTGCAGTCCTCTTAGCAAAGGTGGCCAGACATCTGTTGATTCAGTTGATTTTTCCATGGTACTCACATAGACCGGTTCATGGTTCTCAGTTTAGGATTTGAAAGATCCAGCTGGTTTCTGCCATGTGTGACTATCATTGTCTGCCATTCTGCTGAGGAAAGAGAAGGAGAGTTCTGTGATGGTTTTGTTTTCAAGACATCCGATTTAATTGGACTGTCTAAGTAGACACTGCTGGTATTTGTTTGTGAGTTGTTTTTCTGAACGTTTATTTGGGTGTCATTTACCCTGATGCTTTTGTCTCACTGAGAATCTGTTTCACTACAAATAATTGTCCCCCGGGCCGACAAAGAGGAATTTGTAGGAGTAGAGAATGGGTGTTGAATAGCTCCGCTTTCCATGGCTTCCATTGCTTTAATTATGAGGGATGGGTCTCCACTCTCCTCGGAGTCGGATGGCTGCGATTAGTTGTCTTTTTTTATCTGTGTCTATGTGTACTTGTGCAGAGAAAGTGAACAGAGGTTGGTCTTTTTTGCTCTGTTTACTCTTTTTTAAAGACCAAGAGATGTATTTTATCAGTTCTGTGGAATTCTGACTGAAGGTAATTGCGCTCATCCTATCTTTGGTATTGGTGGATGTGTCACCAGCTGGTTGCACTGCTGCTCCACTAGTTAAAAGGTTGAATTTTGAATGCGGGGAAATAGGTCATCTTGCGAAAGGTTGGATGGGGTGACTTGTTTGATGACAGTTGGTTCCAGGGGTGACAGTAACCCCGGGATATTTAATTTGGATGTAAAGATGGCTGCTGCTTGATCTTTGAGAAAGAATAATTTCTATGAATTTTGGGTTGATGCTTTTTGGATGTTGTGTCCTTGAGGGGGGGGGAGGGGGGAGGGAACAAGCCCATGGTGCTGGATAGATTTTGTGGCTATCCACAAATGAACTGCATCATCAATGACTTCACTGATGGCATCTTTGATGACATCACTGATGACACCATTTTCATATGAAGCTTAGAGTTACTGAGTCTGCAAATGTTGATCCATGGCATGGAAATAGCGTAAGCCCTGGATGCTAGCTTAGTTATGCATGGTGAAGGTGATGTGCTGGATCATTTACAAATCACTAACGTTTGGGATGTAAGTATTATGCCTTGTTAAACAGAGGACGTTTATAAAGAGTGGATGCTTATTTCCAGAATTTCAGAGAAGATTTTGAGGTATCGCTGATTGTTAAATAATGTACAATGTAATAGTGCCCTACTTAGAAGCGCCTTATCTCTCACTGGTGTTTTTACCTGGGCTCTAATGCTGTATGCCCCTGAGGCCATCTAAGGAATGTGTGTAGTGGAGTGTATCTTACTACGAAGTGTAGTCCATAGAGCCTGGAGAAAAGTGTCCTTACATTGGCAAATGTATACCTGTAAACCTTTTCACTTAAAATTGTGGATCACAAGAAATAATTAAGTGGGTAATCTCATTAAGTGTGAATAGAAAATTGCCCTCACCTGTAGTGTGTAGAATTACTTCAAGGCCACAACCCTATTGTACGGTGTCACAATGATTACATGATGTCAAGGGAGATGTCATCAGTGTTGTTGTCAATAATATATAACATGTTATGAGTGATGTAATACGTAAGGTCATAAGCAGGAAAGCAAATTATAGGTAGCTCAGGAAAATATAACTGCTGAATTTCAGTGTCTTTTTTGTTTTAAAACAATTGTTTTTTTATATTATTGCAAGACCTAACAATAACGTCAGTTTAACCTTTGGTTTTTTAAGAATATTTCTGTGATTTTATTTATCATAATCACCTAACTGCCTCACTGAACATAACTTTTTACCATGCCAGTGGAGGGTTGAAGGCAGGATCTGCTCTTCGTTCAGACCCTGTGCCAAACCCCACTTAGGAGGCCAACCCCCCGCTGTGCAAGGACTTCAGCCATGTCCGACATGAGCTTGGCTGCAGGGCTTGGTCTGAAGCCAGGTCATACACCCGACACCCCGAGGTTGCCCAACATCGCACAATGCATGGCCTTTGGCTATGGGCAGCCTGGGTATGGCCAAATGGTCTGGCCACAACCCCCAGCAGGCAGCCACTCCACCACGGGCACCCAACAGCTCAGTGCTTACCAATACTCCACGGTCATGTAACCCAGCACGGACCCTACCCCTCAATGTTCAAAATTAGTTTTTTCACAGTGCTCTAGTGGGTTCACACCGGAGGGCTTGGCTGGGTCCCAAAAAAGCCTCACAATACCACCACAGGAGCCCTGCTAGGTATTACAGGAGTACCACTGGACCTCCGCCATGAAGCGGCTAATGGGAAAAGCCCTCATCAGATTTATCTTTTATTTATTTTTTAATTTGTGGTGCCTGGAGTGTACCGCGAGGCTTCAGTGGGACCAACCATACAGATTTCACTAACTATTGAACCTTAATTTTTCAAAAACGACTGAATACATTTACAAAAAATAACAAAAAGCATGCTTTGTGAGTAAAGATCTAGCTTTCTACCAAATGTGTAATGCTGTTTTTTCTAAAATGCTTCTTAAAGTTCCTCTGGGAAATTGAATGGGAAGACGTGTTTTGAGGCACTCCCTTTTTCTCTGCCCTCACTTGACAGATAACAACAAAGGTTTCCAAGAAGGAGCTATGGTGGATGAACTTTTTTGGGGGAAAGTTTCATGAAGATTTGTCAAACAGCGCCAAAAAACCACTTTTCTTATGGAAACTCTGACTTAACTATAACTGCACATAGGTGATTGCCACTGTGTATATACTCACTGAAAAAACAAAGTTTAAAGTAACATTATAGTTAGGTGAATATGTCAGTGACAATTTTAACGGTTGGAACGTAAAACACACAGAAATGCACTGCTTATGACCTCACATATTACATCACTCATGACATGTTTTATGACATCATTAATGACATCACTGATGACATCTAAAATGACATCATCCAAGCTTCTATTGTACACATTGTTCTATAAACAGGTATAGCATTAGAGTTATGAAAGTATGTGCAAAATAGCTCAGAATATTATGAAGTATCATTACTGGCTGGGTCCTAACTGAGGTGGCGATGTGAGTTAAAGAATGATGATGGAATCAACCCAGATCTGTGACTGGGGGTGAGTGTCTGAAAAGTTTCAGCACTCTGTCCATCATCTTTTTATGTTCGCTTTTTTCGCCCTAAGTCGGCAGGGTACGCCCAGATGTGAGTCACTTGCTTGCTTTGGCATTGGATTCAAGCTAGCCTTGCTGATTAGGGGTGTTACCTCAAAACCGGTCCCTGGATGCTTGTATCCGGTCCAGGGAAGACCTGCCTGGCAGTTGGGGCTGGATTGTTCCCATGAGGCACAGGGTCAAGATTTATTTGCATATGGCTAGGTCTGAACTGGGGTGGCGAAGTAAGCTAAAGAACGATGATGGATTCAACGCAGATCTGTGACTGGGGGTCAGTGTCTGAAAAGTTTTAGCACTTCATCCATCATCTCCTTGTGTTTGCTTTGTTTGCCCTAAGTTGGCAGGGTATCCCCAGACGTGGGTCCCTTGCTCACTTTGCCACTGGATTCAAGTTAGCCTGGCTGATGAGGGATGTTACCCTGAAACCGGTCCCAGAATGCTTGTTTCTGGTCCAGGGAAGACCTGCCTTGGCAGTTCGGGCTGGGCTGTTCCCGTGAGGCACAGAGCCAAAACTGATTTGTATATGGCTGGGTCCGAACTGGGGTGGCCAAGTGAGCTAAAGAACGATGATGGATTCAACCCAGATCTGTGACTGTGGGTGAGTGTCTGAAAAGTTTCAGCACTCCGTCCATCATCTCCTTGTGTTTGCTTTTTTTGCCCTAAGTTGGCAGGTTATGCCCAGACGTGGGTCCCTTGCTCACTTTGGCACTGGATTCAAGCTAGCCTGGCTGATTAGGGATGTTACCTCAAAACTGGCCCCAGGATGCTTGTTTCTGGTCCAGGGAAGACCTGCCTTGGCAGTTCGTGCTGAACTGTTCCCCTGAGGCACATGGTCAAGACTGATTTGCATATGGCTGGGTCTGAACTGGGGTGGCGAAGTGAGCTAAAGAACGATGATGGATTCAACCCAGATCTGTGACTGTGGGTAAGTGTCTGAAAAGTTTCAGCACTCCGTCTATCATCTCCTTGTGCTTGCTTATTACTGCTTTCATACATACAACCCCCATAGGGAAATCATTTGAGATGTCATCAGTGACGTCATAAATGAGGTCATAGAACATGGCATGAGGGATGTAATATGTGAGGTCATAAGCAGTGCATGGCGGGGCGCAAGTTACAGTTAGCTCTGCCAACAATAACTGGTGAATTTCTGTGGGTATGGTTTAGCTCAAAACATTAATGTTGTGACTAACATATTCACCTAACTATAATGTTAATTTAACTTTTGACTTTTTCAGTGATTTTCTAAGATTCTTTCTTTAAACAAAACCAGATCTTTTTATCACTTCCAACTACAACGTTACTTTAACCTTTGTTTTTTTCAGTTAATTTCTTGTTTTTTTACAGGAAGTAAAGTGTTATTACCATACGTAAAGCCAACCCCCCATGGGGAGGGGTTGGCCACAGGACCTTATGTTTTTTTATTAAAGGGGAAGGGTCCAAGTGGCCTCCTCATTGAGCCTTATTAGGCCATGAGGACCCCATCGCCGGGGATTGTTTTTTCAATTAAAGGGAAGGGGTGCTGTGTGGCCTCCCCCTCCCGAGCCTTATTAGGCTCTGTTGACCCCATCCCCCAGGGCCTTTTTTATGAAAGGGGAGGTGAGTTGCGTGGCCCCCGAGCCTTATCAGACCCCATCCTCCGCTCCTGGGCCCTACAACAATTAAAGAGGAGGGGAGCCATATAGCCCTCATCACGAGCCTTATTAGGCCCTAGGAACTCCATCCGCCAGGGACACTACTTAACCCAATTTTACAGAAATAGAGCATTCAGGTTATCCCAGGGAGCCTGGTGGGCCAATTCGTTGACTCCTGTGGAAGCGAGCAAATTGATTGGCTGTCAGCAACATGAGACAAATGTTGCTGGCAGCCGTTACGGAGCTCAGGGACTTAGTCCCCTGTCCTGAAGTGTTAAATAAAAAGAAAATAAGGGAAGAGGGTATGGAATACCCTGTTCCCCTATGCCTCGCGGGGTACAGGGGCACTGCCCCTGGGGCCTAAAATCAGCCAAGATTGTTGTGATCCAGCGGCACATCCGCATCTGCAACAGCATTGCTCAATTATAGGCCGTACAGCCCCCCCTTCCTGAGCCAATAAATGCCCCAGTTAGCCCACCCCTGGGACTGAAATTTGCATAAAAGAGGAGGGGGAACATGTGGACTGGGGACCCCACCCTGGAACGATTTCATTAATAAAGAAGAGGTGGCCACATGCTCCCCCTCGTGGACCCATTATAGGAGCCGGAGAGCCCACCCCAAGGGGCAAAATGCTCCAAAAAAGAGAGACGACCTCATTCCGCGGGTCTGCTATTACATTTTAAGCCCTCTATGGCTCTGGGGCAGACTCACTAGCTATGTCTCAGGGAGCCAACCCCCAGGACATAGCGGTTTTCCTGCCTGCACTGGTGCAGGCAGAGAATCCTGGGTTTGCTCTCACTTGGCTGGAGATTTTTTGATCTCCTGCCATGCTAGAGCAAACACAAAGTCTGCTCCCAGTGGGGGGGAGGGTCTTCATGCCAGTTGTGAGCAGAATTTTGATCTGTTTCTGTGCCCACAGTGACGTAAGCAGGGTAACAGATAAAGAAATAGGTAGCTGCTCTCTGTGGGTGGGAGGAATGCGGGTTCCGAGGAGCCGGCTGAGGCCACGTGGGCCCTGGGGCTCCCCCGCATCCACCCAGCGAGTGTACGGTGGGTGCCCTCGGTGGGCAACAGAGCACCCACCTTTAAAAATGCAGACTCCTGAGGATGGGTGTCCCCGGGATCGGAAAAGTCTCAGGAAGGGGGGGCCATGCAGCCCCTTCTCCGTTAAAAAACTACATCACTGGGTGATGGGTCCCCAGGGCCTTTTTAAGGCTCAGCAAGGGGGGACATGCGGCCCTCCCTTCCCCTTAAACTTAACTACTGGCCCCAGGGGATGGGGCTCCCAGGGTCTTTTAAAGGCTAGAGGAGGGGGGTGCATACTCCTCTCCCCTTATACTTAAGTAGTGAGTAGTGACCCTGGGGGATGGGGTCCCCAGGGCCCTTTCAATGCTCAGGGAGGGTGCCCACACTGCCCCCCCTTTAAAAAAAAACATGCCCCAGTTGAATGGAACCCTTTTTAACCACATTAGGTTCGGTAGATGGGGTCCTTGGGGACAAAATAGGCTCGAGGACCGTGGTGCCCCCTCCTCTTTTAAGAAAAACCAGCCCTGGTGTTTGGGATCCCCAGGGCCTAATAAGGCTCAGGTATGTGTGCCACTTGGCCCCCCTCCTCTTGAAAATACATAGCGCCCTGGGCGATGGGGTCCCCAGGGCCTAATGAGCCTCAGTATTGACCCTGCTCTCTTGGGAACAATCCAGGCCGAAACCAGTTCCAGCATGCTTGTTTCCATTCCATGGAGGACAGAGCCTGGCAGTTCAGGCTGGATTATTCCCTTGGGGAGGAGGGTCATCAAGACTGATTTGCATATGGCTGAGTGAAAACTGGGGTGGTGATCAAAAAAACTATGAATTAAACCCAGATCTGTGGCTGGGGGTGAATGTTTGATTTGTTCAGCATTCCATCCATCATCTGTACTATTTGCTTTTGTCACCTTAAGTGGGAAGGGTATGTCTAGATGTGGGTCTCATGCTCAATGGATTCAAGCTAGCATGGCTGATGATGGGTAAAGCCCTGAAAGTGATCCCAGGATGCTTGATTCTGGTTCAGGGAGGACCTGGCCTGAGAGTTCGGGTTGGACTGTTCCCATTGGGGGCAGGGTCAAGACTGATTTGCAGATGACTGGGTCCAAACTGAGGTGCATGGTGAGCAAGAAAAAGATGGATTAAACCCAGATATGTGACCTAGGGTGAATGTTTGATTTGTTCAGCATTACGTCATCTTTAGTTTTTGCGTATTTCATAAATACAACCTCACTAACACTTCCTTTATAAATGTTATATATATCCCTGAAATATGTCATGAAAACAGATCACAGTGAATGCCCAATAAATATGACATTCTGTAAAGCTGTTAAAACATTTGCATGATTAATTCATAATGGTATTAGCACATTTCATATTTCATAGTATACCTCGCTAACACTTCTTTTACTCAAGTGATATACCTCCCTAATGCACGTTATATCCAGATACATCATGTCCATCAGGAACGTTTCTACTTGTCTCCTCTCCTTCACATTGTGTTTCCCTAGACTAGGGCTCAGTAAGGTCTTCCTCTGATATAAAAACAGAAACAATGTAAAATAAAGTGCAGAAGATCACATTTAGTTGTTAATCCACACTTAAAAATGTTATCTTCTAAAAAAAACATTGTTGCAGGCGAGTTTAAGACTGGTTTCACCCCCACATTTAATCCTTAGCAATTTCCATCTTATATGTTCAGTGGTCTGCTTTCCTAGGTACGGAAAGGTTATTTCTTGCATACAGGAAGTCCTCATGTGGCGTACAGATTTTTTGTTCGGCAAGTATTTCAAATCCGCTAACCTAGCTATATATGTTGTCAACATTCTCAGCTCACCTTCGCAAATTCCTAATTCTTGTTGTACATTTAATATATTTGCTAATCTTTTAAAGATTTTGTGTAGCCTTTGCCTAACAGACGTTGCCTATTTTAATTCACTATTTTAATTTGACGTGCAGGTGAGATTTTTAAGGAATCACCATGGGCATTTATTCTCCAAACTCTAATCACACTTGCGTAAACTAAATAATTCCAAGCTGTTAAGCCCATCTCCATCCGAACAGCCTGAATCATCGAGGAGGGTGGCAGAGTCAAAAGACGTTTCAAGCATCTACCTTCCCCCAGGTCCCAATTAGTTTTTTCACACAAGCTAAGCACTTCCACTCCATATATTGGAGTTGGGGCTGAATCAGCTGGATAGGCGGCTAGGACGGGTTTTAAGAAGGGCCCCTCCATATGCTTTACTAAATTTCTTCAGGCCACTTAGGTTTGAAAGTGCTTTTGCTTGTAATGCTTCAATGTGGTCTCTCCATGTGAATTTATCAGTTAACCACATTCCCAGACACTTATGTTTGTTATCCACCTCTATTTCTGCTCCACCGAGCAACCATTTATGCTTATAGTTCTTTTTTCCAAACGGGAGCACTGTAGATTTATCCAGGATGATTAAAATGTTTTTCGTTTTACAATATTTAGAGCACACATCTAGTTTTCTTTGCTAACCAGTTTCTGTTAGCTCCATAATGATCAAATCATCATCGTTCATCTTTGGGCTGAAACTATTTATTATTTTTAGTGTTTTGGATAAATATTTTAGAAAAAATTAAAATAGCAGTGGCGCCAACACACAGCCCTGCCTAAGGCCATTCCTAATATATATTTATATTTTGTGACAATGAGCTTTGCACATCAAGTTCTAATTGAGCCCAATTATCCCTAAGTATTTCTTGTAAGATTAAAAGCAAACCACTTGGCATTCTCAGGGTTTCCCATAGTAATTCCCAGTCAACCGTATCAAAGGCCAATCAAAAATAGACACACACCAACAGTACAAACGTTCTCTTTGCTCCATGGCTTTATGCGTCATAGCCCACAAGCTGAAACAGTGGTCAATAGTCAAGTGCACCTCCTTAAAACCACCTTGCTTCAAGGGGATTATAAATTTGGTCTCTGGCCATTCTTTCAACATCCCCAACAGAATCCTGAGGAGCTTTTCCCTCCCAAATCTAAGAGGTTTATTTGCCTATAAATTTTAAGGGCAGTTGCATGACCTTTTTTAGAGATGGGTTTATTCACCGATCCATTCTAACTAGTAGGAAAACATCTTGTATTTATAATTCTTTGAAATAGCAGGTAAAACAAGCTGGATCACCAATGATTCCAATGTACAATTTCCCCCGGTAGATTATCCAGTTCAACTGCTGTTGTCAATTTTTGTCCTGATATGGTTGCCTTGATTGTCCTCAATGAAAACTGCTTCCTTATGTCATCTTCTACATGAAATCTACAAGGGCAAGGACTGTTTGAAGTCCTGGTGTTGTAAATTCTTCCAGAAACTGTATCACGGTATCTTCTCCTACTATACACCTGAACTTTGCCTCTGTCTTACCAAGCCCGTGCTGGACCAAATCCCAAAAACTCTTAGGGGCATATCAGCAAGGTGAGGCGATAAAATTATCGCCGCTTTTGCGGCCGTTTTCGGCCGAAAAGCGGCGATAATCATATCGCCTAATTAGCAAGCTCACGCTAACGCATGAAAACTTGCATTAGTTGGGAATTCCTAACGCCCAGCTTTGCATCTCTAATGAGATGCAAAGTGGGCGTTCCTGACCTGACATGACAGGAGAAATGTCGCTAAGCAACATTTCTCCTATCATCAAGCCCCACGCTATGAAGCATAGCGGCAAGAAAAGTAGCGATAACCCCTGTCATCGCTACTTTTCTTACGCCTGCTTCAGGACTGATTTAGCCATGATATCCTTTGGAGGGAGGATATCATGGCTAAGTTTGTGAGTCCCTATCATCAAGCTAACGCCACATTGCGTGAGATTATCGCTGGGTTTCCAGCGATAATCTCACGTTAGGCAGTTAGCGTTAGGATTTTTATCGCTTTTGAGATAAGCGTTGCTGATAGCACGCTATCTCAGCGATAAAAATCCACGCTAGCCGGCGATAATTATCCTAGCACTAAGTGCGCTAAGCGATAATTATCGCCGGTTGTTGCTGATATGCCCCTTAGTATTGTAGCTTTAATCACTACTATCTTGACTTTCCATCATTTTTCTTGGTGGATCCTTTTCTTATTCCCAATTAACCCTTTATACTCTCTTCCAAGGTTAGTAAGTAGGGCTTTGGCCTCAGTATGTCTGAGGAGCCTTGTTTGTTTTTCCATTTTTCTTATCTGCCTTTTAAGGCTCCAACACTCTACATCAAACCGGTGTTCAAGCATGATTGTCGTTTCCCCTGTTATTTTCCCTGGTTTAATAATCCCTCAAAAATGCTACCATCTAGTTTATTATTTGTTCAAACCAGCATACAAAATGTACGGGTACCTCTTATTGTGTTACCATTTTATAATATGCTGATAATTTTTTTGCAAGGTTAAATGCTTTAATTTATTTTTGTTGTTAAGCGTCTGGGACAATGCATATCTAGTGGGAGCATCAACTCTCTTTTATGACGTGTTCCCAACTTTCACACTACATGTAACGAATGGTGATCACTACCTCCCATTTGAAGAACTTCAAATTCAAACACATACTTATGGGCTCAAGCGTACATGAAGGCATAATCAATTGAACAGTTCTGATTACCATATATACATGTTTTCCTTGCTGGAATATCAATTGGTGTAAGACAATTTAAGCTAATTAGACCACTGGAGGAGTGGAAGTTTAACAAAGATAGTGCGGCGTGAGGAGGAATCCCTTACACGGCTGTCCAATTTCATCAAACAAATATATTATCTACTTAGTAGCCAAATATACTGAAACTAGATTATAACGGACGACCCAACCAGAGTTGGATGCTATCACTATATTGCTCTGGGTCTGAAGAGCTATATCATAATACACTCTCCACTGGAGGCTCACAATTTAAGTCCTCCTTTGTACCTGGCTATAAACAGTGAAGGCTCCACAGCCTCAACAGCAACAGAAAAGAACTGAGGGGCATATCAGCAACAACCGGCGATAATTATCGCTAAGCGCACTTAGGGCTAGGATAATTATCGCCGGCTAGCGTGGATTTTTATCGCTGAGATAGCGTGCTATCAGCAACGCTTATCTCAAAAGCGATAAAAATCCTCACGCTAACTGCCTAACATGAGATTATCACGCAATATGGCGTTAGCTTGATGATAAGGACTCACAAACTTAGCCATGATATCCACCTTCCATAGGATATCATGGCTAAGTCAGTCCTGAAGCAGGCGTAAGGAAAGTAGCGATAACAGGGGTTACGCTACTTTTCTTGCCGCTATGCTTCATAGCGTGGGGCTTGATGATAGGAGAAATGTCGCTTAGCGACATTACTCCTGTCATGTCAGGTCAGGAACACCCACTTTGCATCTCATTGGAGATGCAAAGCTGGGCGTTAGGAATTCCTACGCTAACGAAAGTTTTCACGCGTTAGCGTGAGCTTGCTAATTAGGCGATAAAATTATCACCCCTTTTCGGCCGAAAACGGCTGCAAAAGCGGCGATAATTTTATCGCCTCGCCTTGCTGATATGCCCCTGAGTATTTTAACTCAGAGATATAAGAAATCCCCTCTGATCTATTGTGGCCCCTTTTTTCCTGCCGAAGACACGGTCCTGTGCCGAAACGCGAGTAGAATGACAAGTTGTGATCATTGTGCCACATTGTTCTTTGATGATTATGAAAATCAGATATCAATTGTTATTATCTCTGTGAACAATACTCTAATAATAAGATGTGTTTTTTATTGTATGTTGTTGTATAATGTGTGAATTAGGATATGTATGAGCTAGTATGAATGAGGTGATCTTTTAAAGTATGATGGAGCTGTTTCTTCACCATTTCTATTGTCCTTTATCGTGTGAATATGTTAACATATAAATTCATAATAAACTTATTTTCCCCATTACATAACAATGTTTTTTTAGACTAAAACAATATTTATGTATGTAATAAATATTGTGGGAAAACTATACATACTTATGTTTATCTGTTAATCACTGTGACTCTTGTGATTGCAGTGAAGAGAGACTACTTGAAACCTGGAACTCAGTGCTGATCAGTCATTGTACTGAGCAGGTCCAATTGCATTGTGGAGGCATTTTCCTTGCGTCGGTGTGTTGCTTACATGATGACTAAGCCGACAGGACAAGCAGTTGCTGAAAACGCTCATGCGAATGTGAACAGCAGGGCGGACTGGGAACCTGAAGCAGCCCTGGCAATGTTGACGAACCAGCCTCCCAGCTGCTTTTGTTACTGGGGCTCCCAGTAACAAAAACTGCCCCCTTCACTGCAAAATCGGCCCCCACCCTTCCAGCCTTTCAGGGAAATGCCCGATGTCCACTACGGCCAGTCTGGCCCTGGTGAACAGGCTGCAGAACCTAGAGTGGTTCAGGCGATAATGCTGATGCACATGTTGTGCATGCTTTTAAATCGGCAGTCTCATTTCTGGGAAGAGGCTGTCATATTTATTGAGAAGGGTGCATTATACGTCCAGTGCATCTGTCAAGTGACACTCTGCTCAGGTGTAATGGATGACAGTGGGAGGATGTTATTTTCAACCATCATTCTCCATGCCCCATGAGCAGTGGAAGAGAGCAAGGGTAGTCCATCTTTTACTGGATCCCCTTACTGCCCAAAGCCCTTATGGTTCTAAAATGTAGTGAAAAAATAGACATCTTGTTTTTAGAGATTTTTAAAAATATGTTCATGAACATTAGTGTTAGAACTGGGGGTCTCTGGATGGCAGAGGCAGTTACCTTAGTCCAAATAGGGACCCTTGCTTCTAGTCAGGGAAAGGAGGGACACCCTTTTTGATAACCCCTGCTCACCCCCTGGTAGCTTGGCACAAGCAGCTAGGCTTATATTCAAGGCAATGTGTAAAGTATTTCCAACCACACTCCCAGTGACACAGTGATAACACCACAAATGGACACCATACTGATCTATGAAAATAGCGGTATCTTTATCAAGAAGAAAAATACGGTAAGACCAAACGATAAATATCCAACATATGCGTATTCGTAATATTTCGCTTTGCCGGTTATTAGGCCAACAAACACTTGTAGGTTCTTGCGGTATTAATGAGCAGTTCATGATGTTCAAATGGGGAAACAACCTTTACAACGCAACTTTTACAACGCACTACCTTTACAACGCATTTTTTACAACGCATAATCCATTACAACGCATGACATTACAACGCATGACACTACAACGCATTTTTAAAAACTACCTTTACAACGCATTCCATTACAACGCATACTACCATTACAACGCATACCATTACAACGCATAATATTACACTACACTATCCAACACTTACCCTACTGTTGCACCCCCTGGAGTTAGAATAGTAATTTTTACCACTATACTATCCAACACTTACCCTACTGTTGCACCCCCTGGAGTTAGAATAGTAATTTTTACCCCTATTCTATCCAACACTTACCCTACTGTTGCACCCCCTGGAGTTAGAATAGTAATTTTTACCCCTATACTATCCAACACTTACCCTACTGTTGCACCCCCTGGAGTTAGAATAGTAATTTTTACCCCTATACTATCCAACACTTACCCTACTGTTGCACCCCCTGGAGTTAGAATAGTAATTTTTACCCCTATACTATCCAACACTTACCCTACTGTTGCACCCCCTGGAGTTAGAATAGTAATTTTTACCCCTATACTGTCCAACACTTACCCTACTGTTGCACCCCCTGGAGTTAGAATAGTAATTTTTACCCCTATACTATCCAACACTTACCCTACTGATGCACCCCCTGGAGTTAGAATAGTAATTTTTACCCCTATACTATCCAACACTTACCCCACTGTTGCACCCCCTGGAGTTAGAATAGTAATTTTTACCCCTATACTATCCAACACTTACCCTACTGTTGCACCCCCTGGAGTTAGAATAGTAATTTTTACCCCTATACTATCCAACACTTACCCTACTGTTGCACCCCCTGGAGTTAGAAAAGTAACTTTTACCCCTATACTATCTAATACTTACCTTAAATGCAATTTAATATTATGCGTTGTAATGGTATGCGTTGTAAAGGTAGTATGCGTTGTAATGGAAATGCGTTGTAAAGGTAGTTTTTAAAAATGCGTTGTAGTGTCATGCGTTGTAATGTCATGCGTTGTAATGGATTATGCATTGTAAAAAATGCGTTGTAAGTGCATGCGTTGTAAAAGTGTGCGTTGTAACGACATACATCCGTTCAAATGCAGTCCTAATGCAATGCTATGCAGTTCGCAATGCAGTTCGTATTGTCAGACTAATGCAAGAATAATTCAATCCTCAATGCAAGTAATCAGGCAGTTCGTAATGCAAGAATAATGCAATCCTCAATGCAAGTAATCAGGCAGTTCGTAATGCAAGAATAATGCAATCCTTCAATGCAAGTAATAAGGCAGTTCGTAATGTAGGAATAATACCAGGCCAATCGACGGTATTGGCACGGGCAACAATAGGCCCCAACCACAGTCAACAGTCCTGAACTTCCGAGGGCGGCCCCGGTACTGCGGGACAGGTCGGGGACGCTCAAGGACTCAGCAAGTCTAACGCGATACAGCAGGAGAGAGACGGGTGCACTCCTGTACTCCTCCTGCACGCCTCCCCAGGCCACACACGCTTGCGGCTCCCGACCGGAGTCCAGGCCTTACCTGGGGGATGCGCTGCCTCACTCTCTCCCGCTCATCGGACGTCCTGCTGGGCGCTCCCGATGACGACGCAGCTCCGATGCAAGACGATGCTGTAGCCGGACAGGTTACGGCACTGCCATCTCCGTTACTGACGATCTTGTGCAGATTCCTCTTGCGAACAATGATCACGATTACCTCACAACTTCCTGGGCTTTACGAAATCCTTTAGCACTATAGTCTATACTTCGGTGGGAAGAATAAGCGCCTGGAATTATCCCGAGACTCTGACTTTCTGACTCTGAAAGGTCTGACCTAATGTATTGTGCAGTGACCTTGAATAGTGAAATGTGAAGCTAATGTACCATGCTGCATCCTTGAACATTAAGCCTTGAGAAAGCCCTGGCCCGATACTGAGCCATAAGGGTGAAACACGTGTCGGCTGTTTACTTCTGCTTCAAATGTGCTTGATCGCTTTATTTGAAAAAGATAATCCTGAATGATTTGATTACCTGAAACAGAAGTCCTTCGCTTGAACAAATAAAATAATAATTTGGACTTACCAATCTATACTGATTTTCTTGTCCTTTAAACCTAATTGAGAAGGAGTGAATTGACTCACAACTGAATGAATGATCACGATTACCTCACGACTTCCTGGGCTTTACGAAATCCTTTAGCACGTTGAGGCTCGGGCCGGCGGCGGCGATCTTGATCCGCAGCCTCAGTTACGATGACGCCTCTGGCCATAAACAGCTACACAGCAGCGTGGATGATAATTCACGCTGCGGGGGCACTGCAGTCATGGGGCACTTTCCAACCAGCGCCACGGCTCCTACGGCAGTCTCAGGCTGCACATGCACAAAGTGTCGCTGAGACTCAGTTGGGCTTCGGGCCACACAGTCCCGGGGCAATGCTTACGATGGTCTCAGGCTGCAAAAAGCACACGCCCACAGCGTCGCTGAGACACACTTGGGAACTTTGATGTTCCTGAGTTTCCACAACAGGGAGCCAGCTCTCCTCGGGCCCTTGGAGACAAAGTTACTTCGGGACACAGCACACAGCAAGGTTCTTTCAAGCAGGGGGACACAGCACACAGCAAAGTCCCTTAGCCTCTCCTTAATTAAATCAGCAAACTGCAGGCCAGCCCCAGAACACACAGCAAGGGTCATTCCTTCTCTTCAGTCTCTTCAGCTGTTCTTCCATGGCAGAGGTTCCTCTTGACCACGAAGTAGTTTCAATCCTTTTCAGTCTTGATCAGTGCAAAGTTCATGGGTTTCAGCTCTCATAGTTATACCCCTAAATGTCTTTGAAGTCTTTGTGTTCAGGGGGCACTGACCCCTGTCCAAACCAGTTCTGGGTGTCTTCCTGCCAGTGGCACCTTCTTCCTTTGATAGTGAGGTCTGGTTCCTCAGACACCCAGCAGGAGGTGGAACAATTCTTTTATGGCAGCAGCCCAGGCCTCTTCACATCCAGGGGGCTACTCCTCCCCCCTACACTCCAGTTGCAGGTCAGCCTGTTGCTGTCTCACCTACTCCTCCCCCGGGTCAAGACACTTCCCAGATCCTATCACATTCAAATTCAGACAGACAATCCACAACCCGGCAGAGACACACAGAATTGTTAGAACAAAAAAAATAGCCACTTCTAAAAGCATGGTTTCTAAACACACAATTCAAGCCACCTTTACAAAAAGATGTGTTATTAAATTGTGAGTTCAGGCACACTAAACTTCACCTCTCCATCTTAAGCCTATGGGAAGATAGGCTGGAAACATATTACACTGCCTTCCCCATTCTGTCCTATGGGCAAGATGGCCTTGCAACAGTGAAAAAACGAAATGGAGAGTATTTCACTGTCAGGATATGGCACACACCTCAGTACATGTCCCACCTTTCACAGACACTGCACCCTGACCAGGGGGGTACCTTGGGCCTACCATAGGGGTGTCTGATGTAAGGCCTGGCAAGTGGGTGCACTTGTTAGGACAACATGGCAGTTAGAAAACTGCTTGCAGGCACTGCAGTGACAAGCCTGAGTTCTCTCTTGAGGGCTACTTATATGGGTGGCACAATTAGTGCTGCAGGCCCACAAGTAGCATTTGTATTACTAGCCCTGGCACACAAAGTGCACTTTACTTGGGACTTTACTAGTAAAACAAATATACCAATTATGGACAACCAATTACCATAACACTTTATACAGGGAGCACTTGCACTTTGACACTGATCAGCAGTGGCAAAGTGCCCAAAGCATCTAAGTTGGCAACACCATGTCAGACAAAAGGTCTAGGGGGAGGGCAAAAAGTTTAGGGAACTTTAGCAAAAAAGGACCAAGACCAACAATTAGTATAATTGTGATGTTTCATGTGGTCATAGTGAAACACTATATTTCGGAAAAGAATGTTCCATGTTCTAAGGACATGTAATCAGGACCCATCTGAACATGGGTGTTGCCTATGCCGACCAGAGGTGTTTGTGATTTATACAAAAGTTGTAATCCTTAAAATGGTGCCACATGGACTATTACAAGTCTGAAGATGTTCTATGTGCCAAAGGATTCATGAATTGAGGTAAAGAGAGAGAGAAAGAGTGTGTGTGTGTGTGTGCATGCATGCATGCATGTGTGTGTGTTTTGCTTGATGTTTGCAATCATTAACATGGTGCTAAGTGAAAACTATATGTCCGAGACTAAGGAAACATGCAATAGGGGAATACCAGAGTGTGGGCTTCACTCTTGTCAACCTAAGTGTGTGTAATGCATCCAATGTTCAGAACCACAATCCTAGTCAGTATAAGTCAGATACACACCCTACACAGCCTCTAGTAGCTTGCCACAGAGCAGTCAGGCTTAACTTAAGAGGCAATGTGTAAAGTATTTGTGCAGCACTTCAAACAGTAAAAAGTTAAATCGCCATACAGGAAGATACCACAACTAGTTAGAAAATAGATCTTAATTTATTGAACAAAGTAAGACCAAAACCAGAAATATCCAATAAGTATATCCAGAGTTATGAATTTTTAAAGAATAAACTGAAATGTAGTGCTTAAAAGCCTAAAGTGCCACCCACGGCTATCTTGTCACTCTAGACCATGTCATATGGAAAAGTTCAGGCCAACTACGATGGAGCATGGGTCGGATTCAGGGACCAGCCTTGGTCCACAGAAACAGTACCTTGGTTTGCAGTTGTGTCGATGCCAAGGACGAGATGCGAGGAGCAAAAGAGGTGAGGCATCGGTGTAGATAGATGACCAGGATGTAGGCAATGCGTTGCTCCGAACCGCACAAAGTCAGAGATGCATCTGGAATGGAGGTGATGCTCCGCGCCATCAGGGATACAATGTTCTTGATCCTTGCAGCAGAGGAGATGCGTCAGATCTCGTAGCAGTGGCAAAGTGTCGTCATCGAAGGAGATCCACCGGTTCCGAACCATGCAAGGACGTCAATGTGTGGGTTATTACTGGAAAAGCACTTTATACCCACTTCTAAGGGTCCACAACTGGATTGCCACTATTTGGCAAGCAAGACTCTCAGATGACAGAGTCCATGTGCTGTAGCAGGTGAGTTGGCAGTCTTTTATGTCCCAGCGACTTAAATCAGAAGGGAAGCCAGCAAGCCCTTGCAGTCACTTTGGTTCTGGGTTGGAGAGATGCAGGTTCAGTGCTTCTCACTCCCAGGTAAGAGGGCAACAGGCAGCAGGTCAGCAAAGCAGGAGTCTAGTAGAGTAGCAGTCCAGCAGAGTGGCAGTCCTTGTAGCAGCACAGCAGTCCTTCTTCCTTGCAGAGTATCCACAGGTCCAGACGTGTACTGAGTAGGGTGGTGTCAGAAGTCCAGTACTTATACCCAGTTGTGCCTTTGAAGTGAGGGAGCCTTCAAAGAGAGGCCTTTGAAGTGCAGAGAGTCCCTGACCTTTCTGCCATGGCTTCAGACTCACTACAGGGGGTATTCAGGTGTTTGTGTGGGAACAGGACACAGCCTATTCAGGTGTAAGTGTCAGTTCCTCACTCCTATACTGCCGAGGAAGGCCCATCAGGATGTGGATGGCCCATCAGTCACACCTAAGCTCCCTTTGTGTGTGGTTATTTAGAGGGAATGCACAAAGCCCAGTTGTCACCCACCCCAGATGTCCCACCCTAGACGTGTATTTAGAGACAAGCAGAAGGCACCAAATGGTTCAAGTAAGAAAATGCCAACTTTCTAAAAGTCATCAAATGTGGGGCCAGGATGCACACCTTTTCTTAAAGTTTTTCCAAAACTTGCTCACTGCTTCTTTCTTTGCGTGCAGATTGGTGAGTGCAATGCCCAAAAAGCACCCTTCGATCATAACACCATTACCATTTTTGTCCCAATTTTATACTCGTTCATTTTACATGTTATTCTTTTTTTCAACTTTTCTTGTTTTCAACATCGCTTAAATTCCACACGCGGAGTGAAAATGCTATTTCCCAAGTTTCTGATGTTCCCACTGTGTCCTTCCGGACCTCTTTGAAAGAACACGATTAGAGCATGCTTCATTCATGGCAGCGTTTATTCACTAAAAACCCAATGCATTTCGTGCATGAAAGCACTTCTTCAGTGGTCACTAAAATCAATAAAGAACAGTCATCAGTTAATACAATAACTATCGCTACACACATATTTAGCTTTATGCTCAACTGTTTCAATACATTATACCCAGTCTTTTTTTAAAAAAAATGAAACCCCTCCTTTCTTTCAAACCAGCAACAGTGGGTAGAAGGAAGGGTTAAAAACTAGAGGGAGGGTGGGGCGTAGATATGCTTGGGTTGTAGTTGCTTTGAGGATGGAAGGCTTTTAACGGTTCAGGGCAGGTACGTGTACAGTTCGCTAGCAAGAATATGGTCGAGGGGAGTAAATCGAGAGCATTATTAAGTTAATATGTACTGGGAAGAAGTTGATAAGGGCGAACGTATGGATCGATGGTGGGTCTAAGAACAAGGATGTGTTTATTGGAAGATGTGGGAGGGTTACAAGAGATTGAAGGGTAGGTTACACAATGTTTGGTGTATGTTTAGAAAAGGGTTTGTTAGTAGAGGGGAGGAGGGGAGCTGTTAAGCTAAATACACTGCATTGAGACTGTTAGGAAGCAGGGATGAACAAGGTCTGTACCAGTATGAAGGGAGTGAATGATAGAATCAGGAGGGAGTGAGGGTTGTGATATTGGCACATTTTGAGCGTAAGGGGTAAACTGTTGCTTGTTTGAAAGAAAGGAGGTGTTTCGTTTTTAAAAAAAAAAGACTGTTTGGGTATAATGTATTGAAACAGTTGAGCATAAAGCAAAATATGTGTGTAGTGATAGTTATTGTATTAACTGATGACTATTCTTTATTGATTGTAGTGACCCCTGAAGAAGTGCTTTCATGCACGAAATGCATTGGGTTTTTAGTGAATAAAAGCTGCCCTGAATGAAGCATGCTCTAATCGTGTTCTTTCAGAGAGGTCCGGATGGACACAGTGGGAACATCAGAAACTTGGGAAATCGCATTTTCACTCCGCGTGTGGAATTTAAGCGATGTTGAAAATAAGAAAAATGGAAAAAAAGAATAACGAGTAAAATTAACGATTATAAAATTGGAACAAAAAAAGGGATATGTTTATGAAGATGTGGCCTAGGTAGGCATAACTAAGCAGTGCGATTGGTTGGGGTTAGAAGTCGCCCCGTTGTAATGGTGTTATAACTTTCTTAAAGTGGCATTTTCAGAATGACAATTTTAAATCGAACTGCACCATAACTCAGGATTTTACATTAAGATTCCAGAAACACCAAGCTTGGGGGTCCCATGTCTTCCCAATTAGAAATTACATTTGTAAGATATAAATAGGCAATCCTAATGTTAACCTATGGGAGAGATAGGCCTTGCAGTAGGTAAAAACAGAGTTAAGATCTTTTTAACTACTAGGATATGTAAACCTTAAAAGTACATGTCTTACTTTTTAGATACCCTTCACCCTGTCCTTGGGCAGTCCAGGTCTACCTTAGGGGTGACTTATATGTATAAAAAGGAAGGTGTGGGCCTGGCAAGAGGGTTAACATGGCAGTATAAGAGCTACGTAAGTGGGTCGCACAATCAGTGCTGCAGGCCAACTAGTAGCATTCAATTTACAGGCCCTGGGCACATTGAATGTAGTGGTAAAGTGCCCAGAGTCCTAAAGCCAGCAACAATTAAGTCATCAAAAACAGGAGGTCTGAATTAAAAAAGTCAGTGGAAACCATGCCAAGGATTCCAGGTCTAACATAGTGGATTATAGTTCACTACAAGTAACAATTTAACTTTTCTAGTTAGATCCCGTAAAGATTTCAGTAATTTAAACCATAGCTCAACCCCTGGTAGCTTTAGCACAGATCAGACAGATTTATCTTGAGAAAATGTGCAAAGCATTTAGAAGCACCAAATCAGTTAACAAGTTGAAAACACAACACAATGAAAATCCCACTCCAACGTACCTAAATAAAGGGTAAATGTATGAACAAAATTACAACAAAACAAACAAATCCAATAAGGGGAGCCAGAGATATGAATCTTTAAAAGTGTTAATCGCCGACTGAGGTGACCCGGTTGTGCCTGACCGGGAACCTAGGTGTGAATTAAGGTCAACCACGATGGAACATGGGAAGGATACAGAAACCAAGCTTGGCCCTGTCAGAAGTTCTACCTTCTGACATAGTCTCTGAAATGAAAGCCAAAAATTCTTAGTGGGGCAGTGCAGCAGGATGTGGTCAAGAAGGGCCCACGAGGTCAGACAACTGTCACACGATGGCTTGGTGCAGCTGTTGATTGTTATCAGAAATGTTACAAGCTGTAAAAATTCAAAATTTGTGTCCTAGAAAAGTCCCTTGCCAGTTGGGGCCTTCACCCTGTGAAGCTATCTCAGTTTCGATGTATTCACTTTTTTGGAGCTTGAGTTTCTTCAGTAGAGCAAGACTGCAGGCTGTAGCTGAACAGTGCTCCTCAAGGCCAGATTCCTTCTCCACAACATGCCCTTGAAGTGGATTTGTTGCAGCAGAAAATCTCCGAATGGGAGCAACCTGAATTTTTGGCCCAGCAGCACCGCACCTTTATCGGATTGACATGCCAGGATTTTCCCAGTCTTGAAGGGTTCTTCTGCAGCCAAAATGTTTTGAAGGACTAGGTTTTTCAAGATGTTAGGATTACTATTTTGACACAGCAAAGGATAGAAGGACCTCAGTAACAGCACTTGGTGGTCAGGACTCACTTCAACAGAAGCCACAGCAGTGGCCAGGGAAGGTCTTCTTGAAATTGGTTAGCTCGGCTGTACCAGGGAAGTGGGCTTCTTGCAGCTTTGTGTCACTGTATCTTAACAGGAGGTCAGCCAACTGACCTTTGGAGTCCTTTTCTTTGTCTTGTATACAAGTGTGAGCAAGTCCAGCCTTTCAGGTCTCCTCGCAGGTCTCATAAGTAGGTAACTCATGGCTGCTTCCTAACAGGATCAAGTCCCCATTGGTAACTCTACCCACTTTTGCAGCAGTTCCTATTTGCGCTATTGCAAACAAGTCCACAGCGCTGGTCATCTCTCAGAGGAACAGAACACCTCCCATACCAAAGACCTTTGTCTCAACTCTGGGAGCAAGGGGCTATTCTACTCGCGGGTGATAGTTGGAAGCTCATACAAATGGGCTTCTAGAGGATTTAGGTGGGTAGAACATGACTTTTTAAAATTACATTAGGCAAAATATTTATTACAAAATGAAGTGGGCTAGTAATAAATATTTTAAAAAGACCATGTATTAACTTTTTAGCTATTTGCTAGAAGGAGAGAATATTATTTAATTGTAATATTATATATTAATGCTTTCCAGTGGAGCAGCTAAATCTGCTATAGTGAAAATAGCTTTGGGGGCTTTGTCAATGTAAGAATATATTTACATTAAACGTTTACATGGCCTATTTTTAAATGCCAAGCACTCTGCCTCATGGTCATTTAGGCCAACTTAGGGGTGACTTATTAATATTTAAAAGGATGATTTAGGCCTGTTAAAGGAGGTTATTTTGACAGGTCGAATTTGAAGTTTTCCAACTGACAGACATGTTATAGTGGTGATGTATCACACAAAAGAGAGAGGTAGAGGTTTACAGTCTACTGTACACACTCCAAAAACAAATAGAAGCACACAATAAAAGCACTGCAGCATGTCTCCTCTTCATCTTCACTTGAATAAGAGATCCTGTCCCATAGGAACCATAAAGACAAAGATTCACCCACGCTGTGTATAGGAGCGGCTGCCAGGGTTACCTTCGCCGCTCCTATACACAGCCACATGATTTTCTTGTCTGCTCGGGTCTGGTGTTCTAGTGCCGGGTCTCAAAGTCCCAGAAGGACCCCTGCTATGGTGGTCGGGACAGGGTATCCTAGCCAATCTTTAATGTGTGCAAGTATTTCTTCACAGAAGGGGCGGATAGTTGGGCAGTCCTTCCAAATGTGTTGGAAATCCTAGCAACCCGCATCCTCTCCAGCATCTGTCAGAGGTAGCGGGAAAGATTTGCCTAAGCCTAGAGGGATGGAGATACCAGTCCATCGTAGTCTTAAGATGGGCCTCCTGTAGTTCGGAGGAATGATTGAATCGTGTAATGTCTGTCCATCGGTGTTCCCATTCAATGTCAGAGATACCCCGTTGTAGGATATTTTCCCACATTGACATATATCGTGGTCTCGGGGAAAGTGTAGTGGTGAGAAGAAATTTGTATATAAATGAAATCGCCCCCCTCATACTTGTGGTCTTAGTGAGGAGGGATTCAAACTTTGTGAGAGGGCGGGTAGCCGCTTCACGTACTTGCGGCGTAAGGGCCCAATGCATCAATTGGGTGTAATGGTATCGCTCTGTATCTCCTACGCCATAATCTCGCTGTCAGTTATCGAAGGTGAGGGAGTCAAAGTTGTGATAAAGGTGAGTCAAAGCAAGGCATCCTCCCTCCCTCCAAGCATCGAAAGGTCCCTCTTGAATGCCCGGTGGGAATGCTGGGTTAAAATGCAGTGGCGTAATTGGTGAAGGGAAAGAAGTCCATCTGTTGTCTCCCGCTACCGCGTCCCATACTTTCAGTGTGGTGCGTGTGGGTGTCGCAATGTAGGCGTTCTTGGACCTATCTTTTTTAGGGCGCCAGGCCAGATCCCAGATAGTCCTCCCAGTCACACTATGATCCATATGTAGCCAATGTTTGTCGGATTCCCTTTTTGACCACTCGACCAAAACTCTTAACTGTGCTGCTTTATAGTATAGTTGAATGTCTGGGAGGCCTACTCCACTCCTCGTGCGGGAGCGCCGCAGCAGTGAGAAGGAGAAACGGGCACGTCCCCCTTGCCAAATGAAATGCAGGATCATAGTTTTAACTTGGCGGAAGAAATCTCTCTCTAGTTCTATGGGCAGAGCCTGGAATAGATAAAGAAGCTTAGGGAGGAGTGTCATTTTCACTGCATGTATCCGTCCGAGCCATGATAAGAATAGGGGTTTCCACTTTGTGAGTTCCATCTGGATTCGAGTGAGAATGGGAGGAAAATTAGCCGTGTAGAGCCTTTCTACCTTCGGTGGCAATTGGACTCCCAAGTATTGTATGGAGGAGGAGGCCCATGGGAGGGGGCTAAGAGGTTGGAGCCTGCGTACCACCGCCTGCGGTAATGTGAGGTTGAGGATATAGGATTTACAAAAATTTATTTTAAAACCTGCGACTGATTCGTAATGTTCAAGTTCCGTCTACAAAGCTGGAAGAGATGCGGACGGTTCAGATAGAGACAGGAGAACATTGTCTGAGAATATGGAAATTGTATGGGGTTCCCCAGTGAATGGTATTCCCTGTATAATGGGATTAGCTCTAATTGCCATTGCCAGGGGCTCAATGCTAAAGGCAAAGAGCAGGGGCGAGAGGGGACACCCCTGCCTAGTGCCTCTAGAGTGGAAGAAGGAGGATGAGCGTACCCCGTTGACCACCACTCTAGAGCGAGGTTGCAGATAATTAGCTCGAATCATGGTTAGAAATTTAGAGGAGAAACCGAATGCCTTAAGGGTGTGAAACAGGAACGTCCAGTCGACCCGATAAAAGGCTTTCTCCGTTTCCAGGACCACCAAAACAGCGGGTATCTGACGTCTGTTGGCCTTCTCAATGAGGTGGGTAATTCTACGGGTGTTATCGTGAGTTTGGCGGCCTTAAATGAACCCGGATTGATCAGGGTGTATGAGGTCAGGCATGAGGTCGTTCAGTCGTTTGGCTGTAATGAAGGAATACAATTTAGCGTCTAAATTTAGGAGCGCGATGGGGCGTTATTACGGGTTTCGGTATCACCGAGATCATGGCCTCGGTCATGGATGCAGTGGACTCGCCAGCTTCTTGTAGAGCCGCGTGAGGTAAGGGCAGATGTCAGGGGCAAAGGTTTTGTAGAAAAGAGCAGTATACCCATCCGGGCCTGGGGTTTATTTATGGGGTTTAAGGGCTTTAATAGCAAGAGTGACTTCTTCATGAGTAATGGGCGCGGAAAGTAACTTGTTCCATTCATTGGAGACCTGAGGTAGGGGCATTGCCAAGAGATATTCCTGTTGGGCATCCAAATCCAAGTCGTCTCTAGAGTAAAGAGCTTCATAAAATGAGCCAAACATCTCGGCTTTGTCTTCATCCCTGTGTGTAACCTCCCCGGAGGAGCCCTGAATTCCGCCTATGTAATCCCTCTCCCGTTTATCTCTGAGGGCCAGATGTAGGTAATCCTGAAATACCAAGTCCTTACTAGCGATTTTTACCGAATCACTATTAAGGTATTACAGATGTACGTAAAAAATCGGTAAAAATTACCGATTCGGTAATAAGCGGTAAAAATTAGCGATTCGGAAAGAATCGGTAAAAATAAATACCAATTCCCCATTACCGAATCGGTAACACCGATTCCTTCATACCGAATCGGTAATTAGGGATTCGGTAATGTAAAATAATCGGTAATTGTTGAATCAGCCAATCCTGTGCATCCACATTACCTCCCAAACAGGAATTGGCCACACCCATGCAGCTGCACTGATCCTGAAGCTATTTGTGAGGCAGGGAGTACAGCAAACAAGCCAGGACCAACTCAACAAACTATTTCCTGACAACACTGTGCAACCATGGACAACCAGGAGAGGGAGAAGGATGCAGCTGAAAGAAAGAGGAAGCACAAATTCAGCGAGCGGGAGCTGGAGGTCCTTATTGAGGATGTCACTAAGGACCATGACAAACTTTTTAGGAAACAGTCTCTGCACGTGCCTGAATCCCAGAAAAGGCATATTTGGCTTGTCATACAAGAAAAAATAAATGTCATTGGAGTAACCCAGCGCTCCATCGCGGAACTCAAAAAAAGGTGGTATGACCTGAGTAAGCGTGCTTAGGAGAGGCTGGCATAGAGGCAGAAGCAAGCCAGCCGCACAGGTGGAGGGAGAAACACTGCACCTGCACCAACTGCCCTGGATCTCCTGGTCGAGTCCACCCTCCAGCCGGAAAGTGTGAGTGGGATTGGGGATGCAGACTGCTCAGCCAGAGCTGGCAACAAACAAGGTAAGATGCATGCACTTCTTGCTGTGCCCCCCACTCCCTAACCCCAATCCCCAATGAGGCATTGTGAATCCAACTCCAGTACATGTTTTACTAAAAACCAGCAATTCATTATGGGAGATGTAGTCAGTAGTAACACATGTTAGAACAGTCAGTCCACTGAACCCAAAGGCATGTGACACACATCAGCAATTATTGAGAAAGAAATCAGCTTTAAAGCACACCCTTCTTGTAAGGTAAAGCTAGGAGTCTATCAAATAAGTCTAAAGACCAATTCTTTACGATAAATGAACAGATTGTTATGGTCACTGAACGATTTGTAAATAAAATTAACCGGACAGGATACAGAAGTTGACAAGTTTTTCCAAAATTGTATTCTTCTTTATTGATTGTGGATCAGTTTCCAGACCAACGTCAAAAATCCAAAGCAGCCAAAGCAGCCGACACGTGTTTCGTCTGTACTTGTATTTGTACAGTGACTTTTTCAAGGCTCACAATATAGTCGGATGGTCCACAAATCCAATATATAAGTCCAGGTAGGTATCAATTCAAATAGACCAACTCCGTGGTCCAATGAGTGGTAATATATACGGACACTAGTAAACACGTGATGAAATTAGCAAGATAATACTTGAATTGATATGCAGGTTGTATCATAACCAGTCCAAACAATTTAACGGCGAAAACACCACAATACGGTGTCAATTGGTACAGAACCAAGAAAAGGTATATTCCAATCCACTATGTAGCAGGTGTACAGCACACCGCAATCTGGTGTGGAGTAGTTGTGAAACCGGATAGTAGTGATCTGTTTAAAGAAAGCGCCTGGTAACGCCTTCGGCGTTGGTCTGGAAACTGATCCACAATCAATAAAGAAGAATACAATTTTGGAAAAACTTGTCAACTTCTGTATCCTGTCCGGTTAATTTTATTTACAAATCGTTCAGTGACCATAACAATCTGTTCATTTATCGCAAAGAATTGGTCTTTAGACTTATTTGATAGACTCCTAGCTTTACCTTACAAGTAGGGTGTGCTTTAAAGCTGATTTCTTTCCCAATAATTGTATGGACTAGTCGATCTTTCGACTTACCAATAGCACTTTTGGGTAGTAAGTGCCACAGCTTCATTAGCACCCCGCAATATTTACACTGTATTGCCTACATTCATTTCAAATTGCTTTACTGCTCTCATTAACTTGGTTCTATTGATGTGCGGTTCTTCACCCATTTTGGGGAACACTACTACCTTATTTGTACTTACACATCAGCAATTAGCAAGCAGAGGACAGTCAGTTTGATTGGCAGGCATGAAATGTATTATCATACTAATGCTGCCAGATAAGTGAGCAAATGTACATTCTGTCTTCACAGGTGAGCCATCGCGCAGGGCTGCAGAGGGGAGCAAAGGAAAGGCAGCCAGGACAGAGAGGACACAAGAGGAGGAGGTCCTGTCGCCCGCAGGGCACACCACCCCACCACCCCCACCACCATCAGAAACCACCACCACCACCACCACCACCGCCACCATCAACGTCACCAGCACTGAGAGCCAGGAGGCCTGCAGTGGCCAGCCTCCAGCAGATGGAGGTGTCCGAGGAGGACAGCATAGGAGGACAACAGTCCACGGTGGCTGAGGATGCCAACGGTGCAGGCTCACAGTCCCCAACAGAGCGCACCCACACGTGCCAGACGCCGCAGGGCAAGGGCTGCCAGTCCAGCTTCACAGGGCGATGATGAGAGTGTGTTCGCCGGTCTTGAGGGGAACATGCTAAAGGTGCAGCGTCTGCAAGGCAAAGCCATAAGGTCAGTCCAGCGGCAGATGGTACAGATGAATGGGCACATGCTGCGAATAGAGAAGGGCATCTGTTCCATGAACGATACAGTGGCTGAGGGCATGAGGGACATCTCCGAGGCAGTGAGGCTGCTGTGCAGCAAATTCGATGAGGACCGTCTGGCAAGGTGCAGGGAGAGGCAGAAACTTGAGAACTACACCAAGGCGATGAACCGCCTCTCCACTGCAACCTCTCTGCTCTACAGGCGCTCAGTGGCCATGCAGAAGGAGATGGCCCACTGCAGCCACGATGTGGCAAGGGGGCTGGTCACAGTGACCAGTGCACTAGAAGTGCTACAGACCAACCAGGTAGCTACTACAGGTGATGGGGGGATAGTGAAGAGGCTACTAGCCGCAGTAGCATCACACCACCTATCACAGTCCAGGAGGCGCAGCGAAAGGCACAGCGCTGCCGCAGGACAGACTGGCAGTGAGGACAGTGTGCACAAGGAACGCAGCAGTGCAGCGCATGGGCGCAGGAAGTAATGCCAGCCACCACATGGTGTAACCCGTTTTGGTTTTAGAAACTGCATTTATATTAGGCCTGGCATGTGACGCCCTTCATGTTGTGGTGGTGTGCTATGATAATTAAACACCGTCACTCACTTACAGTAACTGGTTGTGTCTCCTTACTTAGAAATAGTTGTGTGTTATCTCAGCCTGTCTGTGTCTCCCATCTGGTGCTGCTGCCACACCTGCTGCGCTGTGCTCTGGCGGTGGACAGTCCTCACCCTCGTCCTCAGAGTCAGTTAGTTCCACTGGTGTTGCCTTCTTTGTGGCAAGGTTATGCAGGATGGCACATGTTGCTATTATTTTGCAGCAGATGATGGGGCGGTACTGACGTGCACCTCCACTTTTGTGGAGGCAACGGATCCTGCTTTTTAGAAGTCCAAAGGTGCGCTCCACAACGTTGCGCGTGCTTTTATGTGCCACATTGAATCTTCACTCACTTGGGGTGGAAGGGTTGAGGTATGGAGTTAGGTTAAATGCCCGCACAGCATATGCGCTGTCACCTAAATGGGAAAGGAAGTGCCATTAATAAGAGTCACCAACACATTCATCCAAGGTATACATCTGGGTGTGTCACATTGATTTACCTAGCAGGTATCCTTCTCCAAATTCACCCCCAGCCAGACGTGTGTAGATCCCACTGTTCCTGAATATGTAGGAGTCATGGGTACCCCCGGGAAATTTGGCCACGATGTCAGTGATGATGTTGTCCGCATCGCATATCACCTGTACGTTGATGGAATGCGTAGATTTGCGGTTCCGGTATATGTATATGTAGCTGCAGGTGGGCAGATTGGTATGTGGGTCCCATCAATGCACCCTATTACATGTGGGAACTGTGCCTTTTGGTAGAAATCAAGCTTTCTCTGCTGCAGTTCCGCCTATGTGCTGGGGAAGTGTATGTAGTGATACATTCTCTGCATCATGGCATCCAAGAAGGAGTTGAAGAAACAGGACCGGAAACTCTGTGACACACCACCTGCCACAGCTATCACCCCGGTAACTTCCTGATGCAAGTAGGTGCAGGCTACAGAGCACCTGAACATGTGTTGGTATAGCGTGCGCCCTTGGTGTCTGATGCTCCAGGAGTGGGTGCAGGTCCCGTATCAGGTCGAGGATGGTTTGGAGGTGTAGCCTGTACCTCTCATGTATTTCAGCCTCAGTCATTTGGAACAGTGTAACACGCAGTCTGTACACATGCTCCTCCCATCTCCAGATGCTCAGTCCTGCTGCTCGCAAACGTAGCCGCCTTGCTATCATGTAGAGGGCCACCATTGTGTTCACACTGTTGCATTTTTGGGCTATTTATATGCAGTGCACCTGATTACCACCTGCTTTGAGTCAGTGGTAATTAGCAACTCTTAAATACCGAAAAATCGAAAATTCGGTATTACCGATTTTTGGTACATCGTATTTGCGATTATTTAAGGATTTCTTATTTACCGATTCGGTATTTAGGGGATTCGGTGTCTGCTAATCTCTAAATAAGGAATCGGTAACTGGTTTCCCTTATTTTTACCGATTCCTTATTTGCGATGGCGTTCGGTATTCCCTACATCGCACATGGCTAAATACCGGTCGGTAACGCAGATATTTAACGAATTTCGGCGTTACCGACTGGTATTTAGCCACCTACATCTGGCCCTTAGTTACCTAGCTAAGTGTCTACCGATTTTGTTACCCTGGGAGTAAGATAAGTGGCGGAGTTTAAGGAATGTGAACTCTGCTCTGTTGTTGTAAATAACACGAAGCGTGCCGCAGAGAGCTGTCAAATTGCGAAGAGTTTGCCGAGTGCGATTCAGTTTGTGGGCAATTTTGACAGAGGTCAGTTCTTGCTCTAGTTGCTCCCTTTTTCTAGTGCGCTGCGCATTCAGTGCTAAGTTAAGGGCAATACACTTCCCCCGAAAGACTGCTTTGAATGCGTCCCAGGTGGTAAACTCCAACGTATCTTCTGGTTTGTTCATTTCAAAGAATTCCGTAATAGTTTCTCTGAGTTTAGCACAAGATTCTTTATCTTGCGCCAGCGAAGCCAGGAAGTACCACCTGGGAGTGATCGGAGCATCCCCACACCAGGACAAGCAGACAGAGACCAAGCTATGGTCGGACACTGAGAGAGGAAATATCTTGTCTTTCTGAAGGCCACCCAGCAGGGATTGACTGATAAAAATATAATCCAGCCTGGAGTAAGTATGGTGAACATGAGAATAGAAGGTATAGTCTCGGGTGAGGGGATAAAGAGTACGCCATGTATCTAGCAAACCCAGGTCTTGGACTCGCTGTTGAATATCAGTAAAAAAGGAGCCCCATTCTGATCGCTGTGAGTGCGTGCTGTCTAGTTCCCTTTGCCATGTCAAGTTAAAATCGCCCATGAGGATTATCTGTCCCTCCACAAAATCCAGCAGTTTCCCCAGTAGTGTGTGCAGGAATGGTGTCTGCCCAGAGTTGGGCGCGGATGTCACTACAAAGGTACAAGTTTTCCCTCTCAGACGTCCCTTCACCATAATCCATCGGCCATCTTTGTCGCTAAGAACATATAGGGGTTGAAATTGTATGGAAGAGCGAAACAAAAGAGCCACTCCTCTATGCTTTGTAAGAGCCGAAGATCTATAGTTTAATGGATATTGTTTGTGTCTAAGGTGTGTATCTTCAGCTCTAGCTAGGTGTGTCTCCTGTAGCGCCACTACATCCAAATGATGATCTATAATATACTTCCATACCTTTTGGCGTTTTTCAGGGGAGTTAAGACCTTTGTCGTTCCAGGTTCCAATGGTGAGCGTCATACTATCAGTGGGAAATATATCTACTCTTTAAAAGCCCCCCCATTCCAAGTGTGTGTCGTGTCCCCTCCAATCCCGTGGGAAGCTTGTATTAGCCATTCATGACTACCATTGGTGCAAAGATGTCAGAAGGCCCATTAGAGCTACATGTTAAAAAGCCGCCACCATGTCACACCCCGCTCCCCCCCAGTCCCCAACACAGAAAAAACAAACATGCGATTCCAAGAATTGCTAACAGCGCTCCGTTGGGAGTGCAAAACCCCCACGGATACCAGGGGGGACAACGGGTCCGAGGTCCCCGTCCACGCCCACCCCAGCACCAAGCTCCTGTGAAAAAACTTAACATCTTCTAAATGCAACTGAGAAACAGTAACAAGTACAGGACCCTCCCGTAAAAAGGTTACAAACAGATCGCATACAAAGGAGAATAAGGCATGATTCAAGCCCTGGTGAATATAAAGGAGCATCACGCCCTTATGGTACCAGCTGACATCCTAGAGCAGTTGTAAAAACAAGGTAAAGGCACTGTTCTTACATATGGAGGGAAGGCAGACCATGGTTGCTCTGATCCTCCCCCGGACAACAGGGGCCTCAAAAGTAAAGTCCTAGGAAGGTCTTGGTGGCAAAAATTCTTGGACAGTAACCAGGGGTCAACTGTTGGCCTTGCGCTCCTCCCCAGTTGTCGACTGCGACAGGAAGAATGGATTTGTGGTATTCCGGGACCCCTTTCAAGTGTAGAGGCTAGACAGTCTAACGTCTCAGGAGCGGGCCTCAGAAGTTCAGCGGCGGCCCCTCCGTGTGCCCACTGACCATCCAGAGGCTGATGGCGGCCCACGAGAGTGGTCTCCATTTTTGTCTTGTGCAGGATTTGGGTCATCGGTCGCAGGCGCGTAGCTAGGGGGGGGCGGTGGGGGCGGACCGCCCCAGGCGGCACTATATTTAGGGCGGCTGCCTGCAATTTGCCGAGGACTGAATTATTTGCCACTGCTGCACATGAAATCAAGATGATGATCATGACCGTCTGTTGTTACCGTACTTTACCTAACGTTAATCTCTGCCCGCGGCCACGGCGCCGCCCCGGCGCGCACATACGTGACTTCACTGGCCCATCCCAGCCTGCCTGCAGCCTGCTCCAGGGCCGTCAATCTTGGAGAGCGCGCCAGCGCTACCAATGACGGCCCTGGGTTACATTTTTGCCCGGCCCTCGCGATGAGAACGTAGCGGCAGGCTCGTAGCTAGGGGGGGGCGGTGGGGGCGGACCGCCCCAGGCGGCACTATATTTAGGGCGGCTGCCTGCAATTTCCCGAGGACTGAATTATTTGCCACTGCTGCACATGAAATCAAGATGATGATCATGACCGTCTGTTGTTACCGTACTTTACCTAACGTTAATCTCTGCCCGCGGCCGCGGCGCCGCCCCGGCGCGCACATACGTGACTTCACTGGCCCATCCCAGCCTGCCTGCAGCCTGCTCCAGGGCCGTCAATCTTGGAGAGCGCGCCAGCGCTACCAATGACGGCCCTGGGTTACATTTTTGCCCAGCCCTCGCGATGAGAACGTAGCGGTGACGCGTCACGCGCTTCACCGCTACGCACTCTCGTGATGACCTTGTGGCCTGGGGGCACGGGCACTGGCAGTCTCTGCTGCGTCACCGATAATTCATTTTGAGGAGACAGTGTGCAGTTCTGCAGTAGTAGTAGGTAAGGCTTTCGGCTTAAATTGTACCTGTATCCTTTTCCCATCAAATACTCATAGTTCACATAGACCTACCAGGATTTCATTGGTTGTTGTACTACTACCAGCATCATAAATCCTTACCTGAGAGATGCGCGAGATGCCGAGATCACCCCATAATAACGTGCTTCCTCGATCTTTCCTAGTAGGTGAAGGGCTTTGATTGGCAGAAGTAAAAGGAAGATTTTCTGCAGATAGTACCGTCCCTGTGTGAGGAGCGCGCCGCTTCTGTGTTTGTGGGTGAAGTAGACTTTGCAGAAAAATGGGGGAAGAGGCGGCAGGGAAACGGGAGGCAGAACCTGACAGAGGAAGTAGGGAAGGCACAGGAAAGCGAACCGATGGAGATGGAAATTAGAGTAGAGGGGCCGGGGAAATTAATTGAGGCTAGAGAGTAAAATAAACAAGAATGAAAAAGTAAGATAGATGAGAAAAGAGAGGTTGAAAGATAGGTAAGCATAAAAACATAAAATAAGGTAATTCAGAAATACAGAAAAATGAGAGCAATAGAAAAGTGTGCAGTGGCAATAAGTGTGAAGATGGGTGGAATTTTCAGAAACAAAACCAAGAGATGACAGATTTTGTGAGAGATATGTTTATAAAGGTAAAGCAGAGAGATTAACATTGATGTAAACAGTAATGGAATGAAGAGTGTATAGAAAGTGCAAGATAATGGATTGCAGGTTGAGAAAAGAGGGATGAACGAGACATATGAAAGAAGCAGAGAGCCAAAGACCAAGAGGAGAGCAGAAAGATGAAGGGTAGGATTGTGAGAGAGTAACAGGGAGACGAGCACACTGTGCACTATAAATACTTTCATCTCGTCCTCTCTGGGCCTCTGGCCTGCCTTCACAGATTTGCAGCCTCCTTGTCATCTTCTCCACATGCCGGGTGTTTCTGCCGGAGTTTTTAGGGAGGGATGAGAAATGAATCCCCTCGACTGGGTGAGATAGATAGGAAAATGGCCAATAATTTTGGCTAAAATTTGACGGGTCATAATCGGGACAACACAACCCTGGCATTTTCCAAGTCCAATACCCGGATGGGTCTCGTATGCCTGAACCATGCCCCGAATCAGGGGTCTTATTCTTGCATGTTAGTGTGCATCTGGGAAGCACTCTTAGACACTTCCATGGTTGCAAGCTTGAGAGGATGTTAAAACTAGGGGTGGGCGGAATTGGCGGAAGGCACTTCCGCCAATTCTCGCGAGAATGCACGCAATTTCCGCGATCACGCGATATTTCCGTGATCCCGGAAATTGGTGCTTCTGGCCTGCCGCTGCCGCCCGCTACAGTTTGTGTGCGTACTTGCCACGGCGCCGACGTCCCTGGGGTCCCTCGAGTCAGCTGTCCATCGTAGTGGGGGAAAGGGCGGAAGACGTTGCCCACCGCTGGTGTGTGGGGCGGGGCTTCCATGCAGTTCACATGCCGCGGGCCAGAGACCGATCAGAGCAGCAGACGAGGAGACAGAACCTCCTGGTGTCAGGAACTACACGGGGATTGCGCTCGAGAAAGTCATGGCTGCACATCAGGTAAGGAGTCGCCACGTTACTGAATTTGAGCTTCCACTCGGGCCCCTGCTTTATTTATATCTGTAAGTGCTTCCTGTTGTGGTTGGCAGGCAACAATTTCCGTTCCCTCCCGGAAATTGCGACAATTCGGCATTTCCGCGTTCCGGTCGGAACGCGGAAATGTCGAATTGTCGCAATTTCCGGGAGCGGAACGGAAATTGTCGCCCACCCCTAGTTAAAACCGAGCTCGAGTCTGGGCGTGCTCCTTCGATTATCTTTCCATAAAAAGAAAGCAAAATAGTGCTTTTTAAATCCACGGATTCAGGAACACGAACAGCCTCTTACAGGGAGGTTTCGTCTTATTCCTAGGGGATCTGAGAAAAACTCCATTCTATAGCACATTATGGCAAAAGTTTAGCCAAGGTTGTTTGCCATGTTAAGATCTCTTTATTGAGGATGTGATGAATGGTGCTGTTCTCTAAAGAATATTCGTGGAACCTACAGCAAAATATCATTTTATGAATGTAATGCCCTGGTGGGCAATAATAGTCCCCAATGTCCATATTTAGGTGTTAACCGCACATTGTGCGGTTTACACAACCTTGTACTGGGGTCTCTGCAGTTTGTATGACACAGTTATGGGGTCGCTGGTAGTAATCAGGGATGAGTTAAGGGCATGCCGCAAACTGACACCTGCACGTTAGAGGCTTCAGACCCAATGTGGTACCTAAGTTGGTTAAGCGCCTGCTGCAGGCATGCTTCAGATCACACCTTCCATTACAGTGCCAGTATTATAGGTCTGACCTCTTATTGGGCCTGATAGAGCGAGAGAGATGGAGAAAGTACGACAGACCATATCACAATGACTTTGAAAGCCTGAGTCCAGCTGGTGTATTAAAATATTTGTTGTAAAGCCTAAACCCTTTAAGAAAACTAGAGTCCCTAGGGCTGCCTCAGTTCCACATAACAAATATATCTTCCCACTTTCGTCAGGGCCACGTCAAGGGGTGCCACTTCCAGTGATGTCACTTCCGGTGACATCACATAGGTTACATTTGTCATTAGAGAAGCCCAGCTCCCTTCGGCAGATCTAGAAGGTACCACCTCCGGCAGTGAGTAGGTCAAATGACCAACCCGGAAGTGGGCAAAGTGGACGCTTGTGACATCATCAGCAAAAACACTACACTGGTAGGTGCCCAACAAAGGTGCACTTTAAGGCTATATTTTACCCTGATTTCTACACGAATGCGCTTTGCAGTCGCCGTGTCTTTCACAAAAGAAAGATATAGTAGAGAGAGGAAAACAGTCGGAAGTGGGTTCCGTGTTTCTTTTCTTCTTTAAAAATATGTGCAGGCGGCAGGCCCAGCAGGACACGTACTTCCTGTGCGCTTCATTTTTTATCATTATTGATCATGGCCGATGCAGGACAACAATAAGACAATAAATTTAAAAGATGCCCCAATAACACTGGTGATTAATGATCCGCTAGTGGAGAGCAATTATTTGTCTGTTGGTTTTCAAATAACTGGATGAACTGTATTTTATGTCAAATGCATATGTCATACTTGTTTACAAACGTACATGGTGTTTGTAATGCAATAGAAAATGAAATTATGATTGCAGCCTGTATTTAGGAGGTCAAACTGTGACGTCACAGAGAAGCAATGCGTGAACGCACATTTAGGGCCTACTTCGGTCATAGGCAGCAAGTGTATGCGTCAAACGGTCAAACCGGTACACAGACTGATACGCAGGGAAGGGCGGCACGGCAGACCTTTTATTCCACAGGACAGGACATTTCCCAGGTGGATTGAACCCCATTGAGGCCGGTTTGGAAGCCCAAGGCAGCTCTTCGTGCCTCTGTTACTGCCCCGCGCCGCCAGGTGCATTTCAGGAATTTTAGGAAGAACAGGAGAGAGGACTGATTTTGGTTCCCCAGTCCAGCCATGCCATGCTGATAAGCTGTCAGCCGGCCCGCGTCACGGATGAATAATGCATGAATGCGGGCATCAATACAGCCCGTCATTTTCTCATTGACGGGGAATGCATGCAGCTTGGTTATTTTTCTAACCAACAAACTGTGACATCACGCAGATGCTTCGCGAGAATACCGACAGTTTAGTTTACATCTTCCAATCTTGTTTGGAAGCTCAGTGGGTTGCTGCGCGCAGCGCCTGCCTTAGAGAATTGGTAGCAGCCAGGGCCTGCAACAAGAAACAAGTTACCACCAAAAAGTCTGTGCTGGGATACAGTGATTTGTAATAATGGTTGCATTTATCCTAGCCAGTGCTTTGACTCGAGTCGGGGTTATTCAATTCATTCCATTGTTTTATTTTATTCCTCACCTATGCCGGGAGGAGCCATGTGCAGGGCTGACTTTAACTCTATTTGCTGCCAATTTGTCGATGGGTCACGCTTGAAGAGTTGTGTGCTGTGTGCAGAGGGTACAGTGCCAGAATATCAATGAAGAATAGCGCCTGGAATAAATATCAAGACCTAAGCATTGCTGACAAAAATATCACTTCATTGGAGTTATTCATAGGAAATCTATAATATTTAGCAGGGTCAGACTTAGGGTCGAGCCAGTGTGAGCAGCAGGTGCTACTATTGTTTACATAAAGGGCTTGGAACCTGCCCATTTCTTAACATTTGTTTGACTTCAGAGTCATTCTTCTTGGCTGCCTCCTAATTGGACAGTGCAGCCCAGGCGTCACTTCCTGTTTCATCTCAGGTGCACATATCAAGTACAGATTTATTCTTTTTAGTGTCTCTCCGCTACTCGTGCCGTGATTGAGGGACTTTTTGTTAACCATAACCCGTTTTGCATCTTTCCCCTCCCACGCACTACTTCTCAGTGTTGCTGCCCCGTCCCCCTACCTCTACAGGCCGTCCTTGGTTTCAAACACACCCGCCTCTTCCCCTATCTTTTCATCCTGGCCTGGGGGGTTTCCCACTGTAATTCACTATTAAAGTATGTCACTCAGGCCAGGAGTTAGTCTTATTTCCAGATTCTACATAGATACTTCATGAGCTCCTGTAAAATCAATGCAAGCCCAAGGGGCATGTGTCTGCTCAACATGGAAGTCTGGCGGTGAGAACTACGCTTGCCTGATGCCACGTGCACAGTCAGTGCATATGTGAGTTGATGCAATCAGATTGTACACATTGTACGTTCGGTTCGGCCTTGTCGGGCGGCGGGCCTCGTCAGTGGGGTGGGGTGGGTCGGGTGCAGCCTGAGTCCAACAGAAGAGCAAACTAGGCCGGGGTCCAAATAGGACATGCTTACGACACTTAGGTGTCTCACTTAGGAAATCGACGGAAATACTTGAATGAATCCGTCACCGAATTAGTCAGCGTGTTGATGTATGAGTGCAAGGATGAGGCACAAAGTGAAAGAAAGTGGGATGACTTATTGAGTGCCTCAACTAATTAGTGACTGAAGAGGCACGTTCCGTTACAAGCCTATTAGCATGGACATTGCTTGATCATCTTTGCGCACTCACACACACAAGAACAGACACATGTGGGTACATATGTGGTCTTACATTGGAGATTTGCACTCATTGCTTTTAGCATGAAAATCCCAACTTTGGGTGAGTTGGGACCTTCAGTACAATGCCATGACTGTTCACAAATGTGGGCCTTTAATGAATGAGCTTCATGGCTCTTAGTTAGAGAGAAGTAAAAATGTTCTTTTAGCAGCATCAGCACTTGGTATTCTAAGCATGTGGACCCTGTATCACTTGGACATCCCCTTCAGTGGGTAGTAACAAAAGGAAGAGGGGTATAAGGAAGAAGCGGCACTACAGGGGCTTCCTGCAACATCACCTGCTCTGTCAAAATGCTGTGCCTTTGGTTCATAGCCCACGTGTTGGTGGGGTGTGCAGCAAGAACACAGGCTAGGTGGGAGGGATGGACGAGACTGCATCCTCGTAGAGCAGAAGCCAGCCTACAAGCACTGCCCTTGCCTTGCATGAAGATCATGGGCCATCACCCACTGCTCCCAAAGGTGATACCGAGCAGCTCCCCACAGCCCCTTGCCACCAGTCAACTCCATGGATTGACTGGATGGCAACGTGCATATTGAAAGGTTAAGTAACAAACAATCCACTATACCCATAGTCTATCTGTAACAACTCTGTTCCCGCGGCAAACAATTTCATTCCTAAAGTCACACTTACCACCCTCACCTGAGATGAGATGAACGCAGAGAAGACAGCATCCCCAGAGGGTACAGGGCATGTTGCTTGGCCTTCATGGCATGTTACGGCTGGTTACTGCAATTAGTCCAATACCATGACTCAGAGGAAATAAGGCAAGGTCTAAGTGTGCCTTATGGTCACTGTGGTGAAAACAGTACAGAGTACAGCAAGCAATCCATGTCCCCATCAAATCGACGAGTGTGAACACACACCTCTACTTAGCATGAGTTTTTAAGTGTTGGTATGATGTTTATCCATACTGGCAGGTGCTGCCCAGCCATCACCGATGATGCTGTTCTGGTTACTAGGATAATGCAGGGTAATAGATTCAATGAAATACGTTTGTAGCTGGTCAGGTACAGTTCACATTGAATCACACAAATTAATAATTAAATGTGGCTTCAAAATAAATTGAAAAAGAAAAAAGGTATTAGGTTTTTGCAGCAAGCAGGAGTGTATGCAGTTGAAATAGCATACACATAAAGCAACACTTGGAGTGTTTTGCTGCGAATAATCTTTTATTGGGGAGGTTTTTAGAGACATTTCATAACAAATCACACTTTTGCTTCCCTCCTCAACATGTTTAATTCCATTGTGCTAACATTACAACGAAATCATTGTATCTGTAGCAATGAAACAAGATGAAAGAGGGTGTGGATGAATTCAAATGTGAACACTTTGCAGAGACAAGAAAAGACAAACAGGGGCATATTTATCAAGGTTTTGCGTCGTCGCAAGGGCACAAAACGGCGTCACAAAACCTGAATGCGATTCATCTAGTCACGCAAGGCCACCTTGGTTTGAGTAATCTAGAGTAACACAAGGCAGCGCAATCGCTGCCTTGCGTTAATCTGCTGCAGGGAGGCATGCCTCAGGTGGAGTGTAGGTGTTCCAGCACATTTAACCATGGATTCTGACACATTCCCAGATTCACCAACATTAGTAGACCTGGGAATGTATCAGAATTGTACGCCTCCCCACCAGAGGCACAAAGGGGAGAAATATCTTTATTTATGGTTGTTGTGTCCTCTTTCTAAGTATGCAGCAGATTCCTACACCTTGTAATCCTCATTGGCTTATGTGACATTCCCTGTAGACTGATTTACATACTTGTATGATTCGTTGTCTCTGTATAATGTGTTCGTGGTGTAAAGTGCAGACACACTACACTGATATGAGTAGCGCTAAACAACAAATGCATATGAGAGAGGGGCTACGGAGCGATGAGGGGCATTGGTGGAGGGTGGCAGTGAGGGAATCTGAGGAGGAGGTAGTTGGAGGGGCTGTGGAGCGATGAGGGGCACTGGTGGAGGGTGACTGCAGGGCTTGAGTCGGGGTACCAGGCGGATGGATAGCGTCCCTCACTTATTTTAACGGGAGATCGATTACTGGAGCAAATGGAGCCACACATTTACTCTTTGGCCTCTCTGGGGCGAGATCGGAGCTCATTCAGAACGCTGCTCACGCGCTGGCTTCTCTGATGCAATGGCATCTAAGGGGTGAGCGAGGGGAGGCAATGAGTCTGATGGTGCAAGCCACCTTTCGTGACATCACTGAGGGGCACTGTTGGAAGGTGGTAGTAAAGGTATTTACGGAGAAAGAGGTTATTAAAGGGGCCCCAAAAAAGACTTTCGCATCGGCGCTAAAGCCGGCCCTGTCATGGCCTTTCTGTTTTTGTTTATTTAATTAGCAGTCGGGTCATCAGGGCTACTGTGGAACATACTTTACAGTGCATGCTAATTATATTTACTGCTACTTTCAATGTTTTAAGTTTGAAGGTGATTTTAGTAATGTTTTTACCGGAAAAAATCAAAGTGGAGCCCGATGGTGCCTGAAATGGGGCTGGGGCCCAAGGTCAGCTGTGAGATAAGGTGCACTGGAGAGAGGAGTAGTGGAAAATCAAGCCTGTAAGGGAGAGCGTTGCCAAGTCCGGGGTCAGGTGGAGGTAGTAATGAAGAGGGATCCTCCATGAAGGCTCGAACAGATGGAGCCTGAGTAGTATCACTTGCCTGATACTCCCACCTCAGAAACCTCCTCTTCCCATCAAAGGAACATTACATGGAAAGTGATAATATTTAGAAAGAGATTCAAATCAGTGACCCTCCGGCTACAGACTTAGACATCTGAAGTGATCAAATCAACCAACTGAGTTTTCTGCCAGCGCAAAACATTCCCCGTTGAGCTAAGGTTAGGGAGCCTTTTAGCCATTTGAATGTCCTTATTTTCATTTCTTTACAGTCTCCTGCTGAACTTCCATCTATCGTACCCTACCGCAACCCTCTTTCACTTCTATACAGTTTCTCTTCTCAACAATTCATTGTCTTTCTTTGACCTGCACCTCTTACCTACTGTTCCATTTTCTTTTTCACATTATCCCAAGCCTCTGTTTTTATCTTACATTCACCACTCTTTCCCTCACATCTATCTTTTTGAGTTTCCTTTCACCTTAAAATCTTCCCCTTTGCACCAGTTTCCCATTCCGGTGTGTCCTATACCTCACTCTTTCATTCTCTCAGAGAATTTCTTTTTTTTTTTTTTTTTTTTTTTAAACCGTTTATTGCAATCTCAAATATATACAAGTATGGGCCTACAACCTTCCGGCCGGCCGCTAAAATGACAGGAGCATATGACATACATACAATAAGGCACTTGGCATTGCAGAGACGCTAAATCAGGAGGTATCAACAACGTGGGCCACATGACTCTGAGCCCACAATACGGTTTCGTTTTTTACAAACACAACAACACAAAAAACCACACCCGCAAGGCAACCCGCAGTCGAAAGTAACAACACGTGCTCCTCAAATGGGGGACCCCAACCATCCACAGGAATCCAGAGAGGGGAAGGGGAACAGATCAAGGACTGGGATAACCCTGTGCCCGGGGCTGGGGAAGGGGGTCAACTAGGGGGACGGGGCTGGTGAGGCAGCAGGCAGCAGTGGTGGCTCGCAAATACCCCCGCGGTAGGCGTTCCAGGGGCCCCATACTTTCACCCATGCCCCAGGCTTACCCCTCGCCACATACACCACCTTTTCTCGGAACATGCACCAATCCATGTGTTCTTTCCAGGCCGACACCGCCGGGGGCCTCTGGGATCCCCACAGTTGAGCGATGTCACGCTTGGCTATCATATATCCCAGAGTCACCCATCGCGTCTGCGGAACCGAGTAGTCGGTTGGTTCCCACACATTCAGCAAGCATCTCCTCGCTTCAGGCAACAGCGCGACATGCGTAACCACTCGCAGGACCTCATGCACACCACGCCAGAATCGCTCCACCTTCGGGCATTCCCACAGAATATGCAAAAAAGTCGCCAAAGCACCACACCCACGCTTACACAACCCATCCTCGGCATAGCCCATACGCAGAAGCCTTGGCCCCGTCATGTAAACCCGGTGGAGTATCTTAAGCTGGACGAAGCGAAGGCGAGCCGGTATGGCCACCTCCTTCGGAGAGGCCACCGCGGAAATCCAGTCCTCGTCGTCCAACTCTAGCCCATCGGCAACCCAAGCCTCGCGGAGACCAGTCAGCAAGCCCGAGCGGTCATTAATCAATTTCTTGTAAATGAGGGAGATCGTGCTGTCCGGAACGTGGCCATCTAGCACTCTATCCTCCAGGGGGGAAGACTCCGGGATGGAGGCAACGTCTGGGAAGACGGAGCCCAGTGCGTGACGGACCTGCAAGTACCGAAAGTATTCACTGCCCTGCAGCTGAAACTCCGTCTGCAGCGTCTCGAATGTTTTGAATCCCCCCCTCGTCCAGAGATCCCCCACTTTACTGATGCCTATCGTGTCCCACTTCTCGAAGCCCTTCGAGGTCCACAGGGAGCCCAACCTCTCAGACGCATACAACGGTGACGCCCGGGTCAAACGGTCCTTCCATCCCATAGCTGCATTAGCCGCGTGCCATACTCGCACCATGACACGCGTGGGTCCCGTCAAGCGGGGATCGGGCGCGCCAGAGTAGAGCGCTCGATTGTAGTCGCCACCGGGCAGGAGCATCTTGTCCATTTCAAATGCCGGGTTTAAGGCGGGCCCATAGAGGCCGTGATTAATTGCAGCTAGCTGGGAGGCCCAGTAATACCGCTTAATATCCGGGAGGGCAATCCCCCCGTCGTACCACGGGAGCGTCAACTTCGCCAGGGCTATACGCGGCCTCCCGTCCCAGAACAGGCAGCGCTGTAGACTCTCCACCTCACGGAAGTAGCGCGCCGGGACCAAGTCCATAGTGTTCTGGAGAGCGTACAGGAAGCGCGGCAACGACATCATCTTAAACAATGCCGCCCGGCCGAGCGGCGAAAGCAGCAAGCGCCGCCAGCGCGCGACGTCCTCCTTCAAGCGCTGGAGGGGGGGAAGCAAATTCCGCTCGTAGCGGGCCTCCGGGTCCAGCGTAATGTAGACACCCAGGTATCGAAACCCCTGCGAGGCAATCTGGATCGGACAGCCCCGCGGGAGGACGGGAGCCTCCCCGGAAAGCACATAGACACATGATTTAGCCCAGTTGATGACAAGGCCTGAGTTACGGCCGAAGGAGCGCAGAACATCGACCAGGACAATCAGTGATTTGCGCGGGGAGGCTAAGTACAAAAGGATATCGTCAGCGTAGAGGGACACGCGGTCCTCATACTCGGGGGTCCAACGGAGACCACGGATGGAAGGGTGCCACCGCAGCCACTCCGCCAGGGGTTCCAAGGCCAGTGCAAACAGGAGCGGCGACAAGGGGCAACCCTGTCGCGTGCCCCGTCCCAGCGCGAATGGGGCCGAGACTCGTCCATTCACCACCACCTGCGCCAATGGGCCCGAATACAACAATTTGACCCAGCTGATGAATCCCGGTCCAAATCCAAATTTCGCCAGCATCGCCCAAATGTATGGCCATTCGAGCGTGTCAAACGCCATGGTGGCGTCTAAGGACGCCAAGATGGCCGGCTCCCGCACGAACGGAACACGCGCGAGCACCCCGTGCAAGCGCCGCAGATTAAGGGCCGTGTTGCGATGGGGAATAAAGCCGGACTGGTCTTGGTGGACCAGATCGCCCACCACGCCGACCAGCCGGTTGGCGAGCACCTTGGCGAGGATTTTGGGCTCCGCATTCAAGAGCGAGATAGGCCGATAGGATGTAACCCGGTCTCGTGGTCTCCCCTCCTTGTGGATCACCACGATGGTAGCCAGACGCTGGTCCGGCGGGAGGGAGCCCCGCGAGTGGGCCGCCAGGAACATCGCGCGGAGGTGGGGTGCCAGTACATCCGGTCGCAGCTTATACAACTCGATAGGAATGCCGTTCGGGCCCATGGCCTTGCCAGACGCGACCGAGCGTATGGCGAGGGCAATTTCGTCCGAGGTGGGAGCGGCATCCAACGACTCCATGTCCTCCACCGAAAGGGAGGGCAGCGCGATATCTCGCAGCAGGGCATGGGAATCCTCCTCCGAGCAGGGAGAAACCGGGGAATATACCTCGCGGAAATAATCCGCGAAGCAAGAGACAATGCCTTCCGGCTCGGTGACACGTACACCATCCATCCTCTCAATCAGCGGGACCACACGACTCGCTCTCTCCTTCTTATCCAACCACGCAATCAATTTACCAGCCTTATCACCCACATCATACAGTCGCCCCTGTTGCTCTCTACTGAGGCCCCTGGCCGCCTCCGTGACGAGGGCCCTATAGGCCGCCTGCTTAAGGTGTAGAACGTGTAGCGCAGCATCCGTCACCCCACTCCCCAGATCACCCTCTAATTCAGTAATTTCGGCCTCCACCCGGGTCACCGCCTCCTGTTCGCGCCTCCGGGCATGGGAGATAAAGGAGAGGGCCTCCCCTCTAAGAACTGTCTTGAAGGCTTCCCACAGGGAGATAGCCGAAGGGACAGACCCCACATTCTCCTCAAAATACCGCTGCAAGGATTTAATCAAGTCAGCACGAATAGTGGGGTCGCGCAGGTACCAGGCATTGATTGGAGCTACCCTGCCCTCCCCCCTCGGGAAGACATCAAAGTGCAACAGGAGCGGGGAGTGATCTGAAATACCCCGCGCCAGATGGCGCACCTCTCCCACTCTCCCAGCATAGGCCGCAGGGACAAGGACATGATCAAGCCGCGAGAGGCTACCATGGGCACCCGAATGGAAGGTGTACTGCAGCTGCGTGGGATGTTTTAAACGCCAGCAGTCCACCAATCCCAGTGTATCTAAGAGGCCGGACAGCCACGCCTGTGCCCGGGGAGGTCCCTAGGGGGGTAACGATCCATGGTCCCAGAAGCCACCGCATTGAAGTCCCCCCCAACCACCAGAAGCCCCCCCGGAAGGTCAAGGAGGAGGCGCCCCAGGTCCGCAAAAGTGGTAGACTGTAACCCCGGTGGGACGTACACTGATACAAAGACAACTACTTTGCCCTCCATTCTCCCCACCAAGACAGTGTAGCGTCCCCTCTCATCATGGCGCACCTCGTCTATTTCTAGCGGGAGCGAGTTCTTGACCATAATGCCCACCCCCCGCGAGCCCGACGTGAAGCCCGAGTGGGCCACCAAACGATAGCCACGCCGATTCATGGCACAAAAGGAGTTACCAATAAGGTGTGTCTCCTGCAGAAAGACCACATCAGGCGAAATCCGTTTCAGATACTGCAGGACCACACCCCGCTTAATCCTATCCCCCAGTCCGTTAACGTTCCAGGACAACAAAGTCAGGTCCCTACCCCCCATCACATACAGAAGCCATCATTTGTCCCCCCGAGAGCATCTCAAAAACACCAATACAGTAAAGGGTTTGCCTTGCGGTAAAAACGAACAACACCCCACCCCAACCCACCCGTCCCAACAAAACTCCCCCCTCCCTGCACCCCTGCATGAGCCCAAACAGCCCCCCCAAAGTGCAGTGTGCCTGTCGCCCCATAGATAAGAAAACTAACTAGTCCCCCAGAGGAGGAGGGAGAGCCCCCAAGAGACCCCGTACGACCTCCACAGGAGGGGAACTTACACGAACAGTCACTGGTGACAATAACGTAGTCCAGAGCAAGGCCTACTATTAGTCCCTCAGTCCTGATCCGGCAGGCTCTCCCCGCCAACCGCTCCCCCCCACCCCCCCGGCCCCGATCCCCGGGCAAAGTGTCCAACCAGTCCCCGGCCGCCTCGGGACGATCAAAAAAGTGCGTGCGGCCATCCACCTCCACCCTCAACTTAGCTGGAAAAAGCATCGCATACTTGAGGTTCAGGTCCCGTAAGCGACGTTTGACTCCGAGAAAACTCAGTCTCTGCTTTTGGACCGCCGGAGTAAAATCAGGATAGAAGTTTATGTCCATATTGTCGAGTCGGACTGGTCCTTGTAGCCTAGAAGTCTGCAGGATAGCGTCTCTGTCCCGAAAGTTGAAAATCCGGGCAATGAGAGGCCTCGGAGGGGCTCCGGCCTTAGGCCTTCCTCCGGGGACCCTGTGGCCACGTTCCACCGCAAAGAATTTACTCAGCCCCCGGGGCTGGAGTTGGGTGAGAATCAGGTCCTCCACAAACAGATCCGCCGCCTCCGCCTCACGTCCCTCCGGCACCCCGATAATGCGGACATTGTTCCTCCGGGCCCGACCCTCGGAATCCTCCAGTCGACGATTCATCAGGGCGCTCGCCTGGCCAAGCCGGCGCACCTCCTGTTGGAGGGCTGCCACGTCCGTTGTGAGGCCCGAGGTAGTGTGGGCCAAAGAATCGACCCGGTCATTCGTCTTGGACAGATCGGCCCTCACCAGGCCCACATCCACGAGGACCGAGTCAATCTTCTGCGCCAGAGTGTCAAAGCGCTGGTCCACCGAGGCCTTCATCTCGGCGATGGCGCCCATGACGTCTCGGAGGGTCAGATCCGTGGGCATAGCAGGAGCATCAGTCGGGCCCGCAGGGGACCTACGCGGCGCCTCTGGAGATCCCTTCTGGAGGGTGTAGCGGTCCATGATGTTGGACTGATGGGCTGCGCCACGGCGGGTCGATGTCACCTTTGCCCGGTCGCCATCTTGTTTTGTGGACATGGTTTCAGTCCCCAAATCGTGCCAATCTCCTCAAAAAAGGCCGATAAACCAGTTCACGGGCTCCGGGGGGGGGCGACCACAGCTCCGCAGGACGGATCCCAGCCGGCGGGCCGGCAGGGCACCCCAACAAGGCCACACCACCGCACACCGCCCCGCAATCCCACCTCGCCCGGCAGCAAGGAGGGCGCAAAAGCGAAAGTGAAAGTGCGGGGCACGCGAGTCGCCCAGCCTTGCCCGCCGCTGTTGTTCACTTTGTCTCCGGATCGCCCCACAACTGCAATTCGGGGGGCCGGTGTGGAGAAGGCCGCAAACCTCAATCGGTGCTCCCGCCGGTGTCCGAGGTCCAATTTGGAAACGGAAAACGGGTGTCACCTCAGCTCGGGCTCACAAACACAGTCCCCTCATCTAGGACAGGATTCGGTCAGGATTTATGCAGGAGGTCGCGGAGGTCCTCGGGAGCCTCGCACCTACGCGGCCATCTTGGTTGCGCGCTAGGCTCCTCCCTCGGCTCTCAGAGAATTTCACTCCGTTACAGCTCAGATGCTCGCCTACCTATCTTCTACCGTCACCTTCATGCTTCACAGTGCTCTACTCCATTCAACATTAAGTCAAACTCTTAATCTCTTCTTGCCTATATCTCAAATGCATCTTTATGAGTCTAATTTTCTCACTTCCATCTCCTTTGGTTTTACCTCTTGAGTGCAACTAGAACTTGCATTCTATCACATTCCTGTTTTCCTCTCGCTTCCACCTTTTTTTCTCACATTCGTTGTTTTCTAGACACCCTCTCGTCCCTAGTACCCCTTCACTCCTCTAATTGCTTTCTCTTTGTTCTCTTCTCATCTCCAGTTGTGTCTGGTATCGTATTATAGGACAATGTGTTTCTTGTGCGAGAAAGAATATGCACAATACCAGGCAGAGCTGTTCTGGACCAGCAGATTTAGGTAGTGCGAGTATCGCTGTGAAAGACCTATTTATTAATCTCCTGACATCTTCTTGCTTTGTTGCCTTTCTGTAGCAGGCTCTCGTGGCCTCTTGTGTGCTTGTTTGTTTATTTAATATCCGCCAGTCAGCTATTATGATCACACACATTTGTTTTTATAAGGTATATCATGAGTGCATTTAAGCCCATTATGAGATTTAACAAATTTGATTTTGCTTTGGGATTGTGCTAAAAAAGTGGCGCAATCCCAATGCAAAATCAGGGCCTCAATTACTTTTAATTTGTTTTTAAAACCCTGCCACAAAGAAATTGGCAACAAGGAGAAGCATGTTAGTAGATCTTTTATGCTTAATTGGTTACAAAGTCTGCATTTTTATAGGGTTAAGGCATCTGCTGCAGAGGTGCCCAGTAACTATCATAATCAGGCAATAATAATTGGTGAGAAGAACCCTGGAGGTTAAAGTATTTCTTGGAGAAATTTCTGTTATGTGTAGTCCCAGATCTGACTCAAAGTAGCATAGAAGGTAAATGTGCCTGCAAAGCACATCATGTAATATGCAGATGAACAGATTTGTTTTAATGTAGCTAGGTAAGGTTACTGCTTTGAACAGAGATCCGTTTGGTACTTGCAGTTCATAAATAGTAAGCCTTTTAATCTAGCACCGTTAGCTTTGTAGGATATGCGACAGCTACAACTTTTAACCCTCACTGACTCATGCAACACATCTTGTACACTGATTTACACACTTGCATGATTTATTTTCAATCTGTATGTTATGTAAATCGCTCTGAAACCCTGCCTTGGGATGTGTAGCGTTATAAAAGAAAGTAAAGTAGTGCTATTTAAATTGTGTTTAAATACTGGGACAGACCAACACATCTGAGATACTTACAGTTCATGCACTTACATAAAGGGGCCAAACAAAGTCAAAAGCATGCCTCTCTTAAGTACCTGTGAAGAGATAACCAGCTGTGTGCTTTTGTTTTCCTCTGTTGTATTTACTCTGGGGGCCCAGCAGGAGCTAAATTATATCTATGCCCGCAAGCGCTGCACTGCTCACAAAATGTACCTCGCCGGCGAGTTGCCACGCTATGACAGCTGGGACGTGATGTGACGCCCCCCTCCGTATGGTCATCAATGTACAGAATGGTCAGATAACAAGACAGTGAGGGTTACAAGGTCTAGGAGTCGCATGCCCTTCTTAGCTCACTGTATTTTATCGCAATTTAAACAGAGCAGACTACAAGCTAACATTTTAAAATGGATGTATTTATCCGTTATTCTTTTTATTATGAATATCTTTCTTTTTCTTATTCTTTCAAGCTTACTTGAGATGAAGCGAATAAAACCAAGTGGTGCAGCCTTTAGAAAAAAGAAAAAGGCCAGAGAGGAACAATTAAAAAAGCATGAAGGTGCACTACTGAAATACCTCAGTCGCGAAACAGAAACTACTAGTACTACTACTACTGTTACTGAAGCAATTTCCGAATCTGAATTCAAACCATCATCAAAGTCAAGTGATCCTTCAACTTCAACAAGTGATAAGGGGTGTAACCAACAAGAAATTCCAGCTGTTGACTTAAAAGATGTTGGTCTTTGGCCAAGTAGGATTAAAGATGACACGCGTATCTTACTGGTAGGACAAGGGGCGTCTGTGGTTCAACATCTAGATTCTGATTTTGGTGAAGTCATTCGTGAGGGTGCTTTAATCAAAGGACGAACCAGAAAACTTACACGCGAGTGGTTTTTTCAAACTCTGCCAAATAATGAAAAAATGTTGAGATCGTGGTTGGTGTACTCTCCTTCCAAGAAAGCTCTTTACTGCTTTTGTTGCAGACTATTTGCAGACAGAAGTCATTCAAATTTTGATTCTACAGATGGATTCAACACGTGGTGGAAACTCAATCCTAAAATTTGTGATCATGAATCTAGTGTGGCCCATGTTCGATGTTTCACACAATGGAAGGAGTTGGAAATTAGAATCCGATGTGGAGCAACAATTGACAAAAAGGCACAAGAACAAGTTGAAAACGAAGTAAAGAAGTGGAGGGAGATACTTTCAAGATTGTTGGATATCATTAGATTCCTAGCTAAACAAAATTTGGCTTTACGGGGTCACCGAGAAGGAATTCATTGCAAGACTGATGATGAACCTGAATCTACAGGAAATAGAGGAAATTTTCTAGAATTAGTTCATTTGTTGGCCAAATACGATCCAGTGCTACGTGAGCATACTGTAAGAATTAAGCTGGGAAAAAAGTATGCTAAATCCTATATGTCGCCTACTATCCAGAATGAGTTTATAGAACTTTTGGGAGAAAAAGTAAGAAGCAAAGTTATCGAGCAAGTGAAAGAAGCTAAGTATTTTTCTATGATATTCGACAGCACCCCTGATATTTCTCATAAGGATCAGACGAGCCAAGTTTTACGCTATGTTATGATCAATGGAAATAAAGTGATGGTTGTGGAATCATTTGTCGATTTCCTTGAAACAAAAGGTAAAACTGCTGAGAATATTTCAACTATGATTTTGCAGAATTTAGAAAGCAACGGAATTGATATTCAAAATTGTAGAGGACAAGCATACGATAATGCTGCTGTGATGGCTGGTCAACATACTGGCGTTCAAAGACGCATCAGGGAAATTAATGGAAAAGCAGAATTTGTCGCATGTACAAATCACTCGCTGAATTTGGCTGGTGTACATGCAGCTTCTGTTGCTGTGAATTCTGTTACCTTTTTTGGAACTGTGGAGCGTTTGTTCGTGTTCTTTTCTTCCTCGACCCATCGCTGGGATATTCTGACTTCAGTCACTGGCCAAAGTGTCAAGCGTGTAATAGAAACTCGGTGGAGTGCACGGGGAGATGCTGTGAATGTTGTAAAAAAAAAATTACTCAAAAATCTTAAGTGCTGTAGAACGTTTAACTGGTGAAGAAGAAAATAGAGTTACCAGGTCAGATGCTGGTGTGCTGCTTGTTGCTTTACAATCTTTTTCCTTCCTGTGCTTTCTTGGCCTGTGGGAATCCGTCCTTGTTGAAATTAACGACACTCAGGTCTACCTCCAAACCAAAGGATTGAATATACAACAATGTGACATAAAACTCAATGCTTTAAAAGCATTTCTAACTGAAAATAGGTGTGAATTAGTCAACAATTCAGTAGCTTACGCCAAAGAAATTTGTGATGATCTTGGGATAGTCATGGATCGTCGGTGTAGAAAGAAGAAACTAATGGCAGGTGAAGAATCACGAGATGCTGAATTGACATACGAAACTGAATTGAGGAGAGAAATGTTTTCTTCACTGGACAGAGTGATCCAAGAAATCACCACAAGATTTCAACAACTTCATGTTCTTGCTGAAAAATATGCTTTCCTTACTCCATCGAATCTTTTGAATGATAAATACGAATGTCAACTAAATCATTATCATGATGACATTAATGAGGAAGAGTTCCTCGTTGAGAGAAAAAGACTTCAGAGTTTTATTTCTGTTGCTGCTACGCAACACGAAACAGAGACCTGGAAGGACAGTCCCCTTGAACTTTTGCAGTTTATTCTAAAATACAGTCTTGAGAACTCCGTTCCAAATATTGTAATACTACTGCGAATTTTCCTCACAATTGCTGTAAGTGTTGCTGGTTGTGAGAGGAGTTTTTCTAAATTGAAATTGATTAAGAATTACCTAAGATCTACAATGAGTGCCTTACGTTTAAGAAATCTTGCCATACTGTCTATAGAACAGCAACTGAGTGATGAAGTAGACTTCGACGATGTCATTGATGATTTTGCCAATAGAAAAGCAAGAAAAATAACATTTTAGAATGTTGGCTTTAAGTTTTACTTGAAAAATAAACATAGTGTTTTCATTTACTTTCCTATACATCATTTTGAATTTTTGTTGTATTTTTGGTGTGTATTAAGAGGGGCTGCTAACTAAAACAATATTTTTTTATATTATGACAAGACCTAATAATAAAGTCATATTAACCTTAGTGTTGTTTTCAGTGAATTTACTATAATGAATTCATGTCTGTCTTCCCCCCCCCTCACCCTTCTTGTGCAGGGGGCCCTCCCGCCATGTTTGGGGTACAGATTCTGAGGTGGGCATGCGGGACCCCAGGCCTCTCATCTGGGAAGAGGCCAGAGCGGTCTTTGGCACCGAACGACAGGTTATTGAAAAAAGATCTGATTCACCGTCCTAATCCTCCGCAGTTAACCGGTCGATGGACCCTCCACTCCCCTCCCTTCACACACCAGCAGGGGGCTGAAGGTAAACCCCACCCGGCAGTGTGCAAGCCTTGCCATTCCGTACTTGACACATTATTATGATTTTACTGCTCTTGTAGACTTTTAACACTGTTGGTTACCATGAAAGTAATGTGAAAACAAAATCGCAGAAAAATTTAATATTTCTTGTTTCTTCTGAATATTCAAGGAGTGCCGCAGCGCCGGAACAGTTTGTCCCGGGTCTTGGATAGAGTTGAACAAGTTCCCATTGCCCCCACAACTGTGTTTAAGGATTGTGATCATAATGTGTCGCCCCTCCCTGTATTTTAGCTTTGGGCCCCCAGGCAGGCTGTGCACCATGTGTGTGCTCAGGCTGCTGTGAAGGAGAGATGCACTATTACAAGCTGGTTTTGGCTACCAAGAGCACATGTCTTTTCATTCCCAGGGAGTTGGTTGCTGCTGCTTGGAAGTCATGACAGGGAGCGACCCCTGGTTGTTGCCTTTGGGCCACCAGAGTGGGCTTTGTATCCGGTCTGTGTTGGCAAGGTGGAGCTGACTGACCCCTTTGTGCTGCGTTTAGTTTTAAGGGCACACAGTGAGTCATTCCCTGTGAATAATTAATTTGCTGTTTTTGAAAGATAAAGAATCACAGGCTTCGTTAAGTTAGTTTTGGGTCCACAGAGCACATCACGTTTGTGCAGGTCCCCACTGCTTTAATGGGGGGGACCATGATGTATGGTCATTTAATGTCAGCTGTAGATGAAGGTTACATGAACAATGTCATCTATGTGCATGTTTGCATTGTGCTGAGGGGATTACCAGGTAATTGTTCACGCAGCTCTCTGATGGATGTCACATGCGGTTTTTCTGAGTCCCAAGATAGATCATGCAGTCTGTGTGTTCTCTTTTGTACTGCCAGTCACCGCTGTATTCAACTGTGTAGCCTTGGACCGTGTCATGTATGTGCATGTAAGTTGCATGATCAAGGTAACTATTAGCGGCGATACTACGTGACTCTCTGACCTCTTTGAGGTGCATGCCACCCCACCCCCCCCCCCTCCAAGGGGGGGGGCGGCAATCTGAGGGATAGCCCCGGGCGCCACAAGCTCTAGCTACGCCACTGATCGGTCGGGAGACCCAAAAGGTCCACCCCTTTCTTCAAATCAGTGATATGGCGATGTTTGTTTTTAAAATCGAAACTGAGTCCGTATGGAAATGTCCATCTGTATCTAATGTTCTCCTACCGCAGTTTGGTAGTAATGTCTCTAAACAGCTGTCTCTGTGCCAGAGTTGCATGTGCCAGATCTTGGTAAATAAAGCATGGGTGATTCTGGAAGGAGATGGAGCTCTTTGTCCTGGCAGCCTGCAGTACCGCCTCCTTCACTGCGAAAGAATGGAACTTCGCCAAGATGTCGCGCTGCTTTTTCTTCTCACCAGGCTGTAAGTTACCCACGCAATGTACCCTGTCCAGCTTAATTTTAAGGATTTGGATTTCTGCAAACTGCCCCTCTATGAAGGCCGCCAGGGCAGGCCCCTCTGAACCCTCTTCCAGGTCTCTAATACGTACGTTCTCCCTCCGTGACCTATTTTCAAGATCCTCCGCCTTGAGCAGAGACTGGTGGATCAGGTCCTGAAGGAGGCGTACATCTTCCCGCAATTCAGTAGTTATCGTCTCTTGTTCTTGGGAGTTCGTCTCCAGGTCGAGGACTATGGTGGCCACGGAGTCTACGTCTTGTTGGAGGGAAGTCAGGCGTTCCGTTAGATCCGTCTTTAGCTGATATATAGAGGATTTGATGTCCTGGCTCAGGTCATTGCGAAGTTCATCCTTAAAGTCCTTGAACATAGCCGTTAAATCTGCCTTCGTGATCGCCATGGCTGTGGCTTCCGAGTCTCCCCTCAGCGTCGGGCGTTTGTCAGGAGGGACGAAGAAATCTGACACCTTACCCGTCTGCTTGCTCGTCGTCTTCTTCGGTGGCATATGGCGTGGACCAGGCTGGCCCCTGAGAAGCCAGCAGAGATGGCAAAGGTGATTATGCCCCAGGTTGCAGGCAGTCAAGCGGGGCGATTCAGACAGAGAGAGGCTGCCGGGCCACCGGACACGGCAACTGCGAGAGGTAGACAGCCCCCGGACTAGGAACTTACTGCTGGAGACGTGCCTTGTCTAGTTGGTATCAGCATCGCTATGTACGAGTGCGAGTAATCCTGCTGCACGGAAGTAAAATCTATAACATGCCCAGTCGGATTGAAGTGAGGAGAAAGTTCACCCAGGGTATTTAGTGCAGATCAGGGACGGACTGTGAAGTACTGGCGTCTATAAGAGACGTGGGGCACAACACAAAAGCCAGAAGCCACCTCTGGAGCGTGGTACCACTTCGGGACCGGTGTCACCACCATCAGGCAGGCCTAGAGCTGATCCGGTGACGTTCCGCAAGGTCCCAGGGTAGCCCAGCGATGTCTTCAGGCCCAGAGCTCCAACTGGAGGAAGGTGACAGTGTCAGGGGCAGCCTGTAGTGCAGGGAGGCAGTGAGTACTGAGCTAAGGCGATCTAGAGAAGGTGCCGATTGTCAGTTGCTTTTCGCTGCCAGCCGCCATTTTAGAGTCAGCTCAGTGAGGGCTGCCTCCAGTACACAATCATCAACGGGCCCCCGCGGTACGGCAAAGCCAGCGGCAGCCGCCGCAAGGCAGTGGGATGCAGTCGTCAGACGCACCTCCTGAAGGGGATCTCTGTCAGTGGTGTACTCGGTAAGGGTCCGTCTGCCATTTTGCATGCCGCTGCTCTCTCCCTCACGCCGCAGATTGCCGCCGCTCTCGTGACCTCAGAAACAATCTAGACAGCTCCGCAGATGCCCCCAACTCTCTGCTTCAGGAAGGGAGCATAGGTGTCGCAAAGAAAGCTCTACAGTCGCTCAAAGCCGGGCCGGAGCAGCACGTGGACCGGGAGCCGAGACAGTCTACGTCCGATCGACCATCTTGCCCGGCCATGCCCCCAGTTTCCGGCTTTAAAAAAATCTTTCTATTGCTTTTTTTTAGGAAGGCAGGCCACGTGATCCCCCTTCCTTAGATCATTTTGGGCCCTGGGTACTCATCCCCGGGGCCTGTCCCTTTAAAAAAAATAAAGTAAGATAAAATAGACAGGCCTCGAGGGATGGAATCCTTGGGTCTTAAATGGCCCTGAAGGCACCCCTTCCTTTTTTTGTGAAAATTTTAAGCACCCCCTTGTTCTCGGCCCCCCTTGACAGATCACCCCAAAAACTTCCAAGATAGCAACTGAAGTGAGCAAGGTATTCGTTTTGAAAGTTTTGTGAAGATTGGTCAAACGGCACCAAAGTGATTGGCAAAACAAAAAAGCTTTTCCTATGGAAACTAGGTCCAAACTATAACTGCCTACTGGCCACCACCAGTAGGTAATTACCTAGGTAGCTATAGTTAGGACCATGTTTCCATTGGAGAAGCGTTTTCTGACTTGCCTATATCTTTGGTGCCGTTTGATGAATCTTCCCGAAATTTTCCAAAAGAAGTGCATCACTAATTGTAGTTGTGCAAGGAAAGTTTCGGGGGAATCTGTCAATCGGCAGTTGAGAAAAAGGGGGGGTTAAAAAAAAGTGCATTTACCATGTTCATTCCCATAGCGTCTTTCGATATGGCTGCAGTCTGAACCGCTTGACAGAATTACACTAAATTTGGCAGAAAGGTCGATTTTGTTCCACTGCTCACATTTTCTGTTATTTGGTGTAAAGCCATTTAGTTGTTTTAGAGAAATTAAAGCAAATGCAAATTTGTATACCTGGGTGGAGCCTAAGCACGGATCCACTGGTGCGATCTCATGGTGAGTTCTGATTGACTGCACTTTAACCACAAAGTGTTGGCAGCCATCTTTGGACCGATATACATGATAGCTCCCCAGTGAACTGCATTGTAGTGAATAGCAGGTTTTTAGGGTCACAAACAAGAGAGAGTATAATGTGTGATAACAGATTTAGGTTACAATATGAATCATTTGTTGATGGTACAATACTAATTGTAGGAATTGTGGTGTGTTCTAAGATGATTTTACCCTATGAAAAAGACTTCTACTGGGTGTAAGAGACAACGTGCTTTCAGACATCAAGGACCTGGAACCGAAGCTGATGCGTGAAGAAAGGTGTGGTGAAGAATGGCATGCAGGAGAAACAATGTCGGCAAAAGGGAGCTGCTGGCTTTAAAGGATCACTACAGGACCAGAGAATCCCCTTTAGAGATCCATCTGTGGGGGAAGTCGATGGGTTGAGAGAGGTGGGCGCAAGATGGAAAGAGGTGGTGAGGAAACAGCAGCCGGGTCGGAGGAGGAGACAGCTTAGCTTGGTGTTCAGGGAAGTCAAGGAGCGTAAGGCTTCCCCGGGAAAAGGCGTTCTGGACCAGGCGACCGCAGCTCTGCACCAGAGATGTGGCCTCAGACAAGTGGCAGCAAAGGGCACAAAGGGAGGGTCTTGGTGGGAGGTTGCACAGGACTTTGTGGCGGGGTTTTAAGATAACATTACCTCTGCGCTTCTCTTGCGGGCTATACCTCAAATTTACCCCTCCTCTTTTATGTGCACCGCTGTCTCGATATTAAGTTCATCCTATCTCTCCTCTAGTCCTGCTTATTGACAACTCCAGACATTCCCTATACCACTACTGGCATTAGCAAAGGTTGGGAAGAACCACAAAACAGTGTGGTGTCTGGTTTAATATATGCATAAGAGCCAGATTACTGAGGCCTATGCCCTTTACTCCCTGAGGGCATCCTCCGCCTGCTGTCCCAGATGAGGTAAGACGAAACCAAGTAGAAAGGAAGAGGAGAAAGTCAAGATGTCTCATAGTTCGGCCCTATTGGAATGTCACTAAACATTATATCAATAAAAATCAGTATACCACTAACACTTCTGTGGTCTAGTCCATCATCCTGTTACACTGGGATTTCAAGAATCATGTTTAAGAGAAAACCGTGTTCTCATGATTTTTCCGCAGATGTTATAGTATGTGCTCCAGAAGCAAAAATTAGAGCATATTTTCTGTAAATTCACACCATGTTTCTCGGCCATCTGAGAATGAAGTCTGACATTCTCAGTAAAACAATTACTTCCAACAGGAGCAGCCTGTCAGTTAGTTCCCTCGTGTCGTACAGCAGCCTCCCAGAGTGCTCTAAAGAACAACTAGAGCGCTAACAGTATTACTTATGACAAAAGTGTGGCACACCTGAAGCCATCTTGATTGAATCAAACTGGTAAAGCTTGAAACATTTAATATAGAAAGGAACAGAATGAAGGGTTTTATTTTATCATTGAAATTATGGTTAGTGCTGTAGAAAGAAAAATTAGGACACATTTTAAGTGAGTTCTCAAATATCTTTCTCTTCTATTTCATTAATATTTTCTGATATGCAGACTGCAACATGCACTTTCAACACCAGCAGGAGACTGCCAGCTAACTCCCTGGTGATCAGCAATTTACTACAGTGTTCTGATGAGCAACTAGAGTGCTAACATTCTGAATGTATGCCAAAAGTGTAGCACATCTGACCACCTTTTTGATGGAATCAAAGTGGAAAACTGAAAGCATTTCCTACTGAGGATACTGCAGTAAATGGAAAATGTCCTAGTTAACATGAAGGAACATTTCAGTTCTATTAAGGATGTGGAGGGGAAGAATAGGCATTACTTTCTTCAACTATATTAAACAGGAGGTTCAAAGTTCAAAAGTAAAAATACCACTACACAAGCACTATAAGCTCCATGATCCACAAGGAGTAACCATGGCGACCATAAGCCAATAATGTAACAGTGCATGAGTCCATATAACATACACCATGTTATAGTCCTTCCTCTTCTTCACTATAGGAAGTTAAGCACATGGGACCTCAATCCACCTTTGAATCAGAACCTAAAAAAATGTAAAGATCGTTAAGACACCTCCAACATATTATGTCCCAGTTATAGACATTTTAAGTCACAACTTTAACAACCTTCAGTAAATCACATGAATGTCATTAACATCCGTTAACTCTAGTCTCTAAAATTCGGAATAAAGCTTGCAATGTAAACTAATAACATCCAACAAGCAATAGAGAATTACAGTTTTGTCTCTGAGTAAAGTCAGCAGTACTTTCCTGTTAATCTCGGTAGCCACCTCACTGACTCAAGATAATAATATAGCTATCCCTGTAACTCCTCCAGGGCGGGAGAGCAGAGAGGGAACATGCTAAGGGGGGTATAATTCTCACCTCTGTTTCCTTAATAGAATTGAAATTTTCCTTCATGATATCTAGGAAATATCTCACTCTATGTCAGGACGGGAGGTGAGGATTATGCATGTTTAAAGCTTACTTACTACCAATGTGTCTGTGTCATAGATTGGTTTAAAATACAACTTTTTGAAGGTGGAGTCGTATGACCAATCCGCTGCACTTGTTATTTCCTCAAGCTTGCCACCTACCTGGACAGCCTTGGAAGCCGTAGCTCCCCTAGTTGAATGAGCCCCAAAAACAATGGTATCGATGCCGGCCTCCGCCATGACCCATCTTACCCACCTGGCAACAGTCAGAGAGGACACCGCTTTGAATGGTTTCTTGAAGGCAATCAACAGTTACCGTTCCCCCGTAGGTCGAACATCCATTGTCATGTCCTCATATGCCTTCAGGCACCTGACCACACACAAATTGGAGGCCTCTAGAAAAGCTGGATAAGATACCGACCTGGTACTTGTCTTTGTCCTCCTGGAGATGGTGAAGCTTTACCTCCTCTGGGGAAAGATCCGAGCTAACATATCCAAGGCTCATACGTCCGAAGCTCTCTTACAAGATATAAGGCAGAGCAGCATAGCCAGCTTTGCTTAGATCTCCTTCCTAGAAAGGTACTGGTTGTCTTGCCAGGAGGATAACAGGCATAAGACCAAGTTGGTGTACCAGAGGCCGGATACCGAGGATCGGGGGCTCGAGATATCCTGATGCCTTTGAGAAGCTTACTCACCCAAGGAAGTTCACCCACCGGAATATTGTTCAACGCCACATAGCCCGCTGAAACAGCTGATCTGAATGAGTTAATAGTGCAATATACTAGTCCATCCTGGAAGAGCTCCACAAGGAAATTCAAGATGTCAGTAACCCTGGTGCCCACGGGATCCAGGTGTCTCTCCACACACCAATGAACCTATCTCCTCCATGCCGATCTACACCTCTTGGCCAGTTCCCAGAGTTAACGCCTGCTGGATGAGGAACTCCGCTCCCTGCAAAAGCCTGAAGATTTTCCAGCATCACCTGAAATCCTCCATGCCATGAGAGAAAGATGGCCCTGAAGAACCATAGGATGTGGATGGCCCAGGGGATCCGTCAGAATCTCGGGAAACAATGGCAGGCACACTGGAGCGGCCCACACCAGCTCCAGGAGAGAAGGGAACCATGCTTCTGATCTCCATACAGGTGTGATCAGTACCAGAGATGCCCTCAGATTCCTGACCTGAGCCTCCACACTCTGAATTAGTAGAAAGGGTGGAAAGGCGTAAGCTTGATCAGTCGACCAGTCCTGGAGGAAGGCATCCATGGCCCCAGCTCCCAGCTCCCTCATACTGTCCCCAGCTGACATAACTGGGGAGCTCTGTGTTCCATCAGGAAGCAAGCAAGTCCATCTGGCAAGGGCCCCATCGCGCCATCAGAGCCTGAAAGATCCTCAGGTCGAGCCTCATGGAGTTCCAGTCTGCTACCTAGTTTGGAGATCCCAGAAGATACTCCGCTGTCATAGAAATTTTCAGTTGGAGGCAGTAGTGCCAAAAATCCTAGGCTAGCTCTGCCAGAGCTTGTGAATGTGTCCAGCCGAGCTGATTGATATACTGGACTGCTGTTGTGCTGTCTATTCTCAGGAGTACATAGCACAATACCTTGTCCCTAGTGATGCACTAAATAGAAAACAATCCCGCTAGTAACTCTAGACAATTGATGTGTAGGCTCAATACTTCCACTGGCAATCTGCCACCCATGGAGATTGAGCCGCATCTTTCACCCCAGCCGAGGCGACTGGTGTCCGATTCTATCACTAGGTCCAAACAGTAAATGAAAATCGCCTACCCTTTCCATGCCCCCATGCAGTCTATCCACAACTGTAGTTTCGTCTTGACCTCCAGCATCAGTGAAACCAATTCCGAATATGTAAGACCCTTCTGAGGAAGGGCCACCTTCAGTCATTGTAGTGCCCTGTAATGGAGTGGCTCTGGGAAAATGGCTTGTATCGAGGAAGATCACAACCCAACAATCCTGGCCAAGTGCTGCAGGGAGATCCTGGCCCTCCTGAGAACTTTCTTCAGCTCCTTATTGTATTGTATTGTATTGTATTGTATTGTATAGTGCATTTATATAGCGCAACTATCACCCAACGGGTATCCTGGCGCTCAGAGACAAAGGTGGTAGGAACGTATTGAGTAGTCAGTTCAGCTAAACAAGGGGTTGCTGTCTGTTCAAGGCGAATAACCAAGTCTTGAGGCCTCTTCTAAACCCCATCAAGGATCCGGCCAGCCTCAAGTCCTGGGGGATCTTGTTCCAGAGACGTGCGGCTGCCATGCTAAAAGCCCTGCCTCCCATCCTAGCTAATTTGATTTTAGCGATGGAGGCTAGGCCTTGACTGGCTGATCGAAGAGGTCTTTTAGGTTCATACCATGAGAAGCGCTCTCGCAGAGGAAGCGGCCCAGTATTGTGTAGGGCCTTATAGACCAGGACCAGGGATTTAAAATTAATTCTGTCTTTTACAGGCAGCCAATGCAGATCCCTCAGTGCCTGTTGCACAGAGGAATCGCGCTGTTGATTCAGTGCCAATTTGGCTGCCATAGACTGGATTCGTTGTAACCCCTGCACAATGTATTGGGGAGCACCCAAATACAAGGAGTTACAATAATCCAGTCTACTCAGGATTACACTCTGGACCACTAAAGGCCTCGCCTCGCTAGGTAAGAGTGGGAGGATTTGGCGGAGGGCTCTCAGCAAGGAGAGACAGGTGCTGATGGTTTTGTTGGCCTGAGTTTGCATCTGGAGGTTCTCATCTACCATGACCCCCAGATTGCGGACCGTTTTAGCAGCTTCTATAGGGATATCCTCTGGTCGGAGCCTGAACTCACCCAGAAGAGGGTTAGGTATTCTGGCAGCATGACATAGCAGCAGCTCCGTTTTCTCGGCGTTCAGCTGCAGGGAATTGGCCTTTAGCCAGTCTATGACCAGCCCCATGCATTCCTGAAAGGAACTTATGGGTACCGAATCTTCACCTTCAAGGGAAAACAACAATTGAATGTCGTCCGCATAGTTAACCACTTTGATCCCAAAAGATTTTATAATGGGGATCAGTGGATTTAGGTATACATTAAAAAGGATCGGGCTGATTGCCGAGCCCTGGGGTACACCGTAGCGGACCGGGGACCAGGGGGAGGTGAAGGGAGTCATCATGACTGCCTGCTGCCGGCCCTCTAAATAGGAGCGCATCCATTCCAGGGCGCTTCCCTTGACCCCTAGTTCTGTCAGTCTTGACAACAGTACAGCGTGGCTGACCGTGTCAAACGCGGCCGACATGTCTAACAGCACTAGTACTGAAGACTTTCCTTTGTCGGCTTGCATACGAAGTTCGTCCATTACCGTTGTCAAGGCAGTTTCCGTTCCATGTCCCGGTCGAAAACCAAACTGGTCACTGTCCAGCAGTTGATTCGCTTCCAGATAGTTTGACAGGAATTCACTAACCACCTTTTCCAGAATTTTGATTGGAAAAGGCAGTAGAGAAATGGGACGGAAATTAACGGGAAGCTTAGGGTCCAGAGAAGGCTTTTTCAACAAGGGGGTGACTATCGCCCGTTTCCAACAGTCTGGTACTGTTCCCTCATTCAAGGATTGGCAACAAATATGCCAGAGGTCAGGAAATAGACTACGGCCAGACTCCTTCCAGATTTTATGAGGAAGGGGGTCGAGAGGCGAGCCAGATGAAATTTGCTGAGCTATAATACCAAAGGGCTCCTCTGTGGGGGATGGAAAGCAGATCAGAGAGGTGTCTGTCCTAACGGCCTCACTGATGGGCATCATATCCATTAAACTGCAGTCAAGTCCGCCTACGATTTTAGTGACCTTGTCAGTAAAGAAGGAGGCGACCTCATTACACAGGTTCTGCGATGGCTGGATTCTGTTGGCCAGGCAGCCAGGGTTGCCAAGATCTCTGACAATACTAAAGAGAGCCTTGGAGCTATTGGATGCCTGTAGGATGGAGCTTGCGTAGAATTGTGCCTTGGCCTCCTTAATTGCCAGTTTATATTGAGCTTGAATTGATTTTAAGGCTATTTTGTCAGACTCTTGGTAGGCCCTAAGCCACCTTCTCTCAGACTGCCGGCGGGCTAAACACAGCCCTCTCAGCTCCTCATTGAACCAGGGGGCCGAGGGTGGGCTTCTGATCTTAAGATTTTTCCTGGGGAAATGCTCTTCCAGAATGGTGTTAATAGAGTTACTGTATCTGGTGTAACTTTCCTCAACAGCTTCCCCAGGTTTAAGTATGGTCTGACAATGAGATAGGAGGGAGGGGCTTAGTTTGGAGAGTTTCGCCCAGTCTCTCCCCCACCGATAGGTGGTTGAGTTATTTCCCGTCAGCTTATTTCTTGGCAAGGTTATCTTGAACTAAAAAATGATCAGTCCAGTTCATTGGCACTATGCTGAGTACCTCTGTTTCAGATTGCTTAGCGAAGACTAGATCCAGAGTATTACCTCCCTTGTGAGTAGGCTTTTGAATAATCTGCTGCAGACCACAGTTCTCGAAAGTTTGACTCAGGGCCTTCAGGTGACTCCCTAGGTTCCCTGTGTCCCACAGATTAAAGTCTCCGAGGAGCAGCAGTCTGGAGTGTGAAAGAGCCAAGGTGGTAATGGTGTCTAGCAGGGTCTGATAGTGACAATCCATGCCCGGAGGCCTATAGCAGACCATACCCGACAGCACCTTCCCCTTGGGCTCCTGTAAGGAGAAACCCAGGAGTTCAAACCCTGCTATGGCATTTATCGTCAAAGGGACGCAGTCCCATTTGTCTTTAAAGATTATCCCTACCCCTCCTCCTCTCCCCGTCAGGCGTGGCTTTTGAAGAATTTTATAGCCTACTGGGCATGCAAGTCCCAGCTCCACCGAGGAGTCAGGGGTGATCCAGGTTTCCGTAATAAATAGTAGGTCCAGATCTCGGTCCTCCAGCAGGTCGTGGATCTCCTGATAGTGTTTTATCATTGATCTACTGTTGACCAACCCACAGATTAGCGCATGCGGAGGAACCCATAACTTCCCCTTACCGATATTAAGTAGGGCGTCCCTGGAGTAGTGGAGACGGGCTGAATCAAATTGGGCAGCATTTTTGGCGCTCGGCGCGGTCAGAGCGCGGACAGGCGCAGACGGGCTTGCCTCTGGCGCGCCTCCGGCGCGCCATCGGCGCGCCCGCTGCGCGCGCGCACCCGTTAAATAGTCCCAGCCACTCAAGCCCAAACAAAGATGGCGCCTATTGATTGGCCTTACCTGTGGAGTCTCGCTAAAAGCGAGTGGGTTATTTGTTTTAAGGTGCAAGTAAGTGGACAGTGCAAGCTTTGAAACAAATATTAAAACGAAGGTCTCCTGACACAACAATTTAAAAAAGTTTTATTAGCAGCAAGTTTAGAGTTAAAAAAGCGCTGTGCTTAGGCTTCAAACCCTCGTAATCTTCCCCCTTTGATGAGAGCGTTCTGCAGTTGTTTCGGCTGAAAGTCTCTAGTCGTGGGCTGGCGCGCTTGCATTCCCCCGTTAAATAGTCCCAGCCACTCAAGCCCAAACAAAGATGGCGCCTATTGATTGGCCTTACCGGTGGAGTCTCGCTAAAAGCGAGTGGGTTATTGATCTTGACTATCTTCTTGCCTGGTAAGCTCAGGGTTGCCGCTCTGGAGACTATGTGAAAGCCCGGAAATGTCATGCTCTGCTGAGGAGCCAAATCTGACTTCTGATGGTTGATACAAAACCCAAGTTCTGGAGCAAGGTAATGGTTGTGTCTAGGTGAGACACCAGAAGATCGCGTCATTGATCCATAAGGAGGAGATCGTTGAGATAGATTATAAACCTGATGCCCAGTGTTCAAAGATGTTCCATCACAGGTTTGAGGAGCTTCTTAAAGCACCATGGGGCCAATGACAGGCCAATTGGGAGGATCAGAAACACAAAGATTTGTCCTTTCCATTCGAATTGGAGAAACCTGCAATGTGGAGGAAAAATGGGGACCGTTAGGTAGGCATTCTTGAGGTCCAGATGCGCTACCAATCATTGTGAAGCAGAAGGTCCCTGAGGAGATGGATTCCCTCTATCTTGAAATGACGTTAAACCAGCCATTCATTGAAAAATCTGAGGTTGATCACAGGACGGTAGTCCTGGTCTTTTTTCTCCACCAGAAACAGATCTCTGAGGAAGCCTCTGGGGTGGAGAGCGGATGCCCGTATCGTGCCCTTGGCCGGTAGGTCCTGAACCTTTTGATCAATTAGAAATTAGTCCTGTGGGGAAAATACAGTGGGTGGGGCTTTACTGACTGGACAGGAGTTCCATAAAACTCTTTGTTGTACCCCTGACAAGTCTCCAGCACCCATTTGCCTGAAGTGATTTCTGCCCCTTGTTTGTGAACAAGCGCAGTCCATCCCCCACCAGCCGGAAAGGCAAGGAAAGGATGGGGCTTACCATTGTAACTGCCTCTGTTGCTGGCCACTCCACTGGCCCAGTTATTCTTTCCACGCCCACCACTGCGGGTGGGGTAGAATGTGCCCTGACGGCCATTGTGCCAACTGTTGTTTCTCCTGGTCTGGACTCTCGTCTGGCTCCTCCAAAAACCTTCCCCGGAAGATCTTTTTCATTGATGACTGGGCTTTGTCAAGGCTTGAAAAAGTCAAGACAAACTTCCCAAACTCCTTGACTAAAGGCTTGAAAAACAGCGTGCCCTGCGTTATAGGCCCCACCTCTGACGATTAGACCTCCCCCAACTTGGGGTCTATTTTTAACAGAAGGGAGGGTGTCGTTTCAAGGAAAGGGCGCAGATGGCGTTGTTGAGGAGGCAGACCGCCCTCTGCGCCCAGCCCGCTACATCATCTGTGGGGAAGGGTCTCCCTGCTGCTTTGCCTGCTCTGCCAGTTCAATTATCTTAGTTATGGGCCCCACCACATCAAAAAGTTTATCCTGAAATGCCCTCCAGGAGTGGTCAATCCCCCTTCTTGGGGTCCTTCATATAATTGGTGAAAAAGTATCGCAGGTTAGGGTCAATATAAGTGGGGTAGCTGTGACCCTATCCCCCAATGATGGTCTAGGACACTGCACTCGGAGACAGGCTCACAACTTCTTGTTAAGGGGCTAGCAGATCTTATACAGCACGTATTCGGCCACCTTTCTGTCAGGGACCCACTCCGTGGAGTGAAGTCTATACATACCCACAGGGTCAAACATGTCACTAGGGCCAGCATCCCCCCTCATATGGCTCTGAGGCGGCCAAACTTGGGTGTCAGAATCTACCAGAGTTCTGGGTCTCATCAGATGAAACATTGTTATCCTCTAGATCACCCTCCCCCTTATCTGGAAACCCTCCTCATGGTCAAAGTCTGCTGTGACGTTGTGTCAGGTTATCTCGATATTTCCTCCCTTTAGGTAGGGTGCATCCTTCAGCATGTGTGCACTCTTATGGAAGACATCAGGCAAAAGGTCTGGGGACTGCGTGCTCATAAGGTGAGGCTCTTACGCCCTGCAGTACTGTTAAAAAGGGGCAGCCTCTCCGCTGGTGCTCTGAACTGTTTCATAAAGATTCAGTTCGAGTAAACAGAGAAAGCGCTTGGCCTTTGAAAAACCTACCACAAAGTGGTGTAAAGCAGGGGTTGGAGGGGGAAAAAGGCACAGTGAGGCCGATCGAATTCCTCCAGGGCAACGCGGTCACAAGAGCGCTAAACGGAGCTGCTGTGCAGTGCATTTAAGATGCAGATAGGGAGCATTAAATATTACCACCTAGCGTACCCACGCGGTACCAAAGACACGCACTCAGCGGTAGCCTACTGCGCGTGCAGTAAAACCCATCAGAAAGAGAGCATTTTAAAACCGTGACACAAGTGCTCATATATTACTCAAAACTCCAATGTCAATAAGCCGAAATCTACCCCTGTAGTACTCTAGTCAGGATAAGGAAAAGATGTGACTTAACTGATGCGTAGCAGTGAAGAAAAAGGAAGGACTACAACGTGGTTTATGTTATATGGGCTCACGGACTGTTACATGATTGGCTTTTGGTCGCCTTGGTTACTCCCTGTGGTTCATCGGAGTTGTAGTGCTAGTGTAGTTTTGTTTTTACTTTTGAACTTTGAACCTGCTGTTTAATAAAGGTGAATAAAGTAATGCATAATCCTCGCCTCCGGTCCAGAGATAAAATGAGGAGATTAGGGATCTTCATAACAAATAAGTCTCCCAAGAAGGCTACCGGAGAGAAAAGAGCCCAACTGTAACACAAATATCACTGAAATGTAGCCCAAGTATAGGCCAATGACAGAAGTGATTTACATGAGCATCATTTACATTACACAAGGACACATTCCTTTGGGTTTAGGGAGATTCAATGATTTGCCCAGAATCACAGGATGCCGAGCTGACTCAAACTCAAACCTGGTTCCCCAGGAGCTAAGTCTGCAGCTCTGGCCACAACGCCACATTCTTTCCCATAATTGGAACATATAATCAAGTGATCAACTGGATGAAACAACATCAAGATAGCAAATAATTTAAAAGTGCTTTATTGCTATTCAAGAACTCAGAATATATGTCCTCATTTTAGATTTTTAGAGCACTAACCATAATTTCAATGGGAATAAGATCCTCTCATTTTTATAATTTCTAAAGCAAATGATTTTACAGTTTTAATTACATCAAGGTGTCGTCAGGCGTGCTGCACTTTTGTAATAAATCTAGAATGTTAGCAATCTAGTTGTTCATTAGAATACTCTGGGGAGGCAGATGTCAGGGGCACAGACTTGGATAATTGAGGGCAAGGAGGAGAGTGAAGTGGCAACAAGTTCACCACGCTGGGCAGGCGGAAAGGGCAGTAGCAGCACAACAAAATGACAAAAATGCCATCAGTAGAACCAGAGATATGCAGTTTTAAAGATTTGAGGTAAGCATAGTGCCAAAAAGTATAACAGTGCCACTCGCAGTTATCTGGCTGTGCGAGACCAGATGATAATCAATAAGTTGAGGCCAACCGCGATGGAGTGTGGACCGGATACAGGAACCAGGTTAGTCTCTCTGAAAGAGTTACTGTCTAAAGTCTAGCATGAAAAGTCCAGTTTGTGGTGGAGGGGGCCAGGAGGAGCTGGGAGAGCATCATGGATGGTCGTCACTGTGGCACGAAGAACAGGCAGAGTGTCGTGGGCGGTTGTCATTGTAGCCTAAAGAACTTGCCCGGCATTGCGGATGATCATTGCTGGAGATTCGTGTTGGCAGTCACTGTGGGCTGATGATAATGTAGTGAAAAGTGCAGATTTTCTGTTGCCGGTCATCGCAGATGGTTGCTGTAGTGTGAAGAGTCGGGTTCACCTGAGCTATGCGTTGGTGATCGACATGGGTGGCAAGATCTTGGCACAAACTGGCCGGTTCGCAGTCAGCTGCGGCTCCTCTGCTATGGCGGAGGAGCGTTGCTCCCCTGCCCGCAGAGGCAGACAAAATATAAAATGATTATCATATTATTTTTTGTACGTCTGAGTCCTGTGGGCGCGGCCACAGCACTGCAGCAGGGGGAGGGGGTGTGTTGGGCACTTCTGTCAGCCTGCATGTCGGTTTGGCCGGCCGTCTTAGGACGGCCAAACCATCATGCACACTGACTTCTCTCCAACCCAGCTGCCTTTCTGGGTGGAGAGACCAGCAGGCACAGGCTCCCAGCTCCAGATGGGACACAAAACCAGTGTGCTCCATCCAATCCTGATGCTGCTCTCATGGTGAGTGCAGAGTCGGGGTAGCTGCAGGGGAATCTGGGAGCCTGTGTCCAGAGGAGCAGAAAAGCAGCTAGGAGAAGGGAGCCGAGCGTCAGGTATGTGGTTTTTTCCGTTTGTTTGAAACTGCCTCCCTCCACCCCCCACCTGCACTGTGCCACCGTTTTAACCAGACACCAGCTGCTACTGTTCGCAGTTGCAAAAATCCCCAAACTTCAGGATCTCTTCCTTTCTTCAAGGAGGAGCTCAACTGATGCCACACAAAGGGTCCAAAACCTTTGCCGGGGGCACCTCTAGGGGATCAGTAACTCCAGCAGAGGCCAGCAATGTTATACTATGTGAGAGGTAGGCCTTGCAATAGTGAAAAATGAATGTAGGATTTTTTTACTACTAGGACATGTAAAACTAAAATGAACATGTCCAACTTTTAAAATACAATGCACCCTGCCCTATGGGCTGTTTATGGTCTACTCTAGGGGTGACATGTATCAAAAAGAGAGTTTTAGGCCTGGCAAAAAATGTATTTGTCAGGTCTAAATGGCAGTTTAAAACTGCATACACAGGCTGCAAAGGCAGGCCTGAGGCATATTTAAAAAGGCTACTCAAGTGGGTGGCACACTGAGTGCTGCAGGACAACTAATAGCATTTAATTTACAGGCCCTCGGTACCTGTAGTACCAATTTACTGGGGACTTACTAGTACATTAATTGTGCCTATATGGTGCAAGCCAATTTCACCATGTTTGAAGGAGAGAGCACAGGCACATTAGCAAGGGTTAGCTGTGGCAAATTGTGCAGAGTCCTAAATGCAACAAAAACGGGTTTCCCGAAAACAGGAGTGATGAAGTCAAAACGTTTGGGGGTGACCCTGAAGAGAGTACCAAGTCTTGTTTATTGTTAATAGCATTTTCCAAATGTTACTAGAGCAGCAAACAGTATTAGGGCCATAGAAATGAGCTGTGCGTTAAACCCTGTTTTCTCTATCTAATAGGCCTATGGTTTACTCTTTTGGTGTACCCTTTGTCCAAAAAGCCATTTTCACACCAACCCTCATTTCTCTGTGGCTGTTTTACATAAGCTGCTGGCATGCCAGCATTGATACTGTGCCCTGCATAGTAGGTGCCGTTTGTGTCACTTTCTTAGGTACTGATAAAGGAAAAAAATATATATATAGCTTGCTCCTGATGAGAGACTGCCATCTACGACTGGTGCTAAAATACCAATTATTGCACACAGGTCCTTTTATGTTCAATGTCCTATTTCATTAGAGAGAAATTCACCCGATGCTACACTGCAGTTTAAGTGCTGCACAACACAAAACATCTAAAAGCTCCTTTTAGTATCATGTGAAGCATTATTGGCCAGTGGCGCCAAATTGTGACATTATCCTTCTGCAACAACGGAGGTATCCAAGAACCTCCACACAGTGGAGCGCTTTCTAAAAATTATGTTTTTCCCTAAGCACAAGTAGGGACCGCTAGACCCTCAACCAGAAATTAAAAAGGACCGTGGTGCCAGTGCCACCCTGGTGGTAAGAGTTCTATGGGCATGACAGAAGAGAAACAAAACTGAAGATGCTGAAGTAGGCCCTGTTAAGGTCAGCATGCCAATTAATATGATTAAATACCTTAAACAACTAATAAACTCTACATTTATTTCATACATGTAGTTTCATAGTGCCATCATAGGACTGCAATACACCATTGCAGCAAACATAAAAGCCACTGGGGTATCCGCAGCCACGGTTTCATAAAACAAATGTAAATGATTAGGAATATGCATGTAATGTTTTCAATATAAATTTAACGTGTACTTTTTGGACACAAATAGACACATTATGATTCCAGAAGATTGATATTACAATTTATATCATGGTTTATGAATTTTATTCCGGAAAGATAGGTACAGAATATTTAAATGGAAGTTAAAATTTCCGTGCAGAAATATATGTTGTCTAGTTCTCAAGAACCAAAAATGTATGTTTTTTCGCAGCGTTATGAATTTAAATGTTTTTTAGGCATAGGATCATTACCATAAACAGTAAATTGATATTGCGAAAACATTGTGATCTACTGTACCTTTCCAAGACATAACTAAAAATCTGCTGCATACATATCTGATGCTTAGTTAATGTTCTCTAAATTCCCTATTCCCAAAGATGTATTTTACAAATCATGAGCATTATATGATAGATTGTTGTTGCTGTGTCTGTATCTTCATTGCTTCATCGCCGAACCAGCTCATTTCCATTTCTATTGTGCCTGCCTACATGGGTGCTAAGGTCAATTGAATCTCAAGAAAAGAGGAGAGATTTATGCAAAACTGTTGATTGCATTTGTATGCAACGAAATCATTCAATATTCATCTGACTACAGAACCTAATCTAAAAGGAAAGCTGAAGGGCATAAGAGTCACTGAAAAGCAGTAATGAGCTTCTGTAGTGATTAAAAAAGTACTTGAGTTTTCTGAAAAACCAGGCAGAAATAGTGTCTAATCAACACTGAATATGGGAGGCAGAGATTACTCTGATGGAGTCTACAGCGCGCCCTGGTAAAACGGTATGCAAGTTGTAAACTCTGACACGCCGTCCATGTTCTGTGCTGTGCACAATCAAAGACTGGGCCTATGCTAGAGCAATTTTAGTGCCTGTCCAAGGACCCCAATCATACCTATTTACAAGGCTAATGTTGCCTTGGAAAACCTAAGAAGGCTGCAAGGGATGTGCTTCTGATGTGCGTCTGTTGATCTCTCTGTGTGAAGTGTACATCCAGTCTCATAAGATGTATCTGAACTCAAACCCCTGATTCTTCCTGCATACACAACTGGCCACCAGATAAAAAATATCTATCTATCTATCTATCTATCTATCTATCTATCTATCTATCTATCGATCTATCCTCTGAAAAAAAAAACTGTGAAATTCAGCAGTTATAGTTACCTTGAGCTAACTATCAATTATGCCCCCGCAATGCATTGCTTATGACCTAACATATTACATCACTCATGACATGGTCAGTGACATTACTCATGATATCTCAAATGACATCACTGATGACAGCACTGATTACATCATCCACAGAATAACTCATACACCCACTCACACCCCAGTACAACCTCCATATACACCCACTCACACACCCACACAACCACTCAGATACCCATTCATAGACCTATACAAGTACTCACACAACCACTCACTCACCCATAGAGCCACTCACACACCCACTCACTCACTCATACAGCCACTCAACCATACAGCAACTCATACAACCAGTCACTCACCCATGCAGCCACTCACACAGCCACACACTCATCCATACAGCTACTCAAATACCCATTTATTCACCTATACAGTCACTCTCACACCCACTCACTCACCCATACAGCCTCTCAATACAGCCACCCACTCACCCATACAACCACTCAATGACACACTCATTCACAAACCTACAAAACCAGTTACATACCCATTCACACACCTATACAGCCACTCAGACATCCACTCACACAAAGATACACAGTTACAAAGCCACTCACATAAAATATGTTAGAAATAGTTTTACTCATTAGCAGTACACAAAGTATAGTAATTTAACTTTTGTAGTACTTAGAATATGTGTTTAACACTCATAAACATTTAGAAAACAGTCACAATGACTGGATGATGTCATCTGTGATATAATTTGAGATGTGATGAGTGATGTCACTGACTATGTTATGAGTGTTGTAATATGTGAGGGCATACGCAGTGCACTGCGGGGGCATAAGTTTTAGTTAGCTCGGATAATTATAACTGCTGAATTTCACTGGTTTTGTACGAGTGAGATCTGAGCCTAACTGTAACGTCCCTGTAACCTTTGTTTTTTTTAAGTGAATGTCTAAGGTTTTTTAATTGTTAAGGAAGACGCCCATCGCAATGCACTGTGGGGGGGTGGTCTTGTACACAGGCCTGGCCTGCCATTGTGCTGCCCCAACCCAAGCTAGCTGCTCCTCCCCACTCACCCATACAGTCTCTCAATACAGCCACCCACTCACCCATACAACCACTCACTGTCACACTCATTCACAAACCTACAAAACCAGTTACATACCCATTCACACACCTATACAGCCACTCAGACATCCACTCAGACACAGATACACAGTCACAAAGCCACTCACATAAAGGGTGTTAGAAATAGTTTTACTCATTAGCAGTTCACAAAGTATAGTAATTTAACTTTTGTAGTACTTAGAATATATGTTTAACACTCATAAACATTTAGAAAACAGTCACAATGACTGGATGATGTCATCAGTGAGATAATTTGAGATGTGATGAGTGATGACACTGACCATGTCATAAGTGTTGTAATATGTGAGGACATACGCAGTGCACTGTAGGGGCGTAAGTTATAGTTAGCTCGGATAATTATAACTGCTGAATTTCACTGGTTTTGTACGAGTGAAATCTGAGCCTAACTATAACGTCCCTGTAACCTTTGTTTTTTTCAGTGAATTTCTTAGGTATTTTAATTGTTAAGAAAGACGCCCATCGCAATGCCCTGGGGGAGGGGGGGTCTTGTACATAGGCCTGGCCTGCCATTGTGCTGCCCCAACCCAAGCTTGCTGCTCCTCCTCACCGCCTCCTTGCCATCCATTGTCCAAGTCCATGACCCTGGACCCGCATTACAGCCGTGTGTGCCCATTGTTCTGCCACTGCCCTTCCTGCCTGCCCAAAACAGTTAGCTTGCTGCCCCCATCCACCTCCTCCCTACCCTCTGTTGTCCAATTTCATGCATTCAAAAAGAACTTCCCTTTTGTATTTATTAGAATTATCCAATCATGGAGTCGCATACACTATATCATGAACCCGAGATAAGAAATCTACAGACTATCGCACCACAGAAATAGGATATGATATTTTTTTATTAAAAATTCTTATATCACAAAATTATATTACAATATTGCATCCAGGACTGCTTGGTGTTATGCAGTCTCCATCAACAATTGAAATTCATACAATCAAAAACCATAAAAATACACATATTTAACATTTCTAATCAATGATTACACATAATTAAATTAAACATATAATAAAACAATTAATTGAAATAGACAATACAAAACAATTTTTGAGATATAAAAACAGCAAATATAATTTTGTCCTCTTGTCGACGCGTTTCGGTGTAATATCTAATATGTAACACCTTCTTCAGGACCAACACTTTAAAACAGCTCTCACTGTCGATTAAAAACAATACTAAATACTAGAATGGGGCTTCAATTTCGTTATTATAGATAGCCGAGGGAGAGTCTCTCAGTTCACTTCATCCCTAGTTATTACGCTCATGTCTTCTAATGATGAATCCTCAATACTTGTTCATATTTGTACGTGTATACTGATTACTAGTTCATGAAAACCGTTTGGACATTAATAAAGGTGTATTCGATTCTTGGCTCTTTCAATCGTATTCCATATGATGTGTTTCTTTCAGATTACTTCTCGCAATCTCTATGGTTCTCTTGCTGTTAATTAAATTCAAGCAGAGGCCAGTACCTTGTTATAACGCGTAGCGTCACGTCTTGCGGGGTTCTCAGATGCTTGTTGTCCAATTTCATGCACCAGCCTCCTGCCCTGTGTGGTCTGCTTGCTGCCTCTGACCGCCTCCCACCTTCCTTCCGTTGTCTGTGTGTATGCCAGTTTAGTCTCACTCTTGCCCTCCATGGTATGTTGTGCTTCCAGTGTCCATCCTTGCTGCCCTCAGTTTGCTGCTCCTGCAATGACCCCTTTCCTCCTGCCCTCCGTCATCCATGTGAGGACCCCTATCCCATCCATCATGCCATGTCTGGTTTGTTGTTGTGTCCCTGCGCTTCCCCTGCTGCCCTTCATGGTCTGTTATGCTTCATCTGTCCCTCCTATCTGTCTGGTATGGTCAGTTTGCTGCCCTTGCCTCTTTCCCCTCTGCTCTCTGTTGTCCATAAGCAGGGGCGTAACAAAACCTGATGGGGCCCCCCCGCAAAGTACATGGAGGGGGGGAGCCCCACTCAGGGCTGTCAGAGTTATGAAGTGCCATGAAAGAGCATGTGAAAACCAAATGCACGGGCTTAGTAATGCACTGTTTTTTCGTCAATCCTTCCCTACTCTCTAAAAGTAGTCTAGAAATTCTCGTTAGGTCAGTTCACCAACCACTTTGTTATGTTTTTAATCCTGAGTTTTAACACCTAATTTTGTTTTTCTCTAGACCAAGGACTCTTAGCATATGATATCTATTAGTATTGATGACAAACAAGTGACTCTGACACCTACATCTTTTAAACCTCATTGTCTTATGTAGCATTTCCTTTATGTTGATTGTACACACTTGTATGATTTATTGTCTTTTTATAATATGTGTGTGATGTAAAGCGCTCTGTCACCCTACATGATGAGAAGCGCCTGTTGGCCTTGATGAAATCACAGGAATGACCTTTTACTTTTTTGAGGAGATCATGTCACATGACCTTAACTCTGGTGGCAAAACAATAAGTGACATTACTGAAGTTCCATAATTGCTGTATGATTATGTAACAACGCAACACATACACGTCTATTTTAGATACCACATATATTAGGGTGGTGAATGATCTTTTAAAGTTGTAGGGCATAATATTAGCCCTGAATTGTAGTGACCGAGTGAAGCAAGTGACCCAGACCTCTCCTAAGAGGGTTTGGGGGGCTGCCACTGAGAACATTTAAAAAAAATTGGGGTCAAATAGTGCATTTTAAAGGAAACTTTCACATAACTTTGCTACAATGGTATAGTCTCTAAAGGACACGTTAAATATCCAAGTCCTCAAATGGTGTGTCAAGCCAATGGAACCAGACACTCCCCTTAAGTTGACACCATTTTTTCAAAATGTGCTATGGGTGCCCCCATATATCAAAAAATACCTCTATTGTGCCAGCATTTTGTCATGAGTGCCCTCTTAGGCCAAACAATATATCAGAGCCAGAAGTTTTGTTATTTATGCCATCCCTACACCATGAGTGACACTTACGTCAATATGTCAGGACCAGCATTTTGTTGTGGTTGCCCCTTTCATGCACCCCGGTTGCCCTCACTTATGACAATAGTTACCTCCAATGTAACAGTGCCAGCATTTCGACACAGATACTCCCATGCCAAAGATTCCATCAAGTATGCCAGCTACAGAATATTTCCCTCCGTGCCCTGTATGCCAGTACCAGTATTTTATCATTAAGTCAAGAATTACCTTCAGAATTAATTACCTCTATCATGTCATTGCCAGCATAATACTGTTATGGCAACAACTTCCTCCAGTATGCCACTACTTTGTCACAGATGCCTGTCATGCTAATAACTGCCTCCAGTATGCCAGTGCCAGCATTTTGCCATGGGTGTCTCCATTGACAATTACCTTCAGTATGCCATGGCAAACAGCAGACTCACAAGCATATTATCACAATCTCAATCATTCTCATTTGTGTCCTCTTACTCACTTATTCATTTTGACCAAATTGTACTAACTCATTCATTGTCACTCACTATCTTGCACAAGCTCTTACTTCCTAACTCTCACTCATTTTCACTTTTCACTCGCTATGACTCACACTCTCACAGTCACTCAAATTTCACTTTCTCTTTATGAGTCATACTTTCACTCAGGCATTCTAAATCGTTTTTTTCACACCCACTCACTCATTGTCTCTCTCCCTCATTCTCATTCACATTGATTCTCACACTCTCTAGCACTCCCTCACGCAATCATTCTCTCACTTGCAGTGACTCTTACTCAGTCTCACTCAGTCTGACTCACTCATACACACTGACACTCACACATTGTCCCACACTACCTGTCATTGACTCCCATTCTCATTCACACTCACATTAATGATTACACACACAGGTACACACAGACACTTTCTCTCACACAAATACACCCTCACCCACAAGCAGTCACACAACATACATGCAAAAAGATGTTTACCTACCGTAGCTGCCAGGAGGTCCCATTCCAGCTAATCGTACTCACCTTTTTATTACACTAATAGTGAATAACGATGTTTTTCACTATTAGTGTAACAAAAAAATTCTAGAAAACCAGGAGATTAAAGCCCAAATTGGCACCATAAGGACAATAAGCTCATGAGTTCCTGGCACTGATTTTGACATCTCAGGCCACAGATCACAAAGAGCAAGCCAGAGCCAGGGGTCACTGCTGCAGCTCCTGATGACCCTCCCTTAAATGACGTGCATGAGATAGATAGATAGATAGATAGATAGATAGATAGATAGATAGATAGATAGATAGATAGATAGATAGATAGATAGATAGATAGATAGATAGATAGATAGATAGATAGATAGATAGATAGATAGATAGATAGATAGATAGATTAAAAGGCGTTGACAATGGCGTCTGCAGTACTCAGACTTGCAGTGGGTTGGGCTGTGGCTCGTGCCATGTGAATGGTTTCACATGCAGTTACACTGTGCATGGCTATGAATGGCCCACTCCACCCTGAACCAAAGGAGACACCAAGGCCAGGCATTGAGGGCAGGCCCAGACGAATCTTCCAGTTCATTGTCTGCGACATTGTGCTGCCTATGTTTAGATATCAATACAATTTATGGAATTGCTGCATTCTTTGAGAATTTTGGCATCTCACACCCATACTGAGTATAAACGGCAGTGCAACGTAGTGACCTGGCAATATGTTTTACACATTTAAAAGGGACAAACTGAATGAACGAATTAATCACCGAAGCGATTTCAATATTGCAAATCAAATAGGCTCACAGCACTTTTTCTTGGCTAGACAAACCAGACAGGTGATTCACTTACATTGGATTGCTTGCACCCCGGTGACACTTGTGCACTCACAGGAAACTTGCTGTTTTTAGTTTATGGCACATGGTTAAGAGATAGGCCTGTGGTGGGTCACTATAACTATTGGATGTGAATTGTTTTGCAACCACTACACTGTAAGGATATATATACATATATTTACTCATTATAATTCCACTTATGTTTATGTCCTAAGATAAGTAGGGGTGGAGATTTGAACAGCAAATATATAATTACTTTACAATACAGTGGTAGGTTTCTATAATGGATGCAACATTATTGTAGGTTGATATTAATGACCTCATTAGTGTCTTCAGTAGGCCACGGGAAGTAAATCTTCCTGTACCTTATCCTTCTTGCATACAAATAAACACTCACATACCAGACATATATTGTGAAGCGCTCCACATCAACTAGCTTTAAGGGAGATTTCTTTCAGAATAATTAGTTTTTTTATTTAACAGTTCATATTTGATCTTTCCAAGCGCAGCACAGGTGTTGGTAGTATCCAAGCCAATTGTATTCAATTCATTGAAGTTTGAGAGGTTGCTGATTTTGGTAGGGCTCAAACTCGAGAGTCACAGAAGCAGTGAAGCTCACTGGCTATTTAACACATCTCAGGACATGGTCTAATTAATAAAAGTTACTCTGGCCTGCCACCACTCACTCGATGCAGGTTCACGTGGCTTTTTACTCGAAGGATAGTGAAAAAAACGTAAGCCTGGATTTAGTTATAACCCAGACTGCACATTGCATAGATCTTGGAGGGCAATACGTTTTTACCATCTAATTGGTCTTCACCACATGACAGTGAGATTTTTTATTTGCCTCATGCGGGGGGGGAGGGGGGAGTAAACAAACAGGAAAATCCATTGACCTCAACTTTCTGCAAGTAACATTCGCCAGCATTTATACATTGCCCACCTGACCCCTGCCCATGTGCTACACTCTAAAATGATGTTGAAGCATTGACAACTATGGCACACTTCACTTAAAAGAACTATAGTCACCATCAAAGCTTCAGCAAGGATGTTCTGAGACACAGAAATGAGAAATGCAAGTCTTGAAGTAAAATTCAACTGCCTTGGGAAAGACCAAGGAAGTATTTAATTCTGTAACATTCTCTTCTCACCTACATGGCCTCAGCAAGATCCTTCCTAGGAAAGCAGCTTCATAGAGACTACACACTATAGAAAGAAATACTCTTTTGGCATTTTGAGGACTGCTCGATGGAAGCTACACAGATATTATCAAACCGAGCAGTTATAAAATGCAAAAAAAGGTCTTTCTTTCTTTAAACATGGCACGTAGAATCACTTCAATTTAGGACATAAATCGAAGTGATACCACATGGCATGCTAAAAGAAAGAAATACCCTTTTTGCATTTTGACTGACGACCAGCCCCTAAGTGGATGCCAGGGGCATCCATCCAGCAGTTGTCAAAATGCAAAAATGGGTAGTAATTCTTTCTTCAAACATGAAACGTGTAAATCGCTTAACCTCATGTACTAAGGTGAAGCGATTCTGTGTGTCATGTTCAAAGAAAGAAATACCCTGGGCCTCTTTTGCATTTTGACTACCACCCAGGGGGGGCCGCCCATGTGACTAGGAGCTGGGGGCCACCGCACCGCAGGGGCTGCGGGGCATTTCGTTACGCCAGTGTCCATATGCATGGACCTGTCTCCTCCTTATTGCTTTCCATGGTCTGTTGTGCTGCATTGTCATCCCGCTTACCCTGTGTGGTGTATTGTGTTGCTGCAACCCCTGACCTACTAGTTTAGTGCCCCTGCCCATCTGCCTCCTGCCCTCTGTCACCTGGACCATGTCCCTACCCCATTCCCCCTGCCCTTTGTGATATACTGTACCTTACTTGCCAACATTTTGAACCTGGTAAGAGGGAGATTTTGAGCTGGGCTTAAAAACATTGGGAGTCTCCTGCCTGAATCAGGTGTGTTGGCATGTAAGGCTGTACTGCCACTGCCTCCTCCTTCTACCCTCAATAGTCTTTTATATTGCCACAGCCTCTGTTTCCGGTAATGTATAGTTGTTTTTTGCCCCTGCACCCCTTTTCCCCTGCCCTCCGTGGTCCCTTTGTGCCGCCACTGCCACTCCTGCCTGCCCAACGTGGTCAACTTGTTGCCTCTACAATCTCCTCCATGAGACAGTCTTATGCCCATAAAAATATGGTTAGTGATCTAAACAAATAAAATGACAACATATTTTTTGAGTTCTCAAATAGCAACAAAGCACTTTTAAATATTTTGCTATCTATGTTTTTTTCATCCAGTTGATCACTTGATTATATGTCACACTCAAGGGAGAGGATGTGGCGTTACGGCCAGAGCTGTAGACTTTTCAACTGGGGAACCAGGTTCATGTTTCGGCATCAGCTCGACATCCTGTGATTCTGGGCAAATCACTTAATCTCCCCAGGCCTAAAAGTAAAATGAATGTACCCTTGTGTCATGTAACTGATGCTCATGTAAAGCACTCCAATACCTTCAGATCAAGTCTGCGCCACATAAAACTGCAAAAGAACAAAAAGAAATGTTTTGTGCACTGTCATTGGGCTATACTTGGGCTACATTTGGGTGGTATTTGTGCTATATTTGGGCTCTTTTTTTTCTGGTGGCCATCTTGGGAGACTTATTTGTTATGAAGCTCCCTAATATCCTCATTTACTGCAGTATCCTCAGTAGAAAATGCTCTTAGTTTTCCCCTCAATTCCATCAAGATGTCGGTCAGATGTGTCATACGCTTGGCATAAATTCAGAATATTAGCATTCTAGTAGCTCATTAGAACACTGTAGTAAAGCTGCTGATCACCAGGGAGTTAACTGTCAGTCTGCTGTTGGTGTTGAAAGTGCATGTTTGAGTCTACATGTCAGAATGTTTTAATTAAATAGAAGAGGAAGTAATTTGAAAACTCACTTAAAATGATTTTTATTTCTACAGCACTAACCTTAATTTATATGACAAACTGAACCCCCTTATGTTGTTCCTTTATAAATTAAATGTTTTAAGTTTTACAAGTTTGACTCAATCAACATGACTTCAGGTGTGACATACGTTTGTCATACTTAACACTATTAGCGCTGTAGTTGTTCTTTAGAACACTCTGGGAGGCTACAGTAGAACACAAGGGAATCAACTGACTGGCTGCTCCTGTTAAACACACATAATTCACTGAGAATGGCAGACTTCATTTTCATACAGCGGAGAAAGCTAGTGTGAATTTACAGAAAACATGCTCTTGTGTTAGCTTATGGAGCACCTTCCATGTGCTCTATGGGAAAATCATGAGAAAACTGTTTTCTCTCAAACATGAATCATGAAATCCCAGCAGAAGGCTTTTCCGAAAGGGTGAAATCTCCTTAGAACACACCACAATTCCTAAAATTTGTATGGTACCATCAACAAATTATTTATATTGTAACTAAAATCTGTTATCACCCTTTATACGTTCTTCTTGTGACCCTCAAACCCTGCCATTCACTACAATGCATTTCAATGGGGTGCTAAAATATATATTGGTCCCAGGATGGCTGCCAACACTTCCTGGATGAAGTGTTGGCAGCCAGTCAGATCCCACCATGAGATCTGTGCTTATGCTCCACCCAATACACAAATGTTGTTTTCCTTTAATAGCTCCAAAACTACTTAATGAATCTACACCAAATAAAAAGAGTGCACTCTGGAACAAAACCTAACTTTCTCCCAAATTTGGTGTAATTCCGTCCAGCGGTTCAGACAGCAGACAAGTCTAAAGACTCTATGGGAATTAATAGAGGAAACCCACTTTGTTTGACCCCCCCCCTTTTTATCAACCCCGCTTGATGGAGTACCTTGAAACTTTTCATGCACAAGAATCACTGGTGGACATTTTTGGGAATGGTCCTAATTATAACTACCTATTGGAGGCTGCCAGTAGGTTATATACATACAGATACAGCACTGAATCCGCCCTCCTGGCTGTGTCAGAAATCATTAACCCCTTCCCTGCTCATGACGGAACCGTTCCGTCATGAGCCACGGTTGCCGTGTGCTCATGACGGAACGGTTCCGTCATGGCAATCCTGTCGGCGGCCGCTCCGCCTGCGCGGCGCTGTTTCCCCGCCTGTGCGGGGCGACAACGCAAATGGGCGGAGTCATGACGGAACCGTTCCGTCATGAGCACAGCTCAACTGTGGCTCATGACGGAGCGGCTCCGTCATGAGCACAGGCCCGCCGCGCTGCCCCCCCGCACCCCCCCGCGCCGCGGCGGAATTCCCGCCGCGGCGAAGGGGTTAAGAGCAGCCTTGATATTGGGGACTCAGCGGCCTTGGTCCTTTTGGACTTAAGTGCTGCTTTCGATACAGTGTCCCATACCATACTTCTCAAGCGTCTGCAGGATATCGGGATCAGGGACTCAGCCCTGGCCTGGATTAAATAATTTTTATTGGACAGATCCTTCCAGGTCCTGGCACCCCCCTTTTCCTCACAGGAATTTGCACTACACCAGGGGGTTTCACAAGGCTCCATTTTGAGCTCTTTATTATTCAATCTATACGTCAGCCCTCTAGCAGTGCTGGCGAAAGAGAGGGGGCTGTCGTTGGTGTCGTACGCGGACGACACCCAATTAGTGATATCCTTTTCCAGGAAATGTACCTCCAGCTTAGACAATTTTAAGGACGATCTGTTAGCTATATCGGATTGGATGGCAACTAATTGCCTCCAGCTTAATTCTGGCAAATCTGAGATCCTTCTATTTGGAAAGGATAGGGAGATGTGGTCAGACCTATACTGGCCGGATCGATTAAAACCTGCCCCACTTCCGAAGGAAACTGTAAAAAATCTTGGGGTATGGTTCGATCAGGGACTGACCTTTGAGAAGCAAACCAAAACGGTTGCGGGGGTCTGTTTTGGACACCTGCGGGGTCTAAAGCCTTTGCTTGGGTTTTTTCCTCCTTCAGTGCGTCAGACTATTGTCCAGGCATCTGTTCTCTCAAGACTGGACTATGGCAACTGCCTTTATTTGGGAGCCACCAGAGCCAGCGTTAAGCGCCTCCAGAGGGTCCAGAACGCAGCAGCACGGATTTTGGTCTCACTACCCAAACATTGTTCAGTTGCACAGGTTCTCCCCAAACTTCACTGGTTGCCAGTGGACAAACGAATACAATTTAAAGCACTGTGTATTTCACACAAGATTCTGTCTAAACAGGCCCCGCCTGGCCTTCCCCAGTTGCTGGAGGCTTATACACCCAAGCGCCCCTTGCGTTCCGCTGACCTAGCTATGGTCTGCACCCCGCGTGTGTGGAGGGCTAGGGCAGGGGGGCGCTCGTTCCGCTGGCTGGCGGCAAAATTATGGAACTCTCTTCCAACTTCTATCAGAACTATTTCTAACCATCTGCCGTTTCGTAAGGCTTTGAAGACTTGGCTTTTTCCTACCTCTACTATTTAACTGTGTCAACTTGCTTCGGTCTCTGTCTCTGGTCCTTGTATTGCGCTGGGACGCCCCGTTGCTGGGGCAGCCATGCGCATTATAAATCTGCAATAAATAAATATAATATATATATACACTAACCGCATCTTGAGGCCCTTGGATTGCCGTCGGGTTGTCCTTTTGCTCTTCTTTGTCATCTTCCAGCCAGCAACTCGCCGGACCCGCAGCGCGGGTCCGGCAGCGCGGGTCCGGCAGCGCGCCAGACTATCGCAGGAGTTGTCAGAAGGGGCTGCCTGATACTTGGGGCGAGTGTATCCTGACCAGGGCTGCGAGCAGCGGGGACTCCATTGCCCAGGAGTCCCTGCGAGCCCAACCAGTCACACCTGGGCTGCTCTCCCTGACCGCCACGCACCCCCGCCCACGGGAGTAAAAGCGGACTGTCAACCCTCCACCAGCGGGACACTAACCGCATCTTGAGGCCCTTGGATTGCCGTCGGGTTGTCCTTTTGTTCTTCTTTGTCGTCTTCCAGCCAGCAACTCGCCGGACCCGCTGCGCGGGTCCCGCAGCGCGCCAGACTATCGCGGGAGTTGCCAGAAGGGGCTGCCTGATACCTGGGGCGAGTGTATCCTGACCAGGGCTGCGAGCAGCGGGGACTCCATTGCCCAGGAGTCCCTGCGAGCCCAACCAGTCACACCTGGGCTGCTCTCCCTGACCGCCACGCCCCCACAGCTCATTATTTTCTTTACTTCAGGAACGTAGTTCCCCGCTGCGCGGGAGCGCGCGGGGCTAAGCCCGGGCAAAGGGCGGGCCGTTTGAGGCCGTTCGAGGACGGGAGAGACCGGACCGGGCCATCTCTCTAACTTCCATTCATCCGGAACTTACATTAAAATCGGACGTACTGTTACCTTATTGACATTGCACCTGTGAGTTCCCAAAGATTCAGCTTTACTGACTAGCTGTTTATATAAGACGTTAACTCCTTGTATTGGTCTAACAGGAACAATGGTCTTAACTAGAGGAAATAAAACCAAAGTATCGGGGGTGGGGGCAAGCTTTTAGTTCCCATGGACGACTTCATCACCAAGGCAAACTCATTCATAGACCAAAGTATTAGTCTGATGGAAGGTAGGGTGTCTTTGGATTTAGCGCTCGCTAAGAGATCCTCCATGGGCAACTTAGCGGATGCAAGAACCCCCGTAATAGACAACAACTCTGGGCGAAGGATGCTTTGTGAGGGTAGGCGTAGCCTACCAAACAATGTGGACCTGTCGGCCTCCCAGCTTTCCGATCTCCAGATAAGCTCAGACTTAGAAAGCTGATACCCCAAATCACACCGGATGAAACAAGGCAAGCAAGAGGGAGGAGGGAGGAGGGAGGGCGCTATAAGGAAAAGAAAGAATGATCTGAAAAATCCCATCCCCAATGAGATCAGTGACACGCCTAGTAGGAAAGAGAACGCACCCACTAGAGCTGAACAGGTAGTAGATTCTGTGATCATAAATCAGTCCGCACATGATACTCCAGACCCCATTATCCTGGAATTCTCCACTCATTCACCCTGTAGGAAGGAAATAAGCGATAGCAATAACTCACAACTGCTAAATAATATTGCAGATCTATTGAAATCTTTCCTTGCACCGGTAGAAGCAAGATTATTACAGATAGAGAACCAGCTATCTAATTTTATAAACCTCACAAAGTCCAAGCAAGTGCCGGGGGCCCAAAAATGGGGGTAAACAAACAGACTCTTCTCAAGCCCGCAGCCATACAAAAGAATGTACCTATACCTTTAAATGTAACACCTAAACCAACACTCCCTGAAACATTAAATATTAACAGAGTACCGAAACCTTCCACTAATGCTACCATAACCTTACCCCAGGGTAATGCTCTGTCAGCAACAACACCGGCGCCTAAAACATCGGCACCCAAAAAATCGGCACCTAAAACTCCGGCTCCCAAAACACCTGCCCCAAAAACTTTGGCCCCAGTATCCAACAGAGGTGACCCTAGGGGACCTCCCGAAGCTAGATTCGCTGTTGATATGCCACCGGAAGCATGTCCCTTTGTAGTTGTAATGACAGGTGTGCCCGAGTTAGTGGATTACAATGCAGAACCTACGTGGTCACCACCCCATCTCACTACCGCCCCATCTCACTGCTGGATTCTCTGGGCAAGGTCGTTGGCAGGGTCGTGCTTGAGCGACTCCAGAGGTGGGCTGAGGAGGGAGGCATTATTTCCGATCTCCAATTTGGATTCCGGGAGGGGTTTGGAACGGTGGAGCAGGCCCTCAATCTTAGTCTGATAGTGGGTAAATATATCCAAGCAAAGAAGGGACACGGTCTATATGGTGTATGTAGACCTGTCCGCTGCTTTTATTTATTTTTTTTTTTTTTTGAAAAACCTTTTTTTAAAAACAGGACACAGCTATTCAGCCGACAACCCGGAGGTTCGGCAGCATCGATGATTAGAAACAGTGATGCGCCCCCAGTAAAGTACAAAGAGAAGTGAAAAGGTTCAATTTTAAACAAACACAAAAAGCACAGCAAACCCCAGCAAGGCAAGAACATTAAAAACCATGGTGAGAGCCCCCAGGGGAGGCCGGACCCCACTCATCTACCGGTTACAAGATAGTGTAAGGAGGAAGAGGCCCAAATAGTTCACAAACCAGACTGTGCTGGAAAGAAGGTCAGGGGGAAAGCTGTCCCTCGGGCGGTTCCAGATCAGGGGCAAGGCATATTCCCCCCCTGTATTGATTCCACCGCCCCCAGATGGCGTGCCACTTCCGGGGGCGGCCACTAGAGCAGTAGACTGTCTTCTCCCTAAACATGCTCCAGTCCATGTTCTCTTTCCACGCAGTCAGTGTGGGGGGCCCCGAGGAGCCCCACAATCGCGCGATATCCCTCTTAGCGACCATGTTACCCAGTGTCACCCATTGGGTCCGCGCCTCATCGAGATCAGTGGGCCCCCAGATATTCAGGAGACAGCACCGCGCCTCCGGCTGCAGAGCAATGCCTGTCACCTCCCCCATTACTGCATGGACTCTCCTCCAGAATTCCACAATGACACCACACTCCCAAATGATGTGCAGGAAAGTACCCACCATACCACACCCCCTCCTGCACAGGCCGTCCTCCGAGAACCCCATGTGGACCAGCCTTGGCCCCGTCACATACACTCGGTGCAGTATTTTAAGCTGCACCAGCCTCAGGCGCGACGGGATCGCGACCTCCTTAGGGGAAGAAACAGCTGACTGCCAATCCTCATCATCTAACTCGAGGCCATCCCTAGTCCACTGGTCCCTCAGCCCCAGAAGCATGTCCGCCCGGACGTTTATAAGTTTCTTATATATGAGCGAGATCGTGCTTTCGGGCAGGTGGCCATCAAGGACCCGATCCTCCAAGGGAGAGGACTCAGGCACCTTCTCACCCTCCACGAGGACTGATCGGAGGGCGTGGCGCATCTGAATATATCTGAAATACTCGGAGGGCCCCAGCTCATACTCAGTCTGCAACTCCTCAAAGGACTTCACCTTCCCCTTATGCAGCACATCACCCACCCTGGAGATGCCAATCAGGTCCCACTTATCAAAGCCTTTTGAATGCCAAAGCCTTCCCAATCTCTCCAATTCAAACAACGGGGTAGCGAGGGTGAGCTTATCCTTCCAGCCCAGCGAGTCAGTTGCCATCTTCCACACCCGCACTGCCACAGCGGTGGGCCCCGTGAGGGACGAGTCTAGGGATCGCGAGTACAACGCCCTGTAATAGTTACCACCACGCAGCAACCACCTGTCCATGGCATACCCAGGGCTGAGAGCAGGGCCATAAAGCCCATGATTGATCGCGCTCAGCTGTGTGGCCCAATAGTACCGACGGATATCTGGGAGCGCAATGCCCCCGTCATACCATGGAAGCGTCAGCTTTGCAATAGCAATTCGCGGCCGCCCATCCCACAGCAACGTCCGTTGGAGGCCTTCGACCTCCCGAAAGTATTTGGCCGGCACCCAATCCAAGGTATTCTGTAAGGCGTAGAGAAAGCGGGGGAGAGACATCATTTTGAACAGGGCCGCACGCCCGACGAGGGAGAGCGGCAGCCTCCGCCACCCTTCAACATCGCGCCTCAGGCGTGCCAGGGGGGGGAGCAGATTCTTCTCATAGCGCACAGCCGAGTCCATGGAGATAAAGATCCCCAAGTACACGAAACCCTGCTGGGCGATCTGTATCGAACATGTTCTAGGGATCGGTGGAACCTCGCCACTAAGAACATACAAGTACGATTTGCTCCAATTGATGACGAGACCCGAATTCCTACCAAAAGATGTGAGTACGTCACAGACCACTATAAGTGATTTCTTGGGCGAGGCAAGATACAACAGGATATCATCGGCATAGAGCGAAATACGGTCCTCGTGTTCAGGCGACCACCGAAGGCCCCGTATATCCGGGTGCCAACGTATCCACGCAGCCAGCGGCTCAAGGGCGAGGGCGAACAACAGAGGCGACAGGGGGCAACCCTGCCGAGTACCCCTTCCAAGCTGAAACGGAGTCGACGCCCGACCATTCACCACCACACTAGCTAGCGGCCCCTCGTACAGCAACCTCACCCAGCTCACAAAACCGCTGCCAAAACCGAACTTGGCCAGCACGGCCCACAAGTATGCCCACTCCACCGTGTCAAAGGCCATCGTGGCATCAAGAGACGCCACAATAGCCGGTTCACGCAACGTGCCCGCCCTGGCGATTACGCCATGAAGACGCCTAAGATTCAGCGCTGTGTTTCGGTGCGGGATGAAGCCGGATTGATCCGGGTGGACTAAGTCGCCAAGTACCCTAATCAAACGGGTCGCCAGGAGTTTAGCCAGAATTTTCGGCTCCGCGTTAAGAAGTGAAATAGGCCGATATGAGGCGCACTTATCGCGGGGTTTACCCTCTTTGTGTATGACCACAATCGACGCCAGTCGCTGATCCAACGGGAGGGCCCCACCCCCCCGCGCCTCCAAAAACATGGCGCGCAGGTGAGGGGCGACCCTATCCGGGAACAGCTTGTACAGGTCTATCGGCAAGCCGTTCGGTCCCGAGGCCTTACCCGAGTTTAACGCGCGGATAGCCCCCGCCACCTCGTCGACCGTTATTTCACCATCTAGATCGTCCCTATCTATAGCAGAGAGGCAGGGCAACTCGATATCACGGAGGAGGTCACACGAATCCTCGGTTGGCCTATCCGACGCAGAGGCATAAACCTTACAGAAATAGTCCGAGAAGCTCTTTACAATCCCCTCAGGGTCCACAATCGCCTCTCCCCTCTCTCCCGTCAACTCTGGCACCACTCTATTGACCCGTTCTTTTTTGTCCAGCCACGCCAGGAGTTTCCCTGCCTTATCACCAACATCATACAGTCGGCCCTGCTGTTCCCTACTGAGGGTCTTAGCGGCGTCCGTCACCAGGTCTTTATACTCAGTTTGCTTCAAACAAAGCTCATGCAGTGAAGACTCTGTAACCTCCTCCTCCATCGCTCCCTCCAGAGCCGCGATCTCCTCCTCCACCTGCAGAATCTCACCATCTCTACGCCTCTTGGCAGCCACTACTAGGGAGAGGGCCTCCCCCCGAAGCACGGTCTTAAAAGCTTCCCACAGCGACACTGCCGAGTCAACGGTTCCCTGATTGTCCTTGAAAAAAATTTCTACCTTCTTTACCAGGGCGCTGCGCATCTTGGGGTCTCGGAAATACCAAGGGTTGATAGGGGCCACCCTTCCTCCTCCCTCCCGACCTAGATCCAGCCGGATCCACACTGGCGAGTGGTCAGATATACCGCGCGCCATGTGCCTCGCCTCGGATACCAACGAGGCATGCGCGGCCAGAGTGAGCAGGTAATCAATCCTGGAGAGGCTACCATGTGCCCCGGAGTGGAACGTGTACTGGCTCTGTGTGGGGTGCCGGAGCCGCCAGCAGTCTATCAGACCAAGCGTGTCTAGGAAGTCTGGAAGCCATTTCTGAGCCCCCCCTGTGTCTCTGGGAGGGTGTCTATCCAGCAGGCCGGAGCAAACAGCGTTGAAATCCCCTCCCACCACAAGCATTCCCCCCGGGAGATCCAGCAGGGCCCTACCCAGATCTGCAAAAGTGGAGGCCTGCAGGGCCGGCGGGATATAAACCGAAACTAAAACCACAGTCCGTCCTTCCCACCGCCCCGCCACCGCCACAAACCTCCCCCTATCATCAACAATGGTGGAGTCCACCTCAAATGGCAACGAAGCTCTAACTAGGATGCCCACACCCCTGGACCCAGATGAGAATCCTGAATGTGCAATGAATTTATACCCCTTCCTATTCAGGGCATAGCACGTATTTCCTATAAGATGCGTCTCCTGCAGCAGGGCAACATCCGGCATTGATCGTTTCAAAAATTGCAAAACAATCCCCCGCTTAATGCGATCCCCCAACCCATTAACATTCCAGCTTATAACACTTAAGCCCCTACCCCCATCCTCAAACGGAAAGAGGCCCACCCCACACCCGAGGAGCCACCATGGAACAGCCCTGGATATAAGCATCATGCCTTGCAGAAATAAACCCCCCAACAACAACCCCAAAATCCCTAAAACACCCCCCACCCTGCACCCCTGCTGCAGCTTACAAAGCCCCCCCAACTTGCAGTGTGCCTGTCGCCCTACAAAAACAAAAAGTCTACAAAAAGTACCCTAAGGGAGGAAAAGAGCAACCCTCGTCCTCCCGCAACCCTCCACAGCTACTGCACTCTATGCAAGTCTTCAAGTATAGTCAAATCAAGTCAGACCGGCTCCGAGATGTCAGCCCTGCCCATCCCGGCCACTGTCTCCATCATCGGCTGTGTCGTCCCCCGTCCGTCGCCGGGGCAAAGCGTCCAGCCATTCGTCGGCCATAACAGGAGAGTCAAAAAAGAATGTCCGATCGTCGTGCACCACCCGCAGTCTGGCAGGGAAGAGCATGGCATACTTCAGGTCTCTTTCCCGGAGCCGCCGCTTCACCCCCAGGAAGCCCTGTCTCTGCCTCTGCACCTGCTGGGTGAAGTCCGGATAGAAATTCACCGACGCGTTCTGGAAGGGGACCGGGCCAGTCACCCTCGATGCCTGCAGAATAGCGTCCCGATCTCGAAAGTGAAAGAGCCGGGCCACGATCGGCCTCGGCGGGGCACCCGCCTTAGGCCTCCCGCCCGGCACTCTATGGGCCCTTTCCACCGCAAAGAACTTCCCAAGGCCCTTGGGCTTCAGATGATTGAGGACCAAGTCTTCAACAAGCAGGTCAACCGAAGCCTCATCCGAGGACTCCGGGACCCCGATAACGCGCACATTGTCCTCCAGCCGGCGGGCGACGAGATCACTCTCGGTCCTCAGCTTACGAACCTCGGTCTGCAGTTCCGTAACATCATCAGTGAGGCCCGTGGTCCTGAGGTCCAAGGTCTTAACCCGTTCATTCGTTTTGCCCAAGTCCGCACGGATCAGGTTGACATCCACCAAAATGGCATCCACCTTATGCGCCAGGGCCTCAAACTGTCTCCCAATCGAAGTCTGCATCCCTTCAAGCGCGCCCATGACATCCTGCAGGGAGAGCTCCGGGGCCACAGGCGAGTCCTCCTTCTGGGCATCCGGCACCTGGCTCGATCCACTCGGTGATCCCTTTTGCAGAGCATATCGGTCCATGCTGTTGACTTGGGTGTAGGTTCCCCGCCTGGTAGACTTAGGCTTCTGCCGATCCCCTTCTGCTTTGCCCGACATGGTTGACTCCAAGCAGATCGGTTCAGTTAAGACGGGTCCCTCTCAAGGAGAGGAATAAGGAGTGATCAGTTCTACCGTGGACCGCCAGAGTAGCCTGCGGAGCGTCCCCGGGGTAATAAAGCCATCCAGAGCTCTCCAGTAGCAGGGCTGACAAAGGGAGCGAAATCGAAAGTGAAAGTGCGGGGACCTCCGTCCGACAGTTCACACCTCGCCTGGCCGTTGTTGTTCAACTAGGAGTCGGGCCTCCAGCCAACTCTAGCCCCTGGCTTCCCCGGGAGATAGGCCGCAATCTTCCGCCAGGTGTAAGTCCGGTTCCCGGTGGACGATCCGACCGCAGGTAGCATCAATCGCCTCCCTGACCAATCATCTACACGATGCCATGCATGCTGACAGGATTAGAGACAGGATTGTCGACGGAGGGCGCGAGGGTCTCGGGAGCTCTAAGCTCATGCGGCCATCTTGGTCAAGCGCTAGGCTCCTCCCCCTGTCCGCTGCTTTTGATTGCGTTTCACACGCAAAACTCTGGATGGTTTTGAGACAAATGGGAGTGGATTCCCCTCTTTTAGATTTTTGGAGAGAGCTCTATTCTAAAGCCTCTGCGAGGGTGCGCTTTGGCGTGAAGGGGAAGCTGACAGCGTCTTTCGGAGTGGAGCGTGGAGTCAGGCAGGGGTGTGCCCTGGCCCCCTTTCTCTTCTCATTGTATACGAATGGCTTGGAGGAAGAGATGTTGAGGGGGGGCCAGGATCTCCCGCGGGTAAAACAGCGCCTGATTCCCGCTCTGCTCTATGCAGATGATGCTGTCATTTTGGCGCGTACTCCGCGTGAATTACAGAAGTCCCTGAATAGGTACGCGGATTTTATGGGTGGGCTGGACCTACATGTGAATGTCAAAAAAACGTTTGTCATGGTAGCAGGCAGTGGGAAAAATCGAGCAAAGGATATCTATCTCAAAGACCAAAAACTTGAGGTAACTGCCCAGTATCCGTATTTGGGTATCATGATCGACGAAAGGCTGAACTGGAGGCCAGCAGTAGAGGCCAGGTGCCATATTTTTAAAAGAGCCATAGTGGTCCTGATGAGATTCTCCCAGAGACTGGGAGGAGGGCACCAGTGGAGCTACTAAAAATCTATAGCGCCAAGTGTCAGGCGATTGCGCTGTATGGGGCGGGAGTCTGGGGACACATAGATGTTAGCGCCCTTCAGGTGGCAGAAAACACCTTCCTCAGTTTCCTTTTAGCTACACGAGACGTACATCAATCTACGCATCCCACTTGGAACTTGGAATCCCTTACTTAGAGGATTTGTTAAGGATCCAACCATTATTGCTCTGGACCTCTGACAAAAATGCGCTGACACAGGCAATCGTGGCGGACTCAATGGCTCTTGATCAATCCTTAAAAATAACATGGCTTCGGTATGTCAAAAACTTCCTCAAAGATCTTGGCATGGAGAAGTATTATCTTGAACCCGAAGATATTATTGATCTACCAAATAGAGTGTTGAAACAACTGGCTCTGAGTCACCTAGAATCCCTGAGGCTGACCTCTGAGGCGACAAAATCCTCGGTCCTCCATGCCAACATGATCCAGACCACTTACTTTATCCAGCCTTATTTAACACTACAGATTAATACGTATGATAGAATGTTATTGACAAGATTCAGATTAGACTTTTTTCATAGACTAGTAGCTTTTCCCGAGAGAAATAGGTGGGACCCAATTCTCACTGCTTGTCCCTGTGATGAAGAATCAATACAGACCAACTTACATACAATATTGCTTTGTAAATTCCATCATCCACACCGGAAAATTTGGCTACTACCACTATTAAGGTGATGGGGACTTAGACAATGTCGCCCCGCAATGCTACGTCTCCAACTGTTAGAATCTGAACCGGTGTGCTATCACGTCCTTAATTTTTTTTAATGCATTATGAAGCATAGGAAAAATCTGTAAAAATTATGCTGGATCTAGTCCCAGACGACGTAACGAAATAACTTGATTCTTTGTTTTTAACATATTAATCTGTGTCTGTCTGAATTTTATCTTGTAAGATGATCTCTCTTTTAATATGAAATTGTATTATCAAATGTTGCTTTTATGGTTTTCCAATGTGTAAAGCCGAATAAAGAAATTATATATATATATATATTAATATGGCAAATAGCTTCCCTCGACCACCAGTCTACTGATGTGAATTTCTTCCTCCCCTTTTTTCAAATATCTACAGAAAAAGGGTGCAAAAGGTAATGTCTTATTTACTGTCAATAAAATTAAGATGGTAATGCTACACAATTCATGCAAAGGAGGAAAATTCATTTTAGAAACTTTTGGAAGCCTCTTTATCTCCTATTTCTGTAACAATTAGGATGCCCGACCAAACATTTCACTACTCTAATCACTACTGTCAGTTTCAGTGTCACACTGAGACTGACAGTAGTGATTGGATAGAGATTTTCTGTAATGTGACTACTAATAGCTTAAACTAATGTAGGGATTTTAATCTAGGTCCCTAATTGGCTACTAAAGGAGAGGACGAGACAGAATTTTAACTCTACAGTTGCATACTGGTTTATATTTGGTTGGATAGTGATTGAGGTTTCTGATTGGCTTCGGAGGGAAAGGACCAGATAGGGAACTTTTTTGCAACTAAAGCATGGTGAACTGTGATTGGGTGAATACTAACTTAAATAAGGGAGGACTGGAGACTATGGCTAAACGTCTACTAGACGGATTCATGAGGAGCAACGGTTAGGAGGTCACATGGAACAAGGTCCATGGACTGACAATACGGTATGTGAATATGAAGAGAAAGTTGTTCGGGTGCGGTTGTAGAGGATCTGTTGAGATTTAACATGAATGGGAGGTGGTAAGGACTTGACTAGCCTTGTTCTTTGGAGGGATATTTGCTTGAGCGAATTGTTTATATAATATGAAAAAGAGGATAGTTGGAGGAATGGATGAATTTTGCTATGACAGAATGGGCAGATGGCGTGTGTACATTGGTTAATTCAGGTGAAAGGACAGTGTTCTGACATTAATAGTCACCAACTGGGTTTGAATTAGTATCTCTTTTTTATAGCGAGGGTTCACGCCATTATGTGAGTTGAGCTGCACCCTGACATGTACTACAGAAGGAATAACCGAATCTTCTGATTGAAGCACGATTTGAAGGTAATGATTATTCATTAATGCTCGCAGTTGGAAATGGGATATTTGATCCTTTAAGGGGAGGGAATAAAGGATTGTGGCGTAAACAGATGGGGGTTCTGTATCACTAAATGGTCATTGAGGATGATGTGGAAAAGAAGAAAGCACACCAGATGTTTTAGAAACAGAGGGTGCTCATAATAAAATGAGAAGTTATTGTCCAATGGTGATTGAAATAAGTCTGGATGTTAAACTGATAATTGAATATGCTGTTGAACATTTTTAATATGTTACTTAGATAACAATGGACATAATGTTTATATCAGAGTGTATATAGGTAGGGAGTCTTTGGGGGGGATTATGGGTAGCTTGATGATTTTAAAGAGATAAGGTTGTATATTGGTAGACATGAAAATTATTAGATCAAAATTCGGATGATTTATAGGATATATATGTTTTGATTTACAGCCCTGATGATGTCCGTAGGGACGAAATGCATTGGTTGGGGTGCATAAACTGCTTCAATGATTGATTAAAATTTGGATCAACTTTAAGCAACACTAGACTCCGAAGTGATTATTTGTTGAATGAGGACTGAAAAGGGTTATGGAATGAAGATTACTATTCTTTGAATTTTGGAATGAAAATTATTGGTGGACTTTTACACGCTCCTTTTCTTCAAAAGTTGAACTTTGCATTACCGTGGCCCAGGGGCAGTGGGACCGCATAAAGCTGAGCATGGAAATGTGTAGAGGGAATTATCTTGATACTACACCAGTGCGCCCTTGTTCTAAGCCTACACTGCCAGTTGTAGAATTTTGAATTTAAAAAAAATGTCATCACCAAAAGATTTGCTGTGCTAAAATAAAAAAAAATCCAATTTTCATGAACAAGCCGAGTTGTAACAAAAACACACTTTTTATTACAGTGGTTGCATTTTTCTACCTTTTCCTATTTTTTGTAATCTCCACCTACTTGAAGGTTCTGGTAGCAACAGGTGTAAACCTCATGAGTGAACCTGGGCAACCATGCATTGTTGAAAACTGGACCGCATTCTGAATTCAGCAAGGAGTCAATTCTGGAGATCGCTCATTGTTTTCCCAAAGAAACTACAGGTTCAAATAAAAGTCATAAAAATAAGTCGGAATAACCAGAAAGAGGTCACAAAGTATTCTTCTGTCCTGATAGTCGATTTACAAAAGTAATATATTGTTACGTCTGCCAGATCCGTTTGGTGACAGGGATATATAGTATATACTGATTGTCCAAATACATGTGATACTCTAAGTCAAAACTGAGTTACAACTGAAAAGCTATTACAGTGTATACCAGCTATGCTTCAATTCATTAAAAAATCTAATGAATAAAAATATGTATGAAGGAAACCTATGCATTTTTAAATATACCCAAGATACAGAGCTTTGCAATAGTGGCTACTTGTACAATCCAAAATCTGGGGTTACTCATACTCAGTTCAGTTCAATAAGCTTTATTCGACAATTAGTCATAAAAGCGAATAAAATGTAACACTACAACAATATATAATCAAGATATAAAACCATTTGCAATCAAGTATGAGAGCCGAAGCATCAGAGCATAGAAGAATAACATTTCTTATACATAGAAACAACAGATTTTATCCTCCCCGAGGATGAAGAATAAAAATAGGAACATTGAGGAGTTAAAAAAAAAAAACACATGGGAAGTACTAGATGACTCAACTTTGTATAAAATCACATCCTTATAAAATGTTCAAATAACAGAACCAATTATCACTATTCAAGAGTACATGCACAGGCAATACAATTTAAACATGATAATTCTCTTAAAAGTTACAAAAGAATGGCCTAGAGCAACAACTGGGACTTTCGCCAAAAAGGCTCTCAAATGGAACAATGGTGTTTGTCAAAAGATGGCTATCGTGGCAAAAAGCAAAGGACCAACTTGCCCCCTTTAGCACTTCTCCAAACATGCACTAGCATCCTTGGCACAAACACATTTGGACCGCCAGATCCAAGCTGCCTGGAGGGCGACCGTGTATACCACCAGCCTCGATGTGTCGGTTCATAGAATACTAGCAGCCTAAAGGTAGCTCCTAACACCCAGAGTCTTACACTGTGGCACTAGCCATCTTTTCCTCTGCAAAATGTATGCTGGGCAGAAGAATAGGAAATATGGGTTTAGCCTCAAGAGGGCCCCTGCACACTGGGCATTCCCTACCCTTGTATTTCGCATTTGCCCACTTCGCACAGAAGGCCATGACAGGTAGAGACAGGGATCTAAATTGCAGAAACAATTTCCTGGTTAAGGGGGAGTAATCTCATCAATTGCACCCTCATAAATAGAGCTCAACCTAAACTCCAAGAAGTCAAGGGTCGAGGTACCTCTACTGCTACCAATGGCTGCTTCACATACACCCCTCTAAAAGGCAGATTTAATTACCATATTGTAACCGGTGGTGAGATCTTCTGGTACTGCCCAAAACATTTCCAGACCCAGCTTCCTGAATATGGACCTGATGTACTTAAAGCAAGGTAACAACTGAATATCATGTTGAGCTAATATATCTTTAAGGCGACTTCTATAGGATCTAGGGCACACAAGGTTCCAATACTATGCCAGTAGAGTAAGAGTCTAAGCTCAGCTTTCCAAGCAACTTTCTCTAGTGCCAAATAAAAATACAATGGAATCAGAAGTGTATTCTTTGGGAGTGCAATGCTGCCTATTGAAATTGTGCTCTGTGTGTGATAGAATGCTATAGTTAACATGACCCCATATCTCCGCTCATTATAATGCTGCCCCAAAGCCTTTGTATTGAAAATCTCAATCACCAGTGCAACGTTTTTGGAAAAGATTTTCTTAAAAAGCTTTAACAATTGAGACGAGGGATGTATTAACGTGCAGTCAGCTTTATGGACTTGCATTGACCAATCTAGGCTAGGTGTAAGCCTTAACCCTGAATATTCAAAAAAAGGTTACCTGCTCGATTTGGTCCTAATTGACAACTAGTGTACACTTATAGTTTATAGCTCCAATAGATTTAAAAACCATATACTTTGTTCTTGCACTATTAAGTTCCAGTCCCAGCTCGTTGCAGAAAGTATTACAATCGTCTAACAGCTGCTGTAGACCCTTTAATGATTTGGAGATCATGAGAGTGTCGGCTACAAAAAGCAGAGCAGGCACTCTCCTGTCCCCCAGTCTTTGGGCATCAAATCCACTCCTATCTAGTCTTTTCAAAGTATCATTAATAAAGAAAGAAAACTGGGTGGGTGCCAATATACATCCCTGTCTAACTCCCTGCCTGATGCTAACTGGTTTGGTGAGCTCCCCGTTTTCCCCCATCTTGCCAATAGATTTGATGAAACTCCCATCCTATCTAATGTTGTCCATAGCAGGGACCTTGATAACAAACCAACGGCTGCATGTAGCTCGACAAAGGGGACAGAAAGGCATCCCTTACTGACCATCACAGCTTTCCAAACGAGGTAATTAAAATAAAATACCTGGTTTACTGTATTAATTCCTCCTCCAAATCCTGCTGGAACTCTTATAGCACGTTATTATTAAGCCTGGGCACAGCGCTACGCTCGCGTAGTTTGCGCTACTTCGCACTACGAGAATTGCACGTAGCACACTGCAAACATGTGTAGCATAGCGTTGCGTAGTGCAGCAGTCATTTTTGGCTTGCTCGCGGTCCTCATCATCAAGTTGGCGACCGCGAGCAAGCAAAATGACATCCCGGCGAGACTTTTTCCTTGTTCGCGATCAATAACATCAAGTTGCCGAACGCGAGCATGAAATATAAACATCCCGGCGAGATTCTCAACGCGGGGAGGTCAGGTTTCTCATAGCGAGTGGTCGCGTATGCTCGCGACCGCTCGCGATGAGAAACTACCAGTCCGCGTTGAGAAAGCTGCCGCTCAAGTAAAAATCTACTCGAGCGTCAGAAAACTACAGCTCGCATTGTGCAAGATGCCGTTTTCAATGATTGCACAGTTCCGGATGCTTGTCGGCACTGTGCAATCATTGAAAACGGCATCTTGCACAGTGCGAACAGGGTACTACGCAGTTCGCAAAGTGCTACACATATCTCGCGTAGTGCGAAGTGCACTTTGCGTAGCTTCGCGTAGTGCTACTTCGCGAACTACGCCCAGGGTTAGTTATTATCTCTAATCCAATCTGCATGGTGCTTCAGGATTTGTTTGTAGAAAAGTTTCTGGGCTGTGTCCATTAGACTGATTGGTCTATAATTACTAGGGACACTATGTTGGCCCTTCATGTAAATTGGGATAATTTCTGCCAAAAAACATGATGCAGGAATAAGCATACCCTTTAGGAGGGAAATTGGGAGACGATTCATATAGAGTTATAAGACACCTAAATACAATATAAAAAGCTCATTTGGTGTTCAATCAGGTCCTGGTGCTTTCCGTAGTAAAGTGGAGCTAATTGCTTACTCAGTCCCCCGCGGGGTTACTTCTAGACTATTTATGTACTGAAGTTTTGCCGCCAGCCCAGGGTCAACATTGACCCACGCCATGACATTCATACGCGAGTATAGCTTGCTAAAGTGGGATATGCAATCCTTGGGTTGTACAAAGTGCTCGCAGATCTTTTACCACGATTTGATCTCAATGCCAAGATGGCCCAGAATTTGACATAGTCTTTAGATGACAGCGAGTGGGACAGTTCATCCCAAATGGAGTTCTCCCACTCCTTTTTTGCCTTTTACACTTCACTCTTGCAGTTTGCTCTGCATAACACAAGTTGTAACCGGTCGCTGGTCTTGGCAGCTAACAGTAGTTGAGTTTTGGCTACCCTACATGCCTTTGTATGCCATGGTGTTTCCTTCAGGCTTTTGTGTGGATGCTTAAAGTCATGCGCCAAGGTCTCCCGTATATTATCAACAAACATTTGCAATGCAATAGGCTTTACATTTACGAGAGATTAAGCTATTGTCATTTATAAAGCCAATAGCTCAAACGCTTGTAAATGCGAGACCTATTTCACTTCAAAGATGCGCCCGCCATTCTTTGGGGCTGCTTGAAAGTGAAAGAGCGCATGGCGTGCTGAACGTAAGGAAAGCACATCGTGCCTGCAGTAGGAAAAACTCATTAAAGAAAATAGTGCTTACAGACTAAATAAGACATACCATGACGTAACAGATGTAAAAGGGCCAGTCACCATGGAAGGTTACAAATGCAGACAAGGAGGTACAAAGGAGGGACTAACAAGCGTAATAACGACTCGGAAGCCAGAGTTTACAAAGGAAAATGACACAAGCCAATTAAAAATATGGGCGGAGAGTGGGCGGGGCTTCAAAGCTATATTTCAATACTGCGTGCCTTGCAGCAGCGCATGTGCTGTCCAGGATCGACCTAAAAAGGGACTTGTGATTGGCAAGAAACAACTCTCTCCTCCGAGGCAAGGTTATTCAACATCTCTCACTGTTCTTTGGCTATGTTGTTCACCAGCTCCACAATTTCTGGGTGTTTTTTGACCCAACCCCATTTGAAAGTCTTCTCATTATTGGAAAGTTCTACGCCTCTTAATTGAGCATGGCACTGGGCAAATGGAGTACTTGCAAGGGAGCCCAGGAAAGTCAAACTAAGGGCGTTGTGATCACTATCGACCCTTTCCACAACCACCATGACTTGCACACACTTCCAGCTCTACAAACCAATTTAAAAATAATCAATCTGGCTGGAGTTCCCAAGGCAGTTGAAGGTAGATTTAACCTTCAGCATCAGATGGAGTCCAGCCATTTGTGGTTCTTAAATCAAAATGTAAAGTTAGTGCAAATATCTGGGCTGCCCTTGGAGACCATTTAAGGGGGGATTTATAAATGGGACTCCCCAATCTTTATCCATCTCAGTCAGTAAGTCGGAGTCCAGTGAAATGAGTGGTTTGAAGGTGGCGTTCAACCCCCCTGCTATAATGAGCTCCCCTCCAGTCATATGCTCAATCAGAAAATCCTCTAAGAGACTAAGCGCCCGAGTTCCTTCTTTCCTCTTCACAACCCGTATATTGACATTAATCAACAACAAGGAGTTGCCACAATTAAAATCTACTCTAATGTCCAACATATCCAGGGAATCGACAGGTAGGGTCTAGATTGAGCACTGGAAATCTGTCTGCACCCATGTTGCCAAAACTCCTGATGGCCGTCCTCTAAGGGATTGAAGTGCGGGGTTATGAAAGGAGGTGTACCCATTCCTAACAGTGGGTACTAGACTCCAAGTTACTCATGCTATCATGCTACTCAGATGGCATTTTGTTAAATGGGTTCTTGCACAGTGGATCACATTTAAAAGCCAAAAATAGAGAGAAATTAAATTAATAATAACAAATGTTATACAATTCTGTGTACTCACATGTCTCCTGATAAAAACGGTACTCAGCATGTGTCGCTGGTTCTATCCCATGTAACACAACAGGCCCCAAAATACACCATGGAGACAGCAAATTATCAGCATGAAAATCGACCTATTTCACGGATGTGAGTTGCTCAGGAATTAGGCCCCAGGCTCAGCCACCAGTCAGGGAATCCTACCAAAGCTAGACTTGTGTGATAACCAGTAGAACTTAGAGAGTGGGGAGACTTACAGGGATGTTTCTTACCCAGAATTCCCTGCAAATACATAACATTTGGCTAAAATCATGCATTTCTGTGAGGAAGAATTCTGAATCTGCAGAGCTCCATAAAATTCCCACCACCGTGGGTCCCCACACTTCTCCTGGTAAAGGCAGCAACACCCTTGTGGGGCAGGGCCTATCGCCTGCGACAGGAACAAAAGAAAAGTGTGACCATTTTAAGTTAACATGGTTTTTGAAAGGCTCATGCCTTTTGTGCGGTGGGGCACAGCCTGATGCCTGGGTGGGCCACCATAAGCTTTTTTCCTTTTAAATAATACCCAGGTGTCTAGCAAGCTTTCTGCCTCCAAGACGGGCAGCTCCCCCCCCCACCACCCCTAAAATCTGCCCCCCTGGGTAGGGGCAGGGGACAGAAATACTTCTGGGGAAGTTTTGTGGAGGAGATATAGTCCAATGCTGTGGCGGACCATCCTCCAACTTATTTGTTCTGGCATCTAGTAGACTTTCTGTCTCCCCGCTTACCGCCCCCCCCCCCCCCCCCTTCCCCCCAGAAGCACACTGAGAAAAAGTGTCCCCATCTGCCCCAGGGATGGGCAAAAATGTGGGTTTTCTTTTACCCCTTTTAGGGTGGGGTCATGTCCTGATGTGATGGTGGGATGCTGCTCCTCTCTTTATTTTGTGTTTTTCTAAAACATTATCACTGGTTTAATAGTGGGCTTTTGGCCCCTCAATGGCAATTGGGGATATAGTGTGCTTTTGGGACATTGCCCTGGGGGGGGGCTGCTTCGCCCCCGCCCTCAAGCTATCCCTGGTGTCTAGTGCGTGGATCTCTGCTTGGGGATCACGGTATTGGCGCTATCGCTGAGTGGGGACCCACTTGGGAAAGATCCACTGGAAAAGACATTCTGTTCTATTTCCAGTCTGCGCTGACTAGTTTTCCTTCCATCAGTGTGACATCAGCACATCAGTGTGACATCAGCACATAAGTCACACTGAGTAAAACAAAAATCAAATTTGGGAGGAAAGGGAAGCTTACCTCCGTATGTCTTGACTTTTTTTTTCATAAAATCAGTCTGGCGCTTCGTCCAAAATGATCTTCTTTGATAATTTGGTGGGCGAACCATCAATATCCACTGCACTACCAAGGTAGTGTTGCAGACATAACCGGTTCATCCATTTCTTTGAAGCGAATTATACTTGGGAGCTTGTAAACCATTTATAAAGGTCAGTCTCTAAATTCCTTATTGCTGTCCAGTTCTGATGTCTCTACTCATCTATATTATCGAAATTATGTAGCTGTTCAACTAAAATAACTCATGAAAGTTGAGTTGTGATGGCACAATGCCTGCTGCCAGCAGACATTCTGAAAACAGGTTACAGAGCATAACTTAACTGCAGTTTAACCCCTTCAGCGCTGCGCAGATTCCCCCGCGGTGCTGAAGGGTTCGAGCGCGTGCGGGGCCATGACGGAACGGTTCCGTCTTGAGCACAGCTCAACCGATGCTCATGACGGAATCGTTCCGTCATGAGCATGGAAGGGGTTAATCAACAAAAAGGAGAACTGCTTCTTCCTTTGTCAAATGTTTCTCTTAAATGAACAGTGATCAGCAGAAAGGCGATATTTATGGCAATGTTTCCTTTTTGTACATTATAGTCTCTATATGTTTTTACACGGTCTAAGTAAAAACATTTTTTTAAACTGAAATAAAATTGATTACAACCTTTATTATCTTGGAACAAACTAACTGCTTTTTCTTGGGTTTAATTTTGTGCTACAGACATCCCTTTTATTCTGAATAGCGCGTACTATAAGGCAGCGCGCCATTTTGACGCGGGCCCGCGGGCCCCCGGGTTCCCGGCCACGCCCTCGTGGCTCCTGGCTGAAGCATTGGTCGCCGCGAACGGCAGGAAGTACTCCCAGGGTGAAGTGACGTCACTTCCAGCCGGGGCCGGTTGTGAGGGGGGGGGGGGGGAAAGGGCTGGGGGCCTATTTAGGCCACGTTGCCCAGGCCCTCGTCCTCTTTCCTCACAACGCTGGAATCTAGAGAAGATGGCAGTGAATCCGGGCGGAGTTGTCCTCTTTCTTGCTTTAACTATTGCGACTTCACCTTGCCGCTGCGGGGGTTGCTCGAGGTGGTCTTGCCTAGTTCGAGTGAGGTGCTCGCGGTAGAGTCTCCATACGGGAGCTGGCTGGCCCGGTTTGTCGCCGTTATCCGATTGTTTGGCGGGATGAGTTGAGTGTTATGATTGCGGACCCTTCTTGACCCCATGGCGCTGGACCAGGGTTGCGATCGGGCCTAGTGGGCCGAGTTGTGTAGAATATCCGCAGGGAGCGGTGGGCACCCTCCCTCCCGCTCTTCTAGTGGGCTGGGGCGGGGAGAGTTAGCATCGGGAGTCTTCGTTTTTAATGTGAGGCATACGGCGATTTCATGGCAGGCGTTGCTGGCGGGGTAGGGGGGGGGGGGGGGGGAGTGAATTCCTGCTTGGTCCGCCCTGCACCTAGCATAGCTTGTGCAGCTCGCTTAGGGCCCACTTCATTAATACGGTATGGTTTGATATCCGCAGGGACCGGTGGGCATTCCCCCCCCTCTTCTGGTGGGCTGGGGGCGGGGAGAGGGAGAGTTAGTGTCGGGAGTCTTCGTTTTAATGTAAGGCTTACGACGGGTTCACGGCAGGCGTTGCGGGTGGGGGGAGTTTATTCCTGCTTGGCCCGCCCTGCGCTTAGCATAGCTGGGGCAGCCCACTTCAGTAATATGGTATGGTTTGGGCCACCCTGCACCATGCCTGGCTGGAGCAGTACACCTAGGGCCTCCTTTTGCTAATATCGTATTGTTTGGTCTGCCCTGCGCCATGCCTGGCTTGTTCAGTTCACAGAGGCCCACTTCTTTAATAGTGTATTGGATTGTCCACTATGCGCCATGCCTGGCTTGTTCAGTTCACCAAGGGCTCACTTCTTTAGCATTGTATTGGATTGTCCTCCCTGCGCCATGTCTGGCTTTCTTCAGTTCACCGAGGGCCCACTCTGTTAATTGTGTATTGTATTGTCAGCCATGCCTGGCTTGTGTTGTTCACCTAGGGCCCACTTAAGGAAGTTTGTATGGTTTCTTGGTACTGGCGGATAATTTGACGGCAGTGCTTGTGCAGTAGGCACATCAACTTCGGCAGTCCATCCGCTATGGGAGGTGCCGGGGTCTGTCGCCTTTCTCCCGCAGGGTTGGGTGTTGACTTGCCGGGGAGCTCGGAGGGGGATCGCTGGCTCAGGCATCTAGGCGTGGTACCCGTGCTAGGGAGCGGGGGCTGTGCACGTCTGTTAGGCGCTGCCAGTTTCGGTAGTTGGTAATATTAGTGGGAGCGCCAACGGGCACGAGGTGAGGGGACAGGTGCCCGGTTCCCTCGGCAATCTGGCATGGGGGTACTTTTGATGGTAGCTGGTGGTGGTATCAAAGGGGGTCACCGACGGCTGGGACCAAGAGCTCGGGGCATGCAGATCCTGTGATTCCGACGCACGATGTTAGGGGCAATTTGGTCGTCCGTGATGCTGAGGAGCCGGGTTTGAAATCTGACAGGAGCATGGAACTTTGGAGTCGACAAGGTACTTGTTTCCATCTAAGCATGTTGAATTTGAGCTAGAGATGATGGTTCTGAAGTGATTGGTTTTGTTTGAATGTTAGGATAGTCCCCCTTTATACTGCCATCGCACCTTGATGGTATCCCATTGGCTGGGGTATTTGGTGCTGGCACGGTGGTCTGTCAGGTATTGCATAGGAGGAATCTGCTTAAATTTCCTTTTATCAGTGGTCAGGGACTTCCGTAGTTTTTCTGAGAGCTGTCCCTGTGCACTCAATGTCGATCCTCTCATCTCTCCCTTGTTTGGATGGCACATCCTCGGTAATTTCTGGCTGAGCCAGTATTATTACTACGGGGCATAGACAACCTTCTTTGGGTTCAGGAGAGCTGGTGGCCCTGCAGCCAGTGCTGTTGACTTTGGGGCTGGGGGACCAGGTTCTAGCCTGTACTTGCTCCCGTTGGTTTGGGTCATCAGGCCTACAGATTTGGATGTTACGTTGCACCCCCCTCTAGTATCGGAGGCATCCTGTGTCCATATTCCTGCATTGTGGGCAGCTTGACCAGGTGCTTTGCAAAGTGTTACGCACAGATTTAGTAAGGCCGAGATTTGTTCAGGCAGCGTAGTTAAGTTTTCAATGGTGGCATCACCTACATTGCTGGTTAGAAACGCCACACCCTTATGTTGGTTGGATCAAGGATCTGCCTTGGAGTTAAGAGTGTCTGGCTCCTTATTGGTCGGTAGCACACTCTGTGTGAGCATATGCGTAGATCCGCACAAATCTATAATTGGTGTTATTACCATTTAACCACCTTGACTGCGGCCAACTAAGAGGAATTTAGAGTGTTTGTGATATAACCAGGACTATCTCCATTTGCAGTAAGGGAAACGCTAGGAGTAATCCCCTACAAACACGGCCCTGGAGGCCCTCCCCTTGCGGTTCACCTCCGTCCGTGAAACGGGGGCTCTGCGTCTGCTGAAAGGGGTGCGTGAGGTTGTTACCACAACGCTTTCCGGTTTTGATTATCCAGGGGGGTAGAACAGTTCTGCGCGGGACTTGCGTCTCCTACATGTATAGGGCGGATGGGGCAGTACGTGGTTGGTTGCTCAGCATAAACACTCGTGCCTCTATGGCGACCTCCTACCGGATTCTTAATTGTGGCTGGATCGCTTACGTTCGGGACAAGCAAATTCATGTAATCCTTTACTCCAGTGCCTTTCACGCTAGATCACGTGTCATAGTTGTACCATTAGTGTCGCCTGCGTTTGATGTGAAAGGGGGATTTATGACTTCTACTGTTTCTGCACGTCTTAGGGGGATGCTTTGGTCGGGGAGAATATGGGAGTTTTGTAGAGGTGGGCAGTTCTCCACCGCAGTTTCTGCAGCATCGCCAAGGCTACGCTGGTCGATTCTTTGAGACCCTGGCAGGTTATGGGGTCTGAGGTGTAAACGGAGGCGTCGCACTGCTTCGCCGCTTCTGGGTCACCGGGACTTAAGTCTCTCAAGTACCTAGGTAGGGGGTGGTTACTTGTATCTGGGCTATGAACTAGGGCCGGTAAGCCCCTCGAGGGTTCCCGGAGCACTGCCCCACCCAAGGCGTGGATCAGACTCCTCTCTGGGAGGCTAGGGGGAGGGGTCATGCTGCCGTTCTGCACATAAGTAGGGAAGGTGTCCTGCTCGGCCATGCATCTAAGTATTTAGTTAGTTCAGGGGATTAGCCCCATCTCTCCTGTATACGGTATTTTCCACGCTTACGTACCACAGAATAGGCAGAGTGTACTTGTCCAGAGGAGGGTTTCGACATGGAAGAATTGTTAGCTGCACTGACACCCTTTTGCGGTTTGTGCTGGGCAACAATGTCAGATGGGATTAGATGGCTAGGTTCTCAACACTATTTTTGGGCCTTTGGGGTCTGGCCCTATCATAGTCAGGGGGGCATGCTCTGCGAGCACACTCAGAAGGCATACGAAAGAACGTATGGTTTACAGGGCCCCTCCCTCTTTGTTCACCAAAGGCTCGCGCAGGGCTGCTTGCAATGGTGGAGATCACTAGACAGGAGGGTGCCTGACGCAGCATCGGACAGTGTTTGTTCGTTTGCGTCGCCAAGTTGAGGGGATGCAGAAGGAGGGCAATTCCTCTTGGTGATTTAGATTCTAGTTGGAGACATGTTGGCTATCTACCACTTAGGGGGAAGTTCTCCGTGGGAATTGCCGTATTTTCGGCCACCTGTTTGTGGCAATTTTAGGGGGTTTTCCGAGGGGTCAGATTGGTAGGGGCAGCGCGACTTGGCATACTGGAGAGGTCTGCTGTTCCCGGTCACTGGGATACGTGCACACAGGCTCACTCTCAAAGGGGATCAAACCTGATCCTTTTGAAAGGGGATACTCAAAGCGGAAAAAGGGATAGAGTAGGACTGTAGATGCGCATGGGGGGCATACATTTCCTCCGGTTCAAACTCATGCATGGTTGTTCATAGCATATTGGGGTCTACCTACCGCAGCGGGGGGAGTGAGCTAGTCAATCACTCAAAACAGGAGTGGTGCTGCGACAGGCGCTACAGGCCAGATATTTCGCCCGAAGAAATTACAGCGGTATGTCTTCCAAAGTGGGATGGGTACTGAGTCACTTGGTCGTACAACAGGCCACTTTCTGTCTACAACAGCTGCGGGAGTTGAGGCTGGTGGGCTTCGAGAGTGTCTCCCTTGTATGGTTTGATCGATTTCTGGGCCTTTCAGATCACACGCATTCACAAACACTCCCTTAACTAAACTAAACACATTCACAGGCAGGTGGAAGACTCCGGGTGCCATGGGGGACTGCAGTTCCCAGAGTTGGTTATCCTTTATCAAGAGGGTTAGGTTATGTGTAGGCTTGGACACAGGGCCTTGAAGCTAGGGGGCTCAGAGAGTGTCTCCCTTTCGTTTAACGGAGGAAGAGGACCGTCAGAGCGCACACATTCGCCAGTGTGTGGAAGACTCCTTATGCCATGGGGTACTGCGGTTCCCCTAGTTAGTTATCATACGTTTAGGAAGTAAGGATATATTAGGGCCGCGACAAGGGGCCCCGAGGGAGGCCCTGTCTAGATTTGCCCAATTGGGATCGGACATTCCCTGGATAAGCGTGGTCTCACAGTGCCGGGGCGAAATTGGGGGCCAAGACTACGGTCAGGTAGCATTTTATGTTTTGGCCGAGGGCCTTCGAGGTCGGAATGGCCTAGCGGTGCCTGGGGCAGGGGCCTGCTTGGTAATGCACTACAAATTAGGCATGGGGATCGTATGGGGCACTGCAGTGGGGGCCACGTGTACCTGGGACCCAGACTGGTTGATCTGGGAATTTGAATCTGACATGGCTCCGAGCCTGGGGATTGATGGGAACTTGATGGTTCAGGAGTTGCCTGGTGGTGGGGAGGGCGAAGGGCGGTTGTCCCTGGTCGCCCTTGTGGCGGTAAGGAGCCCACATAAATTGCCTTACATTGTTAAGGGGAGTCCTCCTGCATACTAGGCCAGCACTAAGGGGGAGATACGGTAAGCTCACCCCAGAGAGAATGGAAACACCGGCTGGGGGCAAGGGCGCCAGTTTACAAACCAGGGCATGGGGCATCCACCCCTGGTCATTCCCTACGAGCCCCGATGGGCAGCCTGGTGGTGGAGGGGTGGGCCCCTCAGGTGGCGGACAAGGACCAGATGGCAGGGGCTCACCTCTCAAGGACGCAGGTGGGTTGCGCCTTGCGTGGTTCTCAGTTGGTTGGGGGCTGGAGCGATAGAGAACATTCTTTGTCGATAAATTAAGTTCTGTCATTTCGGCTGATAGACTATGAAGTTATGATTAACATAAATAAAATATCGTTCAGTGATCAAAGTTGATAAATATATGTCGGATGAAATTTGAATAGTATTGATGATATATTGTCATGTTTATATGTGTTCGTTGATAATAAACACGGCCTCTTTACCCACAGCGCTGGTCGTCAAGTCTTAATTTGTGGGTTCTGATGGGGGTGAGGCCGGGGACAACCTGGGGGGTCCGGGTCCTATTCATATCTGCAACCATTCTATCTCTTTCAACTGAAAGAGTAAGATGTCAAGAATTTAAGCGGTTTGTGGGAACAGTGATGATGTGACAATACATTATAAAGAATAAAATACCTTCTCTATACGTAAAAATTATACCATAGGTCACAGTGGAATTCCTTAATCTTTTAAAGAAACTCTTCCTTGGGAAATCTTTACAATGTACACTATATGCACTGCTTAATGGGAAATGGTCTTAAATATAATTACAAGAAAACAATCTTTGTGTTCTCTTTTTAAAGAAATTTTATGACACCAATATGTAAATCTGTAAATAAAAGAAAGGAGTAGACACATCCCTGGTCACTAAGGTTAACAGTAGTTAGCTGTATAAACCAAAGGGTAATAGCCTAATTAAAAAAAATATATACTTTTCTTACATTTCTTTTGCCTTTTTAAATTACCATATTGACTGACAAATCTGATACATTACAATTGTAATCTATTGATGAAGGCCTTAAGATGATGTAGAATTTTTTTTAATGTAAGTGAACTGCTGTTAATGCCTCTACCACTAAGAAACAAACTAATACGTTATGTACATAAAGTAGTAATGTTATTGTCTCTGTCCATATCCTGATACATCAGTCTCATCTATACCTTTAGAAGTGCCCACCCAAATTCATACAGTTCTTTTGTACTGCAGTATCTCTAGTGTCTCTATTGGAAATGCAATTAATATCCAATACATATCAACAGAAATATACTGGTATTGAGGAACTTCGATTTTCGATCACGATCGAATCGACCCGCCATTTTGTGGCCCGCCGCCATTTTGTGTTGCCATCATTCAGGCAGCACGGCAAACAAAGTCTATTCTGCTTTTACTGTAGCCTGGTGTCGAAATACGCCCTCGGCCTCTATTTGCAAAGCTGGTGTTAGAACTAGCCGAGTACACTAATCCCTGTCTGGCTTTTCTAATCCCTATTTCAACTATCTGTTGGCTCACACTATTCTTTCCTGACTTTATCTTATCGACTGGCCTTCACTGTCTCCTGCTAGCATTCTCTTGTTTCACGACTGTCCTCCAACACACACAAACGTATCTCGCCACCTGCAAGTTAGTTACGAATCCGTTAATATATTAGCTTGAGGGTGGGATGACAAACACAGTTGGAGGAGAGGTCTCTTCGAGTTATCTGACACTTCTGTTTTCAAACCTTTCTTATTGGTTCCGCCTTGTTTTCTAACTTTCCTATTGGCTCTTTTTTGTATGCTCTAGGAGTGCATTTCATTAATGATTGTGTTATTGTATGGTATTTAACTTGATGCGCCACAGAGTGAAGTGGCAGTCTCCTGAGAACCTACTTTGTGTACTTCTAGGATAACTGTACTAGCTGCAGCTAAATAAATCTGATCTTCTAACGCCGACAGAGTGTCCCGTGTCTCTGTGTAGCGAAGCAGGTGAACTCCGGAGACATTGGGCGTACCCTGCGCCGCCAGGCCCAAAAGGTTCTGGTTCTTCAACTGGCGCCCATTGTGGGGCGGCTTCAGTGGTACCGGTTCTGCTCGAAGGTCGTGAGGAACCCCGCAAGAAAATTCCGGAGGGTTTGCGAGCCACACTAAGCGACCCCTGTATGTCGAAAGTGGTCCGAAGGTCTTTTGCAGCGTGGTTACTCCTTCCTGACGGCTACTGACGACCGCTGCCCTGACTGCCGCCCTGCTTTGGCCCTTCCTTTGATGATGTATGGTAAGGCGAGACGATAGACGGGCCTCTGTTGGTGGAAGAAGACGTCCTTAGTTAAGTATCTTCGTGGGTCGCGCCCACAAGTTTGTTATTTGTGATTAATTTCTTTGGTTTCTTAGAGATATCTCTTGCAAAAGATAAAGCTGAGGGTAAGTGCATTTGTGCTGCGTAAACTGAGTTTTACTCCCTTGAAGTTTGTGAACAGTCCGGAGACATCTCGAGATGCCTGGTCTGACTAAGTTTGGAAGAATTTGTTGTCTTGGTTGTAATAGGGACTCCCGACTTGAGGACTCTTGTCCGATTCCTTCGGTTGGAACTCCTACATATGAGCTCTATTCGAAACATGGTATCGGCCCCATTGCCTTTAACGAGACATGGACCCGATACACGAAGAAAGATGGTGTTCTCAAATGGCCAGAAAATGGTAGTTTTGATCCTGATGTGCTAGATAATTTGGAAGCAGTTTTATTTAAAAGAAAAGCCCGGCCGGCAATGTTTGACTCTTTCCGCCTTTGGCGTAAGGAAGCCAAACAGAAAGAAATTAAACAAGCAAAACGAGATAGGAAAGCACAGGGTATGACAATCATACAGGCTGCCCATCAGTTCAAAGACGATGAAATTGATAATGCGACTGAAATTTCAGAAAGACAACACCGTATGGCGATAGATAAATGCTATCCGGTGTTGCATGTTTCTCCTTCTAATAATAAGAAAGATATAGAAGAAGATCCCCTAATGTCCCACTTATTAAGGTTGCCTCCGCCTTATGCGCAAAATGCCAATGTACCTCAACCGTTACAGCCTGTTCAGCCGCCAGTGGTACTTCCGCCGGTTCCGGCTCTTCCGCATTTGCCACCTCCAGTATTACCGCCCTTGCCGGTTTTACCGTTAGTCTCAACTTCTTTGCTTTCATCCCCTGATCTTAGCTCTCCTTTGCCTTCTGCTCCTCCTGCAGATATCCGTTCTTCTCCTGTTAGTTCTCCTAATACTCTGTCTCCAATTCTTATGTCTAATTCTCCGTCTGTGCGCAAGCGTCTCACAGACTCTGTCACTAGTATTCTATCTCCTTTCTTTGAAGCTTTAAATGTGTCTCCGGCTTTTGTTCGAAGACAATCTCGTAGTCAGTTCCCAGATTTTGAGGAACGAGAGAAGCTAGACTCTCTTGCACGAAGATGGATCAAGAAGGATCCACAATATAGTGTGCTTGATATTATGCCTACCTTTTTGCAATGGAATGCTCCTACGCAAAGATACGTTTTTAATGTAATGTGCAACATTCTCATTAAAGAATGGGAAGATGTGAGTTCGAGTCCCATCTCACAAGATCTGTTAAATGTTCAAACTGATTTTGAAAAAGGACTTATTGTGGGTTCTAAAGTTGAGGAAGCTGTAAGGACGCTTATCTCTTATAGATCCTTATTGTTTTCTCAGACTTTCCTTGATTCCGATCCGTCTGTTAGACTGAAGTCGAAAAATTATCCTATGAGAGAGGTTCCTCCAGTATGGAAGGAAGAGGTTCCAGCAGCAGGTGCCAATGCAGCTATTCCTGCTCATTTCCAACGTATATGGGTACATGTCCCTTGGAAGAGATCTGAAGTTTTGGCCCTTAAACAGACTCTACCAGATCCTCGTAAGAACCCTGCAGGTTATTACAAAGAATTATCGCAGACAGTTGATGCTTGCATTATGAACCTAGCAGATATTGACATGCTAATGGGGAATGTAGTCCCACAGACAATATGGGCTACAATTCGTAGAGAGGATCACGCACAGGAACTAGGTGCTACTTGGGATGTTATAACTAATACAGATAGAGACCAAGTGGGTGGCGCAAAGCCTGACGTTCTGATCTCGGAACTCCCTGGTAGAATCATTACGTTAATGAAAACTATGATGCCTGCATTGAGAGTTAATTGGGATAAACTAGCAGCATGCAAACAAAAGAAAGATGAAAGTGTCTCTGACTTCTTTACTCGTTTCGAGGAGACATTCATCGACCACAGTGGTCAAGACATGGCTACAGAGGGTGGACAGCGATTATTCGTGGACAAATTTGTATTTAATTTGCTTCCCGAGCTGTCACACAAATTAAAAGATTCAGAAAGTTCATGGGCTGTTTCTTCTTCGGCCCAGATATTGGCTACTGCGCAATATTATGAGAATAGAGATAAGGAAGAAAAAGAAAAGCAAGAGAAAAAAACGAAAGATTTAAAAACGAAGGTTCTCTTGCAACAAGCCTATCTGCCACGTTATGCTCAGCCTCAAATTCAGCAGCCTCCGCAGTTTCAGAGGTTGTATCAAAAACCTGAGCCATACAATTCGCGACCTTTGTTAGGTCCTAATCAATGTGCCTATTGTAGAGAGGAAGGTCATTTTAAGAGTAGTTGTCCGGTTTTATTGCAGCGCAATGGAACGTTATCTGCTCCATGAGGTCGTGCTGGCCTCCAGTCAGCAAACTGAGGTAGAGGTCGGGGTGTGTTGACTCAAGAACAGCGTGCCTTTCCTTCTCCCAATTCCATGAACTACTTTGATCAGCAAACTGTGAGGTCTACACAGTTTTACAATGAAGACCATTATGTCGAAGGCGAGAATGAGAGTCTTCATACTAACTAGGACAGCCATGGACAAAGTAAGGAAGTTGTGCCAATCCCAGTAGATCAAAATGGACCTTATGTTAACGTCACTACAATGGGTGTTTCAGAGCCATTTCTTCTGGATACTGGAGCAATGAGAAGTTCTATCATTCATTCTAAACTCCCTGGGGCACCTTTGTCTGGCTTAACGAATGTTCCTGTAGGATTTTCTGGCGTCCCTGTTCGCAATCCAGTTTCTTGCCCTTTGCCTATTTTAGTTGGTCCTTATGATTTGGAAGCTCCACTTCTGTTAACGAATGGTTGCGGTGAAAATCTGTTGGGTCTAGACCTATTAAAAAGAATGCATGCTACAATATATTGTTCTCCTTCTGGTGTACATCTTACTTTAGGTCAGAAATTGGTCTCCCCAATGTATTTGTCCAAAGATCAGTTTCCTCCTGAATTACTTTCTCTTCCAACAGCACTTTGGGCCACGGGTCCGAATGATGTGGGTTGTCTTGAGATTCCGCCTTATGTTGTCACTCTCAAGTCCAATGTTGAACTACCGCGCATCCCACAATATAGAATTTCTGCTGAAGGTGAGAAAGCGCTTTTGGGAATCATTCATAACCTGATTCAGAAGGGTGTGGTTGAAGAAACAAGAGGTAAAACATGCAATAGTCCTATTCTTCCTGTTCTTAAACGCACTGATCCTTCTCAGCCTCCTGTGTACCGTTTCGTAATTGATCTGCGAGAAGTAAACAAAATTGTGATTCCACAATTTCCTGTTGTTCCAGATATCACTGCTTTGTTGACAATGATACCTTCCACAGCAACTTGGTTTTCTGTTATCGATCTAAAGAATGCCTTCTTTAGTATTCCCATTGCAGAAGAGAGTAGGGACATTTTTGGTTTCTCTCTTGGAGGCCGAAGTTTCCGGTTTAAGCGCGCACCCCAAGGCTATTGTGAAAGTCCCTCCATTTACAGTCAAGCTTTAAAATGTCATCTTGATACTTTTCATTTGCCGTCTGGTGCTGCTCTTATTCAATATATGGACGACTTGTTAGTCGCCGCTGATTCAGAAGATATCTGCAAAGATGTCACTGTTGCATTGCTACGCCACTTGTTTAAGCTGAATCGCAAGGTTTCACCTTCCAAACTACAATATGTTTGTCGAGAGGTTACCTACTTGGGTCATCTCCTATCAAAGGAGGGACGACGATTGACACCAGAACGAATTCAAGCTATTGCGCTGTGGTAAATAAAATTCATTACCGGGACTTAATTTGATACGGAAACATAATAAAATAGCTCAGTAAAATGAGAGGCAGAATCCGTGGTATTAGAGGTTCGGAATGGGCTTTATTCCAATGATCGATTATAATCGGTTGCTCCAAGTTCCATCACCACGGAGGTTCAGGAAGTGAAGTACATACTTTATTGACAAGAAATGACTTTTATAGTACATACATTACAATGAAGCGAATGCAGTAGGCGTAACAATTGATAAGGAAAATGACGATTCATATGCGTAACCGAAAATGGGTGTAATAAGGAGTAAAAAGGAACATAATTGGTTATGATGTCATATATAGGTGGATCTATAAGATAATACTTGGCATAGATGCGCGCGCAGCAGCATGACGTGTGATTGACGTCCAACTAGGGGGTGAAGGGGACTTGACATTTAGCTCTACATGTGGAGACGAAAAGTCTGGGGGGTCAAGTCAACCTAATCCCAAATCATATCTAACATCCTATGTTTAAAGAACTATGTTATCCACAAAAGAAGGACTCTCGGACAGAATCTATTCTATACTGACTGTGCGTGCGTGTACAAGCGTCTAAGTGTCTACACTAAATGCGAGGGGGTAGGAATATTCCATGGTAACAGGACTATGAATTACTTGCATAAAGACAGAGAAGTCGGGCCTTTGCTTGGTAGCTGGAAGAATGTTTACTTAAGCTACTAGACAGGAATGCATCGGCTAAGGGGTGAAGCAGATAACTCGAAGGTGAAATACAGTTCTTGGCAGAGAATAGGCTGATGTCAGGCTTCGTGAGCCGCGCAGAGAATGAGACAAAGTTCATGGTCACAGATGCAGGCTCAGACTGGAGTTTTCAGAGGCAGAAGGCAAGAAGAGTTCGATGACAGAATCAGGGCCTACTTGCCTGGACTGTAAAATGGCATAGGTGAACCATATAAAGCCGGTGGCTTTTCATACTTAGGAATGGAATATCCGGCCTATTCATGGCGGATCTGACAGAGGACATGTTGACGGTGGACGCACATGTGTTTGCGTCTTCATAACTGGAACTGGAGGGAACATCCATGTACTTGTAACATGCACATGGAACCGTTGGGGTCCAAGATAGGGGACATAACTGACCAGAAAAATCCATATTTCCACATTCCCTCCTTGTCCCCTACTTGCCCGTTAAGAGATATCAATCTTCATCAATCCATTGATCTGTTCATATAACATCATTTGTTCTTCTTTCTTCTTTCGTGACGAATGAATTCTTGGTGGTGGAATACACGATGTGGCACACAGACCACAGATCGCTGGTCCACATTGTAGACATAGACAGCAACTGAATAGTATGAGAAGGCCAATACCTAGGAATGATAGAACTCTCCATCCCCAGGCTGATATCACACTCCAAAACCAACCGGACCAAGTCCAAGTGCCTGGGTTCTGGTGTATCTGGCTTACAATCTTATGAAGGCGAGTTATAGCTTTATATACAGATGGCGAATTTTCTGGTATGAATACGCAGCAGCTTGATCCGATGACCCTACAAGCTCCGCCCCTATCAGCCAGGATGACGTCAAGGACAAGACGATTTTGAAGCACAACAATCCGCATAGCAGACTGCTCTTCTGTTAAATTGCCTAAGGCGGAAATAGTTTCATTCACTACCGCTTCAAGGGTTCTGGTTAATCTACGTATCAGCTTACTATTGGTAACTGTACCTATATAGGGAAAGAAACCTTTATTGAAATCTGTGTATTTTTCCCATGCTGTTTCAGTGTAATCGACAATTGGGAGATCTCTCCGCTCTCTGTTGTGTACTAAATGAATATTTCTATAATAATCAGGAGGAGCTAGGAAAACAGGTGGCAAAAGGAATGCAATGTAGCAGGTACCATCCCAATCTAGAGGTAGACGCATATATGCAGTCTGACCACATATAAAGTAGGAGTGGCGATAAGCTCTAAATGAAGATTTGCCTTGATCACTGAATTCTACTGTAGTAGTGCATTTACTATGGCCCATATGTATGGAACCAACTTTTCTTACACACAATTCACCTTTCGCTGGGAATACTGACATGGTTGGTAAAACTAGTTCAACTTCGGATTCGACATTTAGAACCATGAGATTAGGAGTAAAGTTACCTAATCCATATACTTCATTTTCTAGATCAGTTCCTGTTCCTTTGGGGCGACCCTCCTTGTCAGGGTAACAGACTTTGAATAAAACTAGGTTCAGATTTCCCCATACCCACTGGTCTTGGTAAACGGCTGTATCTGAGTCTATGGAATTGATTAAACTAAACCATGCTCCACAGGAGCCATTATGTGTAAACGGATGTGGAAAGAAAGGCAGGACTCCTTCATAATTCTGATAGGGAGGGAGCCGGCCACACACCCAACAATTAGTTGCATTACTAGTCTGATGGGAATGATGTACCATACTAATGAAAGTGTTATTGCGCAGCGCAAGTCTATAAGACAATTCATGCGGGGGTAAGTCACTAAAAGAATGTTCAGCAGTAACATTGTAAACGTTTCTGGCAATAGGGTAATATATGTGCAACAATATACTTGCAGTAATTATTAAAAGACTTAAGAAAAACAAGATTAATAATGTCACTATGCAATGGCTACGCAGTGATTTACAATACGCCTGTCGTTTCATCATTTTTCGCGACTGTCCATGATTCAGGTCTAGGCGATACATGTCGGAGACAGATTCAACCGCTTCACCTAGGAGAGGACTTAAACAATCAAATCGTCCGACGGCCTAGGCCTTAATTTTAGTTTATAAAGTTCTTTACTGTCGGCCTCAGCCAGAGGTAGTTTTGAGTCAATTGGTGAGGACACACGAGGTGGGCTGTTTACATCTAAAGGAAGTCCATGAAATTTCTTGATATGACTTGAATGCACCCATCCTTTCCTGCCCTCGATCTTCACGGCTGTCCTTGTGGTCAGCAGGACCAGCTGGGGTGTCTTCCACCTGGGCTCCAGCTGAGTCTTTCGGTCGAAATTTCTCACAAGCACAAGGTCCCCCGGAACTACGTCATGGGGTTTCACCTCAGTGTTGTCGGGAAAGGCTGCAGCTACCTGTGAACGACAAGATTGTAGTGCAGACATCAAGGAAGCCAAGTAATCTGTCAGCATATTACAGTCAATATCAGTTATTTTGCGTGGTATAGGCGTCCCCCACATATTTGGTGGTCTGCCGAAGATCACCTCATACGGGGATAGCCCTGTTCGAGAGTGTGCTACCATTCTCATGTAGAAGAGTGCAACTGGTAACGCTACTACCCAGTCGACACCTTTCTCTCTGCATATTTTGGACAGTCTGATTTTCAGTATCTGATTATGTCTTTCTACGAGACCTGCTGCTTCGGGGTGTCGGACACAGTGAAATTTCCACTGATAACCTAACAGAAGTGAAACATGTTTCATTAATTCGGATGAGAACGGCTGGCCGTTATCTGAGTGAACAACACGTGGTAAACCGTATCGTGGGAAGAATTCTCGAACTAACTGTTTGGCAGTAGTCGGGGCAGTGTAATCTGAAACCGGGTATGCCTCCGTCCAGCGGGACAGAGCGCAGACAACTACGAGAACATATTTGAATCCTCGACATCGTTCCATCTGGATATAATCCATCTGGAGTACTTCAAAAGGGTGATTAGGAGGATGAAATCCACCCTGTTCTACGGGAACGCTTTTTCCTGGATTGAACTGGCAACAGATCATACAGGTACGGACCTTTTGTTTGGCTGCTGCTCGTAAATGTTTATTGAACCAAATGTGTTGAATGCTGTCTAGCATAGCTTTTTCTCCTAGATGTGCTGGACTATGTATAGTGTTAACTATAACTTGGACCATTGAATCAGGAAGGAACCACACAGACGTTTCCTTCATCATCCATCCTTGGTCCGTTTGGATCCCTCCTAATTCAGTCCATTTCTTTATTTCGTCTGGTGTAGCATGTGTCTGTATGTCTATTACGTCAAGGGTAGGATCTTTAACTGTCATACAATGTGTCGGCATCGGGACTATTGTCTTTGTCATGTCGGATGTTTGGGTTTGAGCAGTCTGTTTAGCTGTTCTGTCGGCTAGATCATTGCCTTGAGAAATGATATCAGTAACCTTCGTATGAGCCTTACATTTCATAATTGATATTGCAGTAGGTAGATGTATTGCATCTAATAAGGCATGAATGAGGGGTCCGTGCTGAATGTGGGCACCGTGGGAAGTTAAATAACCTCTCTCTCGCCACAGCACGCCGAAGTTATGTACAACTCCGAATGCATAACGTGAATCAGTGTATATGTTGACTTTTTTACTTGTGGCTTGAATACAGGCTTGTGTCAGAGCAATAAGCTCTGCGGCTTGAGCTGACAAAGTATTTATACGATTAGTTTCAATGACTTCAGTATCTGTTGTGACTGCGTAAGCAGCCACCAACTCTCCTGTATTTGTTCTCATACATGAACCATCTACATACAATGTCAGGTCTGGGTCTGACAATGGGACATCGGTTAAGTCTTGTCTAGGTTTCGTCGTTATTGTAATAACTTCAATACAGTCATGGGCTAGTGGGTCTGTTCCGGTTACTGGCAAAAGTGTGGCAGGATTCAATGTGTTACAGCGTCTGATTTCTATATGTGGCTGAAACAATGTAAGTTCGTACCCTGTAAGTCGCGCTATAGTCAAGTGTTGTGTTTGCGTTCTATTTACAAGAACCTCTACTGCGTGTGGTACTTGAACTGTCAATGGATGTCCTAACACTATGGCATCGCTTTGTCGTATTGCTAAAGCTGTCGCTGCCACTGATTTCAGGCATGCAGGCAAAGCCTGAGCTACGGGATCTAATGTACTAGAAAAATAAGCACATGGTTTGTGTGCTCCTGCTTGTTCCTGTGTGAGTACTGACAAGGCAGTACCTTCGCGTTCTGTAACAAAGAGTGTAAACTGTTTTCTGTAACATGGCGTTGCTAAAACAGGTGCTTGGCATAGAGCTTTCTTTAAGCTTTCAAAAGCTTGTGTATGTTCCTGAGTCCAAGGGAGAACAGTCGATGTGGCTGCCTCCTGTGTTGTCAACTGAATGAGCGATTTTGCTAGAAATGCATATTGAGGGATCCACTGCCTGCAATATGACGTGAGGCCTATGAAAGCCCGCACCTCCTTTTGTGTCTTGGGTATTGGCATGTTAGCTATTAACTGAATGCGGTCGGGTGTAAGCTGCCTTCCCTCCTTGGACAGCGAGTGTCCAAGATAAATAACTCGCTGGACACAGAATTGCAGCTTAGAAGGGGACACCTTGTGTCCCTTTTCAGCTAGAAATTGTAAAACTGTCAGTGATGCTTTTTCACATTCCGGTTCACTTCTCGCGGTGATCAACAGATCATCGACGTATTGAAGCAAAGCAGTGTTAACTGGCATGTGGATACTGTCGAGTTCTCGTTTCAGTGCTTGGCTATAGATGCTGGGGCTTTCTGTAAATCCTTGAGGTGCGCGTGAGAATTTAAAGCTACGTCCATTTAAACTAAATCCGAACAAATATTGGCTTTCCGGATCTATTGGGACGCTGAAAAAGGCATTCTTGAGATCAATTACAGTAAAGAATGTTGCTTCGGAATCAATGGCTGTCAATAATGACGAGATATCAGGGACCACAGGGAATTGTGGCACAATGCATTTGTTTAATTCGCGCAGATCAATAACCAATCGATATACTGGCGGGGCCTTTGGATCTGTTCGTTTAAGAATCGGAATTATCGGTGAATTACATACATTGGAGTCTGTTTCTACAACTACTCCTTGGGTAATGAGCTCGTCAATGATTTGTAGTAAAGCCACTACAGCATCTGGTGGTAACTTGTATTGTCGCATTCGTGGTAGCACCACTCCTGCCTTTAATGTGACTCGATATGGTGTAATATTCATGCATCCAACATCAGTAGGGCCTTGTGCCCATAGATGTGTAGGTAAAGTCTGCAGTCGGAGATCCATGTCTCTAGACACATAATGACCTTTAAAATCACGTAAAAACAACCTTACTCCTTCCGGAGAACAACATATTATAGCTCCTAGAGCTTTCAGTGTTTTTATTCCTAACAGATTTTCTGGACATGATTTAGTAAGCAATAAATCTGTAGTTCGGGTCAAAGGTCCTATCGTAAGTGGGAGAGGCTGTGATACTTCATTAACAATAGGTTTTCCTGAAAAACCAAGGGAAATATTCTGTGAGCCTGAGAGGGGTGCCCCTGGAACTTCACTACGTTTTATGGTTGTTCGACTTGCCCCTGTATCGAGTAAAAATTTTCTGTCTTGCCCTAATAATTCACTATGTACATAAGGTCCTTCTTGATCTACAGGGATCTCGATAAGGGGTAAGTCAACTTCCCTCTCTAGGCTTGTTCATGCGTATCGTTGATAATCAGGATAGTCGTACTGTGCGGTCTGGTACAGTTGTCGTGTCGTGGTTTGTGTGGCAGCAACAGGCAGCGCTGGTGCAGCTGGCACAAACTGTATAGACTGTTGTGAAGCTGGCATGGACTGTGCATGCTGCGGAGCTCCTTGTTCATTCTGGTCCTGTCTAGGTGGCCGTGGTCTTTCTTGTGTTTTACCTATGGCGATATTATGTTTCAAAACTGGACAATCGTGTACGTAATGACCTGGCTTTTTACAATAATTGCATGTCCCTTTTACAGGTCCGGCTGAATCACCGGAATGTGTCATACCCTTTTTATGTCCTTCAGCTGGAACTGTCTGAGAAACTAGCATTTTCATTTTTGTGTCTTTCATGCGTCTGTGTTCATGTTCTTGTTCCTCTCTAATTCTATTGTGATGGTACTGTAACATTTGTAACATTTGTGATGGAGTGTTACCTTGCCAGGTACTCTCGAATTTTAATACTCTATTCTTTACTTGGGGCAGAGCATTTTCTACTAATTTTGTTACAAACAGATGTGGGTATGATTCGCTACTTGCTTTTAGGCCACTATTTATACCAAAACATTTTTCAAATCGGGCATAGTAATCACTAGTGTCTTCATCTTGCTTCTGTTTACAGGCTGAAATTGTACCCCAATCTTCCTTTTTCGTAGTTAATAAACGTGGCAGTACCTGTACTAATAAACCTGGTAGTGCTTTAGTTTTATCCCCGAGTCCTGCTCCTGCAGTTCGGGCCTTTTCTTCTGCTTCTAATACTGACCATTCTATCTTTTGGTCTCCTACCTCCCACTCTTTTTCCCTGAGTTTCTCATAAATGCCAGCAGGCATCAATACCTTTAATATTGTCATAATGTCGGGATAGGTATACTCTCCCATGAGTAACATGTCTTTAATTTCTCGGTGAAAACCCGCTGGATCTTTGTCATGACTGGGTACCACTTTCTTCATTTCTAACAATTCTATTTTTGATATGGGCGTATATACAAATACGCGCTTAAACTCGTTGTCCTCGCCCTTTATTGGGTGCACTTCTCGTAAGGGATTCTGTCTGTCCATGTAATACGTGGTTCTTTCCTTGATGGGCAATGAGACACGGTCTGAACATACAAAAAGAATATACTGCTTTCTTGATTCTAGAATTTCTTTAATTAATTTAGTACCTGAACCTCTCCATCTATTCATAAGCAATTCAGTCAATATGTCAGGTAAGGGACCAGGGTCCGAATGCTGACTCTGATATAGTATAATGAGTTGTTGAATCATATAAATCCCAGCTAACCGCTGTTCATCTGGGGTGAGATTCAAAAATGCGCGTGCTACTGTATCATCACTATATTTTCCGGGACTGTCCACCCAATGGACAGCTGCCCTAGCTAAATCTTGTTCATCCATAGAATCGAGAAAATGATAACCCCTTCGTTCTCGGAGTAGTTTGTCGGCGGCTTGGAACGAATGCTCGTTAGACCTGATGTTAATTATAGGTATTTGGAAATTCCTGTTATTATCTGGACATATCGGACGTATCGGATCAATAGGACATCTATTACTATTACAAGATCTTCCTCTACCTACATAGGCTATGGTGTCTGACTGTCCTGCGGGCAGTCCTGATCCTTCTTCCTCGTTTTGTTCGAACTCGTCTACCGCTAATCTTTCTTCGTGTAGGCGTTCTATTTCTTTACGGATCTTTCGGCACATGGCTATTATACAATTTTGTTTATCATGTCTACCTTCTGATATATTCTGGCTCCATCTGGTAAGAATTTGCATTGCTTCCGGGTCTACCCCCGGTCGGTCTTCATTTCTGATCACACAATTTATGAGGAAACGTAACAGTTCCCCCTGTATCTCCACTTTCTGATATTCCATAGCTCTGTTAATACATTCAGAATCTCGCCCTGTTTGAACAAAATGATATATATTATCTAGATGCGCAGTCATTCCTGGTAACTTCCCTAGATACACCGCGGCTCGTCTGATACGTAATGATGCCAGGGTCATTTCGTCCTCTTTGCCGGGCACAGGGTCATATCTGCAATCTATAAGAAGTTCCTTAAGCGTACGGGCATTTATGAGTTTGGGGGTACGTGAATGTGCTGACTCTTGAAAAGTAAGTTTATTTATTCTGGGTGGCGTAGAAAAAATGTTACTAGCACCTCCCGTAGCCCCATCTGGGGTGTCGGGTGTGAAAGGATTCGTTGAACGTGACACAGCAACTATAGGTGTGGACACAGCTATAGAAGCAGCTGTAGGAACAGATGTAGAAACAGATGTGCTTGCCGGAACTTGTGACACGATCTGTTGCTGTAGGGATACGGGTACTGGGTCTTGGCGTTGAACCTCCCTGGTATGCGGTCTATGTGGGGCGGAATTAGCATACTCGGGAGCTGCGTCGTCTAAAGATGAGGAGAGAAAGACATCTTCTGCGGTTCTAGGATGCCCCTTAGGATGTACCTTTATTGGAAATAATGGGGGCGGCAAGTCTTTCGGTGTTTCTGGAGTAGCTTTAGGTAATCCTTCGGCCAGAAGGGGATACATACCATTCATAAGGGCATTTCTTTGTCTGTCTACTTGTTCTGATTTCACTCGGATACCTTCCTCAATTAATAGATTTTCTCGAACTTTATTGGAATTCTCTTTACTCTTCTCCTCCTGTCTACGTGCTTTTTCTGTACGTCTATGAGATTCTTTACGCCATAACTCAACGGCATCTTTCTGTGACTGTCTGACTTTCCTTTTCCATAACTCTTCTTCTACTTTCATGATGCACTCTGCATCCCAGGTTCCCGCTGTGGGCCACCTCTGACTTTCTGGTAATTCCTTGGTGTAGTCTACCCATAAATCAAGAAATAATATAGCGTCTAAGCCATGTTTATGATACATGAAGTACCCTGGAGTGTCCCTAGGAGGAATAGGAACGGCTTCTTCGAGTACCCCTTTTCTTGTAGTGATCTGTCTTAGTTTCGAAAAGAGCGGCATATTGAGAACTGATCTGATACTTAATCTTGAACACACTTAGTACAAAAGCACAATAATGAACAACCATTCATACCACAATATGCAGGACGTTTAACACATTAAACATTAAACATTAAACATTTTTTAACCTTTAAAATAACCAACAATGATGATCGTCTGCATAACTAATCACCAAGCATAATTCTTTGACATTAACTAGATACTTCGGAATACTTGATATACTGCTAAACAGTACATATACACTGCTAAAACAGTGCAGACCGGATTTGTGTACCCAAACCCGTCTTGACCGGCACAACCTATGTGCACGTCAGAAATGCCTCCCCAGCAATGGTACTCACCGGGTAGCTTCGGAAACGGAAGGCCTCGGAAACTGAACTTGGACCGGACTGGACTCGACTCGACTCGTCGGAAACTGGACTCGACTTCGAACTGGTGGGCCTCTGTATACCTCGGATCTTGCTCTCTCAGCTAGGCTCTGGTCGGGATACTTCGCACTTCTCACCGCCTCGTCTGGGTGTTGATCGCAGCCTCAGTCGCCCCCGCTTGACCGGAGGGAGATACAGGAAATCCTGCTGGTACGCGTTATTGTCCGTCCAGCTGTGGCAGGAGACCGGGCCTGCAACTCACCGCCGGCGCGTGAGATGAGAAAGTGTCCCTGTTCGGGCGCCATTCATGTGGTAAATAAAATTCATTACCGGGACTTAATTTGATACGGAAACATAATAAAATAGCTCAGTAAAATGAGAGGCAGAATCCGTGGTATTAGAGGTTCGGAATGGGCTTTATTCCAATGATCGATTATAATCGGTTGCTCCAAGTTCCATCACCACGGAGGTTCAGGAAGTGAAGTACATACTTTATTGACAAGAAATGACTTTTATAGTACATACATTACAATGAAGCGAATGCAGTAGGCGTAACAATTGATAAGGAAAATGACGATTCATATGCGTAACCGAAAATGGGTGTAATAAGGAGTAAAAAGGAACATAATTGGTTATGATGTCATATATAGGTGGATCTATAAGATAATACTTGGCATAGATGCGCGCGCAGCAGCATGACGTGTGATTGACGTCCAACTAGGGGGTGAAGGGGACTTGACATTTAGCTCTACATGTGGAGACGAAAAGTCTGGGGGGTCAAGTCAACCTAATCCCAAATCATATCTAACATCCTATGTTTAAAGAACTATGTTATCCACAAAAGAAGGACTCTCGGACAGAATCTATTCTATACTGACTGTGCGTGCGTGTACAAGCGTCTAAGTGTCTACACTAAATGCGAGGGGGTAGGAATATTCCATGGTAACAGGACTATGAATTACTTGCATAAAGACAGAGAAGTCGGGCCTTTGCTTGGTAGCTGGAAGAATGTTTACTTAAGCTACTAGACAGGAATGCATCGGCTAAGGGGTGAAGCAGATAACTCGAAGGTGAAATACAGTTCTTGGCAGAGAATAGGCTGATGTCAGGCTTCGTGAGCCGCGCAGAGAATGAGACAAAGTTCATGGTCACAGATGCAGGCTCAGACTGGAGTTTTCAGAGGCAGAAGGCAAGAAGAGTTCGATGACAGAATCAGGGCCTACTTGCCTGGACTGTAAAATGGCATAGGTGAACCATATAAAGCCGGTGGCTTTTCATACTTAGGAATGGAATATCCGGCCTATTCATGGCGGATCTGACAGAGGACATGTTGACGGTGGACGCACATGTGTTTGCGTCTTCATAACTGGAACTGGAGGGAACATACATGTACTTGTAACATGCACATGGAACCGTTGGGGTCCAAGATAGGGGACATAACTGACCAGAAAAATCCATATTTCCACAGCGCGAATGTCTGTACCATCCACACAAAGGGAAGTATGTGCCTTTCTGGGTATTACTTCCTATTGCAGACAGTGGATCCCTAACTTCTCTCTAATAGCCAAACCTTTGTTGACACTCACTTTAAAAGATACGCCTCAGCCCCTTCCATGGACTGATGAGTGCCAAAAGAGTTTCACTGACTTACGTACCGCTCTCTGTTCTGCTCCTGTACTAGGCACCCCAGATTACACTAAGCCTTTTACGCTCTATGTTCACGAGAGAGAAGGTTGTGCACTGTCAGTTTTAACACAACAATTTGGAGACAAACAGCGGCCATGTGCCTATTTCTCGGCTACGCTGGATCCCGTAGCTAAAGCATTACCGAGTTGTCTCAAAGCGACAGCAGCAGCAGCAATTTCTATCCGACAGTCTGCTGGAGTGGTGTTGGATAACACACTCATTGTCATGGTGCCACATGCAGTGGATACTTTACTAAACAAAACGAAAACACAGCATCTTACGAGTGCTCGTTTAACTGGTTACGAGCTGACACTTTTGGCTAGTCACATACACATCAAGCGATGTAATACCCTGAATCCAGCTACTCTGTTGCCCCTTCCAAATGAGGAGAGTGTTGAGGATCAACACGATTGTTTCTTCCGTACTGAGGAAGAGACAAAAGGAAGAATTGACCTGAGAGACACACCGCTAGAGAATCCGGATGGGGCTCTATGGGTAGACGGTTCTTGTTTTAAAATGCCTAATGGAGATACAGTTTCGGCCTATGCTGTAACTACCTTACATACGATTGTGGAAACTGCACGCATTAGACACAATTCAGCGCAAGCAGCAGAATTAATAGCACTAACAAGAGCTTGTGTATTATCAAAAGAGAAAAGAGTGAACGTATACACTGACAGCCAATACACTTTTGGTGTAGCGTTCAATTTCGGGCGTCTCTGGAGGGAAAGGGGTTTCCTTACTTCACATGGCACCAAAATACAACATGGTCAGTTAGTGACTGATCTCCTTGAATCACTTGCCTTACCCACCCAAAAAGCGATTGTGAAATGTAGCGCACACAAAAAGATTACGGATGATGTTGGTCGAAGAAATGCGTTTGCAGATGAAATAGCAAAGAAAACAGCGAGAGATTCAATGAGTCGAATGTATGTGGCAGGACCTGCGAATTGGGTCAGAGAGAGAGGAATGTATGAGAATACAGTGGAAAGTGTAAAAGCGATTCACAAAGAGGCTTCAGAGAGCGAGAAGAGCAAGTGGAAAGAAAGTACGGGAATGTTAGATGAGATGGGTTGTTGGGTGGAATTATCTGAACACCAACGTTGGCGGTTACCAGATGCCTATGTTCTCCCAGTAGTTACTATGGCACATGGTCCAGCCCACTTAAGTGCAAAAGGCATTTGTAAACTTCTGGCTCCAGTATGGCAGAATGAGAAAATCCCAAAATGTGCAGACAATGTAGTAAAGCACTGTATTGTTTGTTTAATGTACAATCCGGGAAAGGGAACCCCAACAGGTCACTTTGCTCCTCCGACATATCCATTTGAGATGTTGCAAATTGACTACATTCATATGGAACGATGCAACAACCTCAAATATGTTCTGGTGGTAGTATGCGCCTTTTCAAGGTGGATAGAAGCATATCCTCTAAAAGATAACAGCTTTATCCACAGCTAAAATCCTTCTAAAAGAATTCTTCCCCAGGTTTGGTTTGCCACGCATTGTCTGGAGTGACAATGGGAGCGAATTTGTTGGCCAAGTCATGCAGAAAGTCTGTGCAGGTCTTGGTATCAAACAAAAGTTCCACGCGGCAAATCACCCACAGTCAGCGGGTTTAGTAGAATGTTACAACGGAACCTTAAAATTAAAGTTAGCAAAGGTTCAAGCAAGTACAGGACTCAATTGGCCCGATGCTTTGCCGTTAGCTCTGCTATCCACCAGAACTGCAGTACACTCTTGTTTGGGACTTAGCCCATACGAAGTGGTGTTTGGCCGTCCGGCCAACGTATGGAGAATCCCTCGCCCTAAGAAATACTCAGACTTGCCATATCCAATGTTAATTGATTATCTGTATGACCTTACGACTAAATTGCGTGTTCTCCATCAACTGGTTCAGAGTGCTCTGCCGGAGGCTTCCACAGACCCAGGTCACTCCATCCGACCAGGTGACTGGGTATGCGTGAAGAACTTTCAGAGGTCCAGCAATTTGGAGCCCAGATGGCGGGAGCCCCAGATGGTCTTGCTGACCACGAGAACAGCAGTTAAAGTCGAAGGAAAGAAAAATTGGATTCACGGTGTGCATTGCAAGAAAGTGCCTTTGCCTTTTGATCAGTGGGTTCGCAGAGGTGTTGGCGACTGTGAAAGTGAAAAGACTCCACGATTCGTGCCTTTTAGTGATGCACACCTGAATGGAACACTGTCTGAGAAAGAGGACGACGACATTTTACAGGAGGCAATTCCATCACATTGTCGCTTGAATACGACTGAACCACGAACATTGTTCCAAAATCAGAATGTTCCGGGGAAGGAACACTATAATTTGAGACCCAGGCTAAAGAACATTTAAGACTCTTCTCCCTTGTGTAGTATTCTGTCCCGGTTGCAGGGTCACGGTAGGAGTCTAAGTCACTACCTGAGTAGTGGCAATAGGTCTGCAGGATCTTCAGTGTCATAGGACAGTAGAGCATCGTGACTTTTAGTGATTGAGGAAGATTGCCGTGAGCATCCATTAGTAAGATGGAAACTACACTAGGTAATAAAGAAAGAAAAGATGAAATGAAGAAAGCATCCTGTAAAATAATGTACAGTCGTTTCAGTATAACTTTATGTGTTATTATATCATTATGTATTGTTTTGGCGTTTATTAGTTGGATAATTTATGCTTTGCAGCCAAAAGATGCCTCCCCTTCTTCTTCTCTGCCTTCTTCTACTATCTCTCCACACCTCTTTCATACTCTTCCTTCACATGAACTCGTCAGAAGAACCGAATACTATAACAATTCCTTTATCCAACTATTACATCAGCACCAATTAGTGGTTAATACAACTGATTGTTGGGTGTGTGGTCTTATGCCACATACCACAGAGAAAGGAATGCCATATCTAGTTCTCCCTTTTTCTTATGAGGGTTCTGCTTGGGCTTACTTCGTCATTTTCTCTAATGCCTATCAAAGCAAATTCAGACGATCTGTTAGTTCACAAATTAATTATCCGGATTTTAGTCATAGTTCTTTGATTAAGTGTATGGTAGTTATGGCTAAAATCATGGAAAACAGTAAAATCTCCATTGACGAAAGAAAAGCATACACTAATTGGAACGTCACCCAATACATGTCTAGTCTTAATAGTAAGGTTGGAAAAGGAAAGTCCTCGCCGATTTGGACTATACCACATCAGGGCAACTTCTGCTTACAGATAAATGATCGCTCTTCTGACACTACACAAAAGAATAACTGCTCCTACACATACGTTTATTCCTCTCAGAACTCGCCTCCTCTAGTGCCGTCTCAAGACACCTATTTCATCTGCTATGATAGAGCTTATACTTGGTTACCCACGGGTTTCTCTGGTACTGGTTATATAGCCTTTCTTCTTCCCCCTACTTACACTGCCTCCGCAAATCATCACCAGACCCGATACGGCAGAGGGATTATTGATTCAAAGGACACAGCAGGACAAGAGGGAGGAGACTTCCTTAAAGGTTTTCTTCCCTTCTGGGGTCCAATGGCTAACAGCAGAAATATAAGGCAATTGGTCCGTGTCGTAGAGACTACAATAGACATCACTGTAGGATCCTTAAGTAACATCACGGCAGAACTACAGGCGGATCGTCTTATGACCCTACAAAATCGAGTTGCCTTAGACTTTGTTCTTGCCGATCATGGTGGAGTATGCAAATTGATCGGGTCAAGTTGCTGTATTTTCATACCTAATGACGCTCTGACAGTATACCAAGCTATCTCCAAGTTGCACATAATCTCCGAGTCTATTCATCAAGACGAAGGAGATTGGTCTTTAACGGAATGGTTTTGGGGACTACTGTCTAAATGGGGTTGGAAAGCAATAACATTCCTTGGTATAATCTTGACTATTATCTTCTCCTGTTGCATTTGCATGCACTGTGGTCCCGCTATCTGTGATCTTTGTGCTACTATGTGCATCCCAAAACCCAAACCACAAGTAACAGAAAACATAAGAATGATGTTACAGCAACAACTCGATGACCTCATGGCTATTGACGTGGACTCAGATTAACATGAGTCTATCTTGCCTGAGTTCTGGCAAAAGGAGGGTCTGAGGAACTTCGATTTTCGATCACGATCGAATCGACCTGCCATTTTGTGGCCCGCCGCCATTTTGTGTTGCCATCACTCAGGCAGCACGGCGAACAAAGTCTATTCTGCTTTTCCTGTAGCCTGGTGTCGAAATACGCCCTCGGCCTCTATTTGCAAAGCTGGTGTTAGAACTAGCCGAGTACACTAATCCCTGTCTGGCTTTTCTAATCCCTATTTCAACTATCTGTTGGCTCACACTATTCTTTCCTGACTTTATCTTATCGACTGGCCTTCACTGTCTCCTGCTAGCATTCTCTTGTTTCAAGACTGTCCTCCAACACACACAAACGTATCTCGCCACCTGCAAGTTAGTTACGAATCCGTTAATATATTAGCTTGAGGGTGGGATGACAAACACAGTTGGAGGAGAGGTCTCTTCAAGTTATCTGACACTTCTGTTTTCAAACCTTTCTTATTGGTTCCGCCTTGTTTTCTAACTTTCCTATTGGCTCTTTCTTGTATGCTCTAGGAGTGCATTTCATTAATGATTGTGTTATTGTATGGTATTTAACTTGATGCGCCACAGAGTGAAGTGGCAGTCTCCTGAGAACCTACTTTGTGTACTTCTAGGATAACTGTACTAGCTGCAGCTAAATAAATCTGATCTTCTAACGCCGACAGAGTGTCCCGTGTCTCTGTGTAGCGAAACAGGTGAACTCCGGAGACATTGGGCGTACCCTGCGCCGCCAGGCCCAAAAGGTTCTGGTTCTTCATTATTTGGCTGTATTTATTCCAGCAGAATGTCTGCTGAAAAACATCTCCCATTACGCATTCACAGACTGTAGCGATGGCAAAATTATTCTTTTTGTAGATCACTTTATCAAGGTGGGCAGCTTGAAAACTCCCTCATGCACAGCACAGGTGTAGATAAAGTCATTATGTATGGAATTGTACAGAGGACTACGAGGTGCAGTGGATTGCAAAACTAGCTGGCACTCTAAAACACTTCACTGCATACAGTAATGCACCTTCTTCACACATGGTGTATAACTATACGATTGAAGAACTATTTTGGAAATGCCAAAAGAAATAGCACAACCATCAGACTGCTATTTGCCATGTCTTACCCAAAGGGATACGATTTACCTTGGTTCAATAATCACAAAATACCTATTCTTAGCTGACATGTACATACAAGGAGAGGAATAGCAGCTGAGGCCCGAAAAAGTTGTCATTGAGCCTTTTAAAGCACCAGATTTGTAGTTTGATTCTCTTTACTGGTATATTGAACACATACAACCCCCAACAACCAAAGGCTGGTGGGGGGCAAGATGTATGAGAATGAAATGGTGGAACAGATGACTAAAGATTGAGATACATATTTATGAGTAACAAGATGAAAACTAAAAAAAACAAAAAAAAATTCTCCCGAGCATCAAGTGGCGTTAAATTCGATATCCACTGAAAACATGCCCACATCTTGTTTTGCATTACAGCATGCTTTACTGTATGCTCAATAGGCACAGATATACGAGTTGGATGTTGTATGCTGTCCACTATTTGGACTACAAGTGATGTGTAGAACCTACAGGTGTTTTGGGCATGCAAGTTCATTTAACTCCTGGGACAGGTAAGTGACACCCTTCACACACCCCCATTGGCTTTTTAAGTAGGTCTACTATGCCATCTATGGCAACAGAGATATATCCGTGACAAGGAGTTGCCAGTTTGCCCAGCCATGTGGTATGTTCTGGGACAGCGCCAGGCCACCATAATCAATGACGACTTGCCTGACAAACACAGAGCCTGTGTCTTGGTCTTGCCCCCGTGTGATTGCAGGGAGTATGTTTGTTTGATATGTCAAGCAGGATGGTTGCTGGCAATTGTGGTATGTCTGTCAAAGATTTTTCTAATGTCCAGGAGAGCTTCCTGCCAAGGTCTTCAGTTTGGGACAGTGACAGAGTAGATGGCTCAGTATGCCCTGCACCCACAGCCCTCCTAACAGTGCCATGACTTCAAGTGGTTCCATGGTTTTAGACGTGCTGGGGTGTAATATCAATATAGTGTGGTTTTCAGGATAACTTCCTTGCCAGCGGCACTGTTTGCAGATGTGTATGATCCATTGAATATGTCAGACCATTCTTTATCGGGAGTGTGCGTTTTAATTCGATCCCCCACTTCCTATGCGTGGGTATTTTCCCTCTGAGGATTTTGTCACTTTTAGATAGCATGCACTTATAATCTTTTTCAGTAACTACCTACTTCTCAAAGGGTGCAAGGGGTCTGCTGATATATATCCTAATGGTGGCATGGGTTATCCAATGTCTTGTATGTAAATATATTCTTTGCAGTCTCCCACCATTTCCCAATTTGCTTTTTGCCATTTCTGGAAGGTGTCACCTGTCACACAAGAGGAAACATCTGGGTTGAGAATAAAGGGGTCAATTCTATTAAAGTTTAGTATAAGGCCTGGAGGTATGGCCTCTCGAAAAGTCCACCGTGCCTCAGGCGACCAAAGTGGCTCTGGTGACCGCAGACGAATACGTCCCTATGACCTGTGTTTTTTCGGCAGCTAGGGCACCTTCCAAAGCACCAGATTTAAAGAACAGAAACTTCATTTCACCAATATTCCACAATAGAAAAGTACACAAGAAGCAAAACACTGAAGGTATGGATTGGGAGTAGATTTAGGGACTGTAGTTAGAGTGTAGGGCTAAGTTTATGGCTAGGCTTAGGATATAGGGTTAGTAATTTAGTTGATGGCAACATGCTTTGCAGTAAGGGGTTGTAGGTCAATGTTTTAAATAACAGGGTTTGGCTAGAAACAGGAGTTCCTGTCCAAATAAGTATTAAGAATTCTCATGGGAATATGGGATGCAGTATTAAAGCAGGTGATTCCAGGGAGAATACTTCCAGGCGAAACCTGGTGCAAATATTTCTCACTAAAAGGCCTGTGAATCAGTAATATAATTTGGAAATTGGTGCAGTAGTGTTCCTTTACATGTTAGTTGCCATTCCATAGGGACTTACAGGTTATTAGTAATTCCACAACATTCAATTACTGACACCCCCTGTATCAGTAATTCCAGATGCCACAGTGAAGTGCCAAGGAGTATATTTGCAGCAGCGCCTTGTTCTACTGTACAGTGGCCTTTCAAGTAATTGCCTGTCTGACTGTGAGATGCAAGAGATCAACCTGGGTTTCATATAGATCCATGCCAGGTCCATTGCCATAGGTCAGCCAGCCACCCAGTGATTGCCCTAGCACTGGCCATTTAGGATGAATATCCCTCCACCCCCGCCCCTCCGCCCCCCCCCCCCCTTTTCTCCAAACCTTGTGACAACCCACTGGAAGGTAATAGGAAATGGAAACAGTAGAAAAATGAGAAACTGTTGGGGAAATGTTGGAATAAGTGGGGCATGCGTGTGTGTGCTTGCATGTATGTATAATACCTGTGTGTGTGATTAGGAAAGTGAGGGTGAGAAGGTGATATTGGTTTGTGGCATACAGTAGCCCTGCATTGCATGCTGTGGCCAGCCCAGGTATCAGGTGGCCATTTGTAGACTGTGATGTCAAAACCCATCTTAAGAAGTCGACCCTGATATTTACAGGCTATAGTTAGAGTCTGGCAAACGTAAGTGGCTTATGGTGATAATTCCTGTAGTCATCAAGCATTTGCAAAGCCGACAGGTGTCACCTATACATTTAAGGTTGCCATAAACAAAAGGAAAAAGTTCCAAGATTAAATCCAGGCCTAACGCCTCACCAATGTTTTTACCACATTTGAGGGTGAGGAGTATATTAAAACTCAAGGCTTCTGAAACATCTCTCTCAAACTGGGCAGGGGTGGCATATGTTGGTCCATTTTCGCAAGCAGATGCTTTTTATGTCTCAAATCAAGTTTGCACCATCAATTTTGCAAGTCCAGCCACGTAAAGGCTGCACGGAGTGGCTGAGCAGCATATGCATTAGACTGAACAAATATTGCGATGTAATTACAAAAATTTCTTAGAAAATTAAATGAAGGGTATAAAAATGAATTAAATAAAAACTAATGCATCAATAACCAATACTGAGTAACTAAATATAGAAATGAACTACCGGGTTACAAGCAATCAGAAACAATAACAAAAAAACAACAGCCACAAAGTAAATAAAATAGAATGCCTTACTCTTCGTAAACTTTACAATAGGTTTAAATCGGTGTGGGGGAAGGGGAGGACATACTTTTTGTGAGAACTTTCACCAGAGTGTCCATACTGTTACTCACCCGCGCCTTCACCCTTCTGACTCTCGTAGGACCACCATTTGCATTTTATTTGTCAGGAACAATTAATTCTCCCCCGTGACACAGCACCACCTACTACTCTTTAGCTTCTCCTTTCCATGCCAGGTGCCCACAATAATTACCAGTGCAGCACCATGTATGCTTTAAATGCATCTTTACAATTTCATTATTGCTTTAGTTACAAATGTTTCCTTTTCATCTCACTTGAATTACTTTTCTTCTTGATATTTTGGTTATAGTTCTATTCTTTTGTTTATTGTAACTTTAATCGTGAAAATCACACTAAACACCAAAGCTATAGTAACATACACTTAGGGGTTAGCCTCAAAGGTTTGTGTCCTTGGATTTGTGTATGGTAATCTCTAGCAAGAACTAGATGATCACTTAGAATCTTCCACACAAGCCAAGAAACCACATCCTCTTACACACAGAGCCCAAATGAATATTCAGTATACAAACTAGAAGACTCTCTGGCTAAAGCAAGAATGTAGGATGTACATCAATGGTTCAAACTCACTTGTCATGACTCATGACCCAGGCCTGCACTGAACTGTACATGCCGGGTGGGAACAGAGGCGCACTCCTCTGAACTTCTTAGGTGCTCAAATCTTCAGTGGAAGAGGTCAGCAGTACACGCCTAAAGTGGGCACTACTTTGTGGGAGGCACTAAACGACACACACAAGTGAAGCCAAGACAGAATATATGTCTCAGAGTACTACATGACACTTGCAAGACCTGCAATAGTGGCAGCCATGTTGGATTCATAGAGAATAAGCTCCTTGTGTATTAGAATATTGCTTGCTAGGCCTGGAATCAAGTATCAAGAGGATTAAAAATCAGTGCACTTTCATTTGAAGTTCTCAAAGACTACTGGATACAGAAATATATTCTGGGATAAAACTAGGGCGCAAGGATTTAGACTTCTATTTGGAAGCTAATACTGTAGTCATCTTTTCCAAGGATTACAAACTCTATTGCACTTATTACTTCAGGGGAATACTCAACTTGTATAGACTTTGTTTATATTACGTTTGATACACAAATAGTATTAACATATAACAAGTGGTAGAGAAATGAAAAATACTGTCAGGAAAAAAGGCACAATTCATTATGTTACAGCTGACAAACTTGTAGCATTGAAAACCATCCACATCACAGAACATACTCATAAATCACTGAAGGTATAAGTCTATATAGAAATGCATATTACCACTCTGGTTAATTCGAACATCCATCCTAAAGGTTTCATTTATGTTTCAGTGCCAGGAAGTCACAGAGGTTCAACTAACCATTGACAGACTCTTACACAGAGATAGTTACAAGGTATGTCTTATGTCATATTAGGATAGGTGAATTGTAATGCAAACACACAAAGCTATCAGTTGTAGATATGAAAGCTTCTGCTGTGCAGCCTGAGGTGGGTGTAGGAATAAGCATAGTAAGGACAGCCATTGTCTTGGTTTCATTTTTGCTGGTCACAGTTCCCTTTTCTGTATCTATTGCTGCCCAACATAAATATCCTTTGTATAGCGGTCAGTAGGCTTATAATAATAAGTACATCTTTATTTGGAAGTAGTCGCAACCATAAAAGATGAACACATACTATAAAAAGATCATCATTAGGTTTAGAAACTGTGGATTTTAGCATCGTTTCTGCTGAATACATATTACCTTGTAACTGCACACCTGGCATTAACTTGGTAAACACGAATGTGCCTCCAGCAGATTCCTTTCTCAAGCTCTCTCCAATGAAACATCAAATACATTCTTTGATAAACCTCTAAACCTTGAATAAACTAGAACATACTGATATTATGTGGCATAAGTTGCAGACAGAAACTTCCTGATAAAAAAAATCATATTATTGTTCCACCGCACTAAAGCACATCTGAGTTGGAATTCATGCCAGACTTATAAGAGAAACAATTTATTCCAATCAGATCGCTACAATTATTTCCAAAATGTTTTGTTATTTATATTTTTGCACATAAGATTCTTCAAAGGGAAACACGTAAAATATTTTAGGTGTCCTTTTAAACGTGATGATACATTAAATAACACTTACCTAATTGTATAACTGCATGTCAATATTGGAAAACAAAGGTAAGGCGCTGCTGGTCAGGAAAAAGAGTACAATGTGCCTGATGTGTAGGAAGATGTCTGCCAGAGTACCAGGAACATTTTTGTTGTGCTTTCCAGAAACAAACAGCAGCTGTGGAAGGTTCTTTCTTAAAGCCAAAAAACAATGACATGCGGGCCGCAAAAACATGGCAGACTACTGAGCATTCAGTTGGCTGACAGCTACACTGGCAGTCTTCACTTTAGTAGAAGAAATCACCACAAGAAAGTCAGGAATACCTAAACGGGGTGGGTTGTCCTCTACAGGGCAAAGGCGTAGCCAGAATAGAGAGCATCCGTCTGCCTGGAGGGGCTAGTGGGCCGACCACCATCCTCTATAGAAGTTTATTTACCTACACCCGAGCACCCATGCTGAAAGAGATTTGTTGCCTTCTTTTATATTTATTTCTTTACAGATTTAGATAGTGGTTATTAGATTCAAATGGGAAGTAGAATCTCTAACACTGGTACATGGGGTATTGAGTGAGATTGGGCTTCTTATATATGAATGATGAGGTTATGTCAATATCCAATAGGGATGAGCAAAAGTCATCCTTATAAGTGTACAATGATTGCTGGAATGATGATAGTGTGGTCATACTTCGATCCTAATCCGGTTACTTTTTTATTCCGATTTAGTGAAGTGCTTAGGAACACACACATCCGTGCATACATAGACATACTGACACAAGCACACATTGTACTCCCTGGTATGGTGCAGACCCTGAGGCGAGGGTGCAATGCAGATAGGTGCAAACTTGCTATTCACATAGGGAGGCATACAAGATTCATACATAATACGTTTCATATTCTAGTTATGTGAGAAAGAGAAACCCCATCCAACAAATAGTGGTAAAGGTGTCCATGTTTATGTACTAGAGAATTACTTTTACCATAGATGTATCATCAGAGAAGGTGGACAGGTTCCACAGTGTTCTGCATACGAAAAGCCTGTGAAATGACTTTTGTCTATTTAATGTCAGCTGGCCCTGTATAAGAATTAGCATTATTTAAAGACATTGTGGAAAGCTAGATAGCGGGCCTTGCAAAATTGCATTTATTTTCTGCTGGAGCTAGCTTGACTTATGGGAGCACCGCCCCTGCTTATCCTCGGCAGAAGGGCACTGATCCATGGATGCGCAATGTAACCAAGCCATTATGGTATAATCTTTAACTCTCATGTTGTTTAATTAGTTCTGAAAACTAAATCTGAACTAATGGTCACAGAAATAGCCTGTCACTGACGTGCTGGTGTACATAACTGCTTGAAACAAAGGCTTCATGAGGTGCCAATAAACACTGCGCGGTTACTTAGTGAAACTGAGAGAATAATTTTAGTAATGGGTGGCAAAAGAATATCTGACAAAGAACAGCAGATTTATTAATTTAACATCTCTCAATGGTGAAGCTGACATCAGTTCTGTCAGTGGAAACCAATGCATGTAGGTTAGAATCCAATGATTTTGGTAGGGGCACCCGCATTTAGAGTTGCGGATCCAACGCCATGGATTTTAACTAAATATATACATTGTATTATGCTACATAAATACTTAATTGTGGGCCGAAAATACCAGAAGCTAGTTCAGGCAGACTGGATTGTGAAGCTGGAAGAGAGAAACACATTCACCCATTTAGGAGAATGACAGAGCTTAATTCACCATTCTTATGGGTAAATGTATTTGACCAATGGGTAGAGTAGCATAGTTCATTTCATGGCTTATTAGATCAATCATAACATCAAGATTGGTACTCTGCATGGGTGAAAACAAACAGAAAATGTAAGCTTCGAGTTACATGACCATAGAGCAACTAATGGATACTTCATCCAAATTTCAATTTGAATCTGCGAATGCTTGGTTTTCAGAAAGACATAGCATATTCTACAGGTGAAGAGTATTTATGAAAATCATATTAAATAAATGATCTGCCCAGAACGCATCTTAAGGTTTATGTGTTTGGTACAGAAAATAGCAGACACAACCCATAAGAGAAAACAATTTCAAAATATAGGACTTACACTTTATTTTTACAATCATTTTTACAATTTATTGCTTTTAGTTTATTTTACATCTGAACAAAATACAAATGTATTACATGATAGCGCAGTAAGTCCAATAATTGTGACAAAGTATGGATCGTTGATATATATTTGCTGCCAGAAACTAGACTGCCAGAACCACATTAGGATTCCAAAGCAAAAACGGACATTGGAATCAGACGTCATGATGCGGCACACATTTACAATCTCTAGCCTAGGAGCTCTTTGGTCTTTGTCACTAGATGATTGTCCATCTCTGTTGTGATGTCTTCTGCCATCTGCTGAACCTGTACCAAGAAATAAGAGCATCTTGCTTAGAATGACTACGAATTTGAAACTTTTATGCAATAATTAAAGCCAATAGCGACCGCATTATGTGTTGATACCGCATATGATCTTGTCGAGAGATTAACAGATACCTATTGTAGAGCATCTGAACATCAAAAGGTTCAACCATTCTTGAACTAGTGCAATATAGACATTTCCAACATAACAAGGTGCCAACAGTGGAAGAAGTGATTGTGTTAATTCTACATGGCGCGTTAACATTTTCTCGAGTTTTATAACGTGGCATGAGATCTGTATATATCCAAATGTTATAGTCCAACATTACTATTGGAAGAAATAAGGTTCTTCTTCCTACATATCAATATAGAACCACACTAGTACAGTGAACACACACAAACCAACTTTTAAAATTGTTACCTCTATATCTAGGTATCTATATAAATCTACCACTGCCACCACACAATATCTGTGGAAGTATCCTATTGTCTGTAAGCATTCGGTAACTTCCTTACTTTCCTACAGTCAGGCTACTCTAGTGAAGTGAATTCCCTTGAAATCTTAAATCACATGCATCACGCTTCAAATGCTAAACGTTTCCTTGGTGGTACTTGACAAGTCCAAATTTTTGACACTGTTGTCCGTCCGTTTTATCTTCACTCATGCTCCTCTTGGATATCCATGGGACTTTACCCATCTTCTCATCTCAATCATACATTCAGCTCTTGTTTCTTTATCCTCCCAATCTTCCCATAACAGGGTGAAGTTAGTCAACGTCTTAATCTCTAGACTGAGCTACTCCAGTTGCTTAGATTTGTGTTTCTCACTCTCCCTCATCCGCATGTATCCGAAGTGCAGAAATGCAACACATTTTACCACATTTCTCATCACCTGTGTTAGATCCACTCCCTCCCAAACATCTAGAGAATCTAATTCTGAACCCCTGCAAATGGTACCAAGACCTTCACTGGAGCTGCATCCCTTGTAGGGTAACTATTGAAGAATGCATGCCTTGTGCTCACAAAATCTTACTGAATGCGGACTGATATCAGAGAAAGAATAACAGAAAAACTAAAAACATGATATGAATAATCTTTGCATCACTGTTGTTTGGAAGGTATATGTTACACCACACAGAACACAAATTCAACTCTGAAGACAACAATTTCAACTGTACCAAATGCAAAGTCATATAAGCAAGGTAATTGAGGATAACTGACTTTATTCCACCTCTTTTAAGCATTTTAATTATATTGCTGTTGAGTTCACTGCTAACGTGCTGTGTAGTGATATAAACGATAACATGAAAAACGGAGTTTGCAGTAAATCAGCATGGCAAACTGTAAAATACCTTTACTGTCTCATGGGTACCACCTAGTTTAGGTGGAGCCTGATCGAAGTGTTGTATCTCGTCTAGGGGTTCTGGCAAACCCACCAATTGCCATTGGCTGTTGTGTGTCATTTAAAAATGCTGGCTTGTTATTGGTGCATTTGTTTATATGTCCCTACTTTGTGGGCATAGCTCCCTCGCTTGTGAATTCAATCGATGAAGGTTTTGTTTGGCCATCGCACTGTTCAGCGTGTGATGGCCCCTCCTCCTGTAATGGTATTGTAGCTGAATATACTGTTTGGTTCCCTCCCACCTTGCAGCTCCCAGCTGCACCGGACTTCTTTGTAAGTACTCTTCACAGTTTTGTTTTTGCTGGGCTGCCTGCCTTTCAGTGAGAATCGATTGGGTTTTCTTTAATTATTTACTGTGTGCTTAATGTTTCCGGACTGGTTTGTTAGTTGAGGTGCACTGTGTTAATATTTTATTACAGCGCAGCATCCTTGGCTGGCGACCCAGACAGCTGCACCACCCTGTCCGAAGGGCTGCCAACCCCAGCTTCCGGTATGCCCCTTCACGGTACCGCGCTCCCTAGCACACTCGCCAAGCGGCACCACTGCCACGCCCAGGGCTGTGACAAGGTGTACGGCAAGCTTTTGCATCTTAAGGGCATATGCGGACAAACAAACTTTTATTCTTGTGTTATGTTCCTTGTTTTATCTGCACTGGATATGGAAAATGTCCTATGAGCGATGTCTTACTTTTTTTGTGTCACACGCAGCGCTTTATCTGTTAACTATGCAAAAAGAACAATTGATGGACAAAATGCAGAAGAATGTCATACATTCACCCCAGTACAGAGATCTGGGCCTAAATCCATCGTTTTTTTGCTCACCATGCCATTCCAGTTTCGACCCAGCCATATGAAAATCAGTCTTGACCGTGTGCCCAATGGGAACAGTCCAGCCCGAACTGCCAGGCCAGGTCCTTGCTGGACTGGAAACAAACATCCTAGGACCGGTTTCGGGCTTTCAGCCCTCATCAACCAGGAAAGCTTGACTTCAGTGGCATGGAGAGCACGCGACCCACGTCTGGGCATACCCGTCCCACTCGGGGTGACAAATGCAAAAAGAACAATTGATGGACAAAATGCAGAACAATGTCATACATTCACCCCAGTACAGAGATCTGGGCCTAAATCCATCGTTTTTTTGCTCCTCATGCCATTCCAGTTCGGACCCAGCCAAATGCAAATCAGTCTTGACCCTGCACCCATTGGGAACAGTCCAGCACGAACTGCCAGGCCAGGCCCTCCCTGGACTGGAAACAGGCATCCTGGGACCGGTTTTGGGGCATCACCCCTCATCAGCCAGACTAGCTTGAATACAGTGTCACAGGGTCAAGACTGATTTGCATATGGCTTGGTCTAACCTGGGGTGGCATGGTGAGCAAAAGAACGATGGATTTAACCCAGATCTCTTGACTGGGGGTGAATGTATGATTTATTCAGCATTCCGTCCATCATTTGTTTGCGTAGCACTTATCTGTATCTATGGCGGCTGGACCTTTCACCAAGCTTGATGTTGATGTTTAACTTTCATTCTTGTTTCGTCTGCACTAGATAGGGAAAATGTCCTGTGGCCGATGTTTTAGTTTAATTCTCGTGTCGCACGCGCATTATTTGTAGGTATGGCGGCGGTGCCTTTAGCCACGCTTTATGTTTAGCTTTCATATTGTGTTACTTGTTTTGTCTGCACTGGATATAGAAATTGACCTGTGCTTGGTGTTTTACTTTCATTCTCGTGCGACGCAGCGCTTTCTCTGTAAGTATGGCAGCCTGCCTTCTGCCAGCTTGATGTTTAACTTTTATTATCGTGTCATGCTACTTGTTTTCTGTGCACTTGTTATGGAAAATGTCCTGTGTACAGCTTAACGCCTGAAATCAATAAGTGCACACTGTTGGATTGCAAACACACTGAACGGTGTGTGACTTAGGGGAACAATTAAAAAATCATTATTCAAGATGACATGGCATTTAATCATCTTGTGATTACAATATTCAAAGGGGTTCGTGCTTGTGAATTTCTTTACTGAGAAACTATGTGGCACGCTTTTTCCTGCAGGGCTCCTGCTTCTTTATGGTCTAATCTAAACGGTGAAGCTATCAGCAGGATTATTATTGACCGTAAGTAGCGTTAAGTGACAAACGGCTGCTTTCTTCTGGCATCATAAACATGTGTCCTACTGTCACAGAAATGCTATCTAGTCAGTCAGCAGTGAACCAAAAAATAGACGTAAAATAAAAAGTTAACAATACATCTCCGTGCTATGTTCCTCGCGGCCCACTTGGCGGGTTCCCTCCCGCTAGACCAGCGTCTAGCTACTATCGTGGTTATCCATAAGGAGGGGAGGCCACGGGACCGGGTCACATCCTATCGGCCTATTTCGCTATTGAATGCGGAGCCCAAAATCCTCGCCAAGGTGTTGGCCAATCGGCTGGTCGGCGTAGTGTGTGACTTGATTCACCAGGATCAGTCCGGCTTTATCCCTCATCGCAATACAGCGCTTAACCTGCGGCGTTTGCATGGGGTGCTCGCACGTGTCCCGTTCATACGAGAGCCGGCCATTTTGGCGTCCTTGGACGCCACTATGGCGTTTGACACGCTTGAATGGCCTTATATTTGGGCGACGCTCGCGAAGTTTGGGTTTGGCCCAGGATTCATCAATTGGGTAAAATTGTTGTACTCTGGCCCGCTGGCGCAGGTGGTTGTGAACGGTAGAGTGTCGGCTCCGTTCGAGCTGGGCAGGGGCACGCGGCAGGGCTGCCCGTTATCGCCGCTCCTTTTCGCGCTCGCCTTGGAGCCCCTGGCGGAGTGGCTGCGGTGGGAACCTTCTATTCGTGGTCTCCGCTGGACCCCCGAGTATGAGGACCGCGTATCTCTATACGCTGACGATATTCTCCTGTACCTGGCTTCCCCACGTAAATCACTGATAGTACTGGTTGATGTATTGCATTCATTTGGTCTTAACTCCGGCCTTGTCATCAACTGGGCTAAATCGTGCGTCTATGTTCTCTCTGGGGAGGATCCTATCCTTCCGCGGGGCTGTCCTATCCAGATCGCCCCGCGGGGATTTCGGTACCTGGGTGTCTTCATTACCCTGGACGCGGAGGCCCGATATAGTCAGAACTTGCTTCCCCCCCTCCAGCGCCTGAAGGAGGATGTCGCGCGTTGGAGGCGCTTGCCGCTCTCGCCGCTCGGCCGGGCGGCATTGTTTAAGATGATGTCGCTGCCGCGTTTCCTATACGCTCTGCAGAACACAATGGACGTCGTCCCGGCGCGCTACTTTCGCGAGGTGGAGAGTTTGCAGCGCCGACTGTTCTGGGAAGTTAGACCGCGTATCGCCCTGGCGAAGCTGACGCTCCCGTGGTATGACGGGGGGATTGCCCTCCCGGATATCAAACGGTATTATTGGGCCTCCCAGCTGGCTGCGATTAATCACAGCCTGTACGGGCCCGCTCTAAACCCGGCTTTTGAAATGGATAAGATGTTACTGCCGGGTGGTGATTATAACCGAGCGCTTTACTCCAGCTCGCTTGACGCACGTCTGACGGGCCCCACGCGTGTCATGGTACGAGTGTGGCACACGGCTAATGTGGCGATGGGGTGGAAAGATCGTTTGACCCGGGCGGCGCCACTATACGCATCTGAGCAGTTGGGCTCCCTGTGGACCTCGAAGGGCTTTGAGAAGTGGGACATGATAGGCATCAGCAGGGTGGGTGATCTCTGGACGAGGGGGGATTCAAAACGTTCGAGATGCTACAGACAGAATTCCAGTTGCAGGACAGGGAGTACTTTCGGTATATGCAGATCCGTCATGCGCTATGCTCCGTATTCCCGGACGTTGCCTCCATCCCGGAGTATTCCCCTCTGGAGGATAGAGTGCTAGATGGACATGTACCGGACAGCACGATTTCATTAATCTATAAAAAACTTATCAATGACCGCTCGGGACTGCTAACTAACCTTCGTGAGGCATGGGTGGCCGATGGATTGGAGCTGGATGACGAGGACTGGGTATCTGCGGTGGCCTCCCCGAAAGAGGTGGCCATACCGGCCCGCCTTCGCTTCGTCCAGCTCAAGATACTCCATAGGGTCTATGTTACGGGGCCAAGGCTACTGCGTATGGGCTATGCTGTGGACGGGTTGTGTAAGCGTGGGTGTGGTTCGTTGGGGACCTTTCTCCATATTTTGTGGGAATGCCCGGAGGTGGAGCGATTCTGGCGTGGTGTGCATGAGGTCCTGCGGGTGGTTACGCGTGTGTCGCTGCTGCCCGAAGCGAGGAGATGCCTTCTGAATGTGTGGGAGCCAACCGACTACTCGGTGCCGCAGACGCGGTGGGTGACTCTGGGATATATGGTGGCCAAACGCGACATTGCTCAACTGTGGGGCTCCCAGAGGTCGCCGACTGTCTCGGCATGGAAGGATAACATGGATTGGTGCATGTTTCGGGAAAAGGTGGTGTATGTTGCGAGAGGTAAGCCTGGGACATGGGTGAACGTATGGGGCCCCTGGAACGCCTACCGCGGGGGAATCTGTACTCCGCCGTTATTGCCCGATCCGTCACCGGCCCCGTCCCCTTAGCCAGCTTATCTCCCCGGTTCAGGGCACTGAGTCCACCTAATCCCCGTCTTGACCTTTCCCCCCCCTTGATACTCCTATGGATTGGTAGGGTCCCCCCTCTAGGGGAGCGCATGCTGCTGTTTCCGATTGTGGGTTGCCTTGTGGATTTGTTTTTTGTTGTTATTTATATTAAAATGAAACCGTTATGAGGGGTCCGGATGGCGTGGCTACCACCGCTTCTAACTCCTGTGCATTTCCCTTTGCCGCGGCATGCGCGCTATTGTTTGTATCACATGCTCCTTTTGCTTGCTAGCGGCCGGCCTGAAGGTTGTAGGCCCATCTTTGTATATTTTTTGAATTTTGTAATAAACGGTTTCAAAAACAAAAAAAAAAAAAAAAAAAAGTTAACAATATGTTACAGATAAGTGTCTCTTCACTCTTTAAAAGTCTGCAAATCAAATTTATGTGCAGGATTTTCAAAGAATTTGACTTGTAACGTTTTCACATTGTGGGTTCCCACAGCTTCAGCAAGCCCTCCAATAGCTGTGAAGATGACTTTGATTGGTGAGGGCAATGTACTTGGTTACACAAATTTATATGCGCCCAAAAAAGCACTGCTCGGTGCAGAGTGACAGGTGCTTCATATAGATGGTTAATACAGATAGTTCAATTACACTCAAGCCAAAGTAAAGCATTGTGAGACGAAAGAGTCTTAGAGGGAATCATCTAAGAAATTCACTGCTTTTCGCTTGTAAGTGGGATTTTTTAACTGCAAAATACCAAGCATTCAACTGCTTTTGATTTGGAGTTCAGTTTACACCAAGTATAGTTTTTATTTTGCCCTCCAAGATGGGTGCCTCCTGGTAAATTAAAACAAAATGGACACCATATCATAGTGCATTTGCACGTATATTTACTGAAACATGAACCCTTCTGTGTCTGTCACCAAGCTGGAGCAAGCCACTTTGCTGAAGTGCGCAAATTTCACATTCTCTGTGTGTGAGCACTTTTTATAATATGTATTGTTTATTAAATAATGGGTAGTTCCTGTCACCTGCTATACGTTCCATCCTGCATTTTAAGATTCATTTTTTGTATTTTAATTCATCCATTCACACCCCTTTACGTTAACATAGCCATAGGTTTACTGTACAGTTGCTATAAAAGGTTATAATATGGTATAGCATGCACTTTTTTTCTTTAGATAATCACTTCCTCCCAAAACAAAATTTTAAAAAATTGCCATTTACAATGCCAATAGCTCCAGCTCCAACAAACGTGAGACCTAATGCATTAAAAATGCTTGTTTTCTTATTCTAATCTACCCGTGCCCTTATCACCACTGCATCCATCTTGAGTTCTGAACTGTGTTCAACAAATTCAAACATACCTACCCTGCAGTATTCCAGCTCAACCATATGCCTTTCCTCAAGACTCATAGTTCCTCTAACTCGTCCACCACCTCCACTATCACATCATGTTTTATGAGATGTATTTGTGTCCTCCTTCTCCAACACAATAGTAATCCGAGCTCTAGCCCCTTCACTTGCCTACAGACTTTTGCTCTCCAAAACGTTTCTGCCCCTCCAAACAGTGAACATCTTGCCACATCTGCTCACTATTGAATGTGGAATGTTTGAATTGGGGCATTACATTGCCCTTTCATCACTTGTTTTTAGAATACCCTGGATTACTTTTTAAAAGCAGGGGTGTGAAATTTAATAAAATATCTACTTGTCCATGGGGCAGGTTGCTTCATAAATCTACTTGTCCTGTAACAAAATCCACTTGTCCCTTTGGTGCCATGTAGTGCAGGGACAAATTATGGCAGCAATATCATTATATAGGGGCTCTGATATAGCATCTCTGAGTATGCCAAGGCTCATACCATAGTAGTGTTTGAATACTTGCAATCCCCTTATGTTGCCACGTTTCCGCAGATCTACATACTGGGGCTGAAGGTAGTGGTAAGTTTCAGGGTTAGAATGCCCTTTTGAGTCTGCGCAAACCGACTAACTTGCATGTTTTAAGGGTTTTCAACAACTCTTCTCTAATCTTTTCCCATACTGAGAAATGTTGGAAATTTACTCCTGACAATGGCAGACGAAAACCTTCTTCCAGAGTTGGGAAAAAGGTGGTTGGAGGGAAAGTGAAGTGACACTCAGATTTTCGCATGAGCAAATCTACACAAGCATATTTGCTCATGCTAAAATGCGGTTCACAAATATTTTCTAGGAGTCCTATTTCTTGTCCTCATGCTGTAAATTCTTGGGAATTCATGAAAGCCGTATAGATGCACTTAATGCAAGGACATATACCATGGGTGCACTGTTGAGACTTTCTTTAATAATTGGGCCCCTAATTTGGTCTGGCGCTGACCATGACCTTTTGCGTTCATTAAAATTCTGTCTCGCTCTACGTATCGGCTGGCTTCACTGTGAGTGAACGCATTCTGCTCTTTCACAAGAAGCATATCGGCACACAAAGTAGTTTGTTCAGTGCCAGCAACTACTGTGGCAGTGTGTGCTTTTTGAGACCAAAAACTATTTTTGCTTTTGTTAATGTTTGTTATAATGGTGAGGGTCCGGCAGCTCCCACACCATTAAGGTTTTACAAAAAATATGCCAAAACAAGTCACACATTGACAAAACTAAAAAGGTGACCACCAATTTCAGACCTACTGGCTTTGCCCAAGTTTGTTTATTTTTTACCCCAAATTCTTATTGAAACTGGTTACATTGATTTTCCATTATGAATAGGTATGGGAAATACTAGCATGCATCAACACGTTACTAAATGATGCTGCAAAGAAATGGTACCTGAAATTTTACAGTAGTTTAGCTGAATGTTTTTTTTCCTGCTTTCATTTTTTTTAATGAACATTTCATTTTGAAAGCAAAGAATCATCATTGTTGCTTTTCAAGCTTTTCCAAATGTGTGCATCAAATCAGAGAGCATTCTGGGAGCATTATATATAGCCTCATATTGCTAAACTTTGAAAACGTGTGTACACATTTTTATACTGGAACCACTGTCAGTAGTGCAGTCAGAGCTTACAACATTTACTTAGACCGCTCACCATAATAATAAAGGCCTTCAATTAATGAACCAGAAATACAAGTTTGAACAGCATTAACATATGGACAAAAATATTACCTTACCTGCAGACAATGCCCTTTCCTGATCCACAATGTGGTACTGCACACTGGCAGCCAAATGGTTTGTGCTGTTAAGGGTTGGGCCTATTTGGCCCAAGGACAAATTACACATGAAAACGTGATGCCCTCGACCCCAAACAATTTGTACCGGGCATCGGGCTATAGGAATTTCACATCCCTGACTTTTTGATCTTTGAAAAATGACTTACACCTTCAAAATACCCTTTCCTTCCCACAACACACCAGACTTCCAATAATTATCTAGACTGACTTGAAAACAAGGAGACAGCATTGCCATCATGTTTAAAGTCTCACCCATTGTCGCTTCCCCTCTAGTTCTCTGATCACTGACATAGAGTCCCTCCTTTTCATTCTATGCTCTCATGCTCGGAAAATGACTATGAAGAAACCTTTTTTTTGAATCTCTAGAGCTCTTACTCTGACTGTTCTGTCCAAGAAGCTTTACTTGCAGTCAGTTCCAGATTTTGATTTCCAGTGTAACTGCCCCTACCTTGTATGAAGTACGTACCAAACTCTGTTGCTTTAATTTTTCTTCTGTTCTTACCTCGTGGGATACAAGCTCATCCATTTAGTCTGGACTGGTTTCCCAACTCTTATACGCACTGTTCCTTTCCATGGACTTATCATGTTTCTTTAAATCTTATCTAACCTTATACCGAGTATGGTATTCCTAAGGTTATTCAGTTCTTGTTACAAATGTACTGGAGAACATGCACATGTTCTCCAGTACATGTATATGTGGAAATCACAAACTGAAAACAGTAAGGAGAGTGATAGATCAAACGGTGTTTGATGACTTACAGAGGGTATTGGTGTACAGTGCTATTGGAGTGGCACATTTCAACAAGAGAAACAAAACTTAAATCACATAAACAATACTTTTGCTCACATCTTTCACTCTCTAGGGGAGATAAATACCTGTTTCTCTAAAAGCTTAATGGTGTCTTCTGAAACGCTGTTCTTAGATTTTCTAATTTCAATAACAGCGTTTGATCGAACTCTCCTCAGGGAATCCTTAGCCTTATTGGTAATTTGTTTGGCAAGTTTTGCTAGGTTCTCTCTGTGTTCTCTTGTGACTCTTCAATAGAAAAAACAAAGAAAGAATATAAGAGTGCATATAGGCATGCATGCAAAGTCATTTCCAGCTTACAACTTTCAAGTGAATGGAAATTTGTAAATACCATACCTGTTTCTAGAAATTTTTGATCAGTTTATAAATGATGTAACATCAAGAGTCACTTTTTCAGGGGGCAACCAGGTATCTTCAATAAGTCTATGGGTTCCACTAGTACCATAAAATAAATGCACCTCACTATTGTACATTTAAGAGCTCAGTGGTCATAATACGGCGGTACATGGACAGTGAAACCTACAGACCGGCACGCTCATCAGGGTGGTGCCTTCCCTTGTTATGTTTTATAACTACTGAAGCAGACACAATAAATCTTTAGGAATTATTTCCTAGTCAGCCCAGCAATTGGGGCGACCAATTTTGTGAGGTCCCAGGCAGATGGAATTTTTTGCCTACACTTTGCAATCAATACACTTTGGGAGAGACCTCAAACCTACTTTGGATATATCACCAAACGTATCGCCTTGAAAAAGTCCAGGTGGAAGAAAAAAATGTCGGCTGCGGCATTGTTGGACAACATTGTATGGAAATCTGCTTTTGGAGTAAAAAACTTCGTGGAACACCTTGATCTGTGTGGACTGGAAATAATAATGGGCTACAAACATGAGACTTATCTTACAATTGGAATAGTGTGTGCTTGAGTGCAATTTGTGTTCTTCATGTATGACAAGGAAGAACTTCTAACATAGGATCCAAACAAGACAACAACTGTCCAAAAACACACTACATGGTATAGCGTGCTACCCATATAGGATAGTGCTTCAGCACCCTACATATGTGTACTAAGGGCTAAATCAGTGGTACAATACAATACTTTGTGAACAAAAACAGCTTTAAATTCAACATGTTATCAGGAAAGCAAGGTAAAACAAATACATTTTGGAGGTTAGTACATAGCACTGTGCATTTGCCTCATGGCTAAGGCATTCAAGCAGAACACAATTCCTAAACCAGAAATTAAAATGGCAGTGTCAGCAAAGTAAATATATCAAATAGCACATACTAGCCCTAGTCTGACAACAGGCTATTTGTTGCTGAATCACTAAAACCTAATGACAACACAAATGGGACAACAGAACAATCCATGGCATGCCACAGCCTAGATGGACAGTTCATCCAAACAATAGTGAATTATGAAGAATACAGGAAAGCCAATAACTCAAGGAAGCGGATACCAGGCTTACTCTCTCGTTGTACTTCTTAGTGTACTTTTTGGAAGAACTGATGACATGAGGTCTTCCAACACAGATTAAGCTATTATTAACCAAAACAACAATAGGCCAACCTGACCTCATTTTTGGAACTGGGCTTACAAGCATAAATAGACGTTGAAGCTGGAAACACCTCACGAGCTAACCATGTTCATTCTCCAACTTTTATCTCACAGTAGAAATTGAAATATTGACAGTTCTTGAACTAGATTGGCTTGGCTTCAAGAAATTGACAATAAATGTTACCATCCTTTATAATTAGAATGTGTTATTGTATAAAGCCTTCATACATTTTTTTGATACAACAGAGCATATACGATTTTTATAATCAATCGCCATGGTTATTCACTTAATCATCTGGGAGGAGGAATGGCTGTGCAGAACTTGAGACTTTTAAACATTCCAACTGTACAACATATGCTATCTCAGCAGCAAACATTTAACTTATTGAGCTTTCGTATCAGCAAACCATATAGCTTGATGAGCTAAGAGTAATAAAGGTATGGATTTAGCACAGAACCTGATCCTATGCTTTTCAACCGTACATCAAGGTTTTCGTATATTTTATTTTGTAATTCTTTGAGTTGGTATTTATTGGTTTCATTTAGTATTTCTAAGAAATACTGTACATTGCGGAGAGACTATAGTGCACAGGCATTAAAGTTTCTTAGACAGAAACCATCAAGTCCAACGGAGTGAAGGAGCAGGACATCGCTACGAGATGTCCTGTGTCATGAATGGTCAAGTGATTAGACTGGCTGCATATCACTGCATTGCTGCTACGTATGAGAGGATGGTGGCTTCTGAAGGCTTTTAACTCTGGAGAAAGGCTTCTGCAGGAGAGCCTTGGGTCAAGTGCTTGGGCATTTCAGTGTACTGATAACATTAGTGGAAAAAACTTTCTGGCACTGGAGAGCTTGCAAATGGAAAGGCAGTCGGTGTGCAAGATTTTATAGTCAACACTGACATACATATCAGATGCAGACCGCCATGCACAAGAGAAAAAAAAGGTCTCTCAATGTGGCTGAAAAGGGAACATAAAATCAAATAATAATCAAAGCATTTTACAGAGTGGAAATGTAGAAAACAGTAAAACATAATACCAGTTACGAGGTTGGACATAGGAGTATATTTGAGTGTTGTAGTTACTTTTTCCCTAACTGCCATTTACACCTTCTAGAAAATAATGGGGGTATTTGTTGTTTAAATTGGATATGTTCCCATCAAAACTAATATCACAGACTGATTAAAGTAGTAGAAAAATAAATGCTTACGGAGGAACTTGTACTCGGATAATCGTCCCATCTACTTCTGGATTAAGATTCATTTTGCTTTCTCGAATTGCTTTCACTGCCGCAGCTGTACTCTACCAACAAGACACAGCATATAAGTTAGTCAATGATCATCTCTAGACATCAAAACTGGATACAGTGGTAATACTGGTTAAGAGAGCCTTGGATTGCTGGTTGAACTGTGCACACTTGGGTCAAGGAAGCACAAAAATATGGTCTAGGATTAGGAACAGTGTATTGATTGAGGCAACACTTATCTGGCATGCTCAGTAAAAAAAAAAAAGATTAGATTAATTATAAACAGATACAGGAACAAACGTACATAGTGGGGGTCAGTTAACCCTTGGCAGGAAAAAAGCATCAAAAAAAATTGACCGTTCTCTTGCCCCACCAAACTGTGTGATTCCCGTTCCTAATTTGAGGCGAAGGAATCACTGACTTGACCACTGCTGAAGCCACAGTCAATCAAAGGTGGCAGCTTGTCAGACGTATAGCCGCCACCAGCTGATCATCAGGAGGTCTGCTTCATTTTGGTCAGTTTTCAGGTGCATATTTTACCTGTCCATGTCCACAATGAAGGACCAGGCAAGGAAATCAAACAATGTCCCTGCAAGCGCAGAGAGAAAACCGCCTACGCTTCGGGGTCATTGGGCGTTTATTTCTCTGAAAAAGTAGCCTGTTTTGGGGGTGTTCACCTGAAAAGCCAAAAATAAATACCAAGTGGGGTGCACCAGCATCGTGGCAGATGCATTCTGGACAGACTGATTTCAACCCGGCAGACCTCTGTGGACATGGCCATATGTGAGAGATATCACTGGATTTGATCTTTCCCAACATCAAAGTGCCAGTATCAAGTCCCCCTGCAACAACCTAGTGATTGCAAGGACACACTAAATATCATTGTAGCATATGGGAAATGGGGCTTCACTGCAAGAAAATTATAATGTGACTCAAAGTCTCAAACAATTACTTCCCTCACGACCTTCTACTAAATACCATTGGCTTGGAGAAAAGAAATACAATCAAAGTGATTTACTTCCTATCCCTTTAATGAGGATCTGAAGTGTGGAGACTGCCAGTACCACCGACCATATTCTTAGATGGATCAATGTCACTTTGCTATGTAGTTCATCATGTCTAGTAAAAAGATCTCTTTAATCATAATGCTCCAGGAAATTCACATTCACGACATTTATAACATTTGTTTTTTCTTTTTTATTACACCCACGAAATCTGCCCTGAATGCAAAATAACATTAACGACGATTGGCTTTTAAGTGGTAGAAACTCACATTTCTGTATTCGAGCTGAATCAAATTTGCCAGTTCCTTCATACTGATTAGAGCCCGGGTTTGAGATGCCAGAGTCTTCCTGAAGGGTTTTGCATTACTAATTCGCAACTGCTTTTTTTCCCCATCAGAGTTCTCCCCCGACGGTATTTGCTAAAGTTGACATTGAGCTTTAAGTGATGTCTCTTCAGTATACTATGATAAAGTGTCCTTGGATTCTGCACTATCTACACAAAGTTTCTTTGTTAAGTTTAAGATGTTAAAAAAGGAAATTGACTCATCACTTACCTATTCTTTTCTCTTTGCCCTCTCTATTTTATTTCAGGCCCTCCACTGACCATTCACATTGAGTCTCTATCTGCATATCCATCTGAATAATTTTGTTTACTACAAGGCTTGTCTAATTGATGTCTTGCCTTGGTTCATTAGCTACGACTTTCACGGAGGATATTATTTGAATTATGTCAACTGTGGATCGGCTAACTGTGCTGCCCCATTGAACTTAGGCAAAAATGGGCTTTTATATGCAAACCATTTGAAAGTATGACTATCTGGAACACAGTTTAATTAACTTGAATTAACAATGCACACTGTGGTAGAACAGGTCTAAGCATTACATTAACCACCCTCCCTGTATGTCCTTCTACACAAGCATACTGCTAGCCTTTTACCAGCAATGTGAGGCCGTGGAAAGGTTCCAGGGCCAAGTACGTGTGCAGCCTCCAAGGCCCTGATTAAGACTGTAGGTGCTATTTAGCACACCTGATAAATAACAATAATCATTGGGTGCAATAAATAGAGCCAATCACCAGCTTGTGGGGAAAAACATGCAGATTTTGATTTTTAATGCACTAAAATCCACATAGTACGGTAAATACCATACACATTTCCCTCGTTAAATTTCGGCAGGTTTGAACTATTCAGGTATTTAACACATCCGATAATTATTGTATATGTTAAATACATTTTAATTCTGATCGATGCGTAAACATGGCTTTATGCACAGGTCGTAATTAACCGACCTACTCATAATCAGGCGCCAAGTCTCCATTTGTCCGGCCATTCATGTAAAGTACCACAATGTATTTCAGTCACTACAGAGTAAAACACAACACAATCTCTACAACCATCCTACCTCGTTAACACACCATCTTCACCCATATCCCACACACATGCTATAAAGGACCTGATGAAGCAGGACAAGGTAGACTTAACAGTAGATGCCAAAGGGCAACTCTCCCATAAAGATGATTGGCAAAAATGACCCTTCCACTAGAATTAATGCTGCCACCCCTACTTATCTCTCAAACCTTGTTTATACAAAACCAGTCACCCTGAAAAGATGGGTCTCAATTATATATAGTGCATGAGAAGCCGAAAGAGCTTGCATGAATGTTGTGTTCTAGAGGGGACAAATCAAAATATCTGAAGTGACACGCTGTGAATTTACTGGCAGTCTAAATAAGACCACGCGAGTGACATTTCATTCCAACAGGCTCCAAAAGCCGAAACTCTCATTATTTAAGAGTTATCATAACTGGAAAGTCTGCAGCCAATTCTAATTATAGTATTGCTCTCTTTCTTATCTTAACTTCTGAGGAAGGGAATTGCAAATTGCTCTGGCGTTGGAGCCCATTTAATTTATTGGACTTCGCTGATTTTACAAAATGTATCTAAATAAAATCCAGAGTATAAACCTGGTTGAGAAGGCCGATCACATTCAACCTTTTTCACTTGGCCACATTGTGTAATCTAGGAGAAACCCATTCATCTCGCTGTGCCTCATTCCCCTTGTTTGCCAAAACTTTGAATTTTTATGAAGTTAGATATCACCAACAGAGTATCCACTTTTTACAAGTAGACACACTTTACAAGTCTTGTCAGCCCCAAATATTATGATCAGTATTGAATCTTAAAGATACTGAAAGACATCAAACATGTATTTTGATTAGGTCTTTTGTGTTCAAATGTTTAGCTCAAGCCTGGGCAGGACATGCGCTGCTCTGCGAGCCATACTGTATTCAGGTATGAACTTGAAGCTCCGCACATATTTTTGTGTCATTGTCCTTTGAAAATAGTGGCTTTTCATTGGTCAATAGGCTCAGTAGTCTCTCCTTAGCACCGCCTGGTCTCATTTTGCAACCTCCCATGAGGACACCACCTATTACATGCGTTGTTACTCGGTAGGCTTTAAGTATAGCCTACCGAGTAAGAGGCACATTTACTGCCAGCCACGCTTCTCGCAAGCAACGCCTACAAGTACAAAGTGCGTGTTTACGCACCGCTTGTAGGTTTTCAAAACACATAAATAAAAGGCATTGTCATTTACAATGCCAACAGCTCAAATACTTGCAAATGCGAGACCTATTGCATTGCAAATGCTTGTTTTCTTTAGATGAGTGGCAACAACGAAATGCAATTGCTGGTCCTCCTGGGTGGCAATGGGTCCAATTTTACCTCAACCTTTCAAAACTGCATCCTGGAGGTCTGGAAAGTATTTGACACTGAACTCGGAGAAGACCAAGGTGCTGATGCTGGGCAATCGAATATCTGCCTGCGTTCATCTTGGTGGACTTCAGATTTAGGACTAATGCTAGTTCAGGTCACCAATATCAAGACTCTCCGCATTACTGGTAGCACCTCTCGAATATTTGAAACCGCATATCAACAAACATGCATTTAAATGGTTCTAATTCTTAAGCCCCTCGAAAAAGAAATCCTAATTTTTCTTTCCCCTTAGGGCAAATGGAGGTATGCCTATGCTACCATTGAGAGAAACCAGAATACATTTTTAGAAATGTTAGAAATGGGATCCTGGTTGGCTGAGGCTTGCATCCAGGCCAAGCAGGAACCACCACTCCAGTCAGGGTAAGCTAAATACACAGTAAGATAACCTGTGCTCACCCTCTGGTAGCTTGGCACACAGCAGTCAGGCTTTTCTACAAAGGCGATGTGTAAAGTATTTGTGCAACACACACACATATAAAGTCACACACACAGTAACACAATGAATACACCACTAAACGACTCCACAAATGTTTAGAAAATATAGAGAACATTTATCTTAGCAAAATAAGACCAAAAATGACAATTCCAATCATGAGAAGTCGAGATACTAATTTTTTTTTTATTTCAAATCTTTTTTATTGAGAAAGAAATAAAGAGATGACAAGGACATACAATAAATGACAATAAATGACAATAAATGACATGTGCAATCCCCGAACAAACAGACCCATAGGACCTGAAAACTGGCAAGTCGATAGGGGAGTCGCCCCCAACACAGACATATATGGAGTCATATTCCTCATACACATAGTAATAAGATCCGTAAGTCAGGACTATAATTCTGACCCTCACGTCCGAATAACATGGACGAACTTGTATCAAATGAAGTGAAATTAAATGAAATGAAATTAAATGAAATTAAATTAAACTAAGATATGTCATGAATCCAATTTCGTCCCCCAAACTCCAATTGCGCTATGGTGAGTGAGCGCCATGCCAGCCAATGCCTTATATCATGTGTGGTACCTTCCGAGTCCACCACGCCCTGTATTCTATAGCCTAGCAGCCATAATTCTGTCTCTTCCATTCAGGGCGGGTCAAATGAGAACGAAGAACTGTCCAGGGATTTCCAGAGCCTCCTATTGGGAGCGCGCCACGGGGTTGAGTGTAGAGCTGGGTTATCAGCTCTTCTTAGAAACGAGAGCCATTCCTGCCAAACCCTGAATGAGACCTCAGAGGCGCTCTTCCATTTACATAGTACCACCTTGCAAGCTAGAGTAAGCAAAATATCTAACAACTGACGGTCATTGTCATTATGAAGCTCTTGATCCAGCACCCCCAATAGAACATAGACAAACTCTCTTTTAGATTTGATCTTGAAAATATGATCTATGCAGTCAAACACTTTTCCCCAAAATAGTCCTAGCGCAGAGCACCCAAAGAGCATATGAGCTAAGTCACCCACCGCTGAATTACAGTTCCAACATAGGGGGCTATCCCTCAGATGCAGTCGATGGAGTTTTTCTGGCATCCAGTATGTCCTGTTAAGGAGCATGTATTTGGTTTGGGCCAGAATCGGGGAGATCTTATTCGTTAGGGCAGCAGCATGTATCAAGTCCCAGTCAAATACCAAACCGGTAGAGTTAGGCTCAGATTCCCACTTGGATTCATTTTTCTTGTATGCCTTCCTTGGGGCAGGGAGGAGTAATTTATAGATTTTAGAGACAAAGTTATCCGACTTCATAAGTCGTGGAACCTGGGTCTTAAGCCAAGGGTCGCTCGAGTCGAGGGAGCGAGTAGACAAAATGACCTTGAGTTTCAAAAAGTCATAAAAATCCATTGGTGACAAATTGTGGCTGGCCTGAAGCGAGGAGAACGGCAATGGATGCCCTCCCTCAAATAAGTCCTTCACCAGGTTAATGCCTTTCTTAGACCAACCCCTCCACTGCATAGGTTTCCCTACCATCTTAAGCGATGGATTATACCATAACGATACCATAGTAGACTTTCTCCATAACAAACCTACTTTATGAGTTTGATCTAGTCTCAGAAGCGCTCTTCTAGTATTTAGTAGGATGTATTTGGAGTGGGGCAGATGGGATAGATCCATTGAGAGTAATGCTATTAGGGGGGCATTACCAATCAGCGATTTTTCAATCGCAATCCACAGCGGGGTGTAGTCCGCGTCCTCGTTCAGCCACTGCGCCCCTTGCTTACACAGAAAGGCCGTCTGATAGTTCCTAAAGCTAGGGAGACCCAAGCCGCCTTTTCCCTTTGATAGCTGTAGCTTCTTCATTGATATCCTGGGTGTCTTCCCTTGCCACAAGAACCCACCAAATAGCCCATCCACCTTTGTCAAGAAGGCCTCCGAGAACGTCATTGGCAACATGCTCGCCAGATAATTTACCAATGGGGTCACCATCATTTTTAAGGTTTCCGCCCTGCCCCACCATGAAAGTAATTTCGGGGACCACCCCTCTAGTAATTTAGATATTTTCTTCAGAATCAAGCTTTCGTTCACCCCCAAAGTTGTGATTAGATCTTTATCAAATTCCAGCCCCAAATATTTAACGCAGCCTGGCTGCCACGTCAAGCCTGAGTCCCCCATAATCTCTCTATTACCCAAATTATTCAACAATTTAACCTCTGTTGTATCTTTATTCAACTTGTATCCTGACACCCTGGAGAAATCGTCAAAGGTAGAAATGAGGGCCGGTATAGCTTCTTCCGCCCTTTCTGATACTATTAAGACATCATCCGCATATGCGGTCAACTTTATTATACAATCTTCAAATGGGATTCCAGCAATACCATCGTTATTTCTCAATTGATAGAGAAAAGGTTCAATGGCCAATAAAAACAGTGAGGGTGAGAGAGGACAGCCTTGTCTGGTGCCTTAGTGTAATTGAAACGGGGAGGAAAATGAGCCGCCAGCTCTAACTCTCGCAGAGGGACAAGAGTAGAGAGACATCACCATCTTTATAAAAGTGTGACCCAGGTTGAACTTATTTAGGACTGCATTCAAATAGTTCCAATCGACTCTGTCGAATGCCTTCTCGGCATCAAGCGTGATTGCAACAGTGGGGGTAGATAACAGTCTTGCCCTTTCGAGTACATGCGCCAGTATTCTGGTATTATCGCTAGACAGTCTATGCTTCAAAAAACCCGCCTGTGAGGCATGTATCAATTTGGGCAGGACCTTTTGAAGCCGATTTGCCAGAATCATGGCTAGAAGCTTACAGTCAAGATTAATGAGGGAGATAGGCCTATAATTCTTTGGTAGCGCTGGATCTTTCCCTTCCTTTGGCAGTACCGCAATAATGGCTTCCGACAACGTACCCTTCACCTCCCCTATAGTACTGATTTCTTGGAATAAGTGTAAGAGTGGTCGTGATAATAGTGGGGAAAAGCCTTTGTAGAATCTAGCAGTGAACCCGTCCGGTCCGGGTGCCTTACCGCATTTTAACGATTTAATGACCATCTCGACTTCCTGGAGTGTGATGGGACCGTTAAGGTCATCAAGATCTATAATGGAGAGGGAGGGAAGATTGCAGCCATCCAAATAACCGTCAATTTTGGAATTGACTACCTCCGTATTCTTGGCATAAAGTTGCTCATAAACTTGTTTGAATACTTCCGCTATCTTGACCGGGTCAGAATGTGCTGTTTCCCCCTGATCTTTGATGGAAATTATCGTATTTTTTTGTATTTTAAATTTGAGGTATGCAGCGAGGCTCTTCCCTGCCTTGTTGGATGCACAGAGTTTGAATTGCTTCCTCTTAGTCAACCAAATCCCTGCTCTCTCACTTACTATTTTGTTATATTCATACTTCTTATTTGCTAGTTTATTCATTGTGTCATCTTTCCTATCAGACAAGTGTTTCTTCTCTAGCGCGGCAATTTCTCTTTCTAAAGTCTCCAGAGCTTTATTGTGTTCCTTGTTAATAGCAGATTTTATTTTAATAACAACCCCTCTTATTGTACTCTTTAGCGCCTCCCAACGAATCAAATCAGTAGTATCTCCCCTACCATTATGCTCTAAGTATTCTCTAATCGCGGTCTCTATCGCTACCCTATGTTGTTCTTTATCAAGGACCTCCTCATTAAACCTCCAGATTGATTGTCGAGTAGAAGATTTAACGTTGGAGATGGATAAGGAAATACAGGAGTGATCGGATAAAACCCTTGGCTCTATAGATGTTCCTTCCATTCTGGGAATGCCATTCTTTGTTATAAATAAATAGTCGATCCTGGAGAATGAATCATGTGGAGGAGAATAAAAGGTATAGTCCCTCCCATCAGGGTTCTGCAACCTCCATGTATCTACCAACTGGAATCGAGTACACAGATTAGTAAAGGCCTTATGAGATCTATTGCTACGAAAGGAGCATCTGGAATCCCTGTCCAGTACTGGATCAAATGGTAGATTAAAGTCTCCTGCCATAATGTTTATGGCTGAATCCGGGATAGTCTCAAGTTGCTTAGACAGATCAGACCAAAAGGTTAGGTCGCAGGTATTAGGGGCATAAACATTTGTCACATAAAATTCAGTGTCGTCTTTAGTCAGCTTGGTCGTGACCCATCGCCCTTTTGAGTCCGAGTTGGAGGAGAGCAAATCTACGTTAGATTTTTTTGCAATCAATGTCAGGACCCCATTTTTCTTTCCTATCGCCTCAGACCCTGCGACCTCAACAAAGAATTTATTCCTGAGAGTATGAAATTGTGAGGCCTCAAGTTTAGATTCCTGCAACAACACAATATCACCTTTTTGCCTGCGTAGATACTCCAGGACTTTCTGGCGCTTAACTGGCTGATTGAGACCCTTGACGTTGAGAGAGAGTATTTTCAAGTAATACATTCTCGTTACGCCTATAGGAGTATCAATAGTGGATAATGACATAACTAATCAAGAGCCAACATGGTGGATTGTTAACAAACTACCTTTAAAAGTGTTTACTCGGTCCTCCCTCATTCTCTCCCAAAACACCCCAACTCTCACAGCACTGGCATGAAGATAGAAGTACAATCGGCAAGGGCAATGACAGGAGAATGATGTTAGACCTGGTATGCATTGCAACTGGACATAAACACTATCAGGATCGTGACAGCAACCCTGACATTGACATTGGCAGTGGAAAGAGTTTGAGTCTGGTGTGCATTGGAACATGACAGAAACACTAGCAGGGTCGCGGCAGTGCAATCGACATAGGCATTGGCAGTAAAATGGACCTGGTATGCACTGGAACATGACATAAGCAACAACAGAAATAAAAATTAACACAGAAAACAAACACGCACCCCCCCCAATATCCCTCTCCCATCCACCCACCCCCCCCTCACCCTCCCAACCACCCTCCCCCACCCCTCCACCCCGAGATAAACTAGTAGGCACGGTGACACGGAAAGACTAGTGTCCCTCCCATGGTCACAATTCGCATTTGTGTAGGCAATTCGGGAATTAACCCAACATCTAAACAGCCCAAACCTGTGCGCCCATTAAACAACCGAGCCTATCCAGGCAACAACTAACTTATACAAATAAAGCTGACGCTAGGTCACCTCCCAGTGGGATTATCAACATTAATCAACATTATCAATCTTAATTACCCACCCTCACTGACCATAACCCATTTTAACAAAAAGGCACATCCGAGCCGACCAATGAGCGATTAGTAGATATGAACGATTCATGGCTAGTAATCAACACTCGAACAAAGCACAAGTCACCCAAGAGCACAGAAGAGAAGACTTGCCTCCCCCTCTAATCCATGGATAGAGCCCAACATTGTAGCATTGTAGCAGTGCAGCAGTGCATCAGGACCCAACATTACATGACCACAAATGACACAACGGCATAATAATCTGCTATGGAAACAAAGAGTCCTGCTTAGATGAGGAAGTAGAGGCCGCCGATGACGTGTCCATGTGAAGCTCCTCGCCTCCTTCCAGACATTGCCTGAGCTTTAACGGATCCGTGAAGACCTGCGGAGAACCTTTGATAAAGACACGGAACTTTGCCGGACCCACAAAACCAGATTGGTGGCCCAGCGACTTCAACTGTGGTCGCAAAGCAAGAAAAGCCTTCCTTGTGTCGACAGTTTCTTTACTGTAATCCTGTGATATGTACACTTTACTAGATTTCCAGAGTACATGGTTATTTTTGCGCACAAATGATAGTATTTGTTCCACATGTTGGTAGCGCAATGGTTTACATACAATAGGTCGCGGTCCCTTCTGTCCCGGCATGATCCTGCCCGGAACCCTATGCGCTCTATCAAATTCCAGTGGGTGATGAAAGTTAAGATTGGTTGCTTGCGAGAACCATGCCTCCAAAAATGGGACACAGGACCCGTATGTTTCTTCTGACCCCTCTGGTATCCCAAAAATGTGTAGGTTCCCCCTCCGATTTCTGTCCTCCAATTCCGACAACTTCCTTGACATCTGTTCTGTGGAAATATGTAGGCGCTTCAAGGAGCTACAAGTCTTGGTCTCCGAATCCTCGAGGCGACTGATTCTCGATTCCGACTCCGTCAATCTGGCATTAGTGTCTCTGATGTCTTTACGGATGGCTACAATTTCTTCTTTTGTAGACTTCGCAATCTCTCTCACCTCCTCCAATCTATTTAGTATTATGTCCATCGTGTCCGTCACATCCTTTTTACCTTTGACGGGTGAGATCGGATTAGGTGGCTCCGCTTTAAGTCTTTTCAGGTTCTTTGTTTCTTTGTTTGTTTCTTTGTCCCCCATCTTGTGATCGCTCGTAGAAGCCGCTAAGCTCAATTACAAAGCCCGAAGATATTCACCTCGGCAAGGATCCTTCTAGGTGGTCTCTCTCCCGGAAGCAGTGTGGATAGGAATCCAAAACCTTAGAGCATACATCAGCGCACCGCTTGAGGCCAGCCAACGCTCAGATGGAGCGGCAAATCCGCGACAATCACGCTTCCTCTCAGTTTACTGCTTCCATGTACTGCTCGGACATTAGCTACACAGTCGGCGCACGTGCAACCAGGAAGCCCCTTGCATCATCAGCACTCCCCGCCTTCATTAGTGCTCATTAGTGCTTATTATGTTCATTATGCTCATTATGTCGCCATTCATATTCCATGCATAAGTGAACGCCCAACATCCCGCCGCTAAGTACAGCGCCTCCAGAGGAGCCCACTATCCACCGCCGCCACCGCCATTCCGTGAGGGAGCAGACCTGCGCGGCAGACTAAATCATATTTGCTCTCTTAAGTGCCATTTGCAGCATTACTTCGCCCGTCTTGTACCACATCGGTAGTCCCACGCTGACCTCTTCCTTAACACAGCCGTCCTCGCAGCCTCACGAATGCACAGGGGCCCCGGGGAGCCTTGCCGCCCCCATTTTATGTCTTCTCATACATCGGTGAATCACGGCCAACCCAGTACATTGGTGGTGAAAGCTACATGCCACAAGGCGCTCTCCGCTTACATGCGCCAACGGTGATCCCGCACTGACCTTTCCTCAATTAAGCCTCGGTGAAGCCGATTCGCGCTCCGATAAACAAAACCGGGACTTCAAAGATTCCCGTCGCCGCCATCTTGCGTATCAGCGTTACCCCGCCTGTCGGGGAAGCACCACCTTATTCAATCCTTCAAAGGTCCCACTCACTCCTGTTATTGTGCGCAGTCCCTCCGACCCTCCAAGACAGACCTTCCAAGAGTGCAGTAGTATCGGCAGCGGCAGCGTCAGCATCCGCCCGGTAGCCAGCAGGGTCCTACGGCCGCGTGTCTCGCTCGGGATCAGTCTCCATGGGACTCGGCAAGAACTCACTGACAGGGCTGCCGAGGCGTCTCAAACTCGAACCAGAGTCAGGCATTGAACTCCGATCGCCAAATCAGTCATTTTCCGTATTCATGGCTTGACTTTAACCTCCCAAATCGCTTCAGATTGCACAACCACGGGAGGAGCAGTGCGCTAAGCCGCCATCTTCCCTGGCGTCCAAACCACGCCCCTCGAGATACTAATTTTTAAGGTTGCGGGGGCCAGTGCAAATCCAAAGTTCAGGCCGACCCCGATTAACGCCAGGCTGGCTCCAGGACGCAGACAGGTCCCACTGAAGAAATACCTCGGATGGAGCTTTGGTCGGCGTTGAGTGTCTACTGAGTCACTGTTGAAGCATGCAAAGGGAGTCCCGCATCGTGCTCTGTTGAAGTGAATGCAATGTGTCGTCGTCAAGCCGCGCACAGCGTCCTCGTCAAGCTGCGCAGGCTGTAGAACAGGTGTCGTCCTGCAGCCTTTGCGTCGAAGAAAGATGCAGGGGAATTTCCCATGCAGTTGATATATTGCGTTGGTTTTTGATGAAAACCAATGCAGTACTAGAACTTGGAGGGGGCACCTCAGGCAAGGGTAGGACACACAGTAGGCAGAGTACATCAGCACCAGCAGAATTGTAGAAGTCTTTTGTGTCCCAGAGACTTCAGAAGAACAGGAGGCAAGCCAACAAGCCCTTGGAGATCACTTGGAGGGAAGACAGAGTCCTTCCAGCAGAGTCAGGGAGCAGCAGGATAGACCTTCCAGAAAAGCACTCCAGTTGAGTCCTTTAAGCAGCACAGCAGTCCTTCTGACAGAGGTTCAGTTCAAGATCCAGAAGTTTCGGGGGGGGGGAGAGGGCAGAGGCCCAGTACTTATACCCAAAAGTGACTTTAATGTAGGGGGTGACTTTAAAAGAACTCTCTGAAGTGCACAAGGAACTCTTTCAAACCAGTCCTGTCTGACAGGCTAACGTGGGGGATAAATCAGTGCTTTGTGTGTGGACAGGACACTACCTATTGAACTGCAAGTGTCAGCCCCTCCAATTCCTTCCCTGCCTGGGAAGACCTATCAGAATGCAGATGAGCCTCACCTTCCTGCGTTTGAGGTTGCCTAGAGGATGTGTACTTTCTAACAGTGGCATTTTTAATACAGTAATGTTAAATCCAACTTCACCAGTAAGGAGGATTTATCATTACCATTCCAAAAATATGAACCATGAAACGCTACTCCTCTCTGATCAGGAAGTACAGCTTAAAAGTGTATTAAGGAATTCAGCTCAGTCAAGGAGCCAACAATGGTGCCATATCCCTTGACAAACCTCCTATAGTACCCAGTGAGACCCACGAATGTGCTGACCTCAGTCTGGGTTTTTGGGGGCTGCCCGGCCATGATGGTTTTTATCTTGGCCTGAACGGGTTGCACTTTCCCCCTGCCCACCAGGTGTCCCAAGCACACCACAGACCCCTGCCCTATCTGGCACTTACTTGCCTGGATAGTCAGGTGTACCTGTTGCAGAGCCTGAAGTATTTCCTGGAGGTTGAAAAGGTAGTCCTTCTACAGAAGACAGCTATGTCATCCAGATAAGCAGCAGAGATGACCTCCATACCAGCAACAACCTGGTTCACCAGCCTCTGAGAGGTGGCAGGGGCGTTCTTTACTCCAAAGAGCATCACCCTAAAATGATATATGTCCCTCTGGAAATTAGAAGGCTGACCTCTCCTTTGCTCCCTCTGTTAGGGTGATCTGCCAGTACCCCGATGTAAGATCAAAGGCACTGAAATACTTCTTGGCTGGCTTCAAGTTTACTAGAAGCTTGCTTCCATAACTTAGCCATCTGGCTTCTGACGGCACATCCTGGGGTGCCGTCCTGGGAGCTTGCCCCCACCTTTCTTTTACCAGACTCAGAGGTCCTCTTACTGGGTCCCCATGCAACAGCTCAAATGGGCTGAACCCTGTGGCACCTCTTGGTAAGCAAATAACAGGCATGGTAAGAGGATATCCCACTTTTTCCTCAGGGCCTCAAGCAGTCCTCTGATCATGCCTTTTAGGTTCTTGTTGAACCTCTCAACAAGCCCATTGGTTTGTGGATGTTCAGGGGCGGAGAACTTGTATGTTACCCCACACTGACTGCATATAAGCATACATGAAATTTGTGTCCCTGTCAGACATAACTTCCTTGAGGGAACCCACTGGGGGAAAAATCCCCATCAGGGCCTTTACCACTGCGGATGCAGTAGAAGTCCTCAGAGGGATTGCCTCTGGGTACCAAGTGCAATGATCCAGCAAAACCAGGATGAACCTGGTGCATGATGCACTCTGGTGATCCTTAGACCCTACAATGTCGATGTCCAACCTCTCAGATGGGGTGCTAACGACAGGCAGTGGGTTAAAGGGGGCTTTCACTTGCCTGAGAGGTCACACAAGCCCCATACAGCGTATCTGAGGAATTCTTGAAGTGGGGGAAAAGCCTTGCACAGGTTGTGTCTTGGCCTAGGAATCCTGCCATGGGAATCTTGTGAGCCAGCTCCAGTAGGAAGGCCCTGTAGCATGGAGGGACCACCAGGGACCTATGTCTCATTCCCAGGAGCCTTAGGCTTACTGTATAGGAGGTTTATTTATTTATTTATTTATTTCATGTGACTTGTATAGCGCACTATAACCCAGGGGTCTCTAAGCGCTTTGTTAGGATCAGCTACACAATAAAAAGATGCATCAAATTAAAAATTTAGCGGCCACCCCACGCTTGCTGGAAAAGCACAGTTTTTAATTGCTTGCGGAAGGGCATTAGTTTCTTTTCATTGCGGAGTTTCAGCGGTAGTTTATTCCACATAGCTGGCAAAGTATGTGAAAAAGCGCGCCCACCCACAGTGGTCAGTCTACAGCGTGGCTGAACCAGATATATGGAATCAGCAGATCTAAGCACCCTCCCTGGTTTGTAAAGGGACAGGCGAGATTTCAGATAGGTGGGTGCTCTGCCATGAAGCGCTTTGTGTACAATGCAGAGCCCCTTGAACATTAGCCTCTGCCTGACTGGCAACCAATGGAGTTCCCGCAGGAGGGGGGATGCCTGGGTACTCCTCGACTTCTTAAAAATGAGCCTGGCAGCATCGTTCATGACCGTCTGCATTCTGTTTAAAAGGCCCTGTGGGAGGCCTATATACAATGAATTGCCATAGTCCAACCTAGCCAAAATCATTGCAGAGACCGCGCTCCTGAGGGTGGAAAAAGAGAGCAGCGGGGAAACTTTCCTGAGTTGGCGAAGGAGGCCGACGCAACAGCCCACCACAGCTGTGACTTGCTTTTTCATGGACAGCTTGCTGTCCACCTGGATGCCCAGGCTCTTAACCACCTCAGCCGGTTCTGGAGGCGTGCCCAACTCCCCAGGCCAGAAACGGTCACACCAAGGGTTGCCAGCGATGGTAATCGGGGTGAGTAGACAAAATATCGGAAATGTAATATCGATATACAGAAATATCGAAGTCAAAATATCGATGGAACAATATATCTCTGTCAACAATATCGATGTAAAAAATGTCGAGATTGTGATGTGTAGTAAAATATCGAGGTATAGTATATCGAAAGACATAATATCGTGTAGTAAAAATATCGAAAAAGTATAGTATTAAGTCACTTTGTGATTTGTAAAAAATTATTGTTTAGAAGTGTCAGCAAATGTTTATTTAAGTGTATTAAAAATAACAATTTTCTTTCTATTAATATAATTTGTTAAATTTTGATATATAATTTTAGGAGCGGGATGTTGGGTTTATAGGGGATAAGGGTGGGGAGTGTTTTAAAAAAATATATTTGAAATAAAATATTTTAATAAATTTTTGTAGAATTTAAATTTAAATTTTGAACAAAATTCAATTATTTAAAATTTAATTGTGAAAAAAAAAATTTTTAGTGGGATGTTGTGTATATAGGGGTTAAGGGTGGGGAGTATTTTGGAAATAAATATTATATTTAATATTTTAGGATATAATTATTTAACTATTATTAATATAATTTTTTAAATTTGGATATATAATTTTAGGAGCGGGATGTTGGGTTTATAGGGGATAAGGGTGGGGAGTGTTTTAAAAATATATATTAGAAATAAAATATTTTAATAAATATTTGTATAATTTGAATTTAAATTTTGAACAAAATAGTAATATTTAAATTTTAATAATGAAAAAAAATATTGTTAGTGGGATGTTGTGTATATAGGGGTTAAGGGTGGGGAGTGTTTTGGAAATAAATATTAAATTTAATATTTTAGGATATAAATTTAGAAATATTATATTTAAAAAAAAAAAAAAAAATTCAAATGTGTTTTTAAATTTTAAATGTGAAAATTGTAATAATAAAATAAATGTAATCAGTGGGATTTTGGGGTTATAGGGGATAAGGGTGGGGAGTGTATTAGATATATATTTAATATTTAATATTTAATTAAAAAAAAAAATTTCAAATTTGGTATGAAAATTTAAAATTAAAAATTTTAGTAATAAAATTTAATAATTTATGATATAAATTTTGAAATATTATATTTAGAAATAAAAACATTTCAAATTAGTTTTAAAATTTTACATGTGAAAATTGTAATAAGAAAATAAATGTAATACGTGGGATTTTGGGGTTAAAGGGGATAAGGCTGGGGAGTGTTTTAGATATATATTTATTATTTAATATTGAATTCAAAAAAATTTACATTTAAAATTTTGTATTAAAATTTACAATTAAACATTTTACTAATAAAATACATTTAATAAGTGGGATTTTGGGGTTATAGGGGATAAGGGTGGGGAGTGTTTTTGAGAAATATTTAATATTTTATAAAAAAAAAATAGAAATTTAATTTTTGAGTTTAAAAATTAAAATTAAATAAATTACTAATACAATAAATTTCATAAGTGGGAATTGGGGGTTATAGGGGATAAGGGTGGGGAGTGCATTCAAAATATATGTAATATTTTATTTTTGAAAAATATAATGCAAAGTTCTAATTTCTTAATAAAAGTAAATTTTAATATTTTTAATAATAAAAAAAATTTCATAAGTGGTATTTTGGGGTTATAGGGGATAAGGGTGGGGAGTGTTTTATAAATATATCAAAATTTTATTATTCATAAAAAATTATTTCCATTTAGAAATGTTATTTTAATTAACATTTAACAATTTTAAGAAGATAATTCATTTAATAAGAGTGATGTAGGATTTATAGGGGATAAGGGTGGGTAGTGTTTACAAATTAGTAATTGTTTGAAAAAATCTAACATATATAGTAATCCTAATTCAATATAGATTGGAGTGGGAATAGTAAATTATTTATGGTCACTGTCCAGCACCTACTGTAATTTTTTATAGACTGGAGTGGGAATAGTAAATTATTTATGGTCACTGTCCAGCACCTACTCAAATGTATTATAGACTGGAGTGGGAATAGTAAATTATTTATGGTCAGTGTCCAGCACCTACTCTAATTTATTATAGACTGGAGTGGGAATAGTAAATTAGTTATGGTCAGTGTCCAGCACATACTCTAATTTATTGTAGACTGGAGTGGGAATAGTAAATTTTTTATGGTTAGTGTCCAGCACCTACTCAAATTTATTATAGACTGGAGTGGGAATAGTAAATTAATTATGGTCAGTGTCCAGCACATACTCTAATTTATTATAGACTGGAGTGGGAATAGTAAATTAGTTATGGTCAGTGTACAGCACCTACTCTAATTTATTATAGACTGGAGTGGGAATAGTAAATTAGTTATGGTTAGTGTCCAGCACCTACTCTAATTTATTATAGACTGGAGTGGGAATAGTAAATTATTTATGGTCACTGTCCAGCACCTACTGTAATTTTTTATAGACTGGAGTGGGAATAGTAAATTATTTATGGTCACTGTCCAGCACCTACTCTAATTTATTATAGACTGGAGTGGGAATAGTAAATTATTTATGGTCACTGTCCAGCACCTACTCTAATTTATTATAGACTGGAGTGGGAATAGTAAATTATTTATGGTCACTGTCCAGCACCTACTGTAATTTTTTATAGACTGGAGTGGGAATAGTAAATTATTTATGGTCACTGTCCAGCACCTACTCTAATTTATTATAGACTGGAGTGGGAATAGTAAATTAGTTATGGTCAGTGTCCAGCACCTACTCTAATTTATTATAGACTGGAGTGGGAATAGTAAATTATTTATGGTCACTGTCCAGCACCTACTCTAATTTTTTATAGACTGGAGTGGGAATAGTAAATTATTTATGGTCAGTGTCCAGCACATACTCTAATTTATTATAGACTGGAGTGGGAATAGTAAATTTTTTATGGTTAGTGTCCAGCACCTACTCTATTTTATTATAGACTGGAGTGGGAATAGTAAATTATTGATGGTCACTGTCCAGCACCTACTCTAATTTTTTATAGACTGGAGTGGGAATAGTAAATTATTTATGGTCAGTGTCCAGCACCTACTCTAATTTATTATAGACTGGAGTGGGAATAGTAAATTATTTATGGTTAGTGTCCAGCACCTACTCTAATTTATTATAGACTGGAGTGGGAATAGTAAATTATTTATGGTCACTGTCCAGCACCTACTCTAATTTTTTATATACTGGAGTGGGAATAGTAAATTATTTATGGTTAGTGTCCAGCACCTACTCTAATTTATTATAGACTGGAGTGGGAATAGTAAATTATTTATGGTCAGTGTCAAGCATCTACTTTTATTTATTATAGAGTGGAGTGGGAATAGTAAATTGTTTATGGTCAGTGTCCAGCAACTACTCTAATCTGTCTGGTATTTAATTTAATTAAATTACATTGATATAGTAGTTATAAAAATATATTTAAGTGAATATTATTTGTATTGTATGTTTATATATTGGATTTGTAGTAATTAATTCTATATTTATAGTTTAGGATAATATATACATGTAACCTTTTAATTTGATATGTTTGGAATATTTAATATTATTATTAGGAAAAATATATGAATATTTTGTATTGGAATAATGGGTAATGGCATTCTGTAATTTTATAATATTGATTGATTTGTAATTTTTTATAAAATAATTATTCTATATGTTAAATATTCATAATAGAAGATTAATATTAATAATCAGAGAAACACAATTCATAAGACAAGAACATGGTTTTTATTGTAGTTTTTTAAATTTGTTATTGTTTATTCATTTGAGTAAGATCATTCAGAAATAGTATTATTTACATTGTAATTACATTCAAACATATTGAATATAGGTCAGAACAAATTTTATGTACATTAAGTATATTTTCAAACATTTTTAAGTAAATTATAAAGATTATTAATAATGTTGTACAATGTAGTGTTTTAAATTAAAATTAACATAGCAATAGGTTTTGTAAATCTTTATACAAAACTTTTAACAAATATTTTCATATATAAACATTTTAATATTTGTAGTACAAACATGTTATACCTTTTTTATTAATATTAATATGTAAAATATTAATATTAATTATTTTTACAATGTTTTCGAAACAAACATCTTTTTAACATAAATAAAATTTTAGCATTTATGCAAAAAAAAATTTAACAATTTTTCATACATTGTTCTGTAGTATTATCTTTTTAGAAATTATAATAATAAATATTTTAAATTTTAAAATATTTATTAATATAATTTTACAAATTAGGAACATTTGTTGACAATTTGTAGGTAAATTAAAAAAATAGGTATATTTTTACTAAATAATATAAAATATTTGTGTGTGAATTTACTGTTTTACCTGATTTATTTAGGGCTTTTTAGTATAGTTAAATGTTTTATTATGTTTTGGACACTCTATTTTGTAACCGGGTAATGTTGTTTTGGGTCATTTGGTTTGAAGGGAAGCTCGCGGTTGGGAGTTACTTCGCGTCGTGAAAGGTAAGGTTTGTTTTATGTGTTTTAGATGGTTTTAAATTTACTTTTGAGCCTAGTTAGATAATGTTTAGTGTAGCTGTACATATATTAGTTATATTTGGAAATGTTATGTGTTAGAGTTGCGTGTTGTGTTTTTACGTGTTTTTAACGATGTGTAGGCATGTTTCGAAAGTTAGGTTTAAGGTGTTTAATGTATATTTAGAAGTGTTTTAAATCTAGTATTATTGTTAGTACGTGTTTATGTGTTGTTTTATGTGGGTGGGAATGTCAGTTGCTTTGTTTTTACTATTTCTTTTCTAGGTTATTCGTTTCGGATGGACTCTTTTTTTTTTTTAAAGAAGTGTGTGTTCGTTTTATTGAACAATATGGTTTTTACACTACTTTAAATGTTTCGGTTTTCATGGATCGTTTTTTAATATTTTTAGCTATTTTCGGGTTTTTCATGGATTTTCGAAGGATATTTGGTGAATGGCTTATGGATTTAATCGCCAGTTGTATTTTTGCATTTTTTTTTGGGAACCATTTTTTTAATGTTTGGATTGTGTAAGCAGGAAATGGATTTTTCAGACTTTGGAATAAACGTGGTAAGTTAATTTATTATTATTTCTTGTGGGTGGGTATTGTTTAATATTATTGTTCATTTTTATTTTATTACAAATATTATTAATGTGTGTTAATATATTTTTGACAATATGTATAAATATGTTACACACAGTAATTATTTTTGTAATAAGATACATATATTTTATGTGTTTGATATTATTGAAAATGGGTAATTAGTCATTTATTTGTATTTGTACTTTAAAGAAGTGTTTTAGCTATGATGTTTAGGTATTCTAGGCCTTTGGTAGTAGGGTACAATTTTACTTGTTGCTCTAGATATTTATACATTTGTTTAGTTTGTTTTGAGGTTTTTGGAGTTAGCTGAGTTATGGATTGTTCCATTCGGAACTCTTGATAACTCTGTTCTTTTTGTAGGCATGATATAAATCTTTCTAGTGTTGGTTTTGTTCTGCCTGTTGATTGTAGGAAGGCGTTATGCCATCCTTCAACTGCGTTATTAGTTTTGGATTCTCCATTTAAGGTGCTTCTGTATACGTTCCACCAGGGAATTAAGAATTTAGGGTTTCTTCTGTGGCCAGATCTATGTAGTCTGCCGACCCATGTATCTTCGAAATAGTCCAATAGTGAACTTAGTTTTTCTTCATTTTGTTTGTAGAAGGCGCTGTCTATTAAAATGTTGTAATGTTCTGTTACGTCTGTGTCAGGTACATAAGCTAGTGCTATGAGTTTTTTTATTTGATATGCAAAAGATGAATTAGTTGCATATTCAATGCTTAGGGCTGATTTTTGCATGTGTCTCCATAGGCATTGATTAAAATGATAGTAACAGCCTTGTATGGAGGTATGGGGGTGTGTTTTTAATATAGAATTAATCATTGCATGTTCAAAATCTAGGATTATTTTTTGTGGGGAAAAGTCATTTGTTTTTTGTTTTATTATATTTAATAGTTCAGTGTATGTGGAGTTATGTTTGTTTGGTAATAATGTGTAAATTAATGGTATATTGCAATTGTGATATATGACATGTATTGTATATAGTTGGAAAAATGGTTTGGGACATATGGTAAAAGTCCCATCCATCATCCAGTTATGTGATTCTTGTAGTTTACAGAGATTTTTAGCTGTTCCAAATATTATTATTCTTTTGTCATTGTTTTTATTATCAAAAATGACAAATGGTTCTTTGTTGAAAGTTATACTTTGTTCTGGACTTAGAATAACTTCACTGTATGTGTGAGGAATTGGGGTTGAAGTAGTAGTGGTTTTTTTAGTACGTGCAATAGTTCTTTTGAGTGAAGTTACAGATGGCATTTGTGTAGTAGCAGTTTTAGGAATTTTGGGAAGCTGCTCTTTTAAAATTACACTGGTAGGTTTTTGAGAACTTGTGCTAGCTTCCTTTATAGTTTCTAAAGCAGATCTGACTTCGATTTCAGTAATGTTTGGTGGGTGGTTATGTTCTCTAGTGTATAGTACTGTTGTTTGTCGTGTTGTAGCACGCCCATAGCACTTATTAGAGTAGTATTTAGTGCATTTCCAGTTAACTTTTAAACCATACACTTTTTCCTGTGTGTAAGTGTACCCCATATAGCATAGTAACATTTTTCCCTTCTGGCTTGTTATGAATTCAGCTCCTTCAGTCATTTTGATGTAGCTTTATCTATGAAAAATATATATTATAGTTATTATATATGATGTTATATTAATTTTCAGTAGAAAAAAACAAGATTTAGTTACTATATACTTACAACGTTGGTTTTGATGTGTTTGAGTAGAATGCTCCTGATTCTTTATTTGTGGGATTTTCCTCTAGTATTTTCTTTGTCTGGAAAAGAAAAGGAAATGTGTTGTAATAATTGTTTCTATATTTTTATAGGGAATGGTTAGGGGATTTGCAATTGGGATTTAATTAGGGTGGTATTTTAATCTATTAGTTGATTTTTGGTTGTGAAATACTTACTTTTTAGTTGTATCTTTTTTGGTGCTGTTCTGTATTTTCTTAGTTTCTTTTGGAGTTTCCTGTAGTGAAAACATGAAATAGAAAGAAGACATTAATTTATTTATAGTGTATGTATATTGTAATTACAATTTATTCTATTTGAGTCTTCATGAGAATAATATAGTTAACTTACTTTTGATAGTTTTAAACATTTCCTGTATGTTGATTTTCTTATATCTGTAGTTGCAATCCAGTCGATTTTCCTCTTCATTCAATTTCGTTTTTTTGGTTTTGGACTGTGAATGAAGTTGAACTTCTTTTTATAGTGCTTTGGATGTTGTAATATGTGTTTTATTGGTCAGTTTGAATTCGGAGTGTTTTTATTGGTTAGTTCGAATTTTTTTTTTTTTTTTCTGGTAGTTAGTTTCCTAATAAGGAAAACGCTAATTAGTGGTTTTGTGGTGTATTATTCTATATGTATTTTTCTAAACATTATATTATGTATTGGATGCATGAATTGATAAAGTATAATTTAATAATATAGTTGTTTAATGTAGGAATGTTGTTAATAATGTTTTAGTAAAGAGTTAATTATTTAAATCCATTTTTAAATGTAGTAAATATATAATTGTTTAATAATAATTTTGTGTAGAGATAAAAGACATTATTTGGTGTTTATGTAGTTTGATTTTAGGTTTTCATTAAATGTTATATAGTCGATATTAGTAAAATGGAGATATTTTAGTGGTCGATATTTTAGTTTACGATATTTTGTTATGAAGTATATGTATATTATTGAGCATCGATATTTTAGGATTTCGATATTTGTGTTGCCGATATTTTGTGTACCTATATTTATGTAGTTCGAAATTGTGTGTTCGATATTTTTGTAATGTTTTAAATAAGTATATGATGTCGATAATAATGTGATCGATTATTTTGTATCGATATATTTGTAGGTCGATTTTTTGTCTTTCGATATTGTGTCAGTGATTCGGTAATCGGCAACACCTCGGTTTTGTCCGGATTGATTTTTAGGGAGTTGCCGGACATCCAGTTAGCTGTACTTCTCAGGATATTTTGCAATCTGGTAAAAGCATTCTGGCTATCCTCCAGCTGGATGATAATCTGGGTGTCGTCTGCGTAGTTATATACCTGACAGTCCATTTGATTAAGCATTCGAATCAAAGGCTGTAGGTATATGTTGAACAATAGGGGTGACAGAGCGGACCCTTGTGGGACTCCGCAAGTGATCGAGGTTGCGGTAGAGAGCATGTCACCTAATTGCACTTTCTGCACCCTCCCTTGAAGGAAGGATGTGAACCATGCCAGTGCTATGCCCTGAATGCCGAAGTCCCTCATCCGCGACAGTAGTTGTTCATGACACACGGTATCAAATGCCGCGGAGAGGTCCAACAGCACCAGGGCCCCCGGGATTTTCTTGTCCGCTCTGTTCCTAAGTTCGTCTACGATTGACAACATAACCAGCTCCGTGCTGTGATTCGCACGGAAGCCTGCTTGATTCGGCTCTAGCAGCGTGTTGCTTTCCAGATGTTCTGAAAGGGTGATAAGGACATGCTGCTCCAGGACCTTCGCCAGGAATGGTAACTGGGAAATTGGTCTGAAGTTCTTCAGGCATTTTGCGTCTGCCCCCGGTTTTTTTAGCAAGGGAATCAGACGGGCTTCCTTGAAGGCAGATGGCACTTGACCAGTTTGTAGAGAGAGGTTCAAGAGACTCAGCACATCGTCCTCAATGCCCGGGAGTGCGAGTTTGAAGACTTCAGGTGGACATGGATCCGCCCTAGAGCCGGACTTGACCCGTCCCGAGAGGGAAACTAAGCTCTCCTTTGTAATCAAGGATAGATTAGAGAGCGGAATTGTAATTGGTGGTATGGCTGGGATATCTACCGGTGGACAGTCAATTTGCGGGGTTGCCGTAATTTCAGTGACCAAATCAATAACTTTGTTGGTGAAGAAGTCCTGGAACTTCTGACAGTCCTCCTGACTAAAATCCGGGGGCTGTTCCTTGTTCTTCCTGAGCTCCGTGAGGACTCGGAAGACTTCTTTCTGAGGGTTCGTGGCCGTAGAGATCCTCACCTCGTAGAACTCGGACTTCCTGGCTATAATCGCTTGCTTGTAATCAGCGAGAGCCCGTAGATAGTTACTACGAGAGTCCGGGCTGTAGTTTTTCCGCCAGGTTCTTTCCAGTTTGCGTAGCCCACGTTTCTGAGCTCTGAGTAGGTCATTATACCACGGGGCCCCTCGTTTCCTATCCGTACGGTTCACCCTACAGACTGGTGCAACTTTGTCTATGGCATTCTGAAGTTTGTCCAGGAGTGCCCCACAGAGGGCCTCTGGGTTGAGGGGGCAATTGTTGGCAGGGGGGTTGGTGCGAAGTAAATTTATCATTTTATCCCCATCAAGCTTATTCCACTTCCTAACTGCCTTCCATCCTCCTTTGGTTGTTGTTTTCGGTCTGTCCGCCAAAACCTTGCCTCTCACCAAGTAATGGTCAGACCATGCGCATGGCAGAGCCGCAGCCATGTCCTGGACAGGAGCTGTCGTCCACACCAAGTCTAGGGTGTGTCCCTTAGCATGTGTTGGACCTCGTACTTGCTGAACCAGATCTAGTGAGGTTAGCGCCTCGTCGATCTGTAACGCCTGACCATCTTTTGGGACCTTCTCCCAATGGTAGTTAAAATCCCCCATTATCATTACCTTGTCATATCTTGAGCGAATGTCCTGGGCCAGTCTTGTGAACAAGTCAGGGAAATCAGGCGAGGTCCACGGAGGGCGATAGACTAACAGAATCAGCAGACAATCCGTTCCTGATTGCAACTTAACGCCCATCACTTCCGCGCCTGCCAAATTTTCCGTCAAGACCCTTTCAGCCAATAGGTGTGAGTTGTATAGGAGGGCAACACCTCCCCCCCTCTTGGCTCCAGATCTATTGTAGGAAAATGCCGAAAAGTCGGATGGTAGGGAGGCGACGAGATCCGGCATAGAGGAATCCTCTAACCATGTCTCGGTGAGTCCCAGGAGATCTAATTCTCCTTCTTCAAGAAGGGTAAACACCTCTAAATTATGTCGTTGCAGGGAGCGTGTGTTAAGGAGGCCAAAGCGTAGGCCGCGGGCCTGACTCATGACCTTACGACCCGGCTGGGGAGTGGGGGCGGACAAGATTCTCTCACGCACAAGAATATCAACACAATCTGGGCTAATAACAAAATTGCAGGTGTTCAGAGACTCCAACTCACCTCTGGTGTATACCAAGCGAGAACCAGGGGTCGTGGCCCCGGGTCCCGTCTGGTCCCTGATGGGCACAGATGGGCTTGCCTCTGGCGAGCCTCCGGCGTGCCCCCCGCTGCGCGCATACGCTGCGCGCCTGCATGGTGGCAGGGTTAAGTAGCCTCGAGCGTGCAAGGTGGCCAGGCAGCAACTAGGCTGTCAACCACAATGGCGTCCCAAAGCGGCGCTTCCTCCCCCAAGATGGCTCCCGCCCCAAGAGCCCAAGAAAGCAGCTAAAGACCCGCTCAACAGCGGTGCAATCTCCAATTAGAGTGTGGGTGTAACCTAATTCAAACCCCACCAGAAAAACGGGACCCTTCGAGAGAAAAAAAGACAATTTTAAAAGGTGCGAATTAATTAATTTTTTTCGCATTTAAAATGCGCTATACTTGCGCTAGTAGCAGCATATAGATTCTAACATGAGCAGCCTCAGTATCGCGGCGCTTACCTAGTTTGTCCTCCTAGTAAAAGTGGTGACTACAAGAGGCATCACCTGCTTCTTGGGCTTCAGCCCATTGTCTCATTCCCACAGAGTTGCTCACTCCCTTTTCGCCCTACAGAACTCCTTGTTGATGGGTCCTTCCTCCACATGCCATCCGGCAAGCTCAGGCAGGTCACCAAGCGAAGTAATGTCCTCTTCAGTGGACTTTGGGGCGGCCACTGCAGCTGCCCCATCCATCTCACTGGAGGCACATTCAGGGGCTGGATTACCATGCCCTCTGCTTTTGCCCTTCTTAGCAGCTGGCTGGGCCATTATTCCAGGCTCCAGCCCTTCTTGACTCCCTATCCAGGCAGCCATGGACCTTGTCATGGCACATATTCACTCAGGTAACCCCAACATCTCCACAAGAGCATTGAGCTACACTTCCTTCCAGGTAGTGTGCTCAAGGTCATTACCTAACAAACAGTTCACAGGCATGGCAGGGCTCACTGCAACTTTCAGAAGACCTGAAACCTCTCCCCACTCAAATGGAAACAGGGCCAGAGGATAGTGACCCTCTCTGTTGTCGGACACCACAACCTGGTGGAATGCATCAGGAATTACCTGCTCTGGGGAAACCAGCTGACTCCTTACCATAGTCATACTGGCTCCTGTATTCTCAGAGTCCCCATAGCTTGTGCACTGATGGTGACCCATTGCCTATACTTTGTAGTATATGAGTGCACATGGATCTTAAGAACCATCCGCCGGTCACCCAGGGACACTAGTGTAACCCATGTAAACCTCCTCCCATTAACTGGGACAAACTCCTCCCCAAGCACTATACAACCCACCAAAGGAATATTTCCTCCAGTGGGAAGTGGTACTCTCTTTGGACACTTTTGGATTCCCTTTCTAGTGCCCTTACTCGTAGCACTCATAGCACTTGATGGGCTTGACTGCTGAACTTTGTCAGGGTAAGTTTTCTTCTGGTAGCCAGATTGGGACTGTGAACCAGACCCTTTTCCCTGCTAGTAGTTTTGGGTGCTTTTAGAGAACTCAGTCCATTTATATCAGCCTTCCTTCTTCAGGCGAGGACCGTGACCACCATTTTGCTGCCCCACCAGAGGTCTGTATTCTCAGCAAGCCTCCTGGCGTCAGTAAGCTTGCTATCAACCAGGTGTTGGTGCAGCTCTGGAAAACATGTATCAATAATGTTCTCCTTCCAAAACAAGTTGTACAACCATTCATGATCATTAACTGTATTTCCCCCTCACCCAGCCCTTCAGTGCATTACCAACATAATGCAGAATATCCACCCATGTTTGTGTAGCGAGTTTGTGACTAACCCTAAACCTTTGTTGGTACCTCTCAGGTGTCAACCCAAACGTGCAGACTAAAAATGTCTTCACGTTTGTGCAGTTGGTCTTGTCCTCCACCTCTAGCATAAGGAGGGTGTCCCTCCCAAACATCCTCTGGGAACCTGTGCACTTTCAAAGACACTTCATAGGCTGCCAGCCAATTATTTATGTCACCCCCCCCCCACCACTACATAGTATTGCACCATATCTTTTGGAATATGGGTTCTGGACTCATGTGAAGACACTGCAAGTATGCTGCCATCATTATTGTTGCTGCTGGCCCCCGTTTGGAGGGCTCTGATATCCAGCTCTCGGAGGCAAAGCTCATGGGCTATCTTCCTTTCTTCTAGATCCTGCTCTTTCTCAAGCTTAGCAAGCTCTAGTTTTAGTTTTCTCTCGTCCCTCCTATCCTCCAGCTCCTCTGGGGTCAGGCTCATAGAACACACACTGCTGCCTGCTCTAGAGTGGACTGTCAGTCCTGGGAGAAAATTGCTCTCTCCCTCTGTAGGCTGAATATCAAGACCCTCTTTCATGGCTCGCTCTGATCGCACTTCTACAAAAGTTCCATGGAAAAATTCGATCAATATCCAATTTCTTGCTCTCAAATTACAGTCCTATGTAGCTGAATGGAGTGCTTGCAGATGGAGTACGTGGATGAAACTTATCCTCAAATAGATGCATTTTGACATTGAACCAGAATGCTTTTACATTTTGATTTTCCCAATTCCCTTGGGTGGATGAGTAAACTTTGGCTCTGCAGTGTGATCTTAAACCACGCTTAAGTGGATCCAGTGTTAGCCTGGAAAGCAGTTTTGTCAACAATCTGTAAATAAGGACTGTTTTAGTAGAGAGGACGTAAGGTTTCACAAATATTTCATTGAGAGACTCGTGAAGTGATCTATTCCGTTACAAACTCAAGAAAATAGATTATTTAATAGCCAAAATAGTATATTGATATATTTTATGAGATTAGTGTTTTCCGTGGGCCCAAATCTGAAACATTTCCACACTTTTGACAGCTACAGGTGAACACACATTGGCAAAGCTATTGGGCCTGCATGAGGCAAGCTGGTATGATTGTTACATTTGTTTTAATTTTTTTCAAAAATGCATTCCAAAAAGAAAAAACATGCTGCTGCAAAACCCTTGTGCTTGGCCATATGCTTACAATAACAATTTTAAATTAGAAAATCGTCATTACACATAATTGAAACAGAACATAACAAGTGCTGCCCAGCATGCAAGTGTACATTTTTTAAAAACTTTTAATGCACATCGCAGAAGAATATGAAAAGGTACTCTTGGCTTTCACTGCATCCTGCTTCATCTTGTTAAGAATCTCGAAAAAGATTTTTCCTTTCATTCCCCCCAAAAAAGGTTATTATTACCTTAGTCATCTCTAGGATTGACTTTTGCAATGCTCTTTATGTGGGTAGCCAACAATGTCTGTTGAGTAAACTCCGGACTCTCCAGAATGCCACAGCCCATCTGCTAGGTCACTCAAGCCATAATTAACCTCCATTGGCTTCCAATTCTTAAGTGGGTCAATTGTAAAGCTCTATGAATGGCACACAAAGGCCTTCACAATGCTGGCCCTGAATACTTCGGAAAGACCAGGGGTGGCTCGTCCACGTGGGCGTCGGACCGTCCCCCCACTGCTTTTTTGCAGTGCGAGAAGCAGAAATATAAAATAGTATAAATACCATTTTACGTTTCTGCTTCTCGCACTGTGAGAAAGCAGACGTAGGGTATGCTGGGTCGGGGGCGGGCGGGAGGTCGGGTCAGGGAGGAGTGGCTAGCCCAATGTTATGGGCGCTGACTGTTTGGTGGGCCCCAGGGCAGACCAAACCAGACATAGCACTCTCTGTTTTTCCTTCATGCAGGCTGCGCAGAACGGCCTCCCTGTAGACGCCTGTAAGGACAGCGTCCTAGCCAATCACAACACTGCCTTTGCAGAGTTGTGATTGGTTTAGGGGAAGAGAGAGAGGTTGCCTGCTTCTGCTTCTTGTGAGCAGGAGACGGGACGCGGGAGTCCGGGACCAGAGGCGAAGGTAAGTTTTTTAAAATTTTTATTTTTATTAAATTAACCCTCCACCCCCTCCCCACACGTCCTCCACCCGCGATTCATGCCAGACGCGACTGAGAAAGACCTTCCAGTGGTATACTGTCAAGCGCACATTTCGATGTACTGCAGCTGAAATGGTGGCCATTCTCAGATTCAACAAGGACTGTTGGGGGTGGCAGACGTTTCTATTTCTCCACATGTAAACTGTGGAATTCTTTGCCCTTTAATCTCAGAGCCCAATCTCATTTACTACAATTTAGGAAGCAGTTTAAAACTTCTCTTCGCGCAATCTCTCTCTCACTGGGATTTCCCACTGGGATTTCCCACTGGGATTGTTGTCTGATGCTTGCGCCAAAAATGCCTTTGGGTAATTTGCACCCTCTATAAGTCTTATACTTACTCACTAATGACTATAACCTGCAGACTTTAAACCCACAAGGTTGACTAACAAGCAATGACCAAGTCAATAGGTCTTGTCTTTTGGCTTTGCCAATGCATTATGCGGTCGCTAATCATCAAACATATTATTGCAGATACTGAAGAGCATTTAAAAGAAGCATTGGATTCGCCTATATATTGAATAAAGTGATATTTTCCTCAACCATCGTCTGGGAGAAGGAAAGAGCTCTCTGACAGATAACACAGGAGTGGAGACGATGTGGCGCAGCGGCTAGAGCTGCTGACCCGAGAGCTGAGGAGCCCGGTTCGAGTCTCAGCAGCGCTGTGTAACATCTTGTGATTTTATGCAAATCACTTAATCTCTGTGGGTGATAAATTGTTATATAAATATTCTGCAAGAGTAAAAGGCAAAACGTTATGAAACTATAGTTCCACCAAAGAGGATGTTAACCATATTTCGGCGGCGGGAAGCAGACAAGGAACAAGCATTTACAAATGCAGGAAAATAAGCTACAGCCAATAGAAATGGAGGAAAGTTAAATGGATCATACAGGAACCAATGAGAAGCCGGGAAAGAGAGGAGGTGAGATGTTATCCCTTTTAAGTGTATATTAAAAACAATAGATTTCTCAAGCACAGCACAAGCGCTGTGAAGGCACAAGCTAAACAAGCATTGGCATAGCCAATAGGTCTCGCCTTTGGGACCTTATAAGTGTTTAGTTATGCAGCACAATATCCTTGGTGCAACAACATCAACTGTTGCATGGCTAAACACTTATAAGGTCCCAAAGGCAAGACCTATTGGCTATGCCAATGCTTGGTGTTTTCGGATATCGACCTTCACGGTATTACATGCCAAGCTGTTGATAAAGGTAACGCCTTTCATTTATTTATCACAATCAAGATGACCTTCATTTCGATAGTTAAAGCAGCTTTTTTCCCAGAAAATAAATATTTAACTGCAGTCGCTAATTATTTTATTCAATTAAAAAGGGGATCTGCTTTTTATAGTCGCTTGGCCCTCGTTGAAAAGATTGGATGCATTACATTAGCAATGCATTCGCTGCATGATTTTATTCCAGCTGTTATTCACTCGAGTGCGATAATTAGTGGTGCAGGTATCGCATGGGGCCTTTATGTGTACAAAAGACTGAAGCATGTGGGGAGGCTGGGGGAGTGCACATCGTAAACTCTGTAGCAAGTAAACTTGCACCCACATCCACTCACTTCCGCCTTCGACACAACCCGCAGTCCTGGCTATAGAAAGTTTACTTCATTCCCACATATAGGTGAGCTCTTGATTCACGTGAGGGGGGGGAGGATGCATACATTGTAGACAGTAGCACGGTATTGTGAGAAGTATGCCCCGCATGAAAGACTGAAAACACTGCACTTTAACCCACGAATTCCCAGAAATATTGGAGAATGGAAATATTTACGTGCGAGGGGGGAGCGAAGAAAAGGGATGATGAAAAGAGCTGCGCATAAACATACCCTACCTCCAACAGCAAGTTCACATTAAAAAATACAAGAGTTACAGAAACCAGACAGCATGTCGTGAAAATAAATACAAATGTAGCTTCCAAACGCTTAACAGTCCTTATTGATAAATTAATGGTAGATTTTGACAGAGGAGCCCTGACTCTCTGAAACAGAGGCTGGAGAGGAGGGGCTGGTGTTAGAGGGGGGTCTACTGATACTGCATAGAGCACAGCCCGATGGAGGAGGGCGGGCACATTTCTGATAAGATGGGGGCTTTATTCTATGTTCACAAATGTAAAACAATGTGTTCAACGCATGCAATGTAGACAGAAGCATGTCCCTTAAAGCAAAGTGCGCAAAGTATGCCCCTGGTCGAAACAAAGAAAACACTGCACTTTAACCCGCCCATTCACTAAAAGTTTGGAGAATGGAAAAGTTTACTGCTGGGGAGGGCCAAGGGAAGGAATGAGGAAAAGACCTACCTCCACCACCCTGCCTCATCGCAGCGTCCAGTACCTCTGTATCCATGTATGATCAGCAGGGGAACGGCGCTCTGGTAAAACAGTTTTCTTTATGGAAGCATAGCTGATATTAAACTTTACCGCGAGAAAGACCAGCTGGAAGCCTGTGGTGCAGCACCCAATATGGCGGACGAATAGAGGAGCTTGATGGGGTGCGGGGGGTCAAACACATATCAATCCTCTGAAAGCAAGTAGACGAAGGAGATAAACTAGAACAACGGGAGGGGCGGGAGTGAAGGCAACTCGACGGGGGGAGGGCATGACCCATGACTTATGCAAATGTGAGCGCTGGAGGTAGGTGAACAATGCACTGCAACTCAAGATTTGCATTAACTGGCTTTCAAAGAAATCCACAGAACCTTCCATGTAGTTGCCGGAATCAAGAACAAGCAACAAAAAGACGCGCGGCCGCGAGACGCGCTCTGTGGTGGGGGAGGAGCATTGAAACTGAGCAGGCAAGACTGAGGCGCTAAAGTGAAAACAGGCTGGCTGGCGAGTGGTGTGCGATGTGCGCGCACCATGACGAGAGAGGAAAGCCATATGGCGCCTCTGCTCGTCCTTGTGCGCGTAACCGCACGCCCGTCGCCAGTGCACGCGCCAGTGGGCTGAAGTGTTTCCCCAAACGGATTGCATGGCGGCACGATGCACGTGATTGTGTGCGTGCTCGCCATGCAATCCACTTTTGGGAGCACTTTTGGGAGCCCCTCTTACTAGAGTCTCACATAGCGATTGCGTAAACGCAATAGCTAGGCGAGACGTAAAAAGAAAGAAAGATAGTAAGGTCCAGCATGATGGAGGCAGGTGCATCACAGCACATGCACGTTTATGCTTCATAACACTATGGTGGTCCAGCGTGATCACCTCTATACATGCACGCATCACCTTACATGAACATATGACACAGGCGAAGGCAACAGTAGCGGGAATCATGAAAGGCAAGCAGAATTGGCAACATTCAGGTATGTAGTGGAGGGAAAAAAAGACAGATATGTGGGACAGAGTGACCATGCAGACATTTTGTATACACCCACAGTCATATTTTGAGTATTCGTAAAATGTGTATTGATAGTTCTCACGAAAAATGCACCGAAATTTAGAGGTAACAGTAGTTTATAAGGATGCAAGTCGAAAATGTTTTTTTTAAAGGGAGAAGAGAATGAGGGTAGGAGCGAATGTCTACAATGGATGGTACGGTCAAGCTTTTGTTTGTGAACAATACCCATTCTTCTGGTCCAATACTGCACTCAGAACTAGATCTCAGCAGCATAACAGATCATTAATTTAAAGATAACTAAGATACTCTTTACAGGACGCAGTGTCAGGTGTACAGCTGCTTCTTTAGAAAAATTGCATAAAGGTTAGCAACAACTATTTACATGTAGGTATCAGAGGCACAGAGTAAAACTATTTTAAAACATGGCTGGGCTGGACTTGCGGGCACTGAGGGACCACTATGGTGCTGGGTGAGATGGTCTGCATGGGCTGAGGTCTGCATTGCCTTATCTCTCCTCTTCTTTATTGCGTCTAGCCAGAGCATACCAGCCCAGTGAACTGCAGCTAGCGGTTCCCTCAGCCCAGACTAAACTAAACACCGATGGAAAGGGAGCACAAAAAGCTGAGACTCATGAAGCAAGCAATTTTATCGAACATGAGCACCAAGCACTTTAGAAACTAAATCATACAGCTGGTTCCCTTCATGGGCAGAGTGGAGGTGTCGAATGGAGTGTCGGGCACGACTGGAGGCGGACACCCCTCTGGCACACAGGGAAAGGCCAAAATATTCAAGCACTGATGAGTCTGCACAGACTCCGACAGTTCTGCCTTGGCGAGTAGCCACCCAGAAGTAGCCAAGTATTGACACTCAACCTTTAATTGGGGTGTACAGGGAGGGGAGAGTCATGGAGGAGGAGCACTGAAATGGGTAATGGGGCATTGCGACAACTGGCATGGTAATGGAGTTTCACATATCAGAATCATATGGAACGTTTCCTTAATGGCAACATGCAAAACGGCATGAACATGGCCTGATTTGGCAATGTGTGCTTCACATAATGGGGGCAATCATGGCCAGCTCTTCTGTCCGAGTTGAGCCCACACCTTTAGGATCAGGAACCACTGGATATAAGGCACTGAATAGGAGACCTTGGACAACAGATTTGACACAACAAGCAGGCCCCTGTCACAGTCAGCATTCTGGTTGTTGGAAATACTGGTCACCTCGAACAGGCAAACTGGGACGAACCTAGGCGTGTTGTGCAGCAACCCTATCAGGTCAGCACATTTCAGCAACATTATTCTAGCAAACAGGTCAAATATTTGTGCGCCATGGCGGACTATTTCAACAACACTCACGCATATAGTGGATATAACGTCTAATAAAAACGTACGTAACATCATTTAATTGAGTCCTTTATTTTCAGGAATATAAATACTGATGAGGTACTACACAAACAGTGTCTTTTTAAAATTTTGTTAAGTATTTAAGAGAACTGTAACTTCACTTGGAGTAAGAAGTATAATCATTTTCCCAGTGCTGGGATAAAATGATAGGTTAGGAATGCTGTGTATTTGAACTGCTACATTTGATAGCATAACTGGAATAGCACGTGGAAAGAATGTAGGTTAGGACTAGGATGCATGGACGGAACGACTTGAAGGATCTGGTACTTGAACAGGAGTCAGGGGGATGCAGATTTGAGGTATCAAGTGACTGTTAATGGTTTGGGGGTAGATATTTCTAACAGGGACATTGTTTTCAATTCTTAGAGTCCAGCTTCACATCCCTTCCATTGGAAGTACTACAGAGGGCAAGTAGGGTAATTTTGCAGCATGCTAAGAGTGAAATCAAAAGTTAGCCCCTTCACAAACCTGGATTTGAATTTATCGCAGTGTGATAGGTTTGTTAGAAGTTTGCAAATGTGTATTGCTTTGATAATTGGGATACAAGGGCCAAGACAGAATGCAAGACTAAATGGTGTTTTTTTTTTGTTGAGTCCTCTAATTCACTATACACCCGGACCCAAGCACAATTTCAAAATTTATAAGAAAGAAAATACTCCCCGCTCAAGAACTTACATTCAAGACTGGTACAGTGCTTAATTATTCCTGCTTAAGGAAGAAACCATCGGTGGCATACTTTTTATTGAATTGGCAAAAATATGTAATTCCCTACTTCCAAATATAAGAGGCAATGAAAAACCACTTTGAGTTCATAAGTGTGATTAAGGCCTGGATATTCCCCAAAGTGGGCCTACAAAGAATACAATAAAGCTCAATTCTTGCCTACTGATACATACCCTCAAGGACTGTCTAAGATTGAAGAACTGCTAAATAAGTAGAGTCCCTTTACAAACAACCAGTAATATCATGGAGAACCACATCCCATTAAAACCTTACTACACATGCATCTCTCTTACACAAGCACATAAGTAATCATCAAGCAAACCCGAGGGATTGTCCACTCTTCAAAATTGCCCCAGAAAAACCTAAGCAATACACTGTGTGGTCATACCACATAGCTCAGTACCACATACTAAAAAAACTAGTACCAACTCAAACAATTTCAATATCAATTTGAATAAAACAGACAGATTGTATCAACAGTCAAACGAAACATAAGGCAACTTAATTATATTTATTTTAGATTTCCCCCAATATTTTAGTAGTGAAGCACTTATAGCTACAATTGATATTATATTTACACACTGTGATAGTTAAAATAAAATTCAACAGGGACCCATAAGCATCTAATCAAATAACTTATAACTATGTAGTGACCTCCATACATGTTAAGCATGCATAATATAATTTAAGCATAAGTAATATATACATTTGTTAAAGCAGACCTGCAAGAATATCTATATATTTTTGAACCATAAATAGTACATATATTTGTAGGTACATACCGAAAAACATACATATAATCAAATTATGCATGTTTACATACACAGGTATGTGCTGTACATTTGTGTTTTGAATATGGTGGTCAGGTAGGATAGAGCAAACTCTTGAATAGTCTTCTGAAGATAAGAGTTATCAGTGGATCTTATGTTTGGCGGTAATGACTTCCCTGGTTTGGCTACTTGAACAGAGAAAGATGTGCCACCCATGTTTTTTTCTAGAATGCTGAGGTTTGGAGGCGAGGTGCCAATCTGGAGCGGAGGTTCCTTTGTTGAATGTATTGGTTTTATTTATTTGTAATGAAAAGTGGTACTGTTCCTTGTACTGCTTTGTGGTGATACAAGGCTGCTTGAAGGTGGATCTTCTGGCAAATAATGTAGGTGCCTCAAGGCAGCGGAGATGTGGGCTTGTGGATTTAAATGTAGGAGCAGTCTGGCAGCAGAGTTCTGAATTCTTTGTCGTCTTTACATAGTGGATAAAGATGATACATGGTAAAGGCCATTTGAGTAATTAAGTTTAGACAGTACAAGAGAGACAGTAGCCTGGATCTTTGTGGAAATCCTAGGTGGGGGAAGATGTGTTGCAGAGTTTTCATAGTAATGAAGCTTGATCTTGCTAATGTAGCCACTTGAGCATTCATCGACAGCTTGTGGTTCATGGAAATTCCAAGGTTTCTTATTTCCTTGGATAGTTTTAGAGGTGGTCCCAGGTCATCAGGCCAGGGGCAGAGTGGGTCATAATTTTTCCAATCGCCAATGTGAGTATTTCCATTTTGGAAGCCTTTAGTTTAAGGTGGTTCCATGTCATCCATTCATCAATAACTCTGAGGCAACTGAAGATTTGTGAGTTGCCAATGTCTTTGGGCTTTCCAGTTTAAAACGTATTTGTGTGTCATCTGCTGAAATTCATTGATCATTATCGGTAATGACTTGATATAGATGTTGAAAAGCATGGGTGAGATGATAGAGCTTTGAGGGGCCACTGCTTTTCTGAAGTACGGTTTGGGTGAGAAAGGGGTAGTATGGATGACATTTGTATGGTTTTTAAGGTACAATGCAATTCACTCTAGAGCAATCCCCCCTATGCCAGCTGACTAGAGGCTTTAGAGTGTCATGATCAACTGCATCGAAGGCAGCTGAAAGGTCCAAGTGAAGAAACAAAGCAATCCCGTTCCAGTCGACTGTGTTTTTAAGGTCATCCTGTTTGGACAGAATCCTGTTTGGAAGTCAGAAAGTATGGAGCTATCTTCAATGAACTGTGACATCTGGGTGAAGGCTGCTCTAGCTATCAGTTTGCACAGGAAAGGTCCATTTGTAATCAGTCTGTAGATGTTTGGGTCATGTCAGTCCAGGTTTGTTTTCTTTAATAATAGGCGTATGTATGCCTTGTTAAATCTTCTGAATTATTGATGATTGTTCCGACTCGTGTGGCAGCAGAGGTAGTTAAAAGAATGTTCTTGAAAAGGTGTGCTTTACAAGTGTCAGAAGGGCAGCTGGCTAGCCTTCATGCTTTGACAAGATCCATAAAGTTAGTTTCTGATAGTTGTTTGAAGGAATGTAAAACCTGGATCAGACTACCTTTGGAGCGGATTATTGGTAGTTTTGTATCTGTATAGTTATTACTTTACTCCTCCTGTAAAAAGAAAGAAGAAAAAGGCCTTCAACTCTCTCCATTGCACTATTCTATATCTCATCCTATACCTCTCTCAATATATCCTCTACTTCTACTCTGACCCATCCCAAACATCACTGTACTACTATGATCTCCCTAATAACCTATTCTAGACTCTTCCCTCCTCTATCCCTCTTTGACTAATCCCAAACCTATTTTACTATTATCTCCCTAATAATCCTTTCTAGACTCTTCCCTCTTCTATACCTCCATTTACTCATCCCAAACCTCATTTTACTACTACTACAAGATCCCAAATAACACTTTCTAAACTCTAACCTTCCTCCATCACTGCTTTATCCTATTAAATCCAACTAACAGACTCACACGTACACTGCTCAAATTAACAACTTATATTTTACTATCCTAATTCACCACTAATCCATTTTGTCATCCCAAATTGGTGTTACTCACCGAAAAGCACTTCACCGCCTCGCTAGGGGTAGTAAGAACTATATAATTACAATATATCACCTGCACACAGATAATCAATTTTCAAACTTTGTTTCTACTCGTTGTACTTACTCAGATAGCACCCTAACTCCATATTCTAGAAAACCCTGCATGAAAATTACCCTGATTTATGGCTAGGGATTTTTCTTGCTCATCATTTCTATTCAAATATTTCTATACTTACAATCCACCAGTTGCCTGATTTTGTGTATCTGAGTGTACCCTGCTTTATCACATGGCTGCTGCCTTACTCCCTGATAAACTCCAGTAAACTAACCATACCCCTCTTAAAACTCATAAACTCTCCTTCTGAGTAACCATTCATGCAATACCCAACATTTTTTAACCTATATATTCAGTCCAGTCCCATAAATCACAATTTCTTCTTCTGTGTAACATCTTCTTTCACTCATACAATCTCTAACTGACCTAATAATTTATCTTTTTATTCACACCTCATTTCTATTAACTTAATCCACTACTAGAAACTGGAGGAAATGCTTTAGTGCCCTCAGAGTACAGAACACAAAAGAATAAGCAGGAATTTTACAACAATATTAATAACTAGTTTAGTTACCAACTTTGGGATAGGGAGTAGCATCCTACCTGCCATAAAACTCTCAAACGCCTCTTCGGGGCTATTGAGTTATATAATTCAAATTAAATGACAATACAATTGCGAGCTTATGGTTGAGGCTGTAATATGCATCATTTATTTTAATCTTATTTTAGGAGACGATTCCTACTCTCATCTTCTCATTCTACCACCACCCTCCTTCCCCCAGACAATCTCCTGTGGATGACCATAAGATGCCAAGACAGCAACAATATACCTTTAGCGGTAGAAGGGCTGTCATTTGGCATGGATTATCAAACTTTACTGCCAGTAACCACAATTGCATAACCAGGACGAAAGACAATGAATTGTAGACTTAAAGCAAGATGGATGTACAATGGGAGAAAAAAGGATGATGCTGGAGTAATAGACACATAGGAAATCATGAAAGAATCCAGAGTGGGAATGTGTGCAGTAAGCAACCAGTGTTGAAAATGAAACATTTTATACAATAAACTTAGTCCAGAGACGTGTTGTGTTACATTATCCAGAACACAACAACACGAACAAAGACAATCAAAAATAAACAACGGTAATATTAATAATAGTAACTGTTATTATTTTTCCTATAATGCTTGCTACTTAAGTTTAGCCTTTTAATAGCAATTCAGTGGGGGCATTTTGTTTGCCTTAGGAAGGAAGAAAGGCTGCAAATGCGTAATCAGGATTTGAACTTATGTCGCACAGATAATGGCAATTGACCCCAAGCTCACTGAGCAGCCTTGTGAGCTAATGACAGGTTGAGGGAGTAATAAATAAGTGCCTGATCAGTATGTCTCGCCTATAGACAGCTTTAGCGGTCTGTTGTTGAAAGACTCATTGTGGACAACGCCAATATGTTATGTTATCCTCCATTTATAGCGTGCACGGCTACTCGGAAGTGTCCCGGCGCGGGAGCCAAATGGAAGAGGGAGGGATGAACAGAGCCAGACTGAGACCTTACTTAAACAGCATCGTTTTCAGGTGCTTTTTGAACAGTCTGAGGTCGCCGGTGTTCCGCAGTTCAAAGGGCAGGCCATTTCAGGCCACGGCTGCTCTGACAGAGAGGGAGCTGCCTCCCATTCTAGCCAGGCTATACCTGGGGACCAGGGCAAGGCATTGGCCAGTAGAACATAGCTGTCGGGGTGGCACGTAAAACGTGAACCGACTTCTAAGATATTGAGGTCCAGACTTGTAAAGTGCACCATGTACCAGCGTGAGAGCCTTAAACAGTATGCGTTGGTCGACCGGAAGCCAGTGCAGATCCCAAAGAAGCTGCCTCACATTGGACCTTCCCGGCATACTCAGTAAGGCTCTGGCTGCCGCATTCTGGACAATCTGCAGCTTTCTTAACTGATAAGCCGGTAGGCCGATGTATAAGGCATTTGCGTAGTCCAGGCGTGAGAGAATGAGGGCACGGTTCACCATTTCTTTAGCCATTCTAGGCAAAAGTGGAAGAAACTTTTTAAGACGTTTCAGTGTGCCAAAGCACACACCGGCCAACCTGTTGATTTGGGGCAGAAATCTCAATTCCTCACTGAACCATACTCCCAAATTTTTTGCCCGGGCTCCCCATCGATTTAGGCAAGGGGTAGCCCACCGGCCAGTTGTCTTTTCTAAAATGGGGGTGGGGGAGGATCCGTAAAGAAGCACCTTTGATTTTTCTTTGTTACATTTTAATTGGGCCTGGGCTAGCCACTTAAACACTCCCGCCAAACCGTTTTTGGCAATCGCTGGGGAGAGATCGGTTTTCTTCCACGTGAAGAGGAGCTGGGTGTCATCAGCATAAGCTATGATCCTGGCACCCAGCTCCTCAGCGAAATAGACAATGGGTGTCATATAAACATTGAACAGAAGAGGGCTCAATGTTGAGACCTGAGGAACCCCTGTCGCCAAGCTTCGCAGAGATGAGGCGAAGGGCGGCAGCCAAACTTGCTGCATTCTATTGGCTAAAAAAGAATTAATCCATATGTAAAGATTGTGTTAGGTCAGCACATTGCTTTTCATTGGTTGGCTTTCTAGTCACTCTCATTTACTTACCTCTAATTCTATTGGTTTCCTTTTTCTTCTTTTTTTTCGTCCAACCCTTGGACTATAGGTTCTTTACCATTTTTTTGAATGGAGACTTCTATCATTCCACTGCTTACACTGAGGTTAACTACTTTTTCTGGGGTTTTTATAGCACCCCTGAAGTGCTTCTGTTCTCTTACTGCCTCTCCCTTGCTAGCTGCTTCTCCCTTCAAGTCCCCACCCCTTCACTCTATCCATTTTGGGCTCCTACCCCGACACACCGTCTGCTTCCCGCACTTCTCCAAGTCCTGTATGTTTGTTTAATAACCCACAACCCCACTGTCGCACTTTGGCTGCATTTACCGGCTCTCTTCACCCCTACAGTCCGATATACATATGTATGCATTTAGCTTTTTAGGAAATCAAAGTAGCAGCAATTTACTAGTGTGCTGTGCAACTATTATTTTTTTTTTCTCTATTTGCCACCCCAAGGACGTCCACCATCTTGGAACAGTAATCTTAAAAAAAAAAAAAATGTAATGCCAGTCATGTCTTGTATACATCATCCTGGGGCAGTCATAGCGTGATGCTCACTTGCACACGCAGGGTGACACATGCACACCTTCACATAACGGTGCTAGGCTTTTCTTTAGTTACTGCTGTTAACTATTTTATTTATTTATTTTAAATATTGTTGCCGATGCTCTGTAGAATTGACAACACCACTGGTACAGCCAAAAGCCGAGAGCAATTGGCTTTGGCAATACTAGTTTATACGCTACACTTTGTGGTACTGTTTGGCTGCAGAACATACTAATCGCCTTAATAGAGGGCTCTAATCAGGATTTTTGTAATACACAATGAGGTATAAGAAAAATGCACTCAGTTTTAAACAAAAAGTCACGTATAAGTTGCCTTAAAATGTGGCTGGAAAAGCAAACATAGACAAAACAAACAATATAAGTAGTCAGGCATTGTATTTGCCTTATAAACTGGATCTGCATTTATAAAAACAGAGAATGTTATCAGAACAGACAGGAGACTCCATTGCATTTACAGAAGAAACTTTGCTCGGAAAATCTACAGATATATAAACCTCACAAAGAAAACTGGAAACAGGTCTCATTTCCTTCTCTTGACAGATGCCCTCCTTTATAAACAAGAGAACCAGCAGGGTCCAAGAACATCCGAATACAGAACTATGTTCAAAAAAATATCCCTCTGCTAAATGAATTTGAGTTCATACTTAATAGGAATGCAAGCAAAGTAATCTTTTGAAAATTATTTAAATCCACATAAATGTAAAGAGCGCCTAAAGTATACTGAAAATTACACACACAATGTTAATTATGCAGCATAATTTAACAACGATTATAGATAGCTATTATATATAAAGTTAGAGTTTATCAGAAATATTTGTGACTTATGTTCAGCATACATTTTATATGATAATCCTACTAAGATGAATGTCAAACCCGCTCACAACCATGCACAGAGGAAACCTAAGGTAAAGATGAAATCGGACTACAATTTAATGAAATGGGCAGCTGTTCCATAGACCCCGAGCCCAGGTCACCAGCGAGATATTAAATCATAGACCCGAGCCCAGCTCACCAGCGAGATATTAAATCATAGACCCCGAGCCCAGCTCACCAGCGAGATATTAAATCATAGACCCCGAGCCCAGCTCACCAGCGAGATATTAAATCATAGACCCGAGCCCAGCTCACCAGCGAGATATTAAATCATAGACCCCGAGCCCAGCTCACCAGCGAGATATTAAATCATAGACCCGAGCCCAGCTCACCAGCGAGATATTAAATCATAGACCCCGAACCCAGCTCACCAGCAAGATATTAAATCATAGACCCCGAGCCCAGCTCACCAGCAAGATATTAAATCATAGACCCGAGCCCAGCTCACCAGCGAGATATTAAATCATAGACCCCGATCCCAGCTCACCAGCGAGATATTAAATCATAGACCCCGAGCCCAGCTCACCAGCGAGATATTAAATCATAGGCCCGAGCCCAGCTCACCAGCGAGATATTAAATCAATCTAAAAATGCACTTTTAATTTCTGAAGATCACATTTATACATTCCTTACTTGTAGTGCACCTGAAATTGTTTTGGTAACCTGAAAGTGAATGGTTCTCTAGCCCTTCACCGCGAGTACCATTATATAAATCGGTCTAAGGTATTAAAAATACATGGAGGACCATAAAACTTGCAGCCATGTAATAATTCGGCCAACGTGGAGTGCTCGGCTACCCCTACTTACGGTGGATCTATACTGACAGAGTCAGAGCAACAGGGTAGGAGGTGATTAGGGGAGTAATGGTGTTTTTGGAAGCCAAGATGTCTCGCCATTGCTTTATGATTGGGTTGGAGAGTACTCTTGATTTGCAGAGTTAATGGAGAGACTAAACAGCTGGTCACAAAAACACAGTGAAGGCTTGGGACAACAGCTAGGGGAGCTGACATGGACTCAATACCTCAGGGATGTGCCTTTGCTAGAATGTTCCTGTTCAAGAACAGGGAGGAGGGGACAGAGTTGGAAAGATCAGGAGACATATGAATGTTGTGTATCATGACGCTGATCCCAACTGACAGACGCAAGATAAACCAGCCTAGTCCCTACTCGCAAGGAAGCAAAGGTCATTAGGAATCAGTTCAGTTTCTCTTCCATGTATAAAGTTGACCAGTAAGAAGATGAGCAGAAAGCTGTGCTAGGTACACTGATGAAATTGGCACAGTACTGGTCATTCTAAACGTTTGAAAGAAAAAGGCAGATTTTAAAGCAGTGTAGAGATATCTGTAGCGTCAAGAAAAACCTCTTGGTCTGACAACACACACTGTAACTGAGGAGGAGCAACTCTTCCAGCAAGTTATGGATCCATGGAACAATTGAACGGGAGCCCCTGGTGACGTGTCCAGAAGAGAGTGCGTTTCAGTTCACTGTTTAGGGGTTCAAAATTCTTCAGTTGTGGACTTAGAGCCTCACTTGCAGAAGCATCTATTGTCCGAGGCAGAAAATCCAAGGAGTGCTAAGAAGTTAAACAAAGCTACTGAATAAAAGTCTTTGATGATGATTCCGAGGGGTGTTTTTAGTTGTTACATATATTAACAAATCTCAGAAGGGGAATGCCCCAAGTACAAGCAGATTACCTCACAAACATATATATATATATATTCACTGAAAAAACCATAGGTTTCACACATGTTATAGTTAGCGGAAATTTTACTGATAAAAAACCAGTGAAATTCCCCCGTTATAGTTAGTGTAGGCAACTATAACTCACGCGACCGCAATCCTCTGCTGATGCTAATACTGTATTTAGACACTTATTTGCCCATGTCTTCTTCCATACATTTTTAGATATACATATATTTCAAATATTTTTTTTTCATAAAGACACATATGTCATCAGCAGAAGATTGCGGTCGCGTGAGTTATAGTTGCCTACACTAACTATAACGGGGGAATTTCACTGGTTTTTTATCAGTAAAATTTCCGCTAACTATAACGTGTGTGAAACCTATGGTTTTTTCAGTGAATTTGTACGGTTTTTTAAATGCTAAGTTACTTTACGCCATTCGTGGCGTGCGCGCCCACTTAACGCAGTTCGTTCCGTGCGCGCACGGTGCGCTTCGCGCACCGTGCGCGCACAGTAAGCACGCGGTGCGCTTCGCGCACCGCGCGCCCACTTTACGCAGTTAGTGCCGTGCACGCACGGTGGGCACGCGGTGCGCTACGCGCACCGCGTGCCCACGTTACGCTAGATGGGCCATGTACGCACGATGCGCTTCGCGCACCGTGCGCACATGGAGGACATATGATGCACTTCGTTTTGAAAGGTAATATTTTAATTTTTCGTAATTTTTTAAGCCATGCACAAATGGTGCCCTTCGGGGACCATTTGCACACGGGGTGGAGAGAGTGTTGTTAATTTTTTCTTTTATTATTTTTGTTTAAAATATTTTGGTTTTTCACATATTGAATAAGCCCTGCACATTTGGTGGCCTACGGCCACCAAAAGCACAGGGGGTGGGGAGAGTGTGGATAGTGTTTTCTTTTTTTACATTTTTTACCGTACGCGTACGGTAAGCGTAATCGGCGAAATTAGCGAAAAAATAAAAATTGCATTTTTGGCCTTGGGGGGTCTTTGGGGACTCCCTCAACATGGCTATGTGTGTGGGAGCTGTCTAAACAGCCCCTTTATATGTTTATTGGTTTTATTTAACAACCTAGCTCTCAGTGCGAGAGAGAAAATGGCGGCCGCCGCTTCCTGGTTTCGGCTGTTTCGAATGTTTACTAAGATCTAAGAGCCAATCAGAATCGCGCTCGCGCACGCCACCGTACGCGTACGGTAAGCTTACGGTAAGCGTACCGTAAGCTGGCTCAGATATATATATTGATTTAAAGGCTATTTTCTCAGAATCTACTGAACAGATTTACACCAAACCTACAAAAGGCACTTCCTTGACCTGAGGACTACCTCTCTGCCAAATTTCTAGTAATTCTGTTCAGCCGTTCGGGCTGTAGCCCTGTCTAAAGGTCCTATGGAAAAATGCATGGGAAAAACGCGTTTTGGGACCCCCCTTTTATCTCAGCCCCCGCTTGACGAATCCCCCCGAGACTTTCAGGGTAGGAGCGGAGCGTAGCGCCCCACCTATTTTGAGAAATTTGCGAGGATTCGTCGACCGGCGCCAAAGTTATTCAAAATAGAATGTTGCGGATTTCCTATGGAAAAGGGGTCCTAACTATAACTACCTACTGGCGACCGCCAGTAGGTAATATATATATATATATATATACACACACTTAAAAAACCATAGGTTTCACACATGTTATAGTTGGGTGGATATTTCACTCGTAAAAAAACAATGAAATTCCCCCGTTATAGTTAGTTCAGATAACTATAACTCGCGCGCCCGCAATCCACTGCTCATGACGTAACATATTACATCACTCATGACATGGTCAGTGGCATCACTCATGACATCACTGATGACATCATCCTTGTGATAGAGTGGCGGTCGCGCGAGTTATAGTTATCTGAACTAACTATAACGGGGGTATTTCATTGGTTTTTTACGAGTGAAATATCCACCTAACTATAACATGTGTGAAACCTATGGTTTTTTAAGTGGATTTGCAAGGTTTTTTAAATGCTAATTCCTAACTGTAACGTGTGTGAAACCTATGGTTTTTTCAGTGAATTTGTACGGTTTTTTAAAATGCTAATTTATTTATGTATTATTTTTTTTATATATTTATTTTACAATAAACTACGTATTAAAAATTATAATTATTTTTTTTTTGTTTTCACCGTGCGCGCACCCCCGCGATTAAAAAAAAAAAAAATCTGCGTTTGGGGTCCTTCAGGGACCCCCTGACAAAGGCTAGGGGGTCAGGAACTCTCTACCCTGCCCCCTTTTCACGTTCGCCACCTTCCTTTTTCACTCTCGCACTGAAATCAAACAAAATGGCGGCCGACACTTCCTGATTTAGACCGATTCGAACGTTGACTAACATATAACCCCCAATCAGAATTACGCTCGCGCACGTTAGGGTGCTCTCACGGTGCGCGCACCCTGCGCGCATATAGATATTGATATGCTTTTAAATGCTATTTTCTCAGGAAATACTGAACAGATTTACACCACGCCCTGCAAAAGGCACTTCCTTGACCTTATGGCTACCTCTCTGCCAAATTTCAAGTAATTCTGTTCAGCCGTTCGGGCTGTAGCTGCGCCTAAAGGTCCTATGGAAAAATGCATGGGGAAAACGCGTTTTGGGACCCCCCTTTTTTCTCGGCCCCCGCTTGACGAATCACCCCGAGACTTTCAGGGTAGGAGCTGAACGGAGCGCCCCATTAGTTTTGAAAATTTCGCGAGGATTCGTCAACCGGCGCCAAAGTTATTCAAAATAGAATTTTGAGATTTCCTATGGAAACACAGTCCTAACTATATACTGGTGACCGCCAGTAGATAAAATATAATATTATATATATATATATATATATATATATATATATATATATATATATATATATATATATATATATATATATATATATATATATATATATATATATATATATATATATATATTCAGCCAAACTTCTCCAAGAAAAGCAGCCGACGCCGTGTCTGTGCAAAAGAATGAGTTTAATGTCAGCTGAAAATGCTAGACGCGTTTCGCCTGACCTGCAGGCTTGTTCACTATATATATATATATATTTTTTATTATGAACAAACGCCCTGAAGCTTTACAGAGTGCACTCGGCAGCCAGCCTGACTTCCGGCCTTCTCACAATCAGGAGTGATTAGGTTGCCTGACGCGTTTCAAGACCTTAAGTCTTTTCCTCAGAGGCAGCTTCTGACACGTAAGTACGAGGTACTCCCATTTATTCAAAATATGCACAACACATCATTGCTGTTGGCCCTCAGTGGGCTGTACCCAATTTAAAAATCGAGGCAATGCATGATGGACTTAGTAGTCCTAAATGAGAGTAAAAAACAGTATTCCCAAGGTTGGTTCCGTACTCGAGTTCATTAAAAAGTCAAATTAATTTCCTTAGTAGGATCCTGAATGTTACCAGCGAGATTATTGCGTCTGGCTCGCTGCGCTGCAACAGGCAAAAGCAGTTTTCACCCCAGCCTCTTGGTTCCTCAAGATGGTGCAGCTCTGTCACGGCGGGGCAGCCGTGTGAATTAGATTATGAACAAACGCCCTAAAGCTTTACAGAGCACACTCGGCAGCCAGCCTGCCTTCCGGCCTTCTCTGACACCTCGTTTTCACAATCAGGAGTGATTAGGTTGCCTGACGCGTTTCAAGACATTAAGTCTTTTCCTCAGAGGCAGCTTCTGACACGTAAGTACGAGGTACTCCCATTTATTCAAAATATGCACAACACATGATTGCTGTTGGCCCTCAGTGGGCTGTACCCAATTTAAAAATCGAGGCAATGCATGATGGACTTTGTAGTCCTAAATGAGAGTAAAAAACAGTATTCCCAAGGTTGGTTCCGTACTCGAGTTCATTAAAAAGTCAAATTAATTTCCTTGGTAGGATCCTGAATGTTACCAGCGAGATTATTGCGTCTGGCTCGCTGCGCTGCACTGAGGGCCAACAGCAATCATGTGTTGTGCATATTTTGAATAAATTGGAGTACCTCGTACTTACGTGTCAGAAGCTGCCTCTGAGGAAAAGACTTAAGGTCTTGAAACGCGTCAGGCAACCTAATCACTCCTGATTGTGAAAACGAGGTGTCAGAGAAGGCCGGCTGGCTGCCGAGTGCGCTCTGTAAAGCTTCAGGGCGTTTGAGATTGATATATATATATATATATATATATATATATATATATATATATATATATATTCACTGAAATAACCATAGGTTTCAGGCCTGATATAGTTAGGAATTAGCATTTTAAAAACCTTTGAAATTCACTGAAAAAAACATACGTTTCAGGCCTGATATAGTTAGGAATTAGCATTTAAAAAACCTTAGAAATTCACTGAAAAAACAATAGGTTTTAGGGGTGTTATAACTTAGCTGCTACTAAATCCTCCATCCAGATATTTATATTTATATATCCACTCTTTCTTCAATGCAAATTGCTATATATATATATATATAATACATATTTAAATAACGAACCAAACCACATTACCTGGATGATTTAATCAGTGATGTCATCAGTGATGTCATTTGAGATGTCATCAGTGATGTCACTGACCATGTCATGAATGATGTAATATGTGACATCATCAGCAGTGGATTGCGGGCGCGCAAGATGTAGTTGGTACAACTAACTATATTGGAGGAATTTCAATGGTTTTGTTCGAGTGAAATGTCCAGCTGACTATAACACCCCTAAAACCTATTGTTTTTTCAGTGAATTTCTAAGATTTTTAAATGCTAATTCCTAAATATATCAGGCCTGAAACCTATGGTTTTTTCAGTGAATTTCAAAGGTTTTTTAAATGCTAATTCCTAACTATATCAGGCATGAAACCTATGGTTTTTTTCAGTGAATTTCAAAGGGTTTTTTAAATGCTAATTCCTAACTATATCAGGCCTGAAACCTATGGTTTTTTCAGTGAATTTCAAAGGTTTTGTAAATGACAATTTTTTAATGTATTAATTGTTATACTGATTTTTTTTATACTGATTTACTGCATTTTTTAAACTATTTATTTTTAGGTATATCTTTTTTAATTACATTATACATTACAATACAAAATATACTTTCTCAGAATGAATTACTTTAGTTTAAATACTTGGCAAATAGGCAACAGAAATACAGTAGTTACAGTTGTTGCAATGGGCAACACAATTTCAAACACAAAGCAACATTGAGCTCAATTTGAATGTCTAGTTAAATGCAATTAGTTACTTTATGGATTACTTTTCTAACCACAGGACTGGATCCTAGATTCAGTCCTTGGACATCTCCTGTAAACAGTTGAGTAAAAGCGTTTTGGTTACAGTAGTTATTTTTAAGGAATATTATTGTATTTTAAAAGTAGACACTTCGAAAAATTTTCACATAGAATCACCAATGTTATCCTATGGCAGAAAATTCACTTAGCAGGTAAGTAGTGTTATCGTTACTTTTTCTTACTCAGTGGTGGATCCTGGATCCAGCACTGGCCAACCTCCTGTAAACAGTTGAAAGAATGTGTTTAAGTCATACAGATGATTTTTTAGGAATATTTTTAGTTTGTGAAAATAGACACTTCGAAAATTTTCTGCGGAAAACCACACAATGGATTCCTATGGAAGGAAATACAAGTTACTGGTAAGTACGCTTAGAAATACTTTTCAGGGTCAGTGCTGGGGGAAAAGATGCAGCACTGGCCACACATTCCTATGGAAGGAAATACAAGTTACTGGTAAGTACGCTTAGAAATACTTTTCAGAGTCAGTGCTGGGCTGAAAGATGCAGCCCTGGGTTCTCTTTTGATAACAGGTGAGTAAATCGGAATTCGTAGTTCGGCTGATTTTAGAGGAATATTTGTACAATGGTGAAGGAAGGGGGCGGGGCCTGAGGTGACGTGTGCAAACACGCCCTGTGGCACGTTTTAAGTTGGGGAATTAATTCCTCTTCAATCCTGAGGACCCCATGGGGCCAACTAGCCCACCAGGTAGCCCCCCCCACAGTTTCTTTTTTTTAAAGAAAAAGCAAACAAGCCCCAGGGGGTGGTGGTCCCCGGGGCTGCGGGGGGGCCATGAGCCCCCCCTCCCAACCATAATGAAGCCCCGGGGGGTACCGTCCCCGGGGCTGGGAGGCCCCTCTGGGCCCCCCATTACTATTAAAAATTGCCCCCGGGACTTGCCCCCCCGGGGGCTAATTGTAAACGAAGCGCGGGCGGTCAAAATTAATGTCCAAACATGTTTCGGGCGTGTACCACAATAGCATTTTGCACATCATCAAGCGCACTACGAAGACCACAATGCAGGGTGTGCGCACAGTGAAAAACCAGAAAAAAAAATGCAATCCACAATGTGTAATTTCAGATGTCATCATTGATGTCATGAGTGATGTCACTGACCATGTCATGAGTGATGTAATATGTGACGTCATCAGCAGTTTATTGTGGGCGCGCAAGTTGTAGTTACCTGATCTAACTATAACGTGGAATTTCATTGGTTTTTTACGAGTGAAATGTACAGCTAACTATAACATGTGTGAAACCTATGGTTTTTTAAGTGAATATATATATATACACACACACACACATACTCGTGGTAAACAAACCTGTTGCTTGTAATTGTTGCACGTGGTTAGTTAAGAGTGTATGAAAGCTTTGTTACTGATGAAACAATACTTTCCAAATGATTGAAATGTTTCCCCAACATACAATATTCCTCAAATAAACAATAATTTATAGCAATAATGTCCACTCACCTCGGGAAAATTCGTCATATTTACAATGATTAGCTGAGGTGATTTTAAAGAGATCTGCCCAATGTGATTTAATGGAAACTTCCCATCTTTTGTTACAACTGTGATGTGATCAAGGGCACCTGCAAAGAGAGAAATATTTCGTCTCCAAATGTCCCGCGGCAGACAATCTGTGGCCAAGTTTGGGCTCAATGGCCATGACCATATCAAATACATACATATCACAGTCACCGTTTATCCTCTGCTTGTACCTACTTGTGTGTTCCCCTCTGGTGGGAGCCTTGATTGCTGGCCCAGTACCTGTCGATATCTTTGATCTACTTATTGCTCCAGTCTACGTCCTTTTAATTTCTCTGCCCCGTGCCCTTTTCGCTCTATATTGTGCCGTCAGCACTTGCCTGCAGTTCTGCATCTTCTATGCACAGGCCCCTCCCCATTTCAATAGATCTTCCAAGACCAGCATTGGTGGTCCTAAGTCGTTTCAGGAACATACTACAAAATGCATGCAGCAGAGGTCATGAAATGATGCCCAGGCAGGGCTCGATCGCGCAAATACTCCTGCTGGGTTTGTGTTCTATGAATAGCGCACACGCGCGCACACACAGAAAAGTGGCAGAACATTTAAACAATATTTGTTTTTGACATCCAGCTGAAAGCAGTATCAATGCACACGTTTATTCCGAAAAGCCTAGGCAACCAGAAACTAAACAAAGTCTTGGCATCGCGATAGGAGACTGTAAATCCACTGGGAAACACGGAATCCAGGCATGCATTCTCTCTCAACCTTTATTTAGGTAGCCCAAAAATGTATTTCCCTCAGCAACCGATGAAGAGGGAACAATTATCTCGGGAAACTTTCCAAATTAGCAGGCATTTCCAATCGTGAAACTGTCCTGAGAATTAATTGCATAACACTTATTTAAATTCTTATACCCTATTCGCCAATCTAGCCTTATGAACAAAATCCAGTCAAATAAAAAAAAAGTTCAAATGCAGAAAAAAGGAAATTCATGTGGAGCACTGCGGTGCACTGATGACGTCCACAGCTCACCTGGGGAGGTTCGAATGTTGAGGGTTTTGCTAAAATCTTCCTTAAGGGCCTCCGTGAGCGCGTGCATTTCCTCGTTCACCGCCTCAATGTTGATGATGTCTTGCACCAGTGCAGCGTTGACATTGACTCGCGCCTGTGTGTGTCCTTTACTTTTTGCTGAAAATAATGAGGAAAAAAAGTTTGGCCGCAAATAAAAACAAAACTTTATTTTTGAAATGACGTGCACTTCGAACTGAAAAATACATATAAATAACGCAAATACTGCCTGCAACACGATGCTGTAGGTCACGAAGCACAACGCAATCTTACATTTGAGGGGCTACAATATTAATGAGATCTACAATTTACCCCAAATTTGACCCAGAGGCCTCCGGCACCCTCAAGGTAAAACTACGATTTTCATACCTGGCGTACTGCTAGGTCACTTCTGCTACCAGGGATTGTCTGCACCGTGGCTGTTAAGCAGTTTTAGGACAGCGATTCTATCGAAATGGCACAATAAATGGTTTTCTTGCACTGGAAATATATTTCTGTACAAAGGATTCACGTGGACTTTGTTGGGCACTCGCGCCCAATAGCCTGCCCTTCCCATCTCATTCCTGGAGTGGTGAAGTCACTCTTGACAAATGCGCTTTGACTGAGGACAGTGGCATAGCCAGTGTGGCACGAGGCCTACTGCGAGAAAAGAAAGAGGCCTATTGGCCTCTGACTGAACCGTGAACTAAGCAACAATGAGGGTTCAACGGCCCACGCAGGCCTTTCGGCGCCGGTGCGGCTCAACGGTGGAAGCTACGCCCCTGACTAGGGGTGGAAGGCGGAGATTAACAGATATAGGTCTGGTCTTCACTTTTAATGGCCAACTTTCCTTGCCAAAAATTTACTTCCTGGGCACACAGAGAGACATTGGGAAACGTATACACACGTTCTTACTCACTGCACTACTTAAGTGTGCCTTTTGCAGATATATGTTCGGAAGGCCAGGAAAGTTTGTAAACCTATAATCAATGATTGAAAATACTAAAAATGTCAAGACTCGGTTGATGTTGAGCACTGTATAATCAATGCCGCAAACATTTTCTTCACACCGAGTGAGTGTGGATTTTCAACACGAGTAGTGGAAATGCAGCAGTCGTACATGGACATTCATGCACAAAACTCTGCAGATTCCCACTTTGCAACTCTTCGCATGGTAGTGCCGTTTGCATATGTTACTAGTTCTTCATGAACGACACCTAAACATTTTGTGTAGTGGCACAGACTACCAACTTCATAAAACAATGTGCTAGGAGAAGGCTTGCAATATACCGTTTAGGTCTCGCGCTGCCGCTTGTAACGATCCATGGTTTCTTTTTTTTTAAAACCTCTAAAAATGGTCTTTTAGCACCCTCCCCCATTACTTACCATTAGTTGGCATCTTTGTCACTCTTATTTGCATTGTTTCCATTAGTGAATGCGTGTCAGCGGGTGATTACTTCCCTTAGCATCACTGTGTTTTTTTCTCTTCCCTGGAGCATGGACCAAGTACTCATTCATTTTCTGATAAGTGCTCTTCTGCACTGCTTGCACTCGGATAGTGGTACTTTCTTTTTTTTAGTATTGCTTGGAAAACAACTTGAAACCAGCTGACTTGAATCTAGCGCTTCCTAGTATTTTCAGGAGCTCGATGCAAACAACTAGCAATAAATAAACTTTGTGGCATGTGACCAATTTCCGAAACACACATTCTGCTGCCTGTTGCTTTAACTGATGACGAAGCCATTAACATACTTGCTTCGTCAAAGACCATGGCCCCACAGTATGGGCCTGATTACGACTTTGGTGATGCAGCATCAGGTCCGCTCTGCAGCCGAAGTGCCAAAGCCGTGGTCGGGCTGCTCGCCAGATTAGGAGTTTCCTCCTGTCTGGCGTTTTTGGGCGTTCCCATGGAAGTGCCCTGAAAATGGGCATGGCACTGGCAAAGCTAAAAACAGTTCCTGCACGGCATGGACTGTTTAGTCCAGGAACTGGAGTGCATGCATACAGGGGGGCACATGTTGTGCCTCCCTACATGCATACCGATGCAGAGGAGGCACCTCTTTGTTTCCACTCCACCAGGAGGAATCTCCATGATACTGCCGTTGGAGAGATGACACTGCAGTCGGAGAGGAAACGCATAATATGCTTGGCAGGACCAGACGGTCCCGCTAAAATATTGCAGCCTCCTGACCACTGCAACACCGCCAGGAACGGTGGTTCCCTGGCCACTGTGGTGGTCCGACTTGCCATAACCGTAATAGGGCGGTCGGGAGAGCCCCACCGCCGTCCCCCCATGAGCCTGGCGGTCCATGGACCACCAGACTCCTAATCAGGCCCTATATGTTTTTGTGAATTAAAATTTGCTGCCATTTGCCTCATCTCCCTTTACCTCTACCTCCCCTAAGCCCTCAAGTCACCGTCACCTACCTTTACCTTCCCCTGAGCCTTCAAGTAAAATCCAGTGTTTGTAAAGCGCGAACAGCTACCCGAAGGCATCCCGGCACTGGGGGCCTTCGGGAAGATTAAACAAGCTATTGCCCAGAGTCACATGGTGCTGGACTGACCTGCCGCAAGTGCTGGGGATCAAACCGTGAGCCTCAGATTCCAGCATCAGTCGCCCTGGCCACGGCACCACACCTCTTCCCACCTCCTTTACCTCAACCCTCCCTTGAACCCTCAAGTCACCCTTAACTACCTTTACCTCTACCCACCCCTGAACCCTAAAGTCACTTACCTCCTTGCACCTTTTAATAGCATAAAAAGTATGTATTTAAAAAGATACTTATATGTTAAAGTACTGCGTGGTAATAGTATAAATATATACCTGCATGGTACTTACCTGTGTTTTAAAGACTGCGTTGCAAAGGTCCTGTGTTGTGAAGTCTGTTACCACGTCGGGGAGGACACATCCCTGCCCCTTCCTTAAACACTCTCCTACCTTCACTCTAGCTCCCCTAAATGTTTAGGGGACCTTGTCGGTTGTTTAATGACCTTTAGTATGTTAGGATGACACATTCGCCTGTTTGACAGTTTACTCGCACACTGTATACTTTAGGTCTCGCAGTCAGCTGCAAGACATTTTGTTTATTGGGGCTTAGGGCCCACACACTGCTTACCATTGGTTAGCTTAGTCATCAGTCTCAGGTCCTTGCTCTTCTTTGGGCAGGAAGTACTGGATTCACTTCCTCGTCATGTGATTGTCCCTACTCTGGAGCATTTCACAAGTACTGCTTCCCTCGACCAGTTTCCGTCCACTGTTCACTGCGTTCAGAGGTACTTTTTTTCCTTTTACTTGCACACATGTCCCCCTGTGTTATTGCTTGGTCGGACCACCCTTCTCTTTTTGTTGCTGGCCCCGTCCCCACAGCACTCACTCCCCCTTCATTGCTTGCTTGCTCCAGTCCCGCCAGGAAAAAAAGCGCCCAAAAAAGTCCCACCAACAGGTTCCAAGAAGCTGCAAAGATGCAGACATCGCTGAGGTCCCTTCTCTGCATGGCCCTTTTGGAGAAGTCTTCTCGCCAGGCCAATATGGCACATTTCACTTTGGACATAAGATACTTAAACATTTTTTTGTGAAGGCAGAAAATAATTCCATACTAGACCACTGCACCTCGCGGTCCGTGCTGGCCACGTTGAAACGCTTTTGTTGTTCTAACTTTCAGCTATGGTACAGAAATCGACAAAGCCAATAGCTCTCCTATAGGAGGGAAATATTGGCTTTCCTACTGCTTGTTACACATTTAGCAGAAATTTATTTGTTAGTTTTTTTGCCAGACAGAACGTGTGCACACCCTCCGTTAAAGTTTTGTTTTATGTGTGATATAAAGCATGTCATCCTTTATTCTGTACACACCTTTGAAACTCAAGCCTAGATTTACAAAGAGTTTGTGTTACTTTTTCAATGAAGACTCTATGCAAATTCTTCTGCTGGGATTTACAAACCAAAGCAAGTCCCAATTTGTGTTGATTTGTAACTAAACGTAGTGCAACGCTCTGCCTCACATAACTTTGGTGCAGGGAGGTGTTCTATGGGTTGTGCATGAGAGTTCCTGTGCATCCACCCATAGCATTAAATGCAAACACATATCTACAAAGGCTTGTAAGAATGGATTTAAGCCAAAATCGTGTGGTAACCCGAGGCTGTCGTATTGAGGAGAAATATCGTAATTTAGGACTGTTTCTTTTACCCTTTACATCACGAACACATGCATAAAATAAATCGCCTTACTTTACGCTTTTGTGCAGGAAGGTAACAAAGTGTGCCAGCGCAGGGAGAGAGTAGAACTGCCCCAAATATTTGTAGCTAGGACACAGTTCTTTTCTCTCCAGTTCATGCAACGTAACACAGAAAATCTACAACTCTTTGTATGTCTGGAGCTTAGTTCAGCAAAGACATGTCTCATCCCCATCATTAAACTTTCCTTCCAACAAAAGACTACTCATTTCACAGTACATTGCAAGGAATGGTTGCTTACTTGTAATCCAAAGGTTCCACCAGGGATGCATTCTATCTTTCAGAAATATTTCTGTTTATATGAGGCATCTCAGGACAATATTCAAAACATAAAATTCCAATTTTTGAAAATGATCACATAAGAACACGTGTCGAAGATGTAAAATTTTCAGTTTCAATATAAATTTTATCCTGACATGAAAAGTTGGATGAGAAGCCCATTTTAGCCATTCTTGGAAAAAAACTAAAAACAAAACAAAAAACGGTGCGCATAAGAATCACCCCTTTCATAATATTTTGACACTGCTCTGTCTTGACAAACTGCTAGTGTGATTTATCTTTCACACTCCAATACCATTAAGGAGCGTCAGAAGTGTGGCAGTGGCGAATCAAACACATACTGAGAGATTGAGTTGGAAGAGAAGAGTGAGGGACAGAGAGCTGCAGCAATTGGAGCTAAAGATTATAGAGATGTCAACAGCGCTGCTGGTCTAAGAGATACCCCAGTAGCTGAAACTGATTCCCTTGGAGTTAACTAGGGATCCTGACCCGAAGGGCTCCGCCTCATAACTTGGGTATACTGCTGCCTACCTGGTATGCTTAAAGGGATGAGAGGTGAACACTAAGGTACACAAGATCCAGGATTCCCACAGTTTCCAGTTACATGTGGAAGAAGGTTCAGACAACTACTGACAGAGGTACATTTAGAATTAAGGCGAGGAGTAGACAAGGTTCCTGCACAAGAGGTTTCAGGTGGTCACACTGAGCGCGACACTAAAATATGGAAGGGGCAAGAACAACAATGAAGAGATTGTGAAAACGTAATTTTTAACACTTTGGTTACCTTTGCTTTTTTTGGTTGCCAGGTGCCTTGCTTGAATGGCCTGGATGCCGACACATTGCCGGCAGCTATTCAGGGAGTCGGCTGTGGTTCTTGCATGTGCTCTCAAAGCCGGTCCCCCTAGGAGGGGACGAGATTTACACAAAACAGTATGCATCTGGCTTAGACATCGTAAGGCCATGCTCGACGTGATATTTATTGTTCCTGTAAAAGATATCAGTAAGTCACAATACATTTTTGGTCATGATACCTTAGACATTTTTACTTTTATGAGATTTATTTCTAACACACATAAGGACATATTTATTGTTTGGTCATAGCAAGTTACCACTTGCATTTTATAACATTTTTAGATTTATACAATTAATCTCCATCACCCCAGCAAAGAGCAAGCTATCTTACAGCATGGCCTAAAATGAGCGTCACCTTGCATGTAAACAAACTTTGTAATATACTGACAGCTAACTTGTATTGTTGCAATTAAGTCCAAATTCAATGGGTAGCCTCTCAGTTACAACTATAAGACAAACGGAAGTACAAGGCACAACAGAATCAAGAAAAAGTGCATGCACAAACACGCACACACAAAGTTTCATATACCACAAATGCAGGTCACTAATCTCGCAAAAGCATTTATGGAATGGAGGATTATTATAAAATGTTGGAAATATATATATATTTTTAAGTATTTATTTATTTGAGTTTTTTAGTAAACCATAATTAACTAATCAGCAGTGGCCTCAGGACACTATGGAGGTGTGGGTAGATAAAGCTTAGTGGGTTGCCGGACAGTGCTCTACGAGAACCTGGTGATGGCTAACCAGTTGTCCATCCCATAGGTTTGGGAAGTGCCAAGGGCACCCAATGTGACCAAAAAAATGACAATGCGGTAAAAAGTTCTCAGAGCTACGTGTAAGGACAGCATATAAGTCTTACATGACCAACAAGCCAGGACTTCAAGGAATAACTAAGAAGTATTACAAGAAGATGGTAGCGCTATCTAAATGCCAGGGAGAATAGATGAGGCATAACGATTTTCAGAATCGAACGATGTCATTCCCCTGCGTCAAATGTAGTGGGAGGGAGTTCCACAAGGAGGCGTGCACATGAGTTTTCAAACATAAATCTACGAAGCGTTTTGGTTTTCAAAGATTTTTGCATAATGTCATTGGTGGGAGAAGTAAGCCTTTCTTCAAGGGTGACATTTCCACCAATGCAAGGATATCAGGAAGGCTTCATGAATAAAGGTAACACCCATTTGTGGTCTAAGCTTTGCCTACTTCATTTGCGTTTCTCAGAGTCCAAATTGGGCGAAGGCATTGCGCAAGTTCAGCTTTATCATTGTGAATCAGCAGCGGTACACTAACAAAACGCAGCATTTTGATTGCCTTGACTACTTGTCAGCCAATATCGGTCTCGGGCATTTATAGCTATACATGTGGCAAGCATCTGAACAGCAGCAGCCAATATGTCATTATGCCTGCTTTCCCCAACACCTACCTGTGAATATCACGATTAGTGTTCGCCTTTCTCAGAGAATACGCATAGTAATTTCACCCGGTCTGTGCTCTCCAAGCCTAGTGCAAAACTGCTCCCAGGTATTGCCTAATATTACAATATAAATGCTTCTCAGGAAAATAAGCATCAACACTCCAAAGGGAATGTCATGTGAAAATGTTTGTTTACTATAGACAACAAAGTAATAGAGACTGATAAAGTATTTTGGCAAAAGTCTCACTCACACTGGAAGGGAAAACAGTGCAACTTCTTTCGGTTTATAAATCTTACATCAAAATAGTAACGGGGGGGGGGGGTGTGGCTTGGCGCCAACAGCAATGGCCGCTTAGCCGAGTAGCTCCGCCATTGCCGGGGCACAAATCCCCCTAAATCTCCTTCAATAATCCTCAAGACGCGATCACAACTGAGCCCGACACCCGAGCAATAGTAACGGACCCGTAACCTGCAAAAGTTAGAGCTGAATCGCCGTCGAGGGAAGCGCAAGGCCAGGGGGTGCGGCGCCGATGGACTAGGAGGCGAGACGCGGCCTGTCGGGAGATCGAGGAGGAATCCGGCTCTCGAGCGCCACGCCTGGGAACAGGTGAATGCTGATTGGCCCACACCCCGATCTGGGACGACCGGCAGTGGGTTGGCAGGCGACTACCTGCTGTCCGGTAAACCCGTGGATGCGCTTCCGTCTGTTGCGCAGCGGAGGAGCGGCGGATTGCCCCGCGGCGCTGGACGGGACCCGACTGGCTGAGGAGACGGGAGTGGATCGAAACTTGAAGGGGGAGAGGCCGTGGACCTTCCGACGCCTGGTAAGCCCTCCCCCTCCCCACACGCCCGAAATTAGACTGCCGTCTGTGTGGTAATTGGGCCCTCAGGCCCTCATGTATGGAAATGAAGGACGCAGACACCGGATGACTGGTACAGCAAACTGGCCACGAGCACGTGCGCTCGGCCCCTTTTATTGTCAGGGTCACCTGACTGGTGACGCCTGTGGTGGGTGGGTGTTCAGTGTGGGTTACCTGTCAACTGGAACACTAGAACGTATCCAGCCGGATACTACATCCCTCCCAAACTTTAATGAAAGTTGAACCAAAATGAAGTCCGAACATGTGGGAGAAAACGCACAAGTTACAAACAAACCATTGACTGGCGAGCAGGACTTCCACGTCGTCTCTTTGCTGATGGTCGACTGCCGGCGAGGGTGTTCTGACAGCCGGGACCACTCTGTCTCCTTGGCACAATGTCCAAGTGCTCTAGGGATGCGTGATTTGGGACTTACAACGTGGAAGTGCGCTTCACAGTCTCTTTCTTGTACCGCCGTCGGTGGAAGTGTGGGTGGAATGACGGTGGACCCTCGTTATTCGACCTTCCGCTGTATGCCCTGGTAGAGGTGTTTCCTCCAACTAGTAGTTGTCTTCTTACAGGACTCCCCGTTGCAGGATATCCCTCTCACGGATACCCCTCTCTCGTGGGTGTCCCCTCTCACGGGACGACCCGGAGGCCCTTTTGTTGCCAGGCTTCCACTGGAACGGTTGACCGCGCTTTGTCGCTCCAATCGCGTTGGAGGAGTCGCTACGGGTCCTCTTTCCGTGTCCGAAGTTCCACCTAAAAGGGTGCTGTTGGCACTTGGTCCTTCACGCTCTGCCTCTGTTCTCCTAGGATCTCCAAAGCCAGCTTCAACAGTCCATCTCTCGTCTTGGGGCCCCGCTGCCACCGGTGTCCCTGAGGCCTCTGCCCCTTGGATGTCCACGGTCCTGTGTCCGTGACTTCCCAGAGGTGGTTGTTACCAACGGACCGGCCTGCTCGTGTCTGTCGTCCCCAGGTGACCTTCGGGTTTACGCATCGACGTTTACTCCCAGTGGGGCTGATGTTGTTTTCCAGGTACTAGGTCTGGGTGCCCATGCACCTTCGCACTTCCCTCTTCGGGTACTCCTTCTGGTGTGTGTGTTGATCTGTCACGCACACCTCTGTGCTCTTCTCCTTTCCTCTTCGGGTGTTCTCCTTCTGGCGTGTGCGTGTTGATCTGTTACGCACACCTCTGTGCTCTTCTCCTTTCCTCTTCGGGTGTTCTCCTTCTCCTTCCACTGCGACGTGATCCAGTCTTCCTGCCTGTTTGCTCGTCCTTACCAGGCTTCCTCGTGTAGCGTGCACTCTACGCGTTTCCCTCTGGTCTTGTCCCGCCACTCGGACACTGTTTTCCTTTCGCTCTGTGACTGGACCAATCATCGCGACCTTCTGTCTCGTAGTTGCTTCTGATGTTGAGTGATGTTACTGGACCTCTTTTCCTACTCCTCCTGGTCCTCTTTGTGAACCTCTCATGGGGTCCTCTTCAATGACGTCCCTTCGGACTTCCTCTTCTCTTCAGCTCTGACCTCTTGGCAGGTCAGTGCACTCTCCGACCTCTTGTAGGTCTATATCCTCCTTACGACCAACTGGTGGTCAGCGTCGTCCTCCTTGCGACCATCTTGCTGGTCGGCGTCGTCCTCCTTGCGACCATCTTGCTGGTCGGCTTCTTCCTCCTTGCGACCATCTTGCTGGTCGGCTTCGTCCTCCTTGCGACCATCTTGCTGGTCGGCTTCGTCCTCCTTGCGACCATCTATCTCGGTGGTCGGCTTCGTCCTCCTTGCGACCATCTATCTCGGTGGTCGGCTTCGTCCTCCGCGCGACCATCTCGGTGGTCGGCTTCGTCCTCCGCGCGACCATCTCGGTGGCCGGCTTCGTCCTCCGCGCGACCATCTGGGTGGCCGGCTTCGTCCTCCGCGCGACCATCTGGGTGGCCGGCTTCGTCCTCCGCGCGACCATCTGGGTGGCCGGCTTCGTCCTCCGCGCGACCATCTGGGTGGCCGGCTTCGTCCTCCGCGCGACCATCTGGGTGGCCGGCTTCGTCCTCCGCGCGACCATCTGGGTGGCCGGCTTCGTCCTCCGCGCGACCATCTGGGTGGCCGGCTTCGTCCTCCGCGCGACCATCTGGGTGGCCGGCTTCGTCCTCCGCGCGACCATCTGGGTGGCCGGCTTCGTCCTCCGCGCGACCATCTGGGTGGCCGGCTTCGTCCTCCGCGCGACCATCTGGGTGGCCGGCTTCGTCCTCCGCGCGACCATCTGGGTGGCCGGCTTCGTCCTCCGCGCGACCATCTGGGTGGCCGGCTTCGTCCTTCGCGCGACCATCTGGGTGGCCGGCAACCTTCGCGCGACCATCTGGGTGGCCGGCAACCTTCGCGCGACCATCTGGGTGGCCGGCTTCACGAGGTGCGTCACGTCGTGCGACTACCTGTGTTTGCTTGAGTGGTCGAGTGCTGGTGCATGCTTCTCTTCGTACCGTCGCGGTACATCTTCAGAGTCGCGTTGCTCCTTGCGCTGTGTGATTTCTTGATGTGGTGGCTTCTTGGCGCCACTGGGTGTACTTCTTCATCCTTAGCCCGCCAGTGTCGGATTCTTGCTGCGCGCATCCTCGTCAGTGGGTTCCTCTTCCTAGGCGCTGCTGTGTACCTTCCGCGTCCGGGGTACATCTGCGCTGAGTCCTTTAGTTCGCTCGAGGGTTCCGCTCCACTTGATGCGGCGACAGCACAGTCCTTGCTGGGGTGGATGTGGCTTGACACCATTATTCTTTCACCTTGTCTTGCTGTGGGATGGCGCGGCATCCCGGTGACACACTGTCTCTTCTTCCTGCGCTTCTGGCGCATTCCTGCGCGCCTCCGTCGCGTTCCCGTGCACTCACCATTGTGCATCAGTCTGACCTTGCGGTGCATGCCTCGCTGCCTCTTCTCCATGCCTCTCTATTCCATTCCTGCAGCTGGTGCAATGCTGCTCTCCGGCCACTAGATGGCAGTGCAGGGTTTTCACTTTACTTCTCTCAGCAGCAACCTTCTCTGCTGCAAACCTGTTCTTCCTTGAATGTTCTTTCCCTTTCCAGGCTCCGGTGGAGTGCAGGAGCCACAGCCGAGCAGTGGAGTGCAGGACGGGGGCTGGGCAGCAGGTAAGTCTCTTTTTTCCTATATTTATTTGCTAAGGCAGAGGGGCCACAGGCATTGACAGCGCTGCACAGGGGCATCACTAGCTGGGGGAGAAATGCTCCTTGTGTGGATGGCGGCTGGCTCAGTGTCTTTTACCTTTATTTATCTTCCCCAGCACCAGTGATCGGGGCACATCTCCTTACGTGATCGGGGCACTTCTCCTTTCTCTCCCGCCCCTTCGGCAGCACCTGCATTCGCTCGCTGACCGGGGCGGGGAGTGGTGCTGTGGCTGCGGGTAGGCTCCGCTTTCGCTTCCTCACTGCTTGCCAGCGCTGGGCGCCTGCAGACGTCCCCACATGGGGCACCTCGTGCTCCTCACACTTCAATAAGGTCCGCGCTACGATGCGCCTTTGATCTGGGATCTGTCCCGCCCCCTCCTCGTTGCTCGGGCCCTGGGGGGGGGGTGTGTGTGTGTGTGTGTGAAGCTGGGCTGGCGCCACCTCATGCGGTGACGGACCTCACCTCCAGGCACAGTCACGCTGCTCCCCTGTCTTCGCGCCTCATTGCGCCGCTGGCCATCCGCTGCCTGTCCGATGCTCTCCCCACCCGCAGCAGCTTCTTCATTCGCTTGCTGCTCGGGGTGGGGAGTGGTGGTGCCGATGTGCAGGGCAGTGAGTTGGGGCGGATGAGACCGGGTCACAGCTCGGCGTCGCGGGTGGGCTCCGCATTTGGTTTCGCTTCCTCATCGCTGTCCCCCGCAGGCTCACTCGGCTTGCGTTCAGCGCGGAGAGCAGGCGGAGGCGACAGGGGTCTCGGTGTGGCGCTTCTCCTTCACCCGCTGTGCGGCGGTGACTTACTTTCTGCAGTTCCCCACTTTCGACCTGCGGCCTTCGCCTTCACGCGGGTGGGCTCCGCTTAGCTCGCACTTCCCCACAGGGGCACCGCAGCCGGCTCGACGGGGTCGGGGTGGGCACCCGACTTCCTCTTGCAGGGGTCACAGCGTGGCGGCCGCTGCGGGTGGGCTCCGCTCGGGGCAATACCCCACCAGGGACACGGCGGCCGGCTCATGAGGTGCGGGGTGGACTCCCGGTCACCTCGGTCTCTTACTACAGGCCCGGGGCTCGCCACATGCTCCGCAGGCCTTCCGGCCGCTGGCACCTTCCTCGCAGGGGGGGGGGGGGGGGGCGATTCCACGCGGCAGCTCTCTTCCTCTCCCCCGTTTTCCTCGGCCTCAAACTTCCCCCACCAGGACCGGGGGATGCGAGGCCACCGCACACGTGGGATAGGACCCACTCGTCGCCATTGTGGTAATTGGGCCCTCAGGCCCTCATGTATGGAAATGAAGGACGCAGACACCGGATGACTGGTACAGCAAACTGGCCACGAGCACGTGCGCTCGGCCCCTTTTATTGTCAGGGTCACCTGACTGGTGACGCCTGTGGTGGGTGGGTGTTCAGTGTGGGTTACATGTCAACTGGAACACTAGAACGTATCCAGCCGGATACTACATCCTGGAGTGAGAGACTCGGGGTATTTGCCGGCACCGGCTCAGCGGGAGGCTGGCCTCATCTCGCCTCCCGTGCTGCAGCTGATTTATCTCCGTTCTCACACAGGATGAATCCAGACTGAGACGTGAAACATAGCCTAGGGGGCGATATATATTTTGAGAGGCAGTACATTCTCAACATGGCTCCCTTAAAAAGCTAACACTGGAAGGGTGCTACTGAACTACTCCTGGAGCCAGATTGGAAGGGACCCCGCACATGTAGCAGATAGCATTGATGGCACCCTACCTGAGAGCTGAATGTCCACTGAGAAGAGCGCAGATGGAGGTGTGAGACACACATAAACCAACTAGACCGGGGGGTGGAGGGAGGGGGGCCAGCCACCCGTTAACTGAGAGGACGCGTTCGCCAGGGGCTACAAAGGTGAAAATTGATGAAGCCACACCTTGCTAAACATACGTGACGCATCTGGAGCGGTCGAGGTGGGTGATACGCGCCCCACCAATAGATAGATTGAATACGACCTGTGCCCGTTCACACTCCCCTATCCGCCGTAAGGTGAGCGCCGGAGGGAAGATCTGACCACATACATACCTGGCCACGCAGCTGGACGGCGTTGCCACCCTGGCCACCAGATCGGAAGCTTCCGGCTCTCGGGTGGGGACCGCCTTGCTGGCCCTGCGGCCCGCGATTGACACAGCGGAGGGCGGAGTCCGGTAGACGGGGTCGAGAGCGGTGGAACACCTAAGCGGAGAATAACGCCTCAAGAGGAAAGGTGCCCCCTGGAAGGGTGCGCACCCAACCTGCGGACCACCATCATCAAACCAAAAAATGCCCCAACAGTGCAATCTAATAAATTGGATAAGTATGCAGTCCCGAAAACGACGACGCTGGAGGAGGGGCTGCAGGGAGACCAGCAGAATGAAGCGGAACCATCTCTCCAATCTATAATGGCAGCCATCAAGGGACTGGGCACCACCCTCGAAACAAAAATGAACAACATGTCCATCAAAATGAATCTGATGTGAACCGACATGAGTAAAACGGCGGAAAAAGTCAAGACAAACTCCAGACAACTACCAAAAAGCTTGAAGAGCGACTCAGCACTCTGACTCACCAACACCGCCAAATAGCCCTAAAGCTCGAGGATCAGGAAGGGCGGGCGCGCCGCAGTAATATTAGAGTGGTGGGGGTCCCGGAGGGACTGGAGGGACCGAGCGTCGACCTCTTCCTTGAAGACCTGATCCTAAATAACCTCAAACCGAAACGGCTCTCTTCGCTCTTCACAGTGGAGAGGGCCCACCGAGCACCGGTTCCCAAGCCCAAGCCAGGTGCAGCCCCTAGGACAATTATCGCAAAGATCCTAAACTACAGAGACCGCGACGCTGTATTGCAGGCGGCAAGGATCCAGGGAGACCTACGCTATGACAACGCCACTATCCGGTTCTTCCCAGATTTCACCCTCAAAGTCCAGCAAGAACGACGATCATTCGAAGGGGTGAAGGCGGCTCTCCGGCAACGGGGGCTTAAGTACATGATGTTCTTCCCAGCGAAGCTAAAAATAATCGCGGATGGACGGTCACTCTTCTTCACCACCCCGCTTGATGTACAGGACTGGTTGGACGGGAGAGTGGAGCAGAAGAAGCCGCCTGGGACTGGGAGGGACCGGAAGGAGCCCAACACTTGCGGGCCGGGATCGCCCAGGGAACGGTCTGACACAGAAAGGCGCAACACGCGCTCCTGGAGATCGAGATCCAGCAGTCCGTGTCTGCCGGCGGCACAGAGAGACTGAAGGAACATGGGTTCCAGAACTGCAACAGGGGACAATGTCGCCAAACCATAATGTATAAATTGTCTTATTACTAGAAAGGGGGGTGGCAGACATTGGGGCCTGATTGAACTGAAAAATGGCCCATTAAAGTTGATGGAACTTTTTGCAATGCTGGACAATCACCGGGACACTAGACTGATTCTAAATTGTTCAATGCTATGCGTAAAATAAATTCCAGGGTTGCACAACATGATTGCCTCATAGGCTGGGCCAATATCCTTGGATCCCGTTCTTGACAAAAACTTTTCTTTGAGTAAAACAGGGGGGAACCTCGGGCGGCTGGAGTTGGCTCTAACCCACTTCCCCACATCACAGTTGACCAGTTACAAGGGCGATAGGCACTCTGCTAGTTGGGGATGTGGGCGGTTTCAAACCTACGTGGCAAGGTAGCAGGGAGGGGGGGGGGGGGGGGAAACCAAGGGACTCGGGAATGTTGGGTGTTTTAAACTGTTTATTGTTGGGTACGGGGGGGAGGGAACGGGGGGAGTTTCTAATGTGGTCATGCACTTTATGGTCCTTTACAAGGGGGTTGTGTCACAGGCTTTGTGGGTTGTTCAGAGACTTCTACTATTGTAATTGATATGCACTGGGACAAAAGTCTTAAACTCATGAGTTGGAACGTCAACAGATTGGGAGACAAAATAAAAAGGAGTATAGTGCTGCAGCAACTTAAGAGACATTTGCCTGACGCGGCACTGCTCCAGGAGACACATCTAATCGGTAACTCCTGCAAGGCGCTTAATAGATGGGGCTACATAATGGCGGCACATGCCGGCTTCACATCCGGGTCCCGAGGGGTGGGTATCCTTCTCCGACGCACCTTTCCCTTCAGTGTACAGCACACGTGGACCGACCCATTGGGACGTTTTGCAGCGGATTCGGGGAGGTGGGAGGGGCGCACGCTCACATTGGCGGTGGTCTACATCCCCCCAGGTCTCCAGGTACAATCATATAAGGATTTGGGTATATTTCTGCTCGCCCTGCCTGAGGGGCATTTTGTGATCGGGGGAGATTTCAACTCAGTCGCATACGGGACATTAGACAGACACCCACCACGAGACACTGGCACAGGGCAGCGATGGCTCCCCAATTTCCTTGAGGCTTTTGGCCTCATTGATCTTTGGAGGCTGTACCACCCCACTTTACGGGAGTACACCTTTCTCTCAGGAGCGCACCGCACCCTCTCGACGATTGACTACGTGCTCGCACCCCCTCAAGATTACTTAGCCACGAGTGAAATCAAACACTTGGCGAGGGGTGTCTCGGACCACTCCCCCATATGGGTCCATCTCACTATAGGAGACAGGAAAGTTGGCTGTGCCGTGCCGATAAATCCCTGGTACTTAAAAGACCAAGATACCAAACCCACTTTGGTGCGCGCAATCGACCAATATTTCTTAGACAATGAGGGTACGGTGAACTCCCCCACTACTCTGTGGGAAGCGTTTAAGACGGTTCTACGGGGTCATGCCATATCAACCATTGCGGGAAGGCGCAAGGATAAAGAAAACCAATTGGTCGATATTGAACGCGACCTCCTCCGCCTTGAGGAGAGAGCAGGGTACGACGCGGACCCAGCCATATCTCACCAACTGCAAATAAGAGTGGAAGAATATAAAGCAATTGCGACTGACGCTGCGAAAACCCTTGCGAGAGAGAAAGACGGGCGGTTCTATGATCAGAGAGATAAAGCAGGTAGAATGATAGCCTGGTTGGACAAAAAAGAGGGGGCGCAAAGAGTGGTATCGGAACTATAAAGTAGTGTGGGGGGGGGGTTCTTATTGAACCACACGACATAGCTAGAGAGTTCGCAGCGCACTTCGATAAAGTGTATCAGAGGGGTTCGGACCTCACGGAGGAAGCCTCATCTGACTTCTTAACAGGTATCCATCTACCTGTCCTCTCCGGGCACGATAGTGAAGCATTGGAGAGTGGTCTCACAAGTGACGAATTAGCCAAAGCCCGGGCAAGGCACTGGGCCCTAATGGCCTTCCCATTGAACTATACAAGCTTAAGCCAGATAGGGTGGCGCCTTACCTAAAAAGTATGTAGGAGGATAGCAGGAAAAAGGGGAAACTGCCAAGAGACCAGCGTATAGCTACTCTGGTCACCATTCCCAAGGAAGGGAAGCCAAAAGACGAATGCACATCATACAGACCGATTTCCCTGTTAAACGCAGAACCCAAGATACTTGCCAAGCTCTTGGCCAATAGACTGAGGCTGGTCATATCCAAGCTGGTACATCCAGACCAATCGGGCTTTATGCCACACCGAAATACGGCCCTCAATCTGCGGCGTCTCCATGGAGTGCTGGGGCGTTGCTCCAGCATCCAGGAAGACGAGATATTGGTCTCATTGGACGCGACAATGGTGTTCGATACTTTGGAATCGGCATACCTAATTGCTGTCCTTAAAAAGATGGGCTTCGGCCCTAATTTTATAGGGTGGGTGCAGCTACTATATGCGGAGCCACTGGCTCAATTGGCGGTTAACAACAAAATCTCGGACGTGTTCACACTGGGAAGGGGAACCAGACAGGGATGTCCACTCTCGCCACTCTTATTCGCACTTTCCCTTGAACCACTCGCAGCCTGGATACGAAGGGATGCTTCAATCCGGGGACTACGATGGACCGAGGGTTGGAAGGACCGGATCTCAGGTGTGGGCAGATCGGCACATTTATGCACGTCCTATGGGAATGCGACCATATCCAACGATTTTGGCAAGCTATACATTGGACCTTTAGGATGGTCCTGCACAAAAACATACACCCTGAAGCTAAATGCTGCCTCCTTAACATATGGGAGCCTGCGGACCTTAACACGTCCGAGAAGACTTGGGTAACCTTGGGTCTTACAGCGGCAAAAAGGGACATAGCGCAACACTGGGGGTCCGACATGCCACCTACACTATCAAAATGGAAACAAAACCTTGACTGGTGCATGTTTAGGGAAAAGACTGTATGTATTGCACGGGGATGTCCAAAAAAGTGGTACTCGATTTGGGGCGCCTGGAATGCCTACAGAGAGATATGTGAGGCACCTTTGGACCAACAGAAGAAGCGGACCTGTCTTCGTAAGTCCAAGCAATGAAACTGTTTTACGACGTAATACTGGAACTTGCTATATGTGTATTGCAGATTATTGATATATTGTATTTCTCTATTGCTATGCCGCTGTCTCTTTGTATTATCAATCAAAAGAATTTAAAAAAAAGAAAAAAATGAAATGCAAACATCTTAAAAAAGTAGAGAGTCGAAACCGGAGGCAAACACATGTAATACTTCAGGGTTGGCAATGTACTAATGGATTGGTACCAATGTCAAGCTGAAAATAACGTGTATATAAATGTTAACGGTAACAACCAGTTAAGCCCAAGTGGGAAATGTTCTAATAAAATAGATGTAAATTTGCAACAAACAAACATTTAATTTGGTCCAAAATTCATATATCAATCCATAACGGTAAACCAATAATCTGTGGTATACCTATGTCGCCGTATTCTTAAAGTATTCTGTCGTGCCACTTCTAAGTAGTGTTACATTCCCATGTAATCCCTACAAGAAAAAGAGAAAGAAAAATAATAATCATTACACAAGGAGTATAAAATTCCATTTTAAAAACATTGTAAAGAGGAAAGCTACAACAGATTCCGACTCCACAGCTGAATTTTCATTCACAAATAGGTATACCACCAACTACTCAACGGAAGTGAGACCACCTCTGCTGCAAGTGCCTAAATCAATAATCTATCAAGATATCAATTTTCTGAGGGTCAATTCCTTGTTGCCCCTCGGGGAATGTGACTACGCCATAAAGAAATTTCTTTACTCCAATCTGAATAATGTTCATGATGAAAATGTCTAGATACAGGATAAGATCACACGAAATCCCACCGAGCTGGCTCAAGTGTCAGTGGTGGAGAGGACTTTATATGGGAGTATACGGTACAGTCTCCCTAGTTCAATACTACTCAAACAGGTATCATACAGTCCTACTTATCTGCAAATGGACCAAGAATAGAGAAAACTTTATCAGGAATCCTTGTTCCTTTTTTTTTTTTTTTTTAAAGACCCTCACTCACACTATTAGTGACATGCTTCATCATCGGGTCTCATCTTGGTCCCTATAAACCAGGATGGGCTCGATCATATTCCCGGGAGCACTGTAGGGTATTACTTGATGGGGTCTGATAGTATAAAAATACCTTAAGAACATACAGTTTCCCTTTATTATTGATGTCCTACGTATGGTTACAAAAGTGTTGGAATCTTAAGGGTACCCTTATCTTCCATACACCCTACTCAACTTGTTTGACATGTTTTAACCCTACTATGAACAGTTCACAAGGATCTTGGACTTTCGTCAGGACAGGTCTTACTTACCCCGTATGGGGTTTGTTAAGAACCTATAAATGTCCTCTTAATGTCAGTCAGATTCACTATAAATAGACATTACAAAAACACGAAGACAGGCAGACCACCTTGCTGCAATGCAGGAAACATGTGACTGCCTATTTATCGAGTAAGAATAAGAGTAGATTATCATAATTTCATCATGCTCTTATTCCATCCTTCTATATACACACGTGGAAAGCATTATTTAAATTCACACAGCACTCTAGCATGCACGAGGAATGCCCAGATACTGGGTAGTGACATGAATTCATTTGACAAGCAACATATAGAAAAACGTGGCACATTGCACAGCAAACCAGGCGAAGCAAGACGTTAACGTTTTTTCTCATGTGCAGCTTTTGGGTGGCAAATCATTTATGAAAATTAGTAATATTAGTGAAGTATATGGTCGCAAGCGATGAAAAAATGAAGATACACTTGGAACAACTAAATTATGATTAGAAGTGTGATTAATAATCTAGTATAGTCATATCACATTTTGGTACAAGACTACATTTTATTAGAATGGATAAAGTTTTTGGTGGTCTGCTCAACTTGCTCTTGTTTATTCCCCCTCCTTATCAGAGACTCACTGCTGGAAATTCCGATGTGGGCCTATGGTTAGAACATATGAGCTTTTGTTTGAGAAATGTTTCATAATGTATAGTACATCACCAGAGTGCAGTTGCTGAGGAGGCAAACTGAAGATTCGTTATTACCTTAAGAAATGGGTTAGTGCTAAGAGTTTTAAGCATCACAAAGTTGATTTTGATTTGCCAGTGCGATCTAACCATGATCATGCCATGCTGAATCCTCAGTTTTGCTAATTGTTTGTGCATAAAATATATAAAACTCCCTAGTTTTGAAGGTTTGGGAACAACTTCTAATTTTTCCTCACAAGACTGTCCATTTTACTTGAGACTTTCTTCTTCTCCCACAGAATGTTGTCAGTACTCTTGGCAAGTTTGACACTATAATCTAGATAGATTTAACAGCTCAAACAAGGGTTTTTACTCTGTTTCATGATCTCGTATTTTGTATCTGAGCCTTCATGGCAATCGAGTCATTATTCTGTATGGCTTATATTAAGAATTCAGTAAAAAATCTTTTAAACTTATTTTTAAACTAGAACTCAGTTATTGGGTGGTCCCAGTTCCTATCTGATTTTACTATAAAGGTTGGTTTAATGTTGGGGAGGGTAGTGTTTTTTCCCGCTAGATCAATCAGAATGCTGGGGCCGGGTTGCCAAAGGTAGCAATCGGGGTGCGTAAATTATTGGGTTTCAGCTCTCGCAAATCCATTCCTTCTTTGGGAAATAGCACAAAGTGGGTTACCCTGAAATCGTTAAGGGGTAACTAATATATTAGTACTTATAGTAACAGTAACAATTGTCCTTTCAGTTTCCTTTAAAAAGTATAGGGATGGTCTGGTGAAGGTCCCGAGTCAATATTCAGTGCCTGCCCTTAACCAATATCTCTGGTATCTCTCCCTCCCCCGCCTTTTTCCCCAGATTCCTAACAGATATATTTCTCATACTGCATTCCAGTTAGAACAAATGGGCGAGTGGGATTCTCAGCGAGCACCATTCTGGCAACCTCACTTCTTCCTCCCATCCCAACATAAAACCAAAATAAGCTGCCAGAATGACTCATGCCACCAATGACATGTAACCCCAGTTTAGATCTTTCGCTAGTAGAAATTTTCATTCTGGAATTTGTAGTTTTTAAAAAAATGTTACAGCTAAGAGTAAATACGGAGGCTCATGGCTCCTTCTATTCCCATCACCCTCGTTGATCCCACAGCGTTTGTTATCCACCCCCACGCCACAGATTTGCATCTCCTGCCACAATTCACATGTTTTTATAGTGGACTTAGGCCACTCCCGAGCCACCCTCTCCCCCACCATGCGGTGATGTACCAGCCTTGTCGAATGAGAGAATGCCCAGCAGCTCTGCCAGAACTCCTAACAGGTTTTTATTTGTTTTGCAATCTAGGTCTCTAAGGGCTAGATGTAGGAAGCGAAATACCGATTGCAAACACTGAAATTCGCAGAATTTCAACGTTTGCGACCGCTAAAGAGCCCTGTGAAATGTAGAGGGGAAAAATGCCAAGCGCAAAATAAGGTATCACTAAAAACCAGAGAAGTCAGAGATACCTTATTTTGCGATTTTGACCCACCGACTCTCAAATTGTGCCTTGCAATTTGTGAAATCGCAAAAATACATTCGCAAAGAAATGTAAGAAAAATCGCAAATAGCGATTTCTCTGGAAATCACTATTAGCGAATCTCAAATTACCACCAACTCAAAGCAGGTGTTAACCAGGTGCACTGCATATAAACAGCCCCAGAAAGCATCAGTTTCAACACAATGGTAGCCCTCCATGTCATTGCAAGGCGGATGCGGATGCAAGCAGCAGCACAGAGGATGAGGAGGCAATAGGAACACATATACAGAGCGTGCATCACCCTTTTCCATCTCACAGAGAAAGAAATTCATGAGAGGTACAGGCTTCACCCCACTAACATTCTAGACCGGATCCGTGACCTGCACCCAATCCTGGAGCACCAGACACACAGGGCGCACACAGTTCCAACACATGTGCAGGTCCTTTGTTCCCTGCACCTACTTGCATCAGGTAGCTACCAGGGGGTGATAGCTGTAGCTGTCTCACAAAGTTGCCTGTCACGCTTCTTCAACACCTTCCTGGATGCCATGCTTCAAAAAAATGCACCATTACATCCAGTTTCCCATCACGCAAATGGAACTGCATAAGACCAAGATGGATTTTTATCAGATGGCCCAGGTCATTAGGTGCATTGATGGGACACATATTGCAATCTGCCCCCCCTCTGCTACTGAGTATGTATATCGGAACCGAAAATCATATAATTCAATCAACGTTCAGATCATTTGTGATGCGTCTCACATCATAACTGATATAGTAGCGAAATTCCCAGGAAGCACGCATGACTCCTACATCTTCAGGCACAGTGGAATCTATACACGTCTGGCTGGGGGTGAATTTGGAGAAGGATACCTGCTAGGTAAATGCATGTGACACTCTGATGTATACCTTGGATGCATCTGTTGTTGCCTGTGATTGATGTTTCATACTTTCCCACTGCGCAGCGCATTAGCAGTGCGTGCATTCATACTCACCCCATTCCTCAACCCATCTAACCCAAGTGAGAGGAGATACAATGCTGCCCATAAGTATACATGGAATGTGGTGGAGTGGACCTTTGGACTCCTGAGGAGCAGGTTCCGCTGCCTCCACAAAAGTGGAGGTGCACGGCAGTTCCGCCCCAAGATATGCTGCAAAATCATAGCTACCTGTCCCATGCTACACAACCTGGCCACAAAGAAGGGAACCCCAGTTGAAATCACCGATTCAGACTCAGAGGTTGAAGAATGTCCACGGCCACTGCACAGTGCAGCAGGTGTTGTAGGAGCAGCAGATGGGAGACACAGACGTGCTGAGATCACGTGCAACTATTTCTAAGTAAGTAATGACACAAAGCCGTTACTGACAATTGTTTAACGGTGTTTTATTGTCCTTACATCAGGCAATATATATGCACACTGCCTCACCATACTGGCCTCTGTGTGCCTTGAGTTGCCCAGCGTGGCATGCCCACACTGCATGCACATTGTCATCCACTCTCCTACGGCAGACCGAAGACCTTCAGAAGACTTCTCAAGCAGCTCCCCCCCCCTACCCTCCCCCCCAGCGCCTTGAGACCCTCACTGGTAAGTAGTGCGCTCTACAAATGCTATGATTGATTGGGTCACATGGGTTACCTCACCCATCAGCGAACGTCAGCAACAGCATGGACTTATTTCCTGCGGCCACGCACAGCAGTGCTTGCCTCAGTGTGCACACTTCCCTCACTTGAGGACTGTTCTGCTGATGGCCCTTCCCTTGCACTACGCCGTCTGGGCTCAGCAACAGGTGGAGTTATGCTGCTGCAGCTGGTGACCTACTCACTGCCTCCACCATACCCAGACATTGTGGCAGCTATGTTGGCTATCTGGAGCAGTTCAACAGCAGTGGTGACCTGCACCAACCCCCTAGCAACATCTTGGCAGCAGTGGGCCATTTCCAACTGCATGGCCACTGTGCGTCTGCTCAGGACAGATGTGGCATTGCATAGGCAGTTGACCGCCTTTGTGTATCCCTCCATGCGCTGTTTTCCCTCCGACATGCGCCATGGTCACAGTCCAATTTGCTGCATAACTGCCGTACTGCCTCAGTCATGTCCCACATGCCCTCAGCAACAGTGGTGTTCAGTCCATTGATGCCCTCCTTAATGTCCCTCATGTTCCTGTTCATGGACACCAGCTGCCGTTGCATTAATCGAATTGTCTTCATTTGCAGGCGCTGCACCTTCATCATGATGCCCTCAAGACCTGCGAAGACACTGGATTCATCACCCTGCTCAGACGGAGTGTGTGCCCTTGGTCTGTGTCGGAGACCACGGGTGTGGCTACGCTGCATGGATGACTGTGTTTCGGGAGACTGTGCAGGCTCTTTGTGCATGGTCTGTGGAGCTCCTGTGCTCTCTTCCTCTACCCCGTCCATCTCCTGTTGTGTTTCCACTGTGTACCTCCTAGGTCTGGGTGGTGGTGTAGATGTGACATCTGTGGGTGTCTGGGACTCTTCCTCCTGAATATGTTGTTGCCCAGGTGCCTCATGTGTCTCCCTCTCTTCTGTCTGGGGCGCATGTTCGCCTGTGGATACAGATTGTCCATTTACTGTCTTGCCTTGCAGCATTTGTGTTACATTAAATTACATGAGTTTCTATTCACACTAACAGTCCTCCGCTTGGTAATTGACTGATGTGAGGCCCCTGCAATTGTGTTGACAAATCTCACTGGTATGTTATTTGGGTTTTGGGACAACATCTCCCATGATGCATTGCTGATTGTTTGCAAAATATGGACTGGAGTGGAATTCTAACTTGCTCATGGGGGATTGGGGATGGTGTGGGTTCAGGCCATACTGTGAATGCATCTTACCTTGTCTGGTGTTGTCTCGGGCTGAGCCGTCCACGTCTTCTATGCCTTGATGGTCTCAGGCTGGAGGGTGGACTCCACCAAATCATGGTGTGGTTGCAGGCGCTGTGGATAGTCCGCCACCATTCTTCTTTGCTAGTTTCAGCCTGTCTGCTGCCCTCTCCTTCGCCCTGGAGCGCAAGTCATACCAGCACTTCTTCAGGTCGTCGATTGAGCGCTGGGTGACCCCAATGGCATTGATCTTGCCTTGCATTTCCAGCCAGATCTTTCTCTTCTGGGATTCAGGGACATGCAGGGATTTCTTTCCAAATAACTGGTCATGTGTCTTCAACACATCTTCAATGAGGACCTCCAACTCCTTCTCACTAAACTTCTGCTTCCTTTTTCTTTCTGCAGGCTCCTTTCCCTGCTCCTGTGTGTCCATCCTGCCAGTTGGTGTCTGCCTGAACACTCCTGTACAGCTCCTGGGTGTGTGCTCCTGCTTTCTGCCTCTCCCACAGCCTCAGGCACTCAGAAACAGCATGGGTGTGGCCACTTCCTGTGTGTGATGTCATCGGAATGCACCTGAACGGCAGAATTGCAAAATTGTGATTTTTTTTAAAATTGCGATTTCGCTAATTCCGAATCGGTAATACCGATTCGGTATGGGGGTTTGCGAGTTTTAGGGAATCGCAATTTATTTGCGATTTTTTTTTATCTACATGGCGGTTTGCGATTTCTTAATAGCGATTTGGTAAAAATCGCTATTAAGAACTCGCAAATATATTTTTACCTACATCTGCCCCTTAGTGTCAACAACGGTGACGTTGCAGCATGCTACAAAACATCTGAACTATATGAGGAATGATCTGGAAAGGAACATGCATATATCTAGAAGGCAGTTAGAAAACAATGTCCAAGGTCAATGATGTTCAAGAAGTAGAAACCTCACTTCCTGAATAAAGAAAACTAAATACATCTCAAATGAATGGCAATCCGCACGCTTTACAGGTACACATATACATGATCTGCTGCAGAAATGGAGTCGACTTTAGAAAATACATGACGATGCAAGTTTACCGATTAGAAAAGTACTAACGATCCTAAACACATCGGGATAACATGTCAACACTGGCTTTAAAACATTTTAAAAAGTGGGTTTTCAAAATGTTTTCATAGACTGTTACAGAGCAACACAGTTGTCTTTCCCTTAAACGTAGAAAACATACCCAGCACAATCCTGAAACCGATTTATGATACACCGAACATGCTGGCAAGAGCTGTCACCACAGCATTATTGTTTTGTGTTTCAGAAGGTTCCTCCAGCCATGATAACATAAACACAATGAAAACGCAACCTAATCAGAAAGAAAGCAAACGAGAAGCATGTGTTTCCCTCCCAAGTTGCATTACTTAATGCCAAAGCAGTGGATTTTGCATTTTGGAGCTTTTTGTTCACAAATGCACAGAAATTACAGTTTGGGAAAGGCCGTTGTTTCGGGACGAAAAAGAGACAATTGTTCACCTACAGTCATCGTTCTGAAACTGGGCTTGAATCTGCACTTTCTTTCTCAGTCCCTTAAAAAAACTTATCTTAAGATAGAGAGGTATGCTATGCCTATTAATGCCTAAGGATTAAAGTGGTGTTCAAAGTCTACATGGAGAATTTCAATAGTAAAGATACTCAAATCAGATAATCCATTGAGAAATAACTGAAAAACAGGAACTTAAACCATTAATGATGCGGCTTGACAGGCAGGCCAAAACCAAAAAGGTGCACAAAACGAGATGCAGAATTTAAATTAAACCCCATTGGTGCGATTCATAAAGCAGGGCTTGAAAAACCAAAAACACTGTCCTACAACCACATGGAAACTGTAGTGTTAAGGACACCAGGCGGGTTCAGCTCGTGGATTTATTGGTAAATTCCAGCATATATATATCTCTAGGCAAGCACTGAATACAACTACTATTCCCTCAGCCCAAATCCCCCCAACATTCCACAACTCCGCCCTAAATATCCTCCCAGAATCTTCACATACCTTCCACATGATCGCACCTTCTTACATCACAGCTATCAACACAACACATCTTTTCCCCTTAAAAAAACAAAGATTCACTGTCAACTATGCACACAAAAACTGGAGATTATGTAAGGTACTAACAAAATAACTTTACATGTACATAATGAGTGATAACAAACCCAGTACTGTTACACAGAGATCTGCTTATCACACTAATAGTCACATAACCACTTTGTTGGTTTACCTGGCCTTCCCTTGGAAGATACAGCAATTTCCACCCCTTTGGGACTATTCCTGGGAAACAATCCGGAACAGGATTATTACTTGGAGGACAATCAAGAGCCACTTCTGGTACTACATCTCATCCTTCTACAACAACATGCAGACTTCCATCCTCACCCTCACCATCTACAGCATCCTCACCCTCAACTTCTGCATCACTCATAGCTCCACGACTCACAGCATCCTCCATCACCACACTACCTTTGTCTGCTCCAAACGAATACCCTTGAGAAGCATTCACACACTTGGACATTATTTCTTCCTTCCAACACACCACTACACAACTCATGTGCCAACATTTATCATACTCCAACTGTACAGAATTCCGCAAAACCTTTGATCACCTTCATTGGTTCATAAAACTTGCGAACACCTTTCGGTACTATAATAGGCTTCTTCAATCTCATAATTTGTCCAATCTCAACAACTGTCATTTTACACCTTCCTTTCTTTTCAAAATACTCAATATACGTTACACAACCTTTCTTTCACTCTTTCCCATGACCACTCACTCCCTGTGGACCCTTCTGAAAACAACCAACTAAGATTGCATTTAAATCTCGGAAAATGACCTTCATCAACTCAAAAGAAGTATCAACTGTGGCATTCCACACTGTAGACCTGTAAGACTATACCATTTTAATTACTGGTGCCTCCAAACACGGATCACTCCTCTCTGACAACTGAATAATCCCCTTCAAAAACGTATCAACTCTCTCCACCATACCATGTTTGTGGGGATTACCTAACGATGTAGTATGATGCACCACACCATAATTTTCCAAAAACATTTTAGACTTACCAGACAAAAATTGTACACCATTATCAGTTCTCAAGCTAACAGGCACTCCTTCATTGAAAAATATTTCCTCCAAAAATTTCAGCAGCATTTGCTTTTTCCACCACCTTCACTACTGGCCATCTGTACAAAGAAATGCATTACAACCAAAACAAATTTATGTTGCACTCCCAGTGGCCCCATAATGTCCTTATCAATACTCTCCCATGGTTCTTCCGGGCACCTTACATCACACATGGGTAGTCTTGATTTTGTCAAAGCACACTTAACACACTCTCTCATCATACATTCAATTGCCATATCCATGCCAGGCCACCAATAAAGATTCTTTATGGCCTGCTTCATTCTCACAATTCTAAGATGTCCTTTGTGCATTTGCTCCTCCATAAAATATGCTTTTAAATACTAGGTGGAACTGCTCTTTCATTCCAGGCAATATGTTCTTTTCCCACAGAAAGTTCATCCCTTAACTCCCAAAACACTCTCACTTGTCCACTCAGTTTTCTTCCTCGGCCAACCTGACCCAATATACTCCCTCACTCCACATAATAGTTTGTCATTCACATACCCATCATTCAATGCCTTTAGCCTGATAGCAGGTTTGCTCCCATCACACATCAAAGCAATTTGATAATCTTCACGCTCATCATGTTCACATTCCATCGTTTTATAGGGCATCCTGGACAGGAAGCCTGCCACATTTTCTTCCCAGGTATATATAATCCTGCATACGCATTGACATACGAGCTAACATCACTGATGTATGTACCAACCCTTCAGAATAACCGAACAAGAGGTTTATGATCCCTCCAGATTTCTACTTGCCTACACCATACAAACGTTCTAAAATGGTCTAAAGCCACAAACATGCCAATGCCTCACGTAAAATCACCGAATACTTCCCCTCTACTGGTGATAAGGAACGCGATGTTAAGGCAATTACCTATTCACTACCGTTCTTGGTCCTCTGGCTCAACACAGCACCCAATCTCAGCTTACTGGTATCAGTAGTTATGTTCTATGTGCTAGATTCAAATCCCTAAAGTGCTGGTGCTTCCATTATATCATCCTTGAGCCTCTCAAAATCTTTTTGGCAGTGTTGAGTGCATTCAAAACTATTACCACTTTTCAACCAAACCCTTATGTGAAATTACGTTATAGTTTTGTACAAATTTCATATAAAAAATGTGCAATACCTATGAAGGTTGTATTTGATAACCCAGGCAGTTCTAGCTTGTCTGCTTGGGATTCATTGCATATTCGTAATTAATCCTTTAAATTAGATTTACCGTCAGTGACGCTTTCATTTAGGATACATTAATTCTAGCCAGAGGCTAGGATTATGCCACCAACCCTTCACGATCACCTTGGTACTTATTGCTGGAAAATAGTGACTGACTTTTTGAACCAGTTATCTCTAGTCAACAAGAGCCTGTGTACTCTTTCTACTAGCACATATTAGCTCAAGTTCTCCACCATTATATTGGCATTTACCTTGTGGGCCCTTTGTGGCACGCGCTAATTTCAATGTGAAGAGCAGGAGCTCGAGCCTATCACAAGAATCCTTGTAATCCTGTCCCTAAATGTGGAGAACATTTTTACAACCTGTGACATCATAGGAGCAATTGGAGACACCGACCATTCTCGATGCACTGAGATGCACTACTCACGTCACTATACCGCAGGAAACCTGCATCCATGTTCTGAATGCCAAGACAGAATGCAGAGAACCAAGCTTTTTGTGAGTGCAACGAGAATTCAAGTTGATGAGTCTGTTCTTTGGTGCTGACACAGCGAAACAAAGGACGCAGGTCTGGTGCCTGATACTCTTATTGAGGGAAGTTCATGTGAGTGTCCACATAAAAAAAAAAGAACATGAAATAGGAATACATATTGAGGATGGAGAACTGAAACTTTTTTAGGTGCAACGTTCTAACAAGGAATGGTACTTCGGATAGATTTTTTTGTGGCTAAGCAAAGTATTACTATTTAACATGCTGTATCAATGTATACATTGTCTCCTGTTGGGAATTTGAGACATTATTTAATGTCACCTCCATCTCTGAGGATCACCACCTTGTATCAATTTATGAAGTGTCTTCTGTTGTGGAATGTGGCACATTCGGTAACGTGAGTGGCATCTCAGAGGATCACCTCACACATCATCCTATACAACTTAGCAAGTTACTTTTGCAACTAACGAATTCAGCTTTTTGTGTTGGCTAGTTATTTTAAATGTTACATTGGTTAGTTGAGTTAGTTTCTTTTTTGGCTAGTTGTTTCATTTTTTTCTCACAGATATGGCAGAGGAGGGGGTGAGTACGTTATTGAGACCTGCAAGAGATGGGGCTCTGAAGCATGACCACTGCTACAAGAGGTGAACAAAAGAGGAAACGCAGGCTTATTGTTGTTGGTGAGCGGTCGGATATTTAGTATTTTTTTATTTCTCAAGAAGAGGTTGATGCCACTGCACTTGTCTGTGGGGTGTGGAATAGAAGGTTCAGGCAGGAGGAGTTATGCAGTAATCAAACCAAGAATAATAAAGTGGATCTCCCATTTTAAAGGTTCCAAATAGTTCACATTGGGTCAAGTAAGGTTGTCCTAACAAGGATGCTGGTAGCTAATCTTAGAAGATCATCCAGTGTTTAGAGCGAGAGGACAAGATAACTGATTTACTGATTTCAAAATCAAACATGAAGACAAGATATCCAACTCTTAATTTAAAAATGCAATAATTTCACATTCTGGTAAACCTTCGATGGCTCTCAAAGGATACTTTTCTTTTTCCAACATATGCTAAGCCACACAGCCCAGCCAACGGGGAGGAGAGGAGTAGCAACACAAATTGGGGTACTCAAATAGTGCTTCTAGTGCCTGCATCGAGGGATTTGAAGGAGCCAAGTTTGCCACTAAAGGTATGGGACCTGCTGCATGCACTAGGACGTGGCCATCAACAGGACACTTCCAATTTTTGGATGCTCACAGAAAACCAATGCCAAGACCATCAACAAAACTAGTAAGTAAAGGGGCAGTCCAGCAACACAACAACAGTGACTTCAAAGGACATCTGATCAGAAAATGATGGACCTTGCCAATCAATACGTCACAGACACATTTAACAGGCACAGACATATACACTTACAATTTACACAAGTGCTACGTGTAGTGGCACCCCTTTAGGTGCCTAGCTACTTCTCACACATACACTGGCCTCCGCAAGTAGATGAGTCAGTAATGTTTTGGGTCCTGCCCATTCCCCCAACCCCTCCTCCACCCCACCTTAGTGGAGCTGGACTGACTTGTGCAATGGAAACAAATACACATAATCCCTATTGCCACCTTCCTCCACATGCATAGTAGACTGCACTCCAGTATACATCCCCAGGTCTTCTTGGAGTAACTGCACATGACTTGTGGCAAAGGTAGATTTACTAATGTGGCCCAGGTCGCTCGCGGACCATACAGAGAAACAGGTAGACCTGTTCAAGGTACTTCCAAAATAAAGTGGATGTTAAATGGTTAATTTTTCTGTCTCTAGGAAACAGAAAAGAGGGATATTTGGAAAAAAACCAGGGAAATACATAGACGTATAAAGGAGAGGAGCCAATTTTACACGGGAGATATCTAAAGAAAGTAATTTTTGTCTTAAAAGCAAAAATCATCGGTCTCCAGTCAGGTGTGTTGGCATGGATGATAAGTCTATGGCAAAAATGTCAGTTGGGCACGTGGCTTAGAGAAGTATTCAAATAAAATTATTATAGAAAAATCTTGGCACAAAAGTACCGGAAAACCACTTAACAGATTGATAATAAACTTCCAACGAAGAAAGAGGCTGCAGTTTAAGCTTTCTGAGTTCTTAGTTTAAAATGTATTATTAGCATTTGAAATATATCCAAATTAAAAAGAGACATTTTTCTGCCAGAGTGGTTTGAAAGTTGGATTTCAATACCAAAATAAAACTAAACATCCTGAGGCAGTCCAGAAGTACAAAAAAAAAAAAAAAGACAAAGTGACGAGTAACAATGTGGCCAGCCATTAAGAAGCATCAATAATGGCAGTAGGCAGTAATGAAACCCAATCTTACCAGGAAGTAATTAGGCCCAATGAACCTGGACAGTAACAACTGACAATGGTCAAGAACATCAATGAGCAAAAATTAAAACAAATTATAATAATGGGAATTACCTGGGAAAAGGTAGACCTCGAAGTCCTATTGTACAAGGTTATAAACGGTGCTGTGTCTGGTATCATGACCTGTCTGGAAGCGAGGAGATGTTTAACTGTTTTTTCCCAATAAATAGGTGTGGTCTGAACTTTCTGCAATGACGTGCTTGTTATAAACTGACTCCAGTCCAACCAAAGTGGTACAAATCTTTGGGAAAGGCTATAAGACCCTGGCAAAATTAAAAGGGATCTCCCGAGCAGCATTTGCACCGAAGATTGCCCGCCTACACTCCACGAGTGTTCCGTGAGCTGGCCATTTGTGTTTTCTCTCGAGGTCCCTTCGCGATTCCATGTCCGTCGACTGGTGGCTCCCTGTGAAGGCAACTTTAACTTTAATTGGACTTACCGGGTTGCTCCAGATGTGCCCTGACTCTCCATCGCTTGGGGAGTCCCCAGGACCTTGCTGGTCGGCACCGAAGCATCTTTTCTCTTCCTGCGTGGGTGGCTGTTGCCAAGGCTTGTTGGGTCCAATCCGGGCACCGACACCGCAGCACTCGAATCCTTCGTGGGACAGCTCGAATCCAGCTCCTGGTCGTCGTCGCCGCCTCCTGGTCCTCGTGGCGGCAGAGTCAAGCTTCACCTCTTTGCACCTGAAACACCCGACATCGGTGGGCATTCGTCTATCGTGCTTCTGGTGACTGGCAAGTGACCCAGACTCTGTCCCCTCTGCTTTCAGGTTCTTCTGATCTTCGATCCAGGCTTGGATCACACCGGACACTTTTCTTCTTCCCGGCAGCAGCACTTTGCAACAGATCGCCATTGAAATAAACGACGATTCCCGACACCATTTGACACCTATGTACCCGGCTTCCCTGGGTGAGGTAACTCGAGTACTCCAGTGTTCCCGTGGGTGCTGGCCCTAGAACCCCCTAAGTCTAAAGGGGTTTGCTCAAGGTCCTCTCCAAAGTGTCCTTAACTTCTAAAATCCCAACCGCGACTTTCCCATAGAATAGTACGGGGCTCGCGCCTGTGTTCTCACACTGCACGCATCCCCCAAGGGTCTCCTGTGTCACTACCTTGGGTGGTTCCTTGGGGTCCCAGCGATTCTACGTGCTCTAGGCACTGTGTCTAGTCAAGTTGTGGTTCTTATACCAGTTGCTTAATATATGGTTTGGTCCGCCCCTAGGGCCCACTGTATATTGTGATATTTACTGTCGTTTTAGAACTGTATTATTGTGTATCTTGGACTCTGATCTCATAAAGAGATTAGTAGTGAGTGTTTAGAAATAAATTCATATATTTCGTATATACCTTGTGTGGTTCTTCTTTCATTTAGTAATTCAAGAGGTTATAATATGGTAAACCAAGCTGCTTTACACTCCTTCAAGACTTAGCCTGAAGGCTGCTCTCCATAGCTACCACTAGGATAGCTTTCAATAAAGGATGTCTTTAAACCTATCTTCAATAAGGATTGTTTGGAATGGTGCAAGGTGCCCACTATAACTAGTGGACAGCATATGCCAGACCAACTTCTCACACACTGGTGGTAATTCTAAGAACATATCGATTGTAGCAGAAAGGTGGTAATTCCTGACAACATTCTGTCTGTCCCTGGTTCAACGATAGCAACTCTCTGTTAAATGCATCATGGGTGGCAATCTCTGGAAAAACACTGGAACTGACATAATGGTGATTTTGGCAACCCACTGATCCTAGTACAATCAGGCCTCGAAAACTCTACTTGTCCACTCGCTATAACGTTTCATATTTTATGAGGGTGAGCTATTTTTAGGGCCTACTGGCCTGCTCTGGCGAGAGAACTTGAGCTGGCAAAGAATAGTTGTTCTGTTCAGTCAGAACGTGAAGGCATTTAAATCTTGCTCTTATTTTGTCACATTTATTGTATGTTCAAAGACAGAAGTCAAATGTCTTCTTACAAATTGATGCTTATTTTATCCTGTAGATTGGTATTTACTTTTCTTTTCTATCGGACTGCACAGTTAGAGTATTTGGAAAAGTGAACTGTGTGACAATCACTGTGAAACAAAAAAGGCTGTAGGATATCAGTATTCTTTCTAACACAGCATTTAAATAGCTTGTAAATGACAAAGGTATGATAGAAACAAACATTTTAATATGATCAAAGCAAATCAGAACACTTTACGTGATTTTGAGAAAAACAGATTTTCAATCAAAACAATTATAAGTGAAACTACATGCCAGTGGGATTTTTGTGGCCATTTCAATGGAAAATGAGGTAGTGCACGATCATTTACAGTCAGCATATCATGTTATTGTAATATATTTATTAAGAGTGACAGTTTTTTTAACATTAACTGAGAAACATTCCTTGCTGACCCAGTCCTGATGACAATGCGGTTAGTGAACTGAGAGGCAAGTTAGGTGTCATGTGTACCCTATATGTGGGCTAGATTTGTAGTATACATGGAGCAAACATTTAGTTCATTAAATCAAACAAAATAGTTTTTTTGCAGCAGGCATGTTGACTCACATTTTTGATAATTAAGAACAAGGTGGGTCAGTGAAATTAAAAATATTTGCTCAGGATTGCACAGTTTGAGACCAGTTTATAGTTCAAGAGCATTACAGTTAAGTTGAGTAGAATATTCAAGACACTAGACCTGCAGGTCTGGTAACATTTTTAGTGCCCTGACAATGATGGTAATTAATCTCTGCCAAAATGCTTATCTTGGCACATTTACTGTAAAGCCTGGGAAAATGCAGGCCTGGCAACATGCTAGTCCTGCCACAATGTTGGCGATTTGTTGTAAAACGCTTGCAATCACAGAGCAAACTTGTAGTTATGACTGGAAACATGCTGAACCTGGCACAATTACAGTAATCCCTGGCAACATACTATTCTGCTGCCACTAACCATGACCTTGGGTAAGGGAGGGGGTCAAGAGAGTGAAACATATGTGGAGAAGAAACCATATTAGGGTTTTTTTTCCACCAGAGGGAGCATTAAAGATCTTGATTGGGGATACTTTTTACATAAGGGGACTGTGAAAGAAAAGCCGGAAATAAAAAGTATAGCACTAAGGAATGGGACAAAATGAAATAATGGTGGGATTAGATGGTTGATACGCACAGCTGCGGGCTTTCATCTTCACTGACAATTTTCACCTCACTCTCTTTTGATGTGTTTGATATTACAGACGTTCTTAAAAAGTGTACAACACTGACTATAATTGTTTTCTTAACTATGGAATGCTTTCAATATTTACTAAACCTTAGAAACGCATTCCAGGAAGCTGTTCCAAATGTTTGGGATTTGTTTTTTAAAATTCCAAAGCTGTAATTGCCCTTCTCTATGTATTACATTGTAACCTTGACAACACACAAGCTATCTTTCAACAATCATGTATCCAGGGTCTCTTGAATTATGCGATTGTGTGGATGCTGCGTTTTTCAGCATAATTATAGACTTCATGCATTTGCTACATAATCCATCATCTGCAGCAAATTAAAAAAAGGTATTTTGTTTAACTCAAACAGTTCAAAACTTACTAAAAAGACAGCAACGTGCCGCTGTGCAGTGGAAGGCCCTTTGCAAAGCTTGACTGGTCCCTTTTATGTTGCTATAGTTGGGTGTAAACTGGTGCTAATGACATGCAAGCAATGTCCATCAGTGTTAAAAAGTGTAAAAGTGACAAAATAGGACTGTCATAAAATATGCCGCATTATGCTGCATAGTTTGCCTTCTTGCTGCATAATTTACTCAACCCAGTCACATAATTTGGCCATCCCTTGGCGCATAATTCTAGTGGTCCTGCCTATAACATAGGGGAGGGCCTCTATCAACTGGTGTAAGCGGAGGCAGGAGAGATACAAGGCTTTTAGATGAAATGTATGTGACGCTAGTGCTTCCAAATAGTTTCACTTAGTGACTTGTTTCGATTGCTAGTGCACATGTGGAAAGCATGTAGTTCCCGGCCACCGATCTCTAGTTTAACTAATATATCTAGAGGGAGCAACTGAGCCACATTCTTTGCTCTGCACAGTACTTCCATCCCTGTGCTGCTTACTTTAGGGCACAGTTAGCTACTTCTGACGCACAGTTGGTACACAGTAAAGGCAACCTGTGGAGAAGACCCACTGCATTGCTCTCTACAGAAAAGTAGACAAGCCAAGGGTGAAGTTTAGCTTTGCTAAACGTTTACTATATTTAGAAAGCACTGAGCGTTCCAACTAAATCACAAAATAAACTATAATTAACTTTAAACCAGTTTGGATTTACATGGCCACAGTTGCCCTGCACACCTTTACCCACAGAATACTAGAAATACACCAGGTATTAATGTGATAGAAAATAAATTCAAAAATAAAAATGTAATACAAAACTCATTCAAATGCAATTTCTCTATATAGTAATTCCATAACATTAAACTAGATTCCATCTACATATATCTATTTGCCAACACTATTGCATCCTCTAAGAATATTACATGATTCAAAAAAGTCCCCTTTCACATTGTACTTCAGCGTGGGTATAATTAAAGGTAAAAATGTGTCAGAGTAGTTGTTTTCATCTTTGATACATAATTTCAGCTGTACTCAGTTCTCATCGAGGTGAGTGAACTCTGCTCGCATGGTTTACAGACCATTAGCACAAGATTACAGCACAGCCAATATGTGTTTTGCTGATTAATCTGCTTGTCCTGGGCTACATAATGGAGAAACAGGGGAGAGAAAGAGTATATATGTACATGTACACACACACACACACACACACACACACACACACACACACACACACACACACACACACACACACACACACACACACACACACACACACACACACACACACACACACACACACACACACACACACACACACACACACACACACACACACACACACACACACACACACACACACACACACACACACACACACACACACACACACACACACACACACACACACACACACACACACACACACGTATCTAAAAGTAAAGCAATAATATAAAAGTCAGTTGACTTTTTATTGATAATACCACAAAACCCCTTCAGTCTTATAAAGAAAGGCAGGCAGTTGTCTGAAATAGATTCCAATTCTCACTTGCAAATAAATACATTTAATGTAAGCACAGGAGGGTATAAGCATGTGTTGGCTCGAGTATTTGATTTGCCAATAGCTTTACAATTTATGACCAATCATCTCAACACTGACATTGGTCAGATTAAACTATTTTGCATAAAGCAAGTAATATCAGGTCGTACAAGAGGGGATCATCAGCAAAAACGAAGAATAAAAGGAACGTAGTGGATTGACAACTTGAGAAAACTGTATGTGAGTTAAATATAGACCGTAAACTATACACATTGTTGGTAAATAACAGCAAACACAAGTTTAATGAATCATGTACCATAGGTATAGTAATGTCTGCCGATCAATTGGCCCCTCTATTGTTTGCCATTAAATATTAAGACACTGTGAATGTAAGAACAATCTAATTAAAGAAAGAGGAGTACTACACTGATACGTTCAGGAATTGCATATTCAAATCTACTTCAAAATGTGGTTTCTTAATAAGTATAAATGAGATATTTTTGCTCTGCAATTGCACATCTTTTTTAATACGTAATTCATATAATAGATTGTCTGTTGTAGTCCTGATTAGATCTATGTAATTAATAAATTAGCATGTCATCCAATCTGATGATGTGTGACTTCTAATGAGGCAACTTGAGTCATGCTTAGCTCTATGTATTAAGGAGCATTCATTTTACTAAATCTAATGGAGTTTGAATCTTTAATGCTGAATCAATTATGCATTTTTAATTATGAGTGGATTGTCTTTGACCACTAAGTAAACACGTTGTGATGTTTTGCAATATAAAATATATGGTATCTTTATTTATTTGCACCTTTATTAATATTAAATATATGAAGGAGTTCTAAATAGCTCATGATGTGCAGAGGTTTTGATTAAGATAGTGGCGCCAATGAACTGGTTAGCAGCTTCGAAATTTAGGGGCTGTGGATTCAATCCCTACCTTGGACAATGTGAAAGTCTGGATTTAAAGATCTTCTAATGGGATCTGTTACGTGTAGTATAAATTACAAGATGAGATCCCCTTTTTGATTGGCTAATGATCAGTAAGGTATAAGTCTTTATATTTTCGCATATGATGCATCATTGCATAATGGTTAACAATTACAATTCAATTTGAATTTGGAGCTCAAACCAATGCGAATACTTTTTTGTGTTTTATTTTCAGACTTTGTATCATGGAAGTCAGTATTGAAGCATAAAACAAAGATGACATTAAAGCATTTCCTGAAACCTAGAACCTCCTTGGCATCCTTTACCCCTTTCCTCCCCAAAACCTTAAAAACCTCTTACCGCTCTTTACCTTTACCCACCACTAAACCTTTAAAACCCTTTACCTGTACCCACCTCTGACCCCTAAAGCACCTTAGCCCCTTTACTTCTACCCACAACAGAACACTAAAACCCCCTTGGCATACTTCACGTCTCTCCTCCCCTGAACCTAAAAAAAAAAACCTTAACCGCCACTAAACTTTAAAAACCCTTTACCTGTACTCACCGAGCCATAAAACCTCTTACCTCCCTTTATCGCTACCCACCCCAGAACCCTAGAAACACCGCACCTCCCTTTATCTTTACCCACCCAAGAACCCTAGAAACTCCTTACCCCCTTTACCTCTAGAACTGCAGAAACCCCTGACTTCCCTTTACTGTACCCACACCAGAACCCTAAGATCCCTTGGGACCAGTTACCACTTTCCTCCCTGAACCCTAAAACCCCCTTACCTCCTTTTACCACAACCCACCTCTGAACCCTAAAACACCCTTACCATTACCCACCCACAAAAAAAATCCTTACCTTCCTCTACCTCTGCTCACAGCTAAAGCCTGTTATCATATTACCGCCCTTTATCTCTACCCACCCCTGAACTGTAAAAACCTCTTACCTTCCTGTGAGAAGTTGGCCTGATGTATGATGTCACTAGTTATAGTGTACACCTTATATCAGTCCAAATACCCTTATGGTGATTGGTTGTAAAGTCAACCTTATAGACCAGCTATCCTAGTGGTAGCATGGACAAGAACAGTCTTAGGCTAAACTCTGAATGGCATGTGAAGCCAGCTGTGATACCATATATAATCCCTTGAATACCAAATGAAAGGACACCACAACAGATATATATATAAAATAAAGTGTATTTATTCTAAGCAACCCTCAGCACTCTTTATGAGATTAGAGGTAAGTACAACACAGTCTTATTTAAGCATACATTAAGTCACACAGGTAAGTAATACAGTTAGGCCCTAGGGGCCACGCAAACCATATACTAAGTAAGTGGTATAAGAACCACTGTCACGGAAATAGAATAGGCCTAGGCTTAGGGAATCGCTGGGGCTACACTACACTAGCGTTAGTTAGGAAGTGGGAGGCCCACGGGATTCGTGTGCAGAGTGGAAACACTCACGCGTAATGCGTAAAAGTCAATAGCAATAGTACAGTTTAGAAAACGGTAGATTTAGGACACTTCCGGAGTAGCTAGGAAGTTGAGACTTGAAAACTAGACACTAGGATAGTCACTATCCTGATGAGCACCGGAGTACCCAAGTTACCTAGCCCACAGGCTGCGGGTGCATAGGGGTGAAGATGCGTCGTTTTCGTCGTCGACTCCTATGGATGCCTGAAGAAAGATGCTGACAGGCAGTCAGTGAAGAGTGTCCGGTGGATCCCAAGGCTGGGATCAAGAAGAGAAGAAACCTACAAGCAGAAGGGACAGAGTCAAGGTCACTAGCCAGTGACCACGTGGAACCAGGAAGGAACCAGGCGATGTCGTGAAGATTGCAGGTGAAGGTGAAGCTTGTCGCTGCAGCCAGGAGGACCAGGAAGCGTCGAGGACGACCAGGACCAGGAGGCGAGCTGTCCCACGAAGGCTCTTGCTGTCGGCGGCGTCGAAGTTGGACTAGGACTCACCAAGCCTTGGCAAGCGGAACCCACGAAGAACGAAGGACTTGCTTCTGGTGCAGACCAGGAAGGTCTGGGGTGCTTCTTCTTTGCAGAGAAGCGGGAGCCAGTCTGGAGGAGCCCAAACCAGCGCAGAAGATTTCAGGGTGCGTCGTCACAAAGGCCACTAGCCAGCGGGCAAGCAACCGGACAGACGCGGCAAGCAGGAAAATGCTGAAGGGCCCCACGCAGGACTCGTGGAGTGTGGGGGGCTGATCTTCGGTGCAGATGGTGCTTGGGGTTGGGGCTTCTCAATCCCCGGTGCACAACTTCGAGGGTACCTCAGAAGCTGCGCTTTAAGTTACTAGCCACTTTTTCCAGGTAGCCGGTCCCACGTCGCTCGTCGCCTCCACGGATCTCAGCTCTGCTGTAGATGTGGATCAGGGTCGGAGAAGTCTGGAAGTCAAGGCTCTGGTCAGGCTCTGCAGTCGGTTCCTCGTAGAACGTGGGCAAAGCAAAGGGTAGTCTCTTGATGGTGCCTGTTTGCACAGGGTAGCCACTCCTTGGCTACAAGGGAGATTCTTCAGTCTTCTTCTTTCGTCGAATGTCGAAGGTCCAGAGTTTCTGTTCAAGTTTGCAGGTTTAGGATAATCTAAAGTCTTGAGGCCCAACTCCCACTCTTATACTAATCTGGGGGGCTGGGATACCTGCTAGGTCACGCCTTATGGGTGGGACCTCGGAGGGGGTGGTTACACCCACTTCCCTTTGTCCAGTTTCGCGCCAGAGCTGGGGCTGGAGTGCCCCAGCGCCGGTTTGAACTGGACTATGCAAGGAACACCTTGTGTGCCCCAGGCATGTCTCATTCCTTTCAGCCCACCCTGCCCCAATACACTAAAGGCTGTCTGGGGAGGTGCTAGCACCTCCCCAAGCAGGAAACCTATTGTCCAGGCCTCCCTGGCTGGGATCACTCCCAGCTGCCGGAGGTCAGACTTGTGTCGTGGCAGCAGCATCCATTTTGTGATGCTGAGGCTTTGGTCAGAGGCTAACAGTTGAAGTATGATTTTAACATGTCTTTCCCTCTAGAAGGGGGGAATAATATTCTCATGTCCAGAAATGGCATGGGGGTATTATTCCACAGTGTTAGACACCTTACACAACATGTTTCGATAAAGCCAAACCATAGTTACCATAACCGTCTAAGATTATAAGGCACTTTAAGAGTATATGGTAGGCTATATCATAGAACAGCTATAAGGACAAGGTTCCGAAAGCTGCAGACAGGCTCAGCTCATGCTAGAGCACCATCTCACATGTTACCAAGCACTCTGCCTCCAGGATTGTCAAGGCCTGCCATAGGAGTGACTGATAGGTACACATGTGTCTATATGTAAGTTAGGTATAGGAATACTACACCTAAGCAAGGGGTGATTACACGACCTTGCCCCAGCTGAGTGATCAGCCAGTTGTGTCAAAATGGAAGGCCAGGCCAGGGGTGGCATAATACATGCTGCAGCCCCTGGTAGGCCTAGGGTACACCTATGCCCTGGGTACCTAGGGTACACTGTACAGGGGCCAATAAGGTGATCCTATCCAAATGGGTTATGCACCTAAAGTACATAGTATTAATTTAGAGAGAGAACAGCAGGGCTGTGGGTCTGATTAGCAGGCCCACAGCCACATCTAAGTCGAAAACCAGTAAAGCAAAAGCAAAAAGTGGGGGTGAACATAGAAAGCAGACCCTACTCTCCTACACTTCCTTTACCTGGATCTCTACAAGCCCTGAACCCTAAATACCCCTTACCTCCCTTTACCTCTAGCAGTTCCTGAACCCTAAAAAACCCTAACTCTCTTTACCTCTTCTTCCCCTGAATCCTAAAGAAACGTTACCACAAACTGCCTCTAATCCCTAAAACCACCCTGTAAAAGTTGGGTTATTATCTCAGGGAGTAAGTACGCACCTCAAGAAATAATCACTTCTTGTTAGGGTAAACCACTGAACTCACTAATTAAACCCGAGCTCACCCCTGGTAGCTATGGCACAGAGAAAATGGGCTTAACTTAGAGGCAATGTGTAAAGTAATTATACAGTACTAAAACAGCATTAAAGTTGAAACAATAAAACTTCCAAAATGATTAGAAAAATAGAGTAAAATGTAATAAACAATAATACACCAACATCACAAAATCCAATAAGGGGAACTGGAGATATGATTTTTTAAAGCTTTAAGTAAAAATAGCACCAAGAAGCAGAAAGTGCCAATGATAGTCATGGTAGTGGTAGCCTGGGACCTAGGCGCAATTTGACGCTGACCACAATGGAGCGCAGGTCGGAAACACCATCCAGGTTTGTCCTGTCAAAGATTTTACCTTGTGACTTTAGTCTTTAAAGTCCTAGTCCACCACATTATTACACTTCTAAATCCCCCCCGGACACCAGGAAAGGCACTTAGAGACTCACAAGATGGCACACAGAGACCAGTGGAGGTGCCACTGATCAGCTGGACAGTTGCCTGAAAGGTCTATTGGAGCTTGTTGTATCCCTATAGCTTGAACAGGAGCCCAGCCTTCTGACCCTTGGAGTCCACTTCTTTGTCTTGGTACAAGAGGGAGGAGGTCCAGTCCTTTAGGTCTCTCCTCAGGTCTCGGACAGCAAGTTCAGTCCTCTTTTGATCTTCCATAGGTCAAAGAGTGTTTGGACGTGGGTTGCTGGAGAATTCACATTTATGCCTGGCTCAAGTTTGTAGGCGAAAAGGACCCTTGAGGATGCCCTAACCAATTGGGTATGACACCCTGAGCTAACCCTACCCACTTTGGGTATTTTCAAGATGGCTGAAGTCTTTGGCTGCACTATATGTGGGATCTGAGGTCTGTGGGTGTGCATAGCGAGTATACTATTGCAATCCCATTGTACTCCAACACCAAAATCCAGTTTTAGCCGTTGCCTGCCCCCTATCAAACACAGAGACAAAAGGGTTGTAAAATCAAAGCTAAGCTTTCAGCAACCAGACAGTGGATACAAACTACGTGTTTTGGCATTCTGTTTCCCTTCTTTGAAGTGCACCTCAAATGTTATATGTGAAACCCCAGCAGAACTATCTAGAAGGATGTTACATTCAATCAGATTTGACACTCTAATGTTTAAGAGGATGCTTACAACCCTACCTTAGTAGTTGCTCTAAACAAGTTCCGGGGCAGCTCTCCCTCCTGCTGAGGATGGTGCCTGCCATACTAGAAAGAGAGGTAGACCCAGCTGTAAGCTAGATTTGCCTGTGACAGTGGAGGATCCCTTGAAGTGCACCAAGGGTTTGGGCAGAGCCCCCAAGCAATCCTGCCAAAGTAGAGGACCACAACCCCCACACCCAAGTCTCAATGCTCCTGTCCTGGGAGCAGTTCACACCTCGCCATCGAGGAGTCACCAAGCTTCCAGGTGATGGTTAAATACTTATAGAAAGGTCTCCGGAGGCTTTAGGTAGGCAATAGGTAATTTTCATTACTAGTTAGACATTATTAGACTTTACCATTAAATTGGATTTTAACTATTAAAAAAAGTGCTTAAAATATTTCTCTAGCTATTACCAATCTGGAATTAGATTTATATGGTGTAATAATATAATTCAGTGTTTCTCTATGGAAGCAACCTGCCTTGCTACAGTGAAAATAGCTTTTATGCTTTTTACTGTAAGGAAATGTGGGATGCTAAACTTCTACATGTCCTACTTTTAAATGGCCTGCACCATACACTATAGGCAATATGACATGCCTTAGGGGTGACTAATTATTATTTAAATGGAAGGTTTAGGCCTGTCTAAAGGGTCTAGTTTGACAGGTCCAACTGTTAATTTAAAACAGCACAGCCAGGCTTCAGTGGCAGGCCTGGAAACAGGCTTTACTCTGTCACTGAAGTGGTTGGCACAACGAGTGCTGCAACACACTGGTGACATTTAACTTACAAGCCCTAGGTACTCTGTGGGCATCATATACTAGGGACGAAGAGAAAGTTAGTGCAGGCCCCGATTACGTCGAGACTCGACTATGGGAACGCTCTGTACCTCGGTCTCCCATACTTTCTCCTTAAGAGACAGCAAGTAGTGCAGAACTCGACGGTGAGATGCTACTCAGACTCCCACCTAGGTCCCACATGCCCCTCACCTGATGGCCCTTCATTGGCTCCCGGTAAAAAAGAGGGTGGTCTTTAAGGCTATGGTCCTTATGAACAAGGCCCTGTATGGGACGGGCGTGACCTATCTCAGTAAGAAAATCAGCGCATACATCCCTACATGCACCCATGGCTCTTCCTCGGCGTTTCTGGCAAGGGTGCCCTGTATCAGTCTCCTCAGACTAGGTGGGAGATCCTTTACCTATCCGGGACCACTCTTTTGGAATAGACTCCCATTAGAACTTCGGCTAGTACACAGCCTGGATATTTTCAAGACGAAACTAAAAACCTGCCTCCTAAACAGCTAATCCAGTTGTCTGTTTGATCTCCTTCTGCCTAGTGCCGGGACACACTGCTGAGTAGCTGTGCGCTTTACAAAACAATATAACATAACGTATAGGTAAAGTAAGTAAGCCAATTAGGCATGTTTTACCAATTTTCCCATGTTGAAAGGATGAGCATAAGCATTTTACGATTGGTTAGCAGTAGTAAAGTGCATACAGTTCTATAGCCACTAGAAATTCAGTTTAGCAAAAAAGCCAAAAAGAAAATTGGGTGACTCTGCAGAAAGGGCAAATTTCCAACACCCTCTACCTACTTTTATCTCTACATGCCCATTGAAGCCTAAAATAATCATACCACCATTTACTCCTACCCAACACTGAACCCTAAAAATCCTTTAAAACCCATGCTATCTGGTACCCCTACCCACCCCTAAATGCTAAAAATATCTTTACTGCTCTTACTATCCTCTTCGTTAACCCACACCTGAACCCTAAAACCCCTTAACACCCAGAACCCTTATAAATAGAAACATGTTTTATTCACATTTAAATCAATTACTTTGCAGAATGTAAATAACTTGTAAATTACAATAAAATATACTTGCCCACTGATTAGATGCCTGCCTTTCTATTTCACTTCAAAAGTATGCAATTTTATACATTTATCAGAACCTGCGGACTACGGGCAATTTGTGTAAGGTCAATCGAAAGTCCCCAAGACTTTCCCTGTCCCCCACAGAAACTGAATGCCTCATACGCCCCACAGTGACTTGTCAGTTAGGGTTGTGGAACATCCTAACTTGACTGTGGCATTTTATAGGATCACTGGCCTGGCCTCCAAGAACTGGTGTCAGCATAAGCATCTAGTGCCTCTTCCTGCTTGCACCACGCCCAACCACAGCAGGGGCAATTATTGATTGACATTTCCCATGGCGCGGGACGCGTTTGGTTGTCTGCTGCCTGCTTTGTTTGCCACACCACACGAGGGAGGAGGAGTCAGCTGCCAGCTGACCCATGCCACGCAACATAAAGGTGCTGGACATTTACCGCGGCGCCAAGGGCGGGCCCATCGACACCAGTCAGCGACCGGAGGTGGCTGAGCTGGGCCACCCCTCTTGGCTTTTCTGCTCTCTGCCCCTGGAGACTCGACACTTGGGCCAGGACCTGGACCTATGAAAGATTGCCGGGATTGACATCCGGAGAATTAGAGTTTGAAGGTTCTACTTGGAGACCGGCGCAGGTAAAAGCCCCATTTTTTCTCATACCTGTGTGTGGGCTCTATGTTTGACCTGCTGGCTCTAGCCCTTCTTGGTGCTCTTGGTGTTCACTTTGCAGTGGAACGCCCATTCCCTTTGTGGGATCCCAACAACTTTCATTCAGTCAGTCTGTCAGCTGGCCCACTGGGCATTTTTGGATCTAGTTGGGGGTATTCCTGAAAGGGGTGTTGGGCTGTGTGCTGTTACAATGGGCAAACGTAGGCAGGCGGGATCCACCATAAAGGAACCCGTGAACGCGATGACCCGTGAACACGGTGACCACCATGGAAGTTTTTTCTGCGGCGAGCAGTCGAGGTTCTGGACAAAGAAATTGAACTGGCCTCCTGGCGATTGTCTCGATCCCCTATTACCCGTCCTCACCAAGTTATTTTGCTCCCTTACGGCCAGTGTCATCAGCACTGGTACCAGCACAAGTTCTTTGTGATGGTCAGACAGATGTTGCACAAGTTTTGGCCGGGGCTGCTTGCCTGCATATGTCAATCCCCCCTACACAGGATAGTGTTCAGTCATCAGCGCCTCGGAAGGTTTGAATAGTCCCAAGTTTGGGGAAGGGAGCAGGGGGAGCAAAGAGGAAGTGCCCTTCATTGGGGGGGCCTTGCAAAGCACAGGAAGGTCCACATTCTAATTCGACAGTGTCCAATGCAGAGACTAGTACGAATTTGACACTTTTGCTCGATAAATTAAAGGGAGCATTACTATCTGTGATAGACTCCACATTAGAACTAATTTTAATTCGCTTATCTGCAATTGAAAATAACTTGACCAAACTGACTGCTTCACTGCAATGGGATTATACGACACCGCTCACATGTTCTCCAACTTAAAGGGTCAGGATAAATAGTTCAATGTGGAAATGGATTGGAGCCTGGCCCCAAGCATTTTCCTAGGCCTGAGACAGACGCAGTTACGCAGCGAATGAGTCATCCTGTGCTTAAAGCACTCCCTGCTACCGCAGCTTCAGCTCTGAACAGTATAGAACCATTGGCACAGTTAGCAAACCGCACAGTGGGAGGCTCTTTGAATCACCAGACTCAAGGCCCTGGAGGTAGCAGGTCAAACAGCTTTCCTGATGAAAGGCGGGATGGGATGTTTCCAGGAGAACCCGGCAACCTTACCCAGAATTCGGGTCCTGTCCACCTGCCACCAGAGTCGACTCCGCTTGTAGTGGTTTTTGCTAACATTCCCTGGCGTGACCCGGGCACCAAGGAAGACTTTGATCAATTGAAGAACAAGATTGTGCACTAGTTAAACTCAAACATTGCCCCAGGGTGGAAAATCACATCATGTTGTACAGGACATCTTGGGTGGGCAGTGCCAAGAAAGGCTTGGCTGGGTTTTGCTTTATGATCAACTTCAATAACCCTTTTATGGTAAATAGTATTTTATGTTCTGTTGCACAACTTGAACCATCCACTGCCTTCATTTGGGAACTCAAAGGGGTGGCCTTATGATGACAGTCATATGATTCAGAATGAGCCAACGTTAGGTGTAAGCTTGTCAAACAGGTTTACGCCGCTGAGCTCACTAGAATCCATTGATTGACTTTGTGTTGACTCACTGGATCTAGCTGTACTCCCATTCCAGGGGGCATTACGGTCATTGGGCCCGGGTTCCCAAGTCTTTAAGGGGTGCAAGTTTATTTCTTGGAACATTGAAGGGCTTGTGAGTAATATTGATGATCCTGACTGGTTGCTTTTTGTTAAGGGCTATGATGTAATATGCCTTCAGGAAACCTGATTTGTTGAAAGGCTATAAAACTTTTTTCGTGTCAGCTACCCCCTCCATGTCAGGAATAGCGAAGGGTGGTCTGGTAACTTTTCTCTCATTAGCAGTTTGAGGCAGCCTTGTTAGACTGTCCCACACCTCCTCCATTTTACACGCAATATTATCATCTAGCGGGACAAACAAGCTCCTGCTTTCAAACTTTTATAATGCGGAAATTGCCCAAATGAAAGCATAATATCACACAGTTGGGCACCTTACTGAGGAATATCACTTCGAGCGGGCAGAAGTATTCTAATGTATTTACAGAAGGGGACATTAACATTCACATGTGCAGGGACATTAGGCGTGGGAGGGTGAACGCCATCGGTTGTGCGCCCCAATCTGGTTTGTACATGGAACATACTCCTCAGGGCTATATTCTAAATGCTATTTTGCTCAAATTTGACCTAACATCTGCTATGAACAAGCTGCCTCCGGAGAAAACAGATATTTACCCCATTTTTACCGGGAGAGGGTGTGAGACCATTATTGACATCATCTTTGTCTCTACACCATTTTATTTTTATATGCTGGACTTTTCCATTAAGGCGAGCGCACACAGCGATCATAACCCTGTGTGCGTCTCAGCAGGATTGCCCCGCGTAATCAGGCAAATTAAGGAGGGTCTGGGGGAAGAGATTGAAGTGGGGTCAAATTGTCCCAGAGCAGCTCCATGAGTCCCTTCTAACTCAGTGTAACAGGGATTTTGCTATTTGTTTAGACAGTGAGGCCAAACCATTGGATATCATTGAGGTTTTGAAAGAATGTCTGGTGCTTTAGCGAATCTATTGCGGGCTCCGGGCAGGGGCTCATCGCACTTAGAACTGAGATTGTTTAATTCCGAGTGCTCCCGTGTTTTTAGGAAATTGAAAGAGGCGCTCAGAGTGACACCTTGTGACCTTTTGTTTGTTAAGAGCCTTCGAAGAGCCTACAAGGCTGCCCTTGCAAACTGTACGTCTGCCCTGAGAGAAGAGACTTGGACAGAACTGGTAGAGGCCAGTACCTTAGGCAACAGTTCTAAGTTTTGGAGCATCATTAACAGCCCCTTTTTAGCAGGTGACACTGGCAACTTAATGGATGCCCACATACTAGAGGATGATTGGGTAGGTCAAATTGAGGGCATGTTCCAGTCTGACCAAACCTCCAGGGAAGAGTGGGAATGTGTGGAAGGTAAATCCAAGGTTGTATTTACAGCACAGGAGGTAATTATAGGACTTTCCCAAAACAAGGTCCCAGGCCCCGGGGGGATCCCGCCAGACCTCTACATTGCGAATACGGAAACTTGGGTGCCTGTACTTAAAATGCGTTGGTTCTGGCTGGGCGCCTGGACTCTTGGGCCCTATCAATCATTGTCCCTGTTTTTAACAAGCATTTGCAATGCAATAGGTCTCGCAGTTGTGAGAGTTTGAGCTATTGGCATTGTAAATGGCAATGCCTTTTATTTACGTGTTGGTTTTTAAAACATAAATAAAAGGCATTGTCATTTACAATGCCAATAACAAACTCTCGCAATGCGAGACCTATTGCAATGCAAATGCTTGTTTGGTATTTCACATGATATAGTCTGCCAATGCTTGTAATTGCTCTTCTTGAAACTGCATTATAAAAATGTTTGTCAACTGTAGTTTCTGTAATATATTTGTGGTATATGCAACGTCCTTGAGCTATGCTACAGAAAACTGCACCAATATATAAACATCACACAGTGTTGATTGTGAAGGCATATGAAATAAATCTGTTTGATTTTATTTTTAGTATATGTGTTTTGTTCTTTGCATTCTGAAGGCACAGGCTTCTCAAAGGAGTGGGGTGTAATTAGAGACGTTGGAGGGCCTTTGCGCTCACATTAACGTAAAATATACTGCCTTTTTGACTGGTATCCCTCATCTACAGAGGTAGGAGAGCAGATATTTAAATGAGATCGAGTTATTTTATAAGCTGTCACTCCACTGTGGTACCGATCCCGACTAATTCTGACAGCCACATTTCTCTTATTTGACTACAAACGGGACTATAAAGCTAACCAGCTCTAAATCTTGTACCTTGCCTGGAGTACTTGACCACAAACCACCTAATCATCACTACCGTCCTCAAAAAACCTTTAAGTGACTTCTTTAGGAATTCATGAAGGCAGGAGGATAAGCACAAGCAGATACATCAACTTGGCTCTGAGAAGTGAGACAGATGAGCAGTGGAGATCTGGGGGAAGCGTGGAACATTTCCTCTTAGGCTAGCAAGCCAAGAAGTGTGATGGTGAAAGAGAAGGAATTCACTGAGAATACAATGGTCCTGACGTCAGGCTTATCGCATGCTAATGAGTACCATAAACACGGTAATGTGCGTTCTACCCCATCCATTTCAGGTAAGAAACCACATAAAACAAGCATTGGCATAGCCAATAGGTCTCGCTTTTTGGACCTTATAAGTATTTAGTTACGCAGCGCAATATCCTTGGTGCAACAACAACTGTTGCATTGCTAAACACTTATAAGGTCCCAAAGGCGAGACCTATTGGCTATGCCAATGCTTGTTCAATAACGCAAGCATGTCGGCCCCTATATGTACAGATAATAAAGCAGTCAGTCTGGGCGAGCGTAGAGGAGAAGCTATAAGAAGCTATTTCCAGATCCTCTGTGAGACACCGGGGTCTGTGGTCTGAAATGGAAGCCTTGGTCAGATGGGAGGGCATGGAAATGTTGCGCTCCCGTGAAAGAGCTGGCAGGTGATTGAGGTCCCCTCTTAGGGGCCAAAGAGACTCTGAAAGCAGTGCCCCTCTCTTTAACACCACCACACCAGTGTGACTCAAGTAACAACTGCCAGGTCTTCTAGGTGCCCAGAACAACGTCCCAGTGAAAGCACTAGACTTCACTGGCACCAAAGGACGTCATTTGTGTATAGTTGACGCGGCAGGCCCTTGGGCTATGGGGGGGCAGGGGGGGGGGGGGTCTCTCAGTGGTGAGCTTGAGTCACTTCCTGAGGTCCACGTGCCCTACCTTACAGGTCGGATTCAGAGTAAGCAAAACAACTGTTGTGTAAATGCCGCTTCTGGTTCTTGGGGACCGGAGGCACCCCCACTTTATCATTTGAGAAAATTTATGTTCAAGCCACGAAAATGGGAACTGCATTTCCCGGTGAATAAAAGTGCCAGCACTCTGAAACTTTTTTTTTGCCATCACGACGCAAACGAGCAGTTCATGTCAGTGACGATTAGATGGGGGAATCAATAAATATATACAGATGTGTATGGTAATGAGGTCCCCGTGGCATCTTGTTAATGTTCTCAGTTTACAGCTAATAGCTAAAGCACATGCTGAAAAATACATTCGCTCATGTTCTCCTACTGGGGTGTGTGTGTGTGCGCGATGTGGAAGAAGAAAGAGGTAGGGGGTGTGTGCATCAGAGTGCAAGTGTGTGTGTGTGTGAAAGAGAGAATGAGAGAGGGAAAGAGTGTGTGAGCGCGTGTGTGTAGACATGCAGAAGAACGCATGTGAAAGACTGTGTTTATATGTGTGAGAGGGCGTGAGAGAGAATTTCTATGTTTGTGTGTTGGAGAGAGAGAACCGAGAAGGAACTAGAGGCAAACAGAACCAGGTGTGAGAGAGGGTGTGAGAGAGTGAGAGAGAGAGTGAGAGAGAGTGTGAGAGAGAGAGTGTGAGAGAGAGAGTGTGAGAGAGAGAGTGTGAGAGAGAGAGTGTGAGAGAGAGAGTGTGAGAGAGAGAGTGTGAGAGAGAGAGTGTGAGAGAGAGAGTGTGAGAGAGAGAGTGTGAGAGAGAGAGTGTGAGAGAGAGAGTGTGAGAGAGAGAGTGTGAGAGAGAGAGTGTGAGAGAGAGTGTGAGAGAGAGAGTGTGAGAGAGTGAGAGAGTGAGAGTGAGTGAGAGAGTGAGTGAGAGAGTGAGTGAGAGAGTGAGTGAGAGTGAGAGAGTGAGAGAGTGAGAGAGTGAGAGAGAGAGAGAGACGCCCTGGGAGCCGCCTGAGCTCTGTCAGCCGTGACTCTCGCTTCCAATGCGAGCTTACCTCCTACCTTAGTGACGTCTCAGTAGTGAGCCAATGACAACACTTATAAGTCGAGTAACACCGTGGGAGAAAAGTTACGCCACGGGTGTCCCGAAACAGCAAGCAGCAAGACTGATGCACCACCCACATCTTCAGCCCTCGTCGATGTAAAGTCCAGGCGCCCTGAGAACCTTTGCAAAGTCGCAGCTTTAAAAACAATCAAATAAAGTAATGAAAAGAAGCATTGGCCGCGCGGCAGTAAAAGTAACGCCGCGCGGCCGTAAAAGCGAAAGTCGTCGCAATCGCGATCACTCTGAAAGCGAAAGTGATCGCGATGACGCGCTAAAGCAGCAGGGGGAGGGGCATGGTGCTGAAGGCTGGCGCAGGAAAGGCAGATGGCTGGGCGAGAAGGGAGGGGGGAATGCGAGCAGCAGCTGTGCGCGTGCACGCCATCGTGTACTGTAGCTTGTAGCCAGCACAAAAGTGTGGGTAGCACTTCGAAACCCACCTACTAAATGTCTCGCCAGACCAGCGCATGCGCTGGATCAGGCAAGACCTAATCAATCACGGCCACAACAATGGCACAGTAAACACACCACACAAAGTAAAAAAAAATGTTTTAAAAAGGAGCTCTCTCTGCCAAGGAGGGCGTCAGCACGGGTTCTGAGCAAGATTAATCTGTGCAGATGGAATAACGCTGTGCTTGCAAATTGCACACAGTAATTTTCACACGCTGTCTCTTCGCGCTGCTGCATCGTAACAAACCCAGCAAAGCCGACGCTGAGAAAAGCAACTGGCCATTAACAATTAAACATCAAACTTCGTAAGCGCTGACAGCGGGAAGAGCTCAGAAGTTGAAAGTGATGCTCACGTCGTCACCCGTTAAGTTGTTAGTACAAGACGATTAGTTAAGGAGCTGCAGGCACCCGGACCAGACGCCCTTCAGATCATCTCTGAAAATGCGTGGGGGAAGGACATGAGCGGTGGCGCCAAGAGCAACAGAGCAGACAACTGCACACTGAGCTGTGGGAAACCCCATTAAATCTAAATCATCAAAACATGTGTGGGGGGAGGCTTCATCCACCTAGCATTCATGGACCTGTCCTCAGCATTCAATTGTGTGAATAGATCAAAGCTTTGACAGACTATGCTTTCTATTGGTATTGACAAGAGACCTTGTTCTGTTTTTAAAGGACCTTCATAGTGATTCAGAAGCGGTTGACCATTATTCAAAAGATGTCAAAGTGACTCGCAAATATGCCATCAGGAGAGGGGTGCGCCAGGGGTGTATTTTGGCACATTTCCTTTTTAATCTGTATATTCACTCCCTGGAGAAGGTACTCTTCAATTTAAAAGCGGATTGCCACCAGGTGGGTAAGCGTAGTCTGCCGGTCCTTTTTACGTAGATAATGTTGTTCTCATGGCGAGGAGAGCTAGGGGCCTACAACTTCTGTTGAATTCTTTTGTACATTTTATAGAGGACCTGGACTTGTTGGAAACCACAGTAAATCATGTGTAATGCAGGTGGGTCCTCGCTAAATTAATCCTTATACTTTCAAGATAGGAAATATGTCAATCCCCAAGACAAATGTTTTCTCATATCTGGGAGTAGTGTTGGACAATGCCCTGAGCTGACGGCCCTTGATTAGTCCAAAGAAAGAGGACCTGCCTAGAGCGACTCCTGCAGTCTTTAACTTTGCCTCCAGATTGGGTGGAAAACCGATCGAGGCCCTCCTGAAGATCTACAGAGCTAAATGCATTGCAGTGGTCTCTAATGGGAGCGAGATCTGGGGCTACACTGGGCAGGAGGCACTCTAAATCATTAAAAACACCTTCTTGAGATGGGTGCTCTCTTTACTGCAGAGCACTCCGTCGTATGTTGTGCATGAGGAGCTGGGGATGCCCTTTCTTACTATTGAGCTGGCCTTTCGTCCTCTGGCTTTGTAGATGAAGATTTGGACCAAGAAAGAAAACGCCCAGGGCAAGGACATTTCAAGAGATTGCCTTTCCCTTGATTATTTCAAACGTATCTGTTGGTTAAAGTACGTTAGAAAACGTTTTTACAGCTTAGGAAGGGCAGATCTATTTCACAACCCGGAAGCGATATGTAGGAGGGATCTAACTTGACTGAAAGAGCGTTTTATCTAAAGGCGCCCTTGGGATAGAGCGGAAACAGAGCTGAGAAAGTCTAGTGTGCGCAGGTATATTGCCCGGAAAACTGTGTCAACTATTGAACCTTATCTTTTAGGGGTTAAAAGTAACCATGACTAGATTTCAGTTTGATCTTTTTCATTACCTTTTGGCCAGACCACATGGCGCCCCCAGAGGGCAGTGTCTTATGCCCTGTGGCTGCGAAGGACAGTCTCCTCAGGACATGATTTTGTGGTTTTTACGTGGCTCCCAGAAAGTCCATTATTATTCGTATCCTTAAAAAAGCTTGTTCTAAGAGAGTCAGACCTGCTTTTTTGTACAACTTATCTCAAGTGATTCTGTACTGTATTCGCTTAGCTCTTCAAGGGCCGCCATTCGGCTTAGGTCCAGTTGTGACTAAACTCGATAGTGGGATACATTTTTCTCTCTGTAACTAGGGGGTCATTACGGTTTTATTGCATTGGCTTTTCTTTTATATAAATGACCATGTTTATTGCGGTTTGTATGACTTTATGGTTTTAAATGCAAAAAAACGAATAAATGAGAGGATGATTGGCATGCTGCCAGCCGTCAAGGCCCAAGTGTGATGGAGAGCAGTGTGAGGACCACTGTTAAGACTATTCACTAAGGGGTGTTGCGGTGAGGGTGTTTGATGGCTTAGGGCTGACTGTAGAGATAACAGCGTGGAGGCTTCAGATTTTGCTTCTCTTTACTTAACTGACATAAACAGCAGCCAATAAACTCTAAAATAGCATTACCCCGGATGGACAACCCCCACCATAGTAGGCACCAATCACCTAGCACCCATTGGGATAAATGTCTCTGGCGCAATATTGCTTCCGCTTTCTTTGCTGCAGCAGCAGCGAGTTAAGTGGCTTTATATTTCTTACTGAATGATTTATTGCTTACTGGTGATGGACGTTTATAAGATTTAATGTGATTGCGCATGCTGATTTATTTCACGTGTGACTTTGCAATGTGTATTTGCTGTGCGGTGAATCTTTAAAGGACGCGCTTAATTTTAATAACGGGTTAGTGCTCTGGTGCTCCGTGTGGCAGTTTCTGTGTGTGCAGAGGGAGCGGGACGGACTCTTTGTTGCACGCGTTTCACGCATGTGAGGGCAAGCCGAAGCGGAGTTTCATTACTGATTGGCTTTCCTCGCATAAGCGACCATTTCTGCAGCTATCCTCAGTCCCAGAGAATGCCCGACAGGGTGCATAAGCATATAAAGGCACTGCCTGAGGGGAGATTAAGGGGTGGCTCCTTCCACGGAGAATAAATGCAGATTTGGACATCGAGCGCGAGGTGCGCGCTACGCTAATGTCTGAATGCCCTAGACCAGCCTTACTGTGCAAAGTAGCGGACATGCCAGAGTTAGACCCTAACATGGCCACTTTTCTAAAGAAGTTTTCCAAAGATCCTAAAAAGAGTTTGGACAGGGCATGGAGAGGGTGCCAGGATAAGTTACTAGATGTCTCTGGACCGCTCACGAAAATCCTCGATGCGGCTGTGCAAGCCAAGGATTCCAACACCCCCTTAGACGTGGCGGAGATATTGGAGTGGGCGCAGAGGGCCTTCTGTTTCCTGGGCAATGCAAATTGTGCATTATCTACAAGAGGAAAAGATCATTCCTAATGAGGATTGACCCACAACTTGCGGACAAGGACACGACGAAGCTGAAACCCTGGCGAACGGGTTACTGTTCGGTGACAAATTTGTAAAGGAGTTGGGGAAATATGTGGCGACAATCTAGGCACTGGATAAGGCCCAAAGTAACATCAAAAAGGTTTTCCACACTGGCCTTTTTACCAGGGCTGGACGCTTTAGAGGTCAACCGCCCAGCCATGGATTTAATCGGACCTCCAGAGGCTTTGACCAGAGAGGACGTGGTGGTGCCCAGCGATCCAACTTCTATCCCACCAGAAATCGCGGTAGTAGAGGCAGACATCAGAAGGGAGGCTATCGAGGACAGAGTAACGACAGAGACGCTTCCTAGTCAGGTAAACCTGATTTAGTGTGGGGATGTCAAAGTGGGGGGTCGGATTGCTTGGTTTATACACAGGTGGGAGAACCTGACGCACGACCCTTGGGTACTTCAGACAGTAAAAGGTTTTCAGATAGCTTTTTATGCAATTCCAAAACAGAATCACAGACCGCAACCACTACAACGAAGTGGCATCATTGCTTCAAACAGGAGCAAACCTAGAGACAGAACCTCACAGTCACTGCTTTATCAGCACAGTGTTTCTAGTTCCTAAGAAGGATCAGGGCTTCCGGCTTGTGGTAAATCTCAGGGAGTTCAACTCTTGGGTAGTGTATCACCACTTCAAGATGTACGGCATACATTTACTCCAAGATTTGCTCTTAGACGCATACCTTGCAGTACCTATCTTCCCACCTCACCGGAGGTTCCTTCAGTTCCAATGGGGAAACAAATGGTACGAATTTTCCGCAATGCCGTTCGCACTATGGTCCGCCCCTTGGTGTTTCACCAAACTCCTTAAACCTGTAGTTCAGTTCTTGAGAGAGAGAGGAGTCAGTCTGATAATTTATTTGGACGACATGCTTATCATGGCTCAGAGTGAGTACAGTCCTTCCACATCTAGCGTGGCCGACTCAACTCCTACAGGAGTTGGGGTTCGTCATCAACTCAGACAAGTCTATACTGACTCCAGCACAGTCGATGGAGTTTTTAGGGTTCCAGGTTAACTCGGTAGCGGCACAGTTATTGCTCCCACTGAAAAAAAGAATTGCGATCAAGAAGGAATTGAGGAGAGCATTTGCCTCTCACACTATATCCTTATGGGCGCTGGCCAGGTTAGTGGGCCGGTTAGCCTCTTCGATTCAGGCAATCTTCCCGGTTCCCCTGCATTACAGGGCACCCGCGAGGTAAAAAATTATGCATTTACGCAAGGGCCTGAGCTACACAGAACAGATTTTGCTAAATGCGGAAGACAGGACAGAAATTTCCTGGTGGCTGGAACACATGGATTCCTGGAATGGCAAGGCCATATTCGCGTCAGTCCCAGAAGTCGTGATCGAGTCAGAAGCCAGCAGATGGGGCTGGGGATCCAGTTGTGGCTCCGTGGTGACCGGGGGGGGGGGGGGGGGGAGAAGAACAGGCTCATTTGCTATTAGGACGCTTTCCCCTCAGAAGGTGAGTTGTTGTATACTCCTGCGGATGGACAATGTCTCGGCAGTGAGATATATCAACCATCTGGGTGGCACAAGATCCCAATTGTTGGTGGAAATAGCCAAGGATTTCTGGTTTTATTGCCTCCTTCACCACATATCGGTGGCGGTGGAGTACATTCGGGGCACCGCCAATGTGGTGGCAGATTGGAACTCATGTTTCCCTTGAGATTCCAGCGATTGGCAGCTTCATCCCAGAATATTACAATAACTGAACGACAAGTGGGGCCCTTGTGCGATAGATCTGTTCGCGTCCAGGCTGAATACACAACGGCCTTCGTTTTACAGTTGCCGACCAGATCCTCTGGCGAGCAACTTGGACGCATTCCTTCAATCATGGACGACGGGTATGCTGTATGCATTTCCTCCGTTCGTCATGATTCAAAGAGTTTTGGTGCAGATTCGCAGGCAGAGAGCGGAGGTGATGTTGATATCCCCATGTTGGAGAGCACAAGCGTGGTTCCCAGCAGCGCTGGCCCGGTCGTGTGCACTTCCAATACATCTGCTATTGTTCCCAGAGTTGTTGACGGACCCTCTGGGTCAACCTCATCTGTTAGTACTTCAGGAGCAGTTGTCCCTAATGGCATGGAGACTTTCAGGAGACACTGGCAAATGCCGGGAGTTTGAGAACGCAATGTTTTTCTTGTCTCAATTCTGGGCCCCTGCTACACATAAGCGATATGAGTCGGCCTGGCATAAGTGGGTTAGTTGGTGTGCTGAACGACAGGGGGATCCCGTGGGATCCGGAATCCATACGATAGTTAATTTCCTGTCAGACATGACAAGTAAAGGCTTAGCTTATAGGACGGTTAACAATTTTCGATCTGCGATTTCGGCAGGTCATCCTCACGTGGATGGTAAACCAGTGGAGGAACATCCTTTGGTGTGTAAGGTGGTGAGAGGCATCAGGTTGGTGTATCCTCCAAAACCACGATACTCACAATTATGGGATGGGAATATAGTTCTACGTTTTTAAGAGGAATTGTCCAGCAAATGAGGGTCTACCTCAAACAGTTATCTGCAAAATTGACACTTTTGTTATGTTTAATTTCATGTAGACGATTGTCTGACATGCGAGCACTGGACTTAGCAGGTAGGGTATTCACCTCGTCGGGGGTTTCATTTAATATCTCTAAAATAACTTTTCCCGATTGGAAGATATTATGACTGCGGCGGATTGGTCTTCTGATTCTACTTTAAAGGTGTTTTATAATAAACCAATTGTAGATGTATCAACTACTGTGGTGGATCGACTTTAAACTAGCATATTCTGAAGCCTCCATGGAATGACATAGAATAAAATTAATTCTAGCTAGCGCGTCAAGAAATTTCAATTCTATTAAGGACACGGAGGCGAGGATTATACCTCCCTAGCAACTGTATTATACAATATGATGTTTGATTTGTTCATATTGACAAATGTGATTTTATACAACGTTATGTATTATGATGTTGGGTTTCTTCCTGCCTGTATTCTTGTTGAGAATACATTCAGTGAATGGTATATTATGGTGTATATTCTCTTTTCAGGGGAGCAGAATAAACCGGCTTAAGGAGTCAAGAGGAAATCCATTTCGGATCCAGAACACGTTCATATGGTTAAGTTCGGGCTCAAGTCGATGAGGGAATCAGCAAAGTTCACAGTTCTACGGTCAAGTTTAAGGACTGTGTTTGAAGGTTTTCGTAAAGAAATAGGAAGCAGTATAGCACCATAGACATATATACCAATGGGCGCTAGGTGATTAGTGCATACTATGGAGGGGGTTGTCCTTCCGGGGTTATGCTATTTTAAAGTTTATTGGCTGCTGTTTATGTCAGTAAAGAGGAGCATAATCCTCGGCTCCGTGTCCTTAACCCTTTCCGTGCTCATGAAGGAACCACTCCGTCATGAGCCACGGGTGCGCTGTGCTCATGACGGAGTGGTTCCGTCATGCTGCGGCCGTTGGCAGCCGCTCCGCCCACGCGGTGCTAATCCCCCGCCTGTGCGGGCGATTAGCGCAGTGGGCGGAGACGTGGCGGAACCACTCCGTCATGAGCACAGCTCACCCGTGACGGAGTGGTTCCGTCACAAGCACAGCAGACCCGCAACTGCCCCCAAACCCCCCCAGCGAATTCCTGCCGTGGCGAAGGGGTTAATAGAATTGAAAATTCTTGACGCGCTAGCTGGAACATTTTTTATTTATTCAACGTCACCCCTGAGAATTTGCTTAGCTTGCTGAGTGGGAAGTAAGCATCACGTTTAAGGCTCAATTTGCAGAAAAAACTAAAGGTCAGTTAACAGAAATAATGAAAATATGCATGTTTGTTTTTCTCTATTTAAACTCAGAAAACAGAAACATAATTACATCCATGCAAGAGTTTGGAAAAGAACATTAAAATGGTATAGAAAATGAGCCAAGGGTGAGAATACAGCCATGACAAGGGGTTGTTTTTCAAAGGTGTGGGCAAATATTTCAGCCCTCTCAAACACCTTTTCAACTACTTTCTGGTCTTAAAGTTTAGTAACCCAGGTGACGCTCTGCAGGATATGCAATAGAGGAGACAAGGCAGCAGTGTTCTCCCAGCTGCGCACTCACCATGACAAGCCTCTGTACTCGATAGAGGGCATGCCACATTTCCATTACTTTTTCAGCGCCTGGGATAAAAGCGCAGCTCAGCAACATGGCGATGCGCTTCATCTCATTAGAAGCACCTGTCATTTTTGATCAAAGCGGATCAATAGGAATACACACAGGAGTTGAATAGCTGTGTGCCCACCGTGCTTTTGGCCTCAAACAGCTTCAAGGTTTGCCCCGAAGTCTTTTCTACATGAACAGTCTTTAATTACTATTTAAACGATAAATACACCTGCTTGCCTCCCATAGATATTTTCCTGAGTATAGGAGTTTGCCAAAGGACGCCCCTCCCCCACCAACATTACCTATTCTCTTTAACTTGGCCTTAGAACCATTCCTATAAAATTAAGCCAAAATCCGGAAATGCACTGATAGACCCAGCTGTGTCTGGCCGGTTAGGATGCATTGAAGCCAGAAAGACCACCGTCCCAGGTAGGATGAATACGTTGAACTTGTCCGATAACCTGTGCTCACCCTTGGGTAGCTTGGCACAGAAAGGTCAGGCTTATCTCAGCGTCAAAGTATAAAGTATTGACACAACACCACCCTTGCAACACACTGAGTAAAGTACAAAAAGACTCCAACCATATGTATAAAACACTGGTCTTTGTACTACACACACATTGAAATCAAAACTACACACTCATTGGATTTATGATTTACAGTTATATGCAACTGTCGAACTCTCCCATTAGTTGAAAAACGGCATGAACATATATGTCCTAGTCATAGGTATTCACCTGTCGCGCTATCCCCTCCACTTCGTAAACAACATGAAACCATGTACATACTTCCACAAGGTGTTCACGATCCAAGCAATTCCTCCCTCATCAAAAATGCAAGCTGTTCAGAGGTATTCCACTTTCCCGCAAACACATTAGCATACAACACGACATTCCCAATGTCGCATACCCCATACAGTTGTAATGGTCAAGAAATCACAGATTTTTACTACGCCTCGTGACCCAGTCCCTTAGCCACCCCAAAGTACACCAGCCAACGATACACGTGGAACCGGCTGACGACACTTGGATTAGATTGTCGGGACCACCTTAAATAAATGGAAACAGTTACGTGGTTTCATTCATCAATGATTATGCCTTCTGGTATCCAGTGGCACCTACACAAGTGCGGGACCACTTCCTGGAGCAGGACAAACCCCAGGCCAGCACAAGTCTGTGGATAATCCAGTTGCAGTTCCTCCTGCCCCAAGTTGTGCTCTTGTCATTATCCATGGGTCGAACCAGCGTAGTATGGTTCCAATCCCAAAAGTGTCTGCAACTCCTGAGGGTACAGCCCTAGTAGTTATACCCACAATGGCCTTTGAAGATGAGATCAGTTCAAAGGGCCACCTTTGAAATGCACGTGTCCTCTCTAAATTCTGTCCTGTCTGCCATCCTACTCCGGGAGGCTCAATCAAGATCTTCAGTGGGGCCAAGATCCTGCCCCTTGAAATGCAGGTGCCAATTCCACACCTTAGTATCCGTCCCAGGAAGGCCGCTCAGAGTCAGAGGTCTGCCGTCTCCCTTGAGCATCTAGTTTATGACCTTCTATCAGGAATGCACAGATGCAGCTGTCCGTCCAGCACACAGATATGGATTGGAGACAGGCTGACAGACACACAGAGCCATGAGCACGGAAATGCCCACTTTTCCAAAGTGGCATTTCCATGTTACTAATGTCAAATCTACTCACACTACAGGAGAGGATTTGCCATTACTATCTCATCGATATCAAACTCTATACTGCTACTCTTCTGCACGTAGGAAATACTGTTCAACAGCCTTTCCACTGGTCCCCCATGTTAATCAATGCAAGAAGCAGGCTCCACAATACCGTAACACCATTCGGTGCCATTCACTAACAGTGCATGTAGTGCACACACACCCATGCCCTGCCTCTTCCAGACACTGCAATCTGCTCCCAGGGAGTACTCCGATGTAGCAAGAGACATGCATAACCTTGGCAAGTAGCTTTTTAAATGCCCAGCAGAGTAACAGTATCCTGCACACACAGGCACCGCTATGGCAAACCTGTGGCACGTTTGAAGTGCCAACTCCGTGGATGGCACAACCAGTGGTGCAGGCACACAGAGGAGCATTTGAGTTACATGAAGTAGGTATATGTCTTACCCCTAGACAAGAGACTTACAGCTAACTCAAACCTGCCTACCATGTATAAAACCAATCATCAGTATTTATATGACAAGCACAATGCTTTGGCACTGAATGGCAGTGTCAAAAGCGCTCAACATCGTACGCCAGCAAAACAAGGTCCAAACAGCAGGTCAGAAGCCTAAAAGGTCAGGGGAGACCACTCAAAAAGATGCTAGGATATACCCACAAAACTCAACGGATCAAATTAGCTGCATACGCAGACAACATTTTACTTTTTCTCTCACAATCCCAATCTTTGATCCCCACTTTTTCATCAGAAGTCATCTATTATGCTCAGGTATCTGGTTACAAATTAAACAACGAAAAAGTGTGGAATACTACTTCTAAATAAATATACTTTTAAACATGATTTCAAATCTTTTAATTTCACGTGGCAGTCGAAACAAATCAAATATCTTGGACTTTCAATTACCTAATCCCTTAAAATCTTCATCTCCACAAACATGGAACTTTCATCCATAAGATAACCTCATTAACCAGTCGATAGCATCCTCTATATCTATCTTGGTGGGGCCGCCTAGATACTATTAAGATGATGCTAGTACCCATCATTCTCTACACCATTTCCAACATTCCTTCAAATATTGCTCTTAAATTTTACATGAAAATCTATTCCATCCCGTATGTCCTAGTTAAAATCCAAATGTCCCAAAATAGAGGGGTGGGTGACTTTTCCTGATTTTTCAAAATATCACAAAGTCGGGGGGCGTGGTCTCGCTACAAATGGAGTGAAACGCACGCCGCTTGAGCTCCGGGCCGCCGCCGCTATTATTGGCAATCTTAAGCATCATAACGGCTCCAAAAGTGCTCTGACCGGGAGCGCTTGACAAGCGGAGTGGTTGGAGCAGCGTTTCCAGGGCTCGAAATGCATTTGTAACTGCGGACGGCCAAGATTCAAGCCGCGGAAGAGGAGCGGCCTGGCATCCGATAGCCCGCCGCCATCTTAAATCTCCGGAGCCCGTGTACCTGAAGCCGTTACCCCTGGTGGCACCCGGGGGCGACGAGGAGGCACCACAGCTTACACAGCTCTTGTGAGGAGAGGACACAACCCAGAGGAGTCCCGACGCCGCCAGTCCTCTGCTACCCCAGCCCAGGCTCCATATCGTGACGAATCGGGAAGAACACCCGCCATTTTGACCGCTCTGACTCTGCAGGACTGCGGTGTGGCCTTGTCATCTACCAGCACCAGCGGAGGGGTGCTCTTGACCCGGAGGGAGCCGGGAGCTGCGGGTCCTCCACTCTGCCTGGCAGCGCTTTGAAGAGGCAGGACAGACACCGCCAAGCAGGGAGTGCACCTGCCATTTTGCTGCCAAGGAGGGTTGCGGGCCTCACAGCGACTTGGACGGGCGGCCCCCAGCGGTGGAGCTTCTGCACACAGAGACAGCTCAGGTACGGGGGCGAGGGGGTGCTGCCGCCTTCGCTGGGGGGGGGAATACTCTGAGGGATTGAGACATCTGAGATACTGCTCGTCTGCTGTCCCCCTGTGGCCTGGGAAATATCCCGGTGGCGGCGCCCCTACCCTGCTTGGCAAGAATCCCCCCCAGCTGTCCCACGCCAACTACACGGACGCATGGAGCGGGCCAGATCGCCCCCCTCCGGGCCTGGACACAGCATCCTCTCAAGCCGCTGCCACCGCCACGCCTTTGACACCTGCAGGGGCCCTTTGCGAGCTAACATCCTCCCCCTGTGTCCCCAGTTGAGGCCCTAAAGAAAAACTGTCGAGTCGATGCGAGAGGACAGCAACGCCGGCTGCAACTGCTGGGTAGACGGTGGGGCCATAGGCCTGTCAGAGTACTTGAAACATCGAGAAACATCGTGTCTGGCTGGGGGGCGCTTTGATGATCGTCTAGGGAGGCCCTACACGCCGAAGGACAACCTGTGGGCTCTGGGCCGCTGCCAGCGGGTCACACAGTGATCGGGGGTGCTGCTGCCTGCACAACTCATTGGGGTTTCACGGAGCCCATCGCCACACAACCGCGACGTCGCCAGTCTCTGTACACCCCCAGTCTCTGTACACCCCCACTGACAACAAGTGTTGGCGCTTCCGCTTCTGCTGCCCGATATACTGGCCACTAGATGGAGAACTACGGAGCTCTGTCCTGCTCATTCTTAACTAGCAGAGTGACCACCACTTTGTAACATACCTGCAAGGCTGCTCCACTGCCCTCTAGAAGAGTACCTTGGGTGACTAGCATATTGATGGACACTGCCTGATTGCTGACGACTGGGCCCTACTGGCTTTGTAAACACGGAAGGGTGCACTGAGGTTTGTCTCACCCGGGCACTGCCCCACTTGCGGCCTATTCCCATTTAGACTCTACCCCTACTTGAAGAACCCTGGAGCGGCGCCCTGCGTCACTGAAGAACAGTGCCTAGTCTCTTCTTACCGCGCTCTTTCTCAACGCCTCCGGGGACCTGGAACTGAGAGAGTAGGCACTACTGGACATCGATAGCTGCTGGCGGCCATCTCTACTAAATGAACATGACTCGCTCAAAGTCCGGAAAGGGGCCCTCAACAACCCCTAAGGACACTACAGTCATGGCCCTGTGGAACACACCGGGCTCTGCCCAAACATCGGACGTGACGTCAGCACCCGGGGGCTTCTCAGAACCGGTAACGCAATCTTTTATGACCCTCTTTTTGCAGGAACTCAAATCTGAAATAGGGTCTCTGCGCACAGAGGTCCAAGCCTGTGTAAAGGAACTCCGGAAAGATGTGGGGGAGCTAGGTGGAAGAGTGGACGACCTTGAGAAGACTCTTGATGCCCGTACGGAAAACCAAGAACACCTATGGTAACGACTTGCCATTCTAGAGAAGCAACACATCGAGTTACAGATCAAGCAGGAGGACCTGGAAAATAGGGGGCGCTGGAACAACATATGCCTGCGGGGGATTCAGACTGGGGCAGAAGGCTCTGACATAATGACTTTCATGGCTGACCTGCTTCACGACATTCGGGGAGATTACGACGCCTCACCGCCTGCCCTGGACCGCGCACACCGAGTGTCGGGTTCTTCTGGGAGGCCTAGCCTCATCCCTGACATCTTGGCTCGGGTCCATTTCTTTACCTAGAAAGAGGCTATCTTCAAAGCAGCCAGGGAAAAGCCTGAGATCCTGTTCAGGGGCACGCCCATCCAGTTGTTTCAAGACCTGGCCCCCGCGACACTTCGACGCCGCAGGGATTTCCGACACATCACGGACAAACTCCGAGAGGCCAACATCCACTACCAATGGGGGCATCCCTTTGCTCTCATATTCCAGTGGGAATCCAAACGTCACGTACTGCGATCTTACAGGGAGGCGGCCCAACTCCTTCAGATTCCTGACACTCCCCCGACAAGTCCATCACGCATGCCACCCAAGGCTCGAGTCCCACTGAAGCCGCAGTGGACCACAGTGCGTCACGCCAGGCATCCATCCTCCCAAGAACGAAGCTTCTCTTCCCAGGAAAAGCAGGACATAATTCAACATATACGATCTCTAGAAGGAGGTCAGTCACCCTCGGGCTCTCACACATCTGCCAACAGATAGTTGGACAACATGCCTGAGGACCAACGGGTTCTACACCTCTCATCTCTAGACGGGCCTCTTGCCGTTACGTAGCTGCCACTCTGCCTCCCCTTCACGACTCAAGAGGCATCACTATATGAAACTTGACCTATGCTAGGACGGTGGCCCGGGGCGTTTGAATCTACAAAACGATGACCAAACCCCACACCTATTTCTGGGAGAGTGACATCTCCGGGATAGCCTGTGCCACTGTGCCTGGTTTCTCCCTGGAATGGAATAGGCTCTGTTGGCCATTAATTCACTTGGTTTGCATTGTTTACCTTTGTCCCTTTCTTCCTCTCCCTTTCTCTTACCCAAGCCCCCGGCGGGGGGCTCCTCGGACGTTCGGAGGGACTTACACTGGACGACCTGCCCCTTCCCACTATGCAGTGACACTCAGGCCCCTGGGGCTCTGCGGCCTTTTGCTGGGCTGCAGTCCGCTGGCCCTGTACAATGCTCCGGGTCCTCTAACTGGGATAGCGCTTGCAACGGACGACATGCGACTATGACCTCTGTACCCTGCTTGAAGCTCTTATCCCTTAACGTGAAGGGCCTTAACTCTCCCAATAGGCGGCGCCAGATATGGAGGTATTTGCTATTACAAAACCCAGACATTGTCTTCCTACAGGAGACGCAACTTCTCAGGGCTGACATACCACACCACGCATGACTCATCCACGATTTCCCCTCCAGTTTTGGAGCTCAGCATCCACTAGGACTGCGGGTGTAGCTATCCTCTGTCGGGCAGGTATCCGCCAGGGCGATGCTAAAGTGATCCGTAGCGCAGAGGGCAGATTTCTTAAAGTGGTGGTCAATATGGGGAATCGCACTCTCACCCTTTGCAACACCTACGCAACAAATTAGGGCCAGGATTCTTTCCTGCGAGAACTATTACGGGAACACATAGCACAAGTAGACTCAGATCTCATTCTGGGGGGTGCCTTCAACCTAGTGTGGGATGCGGGACTTGACCGCAGTGGGGGCACATTTCATGGGGTGGGTGCCATGTCGGCGGCAACAAAGAGATGTCTCACCACCTTGGGTCTTGTAGACATTTGGCGTTACCATTCCACCGAGGTCCACGACTATTTTTATTACTCGCATGCACACCGTTCCTACTCATGCATTGACTATCTCTTCGTTTCACACTCACTGGTCAAAGACGCCCTATCATCCACTATGTCTGATATCTCAATTTCTGACCACGCGCATGTTGAGCTTCTTCTTCACGAGCACTTCTCCCGCCCCAAGCGGCCTACTAGATGGCGGTTTCCCCCCACATCCTTAGAGATCCCGCAGACGTGGCAGAACTCCAGGCCGCCATCTCATCCTATTTTGAAACTAACGATCTCCCGGAAACACCACTCCCTGTCCTTTGGGATGCGCTTCAAGGCCAAGATTCGCAGCACCCTCACATCTATCGCTATTGCCTGGGGTCGGGAGGCACGCTTGTACGAAGTTAAGCTCACACGTGAAATCAAAACGCTTGAGAGGCTAGATCAGGAGCGTCTCTTAGCAATACATAAGCGGTGTTTAGCCATACTTAGGGCCAGTTCCGGGCACACAGAACTAATAAGACCGAACATGATCTTCTTGCATTGCGACAGCGTTACTACGAAGGAGAGGACAAAGTGGGCACCGTCCTGGCGCGCCGCCTGAGAACGCGGGCAGCCAAGGTGCACATCGCTAAACTAAAGTTGGGAGACGGGACTTGGGCCATTGCAGAATCCTCCAAACTCCAAGCATTTCAAAATCACTATGCATCCCTCTATACGCGAGACACGCCCAATCCTGATCAAATATCGGCTATTCTAGATGCCTGCGAAAGGAACCCCCTTAGCACGCACCACTCCCAACTATTGGAAGAACCGATCACACTAGAGGAGATAACCGGCGCGCTCAAAGAACTCTCACTCCGCAAAACGCCGGGCCCAGATGGACTCCCAGTCTCGTTTTACCGTGCCTTCCTACCACAACTTCAACCACACGTTACGCCTTTTTAACTCTTTTACAGATATAAATCGGTCCTTCCGCAGATATGGCTATGGCTGAAGTTGTGCTAATCCCGAAACCCGGGAAGGACCTCACACTCTGCCCCTCCTTGCGCCCCATCGCCCTCTTAAACACGGATCTCAAACTTTATACTAAAATACTCGCTAAACGCCTCAGCATGTATCTGCCCGGCCTTATCGAGCCGGATCAGGTGGGCTTTATTCACCAACGCCAAGGGGAAGACAATGTGCGCCGAGTCGCGTATCTGGTTGGGAAAGCGCACCATTGGAAGATACCCTCTTGCTTACTCTCGTTGGACATTGAAAAAGCGTTTGATCGAGTGGACTGGACGTTTCTCCGAGCCGTCCTGCGGAAAATAGGTCTAGGCCCACAGATGATAGCGCGCATCATGGTCCCCTATCATTCCCCGCTTGCTAGGGTACGAGTCAATGGCCAACTCACGCAACCCATCTCCATTATCAGGGGCACCAGACAGGGGTGTCCCTTGTCCCCTCTATAATTCACCCTCGTAGTAGAGCCACTCGCCATCATGATCCGTCAATCGCCCGATATTCACGGTCTTACCCTCGGGGGCATCGATCACAAGATTGCTCTCTTCGCGGACGACCTACTTCTTACATTGTCCAACCTGACTAGCTCGCTGCCAGCAGTACACATCCTGCTCCAGTCATACGAGCAAGTTTCAGGGCTTAAAATCAACCATACGAAATCATGGGCTCTCAACCTTACGATTCCGACAGACGAGGTTGCGGCCCTGCAAGCTCTCGTCCCTTACCAGTGGGCAACTAGTTCTATTAGATACCTGGGACTAAACCTGACCCCTGACTTGGCTACCTGGTCCCAAGCTAACTGGCAGGAATATAAAACTGCCGTCATGACTGACCTAAGGGCATGGAGATCACTGCCGCTCTCTTGGTTGAGGTGCCTCAATACAGTCAAAATGTCCATCCTCCCGAAGATACTCTATCTATTCCAGACCCTGCCCACGCCCATCCTAGAACATCAAAATCAGGGTCTACAACGCGAACTTGACGCATTCATATGGGGAGGAAAGAGACCACGATTCTCCAGCAAAATCCTAATGCTTCCGCGAGATAAGGGTGGGCTCGCCTGCCCTAATCTGTTAGACTATTACTGGGCATTTCACCTCCGCTTTGTGCCAGAGTAGACAACCTGGAAGAGCGAGGGGGTGTGGTTCCATATGGACAGGGCGGTCACCTGCCGCCCTATCTGGGACCATGCGTGGCTCCCTCATGAAGCACGCTCTCGCAGTGCTTACATGGCGGTCCCTACCAGGACTGTACTCGAGATTTGGGACAAACTAGCCATCCGCAGGGGTCTCACCACTTTCCCGTCTCCGCACACTCCAATTGCTCGCAACTAGCAATTTCACCTCGCCTTACTTTGCAGAATGGACAGATAGGGGTTGTAGAACGATACATGATTTATTTATAGGCGATAGCATCAAAACCTTTGCCCAATGCAAACAGGAATTCCAACTATCGGAGAGAGAGAGATTTCAATACATACAACTCCGGCACTGGATATGTTATGTTATTTGAATTTATAGCGCGCACGGCTACTCCAAGGAGTGTCCCGGCGCGAGCAAGGGGAAAACAAAGCATAACCTGACTTTAAATAAAAAGATGAGTTTTTAACAATTTTTTTAAAAGCAGCAATATCTTCCACACAGCGAAGTGACAAGGGAAGCGCATTCCAGGCGCAGGCCGCATGAACGGCCTAGGAAGCGCCCCCCAGACGGTGCCGCTGGAAACCAGGGACCTTCGCCAGCCTAAGGGATGAGGAGCGCAGAGTCCTCCCCGGGACATAAAAGGAGAATCGTTTCTGCAGATAGCCCGGCCCTAGACCATGTAGTGCCCGATGGGCTATGGTGAGAGATTTAAACACCACTTGCGCCTTAACCGGAAGCCAGTGCAGGGAACGGAGGTATCCCCGTACACTCTCCCTAGGCGAGATCCCACCCAAGAGGCGGGCAGCCGCATTCTGGATCACTTGAAGTTTATTGAGGGAGTAAGCTGGAATCCCTACATAAAGCACATTAGCGTAGTCCAGACGGGACAGGATAAGCGAACGCACCACAGATTCACGTGCAGCCTGCCGAAGAAGCGGAAGTAATCTTCTCAGGACTCTGAGGAGCCCAAAGCAGCCGCCCGGCAGTCACTTCACTTGACTGGAGAAGGAAAGATTACCATCAAACCAAACTCCCAGATTCTTAAATGGAGGTAAAAATTCAGCTGGCCAGATCAAGTCTCTAAACCCAGTCGGAAAGTCACCAAACAACAGAAACTCTGACTTATCTTCGTTACATTTCAATTGGGTCTTCGCCAGCCACTTGAAAACCGAAGAAAGACACGATTGCACGGGGGCCACAGTAGCCACATTCTTATCCCAGGTAAACAATAGCTGAGTATCGTCAGCATAAGCAATCACCTTAGCTCCCAAACCCTCCGCCAAATTAACGGGAGGGGTAAGATAGATATTAAACAAAAGAGGGCTAAGGGATGAACCCTGGGGGACCCCTGTGCAGACCCGCTGAGGTGAAGAGGCCGCCGGAGATAGCCATACTTGCTGAACCCAGCCCTCCAAGAAGGACTTAATCCAGCCCCAGGCTGAGCCAGCCACACCAATCTCCGCCAGTCTGTCTAGCAGTAAGGGATGGGGGACCGTATCAAAAGCAGCCGACAGGTCGAGCAGCACAAAGGCTGCTTTCCCGCCGGCGTCAAGACACTCCCGAATAGCTTCTGACACTTCCACCAGAGCACCTTCCGTACTAAAGGAGGGGCGGAAGCCCGACTGAGCTGGATGTAATAGCCCCACCCTCTCCCCATACTCCGACAGCTGTCTGTTTACTATCTTCTCACAAACTTTAGCAAGGCTCGGGAGGAGAGAGATGGGCCTATAATTCCCCGGAATCGAGGGATTGAGAGTAGATTTCTTCAAGAGAGGGAGGATTTTAGCCTGCTTCCAGGCACTTGGAACCCTAGCATCATGCAAGGACAGATTAATGATGTAGTTGACTTCAGCATTCACAACCTCTGCCACAGAAGCCAATAATCTTGCCGAGCACGGGTCAGCCGGAGAGCCGGAATTCAGACCCTTCAAAATTCTCAACGTGCAGGACAAATCGACAGAGGAAAAATTAACCAAGGAGTGATTGGAAGGAATAGCCTCAGGAAAGGGAGCACGAGACACCTCAGATAAAGAAAAGCAATCTTGAGCAGCAGGACATATGAAGCTACCTTGTATCCTTTGAATTTTATCCAAAACAAATTTGGATAGCGTCTCGTACCAAGCCACCGTCGCAGGCATAATGCTACTCCGAGCTGAAGGGGACATAAAGCTCTGTACGATGGCGAAAATCTCTTTTGAGTTATTTTGAGCCTAGTCGATACGAGTGGCAAAATACTCCCTTTTTTCTAAGGAGATAGCCTTATAATAAATGTTCTGGCCCTGCCTGAGCCGACCCTTAGACACCCGACAAAAATTACTGAGGCGCCAAGAACTCTCCAATTTCTTACAGTCCTGCTCCAGATGTAACAGCTCCGCTGTAAACCAAGGTTTAGAGGGAGAATTCCTAGACCGCCTAGAAGAAGTAGGAGTGGCAATAGCAGCCATGGTGCCCTGCAACCAGATAGAAAAGGTTGCAAGGCTCCCATCCAGGTCCTGCGGCAGGGACGGCCTGTTGTCCTCCAATGCCCTAGCGAATTTGGCGGGATCAATTTTCTTAAAAGGGGGTTTATGACAAACTACAGATCTAAAACTCGGGGAGGCTACTTCCCATGAAAAGCAGATTAGATAATGATCTGACCACGAGACAGGAAGTGGTACCTTAGTTTTAATAGGAAAATTCTAAAAGATGGGATCAAGAGTGTGACCCCCTTGATGGGTCGCCTGGAAGACCCATTAAGAGAGCTGCGCTAATTGGCAGATATCAAGGAGCTCTAACATGTCCCTTGAATCCTTTTGATCCAAACGGATATTAAGGTCTCCAAGAATCAAAAAGTGGGAGAACCGAAGAGCCCGCGCTGATACAGCCTCATCACAGGCCTGAAGAAAAGATTTAGCCATGCCCGGTGTGCGATAGATCAAAGACCCACCCAGCGTAAAGTGAGCTGAAAAGCAAATACTAAAATCCAGGGCTTCACATCCACCCCAATTGCTAAGCTCACACTTACAGAGCTCCCACTTCTCCTTAAAAATAACAGCCACCCCCCCTCCTCTCCCCTTAGTCCGATCTAATCTACAAATTTTGTAGCCCACAGGAATAGCCATCAGCACTATAGGATCAGAGGAGCTGTCCAACTAAGTCTCAGTAATAAATAAAAGGTCCAGAGAGTTGTCATCCAATAGCTCAAACACCTCCAAGTGATGCTTCTTCAGAGAGCGTACGTTTATCAGCGCCGCTGCAATAGAAGGAGTCCTTAAAGACCTATTCGAGGCGATAGGCTCCAAACATAGATGAAACCCACAAACCCTGCACACAAAGTCTTGCATCCCCCTTAAGTTAAGGTAGGTCTGATTGTCACAGCATACTCCCCTTAAACGTTTAAGCGACTCACTCGAGAAGCACCGACGGCCTGATCCACCCAACACTTGCGGAGCAGCATAACTGGCCCGGCCGCCGACGTGACGCTGACGAGTGCAGACGGGCTTGCCTTAGGCGCGTCCGCTGCGCGAACGCGCAGCGTGCATTTAAGTAGCAGCGGTGGCCAGAAGACTAGAGAGCGCCCACCAAAACAAAATGGCGCCTCTCTCTGGCACACCGAATGTGAGGAAACCCCGAAGACGGAGTTGAGGTAAGGCTAAAACTGTCCCAGGTTCAGATGGCAAACATTACATGTGCAAATAAACGCAATTAAAAGATTCAAAAATGGCATCACACACAATTCATAAAGCGAATAGCAGCAGGGAAGATACAGGCGTCCTCCCTATCAGAGGCGGCTACACGACCTTTCACACCGTTTGAAGGGCTGGCCCGTACATTTGACAATTCTAAGGGACTAATATCTTGCATATACTAAGTCCTTCAGCACTCGCAACGCCTTAACTCACACCCTTACCAACAGCGGTGGCAGTCTCTTCCCGACGCCGACATTGCACCCTCCCAGTGGAAACGCCTTCGGCACGACATCCCGAAGACTTTTCATAGCATCCCCCAGCAGGAATCTGCTTACAAGGTAATGACCCAATGCTACTATACTCTCCACAGGCTACATAAAATGTTCCCCAACTCATCACCTCTTTGTTGGCGCTGCGCTCACACACTGGGAGATTTCATAACCATCTGGTGGTCGTGCCCCCTCTTGGCCACCTACTGGAAAGAAGTTCTCAGCCATATTAAGCGGGTGTTAGGCTACCCCTTACCTGAAAACCCACTCACGATTGTTCTGGGCCTCAGGCCGGTGAACGTACGAGCTATACTCGCCATGACTGGCATCTCAGTCTTCATATGCTTGGAGCTGCCACACAGACTATTGCCCTCTATTGGATAAAGACAGAAACGCCCTCAATAAACGTGTGGTTCACCCGCATGTGGCACACAGTGGCAATGGAACTGCTCACAGCGCGTTTACAGTATCAAGACACTAAATATACGAAACTGTGGAAACCACTGGTGGATCACCTAGGACGCTTAGAGAACGCTAGACTGCAGCCACCAAGGTTGCGGGCTCTACACATCTTTGACTATGCCGTCCACTCCACAGACCCAGATAGACTCTGGAACCCCACTGACTGACCAACCTACGATACATTTTTAAGTACCCGAGGAGACCTGGTTCCCGTAGTTTTTGGCACCTCGGCAGCTGTTACTTCCAGCACCACTCTGCACGTTGCTAGCGACATTAAACAGCATAGCTGCCGCTGCGCCTCCCAGCAATGTGAGTTAATCCAGGTACACTGTCATGTTGCTTCCACCCCCCTGCCATGCCTTCTCCCCTTCCCCATAGCCCCCCCTCCTCCCCATTTTTTATTGGTTTTAGTTGCCGATATCTTGGTTACAGCCTTATTGGCGGCGCCTTTAGACTGTTCGGGTCTGATTCTTGGAGAAAGAGCCCTGGAGAGGCCGCACACAGCATTGCGCCCTAGCGACTTAGCTATTGTCGCAAGACAATCACAACACTGAGACGACTGCGCCAGAGACATGTTTGTATGACGTTGTATTTTGACAGCACTGTACTATACCATACTGCGCAATGCTCTTGAACTTAACAAAGCAGGCCTGCTGAGATAGTAATGCTAGATATAATGTATAGGACACGGTGTTCAGGCTCGGCCTCTTTTGTATTATCCCGTGGCGTCCGCCAATTGCACTACTGATTACTATGCAATGCATTTATTTTAAATGCTAATAAAAACGTGTTTGGAATAAAATAAAAATATATATATCACAAAGTCTTTTTACTAAAACAATGCACATACGGGAACCTCACAATCTCTACACTATTATCAACTGTGCGCTGATTTGGAGTGTCACTTTCTCTTGCCCTTTTCATTCAGTGAACATCTAACATTGAACCCAAAAACCTGTACCCACGATACCATCCGCCTGCCCTAAGAGCAGAAGCCAAACCACCAGCTTGCAACATATGCTTGGGAGCTGCCCCGTGCTGCACATTGTTGAGAACACAGGGCGCGATAAACTAGGTCATATTACAGGGAGGACGGCACGGGAGCATCGATAGGTGCCTGCTGGGGATACACGCACCAGCCAAGACATACAAGGTGGCTACGTAGTTCACTCAAATGAGTGAACGTTAAGTGGCTGAAGAATAAGTAATACTGTCTCCACAAGAGAAAATGTAAACTGTACAAATACGAAAATTCCAATAAAATTATTTATGATAAAAAAAATTTTTTAAAAATCACCATCCGCCCTAAACGTGTCTCTTTTGACTCGAGATTCCGCCGGGGAAGGGTGGAAGTTCAAAGGCTTGCCGAAGGTAAGATATGAAGCTCGTCCAGTGAGACAGGCTACCACTTACCGGAAGAACGCTACACAAATGCCTTCGATCGACTGCTGTCCCGGAGAAGAATAATATTGGAGCAGATGCTGCGAACCCCGTGCATTAGGAGCCCTTCGAGGATCATGGACATAACACCAAATGTTAGAAAGATAAGGCTGTTTGCACAAATCTACACCTGCGGTGGATGTGGCATAGCAGTGTATTTCTCTTGTGTGTGCTAGTACAGATTTCTAACACGCTTGTCCCGACTAACAAACAAGCGTGAGGTGAAAATTGAAACGCACCCATTGTGTGTGTTCCTTCCCGCATGCAAGGCCGGTTTATATTTTGCTGCATTTAAGTGGCGAAGAGTGGTGTGTTCAGCCCAATGTCAAAAGCAGTCTCCGAATGGTACTTCTCATGGCTTCTAAACTAGGAAGCTCGGGCCAGTCTGATACGGTTTTGAAGGAAGCCTGGCGCTCGCACGCGAACAACCCCGCACCGAGGGAACACCGAGAGACGTTCAGAGCAAGCAGTGTGTGCCCGGCGGGAAAACGTACTTCGCTCAAATTGTTCCTGAATGTTCTAAACTTTATTTGCACATCGTAAACAACCGAGGGCAGAGACAGTGTCTTGCTGCTGTCTGCCTCTGAGTGCCTTGTGGGAGCAGATGGTGAATGCCTGCAAGTGCATGGGACACGTTCTGTCGGTGAGTCACTCTCCGACGGCAGAGCCTGCTGCTGACAGCACAAGGAAGCTGAGCACCATGGATATAACTCAGCTTGAAGAGGACTACCTCTGCATAAAACAACGAGCGAGACTCGTACAGCGTTTCCCTTGCGGGAGCGAGCAGGGGCACCATCTGTTTTCAAGATAATTACAGACAGATGGTGCCAAAGCTCACTCCCGCAAGGGAAACGCCAGGAGTGGTGTGTGCGTGTGCAGCCTTCACTTTTCAAGCACTGCACTCATGCTTGTGGTGTGCCGCTGCTCGCTCCTGCAAGGTGGATGCCGCCACAAGCACGAGTGCAGTGCTTGAAAAGTGAAGACCGATGGCTAAAGGCCCTCCTAGAGCAGCACATGTGCGCTGCCTAGGCGAGACCTAAAAAGCAACGACACAATGAGCACACATTGCCTTAGGATTCAAAACGCAGCTTGTCTAGCTGTTGTAACCAGAGAGGCTGTTTTGATGCAGGGCATATGGCAAGGGCGGATATTAATGATTTATCCACTGCTTCGAAGCCGCAACTCACTGGCTGAAGGCTCCCCTAGGAGAGTCTGATTATATTTTATTTGTGTTGATGGAAGAGGGCTATACATTTGAAGCCCTGCTTGATTCGCTCTGCCTCTGATCTATGGTTGCAGGCTATTACTCTACAGATATTGCGGCAAACTAAATCCCAAAACAGTATAACAAACAAAATGGCAACCAAGTGGATTTGAGAGAGGTGTAGACAGGCACAGAGTTGCCTTATTTGGTCGTTCGAGAGGTCTTTGATGTAGCAGCAATGAAAAGTTTTTTGCAGGCTTGGTTTGCTGTTTATTTTATAGGACGATAAGAGCTCTTGCAGTGCACTGGTTATTTTAGTTTTAGAAAAAAGAACTCTCAGGATTTTATTTTACATGTTCATACATGCCATTGCACCACAAATCCATCATAAAAATAAGAGCCACTTGAGGAAGAAAGAGAAACTGAGGGCATAATATAACTTACATGAGTCAAGCACATATTTCCCAGCAGCACAGCTCTTACCAGCTCCACAGCCGTGCCCCCCTTTCCTATCCCATCTAGTATCTCTGGCACACAGCTGGTCATCAGCACAGAGGACACCGGTATGTAAAGCCTCTCCCTTTTGTGTGACTTTGTTTGTAGTCTATTCTTTTTTTATTTCTGTTAGCTAAAAGCCTACAGGAGCTGCTCTCCAGTCAGCCTTTAGTCTCCTGAAAGGCTTTCTGATCCAAGCTGGATTATATTTTTGTAACAAAAGATGTAATCCGAGTGTCTTCAATAATTTGCTGGGCGCTGTGGCAAATCTGGATTTAAGACATGTCCTGTATCAGGTGCCCCTTCCACGTCTCAGATGCACAGTGCTGTGTAAAAAAGCACACCCCTGTGTTGGGCAAACAGGACAAAATTCGGCAGCGCTATAAAAGACGTCACTGATGTTATCGGCCACACTTGCGTTACTTAAAGCTGTTGGTTCGTAGAGACCTTAAGCATTGCGCCTCCAATTCTGCATTCAGCAGGAAACAGTGCAGGAACAACATCCTTTAGTAAGCTGCATTAAGGGTGTAGTATTTTATGTGGCTAACAGAGGTCCCTTAAGAACTCCAGACAGACACCGCGTAACAGCCTATGGTACTGCACCCTCTCCTTGCTTCGTGGATTTTCTTTTCTTCCTTATGCTACGGATCCATCTTTCCTCTTTCTTTTAAAGAACTACTTGTACCACCCCTACTTTCCACTGTTTCCTCTCCATACTCTCTCATTTCTGTCTTTTTAGATAGGTCAAATGATCACTCTGCTGCAAACAATAAAACATAACTAACAAACATTGTCATTTGCAATGCCAATGGCTCTAACGTTCACTAATGCAAGACCGATTGAATTGCAAATGGTTGTTTTTTCTTCCCCTCCCTTTTACTCTAACACTGTTTTATATCATTATCCTAACATATCTCCTTTCCGAATTTACAGTAGTATTTGATTGTGTTTAACTCTAACGCAAAAAACATATTTTCAAACGTAATAGTTTAGTAATATTATATTGGGGAGACTGTGATGCTCTTCCAGTGCGTGAGAAAATTGCATGCAAAACTACAGGTTTCAGGATGCAATATGCTATTGGCTATAAAAAAACATTCTGTCTGAACAGCTCACACAAGTTGAGGCGGAAAGGTGTAGTGATTGCCACTCATCCTGTCTTGCTCATCCTCTGCTGTCACCATGTGGAATGTTGATATTCATGATGACACATTAGAATGTTGGGTTCCTAGCTCAGTAGATTCAGTTGGGAGCTTGGGGCTGAGCTGTAGGGACACAGCTCCTGGTGGGGTTTTTCTTGGTCTTTATTTCCATCATACTTAACATCTTGATACCTTGTACCATCTACTAAATAAATACCATTTCTACAAGAACCTACGTGAACCTGATCCTCATTTACTTCACTACAAAAGGGTTACTTGTAGCCGCTACACATGACAGCACTTCATCAAAGCCCTACCTTGTTAAGACAGGATACTGTTGCAAAGGTAAGAGTCAAGATATCCAACTCCTTATAGAGAAGCATAGTGAAAGCAGTGGGCCTTTAGGGTGTTAAAATCTGAATGTACGACGAATTTCACTTCAGCAGTGTAAGACAAAAATGTTTATACGTCCAAATGTTATTTTCGAAAGAAAGCTTGAGTAAATTGATGAATATGTGGATTTACATTTTCTTTGAGATGGGGGTATGTAATTCACTGAGAACCATTATTTAAATTGGAGTGTTTTCGTGATCATCAGATAACTTGTGACTGAAGTCCGCCCTAGTTTCGTAGCTTTTATCACTTTACATTCTGGATTTGCACTCATTTCCACTGGTAGACTGTTTGATAATCATATCAGGTGAATGCCGATTCATCCAGCTGTATTAAATGCGTCAGACTCAATCGCCTGTCGGTTTAGAGCAGCTGCACGTGCATGTATATGTGATCATTGTAGTGAATTGAACAAAGTATGCCTCACACATGACCGAAGAGATATTTATTTCAACAGAGAGAACCCAAAACACAGCCAGCAACTGAACTGCCCTGTTCAAACTCACAGAATGTAGACGTTTCATAAAGGCTCCTCGCATGAAAGTTCCCCCATATGAGACCCCACGCTCATCACAACAATCACATTTATTGTTGGTATTGATAAAACATTTACATGTTTAAAACAAGGTTATAACGTCTATGGTGCAGTTCTTAACTCCCAAGCAAACAAATGCTAGCTTTTAAAACCAATTCTAACACAGCTAATGTTTGAATGTTTGCATCATGGAGAAAATTATACCTGCTTGCGTCACACATTGTGCAACGAAACGTTACACACAAACACGTTGAAAACAAAATATCACACATAAGCAGTATGAAATCTTGGCATCTATTCCAGCAGTGACTTATATCCAGGCCAAGGAGCAGTCAATACAGCCGAGGAGTACACATCAATCCTGTGGTAAATAACCGGAATATCCAATAGCAAAAAGAAATTGCTGGACATGACACATGCCCCAACGAGGGTAGCCGCCTCGTATTCTGCTGGCTCTCGGTCCCCGTGGCATTCAGGGGCCCAGCAAAAGCCCAGGGAATTGACAGCATCCAGTCGGGGCTTCTTTGATGAGCCCCGGGCCGGCTGTCATTCGTGAATGGGCTCGTCAGTCATCCAACAGGCCGCAGAGAGAGACCAGTGACCGGGTTGACCACTGCTCACTCTCACCGTGCCGCATCAACCATTCCTCGAGCTGCCGCCCCAACTCTCTAACCCTCACCAGCCCCTTTACAACCGCGATCGGCAGCAAAAACACCTGGCCCTTCTGAAAGGGCATTCATTCACCTAGGTGTCGCGACTAACTCACCTTAATATCCCTACCACCAAAGTCAAGTCCACCCCGCTCTAAAGTGGGCGGCACATGCCGACTTGCAGCGATTGTACCGTAACAGAAACACATTCACAACTCTGCAGCCAATCAGCACTTGGCAATTCAATGCTGCGCACTGCGATTGGTCGCTGCTCTCCGATACTCCACTCTTAAATTACCTTACATGTTAACAGTCCCAGAATGTGTTCAACCGTGGGATTGGCTGGAGGGTGACCCGGAAGTGCTAACAATACTGCGAAATGTCATACATTAATAAGATCAATAACGGATAAAGAACAGCAGGCTGAATTCATGGACGGTCCGTGTAAGTAGGAGGCCGGCGAACCCTTTACTTTTAATGGCTCATAGTTTTTGTACACCTTATATAAATAATGGCTTTTTTGTTACAGCGCTTTGCGTGCTGGTATTTTTGTTCCGGTTCTTATAATATTAAAAGCGAAACTACAAGTGTGCGATGCAATTGACTACTTCACACAAAGTCACTTAACACCATTGGAACTTGCTTGTTCCTCTGGCTCTGCGCAACCACGACACTCATTTAATCACAGGCACACACACGCACACACGTAGAAACCTTTGTGGCATACCTAACACCATAAGACTCTCTAGCAGTTTACATATGCAATCTTAGGGGATGAGTTTCACCTTTTGTAACCGTGTCATCAATTCTGCTCGGCCTTCTATCACACGTCTTCCTAGCACCCTTACACCCTCATTCCCTATGGCGCAAAGACACCATAGCTCAGGACTGACTTCTTCTCTGGCTCATGTAACCGCTGCGTACATTCCATTTCGACATAGGCCACTGATTACACACTGATCCCCCTATGACATCCAACCCATTACGTGGACCTCAATATGTCCCTGGCTTCTGTGACCATAACACTGAATGGCTGCTTACCTATCACAGTCCTACCCGTGGTGTATGGCAATGTCGGTTTTTCCTCCGGGGAAGCACTTTGTATTATTTCATATGGGCAAACCCATCATCATAAGCTATGGTAGGTCATACTGAATCATTTAATCTCGACTATGTCACCGTTGCTTTTGGCCTTGATATCTGTCCTGCAGTTCAAGCCCAATAGTCGCATACACTGAAGTCCTCTACTTTCCTTCTTCGTGTGCACGCAATCCTCTAACTTAATGCTCCTGTAACATCTTGACTACCTCGGCTAGAAGCCTAGAGGTGTAGTCAACCCCTCGAAGCGTAAGGTCGCTCGTTTTGAGGAGATTTCGTCTTCTCACAAATGAACTCCGAGAACTGAAAGCCATTACTATCGAACATCTCCCCTTACCCAGAACATTTAACACACTAGGGACCCAAACTAGCGTCCTGATTAGCACAAATCCCACCCCTGTCTCTCACACTCCTCGCAACACCTCTAAAACGTCACCCCTCCCTAATGCCTCTTCTCGCCCCAGAAGATTTAAGGACCATCTGTCTGCTATTGAGATCCTAGATCTACTCATCTCTTACTCCCTCCTTCCTGGCCCTGACAAGTCCCTACCGGGTCAAATCCAAACTATCCACGCTAACCCTGACAGAGAACCTGTCTACAATGCCAGATCTATAAATAGCAAAAACCTCAAGTGAGTTAACACCCTCCAGACCCTGACTCCCCAGTTGACCAACCAATTGAAATGCGTACTTCTCAATTGCAGATCAGCTAGTAAACATGCCACGAATATCTGTGATCTCATCCTGACCAATGAATTGGATATCATTATCCTCACAGAAACCTGGCTAAATTGCTCTTCCTCCCCAAACCTTGATCTTCTAGTCCCACCTAGTTATGACATATAATTCGTATGGACAGATCACTGAAACAGGGTGGGGGAATAGCTTGTATACACAGGAACACACTTTCGGCCTCACAATCAGAATCCCCCACTCCAATCTCTTGTGAATACCTATGTATCACTATTGCGTGCTAAGCCCGCCTGGTTTGCAAACTACATACATTCTACCACCCCCCAGGAGACAATCTTCCATTCATTGAGCACTTAATGGAAATCATCTCTTCCAATGATGACCCTCTAGTGTCCCAAATCTTCCTACGAGACTTTAACCTACACTGGTCTAACCCTAATGATCATGTAGTGTATTGCCTGAAATCCTTCTTGTCGGATCATGAACTTACACAATTCTGTGATAGTTCAACTCTCAATAAAGGTGAATTTCTGGATCTCATTATAGCCGAAGGTAACACCCTCACTCTGGACTCCATTAACCCATGCGATTGGTCTGACCACTTCTACATCCTCTTCTTCATCAACAGGAAGGTATCGGTAAAGGGGGTCCAGCCCATGAAAACAAAGCAAAGGAAAAGGAACCTCCGAAATATAAACACTGAAGAACTAGCTACCCGTTGCAAAAATACCTTGTCCCCACATGCAGACTTGAAGGATGGTCAACTCCTCACTGATTTTTATAATTCCTCCTATTTCTTTTTTTTTTATTTCAAAATATCTTTATTAGTTTTACAGAACAAGTACATTCGCATTTTCATTAAGGGTGTCTAGATAAACGTAGTTGGTGTTACAGAAATTACATGATACTGTTTTGTACACGTCCAGCTGGTCCTCTCCGCGTTGACTAGCTGGGAAAATTAGAGACAGGATAGCAAGAAGAGAGAAGAAAGGAGAGAAAGAGTAGAGGTAGGGGTACAAGAAGTGTTAATTCGCTATGAGCATAGTCTTGGGTTGTATAACTGTGTGAAGGCCGAGTTCCCCCCCCCCCCCCCCCCCCCCCCCAGTGGGCTCACGGGGGTTCGTAGGAGTCCAGGAGCATGTCTAGCGACTTCCACATCCCCCTGGTAGCTGGTCTGCAGGGTGAGTTTTGCAGGGCAGTGCTATCTGCGCCTCTGAGGTATGTTACCCAGTTAAACCAGCATTTGTATGATGTCCTAGTACAGGGGTGTTGGAATTTAATAAAATATCTACTTGTCCATGGGGCAGGTTGCTTCATAAATCTACTTGTCCTGTAACAAAATCCACTTGTCCCTTTTGTGCCATGTAATCTGGCGACAAATTAAGTCGGCAATCTCATTATGTAAGAGTTCTGATAAAGCCTCTCTAATTATGCCAGGGCTCGTACAATAGTAGGGTTTGAATACTAGCAATTCCCTTATGTTGCTATGTTTCTGCAGGTCTATATACTGGGGCTGAAGATAGTGGTAAGCAATAGTTCAAGGATTGGAATGCCCTTTTGAGTCTATGCAAACCTACTAACTTGCATGTTTTAAAGTTTTTTACCAACTCCTTTCTAATCTTTTCCCATACTGAAAAAAGTTGGAAATGTACTCCCGACAGTGGCAGACGTAAAACTTCTTCCGGGGTTGGGAAAAAACTGGGTGGGGGGAAAGTGAACTTGAAACATTCAGATTTTCACATGAGCAAACTACACATGCACATTTGCTCATGTTAAAAAGCAGTTCACAAATATTTTCTCGTAGTACTATTTCTTGGCCTACTTCTCTAAATTCTTGTGAATTCACGGAAACTGTATATATGTGCACTTAATGCAAGGATATATACTATGGATGGACTTTTGAGACTTTCTTTAATAATTGGGCCTCTAATTAAGCCTGGCGTTAACCATGACCTTTTGTGTTTAATAAAATTGTCTTTCTCTCTCTCTCCTTCTCTCGGTCTATCAGCTGGCTACACTGTGAGTGACCATATTCTGCTAATTTACAAAGAGCATATTGGCACACAACGTAGTTTTGTTCAGTTCTTGGAACTGCTGTGGCAATGTGTGCTTTTTGAGACCAAAACCAATTTTTGCTTTTGCCAATGCTTGTTAGAAGGGTGAGGGCCCTGCAGCTCCCACACCGATAAGGTTTTATAAAAACCATGCCAAAACAAGTCACGCATTGACAAAACCAAAAACCCGTCTGTCAACTTCAGACCTACTGTCTTTGCCAATGCTTGTTTATTTGTGTTTCCCACAATCATATTTTAACTGGTTACACTGATTTTCCATTATGAATATTTTTGGGAAATACAAGCATACAACAATATGTTACTAAATGATGCTGCAAAGATATGGTAACTAAAATCTTACAGTAGTTTAGCAAAATGTGTTTTCCTACTTGCATTTTTTTTGTGAACATTTTATTTTGAAAGCAAAGAATCATCACTGTTGCTTTCAAGCTTCTGCAAATATTTGCATATGATCAGAGAGCATTCTGGGAGCATTACACATAGCCTCATATTACTAAACTTTGAAAACGTTGTACACGTTTATACTGGAAACACGGTCAGTAGTGCAGGTCGAGCTTACAACATTTTCTTTTAGTGCTCACCCTAATAATAAAGGCTTTGCATTATTGAACCATCAATACAGGTTTGAACAGTGTTAACACATGGACTCACTAACTACAGACAATACCATTCCTTGATTCATAATGTGGTACTGTAAACTGGCAGCCAAAGGGTTTGTGCTGTAGGGGGTTGGGCCTACTTGTCCCAAGGACAAAATACACATGAAAACTTGTTGCCCTTTACCCCAAACAATATGCCCCGGGCGTCAGGCTATAGGAATTCCACCTCCCTGCCTAGTAGTATCCTTCCAGTTGGACAGGACCAATTTAACTGCCGCGGTCAGTAGGAGGACTAGAAGGTCCCTGTCCTGCTGTGCCGGAAGTTGTGCGGTTATGAATGCGGTGGTGAGGGAGGAGAATTCCGGTCTAAGTGTACACCCCAGTGGCCTTTTCATGAAGTCAAAGATTTCCTCCCAGAACTTTTTGAGTTTTGGGCAGTAGAAGATGAAGTGTGCTAGATACCCCTTTTCGCTGCTGCAGTTCCAGCACATGTTGTTCTCTCTAAGGCCCAGCGAGGCTAAACGAGCGAGGGTCCAGAAGGTCTTGTGGAGGAGCCAGAATTTTGTTTGTGATGGTGCTGGCGAAATTTTGTTACGCAAGGGGGAGGCCCAAAGGAGAGCTAGCTCCTGCTCACTGAGTGGGGTATTGGTTTGTTTTAACCAGTAGTTAGCTGTCTTGTCGTTAAGTTTGGTGGAGTTTGGGCGGAGTAGCTTGTAGAGGTGTGATACTTGATGGCCTATTCTATTGATTTTTGTCATATACTGCGTGATTGACGGGATGGCTGGCGAGAGTTTGGCTTTTGTTAGGGCTGTTTTGATTTTTAGGAAATTTTAGAACTCCATTGCCGGGAGTTTATATCATGGATGCTATTGCCCCTCTACAACAAAAAAACGCCTCCCAAACAATTTCCAAACCTTGGTTCAATTCCGACCTAAACTCCGAACGACGTAAGCTGAGGGTGGCCGAAAGATCATGGAGATCCATGCTTTCCACCAAACATTTAAAGCTGCTTAGAGCTATTAGGAATTCTTACAACAAAAAAGTCAAGACTGCAAAAACTGACTTTTTTCAGATCCCAACTCAATCAAGCTAACAACCGCCCTAAGAAACTATTTGAACTCATTAAACAACAATCGATCAAGGCACCCAACCCCCATGACCTTGACAGCTCTCCCTCCTGTGACGACTTAGCCGCCTTCCTCTCTCAGAAAACTAATAGCATCAATTTAGACATTGAATCAAAGAGGGCCCTTCTCCCAATATATAAAGCCACAGCCCTACCTACCCACCCAGAGCCACTCATCCCCCCTAGTTTAAGCCTCAAAAACATTGCATCCTGGCACACCTTTACTCACCTCAATGAAGATGACATTTACAACACCCTCATCGCAATCAAGACGTCTAACCACTTCAGCGACCCTCTTCCCCCTCCCATCTTCAAGGGAATAAAAGCCTCCATCCTCCTCTTTTGGTCCACGATTGTCAATGCTTCTCTAGTGCAAGGCACAATCCCGGACTGTCTAAAAGCAGCACAGGTCTCCCCTATCCTAAAAAACCTAACGCAGACAGTTCAGATCTGAACAACTGCCGCCCCATTTCTGGTTACCATACGAGGCTAGAATTCACCTAAAAATTGCCTGCATGACGCACAAAGCCCTCCACTTCAAGACCCCCATCCATCTGGCTCAAAAACTAGAACTATCAGGGGGCTGAAGAGCGTCACGAAGTGTAAGTACAATGCTCCTGAAACCACAGCTTTTCCACAAAAAGAGATCGAGTAACAGTGCCTTCTCCGGCTGTGCCCCAAAGATTTGGAACTCTCTTCCTCCAGAAATCCGTACAATCTCCTCGACTACTTCCTTCAAAAAAGTAAAAAAAAAATCCTAATGCTCAAGTTCCTGCCTGAATAGGCCTTGACTAGTAGACTACATTGCTACCCTCTATTTGCTCATCTTGATTGACTTTGGACATGATTATATACCCGGGAATACCATTATTTAGCATGCATTCTACTTGTATATGTTTTAATGTTCTTCACCCATTGCTGTATCCGCCCTCACCTCCTGTGAAGGTTTCGGACACCTACTAGATTATTGCACATGTCTTGTATTATCATGTAATGAACCAATGTTTTTGCTTCCCTATACTGTATCCCTCTCACCCAAAATTGTGAAGCGCTCTGATACCCGTAAGGGTCATTTTAGCGCTATACAAAACTTTATTGTAAAAAAAGTATTGAATCCTTTATTACTGCCATGACTGCATGATGTGAACATATTATAAAAACGAATAGAAAACATATAGCCCCTATGACAAATACATTCACCCTACTGGGTGAGAACAGGCACCTCGCCCACAGAGCATCCTGTATCATTAGCATCACCCCTGCAGCTGTCATAGCAATTCAATTAATTTTTTATTAAGGTATGGAACTCGAAAAGAGGTCCACTTAAAAGTTTACAAGAGAATAGCACGACAAAATAACATTTTACATTGTGTAAATAGACCTTTACAGTAGAATATTATTCGTATAAATCACAAGAGACGAATCACTCACTTTTTAGAGGGATAAAAAAAAGTAGCAGCATATCGTGAAAGTACAATTTTGTAACAGATAAAACCACAGCCATAAAATCGACAGGGGATATCTTGAAAAAGAGAAGAAAGTGCTTGTATGGAGATAACTGAACATCCTTCGACCTAGCAGCAATAGCTGAATGCAAAATTCAGCTAATAATAATGACATTAATGAGGAAAAGAACCAGTATCATAATGAGATTGAATTAAAGCAGGAATTCATAGGAGGAATGTTGTACAGGCCACGACCCCCTTTAAGTGTACCATGCATTCTGCCTACATAGAGAGGAGCCACCCAGCTAGCTGTAACCGTGCCATGTATTTTGTTGCCACTGTTTGTTTGCGTGTTCCATTGTTACTTACAACCACATCTACCATATTTCCACCATATGGCAGCCTCTCGAATGGTAAAAGGAGCTCTAGTGATGATCTATCTCTCCTCTGCGGAATCCTTCAGACAGAGCATCAATTTGTGGTTTCTCGCCAGAAAAGCACTTAGTATCATTTCATAATGGGCAGGGGACACGTTTAACGCTGAATTCTGGTTCTCGCTTGCGATATCCTTCCACTGTTTTCATAATGTAGGCCGTGGTGCAGCAGTTAAGTCATCTGCATTGAAAAGGGACTGTAATGATATTCTTGCTTTCCCTCTGGAATCCGTTATATGACCCGGGATAAACCATTTAATCTTGCCTGTCTTTAGCTGGCTAATCTGTCAAAATTGCTAGTGCTAAGAAAGCGGTTAAATGACAGTCCCAAGTGCTGCTTGAGGAAAGGGTTACATTTAGGCGTATACACCTTCACCACTTATCTGGAGCTGTGTTTACCCGGTTTGCCTCTTTCCTCCAAAAAAGATCTCACAGGTTCAAGGTCAATCAATCCTTGTCCAACCCATTGCAAGTCACGTTAGGAGCTCCGCAAGGCTCCTCCCTCTCACCCACTCTTTTCAACCATTTCATGGAACCACTCACCGAACTTCTCAGTCTCTCCAAGATTCATTTCCATATGTATGCAGACGACACCCAACTCTACATCAACATCCACTCACTTGAGGACATCAAATCTCTCAACACAACACTACAAAAAACCCAAACCTGGCTGGCCGAAAACCATCTGAAATTATACTCCCTCAAAACAGAGTTCCTCTTAATCGCCCCCCACCCCCCAACAAAGCATCCACTATCCTGACTGGATGAAGCACCTAACATCTCTCAAAGGACAACCTCTCATTGTCGAATCAGCGAAATCGTTAGGTGTGACTCTGGACAGTAACCTAAAGATGCAGAAGCATATCGCGCCTCTACAAAAGGAGCTAACTTCCACATGAAGACCCTGCGAAAACTGAAACCCTTCCTTCCAGCTTACGACTTCAAACAAGCAATTCAAGCCCTAGTAATCCAAAGAGTGGAATATTGGGCTGTAACCTTATATGGCCTCCCAAGGTCGTCGACAGCCCCGCTAAGAGCCGCTATCAACTCTGCTGCGAGACTCATCACTGGCTCAAAAAGAACCTCTCACATCTCTCCAGACCTTAGAGCCCTCAACTGGCTACCATTTGAATCTAGAATTAATCTGAAAATCTCATGTATGACGCACAAGGCCTTGCACCACAATTCTCCGAACTATCTAGCTCAGAAACTGGTGCTCCCTGCTGGTTATAGAGCCTCTAGGAGTGCCAAGACTCTTCTACTGAAACCACAACGATTTACCAAGAAAAAAACCGACAACCGATCCTTCTCTGAAATGGCTCCCAGGATCTGGAATGCTTTGCCCACAGAAACAAGACTCAATTGTTCCACTGCCTCCTTCAAAAAAGAAGTGAAAGCGATTCTCATGGCTAAACTCACACGTGAATTTACTGACTTCTTACTGAATTTTAATTACTAGTCTGTTTTATTGCTAGTTTTATACTTATTTGAGTATCGTATATCCGAATCACCTATAACTGTATTTTCTATGTCTATTCTTGTTTCCAACATCTGACATGTAAAGCGCTCTGATACCCGTAAGGGTCTTGTACGCGCTATATAAAACCTTCAAAATAAATAAATAAACCTCTCTCTCGAGCTCCCTAGTGAAAACTGTAAGCATTATAAGAAACTCGATTTCCTCACAATTTCCAATGAGCACGTTGTCTAATGTGTCGGTAAAACAGAATGTGAGATGTGGTTTCACCCCATCATAAACTGGTGCCCGATCAGCCCTACCCCCCAACATAAGGGGGATGTTAGTGTACAGGAACGAAAGGCACATATCAGGACCATTGTTGTCGTCTAATTTGCTTCATTTTTGACCGCTTGTTATCAAAATTGAGAGGAAAAGCCTAGCGGAAAAAAGTAATCCTTTTGCCAAGTTTTAACACCCTGTGTCCAAATCAACCTTGTTGATTTGAGAGGTGAGTATCTTCGTGATCTGTCGTCAAATCTGCACTTACTTCCAGAAGGTTGCCTAGATTTGTGTGTCTATATCTTAAAGCTCTCGTCAATTTCCCCTCCCTGTACACACTGTGCCATTCTCAGCTGTGAGCTCTCGTGTTTTACTTGCTGTATTAAAACTAGGGCTCCCGGTTTTATGGTATTTATATTTTTGTAATTTCTGTCTGTATTTATCCATATTTATTTTTTGCTTATTTTGCCTGTATTTATCCATTTTAATTTTAGGTTTTGTGAAAAAATGAAGCTGAAATGTGTATATTTCTGCATTTATTTAACCAGTTAAAGTACACTCGTGCTTGAATGCATGACAGGTTTCAATGATATATATATATATATATACACACTCGGATGATAAAAGATGCACTTATAAGAAAACATGCACATTTTAGTATCATGGTTGTGCAAATCTACTGTTGTTTAAGGCTCTTCACTAAAATGTCTTTATTTTTGTAATCCCCTTGCCTGTCAATCTGCACAGCTTTTATCTTTGCAGTCCTGATTGACAACATTCAGAATCACTCAAAAACAACCCAATTTCCGCTTTATCCACATTTAAAAATAAATACAGACACGAAAATAAATGGTTTTCTGTCTGTATTTATCTGTAAAAATCAGTAAAAACGGAAAACAGGGAGCCTTAATTAAAACCTATCCGCCTCTTAGAATTGTTGCTGTTCGTTTCTTTAGTTTTCGAGCAACTCGATTTTTGCCGTTTTGTCATTCAGTTTGTGTCGTTTAAAAGTTGTTTTTCTCTTTGGCGACTAGAACTCGATGGAGGAAGAGACTAAAGCTTTGCCATTGGAGAACGCATCAATTCTTTCAGAAGGTTCTTTACAGGAGGGCCATCGATTATGGATTGGCAATTTGGATCCCAAAATAACTGAGTAAGTCGTACTTCACTGTTAACTTGTAAAACAGTAGATTAGGAGTCTGAATAAAGATAATGTTTGTTGAAATATTTTTTTGCGAGTTATATATCTGCACTTGCCACACGTTTGTTAGTAGTTTATTTATACTTAAAGATACATTAGAATCATTTTTATTTAACAAGTATTGCTTAGATAAATTAAAGGAAGTTAAACTTTTCATCTAAAAACATGCCTATCGAAATGATGATGACTGGAACAAAGGCAGAAAGGAGTTGATTTAGATGCATGCTTGACCAAAATTCTGCAGGTTGCAAGTTTAAATCCCAGCAGGTTGTTAAAACAAATCTAATTATGGAAGGCGTTAAGAACACCTATTATGCGAGCTTTTAAAGGCTATTCAGTTTCTGTTTTTTGCTACATAATTAATCATCATCATTTAATCTGAATAGCGCAGGGCCTCATCACTTGAAAAGAGCATGCCAACGCTTCAGTGAGCTCCCACCTATACCACTTCAACTGCTTCCTAGATCCCAGGGTTCCAGTGCTCTCATGTTACCCGTATGCTAGAGGCATTGCTACCAGAGTGTATTTCCTGGTTTCTGTTTCCTAGTTCAAACCTGCACTCCCTCCTTTTACGATGCCATATTCTCTTTCTATCTCCATGTCCATGCCTGCTGCTGTCTTTTTAGTATTGTTTCTGCAGATGTTATGTTGTTTCAGCTCATGTAGGTGATTCTTTGTCTGTACCACTGTTCCTCTGCTGGTCTTCATTTATCATTGTCCTTTTTAGGTCTCGCCTGGCTATCGCGTAAGCGATCGCTCAGCGAGACTTATGTAGGGGCTTCAGAAAATGCTCCCAAAGGCTTCCCAGGCGGATTGGGTGGCGGTTACGCGCACAACCACGCGCATTCCATTTACCACAAGCTACTTCCTGCGCGTGCACCGCCTTACGCATTCAGAGAGATTTAGTAAGGGGCACAAGACCTTAGGAATGCGGTTTATGGCCAGTGCATGTGAGGCATTCAAGCGCGAAGTGGCATCTGGCATCGGACTTGAAAGCGGCAGACTGCTTTCGCCAGCGTGCGCTCGGCCTCACTTCCTGCATCCCCTCTTACAACAATTAACTTTCGTTATAACTCACACCCCATATGCTCGTTCCCTCCCACCCTTCCTTTGATGTCCGCTTTTCTTGTTGTTTACAAACCACGCCGCACACTGCTGCACGCCGCACACTGCTGCACGCCGCACACTGCTGCACGCCGCACACTGCTGCATGCCGCACACTGCTGCATGCCGCACACTGCTGCATGCCGCACACTGCTGCATGCCGCACACTGCTGCATTACACACTGCTGCATTACACACTGCTGCATTACACACTGCTGCACGCCTCACACTGTTGCAAGCCACACACTGCTGCAAGCCACACACTGCTGCAAGCCACACACTGCTGCAAGCCACACACTGCTGCAAGCCACACACTGCTGCAAGCCACACACTGCTGCACGCCGCACAATGCTGCACTCCGCACAATGCTACACGAAACACTGCTGCACGCCACACACTGCTGCACTACTCACTGCTGCACGCCGCACACTGCTGCACGCCACACACTGCTGCACGCCGCACTCAGCGAGACTTATGTAGGGGCTTCAGAAAATGCTCCCAAAGGCTTCCCAGGCGGATTGGGTGGCGGTTACGCGCACAACCACGCGCATTCCATTTACCACAAGCTACTTTCTGCGCGTGCACCGCCTCACGCATTCAGAGAGATTTAGTAAGGGGCACAAGACCTTAGGAATGCGGTTTATGGCCAGTGCATGTGAGGCATTCAAGCGCGAAGCTGGCATCTGGCATCGGACTTGAAAGCGGCAGACTGCTTTCGCCAGCGCGCGCTCTGCCTCACTTCCTGCATCCCCTCTTACAACAATGAACTTTCGTTATAACTCACACCCCATATGCTCGTTCCCTCCCACCCTTCCTTTACAAACCACGCCGCACACTGCTGCACGCCGCACACTGCTGCACGCCACACACTGCTGCATTACACACTGCTGCACGCCGCACACTGCTGCATGCCGCACACTGCTGCACGCCGCACACTGCTGCATTACACACTGCTGCATTACACACTGATGCACACTGCTGCACGCCTCACACTGCTGCACGCCTCACACTGCTGCACGCCTCACACTGCTGCACGCCACACACTGCTGCACTCCACACAATGCTACACGAAACACTGCTGAACGCCACACACTGCTGCACTACTCACTGCTGCACGCCGCACACTGCTGCACGCCACACACTGCTGCACGCCGCACACTGTTACACGCCACACACTGCTGCACGCCACTGCACGCCACCCACTGCTGCACGCCGCACACTGCTGCACGCCGCACACTGCTGCACGCCGCACACTGCTGCACGCCGCACACTGCTGCACACTGCTGCATTACTCACTGCTGCATGCTGCACGACACTGCTGCACACAGCACACTGCTGCACGCTGCACAGTGCTGCACGCCGCTGCACGCCACACACTGCTGCACGCCACACACTGCTGCACGCCTCACACTGCTGCACGCCTCACACTGCTGCACGCCTCACACTGCTGCACGCCGCACACTGCTGCATGCCGCACACTGCTGCATGCCGCACACTGCTGCATGCCGCACACTGCTGCATTACACACTGCTGCATTACACACTGCTGCATTACACACTGCTGCATTACACACTGCTGCACGCCTCACACTGCTGCAAGCCACACACTGCTGCAAGCCACACACTGCTGCAAGCCACACACTGCTGCAAGCCACACACTGCTGCAAGCCACACACTGCTGCAAGCCACACACTGCTGCAAGCCACACACTGCTGCACGCCGCACAATGCTGCACTCCGCACAATGCTACACGAAACACTGCTGCACGCCACACACTGCTGCACTACTCACTGCTGCACGCCGCACACTGCTGCACGCCACACACTGCTGCACGCCGCACTCAGCGAGACTTATGTAGGGGCTTCAGAAAATGCTCCCAAAGGCTTCCCAGGCGGATTGGGTGGCGGTTACGCGCACAACCACGCGCATTCCATTTACCACAAGCTACTTTCTGCGCGTGCACCGCCTCACGCATTCAGAGAGATTTAGTAAGGGGCACAAGACCTTAGGAATGCGGTTTATGGCCAGTGCATGTGAGGCATTCAAGCGCGAAGCTGGCATCTGGCATCGGACTTGAAAGCGGCAGACTGCTTTCGCCAGCGCGCGCTCTGCCTCACTTCCTGCATCCCCTCTTACAACAATGAACTTTCGTTATAACTCACACCCCATATGCTCGTTCCCTCCCACCCTTCCTTTACAAACCACGCCGCACACTGCTGCACGCCGCACACTGCTGCACGCCACACACTGCTGCATTACACACTGCTGCACGCCGCACACTGCTGCATGCCGCACACTGCTGCACGCCGCACACTGCTGCATTACACACTGCTGCATTACACACTGATGCACACTGCTGCACGCCTCACACTGCTGCACGCCTCACACTGCTGCACGCCTCACACTGCTGCACGCCACACACTGCTGCACTCCACACAATGCTACACGAAACACTGCTGAACGCCACACACTGCTGCACTACTCACTGCTGCACGCCGCACACTGCTGCACGCCACACACTGCTGCACGCCGCACACTGTTACACGCCACACACTGCTGCACGCCACTGCACGCCACCCACTGCTGCACGCCGCACACTGCTGCACGCCGCACACTGCTGCACGCCGCACACTGCTGCACACTGCTGCATTACTCACTGCTGCATGCTGCACGACACTGCTGCACACAGCACACTGCTGCACGCTGCACAGTGCTGCACGCCGCTGCACGCCACACACTGCTGCACGCCACACACTGCTGCACGCCTCACACTGCTGCACGCCTCACACTGCTGCACGCCTCACACTGCTGCACGCCTCACACTGCTGCACGCCTCACACTGCTGCACGCCGCACACTGCTGCACGCCGCACACTGCTGCACTCCACACACTGCTTTTATGCGAGTTTATGCTACTGACATTGTAAATGACCATGCCTTTTATTTGTTTTAAAACCAAAACATAAATAAAAGGCATTGTAATTTTACAATGCCAATAGCTCAAACTCTTATAAATGCGAGACCTATTGCATTGCAAATGCTTGTTTCTTACTTTTACTGCCTGTTTGTGTTTGTAGTATTTTTTTTCTGGGCCCCTGCCATTCCCACCTTCTGCACAGGCTGTCATAGTAACGTTTTACACTCCATGACCGGCATGTTGTCACTGTGGAGACAGGCTCGTTTTAACAATGTGGTTGAAACCTGGTTCCTACACACTCCTATTTGCTGTACTTCACCTACCTTCAGATTTCCTTCAGAGGCGTAACACAGGCCTGTGAGGTTCGATAGGGCAAAATTTCAGGCGCCCAACACTTCAGGGTCTCCTCAACCTCTCAGGGAGCCCACTCAGTGCAGTGCCCATTAATGTATGTGAGATATTATAGACTGTAGGGCTACTTCTGCATGTGGGGGCACATATTTTGCGTTACACCACTTCTTTCCTTGTCTGCCATGCTGTTGACTCCCGGCTGTGATACAGGCCGTTATACCTACACCCAGTAAACAAGAGTACGCTCCAAGATGTTAGACTGTCAGTCAGTGGATAACATTGAGGTCCAAGAGTTGACATTCGTACCCATCCGTGAAACGCTTCTCAAAAAGCATGGTACTCGCACAAGACTGCTCTAAAGTCTGAGTTTCCTATCAAATGTTGAAGGCCGTGAGACTTTCTCTCAGTAAGTCTCTGCTTCAAGAAGTAAGATTTGTTCCCAAAGAATGACAAGGCTTGGTACCCACACACTAACACAGGCTGTGCAGGAATGTGTTGATCATGCATCAAAGAAGTGATCGTGATGTTCATACTCACTCACAAGTGCTATTGGTATTCAATGCATGATATTGAGAGAGACTGTTCTTCTTTGGATGTGACTAACATTCACTAAGTGATGCTGTATTTGTTTCTCCTCTGCTCTCTTGCCCATGTGTCTGCCAAGGAGAGTTATTTTCTTATGGGTTCTTTTTAGTCTGAAATCCTGCATGGCTAATTAATACAGCTTCTACCTATGACAGGATTCAGCTTCCAAAAGCTAGACTTTTGAGCACCAGCAACAAGTGCAATATTACAATAAACATAATATAAAGGATTACGCTTTGCCATACTAACCATAATGAGGTCTGTGGTGGTGCTGTCTTTTTTAATTTTGACAAGTAAATTCAAAGAAAGATACTATATTCACTACATACTCTATATCCATGTTCTAAGGGACTTTGGGCCAGATGTATCAAACAGTTTTAGCCATTCTCTGTCTATGGGGAAAATAAATGTGTTTGTACATCTGGCCCTTTGTTTGGATCCGTCTCCTTTAGCCATTTGCTTCGGTGGCTCAGAATCCAAATTGGGATAGGCCCGCAGGACTACTTTAGTTTCACCCTATTTCTGTTGGATGTTGAGGTGTATCCTTTTGCCTCTGTTGGAGCAAATGAGGGACTATTTAACTTGTGAAAAATATACCTTAAATCACATACTTAAGTCTGTATGTTATCCTTTTTAAGTGTGTCCATCAAGCAGTTCTTTTTATCTCCTTCTGTTTTTCCATTCTTCTCAGTCACTCCCAGCCACTCCTCCTCTTGCACAGTCATCCACTACAGAGCTAAGGGAGGAGGCAGGGTTGTAATTGCCACTTTCACACAAAGCTTCCTCTTTAGATCAGAACCTGATTATTTCTTTCACAATCAATAATGATTTTATACTATACTTTTATAAATGTACCACACCCCAGTAAGTTTTTATCAAAAATATATATTTATTAAATTTTTTTTCTGTTTTTCTATTTCTCACCAATTGTTTTAAAATGTATACAAAAAGATACCAATGGGGGTACTAGATCATTGAACACACAATGTAACAGGAAGTTGCATACATGAATTGTTTTTTTTTTTGTACTTCTTAGTAGCAAATGTGTACACTTCACCAATAGCATCATTTAAATGATCCTCTTCCTCACCTTAACGTCCATGCCATAGTTTCTGAAAGGGTGCTTGCGGTACTGCAGCATACCCAAAATAACCATGCTGGAGTTCAGAAGTCAAATGGGCAATAACAAGGCCTTTACTTTGTTTTATCTAGTCACATTTGATGTATGTTCAAAGACAGAGATGATATGTCAGGCTCTGTCTTCTGCCAAATTGCTATTTGTTTCTTTTGAAGGGAGGTTGGTGTTTGCATTTTGTTTCTGACTGCTAAGTGAAAGAATTTGTTAAGTGAACTAAGTGACTGTCTTGCTAGGTACAGGTAGGACAGGCTGTGTGATTTCATTTCTAGCACACAAATATGTAAATACTGGTACATGAACTATACAAATATTTCAGAATATATCCGCAGATAGGAAAGCACAAATAAAATAAATTTATTGTAATTCTGAAGTGTGGTGGAAACAAAGATTTTAATACAACCAATTTACATAAACGAAGCCTGTTTACTAATCTTACGCGACCTGTCATCAGCATTTGACACCGTCAAACATGGCAACTTGCTAGAGCTCCTGAAACACTGAATGGGATTACCTGGAGCTGTGTTAACCTGGTTTGCCTCTTTCCTCCAAAATAGATCTCAAAGGTTCAAGGTCAATCAATCCTTGTCCAACCCATTGCCAGTCACGTTAGGAGTTCTGCAAGGCTCCTCCCTCTCACCCACACTTTTCAAGCTTTTCATGGAACCACTCACCAAACTTCTCAGTCTCTCCAAGATTCATTTCCATATGTATGCAGATGACACCCAACTCTACATCAACATCCACTCACTTGAGGACATCCAATCTCTCAACACAACACTACAAAAAACCCAAACATGGCTGGCCGAAAACCATCTGAAACTAAACTCCCTCAAAACGGAGTTCCTCTTAATCGCTCCCCACCCCCAACAAAGGATCCACTATCCTGGACTGGATGAAGCACCTAACAGCTCTCAAAGGACAAACTCTCGTTGTCGAATCAGCGAAATCGTTAGGTGTGACTCTGGACAGTAACCTAAAGATGCAGAAGCATATCAGTGCCTCCACAAAAGGAGCTAACTTCCACATGAAGACCCTGCCGAAAACTGAAACCCTTCCTGCCAGCTTACGACTTCAAACAAGCAATTTAAGCCCTAGTAATCCAAAGAGTGGAATATTGGGCTGTAACCTTAAGTGGCCTCCCAAGGTCGTCGACAGCCCCGCTAAGAGCCGCTATCAACTCTGCTGCGAAACTCATCACTGGCTCAAAGAGAACCTCTCACATCTCTCCAGACCTTAGAGCCCTCAACTGGCTACCATTTGAATCTAGAATTCATCTGAAAATCGCATGTATGGCGCACAAGGCCTTACACCACAATTCTCTGAACTACCTAGCTCAGAAACTGGTGCTCCCTGCTGGCAATAGAGCCTCCAGGAGTGCCAAGACTCTTCTACTGAAACCAAAACGATTTACCAAGAAAAAAACCTACAACCGATCCTTCTCCGGAATGGCTCCCAGGATCTGGAATGCTTTGCCCACAGAAACAAGACTCCATCCTTCCACTGCCTCCTTCAAAAAAGAAGTGAAAGCTGTTCTCATGGCTAAACTCACATGTGAATTTACTGACTTATTACTGTATTGTAATTACTAGTCTGTTTTATTGAGCTCCGTACTTTAATCGCTAGTTTTATACTTACTTGAGTATCGTATATCTGAATCATCTATGACTGTATTTTCTATGTCTATACTTGTTTCCAACATCTGACATGTAAAGCGCTCTGATACCCGCAAGGGTCTTGTTCGCGCTATATAAAACCTTAAAAATAAATCAAATAGTTTGCACTCCCTTCTCATTGAAGTATATATACAGATTACTATATTATCATCTGCAATTCTCATCTCAGCCAAACATTATAGCAGATGTTAATGGGGTCCGCTGAAAACATTGCAGGGACACATTCAAAGGACTTTTCACAAGAATCTAAATCTTTGCAGTGATATAATCAAAAGCAATAAAGGAAGTGTGTGCATGGACATTACAAACAACAATTCGAAAAAACGCCCAACATGCTATTTTTACCATCAACACTTATAAAGCAAGTTTCAACAAAGTGCTGGTGGGGTGTGAGGGGGCGGGGTCTTTTTCAAAGATTTTTATATGAAACTTGCTACCTTAACAGTGCTTTTTTCTAAACCATCTCAATGTTTGTAGGTAAGAGACTAAAGGAATAAGGAGACTGTGAAGTGTAAGATGCTATTATATTCCAACTCCATAATCCAGTTACTTCCTGTGTTCACTTGACTCACTAAAGGTAGCAATAGAAAGCAGAGAAGGCATACCGCATGGTGTGGTTGAGGGGCAGTGTCTCAAAACAGCATCTAACAGTATTGTCAAATTTGGATCTCTTAACGCCTAGGGGGCATAATGTAGAGGGCAGCATGAACTGAAACCCTCAAAATAACTCCATGGCTTACAGTCCATACAATGTACGTGCTTCGCTCAACCTATGCCCACCTTGCATCCACCTGTCTACCATTCATCCTGTCTACCCTCCACACTGCTCGCATCCATGCAGCCCTCAGCCACACCCCAGACCATACTTTTTGGCCCGTTGAAAATGTTTGCAAGTACTCATCGTCACAACATAACTAAACACCATTGCCAAAGTCAATAGGACTCAAAGGTGCAACCTGTTGGCTTTGCCAGTCCTTGTTCCATGAGTACCCTATCCCCGGGAAAGGGACAGGAACTGAATGCCTTTATTGAATGCTTTACAAATAAAAACTAACATTTGAAAATATCCCTGTTTGTTCTCAACAATGACTGCAAACACCCGTAAGGCAGTGTTCCCCAAACTGTGGGTCAGGACTCAATGGTGGGACGCTAACAGATTTCTGGTGGGTCGGGAAAAGAGCAACAAATAAAGATGCCTTTAAATTTCACGTTTATCTTATCATATGTCCTGGTGCTTCAAAGATAGAGGTCAAATGTCAGGCTATGTCTGCTGTTATTGTTGCTTATCATTTTAACTTAGGGATTAGAGTTTTCTTTCTTTGACAGTAAAATAAGAGTATTTTTTAAAGTGAATTATGTTACAGTCTTGCTGGATTACAGGAACCGTGAAAGGAAAAAGTGTAGGATGTCAGTTTTATTTTTGCAACACAGCAAAATGTACATACCTTTAAATGAGCGATATACATTCAGCAGTTAGGGAGGCAAAAATAAAGTACGTATTTTGTCATTCTGAAGTGTGCTGGAACCAGAGATTTGAATAGGATCAAACCCATGACACTTTACTTGGTGATACACAATTGATAAATATTCACAGAAACCCATTTTCCGTTATTCTTTGTGTGCCATATAGGTTTGTCAATGTTATACCTGCCAGCCCTTTGGCTGTTCCCTCCTTATTTTTTTCTTCCTTTACCCTCTAATTTTTCTGTCCACTAGTTTTTTTTGGTGTTGATTTAGAGGCTCTGGGTGCCCCATTATCACTAATTGATGGTGTGGCGCAAGGTGCTTCCCTAAAATGGAGGGAGGGAGAAAGCTCCTCCACAAAATGGTGGCCAAAACTGTCACCTCAGAACCTGGGCCATAGGCTGTCATGAGGGGTTCCAGAACCTTCTGGGCCACTCTGGCCAGTCAGGGCCCAGGCTATATATAGAGGTGAGGTGCGTCGGCCATTTTGTAGAAGGTGTGAAGTGAGGTAGTCAGGAGTAAGGCACCTGAGTGGGAAGGTGGGAGCGCAGAAGGGGGGAAACTGACTGTTCTTAGGGCCTGCTTTTCCCCCCCTTGGTTGACACTACCCCCTACCTCGTGACCTAGCCTTGCCTTCAACCTCTGACCTGGGATCACATTAACTGGTTGTGCTTCCCGCCTAGACAGGACCCCTGAGGGGAACTGAGGGAGAGAGTGGCCATCTCCAACCTTGCCCACCGTTTTCCTGACTGTGCCTGGGTTCCCCCTGTCTTGTTCCACCACTGGCGTGTGGCCTGCCGCCTTCCAACCAACCTGCCCTGAGCCAGGGCGTCGCTGTGAGGAAAAAAGGGGCGCTAGGCGCCGAGCACATCGCCACCCCCGAACTGCAGGCCACCCCTTAATTTGTATCACCATCGCTGGGGCTGCCCCCAAAGAATAGCTCACCGCTGCGGCCCGGAGCCGGAAAGGTCACCCTCATGGTCACTGGGGCCCGCGAAGAGGACCGGGGCCCTGCCGCTGCCGTCGCAGCCTCAGTAACGCAGCACATCTTGTGAGAGGGCCGCCGGAATTCGAAGAAGACCGCGTTAGGCTTGGAAGCCAGCATCACGTGACGGGGGCGGGCTGCCTGACGCCGCCCCCGCCGACTCCTGAAGCCGTAGAGGCCGCGCCCCCGCAGGCCGCGCTGACCACGGCAGCCGCGGGCGCGCCTCCGATCCCCCACCAACTCGAGAGATCGCCGGGAGGCCGGAGAGCCCTCGCCAGGGCCAACGTTGAGCCACAGAGTAAGGTAACCCCCAGGGGAGGAGGGCGGGAGGCCCGAAGCTCGCCCCTCCCCCGGGGGAAGCCCGTTGTCAAGTCTGCTGAGAGTCCCCTCTACCCTTCGCACCGGGATCAGCAGACCAAGTTGGCGCTGAGACGCGCAGGGGGGAACTGTGCGGAGCCGCGCTCAGGGACGGTATGTTCAGCTCTTCCGGGACTAACCCGATAGGGCTGCCACAACTAACCACGAGTAAGGAGCCGATGTGAGGCCAGAGTTCAGGCAACAAAGTACTCCCAGCTCGGAAGCGCTAGGGCTTGGATAGATGCAGCACTATGCTTGAGGCTCCACTGAAGTGCTATATTTAGTGACCTGATTTCAAGCGCATTGTAATGGCTATGTGAAGCGCTATATTTAATGACCTGATTTCAAGCGCATTGTAATGGCTATGTGAAGCGCTATATTTAATGACCTGATTTCAAGCGCATTGTAATGGCTATGTGAAGCGCTATATTTAGTGACCTGATTTCAAGCGCATTGTAATGGCTATGTGAAGCGCTATATTTAGTGACCTGATTTCAAGCGCATTGTAATGGCTATGTGAAGCGCTATATTTAATGACCTGCTTTGAAGCGCATTGTAATGGCTACGTGCAGTGCTATATCTAATGACCTGATTTCAAGTGCAATGAAATTACTATGTGCAGGGCTATGTCGAAGACCCTAATGAGATGTAAATGAAAGCCGATTGATTTCCTCTAAAAGAAAAACCGGATAAAAAGACAGATAAAGCTTTTCTAACTCCTTGGTGTAGTGCCGTTTTTAGTGGTGATACACTGGAGTGCCGAGGTGAGTGGGATGAAAGCGCGACATGTCCTCTGGAATGAGGCCTTTCCACCTGAGCCAAGCTACCATAGGTCTTTAGGTCCAACAAGTTGGTGTTCAGCGGTGGGATCCTGAGCTTGTGCTTGCGTCCACTCATCAGCAATTCAGTGTGCGCCATGCACCCTACACCTGATTTTTGTTTTTGTTTTTATTGGAGTTTTCTCCAGGTTGTCTCCCTGATTGGAATTTTTTGAAATTATCTCTGTCCCGTTGTGTGGCTTCCTTTTGAAAGATGGTTCTTCTTACTTTGAGAGTTCTTTTCCGCAGTGTTTAGGGCCCCACCTGGCAGGATGGAGTTTGAGCTGGGTAGTCTAGAAGAGTACACTGTAACCCAGTTAAAGGAATTCTGTCAGGAGAGGGGGGTATTTTTCAAGCGGGGAGCAAAGAGAGAAGAGCTCCAGACTAGCTTGAGAGCCTGGGTGATGGCCCACCCTAGCGGGGGACGGGAGGAGGAGGAGGGACCGGGACCGGACACCACGGAAGGGGCAGAGACACTTCTTCCCACTGAGAGCAGCAATATGGTTGCAGGACTCAGGGCGCCTTCAAGCGCCGGTAGTAGCGCTTCGGGGGAAAGCCTGTCTTCAGCTGACTTAGCTGACAGAATGGAGGAGAGGCAATTCAGGATGGAATTAGCCCGCTTGGAGAAGGAGAGGGAAGAGCGGAGGTTCCTTCATGAGCTCCATTTAAAAGAATTAGAACTCAAGGCCCTTCAGTTAGGGACCCCCCAGTAGTCCTGTTGGTGGCAGCGTACAGAAAGAAGTTCCCAGGGAACCTAGACCCCACTTACCAAAGGACGTAGTTGCCAGCTACGGTGTTGGGGACGACATCGCCAAGTGGTTGGCTGCCTATGAGGTCTCCTTACGAGCCCATGGGATCCCGGAAGCTCAGTGGGGGGGTGGTCTGTACAGGTACATGCCTCCGGTGGGGAGGGATGCCCTTTTAGCCCTAGAACAACGGGAGCAGACCAATTACCCCACCATGAGGGTCGCCTTGATTGGGAAATTTGAGCTGACCCCTGAGAAGTACAGGCAGAGATTCCGGGGTAGCCAAAAGCTGGCCGCCCAGAATTGGGTGGACTTCCTGGACTACGCAAAAAAAGCTTTGGAGGGCTGGGTGCAGGGCAGTGAGGTAAAGGACTACGAGGGGTTGTATAACCTGTTTTTGAGGGAGCACCTCCTCGAGAAAAGTTTTCCGGAGCTGCGTCAACACCTGGTGGACAGCAAGCTGACTAATCCTAGGAAGCTTGCAGAGGAGGCGGACATCTGGGCTAGTACCCGGGTGTCTCTAAAAGGAACTGGGGGGGAATTTCCAAGGGACTGGTCAGGGCGCTCCCCAGAAGAAAGAGGGGGGAGACAAAAAGAAGGAGTTCCCTAAAGGCCCCCAAAAGAGTTCGCAGGGAAAGGGATCAGGATTCCCTCCTAAGGTTGGCCCCCACAAACCCTCTTATCCTGACCGTGGTCAGCAGCCTAGGGTTGTCCGTTGTTATGAGTGTGGCGAGATTGGGCACTAGAAGGGGGATACCAAGTGTCCCAAGAGACCACACCCTCCCACTGGAGGAAAGACCCCTGGGGTGGTGAGTGCAGTGCTCGGGGAGGAGTTGCCCTTAGATAAGGGAGGTGAGTGGGCAGGGCTAACATTAGTGTCCCTGGGAGATTGCGAGATGGTTCCTAAGACCCATGTGCCCTCAAATACTACCAAGTACAGGCAATGGGTCACCATCAATGCCCAGAGGGTGGAGGCTCTGAGGGACACAGGAGCCAGCATGACTATGGTAAGGAGTCAGCTGGTGTCCCCAGAGCAGGTGATTCCCAACGTAGTCCACCCGGTTGTGATGGCTGACAACCGAGAGGGTCACTATCCGGTGGCTCAGATTCCCTTTGAGTGGGGAGGGGTTGCGGGTCCTCTTCGAGTTGCGGTAAGCCCTGCAATGCCGGTCGACTGTCTGTTGGGAAATGACCTTGAACATACGGCCTGGAAGGAGGTCGAGTTCAAGGCTCATATGGAGATGTTGGGGTAGCCTGAGTGGACTTGTGCCAACACGCGGTCCGTGACTGCCCGGAGGGGGAGTTCACGGAGGTTGGAGCCTGGGACAAAGGCCCAACCAGCTGCCAAAAAGGGTAAACGGGGACAGGGGAAGCCTGCCCCGGCATCTGCACCTCGTAAGATGGATGGGGCAACTGAGGTGGTCCCGGAGTCCACAGAGGGGGATGTGACTTCCCTAGAGGGCTTACCTACCCCTGCAGAATGGCAGGTGGAGGGAGGACCTACCAGGGAGGATTTTTGTTGGGCCCAGAAGGAGTGCCCCACCCTTGAGGGCTTACGGCGACAGGCCGAAGCCCAGGCAGCGGGTAACGATTCGGGGAACTTCCACATATATTGGGAAGATGGTCTCCTCTATAGCGAACCCAAGGCTCCCGTGCATGGATCATCCCAGGCCTTGGTGGTTCCCCATCGTTACCGAGCCTTCCTTTTGGAATTTTCTCATGAGATACCCTTGGCAGGACACTTGGGACAGGACAAGACCTTTGCTCGGATTGTCCCTCACTTCTATTGGCCTCAGATGAGGATTACGTCCGACACTTTTTGTAGGACGTGTGTCACCTGCCAGGCTAGTGGGAAAACAGTTGAGAAGCTGAAGGCTCCCCTGGAACCACTGCCTGTCGTTGGCATCCCCTTTGAGAGGGTGGGCATCGACATTGTTGGGCCATTGGATCCACCAACGTCTGCCGGTCACAAGTTTATCCTGGTTCTGGTGGATCATGCCACCCGGTACCCAGAGGGTATTCCTCTGAGGACCATTACCGCACCCGCGGTGGCACGGGCCCTGATGGGAATTTTCACCCGGATGGGGTTCCCCAAGGAAGTTGTGTCTGACAGAGGTACCAACTTCATGTCGGCATACATGCGGGCTATGTGGAAGGAGTGTGGAGTCACTTACCGGTTCTCCACCCCTTATCACCACCAGACCAATGGTCTGGTGGAGAGGTTTAACAAAATCTTGAAGGGCATGATCAGGAGTCTGCCCGAGAGCCTGCGGAGGAAATGGGACGTCCTCCTGCCTTGCTTGCTGTTCTCCTACAGGGAAGTACCGCAGAAGGGAGTGGGCTTCAGCCCCTTCGAGCTGTTGTATGGGCACCCTGTTCGTGGACCCCTTAGCCTGGTGAAGGATGGATGGGAAAAGACTCCTGGAAAACTTCCCCCGGATGTGGTGAGCTACATGCTGGCCTTCCGTAGCAAAATGGCTAGGTTGTGGAAGCAAGCTTCCGAAAACCTAGAAGCCAGCCAGACGGTCATGAAGGAATGGTATGACCAAAATGCTCACCCGGTGGAGCTGGAGCCTGGCCAGAAGGTGTGGGTCATGGAGCCTGGAGAGCTTAGCGCCCTCCAGGATCGCTGGTCAGGCCCCTTTGAGGTGATTGAGAAGAAGGGCAAGGTCACCTATGTGGTGGATCTTAAAACCCCCAGGCAGCCCCATCGGGTGCTCCATGTCAACCGCCTCAAGCCCCACCAAGAGAGATCCGAGGTCACCTTGATGATGGTGACTGATGGGTCAGAGGAAGAGGAAAGTGAACCTCTCCCTGATCTTTTTGCGTCCCAAGAGAAGGTTGGGTCGGTAGAGGGAGTGATCCTCTCACCATCTCTAACTCCCGAACAGCGGAGAGACTGCCGCCAGGTCCTGGGGCAGTATGCTTCACTGTTCTCACTTATCCCGGGAGGGACTCATCTGTGTACCCATGATGTGGACACAGGAGACAGCCCACCTGTGAAGTCTAAGTCCTACCGCTTGTCGGATAAGGTGAAGGCTAGCATCCATGGTGAAGTCACCAAGATGCTGGAGCTGGGAGTGATTGAACCTTCAAGCAGTCCCTGGTCCAGTCCGGTGGTACTGGTACCTAAAGCTGCCCCGCCGGGCACTACCCCAGAACTTAGGTTCTGTGTGGATTACAGGGGACTGAACTCTGTGACGAAGACTGATGCTCATCCTATCCCGAGGGCGGATGAGCTCATTGACCGGTTGGGAGCTGCCCAATACCGAAGTACCTTTTGACCTTACCTCCGGGTACTGGCAGATCTCCCTAACAGATGGAGCAAAGGAAAGGTCAGCCTTCTCCACACCTGAGGGTCAATATCCGTTCTGCGTGATGCCCTTTGGGTTTAAGAACGCCCCTGCCACTTTTCAGCGGCTGGTGAACCGGGACCTCTCCGGGATGGAGGCTTTCTTGGCTACTTACCTGGATGACATCGCTGTCTTCAGCAGCAGTTGGGAGGATCATTTGGGTCACCTTCAGGCTGTCCTTCAGGCCCTGCAGCAGGCAGGTCTGACGATCAAGGCCAGCAAGTGCCATATCGGGCAGGGGTCGGTAGTGTACCTCGGTCACTTGGTGGGTCGGGGCAAGGTGCAACCCCTCCAGGCCAATATCGAAACCATCATGGCCTGGGAACCCCCCAAGACTCAGACGGAGGTCCGAGCCTTTCTGGGCCTCACCGGTTACTACCGACGCTTCGTCAAGGGGTATGGTACTATCGTGGCTCCCTTGACTGAGCTTACATCAAAGAAGCACCCTCGACGGGTAATCTGGACCGAGGTGTGTCAACGAGCCTTTGACACCTTGAAACAAGCAATGTGTGCGGCACCTGTCCTCAGGGCCCCTGACTTCTCCAAAGAGTTCATCGTCCAAACGGATGCGTCGGAGCATGGCATCGGGGCGGTGCTGTCGCAGCTCAATGAAGAGGGTCTGGACCAACCTGTGGTCTTCCTATCTAGGAGACTACTCCCCCGGGAACAGAGGTGGAGTGCAATTGAGAGGGAGGCTTTTGCGGTGGTGTGGGCTCTGAAGAAGTTGCGGCCATACCTGTTTGGCTCGCACTTCCTGGTTCAGACCGACCACCGGCCCCTCAGGTGGCTGATGCACATGAGGGGCGAGAATCCTAAGTTGTTGAGGTGGTCCATCTCCCTACAGGGAATGGACTTTAGGGTGGAACATCGCCCAGGAGTGGACCACGCCAATGCTGACGGTCTCTCCAGGTATTTCCGCCTTAGTGAAGGGAACTCCCAAGGGATTGGGTAGCTCTCCCCACTTTCAGCTGGGGGGACGCGTGTTAGACCTGCCAGCCCTTTGGCTGTTCCCTCCTTATTTTTTCTTCCTTTACCCTCTAATTTTTCTGTCCACTAGTTTTTTTGGGGGTTGATTTAGAGGCTCTGGGTGCCCCATTATCACTAATTGATGGTGTGGCGCAAGGTGCTTCCCTAAAATGGAGGGAGGGAAAAAGCTCCTCCACAAAATGGTGGCCAAAACTGTCACCTCAGAACCTGGGCCATAGGCTGTCATGAGGGGTTCCAGAACCTTCTGGGCCACTCTGGCCAGTCAGGGCCCAGGCTATATATAGAGGTGAGGTGCGTCGGCCATTTTGTAGAAGGTGTGAAGTGAGGTAGTCAGGAGTAAGGCACCTGAGTGGGGAGGTGGGAGCGCAGAAGGGGGGAAACTGACTGTTCTTAGGGCCTGCTTTTTCCCCCCCCTTGGTTGACACTACCCCCTACCTCGTGACCTAGCCTTGCCTTCAACCTCTGACCTGGGATCACATTAACTGGTTGTGCTTCCCGCCTAGACAGGACCCCTGAGGGGAACTGAGGGAGAGAGTGGCCATCTCCAACCTTGTCCACCGTTTTCCTGACAGTGCCTGGGTTCCCCCTGTCTTGTTCCGCCACTGGCGTGTGGCCTGCCGCCTTCCAACCAACCTGCCCTGAGCCAGGGCGTCGCTGTGAGGGGAAAAAGGGGCGCTAGGCTCCGAGCACATCGCCACCCCCGAACTGCAGGCCACCCCTTAATGTGTATCACCATCGCCGGGGCTGCCCCCAAAGAATAGCTCACCGCTGCGGCCCGGGGCCGGAAAGGTCACCCTCATGGTCTCTGGGGCCCGCGAAGAGGACCGGGGCCCTGCCGCTGCCGTCGCAGCCTCAGTAACGCAGCACATCTTGTGAGAGGGCCGCCGTAATTTGAAGAAGACCGCGTTAGGCTTGGAAACCAGCCTCCCGCATCACGTGACGGGGGCGGGCTGCCTGACGCCGCCCCCGCCGACTCCTGAAGCCGTAGAGGCCGCACCCCCGCAGGCCGCGCTGACAACGGCAGCTGCGGGCGCGCCTCCAATCCCCCACCAACTCGATGGTATCGCGGAAGGAGGAGGCCCTCGACCCGGAGATCGCCGGGAGGCCGGAGAGCCCTCGCCAGGGCCAACGTTGAGCCACAGAGTAAGGTATCCCCAAGGGGAGGAGGGCGGGAGGCCCGAAGCTCGCCCCTCCCCCGGGGGAAGCCCGTTGTCAAGTCTGCTGAGAGTCCCCTCTACCCTTCGCACCGGGATCCCCAGACCAAGTTGGCGCTGAGATGCGCTGGGGGGAACTGTGCGGAGCCGCGCTCAGGGAACGTATGTTCAGCTCTTCTGGGACTAACCCGATAGGGCTGCCACAACTAACCACGAGTAAGGAGCTGATGTGAGGCCAGAGTTCAGGCAACAAAGTACTCCCAGCTCGGAAGCGCTAGGGCTTGGATAGATGCAGCACTATGCTTGAGGCTCCACTGAAGTGCTATATTTAGTGACCTGATTTCAAGCGCATTGTAATGGCTATGTGAAGTGCTATATTTAATGACCTGATTTCAAGCGCATTGTAATGGCTATGTGAAGCGCTATATTTAATGACCTGATTTCAAGCGCATTGTAATGGCTATGTGAAGCGCTATATTTAGTGACCTGATTTCAAGCGAATTGTAATGGCTATGCGAAGCGCTATATTTAATGACCTGATTTCAAGCGCATTGTAATGGCTATGTGAAGCGCTATAGTTAATGACCTGATTTCAAGTGCATTGTAATGGCTATGGGAAGCGCTATAGTTAATGACCTGATTTCAAGCGCATTGTAATGGCTACGTGCAGTGCTATATCTAAGACCTGATTTCAAATGCAATGAAATTACTATGTGCAGGGCTATGTCTATGACCCTAATGAGATGTAAATGAAAGCTGATTGATTTCCTCTGAAAGAAAAGAAAAACCGGATAAAAAGAAAGATAAAGCTTTTCTAACTCCTTGGTGTAGTGTCGTTTTTAGTGGTGATACACTGGAGTGCCGAGGTGAGTGGGATGCAAGCACGACATGTCCTCTGGAATGAGGACTTTCCATCTGAGCCAAGCTACCCTAGGTCTTTAGGTCCAACAGTCAATAAATCTAATATCAGTGCAAATTTAGTAACCATTTCAATAGAAAATGTGCTGTCTGTAAATGACAATGTGCTAACACACGATACTTTAGTTACATTAAAAAAATCGCCCTGCTTCACATCCAGTTAAGGTAGGTGGGTCGCAAACGTTTGCCATTTTAAAAATTGGGTCATGGTTCTAAAAAGTTTGGGAAGCAATGTTTTATACTGTTTGGTTGTCTTAGTCAAAAGAAGAGAACATGTCGATTTAGTTCAGAAGGTAGAGTAGTAGTAAAAACATGTTTTGCTCTGTTAAAAAAACGCATTATATTTTATGTCCTCACTAGTAGTTATAGGCAGATTACACTGTTCGACTCCATTGGACACATTTTTGCTTGTACCCTGTTTGGTCTCTTAAAAGATTGGACAGATACTAATAATATCATACTGTTGAGACAAGCTGGTTTTAAACCAGACAGCTCCTCTTTGGATAACAACACTGCTCTACAGGGTTTTTTTGGAGTAATTGGTGTTTTGTCACAATGGATGCCGGCCCATGCAGCATACATTGACTTCTCTACGGCCTTTGACCATGTTGATATACCTAATTTGTGGCAAAAGCTTAGAAATCTTAAAATCCTAGATCACTTTTTTAAGCTTATAATTGCACTTTATTCTTTTACTTGGTGCCATGTACTGCTTGGGGTGATCATTGGCTACAATAGTAGTCTTAAACAAGGATGCTTGTTAGCTTCTTTATTATTTTCTTTGTGTATTTGTGATCTACCAACGGTTTTCAATGAATTGGAAAGGGGTGCACCAAAGTTATGTTGTCGCAATTTAGCTACGTTGCTGTATGTGGATGATATTGTCATACTGATGATATTGTGATACTGGACCTAACCCCAAAGGTTTACATCACCAATTAAATTGTCTGCGTAGGTACACACAACACCACTTTTTAAAGATTATTACTAATAAGAGTAAAGTAATGATTTTCAAAGCTAAGGGATGTTGTAAACCAAGGAAATATAAATGGCATATAGGTAGAGATGAGCTAGAAAGTGTAGACACATACTCTTACTTGGGCAACATGTTCTCTGCTAATCTCTCTGTAAAGAAAAACATTTTGCACCTCTCTGGTACAGCGATGGCACATGCTAATGCTCTCAGCACACTTTATAGCACATAAGGTCATGGACATTTTTTTCCAGCCTGCAGAGCTGACATAGGTGAATACATGGCACACACATAGTACATCGCAAAGTATGGGATATAGTCTATGCAAGTCAGAGACATGTCCTAGATATATCACAGTAAACATGAATAATGACCACGTACAAATCCATAGGTAATTAAGCCAGTTGAGCCAGCCACTTCCCCCAAACCCGCCCATGTTTCTGGAGACCACTGCGGGCTTCGAAAACCACATGCTCCTTCTGCGCGCACCAATCTACACGTCTTTCCCCACCTCAGCAGGGTATGGGGCCCAGGGGACATCCATCACGCCGCAATGTCTAGTTTCGCCGCCAGGAAGGCAGTGCCCAGGAACTCACTCTTAGCTCTCGTAACCCCAGAGCCCTCAAACACCCCATGGCGAATCAATGGAGGGAAAAGGGGAACTTTCCATCCCAGCACATCTGATAGCCCACAGGTCACCATGGTCCTGTACTGAAGTACCACCACACAAGCCCATACCATGTGACAAAAATCTGCTGGATCGACTCCGCAACGAGGACATGTGGGGGTGGGGCATAAGCTTGCCTGATACAAGCGAATTGGAGAGAGGTATACAAATGAAAGATAGTAGGTTTGAAAAACCACAATCTGGAAGAGGTGATAAGTTCACGAGGAGCCATCAGGGCATCCCGCCAGTTTTCGTCCTCTAAAGGTCCCACCCAGTTCTTCCCCCACGGGCTCTAAGGTGGTCTAGTGAACCAGGGGAGTTAATATGAGCGTGCAGTAGATCTGAAAGATTACACTGTGGCCTAGGCTTCCCATGATCAATTTGGCTTCTAAAGGGCTGAATTCTGGTAGTGCATCGGTGGGCAAGGTGTGGGCTTAGGGAGCGTGTCTGAGTTGGAGATATTTATAAAATTGGGTATGTGTAAGGCTACATGTCTGTCGAAGATCTTGGAAGGAGTTCATGTGCGTCCCCGACCATACATCCTCCCAACCGCGTTATACCAATGAGATCCCAAGGGTGGAAACTGGAGCGAGAATACTTCTTTCAACTAGGTGCCATGCCAGAGCGGTGTCTGCTGCCTGAGCCTGGCCTCCTATCGTACATGTCAGAGAGCAGTTCTCCACGCAAGGAGTACCACCGGGGCAGAGAGGGAAAGAGAGGCTGGGGACTCGGAGCATAGCTTGTAGATGTGTGAAGCCCATCAATGAGAGTTCCAAGCTGTAGGCGGGGTCAGACCATCCCCTTTTAAGCCAATCGTGGAGGACGAGAAGGTGAGAGGACAAATGGTAGAGGTGAAAATTGGTCTTTCCCAGGCCACCGTCATAGGGGCTCTGCTGACAATGTGAGAAGGCCATACGTGCCTGCGAACCCCACCACAGGAATGCCTTAAAGGTGCCGTCTAAAGCACAGAACCACGTCTGAGGCAAATTGAGTGATAAGTTCTGAAAAACATTTTTAAAGCGCGGGAGAATCTTCATCTTGAAAAGGGCAACATGCCTCAGAATGATGTAGTGTAGAGCACGTGACCTAATGAGGGCTGACTTGGCTTTTTTGCCCAGGGGTTGGAGGTTGAGGGCCCAAGTGAGCTCTGGTTGTAAAGCGACCCATATGCCCAAATATTTAAAACTAAACCGGTGGGGAGGAATAGTTGTCTGCCTGTTGAAGCAATCCCTGAACGGCACCTGATAAACCAGCACCGACATAGAGGGGTTCATCTGAAGCCCGGGTGCTCTCTCGAAGTGTTCCAGCAACTGGAGACATTTTGGCCCCCTCACAGCCGGGTGACAAGATAGAGCAATACTTTGTCTGCATATAGTGCTATACGATCCTCGTGTCCCTCGCTCCAGGCCCAGCTTGCGTACTGGGGGTTTGTGCGTACAAGCTGGACTAGGGGATCTATCGACAGGGAGAAGAGGAGGGGATACAGGGGACAGTGCAGCTGAGTCCCTGATCTATGGCAAAGGCGTCAGAAAGGACCCCATTAACTTGACTCAGGCGGTGAGGCGGGAATAGAGGACCCAAACCATGTTCCGGGACTTCAGCCCGAGACCAGCGCGAATCAGCACCAACTGGAGGTAGTCCCAGTGCACTGTATAAAAAAGCCTTCTCAAAGTTGATATGGAGCAAGGCTATGTCTGATAGTAGTTGGTGACGATGGGCTGGAGCCATGTGCAGCCGACGGATACAGTGTCTCGTGCTCCGGGATGGCATAAAGCCACATTGATCTGGCTGTACTAACTCAATCAGAATGCGTTTGAGCCTATTAGCGAGTATCGCAGCAAAACCTTTAACCTTGCAGTTGAGGATCAACATCAGTCAGTAAGCGCTCACAATGTGGATGGAGGTTGTGTCTTGGGTATTACTACTATGGTGGCCGAGGCCAGCTCCAACAGGAAGAACCAGGTGTGGCAGACTTCCTTGTATATCGACCGAAGATAAGGGACGAGGGTCTCTCAGAACGTTGTATAGTATTCCATAGGAAAGCCGTCTGGGCCTGGGGTTTTACCTGGTGTCCTACCAGACAGTCCCTCTCTGATCTCCCCTTACATAAAAGGCTCATCTAGCAGGCGAGCGTCAGAGGAAAGTAGCCTAGGAAGTGGGGCCGAATCAAGGAAGGATCCAGACACCGCTGCATTTCTATCTGCTTGCCTGGTGTATAATGTGTGGCGAAAGTTTGAGCTATCTCAGCGAGGGACTGCTAGGTACGACCAGAGTCATTCAAAATCTCGGGGACAATCCTGTTGGCCTTTTGACGGGAGACCAACTAATAGAGTAGTTTCCAGTTTTCGTCCCCCCAGCAGTAAATCTGAGCCACCGTGATCTGCCAGAGGTGCTTGGTTGCCTTAAGAGAATGCAGACAAACGTCCTCGCGGATGAGACCTAAGTGTTGAGTACCTTCTGCCTGAGGAGTAGACTCCAACACCTGCTCCCGGTGAAGCACTTGGGCCTTTAAATGAGTGAGAAGAGCAGAGCGACCGCGCTCCTGGGCTCTGCCATAACTCCTAGCAGATCCCCGCAGGGTCGCTTTACTGGCAGACCATAGGGTTCCCGTTTGTGTAACCAAGCCCTCATTGTTGTGGAAATAAGCCCAGAACTTAGACCCAAGTGTGTGGACAGATTTCTTGTCATGGAGGAACCACGCGTTTAGAAGCCACATGGAAAACTGTCCTGTAGGCGGGTGCCCAAGGTGGAGGAGCAAAGGAGAATGGTCTGAAATTCCGCAGGAAAAATCTGGATCTGAGTCAACAACTGGCAATCAAGGGCCAGGAGAAAGTCGATCTATTCGAGAGTGGGTGTGGTAAGCCGCTGATGTATGTGTGAATTGCTACCGTCGGGGTGCCAGGATCTCCACGCGTCGCAGAGACCCAGGGCCATGGTCCAATCTGTGAGATGGCAGCCACCAACCCTTCTGGCTGCCATGGGGGTTCCGATAATATCCAGATCAGGGTCAGGCACTGAATTAAAATCACCCCCTATTATTGTGAGCCCCTGTGAAAGGCGTGAGAGAAGGTGTGAAAGGTCCCCAAGGCCGGAGGCCAGAGAGGCAGGGCCACATAAATACATACCAGTGAGACCACTACCCCTCAAATGTATCCTCCAGGGCAATAAAATGTCCCTGCGAATCACATGCGTAGCTAACAGGGGGAAGGAACTGCATGGAGGGATAGCAACCCCCTGGCTCCCCGGGAGTACCCAGCGAGCGTGGAAGATTCTATCATAGCCCTGACGCGCTAGGAATGGACTGTATTCCCCAAGTAGATGGTTCTCTTGTAGCAGCAGGACCTCAGGATGATGCCGGTGAACAAAGGTGAAAACCGCTGCTTGCTTTAGTAGACCGTTGACATTCCATGACAAAACCTGAATAGTCCTATAAATTGGAGGTGGGTATTCTTGTGGGGAGCGGATGAGGGACCCATAAGTGGGGCCCGCTGGGTCCGATGGAACAAAGAAGGGTGTACGAGTGGTGAATTGCGGGTGAGTGGTACCCCAGGACTGTGTGCAGGAGTGAAGCAAGTGTGCGTGTCAAAACCTAAGGAGGAAGACAAAAGGCTAACCAATATATCGACCAACAGTGGAAATAAAACCCAGCCCCCAACTCCCACCCCCTCCCCACACTTCTACCCTGGAAGTATCTATCGCCCTATATAAAAAGTTTTTTTGAAAAAACAAATAGCCATAACCTCATGAGCATCGTAAGGGAGGAAAAAAACCCATTGTTGCAGGAGAAGTCGTTGAGACAAAAGACGCCATCACATAAGATGATATGAGACCCCTGAATGTAAAGCAAATCTGGGATGTAAGTAAGGAATTGGTAAACAACGTGGTGAAACAGTAGATAACACCGCATCGAGAGCTAGAATTAATGTAGGCAGTAGAGTCCAGCTATATCCAGTTGTCGGGCTGCAGAGTGGTCTGGGCCAAGCTGGCCATTCGGCCCGTTCGACGAGAGGCAGGAATTTTTCTCAAACCATGTTTAAAAACTATCACTTAATAAATACATAACTAAAGCATGAAGTGGTAACACACTGTCATTTGTAATCAGCAGATTTTACAGTGAAATAGCCACAAGATTTCCCACTGACATGCAGTTTCACTGATAAAACTATATAGCGTACAAACAATGTTTGGAAATAGAGTTACTGCAAATATGTGTAATTTGCATGTCACCAAGTAAAGTTTTCTGGTTTGTTTTGCTCCTATTTAGTTCTTTGTTTGCATCACACTTTTTAATTACAAAAAAAAAAATTCTTTAAGAATTCCTGATATATTTTGAAATATTTGTAATATTAATTAACAGGCTATTTATTTAAATGTTATGTGATGGAGAAAAATTACTGCTATCGTCAGACCGCTCCCTTGACAAAAACCTCTAACTTTAGTAAGAGAGAGAAAAATAAACTCCATTTTCCAAGCAGCAGTTTGCAAAAAGACAAACCTTAAATTTGAGTTGTTTCCTTGAACAGTCTGCAAATGTGTCAAGCTAAAAACAAGATTTAATGGCATCTTTATTGCTCGTTCTCTTTCTGAATGAACAGAACACCTTCTCCTTTCCAGCCTATATTTACTCGCCAGATGGGACTAGTAGGTGCTAAAAGTACCTCGACCTGATAAGTTTACTCGAATTGCAAGTGGGCGAGTAGATTTTTTGATGCCTGATAGGCAATCAAGGTAAGGCCCAGGTTAGGAGGATGCGCTGTCAGCAGATGTCAAAATCGATTAAATGGTGGGGCTGCGGGACAAGTCTGAGTCTGTGTGCAGAGTAGCCCGATCAGGGAGTACAGTGATTTGTCCATCAGTCCCTCCTCTTTCATCTTCTGCCTCAGAGGCAGGATTGGAAGCCTGTCTTGAGGGTGACTGCGACTGCTCTCAATGGCACCTCATGGGTGAGAGGGACCGACCAGCTCTATGACCCTTCCATGATCGGGTGCGGTATCTACGAGGCTTTGGCAGCACATGTGATCCCAGGGTATCAGGCTCCCTCTGGTGTTGTGAGAGGGCGAGGAAGATCCACGCAGTGGGTAATCTTCCGTTAGCCACTGCTAGGCAGAGTCTGGAATATCAAAGAAATTAGACTTATTGAGGTGGATAACGCGGACCTCGTGAGTGTAATCCGGGAAAAGAAGAACTTTAGTGTCTCCACAACGGTGGTCAGGTGTTGTCAAGCCTCACTAGTAATGGTGTCCCTGTCCCGGTAGTTGAGAATGCAAGCTATTATAGGTGTCAGGACTCGGTGTGCTCTTTCAATGGCGAACCATGAGGATAGATGATAGGTTGGCATCCAGGATTTGACCCAGCGCTCCATGTAATCCGCCATCTGCTGTGGGTCAGCCCCTTCCACCCTCTCTGGGACCCCAATCAGGCAGACGTGGTTGCACCAAGAACGGTTATTTGTGTCTTTGACGCGCCTGTGGAGTTCTGCCTTTCGAGTGAGCAAAGTGGAGACCGGCCTTTGAGAGTCGAGATGTTGTCTTCAGCTGAGGAGATCCCGGATACGGCTTCCGTGATTCAAGTTGTGGCGTTGCGGAGATCCTGGCGCAGCAGCGTATTATCCATTCTAAATTCTTAGATCTTGGTCTCCACCACCGCCTGCGAAGTCTGGATCACTTGAAATATCACAGCGAGATCGTTAGTCACGCCAGCAGTGGCTCATGCCAGGCCTTCACGGTCCCAGGTGTCTCCTCCGGATCTTCCCCAGCATGCCTCACGACCAGCCACACTGACCTCAGCAGCGGGGCCTCCTCAGGTGGTGCAGAAGCAGTGCAAAGGCAGGAGAGCCCGTGGCGTCCCGCATCTCCCGGAAGCATAGGATTGCGGCTCCCTGCCAGTCTCTGGGTCCAAGTTGGGGGGGGGGCACACAGTAATTCTCAGGCAGGTGCACCGACTCCCGCGGACAGGGCCTCATGCAAACACCTCCTCCTCCCACCCCCTACCCAAAAGAAACACCAAGCAAACAGTGGTGCAGCGGGGCCCTCACCTTTCTGGCCTGTGCTGGCCTCAAGATCTAACCGCACCAACAGCTTCTCAGGGTGTCTCGCCGGCAGCCGGGCCTTCCCATCCCCAGGTGCCTCCTCTGGGTCTTCCCCGGCGCGTGTCACAGCCCGCCATGTCGGCCGCCGCAGCGGGTTCCTCCTCAGATGGCGCCGAAGCAGTGAAAAGTCAGGGGAGCCCACAGTCCACGGCATTCTGCACCTCGTGGCAGCTAGGGCCCCCCACAGGTCTCGCGGCCTCGCTGGTTGCTAGAATTCGTCGGGGAGGCCGCAGAGAGCTAGGAGGGCAGCGATTCCGTAATCCCGGCCCCCTAATGTGTCAGGAAGCGGTGGATGGCAGCTGTAGGGCCTGATCTATTACGGATGAAAAAGGTTTTATGGCATAGCCGTGCTAAAGTGCGACTGCCATGTTGGCCTTCTTGGCCACACCCCATCAGGTCACAGACCTTTTAATCATCTTATCTCCGTAAATAGTGCAAAAACTCCCCAACCCTACTTAATGCTATTGAAGTTCTTGATACTAAATATTGGAACTTCTTACATAAAATAGAGGAGAAAATATTTCGGAAAATTCGCAGTTTAAATACACTTTCCCCCAACAAAGCTATGTGCCTCGAATTGAATCTCTCAAGCACTTGTATCAGGGGACTGGCTGCAGTTTTTCCATGGGATCATAAAATCATGCTCAGTAAGGAGCAATCTTTTAGGGGCCTACTTTGCTTAGAAGGGTTGAGTCAAAGTAGCAGAGAATCCACTTTGTACAAGAATTTTAGCCAAGCACTTTTGTACTTTAGATTGAGTAGAGTCACTGATCTAATGGAAATGTCTTACTATGCTCTTAAGAACTATCTGACACATTATAATAGATCCAGTTCATTGAATCATGATATGATGCAGTGTAGGGGAAGAGGAAAATGGAGATTATAGCTTCCACTCGCCTGGAGGCGCTGCCCCAACCCTATCTAAAGTGGAAATTGCAACATGGTGTTCGATTCTTTTTATTGTTCTGTAAAAACATTTTACCATTAAAATGTGTTATATGGGCTTGTGGAGAGATTGCTCCAGAGAATAGACGGTGATCTTTCTGGGGGCCCTCCAGAAACCCTCAATCTTGTTCTTTTTGTATGCCTTGTATTGCATGCTAATCAATGTTGTTTGCTGAAACCTTTGTTTTTTAAATATGGGGTGTACTCGTCAAAATATGCATTGCAATTGTTATTTAAACCAGCGAATGAAAAAAGGTAGTTTACAATTTTAACATTTTTTAAAAAACATTTTGCATTTATATTGATTATCACTTGCCATTTATTTTTTTTAATGAGTTTCCCTCTGAGTTGAATAAATTTGCTATTGGGAGTAGGCTACGCTCGATCTGAAGTTCCTCCTTAGGCTCTGCAGTCTGTGTTTGGATTGTATGAAGGTTGGACCTATTCCATAGACTTCCTTGAGTGCCATGCAAGTGCTTTGTAGGTGCTCTTTCTTGCTACTTTCAACCAATGTAAACCTTAAAAGCAGGGGTAAAGTGATCCCATCTATTTATATTTAGAACTTCTCCAACGCATTCTGGATTCTTTGTAGCTTATGGATTAATTTTCTACTAAGTCCATTCTGGACACCATTTACATAATCTATACCTGATTCCACTAGGGCTAGTAATACCTGTATCCTGTGTAAGCGGCCTATGCAGGGGAAGATACTTCATGAAATTATCTTTGAGCCTGAGTCTCTCATCACTTTGTTGACTTGACATTGGAGGGCAACGTTAGAGTACATTATCAAATAACGTTTTTTTTTTTTTTTACTTCAGTCATTCTAGTTGATGGTTATTCCATTTACCTTGGGCCGAAAGGCAATAGAGGCAAGACAAGATCTATGAGTGAGTATTTCTGTTATAGAGCAGTTAAGTTTAAGTCATTTACTTTCCATCAATTTTTCCTCTGCCATTGGGGATTCTGAGTCCGCACGCAATGATGTTCGAAGGTCACTCCAGTTTTAAGACTTTCTTAGTGTTATAAGCATAATATTAGAAGAAGATGTAGAAGGAGCTAATGAAATCGGGAACTAGGTGCTAGCTGAACATTAAGCAGTAGGAGGGCGATTGTTGATTGATGCGGTACTCCGACTTGACAGGTGAAGTGTAGAAAGTAGGCAGTGACGCAATTTGATATCTGTACTTGTGGAAGTATTTTATCCAGTTGAGGACTGTACCCTGTATCCCAATGTCATATAGACTTTTAGGCAAGAAGTTGTTGTTCACTGTTTCAAATGCTAACAATAGTGGATGTTGGAGAAGGGCACTTGCTTCATTAGCTTTAACAGTTTTTGATGTCCTCCCATTAGGAAATTCGTGTTAATTTTCTGGTTCTTCCAGGTCTAAATAACTTTTGCTGGACAATGATCTGTTTTGTTTGATCAAGGTTTAAATCTGGGAGAAAGCTGCCTTCTAAAGGAGCTTGCTAACAATGATTAGTTTGATATTGATTCATAGCTTGCTGGATCAACCTGGTCAAGCACCTGCTGCTTTAATATTGGTTTTAATGTAAGATGTTATCAAGTCTTGTGAATTCACAAGTTTATAGTGAGGTGGTACGACAGAAGATGGTAAGCGGAGCATGGTTTTAGAAAAATGCTTCCATGGCAATGATTCACCGAGGGCACTGCCAAGTTCATGCCTTTGATTAAATCTTTGATGTCTTTTTTCGTTAGCTGATAGCTAATAAGCACAGTTTAGGATGTGTGCTTGAGGTAGCCCAGATCAGCTGGGAAGGCGGTTAGAGGGTGTCATTTCTGGCATTTCACTGGAAGTAAGATTCCACCCTTTTCAATTAACAGTTTTTATAAGGCATCTCATAGTTCCTGTGAATGTTTTGATTCTTTCGGTGCAGGAAGGAGAGCATAATTCGCTGAATAATTTGAAGAGCCCTTGGTTGGGCAAGTAACATGTAAGATTTGTTGAGATTAGTGTTATCTTTTGCCTGTTTTGATGGTGATTCGGTAAATCCTCTGTTGCCTTTGGCATGACTATGTTTTTCGCTGTGGTTTTCCGTCATTGTCTTTCGAAGGACATAGTTTCTGTTTTTCAAAGTTTTATTTGTGAGTTGAACGAACCTATCTTTCTTCTGTTTCATGATAGCTGTGTTTTGAGCGAGACACCATGTCACATGCCTTTTTTTAGCCATTGGTAGAATTGTTTTATAGGCATTTTTGGATTGAAGGGGACAGAAATGCTTGCTTTTTCTTGAAAAAAGTTTGTCAAAATTCTTCCAGGGTCTACTACCTGTGGTATTAGGGTCTCCAGGTGCTTGACTTGCTGCTGAAAGGTTGAGCTTAAGTCGGAATTGTGGTGGTAATTCTATGTAATAGGTTTGTTTCCTGGGATTTAGATTAGACTTCCTGGCACAGGGATAGCATTGCAAGTATGGCCATCCGAGTGGGTAGATTCTGCAGCCAAGTGGTGTAAGTTTGCTGTTTTAGAGTTGGCATACAAGCATGAGGCCTTACGTAGGTTGGTTTCTCAAACAAAATGTGAGATCTTTTAGGGTGCAAATATTTGGGTAGTGCAGTGTAATGTCTGCCATTGAGTCCAGAAGAGCATCTACAAAAGCAGGGTTTTGTAGGCTTGGCCAATTTGCAGAGGAGAGCAACAAACAACAACATACTTTTTCAGCAGTGAAACCTTTAATTCTGAATGTGAGGAGTGTACTTTTGTGGCCCACCATCTCCTGGCCCTATTATTTAGTTGTTTCGGTAAAGGTGAAGTATCAGTTGGGAAATGCCTTAAGCTTTGTGGATGTCGCAAGGTTTCTGTGATGAAGGGTCTGGTTAGATTTTGGTTAGTATGTCTTAGATGTTTTATTTCTTCTCAGTGATGTGGCATTGCTTAGAATGCATGGTAGATGAGTGTTTCTTTTCAGTGAAAGGTTGTGCTATCTAGTTGGTTTTGCCCTACTGATAGGTCTTGCTGAATGGGATGCGGGGAGCTGTGAAACGTTCTTGATGTGACGTCTGATCAAGTCATCTCCTGTGATCTATTTGCTGCTGCACATGGATGAATTGGTAAGCTTAAAGGTATTATTAGCTCCTCATTGATGTTTTGTATATAGGTATTGGGCAACGATGATCGTTTGAGGTTATATCTGAACCTCAGATCTCTTCAGGGTTTTCCCTTGCATCATCCATTTGGTGTGGCAGACCGGAAGGTACAATTAGATCTATGTTGTTGATATTGCCTAATGCCTTTCTTAAAAGCGTTGTTTGGAAAGTATTTTGTACATTCCTCTGGATGATACTGCTTCTGGTCTTGTTAAATGGTAGCGGCAGTTTCAGTCGATAACCTTTCAAGTATTTGCCCGGCGGTAATCGCCTCTCATACCACTCGATGATTTTACCAATAAAAGAGGCAGGCGCCGGAGACTGGAAGGCAGGAAACAAAGTTTTATTCCGTCGGAGCAGAACACATCAGATCAGACAGCAAGGTATCGTCACGAGGTGCTCTAACTGCATCTCTGAGACCTGGTCTCTTATACACTGGTTTATTGCTTTATTATACATAGTACATTCTTGAGATTCCCTTGATGCGCGGGGGAAATATCCCCTGAAGCCCCGGCTCAGATCCGATCCCACACATGGTTACAGTAGAGGTTCCCACCCTACCCGCAGTGGGAGATGGCTATCGCGCAGCAGGGAATTCCGCTAATTCCCGGGGGTGTGTGCAACCGGCCGGGTCTCAGGGGGTAGGGGCTTTGATCTACTGTAATCCCTTTGATGCGGGGTGTTTCCCTTACAGTAGGGGTAATAAACTGCATCCGCAGGGCTAGGTGATGGCCTGGGACCAGTTCGGACAATGGGGCGCAGAGGAAGGGGGTTATCAAAGGAGAGGCATGACCATGTATGGGTTGTCGGTCGGAAGTGGTTCCGTAGCAGGGTCGCGCAGAAGGAGAGGGTTTATGGCCTGTATGAGAGAGCGGGGGTGGCCGGCGCGCGGGGGATGCTCGCAGCGCCGGGGGAAAGCGTTGGCGATCGAGAGTGAGCGGGGAGAGAGAGTGGGGTGCCTAAAATGGCGACCGTACATTTGCTATGCGTGGCGCTGGGGGGGAGGCAAGATGGCGCAGATAATGTTCAGTTTGCAAGCTAAATTTCCACAGTCCTCCCTTTTAACATATCTCGCCAGCTTGTCCGGCCAATATTCACCTTCGTTAGCCTTTCAGTTACAGTATCGTCAATGTTCGTCATACATTTAAAGATACAGAGTCTTAAGGGTAGGCAGGAGTAATCTGACACATTTGTACATTGTCTCATACAGTTTGATAAAGTAGGCGAGGAGGAAGTACATTCAAAGTTGCAGTATAGTCGTGTACATGGCTGGTGTTGTATGAATGTTACTATACAAAGTTACATTTTCTTAACTTCTCAGTGTACAGTCGGAAGTGATTGATGCAACATCATGAAGAAGATAGTTAATATAATAAGGTGGTTGGGAGAGGATTTTCAACTTTGACATGGGTCCTTCTTTCCAGTGTCCTTGTTTTATAAAGAGCTATCACTGGTAAGCTCTCATTGTTGTCCTTCTTTCGTTGGCACTGTTGAGCACCGGCGGTGGAGCTAAGGTCCAGCTCAAATCCGATTTCTCACGTGGCAGGGTGTGACCACTCACTGTTCTTTGATCACAGTCCTGTTCCTTAACACAGTTCACCACAGGCACTTTGAGACAGGGTGCCGGCCTTTTGTTCCTCGGTAGTAGGTCAAAGTCATAGTCCAAATGAAAGAGGAAGAGAGAATGGGGTGGCGTGGGATCGGATCAAAAATGCGGACCAAGGAGAGCAGAATCTTTCAGCACTGGGCCCATCAATCGGGCCCGACGGGTTGAGACTTCAGGCACGCTGGTCAGTGAGCAGGGGCCTCGATGTAGCCCTTCGCGCTTATCGTTCTGATAATGGTGTCTCGTCTCACACCCTTTTTGCTTCGTCGCTTCCCCCTTGGTCGATGTCATAGATGCTTTATGATCCGCAGCCAGACTGTGCGTCACGTCCGACCCCTCTCTTCCGATGGCTGCGGGTTATCCTTGAATAGGTTATAAGAAACGAAAGTCTTAGGGATTTTGGCAGGGAAGACATTTACATACTTCATTCTCTCTCCCAACCACTGAGTAGTTGCGGAAATGCTCTTATCTGTTACTATATGATTGGTGTCTATTAACTCTGATGTTAAGGTGCGTGTTACTAATCTATTAATTACTGCTGTGGTGCAGGGTTCTCTGGGTGTCCCTGTCCATCGTCTGGCCTTCTAGGTGTCAGTTTCTGCGCCTTATAATACAAGGTTTGGTAATACCCGTAAGTGCGAGGTGCTACGGTCATGCGTTCACGAGTATCCTTTTCATACAGTAGGTGACCCTTTATCAGTTTAAAACAGGACCATCAGCTGTTTCGTTCGGGATACTCTGAGACGGCTAGTATAGGGCTGGAGTTATCTTTGGGAGAACAGGGTGCTTTAGACATTCTATTTCGGGCTAATTGGTCAGGGGTAATTCTGGGCGGTGGAGATGGTGTCCCTTAAGAACAAAAACCACTGACATATAGTCCCCGTGTTGAGGGTCAGATTGGGAGACATCAGTCGTCTTACCTGTCCTTTCCTTCTCAGCCGATTAGGCTTAACGTTTGTAAAAAGGAGAGGTAGTAACGTGGTAAAGTATGGTCGTTTTTGTTTCTGTCAATTTGTTCGAACACCACTGTGTTCAGGCCAATTATACACTTACCAAAGAGGTGTATGTCGTTAATTTATTCAAGAAGAAAAGAGGGCAAGAAAGAGCCTTTTGGGAGGGAGAGGGAGAGAGGGAGAGAGGGAGAGAGGGAGAGAGGGAGAGAGATGCAGATGCATCAAGTAGGCTATTTTGGCATACATACGACACAAAACGAGAGAGATGGGTAAGATAATAGGCCACTTGGTGCACACACAACATGGAGTAGCATGGGTCTGTTCCATGTAAGAAAACACAAGCGGGGAAAATACATAAATTCGGTGACCACGTACACACAAATGCCGGATAGGGTGTGACAGTACATGCATCAAGACGGAGACTCAGGGCTGCGTCGAGCACGGGGACCTCTCCTTTCCTCTATTCCTATGCATGCTGCGTACCTTTAGCATTTTGTAGTTTATCTTATGGGTTGTCTGACCCTTTATTCTCCTCCCTTTGATCGGTGGACGAGCACCTCAATCAAACGATGACGCTCTCTTCAAGTGACCCGAACATGAAATGCATACACATTCATATTGTATAATCGTAGTACACACACACAATCATATCATACAGTTTTTCATGTTCCCAATGGTGGTCTGTAATTTTACGCACTATCTCACAACGCTTGTCTATGTTTTCCCTGATATTGAACTTGGTGCGGTCCATGTCCACTCCACTCTTCAGTCGGAACTTCGTCGTGACCTATAGAGGGGAAAATAAGAGGGGAGGGGAGGTGCAGTATTCAAAATACCCCAGCGCGCGCAGACACGAAAAGTTCTACCTACCATGTACCAGGCTAGCCGCAGGGGTGGGTAATACCACGGACCTATTATTCTTTAGTTCGAGGCAAAGATGCTCTAGTTCATTCATCTCCTAAATTCGGGTTCCCTGGTCGTGCATGTATTTCTCAATTGGTCATGTATTATGGTGCAGGATACCATACCTTGCGTGCGACATATACCTTAAGTTATAGTTCATTATTGATTTGACAATTCTTGGAAAAAGGGGGAGGGGCAGGCGTGATGGGTACAAATTCCGTTAAACAAAAATATTTTAGGCAAATTGAGTCCGTATTATCTGTATGCTTTCGCTTAGGAGTGACAATCTTTTATTTAAAAGAGAAACCTTCAACAACCCAGATGATTAGTCATGACACTGATTCCGTAATTCCTTTTTAAGAAGCCCTTTATTTAAAACAATGTCAGTGTAGAAATACGGGCCTACAGCCGCTATAGGCCGGCCACGGTGCGAGAGGCGTCGAGCAACATGAGCAACACTAGATTAACATAAAAATCGGTTCCCCCCCCCCTCTCCCCCACCATCATGTGTGAAAGCATCGCATACATATATTTATATATCTCTTTTTAACACAAATGTCACGCCACAAGGAGTTGTAGGCCACTCCTACATCAGCGCCATCTTGGGGCGGGGTCGGGCCAGTGCACAGTCTAAGTCTTTCCATGAATTAGCTGTTGAACCAGAATTCCTTTCGGTAGTTCGAGAACTTTCGTTAGCGTCAACTTTGCGTCAGCATGGCGTCACTGCAACCTTGTAGCAATGCCACGGTTTGTTCTTGGGGCGGGGCAGCAGGCGGGTTCTTCCGCCGACGCTTTACTGTCTCACTGCACCAAGCGGAGGCAAGGTGGCTGCCGCCCGGGGGCAAAAAGAGCAATGGTGGTGGTTTTGTCCTTATCGGAAGTCCGCAGGAGTCGAATGTCAAATGACTCCAACCAATTCTGCAAGGCTGAGGGGAGCGTTCTGTCAAGGGTGGGGCCCATGCCCTAGCAAACAAGCTTTCGAGTCCAGAATAGTCTCACGGTGGGACAGGCCTGGAACCGGAGGGGTCAACCGCCGGAGTTCAAGGGCAGCAGTAGCAGCAGCTCTTCGGTACAGTCACCGGAGAGGAGCCAGCAGCAGTAACAGCGGCAGTCCGGATGGTACTGCCACCGGGGTGATTCCAGTAGCAGTGACGACAGCAGTTTGGATGGTATCACCACCGGGGTGGGTCCCCGATTACCTTGCTGCGGGGGCCCACTCCTCACGTCGGGTGCTAGCGGCAGTCCTGGTGAACCCGGTGCTTGGGTGGTTGCCTGGCGGCCGCGTGCAGGGGTGCCGGCTCAGCCGAACGGCGAATGAAGTGGCAGGGCGCAACTCAGCTGGCTGACGTGTGAAAGATGTGGTTTGGGGTGCCCTCATCTGCTGGCGAGCCTCCACCTGGGGAGGTGGGGGAGGCCCGTCCGCGTCGCCTCCCCCCGCCAGGGCACCCTCCGTTATTGAAGGAAGAAGTGACTAGGAAGATCCGCACAGCGTGCCAGGGTGAAATTCAGCAGGCCGATGAAAAAGATGGCTGGGTGCAGCTTAGCTGGTCGGCGAGTTAAAGACGGTTGGGGTGTCCGGCGAGCCTCCACCTGGGGAGGTGGGGGAGGCCCGTCCGCGTCGCCTCCCCCCGCCAGGGCACCAGCCCTCATTAAAGAAAGAAGAAGAGAAAGTGGAAAGGCCCGCACAGCGTGGCGGGCTCCGCCTTGGTGTTGCCAGAACTTCGGCGCTTCGTATAGCCTCCGGCCTATTCGCACAATTGCCCGCCACTGATGTCAAGGGATTTTTGCATGGCTTTTATAGCCCAAAGTCAACTAAGAGGGACCGCCCAAAACAGGCCAATGTTGCGATTTCGAGGAAGGAGAGGCGAGGACGGTGTCACGTGGACGTTAAGGCTTTGGGATGGAGGTTGCAGCAGACTGTCATGTAAATAGTTGTTTTAAAACGTGTTTTAACCTGTTTACCCTGTTGGTGTGTTTGTTATATCCTATAAGTTATTAAAATGTTATAACTACATTACTTCGTTGGAGTGTTTGTACATATTTGTAGTTTGATGACGAGCACAAGGAGGTTACTGTGCAATCGGAAAAATAACATAGCCCAATTGTGCGCGATCTAGCCCTAGTTTGGTGACGTCGATGGTGGGTGTCAGCAGGCTTCCGTTTGTGCGGGATTTTGTCATGCTTATTGGGCGGGGTGGGCAGTAGGGCAGACATGTTTAGGTAGCGAGAGTAATGGAGTCGGGCTACCTCGCGGTCGTCTCGACCGTGAGCTTGACTCCTTCCCTTGGTTTCATATGTCCCACAAAGGGCTAACTCCTAGCGTTATTTTAGTTTTTGTAAGGTCAAAAAGGATCCTACCAGTGCCTTTACTATCTTGTCGATTCCTGTTCGTTCATCCTTAGTTAATCGATTCATTCTGGTGGACTCTTTCTTTCCTATCTCATGGTCGTCTAGCGTTGTAGTCGACGTTGGGTTCGGCACAAGAGGCTCAGCCGGCGCGGAGGCCGTGAGGGCCGAGGCCCCTGTACTGCTTTCGCTCGTGTTCGGGGGTTGTGGGTGTTGCACTATTGATTGGGAGGGTGCATACGGAGGGGGCATGTAAATGATCGGGGGACCTAACAGTAACTCGTCATTCGTTCGCTGCTTGGAGGACAACTCAGGGTAGAGCAAAGAAGGGGTCCTAACAGCGTACTGGCCTGAGGTTTCGGGCTCCTGTCTTAGTTTAGTTTCCCTTCTCTCCTTTATGTCTTCTTCTAACTTTCTAGCGGCAAGGTGAGCTGCCTTTCGTAATTCCTTTTCTGCTTTTACTTCTTCCCTCTTTTTCCGTTGCGTCGCTTCTTTGCGCCACATGCCGATACTGTCAAGCATAGTAGGCGTCGTCTTATTGCTACGCAGAGCTATTTCTAGCGCTTCTATCTTATGGTCGTCGAAGGATCCCATCAGTGGCCACTGACTCTCGGGGTTCTTCTTTGTATATTTATGCCATAGCTTGGTATAAGCTACGGCGACTAGTCCATATTTAGTGAACATGTCCTTATTAGGGGTGCCCTCCGGTGGAGCCGGATGGTTCACCTCTAATAAGCGGTCCGGGCAGAACCAACTACCAATCAGTGGGGAGAAGATAGGCATGACGGGTTTCAACGGGGACAAAAGTCAGCACTACCTATCTTTTCACTGCTTGCAAAGACTAGACAGAATATCTCTATTCTTCGTTATTTGCAAGCAGAGAATACCTACAAAGAACCAATATCGAACAACTAGTGTTCGGACAATCAATCAATCAATCAATCAATGGGAGATAAAGATAGGCATGACGGGTTTCAACGGGGACAAAAGTCAGCATTACCTACCCTTCACTATTTGCAAAGACTAGACAGAATATTCCTATTCTACGTTATTTGCAAACAGAGAATATCTCAAAAAGCACTATTCTCCAAAACAATCAATGTTCGGACAATCAATCAATGGGGAGATAAAGATAGGCACGACGGGTTTCAACGGGGACAAAAGTCTGCGTTACCTACCCTTCACTATCTGCAAAGGGAGAGAGAGAGAGTATTTCTACTCCTCCCCGTTTGTAGACCGCGAATATCTCAAAGAGAACAATCAATGAGCACAATCAATGAGCAATACTAGTATTTCCAAAGCATCAAACAATCAATCAATTATTTCTCAATTTGTCGTGTATCACGACCTTACCCGGACCGCGTGGACAGTTTCTCGTCTTCCGCCTCCAGCGCCCGATCGTCCTCTACTCTCCGTATTTGCCGCGGCACTCCTGATGGTTCCCAGTCAGGACTGTAGATCACTCGAGAGAGGTCTGCTCGGAACCAGTGAAGTTCGGATGATCGGCTGCCAGACGAGGGTCTATTGGGCAGGAGCTCTCCCGATCGTTGCAGTCGTTCACTCTGTCGTCGGGACCTCTCCCACTGGATCCACGTGTCGCTGATGGGCCCCACGTTTGGGACGCCAATTGTTAAATGGTAGCGGCAGTTTCAGTCGATAACCTTTCAAGTATTTGCCCGGCGGTAATCGCCTCTCATACCACTCGATGATTTTACCAATAAAAGAGGCAGGCGCCGGAGACTGGAAGGCAGGAAACAAAGTTTTATTCCGTCGGAGCAGAACACATCAGATCAGACAGCAAGGTATCGTCACGAGGTGCTCTAACTGCATCTCTGAGACCTGGTCTCTTATACACTGGTTTATTGCTTTATTATACATAGTACATTCTTGAGATTCCCTTGATGCGCGGGGGAAATATCCCCTGAAGCCCCGGCTCAGATCCGATCCCACACATGGTTACAGTAGAGGTTCCCACCCTACCCGCAGTGGGAGATGGCTATCGCGCAGCAGGGAATTCCGCTAATTCCCGGGGGTGTGTGCAACCGGCCGGGTCTCAGGGGGTAGGGGCTTTGATCTACTGTAATCCCTTTGATGCGGGGTGTTTCCCTTACCGTAGGGGTAATAAACTGCATCCGCAGGGCTAGGTGATGGCCTGGGACCAGTTCGGACAATGGGGCGCAGAGGAAGGGGGTTATCAAAGGAGAGGCATGACCATGTATGGGTTGTCGGTCGGAAGTGGTTCCATAGCAGGGTCGCGCAGAAGGAGAGGGTTTATGGCCTGTATGAGAGAGCGGGGGTGGCCGGCGCGCGGGGGATGCTCGCAGCGCCGGGGGAAAGCGCTGGCGATCGAGAGTGAGCGGGGAGAGAGAGTGGGGTGCCTAAAATGGCGACCGTACATTTGCTATGCGTGGCGCTGGGGGGGAGGCAAGATGGCGCAGATAATGTTCAGTTTGCAAGCTAAATTTCCACAGTCTAGCCTTCTTGAATTCATATAATTAGTTGGTGATGGAGAAGATATTGTAGTTTTTCTACCTTAGCTGGCCAATCTGTGGTTGATAGGTCTGCCAGTTTGCGAGTAGAGGTTATGAGCAATATCTACTGATGGGTTCAACTTCTTGGTCCATTAGTTACTTGGGCAGGTGGTGGGGGGGAGGGAGATTGCCTAATAGCTCTTCCCCTGTGATTATTTGTCAAATCTCCCATTAATGGGTTATCCTGCCTGTCCTCGTGTATGAAGCATGCATGGACATAATGTGTTTGTTTTTATAATGTGAAGGTAATGGTGGCATCCAAAGGCATACCTTTTGCAGGGTTACCAAGATACTTGCCTCCCTGCAGGGTGTTCTTTGTCCAGGCTGTATAACAGCTTGCATATCCCTCCCATTATCCTTTTATGACCAGATGGTGGAGTGGGACAAAAACCTTTCCATTCCCCCCATTCCTGAGTTGGTGGTTGACACTTAGCAATGGCAGCCTTCTTCTGGCCTCTATAGGCGAATGTGTTTTTCTCCACCATAATCACTTTAACTTGGACTGCTTGCAAAGGCTGCTAAAGCTCCAAAGAACGTAAACATACTTTTATCTAGTTTGTGGAGGAAAGATTTGGATATTGAATGAAACATAACTTTGGTCGAAAAAAGGCTTTGTGAAATGGGTACCAATGTTTGATCAATACTTACTTCTTTGAATCAGTAAATTGTACATCATCTGGAAATTAAGGGATACTTATGCCTCACCTTTGGACAGATGCATTGGAAGGACAAAACATCTGCTAGAAGAAGTACCTCTCTCAACACTTCAGGGCTTGAAAAATCATAAACATTGCACTAGATCTGCAGGTCTAGTAATGTGAAACATCTACTGGACCTTACTGAATTGCACTTGACCTCTGACTCTGAAAGCTGAGCAAAAGTGACAAGTTAACAAGATTTGAAAGCATTTTTATTGCTCATTCACTTTGTGAGCAATAAAGATGCCTTTAAATCTTGTTATCTTGTCACATTTGCTCTGATTTCAGAGGCAGAGGTCAAGTGTCAGTTTGTCTTCCTACTCGCAAATGCGAGCGGGCGTGTGGATTTTTCGAGCCCTGAAGTCACTTAGTTGGTATGATGGCCTGTGGAACATGGGATGGCTTGCAGGAAGAAAAGCTGTCCCCAGCCATTCTAAGACCTGTACCTAGACCATCAGATCTGTATGAAGACCAACTAAAAGAGCCAACAAAGCCCTAACACTATAAAATCGATGCTGGCTTGGAAACCAGATGAAGGCTACAGACAAGCTTCTCTCCTGGGTTGTGGATGCTTTCTCCATCACTACTGAGGAACATAAATGTTCTTTGCCCTGGTGAATGATCAGACTCCATTGACTTGTGACTTATGTCTTGATTCTGGAACCTTTTCTTACCCCCAACTGGCCATTCCAGGTCCAAGCACCTTAAATTTGGTAGCCCCATAAAAATGTCTAGTCTATGCTTACTGACATTTTTTTCCAACTGAAGAAAAGTATTGGAATTAAAACCTGTAATTAATTTTATAAAGCTTCCCCTCTTGAAATCTGAACTTTGCAATGACTGCCTTCTGGTATCTCCCAGTTAATGAACAACAGACTGACCTTTTCCAGGAACTTTCTGCACTACCTCCCAAAACCATTACCATTGCTGTTTGGTTGTTGTGTTTTTGTGCTGGACATTTTGACGCTATTTTTCCTGTAAAGTTACAAGCTTGTTTTAAACCCACTGAATTATGGGTCTTGAGCTCTGAGTCAAGAAGCGATTGATATAGAATAACAGCGGTAACTTGCTTCATTGTATCCCTTTGCCTGACACCCCTGTTTTGTTGACTAATCTTCATTTACAAAAAGTTTACAACCATGCCATGTACAGAGGTCTTCTGATTGCAAACCCTTAGATTAACATTGGCTATAGTGCCAGTGCTAGAGATAGTCCGGCGCTTAGCATGTTAAAACTTGAAAACTTGAAAAATGTTTGGAGTTGTATATGGTTATTTAAATAGTGGTTTTGTACTTCTTGTGAGACCTAAAGTGCATTTATTTTTTAATGATGACTAAGTAACTACTTGCTATATATGATTTATATAGCCCTTCATGACTCCTTATAGGTCAGGTATGTGCACTGATTTTCTTCGTTCCCAATGTACTCTTCAGATGCTTGTTTGAACGGAAATTGAATATGGGTTGAACTTTATGGGAAAAGGTGGTGTACAGAGAAGGTGATTCTGCCTAACAGGGTTCATCTGAAAAGACAGATGAATAGTATTGGTGTCATTCTAGATTTCAAGTTCTCCTTTTGGTGTAGTGCTTGAGTTTGGATTGTAGAAACGTGGGCTCTCTGCCATGGATTGCTGTGTAGGTGATGCAGAGAATTTTAAATAGAATTCATGTGCAACAGGTGCCCAATGGTGGGCCTTCAGGGCTAGCCACACTGGACCGAAAACTTGTTTAGGGACAGCATTCTGAATTAATTGAAGCTTGTTGTTTAGAAGCAGCAATATTCCAATTTTGAATGAGTCTTATAAAAATCCTTACACAGTACTCAACAAGAATACATTCAGAAATAACAAGCATATGGTCCTAGAATGATGCCTCGCTCTTCCAAATTAAAACCACATGCTTGTCACCAGTCTACTTCACAATATAAGAACAGCTTGATGTTGGTACTCCGCTAGATAGGAAGGGGAAGAACAGAGAAAAACAGTGCCATGATGTATTTTATTAAAAAAAATATATATATTTTCGATAGCTCAGTTCAGCATATGAATCATTCAAGACATAAACATAAATTAAAGGGTCAATTCACATTTCCTTCAAAGTATTATTAGCATGCTCTGTTCCATTATTGAAAAAGAGAGACTCTATTTATTTTATTTATTTATTTTTAAGGTTTTATATAGCGCGAACAAGACCCTTGCGGGTATCAGCGCGCTTTACTTGTCAGATGTTGGAAACAAGTATAGACATAGAAAATACAGTCATAGATGATTCAGATATACGATACTCAAGAAAGTATAAAACTAGCGATTAAAGTACGGAGCTCAATAAAACAGACTAGTAATTACAATACAGTAATAAGTCAGTAAATTCACGTGTGAGTTTAGCCATGAGAATCGCTTTCACTTCTTTTTTGAAGGAGGCAGTGGAAGGATTGAGTCTTGTTTCTGTGGGCAAAGCATTCCAGATCCTGGGAGCCATTCCGGAGAAGGATCGGTTGTAGGTTTTTTTTCTTGGTAAATCGTTGTGGTTTCAGTAGAAGAGTCTTGGCACTCCTGGAGGCTCTATTGCCAGCAGGGAGCACCAGTTTCTGAGCTAGGTAGTTCAGAGAATTGTGGTGTAAGGCCTTGTGCGCCATACATGCGATTTTCAGATGAATTCTAGATTCAAATGGTAGCCAGTTGAGGGCTCTAAGGTCTGGAGAGATGTGAGAGGTTCTCTTTGAGCCAGTGTGAATCCCATTTCGATCCAAGGGAGTTTTGCTGGGAGAAGGGGCCTCTATCCATTTTTAAGTCGAGCATAGGCAGCGCGCATGTGCTGTCTGCAAGTCCTGCTGTATTCAATACCATGACTTTGCTCCCACCTGTTGCTTCCACCGTCGCTCTTCTTTACTGCCTCCTAACTGGTTCCTTCAGCCTAAACTTCACTTTCATTCAAGGCTGAGGAGCACAAGCCAAATACAGTTTCCTTACGCTTGCAGTGTTTAGCTGTTGTTTGAAGGAACTCTTTTTTTTAACGTTGGTTTTCCCTCTTTCATATCCATATCACGTCCGAGTCGTTTCCCACTTAGCAATGTAATGATTTGCTACACCGTAGAAACGTGCATATTTGGAACCGTGTTGTGAATACATGCTTTCTTTTGGATATTCCTGCGATATGCACAGCAATAGATGAGCAATGAGAGCATATTGTTCTTATTCTCATTCTGTCAGACCGCATCACGGAATCTGTTTTCCATTGAAGGACGATTACTGAGGACAAATAGGCTAATGCTAGGGAGATCGCGTGGGAATGCTGCATGTTTGTATTTAATGTATTTAATGTCTCATTCCTTGAGTGTATATTGCGGGACCTGTCTAAAATAGTATCTTAACCATGCTCATGTGTACTTGTATTTGAATGGCAATACACGTTCTACGCGTTTTGTTTATGGGGGCGTGGCCGACGAGTATTATATAACGAAGGGGGTTGGCTGTCATCCCTTTTCATTGTCCGCATGCTGAACCTACTTGGCGGTCATATAACCATGCCGAATACAGGTAAGTGGTGTTTAAGAGTTTTTTTTTTTTTTTTTCCATTTTTTGTTTTTTAACACATCCAAGAGACACAATCAGTAACTCTGGGTTAGGTATTATCTCCGTGTCCAGGGTGTTTTCTCTTTTTTTTCATTGCAATTGCACATTGTCGCTATCTCCTTCAGCCTCCCATCTACATAAATAAAGTGTGTTTTTTATTTTTATTATTTTTACCGCACACTTGTACGTTGTTGGTATCTTCTTCAGTGCCCGGTTTGGAAAATGGGTACGGGTAAAAAAAAATTAGTTTTCCCACCAACGGTGTTTAGTGGTTGTGCTTCTGCACGGCTAATAAGTCTCCTGTTTGTCCTTTTTAAAAACAAAAAATATAAATTATGGGGTCACACTGACATTCTGTCGTGTAACTTTTTCTGATTACAGTGCAGAAACTAGGTGCATGTTATATTGGAATGTATGGTAAAGCATATCTTTTAAACATTTCCATCTAGCATAATTGTTCTATCAATTGATACAAGGATGGAATTTTGCTTCCTCGTTGACATTGCGAGTTCAGCAAAGGGTGAGTAAAAAGATTGCTGACGTTTTAATTCGCTAGCAACATAATTTTGATCAGTACAAGGGTTTTTCAGCCGTATTACTTAATGCATGGTGAAATCGCACATTTTGTTTTGTTTATTAACACCCTCAACGCACATCTGGAGCTTAGCCCCTACCTATTTGACCCTTTTCACCACAAAATCACAACACGCTGCATACATCCAATCCTCACCACAAAATTCCACTTCATGCCACAACATTCAACAGCACACACCTAATTAAACTCCACTACATACCACTCCACGAAATACCATTTCACATAATTCCACTCCATAACACACCACACCACATAATTAAAGTACAATCAATACCACATATTTACTATCCACATAATTCCACTGCACACCATGCCACATATTTCCACTGCACAAATCCACTGCACGGGAAAACACACAAAGTCCCAAGAACAAAGAGAATTATAGCTCAAGCTTTCAAGAACAATTTAAACTCAAAAAATGTGTGACAAAGTAGTTCATAATTTTTACATATTACAATGGGAATCAATTGTAGTGAGTCAAACACGTATAGAGAACTAATCACAAAAATAGCTAAATAATTAAAATTTATTCAAATTGGTGCACATTCAAAATTAAAAACATTATATATAAAAATATACATATGTTATACAATACAATATATAGAAAACAACAAGTCGACGCTGCGTTTCGGTGAGAGGTGGATCGTTCACCTTCCTCGGGACAGTTTTCTAAATAACAGAGACATCATATTGTTATGGTCGTTACTCTGTTATTGACTCACATTATGCTCAACATCGATAAAAATGTACTATATTATTTAATAGACTATAAAAACATTTGTTACTACTCAACTTCAACAAAAGATATAATAAATAATGCTCATATGACTTCATAAGCATTAAACATATAAGCTATGTCTATAATGTTGCTAAAGATGTACATTGATAATTTAATATCATACCTAGAACATTTTTAGGTCGTAAGCGAATTTAGGTCGTAAGCGAAATTCAATCGATTAAGGATGTTGACATGACATGAAGCTTGTCAAGTTTTGAGGGAATGAGAATGGTCCACTCAACAATAAGCCTTTTTAAAAAGCAACAGATTATTATAAGATTATGATCGGTAGCTCCAGAAAGTCTTTTTTATTATTAAAAAACAACACTATGATGGAATCATTTTTATATATACCTTCAGGTACCGGCCAATGATTTTGAATGTGTTTGTTGGTTCCACCGATTCAAATTAAGAGTCTCTATTTGACAACTGATAAAGAGACACTGTTATTTATAAATACACAAGTTCTTTTGTTAAGACCAATAAGCCCAAAACTAATGGAGCAGGCTTACCAAAAAAGCAGGTAAGTATATACAAATACTGGTGAGCAGTAGGATAGATGCTGTGGTATTCACATATACATTTTCACCCTCTTAGTTAGAATTCGTGGGGTACCTGGGCTAGGGGACAACATTTAATAGAGTAACCGTCCATAATGCGCATGGAACAATTTCATCCATTAAGTGATTTATTTTGTTTTAGGTTATTACCCTATATAGTCGCTTTGATTTTCGCGCTTCCCAGGGATTAAAAACCTATGATGAAAACATAGTATTATGGGGATGTGTATAATTTTTAGAAGAACTTTGTGGTCCATAATGACCTTCTATATTGTCATTTATTTCTTACATTCACAAATGTTGCTGAATCTATGTTTGGATTCATATTTAAATTAATGCACAGCTAGGGACCGAAATAGTTAACAGTGGGATTACGTAGTGTTAAAATAAATCCTCTGTTACTAGTCACTTATCATATTATCCTATAAAGACGATTGCGCAAAGAGGAGCTAGTACCGCGAATAATTGCTCAAGAGATTGCATCAAAACTCGATAACACATCATTAATGGTAAATTATTTATTGCTGTCAAAGAGGGATATTTATATAGCCTCTATCCGGACCATATTCTTGTAGGTAACAAAAATGCTATGATCAACGGCTATGTTGGTAATCGTTGTTGCAATAAACTTCGTATTGAAAATACAATAGTCTAAAGGGAAATGGTTTGTATTGGTCCTTCACTAGCAATGTAAAGTATTTACATACTAAAGCCCTCTAAACACCCCTACAGGGTATTGCTTACCTGCATACGGTGATACGGTGTGGAAATTTAGCTTGCGAACTGAACATTATCTGCGCCATCTTGTCTCTCCCCAGCGCGACACACAGGAAAGCGCACGGCAGCCATTTTAGGCACCCTGGTCTCTCCCTGCTCATTGCCGATCGCCAGCGCGTCCCCCTGGCGCTGCGAGCATTCCCCCGCGCGCCGGCCACCCCCGCTCTCTCATACACGGGCCATAAACCCTCTCCTTCTGCGCGACCCTGCCATGGAACCACATCCCACGCCTGACCGACATCCCATACATGGTCATGCATCTCTTTGATAACCCCCTTCCTCTGCGCCCAATTGTCCGAACCGATCCCAGGCCATCACCTAGCCCTGCGGATGCAGTTTATTGCCCCTACTGTAAGGGAAACACCCCACATCAAAGGGATTACAGTAGATCAAGGCCCCCCACCCCCGGAGACCCGACCGGTCGCACACACCCCCGGGAATTGGCGGAATGTCCAGCTGTGTGATAGCCATCTCCTACTGTGGGTGGGGTGGGGACTTCCACTGTAGATATGTGTGGGAACGAGCTTGAAGTGGGAATTCTGAGGATGTTCTTTCATGTATCAAAGCGATCTCAAGAATGTGCCATGTATGATAAACCTGCAATAAAGTCATAAACCTGTGTATAAGAGGCCAGGCCTCAGAGATGCAGTTAGAGCACCTCATGACGATACCTTGCTGTCTGACCTGATGTGTTCTCCTCCGGAGAGAATAAAACCTTGTTTCCTGCCTTCCAGTCTCCGGCGCCTGCCTCTTTGTTGGTTTAGCATCGAATGGTATAAGAGGCGATTACCGCCGGGCAATACTTGAAAGGTTATCGACTACGACTGCCGCTACCATTTAACAACGGCATCCTTGCAACCAACGAATGAGTTCCGGGTTAGGATACGAATTAGTGTCTCACCCGGAACCGCTTTATATCCGTGAACGGTATCGAATCACGTGATATATTTAACAATTTATACCGTTAATGGAACGCCGAAAGCAATCAAAGTTCCACTGAAGAATATTGATACTAAATATTATTGTTTTTAAGACCTAGTGTCTCAAATCAGGATTATAAAATAAAATAAAAATCAATTTTCTAACCCGTCTTTATGAACGAGAATGTGAAAAGTAGCGGCCATGTTGGGAAAGGGAACTCACTTATAAAAAATTTAAAAAAATAAAATCTCTTTTTGAAGTGCGAAACCCTAATACGTTTATGTGCTTAAGAATTCGAACTCTAAATAGTTCGATCCTCGCATGATAACTCGGAGGAAGATTTTAAAGTGAAAATAGATGTACTGGCCTATCTTTTTGATTGGAAAAAGTACAAAGTGGCGGCCATTTTGGAAAGGGTACTCACTTCTTATTTGCTCAAGGTAACCTTGGTATCTATTATGAATGCACAAATAGTATGTTCATATCAACCCCAAATATTAAATTAGAATTCACAAAAGACTTTCTATTCATAATTCTTTTAGGAAGCGATGCTAATGTTTATTTTAAACACAATCAATTAAGATTGCCATTTAGTAAATGACCGAAAAATATCTAGTTTCATTACTTAAAGCCTATAGGGTAAATACGTCTGTATTTATATAGCTCTACTACCTCACTAGAAAGGATTTGTATATATAAACTTCTTTGCTCATTTTATGTGGGAGACCAGACATTTTAAATGATCAAATTAATTTCTCCCAATCCTCTTTACTATTGAGTCCTTTTCTAAAGGTATTAAAGCCGGACATATAACATTGTTCTTGCTTTTTTCTTTTAATGGTTACATCACCTCCTCTCATGTTCATATGAATACTCTCAATACCACACCACCTGTGGTCATCGATTTTATGTTGTACTTTCAGCCAATGTTCTACTAGTGGAGCAGTTTTTTTGTCTGATCTAATTGCTGATTTGAGTTCGTTAATTCTTGTTCTTATCTCTCTTGAGGTCTCCCCCACATATCCTAAATGACATGGACACAAAATTAAATAAATCATATTTTTAGAGCGACAATTCATGAAACTCTTGAATTTGTGAGTCACTCCATTGAGAGATATTGTTGGTCCTTTCATAATGTTATTGCAACCACTACAGGCAAAAGTGCCTGTGTGTAACGGGGCATTCGGTATTTGAAGCTGTTTATCATCATAGTTGTCTCTGAGTGTGTACTAAGCAATTCCTGATAGTATGGTTTCGCCTAAAAGAGAACATAGGTTTGGGTAAATTCTCCTTTTTGTTGTTTGTGATTAGATACCAGTTCTTATTTACAATATTTTTAATTTTGTTACTGATGTTACTGTAATTGGCAACAAAAATTAAAGGAGGGTTTTCCAAGCTTCATTTGGGTTTGTTTACAAAGATAGAATCCCTATTGAAATATTTAGATCTTTTATAAGCATGTTTTATTAACCTTTTAGGGTAACCTCTGTTTAGAAACTTTTCAGTTAGACTGTCGGCATGTTTTTCATAGTCCTTCATGCTTGTGCAATTTCGTCTAAGACATAAAAATTGCCCAAAAGGAATATTATCCTTTTGGCAAATAGGGTGGTTGCTGTTGTAATGAAGCATGGTATTCTGGTCAGTGGGTTTTGTAAATAACTCCACATTCAAGGACCCATTAACATGTTTGATCTTAATATCTAGGAATTCACATTCTTGTTTGTTTTTGGTAGACGTAAATTTAAGATTGGAGCCACCAAGGTTAATCCATTGTATGAGTTCAATTAGCATTTCTTCTGGTCCAGTTCATATAAAAAATACATCGTCGCTGTATCGTGACCAATTTGTAATGTTTGCAAAGAAAGGCGCCAATTCATTAAATATATGTATCTCTTCAAATTGTGCCACATATAGGCAAGCCAGGCTGGGAGCACAGGTAGCTCCCATGCTGGTGCCTTTAATCTGTCTATAAAAGTCACTTTCAAACAAATAAATATTGTTTTTTAAGATTATAGTGACACATTCAACAATGAATGTTGCGTGTGGTGACAGGTCTTCATCCTCAACTCTAAGAAGATCCTCTATCATCTTTATAGTGTTGTCTTGCGGAATATTAGTATACAGTGCCTCTATCTATTTTTTTTTGTTGTTTTTTTTGTTTTTGTTTTCCAAAACCTTTATTGTTCCTTCAAAATGTACACTGCTATTCAGCCAACAACCCGGAGGCAGGCAGCTTGGTTACGTAGCGGCACGCCGCTGGAGCTTATCCATGTCGTCCATCTAAGCAAAATACCCAAAGCAATACGTTTCATAATTCACAACAACAACAACTGTAAGCGATAGTCGAGGAACAGTGACATACGTTAAAGACCAATATCTCTGTCGTTACCGTCCTGTGTCCCTGTGGCGCCATATCCATGTAAACACCAAACGACCCAGCCATGCACAGCGCAGTCCAGCCGCCAGAGCATCCGTGATCAATGCAGCGCCCCCCACTTTCGTTTGCCCCCCTACGCAGACCCACATCCCAATTATGCTACACCACCAGTCAACTCGCACACGACCTCAGTCTTCGCCAGTCACGTCCGCCCCCGCCAGCCAGTCCACTAACGGCTGCCATATGTCTACTGGACGTGAGCGCTGCGGCAACTGGTCCCAGTAGGCAGTGAGTTGTTCCTTGCAGTATATCGCGGATCTCACCCATCCCGCGACTTTCGGCGGGGCCTTCCTCTTCCAGTGTATCGCCAGTTGACGCTTGGCGAGCAATAAAAGAAGGGCCACCAGTCGTCGCGACGCATTAGGTACATTCTTGACAAATCCCAGGAGGGCCACTAGTGGGTCTGGAGCAATAGCCGTGCCCACTATCTCACCTACGGCTTTTAAGACAGCGTCCCAGAATCTATTTATGGATCCACACGTCCATACAAGATGATAGAACGTAGCCTCCCTCTCGCCACATCTCCAACACTTCGTGTCAGCCTGTAGTCCCATTTGAAAAGTTGTATAGGTGTACGGTACGTCCTGTGCAAGTAGTTAAAGTGTACCAGCCGCAGTCTATAGTTAGGCGACAGTTGTTCAAGTTGGGCGCAACAGAATTCCCACTGTTTCTCCGTGATACGTATGCCTGCTTCACCCTCCCACAGTGCCCTAGAATCCACGTGCGCAACAGGTGTTGCGTGTTGTGTAACCCTGTATATGCGTGTTATCAATTTCCGCGAGGAGGAGTTCGACAGTACGTCTTCCAAGGCCGCCAGCAACCGCGGGGCCCCTGGGAACGTAGGGTACTTCTGTTTACAGGCCGACCGTAATTGATAGTACAGTAGCAGCTCCGATGCCGTCGGCTCAGAAGCCGCAGCCATATTCTGCAGTGCAAGGAAAGTATCATCCGGATACAGGTCACCCGCCACCGTCAGGCCACAAGCACGGGCCCGGCGCGCCACTGCCGCGTCCGTCAGCGGACCCAGCAGGGGATTGCCATCTAACGGCATGCTCGGGGCGTAGAGGTCCGATATGCCCGCGCGCTTAGCAATGACCGACCAAGCCCAGCGCACCATCTCCACAGTGTCAATGTCTTCCCTAGGCCGTTTGTATTTCTGATACACCGCTGTCCGTAATGGGCAGGGTGCCACCACGTCCGTCTCTATCGCCACATGAGACTGGTAAGGAATCGGGTGATGCCAGTAGTGCAGGTATTGTGCCTGCGCGCTGTATGCATACAGCTCGAAGTCCGGGGCTGCTAGGCCCCCCTGACGGAAGGGAAATGTAAGGAGGTTCCAAGCCACTCTAGGCTGCTTGCCTGCCCAGACCAATTCAATCATGGCCGAGCGAAGGCGGCGAAAGAATGCTTTTGTTAGCGGCAAGGGGATATTTACAAATAGATAGAGGAATTTAGGCACAACAGCCATTTTTGCGATAGCAATGCGGCCCAACATAGAAAGCGGCAGCGTTTTCCATCTCTTCACTTTACTTTCCAGCCACTCCATGGCCACCCCAAAATTAGACAGCCATATGTCCTGAACTGAGCGGCTCATCCTGATACCTAGGTACTTGACCTCGTCGGTGACCCATTCGATCGGGAATTCCGTATGACACACGGCCGTGCCACCCGTCAGCGGTAGCATCACCGACTTTGACCAGTTTATATCTATGCCGGTGAGGCCACTATAGCGTATCACCTCTCTCATCAACGGATCAAAATTCTCTGACGGGTTCAGCATGTATATAGTAATATCGTCAGCATACATCGATATTAATAGACCACGCGACGTGAATACAATGCTACGCTGAGTATGGTGTTGCCTCAAGCGAGCTGCCAGTGGTTCCGTGGCGATAGCGAATAGCAACGGCGACAGCGGGCAACCCTGTCGAGTCCCTCTGGTTATGCATATAGGTGCAGACGTTCGACCATTCACCCGCACTCTTGCCGTCGGGTCATTATAAAGTATGCCGATACGCCTGGCAAATGGCAGGCTAAACCCCATTCGGGTAAACAGCGTCCGCAAGAACTTCCACTCCAGGGAGTCAAATGCTTTGGTCGCGTCCAATAACGCCGCCGCCTGCACCCTGGGATCCAGGTAGTGCAGGAGCCCAAAAAGCACCCTCAGGTTATGTGAGGTGGACCTCCCCATTACAAATCCCGACTGATCAGACAGCGCAATCTGTGGCAACATAAATTTTAAGCGGTCGGAGAGCAGTTTCGCTTAGATTTTGGCATCAAGGTTTATTAATGAAAGTGGACGATAGGAGTCCGGGCTTGTGGGGTCTTTTCCCGGTTTAAGTAGCGTGATAATCAGCGCTTCACGCATCGACTGGGGGAGGATGCCCGTTTCCACCGCCTCCTCCAATACCTTGTGCAATCTCGGAACCAGGATGTCTGCATATTCTTTATAGAAGGCCGCCGTCAGCCCGTCAGGGCCTGGTGCCTTGCAAGGTGGCAAGCTAGTTATTATCGCCCGTATGTCGTCTGGCGTAAACGGGAGATCCATATACTGTCTGGCACTGTCATTGAACCATGCCAAAGCTATAGTATCTAGGTAATCGTGGAGAACCTTGTCATCTGGTTCCACCCTGGAAGTGTATAATTCTCTATAGTAGTCTGTCATGGTGGCTAGTATAGCCGGTGGCTCCCTCACCACTCCACCCCTGCACTCTGTAGTTCCAGGATATGGTCCGCCCCTCGTGGCGCTCGCAGCAAGTTTGCTAGCGTGCGGCCAGCGCGGTCCCCCTCGCCATACCGTCTGGCCTGACAGTCTTTAGACAAATACGAGACTTCACGGTCAGCCTCCTCCTGGTACCTAGTAAGCGTCAATCGAAATGCAGCCCGCACGCTATCTGAAGGCGCAGTAATCAAAGTGGACTCTAGCTGCGCTAGCTCAGTTTCTAAGGAGTGCAGCGTATCTCGTATGGATCTCAGAACTCCTGTCTTTAGCGACATGCAGTACCCTCTCGTAACCACCTTACAGGCCTCCCATAGCGTGCCCTGTGACTCCACAGAGCCCTCGTTGATCTCGAAGTACTCCTCCAGCTTTTCGCGGAGTCCCTGCTGAAATACCTGGTCGCACAGCGCCCGGGAGGGAAACCGCCAGCTAAATGGTGTAATATATTGGGAGGGGGTGGCCATGGACAGGAACACCGGAGCATGGTCGGAAAGTGACCTCGGCAGGTGCTCCACCTCTAGTACTGAGGTGTGTAAATCTCTGGATAACAACCAGTAATCCAGCCTGGACCAGGCAGCTCTATGTGCAGTTATGCATGTGCCCACGCGGTCCCCGGGGTGTAGTAGCCTCCAGGAATCCACCAGCCCCGCATCCTGTATAATACAGCCGAGCGCCTCCGCCGCTCTAGGATGGTGGTCCCTGGCCGCGCCCTGCCGATCCATAGTGTCTGATATCACCACATTGTAATCTCCCCCCCACAGTACCGCTGCCGGTCCCCGGGTCTGCACCTTATGCCATAAGTCCCCATAGAAGTCCGGGTTATCATCATTTGGGCCATAAACATTCACCAGCACCACTCTCATGCCATACAACGACCCCACAAGTATTGTGTATCTGCCTTCAGCGTCCCTAATTGCCTCGTGTGTGGTCCATGGAAGCCCTCTTCTGATCAGTATCGACACCCCTCTGGAGTAATTGGAATACGACGCGTGCACTATCTCTACTCATCTATTACACTGGAGCAGCTGCGCCGCATTAGCAGTTAAATGGGTTTCCTGCAGGAGGCAGATGTCTATGTCTTTCCTAAGTAAGTAGGCCTGCACTAGCCTGGCTTTGCGGCTGTCATTCATACCCCGCACATTCCAAGTGAGACACTTCACGTTCTGCACGGCGACAGGGACATCAAAAAACCATGTTCAAACAGCAGCCCATATCCACTCAGCACGCCACACTCCCACCTCCCGCAGACGTGTGGGTCAAAACCCAATGGCCCGACGAGCAACCAAGCACGGGAGTGAGCGCAGCACATCGAGCAAGTTGACGGACAACATGGCAGTGAATACTTTACGGTAATTGGTATATCACAATAACTCGCTTCCTCTGATCCTACGCTACAAAACAAACAAACAACAACATCACACTCCAAACACACAATACCAAAATCCCCACCCGCACCAACCCCCCAATTAGGTTGTGCAAAATCCCCCCAGGTCACCCTCCCTACCCCACAAACTTTAACTAAGGCCATTGGCAGCAACCAATGAGTGGGAATCGTCCCCTGAGGCGCGCGGGTTGGCCACCTACTAGCCCCGTACTTTTGACAGGGCGATCGAGCGCTGGCTCAGCGTGTCGGCTCGAGGACCTCCCTCCCTTAGATCCAAAGTCATATGTATAGCTCCCCAGCCACATGAAGGTAACCCCCGATGCCCCCAGCAGACACCAGCCTCCGATCCAGCCAATACAGGCAGGCCATAACGGAACACCATAGACCCAACGTATTCAATCACTCAATATCACTTAGCCTGTCCTGCAGAGCCGGCCCCTCTGCAAGTGGTTGGTTCTTTTGGTCTCTGGCCAATTGTTTCGCATACTGCAGGGCTGCCTTCGCATCCACGAAAAAAGATGGTTTCCCCGGGCCCTGTACCCTGAGCTTTGCAGGGTAGATCAGTGAATATTTCGTGCCCGTTTGTTGGAAGATTTTCTTCGCCGGCATGAATTCTCTGCGAGCGGCCTGGACCTGTAGAGTGTAATCCGGCTATAGTGCGATGTGGTTGCCTTTGTATTGCACGTCCTTCATGTCTCGTGCCATTCGCAATATCGTGTCCCGGTCCCTGTAGTTCAGGATGCGTGCAATAATGGGCCTGGACGGCGCTCCCGGCTTTTGCCTAGGTCCCAATGTCCTATGCGACCTCTCGACGAGGAACATTGGCGAGAGACCTGACCCAAACAGATCTTTCAGCATCTGTTCAACATACTGCTCCATGTTGGTAATGTCCGTTGATTCTGCCACCCCCGTGACGCGGATGTTGTTGCGCCTCGAGCGCGCCTCCAAGTCCTCGTTCTTTTGCTGTATGAGAGCCAATACTTTATCCATGCCCCGCATTTGTGTGACGAGATCAGACTGGCTCTCTTCCGTTTCGGCTACGCGTGTTTCTAACACTTCTACCCTGCCTTCTTGTTTGTCCATTCTCGTCGTAATGCCATCCATGCGTTCCGCCAGCGCGTCCATTTTGCCATCAATACCCTGCAGGCTCGCCTTTAATTCTTGGAACATTGATTTAATGTCCACATCTTGAGAGCCACTCCGGTCGTCCTTCGCAGCTTCAGAGTCCCGAGTGTCGGGATCCGGCGTTTTATGCTTGGATTTGTCGAACGTCAGTCTTGGCTGACGGGTATCGGGCTTACCCATTTCTGCCTCACAGCGCAATCAATTGACCGGAGCAGCCTTGACCCCGATACCCCTCCCGTCACCAGACACTCTGCTCCGGGCTTCCGCGGCAGTCAGCAAATCGGACAGTCGTCGCCAGCAGCCAGGGGGAGCACCGTCCCCCGCAGCGGGGTATGCCCACTGTGGATCAATCCGCCCGCTCGGGACAGTCGCGGCACGGGTCTCCAATCTCGAGCCGCCCCCTGCGCAGCAGCTTCACTTGTGACTCTCGGGTCTGGGCCGCGTGTTAACACCGTGCAGCTGCAGCAGCGCTCCAACCCGGTCGCCCGTCGGGCCTGGCGCCCGTCAAGATGGCGGCTCGCATGTCACCTCCCAGGCGCCAACGCCGCCCGTCCCCCGTCACCACGGGCGGACACACTGGCCCTCAAAGGGCCGCGGCACAGCAGCGCGTAGTCTCCGGGACCGGGCAGTGGACACACACCCCTGTCAATACTTTCACTCAGTCCGCTGTCGCGGGGTACCTTTTTGCAGGCAGCTGCGGTGTCGCAGTTCTGGATACAATGGCCGCCCTCCGCCTCGGACCCCGAGACCCGGTACAGGTTTCAATGCTCCAAAGGGAGCTCGGCGCCCCGCAGGTGCGAAGCGGTTCCTTTCACCTCGAGGTCCGGCACAGCAAGCCCGGCTTACGTGGTCCCGCAGCGTCCACCGATCGCCGGCGCAGGCCCACGCTCCTCGACTCCCGGATGTCCTCCAACTGCTCGAATCGCGGGGACACAGAGAGCTCTCTCCCCACTGCACTTCAATTCCGCCAGCAGCGGTCCGCAGCACAGGACACGCCGCCCCCGGACTATGGCACCGCCCGTGGGGGTAGATCCTGTCGTATATCGCGCACCCGGGTCCGGGCTGACCAGATGTACGCCTCTACGTAAGCCGGCACTCCCTCGGGCACCAGCCCCACGCTAGTCCCCGGCGTCCGTGAGCGTCGCAGGCCTCACCGCCGATCTCCACTCGCCAAGCCGATCTTCGCTGCAGCTCTACCCACTGGAGCAGGGATCCCCTCCGGCAGAGCCCCTTCACAGTGCGTCCTGGTGGGGTCGAGAGATCCGAGTCCAGACACCGGTTTGACGGATTAATGCCAGATTAATTTGCTCGATCGGCGGAGCTGCGGTTTCAGGCAGCCATTCCGCTTCGCAGCCAAGCCACGCCCCCAGTGCCTCGATATCTAATGTAACGAGGCACTGATTCTCTGGATTATAATCTAAATGTTCAATCTTTTGGATCATGGCAGTAGTATCTTTGACATATGCTTTTTGTTGTATAACCAATGGTTGTAAAAATGTCAACGTATTTGCTAAGGGGCTAAGTTAGTGAGTTTATATTCGAGACAATGAGTCTCATAGGTGGATCTGTTATGTTTTTATGTACTTTTGGAAGCCCATATAGTGCAGGTATAGTTGGATTTGTATTGCACATAAAGTTGAATTAATCAGAGCATATGATGCCATCCTCTTTTGTAAAATTCAATAACCTTTTGATATTTTCCGAAAGTGCATTCCATTGCTCCCTACTTGATCTTAGGTAGTGCTGATTATTATTTAGGAGACTATATATTCTTCTATTGTAGTCCTCAGTTTCCATCACTACAATACTACCGCCTTTTCACATGATTCCACTCCATAACACACCACCCCACACCACATAATTCAAGTACAATCAATACCACAAATTTACTATCCACATATTTCCACTGCACACCATGCCACATAATTCCACTGCACAAATCCACTGCACATCACACAATACCACACCACACAATTCCACAACTAACCATTCCAATCCAACGCACATAATTCCACTACACACCACATACATACATTCCAGAACACATGGGTAAAAGACATTTCCATTTACAACACCAGTAGCTCTAACTCAAGCAAATGTGAGACCTATTGAATTTCCATTGCTTGTTTCTTTTTCTTTTCCATGCAATATTAGAATACCACCTTACAGTTACAGAGGCATTTTACATATAGGTTTCTGTCTGTGAGCCATTCCTAAAATTCATCTAGGGGTTCCAGATTTTCTGGGACATCCCACCTACCCTTATAAACATACTTTTCAGTCGGTATGCATCAGTTCATAAACCATTCAGATATGTTTGCATCTCTAAAAGTGCTACGAAGTTTGGAGGTGTTGTTGCTGGAAACCATCGGAACCAAGTTATACTGTGTTTTGGTATTTTGTATGAAGGGACTGCCCTGACAGAGGCCCAATAGTGCCACTATGGCATCAAATGCCTACTACCTTCCTGTTCATTTATTCAGATTTTGGCATTCCCCCTCCTAATAAACCTGTATCTGTAGGCAAAGTCATAATATGTGCATTAAATCTGCTGTTGGAGGACATCCTCTGTCACGCAGATCTGAAACTAGTTTTCCCATTTTGTTCAACATTGTCCACTTCTGATGAACGGCTGACGTGGACCCACCCACGCCGCCGCTGTGCTTCCTGTTTCCGCGGTCTCTCTGTGGTCACGCCCACATGGACAGAGCGCCGCCGCTGCCGTTGTCGTTTCTCGCTTGGATGCCGGAGCCGAACTGAGTTCGGGAGACTACACTGCGGGATTCTGCTCTACTGACGGGCGTAGCTGGCGGTGTCTCTGACGTGCCCGTGGGTGTTTGCAGCGCTGCTTCTTCTGCTCGGTGTCTCGTGTCCCGGAGCAGCTGAAAATACTTAGAGTGCTGCTGGCACCTACGGGGACGAACTACCGGGGAGCCGGGGGCACTGGTTGCTGGGCGCTGGCCGCTGGACATTGGACGTTGGTCCGCTCCGCTCTGCGAGGTAAGGCGCACTGGGTTTTCTATCCAGTTCGCGCTCGCTATGCTCGTATTGCACCCTCCTCTCAGACTCCATGCTGGTGTGCTATCTGTAAAGCTGGTTGCAAAGCTATCAACATTGCAAGGGGGTGAAGGGGTAAAGCAACGCTGCTGTCCCTGCTCGGCGTCTGCCCTGTTAGCTGTTATACGGAGTTATACGGAATGATTAAAGCCGCTGCACCTTTTGACGGCGAATAACTGGAAACTGGGGGCATTGGCCACCGGACGCTGGCTTGCTGATCTGCTTGTGAGGTAAGGCGCGCTGGGTCTTACCCAATTCGCGCTCACTCTGCTGTACCGCCCCCTTCTTGTGCCCTCCTTGCGACTCCTCATCGGTGCATTGAATGTAATCCTGATGGTGATTGCAAAGCTGTGAAAAACTGTGAAGGGGCAAAGCTGACCCTCCTCATACCCCACGAACTTTGCTCCTCCCTCTCTCACTTAGTAGCGATCTGGTCCAATGCATTTATAAGCGTATTTAAAAGATACGTTTCAGATGGCGGCAAGAGTGAGGGGCAAACAGTCCAAGCTAGAGCTGGGAAAGGAGGTTAAGCTCCCAACTCCGACCAGATCTCCATCAACCACAAAAGGAGAGAGAAAAAGCAAAAGGAAAAATCAACAAAAAGAAGCCCTAAAACAGAAGGCGCTGGAATCCACTGACTTATACAGGAAAAATAAGTATAATGTGTTAAGGAAACAGGCTGAGGATGACGACAACGATGAAAATGATCAAGAGGAGGGTGAAGAAGAAGAAGAAGAGGTAGAGAGCCTGACCTTGTCTGAGCTATCTGCAGAACTGAGCTTGCTTGCTGTTGGCGACAAAGAAGAGGAAGGTGCGAAAGACAAGGGAACAAGAATGGTCCAGGGGGGTAAAAGTATGGAAAAAACGGTCAAAACGGTCATGGCTGCTATTATGTCCTCTACTACCTGTCATGAGAGTCACCCTACCCCGAAAAAATACCCTCTCTTTTCAAAACCCCTTCTTCAGCAGGGACAGTCTTCAAGCACTCCTACATACGGGGGGTTAAAGCAGGGGAGTGTAAGTGTCACTTTAGAGCATGATGTTTTCAACACTGGAGGTCAAGTATGCAGCCCCACAACGCAGAAGATACCGACATGGCTAGAAGAGGTTGCATCACCCACACCAACGGTTCCAACTGTCATCTCCTCCAACACTTCCCTTTCCCTCCATCCTCTGCTGCCACCAGCTTTAAGTTCAAGCCCAGGCTCAAGCAGCAAGCAAACCATGATAGTTCCAAGTCAAGCCCTAAGCCTAGAAGCCTCCACGATCTCCCAAGATGACGGCTTGCTTGCTCTTCCGAGTGCTACAAAAGCAAACACGATGGAAGATATCCTGGTCACTATCCTCCAGAGACTTTAAATCCTCTCAGGCTCAGGAAATTTCACTCCTACACAGCAGGCTTACGAAGATGGAGGAGTGCCTTGGCAACATTCCTTTGAGGGTCTCTGAAGCCGAAGTTCAGATATCTTCTCTAGAGGACTCCTTAACTACAATTCAGAAAAATCTCGTGGAGGCTAATAGAGAGAAATCCCACTTAGAGGAAAAACTACAGGACCTTGAGAATTATAATAGGAGATCTAATCTACGACTTGTAGGCATACCAGAGGGCCTTGAAGATAAAGATGTAGTCATGTGGACAGACTCTTTATTGAAAAAAGCTATCCCTTAACTACAAGGCGACCTGACTATCACAAGGGCGCACAGAGTCCCTGCTCATAAACCTAATAACTTGAAATACCCCCGTACAATTCTGCTTAATTTTTCAGACTTTAGGGTAAAAGAGAAAATTCTAAATATCGCATTTTCTAAAAGAACTTTTAATGTGGAGGGGGTGAATAACTTTCGAATTTTCTGATATTTTTTCGATATGTCGGCAGCATCTGCTCACAGACGCAGGGACTTTGTGAAACTAATCGACTCCTTTAAGAGCAAGGGAGCCCAATCCATGATAGTGCAGCAATCGAAACTTAAAGTCTTGGCTAAAGGAAAATTTGTTATATTCTCGGTCCTACACGAAGCCCAGACATTCCTCGACGGCCTCGGGGGGGGGGGGGGGGGGGGGTAGTAATCAAATAAGTTGCTGAATCTTGCTGTAGTTATTATTACCCTAGGGCGGACACTTGATGGAAACAGGAAGCACACAAGGATGCAATGAGATGGCATCCAAAAAGAAGATACAACAGAGAAGGGCGAAGTGGGTCACTGGGGTTTCCGTCCACTCAAGGGGGGTGAAGGTGGGTGTCGCAAGGGGGGGAAAAAAGAGAGTACAAAGGCAATATGTTTTTTCACACTTTATTGATTACGGTATGAGTAAGGTTATTCTTCTTCCTTTTTTTTTTTTTTTCCCCTCTCATCTTGCACAAATAATATCTCGCACTCGTCACTTTTGTCCACATGGATCACGTTAAGATGACAAGACCCTATAAGTATATTTGCCTATTTTGCACTAGGGGGGGCTTAAAACCTTCAAGCCCGTGCTGCTATTTGTACTGTTTTTGCTGCTTATCTGCATATTTGCACAGACCACGGTATCCTTTTTTTTATTTGACGATATTATATTTCCATACGGTCTATTTTTTATATAAGATAAGATTCTACAATGCATTGTCCATGACGATATTATATATTCATACGGTCAGATTCTACAATGCGTTGTCCATGTCTTGCATATTGAATGGTACGTTTCCTCATATAACATCACCTTGCATTCTAGCTGCTCACTTGCATATTTGCACATTGAAATTTAGACTCTGCATGTATTGCTCTTTACTGTTATATATTTATATATTATTTATTAGTTACATATGTTGCTGCTGCGGTCTGTACATTTGCACATTTGCCCATTTGCACATCTGCACATTAGCTGAGGGTTACGTCTATTATCTTGAACATCAAATAACATGGTGAAATGTATTTCTTTAAATGTTAATGGCCTGAATAACGTTCATAAAAGGAACGCTATTGAGTGCTGGTTGAAAAACCTTATACCAGACGTTATCTATTTCCAAGAAACCCATCACAAAGATCAGGCAAAGTCCGCTAAACTCTTCAAAAGCTGGGCGGGCTATAACATATCTGCTCCTGCCGGGATGGCCCAGAGAGGAGTTTCCATATTAATAGGGAGACATGTAGGTTTTAACCTCGAAGGGTCGTCCATAGACCCCAGAGGTAGATGGGCAGTTGCATACGGTAAATTAAACAATGTTAATGTTATTCTTGCCACAATCTATGCACTAATTTTGGACGACCCTCAAGCTATTCTACAGGTTAAGCAGGCATTAACCGGTCTTTCTGGACCGATAAATTGGGGGGGCGATTTTAATCTATTACAAAACCCCCAATTGGATTCTTCCAAGAAAGACCGCCGACAGAATAAACCTCAAGTTGCCTTAGCTGTCCAAAGTTGCAAAACTGACCTAGATGTTACTGACCATTGGCGTATCTTAAATCCTACCAAGCGCGAGTATACATGCCACTCAGCAAAATATAATTCTGCGTCAAGGCTAGATTTTTTTCTGTCATCACATGACCTAGAATTTTATAATTACGCCTATCTACCTAACACTTTTTCAGACCATGCAGCTCTCTGCATGGAGGTCAATTTGGGGAATTATGAAGCAAGATCTACAAGTAGATGGTTTTTTAATAAACTTAACCTTCTTGACCAACAATGGTGCACGGATATTAATGAAAAGATAGAGCAATTTTTTATACAGAATAGAGGTACAGCCCCATTAAATATAATCTGGGATGCATTTAAAGCCACTTTACGTGGAATAATTACATCTAAAGAAATTCCCAAGCTCAAGGCAAGAATAGATCAGCTAATAGATCCCATCACTAAAATACGAGTTAAGACCACCACTTCCATCGGTGAGTTGTTTTTAAATCACTATGAGGGGATATATCAAGCGACTGAGGGTGCTACACCTGACTCTATCACGGAATTTCCACAGCCACTTGAAATACCTAAAATAGATGCTGAGGGTAAGAATTACCTTACACAGGATTTTACACTATTAGAATTAGATGAAGTGATCGAGGCCTTCCCCAATGGCAAGGCAAACGGCGAGGATGGCCTTCCCATTGAATTTTTAAAAAAATTTTGGGGAACATTACGTAGGAACTTCTGAAATTAATGAATAACTTACTTCAAGGAAGTCCCCCACCGGACTCCTTTCATACAGCGGTGGTGGTCAGTATTTTAAAAAAAGGAAAGGACAAGGAAAATATAAACTCATACAGACCGATTAGCCTTTTGAATACCGACTACAAAATCTTTACAAAACTTTTAGCAAATCGATTAAATAAAATAGTAGGATCTCTGGTAGCACATGATCAGTGTGGTTTTATTGCAGGCAGGCAACTCCATTCCAAAACTACATTTTTACTGGAGGCACTAGATTATTTTAAAACTAATAAGGTGAAGGCTCAAATTTGGTTTTTAGATGCGGAGAAAGCCTTCGATCTAGTGTCTTGGGATTGCCTGTTTGCAATTTTACGTAGTTTTAATTTCCCGAATGTTTTTATTTCTCTTTTACGTCAATTGTATATGAATTCTAGGGCACAAATTATCATCAATAACACTAATATTGGGTCCTGTGAGGTTACTAGAGGCACGCGACAAGGATGCCCCTTGTTTTGCATTATTTTATTTGCATTATTTATTGAACCTCTAGCGATCGCCATCAGGAATATCAAAGCTGACACTGCCCCAATATTAGGAATGACAAACATAAAATTATATGCGGACGATATTGCCCTTTTCATAGACTCTAAACCCTCAAGTCAATTGAAGATTTTAAAAATCTTCTCTGACTTTCAGAAGCTTGGGGGTTATAAAATTAATGTAAACAAAACGGAAATTATTCTACTTAACTGCACTATAGACACTTTAGTTCCAGAATTTAGGCGGATATACAACACGGATCCAAAGAGATATCTTGAAATACTTATATCGGATAGCCCAGACGATCTCTTTTCACTTAATTTTTTACCTTTATTAAAAAAGGTGGGCTCACTTTTAGATCGGTGGAATTTACTACCCCTGTCTCTTATGGGGCGGGCATCGCTAATTCGTATGTCGGTCTTACGCCTTTTCAGTTTCCTTTTTAGCGCAATTCCCTGCGCAATCCAGGCCTCTTACTTTAAAAAAATAGAAACTCTGATCTCCTCTTTCTTATGGGCAAAAAAATCTCCCAGACTAGCACTGAGCACTTTATATTTATCATCTACACAAGGAGGGCTGTCCCTCCCAAATATCAAAGAGTATTATTTTGTGTCTTTTGCACATTATAGCCACAGGTTTGTTTTCTTAGACTCTCATGAGACAGATAATTTTTTTATGAAAAGGATGCTGCTGGAATTCAAAATCTATGATCCGGCCAGAACCACGAAAGATCCAAAAAAAGTACGATATAAATCCCTCCAGTGGATTTTCAAGGTAAAAACTCAGTTTTTTAAATTTTATGACTTACCCATTTTAAGTAATAAGACGAATTTAATAAATTTTAGCTTGGGAGATGCTTGCTGTATGGACAACAATATATTAACTCTTTAGAAGGAGAATGGTTTTGAGAAAATTGAAGACTTTCTGCTGGGAAATAGGTGGGAATCTTGGGACGAAATTCATAGCCAGTTAATCCACTCGCACTTAATACTGAACTGGTCCTTTATAAGGATAAATCCAAAACTCAGAGAACTCAATATAGGAAATGTATTCAATAAAGAAAATATTTCCACTATCCTTAATAATAAAATACAAAAGAAAATGAGTATCTGGATTAAAATATTAAAAGAAAGCAAGGACCATGACCTCTATAGCAAGATTACTGAAAGCTGGGAGAAGAGGGAAGATATTACATTTAATCAACAGGTATGGGACAAAATAAATAAATTCAATAAAACCATCTTTCATGGAGCAAATTTTAAACGTATACAATTTTAAAACAAATGGTTAATATATAGAACCCCGTCCTTTCTACACAATATCTTCCCGCAAGTAGCCGACAAAGGCTTCCATTGTGATGGAAAAGGCACTTGGAAACACATTGTCCGGGAGTGTCCAAAAATCCAGGCTTTATGGAAGGAAATAGAAAAATATCTTTCAATCGTTCTCAAAACTAATATTGTATTTGATGATCTAATTCCCCTCCTAGGTTGCTCTCCTATCCACACCCAACACGATGAGTCCCTTTTTATAGCTTCTTTAATATCTAAATCCCTCATATTACAGTCCTGGAAAACAGATCTTGTTCCATCCTTTCAGGCATGGAAGACCAAACTACTCCGAATCCAGGGTAGGGAAAGAAAATATGCTCTTAGATCAGGGGCTCTCAAAAAATATGATAAATATTGGAGTGTGTTTGATCTTTAAATTTGTCCGGCTATTACTTAATCAGATTTATACTTTTCCGAGAACATCTACTTTGTCTACTAGTCTATTACAATTGTCTCGACTTCGCACGCTGCACTTTATAACTCAACTCTGGAATATTAACTGAGAAGACACTCATTGTATCTAAATGCTACGTAGTGTTTTCATTCAATCAAAATCTTGTGAATTTCAATGACAGTCGATTGATCGTTTGCTTTTACACAACCTTGCACTTTACAATTTTTTAAATGTTAAAATGACAATTTGCATGAATGTTCTTAGTACTCTTTCTAGTACTGTATTAATTAAGTTTCATCTGTATCCTGTTTTCTATATTGTATTGTTATATGTACCAATTTGAATTGGTGTTATGTCCACCTCTCATGGGGATAGCAATTTCTCATCTCACTCAACTTCATCTGTATAGACCAGGGCGGTCAATCTGGCCCTTAAACAGACTAAGTCAATCAGTGTGTTATTGACCAGCATCCTATATAGCAATGAAACCAACCTTTCGAACAATACTCTTTTTAAGTTGGGTCCCATCTGGAAGAGAAACCTATGTCCCATGTTTAAACCTTGTTTGAAATTTTCATTTCTTGCCATACTATACTCATCAGTGAGTGTTTCAAATGATTAAAAAACCCTCTAAGCACCAGTGTTCCCTAGAGTGAAAATGTCTATCTGGTGCCTACTCCAAAATCCATCAAGTTGTCTCAGTTCCCCCAGTGCACGGTTCACCCATGGGTATTCGAGTTCAGTCAGCCTCTGTTTCCATGACAATTTTATCATGGCCACTTTGTACACCCTGACCACTCGAGCCTTGTGTTTCATTAGGCACTAAATATGTGTTGCACCATGCTGCCTGATATCCATTTTCGCCCATGGCTAACCTGTCACCCTGGATTGATGGGCAAAAGCTGTCTTGTGTATCAGAACAAACTAGGATGCCCAATAGTATTTACATAGGTTAGGTAGTGCTATGTCACTGTCCAATGTCATGTGCATATATGTATATATAAGACAATTTCAGTTTTATGCTATAAACAAATCAAACGTTTGTCCCATCAATCTTCACTCTGACTCATCCCAAACCTTTCTGAGTACTATGAACCCCTAACCATCCTTCTCAAACTTTCCCCATCTATTTTAGCCGTCATCCAACTAACAGCCACACAGAACCACTACTTACAAAAACAACTTACTACTTCCCCTTTTCAAAACCATTCCCATCATCCTATCCTTACGCAACTAATAAACAAAACAAAAAAAAAATATGAATTCATCTACTAATTATTAACCCCCTTATCTTGTGTTACATAGTACTGTGCTACTCTCCGCAAAGCACTTAAGTCCTTCATCAGGGGTAGTAAGTGCTATATAATTACCATTTACAATTACAATATAGCCCCTTCTTAGAGGTCTATAAGCAAATTCTCCCATGGCCCTCATCCATAGAAGTGTGGAAACCATCTTGTCTTCCTTCTTAAATCAAAGATCTCTGCAACCTAGTAAGGCAATTTCTGATGCAGATACAAACATTAAGGGAGCATTGGGCCAGATGTATTAACATTCTCGTTTGCGAGTCGCAAATTGCATCAAATTGCGACTCACAATTTTCGACTTGCAAATGTGAATATACAACAGTGTCTCAAACTGTTTGCGTTTCCCAATGCGGTCACAAATTGCATGCTTCATTAATATTAAGGAGGCAGTGCCAATTTGCGACCACATTGGGCATGGTTACCACTCAGGGCCGGACTGTGAACTGAAACCGGCCCTGGCAAACTGCTCGGCCGGCCCCTCCTGGGTGAGGGGGAGGTGCAGCCGAGCAGTTTGCTAGGGCCGATTTTGGCCAATTTTGTTACAGGGGGCCGGTAATGCTGACCCCCGGTAACAAAAACGGCCCCCAGGTGCCCAAAACCGCCCCCACCCTAGCGGCCAACCGGTGAAACGCCCGGTGCCCGCTACGGCCAGTCCGGCCCTACTGGCACTCACAGGGATGGTGGCCTGCTGGGGTCAGCAGACCACCATGTCTGGGACTGTTTGGTCAATAAAGCAGTTTTTCTTTTTTTAAATGTAGCCTGTTTTCCTTAAAGGAAAATGGGATGCATTTAAAAAAGAAAAAAAACTTTTCAGTTTTATTTTTTTAAGGGCAGGCAGTGGTCCCAGGGACCACTGCCGGCCCTTAAAAAATATTTTCTCACATACTCCCAAAGGGGAAGGGGTCCCCTGGGGACCCCTTCCCGTTTGTGAGTGGTTTACCACCTACTTGAAGGTGGTAAACTGCAAGTGTTTTGCGACCGCAAATGTGGTCGCAAAACAATAGTACATGGCTTGGTGACTCGCTATTAGGAAGGGACGCCCCTTCCTAATAGCGAGAGTCACAAATGCTATTTTGCGAGTCAGTGACTCGCAAAATAGCATGTGTAGATGCCATTACCCTTTTTTGCGGTCACAAACGGGAGGATCTCCCGTTTGCGGCCTCAAATAAGGGTCACACATCTGGCCCTTAATCATTTCATACAATTTTTTGAATAAGGAGAGAGAAAGATTTTCAATGGAGAAACCATAACCACCTGCAGCATACCTAAGCACTCTTCAGATATATTGCTATCCTACTCATGAGTGACAGCGGGAGCGCTCGCCAAAGCTGGACATCATTATGAACTGTGTTAAAATTCTGAATAAGTTTTTAGTTTGCGAAATTCCTCCTTCTTTTGTTACATAGACTCTTACATATTTGAAACCGTGCTGTGTGACCCTACATATTCCCCACAGCCAAAAGGGTCTAGCAAACGTAATGGTACATTGCTTTTGTAAATCGGCCATCGTGACCAAAGGTTACAGACAAAAACATTGTTGCAAATGGCTGTTTTTCTTACTCGTATAGATATTTCTTTACTTCAACAGTTAGTTTCTTTAAGAAAACCTTGTGGGATCTACACATATGACCCCTTGCTGAATTTGTAATTATTGGAAATATGGAAAAAATCAGATATGAAATCATCCCTCTAAATTATTAGTTTTGAAACCACTGCGTTTTGTTCGATAAAGCAATCAAACTTGTTATCTATATGTAGGTAAAGTGAATAAGAAGCTAGTTTTGTCTCACCCTGATGTGCTTTTAACAAGAATTCTCAGTAGAAATAGCTTGTGTGTGATGTTTGAGGATCAGTGATGAAGGCTGTAACCAGGTTTCCGACATGTATTCTAAAGGACCATATTAAAGTGCTTAACCAGAAGCACAATTACAAAAAACAGTGGTCCTATCGGAATACTAAGCACAATTGCGCGATGAGACTGTTTGAAGGATGGAGAACAGGAAAGCACCACAAAGTAGTCCAACACTGGAAGTGGCAAAAAGAATAATAAACTGTATTTGGCAATACTAATAAGTAAGGTGCATAGTGTCCCATGTGAAAAAGAAACAAATAACACAAAAGAAAGCAAACACTACAATTATACATACAACACAAAAAAATCTCATATTCACGTATACCACACACAGAGTAGAGCTTGCATTTCAGGATCTCGCCATCACACTGGATGAAGGCAGACTCTACACAAGCCTCATCAGGAAACTGACCGAGAGAAATACTCTTCTGGCCTATAGCAGCTACCACCCCAGGGCTCTGAGGGATGGGTTACTGTTCAGACCATTCCTGCGCCTCCGCAGGAACTGCACTTTCAAAGAGGACTGCTTCAGAGAGGCTCACACACTGCAACCAAGACTACTATCCAGGGGTTACTCTAAAAAAAATGGTTAAAACAGCGCCTAAGTACCCCTGGTACAGCCCTAGGGAAGAGCTACTGGCCACCAAAGTCAAAGCACTATTAGACAGACTAGTGTGTTTTACCACCTTCTGCCCCCACACCAACAAAGTCCACAACCTAGTCACGAAAATTTGGCACATTATAGAGAGCATAGATCCCTCTTTACAGGTACCCATGTTTGCGTAACAATGTTAACAATTCCCTGTTGTACATCAGCCATATTCTTCTGTTTACTATGAAAACATGTTTTATTCTTGGCCACAGTGCTAATGTGTTTAAATTTATGTTCATTAGTGGTTCCTCTAATTGTAGACTAGAGAATGAAATTACATAGCTAACATAAAAGGAAATGTAATTTCTATTGAGGACATGGAGTTTAAGATTATGCTCATGATGATAAGCAAGCTTTCCGAACAGCAGTGCCTCACGAGCAGTGTGAAGGGTAGGGTGGGAGCGGACCACTGTGGGTTCACCTCGCGCACGTCAGTCTCTGTTAAATAGAGTAGAAAGTGAGTTGCCTTTGAACATAAACTCCCCTAGCTTGAGCAAGGAGGCCGCTTCCAAGGGACAGCAGGAGCACATCTGTTTCTGGCATAACTATTATCACAGCATTTATATACTAAGGTGGCTCCCGGACGTCAGCAGTTCCATAGGAAGTGCACGGATCGGTGCATGCGTGTTGCTTATGAAGTAGGCTGCATGCTTGCCTGGTTTTTCTAAGACCACAGTGAGCGGGTATGGTTCTTCTAGTCAATGAAGCCCGTAGGCCCTTCTCATGCCGAATCATCCATTGGGAACCCAGAGAGGCCTCCGAAAGGTGCCCTTGTTGTGTGCTTCGAGGAACCGCAAACATCTCCTCCATGAAGAGGATGCAGCCAGAATTAAATACATCATGAATTCAGAAACAGTGAACCAAGCAGTGCGCACAAGAAGACGAATTTAGTCAAGCAGAAATCAAAAAATGGCTGCAAATCCCAGTGTCCACTTCTGTCTTGCAGCATGTTTTGGTGCTCTGTATAGCAACATGAATGAATAACGCAGGGGGAGTCATTCGGACAACACTGCAGTTAAGCAAATCGTAAAAACACAGTCGGGGGTGGCTCTGCTTAGGTGATAAGTTTTTATTTCGTCCACCCAATCACCAAGGTGGTAATAAGCCCATGGCCCGGCTGTTGGGGACAAACGGTAACTAGAAGGGACGAGCAGTTGGTGCCTCGAAGCTGAAGCGCATAGTACAATCAGAGGGAGCCCAGAGAGTGCCTGCATAGAGGAGGCTTCCCATTGGCCGCCATCAGGGAAGTATCCGAGTACTCAGGCAGAAGGTTACATCCTGGTGGCAAAAAGTTATTGGGGAAGTTCCACAATTGACTCAGACATCGGCCAATGTCTACGATCCCGCGAACAACACGGGATCGTTGACACGGGAGGGATGCACCGTGTTTAGAGGCGCAATGGCGCCACTGGTTGTACGTTGTCCTTCACAGAAACTACACCATGAGGCAGCAAGCGCGGCCCGGTGATCGCCGCATACAGGAAGAGGAGTGGCCACGTGAAGAGGTTGTGAGAGAGGGGGAGCAGGAGGTGAGTCCGCGAGTGGTGCGCGCGCGCTTGGGCGAGCAATCTGCTCATTTTCAAGCACTGCACTCGTGCTTGTGGCGTGCTGCTGCTCGCTCCCACAAGGTGGATGCTGCCACAAGCACGAGTGTGTGCTTGAAAATGAGCAGAGAGAGCATGTGAGCATACAGATAAACAAAACAAGAAGCGGGAGCAAAAAGAAGACTGAGAAGGCGGAGCGAGTGAGTGGCCGGGACGTGTGGGCGAGGAGAGAGGCACGCGCTTGGGAGAGCAGTTTGCTCATTTTCAAGCACTGCACTCATGCTTGTGGCGCGCCCCTGCTCACTCCCGCAAGGTGGATGCCACCACAAGCACGAGTGTGTGCTTGAAAATTAGCAGAGCGATGGCTAGAGGCCCTTCTATGCAGCGCATGCGCGCTGCGTAGCTGAGACCTAAAAACCAGTTACCTCAACATAAAAATACCAGAGCGGCATTTCCCCATATTCGCATGGAAACTTGAACCCACGTTATTTAAAGACCAATAAACCCTAAATTGTGGCCTCAAAGGTTCATCCAGTTTTGTACTTTTTTTGCAGCCAAAGGCCTAATAACTCAAACTATTAGCCTTCCAAACCATCACATCTATTCCTATTACTGCTTTGATTCTGCAAAAAACTAAAATCTGCTTCTGGTACAGTGAATAACCTAATGCAGAATTAACTATGTTCCAAACAAGGATAAAGTCTGAATCCAAATGTGATAAAAATAAGTTAACAGCATGCAAGGGAGGGTTCAAGCATTCCTAAGTCCACAATACCAGGTAGTCGTTAGTAGAATTGAAATGTTCATTTGTAATACCTATGAAATGTTCAATGTTATGTTGGGACTCGAGACAAGTTTTGATGTACAACTTAATAAAAGTAAATTCCTTCAACTCGTTACCTGACTTCATGCCGTTCCAATTAAGTATTCTTGAGCTAGATATAATTGAGCCCCGTGTGGAACCCTAACAACCCAAGACATCCCCAGCCCTGTCAGCTTGTAGACAATCCACATTTGGACGCTTCTCATCTAACTTGGCTCCAGTGAAGTTTTCTGTTTAACAGCCTTCTCTTGCATTTCCTCACTGGAAGTGACCAAGACCTGAATTGCTTTTAGAAGGGGAGAAGTTCCCAAACCATCTTTGTTCCTTGCCACTCTCCCCATAAGGAACGTGTACATCTTAGAGTCAATATCTGGAATGTGTGCCACCTTGCCATCTAGGAATGGTTTGGGCCATTCAGTCCCTAGTCTGTTTGTAACCGCGTTGTCAAGACGCTTGTGCATTCATGCCATCACATATTGTGATAACTTCTCAGTGGTGGCCCATCCAGACAATATTGGATAATATATTTCATTAGGATTGTACATTTCTTCACTTACTTCACCTACTAAATAACCTGGGAACAAGTCTTCCTGACCTACCTCTTAGCCATAGCCGTTTCTTTTGAAGTTGTCATCTAGATGCCAGCAGTGACCTTTCTCAAAACCCGACTATTACTCAGTCAAAAGGTCATTGTTCACCACTATCTTAAACAGGGAGAACCTTCCTGTATGGGAAGCTGACTGGATTTGTCCACCTCTTGGCTGGTGGGGTCCACCTCCAGGCCCAAGGTTACAAGATGTGTGTCTGGTGTACTTGTCATAAAGAATTTCCTCAGCTTTTAGAAAGTGTCTGCATGTTCTGTGTGTTTACACTCTATCTTAACATTAGCAGGGACATCCTTGGGCCCCTTGCCTCTTGAGACCTCAGGTTTTTGAATTTCTGCTTCCTTCCAGATGCGGGGTCAATTGGGTATATCAGACAGTGACATCATTAGAAGGTTAATCATAAGACAAAGAGTTGATTCCAACCTGCACACCTGGTTAGAAAGTCGTTATCAAAAGTTCTGGATATTAATATTGTGTTTGACAAACAATGCGTGCTGCTGTGAGCTTGAGGACCTGCACAGATATTTTGAATCAGCCTGAAGATATTGTACAACATACTATGAGCGAATTGTTGTTTATTCTCCTCTTTATTTTATTTTCCATTGTTCCGGCAGGAGGCCGCAAATCTAATTTTAAAGCAAAGAACCATATTCCCCTGATGAAGGGTATAACAATCCGAAATGCATTGGGTCCGCTTTAATCGAATGATAAACATTGTTTTGAGCATATTGTTATTCAAATGAGTTATATTTGTTCTTTTGATATGTTCTTTTGTGATGAAGACATCTTGTCTGTTGATAACATTTGAATGAAACGAAATACAAGTTATCAAATGATTTTTTTTTTTACATCACATGTGTGTACTATGTTTAATTGATTTGTGAAAAAAGTTAAATGTTTACACCTTAGATAGAAACCTTAGGGGCTGCTCGCAGTGCGCTGTGCGTTGGAACGGAGCTTTCTCCGTTTCCATTTCAAAGATCATTCAGAGGTTGCCAAGATGTTTAAGCACTGATAGCAGAGCATACTCTTCCTGGAACCAATGTCTTTTGAGACATCTTCATGGTAAACAGCCTTTACAGTGCGGGCTGAGCCATGCGTGCCATTTCCAAGCAATCGGAATATGCTTGCTTGAACCACGCATCTGCCTGAACCACGTATATGCGTGGTTAAGGCATCCAATAGTCTAGATGTCCGGATGGGCGGTGAGAGGAACAGGAAGCATCAGGACAGGAAACTCTGGATGCGGGCAGGTGAGTGGGGATGGAGACTGATTATGGGGGGTGAGAGGTGGTTAGTTATTAGGGGTGTGGATCGGTGTTAAGGCTGAGGCTGGGGCGGGAGGTTTAGGGTAGTTTGGCAGGGGGCAGGTTTTAGGGCTCAGGGTGGGGAGGGCTGGGTTCGGGGTAGTTTTTGGCAGGGGGCAGGGTTTTAAGCCTCAGCACGGAAGGAGGGTTAGGGTAGATTTAAGGGGTGGGGTGAGGTGGATTACAGGGCAGGGGTATCCGGTGTTAGGGTGCAGGGCAGGTGGGTTGGAATATGCTTTGTTGTTGTAATAACTTTATTTCGGTCAAAAAGACCATAAAAAGTACAAGAAACATTAAAAGAAGACAATAAGTAAAAGAATTAAGACAATTGAATTAAAAGGTTCTGCCTAGTGCGCCACATATACAACAGCTAGCGGGAAACCGCAAACACAATGGGAGGATGAGTATCGTAGGTCAGTATCCTGCATGCCTGTGTAAAATGCAAGAATCCCAGATTCCTGCAAATAGGGATCAACCAACGTTTTCTATATACAGAATAGGCGGGACAAAAAAACAGAACATGTGAGATATTCTCAATATTATGGGTGCATGCAGGGCAAGCTACAATGTGAATATGCAATTTACCACTCATATCCCTTGAGCAATTATGCTTTTACAACCAAATTTGCTGTAAAGGCATGTGCGGTAAAATACCGTCGTAGTTCAGACCCCGTTGTTAAGGCATGTGTGGTTGTATCATTCAACCCATCCACATTCACAGTATAACTCTTCTATTCCTCTTCTATATGTTCCTTACGGCTGAGGTGTGGTTTGTTCTTACGCTATGACATTCCACTTATAAATGCAAAACTACCAATATTATCACCCCTCTGATATTTGACGTCCCCCCACCCAAACATAAACTGATTGTGGGCCAGCACACCAGTATCCTAAAGTGATCAGGGGACTCTTACCATTGTCTGAAATGGCTGATGCTAGTGCCCACACCCGTAGTTTTTTTGACATGTGCATGCAAGTCTTGAATATTGACCTTGTTTGGGGTGAGGGAGGGCGGGGTTTCTAAGATCAGAAACAGAGTTTTCTCTTGTCCTCTTCTTGCTTAAAAACATATGTGAAATACCAGCACTTGGCGTTAGCAACACATTCAGAGGAATGCTTAATGTCTCCACAGGCCCACAATGCCCTCTTACGCTGATCTCAAACTTTGTGTTTCGTGATTATGGGCCCCTGTCAATCTTCAATTTCAGTCCAGGGAGTGCAAACCAAACTGCTTCAGTAAGAAAGAAAAAACCTTAATTTCCTTAGGTATGAAATTCTTATCAAACCCTCTCCCAACCCTCTCCCCGAGCTTCTCTTAAGCTATTTAAGGCCACCACACAATAATGGAAGTCTCAGGAGCACCACAAAGCCCCAACATGGTCAACTTGTGGGAGAGAGCACAACACCCAATTCCAATTTCTCAGCAATTTTGTGTAATGTCATTGTGTCTATTAACCTCAATATAACGACTTCTGTTATGAAAAAGAATGTAGAGGCTCTTATCTGAGGATTCTGAGCAGCAGAGATTAAGGACCGAATGGCAGGAAAGAGAACTTTTTGAGGACATTACAGAGAGTTGATTGGCATTTGAATGTCACTTTTTCCAGGTACTGGGAAATGTAAGACCTGTACCATTTTGGTATGAGTTGTTAATGCTTTTATGTTGGTCTATTGTTGCATTATCTTTGGTCTATTGAAAAGGAGAAATTCTTATTCCTCTTTACAGAATCAAAATTGGTTTAGAGACTTTTTTGCAATTGCTTAAATTCATGCGCCGTGTTCATTCATATGTTACCAGTGTCTGTCACATTACAGTTTTTGTGTGACATTAATTACATACTACATACAGTTATATTGACCTTTTGGTTTTAAATCTTTTTATATATTCCACCTAATTTTTCTTCCAGCATATCGTCTGGGCTTAAGTCCCACTCGTTCCTTTCATAATTATCGCTATTTGACTCTTGTAATAATACTGCTGAAGTAAAATATTCTTCAGGTCCTTCTAAAAATGCTGTGTATCTACATGGATCTTTCGTCTAGCTATTATGCATGGTTTCCAACTGCCATTGTGCCAAGTCAGTTGAACTTATATTTTGCTACCACATCAGTTGAAATGATATTCGTGTTCATTTCTTCACCAATGTTGCACCGTTTTGGTCTTCTGCTTTTTGACGTTACCATCTCTAGTACCAAAATTTCCCAATGGCGGAAACTCTCATTCTCTGGCCTTGAGGAATGCAACTTGCACATCACCTTCTACAGCAATGGGAAGCTCATGATTTGATCTTCTGACATATTTTCACAACTCTTCTCTTAACTAAAATCTTCCAATCTGTCTACTCTCTCTTTCTGTTATACAGGCACACTCAAGATTACCCTTGTTATTTCAGGATATTCACTATTCCAGTGATGGATTAATTGGTCTCTCGTTCTCTCTTTTTTTCTCTCTCTCTTGTTCTTGGCCTCTCTTGGTTACTCTCCTTCTGTCTCTCTACCCTCAGAAATAGACATACTAAGTCCATCTTCATATTCCAACCCCTAAGAATTCTGTTATTTAAACCTCCTACATTCCTCTCCTGTCCTCATATTTAACTCTCACTTTTACTCCTAAAAATGTTCATCCACAGTCTCCCATACTCGTGATCTTCTCTTGGCAAATCATGACCTCCCACACAACTCTTAGAATACTCCAATACAGTTCTGTTTCTTATACTATATGAATAAAAAGATGTATTTGATATTTTTATTATTGCCTGCCTTTGAATATACAGATGTAGAACGGTTGTATTCTTTGTTTTTCTGTAGATACCACCTTCTGAAACTCCTTCAAAAGTTTGGTAATGTAAAACAGTTTGACTTTCTGTTCCACAAGTCTGGACCATTAGAGGGGCAACCTCGAGGATACTGTTTTGTAAATTTTGAAACCAAGCAGGTGAGTATTTTTACTTCCACTAGTAATCATTTGTGATTCTTTCACTAGCAAAATGTTTCAGATAATTTATAAAGTGAGCCACTGATATTTTTGCTGTGATCACTTTCAAATAAAGTGGCTAGCCCCTTTAACAACTTAATTTTAACATCGTCGTGCATGTATGTACTATTGGAGAATGGTTATTCAAACTGTTTCCCAGTAACCCATGAGAATTTTTAAGGTTTTCTTTAATGTGTCCTTGTTCTATTTTATAGTGACTTTTTTCTACTCTGAATACTTCCCTATATGGCTGAAATCCTCAACTACAAGATCAGTTCTATAGATCTGAATGACTTTCTTGTAGAACTTGTTTTACGACCAGCTTATAATCTTGAATAATGGTAAACACATAAAAAATAAGATCATTTTGATTTTACTTGGGGTACAGGCAGATAACAAGAGATAGCTATATGTTGTTACTTTGTGAATTTGTAAAGTGTAATGTCCTCCTCATCCACAAGTGTATCCTGGCGCTGAGCAGGTGCTTGTGCCTAGCCTTGCCTCGGGTAGATTGATTTAATTTAAAAGCCAGGTGTTCAACTTTAGAAGAGAACAACAGGAGGGTTGGATATGTATTAGGAGTTTGTCCATACTATGAAAGTTATGTAAGAGAACGCCTGCCCTCCTGATCTAGTTTTGTGTATGCGTGGAATGTGTGCGAGTAGGAAGTGTCAGGGTGATTGTTGGAAGAAGATGCAATTTTTCAGGTAGGAGGGGCCTAGGTTGTGTAGTGCCTTGAATGTGTGTGTTTAAAGAGTTTGAAATGTGGAGTCAGTGGAATTCCCTGAGGTATGGTGGGATGTGACATCTGTGTAGCAAGTTTAGGAGGGGTCTGGCTGCAGAGTTCTGGATGGTTTGCACTCTCCTGCTGAGTTTCTTGGTGATCTTGGCATGGAGGGTGTTCTCGTGGTTCAGCTTGTGGTGACTAGGGCAAGAGTGGCGGTTTTTCTGATATTGCTTGGGAACCTTTTGAAGATCTTCCTCAGCATCTTCGGGGTGTGGAAGCAGGATGCAGTGACCGCGTTAACTTGTGCGGTCATGTCCAGTTTGCTTTTGATGACGATTCTGAGGTTCCAGGTGTGGGTACAAGTTTTGACGGCTACCAGTTGGAGTCCCATGGCGAGGGGTTCTTGCCGATGATCACTACTTGTCTTGTCCGTGTTGGGCTTGAGACAGTTGGCTCATTCAGTTAGCCACTTCGGTCATGCATGAGATTAACTTATTTGCTGTGTTGGGAGTCTTGTCAGAGCTGGAGAGTATGAGTTGCATTTTGTCAACATAGGAGAGAATGTTGATGTAGTGTGTGGGGATGATATTGGCCAGAGGGATCCTGTATGTGTTGAAGAGGGTGGGGCACCGTGATGAACCACGATGCTCTTTCTGAAAATGAGCTTGCGGGCTTCCGAGGACTAAGGTGCCCAGCAGATTGCTTGCGTTCTATCCATTAAGAAGGAGCGGCTCCAGTGGGGAGCAGGTCCCTGGATGCCAGTCTTGTACAGGCGCCTGATGAGGAAGGGGTGTGAAACCGTCAATTGCTGAGAGAGGGCCAGAAGAATGAGGGATGCCATGGCTCCTCTGTCAAGGATCATCCAGATGTCGTCCGAGTGTTATATATGCACTGTGGTTGGGCTTGAATCCTGCAGTATATTAATACGACCATTTGATTGTCCATATCCATTAACCTTTCACAGTTTATTCACAGTTCAATGAAAAGAGCAGTCTATTTCATCCCTGTCTTTGTCAAGAAATTATCACCCTAGATATGACATTAACATCACATTTCTGATAATCGAATGCTCCACATGCAAGTTGCAGGTGTTCTTCCTCCATGCTTCCCTCAAATAAGTTCTAATTCAGACTAAGAGCAATTTGTTTGTCCATTAAAAAAAGGCATATCCCCAGATATTTTTCATTGCTTTGTATCTATTAGGTGCTCATTTGTCATTTACATTCCTTTAATGATTTTGTTTGTGTTCTGCGGATACGGGTGCAAGTAAAGTTTGTGACGAGTGAACAAGGTGCTGTTTCCTGTGTTAGTGGTGGTGTGTTCCACACCAGATGTAGGTGCAGCTGTATGTGATGTTGCCCCCAACAACAGGCATGCCAGTCCTTTCAGGGTCGGGGTAGGGGATCTGGCAGACAACATCCAGACTAGCATGGACAGCAACATTCCCAATCTCTACCCCATCCAACCACAGCTTCCAAGCTGCATTACTTTGCTCTTAGTGTTACTTGACCGCCCTGTGGAAGGCAGGATTACTCATTTTCTCCACAGGTGGCAAGAAGTAAATTCAGACAAGTTGTTCTGTTGATAACACAGAGGGGTTACACCCTACATTCCTTTCTGTTCTGCCACCTCTTCCCTCAGAGCAGCTTTTGAAGGTCCATTTGTCTATTCTGCTGCAAGAGGATCATGCTCTTCTGGAGTAAAGAACCATAAGAGAGGATCCCGGTCTTGGAGATTGGAAGTGGATTCCCGTTATTTCCTAGTGCTTATAAAGGCTGTTGGATGTTTCCCTATTTTAGATCTTCAACCCTCTCAATTTCTTCCTATGGAAGGATAAATTCAAGATACTTCTGGATTCAGGAGACTGGATGGTAGCATTGGACCTGCATAACGGGTATTCCATATCCCCCACCTGCAGGCCCACAAGCACACACTGCAGTTCAAGGTAGGCCATGAGCATTTGCAGTTTGCTGTGCTCTCATTTGGCCTGACCAAAGCTATTCTGGTGTTTATGAAGGTAATGGCAGTGACCACAGCGTACTTTTGTAAGTTAGGAATACCAATGACGCCACAGTCAGTCGTGGACCATCTCCAGATGACAGCGAACCTCCTTACATTGTTGGTGTTCATGATCAATGTTCCAAAGTCACAGCAGGCTCCTTCATAGTGGCTCCTCTTCATTTGAGCCATCGTAGTTGCGGTGCACTTAAAGGCCTTCCCTCAGGAGCAGCCAGTCCAGGATATTAGAGCTAATATCTTGATATTCCAGCCTCAGTCCTGGGTCTCACATAGGATGGCTGTGAGACTTCTTTGCATAATGGCCTGCATACTGCTCGTCAACTTTGCCAAGTGCTATTTGCAGGCGCTCTGCAGTTGGATCTAAAGTCTCAGTGGGCCCAGCAGCAAGGCAGCTGATGGACTCCATCCAGGTTTGGAAAACGTGGAGATCAGAGGATTCGGGTCTCCAGCACAGACCTGCCTCCACATCAACCTACTGGAGTTGTGAGCAATTTTCTTGGCGTTGAAAGCCTTCCTGACATCTATCAAGGGGACATTAGTTCATGTCCTCACAGACAACACCACCATCATGTGGTATTGCTACAAGCAATGTGGAGTGGAGTAATGGACTCTGTACAAAGACACTGCACCGCTGGACCTGGAAGAATTGACGGGGCATCTCCCTAATTGTATACCACCTGGCAGGATTTTTAAATGCCATGGTGGATGAACTTACTGTCAAGCCCGACATGCCCTCATGTTTTCTCATACCTGTGCAATGTCAGGAAGCCAGGGAAACACAGCAACAGTCACCCAGTCTCCTGATGAGCGCTGGGTTTGCCTGCTCCAACCAGTCCTGTTGTTGTTCTTATGCTATTTAATAAGATAAACACCATGAGAGCAGTGTCTGGATTGGTTCAGGTGCCGGGTGGCAGTAAGCCTGCTTCCATGCACACGGAGCGGCGCGGTGGATGAGATTCACAGAACATGGGCAATCATTGTGTGGCCAGTCCAGTACAGATTGACCATTTTCTGTTCCCTTGCGCTTGACATACTCTTTCCTTCGTGCACAGGGTCAGTGATGGCACTGTGCACGAGGGAGTTGAAGAGAGCTGTTTGGTGACATGCAGGTCCTGTTTTTATAGTGTTGGAATTCTGCCGTGGTGAACTCTTCAAAAAGAGAGGAAAAATGCTAAAATGCTAGTGTACTGAATTGCAATATTGGAAGTTTAATGAAACACTATATAAAATGAAGGCTGCACCACATAAACTATGCTGTAAATCGAGCTCCACCTGAGAGAGTGCTGTTTTTTGTTTTTGTTTGGTGGTTTCTGATGTTTCCAAGTGTTTGAATATACACACTGTGGAGGCACAAAACATTGGTTTCAAGAGATCTGAGGAAAGAGGTTTACTGGAAAAGTAATTTTGAACACCTTTGCCTCTGAAATGAAGACAAAAAGGGGATTAGTTTGATCTCACTTGCTATTTTATTCTATCTCCTAAACGTGTCTTGTGCACAAACGTTTGACGCTATCTGATGGGCGAAAAGCAGCCTTCAGAAGGATTAAGGGCCCTTTCCACCAGGGCCAATGCTGCAACCACTGCATTAGCATGTGGACTGCCTGTCTTGGATATTTGGTATGCTGCAACATGTACATCAGTGCACACATTCATCAAGCACACATTCATGATAGCCAGGTCCAAGTGGAAGAGCATTTTGGCCGTTCTATCCTGCAGGGCTTTTTGGGTGCAAGTCATTCCACAGGATCACCACCTGCTTTGCCATCTATTGTAAAGGTGAGGAATCAGGTTAGGCTTATTCATCAGAACAGCAAATGACTTGCCTTCGGTAACGCTCTTACCAGTAGATTCTCCATTTTACGGCACATACCTCCCCCCCCTTCCACCCCCTTGTTCTGTGGAATAGACTATTTTCTATCTAATAGGGCCAAAATTAGAGATCTCCACACTGGCATGAACAATTCATTTTTTTTTTTTTTTTTGGCTCTGTATCCAATGGCGCAGAAGGAAACTGACATCAGCGTACTTAGGTGGCGCCTTTATAGCGCCTTTATGCAGCTACAGTCATCACTTCTGGGGTAGAGTGATGTCAATGTGGAGCTGCACAACATCACCTGCTGGCGTTCTAGGACAATGCTGAAAAATCTTCCAGATCCAGTCTAGAGTATGGGGATGTTCTAAAGGCAGAGGTGTGAAATTCATATCACTTGCCGCCCTGGACGTATTGTTGTACAAGCTTTATTCGAGATTATTTCTCATAAAAGCACAGCATAAAATTAAACATTACAGAATAAAAACATAACATTTACAAATATAAATTCATATAGGCATTCTGTGCAGCTCATACGATATTAGCGTAAAAAATTTACATGTAACAAGTAATTTTACATTATTAGACAATAAAGATAAAAGGAAAACCTGATTAACTAATCCCCCCCAGAAATCGTCGCCTGATGACCCAGGCCCATCCCAAGTATTTAGCTACCCCAATGACTATCGATTCATGAGTTGTTGTACACAAAATTCTTAAAGCCACTGCACTGTCACGTGTCCCCAGGTTTTTACATACAGGTGTGAGCCATAATCTCCTGGGTAATGAGTAGGCTTTACATACAAATAGAAAGTGACCTACACTCTCCTCTGCGTTTTCACAAACTGGACATAACCTACTAGTCGACCTATGCCAACCTGACGTTAGTTTTTTTAGGGGAATAGATCCGGATCTTAGCTGGAAGACTAGCTTCCTATCCATTGGTACCGTAATAGTATCCCAATAATTTTCTAGGATAGGAAAAAATTTTGTCTCCAAAAAACGACCAGCCATAGAGTCAGACCTAACGTCTTTCAGCAGATTACCACCCACCCAATCCCAATAATGTGATTTGAGGGCTTCTTTGCTTGGGAACTCCTCTTCCACTGGGTTATTCCAAAGATTGGAAAACCCCAAGTTAATTAGCATGGCCCTTAGATTTTTAAGCCATTTTATCTTGTGGAAGATGTCTTCCTTAATTATCCAAAGAAAACCCTCTGCATATTGTCTGATCTCTGGAGTTGTCCAAAGACGTCTCCAGTAGAGAACAGGGCGCAATCGCGCTCTATCGGTAATTGGGCGTCTACCCAACTCCAGGAACAATGGTATTAGGGGGGTGCTCTGTGGAAGTCCTGTAATCCCTCTGAGGAACTTGTTCTCAGATGTCTGTAGGGCCGCAAGATTGTCCCAAGCCCATAACTCCGCACCATATAAAGTGGCACCTAAGACCTTTGCATCGTACACTATAAGTGCGGGTTTAATCGGTTTTGTCTTGGATTTGCGGTGTTCTCCCCTCAAAGCACCTGAAAGCTGTTGATGTTTTATGGCCACTTTTTCCAAATGATGCAACCAGCCAGCGCCCTCTGCTATCTGTACCCCTAAATATGTAAACTCCTTAACAGTGTCTAACTTGCAATTATTTAGGGTTACCTTGGGATAGATTCTACGGCTTGGGGTAAAGGCCATTAGTTTCGTTTTCCCCACGTTTACTTCAAGCCCGTGCTCTGTGCAAAAAATATCAAAAATATTTAATGCACGTTGCAGCCTTACAGGGGTTTTAGACAAGATAAGGGTATCGTCAGCGAACATCAGGATCGGGACCCTGGCGTCCGCTAACGAAGGAGCGTCTACGCTTGCTTCCAACATTCGCTTGACAATCCTATTAATAAATAATGAGAAGAGTAAGGGAGCCATGGAACAGCCTTGTCGGACACCCCTTTCCACGGGGAAGTCCGAAGTAAACTCGCCATTCCCACCCCACTGTACTCTTGCGAAATTGGATTCATGTAGACGCATGATTAGTGTAAGCAAATCAATAGGAATTCCCATTTTTTGCAAAACCAACCATAGCTTAAACCTGGGGACTAAATCAAATGCCGCCCGCAGGTCGACAAACGCGACATACAGGCAGCCTCTTCCCAATAAAACCGTCTTCCACCGCAGTATGGTAAAGCGGAAGACCTGATCAATGGTGCTGGTAGCTCACCTAAATCCAGCTTGATATAAGGAAAGGGCGTTATTGGCGTCAACCCAGTCCATAAGCTGGTTTGCAACCATTCTTCCCACTACTTTTTGCATGGTTGCTATTAGGCTTACGGGCCTATAGTTGGCAGGCAATGAGCGATCTCCCTTCTTATGGATGGGAATAATAATTGCACCTTTCCAAAGGTCGGGGACCACCCCCCCCTTGGCTAGGGCGTTTGCTACTAAAAAGATATACCTCACCCATCTCGTAATATCATACTTGAAGATATCCGGGGGTATCCCATCTAGCCCTGGCACTCTCCCACTTTTCACGGATCTAATCGCGATTTCTACTTCTTTGGGGGAGAACAAATTGTCAATAGCATAGACTGGCGTTATGCCCTCACCTACCCCGGGGCGCATGACTTCGGCATATTGTGGTCTGAAGTAGTCAACCCAGGCATCTTCAGCTACATTATTATCAGGCTTTGCTGGGCCACCTCCTCTACCCCACTTAATAATTTTCCAAAAGGTCCTAGAGTCCTTATTGCTAGAAGCCTCTTTTAACTCAGCCCAGTGGTCTTCGTCCCATTTCCTTTTGGCTTGGAAAATGGCCAATTTGTACAGTTTCCTTGCCTCTTTTATTGCAACGCGGTCCCTGTTCCTAATGGCTTGTCCCAATTCTAGTCGTGTAGATCTACATTGGCGATTGAACCACCTTCCAACATCCTGGGTTTTCCTCCCTTTCTTACTCTTGGTCAAAAAACATGGTTTGAGGAGGGAAAATAACTTGTTGTGGATATCCGTGATATCCCTAACCCCAGGAACTATTGGGTCAGCCGCCTCTATTGCGGTAATTGCACTATCAACCTCATGGTTGATATAGGTCATGGTTTCCACGTTAGCCAATACCCTTGGCCATTTTAGCCTACGTTCGTCATTGCTCATGACTGGAATCTGATCATTCTTTAGGTGCAAGTTTCCCACTCCAACATTCCACCACCTATGGGTCACACAAAGGGGGTTGTGATCACTTTCTACTCTAGGCCTAATGGCCATATCAATAACCCCCTGCCACAACTGGAGACTACATATTATATAATCAATTCTGCTCCTGCTGTTACCGTTATCAAAGGTACAACTACCCTCCTTGTCCCCTGTGGTTCTCCCGTTCAGTGCTCTTAGACCATGTTCCATACAAATAGCATTTAGTAGTAGGATGTCTTTTGTCGACCTTGGGACGGGGTTTAAACATAAAGATGGTACTCCCCAAAGATTGTCCTCATCCTTCCCTAAGGGATCATTTGTGCAGTCTAAAGGTTCAAAAGTCCTATTAAGATCCCCGGCTATTATTACCCTGCTATCTTGGGACTTGGTCTCTAAGCAGGCAGACAACAACTCTAAGGTGGAGGAATTGGTTGTATTACTGCCTCTTACATAAACGTTATACAAATCCAATGACGGACCCTTATCTGTGGAGATTCTTAGCAGTTGTAAATCGCTAGTTCCCAGGTCCAATATTTTGATGGTAATGTCCAAGTCTTGTTTTATCCATACAGTAAGACCTCCCATGGGCCGACCCCTTCCACCTTTCGATGCTGGTATCGGAAAGTTTAAGTAACCGAAACAAAACAGGGGGTCACAAGCCCAGGTTTCTTGGAAACAACAAACATCAAACCCACAGATATAGTCCACCCAAGGTTGGGAGTCTAACTTACTACTCAACCCTGCAACATTCCAGGATAGAAGCGTACCAAAGCTAGACTCAGACCCATCATAATTGTTAGTATAAGAAGACACTCGGGAAATCATTGGGCTTTCGATGTTATTAACGACCTTCCCAGGATCATCAGTGGGGTCAACAATCATATTAGCTGTTGTTAAGGGTAGTTTCACAGTACTAGCATTTATATTTTCCATCCCAGTACCTCCCTCTACAACAAAACTCCCCTTCTCTGTGTAACCAACAGTTAAGATTGTAACAGTAGTACCAACATGATCTTCACAGGCCCCCTTGGACTCATTATTGTTCCCTCCATTACTACTGTTCAACTCTCTAATAATTTGTCAATATCCCCACCCTGGGTCCTGCCATCCAGCATGGGGATTATAGTTTATACATGTGGTATAATTCTGACCAAATAATGAAGCTGGTGTGGAAGTAATTGGCCATGGTGCAGTAGAAGGGTTCAGGGGTTCATTAAGCAGACTAGTCAGTACACTGGTTGGGCGGGGGTAGAAAAAGGTAAGATCTACAATTCTAATACCTCCATTGTTTTCACCCCATCCCTGCCTAGTTATCCATCCCGCCACCCTTGGATCTTGAAAGTTGACCACAACACAGTCCCCACCCAGACTTTTCGGTGTATACCCTATCCAGTCTATTCTCCTTACCCCTATGATTAACCCATCGATGTCTCCTGGGAGAGGTCGATTCTCCCTTAACCAGTGCATGATCTTATTTTTGAGCATCTGGAAGGTTTCTCTCTGCCCTATGGGAAGTGGTGGAACATTTATAAGGACTACTACATAGGGGAAGGAATCCGGAGTAAGATTTACTGGGGGTTTTCTGTGTTTTGGCTTTATCAAGGGAGGTGGGATTGATTTGGAAACTATAGGATCAGGACGGGGTGCAGATTTCAACACCAACTGATTATTAGTTGGTTGGGTTGGTACTAGAACTTTACCCGCTGGAGGACATACATTAGCCCCTTTCCCAACCGCAAGATTGTTTCGAACTATCTGCTTGTTGGTTGCTTTTGTGGGTACTGGAGCTTTACCCACTAAAGGGCATACAGTAACCCCTAAACCAGCAACAGGAGATGAATTTTGTGACTGGGATACCATAGACTGAGATGGATTTATAGTATTAGGCTGAAGTTGAACAGGGCCTAAATATACCAAATCAGTAGATTTGGTAGTTGTGTTGACAGTGGTGTTACTTGTCTTAGAGGGTAAAGGGGAGTTGTTTTGAGGCCTTCTTCCCTTATCTTGAGTGACAAGGTTAATATTGTCATAGGGCTTTGTACTTAAATCCACCCTGGCATTAGCTTTAATCAAAGATTTTGTAGAATAAAAATTATCTAGTGTTGCCTGCTCAAAGTGGTTTAACCTATCAGAAAGCTTGGCAATTCTATCCTCTATCGGGATAAGTATTAATCTAAGTAATCTTTCTAGCTCAGGGAGCAGATTTGCAAGTGGTAGCAATTTATCGTTAATTGATAAAGCAGACTCAGGGCAAATTTTCTCTTGAGAGTCTAGGCTACCCGAAGGAGCAAGGTTTAAGTTCTGAACACTTCCTATGCTATGGTTTTCTTCAATAACAGCCTCTCTGGTAATCACAGTTTTGTGTAGCTTCCTATGCTTTTGAGGGGGTTTGGCCACAATTTTACATTTTCTTTGTGGGGCTGTTCTTTTCCTTTTGGACCCAAGCTTAGGTTGAGTCGGGATAGCCTGAGCACCTGGGTCAGGAAGCAATATAGGATGAATATAACTCCCACTGGAATTGTTCAAATCTGTAACAATTTCCTTATTTATTATTTGTGCCTGTCCTTCAGGTTGTTCGTTGGCAACTGGAAAATTTACAGAAGATAATGGAGTTACCAGAGTGGGATATGTTAGAGTTAAGTACTTGTCCGTAGAATTTTTAAGCAGTTCAATTGATAGTCTGCGCTCTGCGCGCCTCTCGGCCAAGGTTAGCTCTTTGTCAATTGAAGATGAACGGTTAAAAAAGAATTTATCCAAAGGGCCAATTGCCAGTGGACCAGTCTCAACCGGTGAAGTAGTTGAACGGGCGCTGGCGGTACTTGTTGAGGCAGACATTGCCCTACTTCACACCAATAGGATACAATATATCAGAGTTCACTTACTGGAGAAGGAACCGTAGAATACTTGTCAGGGGGATGGCCCAGCCCGGCCCCCTTCGGCCCCCGGCGAGCTCCCGCGCGCTCCCGCGCAGCGGTATTCACACGTTGATTTATGACTCTTACGGTGACCACCCGGTCGTTGGGGGCGGGGCGGGGCGGGGAGGGAGAGCAGCCCAGGTGGAACGGGCGGGGTTACTGGGACTCCTGGGAAAAGTAGTCCCAGCCCTCTTGCTCGCAGCCCTCACCCCCTGTCTTACCCCAGCAGCAGCTAACAGCCCACAAAGGAGAGCACCCCTCTGTGAAGCGGGACCCGCGCAACGGGTTCGGCGAAGCGTTGGTCGAAATGCAAGGAATCCACGGGCAATCCAAATAGCAAAGGCAGCAAAGGCAAATTTGTCAAGGTGTCCCTATTGTATTTCTAACTTCTAATGACACATAAAGTTAAGCACAATAAAAATCACAATGTAGTGAATGAGCAAGTTCTACAGCGAATGAATACAAGGTCCGTGGCCCAGCCCTGTCTCCTCTGGCCTCTGAGGGCCACAGAGGGCCCGCCCTTTGCCCGGGCTTAGCCCGGCGCTGCCCGCGCGCGGACCCGCGAGGCGGTGGCTCCCTTTGCTTTTAAGCGCCTCCAGGCGCGAGAGTACAGGAGGCGGGTTCCAGTTCAGCTTCCTGTCCGCTGCTAGGAATCCTGGGAAAGGTAGTCCCCCTCCGCACAGCGGCCGCGTTAGGATGGCGGCGGCGGGAGGGAGACAAAGGAAGTTCGCGGGACAACACCCAGGTGATTAGGCAGGTAGGAAAAATTATGTTGGCCTCCAAAGCAGTGTCAAACAGTCGCCCTGGACGTATTGTTTGGAATGAAGGACAGCAAGTTTTCATGCTTATTTTGTCCACTGGACAAGTAGACCCACCCCTCCTGCAGCATAAACCCTTTGGCTGACAGTTTACAGTCCAACAGTCTAGATCTTTTAAAGTGGATTATCCGTCACTATGGTAAGGTTTGCAAGTTGTTCAAGCTTTTAGTTATGATTTATTAATACAAAAGCATTGTATGTTCACAAAATGTAATAATGTGAAGTTACCTATACGTTATAATGTGCCCGGATTGTGCCTTGATTTTTTTGTAAATACATTCAAAAGCATGAAACCAAGATTAGCAATTGCTTTAAAAATTGAAATGTTAACACAAAAAATGGCAACTTGAAAAAGTTTCACGATTTTACTGTGCCAATTTAAATACCATTTCTCTGAGGTATCATTTAGTGAATAGTGGTTGCATGCCAGTATTTTTAAAAAACAGTCAACGAAGTAAACCTACTGGTATGTGGCCTTTCATTAGTGCAGATTTACTTGCTTCACAAATTTACAACAGTTTACGGAAGTAAGTCTGGCAATCATATTCCTTGCAAACCTTTGTGATTTCCATAACATCTGTACATTTGCACATGTGAACATTTGCTGAGTAACTGCAAATTCCCATTTCCTGCACCCCCTTTCTTCCACCATGAAAACAAGCATTTACAATGCAATGGTCTCGGCAATATTATAGGTAGAGCTATTGTTATTGCTCATTATTTTTTTATCATTATTGAATCCCTAAATAAATGGCATTATCATTTCTATTGGCATTAGCTTTTTTTGCATATGTGATACCTATTGCATTAGCAGAGAGAGTGAGGTAGTGAGATAGAGAGAGAGAGTGAGGTAGTGAAATAGAGAGTGAGGTAGTGAGAGAGAGTGAGGTAGATAGAGAGTGAGGTAGTGAAAGAGTGAGTGAGTGAGAGGTATTTTCTGACATAGTGAGATAGAAACAGTGAGTGATATTGTGAGATAGAGAAAGATTGAGGTAGTGAAAGAGAGAGTGAGGTAGTGAGGGATGTTGTGAGGTATTAAGATAGAAACAGAGTGATGTAGTGAAGTAGTGAGATAGAGTGAGGTAGTGAAAGAGTGAGTGTAAGTGACTTAGTGTATTTGAGAGAGAGAGAGTGAGGTAGTGAGATAGAGAGAGTGAATTAGTGAGTTAGAAAGAGAGAGTGAAGTTGTGAGGTAGTGAGAGAGATGTGGTGAAGTTTTGAGAGAGTGTGTTGTGATATAGTGAGGTAGTGAGAGTGAGATAGAACTAGATAGTGACGTAGTGATAGAGAGTGAGGTAGTGAGATAGATAGAGTGAAGTTTTTAAGTAGTGTTTTAGAGTGAGAGATAGTTACTGTGGTAGTGATATTGTGTTGCTGTGAGAAAGAGAGAGTTGAGTAGTGAGTTAGAGAGTGAGCTAAAGAGGTAGTGAGAGAGAGTGTAGTATAGTGAGAGGTAGTGAGAGATAGTGAGGTAGTGAGAGTGAGTTTGGGAGAGAGAGTGACGTAGTGAGAGAGCCAACCCCCCACACATACAGAACCACCCACACAGAGCCACACACATACAAAGTGTATCCCCCAGACATACATACAGAGCCACACATACAGAGTCAGCCAGACACAGAGAGCTATCCACACAAATATTCAGAGCTACAGATATCCACCTTGCAACCCGGTGCATTGAAATGAAAACAATGCTTCCGAAAAACACCTCTTTTTCCGTTTCCGTTGTCCCCCCCCGCCCCCTCCCCGCCGCCGCGAAATTTGGCTCTAGTTGCGCCTCTGCCTGGGAAGCATCTGACGCTGCTAGGATCACACCAAGCATCGGCGGTTGAGACGAGGTGTGACCCCCCCCCCCCCCCCCCCGCTGCAGCAGAAAGGAGGAGGAGGCAAAGAGCCCCCCTCCCTCCCCGCATTGCACGCATGCAGTGTGTATTGGCCGAATGAGTACACACCCGCGACTTTCGACTAACTCCACAGGCGGTGGGGCGCACCCTAGTCTCGTGAGTCGTTAGCCAGGACTCCAGGTCACAGGAAGCACCTTCTTTACCACCCATTCACTTATTTACAACCTAATGCGTTTTGGGAGTTCGAGTCTTCATTAATGTGACTTGAAACACTTGGATTACATAAATGGGTATGTTAGGGTAAATAACGTCTGAAGCCACACTGGGCTTGTGTACATTTAGAGCATAAATAACCTGGCCAAGTGTGAGCCCAAATTGTACAAACTCACTGTAGGTTCTAACATTATCTCCCTACCGGGCAGGAGTTATTGCAAGGGGCCTGACCTTAAGCCTCCTACCATGGCTATCGGAAAAACTGGGCAGGTGGTTATCGGACTGACTTCTACCCATCAGAATTAACTCTGTTGTCGCCAGCAGTAGACCGAAGCCATGAACGCCGGGGGCTAAGCCTTTGACTTACCCCCAACAGGTCACGCCGGGGACCCCCTCGGGGACGCCTCGTCTTCTGTGGGCGGCTCCTTGATGCGTGGAAGCTGCAGGCTGTCCTCCCCCGTCGCGCCCGCGCCTCCGATACCCCTGTGAGGCCCTCCCTTCTTCCTTCCACCTCCCCCTGGCTTGCCACTGCGGCGAGAGAGGCGGCGGGAGATCTTGCGGGCCAGGTGGGCGAGTGTGCCCCCTTTGACGACATAATCTCGCTCCAGCTCCTCCAGGGAAATCTCGATATTGCCCGTGTACCAGAAGATCCAACCAATGAGGCTCAGGAAAACCAGAATGGCGCCGGTGTATATCAGCAAGTCACCAAAGTCTCTCCCGTTGATCTGCAGCTGGGCGAAGATGCCCACCAGGAGGGAGGCCACCCCCACCAGGTCCATCAGAACAGCGAACACGTTACATAGTGCCGGAGGGGGCGAGCAGGCTTTAACTGTTTCGCCTCATCTCACCCCACACAAGCTGCAATGACAAAACAAGGGGGAAAGGCGTCCAAGGCACGGTGCGGATCCCTGCTCATCGAAGGGCAGCGCCGCCAACTATACTCACAACAGCACGAAGATCCTCACGGCCAGAGGACAGCAAAACAATGGCGGATAGAAGCTCCGAAACTTTTTCGGATTCGGGGGCGTGTTCCTGCTGTTCTAAAAGGGCGTGGCTAAAAAGTGGAAAGAACAGCAAGGAACACGCCCCCGAATCTGAAAAAGACGGAGCCTATTTGGAGGGACGGCTCTCTCCTCCAATGGCGGGCCTCCGTTTAGGAAGCCAGCCAATGGAGGAGAGGCAAAAAGAGAGGCGGGCTAAGGAGCCACTCTAGGAAACATTAAATCTCGACTTCCGGTTCTGCCTTCGGCAGACCGGTAGTCCTCGACCTAAAAAGTTGTACTACTGCCTTTGTGAGCAGTAGATTTACAACCTTAATCAATGTGGAAAAAATCTGGAGAAGGTGGTGAATACCCTTAAGCTTGTACGTTTGTAGGTGTGCATGGACGCGCAGGGCATCCCACCACTGGAAATTCCACATCCTCCCCCAACTGTCAGCCGCTCTTAGGGCCATATTACTGGCTGCCCAGTACCGGCGGGGTAGTAAATCTGCACCCGTCAAACCGGTACCATGCAATCATTAGTGCATCCCCATGGAATGGGAATAACTGTGCAGACCAGTATTACTGACTGGAATTCCGCACAGTATTCCCTTTTCTGTGGGGGTTACCGCTACCATTTACCACTTGCTCTGAACAGGTGGAAAACGTCTTCGGGGGGGCTGCTGCAGGGTGAGGTGAAGTAGGAACGATGGTGAGGAGGGTGAGGGAGGAAACGCAAGAGTGTAGTCTGGCAAGGAGCAGCATTATGTGCTCTCTGTGTGTCTTGGTTGAGGGTTGGATCGTGGCAGTTAAACAAGTCCAGGCTGCAATGCAGCCCATTCTCAAAGTCCGTTTACTGGCTGGCTTTTCCTACTAGTAAAATTGGGTCTCCGGTGCAGGAACACTTGCTCGCACAAGATTGAGCAGAGTGGAATTCCATAAGGAAGTTCCACTCGGCTCTAATCGAGGCCTATGTAGATTTGCAGAAATGTGGCAAAATTAAAATCTTGCTGAAATCTAAAATCTAATATGAGCCCTGGCATATTCAGGAATTTTAAACAAAGAAGTGTGCCGTCTGTTTTACGTGTAAGCTGCCATTGCTGCTAAATGCAGCACCGTGTGCATGTCATATTTCAGCACGAAATGCGCCTTGGTCTCCGTTTTTGGCCCAAGCCCAAGGATGCTTTTAAAAAGCGTCGCAAACAGCAGCCACTTACATTCTGTTTTTCTCGTGAATTACCTAAAATTGCTCCATTCATGGTAAATCTTTACCATGATTGGCGCATGATTACCCGTAGTGAAGTAATGGCGTAATTGCAAGGATTTCGCTTCTGAAGTTATGAACCGCATTGTAAACTTTCTCAAAGTACACACATTACGCTGACGAAATCCATATTTCACCCATGCCTAGTGTATAAACCACTTGTTTGTGTTTCTTGCCATGAATCGTGCCCTCAGGGCAGCAGTGGACGTGGCAGACACTGGAAGGTTACATTTACTATTCTAACTCTAGTCGCATAATATTTGGGGAAACTGCAACTTTGCCCCAAATATTCCCTGAGGCTTATTTAGCATTCTAACTCCAGTCGTGGAATATTTTGGGGAAAGTTATTAATTACGCAAGTGTTTTTAAGAAGGATTGAAAAGTAGTAATTTTTAAATGGCAGAAAGTGCTGAACTGAGGGCGCAGCTCAGGGTAAAAAGAAAATAGGAATATTATATACGCTCAAGCTGTCCATCTGATCTCTTATAGACTATTATCATTAAACTGATCCATATTCGGAAGATGTTTCTGCTTTTCCGCTATAGCCCCTTTTGAAGTATTAATCCCGTCAGTCATTTGTTCTCTCTCATTTACCATGTTTTGTCCTTTTACACGCAGGAAGCTGAACAAGCAATACACTGTTTGAATGGAAAGCTGGCACTCTCCAAAAAGTTGGTAGTGCGATGGGCACATGCACAAATTAAGGTAAGTATGCTTGGTATACTTGGGAAGATCCCTTAGGTTACAACCTAGGATGCTTTTCCAAGTTTCATTTGGTGTATGTTCCAGCTACTTTTCCAATCACAAAAATAAAATAAGTCTTTGCAGTTCATGGGTGTAGATGCCTTGTCTGGTGTGGGAGAATAGATTGATCTTGGGTGGAATTCTTTGACGTTACTCTGTCAGATCTATACAGTTGATTGTCCCCTTGCTTCACCTGCTGTTCTGTGGAATGTTTGTGTACATTGGTATAGTGCCCTCTGTTTAGGTCTCGCCTGACCCAGCGCTTGCGCTGGTCTGACGAGACTTTGTAAGGGCTTCAAAAAATGCTACCGCCGGCTACAGATTGCAGTGCATGTGCGCGTGCGTGCGCTTGAGCAGAGGCGCCATATGGAATTCCTCATGCTCATTGAGCACATCGCTCGCCGCACGCTTAATCGCGATCACTTTCGCGTTGCACGGTGGCCGCGCACGCACCACTCCCTTTATACTCTCTCTTGTTTTACTTGGAGAATTAGTTGTGGAAGCCTGGTGAGTTCATGACTACATATATTTTGCCATTATGTTTGGTTCCGGCTCTCTTTGGGACCTTCAAATCTAAAACATTTGCTATAATGAAGTTATCACAGCTATTAATCGCAATTATGATGACCGGACTTTTCAACCACAAATTGAAGCTTATAGAGAATAAGTTCTTGTATATGGTGTGGTCAGGTGGTTTGCTTCAGCTTGTATTCTATTTGCAGCCGCAGGCTTTTGTAGACCGGACCAATGTGAGAAATGGTCTGATCCCCTCCAACTCTTGACTCTGGTATTGGGTCGATTGCCTAGTAAATCAGTGGCGTACAATATTTTCTGCTCTAGTTACATTCTGTTCAATCCAGCAATCCAGGCATCTTTTTTGCACTATTTCATTGAGGCTAAGAGTAGACATGTTGACGATAATAATTTGGGTTGGAAAAACACCTTTTCAATTAAGTAAAATGATGGATATTTATGTACATTGGTTGAATGTGTGTGCGTCAGTGTCTCCGTTTAGTATGGGTTGGAAAACCTCCGCTTAACAGCATTCAGGCTACTGGAAGTATGCCCCAGGACAACGTTATCTTTCAAACCTTCCTGGCCCAGATTTAAGTCTCTTGTTATTTCATTTGGGTCGGTTGCCACTATTGGATGACAATGATGTCCGACAAAAAACCCTAACTGGAAAAAAATCTGTGAGGTTTTTCAGAGCTAGAGGAGATTATATATTGTATAAATCATTCTTATGGGACGCCTATAGGGACGGTTATAAAAGATTGCTTTTGCCAGTGCTTAAAGATTGATGTGTTGTAAGGGCGCTCAATGCTTCATGTTACCTGTTGGATGCAAAAATAAAAAATGTTTGCTATTGTGTATGCAGATGTTTTTATGTTGGTAAGAGGAAACTTCATGTTGATGAAAACTGATGAAGAAATAGACTTACGGATTTAATTGTACCTGTTTTTATTAACCCGTAGAATATTCAGATTGGTTTATTCGATATTTCAAGTTAAATAAGTGTCATGTATGTGATGTGTTGCTGTATATGCTTGTTTTGTATTAGATTTTTTGTAATTATATTGCTTAGTGTGGTGATATATTCGTTTTTTTTTTCTTCTTTTTTGCTGTTAATCAAACATACATTTGACCAGCTGTAGATTGAGGCTAGTCTAACATGCAAAGCCTCTTTGGAATGCACTGATTTGTTTTGCCCCTTTCTTTAATGGTTCCTAAATCTAACTTTTATCACTTATGGTAGGGCCTAATTTGAACCACAACAGTGCACCATAAACAAATGCCGGCTTAGTCCGGTCCCCCAGCCATTCACTATAATGAATCTGATTCGCAAAATAGTCCGACTGTCTTGAAGTCTATGTATTTTTTTATAAAATGCAGAAAATCGGTTCTGGTGGTCTCGCCAGCGTAATTCCAAATATATGAGTAATTGTAAATTTTGCCAGTTGATTGTACGGAAACTAGAAACGAAATTCGTAAGGCCAGCAGTCTCCATTTCCAGCAGGAATGGATTGAGTATACATTTGTCAGCCTCCTCAACACCCTTCTGCCCTTTAATTAGGTGCCCAACCCCAGCACAGATCTCAGATGTCATTCCTAAGGGGAGATAATCTAATGCTCAGACCTCGAATGAAATCCCCATCTCAGTGCTAAAAAAAAAGATGCATATAGTTGGACAGAAATCCTGACATCCTTGCTTAAGATGACTTAAACACCATCAATAACTTGTGCTTTTGCTGGGACAGTGTTGTTCTCTCCATTTACAACCAAGCATTGGCATAGCCAATAGGTCTCGCCTTTGGGACCTTATAATTGTTTAGCCATGCAACAGTTGATGTTGTTGCACCAAGGCTAATGTGCTGCATAGCTAAATACTTATAAGGTCCCAAAAGCGAGACCTATTGGCTATGCCAATGCTTGTTTTTTTCAGTGATAAGGAGGGAGCATCCAAGAAAACCTTGTTTGTGAAGGTTACATTTTAGCAGTGGTGGCTCCTCCGTTATTGCGAAGGAACATGTACCCCCCCCCCCACCCTCCCAAACCTCCCCCAAGTAGATGCAAAACTTGAAAAATAAAGTGCGCATGTGGGTTTTTGATGGCTGTCTTAAGACGGCCAAACCGACATGCGCACTGGAGTCTCAAACCAGAGCTGCGTTGCCGGGTTAGACACAGCAGGCACAAGCTCCCAGTCAATCAATCAGTATTTGTGAAGCACGCTACTCACCTGTGAAGGTCTCAAGGCGCTGAGGTTGGGGTGTGCGTAGCTCCGTTGGGGTCATTCGAAGAGCCAGGTCTTGAGATCCTTTCTGAATTTGTGCAGTGTTGGACTCTGACAGAGGTGAAGGGGGAGTTTGTTCCAGGCCTTGGCTGCGAGGTGAGTGAAGGAACCTCCACCTGCTGTGGTCCTGTAGCAACGTGGGACATGGCTAGGGTGAGGTTGGCTAAGCGCAGGTTTTTCTTGGGGGCGTGAAATGAGATTCAGTCGTTGAGGTATTGGGGTCCGGTGTTGCGAAGGGCTTTGTAGGCGTGTGTGAGCAGCTTGAAGGTTGTATTTTTTTCGACGGGGAATCAGTGGAGGTCGCGGAGGTGTTGGAGATGTGACTGTGTCGTGGTATATCAAGGATGAGTCTGGCTGTGGCGTTCTGATGGATACATCTGCCAGTGGATTCCTCACCTTGTGAATATCCCCTGCGCCGGCAACATTCGGAAACTTTTGTAGCTCTCCACGCCGACAAGGACAAAGACGACGTCACAGAGGCACGGCTCCGCTGACGTCACTGGATCCATAAGAAGACCACATCGGCGTGATGACGCAAGTTCCCTTTTTTCCGCGCCGCCAACGCTAACGGTTTTCTGGGACTCTCCGTAGCTTTGGCTGGTTACTTTGTTTTTCTGCTCGTGTCTCTGTTTTCTTCTTGTTTCCTGTTAGAAAATGTCGACTAAGAAGTCCGGATTCAAGCCGGTCAGGGAGTGCGGTAAGCACATGTCCATCACGGATCCGCACGAGGACTGTCTGGTGCCTCTCCTCGGATCGAGGGATGCTCTTGCTGCTGCAAGATGAGTACAAAAGCTTTGAAGGAAAGAAAGGCCAAGTTATTAATTGCCAGAATGAAAAAGGAGAAGAGAGGTCGAAGATGATCGAGGTCGAAGTCGACGTCGGGCATGCTTCGAAGTCCAAGAAGCACAAGAAGAAGAAGAGGCATGGTTCTCGACATCGTTCGGATAGGGATGCGGCTCCGAGATCGACCTCACCTTCTCGACGTCGTAAGGACTTTGTGTCTCCTTCTCCTGTCTCTGTGCCTGCCTCTCCTCTTGGCCTGACCTCGCCTGCGGCTTCACCGGAGCATTCTCCGGCTCCATCTCCGACGCCGGATCATTCTCCGGCTCCAGTTGAGGAAGTTCCGGCTCCGGACGTGTCTTCGACTCCGCTGTCTCCACCGTCGGCGCCGCTCGGCCCGAGTCCGGTTATGCATTAGCCTGAGCCATATCCTCCCTTTCCAGGCCCGGGTCAAGATCCAACGCATTATTTAAATGCGATGTATGGGGTTTAAATGCGATGTATGGGGTCTTCACTAGAGCAATGTACCCCTCTGGAGCGCCTTTGGGTCCGATGGCTTTCAACTTGGGCGTTCCTCAAGCTTACCCTCCAGCTCCTTTTATGCCTTTTTTCCCGGCGACGCCGTCTTGGCATTTCCCGGCGCCGAGGACATCGACGCCACTTCCATCTTCTCCGGCTCGACCTCGTTCTACTCCCGCGGCTCCTCTGGATCCGGGTTCGACTCCGGCTCCGTCGGAGTCGGTTACGGCGCCACCGACTCCTATTGTGAGAATTAGATCCAGGAGAGAAGCTCAAAGGGTACTGGAAGAACAAAGGTACCAGGTTGAGGAGATGGAAGAGGGTGAGGTCATGGAGTCTGATGATTTGTTTGAGGAGTTGAAAGAATCTAGTGGCTTGGACTTGTCACCAGAGTGAAAGATTACTCCTCCAGCTGATACTCCTTCAAAAGATGTGGCTCCCTACCACTCCGTTATTAAAAAAGCAGCGGAGCTTTTGGATCTGCAGCTACCATCTGCTGAATTTAAGCCGAACATCCTCAGAGAGGTTTTACATTCTCCCTCCTCTGTATCGGAACCCTTGCTTCCATTTAATGACGCCATTATTGAACCGGTAATGGAGGTATGGCGTAAGCCCTTTTCAGCTCTTGCGGTCTCTAAAACTGTAGCAAGAAGTTATAGGGCGGCTCCAGGAGACCCAGACTTTCTGACTTCCCATCCTTCTCCGGAGAGTCTAGTGGTTCAGGCTGCTTGTTCTAAAAGATCTTCAGGTCCCTAGCGACCGGGATGCTAAAAAACTTGACCAATCTGCCAAGAAAGTCTTCTCCTCTGCCAGTATGGCTTTAAAATCAACAAATGCCACCTGTCTTTTGGGCCGATATATCCATGCTTTAATGCAGAGGTCTTCAAACTTTTGGATGCCGAGACCCCCCTGTCAACATTTTGAGGCGTAAGGACCCCCTCTTGACAAAAATGTCTAAACCTGTTGACTAAATTGCGTGAGATGAAAATGTAAATAAGGTTATGTGATGCCGCGTATTTTGGGATAGCATTGCTTCATTATTTTGATATTTGTTACACACAGTAACGCTGAGGAAAGATTTCACCCAATCAGTACCCATTTATAACCAAAATACAGCAATTATCATCAGAAAGATTTCAAGTCAACGTTTGTGAAGGGCCTTCCACTCTGCAGCAATACGTGCTGCCACATTAGAAGCTCACCTGGCCCTGACCGGAAGAAGCAGGGGTCCCTTAAAACCCTGGCGGTTTTGTGTAGAGTTAAGCCTTTTACCCATGCAGCTTTTCTCTCACCCCCTCCCTTCCATCCCTCTCTCCTCTCCTAACGCCGGATCCCTCTCTCACTTTGCAGGTCATTTTCTTTCACCCCTTTTTACAACTTCTGAACTCTCCCCATTCAACCTCTCACTTCACCTTTAATCACCTCTTGCCATTCTGTCCTTTGACTGCCCTCATCTCTAACAGTCTCTCACATTTATCTCATGGCCTCTCTGGCCCTGTCACCTCCCGTGCCCCTCAGCACTTCTCATTCACCTCGTCTCTTCATTCAAATTTTTGTCTATTTGTATCTTACACCTCTCCAGTCCCCCCATTCCTCTTTCACATCTCCCCTTTGTTCTAACAGAAGCCCTCACCTTTGGATCACACTCACTTCTTGCGTGTCCACACTTCTCTTCGGCAATTCACATTTCTCCTCATCCCTGACCTCTTCAATCAAATTCTCTCACTCCCTTGCTGTCCTCTCTCATTTTGGGTGCGGATGCAAGTTCAGAATGGGATGAATGAATGTATGATTACTGATGGGCTTGTTTGAGTGAGTTGCATATTGAGTAGTGAGGGGGACAGGTGAGTGAAGTGTCACATGAGTGCAGGATGAGTAGTGTACTCGTGTGACTGCAGGTTGAGGTATAGTGTGAGCAGGACAAGTGCATTTTGAGAGCAGAGTGATCACTGTGAGTGCAGGGTGAGCGGGTGAATGGTGCAAGTGCATGGTGATCAGTGTGAGTGCATTGTGATCGCTGTGAGTGCAAGGTGAGCGGGTGAATGGTGCAAGTGCATGGTGATCAGTGTGAGTGCATTGTGATCAATGTGAGTGCAGGGTGAGCGGGTGAATGGTGCAAGTGCATGGTGATCAGTGTGAGTGCATTGTGATCACTGTGAGTGCAAGGTGAGCGGGTGAATGGTGCAAGTGCATGGTGATCAGTGTGAGTGCATTGTGATCGCTGTGAGTGCAAGGTGAGCGGGTGAATGGTGCAAGTGCATGGTGATCAGTGTGAGTGCATTGTGATCACTGTGAGTGCAAGGTGAGCGGGTAAATGGTGCAAGTGCATGGTGATCAGTGTGAGTGCATTGTGATCGCTGTGAGTGCAAGGTGAGCGGGTGAATGGTGCAAGTGCATGGTGATCAGTGTGAGTGCATTGTGATCACTGTGAGTGCAGGGTGAGCGGGTGAATGGTGCAAGTGCATGGTGATCAGTGTGAGTGCATTGTGATCACTGTGAGTGCAAGGTGAGCGGGTGAATGGTGCAAGTGCATGGTGATCAGTGTGAGTGCATTGTGATCGCTATGAGTGCAGGGTGAGCGGGTGAATGGTGCAAGTGCATGGTGATCAGTGTGAGTGCATTGTGATCGCTGTGAGTGCAGGGTGAGCGTGACAATGAAGGGCGAGAATGAGGAATGAGTTGTCTGAATGCAGGGTGCATTCCCAGACCCATGAAGTAACTCAGCATGTTATTGACGGGGCGTAGACTTTAAGATCTAAGTTAAACTATTGCGGCATTAATCGGGGATCGAGGGTGAAGGAAATAAATAATGTGCTGATCCTGCAACAAACTTCCAGTCCTATGGTTAGGGTTGCCAGCAGATTATTTTGGTGGCACAGTCGGTACAAAAAAAAACAGTCACCTAAAGCGGTATTTTCAGCGCTTATCTGTGCATACTTCCCAGGGCCGGCTTTAGTGCTGGTGGTGCCCTGTGCGACCATGTTTGTTGGTGCCCCCCACAATGACCACCCCCACCACGGATTCTCTCACTAGCACCCTTTAACAGTGACCAAGTCTCCATAACCCCACACTCTCAGATGCATTGAATTAGTTATATAGTGCCAAATTAACCCTTTTTGCAACATTAATCAATGGTCTAATAATGTATTCTTTGTAGTGTGTATGCTGTTCTAGGATGAAAGTTAATAGCTCACTATTCTCTATTAGGACGTTAAGTTATAAATTGCAAGTAACAAAAGGATGTCTCTTTTGAAAGCAGTAACCTGCTGATCTCTTCACATCATACGCACTCTGTAATCTACTTGGTACACGTACTTTGCAGCAGGCATATTAACCCTCTGCACTAACATCACCCAAGTCAAAACCTCAACTATACAACATTCTGATCTCTCTCCAGGAAGATAATTAATCACACGAGTTATCTTGACATTTATGTGAGGCCGGGTAATTGCCGGGGAAAGAAACGCTGCAGCAGGTGCTTCAAAAGCACAATAAACTTTCACACACGGCGCCCCCAGGAAGCCAACTTTGTATTCCTTTCCATGAAATGCATTCTCACACTACCGCAGTGAATGTAAAATCCAAATGTAAGGAATAGGCACAGTGGGGACCCAGGGGGTACTGGAACCAGCAAAAAAACCTAAGCCTCTGTAAGCAGTTTACAAAGGCATGTTAAATGGTCTTTAAAGACCTGTGAAAAAACACGGGGTGCCGGAGATAAGAATCCAGACACTGCCCAGCTGAGCCCCCAGCAGCTCAAGTTTCACTGCAGCAGCCCGGGCTGAGACACAGGCCTGGGGAAGGGGGGGGGCTGAAGCCCTTGGGCCTGGGAAGAAGTGTGACTGGGAAGGCGCGACCCCCTTTGCATCACTCCACGGCCCCCCTGGGGGTCGCGCCCCACAGTTTGAAGACCCCTGCTTTAATGGTTTCAGCAAAACAACTGGCCCCTAAGTTGTCGGAGGAGGATAGACAGAACTTTAATGAGGTGCTATCGGACACTCAGGCGGCTGCACGTCAGGTTATCCAGAGTGGCCTGGATACTGCGGGCTCTGTCGCTAGAATCATGGGCTCTTCTGTTGCCACAAGGAGGAGTCCGTAGCTGAAGTCATCTGAGTTCTCCCCTGATGTGCAGGCAACTCTTCTGGACTTGCCTTTTGACCACTCTGGGCTTTTTGGTAAAAAAGCTGATGCTGCACTGGAGAGATTTAAAGAAAGCAAAGCCACGGCCAATTCTCTGGGTCTGCAGACACAACCTAGGGGTTCTTTTAGGAGGTACAGGGGCTTTGGAAAATCAGCCTTTCGGACCTACAGGCAGCCCCAGCAACAACAGCAACAGAACACCCTGTATAAGAGCTACAGGGGCAGAATCAGAGGTCGTGCTCGAGGTCGGCAGCTCTCCTCCTGCTCTTTCTCTTCCTCCGTCCCTCCCACCACTGCAAAGCAGCCCTCCGTCCCTCCCACCACTGCAAAGCAGCCCTAGATCCACCATTCTGGATCATGTTGGTCCAGTGGGGGGCCGGCTTACCCATTTTCTATAAGATTGGGAATCGGTTACTACAGACCTTTGGGTTCTAGATCTTTTAGAAAATGGGTACGCCCTTCTCTTTCGGAAATTTCCTCTGAATTACCCTCCTTGCCAAGGTGCTTGTTCGGAGGACCATCTTCTTCTCCTGCAGCAGGAGGTCCTAACATTGCTAAAAAAAAAGGTGCGATAGAGGTGGTTCCAGAGTAGGAAAGGGGTCAGGGATGCTACTCCCGATATTTCCTGATTCCGAAGAAGGATGGCAGGCTGCGTCCAATCCTGGACCTCAGGATCTTGAATCTTTTTCTGAAGCAAGAGAAGTTCAAGATGCTCACCCTTGCGCAGGTTCTTCAAGCGCTGCAACAGGAAGACTGGATGGTGTCAATCGACTTGCAGGATGCTTATTTTCACATCCCCATCCTGAAGTCGCACAGGAAGTATCTCCGTTTTACGGTAGGGTCGCAACATTATCAGTTTGCGGTCCTTCCGTTTGGTCTTACTACTGCACCTCGAGTCTTCACCAAGGTGATGGCAGTGGTGGCAGCCCATCTCAGAAGGTCGGGGATTCCAGTTTTCCCCTATCTGGACGACTGGCTGATCAAAGCGGAGTCGCCAGAGAAGGTGCTTCATCATCTGCAGGTTACAACTCAGCTGTTGTTCAAATTGTGTTTCTCGATAAACGTGCCCAAATCTCACCTGGTGCCCTCTCAGCGCAACCTGTTTATAGGGGCGGTACTGGACACTACTGTGTGTCGAGCATTCCCACCTCCACAAAGGATTCTCGACATACAGGAAATGATTCCCTTCGCCTGCTCGGTCTGTTCGCTTCCTGCATTCTGTTGGTCAACCATGCACGCTGGCACATGAGGGCGCTCCAGTGGTGCCTCTGCAGGCAGTGGTATCGGCACAAGAGAGATCTCAGGGAATCTATGAGGATCTCCAGAGAAGCTGCTGCGGATCTGTCTTTGTGGAGTGTGGAGGGCAATCTGTCTCAAGGAAAACCCTTCCATCTGCCTCTATCTGTGGCCACAGTGAAAACGGATGCATCCACTTTAGGGTGGGGTGCGCATCTGGGGGATCTGGAGATCAAGGGTCTTTGGTCCCCAGAGGAAAGGTTGTTTCACATGAACCTTCTGGAATTACGGGCGATACGTTTGGCGCTCAAGGCCTCCCTTCCTCCCCTTCGCGGTCAGTCCGTTCAAGTCCTGACGGACAACACTACCACGATGTGGTATGTCAACAAGCAGGGAGGAGTGGGGTCGCATTGTCTCTGCAGAGAGGCTCTGCGTCTCTGGTCCTGGGTTCAGGATCATCAGATTTGTCTAATGGCAAATCAACTGGCCGGAGTTCTGAACGTGCGTGCAGACAGTCTGTCAACAGTTTTCCGCCGACCACGAGTGTAGGCTTCATCCAGATGTAGTTCAGCACATCTTTCGGATGTGGGGAACTCCTCGGGTGGACCTGTTTGCCACTCACGAGAACGCTCACTGCCCGTCATTCTGCAGTCTCCAGTATCCGATGCAGAGAGCTTTGGGGGACGCATCTCCTTATGCGTTTCTCCCATACCCTTGATTCCTCGGGTTCTGAGGAAGATTCGCCAAGACCGAGCCCAAGTCCTATTGATCGCCCTGGATTGGCCAAGAAGGGCGTGGTATACAGATCTTCTCCACCTCTCCTCGTGCCCTCCGTTCCGTCTACCTCTCAGGGCAGACCTCCTCTCGCAGTCGGAGGGGGCAGGTTCTACACCCCCACCTCCAGAGCTTACACCTTCATGCCTGGAGATTGAACGGGGTCAACCTGAATTAGTTTTCTCTCCCGCCAGATGTGGTAGATGTAATTTTGTCTGCTTGCCGTCATTCCACCAAATCTATCTATTCCTATAGGTGGTCCAAATTTGTTCTTTGGTGAGGAGAGAAGTCTATTGACCCTTTGAGGGCTCGTTTATCCAACATTCTTCAGTTTGCTCTTTCTCTTGCTCAGCAGGGCTCTGCTGTAGCTACTGTTAAGGGATATTTGTCGGCTTTGTCGGCATTTCTTTGCTTGCCGGATCAGCCTTCCCTGTTTAAGTCACCTATTGTATTACGATTCCTTAAGGGCCTTACAACCAAGTTTCCCCTACTCCTTTTATTGTGCCTCAATGGGACTTAAATCTTGTCTTAACTTACTTGATGGGTTCTCCCTTCGCGCCCTTCCACAAGTGTCCCTTGAGGCTGTTGTCTTTCAAAACAGTCTTTCTCGTTGCTATTACCTCGGCAAGGAGGGTAAGTGAGCTTCAAGCTCTGAGTTCAAAACCCCCGTTCTTGACTATTCATGCTGAACGAATGGTACTCAGGACCAGGGCTGCTTTTCTGCCTAAGGTGATAGCTCCTTTCTATCTGGGGCAATCCATTACCCTTCCTACCTTCTATCCTCCCACTCACCCTTCCAAGGAGGAGGACCGGCTTCACCGCTTGGACCCTAAGAGGGCTGTGAGCTTCTACCTTGGTAGGACTAAGGACATTCGAGTGGAGACCAGCTCTTCGTGGGCATTGTTGGCTGCAGGAAAGGCAGAGCGTTGCACAAGCGCACCCTTTCCAGATGGATTATCTTGTGCATCAAGATTTGTTACTCTTTGGCCGGTAAGGAACCTCCAGAGGGTATAAGGGCTCGCTCTACCAGGGCAAAGTCTTCTACATCTGCCTTATCTAGAGGTGTTCCTGTGGAGGACATTTGTAGGGCGGCAACTCCCTCCACACTTTTGCAAAGCATTACTGCTTGGATTCCGAGGTGAGGAGGGACGGACACTTTGCTCGTTCCGTCCTTCAGGACTTTCTGGTATAGAAGGGTGGACACTCTCCTCCGGGAGTGGGACTGCTGTGGGAATCTTTTCACAAGGTGAGGAATCCACTGGCAGATGTATCCATCAGAAGAACAAGTTACGTACCTTCGGTAACGCTTTTTCTGGTGGATACAGTATCTGCCTGTGGATTCCTCACTGACCCACCTGCCTCCCCGTTGTCCACCCTTGTATACCTACAATTCTGATGATGGTGTTTCAAAATGTATTTGTTACTGTCAAAGGCACTGTGTTATTTCTTTTGCCTTCCTATATTATCTCCACACTGTGTGTGTTGTTTTGTATATTATGTACTGTGTATACTGTGTATATATATATATATATTGCTGTCAGTCCGTCCGTTCTTGGAAGTTGTGTCTGGTGATGTCGGATTCCTTTGTGAGGGAGAGGGTGAGCTGGGTGTCATCGGCACAGGAGACAATGTTGAGCCCATGGTTTCTAACGATGGTTGCAAGGGGCACCATGTAGACGTTGAAGAGTGTGGAGCTGAGGGAGGATCCTTTGGATACTCCGCATCTGATCTCTGTCTGTTCTGAGAGGAAGTACAAGAGTCTTATTCTCTGTGGTCTGCCTGAGAGAAAGGATTGTATTCAGTCTAAGGCCATTCCTTGGATGCCGGCGTTGTGGAGTCTGGTGGCTAGTGTGCGGAGCAAGACGGTGTCGGAGGCTGCTGAGAGGTCCAGGAGGATGAGGGCTGTCGTGTGCCCTTAGTCGAGGAGGGCGTGGATGTCGTCAGTGGCGGCGAGGAGGGTGGTCTTGGTGCTGTGGTTGTATGTAGTCCGGATTGAGAGGTGTCTAGGATGCTGTCGGTTTCTATGAAGTGTGTTAGCTGGGTGTTGATGGCCTTTTCGATAGCTTTGGCAGCAAAAGTAAGCAGTGAGATTGGCCTGAAGTTCTTGAGGTCCGTCGGGTCTGCAGAGGCCTTCTTGAGGAGGGAGTTGGCTTTGGCTGCTTCCAGTTGTCAGGGAATGTGGCTGTGTTGAGGGAGCAGTTGATAATTCGGCATAGCTCAGGTGCGATGGCAGTGGCAGCCATGTGGAAGATGTGCAGTGGGGCAGGGCTCCGGGGGTGCTCTGGAGTGGATGCTCTTCATTGTCTTTAAGGTATCTTCTGTGGTGAGAGGGCTCCAGGTGAGATGGGTCTGTTGGGTGGCGTCGTTGGGGGTGGGAGTTGAGGCAGTGCCATGGTCTTGGTCGTCGAAGTTGTCATGGAGCGTCTTGATCTTGAGGTGAAAGAAGGAGCTGAGTTTGTTGCAGAGGTATTGGGAGGCAGGCACGTTGTTTGTTTCGCTGTTTGGTTGTTTCACTGTTGGGTGTTTCGCTGTTGGGTTTGGCAAAGTACTGTATGATGGCAAAGAGTTCCTTGGAGTTGTGGGCCTTGGGAAGGATTCTGTCATGGATAAAGTTTTTCTTTGTTGGTTTGATGAGTTGGTGGTGTGCTGTGATGGCTGTCTTGTAGGCAGAGCGTGCTTCCAGGGTTTTGCTGTTTCTCCACTTCTTCTCCAGTCGGCAGGAGCGTTTGGATTTTCGGAGATCCGTGGTGAACCCGTTGGCTTTCTTGTTGTGTTGTCTCGTGGTGTTCTGGAGGGGGCGAGAGTGTTGGCACAGTTGGCAATCCATTGTTGGAGGCTGCTTGCCGCTCTCTTGGCGTCTGTCGTAGTTTGGGGTGGAGTGCAGGTGTGGGCCAAACGTTTATCCAATTAGGATTGGGTCAGGCTGATAATAGCTGCCTGGAGGCTATTGAACATCCCTGAATTGGAATTGTAAATACTTTTCTCCTTGACACCGCATTTGCTGAGGGTGAGGTGGTAATTGAAACAAGCCTGCTGCCTACCTATTGGAGCAATCAGTTGGCGTTTGTAAGAGGTGAACTTATAGTGGTATTTTAAAAGTATCAGTCCTAGAGCAGACAGGTATACTGCTGTGTTGCTCTAGCAAACACACATCAGATATCAAAACAAGAAGAAAAACTAGCCTCTGGTTGGGGGCATCAGCCATCTTCCAGACCAGTCAACAGCACTTTCTTCTTCTTATTATTATTATTATTACTTTCAATCTAGTGCTCAGTTTCTCTTTCTGTCTCTCTTGCTCTTTCTCTCTCCTGCCTCTGTTTTCCTCTCTCTCTCCTGCTCTCACGCTAAGTCCTTGAGCTGAGAGAGTGGCATAGAACCTACCTGTTCTTTCAGTTTCATAGCTGATGGCCCTTCTTTAGCTGTCCCATGATCCAGGAAACATGTGGTCTTGTTGGGTGGGGATTTAGTGGCAAATGGATTACTTTCTTTGTCTCCCGCATGCACTTCTAGTCCAGGTCATCAGGTTTGAATCTCTAAGACCCAAGAAAGTATTCCTCTTATTATAACCGCAAAAAGGTGTTTGTCGTCTGTGAAATCGCTCTACAAGTAGGTATACCTCTTTTTTTCCAATCTGCATTCTCAATATTTGAGTATGAACTTCTCCTTAGGTCTAGTTGAATTTGCATACAAGTTTCACCCAATGTTCGTTTCAGAGCACATTCAGCTTTGACTAGGGGTTTCATTTATTTTTTTCAAATTATTTTTATTAATGGCAAAAGAGACATTCGTAAAACATAGAAGAATTACAATGTGGCATTTCCAACACACGGCTGGTATTTCATATTAAAAAGCTGAAAGTTACAAATAAAACAAGGAAAGATGAGTGAGTAGATGAATAAAATAAAATCTAAGAGAAATCATACAGTATTATTGTGATCTTGTGACAGTCTACCGTAGATAGAATTAAATTTCACCAAAGAGCGCTCGCTTCTGACTCTAGCCAGTGCCTTCTCTCTTTCAAAAATTTCCATCACGATAGCCCACCATTTTGCAGCGCTGCTGGGCCATGGAGAGACCCCATGCCCTTGCTACGGCAAGCCATGCAGCAACTAAAATGATAGAAAAGAGGGATCGTCGTGCAGAGCCAAGTTCTATCTTGTGTCCCTGCATGATCTCCTGTGGATTAAGAGACCAGTCCAACCCAAGACGAACCTTAGAGATATGTCTAATTTCCTGCCTAAATGTCTTCATCAGAGGGCAGGTGGCAAATATGTGCACAATATTTGCGGCAAACAGACCCCACTTTAAACAGTTGACCCTGTTACTCCCATGTCTTCCCTCTTGCTGTCCCCAACTAGCAATTTTTTCTGGAGTGTAGTATAACATACATATCGTCCAAAACTGTTGTTGTAATTTTAAGTTAATCGAGCAAACCAATCCCTCCAGGGTTGAAAATGCATTACTAACCGCTGTGGGGGTGATATCTACCTCCAACACATTACTCCGTTTCGAAGCAAGCTTCTGACATGGATCATCTCTGCCCTGGCAAAGATACTGATATGCTGTACGAATTGCATGCTTCCGAGATTTATCATGCAGTCATGTCCTTATATCAGATGTCTCCACAGTCTTTACCCCTTGTTTTCTCAGAAAACAAATCCCTACGTTGCAGGTATTTGAAAAATAATTGGCGTGGAAGTAAAAAGAAGTTTGTAAACTTTGAAATGTTCAAAAGCCATTATAGTCATAAAGGTGTGCCAATCAGTAAACCCCATGTTTAGCCCATCTCCTCTAGGCGCTGTCATGGACAATCTCTTTAAGGAGCAGATTGTCCCAAAGGGAAAATCTGTAATGAAATGTTGGCAGAGAGTATTTGGCCAAGATTTCACGCCGAATAGTAAATAAGTCTCTAATAGTCTTGAACCGTACACTCTTGTAGTAATTCGGGTCATTAATCCTATAAAGAAACTGTCTGCTGTCATGGCCAAGAGCAAACTGATGACTGAAATATTGGCCCTCGGTTGATAGAACGCAATGCAATCAACCCATAAACGCAGCCCAATAATATAATTTAAAGTCCGGAAGGTGCAGACCGCCTTGATTATATTTGAAATTAAAAAAATGTATTGCACGGCGTGCTTGTTTGTTCCCCCATATAAAGCTACTTAAGGCGCCCTGCAATTGAAGAAAAAAAAAAGTTAGCAATACTTAGAGGGATAGAACGGAATAGGTAGAGAAGTTTTGATAGTATTGTCATTTTTATAATATTGCATCTACCGATTACACTGATTGAAAATTTATGCCAGCTTTTCAGATTTTTAAAGACATTTTGAAGCAAAAGATTATAGTTCAGTCTGAATATATGTTAAATCTGGGAGGAGATACGAATCCCTAAATAGGTAACAGTAGAGCGTACCCCCCAAAATAGGCCTATCAGGGTTAAAATTGATGAGCACGTGTCTTATTGGGGTTTAGCTTGTATCGGGAAAAAGAGCCATATGTATCCGCTTCGTGTATGATAAATTCAAAAGAAGTGGCAGGATCAAGTGTAAAATAGCAATGTCATCTGCATAGGCAGTGACCTTTAAGTCAGAAGGTCCCATTCGTAGAGGTATTATATTTGTGTAATTAAGTAATGCACGTAAAAAAGGTTAAATATATAATGCAAATAATAGCGGCGAAAGAGGGCATCCCTGACGAGTGCCTCTATATATCTGTGATTTGATGTAGACTGGGAGCTAGCATAAAGCAGTTTAGCCTGTGGCTTGTGATATAAGGCATGCATCCACATGAAGAATCGTCCGCCAATTCCAAATGATTAAAGAGTTGGCCATAAGCACCCCCAAATCACTCAGTCGGAGGCTTTTTCGAGGTCTAGGAGTATCTTACCCAGATTTCTAGCACATTGCTTTGCTAAGTTAAAAGCCATTATGGCAGTGTTCGTATGGGCCAAAGTAGCCCTACCTAAAATAAACACATGTTGTCTGGAAACTAGTCCTGGCATCAAAGGAGCCATTCGATTAGCCAAGACAATCGCATAGTTTTAGTATCTGTTTTAATGAAGGATATCGGGGGATAGGAGCTGCAATCTTAGGGTGGCTTGCCCTTTTTTAGGAAGAATACAATATTTGTTATGTCCCAGGATGGTGGTACTATTCCAGTGACCCCTATTTCTTGTATAACCTTGACCAGTACTGGTACTATGATATCTTTAAAGAGCCTGTAGAACACAATTGGTATTGAGTCATCACCCGCAGCCTTGCCAGAGGTAAAGAGTCTCTAAAATGTCTTCCGGTATGATATCTTGGCATTAAAGGACAGACTGTTCTTCAGCTCAGCCTTCTTCAGATATATCGAAAGATTTTCCGTGTCTATTGAGTCTGGTTGTGCATAGAGGCTTTGATAGAACTGAGAAAATTGCTCCAGTATTACGTATGAGTCCGTATGAAGTGTATTATCCGTGCCTCTAATAGCCTTAATTTGGGTTTTAGATTTATTGTCGGCCAGCTGATATGCCAACACCCTCACAACCTGTTCCCCATATTCATACTGAAGAGAGCAGTTCTTATTGTAACCAGCAGCTACTTTTTCCTTAAATGTCTCCCCTAGAGATGATCCTGCTTCTATTAAAGAAATGTATAACTGTTCCTGATTTGGGCCTTTTTGTCTAATAGCTGCAGCATGATGGTATTCTAAGTTGGTTAAAGCTGAATAAGCAGCCCTAGTAGAAGCTTCCCTAGTTTTATTTTGTTGTTGAACAAATTGTTGGGTAATGCCCCTTATAAACGCCTTCATTGACTCCCGGGGGGCAGTATTAAGATTAAATTGTATGAATTCCGTCAGTAATTTCAGAGTGTGTAGAAGATAATCGCTATTTGTCAATAAATGACGTGGACATGAAAATGGGTGTCTAGGTTCAATTACTGGCTGTGATTGAAAGGATAGCAATATGGGATTGTGATCAGATGTTATCTTAGGGCAGACTTCCATCACAGCAGTCTGGAGTATACAGTCATCAACAATGGCCATATAAATCCTGGAATACTGTTTATAACAGAGTAATATGTATATCCCGGCACAGTTGGATATAAAACTCTCCTTGCATCTTTTAGGCCATGTAACCGAGCTAATTCAAGAATGGATCACTGTACTTTCGACATTCTTGAAGTCGTTTGTCGGTTGGTAGAGTCAATAGGATAATTCATGACCCAATTGAAATCCCCCATGATTACTAGCATCCCTTGCCAGTCCAATAGTTCTAACATTAGAGAGTTAAATACATCAGGATCATCAGCATTAGTTCCGTAAATAGTAGTGCATACATATTTCATGCCCGATATTTCAAGCTGGGCAATTACCCATCTACCCCTATGATCTGCTAAAACCCTGTGTATTTTATATGACAGTGATTTACAAGCTAATATGGCAGTTCCTCTAATAGAGATGCTTTGGGATGTACAGACGATTGTTTATTAACCTAATTGTCTAAGCAGTCCCCGATCCTTGTAGGCCAAATGGGTTTGAGTTAAAAATACCATGTGGGTTTGTACATTCAAACCCGAAACATTCCAAGACAATTAATTGGCCCCATAGTAGTTCAGAATTTTAACATAGGTATATATTTTCCTAACAAATGCATAGCTTCCAGAATATAACCTTTATTAAACCTAACGGATTCAAGTATAGTCACTCCTGCATTCTGTCTATAGATTGCCGTGTTTTTGCCACCAATAGTGACGTCCCTTTGCCTTTTACAATTCGTAAACCCTCCCCAAGCCCCCCAAACCCCCCCACCCCCTGTGTCCACCCTGTGCCCAATGGAAAGAATCACCCCCCTCAGTGATGCCGATGAATGAACAGCATTCGAGAGACAACCCACCCGGAGCGCCACCCCACTTCCATAAATAAGTCCTGCGCCACAATATAAATGTGCCAATACAAAAACAAACCAGTAGAAGAAAAGTAAAGTAAACAATGGTTCTGTTGGGTATAAAAGATATTTCTTATATAGACAATCAAATTTCAAAAAGGTATTTTTTCTTTTTTCAAATGTTCATATATAACTTTAGAACAAGGAACACACATAAATCATAGAAGTAACACAAATTGAAGGGTATTCTATTGTTTTATATAAATTGCGTCATTTATAAATACCCAAACATTTGTAAAAGCTGCCAAACACAAGGTGAGGTATAAAGTGATATGTGATCAAGTGACATATTGTGCTCGGTGATACAGTTGGTCCATATTATGTACAAAAAAACTGAACAGCCTACAGATGCTCAGTTGAGCCACTAATGCGCATAAGCCTATGCGCTAGCTTGGCCCCGTCATGGCAATCCAAAGTTTGTGTGTTTGCGGGAGCAGTAAATGTGTGAAATCGTCTTCAGAAGCGTGCTCACGCGCTTACAAGCTGGCGATGTATCTCCAAGGCTGATTCCAATACGTTGTACTTAAAGGACCCGTTTTTAAATGTGCTCGCTCTGGAGCTTTCTTTTGGGGGGTGGGAGGGGGAGGGAATTCTTAATCAATCATAGCATTTGAAAAGTGCACTGCATACCCGCGAGGGTCTCAAGGCGCTGGTGGGGGGGGGGGGGGGGCGTCTTGAGAAGTCTTCTAAAGGTCAGAAGGTCTTCGGTCTGCCGTAGGCGGATGGGGAGGGTGTTCCACGTCTTGGCGGCGAGGTGGGAGAATGATCTGCCTCAGGCGGTCACTCTTTGGATGCGGGGGACGGTGGCGAGGGCACGGTCTGCAGAGCGGAGCTGGCGGGTGGGGGTGTAGAGGCTGAGTCGGCTGTTAAGGTACGCTGGTCCGGTGTTGTGGATGCCTTGTGTGGGTGAGGAGTTTGAAGGTTATCCTCTTGTTGACCGGGAGCCAATGCAGGTCTCTCAGGTGGGGTGTGATGTAGCTGCGGTGAGGGATGTCGAGGATCAGGCGTGCGGAGGCGTTCTGGATGCGTTGAAGCCATTTCAGGAGTTTGGCCAGGGCTCCTGCGTAGAGTGCGTTTCCCTAGTCCAGTCTACTGCTGACGAGGGCCTGGGTGACCGTCCTTCTCGTTTCGGTGGGGATCCACTTGAAGATCCTGCGAAGCATGCGGGGGGTGTTGAAGCTGGAGGAGGAGACGGCGTTGACCTGCTTCGTCATGGAGAGGGTAGAGTCGAGGATTACCCCTAGGTTGCGTGTGTGGTCTGTGGGTGTTGGAGGTGTTCCTAGTGCAGTCGGCCACCAGGAGTCATCCTAGGCCGAGGGGTTGGATCCGAGGATGAGGACCTCCATCTTGTCCGAGTTCAGCTTCAGTCGGCTGTTCCTCATCCAGTCTGTGATGGCCTTCATTCCTTCGTGGAGGTTGGTTTTGGCAGTGTGGGGGTCCTTGGTGAGGGAGAGGATCAGCTGGGTGTCGTCAGCGTAGGAGATGATGTTGAGGTCGTGCCGTCGTGCCATGTGGGCGAGCGGTGCCATGTAGACGTTGAACAACGTTGGGCTGAGGGATGAGCCTTGGGGTACGCTGCAGATGATCTCGGTGGCTTCGGAACGGGGGAGGCGGATGCTCTGTGTTCTTCCGGAGTGGAAGGAAGAGGTCCAGTCCAGGGCCCTCTCTTGGATTCCGGCGTCGTAGAGGTGTGATCGTAGTGTGCGGTAGCAGACCGTGTCAAAGGCGGCTGACAGGTCCAGGAGGATGAGGGCCGCGGATTCTTTGTTGTCTAGCAGGGTCCTGATGTCATCGGTGGCGGCGATGAGGGCAGTTTCGGTGCTGTGGTTGCTGCGGAACCCGGACTGGGACGGGTCTAGGATGCTGTTCTCAAGGAAGCTGGTCAGTTGTTTGTCTGCCTTTCGATGATCTTCGCCGGGAACTGGAGCAGGGAGATGGGTCGGAAGTTCTTGGGGTCCGCCTTGGGTTTCTTGAGTAAGGCGCTGATCTCTGCTTGCTTCCAGCTCTCCGGGAAGGTCGCTGTCTCGAAGGAGATGTTAATGGTTTTCCGGAGATGGGGTGCGATGGTGCTGCTGGCTTTGTTGAAGATGTGGTGTGGGCAGGGGTCTTCCGGGGATCTGGAGTGGACGGTGTTCATGATCTTGATGGTGTCGTCGTCGTTGATGTTGGTCCAGGCGATCAAGCGGTTGGTGCGGGTGGTGGTCGTGGGAGCGGGGGTCTCAGTGGTTGCCGGGGTGGTGACGGCATTGAAGCTGTCGTGGATGTCTGCGATCTTGAGATGGAAGAAGGTGGCCAGCGATTCGCACAGGCCTTGTGAAGGTGGGATGGTGTTGGAGCTGAGGTTGGAGAGTTCCTTCATGATGTTGAAGAGCTCTTTGCTGTTGTGTGCATTGTTTTCTAGGCGGTCTTTGAAGGAGGTCCTTTTGGCGGATCTGATGAGGTGGTGGTGTCTGCGGGTGGCGTTCTTGTGGGCTGTGTAGCTTTCCGGTGTTTGTTCACAGATCCAGTTTTTTTTCGAGTTTTCGGCAGGTTCGGTTGTAGGCCTGGAGGTCTTCGGTGAACCAGCTGGCTTTCTTGCTAGTGTGGGTGTTGGAGGGCTACTTGAGCGGGGTGAGGGTGTTGGCGCAGTCATTGATCCACTGTCTGAGGTTGCGAGCGGCGGTGTCGGGGTCAGTCAGATCTGCGGGTGGGCTCCGGGCGAGGGTGGTGGAAAGCTGGTCTTTGGTGACTTTGCACCAGCAGCGGCGCGGTATCTGTTGGGTGCGGTGGTGCGTGGTGGGTTTCCGGAAGGTGAAGTGGATGCAGCAGTGATCGGTCCAGTGGAGCTCAGTGGTGTGGTTGAAGGAAACATGGGAGCTTGCGGAGAAGATGGGGTCAAGCGTGTGGCTGGCGGAGTGGGTGGGTGTAGTGATGAGTTGTCTGAGTCCGAGGTTGGCGACCAGGGTGGAGGAGTTGGTGCCGTTGTTGTTCTCGAGGTGGAAGTTCAGGTCCCCGAGGAGGATGTAGTCTGTGGAGGCGAGGGCGTGTGTGCTGACTAGGTTGGTGATGGAGTCGCTGAACTGTGCTTGTGTTCCGGGGGGTCTGTAGACGAGGGTTTCTCTGAGGGTGGTGTTGGGATCGGTGTGGATCTGGAAGTGCAGGTGTTCAGCGGTGCTGAGGGTGTCGTCGGTGTTGGTTGAGACTTTGAGAGTGTTCCTGTGGTGCGGTCCCTGGGGGTGATCTTATAGCCTTCCGGGATGGCTATGGCGATGTCGGGTGCCGAGGAGCGGTTCAGCCAGGTCTCCGTCAGGAAGGTGACGTCTGGGGTGTTGGAGTCCAGTAGGTCCCAGAGTTCCACGGCGTGTTTGCATGCGGAGCGGGTGTTGAGAAGGATGCATCTCAGGTGGTTGGGTTCTTTGGTAGGTGGGTTGGCGGGCCGGATTCCGGTTGAAGCTGCAGCTCCGGCAGGAGAAGGGTCCTTGGGTGCGCTTCAGGGCGGCCAGGCAGCAGGTGCGTGATCGTCCGGCATTGAGTGTGTGGAGGGTGCTAGAGTCGTAATGGGGGTGGGCGTCATGGCATTCGCGGGGGCCAGGGGTCCTGGCGCTGGGCGCGGTCCAGGCACGGACGGGCACAGACGGGGTTGCCTTAGGCGCGCCTTCGCGCGTCTGCTGCGCGGATGCCATATATGGGGAGGTGGTAGGGAGGAGCAGGTGGGAGGTGGGAGGTAGGGGCAGCGAATGGGCAGTCAGAGGGGCAGGGCCACCTCTGAATATGCATGGCATGCACAGACATTAGGCCTGGCAAGCCGCTGTGAATCAACGATGGGGCCAAGCTAGCGCATAGGCTTATGCGCATTAGTGGCTCAACTGAGCATCTGTAGGCTCTCATCCCCCGACCCCCCTCTGTCCTGATGAAGACCTGCATTGACTACTTAGTAGTGCTGTTCTTAAACGTCAGCGATCTTTCCTGGTCCAGATCAAAGGCTTTGCATACAAAAAACTAATCCGTGTAGCCAACAAAGCCATTTGTTCCCTCTTTTCTGGCCTCTTTCCCCGTGTACATATTTTAGTAACTTTGTACATAATATGCACCAACTGTATCACTGAGCACAATGTCACTTGATCACATATCACTTTATACCTCACCTTGTGTTTGGCAGCTTTTACAATTGTTTGGGTATTTATAAATGACGCAATTTATATAAAACAATAGAATACCCTTCAATTTGTGTTACTTCTATGATTTATGTGTGTTCCTTGTTCTAAAGTTTTATATATGAACGTTTGAAAAAAGAAAAAAGAACTTTTTGAAATGTGATTGTCTATATAAGAAATATCTTTTATACCCAACAGAACCATTGTTTACTTTACATATCCATGCCCAGGTTCTGAGGGATACTGGGTTGCCCCATTATTTACATAATCCAGTAGAAGAAAAGAGCGGATAAGAGAAAGAAGAGTAGGTTGAAAAGTTACAAGCATATACAAAGATGCCTTTTACCAAGACCTATGCCGACTACGGAGGTCCTCATAAAGAGCATTGGAAATTTATTTAGTAGCCTACTGCCGCCACCTAGTAAGAGCTTGCTGAGCCTGCCAGTCCGTAAAGAACACCTGAGAGTATCCATCTTTAATAACTTTTAGGCGGGCAGGTACCTGCAAAAAGACCTGTGCCCCTGCCGTTTTTAGTGAGTCAATAAGTTGATGTGGTTTCCAGCGCCTGGCCATAGTATTCTTGCAAAGATCTGATCTGACAAAAATAGAGAAAGAGTTGACTTGTATGGAAGAGGTAGGTCGAGCTTTGATGGATATCGCCTGCCTCAAAAGAAAATTCCCAAAGAAGACCAGAATTGGCTGAGGATATCGCCTAGCGGGTTTGTTCAAAACCGCTGGTAGTATGTGAGCTTGTTGTACTTGTCAGTCTCAATCCCAGTCTGCCAGATCTGGAAAAACCTTTTGAAGCAGCTGTACCACAATTGAACGAGGATCAGTTCCCTACTTGCCCTCTGGAACCCCAAAAAGCCTGAGGTCGTTACGGCGTTGTTGGTTTATTTTTTTTATTTATTTTTTTTAAATTCCAAATCCTCGACTTTTCACTTCAAAAATGTGAGCTGGGCATCGTGTGCTTCTTTAGTTTTAGTTGACCTGAAGGCATATTCTTCCGTGTCGGCGACCCGCTGCTGAAGCTCCATGATGTCTGATGTAAGTGATGCGACCTTGCATTTTACTAATGCAGGAGACTGCTTGATTGAAAGGCTGTCAACCCTAGCCTGCCCATAATGTTCCTGCACTTCTGCTTTTTGAGCTTGTAATGCTTGAAGGATCCGTGAAAGTGGGGGCTCAACAGTGGTGGAGGTAGTCGCAAGAGCGGTCGACTCAATGTTACCCATAGAGGCCAGGGAAGCAAGGGAGGAAAAGCATGCTGGATTTAGCAAATCAGCATGAATAGTAGAGTCTTTCATCGCAATAATAGATGAGTCATGACTACTAACATTAGTGGTATGCTTTGAATCTGATCCAGTTCCGGGTCTGGACCAGGATATCCACTTTTTAACTTCGCCCTTTACAGTAACCCACTTGCGCAAAGGACTACTTACTGTGCCAGGCTTCACAGCTATTACCTTATTGTCTTGCAAACCAACCTGATGGTCAGTCCCCCTTTTGAGAGTCATAGTGATTTTAGCTCTATTTTTCATTTTACCAGGAGATTGCAGAGTCGGCAAATAGACTCGTATCATCATTTGCAGGAATAGTAGTGTTCATATTGCTGCTAAAGGTGGAATCATCATAGACAGAGAGAGGAGGAACCACTGTGCTCTCTCGTGGAGGTGAAGGTGTCTCACAGGATTGTTTTCGATCATGTCTGCCCAGGCCCCCTTCTCATCTGACCTGGCACCTAACCCAAGATCTGCAAAAGGTGAACCTTCCATGCTGGTGTTAAGACCGTTGGAGACCTGCTTCTGAGCTATATCTAACGGCTCTAGATGTGGCTGAGGGATCACAAGCTGATCACTAGTGCATGTAGCGTGTTGTTCCGCCAAGCATACGCAAGAGTTGGTGGTCCCACCAGTCTTATTCAGTGTGGCTTGAATGTTCATATTAGATAGCGCTACCTTTTGGGACTCAAAGCGTTCGTTGCCTGTCTTGGTGGGTGGGACTGAGTGCTACGAAGTATTAAGCGTGCCACAGTTTGGTATCCCTTCCTGACCTGGGAGAATCGCCCCCAGTGACGCATCTACCACCTGAGTCTCTGGCGATGGACCTGCAGTCCCCCACTCCCCCCTGGTTAAGGAATTCAATTGCTTTACCTGACAGTAATAGTTTCAAAATTGGTCACCCCACTCGGGAGAGGCTCCTTGCATTGCCGTGTTCTTCAGACTGGAGAGCTGACCATCATCCATCGTAGAGCAGGGAGGAGAACGCCCGCCCTGGATTTTATCACCCCTTATATTCATCTGACACCGGACAGGATTCTTTTAATCCGGTGATAACCAGCGCTACACTGCATTACGAGCCACCTCCATCATGACCAATTTATTGGAATAATCAGGGGAAAAGTGCATCTCTATGAATAGCAAACCGGGTAACAGAGCAAACGAATCATGCCTGCTTCATTCCACCTGGAGCACGCAACAAACATAACATATCATTCATTAATTGTCATTTCGTTTGCAGTCTAGGTCCACTTCACCGGTGTGCCTCCTACTACCCTGCTCTTCATGGCCACATATTATACAGATTCACCGCCTATATAGCGTACACCAGACTACCAGCAGTGACACTTACCAGATTGTATTTAACTCTATGCATTACTCCACAATGGAGTTGGGACTACTAGAGTTGACAGGGGAGCATAGATCATGAATGAATGCGTCGCTAAACATGATCCGACATAAAGGTTGTTGTTTACATCGACGTATTGTCTCTCTTCCCCCCCCTCTCTCCTTTTTGTTCTTTTTTGTTTCCTAGTACATGGGGAACCCCTTGTGTGTTTAATCCTACCGGGCACTGAGAAGCCTGGTTAGTGAATTATTCTGGGTAAGTCCCCGTTCGCTGCTGCTCCAAAGTGTGCCACATTAGGTGAAATTCTATGCTTGATCACCTAATATCTTCACTGTGTGGCACCCTGGTTTTTAATGGTTTTGGCTGTGTTGATGCTCACAATATGATTGCAGAGAGATCACCACCCACAGATAAAATGAGAGCATCCACCTAATGCAACTGTATTACTCTGATATATGTGATATACTCTCTCCTAACAGGTAGTTCCAGTTCTACCTGGTACTCGGCTATTAAGTCCGATGGTTGATGTGAGTGTGTAGCCACAACACCAGTTCTTTCGTTTTTAGTTGTAGATAGTTTATTCACCCTCTAGTCCTGACTAATCGCCTGTAGATTACTCATGTTGGCGAGAAACATGTTGACCCTCTATTTATAAGAGCGCCACTACCTGAGACATTACCTCAGCCTTGCGCCTTATAATTTCGTTTTTACTTAGGGTAGGAGACCCCCTGATTAAAGTTGTTCTTGGGTACTCCCAACCCTATTTTATTTTCACTTTCAACATCTACACACACAAGGCCCCCTCACCCGCACTTCACCAAATGGCTAGTGTAAAAAGACCTTCGCTAAAGAGCCCTTATTATAGGGAGCCCGTCTGGTATTGCACCGCCGACCTGACGAGGAGCAGCCCGATGATGAAGTATGACACCCGGCAGGGTGTGTGAGGGCAACAAAATCCAATATAATGGATTCCCAACTTTGAACCCCAGTGGTCAGGTTGGTTCATCATTCCCTGTGTTTCGGTCTCTCAAATCTATAGGAACAGCACAATCTTTTTGTTGAAACTACTATCCTTGGACCCTTGTGCTGGACCTGTCCAAAAGCCTACTGTCCCTTCTTTGGTTACCATAAACTGAACTTAATCAGGACTTTTTGTAGAGATTTTATCAACTATTCTTGACTCTGTGCTTTTCCACTGATTTATTTATTTAAATATTATAGTTTAGTACTTTGTATATTATCTATCCTAAATTCGGTGTTATGGTCATATTTCTATGTCTATATTGTATTTTGTATGATCCTTTACCAAACTTCCCCAGTAAAAAGTAAAATAATATTAAATGCTAAGGATATCACAAGTGGCACTGCTTTAATTTTGAACCATATAATATCTGAGAAAATTGTTTTCTGATCATCGTCCCTGATGCCATCTGAATATGTGATTTCACTATAGTTCTAAAAATTCTTTAGTTTCAAGGTTACTAAACCATATAAAATTCTGTGTTGGAAGTCACATAATTGTTAACTAGGGTGCGGTTATTACATCTGCAGATTGACACATTACATGACCAAGATATTCTTTGCCCTATTGCATCTATCAATTTACCCGAGCCAAAGCATCCTGTGTCTTGGTGTAGCTTTGGCATGCCATGCAAGACCACTGAGATGCCCCTCTGGTACTGGCTGCATTCTCAATCAGACTTACAGGGCTAGAGCTCCTACGTGTTAATGACAAACACTTAGGAGAATACAGACTGCATGCCCTACAAATGAAATAAAAGTTGCACTGTTCTCCCTTTCTGCCCCAGCACAGAAACTAACCCTGGTATGGCTAGCTTTTGCAGACCGGCCATATGAAGGTTCCTTCCTTTGCAGCTAAAGTCCTGACTTTAGCTGAGAAAGTATCTTTCTTTGTCTAGACCGCTGTGCTAATTTATAGATTGTCACTTTGAATTCCAGGTGCAGTGTGTATTTTTCCTTTTTAGCACATGTGTGCACTAGTGTTTGCGGGTGGTCAGCAGGCTTTCATTTATCTTGCGCACCCTAACGCCTTTGCGTACTCTCAGCCCCCTGTTTTGCGTATGTATTTAGTCTTCACCTGGTTTGTGAAAGTTTTTTTTTCTTTGAGGTGGACATTACCTTTCTGACACATATGTACATACACACACTGTATGTCAGCCCCTTTTCACGTGAAATTAAATTTTGACCTTCATGAAGTGCTCTAGCCTCCAAATAAGAAGTGCTAATGCTAACGGGAAATACGAGTGCTAATTCTTACCTGACGTATGAGCTTTAGCTATATGTTTGGAAGTCAAGGTGAATAAAAATCAATTAAATCAGTCAAATGGTATGAGAATTTCACTAGCTCCATTTGGCAAATGTGGTATTTATTTTAATGAGCACATCTCACAATCAATTGGTTAGCAGTTGGAAGTAACAAAAAATTCACGACCTTGTGAACCATTCGCATTTGGGTGAATAGCTTCAAGGAAATTGATTTTGTTTTTAAAGACCAGTTGTTTAAGTATGCCCTTAACTTTAAAGATTTATGAGTTATTTTCTCAAGGGCTAAGTACTTGCAGAATGATCAATGGAATCTATCAGATAACGAATACACTTTTGTAAATCTCTCACTTGCAGAAAACACGACCATCTCTCAAAGAACAGACTTTCAACGAGAACACAGTTTAATTTAAAATAAAGATTAATGTCGTAACAGGTGACTTTGTAAGCTGGTCCTCATAAAGAGCATTGGAAATTTATTTAGTAGCCTACTGCCGCCACCTAGTAAGAGCTTGCTGAGCCTGCCATTCCGTAAAGAACACCTGAGAGTATCCATCTTTAATAACTTTTAGGCGGGCAGGTACCTGCAAAAAGACCTGTGCCCCTGCCGTTTTTAGTGAGTCAATAAGTTGATGTGGTTTCCAGCGCCTGGCCATAGTATTCTTGCAAAGATCTGATCTGACAAAAATAGAGAAAGAGTTGACTTGTATGGAAGAGGTAGGTCGAGCTTTGATGGATATCGCCTGCCTCAAAAGAAAATTCCCAAAGAAGACCAGAATTGGCTGAGGATATCGCCTAGCGGGTTTGTTCAAAATCGCTGGTAGTATGTGAGCTTGTTGTACTTGTCAGTCTCAATTCCAGTCTGCCAGATCTGGAAAAACCTTTTGAAGCAGCTGTACCACAATTGAACGAGGATCAGTTCCCTACTTGCCCTCTGGAACCCCAAAAAGCCTGAGGTTGTTACGGCGTTGTTGGTTTATTTTTTTTTATTTATTTTTTTTAAATTCCAAATCCTCGACTTTTCACTTCAAAAATGTGAGCTGGGCATCGTGTGCTTCTTTAGTTTTAGTTGACCTGAAGGCATATTCTTCCGTGTCGGCGACCCGCTGCTGAAGCTCCATGATGTCTGATGTAAGTAATGCGACCTTGCATTTTACTAATGCAGGAGACTGCTTGATTGAAAGGCTGTCAACCCTAGCCTGCCCATAATGTTCCTGCACTTCTGCTTTTTGAGCTTGTAATGCTTGAAGGATCCGTGAAAGTGGGGGCTCAACAGTGGTGGAGGTAGGCGCAAGAGAGGTCGACTCAATGTTACCCATAGAGGCCAGGGAAGCAAGGGAGGAAAAGCATGGTGGATTTAGCAAATCAGCATGAATAGTAGAGTCTTTCATCGCAATAATAGATGAGTCATGACTACTAACATTAGTGGTATGCTTTGAATCTGATCCAGTTCCGGGTCTGGACCAGGATATCCACTTTTTAACTTCGCCCTTTACAGTAACCCACTTGCGCAAAGGACTACTAACTATGCCAGGCTTCACAGCTATTACCTTATTGTCTTGCAAACCAACCTGATGGGCAGTCCCCCTTTTGAGAGTCATAGTGATTTTAGCTCTATTTTTCATTTTACCAGGAGATGAACTTGCAGAGTCGACAAATAGACTCATATCATCATTTGCAGGAATAGTAGTGTTCATATTGCTGCTAAAGGTGGAATCGTCATAGACAGAGAGAGGAGGAACCACTGTGCTCTCTCGTGGAGGTGAAGGTGTCTCACAGGATTGTTTTCGATCATGTCTGCCCAGGCCCCCTTCTCATCTAACCTGGCACCTAACCCAAGATCTGCAAAAGGTGAACCTTCCATGCTGGTGTTAAGACCGTTGGAGACCTGCTTCTGAGCTATATCTAACGGCTCTAGATGTGGCTGAGGGATCACAAGCTCATCACTAGTGCATGTAGCGTGTTGTTCCGCCAAGCATACGCAAGAGTTGGTGGTCCCACCAGTCTTATTCAGTGTGGCTTGAATGTTCATATTAGATAGCGCTACCTTTTGGGACTCAAAGCGTTTGTTGCCTGTCTTGGTGGGTGGGACTGAGTGCTACGAAGTATTAAGCGTGCCACAGTTCGGTTTTGGTATCCCTTCCTGACCTGGGAGAATCGCCCCCAGTGACGCATCTACCACCTGAGTCTCTGGCGATGGACCTGCAGTCCCCCACTCCCCCCTGGTTAAGTAATTCAATTGCTTTACCTGACTGTAATAGTTTCAAAATTGGTCACCCCACTCGGGAGAGGCTCCTTGCATTGCCGTGTTCTTCAGACTGGAGAGCTGACCATCATCCACCGCAGAGACCTGCCTGGCTGTATCAGATGCTGCTATCGTAGAGCAGGGAGGAGCACGCCAGCCCTGGATTTTATCACCCCTTATATTCATCTGACACCGGACAGGATTCTTTTAATCCGGTGATAACCAGCGCTACACTGCATTACGAGCCACCTCCATCATGACCAATTTATTGGAATAATCAGGGGAAAAGTGCATCTCTATGAATAGCAAACCGGGTAACAGAGCAAACGAATCATGCCTGCTCCATTCCACCTGGAGCATGCAACAAACATAACATATCATTCATTAATTGTCATTTCGTTTGCAGTCTAGGTCCACTACACCGGTGTGCCTCCTACTACCCTGCTCTTCATGGCCACATATTATACAGATTCACCGCCTATATAGCGTACACCAGACTACCAGCAGTGACACTTACCAGATTGTATTTAACTCTATGCATTACTCCACAATGGAGCTGGGACTACTAGAGTTGACAGGGGAGCATAGATCATGAATGAATACGTCGCTAAACATGATCCGACATAAAGGTTGTTGTTTACATCGACGTATTGTCTCTCTTCCCCCCCCCCTCTCTCCTTTTTGTTCTTTTTTGTTTCCTAGTACATGGGGAACCCCTCGTGTGTTTAATCCTACCGGGCACTGAGAAGCCTGGTTAGTGAATTATTCTGGGTAAGTCCCCGTTCGCTGCTGCTCCAAAGTGTGCCACATTAGGTGAAATTCTATGCTTGATCACCTAATATCTTCACTGTGTGGCACCCTGGTTTTTAATGGTTTTAGCTGTCTTGATGCTCACAATATGATTGCAGAGAGATCACCACCCACAGATAAAATGAGAGCATCCACCCAATGCAACTGTATTACTCTGATCTATGTGATATACTCTCTCCTAACAGGTAGTTCCAGTTCTACCTGGTACTCGGCTATTAAGTCCGATGGTTGATGTGAGTGTGTAGCCACAACACCAGTTCTTTCGTTTTTAGTTGTAGATAGTTTATTCACCCTCTAGTCCTGACGAATCGCCTGTAGATTACTCATGTTGGCGAGAAACATGTTGACCCTCTATTTATAAGAGCGCCACTACCTGAGACATTACCTCAGCCTTGCGCCTTATAATTTCGTTTTTACTTAGGGTAGGAGACCCCCTGATTAAAGTTGTTCTTAGGTACTCCCAACCCTATTTTATTTTCACTTTCAACATCTACACACACAAGGCCCCCTCACCCGCACTTCACCAAATGGCTAGTGGAAAAAGACCTCCGATAAAGAGCCCCTATTATAGGGAGCCCGTCGGGTATTGCACCGCCGACCTGACGAGGAGCAGCCCGATGATGAAGTATGACACCCGGCAGGGTGTGTGAGGGCAACAAAATCCAATATAATGGATTCCCAACTTTGAACCCCAGTGGTCAGGTTGGTTCATCATTCCCTGTGTTTCGGTCTCTCAAATCTATAGGAACAGCACAATCTTTTTGTTGAAACTACTATCCTTGGACCCTTGTGCTGGACCTGTCCAAAAGCCTACTGTCCCTTCTTTGGTTACCATAAACTGAACTTAATCAGGACTTTTTGTAGAGATTTTATCAACTATTCTTGACTCTGTGCTTTTCCACTGATTTATTTATTTAAATATTATAGTTTAGTACTTTGTATATTATCTATCCTAAATTCGGTGTTATGGTCATATTTCTATGTCTATATTGTATTTTGTATGATCCTTTACCAAACTTCCCCAGTAAAAAGTAAAATAATATTAAATGCCAAGGATATCACAAGTGGCACTGCTTTAATTTTGAACCATATAATATCTGAGAAAATTGTTTTCTGATCATCGTCCCTGATGCCATCTAAATATGTGATTTCGCTATAAAAATTCTTTAGTTTCAAGGTTACTAAACCATATAAAATTCTGTGTTGGAAGTCACATAATTGTTAACTAGGGTGCGGTTATTGCAACTGCAGATTGACACATTACATGACCAAGACATTCTTTGCCCTATTGCATCTATCAATTTTCCCGAGCCAAAGCATCCTGTGTCTTGGTGTAGCTTTGGCATGCCATGCAAGACCACTGAGATGCCCCTCTGGTACTGGCTGCATTCTCAATCAGACTTACAGGGATAGAGCTCCTATGTGTTAATGACATACACTTAGGAGAATACAGACTGCATGCCCTACAAATGAAATAAAAGTTGCACTGTTCTCCCTTTCTGCCCCAGCACAGAAACTAACCCTGGTATGGCTAGCTTTTGCAGACCGGCCATATGAAGGTTCCTTCCTTTGCAGCTAAAGTCCTGACTTTAGCTGAGAAAGTATCTTTCTTTGTCTAGACTGCTGTGCTAATTTATAGATTGTCACTTTGAATTCCAGGTGCAGTGTGTATTTTTCCTTTTTAGCACACGTGTGCACTAGTGTTTGCGGGTGGTCAGCAGGCTTCCATTTATCTTGCGCACCCTAACGCCCTTTGCGTACTCTCAGCCCCCTGTTTTGCATATGTATTTAGTCTTCACCTGGTTTGTGAAAGGTTATTTTTTTTCTTTGATGTGGACATTACCTTTCTGACACATATGTACATGCACACACTGTATGTCAGCCCCTTTTCACGTGAAATTAAATTTTGACCTTCATGAAGTGCTCTAGCCTCCAAATAAGAAGTGCTAATGCTAACGGGAAATACGAGTGATAATTCTTACCTGACGTATAAGCTTTAGCTATATCTTTGGAAGAAAATGGTATGAGAATTTCACTAGCTCCATTTGGCAAATGTTGGATTTATTTTAATGAGCACATCTCACAATCAATTGGTTAGCAGTTGGAAGTAACAAAAAATTCACGACCTTGTGAACCATTCGCATTTGGGTGAATAGCTTCAAGGAAATTGATTTTGTTTTTAACCTCTTCAGTGCCCCGCCCTTTCCACGCCCTGTGCCGGGCGTTTCCTTAGCGGGCGGGGTTCATGACGAGATAGTCTCGTCATGGGCACAGCGCAACCGCGCTCCATGACGAGACTATCTCGTCATGGGCACTGAAGGGGTTAAAGACCAGTTGTTTAAGTATGCCCTTAACTTTAAAGATTTATGAGTTATTTTCTCAAGGGCTAAGTACTTGCAGAATGATCAATGGAATCTAGATCAGATAACGAATACACTTTTGTAAATCTCTCATTTGCAGAAAACACGACCATCTCTCAAAGAACAGACTTTCAACGAGAACACAGTTTATGGCCATTATTAAAATCAGCAGTTATGGTCCATTATATGCCAAGATAAACCAATTTTACGGATACAAACACATTGAGAATATGTTGAAAGGCAAGCCGAGCCCAGAAATGTCAGACATGATGAAACCTAGGTGGCTTGTTATTGAAAAATGTTGGTGCATGCCTGCACCTTACTGCCAAACATAATCACTTTGCTGAATAATAATCAAAAGTAAAACGTAGAGAGTGTAGTTTTAAAGTTATCCAAGGCAAGAATTTGGTTGACTGAGTGTTGCTGATGAAATCCGGGTTGATACAGATGTTAACAAAAGTTGTCTTTGTAGCCCAAACTACAACTCTGGTGTAGTGCTGCAAGGTTTGCTTTCACATCCACGGGTGACACAGATGAACTTGGTTCAATGCACTAACCTTGAATGTGAAAAACAAATTGTTGTAGCCCTGATGAACCCCACCCAATAAATTTGTGAGGTGGAATCATTGCTTTTGGGTTACTAACAATCCCTGAACCGGGATCTGGGGCACCGTGGTATGGGAAAAAAAACTATTTCGCTCTTTACAATAGCACACACCCAAATGGTACGAAGAAGAATAGACACTTAACTAAAAGTGTTTATTGAAACAGGGCAAACCTGTTTCTCAGCACATTTAAAATAAGCACACAGAATATCACAAAAACAGCAAATAGGCACTTTGTGAACAACAAGAATAAAATGAACATTTCTAACATAGTTAAAATATTTTTTTTAACCTTACCCCTAAAACCTACTTCTATGCATTACAGTAGAACTTGTAATCTCGACTTTCATAGGGAGAATCAACGCACTGCATACCTTGTTGACCGCAAAAGATGTTATCAGTCAAGATTGAAGGACGTGTTCTCTGTGAAAGGAAAACGCACGCTGCAGCAGCACCCTTACTTCTGGACTCCGCTTGTTATCCGCATCAAGTGCAATGCAGCATCCTCTTGGTGCGCTGGCAGCAGTCAAGCCTGACTCCTGCATTATTTTGTGTGATAATCTGGGCAAAGGACCTCTCATGGCAAGTGGTCAAGTGGCAGCCCTTTTATACTATCTCTTATCAAGGATTAGAATTTCTGACTTAAGTTTCAGGAATTTCTGACACAGATTATGTGCATCAAGGTGTATGTCCCAGACGTATCCTTATGAACATATAAGGTAAATGGATGTCCATTGAGGGTACAATGTTTTGGCTATATGCCTGTGTTCTTATTTGCCCTTGACATTGTGATAACTAGACATTTGTCCCTGACTGATGTTGTATCAGGTGGTATATCTATATCATTGTCTGAATTACTTGACACTTTCACAGGTCTTGGAATTATAAGGTCAGAAGACATCTGTGTCAAATGCAGACATGGCAGCGATTCTGCTTAAGTTGAGGAAAGTGGTGGCTCCCTTTACCTAAAATTGAGAAAATGACAATTACCATTACCTGATGGAGTCGGAGCCTACTTATAATGGAGTCAGACCATAGGGGCTTTACTTTGGGATTACATGCCTGAAACGTGTATTTTAGTGAAGCTTAAATTAGTGCACTGAAGAATGGTGCTCATCAAACATAGATTTTGCTCTATTTTCATGATGCATTTCACAATTCAACTTCTCTCCCATCTCAAGAGAAGCCATAGACAACCATTACTGCCTCGCCCATAGGCAGCAAAAAGTTAAAGTCGTGAACATTTTCATGGCCTATGAAGTCCACGCATCGAGATATTTTATACAATCAATCGGTTTGTATGTTTTGGTTAATATGAAAAGCCACGAAATCACTACAATAGACAAACAAATGGAACTAAAGCTAATGGACAATGTTCCCAAAAGTGAGGACAAAAAAGTAATCCCAATAATCAAATACACCACAGGCAAATCAAACAAACTGTGAAAGAAATATTCTCAGAGTAAAGCAATTAACCAAGTTTCTTCTTTCACCCCCTCCCCCATCCTGGAGGATGGCACTAACCAGACTATCAATACTATTAACCTTTTCTGTTTTTGAACTGACCCCAGATATCACACGAAAGCATGACAAACAATTGGATAGAAATAAAATATATCTTTTTTTAAAAGCTGGCCAGCCTCTCCTGAAACTATAGAACTGGATTGATGGAATAATGTATTTTGTCTCATGAAAACGAAAATTACAAAAAATGATAAAATGCATAGTAGTCTTTTGTATTTAGAGCATACGTGGACACATGCTATTTTTAATAGTTGTTTTTCTTCAATATCCTCCTACTTTGTATGATACCATATGCAATTCTGTGCCAGAAACTTTTGCCCCATAGTAAGGTCTTTTCTGTTGGCATAGAGTGTAGTAACACTATCTGATTCTAGATGTAGTTTATCCATCCTTATTCTATTAAGGTTAATACAACCTTAGCCTGAAAAGAGCATATGGATGCTTACAAGTTTGTTCCACTCTTGGTTGTGATGTGCATGCCTTACCTCTGAGTTACTAATTACAAATACTTTGTCCCTCACTTGCCAAGTGCATGATCTGATTATGTGCCTACTACCTTGAGTTTGTATGGGGTGCTCTAGTCTACTTTGGAAAGCTGTCAAAGATTTTACCCGATCATGCTGCAGGTCAACATTAAGTTTTGGTCAGTGACTTTTCTCCAGCTATAGGTGATATTTGTTAATTCAGTTCAGGGTCGGCTGTGGAATTCAATACTCATCATGAAATATGCATCTTTGGTGCATATTTAATGCTTCTCAAACATTGCCTAGTTTTTTCTTCGAGTAACAGCAAGCTTGATTTTTAATACTCAGTTTGTTCAAGAAGAATGACTTAATGTGCTGGCTTCACCTGCTCTTCCAAACAAGGGAAGAGCATGGTGATTCAGTTTCTTGATGGCTCCCTCATTCTTTATAAATTACAGTAATGTTTTCTGTATAATAAATCAGCGCAGCAAAGATGCCACCCTTTTTGGTGGTCCTATGGTGACTCAAAAGCTGATAGCCATGGAGTGAAAGATTCTCGCAGTTGGTCACAGTGCAGAAGTATATGCCTTTCATGCTGTAATTTCTCTGTAATTTTGATATAGTCAGTGAGTTGGATTTGCAAGGTTAGTTCTTGACTACCATTATCAAGACACCTCTCCAGTTTATTTATTTATTTCTGACATTTGTTAAGCGCGAACGAATACTCGTAGGCGTCTCGGCGCTAGACCTTAGTAGCTGTCTCTACCCGAGGTATGAGTAACATCGGGAGACAAGGGTACTATACTGATTAAACAGCCAAGTTTTCAGTTTCTTCCGAAACTGTAAAAGTGAGGGGCAGGTTCTAATATGTTGAGGTAGGGTGTTCCATATCTTTGGGGCTGCGACTAGAAACCGACGGTCACCCCAGGACACTGTTTTGGAGCGCGGAACCACTAATTGATTCAGAGTTGTAGAACGAAGCTGTCTCGACGGTCTGTAAGGTATAAGCTTGTCCTTAAGGAGGCGTGGTCCTTGATCGTGAAGCACCTTATAGACTATACAAAGTGATTTGAACTTAATCCTGTTTTGGATAGTCAACCAGTGAAATGTTCTTATGGTGTCAGCGATAGGTGCAAACTTGGGTGTTCTGGACAGGAGACGTGCTGATGCATTTTGTATTGTCTGCAGTTTTTTTGTTACCCTAGCTTGGGCATTTAAAAAAAGTGAGTTGCAGTAGTCTAGTGATGAAAGAACTAGAGAACTGACCAATGTTTTAGCGGCAGTGTCTGGTAGAAAAGGAATGATTTTCCTTATCATTCGGAGTTTATGATGGGCTGTGGCTGCTACCTTGTTTGCATGTGCCATGAAATTAAGGTGGTTGTCAAAAGTTACTCCCAGATTCCTGACCTTGAGGGTCGGGCTGGGGGGAGTACCAAAGGCTGGTGGCCACCAGGATATAGGCCAGATCGGGGAAAGAGAGCCAAAAATGAGCACCTCCGTTTTATCGGAGTTAAGTTTCAGACAGTTGTCTGTCATCCACTCTCCGATTGCCACCATACCATTTTTAAAGTTACGCAGTCCAATCTACTTACCCTCTGCTAATAGTGTGAGTACTCTTTTATGGTTAGTTTAGATTACAGTAAAACATTGTTCCCCGGTCCCCATCTATCTAGCCGGAGTTAAGTGCAAGCCACAAATAGGCTGCTACCGGGTGGTGGTAGGTTCCACGCATTACACCACTAGTGGGAACCGTCACCGCTCACATCCGCAGTTGAACAGTACCGCACATGCATAGGGTTTTTCCCTATGCTAGTGCAACTTTGACCACTTCCATCACTGATTGACATGATAAATACCAAAGTGGAAGGGGTACATCCATGCAAAATTTGCTAGATTTAGAGTAGCAAAATTGGGGTCTGTGGGACTCCCAGAGAACCCCTGGTTTGTCATGCAGACCTCTCCCCACCCCTATAATCCCACCACTACCCAAACCCCCCACCTCACCCTCCTCTAGAGGTGGCGATACCACATGACACCCACTCCCAGTGGATCGCATTACAAGAATGGCTCACCAGTTAGTAAGTCAGTCTGCGCCAACATTTTCTCTTGCCCATTTGGATATTGAGGAGTATCTATCAGTAATCACTCCGTTCGAGGCATGTGGGCTGCTGAATTCATATCTGTGCATAGATCGCCGCCTAGTGTTGGGTCCGGATGTTTGCACGTTGTTGTCCTGGAAGAGTCTTCGAAGTATCCTTGGATAGGTGACTCCTCCCCTGGACTACAGTGCGCATGGGCATCCTCTCCATCCTCAGATTGTTTTTTTCCGCCATTGGGTTCGGATGTGCTATCTTAACTCCAGTTAGGAAAAAGTTAGTCGAGGCCAAAAGGCCTTTAGTTCGCGTCGGTACTGTTCACTCGATCGGTTTCGACCCTACCTGTTAGCTTACTAACTTCGGAAACAACTTTTCGCTTTTTACCTGACCATCGACGACACCGACGATGGAGTCGAGGACACCATTCAAGAGGTGCCCGGTATGCAATGCGAAATATCCCCATATCGACGTCCACCCGGTGTGCAACAAATGTTTGTCGCCGGACCACGACGAATCGACATGCATGGCCTGTGCCCGGTTCCGTTCCAAGAAGACTCTACGGAATCGTCGAGCGGCGAGACTCGAAGCGCAGCACGCGGCACCGGCCCCGGCAGACATCTTCAACGCCGAAGATGTCGAGGAGTTGGAAATCCTACCCTCCAATCCCGGTTCCGAACATGACTCCGGTTCGGACGACGTCGACGAATCCCTCTTTCGCAGAGATGAAGACAACGCCGAGGTAGGAGACGACGATGAGGCCTTAGGGGCCGAAGAGAGTAGCTCCAATGACGAGCAAGGCCTACCCGTTCAGACTGACGAAGGCCCAGTGCCACAGTGTCTGGCTCCGGTCGAGGGATCGCCTTCGGGCCTTACCCGAGACCTATCCCGCGGTTCTTCGGCCCCGCCCTCGGGCCCGGCCTCGGACGTTCAGCGGCAGCCATTATTACCTACACCGGCTGGGTTCCCTTCTACCAAACCGGAACCGAAAGCTGCACCGGTACAAATGAAACCGAAACCGAAAGTGGCGCTAGTCGGATCGAGGCCTTCCACACCTTCGACGCCAGCGACACGCATCGGCACCGAGCGCACCAAGCGAGACTTCGGTGCCGAACTTGAAGCGGCCGACGCCGGAGTCGGCATTCGGAAAAAGGCCCTCGGTGCCATCAAACCTGCTCGGCTCTCGGCGCCGACGCCATCGACTCCTAAACCAAAAGTCATACCACCTGCTGCGTCTCACGTCGCTTCCACGGCAACACCGAAGCCTCCTGCATCGAAGACGTCGACGGCCATTTCCGCCCCTCGACCCGATGACCCACCGGCGCCGAAAAAGTCCACGGCCGCCTCTACAAACCTGGTGGGCGCTAAGGCCTCGAAAGCGCTTCACGCGCGAACCGTTGCAGCACAAAGCAGCAAAACCCAAGCGGTCCTCCAGGACACATCGGGCTCCGGCCCACTAAAAGCTCAAACAGCCTCTTCGGCGCCAGCCAACATAACTTTTGGCCTGCCGCCATCCACGATCCCGAAAATGTTCCAACTCAGGACACGGGTCGCCCACACCACGGTTACACCTGCTGAGACGTCTCCGTCACGTTACATCGACGCCAACACCGGCAGGATGGTTATCCATGACCGGAGGATAACTTCAGAGCCACCCTTGGACCCTTTCAGGATCCCACTAAAGAGAAAGCTGCCTGTGGACTCAGAACCTGTGCTGTGCGAATCTTTCGACTCGCCCTACCAGGACCCACTATCATTCTCTCCCACACACTCCGACACGGACGCGTTGGCAGACTATATGGATGACCAAGTCCCTTACCACGGAGACATGGACCCTGATGACCAACAGGACCCTGATCAAACTTGGGGCGACCCTGCAGACCCCAGTGCACCTCTAGATGCACAGGACCCACAACTCTATGGAGCGAAAACATCTCCAACAGAGGACACTGCAGCGTTCAACGCTCTTATTGAACGTGCTTCAAATAATCATGACGTGCAGCTTCACTCTGACACCGTGGAAGACGACTTCCTTATGGACACTTTCGCTTCCTCGGAAAGGCATGTAAAGACTCTGCCCATGCTGAAAGGAGTCCTCAAACCAGCCAAGGACATCTTCAAGGAACCCACCAGGGCACGGGTGATAAACCCCAGGATCGACAAAAAGTACAGATCAGCACCTGGGGACCCTACTTACATCAGAGGCCAATTACCTCTCGACTCCATTGTCGATGCGAATGCTCGCAAGAGGGCACACTCGCAATCAACAGGTGACGCTCCTCCCCCGGACAAAGAGTCCAAGGTTTTAGAGACCTCTGGCAAGCGAGTTGCCGCCCAGGCTGCCAACATATGGCGCATAGCCAACACTCAAGCGCTCCTCGCTCGCTACGATAGAGCGCACTATGATACAATGGAGCAACTACTCCAACATCTCCCTGACCAGTTCAAAGAAGGTGCAGAAATTCTTATCAGAGAGGGACAGCTACTCACAAATGCTTCCATCAAGTGTGCACTAGATGCCGCAGACACGGCGGCCAGGGCCATAAACACAAGCGTCCTGCTGCGACGACATGCCTGGTTGCGAATCTCCGGGTTCAAACCTGAGGTGCAAAACAACATACTCAACCAGCCTGTCAACCCCGACTATTTATTCGGGCCGGAGGTTGACACCACCCTAGAGAAAATAAAGAAGGACACAGACACTGCAAAGTCCATGGGGGCTCTCCAGACTCAGTCCTTTCGGAGCGGCTCCTTTCGTCGCCCCGGAAATAGAGGAGCAGGTAGAGGACAGGGGTCACAGCAAACATACAACAAGGGCAATACACAAACCACCTACGATAAAAACACCCGGGGTGGATATCGTGGCTCCAGTACAAAGGGCAGAGGACGCGGCTACGGCAACACCAGGTCCTCCCCCAAGAACAAGCAGTGACGCCCTCTCCCTTCCTCCCGACCACATAACACCTGTCGGGGGAAGGCTACAAAGGTTCCTGTCCACGTGGAACTCCATCACCACGGACAGGTGGGTCAAAGATATTGTCAAATACGGTTACTGTCTAGAACTAACCTCCACTCCACCCACAATACCTCCAAAAAACCGTCCTATGTCCTCAGAGCACTTAACGCTCTTACAGCAGGAGGTGCAAAGTATGCTTCTAAAAGGCGCAATAGAGGTCGTACCCGTCCACGAGCAAGGTACGGGGGTGTACTCCCCGTACTTTTTAATACCGAAAAAGGACGGGTCACTCAGACCTATATTAGCCCTGAGACCCCTAAACAGATACATTCTTTCCGAGCATTTTCACATGCTCACTCTACAGCAAGTCCTCCCGCTGCTTAAGCAGGGAGACTTTCTAGCCACACTGGACCTCAAGGATGCGTATTTCCACATACCCATTCACCCATCACACAAAAAATACCTCAGGTTCACTGTTCAAGGGCAGCACTACCAATTCAAAGTCCTTCCCTTCGGCGTGACAACGGCACCAAGGGTGTTTACAAAGTGCCTAGCTACTGTGGCGGCACATCTACGGAGGCAGCACATACACGTCTACCCTTACCTGGACGACTGGCTCGTTCAAGCGAAGTCAGCCCAGCAATGTGCCAGCCACATGTCCCGCACCATTCACCTCCTTCACAGTCTGGGGTTCTCACTAAATTACCCAAAATCCCATCTACAGCCCGCACACGTACAACAGTACCTAGGTGCGACTATAGACACTCTGGCGGCCACAGCTCAGCCAAATTTGGTGAGAATCAACAGCATGCAAATGCTGATTTCAAAGTTCAAACCACAACACTCCCTTCCCGCGCGAGTGTTCATGCAGTTGATAGGCATGATGGCCTCCTGCATCTTCATAGTCCCCCACGCGAGACTACATATGCGCCCGCTTCAGGAGTGCTTAGCACGTCAGTGGAATCAGGCTCAAGGACAGTTGAAAGACCTAGTGTTGGTGAGCGGTCGGGCATACAACTCTCTGCATTGGTGGAATCCACAAAACCTTTGCAAGGGCCGACCGTTCCAAGAGCCTGTCCCACAGATAATACTAACGGCGGACGCGTCTCTCCAGGGATGGGGAGCTCATGTACTCCATTACACAGTGCAGGGACTATGGACACAACAACAAAAGAAGATGCACATCAACCTTCTAGAGCTGATGGCAATCTTCCTCGCTATGAAAGCATTCAAAGTACACTTGTGCAACAAAGTCGTGTTGATCCGGACGGACAACATGACTGCCATGTACTACATACAGAAGCAGGGAGGAACACACTCTCCACAGTTGTCTCATCTGGCTCAGAGCATGTGGAAGTGGGCCATTCAAAGGAACATGTTCCTCATGGCAGAACACCTCCCCGGCAAGGACAACCAGATGGCGGATCTGCTCAGCAGACAAAGCCACCAGATGCACGAGTGGGAGTTACACCCATCAGTACTCCAACCGTACTTCCAGCAGTGGGGTCATCCAGAGATAGACCTATTCGCGACAAGCGAAAACGCAAAATGCCAAAGCTTTGCCGCCAGGTTCCCACATCCGCAGTCGCAGGGCAATGCGATATGGATGAACTGGTCCGGCAGATTTGCGTACGCTTTTCCCCCAGCACCGTTGATACCGCTGGAGGCTCGCAAACTCAGACAACACTCCCTGACACTCGTCCTGGTTGCTCCTACGTGCGCACGCCAGCCATGGTACACCACCTTCCTCGAACTTTCCGTGGTGCCGCATCAAAGGCTGCGGATCAAACCCGCGCATTTGACGCAGAACCGTGGAGAGATTCAGCACCCAGATCCGCAACAGCTGAACCTGGCGATCTGGCTCCTGAAGTCCTAGAGTTTGGCTACCTCAACCTGCCACCTGATTGTATGGACATCATCAAGGAGGCCAGAAGACCCACAACAAGAGCTTGCTATGCAGCCAAATGGAAAAGGTTTGTTATTTACTGCGGTAACAATGACATTAACCCGCTGGACGCATCCATCCAAAACATCATTTGTTACCTCCTACACCTATACCGATGCAATCTAGCGTACACCTCTATACGTGTCCATTTGACCGCAATATCAGCCTATCTACAAACCAGGCAGCACCTCTCTCTATTCAGAGTGCCTGCCATCAAAGCATTCTTGGAAGGACTCAAACGAGTTATTCCACCGAGCCACCCACCAGCTCCAATGTGGAACCTCAACCTGGTCCTCACACGCCTGATGGGTCCACCCTTTGAACCTCTCCACTCATGCGAGATTCAATTCCTCACCTGGAAAGTAGCCTTCCTGGTAGCGATCACTTCTTTAAGAGGAGTTAGTGAACTCCAGGCACTAACAGTTCAAGAGCCATTTATACAGGTTCATGCCAACAGGGTCGTACTACGTACCAACCCCAAATTCATGCCCAAGGTAATATCGCAGTTCCACATGAATCAAACTATTGAACTGCCCGTTTTCTTCCAAAACCCACAAACTGTCGCGGAAAGGGCACTCCACACACTAGATGTCAAAAGGGCCCTCGTGTATTACATCGACAGGACCAAACCCTTTAGGAAGACAAAACAACTGTTCGTTGCCTTTGCCCCACACCACAAAGGTAACGCCATCTCCAAAGCAGGGATAGCCAGATGGATAGTTAAGTGTATCCAAATTTGTTATCAAAAGGCAAAACGCACATTAACTATTCCCCCACGAGCCCACTCAACACGTAAGTTAGGGGCCTCCATGGCTTTCCTAGGAAATATTCCCCTGCATGATATATGTAGAGCAGCCACCTGGTCCACTACACACACGTTTACCAAACACTATTGTGTAGATGTGCAATCAAAACAGCAAGCAGCTGTAGGACAGGCTGTTCTCAAAACCCTTTTTCAGACCGCTGCAGCTGGCACTGGTAGCCGCCGCTAATAGAGGGCACTGCTATACATTCTATGCACAGATATGAATTCAGCAGCCCACATGCCTCGAACTGAATATGCTACTTACCAGTATGCATCTGTTCTTGGCATGTAGGGCTGCTGACATTCATATCGCCCTCCCTCCTCCCCGGCGCCTGTAGCAGCTGCAGCTCTCAGAATTACTGTAAGCATGGTCATCACTTTCTGTATCTACTCCATCACTGCCACAATGGCGAAAAACAATCTGAGGATGGAGAGGATGCCCATGCGCACTGTAGTCCAGGGGAGGAGTCACCTATCCAAGGATACTTCGAAGACTCTTCCAGGACAACAACGTGCAAACATCCGGACCCAACACTAGGCGGCGATCTATGCACAGATATGAATGTCAGCAGCCCTACATGCCAAGAACAGATGCATACTGGTAAGTAGCATATTCATTTCTCTTGCATTTCAACTTAACAGGTGAATATATCATCTGCCTACGTGCACAGTAATTCTTTTATAATGAAGAACCACAATGTTGGTGAAAATTGGCATTGATCTTCTACAGTGGGGAACAATGTGTTTAAAGTGAAAGCTGAATCCTGTCATCTGGACATTTGTGCTCTCCACTAGCAATCATTTTAGGTTGAGCGTCGCAGTCAGAGCTTTACCAAAATTCCAACATATCAAGATAAAGACATGAAATGGGTTTTTGGTGTCATAATCCCAAAAGAGAGTGTGAGTCCCTCAAAAGACAACTCCAAATCTCCTGAACTAGAACAGCAAAACAATAGCTTTAGTATGATAGGCTGGGAAGTAAGTAGTTTATAGCAAACTCTATTCAAATTGTATCTAAATTTACTCTTACTGTGCTAACTATATATTGTTTCTTTATTTGATTTAAAAATAAATACACTTTTTTTAACTACAAGAATAGTGGTAGGTTTATGGTGCTATGTTCTCATATCTATGCACTGTTTAACCTCCACACACTCCAGCAAAAGGAAAAACCATAAATGTAGTATTTTTGTCATTTATGGCTTGTGTTTTAATTGAAAAACATGTAACAAAATGAACGCTGTGCTCTGAAATCTCATACAAGTAAAGAGTTATTGTACCCTTTATGATTCCTTAGAGAATATCCATGGTGAACAACTAGGAATATGAGTAACTTAATTTTCCTTCTCTACTTTTTTCAACATACTTTTGTTATGCTAATATTTATGATACCATGAAGGGTCTAAACTGGGTATCCAAGAGATACTATCCCATGGGCCTGTTGTGAAATCTGCTTTCCAGAGTTGTAAAACCTCACTGAGTTAGTTTTGAGGGAAAAGCTTCTTACTAATCCCCTGGAACACAAGTGGCAAAACCCATGTTCTGGTGAGGATGACCAACATTATAAGGCACATCTGAAAGGCCCTTTGCCAAGGTAAACGTGACTGTCTCTGTTTCCACATGGCAGATACTTTCTCTTATCTGTTGGTCAATGCATCTAAATCCTACCTGGGATGATCCTGTTCTAGCAGTAAAATCACTACATTTCAAGCTTATTATGATGAGCTGGCATATTTCTTTATCACTACGATTTTGAATCCTACTCTAGCATAGAGGTCAGACCTGTCCCCCCTAGACTCTTCCGTTTTCCTAGTGGTCCCTTTCTCTCAAATACAGTGTCCGCCTTTTCTCCCACTTGAGAGTAAGTGACCCTAAGGCTGTTTCAAGAAGTTAAACCTGGCTTGCCAGATGTCCTCTTAGCAGTTTTAGTTTTGAAATATTTTGTCCCTGCAATGTCAGGTCGACTCAGATGTAATTCATCTATTGTTATATTCATGGTCAGTCCTGTCTCAAGTGAAAGCAGACATCATCACTTCTTTATTACTATTACACTGCCTCTAGTTCTGAGCAACAAGATAGCGAGAGCTCAGAGCAGATAGAATTTGTTTCTAATAATGATTTAACATTCCAGACCCTCAGTAAGCTCTGCATTCACACAGGAACACTTTGGTTGATAGCTGTGTATGAACTCAGGATCATATTGTGTAACAGGGATGCGGCAGGTAGGATTTTGTTGGATCTGTCACCACCTTCTAAATGGATTGCTCCTTCCTGATTGATAGACCTTAACGTTGGAATGGCTGGCACTATTGCAGAACAGTATATTGGCTCACATATGCTAACCTTTCTCCCATTTAACTCAAATAGCATTTCCATTTGTAGTGGCTCTTCATTGTCACTTATGCTTTTTAATGTGTTAGTGTCACCATTGGCCCAGCTTATTAGATCTTATAGCTGTTTTCAGTGTCCAGTGCAGATAATACACAACTGACTGTGTGGCTGGACCAACATGCCCTTACCTCTGTATCTAATTTGAATGACGGTCTGGTGGGCATTCGATAGCAGTTGTGCATCAACGTCTTGATATTAAATACCAAAAAGATGCCCTCTAACCCCCTGCATTACGGAATTTTTAGGTATCATTTTGTTTGAGAAACTTTTCCCTCAAAGCTAGAATTAACTGAAAGCCAGATTTACTATTTTGGTTGAAATATGCGACCAGCCTTTTTGTGACTAGAGAGTTTTTTTAATGAACCGGCCAATGTACTTGTTGGTTGGTTCACTAAATAAGACATTGGAGAGAGTCTCAGTCCATACTATCTAATTAATATGAATTAGATTGGTCGCAAATTGTGACTCCGTCAGATTGGGCAATATCACACTAATGGTGGCCTGCAAGGGTCAGTACACCACAATGTCTGTGATTGATTTTAAATAAAGTAAACCTTTTCTTCTTTTAAGGCAACTTGATTTCCATTAAGAAAATAGGGCTGCTTCAAAATAAAAATACAAATGTTTTGGGTATTTAATACAAATTTTCACTGAGAGTTGCTGGACGTCCCTTGGATCACTTCTTACTAACCTTGAAACTTTTATACCAGTTCAAAAAGGGAAGGGATACAAAGTGGACCCATTAAATTTTGACATTCGGCTACCTCCCAAACTTGGGTGCCCATAACTTTTTTTCAATAAAATTGTGAATCATTGCACATTCAGAAGCTCATTTTAGGACTCAGTAAAAGTCTATTGTTGCCTAAAATGGCTTTCACACATAAGAAATATCAATTTTGTGGTCACAAACACTGCTAGTTTGCAAATCGAAGTGTTTGTTTCCAAAAAGTTGGTTAGTACATGCAGCACGAAGTCTTTTTCATTTACAGATGCTGAGCCTATTAAGATTGATCTTACTGTTCCTGTCTGAAGAAATGCGTGTAACAAGAGGGAGAGAGAGGACTAGTTAGCTAGTCCGAGTCCCCGAGGGTTTATATGTGATTAAACAAAGAGGACTAGCTTAAGTTGACCAAAGTGTTACAGTACTCAAATTAGTTCTGTCACGGGCACCTTGTTGGTGTATTCATGAAGCCCTCACCCACCAACCTAGTTGGTGGCATGCTTCATCATCGGGCCCACCCAGTGACACCTAGTATGTCCCGGGTGTGCTACGACGCCTGATTACAGCGGAGCTGCTATATTGCTGAGAGTGCAGTGGGGTTGGGTGAGTTGTGATTTAAAACGGCTTGGTGGTGGTCCCAGTACCCGAGGGTAAATAAAATTTTAATAACTGGGCCGTCACCAGCGGTTAAAAGTAAGGCTACAGGACGCGTGAGGGTGGCGAGTTACTGCCTCCTGCGTCCTTCAGATGGTCGACATGTTTCAGCCAGTGCCTTAGAGTATTCTGGCTTTCCTCAGGACCGTTTTTTTAAAAAGGTGTGGTGAAATGAAACAGACTTAGTGTTGTGGTACAGACTATGTGATACACTCACTAAGGCGTTTTTCTATATGTGAGAGGGGGATTCCCTTCTCATGCATACCTGTACAAACAAACATTAAGAACAAGGACAAAACATTTACAGAGAGAGTCAGTAGTCAATTTAGACATATGGTCAACAATGCTTAGGTGGCCGGATCTATAGTGCAAGGTGAGAGGACTATAGTCGGCTAGGTGTGAGGGTACTGGTGGTGCCATCAGAGTGAAAATACGCGAATAATTAGGAGCGTGGTGTGGCTAAAACACGGAAATCACACTGAAAGGAGTTGACTTAGTGTGACAGGGCGCAAGAAAATTGTTCTTACGCTTTGGGTTATTAGCCAAGGCTTCCTGGAGGGAAGCGGTAAGGGGATGACCCTATGGGAGAAAAAGAGATAGGCTGTAGGGGTTAGGGACCTGTGAGGAAAGAAGCGCTTACCCAGTTTGTTGTTTGGAGGCTTGTCAGGTTTGTCATACTCAGTCTTTCTGGTCAGTGCCTGCCTTGTACCTGTTGTCCCGCCGTCGTCCTCCGGTAGAATGAGCCTGTCGGCGTGTGGGGATGGCGGGACAACAGGTACAAGGCAGGCACTGACCAGAAAGACTGTGAGTATGACAAACCTGACAAAGCATTCCAGACATATATCCACATCTCAAAGAGCACTGCATTGGCTCCCGGTGTAACAAAGGGTCAGTTTTAGGATCTGAATGCACATAATATGGGTATGACAACTCTTATACTCCTATGCATGACTTAAAGACCACTGACCTAAGTAAAGCTTTTCTTACTGTAGATCTTGCAATTAAAATGTTCATATACTGGATGTCTCACAATTTGATCTAGAGTTTTCAATCATTGGAGCAACCTTCTAATTTAAATTTGTTGCTTTCCAAATCCCACAGCTGTCAGGAAAGCACTTGCGATCTTTCGGAGTTGTCGATTCTCCTTTTGTCAATTTCAGGGTTATCCATGTTCTCCAAGTTTTGTTTTTTCTTCCTTTAATTTCTGTGCTCTTTTTAATGCAAAGGTGCCTTTCAGGGTGATTGTTGCGCTGTATAAATAAAAAATCTAATTCTTTGGCTGAGCAGTCCCTGTTGGTGGGCTAGAAAAAAGTATCTCAAGTTTGATTGTTACATCTCAGCCATGTTAGTTACTGTGTTCAAGAGAATGATGTGACCCATAGTGATGCATGCTCCCAGTTAGCGAGAGATACGCATCTGCAGAGCTAGTACCTGGTAAATTAGGACACTTGCAGGCATTTTGATGTGTTTTTTAAGGATTCTTCTTTGGACCTGAAACTGTAGAAAAACACTTTTTTTTTTTGTTTTCCTGTAGAGATACGATAACCACAAGAGTGAGAAGATTCTTCCTATCAGCCTTGAGCCCTCGTCCAGTACTGAACCAACGCAGTCTAATTTAAGGTAATCTATCCTGACAAAACTGTGCAAAATGAGTTATCAGTATAAACGGACTATGATTAATACTTTTTTTTTTCACACAACACCTTTCAATAATTGAATTTTTAGTTCATGAGGCATATTCACTACAGTAGTACTACTCATGTACTTTAAAATGCTGTGCACTAACTTACATGTGTAGATCTCCACAACCACCTCGCATAAATTAATCTGTGCAGCGATCTCAGCACATGTATGCCTACATTTTAGTAGTAAATTACTAGGTGGATATCTCCACCTCAGTGACAGAGATCTTTGCCTACTTTTAAAAAGCTAGAAGAAGTAACTTTACGCTCGAACATTAGGCTCCACCCCATGAATATGGGTTTGGAGACTTGAAATACTCTAGTGATATTGTGTTGATTATTTTACATTCCTCTAAAGTACTCGAACGTTGGAAAATAAAGCTCAAAATAGGTATTTTTATTAATCAGTTTGGTATTATCCCTTGGGATTTTTATGGTTCACTTAAAGTAGATGTTTTTTCAGGAAAGGTGTAAATTATCAAAATCATTGCCAAGTTGATAGTTTTTTTCATATTTGCTTTAACAAAACCTAAACTCAAAATATGTGCTTCTCATGGAAGCTTCTTACAATATATTCCTCACCTTTTGGATTCCTTCTGGTGCCAGACTGGATCTAGAAACATTTTAGCAGTTGCTCTCGCACGCCGAAGGTGGCACTATAATACTCAGCAGCAGTTTCGAGCCATCTCCAGAAGAGACTGCATAGATCGGTATATAGCTGCCACCCCTGCATGCTGACATCAGTTCCCGTTTTTTCCATGCCCCTCGAGCTCTGCTCCAGAATTCGTCAGTTCTTTACTGACTTCCAAAATGACTGTTCAGTGACTGTGTGTTAGGGACATTTTATTCCTGAAGACTACAGGCTTCAAGTCATTCTGCACCTGAATGAAGCAGATGTTGGTTTCACAACTGTATAATGTCCGCCTCAGATCCAAGCATGATTTGAAGTTGTGAGAAATAATTTAAACCTAAGCTCAACCCTTAGCAGCTGATGCACAGAGCAGACAGGCTGAACTTAGCTGAAATGTGTAAAGCATGTATCAGTAACAACATAGTTAAAAAGTAGAAAACACAACAAGTCCCGCTCTACCTTATCAAAGTTGAGAGCATTTTAATGGACAAAAAAAAAATGACACCGAAGATATGATTTTTTTTTTATAGTTTTAGATGGTTCTAGCATCAAAAAGTGCAAAGCAGCTGTCACGGTTATTTGGTTGCTCTAGACCAGGACAGTCAAATGTTAAGGCTGACTGCGATGGAATGCGGGTCAGTTACAGGGACCAGGTTCTGTCCAGTGGAAAGTTTACCTTCTGGATTAGTCCTTTTTCTTTTTTTCTTTCTTAGAGAAAATACTTGTCAGTGGGTCAGGGTGCTAGCTAGATCTGAGAGAGAGCTCGTTGCCGGCCTCCTTGTGAGCCTCGAGTTTTGGCGGGAAGTATGAGGCACATGGCGTTGACAGCAGGAAAGCTTCAAGCAGTCTGAGTCTAAAGTGTGTGGCAAGGGAGTTCCTTCGGCCACTCCTTGGCACTTGCCTCTATGTCCCGAATCACAGGCCCATTGCCTTTCTGTTGGGATGGAAATGTCCTTTGTATGGTAAGAGATGTGTACTCCTGCCCTGAGTGCCCAACTGGTACAGTTTGTGGCTCCCTAATGTTGATTTGTTTTGTCATAGGCAAACATGTGCGCCATGACATAGGTCTGTCCCATGAACTGCGGTCTTGTTGGACCCGGAGGGTTACCCAAAGCACTACCCTTATAGTGGTGGAAGGCTACCACATTCACTAAGAGCTAAACAGCACGAGCCCACTGGTGGCAGCATACCGTGTAGTAATCAGTAGAAGTGAATAGGTCATTTTTACACTGAGTCACGGGAGTGAGGCTTGCAGGCTCGCTCACCTTTTTAAAGTCCTAGTGCTTAGCTCACCCTTAACCTACATCAGGTAGATGTAGAGTGATGCGTAGCATATGAGTAGTGACTCTGCACTGGGTGTATGTGTGCCTGGGAAGGGTATAGTACAGAGGTAGAGCAGTGCTGTGTAGTATGTGTGGTTTGTACATGCACTGCGTGTGTATACCTTATTTACATGAGATGTAGTGCTGTGCAGTGCGTGTGTAATGAAAGCATGTGCTGGGTGTATTTGTGCTTTTGAGAAGTACAGTATGTGAAGGGTGAAGTGTTGTGCAGCACACACATGCTGTGTGTGTGTGTGTGCTGGCAGTGTGTGTGCTTGCAAATAGGACACCCTGGTACTATACAGAAAAGCTACAGTACTGAGCAGTGCACGCGGATTGAAAATGGGTGCTGAATGTATGTGAGTCTGTAGTGGAACAATTTATCGAGGTAACAGTACTGGAGACTATGTGTGCTGCGAAAGTACACTGAGTGCAAGTGTGCCTGCAATGGTACATTGAATTGAGTACTCTGAGTTCCATTTTGGGAAGCCCTGCCTGGTGAAGACATGAGTAGAGGAATCCCCCAGACAGATTTGTGTATTACTCCATTCATGTGAGCTGGGTGGCTCTTTAAGGCTGTGATATCTAATAAGGAACCTGGACACATCCCAGCAAGGAGATGGGGCTGAAAAGGGAATCATTAAGAGTAGGGCTGGGAGCCCAGGATTGACCTTTTGATGTACAAAGCACTGTGGCTGACATCCAGGTTTGAACTCTAGCCACTCCCATGGCTGGTGTTGTGGGACAATTTGGCTTTGGAGTGAAAGACAGCCTTTCAAGAGGAATGAAGAGAAAGAAAAGTGTACACTTTAAAAGAAGCAGAACCCCAACAAAAACTTCAAAGACTCAGACCCTAAGTCGTGTTTGGTGTCTAAGATGGGCTGTGTGAGAAGGGGAAGCTCGTCAAGACTTCTGTCTGTCCCTCAGGACTGGAGGCAAAGGTTTTCTGGGTGAGGGGAACATCTCACAGGGAAACCAAGATCACTTGCCCTGGATCCTTGAGCACCAGCGAAGAGAGGGCTGCCGTGACCTGAGCCCTGTATTGAGCGCCATGCATTAAGCATCCGGTCCACATCGCCTCATTGCGGTGAACCCCGATGCAAGAGGAAGCCATCGTTGAATTTGTTGTTGCCAGTGCGTCGAGACTTGTGCCCACCATAAGCAGCAATCCCATATGCCAGAAGGGGTCGCTGTGGTGTAGGTGATTGAACAGGAGGAGTCTGCGCCTAGGCCGGAAAGTACCACGGCAACCCCGTATGCCAGAAGGGGCTGCTGGTACCATAATTGCAGGAAGTTCGACTCATTACCTGGAAGGAAGATTGCTGCTGTGACCAGTGGGCCAAGCATGCATACCAAGGCTTGCCCCATAACAAACCCCCCCCACCCTACTCCACCAAGGATCAGGAAGGATGCCACAGAAGAAGTCATCCCCTCGATGGGCTTGGGTCGGGAGCTGGAGGATCGAATCCTTTGACTGTTTTATTCACAGTACTGTGTGCACTTTGAGTCGCGAGACTTCTTCTCTCACATATATATGCACTTGTGCTTTGAGGGAGCCTTTGACTGCACGTCCACAGTTACCACTGGGAGCCAAGTGCATAAGAGGTGCTTGGCCCAGTGTTTGCCATCCATTGTAGGTCGTGCCCTGGAACATCAAGAGTAAAAGGCTTCAACCACCACAGTTGGGTCCATTAACCCCTGCGTGCCCTGTGGCCCTCTGAAAGGGGTTCTGGCACACTACCAGTTTTGTTCCTGGACCAGGTATCCACCATTGGATAAGTCTGAGATGAAGTTGAAGGACAAATCTCCGTGCAAAACAAGCAGTCCAGATTGGAGTCTTTTCCTCGTTGCTGTCGCTCCAGATAGAGATCATGTAGCCAGCTCTCAAAAGGACCGACTCTGCACCAGTCATTCAATTCTGGCCCCATTCCACAGCTGGAGCCAAATTCATCCTGAGTTTCCCAGGCTGTCTTCAGTTTTGCAGCAGGTAGAGGCCTTCAACGAGGCAGTACTGCAGCTTTTTCAAACGATCCCTGGTCCCTGTTGAGCACCTTCTGGCCTCATGAATCTGTTGGGGCCTCAAGTTGGACTTCAGTCGCAGCGCCATTCTTTGTGCTGACCGACCCCTGCTAGGTCTCTGCATGCCACCCCCACCCATCCCAGTGCTCAGCTGCACTTCTGCTCCTTTGCTGAATGCCACACTCACACTGGTACTGACTGGTTTGACACACACCTCTGCTCCAGACGCACTTGTTCGGACCCAATCCAGGTGCTTGTTTCTGATCTGGAACAGAGTTAAGCTAGATCTTAGCCATTGTCTCATATTGAGATTACTAAGTTACTAATAGTGATGTGGAAGGATTCTCAGGCAGTGCCTTTGCGCTTGACAGCAGCATTTGTAGCACGCTGAGAGTTTGTCCGTCTTGAACCCTGATGCAATTCAGGACCTTCAGAATGTTCCAAATGACGAGGAAGCCGACCTATTGTTGCCCTCTCATTGTTCTGATTCTGGCTTATATTTAGACCTTTAAAATAATAGTGGCCTTGATACCACACCAGAGAAATGTTGAGCTCCCCATTGGGGAACGCCTACTGAAGGAAGCACCTTCTTTGAGATTGTGGTCCGTAGAGCCACAGAAGAGTTTGAAACCACAGTTGCTAACTGTGGAAATATATAAAGCTAATTTGTTTACAGATGTCTTGCCACTTGACCTTTCAACTTCAGATCCTTCGATATTTCTCAATCAAGCCCTTACAGAAACCCTGACGGCTGCATTGTGATAGTCATTTGGCGACACTGGTACGTTCCCCCATCTAGAGGTGCCTTAGGTTGATCTGGCCTTTTTAATGTAGCAACCTACAGTAGTAGTTTAGGCTTAAGTCATTAAGGCTTAAGAATTACCTTTCCTACATACCTGCCTGACAGACAATTAAAGCTCATTGATGAGTTTGGTGAAAGGTTTTTCTCCTATCCCAGTTTGGCCCTGGGGTCTCTGAATGCTTCCTGGTTCGTTGGGAGATACTCATGTCCTTTGGGATATCGAGAAGGACATTTTGCCTGCCCTCCGGAAGGAGTTCTGAAATGTTTCACTTAGACTGTTGTAAGATTGTGTGGACCATGCTATAGGTACTAGTGTGCTGATTCACCATGACGCCAGGATATGCAACACAGGTTTTTCTGGGGCTGTGCAGGCATCCCCCATGGGTATGCCTTTTGTTGGTTCCAAGCTGTTTGGAGGTGAGGGGTATTCAGCTCTGTTGCATTTTACTAAAAGCCTGCTACAAGCCCACTATTGGGGCTTGCTCATCATGGCCTGCCAGTACAGGCAACAATACCAGAATTTCAGGGGTTACGCCTGGGGCCTTGCTTACTGCCAGAGGCACCCATTTCAGTCTGGTAGTCAATTGAGTCCTTTTGAGGCACCAGGAGGTATGGGGGTGGCAGAGGACTGTGCTACTAACAAAAAGGACAACCCTCCACTTTCTATTCCCCTGCTGTCCCCAAGCCTTCTGATTCCCCCTTTGGGAGTTACTGGGGCCACTAGGAGACAGAATATGTTTTTATCTTCCCAGCTGCCATGCAGTTACCTGGGACTAGTGGCTCTTGCTGGTTGTTCACAAGAGGTACACCATTCTACCAGTCCACCCCAACCCCCACCTGCCTGCCACCCCCACAATTTCTCCTATTTTCACCCAGACTTTGGCATGATAAAATGTAATATTTTTTAAATAAGTTGTCATCGCTGGCCAAGGGGGCAACAAAGTCCCTAAGGAGAGGTCTGAAGGGGTGCCACTCCTGTACTCCTCTTACTTTCTGGTATCCTAGAAAAACAAGGGTCTGAGGTCACTTTTGCACTTCTGGTTCTTGGACACCTTCATGTAAACTACAAATTCAAAATGCTTACTCTAGTCCAGGCCCTCTATACCCTAAATACTGAGGATTGGATGATGTCTGTAGATTCGCAGAATGCATACTTTCATATACTTGTCCTGCAGTCCCAATAGCATTTTCTCTGCTTTATTGTCTGGTAGGAACATTTTCAGTTCCCCGACCTGCCCTTCAGCCTCACATCTGCCCTCTGATATTGATGAAGGTGATTACCATGCTCGCAGCCTTTCTTCATAGGTCATGGGAGGCATGTTCTAATACCTCCGTGACTGGCTTTTGAAAGAGACTTGGCATAGTCAGGTGTGGGCCTCCTTTACACGACCGTCTTACTGCTGTCCTCCCTGGGGTTCCCTTTCAATTAGCCGAAATCCCACCTTTTGCCATTGCAGAGGATTCCTTTCGTAGGAGCCATACTGGACATGGTGGCTTCCCCTGCAGTGAATCCGGGACATTTAGATAAGCTCCTTATGTTTCAGGCTCATCCTGTGTTTCAGTGGGGATGGTTGAGTCTTGTTGGTTCCCTAAACTCCTATATCCTGCTAGTGCTTCATGTCCTTTGACGCATGTAGGTTCTGCATTGGAACCTCCATCTGCAATGGGCCCAGCACTAGAGGCGCCTCTTGGGCAACATTTAAGAGTCTGATGAGGTGGTGGAGAACCTCCATTGGTGGATGAGGGATACCAGCTTGAACCTCAGCAGCCCACTGCTGTACTCAATGTAGTGCTCATGGTGCTGACATATCTCTTGAGTCTAGGCTAGGGAGGCCCACCTGAATGAGGTGGAGATCAGTGGCCTCTGGTGTGCATGCATCAAAACAATTTTTTGGGAGTTGTGTACCATTCGGCTGCTCTTCAAGGCCTTTCTGCCTTCCATCATGGGCACCACTGTGCATGTCATAATAGACAACACTACCGCCATGTGGTACTGCAACAAACAAGGTGGTGTTGGGTCGCATCCTATGCCAGCAAGCACAGAGTCTTTGATGCTAGCTGGACCGCAACTAGATTTCTCTGACTGTCGAACACCTAGCAAGATTCTTAAATGCCAGGGCAGACAAGCTCAGCAGATGCTATCTAGCCAACCATGATGGTGTCTGCATCTGCAGGGTTTTAGTGGGGTATTCGCCAGTGGGACATACTTTGGGTAAATGTTTTTGTTATTGCCAAGAAAACTTATTCTCAAACCATTTTCAATCTAGAGTTTCAACCTCAGAGTTTCCTGTTGGACGAGTTCCACCTTGAATAGGACTCCGGTTTTCTTTATACTTTCCCCTCTATAGGGCTGCTTCCCTAAGTCCTGAAGAGGAGCGGACTCAACTAATCCTGATAGCCCTGGAACAGGCTTGAGGGTCTAACACTCTGATCTGCTGAGCATGAACATATAACCCCCCACTCTGTCTAATAATTGAGATGATCTGCTCTCCCGACAACAGGGCAATCAATGTTCTACACCTGAACCTCACAATGTATCTCCATGTCTGGACACTGAGTGGAATGTGCTGAGTTGATTTGTTCTGCGTGCTGAAGTGGTAAATGTGATATTTGTCAGTACGTCATCTGTCTACAAATTCAATCTGTTCTGATGGATGGGTAAAGTTTATTGCCAGGTGTAAAAATCAATGCTTTCTAATGTTTTCCTGTTTGTTCTGGCTTTAGTCCAGAGGGCTTTTCTGTGAGCACTGTCATTTGTCGGTCCTTCCGTGTTTGACTGATCAGTGCTCTCTGTTTAAATAACCAGTTGTGATACATTTTTTGAAGGTGCTCAAGTACATTTTCTCCTGCACCCTTTGTTATGTCGCACCCATAATTTGGTCCTTACGTTCTTTATGTGCACACCTTTTGAACCCATTCAGTGTTCACTGTGAGACAAAGTGATGTGTAAGGGTTTGTTTAGCATCTTTTGTTCTTACTAGATCCCCCGGAGCCCATCGCTACATGCTTTTTTTTTAGTGAAATAATGGTTAATTTTGTTATCTATAGTTTCTAGTCGTATATATTTGTTTTATCTAAAAATTTACCTTGCTGAACATTGCAAAATTCTCAATTAAATACACAAGGCGCTTACAACCTCCTCCCATTTATTTATACACGCCACACAAACCCAAATATTAAGAATACAGTAAATTCGATCCATCTGAGACCACTTCTACCACGCTCTAATCCAATACTCCATTTTATCACACCCATACATTTTTGCTGCTATCTTCCACTCATACTCTCAACACACTTTTCTACCATCTGTCAATCTGCATTAAAATTTCCCACTGTGAGAAATCCTCTCCCACGTAATTTAAGATTGTGTACAGCTTTAAAGGGCAATTGAAGCCGGTGAGATCACCTTTCCTGTATACAAAGCATTCACCAATTTTCTTCCGATTACTCAGAATTAGCTACGAACTTTATGGTCACAGTTTTCCTTTCAGTACACAGGATTGTGTACATAACTGTGTGCAGGGGGAAGTGGCGTGGCAATGCGGACAGTTGCCTCCTGTATTCAGAGATCGAGACTTCTCTCTTCTTGTCCTCTTCCCTTTATATTGTGTTCCTGCTTCAAATTTATTCTGAAGGGGTTGATTTTCAGTAAGGTTCCTGCTAGGTCCTCTCTGGTTACAGGTCCTTCCAGTTTCTCTTCAAGATGGGGTAAAATATGTTACCTGGAAGACACTAAGGGCCTCATGTAGGTAAATAAATTTTACCGGTTCTTAAATACCGAGCCGTACCGAATCGGTAAATTAGAATCGGTAAGTTATATGTAGGTAAAAATTCGGTAACAGTTACCGATTCGGTAACATTCGGTAAATACGAATCGGAATTCACCGATTCGGTAAATACCGAGGTGATAATTACCGATTCGGAAAATACCGAGGTGTTATCTACCTAATCGGAAAATACCGAGGTGGTATCTACCGATTCGGAAAATACCGAATCGGTACGTACGGATTCGGTAAATAACATCACATGACTTGACGAAACAGCTAATCCTGTGCAACGACAGCCCACCCAACCAGGAACTGCCCACACCCAGGCAGGTGTACACAATTAGCCGAAGTGGCCACACCCAGGCAGGTGTACATAATTAGCCGACCCTGGAGAGGCCTGGAGTGCAGAGGAGAGGCAGGGAGCAGTTGCATGTGCGAGCGGGAAACGAACAGCATGTCCAGCCAGAGAACACAGAAAGACGGAGGGGAAAGGAGGAGGAAGCTCAAATTCAGCCCCAAGGAACTCCAGGTGCTGGTGGAGGAGGTGGTGAAGCAGCACCAGAAGCTGTTTGGGAGGCAATCCCTGCAAGTGCCTGAGGCCGAAAAGCGCAACATATGGCTGGCCATCCAGGCGCAGGTCAATGCTGTGGGAGTGACCCACAGGGACATTGAGGTCCTCAAAAAGCGCTGGTATGACCTGAGGATTGTGACCAAGAGGAAGATGGGCGACATCCAGAAGGAGGCCAGCCAGACCGGAGGTGGAACCAACAGGGCACCTGCCCTCACCGAACTGGAGGAGCTGGTGGCGGCCACACTCGAGCAAGAGAGCGTCGTGGGTCTTGGGGACGCCGACAGCTCTGCCAGAGCCGCAACACACCAAGGTAAGACGAAAGCACAGCAATGTAGCCTCCCCTACCCCTATCCCACATCCCCCATTGTGAAACGAGAATCACACTGCAGTCCACACGTGTCAGTGCAGACAGGCAATGCATTCCGGGAGATGTAGTCAGGGCAACACTAACCATGACGTAAATGTCACAGGGCAACAAGGCATGTCACGCACTCGAGGCACAAGGAGACAGAGGACAGATTGGAATGTGAAATTATTTATTGTGACGCTTGCAATGCAGCCCTTCGGGGACACTGAGCCAATGTTGTTTTTCTGTCCACAGATGTGACATCATGCAGTACAGGGCATGCTGCAGGGGAGACGGCACACCGGCCACAAAAATCACCTCTAGCCAGCACGAGTTCAGACCAGGGAGCAGGCCCACTTGCAGCCGCACCACCTACGCAGCCAGCCTCGCCGCACACAGAGCCAGCATCACCTCACCGAGAGCCAGCATCACCACCACCAGAGCCAGCATCGCCACTCATGTTCGATTCACCGGCCACATCTCCGCTTGCAGGTGTGAGAATGAGGAGGCGTCCAGCAGCCAGGCTACGAGCCTTAGACACCTCGTCAGACGACAGCATGGGCCCAGAAGACCGCACCGGGCCCCAGGAAGGGAGCCATCCCACTGTGCCCCACACCTCACAGGCAGCACAGACGGGAGCAAGAGGGCGCCGCAGGTCGCGTGTCCAGAGTCCACCAGCACCCACTGACGGCCATGGTGTCTTCTTGGGGCTCGAGGGCCAAATGTTGAAGCAACAGCGCCTGCAATCAAAGGCAGTTATGTCAGTCCAGAGGCACATGCGGGTGATGAAGACAAGCTTAGTCAACATGGACACAAACATTGGCGGCATGGCTGCGGGCATTCGGGACATGTCCCAGTCAATCCAGCAGTTGTGCAGCAAATTAGATGCTGACATCGAAGCACGGCGCCGGGAACGCCAGCGAAGGGACACTACCAGCAGGGCACTCAACCGTCTGGCAACTGCGACTTCCCTACTTTGCCGGCGCTCTGTGACGATGCAGGAGGGCCTAACACAGTGCTGCAGCGACCTGTCTCGGGGGATGGTGCAGGTGACAAGTGCACTAGGGGTGCTATTGAGTAGTCAGGCGTCGACAACTGCTGCAGGGGATGCTGCGGAGAGCATCGACACCAGCAGCAGCATCACACCCCCCGTCCCCGAAGCACGCAGGAGCAGCAGGCGGCTTGGGGTTGGCTCTAGTGAGGATGCACAGGCCGTGCAATCCACCACTGCAGCGCGTATGCGCAAACATTGATGTGGCCCTGCTTATCCACTTGCCATTGGGTGACGTAACCCTGGACATACTCATTGTATAGATGGCATATTGCCAGATTGGCCTGTTCATGTGTTCATGGCGTGGTGCCACATTAAACTACGTCATGACTTCTCACAACTCGCTGTGTCCCCTCACTTACTCAGAAATAGTTGCATGTGATCTCTGCCCGTCTCTCTCTCCCATCGACTGCAGTTGGCACTCTAGCTGCGCTGCCCTCTGGCTGGCCTGACTCATCCTCGTTGTCCTCAACATATGTTAGTTCCACATCTGTACCTTTTTTCGTGGCAAGGTTGTGCAGCATTGCACAAGTGGCAATTATCTTGCAGCAGGTGATGGGTTTGTACTGGCGTGCGCCTCCGCTCTTGTGGAGGCAGCGGAACCTGCTCTTCAGTAGTCCAAACGTGCGCTCCACCACATTGCGTGTAGATTTGTGGGCCACGTTGTATCGTCTCTCACTCTGGGTTGCTGGGTGTAGGTAGGGAGTGAGGATGAATGACCGGCATGCATATGCACTGTCGCCTGGATGAGTAAAAGGGAACCATCAGTTACATGCCTCTATACACTCTGATTTGCAGGTTTCAAGGGGCGTCACTGTTACTTACCCAGCAGGTATCCCTCTCCGAATTCTCCGGCACTCAGTCGTGTGTATATCCCACTATTCTGGAAGATGTAAGAGTCGTGGGTGCTCCCAGGAAACTTTGCAACAATATCTGTGATGATGTTCCCTGCATCACAGATCACCTGCACATTGATGGAGTGGGTGGACTTCCTGTTCCTGTAGATGTGCTCTGTATCAGCTGGTGGACAGATTGGGATGTGTGTACCATCAATACAGCCGATGACATGGGGGAACTGTGCCATGTGATAAAAGTCTGTTTTTGTTTTCTGCAGTGCAGCCTGTGTGTTTGGGAAGCTTATGTAGTGGTGCATTCTCTGCATCATGGCATCCAGGAACTTCCTGAAGAAACGGGACAGGCAACTCTGGGATACACCACCCACCGCAGCTGTCACCACCTGATAACTGCCGGATGCCAGTAGATGTAGGCTGCAGAGCACCTGCACATGTAGTGGTATGGCGTGCGCCCTTCTTGTTGGCTGGTCCAGGAGTGGGTGCAGGTCCCTTATCAGGTCCATGATGGTTTCGGGGTGTAGCCTGTACCTCTCATGTATCTCTGCATCAGTCAGCTGGAATAGTGTGATGCGCTGTCTGTAGATTTGTTCCTCCCGTCGCCACACCCTCAGTCCTGCTGCCTGTAGACGTAGGCGCCTTGCAATGACGTACATGGCGGCCATGTTGTCCACGCTGTTGCATTTTGGGATTGCTTATGTGCATTGTTGATGGTTACCACCTGCTTTCCATCCGTGTTAATTACCGACTCTTATTTACCGATTTTCCTGGATTTCTTAATTACCGACTGCTCCTACATGTCATTTTAGATTTTTACCACTTCATATTTACCACTTCATATTTACCGATTCGTTAATTGTGTATTCGGTAAATATGAATCGGTATTTTAGAATTCGGTAACTATGAATCGGTATTTACCGCCTCATATTTACCGAAAAGTGGTTTTTGGACTCCTACATCTCACTTGTCTGAATACCGGTCGGTAACGGCATATTTACCGAAAATCGGCCGTTACCGACCGGTATTTCGCTACCTACATGAGGCCCAAAGTGTAGCGGTCCTTAGAAAATCCTCATTATCCTGTTCCATGTCCAGATTCTAACCCAAAGGAAAGGTTAGTCAACCACTGATTAGTGCCCAGACTAATCTTCGGGAACACACATTCCCTATTTTCCCAATGGATTCTACGGCTTGTGGAGAGCTACAGTAGCTGGATAGAATTCTTAAGACCATTATTCTTAAAGTAAGTAGAAACCCAAGTCCATCCTTGGAAGCTATGCTCGAAGTCTGCAGACCCAGACGTACCTAGGGTTAATCTTCAATTTCTCTAGCTCAATCTATGGGTAGACTTCACCTAGTACTGCAAACAAAGGCTGTTGTTATGCAGAATCAGTAGAAACCTGATTAAGTATTAAACATTAGTACATTGTGGGTGATTGGATTTCCACAAACTTTCAGCAGCCTTCTTCACCTGAAATTAAGTCTGAACTGTGGCTTCATAGGAATGGCTCTTCTCTGTCAGATGGCAAACTATAATGCACTTTTGTGACACTCCTTAATAAAGACAGAGGGCTCTGTTTTTCAGTGATTTTGTTCCAGAGACTGGGACCTCATTCAAACTCCTGTTGTAAATTCGATTTGTTAAGGAAAAAATACACATAAGTAATACTTTTATCGCCAGGAAAGACCTGGGGAAATGAGCATGGAGAAACTTGCTCGAAAAAAAGATAAATATGGAGTAATGCAATGCCTTTACTGCCCCATTGTTTACCACAGGCAACTTTGATAAGGCCCTAATTGTGAACATATCTGAGTCCCGTAGGGTGGAAACCTCCTCTACGTATATGCCTAAGCTACTATTTGGGTTGAAAGAACCTGGTCACTGTTTTATATTCTTAAAAAGTGGTGGCTCACCTTTTTCTTCATTTTGACATTTTCCAGTCTTGCCTGTGTCCTCCACACATTTATTTCTAGTTTTTCTTCCATTCTGTTTAATCTAAAAACCAGTTACTTTATTATAATAGCTGTTAGTAGATATTTGCTTGCGTAGGGTATTCTTCTGATTCTCCATGATCTGAAATGTGATGTTTTGGTTAACCTACCTCTTTCTTATACATGCAAGGCTTGTGCTCACGTTTCTTTCAACTTTCTGAGCAATAATTTCTTCAAAGATGCTGTTTGTGTGTTTCTTATCTGAGTATGATTGTGATGGGCATCCCAGGAACAACACACACAACATACTTGTGCCTCTCTGGCTGTGCTCCTCCTTTCAGTTCAACCACTCTATACCACCTTTCTGGCAAACTGGCACTGAAGACTGTGGCATCCTTCCTTCCGAAGATTGGGACTCCTTTCCATGTTGGGCATTCTTTTACCTCTGTGCTTTGCGCCTCTCCCCCTTTCACTCCTCGAAGGATGAGAAGCTGTCCTATAAGCTTTTATATCAATCAAACCAAGGGTCATCAAGCATATAATCAACTGCTGGGTTGTAGTGATGGTGGTGTGAAGAAAGAGATGTCTTTCCAGATGAAGACCCTGTCAAAGTGGAGAGTCCTCTTCATCAAGATCTGTTCTGCTCTGTCCAAGAAACAGCCCCCAGAGTGTTTTAGGGCCCATTCTACCAGATCTAAGGCTAATATTAATGCATGGTCAACGAGTGTGTCAGTCAATACATTCCCGAAGTGCTAGCACCTTGACAGCCAATTCCAGCAGGAAGGTCACTGTGTCCACTCGATGCTGCAGGACTTTTTGATTTGAGCCCACTTGACAGGCACTCTACCATTAGGAGTGACTGTTTCAGCATGTATTCTAAAGCCAAGGAATTACGAGTATCCATCAGAAGAACTTGCATACCTTCAGTAACACAATTTCTGGTAAATACTCTATCTGACCACAGATTCTTCACTGCTGGCTTCCAACAGCTGTTCCCAACACTGTATTTGACTCTGTCTGGTGTCCCAAGCTGAGCACCCGTCGAGAAGCTGAGACGCTGAGGTCCTATCTCGCTCTTGCAGAGGCATAATACTAGGTGACTCGCTACAGCACAAAACAAAGTGAAGCATATTTGCAGCCAGCAGGGGCTGAGGAAGAACTCTGTTTCACTAAGGCAGATGATGGCTTTGCATGGGCCTGAGGTGAGCCCTGTGTGATGTGTAAGAGTGGAGCTCCCCGAAGAACCCTCTTGCCACTGCACCTGCTGTGCCAGTGCTCCCTGCAACACTGGCGCATGGCTGCCTCATTGAGGCTCTGAATCCCACTAAACATCTCAGACAGGCCCTGGCCCACTCCTTGTTGGACTGCTCAGGGAGCTGAGAAGACATTTGTGCAGAAGTAAGAGTGGGATGTGAATGAAAAATGTGGAAGGCCCTTTGAAGCAGCCCTTTCCTTCGTTGTGAGCGGCGTCCGCTTTGTACTCTGATTTAAGAACATACGTTCTTGTTAAACAATGCATACAAGGTGCTAAAGCTGGCTATTTCTTGTGAGAAAAAGAGAACTGAGGAGTTACTGCAAAGAAAGAAAACAAAACAGAAGGGAAAACAAAAGAGATCTTTCTGTTCAACAGGAGAATGCAGCTGCTTCAACTCCTGACACACTAATGCTGTACAGGACTACAAAGCACTACATAGTAATGCATAGTGCTGCAGGTATGTCTGATTAAACTCTGTCACTGAATTGTCTCTATGGTCGTCATCCACTAATCTGAATGTGTTTAATCGTGCAGAACAAAGCTGTACCCGGAAAAAAGAGCAAAGCCCACCAGGAGCACTAAATCTGCCTCAATTAAAAACATCCAACCTGAACGAGACCAGCCTGATAAAAGGCTCTAATGCACAACATCATGCTTCGGCATATCACAGAATAAGACCGTGCCAAAATGAACAATTTTAAAGTTTGCAATGAAATTATACCTAAAATAAAATTATCAAGGACCTCGGATCCAAAACCTAAAAATACTGTCATTGTTGGTACGCATAATTTAATAAAAATCATACCTGATTTAAGCAAGGCTGATTCATCTAGCACCATAGAAAGAGAAGCATCCTCTGCGAAATTGATGAGCAAAATTCCGTTGACCTCTAGCTACAGAAGCACAAATGAAACTGCTGTGAAAAACAGTAGAATGTTTGATCTGTCCAATTTGGGAGAGACTAAAGGGAATAAGTTAAGCACCTGTAATACAAAACTGTTAAAACTCAACCGTTCAACTTTAAGGCCTACAGTAGAAGATCAAAATTCCCAGTTATCCAACTTCTTAATATCCTATTTTCAAATATAGAAGCAATAAAACACTTTCCTCTTTGGACAATAAGTCTGACCTTCAGGTACTAAATAGGTGTGAAGACCTTGAGCTTCTCAGATCAGAGCGGGCCAAAATCCACGGGAGCGAAGATGATGTCTTTCCTCTCCCCAGATACCTCTCACCCCTTGCCTATTAAATATAGCAAGAAAAGGGGAGCCATCTCCGGGGAGCGCAGAGACCGGATTGAGCCACCAGGATGTTTCTCACGTGTTCTGTATGGAAGCAGGTCAGTGCGATAATGGAACCTATAGTAAGGAAGATAAACAAACACAAGGTATAGGTTAAGACATGTGACTATCTATTATGTGTGTAGCTAACCCCATCTATAAGGCACTCTTGTGTACTTTCAAACACTTACACATAAATACTATGGCAGGGAGTTCGTACTGAGTTCAAAAAAGGGTAAGCGTCACAAACTGGAACCAATGGAGTGCTTATTCCTTATTTTCCGGATAGTACCCTTCCGGTGTGTTAATAAATAAACAAGTACAGCGAGCACCAGAACTTCCACAGAGATATAAACAGATGGTGCACTTGATTCTAGCACGCAAAAGTCTTGCACCTTCTAATCACCATTAGCACACATACTTGCAAGTAGAGAGACAAAAAAAAAGAAGTAAAGGCCCAGATGTCTCTTCTCAGATTATTGTACTCACACGTCTTCTGGTAGCTTTTGGATATCAAAGGGAGCTTAAAGCAAAACAGCACGCTTCTCCCCACTTGCTGCAGGAGTGAAGGTTAATGTTTTCAGCGCTTCCTTAGCGCGGTTTTAAGGCTGCAAAGTTACTGACTTGTAGAACATGCCTTAGTGCAGCCAACACAAAATAAAGGAAGTAGTTTTCGCTCGTAAATGTCACCAGTTTCAATGGGGAGCGGTATAACCGCTAGCGCGTCCTCGCGCTATTGTAGAGAAACAAAAAAATAAACAAATGCCTTGTTCAAAACCTCGCGTCCTCGCGCTCTGGCAGGACAAGCAGGAAGGAAAAACTCAGATAGACCTTCAGCGCGACCTCGCGCTTCAGCAATCAACGGAGGAAGGAGGGAACCGAGGAAACAGCGCGTCCTCGCGCTCGAAGTCACAAAGTTCTTCAGGGATTATGGAATCCTCGTTACACCCAACGGAGTCGACGTGCAGCGAAAACAGGTTCAGAGCAATCCACGGTTAGGGCGTGGCTCAACCGCCAGGAAACAAAGCCAAGCACCTGGGAACCTTCTCTGAATGCTTATAAGTCGGTCAAGTCAGCTGCTTAATTCCCAGTGCAGTGTGGGAAAGTACACAAGTATGCTACCCTCCTGGTGCATTATGGGACAGGTAGTTCAGGCAGTACACTAGTTATGAGAAAGGATATTCATACTCTTTAACAATAGGTCATGTAAAATTGGCTCTGAGCAGGTGTAATAATCTGTTAGAGACTTTACCAGTAGCCCATCACTTCTAGAAGCGCTCATGGAAGCAAGGACCATCACCCCATTAGATAAAGGGAACGTCCTAGCTCAGTTGATTGCTCATGAAACTAATAGGCTGTGCTCCCTCTGAACTAGCAATAATCATCGTAAATTCTCGACTGCAGAAACTAGCCACCCATATACAAAAGAAACTGCTGCAAAGCTAGAGAATAAGTTGGAAGCAACCATTATAAAGCTGCAGGGCTTAAATGATAGATGTGTGCAACAAAGAGTGTCTGCACAGGAAGGTACTCACGGTATCAAAAAACATAACTTTTGCTGCGAAATTAGTTGGACAACTCCAGAAACAAATTATATTTAGAAAACCGATCACGCAGATCTAAGTTAACATTGGTGGGGTCTGCAGAGTAGTATCCTTGAGATGATCGAAGCAGTTATAGGACTAATTTCGAAACTTTATCAGATTTTAATGAAAGGGAAAAGGTTCTGACCAAAGCAATCCAACTAAAGCCAATCAAAGTACATGATGACTTTACTTTTAAATCTTTCCAGCTGTGTCATACAAGACCTCTCGGCGCCAATGGGATTTCAGACAAATGTCAGCACTTTGGCACTCAGACCCAGCTCATTCAACCAGCCAAGCTCAAGATCCTCTGGTCAGACCATTTCCACATCTTCTCGGAGATGGTAGAAGCCCACACGTGTTTGGCATCCATGCAGAATCACGGTATGCAATTACACAAACATTTTCACAAGCACATGGCTGTATTTTAGGTGTGCCTTGACTGTTTGAACAGAGCATCCCAAATGTAGCATGCAGGGGTTTAAAGGAGGATGGCAGAGTGGAACAGGGGAAAGAAGTTGGGTGTACATGGGATAACGGTTGGGAAGGGGACAGCAAAACAGAAAATGAAGGGTCGACACGATAAAAGAATGAAGCATAGAGTAACGATGAGAATTGTGACTCATTTTTTCCATTCAAAAAGTTATTTAATTTTGTTTTCTAGCTTTGCAGGGATAAACTAGTCATAGTTTTATAAATTTGTATTAAGCAGTTCTACAGATCTATAAAACTGCTTAATACAGATGTATACAATTTTAATTCAGATTAAAGCCAATTGTATAAATACTATTGTCTCTCACTCTCTACATTTATATCAAAACAGAATTATAACTTGCTAAAACCGATGCACTATTATTACACACTACGTGTACTACATATCAGAATTCATTGATTTAGCGACCTAGAATCAAATACCACCAGGTATCATTTTATTGAATGAGGAAAAAGCATTTGACCTTGTTGAGTTTGAAGTTTCCATTTAAGATTTTGGTAATTTTTTAATTACCATCCCAGCTCACAAGGTCGATTCTTATACTATATTAGGGCTTGTCAGGGCAGTTAATAATAAACAATCAAACTGCAGGCCACATTTTTCCCAACAGAGGCACCTGTCAGTGTTGTCTTCTTTCTCCAACTCTAATTACTGTGTTCATTGAACATGTGGCACAATACGGTCACTGTAAAAACTCAGTTTCCGCACTGTTTTTCAAAGCCCCGAAGTTCGAATTGTATGCAAATGATATTTACTTTGTTTTTTGCACCTGATTCTACCAACATACAATTGGTTTTGCAAGTAACTGAACAATACTTTACAGTTTTGGGGTTACAAAATTAACAAATTCAAACAGAATCGCTAACATTTAACACTACGCTGGAAAGTTAAAGAGGCAATTACAATAATAACCCCTAGAGATATATAGGAGCGTTTTTATGCAACTTCCCATGAATCTTTTTGTAAACAACTACGTCCCGTTAATGAAGAAGGTCAGTCAACTATTTTTAATATGGAAATCTCTTCCACTCACCAGGGTTGGGCGAGTAGCCAAATTGCTTATACGGATACAGAAATGCAGCAAAGAATGGCAAAATTAAGAACCTGGAACATTAATTTACTTAGTGAAGCAACAGAGAAAAAGATAAACTTGTACGCGAGATTGATAGATGATTCATGGATAAGCTGATGTTTGACTAAATTGTATAGCAAATAAATTATGATTAGCACTGTCACTTTAAAGAAATAGTTTATTTATCAGTGTTAACTTTTTATATATAACGAGGTTGCTCAGTAAAAAATATTGTATATTTTTTTTTTTAACAACACTTTTTATTAATCAAGTAGGCAAGGGCTGCAGGCCCCTGACAAACCAGGGGAAACTGCCACATAGTAAATAGCAACAACACTTGACATTTTGTCGTATAGAGGAACGATGGAGAGCTATTCATACGGCATCTATCAAGAAACCCTCCCTTCCCAACGCCCAACCCCCTCCCCCCGACTATGCAGTACCACGCATGGCATTCAAGTAGGCCCCAAATCTCCATCCGCAGGGACCGGTGCAAGGAAAATGCCCCTATAATCAGCCCACCGCTTCCAAATCTTGAAGTGTTTCCGAGGGCACCCACGCGCCCTAAAGATCGGTAACTCCAAACCCATATTGAAATCCAGACCCCGTTTCCAAACATTGAGAGAGGGAGCCACCGGGGCCTTCCACGCACGAGCTAGATCCCGCTTGGCTGTCGTTAGGCCCAGAAGCAGCAAGTGGCGCTTATAAATATTGCCCCCAATATCAGCCATAACATGGAGCAACGCCAATCGGGGGTCTACAGGGAGATCCCAGCCCAACACTTCGAATAAGCACCCCAGCACTCTCCCCCAAAACCTATACACTGCAGGGCAGTGCCAGACCGTGTGCACCAAAGACCCCACCTCTCGTCCACACCTAAGGCAGTCCGGGGAGGCAATAAGACCCGCCCGCCACAGCCGCTGTCGCGTGTAATAGGTCCTGTGCAAATACCGAAATTGGACGAGACGCAGGCGGATCGCTATACAAGCCTCACGGGGGAGGCCAGCGCCTCCCTCCAGTCCGTCTCGTCCAACGGCCCGACATCCGTCTCCCACCGTTCCCGCAGACCCTGCAGGGATGGGGCCCCATGAATCACCAAGGACCGATATATTTTAGAAACTTTCTTCTCCTGGAGATCCCCCATAAACACCTGAGCCTCAAGGGGACTGTATTCAGGAATGGATTGGAGACCCTCCAGTCTAGGGGCGAGGGCATGGCACAGCTGGAGGTATTTAAAGAACTGCGTCCGTGGCATTTGATACTCATGCTGTAAGACCTCAAAGGATTTCATCACACAGCCCTGGACCACCGATCCCAACGTAGAGACACCAATTCTGTCCCAGTCCCTGAATCCAGAGAGGGTCGCTAACTGAGGGAGGAGCCCGTTCTGCCACAACGGGGTCTCCCGGGTAAGCCTACCCCACCAGCCAATATGACGCAGAGCCCGGCTCCACACCCGAAACACCACTTGAGTGACCGGTGGCAGTGCCGCCCGCAACGCAGTCGCGTAGAGTAGGGTATGCACTGTATGTGGGTCCATGAGGCGCCTCTCCACCGCATATGCCGGGTCTCCCCTATCTCCATACCACCATTCGTTGAGGACCACTAGATGGGAGACGTAATAATAGGATAAGATATCGGAGGTAGCCAGTCCCCCATCGTACACGGACAAAAAGCAAACCTTCAGCGACACCCTGGCCAATCCCCCTTCCCACAGAAAGTGACTCAGCACCGCATTGACCCTCCGAAACCAACTGAGAGGAATCTCATAGGGGTGGTTTTGGAGCTGGTAGAGAAGTCGAGGCAGCGCCACCATCTTAAAGATGGCAGAACGGCCACAAATGGTGAGAGGCATACGCGCCCAGAGCTTAACATCACAACATACTTTCTCCCACACCGGCACCACATTGCACTCCCAGGCGGTCGTCGGTACGTCTGTCAAAAAGACCCCCAGATATTGCAGCCCTCCGGCCGCAATCTGCAGAGACGTCGTCCACTCCCCCTGCACGTCACGACCGCCCAGCACCCACAGGGTGGATTTCCTCGGGTTCATGTATAGCCCGGACGTCTCTCCAAAGACCTGCATCATGCGAAGCAGCCGCGGTCCGGTTCTACCGAGATCCGACGGGAAGAACAACACGTCGTCGGCATATAGGGCAATGAGATCCGATAGGCCATGTTCCCACTCAAACCCTGTGTATTGCGCATCCATACGAACCCAAGCGGCCAGCGGCTCCATGGCCAGGGCAAATAGGTATGGCGACAGGGGGCAACCCTGTCGCGTCCCCTGGTTCACCGGGAATCGCGCCGAGGCCGCCCCCGCCACCCGAACCGAGGCTGTAAGATCGGTATACAAAAGTGTTAAATAGGATAAGAAGCGCGGCCCCAGATTTAGCCGTTGCAGCAAGGCAAAGAGATAGCGCCAACTAAGAGAGTCAAAAGCTCTATCTATGTCGGCCAACAGGAGAGCCGCCCGAGCCTCACGCCGCTGGACCGCAGCTATCGCCACATGTGCACGCCGGATGTTGTGGCGCGTTGCCCTATGGGGCATAAACCCGGCTTGGTCCGGGTGGACCAGGGTAGGAATATAAGGCAAGAGCTGGTCCGGGTGGACCAGGGTAGGAATATAAGGCAAGAGCCGGTTGGCCAGGGCCTTGGCCAGAATCTTCGCCTCCACATTCAGAAGGGAAATCGGCCGATAAGAGGCATGTTGTTCAGGAGGACGGCCCGGCTTGTGGAATACAACAATCTCCGCGTGGCGCCAATATGCCGGCAAAACCCCCCCGCTCACAAGCATCTTCCACCACCGCATGATAATGGGGCCCCAGTTGCAGAAAGTATTTGCTGAAGAACTCACTCGGGAACCCATTCGGGCCCGGGGCCTTCCCGACGGACAAGCTCCCCAGCGCCGTCTCCAACTCATCCACCGTGAGCGGGCGGTCCTAGTCTGCGCGCGCCTCATCCGAAAGGGCTCTAGGGGGAAGATCATCAAGGAACCGATCCACAAGCCCCCCGGTTATGGTCTCCCGCTATTCGTACAGCTCCGCGTAGTATGCCGCAAAGCTGTCCGCTAAGGCGCCAGGGTCAGTCAGCACCCGGCCCTCTCTATCTATGATCCCCGGGAGGGTCTGTGCAAGATGCTGCCCCTGACACAGCCTGTAAAGCATGATCCCCGATTTGTCTCCCCACTGACAAACCCGACTTCTCGTAGCTAACCACGCCTGCCTCGCCTCGTGCAGCAGGAGCGAGGCATATGTTTGCTGGGCATATTGCAACTGACACCGCATGGCCCCACTGGATTCCCCCTGGCTACTGCTCTTGAGCTCCCGAATCTCCCGCTCCGCCTGAACCAATCCCGCTTCACGCGCTCGGCGGGCCGCCGCACTATATGAGATGTCAACTCCCCGCAGCGTAGGTTTCCAAGCTTCCCATAGGATATCAACTCAATATTGTATTTTTTTAAAATATCTCACTGCCCTCCCATCTCCCTGTTCTATGAAGTGGTCTCTTTAACATCTGAAATGGTCCCAAGTTAGCAATCCGCACACTATCCCACACAATTGTTTTGCACTCCTCAACTGAGGGTGTCAAAAGGAAAAAGAGAAGAAACTATTACCAGCATAAGGGGGTGGTGCTTATATGAGTCTCCACTCCATCATTTCTGGAGTGATATTGAGTCTGTGCGGAGCCACCGGCTTTCAAGAGCTCTGCTGAAAAAAATCTCCAGATACAATCTAGCGCCTGGAGTATATTATAAAGGTGTGGAATCTGCAGTTAACTATAGTATGCACTAGAATGGTCATTACTGAATGTAAGTAGTTTGTTATTTAAGTCATTGGCAGAGTGCAGCCTGGAAAAGAAATTGCTGTGGTCAGAAAGGGCTCAGCAGTTGGATGGGTGAATGAAATGGAGTTATGGGCAAAGTGGCAATGGTTTTTGCACATTTAACTTTAACTGCCGTGCATCCAGAAAGACTCAAGGGGTGCCTCCAGACTTGTCTGCTGAAGATGGTGTGACCTATACAGTGAGGTCATGGAAAGACAGTAAGTACTATGCACGACTGACTGAATGTATTGTCCTGTTAGGGGCATGCCTGGTGTCTGTCATCTATCCCTGGAGATAGTGTGGAATAGGGAGGATTTCCTAGTCAAGAAATATTTCTTCCCAATCCAGTGTAACAATGGTGTTCGTTCCTAAGGCTCTCCTCAACTTGGATTTCTTGGGATGATTTGATAATGATTAGTGTTTTCTTAGTAAGTACGGAGACTACCGTCTGGTTGTAATCAGCTGAAGTTAAAATGTTGGACGTGCTGGTTGTGTGGCTGTGGTTTTAAGGGCGTCTAAAATCTCCACTGTGACTAGGCTAAAGGCTACTAGGCTATGAGGGGTCTGGGGAACATGTTATCAACATACATATTTTTAAAAATGACATCTGGCCTGTGTATAACTAGAAATATCCCAACCTAGAGAGGCATGCAAGAAAATCATAGACCCCCCCCCCCCCCCCTCCTAACTTAGGTCGGGTTTTGGGAAGAGAGACGACCGTACCAAAGGTTACAAGGCACTTTTTGTAGGTTAAGTAGTGGACCATCGTGAGAAGGTTGAGTTGTCACAGATAGTATTGTTTCTGAGCACCTATAGAGCCCTGTAGGCAGCCCGGAAGAATAAGTCAAGGTTCCGATATAGGAGCGACCTTAGATGTGGTTTCACTCGTTGTGTATATTATGTCCATCGGCTGAAAGGTGGAAGTAATGGGGTGACCGTCATGGGGACTGTGGGCTGCAAAGGAAAGTGCTGTTCCTAGATCACAAGACTGAAAGATGCTTTTTTATGGAGTTACATGTTAATTCACTTTCTGTATTTTAAGTGATGTGATGGGGGTTTATTTTAAATGGGAAGGGGAATAAAAAGTCACTTGAAGGCACAGTAGCTTCCATCACCAAACGGCAAATAAAATATTGCCGTCGTCTCTAGCTGGTAGGCTGAGAGCGAAGTTAAAAAAACAAAAAGTTTTCTTTTTAAAAACCAAGGCTGCCAAGAGCAGTTGGCTCCAGCGTTTTGCAGTCGTTGGCGCAGGCTATTGTTCATCATTTCAGGAAAGGAGAAAATGCTACATTGTAATGTTTTTGTGTCGCTGCAATTCTTGTGCTAAGATTTAAAAGACTTCTAATTGCAACGGACAAGTGGGCATATCAAAGGCATTCAGAGAGGAAGACGGCTCAATTACCTTTTTGGCAGTCTGACGCACACGTTCATGGATTCTTTTCAGTATTGTCCAGGAGAGGGAGCGCAACTCTGACTTTTTTTATTGATAGTCTAAGGCAAACTGTAGTTTTAAAGAGTTACAGTGACGCCTGCATTTTTAACACCAAACTTTTATCATCAAAGACATAACTATTAAGTCTTGAAACTCTCCTCCTTTCTCCCTCTCCGTCTCAGCCCCTCTCCCTCTCAGCCCCTCTCCCTCTCTCCCTCTCACCCTCTCACCACCTCTCCCTCTCTCTGCCTCTTGATCTCCCCTTCAACCCCCTCTCACTCTCATAATTTCCTAACAGGCATCTGAGATCATTGTCTCAGTGCCGCTTTTATACGCAGATTTAAACTCCTGTGTTGCGCTTATAGTATTAAGCTGGAGGGTGGTGGGGGTGGGGGTGATAGTGGTGATGGGGGGGCGGGGGGGGGGAATAGGACTAAGATATTGGCAGAACTAGTCAAGTCCTCGAACACCATGGATGGCTAAACTATTGACTCCTAGCTCGGGTACCCCCTATGTTCTACCCCAGTACAGGTACGGTCAAACATAGCAAGCTAGACAATGTCCATCGTTCAAAGGTCTGAGAACATGGGTGCTGGTGGATAAGCTCAACTGGGGTTTAAAAAAAAAAACACCTTTCTTGCAAAGTGATAATTCGGAAACTTTGGAGCTGCCCCTTGTCTGCTCCAAATAATGCCGCATTCGGGCATTGTGGTCTGCACCCCCTGAGAGGCGACACAGGCTCATCACCTTTCTCCCATGTTCGCTGTGCGAGGAGGTTGACTGTGATATGAATTTCTTCTATTTTAAATAGGATTGTACCAGTGCCCATGTAAATAAAGGCCTGCACAGGCTTGAGGGGAGAGTTACCAACTTTAAAATTCTTGACCCATTTATGTGACTTAAACATCATGAGTTTAGCTTCGATGGTGTTAACCAAACCCTTTAGGCTACAGAACTCATCACATTTATATAAAAGTATTTGTTGGCTGCCACATGTCTTGGAAACCAATAAAGTATCATTAGCAAGCAAGAGGGTCGCATTTGTATGCCCACCTATGCTGTTAGCAGCACTGAGGCAATCACTAACCTCCTTTACTACCAGATTCATGTACAAGGAAAACCACTCCTAGTCAATGAGGCAGACGCTTTGGCAGGGGCAAGCTTACTGGTTTCTTCTGCTGGTCCCCACTGTAGTGTAGCAAAGTTCTCATTGTGAAACTTTGCAAAGATATGCAAGAGACCAAGTGGTATGCTCAAGCCTTTTAAGAAGCTTCATTATTGATTCGTGGGTGCATTATAAGAGTGATTGATGGTGCTTGTTTTCTATTTAAAATACTGAAATTAAAACAAATAAAATGATCCATGGTGGAATTTTGATCAATGGATGAGTCGCTCCCCTGACATCTAGTTGATCTGTTAAAAAAAGTACCCACGCACTTATACATTTGAAACTGATCTAGAGGAATTTATAGCATAGCATTCAAGTAATCTCTGAATTTTAGGGTTGTCTGATCAATCAGGTTTCAGAAGCGGTGGTAGGCATTCCTGCCCATTGATTATGATGATCTTCTCTTGATCCATGTGGTGTAGGTCTGTAACAGTCACATTACTTGTGGTGCTAGATGCAAAAGAATAACTGAGGGTCTAACTAGGAACAAATCCTTGTTTGCAATCTGCACTTTAAGCTGCTGCTGTTTACTGTTTTCTACTGTCTTCCCCTAATAACATTTAATTTGTTTCCCAGTTTCTAGCTGAAAGTTAGGAAAAACTTGATTACCAACAGGGAAGTAGGGAAGGTTGTCTGTTTGGTTGGTGGGATCAGATTAGGGCAAATGGTGGTTTGATGGATTGTACATTATTTATGCCATAGCCAGATTTGGCCCAATTTCTTGATTTTTTTTTTTTTATTTTTTTTTATTTTTTTTTCTTTTTTGCTCAGCTTCCTCAAATTATTTGTTGTGCGCAGTAAAAAAAAAAAAGTACTCCTCAGAGGAAAAATGCACAGCAGTGATCTACTCACTTTGTGGTACATTACAAGCTCAGTTTACAAGTCGAGAAGATTTCCATTTGCTACCTTGGGTGTTGTGATCTTCCAATACTCCCTTCGCTGTGTCTTCGGGCGCTGTAGAGGCATCACTCGGCATCTCATTGCATCTTGTATCTCTTCTGCAGGTGGCTGCTGCTGAAAGCTGGTCATTTTCTCTTATCAAGTCCCCTATCTTGTTGTGGGTGGGCTATATGCAGTGGGTATAGCAAGCCAAATTCTGACACCCCAGCTAGTATAACCCCTACCTGGGATTCCGAGACTGTAGCTTTATACATTATCCCTCAGTTCAGTCAAGCAAGTCACATGGCTACATGGTACAAATCTAATCTTTTTTGTATCCTCTGTCCTTAAAGACGAGAAATTGGTCTCAAGTATGTCAGGAAAGTGTACTGCTATTTTGGACCAAACTCTTTTGAGGTATTGTGCTTGTACAAGACGTCCACTATCCTCCTCAACTCCTCCAACTGCATCTGAATATTCTGCACCTGGGACAATAGAGACCAGGATATAGTATCTTAACGTTTTAGCTATGATGCTATTTGCCTCAGGGACACAAAATAGAGGGAAGCGTCTTCATCATCACATCCAAATCCTAATACAGATGCCTTGGCCATCCATCCTTACTCACAGTGAGTGTGAACGTGCCCAATACCATCTGGCTAACCAACTGATCGCCTTTGTCTTGCATGCCATCCAGGACCTGTGGTGCCTCAAGGTTTTTGTAAGTGATCGACATCTCTGGCAGACTGTGTGTACTGACATGCTATTACCATTGCCAACAGTCCCTGGAGTTGTTAAACCCCTTCTTAGCTAGTACAATCACTTCCCCCAAGATAGATGCATGCAGGATAGATGCATCCAGGGTAGATACATGCAGGGTGACTGTGCTGTGGACTCTTGATCACTCGTTCTTTCTTTTTGATTATTTAGCTCAAGTCCTGAAATGTTCAAAATAGACAAATGCAACAAATCCTCAGACTCACTGAACTGTCGCCCTTGGTCAGCCTTTTCTGTGCTGCTTTTTTTAGCTAAACATATTGCAAATGCTTAGCTAATCAAAACAGACCAATCCTTGCAAGCTCTTGCTCGTACTCCCATCAGTCTGGTGGTCTGATGATCTTACAATCTGGCAAGCAGAGTTACACCAATGTCGATGGTGACTTTCTCTAGTCCCGTCCAAAACATCACCGCAGTTTCATTTGCACATTTCGAAGGTTTTTTCCAACATTTTATCCCATTGCCCAGGCTGCAAAGCTGCAAACAGGATAAAGCTAGAGGGGGAGGCAGGGTCCGCAAGATGCACATTCCTCTCCCTGCAACGACGCTGTGGCACAAAATTGGCCCCTAACAATCCCCAGCAACCAGCCGCCACCTTCAACCACCAACGATAGGCAAGTGGAGCACCAGTGCGGTGGCCTGGCAGGATATGAAGTCCCAGTATGCTGAGAGCAGAATCTCTCAAGAAACACCCAAAAGGCTGCGCAAACAACAGATGCCAGCTGCAGCCGCCAAATATGTTCCCAGCAGTGGTTCATGTAGTTCCGCTCAAGAGCATGCATTTGTAGCTCTATTCGTGAGGCTCTTTCCTCCAACCCTGCCTTCAGTTCTCTTGATTTCTCCAAGCCTGAATGATATGGCTCTTGGTTGGGGCTCCCACAGGACTATGGTGACTGGTCTTCTCTATCCACCAACTCCATCCAAGGACAGAGTAAATACTACAGTTGAGAACGAATATTTGGTGATATGGTGGGCTCTTTGGTACTATTTTTTTGAGTTGCTATTTTTTTTGCACCCGATCATGCGGTGATCCTGTGACAAGAAGCGTAGCCACTGGGTACTTTGTTCGTGTTTTGCTCTGCAGCTATTCTTTTTTTTGTTTTTTTGGTGCTACAGCTTCAGGCCTTTTCTAAGATAACATTTCATTCAAAAGTTTCCTCTTCTGCCCTGCCCGAATGTTAGTGGTCAAGTGAGGTAGGGAATTTGTAAATATGCAGACCCACCGCTAACTATCCCTATGTTGTAACGGTTGCCCAATGTACAGAATGTACAGAAAGACTCTTTTTATCTCCTCTTAACTCTTCCTAGGATGACCCTCACTGAGCATAGTGCAGCTTGCACCGGTCAGGTAGGCAGACCATTTCTCTCTTATCAGTCACCGTTCCCTAGAGGATCAAATGTCTGTGATAGGACAACATACCTGAGCATCACCATTTTCTCGCTCTGTAGAATGTTGGGTTAACATTTTCTGGGGAGGTTCGACTGGTTCCTTTTGATAGCGAGTGCAGGGACATTTTCTTCTTATTCCGTAGGAGGGGGGTGGATACCGAGGAAAGCCACAGGTGGTAGATGAAGACCACCATGACGGCAGGAAAGGGGAAGCCTTTCTTTAAAAGGGGGATGGGGTTTCACAGAGTGGAGGACAGACTTTTCTCGCGTCTGAACTCCCCCAATTCAGGCAAGGCAGGGAGAACTGTACGGAAACCCATTCCACTGACCGGATTCAAATATGGATGTTGGAGTTTGGAATAGATGTAACCTTTTTTAAGCCATGCATTGCTGTTCCCCACTGCAGCGCAACAGGAGAACAGTGCAGCATCTTTACAGATGCCAATTCTACTTCAAGGCCAGTGAGGTAGATCAATGGGGGAAAGGTTGGTGTTGGTTAGGGGTAGCTATCCGCTCTGCGAGAGCAAAAGGATTGCAGTGCATTCTCCTCAGAGCCCCTATTTCTTCTTCCAAGTACACAGGACTGCTCAGATGGCTGGAGACTGTGGGGAACTAAGATTGAAAATGAAGAGACAGTCTCCTGATCCTGAAAGAAAAAGGATTGGTGTATCAGCTTGGAAAAACCACTTCTAATTCTTAATGGGATGTATTTTTCACTTATGAAGGCATAAGGGCAGAGGATTGAAGAACCAGCTATAGGGAGTTGCAGGGTTATGTATATTTAAAAGTGGGACATGTAGAAAATGTATATTACCATGTCTCTACAGTGACAAGGCCCAAGAAGCTATTTTCACAGTGGCAGGCCTAGCTGCCCTGTGTAGAAAACCAGAGTGCTGATTAAAATACTAATATTACTAACTCAGGAAAGGGATCTGCTAGAAAAATAATGATACTACCTCCTACTAATGAAAGGTCATGTTCCTCAACTATATACCTTCAAGCTGGGGCATAGACCAGAGCTGTAGCAAAGGATAATGCGATATGTAAATAACCTAGCCAGAGAAATAACAGTAGTAGGTAGAGTTAGCAGGTCGCAATGTCTAGGTGCATGTTCGAGTTGGAGAAATGTGCCGTAAATAGTTTTGAACTGTTGAACAGCAGTTACAGGACCGTTTGTGATCACCAGATAATGAGTTTTAAGAAGCTGTACTGAGAATGGGGCTTAGGCCCTGCCCACACGTGTCGTCTACAATCTTTTGATTGGGTAGAAGATGTACGCTCCCACTGGAAGAGTGTGTGTATTGTACATTTTGCATTGTTGGAAAGCTTATGGTCGATACAGTATGCCTGGGTTGATTAGGTTGAAAATTGGGAAGACTTATATGAAATGCCATATGTCTGATTTTATAAAAAGAATGATGACAAAGGCATGACTCCTTTATTATGAAAACATTGGTTACTTGCAATAGAATTTTAAAGGCGGATTGCTATTTCACTTTTTTTTTTTTAAGTTCAAAAGGTCTTTATTAGAGAAGTAAAGGTATCAATACATAAGAAAAGACTAAAACATGACAGCAATATGATAAGTAGAATAAACATGTCCGTGAAAATAAACATGAAATTAAGAGATAACAATTAAATGAGGCTATATAACACAAATCAGTACTGGAAATAATATGCAATAAAATGAATTATGGAAAATGCAAAGGAACAAAAAAGGTCACTCAGGGAGGCTTGGGGACCTCCTGCTGAAAGGGAGGCAAATGAGAAGAGCGCTTAGCGCAAATATCAAGGTACAAAGTCACAGGTAGCCAAAGGTCATGTCGTTTTTTAGCCAGATTAAGGGGATAGATAAGAACGGTATCTAGCCTGTGATTATGACATACATTGTACCACCATGCTCTAAAAGAGATATTTGCAACATTTTTCCAATTTACAGTAATCTGCTGGAAAGCAACAGCTAGCAACAGGTCAACAATCTGCACATTAAACTCAGCATCTGCCCAGCAGGAAGAGAGACTTCCTAAAAAAACATTGACAAAGGAGAAGGGAAATGTAGTGTGAAATATGGCATTAATCTGAGCCCAAACTTGTTTCCAAAAATTGTTCACAACAGTGCACGAAAAAAGCATGTGAAAAAGAGTAGCCTTGGGTGTCAAGCAGGACCAACAGTGATCAGGGACTAAAGGAAATCTCTTATTCAACATATGAGGGGAGAAAAGAAGTCTGTTGTAAATTTAAAAAAGGGTTTGCGTAAGGGAGGCAGCTCTGGATGATTTGCGAAGTTTGGTCCATATTTTATCCCAAAGAGAGGTGGGCCAAGAGATATCAAGATCAGATTCCCATTGTTCCTCTACCGTGGATTTTGGCCTAGGGGTGAGAGTCTTGTGAAATAAGTGATAAATTAACGAGGCAGTATTATGAATGCGAAGCAAGGAGTGGAGGCGTAGAGTGGGGTTGGAAGGATCGGGTTGGGCAGGAGAAATGGAAAGTTGGGTATAGGTGGACATAACTGCATTCTTCAGCGTAAGGTATTTACGGGCAAAGGAGAAGGGGAGATTGAAATTATGGCAAAGAACGGAGAAGGGTAAGAAATCAGAGCCAGAAAAGAGGTGGGATACCCAGATCAGTCCTTTTTGTCTCCAAGATTTCCAATAAAAGGGCTTGTGATTAATGAGAATGCTATTGTTATACCAAATGGTGGTATTAAGAAAATCGGCTACAGAGGAGGGAGGGCTTGGGGAAGTGGAAAGAAGAAGCTTGGTGGTGAATTTGTGGATGGGAGTGGAGATGAACTGGGGTTTGCGAGAAAATGAGAGATATTCAGCGAAAGTGAAGGGGGATAGAGAAAGGCGCTCAATAACAAGCCATAAAGGGGGAGAATCAGCAGGCTCTCGCAACCAAAGGGAAGCTTGTCGTAGAAGGAAAGCTTTGTGGTAAGTGGGAAAATCTGGAAAATTAACCCCAACCTCTGATTTGGGGAGTTGTAGTCTATGCAGGGACATACGCGGTTTTTTGCCTGACCAGAGGAAGGAAGAAAGAATAGTGTTGATTTTCTTAAAAAATTTAGCGGAAATAGGAATTGGAATATTGGAAATAGTGTAAAGAACTATTGGGGAGAGCATCATTTTAATCGTGTCAAGGCGACCCCACCAGGAAAGGTAAAGCGGGTGCCACCTGGAAGTAAGGTCAGACAGTCTCTGGGTACACTTGCTAAGGCATAATGAGACAGTGTCTGAAAGGGAGGGGGTAACATGCAACCCAAGATATTTGATATGTGAGGTACTCCAAGTGAAATTGGACGCAACGAAATCAGGTTTGAAGGTGAATTTTGTGAGGGGTAAGATTTCACATTTGTCATTGTTCAACTTATAACCGGAAATTTGGGAGTACTCATGGACTTCAGTTAAAAATGCAGGAATGGAGATGGCAGGGTTGGAAATAAAGAGAAGGACATCATCCGCATAGGCAGCAAGTTTAATGTTGGTTTGGGAACATTGGAAACCGTGCAGGTTAGGATTTTTACGGAGTTTTGAGAGGAAAGGTTCTAAGGCCAGATTAAAAAGGAAAGGGGAAAAGGGACATCCCTGACGAACTCCTCTGCCTAAGTTGAAGAAAGAAGAGATTAGGCCATTAGCACAGACCGCCGCTCTGGGATTGGAATAAAGAAAAGAAACAAAGGAAATAAAATTAGGACCAAACCCAAACCATCTGAGGGCGGAAAAAAGAAAAGTCCACTCTACTCTATCAAACGCTTTTTCTGCATCCAAAGCGATTGCTGCTAACGAGTCCTGGAATCGTGATGATTTGGAGAGGACATTAAACAGAAGTCTAGTATTGTCTGTGATGAAACGACCTTTAACAAATCCAGACTGCTCTGGGCCCAGTAATTCAGGAAGAAAGGGGTCTAGTCTTATGGCAAGGGATTTAGCGTATATCTTGTAATCAATGTTGACTAAAGAGATTGGTCTATAATTCTTGCAATACTGGGCGTCTTTTCCTTCTTTGGGTATTATGCATATGTAGGCGTCTGAGAAAGTGCCAGAGGAAGTACCACTAAGGACAAAAGAATCAATAAGAGAATGTAACCTGGGTAGTAGTAATTTAGAGAAGTGCAAATAAAATTCAACTGTAAATCCATCCGGACCCAGAGCCTTATCCTTCTTAAGCGACTGTAGTGCAGTGTGTAGTTCGGAGCTGGAAATGGGTGTTTCAAGAGTTGATAAGTCAACAGGAAAATTGGGGGGAGCCTAAATGCTGGAAAAGAAGGTAGCAAGGGATTGGGGAGTAGGGTGAGTCTCAGAAGAGTAGAGCGTAGCATAAAAGCGGGAAAATTCCTCTAAAATATCAGCATCCGTATGTTTTAAAACAGAATTAGCATCAAAAACAGACTCAATATTCAGTTTGTGTTGCTTAACTTTTAAATAGTTGGCTAAAACCTTCCCCGCTCTGTTCTTACCCCCATAAAATTTTGAACTAGATTTCAACAGAAATAACGAAGCATCATCAGTGGATTGTTTGTTAAATTGCATCTTAGCTTCAATAAGAGTAGTCAAACTTTTCTGCGAATGGGAGGTATAAAAGGAGTGCTCCAGTTTTTTTATCGCAAGGAGGAGATCACTGGTACGCTTACGAGCGATTTTACGCTTTTTAGCTACAAAATCAATGATGAAACCTCTGGCTGCAGCTTTGTAAGCGTCCCAAATAACATGCTTGGGCGTATCATTGATGACAAAAAATTCTGTGGTAAATTCAACAAAGGAGGTTGTGAATTTGGGATCAAGGAGGAGAGTGTTATTAAAGCGCCAACGCTTTGGCCCAGTGGACTTGGGTAAAACATCAATATTAACCAAAACAGGGGCATGATCAGAGAACAAAATGGGGCCAATATCGGCGTGAGTGAGGGACTGAGAGATATGATGGGAAAGAAAAATATAATCAATGCGGGACTGGGATTGGTGGGATGGGGAGTAAAAGGTAAACTCTTTAGTAGTAGGATTGCATAAACGCCAGGCATCAACGAGTTTGTGCTGGGCCACTGCCTGAACAAACAATTTATGAGATTTATTAGGGACATAGGATGCTTTGGAATGCCTATCCAAAAAGGGGTCATGAGGTAAGTTGCAGTCTCCAGCCATAATAAAATTATCATCAACGTATTCAGAAATACGAGAAGCCATTGTACTCCAAAAGGCGGGGTCACCACCAGTAGGTGCGTAAATGTTGAAGAGGGAGATGGGAATACCCTTCGAGGAAAGTTTGACATACAACCATCTGCCCTCGGGATCTGACTCAGAAGACAAGAGAGAGTGAGAGAGAGATTTGCGAACTAACACCGCCACACCATTTCGTTTACCATCCCCAGGGGCAGAGAAAACATCACCAACCAAACCCCTCTTGAGCTTAGCTGCTTCAACATCAGACAAATGTGTTTCTTGCAAGAAGGCAATGTCTACATTCAATTTGGCTAAATGCGAAATAATTTTTTGCCTCTTAATGGGAGAGTGAAGACCTTTAACATTCCAGGATACAATACGTACTGACATTAAAGATAATTAAAAGAATAATGCAAGGAGGGAGTAAAACATTGAGAGAAAGCCTCGTGAAAAATAAAAGACGTAAGAAAAAGAAAGAAAGAAGAAGAATAGAAAAGAAGTGGAATGGACAAGAGCAGGAAGAGGAAGAGAAGATCTAGAGATACCATAAAGATAGAGGAAAACCAAGGTGTGACTGAGATCAGTGAAACGACAATGAGATGTATAAAGAGAGAGAGGCATGACCGAAAAAGCCAGTAAACTACAAGGATAAGGAAGGAGAAAAAGAGGGAAGCAGAGAATAAGCACATAAAAGGTATTGACACCAATAAACCTGAGAAGATGAAGAAAAAAAACAGAATAGGGAGAGACAGAACAAGAACAGACATATCAATAAAGGAGTAAGGGGTACTTACAAGGGGTAACTCAAGGAAGATACGATCAGGAGCAGGGATAAGCAAGGACGTACGTGGAGGTAAGGGGAGGGAGGTAGGGCCAACTGAAGAAGGCAGGGCACTCGGGGTCAGTGGGACGTCCAACCAGGGAAACAGGATGAAACGCACAAACAGTGATCTGTAGGGGAGGAAGAAAGGTAACATAGTTAGGCAACGGCGGACGACAGGGGCTTAAAACATGCAATAAATAGAACAAACCAAGAAATCTCAACTTCAGTAACAAATACTGCAGTAAAAAAGATACAATCATCATAAGAACATGCATGCGTAAGAACAATTGGATTAGAAGAATCTGCAAACAAAAGCAACATAATAGAGCTTCGGAAAGAGTCATGGTGGACGAGAAGAGGAAGAAGGACCAGAAAGCTCCATCTCAGACTGGCCACAAGAATTCAGGAAACTTCGAAGGCGTGTGGGCTCCTCATATGTCGTAGTCTTATTATTATAAGTGACTTTGAATAAACAAGGATGGAAAAGGCCATATCGAGCACCGATGGAACGAAGCTCAGGTCTCATGTCTAAAAAGGCCTTACGACGATTCGCCGTAGCTCTGGCATAATCTTGCGCAAAGAACAGGGTGAAACCCGACCATGTGAGGCGAGGAGAAGCTCTGGCCGCGGAAAGAACTTTCAGTAGATCTGTGTATTCCAAGAAATACATTATTACACCTCTAGGCTTCGCTGGTGTGGAGAGAGATGTGGATGCTCGACCAAGCCTGTGGGCACGCTGGATATTGAGTGGGGTATCCTCAGGCAAGTGCAAGGGCTTGGGAAGAAAAGACTTGAAGAAAGTGATGGGATCACTCCCCACAGCCCTCCACCAGGCCGTAAAGGTGAAGATTATTGCGTCTATTTCGGTTTTTCAAGTCCTCCACCTGCTTCTGGAGAGAGGATAACTGCGTATGCATGTAGGTGACCTTGGCTGCAGAATCTTGAAGAGAGGAGACATCACGTTCCACCGAAGACATTCTTTCATCCATCACAACCCAATTGTCAGTAAGAACCTGCAGCTTAGCATTGGTTTCCTCCATAAAAGGACGCAAGGCCCGTATCTCTTCAAGGAGTAGCTCCATTGAAATGGTCGAAGAAGATTTAGGAGGCGAAGGCGGATCCTTTTTTAACCTTTTAGGCGTCATTTTTACTGAGGACTGTGAAGAGGATTCCATATTCGACGTCGTTTCACTGGTAGAAGACTGAGACGCTTCTAAACGAGCCAATTCCGTGAAGAGCTTAGAATTTTTAATATAGTTGCGCTTTTGAAACTTGCCAGAACTTTCAGCCATCAAAGCATCCAAAAAGTGCAAATTTAAAGACAAAAACAAGTATTATGCAGGTTCCGCTGGGCGTAGAGAATAGAAAAAAGCACTGCCAGGAAATAGAAATGAATAATCAAAATGGCTGCCAAAGTTGAGGAGAGCAGAAAATGTAAATTAAATCCATGGAACAGCTGCGTGGATGGTGAAAAAGAGTAGTTTTACAACATCCCTGGCGTTGAGAATGCTGGGAGTAACGTAGGAACCATGTAACAGCCAGAGAAACAAAGCACGATAAAACGCGCTGCTGAGGCAGTTCAGAAGGAGGGAATCCAAAATGGCGGTCGCGGCCGATTCAGAGCCGCCACCGGGAAGGAAAATAGGCAGCAAAGTCAGAGGAGGTCCGCCATGGTGTGAAAAAAGGGTTTAAAGCATGCCTGATACCTTCATAAGGTACACGCTACCTTTCATGGCTCGTGTGGTGAACGCGAAACGCCGAGGAGCCCTGGCGCGGACGGAGCCCCTACGCCAGCGCCGCCATCTCCTTCGGGCGCCTAGCCACGCCCCCCGGTATTTCACTTTTAAAGGTAGTCAAAGGGTATGTTTTTGTTTTTTACATAGAATCTCACAGATTACTAGTATAGGCAAGGTTCAGGTGCTAGTTCCCATCTGTGGCAAACCCCAGGGGTAGACTGTACTTTGATAGTTTTGGGCCTTCTTAAGGAATTGTATATTGTTTTGCCAACTGTAATTTTGCACCTATTTATAATGTCATGACTTTGAGCCTGATGTTTGTGTATTGAGAAATCTTATGCTCAATACAGTGGGCCTTAACTGATAGTTGTGATGTGACACAAATAAGGGCTATAGGCCTGATTGGTTAACTGGGAATCATTCGGATGCCATTTGCCTAATTTGGTTATTGTGAACCATTACTACAAAGGCAGTAGCAAATCGTGTGTTTAAAGCCAATAAGGGGTTGTTATTACACTGTGTTAACGTTTTTTGTGTTGGGTTTGAAGGTGTGCACTGTGGTAATCCTTTGTAGGCTTGCTTAGTATGGGGTTGTACGTTGCTTTGCAAAGTTAATTTTGTGCATAATTGTAGTTTTGAGTGTAAGCCGGATGTTGCCTTGTGTAGGTCTGAATTTGGTATAGTAACAAACCAATAATGAAGACTGTTGGCTTGATTGGTTCATTACAAAACGTTGTTAAGTTTGGTCTGTTTATATTAAAATGTTAGGGCGAAGACAGTACTCCTGATTTATTGTGAAACACATATGCTGAAGCCAACAGGCCGTTAAGGGTAGATTGTTATTACACTATGGTGAAAGCCTCTGGAGAGGAATTTTGTTACATTCTCAAAATTCAGTATGGTAGGAAAGGATTTTGTTTTTGTTACCACCTTTGACAAATCCTAGGAGTAGAAGGTTTTCACTGGGCAAACCCCTATTAGGCCTTCTAGGAGCAGTTGTATATTGTTTTGACACCTAATATTTTGTACAGATTTGTCATTGTATGACAGCAATTTGGTACATATTTCTAATTTTATAGCCTTATGCCTTATTTCTGCCTTGTGCGAAATCTAATGTGCAATTTAATAAGCCTGAGTTGGTTATGGTATCAAGCCAGTGATGATAAAGCCTGTAGAGCTGGGTGGTTCACTGAGATATTTCTATGCCAGATGTTCTGGGTCTGATCTGTTTGTTATGAAAAGTTCAGACAAAGGCAGTAGGTCTCACTTAATTGCTTAATTATTGTGTGAAGCATATGTTAACTGCAATAGGCCAGTTACTGTGGTAATTGGTTTAAAGATTGCTTCCTGTGTGATAACTACTAGGCAGCCATCTTGGAAAGTGATGACTACTAGGCAGCCATCTTGGAAAGTGACTGCGATTAGTGCACCATTGTTTTACAGTTCCAAAATGACCTACGTGTTACATCTAACACAAACCAACAGTTTGGAAATTAAAAAATATATATAACTATGGATAATGCCGTTTCAAAATGGCCAACCACTACTGTTTCATTTATTTTTTCTTATTTGTTTAGGTCTCACGTGGCGTTGCAGTGCAAAGCGCTGCTCTGCCTCCGTGAGAGATTTTGCAAGAGAGGACTTTCAGAAGAGGGCTTGAAGCCCACCCCTCATTTGCATTGGCTGGCGTCACAGTTTATGCTAAACGGTGGCCTGCCATTGGAAATGAGCTTTCTGGGTTGCCTTCCTTTGGCTTTTTGTTCCGGCCCACCCGGACTGGATCGCCTGTTTCACGGCTGTTGTGAAGCAGTTTCTTATCGCAAGGAGGCGTGTTGTATAAACAAGCCATGCGATCCAGTCCGGATGGGCCGTCTCAAAAGGAGACAGGGCGCCGCATGTTTATTTTTGCATCGGGCTTTCACTTTAAAGTGGAAGCGCGATGCAAAAATAAACAGCGGGAATGGCGAGCGCTTGGTTTTCTTGTTTAACCACCGCACGGGCTCTTTTTCAGTTTTGTTTCCCCTCATCATTTGGGATGTAAAAATATTTATTCCCACAGGCCATCAGTTGTTCGAGAGGAGCGGGAAAAGAACGGGAAACGGATTGCTCCGCCAAGGCCAATGGCTGCCACTGAGGAGACGGGAAAAGGAAGCGGGCGGTTCCTCCCTTGGGGCTCATATGACGGGCGCCTGACGCTGAGGACCATGGGGGATGGCTCGGCTTGCCTTGCCGGCCTGCGCGTCTCCCTACCGAAGATCGGCCCCTGCTCCCAGAGGATGCGTGGCTAGAGGCCACTCCCCAACTCTCCGGGCCGAAGAGCCTCCACCTCTGGTGTTGTGGACCATGGATGCGTGGGTCTGCCATGACCAGAGACCGAGCAGACCCGCCGCCCCGAGGGCGCTGAGCCGCCGCCCTCTGCTGCATGGGGCGCCGCCACCCAGGCTTCCCTCGGGGCCCGGTGCTCTCCGCCAGATGGAATTTCTTCTTCCCCTGGATCTCCTATTAGCCGCAGCGTCTGCAGTGAACCCGGTGAATGCCACTGCTCTCTACATTTCCGCGAACCGCCTGGTGCTCCACTATGAGTCCGGGGACCCACAGCACTTCTCTGACATAAACAAACTACTGCCCTTCTTCCGCCACTCTCTAGCCTGCTGCGTGTGTGGTAAGAATCACTTACCCAACTGTTTACAATCTGTATTGGGGAAGATTGGATACTCTGCATCGATATCCTTGACATCTAAAGGGATCATGTCTCTACACATGCATGTACGCCTCTGTGTGCAAGGGGTTCTCAAATGCTTTGTGTGCACTTGTTTTTGTCACGTTAACCCCTTCGGTGCTCATGACGGAATGGTTCCGTCATGACCCACGGTTGAGCTGTGCTCATGACGGAACCATTCCGTCATGACCACACCCGCGCAAGATTCCGCCAGCACAGCGGCGGAATCTGCGCAGCATCGAAGGGGTTAATGTATGTTTTCGTTGTCTATGATGGTACTTAAGTTGGCTTGCGTTTGTCTGGAGGCATAGTGTTGCTGGTGTGGTGTCGGTGGCTGCTGAGCCGTGCGTATTGGAGTTGCACAGAGCTGTGCTTGGAGTAGCTGGTTTCCGCGGGTAGTCGTGGGCCCTGTTCAAGAGCATGCAGTGCATTGAATGTTCCCACTGCAGAAGGTGACTGTTGCATGGTCTGCTGTGGATATTAGCTACAAAATGTTTGAGTGCACTTTGCAGGGTTATAACTACTGTGCCACCTGCTCCCCCAATGGGGGTAGTGGGCGGAGTGTGCAGGAGGTTACGGCTTAGAATGAGGGAAGAGAAGCCTGGGGGTGTGTCTTTTAGCTAGTTGGTGGTGGAATAGGAATAGCTGTTCAGGGGGTTTAGCCGCAGAGAACACTTAGCATGTGGTGGATTCTAGGGCTTTGTGCTGTGTAACTAGATGGCTAGTGTGAGCTGTCTTGTTTTTTTGTGGCGGGGGATCTTCACGAGATGGGTGTGTCTCTTGTGCATGGGGTGCCGCGTCACAACAGGCTCTGCTGACACATAATAACAGATTGATGTTTGTGCTCTCGGGGTCCAGTCGTGTTAACTGACAGCTGCGCATTGTGCCCAGCAAACATTCACGAAACTATTTAAGATTCTTTGTAGAGAAGAATGACTACTGAATCCAACTGTAGTGGTCAATGGCTTAGCCCACTTGGCAGGGGCGTCTTGTACCGCGAGGCCCGAGTGCCCGCAGTGTCTAGCACGGGACAGTGCTGGTGTCTGCGCCCGGGCACAGCGGAATGCTTGGTTTCTTCGGTAACTGTTGAGCAGCTCCTGCTTGGTTAGTTCTCGCAGGAGTTTCCTTCCTCACAGCATTCCCTACAGTTGTGCACTATAATGCTTTTACCATCTGGAAACCTTAATCCTTTTTAATCAGCTTTTGCCATGGCTTCCAGGATTGTCCCCTTTCTCTTTCAGATAATCTTTTAAAATTTGCAATAAAGTCTGTGTTTTGAGTCTGGTCTCAGTGGCCCGATCGTGCTTCTTGTTTATTTGGCGTTTGTATTGCTAGCAAGCGCTGTCTGGCTGGGCACAGCGAATCATTTGTTTTGTTAAATGTCCCTTAATCTTAAACGGTACCAAAAAGTACACTTACACTTCGCGTCGTTTAAGCTATCCTTCACCGTGCTAGTTCCCCCTTTAAAACAAGCAATTGCAATGCAATAGGTCTCGCATTTACGCGAGTTTGAGCTATTGGCATTGTAAATGACAATGACTTTTATTTATATTTTGGTTTATAAAACATAAATAAAAGGCATTGTCATTTACAATGCCAATAGCTTAAACTTGTGTAAATGTGAGACCGGTTTGCATTGCTGTTGCTTGTGTATATGCCCACTATGTTTAGATGGTGCCGTTTTTCTTTAGTATTTGTTTTTCACTTTTGATGAGCTTCTGTTTTTTTGTGTATAGGGGAGTTGGTGGATACAGGAGCTGGTGGATGAATGGCAGCATGAGTTTTGGATGAGTGATAGAGTGCATGTTATGGATAAGTGATACAGGGCATGCATCGTGGGTTATTCAGTGCCTAAACTCACCAATGACTGAAGAAGTACTTTGAATATTAAGCTAGAGCTAGTAGTAGCATTACCAGTGCTTGTGTGTGTGCTTTGTAGAATCGGGTGTTACAAACCATATCTGCAAAAACAGTTTTTTTTAAAATTGTATTTAATTTGTTTTAAGTATTCCCCAGCGTTCACCATACTGCGCATAGATGAGCACATTTAAAATCCATGTTTTTTTTTGTATTTGGTCTAAAATTGCCAAAGTTAAGAACTAAGGATGAATTCTTAAGTGCCCTTTGGATAGTGCAATATAACATGATGTTTTCGTTCGCTGGCATAAACACTGAACACTGCAATTTTATTCTGGAAATGCCTGCCTACAAGTGGGATCGTTCATGCCGTCTTGCTTGCAGCCTGGAGCTACATTTTGTATAAACAATATTGAAAAACAACGGAATCCTTTAACCGAGTCCAGCAGAAGCTGCTGGGTGTAATTTTCGAGGCTGATGAGAGTAGACCCCTTCCTGTTCTCTGGAGCTCGTTGTGATTAAAGCCATCATATGCAATGCACCACAGAACCTTTATTCTTTCTGATTGTATTGGTACCAAGGAAGAAGGAAAGTAAAACTGGGGAGAAGGTCAGATGCTGACACGAGGGCATGCAGACCTAGGCAAGTGTATTTGCAGATGGACATTGAGAAGCAGGCCTCTGGGACTCCAACATTGGAGTGTTGGCTCTCAAGGAAACCTCGGAAAGCAGACACTGACACTTCTACATGGAGGTTGGTCCTTTGGGACCCGGGCATTCAGACAGACATGTGGGCACTGCCAGTGGAACACAAGCACTGGGAAGGTGATCAGTTATTGGGAGAATAAGCATTACTCCTTTGGTCTGTCAGCATCATGGATCCATACAGTTTGCAGACCCTCCACTTTACAAATACTTCCTGGATATATTAGGACTATGGTGTCGAACAGGTGGCTCTGTGAGTGAGTCTGTGAATGGAAGAAAGTAAAGTCAATGTGTAAAGTAGTATGGGCCTTTATAACTAGAATTGGGTTATATTGGGTGCATTATTGTTATGTTAATAAGTCTTCTAAAGCGCCCAATTACTCAAAGGTGTCTTGGCGCTGGCTTTAATAATGGAGAGAGATTAAACAGATATGTATCCACTAACAAGTGCTAAGAAGCCAAGTCTTCAGCTGTTTCCTAAAGCTCAGCAGGTTGGGCACATTTTTAATGTGTAATGGTAAAGCAATCCAAGCTTTGGCAGTGCCTAGAAAGAAGCTCCTGCCGCCGCAGGTGGATTGTTTAAATCTGGGTACAACAATGTGTTTCGCAGAGGTAGATCGTAGAGTTCTAGCTGGGATGTACCAGTTAAAACTTAGTTGAAGACAAGTGGGACCTAGGCCATGAAGTACCTTGTAGGCAATGCAGAGTGCCTTAAAAGTGCACCTCTGTCTGATAGAGAGCCAGTGCAGATTTTTGATGGCTATGGCTACGGATTGATATTTAGGTGTCTTCAGCACGAGCCTTGCTGCCGCATTTTGTTCTTGTAGCCTATTCATAATTTATTGATGCGCAGTGAGTAACAGGACATTACAATAATCCAGCTTAGACACAACTAGTTATGCAATAATAGTTTTTTGCAAGTGCAAGGGGATAAAAGGCAGGATCTTTTATAGCATTCTCAAAGTGAGAAATACTGAGTATGATAGGGCGCTGACGTGATTTGTATAGGTTAGTTTGTGTTCAGTCAGAAAGCCCAGATTTCAGTCCTTGGTAACAGAAGCCGGCATAGGGCCCATTTCTGCTGGCCAGCATGATGGTGTCCAGAAGGATTTTTGTGCTCCAAAGAGTATTACTTTGGTTATGTCTGCATTTAATTTGAGGCAATTCCTGCTCATCCAAGAGTTTACTACCTGCATGCAGTCACAAAATCTGGCGCTTACTCCTGAATCATTTTTGGCCAGTGATACGACAGTCTGAGTGTCGTCTGCACTGGACGTCCAGGAAAAGCCAAAGCTTTTAATTAGATTGCCAGGGGTGTGATATAAATATTAAATAAGGTGGAACTGAGTGAAGAACCCTGAGGAACACCACAGGGAAAGAAGAAAGCTTGAGATTCGAACTCACCAAGTCTGACGGACTGTTCTCTGTTAGAAAGAAAAGATTTCAATAGGTCCCATGCAGTGCCGCAGACATTGATTTTGGATAAATGGTGTAATAGCACTCTGTGATCTACCGTATCAAAAGCGGCCGAGAGATCAAGTAGTATAACTGCTGCCCCACGGCTCTGATCGAGCACCTGCCTGATCTCTTTGGTTGCTTTGATCTAGCCTGTTTCCGTGCTATGGCTGCTGCGGAAACCGAACTGTGTGGTGTCAAGATGGTCATTAGATCGAATATTGTCCTTCAGTTAAATGTTTATAAACGTCTTGATAATCTTGGAAGGAAGAGGGAGCCATGATATGTTGTGATTTTCTAGGGTCCAGAGTTGCTTTTTTTTTAAGTGAAAGATTTGAGGCTTTCTTCCAGATAGATGGAAAATGGCCAGTCGAAGTAATGATCTGGAAGATGGTTGTAAGTGGGGCACAATAGCCTCAGCCACTGATCCTGCTATCTTTGGAGGGAACGGATTATGTGGAGAGCCAGACGAAGTTACTCTCAGTGAGTTAGTTACCTGTTCTAGAGTAGGTGGTATAAATTTACAGAGATTCGATCCTTTCTTGCATGTAATGGTGGAAGCCATGATATTATCTGAAATGGTGGTTGAGGAAGAGAATAGGTTGTAAACTCCTTCCACCTTTTATGTTTTTGATCTCTGATCGCCATCATCTATGCTAGACTACTGTGTCGTTGACCTTGGAGCAGCAGCATCTCTACTAGGCAGCCCGGTTATTGAACCAAGAGTAGAAAAATCTATACTAAGCCGCTGTTATTCATCTAAAGCAACACCTACACTAGGCAGACCTGCTATTGATCCTGGAAACACACCTCCCTACTAGGCAACCCGGATCCTTGGCTAGGAGCCTTGCCACCTCTAAGAACCACTGTTATTGATCCAGGAACAGCACCATCTAGGCTAAGTTAGCTTTGGTATTGATCCAGGTGCTGCACCATCTGCATTAGGCTAGTTCTGTTATTGATTAAAGAGCTGAATCATCTATGCTAAGCTGGCTTTCGTATTCATCCAGAAGCTGCACTGTTAGAAATGGGTGTCTCCAGTTGGAAAAGGTAGGTACCTTTGTCCAAATAGGGACCCTTGCTTCTAGTCCGGGTAAGGAGGGGAAACACTCCTGAAATAACCCCTGCTCACCCCCGTGATAGCTTGGCACGAGCCGACAGACTTATCTCAGAGGCAGTGTGTGAAGCATTTGTTAACACCTACAGTAATACAGTGAAAACACTACAAATGGACACCACACCAGTTAAGAAAAATAAGTAATCTTTATCTAAACCAAAACAAGACTAAATGACAAAAATCCACAATACAGTATTAAAAATAAGGCTTTCAAATGGTAGAAATAGTTCCGTTCAATGTAAGTTGTAAATGTGACACTTTACTCACCAAGTACCTTAGATGCAAAATAGACCAAATGGCCGTAGGAAAGGTGATGAGGCAATTCCATACACTCAGGGAAGGTGATGAGTCAGTTCCTTGCTTCGGGGGAGGTGATGCGTCGGTTCCTTACTGCAGCTCAGGGGAGATGGTGCGACAGTTCCTTACCGGAAATGAGGTGATGCGTCGGTTTCTTACTGCGTAGAGAGGTGATGTGTCGGTTTCTTACTGCATCCCCCAGTGATGCGACAGTCTTGGCGCCGCGATGCTTCAGTCCGGTACGATGCGTGGTTACGTGCAGCCTCACAGCTAGCTTGCGTTGGGATCGGTGCGGTGATCTCTGACTACAGAGATCGTTGCACCCGGTGTGTTGATTTCTCGTGCCGCAGCAGGTGCTGCAACGGTTTCTTCGGCGATGCATCAGAAACCGGTGTGGATGTGACACGCTTCTTCGATGTTGCGTCGATTTTCCAGCTCCCAGCGACAAACCATATCTAGAGGTCCTAAGCAGGAGCAGTCACCTCTTTGCAAGTTGGAATTCCCAGCAAGGAAATTCAGGGGAGCTGGTGGTGAAGTCTTTTTGTCCCTGAGACTTCAGAAGGCAAGCTCAGTTCAAGCCCTTGGAGATCTTTTCTTCAAGCAGGTGACAAAGCAAACAGCAAAGTCCTTTTTCTCCTTTCCTTGGCAGCAAGCAGCCACTGCAGGCCAACCCCAAACAGCACAGGGGCAGTATTCCTCCTCAGCTTATCTGGCTGTTGTCCTTGACAAAGGTTCCTTTTGATTTACCAGAAGTGATCTAAAAGTCTGGGTCCCTCTTTTTATACACAAAAATCATTTGTTCTCTGAAGGCAGAGAGTGTCTGTACCCATCCAAAACCAATTCTGTTCTCACTGGTGCAGCTTCCTGGCAGGTGGTGGAAACAACATTGTTGAAGGCATAGTAGGCCCATTCAGGTGAAAGGAAATCTCCACCCCCTACTTTAAATGCAGCCCAGGTCTATTCAGCCCAGTCCTGACTCATCAGACTTCTGGAGCTGCTGCCCCTCTCCCGCCCCTGTCATCCAAAATCCAGACATGCAATACACAAACCTAGCAGAGGCACACTGTATGGTTAGGCAAGAAAATACCTACTTTCTAAAAGTGGTATTTTCAAGCACAAAGTAAAAATCACCCACTCTAAAAGATGCAGTTTAACATTCTGAGTTCAGGCATACTAAACTTTATTTTTCTACCTTGTTCCCAGGGCCAGTTGTTTATAAGATGTTATAAACAAACTCCCCATTCTCTCCTATGGGAACAGGTATTCTTGCAATAGTGAAAAACAATATTGGCAGTAGTTCACTATCAGGACATGACACACACATCAGGGCATGTACTACCATTCACATACAATGCACCCTGCCCACAGGGGTACCTTGGGCCTACCTTAGGGGTGGCTAATATGTAGAAAAGGGAAGGTTTAGGGACTGGAAAGTGTGTGCACTTGCCAAGTCGACATTGCAGTCCCAGACTGCACACAGGCTCTGCAATGGCAGGCCAGAGTTACATTTTACAGGCTGCTTCTGTGGGTGACACAATCGGTGCTACAGCCCACTAGCAGCATTTGATTTACAGGCCCTGGGCGCACACAGTGCACTATACTAGGGTCTGACAAGTAAATCAAATATGCCAATCATAGAATCACTAATCCATAACAACAATTTACAAATCGAGCACTTTCACTTTGGCGCTGAACAGCAGTGGCAAAGTGCCCAAAGCATTTAGACCAGCAAAACGGAGTCGAGCACACAGCAAAATCACAGGTGGCAAAGGCAAAATATGCAGGCGAGACCCACGCCATTGGTGCCAGGTCTAACATGCATCATCTATGCTAAGCTTGCTCTGTTATTGATGCTATGATAGCTATGCTAAGCTAGCTTTGTTATTTACTCAGCAGCACTATCTATGCTAGGTTGCCCTGTAACTGATCCAGGAACAGCACCCTCTATACTAAGCTAGCTGTGGTATTGGAGCTGCACCATCTGTATTGAGCTTGTTTTTATAGACGCAGAAGCTGCTCCATGTGTGCTAATCTAGCTATGTTATTAATCCAGGAGCTGCACCATTTTTGCTAAGCTAGCTCTGTTATTGGTCAGAGTTACACCATCTATAATAGGATCCCTGTAATTGATCAAGGAACAGCACCATGTTTGCTTAGCTACCTTTGGTTTTGGAGCTGCACCCTCTGTGTTCAGCTTGCTGTTATTGATCCAGGAGCTGCGCCATGTGTGCTAAGCTAGATCTGTTATTGATCACAGAGCTGCCCCATCTAGGCTAATCTAGATCTGTTATTGATCCAGGAGCTGCACCATCTAGGCTGAGCTAGATCTGTTATTGATCCAGGAGCTTGCCCATCAATACTTGGAGGCCTTCCTTTTTAATGATACAGGAACAGCACCCTCTGTATTCGGCAGTCTTATTTTGATCCATCTATACTCAGAAACCATTCGATTGATCCTACAGGGGTGCCATCCCTACCAAGCAGTCCTCTTGTGGATCTGGAAGCAGCCCCATCTACAGTCTACCGAACTCCATCTTGGAACAGCACCATCTGTACTCTGGACCCGTTATTGGCTGAGGTGCTGCACCACCCATGCCTGGCACCTACTTCCCAAAAGTCTAACAAATGTGACTACTAAATCGTAACCACATCAACATCCATATATTTGCTATTGCTACAAAAGAGTCTTTCTGGTGAATCGGGAAACAGCCGAAACCAAACTGGACGCCTGCTTTATGTAGTTTAATGTACTGCCTCTGCTTGACCGACATTCTTTTGCAGCCCTCCTGCTGTTGTTTACTGGGCCTGGTTGTTGTGGTTATAGAGAGCTACCTCATTATTGCTCCTTCAAATGTGACTTTCCAGCTTGCATTTGTGGTCTCGGGCTCCACCCCTTGCCATGTACTCCAGGTGGCAACAACTCTTTCATGTGCTCTCCTGCCTCCCATGTATATTCTGCGACCCGTGAATGTACCAAGCAAAACTTGAGAGCTTGGAGTCGTGCTGCTTGAATGCTGGCTTTTCACAAACGGAGAGACCTGTAGACCCAAGATACAGGATTTTACTCCTAACATTTGCAATGGCATAAATGTATCCGTTTGACAGCGCCTAAGTAGCCCGTGGGGGGTGTGTGTGTCTGTCTGTCTGGTTAGGGCCCTTCGGCGAGTGTCACTGGTTTCATACTCCAGATGCACGACGTGTGGGCTACAGGGAGGGTGGAGAGATCCGGCCAGGTTGTACCAAAGCTGGCTCATATCCCGCTAGAGTGAGAAAGGAAGTAGGCGAGGTGTCCAGACCTGCATTTATGACCTGCAGGAGGGACGTGGTTTGGTGAGGGGGGCTGAGAGGGTGCCGAAAAGTGCACTCCTGGACAGCAATGAGTAAGGGGTGAGGAGGGTCTGGCACGGTGGGGTCTGGTCAGGATATCCACAACTTCCCGTGAAGCCAGAAAGGGGGTGGGGAGGTGGGGTGAGGGCATTCAGGCCAGGGTCCCCAAAACTTCACTAGTGGCATGTTGGCTGACCTCCTGGCTAAATAAAGATATACCACTTACTCATGACATCTTAAAAGAAGCCTTAACCTGGGACGGCAGGTTTAAGGTACCATGGTTGAGGTATATAAATGACCGTCTCACGGAATTGGGACGACCTGACTTGTTCTCAGCCCCAGAGACTATAACTAGAGCCGATGTAACCTTTGTGAAAAAAACATTCTTACTCACTAGGTACTTTGCCCGGGAGGAGGGTGAATTGCTGAAAGCTAGTATTAGGAAACATGCTTTACTTCAAACAAGCCTAAGTATGGAACCATATCTAACATGGCCTATGTCCGGCTTTGAGCGCTTTTTATTGACAAGGTTCCGCTTTGATTTATTCCACCTCCTGTTAGCAACTCCGAAAGGGGCACACCGAGGTCAAGTGCTTCCTGCTTGCGGCTGCGACGGGAAGTCTCCGCAAGATTTGGTGCACTTTTTATTTATTTGTCCTTACTATACAGTACCGCGGAAGTTATACCTAAAGCCTTGTTTAAAAAAATTAAATTTTACACAGATTAAACCAGCTCTTTTTTACCTTCAACTTTTAAATAGTGACTGCACTTTATATATATGCAGCTTCCTGAAACTAGCCATCACTTTCAGGAATAGTATGGAGGGTTAATTATGCTGTACTTAATATTGTACTTCTCCTTTATTTTAATCTTGCATTTTTATTTATATTTTTAACTGGTTCGTTTTGTCTGCTGTTCTGGTTTTATAATAGTTTCGCAACTTATTTTGTCTCATAACCTTGCTGCTCAAAAAAAAGGGAACTGGAGGACTTACCTTTTTATTTGTGTAATCTTGCCCATGATTGTATGTTTATGATATGAACTTTTTTAATTGTCTATTTGTGAAATTTGTTTTATGTATGTATATTTGTGATATGAACTTTTATGATTGTAAAGAATACAATCGAATAAAGATACTTGATTGACTAGTGGCATGCAGGCCAGGGTCCCCAAAACTTCACTAGTGGCATGCAGGCCAGGGTCCCCAAAACTTTTCTAGTGGCATGCAGGCCAGGGTGCGCACAACTTTTTTATTTTCGCCCTTAACTTTCTCCCAGAATGGCTGCTTTAGGATGTTTTAAGGCACTTAGGCATGGAAGCAAATATTCGCTTTTTCTATAGGGGCGGTCCAAAAGCAATACTCCACTGACCTATGGAATGTTTATATGCGAACAGTACTTCTAACCTGGAAAAAAGTCTGATGTGATTTTCTGTAACATAAGTAATTTTGTTCTACCAGTTTCAGGTGTGTTAAGCATGTTTAAATAAAAAAAGACCCAGCTTTGTTTTATTTTTTCATTAAAGAAGTGTGTCCATCTGCGTATGCTGGCGCACTGTAGCACGCCAAAATTGTGGATTTCACCGTATAATTGGACTCCATTGGAAAAATGAAAGCCTTGTACATAATATTTGATTTCAGCTGCTTTCTAAGTGCACACCCTTTTTGCCAATTGAAGAAACGGAGCTGCTTTGAGGGTAAGTGATTGGAGAAGGCAGGTTTCGGACTCTGGTCCCCTGATCACTCAGTGGGCTGTGCGGTACCAGACCACCTCTCCGTGCAGATAGCTTTCAACTGGCAGACTGTCATATTTCTGAAGGCGAATAAAATGACAATATACCAAGTGCTGCCTTGGCGGCCCTCAAACGTGCCTTTGTAAAACACGCAGAGTGTAGTCAAAGGGCAGCTGCAAAATTGTGCTATCGCTGTTGAGCCGAGTGACCGCAGAATGCAAGAAGTGCACAACTCCTCCCTAATTGACCTTGTTTTGCTTTCTAGTGTCAGTGCAAAAATTAAAGCCATCGAGGCAAAGCTGAAAATGATGGCAGAAAACCCGGACGTGGAGCAGCCTGGCCCGCCCACCCATTCATACTTCAAGCCGCCGGAGAAGAGGAGGGCTGGCCCGTACTCCAGGAGCGGCTGCAAGTCACGAAGATGAGCAGGAAGACACTCCAACAACATAGTAATAATAAAAACAGACTCGTTGGACCTGCCCCGACGCCGGGCCGCCTTTGCACATGGGGTGGAAGAATCTACCCAGACAGCACAACCGTTTCCCGTTACTTTGTTTTGTACCAAAATGTTAATATTTTTACACGTTTTCTTTTCTGGTATTGTGTGTACAGAAAGACAAATTGTGTTTCTGAAATAGCTGTTAGCAGCTGGGGCTGGGACATGGGAGAGTAGAATGCCTGAAATCTAGATTGGGCCGGAAAGAGTTAAGAAAATACACTTCTGGTCACCGCAGATCTGAAAGCAGACTTGTAGGAGAAAAAAACCTGTGACTAGTGTCAGAGCATGCTGGTGTGTGTTTCAGTGCAAGGCAAGTCATGTCTTTCAGTTCAGTATTTATTAGGTCCAGGGTCAGGAGCTTATATTCGGGTGATGTGTGTCTTTTCTAGATGCTGCTGCTCCCAAGTGAGTGCTTCCAAGCCGCCATTTTGTAGGTTGTTGGCAATAAAATCACGGCCTTAATGATCATCCCAAAACGATTCCGTGATGTGCCGATCTTACTTACACTGGCTACTGGCTGCTCAGTTTTATCCGTTTTATCCGTTTATCCGAGTGGGGCTAAAATAAAATACAGGGTAAGTCAATTTGATTCATTTTTGTTACTTGTGGAAAAAGGAATGGCGCAAGAGCATTTGCGCCAGAGTAATTGCGGCGCAAATTAATCATCCATATTGGTTTGTTGTCTTTAAACATTACAAAGTGGAGAAACTACTCGTCTCCGCCTTTTAAATGTGAATGATTGAGTGGGCTAGGTTTCAAACAAAAAGAGTTTGTTCTAGTTTTATTTGTAGCAAAAGCTGCACATGCTCACTCACTTCTGTTTGTAAAGTAACAGGCATGTTCGCGCACTAAGTAAGGTTTCTTTTTTAAATCCCTACATCGTGTCAAATGATTTATGAGCAGAAAGCATGCACCGTAGGTTCCATGGTCCATTTTCCCATCGGTGTTTGCTGCGTTTAGTCCATTGCCCGTCACAGGTAAAAGAATAGCAAATGGTTTTGCCCCTGTTCGTTTTTCGGACCAGAGCAGAGGTTCTGTAACTTTGGCCTCCGGACAGATCCGACTGAAGCTTCTCTGCGTGCACGCTGCTCTCTGTGGCACCAGAGCTAATGAAAGGGATACCTCGAGGTACCAACCCTGCAGGACCTCTTTGTGGCTGAGCTTGCCTGACTGCCCTTTTTATTATTATGTGTAATTGAAATAAACTCGGTTTTCTTTTGTAGTTAAGTGTGTTTTCTATTGACGGGTATTTGTGTGGAGTTTGACTGCGCCCCTCGGCCTAAACACGTGTTATAACACCCCCCCCCCCCCCCCCCCCCCCAGCTCTTGTCAATAGGGCCGAGCGCGCACGAGGGGAAAGGGCCTCCGTATTTAAATGCAGTGCACCTTTCTTGGGTGCCTAAAAAGAGCGATCTCTGCGCCGGGCACAAGCATTTCGCATGTCCGTAGTGAGGGGGGCGGATGGTAATACTTTGTGAACGTGAAAAGCCCCCCCCCCCCCCCATCTATCTCACTCCCAAATATGTAAAAAAAAAAAAAAAAACTTCCATGATCTTGAACGACAAAGACTCAGTAACCCTTTTGCGTCCTACGTTGCGCATTTTTTAATACACATTAAAATGCAGTCATTTAATATCCTGGAGTTTGTGTGCGTGGTTTATGCAGGGTGCGCACACCACAGTGTCCACGAATCCCAGCAGTGTGCGCGTGTACGTGCGCGCGCAGTCTGTTGAACCAGCCCCTGTGTGAGACCATCTCAGTGCCATCCTCGCTGCGGGCCACAGCTACCCACCTCTGCCACGCTCTGACCCGGCCCCAAAGAGGCGCGAGCGGGGAGTGTGCGTGGGGGCAGAGGGTGCCAGGCCGTCTGTTGACCGGTTGCTGTCACTGTGTGTTCATCCTCCCGGAGCACGGCGTTCCAGAAACGGTTGCGTCAGGGGTGTTGGGAGAACGTGACGTTCATAAGCATCAAACATGTTTCTTCTGAAGTGTGAAATCCCCCGACATTTTACTGTGTTTTGAGTGTTCTTTGAATAGAATAAATGGTGATGTTTCCTAATTTGTGATTTGTTGTCTGTTGCTCTCCAGCATAGTTTGGGATGAAAAGGAAAGCGCCGTATTGTTTCGAATAGGGGAGCTGCCTTTTGCAGGCTTCAGGACTGTCTCTTCCGCTCTGATCTAACACTATGCCTGATGGACTTTCCTTTTCACGGTGGTACGTTAGTGCGTTCTGCAGCTCAGGGCGCATTTGGATGACAGAGGAGCACTTGTATATGACACGTGTTTTGACGGTACTCATCCGAAATTGGAAATTACAAATGTGTTGACATATTTTGGAGTTTCGGGCAATTGGGCGCTTGTTTTATTTGTAATGTGTTTCATTAGCGTGGGTTATGTTTGAGAATAACATGGCTGTCTTTGTAAACTTCTACCTGACACATATATTATATATACACCATGTTTACTATAAACCTCACTAGGTCTGGCGCGAGCCTTACCAAGACCGGGGCGGTTCTTTTATAATGCCTTTCGCCCCCCAAGGAATGTTGCCCGGTACCGTCTACTGTTTAATGCGTGGTTTTACATATAGCTTACAATGCACTCTAAATAAACCAGAATGCACACCTTCATGAAATATCAACACATTCTATAAAATATGTGCAAGTGCATTTCGTCGTGCGCATCCTGGCAATTTAAGCATTCGGTGTTCTCAGATGTCGGCACTTGCAGATTAAATTTGAAATATTTTGACATTCGCAGTTTCGGCCCACGTAGTACTCGACATTCACCAAAGTCTGTGTGTGCTGGGATCCTTCTAACCAAGCACGTGCCGGGATCCCTTCGCAGCGCTCTAAAGGCGATGGAGTGTTTCGGATTTCGCAATAAACTCGGGGTCGAGGGTCCCCCGTAGGCATGGGATGCTGTTTACTCTCAAGGTCCGGACACAGTCCGAACTTGTGTCCGACAGAAAGGCTCTCGCCTGGTTCTGTCAACGGGCCCAATTAGACTGTCAGAAGGAATCAACAGCCGAGCCCTGTTGGGGCGCTCCGGGCCTCTCGCTTTACTGATTGGGGATTAGGTGGGGGCGGCGGTGGGCGGGGAGCAGGCTGCGTCCGACTGATCGGGTTACCGATGAACCGGTGCCTTGTTCATAGTACGCGTGCCGGGTGCAGCCGACGTGCTGTGCGGCTAGAAGTCGAAGTGGTACTCAGGTGGCGGGGGCTATTTTGTGGCACCATACGGAAGCCACTGTGGAGGGGGCGCCAGGACTACCCTTGTGCTCTCCGGGTCTGCAGTACTCCCATCGACCATAGCTCAGAGGAGGAAGGCGCTATTTGCTTTTATTTTGTACATTGTATAGCATTCTGATATTACAATAAATTACATAAATATACCAACTTCAATAAGTTGTATTACTCTTGGACGTATATGTTTCCGTTATTGCAAAAAATAACCAGGGCAAAATAATTAGCGCATACATTTTCTTTCCTTGCGTTAGTTGCATTTCTTCTTTATATATTTATTTTATAATACATCTCTATGGTATACATTAGTTCTGCTTTATCGTTTTTATTGTCGTAATTGTTAATCTTGTATCTTTATCCAAAGGTCTGGTCTTGAGTCTGCCCCTCTCCTTTTTTGTATCTGCTCTTTCTATGACTTTGTTTTACTCTAATGATCTTTTACTTTCAAGGTGAACATACGTTTCACTGAGCTTTCTTCCGACATGCCATTGCCCTTGAAGATGTCGCCGTTTCTCGGTGCAGGAAGTATGAATCATTTATCGTGCGGCGCCCTCTCTAAACCCCCTCGCTGTTCTGTCACACTCGCAGGTCACCGAGGATCCTGCGATCAGTGACAGGGGCTCTGTCCGGACGTGGGAGCTTGTCTTGGAACTATGATTTTTAAATGTCCCTTGGAGGGCTTAGCTCGAGGCACGAGAGGTGCCTTCGGTCCGGTGAGATTTAAGTTAGGATGCGGGTCAGCCCCTACTCTGCAGCGATCTGGCTCAAGTTCACATATAAGTGAAATCTGTACCTTTTAATACGCGCTTCCTGGTCTCGAGGGCACTGAAGCGTCACCTCACAAGGGGGGGGGGGAGGTTAGGGGGGGCTATGCTTATTTAGGTTTATAGTTTGCAGCTACTAACGTTTTGTTGTCTATAACCGGTCTTATCATAAACTCTGCTTATATTAATTAGAATCGGGGGGGGGGGGAGGTGGGGGGGGGGGGCCTTGCGCGTCATATCATATACATTTACATGCAGATTGCTGCTCTGCTGTGTAAGGCATTTGTAGCCTTCCTTGAGTGGGGTCTGATACTGGTGGGCTGCTTTGCTAGTAATGGTGCTCTCTGTGTGTGGTACACAATTCAGGGAATGCCTGGGCAGAGGGGTGTGCTCATTACACCGAATCAGTTGAGAATAACCTGGTGCACAGGATGACGTGTTCATTACACAACCAGCGACTCTCGCGAGTAGGCCTGAGCTGGGAATGCACCGCTTCCAGCCAGGAATAACAAAGAGAAAAGGGACATGTGCTGATTAACCATCAGAGACTCTATCCCCTGCCAGTCCGACTGGAAATAAACGCAAAAAGAGAGAGAGGTGCTGATTACACAGAGAGAGGTGCTGATTACGCAATCAGCGTCTGTCCCCTGACTGCCCAACTGAATTACCGCAAAACAAGAGAGAGGTGCTGTTTTCACAATCTGCGACTCTCCCATGATCCCCAACTATCAATATCTGCAAGAAGAGAGAGTTGCTGATTACACAGAGAGGTGCTGATTACACAATCAGCGATTGTCCCCTGACTACCCAACTCTGAATAACCACAAGAGAGGTGCTGATTACACAGAGAGAAGTGCTGCTTACGAGGTGCTGATTTCACAATCCGCAACTCTCCCCTGATCACCCAACTATCAATATGTGCAAGAATTTAGAGTTGCTGATTACACAGAGAGAGGTGCTGATTACACAATCAGTGATTATCCCCTGACTGCCCAACTCTGAATAACCACAAGAGGGAAGGGCTGATTACGCAATCATCGTCTGTCCCCTGACTGTCCAACTGTGAATAATCGCAAGAAAAGAGAGAGGTGCTGATTACACAGAGAGAAGTGCTGATTACACAATCATCGTCTGTCCCCTGACTGTCCAACTGTGAATAAGCGCAAGAAAAGAGAGAGGTGCTAAATTCACAATCAGTGATTCTCCCTTGATCCCCCAACTATGAATATCCGCAAGAAGAGAGAGTTGCTGATTACTCAATCAGTTACTCCCCCTGGCTGTCCAAGGATGAGAATACATTGCTTCCAGCGAGAAATAACCCATGAAGAGAAAGATGTCTACCCAGTCATCTACTCTCCCCTGTACAACTGTGTTGCAAATACTCCGCTCACAACCCGGTATTGCCCAATGGACAGGGGGATTTGTTCATTACTCAATCAGCGATTTCTTCAGCATCTTATGGAGCAGCCATGTATCCACACTAGTCGGATCCCAAAATAAAGTTGCACATATAGCCTTCTTCCTCCTAAAGGACCTGTTGTACTCCTTCAACAATGACCCTTAAACTCTTCTTGCGCACTGACAATTTTGTTCTGATACGATAGCTGTGATCCTAATCCTCAGAACCTCAACCAATACCACCTGAAAAATTGTGAAACTTATCACTTGGTTTGCTAAAGTTCCATCTATTTTGGGTTTCCTTTGCTTGCGCAAGCAATCATTAGATTGTGAGTACTTCTTACAGTGTCTCGCCTCATCCCCCGTTGGGGATTTTTTAATCAAATCAAAGATTTCCACAAAAGAAACCTCGATAATCTTTTCCCAGATTTCCATAGAAAGATGCTCAGACTGGTCAGAATCTAGACCCACTCTAGACCAGGGAGTTTCAGTATCTTTTGAACCCCTCTTATTGGCCAAAGTCTTCTGAACTGCAGCCACCTCCAAGGACATTTGGGAATTAGGAATTGGTTTGACGCCTGCCACTGACACCTTGAAAGTATGTGGGGACCCAATCCCTGGCATGGGCTCGACTGGGGAACATGTTTCACTCCTGACCATTGTCCCTGCTCCCCAGTCCCCATTAGACTCGCCAATCTGTTGGTTTTTGCCAAGCTAGTCTTCTCAGGAACCCTTGAAGGCGACCACCCCCTCTGCAAGGATCGGTGCAAGGATCGGTGACAACCCCTCACCCACCTTGGATACCCATGGCAGAACACTCATCAGACTTGCCACTCAATCCGGCACAAAGGGCATCGCCAAAAGCTGAGCCCAACCTTTGCCGCACCTTAGTGGCAGTAACCTGAGGCCACACCCTCAGTCATCGCTATACCCTCACAGGACTCTACAGCATAAGTTATGTTATGTTATGTTAGGAGCATTTATATTGCGCACAGCTGCCCCAGCTAAGGGGCGTCCTGGCGCATGACCGGTAAAAACAAGGTGGTGGGGCCATAGCAGAGAGGCTAATGCTTACTAGCCCGCCATCTCACCCCCACACCAGCCCTGACACGATGTCAATAACATCTGCTCTTTCCCAGCCTTAAGACATAGTCCAGAATAAAGGGAGATGTGCAAATTCCACAATCGGTGACTACGAAAACCCCCAGGAAAAGAGAGAGGTGCTCACTACACAATTAGCCAGTCTCTTCTCACTGCCCAGAGCTGGGAATACACTGCTTCCAACCATAGATAACCGCTGGAAAAAGGAGATATGCTGATGTGTGCGTGTGTAGGGGTATCAAAAAAGAGGCTTTACCCTTTGTAACTCCCTTAGAAATCTTTGCTGTCCGTTCCAGAAAAATATATTTTTAAAGGAATTACATCGGACTTGGCAAAGTAGAAATTTTCTCAAGAAAGTGCCTTTACTTTCTTTGGTGTAAATTATTTGAGTATTTTTAAGCAAATAAGTGTTTAAAAATACTTTGAGGGAACCTTCAAACGGTTAAAAAGTAAAAGATAACTGGACCCTTTTTCTGCTGATATTCCACCAGTACAGGTTCGGAGACCATCTACAGACTCCGGGCCTTATTACCATGATGGCAGTAATAGAACTGTTGTTGCCTGTTTCCCTGGCAGTGTGAATGCTCGATTAGGAACACAACAGGAAAACAACCTCAAGAACACCGAAATTCCTGCTACTGTGGCGGAAGAGGCAGAGGCGGCCCATGAAGGGGGCGCCAGCCTTTTTAATGGCAGTGTATAATGAACTGCCTTTCCGCCAACCTTTCCATGGCGAGAATACTGCCATGCGTGAGTCGGCAGAAAGGCAGTAAATGTGCCCAAAAATGTGCTGAGGATGATTCTGTGGCCATGTGTACTGCCACAGGTACACATGTTAAGGACTCTAATACCTTTTGTTCGTTGTCACCATGTATTCCACAGCTCTTGCAACATTGTACACATAAAGTTGACTGGCAAGAATCACGTTGTGGGTGTGTCCAGCAGTCTGGCCAGCATTGCATTCTGGCTCGTAGTGACACGTACTGCTGTCTTCACTCCGCCGCACTGAAACCGCCAGCCCCGCAGGAAAGTTGAAATGCGGCAGGTGGCGAGGCCGCTTGTTTAGAAAAGCACTCTGTCCCCCCTGCCGCTGCGGGTCGACGTTGAGACCGCCAACATCATAATCAGGCTCTAAATTTAAGATATAATCAAATACATACATATATAATCTGCGTTTATGGTTTTCCATGCAGCTTTTTCATAAGTGTGTGTGTGTATTACATACTGGCAGTCGCCAGTAGGTAGTTATAGTTAGGACCATGTTTCCATATGAAATGTGTTTTTTGACTTGCCTATAACTTTGGTGCCGTTTGAGGAATCTTAGCGAAATTTCTCCCAAAAATGTGTGTCGGTAATTCTAGTTGTGCGTAGCAAGTCTCAGAGTGATCCGTCAAGTGGGGGCCAATAAAAAGTGCATTTCCCAATGTTAATTCCCATAGAGTCTTTAGACATGCTGTCAGCACGAACCACTGGACAGAATGACAACAAATTTGTCAGAAAGATAGCTTTTGGTCGGCAGAATACGCTTTTAGTTATGTGGTGTATATCCGTTCAGTAGCTTGCGAGAAATTAAAGGAAATCCACATTTGTGTAACTGCAATCATGAAGCCTTCGCAAATATCGACGAGCTTGTGCAGACATCTGCAGAGCTCTGATTGGCTGCCAACATTTTAACCAGGAAGTGTGGCCAGCCATCTTGGAACTCTGCTTCAGCCAAGTGCCCCAAAAAAATGCAAAAGAAAAGGGGCAGGGTAAAAATCCCCTAGCTTTAGTCCTGAGGTCCCAGAGGGACCCTGGAAGGGCAAAAAAATCAAGTTTTTAAAAAAATTCACAGCAAAATCTGCGAGTATTGCTGTGAAAAAAAAAAACAAGCGTGGTCTCCCATGCTATGTTTTTAATGTCACCCCAGGTGTGCCTGGACCCCGGTACATGCAGAGAATTAAAAACAAAATGGAGGGGGAGCACGGGGCTCCAAGAGCTTATTTATGCCCCAGGGACCACCACCTCCCCAGGGTTCATTTTAATATTAATGCAGGGGGAGCCGCGTGGACCCCCTAGGCCCAGGGGGGAACCACCACCACCACCTCCCCAGTGCTTTAAATGGAAAAATAGATAGGGCGTGCTGTGCGGACCCACCCCAGGGACCACCACCTCCCCAGCGCTACAATAATCAGAGGGAGCCAATTACTTTAAAAAATGAAAGAGCGGGGCTGTGTGCCCCACCTCCTGTGCCATATACAGCCCCAGTGACAGCCACCTCCCCCTGGCTGGTCCATGTATCAGACAGGAGCGGGCATCGTGGACCCCCTCCTGGAGCCATATATGGCCCTGGGGAACCACCACCACTCCCGCTTGTTGGAAGCAGAGTTTTCTGCAGGCAGGGAAAGAGATGCCAGTATTGCTCTCACATGTAGGGAGCTACATTTCCAGCAGCTCCCTGTGTGTGAGAGCAATGCAAGCTCCCAAAGGAGACGGGGAGTCCACTGGGATCACAGGGGCCTTGAGGCTCACCCCACAGTCCCACAGAACGCTGGTTGCCCTGGGAGGGCTCCAGGGCACCCAGAGAGTCGTGGCTGGAACCCAGGGGATGGGGTCCCTGGGGCTGAATTTGGCTAGGGGAGGGGGCCACGCTGGACCCTCCCCCATTCAATTTGTCGAGGCCCTGGGGGCTGCGGTCCCCATGACCAAAATCAGCCCAAGGTGGGGGCTGCGCTTCCCCCCAATCAAATTTAGGCCAGGACCTGGGGATGGGCTCCCCGAGGCCAAAAGCGGCATAGGGAGGGGGTCACACAGACCTCCCTCCCCCATTAAATGTAGGCCAGGCCCCAAGGGATTGTGTCCCATGGGCCGAAATTCCACGTTTTCATTAGTAGTATGCAAAGGTCTTCCCGCCTTTTACCACGATGATGAAGTGCTTAACAATAATCCAGAGCGCTTTCCAGCCGATTTTTGGTGAGGCGGTATTGATGAGAGGAATACAAGCATAGATATATCCTGCCCCCTCAGGTCTGGTGGGGAGTCTTAGAGGAATTCCCTCTTGCGTAAAAAAATGCACCAGTTTTTTAGGTCTCGCCTGAGACGGCGCTTTAGCGCTGCTCTCGCAAGAGCTTTTGTAGATGGGGGATCTGGAAGTGCAAACGAGTGCTTTCAGGCCTCCAAATACAGTGCATGTGCGCCGGCGGGGCGCGCGCACCATTTGGAGGCCTGAAAGCACTCGTTTGCTTTCACTTTCGCGGGCCGCACGGCAGTAAAGATCGGCAGTAAAGATTGCAATCTCTTTGTTCCCAGCATCAGTGAGATGCAAATGAACAAACAGCGTGAGGCCAAAGGTCTTATTTTTTTTAAAAACAAACCAGGTCACTGCTACAGTGAAAATTACAGCATGTGCTTTTAGTGTGCCTTGTACAAACAAGGGGGTACCGTCATTCCTCAGAGGCCACCTGTCCATTCTCATACAAAAGTTTACATCTGCACGCAGGGTTGCTCTGTCTCATCATCCTTCGTGAGTCGGGTTTATATGCACTCGGACCAATATCATTGTATTCACAGTAAATCTGAACACGGGGCCGCAGGGTTGCTTGATTTAAGTTTCATGAAGTTATCATAATTGGCACCATGATACTAACTGGTAAGGTTCATCATCGCACACGAGTCAGTGCATAACAGTTTTACCGGAAGGGCACAGCTCTCTCTCTGCTCTCTGCACTGGGGCCCGGCGCGAGGAAGGGGGTAGCGTTATTCCTTAAAAAAACCCTGTCCCTTCCCATAATGAAAGTAACTTACTGCACACAGCGCGGAGCGCACAACGCATTGCAGATAAAATGCAAACTCTCCTAATTCAAGACACAGGCACCTTAAATATGAAGGTGCGGGGCTGTGTCTTGTTATCCTTAAGGTCAGGTTTACATCTGCAACATCTAAGATGTAATTTTATAATCAAAGGGGCTGGCTGCTGCAAAAGACCTGTGGGACTCTCATTTCCCTGTTTGTGCTGCTGCACACAGTATACCACAAGTGATGCACAAAGATTAATATAGCTGCGCTATCGCTCATAATACCATAACTATTATGACATGCAGAGTAATATCTCAGCACAAAGACAGCAGCACTATCCTTTTTAATACCACAAGTAATGTGCAAAGACTGAGACAGCAGTGCTAGCTCTCCAAAATTGCAGCATGTGCTATCAGTATGCCTTGTACAAACAAGGGGGTACCGTCATTCCTCAGAGGCCACCTGGCAATTCTCATACAAAAGTTTACTTCTGCACGCAGGGCTGCTCTGTCTTATCATCCTTCGTGAGTCGGGTTTAGATGCACTCAGACCAATAGCATTGTATTTACAGTAACTCTGCACACGGGGCCGGAGGGTTGATTGATTAAAGTTTCATGAAGTTATCATAATTGGGAACCATAGTACTAATAACACAAGTAATGTGCAGAGACTGAGACAGCAGTGCTATCTCTCCAAAATTACAGCAGGTGCTATTAGTGTGCCCTGTACAAAACAAAAACACAGTGCCACAGTACTAAGTAGTAACGTTTACAGTATGCACACAGTAGAACACAAATAATTTTCATAGATTCATATGGCAGCGCTATCACTGAAATGACCACAACTATTCTCACACGCATACTGCTTTCTGACTTATTTATGTGTTCTGTTGTTTTTGAGCCCAGCGTTTAATCTGAAGAAAAATCTAAATGTTTCAGCTCCTTCCTATAGTATGCTTCCTACGCACTCATTCTTTCTTCTTAGTTTAATAACTCAATGTATGGTTTCGCGCTTGTTTAATAGTAGCCGCAGCCAACGAGTTCGCTGGTCTCATTGAAGTGTGTGCTTTTCTACTACAAACGAACACGTCATTTAAACTTGCTGCTTAGGTTCGTGTTAAAGCCGCACTCCAGTCATTCATAGGACTCGTACCCCCCAGGATGGCTCCCAGCCCAGCCCCCAACCAAACCCACAAATCAATGCTTGACGACCCGAGCTGTGAGTTAAAAAGGCCATGTTTATTACAAATCACACAAACATGACAGTATATAAATCATACAATTTGATACGATATGGATTTATCAAATTCAATCGTTTAAACAATATTTATATTCAAGTTGCCCCTAGCTTCGTGCTCCCTCCGCTAGTCGGGCAGAACTCAATTTATTCACCAGGAAAACGTTGTCTATTGCTCCAGCACTAAGGGGCCTTCTGGCTCGCTTCACCCAACCAACTGAGAACCACGCAAGGCGCAACCCACCTGCGTCCTTGAGGGGTGAGCCCCTGTCATCTGGTCTAGGTCCGCCACCTGAGGGGCCCACCCCTCCACCACCAGACTGCTCATCGGGGCTCGTAGGGAATACCCAGGGGCGGAAGCCCCATGCCCTATTTTTAAACTGGCGCCCTTGCCCCCAGCCGGTGTCCCATTCTCTCTGGGGTGAGCTTACCGTCTCTCCACCTCAGTGCTGGCCTACGGGGTATGCCAGAGGACTCCCCTTATCAATGTAAAGGCAATTTATGTGGCCTCTTTACCGCCACACACTATTCCATATCCAATCCCTCCCCAATCTCTATCTTTAGGGACGGGTGGGTGGGAGATTCAAAGGAGACCCCTACATCCCGGGGCCGGCGCAGCAAGATAAGAGAGGGCGAAGACACGGGCAAATTGCCCTAAATAGGCCCTCGCCCCCTCCTCCCCTCGGGGCGCCGACCCCGGCCGGAAGTGACGTCACGACGTTGACCCGGAAGTTCTTCGTGTTGCCGTCCTGTTACTCACGATCCCCAAACAAGGGGGGGGCGTGCCTGGGTGCCCGGGGGGCCGAGTCCTAAGTGCGCGCTTCATTATATTTCGCGCTTGTCACAGTTCTTCTTCACATTGTGTGCTTTACAAGCAGAAGAACACAAAGCGCTTCAAAGTAGTTGCGTAGCCATGGCAGTCTCGTTGGAGCCGCAGTTAAGCATTTCACACCTTCTCAAAACAGCATGCATATGCTCAGGAGGGTGTATTGTTTCCTGTCGGTGCAGGGCTGCTCTGTGTCAGTCTTATCTTACGGGCATCACTGTAGTAAGCTTATCTTCACAGGTCAGTGCCTGACATTTTTACCAGGCAGGCTCTCTCTGCTCTCGGCACTGGAGCTGAGTGGGAGTGAGAAAGCTGGGGAACAAGGGGTACCGTCATTCCGCAAAAGGCCACCTGTCTATTCTTATGATAAAAGTTAGCATCTGCAGGCAGGACTGCTCTATCTCATCATCCTTCGTGAGTCAGTGAGGCTGGTCATGTACTCTACTCAATATCATTATTCACAGAAAATCTGCACACGGGCACGCAGGGTTGCTCTAACTTTCATCAACTTATCATAATTCGGCACTACAATACTGACTACAGACGTTCATCTTCGCACACGAGTCAGTGCATTACAGTTTTACCGGAAGGGCACAGCTCTCTCTCTGCTCTCTGCACCGGGGCCCGGCGCGAGGAAGGGGGTAGCGTTATTCCTTAAAAAACCCCTGTCCCTTCCTATAATGAAAGTAACTTACTGCACACAGCGCGGAGCGCACCACGCATTGCAAATATAATTACATCTCTTGCAATGTATAACACAGATACATTTAAGTGTTTTTTTACTGCTGCGTTATATGGCTCGCAATTCACAAAACACTGCGCATTAGTAAGTCACGTGAAAAATATATTGCTAACAATTTTGTATGTACTCTGTTTACAGTGTTCAGATTTCGTTCACGCTTTTAGTATGCTTAAGAACACACTGCGTGCACATTCTAAACACTTTGATGCCGTTTCTTTACTCTGTCGAGAAAAAAAATAACAGAACTAAAAGTGTATAGGAGGCACAGGGGCTGGCTATCAGCAAATCCTTTCACAGACAGCTACAGCTTCTGTACTTTTTAGAAGGTGTGCGATCCACCAGTGCGGTCTCTAGGGAACAGAAAAGAAAAACACCACAAGCATTTGCAATGCAATAGGTCTCGCATTTACGCGAGTTTGAGCTATTGACATTGCAAATGACAATGCCTTTTATTTTTGTTTTTTTAACATAAATAAAAGGCATTGTCATTTACATTGCCAATTGCTTAAACTCGTGTAAATGCGAGACCTATTGCATTGCAAATGCTTGTTTATTGATGCCGTGGTTAATCCACAGCTCTTTATTAAAAAAAACCTGAGGTGGGCCAGATCCCGGGCTGCGGCGGTGCATTTACATTTTTGGGGATGTGGGGCGTATGGCCCCCATCCTTGAGCCTCCTAGAGGCCTTGAGGACCCCATTCCCCAAGGCCATGTTTACAATTATGCGGTGAGGGCATGCTGTTCCCCTCTGAAGTCTCTGAGAGGCTAAGGGGTCCCCATCCTCCAGGGTTGTATACAAAATAAGAGGAAGGACGCATGCGCCCAAGCCTCCATAAGGCACAGAGGACCCCATCCCCTGGGGTGTTATCAATTTAAGCATAGTGACATGTAACCCTCCTCCCCAAGCCATATTAGGGGCACTGGGGCCACATCCCACAGGGTCAGTGTTCATTGCAGGGAAGGGAGCATCAAGCCCCCCTCCCTAGGCCTATATTAGGCCTGGGGTCCCAATTGCCCAGGGCCTAATCCAAGCAGTCTCTTGGGGACCCCATCCTCTGGGACACAGAAGTTTTCTGTCAGGAAACACAAGTTTGCTCCCGCCGGATGGGACCAAAGGAGAATGGTGCCACCCTTAGCATGCACTGCTAATTACCTCCATTATCACATCACTTATGGCAGGTTTCATGACATGGATTGATAACATCACTGCAACATCTGAAATTCCATCATTGATGACAGCACTGTGCATGGATGGGGTGCGAGTATTAGCTACTTGAGACAAGTATAACTGGTGAATTTCAGCTGTCTTGTTAGTTTGAAATTGTGTGTTTTTAACTGACCTTAGTTTAATTACTCACGAATTTCACCATGAAAATAGTGCTAATTCTGAGCGTTTTATGCAGATGTTAATTAATTTAAAATATAAAACTTTTCTTTCATCAATGTTCTTAGCTGTTTTCACTGGTGAATTTCGTGAGTAATACTTTAACTTACCTACTGCCACTTTAAACATGGGAAGTATTGTAAAACCGTAGTCCTTCATTGCTGTTTTAAGCTACGTTTAAAAGACCAAATGGATGCATACACATATTATCAGCTGCATATGATTAAGGCTTGTAAAAGTCGAAACGCGTTATGCCAAGAGATTGACCTGAATAAAGGATTATTACGGGTGCAGGATTGGATGGGCCTTATTGCACGAACAGAGAAGGAAATGTTTTTGTTTTGGAATATATGGGTGGTGACGCGCCATACAGGCCCTGACCCGAGAGGGTGGGTGTCCCCAATGTCACTTGCTTATGGATTATATTTGAAAGGGATGCCCACCGGCTGGATCTATGACGCAAATGGAGTGAGGTTGGCAGGACAACTTTCGAGAGGCCTGCCCTGACTTGGGAAACTTGATGGAACAATCTGGGTCTGTGGGGGTAGTATACCCTTACATAAGGTGGTGATGAGTCCAAATACAGGCAAACCCCTATTGCTAATATGAGTGATTTTATCTTGGATTTTACATGGATTATAAATGACTATGCCGCAAACGGGATTGGATCCTCTGAAGACATGATCTGGGAGTTTGGTGTATGGAATTGAAAAAAGATCAACAAAACAACTAAAAGACATTGAAGGACATGGGCATTTGAGAACCACTATTGCAAAGCACTATGGTTGGTGTGGTCCTGTAACTATCAATAGGACATTTATGAGAAAAAAAGTGAAAACAGGTAAGAACATTGTTGAAAGAAAAGTTTTATATTTCAAATTAATTAACATCTGCATAAAAATGCTCAGAATTAGCACTGTTTTCATGGTGAAATTTGTGAGTAATACTTTAATCATTTACCCAGTGCCACTATAAACATCATGGGCAGTATTGTAAAACCGTAGTCCTTCATTGCTGTGTTAAGCTACGTTTAACAGACCAAACGGATGCATACGCATATTATCAGCTGCATATGATTAAGGCTTGTAAAAGTCGAAACGCGTTCTGCCAAGAGATATACCTGAATAAAGGATTATTAGGGATGCAGGCTTGGATGGGCCTTATTGCACGAACAGAGAAGGGCTTGTTTTTCTTTTGGAATATATCTATATATATATATATATACGCTCCACTCCCAAAGGCTTCTAGTCTCTAAATTATTTATTGGCAAATATCATCTGCATCGCACCGAACACCACCAGCACGTTTTGACTGTTGTAGTGTTGTTCACGGTGAACGGGTTCTCATTGTTAATTGGCTAATTTTGACTTTTTATAGAGAGATCTAAAACGGCCCGTGAAGGGGGGTTGTGCGGCCCCCCTCTCCCATTAATTCTTGGCTGGGCCCCTGGGGATGGGTTCTCCAGGCCCCAAATCAGCCTGGAAAGGGGTGCCCAAGTGTCCCCCTTCCCATTAATCATTGGCTTGGCCCCAGGGGTTGTGGTCCCTGGGCAAGAAATCGGCCCAGGAAGGGGGGCTGCTCAGCCCCCTCCCCATTATTAATTGCACAAGCCCAGGGTCAGTGGGGTGCTGCACAGCCCCTCCCCTAATATTAATTGCACAAGCCCTGGATGACGGGGTCCCAGGCCCAATATTGGCCCGGGAGGAGGGCTGCATGCCCCCCTTTCTCTTATAAATATGCCCGGGCCCTGGGATATGGGGTCCCTGGAGCCAGAAATTGGCTGCGACCCCCCTCTCCATTTACAGTAAGGCCAGGCCCCAGGAGATGGGGTCTGTGGGCCCGAAATATGGGCCAGGGAAGGGGGGGCAGGTGCCCCTTCTAAATTTGGCTGTGCCCAGGAGATTGGGTTCCTGGGACCAGAAATCAGCCCAGGTAGAGGGTCTGTGTGCCCCCTCCCTATTTACAATAAGGCCGGGCCCCGGGAGATTGGGTTCCCGGAGCTGAAATATGGCCCAGGGAGGAGGCACGTACCCTACTCCCCTAATAAAATGTCAGGCCCCAGGTTATGGTCTCCACTGGGCCAAAATCAGGCCACGGAGGGGGGCTGCCTGCCTCCCTCCGAGGTTAGCTGCCAGGCGCTTTGGCCAACCCCTGCTGCATTTAAAAAGCAGAAGAAATTCACTGAAAAACGAAAGGTTGCAGGGACGTTATAGATAAGAAAAGCTTAAAAAACATTATAAATTGACAAAAAAACAAAGGTTACAAGGACGCTATAGTTAAATTCAGAACTTACTCACAAAAATATAGAATTATACCCTAAGGTAACTATAATTGCACCCTTGCCAAACCCCGGCAGGCAGCCAGCCAGCCATGTGCGGCAGGAGGATGGCCGCAGGTCCTAGCCTGTGGCCAGGCTCTGTAGCCAACCCACCCACATGTAGTCAAGCCCCCCCCCCCCGCAGGGAGCCAACCCACAACCAGCCTCTGGTTTGGCCTTTGGGCCCTGAAGACTCCATCCCCAAGGGTCAAAACCTATACATCTTAAGAGGAGGGTGGCATTCAACCCACCTCTCCAACCTTAATAGGCCACAGGGACCCCATCCCCTGGGGCCGAATATAAAGGGGAGGGGCATGTGGCACCCTCCCGAGCCTTATCAGACCCCAGGGACCCATTTCCCTGGGCACAAAACCAATGTAAAAGGGGAGGGGGCCACGCAGCTCCCCTCCCTGAGCTTCATTAGTCCTTGGGGCTACCATCCTGTTCAGCAGTTTGGGCTGTAGCTGTGTCTAAATTTCCTATGGAATAATAAATGGGGAAACTGCATCTTGGGACGCCCCCATTTTTCCTCAGCCTGTGTTTGACAGATCACCCCCAAACTTTCCATGTGCAAAGCAAGTAGCACTTTAAATAAAAATAATAAAACGTTTCATGGCACCACACAAAAGGTATTTCCTATGGAAACACAATCTATAAATATATATATATATATATATATATATATATATATATATATACACACCCCCCCCCACACACACACACACACACACACCCCATATGTGGGGTAATTAGCATTGTATGGCAAGTGTGCAAGTTATAGTTACCTTAGGGCACGAGTTATAGTTACGTGAGATTACTTTAACTGGTGAATGTCTGTGGTTTTTAAAGTTTAAAACGTAATATTGTTACTAAACATTTCAAAACATTTCACCTAACTATAATGTTACTTTAACCTTTTTTTAAGTGAATTTCTAGTTTTTTTTTTTGTAAAGTAATATTTTATTACCATACATAAATCCCCTCCCCCCCCCCCCCTGTCCATGGGTGGTCTATGAAGTGGGGGCAGAGAAAAAGGATGGGTCCCAAAACACATTTTCCCCATTCATTTTACCATAGGAACTTTAGACATAGCTACAATTCAAGCCGCTGAAAAGATTTACACCAAATTTGATAGAATGCTAGATCTCGGTCCAGAAAGAATGCTTTTTGTGATTTGGTGTAAAACAGTTCAGTTATTCTTTTAGCAATTAATGCTAGAAAATGTTGTGTTTATATAATGCTGCAGACTATCTGCAGACCCGACAGATGTCATGGAGAGATCCAAGTGACTGCCACCCCATCAACAACAATGTGGCAGCAGCCATCTTAGGACCTGGGATTTACTCCCAAGTCCTAACAAAAATGGTTAAAAAAAACATGAGGGGGCAGAGTAGGGATAGCGTGACTCCCTAGGCTTGGTGGTGAGGTAAAAAAAAAACATCCACGAGCCTTAAAAGACCCCAGGGACTCCATCCTTCAGAGCTGGATTGTACAAAAATTGGGAGCGGGACCTCTCCCTGAGCCACTTAAGGCAAGAGGAACCCCATTCCCTGGGGCCAACTCACAGACTGAGTTGTCTGAGGGAACCGATCCCTGGGACACAGTATGTGTTTGCTCTCACCCAGCAGGAGCATTTTTAATTCTCCTGCTGGGTGAGAGCAAACATGCTTTCCCTGCCTGCAGGGGAGGCAAGTCTGCTCCCACTCAGCGGGAGATTTGAAAATGATCTGGCCAGATGGGAGCAGACTTCAATTTCCCAGCTTGCGCTCCTGCAGTCAGTGAAACACAGATCGGTTTCACCCGGCACAAGCATCGAAAAATAGCTGTTCCAATGGCAGGAGCAATGCTGGCTCCAGCAGTACGCAAGGAGCCGACTGGGGCCACGGGGATGCTGGAGTTCCTCCTGCAGCCCCCAGCTTGCTGCTAGGTGGTGATCCGGGTGGGGTCTAAGCCACCCACCTATAATTAGGACAGGCCCTCGGAAGATGGGTCTCTAGGGCCCAATAAACTTATAAAGGAGGGGCTCTCTTATATTATGGCAATCTGTCCCGGGGGTGGGTCCCCAGGGCCTATTGATACTCGGGGGAGGGAGGGACCCTTTTTTAATGGTGTTTTCCCTCGGTGGATGGTATCCTCTGACCTATTAAGACTTGGGTAAAGGGGGGTGCACGCCACCTCACCTATATTAACATAAGGGCCGAAGGAATGGGCTCACTGAGGCCACTATTGGCTTGGGGAGGGGGATCTGTGTTCCCCTGTCTCCTCAAATGCCTCTGGGGTTGGGGGTCACAGGGGCTCCTTGTGTTTGGCGAGGGAAGCCATGCACTCCCTACCCTTTACAAATATCTTTGTGGCAATAGGGGATGGGGACCCCGGAACTCAAAGATGCTCAGGAGCGGCATACGCCCCATCCCCTTTAAAAAACAAATACATTAGGGGATGGCGTCCCTGGCACTTAAAGTGGATTTGAAAGGGGGCAGCAATAATAAGTTGGATGCAGTCCATGGCCGCAGGTTGGGTTCTTCGTCCAAAGGCTGTGTGCAGTGTGGAATTGGCTACCTGCGAGGGGTAGATGCCGGGCAAAGGCCTGATAGGTGTTGGTTTTATGTACGGTAACAATATATTACTTTAATAATAAAAAAATTTTTTTTTTACAGAAAACATGAATGGTTAAAATAATGTTATAGTTAAATTAGAATTTCAATGACAAAATAACCTTCTTTTTAATGTATAAAACCACTGCAATTCACCAGTTACATTTATCTCAAGTAACTATAACTCGTGCTCTAAGGTAACTATTACCTGTGCCCTTGCCATGCACTGCTAATTACCCCACATATTACATCAGTCCTGGCATCTTCTATGATAACATTGATAATATCACTGCAACATTTGCAATTAATTACTGAGGAGGAAACTGTTCATGGTTGGGCTGTGAGTTATAGTTCCTTTAGGGTACAAGTTATAGATACTGGTGAATATCAGTAGTTTTGTATGTTTAAAATATTGCATTGTCACTAAAGTTCTACCTCACTGTAATGTTACTTTAGCCTTTGTTTTTTGATATATATTATCTACTGGCGGTCGCCAGTAGATAGTTATAGTTAGGACCGTGTTTCCATAGGAAATCTCAAAATTCTATTTTGAATAACTTTGGCGCCGGTTGACGAATCTTTGCGAAATTTTCAAAACTAATGGGGCGCTCCGCTCAGCTCCTACCCTGAAAGTCTCGGGGTGATTTATCAAGCGGGGGCCGAGAAAAAAGGGGGGTCCCAAAACGCGTTTTCCCCATGCATTTTTCCATAGGACCTTTAGTCGAAGGTACAGCCCGAACGGCTGAACAGAATTACTTGAAATTTGGCAGAGAGGTAGTCCTCAGGTCAGGGAAGTGTCTTTTGCAGGTCTGGTGTCAATCTGTTCAGTATTTCCTGAGAAAATAGCATTTAAAAGCATATAAATATCTATATGCGCGCACGTGCGCGCACGGTGCCGTGCGCAAGCGAAATTCTGATTGGTTGTTAGATGTCAGTCAACATTCGAATCGGTCGAAATCAGGAAGTGTCGGCCGCCATTTTGTCTCTCGCACTGAAAAGGAAAAGGGGGAAAAAAGGTGGAAAACGTGAAAAGGGGGCAGGGAAGAGAGTTCCTGCCCCCCTAGCCTTTGTCAGGGGGTCACAGAAGGACCACCCAGGGGGAAAAAAACATTTCATTTTTTTTTTTAACAAATCGCGGGGTGCGCGCAAGGTAAATTACAAAAAAATATATATTAAGAAATACATAACTTAGCATTTAAAAAAACGTACAAATTCACTTAAAAACCATAGGTTTCACACACGTTATAGTTAGGAATTAGCATTTAAAAAACCTTGCAAATTCACTTAAAAAACCATAGGTTTCACACAGGTTATAGTTAGGTGGATATTTCTCTCATAAAAAAAACAATGAAATTCCCCCGTTATAGTTAGTTCAGATAACTATAACTCGCGCGACCGCCACTCTATCACAAGGATGACGTCATCAGTGATGTCATGAGTGATGCCACTGACCATGTCTTGAGTGATGTAATATGTGACGTCATCAGCAGTGGATTGCGGGCGCGCGAGTTGTAGTTATCTGAACTAACTATAACGGGGGAATTTCATTGGTTTTTTATGAGAGAAATATCCACCTAACTATAACCTGTGTGAAACCTATGGTTTTTAAAGTGATTTATATATATATATATATATATATATATATATATATATATATAACCTACTGGTGGTCGCCAGTAGGTAGTTATAGTTAGGACCTAGTTTCTATTGACAAACAGTTTTTTGTTTTGCTAATAACTTTAGAGCTGTCTGGAAAGCTGTCGGGTGATTCATGAAGCGGGGGCTAAGAAAAAAAGGGGGTCCCAAAATGGTTTTGCGCTTGCAATTTGGCATAGCGATTTTAGACACGACTACAGACCAAACCACTGAATGGAATTACAGCAAATTTGGCAGAAAGCTAGATCTTGTTCCAGAAAGAGCAATTTTTGTAATTTGGTGTAAATCCATTCAGTAGTTTTGGAGTTAATAAAGAAAAAATATTTATAGAATCTAGGGATGCGGACCCATCACAGATCTACTCACCACCAGCAATGCCTGAATTGACTGGTTGCAACGGTGGGGAAGGTTGCAGCTGCCATTTTATATATTGGGACATGGTCCTGGGGCCTGAAAAGAATAGTGAAAACTCATAAAAGGGGTCAGGGTGGGTAGAGGTACACTGACCTCATGGGTGTGATAAATGGATCGCTGAAGGACCCATGATGGGCAAGAAATTGCCAAAAAATGCTTTCTTTCACATGCGAAGCCCTGCTGATCTATTGTGCTCTTTGCATGGCCCTGTGTGAATCTGCAACGGATCCAGATCCAATTAAAAAGAATACACCCACACACAGACCCACACGGTCACTTACAAACCCACATAAGCAATCACACACCCACGAACAGGCCCACATAACCACTCACATGCCCAGACACCCCTTACACACCCACATAAGCACTCAAACACCCACTCACAGACTCACACAATCATTCACACACCCATACAGCCACTCACATAGCCACTCCTACACCCACACGGCCACTCACAAACCCACTTCCTTACCCACATAAGCACTCGCACACCCATGGACAGACCCACCCAGCCACTCCCGTCCAGTCAACCACTCACACATCCTCTTAGACATTCACATAAACACTCTCACACCCATTGAGACTCTCACAAGGGCACTCACAGACTCACATAACTAATTACATTCTGACTCATAGACCCTGCAGACACTTGCACACCCCCTCACATACCCATACAGCCACTCACACACACAGCAACTCACACACCCACTCACATACCCAACCGGCCTCTCTCACACCCATTCACACACTCTCACACCCACTGAAACACCTATCCAGCCACTGATACCGCCACTGACAGACTCACAAAACCAATCACTCACAGACCCACACAATCACATGCCTACTCACAGACCTACACACGTGTTCATACACTCACTCACAGACCCACTCTCACACTCATACAGCCACACACACAGCCACACCACACACACACACACACACCCATACAGCCACTTACACACCTACTCACTTACCCATTAAACTACTCACCCACTTACAGACCCACAAAACCAGTTACACATCCACTCACAGACCTCACAGCCACTCACTTGCCCACTCAGACAGCCAGTCAGAAAGACACACATTCAGCTACTCACACACCCAACCAGCCTCACAACCTCACACTCACACACCCATCCAGGCTCTCACACACCCACTAAGACACCCATCCAGTCACTGACACACCCACTCACAGATTCACAAAACCACTCACATACTCAGAGACTCAAACAACCAATCACATACCCTCTCACAGACCTACACAAGCACTCATATACCAACCACAGACCTACACAAGCACTCATACACCAACTCAAATATCCCTCAGATACACTCCCACACCCATGCAGCCACTTGCACACCCATGTACAAACCCACACAGCTACACACTCACACCCACTTACACATCCATACAAACACTCACATAGCCACTCACATACTCATCCAGGCTCTTACATGTCCATACAGCCACTCACACACCCACTCAGACACAGCTGCATACACACCCACTCACACAACCACTCACATTCCCACTCACATAATCACACATCCACACAAGCACTCACACAGCCACTAACACACCCATCCAGGCTCTTGCACCCTCACTCACACACCCATCCAGCCACTGACACACGCACTCAGTCACAAAACCACTCATAAACCCACACAATCAATCACATACCAGCTCACAAACACAAAAAACACCCATATAGCTATAAATCCACCCACTCACAGACCCACAAACCTACTCGCACACCACTTACAGACCCACAAACCCGCTCACAGATCTCACAGCTACTCATACAGCCACTCAGACATGCTTTCAGACAGACTCAGACAGCCAATGAGACACCCATACAGCCACTTATAAACCCACCAACATAGCCACTTACACACTCACATACTCACTCATAGATCCCACAGGCATTCACTCGCCCATACAGCCACTCCCACATCCACACATGGACCCAATTCTACACTCCAATACCCACTCACAGAACCACTCAGTCACACCCACTATATAAAATGTGTTGTTTTGTACTGAATGTGTGCTTTTGGTTGGGAATGTGTCCATGGATCTGGTGCTGGGCCTAAATGTTTTGTTGTTTAATGTGTGCTTTTGATTGGGGATCCGCAGTGGATCTGAGTGAGAAACAAAAAAAAAAAAAAGGATTTGAAAACAAAATGAACCAGTGTTTGGGAAAAAGTTTGGCTGGCAAAATAGACTTTGTGTTTATGATTTGTAGATGATAATTAAACAAAGAACAAGTTGCAGTCTTTTAAGTTGTTGAGGAACACCCTGTTGTCTCAGTCTGTGAAATGGACCCTGTTTTTTCTATATATTACATTCCTATCAAAGCGTAATTTGTTATGGTATAAAGAGCCCATGCTGTGGTCTCGGAGGAATGCTGAAACTGTTTTATTGACATGTTTCCTGGATTTCTCTAATTGTGGACAAAATTTGGTTGAACACGGTCATTTCTGTCTGTGGCAAATGTTGGAGAATACCAAGGCTGTAAATGGGAAAAGTGATATTAATTTTCTAAAGGCATCCTTCATTAGGATTTCTAGTCCTACCCCAGTAATTGTGCTTATGTCATTGCCACCATAATGCCCAATCATGAGGTCTGGATGTTCGCAATCTATAATACTTTCAACCAAAGGCAGCAATTGATGCCACTTTAACCCTCTCAAGCCAACCCAAGTAATGTCTGCATTAGGTAAACCTAGGTCCCTGCCAATGCCAGTCTTTCTTGCACTCTCTGTGGCCCAAAACACAAAACTATGGCCCACAATCGAGACTCTGACCTTTTTGGAGACGAGCAGGAGTAGCACATAGGAACCGGCTGCAGCAAAATGAGGCAGGTTTGAACATAAAAGACAGCTAAAATGAAATATAGCAAGTAAAATATAAAAGAACATATTTAATTGGGTGGTGGAGAAGTGTAGGGAACTACATTTAGGTAGTGACTAACACAAAAAGTAACTACCTGTGTGATTGACTCAGAAAAATACGCTAGAAGTTATGTTGTTTGGGATATGCTTGGAACTGCTAACAGTCAACCACAACTGCTACAGTTTAATTTGAAGCTACTATACTGCTTAGAGAACGTCTTGTGTACTTTTGACCTAGTGCTAGTGGAGTGTTTTCCAAACATGGTTACTAAGGAAACGAAGCTAAAAGTGTGTGGGGGGAGGGAACAAAAGAGACTGAAGTGTGGCATTTGAAAGTAGACTGGTGTAGAAGAACTGCTCAGTAAGGAGTTTATCTCTTCTAATTGAGAATATTTATAAAAATTAAACATAAATGAAAAACATTAAGAATAGATTGTTGAATGCTTTACAGGGATTCTGTGTGGATCCGCGGATCCATTGTGGCTTTGCACGAGGCGTCGCACTGAGCACTGCGGTAGATCCGTCCAAAAAGACTACCAAATTGGGCTTCTTTATAGGAAACCTGGAAAGGGTTTAAAAATAATGACCTTTTAGGAGTGGTATAACAATAGTAAAAGATGAAAGGGACTCTGTGATTTGTTAAGTATGGGTGTACAGTGAAAGCACAGTGGGAAGGGTAGCCATTATAGGTACCTTTGTACTGAGAGTGGTAGAGAATTGAGAGATTACAGTGGAAAACAGATTTTAACATATATTATAATAAAACTTCGCGACAGCAAAGAGATTTTGCAGGTATTTTTTTTAGGTTGTACTATAAAAATGCATATTTAAAAAAAAGAAGCTGAGTTTATATATGGGCAAAGAAAATCTGTAGCTTCTAGACACTACAGTAATCGGCAAAATATATGGGAACTTACATGAGAATATTACCTAAACACATAGGGCCTCATGTAGGTAGCATACCAGTTACCACTTCTAAAATACCGAACGATACCGAATCGGTATTTTAGAAGTGGTAACTCGTATGTAGGTAATGAGTCGGTATTTTTTACCGATTCGTTACAATTCGGTAATTACCGAATCGGTATTTACCGATTCGGTAATGAGGCATACCTTCCCATTGAGGGGAAGGTATGCCTCATTACCGAATCGGTAAATACCGATTCGGTAATGGTGGAGAAAATGCAAGGGTGGCAGGGTGTCACATTGACACCCTGTTGCACCCCTGATTCGGCCATGTGTGCACATGTGGCACACATACATGCCCTAAGGACATGTATGTATGCCACATTGCACACTGCTACGCGCTTCCAAATGCATACACACATACATTAATTATTTACCACCAACTAAAAGTTGGTGGTAAATACCGACTCATAAACACACACACACACTCCCCCTACATATCATTTCTGAAATCGGAATTTACCGATTCGGTAAAACTACCGAATCGGTAAAATTACCACATCGGTAACGTTACCGATTCGGTAATTTTACCGATTCGGTAGTTTTACCGATTCGGTAAATTCCGATTTCAGAAATTGACCCCCTACATACCAATAGCCAATATACCGGTCGGTAACGGTATAATTACCGAAAATCGGCCGTTACCGACCGGTATATGGCTACCTACATGAGGCCCATAGTGAGCAGCAAAGGAGGACGAGGAATTGCTATAGTGAAAGTATAGTTATTTTATTAAGCCAGTATGAATGAATGTGTTAGAAACTGGAAATGGGCGCTTAGTTGTAGTTTGTAATTTAATAGTATGTAATTTGCACCCATTCACAGTCAGGCAGGCACTTACACACCCAGTTACACTCCAACAAAAGCACTTTTATACCCACCACTGATATAGCGAAACAGTGACTGACACACTCAGTTGCACACCCATAAAACTATTCACATTCCCTCACCTATACATCTACTTGCATAGTGATTGACACATCGATACAGATGCTGTCAATCCCACTCACACATCTATACAGTGATTTATATACCCATAAATCAGGCAATATCACATGCATGTACCCATACACCCAGTTATACACCTAGTCACCCACTTATACAGCAACTCACATACCTATATACAAAACCATACAGCCACTCAAACACCCAGTCAAACAGTGAGAGAGGTGTTGCATATACATTTGCATACCCACACAGCACTTATGTATCCACTGCTAATAGAGCCACTTGAACAAACAGTTACACACCAAAGACCCACTAACACAGCTAGTTACCAATACATACAGCTGTGTCCATACCCATTTAGACACTTATACAGTCACTAACATACCCAGTGATACACCCACAGAGATACTTACACATCCAGTGAGATCCCCACAGAGTCACTGATACTCACTCACATATATACTCAACCACTCACACACTCAGTCACCCGCCCGTTAAAATATTTATATGAACTAATATGACATGTTTTTGTAAAGCAAATGCTCGCCTACAAGGGTATCTTGGTGCTGAGTAAGAGATATTTATTGTTACCCAACTCAACGGTACTGACTTTATTGACCCTAGAAGGATGAAAGGCATGTTCCGGGATTTGAACCTGTGACCATGCGTTCAAACACAGGCCCTACAGTGGACACATTAGTACACTAAGCCAGCAGATCCAGCTGAAATCATTTATACATGCATAGTCAGAAACTTACATAGGTCTTGCATAGTGACATAACCATTTTTGTAGGTACTGGCATATAGTATGTAAACTAATAGTATGTAACGTAAAGTTAAATGTCTTCTATATTTGCTTTTTAGCGATCTACTTCTGTTTAAAGAGGAGGATTTACAATGCCGAACAATACACGGAGGAGAAAAGAACTGAAGAAAGAGTACTATCTCCTTAAAAGGGAGAGTTAAAAGACATGATGTGGTGAATATGCTGGAAAAAAAGAGCTGCTGGTGAGAGAACTAAGGAATTTGTTAAAGTGGTGTACAGGAAAATGAAAAATGTGGAAAATGTTTTGAATAAAATGTGACGTTTAAAATCGAACGACAAACTCGATAGAGTAAGTGAAATTAAAAGTTAAACATGTTATAAAAAACACCTAATTTGACAAGGAGGCTGAAGGAATAAAAAAATACGATTAAGAATGTTTAGAAGTAGAGTAATATAGAATTTGCAATGAAATGAGAGTAAGAGGAGAAGAGCAGCACCAAAGCAAAAACTGTTTATTGAGGGTGTGGGTGATGAAGCATTTACTCTGAAGCGTAAACTATTTCTTTTGGTACTAAACCGAGTGAGAACACTGGATAAAATAGTGTTGTCTATGATGAAAAAAACCTTTAAAAAAAGGCTTATTGATAAAAGTAACTTTTGCAAAACTTTTAAAGGAGGATGGATGCATATGTCTAGTACTGAGCCTTTCTTTAATGAAGAAAGCTATTTACAACAGGTTGAATTAGTGCATGCACTTGAAACAACTGGCCGATGCTAGGAGGTGAAAGACGCACTCCCATTGCAAAGGGGGAGATGGTTCCTAGAAATGTAGATGAAGAGGTAGCTGACGAGGTACAAGAAAAGTGTTGACATGTCCCCGTCTATAAATTGAACTGCAGTAGTATTTGTGGTATATTTCAGGAATAAATGGAAACATTAACAACTTTGCTACATGAATTTTCATCTAAAAATGTGTAGCAGAAAATTTCAGTGTTGCAAGGATTAGATCCATGCAAAGTGAAGAAATACACTAATGTAGGACATTCATTGGCGTGTTTATTGAGGAAAGTGTGACAAAGTACTTTTCGTAATTTTCAAATCTTGGCTGTTCATCATTCCAAGAAGAGAAATTCAGTTAGGAGACTTTACTTTGTAAAAATTCCTGCATTGTTTTTAGGAGAAATGAACAAAGCACTTTTGTACAGTAAAGTAACAGAGGTTGAAAAAGCTTGTGAAGATATTCATTTACATTTCTTTGATCCTGAAGTGAAGTCTGGCCAAGGTGAGGCCTTGGTATGCTCAGGTATAGGGGAACAAAACACAGATGTTAATGTTAATAATAATTTATACAGCACACGTACACCGGTTGGCTTCACGGCGCTTCTAAGGCACAATATGCTGGAAAGAATTTAGTTAATTGAAGATACTAGTACTGATAAGTTCAGATGATAAATAGCTAAGTTTAATGCAGTTTCTAAGAGAAACCAAACTGTGTCTGTATTGTCAGTACACCCACTACAAAAGGCCTAATTCAAAATGTTGATATGTCTTTGAAAAATGAAGAAGAAAGCAGAAAAAAGTGACTAGAATGTGCAGTGTATTTATTTGTGGAAGAACGATTTGATTTGTCAGTACACCAGATCATCTGCAAGTATTTCTATGACAAATTAGAGGACGACAAAATGCCTGCCAGAGCAATGCACAATAAGTTAAAGGTTGTTGAAATTCCAGAGGAACTTCGACATCCAAATGTTTAGGAAACAATACTCATACAATCTATACACCGCTTATCAAGTAATAGTTCATATGGAACCAAAGACTGGGAAACTACCACAGACTAAGCTTCAGAAATGTTTTAAAGGTAGAGTTGTGTATTTACCTTTAGATTTTAAGCACACTATTGACACTGCGGTAATAAAAAGTGATTTGTAAGAACCACTTGTTTTTGTAGTAAATGGTGTGCCCACAAAAAAAGAAAAAGAAAATCTGTCAGGAACTGTGGACGTAAATAGGGTGAAGAAAGCTACTTTCTATCTTAAAAAAGATGAAGGTGTACTATAAAGATATAGATCTTGTCACACATGTAAGTTGCATTAAGGAAGAAATGTTGCCTTCAAGTGGACAGTTTGAAAAAGTGGATAGAAGTAGATCTGAAAAAATATCTGAGCATTACAATATCCGTCCACTTCATTCAAAAGAGGTTATGGGGGATGCTATTGAAGTGTATCAGATAAAACAAGCTAAAGGAGTTCTAATGAATGTGTGGGAGAAAATTAAAAACTCAATGTTTTCCTCAACTATTTCCAACTGGAATAGGTAGATGGTATGATGACTGTCCTGTGCAAGTACCTTCAGCTGTTCTATTGAGAGGATCCCAGATTTTGACAAAGTATTCCAAATATATTCCATCTCTTACCTGAAAGTGATTTGTCTGGACTGTCATATTCTTAAGACTGGAGCTAATTTACAAAATATGTCTGCAAAAGACCTTATTAACAAAATTCTTGGAAAAGATGTGAAGCTGGAGTATAATTTGATAAATTTGATGGCATGCTAACGTGTGGGTCTAATAAGTATTGGTATCGTCGTCATGGTCAGTTGAAGTGTATGTTGGGAAATGTAGGTGCACCAACTTAGTTAGTAACCCTGAGTTATGCAGAGTATGCATCGGATGATTTACATGACTTTTTGAGAGAAGCAAACTCTAACATTAAAGGCATCAAATTGAAGACACCAGGAGAACTTTGCTGTTCGGATCCTGGAAATGTTTGAAGGTATTTTACCACAGATTTCAAGGTATGATGTCCTTCATCTGCAACAAAAAAATCCACCTCTTTGAGAAGTTGCTTATTTCTTTTGGTGAAAAGAGTACCAAGTAAGAGGTGCTCCTCATATTCACATGCTATTGTGGGTAAAAGATGAAACTAGAGTTGGAACAGACACAGATGAGTTTGTGTGTTCTTTCATAGTGGAATATATTACATGTAGTATTCCAAAAGAGACTGAGGAAAGAGGCTTAAAGCAGCAAGGTCTGCGTTTCCAATCAAATAGATGTGGAAACTACTGTCAGCAGAAGTACAGAGCAAAAGGAAAATGTTATACAAATTTTATTTTGGATTTTCAAGACCCGTTATCTCAAAATGAAAAGAGCACAGTTGTATGTCTGCAGTGAGATATACACCTACTCAGAAATCACCAAAAACACATAAAACCTCAGGGGAACAGAGGCTTCAAAATATATTAATGACTACAATCCTGTGAGTTTGAAAATGTGGAATGCCAATATGGATATTCAGTTTGTGACAGACAACTCTATAGCTGTTGCTCGTTATGTTACTTCATACATAACAATATCTTAGAAGACACAGATGAATGATGTGTGTAAAGAGATTTCTGCTGAAAAGTCTCTTAAAAAAATTGTACATCTTCAGTATGAAGATACTTTCTCAAAGAGAAATTGGATCCTATGAATGCTATGATTGGTTGAGTTCTGCTAGTTTATATTATAAATATTTGTTTGGGTGAGTCAAGGACTAGCAGCAAGTCAAAATAGAGTTTTAAAATATTTTCCAGAAATTGAATATCTCGCAGAATTTGACCCAGATAGTACAGACATTGTGAAAACAAACCTGTGACGCTTACTGTCCAAAAAGGAGTGTACATCTACAAAATATGTCTATATGAAGTACTCCGTGCTACACATATAGAAACAATGTGACAGAAAATGTAGATGAAGGTAAATTTGAAGTAGTTAGTTGTAAAGAGTGTTTGGTATGACATGGCAAGGCCAGTCTAATTAACCAAAGAAAACTGAGTTGCGAGACTGCTGATGAAAGAGAATGTTTCTATTTGTTTTTCTTGCAACTGTTTAAACCTGCACATTCTGAAACAGAATTACTGAGAGAGTTGGACTGCTATGTATTCTCTTTCAGTGCTGCAAAGGATAGCATTGAGTGCTCAGTATTTTCAAACTGCTTGCAAATGAGGAATTTCAGCCGGAACACATAATTGCGGCTGAGGTAGCTAAGGAGAGTTCACAGAGCAGCCAAAGTTCAGGTCCTTAAAGTCAATACCCAGTGGGACAACCAATCATTGAAATATGGCTGCTATTGAAAGGAATGAGGTGGAGACCGCAAAGGAACAAACAAGACAGGAAACTATTTATTTGGCAGATTTAGTTGGACAATTAAATGATGAGCAAATGGACATATATATAGAAGTAAAACTACAGTTGAGCATGGATCGTTTCTTGACAGAAAAGAGTGTGCATGTTTAATATTTAAGCCATTACGGTTGTACCTCAGCAGTCAAGCTGGTACTGTTAAAAGGTTTTAGGTCTCACCTAGGCAGCGCATGTGCACTGTCTCTTCAAGACATGCTGTATCTACTAGATGGCCTTCAAGCACCGCCCATCTTTTTCTTTGGTTCCTCATATTATCTATTGTAAATGCCGACTTTTGTTTGGCAAATATGCTTAGAAGTCCCGCCTTCTGGACTTTTGTATCCTCCCATGAGGACAGCCCCTGTTACATGTGCTCTTACTCTTCAGGTTATTTAGTATAATTTGAGAGCAGTCTTTTTTATGTTGGCCTGCCTCTACTCTTGGAAAGTGGCCGTGTTTTGTTTACTTCATGCGATGGCTTAATGAAAGCTTCGCAGCCACCTCATTTGCCGTACTTGATATTTCTTAACCCTCTCCTCGGACAGTAGCTGCCTTTTCCTCTCTCCTGCTTGTTTAGTTTATCCGTTCACATATGCCAATGCTCGCTCCTTCTCCACTCCCAAGTGCAGCTTTTTGAGGAGACTATCAGGTTAGTGTACATTTATAATACACAAACAATCGACACGTTGAGGACCAAGCAATCAATGCGTACAAAAGCGATTTGGAATAGGTAGGCAGAGTTGAGACTTACCCTCATGTAAATATTGTAATTTGCATCGGCTCTCACTCAGCTGATGGCTTCCTTTGTTCACACTGGTTAGTTTGATTGCCCTGGCTCCAAATCAAAAACACTATGCTGATGGCATTACTTAAAAAAAAAAGAAAAAACACATGTCTGACGTTCTATTTTTTGGGTGAGAAACGCACTGGATACTTGACTTGGCTCCAAAACAAACGTGCTCCGCTGACGGCATTATTACTATTTTTTTTTAAACACATACAGCATTCTTCCTTTTTATTAACAATAAATACATGGGGAGAGCCAATGCCGAGAACCCACCCACACCCCGTTGCCACTGGACGTTGCAACAGCTTTCATTTCTCACCCGCTAGCATCAGCCTCCCCTTCTGTGCTCCTCTTCTTCCAGCCTCATTTGCTCCAGATTACCAGCTTGTCAGCAGCATGACACCCCACCCTATCCTGGTCTCTACTCCCCAACCTGGATCCGCAGCCAACATAAACTAAACACCCATCCAAGCCACTCCCAAAAACACTTCTCCAAAAACACCGCAAGGAAAGCAGACCAGCAAACTTCCTTGCCCCCTACCTGGTAAAGCCCTGACTCCAGAGACTGAGCATTCAGAGTCCCCTACCTCCAAAGGTAGTTCTTTCCCCAGAAAGTTTGAATGGTTTCAGGCTTCTCCAGAGCACTCTTCCTCATCCTGGACCCCTGCAGCTCCAGCCCAGGTTAGCATGCTATGGGCAGCTGTCTTAAGGAAACTACAACAACGCACTGCAAGGAGCCACACACCACATTTACTCTGCCGCATGCAAATACGCTGTGCAGGGTGGCTCGATGGGTGCTTGATAATCATTGTCAGCAGGAGTGCAGCATGTGATTAGGAATTGAAGGGTCAGTGCATTCCCAAAATTGGATCATACTTGTGTTATATTGTTATCCTAGAGCTGGAGCAACTTGTTCCACGCTTATCCGAGGCAACTTCTTAGTCACATACAGGTAGGTTCAATGCGTACCTGACCAGAGGACCAGCTTTTCGAGGCAAGTGACATCTGTATGTTAAACTATTATGTGTTCTAGTCCATTTTCATGTGATGTTTACTTTCCAAAGTTTCTATATAGCCTGAACTCTACCAGAAGCATTGCGTTTTACAAGAGCAACACTTACATTATACAAGGCCATGTTAATTTTGATTTATGCACGGGGAGATTAAGTGACTTGCCCAGAATCACAGGGTTTTGAACTGACGCTGGGACTCCAACCCAGTTCACTGGTTCCAAAAGCAGCAGCTGTAACTCTCAAGCCAGAACTTATCCCCACTTTTTTCCTGTGTTGAGCTCTCTCTCTGCACACTACTCTCCCCCTGTTTTTACCTGCACACTTCACTATCCCAAAGCATTTAATTGCCACCCTTCTCACAACTGCACAATATGTCCAGTGCAGCATCTCACCTGTACACTGCATCCCTTCGCATGCCTCCCTCCAGTTCTAGGTCCTCATCTGGGTACTCGTGGTTGCTAAGGGAGATAGCAACCTAACCCTAATTTTATCTCACCTGAGTAATTAATTCTAAAGCCTCCAAAGGGCAGCCAAGTTCTTTCCTCCCCTAACACCATGCTTTCCAACATTCCTCTGCCCCCTTCATGTGAATGAATATAAGGAGGGGGCTTGTTTCACGCCTATTCAGAGAGGTGAATCCACTCATCCATATCAAAGGTGTTGGGTGGGGGTGGTTTTAATTATTTGACCTCTACGTTCCTCTAGTTAGACATGGTCAGTTTGTCCAGTTTAAAATAATAAAAATACATGTAGAATTTGGATCTCCAACTGAGGTATGCGACAGATGGTCCCTAAATATTCACACAGCCTGTAGTTATCAAGGTTATCTGGCTATTATTTACCGCCAATTAACAGCCATCTGACTTCTGATTCCACTGTAGGAGCCTTTTTGGTACTAACATGGCACAAGTGCAGCAGTACTGGAGAAACACCAGTCGCAATGTGCATCGTGATAGCATGAAGCTGTACAACAAGAGTTTACTTTTTGTTCTTGGAACCTTTTCCTCTAAAGGCTCAAATATTTTACCCAGGCTGGCAGCGTGTTCTTCAAGTTAGTTCCATCTCTTTCCTCTCAAACTAATACACATGCCAACACAGTTATTTCTTTTTAAATCTGTTTTTTAAATTTTGCATTATGACAAGTTGTACATAAATTTCACATGCATACTCAATTGGAGCTAGCTAGGATTGCTTCAGTACATACATTGGTTAGACTGTTCAATAACATTAGTAACACAAAGTGTGGCTGTGTCATTGAAGGAGCTGTGTAGTGGGGTAGCACTACTCGTATTGACCCATTAATGTCACACTTTTGACGCTACTTTGCCACTGTGCTGCTTGCAGTGTCATCGTTGTTATCTTCCTGCTGCTACTCGTGACATTTGGGGCTCGATCCAGGTTTTCTTAAAATGGGCTTGGCTTGCACATCTTTGCCATTGCTTTATCATATATGTGTTTGCTAACAGAATGAACTGTGGGAAAAGGTCATAAAAGAACAAGGACTGGTGATACATGATGGTTTTCTTTGTAACTGGGTCATGAACATTGTAGCTGTAATGCCCTAGCTGTGTGTCGCAGGTTGCACGGGTGTGCATGTCTGGCTTGCACTTCATAACGTTTGTTGAACTATAAGAGCGGGAGCTTTTTCTGCCCTGCGTTGCTGGTTGTTTGCCTACTTTTTTGACCAGCTCGGCGGCCTAATCCTGCCTGGCCATGCGTCTTTATTCATCCCGTCCTTGCTGCTGGCGCGGTGAGGGGGGTTTGTCGTTATTATTGATGCTCTAGAGGCTTGTTAGGAGTTCATCCCAGCTGTATGCAATCGGGGTCTTTCGGAGCTCCAGTGTGTTCTATCTATGAAGTGCCACACTTTCTGCTTTTGCCCAGGTGCGCATCGAATCTCTCCACATTTTGATGTTAGGGGGAAGGGGAGCCTTCCATTTCTTGGTAATTAGTCTCTTTGCCACTACTATTTATATAATATTTATTATTATGATTCCTGTGATATAAATGCAGTATATACATGGACCAGTCTGGAAGGAGGTTTATATTTGTGCAGCGTGCTACGTCTTCTGTTACTGCTGTCCAATACTCAGTTAGTGCGGGCATCTCCATAGCATATGCAGTAGATCTGCATCTGTGAGAGTGCATCTGGGGCATTTTGCATCTTGGCGACTAAAGTATTTGTTGATCTTTGCGGGCGTCAAGTATGCTTTATGCATGATGAAGAATTGGATCAGTCGGAGGCATGCGTTTCGGGGAATATAAATGGGACTCTGCAACACCGAATTCCATTCCGCGTTTGAGAGTTGTCGGTCTATCTCAGCATCCCAATGCTGCCTAAGGGGTGACAAGTCAGCAGCTGTGTGGTGTTGCAGCGAAGCCGCAAACCATTTTGTTAAGTGTCCCCCGACCCATGATGTTTATATATTGTATTGTCTGATGCATGCTTAGTTCTTTGGATAAATCCCCCCATTTGGTGGTTAACGCTGCTATGAGAGAACGGTGTAGTAGGGACTGCCCAGGGGCCAGTTCCTACTCTGCTACGAGTGTTGTGTATGGGCGTAGCGTCCCGTCTAGGTATAGATCTCACCATTGTTGCAGTTCTGCTGCAGATGTTACACTGGGGCCCTGGGGTGTTCCTTCCACGGGGAGGGCGGGGGCTTATGGTGTGGTCGTTCGGGTTATGTCCAGTGCTCTGCTGAAGCATTTATGCACCACACCTAATAACAACGGGCTTGGGGTACTGGCTTTAGTACATGGATGAAATAGCCTCAACAGTTCTGAAAGCTGCATGAGAGGGAGTGTGGTTGCTGTGTCTTCCCTGTGCCGATCCGGTAGCCACCTGGCTATCCACTGCAGCTGAGTAGCCAAGTAGTACTGCTCTACATTCGGGATGGCCAGGCCCACTTGATCCGTGGGTAAGTATAGCTTTCTGATTGCTACTCGATGCCTTGAGATTCCCCTTATAAAGTCTCAGACCAGGGCTTCTAAGGGCAAAAATAATATGGGGGGACATAGAATGGGAGGTTAGTGAAGTAATAAAAGACCAGAGGGAAAATTATCATCTATGTCAGTGCCACAGTTCCCGTAATTGATAGCAGCAGTGTCTTCCAGAAGATCATCTGGGACCTGATTACTGATATGGCCTTGCCCAGATTGTCGTCCAGCAGGTCTGGTAGGTTGCGGTATATCCGTATCTCTAAATAGCGGAATGTGGTTTCATGCCACTGAACCTGTTCTCCTGTGAGTGTGTAGCCAGGATCTGTGTTGTGTTCGCTAAAGAAATACAGGCCGGATTTAGGGACATTCGCCTCAAGTCCTGATATATTGGCAAATCTTTCGAGTGTGGAAGACGCGTATGTCCCTTCTGTACAGTAGGAGGTCATCTGCATATAATGACAAAACATGCATGCCATCTCCTAGTGTGATCCCATCTCTCACCTTCACTCTGAGGGCCTCTGCTAGCGGCTCAATTGCCAGGGCGAACAAGAGTGAGGAGAGTGGGCACCCCTGCCTCGTCCCTCTGCATATCTTTATATGTAAGGGCCTTTTTTACCCTTATCGTTGGCAGGTCGTACAGTAATCAGACCATGCGGGTAAAGTAGTTTCCTAGATTATATTTGTTTAAAACCACAAGGAGAAAACCCCACTCCAGTGAATCAAAGGCCTTCTCCAGGTCTAGAAACGGGCACCCCACTTGTGGCCAATGACTTTGTGAGTAGGTGGCTAACCTAAAGTATGGCCTTAGGTTTGAAGAGGTACTCCCGGAGGGTATGAAGCCATTCTGGTCTGAATGAACTAGTAAGGGTATTATTGGTGTAAGTTTATCTGCTAATAGTTTTGCTAGTATTTTGTAGTCCAGGTTTACGAGGGCTAATGGTTTGTAAGCTCCCACACATGCCAACACTGTTGAAGGACTTTAATGCCTGCTAGTATTAGGTAATAGGTAATATCATAGATGATTTGCCACAAACATTGATGTCAGGAGAGGTGCTGCGTGGCTGAACACTTATAAGGTCCCAAAGGCAAGACCTATTGGCTATGCCAATGCTTGTTTAATACAAGTTCTTGCTGCTTTTCTACATAAGACTACAGACTGTATTATCATGAGTGGTTACACCACCTACTGGATTAGCTACGCCCAGTATCAAAGGTATTACTTTACAGAATCTGCTCATGTGGTCTGTGGAACATTACAACAAACTGGAACACTAAATGTTATCTGGTTAAGCTTGTCATGAAGTGTCAAGAGTGTTAAAATAGTTAAAACGTGTAATCATCGATGAGGTGAGCATGGTCTCAAATTTAATGCTTGTCTTTGTGCATTTGAGAATACATGAAATTGTGAACAGATTCTGATGTGCTATTTGAAGGAAAACATTTGATTGTTTGTGGCGATCTGCTACAACTTACACCTGTGAAGGGTCAGCCTGTTTTCAAAACACTGCCCCATGATGAAACTGGGAATTCTTTGGAAAAAATTGGAAATGTAAATATTTGATTAAATTTAGAAAACAAAGAATTAATTAGGAATATGCGAAAAACATCTGACATTAAATATGGTAATATTCTGAAAGATATTTTAGTAGGTATTCTATCAAAGCAGGTAGGGCATGTTTTAGAAAGTCGTTTTCTTTAAACTTTATCCAAAAACAGAGACAGCAGCAGATCTAGAGTTCAGTTTTATACAAGAAGGAAAACTGATAGTGTGTTTAATTCCTACATTGGAGGAATGTGCATCATTTAACAATGGCTTGCTGAAATTGGAGAAAGAAGAAATAATTTAGCAACTTGAGGGAATAGATAAAATTGAACACCAGGGTGTAATTGTACGGCTAAATGAAAAGTTACAAACAAAACTATATTCATTAGAAAAATCTGTTTCATGAACTGCCTTATTGGAGAAATGTTTGTCTATGCAAAAACTGTAGAGTGATTTTGCACCGAAATTTAAAAGTTGAAAAGGTTTGGTTAATGGTGCTACGGGTAATGTTGATTTTGTTAATTTTACCAATAGAAATGAGGTGATATACCTTGTCTTTTATGTATTGCAAATTTTTTGCTTGTGAAAAATGTATATGTTTGACGGAAACAGTTTCTAGTTTTTCTAGCATATGCTGTTACTATTCATAAATCAAAAGGTTTAAGTGTAGATGCAGTGTTTATTGATATTAGTAGTACAGTGTTTAAGGAAAGTATGTCATCTGTATCCTTGTTTCAAGTTAGGACATTGTCTGGTTTGTATCTAGTTGCATTTGATGACAGCAGAGTAAATGCAGATTCAAGTTGTGTAAAAGAATGCAACTGATTAGGAGGTCTTTATACTCCTCATTTAGGACAGTTTCCAATTAAAAAAAAAAACTCCATCTGTTCAAAGCGGTGTAGTGATTGTGTTGCAAAGAAAGAAATGAAAGAAACAAAGACGTTGTCGAGAAAAAGAACATTTGAATGAGGGAGATATTGTTTATCAATTGTCAAACCCCTCTGGTATGAACTGCTATATTAATGTTGTGCTAAACGTATTGTTTGCATTACCTCATGTTCTAGATGCAATTGAACAAACAACAGAGGCATTGTGTTCTACACTGTGTCCTTTTTTTGTTGCAATATCAGCGTAGTAACAGTACTAAAACACATTGTGCATCACACATTTGAGACCTTATAGATATATGTAGTGGATCTGTACAGTTTACTCCAAACACTCAAGAGGATGCACAGGAGTTTTTAATGGTGATGTTTGCTGTTTTAGAGGAAGAGAAAATACCTATCGATGACTTCTTTGGACTTAGTTATTCATGGAACTATGAATGTGACGATTGCACACACAGATTAACTACAGAAATTGATTTTGAGTGTTTTATTCTATTTTATTTTATTTAACATTACCAGACATCAAAAGTGTGACTTTTGACAGATTGCTGAGACAAGCTACAGAAAACAATTATGCCCAAATTGTCGAACAGCCCTTGGGTTAACTTTACGTGTACCAAGAAGTGTCAAGTATGTTATTTTAATGCTACAATGATGCAGATCAGCTCGGACAAAATTAGAAACTGAGATTACTAACTTTAAAACAGGACAAATATCTATTTCTTGTAAAACATGTAGTACTATCATTATCATTTTTCATGAAGGAGTTAGATATTTGATCTGGTTATTACACGGTCTAGCTAAATAGTAGAAATGGATGGACAGAATGTAATGAAAGGAACCTTAAATTCAAGCAAAGATTGCCTTGGAAGCTATCAAATTCCTACATTTTGTTTCTAGAACCAAAGTTCTAAGGAGGATTACAGTTGTAAAAATTGAATAGTCTTGTCATTATAGATGCATGATTAGGATTTATGACATCATGCTGCCAAAAAAGAGTGATGTCTTTACAAGGTTTTGACTATGCTGGTGAGCCTTATATATGTAGAGTACTTGTAATGATGACGTTCCCATTTTCAGCTTATGTTTCTTTGGATTAGTAGAGCAAGTATGGGTAAAATGATCATTTAAAAAAATGCAGTAAATGCTAAGCGCAGTGTTGCTTATTTGTAGTGACCAACTGTGCACTTTTGTGGGTTTTATACAGTCTATATGATTGTTTTTCTCCACTGTCCAAGGAAGATTCTTTATACAATAAATCATTTATCTTGAACAAGTATGAAATCTGAGAACAGTAAAAAGGGAATATGAAATGCTGATTCTTATTGTAACATTGCATTACAGCATTGGTTAATGTGTAGTGATTTGTTGCTGTTATGAAGTTATGCATTGTTAAAAGTTCTAAGTTTACGTTATAATTTTATAAATTCTAATACTAATCCATATTTGGTTTTTTTTGGTTTTGTTTACAGATGAATGTCACCGTTTATTGGAGTAATTTGGTTTACAAATTAGTTCTTACAGTGTTTGCGTATTACTTTATATTGTGACGGTGTTTCAGAGTACATTAAAAAAAACACCCACTTACACAGTCACAGCCACTTACATTCCCATACAGCCGTCATTACACCCACTCGCACACCCAGTCAAACAATCATGCACCAATTTACACACCTATTCAGAAATGTATGTTTGCACTAGCACACCCATACATTAGTGACACAGGTTCTGACACAACCAAACACCCACTCGCACTCCCATATTGTTAGTCATACAGCGGTTTACAGATGGAGACACTTAATCACATAGACTCATAGACCCATACAGATACTCACACACTCACTCATGCACCCATACAGCCAATCACACACCCAGTCACACACCCGCTCAGTCACACACCTAAGTACACACCTATTTATACATTCACATTCCCACTAACACATCCATACAGTCAGGCACATAGCTACTATCACATCCATCAGAACCACCAACTCATGCACTCATGCTGTCACTGTCACAGGCCCATACAACCAGTCACACACACAGTGATTCATCTGCTTACACACCCACACAGGCATTTACAACCCTACTTGCACACCCATACCGTCACTCACAGAGGTACTGGCACAGCCACACAGATAGTTACACATCAATTCACGCTTCCATACTGTCATTGACACACCCATTTACACATGCAGACATCTACTCGCACACCCACTAATAGACCATACCTCCTCACATACCCACTTACAGAAGCAGTGATACACCCATACAGCCACTGACATATCCACTCACACACCCATACAAAACATTTGCTATTGTCTACTTTAATGCTTTATACATTTATTTCCCTGGTGAATATTAAAGTAGTCACATGTAATACTTTAAATTCTCTTATGCGGGGTGTGATGCATATAAGTGCACAAAAACTCAGAAACACTTAAACACACAATTGCACAAAAACATAAAACATGTAGTTTGATCTTTCTATGACCAGATGAAGTAGTTATAACAAGCACTGTTAGTTTTTTTTCTATAGATTTTTGGAATGACTATATATGTAGATATATATTTTGGGAGGGGAACAAAAATTACCAGTTCAAAAAAGGGCAAGGGAATGGCACATGGGGGAAGCAACTGGCTTGAATGAAAAAGCCCACTTGGGCAAAATTAGTCTATGTTAAATGGATTATGATATGATGTATATACCTATGAATTTTAAATGTACATACAATTGTATATATAAGTTCATTTAGGACCGAGAGTGACATGAATTTATACAAGTTTAATTACAGTTAAACTTGTAAATGCAAGCATATATTGAAAAATACACTCCAAGATGGAGGAGATGTTCAACAAAATGTTAGTAGTCCTATCTCCCTGCTCTCGTTCCCAACGAAAGTCATCAAGAAAGCCATCAACAGCCAACTCGCCACATTCATCGAAGAGCACAACATCCTCGACTCCTCCCAATCCAGTTTCAGAAAAAACAACAGTACGGAAACCGCCCTCCTCGCCGCAACAGACATTCGCACCCTAATGGACAAAGGAGAAATGGTAGCCCTCATCCTCCTTGACCTCTCAGTGCCGTTCGACACAGTCTCTCACCACACCCTAATACACAGACTCCTCGAATCAGGGATCCAGGACAAGGCCCTCGAATGGATCCGCTCCTTCCTCTCTGGCAGAACGCAGTGGGTCAGACTCCCTCCCCCCCCCCTTTGCTCTCGGACCCTACACCAACCACCTGCGGAGTCTCTCAGGGGTCCTCCCTCAGCCCTACGCTCTTCGACGTCTACATGGCTCCACTCCCCCCATCGTCAGAATCTACGTATTGTATCATACGCAGACACCACCCAACTCATCCTCTCCATATCCAATGAACCCAAGAATGCCAGACATAACTTTCGAGAAGGCATGGAAGCCGTCGCCAAATGGATGAAAAACAGCTGCCTACAACTCAACACCAACAAGACAGAAGTACTCATCATTGGCCCAAATCCCGATGCCTGGAATGACACCTGGTGGCCCCCCACCCTCGGAAACCCACCCACCCCCACGGACCACGCACACAACCTGGGAATCATCCTGGACTCTGAGTTCAAAATAGACCACCAGATCAACTCCGTCTCGTCCTCCTGCTTCCACACCCTCCACCTCCTACGTAAGACCTTCAAATGGATACCCCTCGAACACAGAAAGACCATCACTCACGCCCTGGTCACCAGCAGACTTAACTACGGCAACGCACTCTACGCCAGAATAAACAAAAATCTCACCCGCAAGTTACAGAACATCCAGAACGCCGCCGCAAGACTGGTCCTCAACCTGCCAAGACACTGCCACATCTCCCAGCACCTGCGCACACTCCACTGGCTCCCCGTCGAGGCCAGAGTCACCTTCAAGATGCTCACCCACACAGACAAGGCCCTCCACGACACCGGACCAGCATACCTGAACAGCCGACTCAATTTCCACGCACCCCAAAGGACCCTACGATCTGCTTAGCTCTCCTACACCGTGGTACCCCACACCAGAAAGACAAGATCAGGAGGCCAGTCCTTCTCCTTCCTCGGAGCCAGAGCCTGGAACGCCCTTCCGCTCCACCTCCGACAGATAACCTCGCTCCCCATCTTCGCCAGAAACCTCAAAACCTGGCTCTTCCAAAGACCCCCTCCCTGATGGACTGGAACCTGCACCCTCTCTACCCTCAGTGCCTTGAGACCCTTATGTGTGTGTAGTTGTGCTTAACAAACAACTGATTGATTGTTTATGTTACTGCCACAAGCACAAACACAAGAAGTATTTAAATAACCTTTCATGATTTGCGATCAGCGTCATGACCAAGGTGTATATACACCGAAACGCGTTGATGTGTCTTTTGAGGGTGTGAATATTAAAAATTGATGAAGAATCAGCACTGGAGTGCCGTGGGTTTGTTCAGATAACGAGTGAGCCAAACTTAAGTTTGCAATTGCAGCACGTGGCGAAGTGCTGCCAACGTGGGCTGTCGGCATTCTGGATGCCCAGAAGGCAACACGCCGAACTTTAAGTGAAATTCAAGCCATCGGGCACCCCGCAAGAACACTCGGTAAGCCAGGTACACGAAGAAAGTCGCACATGTTCTTTACCGGAAATTGGGAAGAAAGTAGAGTTTTTGCTGGAGCCGAAGCGGGTTACTAAGTGGTAACGAAGAGCGAGTGCTGATTAGCAGAAACATCAAACAATGGCAGTAGAGGGAGAGGAAGTAGCTGCAAGGACATGAGAAGCTGAAACTCTGTTCACAAGCAGCAAACAGGCAGCAGAACAAAGCGGAACAAATGATGTCAATCAACGAGGTGAAGGGAACCTACAAAGTAAACTTTACAACCTAGAAAGACTAACTAGATTGGAAATCTCAAAGTGGTGGGATGTGACATCGTTGAAAAAGTACTTGGAAATAGAGAGAATCCCAGAGAGGTTTAAGGATTAAGAAAAATGCTACTAGACCAAATCAAGGAACTCAATGAAACATTAGAAAAGACACAAATCAAGAAAAAATAAAGACATTTAAGTGCAGTTAAGAAAGCATGAAGACGGTGTTAAACAAAGGAAATCCCTTGAGTTTCTGAGAGACAGACTAGACTATCAAAGGGGACAAATATTCACCTTTGCAAGACGGTTTGAAACAATGAGAAGACAACGTTATAATGAAGTGAGCCAGATAAGAAAGGAAGCCTTCCTAAGCGACTTCAGCTCCGATATGGGGTCTGAATGGGAATCAGTTTATTTATTTATCGTTTTTTAGTCGAGGACTGGAGAACAAACCACAATCCCCGAAAACAAACTCAAGAAAAAGGAGGAGGAAATTCCAAAGAGGGGGCCAAGGGAAAAGGAAGCGACAACAAAGTGATAATAACACGCAACAACAAGAAATAATACAGCAACGGAATACGGTAATTAACCTTACTAATATTCTCTTAACTAAAGTAGATGAAGAAATCCTATTGCTTGGCCTCTCATTTATTCCAGTCTCAAGTTTCGATTATGCCCAAGCAAGGTTGGACTCGTTTAAGTTTATACTGAAATGAAGACTTAAATTTTTTTTTTTTCAACAAATCAAACCCGAGACAAACAAGGACAGATGAGACTGGTACCCATGACACACTACAAGTTTCAGACATTGATTCCCTTGTACATTTGGTGACCCTTGAAGAGAAATTACAAATGGATAGTACTCAAATACTTGGTTTGGCCAGTATAAGCATAAATTAAGGGGGGTATACTGAATTTGAGGTAAAATTTAAATTCCATTCCGCCGACCTCACATGACAGTATTGAAGAATTTTTAGAGTTGATGGTTGGAGAATTGAAAAAATTGCAATGTAGTAATGATTCGAAAATGAGAAAACGTTTAAACAGAATAAAATGTATAAAAAAGTAGCGAAATAATGGAATAAAAATTAAAATTGTATAGTGAGAGGATCTGATAAAGGTGGCAATGTAGTCCCATGGGACAAGAAACTATACATGGAGGAAGCATATTCACAGTTAAATGACAGAGAGTGCTACACAAATGTTGGGCAGAGCAAACTAGAGACAGCGAAAAAAGATTTTCATGAACACCTTGGGTGGAGAGATATGGGGTTGTTGAATTAGGATGAATTAAGTTTTATCAAAAACACCGACCCCAAATCCCCTGCATTTTATTTAATTCCCAAAATCCACAAAGAAAGCCAGGAACCACCAGGGAGACCAATATTGGCAGCAATAGTCGGCTTCTTTGAAAGGGCTTCAATATATGTTGACCATTCCTTACAGCCATTAGTACAAACGTTTCCGTCATACTCCCAGGACATGACAAATTTTCTTTAAAAAATCTTTGATGTAACATGGGAGAAAGACATAGTGATGATGACACTTGATGTAACATCGCTCTATACTAGTACTAAAGTCCGCCCGCCATCCTAATAGGCCCCTAAATGTTAAATTACCTTGAATTGTGGCGTTTAAAATGTAACATAATAATAATAAACCAGAGAATAAAATGTTATTTTTAAAGTTGTAAGAATTAGTATTACTAAATATAGGTGAAATTGTAGTACAATTTATATATATTTTTTTTTTAAAGAGTGAAATTTACTGAAATAACAAAGGTCACAGGGACTTTATAGTTAGGAAATATATATTTTTGTAAACTTCTTTTTATTGAACAGTTACTCAACATAACATCAACAATAGATAGTCAGAGAGCATGATGGTAACGTTAGGACAGAAGTACAACACCGAGACCGATACAAGGTAGGTAAATCTTGTCGACATGCCACAGCCCCACAGGAGAGACACATTTCAATACCGTTCCTGGTTACTGTTTCAGATACCCTGTCCGTTTCAGCTATCCTCTAGGTGTGGCAATATTGATTCCTATACTTGACCCAGGGTCCCCATACCTTATCCCATTTTCTAGGGCATGCTCGACTCTGATAAATCACTTTCTCGGCCTGCTGACACTAATCCAGATCTGTCACCCAATCGGCCACTATGGTAGATTTGACTGCCCCCAAAGTCCTCGCTATATTTCTCTTTGTCAACCCCAGATGCCAAAATAAGCTATGTTTTTTGGTGTTTGTGCGCCTCCTTGCTTCCATGGGGACCCGCAGGTTCAGGTCTCCTGTCAAATATTGTTAAATCTTGGTACAGGCCCATTCGGAAATATTTCCAAAACACCATAGAAATTCACTGGAAAAAAAGGTTACAGGGATGTTATAGTTATGAAACAGAATTTAAAAAAACATAGAAATTCACTGCAAAAAACGAAATTTACAGGAGCGTTATAGTTAGGATCAGATTGTACATTCACAAAACCATAGAAATTCTGCAATTATAGTTACCTGAGCAAATTATAAGTTGTGCAGCAACATTTTAAAATTTGGTTTGATATAAACACAAATTATAATATGATGCTTGGAAATAGGGTTTATCTAGGCACAAGCAAAATAAAGTCACAGGTGTAGTCTTGAATTTAAATTTTTCCACGTTTTACTTAATGTGAAATTTGTGGTTCCTGGAACTGGTAAGGGATTCAACCATGCCTTTTCCCAGGATCTGCATAGAATCTTTGAATCCTCATGCACAACTGCAGATGTTTGATTGGTTCTTGAGACTCTTGTTCCACATTTGAATAGTTCTTGGCTTTCTTGTGCACTTAATTGTACTCCTTGCAATAGGAGAGCTCTACAGCAAAGGGGACTGTAATTTTGATTTCTTTAGTGAAGCAAAATAATATCTGCTATTCTGATGTATTCTGAACAAGACACACAGGATAGAGGACATCCAAACAAGAAGCAGAAGGAAGTGAAAAACTGGAATATGGTCAGACTGGATATTTTGGGATGCACCCTGAACCAACTTTAATGGTTTAATAAATTTAAATATATGTTAATTGTTGTGTGTGTGAGTCAAAGTGATGAATACAAGGAGAGTGCGTGAGTTAAAGTGAACAAGAGTATGTGAAAGTGAAGAAGTGAGGAAGAGAGAATGAGTGGGTGTGTGAAATTGAGAGCGACTCAGAGAGTGCAAATGAAAGTGAAGTAGGGTGTCAGGAAGAGGGAGTAAGTGGGATAATGGATGAGTGAGAAAGTGAGAGAGCATATGCAGTGGGTACTGGCCAGCTGTGGGCTGTGTGCACTAGAGTTTGGCTGCAGGGTCTGGCCTCAGACTGCCTAGGAAGTCTACCTCACTCCATGTTATCAATGTCACTATTTCTTTTACCTTAGACATCAATTATTCGGTGTGTCAATTGGGACAAACCAAGACTTGCAACAACCAGAATGCGACAGGCTGTCACATGAAAGCTCAGGCCTAGAAATATTGCCAGTGATGACAGGGAGTGAGGTGGTCACCCTGGGTCTGCCTCCGGCCAGGCCCTGTGTCCAACCTTCTACAGGAAGCGAAATCCTGTTGTGCAGGTCTTTGGCCATGCACAATAGACGTTAGCTAGATGGCCTGATTTCCAGCCAAGACCTGCACTTAACAGTCCACAGGTGACCAACTCCCACTGTGCACAGGCCTCAGCCCGAGTTAGAGAGTGTGTGTAGTAGGTCTGTGGGTCATGCACTATGGGAGTTGGCCTAGCCCTAGGATGGGCCCAGTCCCCAACCCTCTGTGGCCTGCAAATTCTTCTGCACATGGCTGTCAGCGGGGTGTAGAAAAGGTTGGCTGTTGGACTTGGCTTCAAACCAGGCCCTAGGCCGAGCCCACCTCTGGTGGCCAGCTCCCTCTGCCTTTGGCCTGTGTATGAGAGTGTATAGAGCAGGTATTGTCCAGCTTGTAGGCTAGGTGCAGTGGGAGTTGCTCGCAGGGTTTAGTTTCTGTCCGGAATCTGTGCCCACTGCTCCACAGGTGGCCAGCTCCTGCTGTACAATTGCTTTGGCTATGCACAGCAGAGTCAGCCACAGGGCATGGTCTTCTGCTAGGCTCAGTACCCAACTATCCACAGGCTGCAGCCCCTTCTGCATATGGACTTCAGCCTGACAGAGAGTATTTTCTGTAGTAAAGCAGGTATTATCCAGCTGTGGCCTATGAGCAGCGTGTGGAGGGCTGCTGAGCCCAGTTTCTGACCAGAGCCTGTGCACAACCTGATGCTGACAGCCAAACCCACTGTGCACAGCTGGCCTACTTATAGCGGGACCCTTCGACCAAATTCCATAGGCTACTGTCTCCTGATGTGCATGGCTTTGGCTTTGCATATTGGGAGCAGGCCATAGGGCAGGGTTGTTCACCAGGCCCAACTATCCGTGGGCCCCCAACCCCTGCTGCACATGGGCTTTTGCCTGAGGTTGAGAGTGTGTGAAGTAGGTATAGGCCAACTGCAGGCCCTACACAGTGGGATGGGAGTAGTACTTGGCCTCTAAAAAGGCCTTGCACCCAACTCCTGTGAGTGCCCAACACTCATTGAGCATGGCCTTTGGACTTCGTGACAGTCTGGCCAACTGAGAGCAGTGCACAGTGGGATTTGGTTGCTCGGCCTGGCTGGAGGCCTGACCCTGCACCCAACCTTCTTTGGGCAATCGCTCCCCATGGTGTTTGGCCTGCAGTCATGCATAGCCAGCATGGGCTTGGGGTCTGACCTCTGACCAGGCCTTGTATCTAATGAATAACTGATGGCCAGTTCCTCACAACCACCACTGATGGCTTCCGTCCAGTACGTGCACCCAAACCTCTGTGAGTAGCCACACCAACTGCACATGGCCTTTGGCCTAATTAGGAGAGTGGATGTAGCGGATATTGGCCAGCTGCAGATAGTATGCAGCAGTGGTGTTTTGCAGGGTCTAGCTTTCAGTCAGGCCCTGCATTCAACCTGCTGCTGGCAGCCAACCTTTAATGTGCACACTGGCCAGATCCTGCATTCATCCTTCTGCTGGCAACTAACTCGCACTCTGCAGGGCCATCAACCTGAGAGAGGGAGAGTGTGTGCAGTGGTATTGGCCAGCTGCGGGCTGAGCAAAGTCCGGGTTGCATATATAGCTTTGCCTCCAACCAGGCCCTGCACCCAACGGCCACTGAACACAGAGGTTGCCTAGATATCCTGGTCTTAGAACAAGGTCTGTTTTTATTATTTTATTTATTTTTAGAATTCAGAGGTCTGTGACCACTCTTGGGCTTTGAATCTTGCCCTAGGTTTGAAGTCAATGCCCATGAATCTTGTGCTGGGTTTGCAGACCCTATCCGTGGTCTATGAATCTGAGATTCATGAACACAGCTGCAAAATCTAAATTTTTTAATTATTTTAAATAACGGGGGGAGGTCCAGTTAGGGTCCCAAGCCACATGGATCTGGCAGTCAGGGTGTGTTCTCCCTGACCCCTTATATGACCTTCAAGTTTATTTTTCAGAATGCGTAAACCGAGTCCCCACGTCCTTTAATGAGGACTGCAACATTTTCTTTTAATTTTGCAGCAAGCCAATCAGATGACTTCCGTTCACCAATCCCTACTATAGGTTCATGGAGCCAAAATGGACAATAAAAGGAAATACTCCTTCTAGTATTCAGATGTAAGCCCTTTTTTAAATTTGATTTGCATCATTCTACGAACCCGGGTTTGCAGAACCCCACAGAGACCAGTCCAGATATCTCTAAAATGTAAGCTTCATGCCCAACTTAATATAGTTTATTAAATGCTAACATTTCAAAAACAACCGAACTAATGTACACCAAACAAAAAAGTAACTTCCTTGATTAAAGTTTGACCGTCATGCCAAGCTTGGTGTGATTCAGTTCTGCTGTTTTTTCTGTATTGGAATCAAAAACCCCTATGAGAACTAATATATATATATATATATATTCACTGAAAAAACCATAGGTTTCACACATGTTATAGTTAGCGGAAATTTTACTGATAAAAAACCAATGAAATTCCCCCGTTATAGTTAGTGCAGGCAACTATAACTCACGCGACCGCAATCCTCTGCTGATGCTAATACTGTATTTAGACACTTATTTGCCCATGTCTTCTTCCATACATTTTTAGCTATACATATATTACAAATATTTTTTTTTCATAAAGACACATATGTCATCAGCAGAAGATTGCGGTCGCGTGAGTTATAGTTGCCTGCACTAACTATAACGGGGGAATTTCATTGGTTTTTTATCAGTAAAATTTCCGCTAACTATAACATGTGTGAAACCTATGGTTTTTTCAGTGAATTTGCAAGGTTTTTTAAATGCTAATTCCTAACTATAACGTGTGTGAAACCTATGGTTTTTTCAGTGAATTTGTACGGTTTTTTAAATGCTAAGTTACTTTACGCCATTCGAGGCGTGCGCGCCCACTTAACGCAGTGCGCTCCGTGCACGGTTTTTATCAACTTTAATAAGCCCTGTACATTTGGTGGCCTTCGGCCACCAAAAGCACAGGGGGTGGGGTCAATGTGGATAGTGTTTTTTTTATTTCGATTTTATAATTTCATGTTGCCAAAATATAGTTTTTTTACTGATTTAATAAGCCCTGTACATTTGGTGGCCTACGGCCACCAAAAGCACAGGGGGTGGGGTAAGTGTGGATAGTGTTTTTTTTATTTCTATTTTTTACCGTACGCTTACCGTAAGCGTACGGTAAGCGTACTCGGCGAAATTGCCGAAAAAAAAATAAAACCGTTTTTGCTCTTGGGGGATGTTTGGGGACTCCCTCAACATGACTATGTGGGAGGGAGTTGTCAAAACAGCCCCGTAACATGTTTTTTGGCATCATGTTTGATAAATAACACTCAGTGCGAGAGACAAAATGGCGGACGCCGCTTCCTGGTTTTGGCCGATTCGAATGTTTACTAAGATCTAAGAGCCAATCAGATTCGCGCTCGCGCACGCCACCGTACGCGTACCGTAAGCTTACCGTAAGCGTACGGTAAGCGTACCGTAAGCGGGCTCAGATATATATATTGATTTAAAGGCTATTTTCTCAGAATCTACTGAACAGATTTACACCAAACCTACAAAAGGCACTTCCTTGACATAGGGACTACCTCTCTGCCAAATTTCTAGTAATTCTGTTCAGCCGTTCGGGCTGTAGCTCGTTCTAAAGGTCCTATGGAAAAATGCATGGGAAAAACGCGTTTTGGGACCCCCCTTTTATCTCAGCCCCCGCTTGACGTATCCCCCCGAGACTTTCAGGGTAGGAGCGGAGCGTAGCGCCCCACCTATTTTGAGAAATTCGCGAGGATTCGTCGACCGGCGCCAAAGTTATTCAAAATAGAATGTTGCGGATTTCCTATGGAAAAGGGGTCCTAACTATAACTACCTACTGGCGACCGCCAGTAGGTAATATATATATATGTGTGTGTATATAAATATATATATATATATATATATATCAAAGAAACTTCCCAAATTGTGCCGTCACGCACAACAACAGGAACGGACAACTTCAGTCGCCAATGCTGGAAAAAGGTATTTATTGAAATTAAATTTCGTGCCTAGTCCATGACGCGTTTCGAGCCACTTGGCCCTTGCTCACATGACTGTGTTACGTGCATAACAGTGCATATAAATAGAAAACAACACCCAGCACCTGTAAACAATTAGATGGCATTGCAACAGAAATAGAAAAAATACTATTGCGTGCAAACTCATAATATATACATTAAATATCATAATCTCAACAGAATCATGGAGGACAATGTTATGACATCTCAGAATTGAAATTAAATTACCAAACACATCATTGTACAAGAATAATAGGCTCAATGGTCATCTACTTGACGATAAATATATTTGCAATATACATGGATTTAATCGGTCAATGGGTGTAAAACACCAAGAAACTTCTATGGTTGGTGTAAAGACACTAATAGAGAATAAAAAAATGAAAAAATGAAAAAATTCTAGTCATATTTACGATGACTGAAAGTCTAAAATACTGGGTACAAATACCCGATTATCCAACTATTAGTCTGCCTCTACACAAAACTACTATATAACCAAAGTATAATACATATGGAATATATCTATATCTATATCAGCATTTTGGACACGGAACCTCCGTCCCTTAGGCCCTTATCTTGGCCTTGGGTTAATTCCCCTCTGACTCCTGTGTTATTGCCGGGAGCTCCAAATACATTACTTGCCTGTGAATTTATTACACAGATTCATCCTATACGTACATTGCCTAGGAGCTATATTGAACTTCCTTTCTTGGGAGTGTGTTTCTTTTCAATTTCAACAGAGAATCTTATTGGATATAATTTCATTGAGCGTGGGACCGTAACCACTGTATGATTTTCGTCACTATAAGGAACCCTAGTGGATGTTGGTATTTGTGGAACCGTGATAATCCTATAATCTTCGTTACTTTAAGAATTCCTTATGGATGTACGGTGCCCATCCTGTCCATGGTGTATGTGAATACTTATGACGCATACAATCTGATGTTATTTTTCCTTCAGAGGGGATATTTCCCTGAGAAGCCCTGACGAAGGTCTCTTCGAGAATGAAACGCGTTGGCTGAATCTTTTCCTTTTTGAATCAAAATTGACTAATAAAGAACATTGAAAATTCTACGGCTAACTTCTGGACATTTAAATTCTTTCCTGCACACACCACTAATTATCTGTTAAGGATCTGGAGCACAGTGGCACCATAGGACGGTTGGTGTCTGGGTCTGTCGCGCGGGACAACACAGCAGAGAATATTGGTACAGAGGTGCAGGATTTCTAGTCCACCGTCATCTTCGCTTTGTTGCAAAAAATTGTCTTAGAAAATAAGGACATGGCATAATAACAATGGCTACTTAGCAAGAATGTAATTTTTACTTTCAATGTTGTTTTCACTTTGAACATTAAGTTTGAGTTACGTTTAAAATTCAAAAACTACATGTATTTAGTCTGTCAAATAGGGATTGAGCATTTTTCTTTTTAATTTAACTACAACTCCCAGAAGTCTATGGGAGTTGGGCTCACAGGAAATGACATATATACAGAGATGAAAGTAGTGCCCCCTACCGTGAAAAAGGCCGGGTTGGCCGAAACGCGTCGGTGAGACAGACTGGCTCTGTATTCAAATTAAACAGATACAGTACAATACTCCAGAGTGCGGCGTCTTTTGCTTAAAAAAAAAAACAATTTTGGCTACTGGTTCGGCCCAACGCCTGCACCCGCTGCTGCGTGCTCCAGCTGGGACCACATTGTTGAAAATTGAATATAGGCTGGAAGCAACCGATTGAGAGAACACCGTGAAATCACAAGACTCACGAGGGTAGAGCGCTGAAGGACGGAGTAGAGAGCCCCGGCTGTACAGGAGTCTCCCCAAATGTGAGTAGTTTTGCCCTTGGGCATAAGAATACGTGCACTAATTCTCTATCGCGAAGCGACTTGTAAAGCGGTCAAAAATAGAAACCGGCACCGCTAAATTATCTATCAGCTTAGTGCCGCTTCCGAATACCGTTCAAAGGGGGAGTATTGTTTAAGAAACAGATGAACTGTATCACAGCCGAATACACCATATAGAAACGAAATAACACGTTGTGAAGTAACCCTACGTGATACTGTTCTCTTTATTCAAGGCAACAGACAATATCCAAGTATCGAGTTTAAATTACAATCAACGTCAACCAATTAAGTAAAAAGCCCAACGCCATCTGTCCCTCGTGAAAATCGGTTGCTCAAAAACTAAGACAAATGAACAGTATAATCTAGCGATGTAAAATCAGATTGATTCACAAACAAACATTGTTGGCATTCATTTTTTTTAAAAAGCTCAAACTAAGAAAAAATTAGACGTGAACCACTTACATTGTGCAAGGAGAGTTACGGCATAAACAACACACGTCACAGCAACAACGCGAGTCGAATTATCGATGCGTTACGTAAAACAGCCTAAATAAAACGTGACCCACAACATTGTCAAGAGCAAACAAAAACTACTTGAGGACGGCATACATAAACTACATTCGGCAATGCAAGTTAAAGCACCGATGCTTTACTCAAATACCTAAAAATAAAACAGGACGAAAAAAACATCGGTAAATGGAAAGGAAGTTGCAATTCGCATAAAATCCATTTGACTCTGGAGGAAAAAGCTCAACACTGTCTCCATCGGGAAAAAATTAAGCAAACTCTCAAATAATTAGCACGAACACCAATGAATAAAGATTAAAGCAAATACTTTGAAGTGCAAAGCAAAACACCAACTACAAACGGAATAGAAACGTTCTACTACATTTCCGCTAATAGGTGTCACTGCTAGAAACCAATAAGATAAAAACATCATAACAAGGATGAACAGATTTTTTAAAATCAAATTCCTGCTGAATCACGCTTACAAATCAAGGGGAACAAAGGAAAAATCATAAGGATCAACCAAATATTATGAAAGAAATTCTACAAGAATAAGAATCTACTAAGCACTGCACCAGGTCAGTGCAAGCTGCCCCCATAAAAAAGAAAAAAAGAAAAGGGTTACTAATACAGCGCCATCCAGCAGAGGAAATGGAACAACGCAAAGCCAAACGTGCCCAAAAAATAGCAACAATGTTCCAAACCGGCAGCCAAGCAACAGCGTCCGGACAAACCAAAAACATGCCTTCAGAGGAACTAAATCCCACATTGAAACAGCTAATCTTTCAGGTGGAAAAGAAATACAAAAAAGAAATAAGCAAAAGTTTGGAGATTCTGGCACTCCAAAAATATCTGGAAGTAGACAGAGTTCCACGTGGACTCAGAATATTCACTATGCCAAACACACCCTGATACACGCACTGACATGCTAGAAGAATGGGGAACAAATAACATGGAATGCAGCAAAAATGTGATGCGGATCCTCATTAAATATACAGAAATGGATTTAGTGGTTATTCATTCCACCATAAAAGATCTTGGGGCCAAAATTGGTCTCTGTGACAAAGAAGAAACATCAAAATTACGCAAGGAAACGGATGATCGCCTAAAAAAATATGAGGACGAAATCCAACAACGTAAGCACAGAAAATATATTAGAGATGAAACAGATTATAATCAAGGTCAAATCCTAACATTTGCAAAGCGCTTTGATGCACTCAAGACGAGCTATGCAACCAAAATTTTGAAACCAACATGTGAAACAGAAAGCGAATCAGACGTTAGTGGCAATGAACCGGAGTCAACTGCCCGTAACGCTGTACCAAACACTATTTCTTTTTTAGATGAAATGCGCCTCGTGAACCTGGACCAGAACCTGTCACGAAATCAGAACCAAGGCCAGGGTCGAGGCAGAGGGTATGGAAGAAACAGTTCAAAGTCTTCCGAAGCACAAGGCAAACACGAAGATCCAGGCACAAAAAGGCAATATCCCCTGAGAAACAGAACCAAGAAAAATTAATGGAGGAAAACTTGATCATTAATCTCTCTGATTACACTCTAACACCTGTTGAACATAAGGTACTAAATAAAGGCCTTTCATTCAGTCCAGAAAAACATTTCAATTACACTGATACGAAAATTGATATCTATAAATATGTGCGCAAACTAAAACTTAAAAAAATACATGCAGCCAAAACATCGATAAACAATGAAAATAAGACAACACAAGAAAAAGACACGGAACATGATCAAAACATAAATGAGGAGCTCACCATAGCAGAAATCCCACATTTAAAAACTTTGTATGATCCAGCCAATGAATTCCAAGAAGAGACAACAACTGAGCTAGAGATGCTGCAGGATTTGGATATGGAAACAAAAAAAAAACCAAAGCAAGCGGCTTTAAGAACAAATCCCGCTATTGTCCACAGCTATCACCCGGAAAAAAAATAGATACATATTCTGAAGCTGTAATGAATGAAATTGACAAAATGAACAAGATCAGGAACCATAAACAAAGAGAAAATTTGACTACACAAGAAATCAATGCGATACAAGACCTGGCCACAAATTCAAAAATAATAATAAAACCTGCTGACGAAGGCGGAAACATTGTAATCCAAAATCCAACAGACTACAAGAAAGAAGCATATCGCCAACTTCAAGATCCAGAGAAATACCAAAAACTGTCATACAATCCCATCAACAAAATGATTAACAACATCAAAAAAGATTTGGATAACTGGCACAAACACAAATTGATTGACGATGAAGAACATTCCTTTCTACTAAAAGAGAATCCCACAATTCCAACAATATATTTCCTACCTAAAATTCATAAAACACTAATTAATCCACCAGGAAGACCAATAGTATCCTCATGTGACTCATTGTATGAAAATATCTCATCTTATGTAGATCATTACCTCGCTCCAATTGTTCAAAATTTGACCTCCTATATTCAAGATACAGGGGATTTCTTGCGTATACTATCAGACATAGCATGAAATCCATCATATATAATGGCTACAATCGATGTAGTATCTCTATATACTTCCATTGATCATACAATAGGATTGCAGGCGTGTGCATACTTTCTCAAACAACGGAACGTTAGCGTACTAGAACATTCAGCCATGCTATTATCCATGATTGAAACCTGTCTGTCAAATAACATCTTTTTCTTCGATCATGAACTATATCAACTATGTAGTTGTGCCATGGGCATTTCCTTCTCCCCAAACTATGCTAACATCACTATGGGCTGGTGGGAGAAGGAAATTGCCTGGGGCTTAGAAAATCATCAAGCCCTGGACAAAATCATACGTTGGACACGCTACATGGATGATCTCTTTCTCATTTGGAACAGCAAAAAAGAGGAATTCATCGAATACTTAAACAAACTCAACAACAACAATGTTGGTCTATCATTCACTTGTACAGTAAGCAAGAGCAAAATAGACTTCTTAGATATCACAGTCTATATTGAGAAGTCTCAAATACAAACCACACTACACAGAAAAAAGACAGCAACAAGTAGCATTCTACATGCCAACAGCTTCCATCCGAAACCTCTTTTGAGAAGTATTCCTTTTGGAGAATTCATTAGAATGCGCCGTAATTGTTCCCAAGACAATAAAGCTGAAAAAGAAATAGCAAATTGTACGGAAAGACTCAAAAGAAGGGGATATAGAGAAAGAGACTTAAATGCAAATTTAAGAAAATTCAGAAACTAACTCGAACTGAAATTCTAGTGAAAAAAACAGCAAAACAAAAGTCCAAAGAAGAGAAATTACCCCATTCAGAACAGGCAGCTCCAAGACTTGTGCTAACCTACAGCAAGGAGGCACACAAAATCCGACAAATAACCCAAAACTCCTGGCCGTTGCTCCTACAAGACAAGGACATTGCAAAAACTGTTGGTAATCAGCCATCAATCACATTTAGAAAAGCTCCATCACTTTAGGATGCAATAATAAAAAGCCATTTCCAAACAAACACCATTAAAACACTAAATTGGCTTGAAAAACAACAAACTGGGTTCAAAAAAAGTGCCAAAGCTGTAAAGCCTGTAAAATAGGAATCAACAATAAAAGATCAAACAAAGCTTGTAGCAAATGCTTGTACCTAATTCAACATTCACAAGAAGTTGATTATATTCAATGAGAATACAATGCTAGTGCTTATTGATATTTGTTCCTATGCAATTCTTACAATATACAGATCATCTTTACTTATGTATACATTGCTCACATGTCAAAATTCATTAGCCATAAAGTCCACAGTGGAGCCCAACAGATCATACTAACAAGAACCTGATAATACTTGTTTGTTTGTTAAGATGTTAGTCTTTTCTAAATATGTGAGATTAAAAGAATTGTAAAAAAGAAGAAAATCAAGAATAGAATCTAACAGTATTAGCTGTTTTTTCCTTCTCCATATTTTTGCTTCAATTAAAGTGCCCAATGTGCATCTAAATATTCAACTATATGATAACTTTTTTTCCTCATGTCTCATACTCAAACTTGGTGTCCTGTTAACAGGACTCAGAGCGTGTATTCAATTATGATCCTTCTTTCAGTATGCATGTACAGTTCTTCATCCGAATTTAGGCCTGAGGGAATTTTGGAGTTTAAAATGATGATATACTTTGATTCAAGCTGTGTTAAGTTTAACTTTCTGTTTCTCCCTCCTATTCTTCGGTACAGAATTGATGACAAAATACTGCAAATCTTCACTTCGCCCATTGTGATGCTCATGTATGTGACGTGCTACCGGATAACTTTTATCCTTATTTCTAATTGCCCTTAAATGCTGTAGTATTCTTATGTGTACCATATGAATGTTACTTCCTACATATAATTCAGGGCAGGTGTATTGCATCACAAATACCACAAAGTCACTGCAGCATGTGTAGGGGCTTAGTATTTTCAATGAAGTTATAATATTGGTGATATTGTTTCTTTTTTATTTACTCCATGCTTACACGCTTTACATTTCCAAAATCCTGTATTGCCTTTTAACCAACTGTCTACTTCTTGTGCTTCTGGGCTGTTGACTACCAACTCTTGGTGCATAGACTTGGCCCGTTGGAATGTGAGTAGAGGTTTATTCATAACATCACATCCAATTACTGGGTCACTCCTGACCAAATGCCAATGTTTAGTTAGAATTTGTCTCACTTTCTGACGGTAAATATTATATCCTGTTACCATTCTAGGCTGGTTCTTATGTCCCATTGCTTTTTTCTTTTCTCTCACATTGAACATAAGGGACTCTCTAGGCACTCTACTTGCCTTGTCTTTTGCTTGTTTTAAAACTAGATTATTGTAACCTCTCTGTAAACATTTTGTCTAATTCTTCTTGTGATTCACTCAAAGTACCGGCCTCACTGCAATTCCTTTTCATTCGGAGATGTTCAGCATACGGAATGCTTTGTTTTAATTTTGCCGGATGAAAGCTTTTAAAATGCAAAATTATATTTCCTGCCGTGGGCTTTTCATACGTTTTGGTGTGTACCTTTTTATCTTTTACAAAGACTACCAAATCAAGGAAGCAAATTTCCTCTTGACTAATATTAGATGTAAAGTATATATATATCACCACAAACTCCTCCAGTAAAGAAAAGTATGAGGCCACTCAGGGGAATCAAAGGAAAACCTTTAATGGAGAGTTCGGGCATAATGTTTCGGCTTTACAGCCTTCGTCGGATGTCGCTATACAACAGGATGCTACTCCACCCATTCTTTTGTAAAGCCTACTCCACTCCTATTGGTCGGAGTGCACCTTGCCCCAGATCATGTGACCCTGCAGAACAATATGGACTACAGTTCCCAGAAGTCATCTATTTCGGGTAAGTACTGCGTGTGGGGAAGCAAGCAAAAGTCCAACCCAAATGGGTAGTGATGTTGAAGCCAAAGGTGCAGGGTGGCCGGTTGGAAGCGCCTGGGATGAATTACAGTCCAAAAGGCTTCCCTGGGTCCCCTATGACGTTCAAGAACCCCATGCAGGTGTCCACCGGGCTGTGAGCCACTGTACAATGAGAGTGGCTCCACGTGAAGTCACGAGCTGCGCCTGGCAGCAGCCACTGGTTTGGCGAGCACTGGAGGCGGGCCGAAGTTTTCTGATCCCTCAGAGCACAAAAAACGCTGTAAAGAGCTGATGCCAGCAGACTCCAGCCTCTTGAAGAATGGGGCCTCATTAGCGCCTCTGGCCGGTGCAAAATATCACCACAAACTCCTCCGGTAAAGAAAAGTATGAGGCCACTCAGGGGAATCAAAGGAAAACCTTTAATGGAGAGTTCGGGAATAATGCATCTCGGCTTTACAGCCTTTGTCGGATGCTGCTATACATCAGGATGCGACTCCACCCATTCCTTTGTAAAGCCTACTCCACTCCTATTGGTTGGAGTGCACCCTGCCCCAGATCATGTGACCGTGTACACACTGCAGAACGATATGGACTACAGTTCCCAGAAGTCATCTATTTCGGGTAAGTACTGCGTGTGGGGAAGCAAGCAAAAGCCCAACCCAAATGGGTAGTGATGTTGAAACCAAAGGTGAGGGGTGGCCGGTTGGAAGCGCCTGGGATGAATTACAGTCCAAAAGGCTTCCCTGGGTCCCCTATGACGTTCAAGCCCCCCATGCAGGTGTCCACCGGGCTGTGAGCCACTGTACAATGAGAGTGGCTCCATGCAAAGTCACGAGCTGCGCCTGGCAGCAGCCACTGGTTTGGCGAGCACTGGAGGCGGGCCGGAGTTTTCTGATCCCTCAGAGCAAAAAAACATCACATCCAATTACCGGGTCACTCCTGACCAAATGCCAATGTTTAGTTCGAATTTGAATCACTTTCTGACGGTACATATTATATCCTGTTACCATTCTAGGCTAGTTCTTATGTCCCATTGCTTTTTTCTTTTTCTTTTCTCTCACATTGAACAAAAGGGACTCTCTAGGCACTCTACTTGCCTTGTCTTTTGCTTGTTTTAAAACTAGTTTATTGTAACCTCTCTTTGTAAAAGTTTTGTCTAATTCTTCTTGTGCTTCACTCAAAGTACCGGCCTCACTGCAATTCCTTTTCATTCGGAGATGTTCAGCATACGGAATGCTTTGTTTTAATTTTGCCGGATGAAAGCTTTTAGAATGCAAAATTGTATTTCCTGGCGTGGGCTTTTCATACGTTTTGGTGTGTACCTTTTTATCTTTTACAAAGACTACCAAATCAAGGAAGCAAATTTCCGCTTGACTAATATTAGATGTAAAGTGTATATATGTATATATATATATATTATCTACTGGCGGTCGCCAGTAGATAGTTATATTTAGGACCGTGTTTCCATAGGAAATCCGCAACATTCTATTTGGAATAACTTTGGCGCCGGTTGACGAATCCTCGCGAATTTTTCAAAACTTATGGGGCGCTACGCTCCGCTCCTACCATGAAAGTCTCGGGGGGATTCGTCAAGCGGGGGCTGAGAAAAAAGGGGGGTCCCAAAACACGTTTTCCCCATGCATTTTCCCATAGGACCTTTAGTCCGAGCTACAGCCCGAACGGCTGAACAGAATTACTTGAAATTGGGCAGAGAGGTAGTCCTCAGGTCAGGGATGTGCCTTTTGCAGGTCTGGTGTAAATCTGTTCAGTAGGTCTTGAGAAAATAGCATTTAAATCAATATATATATCTGTAAGCGCGCTCCGTGCGCTTACGGTAAGCTTACCGTACGTTGCCGTGCGCGAGCTCAATTCTGATTGGTGGTTACATGACTGTAAACATTCGAATCGGTCGAAATCAGAAAGTATCGGCCGCCATTTTCTGACCCTCGCACTGAAAGACAAAGGTTGATAACATGAAAAGGGGGCAACGAAGAGAGTTGCAGACCCCCTAGCGTTCGTCAGGGGGTTCAGGAAGGACCAAAAAGTATGAAAAATAAATTTAATAATTTTAAAAAAAAATCGCGGAGTGCGCGTACGGTAAGCTTACCGTACGCGTACGGTAAAAAAAAAAAAAAAAAAAGAATTAACAATCCCATTTAATATATAAATCTAAGGACCCCCAAGGGAGAAAAAAACAATTGATATTTTGTAAAAAATGGCGAGGCGTGCACGGTACGAAATGCGCAACGCACGGTGCGCGAAGCGCACCGTGCTCGCAAAAATTAAAAATAAATACATAACTTAGCATTTAAAAAACCGTACAAATTCACTGAAAAAAACATAGGTTTCACACACGTTATAGTTAGGAATTAGCATTTAAAAAACCTTGCAAATTCACTTAAAAAACCATAGGTTTCACACAAGTTATAGTTAGCTGTACATTTCACTCGTAAAAAACCAATGAAATTCCACGTTATAGTTAGATCAGGTAACTATAACTTGCGCGACCGCAATGCACAATGTGTCATTTCAGATGTCATCATTGATGTCATGAGTGATGTCACTGACCATGTCATAAGTGATGTAATATGTGACGTCATCAGCAGTTTATTGTGGGCGCGCAAGTTATAGTTACCTGATCTAACTATAACGTGGAATTTCATTGGTTTTTTACGAGTGAAATGTACAGCTAACTATAACTTGTGTGAAACCTATGGTTTTTTAAGTGAATATATATATATATATATATATCTATATGAATGCAAATCGCCGCTACCAGTGCCTTGCTCAGACACAGAGACGAAGAGCGGACCCAGAGAAATTGTGCCAATCAAAGTGCTTTATTTAGTTGGCCAGCCAATCCGCCATAACGCGTTTCGACCCCCACTCGGGTCTTGATCACATGACACATTGCTAACGGAGGAAGTGGTTTTTAAGGTAGTTTACAGGAAATGGCCTCATAGTGTTGTGACATCAGCATAGACAGAAAAGAAATACTGAAACTGATCATCGTACGTGCATTGCCTTTTGTGTCAAAACATCAGAAAAAACCATCTGTATAAATATATAATATATATAAATACATACAAAAATATATAAATATATAAAAAGCTTAAATATCCATAAAATGATTTTTTTGTGTTTAACGATTTTATAACTCCTATGCATGATAAATATAGGCATGTTACGACATCGGTGAATATTAAAAATATTATGTTTCTAAATAGAATTTCCTGAATTCATCGCATTGTTTTCAGTAAGTCTTAAGTCAAATTATTGCCAACACTTTCATAAACAATATAAAAATCACTAATTCTCATTTTCAAATATAGAATAATGCCCGAGTGGGCCATTGTTTTGAGCCACTATCCTCAATACTGAACCTTAAAATATAACCACTTCAAAAAATTGTGTGCAAAACAGTGCAAAATAATTTAAAAATAGCTATATGAAAAGATTTTTTTATCATCACAATATAATTCGAGGGAATGCCAGATAGTTTCTTGATTAAAAGACTTACAATGATAAGTGGGATTTATATTCTTATTAATCATTCCTGCTTGTTGATAGTTGTTACTTTACTTTACTTTCTCAGATCTCACTTTTCCCATCCCTTATCATTGTATATAAAAAAAGATGTCCTGTATCTCATATCAGTCATAATGTGAGCCCACATTAATAAGAGTTAAAAGGGCTATAAACAGGTAAAAAAATATTCGCTAGCATTCAATCCAGCCAGATTTTTTGTATTGAGCTCCAAAATATAACGCGTCTCCAAAAGGCGTAATTTACCTTCACGGTTGCCACCGCGTTTCATCGGTGGGACCGTGTCTATCACATAATAGTGGAGAAAATTGGGGTTACTATCATGTGACAGCTCAAAATGCCTAGCGACAGGATATGCCTGATCCTTACCTGTAATCGCCCTAATGTGCTGGAGTATCCTCTTGTGGGCCGGTAACCTGGTGCTACCCACATATCTCAGCCCACATGGACACTCCAGCACATATACAGCAAATTCTGTCTTGCATGTCAATCTTTTCTTTATCAGGACGGGTTCAGATTTAAAGGGACTAATGTAATGAGTCTTATTATACCCAAATTTGCACGCCTTACAAGTAAAACACTTCTTAAAACCCTTGATTTGTGCCATCCAAGTTGTTGGAATGGCCAATTCCGGGCTATTGCTAACTAACCTGTTGCTCATGGAAGGTGATTTTCTGAAAGTTAATGTTGGTTTATTTGCGACAAGGTCGCCAATAATAGGGTCTCCTTGCACTAAGTTCCAGTTACGGTAGTAAATTTTTCTGAGCTCCTGATGTTGCCTGCTATAGGTTAGGATAATCCTAGTTTGGATATTAGAAGTAATCTCACTAGAAAGAATATGCTTGGCTTTTGGAACCAAAACCTCACACCTGAGTAAACTTCTTGTTTTCTTAATTGCGCTATCACATTAAGAGAATAGCCCCTTGCCAAAAAACGAAGTTTACTAGCCTCTTGTGCATAAATACAGTCCGCATCTGAGCTACATATACGTCTAATACGCAGCATCTCACCATACGGGATGCTGCGTATTAAGTGATGCGGATGGTGGCTAGAGGCGTGAAGGATTGTATTCCCTGCAGTGGGATTTCTGTACAATCTTGTAACCAATGCACTGTTGTCAACATATAACTCCACATCTAAAAAATATACAAATTTCTTACTTATAGTAGATGTGAAGTGCAGATTCAAACAGTTAATATTGAGTTTCTCCACAAATGCCTGCGCACTCTGCTCCGAGCCTTTCCAAATAAAAAACAAATCATCTATGTACCTTAAATAGATAACAGCATGTTTCAACATCATATCCTTGAACTCGCCCATCAGAACCTGCTCCTCCCACAGTCCCATATGAAGACATGAGTAACCGGGGGAGAAGCAGGCCCCCATAGCGACGCCCCTGACTTGATGGTAGATCTGATTGTTAAAAAGGAAGAAATTCTGCTCAAGACATGCAGATACCATTTGTAATAGCATTCTGTTATGGGACACACAAGTCATTGGTCGCAGATCTAAAAAATGTTCCACTGCCTTCAAACCATCACAATGTCTTATTGAGGTATAAAGGGATGTCACATCGAGAGTCATTAATAACATGTCTGCATCCCACGTCACATGTTCAATTTTTCGTAAGAAATCCGATGTATCTTGTACATAAGATGTTAGTCCCCTAACCCAATCCTGAAGAAAAAAGTCCACATATTTGGAAGTGTTCTCCATGGCGCTATTGATGGCCGAAATGATAGGCCTACCAGGTGGTTTAGCAATGTTTTTGTGCACCTTAGGTATTAAATAGAATGTGGGGATAACTGGGTGTTCTTTTTTAAAAACCGGTACTCTTCATTTGTTATCAAACCCCCACTTTTCCAAGCAAGAAGTTTCCGATGATGATAATCCCATGCTGTTTTAACAATATGGATATTGCTCTTTCTGTAACATGCAATGTCGGAGAGTTGTAATTCAGCTTCTACCATATATAGCTGTCGTGGCCATAAGACCACATTGCCACCCTTGTCCGCCTGTCTTATGATTACATTGGTATCTGTTTCTAATTTCTTTGTAAGTTGCTGATAACAAAGATTTTGTTTGTTTATACCATAGCGGGTTTTATTGGTGGCAATGTAAAGTTTTTTCAAATCCTGAGTGACAAGTTCATGGTAGATATCCAAATTATCACGTAGCATGATCGGTTGAAAGGTTGATTCAGGTTTGAAAGATGTTGAATATGCTCTTTTAACACTCTCCTGAGCAGTGTCACCAACTGCTGCTGCCCCTCCTTGTTCATTTTGTAAAGCCCATGCTGTTTCAAATAAACCTACATCGCCAGCTGTTAAAAGCGGAGGGCTGTCTCTATTGTTAATGAAGCATTTTTCCTTTTAGGATGTAGCATGTGGAATTTGTTTAATTTAAGCTTCCGTATAAATCTGAACGTATCCATTCTCGTGTCAGCATAGTTAAAATTACATGGGGGACAGTATGATAGACCTAATCCCAGGACTGGTATTTCTGCCGTTGTTAAAGGCACATTAGTTAAGTTGATTACTGTATTGGGGTTTGTACTTGATTCTGATTCCTGTTCTGGAATCAGTTCCATCTTCCCCTTGTTGATTTTTTGCCCACATTTTTGTTTTCTTTTGCGGCATTTGCGTCTCTGGTTTCGCCTGTAGTTAAGTCTTTGGTTATTGCTCCAGGTGGCCCACGTGGCCTCAGAGTATCCCGTCTGTCTTGGCACAGGCAGTCGACCTCCTGAGCTAGGGACAATTTGGTAAACCCCAGTTGTTGTGTCCTGGTACCATCACCCTCCGGGTCACTCTCTGCGGCCGAACTCAACTCAGAAGCTGAGGTTGACATAGCTGTTGCCTGCTCGGTTTTCTCTGCATTGGTCTGTTAGCTCGTGCTTTGACCGCATCATATTTACGAGCATACTTGACCATTTAAATAATCCACCCGGTCTCTTTCAAATTTTAATGCCTTCCTCCTCTTAATAACTTCCTCGTCCTTACTAAGACGTGCCATCATATCATCTCTGAATTTCTTTGTTTGGTCCGTGCTTTCCATTTTACCAATTTCCACCTCCAATAGTTCAATTTGTGATTGTATTTTAGCGCGATCACTTTCCGCATATTTGATTAAAATGGTCATCAATTTGCTGGATGATTCAAGATTGGATTCCGCCCACTCTGCAAGCATAGCCGGGTCGGGATTCTCATAACTCGGTGCCAGGGTAATGCGTAATCCCCTCGGCACCTTCTGACCTCCAAGTAGCGGGATAATGATCTCTGCTCCCACCACTTGGATTGTTCTGAGCGCATTAGTTTTTCCAATCTTTTAAACAACTCCCTGGTATTAGGGCTTCCTGATACATTTGTACGATTCACAGCAGCTGTCGACTCCCCAGCCGGGGAGTCCTGAAACATAGAACTGGCTGCCTCTTCACGATACCGCAATGCGTCGGCGGACATATTGGCTGTAGTTGTGGCTTGATGATTAATAAAAAGCCTGATTGGAATTACGGTGGTACTAATTAGAACGGTGTCCAAGTCACACACCGTGCACACTCCCCACTAGGAATTCTGCTCGGTCCTACCTTTGCAGACTTCTCGGTGCTATCCTCCGGTCAGCCGACACGGGACGCACCGGCTTCTGTAACAACGATAGGTCGATACACAGCAACTAGGGGCTCCTGCAGCTTCCTCCTCGCTGGAGTATCCAGATCAGTTCCGGATCACCGGCCCTGGTTGCTTCCTGCTGCTTGGCCCTTGAGGGGGAGGGATTCCGCTCGTACCGCTGAAGCCTCTCGGTACTCTAATGAATGCAAATCGCCTCTACTAGTGCCTTGCTCAGACACAGAGACGAAGAGCGGACCCAGAGAAATTGTGCCAATCAAAGTGCTTTATTTAGTTGCCCAGCCAGTCCGCCATAACGCGTTTCGACCCCCACTCGGGTCTTGATCACATGACACATTGCTAACGGAGGAAGTGGTTTTTAAGGTAATTTACAGGAAATGGCCTCATAGTGTTGTGACATCAGCATAGACAGAAAAGAAATACTGAAACTGATCATCGTACGTGCATTGCCTTTTGTGTCAAAACATCAGAAAAAACCATCGATGCATAAATATATAATATATATAAATACATACAAATTTGAGATGTCATCAGTGATGTCATCAGTGATGTCACTGACCATGTCATGAGTGATGTAATATGTGACGTCATCAGCAGTGCATTGCGGGGGCGCGAGTTATAGTTAGCTGAACTAACTATAACAGGGGAATTTCTAGAGTTTTGTACGAGAGAAATGTCCAGCTAACTATAACACCCCTGAAACCTATGGTTTTTTCAGTGAATTTCCAAGGTTTTTTAAATGCCAATTCCTAACTATAACGCCCCTGAAACCTTTGGTTTTTTCAGTGAATTTCAAAGGTTTTTTAAATGCCAATTCCTAACTATAACGTGCATGAAACCTATGGTTTTTTCAGTGAATTTCAAAGGTTTTTTAAATGCTAATTCCTATCTATAACTTATCTCTAAAGATATCATGTTTAATGATTTTCATTGGATTCCTATATTTTTCAATTTCAGTGTGTCAATTTCATTAATTATGTTTTTTTGAAATTCTTTTTTATCACCATTTTTAAAATGTATTTATTTAATTAATTCTTTAAAAATATATATATATTATTTGTTTTTATTGGATTTTCAAACATATTTTTTTATATATTTATAAATATTTCTTTAACTATATGTTCAAAACTTTATTTTACATATTTTTTATTCCAATGTTTTTGGATCCGCGCACCGTTCTCGATCCCTACGTGGAAGCATCCGCGCACAGTATGCGTTGGGTACGTGTTTAGTGCGCAATCGCAATGCGACTGGTACGCGACTCCCAGCCTATACGCGACACGTTCGATGTACGTAACGCGACGTTTACGCGCTTCCGCGATGCGTCATCTGCGTCTATGACGCGGTAGGTTTGCGGATCCCGCGAAGTATTTAACATTTAAAGAAACCTATATATGTATTTCATGTGAATAATAATTGAAGACAAACTCTAAACTAGTCTTAAAAGTCAGTGTAGAAAGTAGTCATACAACCAATGATTTCTTGTCTTTTTAAAAAAAAAATTCCATGGATCCGCGCACCCAACGCGAGAGAATCCGTGCATCCAACGCGATAGGATGTGCGCACCGTGCGCGCATTTCGCCGTTTTTTTTTTTTACAAAAAAGGGGGTCCTTCTAGGACCCCCTAAGCACCTCTAGAGGGTCAGAGTATTTCCACTCTGCCCCCTTTTATATGTTTTACACACTTATTCCCCTTGCTTCTTCAGCCTCGCTTCTACCGAGGCAGAAAATGGCCGCCAACAGTTCCTGGTTTATAATGTAGACAGACACTCGACAGCCAATTAGCATTCAGCGTGCGATCGGGAGGGTGCGTGCTCGGTTTGGGGAGGGTGCGCTCACGGTGCGGGTAGCGTCCGCGGATCCTCCCCGGCCATAGATATTTATGTACTTTTAACTCTAATTTTCTCAGGAACTACTGAATGTATTCACACCATTTATGCAAAAGGCACGAGTCTGAACTGAGGACTACCTCTTTGCCAAATGTGGTGTCATTCTGTTCAGCGGTTCGGGCTGTAGCTGCGACAACAGATCCTATGGGAAATTGCATGGGGAAAACGCGTTTTGGGACTCCCCTTTTTTCTCGGCTGCCGCTTGACGAATCACCACGAAACTTTCAGGGTAGGAGCGGAGCTGGCCAAAGGTTTGGAAAATTTTGCGAGGATTCGTCAACCGGCGCCAGACTTATTGGGAATAGAATGTTGCGGATTTCCTATGGAAAATAGGTCCTAACTATAACTATCTACTGGCGACCGCCAGTCGATAATATATATATTATCGACTAATAATAATTATATATAATAATAATTATATATTATCTACTGGCGGTCGCCAGTAGATAGTTATAGTTAGGACAGTGTTTCCATAGGAAATCTCAAAATTCTATTTTGAATAACTTTGGCGCCGGTTGACGAATCCTCGCGAAATTTTCAAAGCTAATGGGGCGCTCCGCTCAGCTCCTACCCTGAAAGTCTTGGGGTGATTCGTCAAGCGGGGGCTGAGAAAAAAGGGGGGTCCCAAAATGCGTTTTCCCCATGCATTTTTCCATAGGATATGTTGTCGCAGCTACAGCCCGAACGGCTAAACAGAATTACTTGAAATTTGGCAGAGAAGTAGTCCTCAGGTCAGGGAAGTGCCTTTTGCAGGTTTGGTGTCAATCTGTCCAGTAGTTCCTGAGAAAATAGCATTTAAAAGCATATAAATATCTATAAGCGCGTACCGTGCGCGCACCGTAAGCTCACGGTGCGTGCACCCTAACGTGCGCGAGCGAAATTCTGATTGGTTGTTATATGTCTGTAAACATTCGAATCGGTCGAAATCAGGAAGTGTCGGCCGCCATTTAGTCTGTCACACTGAAAAGGAAAGGAGGAGAACGTGAAAAGGGGGCAGGGTAGGGAGTTCCCGACCTCCTAGCGTTTGTCAGGGGGTCACAGTGGGAACCCGAAGGGCCAAAAAAAAGATTTTAATCTTTTAAAAAAAATTGCGAGATTTAAAAAAGAAGATTAAGTGTTTAGATATTAGGTGGCTCTAAAAAGAGCCGTTGTGTTTATTGAGTGTTTTTTGGTACCTACAAGTAAGTACCGATGCAGAGTCTAAAGTTCAGAGGAAGACTCTGTTCCCTTCATCATTGAAATGTACACCGTCTCCTCTATAAATGCCTTGCATGTTGTAACGCAAGTTGTTGTGGTATATAGAACCCATACCATAGTCTGAGGAAAGCAGAAACAGACTTATTGACGTGCTTTCTTGCTTTGTCAATCTGCGGACAATGTTGGTTGGACCAGTTCCACTTTTGCCTTTGGCATATATTAGAATATACAAAGGCAGTTTGTGGAAAAAGTGACATCAATTGCAGAGAGGTGTCCTTAATAAGCATTTCCAGACCTACCCCAGTTAAAGTGCCTAGGTCATTTCCACCACAGTGCACAATAATAAGGTTAGGCTGTGGTAGATGTAGAAAGGTTTTCACCAAAGGCATTAATTGGTGCCACTTTAACCCTCTCTGACCAATCCATTTAATGTCTACATTTGGCAAAGCAAGATCTTTCACAATACCTCTTTTTTCTGCAAACTTTTCACTCCAGAAGACATAGCTGTGACCTATAATCCACACTGTGAACATCTTGCAAGGAGATCTGGATGCACTCAGAAGGTGTCTTTCAGTAGAATGGCAATATGAAAAGAAAGATAGTTGTAAAATGGAGGCTTACATACTTTTTTTAAAATAAAAAGAAATCATTGGCTGTTTCAGACCATTCAACACTAAAAACTAGGCTGTATCTTTAAATTTTTAAAAACATGTTTTGTATTGGTTCAGAAAAATGTGTTCCCACAGAACATTAGTTTGGATTTGCTGTTAGGTTTGAAAAGTCAAGCACTCTTGCTCTTTGGATTTGAAACATTGTGTGCTGAACTTCTGACCTCTCTGCTCACACCAGTGTTCCATGACCTGTTGCTATGGTAGCAGGCAGAAGTGATGTTGGGGGAAGGGATCATTTGGAAAAGGGTTGAAATTTGCAACCAATAGAAATGTGTGATTCCATTTGAAAGAATGTGGGAAACACTGTGATTTGAAGTTAACATGTAACTGTGGAAAAAGAGAGGGAAAGATTGCCATTTACTGGTTCTGCTGAGAGGTGTACAGTTCAGAGATTCTGGCTCTGATAATCTGCTGTGTGAGTGGCACATTTCTTTCTCAACTAACTACTTTTAAAGGTGAGTTATGAATTTGAGAGGGGATGTATGTGGTGTAGTTGGATATAAATAATAGAAATGTGATATTATGGAGTATGTCTAAACCATAAGTTAAGGTGTACTGGTATCACCCAGAAATACTGTTTTGTGCCTAGAATCACACCATGAGTCTGTCTGTACACAGGAATTTTTCACAGAGATTTAATTCGTGTTGCTCTTGCTCTGTTAGACTTGCACTCGCAGGAAAGGGGCAGCTTGTTTTCAAGAACTGTGATGGTTAGCATTCAGCAGAAATCACTTTCTCACAAATGAGAGGCAAATGCTAACACATTTGAAATTAGCATGGTACATTTTCCTACCACTTTAAAAGTTGTGTTTTACATTTTTTGTTAAGGAAGATATTTAAGTGCCTTGAACTTGAAAGATATTATGGAGTATGTCTAAACCATAAGTTAAGGTGTACTGGTATCACCCAGAAATAATGCTTTGTGTCTAGAATCACACCATGAGTCTGTTTGCACAAAGGAATTCTTCTCAGAGATTTAATTCGTGTTGCGCATGCTCTGTTAGCCTTGCACTCGCAGGAAAGGGGCAGCTTGTTTTCAAGAACTGTGATGGTTAGCATTCAGCAGAAATCACTTTCTCACAAATGAGCGGCAAATGCAAACACATTTGAAAATAGCATGGTACATTTTCCTTCCACTTTTAAAGTTGTGTTTTACATTTTATGTTAAGGAAGATATTTAAGTGCCTTGAACTTGAAAGATATTATGTAGTATGTCTTCACCATAAATTAAGGTGTACTGGTATCACCCAGAAATACTGTTTTGTGCCTAGAATCACACCATGAGTCTGTCTGTACACAGGAATTTTTTACAGAGATTTAATTTGTGTCGCTCTTGCTCTGTTAGACTTGCACTCGCAGGAAAGCGGCAGCTTGTTTTCAAGAACTGTGATGGTTAGCATTCAGCAGAAATCACTTTCTCACAAATGAGAGGCAAATGCTAACACATTTTAAATTAGCATGGTACATTTTCCTACCACTTTAAAAGTTGTGTTTTACATTTTATGTTAAGGAAGATATTTAACTGCCTTGAACATGTCAGATATTATGGAGTATGTCTTCACCATAAGTTAAGGTGTACTGGTATCACCCAGGGATACTGTTTTGTGCCTAGAATCACACCATGAGTCTGTGTGCACACAGGAATTCTTCTCAGAGATTTAATCCGTGTTGCTCATGTTCTGTTAGACTTGCACTCGCAGGAAAGGGGGAGCTTGTTTTCAAGAACTGTGATGATTAGCATTTAGCAGAAATCACTTTCTCACAAATGAGAGGCAAATGCTAACACATTTGAAATTAGCATGGTACATTTTCCTTCCACTCCCGCAATGGGTGAGGTAGTTTTTACATGTTCAAAAGTCCAATTAACCTTTACCACACATGTAGTCTTACATACATGTCTGCAGTCTTCATGCAGTTGTGCAAGCGGACATGCAGATCTGTGTTGCACCTGACAATACACGGTCTCCAGAAGCACGCTCTTAGCACACAGACAGGTGCTTCTCCTGCACTCTCATGCTTACTATTCAGCTCTGTGTGGTATTTCAGATAGCAGTGTGTAATGCTAACACATTCAACGTCACCAAGGCTCATTTCCTTTGCTCTACTCTAATCACTCACCCTGGAACACATGCTGATGGTCTCAAGTAGCTGTTAGGACATGTACTCTTTTCTGCCTCTCTAAAATATAAGGAAAATGTGTCAGGCTGCCATAGTAATTATCACTTACTCTTCCACAGTAGTAAATGTGCTTTGAAATTGCCAAACCAAAATCGTTTTTTGCCTAGAATCACACCATGAGTCTGTGTGCACACAGAAATTGATGTTAGAGATTTAATACGTGTTGCTCTTGTTCTGTCAGACTTGCAGTTATAGGAAAGGGACAGGTCATATGATAGGATTTGAAAAGCTCAAAAAAAATCGTAATATATTAAAATTACATAAAGGTATTTTTTTTTTTAGTTTCTTTCAGGTATTGCTGAACAACCGTGAAATTAATTAAAGATGCCTATAAAGTCAAGAAAAAGAAAAGAACAGCAACAACATCTATATTTGAAGAAAACTGGACCCAAAAAAATAGTTGAAGGACCTCATGTTGGAAAAAAGAAAAAGTCTTCTGGTAAGCAGACTAAGGATTTTTTTAAAAATATCTTCAAACAAAGAAAACATGTTAAGAGTATATCCACTGCAAATAGTGTTTCAAGTACAAAACAACAACAGAGTCGACAGAAAATACGAAAAGCCCATGTTGAATCAGAAGTAAGAAAGAGTGACTTAACACGAAAAATAGATTTTAAAAACATTCGTAGAAAAATGTTTCAGAGAAGAGTGATGTTAAATTTGCTAAAGGATGTGAAAAAATATAAGAAGAAAACCAAATTTTATAAAAGAAAGAAATATATTGAAACAATTGTTGCTAAGGCTTTGGAAATAAAACGAAAACTATTCATTTTAATTTTGAACAGGATGCGTAGATTAGAAAAGTTAGTCAAAGCAATGAAGTCACAAAGCAAAAGGAAAAGAGTAGTGAAAAAAAATAACTTTTGTAAAGTGTTCTTAGGAGAATGGAAGCATAGTTCAAGTACTGAGCCATTTTTTAATGAAGAGAGTTATCTTCAAAGTAATAGTTTGTTGCATGCAGTTGACACCAATGGTCGAGCTTATGAAGTTAAAGATGGTTGTATAATGGAAAAGGAGAAAATGGTTCCAAGAAATGAGGAAGAAGTGTTAGCTGATGAGGTTATGGGGAGACGTCCTAAAGCCCCAGTGTACACTTGGAATTGTAGTAGTATTTGCACTGTGCGACAGGAATCTATTGATAAATTACGTGACTTCCTAAGAGAATATAGTAAAAAGAGTGTTAAACAGAAGATTAAGGTGCTTCAAAGACTAGACCCATGCAGAGTGAGAGAGAATACTGGTTTGCAAGGACATTCTCTTGCTTGTCTATCTAGGAAAGTTTGCCAAAGTGTTTTTCACCATTTTAGGATGCTGGCTGTTCATCATACTGAAATGAGAAAGTTTCTGAGAACATTGTATTTTGCTAAAGGTCCAGCACTAAAGTTAAATGAGTTGAATAGTGCTCTGTCCCGTGGATCTGTATCAGATGTAGTGAAGGTTACTGATGATATTCAGTTTTGCTACTTTGGTCCAGAGCAAGAAAGTGCAGGAAATGACACAGTTATTGAGGAAAATGTGGAAGAGAATGTAGAACTCACTGTTAGTAAAAATTTTGAAGATGAAATGACAAAATTTGCTATCATCTCTAATGAAAGACCAAATATTACTTGTATTTGTTGCCGGAGAAGCCATTATAAAATTCAAACCAGAAATGTTGATCTGTATAAAAAAAGTGAAAATGAAGATAATTATAAGTGGAAGGATTTTGCAACATATATATTTCTGGAAAATAGTTTTGATTTGGGTGAAGATCAGCGTATTTGTAAATACTGTTATAACAAGTTAGAAGAAAATGGAATGCCAGCCAGAGCTGTACATAATAATTTAGAATTGGTTGATATTTCTGCAGAACTTTCTGATTTAAATACGTATGAGTCTATACTCATTCAATGTGTCCATCCGTTTCAGACCATAGTGCGTATGGAGCCAAAAACAGGTAAATTACAGTTTTATGTCAGCTGTGCGACATACTATTACAAGAAAATCGCCTAAGAATACCTACAAGCTAAGAAGAAAAGAAGAGTCAAAATATATAAATGACCACAACCCAGTCATTTTATCCATGTGGAATGCTAACATGGATATACAGTATGTAGCTGACAATTCTATTGCTCGGTATGTCACATCTTACATCACTAAATCTGAGAAAACAGAATTGAAAGAAATGTGGGAAGAGATTTCTCACGAGAAGACGGTCAGTAAAAAGCTATACAGTTTCAGTTTAAAGATGTTATCGCATCGAGAAATTGGATCCTACGAATGCTCAGATAGGTTATCATCTGCAAGTCTGTACTCCAAATCCAGAAGAATAATTTGGGTAAGTTTAGGCCTTGGAGGAATGAGAAATCGGGTACTGAAATCTGTTCAAGAAATTTAATATTTAGCAGAGTACGAACCTGAAAGTACATACATTTTAAGAACAAACATGTTGGACACATATTACCCACAAAGAAGTCATCATCTTGAGAACATGTGTCTATATGAAGTGCTGCAGAACTACATTTATAAACGGAATACCACAGAAGACATCAACAATGGAAAATATAAAGTCACTGGTGAGGAAGGATGTTTGGTAAAACAAACAAAAGGAAGTTTGAATAATCACCGGAAGCTGAGTTGTGACACTACTGACAAAAAGCAATTTTACTACTTGGCACTTTTACAGCTGTTTAAACCATGGCGTTCAAAGGACGAACTACTTGGAGATTTTCAGAGCTATGAAGATTCCTTTAATGCTTGCAAAGATAGCATAGAATGCAGTACTTTCTCAACTTATGTTCAAATGTTAAATGAAGAAATTGAACAAGAAGCAACAATTGCAGCTGAAGTAGCTAGAGACAGTTCTCAAGACAGTCAAAGTTCTGGGACGTTCAGTCAAGATCCTCTAGGACAACCACTCGTAGAAAATGAAGCTGCAATAGCCATGACTGAAGTCGAAACAGCTATGAATCAGGCTCAGGAAGATTTAATAAACTTACCAAATATGGAACAACAACTGAATGATGAACAACAACAAATTTATGAGGAAGTCAGAAAAAAAATTGATCACGGATTACTTCTTGAAAATAAAGAGTGCTCATGCACATCGTTTCAACCAATCAGAATGTATGTGAGTGGACAAGCCGGAACTGGAAAATGTTTCTTGATTAAAGTAATTAGAAGCTACCTACAGCAAAAAACAGATTCAACTTTGTCTTGTGTTGTTACTGCTCCAACTGGGTTAGCAGCATATAACATAAAAGGAATTACCCTCCATCGTTTGCTAATGTTACCAGTAGAGCACGAGAACAAAATACAATACCATAAGCTAACAGGAGAAGCATGTTTTGAAGTTGCAAGAGTATTGAAAAAAATGAAAGTTCTCATCATTGATGAGGTAAGCATGGTATCAAACTTAATGCTTGCCTTTGTGCATTTAAGAATGCAGCAAATTCTAAAGACAAACTATGACGTGCTATTTGAAGTAAAACATGTTAAAGTTTTTGGGGATCTTCTGCAGCTTACTCCAGTTAAAGGACAACCAGTATTTCAAACCCTTACACATGAAGACACAAAAAAGTAATTAGGAAGTATAGGTAATGTGAATATTTGGACATACTTTGAGTATAAAGAACTCATTACCAATATGCGGCAAGCCAATAATGAGGATTATGCAAGTATTCTCAAAGATATCAGAATTGGACTACTCGCAGAACATGGCAGAAAAGCTTGCTATGTAATGTGTTTCCAACAGAACAAATAGTTCCAGAGAAAATACAAGAACATTGCTGGAAAAAATACTGTAATCTGCTTAATGCCAACACTACATGAATGCTCTATATTCAGTCAAGAACTTTTGAAATTGGAAAATGAAGAGATTGTCAAACTGGAAGCTGTGGATAAAATACAACATGAAGGAATAACTATTATATTGACAAACAAATTGACAAGTAAATTGCATTCTCTAGAGAAAAACATCTCAAACAGCCGGTTTAGAAAAGAATCTTTATGTATGTATGAACTGTCGAGTAATTTTAAGACGTAATTTGGATGTAGAGAAAGGTTTAGTGAACGGAGCTATGGGTAAAGTTGTGGGTTTTGTTAATTACCAGAAAAAAGTTGGAATTGAATTTTTAAAAACAAAATTTGATCAGATTTAAGAGGTTAAAGACATTTGTCGTTGTTCAGTTCGTTTATTGCTTGTGAAAGACTTATATTTACGTAGGAAGCAGTTTCCGTTTTCTCTAGCATATGCAGTAACTATTCACAAATCTCAAGGATTAACTGTAGATAGTGCATTTGTAAACATTGGATCTACTGTGTTTAAAGAAGGTATGGCATATGTTGCTTTGTCACACGTGAAAAAAATATCTGGTTTATTCATGATAGACTTTGATGACTCAAAAGTTAGTGCTGATGCAAACTGTGTAAAGGAGTATAATAGATTAAGAAGAAGCTATGCTCCTCATTTAGGTCAGTATCCTGTGTTTGAAAAACGTGTTGTTTGTCGGAAAAGGAGATTTGAGAATATCTGTAATGAGGATGTACAGAAGAGAAAACAAAAAGAGAGTGATGTGACTGCAAGCAAAAAGAAAAAGGACAGTGTTGAAGAGGTTGTTGGTTGTCATTTTGAAAATAGCTCTGGTGTCAACTGCTTCGCAAATGTAGTGCTCAATGTTGTATTTTATCTTCAAATTTTGCAAGAGCAGATAATACTAAATCATGAAAAAAGATTCTGTTCTCTGCTGAGTCTCCTTTATGAGAAGCTGAGTAATGATAAAACTAAAATAGAAAGTGCTTCTGATGTTAGAAATCTTTTAGATGAATGTTCTGGATGGACACAGTTTACACAAGATGTCCAGCAAGATGCACAGGAATTCTTGATGTATATGCTTATGGTACTGGAAGATGAAGGGGTAGAAATAGAAAATATATTAGGTGTCTCATATAAATGGGAACATTGTTGTGAAAACTGTATGAACACATGCAGCAGTAATGTTGATTCCGAAAGGTTCATATATTTAACATTACCAGAGAGTAAAACAGTGACTTTTAGTAAATTAGTTAAAGATGCAAATCACAACATGGAATGTTCTCAATGTAAATCAGACATGTTATCAACGTTATTTTTACATAAATATGGACAGTATGTAATTTTAATGATGCAACGTTGTAGAGCAGATGGAACTAAAATGGAAACTTTACTAATGAAGTTTGTAGGAAATCAATTATCAATATCAGGTAAAACTTTTCTTGCAGTTGCAATTATTTTTCATGATGGACCTTCTATAACTTCTGGTCATTACACAGTTTATCTTAAATGTGAAAAAGGATGGACACTGTGTAATGATTCTCAATTAATTTTCAAGCAACGTTTGCCTTATGATTTACCTAATTGTTACTTAATTTTTCTAAAACCAAAATTTTAGATACAAGTTCCAGCATCTGAAGAAACCATTATTTAAATTTTATAGGATTAACATTGGATATTTCACTTACAAAGGATTTTAAAATTACCATTTGGCCTCAAGGAAAGGTAAAGGTAGCAATTGTGGACTTGTTTGACAGATATTATTTTGGTGTACGTGCTTAAGCAGCAAGATTTACAGACGTTATTTATTGCAAATAGTTATTGTTCTTAGAAGGTATTTTTAATATATTTGTGACATTTCTATCAAGGTCTGTTTTAGTGAGAAGAGATTCAGGGCTTTTTTTAAACAATCTTTCAGATTGTTTTTTTTTTTGCCAGCTGTTAAATGATGAAAACAATTGATATCACTATTTTCAGTGAAATTCAATACATTCTGAAAACAGCAAAAAAAGGGCAAAAAATTGCTTTGTTAAATATGAAAAAACATGTACAGCTTAAGAAAATGTATTGTTGAATATTAATACTTTTTTTCTTTTTTTCAGATCTTGAAAGAAAATTTAGGAAATGTAATCCATTTTACTTGCAATTAAAAAAAAACATTTAAAAATGTGTTTAAATGGTTCGCGCGTCTCGCCGCTGGTGCTCAGCTGCAGCTTGGGGGAGGAGGCTGTGTAGCGGAGCGGAACTCCGCGCAAGTTCGGTCTTCGGAGGTAAGGAGCCGAGCAGGATCCAGGACTTGGGACCACGCCGTCTGTGCCCCGGTAGAAACCCCTCTATGACTAGGAGAAGGGTTCGCACGACGAGACCGGACATTATGCCTCCGAAATCTGCTAAAGCAAGCCCGGCGACATTGAAAGAGAAAGGAGGGCTGGCTGGTGGATTGGGGCAGGAGGGATTAGCTCACCCTACCAGAACTCATGCTCCCCCTGCCCGAAAACAGCAGTTAATTGGTAAGACTCGTTGGGCTTCTTCTACCATGATAGCTGATATGTTTGTGAAATTAAGTAAGGAGAAGAGGGTGAATGGCGGTCTACAGTTGGAGCCCCCCGGTAAAATACAGGAGCCAGCTCCCACTAAAGTGAGTGTAGGAGGAGCAGAGGCGGACAAGTTACAAGCCTTTGACAACCCTCTAGTTGAAGGAGGGCCGGCGTGCGGTGCCTCGAGTTGTGTACCTGCGGGCTCCCCCAGTATTATTAATATCTCAGAGGTGGAAGAAGTATTGGCTTCCACAAAAGCGGATGATGTCGTTAATGCAGGTCTTCAAACCATCGGCAGCATTGGCCCCCCAGAATTTAGCGATGAACAACAGGGGGAGATACATGACAAACATGCAGACTCTGAAGTCCTCGAGCCTGTTTCTAGGGAGGCCACCCTAGAAGTTGAGAGGTTGGGGCAGGGGCCAGTCGAAAAGGTTCCAAGCGAATGCTTCTTTTCGGTATCTGAAGATGCTGAATGGTCAGACGAGGAAGAAGATCAAAGCTCCTTACTAGAGGGTAGCACCCGGGGCACAGGAAGTGATCAAGAATCTGAGTTGCCTACTACCGCAGTGAGGCCCACGGCTGGTTCTAAAAGTTCCAAGAGCCAGGTTAATCAGGAGCTTAGATGGGAAGACTCGTCGGACAGGCCGCTGCAGGGGAATCTCACCCTGGAGACATCTCAGGTGTCATTATTGGAAATAATTCATCAAGAAATTATAGCTCACCGCGAGGAGACCCGTCAGGATAGTAAGAAATCACAAGCAGCCATGAGAAAAATGCAGGGGGCTGTCAGGAAGTTATCTAAGGCATGCACAACATTGGGCGATAGAGTCTCCAATCTGGAAGAAAGGATTGTAGCCACAGAGGCTCAGGCCACCGAGGCAGTGGCCAAAGCCGATGCTCATAACTCACAGCTTTCAGACATACAGTGGAAACTCGAGGACATGGAGAACAGATTGAGGCGGAACAATCTCAGGGTCTTGGGGATCCCCGAAGGGTCCGAAGGCCCAGATATTAGAGCTTATGTTATTAAACTGTTTGGTCAAGCCTTTCCTGAGCTATCCAGCTGGAATTGGCCCTCTGAAATTCAGAGGGTTCATCGAACCCCGTTCAGAATGCGCAGAAATGCGAAACAGGGTGACAAGCCTAGAGCTATCCTGATCTTTTTCGGCAACTTTGTTCTAAGGCAACTTATTGCTGAGTTGGCGAGGCCGGATACGAGGAGGTCTAGTGAAGGGGTGACTTTCTTCGTTCGCCCAGACTTCTGTCATGTCACGGTAGAAAGGAGATAGAGATTGCGGCAGCTCATCAAACCTTTTCAGGACAAAAATTTGCAAGCCTATCAGATTAATCCAGCCCAGTTGAAAGTTATTAATGAAGGGAAGATTAATTATTTCTCCTCTGAGATAAAGGCAAAGGAATTCCTCGATGCCTTGGGCTAACTGGGCTAATTGGGAGCACTGATTTAAGGGAAAAATAACTTGATCATTGTATTCGTCAGGCTATGCAGATAAGCACAGGTTTTGGTTTGTTTCTTTCGCCCTCTCTTCTCTCATAATTTGAAGGTTCTAATGATTGACGGGTTGCTGAGTTTTATTTGGCTTAATTTCTTTCTTTCTTTCTTTCTCTTGTGACCATGCTCGCATCACATGCTCAGACAAGCTCTGAGCGCCTCAATCGTGGGGAAGGTATGGAGGTGTAGGGGGGTGTGGGAGGGGCTTTGGAGGTGGGAGAGGGTTGGTGGGTGGGGGTCGGGGTTGGGGGAGTGGGGGGAAAAAACTAAAAGAGAGTTTATCTGGTGTGGTAGGGAGGTAGGTCAAACCGAAAGATGCCGATGTAGATGTAGTGAAGGTCATATGTGCTGGGGCTCTTGTTTCTTTTTCTTTGGTCCGCCGCACGAATTTGTGCTGAATTCAGTTGGATGCTTTGTGATAAAAAAGGTTTGGAATTATGAGAATGGTTAATATTAATATTTGTACTGTCAATGTTAATGGGCTGAACAATTGGAAAAAGCGTCAAAATTTGTCTCATTTTGCCACATTTAACAGGTTAGATATAATTTGTATACAAGAGACTCATTTACCTTGGGCCAGCCGCAATTTACTCTGTATGAAAGGGTTCGATATTATAGCCTGTACCACACAAACCTCCACCGTAAGGGGGGTCGCAATCCTGGGTAGAACGTCTTTGGGGGGGGGCGAAGAGGGTTAAATGCGACAGAATGGGTAGGTGGGTGATCGCAGAAATGAATTTTGGCTACACAATCTGTTCAATATATGGTTCAAACTGTGATGACCCTGACATATTTGATTTGCTGGAGGAAGAATTAGCGGACTGGCCAACCCCATTGATAGTATGTGGCGACCTAAACATCTCTATGGATAGGCATAATTCACAGAAATAATCTGGGCGGAAGCCAAGGGTCTTTCGGGCTCTTTCCTCTCTTATTAGATCCCATGGGTTGGAGGATGTTTGGGGATCTATGAAATCACAGAACCCGGGCTACACTTATTTTTCATACCCGTTTCAAAAGTACATTAGACTTGATTATTTTTTTATTTCTTTGTCAGAACTGAGTAAGGTTTGTATTAAGAAGCTTCCCAGAACAATATCCGATCACAATCCTCTAATCCTATCTTGTAGTGTAGATATGGTAGGGCGAATCCGCACCAATTGGACTTTCGAAAGAAGATTATTATCTGATTATAGATTTATAGAACATATTCTAAAATGGACCAAGGAGTTCTTCGATGCCAATCGATATAGCACCTCAAGGAATGGTGTGTGGGAAACTTTTAAGGCTGCTTTTAGAGGGGAATCAATTAGCTGTTCAGTGAATTTAAAGAAAGCAGATAAGCTGGAGCTGGATAGCTTAATGATGGATTTAGTTAAGGCAGAGGAGCACCATGTTAGGGATATCGGCAATGGAATTGATGGTTCTGAAAGTCTAAAAATTCTAATAATTTGGCTATTATTAAAGCCAATATACAGAGATTAGTTACACAGAAGGAGGTAGGCAAGTATCAGGCTTCTAAGGCCAAGCGTTATGAGACAGGCGACCAAGCAGGTAGGATTCTTGCCCTACGCATAAGACAGGATAGAACGAGGAACGTTATTACAAGTATTCAAGAGGACGGTAAAAATTATTCAGAATCACAAGACATCCTTAGAGTCTTTAAAAACTTTTATCAAAAATTGTATGATTGTGAGAATTTCCATATCGATCAGCAAAATCATCAAAGATGGGAGTTTGAAAATGGTGGACCAGTTCTTGATGGACTACTCAGAGAAAAACTGGATAGAGATATCACTGAAAGTGAAATTAAGGATGCCTTGTATGAGCTTGCTGCCGGGAAGGCTGCAGGCCCCGATGGAATTCCCCTAGAAGTCTATAAGAGCATTGAATCTGAGATTGTTCCCATTTTGTTGGATTTGTTTAATGGTATTCTGTGTACAGGCACTATCCCTGATTCGTGGAAAGAGACAAATGTAATCATTTTTCACAAAAAAGGCAAACCCAAAGAAAACCCAGGCTCGTATAGGCCTATATCACTTATTAATGCAGACACTAAACTGTATTCTAAAATCTGGGCCAAAAGGTTGGGGGGGGTTATTAGCGGTCTTGTATCCCCCTGGCAGCATGGGTTTGTGCCTGGGCGGGGCACTACAGACCACATACGGAGAGCAATCGCTCTGTTTGATACTCATGCTGCCAGGGGAGGCGAGATGGCCATGATCCTCCTCGACGCAGAGAAGGCTTTTGACCGTGTAGCCTGGGACTATCTCTGGGGTATCCTCGAAGACAGGGGATTTGGTTCAATAGCAGTTAACGCTATTAGAGCCATGTATAAAGATCCGGTAGCCAGGGTATCAGTAATGGGTGAGAGTTCCGATAAAATTATGATTAGGAGAGGCACTCGTCAGGGCTGTCCCTGCTCCCCGATACTTTTTGCGCTATATATAGATCCTTTGATCCACAGAATCTTGAACTGTCCATTGATTAGCCCAGTGATTGTCAACGGGTATAGTAATAAGCTGCTGGCCTACGCCGATGATCTGGCGATTCTTACGACCTATCCACAGCAGGCGATGACGGCACTCGTAGAGTTGGCAAAAGAATTTGGTAGAAGATCCGGGTACCTGTTAAATGAGGGGAAGACTCAAATCATTGGCACTAAGAATATCATTAAGACAGATGATAGATATGTTGATTCTGCAGTTTATTTAGGGGTGAGGATTAACGCAGCAGTAGACAAGATCAATACAGAAAATGATTGTCCACTTATAGGCTCGATAGAAGCGGAGTTAAAAAGACTAGACGTTTTACACCTATCCTTGGTTGGGAGGGTGAACGTTCTCAAAATGGCAATGTTTCCCAAGATTCTTTATTTGTTTCGTGCCATCACCTTCCTGCTGGAGGAAAAATTATTGAAGAAGCTGGAATCAATTTTCAATAGGTTTATATGGCAATATGGGAAAACAAGACGATCTATGATGCTCATGTCACTCCCGTACGATAGAGGCGGAATGGCCCTCCCAAACCTTCGACTATACCATTACTCTTCCCAGTTAGCCCAAATGTCAATCTTATATCAATTAAATGATAATTTACCAGGGATTCAGGGAGACAGTCAGGACCCCCCAACTATATTCGAGCTTCTATTGGGGAAGAAGGCTGCAGGGCTACTTTTGAGGGAAGTCGACCGCAGATATTATATAAAGGTTAGGCTCAAGATTGTGAGCGGGGTATGGAGGATGTGGAAAGCTATTCAAAAGCTGTTACAGATTCCCAAAATTAATACATATCTGTCTTTATGGAATTCTAATCTGTTTCCATATCTGGATTCAGGTATGCACTGTCAATTTTGGAAAGAGCAGGGAATCTGGACCATCGGGGATGTGTGGGAAAGTGGAGCGGTTATTGGGTTTGAGGTAATTCAGCTCAATTACGGGGTACCACCAACTCACTGGCTTCTCTATAGTCCGCTATTTCAGTCGTTAAGGGCAATTAGACCGAGAATCACGGCAATAACACGCTGTCCGTTATTGGACTACTTAGGGAATGGGGGAAATAAAATTAAACATATCTATAATCATTTTATGGTAGGCATACAGGATGATATGGAAAAAACCGAACATGCATTATCCATTAAGTTAGACGATCCGGATGTGGATCTTGACCTAGCTCTTATATTAAACAAAAAATTGCTACGTTCATCTAATTTAAGGGCACAGCATTTTAAAACATTGTTTAATTTGTACTTTACTCCAGCTAAATTGTTTTCGTGGGGATTGGTGGAGAATGATAAGTGTCCTAGGTGTCAGACTGGCCCTGCAGATTTATTACACATGTTTTTTGAGTGCGATAAGTTATCCTTGATACTTAGAGAAATTTCAGATTTTCTGGCTGGATTGTTAAAATGCAGAATTGTTTTATCCTCTACACAGGTGGTGGTAGGTGTAGATAGCAAAGCTGAATTGTCGAACTCTGCTGAAGCATTGGTATTTGTCTCGGCCGCTGTGTTGCGCATCCTTATTTCAACAGGATGGAAAGATCCCTCCCCACCCACCTTTCAAATGTGGATTGCTAGGCTTCTTGCGATACATAATATTGAGTCTTGCCTATATGACCAAAAAGGGGAAAGGATAAGGGATATGGGTAGAAATATGTGGGCTCCTCTCGATAGTTGGAGAAGATCAAACTGATGATTCCTGCAGGGGCTATTTTCTGATCCTGTATTTTGTAATTTTTCTCATTCTGTCTGGTTGTAGAAGAATGTGTATATATTCTATTACTGGTTACTTGTATCGATTGATCGGATTACTGTGTACACCAGAAAAACTTTCAATAAAAAAAAAAAAAATGTGTTTAAATTTAAAACAAAGGTGGAGAACATGGAAAGGGGGCATGGTAGAGACTTCCTGACCCCCTAGTCTTTGTCAGGGAGTCCCTGAAGGATCACAAAGGGTGAAAAAAACGATTATTTTTTTAAAAAAAATTATAGGGTGCGCGCACCCTAAAAAAAATCGACAAATAGATTTAAAAAAAATAAATTTGTGTTTAGATTTTAGGTGCCTCTAAAAAGAGCCCTTGTGTTAATGTAGGGACAGAGGAAGAGAAAAACGAAAAAATGAAAAAAACTATGGCCTGGTGCATAAGTGCTGCTCTAATTTCCTCTCAATGAGATCAATACTGGTCTCACCCAGAGAAATGAGAGCATGACAGTCTATGCACCGTGTATACAGCCTCCCAAAAGAAGGGCGTATATCCAGAGGTGTAGAAGTAGGAGAAGGCACCACCGCAAAAGAAGTGCTCGGCTGAGCTGCCAATGGTGTGCTCGGCTGAGCTGTTGCGGATGTGCTCGGATGAGCTGCTGGTGGGTTTTCACTAACAGCTCGAGCAAAAGTCACAGGATGCACTTTTTCAACGTGCCTTAACATTGTGTGAATACTAAAAGAGTATTTCTTATTAGCATTTCCACGTGATAAGGTCCGGTGACAAAGAGTGCAGGTGACTTTTGGTGCATTCACCTTCTTTTGGCCTTCTGGAAAAGTGAAATACTGCCATATGAAGGAGTCTTTCTGCTTCCTCTGTCTCTGTCTCACAAGAGTATCCTGTTCACTCTCAGAAGATGGCTGCTGCTCTGCCATTGTATCTCAAAAACAGATCAGCTCCTTCTCCTAGGGAATCAGAAGTAATAATAAGGGGAGTGGGTGTGGTGTTGGAAGAATCTGGAACTGAAACTACTTTGAACCAATGAAAAGTGTTGTTTCTTGATCACATGACTTGCCATGAGGGGAGTGGGTGTGGTGTTGGAAGAATCTGAAACTAGTATGAACCAATGAAAAGTGTTGTTTTTTTAATCACATGACTTGAGGTGCGCGCTCCGTGCGTGCACAGCGGAGCAAGCACGCATGTGCGAACGTACTACGCGCGCATGCGCGTACGAATTACGCGCGTACGTTGTGCGCGTACAAAGCACGCGCATTCGCGAACGTACTACGCGCGCATGCGCGAACTCAGCACGCGTAGAACGCGCGCATGCGCGAATTTAGCGCTCCTAATACGCGCGCATGCGTGAACGTAGCGCGCAGAGCACGCACGACGTACGCATGCATACGTGGAGAACGTACGCATGCGCACACGGAGTACGTACTTATGCGTACTTACTGCGCGCACCGAGCACGCACTATGACGTACGCATGCGTACGTAGATAACGTACGCAGAAGTACACGAAAAACGTACGCATGCGTACTGGGTGCGCGCACGGTTAAAAAAAACCTTTAAAAAAACAAATGAATGAATTAAAATGTATAGAAATTAATAGAAGATATTAACTATGCTGTTCAACTTTATCCAAATTCAAAAAAAAAAAAGCTGAGCCATTCCAAATTAAAGGATACAGATAATCTATAAATATATACATAGGTAACTTGTTGTAAAAGAAATATATAAAAAATATAATAAAAAATTCATAAATTAGCATTTAAAAAACCTTTGAAATTCACTGAAAAACCCATAGGTTTCACACACGTTATAGTTAGGAATTAGCATTTAAAAAACCTTGCAAATTCACTGAAAAAACCATAGGTTTCACACATGTTCTAGTTAGCTGGACATTTCACTCGTAAAAAAACAATGAAATTCCCCCGTTATAGTTAGTTCACCTAACTATAACTCGTGCACCCGCAATCCACTGCTGATGACGTCACATATTACATCACTCATGACATGGTCAGTGACATCACTCATGACATCACTGGTGACATCTCAAATGACATCACTGATGACGTCATCCATGTGATAAATTACCGCATCTTCTCACACCCTAATATAACCTTTGATACACTGAATCAAAATTTAAGAGTTCCATTCTCAAAACCATACATACTGCAATACCAATAACTACATACCCACTTATTAACTCTTAGGTCTACATACACCTCCACTCATTCACCTGTACAGTCACTCATACTTACAGTCACAACATACAAAACTATCATATGCATTTATATACCTATATAGACACTCACACACTACCAATCATCCATAGAGGTACTCTCACACCTAGTCAGTCATGCAAATAATCACACTCCCATTTACTCACCTATGCGGTTATACACACTCAAGTTCACTTACTCATAAAAATAGTACCACATTCTTACGTTCTTATAGAATCATTGATACAAGCACACACTCATCCATACAGTCACTCTCACAATCACACACTCTCACATCTACCCACTTATATACTCTTACATGCATATATACTGCCTTTCACATATGTAGTTAGTCACAAATGTACCACTGAGATATACATTCAATCCCTAACACACCCATACATACACTCACTCAACCATACAGTCCATCACAGATGCACTCTTAAAACCATGCACCCATAGAATCACCCACTCACACATCTATGCATAGAGTCACACACATCCTACCCGCACAAACACTCAGGAACCCATACAATCAATAACTCATATAGACACTTATGTAGGTATTCACAAAACCATGCCACCACTTATGCACCAACATACAGACACATACAAACATTTACACAGTTTAGTCACTAGTCTGCAGTAAGATATATTTAATGACTCACTTATAGAGTCAGTTACGCACCACAGAAAATCATCCATTTACACACTTGTACACCCACTCATTCTTCAACAGGCCTTTCCCTATATATATTAAACATATTAAAATTGTTCAGAAATACATACTCAATGGATGACGTCATCAGTAATGTCATCAGTGATGTCATTTGAGATGTCATCAGGGATGTCATGAGTGATGTCACTGCCCATGTCATGAGTGATGTAATATGTGACGTCATCAGCAGTGGATTGCGGGCGCGCGAGTTATAGTTAGCTGAACTAACTATAACGGGGGAATTTCATTGGTTTTTTTACGAGTGAAATGTCCAGCTGACTATAACATGTGTGAAACCTATGGTTTTTTCAGTGAATATATATATATATATATATATATATATATATATATATCTTTCATATGGAGTGATACACCACGTTGCCTCCCCAGCAGTGGAGGTCTGGAATTCTGCATTGAGGAGAGAGGAAGCAGTATAGAACTGTGTGAAGGAGCCCTACCTTTCAGAGTTTGACCACCAGAAGAACAGATGTGGGTACAGTCATGACTTTGCAGCCCGTATGCCAACATGTGTTGGGGCATTATTATGTGCTCGGGTGTCAGTTACTTAACTAGCATTTGCATAAGGGATCTGCTTACCGTGTTTCAGCGGCTATATGTGAGGCGTACTGTGTTGCATTCTGAAGGGACACTGCAACTTTAAGAGACTGATGTGGTCACATGAATGCTCCAATGAGAGCTCAATCTATGGACTTTAAAGACTCTCATCTGGTGAACCCTTCAGTTGAAACTGGGATTGAGAAAGGCGATTCGCCGAAACGCGTCTGCCTAAGCATTTCAAGAACTGCGTCCAGATACTGCTGTTATATATCTTGGGTGGAATAGATAAACTACCAGGTGGTGTACCTGAGCTGTGTCGCAGCCCATTCTTGAACCAGAGTGGGGGGGTTAGAAAATTATATACATCTATATACACACACACACACACACACACATATATTTTTGCGCGTAGTCTCTTTAATTTCCAGCATCCTGCACATGCACTATATTCCTGCTGTGGTTGGATGGTATTTAACCTGGACACAGAAAAACTGCAAGTGTAATGGTATTTGGGATGCATGCTGGATAACGTAGTAATTTAAGGACTTCTCCCTGTAACAACTGCATTAAAGCACGTGATCACTTATTGTAATGATTTATTTCACCTGTGATTAAGGCCCGCATGGAGAGCTGAAACGTGTAAGGACTAATGCTTGAAGATGTCATTTTGCCATTTGTTTATTGTGTGTATTAGAGAAGTGTGGCTCCACAGATTTTGCCCTAACATTTGAATTCACTGAATGTACTTAGGAGTGTGCTGTTGTTCGTTTTGGACCTGGGAGCATGGCCCGCTTGTTAGCTGCCTCACAAAGTGGATTTACCTGGAATTAATGCAGTGTGACGCAAATAAGGGGTGAGGAGGAGTGATTGCCTCCTTGCGGGTCTTGGAGCCCTCTGATTAGCACTTTATATTTGTGCATGGCAGACTGTTCAAAGGAAAAATGTAATGACACTTTTTGCATGTAGTCACTTTAATTTCCAGCATGCTGCACATGAACTATATTCCTGAATGAATGACCAACTTATAAAGTGTGAACAATTGCCCAAAGGCATCAAGGCGCTAAAGCGGTTCCACTGCCAGGAAGACTAGAGCATCAACCTTCTAAATAAACCGTTAAAAGGGCAAAAAGCCAGGTCTTTAAAGACTTACGAAAGGAAGGGTATGACTCAAGGCAGGAGATTGATATGGGAAGAGTGTTCCAAAGCTTAGAGGCCCCCACAGCAAAAGCTCTTCCTCCCCACCTAGCCTTCCTGAATCTGGGAATAACCAGATGTTTTTGTATCAGCAGAGCACAGCTGTCTAGTCTGGATATAATGTTGGAAGAGGTGTTTGATTCCCTCTGGACCTGAGTTATGAAGTGCCCTATGAACAACGCATAGGGCCTTGAACAAGATTAGTTTCTCAGCTGGGAGCCAATGCAATTTCCAAATGACAGCAGAAATGGAGTTAAATTTAGGAAAATCCATGACAAGTCTCGCTGCAGCATTCTGTACAGTTTGAGGCTTATTAATAGATGACTTGTTGATATCCAGGTAGAGAGCATCACAGTAGTCCATCCTGGACAGAATCTGGTCCACAGCTGCTTGTTTCTGCGCAGGGAGAGAGATTAATGGAAATATCTTCCTTAGGGTCCTTATAACCCAAAAGCAGGATGAGACAATCCTATTAACCTGGAGATCAAAAGACAGCTTTTTGTCAACAACGACACCAAGATTCTTTGCCGACGCAACAAGACAAAGACATAGTCCAAGCATTCCTGTCCACCAAGAGTGGGTCCATATAGATTGTTGGCTACCAAAGACCAGAACCTCAGTTTTGCCCTGCAGTGGTTGGATGGTATTTAATCTGGACACGGAAAGCTGTAAGTGGAAAGGTATTTAGGATGTATGCTGGATAACGTAGTATTTTAAGAACTACTCTGTGTAACAACTGCATATAAGCATGCGATCACCTATTGCAATGATTTCTTTAACTTTTGACCAAGTCCCAAGACTTGTGATGTTCTTACTGGCTCTGGTGTGTTGGAGAGCTTCTCGACTTTGGTTCTTGAGGGTTCTGGTCTGTCCAAGGTAAAAGCGACCCCTTCTGGTAGCCACGGTACCGCTGACAATGAATTAGCCAAAGCAGACCGTACCCTCCAAAAGGAGTCCCAAGAGGAAAAAACCCGGTAGGGAAAACCTCTGGTGGAAGTCGGAACTTCACGAATTAAGAGGAAGGAAAGAAACCTCAAGAAGGAGAAAAAGAAGGCCAGGAGTCCGAGCCGGAGTAGAAGGCTAAATCGGGAACAAGGTAGGCCAACAGGAATCACAGATACACCAGGCAGGAGCACAGGATCCCAACAGAAGCGAGGACACACTAGCGGCAGCGAAGAGTGTTACAACACAAGGGAATGAAGGATCCAGCCCTTAAAATACCCATGAACAGGAAGTGACCGAACAGGAAGTGACCAAACAGGAAGTAAGTAACCACCATCTTGGATAAGGAAAAGGATAGTCGACGGAATAGAAAGGTCGCCATCTTGACTTGGTAGAGGAGATACTTCCCAAGGCCTTTTGGGAAGAAGACTATGGAATCATGGTAAGGCAAGATGGCCCCAAGAAGACATGAAGAAAGAAATATATATCCAGTGAAAGAAAGGTAAGAATATAGTGCCCCAATATGTGAAAATAAGAAGCCGCAGCTCCAAAACCAGAGCTGCAGCATTCCTGTCATGCAAATTGTCAGATAACGGGGCGCCGCGTAGGTAGGCGGCGTGACCGACACAGAAAGAGAGCAGGCGCCGCAGGACGCACCCGTGATGCCAAAATGGCAACAGCGGGCCGCCGTGCAGAACGTTGACGTGTCCGAAGAAAAGAGGAAGGCACTGGTGGCTGTATCATGGCCAGCGAGAAAGAAGCGGGAAGCATCACGGGCCGAATCATGGCTCATGGTGCAACAGTTGGTCCCCCTCTGAAGCCCCGGGTTTGTTAGGGAAAAGCCGAAAAAAATGGCAGACAAGTACAGGGGTGTGGACTGAGTCGGTATCCTCCCAGGAGCTATCACTGGGAGGATAGCCTTTCCAACGGATAAGGAATTGCATGCGGTTTCTAAAAAAAACGGGAGCCACAGATCTCCTGGACCTCGTATTCTGGAACACTGTCGACCAGTCAGGAGGTGGGCAAGAAAAAACCCTCAAGTACGGATCTGAAACATAGGGTTTCAGCTGTAAAGTATGAAAAACAGGGTGTACCTTCCTTGCACGTGGTAGCTGAAGGCGGAAAGACACAGGGTTTACCACTGGAGTGATTTTGAATGGTCCATAAAACAGTGGTTTGAATTTGCTACGTGACAAGTGGTGAGGCAAAAACTTTGAGAGTAGCCAAACCCTACTATCAACATGTATAATGGAGACTGGCGTTGGTGGGAGGTCAGTAGTGTCTTTCATTTTTTTGGGGCGGGGTAAACATTTTTATTGTTTTTTTATACAAACGTTAGGTTCCTTGTCTTAGTCTTTCATCTTCTTTTTGGCTGCCTGAATTAACATGTACCTTTTGTCTGATCTCTCATGGATGTGTCATATAAAATAACCTTGGGCGTAGTTTGCAGTCGCTGTTGGCACTGTGTGCTTGTCTGCTCTGTGCAATAATTGCAAACAGCATCTTGCACAGTGAAAGTTATGATAAAATAAGTATCTCTGTCTTTATATGCTAAAATGCATATAGTCATTTCACAAAAGCGAAAATGATAAATTAGCAAGCAGTGAGAGCGGTGATGATTTTGGGATCCTCCCTAACCTAGGAAGAGAATCAAGCAGATGCCTTGAACACAAAAAGCACATCTTCTTGAACGATTCGGGGGTGGTCCCATCCTCTTAGGACCACCCTAAGCACAGTTATTGGCAAAAATACAATCCCAACCAAAGGCCCTGCAAAGCATTATTGGATGAGATTAGCAGTGGGCAGCGAATATTATAGTATCCAATGTCAAAATAATTCTACAAAGAGCTGCAGTTCAACTAGTTGTTACTAGATGTCCCTCACGAGTCAAATGCAAAAGCATTGAAATTATTATTACATCAAGCTGCAGTTCCACTAGTCCTTACTAGATGTCCCTCACAAGTCAAATGCAAAAGCTTCATGAAAGGGTTTCAAAGCTTTTGCATTTGACTCGTGAGGTACATCTAGTAACGACTAGTGGAACTGCAGCTTGATGTAATAATAATTTCAATGCCTTTGCATTTGACTGAGAGGGACATCTAGTAATGACTAGTTGAACTGCAGCTCTTTGTAGAATTATTTTGATATTGAACACTATAATATTCACTGCCCACTGCTAATCTCGTCCCATAATGCTTTGCAGGGCCTTTGGTTGGAATTGTATTTTTGCCCATAACTGTGCTTGGGGTGGTCCTAGGAGGAAGGGACCACCACTGAATCGTTCACCAGCATGATATGCTCTTTGTGTTCAAGGCATCTGCTTGGTCCTCCCCCTAGGTTAGGGGGGACCCCAAAATCATCACGTCTCTCATTGCCTAATATTTTCATTTTCAAAGTTCACTTTTGTGAATTGGTTATATGCTTTTTAGCATGTAAAATTGCTTTATCAAAGCATTTGTGGTGGTTGTTGATTTTGCTGCTACGCTACGTGTTTTAGCACAGTTTTTGCACTGTGCTACATGCATTTTGCGTGGTAGCGCAAACTATGCATGCTCCATGAGCGTAGCGTGCTACGCTCAGGGTTAATATAAAAGAGGCTGCTGCAGGACTTGTAGTGGCATCAAGTAAAACAGATGGAAAGGTTTTATTTATTTATTTATTTATGTGTTTTATAGAGTGCAAACTTGAGCCGTTAGGCTATGAGAGCGCTTTACAGGAGAGCAAAGCAATATACAGACAGGCTTAGAATCAACCAGTAACAGATCAAGTAGTAGGGGGGTGGGGTGCCCGATACATAAGGGAAAGAAGAGCACGTATTTACAGTTTACATAAACAATTACTCAAGACGAGATAACATATTTACAATTATTCAAGACGGGCCTCAAGGTTCTGATGGGGTGACTAGGTAGTCCGAAGGGAGGCAGTGGACAGCCATTGATCGGGCCATAGTGGTGGTTGGGGCAAAATTTAAACGAGAAATTTACCCATAAGGAAGGTTTTGGCATCCATTTTGAAGCGACTCAGAGAGGGGATTCTTCTGATGTCGGGTGGGAGAGAGTTCCATATTCTTGGAGCAGCCCCGGAGAAGGCCCGATTGTACGTTTTTTTTTTTTGTCCAAATGCGTGCAGGTTGGAGCAAGAGGTCTCTGGTAGATCAGGAGTTTCTGGTTCCTCCGGAGATCACAAGTTTCTGTGCCAGATATGCAGGGAAGTTAGAGTATAAAGCTTTGTGCGTGATGCATGCTAGTTGGAGCTGTATTCTTGCCTCCAGGGGAAGCCAGTTGAGAGCTTTCAGGTGTGGGGTGATATGATCATATTTCCTTGTGCCGGTAAGTAGACTGGTGGCCGCATTGAGGCAGGCTTTAAGAGGTGCCAGGGAGATATTGGGTAAACTCGAGAGGGTTGAGCAGCCGTATTCCAGTCTAGAAATGACAAGTGCTCAGACTGCCATTTTTAGGTTGGGAGCATCGAGGAAGGGAGAGAATCTCTACGAGAGATGAGGTTTTGATGTAGATCTGGGTGTCATCAGCGTACATATGATAGGAGATATTAGCTGCGCGTAATACTTCGGTAAGCGGTTCTAGGTAAAGGTTGAAAAGGGTGGGAGACAGGGCTGATCCTTGAGGGACTCCAACCGTGAGCGGGGATGGTGACGATAGGTTGCCGTTGCTTAGGAATTTCTGTGATCGGTTATGGAGGAAGGACCTAAACCATTTTAGAATGGTGCCATCCAAACCCATCCTGAGTTTGAGGCGTTCGAGTAGTTTTTCATGGTTGACCATGTCGAAGGCCGGGGATAGGTCCAGGAGGATTAGTAGACAAGTTTTGCCTTCTTCAAGGGCTTGGAGGGCATCATTCACGATGTGGAGCATGGTGGTTTCGGTGCTGTGCCCTGGTCTAAATCCGGATTGGAAGTCATTGAGCAGGTGGAAGTTGTTGGTGTGTTGTCTTAGCTGCTGTTGCACACATTTCTCCAGCACTTTGGCTAAGAGGGGGATGTTGGAGATGGGTCTGAAGTTGTCAGGGGAGGCTGGATCCAGCGACAGCTTTTTCAGAATGGGGAGGACTTGGCTGGCTTTTAGAGAGTCAGGCATCGTTCCTTGCTGGAGGGAGGCATTGATTATTGTAGTCCAGCTAGGAATAATGGATTGGGCAACGACAGCTAGGCAATTGAAATGGTTGTTCGGGTTTATGGTAGATAGGATTTTAGAGATGGAGTCTTCATCATAATCTTTGAAGACAGACCAGTGAGCATGATTTTTGGGTGGAGCCTGTGGGTGCATCGCGGTGGGAGGAGGTGGGTCAGAAAGGGGTTGAGCAGGTGTGATGGAGCTGAGTTTGTTTCCGAGGGCTGAGATTTTGTCAGCGAAGAAAGAGGAGAATTCCTCTGAGGATATAAGAGACTTGGGGGTTTCTTTCGATGTTTGACCAGTTTATTAGATTGGTGTTTGATCAGTTCGAAGAGCTTGTGGGGGTCTGTTCTTGGCTTTCTCTAGTTCAGTTCTGAAGAAGTTGTTTTAGGATGGTAAACCATAAAAGCAGAAAAATGTGGTGGTCTTTGAGGCACTATGGACTGTGTTGTTATAGGAATACTCTGCTACTGGTAGATATATGGACCAATCACTTTGGGTAGAGTTACAAAAACAATGGAAGTATTGTTCTAGCCCTTGATTAAGGCGTTCTGTTTGACCGTTAGTCTGGGGATGAAGCCCTGAGGATAAGGCTACTTCAATATGAAAGGTCTTGCAAAAGTGTTTTCAGAACCGAGATATATACTGAGGATCTCGGTCGGATATAATGATCCTTGGAAGACCATGAAGGCGGTAAATCTCCTGTATGAAGATCTTTCCAGGTTCTTTGGCAGTAAGTAATTTCATTAAAGCAGTGAAATGTGCCATCTTGGAAAAGGAGTCTGCTGTCACCATAATCACTTGGTTACCTGCAGATGGCGGTAGAGAGGATATAAAATCAGTGGATATGGTATGTCATGGAGCTGGTGGAACAGATAAGGGCTGAAGTAACCCCACAGGTTTAGTGTGGAGTGTCTTGGCCTGGGCACAGACAGGACAGGATGATACATAGGTTTCAGTATCTTTTCTTACCGACGGCCACCAGAAAGAACACAGCAATAATTCAAGAGTGTTTGTAACACCACAATGACCAGCAACAGGAGAATCATGACACATCTTCAGGGCTTCAAGTCGTACCTTTTGTGTTGGGAGGAATAATGAGCTTTCATGTTAGTGGTATTGACCATGTTCTGTGATCTGACAGTTTAGCTTCTGCCGTTCTTCTTGGTTTAGGGAGGTATACTGTAATTGGACTCCGTCTAGGAATGATTGAACTGTGCCATTGATCCGTTGTGGCTCAATTATGTTTTGTTGTGGTAGTGTTGGGTTTTCCAGGTAATAACAGGACAAGGAATCTGCCAGACTGTTCTGAGACCCAGGTATATAGGTAATGGTAAAATTGTACTGGCTAAAGAATTAAGCCCACCGGGCTTGGCTGCTATTTTGACACTGGAGGCTGCGTAGGCATTGTAGATTCCTGTGATCCATTCTGATTTCAAATGGTTCCTTGGTACCCATTAAGAATTGTCTCCATTCACAACAGGCTAACTTCATGGCCAGTAGCTCCTGGTCAAGAACAAAGTAGTTCCTCTTAGACTCTGACAGGACATGAGACAAGTAGAAGACTGGATGTTCCAGTCCGTTGTCATCTTGTTGTAGAAGCACAGCACCTAGTGCTCTGTCTGACGCTTCTGTTTCTACAACAAACTTTCTTGTTGTATCTGGATGACATAAAACAGGAGCTTGAGTTAATGCCAGTTTCAATGACTGGAAGGCTCTCTCTGCAGCTTCTGTCTATTTGAATCCTTGCTGGAGATTTTCTTTCTTTAAGGTATGAGAGGTGTAACTTGTACAGTGGGCAAAATTATCGATGAATTGGCGATAAAAGTTTGTCAAGCCTAAGAAACATTGAGTTTCTTTGATTGTTGAAGGTGAAGGCCAATCTAGAATAGCTTTTACCTTTTGTGGATCCATGGCAATACCCGTCTTGTTGATTTGGTAGCCTAAATATTCAACTTCAGACTTATTGAACTCATACTTTTTGGGCTTACAGAAGAGGTTGTTCTGATATAGCAGTCTTTCTAGGACTTGAGCAACATGTGTAAAATGTAACTCAGGATCAAATGAATAGACCAAAATGTTGTCTAGATATATTACAACGATTTGATTTGGGAGATCGGAGAACACATTATTCACGAATCATTGAAAAATAGACGGGGCATTGGTTAGTCCCAAGGGTGTTCTGAAAGCTGTTTTCCACTCATCTCCTTCTTTGATTTGAAGGAGATGGTAGGCACCCATAGGATCTAGCTTGGTAAAGACTTGGGCTCCTCTAACAGCCTTCAACAAATCTTTAATCAACGGTAAAGGATAACGATCCTTGATAGTGATCTTGTTCAGACCTCTGAAGTCTATGCAAGGCCGAAGGTCCTTTGTCTTCTTTGGTACAAAGAAGAGAGGTGCCCCAGCAGGTGATGAGGACCAAGTCATTAAGCCACTTTGAAGGTTTTCTTCAAAATATTGTCTAAGGGTTTCCTTCTCAGGCTCAGTAAGAGAGTACACCCTTCCAAAAGGTACTATCGCTCCGGGGTCTAGAGGAATAGCACAATCAAACTCCCTATGAAGGGGCAGTTTCAAGTTCTTCGGTTTCTCAAACACATCCGCATAGCTTTGGTAGGGACTAGGAACACCTTGTACTGTGTTAACAGAGATACATGCCTCTTGTTTTACTATAGGCATCTCTTTTGGGGACCAGTATTCCTCAGTAGGATAACAGAATTGTTGGCAAAAATGCAATGATATGGAAACAGTCCGTCTCCCAGTTGATGTAAGGATTGTGTCTGATCAGACTGGGTATTCTAAAATCATGATCTGATTAGGTGAGGCTATAAGGTCAAAGGAGAAATACTCTTGGTGTCTTCCAAAAGTCAATTGTAGTGACTGTGTCAGTTCTTTGACTGGTCCGGAAACAAGAGGAGGGCTATCTACTGTATGTACTTGTTCTGGAGTCTCCTTCGGAAATCGGCATATTTGTCTCTCTGCAGCCCATCTTTTGTCCAAATAAATACCGCTGGCTCCACAATCTAATAGTGCCAATATGCTTTCTTTAGTGCCATCAGGCAACCGCAGGAACATTGGTAGAAGAAAAAGAGAATTCGAGGTCTCTTTTGACATGCAGATTGAAGGTATTGCAGCCCATCTCGTCCTCTCCCTTCTTACAGAGAATGGGATCTGGCATTTTCCGACTGTCTCAGTGGACCGGTTGGACAATTGCGGATCATAAGACCAGAAGCACCACAATATAGCCACTTTCCCTGTCTTCTCCTGTGTTCTCGCTCGGCCTCGGAGAGCGGTCCTCTGGTCAGACTTCTTTGCAGTGGTTCTTCTCCTGATGACGGGAGTGTTTCAAATACAGGAACTTCTGTTCTATGAGCACTAGGTCATGTCATTCCTGTATGTGGATGGACACGTGATTTTCGTCTTTCTGATCAACGTTCATTGAGACGATGTTCAAACAGACAGCGCAAGATCAATTAGTTCAGTAATGGTTTTAGCACGGGGAGAATGCACTAACTCGTCATTAATGTCTTTTCGTAGACATCTGTGAAAAAGAGTGACTAATGTTCGTTCCACCCAAGTGGTTTCTGCAGATGGTTGTCTAAAGTGCCCTGATGTATTGCAGGACATTCTGGTTCTCCTGTTGAATGTCACACAGGGCTTCTCCTGCTGAGATTTCCAAGCCGGGTCTTTGAAATATTTGTTTAAAGGCAGCAAGAGAGGACATGTAATTTGATAACCGAGGATCGTCCGAGGCTACAAAAGGAGTCGCCCATGCCAACGCAGGACCAGACAAGGCGCTGATCAGATACCCAACCTTAGTTCTATCCGATGAAAACTGGGCTGGGCGGAAGACAAAAAATACTGTTTAAGTAATCCTAAAATTCTTTTAACTTATTGGGATCTCTGGAATAACGAGGAGTGGTAGTAAAGACTGTGGGTACATAAGATGTCTTAGCAGCCAACACTTGACGTAAGGCTATATTTTGTTCATGTAACAGTTGTAATTCTTGGGATTCTTGTTGTACGGTCTGTACTAATGCCTGTGTCGCTTCTACTGACCCTTCCAGAGGTGACGTTTGAGGAAGATCCATAACATCAGGATCGAAACGGGTTTTTGGGTGGGGCAATCATTCAAGACTTGTGATGTTCTTACCGGCTCTGGCATGTTGGAGAGACGCTCAACTTTGATTCTTGAGAGTTCTGGTCTGTCAAAGGTAAGGTGACCCCTTCTGGTAGCCACGGTGCCACTGGCAATGAAATAGCTAAAGCAGAACGTGCCCTCCGAAAGGATTACCAAGAGGAAAAAACCCGATAGGGAAACCCCCTAGTGGAAGTGGGAACTCCAGGAATTAAAAGGAAGGAAAGAAACCTCCAGAAGGAGAAAAAGAAGGCCAGGAATCTGAATCAGAATAGAAGGCTAAACCTGGAACAAGGTAGGCCAACAGGAATCACAGATACACCAGGCAGGAGCACAGGATACCAACAGAAGCAAGGACACACCAGCAGGAGCGAAGAGTGTTGCAATGCAAGGGAATGAAGGATCCAGCCCTTTAAATACCCTGGAACAGGAAGTGACCAAACAGGAAGTAAGTAACCACCATCTTGGATAAGGAAAAGGATAGTGGACGGAATAGGAAGGTTACCATCTTGAATTGGAAGAGCAGATACTTCCCAAGGCCTTCTGGGAAGAAGAATATGGAATCATGGGAAGGCAAGATGGCCCCAAGAAGAAATATATATCCAGTGAAAGGAATGTATGAATATAGTGCCCCAACATGTGAAAATAAGAAACCGCAGCTCCAAAGCCGGACCTGTGGCATTCCTGTCATGCAAATTGTCAGATAGCAGGCAGACCCGTAGGTAGGCAACGTGCCTGACACAGAAAGGGAGCAGGCGCCGCAGGACTCACCAACGACACCAAAACAGCAACAGCAGGCCGCCGCACAGCACCGCGACGCACCTGAAGAAAAGAGGGAGGCGCTGCGGGCTATATCACGGCCCACGAGGAAGAAGCAGGCAGCACCGCGGGCCGAATCACGGTCGGTGGTGCAACACCAAGGCCCGCATGGAGGGCTGAAACGCGAAACAACTAAGGCTTGAAGATGTCATTTTGCCATTTGTTTATTGTGCGGATTAAAGAAGTGTAGCTCCAAAGATTTTGCCTGAACATTTGATTTAGTTGAATATCTCGAGTACTCCACTGCCACTGGTCCTTCAGTCAGGAAGAATGGAGCACGGACCACACATAAGGTGTAAAAGGATCTGTTTATTCACCCCCTCAGTATGACGGCCATTACACGTTTCGGCTCCGGAGAGCCTTGATCACATCCTTGATCTATCTTACCAGAAGTCGCCAATACGTAGTGTAGGACCTAGTTTCCATAGGGAGAGCGTTTTTTCATTTGAAATAACTTTGGCACCGTTTGACGAATCCTAACAATTTTAAAAATGAATACAACACTCACGTCTTGAAGTTTTGTGGTGATCTGTCATGCAAAGGAGCGAGAAAAAGGGGGTGTCCCAAAACACGGTTCCCCTAAGTTAATTCCCATAGGACCTATAAACACAGCTACAACACGAACTGCTGAATGGAATTACACCAAATTTGGCAGGAAGGTAGATGTTGGTCCAAGGAAGTGCCTTTTTGTTATTTGATGTAAATCTGTTCAGTAGTTTTAGAGATATTAGCTGGAATCCAAATTTGTACATATAGGAACAGGGAGGAATCACGACCCCTTCCAATCTCATGCTGAGATCTGATTGGCACCAACACTTCAAACCAGGAAGTGTTGGCAGCCATTTTGGCACACAGATTGAGCAGAGTCTCAGAAAAAAACACATTTGTTCTTTAAAAAATCGTCTGGATCCATGGATTACACTGAGAAAAAACACAAGTGAGGGAGACTGCAGGTTGGCCAGGCCCCGTGGGCATGCATAGTATTTGTAGGAGGGAGGAGCATGGCCCCCCTCTCCTAGGGCTTATAAAGCCCTGGGGACTGCCACCTCCCTGGGGCTTTGTTTATAATCTATGCGGGGGTCACCTGCTCGGCAACCTCTGTGCCCTGGGGACTGCCTCCCCACAGCAAATGTGCAATTAATGCTGGGGGCCATGTGCCCCCCCCGCAGCCCTAGGGACTGTCACCTCCCTGGGCTAAATCTAACAGTAATGTGGGGAGCCATGTGGCCCCCCTCCAGCCCGAGACCGCCACCTCCCCGGGGCTAAAATGAAATTATTGTGGGTGGCCCATGGGGCACCCTCGCAGCCTCCCCGGGGCTAAAATGAAATTAATACGGGGCCTTGGGCGCATCTCTGCAGCCCTGGGGACCACCACCTCCCCGGGGCTATGTTGTGCAACAGAGCCATGGGGACCGCTTCCTCCCCCAAGGCCTGCAGGACACCCCCAGGACATAGATGTTTGCCATAGCAAAAGCTCTGTTTCTAGCCAGAACTTGGTGACTTAGTCCTTGTATCCTAAAAAAAAAAAAAAAAAACAATATCTGAAGGGGCAGGGTAGAGGTACATTGGCCCCCTGGCCCTTGGACCCCATTGATTAAAAACAAAATGTTTTGGAGGTGCCGGGACTCCACGGAAGCCAGCACTGGTCTGTAAACTCCTCTGGCAGTCCCACTAGAGACAGGTTGCCCCTTCACAAAGGGCATTTGCCAGTAGTATCTTAACGTCTGCACTTAGGGAAGATCTCCGGCCCGAGTGCGGATGTTAAGATGCCACTGGTAAATGCCCTATGTGAATTTCCAAAGTCGGAAACTTAGACATTTGGTCTAAGTTTAGACCAAACGTCTACATTTACCTTTGTGAATCGGGCCCATATAAACCAGATCTATTGGCGTTATTAAAAAGTCAGAAATAACTATAACCAAATATATAATTTTGTACATTCTCACATTGCAACATTTGATAATAGTGATTGTTACAAAATGGCTTTTTGTAGCAAAATCTTTAAGCATAGGATTAGCTAGTGCTATTCACCACAAGCTGAAAATTGACAAAAGCCTTTCACTATTACCAGGCACATTACAGCTTTGGATTGGTACAATACCATCCAAGTCAACAGGGAATGAATAAAAGCAACTCCTGACACATGTGTTTGACTCTTGATAGAGGTCATCAGAGAGAGCTTTTGGTAACCAGCATAAAAATGATTTGCAGATTAACACTTTTTTTTTTACCCCTACCTGTTTAATTATGCCCCCTCTTTGATGGCTTTATATGATGCTTCATATTTCAGGAGGAAGCTGAACACAATGAGTGCATGCCAAATTCCATGCAGCTGTGGGATATGGCACCAAAGTTATTACTATATGAGACATTTTGTACCCCCGTCTTAAGATGTCACCCTTTGATTGATCTGCATAAACCTTCATCTACCAAGAGAAAAACAAACATACTACAAATTATCAAATTTCTTGCTGATTCATGAAGGCCAAAGGTCATGTGCAGCTGCGGTTGGCCACCAGACAAGGGCTGGGCACTGAATGGATGCTTGCAGCAGGGGTTCACAACCCACAGAAGGTTGGGTGTACAGATCTTTTGGATGTGGCATATGATCAAAAACCAGACCAATTCTCTGAAAAAATAGAGGTTCAAGTGAAGTTATAGTTAGCTTTGTTATGTTTAAAATTATTCTGAAATTAACCTATAAAACACAGTTAAAATGCAGTTATGGTTTCGCATTAAAACCGAAAAAACGCAGAAATTAGAAAGTTATGGATAGGAACACAATCCATAACTTGCCCAACAGCCATAGAAACCATAACTTTCATACCAAATTCAGTGCTCATAACCTCACAATATTTATTCCAATGATTGACTACACCGGGGAGGTGCACCCTCTCTCTTTCACTCTCTTTCTCCCTCTCTCTCTCTCTTTCTATATATATATATCCATCCATCCATCCATCCAAGTGGCGGTCACCACTAGGTAGTTATAGTCAGGTCAGCTTTTCCATAGAAAGAGCGTTTTTTGGTTTGCCAATAACTTTGGCCCCATTTGATGAATATTCCTAAAACTTTCCCCAAAAATCTTCATCGACCTCAGCTCTTTCCTGGAAAGTTTTGGAGTGATCCATTAAGCGGGGGCCGAGAAAAAAGGGAGGTCCCATAACGCGAAATTCCATGCATTTCCATAGACTTCTTTACACAAGGATACAGCAAAAGCTGCTAAATAAGATTACACCAAATTCGACAGGAAGGTAGATCTTGGGGGCCGATTATGATGGCGGGCAGATCGCCGCCGGTGGTGAGGACCGGCGGTGGCAATCCACCCGCCATCAACCTGAATATTCCCACAGCCAAATTAGGATGGAGGTGAGAATGGGAATGGTACCGCGGCGGACGGAAAGACCGTCCGCCATGGTCCCACAAGGCGGTCCTTTTCCGCCTGCCTTGCAGGACATGGTAAAATAGGGCAATGTCAGCAGTGCCGTGCAGGCACCGCCGTGGGCATTACGATGCCTGTCTTTTTTGACGGAGATCCTGCTACAAAAAGACAGGCGGAGAATGCCTTCGGGGGCCCGTTGCGGGCCCCCGGGGGGCTGGGGGAGTGGGCTGCATATGGGGGGTACCTATGGTAACCCCTGCATTTGTATGTACAAGGTGGCAGGCACCGCACGGTGCCTGTCACATTTTACATTCAAATGCACAACACGTATTTTTACATTGCGGCGGGTGCTGCTTGCAGCACTGCCCGCTTCAATGTAAAAATACGGGATGCGCCCGTCAGTGTGGCGGACGCATCCTAATTTGTAAAGCGGGACCGCCGCACCTATGGCGGGCGGTCCCTTTTGCCAATGCGATGGCGGGCGGACTTTGACCCCTTGGTTTGCAAATTGTGCTTTTTTGTGATTTGGGGGAAATCTATTCAGTAATTTTTTTGTACAAAATAATTTTATATTTTGGCAGTTTGGTCCGCGACAGTCTCTTGCATGAGCACCAATTTAAACATAGAGCATTCTGATTGACCCAGGGATATTTTTTCCCCTTGGGCCATCTCTATGTTATGGGAATAAGACTCCAGCAAGAGAGATTGACTACCAGCAAAATGAGAAACATTTTGCTGGCCTCCATTACTGGACTCAGGTACTTGGACTCCTGTCCTAAAGTTATAAAATATAAAGATATATGGGAGCAGGGTAGGGATACCATGATCCCTTAAGCTCCATGGGGGGGACCCAAAGGGCCACCCCAGTGGCCAAGATAGAATATAAAACGGCAAAACATGCTGCAATTCCACAAGATTCTCGTGGGATCGGAAAAAAAAGAAAATGGCGGCCATGCTGCATTTATTTATTATGAGCCTCGGTTCTGTTTTCATAAAGAGGAGGGGGCTTTGTGGTCCCTCTCCCCAAGGCCTCCAGAGGCCTCAGAAAGCCCACCCCGGAGTCAAAAACACTGTTTATAGCGACGGGGATGCACATCTTCCCTCCTCGACCCGTTAGAGCCCTCAGGAAGCCCACCGCTAGGGCCGAACATATGATTTATGGGGAGTGGGGTGAGCAGCCCCATCCCTGTGCTCAAGAGGACCCGGGTAGCCCACACTCGATGTCAAAATTTAAGAAACTGGGGGGCCACGTAGCCCTCCTCCCTGAGCCTCTAAAGGCTCGGGCCAGCTCACAAGCTATATCCTGGGGGGCCTACCCCCAGGACATACCAGTTTTCCTGTCCGCAGTGGCACAGACAGGGAAACCTGTGTTTCTTTTTGCTTGGCAGAGCACTTCCAAAACTGCCACCAAATGGGAGCTATCACCAAGTCTGCTCCCAGCGGGCAGTAGATTTAAAAATGCTCGCACCCACTGGGAGCTGATGTTTGATCTGAAGCGAGCAGGGAAACATATCAAAAGATTGCTCCAGCCCACAGGGAGAAGCATTATTAGCTGCTCCCTGTGGGTGGGCGCACTGATGGCTCCTGCTGTACGTGGGGAACCAGCTAGGCCTTTGGGAGCTTTGTGGGTCCACCTGCGGTCCCCAAAGACAGGGCACCCACCTTTTGTTGCCCTGGGAAATAGGCCCGGGAGGAGTGCTGTGTGCCCCCCTTCCCTTCAAAATACTTGGATGATATCCTCTGTGAGGTCCTCAATGATGTCATTTGAGATGTCATCAGTGATGTCATAAATGAGTTCATAGAACATATCATGAGTGATGTCATATGTGAGGTCATAAGCAGTGCATGGTGAGGGTGGAAGTTATAGTTAGTGCTACTAACTATAACTGGTGAATTTCTGTGGGGGTATTTCAGTTCAAAACATTAATGTTGTCATTGACAAATTCACCTAACTATAACGTTACTTTACCCTTTGTTTTTTAGTGAATTTCTATGTTTTTTTTACGAAAACAGATCTTTTTTGTCACACATGACTATAATGTTACTTTAACTTTTGTTGTTTCAGTGAATATATATATATATATATATATCAGTAGCGGCCCGTGGAGGGAGTGCCGTGGGGTGGGGAGTAGTAAACTCCAGCTCACGGCCGACCGGAGTAATGTAACTAAATAAATAAATAAAACAAATTTCATTGCGCGCGCTGAATCTCATTTGGCGTTCACCACGCGCAATGAAATTCGTTTTATTTATTTATTTAGTTACATTACTCCGGTCGGCCATGAGCCGGAGTTTACAACCCCCAACCCTGCCCCTCCCCCGCCTCACCACCCCGCGGCACTCCCTCCACGGGCCGCTACTGATATATATACATATACATATATATACATATACTTCCAATATCCCAAAAAGGAAAGTCAACAGGCACTCGCAGGGCGTTTGTGAATTCTTTATTGCAGCGCTCATACAAGCAAATGCGTTTTGGCTTTTGGGCTTCGTCAGTGTTTACAACTTACACATCATTTCCCATTTTATCAATCCATCTCGATCGTTAGAAACTAAAAACGGACATGTTAAGAAAGGCACAATATCATCAATTACCCCATGGGTGCAGCCATCTTTAAACATTTTGCCATTCACTGTTTATACCAGGGTCATATATAGTAATGTGAGTTGATGCAAGAATTCATTTATATACAGGCATCCAAACTTAACAATGAATGATTCCATAACCAATAGCGCCCTGTAAAGACCACTGCAAGTTAATTACAACCTTTCCTGGAAGTGCTAGAAAGGCCAATTGTTCTGTCATAGACATTCAGCCCTGTATGGACTGTCATACATGTATGTAGAGCCCGCACTATACTAAAATTATACAAATGAATTCAACACAATTCTACAAAATAAATACATAGAAATTAACAGCATTCAGACAGAATATCGAGTTGGAAATGTCGACTTACACAAATATTGAGTTGGAAATATTGTGATACAGAAATATCAACAGCAAGAATATCATGGTCAAGAATATTGAATTTAAGGTAAGAAATATTGTTTCCGAAAATATAGAAGTCATTAATATCGTTTGCAAAAATATAGTTGTTTAAAATATCGATTTTTTTTTAATTGGTGTCCTGTATTTTAGTTTATATTTTAAATGTATGTGATGTATGTTTTTTTGTATAAGTATTGTTTATGTTTTTGAATATATATGTGTAAAATTTTTAGTAGTTATCAATTTTATTTTAATTGAAGTTTGCATTTTTCAGTTCCGTAGTGGGTTGTGGGTTTTTAGGGGAATAGGGTGGGAAGTAATGTATTTATAAAAAATGAATAATTCTTTTTTATTAATATTTATTTAATTGAGATTTTATAGCGTTAAATGTGGTAAGTAATGTATTTGTAATTAATTATTAATTGGTTGTTAATTAATATTAATTAATTCATTGGTAATTAATTATGGTAGTTGTGTAATTTGTTTTAGTTGCCGGTTGTGGGGTTTATAGGGTTAAAGGGTGGGAAGTAATTTATTTTTGATCAATTAACAATCCGTTGTTAATTTATATTAATTAATTGATTGAAAATTATTTATGGTAATTGTGTAATTAATTTTAGGTGCAGGTTGTGGGGTTTATAGTGGTGAAGGGTCGGAAGTAATTTATGTTTCATCAATTAATAATTAGTTGTTAATTAATAATTGATTAATGGATATTTAATTAGGGTGATTTTTTTTGTTCTGTGTGGGTTTTACTTTTATAGAGGTAAAGGGTGGGGAGTAAATTAATTTTACATACTCTATAATTAGTTGTTAAATACTATTAGTTGTTTTTGTTTAAAATAAGTTTACTGGTGTAATTAATTTTTTTACAACTTAATTTTAGCTGTGGTGTATGTGGATCATAGGGGTAAATTGTGGGAAGTTAATTAATTTTTATGAGTTTTAATTTGTTTTTTAATTAATAATATTTCTTTAATTGGTAATTAATTATATTAATTATGGAAGTACATTCTTTTTCATTTAGATGTGGGTTGTGAATTGTGTGGTGTTATAGGATAGGAAATAAAAAATGAAATGTATGAAATAAACAATGTTTTTGTTACTAAATATTTCTAATCCAATATATTTTTTGTTTGAAAATTCTTTTTTGTTTTATTTAATATAACATTTGTAGGTATTTGTCATATGTATTTAAAATTATATGTTTTTTCATTTTCAATATTAAATATATTTGTATTTTAATGTTTTACATAGTTATATTTTTTTATTCATTTTGTTTTTTAAATATTTTTGTTGCCGTTAATATTTTCTGACTGGGGTGAGAATATTAATTGTTACCGCTCTGCAATCGAACACTTTCCCTACTGTTGCACTTATTGGAGTGGAAATATGACATTTTATCCGGCCACTACCCAACACTTTCCTTACTGTTGCACTCATTGGAGTGGAAATAGTCACTTTTACCCCTCCGCTTTCAAACACTTTCCCTACTGTTACACTTATCCGAGTGGGAATAGTAATTTTTATCCCTCCGCTATCCAATATTTTTCCTTATAATTGCACTGATTAGAGTGGGATTAGTAAATTCTATCCCGCCACTATCCAAAACTTTCCCTACTGTTGCACTGCCTGGAGTGGGAACAGTAATTTTTACCCCTCCGCTATCCAACACGTTCTCTATTGTTGCACTCACTGGAGTGGGAATAGTAATTTTTACCCCTCCGCTATCTAGAACTCTCCCTACTGTATATATATGTTGCCAAATCTCTTTTCGCGCTTACTGAAGGCGACGACAATCAAACTGTGGGTGGAGGAGGCACTTTACCTAGCGGCAGCACATCTACGCTGAAACAAGAGCTTTATAGACTGGAGAAATTAAGCAAGAAAGAGATCAACAGGAGCTGGGAGGTTATTTCGCTCTCCAACTATATAGAGGTGGAGCGCATCCACTCCTTGAGGAATGGTCTGCGCTCATGGCTTCCACATGCAGGCAAATGCTGGGAATGTTAGCCAAATATGCAGCCCTCGAGTTGGAACAAGTCGAGGCAGAAATCAAAACACTCCATGAGATGCTGGATAAACATGAGTCTCAGAGTCGGATAGTTTCTTTTCTAAAAGATATGGATGCCGGGCTTCTCAAGTATGAAGAGGGCATCAAATCCAAGAAGCGCTGGAAATTTATAAGGGATCGTAATGACTATGCCCAAGGCCGCATACTAACCTTTGGTCTCAAATATGATTCAGCAAGAAGAAATTTTGCGCAATCAGAGATGGCACGCACTGTGGAACCAGGAACCTCCGAGTATAGTTTGGATGTTCCATCAGATCTGGAAGAAACACCTGGCGCATCGGCACCAGTGAGAGGTCCCTTTCCTTCTCTTACTGAATACCGTTTTTTACGGGAAAGCCTGGGTGGAAGAAAGAAACCACCCAGGGGAAGAGGAAAAGGCGGAAACAAAGGTCCAGAAAAAGACAAACCAGGAGAGAAGGCGAAGGCCAAAGACAGCGAGACGCCCTATGGGAAAGGACAACGGCGTTCCAACACATGATGGGTGAGCAAGCTAACATTAATAATCTTTCCATTATCAATATCTCCTCCCACAACCTTACAGATGGGGAACGTGCAGTGTTAGAACTTGGTTTATCCTTCTGCCCCACTGCGAACTTCAATTTCCCAAGGGAACGCATTGAAATTTTTCTGTTTATTATGTTATGTTATGTTATGTTAGGGGCATTTGTATTGCGCACAGCTGCCCCAGCTAAGGGGCGTCCTGGCGCATGACAAGGTAAACTTAGCCACACCTAACAGAACAGAGGGAACAACATACAGACAGCACAGAAATGAGATGGTTAAAATAGCACAGTCTTTACAGCTTTACGGAATAGAAGGAGATCGTCCAAAAGGCGAATCTCCAACGGGAGAGAATTCCACAAGATAGCTGCTTTCACCCGAAAGGACCGACCTCCCATACGACTCAACTTGAATCTCGGGACCACTGCCAACGCTTGGCCCAACGATCTCAAAGGGCGAGACGGTACATAAAAAGACAAAAGGTTAGAGAGGATCCGAGGAGCTAAACCCTTCAGGATCTTAAATGCCAGACAAAGCACTTTAAAGTGAATTCTAGCTTTCACCGGCAGCCAGTGTAGAGATCGAAGAGTGCTGGACACAGAGCAGGACCTAGGCAGTCCCACTATGGCCCTAGCTGCTGCGTTTTGGACCCGTTGGAGGCGGTTAGTTTCCGCCAAATTAGCCCCTACCAGGAGTGAACTGGCATAGTCTAATCGAGAGATTATAGTTGCCTGAACAACCAACTGCCTCGTGGAGGAGTCAAAAAACTTCAAGATGGATCTTAAACCTCGAAGAACTCCGAAACAACAGGCCGCAGTTTTCTTGGAGTGCCCCACGAAACTGAGAGTGGGTTCCAGCCACACTCCCAGGTTTCTCAGCTCCATAACCGGAGTTGGAACCGGCCCAAGCTCCGGAGGCCACCATCTATCTCCCCACAGGTCACGTCCCTTCCCGACAACCATAACCTCAGTCTTCTTCGCGTTGAGCTGGAGGCAATTGGCATTCATCCAGCTCGCCACCGCTCTCAGTCCACTCTGGAACCTGGGGGCATCACACTCAGCGTCCCCGCTGATAGTGACCGCTAGCTGAGTGTTGTCCGCATACGAGACCATCGTCATGCCCCACTGCCTGACGACATCAGCCAGCGGCCTCACGTAAAGATTGAACAACGTGGGACTCAGCGAGGATCCCTGAGGCACCCCCAGGCCCAGGGGATAGAAATTGGACTGATGAGGAGGTATGGCAACGCAGAAGGAACGGTCGTCAAGGAAGGAGCGGAACCACTGTAAGGCGGCACCACCAATGCCCATCTCCTCCAGGCGACGCAAAAGGATAGGATGTGAGACAGTATCAAAGGCGGCGCTTAGGTCTAATAATATTAGCGCCGCCGTCTGTCCCGAATCCACCAGCCCACGAAGATGGTCAACCATAACAAGAAGAGCTGTCTCCGTACTATGCCCAGCACGAAATCCCTGCTGGGTGTCATCCAAGATGTTAGCTCGGGTGAGATGGTCAGAGAGAGCCTGGTTAACATGGGCCTCCATAACTTTTGCCGGCCAGGGAAGTAAGGAAATAGGCCGGTAATTCTCCGGCCTCGAAGGATCCAATGAAGGCTTCTTCAAAATAGGAGAAACCACCGCCTGCTTCCATTTGACTGGAACCATGCCCGTCATCAGTGAAGTGTTAATGAAAGATCGCAATAGAGGGCGTCCTACAAAGCACTGATCTCTAAAGACGACAGGTTTAATGGGTCCAAAGGTGAACCAGACTTAATTTTTAGGGTCACCCTATCAAATTCCTCAGAAGAAAGCAGAGGTAGTGACTCCAGAATAGGACGGCCCGGAATCGTCACCAGAGGCCCCAATGGTGGACTCAAAGCAGAAAACGACCGGTAAATGGCTTGCACCTTCTCCAAAAAGAAGGATGCCAAAGCCTCACAATGTGTAGTAGAGGCCAATACCAGGGAAGAAGTTCTTTTGGCCAGAAGATCTTTAAGGGCCTTGAATATTGATTTCGATGGATTAGGGCTATTACGGAATTCTTCTGAGTAGAACGCTGCCCGAGTTTTACAAATGGCTCGATGGTACGCCTTGACGGAGGTCAGATACAGCGATTTCTTGGCCGCATCATAGTGTCTCCGCCACTCTCTCTCAGCCCGCCTACAAGTGCCCTTTAATGCCCGCAGGGCGTTATCATACCAAGGGCTCGATTCTCTAAGACGAGACCTACTTGCCCTAGTAGGGATCAAGAGATCGAGCGCCCCAGTAATCCACTTACAGAACCGGTCATAACCCAATTCCGTACCATCGAAGGGTCCCAGCGGATCTACCGCCAAGACCTCACGGAGGTCCTCTAGTCTAAGTTTATTCCAATGCCTTTTGAAAATAGGTCTCGAAGGAGGGATAAAGGGAGTAACAGGCCACGGAACTCGAATAGCCACTAAAAAATGATCCGACCACCCCACAGGTGTTATGGAAGAGATGGTGACTTCCGGGAGGTTAGTGAAAAAAGGGTCAAGTGTATGCCCTCACACATGAGTGGGTTGAGCTACCTTTTGAACCAATTGGAGGGCCTCGAGGTCGGCTAAGATATTGTTAACAGCCGGCAGACTCCTGTTCTCAAAGTGGAGATTGAGGTCTCCCAAGATGGAAAAATTCGCACAGCCCATAGACAAGGAGCTGACGGCATCAGGGAAGGCTTCTCTGAATGCCACGTCACTGCCTGGGGGCCGGTAGACCACCATCCCCGAGATAGAAAACTGGGGGCTGATCGAGATATTAAAAGAGGCACTCTCACATCCAACGATGTTTAAGACCTTCCAACTGCAAGGTAGGCTTGATTTGACCGCAAGGGCGATACCTCCTCCTCTGGATAACCGATTAAGGTTGAAAACAGAATATTCAGGGGGGAAAGCCAAATGAATGATGGCAGTATCGTGTTCCTGCAGCCACGTTTCCGTGATCACAACTATATCAGAAAATTAAAACTGCTCAAAGTCCATACTCTGAAACAAAGTGGGTCTGCCTCTGCATCAATTCTACCACCTAGCACTCAGAGCCCTGCCCTTAACCCTTTGACTATACACGACATTGGTCTCCTGGCTGCGGCAAAAGAAATTGAGCTAGGTAGCAAAGACTGTGATTCAGATCGGGACCATTTGATTAGTATGGGTATCACTATTGACCAAAAATCAAGAAATGATTTTAAGCCCAAATCAAGATTGAACCCAGTGACCCTACATGATGGAATCGATACGTATCATGAGACGATTCTATCGGAGCTAATGCAGTTATGGGAGAAACAGAATAGTTCATTTGGTAGCAATCTTACACCTGAACAGAAGGTGGGCCTTGAATCCCTGCAGAATGACAAATCGTTTATCATCAAGCCCTTGGACAAGGGGGGAAACGTTGTGTTGTGGGACATTAATAAGTATAAAACTGAAGCAATATGGCAGCTGGAATTCTCAGGTAGCTATCTAAAATCTAGTCAAGCTGAGTATAAGAACACTATTGTCCAATATCACCAACTGTTAGAGACCTGGCTTGGGCAAGGGACCCTGAGACGTAATGAATTTCTTTTTCTGATGACCAAGAAACCAGCTGTCCCTGTGTTTTATATGCTCCCTAAGGTGCATACAAATCTGGTTAATCCACCTGGGAGACCCATCATTGCGGCCAACCAAAGCCTACTGGAAAACTCTTCCATATATCTTGACTTTTTTCTCTGTGATTATGTTTTTAATTTACCATCCTATTGCAGGGACACTATGGACTTCCTTTCCAAAATACAAGGCATCCCATGGAAAGCCTCGTATGTACTTGCCACCATTGATGTGGTGTCATTGTACACCTGCATCGAACATGATCTAGGCCTTTAAGCTTGTAAATATTGTATGCGTGACAGACCCATCTCCAGTTTTGATCACACTGTGTTACTGTTGGACATGTTACACTTTTGCCTGCATAACAACTGTTTTTTATTTGGGGACTCATGGTGCAAGCAGTACGCAGGTACTGCGATGGGTAGTTGCTTTGCACCAAGTTATGCCTGTATTTTTATGGGATGGTGGGAGGCGGAGCATCTCTGGCATCAGGACAATGTGTGTTACTCTGACAATGTAATCCTGTGGACCCGCTACATTGACGATATTTTTCTGATTTGGGATGGTCCACAGGATTTACTACAGGATTTTATTGCTGGGCTTTCCACTAATAGCCTTAATCTTAGGTTCACCAGCAAGATTGACACCACCACTATTGAATTCTTAGATGTTCAAGTGGAAATTCTTGATGACACTGTACACACAAGCCTATTCAGAAAGGCTACTTCGGGAACAGCAACCTACACGCACGTAGTCATCACCCAGAAGGCCTAAAAAGGAGCATCCCTTATGGGGAGCTCCTTAGAGCAAAGCGTAATTGCAGTACCCTGCAGGCTTTGTCTAAGGAACAGATCAATATGGCCGGCCGTTTCAAGACACGGGCTACTCAGGAAAAACTGTTAGAGATGCCAATGAAAAATCTTCCACCAAGGATAGGGACAGTCTCCTTATCCCTAAAAGACTAGGTGAGGACAAACAGGAAGTTAGGCTTATCACCACCTTCTCCAAAGCATCCCAGGCACTACACAAGATTGTAAGTAAACACTAGTATCTGGTCAGGCAGGATTCAGTTATAGGCAAGTTGGTCAGCCCCAAACCACACAACATGCCGTAGAAGTAATCCCTACAGGAAACACTGGTTCACAGTCACTTCACGTAACAGGCCAAAGCGACAGGCACGTGGTTAAAGGAACTTCCCGGCTTTCAGAAATGTGGCCAGTGCAAGGCCTGCGCCAGTAGCCACAAAGTGAAAAGTTACCGGTTACCAATTGGAAGGGATGAAAAAAATACTGTCTTTTATCAATTGTAACACTGAATATGTTGTTTATGTTGTGACATGCATTTGTGGCTTGCGCTATGTTGATAGCACTGTGTTTCTTGTTAAGAAGCGTATTCTTGAGCATCTACGCGCCATCAGAAATAGGGATTTTACTTATACTATTGCTAAGCATTGCGCGCTAGAACATGGAGAGGTAACTGATGTCAGCTCTAAAATTTCATTTTTCGGAATTGACAGGGTGGCATTGCATCCATGTGGGGGTGATCGAGAACGCCGCCTGCGACGTTTGGAATCCGAATACATCATTCGCCTACAGAGTAAAGCCCCTGGAGGCCTCAATCGAGAGGAAGACCTTCATGTTCATCTTGGATGAAGAGTTATCATATACCTGTGGTGCACCAACGTCTTGGACACTGTGGGGCCGATTCCAATCCTGGAAAAAGGCTTTACAAATCGTTGTATGGAGCGTTTTTCCCATACGACTCGTACCCGGTAAACTTTTCTTACAACCTAGGAAGTACGATTCGTACAGAAAGCCTCTTTCCATACAAATCGTACAAAAGACCATACGGCTAAAATAAACCAACGATTCTGATCCGGAACAGCTTGTACATGACGTCTGTACGTATTTAAGCAGCGGTTTCCGGCCCAGCAAGTACGATTCGTCCCTACGGCACTCCGTACGGCTCTTTTCTTATGGGAGCCAAAAACAGCCATAAAAGCAGAGTCCCCAGAGGTACGAGTCGTACAGGCATACACCCCCGTGTGTTGTGTATGTACGGTGCATACCCCCAGTGCGCATGTACTGTGTGTACCCCCAACATCGCGTACCCCAACATCGTGTAGCCCAACATCGCGTATGTACACATCGTACATACGCGATGTTATGGGTATGCACAGTACATACGCGATGTTGGGGTACGCGATGTTGGGGTATGCACAGTACATGCGCACTGGGGGTACGCACAGTACATGTGCACTGGGGGTACGCACAGTACATGTGCACTGGGGGTATGCACAGTACATGCGCACTGGGGGTACGCACCGTACATACACAACGTACGGGGGTGTATGCCTGTACGACTCGTACCCCTGTACAACTCACACGCCGGGAACAACTTTTCCCGGGATACGAGTCGTACAAAGTTCGCTTCATAGCGGGTAATGGCAATCCCCGTGTACGGGACATTTTCCGTACAAATCGTAAATCAGAAAGCCGGTCCGGATCGTACTAGTACGGTCGGACTGCATTTTTACAAACTGTACGGAAAAGTGTCCGGGCGCCATCTCGTACAACTTTTCCCGATCCGTACAAATCGGATCGGGCCCATCCATACAAATCGGATCGGGAAAAGTTTTATTTTTCCCGTACGAATCGTACTTCATGGGTCGGACGGGACTTGTACGATTTGTATGGAAAAATTTACCAATACGAGTCGTACGGGAAAAAAAAATACAGGATCGTAATCGGCCCCACAATGTATATATATTTACTTTCATTACTTTCATTCATTTTAATATATATATATGTGTGTGAAGAAGCCCTCCTGTCTCACAACAGCAAGGTAAAAGTCGCACTCAGGTTTGCAGGTAGAGAAAAATTTATTGACTGACGCGTTTCAACCTCACGGTCTTTGTCAAAGTCACTTCAAAGGCAGGAAGTGGATACTAATATATGCATTTACAAACAGGTATGACCAAGCAAATTTGAAAATAGACATAGAAAAAAAGAGTCATTAAGGTGTAAGAAAAAAAGACTCTCTCCACATTCAAGCCAGCATTAGTAAAGGGTTATTTTCATACATAAATAAATGTACCTGCCCTTCTTATAATTGCTCGATGTGGAAAGTACAATAAATTAAAATAACAAAGGAAAGCACAGTCCATCATTATAGCGCCAACATAGCCCGCTATGTGCTGAGAGAAGTCCCACTCAAATGTGTGGCAAAATTTAAATTAGGTACACATCCAGTATTAGTGACACTGCCAAGTGGCATTGTGGCAACAGACAGATTATCTCTGATGAGTTTTAACACCCAACCAACGGCAGTCAAAATCGGTCAGGCCTGTCCATATGAATGTTCTACAAGGTATAGCAACCCCGAGTGAGCGCTAAATGGCTATGCTTAGGATATGAAAATAAAATTTGAACTAGAAACATAAAAGAGAATTTAAAAAAAAAATCTCACAATCAGTGTGTCAAAAGGGTCTAAAAAACAAGCTAGGATCATACTAGGAAAAAACCCACCCCTGTGTATTATAAAAATCAGTACGTGGTGGCTATGCAAACTAAACGACCAAGCAGCCGCTTGGAAGAAATTGTGGCCCCAAAAAATATATACGGAAGAGAAAAAGAGACTTAAACTCTTCTACGCTGGAACTGTATTGCGGTGGAGTGAAAGGAGAAGGAGGAAGGGAAGAGGGAAGAATTACAGGCGGGCCAAAGTGAGGACCAGAGTATATATATACAAGTGCCGATTCCGATCCTGTAAAACCCGGGTACAAATGGTCGTACGGAGCGTTTTCTCCGTACGACTCATACCCGGGAATTCCAACGTACAAATCAGCAAGTACGATTCGTACAGAATTACCATTTCCGTACGAATCGTAAAAAACACTGTGCGGCTAAAATATACATACAATTCCGATCCTGGACAGCGCGTCCGCGACGTCCGCACAGAGTCAGGCAGCGTTTTACGGACCAGCAAGTACGATTCGTACCCACTGCACTCCGCACGGCTATATTTTTACGGGAGCCAAAAAGTGCCGGAAATGCTAAGTACGCCGCGATGCACGAGGAAAAGGGGGCCCGGTACCCCCCCTGTATGTACGCGCCGTACCCCCAGCCCACCCGTATGTACGCGCCGTACCCCCACCCCCGTATATACGCGCCGTACCCCCAGCTCCGCATGTACGTGCCGTACCCCCACCCCCGTATGTACGCGCCGTACCCCCAGCCCCGTATGTGTGCGCCGTACCCCCACCCCCGTAAGTGTGCGCCGTACCCCCAGCGCATACATACGGGGGATGGGGGTATGGTGTGTACATACGGGAGGGCTGGGGGTATGGCGCGTACATACGGGGGTGGGGGTACGGCACCAAAATACAGGGGGGCTGGGGGTACAGCACGTACATACGGGGGTGGGGGTACGGCGCGTACATACGGGGGGCTGGGGGTACGGTGCGTACATATGGGGGTGGGGGTATGGCGTGTACATACAGGGAGGCTGGGGGTACGGCGTGTACATACGGGGGTGGGGGTATGGTGCGTACATACGGGGTGGAGGTACGGTGCGGACGTACGCGGGAGGGGTGGGAGGCTGGGCGGGCCGTACGACTCGTACCCCGGGCCCAAGTGTACCCGGGGTAGGGGTCGTGCACAGTTCGCTCTGTATGGGACGTTTGCCATATGCTTGTGTATTCGGGACGCCGGTACGGATTGGACTTGTGCACACGGACTTCAGTTTTACGACTCGTACGTAAAACTGTCCGGGGACGTCTCGTAGACTTTTCCCGAGGTCATTCCTATGTATTTTTCACGTACGAATCGTACTTCCCCGTTTGTACGGGACTTGTACGATTTGTACATAAAAAAATACGGATACGAGTCGGACGGTAAATTTTTTTAGCGGATCGGAATCGGCACCATAATGTTGATACTGGGATCATATATAATATTTGTTGATGTACTAACTACTTTATATATATGCATCAAACGTAACAGTGACTAATTCTGTAACCCATAACGCCCTGTATGGGCCATTCCCGGGTAAATAAAAGCCTTGCCTGTCAATTCTGTAGTAATTATTCTACTCTATGAGCTTGTATTACTCGTTGGCTGTGTGTGTTTTTTCTTTTAATGTGGACCTCGTTGGAGTTCAAAATCATGAAAAAAATTGAATTGAATTGTTGTTGACCAAGATCTTGCTTTCTGCCAAATTTAGTGTAATTCCGTTCGGCTTTATTGGCTGTTGCTGTGTCTAATTTTCCTATGGAAAAACGAATTGGGGAAAAAATGTTTTGCCCCCGTCCCGGACTTGACAGATCACCCCATAACTTCCAGAAAGGAGCTGAGGTAGATGAACATCTGTTTGAAAAGTTTTGTGTAGATTTGTCAAACAGTGCCAAAGTTATTAGCAAGCTATACATTGCTGTCCTGTGGAAATGTCCCCATAACTATAACTACCCTGGGCACACATCACAAGGTAATATAGGTATGTATGTGTGTATATACATACCTATATTAATTACCTCGTGGTGTGTGCCCTGGGTAGTTATAGTTAGGTGGACATTTCCACAGGACAACAATGTATAGCTTGCTAATAACCCTTTGGTGCAACCCCACCCCCCCCCCACATGGGCCTGGATGTTACTTATGCTCTTTTCTTTTTCACCACTTATTCCTCCCCTTATGTGTGTGTGTGTGTATTTTTGTATGTATATATATGTGTGTGTGTGTATATATATATGTATATATATCATGTGATCAAGGCCCGAGTGGGGGCTGAAACGCGTCATGGCGGACTGGTACAGAGTGATATGAAATAAAGACTCCGTGATTGGCACCGAAGTTTTGGGTCCATTCTTTCGTCTAACCAAGGCAGCAGCATTAGAGACGAATTTACATTCATATATATATATATATATATATATATATATATATATTCACTGAAAAAAAACAAAGGTTTCAGGCACGTTATAGTTAGAAAAATTAGCATTTAAAAAAACTTTGGAAATTCACTGAAAAACCATAGGTTTTAGAGAAAGTTAAAGTTAGCAGGACATTTCACTTGTACAAAACCAATGAAATTCCCCCGTTATAGTTAGTTCAGCTAACTATAACTCGCACCGCCGCAATGCACTGCTGATGACGTCACATATTACATCACTCATGACATGGTCAGTGACATCACTGATGACATCACTGATGACATCTCAAATGACATCACTGATGACATCATCCAGTGACTGTGTATTTCTGTAAAGTTTAAATATGTTTAATATATATAGGGAAAGGCGTATTGAAGAATGAGTGGGTGTATAAGTGTCTGAATGGATGATTTACTAGGTGTGTGACTGACTCTATAAGTGAGTGATTAAATGTATCTTACTGAATGCATGGGTTAGTGACTAAACTGTGTGAATGTCTGTATCCGTCTGTCTGTTGGTGTGTAAGCGGCTGCATGGGTTTGTGAATAGCTACATGAGTGTCTATATGAGTTATTGCTAGGTTCTCTGAGTATCTGTATGGGTTCCTGAGTGTTTGTGTGGGTGGGGTGTGTGTGACTCTGTGCATAGATGTGTGAGTGGGTGATTCACTGGGTGTATCGTTTCAAGAGTGCATCTGTGATGGACTGTATGGGTGGGTGAGTGCGTGTATAAAGTTTGTTAGTGAGTGAATGTATATATCAGTGGTACATGTGTGAGTAACTACATATGTGAAAGGCAGTATATATGTGTGTTGCAGTATATAAATGGCTATAAGTGAGAGTGTGTGATTGTGAGAGTGGCTGTATGGATGAGTGTGTGCTTGTATCAGTGATTGTATAAGAGCGTAAGAATGTGCTAGTATTTGTATGAGTAATTGAGCTGGTGTGTGTATAACTGTGTAGGTGAGTAAATGGCAGTGTGATTAATTATTTGCATGACTGACTAGGTGTCTGAGTACCTCTATGGATGAGTGGCGGTGTGTGAGTGTCTATATAGGTGTATGAGTGCATATGATAGTCCTGTACTCAGTGACCATAAGTATGCGTGACTGTACATGTGAGTAAGTGGATGTGTGTGTAAACCTCAGAATCAATGAGTGGGTATGTAGTTATTGGTGTTGGAGTTTCTATGGTTTGGAGAATGGCAGTCTGTAATTTAGAGTGGGTGTATCAAAGGTTATATTAGGGTGTGAGAAGTTGCATCAATTTATCACATGGATGATGTCATCAGTGATGTCATTTGAGATGTCATCAGTGATGTCATCAGTGATGTCACTGACCATGTCATGAGTGATGTAATATGTGACGTCATCAGCAGTGCATTGCGGGGGCGCAAGTTATAGTTAGCTGAACTAACTATAACGGGGGAATTTCACTGGTTTTGCACAAGTGAAATGTCCTGCTAACTATAACTTTCTCTAAAACCTATGGTTTTTTCAGTGAATTTCTAAGGTTTTTTAAATGCTAATTTCTAACTATAACGTGCCTGAAACCTATGGTTTTTTAAGTGAATTTCTAAGGTTTTTTTAAATGCTAGTTTCTAACTATGCCTAGTTAGAAACTAGGAAACGCACAGAAAGAAGCAAAAGAAATGCAGAAAGAGGCAACAGAAGTCCACAAAGATGAAGAAAAGTGCAGGAAGAAGCAAAATGTGCAGAAAGAACCAACAGAGGAGCAGAAAGAGGCCTTGTTGCAAAATCATCCTGTGCCCACAACTTTTTCAGACGGATACTGGTGGTAACTGACTCTGACTAACCAAGCCTAGAGCCAGTGCTATGATAAAAGACAGAATACAGTGAAAACACCTACATACACTAGGGAACACTATGCGTTGGGGTACCCCTGTGATTAACATGACCTCCTCTGTAAGTCCCTAGTACATAATAGGGCAGGGGATTAAAACGTCTTCTTAAAACGCGCTACGGGGCACGTTTGCACAGTGGTGAAGGGAGGGGGGTCTGAGGTGACATGTGTGCAAACACGCCCCGTGACACGTTTTAAGTTGAGGGATAAAGTCTCCTTCAATCTTGAGGGTCCCTGGGATCCAACTAGCCCACCAGGTACCTCCAGTAAGCGTTGCAGAGAGGTGTAAAAAAGGGCATGACCTGGACCACCTCTCTGCAACGCAGCGCAGTGGCGCTTACTGGAAACACCTGGTGGGCTAATCGGCCCCCAGGGTCCCTTAGGATTGAAACAGAATTAATTCCCCCACTTTAAACGTGCCACAGGGCGTGTTTGCACACATGGCACCTTAGTCCCCACCACCTCCCTTCACCACTCTGCAAACAAGCCCTGTGGCGCATTTTAAGTTGCGGGATAAAGTCCCCTTCAATCCTGAGGGCCTCTGGGGGCCAACTTGCCTACCAGGTACCTCCAGTAGGCGCCACAGAGCTACGTTGCAGAGAGATGGAAAAAGGGGCTTGGCCTGGACCACCTCTCTGCAACGCAGCGCAGTGGCACTTACTGGATGCATCTGGTGGGCTAGTTGGCCCCCAGGGGCCCTCAGGATTGAAAGGGAATTAATTCCCCAACTTTAAACGCATCACAAGGCGTATTTGCACACATGTCACCTCAGGACCCTCCCCCTTCCTTCACCACTGTGCAAACATGCCCCGTGGTGCCTTTTAAGTTGGAAGATTAAGTCCCCTTGAAACCTGAGGGTCCCTGGGCTCCAACCATCCCACGAGGTACCTTCAGTAAGTGCCACAGAGCTGCGTTGCAGAGAGGTGTAAAAAGGGACATGGTCTCTGAACACCTCTCTGCAACGCAGCTCCCTGGCGCACACTGGAGGTACCTGGTGGGCTAGTTGGCACCCAGGGACCCTCAGTATTCAAGGGGAATTAATTCCCCGACTTACAATGCGCCAGCAGGCGTGTTTGCACAGGGTCCCTGGGGTCCAACTAGCCCACCACGTACCTCCAGTAAGCGCCACAGAGAGGTGTCCCAGGCCACGCCCCTTTTTACACCACTCTGCAACGCAGCTCTGTGGCACTTACTGGAGGTACGTGGTGGGCTGGTTGGACCCCAGGGACCCTCAGGATTGAAGAGGAATTAATTCCCCAACTTAAAACGTGCCACAGGGCGTGTTTGCACACATGTCACCTCAGGCCCCGCCCCGCCCCCTCCCTTCACCACTGTGCAAACACGCCCCCTGGCACGTTGTACGTTGGGGAATTCATTCCCCTTGAATACTGATGGTCCCTAGGGAACAGCTAGCCAACCAGGTACCTCCAGTAAGCGCCACAGAGCTGCGTTGCAGAGAGGTGTAAAAAGGGGCGTGGCCTCTGAACACCGCTCTGCAATACAGCTCCCTGGCAGCCCCCGCAAATATTTTAGAAAAGCCCCGGGGGGTGGCGGTCCCTGGAGCCCATCACCCATTTAGGAGACAAGCCCCGGGGGTGCCGTCCACAGGGTTGACGAATCACCCCCAAACTTTCAGGATAGGAACTGACCGGAGCACCCCACCAGTTTTGAAAATTTTGCGAAGATTCGTCATCCGGCGCCACAGTTATTGGGAAAAGAATGTTATGAATTTGCACCCTCCTATGCGAATCTCTTTATGGGCCATTTTGAAAGAGAACATGCTTGGAAATCTGATACTAACTTTGAAAATAATATCATTTATTGGGGCAGGTTCATAGATGATATTTTTATGATTTGGGATGGAAGTGTAGATGAATTAAAACTATTCCATAATCATCTGAATCATAACAACCACAATATAACAGTTACTCTTGAGTATAGTATGGAAAGAATCATTTTTCTAGATGTTGAAATGTATGTTAGTCAGGGACGTTTAGAGTCAAAATTATATCGGAAACCTACCTCAACTAACTCTATTTTGCATGCTAGGTCAGGACATCTCAAAAGACAGATCGACAATATTCCATATGGGGAATTTTTGCGAGCCAAGAGAAATTGTAGTGATGATAATGAATACCAAAGTATCAGTCAAGATATAACTGAAAGATTCCTCAAAAGAGGATATGAAAGAAAGATTATTGACAAAGCCAGAATTAAAGCACAAAAAGTCAATAGGGACATATTACTTCAGGACAGACCTAGATTAGCAAAAGATCAAAAAGAAGTAATCCGATATATCACTACCTATAGTGAAGGAAATAATAGGGTCTTTAAATCTCTCTGTAAATACTGGGATGTGTTAACTATCGATAAAGACATTTCTGATTTTTTTTGGCTGATAAACCCAATATGGTATATAAAAAAGCTCCTACATTGAGGAATATCTTAAGTCCTAGTAATACAATATCATACCCAATACATGATTGTGATAAACCAAAACGGATCGAGAATCGATTGACACCAGGATCATATAGATGCAGTCAATGCATCTGTTGCAAACATGTTATTGATAAAACAATGACTTTTTGTGATCATACAAATAGAAACCACTTTAAAATCAAATCTTTTATAAATTGCAATACAAGTCATTGTATTTACATAAGAACATGTGTATGTAAAAAGATATATATTGGCTCGTCAATAAGAAAGCTCAAAATAAGATGGATGGAACATCTTAGAGCTATAAAAAATTGCGACCCCAAATATCCAATGGTAGTTCATTTTAAAGAACTACATAGACGTAATGAACTAGGTGATATCCAATTTATGGGTATCGAGCAAGTCAACATGGATAGAAGAGGGGGTGACTTGGAAGCAAAACTAAGATGCAGAGAAACGTTCTGGATTAATAAATTAAAAGCGGTTCAATTTGGATTGAATACAGATCGAGACATCTATACTTTGCTGAGTTAATATCTAACTTTCTATATCCCTTGATTTATCAACTCTTTTGCAAGATGCCAGATATAAAATGAGATAATATTGATAGAAAACTGTTCACAGATCTCCCACCTTCTCTGAAAGTGATGTAATGATTATTACTTTATATATTGGATCAATACTATTACCTAGAGAAAGATGAATTCTAGATTTAGCAATATTAATGTCCCAATGAATTCTAAATATTGGAAAATATTTTGATTCAATTAATTATACAATTTATATTTTTTTGTGTGAGACACTTTTGATAATATTATAACGTTTAAGGGACAAACTAGATAGCTCACTTGGTCATTGATCAATTCCATTAAGTCCAACTAGATAGCGTATCCAGCTAATAACAGATAACTTCGAGCAGAGAATTTAGGGGTTTGATTCTAACATTGTACCGATGGTATTGACCATATTATTATCAAATTTACTTATTTCACACATCATATACATTTATATTTTTTTACATTTGAATTAACAAAAATGTTGAGAGTTTCTTTATAATTTTTTTCTTGATATGATGGCCCCCCTTCTCTTTTTTTCAATAATGTTGGATATGTTCAAAGCTAATAAGGTAACAAATTCAAAACATCAGCAGTGTGCTGATTAGCTCACTTGATATAACCATGCGTCTTCATGTAGATTGTGATAGGGGTTCGAGTCCGACCATACTGGTCACATTAATTAAAACTTTTCTTAACTTCTTTATAACAAGTAATTATCAGGAATTAAAGAAATCTCAGAACTTATCTATAGAAGATATAACGAATGTGGTATTTACAACTATTTAGTTTAGTTTTTGCAATGAGAATAACTTAATAACAAAAAAAGAAACTTGAGGTTATCGGCGAACGTTTATATTTTTCCTGCCGTTTTTTGAAAATACTAATTGAGAGAGGAGAGTATATATAACGGCTAGAGCGTCTATGGCTCTTTACCTGTGCAAACCGACGGATGTTCTGAACCTGGGACACTCTTCTTTTCAGCGGTAAGAAGGATACTGGCCTACTCAAACTTGGTACGGGTCGAAGTTTTCTTTCTCTTATAGGTATTAGTTGACGTAGAACTCTCTTTTGATTATTTAGATCTGAATGAATTTTAACAATATTAGTCTATTATATATAATTTCGATAGTATCAAATGGGAGAAATGAGATTGATCGGACTCGATTTAGTATAGAGCACGACTTAAAAGAGCTTTTTATACTATCGTTACCGTTTCTCATTTAGCTTTGAGAAAACATTATAAACCCTGTACCGTCTAAAGCAATCTACGTACTGAAATAATGGTGCATGATCATAGTGGGACTAAATAGAGTGTTCTATATATTTTTGTAGATCTTATCATGGAGCGCTACTCGAATCACTAAACAGATAAAACCTCAATCACAAATACTGTGCGAGACAGAATCACGAATAAGGTGAGACTTTCTCCTTGAACGAAAAAAGAAAGAAAGAAAGAAATATATTTTTTTGGTTGGCATTAATACAAACCATAGAATGACGTTATTAGGATTCCAATTTAATTACTAAGCAATAATGATTAACTTTATCTTTAGGAACGGTGTTCAAATATAGGGAGACCTTATCAACTGTGAAGATTATCTTTTAACTTTATTAAAAGATACAAAAAATGGAAGATGAGGTAAACTCTGCTCCTGTATTTAATTTCACTACTGAAATCTCATTATTATTGAAGTTTGGATTACAGATGTACAATTTAAGAACTAGACAGTTTGATAAAATGTCAGGCTCTATTTCCTAATTTTCCCTTAATTTTGTATTTCACTATTGCTATATATAATGGTTGAGGATTCAATACTAAAAAGTTTACAGTTAAAAACGTTTATATGGTATAACTAAAGATGTATGCGTCTGTATACAAGAGTGTATTAGAAAATACTAAGTGTACCATTTTTTTGTTTATATGACAGCCCTGAAGAAGCGCAGCTAGCGCGAAACACGTGTTGGCACTTTTGTGATATTCCTGTGTGAATCTTTTTGACTTCTGAAAGAAACAAGAATAAAAACATCATTGAATAAGAAGACTAATCATCTGTGGATCTTTGATTGTATTGACTACTATTATTCTCAGATGTGCTTGTGTTCTATATATATATATATATATATGTATATACACACACACACACATACATACAAATAATATTTTATAAGGGGGAGGACCAAGTGGGGAAAATAAAAATAGCATAAGGAACATCCAGGCCCATGTGGGGGGTGGGGTTGCACAAAAGGGACCACTCCCGGTATTAAAGTAAAAATCAAAATATATATATTTTTCTCAGAACATTTTCAGATCCTATGATGGATTTGTGCATACAGGGCCAGAAAAAAAAGGAAAAAATAAAGTATTTATGCTGTGATTGGCTAATGGCTAAACATAGGGTTTGGCTACACATGGTAGGTAGTGAGCAGGCTCTGGGCACAGTCCAAGTCCTTTGGCTAACCACCGCAGCACATGGACAGCAAGGGTTGGAAACCCATGGAAGGCATAGTGCAGGTTGTGACCTTCGGCTAGGCACTGCAGCCAACCCCACCGCTCATGCCTGAAACCCTGATGCTCAGGTCCTATGGGTAAATATGCTGCACATGGCCATGTGCAGCAGGGTTAGCCACCCACAGAGTGTTGGTGCACGGCCTCGACAGAGGTCAGGACTAACCACCAACCCCTGTGGCCAAAGGCGATGATGCAATGTGGATTTTGGCCTCCCTCAAAGAGTTGAGAATGTGGGTTTTCTGAAGGTCAGGCTGTACAGCCCACTCCCTACCTAGCCTATATGCAGTGGAGGATAACAGTCACCAGTGCTTGGAATGGAAAAATAGAAGTGCTGGTACTCTGTAGCAGAGTACCTGCTTGTTTCTGAGAAGTGCTGGTACTCTTTCTCTCAAAATAAAAAAGTGCTGTTACTCAGTACCAGCACCAGATGAAGGGCAAGCCCAATATACCCTTGAGGGCTTAGGCGGATAAATTGATACAGTAAGGCTGCCGACAAGGGATTTTATTTGTAATAACTTGGTTCTATTTCTTAGTGATTCATTTTGGGGGTGTATTTAAGCAAATTATACACCAACAATAAATGTTATCAACAGAAACAATCTTTAGATAGAGAGTACACACACGGGAATTCTTTTTTTGTGAATGAAACACAAATCTTTTTATATATAAATCAGAGTAAGAAAGGAGTACAAAAGAACCATTGGTTTTGAGCAATAGATCATGAAAGGCGGGTTAAATCAGATCCACATTTCATCAAAAGACATCTATTTCCGTATAGTTTTAACAGAGACTAATCTCATTGTTGAGAAAAAATCAACTGCATTTATCTAATGTTGTGGAATTAGATGATGGAGTCGACATTTCGGTCTTGGGTGGCAGAAGTCCGTCAGACCATCTTCAGGACAGTTAGTTATTGCATAATTAGACCCCTATGTGAACATAATACAAACAGTTACAATAATGGCAACATGATTTTGTAAACTGTATCCAATACACATATATTATAGACAACCCGTGTGTGAAGAGTAGTCTCTCTATTATAATTTGTCAAACATATCTTAATGTTGCATTGCAGAAAATTAACAACTTAACATTGGTCGTTATCACATTCAAAATTAAAAATGAAGACCCATGTAAAAACATGCATTCTAGCGATGAAACAGTTATATTCATAATTTTTTAGGGTCTAACGAAACTCATTTTCACATCATCTTCTATACATTGTGAAATTTTCAACAAGCATTTGTCTTGTAACGATAAGAGAAAGTCGCTTACTTCGTGAGTTCTAGAAATCCCACGATGATCATACTGGTAGTGGATGACTTCTAACCAAATAGCGCAACTACAGCATCCTGTTTGTCATTGTTAGTCTAAGGGGTGTAGCACTCGATGTTAACCCAATATAAACATCTAAAATGGTGCATCCAATACATCATAAAAGTCTCATCTATATGTCTACTTTATGCTACAAGGAGCCAAAGTGCTCGATGTCAAAGAGAAATCAGACGCATTGGGGGAAGTCTACTTACATTTCTGATTATCGTTCAAACGCGCAGAAGTCTGCCGAGGTCAGGGACGCCTGATTTGATTAGCAGTGATTGGGTGTTTTTAAAGCCTATCGGTTAGGGGGCGGACCTCGTTCTAATTGAAACCGGAAGTATATCAGATTTGTGAAGACGGCGGCCATCTTTGACTACCAAAATCCTATGGACACATACTATCACGTTAAAATGATCATACTGGTAGTGGATGGCTTCTAACCAAATAGCGCAACTACAGCATCCTGTTTGTCATTGTTAGTCGAAGGGGTGTAGCACTCGATGTTAACCAAATATAAACATCTAAAATGGTGCATCCAATACATCATAAAAGTCTCATCTATATGTCTATTTTATGCTACAAAGAGCCAAAGTGCTCGATGTTAAAGAGAAATCAGACGCATTAGGGGAAGTCTACTTACATTTCTGATTATCGTTCAAACGCGCAAAAGTCTGCCGAGGTCAGAGACGCCTGATTTGACTGGCAGTGATTGGGTGTTTTTAAAGCCTATCGGTTAGGGGGCGGACCTCGTTTTAATTGAAACCGGAAGTATATCAGATTTGTGAAGACGGCGGCCACCTTTGACTACCAAAATCCTATGGACACATACTATTTCAGGACCTTATTTCCGTTTAAGTCAACCTAGAGATTTTACAAAGCTATAAGATTGTTGTTTTTCTAATAGTAGATGCAGTCCTAATTAAAGATATATTGGACGTGGGCAGCGTGATAGGTCGCGATGTTACTGCTTAATCAATGAAGCAGCAGGTCGGCCATTTTGAAATGACTCGATTACAAGGACTTATGGTCTGACTCCAACGAGTATTTATTATGGTCAGACAATGTTAGAGATGTCTGTTTAGTCGAAAATACGTAATTTACCAGAATCTATTTAAAAACCAGCATTTTGGGTGGACAGTACAGGTTAATCGTATATCTGCTGTTATTTAAGCAACTATTGAATATTTGTAATCCATAGTTTAAAGACACCTTACGAGTCAGTGTTGTTAGTTGTACAAAATAATGTTGGTAGATACAAAGCATGGTGTTTTGATCTTTTAAAATAACGAAGTCATTTGTCGGAAAAATGATCATTTGCGTTAGCCATTTGCTACCTATATATGTACCATTCAGATGACACTTCGGTATTATACACAGATGCAGTTCTATTGGACATAAATTGTATCAATTGGGTATTGTACACAGATGCAATTATATTGAACATAAGTTGTATCAATTCACATTTTCATGTCCTGTATATGATCGAGTACTAATAACCAAAAAGACATGTACATTGATCATCCATGTCAACAGATGGACTATATGAGATGCACATTTAAGTTAACAAGCTGATCATGAATATAATCCTGGTTGATCAATATTTATATCAACATTTACAGAGTGATTGTAGTCAAAAAAATTGATTTCCTGAACACATACGTGAACATAAGACCTGTACATTATACAAGACATGCTAGGGTGTGCCATTCTGTGGCTGAGTTCAAACCCTGTTTGATACTATCAGTGCGGCAAATCCAGCGATTTTCTCTCATTGTGAGTGTGCAGTCAACATTTGATTGTCTAATTGTAGCTGACGTCTTTTTTAGAAAGTCAACCTAGATACAAACAATGAGCTAATGGTGTTTACATTCTCTACTTTTGGAACACAGCTCTTGAAAAAAGAACGAGTAAGGACTTCCCCCGTTCAATCTCCTGTCATGAAAAAGTTCGAAAACTGATAGGTAGGATTTATTTCAATCACCTCTTTTTCAATTAAGAATTTTTGAATTATGTATACTAAATGCAGTGCACTTTAAATCTAGGCTATAGTATCAACCAGAACGCCCTGACAACAATAAAACAAACAAAATACAAGTTACGTGGGATTTCTAGAACTCATGAAGTAAGCGACTTTCTCTTATCGTTACAAGACAAATGCTTGTTGAAAATTTCACAATGTATAGAAGATGATGTGAAAATGAGTTTCGTTAGACCCTAAACAATTATGAATATAACTGTTTCATCGCTAGAATGCATGTTTTTACATGGGTCTTCATTTTTAATTTTGAATGTGATAACGACCAATGTTAAGTTGTTAATTTTCTGCAATGCAGCATTAAGATATGTTTGACAAATTATAATAGAGAGACTACTCTTCACACACGGGTTGTCTATAATATATGTGTATTGGATACAGTTTACAAAATCATGTTGCCATTATTGTAACTGTTTGTATTATGTTCACATTGGGGTCTAATTATGCAATAACTAACTGTCCTGAAGATGGTCTGACGGACTTCTGCCACCCAAGACCGAAACGTCGACTCCATCATCTAATTCCACAACATTAGATAAATGCAGTTGATTTTTTCTCAGCAATGAGATTAGTCTCTGTTAAAACTATACGGAAATAGATGTCTTTTGATGAAATGTGGATCTGATTTAACCCGCCTTTCATGATCTATTGCTCAAAACCAATGGTTCTTTTGTACTCCTTTTTTACTCTGATTTATATATAAAAAGATTTGTGTTTCATTCACAAAAAAAGAATTCCTGTGTGTGTACTCTTTATCTAAAGATTGTTTCTGTTGATAACATTTATTGTTGGTGTATAATTTGCTTAAATACACCCCCAAAATGAATAGAACCAAGTTATTACAAATAAAATCCCTTGTCGGCAGCCTTACTGTATCAAGTTACTCAGTACAAGCCCATTTAAAGCACTGGCTCTCACCAGATGGTTGGGTGCAGAGGATGGCCACAGGCCCAGCGACCACCCCCACATGCAGTGTCAAAAGCCATATGCTGTGGGTGTTAGCAGCCCGCAATTCTTTGGTCATATGGGCTAGCCTGAAGGCAAGGTCCGGAAGCCAGTGCTGCTGCACATGGCTGAAGGCCAAATCCACAGTGGTTGGCCACCTGTGAAGGGTAGGATGCTGGGCCAGTGGGGCAGGCATGATGTGCAACCCCACAGTGCACAGCCTTCAGCCATGCACAGCGAGGGTTATCTGCTCCCAGAGTGTTGGGCATGGCTGGAGAGTAGGACCTCTGGCCAACCCCCATTGCGCTTGGCACAGCAGGGGATGGCCACTCACTGAGGGTGGGCGCATGGAACTCCTGGATGTTGTATAATAGAAACATTCACTGAAAGAAATAAAGGTTAAAATGAAGGTGTGATTGTCATTGGTTTTAATATCTCAAATAATATAAAGTGCAGTTATGGTTATGAATTAAAACTGAAAATCACTGATATTCACAACTTAGGTTTAGGAGAAAACTCCATAATTTGCACAACGGGCTTGCAAACCATAATTTGAACACCAAATGCAAATCATATGATCTCAACATATTTATAACAAAAAATAACGCCTAAAAGTGAAATGTCTTTTTTAAAAAACACTGAATCGGGCAAATAAATGATAATAGTTTCCTAGTCGTTTGTGTCAAATTGCTATGGGTAATGTACAACGCCCCCACCCCCGCCAAATGCAACCTGGGGTCTTCCACGGTCTTTTACACATGCAGCGGACTCATCATTCCTTCTGTAAGGACGGGCTGGGGCCATTCATGAACGTTGCCAGATACAGTGCTCACTCACCCCTCCTGTATAGGCAGCCTGAGGTCACTCTTGGCCAGTCCACATAGAGTGCCCACCTCATCTACCGTATAAGGGCACTCGTGACTACTGGCCCATACAGCGTCCCGTCTCACCCTGGGGCAATCTGGGGGTCACTCATGGCCAGTAACACATACGTTGCTCTTCCCCCCCCCCCCCCCCCCCCAGGGACACTTTGGGGTCACTCATGGACCGTGCCATGAGGCGTACAGTGCCGATGCCCGCCTCACCCCTCATAAAAGGGCAGCCAGTGATGGTCAATCATGGCAAGTGAGTGACCCGTGAAGTGCCCGCATCGCATCACCTGTGTGGGGACCTGCATAATTTGACCGAGCCTGTGGAAGCAACGTGGGGTCACCCACGCGTGCAGAAGACGGCTTTTACAGGCTTTCGCTTCCTGTCAGTCCCCTGTGCGCAATGATCCACACCCGACGCATCTCCTGCAGGATGCTCCAGTGGTGCAGCGTGGGCGTGGCTGCTGTCCTGGGTCCGCCGCCGCCTGTCAGAACGTATTTTTAACTTGGCCCAGCACTCTCTGTGAATATCCTCAAGCCAATGAACGCGGAGGTGTCACTCCTGTAGGCAAAGCCAGAAGTCAGGGAGAAAAGCTACATCCGTTTCAGCATTGAGCGCCCAATGCGTGTTCCTAAGCCCTTCCTAGCCTGGGTGGGGAAAGGAGTCGAGGGACAGAGAGAGTAAGATGAAAGGATTTGCCAAAGATCACACCGTTTGAGCAAGCGTGAAGGGCAGGATTAAACCCGTGTCCTCTTGGCTCTATGGCCAGCGGCTTGCCCACTCGCCTAATCGTCTACAACATATTACTACTTGTTCTAAAACTGATGGATGAGTGGGGGCAGGGTGGGCAGAGGGCCTGATTGTCTAGCACGGGAGACCTGACACTAAACCATTTTACAAAACAAAACAACATTTCCACCTCGGCCTCACAAACTCCCTCCTTGGCAGTAACAGGGGAAATGTTTGTGAAAGTGAATGCTACTGAAGGGTGTAAGCACCCTTTCTACTTCACGTCAGAGATGTCGGGGAAGAGGGGGGTCCTGGGGGTGTGCCTTTTTCCCTCTTTATGACCAGTTGTGAAAGTTCCCGCTGCAGTCACACAAACACAGTGGTTGTCTGAGGGGACATTTCGGAGCAGACCTACTACCCCCCTCCCCCAAACACCGTGTGTGTACACACACACACACACAACCACCGCCTGTCACTCAACCTTCTCTCACTTCCCTTCCTGCCTCCCAGCAAACTCCATCCAGGCAGAAAAAGTGCGCGGACGACTTACAGAAACTTCTGGGCAGCTGCACTCCCGGAGACTTCCTGCACGGGCGGTGCCGAGGGGTCTCTGCCGGGAGAGCCCCGTCTAGCCGGCCATGGAGGGCCCCACTCCCTGGAGGTGAACTCTGCACATAATACACTCCGCGGACCCGGAGCCCTGTCCGTTGCAAGGGAGACCTGTACGAGCGGCCGCGTTGCATTCTGTTACTTGTCCATGTATTGGAAAAATGAGACCCTGTCCCCCCTCCCCGAGGGGAGCAAGCTGTTTTCCGAGGGGGGCTCAGCCGAACGGGTAAGATCAACTACTATCTTCTATTGCTGTTCCTGCGCTATCTCCTTCCGTATATGTCTTATCTATAAAGTGTGACTGTAAGCCTTCCGCAAGCGTATAATGCTTTTCTATATCTATAGCTCTCAGAAGTCTTCAGTGAGGTCTGCGTGGGCGCTGTAAGTAACAAACTAAACCTACGATTAAGAGTTAAAAGTCTGCAATTATGTTCCCAGAAGTAGTGATGCAATATTGCTCGTCTGATTTATTAGCCAACTCCCTAAAACAGCCTTTGAAAACTGTAGGTTGTAACACGTGCTTTGGAAAATAAATAACCCATTAAGTGCTAAATTGTGGCTTCGGTTATTTGGGGGAGATCAGATTTCCTGCAAACCTGCCGTAATCGTTTCAAATTACCTCCAGAGGAAAATGCCATTATGTGACGATTTGCGAAATCCCTTTACAAAAAAAGGCGATTTGTGATGAGACGATCGGCGGCTCCATACTGTTTGGTGAATAGGGGCTTATTAAGGCAAAATGTGCGGTGGTTTATAGGCGGAATCCGAGGCGCGCCTTCTTTGCCGGCTCCCACCCTCAGATGCAGACGTGATGTCTTTTTATTCTGTCCAAACCCTGGAACCAGAAAGTGTTTTTTGTGAATAGTAGACGTGCTCCATGCAGCCACTTTGCCTCTCGGCGTTTTGTGCGCTGGAAAAAAATTCGATTTTTAATTACCGCCATTAAAAAATCAAATTTGCAATTCTTTGGGTGGCCTGATGGATTGGCTGACTGACAGCTGAAATTGACACTCCGGAAGCCTCTTGTGTCGGGCATTTACGGCAAGTTGTAATTGCAGGTAGTTTGTTTTTTCGCTGCCTTGGATTGCACGGGAACCGAGCGATTACTTCAAGAGGCCCTGGGTTAAGTGCAGCGAAAAAAATAACCAATCCACATCCAAATTGCTTCATTAAAAAGACACAGCTTTTGTTGCAAAAAGGGGGTTTAAATGCCCACTAGAAAAGTTCTTATTTATTGTTTGGAGCTGGTTTATATAGGCGCCCATAAGCCTGTGGATTTGAAGCAGAACTTGGAGAAATTCGGAGCCACCTGTTTTTTTAGGCCGCTTCTTTCTGTCGTTTCCCGGGTGATGTCCCAAGACACGGATCTCGTGCAAGGAGCCGCCCTGTGCCTGGAAGGAAAGCGCTCCCGCATCATGGTAAGGAGGCATGTTTTCAGGGTCCAAGGCAGCCGGGGTGGGTCAACGCGCCTCCTGCGGAGCTCCGCCAGCTGCCGGTCGAAGGTTCGAATCGTTGCTGGCTCACTCACACCGCGTCTCAGCCTTCAGAAGGTGACGAACTAAGCAAGTGCTAGCTCAGCGAGTTAAGCACGTACTGCTGGCATACTCGCAAGCTACAGATACAGGGCTGACAGACCCACTCTGTTATCTTCCAAGGGTCACTAATAATTTATTATTTGCAAAAAAGGCGACTGTCCTAGTCTCGCGAGCTATTCACGTATAATAATTGGCGGTGTATAGACGTCTCCAAGTTTTCTGCCACCCCAAAGTAATGCCCCTTCCACAAACTATCTAGCCATATGCACTGCGCCACCGTATTAATTTTCCACGCTTAAGGGGCAGTTTTAGATGGAGCTTTGGGTAAGCGGCCATGGTTACACATAACTCAGGGGCTTCCAAATACTACATGTTAAACGTGCTCCTCCGTCGCGCGCTAGTTAGTTATATTACAACTGTACAGCAGGCCCACATCTAACACGTTTCCCAGCCGGATTCACCCTGGGAGTGTGTAATGTTGGCGATTCCTCCAGAGGTGCTGTGATTGTCTCGGGGGCAGGCGGGTGTAATATGGGCACTTGTCTCTGTAAACGTGCGTTTGTACAATCTGGAGAGCGCTTCTGGTCAAGACAGTCCCGAATACTTCTACCCTGGTCTGGTGGCGCACGGACAGGAGGGCATGGCTCCTCCCCTGGTATGGTGGCGCACGGATAGGAGCAGTGGGTCCTAACTTGTCCTGGTGGCGCACGGGCATAAGGACATGGTTCCTGCCCTGGTATGTGGCGCACATAGAGGGCACTGGTTCCCATCCCGCTCCGATGGGCATGCAGCGGAGGGCACTGGTTTGTACCCTACTCTGGCTGGACACGAGCCGGAGGGCAGTGGCTCCTACCCTGGTATGCGGCGCACGGATAGGGGGCAGTGGGTCCTAACTTGGCCTGGTGGCGCACGGGCATAAGGACATGGTTTCTGCCCTGGTATGTGGCGCACATAGAGGGCACTGGTTCCCATCCCGCTCCGATGGGCATGCAGCGGAGGGCACTGGTTCGTACCCTACTCTGGCTGGACAAGAGCCGGAGGGCAGTGGCTCCTACCCTGGTATGCGGCGCAAAGGGCAGTGGCTCCTACCATGGTGTGCGGCGTACGGCTAGAAGAGCAGTGGCTCCTACCATGGTATATGGCGCACATAGAGGGCACTGGTTCCTACCCTGTTCCGATGGGACATGGAGCGGAGTGCGCTGGTTTCTACCCTGCTCTGGTGGCGCACGGACAGAAGGGCACTGGCTCCTAACATGGTCTGGTGGCGCACGGACAGAAGGGCGCTGGTTCCGATTAATGGTCTAGTCGAGCACGTAAAGTAGAGCCGTGGTTCCTGCCTTGGCCTGGTGGCGCACGGGCAGGAGGGCAGTAGCTCCTGTCCACGATCGAGTCGCGCACGGAAAGGAGGGCAGTGGCTTCTTCCTTGGCCTCGTGGCGCACGGAAAGGGACAGTGGCTCCTATCTTGGCCTGGTGGCGCACGGACGGGAGGGCAGTAGCCCCTACCCTGGGATGTGGTGCATGGACAGGAGGGCTCTGGCTCCTACTCTGGTATGGTAGTGCAAGGATAGGACGGTCACAGGACATTTTACGCTGGTATAGTGGTGCAGGGAAAAGAGGTGCCCATAGAGTAAAGCAGCCCCAGGAAATCCTAGCCTATACCAGGCTAGGATTTCCTGGGGCTGCTTTACTCTCCGGGCACAGACACGGGGAGCGGCTCCTCTCCATGTACTGGTAGGGCACGACAGGAAGCCAGCCACAGGGACTCCTATCCATGGTCTGACAGACCCAGGGGCTCGTTCCTGTCTGGTGGTGTAGGACAGATGGGCAGCAGCCCATATCCATGGTCTGGTGTCACCCACACAGGTTGTGCACGGATACGAGGGAAGTCCCAGGGCTTCCTACCCTGGTGACTGCTCCGGTGGTGTACGGACAGGTGGGGCATGGCCCCCTACCATGGTCCGTTTGTGCACGGAATTCGAGCACAAGCTAACACTACTCTGATCTGGCGGTGCACAGACAGGGGGCAGGGACGTGTAATGCCCTGGTGTTATGTCCACACGGGGCATGGGTACACAGGTGCTGAGCAGTGGGCAGCTGTTGATGGGCAGAGCTCAGACACAAAGATTGAAGGGTCGCCGCTGAGATGCCCAGCACATCCCAGTCGTGGCACAGCTTTCACCGGGTTTGCACCAGAAGCGAGCGCGTCGCTACCACACAGCCCCTCAAATCTGCACCTTAGCTTTGTCGTGTTCATGGTGACTAGCACGGGCAAAACTGGATGCGCAGAGCACTTCTGAGAAGTTCATCCGCAAGTACGAACCATGGTGCGAATGTGTCGAAGATCACACTGTATCATGGCGGGTCTTAGGGTGATCTTAATGGGAAAAGCGATGAATACCCCATCAAGGGATGATGGAACCGCTAAATATAAGATCCATTGGCCATAGGGGGCCATGAGAAGAATGTGACGGGGACCCCTTCATCCCATAAGGGACAGTTGGTATCCTGACAGCTGGGGGTTGGCATTACCTCGCTCCATGGTGGCATGGGAGCAGCAACCACCTAAAATCACTGGGCCACAGCCCCAATACCAAACATACAGCACTGGATTAATAATGAGAGAGCAGCATAATGCCCGGTGGCTGGAGATTGTTTCAGGACGGTTGTCAATGGTTAGTCCTAAAGGGCGCTGCACTCGTATGATCACCCCTTAGATAATCCTACCTGAGTACTGCATAACAGAATGTGAATAACATCCCAACAGTTTTCCCACAAAAAAGGCGTGTGGTCTGTTTTGCTGATGATGCAACTGTATTTTGTCACAAAGGTATGTGCATAGACATGTCAGAAGGGCTAGGGGTGGAAACGCTTAGAGCACTCTAGGGTATACATGGCCGCCTACACCGTGTTCAGGAAGGTTCCACTCCTGGAAGGGTCTGGAACATTTCCACCCTCGGCAAAGATCACTGCGCACGGGGTTTAAATCCTCACCCCAGAAGTTTCCAGATCTGCCCCGGTGCAAGTCGTTCTAAGTAGGCTATAAGAGGCCTGCCGCACGTCGGCGACACTCGTGAGCTTGACCTAAGCAATCTCAGGGCGAATCTAGGTGAATCACAGCCTGCCATGGGCAGAGGTTGTGTCCTGTCCCCTCCGCGGCGTGTCTTTCGAGGTTTCTGTCCACACGAAGGAGTGAGGGCAGGGTGCAGGAGTGGGGTGGAAGCAGTAAAGAGTAACGCATGTGGCGGTGGAAGCACGACTACATTTGGCGCGGATTGATATGGTGAATAGTTTGGCGTGGGGTGATGTGGTGAATAACTGTGGTAAGTAAATACTTTTGGCGTGGGGTGATGTGTCGAATAACTTTCGCGTGGGGTGACATGGTGAACTGCAAACGTGAGTATGTCATAAAGGTCGAGAGTGATGCATCCAGTGTGTTTAGTAAGAAAATGCCCACCCCCACTTACACAAAACTCTTTAAGATGCACAATTACACACACCAAGCAACTCAGATACACAAACGCACAAGCAAGCTCCCATAGATACCCATATTTACACAGCAAACAACCTTCACACATGCTACCCTAGACAACAAAACACACATGACAAATTCTCTAATGCATACACACAAAGCTCTTAGACACACAAATGAACGACACACTTCATTAGCACACAAAAAGATACAGCGAGGTCCTTTAGACACATACATATGAACTCCATGACCCCCCTTAGACACAGAAACAAATGCAGCACAATCCTAGTGGCAGATTTTATTCACATAGATTTACACAGCAAGGTCCCTGAGACCCACGCATGTACAACAAGCGCCCTTAAATCCACAAATGTACACAGCAAGCTTCTTTAAACACACACACACACACACAAACAACAAGCTACCTTAAACCCAAAAATGTACACAGCAAGCTTCCTCAAAAACACACACACACAAGCTCCCTTTGACACACAAATGGACACCGCAAGCCTCCTTAGTTACACAAACACAAACACACACACACACACACCAAGTCCCACATTTGATATGAACGCAGTAGACAGTTCCACCAGGTGCTTGTTTCTTTGCATGCCTGTGTTTCACAACCAGTTACTTTCTTGTTGTGTTGGTGAGTGTCCACAGACCTCTGCTAAACATTAAGCCTCTGCGTGTTCACAGAAAGCACACCCTCAGAGCATATTATGTATGTTCTTAGAATGATGCTTTAATTTTCTGATCGCCATCTAGTCCTGGCAAAAGTCTTCACAGGAGATACATCAAAATCATGAAAAATAAGGCCCACAGATTTCAAAATGTCATCATTTGGAAAACAAACTCAAGTCACCTTGGTTGGAAAAAGTGCCCCCTTACTGATTCCATGTCAGTTGAGAAGGTTTTTGGACTCAGGTGAGGTGCTCCCAAACAAGTGCACATCATTACTTGAGCATCAGAAAGTTTTACCCCGTTATCTGAAACTGCACCAGCCTAAACTGGAGTTTTCAGGTGGGTGGTACCACATCACACCTACCTCAAAATGTATTTGTGAGGGTCTAGGGAAAATATGCTGCTGTTGATTAACCTGAGAGGTCATACATCCAATATCCAAACATTATGAAGTCCATCTTTTTACAGTCATAAAGATTATTGACAAATGGAAAGTTCAAGATGGCTGCCACTCTGCCCTGGAGTGGAGGTCCTAGTGAATTCACCCTAATAACTAAAGTTATTGATTAATCTGAGAAGGGTCATACATCCAATATCCAAACACTATGAAGTCCACCTTTTCACAGTCATAAAGATTATTGACAAATGGAAAGTTCAAGATGGCTGCCACTCTGCCCTGGAGAGGAGGTCCCAGTGAATTCACCCTAATAACTGAGTCCCCTAAAGTTATTGATTAATCTGAGAAGGGTCATACATCCAATATCCAAACACTATGAAGTCCACCTTTTCACAGTCATAAAGATTATTGACAAATGGAAAGTTCAAGATGGCTGCCACTCTGCCCTGGGGTGGAGGTCCCAGTGAATTCACCCCAATAACTGAGTCCCCTAAAGTTATGTCCAGGGATCTACTGACCTCTATCAGTTCCTTAGTCTACAATTAGGAAAAGACTGGGCAAGTGCAACTTTTGTAGAAGGGCTGCCAGCAGAAAACGCCTTCTCTCTAAAAAGATTATTGCTCCACTGCTTAGTTTTGAAAAATAGCAAGCAATTGGATTGCAAGAGTTCAGGAACAATACCCTGTGGAAGGATGAGCCCAAAGTGGAGTTGCGTTCATATAGTGCAGGACATCTTTGGCAAAATCAAACCCTGCATCTCACCACAAGGACCTCACACAACCACCAAGAATGGTGCTGCAAGGGTGATAGCTTCGGCCTGCCTTGCAGCCACAGGACAGAGATACATCACAGTGGCTGAGTCCCTCTCTACCAGGTCAGTCTACAAGAACATGTGAGACCATCCGTACAACAGTTAAAGCTTAGCCAAAAGTGGACAATGCGACACGACACTGCGCCAACACACAGTGGGAAATCTAGGCCTGAGTGGTGAAAAAGGACAGAAGCAGGGTCTTACAATGGCCAAGTCAAAGTCCTGCCTCGACCCCATTGGCAGGCTATGGTGGGGTTTAAAGAGAGTGGACCATCAATGAATACCCTGAAACATCTGGGAGTGTAAGCATCTTTATAAAGAGAAGTGAGTCGGCAATGTGAGTGGGGTAAACTCTTTCAGGCACGGTTTACTTCATGGGGAGTTTCAGGTCTGAATGAAAGGGGAGAGTTTCATCATTGGAACCCTGGGAGAGCCTGGAACTCACTCTTCCGGGGACTTCCTGCTCCTGCTTTGTTTATTTAAATTCAGGACTCTGAAGCCAGAGTTCATTCATGGACAGTAAAGAATGAGCAAGCGATGGAGTCCAGTGGCTGAGATACCTATTAAAAAAGTGAGTGGTTCTGGCAAATAACTTGTGACCCGAGGTGCTAAAGACGGGGTTGAAGTGTATAAATCTCCTATTGCGAGTCAAAAGGAATTTCTCTGAGCCAGAAGGGATTTTGCGTCCTCTTACAGGCCACATTTAGGAGGGGGTGTGCAAGAGGAATCCTTCTCCAATTTGGGAGACACAATGGAAGGTCTCCATGTGTTATGACTGCCACTGACACCATCGATCAGATAATGACACTGCAAAGGGGTATTTCACCACAAAGGGAGGCTTCCCCTTTCTGAATCGTATTTTCTTCCTGTGTAGTTTTATATAGCGCCAACTAGACCCGAGGGTATGAGAGCGCTTTACATGAGCACCAGTTACGTTACAGGTCCGGCCTGTCAAGATGAGTGTGCGGAGGGGGGGCGGGGGGCTGTTTGTCAGCGTTCAGATGGGGGCGAGGGCCAGGCACAGTGCTGATAGGGATAATGTTCGGTGGAGGAGTCAACGACCCCGGGCGGATGGGCAGAAAGTTAAGGGTTAGAAGGGCTGGGGCGGATGACGAGCCGGGGTTTATGACGAGGTGGGGATGATGGTGAGGGGGTGCATACCAACTAATGGTGGGCAGTTTCTTCAGGTGAGGGGTTAGACCCGGGGTTCATGACCCGAGCTCGGGTAGATGGACCCGGTGTTGAGGGGCACAAAGTCCAGGTGAGGGCGAAGGGCAGTTTTTGAACACTAGCGGTTTCTATATTGTAAAATCACCGGGGGTCTTAAGGCGCGTTTACCAAAGCGCGGTTCCTCCGCTCTAAAGACAACTGACGTCCAAAAGGGGCCACTTGACAAACCCCATCGTGCAGGCGCTTAGAAGCCCTCGTGTGCGCATAGAAGGGCGGCCTTCGTGCGATAGGCACAGGGTCGCCACCGATCACTTTGTGAGATTGATAAGAAGTCGCGGGAAATTGACCAAACCCCGAGGATCCGGATACTGACAAGCAGCCGTACCCAGGCCGCACGTCTCAGGGTCCCTGGGGAGGCCCGGCCGCGATACATTGTGACTCGGTAGCCCTTGGAGGGGGGGCAGGCATCCCGCGGAATCTCCGCTTACAAGGCCCCACCGCTGTTTGCTACCCCCTCTTGAGGGCGAGGAGGGCACATCTCCCGCGGAGAGTCGCTGAAGTGCCCCGTGATGCCCATGGATACCCCTCGGCCTGTTGGTCCTGTCCAGGGGTGGTGCCAGGTTATTGACACGCGTTAATTGGAGAGCACAACACGTGAACGCAGTTTGCGCGAGTGAGGCAGCGCGCAGTGCGCCGAGTGCGCAGTTAGTTGTCCCGTTAAACCCTTTCAGCGCCTGGCCTGTGCGTGGGTCTTGAGCTTAAGGGCTGTGGCCAGGTTCGACCCCCTGCCCCCACCTCAGACATAACCAGGGCTTATTCCACTGCTGAAGGGGGCGGGGTCCGTAGGTAATCGAGAGAGGACAGGAAACCGAGGCGACCCGTCGACTCCTCAGTGCGTGGGGAATACCTCCCTCCCCTAATATTCATAGTGTCACGTACACTTAGAAAGTAAGATTAAAAATAATAATGCAAAAAATGAATGATTGTGATAATAATAATAACAATAATGAGTGTGATGATGATAATAACAATATTAAAAATAATATTAATAATTGCGAATAACAAGTGTTAGTATTATTAATTTAATAAGTATGATAATTATTATTGGTATTATTCTAAGGTGTTATGGGCCGGTAATGAACGGTATATTGGAAGCCGGGATGTTAACGAGCGGCTTCTGTGCTGTAATATCAATGAACCTTACTGGATGCTACTGAAACAATGTGTTAGTAATACAGTGAGGTTATAATAATGCAAGGAGGTTATGGTCCGGCGTGTTAATAATACAAGGAGGTTATGGTCCGGCGTGCTGATAATACAAGGAGGTTATGACCCGGTGTGTTGATAATATAAGGAAGTTATGACCCGGTGTGTTGATAATATAAGGAAGGTATGACCCGGTGTCTTGGTAATATAAAGAGATTATGACCCGGTGTGTTATTTAACCTGGATGTTGTGAGCCTGGATCTTTTCGTGCCTTCTCATGAGCCGGAGTGTGGATGGTTCCGGGTTCTCAGCGAGTCGGGCTGTTATAGGTAAGTTGTTTCTTACACGGGTTGTGAATCAGCCTGGCATTTTAAGAGCTGGGATATTATTCTATAACTCGATATTTTAGGAGCCAGTGATGCAATGAACCGCGGTGTCATAGCCCAAGATGTTATAAGCAGGGATGTTTTGGGGCTGAGAGGGCCCTAGACCCAGGACGCTCTTGCGCCAGGGGTGTCTGCATATGTCTCGCCGGGGTTAGAAAGCGCTATATGAATGCAATATTTCCACTCCCCTATGCTGGTATGCAGGCTCGTCTGCAGGCCGCCAGAAGCCCCGGCTCACTACTCCAGCAGGAGGGGATGGGTCCCTCATGTAATACATGCGTCTCCTCATAAAATGTATATATAGACTAACGCTAACCGCTGCTGTGGGAGCGGATACGTTATCGCGTCAGGCGTCCAGACGGAAATCAGTAGGCAGTTGACAAGCCCTGACACACTCATCTTCTGCAGCGCTTCCACGCCCTCACTTCGAGGCGCTTTAACACTAACACTCTCCAAAGGCGGCAGCTCCCACCCAGTCTGAGAGTGCGCAAAGTGGGTGTGTACTTTGACGTCTCTACCCAATGCATACGGTGTACCCGGAGCAAATGATTCATACAAAAATAATAATAAATATTGAGGATTTTGTTTGGTGGTTGATTTTATTACTGTTTCGTTATTGACGTTATAGTTCTAATTATATTATTATTATTATCATGATCGCATCACGTCGCGCCAGGTGCCCCGTGCTGAAACGCGAGTGGACTCTGCCGCGTGGCCTCTGCCGCGAGCCGTCGGACAGTAAACAGCCAGCGCGCGCTGCTCCAGATGATAAACAGTGTAATGAGTTTGTAATGAGATTAGGGTCTGGCCCGTCCCGCGCGCTGCCTGCCCGCGTCCCTCTGCAGCAGTTCTGTGGGGTGGTCGGTATTGCCGTAACAGCAAACAGACCCCCTTGCACCCCAACCAGTTGATCGCGTGGCCCTGATCCCTGACCCCTCCTCTTTGTGATCTGGCGCAACGCTTTACGGTCTGAGCCAACCCGAACCCCCTCCTATTCACCCCTCCCACCTCCTCACACTCCATCCCGCTCCCCCACCCTCAATTTACCACTCGGAGGCAGAAAGCCCTCCCGGGGAGCACGCCCCCACACCCAGGGACATGCACCAGAGTACAGCTCCAGTGCGCAGCCATCAATCACAGACAGAAAGAGTTCCCATCAAAGCCCAGCCCAAGCAGGGCTGGGTTCAAAGGCGGGGGCGGCAAATCCATCATTTCGGGCCTTGCTAATATCAGGAAGTGTCTGCCCGAAGCTGGCCCCTTACTGGACTCAGGGCCTCCTCAGAGCCAGGATCTGACTTGAGCCGCAAGGGGGCGCCCCTTTGGTACCCGCGGTCAGCGGTGCACTGTGCCCAAGGACGAGCAAACAGTGCCCTTTGCACCAGCAAACTCGTGTCCCCGCCTTTCAGCGCGGGTCTTAGTACAAGCGCTAGTCTCACACAGAATGGCACTGGGGACTGGAGGTACTCTAGAGACAGAAGTGCATAAATCCACACGTGGAAGGTAAAACCAAGCTTAAATCACAAAAGACGAAAGACACAATATGAAGAGTAACATAATGACAAGGAAAGAAAGAGGACATTAAACTGAAAACATACACATCGCTGACTCAGCACAAAAAGAAGAGAAACACAGCACGCAGAAGATGCAATAAATAGCATAATACATAGCAGAGGATATAGACAATGTCACCTAAGAAAAAGTAACATAATAGAACTCATAAAATATAATAACGAAATCATCAGATACAGAACTTAACATAAAGCACAATAAAACGTGTACGTGTAATATGGTACGTTCAATGGCATAACAACATACACCAGCGTAAGATATAGCAACAGAAAGCGAGACACTGTTAATAACATAACACTAAAATGATAAAAAGAAAGCCTAAGGGTTCGGGTTCACAGCAACATAATACGACATAGACCGTCACCAGATAAAATATGACATCAGATATGTCACACCATATAAACGATCTAAAATATCACAGCACATCATGATTAAAGCATAACAACATAAAAACAACAACTCTGTTTGAAAATAAAACGTGGACATCTCAGTGGCTGGCAAAGTAGGCAACTCCACAGGGGCCCCGCCTTCCAAAGGGGCCCCTTGGCAAAGGGCCAGTTCTCGCTTTCTCTCACTATCATTGCTCTCTGTATCTGAACCTCTCTCCCTCTCCTCTCTGCCGCTGTCGCTGCTTCTCTCCATACAGTGACATTTTAAGGATTATTGGTCGTCGCGCGAGACACATTGCAGCTGTTTTGTGTGAAAGTTTGAATACACCATAGTACCGATAGGCATCCTTCAGGTTTGTAATATGCATGCTCGAGTTATTGAAAAACAGGCAATAAAACTCAAAGTTGTTCCGATCAGGGAGGCTCAACCTGTTTCTTGTCCAGGGCCCTGAAACTCCTTAAGATGACACTGACCAGACTCAGCAAGAAGGCTCACAACACTATATATTACGCAGAAGATTTTAAGGATGGCACGTGTGTCCCATGTGGAGTTTCTCGTGTGCACCTCGACTGTGGTGGGGATACCATTGTGATGTATGTTTTGTGGGGTCTAAACCTGGCGGCAGCTGGTATCGGCGCAGACTGGTTGTTTATCCCTTTTAATGGCCTTGCTTGGATGGCGGTTTGGCTAGCTCCTTTCCTCGGTCGCGCGCCGGCAGGTTTTTAAAGTCGAACACTAATGATCATGGATGGAAACGTTTTAGGTTTCGATCCTTTTAATGAGCGCGTTTGTTGTATGTGTGTTTTTTTCCCATCTCGCTCGTTTTATCGAGTATTAATAGCGAAGTGTTTCAGCATCGCTCATTTTAGTGGTGGTGCTGGCATGTGTGTTTTTTAGTCTCTCTCCTTTTATTTACTGCTGTGTCTGAGGAGGCTTTCTGCCTCCCTCTTTCATTGGTCGCGCAGCGAGAAAGTTTTTAGACTTGTGAAAACTGCTACTGACCTGAAACTCCTTGTAAAAACGGCGGAGAGGGGGCGCGGGGCGTTGGGTGTATTTTTATTGCATTTTGAGTGCCTATCGTGTAAAACTGCAGGTTTTCTTGATTGCTAACGCGTCGAGGTATGTCTCCACAGTCCCAGGCTGAGGGGGTCGCCCTGGCCAGCAGCGCTGACAAGGAAGAACCACCGTCCCCCAGCCCACCCTCCAGCCCCTCCGTCTGCTCGCCTCCCTCCTCCTCGTCGTCCGCGCCCTCCACCGGCAAGAACATCTGTTCCAGCTGCGGCCTCGAGATCCTGGACCGATACCTGCTGAAGGTACAGTGTGGGTGGGCGGTGAGTGGAGGGGGCGTTGTCACTAAAGTGGGGCATGTTTGGGAACGCTTGCAAACAATAATAACCCATGAGCACGTGACCCCTGCGCCCCGGCGCGAGGTGGGCTCTTAGGACTGATGCGCTTGTTTTGAATCTAATGCTTCTAGTCCCAGTTTCACCCACTTGAATACAACTGTGTGATCTTGGCCAAACTGTAAACGTGGGAAACCGCTTAGCCCCCATTCAGCAGAAATTGGCAGAGCTCAGAAAAGAAACGAACTCTCAAAATAATAATTGAAGTCAGCGGTGTGTCCCGGTTTTACTAAAATTACCAAACACCGAACCAGTCATTATTCATTGACAGCCAGTCGGGATTACTTCTTCCCCTTAAAATAAACTGGTATTTTTAGAACAGGAGATACATTGAAGAGCGCGGACAGATTAATTGAGGCAATGAAATATTGTGTACCTTTAGCGCCTCGAGACAACTGCGCTTTACGAAAGAAATTACCAATATCTGACAATGAATAAACCAATAACACCCCCGAAATAACCAATATTATAACGAGAATAGTATTTATTTTAAGTATCGTTTGGTGGTCACACTGTCTCCGCGAATGTAATACTTTCAGGAGCAATAAATGTGCACCTTCAGTAAATCGTGATCGTCCCCACGTGGCCGGCTGGCTGAGTGTTGTCTGCGCCACAAAAACAATCATTTTATCCCCAAGAAATTACATTTCTTCCGTTCCCGGAATGTCGTAGTTAAAAACAGCAGAACGTGGCCAGTAATTTCCCCCGTTTTTATGTCAATCCTCGCACTGATTCGCTGAAACTGTCAGTTCACAAATATATTTAATGAGCTTCAGAGTCCACGTGCTCACGGCTGGACGCATCTGTCCATCTATGTCAACTATCAGAGCAAGCGAACAGCGCAAAGCGCCCAGCAGCGCACAAACACCAACGCACGCTATGACAAGTGCATTATGAGCCAGTGGGAATTAAAGGGAAATTCTCGGTAAATAGCGCAGGGAAATATTTCTGGAAGGGAAAAATAAAGGGTACATTTCAACGCGTTTTAAAAGGCATTTATTTATTTATTTATTTGGGGTTTTGTAAAGCACAGATTCCTCATCAAGGCGCTAACATGACAACCAGGCTGTAAGGTTTCAAAGCTGTAAACCCCTTGGTTCATGCTCTCTATGCACTCGGCCAATGTTTTATTACAAATTAAATTAAGTTTACAGCTAGGCTTTAATAAATAAATCGTCAAACAGAAAAAAAACTGCACACTATAATTCGATTTGCACTCCATTTCTGCGTGAAGAGGTCGAATGAGTGTATAAAAAATGTGATTCCTTTGAGTACATCTCTAATGGAAGGTCTTATTCGATTTAACTGTTCGGGAAGGTAAAATACCAAATGATGCACATGTAATGGGTGTTTTCACAATGATGCGGGGAGATAATCACAGTCTGCATCGCCTCTGACCTTCGATGTCAAAACAAGTTTAAATAGATAAACCACGAACAATCATAACGGCAAAAGGTAACGATAATAATACGTGTTGTTATAATTATTTAAAAAAAAACAATAGTGTTAAAAGTATTTAAATAAACGTGACGGTGCTTTCTGCACCACCCCAGTCCCCCTTTCACACTCCCTCAGAGGGATGATGGTTTCTGCAAAGTTTTGAAATATTAAATAAGCAAATAGTCCAAAATCATAACAAAGTAAGTATAGAATATACGCTAAAAACACACACACACACACACACGACACACAAAAAGCGATACAGTTTACAGAAACACATCTTTTGGCACAAGGCTGAAATGAGCTCAAGCAATTGGAAGAAAAATAACAGCAGTGATATAAAAATAAAATGATAAAAAAGAAAAGTAAACAACAACCCGTCTTCTTAATTCTAGAACTGCCAGCTGATTTGCTACTGTTATTAGTAATAAAGGCGCTACAACTGTCCTTCTTGCATAGCTCCTCGCACCCGCCCGAGACGCGTTGGCGCTGTGCACTGCCTGTAACAGATCGCCTGGGCTGACGTACACATTGCTTCCTGTTCCAGGTGAATAACCTTATCTGGCACGTGCGGTGCCTGGAGTGCTCGGTGTGCCGGACCTCGCTGCGGCAGCACAACAGCTGCTACATCAAGAACAAGGAGATCTTCTGTAAAATGGACTACTTCAGGTAAGGCACGCGCCCTTCCGGGGCTGCTGCATGGGTCTCGCGATAGCCTCGGTGTGGATGCTCTCCGTGTGCAGGGGTGCTGACATCCCCTGGGCCTTGCACGGAAATGTTTATACCAAAGTGGGGTAGCGGAAGAGTCGCTAAGCACTGGGAACGCATTGTTGGATGGACGCGATGGGAGCAGAGGGCGCCGCCATCTTGCAAACACGAGCATCTCATAGAGCGCACGAAGTGATGTAAAATGAACAGCGAGGTTTACATGTACTCATGCATATTGTTGTCATGTGGAGACACAACTAGACTCCAGCAGGCCTCACTGTACCTGCTGTGTGTATCCCGTCATTTCACCATTTGATGAAAACTTGCTAGGACCTAGGCCTCGGCTGTCGCCCTCTCCCTTGTTTATTGGCCAGTGCTTGAATGTGCTGTCTGATGAGGTGTTTCACTTAGACTCCCGGCATTTCGTGGTACCTGGATGCCACGAGTTGTTTCACAGTTGGCTGTTGAATTTCTTATTTCCGCCTTGGACACGATGCGTTCTGTGGTTGATTGAATAGAATGGAACCTGCGGATACTATAGTTGACGCATACAGACGATCTGAGTAAATATGCCTTTTGCCTCTGTCCTGCTTCTGTTTTACGGATCATCATTTGTTTTGTATTCGATATATATGTTAACGTGTATGTACTAATGCTTCTTTTAAATGTGTACATTCACCATGTATATATACATTTCTCACTCTCTCTCTCATATATATATATCTATATTTGTATATAGATATATATATATGTGTGTGTGTATGTCTGTGCGCATATAATAATATAATATATGGAAATGCAGAGGTTCCAATAAGCATGTGTCATTGCATGTTATCAATGACCACTGTCCTCACATGCATGCGCTGTACACATATCTTTAATGCTGAACGATGTGTATGTCGAAGAGTCCTCATGACTATTAGGAGAGTTCATTTTTTCGCCTGTTTAAAGTAAATGGAATATGCTGTAAATAGAGTTTGTCTCTTGTGAGTTTTGCTGGCCTGGTAATAAACTGGAATTGGGACATGCGCTGTTGGGATGAATATGTGTACTTTACAGTTGCTCTAAGTGACTTGTGTTAGGGGCTCAATTTCTTTTCATCAACATAGGACAAACACACACATAGCAGAAGCCTGTGTGTTTTGTTGCTTTTATTGCACAAAATACGCTGGTATAAAAACCCATATTTCACAGGGAACTGTGAAAAACATTTCACCGTTTCCTGTTAAATATGTTTTTTATTATCACGACAGCCCCAAACTACTCTCAGCAGCTTTGCCACCATCAGGGTTACTAGGATGATGTGGCGTGGTGGAGCAAATTATGTAGCAAAGTTATTTAAAATATGCATAAAAAATGCAAATGATGCGACGCATTCTTTGGAAGTATTATTTTCAACCATTTGAGGTAAACCATTTTTCTGAAATCTGCAAATGATGGAAATTATGTGATAAATGCAATGATTCAGCAAGCACTGAAACCGGAGAACTGCACAAATCCACTGGTCCTCGCTATTCCCATTGTTTTTTATTAAAAATGCATTCAAGAAATGTAAACAAAACCCAAATATTCTTATTCCAATCAGTAGACAACATTATTGGCTTCACTTTGGAAAAAAAATAAATTCTCTCAAGCTAAATTCTCTAAAACAAACATGTAATATAAAAATACTTCATGGGTAGTATGAGTAATATGCTCCTATATTGCCATTTTTGGGTTATGATAACATTTACAAACCACTTCTGCCTTGTGGTTTATAATTTCATCAGAGCACTTCATTGGCTGTATTGAATCATATTAGATGATTACGCATGTATTTTCACGCGCACAAACACACACACACACACACACACACACACACACACATTACATGAGTAAAATTCAAATATGGTCCAATTCTGCAACAAGGTTTTTAGGTGATGATATATATCTCAAAACAATACCTTTTGAGGCTTAAAGTGCTAAATAAATTATGCAACCAAGAAAGCAGAGAACTCTGGGTAGTTCCCAAGTGTAGGCAGAGAGCATCCTCAACACCAAGGACATTCTGAATCTGCTCACGTCAAAGCAGCACACACAGTGCCTGGAGTGCTAAAAGGCTTGTGTTATTTTTCAGCTCGGCGAGTATGGCTCTGTGCTGATCCTATGTTTATAAACTTTGCTAGAAAAACAGACATTTGAGGTGAGCAGATTCAGAGTGTCGCTGGCGTTGAGGGTGCTCCATGTAACTACCTAGAGACTTCCCTTGATATGTGTGTGTGTGCGTGTATATATAAATATACATATATATATATATATATAGATACACGTTCCTGAACAGCTCCCTTATCATCACCCACTTAAATTCCAAATTACCAATGGGAAGGCAGGAAAACGGCCCAGTCAGTAAGAGATTGCTTCAATGTGTTTATTGATTTCTTCTTTTTACAAGCCAAATGCATCGTGCATAGCAACAAAGAGGCCTACGTATTTTGGGTGGAGCCTTCCACTGGGTCATAGAGTGGTCAATTCAACATCTACATGAAACCCCTCGCTGCCATCGCACGCCAACACAACCTCAACATCATTTCCTACGCCGATGACACCCAGCTGATTCTCTCCCTCACCAGAGACACCGACACCGCCAAAGCCAGCCTACACGAAGGGATGAAAGACGTCGCAGAGTGGATGAACATCAGCCACCTGAAGTTGAACACGGACAAGACAGAAGTCTTCATCCTGGGACCGTCGCCCTCCGCATGGGACGACTCCCGGTGGCCCCCGGCCCTAGGCACCGCACCCAAGCCAACGTACCACGCACGCAACTTGGGCGTCATCCTGGACTCCTCCCTTTCGATGACTAGACAAGTCAACGCCGTCTCCTCATCCTGCTTCCACAACCTCCGCATGCTCCGCAAGATCTTCCGATGGATCCCGACCGAGACCAGGAAGACTGTCACCCAGGCCCTCGTCACCAGCAGACTAGACTACGGAAACACCCTCTACGCCGGTACAACAGCCAAGCTACAGAAAAGACTTCAGCGTATCCAGAACGCCTCCGCCCGACTCATCCTGGACGTCCCCCGTCGCAGCCACATCTCGAGCCACCTGAGAGACCTGCACTGGCTCCCTGTCAACAAGAGGATCACGTTCAGACTCCTCACCCACGCACACAAATCCCTCCACGACCTAGGCCCAAAGTACCTCAACGACCGCCTGACCTTCTACACGCCCACCCGCCTGCTACGATCCGCGAACCTCGCCCTCGCCGTCGTCCCTCGCATCCAGAGAGCCACCGCCGGAGGAAGATCCTTCTCCTACCTGGCGGCTAAGACATGGAACTCCCTGCCCGTCCGCCTGCGGCTAACCCATGACCAACTCGCCCTCAGGAAACAGCTCAAGACCTGGCTGTTCGAGCAGTAGCAGACCCCCTCCCCCTAGCGCTTGAGACCCTTCCGGGTGAGTAGTGCGCGATATAAATTCCATGATTGATTGATTGATTGAGTGTCAACTGCCCTGTTTCCCACCACCTCTACTTAAAATTAAGCACTAGACCACATATATTACTTCCTGTAAGGACAACGATGAACAATTTCTGTTGGAACACAATTATTTTGAAAAAATCAAATGTCATATTATCTTCTCTGGTTTCTCTACATTATTGGTTCATAGAATAACAATGCAAAATTACTGTAAAGTACTGTAAAGGGCAGTAACATCTAGACTCAAATTACAGAATTATTGTAAAGTGCATTCATCATATTCTGAAAACTAATTACATTACCATTTTTGTGGTGTCTCTATCTATTGATTAACATTCATTTAACATTTACAATGTGTTCAGTTTGTCCTATTTATACAGAGGATTCAAGCTATTGGGATCCATCACGAAATTCCTATTTTTTTAATAACTATTAGCTCATATCATTCCAATGTTTTTTAAAGAGACTATTCCTAAAAGAAAATCTTGACACATGTACAATCTAGAATAACTGCCCTGTTTCTATTTAGTTTAATTCAGAAAAGCTTGCAACTAATTCTATACATGATCTACAAAAAATAATATACTACCTACAAGTTCAGGGTGTAGTACATCACAAATCCATTAAAGTGCTGGACTGTTTTCTATACACCATGTTCCTAAAAATAAGATACATCATATATTTTCCTTGAATTAGTATTCATAAAAAAAATTAAAGTGCATGGCGCTTCAAGATAAAGTCCTATCCTCACTTCAATGCAATACACTGATGTTAAAGTGCTTCTCATAAAGTGCTAAGATGTTAAAGTGCATCAGAAAGGTAAAAACAAACAAAAACTAGTTTTTCTGTTGTATTATCCTTTACCTTTGGTTTTGCATTATTGATAAAAGAAACATCATAGACAATATTATAAATAATCCTTCTTCAAGTCAAAAAATCTTTATTTTGGTCAATATGACCTCAAAAGTACAGATACAATACACATTGATACATAAAAAGATACATCAAAGATCAATTACATATGGTTAAAAGAAAAATAAATAAATAAATAGGAAAATCAAATTCCATGCTCAGTTAAAAAATGCCTACAAATCTTATAGATTCACAAAGGGAGGACAAAAAGGAGCGAGGATCACAGAGGGTTATTCAAGGCAAGGAACAAGGATTCACCTTTGGAAAGTGCATAATGCAAATAAATAAATAATTTACTTAAAAAGGATTTCTAAAAAAAAGATGACCAATATTCTTTACTACAGATGATAGGTCCTAGCACTAAGAGCCCCCTACAATGCAGGCTACTTCTGCACATCATTTTTTCTCTTTTACAATAATTGCAGGAGTAGATTGATAAATTACAATTTTCCTATAGCATGATTAATGGGTCAATGAACATGCTCAATATAATCTAATCATATTAAAAACAGGGCCTAATTTTAAGACTGACGAGAAAAACACACCCTGGCTCGATTTTAGGGGTGTTTTTATGAATATCCTATGTGTACACCACATGGAAAATAGGAAACCTGCCACTAAGTAAACAATCGGGATACTGCAAGCATTTTTCAGTATCCTGAAAGCCTCAGAGCAACGTCTAGTACCAAGGTTCCTACAGATTTGGACCAGCCATCGTTTTCTTGCCTTGTAGTAGCCAGGACAGCTAAAAAACACGTGAAGTACTGACTCTTCTGGACAATCGCATGCCGGGCACCTCAAAACTTGCAAACCCCCCCAGTTGTATGTAAAACAACGGAGAGGCAGAACCCCACGCCTAAACTGGAAATAAAGCTTTCTATCAACTGCCGGCTTGATGTCATCTAGGGCCGGCTCAAAGCTAAACCTATCTTTGATATCTAAAAAGGCTGAGGTTACCTTGCCTACTCGGGGGCAACTATAAACCTGTGCCATTTTGTACTCTTCATAATGGGCCTTTAGTGATTTCCTGGGGAGTGAAGAGCAGGCAGACTCAGGATCGGCCCAAAGTTCCCCCAGTCCCATACTGACCAGCATATGCTTTATGTCCGCGAGCCATGGGAGTTTGGCAGCCCCCCTTAGGTTCATTACTTCTCTTATTTCCTCCCTGTATGATAAGAGTTCTGGGGTGACCCTCAGGCGACGCCAGTACACTAAGGGTTTAAAATTGGTTACATCAGCAATTGCCATAAGGCCCAGGTCTAATCGGAGTGGAATTAACGGTGTGCTCCGTGGGAGCTTTAACAGCTGTCTCAGGAAGTTGTTCTCTACCCGTGTTAGGTTCTCTGGTCTTGTGTAGCCCCAGAGTTCTGCACCTTATTGATGAATACAAGCCCCAGCTAGGCCCGCAAGAGACAAGGGTTCGCTCTTCTGTAACGAAATCTATAAGGAAGTTGGCACGGAAACTGCAAAGTACAAAGACAACGTTTATTAACCCTTAAGGGTGGTCCTACAATCCACACAACACTCTTCAGTATTGCAAGGAGTAGCACCCCGAACTTGCGTACACAGTCCCCTTTTATACACAACAGAGGGGCTCATGAGTGGGTGGATACCACATGGAGTCAAAGAACATTACCATTTAGGGTCATTCTCGATACCAAATCAATACATGGGCGGAGTTAACACACTCCTTAGGCCCGTGAAAACACATGGTCAAGCAAAGCTAATTATAACAGATGTGGTCAAGTCTGGGCATGCGCCAGATGGACAAGAGAGAGCTATTTATAACTGTTGCTAGGCAGATTACAAGAGCAACTAACACAGAGGTCGGACTCTCCTCGTGGTGAACACATGGCAGCATGTCAATACAAAATGGAGTCCGGACTTCAGCCAACATAAGGAGGAAAACACGATAAAGGGGAAACATTAATGTTTTCAGTAAATGCTTAATCACATTCTGCCTTAATTTACAACAGACGACCCTTTCAGCATTTACTGAAGACATCCGGTTTCCAAGAATAATCATCGTATATGTCAATTATCATCATTCCTTTAACCTCTTTAGCTAGACCCTTCTGACGGGTAACATCGGCAATAGCTTTCTTATCTGGAATGCAAAATGAAATGCATACGGAACAGCACAATGGTCCACATTGAATACACATACAAAAAAGGAACAGAATTGCTACAATAATACAGAGACCAGTTAGAACCTTCCAACCCCAGGCAGTAATCAACGCCCAAAACCATCCAGAAAAGGACCAAGTGCCGTTTTCTGTGTGGATTTCAGATGCTATTTTATGCAGCTTATTAATGGCGTTATAAACGGATGGCGTATGATCAGGGATGAACACACAGCAGCTACTTCCAATAATTTTACAGGCTCCTCCTCGATCAGCTAGCATCACATCCAATACCATACGATTCTGCAATGCAACAATCCTGGTTATCTGTAATTCTTCCGTAAGATTCCCAAGAGCAGCAGCAGTCTGATTAGTCACAGCTTCTACCACTCTCGTTAATCTCCGGATCTTCCTACTATTCAGAGCGGCTCCAACAAAGAAAAACAGTCCTAAGTTGAAATCAATATACTGTTGCAAACTAGTATCGGTTTGATCCACCTCATTAATAGATAGAGTACGTTTATATCTATTTACAGTCACATTATTCAGCAATTTCAAATCCTTATGGTATGACGCGGGTGCTAGAAATACAGGAGGTAATAGGAATGATACATAGCATACCCCAGACCACCCAGCCGGCAAACGGTAATAACCTTTATTTCCACATACAAAATAGGTATTATGGGATGCTAGGAAGGTGCTATTATTTAACCCATCAATGTTTAACACAGTTATACAATCACTGACACCAACAGGGATAAAACCCACACTCTGGACACACAGGTCCGCTTGGGCTTGGGCCACTTGGATCACAAATTTTTCCTTTCCCACAGTGTCTCTGGTATTCGTGAAGATATAGGGAATGGATTCATTGTCCGGTCGGTACTCTTCCCATTCCCAAATTGTTCCATTTGCTTGTGGATATCCATTTCTGTCCTGATGACATTCTTTATTAAGTCTGAAAAGCAATCGTCCCACTGTCGGTTTTCGAGTGGCAAACAACAGAGTGTACCATGCTCTACAAGAGCCATTGTGAGAGAAAGGAAGGGGTATGAATGGCGTACCTCCTTTCTTCTGATGGGCTGGCATCATCCCACATATCCAACAGTTCGTAGCGTTCGTAGCAACGTGGGTGTGATGCAGCATCTGAATAAAAGTGTTATTCAAATAGGATTGTCGATGCTTCAACTCTTGGTATGGCAATGTATAAAAGTAGTGCTCCGCAGGCACTGGAGTCGTCAACACAAGTGTCTCTCGGGCAGGAGTTGCCTCCTCCACAAACCATGTGGTTATACCAACGATAGCTACTGTTAGTATGAACCCCAACGCACAAATGATTTTCTTCTTTTCCATGTCAAAGGAAACAATACCCTGGTATCTTCCTGAAACTAAAAGTCTGTCAGAACTCTTCCCCTTGGGCAGCGGTTGATTTCTTCACCAGCGGGCCAAGACGGGTGTCGCTACACTAATGCAGGGCTGATCCCCCCCCCTTGCCTCATCGGCTCTCCGTTTCACTAACCCAAGGGCCGTTCTGACAGTATGTCCCGGTACTGGAAACCTCACTTCCTTGGTCGCAGATGATATCGCCTTCCTCCAGAAGTCGTGTGGTCCGAAAAGAGCTCCTCCGTGTCGTTTGGCTCTGCAGCACGGCCTGTCTCTGCTGCTAAGATGTCTCGTTGATCGGTCAGCACGGCAGATTCCACCAATCCGGGCGGTACCTTTCGACAGTGCAAGGAATGGATCCAATTCTTCCTGTTCGAGACTCGCACTGCCGTCCTCGTTGCAAGAAGAACTTGCTCAGGTCCGACCCATCTCGGCTCCAAACTGTTCGTTCTGTCGAAAACCTTCAGCATGACATGATCCCCAGGCCGGAGACCATGTCCTTCACCGGTAGACCGATCAGGGAGCGCCTCTCGGACCTGTTGATGAATAGAAACCAAGTTATCCGTTAACTGTGCCAGATAATCACTCATCATCACACAAGGTACATCATACACAGCCTTAGGTCTTGGTGGACCCCAAATATTCATTGGGCGTCCAAATACAATCTCATAGGGTGTAAGGCCGGTTCGAGAGTGTGGCACCGACCTAATTGACAATAACGCCAGTGGCAAAGCGTCTGGCCAAGTCAAAGACGTTGAAGCTTGAATTTTGGCGATCTTAAGCTTCAGTGTACCATTATATTTCTCAACTAGTCCTGCAGACTGAGGGTGGAACACGGCGTGGAACTTCTGGGTGATGCCTAGGCCCTTCAAGACATACCTTATAACATCCGCTACAAAGTGAGGGCCATTATCACTCCACAGAAGTCTACAGACGCCGTATCGGGGGAAAAACTCTTTCAGCAATAGCTTCGCTGTAGTCATTGCAGTATTGTCTTTCGCAGGGTACGCCTCGACCCATTTACTAAAGGCGCAAACCACTACTAGAACATACTTCAAATTGTTACAGCGCTCAAGCTGGATGTAATCCATCTGCAGAACCTCAAAGGGTGCAGTGGGTGTCGCAAATCCTCCTGCTGGAGTTCGCGTGCCTTTCCCTGGGTTATACTTCAGACAGATCATACAGGTCTGCACCACCCTCTTTGCCGTGCTAGCAATCTCTGGATGCTCCCAGACTTGGGTAAGCAATTTCACAATCGCGGAAGCTCCAACATGTGCTAGCCCATGTGCCATCTGGACCATAGGTTGTACAAAAGCCGTGGGTAATTTCCATCTATCCATCTGCTTATTTCTCCAGCAACCCTCGTCATCCAGTTCTCCTTCGCTAGCCCATTGTTCCCGCTCTTTGTCAGAAGCGGTCTTTTGTATTTCTCGCACTTCCTCCTTCGCATCATGCCATCTCTCCACCTGTGACTTCACTACATACATGGCAGTAGTACCGGGCTGCATCGCAGTCTCCCGTGCTACTCGATCCGCTAACGCATTCCCTTCTCCAACCTTATCAACCACTTTCCTATGGGCGCTACACTTAACAATGGCAATTTTCTTTGGGTATGTCAATGCAGTTAAAAGATTGTGGACTAACTCCCCATGCATTATCTGCACCCCATGTGACGTTAGAAACCCTCTCTCCTTCCAGAGTAGGCCGAAATCGTGCGCTACTCCGAAGGCATAGCGGCTATCTGTGTAAACATTCACACACAATCCTGTGCTGAGCTCACACGCTCGTGTTAACGCTATCAGTTCCGCTGCTTGAGCTGATTTCTGTGGTATGCGTGCTGTCTCCACTATCGTCCGCAACGTGGTAATTGCATACGCTGCTGAAGCCGTACCATCTGGTAGCTTCAGACATGATCCATCCACCCACAATTCTCCATCTACCTCTGAAAAGGGCGTATCCTGGAGATCAATACGACCCTTTGTTTGTTCCTCAGTCACAAGAATACAATCATGCGCTTTCTGTGCCTCAGGCTGGGTCTCGGGATATGGCAACAATGTGGCCGGGTTTAATGTCACGCACCTTTTTAACGTAATATGAGGAGCCAAAAGCGTCAGCTCATATCCCGTTAAACGGGCACTGGTCAAATGCTGCGTCTTTGTTTGATTAAGCAGGGCATCCACAGCATGGGGAACTAACACCAACAATTTATGGGACAACACAATTCCTTCACTTTGGCGTATTGACACAGCTGTCGCCGCTACCGAGCGAAAACACCCCGGCAATGCTCGGGCGACAGGATCAAGTACAGCCGAAAAGTATGCACAAGGGCGCTGCTTATCACCGTGCATCTGTACTAAGACTGACAATGCACATCCATCTTTCTCATGCACATACAACGAAAAGGGTTTTGTATAATCAGGGGTCCCTAACACTGGTGCTGAACAAAGGGCCTGTCGCAATTGCTGAAAAGCAGCATCACACTCATCTGACCAAGGGATTGGGATAGGCGTGTCTTTTGTCAAGAGCGCTAGTAATGGCTTAGCTATGTGTGAAAACCCCAATATCCACTGTCTACAAAAAGAAACGAGGCCCAAAAATGCACGCACATCCTTCTGCGTGGATGGCCTCGGTGTGTCCAAGATTACTTGGATACGATCTGGTGTGAGTGCACGCCCCTCCTTAGACAAAAGGTGACCCAAATAAGTCACCTTTGGTCTACAGAATTGCAATTTCTTCCTAGAGACCTTGTGATTGTGGGATGCTAAAAAGGAAAGTAAGGCTATCGTGCTTTTCTCGCACAACTCCAGGGTGTCAGCCGCCAACAGGATGTCATCGACATATTGAATGAGGGCGACCCCCTCGAGTAAAACAAAGGAATCCAACTGTCGCTTCAAGGCCTGACTATAAATACTAGGGCTTTCTGTATAGCCTTGGGGAATTCTACAAAAACGATAAGATCTATTGTTTAATGTGAACCCAAAAAGAAATCGGCTATCAGGGTGAATGGGAATAGAAAAGAAGGCATTTTTCAAATCAATCACTGAGAACACGGTCGCCGTAGGCGGGACCAAGGTAAGCAACGTCGTGATATCGGAAACCACCGGGTACTGAGGTATCACGATCTTATTTACCTCCCTCAAATCAATTATAAACCGATAGACTTTTGCATCCGTGTCCTTTTTCAGAATAGGGAGAATCGGACTGTTACAGATATTATAGGGAACTTCTTCCACTACTCCTACTGCGATCAAATCCTGTACAATCTGTATGAGAGCTTCCTCGCCCTCCTGGGAAATACGATACTGTGGGAGGCGTGGTAGCACCGCCCCCTCCTGGACACTAATGTGGACCGGAGGAATCACCATTTGTCCCACATCTGTGTCCGAAGTCGCCCATAAAGCTCGGGGGAGGGTAGCCAACAACGCATCCTCTGATATCGTACACATCCGCCCAGACCGGGGGTAGTTGTCATTCAAGATCACCCTCACACCCTCAGGGGAGCAGCGGATTGTAGCCCTAAAGTACTTTAACATATCAAGGCCCATAATGTTATCCGGTGTGTACGGAGCAAGCAGAAACGGACAAGGCGCAGAAAAACAATCAACTTTAAACGCAAGGGGCTGTGAAAGAGGGCTTCGGGAGAGTGTACCGTCAAACCCTACCGATGTAACTATTGAGCCGGATGGGGGAGCCCCCGGAACCAAGTACCTAGACAATGCACTACGTGTCGCTCCTGTATCCACTAGGAACTGATCAGTAGAACCTAAAACCTCAGCCGATACATAAGGACCCGTCTGATCGACCGGCACCTCAACTGATTCGGACCCCCATCCTACGCATTCCTATGCATGCTGAGAATCATGATATCCCGAATGATCGATGTCCGATACATGATACTGATGCTGGCGATCGAAAACGTTTGAGCTATCTCGGTGCTGCCCGGCAGTGCCGAAACGAACATCATCGTTAGAATTTCCTCTAAAGTTCGAGAAACCCCCTCTACCTCTCTGGCCACCCGGAGTGTGCCCCTGCCGCGAAGCACGCAATGCTGGGCACTCCCTAGCCCAATGGCCCAACTGCTTACAGTACGCACATTGGTTCTTATTCAAATCAGATCGGCCCGAAGGGGGACCATAAGATCCGCCCCTTCCCCTATTATTATTACCCCGGCGGGGCGGGCCATATACTTGTGCTAACATCACTTTGGTTTTGAGATCTTTCGATTTCTTCTCCTCCTGGCCCTTCGCCTCGTGCTCCTGACGCTCATAATACTGAGCGATGGTCAGAAGGGCCGTCGGTGTCGCGGAGGACCAAGAACTCTCACTCGCTTTTAACCGGGCCGCAACTGCCGGCAGCAGATTGGCCACATATTTGTCCGCGAAAAGGTGGCGGCCTGTGTCGTCGGTAAGCGACTGGCCACTAAAGTCATGGAACGTTTCTTCGAAGCGCGTGAAGAAATCTGCAACTGACTCATCAACTTTCTGCTTACATGCCGCTAACATATTCCAGTCAATCTTTTTAGGGGGGATTATTGTTTTCAATTTAGCCACAATAGCAGCAGGGAGATCTAGAATATTCTGGGGTGGTTTCTGTGCAGGCTTCCGCTCCCTATCCTCATCCTCAAGGTCAGACCACCGGGCCTTGAAGGCAACCGCATCATCTACCTTCCGGACAGAGCGCCACGTATCCGGCGGTAGGATAAGGCCAAAGAACAGGTCTATATCCGCTAAGGTCATAATGCAAGAATTCAAGGCCCCCTCGACTTCTTCATAGAAGGCCGCTGGATTCTTGCGGGGGTCAGGCAATGCATTCTTTAACGCCATAACATCGGCCCTATGCCAAGGAGTATAAACCCAATTATACACAAAATATCCCCTAGCATCGGCAGAGTTAATGTCCGAGCTAGTCCCTGCTCCTTTCGGAGGGACATACAAAGGTGCCGCCTCTCGCATCGGTTTAGCATGCACTACATTATCCTTATCTGACTGGGAGGCGGATGGGTGGCCCCCTGCCGCAACTGAATCCGACCGCTTCTCCTCCTCCGCTCGTTGGCGTGCTTTCTCTCGAAGGGCCAGCACCTCGTCCCGTAAGGCGAACAGCCGCCGAGCCGCCTCAGGAGCCTTTAAGCGCACGGAAGGAAATTTGCCGAAGCTCAGCCATTTGCTCGGCCGGCAGCATGGACCGTGTGTCTACCTTACCCAAAGCCGGGTCAGAATCTTGCGGCCGCGGAGCGGATGCGCCAACATAAGGGGGCGGAGAGCGATCTAGCAAATAAAAATCATCATCAGGATTATTAAGGACAGGATAAAGCGGCTGGCGAACAACATATTGACCCGAAACTTGTAGCCTACGCTCTTTCTCTTGTCTATCCGTTTGCTCTTTGTCCTCCCGATGCTTCGCTTCCTGCGCTCGCATATGATCATTCTTCCGTTGCTCTTTATCAAACAGCGCTTTCTCACGCTTCTCTCGCTCACGCACTTCCTTCACCCATAATCGCACACACTCAAACATATCCTGACGAGCACGTCGCTTACACATACACTGTTCCACATACTCAATCTTACGTATATCAAACGATCCATACAAAGGCCATCGCAACTCAGGATCCTTCTTGGTATATTTCCTCCACAACGTGCTGTACATTATGGAAGAAAGACCATGCTTCACATACATATCCCTATTAGGAGTCCCCTCTGGGGGAGCTGGAGCAGATTCCTCAAGGTTCAGCCGGTTACCCAAACAGCAGCACCACTTACGGAGTGCGCTAAAAGCAGGCATGCTAGGAATAATGCAAAATATGCAATATTATCAAGTAAAAATGGCACTTAATCGTTGCGCCGTTCCAAGTTTACACAGCTCCGGAGAAATTTCTCCACATTACCTGCCTATATGTGTTGCAACGCATATATTTTCACAAAGACAAATTCAAAATATGACTAGTCACCATCAATCAAACTCAAATAGCCAGACCAGGCTTCAAAACTCGGAGCAAGTACCGTACAACGGTTCTTACCAATCAAGAGTCCAGGTTCCAACTGCCAAGCTCCACAATCGCCCAAACGGCTCTCACGGCAGGACCGACAGAAGAGGTCTCAGTCGATGACCGGCGCCACCCAGACGGTCAGCTCGGAAGGGAAGGAAGAAAAACCTCGGGATGCCAGGGCTAAGACGCCGCTGGCAGTGATCACGTCCCCGGCCAAACTCCTCACCTTCGTCGCGACCAATCCTTCGAGCATCCGAGTCGCCGATGAGCCCCACGTGACGGGCGCCAATTGATGAATACAAGCCCCAGCTAGGCCCGCAAGAGACAAGGGTTCGCTCTTCTGTAACGAAATCTATAAGGAAGTTGGCACGGAAACTGCAAAGTACAAAGACAACGTTTATTAACCCTTAAGGGTGGTCCTACAATCCACACAACACTCTTCAGTATTGCAAGGAGTAGCACCCCGAACTTGCGTACACAGTCCCCTTTTATACACAACAGAGGGGCTCATGAGTGCGTGGATACCACATGGAGTCAAAGAACATTACCATTTAGGGTCATTCTCGATACCAAATCAATACATGGGCGGAGTTAACACACTCCTTAGGCCCGTGAAAACACATGGTCAAGCAAAGCTAATTATAACAGATGTGGTCAAGTCTGGGCATGCGCCAGATGGACAAGAGAGAGCTATTTATAACTGTTGCTAGGCAGATTACAAGAGCAACTAACACAGAGGTCGGACTCTCCTCGTGGTGAACACATGGCAGCATGTCAATACAAAATGGAGTCCGGACTTCAGCCAACATAAGGAGGAAAACACGATAAAGGGGAAACATTAATGTTTTCAGTAAATGCTTAATCACATTCTGCCTTAATTTACAACATTATAACGCCCCTCCCCGGGCCTGGGCCTTATATATTTCAATGGCTGGGCTCACTGGTTTCTGGCTAGACTTACAAAAGACCTTCATAATGCCACCCAATGATTGTGATAATTTTAATTATGATTTTTTGATTTGTTCCCCCCAATCCATAGTTTCTGTGATTGTAATGCCGAGATAGTCAGAAGAGGAAACTCTTTCAAGGGGTTTACCATTTAAGGAGGGGTGTGCTCTTATACTTTTGGGACTGTTAAACGCCATAAATTTGGTTTTCTGTAGATTGATTTCTATTCCTCTTTCACTACAGAATGCTTCAAATTTATTGAGTACCCTCTGGATCCCCATAGGTGATTTGGATATTAGTAAGGTATCATCGGCAAACATAATTGCTGGGATTTTCCGGGAGGCTAACTTGGGTGCATCAAGGTCATTCTCGACTAATAAATAATCTATCAAGCCATTGATGTAAAGACTGAAGAGAGTGGGGGCGAGCACACAGCCCTGGCGAACACCGCGTTTGATCGGGATGGGTGCAGTTAACTTTCCATCCTTGCCAAACCTGAATTGGGCAAAGTTATCCCCGTGCAGCCGCTTAATGAGATGGGTAAGATATGTTGGAATCCCCAGCTCATGGAGGACTGTCTAAAGTTTTTCCCTTGGGACCAAATCAAAGTCTGACCTCAAGTCTACAAACATTAAATAGAGGCTGCCACCCTCTAGACACTCGGTCTTCCAATGTAGCAATTGAAGCCTGAGTATTTGGTCCAAAGTGGACAGTTTTTCCCTAAACCCTGCCTGTAAAGGGGATAATATCTCCCGTTCCTTCATCCAGGTTTGTAATCTAAACAGCAATACGCGTGCAAAGATTTTTTGCGTAATGTCTAACAGGCTAATTGATAACCATAGTGATCCACCCACAGATGTATATGTATGTCAGAATTTCCCAGGACAAAGTGTAGATCCCCACAATGGTGGAGGGTACACACTAGTTGTTAAAATACCCCTCACACACCAAAAGGGCCCTTGGTGTCATGCTTCATCATAGGGGTCTTCCCGCCCCTCTACGGGACTGGGCGTGCTACGACCTACGTGTACGTGGGAGCACTGTTATTATGAGACAACTATGTGTATTGTGAGGGTGTGAGAGGAAGGGTCAGGGGTGAATGGAGAAAGTGAGATAAAAAATACCTGGCTCGTCGGTCTAGAAGACTTTAATATACCTATGAGCTGGTATTAATAAAAGGTGGGGGGAGGAGGTATGTATGCCTCAATGAGCTGTGCCTCCTATGTCTGCCGATATGTTTCGAAGCTCCCCAAGCTTCTTGTTCAGGACCATAAGGATCCCTCCCTAAACTCACAGTGGTGTGTAATAACGTGAAAGAATTATCGTGTAAAGAAAAAATGTTCTTATAAGTGTCAAGTATATACTGCCTCAATGGGTCTTTACGGCCAATATACCTGGAAAGAAACACATAAATGGGGAAAGAATAAATACATATGTCCTCTGCTAGATGTACATTCCATCGTGAGCATTCAGTGACCTGAAAAAAAGTGATGAAATAGTCTGCTTTTATCATTAATCAGCTTGCGTGACGTGTCTTAGTGCGACGTGGGGCAAACAGTAGTACATTGACAAAAAACAAACAACAAAAACACACATAACACATAAAGCACACACTCTAGAAAATAGGACAGCACACCAATAATTTTTTATGTCCAATATCTATATGCTGACCATTAGTCGGTGGTAGGGCAACAATGGTAGACATACTTGATTTCTGTAAATTCTACAGCGTTATGAGCCTGATGCACGGGTCGTAGGAGTGCCTGATAGCCTATCTATAAAAAGAATAGGTAAAGTACATGCCTCTAGGATTGATCAAAGGTTGCAAGCCAAATTCTCCTGATTGCGAAGTCTTCTAATCTCGGCTGTGCCGTACTTACGACTCCCGGGTTCACTGCCCTCCTGAATACGACCTCACCGTGTGGCTCCGTAGGACAAGTGAGTCCGTGGTGGAGGTCAGTTTAAATACCGCAATCCGCCGGTATTGTTAATTGGTACTGGCGCGAAAGCAGATTCGTGGAGCTTGCAGGCAGGGCTCCGCTCGTTCTGCCATGGATGATCCGGAACCGGAAGTGTCCGGGTCCGCGTAAAAAAAGTAAACATAGGGAATAGCCCATTACGGGAGAGTGCCGTAATCATCTATACGGCGCTTAGAAGTCGGAAGGGAAATGATCTTATTGTCACCCAAACGGCTGTAGGTATGAACACCAAAACCGGGAATACTCCGGTTCTGTCAATGTGCGATCGGGGGGTAATGTGGAAAAAGGGGAGAGAAAAACAATAAAGTATGGCAAAACACTCAGGGGGGTGTTATCCTGGGGCGGAGGCAGAGGTCTAATATGCATCGCTAAGCACGAGTTCAATCATTACGTGGTTCAGCCCATAAGGGGAGGAGAAAGGCGTAGTAGAAGCGCCAGAGCCACACAATATGATCTATGCATATTTCCAGACATGCGTATGGGATCAAAAAAATGTTTTTTATTTATTGTTATTTTATATTGTTATTTCCTGGGAAAAGGAAAAGGATGGCTTGCTCCATAATATATGGGGGTGCTGGTGTTTCCAGGGTGCGCCAGAATACACTAACATGATTGGTCATTCTCACATGAATCTACCTTACGGACAATTCCTCCGCTTGCGGAGGAATTGTACCGAACTACGAGATTTCAAGCAACAGGCCCTACGCAAGTATTTTTTTGCGCACTTTGGGAACAAAGACAAGAATAATCCGATATAATTGTGAGCCTCTGACAGCCTGCCACCTATCTTGATTGTATGAGCTCTTGTGCGATGAGTTTCTTAGTTCATATGTCCAAAATTAATTCCCCCTGGGTCGAATTATCCCCATAATGTAACTTAGGGAATACATGCACCTTTCATGTGAGAATGACCAATCATGTTAGTGTATTCTGGCGCACCCTGGAAACACCAGCACCCCCATATATTATGGAGCAAGCCATCCTTTTCCTTTTCCCTGGAAATAACAATATAAAATAACAATAAATAAAAAACATTTTTTTGATCCCATACGCATGTTTGGAAATATGCATAGATCATATTGTGTGGCTCTGGCGCTTCTACTACGCCTTTCTCCTCCCCTTATGGGCTGAACCACGTAATGATTGAACTCGTGCTTAGCGATGCATATTAGACCTCTGCCTCCGCCCCAGGATAACACCCCCTTGAGTGTTTTGCCATACTTTATTGTTTTTCTCTCCCCTTTTTCCACATTACCCCCTGATCGCACATTGACAGAACCGGAGTATTCCCGGTTTTGGTGTTCATACCTACAGCCGTTTGGGTGACAATAAGATCATTTCCCTTCCGACTTCTAAGCGCCGTATAGATAATTACGGCACTCTCCCGTAATGGGCTATTCCCTATGTTTACTTTTTTTACGCGGACCCGGACACTTCCGGTTCCGGATCATCCATGGCAGAACGAGCGGAGCCCTGCCTGCAAGCTCCACGAATCTGCTTTCGCGCCAGTACCAATGAACAATACCGGCGGATTGCGGTATTTAAACTGACCTCCACCACGGACTCACTTGTCCTACGGAGCCACACAGTGAGGTCGTATTCAGGAGGGCAGTGAACCCGGGAGTCGTAAGTACGGCACAGCCGAGATTAGAAGACTTCGCAATCAGGAGAATTTGGCTTGCAACCTTTGATCAATCCTAGAGGCATGTACTTTACCTATTCTTTTTATAGATAGCCTATCAGGCACTCCTACGACCCGTGCATCAGGCTCATGACGCTGTAGAATTTACAGAAATCAAGTATGTCTACCTTTGTTGCCCTACCACCAACTAATGGTCAGCATATAGATATTGGACATAAAAAATTATTGGTGTGCTGTCCTATTTTCTAGAGTGTGTGCTTTAAGTTTTATGTGTGTTTTTGTTGTTTGTTTTTTGTCAATGTACTACTGTTTGCCCCACGTCGCACTAAGACACGTCACGCAAGCTGATTAATGATAAAAGCAGACTATTTCATCACTTTTTTTCAGGTCGCTGAATGCTCACGATGGAATGTACATCTAGCAGAGGACATATGTCTTTATTCTTTCCCCATTTATGTGTTTCTTTCCAGGTATATTGGCCGTAAAGACCCATTGAGGCAGTATATACTTAACAGTTATAAGAACATTTTTTCTTTACACGATAATTCTTTCACGTTATTACACACCACTGTGAGTTTAAGGAGGGATCCTTATGGTCCTGAACAAGAAGCTTGGGGAGCTTCGAAACATGTCGGCAGACATAGGAGGCACAGCTCATTGAGGCATACATACCTCCTCCCCCCACCTTTTATTAATACCAGCTCATAGGTATATTAAAGTCTTCTAGACCGACGAGCCAGGTATTTTTTATCTCACTTTCTCCATTCACCCCTGACCCTTCCTCTCACACCCTCACAATACACATAGTTGTCTCATAATAACAGTGCTCCCACGTACACGTAGGTCGTAGCACGCCCCGTCCCGTAGAGGGGCGGGAAGACCCCTATGATGAAGCATGACACCAAGGGCCCTTTTGGTGTGTGAGGGGTATTTTAACAACTAGTGTGTACTCTCCACCATTGTGGGGATCTACACTTTGTCCGGGGAAATTCTGACATACATATACATCTGTGGGTGGATCACTATGTTTATTGATTGAATCTTGGGAGGACGTATCCACCTCCACCACTCAGGTTGAGTGGTACCTCTCTACTCCCCCCTTTTGTTTTTTAAAAATTTTAAATAACAGGCTAATTGGCCTATAATTGGTGGTAAAAGCGGTGAGCCTTTTTTATAGATGGGGATTATTTCCGCTCCAACCCAACTGGGGGGAAGCTTCATGCCTGGAGTATGGCATTAAATAGCACCCAGAGATATGGAGCCCAGACAATTGGTTCACTACAAAAAAGATCCCCAGGAATTTTGTCTAGGCCGGGTGCTTTTCCTTGGGCAATTTTAGCTAAAGCTCCCTTGATTTCATTTAGACTTATTCTCATACTAGAGCTATCGTCATAGGGTTCTTTAGTTTCCCTCAATTTGGAGGAATGGTCAATCCCCATGGGGCATCCCTCAGATATCTCATCAATCAATGTTTCTTCCTTGGAATAGAGAGATTCAAAATGTTCCCGCCAGACTTCTTCATCCAAATTTGGGTCTACCAGTGATTTAGCACCAGTACTACTGGTGTTGACAACTTTCCAAAAGGTCCTCATGTCCCTGCCCCCCAAGGGGCTTCTCAGAGCATTCCACTTATCCTTTTCCCACCTTTTTTTAGCTTCAGAAATAGCCGCTTTATATACCGCCCTGGCAGATTTAATTTGCAGGCGATCATTAGCCTTGACGGACGCTACCAGCGATCTTTTGGCTTTGCGGCATTGATCATTATACCAAGGGTGGGGGGTATCTTGCTAGGCTGATTTTTTTTGGGGGGGTAGAAGAAGTCCAATGTGACTTCTCCTAATCTAGCATGGTTTGTTGTGACCAAGTCAAGATCTATACCTGCTCCTTTTTGGGTTGTTCAGTTGGATGCCGTCAGGAGTACCGGGACCAGGGCTTCATATAAAGTGCTTAATTTATCTTGCAATTGACTGAAATCAGTCCATCGCACTCTTCGCCTACAATTGGAAAGTGTCAATCTGGCATCAATAGAGTTATCTGAACTAGGGAAGTTACCAGTATTAAACTCCTTTAGTTCTAGTACTAGCGCATGATGGTCGCTATCTATCCGTGGAACCACCCTAAAATCAATTAACCTATCCCAGGATTTGGAGTCAATTAAAATGTAGTCTAACAGAAAGCCACAGTCATTTCTATGGAAGGTATAACTAATTGATGTTTCAGACAAGGTTCTACCATTACAAGCTCTAAGGGAGTGATTCAAAACAAGGCAGTTCATCTGAATCACCAGAGGTGACCATTTTTTAACTGGTAGACATCTAGTCTCCGGGATTGCCCAAAAATGATCCTCGTCATATAGGCTATCCAGGAGCATTCCCTCTAGTGGCTCGACTGACAATTGAAGTCCCCTCCCAAGATCACCATATGATTTTCAACAATGGTACCTAAGAGCGTAGTTACTTCTTCCAATGTAAAAGACTCCTTTCCCAGAATCCTTCTAAAAGTCAATAAAGATATCCTTAAAAACAGAACAGGCAACAAAATGCTGAATTTCTAAAAAGATGACAGTTTAAACATATTATATGCATTTATCGATATTTCCTAAAAAAAGGGAAAAAGATGTTAAAAACACACATCTTAAATGAGGCCTAAAAATATACACAAAAGTAAATCTGGACATCTTAAGAATGTTTATTATAGAAAACAGAGATGAAACTATCTAAATATGTTAATCAGATCTGGAAATTAAATGAATCAATCTCATCATAACAAAGAGCATCCAAATATTTTTACACCTTTTTTTCTTATTTGATTTAGGGAACCATTAAGTTAAAAATACATGAATATAAATAAATAAATAAATAGATGTATTTGTCTAAGAAACCTAGTTAAAAAATGTGGTAGAAGAATGGGGATTTCATCAAACAGGGAAAACGAGAGGAAGGACAAAACAGATAATTGTACAAATGTACAAACAACTCAGCTTCTGTCCCTATAGTAATTATCCATCTGGATTCAGCTCTTCTCAAAGCTAATTCACGATTCCCTCCTCTTGCCTTTATCGAGATATGTCGTATACCATAATACCTCAATCTGTTAAGATCACCATTATGTTCCTCCCAAATGTGCTTGGCCATTACATAGGTCTAGTCTCTGTTAGAAATAGATCTTATGTGTTGAAGGATACATAATTTGAGTTTGTTCACCATGCTTCCAACATACTTCATGCACAACTACACTCTGAAATATATACAACATGCAAAGTTCCACACAATATAAATTCCTTCTTTTTCTTACGCATACCATAAAAAGTTTCAAAATCTTTCTTGTTTTGTCCATATGGACAGGCCTTACATTTTTGACATTTGAAAAAAACAGTTTTCTTGTGCCACTTTCCTCTGTCTATTTCTCATATGGAAACATACTTTTGAGTCAGCATATCACCTAAAGCGGACGTTTTTCTGAACGTGACATTTGGATGTTCTGTTGTCAATTCTTTCAGAGAGCAGCTGCTTTATATGGAGCACCCTCAACACCAACATCACTCTGAATCTGCCCCCCTCAAAGCTGTAATACTGTGCCTGGAGTGTTGGAAGGCTTTTCTTATTTTTCAGCTCAGCGTGTATGGCACTGTGCTAAACCTATGTTTATAAACCTTGCTAGAAAAACAGACATTTGAGGTGATCAGATTCAGAGTGTCGCTGGTGTTGACGGTGCCCCATGTAAAAGAGCTGCTCTTTGCCTAAACTTGGGACCTACCCATAGATTTGCCTGGTTCCTTCTTTAGATATAGAAAACAGGAACCGGGGAAATCTCTGGGTAGTTCCCAAGTTTAGGCGAAGAGCTGCTCTTTTACATGGGGCACCCTCAACACCAGGGACACTCTGAATCCGATCACCTCAAATGTCTGTTTTTCTAGCAAGGTTATAAGTACCATTATTGAATGTGTTGAGGGCCCATGAATCACGATATATGAAATCTCAAGTGAGTCATGATGCCCTCCTCTCCTTCAACCTTGGTAGTGAACAGCCTTTCATACTCTGCACATCTGCATATGGTTTATGCCATGACATTTCTTGCATGCATATTTGTTTTTAAAAGAAGGTGCTTAACCAAAACCAGAATGCAAAGCATTACATTTCTTCAGCAAGGTAACATCACACTAAAGAGATATACAGACAAGGAGGAGAGTTGTTTCCATATATAAAATATTTGGTACATACAACCTGTGAGGTAACCTGTTTTTCTCATGTTACGTTAGCTATACTTTGGTAATAAATTCGAGGTTGACCTTTGCACTGTAGTAAGACATGTGTTGACGTGCACTTATTAGTACAGTTTCTCCAAATAATATGTTATCGAGTGATATTTATTTACACTGCCGCGTGCAGATATATATTATAGAGTCAGCAATAACACTTCTGTAGTCAGGCTGAAGCTAATCTCCTCTTTGAAATGCGTCCAGTGCATGCATCTGCACATAATTACACACAGGCGCCTTCCTGGTAAGAATACAACATCTTCCAATAAGCATTTCCAGTGCCATTTTCTTTTTGACCAGTAGACAATGTTCACATTTTAAAAAAATATATATTTATGGCTGTAATATCAGCTACTGGGGTGAATGTGCTGTGGACCTCAGATGCCCCCCTATGTACTACTTTCTCAGAAAACATCAAGAGCATTAGCAACAAAGCATCCGATAATCCACACATTGGCGGCTCCATTAATACACAGTGTTACTCTTTTCACCATTTAAAAATGAAATGGCATGAACAAGTGAATAGTCAAGAGAGTAAGATTCCAAACAGGCGATTGCTTCATGCATCAAAGGCACAGCACCGATGGGCGACGTGTTCCTGCGTCTCTTAGACAACAAAGGAATGCACCTGACGGTACACTGTTGTCTGATGCGCGCATTGTTTGTAGCAACATTATAAAAATGATAACGGGAACAAAGAAATCGGTATATAAAACCTTTTTGCGGATTTCCCCTCCCTCGGAATCACTGGCTAGCTGGCAGAAGTAATCTAAGGAATCTGGCAGTAGAGGGCGCTGGCAGAAGTAATCTAAGGAATCTGGCAGTAGAGGGCGCTGGCAGAAGTAATCTAAGGAATCTCGCAGTAGAGGGCTGGCATGTTTCTTTCTGTGGCTTCCGAAGACGGGAGCAGCCCAGTTATGAAAGCTTGCATGAGTCTAACAAAGCTTTGCGTAAATATTCAGTACATTATGCTCGATTAACAACTTGCACATAACCTGCTCTTTATAGATATCATTTTATACATATACATATACATGTGTATGTGTGCTTATACATACCATACCACAGAAAATACGTGGTACAATAATACATGTGGCTTGATGTTGTGAGATGTCATTTGATGCTGTTTGGGAACACTGTGGCAATAATGGCCCTTTAATATGCATTACTTCAGTGCCAAAGTCAAAATCCATGTTATTACCACAGTGCCACTGTACTGTACCGAGGAATCATGTCTGCTGCCTTGTATATTCCATTGTGTAACACTGTACAGAAAACACAACTGGACCATTCTCAAAGGGTCTATCACTGAGATTACATCTCATGGTCTAGATTTAACCTCTTGTGTTCAGGCTAGAAAGCGCTTGGTGCAAACATACATGCAGATCCTTTCAACACAAAATGCTATTTCTCCCTCTTGTTGTCTGTGGGGTGACATAACCCAATAAAGACGCTGTCTCGTGAGTGATGCATCATCACGCTCATATCCTGACTTTGAATTAGTTGAAAGTCTGTTAATCACTGGCATTATGTTTTTCATGTAAATTACAGATTTTGAAAATAATGCTTTTTGAGAGATACCACTGGCTTTGACAATGTGCATTTGTGTATAGTTCCGCAGTAACGACCGAATCCCAAGCATCACGTGGGATCCTTTATGGTTTAGGAGTCAGCATTTTGCATTAGTGTTCGCTCCATCTAAGCTTTACGTTTGATAGCACAGGTGGGTTTTAATGTGGATGGATCTCATATTTTGAGGTTTTAATGCAAAATGTTCGGTAAAACTGTATAAACATGCTAATTCTTAGCCATGACGCATTCAGCTTGTAATGTACATTGGGTATTAGTAACAGCTGCTGTTTGCATCTCTTAAACACGACAAAACTGCATTAAATACATTAGCATTAGTCTTAATCATTCAGCCTTATTTCTTACATTCAATACACACACGAATGTTTTTGTACTTTCTTTCCCTCCTGACTATAACATGCAATGTTTATTTTATAAGTTAGGTATGCGCCTGCTGAGAATCATCTGGGTTTTCCTTTAAGCAGGCAGTTTATCATCTTTCATTGCGTGTGGCCTGTGGCTCCAAGTTTTTAAATGTGACGTCACATGTGCATTAACCTCCTCCCCAATCTCTAGAGCTTTTCTTGTTAAGTTCACTTTATCCAGGAAAGTCAAAAGTCATCTCGATAATCTTCCCAACCCTCATACTCCTGGCTTTCTGTGCAACATTTTAATTATGAACGTTTTGGGGGGATTGGCCACTAAAGGATTAAATTCTATAAAAGTGTTAACTTCTTTAGGATTTCAATGTTCCAATGTTATCTTAAGATGGTTTATCCAGGACTGTTTGCATCGCTTAATGAGTCCTAGCAGGACTTGGATTTTGTTGTGACATTGGTTTTTAGAAGGTCATGAATCTATGGTTTAATTAATAGATGCGCTTTCTATACCTCACAGATCCTCGAGCCTCCTTTGTTACTACTTCAAACACTACATCAGCACCTGCCATACACTATTTGGATATTGTCTCTTTCATGACTTACATTTTTTCATACAATATTTTTATTTATGTTACTGTGCTATGAGCTGGTTTCTACCCTCTTCCATCTCAGTTCGGTGCTCTAATTCTTCATAGGGTTGGCTCATCCCCTTTAGAACACCACAAAGACTAAAATACCTTACACATCTGAAGAAGGGGTCACATGGACGTCAATTCGCCAAAATGGCAGAGGTAGTGAAAGTGACTTCACATGCCTCTTGACCTTCACTTTCACTTGCATTCACACATGCATAAGCTTATACATACACATGCATTAACCCATACACACACATACACACACTCACACATACACATTAACTTTGCCTACACATGCACACACATTCACACACTCTCTTACATAAACACACTAAAAACTGCAAGCATGCACACAACATGCATACATTTACAAGTATTTTTTTACCTTCCTCAGCTGCTACAGAAAGTCATATTCCAGCAATTTGTACTCCATTTCTTATTAAAGTAATAGCGAACAATGTATTAATCTTCACTATTAGTATAATAAAAAATTGATAAAAAATGAGGTGAGTGAAGCTTCCACCGATACCCATAAGGACGAGCTGCTTCTGTTCCTGCCACTAATTGTGCCACTGCTGACGCTAGGGGTCGCAAAGGCAGTGCCAGAGGTCACAAGGGGAATGACAGGGGTACCTGGAGTGACCCCTGGTGACCCCTAAATGACATCCAAGAGGGGTCAGTGGCAGTAAGCGGTGTGGGATGGGGCGGGGCAGGGTGGGAGATGGGGGAAGTCGACAGACAACGGAATAGGCAAAATTAAATAAATAAATTAAACACCTATTCCGTCATCTGTCGACTCCCCCCCCCCCGTCCCGCCCCGCTTACCTGCACCGTCCGTGAGTGGTCAGTGGGGATATTGAAAATAATAGTTTACCATTATCATTGTACTCATCCACCAACATTACGCAAAAATGTGCGAACACCATAAAATATCTGTAATGCCTGTCTTCACTTGGCTTCAATTGTTGACTACTTTATGTTTGAGGAAATGTTTTATTTATTTTCATGGTGCATAAGCTTCTCTTAAAATATGAATAAGTAACAGACTATGATTTGTGAGGGACTGCTGTTGTAGCCTTTCTCAAAAGACAGGCAACATATTAGCAGAGAAGTAAGAGTCTGTTTTCACTCTCACTGCCTAGCTACCCCTTCAATAACTTATTGACTGTATGTTTGCCTCTGCCTTAGCACAGTGCACTGCTGCCTTTTAACTAGGGTTGTGCTATGGAAATACCACATACATATATACATACATACATACATACATACATACATACAGGGGCTCTAATAAAAATCACTGGTATCAATGGTTATCTTTTGTGTTCTTGTGACTAGTGTGTTCATTCTTCAGGTAGGATGTGTTTTAATTTTTTTTCATATGTCCTTATTTGTGCAATAGGAAGGCAAGAGCTCAGGCAAATAGGAGAAAAGGAAAATTTCTTGTGGAGACCCAAAACCATAATTCTCTATCACCCCATCTAAAACCCCATTCAACCATTTTTCGGAGGTCTCTGTTTGCCCTGGTATATCTCCTTTTATTGGTTGTTTTAATGTAATAATCATTGGACATTTTGCTAAAAGCCATTTTGCAGGCTCATATGTCATTTAACCTAGTCCTATACCCGTGCTCTCAAAACTTCCACATGTCTACTCTCTTTCTAAAAAAACATATGCGCTCTAACCCATTTACTCGCTGAGCAGAAACTACCCAATCCATAAAAAACGGAGGTGTAGATGCCGCCCATTTCATGCAAATCTTCCTTCGTGAGAACAGTGTTAACAAAATTAATAAGGGCGCCTGCTCCTTCTGTACCTTTAATGGCGATCCCTCACCTTCTACGACACCTAAAGATCACCAGTGCAAGGCTTAGCTTTATTTCTTTTCCCATTATGTCAGATAGCGCCTTACCTACTTCTTGCCAGAAAGCCTGGATCTCGGGACACTGCCAGAACATATGAACATCGCCTGCCTTTTAAAAACCACACTAAAGGCAGGTCTTCCCCTTTCCACCCCCTAAGCTTGATTTCAAGTTTAGGTAGGATGTGTTTTGACTCAGATTACAAAAGGGCTTCTTGATTTGTTTGTGTGAATTTTATCTTGAAGTTTTTAAACCTAACGATATGTGGTTTTTTGAGACTCCAGTTCTGCTCTTTTTGCCTGTAGATTCTCCATACTATCTATAAACAGGTTCCTGTTCTATATGGGTTGATTAGCGTGTTCATACATGTATGCAAATATTTTTTTAAATTATTATTTAAAAAATGTCTTTAACAAGTTTGTTTCACTCTGAACGTGATTGCTGGGAATAGGCATGATTAATTTATGACACTGTCACTAAAAGGTCTGCACATCTCATTGTATCCTTTATAAGTGTTGTGTTGTTATCCCAATATTCTATGCTTGTATGTTGGACCCCAAATAAATCATTCAGGCCAATATCCTTTATCATTGGCTTGTCTCTCTAACCAACTCAAGCCTACTGTACTGAGCAAAAGCTTTCCTGCTAGACTGTCATCAGAAACACAGTCTTATTATTACAAATATGTACAACATTACATATGGCAAAACAAAAAACAACCTTTCTTAAGAAAGCCAACACGAATTATCACAATTCAGATCTTCTATCCCATGGCGTGTCAAATAAGGTAATCAACACCAAAACGTTGCCTACCACATTAATATGTGAGATTCCACATAATACAATTCCAATGTACAGACTTTAACACAGTGTAGTAATAATAATTCACCCCTAGAGGCCTATTGGCTTTGACGTATAATTTTTACAAATATTAAGTCAGTTCTACTGCATTTGTTGTAACATTTTATAATAAAGAAATCAGACCTGTGGCATTTGAAATATAAAGTTTCCTACAGAACCAATCAGGGTGGTGGCCTTTACTATTGGCTAGTCAACATAATCAACTCAGCCCTACTAAGATGGGCAAAATCCTTCCAACAAGTCGTCTATCAGGCATGCAGTCATAAAATCCAAGCACGTACACAATTAAAGTTGGCAAACAATTTAAACTTGAAACTCCTTCTAAGAGGGGCCTAAAGTATGCTCACGTTGCTGATCTTGTACCCCCATGGTTTGTTATGGGGGTAACCAACAGCAAATCCCTTGCCTACTATGGTAACATGCGGCATTCCATGTAACATAATTCCAGTCTACAGGCTTTAGCGCAGTCAAATTCCAATCCACTCCTAATGGCCTACTGCTTTAATCATAGGCTTTTCACAATAAACCACCCAAGCCTATTGTCTTTGCTGTATCATTTTGCAATAAACAGAACAATGTAAGTGATCTGGCATACATTCTCCCTCTTAATCTATCAGACCTACAGCTTTGATCACCGGATTGTCACTACCCACCCCAGCCCTGATGTATTAAGCATAGGCTTTCCAAACAGAGAAAACAAGCACTTGTTTCTAGTGGATGCGCACACCTTCCGCCCAATCAACCGCTTGTAGAGAGGTCGTTCAACGTGTGGGCTCATCTTAGGCCCCTTTCTCTGTTTCGGTTCTTAAAGCCCTTTTTCTAGTGACCGCATAAGGTCTGGTGACAGATGTGCTTTCAAACCAGACCTGTAAACCACCAGGTACTAATATCTTTGTTACACTGTTCATCACTGCAACTGCTTTTATCTTGTGCCATGACAGGCTCAAATGACTGTAATTAATGTCACCATATGGTTTGTACGAATCAAGGGGTGCCCCTGAAATTAATTCCTAAATCAGGGTGCTATTAACATTCAGTTGCAGAATAATTTAGGAATAATATTTAAAAATGCAACAACCTACAAAACGGACACTTCGTGACAATATATTGTTGAGAACTACTGGGAGTTTATCAAATACATTTTATTTATGTCATATTATTAATACATTACATATAGATTTCAAATCATATTCATATGTTTCCGTTATTTTTTCAACTCAAAACAAAAGATCGGACATTTCTTTCTTGTTCCTTGTCAGGTGAGTTGGGGATTTCAACATAACACAAGTATTCAAATCTTTTTTGGTACATAGATTACATACAGAAAAACAAATTATACTGGTGAGTAATCATGGCAGAATCTTTGGTGTATCCTACGCGCGTTTCGGCCGTGAAGCCTTCATCAGGATGCCATGTGTATATGCTTTTGTTATCCTCGAAATAATGGAACTGTTCCCCAATGAAAAAGGAAATGCTGATGGTGTGTCGCCCGGTGGGGATGCAGCGATGATGGAATCAGATGCCCTTATGGGCGTTGATTAGAATTTAGGTTCAGCTGTGCGTGTAACCGTCAGAAGGCTGGTAAGTAATTCTAAATTGGAAGGGCTGCGGCTTCTAGACAGGGGTCTTAAATGCAGGGTGATTCCTATTATTTACGATACAGTGTTGGCGTGCTATAGATGTGTTAATGATGCTATAATATTGCATGGGCAGCAAGAACGGGTGGGTCCTCAACGTACCGGTAGGATCTGTTTTGGTGAGGCCCAAGGGTTTTTCTCTATGTGCTGGCACGTCTCGTATGTATCGACCGCAGGGCTGGCTGGGTGAAATGACCACCATATATCAGTTAGATAAAGGGCGACTCAAATATTCATACATCTGGTGCTCAGGGGTTGCAGATCACCACACTGATCCCTACTAATTCATAGTAACAGCCAAAAAAGCAGATTGAACCTGATCAACACAGTTGCACGCTATAAAAGTTTCCAAGATTCGAAAGCTTTTTGTTATTTGCTGCACAGCTTCTTAAAAGTGTCCAGTGCTTCAATGAACTCTCTCAGCTCTATCCCTGGAAGTGGAAAAAAGGTGTCAATATCACTGGAAATTATTTTGTAGGGGCGCACTGTTTATTCAGTCATCTGATGTCCTGTGTTTAATGCCTGTGAAAGGCAAGTGCCTAAATCAATTCTGGAACCTGACAAAATATTTGCACCCAGGTATATGTAGATTAAATATATGAATGAATGAATGAATGAAAAAGAATTTGTAATCGCGCTACTAAGCCCGAAGGCATCAAGGCGCCTAAGCAAAAAAGTTCATAAGAAGACTGATCAAAGCTAAGGGTAGGCCCTGGCAAATAGCCACGTCTTAAGGGCCTTCCTAAAGGCTTGCGTGGAGGGAAGAGATTTAATTTCCACTGGCAGCATGTTCCACAGCCTGGGGGCTAAAGATGAAAAAGCTCTGCCACCCCATTTGGCTTTACGAACTCGGGGAATTGATAGCAGAAATTTGTTGGCCGAACGGAGATTTCTAGAAGGTGTATGAGGGGCCAACAGATCCCTTAAGCCTCCAGACCTATTTGTGGCCAGAGCCCCATATGTCAGACTCAGGGACTTAAAAGAGATCCTGGCCTCAATTGGGAGCCAATGCAAGGACCTTCTGGCAGCCTGAGCAGAAGCCCGTTTGGGCAAGTCCAATACAAACTTGGCTGCAGCATTCTGCACCATTTGTAGTCGTGTTAGCAAGCCCTTGTTAATGCCTAAGTAAAGGGCATTACAATAATCCAATCTGGAGCCTATCATTGCCAAGACGATCTGTTTTCTGGCTTGAGGAGATGGATAATGTCTAATCCTCCGTAGGATGTTTATTAGGCCCCAGCAAGTGGAGATAGTTCTCTTAACTTGTTGGTCCATCCCCAAGGTCGGGTCAATCATGACTCCAAAATTTCTAGCCAGGGTCGTAGGGGTCGGGCACATCCCCAACGAGATAGGCCACCACTCCGCCGACCAGAAGTCCTCCTTTCCTCCAAACACCAGAATCTCTGTCTTTTCGCCATTGAGCTTCAAGGAATTACAGGTCATCCATTGAGCAATGGCTTCCATGCAATTTCTAAGATTGGAAGCCACAAGAGTGTCAGGTTGGGCGAAAGACAGAAGAATCTGTGTGTCGTCGGCATAGGAGATTACCTCCATCCCATACGATCTAATAAGCCTGGCAAGTGGGGTCATATAGATGTTAAAGAGGGTCGGACTTAATGCCGACCCCTGAGGAACCCCACAAATCACAGGATGGGATGGAGACAAAAACTCCCCCAACTTTACTCTCTGCTCCCTCTGGTTAAGGAAAGAGGCCAGCAAACTAAGTGCGGGCCCCTCAACCCCTATCTCTCTCAGCCTGGATGTTAAGACTGAGGGAGACAGGGTGTCAAACGCAGCTGAAAGATCCAGCAGGATAAGGAGAGTAGTCTGACCCTTATCTACTCTGGTGCGGATGTTATCAAGCACAATAGTCAGGGCAGACTCAGTACTATGTTCTCTCCTAAATCCGTGCTGCGAGTGATCTAGCCGACCAGAGGTTTCCAGAAAAGCTGCAAGGTGATGGTTAAGATGAGTTTCCAACATCTTTGCAGGGGCTGGGAGCAGCGAAATGGGGCGGAAGTTTTTAAGAACCCCTGGGTCTAGCGTAGCCTTCTTTAACAGAAGTTTTACTACCGCTTTCTTCCATTGAGGGGGGAAAATCCCATCCCTCATTGCCCTATTCATAATATCTAGTAAGGGGGGGAGAAAACACTCCTTACATTGTTTAAGAAGTTTCAAAGTGCAAGGGTCTAATGGAGACCCCGACCTGATCTTAGTCAAAAGAACTTCAAGTTCCTGTAAGGAAAGGGGAGGAAAACTAGACAGGCCCCCTAAAGATACTTCCTCCGGTAATGTTACCGAGGTAACAGAGGTACACAGGGGGGTGGATAGAGTTAACCTTTGACGCTCTAATGCAGAATGTATGTCCACAATCTTAGAATTAAAGAATTGTGCAACATCACTGCAGAGCTGCTGTGAACTAACCACAGGATCAGGCGTCTTCAGTGAGATGAGTGTATCAACAATCTTAAAGAGATCTTTCGGAGAGGAGAGAGAGGTGGTAAGAGAGGTGAAATACTCTTGTTTAGTTTTTATAACCTCCTTCTTGTAGTTCTTTAGGAGGATTTTATGCTCGTCCCTTTCACGCAAGTCCCAACTGGTCCTCCAGAGACGTTCCTGTCTCCGTAGTCCCTGCCTGAGAAGTCTAAGTGATTCAGAGAACCACGGGGCGGAGGGACTTTTTCTGGCAGAATAACGCAGGGTAGCTGGTGCCAGTTCATCAAGAGCTGTTTTAATGACATTCTCCATCCTATCAACTGCAGATCTTACATCCTCCTCCGGAGAGATCGTTAGACTCAACAACTTAGGGGCAAGCACATTGTTGGTTACGTTTTTAAAATTATGTCTCCATACCATCTTGCTGGGCACATTTCCCTTTCTGCTGTTCGAGGCAGTTGTTAAGACCAAAGGGATCGCATAGTGGTCGGACCAGGAGAGAGGGAAAGGAATCTCAGTTTCCAGCCGAATATCATTGGAGAATACCCCGTCAAGCGTATGTCCAGCCTGATGGGTGGGACCCTTGACTAACTGTCTCAGCCCGCAGCCAGAGAACAGATCCAATAAAGATGAAATTTTGGTTGACTCTGAGTTCTCCAGATGGAAGTTTACATCCCCAAGAACAGTAATGTGCTCACAGCCAAAATGTGACTCTAAAATGTAAGCACTTGAAGACCGAAATCGGTTTTGGTCCCAGGGGGTCTGTAAATGAGAAAACCCATAAACGGTACGGCATAGGGTCCATAAATAGAGAACTGAAGGGCCTCAAATGAGTCTTGAAAGTCCTCCAGGGGAGTGATATTACAGGACAGATAGTCCCTATAGAGGATACCAAGCCCCCCTCCCTTTCGACCCACTCTATCCTTCCTCACTAGAGAATAACCATCTGGTACCGCCTCAATCAAGTCAGGGCCCGAGGAATCATTTGCCCAGGTTTCTGTTATGAAAACCCAGGCGGGTTCTCTGGCCAGTACAAAGTCCTTGAAAGCAAGATTATTTTTGATCAATGACCTCGCATTGACGAGGAAGCCCTTATCGGTCCTCAGGCTGGTACCTGGCTTAGAACTCGGCAATAGAGATGAACTTACGGTAACAGGAATCAGCTCCGGAATAGAAGACTGGAAACAATCACAACTTAGGAGGTCAGGAACCCTTCCGGCGCATACCCATGATGACAAGGGAGCGCAGGCGGCTTCAGAGTCATAAAGTCCTGCCTCGTATAGCCGGTCCCGATGGTCCCCCATATACGAAGATGACACCCAAAATAATATGCATATTAACCATATCAATACATGCAATCACATTATCATATTAATTGTACATTAATTGCCATCTGTCTAATATGGCTGTTCAGGACTTCTAACTAAACTCAAAAGTCGCCATCAGCAGGCGCGGCCGAAACAAGTACGAGCGGTAAGGAGGGCCGGGGAGGGGTGGGGGGGAGGCGGTGGAGTCGACAGACAACGGGATAGGGAAAATGAATAAACAAAACCCCTTACCTTGCACTCGCTGCATCACTGACTCGATGATGCTGCGAGCGCAAGGTAAGTGATTTCATTTATTTATTTTCCCTATCCCATCGTCAGTCGACTTCCGGCCCCCGCCTCTCCACTGCTCACCGCTCCTACCTGTACCGGCCGCGCCTGGGAGACATCACATGAGCATATAATACATTCAGACGAGACAAAAAGAGCTCCCTGTCAGTCTCAATATTCATAATGGTAGCCAAACGTATCAGAACTTGTAGTACAGACACCAAGTGCACAGACGAAACTACAACCCCATAATGGTTGGTATTGCATCACTGCAATTAGTAGGGCTGGGCCTGTTTTCCTCTTGAGTCCAGAAAGGTTTGTAGAATGGCATTTAATCATGCAAAAATTGTCATCTAGACTTCCTTGCACGTCGATTTGTCTCATGCATAGTCTTGTGGATAGCCTAAAACATGATTGATTTTAGTACATGATGGTTCAGCCAGAATATCCCTAATAAATGCACGATATTTGAAAGTAAATCATAATCACTATTGCATCAGGTCACACAACAAAAGTTTTTGAATCCTCAGACGTCCAGCTAGTGGCGTAACGCAAAATGGTAGGGCCTGTGGAAATGCTAGTTATTGCTGTCAATAACCCAACGTTATGAGGGCATTTCAGCATGCCACGCGCTGCTGCGGGCACAAAACATACATGAAGACAGCAGTATGGATATATTAGTGTCATGCACATGACTGACTCCTCAGCCACACATGACGCATAGGATAAACTATTCGGAACACATCCACAGGGGCAAACACCGATCACCTCTGTGCTGAAATGGTAAACAGGGCAAACAGGCAAACACAAATACTCATCTACTGAAAACACATCATGCACCTCTTCTTCAGCCCAGACTGAACTTTAGAGTAGGCAATCTTTTAGACAGGTGGAGGGTGCTGGATGTCTTCGCAAACAGTATCTTGTGTGATCACCCCAGTCTCCCAAGTCCTGAGGAGAACCAGTAGGTGAGGGAACCTCATTGGGCGGCCGACAGGAGGCTACTGGGGAGATCCCTGCTGGGGCGGATTCCGTGGAGTCAGCTCTCTGGGTCTGTACATGTGGTGGCGAGAGCATCGGAGTATCCTCTTCAAATGCAGGAGGGTTGGACACTGGCTGTGGTGGTGAGTCATGGAACTCTCCTCAAGCTAATTTGAAAAATGAGATACTGTGGAAGATTACTTCATCACGTCTCTTAGCGGTGATCATGGAGCCCCTTCATCTTGTGACAATCCAGGGATGGCGTTCAAATGGCAATCTAAGCTTGCTCCCAGGGTGTCTGTCTTTCACAAACACCTTGTCACCAGGAGAAATGCAGGCCTGGTGAACACTTTGAGCAGCACTTGCTCTATTATTGGTGCTGTTCCTCTCTTGAAAAGTCCTGGCCTCTTCAATATGACCTGGAATCCAGTCTGGGTGATTTGGGATTGTCGGAGATAACTCACTCCATGCTGACCTGTCTGGTTGCTTGCCTGGTGGTGGAATGGGGAGTATGTCTATACTCACTGAGGAATGCGTAGATGGCTCATTCTATGGGTTGGTGATTGGCATGAGCAATGCGTACAACTTTCTTCAGGGTACGCATAAAACGCTCCACTTCTCCGTTTGCCTGGGGCCAATGCAGAGTTATTTTGCTGTGGTGCATGTCCCATGACATTAAGTAGTCAGCGAATTCCTGGCTCTGAAATGGTGGTCCACTGTCAGTCATAAGTTCCTTACTGAGGCCATGGGTGGCTATCATTTTTCCCATCTTGGGAATGACCTCTGTGGCTGCTTGATAACTTATTAACTCAATCTCGAGGTATTTTGTCTAGTCATCAATGAGGACGAGGGTGCAACATCCATCTGGAAGGCACCCGAACTCTAGGTTGGTGTATTCCCAAGGCCGCTGTTGACCAGGTTCAGTGAGTACTGGGGCTGGAACTTTTGGAGGTCCTTAGATCTGGCTCTACTGACAGGTTCTCACTGTATCCTCCACCATCTCAACCATCTGCGGGAACCAGACCTTGATCCCGAGCCAGTTTTTGGTCTTTAAAATGCCTTGGTGGCCATGGTATTCGAACTGTATGGCTTGTTCAGTCAGACTAGTGGGAATCATCAGGCGGGGTCCTCTCAGTAAGCATCCACTTGCATTGGTCATTAGTTCATGACGTGCATTGAATGGTGAGTCTAGAGTCTTCATAGCCTTTGGGGTCCTTCAGGACTGGTGTTCTTTGAGTGTCACTTCCCTGATTGGATTGCTGTGACGGCAAGTTGTAGGCACTTGTCAGTGCGGATGGCATCGAGTGATAGGAGCCTTGATCCCTCCATTACATATCGGATGTAGTCTTCAGTTTCTTCCATCTCTTCTACTTCCTTTGATGTGGCAGCCCTCGGGTGTCGGGATTGATAATCCACTGGTTTGTTGGCCCTGGTCGGTATTCTACCAACCAGTCGGACTACTGTAACTGGAGCATCCATTTTTCTATTAGGGGTGAAGGTTTGGACACTGAGCCTTGGAATAGGGGTATTAGGGGCTAGTGGTCGATGGTGACTATGAAAGGATGGCCATAGATGTATATGTGAAAATGCCAGCAAGCCCAGTATACAGCAAAAGCCTCCCTTTCAATTTGCAAATACCTCTCTTCTGTGACCGTTAGTGAATGGCTGGTGTATGCAACAGGGGTCCAGTCTCCCTGGTGCTGCTGTTGAGTGAGGACAGCTCTCAGACCTTTTGGACTTGCATCAACTGCAATGGGGGTGGGCTTTGCAGGATCGAAATATGATACTTTGGTGTCTGCTGGGAGCGCTTTCTTGGTCTTTTGGAAAGCTTTTTTCTGCTCCATGTCCACAATGGGATGGCCTTTGTGAGCTCATGAAGGGGTTGTGTGAAGCATGTCCACACAGATGCAGACTTCTTCAGGCTCCTTTTGTTTATTTGTGACGACTATTGGGGACACCCACGGTGTGGGACTAGTGGCCTCCTCAATTATCCTCACACATTCTAGTTTGTCCAACTCCATTTCCACTATGGGTTGGAGATGTAGCGCAATACGCCGGTGTCGTAGCACCACATCCCATGTGGAGTGATCGATGTGCAGCTGCACTAATTTGTCTTCCAGGCAGCCAATGCCAGTGAATTTGATTTCAAACTCTGAAAGTATGTTTGATGATTCTTCGACTTGCACATCAAATGCAAATAAAATGAGGCACAGGATTTCAGCAGAGTAGCCTCTCACTAGCATACCATGACCTATGTCATCTACGTAGATGGTGGTATTCATGCTTGCACCTCCGCTGATGATCTGAAACTCCCTACCATTGGAAGCAGCTGAGTTCGACCATATGAAAATACCTTGACTCTTGCTTTCAAAAGTGGTGGTGGTTCTGGCAGTGACATGAGGTCAATGGAGACTCCAATGTCCACGGTTGCGGTGACTGTGTGTTGGCCCACCTCAAGTTGGCACTGAGGGAGCTGTCTTCGTGTGGCACTGACAGACCCTACAGCAAGGACTGTGTGCACTGTGAACTCCTGAACATCTTTATTATCCATGTCTTCTGGCCCACTCATTGCTTCCACCACAGCTTGGACTGTTTCCTTCGAGATTGTGCGTTTGATAGACCTGCACACTTTGGCAAAATTATTGTGTTTTCCACTTGCTGTGCTTTTACATACTTTGGCTGGACAGTCATTAGGTTTTCCTCCACAGTACCCACATGTCTTTTTATTCTCTGGCGTCCTCTTAGGGGGCTCACTGCTTCGACGCGGTTGTACGGCATTGACCTGTTCTGTCCTGACTGTTCTGTGGAGAGTCGCTTCCATGTGGGATGTCTGGGCTTTTAATAGCTCCTTTGATCTCTCTAGTGTAAGTATGTCACAGAGTAATCTTCCCGACTCTGGAGTATGGTCTCTCCCAATTTGGACAATGCACAGCCTTGGATGATTTTGCTCCCGATCATCATTGAACCCACACTTGCTAGCAATTTCTTTGAGTCTACCATGAAAGACTTAGAGCGATTTTTCCGGTTCTTTGTGTTCCTGTTTGAAAATGAACCTCTCATAGTCCCTGTTTGCCATTGGCTCAAAATGCACATTTAGGGCTTTCACTAGTGTGGCGTATGTCTTCATTGTCACCTCAGTGAGGGTTTTGTATATTCTATGAATGTGTTTACCTCCTAGTTAAAGCAGGATCGCATGGCAACATTCCACGTAATGTCTGCGCCTTCGAAATAGAACTTGAGGCTTTCCACCCAGTAACTCCATTTGGGTGCTTGTGATGAAGAGGTGCCCTCAGTAATGAATGGTTCTGTGGCAGGGCTGGTGGACATGTTGCCGTGCTCTCCTGCTGTCACTGTAGTGACGTGAGCTGCAGGGATGCCAACCGTACCTGAGGTCCCAAGAGCCTGGACACCACAGCTGTTAGGTGCTCTACTCCGAAAATGGATTGATGCTTTGTTACGCCCTTACCCTGCAGGCCTGGGGACCAAGGTTGCTTCTGGATCCTCTTGGCTTTGTATGCAGGTAATTGTTAGGTGGGGGTAGGCCACAAGTCACAGGCCTACCTTCCAAATCCTGTGTCTGAAGGTTGGAGGCTGGGCCACAGATTGGGGACCTTAGCCATTGCAGCGTCGTGGTTTAGTATGTGGAGACGGGGTTGGGGCTGTGCCACAGATCTGGGCCCTCTACTTACTCTGTAAATGCCATGTCTGCTACCGTCCGGGACTAATTTGGCCCTGAGGGCTGGTTAGGCTATGTGGCCTGTGAGGATGAGCAATTTGGCAATTGTGCAGGACACACTCCACCGTCGTTGCCAATGTAGAGATGCTCGTTATTGCTGTCAATAGGTGGGTTCAACATGCGGGCACTCCGGCATGCGACACACTGCTTTGGGCACACAACAGCCACAGAGACAGCTGTATAGATATATTGGTGTCGTGTGTGCAACTGGCTCCTCAACCATGCATGACGCCTATTATTACAAAGCTGTGCACAATACATTAGCTAAGCTGTTTGGAACATGTCGTCAGGGGTAAACACAGATCACCCATGTGCTGCAATGGTAAAATGGGCAACATTACAGGAGCCTCTGCAAATGTGATGGAAGCCTGAGTATACCACATAGCACAGATATTATTTGACCTTGGGCTGAATGGTGCCCCCCTGAAAGAGTGGCAGCGGTCTGAGCAGCAACCAAACTTCTAGTTAGCCTGTCATTTAATGTATGGTAATCTAGAGATAGGGATTAAGGAATTACAAACATCCCCATCAGAACTGAATAGGTGCTAGTAGGTTTCATAAATCGGTAGCCCTCAATGTTTTTGCACTTCCTTCATACGTAGTTATTTGCTTGTTATAGAGTGACACTATTTGTTCCGTGGCGTAACCTAAGTGTCTTGTGAAACCACAAGTGGTTTGCACCATTGTCCTCTGATTGTTGTATAGTCAAGGCAAAGAACCAGTGAGGATACCACAAAGGGACACAAAGTATACTTTTGTAAATCTCTCCATCTCCTACACAGACAGTTACAGACGTTATTTCACCAAAGTATCAGTAAAGGGACCTCACTTGCCCTTTGAGCCTGTTACGACCTCACAGAAAGTGAGATCACATGACCTATTGCCCTGAAGGGAAGTCATCTGGATGATAACATCACTATATTGAAAAACATAACCTGCCAGGAGGGAGGAAATGCTGGTATTTATTCTGTGACTGCTTGCTGCACTGATTTCTGAGTCACAGGTGATAAGCCCTCTCAACTACCTGGAATAAATCCTACATCAGTAGCCAAACCTAACAAAGGCTGATATGTAGTGCAAAAACACTGTGAAGTTAGCCTAACCTGCTCACAATGGCACCTTGTGATCATTATTATATGGAATGACACAGTATAACTAAAGAGTCTCCCAGTAGAGTCCCTAGCGTTTCCTCTCTTTTTCCCACTCAATCACCTTTTCTTCCCCCACCAGACTTGGCAAGTTTGCTATATTCACTTCTGTGTACACATGAAGTACCTCAACAAAGGCCAAATGTGAACCTGGCTCTTAAAAAGCTACCCTAACTTCTGTTCCAAAGCAACTTAGGGCCATATTATCAAGACCGGCGATAACATTATCGCCGCTTTAGCGGCAGGAAACTGCAGCTAAAGCGGCGATAAGGGGCTTGATAATATGCCCTTGTGAATTCCCATTGAATCCCAGGTTCTGTTGTGAACCTGGGCTTCTATGGGAATTCACAAGGGCATATTATCAAGCCCCTTATCGCCGCTTTAGCTGCAGTTTCCTGCCGCTAAAGCGGCGATAATGTTATCGCCGGTCTTAATAATATGGTCCATAATTTATAAATGCATTTCTAGCGCAATCTTCTTCTGAAATATTTCCTTTTTTATCGGTGGCCTGTCAGACGGTCCCCTTGCTGAAGCAACAAATGGGTTTCCACAATTGCAGCCAAAGATTCCCAGCTCTGGGGCAACCTCTGTTCTTCACTCCTAGCTCAGTGCCTGATTCACAAACTCATTTACACTCATAAATTTGATTTCCAGGCTGAAATGTTAGGTTTTGTAACTGTAAAGAAATCATGAAAGTTGACCATGTATTTGTAAATTCTTTCAGTTCCCAGTAATCTTACGACACAATGATGCAAAAATTATACTGGAAAAAATCCCACGCAAGAGGGGGGGGGGAGGGGGGTTGAGTTCACGTTCAAAGCTGAGGTTAGCATTAAAAGTTTATGAACACCCACATACACATAGGTTTGCGGCTAGTCACAAATGCCTTGCTGACCCTTCCCCCTGGAAATTGTAGGTTTGCGCCTGTCTCCAGTATGTCAAACTTACAATTCACCTTTTAACATATTTCATGGAATTCACCCTTCTCGTACCCTTATATCTGGCTTCTTGGGTCATATATGTTACACACTTTTTTCTTGTGGTTTACATTTTTATATACACCACAGTACACCCTACAGTTTCCACTGCTGAATCTCTATTCAATTCAATTTTTCAATTCAATAATACTTTATTTCGACCTGTTTCGGCCATAAAAGTAACAATAAAAACACAATACAATAAAATACAGAATAAAAACATCATCAGTTAATAAAAGACAACATTTTTTCAGCTAACACCCCAGATTAGTCTAGGCACTGTTTCGAATTAAAAAACTCCTTTTTATCCAGAATGCATGGAGATACTTGGAAAGTGCAAACACAATGTGAGCTGCTGTATTAGATTTAAAGACTCTAAGTGCATCTGCATATTTACGAAAGCCCAGGTTCCTACAAAGAGGTATAATCCAGTGCTTCCGAGCTCTGCTATACATGGGACAGAAGAAAAGAATGTGGCATTCATTCTCTAGATCCGAGCCACAGCCAGGGCATTTGGAAACCCCGGAGCTAGACCACTTGTTTGTGAAACATGCAAGGGGGAGGCAGCCGAACCTCCATTGGATGTATAACTTTCTGGCCAGCACAGGGTAGATTACATTTAAATAGTCCTCAAAGGAGTATACAGATTTGTACTCTAAAAATGAATTTACCATAGGACCAATGTGTGAGTTATGCAGCCAAACACTAGTGCATCTAGCTCTATATGACTGGGTAAGGTGTTTTCCTGAGATCACACTACAGGCAATCGCTGGCTGGTACCACAAATCCGCAAGACCCATTAACATTAATTCCTGTTTGACATAGGAGAGCCAGGGGATGTGCGCAGCTTTGCTCAGGTTTAATACTTCCTGCAGTTCGGTTCTATATTGTGTGAGTTCAGGAGTTAGCCATAATTTCCTCCAGAATCTAAGGGGTTTAAGAGACAATTCCTCCTGGATTGGGAGTAGGCCCAGGTCAAGCCGAAGAGGAATAAGGGGGGTACTCTGCGGGAGCATGAGCAGCTGCCTCAAGAATCTGTTCTCCGCTTTAGTTAATTCGGGACTCACAACATACCCCCATAGTTCACCCCCATACAGGGCCGCTGATCTAGCCCTGGTTTTATAAATTTCTAAACCTGGGCTTATGGGCCTATATGTTGAGGCATTGTTCATTTTCAATATTCCACCCGCTGTTTGGGTCAGTTTAAGCTGGGATTTTAAGAGATGGGGCACCCAGGAAAAGTTTTCGCTCAACGTGACACCTAGGTATTGAAAGGTCTGCACTCTCTCAAGCGAAACTGTGTCCAGTATAGGAGGGGGTCTGGTGCGTCGTGGGGGATTAAAAATCATGAATTTAGTTTTGTCTACATTGATTTGTAGACCATGATCAATACAGAATTCGTGGAACCCAACCAATGTACGCTGTATCCCCATGGGTGACTTAGCTAATAAGAGAGTATCGTCGGCAAACATTATTGCCGCGATTTTCTTACCTGCCAGCCTGGGTGCATCGTTGTTTAAGACTGCATCCAGGCGAGAGATCAACCCATTCACGTACAGGCAGAACAAAGTGGGGGCAAGGACACACCCTTGCCTAACTCCCTTGTCTACCGGGAACCTTGCGGACAAAACTCCTCCCCTCGCACACCTGACTTGCGCAAAATTCTGAGTGTGCAATCTCACTAATATGTTCAACAAAGCATTAGGTACTCCCATGTCCCGGAGAACAGCCCACAATTTCCCCCTAGGCACGGTGTCAAATGCTGAACGGAGATCAACGAACACCATATAGAGGCTGCCACCCTCTATAGTGACGGTCTTCCAGTATAGCATAGCTAGGCGGAATAGCTGATCCGTGGTGGATGTTTTACTCCTAAAGCCAGCCTGGTAGGGTGACAAAATATTATTCTCATTGATCCACTCTTGCAGGCGATCTAAAATAAGTCGCGCAAATATTTTTTGGGGGACATCAATGAGACTGATAGGTCTGTAATTTGCTGGGAGCAGAGGCGACCCCTTTTTGTAGATAGGTATAATCTCTGCTCCCAGCCACGACCCGGGAACTTCAGCGCCTCGCAAGATGTTATTAAATAGAGCGCACAGATACGGTGCCCAAATCAGGGGCTGGTCCTTAAACATGTCACCTGGAAGTTTGTCTAAACCTGGGGCTTTGCCCCACATCATTTTTCCCAGGGCAATGATAGTATCCTCGTGTGTAAAGGCCAAGGTCTCAACCTCGTCAACTCCAAGTGCAAGTGGATAAAAATGCAGAACATCTAGATCAGAAGATCCTGCATAGAGAGACTTAAAATGGGATTCCCAAACCCCGGGATCTAAATTTACTTCTATAGCCTTGCTGGGTTCTGCAGTCCCATTGTTTACAATTGCCCAGAATCTCCGCGAATCCTTACTAGTAAGTGCAGAGGCAAGATCGTGCCAGCGCTCCCAATCCCAGGCAATTTTTGCCTGTTCCATTATTTCCTTGTAGGAGCGTCTGAGGGCACGAATAGTTTAACTATCCGTGCCATCCTTAATTGCATTTACCAAAAGAGTTTTTGACTTCCTGCACGCCGCATTATACCAGGAGGAAGGGCGGGGCACCATAGGTTTATTGGAGGTTACAACTGGGTTAAAAATATCGGCTAATGAGACCACCAAGTCCTGGTGAAGAGTGAGCAAGTTCACAGAGGGAGCAGAATGCTCTTCCGCGATCAGGATATCCCGTGCCTTGGTGAGAAAGGGGAGAATAGTTAAGTATAATCTAGGGAGGGCATCCCTCTTATCTTGCAGTTTCGCCCATTTGACACGCCGCCTGTTATTAGATAGAATAAGGCCAGGGTCAGATGGCAGTTCGGGATGTCGCTTTAAAGCAAGAGGAGATAACATCTTTAGCACCAGAGCGTTATGATCGCTATCAATCCTGGGCAGTACCTCCAGATCCACGATCTTTGGCCAAAGCCTTGTCTCGACCATAACATAGTCTAGATGAGATTCGTGATCTTTTTTGTTGTACGTGCATCTAGACGGAATGTCCGAGGGTTTCCTACCGTTAACCGCCCTAACTGAATTGTGAAGGGTAAGAGACATAATCTGTGTAGCTAGTGGGGACCAGGCCTTAGCAGGAGCAGAGTTGCATGGAGGAATTCCCCAGAACTCATCCTCTTCCAACAAGGCTCCCTCGTCCATCCCTGGTAGGGGCTCATAATGGCAGTTAAAATCACCTGCAATAATAAACTGGATCTCCCGATTCAAAGAGTCGAGAAAAGCTGAAAGTTCTCTGATGGTTTGAGATTCTCTAGCCAATGCTGTGGGGCGGGAATAAACATTGATTAGGGCTAGTTTAAAAGAGGATTGCCATGTCAGTAAGACACATAAAATGTCAGCTGAGTTGGTCTCTATTAGTTCTGCATTGCAACCCAGGTGGATACCAACCCACGTGGACAGGCCGCCAGACGGCCTCCCAATGCCACCCCAACGTGCCATGGTATTAAAGGCTACAAACCCCAATCTATGGGCTCCCTCTCTAGCCCAAGTCTCTTGGAATAAAATCACATCGTAGGTGTCTACAAAGGAACCCCATTCAGGGCACTTAAGTTTGGTGCTTATTCTCGCCACGTTCCATGATATTATGGACATTTGCTGGACGTGGCTATTGGGTAGAGATGGAAAAACAGTTGAATGGGGTAGACTCTGCGATGGGTTGAGTTCAATGGGATCCTCGGGGGCAATGATGTCATTGGCTAGATTTTCTGTGGGGTGTTGCTCGATTAGACTACAACCAATACTCTCAAGAGAGTGACCAGAGCTGATCGCTTCAGGGGGGGAAGGTACCTCCCTACTACAGGGAAGCATATTGCCTTCATGAGTTGCCTCAACCTGTGGGGAAGCCTGAGTCCCGTCTAGCGACCATATCAGTCAGTCAACCTGATCTAACTGGCTGTACCTGTTGTAGAGGGGGATAAAAGTGCGGGACACGGTATGAGCTTCTCGCCTTGGATGCCCGACACGCCCCCTTCGGGAATGGGATACAAGGGACCATTCAGTTTCTTGACTATCTGTGGATTGACTAGGATAGAAGTGAGAAAGAGGGCATGTTGCAATTTTTGTTTCAAGGTGAGAAAATCCCCCCCTGCAGATATACTCCACTGTTTCGGGGTCCCTAAAATTGACTAGGACACAATCACCCTGTATAGTTTTACGAGTATGCCCTATCCAGCCCACCCTTCTAACCATAATAATCTCACTGTTGACATGGGGGGGGGCAAAGGCCTGTGGGTACACAGCCATTGCATCGTCTTATTCTTTAGGGAGATGTAATCTTCTGTGCTGGCTTCACTTATTTCGGGGACTCCTGTGAGAACGACCACAAGGGGGCAGGATTCGGGAGGTAAATCAATTGTCACAGAAGACCCAAGTGCCTCTCCCAGATCTCCCCTTCTTGTCAAACTTCCACTGACACTGCCTTTTGCCACCAGAGCAGGTGCTGGAATAATGGGAGCAGATGGTTGGATGTTAATGGCCCTGACTTCAGTTTGGAGGGGTGCTGGGTTGACAATGTGGGCAAGAGCTGCCTGATCTATAATAGGGTGATTAGACAGTTGCTGAATGTTTGAATTAATTAGGTTGTTTAAGGGTGTAGCTGGGGTTATCCCATCCGGCCTGTTATTGTGATTGCATTTGCAGGGACGTTGCAATTGTGAGGTGTTATGGACGTTTCCCTGAGCTCCGTTGATAATGATCTCAAGCTGTGCCAGGTGAGTTGTTATCCTATCTAACCTAGTAAGAATGGGATCGAGTAGGGTGTGCAGCATTGAGTTAAATTGCAGCGGTGTTACAACCCCTTCAATTTGCAGCGGGATGTTGGATGAAACGCCTGCATCGACCATATCAGTGGGGGGAACTGAGTGCGGGGAGCATAACTCAAGAACTTCACTTAACCTGATAGGGACTTCCATGGTTAGATTGTCCCGGCGATTTGGGGTTTTCTTACCCCCAGAATGAATTCTTTTCCCCCTAGGTGCTTTAGATTTATTCTTTGGGGGCGCTATCAGAGTTTTATCCTTTTTATTGCGCAGGATAGGGCCTAAGCACGGCGGTGGAGGGGGACTAATTTTCGATGAAGTTAATAGTTCATCGCAGCTCAAGGTGTCACTTTGTGGAGTGTCATCAATAAATTGGGTCAGTGGGAGTGCAGATGATTTTGCGCCTGTACAATTAGAAATACCCTCAATTGCTCGAGGAGTACAAACAGAAGCTATGGGACCCAGGGAAGACCGTCTGGCCTGGGCAAGTTCTTGCGAAACCCTTCGTTCCATAAGAACTATGCCCTGGTCTATCACTGAGTTGGCTCTGATGATGAAATTATCTAAGGTGCCCGTAAGATTGTCGTTGCGAGCAGGAATCCTGCCCGTTTTAGAGGCCATTGCGCTAAACTGAGTATGGGGGAAACAATTGCGTTGGAACGTTAGAGTACCCGCAGCTATGACAGGCAAAGCCTAACACCCACTGTGCCCATTAAACTCTATCAACCCGCATGCAATACGACAATATCTCTATTCATTGAGTATGTTTGACGCTCTAATCTGAAATATGACTTCTAAGTCTTTGTTAATTTGGAGTCACGCCACTCTGCTGAGCCACCTACAACGTATTAGGACTTTATCTCTCTCAAACCTTAGGCTATCACTCTTTGTAACTGCGCACCTGAGAGGGCACGCTCTCCATTCTTCCAAATCTACGAAGACGATTCACAAAGGTATCTCTGTGTAAATAACGTAGTACTGCTCTAGGACTACTTCATGTACTTTTGCCTTGGAGATTGGGTCCCAAAAACGTCTAAATTGGGAATAAGATGAGAATATTCATATACACTTAATAATAATAGAAAGAACTCCACATACTTTGCACTTTTATTAATGAAGAGTTGTACTTTTCTGAGGCCATTCACAAAGGCATTTATAGGTTTGTGAAGTAGTACCCATGTAGTACTATTACATGTACTCATTAATGCCTTTGTGAAACAGGGCCTATATGTTTCTGCACCGTATAGATTAAATGGATTTGCACATTCCTCAGGACTTAGTTCACTTAAGTCAACAACACCTTAACAGTTTTTTTGTACATTTCTATCAGTGTTGCGGGGATTCTGCACCTACACAGAACTATGCGCAGGAAAACAGGACCTCGGTATATAAGGGTGTATCACCTTATTACCCAAAATCCCCAAACCGACTAGCTATAGTGTCTCATTCGCTCTCCTCCAAAAATCACAGAGCTACAAATGATTAGACAACCCTGAACACAACACTCCCGACTCTCTCAGGAATCGTGGTAGCCAGACATACCCTTTCGCTCGCTCACTCATACTTGTCCACAATAAGAATTGGCAGAGTCACTGTAATAGTTCAAAATCTTTATTTTAACTATTGTGCTCTACAATACAGTATACAAGCCACTACCAGCAGCAAAATGCATAAACCCAGAACAATTAGCATTGTTAGAATTCCATATAGTACAAAGGGAGAAGTCATTGTATAAAGACAGTGGAAAAAGGACTATAAGGCCTAACCACCCTCCCCTTGACTGGAAGAAGTTTATTTATATAAAGGAAGATCTCTGGGCTTTGACAGCAGACCCCATACCTTAACCCCTTCAGTGCCCGCCCCTTTCCCCGCCCTGTGCCGGCCGTTTCATTAGTGGGCGGGGTTTATGACGAGCTGGTCTCGTCATGGGCACAGCGCAACCGCGGCCCATGACGAGACCAGCTTGTCATGGGCATTGAAGAGGTTAACGCCTGGATGTAAGGTTTACATCATAGGAACAGCATAGCTCTTCTCCGTGGAAAGGGCTCTCTCCAAGTGTGTGTTAAAACAACATGCATCCCCGTAATATCAAAGCACGAGTCTTCAGCATTGCAGCTGTGTTTGGCATGTTGTATCTAGGTGCTAGGGACTGACCAGAACAGAATAACAAGGGGCATTGCTTTTTGACCTTGCACATCATGTTCAGACTAAACTCCAGGAACTTCAGCAGAGATCGTGAAAAGCAGAAAGTTCTACTGTAAAAGGCATAAACAGTGTTTTGCAAAAATTAAATCATGTAGTATTGTGTGCAAAAGCAGCACCATCACAGCAAAGCTCATGCTTACTTAGTAATGTCGACAATGACCCCAGGGGCCATATAACATCAGATTCACTATAAAAGATTGGAAGCTAGTTCACAGTGGTGAATACATTAATTGTTTCATGCTTTGTGGTTTAGATGAATTGTATCCCAGGCATAGCCCAGTTGCTGACAGTTACATCTAGCCATCCTATTTGATTTCTTTTGGGCATCCATGATGCCTGCATCCAAGCAGAACGTGTACACCTGGAATTTGCATATTTTAACATTTCCTCTGTACTGCAAGCCACCAGACATACTCATGGGAAAACCATGACTGTCTTTCTTTTGAAGGTGTATGTCAGTTGCCTTCACCTACAGCATCTAAAGAAAGTAGGTGTAATTTGATACTTCAAATGTGTTTTACCTTATGTGACATTGGTAGGGGTGGGGTACACTCGGTCTGTGGATTGTGCAGAGATTTGCCACTCCGCTTTCCATTTACAGCTCAAAGTTTATCAAAAACTCTGACGATGACGCATGGTGGAGTCTACTACACCACCCCGGGTCATGTCACAATTTAGTCATCACCCTGTAATCGGGCTTTCGGCTGCTTCAGCAGCAGACTGCCTCTGCTGCCACTCATAGCACCAATAGGGTGCAACTGTGCATGTGCACGTGGCTAGCAGAGGCTGTGCTTGCATCAGATGGGTCTTTGTTCACCCTACCTCCCTCTCAGCACTTCCTCTACAATCGCTGTCTCCCCAGAAATCTAGGCTCTGATGTGAGGTGCACACGACAAACTAGACCTCGGTCAGAAGTTGAACCCTACTGAAGGCAACCCAGTCCTGCTCCTGCGACTGTGACTGGAGCATGCTACCCAAACAGACCCTCCAGGATGCTGTGGACAGCCAATTGGGTCGTCATAAGGAAGTTCTCCACCTCCACGGTCGACTAAGAAGTAGCCTCTTCGGGCACTTGTCTATGAAGATTGGTTAATTGATTCATAAAATAAGCTAGCCATCTTGTGAGCCATGCACCCTGCTCACAGCATGTGCCTGGTCATTAGTGACATCCTTTTCACATTATACAGCATTCTTTAGCAATATCTTTACACCGGTTCTTATCTCTCTGTATTCAGCTTCATAGCTTCGAACAGAAAGAAATGTCATACCCCCTGAAAAAGTAGCATGTGTTTAACGTGTATAATTAATGATGTGAGTCGGATGTAAAACAAATGCTGAAGACAGTCTGCACTGCGTCTGTTCTGTGCACTCAGCATTACACCATCCTCTGGCAAGCTATGTCATTACTCCTTGCCAACCACTATCCTATTTTGGTACCAAATTAATGCCAGCGTGTTTTAATTTAGTAGCGATTGAAACATGAGACTCCGCTCACTAGGACATGCTCACCAAAAGACGAGACACAGCTCACCAAGGACATGCTTGCATGAGGTGCAGCACAACTGTGTTGCACGCTCATTTAAATGATAACTTTAACATTGGAACTAACATGTGCAGTTGTACACAAAGAAATGCCACATTATAATAGCTTTAAATGATGCCCATAACTGCAGAAAGGTGGAATAAAAGCTGGTTTTGGTGCAAGTGTGTATGAGTATCTTTTCTAGGGGTGGGCAAAACTCCACAAATTCTCACAGAGTTTTTATATAACTCAGAGGAATTCAATGAAGTGAAACTCCGCGAGTTCTGCCCACCCCATGTCATTGGCTCAGTGGTATTCAATTCTGAGCCATGAGTCAAGAGAATGTACCATGGTTACAATGGAAAACTAAAAGTGAGTAGGAGATAACTGTTAAGACTGTGATAAAGCTGCACTGTTCTTTTTGGTGGAAGAAATAAAGATTTAAAGGCAAACCTGCTATTCAGAGTAAATCTTAACATTCAGCATCCACCAACACCCCTCGGGAATCCTGACAGAACACAGTGTGACGGTCCCAAGTTGAAAATTTTGGAATTCATTGATGTTACACTAATGTGATGTATAATGCAGATCCTGGAGGAAGTCTCTGCATTACTGCAGCATGAGTAAGAACTTGAATTTTTATCGAAATATTTGCCTCCGATCCTTACCATCTAATGAAACAGCTGGAATTTGAAACATGCATCTTCCGTAGCACGTGACAAGTCTGTTCACGTACAACAGACGGTAATCTCCCTGATGATCTTCCGCAGTACGTGTGCGTTCTATTTGCATGTAGCAGACCATGAACCCTCCTGAGGTGGTATGTACGTTGATTGCTTTTGCTGGAGTATCTAGCTTTGTTTTTTAAAGCTTTCTCAGTAGCCTGCATGTGTCACGTGGCATGTTGTGCGGCCACGCTGTTGCGCCCCTTTTTTAACAACTGGACTACAACATATTTTGCTTCAGCCATGTTGAGCATTTTGTTTTCATGCCGCTCCATTGGAATCTATTGGAGGACTGTGTAAGAAGCTTATTTACCTGATTATTGTCTCTTGTTTGCGGAGGAATTATTACAGTGGGATTCCTAGCACAGCTTTCTTGTTCAAACGTGTACATCCTGGTGGTGATTTCTGCTATTAATGCAAATCAGCAACCTTAGTGTCACTGTTATCTTATTCTGATATGTTGATTTGTTAATTTCTGAGTTGTATTAGTTTGTTTTGTCAGTCTTTTGCTTTAGTTTATTGTTTTGGGTTTACCATTGAAGGTTACTGAAGTATGTCTGCTGTCGGTATTTTGCAGCCGCCACAGTTTTTGTCTGACTATGTTGAACCTTTATTGCCCTAGAAGAAATTGAAACACTTGTTTGACTCATACCTCATAGCTATTGGTGGAGAGAAATTTTCTGCAGGACCAAAACAAGGAATTCTGCACCACAACCTTGCTATCGAGTGGCGCAGTGTATACGAGAGGTTGGATGAAATTACCATAGGCAACAGTGAGGATGAGCCTAAAGACTTCTACAAGATATCTCTTTTGAAGATGGAGAAGCATTTGGGTCCTCGTATAAATATTGTTACACAAATTCTTCACAAGAACACAAGCCAAGGGTGAAAGGGTTGGAAATTATGTAGCTATTTTACAAAACTTGGCCTGTACTTTGCACTAATAGTACTAGAGTGCAAGAATAGCTTTTAGTTAGAAATCCTACATTGAAGGAAGCAGTGGATACTGTTGAGGGTATGAAACACACCTCTGGTTGGGTCAGGGAAATGCAGGGCACTCTTTCACACTCTTTGGAACTAGTTACCAGTTCTACTGTGCAAAAGAACACAAGTGAGGGCAACAAAGGATTTAGCCAGAAAGCAACATGTGATGGGCCTATTAAAATCAATTATAATCCAGGGAGGGACTCCAAGTTCAAATGTTTTAAGTTTGGCAATCTCCTTTGGCGAAAAATCCAAAGTGTTATACTTGTAGCTCTGTTTGTCTGAGTTGTAGGAAAAAAGGGCACTTTGCTCGCATGTGTAAAATTGATACATGAGGTGATGGAAATGCCTGAGATCAGTCAAAAAGCTGTTTTGCAAGTAGCACACTCTTTGGGAACTGTCAAACAGATGGAAGGAGTGGTTGATGGAGGCCAGACCAAAATGCCTGAGTGTGAGATTGAGGGTTTAGAATCTTATAGTTTTGGCTGATTCGGGTTCCCTCTTCACCTTGGTGGATGATAATAACTGGGAGGGAACATATGGGCGTGAGAACATAACAGTATTACCTCCTGATTTAAATCCGGAAGGGTATGGAGTTTTGAAAATGTATCTAATTGGTTACACAGTTATGAACATTAATTTCAAAGGCAGGGAGACCGTGAGAAACGTTTTAGTGGCTAAACAACCTTCTTAGATGGCATCACCAGAGGGATTAAGGGATTATTTTTAATCCTAATTCTCCAGAGCAGGTTCTTTTGATCACTAGATTTGGGTGTAGTACAATAGTTTTAGGATGTATTTAGGGAGTAACTTGGTCTTTTGAAGCATTTTAAACAAAAAATGTTCTAAAGAAAATGCTAAGCCTATGTTATACAAGATGAGGAGGGTACCTAATCTGCTTTTTAATCCTGTACAGGAAGAGCTATACAACTGTTACAAATGGGAGCGATTGGGGAGATAGAGTCCTCAGTATATGATTGGCACCCCTAGTTGTGGCTCCTAAAGACAATGGCACTAAACTGAGAATGTGTGTAGATCTTAAAGAACGTAATCAATGCATTTGGGTTGTACCCCCGCTCGTACCTAATACTGCTGAAGCCTTGGCCATGCTTAAGGATGCATGTGTGTTCAGTCTAATGGACCTTTCTGCCGCATAGCACCAAGTGTAATTACAGGAAGACTCGAAAGCACTCACATCTTTTGTCACACCTCCAGGAGCATTTAGGTTTGTAAGATTGCCTTTTTGTTTAGCCTCTTTAGCAGCATGTTTTTAAAGGCTCATTAGAGATGTGTTGAAAGGTATTTATTCAGCAGTGTTTTTCCAAGATGATATTTTAGTGTATGGCAAGGGCAAGCAGAATCATTATTTCACTTTGAGGCAAGTGCTGGCAAGACTTAGAGAAAGAGGGCTTACACTTGAATAGGATAAGGGTAAATTTGGCATGATTTTGGTTTCATATTTGGGAAACACGATATCTGGTGACGGTAAAAGTCCCAAACTGGATTTAGCTACCTCCATCATTGCGGCACCTTTTCCTACTAATAAGGAACAGATTAGGTCCTTCTTGGGCCTGGCAAAGTATTACTCCAAGTGCATACCTAATTTTGCTAGTTTTATTCAACCAATTAGACTCCAGCTCAGGGAAGGTGCAAGTTTCGATTGGTCTAGAGATTGTGAAGAAGCTTTCAAGGTTATTAAAGAAGGTATTGCCAAGATGCCTACTCTAGGGCATTTTGATGTCTCCAGGAAGACAGTTCTCATGACAGATGCCAGCCTGAAGGGGTTAAGGTCGGTCTTGTCTCAGGTAGTAGACGGTGAGGAAAAAGTGGTGGCCTTTGCCTCAAGCTCTCTTTGAGGGGCTGAGGAGAGGTATTAAGTGATTGAACCTGAGGCTTTGGCTAGATCGCAAGCCTTTGGTCCAGTTGTTGGGCTGTTGAAATACTGGAGAGTTTAATTGAATGTAACTATCGTGTAGAGTACTTACTGGGTGCTAAGTATGTGCCTGCTGACTGCTTATCCAGGAGGCCAGTAAAAACATCGGTTTTAACTGAGTCGATAATCCTGTTATATGGGCCATGGAATCAGGAATCAATAAGGCAGAATGGAGTCAGAAGTGGCCATGGATGCTGTAAAGTAGTTGATAATGGATTATGTGATGGCAGGTTGGCCTGACCTTTGAGGGGTAGATGAAGTTGCCAAGGGTTTCTAGAATGTCCAAGAAGAATTGAGCCAAAGTATTGGTGGGCTGGTGTAGACAGACCAGTGCAAATTGTAGTGAAAGATTGGCTTCACTGTGCTGGTACTGACGAATCTAGATCAGTTACGGCAGTCCCATTGTCTCCGGTTCAAATCCAGGAGGAGCCTTGGCGCAAATTGGGTTTGGATGTAGTTGGCCCTTTTAAGTTATTGTCAACTGGAGAAAGATTTATTTATAGTTTTGGTGGATTCGACATCAAATGGGGCTCTGTCCGTTGCATAAACTCTGTGACCCCCAGGTGCATTCTACAATAATTTTTGCAAGACGCCTTTGCATGCAAAGGGGTACCAAGAACCATTATTATGGATAATGGGGTCCAATTTGTCTCTGTTGAGATGAAGGAGTTTCTAGAAGATCTTACCATTATGCACCACTGCACCGCATTGTATTCTGCTTATGTGAATGGTCTTGTGGGAAGCATGAATCACTTGGCGAGAGCATGTGCTCCGACTGCTGTGGAGAATAGGGTATCTCTCAAGGCAATTCTCCGTGAGGCACTCCCACTTCTACAACCAAAGTGTCGCCGTTCCAGTGTTTGAAAGGGAGATTGGCTGGCACAAAGCTTAATCTGGTAAAGGTTGGATAAGAGGAAGGGTGCCAAGGGTGTGGATTCTGTGCAGGCAAAAATTACCAAAGGGCGTATAAGAAGCAATTTGATGAGAAGCATGGTGTGTGTGAAGGGAAGTGGAAGGAGGTTGATCTAATTTTTGTGAGAAACCTTGCTTGGTCACCTAGAGAGAATTCCAAGTATTTATGCTCGAAACACATCATTCAGGTGAAAAAGAATGTGGTTGTATGAAGTGATGGTGAAATGCGTAGCATGTCACGATTGGCTAAGTGTGGAGAAAAAGATTACTTGTGGATGATGCTTCTGATGTTTTCACTGGAGCTGTTTCAGGTGCCTGTGGGGGATAGTGAATGCCAGGCGGGTGGTTCTGAATCCAAATGTGGGAGGGTTCGTTGTAGCTCCTGGTACAAGAGAAAACCAATACATCTTGAAGAATATGATTTGAAGTGAGAAGGTTGTTATTCATGTTGGTTTGGAATAGGTGGTGTTAACCCTAATATAGGTGACATTCCATCTTTATGAAAATGTTTACTAAATATGTATTCCGGTTGCTGATACAATTATCTTTATTGTTTTCCTCACTTTTGTTGTATTTTGGTGTGCTGACCGATGATGTACATATGTATGTATATTTATTAAATTATTTATTTATCTGTTCATTTTTTTTTTTTTGTTATTTCCGCTTAGGGGAACGAAGATGTATTGTAATTTAAGTGTCATTGGCTCTTTGGTATTCCATTATGAGCCATGAGTCATGAGAATGTACTGTGGTTGCAATGGAACACTGAGAGAGAGTAGGAGATAGCAGTTAAGACTTTGATTAAGCTGTGCTGTTCTTTTTGGGGGAAGAAATAAAGATTTGAATGTAACTCTGGTTTTTGGAGTAAATTGTAATATTATACTCATTGCACCAATTACGTTCTCTTACAGTTGGTGTAAATTTAGTAGTGCAATTATTATAGTTGCTTGTAGAGCGCTACTGACACCCTACGGGTAACCTGGCGCTATGTTAGAGTGTGTGTTGAGAGAACAAGAAAACTATCAGCGTAGAATTAACGGGAAAACTGGGAGATGGCCCGGGGATATAGCCACGTTTTAATTCTCTTTCTGAACTGCGTCAGATTGTCTATTTGTCTAATATCCAGTGGCAGTGTATTCCAGAGTCGAGGAGCTGCTATACAGAAAGCTCGACCTCCTGACTTAACTTTCCTAGCTCTCTGCACCCTCACAAGATTAGATGAAGAAGAACGAAGCGGCCGACGTGGAGTGTACCAGCTAACACTTTCCTGCAGAGATGTAGGCCCCTGTCCGTGTAAGGCCTTGAACAGTAGGCAAAGGGCTTTAAATTGAATTCTCTGGAGAACTGGCAGCCAGTGTAACTCCGAAAGGGCTTGCAGAGTAGAGGAGCGACGTGGTCGTCCCAAGATTATCTTTGCCGCCATATTCTGTATTCTCTGCAATCTCTCGATCAGATACTGTGGTGCAATGTTTGTGGGAATAGGCGTTGCCAATGTAAGCATATATTCACAAAATGATAATTCATCACATTGGCAACACCACCTCTCACTACGATTGGCACACGTATTTTCCAGCCTCATCCCAAATTCAGCCACCTGGTAATAGATGCCCTTACTCTCATAGATATCTGCAGATCTTGCCTCTGTGAATTTGGATCTGACATTTGCGGGCACTAATGCAACTGAGTTTTGCTTAGGTGAGAAAAATGTTGTAAGACCTTGCACCTTAGCTCGTGAATGCTAGTGCCTCCTCACCAAGTGAATGTGCATTGTTAGAAAAATGAAAGATCTGCAGTTGTAGGGGTAGACTATGTATAAAATAAGATAAATATACATTTCTTATTTTTTTCATAGGGAAATCATTTTTCAGCATCAAGGCTTCTTTTTGTGTGGACCTCAATAAATATATGTTGAAAGTGTTATGAGCTGGCACATACTTTCCTGCACTCTGGCATAACCCAAGTTGTGCAGTGCTTTTTCGGGATTAAATATCAAATGACTCCATTGTTATAGACAAAGAAAACATTATTTTCATGAAATATCATGTTTATAGAAAATAACAAAAATACATATTTAAATATTTTTCATATTTTTCAACAGTATGCCGGGGAGCTGAGAAATTATCTTTTAATTAAATTGACGATTGGTGAACAACAAGGTATTTTTTCCATTGTGGGCAGACAAACTGCAAAGCAGGTGCAGACTTGTGTAAATATTGTTTTTTTCGGGTAACAAGGGACTGAAATACTTAAACCACATCATGTCAAATGATACCTTTTTGAAAGAGGACCATTCATCTTTGCTATCCTTCTATTGTAAAATTCAGCAGCATGCAAAGTAAAAAAAAACACCTCACTCATTAATTTGTCCACATAGGATTGAGTGAACATCTTATCTCCACTCCTGCACAACATATTTTTCGGTGGGTGGGTTGGGGGTTGGTGGGTGGTGGTGCCGGTGGGAGTTATGCCTCTTCCTTTGCATTCATTTGTGGCATATTAGTTTTGAATCTAGATGTAACTATCTCAATATTTTACCCCATTTCTGTCACTTCTCTCCCAACCTGACAGGGAGCCCTTTTACATTGTTCACTTACGGTGCTTCACCCCATATGGGACACAAAAGTGTAAGTTGGTCTCTTACTGTTGGCAACTTACACTAACTATGTCCAAAATAAAAAATAGCTTAAAACTTTATCTCATTAAATACAAAGGGAATGAACCACCCGGTCAAAAGAAGAAAATCACAGATTATCTATACAAATTGAAAGGAGATATGGTCATGCTCCAAGAAAAGACAATTGGCTGAAATTAATGCATGACACTTAAAAATAAATGGATTGGAATAGGTTAATGGTCTCAGTTAAACACAAAGACAATGGGGCTATTACCTTAAGAGCTCAGAACGCAAAGATCAACAATTTGTCTAGTATAATGGATGTAGAGGGGAGTGATCATCGCTGAACTCCTCAAAGATGCAGCCATTTTTTCCATCAACATATATGCACCAAATATTTTGGTCTTAGCTTTCTAGCAAAGTGCAATCCATTCCCGATGATGCTTTAATAATTTTAGGAGATGATTTTAATCTACCAATGGATTTCATGATTGATAGAGAATCTAAGTACACATAAAGCCCACCCAAAACCTATTAGAAAATGTAGACCTTTGAACAAAATTCAGCCTAAAAGATGCTTGGAGACTACAGCACAGAACATGAAAGATTATATCTTTTTTAGCACCCCACAACTCAAGTCAAGTCAAGTCAAAATAGTCTTTATTTCGAATATTTCATCTTAAAAGACATATTAATATTTCATCAGAACAGTTAAAAATTATAATAAGATTATTGACATTATGGACAAAAAGACCATTTAATAAATAACAAGTTAAAAAACAGTAATAAAAAATATTAAACATTTCAATTGACATCGACTTGAAGTTAATTATAACATACACCACGGTAATAAGGATAATGCGAAGCTTCAGTATATAAGACCGGAGGATTGGAGATATTTCGTCTACTCCGTAAAAGCCACGCCCAACTAATATATTTGGCTAAACCAATAACCACAAGAGAAGATGTATCTGTCTGTAGAATCCTTCTAGCGGCCTGGGCTGATCTGACACCTAGTTCACGACACACAGGTCGCAACCAAGCTCTTCTAGGTTGATGGTATTCCGGACAAACAAATAAAAAATGATCAACTGTTTCAACCAAGTTTTTACAGGTTGGGCATTTATCAGTGCCATTTGTGGTCCAACTTGAGGTAAAGGAGCATAGTGGGAGGGACCCAATTCTAAATTGGTGATATAATTTCCGATCCTGCTTTTTGGTTATTACATCCCAATATGCCTCAAGAGAGGGTTGATCCTTAATAGACAAATAAGTTGTAGTCAAGGAGCTACCAGTCAAAAGAGTATGGCGTTTGTGTAATGACCATTGCCAATAGGCTTCCCTAAAGATTTTTTTGGGGGGAAAAACGGCCGACACGGGGTTAGACCACAAATCGCCCATGCCCATTTCTGTCAGAATAAGTTTAATTTCTGACAGCCAGCTAATTCTATAAGAACCCCCCATGTCTTTTACCTCAAGCAGCGCCTTAGCATAAAGGGATAGCTCTGGTGTAGTCCAAAGGCGTCGCCAGAACGCCAGAGGCCTATATCGGACCATATCCTCAATAGGCTGACAACCTAAATCTAATAACAGGGGGATACGTGGGGTAGATAGGGGTAGCCCAACTAATGACCTCAAAAAGTTGTTTTGGGCCACCCTCAAAGAATCCAAATTACTGAACCCCCATAACTCGGCACCGTACATAACTGCTGGGAGAATTTTAGACCCATAAATTTGTATCAATGGTGCTACAGGTTTTGTGCAGGATTGCCTATGTTCTTTAAGTAAGGCGCCACCTAATTGTGAGTGCTTAAGGCTAAGCAATTCTGTCTGGGGCCTCCAACTTAGGTTGTCGCTAAAAGTGACACCCAAATATGTAAAGGTGGAAGTCTGTTCCAGCCTTACACCACCCATATCAACCCTGGCTTTGACGGGACGTGGGCCACGGAGGACCATAAATTTAGTCTTCCCCACGTTAACCTCGAGCTCATGTTCGCGGCAAAATAACTCAAACCTAGATAGTGCTAATTGGAGCCCCTGTCGGGTTTTAGAAATAAGGAGGGTATCGTCCGCGAACATGAGCAGGGGAACTTTCATACCTGCTAACGAGGGTGCATCTGTCGGGAAGTTTGAGAAATAATTAGTTACACCATTAATAAACAGGGAAAACAAGGTAGGGGCCAGAATGCACCCTTGTCTGACCCCTTTGGACACTTCAAATCTCGCAGTCACTTCCCCTGGTTTACCCCATCGAACCTGGGCATATGTGTGTGCATGCAACTTAACTAGGAGCCGCAAAAATTCATCCGGCATGCCCATCTCCCGGAGGACCTCCCACAGTTTAGGTCTTGGCACCATATCAAATGCAGACCTTAGGTCCACAAATGCTGCAAAGAGCAGACCCCCCCCTAGGTAGACTTCCTTCCAGTATAATAGCGTAAACCTAAAGGCTTGATCTATGGTTCCGATGTGCGTCCGGAACCCTGCCTGAAATGGCGTCAAGATATCATTATCGGAGATCCAACTAGTGATGCGGCCCAGCAACAAACGTGCGGTGATTGTTTGGGCCGCATCGATGAGGCTAATCGGGCGATAATTGGCAGGGGCAGAGCGATCACCTTTCTTATAGATTGGCAAAATCTCTGCCCCAAACCAAGAATCCGGGACCGACGCTCCCCTGGCCAGGGCATTAGCTAAAGTTTTCAAGTAGGGGACCCATAGATCCTGATCCTGTTTAAATAAATCAGCAGGGATACAGTCAGGACCTGGAGCTTTGCCATTCGGGAGTGATTTCAGAATTATCACCACCTCACTAGAGGTGAACTCTAATACTCCTGCATCACTATATAGCAGCGAGGCATTTTGGGGGGTTTCGGTGGACTTAAACTGGTTTTCAAAATAATTAACCCACTGGCCAGGTTCGACATGGTTGGCCGGGATCATAGCCTGCGGGTTCCTACCCCATTTTAGGAGGTGCCAAAAATGGCACATGTTTCTGCCCTCGCATGCCTCGTATAGCTCTCGCCAGCGTGATTCGTCCCAGTTGGACTTTGCTGAACTTTGGGCAGATTTATATGCAGCTCTACAACTCCTAATCGTTAACGGGTCCCTAGATTTAATTGCTAAAATTAATGCTTTACGAGACTCTCTACAGCCTGCATCAAACCACGAATTTTCCCTCCAACTAGTGGGTTTAACAGTGGTTGGGACACTTTTAATAAAAAAGTTTTTGAGGGCTGTGAATAATTCACTATGAATATCCGGAATGGAATTAATGATCCCTTCCTTGGGGTCACAACAGGACAGCTGAAACATAGCAACATTAACCAATTCCCTAATAGCAGCCCGAGCAGAGGGATCGGGGGCAATCTTAGGCCATCGGACCCTTCTCATATCATTAGACAGGGTGGCTTGCACCTGCAGAGAGCGTTCATCTTCGTTACAGCATCCTGCGAAACTACTATCGGATAAGGCCAGCATCAAAGAGTTATGATCACTTTCTAACCTATCCGTCACCACCATGTCGATGACATCTGCCCACAGCTCACAGTTAACCAGAATATAGTAAATTCTGCTCCTACTTCTGCCATTATTGAAGGTTATCTTTCCTACCCTATCCGAAGTTGTTCTTCCATTGACAGCCCGCAACCCCATTTCTAGGCAAAGCCCCTTCAAAAAAAGGGCTGCTTGTGTCCATTTGCTAATAGGATTTCATTCTAATTGGGGAATTCCCCACACAGAATCCTCAGCCTCGGAGAGTTGCTCGTCGTCGGACCCCAGTGGTTCGAAACAGGTATTAAAGTCACCTGCCACCACCCTATGACCAACTCTAGGAGTGTTACGGAGTAATTGGTCCAATACATAAGCAGAGGGGGGACATTTACCCCCAGGAGCTCCCCTAAGATAGGTATTAAATATATAAGTATTAAGGCCCTTGGTAGAGGAAGCATGTATGGCCAATATGTCGGGACTGTCCGTCGGAACTTCCCTAACTACAATACCCTCGCATTGACGTACCCAGATTGTCAGACCACCCACCGGTCTACCTCTATTACCCATAATGGCTGGTTTATAATAGTTTACATACCCTACACGATGAGTCGGATCCACCGCCCATGTCTCCTGGAAACACCAAATATCAACCTGATCTGCGAACGCCACCCAATCAGGAGAAGCCAGTTTAGATTGGAGACCGGCTATGTTCCATGAGGAAAATGATACACTGTGGCTAACATTTGGCGGGTTCGTTAACTGTGTCTCCATATTGGAATCAATGGTAGAACAAACGGGGAGTGAACTTGTAGATTCAAGGGTAACAGGTGGGACGAGTTCAGTGACTTGTTCCGTGGGTTGCAAGAGGGCAGGTGGCTCCCGACAAGCACACAATAAGCTCCCATTTGGAACAGGCCAGGACAGCACAAAGCTATCCCCCTGTCAATCGTTGTCCTCCAAAGTGGAAAGAACAGCGAAACGATTATTTAACCTAATTGGCTGGGAGCCTAATTGAGGGGCACAATAGGGGGCACGTTGCAGCATAAAAGTCGCTGCCCTTACAGGCCTATAGAAATAACCCAAGGGTAAAATCAGAATCTCATCTTGGGAGGGAGCATAGTGTGTTGCCAACTCCAAGATACGTTCTACCAATAGGGGGGACCTAAAGCTTAACACAACACAATCACCTCTCAATGCCTTTTGGGTATGGCCAACCCAGGACACCCGCCTGACCATTTTAAATTCTTCAAATAATGGTTGAGTCGCCCCAAAATTTCTACCAAGGAAATACAGAGCTTTATTTTTTAAATTGGACCAGTGCTCACTAGACCCCTCCGCCAGTTGGGGAACGTTGGCTAAGATGACTGTATAGGGGGTGGCTTCTGGGGGAAGGTATAGGCTCCTTAAGTCTTCAGAGGCCGCTGGGTTAAGTGTCACAGGCCTTATCAAGTCCTCAATAGACTGTTGATCGGTCAGCGAACTTCTTGCAGCATTATGGGCGAGCGGGGGCCTAATAGGTTGGGCCCTTGATACTAATGGGGCCGGGGGGTTACTTATATGGGTTCCTATAATGTTTTGACCAATAGTAGTCCTTACACTGGTTCTGCTAACCACTTCCTCATTATTCTGTGCAGGTATTGTTACAGCTAGAGGCTGTAGTTTTATCAAATTAGCTTCAATGTGGTTAAGTCTAGTTACTGCAGTATCGAGTTTAGCCAGAACAGGTTGTATGAGTGTCGCTAATTGGTCCCTGAGTATGGAACTTAAGCTATCAAGACTCTGCTGGTTGCATGTTATTTGAGCATATAGGAACAATGGGTAGGGTTGGGGATTGCACACCCAAAGAGCCAGTGGCGACTCGAGGAATGGGGGGTTTATTTTGAACCCTGCTTTTCCTCTTTTTGCATGGAGGTTCTCTGGCTTTAAGACCTGCAGCTCTATTATTCGCACGGGTAGATACCATTACTGGGATAGGTGGAGGGCTAGAGAGGGAAGGATGGTCGATGTAACCAGAACATAAAGGGGCACTTACTAGACCCCCCAATGAACAGGGGTCAGGGCATATTTCCAGTAAGTTGTCATTAACAGCTATGGGCAAGGCACAAGGCAGAGCTGTAGAAGGGTCCAATGACAGCCTTCGTTCCACAGCTAAGATTTTATCAGTTATTTCTAATTCGACCCTTGTGAGGTAGTCGTCAAGCGTACCCGCTATCCTACCCTCAGCCTTTCTTTTACTCATGTTAGAAGGTAACTACACAACAACCAGCCCACCACATACCCCACAATAAGTACCAAGTACTATAATAAAGCCCTTACACAAACTCTACTAAACAATAAACACAAAAACCAAGAGGGTAGGCCCAGCCCTGCCACTAACGGCCACTGACGGGCAAGGACGGGCCCGCCCTTGGCCCGGGCTTTGCCCGGGCGCTGCCCGCGCGCGTCCCGCGCTGCGGAGGCACCGGGCAGCTTTAGTGGAGATCCGGCGCGCCCGGGTGACGTCAGGCGCAGCGCCGGTACCAGGAGATGCTGGGTAATGGAGTTCGGTAGAGCCGTTCACCTCACGGCGATGGAGAAAGATGCAGGGAGCAGGATTCCCCCGCTAACAAAGCCGTTCCCCTCACGGCAAGTAAAAGGAATCTTAGAATTGTCACACAACTCTTTTAGGCACCCCACAACTCATATTCGAGAATCGATTACATATTGATCTTGGGTAGTTATGCGCACAACATTCAGAACATGACAATTGAACCTAGACTTGTTTCTGTCCACTCTTGCATTACCCTTTGCCTAACAGGAACACTCACCAAAATTGATATCACACTTTAGAGATTAAGGGGCAGATGTATGACCGTTTTTTGCACTCGCAAACGGAAATTCGGCCCGTTTGCGACCGCAAAAAAAGTCAGCCCCATGTACAAACCATATTTTGCGAGTCGCTAACCTATTTGCGACTCATAAAATATGGTTTGTGACTTGCTGTTAGGAAGTGCAAATGGCATGTAAGATTGTTTTGCTACCACATTTGCAGTCGCAAAACACTCGCAGTTTACCACCCTTTTCAAAAGTGTGGTAAGCCACTCGCAAACGGGAGTGTGTCCCCTCCCCTTTGTGAAGGGGAGCGTAAATATTTTTAAGAGCAGACAGTGGTCCCAGGGTTTACTGCCTGCCTTTAAAAAACTTAAACTGAAAAGTTTTATTTTTCTTTTCTTAAATGCATCCCGTTTTCCTCTAGGGAAAACGGGCTGCTTTTTTGAGAAAAAAAACCAGCTTTATTAAAAAAGCAGTCACAGACATGGTGGACTGGTGACTCCAGCAGGCTACCATCCCTGTGAGTGCGAGTCATTCCCAATGGAGTCGCAAATTGCGACAGCCTCATGAATAGTAATGAGGCATGCAATTTGCGACCCCATTGGGAATCGCAAACAGTGTCTGAGACACTGTAATGCATTCATTTTTGCGAGTAGCAAATTGTGAGTCGCAATTTGACGCAATTTCTGACTCGCAAAAATGAATTGTCGTACATCTGGCCCTAAATGATGAGAGCCATGCCTCATCTGAAAACATAGAGACAATCAACACAGTAATTGGCAATTATCTATATGATAACTCAAGACCCGAAGTTTTATATCTATTCAAACGGGAAGCTCTTAAAACCACAATAAAAGGCATTGTTGATCGATATCGAGTCTAAAATGAACAAAACCTCAAACGTCAATCTCATAAACAAAGAATATGAGATGAAAATGGTGGAAGTGTTTGATTTCTACTTTTCAAATCTGAATCACCCATGCTCTACGATAGCAAGCGATATCAGATTGTATTTACAAAAAAAAGAAGTGGGCAAGGCCACCAGGCCTGGATGGGCTCTTTGCTCAGGGATATAAAAGTTTCCAAGCCTCATAAAGCAACCTGCTATTTCAGCTATTTGAGCAGTTTATGAATTCCAGGATGGTCTGCTGCACACTTGCAGAGGCAATAATCACTTTCATTGCTTAGGAAAGATGTAGAGTACCAGAACATTTTTGATAATATCTTTATAAAATATTGATTGCAAAACATGCGCAAACATTTTTGGCAAATAGATTAAATCACATACTAACTCACTTCATCAACCCATCCCAGGAGGGCTTTCTGATAAACTGTACACAAGACTACTTTCTCACATAACAGATAAAGCCCATAGACATCCTCCAGAGCAGTGGTGATTACACTTGATGCCAGCCGCGGTCCGTGCAGGTAGCAGCGGTGGGGTGGTGGGGCCAGGTGAGGGGGGATTTCGAGGGACGATGTCGAGGGAAAATTAATTATTTATTTAATTTTCCCTCTGCATTGTCCCTCGAATTCCCCCCTCACCTGGCCCCACCGACCCACCGCTGTTATCTGCACAGACCCCAGCTGCTTGACGCATAAAAGGCATTTGGACAAAGTAGCATGGCTATACCTCAAAGCAGTTCTCCAGAAATTTCAGTTCAGTAAGAATTCCATTAAAATGATTATGTCCCTGTATGTCCAACCTAAGGCTAGATTTAGAGCAGGTGGAATTATCTCAGATTCTTTTAACCTATGTCAAGGTGCCAGACTAGGTTGCCTCTTATCCTTAGCTTCACTCCTCTTTGCCTTGGAACCTCTATTTCACAATATTAGATTCAATGAAGACATATCCTGGATTAAACTTAAGGAGGTGATGATGAAAACTGTTTCTTAAGCTGAGGACATCATACTAGTTACAGTGGATGTGGGTCCATTGATCCAAGCTCTGGTGCCCACTATCGAGACATGCTCAACTGTCTCAGGATGCACCCTTAAATTAAGGTCAAACCCCTAAACCTCCCATGCTCCGAAGATTTACTGGGCAATTCTGACCTCTGTTGGTAACTAAAATACTTAAAGTATTTAAGCATTAAATTTGTGGACAACATTCCAGATACTATTACACATAACAAAGCACTAGCAATCAAAACAACCTCCGGATATATTGACAGACGGTCACAGAAATGTCTATCCTGCCGGGGATGATAGAAATCACAAAAATGAAGATGGCTCCTATTGTAAACTATCGTACAGGTATGATTCCTTTTTCATTGCAAATAACTTTCTGAACAAACTAAATGGAAAGCTAAATCAATTTCTAGGGCAAAACAAACACTCAAGAATCTCCCCAAAACATTAAGACTGAATAAAGAGCTAGGTGTGTGTGTGTGTGGGGGGGGGGGGAGGTTAAGCGGGTTAATTGAGCAAACTTCCAAAACTACTGATCAGCCTTTATTTTTAAATCAGACACTCACAGGTTCAACCAAACAGGCTCTTATTGTTCATTGTAGTTAGTGATTGAAAACTGATACTACATCCCTTTAACCCATGTTCTTATCTTATCTATCTAACAACTCCCCTTTACTGAAAGTATATGTTATAGACATTCCTCCTTAGATATCAAACTGTGTAATCTGATGTCAATTTGGTGTAACAAAAAAGTTGCACTGGAGGGTAACACCCTAATGACTACTATGCTCATTTCAGGGTGTCCTTTTTTTTTTGTTAAGTTTTTAATCTCACACAAAAGCCCACACATATTTCCTAATTTACATGAGTGTTATTCAATTACAAAATATTGAGTATTACAACTTTCTTAAACTTAAATCCAGTGTAAATGAACTTCCAAATCTGGACAGAGACCGATCAATTGTAAAGCTAATACACAATCTGAAAAAACTGTCTTTAGCACACCTGCAGAGGCAATAATCACTGTCAGTGCTAAGAAAAGATGTAGAGTACGGCAAAAATATAGACAATTTCTTTAATAAATATTGAATGCAAAACGTACGCAAACATTTTGGCAAAAAGATTAAATCACATACTAATTCACATCATCAACCCATCCCAGGAGGACTTTCTGATAAACTGTACACAATGGTACCACAAGGCTACTTTGTCACATAATAGATAAAGCCCATAAGACATCCTCAAGAACTGCTTATTCGTTCTCCAAAATCAAGACGATCTTTTCTTACAATCAAAAAACTCCAATCTTTAACACCATATTCGATCAAAATGAGAAAGGGAATGCTCAATACCTGATTACCACTTCACAAGGAACATCATATGGAAATCTAAGTTCAAATATAACATCAATCCCACTGTTTCCATAACCAAATTTATGTTATTACATAGAAACTTTTGGACATCCCAACGTCTTCACAAATTGCGATTACTAGATATTCGATCCTGCTGTGATTGTAAAACAGCTACAGGTGACTTACCTGTTATACCTGCTGCTCAGCCAGTGTGACAGTGGTGACAGAATGTTGGTGTGTGGAGTGTTGGTGAGTCTGTGAGTCAGTTGGTGGATGGGCTGAGCAGCAGGAAGGCTGCTCCTGGTGGGGCTCTACTTGTTAACATCTTACTTGATTAAAACTACCTGCTTAATACATGGACTATTTTCTTTTCCTCTTTCTCTTTTTCTCTCTTGTGCATGAAATGTCCCACCTATTATCTTCATGCTGACTCATCAGTTCTTTGCTACTTTGTCATTTGTATGCAATTGATCTGATATCATTCTGTTGCATGTAATTGTCCTCATATCATCCTTTTGCATGCATCAGCCTTCATTGGCATCTCGTTTAGAGTTCCTTTGTTATTTATATAAAGAAAGGAGATGTGTTATACCTGCTGCTCCGCCAGTGTGAGAGTGGTGACAGAATGTTGGTGTGCTGAATGTTGGTGAGTCTGTGAGTCAGTTGGTGGATGGGCTGAGCAGCAGGAAGGCTGCTCCTGGTGGGGCTCTACTTGATAACATCTTACTTGAATAAAACGACTTGCTTAATACATGGACTACGTGACATCTTCAGTACCACATTACCACCTATTCTTTTGTGTTCCCAGTCACTAAAAACGTACTGGTCATATATATTTGAACTTATCAAAAAATCTTTTAAATTCAACCAGTCGAAGATTTCATGTATTTCCTCACTGATTCTTTACACCCTAATATAAAACATGAAACATACACATAGCTTTTAAATATCGTGCTCACACTAGGCTGCAAAGTAATATTCAATAATTGGAAAACTGCCTTCAAGGTATCATATTCGACCTGGAAGGAATGGCTATCATTCATTAGGGGTGCAGACAAACATTTACAACAATCAATGTAAAGAGCTTCCAAGATATATATCTGGAATGCGTTAAACTTATACTTCTCAAACACAAAATCTCCTTGAGCTACACAGTTGTGTGGTCAAATATTGCCCTTGATAGCTTGCTAAGTAACATTCATAACCACATATGAACTATTTATTGGGTCCCGCTAGATTAGACTTTGTCTTCCTGTTTATTCACTGATGCTGTCATATCCACTGTCTTACTGGATTACAATGCACAACTTTGATACGAGATGAGAACTTATGTTCAATCGCTCCTTCTCCTTTTCTCTCCTGCCCTTTTCCAAGTGTGACTATTATACCCTGCCAATGTCTTGTCATATGATACATATGTGAACATATTCCACTAACTGCCATAATGAAACTCTTTCTGTTTTTGTTTATATCATATTAGTTATTTATATAGTTACTTAAAAAAAAAAACAAATTATTTTGAGCAACAAAAAAAAACCTTACATTGGGCCATGGTAGTCTGTCTTCCATTCTAGCCTAAATCAATATACGTAGAGGTCTTAGAGAAGTAGAAAGGAGGATGCACCAATGAAGCAGGAAAAAAGATTAAATGGACAGGAATGGGTGTGTGAAGGAAAAGGCAAGAGTGATAGGAAAAGATGCTCAAGAGAGAACAAAGACTAGATTGTGAATGGTAGGAGAGACTGAGACTGACAAGGGAACATAGAGCAGAGAAAGGAAGCAAGGCAAGATCAATAAAGAGAGGGTTACAGTGCTCTCACCAGTCAAAAGAAAGAATTTAAAAAACAATTAATCATCAGTACCAATAACTACAACATGACACTTTTAAATAGGATTTAAACATGGCCAGATTCGCGTATCAAGAATCGTCAGAACAGGCTTTTGTGAGGTTGATGCATGTCAGCTTAGCATACAGTCAATAGCAAAATAAAGGTTTTCGATTAAAAAATGGCTGCAAACCCCAAAGACAGATTTCGGCATGTTTCTCTTTGCCATGCTATCCGTGCTACCTTCACATGCATAACTCTGGGCATGATTATTATTAAAATCCCATAATTGTTCTTTAATAACTTCATCCACAATGGTTTTTCGCAAACTCGCGCGTTGCTGCTTCGGGAAGCCTTTCCAAGTTTACAAATGGTATGTATTTCTCAATAATCCCAAAGGCATCGTAAATCCACTCAGCTTGGCTTTTCTAGTGTTTGAGATTCTAAACAGATATTGCTCCAGTCAATCAAAAACTTTAACCTTGAGAGGAGATGTGTAATTCCGTTGAATATATTAAGATATTGTTTCCTTGCCTTGCGAATAGACTCACATTTGCGTTGGACACAATGCTGCTAAAAATGCGCTGGTAAATTTCACACCATGCAGGTATCGATGCACCCTGAGATCTGAGTCTAGAGGGAGATGTTTCCTGACAGCGGAAGTTCCTCACAGACCAATACACAGTAAAGGAGAGAATTTGCACTGATTGCTTTTCTGCTAATTTGCGCTTACTTTGTAAAAGAATTTGTGCTGGATTCGGAGTTTGTGCTCAGAACCCCGAGGCTGGCGTTGTTGAAGATAGGGGTGCAGAATGAAAACGCTGCGTAATTTTATTCCACCTCACACCACTTTAACCTACACCACCAGATACTACCCGACACTTTATTTAAATCTTTCTGGTTCTTTTTCATCCCTGCTTTCCCCCTTTGTCACGGGTTTTCCTTTTATCTTTCTCTTCCTCCTACTTCCCCTTTTGTGTTTTACTCTCTCTTGCTTTGGATCAAAGTCTGTTGGGGAATATAAGCATCAGTCCCTCAAAATGAGTGCCGGTGAGCCCCACCTGCAAACACCGGCTCAAAGTAAGCACTGCTGTGTATTATCTCTCATTGCATGTTGCTGCAATTGGCATTTGTATAGCTACTTGCTGGTGTGACCCTGAAGTGCTATCCCATCCTTGACCGATTGGTTGCAAGTTGGAGCTTGTGGACATGGCGGGTAGAGTGTCTGTTACCTATGTGCAAAGCATTAGGTGGTTTGTAAAAGGACCTGATATGTGCTCAATTCTAGTTGCTGCAACTTTGGCCCGATGCATAGAGATGCTTATATGACAGAGGAGTACAAGGGTGCTAGAGTTGCCCTTTATTGTTCCCCCCTTCCTACGCCAATGAGCTGCATGAGGCCATTCATACCGAGGTCTTGTTTGAGTTGAGTGGATGTTCCAGAGCTTGGCAGTCTGTCCTAACAACATCACACAGCCCATGCAAGTTTTCATTACCTGCATTGCCTAATTTGTAAAATAACTAACTGCTGGTTCCTAAAGAGTTTCCCAAAATCCCACGGCCGGCTTGCCAAATGTTAGAGTTGCTGAGCACCAAGGCCGTCTAATCTTGCCTCTTTCATTCATCAATTTACACTCCCTGACTCTTTATGTCACTCTTACAGGTTCTATTTTATCTCTGCTTTCTCTAATTGTCACTGCTGTTTCTCTTTCTTTCTGCCTTTCTCTCTCTCTCTTATTTTGGATCAAAATCTAACAATTAAAAAATAAATTCTGGTCCTCAAGCAAGATTTGCAGTGGGCCCCACCTGCAACCACCAGCTCAGATTAAGCACTGAGTACCTGAGATTCGTGATTATGATTAGAGGTACCATCTTTGTTCTTGGTTCCTTTCTGGCATTCGGTTTACGTCTTTTTTTTTAGGAGGGATGGGCCTGTTCGTAAGAGCAGCAGGATCCCTCAGATGTATTAGAATCATCTAGGCAGGAGAGGACAGCATGATGGTGACCTAACCCGCTGAGTGAACGCTAGAAAAGGGAAATTATGCTTTAATTCTTGAGTGTATAGAAAATGGATTTCATTATCTAAGTACATGAGACGTTGTAGTTTCATGATGCTGATGATTGCAGGTCATCCACTGCTTAAATGGAAGGAAGCAAGGACTCAGCATATAGTCATCTACGTCCATTGATTTTTCCAGCTTCAAGATGATCTGGGGATCATCAGTGCAGTAGAGGTTGAACATTCCGAGGACTTCAATGATGAGGGCATTGAGAAAAACATTGAAAATTAAGGGTGTGAAATGTGATAATTGAGGGATAAGTGAACTGCTCCTATGTTGGAAGATGATTTTTAGCATTGTGAAATGAGGATTTCTTTTTGAACCCACTATATAGTGCATGTAAAATATTGTATGTACAGGATTTTTTTAAGGTTCCATGCTCATTTCCTACATATTTATCCTGGCATAAAAATCTTTCTATAGTATGAACTGGATAAGAATGTGTTGCTCAGATCTGCAGTACACACTTAGCAAATATTGCAAAATAGACTTTGTCAGAAATTGTGTTCCCAATTTGGGAGGGTTGACCTCTACCAATACACTAAATATAATCCAGCTATGCCAAAACACATTTCTCACTGAATCTCTGCTCAGCTCCTTATAACTTTATCACAAAAAGGAGGTAATTCCTGGAATATCCAAAAAGTTCAAACAGTACTAACAATTTTAAAGTAAAGAATACAATAACATAAGATTCCTAAACCAATAAAAAAAAATAAAAAAAACCTTTATTGCTCAAAAGACACCAAAGTCCTAAAAATTGTATAAGGGCATAGTACCTGAAATGGTAGTCAAAACCCTTCAGTGAGGAAGGTCCAAGGCTAGGCCAGAAAGGGTCCCTCAACGCCAGATATGTTGTTGTCAAGCTCCCACTGAAGTAATTGGTTTTGGCGTCAAATATTACAGTGGAACAAAACTGAATTTCATACTCGCCGAGGATGCTTCTTGGGTCAGATAGACTTGTTGCCTTGCCCCAGTGTGACAATTTAGCTTCTACTTTGCCCCTTTTTTGGTTCTATAAATCTAACCGCAGGGCTGTAGCCAGGCAGGGCTCCACAACATCAGATACCTGTATCCCAAGGTCCCGCTAAAACTCTTTTCACTGCAGCAAAATCTACCAGCAGAAGAAGCCTGGTTTTCTTGTCTGTCTTGGGTAAGTACTCGTTTGGCAATAATCTACACCTTGTCCCAATCCTCAGGATGTGGAAAAAATAACTAAGTGCCACTTTTCGCCAACTGTTAGGAAAGTTCTTTCTGGGAAGTCCTTCCTCCTCTGTGTTATGTGCCGGCTTCTAGCCACTAGAGCTCACTCTAGCCAAGGCTCCTGCAACCTCTAGTCCCCTTTGGTCAGCTAAGCCCGCTTGCAGTCACGAGTCCTGTTTTTTGTGTCTCTGCTGCAGATGAGGCGGCTGCTACCCACTTGGCCCTTGGAGAAGAGTTCCAGTCGCTGGGTGCCAGCAGGGGTCAGAAGTGCTTCTGTGGTTAAGTCTGCTTCTTCCAAAAGGAGTCAGGACTCTTCTTTCTTCAAGTAGTGCATTCTTCTTCATGTGGAGAATTCCTAGATACAGGAATGTTTTGATAGGTGGTTGTGCCATTCTTATCCTCTGCACTAGCCAATTGTAGAAGAATTTGTCTTACCCAGTCCTGGCTCCTTTCTCGTCCTATGCCAACCTCCTTTTGGAGCACTTCCTCTTCACCTTAATGTAAAATTACTCAGAAGCCCCTTTTCAGAACAACAGAACCCTTCCTTCACCAGACAGGCCTCTCTTTAGGGTCTGAGCTACTCCCCTATTTAGATGATCAATCCTCTAGGCCTGGGTGCAACTCCGCGAGATTCCAAGGGTCTAGCTTCTCGCATTAATTTAGCTGTTGCTTGAGTAGATTTTCTACTCAAAGGCACTTTTCTGTCCATGAACGGTCACAACCACCTGCTTTGGAGAAATCTCACCTGTGCCCTCCGTGCAACCGAAAATTTTGTTAGGGGATGCCAAAGTTCACGCACGCTCGCCAACTTACCGTTAGTGAGCCTCGTGCTGGAAAAACTCTGCCACGTGGCGGTTGGAAGAACTGGATGGCACTCCACGTTACAAGCATAACCTGGAGTAGCCAAAATTCCGCCAAATCCACCGGCCCTTTCTGTTATCTCATTTGACAGGGTTAAAACAGTTTTTTCTTCGCTGGGGTAGGAGCCAATGGATCTAGGAGGGTTCCTAGAAAAAAAGGGAGAAGATCTTGTTAGCCCCATTTCAGCAAGTGAAAAAAAGTGGTGTTATATGCCGCTCTATGTTATGCCATCAGCCCGGCACCCCTCCCAGATGGCCAATCACCGCTTAAAGGCCATAGGTAATACTAACCTGCCATTCCTCTACTTTCTTCTGAACCAAGATTCTTAGCTCTCTCAGTCAAGAATGTATATTAACCTCTGCAGGTATGACAGAACTGGTTTTAAGCCAGTTCTGTGGCAGGCAGTCCAGAGAACCTTTGCATAAACATACTTTTCCACTAAGGGTATCAAAACTCTGATATGCCATTAACAGATTTGAAAATTAAATGGACAATTCTTTTGAATAATGTTTCTAACGTTTTCACAAGCCGAGATGAAAAATAAATATTTTAACCACACTTAGACCTGCTTTATAGAACATGTACACAATGGAAACAGTTTTTAGGCCTTCAGTCAAAGCAAGGGAACACTTTTTAAACAATATATAGTGTGCCATGATTTTATATATTAGGTGCCATGCCTTGAAGGCTTGCCAAGCACACTTTAGAGAATTCCTAATATATTAAAATAGTTTTTCATACAAGTTAAATGCACCTTTCCTTGGCATGTGTTATTGCAACGCCTGTAAACTGCTGCCCAGCAGGAGCACCTTGGTACATTTTCAGCACCATCTCCTATAGGCTTGCATGAAAGTTAAACAGACAATTTGGTGAAATCAATTTGACCAGTACCATTGTAGAGCCAAATCACCCACTCTCTGGCACTGAATAGCAGTGTCACAGAGTTCTAATATTAGCAAAAAAGGGCAATAAAAAACGTGTAAATATGTGGTCACTTACATAAAGGCAGATTTGCTTGCTACACACTTGCTCTTTTTTTGGCACTAGGGCATAGGTATTGGAGTACAGCGCCAGGGATAGGGTGAGAAATGCCTCACAAAGGTTTAGGAGGAGTAAGTTTCGCCCAGAAGTGTAAGGTCGCAATAAGGTAAGGTTAAAAGGAATCATGAATGCATGTTATCAGGAAACGGGGCCTTGATTCACAAAGTGTGATAGTCACAATTCTGCCACAATAGTTTTAATCCTATGTATGGGACTTTGACCTGATTTCTGACATTATAGTGGTTTCAAAGGATCTCAGAACTAATCCAGGAAATTCATGAAAGGAATAGAATTCTCAGACTACTCTAATGAATCAAATGTAGTGATGAAGATTTTCAGGAAGAAAATCCCACTTCCATATATTTGAATATAGTGCTTTTGAATAATTAATTTATAAACCGTACCCCTATATACACTCTGGAAACACCCTTTTTCTTGCCATTGACACCATCGTTCCAGCATGTATTTCAATGTTTGGAAGCTACAAACATGTTGTATGTGAATACCCACAAATATGCAATATTGTGGGTATTTGCCAGTCTTTGCAGTATCCCCAATACCCTCATACCAACCACTAACTTAACTTGTGAACGCGGCAGTTCCACTATACTAGCACAATTTCCTCATTTGCAGTTACTCTTCCTAAGCATAAATTTCACCTACCCTGATTCTTTGAACCAGGATTGTGAATTTGCGTTCACAAAGTGGTTTATGTGCACCCAAGTAATACTTACATGCTCAAAGGGCTATGTGAATGCAGCTGTCACTCACTTCCTCTGGCATTCATAAAGTGATCAACCGGTTCTGGTCTGTGTTCTTACATCAAGTAAATAGGAGATGCTAAGAAGGGGAAGTGGCTCAGCAGTGTGACAGTGGGCTTTGACAATTTTAACATGTGCCTTTGCCAATGAGATTATTCTTGGGGCATAGTCTCATTGATTTGAGATGAATTCCACATCTTGGTGCACAGTCTCCTCATTTGGTGGAGCACTGTTTCACTCAGCGCGGGTGGGATTCACTTCTTGGAACACACTGCCACTCACAAAGTGTGGATTTTATGGCTGGGGGCTAAGGCTCACTCAATAAATGTAAATTTTACACCCTGGTTCGGGGTCTGTCTCACTGTTTGGGCGTCTCTTGTCCCTGTGTACAGTATCTTTCACTGGATATGAATTACATTCATCGGAGTGCTGTCTTTCTTACATAAGTGAGCTTTACACCCTATGGCAAAGTCTCACTCCTTGGATGAGAGTCTCACATCCTTGCCCCACTCTTTGCGTTCAAGGCCCAGCCTTTGCTATCTCATTTGGTGTGAACCTCACACCTTTGAGTCCAGTTTGGATATGAATCCCACTTCTTGAAACAGTTTCACACTTAGGCCCTAATTAAGATGCTGATTGGATGAGCGTCCGACAGGCATTGTGTCGGAATGGAAACCGACCGACAGGTAGTCGGTGGTTCCATACAGCGAATTTGGATGCAACCACTCATGAGGCGGTCCTAAACATCAATTTTCCTAATGTGGCTTGTGCAGTGGGAGGAAAAGAGCCACTGCACAACCCGATTTAGGAAAATAGATGTTTACAAACATCCATGCACATGAGCCAGGCACAATGCGGTGCCTGGGACGTGGGGTATCGATGTTTGGAGGGGGCACCCGTGGTTCCCCGCAGGCCTCTTAGCAGAACCATGGAGGGAAGGGGGCCCTGCTAGGAGCCCCTAAAGTCAGTTTCCGACAGCCTTTCAATGGTGGGCGGACGACCATTGAAAGGCTGCCTGAAACGTGCATCCTAATCCCTACTGCGGTGCCTGAGCAGACACCGCCCCGTTGTAGGGGATTGCTTTTCGCCCATTGCTTCGATGGGCTCCTTGAGCCTATCGGATAGGCAGTATTCTGTCCCTTCGCCCCCTGCATCGTAATGTGGCGGTCGACCTGCATGTAAAGATGTCGTCGGACTGCAACCAACAGGCCATCGATTCTGATCCGACCAACATCATAATCGGTCCCTTAGACATTCTTAGTGGCCCCAATGAATTAAAAGAGTCATGCACAAGGTTTTTGTTATCAACCCCTCCCTCACATACCTCATTTTATGGACTCTTGGACTTGAGATACCTGCTGAGGCCCTGCCTAGGGCAAAGAGTCCACCTGCTGTGGGGAGAGGAGCCAAGTGGTTGATTGGTGAGGAACAGGATTTTTAAAGACACCCTTAATTGGAGCGATTAGTGCAAGGAGGCATGCTTTATGCAAAGAATATATTTGTAACCATGTTTTATGCCGGTACCCTGCTTTAGGGGTTAGAAATCCTAATGACAAAGAGACAAACATGGGAAGAATGAAAACAGGAAGCAGGGGGGATGGGGAATGGGACAAGCCTTCCCTCAAAAAAGTAACAACCCGTCACCACCAATAGAATATAACGTCTGTGGAATGCAGGGAAGAGCATGGATTACCTTTGAAGAAACAGTAGGGCATCAGGGCAAGAAAGGAGACTGTGATGTGGTGGAAACAGAATAAAAACAACAGCCACCTTCTCTCCCAACATGGTGGTCATCTTGTGCAGGATGGGAAAGTCTAAGTGTTGGTGTATGTTACAGCATGACAGATGAAGAGAGGTGAGTGAACAGGGATGCAAAGAAAGAATCCTGTGACCGCTGTGACAACATGATTTCTGTGGTGTACTGAAGGAGACAGAAACAACTTATGAAGAGAACACGAGGTGCCAGTGGCAGATGAGTAGAGATGTATGGAGAAGAACAGAAATATCCCAACCTCCTAGAGCCAGCACAACATGGTGTCAGCTGTGTTGAGGAAGGACAGGGATAGACTATGGAGAGGTGATAAGGTTGTGGGGGACAGATGAGGAGGCGGCAACGGAATAAGGACGAAGGAAAAAAATAACCCATGGACGCCAACACAATCTGGCACCAAGGTACTAACAAAAAAAAAGGAGACAAGGAGCAGAGAGGGACTATAGCAGGGAAAAGGACGCAGGCTGCAGGCTATCACTGCGTAGCGAAAGCAGGAGTTGCACCATGGTCGCTGGGTCCGCTGTTTGTCAGACCATCGGGGAGTACATGAGGCTGGACCACCAGGAAGAAGTGGAAGAGGGATAAGTGGATCTAAATAGGGTCTGGTATCAGCTTGTGCTGTGATAGAAAAGCTGCCCTGGGCTTCTAGTCAACTGTTTGCAAATGTATCCCTCGTGCTTGTCCTGAATATCTGCCATGACTCTGGTGCTGGTGGATCAACATTGGACACGGAATAGGAACTGATGCAGGTGCTGTAAATAGCTTATTATTTTGCTCTTCACAGCTACTTAATAGGTTTACAGATTTCAAACACCATTTCAACTTGCAATATCAATAGCTTTGTTTATGCGATTTCTGATAGACAGTCTATGAGAATTGCAAATGGCCGCTCCCCTACAAAAGGAATCTGAGTAGCATAGGTTTTACTTCTGGAATTCACCCTTACTGTGAAAAACAGGCACTTACTGCGCTCTACCAGATAAGAAACGTCATTTTTATGTACAGATCAGCGTTTACTCTAGTTCTCTGCATCCAAGGAAAAGCTTAAGTCCAGTGGGGTCCGCCTTTTAGAGATACGAGTGCGCCTCGCTATTAGGAACCGCTGGCAAGAGGTTGTTTGAAGCGAAAACGAAAATTAATGTCTGTAAACTATACTTCACCCCAAGGGACTCTTTTTCCCCTTATTCTGAAAGGCTGTACCCGACTGCGGTCCAAGTTTAATAATGTATTTTTTCTGTAAACCAATAATTTTGCTTCATGCTGCACCGGACGTGGACGTCCCAGGGAGCCTGCACTAAAAGTCACCTCATGTGCTTTTCCAAGGTGGAAAAAGCATGTCATTTAAACGAAAATAACATGTATGTGAGACTAACATCTGGCACAATCAGAGACGGGTGAAAGCAAAAGAATCATTTTATTTTCGTGAGCACATTCTCAAAAAGTGGCAGGTTTCCTTCTTGCAGCCAGAACGCGCATGCGCACGAATCCAAGGGAAAGACCTCTTAGGAATAGAGGCAAAGAGATCAAAAATGAGTCTCTGAAAGTATTCTTGCCCTTTCTGTGGATTTGTTGGTCATATGTATTGTAGTATTTTTTTTGCATTTCATATGGGGTACTTATATAGCATGGGCCTCAGTTTATCAAAATGTCAGGGCTACCCTTGACCTCAGTGACATCCAATCCTTTAAGCCCTTAATTGTCCTATATGTAGTCTTGAGACACTGGGAATTGCAAAGTGAGAAAATGATAAAAGTTAGGGCCTCATTTAAAGTTCGGCGGAGAGGGTACTCCGGTTCAAATGCGTCGGAGCACCCTGTCCACCAAATCCTAGGTTTACCCGCCTCTTTTAAAGATGGGTGGACCTTAAGTTGTCCGCCAATGGAGTCCCTGTTGGCTCCTTAAACGGAAAATGTCCTCTGATGGACTCATAGAGTAGGGGCTGTCGGAGAAAGGACAACACACCATTCACCCTATTTTGCATGGACGGTATAATGTATTTTTTTCTTGTTCGCCACTGCAGAAAAAACCTGTCAGTAAGGGACAAAATAAAATAAGGATCCCCTCACCCCAAAAGAAAATACCCAGGGTGGGGGCTCATTAGTTTTTTGTTTTTGTGATACAAATTCCTGCTTTGAGAATTTTAGTCAGAAAAACAAACACTTTTGAAAAGTTTAGTAGACAGCCATGAAACCCAATGGCGGCCGTCCACCAAATATTTTGTATATTGAACGTAACAACATTGATGGATGGAGTTCTATCTGCCAAACTCAAATCAGGCCCTTAGTCTTTGCTCTATTTTCTGTTTCTACTGCTCACTTCATGCCTCCGGACACTAGGAGAAACAAGTGCAGCAGCACTGTGTCAGACCCCGGTCCGGGAGCCGCAGGACAGAAAGGGGCTACTGGGCACCAACTGTGGTATTTGAGATTGAGGTTGTTTGCCACTGGTCTTCTGGAGGTTATCAAACTATGGCTGTGCAAACTGAACAACGTACAACCCTTTACGCACTCACAAGAATGAACAGTCGCATGCATCTCACGTAGGTGGTGTGGGAGGGCACTAGCTCAGAAGTCAACAATCAAACATCAGAGATAATCACTTTATATCCAGCAAAGTGCTTGTCTTTCTGAAAAAGAAAATACCATTGATCACATACCAATACTAAATGCACAATTCTGCTGCGAATACAGGGTGGTATCCCTGATCACAAAACGCCGGTGGGACCTGTACCCCTTCCTCATATCTATTTGCTCTATATCGCTTGGGCGACAATATGTAGCAAGGTCCCTCAGGAGCCTGAATTAGACTCGGGTGCAGATTACGATCCCCCACAATTTCAAATGCGCAACCAATTCACTTTTATTCTTATCCCCATTGTCACAGTGGGCAGAAAATAATCTTAAGTCCTTACGCGCAGTATAGTGCATTGCAGCTGCTTGGTCTCGGCTATGGGCCAAGTCCCTGGGTACTTGCACTCCTTTTCTGTGGTGCTCATGGGGGCACGATGGGCACCGCCCATGTCTCCGGTTTGTGCAGCCTGGATAGATGTATGCAGCTCAGCGAACTCCTATTCTGCAGGCTGGCACCTTTGGCAGATGCAGCCTGCCTCTGGCCCGGGTCAGACTTACGGCAAGGAAGTTGCAGCCCAACCTGGGCCGAAGCACATATAAAGGTAGTTGCACCTCAACTCAGGTCAATACTCACGGCAAAGCAATTGCAGCTCAACCTGGGCCGATGTACAAAGTGAGGCAGTTGAAGCCCAACCTCTTCCAATGCTCATGGCATGGTACTCTCACGGTTCTAGCTGGAAACTGCAGGAGGAGCACAGAGACCCACTGCAGCTTAGGTCACTTCTGACTTAGCTCTCTCTGGCAGTCCCCTTTCTCTGAGTGCTCCTCAATTGACAGTCTCTCCTCCTGCCGGGTCTGGTGGCGCAGTGGACCAATGCATCCACTGTAGGGGCCTGTGTTCAACCTCACGGTCACAGGTTCTAATCCCGGCGGGTCCACTCAGCCTTTCATCCATCTGAGGTTAATAAAATGAGTACCATTGAGTTGGGTAACAATATACATCTGTTATTCAGCACCTTGAGACTTTCGGGTGATACGTGCGCTATACAAAAGTACATGTTAGACCAATTGCTTCCCTCTCTCAGCAGACAGTCAAGCTTGTAGGCACTAGGCAGACCCTCAGCTCCTCCTGCAGAAAGTGCAGTCTTCGGTGGCTGCACTTTCTGAAGTGCATCTTCAGAGAATACTCCTCTCCTTGTACCTACACTGTGTGCCTCTGAGTTACCCTGAGGGAGTTTGTCTACCAGATTGTCCGGTTTCTTGGTGTTCTCAGTCATTAAAGTGATGCAGATATCCTTGATTTTTGATGTGGAGTCAAACATCCATCTTGACAACATTCCTTTCTGTTTGTTTCACTTTTTCCCTGAAGATGTCAGTCTTTTCAACAGATGCATATATGTTCTTTTCTTGTAAATGCTCAAACATGCGAAACAACTATTTTTTTCATTTTTTGTTGTGGCACTTTTATATAGTGCGAACTCGACCCCAAGGTATTGGAGTGCTTTACATGAGCACTAGTTGCATTACACAAGGGCATATTCATTTTTTGGTATGCATGGGGAGATTAAGTGATTTGCCCAGAATCACAGGATGTTGAGTCCACGCCGAGACTCAAACCTGGTTCCCTAGCTCCAAAGTAAGCAGCTCTGGCCATAAGGCCACAGTGTCAGTGAGCGTTCGCACATAAAAGGTACCTTAACAATACCTCAAAATATATATATAGTGCATTTGCGAAAACTCGCACTCTGGTTGGACAATCAGACCTTTATTGTAATTGTCATAATTGTGTTTTACAATAACCCGACTCAACCTTACCTACCTCCATTTTGAAATTGTTTTGTTAAAGTTTAGAAAGCTTTATTAAATATCATAATCCAAGTAAAACATCAGTACAAAAAAAAAGACCAAGGCAATGTAATAGAACAATAGAAAAAAAAACTAAATCGTACAATCTGAAAAAAGTGCCATAGGAAGGTAGAGAATATACATATGTAAAAAGCATTTTAAGGTTTTGAGTAATGGGTCGGGAGGGTAGAGAAGAGAGGAGGAAAAAAGGAGGGGGAGGGGGGAAAAATGTAACCATTATACAGAATAAACATCATATAAGTACAGTAAGCTAATAAATGAATAAACATATTAGGAGAAGCTGTATCTATAACATGAACAAAAGAAAAAAAAGAAATAAAAACAGCTATTTAAGGAACAGTTTGGGAAAGAAAATTGGTTAATGGCAACCATAACAAATCCTTTTTGATCAAAAGAGGTACAGTGGTGGCAAAAGCACGATCCAATCGGTGATGATGACATAATATATTCCACCATGCATTATATGAGATCTTGGAGGCATCTTTCCAATTGGTCGTAATTATCTGTAGAGTAATGGCTATATACAGGTCTATAAATTTACGTACATTAGCAGAAACATTCCATATAGGAGCAATACCACCTAGAAAGATATGAACAATCTCAAAAGTGTGGTCAGTAGCTAAGATATCGTTCAGTTTAGACCAAATACGGGACCAGAGGGATTTAACCAACGGGCAGTGAAAAAACATATGCAAAAAGTCACTATTCTCAGAGGGGCAACACCAACATTTTTTAGAGTCAATCAATTTAAAGCTATATAAATCAGAAGGAGTAAAAAAAAGTTTATTATAAAAAAAATACAAAGTCTGTGTGGTGCTAGCAGAACGTGAAGCAGTGTGCAACTTTGACCATAAAGAGTTCCAAACTTGAAGAGGAAACTCTTGGGCTAGATCCAATTCCCAGGAGAGTTCAAGTTTGGACTTGGTTCTTGCTACAGGAGAACAAGAAAGTAACTTGTAAATAGCAGCAGCTTTAAGGGGAATAGAGAAGTCCGGGAGGGGGAAAATGGTTGAGTCAGCAGTAGAAAGTGAAGCGCCCTGAGAAATAAAGAGATCTAAAGAGTTCTTGAGCAAGGGATACTGGGAGGAATGGACATTAGAGAGGTGAAAAGAATCGCGAATATCGGAGAAGTCGCGCAGGGAATTATTACTAAGTAAGGAATCGAAAGTAATGATGCCTTTATCTATCCATTCTTTCCAAAAAAATGCTCTGTGATTAATCTTAATGGATTTGTTGTACCAAATTGGGATTGAGGAATGAAAATCCAACTGCGAGAGGGAAGAGCGAAAGACAGAGAGGGCGAGTGCCTTAGAGTGTCTAAAAATAGGAGTAAGAAAACATTGCGGAGGATGAGATAACCGGGCAGCCGTAACGAATGAAAAAGGCGAGAGCTGCGCAAGTTCTATAGCACTCCAGGCTGTTAGAGGGGGGTCAGACAAGTCAGATAGAAAAGGCCAAATCTGTTTCAGAGTAAAAGCTGAGTGAATCCGAACAATGTTGGGGAAATTCACTCCACCCAGATCTTTAGGTTGTTGAAGACGAGACGAGTTTATTCCATAAAAAGGAGGTAAAAATACGGTTTATAGTTTTAAAAAAATAGAGTGGAAGGGAGATTGGAAGCATTGAAAGGTAAAAATTGACTATAGGGAGAAGCATCATTTTAATAGTGGCGAGCCTCCCCCACCAGGATAAATAAAGGGGGGACCAACGTTCTATAAGGGAAGAGAGTTTTTTAACAATATCCTTCTGGTTAAGCTTAATCGTATCTCTAATGGTGCTGGCATACAGAATACCTAGACATTTAATATTACCTGAGTTCCATTCAAAACCCGAACCCTGAAACATATGAGGAAGGCAAAATTTATTAAGTGGCAAAACCTCAGATTTATCTATATTAAGTTTATACCCAGAAACCAGAGAGTATTCTTGTAACAGGGAAAAGAGTGCGGGCAAAGAGGTGGACGGGTTAGAAATATAAAGCAAAATATCGTCAGCATAGGCCGTGAACTTAATATCCATGTTTTGAAATATGAAGCCAGTATACAATGATGAACGTCGATTTTTTTCCAAAAAGGGCTCTAACGCAAGAATGAAAAGAAGAGGAGAGAGAGGACAACCCTGTCTAGTGCCTCTATGCAAAGAAAAATATGAGGATTGAGACCCGTTAACCCAAATAGAAGTGGAGGGAGCAGAATATAATAACTTAACATAACGAATAAAGGGAGGACTAAAGCCATGCCACCGCAAAGCACCAAACATAAAATCCCAACAGACTCTATCGAACGCTTTCTCAGCATCTAAGGTAATGGCAGCGATTGGGAAGTCCATCTTTGAGGCCAGGTGAATAATGTTAAGGAAGGTTCTCGAGTTATCAGTGATGGATCTACCTTTAACAAACCCAGATTGATAGATGTTGGTAAGGTCAGGGATAACTTTGTTAATACGAGAGGCCAAGACTTTAGCATAAATTTTACAGTCCGTATTAATCAAGGAGATGGGTCGATAATTTTTGCAGAGGGAGGGATCTTTATCTTTTTTAGGGATTAAGCATAGCATAGCCTGAGTGAAAGAACCTTGGGACCTCCCTTGAGCCACAAAGGAAGTAATCAAAGAAAATAAATGAGGTAAAAGGATATCCTTAAAATGGAGATAAAAGCGAACCGTGAAACCGCCTGGGCCCGGAGTTTTATCTTTGGGAAGAAGAGTAATAGCATTAAGTAGCTCCTTTTCTGAAGGAGGAACGTCCAGTGAAGAGAGATCCACAGACCTATCCGAGGACCAGGGGAGGGACTGAAAGAAGGAGTCTATTTGAGAAGGCGAGGGAACAGATTCGGGCGTATAAAGTGTGGAATAATATTGAACAAAACAATCGAGGATTTTGTCATCAGTATGCTGAGGAATTCCATGCGAGTCGGTAATAGTTATTATTTTAGACTTTTGTTTTTTAATTTTTAGATAAGTAGCGAGAGACTTACCAGCTTTATTGCGTCCGCCATACATTTTGGAGTGAAAATTGAGGAGGGTAGTACTCGCAGAATCCCAAGAGTGCTTGTTAAATTGCATTTTTGCTTTGATGAGGGAAGAGAGTGATTCTGAGGAATTAGTGGTGAAGTAGAGATGCTCTAAGTCTTTAATTTGTTTAAGAATTTGGGCCGACTTTGAAAGAGCTGTTTTCTTTTTTCGTGAGACAAAAGCAATAATAAAACCTCTGGCAGCAGCCTTGAAGGTGTCCCAAATAGAGTGAAAGTGAGGAGTAGAGTGAAGATTATTTATAAAAAAATCCTTTGCAAAAAATATAAATTGCTCGACAAACTGTGAATCTAGGAGGAGCGAATTATTGAAGCGCCACCGCCTAGAAGTGAGAGTAGGTGAGGGAAAGTCCAGATCAGTAATAACCGGAGCATGGTCAGATATAAGAATTGAGCCTATTTCTGAATTAGTCATAAATTGGAATGAATGCTGTGTGAGAAAAATATAGTCTATACGGGAATGTGAGGAGTGTACTGGAGAAAAAAAGGAAAATTCTAAAGTATCGGGATGGGAAAGTCTCCATGAGTCAATAAGACCTCTAGAGGAGATAGCATTAAAAAAGGACTTTTGCATTTTATTGGGGACATATCTGGTGTGTGATTTACGATCCAAAAATGGGTCCATTAGTTGGTTACAGTCACCACCTACAATCAAATTATCACTTGCATGAGAGGATAGAAGCTTAGAGAAATCTCTCCAAAAGGTTAAATCTACACCGTTAGGGCCATAAACATTACAAAAGGAAAATTGTGTATTATTAACAGTAACATCTAAAAATAGCCATCTACCACAAGTGTCATGGAATTCATTGTGCAATTGAACAGATAATGACGTATGAAACAAAATAAGAACACCATTTTTACCATTTACTGCTGGAGAACAAAATGCCTCTCCAACCCATTGTCTACGCAACGAAGACAAATCTTGAGAGTTAAGGTGGGTCTCTTGTAACAGTGCAACATGACATTTCAACCTTGCTAAATGAGATAAGACACGTTGTTTTTTTACAGGGTTGCGAACTCCTTTAACATTCCAAGAAATGACACGAAGACCATTCATTTGTGTAAAGAAAGTAAGGATAAGCAGAAAGGAGTATGGAATTTAAGACAGGGTAGAGAAAGAGAAGTAAACTGAAAATAAAAATGAAATGCGCATGTGCCTGAATAAATAGTAAGAGACAGAAAAATTAAAGCAGGCGACAGCCGCAAATACGTTGGTGAAGATATAAAAGAGAAGAAAGACAACGAAGTACCATGAACAGAAAAAGAGAAAAAGGAAGTATGGTGTGCATCAGATAGTGAAGAGGTTGCCAAAAGAATAGAGATGACAGGGATAAAGAGGTATGAGGAAAGGAAGGACAAACAGCAAAAAGAGGGAAGAAGCGAAAAGGAGAAGGGGAAAGATAGAGAGAAGGGTGCAGGGGTACAGAAACCCCCAAAAGGCATCCAAAGGAGGGTGACAAAAAGCCAATAGACTTTAGCCACGGAAAGCAATTGAACAAACAAAAAGCCAATAGACTTTAGCCACGGAAAGTAATTGAACAAATTTTGTTAAGAAAACTGAAAGAATCAGGAAAGGAGCCTGACGTTGGCTGGTGGGTGCAGCGGGATATAAATCCAGGGCTCAGGGAAGCGATTAATGAAGCACAATTAGGTACAGCATTTGATAATTCCTACAGAAGAGTTTGAACAGATGGTAGAAACTGGTACGGCTGTTTTGGAGCCATACATGTGGAAACCCTGGAGGTGCATTGTAAAGGGGGTGTGAGATTCAGGTGGCATGCAGTAACATTCTATTAAAATAGTTGCAATATTGAGTTGAATGTCAAAAAAGGGATGGGAGTTCCTGTAAATGAACACTTATAACACCAAAAATGTCATAATTTATATAAGGAGAACAATAAAACTTAGAATGTGAGAATCCTGGATTAATTTCTGCTGCTGTGAGAAAATGTACCTATCCCCACATACTCTTTTTATGCTGTCTTCTATGAGCGCAAATACTGTATCTGTTGCAAGTCCAAATTCATGGGCTTGTGCACCAGTGAGTCCCCCAGCACAACATTTCTCTTCTCTAATTATAAGCAAAAACGTGTGATTTTTATAATGTGCTACACAGGATATAAACCGGTGAACAAAAAGTGCTCGCTCGTAAAGATGTTTGTGAAAATTCTGTTTCATGTAAGGCCTGGACATGTTTGCTAAACAAAAGCAGTTATAATAATATTTAGATGCTATCCAAGCATAATAAATATCATGAACATAGAAGTTTTCAATGCATAAAGAAGCTATTTGATAAGGTTATAAGTCACAAACCCCATATATGTGAACCTGCAACAGCTTGTCCTCCTTCCCTGGAAAGATGGTGTTAAATCGTGGCATACAGGGAGGATCTCTGGAACCATAGTTACTGTCACACGCACTATTCTCATCATGGCATAGTGGTAGAAATTCATGACATGTCGAAGGCCTGCATGGCATGATGGTGGTCCCCCCAAGGAAAATACTGGTCTTGGCATATTGGTGGTAGTTCTTGGTACTTTATGGACATTGATGGACTGATAGGGTCTAACTCTGGAAAACTGTTCATCTGGCATATTGGTGGCAATTCATGAAATAAGGCAGGCATCAATGGCATAATCGTGCCCTCTGCCGATCTTCAGTGTTATGCTTGCCCTGGCTTAATGGCTGTAATGTCTGGCTTCATAAGAGGCATCCACGGGCATCTTCGTGTGCATCCATAATTTAGTGTTGACACTAACATAATGAAGGTAAATCCTGGCCTGTTTGGGGCATTAACTTCATGATGTTGCCTAACTCTGATTTGGTACTGGCCCTAGCAAAATGGCGGTAATTTCTGGCATATTATAGGTATCCATAATATGATGATGTCCATGTCTAAAACATTGCTGGACCTGGGATAAGGCGTTTCATTTGTGGCCAGCCATAGGCATCTGTGGCACAATGGTGCCAGACCTACTCAATCAGTCAATCAATCAATCAATCAGGGGATTTGAAAAAGCACGACCGCTCACCAGTGAGGGTCTCAAGGTGCTGGGGGGTTGGGGGGCATGGGGCCTCTGATCCATCTGGGTGTTGAGGTTCAGTCGAAGAGCAAGATCTTAAGGTCCTTCCTGATTTGGGTCAACAACGCGGATTGCCTGAGGTGGAGGGCAGGGTGTTCCAGGTCTTGGAGGTGAGGTAGGAGAAGGATCTTCCTCCGGTTCTGGTCTTGTGGATCCGTGGGACGGAGGCCCAGGTGAGTTGGGCGGAGCTGAGTTGTCTGGCTGGTGTGTGGAAAGCGAGGCAGTGGTTCAGATATTCTGGTTCTATGTCGTGGAGAGCCTACTACAGTGCTGGCGCTGACAAAATGTTGCTAATTCCAGGCTTGTTGGGAACATCCATAACATGATGCCTATCTTTGGTATACTGCTGCTATAGCACAATAGAAGTAATTATTACTGGCATACATTCGATGGACTGGGAAAGTGATACCTGGGCATGTTAGCTTGACATTATCCATGTATTGCAGCTGTACATGTGATTGCTCAATGGACATGACGAATTGATGTTTGGGCACCAAACATGCCTTTGCTAAAAATAAAAAGCTGGTATTTCAATGTACAAATGTGTTTTTCATGTAAATTAAAAGCATTTCTTTTCGAAAAGAAGCTTTTTTTTTACAAAATTTGACAGCAAATACATGTGTATTTTCATAAACTTAGAAACTGATACTTGGGTAACACAATAATTGTCATCATCATCAAACATTATTTTGGTCCGAAGAACCATAAAAGCACATTAATGTAAACAAATAAAAACTTTCGTAAATCACAATAAATTACAAAACTCAGCTTGCTGCAATGCAATTAATTGAACTAATACAAATTCAAATTGCGACCTTCAGCACAAATGGTTTGTTGGATCCAATAGAGTGCCTTCAATAAAATAACGACAAACTAAGACAAGGTGCCAGAAAAGCAAAAACCTCAAGAGAAAGCCCTAAAATGGCTCCTGATGGGTCCAGTGCCATCCGGCATGCCGAAAAGTACCCAAATCCACTGCCCATCACAAAGGAATAAAGTGCATAGTGCAATATATCTAATCTCTCAGATAAAATAATAAGATTAAAATTAAGGAAAGATCTTGCGATAGAACAGTGTTTGAGACAACTTAAAACTTAGAAAAAGTACCTAAAACCAATTATAAACACTACATGATGGATTTGGTTAAATGATAAAATGCTGCTGTTTAGGACATTCCGTCAAAAGGAACATTTAGAGTTATTAAATGAATTTCACAAGCTTATCCACTATAATCAATTCCCTCTGCTGCAACATTGATTTTCTTGCGTGATTGAAGACCTCCTAGATCCCCTTAGTGTCTCTGCTATGGTGTTCTAGCTTCTTTAGTACAGATGCACATTGACCTCCATAACCAGGCTGCCTGGGGGTATCTTGCTACTGCGAATACCACCAACCTAGAGGTGTCAGATCTTAGGATCCTGGTAGCAACCAGGTAACTCCCAGCACCCAGCGATCTGCACAAGGGTAGTAGCCATTTTCTCCTCTGAACGTCGCACGCTGGTCAAAAAATTAACAAGTGGGGCAAATCTTCTAGAGGCCCCTTGCATGTCAGGCATTCTGTTCTCTGGGGGTTCGCATTTGTCCCCTTGGCATAGAAGGTCATAATGGGTAGGGTTTGATATCTAAATTGTAAAAACTGTTTCCCAGCCAGAGTAGGGGTGATCTTGTCGATCGTGTCCTCATAGCTAGGAACTGCTTGAACTCCAGAAAATCCACGGCACCTCTACTACTGCCTATAACTTCCTGTTGTACCGTCTGCCAAAAGGCCAGTTTCATTGATGTTTTGGAACCAGTGAGGGCCTATGGTACATCCCAGAAGTTTCCCAGCCCCAACTTTCTAAGCAAGGACAAACAAATTGTATTTCTAACCATATGTTTAAAGAACATAATAAGGTAATACACACTAAATGTTTCTGAAACCAATAACCTGTAACATTTCTGTTTCCTGAACCTCTAAGTTCACTGTGCCCAGAGGAACAGAACTGCTGAATAAACCGTGACATCGGTCTGGCTCAGCTAGGTAGACCGAGATGCCACTGTTTTATTTCTTCACACTGCACCTTCCCAGAAGATTCTCAGAAACAACTATTTCTTAACCGCTTGTATCACCTATGACTCTTTAGGTTTTATAGGTAAACTGTCCTGAAAAATGCATCATTTTGCCATTGTTTCCTCAAAATTATAGTAATGTGGAAGAACCTGCAACACTCACAGGGAGGGTCAGACTTGCTTGGCACATCATAAAAATAGCGCCTATAGCTTTTTGAAACATGTATGTGGAAACGCGTAATTTTACCCAATGATTTCAACATTTCCTTGGGGGAGAACACCCAAACACCCCTTCAGAATTTCAGGACTAACTCTCTGCAGTTTGGTGCAGATTTGACACCCCACACTTTCAAGGAAACCAACAGTCCATTCCTCTCTCTTCCCTGCTTTTTAGGTCTCGCCTGACCAGCGCTTTAGCGCTGCTCTGGCGAGACTTATAGTAAGCGCGTTTTGGAAGTGCAAACAGTGGCTTTGCAGGCCTCCAACTACAGTGCATGTGACCCGTCCGGGCGCGCGCACCATTTGGAGTCCTGCAACCACTTGTTTGCTTTCACTTTAGCCGTGATTCATCGCACCATTTGGCAGCCTGCGTGCCCGCCCCCACTCCCCCTCCCACTCCGTCAGCTTCAGTGCGCGCTTGTTCTTGTTTTATGTAGGCAGCGTGCTAGCCTGGGAAAGTATAATGGTGGCCGCGCCTTTGTTTTATTATTTATGTCGCGGAACGCTGTCCCATGCCTTTCTTTTATGTGTATTTTTTTTTCTTTTCTACACAATGGCTGCACCATGGTATAGCTTTAAACATCCGGCGGGTGCCACCATTGTACCAAAACTATTACATTGAAAAACAACGCCTGGCGGCTTGACTAAGCATATCTGCTTTTGGTGCAACATTTCCTGCTTTAAGATTGCTGGCGCTATTTTTGTTACTATCAAAACGTAAAAACTCCACCCTCCCCGAAGTGCAAATACAAAATTGCCTTCCTCCTAAATGGTAGTCTGCCAGCACCGCCCATCCTCGGAACTCCAGCACACTCAGCACAAGCTTCCCCCCGCCCTCCACTAGCCCCACCCAGAACTGTAACCAAACACTCAGCACAAGCTTCTCCCACCTCATCTTCAGACCGCCCTCCGCTTCCCGGCCCAGAACTGTGTAAAAAAACACAAGCTCCTCCCATTCCCACCTCAGCTTCGTACCGCCCTGCACTCCCCGGCCAGAACTGTGGCGGACGTTCGGGTCAGTTTGTGGCGTACTCACCTTCCACCTCTCGCCGTCGCAGCACTTCTTACAGAACTCTGAAGTTCACAAATGCATCCCGGCGTTTCTTTTTCTGCTCCTACCTGCACGTTTGTACAAAGTAGGCATGGGACTACAATTCAGTTGTTTCCAGGTGTTTATGTTGACTGGTGTTTATTTATGTTGACTACTACCTGCCGCAGATCTTTCAGTACGTAAATTAAAGCCCCTTAACCCTAGTTATTGTAAAATGCATATTTCCCCCACCCAGACCTCTCCGCGATTGGTAAGGTGTGTGTCAGGGTTGCTCTTTGAGCTCTCAAAAAAAGATAAACAAAGTCTACACGCTTTAACAAACACCAAAGTATCTGCTTTCAAAGGTGCTCGTAGCTGCTTCTGTAGCAGGACTCGGACGTGTAGAGGGTCACACATACTCCAGCTGCCTTTTGTCTCCGGCCAGCATGTGTTTGTGGGGGCGGGGCAATAACCTCCTGTTATCTCACTGACTTTGTCTTATAAAACATATACACGCACATAACCATTTAGAAACACCTGATAAGGGTGTAAAACAAGGGATTTTTTTCATTTGCATGGATCGGCACACAGAGTCAGGAATAGTTCAACAGAGAAATCTACCATCTTTGTCTAAAAGGAATGTCTCTTTCACAAACAGAAAAGACCGTCAAGCCTGCTTACAAACCTGCCTCCAAGCAGTTTAGCCTCGCCTTGTTTGTGTTTTGAGCAAAACAAATGTCAGCCCTACTGCATGACTTTTGCACGTCCTATGTATGAAACCTATAATCCTCAATGTTTAACAATGTTTTTATTGCTTAGCCCCACCAAAACCAAGTTATGTCTATTAGCCACACTAGGTACTGCACCCTTTCCTTGCTTCATGGAATGTCTTGTATTGCTTATGCTACTGATGGGATATTTTTTAACAAAAAAATTCATAATTTAACAAACATTAGCATTTGCTATTGGCATTGTAAATGACAATGCCTTTTATTTATCTGTTTAAAAAACAACACATAAATAAAAGGCATTGTCATTTACAATGCCAATAGCTCAAACTCTCGTAAATGCGAGACCTATTGCATTGCAAATGCTTGTTCTGCTTGTATGGTCTTTGAGGTTCTGACACTAGCAGTAATACATTTTCTCCTCAGCTTTGTCCTGTTTTTCATCTTCATGGTCACATTGGTAAAGAATAGGCAGGCCTTTTTATCTGCTTATTTATGTTTTTGTCTCATTCAATGATTTCTGCCGGCATAAGAATACTAGGGCAAAGCTTTTAATTTCCTCTTAAACATCAATTTGCATTCAATACAATCTATGTGTATCGCTCCCAGCTGTCAGCAATGCGCACTGTAGCCTAATGCAGAGGGCTGGAAGCAAGTGTGAAGCAGTTCACTGACATCTGGTACAACCAATGGAGGAAAAAAGGATGCACTAAAGTGTCAAAACCTAAAAACTAAAAAAAACAAAAGGCATAAGGAAGATTTATCGTATTTCCAAGACATTGGAAGAACTCTTTGGCAAGTCGGCGCCATTGATTCCGAATTGTACTAATGTGCCTCTGTACCAAAACTAATTTCGGCCTTGTGGCAATTAAAGTTGAATAAATGTGGAAAAGCATCTCAGGTACAGAGTAGTAAATGGAAAAGCAAAGGGAGTGTTATTGGCGAGGCTATTCAGAAAGCCCTTAAAAATATTTAAAAGTTTGGGATTTTTGTTTCACCATTTTCAACAGTTTGAATGGTTTACATTCTTAATTGTATGTGTTGATATAAAACCAATTAAATTTATTTCAATGTACATTCCAAACCATGTCGGATCTGAACTCCTTTTGGCAGTCATACTTGTACGGTTCCTCGAGTCCATCGTTTCAAAATACATTTTAATAATTGCATTTTAGGCATCAGCCCAGCTGGCGGCATCTCCTGCTGGACTCTTTCTACACCTCTGCATGCCTTTGTGAAGCTGTCCTTAAAGCATATTCTCACAATAAGACGAAGCAGAAACTGCACAATAATTAAGATGGCAAATCATTGTGTGGGTCGTTTGTGGTCAGGCCTTTCCTCGAGCAGTCATTTGTTTCTCTGATGTGAAGACTCCTGTCTTATGATTAAGTGCTGCAGTCACCGTCACGTCATCGCTCACTCACCAACACATACTTGAACAATGACACGCAGTCTCGGTGGAACATGACCGCTTTATTGTTTACATGGTAGTTGTGAACAACAAACCACAGCATGTTAAGTATTTGGCAGTGCATTGATCATCAAGCAGAGATGCACTTAGTGCACGTTGTAAGATAGCTCAGTGAGTTAAATCTTTTCTGCTGATGGGCCTGAAAAGAGTGGGGCGCAGGAATAGATCCAGGCTCCCCTGAAGACAAAGGTAGTGGGGGAGTGGGGGCAGTGTCAGGGATAGCAGGCAGCAGGTCAGGGGTAGGAGCTGCTACCCCCCGCTTACCCTAATCAAAGTCCATAGCCCAATACCATTTATTTACAGCAGTGCAAAGCTACAAAACTTTGGCAGCAAGTGCTTCATAAACGTTATGGTTTATATCAACAAACAGATCTATAAGGGCAGAAATATTATTTTATATTTCGCTGTGACTGAAGTCAAATTGGTATGTAGTAGAATACCATACACATAATATGATCTAATGGACATGTTGTGCAAGATTTACTAACAAGTGGAACAATACAGCAAAGAAAGCAAAGTAGTCACTGCGTTGATTCACCTGGAGAGAACCGGATTCTGTCGTATCTTCAAAGAAGTGTCGCAGTTCTTCTCTCGCCGTCAGGTGGCGCACTTTGTGGTGCCTAGAGCCAATGCAAACTTCCTTGTGGCATAGCGCAAGGTGTCTGAGTTGTGGGCAGAAAGCAGAACACTTGCAAGAGAGAAAATAATGATGATGAGAACATTTCTCAGCAATACACCAGTTTCAGAGAGGTGCAAAAATATCCTCCTAACTCAGTGAATAATAGCAACTCTACACCCAAAAGTATGATCTTTTTGTAAACAATATTTAGCCCACAGCATTTCTATCTGGCTATATACTCTTTAATGAGATTCTGTGATACAATTCCTTCTTGCCCCATAAAATTGTGGTTGGAATAAAGCATTTTGTAGGTAGAATAAGAATTTTTTTTTGAAGTGAAAACAATTAACTGCATAGATGTTAACTTTGAAGTTTCAGGTGCATTAGTTCCCCTTGTGTTCAGGAAGGATGCCAGAGTTGAAGGAACAAAGTAATGGTGTGATATTTTAGTTAAGTTATGGTACTTTAAGTGCTTTGTTGGAAGAGAGAGCGTGCAGCTCAATGGGCTTCTGGGCACTACATATGGAATTATTGGAGGTTTTTATCTCAGAAACTATTTTTAATACTTTAAGGCACATCTAAATGATGAATAATGTCTACAGGTCGTTACATACAGCCTAGTGCACCATATACAACAATAGAACTCTTGCAACATCTGTCATCTGTCTGACATAAATAACTTTGGCCAATTCACCATTGTGTCTCATGTTCCAGGTCAAGGAACTTCCTTAGAAGGATGAGAGGGGTAGTGATGCTGAAGGTGCCAGAAAGATCTAATACAATCAGGGTCCTAAAAAGTGGCTGTCATTCTGAGGTCATCAACACTGACAGTGAGGGTAAACTCTGCTAAGGAAGTGTCTCAAACATGTCCATGCTGGTCAAATAGCTTGTTAATTTGAAATAAATGGTTTTGGCTGATCAATCAGTACCCTCATAATGGACCAGTCTTTGTATGTTAAGCTTAAAATGGGCCTATACGAGACTTAGGTTGAGGTTATTTGTAAAGGGGGGTCAACATTTATTTTTTGAGTCTGGGTGATTTTAACTGTAGTTAATGAGATGCGCATATCTATAAACCCTTCACGAATTTAGGGCAGTCCCACAAGGGTTTCAAACGTATATTCCGGACAAGCTTTGTTTAGCGGCATACTGGTTCACTGTTTCAGCCAAGTGATTGAAATTTGCTAAGGAAATAAGCTCACATTAATCTTTGATTAATAAAATGTATTACTTTTGGTCAGGGACGTAACAAAGGCCCCCGCAGCCCCTGCAGTGCCTGGGGCCCCCAGGCTTACTCATATTGAAGGGGTCCCCCTCAGCCCCTACTGATGTGAGCGTGAGGGGCCTCTTCAGTATATCTTGCGGGGGGGGGGTGCCCACACGTTTTGATACGCCACTGCTTTTGGTAATAATGGCAATTATCAGTGTGGTGCATATATAACAAGGAGAGAGATTGCGCAAGTCAACCAAGCCCTTTTAGAACTTCATCTAAGCCAATAGAAAAACAAAAACAGTACCATAAATAGGATGCTCTAGCCAAAGACATCCACAAATGTAATTATGTTTATAGTATGAACTTTAGATTTGGAACCCCAGAAATGCTTTTAAAATAATTCCCGCCAATGTGTTCCCATTAATATTCCTCTTGCTATTCTCTCTCAGACCAGTCTGGGACTCCGACAAATCTCATTGGCAGTGCTGCCTTCCAGTCTTTTCTCTGAATTTAAATATGTAGCCGATAAGGAATCTAACTTTCACCTCAGTAGCTACTGACTTTCATTTTTTGTCATGGAAGTCATTTAATCCCACAGTGTTGTGTGTTGAAATATTTAGGTTTCCCAAAAAACTAGAATAATCTCCCAGATTGTAGGCATGAATTATGTGGCATGCCCCCCACCCCCCTCTGTCCTCCCACCCACAGAAGTGAAGCTCCTGTGATAGTTGAATGGGATTTTAATGATCTCAGATCAATTGTATTTGCCGTTGACTGAGACACAGAGCATTTGTGAAGGGGCAGTTGTGATCTGGGTACTGTCAGAATGTAGAGTCTCTCAAAAACTCTTCCAGTGGAACAGGATTGTTTTCTCTTTATAAATAAGGGATTTCTCTCAAAGATTTATTTTATTATCATTTGCCAAAATTGATTCCCCATCTCCTTTCTAAAGTGGGAATGAAGAGAATGGAGAAGTGTGGGTGAGGGAGGGGATTACAGAATGATGAGCATCAGGGTAAAAGATATTAAAATGGAAGGCTCGGTGTGTTTTCAGCAGTTCGTGGTTTGTGATTGTAACAATGAACAGTTATCTTTTCCAATTAATAAGGGCTACTGGCTGTTAATGTCTGGTTATTCCGCTGCTTATTCTCGACACCAGACACAAACTGATCTCATCCTTTACAAATGATTCCAATCTACATTGGATGGGGCCGATTCACGGAACTAATCTGAGATAAAATCCTAAATTTACTACTTTTGGTATTGACAGAAGGCATTTAGTAGTAGTAAAGTTAGGACTCCTAACTTTACTACTAATAAACTGAGATAAAAACCTAAACTTACTACTTTTGGCATTCACAGAAGGCATTTAGTAGTAGTAAAGTTAGGACTCCTAACTTTACTACTTCTAAATGCCTTCTGTGAATACCGAAAGTCGTAAAGTTAGGATTGTGTCTCAGTTTAGTAGTAGTAAAGTTAGGAGTCCTAACGTTACTACTTCTAAATGCCTTCTGTGAATACCGAAAGTCATAAAGTTAGGATTGTGTCTCAGTTTAGTAGTAGTAAAGTTAGGAGTCCTAACTTTACTACTACTAAATGCCTTCTGTGAATATCGAAAGTCGTAAAGTTAGGATTGTGTCTCAGTTTAGTAGTAGTAAAGTTAGGAGTCCTAACTTTACTACTACTAAATGCCTTCTGTGAATACCAAAAGTAGTAAGTTTAGGATTTTATCTCAGATTAGCTCTGTGAATTGGCCCGATGAATTTTCTTCCTTTTTTGAGAGACACAGATTGTACTTTACTGATTTCATGATAACAGATTTGTTTGGTTTTATTGTATTTGATTACAATGTGCAGTAAAAAAATCACCAAATTTTTAACACTTTTGACAGAGAAAATCTCTTGGTGATAAGTAGTAACACCAATAAAATGAACTAAATCCACTTATAGCTCAGGGGTCTGTAGGACATACCTTCACAGGTCAGTTAAAACTTTCATTTTTAAATGAACAAAACCTCTCAAATTTACCAGTTATAGTTAGCTCAAGTAACTTTAACGCGGGCCCTGCAGTAACTGTAACACATCCCCCCACCATGCACAGAGTTGTCATCAGTGATGCAGTTTCTGATGATCTCATGGAACGTTTCATGACTGATATAATATGTGAAGTAATTAGTAGTGAATGGCGAGGGCGTGAGTTACACTTACTTTAGGGCACGTTTTTTATGAAAGTCTCTAAAAACAAGAAACTGACTCAATGAAAGATTGGCCTATTTTCATCCATTTTTAGACATAAAATGCATATCTCGATTTGAGGTTCATGAAGAGCTAATGCAGACTCAGGGGCAACAGAATAATACTTACAAAAGTCCAGGACTGGCTCTATGGTATAAAGCTGGAAATATTCACACTCAGACATGACACAGAAACCACATTTTTTAATGTTGTCATTGATCGAGACCTGTCCTTCATAGTACACTTTGCCAAGAAAAATCAGCTATCACTTCTGCAATATTTGCACACTTGAAATTACAAGGTATAAAAAGATAAAGACCATAGGGCAAGCCTTCATGGACAATGCACCCAGGATCTGGTCAGCCTTCTGCAACGGATTAGTTACCCTACGCCCATCTACTTTAGAAAGGAGCTGAACTCCCATACCTTCAATGACCTTCTAGTTAAACCTTTTACATAATATCAAATTGTTCCCTGTCCTGCTAATGTGTGACTCACATTTATTGCTCCACACTTAGCCGGCACTCTACAATTCCATTACTTACATACATAAGCATGCATTTTCCCTTGGATTTATTTTCCTACCCTCCTACCTCCCCCATTCTCCTACATTTCCTCTGACCATTCTGTTGACACCTTTAAGGCTTTTTGAAAAAAAGGCATTCGGAACATAAAAGACCAGTTTTCATGTTGATTAGTGTGTTATTCATGACCAAAAGAATGCTTTAGCGGTGGGCGAAATTGTGTGATTTTTTTCAAATTTTTGAAGTAATTCATAGAATTATGTACAATTACACTTTTAACGCAAAGTGTAGTTTTCTGGGATTTTGTGTTACTTATTCATGCAAGTGCATACCTTGTATAAATAAATAAGACACTTGAGATACCTGCAGGAAAACTGTTCGAGCATGGAGTTTTTTGGTGAGACATTTTTTGTGTGAACCATTCTCCCATGGGGAAAAAATATATGACAGCATGTTACCCATTCTTTTTTTTTTGCATAACAGAAAATTTAGAACCATCAAGAAATTTGCAGGGGTATTGTATAAGCCAATATCTAGTTGTGATTGGTCAATAACTGTCCAGAAACACAAGGTCCTAAAAGTATCAACGTTACACTTGCATCTTCATACATTGAAGAGCGATCCCATTAGTTGGGATTTTAATGCTCTGTGGACAAAGTGGAGACCTGGTTTAGTTGATAAGACATTGGTATCGGGAATGCAGGTTATTGGTTTGGCTTTGGATTGTGACCTAAAAACATTTGTGATTCTGGTCAAATCATTTTGTCCTGTGTGTCTTGTCTGTCTACAATTGTAAATGTGTAAAAAGTATAATGTTGTGACTGCCCTATTATCCTGTCTCTAATACTCCCCTCTTGTTCACATTCTGGTTTCTGGAATCACGGACCAATGTTCACAACTGTTTTCTGTTTGCAAACCCTGTAATCTGCAAAATCACAGCGTTTGTGACTGCAAAATGTTTCTTCTCAATGTACTAAATCCTTTTGCAATTTGGAAAAGCTTTCCTGAATTGCAAAAAAGGGTTTGGAAACTCATACCAAATCAGAGTTTGGAAGGAACATGAAAGGAAGTCCCCTTCTATTTGTCGTTTGTTATGATATGTAGCAATAGTTTGTAACTGCAATTATGGTTGTAAACTATTGTAAAGTTGCTCCCTTATCAGAGTAGGTGGTAATTCATTTGCTGAGAGGGTAGTTAAGCAACTGTCCCCCTGTAACAGTGTCAGACCTAAGGTGTAGCAGGCAGTGTCCCAGAGGGCTACTACCTGCTTTCCCTCAGTGAGTTCCCAAACGGGAAAGTTATCAGCCGTGGCCGCTGCAGGTAAGAGCTGTGGGGCCGGCTGGGGGGGATTTCGAGAGCCGACCAGGACCAGACTGGTAATACTGGGCACCGGGCAATCCCTCGGCTGGTCGGAAGGGGTGGGGGCCGGTTTCTTTACAGGGGGCCGGTTTTGTTACAGGGGACGCCGATTTTTGAAAAATCGGCCCCCAGCAACAAAATCAGAAGACCGTCCTGCTTACAGGCCTGTGGCAGCATGGGTTCTCAGCAGGAATCCGACCCTGGAGTGTCCAAATGCAAAAATACACACGCAGTATAAATAATATGTACTTGCTGGGAGTAGAGGCGCACAGGGTGACATGTGAGGGTCAGAGGGAGGAGCCATGCAGGAGGGGCAGTTTGGGATCCGGAAGGAGGCCCCCTGGAAGAGAGACGCCGAACACCGAGGCTGTGGAGATAAGAAGGGAGCGCAGGAGAAGAAGTGAAAGGTAGAAGGAGGAAGTAGGCCGAGCTCCAGGGTAAGCGGGAGGTGCCATGGGAGAAGCGAGAGCTGCCGGGTGAAGGTGGGAGTGCCGGCATGTGGGATGAGAAGGGAACGAGGACAGAGGTTCAATGATCCATGCAAGAGGGAAGGGGCGCACACCGCCGTGACATGAGAGCAAGGACACCCCACGAGCCGGCACTGCCCAGGAGCACAGGCAAAGACCGGGAGAGCCTGGAGCCCCAAAATAAAGGACCATGAGCCCGGAGATCTGGGGGTTTGAGCCGGGAGACTGACAGAGGAGCACGGGCACCAGGGAGCAGGATTCGGGAGCCGCTGTGGATTCCACTGAGGAGCAAGCCCTGGGCAGAGAAACAGTGAGTATAGGGCGCAGTGACCCAGGCACACTGACTAGGAAATGGCACTGAGGTAGAGGTACTGAGGGCTGTCACTGAGCGAGCGGTACTGAGGACTGTCTCTGAACGAGAGGTGCTGAGGGGTGCTACCCACAGAGAGGCACTGAAGACTGGCACTGATTGAATGATAGTGAAGAGCACTGAGGACTGGCACCGAGGATTTGTATTCACAGACTATCTTGAGGATTGGTACTCACAGAGGGGCACTGAGGACTGCTACTTTGTGAGGTGTGCCAAAGACTGGCGTTGAGGACTGCTACTAACAGAGGGACACTGAGGTGTGTCACTGGAGAGGGATTATGCGGACTGGCACTGAGCGAAGGAGACTGAGGATTGGTACTTACGCAGGGCCACTGAGGACTGTTACTGAGCGAGCAGTACTGAGGACTGGTGCTTAAAGAGGACGGACCCCGAACAGGAAGTACTGAAGACTACTATTAATGAGGGGAGGGAGTCCGAGGACTAGTATTTGGTGAAGGTCATTGAGATTTGGCACTGATGGGAACTGAGGCTGGCATTGTGTGAGGAGCACTGAGGACTGGCACAATAGGGAGGGGTATTAAGGACTGGCACTGAGAATTGGTACTCACCGAGGGTCTCTCAGAACTGATACAGACCAATTGAGCATTGAAGACTGTGTTGAGTGAGGGGTAGAGAGGACAGGTACTGACCAAGTGACCCTGAAGGCTGTGTTCACTGTGGAGTACTGAGGGCAGGTACTGACCGAGTGAGCCCTGAAGACTATGTTCACTAAGGGGTACTGAGGGCAGGTACTGACTGAGTGAGCATTGAAGACTGTGTTCACTGAGGGGTATTGAGGACAGGTACTGACCGTGACTTTGAAAACTGTGTTCATCGAGGGGTACTGTAATGTCTGATATTTATATGTTTCCCTGATGTTCATTGCTTGATTTTTGCTCGCGAGAAAGTGTCACTCCTATTCATTGAATTTATGAAAATGTCACACACATCAATCTGAAACCTTCGCAGCTATGCACAGTGCAGTGTGCACTCCTGTGCACACTGTGCACAGGAGTGCCTCTGCGGAAAAAAAGCACAACTGCCACTGCGGAAAAAAAGCACAACTGCCACTGGTGAGGCGACCACCCACTCACGAATGGCATTGGTGCTTTTTACCCGCACAGACAGACAGAGGTGTTGCGGTGCACTAGTTGGGTTGAATTTAGTAATGCGTGTGCCTCACACACACACACTACTAAATTCAACCCAAGTTACCATACCATTCCACCCAGCTACTGCACTGTTCGTGCGCAGGGACAGGGTGCCGTGCGGCCATTGCATGCAGACCGCGGCCCACGTACAGTTACTTTCGGTACCACAGCCACTGTCTACCACCACCACCCCTCGTGACCAGGCATGCACTGAGGCACCTGACCTGCCTTAATTGTAGGCATAATGACTGGATAACCTGGTGCTCTTTAAGGTCATCATGTACTATTTACGGTGCTTTAAAAGTTAATACAATTAAATTTGTCATGAAAAATGTGCTGTAAAATGCACCATTTTGGTCTGTCTTTTTCCAAAATTTCTTGGGGGAGAGCCCCCCAAAACCCCCCTAGTAGTGGTCGGGCTCGCTCGCTGCGCTTGCTCGCTATGCGCCGGATGGGGGCTGCTCTGGTAAAATTTGCCAGTGCTGCTTTCAGTTCTCAGTCCGGCCCTGGGGACGACCACGAGGGAAAATGAATTGTTTAATTAATTTTCCCTCGTGGTCGTCTCTCGAAATCCCGCCCAGCAGGCACCCCCACCCCGCCGCTCTCACCTGCAGTGGCCGCGGCTGAAACTTATGCTTTTTTAAGCAGCGCTTATTACTTTAAAGTACAAAGGCTTTTTAAGGTCTGTAGTCCCAGGCCACAAACCCTTATTTGGTAGCAATCACAAAGGGTCACTCAGTGACCTGCCTAATTAATATTCATGGAGCAGATCGTTCTGAGACCGCTGCGAATGAGAACAAAAAGCCAGTACGCACTTAGCACCCAATGATTGTACATCTGGCCCCAGTCTCAATCTGGTGTCACACACTTTACTGTTGTATGTACAGCAGAGGCGCAACTAGAGCTACATTTCAGGGGGGCAAATACAAATTTCGGTGAGGGCTTATTCTTCCAGTGATAGTCAGAGTGGAGATACAGGGGCTCTAAGAAGGGGTGAAAAAACAACAAAGCCTCGTTAGCAAGTATATAGTCTTTTAAAGACCTGTGAAGTACTCGGGTGTGGCTGTGTTTGTGCCCGGGCAGCTGTCTCAGCCGGGGCAGACCCACACGACGGGGGGGCTGAAGCCCTTTCAGCCCAATGGGCGTTGCGTGCCTGATATACAGCATCCCATGTTTGAGGTTCCGCTGCTAAAATTACAGTGCTTTCTGCAAAGAGCTCCGATGCTATGTGCACCATGGTGTCACATATCTAAAGTGAAGTAAGCAAAAAGAGCTGTTAGTTCAACTTTCATTTTCAATAAAACAAGACGGCGCTCAGTGGGAGGGCACGCTGGCCGCACTGTCGATGATTAATCACTGTAGAGTCGTGTTAAACCTCCTGGTGAGAAAAGGGAGGACACTGGACTGGTAAGTAGAGTGGGCGGTGGGAGGTTAGACCAAGGGGACACTGTATCTCATTTCTGCAATTTCATCACTATAATTACTGTGTACAGAAATGACACAGTCCAACCAAGAGGGACGAGTGGGCTGAGAATTGAGGGTGAATTAAGTTCAGCCGTGATATAAAAGAAGAAAATGCAGTTTTCATTGTGACTTGTTTGCACTTAGCAAGGCTTTGTGTGCAATGATTGAGCGCAATTTATAAAGGCAGAAAGAGCAGTTCTTGTTTCTATGTGGCACGCCGAGTTCTTAATTTGTGACGATGGTTGCACATGGTGGGCACCGGCAAACATTTCTGGGGAACAGGACTTATTTTTTATCATCAGACTTTCAACAAAAGCAAGAAATAGAAAATAAAAGTCAAGGGAGAAAGAGAGAGCGAAAGTCAGGAAGACAGTGACAAATCGTAAAAGCAGAGATGGGAAAGAACTTGCAAGGGATAAAGAGGCAGGAAGTGTAGGGCGGGTGTGGTATAATCAATATTAGGGGGCCTTGGGATCCGATAACCCCAGCATTCAGCTGCGCTGGTGGTGAGCTCCTAAGAAAAAACCTTCATATTTTCAGCCTATCAAGACAATTTCTGCAATGGCAAAATTCAGGATGAGAAACCTTTGGATCAATATTATTTTCTGTTAATTAAAAAGCGATGATCTCTCATGATGAAATGTATGTGTTGCCCTCTGCTTACGTTGTCGTGCCTTCCCTGCTTTGCTTAGCCCAGCGAGTGAGGTCACAGAATGACAGTATGGGGCTGGGCTGAGAGTGAAAGTGAGTGGGCTGAGCAGAGAGATGCTGTCCCTGGTGGGACATTTTACAGAGTAACTTTCCTTCTACAACAAATATAATTATGTTATCTTCAGGAACTGGCTACCTAGCTCGTAAGACATATCTCCTAGTATGAAGAAAAGGATTTGGGTGTAGGGTCGAAGATTAGGGTTAGAAATGGAGCTTGGTTTCAACATTCTTCTAAAAAAATGTAAAGAAAAAATACTAGAAGTGAATGGAAAAAACTCGGTAAGTTTCATAAGAGATGCATATTTTCACTGGAATGTAAATGTCAATGCATGATATAGCAAAGTATGGCCTCTTCAATTGAAGGGGTTTTCAATGAAACATTTTTCTGAAATTGTATTTCTCTGAATTGTAGTGCCCTATTGAAAATTGACCACAACATTGGCTGTTAACTGCTTCCACCGGAATAGTGAGAATGTATTTCCCATAATATTGCCAGTAAACCATAATATATTTCTTGTGGTTTACATTTCTTCCCTTTTGTGGAAATACATTATTTTGACCTGTATTTGGCAGCCAGTGGTCAATGGATGTCTTTACATGATGCTATGAGTCTAAAACAGAGAACACGTGGCTGAGATTGATTCTAGCAGAACAGTCATGACTTACTTCTCTTCCTCACAGAGACTTTAAGTTGACTTCATTGTGACTGCTCTGGTAATCCTGATGAAACCAGTAAAATACATTTCTGGCCAGGACGTATGTGCCCCATTTGATTTACACGTAATATAGGAATGCAGCGGGTTCACAGTTTTGTACTTGGACACTCTGGCTGCTAACAGCAGACAAAATGTCCAAATCAAAATCCAGGTTGAAAATAGAGAAAACATCCAGAAATCGGTCGAGAAACACCCATTTCGTCATGTTATTCCCTATTTAGTTGAAATGAGAAGTAATTTCCCCAGAATTTCTGATGCTTCAAGTATTGTTAGTTCTAAGGGGAGTAATACTGGGTCCAATATAGGCCAGTTTTGTAATGGGTCTCTACATGGGTGGATCCGGAGTGGCTTGTGTTCCACTCAGAACCATAGCTGTTTGGGATCGACTGTTCCTATTGGTACAACATCAAAGCCGACATGCATATAGTTTGTCCATGTCTGTAGTGGTATAGTAAATGACAATGAAAAAATGATGCATTGGAACGCAACCTAGAAAAATGAACAGTGGCTGAGAATAACTCAAGCATTCCACCCATCAAGTTTCATTTTTACTCGATACTTGTAAAACAATGTTTGAGGGCAATAAATTATTCAGTACAGTGTTTTTGTATTCATACACAGTATACACGTTTGTTGCAAAATAAATATGGGATTGAGATATAAATTGTACAGTTCATGGTCATGCTGTCACATGGCAGCACACGAGGAATACAAATCACTTCTCAATTCCCTGTTCATCAAGGATTCATTTTTGTGACCCATGATGACCCCATGCAGGAGGAGAAAAGAAGTATTATAAAGTGGAGTGTATGGACTTGAATGATGCTGCTGTGCTAGTGATCCTATTCCTGGTGGGGTTGCTAGCTGATTGCCAAAATATGTTGTGTGGTGAGTTTCACATGTCTATTTGTGTCAGAACTATGAACTACGACTGTACCAAAAGCGAGTGTAAATGTCACTGATGACTCCGGTGGTAACTCCCTCTTCTGAATACATAGGCTTTGAGGAGGCTGTGGTTTTCTCGTCCAGCCTGGGGTTCTCTGACATGTATCTGTCATGCCTTTTTCTGTGTCCTGTATCTCACTGTGGCACTGATGCTCGGGCAACTGTGATCCCTTCAGAAAACTCCCCACAGAGGCAGCAGGTGGCTGCTAATGGGGTTCCTATTGCCTTACGTATGAGGAATCCCAAGCATTGAAAGCGACCAATGGAAAGGGATCTACCAAAGTTCCAGTCAGCGTCTAGGTTCCCAACAATGCTAGTTGAAGATTTACTGTTTCTGATGTTCTGACCATGCCTTGTGAGGTCAGAAGAAGGTTGGCGCACATTGAGATATGGCATCTGAATTGACAACCTGTGTATGTGAGTTGATTTTGAAACCTGCACAGTGGTGTGTAATTATTTGTTGCCCGATTACTTAATATAGACTCTGTCTTTATAAAACACGCGTGTTCATTGTTTGGTGCGTGGTTTTAAGCTTCAGAGTCTTGGTAAATATAAAACCTTGGATGAAGTTGATTCTAGAATTGTGTGCAGGAGGGATGGAGAAGCAGGGGGCCTTTGGATACAGGGTCCACCTGAACTCCTCAAATTACTCAGATTTGCACCTCACCCTCATCCTTGCCGTAAGCCCTATGGATGGAGTGGTTGGAAGAGACCTATCAGAAGTATTTATTCAATAAAGGAAATGGCATCCTAGGAATGGTGGTGAGAAGAAGATGCGCCGTCCAGTACCAAGGACGTCTTTTTGTGCCAGGCAGGACTGGCCGTAGCAGCATTGAGTGTTTCCTTGGGAGGCTAGAAGGGTGGGGGCCGGTTCGGCAGCAGTGCTCCAATATCGGTCCCCAGTAGCAAAAGTAGCAGTTCTTCAGACTTGCCCCAGAGAGGCTGGTCCCACAAAATTGCCAAGGCGGCTTCGGGTTCCCAGTCCACCCTGTTTGGTGCCTCAGTCTCAATCATCAGTTCATGGAGCTCCATTGCAGAATTCACTGATATGCTTGAGTTTGGCTCTGCCGAGTGTGATGTCTTGAGGTCAAGATGACCTGGTCCACGTCATTGGATGAATTTTGATTACCTTTGTTGATGGTGAAATAAATGATGATGATCTGGGGGGGACGTTTATAGAAACGCTGAAGCTTACAGGGCTTGGCTAGCTGCCAAGTTTCATAGGCATACTACCGTGATCCATCAATCGCTGCCTCTCTTTACCATCTACATATGAAATGAAGCTTTGAGCACAACTTTAATGCCATCATTGATGCGCACTAGGGACACTACTGGCTCACCCTGTGCTACTTTGTGAAAATACAGCAGACGGCAGAAAGAGAGCCCTAACCCTTTAACCTCTCTAGCTGGAGCTTCCATCGACAGTTCGGTTACCACACCCACCAGCTTTCAATGTTAAACATGTTTACATTTTTAAGAATTGAAATAAAATGCTTATTAAATCTTTTTAATATCACTTTAGTGTCTTTGCCTTAATTGATGTGCTATCACTTGAAAATGTCACTTTGGTTTAATCCATATGGATTGTTTAATTGAGGCTCCATGCTCTTTCACTGTCCTCTCCCTCTTTTAATTACTTCGGAAATTCGTTTTTAAATATTTTTCATAAAAAATACTTTGAGAGCATCTGTTGATATTTGAGGTCCTAAATCTGGGCCTGGTGGTGATCAGTATGGCACCTGTGCTGAGGGAAATGCTGTGAGATTTGAAAATGGACTGCAGCCCCCCCTGCCTAGGACGCAAATGTAGAGTATATGGTATGCAGCTGCTTTAAACATAGCATAAAATAGCGCCATCCTCGTCCACACCTGGAACGTGATAACTGCTCGCCTGGGCTCAGTATTGCTTAGACTCTCCAATGAATGGCTTTCACAGGAGTAGAAAGTTTGGACCCGATTTAGAACATCCTGTAGGATACCTCAGAAATGTTAGATTGGACTTTAACATTTTCTGCAGCCATTTCAAAGTAGGCTGGAGAAGTTGGGGAAAACTTGTGGAAACAATGTAAGTACTGGTCGTTTCCAGAGGCAGCAAAAGGCTGATGAAGACTCTCAGCACATTTGGAGATATCAACATGAGGCGTGCAATGTTACCATCACATGCAAATAGAACTGACCTTCTGTACATCGGGTCTGGGATCTCCATAAACCTATTGGCTGAGCCACATATGGTCTGGAAAGTGGGGGAGGCAGAAATTGTCCTCTCCTCTAGAGTCAGGACCCTTGGTTAATTGTTGGTGGTCATCTGTTGATGAAGGACCACCCAACTATTTAACTAAGACCTGTGGGTATTATATGCACCAGGTGGCAAAGTGCAAACCTTCCTCACCACTGGGAAATATGGTCACCATCGCCCAAGCGATAGTGCACTTCATCAGCAATAGTGATGTTCGTTTTTTCTGGATACCCCTAAAAAATACTACGATATTTATTCTGCTGTGTGAATGCTTACAAGTGTCTACAGCTGTGAACATAAGAGTCCTATGCTTCTACACCCCACTGCCTTCCTGTTTCCAGCAGGGTTAGGTTTTGCGCTCTGGTGATAGTCCATAAATGTGTACATCAGAATGGTTCAAACCAGTTGAGTTCTGGTCTAAGTTCCTGTATACCAGAGCGAGCCCTGGAACCCCAAGATGCGTTATATCTGTCACTTCTAAGGTTTAGGTGTAAAACCATGGAAAGGAGGACAAGTCGAGCTCGTGGCGGAATGAAACTCTCTCAGTATATTGGATAATTGCAGAAGAGGGCCTTAAACTTTACGTTTTTAGTCCTTAGCTCATAGTGCCCCCATTGTTTGCTGCAGGCGCTTCGATACCCGAGGGTGTATGGTGTCTTATACGACTTGCTTGTTTGATTTATTAATTGACTAATACGGTCATTTGCAAAAATGCTTCTAAATCTCTGGACTGGAAAAAAAATCCAATAACATTTCCCACTCTGGCAGTGATGTACCGCAAAATGGTACCCCCCGCATATTGTAATGAGGGGCACCCGAATCACCCATATCTCACAGATATTCATTCACCATGTCCTGCTTCTAAATCTCTGGACTGGAAAAAAAATCGAATAACATTTCCCACTCTGGCAGTGGTCTACCACAAAATGGTACCCCCCGCATATTGTAATGAGGGGCATCCGAATCACCCATATCTCACAGATATTCATTCACCATGGCCTGAATCTGGACCCCCTGACGGGTTGGGGGCCTCTGAAGGATTGGGGGTCCCCTGCAGATGCTGTAGGGGTTTGTATTAACAATTTAAAGTGAATTATGCTTTCGTGGGAGGGGTTATGTGATAGGGATGCATGAATATCTAAGGCGCCATTATGAGTCTGGCGGTCTGAGGACCGCCAGAATCACAATGGCACGGCACAACCAAGTGGTTGTGCCGCCTTGAGACCACCGACTCCGCCAGAGAACTGCTCCCTGGAGGTGGTGTGGCGGTCCAGAAGCACCTATATGACGGCGGTCCAGCCAAGCGCATTATGACTTTCATCACCGCTTCTGTTTTCATGGAGCTCTTTCCTCCATGAAAACAGTGGTGTTGAGGAAAGAAAGTGGGCCCTACAGGGCACCCTTGTGCCTCATGCTTCGTGGATGCACACAAGGGGGGCACAACATGTGCCCCCCCCGTGTGCATGCACTATTCGGTCTATGCCATGCTGGGACTTCATTTGACGGTCCCATTGCAGTGCCGTGGGAACACCAAAGGAAAAGACCACCAATGACTTAAAAAGTCTTAATAAGGCGGGGGTCTCCACACGGGTTTGGCAGTGCGGCGGCGTGGCGGTCCCGCCGCAGCACTGTCAAAGTCGTAATAGGGCCCTAAGTGCATAGCACCCAATGGGGCCCAGATTGACACCACCTATACAATTTCGTATGTTAACAAAGTTCAGTGACCAGCAGAGAGCAGGATGAAATATGTGTCCATGAAGGCGAAATGCAAGTTCTACGCACTGGTCCTGATTCTTAAAAAAAAAAAAAAAAGCTGTAGGTCTGCATCCGCAGGTCTAAAACTTCCCGGGAATGCAGATTTATGCCCTCAGAAATTTACAATAATTGCTGGAAGTGCACCTAGGCTGGCAAAACAGTTCTGAATAGCGGAATTTCAGAAAATATACATGTGTATACTAGATATTGGAAATATTTGGTGTGTAAGTGTAAATGCAGTTTCTCACTTTTTTATTCAGAAGAAATATTTTTCCTGGTGGCGAAGACCCTTTAATCTCACCTCACCAATTTTTGGGTAGTACATTCTTCCCTTCACTCTTTGGAAAGGGATTTCCTTCTGCCCCTGGCAGGAGTGTATTTCTGGGTTTTTTAGGATGTGCAAAACCTGGCAGTACATTCCTGCCTTGGAATGTCCACATCTCACCCCTGGGGTAAATTAGTCACATCAAAATTTTCATATGAGCAAATTGTTTTAAGAGCACAAAACCAGCTTTTATAAATTCAAAACTTTGTTTGCCAATTCGAAAAAAAGCTACTAGCATGTGCAAGCTAAACTTACATTGTCTGGTGACTTGGCCCTCCACGTTTCCCTGGGTGAGTCACTTCACTGCGCCCAAAGTAACCTCGTAATGGCTGTTATTGGTATTAATAACAGTGATCGCGGTAATCACAATATTCATGCACGCCTTGCACAGCTGCCTGGCCTTCCACCGTGGAGGTGGCTGAATGTGGCGTTCTGAAGAGCACCGGCAGCCGAAGACGGAAAACTCTTTTTTTAATGTAAATTATCGTTATTAATGGCACTTCCACGCTGTTTATGTGAGAACACGGGTGTTTCTCTGCCTTTCTCCCTGCAATAACGCACGCAGCGCCTGTAGGTGTGCAGTTTTTTGGACCCATTGTTTACAGGACTCCAGCAGCCTCCCTTTGGAAAGAGCGGCGCCATTATGAAAGACCCGCCTTTCAGGATTAAACAAAATCTTTCAAAAATGAATGACGTCTTTTGAAATGAAAATACTCAAAGCTAAACCTTGTTTTTTTAATTAAGAAAGAAACAAACAAACAAGCGCTAATGAACTTTACGGCCACCTTTTTAGTTGGCATGTCCTAAAAACAGTATTTACAAGAATTAGACAAAGAAACAAGACGTTTAGATAGGTGGAAAGCAGTGCTTAATTTGATCCGGTGGTTTCCAGTGCTCGGCATCGGCACTTAATTGTAACCGCAGCACATATGACAGTGGGCCACGTGGTGCTACTGTTTGCCTAATTTTGGTTTGAGTATAACAACAGGTGTTTATTGATTCAATATGCATTGAAATTACTAATACCTGCTGCATAAGCCATTCTAAGCTTTGAGGCCTGGAATAGTCACAATTGTCACCCTTGCAAGGGTGCGATGGTTAGTAGTTGTGTTGCTACTGACTTAGGCAGCGCTGGCAGGGGCAGTGGGTGGTGCAAGCGGCAGTGGCCTCCTGACGAGGGCCCTGGCACTTATTATTGTACAAATTAAGCACCAGTGGAAAGAGGGGCATTAGGTGGAATCAGGACCAGGCAGCCTTGGTATTCGGAAACACCGTCATTCGGCAGCACAGCGGGGTCCTCGAAAAAACTCAGCACTTATGTTTTTTACTTACACATTATGCACTGTATAAAAGGCAAAATCACAGCAGCCAATTAATGACACACAGAAAAACGCCAGTGTAAAAAAAGTGGCACATATGCCAATTGATGCTGCACAGAAATACATCTCTGTATTATGATCCTAGGCGATTACAACGCTTCAGCTGGGCAAAGCTGACCCTGGGTTTCTTGCGTTCCAGTGCAGAGAGGACCTGGCTTGTCAGTTCGGGCTGAACTGTTCCCAATCGAGCAGGCATAAGACTCCTTTGCATATGGCTGGGTCTATTCTGAGGTGGCATAGTGGGCAAAAGAACAATGGGTTGGAATGCTGCCCGGATTTCCAGTGGTTAGACTTATTGCTAGCATTCTCTCATCACAGTGGATTTGACACTAAACAAAGAACCCACGGACACTTCAGAACAATAATGCCCAAGTACCAAAAAGAGGAACCAATATCCAAACATTATGAATTCTCCACTGAAGTACCCATTGAACAAATTATTCAATTCAGGGCACTTTTCACAATCGAGAGGAGCCTGTGGATCTGGCCCGAATGCCTGAAAAACCTTACATCACATTACAACTGCACACTACTTTAAATCTACAGAGTCTCAGAGCCATTGTAAAACGTGGGCAGAGAGGGCAATTGCCCAGGGCCCCCTGCTTGAAAGCAGCCCCCAGTGAAGATGATCTCTTTCTCTGTATCAACTCTGCCTATTATTTCATCTCAAAATCTCCAGTGTTATCTTAAGGATTTTCGGGTTCCTGGGCAAGACGTAGGACTGCTGTTTTTGTATTATTCAGTTTCTGAAAGTTGAACATATTTTAATATTTTGGGGCATTTTTCTAGCTTCACTTTGCACAAAGTGGGTAACAACAAATAAAATTGTTCATTCATCTTGCTCAGGGACCCAAAAATCCTTAAGGTGAGACTGTGTCAGACCATATGAATCTGATCAGAGAGAGAAGGTTACAAACAAATAAACATGGAGGAAGAAAGCTAAGGACCTTATTATAGTATAGTTTAACTGAGCGGTAGCGGGACCACCCCGCTCCGGCACCACCAAACCCATGTAGGAGCCGCTTGCCAGATAAGAAATTTTCTCCTGGTCTGGCGTGTGGTTCTTTGGCGTTCCCAGGGCGGTGCTTATGAAATGTTAAAGGGAATACCTGCATGGTATGGACTGCTGCAGTCCATGTGGTCCTGTCAATCATATTGCGGCCTCAGTATCGCCACACAACCCACAGGGAACGGCAGTTCTCTGGTGGTTGCGGCAGTCCCAGTCATAATAGGGCAGTCGGCCACACTTATAATAAAGGCCTTAATGTGATCAAGATCACTCTCTGAGACATCAGTAATTGGATGTACCAATTTATACCACTCCTTTCCACAAGACTGTACAAAACTAGTGATTAGAGGGATTAGATCAAGCGGAACCCCTGGCCTAAACGGTCTCCCCAATGCCATTTTTAGAGCCAACCCAGATCTGTGGTCAGAGATCTTGACCCTTCTATTTAAAGAGATCCTACGGAAGAGGTTAGTCCCAGATTCATGGCAAGGGACAATTTGCAGCCCATTTATAAGGGCGGTCCCTCCAACAACCCAGCAAACTACCGGCTGACAGATGTTGAGGCGAAGGTTTTCACCTCTTGCTTATTGAAGAACTTGAAGAGTTGTCAGCATTGCATCACATAATACCTATTTAGCAATCAGGATTTCAAAAAGGCCAGTCAACAACTACTAATTTGTTGTCTCTTACCCTAACGGCCAGGACAGCAATTTACAAAAGGCAAAAACTGTTCATCTGCTTTGTCGACCTAAAGGCAGTCTTTGAATCTTTTCTGCATGAGCTGCTATGGAAAAAGCTAGAGGCATAGGGAGCACCGCGCAAACTTCTTGATTTGATCATCCTCCTCTGTACCAACACATGGGTTCAGGTAAAATTGGGGGACAAACCAGCTTGACTTGGTGAATTAACACCTACAGTGGCCTAAAGCACCTTGTTTATTCAACCTTTTCATGGCTGATCTATATCAGCATCTGGATATTGTTAATGCACACCCCATAATCTGCATTTTGTAATGTAAAATACCTACAATATGCTAACGCACTATATTACGCAGTCATGCACCTATAGGCCTACAGGTGGTAATCAAGTCCTTCAATGAATAAGTTACAGCTATTCTCCTGGAGCTGAATATTAAGAAAACAGAAATAATGTCAATAGGGCAGTCCTCTCTGAGACACCATGTCTGGCAGGTAGGGAGGATGCCCATTGAGTCAGTCAAGATCTCCAAATATTTATGCATTTTATTCGACGATAAGGTGTCGTTTAAAGAACATTTTTAACTTTTAAGTACTAAAACTGCCTTCTTCATCTTTGCTTTTAAGCCATTCTGAGATAATGTAATGTGTCCTAACTATGAGCATCTAGCAAAAATTATAGAAGCAAAATTTGGTTCCTGCGCTAGCCTATGGCTCAGTCATCTTTTGAGGCCTGGGGCCGAATCATAGAAGGTGCCCCGGGGGCGCAACAGGCGTTTGCACCTGCTTTGCGCTCCCCCGGGGCACTGTGGTATTATAGAAGGGGGCGCAGACGCTTGTGTGCCCCCTTCTATAATACCGATAGCGCTGATGCACCTAATGCACCAGCGCTAGCTTCAGAGCGTGTTCCCCCCATTTGCATTTGGGCGTGCCCTATGCAAATGAGGAAATTTCTTTGACTCTGCTCCTGGGCCATATTACAGACAGGGGCGCAGACTCAAAGAAGCCCGCAGGAGGCGCACTGACAGTGCGCCGTTTAAAAGGTGACGTACTGTTAGTGCGCCCCCTGAGAGCAGCCCTCTGCAGGGGGTAAAGGGGGTCCCATGGACCCCCCAGACATCCCCTTGCAGGCGGGTGCAGTCTTCGACATACCGAAGAACATTGGCCTTGTGGAAAATTCGTTTGGAGTTTGGTCTACAAAGTCCAGTTCCAGTGAGACAGGCTGCCTTTTTAAAAAGTCTTCACGTCTTGGCTCTCTAGCAAGTCTGTATTGGCAGGAATTTAGCAACTCAGATTATACAAGTGTCTGGAGAACGTATCAGCGTGCTTCCATACTTTCGACTAGCAGCCCTCCAGGCTTTTAGAAATGAGCAAAGCTTCCCTTAAGGACCTTTTAAACCGAGCAGCAAAGCCTCTCTCCTTTAGCGCGGACAGAGATGCTTTGGCAGTCAAAAAGCACGCTTGGACTGTAATTAACTCCTTTGAGAAACTTGAGGTCCAGCTTCACCTATGGTCACACTTTCTGCCTCACTGGATGCATTTCTCAATGTAAGGTTTGGCAGGTACTCAACTAAGGACAGTATCCCTAGGTGGTTGGAACAATGGCCAACAACCTGTTGTGGACTTCGTGGATACACAAAAGAATCCTTATTGCACATAGTTTGTGCCTGTCCACACCTACTACAAGCACGACAAATTACGACTGTTTCTAGAAGCAGATGTGAGAACTTGCCGCCAGGCCGTTATGCATTGATTATTGGGAAAGTCAAATTCCCTTAATTTGCAGACTTTTTACGTTTCTGATCTTGGCGGACAGTATGTTGAAATCTGTATCCTAAATGTCCACCTTTTATTCATGGGAATGCTTAATCTGTAGAATCCTGGAAAATAAGGACAGGAGGTTCAGCGCTTTAGCACTAGCATGTACATGCTCCTATTATTGTTATCATCAATATGTAGTCAATATGTAGTGGATGAAAGTAAGATCTGCTAGACTCGTTTAGCTTTAGGTGTAGGTATCAGGTATAATGCCTAGAATGAATTGATACTCTCGAAGCACTATTATCATGCACTGATTGTAGACTATGATTGGTATTGTTTTTAGGAGCTTCGCATCTGCTTATTTAATAATGTCTAGATTCCCACTCCAGTCTGACTAACAATAGGGAAACATTATCCAGAGTTCTATGGGGCTATTTGCTGGTATGACGAGCAGTGTGCGACCTACTATGTTTATGTAACAATAGGGAAAGTGTTAGACTTTGAAGGGGTAAAATGTAATATTCCCACTCCAGTCTAAATAACTCTAGGAAAAGAGTTAGACTTCGGAGTGGATACATTTACTGGTCCCACTCCAGTCTAATCAACATTAGGGAAAGTATTGAAGTTTAGAGGAGTTCAATTTACTATTCCCACTCCATCCTAAGCAGAAGTAGGGAAGGTGTTAGACTTTGGAGGGGTTAGATTTACTATTCCTAGTCCGGTCTAAGCAAAAATAGGGAAAATGTTTGACTTCAAAAGTATTATAATATGAGCACAAGTCCTAATAATTTAATAAAATATTTTGAAGGCTTAAAAGAAAACATTATTAAATTACAGTATACAGAAAAATATACATACATGTGGTAAACATGAAAAGTCCCAAAGCCACTAGGACAACTAATTTCCACATTGATACCCAGATTTATCAAATTGACAAGGGGGTCGACTTGATGATCTATGTTCATGTTCAATATAGCCAACATAGGCATTAACAAGGTCGGTGGAAGTGGGCCTTTCAGTGCATGCCCTGACTGAAAAATTGCTTTCATTTTGAATTTGTCTGAATTAAACTGACTTGTAATTGAATCTGATTATGCTTGAGTGTACTGAACTTGCACCTTTAATAGTGCATGGAGCACTTTAGTTCCAATACCCTTTTAAAGCTACCTTTTATTTACGCTAAAGTTTTACAGATATTTTAGGTTTTTTAATGATCAGGAATTCAAGTGAGCTGTGTTAAGTGACCTAAGAAGGAGGAGAGGTATTAGGTCATGGTGTGGTGCCATTTTGGGAAGGATGTGTCCTACTGTACAAATGACAAGGTCTCTTCCCCTCCTATATCTTCATGACCACATCGCGGATGCGCAGTGGGCATGCCACTTGCGGGCCAAAAGAGCACCTCAGGCAAGCTCGTCTGCATTCGTCTGCGACCCGATTGCGGCCAGTGCCAGCCCCCTGTGCCAGTTTGGTGACAGATGGCTATCCCAGACATTTTTATAGAGCATCCAAATTGAGAAGTACCGGGGACTCTAAAACTTGCACCCCTTTAATTTTAGGCCCAATTTCCTTTGCACACTGTAGATGTAGGCTACACCCTCTCAACAGGAAGACCAAGAGCGTGTCAGGCCCAACCTCGAACCCGGTTGGAATTAAGGCCCCACATTTGCTCATTGCACAGACATGCTCTAGACATATACAACCTGCTAGAGGAGAGTAGACTGGATACCCTCTTCCTGACAGAAACATGGCTAAGCAAGGACTCGTGCCCTATACTGCAGTTAGCCAGCCCTGATAGCTATGCATGCAGACAGAGTGGGCAAAAGTGGGGAAGGCGTTCAAGTTCCAGATGTTTATGCTGTAGGAGCTAAAGGGAGCAGAAACCATCAGTTTTAATATTTCTACCAGCACCAAACACTCTTTTTCAGGTGTCTTGGTCTACCGCCCCCCAGGTTACCCTGGAGATTTCATGGCATCTCCTACCAGGCCATAGCCACTAAAAGGATATTTTACCTACTTAGGTGACTTCAACATTCATTTGGACTAGGCAGATGACCCACTGTCCATTTGTTTTCTGGATTCACTATCTTCCCTCAGCCTAAAACCAGCTGATATGGGCCTCACGCAAAGGGCAGGTCATGCTATTGACAGCATCCTGTCGAATATAGCGATATTTTGGGAAAGCCCTAAGCAGATGATCTGGTTAGATCAGTTCTTACTCCTGTTTCCCTGGCCCTTTGCATGCCCTCAGTAAAGTAGGTTGTCCCCACAGGAGTGGAGAAAAAGATCTTGGAACAAGGTATCTTTATCAGACCGTAAACATTTTCAAGAAGAGTCTAAACCAGTGCTCAGGTGCAAGGTTACAGAGGGAAATAGAGCTATCAGTACCTGGCTCTTGAAAGCAGCCAATTCAGTGGCACCAAGGAGGGCCTTTGGAAGGGAATTACGGTCTGTTTGGCCCGCTGGTTATCTCAGGAGTATCTCACAATAAAGGGTTCTATAGGAGGAATTATTACCATCCACTGTACCACTCCACGAAATTGATCTCACATATAAGTACTCGGATGGTGTATTAAAAACAGGGGAAGAAAACAAAAGAGGGGAAAAGTATGAAGCACTACTGTGTTAAGACGAGAACCCTCACTCACCCTTGGGCGACATGCTTCATCATTGGCTACCCTCTTCACACTGGGACCGCAAGGTACCCAGTGTGGGCTACAACTCCCCCATAGGAGAGTAGCAGAGGTTTTTTATGTCATCCAAACCAGGGTTTTTGTGAGGGGCAGAGTGCAAAACAAAAATTGTATAAGTGAATTAAAACTATCTCTTGGTGGGTGAGAATAATCTTTATTGTTATATTATGGTCTGGTCAACATGTTTCTGCCTCTAAAGACCAAAAGGTTCTCGGCATTCGACAGGACCAAGCAATATGTCACTCTGCTCAATGTGTGTGAAAATTAATAATTCATAAATGCCATACTTTCACTGATATGGGGTCTGCAAGTGGTACCGACTTCTAATTAGGTCCACATGATGCATTTTGAGACCACTTCATGGCGGGTACAAGGACTCTCTGTAGTATCCAACCGCCAGGAACCGGAAGGGGAAGGAACTAGCCTTGGAGAGAGGAGCATGTAAACAGCTGGAAAGAGCCTGGCATCGCCACTATCAGGGGGAAGACAAACCACGCTACAAAGGGGCCCTCAATACATATCATAAAATGATCTTGCTGCTCTTTTTACTCCCAATGTATTGAAGAGGCTGATAACAATGGGAAGGAGATCTTTAAGATTCTATCTAGCTTCATGGACCCAAAAACTATGGCCCCCACTCCTGAGACCATTCAAGTCCTATGTTCGAGACTGAGACCCTAATTATGATGTCGACACCATTTCAGTGTGGGAACTGACTGACTGTCGGTCGGCGGTTCCGAGCACCAAATTATGATGCAACCGCACATGGAGCGGTTGCAACCTACTATTTCTCTATGGGAGCTTGTGCTGCGGGCGGTTTCCGACAAATGGGTGTTTGTGTAAATCCCTGCACGTGTGCTTGCCACAATACGTACCCTCTCGGCCCTCAGCCAGAGGCTGCAAGGAGAAGGGGCCCTCCTAGGGGCCCCCAAAGTCACTTTCCAACAGGTTTTCCATGTCGGAAAGCCCGACATGGAAAGCCTGTTGGAAACTGACATCATAATCCTGACGGGGGAAACGCCGTCCGCACAGGATTATGGTGGGTTTACAACTGGCCAACGGGCTCCATGAGCCAATTGGATCCAGCCGGGATGACCGGTCGGTTTGAATTCCGAACGCCCACATTGTAATTAGGTGGTCGGAAGTAAAATCAGAGATGTTGGTCGGAAAGTCTTCGGTCTGCGGTCAGGGTTTGTTGGTCGGAAACCCTCTGACCTGCTGCCGAAGGCTTTCCAACTGACATTCTAATGAGCCCCTTTGTGACTTCTTTGAAAATAATTTCTCCAAAACTCAAGCAAATCTTGGGAGGGGGGGTCTTAACAATCTGGATCATGCTACAGGGCCAGGAGACATAGCAAGGCCTACAGCAGTAACAAAGCTGACTCTATTCCTACCATGGGGGGGATGAAGATGCAGGGGGATATTCTCAAGAACGTGTGATATTCATCGCAAATGTAGCTTAACGCAACTCTCACATCGCAGTCTATCGCTGGAAAATAACACTGTGTTAACATGGTATTCTCAACACGGCGACACCATGGGATAGGCCTACGACAACGCGTCAAATGTCCGTGCTAAAATCAACGCCACTACGCAGAAATGCGAAACACCAACGTGCAAAAAGTTGCGATGCCCCAAATCGCGATACAAAATCAGCGACAACCAGCCACAGGCCTTCAATTCCCACGCGTCATGCGGGAAAATGCACTATAAAAGCAACAAAAAAACACACCAACAACAAATCAAACTGCGTAGCACCATGGATGCACCCGGACCGAGTGCAGAGGACAACCCGAACCCCACAAGCCCCACGGAGGACCAGCCAGGAACCCCGGGGTCGGGAAAGGGCAAGGAGAAGAGGAAGTTGGGGTTCATGCCGCAGGCAGACCGAATCATCGTCACAGAGGTGATAGAACACCACCAACAACTGTTTGTCACCTCCACTGCGTCATTGGCAACACAAACAGAAATATGGCAGTCCATCGTCACCAACGTGAATGCAGTCGGAGTATCGAGGAGGTCAAGAGGCGCTGGCATGAAGTGCGCAGCCATATCAAGGAGAAACTCACTGCCAACAGGAAGGCAGCAAAGGCGACTGGAGGTGGGACTCCTGCGCCACAGGAGGAGCTGGATGAGCTGGAGGAAATGGTGGCCACAGTCATCAGTGTGGAGACGGTGGCAGGAGTTGGGGGCCTGGACACAGCTCGATATGACCTGACCCAACAGCAACAGGATGAGTAACGAGCAGGGACAGGGGGGATGGAGGGAGAAGGGCACAATGGCACACATGCACAATAATGAGCAGCACACTGCACAGCCACATTGAGTGTGGAACATGTCCCTGATACCCTTGGCACACTGCAGCACACATCGAAACACCAAGTAGGCCCCCGTCCACAATGTGCACAAATGGGCCCCCCTCCATATCACCAATCTCACAACCTACCCATGCACATGTCCAGATTCCCGAAAAGCAGCATCTCTGTGAGCCACACGGACAATGCAAGTGACACTGCATGACAGATAGCATGGCTGTAGTCACAGTACATGCCATGGTGCACAAGACAACTTTGAGGTGGCTCAGTGTGGGCCACATCCATAAAGGAGCAGGCCACACTCTGACACATCCACGTGCACCTACAACCCATGACGTCAAAAACACATCTGCAGACAAACAATGCACATGAGTACAAAAACCATACAAGAGCACAAATGACCCAAGACGCAAACATCCCAGCACCAGAAAAGCACACAAGTCAAAGGCACACTGACTCAAAGGGATAAGGGGCCGCAAAATCAGAGCTGCAGGGGAGACTCGCCAACAATGCAGCACACACACATAGCAAGCACAGTATACCAACATTGACGACAATGTCGTACAAAGTGCAACCCTTACACCACAGGACAGAGGACACAACTGGTTCCACCCATGTGTAGTTATTGGCCAATCACATCTGGCATTGCATGACACTGTGAGATGATAATGTACGAGTACAACCTCACATCCATCATGTTGTCGAAATGTCCACTGTCTCCCATCAAATAGCCAGCTTCACCAAAACAGCCAAAATGTACACTGTCATGCAGTCTGAATGTAAACATCTACAATGCGTGAACATACATGGAACACACTGTTAACCTGCATCTCCCCGTTACATTGCAGAGGAACAATCAACACCGCCTTCAGAGCAGACCACACATCTCTACAGTGATGATGAAGAGGACACCCTGCACATTTGCCCAGACACCCTCCAACGGCTCATGTATAGCATCTGCACACCACACCCAAGAGCAGGGCAGCCCAGCTGCATCGCGGTGACACCACACCCTGCACAGACCACACAGCAGGAAGCACACACCACCACAGCTGGCTCAAAGGACTCCCACGACCAACACATGGAATTCCAACGCCGTGTGTTAGGGTGCCAGGAGAAGATGGCTGATCAGCTGTGGGTGGGGTTTGACCTCATGGCAGCCGAACTCGATGCCATACATGGGTGTCTGAGTCCCATCAGGGACCACTTACTGCCCCTAACGGACACCCACTGTCTGTACCATGCTCACCAACAATCCTTGGCTGACCTCGCTGGGGCCATTGCTCGGATACAAGAACTGTCTAGTCAGCCAGGATCCAGCGATGACAGCACAGAGTTGGCACAGATGCAGAGGACAATGAAGACCATGGAGCTGATGCAGCCTGGAAGTAGGGCTGCCACGGCTGAACACCAGCGAGATGTAGCTGGGATCTTCCATGCCTCGCAGATCCTCATCTTGCCTTTGCTGCCACAGAGCCTGTCATAGATAACTGCTGCTGGAACTTCGACACAGACATCTCAGCCCCCTGATGTGTCAGTGGCACACAGTGATGCAGCCATTACACCACCACAAATACCTGACACACCGGACACAGAAGACGTCTCAGAGGAGTAAGATGTGGAGGGTAATAACTGTGTGAGGAAGGAGGCAGTAGCATTTGCAGCCACCACATGGCCTGTCCCTGCCTGGTTCAGCCCTATGCATCATGCCCTGGAACAACACCTCCCACTGTCCCCCGGAATACTCTGCGATATTCCCCGGGACCCCAACATGGACTGCCATATCTGCCCTTGTACCAATGACACAGCAATCAGACTGAGGACTGAACTCTTCCTCTCCAAATCAACTTTGCATTCCCCCAAGGACTCTGGTTGGCCCACCACTGGGCAACCACGTAATGTGGGCTTGAACTGGCCATGTACCCCTCCAGCTCCGACACTCTCCAGGATGTGAATAAAACATTCCAAATCACACAGATGTGTCATGTCTATGTTCACTCACGTGTACGAGAATGGATGAATGTCGGGACATTGACTGCACAAAAAAGGTACACCCTGGTAAATGTCATCAATGCGCATGTTTGACCCAGACCCACAAGGACCTTTAGATGAATGTGAAGGTGTGAACTAGCTGTGGCCTCATTGCACATGAACAACAATCTCGCATCCCCCAACGTAGACCCACGTCCATGTATTTAATAGGGCTGTGTGTGTAAATGTCAGGATCGGTAGCCCGCCTGAAGTAGTGTCCTCCATCGCATGTGGCTACAGAACATTTCTTCATATGACCTAATCACACACATCATTGTGGACACAGTCTGTCATAATGGATCATATTGATCCACATGGCAACAAGTTGGACACTATACTCACATTGCTGAAGACACGTAGGAGCACAGGTCTACCAGCATCTATCCCAAACACAATGTCTGGCTCACAGAGGTGGAGCTGCCAATAGGGATTCACCACCAATGTACCAGCGGCATTCTGTCCCTCCCTGTGTACGGACAATGCTCATTGAGGCACACGATTAGTCACACTAATCAACACTCATTACGGTTGTACACTGTTGCAGTTGTGAAGATTTTATTTGCATGTGTGTGTCAGTACGGGCAAGTAATGGGCCACAACAGGCCGACAAATGCTTAAGACACTTACAGGCAGAATGGGAATGTGTCGAGAATTGGGGATGCAAAAATGAACACATATCCTTACGTTTCACAACGGTCTCAGCCCACCTTGCCTTGCTGGTCGAGTCATGTGATGTGAGGCATCTGCTCATAGCCCCATGTCAGGGGACATGACTCGCAGCCCATGGGATGTGCATGGAGCTGTACCACTGGGCTGCGCCGACTGTGTGCTATGCTGACAGTGAGCAGGTGACAGGGACCAACAAGGTCACATGTCGTGCTACATTGCCATGTGTGTAGTCTCCCTCCAGCAGTATGTCAGCTTTAGGAAATTTATTAAACGACGCTGTGCAGTTCCGCCAATGGGGCTGCATCACCCTGCACAGGTGTGTGACACGCACATGCATTCTGAGTCCGGGAAAATGCAGACATGTCCACTGTTGTTCTGGCTTATGGGACCATTCCACCACGATGCAACACAGTGTTGGGACCTGTGCTCTGGGTGTCAATCACTTGTGGCTGCAGGAATGTAGTTGCTCGTCCATGAATGCGAGCGCTGCTTCATAGGCAATCAGTTCCAGAAGTATGTCGTTCTCGAATTCAAGGAACACGAGGGAGAGCCAATCCATTAACTGGTCCGGACAGATGTACTCCGACAACGCAGTTTCACCGATCCGCAACACAGCCCAAAAGGGGAGCGCCTCGATGTGGTCACTGCACACGATGACTTGTGCAATCTCCCATCCACTACTGCCAGCACATACGCCACAGATCAGGGCATCCCATGCACGCCTATCCCAGTAGCACTCCTGTTCGTGGGCCAACAGGGGGCGCACACACAAGTCATAATCCAGTTCGGCTACCGTTGTGTTGGATAGGCAGACCTCCATGGGCCACTCGAATGTGCATGATCGACAATGGAACCAGTGCTGGAGGCATGTGACGCACGCAAGCCAGAAACTCAGACGATAACTGATTCACAAAACTGCCATTGGCAGAGCTCCAAACAGATGCAGCATTCTTGCACGGTACAGTTCCACGTGACAGGGGTTGTGCATGTGCCCGGGATTGCCTGCCATTGCGTTAGTTGGACTGACGACTAAGCAGGTTGCAGATAGCTGTAAGGAACGCTGTATTTCAGCGGCCTTCAAAGAAATATAGAATCAGAGTTATGGAACAAGAATACGCGGATTAAAAATCAATAAGCAAATACCTGAAGAAGATAAACAAACGACTACATAGGAAATTTTAGGAGTCTTCTATCTTGGTCAAATGGATTGATACCTCTGGGGGATTTAACAGGGACAATCACAGTATAAGCAATACGGTCCTATATACGTGAAGTAGGAAAAACATATATTCAGAAACATTATGTTGGAGATATCTACAATTAGACAAGACCATTCATTAGAAGGCACATAAAGCACTCCTAAATAAATAACTACGTTGGACTCCTTTACGTATCCTGAATATCAGTGGAAACATTGAAGAAACATCTCCTTTTTAGTAAAAGAATACTCACTTGTAAAAGAAAATCCTGAAGAAGGCATTTGCCGAAACGCGTTGGTGGTATTCCTCAAATCACTACCAGTGTTTTACTTATATTAGTTTGTTTTTTATTGTAAATTGTGGTTGATTACAATAGATGTGAAAAATAGAATGTGCTGCTAAAATTGTTGTCTCCACATTATATTGTGACAAAACTAATGTAACATAAATTGTAATGCTGATCTATTTATGTATTGAAAAAAGATTGTTTGAATTCAATTTGCACACATATCTAATCGTTTATAGATGAACATAAAGGGTGATGAAAGTATAAAAAATGTAACATAAGAAAAAATTATCAAAATAGTAAGAAATAAAAAAGATTATAAACAATTTACGTTGTGTGCTATATTATACAGATGTGAGTCCAGAGCTGCGTCATTTTTATGTCATTGTAAAACGGCACTTTACCCGGTGCAACCACTCTTTTTCCAATATAGTTAGTTGGAATCGTACCACCGACACTCCTCAGACCGGCGACAGTTCTGTGGACGATATGCCACAGCTCGGAGAAATGAGTCGTATGTGTGTTCAAAGTTTGGACGCATGGGTTGTTTTTTGGCAATGTGTTGGGAGCATGCCATGCAGGTGTACCTCAAGCAGGGACAAGTGTGTGTGGGGTGTGGACATGTTGATGTTTCATTAGTGCTGTTCATGGTGTGGGAGTCGTAGGAGTCTGGTATGGTATCGCACTCAGGGGGTGCCGGGCGGAATGGAGACCAAGGTCGGAGGTTCGGATGTCCTTCCGCCTTGTGTATTGAGACAAAGGAGCTCTCATGCCTAATTTTAGTCTGACGACTGCTTGCATCTCTGAAATGTGATGTGGCCTTCGCGCTGAAATCGTTGTCAGGCCTTAGATTTAGGGTGCACCAATTGCGAAACACACGCAGCAGTTGGCATCTATGGGCCAAGGGCCCGATTGTCCTTTCGCTCCTTGTTCTGTCTCTCTCTCTCGCTCTCTCTCTCTCTCTCTCTCTCTCTCTCTCTCTCTTTTTCTCTTTCTCTCTCTCTCTCTCTTTCTCTCTCTCTCTCTCTCTCTCTCTGTCCTTTGATGAGTGCCTGACATGCCTTCTTTTCTTGGATGTTGCCTTACAGGCTGTCACTTACATATTGTCCATGGATGACCCGCCATGACTCTTCCAAATAGTTGTTTGGGGAGAAATTTGATTGTGAAATTTTGTTCAGACTTTCAATGGTGAATGATTCATTCTGCTTTTTTTGTACTCACATGACTGAGAGTTGTTGTGATTCTGCGGCATCAGGCAGATGATTTTGTTCATGATTTCGTGCCATTGATGTGCAGTCTCTTGGTCCGGGGGAGGTGGGGGGTGCCCGGGGTCGGGCCCGGGGGGAAGGGGGTGGCGTTGGGTGTTGATGGCCCTGTTGGGGCTCCGAGCTGCATGATCAGATGCTCCCGGACATCTGTTGTTCTTCAGGTGTGGCTCTGGGCTGTGCTCCCTTGTCTGCTGCCAGTTGTCGTCCGACTCTACACCAGGTCAGAGCAGGTGTTAATTTCCTGCTGCTAACGCGCCTTATCGCATGTTTTGTGTTCTTATCGCAGATCTGGCTGGTCGTTGACAATGTTGTAGAGTGGTGTTGACATGGCTTTTTGCTCGGGAACGCCTACTCTGCATCTCATTAGCGATAGTTGCCGGGGTCATCAGTGGCGATTTTTTTTGAGGATGCTATCACCAGAATACTGTTGATATGAGCTGATAGCACCAGTTTGTGAATGGGGCGATACATTTATCGCCACTTTGGCTGTGCTAAAGTGCCGATAACTCGGCGATAGATCCTTGAGAATATGCCCTGCAGTTAACTAATTGCAGATCAGGATCTCCAGATGACCCTTTACAACCTTATATCCTGAATGATTTGCAGATAATATTGCCCCCACTTACCAAGAGCTATTCTCTGTTTCGGCCCATTTAGGTGTTATACCAGACTCCTGGAAGAGGGCAAACGTTATCCCCCTTCTCAAAAAGGCAAACGTGGACCCTGAAGTGCTAGCAAACTTCAGACCAGTCTCACAACTACCAGCAGCTACCAAGGTTAAGGAAAAAACAGTGAACCGCCAGCTCACCACTTTTCTGGTGGAAAATAAGATGTTACACCCGTCCTAATCTGGCTTCAGAGTGTGACACAGCACGGAGGCTATGCTTTTAGAGGTCTCTGAATCCATTAAGACCAACCTCGATTCAGGACTCAATGTAGCTCTAGTTCTGTTGGAATTTGACACAGTGGGTCACACTATTTTGCTTCTTAGACTGGAACACCGGGGATTTACTGGATCAGCCTTAGGCTGGCTGGGCTCCATTCTGGAGAACTGAGAGTAGGTAGTCTGGATGAAGCCCTTCTCCTCCAGAGCTAAACCTTTGAAATGGGGGTGTCCCTCAGGGCTCCACCTTGAGTTCCACTCACTTTAATATATATATGACCCCATTGGCATTTCTGGTTGAACCCTTTGGCATTAAGGTCATATCATATGCGGACAATACGCAGCTCCTGCTAATGTAGAGGGATTGAGTGAGTATATAAGAAACATTTGCACTCTGCATGAAGGTGCTACTTGACTGGCTTAGGACAAACAAGTTACAATGCAACCCAGACAAAACTGAGATCTTACTGTTTGGGTTGATCCATCTCCCTGGATGGGCAGTAGCCTGGCCTAACAACATTCCCCCACTTCCCCACCTATGGTGGAGGCTAGAAATCTGGGAGATATGTGTGATTCACAACTCTCCTTCAGTGCTCAGGTTTTGGCGGTAGTAAAATCATGCATGCTCAGGAAATTCCTGAATTTTCTCCCTCACAATTCTCAGGTCACAGTGGTCAGGGTGCTGCTCTTATCTAGACTTGACTAAGTCAATGTTCTGTACCTGGGTCTACCAGATTACTTAATTCAGAGTCTGGAAGCGGTACAGAACACGGCGGCCCGCCTACTCTACAAGTTACCTAAACACTCTTCAGTGTTCTCACTTCCGAGCGAAGCTACACTGGCTCCCAGTTCGAAAGCGATTAGGGTTTAAAACCCTGAGACTGACCCACCAAGCCGTTCACAACAATGGTCCCTGCTACTTGAATAAAAGGATCAAGGAGTACAGACCAGGGAGGTCTCTGAACTCTAGTAACGCTGGCTTGTTAACAGTCCCCCGCTTTAAAAAAACAATGAAGAGAGGGTTCCTCCTTCATGGTTATGGCAGTAAGCATGTGGAATCACATGCCTGCCCATCTGAGATCAATCACTGATGAACCAACTTTCACAAAAGTGCAGAAAACGTATCTGTTCAAACTGTAGGGATTGGTGATCCCTGATGGATGATGCCATCTCTTCACCTGTTCTTGATGCCTACTGCCGAGACACTCATCGAGTAGCGGACTGCTATTTAGAAACCATTCATTCATTCATCTCAAGAGATGAAAGCGTTTGTAAAGTATTGAGGGGCATGGAATACCTAGATATATATGTAGCCTCTCTCCTGGGTCGATATGAAGTCTGATCCTAAATATGACTTCCCAGCAATACCCATGTGTCTACCCAACTTTTCATGAAAACAAACAAGAAAAGTGTACTGCTTCTGCTCGTTTGTCTATTGGCCATTTGTCATGTATTAATTTTGACAGTAATTGTATATAATGTCATGTCAATGAATGTCATTTGAATTGAATTGACTGTGATAGTATTATGAATAATGTTTTGGATTATTCAATGTGTCCTGATTCACAAAGGTGTTTGTGTGCCTAAGTAGAACATTTACTAGCGTAAGCTCACATTTTGTATTAAAAATGTGAATTCACATTCGCAAATAGATTTGTTTGCACATAATATAACAGCGGTATGGTGTATATCGTATGTGTGTGAAAATAATCTTCAGGGCTATTTCTAGGCTGAAGCGCTTCACATACTCATTCCCACCCTTGATACAGTCAAAGATTAAGCTATGGGCAAGAATAAGGCCCTTGTGTACTATCTTATTTCTCCATTGACACTGGATTGGGGAAATCTCCTTGATATTCGTGCACTGAAGAACTTTTGTGGATGAAGTAGCGTCCTTAAGGATGGAGGAGGACATTACCTTCTCACCTCGATATTACTCCATCCATCATATTTAGAGATGACTGCCGGGTCAGTGACCATCACTGTACCTTGAAAGGAACCAACGTCATGGTGGTTTCCTTCAAGATAAAAAGAAATTGATAGATGGCTGCTGTTGGTTTGACAGCCATCTATCAAACATTTAATTTTTTTTATTTTTCAGATACAAACACCCAAATTGTGAATTTATTTCTGAAAAATAAAATTACTAATGTCCCCCACATCATGGGGGTTTTCTACCAGGATATGTGGGTCACTACTTGTTTTCTTTCTGTCCCTCAGCAGTGATAGACAGCGAAAAAGGACATTACACCATTTATCCTAAGTAGGGCAGGTAGTGTAAAGCTCTTTCTCTGACGACTGGTACTCTCACAGGCCTTCGGAGGGTAGCTTCATTTGGCATGGCCAATGGGTGCTCCGTCAATGGAAATCTTAGGGTATGCCTGCGTCTAAATGAAGTTTGTGGACCAAGAGTTTTGCGGGCAGAGTACTATGTTGTGTTTGCAAAGAAGTACCATGTGAGCCAAACTCTAAGTCCGGCCGGAAGTCCCTTATCCAGAATGGTAGTGAGGGCAGGGCCTTATGGGGGGTTGGAGTAGTTTCACTTTGAAGAAGAAAAAGTTAGGATGTCCTCCGGAACTCCAGAATTTCTGCAAATCTATGACTATCAAATGAGTATTCCTGAAATGTGGTGTGAACATGACAAGTGTTAGTGTAATCCTACAGGAGTGCATTTCTGCCCTTTTAAAAATATCATGTCCAGGATATCCAAATGGAAAATCATTGGATTCGATAACAAGCAAGCGAAAAGTCTTTAGAAAGTAGAATATGTTTAGAAAAAGTCACCATTTGATAATGTAAAGAAAGGCCAGTGTGTAGGCAATGGTGTTAACACTAACTCTTGCTTGCTTCCCTCCAATAGACTCTTGATTGCTAAGTGTACATTGATTTGTAATTGTGACCTAATGAATTCACCTATGACCTGAAACATTACTATTATTTTGATTGCAGAGTATACACCGCCAAGGTGCTCATTTAGTGATGCCTCCTGCAGTCGATGTTAATTGAGAACGTAACCTCACATCATGAGTTAGACGAGCACCAGCAACCAATTAAAATTGCGATAAAAAAAAACTGGGGGCAAAGTTTATATGAAAAAAGCCCCTCCTGTCTACTCATTCTGTGCACTTGTGGCGGAGAAATCTGCAGTGGTAAAAAAGATGAATGCTGGTCAGGAATCAGGAATCGTTTTGTGAATTCCTGATAGGTGTAAATGAAGTAAATATGAGTTCACTGCCAAAAAGGCCTTTTTGCACACGAGGGACATATTCTTTGGAAGAATGAGGGCCAGGTCTCCTGGTGCAGGATTTGTGAAGCATATTATCCTGAGAGGAGATGATTCTCCTGGCACACGTTTTTCCTGATCCCTGCGGCTTTCTAAAACACAATATTCCAAGGACATATATTCCTCTGGGCACGGTGTTGCTGATCCACAAACATGTTTTTCAGGGCAGGGACTCTTGGCTCACTATGGACTCACTGAGAAGTGAGCTACGAATACTCGTGATGGCAGAAAACGTTGTGAGTCGGGCCCACTGTGCTAATACCGTTATGGCGCATTGTGCAGTTTTCCCTGAAAATCATATCACTAGCATCTATAGATATACTAATGTTTCCTGATCTGTTTCCTCTATAAAATAAATCATGTTTGTAACACGCATCTTCCTATTGTCTCAAAGTGTACCTGGTGCTTCTGTAGAATCTCTTTGCAGTTAACATGTCACCATTTCTCTTTCTTGCTCTCTCTTTCTATGTGCCTGCCTCTGATGTCTCTCTTTCTCGCCACCTCTTAATCTATCTAATTTTTTTCCCCTTGCTACTGCCACTCACATTAATTATTGCTTGTTCTTGAAATATCATTCTCTCGCTCATTGTTGCTAGAATTCTGTCTCGCTTTTTGCCCCGCTCTCTCCCTCTCAAACACACCTGCTCATTCTTATTGCATCTTCCAATCACTGTTTCTTTCTCTTTGTAGTGTTATTTCCCTCACACTCTTTACCATTCTTCATTCCTCTCTGTTTTTCTGCCTTTTGCACTCTTTCTTGCTTTTATAATGTCTATGTCTCTCTCTTGTAGGTATTCGGACAAAATATTGATTAAAAAATATTGAGATGTAGCAATATCATTTTTTATTATATTATGATCCACAAATACTGTGATGCAGGAATATCGTAGATAAAAATATCAAATTTCTAAGCAAAATAATATCAATGTTAAAAATATCTTTGTATTATTATTGTTTACAAAAATATCTATGTTGTTAATATTGATGTTGAAAATATCTATGTTGTTAATATCATTTGTAAAAATATCATTGCTAATAAGATCGTTAATTATTTATTTATTTTAGTATAGGTGTTAAGTGTATGTTCATTTTTGTATAATTAATGTTAATGTATTTTTTTATAGTTTGTAAATTTGTAGTTGTTTTTAAATGTAATGCAATTATTTATTGTAATGTTTAATATCATAGCGGGTTATGGGGTTTTTAGGGGTACAGGGTGGAAAGTGAATTAATTATAATTAATGCATAATTAATTTGTAATAATTATTAATTATTTAATTTCTAATTAACTATGTAAATTGTGTGATTAATTAATTTTTTAAGTAACATTTTAGGTGCAGCTTTCGGGGTTTGTAGGGGAACAAGGTGGGAAGTAAATTAGTTATAATTAATTAATAATTTATTTTTAATTATACATTTTTTAATTGATAGTTAATTATGTAAATTGTGTAATTAATTTATTTTTTAAGTTATCTTTTAGGTGTGTGTTGTGGGGTTTGTAGGGGTATCGGTTTGAATTCAATTATTTATTACTAATTAATATTAATGTTTGATTATTAATTATTTAATTGCAAATTAATTATGTAAATTTTGTAATCAATTTATTTTTTACGGTATGTTTTAGGTGCGAGTTATGGGTTTCATAGAGGTACACTGTAGGATGTAAATTAATTATAATTAATTATTAATTAATATTTATTTGATTTTTTTTAATTATGTAAATTGTGTAATTATTATAATAACTTGTACACACTGGAGTGGGAATAGTAAATTGTACCCCTTCTGAGTCCAATTCTGAGTCCAATTCTTTCCCTACTGGTGCACCGACTGCAGTGGGAAATCTTACATTTTACCTCTCCTGAGTCCAATGCTTTCCCTACTATTTCACCCACTGGAGTGGGAATAGTAAATGTTACCCCTCCTGAGTCCAATGGTTTCCCTACTGTTAAACAGACTGGAGTGGGAATAGTAAATCTAACCCCTCCTGAGTCCAAAGCTTTCCCTACTGTTGCGCTGGCTGGATTGTGAATAGTACATTTTACTCCTCCTCAGTCCAACTCTTTCCCTACTGTTGAACACACTGAAGTGGGAGAAGTACATTTGACCCCTCCTGAGTTTAAGGCATTATTCTATTAGTCTATAAATTGGAGTGGGAATAATACATTTATTGTTTATAAAGGTTAACTTTTTTTATTAATATTGTAATATGTATATATGTAAATGTGCGTAATTTTAAAGATATTTTTAGTAATACGTATTTTTATAGTTGCAGTCATTGTACTTTTACATTATTTATGTGTCTGTAAATGTATGTATATGTGTATATTAGCGCGCGCAACGAAATTCATTTTATTTATTTAAATGTGTACTTAACTCCGTTCATCCATATTCCGGTGTTTACATTTCCCCATCCTGCTCCTCCCCCGCCCCGCCCCGCCCCGCCTCACGGCCCCACCGAACTCCTTCCACGGACCGCTACTGGTGTATATATATATATATATATATATATATATATATATATATATATATATTCACTGAAAAAACCATAGGTTTCACACATGTTATAGTTAGCGGAAATTTTACTGATAAAAAACCAATGAAATTCCCCCGTTATAGTTAGTGCAGGCAACTATAACTCACGCGACCGCAATCCTTGCGCACCGCGCGCCCACTTTACGCAGTTAGTGCCGTGCACGCACGGTGGGCACGCGGTGCTCTACGCGCACCGCGTGCCCACGTTACGCTAGATGGGCCATGTACGCACGATGCGCTTCGCGCACCGTGCGCACATGAAGGACATATGATGCGCTTCATTGTGAAAGGTAATATTTTAATTTTTCACATCTGGGAATTTGTCATGCACAAATGGTGCCCTTCGGGCACCATTTGCACATGGGGTGGGGAGAGTATGGATATTTTTTTTTTTTAAAAACTTTTTACCGTACGCGTACGGTAAGCGGAATCGGAGAAATTTTCGAAAAAATTAAAATTCCGTTTTTGGCCTTGGGGGATCTTTGGGGACTCCCCCAACATGGCTAGGTGCTTAGGAGCTGTCTAAACAGCCCCTTTACATGTTTTTGTCCTTTGTTTTTTAATCCCCACTCAGAGTGCGAGAGAGAAAATGGCGGCCGCCGCTTCCTGGTTTCGACAGATTCGAATGTTTACTAAGATCTAACAGCCAATCAGAATCGCGCTCGCGCACGTCACCGTACGCGTACGGTAAGCGCACCGTAAGCGCACCGTAAGCTGGCTCAGATATATATATTGATTTAAAGGCTATTTTCTCAGAATCTACTGAACAGATTTACACCAAACCTACAAAAGGCACTTCCTTGACCTGAGGACTACCTCTCTGCCAAATTTCAAGTAATTCTGTTCAGCCGTTCGGGCTGTAGCTGTGTCTAAAGGTCCTATGGAAAAATGCATGGGAAAAACGTGTTTTGGGACCCCCCTTTTATCTCAGCCCCCGCTTGACGAATCCCCCCGAGACTTTCAGGGTAGGAGCGGAGCGTAGCGCCCCACCTATTTTGAAATATTCGCGAGGATTCGTCGACCGGCGCCAAAGTTATTCAAAATAGAATGTTGCGGTTTTCCTATGGTAAGAGGGTCCTAACTATAACTACCTACTGGCGACCGCCAGTAGGTAATATATATATATATATATATATATATATAATTGCTATATTGGTAAATTAAAAAACAATTATAAAATTATAGTGTAAGTTAAAAGTAATATTTTTTACAATAGTTTTATATAATATATGTGAACATAAACATACACACTTTGATATATGTGTGTGTGTTTGTTTCAATTAGTAAATATTCATATATTTTTTAAATATTATTGAAACATATTTAATTTACATTATATTAAAGTTTTAAGTTAAAATGTTTATTTAAACTACATATATATTATTTGATATCAGTTTAAAACAATATTTTTTTTATTTCTTTGTACTTACTATCATATTTATAGAAAACAATATTTTTGTGATAGATATTTTTGACACAATATTTTGGTATCACAATATTTAGGTTTTCGATATTGTGTCAGTGAGCCCTCTTGTTTCTGTCCTCCTTACCTCTTGCACTCTGATCTCCTCATCCACCCTTTCTCACACTAGCACACTCAGGGCCTGCCTCTGGTAATGACATAGCAACATCATTACAACATGTAGAACCTCCCCATCCTTAAGAAAAAATTGCCCAGGGCACCTCTCCTTGCTCATTAAACCATTGTGTATCCACAAGATAAATTCATATCTAACTGCATCTTGCGTCTTTTCTGTGTTGCTGTTTATAGACATTCTGATGTTAGTTCTTCCCATTGTGCTGATTCCAATCATTTAACCTGCAGATTTTCTTCTCTTTGCTTTACGTGTTGATGTCTACAAATTCAGTTTTTTTTAAATGTTGCAAAATTGCAGGCTCTATGACATGGGAATGATTTGACTGTGATTGTTTTTGGGTTGATGTCATCTAGGTACGTTTGTAACACTTTCTGTGATTTGCAGCGGGCGTACTATACAGAGAGCTCTTAAACTTGGTTAGATATTAGTCGAGGCAAATAATCACCACAGGTGAATTGCTGTATTTTACACGAGTCTCCCATAATGCAATTTGTGTTTTGCATACTATCTTATGGAAGTCATATGCCATGAATTGAGAGAATGCGCAGTACGCAACTAAAGTGAAAGAATGAGAAGCAGCGCTGTATAGCTTCAATGAGTTATATCCTGTTATGACCACTGTAGCGGTATGTTTATAAACCCTCCAAAGAGGTAAACTACGCAATGCAAAACATAAATACTCTGATGATAGAATGGTACTGACATATATCAAGCTGAGAAATGTAATTGAGGCCTTATTAACTGAACTAAGGTAAGTGTTTTTCTGGCGAGCGACTACTTAACCTTTATAAACATAGAGTGGAACACTAATAATGTGATGAATTACAAGCATATAATACGTGGACATTGTGATTGACATTTCGTTACATATGACTCAGAGGATGGGGAATTTTGCGTACTTACATGCAATTAATGAATTGTGTTTTTGTTGTTGTTTTATTTAATGATTATTTGTGCTACTAAATGCAATGGAAAACATGACAAGAGAAGGTTTTAAACCCAGGGCAAGGGATCACAGGTCATGTGATCAAGACCCGTGGTGGTTGAAATGCACTGAATATTGATTCCCCCGCCACAAGCGCAATTAAACTTGTGGGGGGCACCCCTGCAAACTACATGGAGGGGTACTCCTCTGGACTCAGGCAAGAGCTCTCAGGCCAGGACACTGTGCAGAGGGGGCCCCCTGGAGCTCAGGCCCCCCAGCACAGGAGAGGCTGCGGGGAACTGTGTTACGCCATTGTTCCACGCAGCATTAAATCATTGTTTCCTGCATAAATCGACTGGAGTTGCTCGTTTATGTACCAGGATTGGTTAAGGTCTCTGGAGTATATTAAGCGGTGACTCCTGTCAACAAGCCCTGGCCCAACTGGAAAGGTGTTCACAGCATCTACAAAGTTATATATATATATATATATATATATATATATATATATATATGGCTCCATCTGCACCTCCAAACCAGCGCACTCAGTAGACGGGTGCTTTGAAACGCGAAGGTGCACTCGCGTTTAAAATGCGCGCTCACTTCCAACCACTTTCAGGAACTTGGAAAAGCACTCAACGGGACACTCCTGCAATTATTTAATCATTTATTGCATTTGCGAGCATGAGAAAACATGACGCGTTTCGGCGATGCCTTAATCAAATGTTTTACAAAAATCGCGCCAGAAAACGGCATATTTAAAGAGGCAGAACAGGAGTCACATGATATTATTTCTCATGGTCATCGAAATGGGACAACAGAAAGAGGCGAACGTCATTAAAGGTCAGCCGCCATATTGGGAGAAACAATAGTTAAAATGTATAGATACAATTTACAAATCGTTAAACATTAAACCATAAATAGGTCCCCAATATTAGTCTACCTTTTAGAAAAAGCAATTATTTACATAAATATGTACATTTACTTTACAGTTATTACGCCGTATATCGGCACATGAAGTCCCACGAGCCTGACCATAATTGAGCCGTATATCGGCTATCTGCATTGCAGGATCAACAGTGAAATACGGAGAGGAAATATTCCTCCATTACAGAGGAACAACTTGCAACTGTAGATCAATTGCCAAATGTATGAAAAAAGTTTCTAGCATGACGCCGTGTATCGGCCTGAACCCCTGCGTTAACACTATCTTACAAGCAGTAATGTGACCCCTGATGCGAAAAGCCTCTATCACAATCATTTTATACATACAAAAAAGATAGATATGTTATCAGTCCTCACACAGAAACAGAACCACTGATATAGGTGTAACATCTCACAGAATCCTGAATACCTGATCCCTATCATAGGGCCATATTGCTCTATCCTGTTATTATTTAATCACCAAGATGGACCGATAATTCCTCGCCCACATTCATACCCACGGGATTTTTTGTACCCAGATCTATGATGTAACGTGATTCAAGCCTACGTAGTTGTTTGATTCTATCTCCTCCCCTGATGTTTATGGGGACCTGGTCCAGACCATAATAGCGTAATAGCTCCCTATTGCTATTATGTTTTGAGTAATGTCTTGCGACAGAATAGGTGATATCATTCTTAGCTATCGCTCGCATATGTTCCAGGATGCGAATCTTGACACAATGAATCGTGCTGCCCACATATCGTAGGCCACACGGACATTCCAGACAGTAAACTACGTAGTTTGTGTTACATGTTATGAACTTCTTAATGGGTCGGGGATTCTTGAGGCCAATAACCTGATAGGTCAATGTCCTTCTGCTGCCTACACAGGCTTTACATTTGCCGCATGGAAAGAAACCTCTGAGATCCCTCAGGGTTCCCATCACCTTGGGGCTAGTAGATAGATGGCTTTGAACCATCTGTACCTATTCTGTCGCAAGACATTACTCTGAAAAACATAATAGCAATAGGGAGCTATTACGCTATTATGGTCTGGACCAGGTCCCCATAAACATCAGGGGAGGAGATAGAATCAAACAACTACGTAGGCTTGAATCACGTTACATCATAGATCTGGGTACAAAAAATCCCGTGGGTATGAATGTGGGCGAGGAATTATCGGTCCATCTTGGTGATTAAATAATAACAGGATAGAGCAATATGGCCCTATGATAGGGATCAGGTATTCAGGATTCTGTGAGATGTTACACCTATATCAGTGGTTCTGTTTCTGTGTGAGGACTGATAACATATCTATCTTTTTTGTATGTATAAAATGATTGTGATAGAGGCTTTTCGTATCAGGGGTCACATTACTGCTTGTAAGATAGTGTTAACGCAGGGGTTCAGGCCGATACACGGCGTCATGCTAGAAACTTTTTTCATACATTTGGCAATTGATCTACAGTTGCAAGTTGTTCCTCTGTAATGGAGGAATATTTCCTCTCCGTATTTCACTGTTGATCCTGCAATGCAGATAGCCGATATACGGCTCAATTATGGTCAGGCTCGTGGGACTTCATGTGCCGATATACGGCGTAATAACTGTAAAGTAAATGTACATATTTATGTAAATAATTGCTTTTTCTAAAAGGTAGACTAATATTGGGGACCTATTTATGGTTTAATGTTTAACGATTTGTAAATTGTATCTATACATTTTAACTATTGTTTCTCCCAATATGGCGGCTGACCTTTAATGACGTTCGCCTCTTTCTGTTGTCCCATTTCGATGACCATGAGAAATAATATCATGTGACTCCTGTTCTGCCTCTTTAAATATGCCGTTTTCTGGCGCGATTTTTGTAAAACATTTGATTAAGGCATCGCCGAAACGCGTCATGTTTTCTCATGCTCGCAAATGCAATAAATGATTAAATAATTGCAGGAGTGTCCCGTTGAGTGCTTTTCCAAGTTCCTGAAAGTGGTTGGAAGTGAGCGCGCATATATATATATATATATATGTATATATATATATTCACTTAAAAAACCATAGGTTTCACACATGTTATAGTTAGCTGGACATTTCACTCGTAAAAAACCAATGAAATTCCCCCGTTATAGTTAGTGCAGGCAACTATAACTCACGCGACCGCAATCCTCTGCTGATGACGTCAGATATTACATCACTGTATTTAGACACTTATTTACCCATGTCTTCTTCCATTAATCTTTAGCTATACATATATTACAAATATTTATTTTTCATAAAGTCACATATGTCATCAGTGATGTAATATCTGCCTGCACTAACTATAACGCGGGAATTTCATTGGTTTTTTACGAGTGAAATGTCCAGCAAACTATAACATGTGTGAAACCTATGGTTTTTTAAGTGAATTTGCAAGGTTTTTTAAATGCTAATTCGTAACTATTATGTGTGTGAAACCTATGTTTTTTTCAGTGAATTTGTACGTTTTTTTAAATGCTAAGTTATGTATTTATTAATTTTTTTTTTCAGGTTTTTCACCGCGCGCGCACCGTGCGCACACGGTGCGCTTCGCACACGGTGCGTGCAGTGGGCGCTCGGTGCGCTTTGCGCACTGAGCACCCACGGTTCGCAGTGCGTGCCGTGCGCGCGCGGTGCGCACACCTCGCGATTATTTAGAAAAAAAAAATAGTTTTTTTCTCCCTTGGGGGTCCTTCTGTGACCCCCTGACCAAGGCTAGGGGGTCAGGAACTGTCCACTCTGCCCCCTTTTCACATTCTCCAACTTTTTTTTTTACCCCCTCAGACTGCAAGAGACAAAATGGCGGCCGACACTTCCTGGTTTCGACCGATTCGAATGTTTACCGACATCTAACAACCAATCAGAATTGCGCTCGCGCATGGCAGGGTGCGCGTATAGATATTGATATGCTTTGGTACTAAGTCCAGTCCTGCAAGACCGAGCGATGTGATTGGCTGGCTGAAATATGAAGAGAAATGTTGCATATGGCATTTTAGGACTCGGAGACCCAGTCTCAATGTACTAAAATTGACAATAAAACAAAATATAAGGAAGCAGGGTAGGTGTACCCTGACCACCTGGCCTTTGTGTGGGGGTACTAGAGTTTTTTTCAGGTTGCCTCAGACTTCCAGCACTCTTGCGATACTCAGCACAATCAATATAAACTTCAGAGGGTCCCTGTACTGCAATTGCGGGGTAAGTAAGCAGGGATTAAACAGTTCAAAATACAGGAAATTGACCCCTATTAAAAGGATAACAACTCCAGGACCACAGAAGAAAAAAGAATAAAGGTTTTTTTTTAAATAGCTTTTTCTTGCATTTTTTTATTTATTATAAAAATATAGAATTATTAATCAATCAATACAAAAAACAATTTGGCCTATCAAAAGGTACGTGGCGTACCTGTTGATAGGGCAAATTGTTTTTTGTATATTTTGTATGGTTTAAGATATTTTGTTTGATTTTGTGTATTGATTGTTATTTTTTCATGTTTTGTTGTTTATTTGTCTGTATATTACTATGCCTCGTTTATTACAGCCTGACGAACAGCTGGCTATTTAGCAACATCTTTGAAAAACAAAAAAGATTTTAAATCATGTATGTGTTAACAAAAAATTGATTAATAATTCTATATTTTTATAATAAATAAAAAAATGCAAGAAAAAGCTATTTAAAAAAAACCTTTATTCTTTTTTCTTCTGTGGTCCTGGAGTTGTTATCCTTTTAATAGGGGTCAATTTCCTGTATTTTGAACTGATACTCAGCACAATCCCCACCCCGTGCAAATGCACAGAATTACCACTAGATTACCATGGGACCAAAAAGAAAGCTGTTTGGCTGTCTGTGGGCTACTGTGCGACTGGGAGGGGTTGGTCAGGTAAGGGTTTGGCCTCCTTTGGGAGGGCTCGGCACAAGTCCTGGCAGCAGATAGACCCTGCACCCAACCCCACATTAAACACAGATAAAAGCTATAAGCAGTGGGGATTGGTCACCTGTTAGAGGGGGGGTGGATGTCTGCAGGGGACTGTGACCAGCCCTACTTCAGCTGTGCAAAAGAGGGGGATGGGCACCCATGGGCCAGGCCCTACACACAAACCCATGCCACACACGGTCAAAGGCCATGTGCTGCTGGGGGTTGGGATAGTAAGGTATGGTAACAAAATCTTACCTCATGTTAAACGATGGGTTACAAATGATTTACCAGTTATAGTTACCTAAAGAAACTATAATTTGCGCAGTTGTCATGCACTGCTTATGACCTTGCATATTACATCACTCATGATGTGTGCTATGATATCATTGATATCAGCCGAGTTCACCTAACTATACTGTCACTTTTCTTTGTTTTTTTCTGTGAAAAATATATATCTATATCTATAGTTAGGAACTAGTTTTCATAGGAAAAGCATTTTTTGACCTACATATAACTTTGGTGAAGTTTGACGAATTTTCCAAAAGAAGTGCCCCACTTTACCTAGTTGTACATGGAAAATTTCACAAAGTAAAAGGGGGGAGGGAGAGGGTGTTTCCCATGTTAATTCCCATTGAGATTTTAGACACAACTACAGCCCGAACTTCTAGATGGAATTACGCCACATTTGTCAGAAAGCTAGCTCTAGCTCCAGAAAGAGCCCTTTTTGTGATTTGGTGTAAATTCTCTCAGTAGATTTTGAAATATTAAAGGAAAAACTAATTTGTATATCTAGCGGTGTGGATCATCCGCGAATTCAACAGTTGTCATGCTGAGATTTTATTGGCTGCCAACACTAGGAAGTGTTGGCAGCCATTTTGGGATACAGACTAAGCCAAGTACCAAACTAAAACCTAAAAAAATAGAGAAGGGGGCAGGGTAGGAATACCATGGCCCCCTAGGCCTGGTGATGGGGTCCTGTCTGGGCCAAAACGATTTTTTTTAAAGTTCATATAGTAAATCACAGCAGATTCCCCAATTCATGAGAAAATGTAAAAAAAAAAGCAGTCTCCTCCGGTTGTTTGTATTCCAGATTCCAGGCCAATATAATATAATGGAAATTAACTGCCACAAGCATGTCATTTGAGATGTCATCAGTGATGTCACTGACCATGTCATGAGTGAGGTCAAAAGCAGTGCATTGCGAGGGCACAAGTTATAGTTAGCTCAGGCAACTGTAACTGCTGAATTTCCCTGGTTTTGCATGAGTGAAATTTGAGCCTAACTATAACGTCCAAGTAACCTTAGGTTCTGTCAATGAATTTCTAAGGTTTTTTAAAAATTCTATTTCCTAATTAGAAAGTCCCCGTAACCTTTGTTTTTTTCAGTGAATGTATACAGTTTTTTAACTTTTTAATCTATACTGTGACCTGTCAGGCCTGTGAGTGGGTCTGTGAGTGCCCGTGTGTATGTGAGTGTCTGTGTGTGTCTGTGAGTGGGTTTGTGAGTGCCTGTGTGAGTGCCTGTGTGGGTCTGTGAGTGGGTCTGAGTGCCTGTGTGGGTATTAGAGTGGGTGTGGGTCTGTGTATGTCTGTGAGTGAGTGGGAGAGTGAGTGAGTGATGCTATGCATTTGGGGCATTTGGGGGTATTTAAAAGGGATAACCATGGACTCTCTGAGTGAGTCTGTGAATGAGTGCATGACTGTGTGAGTGGGTACATGAGTCTCCTATGGGACTGTTAGTGGGTACATGAGTGTTTGAGTGGGTCTGTGATTGGGTGCATGAGTCTCTGTGTGGGTCCATGAGTCTCTGAGTGGGGCTGTGAGTAAGTGTGACTCTTTGAGTGGGTGTGTGAGTCTCTGAGTAGGTATGTGAGAGGGTTTGTGAGTCTCTGAATGTGTCTTTGAGTGGGTGTCTGACTGAGTGAGAGTGACAGTTGGGGCATGACTCTCTGAGTGGGTCTGTGAGAGAATGTGCAAGTGTCTGAGTAGGTATTTCAGAGGGTACATGAGTCTCTGAGTGGGTCTGTGAGTGGGTGCATAAGTGTCTAAGGGGCATATCAACAACAACCGGCGATAATTATTGCTCAGCGCTCTTAGCGTGAGGATAATTATCGCCGGCTAGCGTGAATTTTTATCGCTGAGATAGCGTGCTATTAGCAACGCTTATCTCAATAGCGATAAAAATCTACACGCTAACAGGCTAACGTGAGATTATCGCTGGAAACCCAGCGATAATCACACGTTACCTTGTTGATAGGGACAGGCAAACTTAGCCATGGTATCCTCCTTCCATAGGATTTCATGGCTAAGTCTGAAAATTAGCAGACGTAAAAAAGCAGCGTTAACCGCGGTTAGCGCTGCTTTTTTTGTCTCTAACAGGGTTAGCGACATTCTTGATAATAGGAGAAATGTCGCTTAGCGACATTTCTCCTATTATTTTACTCTGGAACGCCCCCTTTGCATCTCATTAGAGATGCAAGGGGAAGCGTAGAGTAAAAGGGTGCTAACATGCAAATTTGCGTGTTAGCACCCTGTTGTTGATAGGGCGCTAGTTTTATCTCAGCTTTTTGGGCTTTTAAAGCCAAAAAAGCAGAGATAAAGCCCTTGTTGATATGGCCCTATATTGGTCTGTGACTGGGTGCATGAATCTCTGAGTTGGGCTACAAGAGGGTGTGTGAGTGTGTGAGTGGGTGTGTGAATGTGTGAGTGGGTCTGTGAGTGAGTGCATGAGATTCTGAGTAGGTATTTGAGAGGGTACATAAGTCTCTGAGTGGGTCTGTGAGTGGGTGTGTGAGTGTCTGAGGGGGGCTGGGATTGGGTGCATGAGTGTCTATGTGGATGTGTGAGTGTGTGCATGACTCTCTGAGTGGGTCTGTGAGTGGGTGCATGAGTGTCTGGGTAGGTATTCGAAAGGGTGCATCAGTCTAAGTGGGCCTGTGAGTGGGTGTTTGAGTGGGTATGCCAGTGGGTGCATGAGTATCTAAGTGGGTCTCTGAATGTGTGCATGAATGTCTGAGAGGATTTTTCAGTGGATGCATGATTTTCTGAATGGGTCTGTGAATGGGTCCATGAGTTTCTGGGTGTGTAAGTGGGTACATGAGTCTCTGAGTGGGTCTGTGAGTAGATTTGTGAGTGTCTGAGTGGGTGTGTGAGTGGGTGCATGAGTGTCAGTGGGTGCACGAATCTCAGAGTGCATCTATGAGTGAATTTAGTAGTGTCTGAATGAGTCTGTGAATGTACTTTTTTCAGCGATATTTGCAAATTTGTTGCGACTTTACACGGGGAGCCATGCTAACAGTCATGGCAAATTTGCGAATATCGTGCATGGAAAAAAAGCTTTGTTTCTCAACATATTATACAAAGACCCCTAAATTGCACCAATGAGGTGAGGTCACATCCAACCTGACCCCTTATGCCACTTTCTGCCATTCCATTTGAGCCCCGGGGACTGTTCTGATAAACTAAAATGGTGGCTGCAACTCTATGCCCAGGTTGGGGCGAGCAAATCACAGCTTTCCTGTTGGCGCTCACATTCGCGGTTCATCTTGACATAGTCACAAAGTCTTTGTGGCCACAGATATATACATTTTGATTTTCTTTAATATTTCACAAACTGCCGAATAGATTTACTCCAAATAACTGAAATCATAATCTGCACACCAAAAGCTAGCTTTCTGCCAAATTTAGTGTAATGCCGTCCAGCAGTTCGGGCTGCAGGAGTGTCTAAAGAGTCTATGGGAAGTAACATGGAAAATGCACTTTTTATGAACCCCCCTTTTTTTCTCGGCCCCCGCTGGATGGATCGTCTCGAAACGTTCCATGCTCAACAAGATTCACCGGGGCACTTTTGGTGGAAAATTGCATGAGGATTTGTCAAACGGCACCAAAGTTATAGCAAGTCATAAACACTTTTCCTATGGGCCTAACTATAACTCCCTACTGACGATCAACAGTATATATATATATATATACACGTCCTGACTGTTGCAGCTTCCCATACTGCTCCTTGAAATTGTAACTCTACACACAATTGTAAAACTGCAACTGTAGATTTATGAATTTTACGATGAACCTGGCAACTATTTTTTTGTGTATTTTTCACATTATATGAAGGAATTTTCTCCAGTTGTCGGTGTGCTCTGACAGGTTCCATAAAAATATTAAAATCCCAGTTTTGGAACAACACCGCTCCCACAGCTCCCAAAGGTTATAGAAACTGATGTGAACCTGAGTAAGCTAAGGGATATATTTGGGCCTCTGCCAAACTGTCAAGGAGAGAATTATCGTGTGCCATTTGTCACCACTATGAATGCAAGGACAATGATTACTCTCCTGAGGTGGAATGGGAATGTCAGAAATTTGAAGGCTGGTTCCAGAAGATATTCTTACACTTCATTTGGAGGGACTTGGTGTAAAATTCGATGAGATGGACAACATATTCAGCCATTGTATATGCACAAAGATAGTAGGCACAAGTCTAGAATTAAATGAATGTGTTCTGTTTTAATTGTATTGTTGAAAACAAAGGGGCATATTTACAATAAAGTGGCAAAGTATGTCATTAAGTCAAGAAGGCTAACAACACGCTTCGTCACTTTAAAAATGCAGGGTTGCAGCCCTGCATTTCCCCCTGCGCTGGCACAAAATTTAGCTGCCTAGTGCCAACGCAGGCACCCTGCACCATAGTGCAAGGGTGAATCTGTTGAAGGGAAGATTGTTTATGTCCTTCTTCCTGCACATGAACAAACTTTAAATGCCGTTTTGTAACTTCTATGTGTGCTGCTTAATGCTGACACATAGAAGTTGCAAAACAAATTCTTTTGTTAAATGATTGTTTATGTGCAGGATCGGGGACCTTCCTGCACATAAACAATCATTGGCGTTTCAAATACAAGGTTAGAGGAGCACACTGACTTAAAATAATTATTTTTAGCGACAACAATATCTAGCAACAAAGTGTCCCCACTTCTAAAGCATGTATAATGCATTCATATTCAAAATCAATATTGCACGTGAGACAACATGATCATTCTTTTCTCAAAATAAGGGGAAAGCTCATCAAGTTCAAAAAACGAGGAGAAATAAAGCATTTATCCTCGTTTTGCCTGTTCAAGTCCAGGTTTTCCATGGTCTTATTTTGGCACTGCCCCCTATTTACGCTGCTCTTGTAAATAGTGTGCAGCGTCAAAATCAATGGGTGTTGCGGTGAAACATCCACCATGACACCCATTGCCCGCACCTTTCAAGCTAAGTGTAGCGGGAAAGCGGGCCTTCTTTACAAGGCAGTGTTAAGCCACATAATGTAGCTTAACGCTGCCTTGTAAATAAGGTGAAGTTCCTATTGCCACCACAATGTCACTAAAAGTGATGTAGTGGCGATAGTGGCTTGTAAATATGCCCCAAAATCTGAAGGATGCAGCTATATAGATGCTGCACTAAGAACAACACACAATAATTAAATATGCATAGTTAACTTGAAAACATACATCTGCTCCCTCCTGTGCCCTACTTTTCTAGCTGGCTCATTCTCCATTTCGACACGGCAGTTCTGTATGTTGTCAGCTGAGATATTTTTAATACAGGCAAATGAAGTATAAAGGCTGCACAGTGCTTAAGAGGGTTTGGAGAGGCAGGGAACGTGCCATAAATCGATGAGACCCCTGCCCCACCAAACTCACTGTTCCACTATTTCATTTAGAGGTGGAGGAACTGCCAAGCTGCTGATGTTTGAGTCAGCACCAGCTGATTGCACTGTTGGAAACCTTATACCAATGGCCTATCTACCACATGAACACCAATGCACGCATGTCTGAAGGGCCAAATATTTTTTAGTACATCTTCAGATGCTTGTTTTCCCTACCCATGAGCACCATGGAAGGCATGGTTGACTGCGGCAAGAATGAAGGAAACATGAACAATTGTTTTTTGTTGCACAGATATCAACTTTAACTCCCCCCCCCCCCCCCGGAACAGAGAGTAATGCAAAGTGAGACACCATGACATGGTGACGAAAGTGCTCCCACCATGCTGATGGAAACACTTTCATTATACATGGCCTACCAGAGCAGCAGGGAACACAAAATATAGTGGGCACTCCGCTGCAGGGTGGTGGGGCAGGGCTCTAAATTACCCCCTACGTTTCTTCCTTTACTCTAAGCAGTGCTGTCCAGTAGAGTGGGTACTTTCCTCTATTATAAGCAAAATATTCAATACTCTTTTTTCATATAGGACAAGATGTGAGGTGATTATAGATATATTTGTGCATGTCTGTATTTATGTATGTGCATGTGTGTGTGTGTGTGTTATCGCATGTCTGAGCATATTTGGATGCATGCATGTCTGTGGCTGCATACGTGTGTGTGGTTATGTTTCAATGTATGTTGATGACCTGTAACTGGAGGGCCAATGCCATTTAAATACTATAATGGCCTGCATTTCAAGATGAGTGCATACCTTTCGTTTAACAGTGTGTGGCAGGCAGCCTGACTCACGGCATACTTCTCACAGATTGATTACTTACTAACAAAGTCAGATCGAATGACAGCCTACTGCAAGCAAAACAATGGATAATTGTTGAGGGAAAGCTGTGTCCCTGCTATTTATTCAGGTTAGAACGTTTTAGAACGGTATGGTCTTCCAACTGGACACACCGCATTCAATATGTTTGGCCCGATTCACAAAGAGACTTACAACTCGTAAAGTTCCACTCATGGCGGAATCTCCGTATTGGCTCCAGAATCTCCTCACTCGGGGTGAAATCCCAGCATTGCAGTGCTCAGTGCGGAGATCCCCCCGAGTGCGGAGATTCTGCCATGAATGCAGAGACTCTGCATTCGTAACTTTACTAATCCTAAATCCCTTTTTTGAATCAGGCCTGTTGATTTCTAAGCACCTCCAATCTCAGCTGACCAGGACTGCCACCCTCAACTATGAAGTCAGACGTATTTTGACAAACAGAGTTTTGAGAAGTTCAGGAGTCCAGCTGTGCATCTCTCTATTGAGCAGCTGTTCTGCCATTACTGACAGCACATTTTCAATTGAAATTACCATTACATTTGCACAATAATAAATAATCACTAATAAAACTAAATAGAGCACAAATAATAAAGTGTGGAAATGGTATCACCTAGTGTTTTGATTTGTTTTGATCATATTTAATATATTTGTTTCACCACACTTCAAAATTACAAGAAGAATGCTTAATCTGTGCTTTCCTAACTCTGATATATTTTGAAATATCTGCACAGCTATTTTACAGACATTTATTCTGCTGTGCGCTAATAAAAAGTCTTTACTTTTACATGCCTAGATTGTCAGATAAATCCACTGATTTTGAGGACTGAGAAAGAGAAGTGAACACAAAGCTCCCATTGAAGACAGAGCCTGACATTTGACCTCTGTGTTTGAATGCACAGCAGATGTGACAAGATAAGAACAAATGTTAAAGGCCTGTTTACAGAAAGCAAGCACTTGTGGGGCAAATCAGTAAACAGGCTATGCTCCACAGGGGGGATTTACTCGAGCTGGACAACTTAAAACAAATAAAGGCAGCAAATAGAAAGCAAGAAAATGTGAGTTACAAATCACAAAGCCAATGGTAAGCAATGGGTGCAATGCATTCTTGGATCAGCTTTCAAAATGTCTCCAAGAATTCTTTAGCAACTAGACAACTACCCTGTCTGCTAGGCTTCAACATAAAAAGTTCTCAGTTGCTCCCCACTGCTTTCTCATAAGAAGTATGGATGAAAAAAAAACCTTAGTTTGTACTTTTGGGTTTGACATGCAAAATAAGATTAACAGGTTTTTTGTCAGTAGTACTTCAAATTTTAAGCTGGTAATCAATACTTGTTGAGTGCATATAACCCTACACAAAGAATAATTCACTCAGTGGAAGAGTCACAAAGGTATAGTGTGGGATGCACAATGATGCAGTTCATAAATTACGATTATGCATGTGCTAACCATACTACCTTTTGCTATTCTTATGGATTTGTTTGTGAGCTAAGAGTAAGGTGTGCCTGTAAAAATTAGCATTAGTGTATATTAATTATTTAAATTCTATAAATTGCTTTTTTGTGGGCCACTGAATTGACATTCACCTGAGTACACTCACTTTTCAAATCTATTTCAGAGTTGATGTGTGCGTAAGGTATGTATATATTAAGTAATTCATGCACACGTAAGTCTTACTCATATATTACACAGCTTTTCACAATTGTGAACCATGCCTAATGTGCACATATTTTCACATTTCAAATTTTTGCAGGTGCTTGTGTACTTTATCCTTTGAAAAAATATTGCAAGCTACGGGCACTATTTCCTGTTTCCAAACCAGGACGTACAGATTCCACTAATTTGGGAACACGCATGCCCTTTGCAAAGCAACCTATATATTAAGAGACTGGCTGTACTAAGAGATTCACAAAATCACAGGGTTAGAGATCACACTATCCCTCTTTCTTATTTACCAATTACCAATTTGATAAAGCTTTACCAACTTGTAAAATGGGTATGGAAATGGTTATTGATTCGCAATTCGCAAGGGGTATATTTTCAGCGTCCTTCTAAATTGCGAATTGGTTCCATTTTCTTTGGGTGTTTTGAATAATTCTGCACATTGTTGAACACTACTAACTCCCACGGTGGGCTGATAACTGATTCGCAGATGGGAAAGTGTCTTCTTTTGACCTCTTTCCTTTTTTAAATCTTGGTGGCAACTTCGAGAACAAGTTGGCAGTTACCCCAGGGACCAACGTCAGCTCCCAATGAAGTTTTTCAAAATTAAAACCTTAAAAAAAAAAAAGTAGCACATTTCAGTAAGGAACTAATGAATGCTTTAAAAAAAGTTTAACATTTTAAAATGCAATCATAGGTTTGGTGGTCTGCTATAGCTTGTGGGCCACCATCCCTGTGAAAGTAGCCAATTCTGGAGATTCACAATTTGCAATCTGCCTAATGAATATTAATTAACTAGGCAGGCCGTTCTGTGACCCGTTTCGATTCAGAGCCGTGTGAATTGACTTATTATTAGGTAGGTCTGTTTGCAAAATTAAATACTGGTTGCAAAATGTCATGTGCCACTTTTTGAAACCAGTGTCTTTGTACATCTGTCCCACTGTTTCTCGATCTCTGTTGAAAGAGGTCACATTACAAATGACTCATTCTCAGAAGGTGGCAAAATGACAGGCCTAATGAATATTAATTAAGCATGTTGTCATTTGCCACCCCCTGCTAGTAGCTATGAATCCATCATAGCATTTATAAAGCGCACTACATACCCGTGAGGGTCTCAAGGCACTAGGGGAGGGGGGATGCTGCTACTGTTCGAAGAGCCAGGTCTTGAGGAGTCTCCTGAAGGTAAAGAGGTCTTCAGTCTGCCGCAGGCAGATGGGGAGGGTGTTTCATGTCTTGGCGGCGAGGTGGGAGAATGATCTGCCGGTGGCGGTCACTCTTCGGATGTGGGGGACGGTGGCGAGGGCGCGGTCTGCGGAGCGGAGCTGGCGCTTGGGGGTGTAGAGGCTGAGTCGGCTGTTGAGGTACACTGGTCCAGTGTCGTGGAGTGCCTTGTGTGCGTGGGTGAGGAGCTTGAAGGTTATACTCTTGTTGATGGGGGGCCAGTGCAGGTCTCTCAGGTGGGGTGTGATGTGGCTGCGGCGAGGGATGTCGAGGACCAGGCGTGCGGAGGCGTTCTAGATGCGTTGGAGCCATTTCAGGAGTTTGACCGGGGCTCCTGCGTAGAGTGTGTTGCCGTAGTCCAGTCTGCCGCTGCCGAGGGCCTGGGTGACCGTTCTTCTAGTTTTGGTAGGGATCCACTTGAAGATCCTGCGAAGCATGCGGAGGGTGTTGAAGCAGGAGGAGGAGACGGCGTTGACCTGCTTCGTCATGGAGAGGGATGATCCCTAGGTTGCGTGCGTGGTCGGTGGATGTGGGGGGTGCTCCAAGTGCAGTCGGCCACCAGGAGTCGTCCCAAGCCGAGGGGGAGGATCCCAGGATGAGGACCTCCGTCTTGTCTGAGTTCAGCTTCAGCCGGCTGTTTCTCATCCAGTCGGCGACGGCCTTCATTCCTTCGTGGAGGTTGGTTTTGGCGGTGCGGGGTCTTTGGTGAGGGAGATCAGCTGGGTGTCGTTGGCGTAGGAGATGATGTTGAGGTCGTGCCGTCGTGCGACGTGGGCGAGTGGTGTCATGTAGACGTTGAACAGCATAGGGCTGAGAGATGAGCCTTGGGGTGATGACCGGACATCGGGATCCTTCCCTACGTTTGCATTCCCAGATTTATTTTATTGGAAAAAAGACAGCATATGTCTCATAGGGGAAGGTGCTGCCTTAAAAAAAATCCACTTGGGAAGCCATCAGAGGAGCAAGTTTATCAAAATACACTACTTTGCGGTTGCTGCAAAACATGTACACTTGGGCAGTGTCTGATTAAATAGAAGTGTAACTAGTTTAGATGCAGTAGGGTGGTAATTCTGAGATTATAATACCACTTAGAAATCACAGCATCTGCATATTTCAATTTTTCCCGATTTACTCTCCCCATCAAGCATTGTTTCAAGTGTCCCGGATTTGAGTATGTTGAAGTCTTCTCACAGAGTTATTGATACAGGTGATACTAGTAACTCTTGCAGTGGAGTTAACAGGGGTTACTAGGTAGGCCCTGATATTACCTGATAAACGAGGAATTTCCAGGAGAGTTAGTAACTTTGAGTCTGGCTCCTCCATTAATTCACCATTCTTTGCGAGCTTCCATTAGCCAGAGGCCCTAGGTGAAATTTACCAGATACACTGATTTGCTGCAGAACCTGTACCTCCAATGGGGCTTTTAAAGCACCTTACCAGCCCCATTAGTATTACTCAGCACTCTGAATGGGGTCATGATGTAATACCCCATATAATGCCTTACTCATATGTGGACTTAATCCAAATGTGAAAATACTGCGCATGTGGTAACACCCCTTGATGTAAATCTGCCAAATTTATGGCTGTTCAACAGCGTCTTTATTCGAATAGACCATTGAAATAAGAATTAGGGCCTGATTACGATGGCGGTGAACCCGCCACCATCATAAGGTCAATTACCACCCGCCAGATAAGGATGGCAGGCTGTATTCCTGGCGGGCGGAAAGCCTTTCCGCAACGAGTTCGACAGAATTGTTACGATTGCCGGTTGGACCAGCCTGCATCCCTAGAATGGTGGTGGTACCTAGAAGGCACTGCCCGCCAGATTTGGATGCTAGATCCCCACCAGCCTTTCCATGGCAGTTTCCCCACCATGGAAAACCTGGCGGGGATTGACTTTGGGGGCCCGTTGGGGGCCTCCCTTGTGCTGGGGCTCTTGGTTTTTGCACATTTCCCTTTACCAGGTGGCAGGCACCGCTTGGCAGTAGCAATCCCTAAAGGGAACAACCGCACATCAAGGAGAAAACAGCAGTATAATTGGTAACTAATATAAGCGTGAGTATTGTACCACTCTGTAAAACAACGCGTCCTCGTTGCGTCGTGGAACCCTGGCTTACGTTTCATCCTTTCTGCCTTGAAAAAGTCTGAATACTGATGTGTACAGATGAAACACGTGTTGGCTTCAATAACTGCTGGGAATTTGTCGTACATGAATAAATGAGTTTTTTCAATGGATGTGATTCGTGGATGGTCCTTGAAAACCTATACATGATCTGAATAAGATATACTCACCTATGGACTAAAGAACTTCAATACATTTTGTCAGGACATATATATATTTGATATATGCTTTTGTTGAATTCTTTGTGACTAGTAAGGGTGTGCTACGACTGTGTCTTTAGAAAGGCACCGCGTGGTGCCTGCCACGTAGTGCAGAGAAAAGCAAAACCTGCATTTGTAACATTGCGGGTGGTGCTGCAGCAAGCAGCACCACCACTACAATTTTAAAACTGCCTTTTGCAGCCGCATTGTAATTTGAAGTGCGGGACCGCCGCCATATAGGCGGGCGGTACCAATCGCCGGGACAGTGGTGGATGGTCCGTCCGCCATTATAATCAGCCCCTTAGTTACCAGGTTTTATGCTAATGAAGCTAACAGGAAGGCTTTACATTTTATAAATGAACCTACCACAACTAAATAATACCATGGAAATTGCTGCTGTGCACAGTTTTGGTCTGGCTTGACAACGCAGCTTTCACTAGACAATTTTGTGAGCCTCATTATAGAAGGGCTTTGGCTCTGCCCACATGTTTGGAGCCAGGAGTACATGTTTTGACTCAGCAGAATTTGTGTGTTTCCTCAAGAAAAGTACTTGCCCTCCACACAGCTGTGATCATTTTGTTTATTTATCCAGCTGCTTGAGCTTGCACTTTCAGGGGCACACAAATGACTTTGCAATGCTATTAAAGTGTTTGCTATTAAAGGTTTTTAGATAACTAGATAATTTATGGTGTTTTTCTCTGGCAGCAGCCCAGATGTGAGGAGGGCAGTCATTAATGTACATGGATGTTTAGGTCTGACTTGACAGTGCAACTATAAGGTAAGCTTTTAACCTAGACTAATTTTACTATACAGTTCTTTGCTTCCATACAAATAAGTTTTTATTCCCATGCTATTTACTGGTAATACTTCACATTACCATACAACATTCCTTTAAAGCCAGACCTATTGGAATTGCCACTGCTTTTTATTGGTGAAATTGTGACTTTTTATTTGGATGTGAACCGGCACTGAACAGTTTTTGTGAACATGAAATGTTTACTACCTTGTGGGTACAGTTCTCATTTTGCTCAACAGTTTGCTCGTGAAAAGATCATTTGTTTAAGTTAGTGTAAGTATTGTTAGAGTCTATGGCATATTATGTGCCGTAGTCTCAAGTTAGAACAGGTTAAAAATTAAAGCAAAATTAACTTTTCACCTTTTTGCAATTTGCATAAAATTGAAAAGAGTAACAAGTTTATGCCTCTGGATCTTATTTAGAGCTCCCAGTTTTATGGTATTTATTTTTTTACATTTTCGTCTTTATCCATATTTATTTGTTGGCCATCTTATTGATATTTATCCATATTTATTTTGTATTTTGAGAATAAATTGAGTTGTATAATATCTTTTCTCACAGATTTAATGGAAAAACATGCACTCATACATTGATGCTTGTCACATTTTAGCAAATTAGGCAGCCAAATATAACAAAACACTATAGCAACAGGTTAATAGTAGCATTATATCTAAATGTATGTTAACATATTTCAGTATTTAGGAATATTGCATTCTCTCTTTTAACTCCCCATGCTGTCTATCTGTTAAGCTGGTGGCCTGGAATTCTTGAAAGACAGCATGGAGAGTAACTCACAAGAAGTACAATTTTCTGTATTTTTCCGCTTTTAAAAATAAATACAGGCAGGAAACACATTGTTTTCAGTAAAAATCAGTAAAAACAAAAAACTGGGAGCCTTAATCATGTTACATTAGGTTTTGCAAAAGTTGAGTAACCTGGCATTCTGTGAGTTAATAAGGAATCAACCTCATTCTCCAAGCTTGAAAAGTGGAACACAATTTATTTTCTCTTTTTCCCAAGCAGCAAACATGGTGCAAAATTAGTTTGCAACATTTTGTGCCCAAAAATTCCGGCCCAGATTTACTAACACTTTGTGCTGTGTCACAGTGGCGCAAAGTCAAAAGCAACACATTGATATTTACTTTCCAGAAAGGTGCCCTTTGTCAGCCCTTAAAGTGATTTGTGCTGTTCTGCATGGCTTTGCCTCAAGGCGGATGCTACAATGCAAACACCCATACTTTTTGGCACAAAGCCTAATCTACTAAAATAGCCAAACCAGGGTTTACATCAACGACTAATGCCTCCTCATGCAGGTGCTAACAAAGAAAAATGTTTTAATTGCTCCAAAAACCCCAGGAAAGTTCGCAACACACATCAGGTGCGTGAGATCTTTCTATGTGTGTGTAGACAGTAGAATTTGTTCTGGAAGTGCACCCTTCCAGTACTTATCCCCTGCTTAACAATGCACATTGACCTCTGCTGTGCTTTGCACGCCACAAGGCAGCTTTCAAGGGCAACAGTATTATGAAAGACAGCAGCAGTATGCCATTGTTAATAGTTATGGCTATGTACTGCTTGTCTCTTTGCACAATGCTGCACAGTGCAGCACATTTTCTGGTTGTGCTGCATTGTGTTAAAAATTAGATGATTTGAACATAAGTGCATTTGCTCAATTTTTTATTAAGCAAATCCTACAAGTTCAGCAAAATGGAATGTTTTTAATTGAGACAAAACGTCACACTACATGGCCCTTCATACCACAGAAGTAATCATGTGGGATTTTTTTATGTGTCGATTTATGATGGAGTGTTCGGATAACAGGTGAAACTCCCACTGTCTCTCTCCTCCCCTAGACTCGAAACTCTGAATAGTCGAGTCGGAGGCTGTATCATTAAGACTCTTTCTAGCTATATAGCCTTGCCATAGCCATAGCTATGGCAAAGCTATGGCAAATTGTTCTTACATTTCTTGTCCACTCAGCTTTCACTTTTTAAAATCCATGTTTTTTATCTGCCATGCCATGGGAAGGGCCCTGACCTGCTGTATGCTTACAGTTGCCAAATTTCTCTTCTTTTTAGAGGTTGCAGTCAGTGCTTAATTTGTGCCAGTGTTTGCTGTTGCTCATACTTATTTCATAAAACCGGCATATTTCTGACAGTCCACCACATGGGGCACTGTCAGTCATATTTTTTAAAAAGCACACAAACAGAGTGTTTAATGATTCAATATACAATTACAAAAATAGTAATGCCAGAGTGCTCATGCCATTCTTACAGCTTTGGGTCACCTAGTGTAGTCCAAATTGTTACAGTTGCCGGACTGTAATGACAAGCGTCACTGGTACTAGTACTTGACAGTGCAGACATGGACCGTAGGTGGTGCAAGCTGCAGTGTACTCCTGAGATATTTTTTTGGCCCTTGCTTTTATTAGTTTACAAATTAAGTACTGGTTATAGCTGTGAGGTGACGTGGTCTAAAGGCTTCAGATTTAGCAGGGCACAAAGCCTGAAGATGCAAGTATGTGTGGGAGATTACTTATCATAGGCAATCCACAATAAAGCCGGAGGACGTGACCTCACAGGAAGTGATGTCACAGAAATGTATGCGATCACTGCTGAGAACTACATCTCGGCACTGGGAGTACTAGATGAAGGGTGGATGAACTGAGATACAACGCTGCACGCACAAGAGATCAGTCACGGTCTCTTCTTCCCCTTGTCCTGTACTCTTGCCACCATCTACAATAGAGCCTTTCATTTTCTTCAGATAAAAAATGACCCACTGAGATGAGTAACGACATCACTATATGTTGCATTTGAAGCAACATATTCAGGGATATGTGCTCCGCCGTAGCTGTGTCCGCCGCTGTAGCAACGATTGCTTCGTAATGGCGGGGGAAACTTCCTAGTCTTGCCTGTTGGCAAGGGCCCGTGAAGATGGCGGTTGGTACCGTAATCAGGCCCAATGTTTTTAAAGTTTGTCTTTTCATATGCTTGGGAAATCTATTATCTCATGACCATTGAGTCAGTACACTCTGCAAAGTGTAAGTCTTCAAAACAACAACTAAACCCAGTAATAAGCATTATAATAAAGATGTACATTTTAATATCTGTATATGAAATGCATATGCTGAATCATCGCTCTGTCTCTTTGAGAAAGCTACTTCTTAGATAATATTTTACATTTTACATTTATGTCCCGTCCTTCATTGCTTCATACATATATTGTCCGGCATTATGTAGAAAGCTGCTAGGCACTTAAAGGCAAACAGATGTGCCCCCCAACTTTCATTCATTTTTAACTGCAGTAAACAAGCAACATAATTGGAAGTCACTACTGCCAAAAAGTTAATGAATATTAATCTGAGCTCACCATGTTTTCTCGCTGTAAACAGGATGTTCTAACATTGGTGCAATTATGGTAATCGTTCTAACTTTTCAATGAAGATTATTTTTGAATTTGTAAGCAGTACTTCAGACTTGAAAGAAAATTATTGTGTTCCTGGCGAATCTTGCAACAGCTGTGAAAAATTGAGAGACCAAAGCTTATTTAGTTAATATCAACTAATTGTCTGGAATACAAAAAAACCTCACCCCTGGTGAGGTTCTGGCAACAAACTCATAACAATGGCCAATATGAATATTGCTCACTTTTCAGATCTGTACAGCTGATGGTATTGCACTTATTTAAGATTTTGAGCCACACGACATACACTTTGCACTATTTTGCTGCTTAAAACCTGGTAAATGGAACAAGCGAAGTCCACGAATCAATAACAATGCTTCATTTTTCACATTTGAAAAGTGGAGAAATATATTATTCCCTGTAATGTAAGCACAGTTCAAATGGTGTGAAATCAGTTTGCACTATGTGTTGCCCGGGGCAAAAGTGTATTTGGAGCTAATAGATTTGTCGTGATTCCATATGAGTTGTGATAAAGCCCTCTGCTGGCCCTACAGTTAGCTTCGTGTTGCATAAGTTCTACAAATAAATGCATGGAACAATCACACAAGCAACAGGACATGTGCACATTGATTCGCCCTGGTTTCTGTGTTTTTTGCACAAATGAAATGGTTGTGAATCAAGCAGAATAATGTTTATGTTGTGTTAAAACTGTTGTGTATAATGAGAGCCAGGACCTGCCTGGCTATGCTGTGTGTGTGTGTTCTGTAGTAGATTGGTGTTTGGCTTGCCATGTTGGTGAGTGCCATTGTTGGCATACCAACTTTATGGCATACGTATTCTGTTTTTAATGACTGTATTTGATGTTGTATGTGATTGTTTTGCTCGGTTTGATCTCGCATGTCTCTGGGATGTAAGTTGGGTGGTTGTATGTTATTTTTGCTGATGTGACTCTATGAGAACTTACAGTTTGTCCCATGGCTTCCATTTTGCTCTTCTCCTCGCTTGGTTGGTAGAGGGTCTGGAACATATTCTCCCATTTACGCTAACTGCGGATCGGCCTTCGCGCCATTGAAAGACTGGCTTGACTCCCCATCCCGTGAGAGGGCTGCGGCTTACGTGGCCTGTGTTTACAAGAAATGTGGGCACAGATTTTCTCAGGAGTGCTAAGGGGCTGGAAGGTCGATTCATTTTAACATGAACAGACAAATCAGGTGCAGCTGTCACCCTTTCACAAGCAGGTACCCATATCACATGACATGTGCCATGTGCACAAACCCAAGCATACTCATATTGTGCAGAATGTGTGCCCTCTACCTGTACTGGCATTGCAGAAAGAATTGCACAGCTCCTTTGGAAATGCCAAAGCATCCCTGAGGGTCCGTGCTCGGGGAGGGAAGTGCATTTTCTAGTTTGCATGGTGCATGCCCTCTTTATATGAGGAAAGGCCCATGCCCACCGGTGCATTTCCCATCATAGAAAGTGTCCTGGTAGCTGTGCTTCCAAAAGTGGGAATATGACAGTGCTCTTGTCATCCATGCCAATGGCTGACTGTGGCTTCGCTTCCACAGCCACACAAAGAAATACTCAGCTGCAATGCATGTGTGTATTTCGAGGAACAGCCATATTTTGACTTTTGGGGGGCAGTGGGAGGGGCCTCAGCGTTATACGAGAGAGAGTGTAGTCCTTAACTGCACCCCCACCCTCTTTAGCAGAACACTAGACCTACCACAGTATCCCATACTTCCCCAAAAATGCAGATAGGCTCACCCACCTACTCCACACTGTTGAACCCAAGAATGATGCCCCCACATGTTCCCACATGAACACTTTCCTTCCTTCTCCAGTTTGTAAAATGGCAGCATGCATGCTAATGTGCCGGGTGCTTACACTGAGCACTGCTCCCAGCTCATTAACATGCACAGGCCAGGTTACATAATTCAGCCCAGTACGTGTTGATTGCAGCCATTCATCAGTTCAGTAGCAGCTAATTGCTCTCTTTTGTTCTCGAGCTGACTGTGTAGACTGATTGATATCCTGTTAGTGGGCACTGCTGAAAATATCAGCCATTTGTTTCAATTACTGCGAGAGCAGCTGACAGTAATCAGAAGCAGCTCTTTTTCTATGACTACAAACTCTGCAAACCATCCGAACAGGAACACCCAGGCAAAAGCAACACCCCACATTACAATGTGAAAGCGCTTGACGCCGCTTGAGCTGAGTAGTAAAACTACTGAAGTAGCACAAGGGCTCCATGTGGTAGAACAGCAAAGACTGAAATGCAGTAAATGTATCTATTGAAATAATACACAGACCACAAACTTTGCAAATATGAAACATTTACTGCTTCAAGAAAGTGCTATGTGAACGTATGGGCTCACATAGTGATGAAATAATGAGTAAAATACAGAGTGTTTAAGACAATAGGGCAATAGAACCAAATGAGTTGACACTCAATGACATTGCATATACAATTATAGTTCAGTGAGTGAATGAATCCAGGTAGGTTCTGTTTGCTATGTGTGTCTATGACGTTTCGACCCTAGTTGATTAATGGGTCATCATCAGGACTGTAGAGAGCATAAGAGATGCAGCCTGCCGAGTGTACTGCAGATTTGTCAGCTATGGTTTGCGAAAACCTCAAGCGTATTAACCACACACAGAAAGAAGGTATCGCAAAAAACTCGAGAGTAGATACCACACTCAGGAGCAAGGAATCTGTGGTGGTTCATTGTTAGCAACAGTGTAAGGATGACTAAAAAACATCATCACAAGTAGTGGACTGATAATAACCCCACCAAGCGGCAGCCATGAGTGAACCTCTGCTGCGGGAACAGCTGCAAAGCATCTACCAGGAAAAACCCCATCAGTCAACGTTAGACTGTATGCTTTATTGAATCCAAACTTATCATCCATTCAATGATTCTGTAAAGCAGATCATGGCAGACAGGGCACCCTGGACACATATCACTTATATATATTTATATTTTACATCCAAAACTGGTTCGTCTTGGAAGACAGTGCTCCCTCCTACCAAACCTGATGATATGATATGTGGTGGTGCAGGACTGCCCACCAAGCTAACTTTCCAACAATCTGAAGCAGGCAAGAGTCAGGTTTTCCATTCCACAATGTGTGCCTTAGTCTTTATTTATTTATTTATAGAAGGCAACTAATGCCCTATCTCAGGGAGTCCTGCCACTGACCTGCAAAATTCCAAACTCCTGTAGTCTCTCCAGAATCAATCTAGGAATCCATCCGGGCCCTTTCTTAAGAATAGGACAAGTTACAACACAAACTTTTACAACGCATGCCTTAATAACGCAGTTTTTACATCGCGACATCCATTACAAAACATGATTTTACAACGCATGCCATCACCACGCATTTTTAGTAACTACACTTACAACGCATTCCATTACAACGCATACCATTACAATACATAATACTTTTAGGGCAACAGTAGTGTAAGTGTTGGATAGTGTAGGGGTAAAAATTACTATTCCTACTCCAGTGTGTGAAACAGTAGGGTAAGTGTTGGATAGTGTAGGGTTAAAAATTACTATTCCCCCGCTTGCTGCCATAGCTTTAGACGCCGAAAAGGCTTTTGATAGGATTGGTTGGGACTTTATGTTCCATGCTCTTCAGTGGATAGGGTTTCCCTCTACGTTAATTTCCTTGATTTCTCTCTTGTACTCTGGTCCTAAGGCGTCTATTTTTGCTAATGGTAAGGTCTCCGATTATTTTTCTCTTTCAAGAGGTGTACGGCAGGGTTGCCCCCTATCCCCTCTCCTATTTGTAGTGGCATTAGAGCCTTTCCTTACCAAAATTAGACAGGACTCCCTAATTACAGGATTCCATTTAGGCTCCCGCCAAGTCAAAATGTCTGTTTATGCAGATGATATTCTTTTATACTGCTCCAATCCCGATGCTTCTCTTCCTCCTTTCCTTTCCCAAGTAGATGCGTTTTCAAAACTTTCAGGATACCGCCTAAATCGTGATAAATGTGAAGTCTTACCCCTCAATGTTTTGTGTCTCAAACACTATTTTGATCATACCGGTTTTTCCTGGCAATCCTCTAAATTAAAATATTTAGGATTATGGTTCTCCCCGTCTATCTCCGAAACTCTTAAACACAATTTTGATTACATTACTAAGAAGCTAAAAGATTCTATTACCAAGTGGCATCCTCTTTTTCTCTCTTGGTGGGGTAGGTTAGACTCTATTAAGATGATGCTTGCTCCCGTCATTTTATATTCTCTCTCAATGATTCCTGTACACATCCCAGATTATTACTTTAAGATATTAGATCGTACTTTACTAAAATTCCTCTGGAAAGGTAAGCACCCTCGGATAGCCTTATCTACTCTCAAAAAAGATAAATTAAATGGTGGGCTTAAGTTTCCTGACTTTAAATCTTATCACCACGCATTTTCCCTAAAACAAGCCTCTTCATGGCTTTCCTCGGACCTTCCTACCTATCCTCCAATTTGGCTTAGCATCGAGAAGTTTTTCACTTCCCCCTTCGCCTTTTTGGAATCCCTTGCTTTCTCTGCGCACACTTCTTCTTTGCGTCATCCTGTTATCTCTCACACGCGAAAACTTTTAACTCCTCTCCTACCAGCCTCTTATCCCTCACTTAACTCACTTTCTCAACAACCTATTTGGCACAATAAATTACTACGTATTAAAAATCGTGCTTTCTACTGGAAGATATGGCACTCCAAGGGCTTGAAGTGGATCTCCCAACTCTTGATGGATGGTGCACCTCTATCCTTCTCAGTCCTCAAATCTAACTTTGCCCTTCCTAATTCCTGTAAGAAGCAATATGACCTTCTGCTTCCCTCTCTTCGCCAATATCTTTCATCGCTCCCACCTTCTCCAAATCTCCCTACCACTTGCTCTACATTGTTTCCATTGATAGACGCTTCCCCTTCTGCATCTTCCCTCTACAATGGTCTCTTATCTCTTGCAACGCGGTGCAAAACAGGGACTGAGCTGGCATGGGAAAAAGATTTATTACAATCCTGGTCTGTCCCTTTGTGGGATAAGCTGTGGTTAAAGATCCATAAAACTTCACGAGCGGCCAATACTACTCAGACTCTTTATTTTGTATACCAGCGTGCATTATATTCACCCGCACAATTGGCTTCCTTTTCTTCCACCACTTCATCACACTGCTGGTCCTGCTCATGTTTAAAGGCTGACTTAAAACACATGCTATTTGATTGCCCTAACATTGCTAAATTCTGGCTCTTAGTTTGGTCTCAAATTAACAAGATATTTAACACTAAAGTTCCTTTTTCCCTCTCAAATATATTCCTTGGTTCCTTATCCCCCTCATGGCCTCAACCTTCGCCACACTGTCAGTTAATAGATTTGTTAATTGCTATAGCCTTACATCTAAGCACCTTGAATTGGAAACACGCGGATAAAGTCACTTACAGAGCCTGGTGGAACGCCATCTGTTTTAATCACAGACTTGACACCAACTATGTTACCCCTATATCACTAGCAATTAAAAGGGATTTGTTATGGCTCCCTCTCACTACATATTTATCTGCTTCCCCCCCTTCGAATACTTCCATTACTGCTATTGTCAGAACATCGGACGATGTCCGCAAACCGCCTTGATTTAGTTTCGTTGTCTTTTGTTTGAATAATTTATTATTATTTCTTGCATACTCTACTCCTCCCATTATATCACTATATGCGTTTTAGAGTTTTAAAATACATGCAATGTAATGCTTCATTTTACCTCTTTTGTTGCCCTCGATTCCTCTGAACTCTCTCCAATGAAATTCATATTGCTCCCCCCCCCCTTTTTTTCTTCCTCTTTCTCCCCTTTTTCTTTTCTAGGACATCGTGTTTATTGTACCCTTTATGCTTAATATCCTTTATTGTTCATATCATAATTACTCATGTTGTCTGACCGGATTTTGATTGTACATTGTATTTTCTTGCTGGTCTCAATAAACTTAAACTTAAAAAAAAAATTACTATTCCCACTCCAGTGAGAACAACAGTCGGGTAAGTGTTGGATCGTGTAGGGGTAAAAATTACCATTTCCCATTACTTACCTTAGAATGCGTTGTATTGGCATGAGTTGTAGTGGCACGCGTTGTAATGGCATGCGTTGTAGTGACATGCGTTGTAATGGCTGCGTTGTAATGGCATGCGATGTAAAGGATGTTGTGTTGTAATGACTGCGTTGTAAAGGTAGTCCGTTGTAATGAACGCGTTGTAATGGTTGTTTCCCTTTCTTGAGATTGTCTTTTCTACAGATCATAATACCTTGAAGGACTTTTCCACTTTCTTTGGTGCTTTTACCAAGGAAGGTCTCCAGGCTCATTATTGAAGCCATTTCTAACCTCAACACTCCATATTTCAGCTCTTATTTGGTTTTGTTCTTACACTCATCTCTACATAATGCCAGTAAGCAAGGCTACTTAGCCTTTCAGTATACAGAGCTCATTCACCGGGGGTTTTTATCAGCCCTTTGACCCTTTCTCTATCCCATAGTTTTTCCACAATATTGTTAGCCCTCTGCTTTTTCCCCTTCTGACCCTGGCACTGGCCTCATTCTTTTTGTGATTGATTAATTGTCTTAAGGTAGCCACTGTGTGGGTTACTCTTGCTAAATTTCCATGTAGCAGACACATCACAATTGTTCCATGGGATCGAATATTTGCATTTCTACCATTGGCAGCTGAATGCTTCTGAAAGGTTCTCTCCTGGTAGAACAGCATGGGATGCAGAAGGTTATCTTGATCCACCTCGTTTGAGCACCTCAGAGCACTTTGTTAGTTAGACTTGTGATGATTCAATTGGGCAAACGTGATTTGTCTTATTTAAGTAGAATTTATCAAGGTGATGCTGTGGGATTGGAATTGCCCATGCACAGAGTAGACCTCTCCATGAGATCAAACTAATTCGGCTCTGAGCTTCCTTTCAATGGTTGCTGCTTCTTATTTAGTTAGTTTGACAGTTTCTGTGCAGGGCATTTCTCCAACAGTACCACAACTGTGGAAAGACTCATTACCTCTCTGTTCTTGTCACGGACACCTACATTTTCACAGCACTAATTTCGTTGCAGCTTTTATCAACCAATGAATTCTCCTAGGTGCAACCACATTTGATGGCATACATAAGACTGACCTTATTTGCCTAACGAGCAATTTGGTGAAACCCTCAGTTTATTTTAAGAATCATTCTTGTCGTATAGCAGATTGTATTTTTTCTTATAAACTCTGCATTGGAACACCAATACGGATGTATAGGCAGTGGACCCCAGACTTTTTTGCCCAACATAAAAAAAATCAGCTTTGGCCCAAAACAGCTGTTTTGGGTAGCCCAATGTTTGGAGGCAAGAACTCTAGTTAAATAGCCTTGGACAAGTCAAAGAAGTGACCCTTTTCCTTCTGCTTCAACAAAGGAACTATGTTCGGTCAGTATCTCCTTTGAAGCCTGAGTACTGTTAACAGCCTTTAGTTTACATACTATAACACTCATGACAAAAAGCTTGCCTTCTTCAAAGCCAGGCAGCAAGCTTGCTCCTTTGTTCAAATGAGGGATTGTGCATAAACTACCTTCTATTAGTTCTGCTCGGGCTAGTGTTTTATGGAGGTTTGCAAAAAGCATTTTCTTAACTTGGTGTGAGCTGCACTTTCTTCCTATTGCAAACAGGATGAAGTTCATAAATCCAATTTCAATACCCCATGGGTTTTGGATGACCGATCCATCCATCTACAGTGACATCTCTACAAAACTATCAACTCTCAAGTCTTTACTCTGATATCCAACCATTTGAAAGTCGAACATGGAAGTGAGACTATTTGTATCAAGGCCTTAATACTCTGAACTTCCCTTCATTCAGATTTCTATGGTGTCTAGGACAGGCTTCTCCAGCAAGTAGCTCGCAAGCTACTGGCAGCTCTCCAGCTAGCTACCTGTGAGCGGCTCTCCCGTGTGTAGCCCAGCCTACTAAATTAGAAGATTTTGCTTGGCTGAGTTTATATCCATATGGGTACCAAAATTGAAAAGTTGATGTTTGGAGAACAACGATTGAATTTCCAAAATACATTTAAAGCAGATATTTGAGTGATAAGTCGTGGGGCATGGTGGAAACATTTTACTAATGTTATTACCTTGGTGTCTGAAGCATTGCAGCTATGGCTGATCTGTATTACCCATGTAGAGGCATTCTACACTGACAAGGCCTTTTGTACATTACAGCTGGCAACTTTGCCTGATGCACTGAGGTGATTACTGTTGGTAATCTTGCATAGGGTGGCCACTGATTTACTCGTGTCTGATGTGGTCACTATTATAACACAAATAATATCAATAGCTCAGAATGATTTTGATTGAACATAAGTAGGTCTTATTACAGTTTATGGCATTTACCTCTAAAGCAATCTGGAAAGTTGCAGGTGAACCTCTGCTATGAGCAGTCAACTCATACCCTGTTGCTACGTCCTACGCATCTATCTCGACAATACAACGGTCGCTTAGTGCCACAAAAGGCCTGATTCATTAAAAGCTTTTGTAGGTCCTAAACCTGCAATACATAAAATCACAAGCTTTGCAACTTGAAAAACCTATGTCACAATGCACAATAGGTGCATTGTGATTGGAAAATGCCTTTTAGAGTCAACTCTTTCTGAAGGATGAGGGGGAGTAAAAGGGATGTCTGCACTGTTAAAGATCACAAAGACAGGTTTCAAATGTGGATGCAAACAATTAAAATGCCATACAGATTCCAGAAAGGGGTGGTTGTGTATTTAAAAAAGGAGATGCTGTAAATGTGGGTTCGGGTATTGAGGGGTGCTCACAACAGTTGAGTAGACTGCGATGTGCTTCTTGCAATGCCCTGAGCATAACGTTTTTAGGTCTCGCTTCACAGAAAAACAGCCAGCTTTATGAAGCTCTATTGAGAGAGGGACTTTGGATTCTCCCACATATTGATCTTCCTTCCTACAGCATTTGTTAGGGCAGATTATGTGTGCTAACCCTAAAAAATAGTTATTGTATTGCACTTTGTGCCTTATTGGCAAGCATATGCTCAAAGGAGCAGGCCTGATACCATATGTCTGATGCCATAGGTCTGATCTGTTTTTTATGATATGATATTAATTTGTAGAGTGCAATGAATCACACCCGAGGTGTATCTTGGCGCTAGCCTCTTCCGATCCCATCCCCAAACTTCTAGAACAGCCCGGTTTTCAACAATTTCTTAGATTGACCAATATCTACATAGCTGTGAAAAAAGACAGGAAACTGATTCCATGCCCTCAGAGCAGTGTGAGAGAAGGATCTGCCCCCATGTCTGGAAAGCCTGACCCGCAGAATAGAGAGAAAAGCCTTATCACTAGACCTCAGTGTATGTGTTACAAAAAGGTATGACAAAGCAGTGTGCTTCACTTATTGATTGTGAAAAGCATATCTTAAAATGAATGGAGCTTCAGTATGGTTTGTTATTACCCTGTGCTAAAACCCAAAGAAAGATATCTTGTTACTTTATTTCCTTAGGAGGGATTGTTGATTATTTTGCCAACTGTAATTCTGTACACATTTTGTAATTTTATAACATGATGGGTACCTTGTGGAAAAGCTTATGCTCAATAGAATGGGTCTCAGTTGTTTTTTGTGACTTGCTCATGATAAAGGCTATAGGCCCGATTGGTTAATTGGTGAAATGTCAAAATGCTATAGTGCTTATCTGTTCATTATAAAATGTTATTATAACAGAGGAAATAGGCCTGACCTGTTTATCATGAAAAGTATATGTGAAATCCATTCTGACTTTAAAGGTTATTATACTGTGTTAAAGTCTGTAGACAGGTATTTTGTTCTCACAGATTATTGTAGCAGGCAAGGGTTTTTGGTGTTGGTTACCCCCTTTAATGAACCCTAGGGGTTGGAAACCTGCATTTTGGGAATACTTCTTATGCCAGTTTAGGAGGACTTTGTATTGTTTTGCCAACTGTAATTGTGTGCATGATTTATTTTCACGACTGCATGTCTCCTGGTTGCCTTACGGGAAAGCTTATTCTCAATACAGTAGTCCTGAGGTGGTTGCAAGCCAGTGATAAAAGGGTATGGCCGGATTAGTTAATGTGGGAAAGATATGTTAGATGTCAGATGCGGTATGTCAGAAATGTTTATTATGATAACCAGTAGTAGTAGGCCCAACATATTCTGTGTGAGTGAGTGTGTGTATGCAGGAATGAATCAGTGTGTAGATGAATGGAGGTATAAAAGCAAGAATGAGTGACAGAGTGAATGTCTGATGAGCTATTGAGTGGATAAACTCCCCAAAAACTGAAGAGGAGCTTTCAGTGATTGGCCAGACATGTTGGCATTGCCAGTGCTTCTTTTTCATTGCAGCCCATTTAAGGACATCAGCTTCAATAAAACATTTTTTTTTTGCAATTTTGAATGCAGGGTTGGAGGACTGTAATTCCTCACATTCTCAGCCCTCTGAGTTGGCTTGGCAAATGGAATTCTGCCACAGCACAAAAATATTCCCAGCAGTCGCTGTTTTTGAACAGTGCCTGCTTAGCGGCCTGAGATTAATTCATCAAGCACTAATTAAAGCAATCACTGCCAAGCCTGCCAGCTTGGATCTCCAAAATCAGCACTAGAAAGTAAAATTGCTGATCTCTTTAGTTAACTTCTTACTTTGTAGTGGACTATTTCTGCATCACCATCACACTGTCACATGTGAAGTATCTAAAAAATGGCAGCTCCAAGAAGGAAAAAAGCCAATTAAAATATGAAATGCAAATAACACTGTTATTTATGCATCATGCAGTCCGTGCTCCCTATAGAAAATGTATATGCAATTTTAAACATGTATTTACATTGCAAATAAGTTGAAGCATTCCTCAGAACAGTTAAATATTGATTCTAATTACAAATTATACACCTCGTCAGAGCTGTATTCCCCTGCTCCAGAAGCTGTCACCGGTGGAGCACTAGCTGGGGTCGCTTTGCCTTTATTAAAGTGCCAGTGCTACAAAGCGGTGGCTTCTTCAGACATAAGAGGAAACACCAGTGAGTAGCCCATAGCATAAAAACAGGTATCAAGCCTGATGAAGACCACTTTATCAGCCTAATGTCCTAATCGTAGACGACTGAAAACGATTCAGTCTGCCAATGGATGAGTTTCTACACACATTTGATCAAGTTGTACATTGTATACCATGGCACTTCAAGATTAGCTACTGCTCCAAATAACTGTTGGTGCAACTTATGATGTCTCTCAAAGTATGAGCAGGAGGAGGCGTAACAAGCACACCAAATGCAATGCTCATATTTCACCCTTGATTTAACAGATGCAGCAACTAACATTACAAATGAGTTGATCGGTCACAATATATTTTATATTATCGGTAATGCTTTCAATTAGACAACTTTGAATATAGTAGTTTTCAGTGGTTCAAGTGGGTGTTGTTATTTATTGACGTCCCTTAAGTGCTGTTACTGGTCTTTGTTATTGCTTTGCTGTTTGGGTGGTGCTTTGTTTTGCTGTTCTGCAAGTTATGGATTGTAGAGCTAACCATATGTGATGCATTGAAGTGTTTTGTTTATGAATCATAATCACAACTCTACTTTAACGTTGTTTTTAAGTGAATTCCAGAGCTGGTGTGACATATTTTAAGGTGTTATAACCAATTCTAAATATAATGTAACTTTTAAATGTAGTTCTTTCTATACATTTCTGGGGTTTGTTGAAGATGTACCGCATCCAACTTCTTTCAAATGTTTCCCTTCCTCCCTTTACATGACCTTCTACTGCAAATGAAAGAAACCCTTTACCTCTTAGTGCATTTGACAGTATGTGAAATTGATATGGAGGTTTGGTATAGACATAAAAGGAAGAACATAGTCACGCCTGTGTGTTTCGTTCCTCGTGTTCACAGAAGTGACCTGCAGTGAGGGCAGGTGGTGTACCGATTGTCCTATTCTGTGCACCGTTGCATAAAAGCTGAAAACCTTCCTCAAGGTCCTTTCATCAACAAATCACGTTTGAGGACATTTAGTAATGAACACTATCCGATGTATTGCTGGTTATCTGGTTGTATGGTCTTATTTGAGAAAGATAGTAACATGTTTGTGTATTCAATGCAGAATCTTTAATTCCTTAGGTAGATGGGCTTTATTTCGGTTTGCACAGTATTCAGGTCTGTATGTTTCACTCATTAATGCTAACAGTGTCTAGATAATTTATACCAGTGAATCTGCTGAGTTGATACTTGATAGCTGGATTTCACTCATTAAAGTTGTTGTGAAATTGTGGAAGGCCACACTTACTTGCTGAACGATTAGTTTGTTATCAAAAAATTCCAAACTATTTTGTGCATAGTATAGGGTTGGAAAATCAATTTAGCAGAGAAATATTAAAAGATTAATGTGGTAGATGCCAGGTTATTATGTTTTGCTGTGTCATAAAAGTTCGATGTCACATTTGTTCTAATTCCTCTTCTACTAGCATAATGAGAAGTAGTGGTAGCTTAAGATGAAATGTACACATTAGTTTATTGTGTCTGCAGGTTCGTTTTTGCTTGTTCCAGGATTTCCTTGTCGGTTGCGAGTCCATCCTTATGTGTGAAGGTGTTTCCAGCATGATCACTGCTATAATTGTTCTTTCTGAAACAAGCCTGGTGATTACTTTCCAAAGAACCTGGTACCCTGCCTATGGCAGGGTAACTTTGGCCCTCTAGTTGTTGCAGCATATCTACATTGTACAGCGCAGGAAGTTAGAGCCTCTGTGCCTATCCCTGTGTTTCCATCACCGCCTGCACCTCTTCCTGAATCTCCCATTTGTATGGTTATTTGGAATAGATGGTTCTTTACCCTTTTCATGGTCCTAAAGAAATATTCATGTGTAAATGTGGTGTTGCACCTATAGGCATCTGAGTTCTTGATAGTTGATTGGTATGGGATTCTTTTTATATGTATTCAAATGTGATACACCATCCATTCAGGGCTAGACTAGATTTAACATCATTTCTACCTAATACTGGTGCTTGTACATTGTTATTGCGTCAGCGTCATTGCTTTTTCTGTAATGTTTCTTTGGTACTTGGTTATGAACACACCCGACTTGTCTTCTATAATGTTTTTTCAACATTCATTAATATTCTCTGCATCACTATATAATTCCTTCTTATATAAACACAAATTCATTTAATCATAACATCTCATTCTTATTAAAATAGGTTTCACAACCAAGAACCTGTCTCCTTTTTAAGAGGCCTGTTTGTAACAGTTCTTCAGATCTGTCCCACTGAGGGCATTTACTCATCAGTTATTTTAAAACTGAGGAGGACATCAAAAATATTTCGACAGTAATACTCCTTGGGACCACAGTGAAAACTTTTGAAGGGGACCTTAAAGCATGAATTAAGGCAGGATGCCCCCAGTGGGACAAATCAGATGAGATGTTACAACAAAATTGGATGGTAAACTTAAACTGCATACTCATTATGAGAGAACACATCTGTTGCTTTTTGGGCCAAAATATACTTTTGTTCATCAGAAGAACATTTCACACTTTAATCATGGCATGCAAGAAATTTTATTATTTCTGATCATGATTATGAAAAAAAAACAGATAACAAATGTCACAAAGCATTTATGGTACAAGCGCTTTCGAAACCTTTGATAAATTCAAATCTGGAACCAAACAATTCATTGAACCTCAGGATTTCTAAGGGGCTCATTGGTTATCATTGTGTGCCAACTTTTTTAACAACACAATACCCTAGACTCCATCACTTCTACAATTAAAGGCACACATGATGTTTTTATTCCCTTTGATTAACTAATTTGTCATAATGTGATACAACTATGCCAGTGCCTCAGAGATCATATCTGCGATCTGACATTCAAAGTGTCTAGAAGGTCAGCCTCTGGATGATTGAGAACCACTTAAATCCCAAAAGAGACCAGATTGAGATCCTTATCGAAACATCCCATCCAAAGCACCATCCCTCATACCTTGTCCCAGTCCTATGGAACCCTGCACACTCCTTGCAAACACAGCTAAATCCTCGGTTTAACCCTGGATTTTAAAATCACCCTAAAACTACAGTTAAACAACATGCTCTAATTATGATTCTCTCATCAGTACTCTCGCATAATAACATACTTCTTTGCATATTACCAGAGTCTATAGGCCATAATCTGTCTAATTATCTAATACCTAAACTATATATGTGTGCTATTCCTTATCCTGCTGGCATAGCTCACAATGTATCCAAATAATTCAGGCCACAGATACCAACCCTCACACATACTGACTTCAGAATATTGATTACCCACATATTGTTAAGATAAGCAAATACAGGTAATTATAGATATACTATTCTTAACACTACATCCACCTACCGTGATGATATGTTGGTAGCTGAAATTGTACAGTTTATATAAGAGCTGGGTGATATTAAAATCCTCAATATTTTGGTAGAACATTTTCCACAATGCACATGTTTAAGGAGGATTTTCATATAATGAACTCCAAGGGAGAATATTTGATTGTCTTTTATGTCCCTCTTTGAGTCCCAAATGTAGGGATGACCACTTCTAGGTGCTGCTGTGCCTGTACACCACTGATAACATGTAACCAGCAAATGCGTTCAAACATTGCCACCAAAGAAGAGGGGAAAAATGAGGCAGAAGACACACAATTGATGGACGGAATGCAGAACAAATCAAAACATTCACCCCCAGTCAAGAGATCTGGGTTAAATCCATCATTCTGTTGCTCACCATGCCACACAAGTTTAGACCTGGCCATATGCAAATCAGTCTTGACCCTGTGCCTCATGGGATCAGTCCAGCCCGAACTGCCAAGCCAGGTTCTCCCTGGACCGGAAACAAGCATCCTAGGACTGTTTTTGGGGTTTCACCCTCCTCATCAGCCAGGATAGATTGAATCCAGTGGCACTGTGAGACTGGCACCTACGTCTGGGCAAACCCGGCGCACTTAGGGCGAGAAATCAAAAGACACACAAGTGTGGCAGACAAAGCCCCAAATGTCAGAAGATGATGTAGGTAGAGCGAGCACAATTGCGTGCAACATGAACACTAAGTAATAAGAAAGAGTCGAAATAGGAACTCAAAAAGAAGCAATAGCCATGCATTTGGCAAGCACAATAATAGACATTGGATGGAAACATAACATTACAGGTATGAAAGAGGGACTGTATAGCACTAAACATCTGGGGTGTAAAAACAAATAATAATAAAGATTCCCAGGAGGCCCAAAGTTTTGCTTAGGAGCCTGTTGTGGCTAAATGCTGGTGTTGCTCAATATCAAGTCAGTTTAATCATCATCCCACCTCAGTGCACTTTTTTCCACCTCTCCTTGCTTTATGCCCTTCTCAATGTTTTTCTATATTTATAATCCTCCTTCTTTCTTCATTTTATCTCTTATTCTGGTGGAAAATTTGATGATGAATTATATGCCCTGGTGCCTAAAAATGAGTGGCCAGGTTTCAGCAACCATTGGCAACAATTAAGCATTAGTTGGAGGGCATGCCACTAGTTTGAGGAGGGATTATACACAAAACTAGTTTGTGGAGGGATTATTTATGACATACATTTGTAGAGGGATTATGCATGAAGGGATTCATAGAAGTGGAGGAGCATGGCTCTAGATTCTAAATATACTGGGACACTAGAGTTTAATGAATGACTTCGGAAATGTGAGTCAAGAAGTCAGTTACAGGCATCATAATAAATAAAGCACTCCAAAAAATAGCAAACAAGAATCTTGCAGAAAGCAAGCTCTTGCAGTTGCTTTATCTATCAAAGGCCGAACCTCCACCCTAAGGATATGTGACATAGACTACAGCATTTTCTAAACACTATTCAATGCCTTCTTAAAATCTGCAATAATAATTTTCTTGATTTCAATGCACCTAAACAGTGCAAAAAATTTAAGTTGCCCATTGACTTTTTGGTATTGCATAAAATAATGCATGCCCATCAACTATATATGTATAACAGTGGAGTTCTGTCGCTATACGTGCCTAAAGCATTCCTTGTTCTTTTTAAGGCACAATACCTCACATTGATTTATATTTTCCTTACATTTCTCAAGCCTGTTATCCGGAATAATAAACATTCAATACTATTATTAAGTATGATATTGCATGAAATTGGGTCATTGGTTGAGAGGGTTGGAAGCCCCACTCAGCCAACAACCACAATTCTCGTCAGGGTGACCACAAACATCACTAAATTAACCTGTGCTTAACTCTCTGGTAGTTTGGCACAAAAGCAGACTTAACGTAGAGGCAATGTGTAAAGCATTTATGCAGCACACAAACAGTAATAAAGTGGAAACACAGCAAACCAATTTAGAAAAAGTAGAATAAATAAAAAATGAATAACTAAAATGATACCAGAATGACAGAAATCCAATCTGTACAACTGGAGAAGTTCAATTCTAAGGTGTTAAGTGAAAATAGCACCTAAAATCACAAAGCACCACTCGTGGTCATCTGTTCGCGCTAGACTGGAGGAAAGGAACAAGTTCAGGCCAACCGCAAAGGGGGTGGGTGGGATCAAGGGACACAGTTAGTCCATATGAAAAGTCCAGTGCGAAGATTTCCAATCGCATTGGAGGTAGCCGCGAAGAGGAGGCTAGTGTTGCTGACAGTCATCTCTGTAGTGCAAACAGCAGATCGGACATAGCAGGCAGGTGTTAATTTAGTGCAAAGAGCCGGTCGAGCACTGCGGATGGTCGTTACTGTAGGTTCGTGCTGGCGCCTGCGTGGCCTGTTGTTGCTGCACCACAAAGTGCAGGTCTCACTTTGTCAGTCATTGCTTGTGGCTGTTGTCAACACGAAGAGCCAGTCTCACTGGAGCTCCACGTTGGCAATCATTGCGGTTGGAAGAGTCTTGGCTCAAACTGGCCCATTCCTTGTTGTGAGGAGCTCAAACTTCCGGATTTTCACCTTTTCTTTAGGTGAATGTCTTACTGATGCCAGCCAAGAGTCAAGGACCTGGGAGTCATCTCTGGGGGTAGGGGGGTAACGATTCACTCCAGCAGAGGCCAAAAGCAGGGTACAGGCAGGTCAGGTTGAAGGTCCAGGCAGATCCAGTGCAGCAAGTCAGCTGGGCAATTGCAGGGAGGCCTCTTAAGCTTGTTGTATCCCTGTAGCTCGCAAAGGTGGTCAGCCAACTGACCTTTGGAGTCACTCTGGGTAGCTTGGGTTTGAAGATGTTATCAGTAATGTTGCCTGGGTAACTGATGGAATCTTAGGATGGGAAGAATGTTTGAGGGTGGCAGTTACTGGAAGTGCTGGGGAGAACATGATGTGTTTCTCTATGCTGGAGATGTCTAAAGGAATAAAGCTGTTTAAAGGAAAACTTGTTTTTATATGGCAATGAGATCCTGTGCAGAGGGCATGTAAAGACATCTCCACCCCTGGAACAATAAGGAACCCGTTTAGGCATCCTGTGTACAGCCAACATACAGCTTGCATACCGTTACCAAACTGTATATTATCAGTAAGGCTTTAATTTTGGATTGTTCCTTAAGCATGAACTGTGTACTGCATCAACTGCGCTTGGAAGCCTGTTGTCTCGTTATGATGTTGGTATATTCTAGTATTTTCGGTCTCTGCCTGTGTGCCTGTGCTTAGCGCATTTAATCATATCAGTGCATACCGGACGTTTAGGTGCCTGCTGCTAAGTTCTTATCCCAGTGCTCAAGCACATTACTTTCAAGGTATTTTTGGTTTCATATTAAAATATTGCACCTTTGTCGGTTTTCTTTCCTTCCACGCACATACTAAAAGCAGTCCACTTTGAGAGCAACTCGCGAACAAGAATTCTAAATAAAATGCTTGTCGAAAGCTGTCACAATCGCATTTTGCCCAATTTCAACACGGGGGCAGTACACTGATTATTGTGTCACCAAATACTGTAATAATATTATGAATACCTGCATATTCAAGTTCCCTTCTTCAACCACTCAACTTGTTACAGGAAACAGGAAGTGCAACTGACACAAACATAGAAGAGGGACCAATTTAACCCAGGCTGGAGAAAGGAAGATGCAAAACTAGACTGCACATTTCAACAAATCTTGGTTATTTGTTTTAGCTTGTTATGGTAGTTTATTATCTTAAGTACTTATTTTAATTTGTTACTTACAATTTTTATTTTGGGTTTTTATCTTACAATTCTTTACAGGTGAAATGGCAGACTAGAGTATTTCTTCTCCACCACCATTCCTAATGACACCTGGTGAACCTATCATCCTTTCGAAGCAATGGAAAAATTAGTTGTAACCTATTTGCTAGTGTTAGGGGGGACAAACAATATTAATTAATCATTTGGGTGTGGAAAGGAGGAGAATTTATGAAGATTCCCTGAGATTTCACTAGGAATGGGAGAGGGACAACCTAACAGTATCTATGAGATGTCAATTCAAATGTTGGAATTGCATTTTACTCCCAAAACTAATGTTGTGTTGGAATGCCATGCGTTTTTTTACCAGAGCACCAAAAGGTGATGAAGATATTGCCTCTTATGTAGCAACTCTATGAGGTTTACCCGTACTGTGTAGGTTTGAACAGCTGAATGACTCATTAATAAGGGACCAGATACGTTGATAAGTTGTACCAACAGTAAATGAATAAAGGAAAAACTTTTAATGAGAGATCATACAATTGAAGAGGCAAAACAGATAGCGAAAGGTATGGAACATACAGCCATGTGGTTGAAGGAGATGCAAGGGACATCAAGTGGGAAGCAGGAAAAGTTGAAGTTGTAGAAAGCAAAATGGAGAAAAAGAGATAGAAATGAACAATGACTTGCAAAAAATACAAGGTGGAAGGAAAAGTGTACCGTTTAGAGGAATTAAGTGTTTTCATTGTGGGTCACCAGGACACATTGCTTCCAGTTTGAATTGCCTTGCTAAAAATATATTATTTAGGAATTGTGGAAAAAAGGGTAATTTTGCAAAAGTTTGCTGAACCAAAATGCCAGAAAGAACTAGGATGCCAGAAGTAGATGTGTGTGTGAGCATTCAGTAAATTGTATTGACAATTGAGGAAATCAAAAAGGGGGTCATAGATGAAGAAGTGGATATCGTGTCAATAATTCTAGATATACAAATGGAGAGTGTGGATCAGGCTTCTCCAACGAGTAGCTCATGAGCAACTGGTAGCTCTCCAGCTACCTGTAAGTAGCTCTCCTGTGTGCATCCAAGCCTCTAAACTGGAACCTTTTTCGTGGTTAAATTAAAATATGTATGACAAAACTGTGCATTCCAAGATGAAAATGTGTGCCTTTTTGGAACTCATAAGCTGAAGTTAGGAGAAAAATGGCTGACTTTCACAAATGCATTTAAAGCAGATTTGTGAGTGATAGATCATGTGGTGAGACCTATTACTAACATTCTTACTTTTGTGGCTGGCATGTATTACTTGACTGAGCCTTTTTGTAACATTATTTTGGCAACCCTTCCCAATGCACCGAGGTGATGACGGCTGGTAATCTTGGATAAGGTGGCCACTAATGTAGTCTTGTCTTATGTGCTTAGTATTACAACACTAATATAGTAGTTTGTGATGAGTTTTGTTGAACATAAGTAGCTCTTCCTACACAAAAGGTTGGAGACCCCTGGATGAATTGGAAAAATCACATTGTGATGTGTCTTTTGAAGGGAAGATAAGAGTGTTAGCAGATTCTGAAAGTTTCTATACTCTTATACCTAATAAGTCCTATGAGGACAAATGGCCAATGGGAAGTGGTCTATTGTTAAGTAATCCAGACATAAAGACAGTGGGTTACGCAGGCAAAAGAATAGAAATATTGGGGATGAGTTGGATGACCATAAGATATAATGGTGAAGCGGTGAGAGGAAAGGTTTATGTCACAAATTTGGTTCAGATCTTTTGAGGTGGCGTCACCTAATGGATTTGAACATTGTGATAGACCCTAATGCTAAAGAACCAGTGAGAGTGACAGTAAAAACAAATGTTGAGGAAGTAAATGATTTCAATAAAAAAATGGGTGAAAAAGTATCCTAAGGTATTCGGCTCAGAGTTGGGCTTATTGAAAGCATTTTCACTTAGAATTGCTCTCAAGAATCAAGCCAAGCCAGTGGTACATAAAATAAGGAATGTTCCCAATAGGATCATAGAATCATTATGCCAGGAATTGGAAAGCTTATTGGCACAAAGGATTATTGAACCAACTGAGGCATCACAGTGGTTAGCCCCAATTGTAATAGCCCCAAAGGAGGGCGGAAGATTTTGTCTATGCATAGACTTATGAGATTTGAATAAGAACATTTGGGTTGATAGGCAACCTCTGGGTGCATTTTTGTGTACTGGACATGTCCGCCGCCTGTCACCAGATTAACCTACATGAGGACTGGACACATTTGACCTCTTTTGCAACAACTTTGGGTGCCTTCAGGTACAGATGAATGCCTCTGCTGTATTTGAAAGGGTGATGAAGAAAAGTTTTTGGAACATGAGGCAGGTGTGGTGTTTCCAGGATGATACCTTGATTGTGGGAAAGGATGTATGTGATCATGATAAGATATTTAAAGAACTAATGGAGCAATTGGAAAAACATGGTCTAAAAATAAAAAAGGACAAATGTCAGTTGACAAAAGAACGAATGGATTACTTGGGATATGAGATAAGCTTGGATGGTATAAGGCCAAAGAAGAATATTGTGAGGGCTGTGGACATGGCACCTGAACCCTCTAGTATAAAAGTGTTGAGGTCCTTTTTGGGATTAGCAGAATATTGTGGCAAGTATGTAAAACAATTCTCAGAGATAGTAGAACCTCTAAGGAAAATAATGAAGAAAAATGTAATGTTTGCATAGAATAAGGAATGTTGAAAGGCGTTGGGGATGATTAAGGAAAATATCAGTCAGGCACCCACGTTAGAATATTTTCATGTATCAGGTAAAACGAATGTGACTACTGATGCAAGTGGAGTAAGAATAGGAGCAGTGTTGATGCAGATTGTGGACAGAGAAGAACATATAATTGTATTTGCACCCAGAAGATTACAGGGAGCAGAATGTTCCTATTCGGTCATTGAAAGGGAAGCTTTGGCCTGTTGTTGGGGAATAAATCATTTCAGGTTCTATGTGTGGGGTCTCACGTTTAAAGTACATATGGATCACAAGCCATTAACCTATGTGTTCAAAGGGGAAAGAAGTTTGGAAGGAAATATAACTCCGTGCATATTAAGATGGGTGTTGTCCATGATGGAGTACAATTTTGAGGTGGAATATATAAAGGGCAGCAAGAAAATAATTGCAGATTGTTTAATGAGAATGCCGACAGAGAATGGATGCGAAGAAACGTAATGAGATTGTGAATGATGGAGATTGAGGTGAAAGGCTTTGTGTAGTGAGTAATGGAATTGTGCCTGGAAACTGGATTCTGTGTTGAAAATGATGGAGGAGAAGATTGTTCAAGGTTGGAATCATGAAGAGAGTGTGGATCAAGAAATAAAAAAAATCTTTAAGGTGAAAGATGAACTCAAGGTTAGTGAAAGAAAAATTAAAAGGAGACGACAGAAAGTACCTTCAAGTGGAGTACGTAAATAGATAATGGCTATTGCTCATAAGAGACATCCTGGGTGAAGCATTAATAAGAGGGGGTTTAGACAGTTGTTTTGGTGGCCTTGCATTGATAGCAACATTGAGATTTTGGTGAAGGATTGTCACACACAGTGACAAGTCTAAAGTTGTTAGACAACCTCATTAGGTTTGTACCAACTTTCTGGTAAGACTAGCAATAGATTTTGTTGGACCTGTGGGGAAATTGGGCTCTAGGGACAAATATATTCGTGTGGGAGTTGATTATCACTCCAAATAGTTTGTGGTAGAGACAATGGGTGAGATTAATACTGCTAATGTGATACCATTTTTGGAGAACGTTTTCCTGGAGTAAAGTCTTCACAAACTATTGTGTCTGACAATGGGGTACAATTTGTTTCCAAAGAAATGACAGGTTACCTTAGAAGAATGGGGATCACACATGAAAGAATGGCTCGTTTCAGACTGCAAGCAAATGATTGAGTTTAAAGAATCAATTGTGTTGTACTGGAAAATATTTAGTTGTCTCTTGCAAGTTGGCTGCTGTGGAAGGTTCAGTGACTAAATATCGAGGGACATAATATAGTATGCCCAAAATATCGACTCCAAAATATCGAAGTACAGAATATAGAATCCCTATCTACAAACAGGTAAGTACTAAAATATCGATTCCAGTATATAGAATGTTAAAATATAGTTGGCTAAAATATCGAATTTTTTAAATGTATTAAAAATAATATAAAAGTAATTAAATATTAAAAACATTTAAATAAAACATACTTAAAATAATATAAAAAAGCTTAAAATGTAAAAATAATAAATGTAATGTAAAAAAAAGTAGAGATTTTGTTGGATAGTGAGAGCGTAAAAATTACTATTCCCACTCCAGTGAGTGCAACAGTAGGGAAAACGTTGGATAGCATAGGGGTAATAATTACTATTCCCACTCCAAAGAGTGCAACAGTAGGGAAAGCGTTGGATGGCGGGAGGGTAAAAATTACTATTCCCACTCCAGAGACTGCAACAGTAGGGAAAGCGTTGGATAGCAGGAAGGTACAAATTACTATTCCCACTCCAGTGAGTGCAAAAGTAGGGAAAGCGTTTGATAGCGTAGGAGTAAAAATTACTATTCCCACTCCAGTGAGTGCAACAGTAGGGAAAACGTTGAATAGCGTAGGGGTAAAAATTACTATTCCCACTCCAAAGAGTGCAACAGTAGCAAAAGCGTTGGCTAGCGGAAGTGTAAAAATTACTATTCCTACTCCAGTGAGTGCAACAGTAGGGAAAGCGTTGGATAGCGGGAGGGTAAAAATTACTATTCCCACTCCAGTGAGTGCAACAGTAGGGAAAACGTTGGATAGAGGGAGGGTACAAATTACTATTCCCACTCCAGAAAGTGCAACAGTAGGGAAAGCGTTGGATAGCGGGAAGGTAAAAATAACTATTCCCACTCCAGTGAGTGCAACAGTAGGGAAAGCGTTGGGTAGCGTAGGGGTAAAAATGACTGTTCCCACTCCAGTGAGTGCAACAGTAGGGAAAATGTTGGATATCGTAGGGGTAAAAATTACTATTCCCACTCCAAAGAGTGCAACAGTAGGGAAAGCGTTGGATAGCAGGAGGGTAACAATTACTATTCCCACTCCAGTGAGTGCAACAGTAGGGAAAGCGTTGGATAGCGGGAGGGTAAAAATTACTATTCCCACTCCTGAGAGTGCAACAGTAGGGAAAGTAATGATTTAATATTAAAATAAAATTAAATTATTTATCGAAGCCAATAAAAAATTAATTACAAATAATTACCAATTAATAAAATTAATTACCATTTAAAAAATATAATTACCAATTAATAAAAATAATTACCAATCAATAATTAATTATCAATTAATTATCAATACGCATACATAAAAATGAATATTTACTTTATTACAATTAAATTACTCCCCACCCAATTCCCCTATAAACCCACAATCCGCTCCTAATAAAAAAAATACAATTAACATAATTATCAATTAATCAATTAATAAAAATTAATTACCAATTAATAATTAATTATCAATCAATTATCAATACATATAAATAAAAATTACTATTTAATTTACTATAATTAAATTACTTCCCACCCTATTCCCCTATAAACCCACAACCGGCTACGGAATAAAATTACGCAAAAATTAAATTACATAACATTCATTACTTAAAAAAAATTAAACATACATTACAAAAATAATACATAATTTTAACACATATACTACCATACATAACACTATAAAAAACCATCGATATTATGGAAATCTATATTTTTAAATTCAATATTATGGAAATCGATATTTCATACCCCAATTTCGATATTCTGTCTTATCTATATTTTGGTAATTCGATATTCTGTGCTATCTATATTTTGGAGTCGATATTCTGTCCTGTCTATATTTTGGATTCTATATTTTGGTCGTTTACCGCTGTAGAAACAGGAATTGAGAAGGATGAAAAGGGTACACGGAATCACTTCTCATTCCACAATAGGGGTGCCCCTATTTGTGTCCTTAAAAGGGAGAGAGCCAGGCATGAAAGAGTGTCCTGTTTGGTTGAGTAGTAAGGATAATGTTTGGGTTGACCAAGAGGAAATGAAGAAGAAAGTGTAAAGAATGAAAATGGGAAAGGCCTACTTGCGGAAGGATGCAAAAGGATGCAAAATGGTTATGGATCCAAAGAGGTGATTGGGTAGTGGTATGGAAGAATGAGTGGGCTCGTAATGGTGAGAGCAAGTATACGGGGCCTTTCCATATCAAAGAAGTTAAATGAAATGTGGTGGTATTAGAAAATGGCACTACTTGGGGCATGGGGAACATAAGTAAAGTTTACAATCCATGGATTAACCATGTCAGAGACGTGTGCTAGAAGAGAAAAACGTTAGTAATACTGCTTATTCTGGTGTAACTAATTGCGACCAATGTATGTAGAAAAAAAATCCTTAGAACATTATCTTTTTCCATTTTACTTTAATCAGTTTTTTGTATTGTATTTTAATGTTTGTGAAGTTCCTTAGAAGTTCATTTTGAGTTTTGCATATTATGTCTATTGCGTTAAAGGGGAGATGTATGAAGATGTTATTAGTAATGTTGCCTGGGTAACTGATGGAATTATAGGATGGGAAGAATGTTGTGGGTGGCAGATACTGGAAGTGCTGAGAAGAACAGGATATGTCTCTCTATGCTGGCGATGTCTAAAGGAATAAAGGTATTTAAAGGATAACTAGAATGCAGCTCATTTTTACACCGAGTTAAAGGCAGCAGGTCAAATCTTCTTTCTCAGACAACCAGGCAGTTCTTCAATCAGCAGGGTAGCCCTCTGGCAGATTGTCAGTCTTTCTGTAACTTCCACAGGTCCAGGAGTGTTCTGATGAGTGACTCTGGAGGTCTAATATTTATACCTAGTGCTGGCCTTTGTTTGTGGGGACTCCCTGTCCTACCCTCACAACTGAGTCTGGAAAGTTCTTCCCAGTCCCCTGGTCAAGGCTACACACTGTCTAGGGTGACAAAAGGCAGGGTAGGCCTGGTGTCAGGTTCCATTGTGTGTGCTGTAGGCAAAGTCCTTTGAAGCGCTAGTGAGCTTTGGCACATTTCCTCCCCAGCCATCCTGCCAGGATGACCCCTCCTGTCCACACCCACCTAAACCCCCTTTGCGTTATTGTCTGGAAGCAATACACAAACTCCAACTGCAGAACCAATCACAGTCATTTGGCCCAGAGCTCTGGCAGAAGACACTGTTGGTTGGAACAAGAAAATGTCAACTTTTTAAAAGAGGTATTTCCAAAATTGTAACTCAGAATACTACTTCACCATTATAGAGGATTTTAAATCACAATTAATGAGTGTAAACAGCATGTCACTGTCAGCTCCTAATCTAAAGTTGGCACTTATTAAATGTAATAATGTAACCCAGCATTAGTCAATCAGAGAGATAGGCCTTACAACAGTGAAAAAAACGTAAGTACCCATGTCATACATTTTAAATAATGCACGCTGCCTTATGAGCCTTTCGGGCCTAACTCAGGGCTGACTTATAAGTCTTAACAACATTGGCAATGTCAATAGGTTTGGCTTTAAAGGAATGTTGTATGATAATATGATGATTACAAGTAAATAGCATGGGAGTAGATATCTATTTGTGTGGAAACAAAGTATGGCATAGTAATATAAGTGTAAGTTAAAAGCTCAGATGAAAGTTGCACTGTCAAGCTAAACCTAAAAATCTATCTAGGCTTATGACTGCCCTTTTCCCATTGGTACTGCTGCAACAGAAAAACTAAATAATTATCCAGTTATCTAAGACACTTTATTAGCATTCCAATGTTATGTGTGCCACTGAAAGTTCAAGCTTAGGCAGATTGATAAATAAACTACATTATCACAGTTGCATTGAGGGCAAGCATTTTGTTTTGAAAACACCAATTTACGCCTAATCTAAACAAGTACTTCTGGTTCTCAACATGTGGGTGGAGCCAAAGTCCTCTCTATTGATGCTCACATATGTGTCTGCCATCAGCTCCTCTATCAAACCAGATCATAGAAAGGAAGGTTTAGGCCTAGCTAAAGGTTTATTTTACCGCTTTGAAATTGTAGTTCAAAACTGTACTACAGGCTGTAGTGGCAGGCCTGAGACATGTTTTTAAAGTGCTACTTTGGTGGGTGGCACAATCAGCCCTGCCGTCCAATTAGTACAACCAAGTTGTAGAAAGAGAGCACAAGCACTTTTCCACTGGTTCGCAGGGAAAACATGTATAGAGTCCTAAGAGGAATTTGTGAAGTTTTATTCCATTGAATCACGTGGAATTGCATTAAAATTCAGCCAGATTCCGTAGAATTCCATGACGGGGTAGAGCGGGTATTTGCTGCCATTTTGTTAATGCAAAATGCACCCTGGCATCCAAAAATGGATGCGAAGATGCATTTTGCCTAAGACAATAGTGCTTGCCGCCCTTTCATACCTTGCACTTATTATGCAATGGCACCGAATGTTATGCAGGGGTTTCTAAACTTTAGAAAACACTACATATGTTTTACTTCCGCCAGCAGAGCGGCAACATTTTTATTTATCAGTAATTCCCAGTTACAAGAGTAACACAGAATTACCAAAATTCCTCCAATTCCACCAGCGGAATCGAAAATTCTGCTCAGGCCTGGCCCTAAAGCCAACAAAAACGGGTTCAGCAACAGATGGCAAAAAGCTGGGTTCAACAGATATTGTATGCAACTGGGTTGAAACTGAATAGAAAAAAATGTGATTGAAATAAAAAGGCAATAACACATGTACTTTTGATAAGTTTTAATCGTCCTTTTGATATTCGGAATTTCCACACTGCATTAAAATTCCAATTGTTTTGTGTGACTTTTTATGTATAGGGTTTATGTAGCACAAATCTAGGCATATTATAAAGTGAAGCTGTATGCAAACCAAGGTTTTGGAACGGATAGAGACAGTCAAGGGAAGAGGGATGGCTATAGCCACCAGAAATCTCTAAGAGCTCGATTCACCCAAATTTCTGTGCCCCTAGATGTGGCCTCAGGGAACAGATATCATCAAAAGGAACTGGACATGTTGAAATTTTAGAAATTAAATTGCATTTAGTGTGGTGAAAAATTCGACATAGATTTAGGGATGAGGGTGGAAACATGAGTGTTTTCAAGGTAAGGGCAAGAGTGTAACCCTTGACTGTGATGTAAACACCCACAAAGTAAGGTATTTGGAGGCATTTGCAAACGTTTCCAATAAGTTGATGCCCCATTTTACACACTGGAAACGACTGCAAAAATAGGTTGGTGGGTGGCTACACCTGCCGCCGTGTAAACTAGGAAACGTGGATTAAATCCCAGCCTTTGCTCAACACCTTGTGATTCTGGGCAACTCACTTAATCTCCGGGTGCCCAAAATAGCTTTAAAGCTCTCCAGCCAGTTTGCGTTATATTAAAGGGCGTAAATGAGGTGTGGAAAGTCATCCATCTCCCGTTTACTTGCAGGAGGAGGGGTAGAGGAGGGTTTGTTCCACAGAGAAATGTGTTTTTCCTGTAGAGAAAAATGTTACTTACGAACTATAAAGAAGTAGATTTCCTGCTGGCAGAATATCGCTGGTTTGGGAATTGGTGTTCACAGGAAAACATTAATTTCCTAGATTTAGGTGTCCAGGCTGTGTGGATTTTTTGAAATTTGTTAAAGCTGAAATGTAATCAAATTGTCAGAGGAAGCCGACGCAGTAGATTTACAGCTTTTAAAACATCTGTGTGACACGGGCCCATTGAGAAGTCAATTATGGATAAAGAATTAACCCCCACCCCTAAGGCTTTAAAAGGCGGCTTCCTGTTTCCAAGCACGTGCTTCTTATCACTCCATTTCCAAGTGCTTGGAGCTGATAACATTTGATCTCCAGTTTCCTCCTCCAACACCAACAACAGCCTCAGCAGCGCGCTGCACCCACTGCATTTCCAAAAGGCGAGTCTCGGAGTGAAGGGCCAGGAACTCATGGGTAGGCACTGGCGGCTCTTAAAAAAACACTGGGGTGCATAATACATTAAAACAAACAATCATACATACATACATACACACACACATACATACATTATAGTATTACATTACATAAAAAATTTCAAGAAAGAAAAATAAAAGTTTAACTTACCTTTTCTTGAACGATAACCCCGATGCTCTCCAGTCTTCTCCGAGGACAAGGTGACGTCAGAAAGCCAACTACCTCATCCAATCCAGACTCTGCTCTCATTCTGCCTGAGTGAAGTGTCTGGATTGGCTAGAACAGGCTGCTTCAGCGCTCCAAACGGCACTGGAGGCCTGTGCCTGCTCTCCAACATAGCTGTCTTAGACAGCTGGGTTGGAGAGTTTGCATTGCGCATGTCGCTTTGGCCGTAGCAAGGTAGCCGGCAAAACTTACATGTGCCTTTAAAAGAGGCACCGCCCTGGGAACGCCACGCCGCCTGCCCACCAGACTACAAAAATAACTTGTAATCTGGCAGGCGGTGGTGAGTGGAGTACCGGCTGCCCCCATACCGCCGAAACTTGTATTCGGGCCCATAGTATCATAATCCATTTTTATTACAACATTTTTATGATTGTTACAGAAATCTTAAACATGCACCACAATAATGGCATTTGTAGGGTACCATTGCCATTTGGGAGATTACAGGTCAAATAATAGGCTTTCTCCCAGGAGTTTGTTTTCCATGTTCAGGCAGTAGGGTTCCTAACGTTTTGCAAAAGCGCATGACTAGCAAAGAGGGCACAGTTTCACAATTCTCACTGTTCCTGTTTTGGAGGGTTCACTTCATACTGCCAAGGTTTTTGAGATGTTTATGGTTACATAACTCAATTAAAGTGAATAGGACCATTGACAATGGCCATGGGTAAGATTGTGCTTCAGATGGCGGGACTCACACTCCGTGAGAGAGACTGTACTTCAAGGAGTGTAACTCACATCAGATGAGAAAGACTGTCACTACGGTGTGGGACTCACAGAAGTCGGGGATATCGCAGGCTGTAAGTCACACCCAGTGAGTGAAACTATGATCCAAGATATGAGAGCCATACTAAATGTGAGAGAGTGTGCACAAAGGCATAAGGCTCACACTCACTGTAAAACTGCACACTAAGGTGTGGCACTCACTCCCAATGAGGAAGGGATAAAAAATGTGGAACTCAAACCAAACCAGTGGACTTGTTCACAAAGGTGTAGGACTCGCACCATACGAGTTACACTGTGCATCAGGAAGCGAGATATACATGCTCAGATTGTGTTGTCCTTGCATCATGCATGATGTTGCAAGGGCAACGCAATCCTTAAGTCGGATTTGCCAAGCAACGCAAGGCAACAGTGCGTGGCCCTGCACTGCTTGGCATATCTGGAGTAATGCAAGGTCAGTGCAATTCCCTACCTTGCGTTACTTTTCCTTGGGAAGGCGTTCCATGAGTGAAATGTGGGTGTTCCCACTCATCCACCCATGGAATCTGGCACATTCCCAGAAATGCCAATACTGTCAAACCTGGGAATGCACCTAAATGCTACGCCTTCCAGACAGAGGTGCAATGAGGAGAAATATCTTTATTTCTTCTCCTTCTTTCCTCTTTCTAAGTGCGCTGCCTCTATGGATTGGTTGTGTGCAGGAAGGTGGCCCTTCCTGCTCAAAACTCAAAAACATTTATGCCTGCAATGCAGACACAATTACACAAGGGTGCCTGTGTTGACGATTTCCGGGACTTAGTGCGGCAGTGCAAGGCGATAAATAAATAGACAGACATATAAACCGATAGATAGATAGATAGATAGATAGATAGATAGATAGATAGATAGATAGATAGATGGATGGATGGATGGATGGATGGATGGATGGATGGATGGATGGATGGATGGATGGATGGATGGATGGATGGATGGATGGATGGATGGATGGATGGATGGATGGATGGATGGATGGATGGATGGATAGATGGATGGATGGATGGATGGATAGATGGATGGATGGATGGATGGATGGATGGATGGATGGATGGATAGATAGATAGATGGATAGATAGATAGATATCTTGCTGCTTTGCACTGCGTCAAAGTTTGATAAATCTGGCCCTCAGAGGGTAAAATAAGACTGTGCTCTGAAAAGTAAACCTCAAACTCAATGAGACTGTTCTCTACGATGTGAGACTCATACTCTAAAAGAAAGACTGGAGAGCAAGGCATGAGTCTTGCGTCTAATTAGAGAGACAGTGTATCGATATGTGAGATTTACACCAAGTAAATGAGGCTGTCCTCCATGAAGGGATCCCCACATCAGTGAGGGACAGTGTTCTTCAAGGTATGAGACATAAATCCACTTATTGACTCTATACTTGTCCTCTCATCTGTCTCTCTGTTTCTTGGAGCCCCTGCTTCCCTTGTGTTCTGCTCTGGTGTGTGTCAGAATAGCAGATCTGAATCCACTCAGGAAATATTGACATGTTTTAAGTGATACGGTTCACGCTTCAGTTTTGCAATAGCCGTCTGGCTACTTTTTCAAGGAACTTCTTTTGGAGAGAGTGGTTATTGTGGGCGGAGTTGGAATGAAGGTTAATATGATGTTGTTTGTTTCTCAACATAACTGTTGCCATTGCTTGCATCGGTGCACTTGGAGCCATGCCCTCATACAAGGACACATGGAGGATATTGACGAAAAATTGGCAAAAACACACCTTTTGTTTTACATCTCCTTGTAAGTAGGCGTTCTGAAGTTCAGTTACGGTTCAGATATTTAATGAGATTATCATATGTTAGTGGGGAACACAAATATTGTTCCACTGTTTTGTAAGTCAGTTAATATACTTTGCTTGGCAGTTTCCACTTCCAGTTTGTTTGCTGATTATTTTTTTACATTGATATTCATAAACAATGAAAATATTATTATATATTACGTAGCTGTGAGATTTATTCTGTATTTGTCAATCACTATGAATGTAATAATAGCTTATATAAATGCATTTATCATGTGTACCGTGTTATTTAATTACTTGTTATACGGTTTAGTGTGTAACTGGAGAGTGTATAATACTTATGGTGGCCTCGTTAATACAATTTTATATAATGAAATAGTTTTCTAAATGCAGGCACAGAATCACAGAAACACAATGGCACTTTTGCTAAAAACAGGGTGCCCCTCGAAATATGTGGCCCCTGTTTTCTGGCCCACTAGTTGCAAGGTATGAGATATAAATCCAACCCAAATCCAGGCCTGCTGGCGGGAGGAGGCACAGTTTACGATAAGCGGGCACACGCCCACTCAGTGGCGGCTTCTCCGCTATGGCGAAGGAGTGTCGTCCCCCCTGCCAGCCTCAAAACATACCAAATAAAACGATAATAAACCGGATTTATTATCGTTTTCTTTACTGAGTCTTGGGGGTCGGGCCATCTTGGGGGCAGTGCAGTCATGAGAGGAAGTAGTGGGCACCTCTACTATGCGGTAGATGAAGCTTGGAATGCTGGCCAGAAATATTTCTGTTCCTTTTCAGCATTTCCACAAACTGTAAACCCACAGCACATTTTACGTATGCATAAATTTGTTTTATTTATCTGTGCCTACTGAAAGTGAATTTTTTTTAAGCGTAGATTGAGGCATTTTGTTGTGAAGACTCTTCCTCTCCCCTTAACCCCCATTGTAGCAGTGCCAATATTTGTCCACCATTTTGTGTTAAACGCTCCTGCTTTGGCATGCCACTGATATTACCTCGCATCAGATTCCATTTCCCTTCTAAGCAAGACTTCAATAAAACATTGGGTTGATTAATCGATCATGGTATCTGTATATGCTGCTTATTTATCTTTGTAAATAACTCTTTCACAGTGTCAAAATTAGATAATATTCAAATTAAGAATCAAATTGCTTTTTCCAATTGCAAAGTAATTTCTGGTGTGAAGGGATTCACAGACCCACTAGCCTCAGAAATTATTTTACTGTCTGATCATATATGGAGGAGCGGCGGGCCCTTGGTGAGGGGGTGAGGCTATAGAGAGTGGGGGCCCCTCTTTCAATGCCCAAACAGGCACACTTACATTACCCAAGAGCAAGAACAAAAGCATCTTGAGTCACCACTTGTTCTGGAGAGATTTAATTGGACGCCAGCCACAGAGGAATGAAGGCCGTAGCCGACTGGATGAAGGACAGCAGACTGAAGCTGAACTCAGACAAGACAGAGGTCCTCATTCTCGGACCCACCCCATCAGCCTGGGACGACTCTTGGTGGCCCACATCACTAGGCACAGCCCCGGAACCCACGGACCACGCACGCAACCTGGGGGTCATCCACGACTCCACTCTCTCCATGACCAGGCAAGTCAACGCCGTCCCCGCGTCCTGCTTCAACACCCTCCGTATGCTCCGCAGGATCTTCAAATGGATCCCCCTCGACACGAGAAAAACCGTTACCCAGGCCCTCATCTCCAACAGACTCGACTACGGGAACGCCCTCTACTCAGGAACTACAAACAAGCTCCTGAGACGACTCCAACGCATCCAGAACGCCTCGGCCCGACTCATCCTCGACGTCCCCCGCTGCAGCCACATCACACTCCACCTGAGAGGCTTGCACTGGCTCCCTGTCACCTTCAAGCTCCTGATCCACGCACACAAAGCACTGCACAACACCGGACCCACCTACCTCAACAACCGACTCAGCTTCCACACCCCCACCCGAAGCCTCAGCTCAGCCAACCTCGCCCTCGCCACAGTCCCTCGCATCCGAAAAAACACAGCCGGCGGCAGATCCTTCTCCTACCTCGCCGCCAAGACCTGGAACACCACGACATCTTACGACAGACCCAGGACCTGCTGGCCTTCAGAAGACTCCTCAAGACCTGGCTCTTCGACCAGTAGCACCCCCCCCCCCTCCCCAGCTCCTTGAGACCCTCTCGGGTTTGTAGCACGCTTTACAAATGCAGTGATTGATTGATTGATTGATTGACTGTGCAGGGGTTCCAGCTCACCATGTGATAGTGGCTCTTCGCCATGTCCAGTGTGATGAGTGAGGAGACAATGCAGTACCTTGTGAGCGAGGCGGCCAACTTTCAGGGTAGGAAATTGCATAAGGTCTGACATTATGTAAGTTTCTGTAGTTATTTGAGAACATGGCAAGCTCGCCACCTCCCCACCCTAGTGCCCAAAATACAAGTAGCAGTATGTGAAATGGTGTATTAATTTGCCAAACGTAATGAATTTCTATGTTTGAAAGCTTTATTAAAGAGTTGATAGCAAAAGAAAGATATCAGCATACATTGCAATAATACAGAAACCATTGAAAAGCTCAACACTGCTAATATCACTGTTAGAAACCCACAACGCATTTTAAGAGAATTTTAACATTGAGGGAGGCAATGGGAGGGATAGGATAAGGGAGGAAAAGAGGGGGAAAGGGAAAGGAAGACCTAAAGATAATAATATAGACCATACATTATCTAATAATTACGACACATATTCAAATCGTATAAATCAGCGATGCAAAATTACCATCATAAAACAAGCAATAATATTAAACAAAACACATACTGGATAGCAAAAGGAGAGAATTCCTGACGTTCAAGGAGGTTTAAAATTTTCTGCATTGAGACATATAGGTTTCTTTAGGGCTAAACAGTCCAAATACGTGGTAAGAGGCAACCAGAAACAATCAACATTACGAACAGGTTTACAAGTGGAGGCAAAGGAGACGTCCAATCTGTGAAAGTGGCATAATGAATTCCACCAGCCTTGTAAGGAAATAGAAGCTAGAGATTTCCAGTTGGAAGAAATATGTTGGAAGGCAAGCGCAAGCGTCAGGTCAAAGAGACCGTGTAGATGAGCAGGGAGATTCAAGGAATCAGAAAGGCTACCCAAAAAGAGAAAAGAGTGTGTGAAAGAGGAAGGGAGAGGGAAGATACGAGAGAGGCATGACCACACTTTCCCCCAAAAGGTAGAAACAACTGGGCACAGAAAAAACATGTGGAAAAGGTCAGCATCAGAAGAGCCACAAGTCCAGCATTTAGAGTCAGAGGAGGGAGAAAAGCGGGATAAAGAAAGGGGAGAAAGGTAGAGCCTGTGATACAGATAAAATAAGGATTGAGTAAGTGAAGCAGAGCGGGAAATTTTTAAAGATCTGGACCACAGCTTATCCCAAAGAGCAATCGGCCAAGTACAACAAAAATCCGTTTCCCAAGAAAGCTCCACTTTAGACTTGACACGATTAGGATTAGGAGATACAAAAGATTTATAGATGAGAGATGCTTTAGGGAGCGTAGCAAGGATATTAAGAAGAGAAGGAGGAGGTGACGATGATGATGAGGAGGGAAGAGAGTAATAACGATCGAGGATAATTGCCATGAGGGTTGTGAATTTCCGGAGAAAGGAACGAGGGCACCGAAATAAAAGTTGAAATTGGGGAAAAGAGCAAGGGGATACACCGTCAAAAAGTTGGTTGACCCACATTACGCCCCTTACCCTCCACGCTTTCCAAAAAATGGGTCTATTTTTGAAAAGAATAAGAGAGTTATACCAAATAGGAGAATTTAAGAAGGATGTATGTGTGACCTCGGAGGAAAGAACCAAAGGACTTAAAAGAGAAGAGGTATGTTTGAATAGGGGGCAAAGAGAGAAAGGATTCCTGGCAGAGAATCGCATCACCTCGGCAAAGGAGAAGGGTAATAGTAAAGATTGTTCAATGAGAAGCCAAAGGGGTGTGAAAGGAGAAAGAGTTGATGAGATCCATCTCGAGGCTTGACGTAGAGAAAAGGATCTATGATAAAGACGGAAATCAGGGAAATTAACCCCACCATTAGATTTAGGCTTGCGGAGGGTGGCAATAGAAATTCTGGATTTCTTGCCTTTCCAAAGAAAACGAGAAAGAAGAGAATCAATTTTTTAAAGTAAAATGTAGGGATATGAACCGGTAACATAGAGAAGGTATAAATTAAAATAGGGGCAATCATCATTTTAATTGAGTCCAAACGACCCCACCAGGAAAGAAAGGGGGGATTCCAGGCTGAGAGCGACTGATCAATCCTGGAAATAACTGCCGACAAATTCAATTTAACCGAGGATGAGATGGAATTGGAAAACAGAATGCCAAGGTACTTAATCTTGGAGCTACTCCAGGCAAAACTAGTAGCAGAGAAAAGATGGGGGAGACAGGATGAGGTGAGAGGGAGAATTTCGGTTTTGTCCGAGTTGATCTTATAACCGGAAACCAAAGAAAAGGAGTGAAACTCGGATAACAAGGGGGGAACGGAGGACTCAGGGTCAGAAATAAATAATAAGATGTCATCCGCATAGGCAGAAATTTTCAATTGATTAGAGCCATATGGGAAACCAGAAATGGAAGAGTTATTGCGAATGGAGGATAAAAAGGGTTCGAGAGATAAGACAAAAAGAAGTGGGGAGAGAGGACAACCTTGGCGAACACCCCTCTGAAGATTAAAAGATGGGGAGAGTTGTCCATTCACAAGTACCGAGGCCTTGGGGGCAGAATATAGGAGAGAGATAAGGGATATAAATTTGGGACCAAAGCCATGCCACCGCAACGAGGCAAACAAAAAAGACCAGTCAACCCTGTCAAAGGCCTTCTCTGCGTCAACAGAGATAGCAGCAAGAGGGGTCGAAAGTGAGGGAGCTTTATTTAGGACGTTAAGAAAAAGGCGAGAGTTGTCTGAAGTAAGCCTGCCCTTACGAAGCCACATTGCTCTTTGCCAATGAGGTGAGGCATAAGGGGGTCTAGGCGCATTGCAAGTAATTTGGCAAAGATTTTGTAGTCTACATTGACTAACGAAATCGGTCGGTAATTTTTACAAAATTGGTGGTCGCGACCTTCTTTGGGGATCAGACAAATGGTAGCATCTTGAAAAGTGCCTTTAGCCTTACCAGATGAGGAAAATGATTGAAAGAGGATTAAAAGTTTAGGCAGTAAAATGTCTGAAAAATGCAAATAAAATTCCACAGGAAAGCCGTCAGGGCCAGGGGTTTTGCCTTTAGTAAGGGCTGACAAGGCTGCAGAGATTTCATGGAGAGAGAGATCGAGGTCAAGGTCCGGAAAATTCAGGTGAGAATTAGACGGTGTAGGGAGCTTCTCAAAATAACTCTGAATAAGGGAAAGAGTGGGAGGACACTCTGGGGTATAGAGATTCTGATAGAACAATTGAAACTGCTCAAGGATTTCTTTGTCTTTGTGGAGAAGACTGCCAGCAGAAGAATATATAGAGTCTATAAGGATGCGCTCCTTACGGGATTTAAGATAATTGGCCAAGAGCTTACCAGATTTATTGCGACCTCCGCAATACCGTGCACTACTGCGAAGAAGAATCGAAGAAGCATTATCCGTGGTTAATTTGTTGAATTCTAGCTTAGCTCGCAGGAGATCCGGTGACATAAATTTATCAGAAGAAGTGTAGAACTGGTGCTCCAGAATTTTTATATGGGCCAGGGAGGATTTCCGCTTTTGAGTAAACTGTTTCTTCTTCCGAGAGACAAAGTCAATGATGAAACCCCTCGCAGAGGCTTTAAAGGAATCCCACAGAGTGTGGGAAGAAATACTAGGGTCTGAATTAAGAGAAAAAAATTCCTCAACGAAAGAGCGAAAAGAAGAAGAAAAATTGGGATCAGTAAGAAGTGCACTGTTAAAGCGCCAACGGGAAGGTTTAGGATGTGGTGGGAGTAGGTCAAAATCTGTCACGATGGGAGCGTGGTCCGAGATGACAATAGGTTCAATGGAAGAAGACAGAACATTCTGAGATAAAGATTTAGAGAGGAAAATATAGTCAAGGCGAGAGAAAGATGAGTGAGGAGGAGAGAAAAAGGAATAGTCCAACGTGTCAGGGTGTGAAAGACGCCAAGAATCGATAAGGTGTGATTGTGAAATAGTATTAAGAAATTGTTTGTGGGGTTTGTGTGGTGTGAAACGGGCTGTGGATTTACGGTCAAGGAACGGATCAACAATCTGGTTGCAATCACCACCAAAAACAAATGATACATCCTTATATTGAACACATTTCTCTGTAATCAAAGGCCAAAAAGAACAGTCTGCTTGTACAGGCCCATAGACATTAAAAACAGTCAGAGGAATAGAGTTTAGCAGTAATTTGGCCAGTATCCAACGACCTTCAGAGTCCGTCTCCTGGGACAGAACCGTACATTTAAGCCTCTTGTGACAGAGGATAGCAACTCCATTCTTTTTGTTGTCAGAGGGTGAAAATAAAACTGTACCCACCCAACTTCTTTTTAACTTCAGAGATTCAACATCATTAAGGTGAGTTTCTTGCAAGAGAGCAATATCTGGACTGTAGGAGGCCAAATGGGACAAAACTCTCTGCCGCTTAATAGGGTTAATAAAACCTTTTACATTCCAGGTAATAACTTTGAATTAACAAATAACATAGAATCAAATAGGACAGAAGAAGTAAAGAAGAAGAGGCATACGCAAAGGACAAGTCGAATAGAAGAAAACTTTGAGAAGTATCGATAAAGTAGGTTGAGAAAAGAAGGAAAGAGGTAAAGAGAAACAAAGGAGAATCGGAATTGATCAACCAGTACAGGGGAGAGAAAAGGAAAACGGAAGCGGGAAAGGAAAGTAAGTACAAGGAGAGACAGCACATATCCCAGAGGGATGACTGAGGAAAACATACCTGAGGGGAGTACGAAATAGGACAACGGGGAAATGGCGACACTCAACGAGACAGATCCCCCAAGATGGGAGACCAGGCCGGACCGGATCACACCGGAACAAAGAACATAACCGAAGAGCCAGGTGGAGAGGAAGTCGGTCCATCTAAATAAATGAATAAAGAATGAGTAACATTTGAGAACATGAAGACATACTATGACGATCAAAGGGTGAAAATTCAAGAGCGACACATAAAAGAAAGAACTGAGAAAGCGAAGAGCAGAGAGGTCAAAAAGGATTGTTGAAGGACAAAAACTAGACACAATTATTAGACAGAGGATAGGGGGAGTTTGAAGTTAGAAACATGGGAGTAAGAAAGTAAATTATAATCTAATACGGAGAAAACTAATAAACGGAAACAGAGACAGGGACAAAAATGGATGACCTGTAAGGGAAGCAAAAGTTAGACATTTCAAGTAATCTGAAAGTGTAAAACAATTAAACAATCAGCCACAAGAAGAGGAAGAGGTCTCCATAGCAGAATTAGAACGGACATGAATGACATTTTTGAGTTCAGCAGGATCCTGGAAGGTCCAAGTTTGATTCTGGTACATAACTTTGAAAGTGCACGGGTGAAATAAACCAAATCTAGCACCAAGGGACCTCAAAGGAGCTCGCAGAGACAAAAATTCCTTCCGACGAGAGGCAGTAGCATTTGAAACATCTTGGGAAAGATATACTCTCTGACCCAACCAGGAGATCTGACGCTTGGCTCTGGAAGCTGAAAGAACAGAGAGAAGATCTGTGAACTTCAAAAAAAGGATAATGACTCCCCTTGGCTTGGTTGATGTAGACGAGCGAGGACCAAGTCTATGCGCTCTCTGAATATTGAGGGAAGTGGTGGACGGCATATCCAAAAGCTTAGGGAGAAAGGAGGAGAAAAAGAGCACAGGGTCGTCCCCTTCTAAAGATTCCGGTAAACCATAAATACGGAGGTTGTTCCTCCTGTTCCTGTTTTCCAATTCCTCCGTGTGCTGCTGTAGCGCCAGAACAGATTTTTCTAAGGAGGAGACCCTCTGGGAAGTAGAATGAAGGTCCGAAACCTGTTGTTCCACAACTGTAACTCTGTTGTCCATGGACGACCATTTCTACTCAAGAAGCTGCATCTTACTATTGGTCTCCTCAACAAATGGCCGAATTTCCTCAAAAAGCATCTCCATGGAAATAGGGGATGATGGCTTCTCTGACGAAGAAGCATCTTGTTTGAGACGCTTAGAAGATGATGCTGACGGAGGTGAGGACTTGTTTAAAGGCGGCTGTGTTGAGGAGGAGCGAGGGAGGGTTACTCCCGCCATTGGTGCTACCTTGGGAGGAGAGTCCGCCGTTGAGTGAGGTGAAGAGGTTACCACAGGAGAGTTCCCCGAAGGGGTAAAGACAAATTTTGGATTGCGTAACTTGCCCATAGAAGCCAGTCAGAAATGACAAGCAGCAAGCAAGAGGACGACTATGGGGTAAGACCAAAAAAGTGAAGGTATTCAGTCGCATAAGGGTGAAGCAGTAACCATAGGAGAGCTTGTGGAGTAAATAAAGAAATGTTCCAGAATAAACAGAGACAAGCCAGTGCCAGACTAAGCAAAAATGAAGAGTGCAGGGTCAGTAACCAACCAGGTCCTGGACGCCCCCCGTCAGAGGCAGTGATGAGCGTAATCAAAAGGAGGCAGGAACATGGCGAGAAAGTCAATTATCAGAGATTACCTCATTCCAGCCACGTGAGGCAGCACAGGTAATAAGATGTCCATGTGGCAGGGCAGTGTCCAAAAAAGGATGAAACAGCATCATTCAGGAGGCGTAGAACCCTAAAAAAAGGGTAATGTGGAGCAAATTCAGCCAAGCCAACAGAAAACGAGCATCGCGCCTCAAACAAAATGGCGGCCGCTCTCTGAGGAGAGAACGAACGCGGCAAAAAAAGAGGCAGCCCGGCCCTAAAAATGCATCAAAAAGCGCTCACCAGAAGCGCGCTGCATTCCCACATGGAAAACCACTGTCCGTGATGGTGAAATGCTCTCCGTAGAAGAACCGGGATAAAGGAGAAGCTCCGGTGCGTCGGAGGTCCCGCGTCAGGCGGCCATCTTGGTCGGCGTCGTGGCCACGCCCCCCAACGTAATGAATTTCTATAACATGTTCACTAAAGAATGCTCTTAAGAAATGATGTGAATTTCTCCAGCGTAATTAACATTTCTTTCACGCCTAATGCAGACTATAATGCTCCACTTGTTTGACACTTTGCCTGACTTTCTTTGTCAGAGTAAAAATAAAAAGAGCTGAATTAACGGAGGCAGAAGCTGGTTCAGGCGGATCTGTCTGGTCCGTGCCTACTATACATTTGGAAATGTCCTCTAAAAATCCATCTTGGAGATTAGATACATTTCTCATGGAGAAAGGGGTGCAAATGTAAGTGAAAGAAGAAAAGTACTACATTAGACACTTCCATGAATACATTTGCACCCGATTTAAGGCATAAATGATCAAATATACTCAAAAACGTAAAGCAAGGCAGATACATTTTAATTGTTCTAGAGGACTACTGTAGTAATCAACTGGTATTAATTACATATAAGAGCATATATACAAAACTCATGGAATAAAAGATTGCTTCATGTTCACCTTATGTTCTATTCCAATCTTTTAGACAATGTAAGTATATATTTATATTTTTAGTTCCTTTGTTCTAGTTCATTGGAGCCCTTGTACTGCTCATAGGTGTGCACTATAATTCAAAAACGAGAACAACACAGAAGAAAAGATTAAAAATGAAAGCTGGTCTCAAACTTGATTAAATATGACTCATTACAGCATACACAAAATTATTATACACTAACCCATCCTCTTGTGTGCCGATTGGGTGCTCAATATACGCCTCATTTTCAGTTGGCCGCAGCACCTACCAAGGGTGATCTCTCTCCCCTACACTATTTGCCATCTCCATGGATCTTTTGGTCTTCTGTCTTCGCATGGAGGTCGTCTATTGGGGCATCCCACTAAACAGCACCACACACATGGTGTCACTGTATGCCAACTAGTTGTTGCTCTATCTTCGCCACACAACCACCAGTACCGGGGCAATGCAGGCAGCCCGACAGGGCTTCGAAGCAGAAGCAGGTCTCCGGATCAGCTGGACAAAGTCATACATCCTCCCTTTGTGCAATGACGCAGCCCCCCAGGAGATACTATTCAGTGATTTCACTCTGGTTTGGGTGGGGACAAGGGTCTGATACCTTGGAATCCACCTCGACCATCACGGCAAGACCTGTTTGAGGGCAACCTGAAACGGGAACTCACTGCCCTAAAGTCCCAGACGTGATTCTGGCAGCTTCTACCCTTTGACCTTAGAGGCCAGGTGGCCCTCTCGAGAATGATCGTCCTCCCCTTGTCTTCTATACAATTTTTTTTATATACCAGTCTAGCCACCTTGTTACTTCTTTTGGGAATTTGACTCAATGCTCAGTGAAATACTTTGGGGTGACAAACGACACAGCATAGCCCAAAGCAAACTACATCTACTAGTGGGGTGCAGCGGTTTGGTCAACCTCTCCTTTGAATTCTATTATCTTGCTGCCCAACTTCTTTTTTTTATTTTTTTTTTATTGGGTTCTTGGCAATCCATTAGAGCAAATAAAACAGTTTGTCACACATAGACAAAATGCTGGATCAAAACATAGTACATCAACAAAAAAGAAAGAGCAAGAGACCCCCACAAACCATATATAAAAAGAGTTCAGCAATTTAAATTATAATAACGAATATCGAAATATATCTGTCTCATTCAAAGGATAACTTTAGTCAAAATAAGATTCCCAAATTTGGGTAAATTTACGCAGTGCCCCGATCCTCTGTGCGAATATAAATTCGGATTTCCTGACTTTCTTAATTTTTTGATACCATTCATCCACAGTTGGGACAGTTTCTGTCTTCCAATATTGAAGAATCAGTGATCTGGCCACTGCTACCAAAATATACAAAAGTTTCGCCATAGAGTCAGGCAAATTTAACTCAAGGTCCAATCCGAATATAATTAAATTTTCATATCTAGTGATCGTAAAATGTAAATGAAGAGAAAGCAAAGAGAACATTCCTTTCCAAAATGACTTAACTTCAGGGCAAGAAGCCATTATATGAGACCAGTTAGCCAGGTCCGGTTGTGTGCATCTAAAACAAATAGACGACGAAGTGCTATACATTTTAGCCAAAATTGCAGGAGTGTAATATAAAAGCCACTTACTAAAGAAAAGCATTTGTCGCCAATTGGCACCTCTCAAAACCGTAAAATTAAATTTATTTAAGGTTTTCCAAAAGTTATCAGTTATTTTAATGTTTTCCTGCTTTTCCCACTTTTTTATTGCTTTGGCGCTTAAATCCTCCTCCCTACTTTGTGCTAAACTTTTCCTCCATTTTCCAGGATTTTTAAAAAGTGGGGACCAAAAAAGGTCATTTGTTAAATGTGACAGTTGACTATTTTGTGCTAAATCGAGTTGAGCCAAAGATTTATACAATAGAGCATATGAACCCATAAGAAGAAAGTTTCCACGAATTAAAGTTAACATCTCATCAATAGTCAACCATATTCCATCTTTCACAAAGCTCGACAAAGTTGTAAACCCAGCTCTGGCCCAATTATGTATAATTTCTAACCCGATATTAATCCCGAATCCCAGAACAGCGTCCCTCAGTGGAGTTATTAAGCTCAGAAGAGGAAGAGAGTACCTTTTTAGCATGACTTCACGTTTTTTAAAAAACCAGCTCAGGACCTTATATCTGACTAATTTGGGTGATTTAAGTATCGAAAGAGGAGAAGGAATTTTGGTCTCTTTACAAATTAAGTCGAAAAAAAAGTTTATAAATAAAGCAACTCTAGGTATTGAGTGTTTAAATCTTGAGAGATACTGTGCAAAATAGGCGTAGTAGTAGTCTTTCAAATTTGGCAGACCAAGACCTCCTTGTTCTTTATCTGCATATAAGGCGTTAATAGCTATTCGAGGTTTTTTTCCCGCCCAGACAAAAGCTGAAAATAAAGATTCCACTTTTGAAAAAAAAGAGCCTGGGAGAGAACAAGAGATAGTAGAAAACAAAAAGTTAAATAAGGGAAGTACTGACATTTTAATTAATGCCACCCGGCCCATTCTGGGTCCTTGCTGCCCAACTTCAATGGGCGTCCCATTTGCAGGCAGGCAAGAATCTCCTTTAAACCATCACGCACTGGATATGGTCCCTTACCCCTCTATATCATCGATCGGCTCCTTCGGCCCTACATTAAACAGCATCACTCCTGGTCCCTACATGTATGAGTAGACTGGAAATGTCTCGCCCCAGCTTTTCGCCTTATGCAACATACACTACCATCACAAGGACTTCCAAAAAGCACTGGGTCCTTTACGGTAGATGACCTCTCAACCTGGCACGACATATCCATAGATAGAGTGGGCGCCATTTTTCAGGACCACAAGCTGCTCACCTTCGACTAGCTCTGTCACGATTACGAAATCTCTCCAGGTCAGTTCCTTCTAGATGGACAGATGTTAGCTACATGTCCACTACTATTGCACACAGTAGTCGAGAAACCCCATGCCCATGCTGTCATAAACACACTCCACACCATGGATGATTGGCGTCACTTGAGCACATGGCTATATATGGCCACCAGGGAACATGTAGGGTTCTCATTGACACCCCTTTGTCAGACGTGGGTAGAAGACTTTGCATGCCCCCTCCAGTGGAATAAGGCTCTGGAGTCTCCACAACGTATCTAATGCAATGCAGGATTAAAAAATATGCAGTAGAGGATTCTCCAAAGGGTCTACCTCATGCCACCCAGACTGAAGTGCATATTTCCCGGAGTACACCCTACTTGCCCCGGAAGTCAATCCATCACAGCTGATCTCCAGCCATGTTATGGTACTGCTTCTCCCTAACTCACTATTGGCACACTATACACAACACCTTGGCCCTAGTTACTAAGCTTACCACTCTCAATACATGGGAACGACTGCCCTGGGGCGCATGGGACAAATCACAGAGTATGAGTAAGATTCACAAAATTGGCCCTACTACTGGCCAAGAGGACCCTCCAGTTACAGTGCAGATCTAGCCAACCTCCACCTTCCTCCCAGTGGCACCAGGTGCTACTCGATGGGTAGAAGCTGAGAGCTCAGCTCAACATTGCAAACAAGCCTGACAGCTTCGTAAATGTTCTATAGCATCGGCCTGGGGCACTATGCTTACTCAGTTTCGGGAACTGATGTATGAAGAAGCCACCCCCCTCACACGAGACTCACAACCAGATTAAAAACCCTCCCTACACCTGGCCCTTTGGCCTTACCCACTAGTCCACAGTGCAATGTAGCGCAACTCTTTACGGCCACCCTCCTAGAGGCAGGCACAGTGCCGCAGGCAGAAACTACCGGTGCCACTACACCCAATAAACCCCCTCCCATACAGGATTCCCCGAACCCCCTACCCTCGCTCGAGCTGTTGTTTAGTTGCCCTCCTTCTCCCACAGTTCCTCTCTCTCCCCTGTCCTCTTTGTCCCCCAGCTGTTGCTTAGAGGTTCACATCCTCCCCTACCTCGCTTAACGGTCGCAACCCTTCCCAATCACTGACATAGAACACACAGTAAACAGCTACATGCACCAGGACCCAAACCAGGCATGGTGTCATTGCTCAATTGTTTTCTCGCAAAAGTTAAATGTGTAATATTGTGTGGAATAATCAAAGTCTAAGCTCCTGCACTAAGCTGGTGGTACTTATTTCTCAACAATGACTATGTCAATCATAATAAGCATATGTTAACTGTTTCTATGCAATGATAATTTCACATACCACATTGTAAAGAAAGAAAACCTCAATAAAAAAGAGTTTGGAAAAAAATGAAATAAGACTTGTTACCTCTGTGTGATAGACAATGATTTGAAGTCTTAACATCAATGTCTTTATTAAAATGGCAATTATATCTGTCATCTCGAATACCTGCAGTGCAGCTGTATTTAATTAACAAACCTTCAGTGCTTTAAAGAGAGCCACCACAACAGTAACTACTTTCACAACACCGCAATACCTCAAGGTAAGCGGGGGTTTCTCAATAGAGCTGGCAGTCCACCGTAAGGCAAGCATAGGCCCTGGACTCCATGATCCGGGTCTAAATGACGTGTCTCTGGACCCTGCCATTGCACTTGTTTCTGTCCTCTTCTTCTTCCTCTGCCTCTCCCCCTGCCTCTGTTCTGAAAAGGAGGAGGCGCATTAGGGAAGAATGGTTGCTGGAATCGCAGATGTGGGCCTAGATATGCTGGGCACCACATGGGGCCCTGTTGAGAGTAAGGTTGTTGGGAATATCCGTACATGGGTGGCATCGGTGGTGGAGGGAGGAGTCCTGGTTTAGTGGTGTTCCTTCTCCAACTACTGTTGCTAGAGTTGCTGTACATTGAACGGCCTGAATTAGCTGATGACGTAGAGCCATCATCTGAAGCTGCATCGCTATCTGATGGTCTATGGTCTTCCTTAGTATAGGGGTATATTTCCTCTCTGTCGAATCTTTTGATGTCCTTCTGTAATTTCGACACTTTTTGCTGTAGAAGGTAATCCCGATGATCCGTCATTTCTGCATTTATCTCGGCTAGACGGGTCTTATAGGCAGTGATGCTAATCCCGGTTTTTAACCCATTCTCCGCAATGTTAATTTTGATGATCAATGCCTCGGAGAGGCATTTAGCTGTGCCAATTATCAGGATTAGCCAGTCACAGGTGCATTTCCATGCGATCTGGCTCCATTCTTTGCGAAAGATAAGGTCTTTCAGAAAAATTCTGGGTGCCGTGCGGACAATCAGGCCGTTAGGTGCTGCGTTTGCTCGTAGGTATTCCGTCATGATGGTACCGTGCATGGCAATTTTGACTTGTAGTTTAACCTGTCAAGGGTGCCACCCCCCTCTCATTAAAAGTATCCTGTGAGCAACCCTTAGACATTTTTAGATATCACGTTGCACACACCACTGCACCACTATTGTTTTTAGGACCCATACCACACTCCCGCATGCACCATACGGCGTTTTCTCTCAAAAGATCTCCGCCAAAGTGACCCTTCGCGGGACCCGTAGGGCATTGCAGCGCCAGCCCGACGAGGAGCAAAACGCCAGATGATGAAGCATGATACCTCTCGGGGTGTGTGAGGGCAACAAGAGAAAAGCTCTGCTTTTCCCCTCGACACTTGGGTCTCGTCCAGCCTAGGACCCTCTTTACATACCTTTTTCTCCTCCTTTCTACTCTTATGGAACAGTGTCTCCTTATTTGATTGACATAGTTGATACACGGAGCACAGACACTGGACCACAACAAGCTCCTGCCCCCTTCTCTCTATATAGATGTTGCATGAAACAAACACATTTCTCTGCAAAGTGTCTGTAATAGACTCACACACATCACCCACATTAAAAGTAAATTAAAGCAAAACGCTATTTACATCAATCTGCTTAAGGATTATTCAAGGTCATCAGGGAAAGACTCTCTGCAGAACAGAGCTGGCTCTATCTGGGGGCCCCCTGAGTGGCTGGGGCTCTGAGCCAGAGCCCACTTTGCCCATGGCTTAAAATGTGTCTGTTGGCCGGCCCTACAAGAGAGTAGGGCTGCCGGAAAACACAATGTCACAGGGGCACAGTGTTCCAGCCAGCACTTTATTTTAAACCTACAGTTTAGATCTTGCTTTCACCCAACTAGACTAAAATATCACATTCTAAAGGATCATAAAAGTAGAGCTCATGACAGACACCCGGTGTCCCTTGTGGCATAGAGTCATGTGGCCCTTACTCACAATTTAAAAAAGTATGTTGCTCTACATACAGTGTGAAAAACAGCAGACCTGGATACAATATACACATAGGATGAAGCTGAAAGTTGAGCTGGAGTGAGTCAACTCTTGGTTCTTCATTCAATATTCAAGCCAAAGAAAACAATAATATGGACTTCTGCTTACATTTTTTTTTTCACTTCCATAAATGTGCATCCGGAGGCAGTTTTTTCATCACTCTTAAGTGATTGTTTACCCAAATGTTCCATTGTTCATGGCAGAGTGACATTCCTGCTTATTCCTAAATCCCTTTGTGAATTATTCATAATGTGCAGCTGCCACCACACAGCGAAGAACCAAGGCTATTCTGCAGAAAGTTGCAAAGTTACTAATATCCATGATGCAGACTTATCCAGGGCAGTTTAGTCATTTCTCCCAGTGACAGAGGAAGAGTGAGTAAGAAAAGAAAAAAAAAGTTTTCCCATCTGATTAATGATAGGAAGATTTAAGCCATCTGGTGCTGCTAAATGTACCTGTTTTGTGTTGGGGTGGAGGCGGGGGAGGTCATTTATTCAAACTCCCAAAGCAAAACAACATTAAAGAAGTTAATGGCACATAAGGGGCTCATTTATCATTGCATGTTTTCTGTAATTATTCATGAAATTGTAACTTAAAAAAGAGAACTGGAACAAAATACTTGAGCTCAGTGTTTGTATAATGTGCTGCCCTGCCAAACAGCAAGTCTATTGCGGATCCAGTTACTGAGCTTAGAGCTCCAGGTGGCACTTTGAGCTCTTGACTATATCAATAAGCAAGAGGCCAGAAAGGGACAGAAATTACCAGAGGATTTGGGAAGCAGATAGGGCAATCACTGTGGGGAACTTGCATTTTTTTGCTTGAAAGCATCATTTGAGACTTGGGTGTTTCACTACTTATGGCTTAATTGTGAGGTAAACAAGTGACTACGAAGGGCCTTATCATAAGTGGCTCTGTAATTTCAATGAGGTTGGTCACCGTCCACTTCAAAATTATGAGTTCCACCATTCAACTTCACCTGGAGATTTCGGCTGCTAAAACAATTACTGATTATCCCTGGTAATTCCTACATCTCTAAACGGACTCTTATGGTCCCACTTATGATTCACAGTAACTCCACTCCACCACAGTTACTGATGCCCCCCACCGCTCCATTGGTAACTCTAGAGGGTGGAGTTACATAGTATGAAAATGAAGACTTTGTAATGTTGCTCTAAGTAAAAAAGCCATCGAAGACATTTTAAGGACTGTGCTGGGGAGAATTTTCTGAACTATTAGTCACTCACCATTGCATTCTCCCAAATGTGTGAATGCATTTAATCCAGAAGGAAGACACCATATCACAATGAAGTACTTCTATTCTAGAACTTTTGGAATGAGATTCTAAAATTTAGGAGTAATATTCAATAATTAAGAAGCATTCCTGAAAAGCTGGTCTAAAATCTTGTAAAGGGGTCTGCTGCCCCAGAATGGTGTTCTGAAACTACAAAAACAAGGAGAAAAACTCAGAACATATGTTGAAGTACATGACGTAACTGTTTCACTTCTGGAGCCCTTGGGGGCCAGAGATGCCAGATCTTGTTAGTGGGAGCCACATCCCTGTTGCTGGTTTTGCTATTTGTGTGACCTTCATATTGTGTCTTACTGGACGTGAGCCTGTCTGGAAACACTGGGCCTAATTACTGCATCCACAAGATTCAGACGGTGCATGGGTGAAATGATACAAAAGCCTGTCATTGTACGTCTGTAAACCTGCAGCAATTGACTCCTTGCAAATATTTAGAAATCAGAATTTTCTTGTTGAAAGTATGCATGTGAAAATTGTCAATACACGTGCAAATGCACTGGCTATTTTTTCTTCATAGGGAACATTATTTTCCCCAGTGAGACACCTTGGGGACTCACCACATAGGCATTTATGAGTACAGGAAGTAGTGCTCTTTTACACACTCTTATCTGCCTTTGTGAATCGGCCCAAATCTTCCATCTCCCTATTAGCAAACATGAAAAGAGGGCACAGTCTTTCTGTTTGTAGTTATAGCACATGAATGTTTCCTGAGTATGTCCATATTATTCTATATACTGCAAATTGCATTTGAGAATAGTCCCCTTTGGGCTTTGGTTCCTTTCCCATTCGCAACCTGGAAAGGCATTTACTCCTGCAGTTGGCAGGGCTAAATGGCAAACAATTTGATGAGTGAAGGATCAGAGACGGAGCAATAAAACTGCACGAGTGAGTAAGTTTATGGAAGTGCACACATTCAGCGTGTCTTCCAGCCCTGTAGCAGCCACTCACAACCCATGCTCATAGATTTCAGGGTTAGAAAAGTTATTTTCTACTCCAACATTAAGCTATGCACGTGTGAGCCTGACTTGCACAGAAACAATGGTAATTAAATGGACCCACTATGTTAGCGCCAAGAAAACTTTAATAATAATAGGACACTCACTGAGCATCCCCTAAAGCCATCATGAAGGAGAGTAAGTAGTGAACATTGCTCACATGGGCTTATGCGTGTCACTCACCTGTGCCTATGTGTATTAGGAGAACTCAGGGAGAGTAAGGCACAGCTGCATCACGTCACGCTGGGCTAGGCTTAGGGCAGAGCATGCGAGTTTGAGTGAGCACTGCCTTACGTTTCTCCTCTGGAAATGACACCCAGTGTGATCCAGCCCCATCGTACACAAACCTGGGGGCCATTTCACCATACTTTAAAGTAAATGAACAGTCCTGCTATGACAAGTAAAACTTTGCCTTGTGTATGTTGTTTTATAGTTCTATTTCAATCCTAGTGTAGGTTCCTTAATTATTTTTGTCTCCCACGCACAATTTTGTTACTGACTATTGGCAGCAAAAGAAATACAGTTTGTTTATAAGGTTAAACTATCAATCAATCAATCAGGGTATTGTAAGCATGCTACTCACCCATGAGGGTCTCAAGGCGCTGGGGTAGAGGGTCCACAGATCCGTTCACCCGAAGAGCCAGATCTTGAGAGTCTTCCTGAAGGTGTTCAGGAAGGGGGCATGCCTGATGTCTGCCGGGAGCTCGTTCCAAGTTTTGGCTGTGATATGGGAGAAGGATCTTCCGCCTGCTCTGGCTCTGTGGATGCGTGGGGTTTCGGTCAGTGCGAGGTTGGAAGATCGGAGGTTCCTTTTGGGTACGTGGAAATTGACTCTGTCATTGAGGTATTCGGGTCCGGTGTGGTGTAGGCATTTGTAGGCGTGGGTGAGGATTTTGAAGGTGACTCTTTTCTCCACGGGGAGCCAGTGGAGCCCTTGTAGGTGTTGGCTGATGTGTTCGTGCCAGGAGGTGCCGAGGACAAGTCTGGCAGCGGTGTTCTGTATCGTTTGGAGTTTGCGGAGTAAGGACTTGTTTATGCCGGCGTAGAGTGCGTTTCTATAGTCGAGTCTGCTGGTAATGAGTACGTTGGTGACTGTCTTCCTTGATTCAGGGGGGATCCACTTGAAAGTCTTTCGGAGTATTCAGAGGGTGTGGAAGCAGCTGGAGGTGACGGCGTTGACCTGTCTTTTCATGGTGAGGGATGAGTTGAGTATGATGCAGAGGTTTTTGGCATGGTCTGAGGGGGTCAGTGGGCTTCCAATGGCGGTTGACCACCAGATGTTGTCCCATGCTGGGGGGGGGGCCGGTTCCAAGGAAATGACTTCCGTCTTCTTGGTGTTGAGCTTAAGGCAGCTGTTGGTCATCCATACTGCTACTTCCTGCATCCTTTTTGCAAGTTGAGTCTGGCTGTGGCGGGGTGTTTGGCGAGGGAGAGGATGAGCTGGGTGTCGTCGGCATAGGATACGATGTTGAGGCCGTGTTGTCAGATGATGGTGGCGTGGGGGGCCATGTTGACGTTGAAGAGGGTAGGGCTCAGTGACGACCCTTGTGGGACTCCGCATGCGATATTTGTGGGGTCGGAGAGGAAGGGTGGCAGTCTGATTCTTTTGCTTCTTCCGGTGAGGAATGATCGGATCCAGTCTAGGGCTGTTCCTTGTATGCCGGCGTCATGTAGTCTGGTGATGAGTGTACGGTGGGAGACGGTGTCGAAGGCTGCTGATAGGTCGAGTGGGATGAGAGCCGCAGAGTGTCCTTGGTCCAGGAGGGTGCGGATGTCAACCGTGGTAGCGAGTAGAATGGTCTCGGTGCTGTGGTTGCTCTGGAATCCGGATTGGGACGGGTCGAGGACGGCGTTCTCTTCGATGAATCATGTCAGTTCCCTTTTGACTGTTTTCTCTGCCACTTTGGCTGTGAAGGGGAGGAGCGAGATGGGCCAGTAGTTCTTGAGGTCGGTGGGGTCAGCTGTGGGCTTCTTGAGCGGGGCCTGACTTCTGCGTGTTTCCAGTCATCTGGGAAGGTGCCTGTTTCGACGGTGTGGTTGATGATGTGTTGTAGTTTGGGTGCAATGGTGGTGGTAGCTCTGTGGTAGATGTGAGGGGGGCAGAGGCCCGTGCGGGCTGCTGAGTGGATGCCTTTCATGGTCGAGCTGGTGTCTTTGGCCGTGATCGGAGTCCAGGTGGAGATAGTGGGCTGGCTGGTGCGTCTGGGGGACGGGCCGGCTGTGGCGTCTGGTGGGTGGTTGGCAAAGGTTTCGTAGAGGTTTTTGATCTTGAGGTGGAAGAAGGTTCCGAGCTTGTTGCAGAGGTCTTGGGGCGGGGCGATGTTGTGGCTTCGCTGCGGGGATTTGTGAATTCCTGAATGACGGTGAAGAATTTCTTGGAGTTGGTGGAGTTTGCGAGGATTTTGTTGTGGATGAAAGTCCTTTTGCTGGTTCTGATTTGGTTGTAGTAGTCCGTCATGGCGTCCTTGTAGGTGGTGCGGTTTTCGTGTGTCTTGGCGTTTCTCCAGTTCTTATTCAGGCGTCTGCAGATGCGTCTGGCTTCTTGGAGATCGGTGGTGAACCAGGAGCTGTTTGTCGGAGTTGCGGGGTGAGTTTGTCCGCGCAGTTGGCGATCCAGGTGTGGAGTTCTCAGGCTGCGGCATTGGTGTTGGATGCTGGGGTGTGGTTGTCCCGGGTGAGAGTGGAGTTGAGTTGCTCGTCTGTGGCTTTGCTCCAGTTCCTTCGTGTTGGGCGTGGGGCTGGTTTGGGGGCTTTCAGTTTGTCGACGGTGAAGTGTACGCATTGGTGGTAGGTCCATGGGGGTTGCGTTGTGTGGCTGAAGTGGACACTGTTTCCTGCTGCGAAGATGGGGTCGAGGGTGTGTCCTGTCCTGTGTGTCGGTGTGGTGACGAGTTGGTTGAGTCCGAAGTTGGTGAGCTTGTCCTGAAGGGTGGAGTTGGGGTCGCTGGGGTTGTCAAGGTGGAAGTTAAGGGCACCGATCAGTATGTAGTTCATTTAGGCTATGGCGTGGGGTGCGATGAGGTCGGGGAAGCTGGTGGGAGGGGCCGGGGGGTCTCTAGGCGAGGGTTCAGCGGAGTGTGGAGTTGGGGCTGGTTGTCATCTGGAAGTGCATGTGTTCGGCGGCCGGGAAGGTTTCGCTGGAGGTGGTGAGACGAAGGGTGTTCTTGTGGGCGATGGCGAGGCCCCCTTCCAGGTGGTTGGGGCGGTCCTTCCTCTGGATCTTGTATCCGTCCAGGATGGCGGTGTTGATGTCGGGGCTGGAGGAGATGTTGGTCCAGGTCTCTGTGAAGTAGGCGATGTCTGGCGAGAGAGAGTCAAGTAGGTTCCAGATCTCCACGGCGTGTTTGTGCATGTAGCGCACGTTGAGGAGGATGCATCTGAGGGTGTCGCTGGTGCTGGTTTTGGTGGTGCTGGAGGCAAGGTTGGTGGTGAAGGTGAAAGTCTGGCAGCAGTGGAGGCAGGAGAACTGGCCGTTAGTCATGTGTGGCATGGCCTGTTGGCAGTCTCTGAGTCATCCGGGGTTGAGTTTGTGGAAGGCAGCTGAGCTGTAGCAGTGGGTGGTGCGAGATGCAGGTTTCCTGGTGCTGGTCACGGTCAGGTCACACGGGTGCAGATGGGCTTGCCTTTGGCACACCTTTGGCGCACCTGCAGTGTACCCACTGTGCGCGTCTGCTACGCGGCCGCGCAGCAGCCTCCATTAGGAAGGGGAGGGGAGAAGGCGGGAAGCGGCGATCGGGAGGTGGGCGGGGCCTAACGGGCACCGAACAGAGAGGAAAACAATAGCAAAACGCAAACACTGGGCTTGAAATAAAAAAACACGGAGGCAGAGAGGGAAACGACAATACAATTACAGTAATGTAAGCACTAGGACTGTGATAAACGCTGCCAAGGCAATCCAGCACAGAGAGCGGGTCGAGAGCGGTCTCGAACCCTGTTCTCCTAGGTCGGTGGCGGTGGTGATCAGATGGAGCTGCATGGAGGGAGAGCGGTTCCAAGGCCAGGAGGTCAGGGCACTATGATTTTCAAAGCTCCTTTCTAAAAGTCATTTATCGTAAGGCAATGCTCCCTCCTCTCCGCTAATTTAGTTTCAGCTATGCATGTGCATTGATACTTCAAAAAAGGGAAGCATAAACTCTGCGTCTCCCGGGAACTGTAGACCATTGCTTATTTTTTTCATTTTTCTGCCAGATCAACCAATTTTTCTCTGCTAGCTCAAAATATTTGGAGAAAGACAGATTTCTGTGTCTTGCAAATAACTTGTCTTAAAGTCTCATTTGCTAAAAGACCAACCCATGCAACTAACATGAAAAAATAAATATCCTTGGCCTAGGTTTAATTAGAACTGCAGAAGTTAACATAGTTCTGCAGAATCCTGCTCTGGGTCTGCAATCTCATATAATGGTAAGTAAATTCATGCAGTGCTTCATGGTACTTTGTGCCAGGTGAAAGCCCATGAAAAACCTGGGTACGTAACCCCATGAGAGATAAGACTCATTAAATAGTGGGTGAAGAGGGAGATAGGGCGATGAGAGCGCTCACAGTAGAATAGTCAAAATTGGAGGTGCTTAGATGTTTTAGTGAACTTGTGCCTGTTGGGCACAGCTGTCAAACCTAATTGTGAGGACCGGCGAATCTAGATATTGGGAAGTTCTGGGGACAGAGGACAGCTGCAGGACAGATTTACAGCTTATGTGTGTGCTTGGAATACTTTAATAGACTTGAAAGCAGTGTGAGGAGCCCAGTGCTTAATTTGAAGGAAAAAAAACCAAGACAGGACTGTCGCCAGGAGGCCACTACAGCTTGCAACACACATTGCCTCTGCCATGTTGCCAATGATAGTAACAAACCAACTACTAACCATCACACTCCTACAAATGTGACAATTCGGACTATTTTAGGTCTCCAAAGCCATTAGAATGGCTTGGGCTGCAGGTAATTGTAATTTCTAATGTACAGTGAATTAATAATTACCTGTTTTTATGGTCATCTCGAAATTAGCCGCACAGCGCCACCTTGTGGCAGACTGTTTCAAGCACCAGTGTTCACAATTAAGTGCACGTGGCGAGCATCGGAAACCCCAGGCTCAGATTAAGCACTGGAGGAGCCCAGGGTCGGATTGGTAACGCAGGCACTCGGGAAATGGCCGAAGAGCCGGTAGCCGAGTTCTAGCTGTGGGCTGCTTTTTTTGGCAGCTTGGGGGCTGTCTGTGCTGTTAGGATGCCTCCAGCGGCCCTGTGGGTGCCTGAGTGGCCTTTCTAGAGGCAGATGGGTGGAGGTATCACTCCCTTTCTCTCTCTGGGCCGGCCTATTACTGTATGCTGATGAGCGGGGGCAGGAGGCCTGAGCAGAAGTGGTCACACTTGCATTCAGCAGTGTGAACTAATCTGTGCATTTTTGTTATCTAAGTGAGGTTAATAAAACATGCCCCCACCCCCCTTTCTATTCATAAAACTTTTCTGAAGCAGTGTTTTGCGGAAAGCCAACACGCAAATGTGGGCCACTTATTTTGGTGTGCCTGGGCCGATTTGTGATCCAATCCAACTCTGGAGGAGCCCCAGCAACTGTTTCTAAGATGGCAGAGGCCAGTAGGACCTGTTCTGTAGATTTCAGAGAAGTATTCTTGAAAAACCTGTTCTACTTTGAAGTCCACATTATTTAGGACATATGGTGAGAACAATTCTTCATAAATGCTGGTTCTTGCGGAACAGAGAGGTAACCAGGAACCCTATCAAACTATGGAATACCATTTTTGCATATTCACAAGGGCTCGCCCTGCTCAGAGCTTCTTGACACAGATGCCATTCCAGCCTAGTGGAGTCTATGTCAAATACAGACCTCAGCTTTATCTTGGTGGATGATTAAGAGTTCCATAAAAGCCTTAAGATCAGAAGGTAGAAATATTGATGAGCTACAACGCCAAATTCAAGCCCTCTATTTGCACGCATTGAACTGACTTACTTGGTGGAGCTCAGAACCTTCTAACAGGTGAACACTATCATATATCTGGCATTCTCTTGCTACAGATATTTGCTAAGTGGGAAGTTAAAATCATTGCTGGGGAAAGCACCCAATATGCATTCGACCAGCCGGGTCTGAAGGCAAGATAGATCTTGATTTGGCCTTTGAGTTGCACTTTGCATTTTCACTATTTTTTATTTTCCCTTGATTTATAATGCATGGAATGCCTCATCAGCAATATTTTCCCTTTTCTATTACATTTGAACACTTTGTTCATTTTGCTTCATTTTTGTGACTTTATATTGCATTAGACTTTTTTACTAAAGCCAGGTATGGACAGTTACGTTTCTGTTGTTAACTGTTTTATTGTTTGGTTTGTTTGTTGCTCATACACCTCATGCCTTTTTACTGGAAGGATTACCTACTATGCAGTATAAGCTAACAAATTAGAACCAGAGGTACCGTTATTGAAATCTGTTTATCTATGTGGGTCCTTCTGTTTTGGCAGGGCAGGAGCTCATACACGGGTAATGTAGAGGCATTGACTTCCCACATAGTCTAGCAGTCAACCTCCCCAAACTCAATAAAACGATATTAATCTTGTGTAATTTATCAGACACCATTCATTATCTAGAAATGTATGTCAAGTAGATTAATCACTTGTCTGAAATCTTATTTTAAGTATTTATGAAAGAGAATGTGTTATATTTTTATCAAGTCCAGTATCTTTCCACATTATGGCTGCTGATTTTTCCCATTCTTGTATCGAATGTCCAACACGCATTGGCAAAATCTATAGTTCTGTCTTGCATTTTTGAGTCCTACAAACCTTGCAATAGTGGAAAAATAAAACAAAAAACGATTATGTCTAATATAATGTATCTATAAGAGAAACCATTTAATGTGCCACTAAGCAGTGAAATTTCGATACGTTAAATAGTTTCTCAAGCATTCTAGTGCAGTCACTCCATTGGAGGCGGAATGATACACCAAACAATCAATCACATATAGTGAGAGAGAGATACTCCTCTGGAGTAGCCAAGATCTATTGATGTTTTGAGGAACTGAATAAGAAATCACGCCGACAGATGTACTATCAAGACAGACATCAAAAGACATACTTCAAATGGATTATTTTTAAGTAGCAAAATTTAACAACTGTTTACCTCTGGGCGCTTTGAAGTTTTTTGCTATGATTTTTTTCATTTCTGCAGGATAATGTACCTATTTCTGATGCATTGCCAAGTATGCACTTTTAAATGGTCTGCGGGTCTCCCACTGTAAGACAAGACCAATCTCTCGAATCTGGAGTGATGCTTTCAAAGCAATTAGAATTGCGAATAGCACTAACACTATATTTATTTATTGTTGTAGTTTTATAAAACATGGGTCACAGCCATCATTGGGTCAGAGCACTGAGCAAAGTGTCACAAGTCAGTGTCCTATACACAGAATGAAAGGAATGCAATCAACGTTTTTGGGATGGCTGTAAAAGTATGCAAACATTTTTGAAAGACTTTGACACCCGTAGCTGCTACTGTTTTGGGCTGTGTAGAACACATCCAACATCAGTATATAACATATATCAATAACATCTGATGGAGCGGGGGTAGTTGACCTCAATGTCTTCGTGATGTCATCAAACAGAAGCTCCCACTGGTTGCATGGAGCTTTGTTGTCCACTTGAAGCGTTGAGAGGAAGCTAACATTGGAAATGCATTTCAAGTATTGTGAACCCAAAGGTCTTCATAATGATGGCAATGAGGATGATATTCTAACCGTAAAGGTTTATTAATTATAAGTCAATCACCAAACAAAAAATTTGACAATCTTTCAGGGAATATCACAAATACACCCATAATATTCAGGTGCTCAAGTGTTCTAAATTTAAGTATTATGATGTACAGGATAGTAACACATAATATGTAAAGAATGCAAAATATCCAAATAATGTGTTCCATAAAGAAACCTACTCTGTCTAAGTTACTGAGGGTCAGCAATTTCTAAAGAGAAAGGTGTCAGCATCATGTGAACCACAGTAAAAGTTCAGGGGAAACAAAAGAATGTCTAGCATACATTTTTCACTCAGGGGAAGGCTCAACAGAAAAGGTCTTCTCTCTACTAAATCTGGGTAACATCTGCGCATAACTGACTATGAAACACTGATTAAAAGCACAATCGAAAGTTCTGGAACATCCATATTTCTCTTCTACAGTCCAACACCAATCCTGTGCTGTGAGGTACTCAGCTAAAGACCAAGGTCAGGCTGCATTAACCGGAAAATCAAAATGGGCAAACATTACAATATTCTTAATCCTTAACAATCAAACTATTGTTATTATAGTGTAATCAGAAAATACGATAGCATTGATTATCATTCAACTTAGTGTGACTTCAAGACAAGCTAAGAAGTGGTGACCTATTACAATTCTTGCTAGAGTGGAACACAGTTTAACAAATGCTAGGCACCCATTGAATATCTGAATCACACGTAAATGCATAAAAATGATATACAGAAGGGGGAGCGAAAATTATGCTGCTCCATATCTGGGAGCTAACGTATTAAGAAAATAACTAGTGTGTGTGGTTTAAGGTAATCCAAAGGTGAGAGTGGCAGAGAGAGGTTAGGTGAGGAATTAGAAGGGAGAAAGAGAAAAGAGGTTGTAAGTATGTGGGTAGGAAAAGTGCACCGAGATGGAGTTCATGGGAAACAAACTGCATGCAACACTGCATTGATGGTTGCCAGGTGCCACTTTCATTTATCCAGCACTTACTCATACAGATCAGAAGTTTTTCATGTAAAGACTTCTTTCCTGCATCTGGTTCCAATGCTCCCCTTATGCGTCCATTTGAACCTCTGTTCTGTATATAGTTGTCCAATGTACAATTCCGATCACACAAAGCAGAATTATAAATCACTTTGAATAATTTTTCATTGCATTCTTTTCTTGCCAAAATAAAAAACACTTTTTAAAACTTTTCTTTGGATTCCCTCTATCTGCTTTGGATGGCACCATTAACATTATTTAATTATTATTGTACATTTTCCATAACTTAGAGATTGAAAATGATTTTATGTTTTTACATGATCCTAAAGCCGAATTATGTGATATTTTAAAAATGTTGAACTCTTTCATTGCTATTTACTGCTATTTCCTAAAAAGTTCACAATCTACAAACAGCTCGCAGACCTGAAACATCAGATCACGAAATGCCTTTGTAGGCAGAGAGAGAAAACTGTCAGTTAAGTAGTTTTGGCTGTTGCCTTCAGTAATTTTGGTATTGTATTTAGTACATTCCGCAATGTATGAGTGAGTTTTTGAAAGAAATGCAGTGTTTGTATGAAACAAAGATGAATCAGGCATGTGTCTTCTTTGCAGCTATACTTTTTGGGAGGAGAGTAGAAGTGATGCAGTATAACTGGTCTACTTATATAGAGGTCCACAAATATGCACTAGTGTACAAAAACAGACAAAGCATCAGTTAGGTTTGGTTTCGTTATAGAAATGGGGTACATAGGATTGATTGCTGTATTTTCTATTTTTCCTGCATTCCGAGTTAGCAGAATAAAACAAGGAAGTTAATGCTAAAGTAAACGTATAGATTTTAAAACAAATTCTGAAGAATAATACATATTTTTTTAAGTGCCTTTGTGATAGCAATATATTTGTAACCCAATAAAAATATTAATAAATAGAATATTATGAAAGTCAATAGGTCTGGCTCGCATCTGAGTGATGACTAAAATATTTGAAAAAACTTACCTCGGTGCAAAGCTCAAACAAAAAAGCTGCTTTCTCTGTGCAAAGCATCTATGCAATAACACATTTAAAGTGTGATGAATTAGAGTACATTCGAAATGTAAAATAGTTTCTCATGCATTGCAATGCAAGGACTCTGTAGGAATAGTTTATGCTGTAGAGCTCCTATCCCAGCTCTTGAAAAAAGGGTATATCTAGTAATATTGGAACAATATGCATTCCTCTGGGCGGCTTTTTATTACAACAGCGGAGGCTGTGGCACTGGTATTTGCCACTATAGAAATTCAGTATTGATGGTCCTTATACTAATATAATAATAAATGCAGCGCCACCAAGCATACTTACCGGTGGAGCAATAATGTTGATGGAGCTGTAATTTCCTCAGGTGACAGTTCATATAATAAAAAGGAACAAGGGAAGAGACATTGATGTTTAAAGAAATACATGTTTGCCAAACCAGAAGGGCAGGTGATGTAAGTGAGATAGCCACAGTCACAATGGAGTCATTCACTATTTCTTGCTTTGTCATCATTTTAGGGTTACTGAAGGAATAGCCACTTATGGAGTTGTTACATGTTCATCATTTGTGCCAACCCTAAGTGAAAGGGCACAGTGTTGGTCCTGGTTTTGTATTTGTTTGTGCCATTGTCTTTCATCAGAATTTCTCAACTACATCACTTTTATGATCAAATAGTGGAGGAGAATAACATGTTGGTTCAAGGTTGGGATTACTGTACATCAGTCTCCTTTTTTAGTGTATTATCTATTTAATTTTCGAGGACCTGTTATTAAGCTCGTTTTTGAATGGGATTATTTTATTTTCAGACTGTCATTCTTAGATATTAGATTCACATCTGGGCCTAGCAAGACATTTTTGTCTTAATTCATTACTATCTTTCGCATCGTAGTCTTATAGAGAAATGCGTCAGGGATCAGCAGGAGCAGAGTGAGGAAATGCACACAAATACTATTGATGGCTGCCCAAAGGAGTGTGCTAGTGCACTTTGATTCCCTCATCCTATTTCATTCATTGCTAAATTTGTGTTGTTGCATTGCTGTTAACACCATTCATAACTTCATGAAGCAAAGCAGGGTGTGCATCCCGTATACAAAAGATAATATTTATTTTATTTTTTGCTATAGAATCCATTTTGATTAAAATTAAACAACATTATACCACATTTTGGCATTATCTGTGCATTAGAATTACAAATGCCACTAGGCAACATTTTGTGCACTAAGAACTCTGTAACAAGTTGCACAGAGTGGTATCTCCTGTGCAGTACCCCTTCTGGCAATTATGTGTACTCTATGCAGGTGGTTCATGGCTGCGAAGTTGGGGGAATAAATGCGGAATTGGACCCAGTATTCCAGGGTCTGCATGCTGTGTCCCCATTATAAAACAGGGAGATACCAGCTTTTATCATAAATTCTGGCCCTGGTGTCAAGCCACAGAGATAACAGGAAACCTTCAATGGTGCCCTCAGTCAATTGATAACAGCGTTCATGTGGATTTGCACCTGTTTATTTAATATGACATGAAAGAAGATGTCCAATTTTGTTATTCTTTTGATTTATGTATAGGAAAATGACAATTACAACTCAAGTAATTTGTACAACAAAGTTAGCAAGCAGACTGCATCTTTCACTTCGCAGAATAAGCATCAACCCGGAATAGGTCGATTGATACCGCCTTTTGTGAATTTTTGATGTATCCACCCTTCTCCCCACAAAATTCAATATGGACGATTATTTTTAGCAGCACTAAAATATATCACCTGTTTTCATTCCCATGTAAATCTTTGGAGTAATCATATGTGGTATAGAATGATTCAAATATTTCAGGCATATTTTTTTAATATGGCATCTTGTCTCTATTTTCCCAGACTATGATCAATCAATCAATCAATCAATCAATCAAATAATTTGTAAAGCGCACTACATACCAGCAAGGGTTTCAAGGCGCTGAGGGTGGGGAGGGGGGGTGCTGTTGCTACTGGTTGAACAGCCAGGTCTTGAGTTGTCTTCTGAAGGTTAGAAGGTCTTTGGTTTGTCGTAGGATGAAGGGGAGGGTGTTCCAGGTCTTGGCAAAGCGGTGGGAGAAGGATTTGCCTCCGGCTGTGGTTCTACGGATGCGTGGGTCGGTAGCCAGGGAGAGGTCTGCGGAGCGGAGTTTCCTGTTGTGTACGTAGAAGGAGAGTCGACTGTTGAGATAGGCTGGGCCGGTCTTGTGGTGTGCCTTGTGTGCATGGATCAGGAGCTTGAAGGAGATTCTTTTGTCGACAGGGAGCCAGTGCAGGTTCCTCAGGTCGGGGGTGATGTGGTCGCGGCGCGGGACGTCGAGGATCAGGCGTGCAGAGGCATTCTGGATTCTTTGCAGTCTGTTGATGAGCTTGGTCGGGGCTCCGGCATAGAGGGTGTTTCCGTAGTCGAGTCTGCTGCTGACTAGGGCCTGGGTGACTGATTTCCTTGTGTCTGTCGGGATCCATCTGTAGATCTTGCGGAGCATACGGAGGGTGTTGAAGCAGGTGGAGGAGACAGCGTTGACTTGTTTGATCATGGTCAGTTTTGAGTCGAGGATGACTCCCAGGTTGCGTGCGTGGTTGGTGGGTGCTGGGGGAGTCCCCAGCGATGCGGGCCACCAGGAGTCGTCCCATGCTGAGGGGTTGGGCCCGAGGATGAGGATCTCCGTCTTGTCTGTGTTCAGCTTAAAGCGGCTATCTTCCATCCAGTCGGCGACGGCCTTCATTCCCTGGTGGAGGTTGGATTTGGCGGTGAGGGGGTCCTTGGTGAGGGAGAGGATCAGTTGCGTGTCGTCGGAGAAGGAGATTATGTTGAGGTCATGATATCGGGCAATGCGTGCGGGAGGCACCATTTAGACGTTGAACAGCGTCGGGCTGAGGGAGGATCCCTGCGGGACGCCGCAGATGATCTCGGAGGCTTCGGATCGGAACGGGGGGAGGCGGACTCTCTGCGTTCTGCCGTAGAGGAAGGAGGTGGTCCAGGGTCTTGTCTCGGATCCCTGCGTCGTGGAGTCATGTGCGTATTGTCGGGTGGCAGACGGTGTCGAAGGCGGTGGGGAGGTCCAGAAGGATGAGGTCCGCCATCTCGCCGTTGTCCATTAGGATCCTGATGTCGTCTGTGGCGGCGATGAGGGCGGTCTCGGTGCTGTGGTTGCTGTGGAATCCTGACTGGGAGGGGTCCAGGATGCTGGTGCCTTCGAGGTAGCGGGTGAGCTGGATGTTGATTATCTTCTCGATGACCTTAGCTGGGAACAGAAGCAGGGAGATGGGCCGGAAGTTTTTGAGTTCGCTCGGGTCTTCCTTGGGTTTCTTCAGAAGGGCGTTGATCTCGGCGTGTTTCCAGCTTTCAGGGAAGGTCGCGGTCTCGAAGGAGAGGTTGATGATGTTGCGCAGGTGGGGTGCGATGGAGCTGCTGACTTTGTTGAAGATGTGGTGTGGAAAAGGGTCAGACAGCGTGCCGGAGTGGATTGTGCCCATGGTCTTGATGGTGTCTTCGATGCTCACGTTGGCCCAGGTTGCCAGGGGGTCGTGGTCGGTGGGGTGTGGTGGTTCCGGCGTGTTGGGGCCTGTTAGGGTCGTCCGGGGGTTGAAGCTATCGTGGATGTCGGTGATCTTGCATTGTAAGAAGGTGGCGAGGGAGTCGAACAGGGCTTGCGACAGCGGGATGTCGTTGGCGTTGGAGCTGGGGTTGGAGAGTTCCTTCACGACATTGAAGAGCTCCTTGCTGTGGTGTGCTTTGTTGTCGAGGCGGTCTTTGAAGGAGGTCCTCTTGGCGGTCCTTATGAGGTGGTGATGGTTGTGCATGGCGTCTTTGTGGGCTGCGCGGCTGCCCGGCGACTTCTCGCGGTGCCATATGTTCTCCAACTTCCGGCAGGTGCGCTTTGACGCTAGTTCCGGGGTGAACCAGTTGGCTCTCTTGCTGGTGTCTTTGAGGGTTTGTTTTTTCAGCGGGGCTAATGTGTTGGCGCAGTCGTCCATCCATCGTCTGAGGGTGCGCGCACCATCGTCGGGGTTGAAGGGGTTGGTCGGTGGGTTGAGTGTGAGGTTTGTTTCTAGTTGTACTTTGGTGATTTTGCCCCAGCAGCAACGAGGGATCTGTAGAGTGTGGTGATGTGCGACAGGTTTCCGGAAGGTGAAGTGGATGGAGTGGTGGTCGGTCCAGGTGGGTTCAGAGACGTGGCTGAAGGAGACGTGTGGGCTTGAGGAGAAGATGGCGTCGAGCGTGTGTCCGGCGATGTGGGTCGGCGTTGTGACGAGCTGTTCCAGTCCGAGGTTGGCGAGGTTGTCTATCAGGGTGGAGGAGTTGCTGTCATTGTTGTTCTCCAGATGGAAGTTCAGGTCTCCGAGGAGGATGTAGTCGGTGGAGGTCAGTGCGTACATGCTGATGAAGTCGGCGATGGCGTCGCAGAATTGTGGTCGGGTCCAGGTGGTCTGTAGATGAGGGTGCCTCTTAGGGTGGTCTTGGGGTCCATGTGGATCTGGAAGTGCATGTGTTCAGCGGTGCTGAGAGTGTCATCGGTGTTTGTTGAGACCCTGACGGTCTTCTTGTGGACGATGGTGATTCCTCCTCCGACTCCGTTGGTGCGGACTCTGCGGGCGATCTTGTATCCGTCGGGGATGGCTATGGCGATGTCTGGAGAGGAGGCTTCGTTCATCCAGGTCTCGGTCAGGAAGGCGACGTCTGGTGATGCGGTGTCGAGTAGGTCCCAGAGCTCGACGGCGTGTTTGCGTGGGGAGCGAGTGTTGATCAGGATGCATCGGAGCTGGTTGTGTTTTGTCGTGGCGGGTGTCTCTGCGTCTTCGATGCAGGAGAAGCTGCAGTTCTGGCAGGCGAAGGGACCGTGGGTGCGCTTCGGGGTGACCCTGCAGCAGGTGGGGGTTCGTCCTGGGTTGAGAGCGATGAGGGTGCTGGTGTCGTATCGGAGGCGGTCTTCCTGGCTGGTGTGGTGGCCAGGGGTTCTGGTGCTGGGCGTGGTCCAGGCGCAGACGAGCTTGCCACTTTAAGGGGAGGTGGGAGGGAGGAGCAGCTGGGAGGCGGGAGGCGGGTGACAGGGGGCAGCGAATGGGTGCGGGGTTGGGGCCGCAGGGGGTGCAGCAGCGGGAACGGGATGTAAACATGGGTTTCAGTTATTCTTTTTTGTTTGGCCAAAAATGTGGGCGAACTACTAATACTGCTTTGTTGTTTTACTAATGATTTTAATATGTTCTGTGTTCTGCATGAGTGTAAATTGTTTCCCTTATATTAGCTCTTGAATTATCTTTTACCAACTTCATTATATTATTTATTAATTGTTATGTAAAATCTTATTGTTTATAAATTTCCATTGTTCCTTTCAATAGGAGCCAATATCTTCTCACACTGCTACGGAAAGAGGTCATTTTAAACTTGCAGAAGTATTTGATATGGAATGGACAGGACTACACAGAAACAAATAGCTCTGTACATTACATCGAGTTAGTGTTGCTCTCCTTTCTTTTTAAAGGGTGGAGTTATATCCCTAAATATGTTTCTTTAAGTCCCATAGGTAAGAGAAAGCTGTATGCCAGTGTTAGACCTGTCAGTCTTAAGGTGGTCTTCCCCCAAACCTTTTGCCTTCCTCCTCCATTTTTGCTGATCTCGTTTTTGCTAGCCTAAGGGCTCTGCACACTTTACCACAGCTAACCAGTGCTAAAGTGCATGTGCTCACTCCTTAAAATATGGTAACATTGGCTTATCCCCTATTGGCATATTTAACAAACTTATAAGTCCCTAATAGTGTAATATTACATGCACCCTGGGCCTGTAAATGAAAGGCCCCAAGTGGGTCTGCAGACCTTATTGTGCCAACCACTTAAATAGACCTTTAAACATGTCTCAGGCCTACCATTGCAGCCTGCGTGAGCAGTTTTTAACTGCCATTTCACCCTGGAAAAATCAAATTTTTGGCAGGCCCAAAAGGTCCTTTTTAATACATATAAATCACCAGTAGGGTAGGCCCTGAACAGTCCAGAGGGCAGAGTGCAGTAGCAGTTTTGTCCTTAAATTTGTTTTTCTATACTGCAAGGCCTACCTCTCCCATAGGATAACACTGGAGCTACATTATTACATTTAATAATCTGTAATTTCCAAATGGTAGCAGGTACCTAGTTCATTTTGGTGTCTCTGGAATTGTAATAAAAAATCAAAACTTATGGTGAAGTCAATTTTAAATGACAATTTTGAAAATGCCATATACATCTGGGAACAGGAGCACGGCTGCAGAGCTGACCATCTATCGAGGTCAACACCCATCAGAAGAAAGACATTTGGAGAGTCATCGCCTGGAAGGTGGAGACCCTCATGGTCTTTAACCGATGCAGTGTCCATTGCAGATGAGATGACCTGAGGAGCTAGACCAGGAAGAGCGTGGCGGTCCAACTGGAGATGTCCTCCCAACGTGGACGGGGTGCGCACCGGAACCTGACCCCCCCAATGAACAGCATACTGGTGGTAACCTACCTGGAGCTTGATGGGCAGTTGATGGTCATCAGCAGCTACAAAGGGATATTTTATCTAACTGCTCTGGACGCTCAGATATTTACTTCTCTGTCCTGATGACCGTGAATGTCTACAACGGTCGAAACGTTGTTGACGATATATGTGGCCGCAATTGAAGAAGGATGAAGTGTTATGTTTTTTGTTGTTTCAGTTTTGTTCTGAACTCTTTTTCCATGTATAAATCCTTCTCACAGCCACTTGTTTGACTACACATTGTACTGTTTATCATTTTTATGTTTGAGTACCGTGTTGAGCGCCATTGTTTTATGTGTTTTAGTATTTTAAGATAATCGCTAATAAATTTTGTACAAATTAATAACTATCTTTGTTGTACATTGGTTTCTTTTTCCTTTCCTTCTCTCGCTGCTTTTATTCTTCTCTGACATGTTAAATTGACAGTCATCTTTGCAGTTTAACCCACATTTGTTATCTGAAGCATGTATTGTCGCCTTGAACTTCTGTTAGGATCCCAGTGTTTGCCCCTGGTTCAGGTTTGTCAGGGTTGCCCCTGTTGTCTATAACTACTTTTAAGAAGTTGACATTTTCCTGCATTAACCATTTAATGCCTGTAGCCTGTACCGGAGTCACATGACTGGGTGTAGCTGACAATTGGGCTTTGTGTATTCGTCCTAGACAGCTGCACAATAAAGATCTTAGGTGTGCTTGGACGGGCCATCACTGGCAGGATGGGAGGGTGGAGCTGGGCCTAGCCCTACGTACACTTGAATAGGATGTGTTCTGCCACCACACAAAGGGCTGTATACCCCTGTAGTTAGTCTGAAGCCAGGACTGGGAAGGCAAGTTGCCTGGGGACTTCAAAGGAAAACTTCTAATAGCTTCTCTCCCACTTCTAAAGGTTAAACTGGGTATACATACTGGACCACTAACTCTTTCATACGCTTCTGGACCTGTGGATACTCTGCCAGGAAGAAGGACTGCAGTGCTGCTGAAGGAACTGCCGTTCTGCTTGACTGCTGCTCTGAAGGACTGTTGCTCTGCTGTGCTGACCTGCTCCCTATTGAACCAAGAACTCCAGAGTGACTGCAAGTACTAGTTGGCTGGTCTCCTGATCTGAAGCCTCAGGGACACAACAGGCTTCCAACAATATTACATCTGCACCTAGACGTGCTAGTCTACCCTGCCAAGTGGTGCAACCCCAGTCCTGGACATTTGGAAGTGGACCTCGGGCGCTCTACCACCCTCTGTGGATCGCAAACCCTGAGCAGAACCGATGCAACCCGATTGGGACCCTCGCAAAGACCCGCAGAGCAGCCCGTTGCGGCATTAGAACCACTGCTAACCAATGCATACTCGGTGCAGGCCCTCGCATCTCTTGTTGACAGAAACCTTGACGACGATGCAGGGCCTTGTATCGCAGCTTCCCTACACCTCAAAACTGACGCATGGCTTCAGTTGTGAGACACATCTTCGACGCAGAACCTCACATTGCTCCGGAAACTAGGATTGAAGGTATTTTCTTCAGAGGGCCTAATTGGGTCCCTGTAGCCAGCCCACAGTCCCTCGCAGTCGGCCTGATCGGTCTGGCCCCTCCAGAGATTCACAGTTGGCACTTTGCACTCTTTGGCACTATTTTCACTAAAATCTTTAAAATTGCTTATCCCCAGTTCTACTAATTGGATTTATGTCATTTGTGTCTTATTTTATTTATTAAAAATTATTTTATGGTGTGTCTTCACAGTTTTACTGTTTGAAGTGTTGCACACATACTTTATACATTGCCTCTGAGTTAAGCCTGACTGCTCTTTGCCAAGCTATCTGATGATTGAGCATAGGTTAATTTAGTGTTTGCTTGTGTCTTCACCCCGAGAAGATTTCTGATTGATACTTGTGAATGGTTTCATCAGCCTCAAATAGTAACCACATTTCTTACAGGTAGTTAAATGCGTAACAAATAAATAAATACTATATTCAAACTACAGTTAGGGATATACATAATGAACCTATTTTTCTGCACCTAATTATTATTGTTCTCAAAATCATATCAACTATGAACATATTGCACACACTGCAAACTGAATTGTTGATAGGTACACAAATATATTATTATTACCACCATATTTGGTAGAGTTGATTTTATAGCTCTCTTAAAGAGGACAGGAAGTGTTAATTCTGCTGAAAGTCAAACCTGCAACCTGAAGGTCTTTAGGCAAATAACACTCAGGGCGAGACGTACTAAGGTTCCCGTTTGCAATTCTTAAATAGGGATTCCATACAAATCGGTATTTAAGAAATGCAAAAGGATATGTACAAAATTTGCATTTCCCTAATAGTGATTCCTACAGATTAGGAATTGCTATTTGGGAATCCCAAATAGGAAATGCCATTGCATTCCCGCCTATGGGCGAAATAGGAAATGGTTTGCATTTCCTAAATTGCAATTTCCTAATAGGAAATCTCAGTTTAAGAAATGCAAAGCCAAGGGTGCCTCTGGGCTGAAGGTCCCCCTGGAGGAACCCCCAATTTCCTAGTGCACATGTAAGTGCACATATGCCTCTAAAATAGTTTTTTTGTTTTGCACATTGTTACCATTGACTCGAAGTCAATGGTAATTGCATTTCTTAAATGCTCAATTTGCATTTAGGAAATGCTTTGTACCTATGCTTTAGGAATCACAAATAGGTAATTTCTATTTTTGATTCCTAAATTGTGGTTACAAATTGCGATTTCTACCATGTAGACATCGCAAATTGTGACTGGTTTTGTCCCCTTGTTCATCTGAAAAGGCCATTCAGCATTTCTTAATGGGTCGTAATAGTGTGTCGGCCCCTTAAGAAATGCTAAATGACTTCGTTCATCTGGGCCACAGTACGTAACACATTTCAATAGCCAGTGTGGTGTGTTACCAGCCCTTTTAACATTTTGATAGTATAAAAAGTTTGAATACCAGTATAGGCAGTTCAAATTGTTGTCTTGATTAAATCATCCTTGCCAACTAAAGGCCTTTTACAAAAATAACTACTGTGAAAAAGCACCACATAACTTGTTTGTTTTATTATCCATGGTCCTTTGCAAGTAAAACGTGTTTCATTTTAAAGACAGCTTTTTTACTTGAGACTCACATATTGCTACAAACATTTTCTTCATTTTTTCTCCATTAATTTCATTTATTCATGTGTTAGCACACCTCTTACGCCTGAGCACATTTGATTGAACTGCTTCAACTGGGCATGGGATGTTTGAGGGAGGTGGGAAAGACGTTTGTGACTATATCCCAGTATTGTAAATCAGAGCTAGTTATGTTCAAGGGAAATCAACCCTTGCACCAACATGTTATGTCCAAGCCATAAATAGGTCATAAACACATGGTAAATTACTTTAGATGATTATAATTATTAATGTCAAAACTGTAAAAAGAATAAAATGTAACACCATTCTTCTCCAAATAATGGTGTATTGAGACAGGGGAAATCCAGTTAATCAAACTAGAAATGGGTTGGAGACTAAATGAATCTAAGGATGAAGTGAGACAAGAAATAGGAAATTTCATTTTGTCACCTTTGCAGGTAGTACAGCTGCTTTAAGGCCTTGGAAAAGACACCCACAAGGAGCTCGATACTGGGTGAGTAAGGTGCAAATAAATTGACAAATATTTATTGCTGCTTATTTACTTTATCTTTTAAGATGTACCATATGTCTATGAAATCCTTTTACTCATAAATAATTCCAAATGGATCAATCATATGGCTTAAGGGAACACCTTAAAAAATATTATAGAAATAGTGACACACAGTCAACTTAATAATGTTTATTTAGCTTTGTGGGTGTCCTTCCAATAAAATTGATCTTATAACATAGATATCTGTTCATCATGTATCATCAGAGAAGCTCAAACTACTCATCTTATTGGTAATTGCTCACCTTATTAGTAATTGTCTGTGACATGGCATGATAAATGTGCAACCTTTCAGTAATTGCCCAGCACAACTATTAAACAAGATATTTAAATTTACCTATATTAAAACTGGGTTTTGAGTTGGCACAGAAGGGGATCCTTTTAGAGTGATCCCTTCATCCCTTCAAAAGCTAGACAGTATGTCACAGTACACAGTACCCACATAGGTTGCAGAGAAACCCTTACTGAAAGTTTATAAATAATTGAAAAATACATTGAGATATAACATTTCTGGGTTGTAATTTGCTTCCTAAAATTCTCTTTAGGTTCATATTCACTAGACTAGAATAGCAAGATCAGGATCTTCATGCATTGCATAACTGAACTGAAGGAGCTTGCCCCTTTATCGTACCAACTCTGAATTGAATAAATAGAGAGGGTAGCAAGCCCAGAGAAGCCAGAGCCATTGTTAAGTTACAGAAGAGGCAGACAATAAATCAGGGGTTAAAACGTGTTTCCTCCTGCCATAGGAGACTCCCTGATCTGCAAAGGTCCCAGGAAGAGGGTATACTGCAGGGATTATCTGCCACATTGCAATCCCAGTATGAACACCTTAACATCCCCCCTCTCTCTGGCAACTCCACATGACTACTGCAAACCTCTCCTGTTAGTCTACTGCCCACCATTAGCACATCTGGCCACTTATAGCAACACTGTATAAAATGTTCCCCAATGTGCAAACAGAAACAGACAGGCCAAGTTTTTCTGCCAAAAGACCATCTCTTCAAACACAGAATAATAAAAAACTGATAGTAAGCACAACGCCAAGTTCTAAAAATGTCTGAAATACTGCTTATCAATGCTATTGCAAACAAACATCTCAATGTTTTCATATGTAATGCAAAACAACCGTTCCAAGCGGCTGGTAGATACACAGCAGTTGAGCAGACATCATTAATCACAAATTGACAGTTACTCTTTCTTCCCTTTATTATAAATAATCATTTTATTGTGGTGTCAATTGCACACATTGCGTTAGGCTCATTACTAATTGATTTGTAGGACCTGTGTATGTAGTATGATCTGTAATGGAATTTGGCTTTGCAACTGCATGTTATTGTAGTATTGCTATCCATACAAAACATCTAACATATCTAGCAAATTCTTTCAGTCTGTGTCATAATCTACCTATTTCATCATACATCCTTCTGTATCTCTAATATTTTGTCTGTCATTTTGCTGTTTTTATATTTGCACAACACGTTTGTCTTGAGAGGAAGCATTGGTTGAGCTACAGCCAACTACTTTTGAAATTTGGAATCTGGAGAGTGCTACAGAACATGTGCCAGACAACAATGTGCAGAGGGATTGCCCAGTACCAACCATACATTTAGAAGGGATCCAGTTTACAGATCAAGTGCAGTGCTCTTTAGGGTGACTGCATACACTCTGGCAGTAGTAGCTCGTATCAGGTGAAAGTGGTGGGGCAGCACGGGGTTGCAATAACAAAATAAAAAACTAAAGCTAAAAAAGAACTTACCTATCGCTCGCCGCTCTTCTGCTTTCTTCTGTGCACAGGCTGAGGCTCCCAGACTCACCTACTGCCAATACAGAAGCTGCTCTCATGCTGGTACCCAACATGAGAGGAGCACTAGGATTGGCCTGAGTGGGCTGGTTTTCCACTCCAGCGGGGACTGGGAGCCTGTGCCTGCAGTTCTCGACCCAGCAAAGTAGCTCAGCTTGGAGAGATGTCAGTGTGCATGTCGGTTTGGCTGTCCTCAGACAGCAGGCCAAACTAAAATGCGCATTGAGGGCAGTGCCCACTACTCAATGCTTCAAAGTGCTCTGGAAAGTATGCCTCCGCCCCCTAGACTCTGCTTCCTGAAGAAAAATTATAAAATAATAATAAAACTCTGCTGGCAGGGGGGCGACGCTCCTCTGCCATAAATGAGGAGCTGCTGCTGCTCACTGGGCATGATTCACAAAGCCATCTTCAGCCATAAACGTATGCTCGGGGACGAAAATGGCTTCATGTTTGCCTTTCAGGGATCATTTTGTTCATTGCATCATTACAGAGAGCTGGATTCACCTGCCCCTCCAATGAATTTCCTGTCCTTTGATTGGGTCCTGAGAGTTTCCTCAATATTTGGTGCAGGTTAGGACTGCTTCCAATTTTGCGGGAGATCTCTGGGTATGTCTTAGTGAATGGCCACAGTCATTCTTTAGCGCAAATGGATGCTTTCCAGCAGGGGCCCTCTGACCTGGACTGCATTCATGTTTGTGAGAGTTCTCTGGATGAGTCTTAGTGGAAGGTCACAGGCAAATGGATGTCTTGCTTTGCAGAAGAGATCCTATGACCTTGTTTTTGGAAGGTGCCTTGGTAATGCAGGATTGCCCATTTCCAAAACTCTCACAACAATGTCACCTGTGGCTTAGCACAAAAAGGAAACCACCTTTTGGGTTATATTCTTTTCTATCTCCCTTTATTGTTTTTGTAACACACATACAACCAATGGATGCTGCAAAGCACCTCTGTCTAGAGCTGGGATGGTTTGAGGCATACATAACCAACCACAGAGGTTGTGCTGTGACTATATCCAAGTACACTCTGCCAAAACTCTCTTTTCCATGCATGCACACACACATTCATGGAGCCACACAACACCTATTATCAATCCAATGCAATTGTCACCTATTGTAATAACATGCTTCTTTTTCATACTGAAAAGTGTAAGGGTCTGTTTGGACATTTGGTGGATGAACAAGTGTCTTTTGGGATGGCAGAAAACATCACCTCCACCATCTCAAAGGTACTTTGCCTACCAAGTTTAGAGATGGCCTCTTGCCCAGAGGTCATCTCTGCACTTTGAAGGGAACTGCAGTCCTGGTGATACTTTTCAATGTACTAATGTTTGGCCTCTAACAAAAACTAATCACCCCGATGCCCTGGGCATTTCCTTCCAGGATGTGGGGGTAATTATTGTTTTTTCCTGTACCTCACTACCAGGTTTTTCTTGTAGGTGACTGACAGGGTGAAAAAGCATTACACCGTGGGTGTAAATTGCTTCCTCCAATGGTCCCTATTCCACTGGGAGGACAAGTATTCCATTGACAGAGCCAAGGGGGCTCAGTCGACCAAATGCTTTATGTCCGCCCATCTCTAAATGAGGCTGGCTGATTGATGGGTTGATGGGCAGAGTAGTCCATCGCATTTGCAACGAAGTACTCCAGAGGAGTACCCTGTCCGTCAAACTGTAAATTAGGGCTTGTGAACTCAGAACTCACTGAAAGTGGAAACATTTTAAGATAAATTACAGTTTACTCTTGTTGGGACAGCTACAGCATGCACTTGCCACTGCTGCTGAGTAAATAAAATGTGGTAGCATTTTTTAAAGAAAGTCATTTGATAAATTCCAATCAGCGCATTGTATTTGTTCAGTGGCAGAATGCTGGATGCTGCTTAAGAGAATCATACATGTGTGTCAATAGCATCCTTTACACATATTCTTTGAGAAACTAAGGCAATGGCAATAAAACAACCAGGTTGAGATTAATTGATTTCCATGGATGAAAGGATTTTTCTGCCTCCAAAGGTAAATGTATGGCTGTACCACTATATGGAGTTGGCCCTGGATGTATATTTCAAAAAAGGAACAAGCATGTGTGGTAGATAAATTTTCTTAGCTGCATGAGACATGCCCCCTAAGAAAGAGGAAATGTTTTTCAAGAGAGGTGTGGATCATGAAACAATGCCAGAGGGTTCAATATTACAGACAGCCAAACATTTATAGCACCAGACAGTGAGCCCCAGGGGGAAAACTGCAGGTTTGAGCCAAAGTGCTGATTGTAGCAGGTCCGAAACGCCACTCTTGATTAAAAAATGTCAGGTTTTTTGGTTTATTCGGATAAAAACGAATAAACCATTACACAATTACAAAATGACAATAAACCTTAGCACTAACAAAGCAATTACAACACATATAAAACACATGTACAATTACAGCCAGGAAAAGGTATCATAGAATACATAAATATTTTCAATTAATAGACATACATAATGACAGTTATAAACTTTTTCATACGTCTGCCAAGCAGAATTCGAAAACGTAGACACTACAAAGAAACAGAAAGATAATTCAGTACAATGACACAGGGCATTGACATTCCACTAAAGTTAGACACCCACATTGGACCAAGTCACACCATGCTAAATAGTTTATTTTGGCCCATTTGTATAATTTTTGGACTATACAAACCTGAAATATATGACTGGATTCTTCACAATCAAAAAGTCAAGGTGCATCCCCATTGAATGTTAATAAAAATAAGTCAGTAAGTGTCTGAAAACTATGTCTTGAATATGCCACATGCTTCGTATTTAGGTCTGTGTTGTTGGCAGGGAGGGGGATTTGTTGGGTCTGCTACTTTCAACCATTGCCTTTCTTCGACCAGTTTCATACCCTTTGGCCTTTGCCAAAAGGCTTTGTCCTTCACGTCTTGGTGAGTGGAGTACTCACCTCACAACTACGAGTGAATCTCTCCATCTCAACTAGAGCACTTGCATTGACCTACATGAGGAGCTAATTTATGCGTATTCCCCTTTCTTTCTTTGCCTCCTGGATCCTTCTTGTGTGTCTTGCTAATGCAATATGGCTTTGCTATTGCTCATTACAACCTTGAAAATATCTGTTTAAAGGTTCATCATGCACAGGCCACATTCCAAACGCAGCAGAAGATGCTTTGGTAACCTTCCAGGCATATAACAGGCTAAAGATGCCCTTTACTTGCTCTGACTTGATGGGTCTATGCAGCCTGATAAGAAACTGTCAGGTGCACACATTTTCACCGTGGGGTCTGCCTTGATCATCTATCACTGCATGCTGTATTCACTGTTTGTGTCCCTAGGTTCAGAATATTAACTATACATAATACCACCTTCTGTGATTTGGATGAATTAATAATTCAAAGAGATAGCAGGATTAGTGTGTTTTTCAAGGCACAACATTTTGTTTGCCAAAGTTATCACTCTTTAATTCATTATACCACTTCATTGCAGATCTTAACAACACCTGGTAGATCAGTAATTCTGAAATTATTATACTTCCATTTTCATTGTCTTAATCAATCAACATTAAAAGCACAGTGCACCAACTTAAATTTATCAGTCACGTTTCATATATAGAATAAAGTCACTTTTTTCTTTCTTTATACTTCAGAATGGTCTAATCATACACAATGGACACTTTAAAAAGGACTGATGTTACTCCTACTTCTTTAGCTTGCTGTATTTTGTCGTTGTTATATTTGTTTAACTTGTCATTTTTGCTTCACAACATAAGTTCATCCATTTCAGTATTCTTAAAATTACAAGGCCTCATCAGGACATTATAAGGCATCTACAATTCAAGTTTAATACCATTTATATAGTGGTCTATAAAATTTTATAATACAAATATACAAACCCTTTAAGGCCTTAATGAGCTGGCCATCTTTTGTTATTACAGTACAAAATCAAAGGCAAGATGAAATATGTATGGAAGAGAACCTTTACAGAAAAGACATTATTTTATTTAGACTTGTTCAACCAGCAGGGTGTCACAACAACCTACAGCCAAAATTATTCAGTTGGGTCAATTAGACTAGCTTTTCATTTATTAATACAAGAGATCCTACAAGATATGAAGTACGAAACATAAATCAACTGATTATTTCAAAATTAATATGCTATTAGAAATATACCAGGCTTGGAATTTGATCGCTTACAATTATTAGACATGTATGCTGAAAATAATTTAAAAAATTGATTAATTTTGATTTAGGCCATATATTCATCACTTAATATGTAGCACAAACTAAGAAGACGATATTGTATCTGTGAATCTATTGATTCTAAGGAACTAGTGCCTGCTACCTTTATACTTTTTGCCTCTGTGCTCAGAATCTGAAAGCATTGTTACAGCCACCTTAACTGAGCTCATATATCTACACCACCATCCATCTGTTTAGAATTGTGTGCTACATGAGGCATATAGTTACCTCTGGGGATATGACTTGTTTGAAGTCCCAGTTGTTTATACGCCATGAGATAGCAGCGTGTTATGTAAAATGAAAAAATACCTCTAGATTAGTAAATTAGTAGTCACTTTTGCATGTTGAGACACCTATGAAGCAGTGAATTCATAGCTCACCTTCTATATTTTTTCGACAGTTCCTAATGTAGTGAATCCATCAAAGTTGTAAGCAATAATGCACATGGAGTCAGAATGAGAATGCCACTCACAAAGTCCCTGTAGTATTGTATCGAAGTTGTGTCTTTGCTGCTTTGAAACACTGTACTTAAATAAATATATATTTATCTGTTAGGGCCGTGCAAACGTGTAAGTAATCTAGATAACAAACTAAAATAATGTATAATGTCCCACCTCATTTTCCTTATTCCATGCATCCGCAGACAGCCTATTGCCAATGGGTGATAGGTGACCACATCATTCCATGTCATGAAGGACACCGTGTTCACTCCTGGGCTTTTCACCTTATAATAGTTGGTATTAGGTGTGCTAATCTAATTAATTAGGTTTAAACATAAAAGCATAGGACTGGAACCACTGCCTGACATGGAGTGAGGTGGCCACCCTACTGGGCAGACAGGCATGTGAGTGAGAGTAGCTTCCATTTAAAATCATAGAGTTGGGAAGATGCTAATAGATATTACATATGTTGTGTGGGAACGTAACATTTGATTGGCGGGCGAATCTTTGAACCGTGTTCAGATTGTTTCTTTTGAATCGTAGTAGTGTATTGCCTATGGTGCTTAGCCTGGGGCATTAAGATGTTTGCAACATTACCAAGTAGGGCGTTACTCTGATTATCACTGATGGTTCAGAAGAAACCCATTCAAATTGCCTCACTCAATTGTTTCAGAAAACATACTTTCGCTTTGTACAGTAGTTACCACCAATTTTATAATTAATAACATTGATCAATAAACTATCTATAACATCATCGATCTTATTGGGGAACTCTTCTGCAGCCTATTTTCTTATCCCAATCCATATCAGCGTTTTTCTGCATTGAATTTATATATGTATCATTCGTACCTTTCAGACAAAAACCAACATTATCATTTCCTGGTGATATCTACAAATATAAACATGTTGGTTACTCATTGTTTACTACTGAATAATATACAGCAGAACAGGGACGTTTGTGCATTTAGTTAGATAATCCCTAAGGTTTCCATTTTCACTAACCAATCAATTTGCATTGCGTTGTAATGGAGTTACATGTATGCAGTTCGAAGATGTGCACGTATAAATATAACTTCTCATTTTACTTTTGATATTTTATTGACACTTATTGAGAAAATGCCACAACGATACCTAAAAGTATGCAAATATGAATTGGTGCATTGCTGGGTTACAACATCAAGCTGCCCAGCTCGTCTGCATTGTTTGATACATTGTTATCTGTGTCCAACACATGTATAAAAAGAGATTCCAAACTTATCAATTTCTTTTTACGATTGCCCCTTTCGCAATCTAGACAAAGTACTCCCAACACAAGTCCCTACAAAATCATCAGCTAGGTGGCCAGTCTCTGTGTAATGAATAACCATTGGTGCATTTGTGACTTCGTTCAACATATGCATTGAAATAAAAACATGTGTGAGGGCAAAATCTGAATCATTATTCATAGAATTAGAATTCGCATAATTTCAGTCTTACAAATGTGATTTGCACATATGGAAGTTGTTCTTGTATGGTAGAATTTCTGCATTTCCAAATTGCAGGCTTGGGTTGAGTTTGTGATGTCTTGCAGGGAGAAGTAACTGAACACCTAAAAGCATGTTAGTTTGTGGGTATCCACAAGTCACTTACATGTAGTGTCAGTGGCGGCTGTCATAAATTAAAGGGTGGTAAGGCAGGAGGGGTTGCGCAGGGGAGGTAAAAAGATACTATATTTAGAAGAAAAAAAAACTTTAGCCACTGGCAGCCTCCAACGTTGCATCCCGCCACCTCTCCTCTTCCTGCCTGGTCCCAGCAGCCCCTGGGACAGACTCCCATCCAAACACCGTGCTGTACAGCAGCGCATGGATTGGCCTGAGTGGGCTAGAAAGGCGCTCCGCTCAGGCCAGGGAGTCTTTGGGGTTTCTCCAGCCCGACTGCCCAATGTGCCTGGGCTGGAAAAAACCTAAGTGCGCATGTGTGTTTTGGTTAACTGAGACGGCCGGCCAAACACATATGAGCACTTAGAGAGTGCACATAACACTCTACCTCCCCCCTCCCATGCCCCAGCGCCCGCCCCTCTCTATAGCGCTGGCTCAGAGCCGGCAAATGCAAAATAAAACGATGCAAGAAAATCTTTTTATTTTTCATTTGCTGGCTCTGAGCCAGGCAGTAGGGCGATGATCCTCTGCAATTGCAGAGGAGCGCCACTGGGTAGTATTCTCCTGAGGAAATGCATCCACATTAACTCCTGTCAGTGGCATGAGCATGGGTATTTCTGTGGTGTGAATGTGGAGTAAGCTGCTTCCCCATATTTAATGGTGTGAAAAATAAGATGTTTTTCTATGTGGGAAAATATTTTACCCGTGAACAAGCAAAAAAAGATAAATATGCCAATTCACATATAGTTTCTGCTTGGAAAGTTAGCTACTGCATGAAATGCTATGACTGTCATAATTTAATTAAACATGGAAAAACCACTCAAAGTACAAAGTTTTAACTATTATTCTCTACCTTCTTAAGACCAAGTACTGGGAAAAAGCATCAAGGGAATGGCTTTTATCACCCACCAATGAAACCCCTACAGATTGCTTTTCAAAATATTGTTAAACCCAAAGTTTGATGCCTTTTTAAATCATATTACTCAATCGTCATCGAAGTCCTTGTATATTAAATTTAGAACTGTTACCCTTCCATTGATCACGATGTTATTGACCAAGGGTGTTTTCAACCATACTGTACATATTATAGCCTTATAGACCGCTGTAGCGGGCTATACCAGCTATTAAAGGCCCGCTCCAACATTAAAGGCCCGAGCCGAAGCCTGGAGCGGGACTTTATAAGCCGGTATAGCCCAGCTATGAAGGGCTATAAGGCTTTTAGAACATTCTGCCACTAGAGGGCAGAATGTTCTAACAAATAAAACAAAGGCTTCTTGAAGCCCGAGGGGGTTTAAATCCCCTCGGGCTCCGAGAAGCCTTTGTGAAAACAATATTGGAATGTTGCTTTGCGGACCTTTACCGGCCCGTAGAAGCACGGAGCACTCCATTGTCTTCAATGGAGTGCTCCACATTCCAATGTTCTAATTATTGCTATGTATGTGTTAATGGAGGTTTATTGGTGAATGCACGATGTAACAGCCATCTTCCTATTGCTCTCAAGCATATAAGGGGATTCTCAGAGCATCGTAGATAAAAACAGCTGCTATTAATGTATGCACTGTAGTTTGTAGATAAGCAAATGTATAAAGGCTGGAGGTTTTGTGTTTTACCCCCATGCACTTGAGTACATCTTAATGAATTGTATTTGTCTATAAGAATCTACAAGACGATCCAGATGTCTCCAGGTTTTCTGAAGACATCTGGATCATCTATATATATATATATATAAATCTTATTTAATATCATTATAGACACCAATAGCCAGATTAAATACTCAGGTGATGCTGATTTATACCTAAATACTATTTAAACCTTAAAACATGTTCAAAGTGCACCAATTACTGTTTTTCCATGCAATGGGAAACCCACTGACAGATATTAAAAATGCAAAATTATCTGACATATAGATTTAGTAACCAAAACATTCAGTTCTTTTTATCAGAGATGCATTTCAATTATGTCTTTCACTTTTGAGCAACAGCCTAGTGATGACTTCACCAGACACATAGCCCATATTGTTACTAATAAGTTGAAGATGCAGCATGGCTATGTTCTGTTTGCGGAAGTTGGAGAGACAAAGAGAACAAACACTGCCAAATCCAATAGGTGTGGCTTATAAGTGAAAGTGATTCTTCATTGATTGTTTGCTATTGTGATTGTGGTGGATAGGAGAGTGGGTGAATGAGAGAATGACTCAATGGTTAGATGGATAGTTAGAAAAGTGAGCGCTTGAAGTAATGGATGGAGGGATGAGTGACTGAGTGATTGAGGGCATGTATAGATGTGTGTATGGGAGAGCGGGTGGATTGATGATTAGAAGAACCAGTGACCAGAGAAAGCAACGAATCCAAATCAGGATCCAGAGTCAAAGGCAGGCTGGACAACAAAAGCCTGAAAGAACCAAAGAGGAAGAAAGTAATAAGGTGAAGATTGAAGCAGCAGTGAACAAATTATGATGGCAAGTGAAACACCAATGTGAAGCAAAGATTTGCCTGGCGCCTGTCTGATGACCATTCACAGTTTGAACAGCATTGATCTCTCCCTAAAGTGACCTGGAAGTTTCATCCCTTGACCTTCTCCAACCTAGTAGTCTTGGCACCCCAGCCTAGGAACCCCAGCCTCCTTGAACCCATCCACTACAGTCTTAAAGGGCCACAACTTACAAATGTTGTTTCTGCAAGGGAATCTCATGTCTCTAAGCCTTCTGTTCATTCTTGGCAGTGGGGTTGAAAATTCTGTTGGTGCATTCTGGATATATATTTTCCTCCAGATTTTAAATGCTTATCCATTGCCTCCCACCTCTACATCAAGACATACCTGGCCTGCAAAGACTAACTCTTATAAGTTGTTCATACTTCCATATTACTGTGGTTTACATATTTGTCACCCAAAATTCGACAAGCTACTACCTAGTGCCTTGCAATGGTATTTCTATAAAAGGCAAGTGCTGAACACCTATTATTAAAACTAGATGCAGAAACAATGTGAGGGTGAGTTGAGGTAAATATTTGATGTATTATGTGGATTTTACTAGCATGTATTTATCGATTTCACTTAATATATAACAGCGACTTCTCCAGGATGGAGAAAATACTTTGCACTGGATTGAATGGTCCTAAGGAGGCACAAGCAGTAATAAAAACTAGGTGGTTCTTTCAATGTTGGAGTTAATTCCTCCAATGTATTCTGTGGATCTCAGCTTTGTAGAGACAGTGACGTCACAGTGGCGTCTCAAATCTAAACTTGCCACCTTCTTTGTAGTGGCAGAGAAGAGGCTCTTTATACATAGTTTTTGAGTGTGACAACTAAAATAATGGACAGGAAATCATTTCAGTAAATATAATGTCTTGGATGTTCGAGAAATGCACACGTTTCATGGGTGCGCTAGGCAAATGGTAATGCCCCTTAGGAAAGGAGCAGGGATGTTCTATAGCACGGAAAGTGTTAACACCTATGGGGCAGAGTGAGGGGAAGAGTGCTAAAGAAATAAGTGTTTTTAAAACTATCTCAATAGGTGCACACAACTTTATTCCGATGCCCTAAGGGATAGAGATTAAAAGCATTTCTACCCCAAAAGCACACATTTGCCTTCTAACCTCAAAATTACAAAATTAAGACTTAGTTATTGCATACAAGTTTATATGATATGCTCGCACCACTTGTTCCACCCCTTCCCTTTTCCCACAATCGCGTAGGCGTACGTCTTGTGGAAATGTACTACAATTAGATGCACTTTTGCACATGCCTAATTGTAATTTTGGGCCACATGCATGACCAATTCATTTAGCAAGTTCCTAATTGTGATTTTTTGCGACTCGTAATTAGGAACTCGCAAAATGCGATGTACAAATGTGTCTCAGACACATTTAGCGATTCTTAATGGGGTCACAATTGACCTACTTGATCAATATTCAAGAGGTAAGTGAACATTTGTGGCCCATAGGGAATTGCAAGCTACACAGGGATTGTGGCCAGCTGGGGCCAGCAGACCACCATGTCAGTGTTTGTTTTTCAATAAAGCAATTTTTTTATTGAAATGCATTTCAAAAAGAAAAATTAAACGTTTCAGTTTAATTTTTTTTTAAGAGTAGGCAGTAGTCCCTGGTACCACACTGCCTTCTCTTAAAAAACGTTTTCGTTGCCATTCACAAATGGGAAGGGGTCCCCTGGGGACTCCTTCCTGTTTGCGTCTGGTTTACCACCTATTCGAAGTAGGCAGTAAACTGCAAATGCTTTGCAACCACATTCCGGTCGTAAAACCTTCTTACATCCCCCGCGGCTTGCTATTAGGAAGGGACGCCCTTGGCACACCCCTTCCTAATATCGACTTGCAAATCCTGTATTGCGAGTTGGTAATAGGTAACCGACTCACAAAATAGGATTAGTACATAGCAAAAGGCTCTTTAGCAGACCCAAATGGCCCGATTCTCCATTTGCGACAGCTGAACCCAGTTGTACATGTGGCCCTTTGTTTCAAAACATGCGCAAATCCTAACTCTGTGAAGTGAATCTTGGGTCTCCAGCGGTTAAGTGAATTGTGATCATTGATAGGAAAAATGCTGGCCTTTTAAAATGCTGATTTTTCTTCTTCAAAACAGTACCACTTAATTAGGTCTAGCGAGCCAAAGGCTCGAAAGAGACATTTTATATGTGGGAATTTCAAAGTGCTACCCACACTTTTGGCTGGCCTAAACCTTGAGTGCACGAGATCACATGCACGTGCACAGCTGCTCCTCTGCTCATTGTATTTCCCCCCTCCCTTCTCACCCAGCCCTTTGATGCTCTGCTGGAGTACTTTCACTTTCGCCGCGTTGACCCTTGCATTCCCCCCTCCCTTCTCACCCAGCCCTTTGATGCTCTGCTCGCATCTCCCTCCTCCCTGGGCGTGAAGGGAGACAGAGCCATCCTGCTTGATTAATGGCATTCTTATGTGTTCCCGTAAGCGCTCGCTTTAGGTCTTTCTCTATAACCTGTAACCCCCACCCACTCTTTTCGCCCTCTCCATGTGTCCTGTTCTCCTCATGGGGTCGCGCTCTTTGCTCCCCATGTACCTCCCTTGCACCCTCCTTTTGCCCCCTCTCTGCCCCTTTCTCCCTCTCCTTGCTTCCTTTTCACCTTCTGTACTTTTTCTCCGTTCTCCCACTTCACAAGCTCCTCCCGCTCTCACTCGCACGTACTGCTCCATCAGTGCCAGAAGCTTCCCAAAGGAGTGAGTCACGGCTGCCAGGTGGCCCCGGGCCATGCGTTGCACTTTCAATCCGAGCAGAACTCCCACCCCGCGTGCACACGCCTCGAGGCGCACTACAAACACTGTTCAGTTTTGCGTGTAGTCACAGTTCTACCACAGAAATGTACACATTCTATTGCTTACAGACTTCAAGCCCATTGCACTCTTGCCTGTGGGCCCCGTGAACTGTGGAGAATACAAAGTCGGACTCGCATGTTCAGCACAAACTCCCCCATCCTCCCCCACCCTCCCAAAAAATGGAAAGGCACAAGTTTAAAACTTTAAAGGGCTCTGTTTATTATCAGAATGGCACCAACATCGTATTTCTGGCTATGGCTCCTCACACTGTCTCATTAAGCAAGTCCCCCCCTCAGCCGCTGCCAAACCGATACATTCATGTGAGTGTTTGAGTACAACGCGTACACAGCGCACTTTCAGTTCTGTGCCGGTGCGGATTACAGCGCGCCATGGGTATACACAGGCACTGCCCAAGGTGGCTATTAACAAACGCTGTATAGGTTTCACGCTGCCAAACACATCCATTCATGTGAGTGTTTTAGTACAACGCGCACACAGCGCGCTTTCAGATCTGTGCCGGTGCTCATTACAGCGCGCCAGGGGTATACACAAGCACTGCCCAAGGTGGCTATTGACAAACGCTGTATAGGTTTCACGCTGCCAAACCGATCCATTCATGTGAGTGTTTTAGTACAACGCGCACACAGCGCACTTTCAGTTCAGTGCCGGTGCTCATTACAGCGCGCCATGGGTATACACAGGCACTGCCCAAGGTGGCTATTAACAAACGCTGTATAGGTTTCACGCTGCCAAACACATCCATTCATGTGAGTGTTTTAGTACAACGCGCACACAGCGCGCTTTCAGATCTGTGCCAGTGCTCATTACAGCGCGTCATGGGTATACACAAGCACTGCCCAAGGTGGCTATTGACAAACGCTGTATAGGTTTCACGCTGCCAAACCGATCCATTCATGTGAGTGTTTTAGTACAACGCGCACACAGCGCACTTTCAGTTCTGTGCCGGTGCTCATTACAGCGCGCCATGGGTATACACAGGCACTGCCCAAGGTGGCTATTAACAAACGCTGTATAGGTTTCACGCTGCCAAACACCCATTCATGTGAGTGTTTTAGTACAACGCGCACACAGCGCGCTTTCAGATCTGTGCCGGTGCTCATTACAGCGCGCCATGGGTATACACAGGCACTGCCCAAGGTGGCTATTGACAAACGCTGTATAGGTTTCACGCTGCCAAACCGATCCATTCATGTGAGTGTTTTAGTACAACGCGCACACAGCGCACTTTCAGTTCTGTGCCGGTGCTCATTACAGCGCGCCATGGGTATACACAGGCACTGCCCAAGGTGGCTATTAACAAACGCTGTATAGGTTTCACGCTGCCAAACACATCCATTCATGGGAGTGTTTTAGTACAACGCGCACACAGCACACTTTCAGTTCTGTGCCGGTGCAAATTACAGCGCGCCATGGGTATACACAGACGTTGCCCAAGGTGGCTATTGACAAACACTGAATGGGTTTCAAGCCGCTACCCAAAAAACAATACATTGATATACAGAGCACGTGCACAGTTTTGCGTGTAGCCACAGTTCTAACACAGAAATGTACACATTCTATTGCTTACAGCCCATTGCACTCTAGCCTGTGGGCCCCGTGAACTGTGGAGAATACAAAGTCGGACTCGCATGTTCAGAACAAACTCCCCCATCCTCCCCCACCCTCCCAAAAAATGGAAAGGCACAAGTTTAAAACTTTAAAGGCTCCGTTTATTATCGGAATGGCACCAACATCGTATTTCTGGCTATGGCTCCTCACACTGTCTCATTAAGCAAGCCCCCCCCCTCAGCCGCTGCCAAACCGATACATTCATGTGAGTGTTTGAGTACAACGCATACACACCGCACTTTCAGTTCTGTGCCGGTACTGATTACAGCGCGCCATGGGTATACACAGGCACTGCCCAAGGTGGCTATTGACAAACGCTGTATAGGTTTCACGCTGCCAAACCGATCCATTCATGTGAGTGTTTTAGTACAACGCGCACACAGCGCACTTTCAGTTCTGTGCCGGTGCTCATTACAGCGCGCCATGGGTATACACAGGCACTGCCCAAGGTGGCTATTAACAAACGCTGTATAGGTTTCACGCTGCCACACACATCCATTCATGTGAGTGTTTTAGTACAACGCGCACACAGCGCGCTTTCAGCTCTGTGCCGGTGCTCATTACAGCGCGCCATGGGTATACACAAGCACTGCCCAAGGTGGCTATTGACAAACGCTGTATAGGTTTCACGCTGCCAAATGGATCCATTCATGTGAGTGTTTTAGTACAACGCGCACACAGCGCACTTTCAGTTCTGTGCCGGTGCTCATTACAGCGCGCCATGGGTATACACAGGCACTGCCCAAGGTGGCTATTAACAAACGCTGTATAGGTTTCCAGCTGCCAAACCGATCCATTCATGTGAGTGTTTTAGTACAACGCGCACACAGCGCGCTTTCAGATCTGTGCCGGTGCTCAGTACAGCGCGCCATGGGTATACACAAGCACTGCCCAAGGTGGCTATTGACAAACTCTGTTTAGGTTTCACGCTGCAAAACCGATCCATTCATGTGAGTGTTTTACTACAACGCGCACACAGCGCACTTTCAGTTCTGTGCCGGTGCGAATTACAGCGCGCCATGGGTATACACAGACGTTGCCCAAGGTGGCTATTGACAAACACTGAATGGGTTTCAAGCCGCTACCCAAAAAACAATACATTGATATACAGAGCACGCGCACAGTTTTGCGTGTAGCCACAGTTCTAACACAGAAATGTACACATTCTATTGCTTACAGACTTACAGCCCATTGCACTCTAGCCTGTGGGCCCCGTGAACTGTGGAGAATACAAAGTCGGACTCGCATGTTCAGAACAAACTCCCCCATCCTCCCCCACCCTCCCAAAAAATGGAAAGGCACAAGTTTAAAACTTTAAAGGGCTCCGTTTATTATCGGAATGGCACCAACATCGTATTTCTGGCTATGGCTCCTCACACTGTCTCATTAAGCAAGCCCCCCCCTCAGCCGCTGCCAAACCGATACATTCATGTGAGTGTTTAAGTACAACGCGTACACAGCGCACTTTCAGTTCTGTGCCGGTGCTGATTACAGCGCGCCATGGGTATACACAGGCACTGCCCAAGGTGGCTATTGACAAACGCTGTATAGGTTTCACGCTGCCAAACCGATCCATTCATGTGAGTGTTTTAGTACAACGCGCACACAGCGCACTTTCAGTTCTGTGCCGGTGCTCATTACAGCGCACCATGGGTATACACAGGCACTGGCCAAGGTGGCTATTAACAAACGCTGTATAGGTTTCACGCTGCCAGACACATCTATTCATGTGAGTGTTTTAGTACAACGCGCACACAGCGCGCATTCAGATCTGTGCCGGTGCTCATTAGAGCGCGCCATGGGTATACACAAGCACTGCCCAAGGTGGCTATTGACAAACGCTGTATAGGTTTCACGCTGCCAAACCGATCCATTTATGTGAGTGTTTTAGTACAACGCGCACACAGCGCACTTTCAGTTCTGTGCCGGTGCTCATTACAGCGCGCCATGGGTATACACAGGCACTGCCCAAGGTGGCTATTAACAAACGCTGTATAGGTTTCACGCTGCCAAACACATCCATTCATGGGAGTGTTTTAGTACAACGCGCACACAGCGCGCTTTCAAATCTGTGCCGGTGCTCATTACAGCGCGCCATGGGTATACACAAGCACTGCCCAAGGTGGCTATTGACAAACGCTGTATAGGTTTCACGCTGCAAAACCGATCCATTCATGTGAGTGTTTCAGTACAACGCGCACACAGCGCACTTTCAGTTCTGTGCCGGTGCTCATTACAGCGCGCCATGGGTATACACAAGCACTGCCCAAGGTGGCTATTGACAAACGCTGTATAGGTTTCACGCTGCCAAACCGATCCATTCATGTGAGTGTTTTAGTACAACGACAACCACACACACTCAACCACACACACACTCAACCACACACACTAACAGAACAAAAAACCACACACAAACAGACACACACACAACCAAACGCACACTCAACCACACACACTCAACCACACACACTCAACCACACACACTCAACCACACACACTCAACCACACACACACAACCGAACACAAAACCACACACACAACCACACATACAACCACACACATACAACCACACACCTACAAACACACACCTACAACCACACACCTACAAACACACACAAACACACACACACACTCAACCACACGCACACACACTCAACCACACACACACACACACTCAACCACACACACACACACCCTCAACCACACACACACACAACAACACACACACAACTACACACACACAACCACACACACACACAACCACAATTAATTTTTGGGCTGACAGCATAAATACGCTGTCAACAAACCCGATGAACACTCTGGAAAATTTAGAAAGTCACCCCCAACTTTCAAACCATCTTGCTGTTGCAAAGTGTGTGCTGTACACATGGCAACACCGTGCCACAGCGCACTGTTGCAAGGAATGCTTTGATCCTCGGAGGCTAACAGACCTCACTCTCTGCATTAGTTAACCCCGTCTTGGCACTGCATGAAAACAGGGTACACACTGTCCACCATGAAGTGAGACATTGTCCTCGGGGCTGGAGATCCTATTTAGCAATCTGCTTTAAACATTGTGATTCATTTAGGCCATTAAACATAAAGGAGCACTGGGAACGCTGATAACATGGATTCCATTTTGAGTATTGACTACAACTTTTAACAAGCATTGGCATAGCCAATAGGTCTCGCCTTTGGGACCTTATAAATGTTTAGTTATCCAGCACAATATCCTTCGTTCAACAACATCAACTGTTGCATGGCTAAACACTTATAAGGCCCAAAAGGCGAGACCTATTGGCTATGCCAATGCTTGTTTTTAGGTTGAGCCTGGGCAGCGCATGCGCTTCTGCGAGGCATGTTCTAGTGAAGTATGGCTTTTAAGTCCCGCCCACTCTCCAACCATATTTTTAATTGGCTTGTGTCGTTGTCGTCCGTAAACGCTGGCTTCTGAGTCATTAGGCTTGTTAGTCCTTCCTTGTCTACTTCTGTTACTTCCCATAACGATTGGACCTTTTAGTGGTGTTGTTACATGGTCTGCCATATAAGTTGGTGAGCACTATTTTCTTTAATGCTCTTCCCCTATTCTACCCACGACATAACAGCACCCGCCCATTTTATTTTAATAGTAATCTTTTTATTCAAATCCCAGCGCGACCTGCTTTCACTTTAGTGACCGTGCTTACTTAATTATTTAATATATGGCGCAGTTCGCTTTCAGTTTAGCGGCCGCTCTTATTTAATTACCAGCTCGGCTGCTTTCACTTTAGCAGCCGTGCTACAGAAGCTTTTGATATTTATAATTCTGTTTATCACTTTATGTGAAAGCACCATACCTGCTTTCACTTTAATGTTGGCCGCACCCCTTTCTTTAGGCGCTGCACACTGTAACCTCAATATGCGAGCAGCGTCTAAAACAAGCATTGGCATAGCCAATATGTCTCGCCTTTGGGACCTTATAAGTGTTTAGCTAGGCAACAGTTGCATAACTAAATACTTATAAGGTCCCAAAAGCGAGACCTATTGGCTATGATCAAACATCAAAGCGGCTGCGAAAGTGAAAGTAATCGCGGTAAAGCACGACGCACGCGCCCGCGCTCATGCACTGTAGCTCTAGGCTGGCTTGGTAGCACTTTTTGGAGCCCTCTCAAAAAGTCTCGATAGGCCAGCGCATGCGCTGGGTCAGGCGAGACCTAAAAAGAGGCGTGGCCAATATTAAAGTGCTCTTGCATTTGCAAGAGTTTGAGCTCTTGTCTTAATTTTCTTGCAGTAATCTTTCCTTTTACACTACTGCCCGTTACAAGTGTTAAACCTGCACAGGGCACCATAGCCATTGTATGAAAAATAAATAGCTGGTGGCATTTCTTTTTTATTTACTGGATGCGATCTCTGCGCTTTCTAATCCATTCTAGATTCTGCTTTAAGATGTTCCAGCGTTGGGAATGCATGCTTCGGTTTCCCAAAGCTGCCGAGTCCTCACTCTGTGTCACCAGGATAGCCTTTGCAGTCTGGGTCTTTAGTAATTTAACAATATTTATGTTTGTATATAGCGCTGCCGACCCCCTTCTTGTCTCGCAACACAGTAAATAATGACTCGCTAAAAATAAATAAATCACAGGATTCATCCTGCAGCGCGGCAGGGGTGTGATACGAGCACAAAGGGTGTGGTTGAATCTGGGATGCCTAAACTAAAGGGCGTGGCTTAGAAAATTGTGAAAGGCCATTGATAGCACTTCATTGCAATCCTCATCCGGGCGCTTGTGCAATCAGTGTTATAGGAAGGAAAGCGCCATGTGCGATCCTTGGCGGATTCCTTTGTCTGCCTTAGGTGTTGGGAAAATACGTAATGGATGCAGTGTTTAGGACTCCCCCGGGGTACACGCCACAACACTGTATCACCCTATGAATCACACCCATCTTCTATAGTGTGGGGTACACCTGACACGCCAGGCGCTATTTCTGAAGCGAATATGCCTTTTGCCCAAAACTGCCCATCGCAGTTCTCACTTTGTATGTTTGTTTCCGGCTTTGTATTTCTGTTTATTTTGGGACCGCTACCTCGCGGGAAGAACATTTCAAAAGTGACGAGCATTTGAAAATGGAATTTGAAATAATTTTCAGAGGTGTGCATTGACTGGAATCGAAATGTTTCCTTTTTGTTCTGTGGGTAAAACAGTTCACAGTGGGCGGGGCGTCGTTCGGAGGTCAGGGGCGTAACACAGGCCCCCCGCAGCCCCAGCAGTGGGGGGGGGGGGGGTGGGGGGGTGGGGGGGTGGGGTGGCAAGCTCTCTGGCTGCAGAGCATCCGATTGAGCCCGGAGGGGGCCCCTCCACAAGCCTTGCAGGGAGGCCCCCTCGAGTTCCGTTACGCCAGTGTCGGAGGTCGGCATCTTTGTTCATAGGTAAATCCTTCCGCCCACTCCTCCTTTCAGGTTTTATGCGGTCCGGCACAGGTCCAGATTCTACATCCTGCAGCATGTTCTGTTGTGTGCCAATCAGCCTTCAGCACATCTTATTTCACTTAATGTATTTATTTAACAAGAGCCCTTTTTTCATGGTACGCTGCACTGTCAGTACTAGGGATATTTTAAAGAAGGATGTGACCTAACAGCCAGAGCTACGGACTTTGGAGTTGGGGAGCCAGGTTTGAGGCTCGGCGTTGGCTCAACATCCTGTGATTCTGGGCAAATCACTTAATCTTCCCGTGCCTACCAAAAACAAGCATTTGCAATGCAATAGGTCTTGCATTTTAGAAACTTTGACCTATTGGTATTGTATTGTAACCAATTCTGAACATAAAATTCAGGTTTAAATTCTATGACAGGTGGCCCCACGATATTTATGAAGATTGTAGAAGACAGACGATTGATTGATATTCTGTTCCGCAGTGGTGTGAGCACATCATTCATTACACTAAAGCCCCGTTCACATTCAGCAGTTGAGGTACCAAAGGTGTTTATAATGTGCATTAATGGTTTCAGGCTTTCAGAGATGCAGTTTTTGTTTTGTTTGTACTCTCTGAAACCAAGGATGTACTGCCTGGTATCAAATACATGCAACCTGCTACAAAGGTTTTGTAATTCTCCCTCACCGTATAAGATGTCTACTGGATCTGGCCAATAAACTGGTTGTAGGAGTTTCATTCTATGTACTAACTCTTTGTATTCTATTTCATCATTGTTTGTGGTTGTGCATCCAGAAACATTTGATGCATTAGACATTGTCATCCTTTTTCGCAGGTTATTTGCTAAGCTCCTAAAGAACTGTGCCCTATTGATGCTAACACAGCCTTTGTTCTGTTGCAGTCCTACACCAGCAAACTGCATCCATTCAGCAGCATCTAATGCAGTTGTAGCAACCAAAGGGCCCAGGTGAATCAGCCATTGATTCAAACACTAAAATCTGCATCTGTATTGAACGATCGGCCTCATATATGGTCATATCACGCCGCTGCAGCCTTCTGGATAGGTCACCCAATTCTGTGAGAGCATCATATAAAATGCCCATATTTTCAACAAACACCAGGGAGGTTAATAAACGGTTTAAACCAGCATATTTCCTCTGCTCAATGTCACTCCTCGTTGAGTCTTCGGAAGATTCCATGAAATGTTTACTAAGTGCTTTGTAGTTATTACAAACAGCTCTCACAGATCTTTCACTTGAGGACACCCAACGTACATCTAGCACCTTTCCAATTGCCAGAAGTCTTACTTCTACCTCCAGAGCACATTCCCCAAGCTCTCTCTGATTTTTCGGAGAGGCATGGTAGGTGGTATATAGTTTATCAAAAAAAACTTTGAGCTGATTAATGCCTGCGACTTCTTTACAAACATCACCCACAGCAAGCTCCAGCTTGTGGTTAGCACAGTGCCATACACTCAACTGTGGATATTTCAGTTTCAGAAGAGTTGCCACAACGGATTTCTACCTATCATATTGGAAGCACCATCTGTTACAAGCTGAACCAAATGACTTTTTAAATACTCATCAGTAAAACGTGTCTCTCTAAGCATGCAAGTAAGGTATCTAAGATTAGATCTGCTGCTGTGCTTGGCAACTCAACAAGGTCCAAGAAAAAGGTCAGTGGCTCATTGTGTTTATCAATACATGCTCTTATACAGATAATTAGTGTGGTCAATTTACTATTTGTGAGCTTAGGGACATATTTATGGGAATGGTGGCGCAGGGCAGCACAGCAAGTTACTTTGCTGCGCTGCCCTGCGTCACAGGGAAAGGGCGGGAATGTGCCGTATTTATCCAATATGGTGCATTCCGGTCTTTTCCCCCTGCACTGGCGCCATTTCGACAGCCTAGCTTCAACGCAGGCACACTTGCCCCATGGTGCAAGGGTGCCTCCTTTGCATGCAGGATTGTTTTTGTGCAGGAAGGGGCACCTTCCTGTACAAAAACAATCTTGAGAGGCTTTTTTCTCTTTCTATGTGGGCTGCAGAATAAAGCACAGCTTGAAAGAGGAAAAAACAAGGAGAAATAAAGATATTTCTCCTAGTTATGCCTCCTCTGGGGCAGCGCAAGATTTTGCCGCATTCCCAGGATTACAAGTCCTTGTAAATCTATGAATGCGTCAAAAACCGTGGGAGTTGTGTGGGAGACTTTTATTATTGCAGGAAAACTACTGCGTGACAAAGCCACTGCTGCTCTAGGGTGTGCTGCTTTGTAGACCTGCCCGCAAGACTGGGGGTAAACTTCGGTATGAATTGTGGTGGACAGGGCTTCAAGTTTACCCAACTGGCCACCGGTAGGGTTCACCTGCTGGTGCTAAGAGACCAGGGCTTCTAAGGTCTAGTGGGGCCTTCTAAAGTCTATCATGGGTGCTCCCTCAGGAGTGGTCTGATGGACAAGGCATGAAGGCTGAACCAGGTTCCCCAGTTCCAAATTTGGTAGCTCTGGCCATAATGCCACAACCCCACCGAACACCCTTCTGCCCCACTGAGTGAAACTCGCACTGTCTTCAGCTACAACCCAATTCTGCCCCATTATAAGCACCTGGATGTGACTCATTTCAAATTATGCAGTGCCTGAAAACAAGTAACAACATTCTGGGAAAAGCAAATACTCATAGGGAATGCAGGATTATGTAAAGCATGCAAAATATAAGCAGGAACGACATGTTACCTTAACGCTTTTACTCTCGTTCAGAAATCAATGAGTATTTTTTGTCTCAAACATTGAGGACATGAATATAGGGCTCCTCCTGTACACATCTGTTAAGCAGGGCTCAGAGACAAAGGAATTCTTCAAGAGAATCTGATCTGACTCACGGAAACCCACAAGGGCTCCTTCTTATCCACAAATTGTGCACTCTTGATTGTCAGCGCCAGGATGCCTGTTAGGTGAGAGTGCGCTTTACAAGTGAGATAAATAAATAAATAATTCTTATTCATGTCAGCCAGCTAGCTGCTCAAACATAGTATAGCACATATGTATTCAAGTGTCCTGCAAAGAAGAATGAGTGCGAGTAAGTAAAAGTGGGTGTGAATGATTGAGTGCCTGAATGTAACTGAGCATGAGTGAAAGAGTGTATGTCGATGAAAGTGAGAGAAAGTGAGTGAGAGGGAGTCACGTAGAGTAAGTGAAACTGTAAGTTAGAATGAGGTAATCAGAGTAGGAAAAAGTGGTGAGACTGAGTGAGAGTGAGAATGTGATACCGAATGTTGAAGAGTGAGTGCAAGTGAGCAATTTTGAGTAAAAGGGAAAGTGAATGAGAATGAATAATGGGGGTAGTGAGCCTGAGTGAGATAACATGTGAGCAAGCAGGACAAAACACAAGACTTGGCAAAGTGGAGGTAAATATTTACTTATGGGAGGAACATATTGTGCATCTTGAAAAAAAATGTGGTCAACTCCAGGCCTGCTTCAGGGCCCTCCTTTATCTCTTCTTAGTCTTACAAGGCCCAGTAAATCGCACTATTTTCCAAATCTTTTTCTAAATATTATCACTCTCAAAAACTGTTTTTCTATGTAATTTTCCTTTGATGGGAAGAGGAGGTTTCTGAGGTGGTAGTATCAGGCAAGTGACACTACTTGGGCTCCCTCTGTTCGAGCCTTCATGGAGGATCTCTCTTCATTACTACCTCCACCTGACCCCAGACTCCGCAACGCACTCCCTTTTAGGCTTTATTATCCACTACTCCTCTCCAGTGCACCTTATCTCACAGCTGACCTTGGGCCCCAGCCCCATATCAGGCACCATCGGGCTCCACTTTCATTTTTCCCGGTAAAAACATTAGTAAAATCACCTTCAAACTTAAAACATTGAATATAGCAGTAAATATAATTAGCACACACTTTAAAGTATGTTCCACAGTAGCCCTTATGACCCGACTGCTAATTAAATAAACAAAAACAGAAAGGCCATGACAGGGCCGGCTTTAGCGCTGATGCGAAAAAAGTCTTTTTTGGCGCTGCACCAATAATCACTGCCATACGCCACAAGTGCTCCTCATCTCCCCATAGCCCCTCCCCCTCATGACCTCCTCCTCGGATTCCCTCACTGCCACCCTCCACCAGTGCCCCTCATTTCTTTGTAGCCCCTCCCCCTCATGACCTTCTCCTCAGAATCCCTCACTACCATCCTCCAGCAGTGCCCCTCATCTCTCCCTAGCTCCCCCTCCCCCCTCCACCCCATGACCTCTTCCTCGGATTCCCTCACTGCCACCCTCCAACAGTGCCCCTCATCGCTCCATAGCCACTCCCACTACCTCCTCCTCTGATTCCCTCACTGCCACCCTCCAACAGTGCCCCTCATCGCTTCATAGCCCCTCCCACTACCTCCTCCTCGGATTCCCTCACTGCCACCCTCCGACAGTGCCCTCAGCTTTACAAAGCCACTCTCTCGTATGCATTTCATCTGTTGTGTAGCGCTACTCATATCAGTGTAGTGTGTGTCAGTACTTTACACCACGCACACATTATACAGAGACAATGAATCATACAAGTATGTAAATCAGCCTACAGGGAATGTCACATAAGCCAATGAGGATTACAAGGTGTATGAATCACATGTCATCCATACTGGTGGGCAGTTATTTTAGGAGGGTTTGGTCTGGAGAAGCACAAACTCAGGATTTAAAGAGTATTCCAGTGGTTAGGGGTTGGCTTTACTGATAAAAATGTATATCTGCCCAAAGATACTCATTTTAGCAACATTAGAATAATGAAAGACTGGGGAAGTTCTAACTATATCACAAAACAAAAAACGCGAAGTTCTAACTATACCATTCAGGTTTGCATACAGCTCTTTGGTGACAGTTCATTGGTCACTGTCCTATGTTAGGATTGTAACTTCTGAACTGCAAGTAACACAAGGATCTCTGTCACAATGACAGTAACCCACTGAGCTTCCACATAAAATACAGTTCATCTGCACTTAACTACTAACAGAGAAATGATTGCTCTCCAGCAGGATCATTAATAGCCAGCGTTATCTGGGCATTTTTTTATTGTCCTATTGTTGTCCTGCATCAGCCATGATAATGATAAAAACGGATTAAATGAAGCACACACAAAGTACATGTCCTGCTGGGCCTGTGCAGATTTTAAAAAGAAAAACAAATAGTGACACATTCTCCTACCTACTCCATGAGTCAAACTTAGTGTCGCAGCCTGAAGTGATAAGCAGCTGCAGGGGTTGGGAAAGGTGAATCAAAATAAACAAACTTCTTTTCTCCTGCGCTGCATAGAAAAAGAATATCCACGCAGCAGGACAGTCGGCAAAGATTACCGCGGCCAAAGAAAGGATTTGTCGCCTTTCGCCATGCCCCTGTTGGAGATGAAGGGGTGAAAAAATAAACAAAGCCTCGTTAACATGTAAATGGTCTTTTAAAGACCTGTGAAGCACTCAGGTATGGCTGCGATAATCTCAAAAACTGTCTGTGTGTGCGCGCCCGGGCGCACACACACGACGGGGGAGGTGGGGGGGGGGGGCTTTGAACCACTTTGAGCCCCATGGCGTTGCGCGCCTCCCTTCGAGCCCTTACTGCATGGGCCAAGGCTCCAGTTTGGGTGGGCCAGGCTAATGTTTGGGTGGACCCGGCCCACCCGGTAGAACCAGGCCTGAATTAGGGCAGTCCCGGGACGCTTTTTTAAAATCAAGAAGTAGGGGAACGGACTAGCATAATTTTTAAAAGTAGGGGCACGCCGTGCCCTTCCGTTCCCCCCCACTTCTAACACTGATTGTAAATGACAATGCCTTTTATTATTGCAAGTTTTTTAACCACATAAATAAAAGGTATTGTCATTTACAATGCCAATAGCTCAAACTCTCGCAATTGCGGGACCTATTGCATTGCAAATGCTTGTTTACCTTTCTAACTGGGTGGCTTTACTCTGTGGTGGGTGATACAGCCTAAGCATTATTGGTTTCCAAAGCCTACCCGGTTATTTTTTCTGAAACAAATGTTTTGTCTAAATAAAACTGTAGACAAACTCTCCGTCTGCGGTTATATTCGTGCCAGCTCGACCGCTGAGACTGTGTTTACACCATGTACTTGTGATATGAGAAAGACATGTGGTACATTTTTATGTAATAACATGTTCACAGAGTATAATTTCCAAATAATCCTCGTCTAGTAAATTGGATGAGGGAATTATAGAGATTAGTAAAGTAACATGGCCTGTGTGTTTGTGTAATGCAACTGAACAAAGGAATTAAAATAAATACATTTGTAAACAACATTCCTTGATGAACTATTTAAATGAGCCTTTTTTTTAGGTCCAGCCTTTGTGGCACCTTTAGCTGTGTTACAAGAATACAAGTGTTTATAAAATAATAATAATGTACGATAGGCATCCACAGAGGGGTTATGGGTCAGGGTCTTCATCCATTCGTCTGTTAAATTGCCATTCACATTTTGCTTCTGCCTACAATAGGATACATCATCAGCCCACTTCAGGCATCCCGTCCCCTCACCACGAGTGATAGCAGTTCACTTGCGCAAAAAATAGTTCCTGTCACTTCCAGGGCTCATGGGAAAATAGGTCATTTAATTGTTATTAAAGCACTTTTTGCTTAATGATGTTTTTTATTTTATGAGGTGCAGCAGCTTCACAGACACTGCTACTGGGCCACTTGCAGACACCTGTCTTGCACCACATTCCACGTAGGTACTGCAATAGGTCCCCATCTACGAATCGGGCCCCCATTCTTTATTCTGAGTAAATATATTCGGAAACCAAAGATGGGCATGAGCAGGCAAACTGTGCATACGCAGGCAGCCTTCTTCTAAAGTTTTTTTTATATTGACTCATTAATTACCGTTCCAAGATACCCAACATTCTTTCAATGCATCTACTATTTAATATGGTAAACAGAATTAAAGAACTACAAAAACAGTCAAAGAGGGAGAGCCATGAGTCTATATGCACTGGTGGCATCTTTAGATTTTTTTTTAATACTTTGTCAATGTGAAACCTTCGAAGATGGTTTTTGACATAATTTTTTCATAAAACAGGATGGAAAGGCCGATTCTAACGTGGTTGACAGTCACGAGCATTAGCAAAGCCAATAGTAGTCACTAAAGGCCAAACCTATTGACTTTGCCTCTGCTGCCAAATGTTGTCAAAAGCTTTGTAAAAATTAGCCAAAGTACAACAGACATATAAAGTAATGATTTTGAATGGAGCTAGAAGTTTTAAAATTTGACTGAAGGATTCTCTAGAAGAACTGGTACTGGAGCTATTGTACAAGGTTAATATTTGTTTTTATTACACCAAACTCAAGGCAACATTTCTAACAACTATTGGTACGTTTGTGGCAACCTAGTTTAGGGATTCTCTACATTAATTCCTCCTTACCTCCACTTGATATCTGGAAGTGACAGTGGAACACCCTTCAGACCCTCAAACTAAAGGTACATCTGGGACATTCAAAAATATCCCTCAGTAAAATATCCCTCAGTCATTTCCCAGTTGACAAGCGCATGCATGTGGACCTGAAAGGGCTAGCAGACACGCTGAATCTGATACCCTACCTTACCCACACTTTTTGGATAAAATGTATCAAGGTTAGCTAAAGCTCATGGAGGCACACAATCTGTCACAATCACACTCAAAAGGACAAATGTGAAAGTGTGATAATATGAAATAAAGTAAGAAGTGTCCCACTTGTGCTCAGGACTCATTAGAAGGTGTCCACGGTTACAGGAAGCCTGTGCGAGCACCATGCACCCCAACAGCGTGTTGCTGAATGGTGTAACTGGTGCAGAACTAAGGATCCTCTGTCTTGGGTTGTGCTGATGTTTTTACGATTGCGGTCACCCAGAGGGAATTCTGTGATTAGTGGAAGGCATTAGCCGGTGCAGATAGCACTGCTGCCGCAAATCTGACAGCAAAAACGTTTAGCAGGCTTGGTCTTCTTCTTCACCTGTTGAGGTGACACCATGATTCCCAAGGAAGAGGTTTTGTTAGGTATATGAACTATCCTTTCCAAAATGGAGGATTATCCAGATGATATTAGTATAAATTCCCAATCCTAGATGAAGTATGAGTCTTTCCTGTGAACTTGGTGGCTGTTTAAATCATATCAAAGAGAGACAATCCTAACAGGAAGATTTATAACAGTGCATTTGTTCTCAACTTTTCAACATGTTTATCAGCCACTTGTATTATATTTTTGTTTCTGATTCTTTCCATTTTGCAGCTGACTTCCATTTGGATTCCTCACCCGAATTCTTTGGTGGGACTCTTCACTCTTCCTGATATCAGAGAGAGTTTAGTGGGTCGCTTATCTACGGGAACATAATTTGCCTTTTTCAAATGATCATTGTTAAACTACCAAGGAGATATTTTACCTTGAAACCTGAAACATGTCATATGTGTAAAACTGTAAAATGACCCCATGGCTACTGGAAGGAACCGCCCTTTCCTCTGAGAATCAAGAAGATAACTGAACAGACCTTCACCACGTCCAGTGATTGACAGGAAGTTCAATAGTGAAAATGCTCTTGCAGAAAATTGAGTAGAGAGCACTAAAATATTTTCTAGCCTAAAATTTACAAAAATACTAAAATGACTGTTTAGTAGCCACCTTAAAGACAGTTCTGCCAGGAGTAAATGGGAGATAAGTTGAATGGGAGTTGGATGTCAGCTCTGCCTAATTCAATCCTCATTTTGGAGCTATGACTCCTCAGCTTAAGGTGCTATTACTGTGAATGTGGACAATATGTCTGTCAGAAAATGTATCCGCCTATCTTCCGGTGGGGTTGAGAGTGAAGGCAGCATAATAAAGGTGAAGCACTTCACCATCAGGTCTAAAAGTGACTTGGGTGTCTCAGCCACTTATTTATATACAGGGTACAGTAATTTGTGCTGTCATGCAAACTTTAACTCAAGAAACACAATGATAAATGAAATGGAAAAACACAGTTAAATTGGAATACCACAGCTGCAATTATTACACGCAATCGGTAAAGGATCAAATGCCTAGCAAAGATCATTATCAATTGTTAGGGAACTTCGATGCAAGAAGTGGTGGTGCCATACATAAAGGATTTGGATTTTTTCAATATTAAGTCTGTAAGAAATTGGGCTGTTGGTTGACTGGTGTGTAAGCCCCGGTCAAGCAGCAACCACAATCTTTGTCATGTTAAGGCAGAAGCAAGCACCAAGGGAACCTCTGCTCACCCCTTGGTAGCTTGGTACAGAGCAGTCAGGCTTAACTCAGAGGCAATATGTAAAGCATTTGTGCAACACTTCAAACAGTAAAAGAGTGACAACACACCACAAAGGGAGCCCACAACAAAATTAGAAAAATAGAGGAATTTTTACTAAATAAAACAAGACCATAACGACAAAAATACAATTATTGGAACCAGAGAAATTGAATTTTAAAGTTTTTAGTGAAAATAGCGCCAAACAGCACAAAGCGCCAACTGGGAATATCTGGTCACGGCATACCAGGGCAAATTCACAAGTTTAGGCCTACCACAATGGAGTGCTGGCTAGCTACAAGGACTGAGTTAGGCCAGCTGTGCAGAGTACCGTAAATCCTGGTTGCGGAACTTTGCGTGGATCCACGCTGAAGATGTACCACGCAGCTGAAGCGATGCGCCGGTTCAGAGATGCGGCAAGGCTGAGGTGCTAGGTCCTGTTGCGTCGTCATCGAGGAGCCTGTCGACGGGGTTTGTGATGTGATGTCTGACATCATGGATGTGGCGTGCAGTGGGTGATGTGTTGGTTCAGAGGAGCTGCGAGGCTGCAAGGCGGAGTCCATCGTCATCCTCAAGGCTGCCCTTGACAAGAGATGCGATGACCTGAGCTATGGGGGCGCCGCGCCGGATAGCCGATGTGGGCCTTTGCGATGCATCCAATCCACGGAGCAGCGGCGATACATAGGTTCTGCTAGAGGATGCGCCACTCAGCAGAGATGTGTTGATTCCACTGGCAAGCACCTTAGGCCCACTTCCAATGGTTCTGGACTGGGGTGGCACCACATGGCAGAGTCCAAGTGCAGGTGCAAGAAGGTTGGGAGCCTGTTATGTCCCTAAGGCTTCAGGTCAGGAGGCTAGCCCCCTACCCCTTGAATCACTCTGGATTCTGGGTTTAGGAGATTCAGATCCAGTCCTTCTTGCTCTGGCAAGAGGGCAGCAGGTCAGCACAGCAAACTAGGAGTCTAGCAGAGTGCAGTCCAGCAAAGTTGCAGTCCTTCAGCAGCACAGCAGTCCTTCTTCCTCGAAGAGGATCCACCGGTCCAGAAGTGCACTGAAGTGGTGGTGTCTATTGTCTTTCTTTTATGCACAGTTGTGCATTTGAAGTGGGGAAAAGCTTCTTGAGGTATACCTTTGAAGTGCACATCTGTTCTGCTTTCTCTGTGCTGGCTCCAAACTAATTACAGGGGCTATGCAGCCCTTTCTGTGGAGACAGGATTCAGGCTATTCAGATGTAAGTGAGGCTGGGCTCAGCTTTTCCATCCTATCCTGCCTGTGATGGCCCACTCAGTCATACCTAAGCTCCCATTGTGTGTGGCTGTCTACACAAAGCTCAACTGCCAACTACATCCAGTCATGTGACCAGAGACAATTTGCAAGTAACAAATGGATAATGGATAATGCAAGAAAATGCCAACTGGCTTGGCAGTTCGGGCTGGATTGTTCCCATGAGGAACAGGGTCAAGACTGATTTTCATGGTGAGATAAGTTAGGATTTTAAATTGTGATCCTAGAGACATCAAACTTGAAAGGGCCATATCTACCCATTTGGAAATTACACTTATAAAATGTAATAAGGCAACTCCAATGTTATCCTATGGGAGAGTTGGCTTTGAAGTAGTGAAAAACAAATTTAAGAGTTTTTCACTAGTAAGGCAAGTAAAACTTAAAAGTACATGTCCAGGGTCTACCCCAGGGGTGACATATATATTAAAAAAGAAGGTTGGGGCCTGGCAAAAGGTTTATTTTACCAGGTCAAAGTGGCAGTTTAAAGTGCACACACCGGCTCTGCAATGGCAGGCCTGAGACACGTTAAAAGGGCTACTTAATTGGATGGTACAATCAGTGCTGCAGGCTCACTAGTAGCAATTAATTTACAGGCCCTGAGTCCTAATAGTACCACATTACTAGGGACTTATAAGTAAATTAAATATGCAAGTTTGGTATGAGCCAATATTACCATGTTTTAGGGAAAGAGCACAAACACTTTAGCACTGGTTAGCACTGGTAAAGTGTACAGAGTCCTAAGGCCAGCAAAAACGAGATCAGAAAAAAATGGAGGAGGAAGGCATAAAGTTGGGGGGAAGAGCTCCCTAAGGCTGACAGGTCTAACAGGTTCCATAAAGAACAACCATCTAGATGAGACCATGACAACCAAACTCAAAAATATATTTAGGAGCTGACTAGAAAATGCCTTGAAGCCCTGAGCTTGCAGATCCATCTTATGAGATGAAAACATTCCTCTCTCTCTCCTGAAATACCTGGTGGAGGCCCTACAGACCCAACCAATAAAGACCATCTAAACGAGATGGAGACATTTACCCACAGCTATTCAAGGAAGTTGAATCTATTGACGTAGTCTAACAAATAGACCACAGGGCTCCAGATAAGCTTCCTTAGGGCTGCCAGCTGGCCATTTGCATACCTTGTTAAGCCAATCAGTCACAAAATATAAAACAGTATTTTTTTAAATAATGATGTAAATCCCAGAATTTGTTAAGATTAACACACTTAAAAATAGGGTAAAGGAGACTGAACCAATTAAACCGTACAGCGGGGTCATTTATAAGCCAGTCTTTTATCAGTTACGACATCGCTATGTTGAATTTACAGACAATTCCAAAATGACAACATTTACTCCTGGTCTGTTGCATTTTGTCAGCTCATTATCCAACCTCAGCAGTGGGACAGCAGAAAAAGGCTGCACCATCTTTGACGATTTGGAAACCAGGGCTTCTGACAAAGCAAATTCAATTGAAGCATGTGACTCCAATGTGTGTGTAAGGTATGGAGGTTTGGGGCAGCAAAAAATGTCTGGACTGATATTTCTCTATGACTATTGGGTCTCACTTCAAGTAGGCAGAACAGGTTTCTCGAGGGTCATTGCCATGGCAGCATGCAGCATGACCGCTGGGAAAGATGATAAATGGGTGAGCGAGCCAGATGGGAAATATGCTGGTCATGCTTTGGGTGGATTGTCGGGGTTTTCGCCTGGGGCATTGCCCAGCAGCTGCATGTGTTGACAACAGGGGACTATTGAACAATTGCCAAGGTGCGCTAGGGCCCCATTGCCCTGAAGAGCCACCATTTTTAAAACTGCTAATGGCTTTGCATTTTTCATTGCTACTGGTAGTTAAAAAATAATTACAGAGCTAGCTGTCTTTGCAAATTCGCAACCTATATTTCAACCCCAACAAGTCCATCTCAACCTTCCATCCTACTGAAATGGCTACACTGAGTGCCATTAAATTGGATGATTTTATGTCAAAACTGAGTTTTGAAGCTCTATATGAGAAAAGCATTATTATTATTACTTCAAAAAACCCATATCAATAAAAGCATTGATTAGTTGTTATTAATTGTCTTGAAATATGTTAGGACTTATTTGTAATCATCACATGTATCGCATACACACTGAATTTTTCTGTAAGGCAACTTGAATTGTATATTTACAGCTAAGTCCCCAGAGCCATATGGGCGTAGAGTGAGCAGGCAAATACTGATGTTATTGGAGGACATTAGAAAAACAAGCATTGGCATAGCCAATAGGTCTCGCTTTTGGGACCTTATAAGTATATTTACTTTTGCTATAATCGCGGCACGTAAAGCGCGGGTGCCGCGATTATAGCAAAAATAAAGAAATAGAAAAAAATATCTATTTCTTTACTTTTGCTATAATCGCGGCACCCGCGCTTTACGTGCCGCAATTATAGCAAACGTAAACATACTTATAAGGTCCCAAAAGCAAGACCTATTGGCTATACGAATGCTTGTTTATTTTTGCTATAATCGCGCAGGGGAGCGGGCCTGCGAGATTCCCTTGCGGGAGCGTGCGACCATATGGTGCCACCATATGGTGCCGCGCGCTCCCGCAAGGAAATCACCAGACGTGCACGCATTGCCATTGCAAGCAATGCAACGTGTGCAAGTTTTTGCCCCCAGAGCTGTGCGGATGGCATTAGGTCTCTCCTATGCAGCGCATGCGCGCTGCATAGGAGAGACCTAAAAAGGCACTGGTGAACTCAATGGTAACAATGTTTGTCATATGTTTCTGTCAAAGAATAATGTAATTTGCATGATGTGAAACTTTTCAAAGTTCAGGAGCAGGTGAAGCCTCCAGGAGGAAGGAATGTCTATCTGGTGGATCATGCAGTTTGACTGTCAGTGCTTTACTCTGCCAGGTTTTACATCATGAAGCATGTGTGCTGCTCATACTCTCGTCTGTCCCAGAAGCATTAGGAACACAAAATACATGACATGTCCTAGTGACTGATTCGCTGCAGGATTCTTTCACTCGCCAGCTGTACTCTCTTGGAACAAGAAGTACCCTAGTGAGAGTCAGTGGGGATTGCGTGTCTGTGCACAAGTACCATAGGCGTAAAGTGATGGACAGTGGGCAACATTGTAAACTAATCAAGGATACTTTTTACGAGGACCCGGTGTTAGGGACAGGCTTAGGGACAGACTTAGGGACAGGCTCTTTCACTAAATGTTTTGAGACAGCTTTTACATGGCTTTCATCTTCAGCTTTCCAAGCGATGGACTTTGTCTCGCTGAATTGTATAAAAAGCATATTATATTATTAACATTTTATACAATTTAGTCATTCTGTCACCTTCCCAAATTTAGAAGCCATGATTTGTGTTGACTGTAAATAGTAAACAAAGCTTCAGATTACATAAAAGACCAAGGAGGTGTAGAAGGTGTTTTGTGCTCTTAGGGCACTTCCGTGGACACTTTCATAGATGCTTGCGCGGCTCTTTCTGTAATATGCATTGAGCAAGATCACACTTCACACCTGCACAATCTAAAGGAGGTGGTCCATCGTTCATAAAGGGTTGCACCCCTTCAAGTGAAGAAACGCCATTGGCTGTGAGCCTGCACCATCTTCCAGGCACAAGCGCAAAGGGGAAGAGGTTCTGCATGGATTTGCTAACTGTGGGTTCCCCAAACTTCATCTTTGTGGAGGGGGCACAGATAGTCCCAGGGATCCCTGAGGGACCACCTCCAAAGAGGATGCAGTCCCTGACTGCATCGCCCTGTGGCGGATCCCTGGCTTCCCTGCAATAGCAGATCAAGGTACGTCTGTACTGACATCCTCTAGGTCGGCATGCACTACTGCACTCTCTTCAGCACATGCACTAACTCAATCTCAGGACACAGGCTCTCCACCAGTTATGTAATCCCGATCACAGTGGAGACGTTCAGAATCAGATTGGTGCACATTAACAGATTCAAATGCCTCCTAGGGTATTTTTCTCTTTTTATTCAGTCAATTCCTATACTTTGAATAGTTGCTATTGTCAGCATTTGTTTCGTCCAGATTTTGTGCAAGGATATTTGTTTGTGTTCACTACATTTTAGACTCCTTGCATTTGTTGTACACGATGTTTTGGGGAGTTTATTTCCGGGATTAACTCTTGCATTTAGAAAATTCTTTGTATAAGAAACAGCTTTGGATATAGTGTTGCTGAGCAGTTCATGAAATGGGGATTCTCCCCCCCCCCTTCCTCCCGGAACCTCCTCATCTTGCCTATGTTAATATATATTTTCCCATGAAGGGATAGACATGGATGTCATTGTTATACTCTTTTTTATTCCAGAGCGATTTACAGCTAGAGTTGGATGACTACCACTACTGTTTGAAAATGTATAATTGATCGCAATCAGTCAGCACAAAGTGTACAATATATACAATAAAAAAGCAAGTAATCACTTTGGTAGTAACTGTTCTTGTCAAAACAGATGCCAGAATCAAAATATTTTCTCACGTTGGCACATGGTTCCTTTGCACTTCGTAACAGCAGCGGCCTGTCCCAAGGGCGGAGGGGCCACGCCCCCTGACAGACACTCTTTATTTTCAGGTCACGCAGCCGGGAACTAGACATGCATTAAATGTGCAGGCTCGTGGCTACCTAAGCTGAACTTTGCTGGGCTCAGGATGTCACAGCTCCCGGGGACATGACTTCCTCAGCATGGCAAAGGTCCTTACGGCTCTCCCCCTCGTGACGAAGACGACGGCAGTGATAGCCCTGTACCTGGGCACCTTAGTGCAGCGAACGTCTAGTGACATTTAGTAAAACAATGATGCTGTAGTGTAAGAAACTGCTCTTGTTACTTCATGGTCGCCTGCAGAACCTTTGGAACCAAGCCTGGAGTGCCCAATATTTAGTTTGACAAGTGCACACAAAAAGGCTTATTCTTGGGGATCATAGACACACACAAAAGTCCAGAGGTAGAGTTCTAGAGTGGAGGCTGCAGTTACATAGTTATTGTATATTTTGGTTGCTTTGTACCAAACGTTCCCTTTGTGGCTAAGGGGTGAGGGGAACAAAGTGGATTTTCAATATTTTTCTGAAGATATGAGTGACTGTTCAAGATCTGGGAGTTTTAGACTGAGAGGCATATGTTGCTGCTACCAATGCACCTTGAGCTGAAGATCTTCAGTAGGTTGAGCTGGTGTGTACTGAATGAACTGGATGTAGAATATGTAGTTGTTTGCTCCCAAAAGTGTGATTTCCCATGTTAATCTCAACAGGAGACTTTGATGTGTTTGATTCAGAACAAAACAGATTAATGGAATTACACCAAATTTGACAAAAAGTTAGAACTTTATGCAGAAAGCGTGCTTTTTGTGATTTGGTGTAAATCTGTTCAGCCGTTTTTGACAAATTAGCATCTAAACATGGGCTCTAGTTGGGCATAAATGGGTGAACATGTAGAAAAAGTTAGGCATTTCTTAATGGTTGGTCCTGCAGTGATCAGTGATCTCACTTAACATGTGATGTGATATAAGCAATGCATGGCGTGGGCACAAGTTATACTTAGCCAAGTAAACTTTAACTTGTGAATTTCAGTGTTTTTTGGTTTAAAAAAATTAGTTTCTATCTTGTGTCAATACCTAACTATAATGTCACTTTATCTTTGTTTAGTGCATATCAGTGTTTTTTTTAACGTAAGTTAACATCTTATTACCATTCCTAACTATAACATCAGTTTACCCTTTGGTTTTGGAATATATATATACCAAAATCGCACCCACGAACCTGGAGTGCAGGGATCGGGGCTTCTGCCACGCCCACCTTTGGGTCTCCGCCAATCATAGCGAAGCTAGCGCCTTTAAAAAACTTGGACAGTGGCGACACTGGTTGTTCATTAAGCATCTGAAGAAGTCACTTACGATGAAACGCATCATGCTTGTCTGAATAAAGCTGCTAGTCTTTTCACGCCTGTGTGTGCTCGGATCCTTTCTACGAAGGAGGTCTTTGGTTTTGATATTTTGGTGCTTGGCCACACAGCACTTTGAGCACCCATCCTATAAGTAGTGCGGCAGGCAGAGTGGCATTTTGGTGTTCCTTCAACGTTTTGGAGATACTGCCGCACCGCCGCAGCCTGTGAAAGAGCATTGGGACAACACTTGCTGGAACCGATTCCAGTCCAGGATTTCCTTGAGGCTGAAAAGCGGCAGGATGTTGAGTGTCAAAGACTGGCAGTAGGGTCCTTGGGCCAACGGTGCATGCGAGGAGAAGAGGAGCGCCACCCACATTGGATAAAAGGTACTTACCTGAGGCGCCCGCACCCACGTACCCGGAGTGCAGGGATCGGGGTTTCTGCCATGCCCACCTTTGGGTCTCCGCCAATCGTAACAAAGCTAGCGCCTTTAAAAAACTTGGACAATGGCGGCACTGGTTGTTCATTAAGCATCTGAAGAAGTCACTTACAACGAAACACGTCATGCTTCTCTGAATTAAGCTGCCAGTCTTTTCACGCTTGTGTGTGCTCGGATCCTTTCTACGAGGGAGGTCTTTGGTTCCCACCCCATCACAATTCATTCTGCTGCCTGCTGGCTCTAAAGCTCACATATACAGAATGATGGGAGGTGCCTGCTGCATGCGGTCTGCTTTGCTGCATGCCTTGCCTGCACTCTCAGCCTTTCACTGTAACAATGGTGGTCCCGTACAGTGTAAAGATAGGAGGCGTCTCCTTTGGGGAAGTTTTACATCATGTGATGCAACTCCAGACTTTATTTTGCCTTTAAGGCTTCACTAATGCATAGCAGGAAACCTCTCTTGAAAACTTCAGGCTTTCAAAAGAAACTTGATTTCTATTATCAATGGAGCATAAGCAAATCATCATCATCATCATAAATTAACTTTTTTTCGGTTTATTGTATCATAAAAGTGCATAATATTACAAGATAATAAATATACCTGAAAACATTATAATACAAATCTCAACTCATTGCTGTGAACATATATTAAACAATCATACTACATCAGTTGTCAGAATGCTACCATAATACTAATTAGCAAATCATTCTGGAACTAAAAACTGTGAAATCCGACATATCTTCTGCATTATCTGAATGAATTTGCACATCTCCTTTGAGTTAACAGTTTTCTATCAACATTTTATTTCTTAGTTTGACAAACTCTATATCAGAAAGCAATTAAAACAGTTAACGTTTTATGCATGTGGAGTTCACATTCTGGTTTCATATTGCCACTGGAAAGGAAGTCATTAGCTGAACCGCATGCTTTTTTCTTGTAGACTGTTTTTTGTTATTGTCCAAGTCACAGATCCTTTGCCGTTGTTAATGCTACATTTAACACATACATTTTACAGATGCTTGTGACATAAGAAACGGATGTAGGTTTTTCCAGGACCGCTATGAATTTTTCACAGGGTGAATAGTGGTGGGGTGGGGGAACATTTCTGACACGCCTCTAATTACAGTTGTTGCGCCCCGGACTTGCATGCAGGCTCGTCATACGTCTTTGACCCCACAACCACCGGGAAACATCATTTACAATGCATACGATAACTCACGTGCCATCACAACACGGTCATAACAACAACTGCATTGTTACATTGCATACCATTGCAACACAAGTCATTACATTGATTTGCTGTAGGGGGCAGAAGGTGTTGGATTTAAATTACAACACCTCCCCTATGTTGCACACACTGGAGTTGGAAAAGTAAATTATACTATTCCAAAATCCAGCACTCCCCCTACAGCAAGTCGTTGTAACGACTTGTGTTATAATGGTATGCGATGTAACAACGTGGTCGTTGTAATGGCATGCAATGTATTGCGTATTTTGTAACATGGCCTATTCCAACCACCAACACTTCTCAGCTGAGATGGCCAGAGTGTGGGTCACCTGTTTGGAAGTGTGTTTTGTTGCAACTCTAGCTTGCCTTATATTCAGAGACAACATCCCTATGCAAATGAGTGGGCTCGAATATTTCACTGCTCCAGTGGAAGGCTTCTGAAATGGGTAATGCGGTGTGGTTTGCATGGTCCCATAGGTGATAACAAATTGTGTGATCCCTGCAAAATGTGGCACAGTTGAGTCAATATACTGGTACTGTGACCCTTTTAGTAGTCAGATAATCTATGTGCTGGTACCCCTAGTGTTTCATTTGCTTGCCAATGTGACTGAGAATCTTTGCACCTCACTTCTTACATTCCTAACCTTTTGTGAATATTTTTGTGCTAAACATTTTCAAAAAGTCTCCCCACTCATAATTTCCTTGCTGTTTCATCTTCCAGTCGATTTGGTACAAAGTGTGCCCGCTGTGGCCGGCAGATCTACGCTAGCGATTGGGTGAGGAGAGCCCGGGGCAACGCCTACCATCTTGCCTGCTTCGCCTGCTTTTCCTGTAAACGACAGCTGTCCACCGGAGAGGAGTTTGGTCTTGTGGAAGAGAAAGTGCTGTGCAGGATTCACTATGACACCATGATCGAAAACCTCCGGCGAGCAGCTGAGAATGGTAGGCGGAGCCTTTTTAGACTTAATATGATTATAAACTTTCGTAATATTCCTATTAAAGGGGTTTCCTGCCTTGCTATTATTCCCTCTCCCTTGCATATTACACTCTGTCTAGGAAGGCTACAATTACTGTTTTGTAATCTCACATAGCATGCAATACAGAACTGTTTTGACAGTGTGTAGGCCGCATAACACTGGAAATATACATTGCCTTTTGCACTGGTGCCATTTCACTTATAACCAACCAAGACACAGCTACCCTTTGGTTGACATCCGGGAATCTGTATTATGCGTAGAATATCTACCAATCCCAGTGACTACTCTGGGGGGAGAGGGGTGGAGGTGAGTTGGAGTTTGTGCCCCAGCTCCTTTGTCCTGACCCCCAATTGTGCCCCAGCACCGCAGCTGCTGAATTTGTCAAAAGGCAACACAGAAAAACAGACACTGCTCTTTGCCACACGATAATTTGTCCAGCTACCTTTCATTGCAAAGCAGTGTTGTTTTTTTACAAATGTTTAAATATAAATTTCTATGCGTACAAATGTCTATATATCTATGTCAAAATATACGCATATAGCTATATATGCAGCCATACATGCACACATACCTACTCACAAAAGTTAATACTGCTGAGACATTTTAAAGCATGAATTATAGTTATTTGAAATAACTGACTGTTCAATTTTATTTTTTTTGTTTAAACTTTACGTTAAACTGAGATTTTGACCTAACTATAATGCCATTTTAATCTTTGTGTTTTTCTGTGAATTTCTGAGGTTATTTTAATGCAAAGTAAGACACTATTACCATACTTAACTATAACGTTCTTTTAACCTTTGTTTTTTCAATGAAAGATATATATTGCTGAAAACGTATAAGCAATATTAATAGTTCGCTTTTTTCCTATCTTTATCTTCCTCCTTTTTCACTTTTCTGCATTTCTATCTTTTGCACTGGGTCAAAGCCTGATGATAAAAAATAAGAAAAGGTCCAGGGTTATAAATATGAGGACCTATGCCCACCACCTGCAACCACCTGCACAAATTAACCATTGCAAGCTATGCAATTATTTAAATGTCACTCACAAAAGTAGCTCTTTAAAAGATTAGGATGAAAAAGTGACCAGGTATTTACTGAGTTATGCTTAAAAACGTTATTGTTTTTACTGAAATCTAAAAGAAAGTGCTGGTAATTTGAAAATGTGATTGTGTTTCATGAAAGTCCAACACGGGTTTCACAAATGTAAATGAAATGATACTACATTTTGATCTAAGGATTCAGAATGTTAAATGATTATGCTACATTTAAAGTGGTGCTGAATTATGCAAAAATCACAATAAACAAATGCAGAGGGACTGTGTGCTGCTTTCTATCCATAATTCGGAAAGTTTGTTCAAGAAGTCACCAGAGACATGAGATGGTTGACCCGCTCCAGTTTCCTGTTGACTGGTACCAATTTTATTTAAAAAGTTCAATACCCCTCTAAGCCTGTGGTTAATGTCAGCAGGAGGCATAGGATGTGAGTGATTGGGAGGGCCTCTGGGCAGATGAGAAGCTGTGGCATCACTGGGCAAGAGTGTTGTGTCCCTCATGATGCTGGAGGAGTTGGGAGATGGCCAGGCTGGGTCTCTGTTTTTTGCTGTTTTACCGGATCTTGTGTTTACAGACCCAGTAATTTCAGGCCATGAAAGATCGGTAGGAGCATAGAACCAGTTCACGGTCACCCTTCCAAGGGCACACCAATGAGCTTGTCAGTGCTGCTGAGACTGTTCCCATCCCCTCTATGGCACTGCGTTAGATTCAGTGTATGCAGACGTTATAGTGACAGTATTGTGAAAAGGTGTCTTTGCAGCATCAGTGCTTAAAATGTGCTGGCATAAGTTTCTACTTGGGTGTCAATTTATCTCCTGAATGTTTGAAATTCGGGATTGAAACTTTGAAAGTGTACTAGAGAGATGATTGCATTCAACATCAAAGAGACCATGGAGTCCCTTCTGTAAAGAGTAAGAACAGGGGTTTTTGTGCCTTTCTGTAGTGCTATAGCACTGGGCCAATCTTACCACTTTCCTTGCATGAACCTTTCTAGGTGCCTGAGATGTAAATAGGAGTTGAAGACAATTCAATAAATTCAGTTTACAATGTGACTCATTTGGTCACACATTGAGGACCCGGAAACAGTCAATAAGGGTAGATGAGGTTTATTACAAACTAAGAGTCAGACTGATGTATATGAATCTCAAAAGCATATTGTAAAGGTGCAAAATCACCACAGGATATCCAAAGCATCTAATGAAATTCAGTCAATACAGCATAAGACATACAAGAACTTCACTTGCAGAAATACAAAGAATAAGAAAAAAAATCTGGTGATCAGTATGTGGGTTTTGATCATCTAGTCTATGCATGAGTAACTCGAAAATGACCTGAACTAATTCTAAGCTTAAGTTGGGAAGTTGGGGATCTAGTTAAATCAGGAAGGTGTCATTATTGGGGAGACTTCAGTAGAAGTTCTCTAAATAGGTAATAATTGCATAGCATGAAGCCACACAATAAGAGCATTGTAGAGAGGTATATACTCCTCTGAATCTCTAGTGAATCTGGTCTCACGATTAAAATGTGAACACCAGTTAAACCCTCACAACATTCTAGAGTTCCACATGATAAACTCCAGTAACTTTCCACCTACAAACAGTAGGAATTGGCATCCCCACTCGATCCTCCTCGTTCCACAGTTCAAACATATATAATTACAAAAAATGGAAGACGTTAATGAAAAAATTATTGCACGAAAGGTATACTTTAAGTGAATACATTATAAATCAAAATACACAGATATACACGTTCATGAGAACTACAAATTGTAACATTATATTGAAGGTATTAAAACACACACTGATATAAATGACTACGTTCTACTGTGAATACACTCCATAGGTAGGTTTAATGCGTCATTCTACATCAATAGAATTCAGACACACAAAATATATTATGCTAATGCACATAAATATTAAGCTTCTGTGACATATAGGGGTGGAGCTTAGATTGCACGTCTCCTAGTTACCTACAGGTGAAGCTCTGAGGGTGGGATAATGGGTTTGAAGAATGTGCTAATTGTATTCTTATTGTGACAGAATTTGAAAAAAAGAAATATTTTCAGTTTTATTTATTTATTTTGGGTATAAGCCCATGAAACCTAAACATACTGCACATGGTAAGAAGATCAATTTGAGAATAAAAAGGGTACAAACACACAATACAGCATTTGAAATAGAAAAAAACAAATTCACAACAGACTTGAAAGTGGAATAACTTTTTCTTACAACTTTGTCTATGATAGATTTCTAGGTCATACATTCGTTTTTAGGTCTTCATCATCTGCAGTTATTTAATCTAACATTAGGACTTATGTTGTGGCAGGGTTACATATTGTTCCAAGTACCACCAATTAATATGAATTCATCTATAACAACATTCAAGAGATCAGTAGATCCATACAACTTGAGCACTATTTGCAAATCTCTAGGACTGAAAACTTGACAAAAAAAGCCAAGGTGGAAGTTAACAGAACAAGTGGTTTTAAGGCCTATCTGAATGATTCACGAGTACAAATTGTATGTAGAGGGCATATATGAATGGTAGGGAGGCTGTCTCTTCTGCTCTTTGGAATATTCGGGAATTCTTTTTAATTTCGCAAGATTGTAGTTCTTTACCAGGGAAATGTTTGGAGGACAGGCAATGATTTCTTAGCAGGAAGACCACACTAAGAAGTGTTCAGTATTCCTTGAGGACCGTTGTGCCTAACAGCACAATCTCACAACAGGAACTACATTATGCTAAAGAACTGGAAGTTATAGATTCCTGTCCCAGTGCAAAGGAAGGTTTGGAAAAATCATGCTGGGTACAATAGCCTGCTTAACAGGGGATTGATATCTGAGCATCCTGAATGTCCCGGGGTATTGAGAAAGTCAAACCCAAAGGAAGAGGGTATGGACCAGTGCACAGAACACAGGTTAACCAATGTGTTGATACTGTGGAAGATCACTAGCAGGTTTAGGTCGCCCCCTACTATTGCTTCAAGAGAACCGACACCTGGAATATATACTACAGCTAATGCTTTTGTGCTGGTGACATCAGTGTCAAGAGGCAACCTTCAGCAACTAAGTGCCTGTCCCACCTCCAAGTCTTCTAGCCTCTGTGAACACCCTTCAGTACAGATACATAATGAACATTTGAATGAAGAATTGTGTGAATTGTTTAGTTTGCGCAATTAACTTTTTGTTTAATGTTTAATTACTTTGAAGCTGTTATCTATTTTTTAGGTTTTGACGTTCCCACTAACATCTTTATTTTTAAACTGTATTGTTCTTTGCTTGTTTTGTGGTACACAATACCATATGTATGGTTAAAACCAGTTGACCTCTGTAGAACTCACAGTCTGGACAGTGTAGGACACAGCTGTCATAATGAGTCCGACCCCTGTTTCTCTCAAAGCTAGTTAGTGAATTTTCCCAGTGACACTAAATACCTAAGATTGTTTTAGTTTTGTGTAGTTGTAGTCTGCAAGAAAACCATGTTCTATTTAGTGACCTGCTACTGATTTTACTAAACGTTTACATTAAAAAAATGGTTAGGAAAAGACATTTCCCTTGACTTGAAAATAATTTTTTAGTACATTTCTGTGATTAATTTCTAAAGGGATTTGTCGACCTAGTGGGTGGAACTTTTCCAAATGGACTACAAGAGAAACACTTAAGGAGGTCAGTTCTGGGGTAAACCATTTGTTTATGTACTTTGCACATGCTTTTATTATCCAGAGAATGAATGTGTTGGCTGTAATCGCTCTGCATTTCGTCATGCATTATGACAAGGACACTGGTGTTCTGACATATCTGACATCATAATTTTGTGAGCATTGTTGGAGACTTCACTATCGTTCACTAAATAATTCATTATTGCCTGAAATATAATGCAATGTTATACTGTTTTATTTGTAAGAGGACGTCACTGTTATGTGATATATGTATTGTGGGATTTATTGGCCTCTGTCACTGAAAGCATGGGAAGGATGTGCATGCTGTCAATACCCATATACAGTGCAGGATGTTCAAAGATATGGGAAATCCTCAGCAAACCAGGTAAAGCCTACTACATGCCCAAAGTGCATGTACCAGGTCTATCACTGTTCAAAACCTCTTAGGTAAAAGTCTTGGTACTTGACACCAAAGAGACTTCATCACCATTTGACTTGTTCTTTCAACAAGTGCTCCTCTCTGTAACCCACTGTAAAATGTCAGCACATCAACATCATACCCTATGCCAAATGCCACTTTTAATTCGGGTCAGCAATGTCACTGAAAATATGTTTATTCTCTTATACTCTAGCCAAGATAAAGAACAAATTCCCAATAAGCTTAAAGCATGTGGCACAGCTCACCCATAGCTTGGCATGCACAGGCCACATCTTGCATACACTCTGCATTGGCTCCAAATCAAGCAAACGATTTATCTAGCAATCGCTCCACAGTTCAAAAGGACTTATCTGGTGAAGAAACCCACTGGCTCACAAATCTACTGTCATCCTAACAGCCAGATAGGAATCATTACATCTGAAATTCCAAAAAAGACCTGAAAACTATTTGGTTCTGAGGGTTCCTAAGTCACAACCCCAACACTCTCTTTGGCCTGGAACTCAATGCTAGAAGCAACTGTTTCTTTTAGACCTTGACCAACCCTCTTTTCTCCTATGTATCTCTTACCCTTCCACCGCTTAAGACTCTGGAGCAGCTCCTTTACCGCATAAGTAAAATTTGAAAGCATACACTTTTAAAGTATTTATAAAAAATCTGTTGCACCAAGAAAACAATTATGTTTGCAATATGCAACATGATCAAAAAATTACTCTGGAAAGGCATTGGCAAGTTACATTTATAGTTTCCAAATCCATCAGTCAATCAATACTTCGATCTATTCGATTTTCATAAAATCATACAATAACTTAGGATATCAGTGCATTATAAATAAAACAGTGTTGCACAAATTAGTTTAAAACCATGCAATAAAAGTAATGACATTATATTAAATGTATAGCACGATATTGCACAGAATGGAGGGATACACCCATTCATAACTGGTATATTCTAGTTGTCCAGTATTTTCCTAGGGTGAATCACAGATCAAAAATAACTTGAAACCATGCAAAAAATTGGTAAGGAAGCTAATTGTTGCAAAAACTATGAGGCAGGGTGACAGTGTTTAAACTTATGTGTTATGAAGTTAATAATTACAAACTCCAAGGCTGGTAAGTCCACGTATCTTTATTCCTGATCATCCACTCTCCATCTCACAGGGATGGTACACCAACAATCTAAGATGAGCTCCTTGGGAGGGACTAACAACTGGGGACTGGCAGGGGGGACGGAGCGAACCATTGCATAAGTGATATGTGTGACATTATGAAAACTGTCTGTAAATTTACAGTAATAATTAATTACAACACATCTCCCTGTGTAGGGAAAGAAAGCCTGAAATCTTTACAAGTTGTATAGAGCTGCGTACCCCTCTATGATCAGGTCGCGTTCACCACTCTATCCTTACTCCATGTCTGCCCATTTTCCAGACGCACTACATTCTTTCCTGCCTTTCTACCCTTGTGGAATCCCCGTACTTACTTGCACCTGGTGTCACATGTGTTGGTTTCTTGACCCTCACCAGCGTACCTTGCTCGAATTCCACATCCTTAACCCCATGTTTAACATCATACCAGGCTTTGTACCTCTGTTGATGACCCTCAACTTTCCTTCTGCTCTGGTCTAGATCATGACAGACACTTTTCCCACTTCCCAACCACCTGGGATACATCTTGGTACCAGGCTCCCTCCCTCTTAGGAACACAAAGGGAGACACTCCTGTAACCATGTTGGGAGCGGTGTGGTATGCCCACAACCACTCTCTTAACGAGTCTTCCACATTGAAGCCATTGGTGATTGCTAGTTGGATGTGTTCCTTAACCATTCTATTCACCCTCTCAACTAAGCCGTTGGCTTTCGGACAATAGAGTGCAGTCTTCTCATGCCTTATATTAAGCTCCTCCAAAAACTCCTTCATAGTCTCAGAGACGAACTGCACCCCATTGTCTGTGACCAAGGTGCTTGGGATACCCTCATATACAAAGATGTTCTTCAAAAACGTGATGAGGTTATTGGTCGTTGTAGATGCAGTGACCTTGAAATTGACCCAATGGGAGGTGTAATCCACCAGTACAAACATGAAACGCTTCTGTGGGCCTAACCTGTCCATGGGCCCAATGATATCCATGGCTAGCTTTGTCCATGGGGTCATAGGAACACTGACAGGGGCCAGTGGAGCTCTGTGAGGGATCTTACTTTTGTCACTCCTGGCACAGCTGATACACTCCTTAACTTTTACCTCGATCATGGAATCCATCTTAGGAAACCAATAACAGCTCCTAACCTTGTTCTTCGTGAGGCTTCTGCCCAAATGCCCCTCATGGGCTAAGTCAATTATTTTGCTCCTCATATCCCTTGGCGGAATGATTTTATCCCCACGGTGTATGCGACCCTTGAGGAGGAACAATTCCAGTCTCACTTCCCAAAAGTCTTTGATACTGTCAGGAACTTCTGATATTTTCTCTGGCCATCCTTTGGTGATGAATTTCTTTAAAGTTTCCATGGCTGTATCCTCCTTCATTCCTTTTTCCCACTCACCATTGGTAATTGACGTGAGATGGATTGGAAATATGGGAACATCTAGCACCTCTTCATTCGGACTGCCTTCTAAGGGTGCCCTCGATAGGTAGTCCGCTATAACATTTTCCGGACCTGGCAAATATTCCACCTTAAAACAGTAATTTTCTAACCCTAGGACCCATTTACTTATGCATGGAGATACGCTCTGAGCCTGTTTGGGAGAAAACATGAAAGTGAGAGGCTTGTGGTCTGTGTGTATTACAAACCTCGTGCCCCACAGAAAAAATTTAAAGTGGTGCACCGCCCAAAAACAGGCCAATGCTTCCCTCTCAATAACTGAGTAATTGCGCTCAGATGAATTCAACGTGCGGGATGCAAACGCGATGACCGTTTCTTCTCCATCCCCTTTCTGCGACAGCATGGCCCCCAATCCTTTATTGGATGCATCTGTCGTTAGAATGGTTTTCTTTTTGGGGTCAAAAGTGCCAAGAGCCGGGGACTCGACAATTTGCTGTTTTATCCTTTCAAACATCTCCTCATGTTTACCTTCCCACACAAATTCTGCATTTTTCTTGAGGAGCTCACGTAAACCCTCACACAAATCAGAAAAATTCCTCACAAACTTTGACATGTACTCCACTAAACCCAGGAACGATTTCAGTTCATCTTTGTTAGCTGGGTGTGGAGCATCCTCAACTGCTTGAATCAGGCTGTTTTTAGGTCTAAAACCTTCTTTGGATATAGTGTGGCCTAGATAGTCGACCGAAGTGACCTTAATCTTGCACTTGTCCAATCGCACTGTTAATCCAGCTTCTGAGAGTTTATAACACACCCTGTTGAGCGTCTTATCATGTTCCTCCTCAGTAGCCCCATACATCAGTATGTCATCCTGGAAACAGAGTGTGTTTCTAACCCCCTGCAGTACTTGTTGCATTATTTTCTGAAAAATAGACGCCGCCGAAGCGAGGCCGAACGGCATCCTCTTGAACATATATGCACCAAACGGGGAACGGAACGCAGTTAGAGGTCTTGAATCAGGGTGCAGTTCGACTTGGTGATAAGCCATGGACAAATCAATAACCGAAAAGTAACTGGCCTTCCCCATAGTACTCAACATTTCATTAATATTGGGAAGAGGAAACCTTTCCACCCATATGTTGTCATTAAGTGAGCGGAGATCCACACACAGGCGGATGCCTTGCCCGTTGCCTTTAGATGCTAGAACCAAAGGTGCGAGCCATTCTGTGGCCTCCACAGGTTGGATGACCCCCATCTCACTTAGTTTGTCCAGCTCATCTTTGAGCATGTCTCTAAGGCGGAAAGGGACAGGACGTGTCTTATGCACCACAGGTTTAGCCCCTTGTCTGACCTTAATCTTGTGCTGGAAGTCCCGTAGCTTGCCTAGCCTATCCGTGAACAATTTTGGGAAGGCCTCTTGTAGGTGACCATTGCTGACCGGATCCTTGACTAGCAGTGCTTGGTTCTTATTATTAGGATCCAGGATGATCCCCAGTTCCTTCTGATGCTGCCACCCTAGCAAGTTGGCCCCACACTCTACCACGTACACTTTGCCCACCGTGGACCTCCCCTTAAAATTTATGTGGCTGCTCGTCATGCCCACCAAAGGAATGGGCTCTTTTGTGTAACCTTCCGGAGATATATCCGGCGTACATAACTTCATTTTACATCCTTTTAAAGACCCCTCAAAATCCTTAACATTTATCAACGTAAACGGAGAGCATGAATCTGCAAACACTTCTAGTGGTTTGTTATCAAATAACACAATACATTTGGGATAGTTAATCTCTGTCACTGTATCACTGTCATTCACTTGAAACACAAATCTAGCCTGTGGCTCTTCTTGAGTGCTAACCACACCGACTGTGTTACTTATGCCCTCACTACATATCCGTGCCAAATGCCCTCTCCTGTTACATTTCTTACATAGAACACCACGTGCAGTACATACAGGATTGTTTGCCAAATGGTTGCTGCTACCCATCTAAAACATTTCAAAGCATGGCCCTCCATATTATGTTTCACAGTAGCATTATCTTTACTACCCCGCTTTTCCAGGATCTTATGTACACTATTTTCACAGGCCTCAGATTGTACCACTGAAACTATCTCTTCCTTGACCTTCATTTCCTTTACACATTTAGCCGTGTGTTCGATAGATTGTGCAATTGAGATAGCCTTCCTTAACATTGGATTCTTAGCTAGCAGTTTCTCTTGCACCCTGCTATTGTTCGTGCATCTGACCAGTTGATCACGAATAAGTAAATCATTTAGATCCCCAAACTCACACAGCTGGGTAAGGCCTCTTAAGGCTGCAATATAATTGTTGATGGACTCATTTTTCCCTTGTACTCTGGTGAAAAATGTATGTCGTTCAAGAACTACATTAACCTTGTCCCCAAAGTGTGTTTCCAATTTTATTAGAGTGATATCGTAAATATCATATTCATCCTCACCCTCCACCTCTGGTTCCGGTAGTGTTTCGTACACCTTGCGTCCATGTACCCCCAAATTATGCAATAGGATGTGTTGTTTCCTGAGGGCAGAGAATCTTTCCCCCCCATTGCAATTAGGAAGGATTCGAATAGCTTTGTCCAATCCTTCCAATGTATCTCCGAATCTCCACAATCATTGAGCAATGAGGGTGGCTGGCTAATTCCTGGGGTGCCCATTGGAAAGTGTACTGCTACCACTTTTAATGACACCGAAGAAATGCCCTCCACAGAAATATAGCACGGTGGAAAACTAACGTTTTACCCTGCACACCTCTTTTAATGTTGGCAGGTTACTAGTGCCAGGCTGAATTGAACCCAGCTGCTCCTTCCACACTCAACCAGGTGCTCTGGGGAATTTTTCCCGGGTTACGAACCTCACTGCACTTCTTGCAACACCCAGGTAACCCACACTCTGCGCTCCCTCCCCAACGATGTACGAGGCCAGCGCCAACCTCCACCGAGCCTGGACTCCTTGGCTCGTAGCACTGGGTTCACCGACCCCTTTTTCTGGCCGAAGAACAGCGGTGCCTGAGGCGCTCAAGACTCACCTCCACACGGCCCTCACGTTGTTGGGGCGCCGGAGCCTTGCGAAGAATAGCAGAACTCTGTTGGAGAGACCTTCCCTCTCAGACGGGCTCCCTTACGCAGAAGAAAGGAACACTGAGGAAATTTCGCTCCTACCGGCCCTCTGGTGGCTGATGCGCCGGATCGAAGGACGGCGGAACTGACCAGAAACACACCTCAGGAGGTGGAGCAAAGACACTGAGGAGATTTCCTGAGGAAACTTTGGCTTCTACCAGCCCTCTAGAGGCTGAAGCGCCGGATAGAAGGACGGCGGAACTGAAACGAAACACACCCCCGGCCTCAGGAGGTGGAGCAACGACGCTGAGGAGACTTCCTCTTCCTCCGTTTGCCGATCTCTGAGGCAGTCGACGTGAAGGCTTGCCTTCCAAGGGAATTACCACCCTCACCTGAACGCTGAGGAGACTTCCTCTTCCTCCCCTTGCCGATCTCACAGGCAACCGACCTGAAGGCTCACGGAGGGCTTGAAAGGCTCTTAGGGACTCCGGGGGCACCTCCGGCCAAAGCAGCAGCCACTTCTGGTGCCGGAACCCACACAGCACTAGCTGCCTGCAACCGGCCAAGGCGGAGGGGTTGGCGGACCACACACTGGAGGCTTGACAAGTCCGCTTCTACGCCGCTCGGTCCACTCTCAATATCTAGTGGCACTGATAATATGCTCAAAATGATTAGGACCGGTGACGGATGTGGAGGATTTCCCCACAGCAATACCGGACTGAAGATACGAGGAGCCTTTCTCCTCAGATGCGATATGCAGCACATCTCCACAACCACCTCTCCCACCGGTCACTGTCAGCTTACTCCTGACCAGCTGTCCGAAGATAACGTTGATGGAGAGAACACAAAGGGGAGATGATCAGCTGCCCCCTCCGCAGTTCCACAGCTCGTCGCCAGTGTTATGAAGTTAATAATTACAAACTCCAAGGCTGGTAAGTCCACGTATCTTTATTCCTGATCATCCACTCTCCATCTCACAGGGATGGTACACCAACATTCTAAGATGAGCTCCTTGGGAGGGACTAACAACTGGGGACTGGCAGGGGGGGGCGGAGTTAACCATTGCATAAGTGATATGTGTGACATTATGAAAACTGTCTGTAAACTTACAGTAATAATTAATTACAACATTATGGTTACGTAAAATAGGTAAAACAAAACCTTTGTGAGATTTCTTGTAAAAGGTTAAAAAAAATTGTACATGCAAAGTCCTTCGGTCGAGTAATTCATTATATGGACATTTAGTTAAAACGACGGACTCATCGTTGGTGTTAGGAAATGTTACTAATCAATGAAAATATCTCTAAAGTCTAAATCGTGTCAGAGCTAACCTATGCCAATACTTATTGACAGATTTAAGATAAAGGTGTGTACGATCAGTAACAAGCAGCATTTGGTTTTTAATAAAACTAGGTTTAGCTAATTCCACAGATAGCATACATTCTTCGAACAGAGATAAACATTGTTTTTTTAAGTCCCTCCACTAATGTAATGCAGTGTTTCAGGGTTCTCAAAATCTTCCATACACCCTAATTCCAGACATGTCTGCTTTTATAAATTTCAGCCAAGGGATTTGCAAATACAACTTAGGACAATAATTAATACCCTTTCAATTTGAAGCTGTGCCTTTGCAAGTCCAGGTCTTGTGCCATGATAACATTGGTTGAGTTCTAATTGTATCAGCTAAAAATGGGCCCCAAGTTCTGAGTAAAAAAGAAAAGAGGAACAGCTCTTAGGAACAGAAAGAAGTTTCATGAAGCAGGAATTCTCTGCCAATTGGAGGGGGTTAATATTGCTATATCCCCATATTCCCGCCTTGTACAATGCCACAGGCACACACTTGGCCTTGTAGATAGTTACCATTTCATTCAAAGTTTTTTTGCCAAGTTTTGTGGCAAAGTTAAGCAGCGCTGATGAAGCATTTATGAAAAAATGCAGCTTTCAAGTGTCAACAGCCAGTTTCCCAGAACTATGTGACTCAAATAAAATCCTTAAGTTAAAAAAAATTGGAAGTAAAACTTATCTTAACATCACCAACCTTGAAATCATGGCAGTTCGTAACTTTCCCCTCCGCTGTTCATTATGAGTGTTTTTCCCAGATTCACAATTAAACCCAAATCCTGTATATAGTTAACAAAACAGGTGAGTAGCTGCTGTAATCCAGTGGAGGTATGAGACATGTGCACAGTGTTGGCGGCATAGAGCAGGGCTAGAATCATACAATGCCCGATCTGGGTAGAGGTCCGGACAACCCTCTGTCAGAGTTTCCAAATCAGATATGATGGTTGGGCATTGGAATGAGCAGCTATTCAGCAAATAATACATTTCCATACCTGAAGGCCATCATAGGGATCGATACGCATTCAAGTAAATGTTTAATCTGCATAATGGAACGATTAAGACTGTAGCTTTAGTGGTGACTAGACTGAAATGGTAGATGGATCCAAGAAAAAGTAATAAGTTGGAGAAATCGCCTGACTGCAAAGAGGCTAAAGAAACACTATTGAAGTAATTCAAAAGATCAAGTACATTTCTATTGGACCTTGACCTTTCTGCAGGATCACCCCAGATTTATGCGTTCCTCTGCCTTCCTTTGATGAACCTGTTGTACTGTTTCACTGCTAACCAATGGTAAAGTTCTTGTGCCCTTTCCCTAAAACATATTAAAATTGGCCTATCCCTGATTGGTACCTCTAATTTACTTGTAATGTCCTAGTATATGGTACTCCCTGTATCCAGACCTGTAAAATAAAAAGCTACTAATGGGCTGCAGCACTCAATGTGCCACCCTATAAAGTAGTTTTTAAAACATGTCTCGGGCCTGCCACTGCAGCCTGCAGTGCAGTTGTAGACTGCCATTTCAATAAACATTTTGCTAGGCCTAAATATTTCTGTGTAATACTTATAAGTCACCTCTAAGATATGCCATAAAGGCTCATAGGGCAGGGTGCTTGACTTTTAAAAAGCAGGACGAGTGGGTTTAGTTTTTACATGTCCTGGCAGTGAAGACCTTCTGAAGTAATTTTTTACTGCTATAAGGCTATCCCTCCATAGAATAACACTGAGTTACCTTATTTCAATTTATAAGTGCTAACTTTAGTTTGGGACCAGAGAGAGACATGCCATTGACACTTAGATGAATTGTGATTTAAAATCCTCTAAGTTACTGCTCTGTAAATTCCACTTTTAGAAAGTTGCCATCTTTCTGACAGTATCTTTGGTCACATGACTGTGATGGATCTTGTTGTAGTTGATTGTGTATTCTTTCCAGACTTGGGTACAATAAAGGCCTAGTTGTGAGGGGCGTGGCTCTGCGCAACAGGATGGCTGGGGTAGAGCTGAACAGTGCCCTGATTGCACTTCAAAAGACCCTGACTGCAGCAAACACCAAGGAACCTGACACAAGGCCTTCCCTTGCCTTTGTTCCCCTAGACAGTTTGGAGCCAGCACCAGGGGAAGGGGAGGAATTGTCCAGAATCAATTTTGGGGGTGGGTCATGGAATTTCCTCACATAAAGGCTGGCAACAGATATAAAAGGGGGACATTCAGAACCTCTCATCAGAACCCTCCAGAACCTGTGGAAGATTCAAACGAAGGACTGCCCTGCTGTCTGACGAAGAGGGACTGTCATGTTGACTGAAGAAGGATTGTATCTTTATGCCTTGAACCCCTGCTTTCCAACTTAACTCCAAGGGTCAGTTGGCTGACCTCCTGTGTGAGCAAGCAAGCGTCCAGAGGCCTCCCTGCAGTTGCTCAACTGACCAGCACTAACTGGACCTACCTGTATCTGCCGCCATCCTGCTGCTGGCCTCTGCTGAACTGAGTCCTGACCCCCAAGAGGTGCCCACCCGGTCCTGATTAGGGAGAGGTGTGGCGCAGCAGCCAGAGCTGCTGACTCTGGAGCGCGGGGCTAAAGTTCGATCCCTAGCATCGGCGGCAGCTCAGCTCAACATCTGGGCAATAGCTCACTTAATCTCCCCGATGGCCCACAGCGCCTTGAAACATTAAGGGGTGATATGTTTGCACTTTACAAATATGTAGAGTAAAGGTGAAGATGCAGAAGTTTTGGGTTCTTCGAGACCTCAAAGTGAGCTCTCTTCGCTGAGAATCAACCGCCCTCAAGGACCCTCACTGTGAAGCTCCAGCATTACCTGCTCTTCTCACTGACAGCGACTGTCCACGACATCCAGCAACACAAGACCTACATTTTGTGCTGACAATGACCATCAACCAACGCAAAGCAAGAGCGACGACCGGCTCTTCAGGCTATAGCAATACCTGTCCATGACACTCAAACACCAACATCCTGTCCCTCACTCCTGCCAATGCAAACCGCATTCTTCGTGCCACACATGAGCAAGTAACTCTTCAGCAGGACTAACTTGGTCCCAGAATCCCACCAGAGCGGTTGTGTGATGGAAACACGTATGCGTTTACCACGCATGCCGGTTCCACCCAGTCTCAACAACGCAAGTCTTATTCACTAATATTCCTTTACCACGCATGCCTTTACAACAAATTATGCATTGTTATGGCATGTATGGTAAAGACATATCCGTGGTTAAGACTTGACAGGTATGTCTCAACCCGACCCCTGCCTTGAGCCCTTAAATTACCCCGCTCCCTCCTGAAAACCAGCCCCCTACCTACCGAGCCCAAGAAACTTCCCTGCCTCCTGCCTAAAAACTACCCGCCGTCCCCTAAACCCTAAAAACTACCCCAACCTCCCCCTGTGCCCTACAAACTACCCACGCTCCCCTAATCCCTAAAAACGACCCTGCCCCGAGCCCTAAAATTTATTATGATCCCTGCCCCTGCCCTGAGCCCTAAAATGCCCCCAAGACCCCACCCTGACACCTAAAACGACCCCCTCCATCCTAAAAAACCCTCCCACAGCCCTGAAAACAACCTGACCCCCCAGCCCTGAAAACTACCCCGAATACTCCCCAAGCTCTGAAAACTACCCTGAACCCCCAGCCCAGAAAACTACCCCAAACTACCCAGCCCCAAAAACTACAGTGACCCCTAGCCCTCAAAACTACCCCGAACCCCCAGCCCCAAAAACTACCCTGAACCCCCAGCAATTAAAAACTACCCCGAACCCCCAGTCCTGAAAACTTCCTTAAACCTCCCAGCCCCGAAAATTACCCCAAACCCCCAGCCCTTAAGACTACCCCGAGTCCCCCAGCCCTGAAAACTACCCCACCCCCAAACCATTCAACCTACCCCACAAAACCCAGCCTTACTTACCTCACCATGTTGCGTCCTCTCAAGATCCTTCCTGCTGCTTCCTGCTTCAGTCAGCCAACAGCAAGACCGCACACTGCCTGAACCACGCATATGCGCGGTTAAGGCAAGCAAGGCATTGCTTGCGTAGTCGGAACACGCATGGATGAGTCTGCTGTTTTCCGACTGTTTCCTGACCAGTGCTCCACCGCAGTCGGACTGAACTTGTGGCTATCCTCCAGTCTAGAGTGAACAGATAAGCACAAGTGGCGCTCCATGCCTCTCGGCACCATTTTCACCTAAAACCTTAAAAAAATGATATCTCTGGTTCTACTAATTGGAGGTTTGTTGTTTTGGTGTCATTGTATTTATAAAAAATTACTCAATTTTCTAAGTTGGTTTGGGATTTTTCTTGTGTTGTGTTTTCATTTTATTACTGTTTAAATGTTGCATAAATACTTCACACATAACTTCTAAGTTAAGCCTGACTGATTTTCTGCCAAGCTGCAGAGTGTTAAGCACAGGTTAATTTAGTGAATTTTGTGGTTCACACTGACAAGAATTGTGTTTATTATTAGAGTGGGGCTTCCATACCTCTCAACTAATAACCCAATTTCTTACAAGTTCCAAGAGTCTTGTTGCTGGCTTTTTGCCTTTTTTACATGCATTGTCTAAAATTGAATCAGCAGAAGATGTGGACCGTTCACTTTAAGAATAAGATAACAGTGCGTGCAGAATGTATCAAGCATTGGCAAAGCAAATTGGTCTTGCTTTGCCAATTCTGTGAGGCTGCCACCACTATTGTCTTTGCCGATGGCTGTGGTTTCGAAATGTGTTATTTTTGGCAAAGCCACAAGTGGCAACTTAGTTTTCTGTACTCTGAAATTGGCTAACACATTAACAATAATAATAATAATAATACATTTTCTAAAGCGCAACAGCTACCTCGCAAGAAACAACGTGATGACAGAACGCAGCAGCAACCTAGAAAATTTTAAAACATATTCTGTACTTTGAAGATGACCACTTGGTTGCATTATCACATTGTATCCTACAATGTGGCAACCATCTTGAAAGTATAGAAATGTATTCTAAAGTATTAAAATCCTGTCATCAGTACTGGTTTTGCCAATGCCAGCGCATTTAAAAAGCATGTAGTATTGACAAAGCAAATATAGGAGCCATCATGAAGAGTGGAGAGAGGAAGCAGAATGACATGGGTGGGGGAAAGGGGCACCCCAAGTCATAGAAAGGTGCAACAGGATATTAATCCCACAATTTAGTGCGTTGAGCGGTGTAGAGCATTTATGGGATACATATGCATACAAGGCATACAACTGAGAACCCTCCTACTTGATCCATTGCCTGAACTTCCATCAGCCCACCAGACACCTCCACTCTGTGTCCCTTTCTCTAACCCTCACTCCCCGCATCTGATGTAGCAGATGCGGAGGTCGCTCTTTCTCCTACATAGCTGCGAAGACATGGAATAAGCTACCCTTTCATCTACGGACCTCCCCATCTCTTTCAGAGTTCCAAAAGTCCCTGAAGACCTGGTTATTCAGCTAATCAACCAGACCGTGCCAGTGCCTGGATACCCTCATGGGTGACAAGAAGCGCTCTACAAATCTACTGATTGATTGATTGATTGAATGGGAGAGATGCTAGGAGGGGAAAACTGGTTGGGGAGATTTGGGGCTGCGTGAGACAACATTTAGGGCATCACCAAGCTGACCATCTAGGGCCATATGTAGGTACCTAAATACCGGTCGGTAACGGCTGAAAATCGGTAAATATCCGGTTACCGACCGGTATTTAGGCAATTGAGATGTAGGTGGCTGGATTTCAGGATTCGGTAATTTACCGAATCGGAATTTTAAGAAATCGGTAAAATACCGATTCGGTAAATTACCGAATCCTGAAATCCTATTTAGGGGGCACTCAAGTGAGTGCATTTTTGGTTTCTGGATTCGTTATTTACCACCAACTACAAGTTGATGGTAAATACAGAATACCTTTTCAAAAGCAATTTTGTGCTATTTGAAAAGTGCCATGTGGCAGACATACATGCCCTTAGGGCATGTATGTGCGCCACATGTGCACACATGCACGATTCAGGGGTGCAACAGGGTGTCAATGTGACACCCTGCCACCCATGAATATGCTCCCCCTATTACCGATTCAGTATTTACCGAATCGGTAATAGTGAATGGCTTCCCATTCATTCCTATGGGCCTTCAGGCCCATAGGAATGAATTGGAAGGGATGCATTATTACTGATTCGGTAAATACCGAATCAGTAATACCGAATATTACCGATTCGGTAATAATTACCGAATGTTTACCTACATTCTATTTACCGATTCATAAATACCGAATCGGTAAAATTCGGTATTTATGAATCGGTAAATAGAAATTATCTACATATGGCCCCTAGTATCTAGTTTGCCATAGGGGGACTCAAATGGGATAAAAAGGGGTATAGGAGGCTTGGGCAGCAGAAAAAGAGGGCAAGCGCACTCCCACGCATTAAAGTAGAGTCAAGAGCAGGACATAGTCAAGGGAAGAATATGCACTCCCATGGATTGCTAAATAAGAAATGAAATGGGGAAAGAATAAAAGAAAAGAAGTTCCAAGATGAAAGCACATCCTCAAAATGTGAGCACTGGAATAAGTCCACTGTTGTTCTGAGTTCATAACTTTATGTGCTTGGTAATTTTACAATGTTAATTGAAAGATTACTTCCGTGTGATGTGTACAGTGACATAGATATTGTGGAATTTATTGGCATCTGTCATTGAGAGCTTGGGATGGACTTACATGCTGACAACACCCAGATACACTGCAGAGTGCCCAATGGAATGTTGGGAACCCTCAGCAAGCCAGGGAATGCCTACCGTATGCCCAAAATGTACATACCAGGTATAACTTTGTCTCAAAGCCCCTCAAGTAGAAGTCCTGGTATGTGACACCTCCATACACTTTATCCAAGAAATCATTCTTAACAAACAGAGAACAAACAGTCATGATGGGTGGGCACAAATCACATCCATACGCCCTGCCATATGGAGTGCCCCAGGGGTCTTCGTTGTCCCCAACCCTGTCCAATGCCTATGTGACCCCTCTTGCTAAACTCATCTGTTCCCACGGTTTTACCGCTATCTTGTTATTAGATGACACACAAATAGTTGTGTCTCTATCATCAAACCCTGGTGATGTGGCAAAAAAATTTAACACCTGTATGGTCCCTATAATAGGCTCTATGCGTGAAAACTGTTTGAAATTGAACACTGATAAAACCAAGGTGCTACTTTTGGGAAAAAACACCGTCCTCTGGAATACAGCTGGGTGGCTTTAAGGGGCAGGATCATGTCCGTCCCCCTGTAAAGAAGGTAAAAAGTCTAGGCATCCTTCTTTATGATCAATTATCCCTGTCTAACCAGGTCAATTCCATTACATCTTCCTGCTATTACACCCTGAAGATTATAAGACAAATCCTTCCATTTATTCCGATGGATCTAAGGAAAACAGTGATCGTGACCCTAGTGCTATCAAGGATTGACTACTTTATTGCCCTTTATGTAAGTGCAAATAAAGGGACCATATGTAAGCTTCAACCACTTCAAAGTGCGGCAGCACGACTGTTACTTAAACTAACTAAATTCAGCTCATTGTCCAAAGAAATCCGAGAACTACACTGGCTGCTCATCCAGGCAAGGATACAGTTTGAGTCCTTATGCATTGTCCACAAGACTCTCTACAGGATAGGACATGTGTATTTCAGCAATCAAATTAGACGGTATACTCCTCAACGCATCTCAAATCATCGACTGCCTCATTGTTGGTCATCTCAAGGGTGAAGACCATAAAGTGGGGTGGAAGAAGTTTCTTCCACCTTGCCCCTAAACTTTGGAATACTGTGCCTCTCAATCTGAGATGCCAAACAAACAGTCAACTGTTCAGAAAGGCGCTGAAAACTTGGTTGTTCACTCCCAACTCCTAATTTTCAATCTACCCCCTCCGTTTCAAGATATGACAGCTTCAGCGCTAAGACACCTTGGCATACACACGCTTTATAAAACCTTTATTTCCTTTCATTTCATAAAAAGAAATGGTAAACGAGTGATGTCCAAAAGGCAGAACAAATATAGTATAGGGAGGAAAATCATCCAATAAAGAGCAGGGAAGTGATATTCAAAGTAATGGCATCCAAACATAATGACAAAATAACACCACAGGAGTGTGGTACTATTGCGAGCAAAATTGTTTCTAAACAGAATGCATGCATATTATCTTTTTAATCATTTAATCTGTTGCACTTGCATACACTGTGAAGACACCAGATACAAATGGGTGAGCTAAAGATTAATGTGGTACTCAATATGAGGATGTAGTAAAACCTGATTTCCAAAAGATAGAGGTTAAAAGTCACCTTCGCATGGAAAATAAACTACTGTTAGCAATAATTATGGTTGTGTTACAAATACAAACCTATTGGTCTGAGGACTTCAGTTCTGAAAGAGATCAAACAATTAGCAACAATTAACAACAGCAAGTCTAAGAAAACAGTGGTATGGAATAACAGAAAATGAAAAGAAACCAGTTATGGATGAAGTGCTTGAATTAAACAGAAACACTGGCAATTAATGAGTAGAATTGGCAGTGCTGCATGTGCCCCTATAGAAAGAAAGGTTTGACAATATGTATGTTTCTGAACTCCAGTACTGAACTGCAAAGGTCGGTCCCTGTTTGTACTGGAAGAGTGAGCAGAACAAAGATAGAATAAAATGATACCCAGAGAGTGGCAGTGGCTAAGATTCAAGCAATTTATCCATCACATTTGTTTGTTTACTTGAAAGACAATAAGATATTGTGTGAAATTATGTTCCCTTGGAACAAATTTACTATTACATAGGTGTTAGGTGTCCTGGCTTCGATGAAGCACATTACAAAGAAAACCCTTGTGTTAATATTTTCAGAAGAAGCTCTATCAGCCTTCTCTGGTGAATGAGTGGCTGTTTGCTAAAAGTGGCATATAACAGTCTATTAGACCAAACCACTACCAATAGTCATCTATTCAGCGTCTGAGTAGTCACTAATATGGGGGTCTTGTTTGATGAAAAAAAAAAAAAAGATTCTTATGAAAATATTACAAACCATTATGAGTTCCTGCAAATTTGTGGTACAGTGGGAGAGAGGTATTCACAGCTAAAAATATATTATAGAAAGACAACCCCTTGAAATAGTTGACGTTTGCAATTATAGGCGTGGGGAATTGGTTTGAAAAGTTATTGTTGGCAGAGGTGCCTTCTTAGTACAGCTCACATGAAAGACTGGAGAAGTGATTTCACAAAATCAGTCATTAATTATATCCTGTTTCAAGTCACAATTATGAACCATTCTTTTCATTCACTATTTAAAGAAGATAATCCTGCTTTCTTAGTTGAAGAAATTATCATTAGGATCTTACATCAGAACTCTGCTGGTATGTGTGACTGATGAATCTGGATACCCAATGGGTTTTCTTGTTCCTGCATTAAAGTCCTCACACTAAGGGGGTTATTAGGATGGCGTCCGCCCGCCATCCTAGGGGTGCTGGGACCGGCCGCCAGACATGCGGCAGTCCCGCACCACCAGTTAGGATGCGAACGCCACCCTGGCGGTTGCATTCTGCATATTTGCCAATGCCAAAGTGCCTTGTTGTGCATTGCCATGCACAACTTGGCCGGCACCGCGCGGTGCCTGCCACCTTGCACATGGCAATGTAGGGGGGTACCATAGGTACCCCCCAAGTGCAGCCCCCGATCCCCCCCACCCCACCGGGGGCACGCAATGGGCCCCCAAAGTAATTTTTCCGCCAGCCTTTCCATGGCGGCACAGCCGCCATGGGATGGCCTGTGAAACCCTGCATCCTAATATGGATGGCGGTGCCTGCTAGGCACCGCCACCGCCACCATAGTGAGGCCCAAGTCCGCCCAGCCGGCAATCGGAACGATTGCCGACTGGCAGAAAACCAAAAGTGGGTGTTCCTGGTGGGTTGACTCAAACGTAAAAGATTTACAATTGGTTTTTCTTGCTTTTGTGTTTTGATCCAACAGTTTCTGGCACAAAACTCATTACAGGCTGTGGAAAAAAAATCTGTAATATGATCACCTCACCCTAAATGACTTCACAGTCCTCCTGTGTGTTATGGCTCGTACTTTTCTCTTCTTTTTTGCACAACCTTCTTAGATTTTGTAAAGGACTCTTTTGTTTTGTAGCTAGGTTTTCATTATACAAAAACACATACATATATACACACATTTTCTTACATACAGAGAAAATCAGCATATAACTAAGATTGTAAAACGCTGCCTCCTTGTATTGTTAAGTAATCCTGATGTTTGTTTTTGATTTATGTGCTGTACTTGTACTTTAATGCATATTAGCTGGATAGGCCCTTCACATCCTCACCATCTGAGACTGCAGCATCTGGATTCCATTTTGTTAAATTTAGATTAATTGCAACTCTGCATTGCCCAACATTTCAAGGTGCACATTGGTTCTGTTCATTTCCACCCAGCGTTTGCTAATCTCCCTTTGCTACATGCAGACCACCAGCAAACGGAAATGATAACATCAGTAGCTGGCCACAGCATATTTTTACACTAAATGTGTCATGTTCTACTGTACTCGAATCAGTACAGATAAACAGTCCAGGCTTTGATGCCAATGTTAGGCTGATGTGGACTCACAACATAATTTGGGCCAATTGTATAAAGTTTTGGAGAGAGAGAAAAACAGCTCCATATCTACTAATATGTGATATTATTTTTCTTCTCTCTACTGCACTGGGGTAATTTTGGGCTGCCGTGTGCAATGTATAAACCTTTGTCCTATAGTGCAAGGGTGTGTGCATGATGCCAAGCACAGTTTTTGTACTGCAAGGGTACCCTTCCAGTTCAACAACTAAGCTGTGACACTTTTTTACGCGTTGCATGTGTGCTGTATAGTTCCAACACATACAGAGTTGCAATGTGTTGGAAATGGCCCTTTTTGCAGGGTTATCCCCAAAACTTTAGCCTTTTCCTCCTTTATTTTTCCTGACCTGTGGTTGTTGGCTATAGGACTCTGCGCACTTTACCACTGCTGATCAGTGCTAAAGTGCATATGCTCTCTCTATAAATTGTTATTGTGATTGGTTATCCAGGATTGGTATATTTGATTTACCAGTACGTCCCTAGTAAAGTGCACTGAGTGTGCCAGGGCTGGTAACTCAAATGCTACTAGTGGGCTTGCAGCACTGATTGTGCCACCCACATGAGTAGCGCTGAAAAGATGCCTCAGGCCTGCCACTGCAGTGCCTGCGCACAGTTTGTTAACTGCCATGTTGACCTGGCCAATGTACCCACTTGCCAGGCCTGACCCTCCCCTTTTCTTACACATTGGACACCCCTATGGTAGGCCCAAGGGTCCCCTCTGGGCAGAGTGCCATGTATGTGAAAGGTAGGACATGTAATAGTGTGTGTAACATGTCCTGAAATACTGCCAATTTCGTTTTTCACTATTGAAAGGCCACCTTGCCCATAGGACAGAATGTGGAATGCTGTGTCCCATGTGTACCTGCATATCTCCCCATAGGAGCAAGATGGAAAATTGAAGTCTGGTATCTCTTAATTTAATAACACATCTTTTAGGAAGGATGGTTTTTAAATTCTGTGTTTGAAAATAGCACTTTTAGAAGGTGGCTATTTTCTTGTTCAACCTTTCTGTGTGCCTCTGCCTGTTTTTGGATTGATTATCTGGTTTGTGAGTGACAGGGGCTGGGGTGGCTCCAGGAGAGGGGGTGAGTCAGCACTAGGCTGAATAGACATATCTGCATCTTGAGTGGTGGGAGGAGTAGCACCTGGGCCTGAATAGGGCTGTGCCTGCCTTCCACAATACTGGCTCCACCTCTTGCGGTGTGTCTGATGACCCTGGCCCACACTCACAAAGGAGGAAGATGTGCACTGGCAGAGTGCACCCAGAACTGGTTTGAACTGGGTCCAGGACCCCCAACACATACAGAACAAAGACTTTTGGGGTATAAAAGTAGAGCTGAGACCCCTGTAAAATTAGACTAGGAAACTTTGTGATCAAGAAGGAATCCCTGCCAAAGAGAACAGCTGCCATTGCTGTGTGTCTGGCAGCTGACCTGCAGTTGCTGTTTCCGCTGAGGAAGAGGACTAAGGGACTTTCTGCTGTGTGCTGTGTCCCCCTACTTGAAGAGGAACTGTGCTGTGTGCTTTGTTCTTCTGAAGACAAGAGTCTCCAAGGGCCTGCGTTGACGTCTGGAAGCTCCGAGGCGTCGCCTAGCAACGAGTAGAGACGTCGCCGGCAGGAGTCGCTTTTGAGTCTCGGAGGACTGCTTCGCCCCCCGCCTCACAAGACGAGCTCAAGAAAAGAGGACTCCCATCAGCACTTTCCACCGGTGCGGGCCGTCGCCCTAAACCAGCTCCCAACATAACGCACCTGGCCGTTCTGCTGCTCTGTTTGCATTTGGGCGGGTTAGGGACCGGCGGGTCGGCCCAGAGCTCTAGTTCACTCGGCGGGCCTGTCAGGGACTGTGCTGATAATTGCCAGTGGTGGGAACCCCCCCCCAAAAGTAAATATGGCCCGTACTGTCCCACCTGGCGAGCGGCGGTACCGGGGCCCGCTCCACGGAGCCTGTTTGTTTCCGCACATCCCTAAATAATTGCTGGGGCATTTTGTTTGACAATTACAGCTCACGGAGCCTGCAGCCAGTCGGGGAAAGTTTGTTACCAACAAAGGAACTGTGCAGATTACAGCAGGACTGTGCAGGTGCTACAGAGAACAGTATTAGCGATGTTTTATTTAATTGCTTGAAGAGAGATACTGAGTTTACAATTTCATTTTCACAAAGAACATTTCTAAGAAAAGATTACCTGTATATGGGATTTTTGTCGTTATTGGTCTTGCCTAAAATCAGATAAAGATATTTATATTTTTATAAATAACCTGCGTGGTGTCCATTTGTGGTGTTTCACTGTGTTACTGCGGGTGTTGGTGCAAATACTTTACACATTGCCTTGGGGATAAGCCTGTCTGCTCGTGCCAAGCTACCAAGGAGGTGAACAGGGGTTATCTACAGTGTGTTTCCCCCTTATCATGACTAGAAGCAAGGGTCCCTACTTGGACAAAGGTGCCTACCTCTGCCAAGTAGAGACCCCCATTTCTAACATAAAGGTTTTGAGAAAAGGAAGTTTTTATCAAATCCTATGCCTGCCTGGAGGAGGCCTACATTTCCGGCAAAATGTCCTGTCTACTTTCCTTAGTAGATATGGCTTTTAGTCAAAATCCATGGATGGTTGTATGTACCACTCATGGAATGCACACTAGACACAAATTAGAACAAAATAGGCCATGTGTCTTCCTTCTGTGAGGCTTAATTTGACGATTTGCATTGAAATGTAACTCAAAGTAATGAAAAGCTGCTCAATGTGCTGCCTCACATTACTTTGCATCAAGGGGGCATTCCATGGTGCATGGACATTCCCATTCAGCCAACCCTGGGTTTTAGTGCAAATTCCTATAGTCAAAGCTTTGTAGACAGAGATTTGTGTCAAAACCTGCACCTTTTTGAGACAGGCGTAATGAGGAGAAATGTTTTCATTTCTCCTAATTGTTCCCACTTTGCATGTGTGCAGCACACATACAAAGTGGAAAACCCCTTGCAGCATTGTTATTTTCCTGGAAAGGACTGCTTCCAGCAAAAAACCTATGCTACCCACATTACAGACACCCTTGCACTAGTGTGCAAGGGTGTCTGCATTTTTGCATGGCATCCAAAAGTGCACCAGCTCAGGGAGAGAGCAGCACAGCACCATATCTTAGTAGACATGGCACTGCTCTGCTCTACCTTTCACGATGCACTGCGGAGCAAATTTACTTGCTGTGCTGCATTGAATTAGTTCTGTGTAACTGTGGGCCAATGTGGTTATAGACATCCACTCCCAAACTAGCGGGGCAGTACTAATCTGAAGCACAAACTTGGCCAAGACAGTAATGTTTTCCTACCAACTTCAAGAGTAGGGCTTTACTTAACCTTTTGATGTAGCTTCAGTTCAGTTTCAAGCCAACTACCACCTGCCGATTTATTCAGGACTCAACATATCCGCCCTCCTTGTTTATTATTTATTTATTTTAGTGTTTTATAAGGCACAAACTTGACCCGTGAGGGTATCAGAGCGCTTTACAGGGTTTACAGAAGTGAACAAACAAAAAAGCTTAAAAGTACAGAAGTATACAGAACGATTGGAGAGGGGCAGGGGTGCTGGACACATGGGGAGTAGAGGGACACAAGTGTATGGATACGATTACAGTTAGAATCTGTATAAAACCCCACAGTTTCTTAGTGGAGTGAATAGGTGATCTATGGAAAAGGCGATAGTCTTAGATTAGTCAGGCACACTGTGGTGGTTGAAGGCAGAGATTAGATGAGGAATTTACCCATGAGGAAAGTTTTGTCCTCCTTTTTGAAGCGTGCCAGAGAAGGGATTCTTCTGATGGCGGGTGGGAGAGAGTTCCAAATTCTTGGTGCGGCCCCGGAGAAACCCCGATTGTAGGTTTCTTTTTCCCGAAAACGGGCAGGTTGGAGCAAGAGGTCTCTGGCAGACCGGGAGTTCCTGCTTCCTCCAGATACCACTAGTTTCTGTGTCAGATAAGCTGGGGAGTTTGCGTATAGAGTCTTGTGTGTAATGCATGTCAGTTTCAGCTGTATTCAGGCCTCGAGGGGGAGCCAGTTCAAAGCTTTCAGATGTGGAGAGATGTGGTCGAATTTCCTGGTGCCAGTAAGTAGTCTAGCGACCGCATTAAGGCAGGCTTTTAAAGGTGCCAGGGAGATCTTGGGTAAACCCGAGAGGGTGGAACAGCCATATTCCAGCCTAGAGATGACTAGTGCTTGGACTGCTATTTTTAGGTCAGGAGCATCGATGAAGGGTTTCAGCTTCCTTAGGTAGCTCAGGTGGAACCTGGCTGATTTAGCCATCGAGTTGATGTGGTCCCGCATGTTCAGGTTGCAGTCGAGGATTATACCCAGAGATTTGGCCGAGTCCACGATGGTCGGCGGGCAGTTTAAGGCTGTGATGGCCTTGATCCACATCGGAATCTCCAGGTTGGCTTTTGTAGGGGAGATTAGGAGAAATTCAGTTTTCTTTGCATTGAGTTTGAGTTGGTTAGAGGCGAGCAATTGGACGGGCAGTTTCAGGGCCTCATTCAGGGACAGGATCTCCTTGAGCGATTAAATTTTAATGTATATTTGGGTGTCGTCCGCGTACATATGGTAGGAGATGTTTGCGATGCAAAGAACTTCGGTAAGCGGCTCTAAGTAAAGATTAAAGAGGGTGGGGGACAGGGTTGAACCTTGAGGGACTCCAACCGTGACTAGGGTGGGAGCTGATAGGTTTCCGTTAATTAGGAATCTCTGTGATCGGTTGTGGAGGAGGGACCTAAGCCATTCTAAAACAGAGCCATCCAAACCCATCCTAAGTTTGAGGCGTTCAAGTGGTTTTTCATGGTTGACCGTGTTGAAGGCTGAGGATGGATCTAGGAGGATAAGAAGGCAGGTTTTGCCTTGGTCTAGGGCTTGGAGGGCATCGTCCACGATGTGGAGCATAGTAGTTTCAGTGCTGTGCCCCGGTCTGAATCCAGATTTGAAGTCATCAAGTAGGTGCAAGTTGTTGATGTGTTGACTTAGTTACTGTTGTACCCACTTCTCTAACACTTTGGCTAACAGAGGGGTATTGGAGATAGGTCTGAAGTTGTCAGGGGAGGATGGATCCAGCGATGGTTTTTTTAAAATAGGGAGGACTTGGCCGGCTTTCAGAGAGTCCGGAATCGATCCCTGCTGGAGAGAGGCATTGATTATTGCAGTCCTGCTAGGAACAATGGATTGGGAGGCAGCAGCGAGGCAGTTGGATGGTAGCGGGTCATTAAAGTGGTTATTCGGGTTTAAGGTGGAGAGGATTTTAGAGACGGAGTCTTCGTCATAGTATTTGAAGTCGGTCCAACGTGCTTGGTTTTTAGGTGAGGCCAGTGGGAGTAGCGCAGAAAGGGGGGGAAGGTCAGGAAGGGGTTGGGAATATGTAGCGGTACTGAGTTCATTTCCTAAGGCCGTGATTTTATCAGCGAAGAAAGAGGGGAATTCCTCAGATGATATTAGAGACTTGGGAGACTCTTTCAGTGTTTTAGCCAGTTTATCTGATTGGTGTTTGACCAGTTCAAAGAGCTTGTGGGGTCTATTCTTGGCATTCCCCAGTTCCAATCTGACGTATTTTTTTTTTGAATTGAGGATGTTCTTGTTGTAGGCGTTTCTCGCCTGGCGGAGAAGTTTTAGATGCGCAGCAGAGGGGTGCTGTCTCCAAATTCTTTCAGATTGCCAGAGGGATCTCCTCTACATGTTGAGGGATCCAGTGTACTAGGGGTTTCTGTCTTTGATTTGTGTTCTTTTTAGTTTTAGTGGGGCAAGGTCATCCAGAATGTTCGATATAGTCACTGAGTAATGATCATTGAGGTCACTGACTGTAGTTATATGCAGGGGGGAGGTCAAATTTGCAGCGAGCCTCCAGTTTCATGTGGTCAAGGTTCTTGGTGTCTCTGATCCAGCGTTACGGAATCACTGGTTGCGGTGCCTTTGTCTTGTGGGTCCCGGGTAAAAGGAAGGCAATGGCGTGGTGGTCAGACCAGTTACATGGGTCTATGGAGATAAGCTTAACTGAAGATTCCTTAGAGATGATCCAGTCCCCTTTTGAGTGAGTTGGCAGAGAGCAGGCTTGAGTCAGGGCTTGATCGGTTAGGAGGTCTTTGATGGCGTTGAAGTGGGGATCCTTAGGATCGTTCCAGTGCAAGTTGAAATCGCCGAGGAAAATCTCTTTAGCATTGGAGGAAATCTTAGTTGAGATGATTTCCAAGAGGTGATCGGTGCAAGAGTCATTCAAACCTGGGGGTGGTAAAAGATGTGCAAATTGCACAGATGTAATGATCTGCTGCAAATGGAAAGGGCGAGGTATTCGCAGGAGTCAGTGGTGTCCGCCGTGAGTTCCGTGACAAGGAGGCTAGAGCGGTAGATGCAGGTGATGCCTCCTCCTTTCCTGCTGGATTGTCTGTCCAGTCTAGCAATATTGTAGTTGGGAGGGATTAATAGGTCCAGACAAGGAGAAGAGTATTCATTGAGCCATGATTCAGTTAGTATTGCTAGGTCTAAATTTTTGTTCAGGATGAGATCATCAATATCAGCTGCGTGCTTAACTGCCAATCGTCAGTTGATAAAGGGACCAGATGGGGGGGTCTGGGGGAGTGTCAGGGATCCGGGTGGACAGGAGTACAGGCGCAAGGTTGCTTTTAACCACACTTCTGTTACGGTGGGTAGCTGGCCTGTTGGGGTTGATGGTGACCGTGCTGATGGTATGTTCGGGACTCGCATCTGGTGGACAAGGGATGACTTGGACAGGGTTGTGGTCTTGGAGGATGGATAGGATTTCATTTTCCATGAGGTCTAGTGGAATTGAGGTGGCAGTGGCAGAGTTGTAAGAGAGGGCAAGAGCTCGGGATTCCTCCTCTGAAAGGTGGCAAGGTTGCTTGTGCAGGCGAAGATGTCTCAAGGGTAGTGGTAGTGGGTGCTTGGGAGGCTCTGTGACATGTGGGGGGGGTGGTTATCAGTGGGGGCTTGAGGTTAGCAAGGGAGAGTTCGGCAAGGTGAAGGTCCAGAATGGAGATATGGATGCTCTGGGTTAGTTTGGCCGCTCTGAAGTGCAGGGTTTCGAGATCAATATTAGCGGGAGGTGTTAGAGGGCAGGGGGCAGAGGTTCAGGAGCAGTACAAGCGGCATGCATGGGTGGAAGGGGAGAAGGTTTGGCTCGAGCTGAATCGAGGGTCTTTGGAGGTGTACCAAATTTGCGGTTCAGGTGGATGGCTGGCAGTCAGAGGACTGGGGGTGACTCTGTTGGAGGTGCCGGGGGACCGGCTATAAAGGTTAGGGTGATCAGTGTTGGAAACCATTAGAGGGCTGGCTCTATCTGAATCAGGGGTCTTTGGGAGCGTACCAGTCAGTGGGGGGGGCGCTAGGTGGGAGGAGATCAAAGGTGTAGGGGAGATTCTATAGCCAGGGTTAGGAGACATGATGGGGGGGGATAGGATGGAAGCCCTTGGAGGGGGGTATGTGGGTGGCTAGGCATGTTAGGCTGGCAGGATGGTGGGTCATTGGTGCGGGTGTTAGTTACCCTATCAGTGTCGTGCACATGGTTTCTGTGGAGGGTGAAAAGGTCTGCGAATTTATTGAGGTTATTGGTTGAGGCTTGGATTAGAACGATGCTGTTTTTGTAGAGGGTTGACGGTGAGGTCAGCTTGCAGGGTTGAGGAAGGCGCTATTGTGAGCTTGGTGCCGTATGGAATGTTCCTGGTTGAGCGAACAATAAGAAGGTGCGCAAAGGTTTTGCGCCAGGAGGCGGTTCTTCTTGAGTAGAAGATAAGGTCATTAATGACTATGCCGATGTCCGTGCTGTAGTGCAGGTCAGATATCAGCGTCTCAGGGTGTCTTTTTAGGGTGGCGTGCTTGAATGATTAGCAGCGGTTTTGGAGAGGTTGGGGGGGTAGACTAGAGTATAAAGAGTTTTCCCCAGACACGGTCAGGCCAGGACCTGACATGTTGGTTAGGGTAGGGCACTATAAGTTTAAAAGGGACAAATAGGCTGCAGAGGGGATGGGTCTCCCCGTACCAAGGCGTGATGGAACTATAGTGACTGAGGTTGGTCTCTCCGGAGTGTTACTCATCAATCACCAAGGCGGGGGGGCATCTCGGGCACGCTTCGGCGTTTCAAATGAACAAGAAATGTAGAAGTCTTCAAAGAACCCATTGTTAAAGAAGGTCTTAGAGTGGGCAACAAAAGTCAGAAATGCCACTCTCCACATACCAGTAAAAGAGAGTTAAGTTGTAAACAATATGAAATTGTAGCACCACAAATTAAAAGTCAGACGGGTCTTCAATGAGCAACAATAATACTGTGATGTCGCTCTCAACATATCAGGAGTGGCAAAAACAAGGTGTAATCAATAAAGTTTTGTGGCACCGCCATCTTAAAGTCAGGCACTGTGGGGCGATCGAGAATGTCTTCACCCGTCACTATTTTGGAGTCAGGCATAGATCGGCAAAAGATACACAAAGAAGCTGAATGCAGACCTAGCTGACAAACACACTCTCCAGGGCTGCAGTGCTATTCGTTTTAAGGACGCTTGCAAAAACACCTCATTTGTGGTATGTTAAAGAACCAGGAGCAGTGAGAAATGTCCCGTAATGATTTTCAAGCGCCACCATTATAGGTGCTGGGGAACTTCAGCCAATGAACCTCAAAAGGTTAAAATAGCCCAGAAGACGATATAAATACCTGGCGCGCAATTTGAAATGCGTGTAGGCGGAGGGCTCCACAGTCAGCGTTTCTGCTGTCTCCTGTGTAAACAAAGGATCGCCGGCATCGGCGTCAGAAGCCTGGCGCCAGGGTCTGCAAGGCACGGGTGAACCAGCGCTAGGCAACCCAGGCTCCAGACAGTGATGAAAAGGAAGCCAAATGGGCCAGCTGCGGCAGTCAGATGGTATCAGTGCCCACCGTCGGGTAACGGGTCTTCAACACCAGGTCTGCGGGGTGACAGCACTCACGGCCTCAGCATTGGGCCAGAAAGTCAAAGTGCCCAGCCACCGCAGCCCCCCAGCAATCAACATGTCAGACTGGGGACATTGAGGCAAAAGCACACAGTGTCAGGGGGGCCAGCAGCCGCAGATGCTGGGGGCTCGCTCCGGAATGACCCAGCTCCACAGCGGCGGACCGATCCGGGAACCAGAGATGCTATGAGCAGCGATGGAATCAGGTCAGTGTCGGGAATGGATCCAGGACACCCACATCAGCCGATCCAGCAAGTAAGATAAGTGCCCGATTCTGCTTTCACGCTCAATTTCTTTAGAAGAGCGCATTAAGGTCCAGGGGCAAGTGGGAGGGATGGCCGGTGAGTGGATTTAAACAGGGATATTAACCAACTTGGAATCCCCAAACCGGGAGCTCCTCGGGGAAGCTCCTACTCTGCGGCCATCTTGTCCTTGTCCTTGTGTGATCTTCCTATTGAGCTGCTACTAGGCCATTCTTAAGCCCATATTGTAAAATAATATTGCAAAGTATTTCTTCTTCCCATTTCCTTTAGACAAGATATGTATTATGAAGGTCAACTTGCATCAATGCAAATACCTACTTCTGAAGAGCAATTCCCACCTTTGATTGCTACCTGCTGGGAATTGTAGAAAAGTGTCTAAGTTTCCATGAAGATGCAACACATTATTAGAAAACTCACAAAGTCATCATGGAAAAGAAGTGGTATAATACACATTTAATGTAAAACATGCAGTAAATTCTTCTCTTGAATTCCAAGAATATATGTGTAGGAAACCCTAAATAGACTGGTAATGTAGACAAATAGAGATGGTGATGTTCAGAACTACCTTGAACATTTCATTAGTTTCTTTTAAAAACTCATAATGGGCTTTTTCTGCGTTGATTGTACAGTAATTATGACACACGCCCTGTTTACTATCTTTTAATTATATTCAACCTTCATTTTTACCCTTTTTACCTTTTTCCTCTTCACCTTTGTCAAAAATATGTCATCCTATTTGTAGAAAATTGGTTTACTGGTTAAGGGAGTGAAATCCTACTCAAGCAGCAACCACATTTCTTGTCAGGGTGAAACACAAGCAAAACCCAAATTAACCTGTGCTCAAACCTCTGGTACCGTGGCACAAAAGCAGTCAGGCTTAACCTAGGGGCAATGTATAAAGTATTTGTGCAGCTTTTCAAACAGTTATAAAGTGAAAACACAAGAAAACTCCCACACCAAATTAGAAAAATAGAGTAAAATGTCATAAAATATTTAACATCAAAACAACAAAAATCCAATTAGTAGAACCGCAGATATGCAATTGTACAGATTTAGGTAAAAATTGTGATAAGAAGCACAAAGAGTCAACTGTGACCCTCTGGTCGTGCCAGAACAGGACAACGGCACAAGTTCAGGCCAACTGCGATGGAGCACGGGTCGGACTCAGAGGCCAAGTTAATCCCGTGTGACAAAGTACTTTATGTCCTTGGTGCACGGTTTGCGCATTGGTGCTTTGTGAGTCTTGGCATCATCCAGCATTGGCTCCAGCCAAGCTGTGCGGAGAGGCTTTTTGGGACTTAATCCGAGCATTCAAACCATCTCTTTGATGTTTGGTTGAAATCTATCAAAATGTTTTAGACCTCTCAAATCAACATATATGTACAGGCCACTATCACCATGCCAAGACCACTTAAGTTATCAATTCTGAAAATTCTAGTGTTTCACTTACATCCTCCTTGTGTGCCTTATGGGGAATGAACTTCAAGATGTCCTCGCCACCGTTAGTACGCCATACACCAAATTTTGCGCTTGATTTTAACCATACCATGTGGGCATTTCTTTTATCTTTGCCAAGGTTCCACTGAAAAACCTCTCAATACGTTCTGCTTAGTTGCTCCTTTACTTCTCCATAACTTGCAGCCAATATCAGCTCATATAATGCCATAAAGTGTAATTATTAATTTATATTTATCTTACAATTAAAATACACTGATGACCCTCTTAATCAGAAACCCCTTAATCTCTGCAGATGAACCATTAAACTGCACCTCACTTGAAGCTTCATGAAATGATCTTTCAATACCAACAAAGCTCCAAACCAAATACCCAAACATTCCTAGCACACTTGCTGCTAATATGCCACTTCTTTTGTGGCCAAAGCAGAATATTTGTGTCTTCTTTATGCTTATTTTCAGACTGTCTTGTGTGTTAAGCTTAGATAAGCAGTCTAATGTACATTGAAAGCAAACATAGCTATGACATAACAGAATCAGATAGTCTGTGTACCTAAAGTGAGTAGAATGCAGGCCACCCAATTTGATGGGAAGGTATGTGGTCAAGTCTTCCCCGACTGGTAAATATCTTGAGTAAAATGTGCTTTCCTTCACCTAGGCATACCCATACCTATGTTGAACGCCTCTTAAAAATGTCTTCCCGGTCAGCCAAATCAAAGGCGGCTCAGTAGTCAACAAAGCATATACATAATGCTAGCTTCTATTCAGTATTTCTTAGACAATAAGGGCCAAAGACATGATGTTATCCAGAGTCAAGCGGCTGGGTCAAAAATCTCTCTGGCTCAAATGACCTCAACCCACACTTGCAGGTCCTGGAGAAATAGTTTAGTAAATATCATTCAAGTTTGCCCTAACCTGGCAATCATGATCCAACAGGAAAGATGTGGCTATCCCACACTTTCATGAACCCACTGCCAACCATACAAAGCTTATTTTGTTGGTTAACAGTAGACCTAGGGAAAGAAGAATGGAGCAAGACAGAGAAATGGGGACACTGGATCCAGTCACTCTGGCAGTTTTCGCATCTGGGCTCAATCTGCACTATTGAAGCATGGATATCTAAAGACAAGAAATACCTTTTTAGCATTTCATCGTTCTTTCTCCAATTCTTTATGACAATTTCTAACTTTCTATAGTTTAATGAAACTCTTTGGCTTCCTAGAGCTGCAATATAAATAGGACCTCCAAAATATGTGCAAATAATACCCTATAGATAACTAGCAATAACATTCTTCAGTATTTAGTAAACATAGTTTGTAATCTCAGTGATTCGCAAAGAACCTAGTTTTTAAGCTGCAACATAATAAAAGCACATTAAAATATTTGTTTTCTCCTCACAATAATCAATCACTTACCCACATATATCAGTGTGTAATTACAATAAGTGATTCTAAAGAAAGAACAAAATCTCTACAAGATCCTTTTTGCTCCTCATGTGGATTAACAAGTGCGAAAACTGGAAAAATAATGTGCAAATAGCAATGTAGAAATCCTTTGTGTTACGTATCATACTGAAATACTTCTTTGAATATAGAAAGTATTTGTTAACACAATGATTCTTTGGGTTCCAGGTTCTGGCTGCAGCAACTTAGCATCTCGATTGCCTAGGACGAAACACTCTGAAATAGAAGGAATTTATACACCATTAATCGAAGATGGCTACTGCCACTGGCAGTCCTGTGAGTGTCATTTGGCATTCTGGGACATGTAGTCTATCTAGACTTCACTTGTGTGTTTCACATAGTGCAACTGTTGCAAGTCCAAAGCCTCGCATGAAGAGATACACACACTTTGTGCACAATACTAACCTATTCTTCTGTTGAAGACTTGCACACCATAGAGGTTCAGAGGAGCTCATTTTCATCCTTTCCAGACATATAAAAATACGTTTTGGACAATCTTAATCAAGAAGGGCTATTCGCCAGTAATTGGCCTGGTTCGTGGTCCTACCCCTCTTAAAATAGGTAAGAAGCATGAGTATTTTCAAGGCTCTTGGATTCTACCTCAATTACCTTCAACCCAAAACGTATGTACTACGGAACGCTTTTTGCTGCAGGTTAAACAAGGTGACAAGATAACGCTATTGGAACAAGTCTTAAAGGATCAGACCAGAAGCAAGAATTCTGAAAGAAATGCCTGGAGCAGGGTGTTTCGCATGAAGAAAGAGGAAGTGCTTTTCCATGATATTCAATATATGGGACATACTCTATGGTCATTGTGTTGACTTTACAGCAAAGACTCATGGGATATGTAGTCTTTAATTAAGAACATTATTGTTAAGGTTGCTGAGTAATAACAATAAGAGTTAAGCATAATCCTCACCTCCATGTCCTTAATATAATTGAAACTTTCCTTCACAATAGCTAGGAAATGTTGACATATGCGACTCGGAAAGAGAGTGATGTAACGCCGAATGCTTCTTCAAAAGAGACTCGCTTTTCTGAACAGATCTGGTCACCCTAACTTACATGCTCTCCAGCACCTGGGCCTTCTACGCCACGACGATACTGCCCTCCACAGAATCCTCAACCTCGCTGCGCCGCACTCTGCAACGGCTCCAGACCTGCAAAATAAAGAACAAATCGGCGAAATTTACTTGGCGCTCACCTTACCTCCTGGCAGTTTCTTCTCTGGGCTCCTGACGCTGTGGTCTCCTCCGCCGCCATTTCCACGCTGGCCGCTGGCCGCTGTGAGGGGGGACTACAGCCCCCAGAATCCTCGGAGGCACTTCCCACTTCCGCCCACCAGCGCGCCCGGAGGCGCTTAAAACCGAGAGGCTCCCTTGGTGGAGCGGGGGCATTTGCAGAATCGGCGAAATTTACTTGGCACTCACCTTACCTCCTGGCAGCTTCTTCTCTGGGCTCCTGACGCTGTGGTCTCCTCCGCCGCCATTTCCACGCTGGCCGCTGTGAGGGGGGACTACAGCCCCCAGAATCCTCGGAGGCACTTCCCACTTCCGCCCACCAGCGCGCCCGGAGTCGCTTAAAACCGAGAGGCTCCCTCCGCGTCGCGGGACCGCGCGCGGGTCGGCGCCGGGAGAAGCCCGGGACAAGGGCGGGACCGTCTGTGGCCGTCAGGGTCCGGAAGAGGCCGGGCTGGGCCACACCCCTTTCGTACGGTATAGGAAGTAAGCCGCTGTTAGTTTTAATACCTGGTCATCTGATTATTACTTAAACACTGACTATTATTTCACGTTTGGTTCTGTGGAAAATGGCAGGGAAGGGGAGACGCCCCGTAGCTCCCTCCACAATTGCAGGGACCATGGACCAATTCATCACCCGTGCTGTCTCGGTCTTGGACCATGAAATTGCCATTACTGAAAGACGCCTCTCGACAGACCCCTCATTTGTCAGGCGTTCATCACTGGGCCCCCTAGCTCATGTAAGTTCACCAAGTAATGATAGAGAGCAGCCGCGAGAGGAGGCACCACGATTTACATTAGACACAACTGGCTCAGTGGCTGCATCGCCAGTAGAGGAAGTAGCATCCATACTTGCACCTAAAACCCCTCGTCCCCAGACTAGAGCAGGGGCCAGATCTTCCACATCCACTAGATTAGTTGCACAGAAAAGGAAAAGGGGGGGGATGACGGATCGCTCTAGGCCAGCAAAAATTTCCAAAGTACCTAAAAACACTGTTCCTCTTGATTTACCAAATATTAGCCTCGGCACTTCTATGGATGATGCTGGTAGACTTGCTTTACCTCCATTTGATTCAAGTAACTTTGCTCTCCAGTTAGAATGCATTGTTCGCACTTTAATTTCCCCTTTAATGGAAAGGATTGAAATGGTTGTATCTAAAGTAGATAAATTGGAACAAACCATCCTGGATAATTTTTGCTCGTTGAAGAATGTCGTCAAATTACGCACCAAGGACATACCTAAAACTAATTACTCTGTTGGTCCCGTTGGTCTTGTTCCATCTGCACCTGACATACCGCCTGACCCTGCCCCTGCTCCAATTGCTGTAGATACTTCAATCTTAAACAGCAATCAGCCATCACGGCAGGCGGGAACGACACAAAATTGCCAATCTCCGAGGCGGGAGGGTGGGTTAAGTAAAGCATCACAGGACACCAATACTAACATTATGCATTTAGGTAGTTTGAGCACTAATTTACACAGCCTAAACGTTGCTCCCCAAGGTTATGACTCTAGGCCATCCTCGATCCAACTCCATCTCCCTCGTGAATCCTTTCCCTATGTTGTAGTTTTAACGGGTGTGCCCGAACTCCCCCCTAACAAAAACGAATCTTATGAGCAATTAAAAAACAAAGTTAGTCACTGGCTCAACACTCATAGACCAATTCCAAATGAATTGAATGGTCGGATTCTTTTTGTTAGAAGGGTCCAATGGGTAGGTTCCCAACCTAAAAATATTCGGGGGGATTGTGTTATTGTCAATTTCAAAGATCCACGCCTTTCGAGGTTTATTATGGAAAACACTCCCTATGGTCCTAGATCTGGAATTGAGGTGCACGACTTAAACTATTTCTATACCTCAGCCATCTGTCACTGACAATTTCATAGTATTAATACCCCCTTAATTCCTACGGTATTAGGGGCAATTGATAATCTAACAATGGATGGATTGGCAATTACGTCTGAGATCTCACTGTCGTCATCCAATACGTCGGAAGTGAGGGCAAATGTATCTGGAAGCCTTGCTGAGCCCCATGTCATATGTCCGAGTAAAAACTTTGGCACCCTTTTGTCTTGGAACCTGGCCAGTATTACGACCAAAATTGACACACCTGAATGGGTGAGATTTATTAATGATTACGATGTCTGCCTATTTCAGGAAACATGGTCTCCCGAGGCCAGGTTTATGCCGGGTTATCTGAATTTTCATGTCCCAGCAACCAAAGGCCCCAAAGGCCGCCCTTCTGGCGGACTAACTATATGGGCTCGCCAGGATTTGTTCTCACGTGCTATTGAAATTGACACTGGGTCCCAGGATATCCAACTGGTGAGGCTCACGTTCGGCCCCAAGAGCACTGTGGATATATATAACATCTATCTTCGGGGCACGAAGGGGAAAAAGTCAAGCGTGTTGGAAACCCTAACTGCACTCATAGAATCTAAATCGAGTAGTAGGGACCTGATCGTAGCAGGGGACTTTAATGTCACCTTCGAACCCCTCCTAGATAGTGATTCTGAATGGGGGCTTGATCCCGATGAGGACCTACGCTGGGGTATTCCAGCCCTCGTGCTACCTCCCATCAAACGGTGGTCTATGGTGGCAACACAGGTCAACGCACTCTGCCTAGAATTTGGCCTCCGGGCATTGAACGGAAGAGCTAAAGGAGATAAGCTGGGAGCATCTACCTTTGACAACGGCCGCTCAGCCAGTAGGATCGATTATGTCCTGTGCTGTATGAGGCTGTGGTCCCTCCCCATTGACATGGAGGTGGTGCGAAGACTGGAGAGCGATCACAACCCCATTTGTGTCTCTCACAGCTGGTGGGGCAAATCTTGCTCATTGACAAAAGAACCAATCTTGGCCCCCCCCGCATGTGTGCCAACCAATGACCTTCGTAGGTTAAAATGGGCATCAGTAAAGTCTAATGACTCAGTAATAGCCCAGATTAATACTAATCTCTCTGCAATTAATGTAAATCTTGAGGATATCTCGCAAACCCGAGACCAAGTAATTAGATTACATGAGTCGTTTTTCGAGGGATTACGTCCCTTTTTCTTTAAGCAATTAAGACAGGGTACAAAGCCGCCGCTCAAGCAACCAAGGTGGTATGACAAGCACTGTAAAAATGCAAGATGCACCTTGGCTAAAGCCCTATCCAGTGGTAGCACGCCATTATTCAATTAGCAAGATCTGCCTACAGGAAAAGCATTGCCCAAGCTAAAATAAAATGGGAAGAAATGTTTTGGCAGGACCTAAAGGAGGCCAGCCATTCCCGGGATGCTAGACTGTTTTGGAATGTATTGAAGTGGGGCAGAGGAGGTCTATCGGAAAATCCTTCAAATCATGTCTCACAAGAGGATTGGCTGGGCTATTTTAAGCCCCAATATGCGCGTGACCCCCTCTACATAAGTCCGGGCACAATGCCTTATGCCTTTTACTTGTCCGGGCCCTTTACCCCCGAAGACTCTTTAGCTGCACTCTCCTGTGTAGCTGCAGGACGGGCCCCTGGATTGGATGGTGTTCCTTCTGATCTCTTTCTAGAGAATAAAGACCCATGGAGCAAGTATATCGCTCTTAGAGCAAACGCCGTGGCTGAAGGCGCTCCAGTACCTAAATCTTGGGCAGGCGCCGTCATAATTCCAATCTATAAAAAGGGCGATAAAAGCCTCCCGGGGAACTACAGACCCATCAGCCTAATTGACACAATTCAAAAAGTCATTGGGAGGATGGTTCTGAATGAGGTACTTATTTGGATTGAAGCAAATGAGATTCTCTCTAGTCTTCAGGCGGGCTTCCGCAAATCCATCAGCACTATTGACCAGGTGTTTCGCTTTAAGCAATTGTTATGGAAAGTTGTCGAACTGGGCAAAGGCAGTCTCTATGTCACTTTTGTGGACCTAAGAGCTGCCTTTGACCTCGTCCCTCGCGAACAGCTCTGGAGGGTTTTAGAAAAGCTAGGTTTATCCCTGGAACTTCTGACCCTAATAAGAAGATTGCACGAGTCCAACTTTGCAAAAATTCAATGGGGCGGCCTGGGGGAATCAACCACCGAGTTCCCCGTTGAGCGGGGTGTCTGCCAAGGATGTGCAATGGCCCCAACACTATTTTCTTTGTATATTAATGGAATAGTGGACTATATGCTCCAGACCAACACTGATGCTCCAAAATTGACAGGTGCAACCACACCAATATTAATGTTTGCCGACGACACTCTTATAGTGTCAAAAACCCTGAGCGGCATGCAGAGGGCACTGTCAATTTTCGAAAACTTTTGTAAAGACCATGGACTGGAGGTCAACGTGGCAAAGACAAAGCTTATGACCTTCAACCCACACGCTAGCTACAGAGCCGGTAAGCTTATGATGAACGGCCAAATTCTCGAGGAGGTAACTAACTTTACATACCTAGGCATTCACATGTCCCACAATAATCGGTGGAATAGGCATCTGGAAATATCAACATTGAAACTTACCCAGATATCGGGAACGCTGGTCAAAGAGTTCAAAAAATCCCTTACCAAACCTCTTAAACCAGTGTTACAAGTCTATGAGGCAAAGGCCCTAAACTCAGTTCTGTATGGAGCCGAGTTATGGGGCTTTGACACATTAACATCCCTCACTGCAGTTGAAAATAAATTTTTCCGCTCCATTACAGGCTTGCCACAAAGTACGCCAATGGTCCCACTGCGCTACGACCTAGGCAGGAAGTCCATTAAAGATTTGGCCAATCTCCGTCCAGTTTTATACTGGAGGAGATTATGGACTACCCCGGAGCTTCGATCTTACGCAGTGGGTATCATGGACGTAATCCAGGTTGATAAGTTTCACAAAATCAAGTGGCTAAGGAACCTTCGAGAATCATTAAAAGCTTTGGGACTGGAAAACCTATGGAATGATCCAGCGACCGCTGACTTTCCTCTAAAAAAGCTCTTGAAAAAACTTTATTGGGACAAGGTATATCACAGGGTGTGGCCAGCCTCTACTTCCCCTACGATGACTAGCCGCTTCCTAGAGGCAAAGGTTACACCTCTTTTGGAACCCTATTGGGATTTGATAACATCACCAAAGGATAGGAAACTCTATTTTCAACTTAGAGCAGGCTCCCTCCCACTAAGGGCTTTAATTTCTGGGTGGTTTGGTGGAAGTACATGTACCTGCCCTGCTTGCGGAGCCAAAAAAGAAACCACTGGCCATTTCCTGTTTGTGTGCCCTGTATATGCCGTCCCTAGACGTCACTGGCTCTCCCCTTTATGCAAACTGTTGGGTACTAGGAGCTCTGTTGTAGCCATTCGAATTTTATCCACGAGCACCTTACCAGTTCATTCAATAGGCCTAGCTAAATACTTGGGGTGGGCATGGTCACTTAGATTAAAAACCCTCCATTGTATAGAGAATGTATCTGGGCAGGTTTAAAGCTTTTTAAATGTACTGCTGTCATTCTTGCCTTAATTACCTTTTTTAATTCACTTCATTTGTCTGCTGTAATGTTTAATACTTTTTTACTAAAAATGTTCTTATCTATTTATTGGAATGTATTTATTGACTTAGTGCTTGTGATTTTATATATTTGTGATTTGTTGTGTCTTGTATGAATTATTTTTAATTTGAATAAAGACTTATGATACTGTATGTACTACCAGTTTTAAATCATATTATTGAGCTTCCTTTGGGAATTAATTCAACTACCCATACCATTTTGATTCTGATATTATTTTGATTTAATGGCATGTATGTCCTCTTGTCATTTTTTGATAAGCAAATTTTTATTCTTGCAAATAAACATACAAGAATACATGGACAACCGTCCAAGCGAACTGGCATCAAAAGATATCTTATACGTTCATTGACCTTCAACAGCAAAACCTCCCACCCCCTCCCCGACCACTTCACTCCCCCCACCCGCATTGACACCCCTAAATTATACCCCCTAGCCACTTCCCCCACACTCTGTGAAACTTCTTAGGTCCTATTGTCATTAAACACGAATTCTTCCCTCTTTTGTCATAAAGTCACAAAATATGGCTGATCCAGACCTTTAATGAGATATCATTATACTCCACAGGTTGTCATTTTTTGTTAAAAAATAATAACTGCGCCTGAGATCTATGAAGCTGATTCCCTGGCCCACAAAAGTCACCCGAGACAATATTAGGTTGTACAAGACATCCATTCTTCTATGTGGCCTCACCCGGAAAAAAACCCTCTCTAATGATAGAACATGTTGAACAAGAATCTAACTTTATATGAATCCCACCTCTCCCCAGCTGACAGTCTGGTGGCCTGTTTTGGTCTGATCCTTCATGCTGTCAATTTCTTTCACACCCTCCATGACAAATGGACAGGTGTACATCTTGTCACAAGGCTCACCTTTCACAAATGCCGCTTTGGACTCAATTCTACTCCTGACATCTCTAGTGCTTCCCCGCATGCCCTTGTAAATTGAGCCTTTTTGCCACGTTCATAGCACTCCCTGTTTATAACAGGACATCCAGTGAATGATACAATGTAGGAAACAAAGCCACTTATGTAGAATTCATATACTTTCTATTTGTGTGACTCTGGCTACCAGAAACTACAGGTATAATGCACATCTCTTCTTTAATGGCTGTCGCTCTGTCTCTGGACACAACTTTATTCCACTTCTTAGATGGGTCAGAGGCATTCGTTAGACATTGATCTGATCATGTTTGAATTAGGATGTCCCATCGTTCCCCAATTCTCTTTTTAACAATGTGTTGCATGGGTCATGAAACACCTCATTGAAGAGCGTCTCCAAGAGTTCCTCAACACAGGTAGGAATTCAACAATTATCTGCATTTCACCTTGTCAGGAACCAGTAGCAAATTGACATGGAATGAGCCATTTGTTGCTCATGTTAACTTTAAGATAAGACATCAAGGGTATGTAACAATAAATAGCAGTTCACAGGAGCATAATTTAAAACAAAAGTCACTCAAACGACAGCCCCGGACGTAGCATTCTTTACCGAAACCTGGACCAACACCACCTCGGGACCGGACATCGCCATCGCCATTCCCCAAGGATACAAGATCTCCAGGAAGGACCGCCCCACCCGCCGTGGAGGAAGAATCGCCATCGTCCACAAATCCACCCTCCGCCTGAGCACACTCCCCGACGAGCCCACAGACCTGATGGAACACCTTCACTTCAAGATACTGGCCAGCCCTACCTCCACCCTCCAAGGAACCCTCATCTACCGATCCCCTGGACCCCGTGGACTTTTCACCAACTCCATCTCGGACATCATCTCCCCGCATGCCATTGTGTCCACCAACTACACCCTACTGGGAGACCTCAACTTCTACCTCGACAACCAACTGGACCCCAGCACCACATCCCTCCTGGACAACCTCCACAACATTGGACTCCGTCAGATCGTGACCAAACCCATGCACTCAGCAGGACACACCCTCGACCCCCTCTTCACAACAGGAAACTTCATCACCTTCAGCCACACCACCGAACTCTCATGGACTGACAATCAATGCGTCCACTTCACCTTCAGAACACCCACCATCCACAACCACCAGCACCTGCTCCCACGAACAAAGTGGACCAGAATCACTGACGAACAGCTAACCTCATCACTCAGCAACTCCACCCCAACCATCGCGAAAAACGACAACCACAGCCCGAACCCTGCACAGATGGATCTCCGACAGCACCAACACCATAGCCCCCCTCAAGAAAAATAACAACACCCATGCCAAGAAAGCTAGATGGTTCACCACCGAACTTCAAGAGTCCAGACGCACTTGCCACCGCCTCGAAAAGGTCTGGAGGAACACCAAATCCACAGAAGCCCACAACAACTTCAGAGTCGCCACCAACTCCTACAACCAACTCATCAGAAAAACAAGGAAAAAAGCGATTGAAGACAGAATCTCCACTCATGCACACAACAGCAAAGTACTCTTCAACATCATCAAGGAGTTTGCCCAACCCACCAGTGAGTCCATCGACATCCCTCCCTCACAAGACCTCTGCGACAAACTCAGCAAATTTTTCCACCACAAAATCAAGAGCATCTACGATAACTTCGACGAAGACAACCAACACACTGAACACTCACCAACCACCCCGACACACTGAATCCAGCAATCGACAACTGGACAGCCCTCACCACCGAAGACACACTGAAGACGATGATGTCAATCTACTCCGTGGCCCCCACGAACCCCTGCCACCACCACATTTTCAACAGAGCCACCGACACCATCGCACTCATGCTCTGCCACACCATCAACTGCTCCCTGGCAACCGCCTCGTTCCCTGATGACTGGAAACACGCTGAGATCAACCCCCTCCTGAAGAAACCCTCAGCGGGCCCCACCGACCTCAAAAACTACAGACCCAACTCCCTGCTCCAGTTCCCAGCGAAAGTCATCGAGAAAGCCATCAACAGCCAACTGGCCACATTCATCGAAGAGTACAACATCCTCGACTCCTCCCAATCCGGCTTCAATAAAAACCACAGTATGGAAACCGCCCTCCTTGCCGCAACAGACGACATCCGTACCTCACTGGACAAAGGAGAAACAGCAGCGCTCATCCTCCTCGACCTCTCAGCGGCGTTCAACATAGTCTCTCACCGCACCCTAATACACAGAATCCACGACGCAGGGATCCAAGACAAGGCCCTCGACTGGATCCACTCCTTCCCCTCTGGTAGAACGCATGGGGTCAGACTCCCCCCTTTCCTCTCGGATCTTACACCTACCACCTGCAGAGTCCCCCAGGGGTCCTCCCTCAGCCCTACGCTCTTCAACGTCTACATGGCTCCGCTTGCCCTTATCGTCAATACCTACGGACTCAACATTGTGTCATACGCAGACAACACCCAACTCATCCTCTCCCTGGCCAACGAACCCAATACCGCAAGACACTACTTTCGAGAAGGCATGGAAGCCGTCGCAAAATGGATGAAAAACAGCTGCCTACAACTAAACACCAACAAAACGGAAGTAATCATCATGGGCCCAAACCCCGACGCCTGGAACGACACCTGGTAGCCCCCTGCCCTCGGAAGCCCGCCCACCCCCGCAGACCACGCACGTAACCTGGGAATCATCCTGGACTCAGAGCTCAAAATGGACCACCAGATAAACTACATCTCGTCCTCCTGATTCCACACCCTCCGCCCCTACATAGGACCTTCAAATGGATCCCCCTCGAACACAGAAAGACCGTCACTCACACCCTGGTCACCAGCAGGCTCGACTACGGCAACGCACTCTATGCTGGAATAAACAAAAACCTCACCCGCAAGCTACAGAACATCCAAAACTCCGCCGCAAGTCTGGTCATCAACCTGCCAATACACTGTCACATTTCCCAGCACCTGCGCAAACTCCACTGGCTCCCCATTGAAGCTAGAGTCACCTTCAATATGCTAACCCACGCTCACAAGGCCCTCCACAATCAAAACAATCAGGGGGATGCCCAAATGACCCTCCTATACCTGGGCAAAGAAACATCTAAGATATATGTACAAATGATATGGAGGGATAGATCATATTTAATTTTTGCACAAGAGTTTATTAATTACCTTGGCAAAAAGCCTATTTCTTCTGGCGAATTTAGATAATTATAATGCAGGCACAAATATCCATCGGTGAACATCCAAACGAATGGTGCACCACAATACACACATTCATTACATAAATACAAAACAATTTTTTCTTTTACACTACAACACATATATACAAACTCATGTGTGAAATAACTCAATCCAAAATCCTTTCCCCTAAAAGCATATTTCGTAAAAATGTGCACTTCTCATTGCCTAGTGCTACATCAGAAGGTAGTCCTATCGGCAACACAAAGATATTAGTACTTCATCTTAATTTGTAATGCCAATGCAACTCATGTATTTATTCCACAGCAAGGTGGACTCCTCCTTTGTCAAAGTGTCGACGCGTTCGCGTTTCAGCCTCCACTTTCTTTATGGCTTCCTCAGGACGGGGATATAATCTGTGGGTTCATCTGAATCAACCGGGTCTCACAATTTACATAGCCGGGCGGCTTATACTCCGGTCCCACTCATCGATATAGAGCTCCTCAATACTTGTGTCTTCTCGGGAGCCCTGGGGTTCTTCGACTCCTTCGAGTAATCTCCGGTTGGCTTCTTCCTGGTCCTCTTCACCGACACAGTGCTCCGTCACCGTACGTCATTTCAACGAACTGGCGCTCCACAACACCAGACCAGCATACCTGAATAGCCGACTCAAATGCCACGCACCCCAAAGGACCCTATGATCAGCCCAGCTCTCCTACGCCGTGGTCCCCACGCACCAGAAATACCAGATTGGGAGGCCGCTTCTTCTCCTTCCGCGCGGCCAGAGCTTGGAACGACCTTCCGCTCCACTTCAGACAGACAACATTGCTTCCCATCTTCGCAAGAAACCTCAAAACCTGGCTCTTTGACAGACCCCTCGTTGATGGACTGGAACCTGCGACCTCCTCCACCCCCCAGCGCCTTGAGACACTTACGGGTGAGTAGTCGCGCTTAACAAGCACCTAATTGATTTTGATTGAAACTGTGCATTCTCACTAGTTTTGTTAAAAGGCTAGTAGTAAAAATGAATTCTTGCAACTGCACCATTATGGGCTGAATACAATTAAGTTGAAGATTAGGGGCCTCATTTAGATTTTGGTGGACAAGTTACTCTGTCGCAAATGGGACGGAGGGCCGTGTCCACAAAACCCTCGGTCCATCTGCTTTATTTATAGACATTAAGTATTCGTTCGAAGGAGCCCCGCTCTTGTCTCCGTGAATGTCATACTGCCTCTGATGGCCCACGGAGTAGGAGCCGTCAAAGAAAGGACTTCACTATTTAGGGTGGATGGTGACATGCCTTCTTTTCATGTCCCTTACTGCCATGAAAAACCTGGCATTGAGAGACAGCTCGCAGAGTGCGCAACTTTGTTTTCTTGTTTTTCTAAAACACATTCCCGCTTTGGGAGCTTGATAATGTAAAACAAAAAGATTGTTGAAAGTTTGGTGAATGGCTGAAGACATTACCTCTACAATACCGACAGTACTCCTTCTGCCAATGTTGGAGATGACCAGCGGTGGTCATCTCTTTATATTGTAAGGAACGAATATCACTGGAGAGAGAACTCATATGACTTAACCTTCTGTAGTGCTTTTTGGAATCTGTATGGGGAGGAGGGATACCTAGTTGGTTTTACAAAAGGACCCTCACACACCAGTCCCACTGGTGGCATGCTTCATCCTTCGCTCCTCACCCAAAACACCTAATGAGTTTGGGTGGGCTCTACACTGTTGATAAGCAGAGCTCTTAGTTTTGAAGGTATGTGTGATCTCAAATTAAAATTGCCAGCAGGTTTTCCTTATTTATGTTGAGAACTTTTTATATATTTAGTGTGTATCTAGGTTACCCTGACTTGAGTGGAGGTTCCTGCCTGGCCTGGGTGCATTCCTCATCCAACCAGGAATCCCATTTTTAACAAAGCCTATTGTCTTTATCAAATGCTTCTCACAAAAAGTAGGTCAGGCTTACTAACTTCTTTATGTTTTATATTAAAAAGATCAAACCTATGAAATCTGTCATAACTGTTCACAATGAAATTATGAATTCTTACCCTTTACAATGGGCTTTACATCGTACCCAACACAGGCCTAGTCAAGCGCTCATAAACTTTCAACCATCATGCATACAGTTCTAAGATTGCAAATATGTAGAGAAATAAATCTTTCAAAGCAATATGTCGGCTCTCTCAACAGCACCTAACAAGAATCATCACAGTGAAAACTCCCAGGCTTTGTGGGTGGCCAATGATAAAATGCTTGCCTTCTACAGTAATCTTTTAGATTGCTTCTAAAAAAATCCCTGTCTACAGCCTGTGACACAATGTGATAACAACTGTTACTTGCTTTAACAAATGCTTTTCACAACTAATAAGTTAGACCAACTTCCTTTATCAAAACATCTCATAATAAGCAGACCAGTCCTGCGGCCTTAGACAAAACCTTACCTACTGCACCAATGAACATCATAACTAACTCACACCTACTGTTCTGAGCATAAGCTTTTTCACAAGGCAACCATCAGACACACAATCATAAAACTAGAAAGGTATACAAAATTATAGTTGGCTAAACCTAATACTATCTCTCCAATGGGAGCCTAACAAGGATTCTCACAGAGCAACCCTTCTACATTAAGGGTTTGTCACACCTGGTCACCAACACCATAACCATTGCCTACTATGGTAATCTGTTTGATTCCATGTAACAAAATACCTCCCAGAGAATTACAAACACCATCAATTATTTAGTTATCTAAGACACCTTAACAGCATTAGAATGTTATGTGTGTGCGCCTCAAAGTTCATACTTCTGCGGCTCAGGCAGCTGGATGAACAAACAAAATAATTAGAGTTGTGTGGAGGAAAAGCACTCTTTTGTGTGGAAGCAGAGAAGATCTGCCCAATCAGAACATGTGTGCAGAGCCAAAGCCCCTCCCTGTAGTACTCCTGGAAGCTTTTTGTAGGTTGATTATATTATATCTCGAGACTGCCGCCCTGTCAAGCCAGACCTATCTACACACTTTCTTCCGGTGGCATGCCACTTTCTTCTGCATTGTTGAGAACGTTGTTGGAAGGGCAAATGCTCCACCATTACATTTGTTCGGGTTGTAAAAAAATGCATCAATTTTGTGACTGACAGTTTGTTTATTAGGGAAGTATAACAGGCTTCTTGCCACCATAAACCTAAATTATAGTAATTGAAATTGAAATAAATTGAAATAAAAAGTATAACAGGAATTGGGATGAATGATGATACGTCCTGTAGGATTTTGGATCCTAGGTAATAATTTAAAATCTGTGACTGAAAAGTAGCCAATCTCAATTTGCTTTAATCCTTTTGGGGGTATTTGCGTTTCAAATGTTCAAAGGCTCTGAAAATGAGCCCTCCATCACTTTCTAAGACTGTCTACTCCATCTTTAAGTAACACATTTTACTAGGTCATTACATAGCTATTCCCTGTAAACCCGATGACAACCTATTTAAAAGTGGCTGCAGCTAATGGAGTGCCATTTATCATCGCAACAAAAACAAGTCTCGCCAGAGCACTGTTCCTGACAAAGCCAAGAAATACAGCTGAGGGGTCCCCTATAACAGGGCGGAAAGCACTGTAGGAACGAGGCGCGCGCCCCTCCTCGCTTAGAAGGAAGCAATGCGTTCTGCTCTTTGCCCGCTCACAACGTCCCTGGTCCATTCTGGATACCGACAACACCTACAGAGCCATCTTCACTCATTAAATGAACTGCGAGGCAATGTTCTCCATCTTGGCACCCTGCTTCTTCCTTCCTTTCTCTTTTTTCCTCCATCTCTCTTCTTTCTCCCTCACACTCATTCGCTCTCTCTTTTTTCTCTTTGTCTCTCTCCCTCTCTTTCTTTGTTCTGCCGTCTCCCACTATCGAGCTAGTTCTCGTCTTTTCTTTTAACAAGACATATGAGACATGTATGTGATAAAGAACCCTCACCATACATTATACACTTAGATAAATATCATTATACAGTAGTTTATAAAAGAAACAGTGTACAATAGATACATATAAAACAAAGTACAGTATTATTTCACGCTCTCTGACTCTTTCTCTCCTCACTTTGTCTCTCTTTCCCTCTCTCTCCTTTAACTCCCGCCTCTTTATTTAACCCTTGTCTCCCAATGCATGTCTGGTTCCCTTTTTTTCTCTTAACTGTCTCAGCGACAAACATCATATAGTACAACTACATGAGATTTATATATAGGTCAAAGTTCCCCATACTATACATTATAAGTACATTTCAAGCCATAAACTGTTCCTTGACCATAAAGCTGCGCCAGTTCAACGTTCCTGTATTTGCCTCTCACATTTAAAACACAATCGTTTTTTTGCTTGCTCAAATTAAATTTATCACAAGACCATATTGGTGCAGCCCAGAGGTGGTAATGCGCGTTGAATCTCACTTTCGCTGCTGCTTTCTAATGCAGGCAATGCTTGGCACATTGCAGCACATCGCAGACACAAATACCTTCATTAGAATTTCCATGAATATGTGAGTGTAGTATTTCAAAGAAGCAAACCTCGCGAGAACTTATGGCATCATCACTCAGCCTCTTGGCCTTGCCTTGAAAGGCATCTATTTAACACCAGGCAGTGTTTTTTCCTTTGTTACATTTTGCAGAGTGCATTAAAGTGAATCAGTGGTTATGAAAGTTGCACTTTCGTGTTTGCCCTTTTCGCATGTATACCATCCATGTGTTACAGGAGCATCCCTTGCAGTATCTGCAGCCCCATTAAAACGAGTCTCCTCCATAGCATAATGCACGAGTTTCCAGTTCTGTCTCATGGCACACGGATACGAATTTCTAATTCAAGTTGACAAGTGAGAACCCTTAGTCTGGAGCAATATTTGATACTAACACTGCTTTCAGATGGGCCTGAGCTGGGCTGCTGTTTCGGGAGTCCTTCCAAAGTGTACTATAGATACGTGGGCTAACACAAAATGCATGTACAATTGTAATGTAATATTTCTAAATAACAATACAATATTAACACCAACAAAACAGCAACAATAATAATAATAATAATATTAATAATGACAATAACAATATTATTATCATTATTATTATTATTATTAATAGTATTGTTATTATTATTATTATGATGAGGATGATGCATCCTTTTGGAGATAACTCTCTTGCAATCGATTTTCAAAAAAGCAAACCTTTTTGCACACTTTTATTTTCAATTAAGCACAGTTATTAGAAGGTAAAACAAAATACTGATTACTTTTAATTTTATAATAACTAATTAGCTGGCTGATCATATATTTTCTGACTTCTGCCTTCTCTCAAATACGTGCTAATGTAAAACAAACAATAGTTGCAACTGCAATAACCCTCTTCATAGGTCAGGTGTATGCAAATGCCAGTCAGGTCTGTTGTGACAACCCATCCTAATCTGGCCTTCATATATTCTGCCTGCTGATGGAGAACTCAAGAGACCTATTAGTACTGATACAGCCTCGACCACTTTCAATGCTCCATCCTTTTAACTGTCCTTTTAAATAGTTCTTAAATTCAAATTCAGATTATTTATTTATACACATTTAGCCAATTGGCTTTTGTACCAGTAAGAGCGCCATTTCGGAACATTATGCAAAGATGTGAAGTATTTCAAAACCATGCTATTTCTTTAAGAGTAGAAATGGACTTGCAGTACACTTTCGAGAACATTTATAATTAAAATAAAAAATAATCAAAGCAGTAGCTAATCGTGGGTCAGCATCTAAAACTACGGTGCAACTCTTAAACTAATTACTATGAATTACTTTTTAAAATGGATACCCATTCCACATTAACTCCTCTAATACAGCCTCAGTTTTATCTGTACATTTGTATAATCTCTAATTTTAACAAATTTGATCTATTATTAGTGATTACTATTTTGCTTAAAACACATAAGGTACATAACACCTAAAGTGTAGTTAAGATCCTTGAAAATGACACCCCTGCCTAGGCTTCAGGATTTGGGTTACGCTGTTTTAATGAACATACGGCTGAGTTTCAGCAGAGATTCTCCATCAATAAACATTTAAAAGGACTATCCAGAATTTAGGTGGATAACCTATTAAAAAATAAGTCCCTAGACTACGCAAACACTCTTTCCTACCAGGAGCCACATTATACATTGTGCTCTGGGGGCGCAACAGGTGTGCGCGCACTCTTTGTGCAACCCCGGAGCACAATGGTATTACAGAAGGGGACGCAGATGCTTGTCTGTCTTCTTCTGTGATACAGATAGCGCTGGTGCACATGTAGGGCCAGCACTATCATGAGAGGGCATATCCTCATTTGCATGGGTCCGTGGTAATCACTTCGCCTCTGTGCCCACACCGTATTATGGATGAGGGGAAAGAGGCAAGCATGCCTTTAGGAGGCGCACTGGAAGTGCACCACTAAAAGGTGGCCTCCTAAGGGCAGCCCACTGGAGGGGTGAAAGGGGGTCCCCTGGAACCTCCAGACATTCCCCTGCAGGCAGGTGCAGTCACTCACTCCAACCGCCTGCCTCCCCTCTTAAAAGTGGAGGCAGGGTGCCGCCTGCACTGTGAAAAACTGAGCTGCTTTGAAGCAGCCGCTCTGCATTTCACTTGAATGTGCTGGGCAGAGGACAGAGTGAGTTTGCAGCTGCCATATGGGCAGCCATTCTGCATAATAGAGCGCCAAGTTCAACTGAAAGTCCCTTCACACAAGACTCTTCACACCTTGTTGCAGCTTCTAAGACCTGGTACTGCTAAATTCTTCCACCAGTAACCTCCACTGATACATATCAATTTGTTAATGAATAATAAAATATCTTCATTCAATGTTATGTTCAAAATCTTTTATTCACATTTCCAATCTTCTAATTTCTGTCTTTTATTAAGTGCAGACATATTGATTATTTGTATCCATAACATTAATTGAAGAAAGAAGGGGCGGAGCCTCTGACCCTGCTTATGTTTTGCAGAAGATCTGTCAAAAATAGGTTAAAAGGTGTTAAACCTGTCAGCCTTAGTGTGGTCTTCCACACCAAACGTTTGCCTTCACCCTCCTATTTTTCTGAACTGGTTTTTGCTGGCCTTAGGATTCTGTGCCCATTACCACTGTTAACCAGTGCTAAAATGCCTGTGCTCATTCCCTTAAACATGGTGACATTGACTTACACCTGATTGGCATATTTGACTTACTTATAAGTCCATAGTAAAGTGATATACCATATACCCAGGCCCTCTTAATGAAAATCTGCTAGTGGCTTGCAGCACTTATTGTGCTATCTACTTAAGTAGCCCCATAAAAAATGTCCCAGGTCTGTCATTGCAGCCTGTATGCAGTTTTAAACTGCCAATTTGACTTGGCAATATAACCCCCCTTGCCAAACATAAAAGTCCCATTTTAGCACATATAAGTCACCCCTAAGGTAGGCCCTAGGCAGATCACAGGGCAGGGTACATTCTAATTAAAACATTGGACATGACTTTTAAATTTTACATGTCATGACAAAGAAAACCCCACAGATGTATTTTTCACTACACTACTGTGAGGCCTACCTCTACCATGGGATAAAATTGGGTTGCCTCATTATATTTAATAAATGTGAACATTTGATTTGGAGCTGGTATGAAAGTCATATTTGGTGCCTGTGAAATTGCAATTCTGAAAATGTCACTTTTAGAACGTTGACATTTTCTTGTGCCAACCATTTCCTTCCACCAGCCTGTTCCTGGGTCACATGACTATGTGTGAGTGGCCGTTGGCGTTTGTATATTCCTCTCAGTCAGCCACACAATAAAGGTGGTCTACCTAGGTGGCCCATCTCAGGCAGGATGAGGGGGGGGGGGTTGGAGCAGGGCACGGCCCCACTTACATATCAAGAGGCTGAGCCTGCTCTCCAACAAAGAACTTCACATAGTCCATTGTCCCTGTTACCAGGCTGGAGCCAGGGCAGGGTGGTAGAAAATTCCCAAGGAACCTGAAAGGGGAGCTTCTGGAAACTTCTCATATGAAAAAAGGCACCAGTTATACAAAGAGGACTCTCAGGCCCACTCTTCAGTTCATTCTTAGACCTGCAGAAAGACTCTCAGAGGACTATCTGCTGCCGTGGAGTTCTGTGTACTTCAGATGGACTGCTTTGCTGCACCAAGAAGGACTGCTCTGCTGCCTGAAGCCTACTCTGAACCCCAGACATTTGCCCTGTTGCTTGAGCCCTGTTCTCCTCCTTGAACCCAGGACATCCAGAAGTAACTTTAAGGGCTTGTTGGCTGTCCTCCTGATCAGAGCCTCATGGACAAAAAAAGGCTCAAGCCATCTTCCGCCCACACCTGGACCGCACTTGAGTGAGTCCTGGCCCTACAAGTTGTGCCTCTCCAGACCTGGACCCTTGGAAATGGTGCTAAAGGTGGGCTAAAACGTGCTCTGAGAATCGCGACGAGATCAGGATCTACCTGCATGTCAATCCGCCCAACTGCATCTCTGGTCGGTTTGACTTTGCAGCAGCTCACGCTAATTTCTTCTTCACAGCAATAAAATCCTGTTCAGAGGCTCCCCGCAGAAGTGGTATGTGGGCTCATGGAGCCTTCGCCAGCTACAGCCTGCAACCCAGTCCTATTGGAGATTTTCGACTTCCAAAAAAAGATACTAAGTCCAAAAGTAAGAATCTTCACCACAACTTCATCCAGTGGCTCCCTGACTACGACGCCTCCTCCTTGGACACTGCCAGCTGCCCTGCCCTACAGAACTTTATCTTCTCAGATACCTTTTCCTTGAAACTTCTTGTAGGTCTGAAGGTAAGCCGCGACTGGACCCAATCCACTCTTTTTATCCGAACCACACTCCAACACGGATGGCCATAACTTTTGACTCTTCGCGGTTTTGCACGACTAGATTTCCGTGGTTGACGCTTTGATCTAGTAGGCTCTAATCTTCGCTATAAAGTTAAAATATTCATAATTCCGGTTCTACTGATTGGATTTTTGTCGGTTTGGTTTTTTAGTTTTGGTGTAAAAGAATTCAGTAAAATTTGATCTATTTTTATTTTTCTAAATTGGTTTGGGATTTTTCTTGTGTGTGTTTTCACTTTATTACTGATTGAGTGCTGCATAAATAATTTACAAATTGCCTTTAAGTTAAGCCTGACTGCTTTTGTGCCAAGCTACCAGAGGGTTAATCGTAGGTTAATTTAGTGACTTAATGGTTCATTCTGATGGGATTTGTGGCTGTTGCTTGAAACGGGTTCATATCCCCTCTGAGCCACAACCCAATTTCTCACAAAAGGGATCTGCAAAATTTAAAATTAACAAATATGTTTCTTCTAAAACAAGTGAAGTCTAATTCTGTTCTTTACTACTTATTTACGATTCGCACAGAGTACATACACAATGACAAATGGTGTTGCTGCACGGGATGTTTGTAAAGATACCTCTAGTCATGATTATAGTTTTGAAGTATCACACTGTGCAAATATGATAGATGCTTGGGGGAAGCCATACAGTTTCTTGGTAAAAATTGCTAAATATAAGTCTCCTCAACTATCTGACTGTGCAGTGGATCTCCTTGGTAAAGGCAATACTTTCAAGAATTGGTGGTTATTCCAAAAGTAGAGTTGGAATGCTTTCCCCAACGTAAGTGCATTCTGGAAGGAAATTTGGGATGGGATGTACACTGACCTCCACACTCGCCACAATAGCACTGAATCCCTATTTCCTCCATCGGGGCTCACTGCAAAATACAGTAGATATGGTGTTGTGGCCAGAGCTGCTGACCCTGGAACTTGGGACCCTGGCTGGGATCAAGGCCTTAGAACAGCATCCTGTGATCCTGGGTAAATCACTTGATCTACCCACACCTTTAAAACATGTGTAACATATTTTGTTGCTTATGCAAGGCATTCTAATGCCCTTGGGCCAGGTTTGCACTGAATAAAACTGCAAACAATTTAAAAAAAACACTGAAAGCTGGAGCCACGCATGCTAGCATGAAGAGATCTTGTTAAATTGTCTGTCTGCGACAGTGGAAAGAAAATGGATAGGAGGGCATAGTCAGACAATGCTTATATGGGGAATTAACTGGGGATTGGGAGAGGGGCAGCACCTACACATAGTGACAACTCAGTTGCAGAAGAGCATGGGCAATAACCTTTTCTAGATTTATTTCCACTTAAATCAAAACACTGTCTTTTTTCTAAGTATAATGCTGTCCCGCTGCACTTTCCCGCAATTCTGATGTAAACAGTGATATGCCTGCCTTTTTTTCTAAACAGAATGCTATTCAGTTCATATGTGAACACAATTTCTATAGTAATGGATAGGTTGTCTACCTTAGCATTGTTAAATTAAGTTTTCTTTCACAAGTGTATTTTGTTTAATTTTTCTTAAGTATTATTCAACTACAGGTTAAGTGCATGTTATTCAGGATCACGCACACAGGACATGTGAGGTCACTTCTACTACCACTCACTAACGTTTTGCTCAATTGATGTCCAAGCTTTTGAGGGCTTCGTGAGACCCCGCATGACCATGTTCTAATAGCATTAGTGACCTGATGAGAGGATACTATTACGATGGTAAGTGCACCACCCTCATTAGAGGGCCTCTGTTTTCGGCATTGGACCCCTAACTATTTTTGGTGCACAATTATCTCAAGATGGTAAAACTCCATATGCTACTGCCACTCAATTAGCACCATATAGGGAATGCTGAGCTTGGCTTTGCTAGTCAGAATGATTAGAATCCAGGCAGTATCTGCTGTTGTTTACCCATTCCAAGATAAGTGAAAGCCTGATGGAACGGCATGAAGCAGAAGAGGACAGCTTGCTTATAGGCCTACGCTTCCAACATGAATAGATTTACTCATGTTTTCGTCCCAGGAGGTACATATAGAAATCCATAAAAAGCTAAGAGCACACAATCTGCAAGATTTGAATTAGAGAAAAGGTACTTGTGTACATATTTACATGATTCCCTCCTTTACTGACAAAACATGTTTGCAAAACAACCTTTCTACCACACATGACATATTTGTGAAACATTCCCACCCTCCCTGTACATTCATTACAACCATGTTTGCTACTAAAGATAGGCTTGCAATTAGGTAATCAAATAGAGAAGTCAGTGAGAATGCTTGTGACTACACACAAAATTGTGAATTTGGAGGTGTTCCCAATATTCCCTATAGTCACACCTCTGAGAACTTTTTCCACTTCTTGAAGAAGTTATGTTTGAGGAATGTCCTGGCAGTTAATGGATACTCTACAGAGTTAGACTCAACTTTGCCATTATATATCTGTAAACAGTGGGTCTAATTTTGACTCTGGTGGGAAGTTCACAGTCTGTCAGGATGGTGGAGGTCATCTACTCCGCCCAGGCTCATATTCGCCAAATTCTGAGCTCACTGCCCACCCTGCGGTGATCTCTATTGCTTTAGAGGAGCCACAGCCTTGGTTGGCCTCAAAGAAGGCAGTCTCAAATCATATTATTTTTCACAAATAACCTCCAAAAGTGGGAGTTTGTTTATGAAAAACAAACAAATAATGGCCCTGACACCCTAGGAGTTTTCTCCCTCGTTTTGGGGGCCATTATATTTTTTCTGTTCATAACTCTCACGTTTTTCCTGGCAGTGACGGACAGTATAAAAAGAACATCTGGCCGTCTCATCTAAACAAGACTAGCGTTCTGATGTGCTTACTATGGTGGCCCATACTTTGTTGGGTGTCAAAGTAAGCTTTCAGATGGAAGATCCAGCAGGAACATCGCCATCAAAAAAATGACGGGCCACCCATCTCATGACTAAGAGGGCAGACCAAGGGTTTGGAGGACAGGGTACTTTTTCAGATTTGTGATGGAGTACCCTTGTCATTTGTGGGCCCAGATGAAACATTATGCACACCTACGTTTAATTTAGGCGTGTAAACATTAGTGTAAATGAAGTGAACTGTGTACAAATAACACGGGGAGTTGCCTTGAGTCAACAAAGATATATGTTAGCACTTTGGACAATGGAATTACAAATGAGAGAATTTATCTAAAATTATGAATGTCATAAAGTAATGTTCATATTCATGTCTTTGGTGTTCCAAAAGTAGAAGCGAACAGTAAGTTATTGGCCATCAATATTAATCTTTTTAATATCCCATTTAATGAAACATTTGAAAAGAAACCCAGATGATTGAAACTCTCAGTCGTACAATACATGCAAATGTTACCTTGCGAGCTCATGTACCTAAAATTACAAAAATAGCTTTGTACCAGTTACACCTACGAACAATCAAGTCTCATACAATCCACGTTTTCCTCATGTGGTACAAACCTTAGTTTTTTTACATTTAGATGGTGAAAATGCTATACTTGCCACCTTTTTGAAAGCTATCTTGACACTCTCAAAGTTATCCACTAGCCTGCATGTAGTTCGGTGACAAGATCAAAGATATTCAAACATATTTTCCCTCTGCTAATTTACTTGCACTGTTTACCATTAGAGCTCAGATTTACCTTTAAAATCCTTATTGTCTCTTACATCACCTCCACAAGCCATCATACAACCACATTAAATTTACTTTAGCAATGGAATCCCTCAATATACTTGAAATTGCAAACACCTAATTATGTGTTTTCCAGTGATATCAAACAGTTTTGAAACATTCTGAAGAGAGACCCTCACCTTAACTTCTGTAAAGCATGTGGGGATACGCCTACTCAAACAAGCTCTGCTTCTTAGCTCCAGCTGTCTCGGCTTTCCACAACTTCATTTTGTTGTGATTGTCATTGTTTGGATTATTTCAAATTGTCTACTTATAGAAGATCCTGCACTCTAGAAATGTAGAAATAAGTAAATAAATAAATATGTATCCTCCAATAACATGATAATGAAATGGCACAATAAGACAGATGTAAGGGGGAAAAGGAAACAATTTCTGGGTAAAAATTGCTAAATAAAGGCCTCCAGCTAAATCTGACTAAAAAGGTATTGATTGTTAAGACACTATTTCCAGTCCTTTCACTATTCTTCTTCCGTAACGAATGCCTGATATGTGGTTTCTGGAATGGCTTTCTTGGGTGCCCTGGCTGCTGGGATAATCATAACATCAATATATGTGAAATATTATATTCTTAGTGTTTGTATTTTGGGGTTTTTCTTATACTATGTGCATATTATATACATACGATGTAGGAGAGGTTGGTGGAGTTAATTGTCCTTAGAGGTACATCATGGATCCAACAATGATGTGGGAACCTAAGCCATTTAGTGGTATATGACCACTTATTGTTTTCTGGATATAGTGTAAATTAAAAATCAATTCAGTCATTTACATCTGTCATCTTTTATGCTTAAAAAAGTTTCTCTAAGTTAGACAACTATGTACAGACATGGTCCAGACTCACAAGCGCCTGTGTTGACTTGGCCTTAAAATGCTGAAACCAGTGTACAGTTGTCTACGATGAGATGTGTAAGGTCATTTAGACCCTGGTGGGTGGTTTACAAACCCACTAGGTCAGCAGGGACTATGGGCTCCACCTCCCTGAACTTTATTTTATCAGACAAAAAGCTCCAAAAAGCACAGTTACGTTTAGGAAAAGCAAAAACCAAATGACAATGCTACATTGGGTTTTCTTTTGGGTGTTATGGGCCAGTTGAGCGGTAAATTATGGGGTTATTGAGGGGGGTGAAACCCTTCTCAAGCAGCAACCACAATTCTTCTCAGGGTGAAATCACAAGCAAACCCTAAATTAACCTGTGCTCAACCAGAGGGTTGATTGGCACAGAGCAGTCAGGCTTAAATCAGACCAAAACAACAGTAATCCACTTAGTAGAACCGGAGACATTGAATTTGAAAGTTTTTGGGGAAAATAGCGCCAAAGGGCATAAAGCGCCAACTGTGGATATCTGGTCAGGCCAGAATGGGACAAAGTCAGAACTTCAGGCTGACCACGATGTAGTGTGGGCTGGGTACAGAGACTCAGTTAGGCCCACTGAACAGAGTACCTTGAATCCTGGTATGAAGCATTGTATGGATCCACGTCGAAGGTGCATCACGTAGCTAAGGCGATACATCAGTTCCAAGATGCAGCTAGGCTGTGGTGTGAGGTCCTGTTGCATCGTTCTCAAGGATCCCGTCAACAGGGGGCTTGTGATGTGAAATCCGGAGTCAGGGTTGCGTCGCGCACTTGGGATGATGCATCGGTTCAGAGAAGCTGTGAGGCTGCGAAGCGGAGTCTGGCGTCGAGGATGCATCACACAGCAGCAGTTCAGATGGCAATGCAGGCTGCGGAGGCAATGTGAGTATTTGCAATGGATTCAATCCACGCAGCAGCAGAGATGCATCAGTTCAGCTCATGGTTGCACCGTGCAGCAGAGGGGATGCATCAGTTCTGCTGGATCCACATAGACTAGCAAAGCACCTTAAGTCCACTTCCAAGGGTCCAGGACTGGAGAGGCAATACTTGCCAGGGTAGACTCACAGATGCAGCTGGAATTCTGTTGGAAGCATGTTATGTCCCTGAGACTTCGAATCAGTATACTACGCAACTAGCCCTGGGAGTCACTCTGAATTATTGGTTCAAGAGATGAAGGCCCAGTCCTTCTCACCAAGGCAGGAGGGCAGCAGGCCAGCACAGCAGAGCAGGTGTCCAGCAGAGTGCAGTCCAGCTGAGTGGCAGTCTTTCAGCAGCACAGTAGTCCTTCTTCCTGGTAGAGTATCAGTAGGTCTAGAAGTGAACTGAAGAGTTGGTGTCTGAGGTCAAGGATTTATACCCAGCTGTACCTTTGAAGTGAGGTAGAAGCTTCTGGAGGTTTCCCTTTGAAGTCCTCAAGCATCCTGCCTTCCCTGCCCTGGCTACAAAGTAACTACAGGGGGAATGCAGCCCATTGTGTGGAGGCAGGACACCGCCTATTCAGGTGTAAGTGGGTCTGTGCCCAGCTCCTCCCTCCCATCCTGCCAGTGATGGCCAACAAGGCACAACTATGCTCCCTATTGTGTGTGGCTGTCTAGGAAGAATACACAAAGTTCAACTGTCAGTACACTCAGTCATGTGACCAGAGTCAGGCTACAGGCACTAAACGGCTAAGGCATGAAAATGCCAACTTTTTTAATGTGGCATTTTCAGAACTGCAATTTAAAATCCGATCTGATCATTTGGAAATGACATTTATAAAATGTAATAAGGCAACTCTAATGTAATCTTATGGGAGAAATAGGCCTTGCAGTAGTGAAAAACGTATTTAACTGAAAAGTACGTGCCCTGCTTATTAAATACACTGCACCCTGCCCTCTGGGCTGTTTAGGGCCTACCCTAGGGGTGGAATATGTATTAAAAAGGAAGATTTGGGCCTGGTAAAAGTTTTATTTTGCCAGGTCGAAATGGAAGTTTAAAATCGCACACAGACTCTGTAGTGGCAGGCCTGAGATATGTTTAAAGGGCTACTTAAGTGGCTGCAGGCCCACTAGAAGCATTTAATATACAGGCCTTGGGTGCATGTAGTACCACTTTACTAGGGACTAATAAGTAAATTAAAAATGGCAATTGTGGATAAGCCAATATTAACATGGTTAAAGGAGAGAGTGGTAAAGTGTGTAGAATCCTAATGCCAGCAAAAACGAGATCAGGAAAAATGGAGGAGGAAGGCAATAAGTTTTGGGGGAGACCACCGTAAGGCTTGTCTAACAGGTCCTCTGGGCTTTTCCTTGACTAAAGGACAATGTATGTCAGAAAGATTGTCTTAAAAAGGGTGGACCATCCCACTTACATTGGCATTGTGGAGGATGAGTGATTGGTCAAAGATTTCTGAAAGTGGCACCAAACTCTAAATGTTCAAGCAATTTATGCTAGTCTGTCTTTTCATGGGTTGGGGCAAGGCTGAAGTGCATATAGCTTGTCCATGTATGTAATCGCACACAAAAGCTAAAACACATGGAATTTAATGTACCCAAAGTATTTAGCATTAATAATAATAATAATATCCACATTTGTAAAGCGCAAACAATCACCCGTAAGGGTCTCTAGGCACTGGGGGGCCGTTGGGAAGATTAAGCAAGCTATTGAGTTACATTGTGCTGGGCTAATCTGCCGCCAGCGCCAGTGATCGAACAATGATCCCCAGATTCCGAAGTCAGTCGCCCTGGCTGCGGCGCCACACCTCTTCCATTAGATTAATGCAAACATTACACCACTCACTTTCTTGTTGTCTTTATGAACGAAAAATAGGAAATTACATTTATTTTTATGGCGTTGCCACCTGATGTTTATGAATTTAATGTGATGTACGTGTCACAATCTCACTTATTGTCTTCTCACAGAACAGCACTTATTTTTAGTAACAGATCCTTTGGTCTTGTGGTAACAACTTCATATATTCACTTACTTACTGAGGATGGATTATACAGGGTGTGTCTTTTAGTTTGACTGTGAGGCTTATTTTCACAAATGGCTACTTTAAACTGACACCTATTTTAATGGGAATTGAAGAGTACAGACCACTTCCTAAAATGATCACACGTATGAATATCTACAAAACACTATGGAGAAGTCAATGGTAGACAAAGAGTTGGCTCAATGTTGATGAGATAAGCTATTGCCAAGTTCCCACAGTGAGCCATTCTATGCGGTTTTGTCATAATTTAGACTTGGGGCCCGATTTACAAAGGTAAAGTTAGATGTTTGGTCTACACTTAGACCAAACGGCTAAGTTTACGACTTTTGGAATTCACAAAGGGCATTTACGAGTACTATCTTTATGTCCGCACACGGGGCGAATCTCCGGCCTTAGTGCGGACATAAAGATACTACTCATAAAGCGTTTTTGAATTCACAAAGTTGTACACTTAGACATTTGTTATAAGTTTAGACCAAATGTCTAACTTTACCTTTGTTGAATTGGGCCCTAAGTGTGGGGTCGGCAAGTCAGATTTTCTGGGTTCAAGGAAGAGACTTGAAATTATTTAATCTGGGGAGTACCTGAAGTAGGCCTAAACAGTGGGTCTTGCTTAAAGCCCATACTTACCAATACCCTCTTCAAAAACAATAATGGAGGTCCAGCAATGGCCTCCTGGAGAAACGACCATTAGAAGGCTGCTGCGTGGGGTCTGAAAGCGCCAGGATAGACAGATCAGGTGAGCTGCTATGGAGGAACATCTTGCCCTGCACTATAGGTATTCAATACTTGTTTTTGTGTTTTGATACACTTGGATATTATGCACAGATTCTCATATGGATTCCAAGAATGTTGCACAATGCATAAAAAAAGTAGACATGTGGGCAGATACATTAGCAGGTAATTAAAACAAAACCCAAAACATTCCATAAAACTGTTTTGAACGCTAACATTGTTTAAGCTTATTTGAAATGCTTTGTTTACCATAATTAATGCATTATTCAGATTAAGAGTTAGCAAGGTAATGACTGCAGTTTTTTCAAAATATGTTTAGCTGTTTCAGAGGTGCTTTTCTATATTAAGCACCTGACGGCCTTGTTTTCTTTCACTGAGCAGTGCATTTGTGAAAAGCGCAACAATATACCATGAACGTTTGTTGAAGGCCCTATCAAAGATGATTAGTAAAGTAAGGAGGATTTCTAAAATGTGTCAATTCCTTGGTAATAAATCACTTCCCCATTAATAATTTTGGGGTTCCCCGCTACCTTGCTAATCAGTTCTTTTTTATTTTTGTAGTGTTCCTTACCACTATGCACAACAATGACTCCAGCACTTTTTTAACTTTGTTAGCTATTACCACCGTAACTGAGAACTATGCCTGGTGGTTGTAAACTTTAATATAAAATAAGGTTACACTACATCAATACAAGGGTAACTCACTGCTGATTTGTTCTTTCAAATAGTTGTAACCTAGTAATTAGGCACACAATAGCTAACTGTGCTTTTTGAACCAGCATTAGCCTGGTTCACAAACAAATCCATAGGCAACAGTGTTTCTTATGGAATACATGCTTGCCAGGTCTCTATTTAGACAAACGCTAATATTTACACTGATTTTAGATCGATGCATTTTGAATTTGTATATTTCTGGTCCATTTCTACACAGTAAAGACTAAAGTCAGGGCGGCAGATTTACAAGAAAGTGACTCATCTGTACAAATGCGTCACTTTCCCTGCGCCACCCTTAGAAACCCTTGCGCCACCATAGATGCGCCGTATTTACAATATGGCGCACTATGGCACAAGGATTGACAGATGCGTCAGAAATTCTGAAGCATCTGTTGGCGGAAAAGTCACGCATTTGCTGGAGTCGTGTCTCAAGCACGACTCAACTCCAGCAAAGCGTGTTGAGGCCTATTCCCACTACATTGCGTCACTACTTACGTCTGCCTGAAGCAGGCATAAGATTTTGACGCAGTTGCGTCCTAAAAGTGGCGCAGTGAAATCTTGTAGATTTCACTGAGTCACTTTTACGAGGCCTTCCTGTGTGGGAATGCCCACCCTGCATACATTATACCTGACACAGGTATAATGTGACGCAGGGCTTTACAACATGAAGCATCTCTCTAGATGCATCACGTTGTAAATAGGCTGCATTGTTTGTGCCGCTGTTGCGTCAAAAAAGTGACGCAACTGCAGCGCAAAAGTCACGCAAGGGGCTTGTAAATCTGCTCCAGGGTTTTCAGCTAATTATGGCAGGGATATCTTAGTTGGGTCCAAGAATGTGCATCCATGACAGATTTTCTGGATAGCCACACAAGAAAAATGTACATATAATAAATCTAAATTGAAATATTTTATGTGGTCAGTGGTAATCCTGAAAATCTGACATGATCCTCTCCTCCTGGAGCTGAGCAGGACATCTCTGCTGAAAGAAAAATCCTGATAATTGTATTACATTTCAAGCAATTTATTATATCTAGAAGCGTAAAAGATTCGCACGAGAATCATAATTTACTTGTTTTACAGGTAACGGCATTACATTAGAAGGAGCTGTTCCATCAGAACAGGACAGTCAACCGAAACCAGCAAAAAGAGCAAGAACTTCATTTACAGCAGAACAACTGCAGGTACCCAACAATAATATCTTGAATTCATTAATGTGGTGTGTGCTGAAACAAGTAGCATATTCCTAATTTGATTTTTTTCTTTTTTCTAATAATGGATTTTATTAGTGTTAGCATGCCAATTTGCACCTGGGCTATCGTTACACTTGCCTATTAGTGAATATGACATGGTTATAACAATGGTTAAAAACTTATGAAGCTAAGGTATAGTTCATTTTTTCTATGACTTCAAGGTGTCATTAGAGAACAAGGGGATTATTTAGACATTGCTCAAGGATAGACAATATCTTGTGTTTCAGAGCTACTGGTGATTATTTCTACTTTTCAGACTTTAAAAACACTCCTTTAAAAAACTGAGAAGTGTGATAGTAATACCAAGCGTCTCCTGGTAATTTGCACAGATATCTCTGGTTGTCTTCAGCTGCTAGAAGTGTGATGCAAAATGACCAAAGATGACCAGTGGTATGCGGGCAGCTGTTGATTATTCGACAACTTGGCCAGGTGCCTTCTAAATACAGTCAAAATGGATGCTCAAAAGTGTAATACCACTAATCCAATTTTCATACTTTTAACTGAACTTTATCAATACGTGATTAAGACTGATTTGTTTTAAAAAGGATGTGGGAGGACAGTGAGCCTTGAGCTATGCTTGTTTACACAGACTGTGACAGTATGAGTTTGGGTTCAACTGCATGATGTGTTCACTGACTGTTGTTTTTGGCTGATGCATTCTGCGATCAAAGTCTAATGCAAACTGATCTCAAGCAATCTTTGAATTCCCTATTTTCAAAAGCAATGTTTTTTTCCAAGATATACTGATCATGTGGTAGCCAGAGACCTCATATCCCCATGTTATGGCACTAGCTCACAATGTGGACAGGAGTTTCTTGTCAAACAAGAGCCGAATGACTTCTACATATACTTAGCTTAGTGAATTGCAAAGAGTTTGTTTTATTGTATTGTATTGTATTGTATATAATCTTATATAGCGCAGACTGTGACCCTGCGGGTATCCTGGCGCTGTGACTTAAACAGATGACATGAAGCATGATAGACCTCATTATCAGTGGAAAGCATTACGCTCACCCCTTGGAAACAGACAGGTTTTCAGGCTCTTTCTGAAGCCTAACAGGGAGTCGGCTTGTCTAATGCTCTGGGGCAGCTCATTCCATAGACGTGCGGCCGCAATACCGAATGCTCTGCCACCCATCCTGGATTTCTTGAACCTGGTATTCATTACCAGATTTGTCCCAGCGGAGCGAAGATGTCTCACAGGCTTATACCAATTACATTTCTCCTGCAAGGGTATTGGGCCCGTGTCATGTACTGCTCCATACACAATACATAGAGACTTAAAACAGACTCTTTCCTTGATGGGCAGCCAGTGAAGATATGCCCGAGCCCATGTTGTAGAGGATCTGCACTGCCTATTTAGCGCTAGCTTAGCTGCTATAGACTGGACTCTTATGCATATTCACACCTCACAGGAGAAATATCACATAGCACAAGCAAACTAAACACTCATCTTTCTCTCAGAGATTGAAAAATTAGAAGGATACATGCAAGATACCTAGCAGGTTATTCCTGACAATCTCCAATAAATGGACTTGTAATAAGAAAAAACAAATGGGGTTTAGAGGTTGGTGTAAGGAGTAGGAGCCGCATGTGGTACTATATGTAATATTTAGAGATCGCTTTGCCATAATGGATGGGACCCTGATCACTGAGGCTGTTTGCATGGATCATTAGACTGTAGTGGTGAGAAGGCTCACTGGGTTTGTAGCCTTATGGAGGTACAGAAGAGGAGCTACAACCACGGAGAATTTATGTTTAGTTCCATCAGGATGAAGATAGCGATACCCATCTTTATGCTCATGGATCTACAACCAGACCAAAAGAGATGGTCAGAATTCAACATTCAAAGGATTTCATTTTGAAGCAGGGACTGTTCATAAATCTTCAGTAATTTCAATTGCTTTTGTGGTTGTGGAGGTTTATGGAAGATGATGGTAGTGGTAATAGGTGTGCCGCAAGCCTCAGCTCCCCTCAAATGTTTGTCTGTATTGGTGTTTCTATGTGGAGGAAGAACAATTGATGGACAGAATGCAGAATGTCATACATTCACCCCAGTACAGAGATCTTTTGCTCCCCATGCCATTCCAGTTTGAACCCAGTGTGGTGATGTCTTTACACCCAGCCATATGCAAATCAGTCTTGACCCTGCACCCAACGGGAACAGCCCAGCCCAAGCTGACCGGCCAGGTCCTCCCTGGACTGGAAACAAGCATCCTAGGACCGATTTCGGAGTTTCACATTTCGTCAGCCAGGATAGCTTGACTCCAGTGGCATGGAGAGCACAGGACCCACGTCTGTGCAGACCCTTCCCACTGGGGTGACAAATGCAAAAAGAACAATTGATGGACAGAATGCTGAACAATGTTATACATTCACCCCAGTACAGACATATGGGCCTAAATCCATCGTTTTTTGCTCCCCATGCCATTGCAGTTTGAACAGAGCCATATGCAAATCAGTCTTGACCCTGCACCCAATGGGAACAGTCCAGCCTGAACCCGGTCCTAGGATGCTTGTTTCCTGTTCAGGGAGGACCTGGTTTGGCAGTTTGGGCTGGACAGTTCCCATGAGGCACAGGGTCAAGCCTGATTTGAATATGGCCAGGTTTAAACTGGGTTGGCATGGTGAGCAAAAGAATGATGGATTTAACCCAGATCTCTTGACTTGGGGGTGAATATTTTGATTTGTTCTGCATTCCGTCCATCAATTTTGTGTCTTTTGGTTTCTATGTGGAGGACCACTGTGTGTTATGAGCTGGGGTTTAGAGTGAGGCACTCTTAGGAGATATATAAATCAGTAATGGACTGGTGCTTACAGTAGAGTGTTAGAGAGTTAGGAGACAAATACCTTTTTGGAAGGAGCACTTGTGAAATGACAGAACTGATTCCCCAGAATATTCTGAGGATTTCTTTCCAAAGCCACAAACACTCAAGAATATTCTATGAACTCATCAGTAATAGAATTCCACAAATTCTGCAATCACACAGCACATTGTTTGCCAGAATCAGCAAGAGCAGATAATGACTATGTTGGGTAGGATGGTGTTGTCCTTATGAATGACTTGCAGAAAACCACGTTGGAAAATGCTGGCTGATGAATGCCTGTTTTTGCCAAAGACCAAGCTGATGAACGTTCATCTAGCCATGCCAAAGTTGCTGAAAATTCTATGGAGCTGGTTTCAAATCGTCGTTCTGGAATGTAAAGGAGCACACAGATAAGGAATACAAATATAATTTATTGTTAAAGAGACAGGAGGAAAGTTTTGTGGGAAGAGATGTGTTCTGGAAGCCTGTCTTCCAGGGGTGGAAGGTAAAAAGAGCTCACTACAGACCACATTGCCTAGTAAGAGGGGTAAGACGAAGGAAAATGGATGAAAGATGTGGAAAGGTGGTGGAGAGTCAGAGCAAATAATACATGGAAACAGAAATTGTGCCGTCTCTTCACTTGATTACAGGGAAGCTGACAGAAACGAAGGCACAGGAGACAAGGTACCTCCCTGCGTTAACTGTTGCAGTACTGTTAGCATGCCAATGAAGGTGTGAAACAGTGCCTGAAGGAATTATCTTTAATGTGACACAAGGTACAACCAGCTACTGTAGCTCCAAAGCAGCAACTGTCAGTTGTGGACCCCAGAGATGCTCAAATTCCTACATTTCATAGAATCCAGGGGTTACTCGGCTACATCATGGTTTTAAAGGTTAATCCCGCAGTAACAATAACAAAGGATGTGAAGACTTCCATACTTTATTAGAAGTTGTTAAAAGGGGTGTTGAAGGAAGGGTTCTATTAGGACTATTAGGACTAAGAATGTTAATTTGCCAACCTGATGTCGGCGGACTTAAGCACATAGACTCATGTTGAATTGTGGGTTTTTACATATTTTGGTCCATGCAGCTTGCACTGAATAGCTCATGCTGAATGCTCAACTTTCCAAAGAACCAGAATGGGTAGAACGCTGACCACTCTTTGAATGTGAAACATTGTAAAAATATCGATTCCCTATACTTAAACAGGTAAGTACAAAAATATTGAATAAAAAATATCGAAGTTAAAAATATAGATAAAAAATATTGATTGAAAAATATAAATATAATAAAATAATAAATATTAAACATATAAAATAACAATATTATCTTCAACAAAATAAATTACATCTAGGTGCCGATTCCGATCCTGTAAAAAGGCCCTACGAATCGTCGTACGGAGCGTTTTCTCCATACGACTCGTACCCGGTAAACTGTCCGTACAACCTAGGAAGTACGATTCATACAGAAAGCCTATTTCCGTACGAATCATACAAAAGACCGTACGGGTAAAAAAACCCTATGAATCTGATCCGTAACAGCCTGTACGCGACGTCCGTACGTTTGTAAGCAGCGTTTTACGGCCCAGCAAGTACGATTCGTCCCTACGGCACTCCGTACGGCTCTTTTTTTACGGGAGCCAATAACAGCTGTAAAAGCTGAGTCCCCAGGGGTACAACTCGTACAGGCCCGCCCCACCCACGTATGTACGCACCGTACCCCTCCACCCACGTATGTACGCACTGTATCCCCCTACCGGAGTATGTACGCACCGTACCCCACCCGCGTATGTACGCACCGTCCCCCACCCACGTATGTACGCACCGTACCCCCAGCGCGTACGCTCTGGGGGTACGGTGCATACATACGTGGGTGGGGGGGTACGGTGCGTACATATGCGGGTGGGGGGGTACGGTGCGTACATACGCGGGGGGGCCTGTACGACTCGTACCCCGGGAACAACTTTTCCCGGGCTACGAGTCGTACAAATTCGCTTCGTAGCGGGTAGAGTCATTCCCCGTGTATGGGACGTTTTCCATACGATTCGTAAATCGGATAGCCGGTCCGGATCGTACTTGTATGCTCAGACTGTATTTTTACGAATCGTACGGAAAAGTGTCCGGGTACGTCTCATACAACTTTTCCCGCTACGATTCGTACGGATCGGGCCGATACATATGTACTTTTTCCCGTACGAATCGTACTTCATGGGTCGGATGTGACTTGTACGATTCATACGGAAAAAAATACGGATACGAGTCGTACGGATTTTTTTTTTACCTGATCGGAATCGGCACCTTAATATACATTTTTGCTAAATATAAAAATTAAACTTAATTAAAAAAAAAAATAAACACTTAAACATAATAATTTATACATATACATATAATTACTTAAATAATTTATTAACTATTATCTTTATTTAATTTTTTAACTTTTCAATTATATAAAAATAAAATATATACATATATCTATAATTTAAAATAAAAAAACATTCTATAATTAATTAAAACATTAAACTATTAAACAAAATTAAAACGTACATTTCGCAATACAATAAATACAACAGTAGGGAAAATGTTGGATAGCAGAATAATTACATTCACATATTCCACCTGCAATGAGTGCAACGGTAGGGAAAGTGTTGGATAGTGGAGGGGTAAAAATTACTATTCTCACTCCAAAGAGTGCAACAGTAGGGAAAGTGTTGGATAGCAGAGGGGAAACATTACTATTCCCACTCCAGTGAGTGCAACAGTGGGGAAAGTGCCAGATAGCGAAGGGGTAAAAATTACTATTCCCAATCCAGTGATTGCAACAGTTGGGAAAGTGCTGGATAGCGAAGGGGTCAAAATTACTATTCCCACTACAAAGAGTGTAACAGTAGGGAAAGCGTTGGATAGCGGAGTGGTAAAAATTACTATACCCACTCCAGTGAGTGCAAAAGAAGGGAAAGTATTGGATAGCGGAGGGGTAAAAATGACTATTCCCACTCCAAAGAGTGTAACAGTAGGGATAATGTTGGATAGTTGAAGTGTAAAATGTACTACTGCCCCTCCATTGAGTGCAAAAGTAGGGTAAATGTTGAATAGTAGAGGAATTAAATTTATTATTCCAACTCCAGTGAGTGCAACAGTAGGGAAAATATTGGATAGCGGAGGGGTGTAAAATTACTATTCCCACTCCAGTGAGTGCAACAGTAGGGAAAGTGTTGGATAGCAGAGGGGAAAAATTACTATTTCCACTCCAGTGAGTGCAACAGTAGGGAAAGTGCTAGATAGCGAAGGGGTAAAAATTACTATTCCCACTCCAGTGAGTGCAACAGTAAGGAAAATGTTAGATAACAGAGGGGTAAAAATTACTATTCCCACTCCAGTTATTACAACAGTTGGGAAAGTGCTGGATAGCGAAGGGGTAAAAATTACTATTCCCACTACAAAGAGTGCAACAGTAGGGAAAGCGTTGGATAGCGGAGTGGTAAAAATTACTATACCCACTCCTGTGAGTGCAACAGTAGGGAAAGTATTGGATAGCGGAGGGGTAAAAATTAGTATCCCCACTCCAGTGATTGCAACAGTAGGGAAAGTGCTGGATAGCAAAGGGGTAAACATTATTATTCCCACTTCAAAGAATGCAATAGTAGGGAAAGTGTTGGATAGCGGAGGGGTAAAAATGACTATTCCCAGTCCAGTGAGTGCAACAGTAGGGAAAGTATTGGATTGCAGAGGGGTAAATATTACTATTCCCACTCCAGTGAGTGCAACAGAGGGAAAGTGCTGGATAGCGGAGGGGTAAAAATTACTATTCCCACTCCAGTGAGTACAACAGTAAGGAAAGTGCTGGATAGCGGAAGGGTAAAAATTACTATTCCCACTCCAGTAAGTGCAACAGTAGGGAAAGTATTGGATAGCAGAGAAATACAAATTACTAATAACATTTAAACAATGAAACAAAATTAAATAATCTTAAAAATAAATAAACAATATTTTAGAAATATACAATTAAATATATTAAACATATAAAAAGAACACATATTATAATGTTAATTACATATAACAAAAAGGTACAAATATTATATAAAATAAATTAATAAATACATTTATAAACAATGTTTATGTAAAAGGATCAAATATTCACAAACAAATTATTTAAAACATAAATGTTTTTTTATTTCCTACCCTACAACACCACACCAATAGAAAAAGACATCAACGTTTTTATTTAAATTTATTTCCATAATTAACATAATTGATAATGAATTTAAAATATATTATTAATGAAAAAAGATAATCAACATTCATCAAGTGCACATTCTTTAACACTATAATATCCAAAACACACAACTAAAATTTATTACACAATTACCATAATTAATTACTAATTATTTAAATTAATTAACAGATAATTAATAAGTCATCAATAAGAAATCAATTACTTCCCACCCTTCACACCATTTATACCTATAAACACCACAACGCTCACCTAAAATGAATTACACAATTACCATGATTAATTGCTAATTAATTAATGTAAATTGATCACCAACTAATAAATAAGTCGTCAATTAAAATAAATTACTTCCCACCCTGCCCACCATTTACACCTTTAAACACCACAACACCCACCTAAAATTAATTACACAATTACCATCAATCATTACTAATTCATTAATATAAATTAACAATTAATTAATAATGCATCCATTAAAAATAAATTACTTCCCACCCTTCACACCATTTACACATATGAACACCACAACACACACCTAAAATGATTTACACAATTACCATCATTAATTACTAATTAACTAATTTAAATTAATTAACAACTAATTATTAAACAATTATTAATACGTTAATTTACACATTTAACACTATAACATCACAGTTAAACAAATATTAATAAATAAAAATGATTTAATACATTTTATATAATTAAATTACTTCCCATCCTATTCCCCTATAAACCCACAACCTGCTACGGAACTAAAAACGCACATTTCAAACTTTTTTTCAAATTTATATTTTCCCTTCTATAAATAATCAATGAATTTTATATAATTAAATTACTTCCCACCCTATTCCCCTATAAACCCACAACCTGCTACGGAACTAACAACGCTAAATTAAATTAAAAAAAAATGAATAACTACTATAAATAATCAATGCATTTTATATAATTAAATTACATCCCACCCTATTCCCCTACAAACCCACAACCTGCTACGGAACTAAAAACACAAAATTAAATTTTAAAAAACTAATAACTACTATAAATAATCAATACATTTGTTATAATTAAATTACTTCCTGCCCTCTTCCCCTTTAAACCCACAACGCGCTACGGAACTAAAAACGCAAAAGTAAATTAAAAAGAAATTAATAACTACTAAAATTTTAACACATATAATAAAAATACAACCAATTTGTATACAAAAAACAAACATCACACACATATAAAATATATATCAAAATACATAACATTAATAACAAATCGATGTTTTTAGCAACCATATTTTTACAAGCGGTATTAAACCCTTCGATATTTTTTACATCAATATTGCTTACCTAAAATCGATATTTTTGACCACTAGGGGGCATATTATCAAGGCAGGCGATAAAATTTTCGCCACTTTAGCGGCAGAAAACTGTCGCTAAAATGGCGATAATGGGCTTGATAATATGCTCTATGGAATTCCAATTGAAGCTCAGGTTAGATGTCCTTCACATCTAACATGGGCTTCAATTGGAATTCCATAGAGCATATTATCAAGCCCATTATCGTCGTTTTAGCGGCAGTTTTCTGCCGCTAAAGCGGCGATAATTTTATCGCCTGTCTTGATAATATGCCCCTAGGATTTTTCTGATCCACGATATTTTTACCATGATATTTGTGCAATTCGATATTTCTTCCTCGATATTCTTTCTCTGCGCCTTTGATCATAACTCAAGAATGTGGCTATGCCTGCATTGTCTATTAGGCCTTCGTTCTGTCGTGAAAACAGAGGTCAAACATTTGGTGCTTTCTTGAACTCACCACTTGTTCTGGTTAGATTTGGATTGTGAAAAATAAGTCTTCAGCTATGATAGTGATGAAATTGTGTCTCAGCGCTTTATGAATTCAAATAAGAACACAGAGCTCTATGTTCAAATCAGTATTCCAGAACCAGGACTTGAACCTTTAGACCATAGTCCCTAAATGGCTAATTTAAGAACAGAGCTTGATTGTCTTTCTGCATATCCAGCTCAGACAGAGAATTACATTGTTTTTTGTAGTTATTCCTTCATGAAGTCATATTAAGTTTATCAAATGGGCCACCAAGTTGCTAGAGTAGTTTCGCCCCACCACTATTAATACTAAGCCTGAGCAAAGCACTATGCTACGCTCGCGTAGTTTGCGAAGTTTGTGCTACTTCACACTACGCAAATTGCACGTAGCACAGCGCAAACAGGCGTAGCATAGTGCAGCGGTCATTTTTTGCATGCTCGCGGTCCTCAACTTCAAGTTGGCGACCGCGAGCAAGCAAAATGACATCCCGGTGAGACTTTTTCCTCGTTCGCGATCAGCAACATCAAGTTGCCGATCGCGAGCGCGGAAAATAAACCTCCCAGCGAGATTCTCAACGCGGGGAGGTCAGGTTTCTCATTGCGAGTGGTCGCGTATGCTCGCGACTGCTCACGATGAGAAACTACCAGTCCGCGTTGAGAAAGCTGCTGCTCGAGTAGAAATCTACTCGAGCGGCAGAAAACTACAGCTCGCACTGTGCAAGATGCCGTTTTCAATGATTGCACAGTGCCGGATGCTTGTCCGCACTGTGCAATCATTGAAAATGGCATCTTGCACAGTGCGAACAGGGTATTACACAGTTCGCGAAGTGCTACGCGTAGCTCGCATAGTGCGAAGTGCACTTTGCGTAGCTATGCGTAGCGCTACTTCGCGAACTACGCCCAGGCCACAGTTGTTACCTATCAAAGTTAGAGTTCCCCGATGCTCTGGTGGGGCATGTATGCCCTGTTTCCACCCAAAGAGGTGGTTTATTTTTGTTAAGCAAAAATGCAATAAACCTTATGACCTGGGAGTTTCCGCTCAGGGTGTGATTTCGTTGCTGATTTTCCCTGCCTGGGACCACCAGGGCTTGCATGGTAGCCCTAGGTAAAAAACGTAAGCGTTGGAATTTCTGACCTATTCAGAACAGGCCTTCCAACCTGCGCAGGCCAGCAGCCATGTGGCATATTTGCCACTTGTTAGGTTTCGTTGAGGGAGCTAACTGAGACTCTTACATTGGAAACAAATTGGTTCTTCCTTTAAATGGGGTGGGAGAATGATGAGTGTGCAGGATATGGAACATCCATTGGTTTATGTTGGGCGTCAACCACACTCACAATGACCACTTTTATTTTTATTACCCACAGGCAACTATAAATGTTCTAGTTGAAGTAACTGTACATACCACTTTTGGCCGCGTTTCTCCCTCTTGGGTTGGTGCATATTACCTCACAGCAGTGTGATGGCATAACTTTGTGAGCAACCAGCATACTTCACACACAGGGTTTTGGGGAGAGGACTGTTGGAGTCTCTCTCAATCAATCTGGGGGATTGTTTATCTTTCAGCAGCACTTGACAACCTGTGAGGCATCACAACATCCAGGTACTAAGAGGGGGACTCATTTTTATAAAGCACACCTCTACAAAAATATGTCTTTCTTACCTCGTTTGAGCATTTTTCAAAGCTGAAATACCCTGCTGATGGAACACCCTGCTCTCCACTTCTAAGATTGGTGAAGCTGTACTAGTGTAGGTGGCTGAGGGTGACCACCTACATGATTCCCCACCATGAAAGTAGACCTTTTAAAGTCGTGTTGTGATACAACTGAGCTGCAGCTGACATTTATTATGTAAATGCTTCAAAATTGTATGTGAACATTACTAAATGTATTTTATTGAATTGTGTTGCATTGTATCTATTGTATTGTAGTATATAACTTATATAGCACATGCATATATAGCTTTAATAGCAAGTTGAACTGGTCGATTTCCCTCATTGAATGCACCATCTGGGTCAGCTGAGTTGCTGGATACTGGCTGGTGGCGGATCAAAGGCAACCTTCTCTAGGAAGGAATGAGACACAGAGGAAATCATGATATGCAGGGATGGCCAAAAAGGATTTGTGAAGAATATGTCCATCCCCACTTTCTTTTTGGGGGTATAAGGAAAGTAGGTGGATTGGGGATAAAAGTAGGAATACATTACTTTCCATAAAGGTGGATTCTGAGCATTTGAGGGGAGATAGAGTGTTTGAGACTGACAGTCTGTATTTCTTCTAGAGACTTGTGATTGGTTATGCAGAGGACGGCACATTAGATCATATACTTTGTAACTTTTCCAACAAAAGCAAACCTGATTTCTTCAGTAATGCTGTGGATGTTAGAATGTGGTAGCATCTAGGTGTGACAGTAATCCAGATGCCTGATCAGAAAGGAATAGTTTCCTTCATCACTATTGGTGACTAAAAACAATTTCCGTTTAATGCGTATCTCTCATGACGACTCCTTAAAATCGTTGGGTTACAAAGGTCTTCATACTGTAGGAGGTAGCAGAGATTGTTGAGACAAAGGGGCTGAATTAGAGTCGTTGTCTCATTTACAGTTGGGTGGACCTTACGTATGTCAGCAACGGAGCGCTCCATTGCTAACATTTTCCTCTGATGGCCGATTGGAGGATCACACCTAACACCTTCCACCCGATTTAGAGTAAAGTACTCTGCCATACCTATGGACTTACCTCTGCTCACCAAACTCTAAATCAGCCCCTCAGTCTCATAAGTATATAAAATAATTTTTGATAATCGAAATTAAAACATGAATAGAGAAATGATACAAGGACACTAGCTTTAGCCAGCTAAAAATCACTAGACTCATGGAATATTAATATTTTTAGGCACATTTTTGTCTAAATGCCTGATTGTTTCATGATAGATTTAATTAATGGCTGCTTTAATCTTTGTAACAATTTATATTCTAGGTTATGCAGGCACAGTTTGCACAGGACAACAACCCTGATGCACAAACTCTTCAAAAACTTGCAGATATGACAGGACTGAGTAGAAGAGTAATACAGGTAATTATTGCATAATTCTACATGGCTGAATTATATTTATTGCTTTTATCAATTTTCTCCAAGAAAATATCTCTAATTCTCATGGTCTGACTAGAGTATGTGCACAGTTGATGCATATTGGTATTATCTGAAGTGAGAAAGCGAGAGAGAGAAAGATGCAGTGGAGTTCAGTGGTTCTTAACCATAATTCGCAGCTCAAATCCTATGCTGATGGCCTCAATCATTATTTGGCAGATGACATCACAAAAGATATCAGTGACATCACTAGTGAAATTACATATCACCATGGCATTGATTTTATCGATGGCATCACTATGATACAGTATAATTTCCTTGTTTGGATAGTGTTGTTATTTAATTATGTTTTAGTGGGAAGTCCTGTTAGTTTTTGGTATAAATATTGTGATGTCATTTCTGTTTCATTTGGGGTGTGAGTTATGGCTTGAAGGAGGGTGGGCAAGTATGAAGCGTAGTTTGCTCAGCAAACCATAGCTGCCCAATAAGAGGGGATTTTTGATTTTGTTTAGTTACTATATTGTCATTCTAACCATGTTTTTAAAGGGAATTACTAAGGTTTTGTTTAACCGCGTTCAACTCATTAAGGCACGTCCTTATTTTTATGCTACACCTTAAAAACAATTAATTACAATCCTAAGGGCCTGGGTTAATGTTGGGCACTAATAGAAGACCCCAGAGTTGTGAATGAAAACCTTCGAGTGGAATTATCATCACAATATAGGTAATATTATAATTATTCATACTGTGGTTACACAGTAATTAAATACACCATGACTGTCAGCATTTTTCCATAACTGTTTTACATTGCAGTTTTAATTTAAATATGAGAACTCCAATGTAGGCTTAGAACACGGAAACACTTTAACAAGAGAATGGTTGGGAGCGTGGGTTTTTAAACTTGGTGTTGCACCTATAGCTGAAATGAAAAATTTTCCAGTTACACATGAAATAAATTGATATTCAATAAAATGTGGAGTACTCCATATAGTATCTTTTCAAAATTGCAATCAGCTGAGTGTGTTTATATTTGTGATATGACTGAGGGTTTCCAGCCAAAAATAAAAGAAAATGGCGATAGTATCCATATAGCATTATTTTACACAGCTGTTAGTAAATTGTACACAGAACGTATATGTTGGCAGAGTAGAGTGTTGCTATGTGCTTGGGAATGTTGCAGTCTTTCTAAAATTATAGTTCAGTGTAAAAAATATTACTTGGATGTGCAAGTAAAATCATTTTTACTGTTCTTCTGTATTTGTAGGTTTGGTTTCAGAACTGCAGAGCCCGGCATAAAAAACATACTCCACAGCATGCAGTACAGCAGGGTCCACCACAGTCCCGAATACCATCTTCACTATCCGATGACATCCATTATTCCCCTTTTAGCAGTCCAGACAGAGCCAGGATGGTAACGCTACACGGATATATAGAAAGTAGGTGCCTTAAGGTCCTTTCAGTTGTCAGCACTTTGATGTTAGCGGCAATGGTGATGTTGCATTTGATGAAATTGTTAGTATCATTTGTTATGTTGTCTGAGACATAATGTTTGAGGTCATGAGCAGTGCAACATTCAGTATGCTCAGGGACATCACTGTAGGGTTATGTTACATTAAGTCGTTTTGTAGAGTGCTCAAATGACCTGTGAGTATATCCAGGCACTGATCAGTTGTATGGGTGTGAGGCCCACACAGAATTATTCAAAGAGCCAGGACTTCAGCTACTTGCGAAACTTAAGTAGGAAAAGGAGATGGCGCTAATATGTTGTGAAAGGGCATTCCATGTTTTGAGCGTGATGTAGGAGAAGGCGAGACCTCCTGTTTTGCTTTTGTGGTTGTGAGGGGCGTGTGCTAGTGAGAGTGAGGTTGAGCATAGTTGTCAGGATGGTTTATGAAACTGTATGCGGCGGTTGATGTATGTTGGTCCAATGTTGTGTAGGGTTTTCTAGGTGTGCATGAAGAGTTTGAATGGTTGTGGATGGGGAGGTGAAATGTGGGTGTGGTGAGCGAGGGTGAGTATAAGTTTAGAGGTGGGGTTCTGAATGGTGTGTAGTCTGTTCAGGAGCTGTTTTGAGATACCGGCATACAATGAGTTCCTGTAGTGATGTCTGCTTGTGATAGCGTGAGAGTTTGTCTCATGATCTGTGGTAGCCACTTGAAGATTTTCTGCAGCACCCACAGGATGTAGAAGCATGCGGAGCTCACTGCGTTGACTTGTGCCGTCAAGTTGAGCTTGTCGTCCAGGATGATCTCCAACGTTCCGGTGTGGTTGGTGGGTGCTGGTGTCGGTCGGAGAGGTCCTGCTTCCAAAGAAGACCACTACTTCTGTTTTATCAGAGTTGAGTTTTAGGCAGGTCTGATCCCGTCTGCTTCCAACATCATGCAGTTGGTGAAGTTGGTCCTTGTGGTGGGGGTCTTGTCTGACAGGGAGAGGATAAGTTGAGTTTTGTCTGCTTAGGAGATGAAGGTGATACCTTGAGATCTTATGATATTGGTGTAGGTTTAGTGACACCCTTAATGATCGAGAAGATATCTTTGCTGCTGTTGGAGCTTCCTTTGATGTAGTGAGTTAGCGCTTTTTCTTTGTGCCTCGTAGTTGCTGGTGGTATCATCGTAGAGCTGCCTTGAAGGTGGTCGCAGCTGGCTCTCCACATTCTCTCTAGCTGTTTGCAGTGTCACTTGCTGTCACAAAGGCCCTCTGTGTACCTGATGGCTTGCTAGTTGGTTCTTCTCTGTTTGTTGAGTTTGATGGGTGCCAGGGAGTCTGCAAAGTTCTTGATCCATTTGCTGAAGTTGTCAGTGTTCTTGTTGATGTTGTTTGTGGGGTTGAGTTGGCCCATGCAGGAGGCATTGTTCTAGTCTGATTCTGAGATTTTGCTCCAGTTGTGATTGGGAGGCAGATGTTAGTGGGTGTGTAGGCTTTTGGTGTGTTAAATTAGCATTGGACTATGGAGTGGTCAGTGCAAGTGAGGGGTGAGGTTGAGTTGAACTTGTAGTCTAATGCAGATCGAAGTAGGCATTGGAAATATTGAGTACATAGGAATGATCAAAGAAGGTTTTGCTCCATTTCAGATTGCTTAAAGGATTTTTATTTTTGGTAAGTAGGTGAAGTTAGACAAGTCATAGTTTACAACCATATTGCATCTCACATGACAGACCCCCACGTAGGATCTGGATTACAGGTGAGTAAAAGACTGTGACTATATCATGTTGAATTTTGATCCTTACTTCTTTCTATTTGAAGTGTTTGCCCAGGTGGGAATTAGGGTTCATATTCACTCAAAGGGACAAATATGACAAACCAAGGAGAGGACTAGAGAAGCTCAATGAAAAGTTTTGACTTCTTTTAAGAGGAGAGAATCAACCCTTCAGACCATTGCCAAACCTGGAATTCAGAGAAGGATTCCTGCACAACTAACAAAGGTGCAGATAGTGAGTTCTGTGGAATCATAGTAAAGCAGTGGAAAACTGTGACGTTAATTGGGAATATTATATTGTGAGATAAATAATTACTGTGCTGTGTGGTAGGTGTGTGTATGTGGCTGGTATGCTTTAGTGTTGATGTCAACTTCTGTTGCTTGATGCCCATCTACTTTTGGAAAATGGGCTTACAAATAAATCATCATCCATTTCTTAGATTCTTAAACTTAGATCTATAGAATAGTTGAAGTGACATTTACAGTTAGTCATAACTTTGTCAAATGAATGTGTGATTAAGTTGTTTAACACCTTTGCATAATATGATTTGTAAATATAGGCGGATAAGTACTTTTTCACTGAAAATGAACATTGGAAAAGAAACAAATGATAGGGTATACGTAACTACTGGTTAAATTAGAAAGGTGGCAATATATTAAGTCTATGTGAAAGTGATATCGATCTCTAATAATTAATCAATCAATCAATCATGGAACTTATATCGCGCACTACTCACCCGTAAGGGTCTCAAGGCGCTTGGGGAAGGGGGTCTGCTACTGCTCGAACAGCCAGGTCTTGAGCTGTTTCCTGAAGGCCAGGTGGTCCTGGGTCATCCGCAGGTGGACGGGTAGGGAGTTCCAAGTCTTAGCTGCCAGGTAGGAGAATGACCTTCCTCCAGCGGTGGCTCTCTGGATGCGAGGGACGACGGCGAGGGCGAGGTTAGCGGAACGTAGCCGGCGGGTGGGCGTGTAGAAGGTGAGGCGGCTGTTGAGGTACCCTGGGCCTAGGTCGTGGAGGGACTTGTGTGCGTGGGTGAGGAGTCTGAACGTGATCCTCTTGTTGACCGGGAGCCAGTGCAGGTCTCTCAGGTGGCACGAGATGTGGCTGCGTCGGGGGACGTCCAGGATGAGTCGGGCGGAGGCGTTCTGAATTCGCTGAAGTCTTTTCTGAAGCTTGGCCGTAGTACCGGCGTAGAGGGTGTTTCCGTAGTCTAGTCTGCTGGTGACGAGAGCGTGGGTGACCGTCTTCCTGGTCTCGGTTGGGATCCATCGGAAGATCTTTCGGAGCATGCGGAGGTTGTGGAAGCAGGCTGAGGAGACGGCGTTGACTTGTCTGGTCATCGATAGGGAGGAGTCCAGTATGACGCCCAAGTTGCGTGCGTGGTCCGTCGGTTCAGGTGCGGTGCCTAGTGCCGGGGGCCACCAGGAGTCGTCCCATGCGGAGGGTGATGGTCCCAGGATGAGGACTTCTGTCTTGTCCATGTTCAGTTTCAGGCGGCTGATGTTCATCCATTCAGCGACGTCTGTCATCCCTTCGTGCAGGCTGGCTTTGGCGGTGTCGGGGTCTCTGGTGAGGGAGAGAATTAGCTGGGTGTCATCGGCGTAGGAAATGATGTTGAGGTTGTGTTTGCGTGCGATGGCAGCGAGGGGTTTCATGTAGATGTTGAAGAGAGTGGGGCTGAGCGACGATCCTTGCGGGACGCCGCAGATGACTTCGGTGGCCTCGGAGCGGAACGGAGGGAGGCGTACTCTCTGTGTTCTGCCTGAGAGGTATGAGATGATCCATTCCAGAGCCTTCCCTTGGATGCCGGTGTCGTTGAGGCGTTGGACTAGTGTGCGGTGGCAGACAGTGTCAAATGCTGCGGAGAGGTCTAGGAGGATGAGTGCCGCTGTTTCGCCGTTGTCGAGCAGGGCTCGGATGTCGTCGGTGGCTGCGATGAGGGCGGTCTCAGTGTAATTACACTACATTATATGTAGGTTAGACGAAGGCCTAAAAGGGCAAGCTAGTTATGTTACTCCGCAAAATATCTGAAAGGAATACTTACTGTACACAGAGGTATTTACACAATTCTTGTTTGGGTTATCAGGTCACTTAATACAATTATGCCGCCTTATAAAACTGAACCTCTTGTCTGTGTTTGCAGAAACAAGAGATGAATGGAGAGTACTCAGTGAAGAAGAGGTTGAACAAGGTTGGATTTCTCACAGATATGTTTCCCATGAAACAAAATAACAGTTCAGACCCACTGAAAACCTAATGTTTTCATGGCCTCATTAAGATAATTTGAGAATCAGTTAGCTGAAACCAATTCTGAATAATCTTGCCAATATGAATGGGGACATTTAGAGCTAGATGTACAAACATTAGAATTAGCGATTTTTTGCGAGTCTCTATTTGGTAAGCGCTACTACTAATGTACTAGAGTGAAATCTGGCCCTGATTTCCAAATTAACGACTCATAGTGGGTCTCAAATAGACGTACCTCATAAATATTAATTAGGTAGGTCACAATTTGTAAACCGTAGGATTCTCTGCCATCACAGGGATGGTGGCTTGCTCGGTTCAGCAGTCCATCATGTCTATGATTGCTTTTCAATAAAGGAACCACTTTTTTTCAAACACATCCCGTTTTCCTGAAAAGAAAGCGGGAAGCATTTAAAAATATATATATTTTTTTTAGGAGTAGACAGTAGTCTTTAAGACCCCTGCCTGCTCTTCAAAAATATTTTTTCAAACATCCTTAAAGTGGAAGGCATCCCATGGGAAACCCTTCTCATTTGGGAATGGGTTATCACCAACTTTTAATTAGTGGTAAAGTGCCAATGTTTTTGCGACCACAGTTCAGTTGCAAAACATTAGTACACACCATTCAGATTCCCTATTTGGAAGGGACGCCCTGAACTCGCCCCTTCCAAATAGACATTTTTTTTTTTTTGCAAACTCAAACTGCGATTTGGTCACAAGTGGCCGAATGCAATTTGGTGTTTGTGAATCTACAAAAAGCATTACTGTGGATTCTGCGAAACAGGCTGTTTGCGACTGCAAAAATGCTTTTCACATCTAGCCCCTAATTACCAGAAACAGATTTGTCTGTTCTATGACCACACAACCCTGCTTAAAATACTACAAATTATTACTATAGCAGATTTGCTTTTGTATCTAGATATTAGATCTAGTTGCAGAGCCGGAGGGGGATAAAAGCACGGCCGCAATGAAGCCCCGCAGCGCGCGCGCCAAAGGCAAGCCCGTTTGTGCCCGTCCACGCGTGGCCCGTGCCCAGGGCCAGGGATGCTGTCGGTTTGAGACCTCAGGTTGCATCTAGGATCATATACACCGGTGAACAACTCCGAGCTCTAAATAAGAGTTGTGGTCAAAAAGGCAGTTTTGGGGGCGTGGTCAAGATGGCGGAGTAGACGGACGTCTTCCCTGTCGGCTCCTGCTCCGTGGAGCCCCTAGCCTCGGTTCCTGCGCTGCATCTCCCCCCACGCAGCGAGAGGACCTGTAGCGGAAGCTGCGGAGCGCCAGGGCAGGCCGGTGCGCAGCTTACAGCCCCCGGGAAGACCCGGTGACGGGCGAAAACGCAGACGGAGCAGAGGCGCCGCGAGGAGGCGGGGCAACGCGCCGAGCCTGACGTGACTGCCGTCGGCCGGCACATCACACGAGAGACCCGGAGCGCCGGAGAGGCCTGCGGACGCGCTGCGGCGAGACGCGGCCCCCTACCTTTGCTGACCCAGGGGACGGACAGCGACCCAGCGACAGACGGAGGCGGGCCCTGGCCCAGTAAACAGTTGGACTCCCTCGCAGGTAGCGGCGAGGGGTGGCAGTGCGGCGGATCCCCCCCTGAGGCCCGGGGGGGGACAGGTGCAGCCCTAGCACACACGGACGTCGGCGCTGGGACCCCGCTAAGGCGACTGGGTGACACAGGGGTGGGGAGAGCCCTCTCCCACCCGGAAGACAACGGAACTGGCCCCGGTACACGGAGGCGGCGGCCCTCGGCAGAAGAACCAGCGAATGGTGGGGAGCGCCGCTGCGGAGACAAGGTGGGCCAGTGTGGAGAGTGGGGGGCAGGACTTTGAAGGGCCCCGACAGAGAGCCGGCTGCCCAGGACATAAGTGAGTGGCCCCTGCTGTCGGAGACGGGAAGGCTGTGCATTCGGGGCGGCCAACGGCCCAGCTGGAGAGGCGACAGAGAGACCGTTTCCCCTCACGCCCATCTGCGGAGTTTCTCTCTCGGAGCCCACGTGGCGGTGCAGGAGGGCGATTGGGGTCCGCAGGCCCCTGTCCGCAGCAGGGAGGGACAGAGCGGAGAGTACTGCGGCCCAGCGGCACCGGCATCGGCGCAGCTGCACCGTCGGATGCGGAGGTAGGGGTGCCAGCCGTGGGAGAGTTCGGAAGGAGTGGCAGTAGCCACGAGCACGGCGCGGGACGGCCTTCACGCCGGTGGTGCGGGTGGCCCCGCGGGAGAGCCGGAACCAGCGCCGAGGGGAGGCGGGAGTTGCATCCATTGTGCCACAGGGCCGGAGACTGCAGGAGGTGGACCAGTGGCTGTGTGGGTCCAGGAGCGGCCGTGCGCCAGCGACCATGGCTGGCAACAAGGGAGGGAGGAAGGGGGAGCGTACCCTTCCAGAACTACTTGGACGACAGCAGCACCGGGCGGATCGGGGGCAGCAGTCCCCTGGCACCTCAGGAGGGGCGCAAGACACTGGAAACGGAGAACCTCCCCTCACCAGGTCCTTTATGGAGTCTCTCTTCAGCACCCTTCGGGAGGATTTCCAAACCCTGAAGAGTGAAGTGGCAGGTGAGGTGCGGGAGATGCGCCGGGAGGTGGTTGGCCTGGGAGAGCGGGTGGCCGCGGTGGAGGACGCTGGTAGCAGAAGAGACGAGGAAGTTGAACAACTGCAACAGGAAGTGCTGCGCCTCCGGGACCAGCAGATTGACCTCCAGGCACACGCTGAGGACCTTGAAAATAGGTCTAGACTGAACAACATTAGGGTCCGCGGACTTCCATCCTTGGCCGAGGGGGCAGACGTCGCAGGATGTATGCAAGCCCTGTTCTGTGAGATATTGGGGGAAGCGGATGGGTTCCCTATACGGATCGACCGAGCGCATAGAGTGGGACCCCAACGAGGCGCGTCGGCGCGGCCTCCGGACATTCTGGCTTTCCTCCCGGATTTCCCACTCAAGGAGCGCATCATGTTAGAGGCGCGGAAGCGGCAGCCTCTGACTTTCCGAGGCCATCAGGTGGCCCTCTACCAGGACCTGTCAGCTATCACGCTGCAGAAGCGCAAAACGTTCAAGGTGGCTACGGACTTTCTCAGGACACATGACACGCCCTATACCTGGGGGCACCCCTTTCGACTCATTTTCCGCTGGAATGGTACGATGCACCAACTGCGCTCCCTGCAGGAGACTTGTGGGGTCCTGGGAATCGAGGTGCCGGAGGCCGAGGGGGCTGCGCAGAGGCGGGGGCACCCCCGGGAGGATGGATGGCGGAGGGTTTTTGGGGCGTCGGCCCCGTGGACAAACTGCACGCCCGGACTCGCCCACCATCAGGGCCGGTATGGACGATGCGGTAATGGAAGTGGCCGGGACCATAGGCGCCAGCGACGTCGCATTGACTGCGTGAGGCAGCTCCGGGGGGAGATTAACACAGCCTTTATTTGCTATGTAGGTTTGGGGGCCGGGCGGGGCGGGCGGGGAGGAAGTGGTGGCTAGACGTTCACTAGTATACCTCACCGAAGACCTGCTTCCCTGGGAGCAGGACTTGGACATTGAAGTTTCGGGACTTGGGGGGGACAAGTGTGGGGCTGTTTGCATGTTATCAAAGGAGGATTGGGCGGGGGACCAGGGAGTTTGGAGTGGGGTTTGGGGGACTGGGAGGGGGGGTTGGGGTTGTTTTGGGGTGGGGGGGTGCCGGGGGGGGTCAGGGGAGTTGGGTGTGGGGGTGGGAGTTGTCCAGTGCGCTATGTCCGGAGCTGTTGCTTTGCCTGTGTTTCTCAACTTTGTCTTGCTCTGTGCCGATGAGGAGGCACACGAGGAGGTGGATTGTGGGGTTGGGAGGGGTGGGGGGGGAGACCTGGTCACATTGGGGCTGGTGATTGGTATTAGGCCACGCAGCGCAGGGGGAGCGGCTTTGCATACTGTCTTTGGGAGACTGACTGGCGGTTTGAGTGGGGGGGAGTGTGCCTGCTTACTATGATCGCCACGCAGGACGCTAGCGCCTTTCTACACATTTCTTACTATGCCTCCTCATACCTTTAAGATCGTGACCCTGAATGTCAGGGGTCTGAACAATCCAGTTAAGCGGCGAGCGGTGCTTTCCTTGTTAGAAAACACCCGGGCGGACATATGCCTTCTTCAGGAAACCCACCTGTTACCACAGGATACACATAGGCTACGCTATTGTAAATTCCCGACGCAGTTTTTCTCTTCCGGTATTGCCAAGACAGCCGGGGTGGTGATTCTAGTGGCTCGACATTTCCGGGGGGAACACATCCACAAACTAGCAGAGATAAAAGGGAGGCTGTTGGCACAAAGGTTTCGGGTGGGGGGCATTCCATTCACGATAGGCTCCCTTTATAGCCCCAATCATAAACAGGAGCGGTTCTTTCAGTCTGCGGTGGAGGAGATTTCGGCCTCGCCGGATAGGCATGTCATCCTAGGGGGCGACCTTAACATGGTCTTTGATTCGGTGGTCGACCGATCGGTGCAGCGTTCCCCGCAAGTTAGGGAATTTTCAGCCGAATGTAAGGCTAGACTTGCGGAGGTGGACCTTCGGGACCTCTGGCGCCAGAAGCACCCCGTGGCCAGGGATTACTCCTACTACTCCCATGCACACAAGACATATGCGAGGCTTGATCATTTCCTGGTCACCTCCCCGGCGCAGGCCCTGGCGTCCGCTGTGGACATGGGGGTTATTTCCTTGTCGGATCATGCCCCTGTTGAGGCCTCCTTCTGCTTGCCGCCGTCTGCCGCCCCGGAGAGGGTCTGGCGCCTTCGGGATACTCTACTACACAGGAAAGTGGTAACAGATCGTATTGGGCGGGTACTTAGGGAATATCTGGCACACAATGATAACACAGATACCACCAGAGCCACCCAGTGGGCAGCTCTGAAGGCGGTCCTCCGCGGGGAGTTCTTGTCAATCTCCGCGGCCGAAAATAGGGAGCGCAAGCTAAAGAGGGATGAGCTTACTGACAGAGTTCGGGAGCTGGAACTGATCCACCGCAGACCGGGGGCTCCGAGGATTTGGCGGCAGCTCAAAGCAGCGAGGAAACTTCTTACTGCCTTGGATGTGGACCGGGCGGAATATGCGGCCCTCCGATTGCGCCACGCTTTTTATACTGGGGGGGACCGCTGTAGCAAACTTTTGGCCAATAGACTCCGGGCCACCCGGCAGAGCCAGGCGGTGAAGGAACTCTCTGACCCCACGGGCGGTGCAGTAACAGATGATGCATGCATCTCGGCCGTGTTTCAAGGGTTTTACGGGAGCCTCTACGCGGGTGACCCGACGGATGTGCCGGCTATGACCTCCTATCTGGACTCGGTCACTCTGCCTTCCCTGGACCCCGTACAGGCGGACCACCTGAACAGGGCCATTAGCATAGAGGAAGTGGTGACAGCCATTGCCAGACTCAAGCATGGCAAGGCGCCGGGCCCCGATGGCTACTCGGCCCTCTTCTATAAGACATTCTGCGGGTCGTTAGCCCCCATCCTCACCCGCCTCTTCAACTCCTTTGCGGAACCCGGTGCCATATCACCTGACCTCTTGAGGGCTTCCATCACGGTCATCCCCAAACCGGGGAAAGACCCTAAGCACTGTGGAGCTTATCGGCCGATCTCTCTCCTGAATGTCGACCTGAAACTCTATACTGGAATTTTGGCACGCCGCCTGGCGCTTCATCTGCCCGACCTTGTCGACCCGGATCAGGCGGGCTTCGTTCCGGGGCGGCAGACAGTGGGTAATACGAAGTGGGTGGTCCACCTGCTGGAAAAGGCTTCCCGGATCCCGGGTGAGAGGATGATGCTCACGGTTGACGCGGAAAAGGCGTTCGACCGGGTGCATTGGCCCTTCCTGGAACAAGTGCTGGTGAAGGCGGGTATAGGGGACCGGTTCCGTACCATGATCCTTAACTGCTATAGGGAGCCCTCGGCAGTGGTCCGGGTTAACGGCCACACCTCAGCGGCCTTCCCCATCGAGAGAGGTACCAGGCAGGGCTGCCCGCTTTCGCCCCTGCTCTTTGCTCTCTACATGGAGCCGTTCGCGCAACGGGTGCGGACGCGGCCGGTGGTGGAGGGGATACGGATGGGAGGCTTTACCCATGCGATCAGTCTCTACGCTGATGATGTCATCTTTACGTTGGCTACACCCCGGACATCACTTCCAGCCTGTATGGAAGAATTGGCGGCGTTCGGCGCGGTCTCGGGCTTCAAAGTAAATATGGGGAAGTCGGTGGCTTTGGATATCTCCCTGGCGACGGACACTAAGGCATATTTGCAGGACAGGTTCCCGTTACTCTGGTCCTCAGAGGCGATACCTTATTTGGGGATTCAGATCGCCCCTACGTTGTCCGCTATGGTTTCGGCCAATTACTCGGCCTTGGGTACCAAGATCAAGAGCGAGCTAGGCCGCTGGAATCGCAGCATTCTTGCCTGGTTAGGTAGGATTGCTGCCGTCAAGATGACGATCCTGCCGCAAGTACTCTACTTATTCAGGGCCCTGCCGCTGCCGCCGCCTAAGGGGTGGATACAGCAGCTACAGTCAGACGTGGCCCGGTTTATTTGGCAGGGGAAAAAGCCTAGGCTACGTAGGACCCTCTCCCTTTTGTCCCCTGATGCTGGGGGCCTAGGTATTCCCGACTTCCGTAAATACTTTCAGGCGGCGCAGTTGAGGTACCTGGTCGAATGGTGCAGGTGGAGTCGGATAAGCATTGGCTTTTCCAGGACCAAGCGGTGGCGGGGCGACCTCTGCAGGAGATACCGTTCCTGCACCGGTCCCACCGGCCTAGGAACCTTTACGCCTCCTTCGTTACTAGGGTACCTCTGCGGGTCTGGGATGCGACCTACCTTAGATATGGCCTCACCACGTTTCCCTCGCCGCTTTCGCCGCTTGTGGATAATCCTGCCTTCACTCCTGGGATGGAGAGGGGAGCCTTCACGCATTGGCGGCAGGCGGGCTGTAGAGCATTATATCACCTGTATGGCCCCAAGGGGGTCATCCCGTTCACACAATTTTGGCTGGACTTCTCATTCCCCGAAACGGAGAGACACCGTTATATGCAGGTTCGGCACTGGGCCCTTCAACCACAGGTGAGGGATGTGGCGGATAGGAGGCTCTTACCGTGTGAGAGATGGCTGGTGTCCCGTACATCGGACTCGAAGCTCATCTCGGACCTGTATAAGTTCCTGCAATTACCTTCAACACATTTCCACAATCCAGGGAGGGTTCGATGGGAGCGGGAGCTTGGGAGGACACTGAGCCACAAGGACTGGAACCACATATCTTACAGGGCGCGCCACTCAGCATACCATATGGGCCTCACTGACACTTTTACTAAAGTGTCCACGTACTGGTATTATACGCCTGAGCGGATTCATGAGTTCGATCATAGTAAGACAGATACATGCTGGCGAGGGTGCGGACAACGGGGAACGCTCACGCACATTCTCTGGGACTGTCCCCTCTTAACTGCCTACTGGAAGGAAGTGCTGGATGACATTGATTTGCGTTTCGGCATAGAGCTCCCGCGCTTCCCGGCATATACCCTGCTAGGACTCCCAAATGAGCTAATGTATCCCCTTAAGTCCAGAAGAGGCAGGCAGATCGCCATTGCACTCGGCTCTGCAGTTCAGAATATCTTGATATACTGGCGTACAGACACAGTGCCCACGATCACGGGCTGGCTCCACAGACTATGGCACGTGCTGGGGATGGAGAAATTGTCTTTGGTGGTGGCTGGGGATGTAACGCAATTTAATGAACTGTGGCAACCATTCCACTCTCTGCTGCTCACAGAGTTTCGGGAGCTCACCTGTCCGAGGTACCTTCGCCTCCTGCGGCTTACGAGCCCGCCAGCGCCGGATCAGTGAGTGGGTCGCCACCCTCCTCCCCAATTACCGATAGCTTTGGGAGATGGGCTGCATGTTGGTTGCGCACTGGACGGTGGGTGGGGTGGGTGGGGGGGGAGTTAGGGGTGGCATTGGGACGTTGGGGGGGGCGGGGAACGTTTGTATTGAAATGTACTGTCATGCCGAACTTTTGCCCCTTTTCATTTGCCGATCCTGTATTGCGGTATGTGAGTTTGGATGTGACACACTGAATGAATAAAATACTTTAAACATAAAAAGGCAGTTTTAGCTCGTGTGCTCATGTAACAGGTTTTAAGTGCCAGGAGTGCTGTGTTTCATTTAAGCCCTCTATGCTCTCACAGACAACACTCAGCTCAAATCTTGCCCCATGCAAAGTGGATGAGAAAATGAAAGTGGCATGCACCCTTATCAATGCACGCTCCCTTTGTAAACATGGTTCTGAGTTTGCTTGGTTTGTAGAGGCACACGCTGTCGACATTGCTTTTGTCACTGAAACATGGGGGGTGGCCTCCTCAGACCCGGATTTAGCCATGGCGGTCCCCTCCGCGTAGACAATGTGTAGACAAGACCGGGTGGGCAAAAGAGGGGGGGGGCTGGCCGTAATATTCCGTAGTGTATGGAAAGGAACTTTCTATTTGCAAAACGATGGGCTAACCATGGAATCTTTACAGTTCAAAATCTTAATAGATAAGCACTACACCTTTAATGGGATGCTATGCTATCGACCACCTGGCCCCGGGCTGAGTTCCTGAAGGATATAGGCAGATCCCTGAATGTAATATCCCAATGATCCGATTTCACACTTTTGGGCAATTCCAACTTGCACCTTGAAGAACTACTAGACAGAGATGCAGTACAATTTATTGATATGGCAAACAGCCTTGGCCTCGTTCAGAAGGTGATTGGCAGTACACACTCTGGGGGACACGTGCTTGATGGGGTGTTCACTAGCAATAAGTCCTTACATTGTTTTCCATCATTACAGCTTGTGTGGTCAGACCATAATGCTTTTCACTTCTGTTCCAAACATTGCAGGTAGATAAATAACAAAATAAGCAACGAAAAAATGTACGGCCTTTGAATAATTTGGGGGCAGACATGTTTGAAAAGTCCCTATCTCGGAACATTCCAAACTTTTCTGAGGATCTGAATATGGCAGCTGCTGCCTTCGAGGAATGGCTTAGGAGGTCAATAGATAAGCTGTTACCAGTTAAATCTATAAACAGTCATAGGTTAAGACCCTCTGAACCCTGGTATTCAGAACACCTCAGATCACAAAAACGAAAATGCTGCCGTTCAGAGAGGAAATGGAGCTCCTCTTATGACTCGAAGGACAGAATTGTCTACAAACAAGCTCTGCTTGAGTACAAAAAATTGGTGCATGAGGAAAAAACTCGCTACTTTACCACAGCCATTTTTACTGCAAAACATTCCTCTAGGGAACTTTTTTCGACAGTAAAAAAGTTAGCCAAATGTTCCGAAGTAACAGAATCACCTACAAACCAGACATTCTGTAACGCATTGGCTACATTTATCCAAGATAAGGTTAAGGCAGTTTACAGTAGTTTTTCTAGTCTCCATACTCAAGGAAACCCATCATCCCCCGGGAAGTTAGCTGCACTTAGTGCATCCAGTGAAATCCCCTCAGTCCCCCTAGACTTCAGTGATCCCCCGGAACTGTCATCCTTTCCTTCATTGACTACTGAGGAGGTCATTACCCTTCTGCAGTCCACCAAATCTGGCTCCCTAATGGATCCTTGTCCCCCTAAAATCTTCCAGCTTTTGCCAGATTTATTCGCCCTATAGCTGTCTCCAATTTTTAATCAAAGTTCTCGTCGGGCATATTACCCACAAGTTGCAAACTGGCATCTGTTCTCCCCCTACTGAAGAAGCCACATTTGGAGGTGGCGGATCCTAACAATTATCGTCCAATATGCAGACTTCCTCTGCCTGCTAAAATGGTTGAGAAAGCCATGAATGGTACCATATCTGGATATATTGAAAAACATGCTTTCCTGGATGCAACCCAGTTTGGTTTCCGAAAGCATCATAGCACCGAATTGGTACTAATTACAGCGTCCGAATTGATTAGGAAGATCGTGGATGCAGGAGGCAATGCAGCACTTGTGCTGCTTAACCTCTCTGCCGCATTTGATATGGTGAACCACCAAAAACTATTGGAAGTACTAAAGGAGATCGGTATTAAAGAGAAAGCGTTCGCTCTACTCGCATCTTTTTTATCTGATCGGGAACAATTTGTGGCTCTTGGAGAGTTTAAGTCACCGAATTTTACATTGCCGTGCGGAGTGCCACAGGGCTCTTCATTAAGCCCAACCCTTTTTAACATCTATGTTGCACCACTGGCAAGACTAATCAGGTCTCTGGGTTTCTCGGCTATTTCTTATGCCGATGACACCCAGATTGTACTCTCAGTGACAGGCTCCCCTGATGACACTGCTGCACAGTTTCACACCTGTCTGCGTCAGGTTGGGAATTGGATGGCTGCCAATTGTTTGAAACTGAATTCCAGTATGACTGAAGTCTTCCTTTTTGGCAGCCATACTAATTTCTGGTGCCCTATCTTGTGGCCGTTAGAATTGGGCCCACTACCAACACCTACGAATAAGGTGAAAAACTTGGGAGTCACGTTTGAGTCTATGCTCTCCTTTGAAAGCCATGTCAATCACGTCACATCCCTCTCCTTTTTCACACTAAAAGTACTGAGAAGGATTCTTCCATTCATTCCGGTTGAATTACGGAAGCTAGTGGTTGTGGCTCTGTTGTTATCTAGAGCCGACTACTGCAATGGCCTATTCATCAACCTTCGGAAGAAGTGCCTGTCCAAATTACAGATTGTGCAAAACGCTGCAGGGCGTCTTTTGCTGAACATTCCAAGACACAAATCTGTCTCACCGGTGCTTAAAGAGCTACACTGGCTGCTAGTGAGGAGGCGGATTGAGTTTAAGGCTCTTTGTATCGCTTTTAAGGCCACGCATAATACAGGGCCGGGTTTCTTTAAACATAATCTACAGCCTTATATACCTGCCTACAATGTTCGTTCATCCCACTCCCATAATCTGATAATTCCGAGGTTTAAAAAATGTGCCTGGGGTGGAAGAAGTTTTTTGGTCAGCACGACCAGACTTTGGAATTCCCTTCCTTTAAGGTTAAAACAAGAAACACACCTGTTGGCCTTCAGGAAGGCCTTGAAGACCTGTCTGTTTAACCTTTGATGTGACCTTGAACCGCCCAGTTAATTCTGTTGATGAGCTAGCGCCTTGACACCCTCGGGTGAATATTCAAGCTTTATAAATCTCCTTTTCATTTCATTTCATTTTACAACTCTCTTAACATACCCTTAGTACTTGCCTCCAATCTGACTATGCAGATGGTTCTGTAAATTACCTGCACAAAGTATGGTTATATTTTTCTCTATTTCTTGTACCTAAAAGAGGTATTCATTTTGTTTATAATTTTAGTATAATAACATTTTAAATTGCCATCTGCTGGCAAAAACTCATACCATGATATTACAGTATGTTTTTTAGGCTGTGATACTGACATGGTTTAAAACTTTTTAAATTAAAACATTTGTCTTCACCAGAGGCAGCATCACCCCACTGCTCTCTGAGCAGTGCAAAGGAAAAATAAAATGATAATACCAGAACGTTATTATCATTCTATATTTAGTATGGTGCTTGCAGCCAGGTTAAGGAGGGGTGGGGCTGGTCATGCGTGACGTTAGAGGGCGGGAGGAGTGGTTTGTGCACCATCAGTGCACATGGCTGTTTGGCCATATATATATATGAAACAAATACACATGAAATATGCCATTGCATCTACCATTGTATGTGTGTGTGGATATATATGTGTGTATATTACCTACTGGCGATAGCCAGTAGGTAGTTATAGTTAGGACCACGTTTCCATAGGAAAACCTCAACATTCTATTTTGAATAACTTTGGCGCCGGTCGACGAATCCTCGCAAATTTTTATAAATAGGTGGGGCGCTACGCTCCGCTCCTACCCTGAAAGTCTCGGGGGGATCCGTCAAGCGGGGGCTGAGATAAAAGGGGGGTCCCAAAACGCGTTTTTCCCATGCATTTTTCCATAGGACCTTTAGAACGAGCTACAGCCCGAACGGCTGAACAGAATTACTCAAAATTTGGCAGAGAGGTAGTCCCTAGGTCAAGGAAAGTGCCTTTTGTAGGTTTGGTGTAAATCTGTTCAGTAGATTCTGAGAAAATAGCCTTTAAATCAATATATATATCTGAGCCAGCTTACGGTACGCTTACCGTACGCTTACGGTAAGCGTACGGTGGCGTGCGCGAGCGCGATTCTGATTGGCTCTTAGATCTTAGTAAACATTCGAATCGGCCGAAACCAGGAAGCGGCGGCCGCCATTTTGTCTCTCGCACTGAGAGTGATTTTTAAAATATCAAGCCCAAAAACATGTAAAGGGGCTGTTTTGACAACTCCCTCCCACATAGTCATGTTGAGGGAGTCCCCAAACATCCCCCAAGTGCAAAAACGGTTTTATTTTTTTTTCGGCAATTTCGCGGGGTACGCTTACCGTACGCTTACCGTAAGCGTACGGTAAAAAAATAAAAATAAAAAAAACACTATCCACACTTACCCCACCCCCTGTGCTTTTGGTGGCCGAAGGCCACCAAAAGCACAGGGCTTATGTTAAGGGCAAAAAACACTATCCACACTTACCCCACCCCCTGTGCTTTTGGTGGCCGAAGGCCACCAAATGTACAGGGCTTATTATAAGGGAAAAAAACTTAGCATTTAAAAAACCGTACTAATTCACTGAAAAAAACATAGGTTTCACACACGTTATAGTTAGGAATTAGCATTTAAAAAACCTTGCAAATTCACTGAAAAAACCATAGGTTTCACACATGTTATAGTTAGCGGAAATTTTACTGATAAAAAACCAGTGAAATTCCCCCGTTATAGTTAGCGCAGGCAACTATAACGGGGGAACCTATGGTTTTTTAAGTGAATTTGCAAGGTTTTTGAAATGCTAATTCCTAACTATAACGTGTGGGAAACCTATGTTTTTTTCAGTGAATTTGTACGGTTTTTTAAATGCTAAGTTATGTATTTATTTTATTTTATTTTGTAAGGTTTTTCACCGTGCGCGTACCGTACGCGCACGGTGCGCTTCACGCACCGTGCGCGCGCTGTGGCCGCGCGGAATTTTTCCGTTTCTACCGTACGCGCACGCTACGCGCACTCCGCGATTTTTCGCAAAAAAATTAAAGGAAATTTGGGCCCTTGGGGGTCCTTCTGGGACCCCCTGACAAAGGCTAGGGGGTCAGGAACTGTCCACCCTTCCCCCTTTTCACGTTCTCCACCTTTGTTTTTCACCCCCTCAGACTGCGAGAGACAAAATGGCAGCCGACACTTCCTGGTTTCGACCGATTCGAATGTTTACTAAGATCTAACAACCAATCAGAATCGCGCTCGCGCACGGCAGCATGCGCGTACTGTAAGTTTTACTGTACGCGCACGGTGTGCGCTTATAGATATATATATGCTTTTAAATGCTATTTTCTCAGGAAATACTGAACAGATTTACACCAGACCTGCAAAAGGCACATCCCTGACCTGAGGACTACCTCTCTGCCAAATTTCAAGTAATTCTGTTCAGCCGTTCGGGCTGTAGCTTGGACTAAAAGTCCTATGGAAAAATGCATGGGGAAAACGCATTTTGGGACCCCCCCTTTTTCTCAGCCCCCGCTTGACGAATCCCCCTGAGACTTTCAGGGAAGGAGCGGAGCGGAGCGCCCCACCTATTTTGAAAATTTCGCGAGGATTCGTCAATCGGCGCCAAAGTTATTCCAAATAGAATGTTGCGGATTTCCTATGGAAACACGATCCTAACTATAACTATCTACTGACGACCGCCAGTAGATAATATATATATATATGTATATATATACACGCTAATACCACTAATAATTAGGTTCTCTTGTTCCTTTATCCTGAGTATTTACTATTTTGAATATTCCTAACTTGTATATCTGAGGTGCAGTAGAAATTGAGTTAATTGTAGTTTTTTAAGGTTATGATGCTGAAATATAAATGCGATTGGACTATGTTTGAGAAATGCCTGACAGCTTTTTCTTTATCCATAGGTCAGGTACAATGTGGGCAGGTGCACTGCAGGCTTCCATACACTGCTCCTCCCATGCACATCAAACCAGACTTAGATGGGCCACTTTCCGGAAGGGGGGAAAAGGTATGTCTAAAACTTTAAACGTTTAATCAGTGCTTCACAGTGTTTCTGGGATATGTTCTATACAATAGATATTCTGAATAACATTCATATATTCAGACTCTCTACCCCCAGTCCTCCCTGTAACCCTTCCTTGTTATCTTTCCTCTCTCATTCTCAGCCAATGATTCGATCTGATGAGTTTTAGCTGCTCTGTATGAACTTGTTATCTTTGATGTGAAAATTTACTGTTGTAAAGCACTCTGACTCAGCTGCTCTGTACAGATTTGTTATCTTTGATGTGAACATTTACTGTTGTAAAGCGCTCTGATATCTTCTGGTCTAGCTAGCACTATATAAAACTCTTAAATAAATAAATATGAGAACACTATAATATGCCTTTTTCGTTAAGCAGTTTATTCACCAATGTTTTAAAACAAATTTCATTTAAAAACAATTGAATTGTATATTCGGGTACTGATTAGTAGGGAAATCATTTGTCAAACCAGCTTTGATTTAGGCATGGAGTATGTCACACTATTGAAAACATAAAATGAAAAGCAATGTTAGTAATAACTCAGATCAAATGTGTGGCATCTCTTTCCCATAACCTAATCGTCATATTTACCATGTCTTTCTTTAAATTAAGGGAATATGTATTACTGAATAAAGGTAACAAGATATAAAGATTTCAGTTAGAGGTTGAAAGTTTTATATCAGTCTTTGTCTTTGAAAAACCTGTCTTCTTTCAGAATACTTTGAGAATTTACCAATATAAGCAAAGCCTATACAATGTCATCACAGTTGTATCTTAATTTCTTTAATAAATAATTTTAAGTTAATAAAGAGAACTATCCAACTGTACCATACAGGTGCACTGGGATTCCTAACCAGAATGTATTTGGTTGTTTCAAACACGCTTACCTAATTAACATATCTTAACATTTTTTATTGTTTTTACTGCAATTATTTCCCATGGTTGGAAGCAGTTATTTACCTGCACCAAATGATGCATCACATGGTAGTTCAGATGCCAGAGAGATGTTACTTTTCCAATGTTCTTATCTTAAGTGAGATTCATACTTATGAAGTTGGTTAAAGAGTAGTAGCTGGAGGGCTAAAAAATAAATGCTATTTCTCAAGATTTAGCTGAAGCTCCTGGTGTAGTCAGTAGTAAAAATGTTGATGCTTCCCATTTTCAAAAAGAAGTTGCAGAGTTTCGACCTGGCTGTGTGGCAAGCGGATTTATGCTTATTAAGTAGAAGTCTTCATATGGTCCTTACTGTGATGCTCTTTTGTTGAATATGACATCTAGTGACTTAAATACTGTGATAGATGCTTAAAAAACACACAGTTTTTCTGGTGTTCAGCTCTGGTAATTTAGCTGTGCTTGAGACTACAGAAACCTGAATCTCAGTGCCTAGGAATGTGAGACTCAAAAGGTTCTTTAAACATGCTGTAGAGTTTTAAAAAAGTCATACATTAATTATTTGTGCTTTTTATAAAAACTATATAATCCCTGTATGTTGCTCCTTTTGTAAATAATAAGTGCAATGTAGAAGAAGTTTAAAGAAAGTATATTATATTTACAGTATGATTGGAATTATCTATATTTTCAAGATTTTTTCAGTATTTATGGAAATAGCCATCAAAAGTTTATTGTTTTTATTTTTAAACTATAAATACATATTTTATGTGGAAAATAAAATGCTCAGTTATTTTCAGTACATATTTAACTCATCCTTTTTCACTTGTTTTTTTTTCAGGTTATCCTGTTTCAGTATTAACAACACCGCCTCTTTCCAATAAAGATATGGTTTTATCAATTGCTCTTCCTCATCAACGTGTCAAGAGTACAAAGTATAGCAATGTGGCAATCCAGACACAGCAATTTAAATTTCAAGATTGCTAATGATCTTCATGGACATTGCCAATGCCCTTTTCAGCTTCACACTTGTTTACTATGAACTTTCAGGTTAACAATGAATGTTGAACAATGTATTATACGTGAGACAGACAAAAGGCAACATGCCCACATATTTATGGACTGGCTATCCAGAAAGAAACTAGAACTGAGCAAGACTATATTTATCACTGCAGAAGAAAAAAACTATGGAGTCGCAACCAGCACACCACATCCTGTAAAATATTTCATATACCCTCTGCTTGGTGGTATTTTCTACTTGCCTACATTAGTGCAGATAATATCTCACTCTCAGGTGTCCTTTGATTTTCCTGCTTCATCTGCTTGGCTGTTTTTTCCAGCCACATAGAGCTTTTTTTCACCACAGCTATTCACACTGTGCAATCCTGCGTCATGGGCTCTTGGATCCCTGAACTCTTTCCCAACAACATTTTGATGGCGAAATAGCTTTGTGTTTTGTGATAAATGTGCTAATCGTGACATAATATTTTATAATGAAAAATACCTAGAGAAAACACACAAAACCCAACCTAGTGTACAACGATTTTTTTAATATACTCATTTTTAAAATGTCTCTCAGCCTGTAAGGCTGAGTTGTTTTATCCAAGCTGCATCACGTGTGAAGATCTGTTTAAATCTGGCGACTGAATTTAGTACTGGAAATGACTCCATTGTACAAGGACTCTCAACACATACCTGAACATCTAAATTGACTATTAAAAATGTTATATACAAAGAAAGACAGATGTACTGCTGAAATCTGGATTGTAGTGCAAGAATTGGTGAAAAACATCCATCTTCTCCTATGTATTGTCACAGACCCTTGAAGAGCATTGGTCTTTGGATAAGTCTACTTAAATACTCCTAATCTATATAACCTCTACAGGGAGAATGCATGATGAAAGTTACATGTGTGCCTGTGTATGCTTGAGTGTGTGTGTGTCTGTGCATACTTGAGTGTGTGTGCGTGCATGTGCAAGCATGCATAGGAGTATGCTTATGTGCAACTTTTCAAAAACTTGAGTACTGCTATGTGGTCTCTTGGTAATATTGCTTAACAGTGTAGGGAGTTCAGGGCTGAAATGTGAAACCCACAATACTTCCTTGGTTATGAGCCCAAACTAACTGAAAACATTAACCATTGAGCATGCACCACTCTGCACCTTCATTTGGTCCACTGTTAAAGGCTCAGGTTGAAATTCAAATTAAAGCATACTAATAATGTGAAATTCAGTTGGAAATGTAAATCTTATTATAGTACATATTAATTACTGTACTATTTATGATTAACACAAGTGCATTTTCAAACATGTCCATGTGTATCTTCTTAGAATCTCTGTTTACATTTGTCTTAATACCTCAAATACGACAGGTGAATGCTCAGATACAATTTCAGTTTCCCTGCTTATGATGCCATCTGCTTATAAGTGGTGTACTCCTGATTTTTCAGGCATGCAAAGTCAAAGAATTGTTATTTTCCAATAAATATGATTTATACTTGAAAATCCATGAGTAAGTCATGCCTAAGCCTGGAGTAAGACAACTACTAAAACAAATGTTATAGAATTACAGCTAGATATTCAGTTGCAATTCACATTTAATGCAACAACTTATTAAAATAAACTATATGAATTGCAGGCTAAGGGCCTCATTTACTAAAAATGTGGCAGCGCGGCACCACAAGCTATTCGGCTGAGCCAAGCTGCGTCATTCTAAAAGCACTGGGATGCGTCGTATTAGCAACAATACGACGCATCCATGTGCCTTCCCCTGCACTGGCGCAGAATTGGCTGCCGTCATGTTGCATGGGTGCCTGCATTGTGGGGATGCCTTCCTGCACAAAAACAACAATTTATGACATTTTCCTCTTTCTAGGCATGCTGCAGAATGCAACATACATAAAAAAAGGAAAAAACAATGAGATATAAAAGTATTTCTCCTTGTTGCGCCACTCCTATACCTCCCCTGGAGAGGTGTAGGATTCTGATGCATTCCCAACTTTACAAAATGTTGTAAATCTAGAAATGAAAAGTCATGCAGGGCGACTTTACTTGGCCTTGTAACTACGAGCAAGCCCATTGCACAGCTGGTGAATGAAAAAATGTGACGCACCTGCATCGCAATGGGCTCGTAAATGAGGCCCTTAGTGTCTACATGCATGAACAATTAAATCTATTGTATAGTAAACGTTAGAATTTTAAAAAATACACATAGTAAATGATTTGGACAAGAGTCTTAATCTTTTTTTCAGACAAAGCACTGTTATATTGGCAATGTTTCAGAAGATTTCTTTTTTAAACTTTTATATAATACAAGGTCATGAGGTTTGAATAAAATATCAAATCTGTGTGTGCATGCTTTTGGAGCGTGTCTGTGTGTGTGTGTCTGTGTGTGTATGTGTGTGTACGCAAATGTATGGTGTACTCCTTGAAAATGGAGGAATTGCAAATATTTTCTCATTACATATCTTTTGGTTTCAGGTTTCATATTTTCACTGCTTTCAAGTAAAGTGAAATAACTCACACTAATTCATTAACGACTACTTCGCTCTGTACTATGTCCAAATAACAGTTGTATTATCATCATATTTTGCACAGTGTGGCACAGAAGAAAGTATGTCACCAAACGGACACAACACAGTTTTGAAAATAACTTCTTTCTATTGTTTTTATCTTAATTAAATATGTGAATTCTGACAACTGGGAATATACACAGTGAAATTTACCAAAATATGTGTCCTGATTGTAGCACTTAGACCAGATTTATTAACAATAAATCTCCGTTATATTTTATTTCCTTGTGTCAAATCTCCTGCATGACTCTTAAAATAATGTATAAATATGGATCTCAATTACTGCCAACAGGCATAGCCAAGGGGTTTTCTAAAATACAAATATTTTTGTTGTAGCATGTCACGGGCAAATCTGTCTTGGGTAAAACAGCTTTTGAAAGAAAGGACAACCATGGATAATATTTATTTAAAAATTGTAAGCACTTTTTAAAACATGTCATTTTGTTATATACTTTCAATGTTGTGCATTGTAAATGTCCTATATGTGTAATAAATAAAATGAATGCAGGTAGAAGTGCTGGCACTTACATCAATAAACTGATGTAATTTAATCTTCTCAAATATGTTTCTAATTACCTTCACAAGCAGAAATATGTTTTTAACTTTGTTATTCATAAATGACTTCCTACACCATGCTGCAGATACATTTGAACATATGGTTCTGCAATTTTCTTGATAACTTTTATGTGATCATAACTTAGTCACGTGCACATTACAGTGCCACCCAAAACGAAATACATTTCTTTCATGATCTACAACTAAACAAAAAAGAAAAATATCACATGTTTAAAATTGGTTGAGGGTTGAAGACATAGTTATAAAATGCAATCACATTTCTTCCGCTTAAAAAGAAGTTTCTGGTTTCACATTGGAGAAATTGTGAATTCAGTGAAAATATAGCATATATTTCTTCAATAAAACAGAATTTAAGCAATTTCTTTACCTTTTACATGTAGCGAAGTAAATCACTATACCCTTGGTTAAATGAAAGTCAAGTTATTCCTAGTGGGATTAAGGCCTTGCTTAAATCAGAAGCTTGTTTAAATTAATTGAAAGTTTGATTGATATCTTTCAACCTGACTTGTAATCAAGCCCTAAGACTGTTGGGAATCATATGCTAAATAATCAGAACACCTCTCTGATATTACAAAAAGTCATCACATTTTCATAAAAGTTCTAAAAGCCTTCATCTTCAGACACTATTTTGTCTACCAGCAGAACAAGAGTATGGTCACATTGTACAGCAAATGATTCAGCCCTTCCATTTCCGTCCTCTGTGCTCTTCTTCTCAAACCACAGAAGCACCAGCATCTTCTGACTAGAACAATCCAACCATTCATGGTGGTTTGCAACATTTGAACATTTGTACCAGATCACAACTGCAACAACTTTGAAACTGAGAGCTTACTATTTTATGACGAGCTGTGTTTGGATGTAAAGTCCCATGGAAGCCCTTCCGACCATAGATTGGGGAACAATGCAGCTTATTGTAACATGACCATTAGGTTTCCCCACTGTCACTCAGATATGCCAGCATTGAGTGATAGTGTGGAAAACAATTCCTTGCAGCTGGATATGCCACAGGACCACCACCTGCAGGAAATACACATCAGGCAGTGTGAAACTTTGCCATGGATGAAGTCAGACAACGTCACACTTCTTCATGCAGCATAAAATTGTCCAAGGCATTCACTGTTTGGATGCAGGGGTCTGACCAATGTTCTTACAATGGCAAAGTACAAGGTTGTCAGTGGATTGTTCTTGTTTGAGTAGAAAACGTACTTGAGCAGCAGCAAATCTACTCGAGAAGCAACCCTCTAACTGCGACCACCCGTGACCGCCCGTGTTAGAAAATGGTACTAGGGGACGCCAAACCTTGCTCGAGGTCCAATTTCTGGAGCATCATGGGAATAAATTCTGCCACACGATGATTGTCGGAATTTAGTCAGAACTCTGTGTTACAAAAGTAGCGCAAAGTCGCCGAATTCTACCAATGCTACATGCAAAATTAAACATTCCGCCCACCCCTAGCTGAAATCCCAAAAGTGAGCATACTGTGCCACTCGTAACCCTGTCCCACCAATGGGCTCATGCTAAAATGGCATACTCCACCTTATCACAAGATTCTAGCTAGACCATGCGCTTCCAAAAATGTAAATTTCATAACAATTCTGTCCACATGTTGGGGCTGCTTGGATTTTGGATATTGTGGTAGTTGAAACCCTGAGACTTGAAATTGAATATTTGTTATATTTCCTTTAGCTGATAGTATTAAGGAATACATTTCCTTTGCCAAGAAAGGTTATGAAACTGTGGAAACATTAGTTATGATGCATAATGTTCACTAGGGTGGGACACCAGAAAATGTTCTATACTTTCCACAAACTTTTATTTACGCCCCAAGGCATTCAACTGGTGCCAGTGCCTTGCTACTGCCCCCTCCATTCCTGTGTATAGCTCAGTGGCTTGATATTTACAGCCATACAGGGAATCACAGTATTTAAGGGATGTGATGGAAAGTGGGCAAATTATATAGGCGTATTGATTCAAACAAACGTTAGAAAAGGTAATTAACTTTGTCTTCCAATGAATAATAATTTCTTATCAAATGATAGATCTTTTTCGGATTCCCTTTGTAATGGCTACTACACTTGGTTGGGGCAATCACATAAAAGAGAAGAAGAATACTGCACTGATACTTGTACCGCTGATCTTCCAAATAAGGGTAATGACCTAGCATAAGAGCCTATCATTAACATGTTGCAAATGTATGTTGAGAATACCAAAGGTCCACTTTACAAACCTCCTTAGGAGACACTCCTCATTACAAAGCCATTGAGCAGCTCTTCAAATTATTGAAAATGCAAGAACACATCAATTGGTGCTTTTTTTTGCTGCTTCACAATATTCTTTGTTGTAAAGGGCGATCCCTCGAATTATTATTTGGTTAGTTACTGCTATACGTTTTGAAGATCCTCCATATGCAACAAACATCGAGCCCTATTCAGTAACTGTATTTGGTAATACGCCTACACCTAAGCTCCTACCCCACATAACTAACTTTCTGGTTTAAAATTGCCTTTCCTGATACCTTGGCTCCTTCATTCTCCCCAGCCATCACTATATTTATTTTTTACACCTTACCTGCCATTTTCCTACTTTTTTACTGTCCCCATTAGGACCCAGGCCTTCCTTCTTACCTTCTGCCCTACCTGCTTGTCTGATTTTGGCTTTCTATTTACAGACACTATGAATACAAAGCAGAACAAAATGTCCGGTAGTGTTTACTGCAGTAGTACTACTCATTTGCTAAAAATGCTAATCACTAAACTATGTGCAGAGGTCTCTGCCTCCACCTCTCCCATCTTTTATTTGCTGGAATCTCAAAACCAACTATGGTGATATCAGCACACGTACTTATACGTTTTAGTAGTGAATGTGTGAAGGACGGGGAAATATCTGGAAAATGGGGAACACTGTCTACAAAATTGTAGGGATTGAGGTAGGAAAAAGGAAGTGTTTAGGTTACGCTGAGGATAAAGAAATATTTATCCAGCCACAAAAGAGAAAGCCCATTCTTACTCACAAACTGAACTTCTAAAGTTACTACATCTAAAAAAGTAGTAAATGTACTCTAGTTCAGCCAGAAGTAAGTCCAGCACCACACATGGCCAGCTAGAAGTACTGCAGCATCCTCCATAGCAAATAATGGAGAGAGGGATTTAAAATAGAACCCCACGGATAATAATTTAAAAATAAATTCATTTCTTTTGTCTTTTCAAAAATATATCGAAATTCAATATAATATTAAAGAGTTATATGTAAATAACGAAAAAACTAATGTTTTTAAAAATAAATAAAGTTGAATTGATTTTATACATACTTTTTAATATTTTCAAAATAATAAAAAAAAGAATCATTTCATTTTAGGTGGGATTTTTTTTAAGTAAACCGTTAAAAAAAGAAATGTATTTGACTATATTTAAATGATTTAAATATTTAATTTAAATTCAGTTAATAGAGGTGTACATGTTTTTAATTTTGTTCTACATTGAAAGTAAATATTTAAAAAATGTATAATAATATACTATATTAATATATATAATATATAAGAAAAACTACATGTAGTAACTTTACACAGAGACATGTAAGTCTACACTTTGTAGTACATTTACACTGGAAAATGATGAACATCCAAAAGTACTATATTCACTGCAAAGTGTAAGAATAAATTTACATGTGTACATTTATTCAAACACAAATTAACGTGTAGGTGTAGACCCCATAGTTTTATATTTGATATTCATCTGTTTTCAAAAGGTCATGACCACGGGCCACCAGAGGATCTAGCCTATGCAACTTCAGGACTTTGTTGGTGGGATGATGGATTTAGGTGTACAAAGTGATATAGATGCTTTAGAAAAAGATAGTTTCTCTTTTAAGTCAACGTCTTTGAAAAGTCAACTGTATTTTAGCTGACAGAGACTGCTACTCACTCACAGAAACTGTCTTGAGAGTTAAAAGTAGTCAGATACTTGTACACAATAGCCATCAATTGAGGCAATATTAAGGTCAAGTTTCCTTGCACAGACATATGTAAAATGGATGGTTAGTTATTCACTACACGTTTCTAAAAACTGGGACAAATTGGATTACCCACAGTGAAAGTGACTCACCATGACAAATAAAGATGCTTTAACTTCAAAACAAAGAAACCCCATCTAAGGCACCGAGGCTTTGGGTAGCTCTCTCATCTGTTGGTTGTTTTTTAGTGTGTATACTTATTTATATAAAATAATTACCTGCAACATTGCACAAATATAACTCCGTCCAGTAAAGATCATGTTGACGTATATGTTTATTCAGTTTGCATCCCATAAAACATATTATAAAACATTACCTTATTGTTCACATATACATTGTCAGGACCAATATCTAATCAATAATTTACAACACTTCACCTACCCAAATATTTGAGGTCATTAGCTAATACAATACTTGTTGCTAATCAATTATACCAATTTAACCTGCCACCTCTCTTCACTCATTGAAACCCTATGCAATAATGAACAATTTTAAGTATTAAAAATGTTTTTTAGGTCCGCAATTCCTGGCGAAGGTGCAAAATGTCGATCAGACATAACAGCCTCTTAAAAGTGTAACCATGTTACTTATATTTCTGAAGACTGGCAGACTGATGTGCCATTTATTCTATCAGGCATTTCCGGGATGGGAGATTGAGGGTGGGGAACGGAGACTTTTGGTATTTGGTATTTGGTATTTGGTATTGAATTTATAGGGCGCGCAGCTACCCACAAGGGGTCTCCCGGCGCCAGTAGATTCATGAAGAACATCAATGAAGTTGTGCGGAGAAGAGCCAGGTTTTTAAGTCCTTGCGGAATTTGATGAGAGATGGTTCCAATTTCAGTGTGGACGGGAGAGAGTTCCATAGTTTGGGGGCAATACAGGAAAAAGAACAGCCGCCCATTCTGGACAGTTTGAAACGAGGGGTCCTAAAATTGCCCTGAGTGGACGATCTGAGAGTGCGAGAGGGGGAATAAGGTTGAGCAAGGGCCATGAGATAGCCAGGGGCGCGCCCTTGCTTGATTTTATGCAGAAAGCAGAGGGCCTTAAATTTGATTCGGTGAGTGATGCGAAGCCAATGAAGGTCATTGAGAAAAGGGGAGATTGAAGATTTCCACGGAACCTTACAGAGGAGGCGAGCTGCAGAGTTCTGTACCAGCTGAAGTTTTCGCTGCAGCTCCTGAGTGATGCCAAGATAAAGTACATTGCCATAGTCCAGGCGAGAGGTGACCAAGGCCTGGACCACCTGGCGTCTGGAGCCCTCTGGGAGCACCCCTAAGATTTTGCGTAGCCAACCTAAGATGGAAAAACAGGTGGCCGCTACCTTCACCACCTGCTGACGCATGGAGAGAGAGTCATCCACTATAAAACCGAGATTGCGGGCATGAGTCACTGGAACAGGTACGGGACCCATTTCAGCTGGCCAATGTAAAGGACCCCAGAGATGTTTTTGCTTACCTAGGATGAGCACTTCAGTTTTGTCTCCGTTTAATTTCAGGAGATTGGTCTGCATCCAATCAGCGACTCGCCCAAGTCCAAGTTTAAGAATGGAAGGAGAATTAGCAGCAGCAGAGGAGAGGGAGAAAATAATCTGGGTATCATCAGCGTATGAATATAAGGAGAGACCAGAGTCTTCAACGATGGAAGCGAGGGGCTTCACATAGAGGTTAAAAAGCAGTGGGCTCAACGAGGACCCCTGCGGGACCCCGTGAGCTGATGAGCGAACCGAGGAAGAGGAACCAGACGAGACCACCTGAAAGGTGCGATGGTCTAAAAACGAGGACAGCCAGTCAAGGGCCGAGCCCGACACCCCTGCAGATCTCAGAACTTTCAGCAGAATGGAATGTGAGACCGTATCGAAAGCGGCGCTTAAATCCAGAAGAATAAGCGCCGTAGTCTGGCCGTGATCGAGATGTAAACGAAGGTTCTCAGTGACCCCCAGCAGAGTGGTCTCAGTGGAAAATTGGGCGCGGAAGCCAGATTGGGAAGGATGTAAAAACCCAGTGGATTCCACGTGTGAAGTAAGGTGCAGGTTGACATGACGCTCAAGGATCTTAGAGAACGTGGGCAGTAAGGAAATAGGCCGAAAGTTGGCAAGAATTTTAGGGTCGGCGCCAGGTTTCTTCAGAAGGGGCACCACCAGAGCCCTTTTCCAATCGTCTGGAACAATGGCCTCCCTCAGAGATGAGTTAAGAAGTTCTTGGATAATCAGGAGAGCATCAGAAGAAAGTTGGCGAAGAATGTTCGGTGGAACAGGGTCCAAGGGGGAGCCTGAATTGACTTTGGCGAGACAAGCTGACAAAGAGTTAGCATCCAGCAGAGGCCATTTGGAAAGCAATGTGTGCTGAGCTGATGAAGTCAGTGGAACCTGAGTGAAAGGGTTGGACACATGGACGTGGGGGACAGAAGACAATGTGTTATAAATGGCTTCGACTTTAGATAGAAAGAAGTCGGCTATTTCATTGCATTGCGCTTCTCCAAGCACAGGAGGTGCGGGGGCAGTGTTAGAGCCAGCCAAATTCTTGACCATGGCGAATAGGGCTTTAGGTCGATTTATAGCCTTAGCAATTGACTGAGAAACAAAGAGTGCTTTTGCTTTTCGACAGGCTTGATGGTATAGCCTGAGTGCTGCACGATAGATTAATTTGTCATTACTTGAATATGATTTGCGCCAGAGCCTCTCCAGATGTTTGCACTTAGATTTAGCGATTTTTAAGGCATCGGTAAACCACGGAGCGGGGACGAGATGGGGGGTAGGTGGCCTGCGGCGCAATGGGAGGTGGTGATCTGTATTAGATGTAAGCCAATGTGACACTTCCTGAGCCAGAACATTACACTCGAGATTGGTGTCTGGGCAGCTGGCCATCAAAGAAGCATTAAAGGCCAGGATGTCAAGTTTAGACCAGGCTCTAGAGTGAAGAATCTTCTCGGGGGGAGGCGAATACCTGTTGACGTCAACAGGTAGTGTGAACTGGATGGCAAAATGATTGGACCAGTCAAGGGGAAGAGCAGGATAGGTACAGTCAAGCGGAATATTAGAGAGAACAGGGTCGAGTAGGTGCCCAGCCTGATGAGTGGGACCCTTGTTAAGTAGTATTAGATTGATGGCTTCACAGTCGGATAAAAGCGAGCCACTTAATCGATTTAGAGGGTCCTCTAGATGAAGATTTAGGTCTCCTACGATAGTAAAATTGGCTGCCTTCATAACAAAGGGGGCAATGTGATCTGTAAATGAGGTTAACCACTGTGTGGGTTTGTCAGGGGGACGGTAAATGAGTAAACCTGATAAGGTTAGTCGTGGAGAGAGCACTAGCTTGAAAAGTGCAGCTTCGCAATGAGGCACAGGGACAGCGTCCAGGGAGCCAAAATAGATGTCTTTAAAAATAATCGCGATTCCCCCGCCTTTACCGGTCGCTCTGTCTTGCCTGACAATAACATAGCCGGGAGGCAAGGCACGTGCAATGTCAGGACCGGAGATTGCCTGAAGCCAGGTTTCCGTCAAGAACATAGCATCAGGCTGGGTGGAAGATAAAAAATCGAAGATATGTTCACTGTGCTTAGGCAGGGAACGGCAATTAATACTCCAAAACTTGTAGGGAGAGGGACGTAATAGATGAGAGGAAAAAGAGGCAGTGGGAACGAAATTGCAGTGCGCGCATCTGAAGGGGGCCGGGTCAGAGCAGTCCAGCGAAGAACAGGAAGAAGAGGCTGTATTAAGGCTATAGAGCTTCGTCGGAGAATAAGATATTGAATAAACAGTGGAGGGACCCACAGGTGCAGAGTTTCGGGGCGCCGGGCGCCTCAGGACGCGAACGGGCGCAGACGGGCTTGCCTTTGGCGCGCCTTCGGCTGCGCCTGCCCGCTGCGCCGTCGGCGCTGAGTCTGCATTATGTAGGGGTTGAGGAGGGAGGGGCTAATCCCAGCGCAGGTGCGACCAGACCCTGGAACCCAGCAGCGGCAAGCCCAGCCTCCAGCGCCGTGAACGCGAGGAGTGGGCGAAGCAGCCGAGCAGGGTGAGTGCCAAAAGCAAGTTTAAAATAGAGAGTGCAAGCGCTAACTACAAAGATCAATTTCAATTTGTTTTTAAAACCAATTTACATTCAAACGCTCGAACCTCCGGCTTTCCGCCTCAGAGGGATGTTACAACAAATCTTTTTGAGACTGTTTTTAGACGGTCGAGGACACTGCCTCTGTCAACAAGGTTCGGGGGGCATTAGGCACAGCAGCAAAAAAAGAAAGAAAGAGAGAGAAATAGGGAGCGAGAGAGATTTGAAAGAAAGAGTCATACAAGAAAGAGGTATTAAGAGAGAGGGTCAATTTTAACATTTTAGTGGGGGCATCTGTTGACCTGAACACTAAAGACATTCTCCTCATTCATGATCAATTAAAGCTTTGATAGATTAACATCATCGGAGCATGAAATATATAATTTATGTCCTAGGGAGTCAAATATTTGCAAAGTGAGGACAAACCTCCTCCCTTTGATGCTTCATTTAATTGCAACACTGAAGTCTCAGTTCACTTGAAACAACCATCACTACTTTGATAAAAACATGAGGTGCTGTTGTTAGGTTGAATGGCAAGACCCAGAACTGTACGATACTACTACATATACTACTACAAAATACATAATGCCTATTAAACTGGTAGAATATACGTATGAAAAGAAGCATACATGTTCAAGGGATGACATTAAATAACTGTTATACAGAGATAGAAAAAAGTTCTAAACCAAATTATCTGAAGGCTAAGTAATGAGCTAATCTATCTAAGAGGGAGACGGTGCCCAAATGATGGTATATGCAGTAAAGAAATCTCATAAATTTTGGTAAACTGCATTTTCTGACTAAACATTAGGCTTGGGCGGAGTTTGTGAAGTTCTGCTACTCGGAACTCCGCGAAGTGACCAAAAAACTCTGCCGCGCTACACAGATTCCACAAGCAGTGCAGTGCATTAGGCTGCATCGTTTGCTCTGATTTTAAGCCCCGGGTATTTGCCCCACGCATGGAAAATCAGCACAAACGGCACTTTGGGTAGCGCAAGAGGGCACTTCTTCTTTCTGCTGCTCGAGTAGATGTTCTACTTAGGCGGCAGCTTCCTCAACATTAACGGAATGTTTCTCAACATGAGCGGTTGTGGTCATCCGTGCCTGCCTGTTTTGAGAAATCTCGCCAGAAGATGGTCTGGAGTAAGATTTTCCTTGCGAGGAAAAAACTCTACTCCGCTACGTGGAGCAGACGTTTTCAGAACTCCACGCGCTACGTGTAGCATGGAGTGGAAAAAACTCTGCAAACTCCGCTAGCGGAGCAGAATTTCACACCCAGGATATTAAACATGCAGTTCTTGACTAATATTATACTATTTATTTTGTGAATAATATTTTTGACAAGCTAAATTATATATTACATGTGACAAGGGAAGAAAGAGGGACAAAGGGCCTCCCCTGTGAATGTGGCAGTTTTGTTTGCAATGCATAAGGGGGTTGAGAGGAGGGTCTTTGGGGTTTTCTGGTGAATACTGCAGTTATTTGAGCAAGACAGTGGAAGAGGAAAGTGGAATAGCCAATGCACTCCACTGTCAGCAAGATATTTGTGTATGCAGATGACTGGCAAAAAGAGGGCCTGCGGCAATTTATACTAACACTCCATTTAGGTGCACATGTAGTGAACCCAAAACACTTTCTAATTCAAATTAATACTTTATATTTAACATGTTTACTAATTTAATAGTTTGCAAAGACAAATCATATTAAATTTAATCAACATAATGTTACGTTTAGAACCAAATATCAGGAAATTCGAAAAAATTATAAACGATGAAAAAGTGGTTATTGAAATCAAATATTAAGGCACCTACCTTTAGGTTAAATATATTGAGAGATATGTTTATAGGACTGGATTAATCTTAGAGAAAAGCGGAAAAAGGGTGAGTAAAATAATATAGTGTGGAAATGCAAGATCCCAAGAATTAGTTCATCATAGTGTGCAAGAAGAGCAATATATCTCCACCACATCCTTTCACAATGGAAAGATGGTACAACGCATTAGATTCACTAGAGAAGCTAGGGCTGAGGGTGATTTGTTTGTCAATGTTCCAGAACTTTTATTGACCTCACCTAAAACAGTGTTGAGACAATTTTATAACAGGCTTGACAAATACGTGTTTTTCTTATGTGCTGCTCCAGTCCAGGTTTTTTCTTTAAATCCAGGGACTGGTAGTGTTTGTTTGTTTTCTCTATTATTAAAAAGGGACTCCAAGCCCCAGAATTCAAAGGGAAAATATCTGGGGCAGAGCAGCACATCGGACATGGACCTGGGAAACTTGGCAGCTTTCCATACGTTACATAGCTCTCTCAATGCCATCTAGTTGTAAATATCTAAGTGTTTTTGGCCTTTATGGGATCATTTATCATTTGGCATTTTGGCCCGGTGCCAAATTTTATACTCCCTGTCATGGCGGTTGGTATTTTTCCATAGAAGAGCTCCCATCTCCTTGGCAGACACTCGCTAACGTGAAAAAAGGCAGTGGCCGTTAGTCCACCATGCCATGTCAGCATGGCAGATGTGTCATTACAATTGAGAGTGGAGGTCAATTTCCAGAATCTTCTTAACTCGTCACTGACTCCCTTTCTATCACCCCAAGGGCAGTATTTAAAACAGGTAACCTGCAAAACTGCCATGTTTGCAGTGCTGCCCTGGGAAAGTGATGTCAGCAGAAGTGAAATATGATGGGGTGACTTAAATCAGGCAGCCCATCTGATGCTATTTCGGTTTAACTATTTTTATTAATTTTCCAACTCATATACCATTGCCTATATTCTATCAGCCTGCCAGGTACAGAATAGGAAAAATGTACAACTTCCCAAATCCAACCCTCAGTGCTATATCCGTGCCCCACAGATGATATGCATTGAGAATAAAGGAGGAACCCTAAGGGAGAGTGAGATCTGTCCTTTGATGTAAATGTAGATGCGATTGTGCATGGCAGTGCCAATATGCTAAAGTCTGATATAGGGTAATGTTTGGGATATTTCAATATGAGTCTTAAAAACCTTGGATATCATAGGCATGTCAATTCCCTATACTCACAGGATAAGAGTGAAATAATTGGTGGGCATTCTAGTTGCTAAGACCTATGACCGTGGTTCACCAACATTGTAAAATGTTCTCAATTTCCAGGGTTTCCCAAAGTCTGTTCAGCAAGGAATTAGTCGTTGGTGTGGTTTGCTGTTCCCATCCAATCAGTATAACTTGTATGCTAGTTACTAAAGTGACTGCTTGCCTTTCTTGGGTTTATAGAATGTACCTTCAGGGAAGGCTAAGCCCAAAGGAACCTCTCCTGGTTCCTTTGGTATTTGTGCATCAAAGGCTTTATATATTTAGATTGTGATCTCTTCCCGGTGTCCGTTCAACTTGGCAAAACACCAACACGAGTGCAAAATAGTCTCTGGCTCCACATTTCTGCCAATGTAGGTTTCTATTGGTGTGATCCCACTTCACTATTTTATCTGGAGTCCTATACCAATGTGTGAGAATTTTATATTGGGTCTTTCTCATCTTGGTAATCTAAGCATAGATATGTGCTCCGTGATATAGCTTTTCCCATTCCATATGAGAGATAGGTATCCTGAGCTCATTCTCCCATTGCTTCTAGCCTGGAGTTTTTTTCTATGGGACTTATTCTATCCATCTTCTGTCACCATGGGATGTATGACTAACTGTGTAACCTTATTTAGGAAAACAGCTCTGTTATTGTGTTGTTTTTAAAGGGTTTTAACAGACTAGTTACAAACAAAGATCCCCCCAGAACACATCTGTACTCTCTCTACACTGTAAGTATTTCCTGTCTAGCGTTATGGAACAGGTCAGAGTTAAAATAGATAGGTATGAGGCAAGTAGTTTATTATATAATGTGTCTGTGCAACCTCACCATGTAATAAAGGCACAATTCCATATCAGGACCGTTCAGGTTCATTTCTGAAACCTTAGCTCAGTCCTGGATTGCTGTGGCTCAGAGCAGTCAGGCCTTATCAAAGAGACAAGTGTAAAGCATTAAGGAGTGCCAAAGCAATTGAATAAGAAGAGAATGCAACACAATAAAAATCTGACACAAATTTATAACAACAGCTTATGTTTTTTATATTTAAACAGAGAACTCAATGGCAACAATTCACTAGAGGGTTCTGGTGATATGAATTTTTAAAGAAACAATAAATTCCAACTCTTCACTCAGCGCAATAAATCACTGTAATCTACCATGGCATGTGGTTTAGGGTTAGCCATGACAAGTAACTTGAAAATGGCTATAAAAGCACTCTTGTGAAGACCAAGCCAGTCACGGGGACAAATAAGATCTATTTGTACAGTCACCTCACAGTTAAAGCAGTCTCCAGTCCAGTTTCAAGTTCTATGAGCAAGCCGCCCTATGGCAATGGTCCTGATGCAAGAGATCCAGGATGCTGATGATGGTAAATGATGCCGAGCCAGTGTTGGGGTCTTCCCGTGGCCACCTACTGGTCCATGAACATGAAAGGGTGACTTGGCCTCCAGGGTCATTGTACCACAAAGTCTGTGTGAAGTCCAGTCAAAAGACAGTTGCCCCTGGTCTTCTGGTCTCCACTTACAGTGAAACTGGTGGTTCCCTTCAATTGGCACTAACATACTTATTGGGTGACCAGGCTGCACTCTGATGACTCTCCAGGGTCCACAAGAGTCTCGTGCAACTTCTAAGGGTTAGGGTGCACTTCGGAAGTCGTTGGCCATCAGCCTTTCCTGGCTACTGTCTCTCCAAAGCAGGCTTCTTTAGATTTTATGGCCCTGTGGCTTTAAGAGGGAGTCAGCCAACTGACTTTGTGTCACATTTTCTGTCTGGGGTGCAGGATTATTTTTCCTGGAGTGAGACCCAACAGGTACAGTCCTTTCTTTGCTAGCCCAAGGTGCAGCAGGTGCAGACCATTCTTTGGTGCAGCCTGTCTTTGCTGGGTTAAGGGAACAGCAGGGAACACCTTCTTCATTCCTCTTTCCAGTAGAGACATGATCTGAGGACTGGGTGCAGGGGGACCACTTTTATGCCATTCCTTGCCTCCAGAGATGTGGCGACTACTAGACAATAGGCGACTGGGTCCCTTCCAACCTTTAGACGAATTTTAGCAAAGACTAGCATATGGCCAGAATGACCCATTCAGCCCACTCCCAACATGGTAGAACTGTTCTCTTGGTGTGTGGAATTTACTGTCAGGATATGTAAAGTTATTAAAACACATGTCCATCTTTTTAATATAATGCACCCTGCCTTTATAGCTCAGTAGGACTGCCTTTGGGGTGAATTATAAATATTAAAAAGGAAAGATTGGCCATTGGAATAATTTTAAATTGCTAAATTGCCTTAACAGTTTAAAACCATTCTAACTGTTTCCAGTGGCAGTCAGAGTGTCATGTGTCCATGAGGGACACTTAACTTACCCTAGGTAGCCCTTTTATGTACCATACAATGGGAAGTAAGTTAACTTATGCCAATTGGGGATAAGCCAATTAAACACACCTTTTATTGGTTAGAGCACATGCCCTGAGGTCTGGTCAGCAGGGCCCAGTGCATCATAGAGTCATTACACCAGCACAAACTCCAGCAACAACAGGGCAAAAACCTGTGGTAGGGCTTGTAAAAAGGGAAAAGCCTTACAGTACATGTTGAGGGGGAAAGATGTGAGAGATAGGCTATAACTAGCTTTGTCCCAAATTGCCACTTGAGCCCTAGTCATAGGTAAAAAATAGAGCCCCAGCGTTTGTGTGACCTCTGTTTCCAACTTGCAAGAGTGGTACCAGCAATAAAGTGGTCAACAAAGTAACACTGTTTAGTTTTTTCCAATTGACCCCATTCCACCACAATTCTAAGCTGAGCAGTCTGAAATAATGATTAGAGGAATGGGACTGCAGGTCCTCCCAGCATTGCAACTCTATATCTTGCTTGCTACTTTTGGTGCCTTGTAAATGAAGCAATTAATTATCTGTCGGAGTAGCCTAAGGGCCATATTTTTCAAACTTTCATGCAGTGCAAGGCAGCAAGACACCTTGCTGCTCTGCTCTGTGTGAAAGAGGGAGGGCAAGAGTGCACCATATCTATCAAGATATGGCGCATTCATGTCCTCTGCCTGCGCTGGTGAACAATTAGCAGCCTAGCACCAACACAGCATCCTTGCACCACGTTGCAAGAGTACCTGTGTTGTAGGCAGGATTGTTTTTGTGCAGAAAGCGACACCTTCCTAAATACAATCCTCAGAGGCATTTTCCTCTTTCAATGTGTGCTGCAAAATGTATCTACACCCACTCCTCATGTGCATCCATCCTGGGCACAGTGATGGGTGCTGATGTTGTCCGATATAGAAGGAGAAGGGATGAACCTCACGTTCCCATGTCCTCTTTACTGCTCTGCTGCCATGACCTATGATCATCTGATACTACTTAAGTGGGGAATCAAGTCTACAAATCGATGTTTCTGATGGCAGAGTTGTTGATTTCTCCACTGTGACAGGTTAGCAGTCCTGTCCTTCTCCCGGCGAGAGGCCGGAAGGGTTGCATCTACACCCTCGGACCAGGTGTGGCCCGAGCTATAAATAAAGACGGGAATGATCGCTCATTGTCATTGGCCCACTAAACACAGTATTGCCTCTGTGTATTATTATCACCCCCATTGCTCGATCCATGGGGTCTGACCATAGCCCTCTCACCTCACAACACTGGCGATGAGGCGCAGACAGGCCCACCGGCCAACAACTGCGGAGGTCACCGTCCGGTGGTATCCACAAGTCAGCAGCTGCGGGAAAGCCGCCTGAGTCCTGCGCACAACGACAGTGCAATCGGAGGCCGGAGACGTCGTCACCACGTGATCAGCAACCACCCCAGGATCCAGAGCAGGTAGGATCGGCCTTCACACGCCGATCACCAGCCCACTGCGTTCTGTCCCCAGAAGTCACCCTACCATGTGCGAGCTCCTCCAGAGTGACCCGGCCCAACAGAGGCAGCCGACCCAGCGTGATCAGAGATGCCCGGCAGAGCGCCATGCGCAAACATGGCTGGGATGAGAAGTGCTGCCAGGCCATGCGCAGGGAAGAGACCCTGTGTTCACAAAGGGCAGAAGCGGCCTAGGGTGAAAAGAAATAAAAGAAAAAACAATCATTGGGCACTGCACGCACAGTAAATCCCCCCCAAAAATACAGGGGAAAAACACAAGGAAAAGCCAAAGGACAGGGGCGCGAATAAGCATACAAAGACATCCACAAAGAGAAAATAAAAGCGCCCAAAGGCAGGGGACAGGGTTAAACAAAGAATAGCATACACAAAGCCCAGGTGAGGGTGTCAGTGCCCACAAAGGTCCACACCCCGACGACATGTGGGAGGAAGAGAATGCAGCTCTGCAACCCAGCTGCATTATAATGCAGCATGCCCTTACCGGCGTACTACCCCCATTTAGTGAGCTCACCGATCTCACCACAGTATCCCCACGGTGGAAGACGTGCTTAGGACACCTGGAGAATTACTTTGTGGCGACAAGGGAGATGGAAGGTGTGGTCAAACGGTCATTACTCCTCCACTATGCAAGAGAAGTTTACCTCCTGTTCAAACATCTTACAAACACAGGAGCACCCACTGATTATGATGCCACCGTAGCACCGCTCAACAAGCACTTCGATTCACAGTTGAACCCCGATTTCGAGTGGTTCAAACTATGTCTAGATGGACTTAGCCCTCACCCGAGCACCAGAGAGAAGCGTAGCCGTCGCCCTCTGCGACTTCCCAAATCATTTTGCATCAGTGTGCCCGAAGAAGAATCAAAGGCGAGACAACTGGAGCGACAAGCCCATGAGGAAAATGGTGTGCCAACCGTCAAACACCACACTCACGCCAGTGAGCAGCGCAAAGGGAAACGTGCAAGCCTCATATAGAGTTAAAGACACATCCACAGAAGATGAAGACGAGGGCGAAATATACCTAGCCTCTTTCACCCAGGGACTAAAGAAGCAGAGAAGGCCCCAGCATACGTGTACAGTGAAGATAGCGGCGTCAGGCGTGAAAGCAGTCATCTACACCCGGGCCTCCGTAAACGTCATGGGGTCCAGCAATACAATCGACTACACCCCAGACCCATGCTAGTACCCTCCAAGACAAAAATCTTCACCTACGGCAGTCAATCACCTCTGCCCCTACGAGGTAAGATGACCATACCGATCCAGTCGGAAGACCACGAAATTGTCGCAACTGTCCATTTCATCAACCAAGATGCTGACACACTACTTAGCAGTCATGCAGCAGAAGACCCAGGCCTGGTGACTTTCGTGAGAAGGGTGCAAGCTGACCAAACAGGTGAACTACTGGAACAATTTCCTAGCCTCTTCGAGGGCCTAGGGTGTATCAAACAACCGGTACAAAAGGGGGGTGGTGATGGATGGAGCATCAGAACCAATCAAAAACTCACACTCAGTCAACAGATCTGGGTTTGATCCATCACCGTTCTTTAGCCCAATCTGCCACCCCAGTTCAGACATGGCCAAATGCAAATCAGTCTGACCCTGTGCCTCATGGGAACAGTCCAGCCCGAACTGCCAAACCATGCCTTCCCTGGACCGGAAACAAGCTTCCTAGGACCGGTTTCTGGCATTTCAGCCGTCTTCAGCCAGGCTTGCTTGAATCCAGTGGCAAAGTGAGCAAGGGACTCACGTCTGAGCATACCCTGCCAACTTATGGCGAACAAAGCGGTACAAAAGGGGGTGGTGATGGACGGAGCATCAGAACAAATCAAACACTCACACCCAGTCAACAGATCTGGGTTTGATCCATCACCGTTCTTTAGCCCACTCTGCCACCCCAGTTCAGACATGGCCATATGCAAATCAGTCTGACCCTGTGCCTCATGGGAACAGTCCAGCCCGAACTGCCAAGCCATGCCTTCCCTGGACCGGAAACAAGCTTCCTAGGACCGGTTCAGCCGTCTTCAGCCAGGCTTGCTTGAATCCAGTGGCAAAGTGAGCAAGGGACTCACGTCTGAGCATACCCTGCCAACTTATGGGAACCCCCCTTTTGTACCGCTTTGTTTGCCATAAGTTGGCAGGGTATGCTCAGACGTGAGTCCCTTGCTCACTTTGCCACTGGATTCAAGCAAGCCTGGCTGAAATGCCAGAAACTGGTCCTAGGAAGCTTGTTTCCGGTCCAGGGAAGGCATGGCTTGGCAGTTCGGGCTGGACTGTTCCCATGAGGCACAGGGTCAGACTGATTTGCATATGGCCATGTCTGAACTGGGGTTTCAGAGTGGGCTAAAGAACGGTGATGGATCAAACCCAGATCTGTTGACTGGGTGTGAGTGTTTGATTGGTTCTGATGCTCCGTCCATCACCACCCCCTTTTGTACCGCTTTGTTCGCCATAAGTTGGCAGGGTATGCTCAGACGTGAGTTCCTTGCTCACTTTGCCACTGGATTCAAGCAAGTCTGGCTGAAGACAGCTGAAATGCCAGAAACCGGTCCTAGGAAGCTTGTTTCCGGTCCAGGGAAGGCATGGCTTGGCAGTTCGGGCTGGACTGTTCCCATGAGGCACAGGGTCAGACTGATTTGCATATGTCCATGTCTGAACTGGGGTTTCAGAGTGGGCTAAAGAACGGTGATGGATCAAACCCAGATCTGTTGACTGGGTGTGAGTGTTTGATTGGTTCTGATGCTCCGTCCATCACCACCCCCTTTTGTACCGCTTTGTTCGCCATAAGTTGGCAGGGTATGGTCAGACGTGAGTCCCTTGCTCACTTTGCCACTGGATTCAAGCAAGCCTGGCTGAAGACGGCTGAAATGCCAGAAACCGGTCCTAGGAAGTTTGTTTCCGGTCCAGGGAAGGCATAGCTTGGCAGTTCGGGCTGGACTGTTCCCATGAGGCATAGGGTCAGACTGATTTGCATATGGCCATGTCTGAACTGGGGTGGCAGAGTGGGCTAAAGAACGGTGATGGATCAAACCCAGATCTGTTGACTGGGTGTGAGTGTTTGATTTGTTCTGATGCTCCGTCCATCACCACCCCCTTTTGTACCGCTTTGTTCGCCATAAGTTGGCAGGGTATGCTCAGACGTGAGTCCCTTGCTCACTTTGCCACTGGATTCAAGCAAGCCTGGCTGAAGACGGCTGAAATGCCAGAAACCGGTCCTAGGAAGCTTGTTTCCGGTCCAGGGAAGGCATGGCTTGGCAGTTCGGGCTGGACTGTTCCCATGAGGCACAGGGTCAGACTGATTTGCATATGGCCATGTCTGAACTGGGGTGGCAGAGTGGGCTAAAGAACGGTGATGGATCAAACCCAGATCTGTTGACTGGGTGTGAGTGTTTGATTGGCTCTGATGCTCCGTCCATCACCACCCCCTTTTGTACCGCTTTGTTCGCCATAAGTTGGCAGGGTATGCTCAGACGTGAGTCCCTTGCTCACTTTGCCACTGGATTCAAGCAAGCCTGGCTGAAGACGGCTGAAATGCCAGAAACCGGTCCTAGGAAGCTTGTTTCCGGTCCAGGGAAGGCATGGCTTGGCAGTTCGGGCTGGACTGTTCCCATGAGGCACAGGGTCAGACTGATTTGCATATGGCCATGTCTGAACTGGGGTGGCAGAGTGGGCTAAAGAACGGTGATGGATCAAACCCAGATCTGTTGACTGGGTGTGAGTGTTTGATTGGTTCTGATGCTCCGTCCATCACCACCCCCTTTTGTATCGCTTTGTTCGCCATAAGTTGGCAGGGTATGCTCAGACGTGAGTCCCTTGCTCACTTTGCCACTGGATTCAAGCAAGCCTGGCTGAAGATGGCTGAAATGCCAGAAACTGGTCCTAGGAAGCTTGTTTCCGGTCCAGGGTAGGCATGGCTTGGCAGTTCGGGCTGGACTGTTCCCATGAGGCACAGGGTCAGACTGATTTGCATATGGCCATGTCTGAACTGGGGTGGCAGAGTGGGCTAAAGAACGGTGATGGATCAAACCCAGATCTGTTGACTGGGTGTGAGTGTTTGATTGGTTCTGATGCTCCGTCCATCACCACCCCCTTTTGTACCGCTCTGTATCAAACAACCCCCTGTAAAGCTACATATTGATCCTTCGATGACACTAACATCTCTCCGCCATAGTCCAGTCACGTTCCACCTTCAGCCACTGGTGGAGCAGGAATTACAGAAGCTTGAAGACCAAGGAGTGATCGATAGAGTGTCGGAACCAACCCCCTGTGTGTCCCCTGTGGTTATCGCAGAGAAACCGAGACAACTGGGTAATATCAGACTATGCATAGACATGCGCCTCCCCAACAAGGCCATCCAGAGAGAGCGCCACATAATCCCAAAGACAGATAGCAGAGTGGCAGACGTCAACGGATCACAGTGGTTTTCTAAGTTGGACCTAAATACAGGGTACCACCAACTAGCCCTGGACGAAGAGAGCAGGTATATTACAACATTCAGCACGAATCTGGGGCTGCGGCGCTACAAGCGCCTCAATTTTGGGACATCCTCAGCTGCAGAGGTGTTCCAGGAATCCATACTGGAAATCCTGACGGGGCTGCCACGGGTTCAAAATGTCAGTGATGATATTCTCATTTACTCCCCCACAGCAGACGAACACTAGCGACATCGCCGAGGCACCCTCAAATGCCTCCAAGACCACGGAGTCACTCTACACCGGGAGAAGTGCGTATTCTTCCAACAAGAAATAGAGTTATTCGAATATGTCTTCAACCAAAAGGGTATCCAGGTACACCCACGAAAATCTCAAGCCATAAAAGACGCACCTCCCCCTCCACAACACTGTCGTAAGTACGGAGCTTCCTTGGGATGGTCATGTACTGTAGCCGTTTCATTCCCGACCTTGCCACCATCATGGAGCCACTGATGAACCTCACACAAGGAGACATCAAGTGGAAACAACAAGAGGAATCAGCATTCCGGAGAATCAAGAGCGCTCTCATTGACAACATTACCCTAGTGTACTTCGACCACGCCAAGCATACGGAACTCCTCGTAGATGCCAGCCCAGTGGGCCTAGGGGCGGTATTGGCACAGTAACAAGAACCAGGAAGATGGGCAACCCTGGTATTTGCCAGCAAGTCTCTCACGCCCTCTGAAGCACACTACACCCAGATAGAGAGGGAGGCTCTAGCCATAAAGTGGGCACGCAGGCACTTCCACCTTTACATCTGCGTCCAGCCCTTCAAGGTCATCACCGACCACCAGCCGCTGGTACCCCTCTTCAGATGATCAGCACCTCATCCACCCCTTCGGATAAAGCGTTGGGCCATCTGTCTGCAGCAGTACCAGATGGAGGTGATCTATCGACCAGGCGCAAAGAACCCGGCAGATTTCCTCTCCCGACCCAGAAAGGCTACAGGAAATCAAAGCAATGGAGGAAATGGAGGCGCACATCAACATAATCTCTGCGGCTGCATGCCCTAAAGCCCTAACCCTAGCGGATATTGCACAAGCAGCTGAAGCTGACCCAGTCATTGTCAAGGTACGCAACGCTGTCCAAAGGGGAGAGTGGCAAAACTTCCTAAGGGACACCAACGACTGGTCAGGAGAAAGAACATCTCACCAAGATGTGGAGAATACGGAATGGGCTAAGTGTGACCCAGGAGGGAATCCTGCTGCGGGGGTCCCGCATTCTGGTCCCGGCAACCTTACATTATCATTCCACCCAACTGGCCCACGGAGGACACCAAGGGGCCATGAAGATGAAAGCCAGGATGAGAGAAAAGGTCTGGTTCCCAGGGCTGGGGGAACAAGTGGAAGAAATTGTGAGATGGTGTCCAGCCTGCCAACTGACCAGCGCGCCAGAATGCCCAGCGCCCATTCAGACAGAAGAGCCCGCGAAGACACCATGGAATAAAATAATTATAGACTTCAGGAGTTTTCTGGATGGTCGGACGACACTATTTCTAATGGACAGTTATTCAAAATACCCGGTGGCTGAAGTCATCAGCTCCACCACATTCACCCGAGTAGCCCCCGTGTTGAAGAAAGTATTTGCAATGTTCGGATGCCCCGATGAAATCAAGAGGGATAGTGGACCTTCATCCGAGGACGGGAGTTTCAAGAGTTTATGCAGTTCCATGGAGTAAGACACCGTCGGATCACCCCCCCCCCCCCGGTGGCCGCAAGCAAATGGAGAAATAGAAAGGTTCATGCGGACACTCAATAAAACGCTGCGGATAGCAGTCTCTGAATGCACAGACCCAGCACGCCAACTACAACTGTTTCTATGGGATTACCGAAGCACACACCAAAGCCCCACCCAACGAGCGCCCTGGACGCTCATGTTCAATGGACCACGGAGGGACACCATCCCTGTGTGCCCTGGCTTGACACCCCAATGTACAACCAAGAGAAAGCCAAAGAGCGGAGAGAGCGACAGAACAGAGCAGCCAGCCACAAGAGAAGAGCCAGGCATCGCAGTTTGCAACCCGGGGATCGAGTGATCATCAAGGACAGGAGGCCTGGGGGAAAGTTCCAGACTCCATATGAACCAGATCACTGGACAGTGAGAGATATACAGGGAAATATGGTGACGGTGGAGAAATGGTGACCAGGAATGTCTCCTGGTTCAAAGAAGTGGAAGGGGAGCCTTTGACTCCAGTTAGAGAAAACGACACAGCAGTGAGTGAGGGAGAGCCAGGGGATGACAAAAGCAGCTGGCAGGACGACCAGGCCGGGAATGATGGACCCTGATGCGGCTGGGTGGCCCCGTTTGGCCGAGGTCAGCACCCCAGGTACCGTCTGTGAGAAAATCCCCACCCAAGCTCTCGCCTGAGAGATTTTGCATGCTACACCACGAGCCACTGTCCGAAGATAAGAAAAAGAGACTGAGTTGAGATGGGATGTGACAGGTTAGCAGCCCTGTTGTTCTCCCGGCGAGAGGCCGTTAGTGTCCCACCTACACCTTCGGGCCAGGCGTGGCCCGAGGCTATGAATAAAGACGAGAATGATCGCTCGTGGTCATTGGCCCACTAAACACAGTATTGTCTCCGTGTATTATCACCCCCACTGCTCGATCTATCGGGTCTGACCATATCCCGCTCACTTCACAACATCCACTATTAGGTCATCGGGCATTTCTCAGAGAGGCAGGAAGGATGAGGGCCGGCTTTGCAGCGGTGGGGGGGGGGTGTTGCAGCGGTGCTGCATTATGGGCCCCATTAACAAAAGCAGCAGTGCTTCACACTTGCAACCCCTCACAACCCCACACCCTTGGGGGCTGGTCCGAAAAAATTGCTAGGGCTGCTTTGGATTCCCAGTCTGGCCCTGTCCACAATCGTCAACACCACCTACCGCCACATCCCAAATGTGCAGGTGGTAAAAGGAGTAGGGAAGATAAAATATCTGCCATATTCTGGAACGTCAATCCACCGTGCTCCTCTAAAGGAGGGAATGAAATGCAGTTGTTGCACTCTGAAGTCTCTCCTTCGCAGATAGAGCTACGGTGTGCTAGACTAACGCGCCAGATAGACACAACACATTGCAAGATGCTTTCCTGAAATGTGTGACTAGTTTGTTTAAAATGTTTATGACATTCTGTGTTATGCTCTTAAAAGTAAGATCTTTGATATTACAACCTTTCGGTTTTAGATTGTATGTTCTTCATATGTTTTTGGTTAGATTTTGTTACAAATTATACACTGGGCTGCTGAAACTCTCTGCCAAGTATACCATCTTGAATTGTTTTCCACAAACGTTTGCAGAAGCGCATTGTCTTAAATATGCATCCGTTTTCCTTTTTCCATTTTATGGATTGAGGAATACAATGAGGAAAACACTTTATTACATTCTGCCCTGAGCAAATTTTCAGGTTGTAATTGATCTTTCTGAAAAAAAACAATCTAGTGAAAAAGGTAACGATTAACCTATTCCTTTGACCCGGTTTCCTGGAAAATGTCAAGATAAATGGCTTTTAGTAAACTTTTAAATTCATCTCGGTGAATCCCTTTTCGTCAAAAAAAGTGTCTGTTACCAAGTTGGCATTTGCCAAAGGATATTTTTACTATTCTTTCATTGCAGCATCACGATCACCTACCTTCTCCTCACACTACTATGTTTTTTTCATGCGTAGGTTCACGTTTTTTCGATCGGGGTGACACCTGAATCCTCCCTTCATCTTTATGACTCTTTTTCCACAGGAATCTATTACTAACCTCTTCATGAATAGCTGTAGCCCCCTCTCACCCATCACCTCCCTCGTACTGTCTGTTTTATTTCATTTCTTAAGTAGGTTGGGTCTCAACTGTCCCTAGCTCCTACCCCACTTCCTCAAATTTCACTTTTTGGTTTTAAATTGCCTTTCCTGATACCTTGGCTCCTCCATTCTTCCCAGCCTTTATTTTTTTTCTTTACACCTCACCTGCCCTTGTCATCCTATTTTACTCTCCCCAGTAGGACCAAGGCCTTTCTCATCCCTTCTTTTTCCTTCTTACCTTCTACCCTTCCTGCTTTTCTGTTTTCGTGTTTCAAAGCAAACCAAAATGCCCTGAAGTGTTTACTAACGTTTCGTTTTGCTCTTGGTGCCTTGTGCTTTTTTCTACATTTTTCAAATCCTGGATTCATATCATGGGTCTGTCATCTTTCTTCCCACCATTTTGGCTATGCAACAAAATGGCTGTCTCCAAAACAGTCTTTCAAGATTTTGATTCAACTATTCATTGGTTTGGTAATTCTCAGAATTAGATCTGGCATCCTTGGCGTGGTTCTCCTCCAACGTTTTGCCTGCAACCCTCCTGTTTTCCTGAATTCATTTTTACAGGCATACTTTACCACTGCTAACCAGTTCTAAAGTACTTGTGCTCTCTCCTTAAAACATAGTGAGATTAGCTTACACCCAATTGGCCTATTTAATTTACTTGCAAGTCCCTAGTAAAGTGGTACTGCATGTGCCCAGGACCTGTAAATTAAATGCTAGTAGCGGACTTGCAGCACAGATTGTGCCAACCACTTAAGTAACACTTTAAACATGTCTCAGACCTGCCAGTTTTAAACTGCCATTTTGACCTGGGAAAATAAGCTTTTTGCTAGTCCCAAACCTTCCTTTTTCACACAAATAAGTTACCTCTAGGGTTGGCCCTGAACAAACCAGAGGGCAGGGTTCAGTGTAGTTAAAATGTTGGACAGGTATTTTGAAGTTTTATATGTATTGGCAGTAAAAAAAACTCCTACATTAGTTTTTCACTACTGCAAGCTCTAAATTTCCCGTAGCATAACATTGGGTTACCTTATTACATTTAATAAGGGATGACTTTCAATTGGGAGTAGGTCGAAAGCTCGGGATTGGTGTCTAAAGAATTGTAACTAACAGCCCTCCTTAATGGAAAAGTTAGGTTTTTAGTCACAATTCTAAAACTGCCACTTTTAAAAAGTTGGCATTTTCCTATCCTATCAAGAACAAAGGGAGAGCTAGGGACAACAAGGGGGGGTTGTGTCCATATCCCCTGGAATTAGATAAGCTTTGTCAAAAGAGGACACGCCCAGTGTGGTATGGTACGGTCAAATGAAGCAAATGTTTGGGAACCCACCAGGTGGGTTAAAAGACCCCTCACACACCAACCTGGTTGGTGTCATGCTTCATCATCGGGGCCCCAACCGGGTGGCTGAATGCCTCCCGGTTGTGCTGCGACGCCTGACTACAGCGGAGCTGGTGTAGTGCAAAAGTGTGATGTGGTGATAATTTAAAAAATACCGCTGAGAATCCTTACCATAGAAAAATTTATTATTGGCGGCTCAGGGTATTGGTTAAAAGGATATGTGGTGCAACTAAATGGAGAAGTAATTATCTATTAGTTGACTATGTGGTGGGTCTACATGTTTCAGCTCTCTAGTAAAAGTAATGAGGAGCTTTCATCAGGACCAGTGAGAAGTGAGTGGCAAAAGGTGTAGTGCCACGTGGTGAAAAAAATAAAAATTGGGTTACCTACACACTCACTAAGGTGTGTGGAACGCGGTGTCAACACATTAGCGGACACTTGGCGCAAACCTGTGGAAGAAAAAACAAGACAGCACACAATACACATTTAACATTGGTGCACTGGATGGCAGGCGACATACAGATAGTTTTAATGTGCCGTGAAATATCAAACCTGTCTTCAATGAGCGTACCGTGAGTGACACACATACCTATGAAGTGTATCATGCTGCTATGCAAAGGAGCGGAGGCAAGACCATTAGGAATGCTAGATGATGCGTAAAAACGTTCTGTGGACTAAGGGTGCCAAGTGGTAAATACCGCGGCACTATGTGGGGCTATATGTGAAAGTCATACGAACAGCCGCCAAGTGATATTGCTGGCAATGATTGCGGAACCTCAGAATGAGGTATGTACACAGTGAGGGGCCGAGGGTGCGCTAAAAGTGAGGGGCTGCATGGAGCCTCCAAGCGCTGTAGAAGATTGCTGGGCACAGACTCAATAAGACAATGCGCAAAAGTAGCAAGTGGAAAGGTAATTACACTATGGCTGAGTGAAGGCGCTGTGCAGGAAGCGGGAGGGGGGCGCTTCTTACAACAGAACTGTGGGTAAAAGAAACAAGTTTAGAGAGCGAGGCTGGCAGGAATGGGCTGGTGCAAGGCGATGGCAGCTTCACAATCAAGTAAGGTGTCTCCTATTTGCTCTAGCAGGATACCAGCCCATTCCTGCCAGCCTCGCTCTCTAAACTTGTTTCTTTTACCCACAGTTCTGTTGTAAGAAGCGCCCCCCTCCCGCTTCCTGCACAGCGCCTTCACTCAGCCATAGGTTCCGCAATCATTGCCAGCAATATCACTTGGCGGCTGTTCGTATGACTTTCACATATAGCCCCACATAGTGCCGCGGTATTTACCACTTGGCACCCTTAGTCCACAGAACGTTTTTACGCATCATCTAGCATTCCTAATGGTCTTGCCTCCGCTCCTTTGCATAGCAGCATGATACACTTCATAGGTATGTGTGTCACTCACGGTACGCTCATTGAAGACAGGTTTGATATTTCACGGCACATTAAAACTATCTGTATGTCGCCTGCCATCCAGTGCACCAATGTTAAATGTGTATTGTGTGCTGTCTTGTTTTTTCTTCCACAGGTTTGCGCCAAGTGTCCGCTAATGTGTTGACACCGCGTTCCACACACCTTAGTGAGTGTGTAGGTAACCCAATTTTTATTTTTTTCACCACGTGGCACTACACCTTTTGCCACTCACTTCTCACTGGTCCTGATGAAAGCTCCTCATTACTTTTACTAGAGAGCTGAAACATGTAGACCCACCACATAGTCAACTAATAGATAATTACTTCTCCATTTAGTTGCACCACATATCCTTTTAACCAATACCCTGAGCCGCCAATAATAAATTTTTCTATGGTAAGGATTCTCAGCGGTATTTTTTAAATTATCACCACATCACACTTTTGCACTACACCAGCTCCGCTGTAGTCAGGCGTCGCAGCACAACCGGGAGGCATTCGGCCACCCGGTTGGGGCCCCGATGATGAAGCATGACACCAACCAGGTTGGTGTGTGAGGGGTCTTTTAACCCACCTGGTGGGTTCCCAAACATTTGCTTCATTTGACCGTACCATACCACACTGGGCGTGTCCTCTTTTGACAAAGCTTATTTTCCTATCCTAACCATTTGGAGCCAGCTGCCTGATCCTGAGTCACATGACATGGTGTAGCTGGCAGTTGGACTTAGTGTGTTGCTCCCAAACAGTGATACAAAGGGAAGATAGCTGTTGGCAGAATGGGCCACACTGAGCCAAGGTTGGGGAATAGCCGTAACTTAACACACTTGCACATCACAAAGGCTCTGCCTGTGTACTCTCACAAAGGACAATTTTACACTAAATAGGCTGAGCAATACACTTTCTCTGTACTGGGAACACGTCGCAGGACCTGCTTTTCGTTTGCGAGTTAAAAAACTCACAAGACTCATGAAATGTCAACCTTCAAGACCAGAAAATCTTCATTAAGAGTTGTCATCATGATCAATCAAATTGATAATTAATGCTGGAACCACCCAGCTCAAGGATTTGTTGCATGGAATGGCATGCCCTATTTAGCTTCAGAGGACTCTTTGAAAAACTGACTCCTGAAAAAAATCGGTATACTATTAATTTCATAATATCGTCACATTATACTGAGAATGATCAACGCATAAAGCCCTGAAGAAGTTTGTAGTGACGAAACGTGTTGGCTACATTTGGAGTAAAGAAGAAAAAAAAATGTAAACAATAATAAAAGAATAATGTGAATAAAGAAGTCTCTTCTAAACACATTTAACAGAGTCTGTTAACTATATATAACTTTTCTGTTGAAATATATAACATCAGTGCTGAATTGTCATGAACAAAATTTGTTACACATTATTTGAATTGTGGTGCTGGGCCGTCAGGGTGTATATCACTAGACTTTTGTGACCCCAGGCAAGCTGGGGCCAGGACAAGGAGGAAGGGGAAGCCTGACACCTCAGGGGGTGCTAATCTCTAGAAGCCTCTTCCACTTCAAAGTCGGTACCAAGTACAAATGTTGGACCTCAGATCCCAACTCTTCAGTACACTTCTGGACCTGCGGACTCTGCCAGGGAGAAGGACTGCTGTGCTGCTAAAAGGACTGCCACTCTGTGGGTTTTCTGCTCTGAAGGACAGCTACCCTGCATGCTGACCTGTTGTCCTCTTACCTGGGGGAAAAGGAATTGACATGCATCTCTAAACCAAGGACCTCAGAGTGACTCCAAGGGCTAGTTGGCTAGCATCCTGATCAGAAGCCTCAGGGACATAACAGGCTTTCAACAACCTTAAACTTAGCACTTGGACTCTGCAATCTGAGTCTTGCCCTCCCAAGTAATGCCACTCCAGTCCTGGACCCTCGGAGGTGGGCCTGAAGGTACTCTGCCAGTCCATCTGTGGATCCAGAAGAACTGACACATCTCCTCAGTGCAGTACATCTCCCTCAGAACTGCTGCATCGCATTTGCTGCTTGATGCAACACCCTTGGAACTGATGCATCGCATCTGCTTTGCGGACTACCCAGACTTGGATTCGACCATCGCAGCCCATCTGAGCTGATACATTTCCATGCAAGGATATTGCCCAGAGCAATGCAGACCAACCGGTAATCGATCAATCAATCAGTCATTTGGAGAGCGCACTACTCACCCGTGAGGGTCTCACGGTGCTCAGGGGGGGGTGGGGGAGGTGCAGCTGCTGCTCGAACAGCCAGGTCTTGAGAAGTCTCCTGAAGGTCAGCAGGTCCTGGGTCTGTCGCAGCTTTGTGGGGAAGGTGTTCCATGTCTTGGCGGCGAGGTAGGAGAAGGATCTGCTGCCGGTGGATGTCCTGTGGATGCGTGGGATAGTGGCGAGGGCAAGGTCGGCTGAGCCAAACTGGCGGCTCGGGGTGTAGAAGGTGAGACGTTTGTTGAGGTATGCTGGTCCGGTGTTGTGGAGTGCTTTGTGGGCGTGGGTGAAGAGCTTGAAGGTGATCCTCTTGTTGACTGGGAGCCAGTGCAGGTCTTTCAGGTGGCCAGTGATGTGGGAGTGGCGGGGTATGTCGAGGATGAGGCATGCGGAGGCGTTCTGTATGCGTTGGAGTCTCTTTTGGGGTTTGGCCGTGGTTCCTGCATAGAGGGCGTTGCCGTAGTCCAGTCTGCTGCTGACGAGGGCCTTTGTCACTGTCCTTCTGGTTCCGGTGGTGATCTTGCGGAGCATGTGGAGGGTGTTGAAACAGGAGGAGGAGACGGCCTTGACTTGCTGGGTCATTGAGAGGGATGAGTCCAGGATGAACTTATTGGGAAAACCAGAACACCGGGCACAGTGTGTTAGACTTGAGAGTGGCATATAAACTCCAGACAAACAGAAAAATTATATGTTCATGAATACAATAACTCCCGAATAATAGATATAAATATTTTATTATTTTTTCATTGGTATTGTTTTATCTTTTTTGCATAGAAAATATTTTTTATATAAATGACATGTACAAAAATAAATATTATATCACTATAATATAGTGTAAACCACGTGTATGATCTTCCTTAGACAATAGATACAATTGTGATTAATATCATGATTTGATATTTCTGATAGCACAATTCATGATTTTCTATTTCTGATAACACAATTGCCAGGATGAACCCCAGGCTGCGTGCGCGGTCGGTGGGTGCGGGTACGGCTCCTAGGGCGGCTGGCCACCAAGAGTCGTCCCAGGAAGAGGGGGTGGATCCGAGGAGGAGGACCTCTGTCTTGTCCGAGTTCAGTTTCAGGCGGCTGGTCTGCATCCAGCTGGCGACAGCCTTCATTCCTTCGTGGAGGTTGGTTTTGGCGGTGGCAGGGATTTTGGTGAGTGAGAGGATCAGTTGAGTGTCGTCGGCATAGGAGATGATGTTGAGGTTGTGTGAGTGAACGATGTTGGCGAGCGGTGCCATGTAGACGTTGAAGAGGGTGGGGCTGAGGGATGATCCTTGGGGCACGCCGCAGATGATCTTGGTGGCTTCAGAATGAAATGGGGGGAGGCGGACCCTCTAGGTTCTGTCGGTGAGGAAGGAGGTGGTCCAGTCCAGGGCTTTGTTTCGTATTCCTGCGTCATGTAGGCGTGTGCGTAGGATGTGGTGGCAGACAGTGTCGAAGGCAGCCGAGAGGTCCAGGAGGATGAGGGCCGCGGTTTCGCCGAGTGGGACGGGTCCAGGATTTTGTTCTCCTCTAGGAAGTGGGTCAGTTGCCTGTTGACGATCTTTTCGATGACTTTCGCCAAAAACGGGAGCAGGGAGACGGGCCATAAGTTCTTGAGGTCCTTAGGGTACGCTGTGGGGTTCTTGAGTAGGGCGTTGATCTCCGCGTGCTTCCAGCTTTCCGGGAAGGTAGCGGTCTCGAAGGAGCTGTTGATGATCTTCCGGAGTTGGGGTGCGATGATGCAGTTTGCTTTGTTGAAGATGTGTTACCACCTCTGCACAATGCATCTACTCGCCCGGACCTCGCACCAACTCTGCTGTGCAACGCATCCTCGACACAGGACTCTGCATCTCTTCACAACCAGGATTTAAGGTATTCTTGTTCAGCAGGCCTAACTGGGCCTTGGTAGTCGGCCCACGCTCCATTACGGTCAGCCTGTACTTGTGACTTTGTCCTTGTCCGGTGCAACCAGATAGAAACAGTTGGCACTTTGTGCTTTTTGGTGCCATTGGTCACTCATATCTCTTGTTCTACTTATTGGATTTTTGTCATTTTCATCTTGATTTATTTATTAAAATGTACTTTATTTTTCTAAATTGGTGTGGGATTGTTATGTGTTATTATTTACATACATTCAGTTATAGAATGTGTTATCTTTTGTACTGTATTTGTTGTGGAATGCGGTTCAGGGGGATGCGTCGAGTGTTCAGCTTTGAGTGAAGACTCCAGGCATCAGCTGTGTAGGACCTGCTTTCCATTACTGGGGAACTATAGTGACATAAACCTTCATAAACATACTGGACTGTAGTAGTCATACTACAAATTTGCGATAAGTAGTGGTGCCTACCCATTGGAGTATTTTACACTATGTGTGTATTTAGTTTTATTATTTTTCCTGGCATTGTAGAAACCCAACAACTTGGCCGATTGCGGCGAAGTGAGAAGACAGACAGGGGTACCCTGTTGAGACCCTCCAACGAGGGCGGAACCTGCCGAGACCAAATATGGGTAATTTGTGTTGCTTACCCGAAACAGATTGGATCGCGATTTTGTTTACTCTTCAATTGAGGCGGACGCATGCAGCTTCAGCGTGAGTGCCATCCAATTTCAGCAGTTGTTGGAGAGCGTTCCATACTACATTGGCTGACGATCACGGTGCATATGTGGTGTTCGGGCCTTTATGCAATTCCAGCCACTGGCGCGTATTGCGGGATGATGTAATGCACACGCATATCAGGTTTGCTAGGCAACCAAGCCAAAAAGGTCCCATAGAGAGGCTTACGCACCATATACAGGCTGTGAGCATTTCAGCAAGCGCTGAGAAGTCAGCGGTTTTTGGGCAAGTGCTTACAAGTATTACAGGACAAGTAACGGAAGGAGAGGTTAAACATTGAAATATTTTTTTTCCACTTCTGGTACATTTCCTCTGCAAGGAATTTATATGGGATCAGAAGTGAATTGATCAATTTGGAGTTTTGCTACTTTTGGATCAATGCTAAATATACTTTGGGGTTTTGGCGGTTGTTGTTGCACATTTTCTTTTTATTTTGGCTGGCACATTCACTATGGTGCAACAAACTTTTAGCATAAGCACACCTCATGCATTTTGGCCATCAGGATTGAAACCTTCCACATCATGGCGTGAGTGGAAAGAATATTTTATGAATTAGAGGGACACTATTGGTGATGGCAAAGATATGGCAATGGAACAAAAGAAAATTTTCCTACACTCCTTGTGCTCTCATGGGTTGAAGACTTATAATCACATGCCCAAAGCAGTTATCATTAAGGGTTATAAATGTATTTGAAGCAGAAATAAAGGATCTGGATAATTACTTTGCACCCAAGGTTTGCATAAAAATAACAAGGTACACTGTTTTCCAATGGGAATAAGAGAAAAATTAATCCGTTGATGGTTTTGCAGCTTAATTTAAAAGATAAGCACTTGACTGCAAGTTTGGAGTTTTACATGAGGATTTAATAACAGACCAACTGGTGATGTATGCTAACAACCCAGCGATACAGGAGCCTTTGCCTGTCAATTGAGATTCTCCCTTGGATGATGTTTTGGCTATAGTACGGAAAGCAGAAATGTCAGAAGGGTGCGCTAATTTTCTAAAGCAAGAGGAGAATGAATATGACACTGTGAACAATCTATTGGTTCACGGGAATGACAAGATTTATGCAAAACAAGGCAAAGACAAACCAGCACGCAAAGATGGGTAAAGATGTTTCAGATGTGATAGTAAGGAACATTTGGTGTATTGTAAAACTTGCCCTGCCTTGAAACAAAAATTACATGGTATCACAGAGTTTGCAGTAAAATGAGCATCAAATGTGTGGTCGAGGGGAATAAGAGTTCAGAAAAAGATACAGATATGAATAAGTCATTCTTCAATGTGATGCGCCTACCGAGGAATTTTGTTTTAAATATCAACGACATGATGGCAAAAAAACATGTCATTGGGGGTGTTGAGATTAGAGTCTATGCAGATTCTGGCTCACCAAATACAATCACAAGCGAGGAAGTTTGGAAGGACAAATTTGTTAAAAGTATTGGCACAAACTTGTAAGAACCTAATATACAACCTGAGGGTTACAGTGGACAGAGGATTGGCATGATCGGTTAACGATGGTTAACTTTCAACTTTAGGAACAGAACAACTAGAGGGAAGCTTTACGTAGCAAAGAGAGGTCCCTCTGTGTTAGGATGGATAGAACAGGGAAATCATCACATTGTTCTGGATCTGAACAGTGACGAGAAAGTACTAGTGGTGGATGATGGAGCTACAATTGGTTCGGCTATGCTAGAAACATTTCCCAAGGTGTTCAGTAAGACTTTAGGGAATTTGAGGGGTTCTGAGCATATGATTGTTCTCAAGAAGGATTCCATTCCCAAGATCCACAAGGTTAGAAGTGTAACTATAACGGTAAGGGAGGAAGTCTACAAAGAACTAGACAAGGTGGTATCCTTGGATGTAATAGTGCCTATAGAAAACGCAGAGTAGATTTCTCCCTTGGTGGTGGCATGCCGCAGCAATGGTAATATCAGGCCGTGCATGGACCTTCGCTATTTAAATGAAAACATTGTGGTGGACTCTTTTCCCCTGTCGAAGATCAATGAAATGGACGTATGCCTCAAAGATGCCAAGTGGTTCTCCCCCATTGGTTTATCTTCAGCATATCACCAGATCTCTTTAGCCTCTTCATCCAGATATTTGACGGCATTCATTACAGCAGTAGGATGTTTTCAGTTCAAGAGGATGCCTTTTGGACTGGTATCTGATGCCGCGGTTTTCCAGAGGCTAAAAGTTGTTCTGTAAGGAATGTGGTGTAAAGTTCTTTCAGGATGAGTTTTTTGGGGAAAACAAGAAGCTTAATGAGGAATGGTTACAAAAGATGTTAAATATCCTGGAGCGACACCATGTGACTGTGGAATACTCAAAATGTAAATTTGCTGAACGCTCAGTGATTTACCTGGGCCATGTAATTTGGGAAGGTGGACTTGGGTCCAAACCATCTCTAGTAGATGGCATTAAGAAGTTTCCAAAAGACACAAATGATGGACGGAATGCAGAACAAATCAAACATTCACCCTCAGTCAAGAGATCTGGGTTAGATCCATTTTTCTTTTGCTCACCATGCCACCCCAGTTTAGACTAAGCCATATGCAATTCAGTCTTGACCTTGTGCCTCATGGAAACAGACCAGCCCGAACTGCCAAGCCAGATCCTCCCTGGACCAGAAACAAGCATCCTCGGACTGGTTTCGTGGTTTCACCCCCCATCATCCATGCTAGCTTGCTTGAATCCAGTAGCACAGTGAGCCCGGGACCCACGTCTGGGCATACCTGGCGCACTTAGAGCGAGAAAGCAAAAGACGCAAATGATGGACGGAATGCAGAAAAAATCTAATTCGCCCACAGTCACAAAGATCTGGGTTTAATCCATCATTCTTTTGCTCACCACGCCACCCCAGATTGGACCCAGCCATATGCAAATCAGTTTTGACCCTGTTCCTCATGGGAACAGTCCAGCCCAAACTGCAAAGCCACTGGACTGGAAACAAGCATCCTGGGACCAGTTTCAGAGCATCACCCCTCATCAGCCAGGCTAGCTTGAATGCAGTGGCGTAGTGAGCACGGGACCCATCATCACGACAGATGCAAGTAATAAAGGCTTGGGAGCAGTGTTAATTAAGAAGACAAGGATGAAGCAGGATCTGTGCTCTGCTTTGCTTCCAGGGCCTTATCACCAGCAGAGGAAAACTATCCCATAATAGAAAAGGAAGCCTTGCATGTGCTAGGGCATTGGACCACTTTAGGGTTTTCATTTGGGGAAAACCACTAATCATAGAATGTGACCACAAGCCATTGGTCAGATTGCTGACAACAGAAAGGACTGTGAATGCTTCGGCAAGAATGGCCAGATTTTCCATGCAAATGCAAGATTAGGTTTATAAGGTTGTCCATGTACCAGGGAGGGACAATGTGGTCGCTAACTGCTTGTCTTTTTTGCCTACCCCATTGGAAGAATTAGATAGTGATGCGTGGGATGAAAAGCACTTTTTCATGATTGTAGCTCACCAGCAATAAAGAAAGAGCATTGGTGTGCGGAATACAAGAAGGGTCTAGTTTTGCTAGAGGTGTTTGGTTTTATCCTGAATGGCTGGCCAAGGAAAGATCAGTTCAACAGGGAAGCAAGGCCATTTGGGTTGTCAGGTTCAAACACTGTATGGATAATGATTTGATTTTATGAGGGGACAGGATTGTTTCTCCTATGGGTGTGAGAAGATGTAAAACAGATCTGTGTCATGAGGGTCACTTTGGGGTGGACAGGACAAAAGCTGCAGTGAAGAAACTTTTCTAGTGGCCAGGTATTGATTACATTGTGGAAAGATTTGCCAGGGAATGTCCCAGGTGTGCTTTTGCTGACAAATCCCTATGCACTAAATGACCCCCTATGAGTGACTGAGACATTCCCAACCAGCCCTGGGAGTATGTGGTGATAGACTTCGTCAGACCAGTGGGGGATTCACAAAAATGTATCATTGTATTAATAGACCTCTTTGCTAGATGGCCTGTGGTGGAGTTTGTTGACAGAAAAGACACAGAATCAGTTATCAAATTTCTAGATGCAGCTTCTGTTTTGCAGGGCATTCCGTCCAGCATTCTCCGTGACAACAGAGTGCAATTCTTGTCTAAAACTGCTAAGGAATATTTTGATAGAAATGGAATCAAGCAAAGAACCACGTCCCTATATAACCTTAGTGGAAATGGCATGGCTAAGAGATTCAACCGAGTAATAAAAGGAGTAATTCAATCAGCTATAATGTGCAACTGTAATTGGGAATTGCAAGGGATGAAGGCTGTGTGGACTTACCGGGTAACAACCAATGATGCCACTAGATTTTCTCTGTTTGTTTTGATGAGGGGGAGGAATCCCAAGAAGAAATTCAACTCAGGATAGTTGATTGCAGGATTCCTGGAGAGATTGTGAGGTCCTGCCTGGAAGGAATTTCCAGTGGTTGGATGAGCATTTGTAAACTGAGACCTCTCATGATGTGGTTTGGGTTCTAATATTGACTTAGATGAAGTTCTTAGAGAGGTTGTTGCAATAGAGAACACTAATTCTGATGCAGAGGTTTGCAACAAAGGTGTGGTTGGAAAGCATGCTAGCATGGTGGTGGAGTGTTCTGGCGGTGGTAATGAAGAGCAAGTGATAACGACCAGAAGAGAGAGAAAGCCACCAGTGTGGCTCAAAGATTATATTGTGGAAGGGACTGGATGTGAATGAGTTGCATAGTCACACATGGTATTCATTTATGTTAAATTGTTTATTTGTAAATACGTTTGTCATTAATAATTTTAACTCATTCACTTTTCTGGAAAGCATTACCTCTATTTACTTTACCCTGGTTACTATTGCAGGAGATGTTTTAATTGTAGCTTTTGTTATTATTACAGGACATGTGGTTTTTAGTTATTTTATTGTTAGGTTTCCTTTTTTTTTATAAATATAGTTGAAAGGGGGTGGAGTTGTGAGTTATTATTTGCATTCATTCAGTTACAGAATATGTTATCATTTGTACTGTATTTGTTGTTGAATGCGGTTCAGGTGGATGTGAGGAGTGTTCTGTTTCGAGTGACTCCAGGCATCAGATGTGTAGGACCTGCCATCCTTTACTGGAGAACTATAGTGGAATACACCTTAAACATACTGGACTGCTGTGGTAATTCCGACAAAACAGGGATTTCCCTTGTGTTGTGTTTTCTCTTTATTACTGTTTGAAGTACTGCATAAATACTTTACACATTGCCTCTGGGTTAAGCCTGACTGCTCTGTGCCAAGCTACCAGAAGGTTGATCACAGGTTAATTTGGGGTTTGCTTCTGACTTGACCCTGACAAGGATTGTGGTTCCTGCTTGAGTAGGGTTTCACTCCTCTCAACTAGTAACCCAATTTCTAAAACTCAGAAACAAAATACTACAGTTTTTGTAGCACTTGTAACCTTTTTTTAAAAATAATATAGCTAGGCACTAAAGAGAAATAACCCCTGTTCTATTCTAGTGCCTTTGCAAATGTGTGGGTTAGCAAATCTGACAGCTGCAGCATCGTAAAGAGTGCCTTAGGCCTTGGAATATCAACAAGAAGCACTCAAGTACTCAATAATCCAGGGCATAGTCATCGCCTTCCGTTCCACATATTACTTGTGCAAAGGAGGGACATATAGCCTATTCGCCAACTGTACAAAAGTCAGGCGCCATGGTTCATTGTACTGTTCATCTTAGGCATGGTAAACACCTTCATGTGACATAATAAAGGTATAAAGATAATGTAATACAATCATGTGAAATATGGGTCACCATGAAAGCTACTTTAAGTGCACAAATTCAAAGAAACTCACAGAAATAACAATTTCACAACCCAGTGATGAACATTCAGGCATGAACTAAGAGCATTCAATTTCACAAGGTGTGCATGACAAATAATAAAGAAAGGTAGGGAGACATACAGTCCGGTTTGTAACGTATAATCACCCATTTAATTTATACATTACTACTAAGGCATGGCTCATGAATAATGATAGAAATGAACTGATATTGTGGTACAAGTAAGATCACATTTCTGCATTTTTAGTGGTCATGAAGGAGAAACACTAATTACTGTGGAAGAACAGCCCGATACAGCGAAATGAGAGGTTCCATCAGGTGTAATCATAAAAGAAGGCTTCAGCATTACTAAACAACAGAGTGACTACTACAGATTTCTATTGTTGTGCCATTACAGTTATCTACTGGGTATTGGGGACACCCCAGTGAAACATAAGCAGCACCTGACTAAAAGTATTGAAGTTCCTACCTTCAAACTAATCAAGGTATATTTCTAAAGAACCCTAGATATGCTTGTTATTGTAGGCACAGTATACGAAGAAGAAGCTATTTCTCATATTAACTAACTCCCCATTTGGACCTTTTATCCTACATGCCTGAAAGACATCAAATTGTGATACTCGATAAGAAAGTGCTGGTCAAAGCAGCTAAACTAGACCCACCAAGTCCCATCACCCATGTTGCTCCCAGACAGGATTCATGAATGCATCTCATGGAGGGTTATTTAACTGCCTCTAACAATGCTAAAACCAGGGAAAGAGTTGTAATCCTCTTCCTCCTCTTCTCACTAGAGTAATCATGTCTGAAAGATCTGGATTATCAGTGCCAGGCATGCTGACTTACTCCTTTGGGAATCTATAATGTTTGAGTTCAGGAACCACGATTGATCACACCCACATCAGTCTCGCACTTATCTCTCGGTAAAATGACGTCATTGGCATGAGCCATGATATCTTACCTTTCCTTTGAGTGCCTGCTCCTAGGGCGAGGAGGGAGTTCATGCTGGGACAGGTGTTGCAATTATAGCTATCATGTCCAATCACCAAGAATCCCTTACACATACCCTATGTGCATCTATCATGATATTCAAACACTCAACAAAATTGGTTCGTTTGTCACAGAATATGTCTTAAAGAACCAAAAGACATTCAGATACCTTCATAATCACTGAAACCATAAAGCAAAGAGTACCAAGAATTCCAGGAGAATGGAAGTGATACACAGAAGAAAGGTTCTTGTGAGTCTGCTTTGTGCCATATTGTACCAGGGTTCTTTAAGGGTTTCTTTCATGAACCTGAGAGCATAAAATAGGTTTCCATGGATCCAAGTTTGGCGAACTGAACTAGTTCAATGATAAATAATGGAAGGAAAAGGTATGCATTAGAAACATAATTTTCGCAGTTTGGACACTCTCATTATCTCAATTAACAACCACAGTTTTTTCCATTCTGGGAGATTCGCTTATCATCTTTTTATTTTATACTTTAGGGAATTAGTTCCAAACACTCCAAATCTGGGTTAGCACAAAGAAACAGTCTCCCTACACTCAATTGATTATTTAATTATTTATTTCTATTGCTTATTATTTTATTTTGTAGTGGAGCCAGTTTTCAAGGAACCCTTAAAACTTGTTTTAGGTGAGAGAGTAGAGCTCTAAATCAGCATTTAAAGGATAATTATCTGGTGAATATACAAGCTAATATATTAAGCGAGAGGGCGTTATGGACAGGCATGTTATTGAATTTATTTTTATTTAAAAGCCACCCAAAAGGAAACATTGAGCGAAAGACATGTTGAAAAAATGCACAATAATACTGAAAGACATTGAAAAGGCTAGATCTCCAAATTCACCCTTGGTAAGTAGGGTGGAAAAGACATCAATCAGTAGGTATAAGCGTAATAACAATGCTAAAACAGCAATACGTTAATTATAAAATTGCTTATCCATACAAGGTGTGCTGTGATGTGCCAGATTCCTAAATTCGTACAGAATCACAGAGAAGTCAGCTTTATTTTTTTTAAATCTCTTTATTTATTAATGTTACTGGAACAGGTTCCAAGTACAACTGCGGTGCCACATTTCCTTAGAGGATAAGAATATCTCCCCATGCATTGGTTCTAAAGACTGTAGGAATGATGCATCTCAAAGTTCAGTCTCAAGGACGTTGAGGAGGCTGTGGATCAGAACTGCTATGTCCGAGACAAATCAAGGATGCGCATGTACAAATACTAAAGGCACGATTTACAAATCAATTTAGGCTCATAAATTATCCTTTTGGGGCAAATGGCTGGTTTACAACTGCAAGGATTCACAAAAGGCGAACCTGCAGTCATAAGTCATTTTACTCCTGTATTATATTATCTGACGAGCGCTCAATAGTATGCAGGAGTAAATTCTTTATTCAGGTGGGGAAGGGTTGTTCCAAAAGTGTAGTTGGCATCAAATATTTGCGAAATACCAAAGTTTGTGGGAATTCACAAAAACCTCTCTGACCCTTTGGCACCTTGGAAACAATAGAAGACTATGCATAATGTGTGGTGGTAATTGCAGATATACGGCTCCGGCACAATTTTTTGTGGTCTGAAATTATTTTTTCATCATGAGAATTAAACACTGAGCAAGAGAAAGAAAGGCAGAAAAGGAAAAACACAGCAAGAAAAATAGAAGACTGTGAGAAATGCAGATATCAGGGATCAAAAGTAACTTAAGAGATAAACAGATAACGAGGGTAGGGTGACGGGATAAAGAGGTATGAGGTGTAATCAGAACTAACCTTGATAGTTGGCAAACAAGGCATGCAGTAGCACCCACAGTAGGATGAGATCTGAACAATTATGCTTTGAGAAAATGCCTTCCCCTCAAAATATGAATCTGCAAACCTTTAGTAGAATTGGACGGGAAAAGCTGCGACAGATGCAGTTTTCCAGGTGTAAACTGTAAAAGTTTTATAAATTCTTAAAATGCATAAAACAATGCCCTTGCCGAATTCTTACGCTTTTTTTCCGATCTGGCCCTATCACACAGGGCTGGAATTCGCCCTAATGATGACGTCTTGGAAAGGGATAAAACTGTTATGTATGGTTACCTGCACGATATGGCACGTCAACCTACACGATGGGTCTCATTTGATTGGAAAACGTGTGAAAATTAAAAACTTTTGCTATTGACTACAAAATCTGGGCTAAATGCCTGAAAAGTGAGTTGTTTTTTCCATTGTATAAAGTATTCATCGAATACTAGTAAGAAAATGTGGTTGGATCTATGAAACCATTTCCCTTGATCTTCAGTTTTCAAAAACATCTGTGGTTGATATTATTTCTGCAGGTACTGGTCAACTCAATGCCTTGGTCCATCACACAATTGTGGTAACTTTTGTACTAGAAGTGAGTGAATGCTCAATGGTAGGCTTTTGGCATTTTCCACAAATTCTGGAATTTTCATCACACACGTGTGAGGATCTTGTGTTTGTTTACTCAAAGTTTGATGTTAGCAGGGAACTCTGCGTAAGAAAAGGGGTGGAATCATAACATACCACACCACCCTAGATTCATCAGAATTTTCAAAATATCTAGGATTGGAAAGGTGCCTAAGTTAAGCACTGCTAGAAAGGATGAGGCAGGTTTTCCTCACACAAAGCAGTTTTCTGAATGGGTTTCAAATTACTTTGGCTTTGTGGGAGCTCTAGCTCAGCTCACATCAAGATTGTGGCTTTTTCTCCCCATAATGCATGAATTCGCTTTCCTACATCCAGAATAGTTGTTAAGTTGATATCTTCAATGTTTGGCACATTTAACCTTTCTTGACGTTTCAGCTTACAGCACTCTGCATGCTGGGATCGTTGAGCCTGTACTCAGATTAACCATAGGTACCAGAATACAATGTCATTTTGGCTATGAAGCCAAAAGTGACTCAAAACTTGTTGGTGTCTTTGACAGCCATCTATAACTGCAATAGATAAACTAGTGAAAGTGCACCACGCTCCTTCCAGGGCTAGGAATCATCAATGGTTCCTTTCTAAAGGAGAGATGGTATTTACAGGGGATAAGAAGCAAGTTGATAAAGGTATCATCTCTGCAAGAGCAAGCTCCAGGGCTGCAGGAAAGCTACCTTCTCACAGGTTTGAGATTTCTGCAGCATGTTATCAATTCTAGCTAACTTACATGATATCCACTTATATGTTAGATGTTGTGGGGAGTAAATCGGTGATTATCCCACTCAATTAATTTGAGTAGATTAATATTTTAGGTGCCAGTGTAAGAAGGGAAATCCTTAGCTTTGCAAACTCGCCGGCTTTGTAGCTGCAAGCAGGCAGGTCACACTGAACTAAGGGTTTGTTATGATCACATAAGTCTTATAAACAAATGCCTTTTGCTACTCATTCCGGATTGCAAACAGGCAGTGGCGTAGCAAGGTCAGTTGGTATCCGGTGCGGAAAATTTCTGGTCACTTCTGGCTTGACAAAATGGCAAAAATATGTGTTTAAAACAATTTTTTTTGCCATTTGTCACCCCCCTCAGTGATGACACCCGGGGCGGCCCACACCCATCACACCCCCCTGACTATGCAACTGGAAACTGGAGTGGTGTTCCCTCCTCTTTGAGACTCGGGAATGCAATGTATCAATAGTCTGCCATCACAACTGCAATTACAAACAGTTGATGAATTACTAACACAAGATATCAGGTGGGGACTGATTTGCAGTGTGGACGCTGCCGATCAAGGAGAGCTTCCACCTTGTGAATGCATCATGGCAGGTGGCAGCTGTAGGTCTTCACCATTTAATGCATGACTTCTGAGTGACGCAGCCATACCAGTCTTTCAGATGATCAGTCCTGCCTTACGACTGACACCACTGTAGTCCTATAGCACTTCAGGGCTGCAGCCTGTGTTTGGACTGATTCTTCATTAGCTCTAGCTGACTTTGATTGGCATTAGAAGTGGCCCCTCCCTCTAGTGGGTATTATGTTGGTGGATTGAGGAGTGAAGAACTGGCTCTGTACGTCTATCCATGCATAGTCGGTCAATGCACAGAAGCAAATCCGATTTATCACCTCATCCCAAGATCTGCTGTGTGAAAGTCTAAATATGCATTTGGTTCCCCGGAGGAGGTATTCACAATTGTCCTTAACCCCTTGTGTGCCCCGCCCTTTCCCCGCCCTGTGCCGGGCGTTGAATTAGCGGGCGGGGTTAATGACGAGATAGTCTCGTCATGGGCACAGCGCAACCGCGGCCCATGACGAGACCATCTCGTCATGGGCACTCAAGGGGTTAAAACACTAACTAGAGCTCAATGGATAAAATCTCAGAAATAACATTCCAGTTTTTTAGTCTCAACCTTGTTGAGCCCTTGATTGTACAGACAACTATTTCAGGGGGTTCAATGGTGGGATGTAAAGTCAGTAATCAGCAGACCTGAAGCTGAACAGTTTGCCTTTCCTCAATTCGGTTACAGGTATTTTATTCTCTTCTTTGAATGGACAGGTTGAATTGCTAACTCTTGAAAATGGAGTGGATCATGGTTGCGGTGTTTGTCAGAGGCCTCGATTTCTCCAGGGCCATGACACTGACAGTGGGTCAGCATCCGAGGTGTGTGGTCTCATAACCTTTTACCTGTGACTTGCTAATCAATTTACTTTCTTCACCCTTGGTTCTTGCCCTACTAGCGAGATACTCAAGAACATCTGTGTGCTGCAGTTATTAGAGTCCACTGAACCGAGTTCAGCTACTGATACTTCATGTAAGACTCTGTCTCGGTTTCAGCCTTGCTCCCTGATGCATTATAGATGAGCTGAAATACTCTTATCATAACAGATGAGAGAAGATGAGCTGGCTACCACAGAGGCATTTGTGCACTTCTGATGAGCATGGACCATGATGGGGTGACTCCCACTGCCTGATCACTTGGTTTGGGGGCTGGTCTTATTCCGCCTTTTCATAATCCAGTTTACGTCTTCATTCCCCGTTCCTTAGACTGTATTCTCTACACCATGTCAGGCATTTCTTCATGATGGTGAAACTGCTGAATGCAGTCTTTTTTTGGGCAGCCTGGATGCAGGTGAGCGAGTGAGTGAGTTCTTCCCAGGTCCTTCATATTGGCCTTTGCTGGCAAGATGTCAGGTTCAATCGGCTGATCCACGTCTTTGGATGGATGATCAGTGCTTGTCCCTCAACATTTAGGGTCTGTTAGAGTGAACATTGCTTGCCAATTTAAGGGACACAGCATAAAAGGTATCTGTTTGGCTTGTCTGAGCATACAACTATTGTAGTCACCTTTATTTGTTTGCAAAATTAGGCAGAGTACTGCTGCTGCTACAACCAAGACCACTGTGCAGCAATATTAGAACAAGTTTGAAGTATTTTGTAAATGTTCTTCACACCAGCGAAGTAAAACAGAAGGCCATTTATCAGCCCAAATTCAGGCACAGAAACGTAGTCACAGCATCGACTTGGAAGGGTGTAGGGTGACAGGTTGATGGAAGACTCAAGCATGTACCAAAACAGGGTAAGGATGGGGATTCTGCAACAGCTAAAAGAATTGCAGCTCACGAGAATAATCAGTTGGTGACTGATTTCCAATTGCTGGATCTTTCCTGTGAGAGGACACATTTATTCTTTAGTTGTACATCAAAGAATACTGGACACTGGGTGTGCCTGCCTGAACTGAATGTCTATGCGAGGGAGCCTATTCAGTATATTAACTTGGGTGCAGCAGCTAATCCCAAGTTGGAGGTAAAAGGTGTATGTGAGCATGCACGCACTGGACACAGGCCTGACTTGTGGCTCACTGACTCATGCAGACACACACACTATTCAGATGCACAGGTCTGACTTGTGACTGACACTGACCAAAGGTCAGTTTTCTGCCATCGGAAGCACTCACAGGTTTCTCGTGGGACACAGTTCTTGACACGTGTGACTACAGAAGGTGGGGTCATCCACAAGGACCAGTTTTAACTGTCTAACTCAAAGTCTAGGTAATAGGACTTTAGAACCATTGGCAAGGTAAGACCTACTCTTACCTTCACACATAGTTGCATGTCATAATTAGATGAGGGATTCCTATTAGCCTTGACAAAGCCCCAAGACGCTACTTTTGAGGGCCAAAACATGTTGGCATTTACAAAGGATGACTGAGACTTCATTCTCACTATAAGGCCTATGTTCGTTTTTTAATTCTGCCTTATGTACCCTTGAATAAAAGGAATCTCTTAGGGTGTACATAGTAAAGGGTACATAAGGCAGAATTAAAAAACGAACATAGGTTACATAGTGTGAATAAAGTCTCAGTCATCCTTTGTAAATGCCAACATGTTTTGGCCCTCAAAAGTAGCCCTCATGGGGTCTCAGGGCTCTGCCAAGGCTAATAGGAATCCCTCATCTAATTATGACATGCAAATATGTGTGAAGATAAGAGTAAGTCTTACCTTGACAGTTTTAATAGTGACCTGGATCCCTTGCTTATGGAGGAATATTTATTCTGAACTCCCTCTCATTGGGGTCGAGGCCACCCCGATAGTACCATCTTGGCAGGGCGGGATAAGTAAGCCTATGATGAAGCATGCCGCTATATTGTGGGTGAGGCTTTCACTTCCATTCTAACTATTGCTGATTCCGTTTCTTAGCTCTCTTTGTTATTGCATCAGTTGTGTTTGTGCTTGGTGTATGGGAGGATCTGCATTAACTAAATACCTCCTTTGCTCTAATTGTGATACACACCGACCAATATCAAGCCTGCTTTTCAAATGCAGAGGTCTGACACATGACTGAGTCTACCACAGAACTGGTGACTATCTACATACTACAACCTGTCACTTCTCATGCTAGAGGAGTCTTCTACTGAGGCCATCAAGTGGGACACACTCTGTCCATTGGGCCATGCTTAGTTGGATCTGGAGTGTCTTCTGGAACACAATAGAGAGACAAACTGGTAAAATCGCCCCACCCACCTAGCCTCTTGGAGCAAACTGCAAGACTGGGAAACAGAACTTATAGACACACCCACACATCTGCCAAAAGGCACACCTGGGGAGAATGAACTTTTCACCGATTCCTAGATGGAGCACAGCAAGTGTGTCTCCCAATGGACCTTTTCTCCAATGTGCCTCTGTCTATAATTTGATGTTGTTTCCTTAGCAAAGTCTTTTCCTTATTTGTATGGGGCTGAGACTTGTGCTGCCCCCTTTGTGAAACACATTTATCTGTGGCCCCTTCTGTAATGCGCAAGCGCCCCCAGAGTGGAAAGAACAGATGCTAACGCCCACAACGCCCTGAGGGCTCTTCAGTGCCATGCTCCCTGGTGATGGATGCACGACGGGTTTATAGACAGAAAAGAATTCCCAGCTCAACAGATAAACATAATAGAGACATAAACAACGCATTGAGGGCCAGCATTATACACAGCCACAGTATCCAGTGATGGATGGGTCATAACAGAAACCAGTCAAACATGAGGCATTATACCTCAGGCTACATCAAAGGCTCAGAGCAGACGGTTAGTAGAGCGGAATTCTACTCTGCTGTTTCGTTCCACTAAATCATGAGTGGTCGTTTTTTTCCCAGACCCCGATTTCTTGGTTTTCTGATTTTACAGGCTGAAAAAGTAGGCCGGTAAAATCGCCTTCGGAAACCGCCGTATTGCAGCTCGAACCCGTTTCCTGGGCCCCACATGAGTGTCAGACACAGGAGAGTTTGCAATGCTCAGTCTGTCGGCCAAACGTATCCCCTTCCACCTTCCCACTGTAGCCACCCCCTCCCTCCAACTGTCCCCATCACACATTGTTCCACCGGGTCAAGCAGGGCATTAATAGGGTCTATTCCTCATTCCATGGGGTTCAATTGCACATCACTGGTGGGGTTTACCACGCAGTGGCAGTAATTATGGGTGCAGAGTTTGCACCCCACCTGCACCGCGCAATTCGTAATTGAGGCCTAAGTAAGTAGGAAGTGCATACACTGGACAAGGAGAACACAAGACATGTACAACTTCTAATCAAATAACAAGCTCCACAAGTTTATTTCTATGTATTTCATAAAAACACACACAAAAAGTCATATTAGTGACAACAGAGTAAAAGGTAACCATGTTCAGAAGGCAAGTGTGAGCTACAGCGGATGCTTCGGCCTGTAGCCAGTTATTTCATCCCACTCTTTCCGACAAGTCCTTATAATCCAATCATGTTCATCATCATCTGAAATGACAGGGATAAAAACAATGAGTCCTGCCCCCTGGGATCAAGCAGAGGCCTAGATATGAAAACAACCAAGAAAAACATCTATTTCACATTTCAAATAGGATTTTCCCCAAAAATACCGTTTTGCTCAGAAACTGAAACATAAACATGGTTGGCAAAAATCACTATTTTATCTAAACATAAAGATCATGGAAGACAGCAAGACCGGTGAATCGATGTTATTACACAGGCTGGCCAAAAACATTATAATACCAGTTTAAATGTGTTCTACGAAAGTTTACCAAAAGGTTACCGCAGTTTCGGTGTTAATAATAATTTGCTTATTATAAAGCACCTCCTGCCAGATGACTGATAAGCACTGCAAATTATCACTGTTGCCCAATGTATTCATTATCTATTTATTGATCAAGGAACAATAAAGGTTTTAATAGGCCCTGCCATTGTTCAAATTTGTGAGTTGAAGGTCACAACAGATTTAACTAAATGTTGTGGTGCACTAGATGTAGGCATACACTTCTACACATTTTAGTACTGACGTAGAGTCTTGGAGATGAGCTCCACGGCTAGGTTCACCACTAGGGCAGGTACAAGCTCTGTTATAGGGCAAATGAACAAGTTACCTTCGGTAACGCTTTTTCTGGTGGATACAATATCTTCCTGTGGATTCCTCACCTTTTGAATACCCCCTGCGCCAGCATTCCGCAGGAAAATTCTTTCCTAGCTCTCCCACGTCGACGAGGACGTCACAATGGACCGGCTCCGCTCGCGGCACCGTATGACGTCATCGGAGCCACAAAAGGACCTCATCGGCTTGCTGACGTCAGTTCCACCCATTTTTGCCGTGCCACCGAGGCAAACAGCAAGACCGACACATTTTCAAATGCAAACATAGCATACCAAATATATATACATGTATATAAATTCACAAATGCATAATCAATAAAGGCAAAGAGAAATAGCAATAGAATAAGCATTTCCCATCATTAAAATATAAACATGATTAAGACATATTAAAATAAAATATTTTTGGGTAGAAACAGGTGGACAACGGGGAGGCCGGTGGGAGCGTGAGGAATACATGGGCAGATATTGTATCCACCAGAAAAAGCGTTACCGAAGGTAAGTAACTTGTTCTTCTGATGGATACTTCTGCCTGTGGATTCCTCACATTTTGAATAGATTCCCAAAGCCATACCTCTCCCGGAGGAGGGTGTCCACCTCACTAGACCAAAAAATCCTGCAAAACAGAGCGAGCAAAATGGCCATCCCTCCTAACCTCAGACTCCAAGTAGTAATGCTTTGCAAAGGTGTGGAGGGAGGCCCAAGTTGCTGCCTTACAAATATCAAGAACAGGAACACCTCTGGCCAAAGCAGGAGAAGTAGACTTAGCTCTGGTGGAATGAGCTCTGATACCTTCAGGCGGTTCCTTCTTGGCCAGGGCGTAGCAAATCTTGATGCACAAGATAATCCACCTGGAAAGCGTCCTCTTGTGCACTGCCTTGCCTTTCATTTTCCCAACGTAGCCCACGAAGAGCTGATCGTCCAGCCTCAGATCTCTAGTCCAATCCAAATAAAAGCTGACAACCCTCTTAGGGTCCAACCGATGCGGTCTCTCTTCCTCCTTGGAAGGGTGAGTGGAAGGATAAAAGGTAGGTAAAGTGATGGATTGTCCTATATGAAAAGGGGTAACCACCTTGGGAAGGAAAGCAGCCCTAGTCCTTAGAACCAACTTATCCGCATGAATGGTCAGGAAAGGAGGTTTCGAACTAAGAGTTTGAAGCTCACTTACCCTCCTAGCCGAGGTAATGGCAATCAAGAAAACCGGTTTAAAAGAAAGAAGCCTCAACGGGCAAGAGTGAAGAGGCTCAAATGGAGAACCCATTAAAAAAGTGAGTGCAAGATTCAAATCCCACTGAGGCATAACGAAAGGTGTGGGAGGAAACTTATTTGTAAGGCCCTTAATGAACCTCATGACACTGGGGTACTTAAATAAAGACGGCTGGTCCGGCAAATATAAAAAGGCCGACAAAGCCGAAAAAAAGCCCTTAACAGTGGCTACAGCACAACCTTGCTGTGCTAAAGAAAGAGAAAACTCCAAAATATTAGACAAGCAGGCCTTCAAAGGGTCAATGTCTCTCTCTCCACACCACTTAACAAACCTGGACCATCTGGAAGAATAAACAGACTTATTGGAGTGTCGCCTGGATGATAAAATAACATCCACTATATCAGGCGGGAGAGAGAAAGAACTCAGGTTGCCCCGTTCATTCTCCAGGCATGAAGGTGCAGGATCTGGAGGTGGGGGTGTAGAACCTGCCCCTGCGACTGCGAGAGGAGATCTGCCCTGAGAGGGAGACAGAGCGGAGGGTGCGACGAGAGGTGAAGTAGGTCTGTGTACCACACCCTTCTTGGCCAATTCGGGGCGATCAATATAACTTGGGCCCGCTCTTGGCGAATCTTCCTCAGAACCCAAGGAATCAAGGGTATGGGAGGAATCGCGTAAAGGAGTTGTGAGCTCCGACTCAACTGAAACGCGTCCCCCAACGCCCACTGCATCGGAAACCGGAGACTGCAGAATGACAGGCAGTGCGCGTTCTCGTGAGTGGCAAACAGGTCCAACCTAGGAGATCCCCACATCTGAAAGATGCGATGAATCACCACCGGATGAAGCCGCCACTCATGATCGGCCAAGTAACGCCGACTGAGCCGAGACTGTCCGCACGAACATTCAGCACACCGGCTAGATGATTTGCAAACACACAAATCCGTTGGCCCTGAGCCCAGGACCAGAGCCGCAGAGCCTCTCGACAGAAGCGATACGACCCTACACCTCCCTGTTTGTTGATGTACCACATCGTGGTAGTGTTGTCCGTCAGGACCTGAACTGACTGACCACGAAGGGAAGGGGGAAAAGTCTTCAGTGTCAAACTTATCGCCCGCAATTCCAGATGTTGATGTGAAGCAACCTTTCCTCTGGAGACCAAAGACCTTTGATCTCCAGATCCCCCAGATGAGCACCCCACCCTAGAGTGGAGGCATCCGTGATCACTGTGGCCACCGGCGGAGGAGGCTGAAAGGGCTTTCCTTGAGACAGGTTGCCCTGCACACTCCACCAAGACAGCTCCGCTGCAGCCTCTCTGGAGATTCTGATGTCCTCCCAGAGATCTCCGTTGTGCTGACACCACTGCCTGCGGAGGCACCACTGGAGTGCCCTCATGTGCCAGCGTGCATGGTTGACCAAAAGAATGCAGGAAGCGAACAGACCGAGCAGGCGAAGAACCTTCAGGACTGGAACAACCGCTCCATCGTGAAATAAAGGAATCATTTCCTGAATGTCGAGAATCTTCTGCGGAGGTGGGTATGCTTGGCACACAGAAGTGTCCAGTATTGCCCCTATGAACAGGCTGCGCTGAGAAGGCACCAGGTGAGATTTGGGTACATTTATCGAAAAACCCAATTTGAACAACAGATGAGTTGTCACTTGCAAGTGGCGCGAAACCAACTCTGGAGACTCCGCTTTCAACAGACAGTCGTCCAGGTAGGGGAAAACAGGAACCCCTGACCTTCTGAGATGAGCCGCTACCACCGCCATCACCTTCGTTAAGACTCGAGGCGCAGAAGTGAGACCGAACGGAAGAACCGCAAACTGGTAATGTTGCAATCCCACCGTGAACCGGAGATACTTCCGATGCGACTTCAGGATGGGAAGATGAAAATACGCATCCTGCAGATCGATGGACACCATCCAGTCTTCCTGTTGCAGCGCAAGGAGAACCTGAGCCAAGGTCAACATTTTGAACTTTTCCTGCCTGAGGTAAAGGTTCAAAATCCTGAGGTCTAAGATTGGTCTCAAGCGACCTTCCTTTTTGGGGATCAGGAAATATCGGGAGTAACAACCCTGGCCCTTTTCCTGCTCCGGAACCACCTCTATCGCACCTTTTTGGAGTAATGTAAGAACCTTCTGCTGCAAAAGCAGCAAGTCGTCTTCTGAACAACCACCCTGGCGAGGAGGAAACTCCAAAAATGGAAGGGCGTACCCATTTTCTACAAGATTCAAGACCCAACGATCTGATGTGATCAGTCTCCAATCTTGTAGAAAGTGGGACACCCGACCTCCAACTGGACCAACATGTTCTAAGATGAGGAATCTAGAACTGCTTTCCTGATGTACCAACGGTTGCAGGAGGGGAGGTAGAGGAAGAGGCCTGTTGACGATTTGTACCCCTGAGGCCTCTCTTATTCTTCCCTCTGTACGATTTGTACAAGGGATTTTGCTGTTGATGGCTCTGCTGAAATTGATGGCGGCCAGGAAAGGAAGCAGATCTCCCAAAGCCCCGAAATCTCTTGTATCCATAACCTCTAGACTGCACCTGAAGGCCTAAAGATCTTGTGGTGGCTCTACTATCTTTGAAACGTTCCAAGGCTGAGTCCGCCTTAGAACCTAAGAGCCTTGACCCATCAAAGGGCAAATCCAACAAGGTTGCTTGTACATCAGCCGATAACCCTGAAGACTTGAGCCATGCCTGTCTCCTTGTAGCCACAGAAGACCCCATAACACGAGCCACAGAGTCAGCAGTGTCCATGCCTGACTGAATCACTTGTCGTGCTGCGGCCTGCAAATCTGAAATGACTTCCAAGAAGTTGGCACGATCCTCCTCAGGCAACTTAGGAGCCAACTGAACAACAGAGTCCATCAATGCATGTATATATCGTCCAAGAAGGCAAGTCGCATTAGTTGACTTTAGAGCCATACTTGCAGAAGAAAACACCGTCTTCGCAGCTTGCGCCGTCTTTTTCGCGTCCCTGTCACCCAAAATGGTAGGAAAGGCACCAGAAAACTGTTTTGAGCAAGAAGCTTGGACAACTAGACTCTCCAGTGTCGGATGTGATGACAAAAAAGCCGGATCACCAGGGGCAGGCTTGTATCTTCTTGAGACAGAACGACATACAGCCGGAGCAGACAAAGGCTTCTGCCACACCTCCAGAATTGGATCTGTTAAGGCCTCTGTGAATGGAAGTAGGGGCTCAGAAGTTGATGAAGAAGTATTCAAAACTTCCGTCAGTATGTTGGACTTAATCTCAGCAAAGGGAAGTTTAAGGCCCAATAAATCAGCTGCCTTCTTTTTGACAACATGATAAGGTGCAACGTCCTGCACAACACAACCACTTGCAGATGGTAAATCATACTCAGGGGAAGTAGCTAGACCACTAGCTTCCTGAAGGCCTTCAAACTCATCCACAGAGTCCACAATTTCTCCTTCCTCCTGTTCTTGCAAATACTCCTCCTCCTCAAGCAATCTCTGAGCTTCTCTCCTGGAGCGTGGCTTAGACAAAGGCTTCGGTGGAGCCACACACGGCGCCGGAGAAGAAACCAGCGGCGTCGATGGAGGAGCCTCGACATCGAACCTCGACGTCAATCGAATCTGAGGTGGAGCAGACTCAGCAGCTAAAGGATTCCTGGGAGCCGGAGTAGACGATCTCGGCACCGGGAAATGCCAAGCCAGAGTCGATGGCATAAAAGGTGCCTGGGGATAAAACTGAGGCACACCCAGGTTGAATGCCAGAGGACCCACGGGGCCTGAAGGCGCATCGGATGGAGTCGAGGCTCTTGTAAACAAACCAAACATCGCATTGAGAAAATGTGAAGAGTCAACCCCAGGAGCAGGAAAAGGAGGATATGGATCCGTACCTTCCTGTAGGGGAGTCACCTGAGGTCGCACTGGAACCTGCGGAGCCGGGACGGCACCCACACAGGTGAAGCAACACGGCCTGGAGAGGACCCTCCCGGCGCTGGTGACGTCACTGGAGCCGGTGATTCTTCATGAAGCGAAGAAGCCTCTGAAATCTGCGACGCCACAGCCGGAGATGGTACTGGAGTCGCTTGAGGAGAAGGAGTAGGAGAGATAAGGTCCCTTCTCCGAGGTTGCTCAGCTGGAGTCGGCGACCTCGACCTCGAGACTCTGGCCTTCGAAGAACGATGTCGAGAGGTATGTCTCCTCTTGGATTTTTTGTGCTTCTTTGACCTCGAAGTGTGAGAAGACGAAGACTTCGCCCTCTTCCTACCTCTCTTTTCCTTCTTGGCTTTCGCCATAAATAATTTGGCTTCACGTTCTTTGATAGCCTTAAGATTCATCTTCCTGCAACTCCTGCATTCCTCGACGTCGTGGTCCGAGGATAAACACCACAGGCAGTCATCATGCAGATCCGTGATAGACATGTGTCCGCCACACTCTCTGCAGGGTTTGAACCCCGACTTCCTAGAAGTAGCCATTTCGACAAACTACGAGATACAAAGTTTTCCACAATGAAAATGGAGAGCCGTGAAAAAAACTGTTGAGTGTCGACGGCGCGGAAAAAAGGGAACTGACGTCAGCACGCCGACGAGGTCCTTTTGTGGCTCTGATGACGTCATACGGTGCCGCAAGCCGAGCCGGTCCATTGTGACGTCCTCGTCGACGTGGGAGAGCTAGGAAATAATTTTATCACGGAATGCTGGCGCATGGGGTATTCAAAAGGTGAGGAATCCACAGGCAGAAGTATCCATCAGAATGACCAGAACTGCACCCGTTAAAGATGCATCCAGGGCAGACCAGGTCAATCCACCCAATACATAATATAGGTAAAGAAGCAAGAAGCACAATGAAGAGAGGACCATGGGTGTTATGTGGCAGCATACCAGATATTATATTTCGGTGGGAGAAATTAGGGAAATACAGATTGTGGTGGTGGTGGGTGGCAGGAAACTAAATATATTATTTTAAATATTTGGAAGGAAAAAAGAAGGACAATGGGAGGGAGGCCTGGGAGAATGGCTACTATTTATTTTTCAACTGGGAAAAGGAGGGGCTGGATGGCTAGAGTATGGCGAGTGTGGATTGTGGGTGTGGGTAGCATGACCTCGGGTATTAGTAATGTTGCATATACTTACAAGACAGGGCAGGGGGCGGGGGATAATGCAGGTAGGGCCATGTTATGTATGGCTCCTACAGGACTATTCTAACCATGAGCTGCAGACCTTAGCAAGGGAATTGGATTTGGGTGTGGCCTTTCCTATCAAAAGATTGGAAATGGATAACTGCAAATAAGGGTATTCTTTTCATCTCTGGGTTCTGAGTGATCTGATAGAGAATTTGAGCACTGCTTGTGTTTTGTATTTGATGTCACTCATAACCACTTTGTGAAGACATCCCTGTTATTTTACTTTACCCATCTACCTTTTATGATATATATATATGTATAACCACTCCGCGAAAAACAACCCTGGTATTTTGCATTACCCATCCACCTGTTATAATATGTATATTACTGAGTGGCGGTAGACACACTTTAGCTCTAGTTAGGATTCCCAGAGATAGACTTTTTGCTTGCTAATAACTTTGCCTCCGTTTGATGATTCTCCATGAAACTTTGCAGACCTATTCCCTTTTCTACATTGTTTGATGATGCCACACTTCATGGTGATTAGTTAAGCGGGGGTGCAAATTAAAAAGGGGGGTTCCAAAACATATTCAACCACCAATGCATCCCATAGACTTTTTACTCAGATGTAGGACAAAACGTTTGAATAGATTTTCATGAAATTTGACAGGAATAAAGAATTATGGTCTGGAAAGGATCTTTTTCACTATTTCATGAAAATCTGTTCAGCAGTTTTGCAGTAATAAGGGCCCAAAAGTTAGCTATCTTTTGGGCTGCAGTATATGGCAGTATTTTGCGGTATACTGCGGTACATAATCATGACAAAATTGACAAAACAGTATTTTATTAGCTAATGAAAACCTTTACAAAATAAAAAGGCAATCATGTTGTTTAGAACACACTTAGACTGTGTTGTGGGTTTCTACGTAAGATATATGTTATAAGTATGTTTAAAGCTATAGTAAGGCAAGATGCACTTTAGGATAGTCTGTACAGGTAGGTACAATTATTTATATTGTTTTATATATTTTTTTAAACTTTCAAATTACTGTGGCATTTCCTCAAGAGTACCACTGTACTTGGAAATGTTAAAAAAAACTTAAGGTATGAAAGTAGAAGGGTGCTTTATACAACATACTACACCATTCTACTGTATACCACTACACTCTATGTCACTGCACTGTAACAATCACTGTACCGTACACCACTGCACTGTACACCACTATACTCTATGCCACTGCATTGTCAACAACTACATTGTATGCCACTGCACTCTAAGCCACTGCACTTTATGCCACTGCACTGTACGCCACTTTACTGAACTCTACTCTAAGCCATGCCACTCCATTTGACCGCACTGATCTCTATGCCACTCCACTATACTCTTCACCACTGCACTCTGTGCTGTTCTACTCAACTCTACACCACTGCAATCCATGCCACTGTAATGGATACTACTACAGTCTGCACCACTCCAATCTGCACCACTGTACTCTACTTCACTGCACTCTACACCACTGTACTCTGCGCTAATCTACTCTGCACCACTCTACTCTATCCCAATGCAGTGTACAGCACACTACTGTACTCCCCATCACTCTACGCCACTGTACTCTAAGCCAAGACAATGTGCTCAACTCCAGTCTACACCAGTCTGATCTAATCCACTTTACACCACTGCACTCTATGCTACTGCACTCTACTATGCACCACTGCACTCTACGCCACTCTACTTCACTCTATCCACTGTACTCTGTGCCACTCTGCTGTACCCCACTTAACTCCACTCCATTTCACTATTCCCCTCCACACTCTACTCCACTACTCTATGCTACTCTACCCTACCCTACTTCACTCTACCCTACATCACTCTGTGCCACTGTACTGTAAGTCATCTAACTCTACACTTCTACTCTATGCCACTATACCCCACTTAGCTCTACGCCACTGTACTGTACGCCAATCTACTCTATCCCACTTCATTCTACCCCACTTCAATTTACCCAGCTTTACTGCACACCGCTCTACTCCAGTCTCCTCTATCCCACTTCACTGTACACTTCTTCACTCCACCTTGACTTCACTTTATGCCACTCTACTCTACGCCACTCTACTCTACCTGACTTCACTGTACCCCACTTCACTCTATGCCACTCTACTGTATACCACTCTACTACACGCCTGTTAGACCGGTCAGCCTTAGGGTGTGATCTCCCCAAGCTTTTTACCTTCCTCCTTCATTTGTTGCTGATCTCGGTTTTGCTGGCCATAGGACTCTGCTCACTTTACTACTGCTAGCCAGTTCTAAAGCGCATGTGCTAACTCCTTAAAACATGATAATATTGGCTAATCCCCAATTGGCATATTTAATTTACTTGTAATTCCCTAGTAGAATGGCACTATATCTGCCCAGGGTCTGTAAATAAAATGCTACTAGTAGGCCTGCAGCACGGATTGTGCCACCCACTTAAGTAGCCCTTCATATATGCATCTGGCCTGCCATTGCAGCCTGTGTGAGGGGTTTTAACTGTTATTTCAACCTGGCAAAATAAACCATTTGCCAGGTCCAAACCTTCCTTTTTAATAAATATGTCACTCCTTGGGTAAGCCCCGGACAAAGGGCAAGTAGTAAAAAGTAGGACATGTAATTTAAAGTTTTATATGTCTTGGTAGTGACAAATTCTCAAATTTGTTTTTCAGTACTGCAAGGCCTACCTCTCCCGTAGACTAACATTGGAGTTACCTTAATACATTGAAAAAGCTGTAATTTCCAAATGAGAGCTGGATTGTGTCTTTGGAACTGAAATGAAAAATCCTAACTGATGGTGAAGTCGGATTTTAAATTACAATTTTGAAAACTGTGGGGGGTTGGTCACAGGGCCCAACACCCCGCTAGCAACTAACAATGCCTTTGGCCAGAGGCCATGTGCCGTGGGGTTGGCTGCAGGGCTGAAGGCCATCCGCTTGTTTGCGGCAAAACTACTGCAGACACTCCTCTTTTTTTAAATTGTTTTGTTATTTTTCAATTTCCCGACAGTCTCGCTCTAATAAGATAAAAATACATGTCAGGGGTTGCTTTTATTCATCCCAGGTTGGCTTGTGTGGTATTTTACCACTGTAAAGCTGTAATACTGTATCTGAAGTGGTAAAAGGCTTTTACTATTTTTAAGCTCAGCATGGATTGCACAATCTAATCCTATGCTTAAAGAGAGGATGCTGTAGAATGGCATAAGGCTTGTCACTTTCTAACTTGGCGTGGATGGCACTGTGCCAATCCTATGCTTAAAAACTCTGGAACGCTAGTGTAAAAACAGAAGTTTGAGGTGAGCAGATTCAGAGTGTTGGTGGTGGTCCATATAAAGGAGCTACTTTCCACCTAAAAAATGTGGGAACAACCCAGAGTTCCCTACTTCTAAATATCTATCTATCTATCTATCTATCTACCTATATATATATATATATATATTATCTACTGGCGGTCGCCAGTAGATAGTTATAGTTAGGACCCTGTTTCCATAGGAAATCCGCAACATTCTATTTGGAATAACTTTGGCGCCGGTCGATGAATCCTCGCGAAATTTTCAAAATAGGTGGGGCGCTACGCTCCGCTCCTACCCTGAAAGTCTCGGGGGGATTCGTCAAGCGGGGGCTGAGAAAAAAGGGGGGTCCCAAAACGCGTTTTTCCCATGCATTTTTCCATAGGACCTTTAGACACAGCTACAGCCAGAACGGCTGAACAGAGTTACTTGAAATTTGGCAGAGAGGTAGTCCTCAGGTCAAGGAAGTGCCTTTTGTAGGCCTGATGTAAATCTGTTCAGTAGTTCCTGAGAAAATAGCATTTAAATCAATATATATATGTGGGCGGAGCCTAACCACACATCTCATCCTGAGATCTGATTGGCTGTCAGCACTTCATCCAAGAAGTGTTGGCAGCCATCTTGGGACCAATATACATGATAGCACCTCATTAAAAAGCATTGCAGTTAATAGAAGATTTTAAGACTTTAGTTACATTATAAATCATTTGTTGATGGTACCATACTCATTTTAGGAATTGTGGTATGTTCTAAGGTGATTTCACCATGTGAAAAAGCCTTCTGCTGGGATATCATGATTAAGAGAAAAATATTTTCTCATGCTTTTACCACAGAGGTTTGGAAGGTGATCTATAAGCTAAACTGAGAGCTTATTTTCTGTAAATTCACATTATCTTTCTCAGTCATGTGAGAATGAAGTCTGACATTCTCAGTAAAACATGTACATCCAACAAGGGCAGAGACTGTCAGTTGATTCCTTTGTGTTCTACTGCAGCTTTCCAGAGTGTTCCAAAGAACTACTAGAGCGCTAACCGTCCTACTTATGATAAATGTATGGCACACCTGAAGCCATCTTGCTTGGATTAAAGTGGTAACTCTTAAAACATTTAATTTAAAAAGGAACAAAATGAGGGGGTTCATTTTTCCATAAAAAGTATGATTAGTGCTGCAGAAAGAAAAAGTTAGGGCACATTTTGAGTGACTTCTCAAATCCTGGCATGCAGACTGAAACATGCACTTTCAATACCAGCAGCAGTTTTCCCTGGTGAGCAGTAGCTTTACTACAGTGATCTAATGAGCAAAAAGAGTGCTAACATTCTGATTTTATGGCAAATGTGTGACACATTTGAATGCCTTCCTGATGGAATCAAAGTAAAAAACTGAAAGTATTTCCTACTGAGGAGACTGCAGTAAATGAGGAAATTAGGAAACTTCATAACAAATAAGTCTCCCAAGATGGCCACCAGAGACAAAAGAGCCCAAATGTAGCCCAAATATCACCCAGATGTAGCCCAAGTATAGCCCAATGACAGAATGTCCAAGAATGTTCTTAAAAACAACTAGAGCACTTACTGTCTTCATTATGACAAAAGTATGGCACACCTGAAGCCATCTTGATTGGAATAAACTGGTAACACTTAAAACATTTAATTTAAAAAGGAACACAATGAGGGGGTTCATTTTGCCATAGAAATTATGATTAATGCTGAAGAAAGAAAATGAGGGCACATTTTGAGTGACTTCTCAAATCCTCTTCTATTTCATTAAAAAATTCTGACATGCAGACTGAAACATGCACTTTTAATACCAGGAGCAGACTTCCATGGTGAACAGTAGTTTTACTACAGTGATCTAATGAGCAACTAGAGTGCTAACATTCAGAATTCATGGCAGATGTGTGACATATCTGAATACCTTCATGATGGAATCAAAGTAAAAAACTGAAAGCATTTCCGACTGAGGAGACTGCAGTACATGAGGAATTTAGGAAACTTCATAACAAATAAATCTCCCAAGATGGCCACCGGAGACAAAAGAGCCCAAATGTAGCCCAAAATCACCCAGATATAGCCCAAATATAGCCCAATGACAGAAGTGTGCAAAACACTTATTATTTTGTGTTTTTGCAGTGTTATATAGTGCAGACTTGTCAGGTATTGGAGTGCTTTACATGAGCATTGGTTACATCACACAAGAACAAATTCATTTTGGTTGTAGACATGGGGAGACTAAGTGATTTGACCAGAATCACAGAATGTCGAGCTGAAGCAGAAACTTCAACCTGGTTCCCCAGTTGCAAAGTCTGCAGTTCTGGAAGTAACACCACATCCTCTCCCCTAAGTGCAACATTTAATCAAGTTGTCAACTAGATAAAAAAACATAAAGATAACAAATAATTTAAAAGTGCTTTGTCGCTATTTGAAAACTCAGAAAATATGTCCTTATTTTAGTCTTTTAGAGCACTAAACATAATTTTGATGCCAATAAGACCCTCTCATATATGTAATTTCTAAAGGAATGCTCTAGGTATTACAGTTTTGATTACATCAAGATGATGTCAGGCGTTCCACACTTTTGTAATAAATATAGAATGTTAGCAATCTAGTTGTTCATTAGGATACTGTTGAGAGGCAGAGGCCAGGGGCACGGACTCTGAAAATTGAAGGCAGGTAGGAGGGTGCAAAGGCAACAATTTAACCACACTGAGCAGGCAGGAAGGGCCGTGGAAGCACAACAGACTACGGAGGGCAGTGGAAAGGGGGGCAGGGGCAACAAACCAACAATACAGGACTTGCAAGAGAGGCTGTTGGAGGGAAGATCTATTACGGGTCAAGGAAGCTAGGGGCGGTCCCCAGAGCCCCGGGAGCCACCACAGAACTGAGCAGGAGAGGGAGTCAGGGACAAAAGGGGCACCTTAATTTGAGCCGGGGTGCCTAGGAACGCTTGCTCCAAAAATGAAGAAAACAGACATATGAGACATGGAATTGGAGGCAGAATACAATGGCAGTTTAATGAGAAGATGCAACTTCAAAGAAACCGCAGAATAGAGACATAAAGTACAAAATACAGAATCCAGATAATCATACAGCTGTCATGATATTCTCTGTATCTCAATTAATTTACTGACAGAGAGAGAGAGAGAAAACACATCTATAAATGCATCATGAGAAACAAGTTACACCAAGGAAAATGTTACCTAGGGACACTCACATTTACTCTTAGAGCAAGCATTCATGCAATTACAATACAACATCTTTTAAATGCAAAAGTAAAGAGAACAATGGTTAAACATAACATGACATTTCATATAGGTAAAATAGAATAAGATACTTCAAGCAAAGCAGAGCAAGACATTTTAAGCAAAGGAAGACAAGAGCTCCCAGTTCTTGGGGAAAACCTGCACAGCCTGTTAACCTACATACAGACGGCGAGGTTGTCCGTCGATATCTGTGGGTGCTCCCTTTTTATATCATTTTGTGGGCTCCTTTGCACGCTACATCTACCTACGTATGCTACCCAAAAGCTTCGTCTGCAGATTTTACCAGACATTTCGTCATTTACCCACTTAATGCTGACAATGGACTGGGTGAAAAGGTCAGTCTCTCAGGCCAATCGCTTATCGTAAGTTCCATAGAGCAAGCAGAAAATAATGGGTATTGTACAGGAATTCAATATATTCATGTATAAAATCTCCTCAGTTCTCCTAACTTGACGCTCTGCGGTTGCCACTTCCTTAAAAGCGGGAAACCTGCCCAGGAAGCAAGTACCAGTCCAGGATGCAGCCTACTGTATGTCGACAGCTTCAGGGGGATGTTGAACTTTGATACCGAGCACGGAGCACTCGGGTAGGGTGGGGGCTACTAGTTTGGAGCAGAAGGCCTCGCAGACCTGCCTTCAGACTGCTATACACTAAAATTGCAGAGCTATGGTCAATTTAACAAAGAGGCCTACATATTGAACAGAAGGGCCTACACAGGGGTTTTATGCTGGCTGAGTGGTAAGGATGTCTCAGGATAATTATATAGCAACACAGGACCCGCTGGTCAATTTAATACGGCCTACAAATGCGGCTGGCAGGGCAAGGACAAGGGTCTCATACTTCAGGTGTGGACAGAACGGGCCAGGGGCCCCCTGTGATACAAAATCTACCCTCCTTCAAGGCTGTGGCAATGTAATAGACCATTGTGGGCAGAAGGAAGAGGCAATGGTAGTACAACCATACATGCCAACAGACCCGATTCAGCCAGGAAACGTCCAATGTTTTTAAGCTCAAATGGGCTTTATTTGATCTGTCTCCTGTCTACAATATCCTCTTTTTCAATGTAACTCAAAGGGGAAAATCAATACCCCAGTTTTTTTTCAAAATCTCCCTCTTACCAAGTTCAAAATGTTCGCAAGTATGGTACATTGGATCATGGAAGGAAATGGGATAGGGACATGGACTTGGATAACAGAGGACAGGAGAGACATGGAGAGGTGCACCAAACTGACCCTGCAGGGCAGGCATCAGGGTTTGCAGCAGCACAATACACCACACAGTGCATGCAGGACGGGAGTGCAGCACAACAATCCATAGAAAGCAAGAGGGAGGGGACAGGACCATGCACATGGACAACAGAGAACAGAGGGGCAAGAGGCAATGGTAGCTAGCTGACCATAATGGACAGACAGGAGAGAAGGCTGCAGCATAACAGACCATAAAGGGCAGGAGGGACGGATCAGGGGCATTACAATGGAACAGACAAGCCAGGAGGGAGGGAGTAGGGGTCTGCACATGTAAACAGAGGGCTGGGGGCAAGGGGGCAGGGCAGGAGCAGCAAGATGGCCATGGAGGTCAGGCAGGATGGGCACTAGAAGCAAGACACAACATGAAGAGCAACAGTGAGACTGTGATGGCATACACACAGACCATGGAGGGAAGGTGGGAGGGGGTCAGGGGCAGCTAACTGACCACACAGGGAAGGTGGGAGGCGCCATGGCAGCACAGAAGACCATGCATGGCAAGTGGGAGGGTTAGTGGCAGCACAATGGCTATGATGGGCAAGAAGGAGGGTGCAGGGGCATGCACAAAGGACGATGGAGGATAGAAGGGAGGGTCAGGACCTGTGCACAGACAAGAAAGTTCAGGGGAAGGGGCCTCACAACAGACCACACGGGGCAGGCAGGAGGAGCAGTTGCAGCACAACAGACCAGGGAGGGCAGAAGGGTGTGGCAGTACAATGGACCATGTAGGACAGGAGGAAGAGGATAGAGGCATGGCATGTGGACAGGCAGGGTGGAGGTGGCAGGGACAGGTTACAGTCATCTGACAATGCTAGGCAGGTGGGAGGGGAGTGGCAGCTCAACAGAACACTCAGAGTAGATAGGAGTGGCAGGTCCATGGGACATGGTGGGCAAAAAGGATGGAGCAGGGGCATGCACAAAGACATCGGAGGGCAGGGGGAAGGAGAATAGGGGCAGCAAGCTAAGCACAGAGTTTAAGCAGGAGGTCAATGATGGGGCATAGAATTGGGCAATGGAGGGCAGGAGGAGTGGACTGGTACATCATACTAAATTGAGGGCAGTGGCAGCACATCAGACCATGCATGGCAGGAGGGAGGAGGCTAGTCCATGGATTCACACAACAGAGGATAGGGAGGAGGGGGATGGGGCAGCAAGCTAACTGTTCAGAGAAGGCTGGTATTAGAAACTTTATTGTTTTTAAAACATTTTGTCTGTGCAAACTACTTAAAATATGAACAAGTATGCAGCATAATCTCACTTTTATTCAGGAAGAAGAAGACGTTAGTGACTGTGACTCCGGGCTCACTTGGCAAAAACACCCCCTGACCCTCCACCCCCTATCGCAAAATGTAATGCCCGTGAAAAGGGTAGGTGAACACAGTGTTATATAGAACATAGTCCTGAGAGCACGATTGAAAATGAAAACTAGATATAGTGTATGGTATAAACTATGCACCAAAAAGTGTGATATAAGATGAACCAGGCGTGAAATATAATATGCAATACATTGTGCGCAATGACAGATTCATTGGAGAGCGCGAGATAGCACAGGCACTAGCGCGTGCTATGCGATATGCGCCTTAGAGTGTAATATGCACAGGGCAGTGTTGTGTAACCTAACTAGTCTCTAAAGTTGTAATATAAAATATGTGCTGGGGAGTGTAACGTTGCATATGCACTGTGACAAAGATATGGATCCCAAATTGTAATATGTATGGCATAGCACTGTGCGTTATAACATAGGCATCGAGGAAGGCACGTTAGATGGGGCAATATAACCCGTGCGAAGACAAGTGTGGCATGACATTTTCACGGGGTGGTGTTACAGTGCACATGGGCTAGAGAGTGTCATAGCATATGCACTAGCTAGTGGAATACAATACAGAGGTGTGTGGCACTCGGCAGGCAATGGTGGGTGTAACTCAGCATTGGGCTCTGTCAGGAGCGCGCTGTGACTCGCAAGTGATGTTCGTCCCCTTTCCAGAGAGTAAAATAAAAAGTATTACACATCCGGCAGTGGATGTGTGTTTTATTAACTGTGAGGGGGGTTTCTTGCATAGTTTTGGTCGAATTTTTGTCGAATCCCCTTTGAATGGCTTGGTGTGCATGTGTATTAAATGTGCCCGTCAATAGCTACCCATGTTTGTATAAATAAACGACAAGGGTGTCTACCGGGATTAGGCACGGTAGAGCATCAGACATGTCAGAGCTTCACTAGTGGTGTAAATACATTCCACGTGGATTAATTGCATGCATAGTCGCCTTTTAATGAATATCACGCAAATCGTCATGGTGATAGGTACGTACGGTTTGTCCAGCATGTCCTAGGTGTGTCTATAAATATATATTTTTTAAAAATAATAAAAAACAGTGGCCGGCCCTGGGGATTGGGGTCAAAAAAATATAATTAGGAGACAGGCCCTGGGGGATGGGGTCATCAGGGCCAATAAATTAGAATAAGAAGGGGAACCACACAGCCCCCCTTCTTAAAAAAATAAAATAAATAAAAGACTGGCATCGTGCCGGAGGCCATGCCCCCTCCATGCAGCACTCTGCAAACGCGCCCCCAACAGGCATCTCCAGTATGCGCCAGGGAGCTGCGCTGCAGACAGGTGTTCTGAGGCCAAGCCCCTTTTTACACCTCTCTGCAACGCAGCTCTGTGGCGCTTACTGGAGGTACCTAGTGGTCTAGTGTGACCCTAGGGACCCTTAGGATTCAAGGGGACTTAATCTCTCAACTTAGAACAGCCACAGGGCGCGTTTACACAGTGGTGAAGGGAGGGGACGGGGCCTGAGGTGACGTGTGCAAACACGCACCATGGCACGTTTTAAATTGGGGATATAATTTCCCTTCAATACTGAGGGCCCCTGGGGGCTAACTAGCCCACCAAGTGCTTCCAGTAAGCGCCACTGAGCTGCATTGCAGAGAGGTGGTCCAGGCCGTGCCACTTTTTACACCTCTCTGCAACGCAGCTCTGTGGCACTTACAGGAGGTACCTAGTGGGCTAGTTGGACCCTAGGGACCCTCAGGACTCAAATGAACTTAATCTCCCAACTAAAAACGGACACAGGGCGTGTTTACACAATGGTGAAAGGAGGGGACGGGGCCTGAGTTAACGTGTGCAAAAACGCCCTGTGGCCTGTTTTAAGAGGTAGTTTTAATCCCCATGCCCTATTATATACTAGGGGCTTATAGAGGAGGTAAGGCTAATCACAGGGGGACCCCAACGCATAATGTTCCCTAGTGTATGTAGGTGTTTTCACTGTATTCTAAGTGTCTTTTAACATAGCACTGGCTCTAGGACTGGTTAGTCAGACTCAGTTACCACCAGTATCCGTCTGAAAAAGTTGAGGGTACAGGATGATTTTGCAACAAGGCTTCTTTCTGCTCTTCTTTTTGTTCTTTCTGCACGTTATCCTTCTTCCTGCACTTATCTTCGTATTTGAGGACTTCTGTTGCTTCTTTCTGCACTTCTTTTGTTTCTTTCTGTGCATTTTTTCTTCTTTCTTAACATGTCCTATCTCTGTAGGCATAGTTAGAAATTAGCATTTAAAAAACCTTTGAAATTAACAGAAAAAACCATAGGTTTCAGGCATGTTATAGTTAGGAATTAGCATTTAAAAAACCTCAGAAATTCACTGAAAAAACCATAGGTTTCAGGGGTGTTATAGTTAGCTGGACTTTTCACTTGTACAAAACCATTGAAATTCCCCCTTTATAGTTAGTTCAGCTAACTATAACTCGCGCGCCCGCAATGCACTGCTGATGACGTCACATATTACATCACTCATGACATGGTCAGTGACATCACTCATTACATCACTGATGACATCTCAAATGACATCACTGATGACATCACTGATGACATCATCCTTGTGATAGAGTGGCAGACCTCCTCTCACCCTAATATAACCTTTGATACACACATTCAAAAATAGAGACTAAAATTTTCAAAAAAATGGACATACCAATACCAGTTACAACAACCTCTTCAGTAATTCTAAGATCCACATACACATCCACTCATTCACCAACAGTCCAATACAGTCACTCATACATGTACTCACTCATCATATGTACTCATACACCTATACATCCTGTTACACAATGCCACTCATCCATAGAGTTACTCACACACATAGTCACTCATGCTAATAAAGAATCAAACATACATTTACTTGCATATACAGTTATACACACACCACCACACTTACTTCTACGGAAACTTACACATACTTAGTCTTTTAAACAATCACTTATAGAAACACATACTTATTCATACAGGAACTCTTTCAATCTCTCACTCTCACATATACTCACATATATACACCAATAGTCACATATACTAGTTTAAAACATATGTAGTTACTCATAAAGACACTATTGAGACAGTCATTCACTCACTAACACACCCATACACACACTCATCCACCCATACAGTCCTGCACACATACTGTGTTCAACACATACAAAAAGTGAGTCACTCATTCATGCACCTATGCACTACATAATACCCCCACCGAACCATGCAGACACTCAGACTGATACTCAAAAAACCAACTAATAACCTAAATAGACACCCATGTAGCTACTCACCAACCCATGCAGCCACTTATACACAAAGTGAGAGACTGATACAGATATTTACATATTTAAACATTACTCACTAAGCCATGTATTCACTATGATACACTTAATCAGTCAGTTACACAATCAATTTTTCAAAAACAAATCATCCATTTAGACACTTATATACCCATTTATTCTTCCATCGACCTTGAGATATACATATATAAAACATATTTAATTTTCAGAATAACACACATTCACTGGATGATGTCATCAGTGATGTCATCAGTGATGTCATTTGAGATGTCATCAGTGATGTCATGAGTGATGTCACTGACCATGTCATGAGTGATGTAATATGTGACGTCATCAGCAGTGCATTGCGGGCGCGCGAGTTATAGTTAGCTGAACTAACTATAACGGGGGAATTTCAATGGTTTTGTACAAGTGAAAAGTCCAGCTAACTATAACACCCCTGAAACCTATGGTTTTTTCAGTGAATATATATATATATATATATATAATATAATAGTTAGGACCAAAGTTTCCATAGTAAAAGCATTTTTTTGTTTTGCCAATAACTTTGGCGCCCTTGACGAATCTTCATGAAATGATAACAAAACGTCCCCTTTTTAGTTCAACTGCTGTGTTGAAGGTTTCAGGGTGATCCATCAAACAAGGACCGAGAAAAAATGGGGTCTGAAAACGTGGTTTTCCCATGTTATGTCTATTGGGATTTTTCATTTTTTTTAACACGACTACAGCCTGATACTGAATGGAATTAGACCAAATTTGGCAGAAAGCTAGATGTTGGTCCAGAACACGTGTTTATTGTGATTGGGTGTAAATCCGTTCAGTAGTTTTTTTTTTTTAGATATTTAGGTTTAAAAACTACAGGGATGCAAGTCCTTGCACTGGACTCACGGATCCTACTGGAATTTGATTGGCTGACAACACTTCAACCAGGAAGTGTTGGCAGCCATCTTGGTACAAGGATTTAAGCCGAGTCCCCCAAAAAATGCACACAAAAAAGAAAAGAGGGTAGGGTAGGAATACCCTGACCCTCCAGATATGGTGTGGGGGGAACCACAGAGTTCCCGCTGCGGGTTAAAAGCATTTTTTATTTCATTGCATTGTGCTTCCGTGGCAACATTTTTAAAAGATACGCGGGCTCACAAGCGTTTTTTTCATGAAGCCCCCATGTAGGCTGAATTATGGGGGCAGTTTTTATAAGAACGCGGGGGTGCCCATGCCCCGCGAACCGTTACCTCCCCGAGACAAACATAAGCAAACTGATGCAGGGAACATGCACGGCCTCCCCCCTGCAGCCCTGGAGACCTCCATCTCCCCTGGGTAATTTATCAAATTAGTGCAGGGGAGGCCCATATGGCCTCCCCGCAGCCCCATGGACCACCACCTCCCCAGGGTTTTATGCATAAATATTGCGGGGGCCACGCGAACGCCCCCGCATCCCAGGGCACCACCACCTCCCCGGGACTTGAAGTTTAATTAATGGGGGCCATGCAGACCACACCAGCCCCGGGGACCGCCACCTCCCCAGGGAAATGAACAATACGGGGCCCGCAAGGCACCTCCCCAGGGCTCAAAGAATAAAATGGAGGGGTCCGTTGCGGACCCCCGGCCTTGAGGACCACTACGTCTCAGGGCTCAATGAAACAAAGGAGGGGCCATATGGCCCCCCTCCTGCAGCTATGTATGGCCCTAGAGGCTGCCACCCCTAAGGGCCGGCTCCTGCTATGTCCCTGGGTGCCCACCCTGGAACATAGCTGTTTGCTATGGTTAGCGGGAACTTTACCGCTCCCGCCAAGCCATAGCAAACTGCGCTCAGCAGGTGAGAACAAATGTTCTCACTTGCTAAAGCAAGTACAATTGCTTTGACAAAGAGGGAGCTGCATGTTCAGCAGCTCCCTCTCTTTTGCAATTGGAAAAACAGGGCCCCGGGGCATGTGGTTGCTGAGCCCAATTTGGCTCGGGAGGGGGGCCCGTGGAACACGTCAACAATAAAAGTAAACAAACACAACGCAAAATAATTTCCACACCAATTTAGAAAAATAGAGTAATATTTAATATACTATAACAATAACAACTAAACAATAAAAAATCTAATCAGTAGAACTGGAGATATGCAGTTTAAAATTTTTAAGTGACAATAGCGCCAAAAAGCACAAAGCGCCAACTGTGGGAATCTGGTCATGCCGGACCGGGACCTTACAACACTGAAAAACTAATGCAGGAGTTTTTCACTACAATGACATGTAAAACTTAAAAATACACCCTAGTGGTGATTTATATGTATTAAAAAGGAAAGTTTTTGCCTGGCAAAAGGTTTATTTTGCCAGGTCGACATGGCAGTTTAAATCACAGGCTGCACTGGCAAGCCTGAGACATGTTTAAAGTATTAATTAAGTGGTTGATACCCACTAGTAGCATTTACAGTCCCTGGATACATGCAATACCACTTTACTGGGAATTACAAGCACATTAAATGTGCCAATTGGATATAAGCCAATTTGACCATGTTTAGAGGAGAGGGCAAAGGCATTTTACAATTGGTTAGCATTAGTAAAGTGACAGAATCCTAAGGCCAGAAAAAACGAGATCAGCAAAAAATGGAGGAGAAAGGCAAAATGTTTTGGGGGAAGACAACCCTAAGTCTGTCACGTCTAACACTACCCCAATAGCTCATTTAGCTAGCAGCTGCTCATGCTCGTTATTCACATTCTGCTGCATTTAGCACAATTTCTTAATGCAAAAATGCCCCCTTGCGTCCAAAATGGGCACAAGAATGCCTTTTGCACTAAGATATCTTGCTAAATGCAGCAGAATGTGAATAACATGCAGAAGTACTCTTCTCAAGTAATTATGCGTAATCTCGCATACTTTTTAGGTAATTCCGCATGATTATGCTATACTGAATTACACGATTTACGCCCACCCCTAATAGTAATACAAGTACCAAAACAATAATTTGAATTTTTTTTAAACTTTCACAGTTGTTATCGGGCACGTACAACCTTGTCAGGTTGCATATGGATCCCTGGTCAGAACTAGTCTGAGAAAAGCATTTCCAAGAGAAAACAAAATCCAGGGAAGTGTGCGTTGAAGTAGTAGATTAGAGGGATACATTTCTGGGCAGTGACAAACTGTGCAGGAATTTGATCAGTGTTTTGGATGATGAGCAAATCAGGTACAAAGAAGAGATCCAGTAAGCTATGCACAACAGTATCTTTGCTGCTATAGTTTGAATACAGGGTGGCTTTAGGAAAGCATTAAATTGTTTGATTTTAATCTGAGCCTGTAATCTTGTTTTGATGAGTGGCAAAGTAGATCTCGTAATATCTCAAACATCAGGGCCTGGTATATGTGGATAACCCAAGATAGTTGCATAACATTCTCACAGTTGCCGCAACCACGGCTTGTAAATGGAAGCAGCTGGTGTGTCGATAGCCTAACCAAAATAAAACGAGTTTCACTGTAGCCATTTGGGCCACACATTCCATGCCTAGCTTTAATGTGAATGCCAACTAGTGGGGTGGTTGGGGCATATTGCTGATCTCCCTTGAAAGACCATTCTGTATATGAACTAGCGATGTTATGTTTGTAAAAATCCCACAGTTCAGTCCGATAAAGGGCCCCTGACATTAACTTTGCCCAGAATGTTTTACACAGTATTGGGCAGTATAGCTGAGTGCTTAGTGAGATGAGCCAACCATGCCTCCTGTTCTTTGTAAAGCAGACCAAGATAATCAAATGCATTCCCTAGTAGAAGGGTAGCATTAAAAAGCAAAAATATTTAATCTGGGAGCTCACCTTACCAAATTTAAGGATTTTTTATTTTTGAATATTAGGGTCTAGTTTTTTCAGTTTGCATTACATCGCAAAAAAGACAGTTGCCTATTTAAGACATTATTCATTCCTGCAAGCAGGGCCTCATCACCGGCACATTGGACAGTCCTAAAATGTCATTAAAATAAATTAAATAGTGTCTGTGCCAAAAGGCAACCCTGCCCTAATCTCTTGACAGCTTTGTTATTTCACTTTTAAAGTCAAAGCTATCTGTGGCAATATTTCTATTTCTAACAGGAAAAATGTCATTCAGTAAGCTCTCTGCTGACTCCTGATGTAAGCAATGATTTATTCAGTAGCATCCGGTCGAATTGGTGAAAAGCCACCGTGAGGTCCAAGAAGGCTAGAAAAAAGACATTCTCCGTTCACAGTCACACAATTGCAGAAGGCCATGAAAATGCCCAATTTCTTCCTTTTTGCTAAGGATGAAGATGTCTCCTGGATTGCTAGGGCAGGCAGCAACAGCTGAAAGGTAATGATTACAGTAATTAACTAGAATCAGCTACGTGTATCATGAACGCTAACATCATCTAATGAGGCCTGTAAATAACTGAGATGATTACAAGTCAACATCAAAAGTGGCTTCACCCATGGTCTGCAAAATCTAGGTCTACATAGGGTAATTTTCCATGGATCAGGCTCTAAAGTTTAGCAGTAGAGGGAAGGGATAAATAAAAATCTCCTTCTGATGAACTAAAGAGATGTAGGACTAGGGCAAGATATATAATTTTGTTGGATAACAAAATCAAGTAACAGGGCTTGGAGGATCATCTCTAAATTGCCTGAAGTGTCTTCTTCTGGGGTGTCCTGTTGATCAATTGGATTGGTATGCATAGAGGGATTTGCCTGCCCAATACAGGGGAAACAGTGTTGTCTAGGGGATTAATTCTCCCGTTCTCCCAAAGTGATAAAACCCTTTTCTTTGATATTTCAACATAGTCCTTTCTGGTTTATCTCCCGCCAGTGATCAGCGGGGCAGAATCTGCTCATGATATTAGCTGAATGTTGCTTTTCCCTTCCAGGTGAAACTAAGGGAGGGAAAAGGTCTTCTGGATCACTCTGAATTATAGGGCCTATGGCTGAACAGTTCGATGTTGCAGGAAATACAACTTTGCTCTGCCCTGTTTGTTCATGTAGATAACACCTGCCATGTTCTAGCTGATTTTCAGCTCACAGCAAATGGCCTATAAATTTAGATAATTTACACAGAGTGATATTTTCCCTATGATAACTAGAATATTCACAGCCAGGTGGTAACAGAATTTCACTCGTGTAGGTCATGATCCATTGACAATATATACATTCCTGTTTGCTATATGTTATGGAATACACTAGTTTACGTACAATTGTACTTGAATTCCAAGCTAACAAAATAATCATTCTTTGTATCAGAATGACCACAAGTCACGACAAGATTTACACCTAATTGCAAAACCTGGCAGAAGGGTAAGCAGAAACGTGTGATTGGTTGATGGTTGTCAGTGTGCATAAGGGGTGTAATGTAGATCCATGCTCTTTAAGTGCGACTTGGCTAGGAGTCAGTAACATGTGACTGATACTCATGATTTCTGAACACGCCGATGAACATTTAGCACTGGACCCATTTTCTAACAGCTGCAAGTCCGCTTTTTGCGAGCAGTGGGAAATACACGTTTTGCACTAGATATTGGCCACTTCCAGCCCGCTGCCCCTGCATCAATGCTACTTTGTGAATCACACACTCAATCTTTCACATGTACTCCATGGATCTGTGACCTCTAATGATAAACTAGTCTATCAATGCTATGCTATAAAAACATTGAGCCCCAGAGTCCTCGAAGCATCCTCATGCGTACTCCATGCTGCTATTGTTAGAGGAACAAGTGGTAAAATCCTCGCCCACTTCTATTCACTTATCTTGGACGGACACCTTCTCTAGTTTATGTCTGAGATTAACTAAAGGGGCTTCTTGGTGCTACACCAGAACCGTGGGAGTCCATCTCCATCTCTCATCTGCAAAATAACAATGGCCCATGGTGATAAATAGGTTCACTTTTCAGTTATGAAAAAATGACTAACGCAAGTAGGTCCAAGCACAGAACAAAAACCCATTAGGATTGCTAGGCTCAACTCAGGAATAGTTATGCCTAAGGAATGGTACAGGAAGAACACATTAGGCTGTGTCTAACCACAAAGTAGATTGGCCTAAAATGCAAGAATTATTACTCTTCTGGGAGGTATCTACAGCCCTTTGGTGAAGTATTTTTTCTCTTTTTTGTAAAATAGCAATGAATTGCTGCTCAAATGTGTTCTTTTTATGTGCCCTTCTCGGAAGGTCAACTGCTCAGAGCACAATACAGGGGGAATCCAATTATGAAAAATTCACATGAATGAAGTACCTATTATGCTGTCAAAAATGTTGTGCCTTCTGCTACCCACAGTTTATAAAACGGAGATGTGGTTTCTGAAACCAAAGCCTTGGAGAAATCGCTGCTATAGTGATGTAATGCAAAAACGCAAAGGTAACAATATAAGCTGCAGAATTTCAAATATTTCACTATGGTATTAAATGACGAGGAGCTGCTAATGTAAAAGGAAAAAATATAGGAAAGACACTGTACACACAACCGCATGTATGACCCAAGTAAGAATTCATATTCCGGTTCAGATCTTAAACTGTGGCCTTAGGGGAGTATATAAAGAATGTGGACACAGCTGTTGTTATGACGACCGTGCCCGTGAGACAATAGGGGAACCCCAATTCTTTCAGAGGCTGGTTATTTTCTACATCTCCAGCTCCAAAAAACACAAACACCCTCTGGTACAAGTCTGTGTTTTTCTGTTGCCGCATTGCTTTAAGTCTGTCTTTTCCCTTCACTCCGTTGTATTATAAACTTTTTAGGAAGCTCGTGGACGTTTTGAGTGAAAGAAAAGACAGGTTTACAAATTGCAACACAGCCCAGCAGCAGATACACTCGATAAATCCAATCCAGCTATAGTTTACCTAATTTCCTCAACAATAATACGATTTTTGAGAGCGACTAGTTGGGGAACACCAGTCATTGTAACGCTTTTTGTACAAACGACACGTTTTAATGAGCTGTTCAGGCAACTGTTACCAGCACTTCTCATTCATTTCAACACAAGTAGCAAGTGTGATGCAAAGAGGCAGTTAAACACTGAACGTATCTCTTGCAGAGCAAGCATCGGAGAGTTAAAGAGTGCTTCTGAGAGGCTCGGCCCACTGAAGAGAGAGCAAAGCCGCTAATTGGTGCAGTTGGGCGCCTATTTAAAAGAGTACAGCTGCATCCTCTTCAGAACGAACCCCTGAAACAGGCAAACTGGGGGCATTGTGCAGACGCGCTCGCGAGCCCCGCCCTGATTGTTCGCAGTTGTCAGCAGTGATCTCTGACAGCCACTTGACTCCTCGTTGGCCACTCTACCTGGCTGTGCAGCTCCCAATCGAGGCACAGATGCCCAGCGTTTATGGAGCAGCTGCTTGTTGGCTGAGACCGGCCCTTGTGCCCCCCCTGCCTCCCGTCACCTCTGCAGCATCGCAGGAGGCCTGAGAACATCACATTTAATCAATATAAAAATGCAAATACATATCCAGAGCTCATTAATGCGGTCAGATACAGAGCAATTATAATCTGGCACATGTTGATAGCCTGAATATGTAAATGTGGCTGCCTGAGAGCGTCTACAATTTCTACTGAATCATTTCGAAAGGATATCTTTAGTTAACATAAAATGTTCATTGTAATGAGGAGTGTGTTCCAGATTTAGACCGGTGCATGCGAGTCTGACTTGTAATTAAAATATTGATGAGTCTTCCATATTTGATGCTTTCAATTCTATGCAAGGATTTAGAAAATGATGCATAGACCGGATTTACTTTTAAAAACAGGGCCAGTATTGCCACTCCCCCTCTAAAAAAGAAATGAGGAGAGGGATAAACTCAGGTCTCTGGTGGGCAGTGGGGTAGCTAGGGTGGGGCTGTCCACCCCGGGCGGCACTGTATTTGGAGGCGGCAAAGTTGAGCAAGTCGCGTCTGTCGACTACCACCATCTTTCTGCACAAACTAGGCGTCTCTCGGGCGCCAGACACCTGAACTCCCCCCACCTCCTCCCGAACAAGTCATCCGGTAGTCGCCACCCTCTCACCCCCCAGCGCTCTTACCTGCCCTGGGCAGCAAACTTGGGGTCCACTAGGTCTAGCTAGCCACTGCTGGTGGACACCCATGCAGAACCACACTGCAGGGTGATCCACCATTGTCCCGCTTCTGCGGCTCCTGTTGCCTCTGCACCTTGGGCCTAATTCTCAAAATATATTGGTAAATCGAGAAGTCAGAGCTCTCGGGTTACTCAGTTCCATGCCTGAATAACTCCTCCAACTCAGTTTTGATTCGTTAAATGCTGTGATTTGCAGTCATCTTTAATTCATTATAAAACTAGGATACAAGTGTGAGAAGTTGGCCTGATGTATGATGTCACTAGTTATAGTGTACACCTTATATCAGTCCAAATACCCTTATGGTGATTGGTTGTAAAGTCAACCTTATAGACCAGCTATCCTAGTGGTAGCATGGACAAGAGCAGTCTTAGGCTAAACTCTGAATGGCATGTGAAGCCAGCTGTGATACCATATATAATCCCTTGAATACCAAATGAAAGGACACCACAACAGATATATATATAAAATAAAGTGTATTTATTCTAAGCAAACCCTCAGCACTCTTTATGAGATTAGAGGTAAGTGCAACACAGTCTTATTAATGCATACAGTAAGTCACACAGGTAAGTAATACAGTTAGGCCCTAGGGGCCACGCAAACCATATACTAAGTAAGTGGTATAAGAACCACTGTCACGGAAATAGAATAGGCCTAGGCCTAGGGAATCGCTGGGGCTACACTACACTAGCGTTAGTTAGGAAGTGGGAGGCCCACGGGATTCGTGTGCAGAGTGGAAACACTCACGCGTAATGCGTAAAAGTCAATAGCAATATTACAGTTTAGAAAACGGTAGATTTAGGACACTTCCGGAGTAGATAGGAAGTTGAGACTTGAAAACTAGACACTAGGATAGTCACTATCCTGATGAGCACCGGAGTACCCAAGTTACCTAGCCCACAGGCTGCGGGTGCATAGGGGTGAAGATGCGTTGTTTTCGTCGTCGACTCCTATGGATGCCTGAAGAAAGATGCTGACAGGCAGTCAGGGGAGAGTGTCCGGTGGATCCCAAGGCTGGGATCAAGAAGAGAAGAAACCTGCAAGCAGAGGGGACAGAGTCAAGGTCACTAGCCAGTGACCACGTGGAACCAGGAAGGAACCAGGCGATGTCGTGAAGAGTTGCAGGTGAAGGTGAAGCTTGTCGCTGCAGCCAGGAGGACCAGGAAGTGTCGAGGACGACCAGGACCAGGAGGCGAGCTGTCCCACGAAGGCTCTTGCTGTCGGCGGCGTCGAAGTTGGACTAGGACTCACCAAGCCTTGGCAAGCGGAACCCACGAAGAACAAAGGACTTGCTTCTGGTGCAGACCAGGAAGGTCTGGGGTGCTTCTTCTTTGCAGAGAAGCGGGAGCCAGTCCGGAGGAGCCAAACCAGCGCAGAAGACTTCAGGGTGCGTCGTCACAGAGGCCACTAGCCAGCGGGCAAGCAACCGGACAGACGCGGCAAGCAGGAAAATGCTGAAGGGCCCCACGCAGGACTCGTGGAGTGTGGGGGGCTGATCTTCGGTGCAGATGGTGTTTGGGGTTCGGGCTTCTCAATCCCCGGTGCACAACTTCGAGGGTACCTCAGAAGCTGCGCTGTAAGTTACTAGCCACTTTTCCCAGGTAGCCGGTCCCACGTCGCTCGTCGCCTCCACGGATCTCAGCTCTGCTGCAGATGTGGATGAGGGTCGGAGAAGTCTGGAAGTCAAGGCTCTGGTCGGGCTCTGCAGTCGGTTCCTCGTAGAACGGTCGCAAAGCAAAGGGTAGTCTCTTGATGGTGCCTGTTTGCACAGGGTAGCCACTCCTTGGCTACAAGGGAGATTCTTCAGTCTTCTTCTTTCGTCGAATGTCGAAGGTCCAGAGTTTCTGTTCAGTTTTGCAGGTTCAGGATAATCTAAAGTCTTGAGGCCCAACTCCCACTCTTATACTAATCTGGGGGGCTGGGATACCTGCTAGGTCACGCCTTATGGGTGGGACCTGGGAGGGGGTGGTTACACCCACTTCCCTTTGTCCAGTTTCGCGCCAGAGCTGGGGCTGGAGTGCCCCAGCGCCGGTTTGAACTGGACTATGCAAGGAACACCTTGTGTGCCCCAGGCATGTCTCATTCCTTTCAGCCCACCCTGCCCCAATACACTAAAGGCTGTCTGGAGAGGTGCTAGCACCTCCCCAAGCAGGAAACCTATTGTCCAGGCCTCCCTGGCTGGGATCACTCCCAGCTGCAGGAGGTCAGACTTGTGTCGTGGCAGCAGCATCCATTTTGTGATGCTGAGGCTTTGTCTGTACATAAAGGAGAGGGGGGGGGGACCGGGAGCTAGTTATGGTCCAGTGTCTGTGCTCCGTGTCATATCTATAGTCTTTAAATGGAGACACTGTTCCTGGAGAGAGAGAGGGCAAAAGAAAGAGAGAGATAAAAATGAAACGAGAGGCCTAGGCTTAATATAAGACCCAACTACTTTAGGATTATGTGTGTGGGGGGGGGGGCATACCTTAGTTTCTCTTGTTGCCCTCACACACCCCGAAGGATGTCATGCTTCATCATTGGGCGTTTGCTCCTCGTCGGGCCGGCGCTGCAATGCCCTACGGGTCCCCCGAAGGGTCACTTTAGCGGAGATCTTTTAGAGAAAACGCCGTTTGGTGCATGCGGGTGTGTGGTTTGGGTCCTAATAAAAAGATGTGTGGTGATGGGGTGTGTAAGTGACGTGATAGCCTAAAAATGTCTAAGGGTTACTGGGATAAGGTTTAATGTGAATAGCACCCTTGACATAATAAAAAACCCGTAGGTTGGGTGTTACCTTATTGAAAATAATGTGCCAACAGGTAACTAGTGTGTGGTCAAGCGGTCGACATGTTTCGCGCCCCAATGGTCCAAAAAAGGATCCCTGGCGCTTCCTCAGGACCAAAGAAGAGAGTGAAAGTGAAAGTGCACTAAGGGATACTACCCTCAGTTACTATCCGGGCGTAAACTTCAAGGTAGCACTGCTCTCAGTGTGAGAGTCAGGTCGCTCCAGGATAGACAGCCTAGGTAAATATGGAAACAAAAAGAAAAAAGGGAGAACATCCTATCTATTAAAGAATGTTCACCTATTCAGGAGATTCAAAAAACGAGTGCATAATACAAATATGTACAGAAGGGATATCACCTCCACTCACGGGTGGTGGCGTGATGGGGTCTCAACGGTAAGCTTCCAGGTGCCTGGGCCAGGGAAAGGGGCCTGGGAGGGAGACAGCCCGTCGCCGACCGGAGTCACCCATTAGTCCAGGCACTGGCCGTGGTAGAGGTAAAACCAGATGTCCCCAGTCTCATGTGGCATACAAATAATCGGTCTGTCATTACGGTTTTTACTACGATATGTCACACACACTCACCTAAATATGGGGAGAATAATGCTCCATAGGTTAGGGGACGAGCGTACACACCTTCTTAGTGCTGTGAAATAGGAATAAATGACAGGTAACTGCTAGTCAATCCAGTTCCTAAAGATTCCAAACTGGTCTGAGCTGTCTTGTGCACAGTTTTTAAGTCAATGGCCAGTTTCCTCAGTACTCAAAAGTGCGTTTTTACTCACAGTTTTGCTCCGGCGTGGCCTCTTTACCACCTGCCCCAGTCGTCCTCCTACCTGGAATGGAGACGAGGAACACCAAGGGTTTCTTAAGTACTGCCCGTGTCGACTTAATTGGGGCGGGATCCGTATCCGGTCATCAGACGCGGAGCAGCTGCGTTTTCGTCAGTGTGTGTTTTGCCGCGCATGTGCAGAAGGTAGACAGAAGAGCGATGCGCATGCGTATGGAGCAGCTGTGTTTTCGTTAGTGTGTTTTCCGCGCATGTGCAGAAGGTAGATAGATGAGCGAGTGCGCATGCGTGTGTCAGAAAATGTGGTTCCGACTCACGTTCTATTGTTACCATGGTTATGTGTCTATGCAGTCCTCAGTGTAGTGTATATAACTGAGTAGCGCTGGCAAACTAACTATGTGTCAGAGGCTAACAGTTGAAGTATGATTTTAACATGTCTTTCCCTCTAGAAGGGGGGAATAATATTCTCATGTCCAGAAATGGCATGGGGGTATTATTCCCTAGTGTTAGACACCTTACACGACATGTTTTGATAAAGCCAAACCATAGTTACCATAACCGTCTAAGATTATAAGGCACTTTAAGAGTATATGGTAGGCTATATCATAGAACAGCTATAAGGACAAGGTTCCGAAAGCTGCAGACAGGCTCAGCTCATGCTAGAGCACCATCTCACATGTTACCAAGCACTCTGCCTCCAGGATTGTCAAGGCCTGCCATAGGAGTGACTGATAGGTACACATGTGTCTATATGTAAGTTAGGTATAGGAATACTACACCTAAGCAAGGGGTGATTACACGACCTTGCCCCAGCTGAGTGATCAGCCAGTTGTGTCAAAATGGAAGGCCAGGCCAGGGGTGGCATAATACATGCTGCAGTCCCTGGTAGGCCTAGGGTACACCTATGCCCTGGGTACCTAGGGTACACTGTACAGGGGCCAATAAGGTGATCCTATCCAAATGGGTTATGCACCTAAAGTACATAGTATTAATTTAGAGAGAGAACAGCAGGGCTGTGGGTCTGATTAGCAGGCCCACAGCCACATCTAAGTCGAAAACCAGTAAAGCAAAAGCAAAAAGTGGGGGTGAACATAGAAAGCAGACCCTACTCTCCTACACAACCCCCCCCCCCCCCAAACTTAGGGACATTAAACTAACCTTGACCAGTTGAGTCTTCATGTTCTAAGTGGAAATATCTGGAGAGTCCATCTGCATTGGCATGGTCAGTCCCCGGTCTATGTTCCACTGTGAAGTCCATCCCCTGTAGGGAAATGGACCACCTAAGAAGTTTGGGATTTTCACCCTTCATCTGATTTAGCCACAAGAGGGGCTTATGGTCTGTCTGAATCTTGAAGTGAGTGCCAAACAAGTATGGCCTCAGCTTCTTCAGGGCCCAAACCACAGCAAAGGCCTCCCTCTCAATAGCTGACCAACGTTTCTCTCTAGGGGTCAGCCTTCTACTTATAAAAGCAATGGGCTGGTCTTGACCATCTACATTCAGTTGTGAAAGAACAGCTCTCACACCTAACTCAGAAGCATCTGTCTGGACAATGAACTCTTTGGAGTAGTCTGGACTTTTCAGAATAGGTGCACTGCACATGGCCTGCTTCAGGTCATCAAATGCTCTTTGACAGCTTACTGTCCACTGAACTTTCTTTGGCATCTTCTTGGAGGTCAAGTCATTAAGTGGTGTCACTATGGACCCATAGTTCTTAACAAACTTTCTGTAGTACCCAGTCAGGCCCAAGAAAGCTCTTACCTGAGTCTGGGTAGTTGGAGGAGCCCAGTCCTTTATGGTCTGGATCTTGCTCTCCAGTGGTTGAACCTGACCCCCACCAACTAGGTGGCCCAGGTATACAACCTTGCTCTGCCCTATCTGGCACTTAGTGGCCTTGATAGTGAGGCCTGCCTTTTGCAGGGCCTCTAAAACATTCCTCAGGTGGACCAGGTGATCCTCCCAGGTGGAGCTAAAGACAGCAATATCATCAAGATAAGCTGCACAATAATCATCCAACCCAGTAAGGACTTGATTCACCAGCCTTTGGAAAGTGGCAGGTGCATTCTTCAAACCAAAGGGCATTACCACAAATTGATAATGTCCTCCTGGGGTCGAGAAAGCAGTTTTGGCCTTTGCACTCTCAGCTAGTCTGATTTGCCAGTAGCCTGCTGTTAGGTCAAATGTGCTCAAAAACTTAGCAGCTGCCAGTCTGTCAATGAGCTCATCTGCCCTAGGTATTGGGTGGGCATCTGTCCTAGTGACAGCATTGAGACCTCTGTAATCCACGCAAAACCTCATCTCTCTCTTACCATCTTGGGTGTGAGGTTTTGGCACAAGGACTACAGGACTAGCCCAAGGGCTCTCTGAAGGTTCAATGACTCCCAGCTCCAACATCTTTTGTACCTCAACTTTTATGCAGTCCCTGACATGGTCAGGTTGCCTGTAGATTTTACTCTTCACAGGCAGACTGTCACCAGTGTCCACCTCATGGGTGCACCAGTTTGTCTGACTTGGGGTCAGAGAGAACATATGTCTGTAGGCCTGCAGAACTTGTCTGCAGTCCTGTTGCTGATGGACAGTGAGGCTGTCAGAAAAGACCACACCATCAACTGAGCCATCATCAGGGTTCTGAGTCAACAGGTCTCGCAGAGGGTCACTCTCTTCCTCCTGCCCCTCATCTGTAGCCATGAGTAGCCCCATGTCTGCCCTGTCAACATATGCCTTCAATCTGTTGACATGAAGCACCCTGTGGGGGCTTCTGGGAGTCCCAAGGTCCACCAAGTAGGTGACTTCTCTCTTTTTCTCAACAATAGTGTGGGGTCCAGACCATTTGTCTTGGAGTGCTGCTGGGGCCACTGGCTCCAACACCCACACTTTCTGTCCTGGCTGGTAAACAGTCAGCACAGCCTTTTGGTCATGCCAAGCTTTTTGGAGTTCTTGGCTTGCCTCAAGGTTTTTAGAAGCCTTCTTCATATACTCTGCCATCCTGGAGCGGAGACCAAGTACATAATCCACTATGTCTAGTTTGGGTTGTCTGAGAGGTCTCTCCCATCCTTCCTTCACCAAACACAGGGGTCCTCTTACAGGATGCCCAAACAAAAGCTCAAAAGGGCTGTAGCCAACCCCCTTTTGTGGGACCTCTCTGTAAGCAAACAGAAGGCAGGGTAAAAGGATGTCCCATCTTCGCCTAAGCTTGTCTGGTAATCCTTTTATCATTCCCTTTAGGGTCTTGTTGAATCTCTCAACAAGCCCATTGCACTGTGGGTGATAGGGTGTGGTGAACTTATAGTTAACACCACACTCCTTCCACATTGCAGTCAAGTATCCTGACATAAAGTTGGCACCTCTGTCAGAAATGACCTCCTTTGGAAAGCCCACTCTGGAGAATACTCCAAGCAGGGCCCTTGCCACAACAGGAGCTGTTGTGGTCCTCAGGGGAATTGCTTCTGGGTACCTGGTGGCATGGTCCACTATCACCAGTATGAATCTGTGCCCAGATGCTGTTTGTGGGTCCATTGGTCCTACAATATCTATGCCCACTCTTTCAAAGGGGACCCCCACCACAGGTAGTGGTATGAGGGGGGCCTTTGTGGTGCCACCTGATTTGCCACTGGCTTGGCAGGTGACACAGGAGCGACAAAACTCCTTAGTATCTTCTGACATATGGGGCCAGTGAAAGTGAGGGACAAGCCTGTCCCAAGTCTTGTTCTGGCCTAAATGTCCTGCAAGGGGAATATCATGGGCCAAGGTTAGAAGGAAGCCCCTGAACTTCAGTGGTATGACCAACCTCCTGGATGCACCAGGCTTGGGGTCTCTAGCCTCTGAGTACAGTAGCCCTTCATCCCAATACACTCTATGGGTACCTTGAGCATTCCCTGCAGCCTCAGCAGCAGCCAGCTGTCTGAGGGGTTCAAGAGAGGGGCAGTCTAATTGAGCCTGCCTCAGATCTGCCCTGGAAGGTCCCCCTGTCCCAAGAAACTCAACCTGATCAGGTTCAAGTTCTTCTAGGACAGTTCCTTCAGGGCTCTCAGAATCATCCTCCTGGGAGGGCTGATCCACCACCTGAGGCAGGGGGGAAGGCACAGCCTTAACCCTACTGCTCTTTCTCTTGGGTTGTGACTGGTCCATAGTTTCAGGATCCAGCACTTGTTCAGTGTTGCACTTTTTGGCCTGTGACCTGGTCACAGCAAGGACATGTGCATCTATCCCCAGCATTTCTGCATGGGTCCTATACTCCACTTCAGACCAAACTGAAGTTTCAAGATCATTGCCCAGTAAACACTCTACAGGAAGGTCTGAACTAACAACAACTTTCTTGAGGCCAGTTACCCCTCCCCAGGAGAAGTTAACAATAGCCACACTATGGGAGGTAGTGGCATTGCTAGCGTTGGTCACTAGGTAATTCTCACCTAGTATGATCTGTCCAGGGTCCACAAAAGCAGGTGTCACCATTGTGACACTAGCTCCAGTGTCCCTGTAGGCCTGAGCCATTCTTTGGTTGATAAAAGGTGTCTGTCTGTACTTGCCCAGGTTACTGGGGCCTACAGTAGAGGACAAAGCTAAGTCCCCATCACAGATCAGGACAGCCTGAGTAGGTACTCTGACTAGGCCAGAATCCTCCTCAGTTCCCAGGGTTAACCCTACTACACCCTTTTGCTGGGAACCACCACTTACAGCTGAACTAGGGGGTACAGTTGCCTTAGGGGCAATGGTGGCTGGGGGCTTATCCTTTTTGGTGCACTCACTAAACCAATGTGAGTTGGACTTACAATAGTTGCACCATGGTTTCTTTTGGCCATCTTTCTTCTTATCCTTTTTGGAACCACCCTCCCCCTGAGCCTTTTGGGGGCCTGGTGAAGACTTCTGGTCTTTTTGTTTCTGCTCATTACCCTTCTGGTCTGCCTTTTTCTGATCACCGCCCTGGTTCTGGTTTTTCTGCTTAACTCTAGTCCTGACCCATCTATCTGCCTTCTTTCCCAATTCTTGGGGAGAAGTCAGATCAGAATCAATCAGGTGTTGATGCAATAGCTGGTTTTGACAGTTGTTAAGTATTTGCTCTCTCATGATCAAATTATACAATCCTGTATAGTCCTTAACCTTACTTCCCATTAGCCAGCCTTCCAGAGCCTTAGTGGCACAATCTACAAAGTCAGTCCAGTCCTGAGTCTGTGTCTTCTGGGTATCCCTGAACAACAACCTGTATTGTTCAGTGGTTAGGCCAAACCCATCAATCAGAGCACTCTTCAGGACAGTGTAATTATCTGCATCCTCATCACTAACTGTGAGGAGCTTGTCTCTTCCTTTCTCAGAGAAGGAGAGCCACAAGATAGCTGCCCACTGACTTTGGGGTACCTGCTGTACTTTGCAAGCTCTCTCTAAAGCAGTTATCCATTTGTGGATGTCATCCCCACACTTGTAGGGAGGGACAATCTTGCTCAGGTTTCTATTATCATAGTGCCTGTCTCTATCTCTAGGAATGTTGCTGCCACCAGTGGGTTCTAACCCACTTAACTTTTGTTCTCTAGCCAGAGCAAGCTTCTCTTTGGCAAGGGCAAGTTCTTCCCTCTGAATCCTCAGATTAGCCTCCCTCATTCTGGCTGCATGCTCCTTTCTCTCAGGTGAAGTCATTCCCCTGTGAGAGGAAGCATTAGAGATGCTAGAGACATGGGAGTGGATGGATTCCCTTGAAGGGGATCTGTCCCTCCTGCTTCTCTGTGAATGCCTACTTGTGGGTCTGTATGGGGGGACCCCATGCAAACTCCCATGTAAACTTAAGTTAGCCTGGCTAAGTCTCCTTACTTGGCTCTGGCTGTCTACCTCCCCATCTGAAGCCCCATCTGACTCCTCTGTGGTGGGTAGACCCTCCTCTGTGCCTAGGGCACCTTCCTGAGATGCCCTCTGAGCATCATACTCCTCTAGGAGTTGTCTTAACTGAAGGAGGGTAGGGTTTGCACCCTGTTTTATTCCTCTGGAGGTACACAACTGTCTCATCTCCTGGAATGTTAAGGTATCATATCTAGAGGGGATCTTTTGCAGACCTGATCCTCCTGAGAGAGCATCTACTTGATCTACTCTCAGAGACATGATCTAGTGAGGGTGTGGTGTGTGCACCTACCTACACTAGTTGTATCTACTAAACCTTTCTAGTAGTTGTAGTCAGGGTGTGTTATTCCCTTCAACCTACAACTACAAAGTCCAGTAGGATTTAAGTATAATAATCTATGTTATATGTACCTAGACAATATCTGTGTGATCTTTCAATTTAGTATCTCAAGATTACAATGGTATTACAACAGCAAGCTCAGATCCCAACCGCTGCTCACCAATGTGAGAAGTTGGCCTGATGTATGATGTCACTAGTTATAGTGTACACCTTATATCAGTCCAAATACCCTTATGGTGATTGGTTGTAAAGTCAACCTTATAGACCAGCTATCCTAGTGGTAGCATGGACAAGAGCAGTCTTAGGCTAAACTCTGAATGGCATGTGAAGCCAGCTGTGATACCATATATAATCCCTTGAATACCAAATGAAAGGACACCACAACAGATATATATATAAAATAAAGTGTATTTATTCTAAGCAAACCCTCAGCACTCTTTATGAGATTAGAGGTAAGTACAACACAGTCTTATTAATGCATACAGTAAGTCACACAGGTAAGTAATACAGTTAGGCCCTAGGGGCCACGCAAACCATATACTAAGTAAGTGGTATAAGAACCACTGTCACGGAAATAGAATAGGCCTAGGCCTAGGGAATCGCTGGGGCTACACTACACTAGCGTTAGTTAGGAAGTGGGAGGCCCATGGGATTCGTGTGCAGAGTGGAAACACTCACGCGTAATGCGTAAAAGTCAATAGCAATATTACAGTTTAGAAAACGGTAGATGTAGGACACTTCCGGAGTAGCTAGGAAGTTGAGACTTGAAAACTAGACACTAGGATAGTCACCGGAGTACCCAAGTTACCTAGCCCACAGGCTGCGGGTGCATAGGGGTGAAGATGCGTGGTTTTCGTCGTCGACTCCTATGGATGCCTGAAGAAAGATGCTGACAGGCAGTCAGGGGAGAGTGTCCGGTGGATCCCAAGGCTGGGATCAAGAAGAGAAGAAACCTGCAAGCAGAGGGGACAGAGTCAAGGTCACTAGCCAGTGACCACGTGGAACCAGGAAGGAACCAGGCGATGTCGTGAAGAGTTGCAGGTGAAGGTGAACGTTGTCGCTGCAGCCAGGAGGACCAGGAAGCGTCGAGGACGACCAGGACCAGGAGGCGAGCTGTCCCACGAAGGCTCTTGCTGTCGGCGGCGTCGAAGTTGGACTAGGACTCACCAAGCCTTGGCAAGCGGAACCCACGAAGAACAAAGGACTTGCTTCTGGTGCAGACCAGGAAGGTCTGGGGTGCTTCTTCTTTGCAGAGAAGCGGGAGCCAGTCCGGAGGAGCCAAACCAGCGCAGAAGATTTCAGGGTGCGTCGTCACAGAGGCCACTAGCCAGCGGGCAAGCAACCGGACAGACGCGGCAAGCAGGAAAATGCTGAAGGGCCCCACGCAGGACTCGTGGAGTGTGGGGGGCTGATCTTCGGTGCAGATGGTGCTTGGGGTTGGGGCTTCTCAATCCCCGGTGCACAACTTCGAGGGTACCTCAGAAGCTGCGCTGTAAGTTACTAGCCACTTTTCCCAGGTAGCCGGTCCCACGTCGCTCGTCGCCTCCACGGATCTCAGCTCTGCTGCAGATGTGGATGAGGGTCGGAGAAGTCTGGAAGTCAAGGCTCTGGTCGGGCTCTGCAGTCGGTTCCTCGTAGAACGGTCGCAAAGCAAAGGGTAGTCTCTTGATGGTGCCTGTTTGCACAGGGTAGCCACTCCTTGGCTACAAGGGAGATTCTTCAGTCTTCTTCTTTCGTCGAATGTCGAAGGTCCAGAGTTTCTGTTCAGTTTTGCAGGTTCAGGATAATCTAAAGTCTTGAGGCCCAACTCCCACTCTTATACTAATCTGGGGGGCTGGGATACCTGCTAGGTCACGCCTTATGGGTGGGACCTGGGAGGGGGTGGTTACACCCACTTCCCTTTGTCCAGTTTCGCGCCAGAGCTGGGGCTGGAGTGCCCCAGCGCCGGTTTGAACTGGACTATGCAAGGAACACCTTGTGTGCCCCAGGCATGTCTCATTCCTTTCAGCCCACCCTGCCCCAATACACTAAAGGCTGTCTGGAGAGGTGCTAGCACCTCCCCAAGCAGGAAACCTATTGTCCAGGCCTCCCTGGCTGGGATCACTCCCAGCTGCAGGAGGTCAGACTTGTGTCGTGGCAGCAGCATCCATTTTGTGATGCTGAGGCTTTGGTCAGAGGCTAACAGTTGAAGTATGATTTTAACATGTCTTTCCCTCTAGAAGGGGGGAATAATATTCTCATGTCCAGAAATGGCATGGGGGTATTATTCCCTAGTGTTAGACACCTTACACGACATGTTTTGATAAAGCCAAACCATAGTTACCATAACCGTCTAAGATTATAAGGCACTTTAAGAGTATATGGTAGGCTATATCATAGAACAGCTATAAGGACAAGGTTCCGAAAGCTGCAGACAGGCTCAGCTCATGCTAGAGCACCATCTCACATGTTACCAAGCACTCTGCCTCCAGGATTGTCAAGGCCTGCCATAGGAGTGACTGATAGGTACACATGTGTCTATATGTAAGTTAGGTATAGGAATACTACACCTAAGCAAGGGGTGATTACACGACCTTGCCCCAGCTGAGTGATCAGCCAGTTGTGTCAAAATGGAAGGCCAGGCCAGGGGTGGCATAATACATGCTGCAGCCCCTGGTAGGCCTAGGGTACACCTATGCCCTGGGTACCTAGGGTACACTGTACAGGGGCCAATAAGGTGATCCTATCCAAATGGGTTATGCACCTAAAGTACATAGTATTAATTTAGAGAGAGAACAGCAGGGCTGTGGGTCTGATTAGCAGGCCCACAGCCACATCTAAGTCGAAAACCAGTAAAGCAAAAGCAAAAAGTGGGGGTGAACATAGAAACCAGACCCTACTCTCCTACAACAAGTCCCAGAATTCAAAGAAAATATCTGTAATGGATGAGTTATGTATGGATCTTGGAAACCTGGGAGCTCTGCAAAGTGTAAAAACATCTACATTTTTATTAGGCATACTCATAACTGTGATATTCACAAACCAGATGAAACAAAATGTTACAATGTTGTGGCATTTGCAAGAATTACGCAGCAGAGCAAGAAATCTATGACAATTGTAGATTCCATCTGCAGTGCAGTCATGAGCTGGTGGATTTACTATCAACTGAAACTCTGTTGACTGTAATTTTGACTGTATGAATGCGCATTAACTTTATTTTTTATCATTTTCTTCACATGGAAAACAGTTTCCCGATAGTGAAAAGTCTGCTTCGATATTCGCCCCCTTTGAATATGGGTGTGTTTGGGGTTTTTTACACCCATTCTGCACACTTATTTCACGCGCTTGGTGGCATTGGGAGTATGTGCCCGAATTAGGTGTGATAAATCACTGAGAAGGTTTACTAATAGATTAGGGGATTGGAGATTTAAGATAGGGGGGAAGGGTGCCTAATTCTTGATGTGAACTTGATCTGACAGTTATGTTATGAAGTTTTAGAGCGCACAGCTGTGACTGTGACTGCGCTTCCTCAAGGCCCAAACCTTCCGACCTACAATGTTAATGGTTTCTTTTCGGAGTCCCTGTCCCATCTCCCACCATTCGTAGTTTAGTACAAGCACTTCCTCAGAGAAAATATATGTGGTGCATATGATACAACCACACAAACACCAACACTTAAGAAACTGAGATCCAAAAAATTCTGGAAAGAAAGCAGTGATGAAACAAAATACATTTGACAAACAAATGAAAACCATGTGACCTATGGATCAAAGGTCATTCAAAACGCTCAAATACGAAAACTCTATATAAAGGCATTCAGTTCTATACTATGGCTTTATAATCATTTTCCCACTATGATGAAGGAGGAGATGTTGCCGGGCAGAGTACGTCTGTCCTGCTTGCTGCTAGTAAACATTGGGGTTATTGTGGCTCCTGTCATAAAACGTTCCAGGGTGTACACATATGAATTACTCTCCATTTGCCAACAGGATTCTCACCATATTTTACATGCTGTACACCTGTGGGCAAATGGCATGGGATATGCAATTTATGCATAAGTAACTATCAAATGTGCTATTAGTGCATGGTGAAATAGTGTCCGACTTGCAGACTTAAATGAGGAGGTGGTCAGAGAAATCTTAATTGCTTGGGGAAAAACAGTGTAGGAAGCTGACTCTCTACATACTACACCAAAAAGAGGTATAGTGTGCAGAGAGTTTAGTGGATCCCCATAGGCTTTACAGAGGCTAAAGTAGTTAATACTTATGCTCTCTTTTGTGGTAGTGTGGGCGAGCAGTTAGGCTTATCAGAGGGCAGCGTTAAACATTTGTTGTAAAACACTGTGGCAATAAATGAGACACACACTCAATGAATAAATCCAAGACTATTTTATCAAAATAATGCTTGTTATATTTGTTTTTCAGAACCGCAGAACTTAATCTTAGGTAAATATGTTTTGCAATAGAAATACTTTTCAAAAATAAAAGTGGACACTGCAGTTTTCAGACTTTGGAATGTTAACCTATGGGGGGAGGAAAACATTCAGCATACATATAGGTAACATCGACCTACAAGGCCAGTCTTCAGGAGTTAAGGTCAGTATTGGGCAAGGTTCAGTTCAGCACCAACAGTACACCACCAGCGGCACTGGGACGGCAGGGTGCAGGGTGCAGATACGGTGTCAGGGCCCAATACAGCTCAAAGAAGAATCAGGCAATCAAACAGAGGCTGCTTACAAGTAAGTAGCAGCGGCTTGGGGAGCCAGTTTCCGGGGGTTGAAGCACTGAGCAGGGTCCAAGCAGCCCCAGCACTACACCACCAGTGGCACAGGGACGGCCGGGTGCAGGGTGCCAACACAACATCGGGTGCTTAATAAAAAGCAATAGAGAAAGGCCAAATCAGAAGAGGGCTGAAGAATCAGGCTGGGGGTCCGGTTGAAGGAAACTAATAGCTGGAGAGGTAAGTTGCGATACTCCGGGATGTAGGGACACTTTTGGGTTTCTTCACCAAGGCCGAAGGCATACAGGTGCAGGGCTGTCTTTTGGTGACAGAAACCGCTTACTGGAGCAAGTCGCTGTTAAGGGGGACTACGTGCAGAGGCTGCAGGCAACGTTGAGGAGTCCGGGAGGGGTCAACCCACGATGGGCTCAGGCTTTGGAGCACTGGAGAACCTCACTGGGACTGGTGGGCCACTTGGACTCGGGCCGGAGGCATGGGGTGCAGAGGTGGAACAGGGTTTCGTGGTTTTTCAAGTCACAGAGTCTTTGCTTGAAGATGGTTGCTTTTGAACAGGTCCACTGTTCTTGGAGATCTTGATCTTTGTCGAAAGCAGGCAGTCCTCCCAAGGTTTTGAAGGTTGCTGGTCTGCAGGACCAGTCATCTGCTGGCAAAGGATCGTCAATGGCAGCAGACGGGCCGGTAGGTCTGGAGCCAAGTCAGTTGTTCTCTGCAGTCTTCCTTGCTGGTGTGATTCTGTAGTGACAGCCTCTTCTTAGGCCATCAGGAAATGCAGTTCAGAGTCTGGAGATGCCACCTAAATACTAGTGCTAGGGGCACTACATGGGAGTGACAGGTAATGGCCAATGGGCCGCTTACCCGGAGTGTCTACACTCTCTTGTATGCCCACCTCCTGGGGGAGGGGAATATAGCCCTCACCCTGATTGGATAGATCCCACCCTCTTCATGATGTTGTGCACTGAAAAGTGTACTTCACCTTGCCTCCAGCACCTGAGGGGTGAGTTTTTCCACCTGTTTTCCCACCAAAAGATGATGAGCACAGAAAGGGGGGACCTGCTCCTTCTAACAGGAGAGGTCTGGGTCACCCTACAAAGGCGGAAAGGCCTTTGAAGCCCTCTGCCACATATGGCTCTTCTTGGCCAGGGGGAGGTTTGAACACCTCCACCCAGAACATGCATTGTTCTCGACCTTTGAGTGTGAAGGTGTTTACCCCATGAGGTCAAAACACTGTGGTGGTAGCAGGGTGGCTTAGGCCAGTCGGTGACCACACTAAGGGTTGGCAGGTTTCGGGGACCCCTCTAAGGGGTCCTCTGTGTTCCATTTCTAAAAAATCTGACACTGGAATCGGTGCAGGTTTATTATGACAAGATGTTTGGTACAAAACATCCCATACTTCAGTGAAGTCATCATGGAGCTGGAAATCTCGTAATGAGAAGTGTCCAGCCAATGTACTTACTATGGCTTCCCTGGTCACTTACAATATCCTGGAATCAAAATGAATATTGCAGGGGCACATCCGCTCATGCAGATATGCCATCACAGGAGATATAGTGCACCCTGTCTTAGGGCTAATGTCTGCAGGAGGGGGTGTCTTATCTATATCCCATGTAGCGTCTGTGGGCATGGCACACAGGGGTGTGTGCCATGTCAACTCTTCAGTTTTGTCTGCACCAAGGCATGCAGTCCGCAATGGCAGTGTGCAGGGCCTTGTTGATGGGAACCCTAGGGTGGCACAATTTATGCTATCCTTGGGGCCCCTCTTCAGAGCCAATGCCCTAGGTATCAGAGGTACTACTTACTAGGGACTTACTAAGGGTACTGAAGTGGTGCTAATTGGAAAACAAAAGGCACAGTTTCAGGGAAGCAGCTCTGGCATAGGAGTCCTGATTGGTAGGGACCCTGTGCACTTCCAGTCAAGGTTAAATCAAAAACCAGGCAAAAAGTGTGGGGGTGGGTACTGCAACAGACCCAGTTTCCTACAAATAGAAACAGCTATCATTCACTTACCTGGTCGATGTGATTGCTAATTTAAAAAAAGCTACCTTCTATATGTGCTAAATTTCCACATTAACAATTGGATCAATTTGTGGACCATACTAAGGATGTACATTATGGCTGTCTACTGGTAAAATCTTTCTAAGCCTTTTCAAAAAATCTTGAATCAGTGAGATTGCAAAAGAGAGGCCTGAGACTGGCTTTTACAATATAGTGTTTTTGTTGCAAATTGTATTATTTAAACTTAGACTTAGTCAAACAAGGAAGCGAAGACAGTACTTTCTCTTGTCTGGCATGTCCTGCTTCTAAAGCCACCATATGCAGAACGGTGTATAGTGTACTTGTAGAAGGCAGCTACATTCAGTGTTTAGTTTATATAAGGAAGAGTGCCGGTGCACAAATCTCTGCCCAGAAGCGTGTGGCTGATGCAATTTAATGTTGATGCACTGAATACCAGGGTTGCAGTGGTCCTAAATCCCCCCATTACCTCCTTAATCCACTTCCAAACACTCCCTGCCCTTTTATCTCTCTTGCAGGTTCCTTCTTTTTCCCTTTGTGACAGTTTATCCATCTTTCTTGTCCTCCGTTTTTTTGCTTTATGTGTTTTTCTGTCACTTGCTCAAGGTGAACGGCTGATACAGGAAATTAAGTGCCAATCCCCAAAAATGAGTGCCGGTGGTCCTCACAGGCTCAAATTAGGCACCGGCTACACCTCTTTTGGGATACTCTTCATAGTCCTCAATGTTGAATGTTTTGACATTGAATCTTTCCTTGACATCAATGGCATCACCATTCCTTTCTGGATCCTGCTAGGTGTCACAGGGGGTCTCACAGTTTAAAGGGTACAGATTGCCTTCTTTGGCAGAAGTGGTGGGTTCTCAATGTTTTCCTAAAAGACAAGATCAATCTCTGTCCATCAAATGTGTAATTTTATGTCCTCGTTTTGAAATTGCCGCTGAGTTTAACTCAGTGTAATGTAACCACAGATTTGTGATTATTTTAAAAATACAGCGCTGGTGCTGTATGTGCGCCAGCTCTACCATTATTACAGAATGGGTTGCACTAGTGTCTGCAGCCTCTTCTGCAATATCAAAGTGTCCCCACGGCGCACAAAGCGGACACGCACGTCTGTTACACCCCCACAGCACTTTCCATAACACGGCCTCTGGTCATAACAGCCCAAGAAAGCTGATTAGCCAGTCACATGAAGAAACATGGATGCAGTTAGAGAGAAAGCATTTCTTAACTCTCTTTGCCTGTGCTGTTGAAGTTAATATGGATGCCTTGAACTTCATCAACACTGCAGTACTATTAGTAAGTCAAGAAGGGCTTCTTGATAACAAAGAGAGGGTCTTGATTCAGAGGGTATAACATTTTAGTATTTCCTTTTTGTGGCTGCGACCAAAGCCAATGTAAAAAATGTTTCCAAGGTTGGCTGGAGTGGGCTTGGAGCCAGAGGAAAAAACAGCCTCACTATGCCATGGGCTGTAGCATTTCAAAGATTATGGACATTTCTTCTTCTGCGAGGGCTCTGATGATGACCAGCTTTCAAGATGCTTTGTTAGTGTTTCATGGAATGCCATACTTTTGTCCTGATTTAGGTAGAGTCTAAAGTTTAGGGAGAACAGAGATTTCTGTCCGATTGTGCAATAAGAACCTACAGCAGTGAAGGAGATGCGTTAAGGTATGGTTCCTAGGTCAAGTGCCAATTTTGGGACCAAATTGATTTTTATGATATTAGAGCAAACACCACCAATGGTGGCATCTGTATATTTTGCATTTTCACTGGAGGCTTTTGTATTTCTTCTCCTGATGTGCAAGCCCTTTGTGTCTCCTCAAGAAGAAACCTATCTTCCAGTGATGGTGGAGATAGGGTTCTTTTGCTTTCCACACATGAGAGCTCTCCAACAGCACTAGTTTGGGAATGGAGCCTTGTGAATTGTTGGCAACCAAAAGAGACTAATGCCTAGATGTTAAGGCCTTCGATGGTGAGACTCTGACCAACTGCAACAGCCTAGAAGTAGAGTTAGACTAAAATTGTATGGTGTTGTATAAAGTCTTGGCTTTGAGCAATTGTATAGTGTTGTATGTTGTATTAACATTGATCAATATGTCACCAAAGTCTTCAACGTTGAATGTGTTTTTTGCCTGGACATAAATGGCATCACCATTCCTCTGTGAATCTTGCTAGATGTCACTGGGGGTCCCACAGTTCATAGGTGTACAGATTGTCTTCTTTGGCACTTAAACTGTGATGCGGCCCTGAGGTAGAGCGTTCTGGTTGCTTTCCTAAAAGACAAGCTCCATCGCTGTCCATCAGACTTCTAATTCTATGTCCTCGTTTTTAGGTCTCGGCCTGGCGAAAGCAGCGCATGCATGCACTCATCATACGAGGGCTTCTTGGAATCAATACAGATTCTGAAGCACTCGGAGGCGGAGTTGAAGCCCTGCCCATCTTCTTCATTCGCTGGCGTCATCCTCCATGCAAAACACAGGCGCACGATTGAAAAGGGCTTCTTAGTCCCTCCTTGCTGCAGCCTTGTCTCCTTTTAGCCCGGCCCACCGGGACTGGTTTGTTTACTGACGGCGTGACACTCTCTCCATCATTAGTCCTTACGCACTTTTTTCTTCTCATTCGGCTTTGGAAAAATCAGCCGCGTGTTTACTTTCGCATCCATCGCGCTTTCACTTAAAGGGAAAGCGCGATCCGAAAATAAACACGCGGCTGCCTTTGCGGTACCGCGCTTGTTTTACTTGTTTTTCCTGTTGCTCTGCTCCCAATTAATAGGGTCGTGGGCTGACGCACCCATTGTCTTGTTATGTGTTTTCACGTCGTCTGATGCTTGAAAAAAAGCATTGCGTTTACGTTTGGGGCACCCGCGAGTTAGTCTGGAAGAAAAGTGTATTTGTCATGTGTCCATCTGTTAAAAGAAAGTAAACAAAGGGAAATATAAAAGTGGCGGAAAATAGAGGGAGCACTGTCTTTAAATAGGACTAGTTGGCATGTGTGCCATCTGCCAGTTTGTGCTAATATAATTATTGATGACTTTGCAAGCAATGCAGCGGCTGACGTTTAACAGTGCAAAGGTGGGACACGGGGTACCTCGACTAATGAAAAAAAACAAAAAAACACTTAAAACAAGAATGATGGAACAACTTGTTCTGTGAATGTAGCGCCGAACTGTGTCTTGAACACTGAGTGACTCGCATTTGTTTTTTTATGTACAGGAACTGTCGAATTTCAGTACATTCACTTGCCAAACATTGTCATCTTTAAAACTACCCAAGAGATTTAACGGCAGAAAGGTGATGACTTTTGAGTGTGACACCATTGGCACGAGGACCACCTCGGCTGAGATTAAATAAATAAAAGCACTCAAAAATTAACAATAATACATTTGGATACATGAGCGTGGCCATATTTAAACCAAGCGAGTTGAGAGGTATGTCCGAACCACCTGCCGATTTTGAACTAGTCTAATGGTCGAAGAGTTTAAAAAATATTTTAATAGGCGAGATCCCGCTAACCTCATAAAGAACGTTCAGAAAAAAACAAGTATAAGCATTAGTGCTTCGGTTGTGGACTCTGAATAAATTAACAAATCAGGGTGCTTTATCATTTTTATATTAATGAAAATATGCAATTTGGGGTTTTTTCCTCTGGTGGTCTACTCTGTGCGGCTTGTGCTGTTTACATATTATTATAATGTCAACCCATGTATGTCTGGCCCAAGAAGTCACGTTTTTAGAGATTTTCAGAAGCAAGCTTCTGCCGCTATTTCCACAGTCCATCCCCTAGACCAGCACTTATAAAATTCAGAAAATGTTTTGAAAAGAAAAGGTGAGCTGTGTAAACGGGTGCATTGTAGCGCGTGCAGCTGTTACTGCCTTAATTGGACATGGACAGCTTGTGTATTGATTGGGTGTGAAGTGGCTCAAGAGAATCCTCTGGCCCCGTGAATCAAACACTTCTCGTCGGGCCTGGAGCGCGTGCTTCCTGCTGGCACTTGGCGAGTTGGCAGCTACGGGTGGTTGCACGGCTCAGCACACTGCACAGTTCTCTCATGCCACCACACTATGGGGGCAGCGGCGACAGTGCAGGTCACCTCAAACGATGGACCTGGGCAGTGGCCATTTCCCCATGTGTTTCTGCATTTAGTTAGGGCCACCATCGAGCTGCAGCTATACAATGTGCACGGCTAACTTTCAGCAGTCTGTTCCACGATGCTGTGTATGTATCATTTATTAAAATCTCCAGGTTTTACAGTAATTTTGTCGACAATATTACCAGATTAAATTCACGGAGGGATGGTCTCTATTGAAGCAGACAGGCTAGACTTACATTTTACACTGACTGGCAAATCTGGCTTTGGTTCCATTGGTTGGGATGTTGTTCTGTCTCATTCAATAAACACAAACTTGTAAACCCCCTAATAATAGTACGTCGCCACAGGCTTTTGTGGAAGTTGGAGTATTTATGCGGATTCTTTTAGGTGTAAACTCTGCTGTTGGACTTTACTCCATGTCCGTGTCTTGAAATGTTAATAAAAACTGTATTGGCAAAGCCATTGGGTCTAGCCTTGGCAAATGTATACATTTGGTTCATAATTGTGAACTTTTTGTTGTTGCTGGGATGTACATTAGGTGATAGAAGTTTAAAAATAATAATACGTAAAAATGACGCCATCTCAAGGCGACCTGTATATTTTTGTAAGCGAAAAAAAAGTAAACATGGACCTATCACTGAAAATAAATTAAAATAACCATGAAATAAAAACATGAATGAAAGCAAAGATTGGTCCACCAATTTTAGCAATAAACGCAACTACATTTTAGGGAGATCACTACAAGTAAAATACTGCAGATGTGTACACGTGCACACGCAGAATGCGCCACTCAACAGTGAAGGGAGCCAAGGGCTGAAGTGGGCAGACCCATTTGTCCATGAGCTATGCTTTGGTGGGCTGAGTCAAAACGTAAATGACACCTGAATAGTCCCGTGGATGAAGAGGGAGAACTGAAATCTGTGTGTGTATTTGTGTGTCAGGAGAGAAGAGCGTAACAATCTATTTCTATGCCAGACCTAAAAAAAAAACTCGCAGGGATTCTAACCTGTGACCTGCAGCCAGCATGCAGTCATTAACCCACTGAGCGATCCTTCTAATCTGTGAAGGGGATATTTAATGCCCTTCAAGTTTGAATAGTTCAGTTTGTTCTGCTGTAGCTTGACTCTGTATTACAATATGTCTATTTACTATTTATTTACACTGTTGTTGGTTGTGACCAGACTGACTCGGGCACAGAGGGGGTTTCGCTTTGTATTTTTCCAATACTTGTATTTTGCATTGAGTTAATGTACCAAGATGTCTTTTAAAAAGTGTTGAATCTTATTTCTGGATATTCCGTATCTGGTTCGCATAACCTCACAAAGGAGTAAATAAACAAATTCTCGCGCCTGGTTTGACGTAACTGAAATCTTCCTGTACCTAGTAGGAGCTGCAGTGAAGGGTGTATTGCACGTTCCCCATCATTAAGAAGGGGTCTTAACATATACATGAAATAGGATGCTTTCATGACATATGTGCCTTTTCAGAGAAGGGTAAGAGAAGGGGTGGGTCAGAGGGATCCATTTTAGGCCCATGGTACCAGCATGGAACTGGAAACGGAAGTGAACGTTGACGGAGTAGCTGTGAACTAGGCCCTTTGTGCACTCCTAAGCGGGAGGTGTTTGCACAGAGCCGGCTGTGCTCTGAAGCTGAAGTCTGTTTTCAAAGGAGGCGACTAGCAGGTTTTGCATAACGTTACAGCTTTTTGGTGTTTGCTTTTCTTTGACTGAAGGAGAAAATACAACATATTAATGTAATTTATTTAAAAAAACGACTCAACCGTTCTCCAAGAGTTCATCAGCCAAAGTACCTCGAATTTGGAAAACTGCTGTGGACATTTTCCATTTTGTGGGCAAGCAGTGCAATAATATTTTGGAGATGTAAAGTGGGAGGCCAGCGATTAAATGCTCTGTAATGACATACCAGTGACAGATGGTGTTCTATATACATGCAAGTAGCAACAAGCATTAAAAATGCAATAGGTCTCGCCTTTCATTAAGTTAAAGCCATTTGCTTTGCTATACAATACCATTAGCAAAGCAAATGGCTTTAACTTAATCAAAGGCGAGACCTATTGCATTTTCAATGCTTGTTGAAGTTGTCACTGATTTTAACTGAGTGCAATGTAACCACAGATTTTTTTGTTTTAAAAAGACAATTCTGACGCATTTGTATCCAAACAAACATACATTTTTGAATATTACTAACAAACTGCATTGATAGTAAATGTAATCATTACATTAAAGTACACAATTGTATTTAGAAATATTAATTGTTGTTGATGGAAAAGCAAATCAAGACAAACCTGCATTTCTTAAGAATTGATTTGTGTAGTCATTGACTACACGAGTCACTGGGTCATAAAATCCATCCCCGCAATCATAGCACCCTTTTGGAATTTCTCTTGGAGGATCCAAATCTGTAAGCTGGGAACGACCTGAAAAAGAAACATTTTAAAGGATAATAGCTCTGTTACATTAAAATAAGTTTGATTTATTTGTATTTTATATTGAGCTGGCATTTCAATATATCAGTTATAAAAGAGATGAACGTGAAAAATACTAAAATCAAATTGTATGATAATAAATACTGATTTACCAAAAATATCCCATTAATTTGACATTAGAATCACCCCTATAAAGATTAGCTGTTAGACACAGTTCTAGGTGAACATTTTATGCCCATTTTCTTTTAGCAGTATAATGATGTAAAAATATTTAATGCTTTATAACAGATTACATTTTTTATTTAATATGCGCAAACATGTAAAAGATGTTTCTGGCACCACAGTGAACGGGATGTAATAATGCATTGCTCTCCCGCTATTATCTAAAAAATACGGCTTTGGAACTTTGCGAATTTTGTTGGCTTTAAACTTCTTTGTCTCCTGGCAAAGGGTCCAGCAACAAACACATTTTGCAAAAGAATTTTGAAAGCAAAACATTTTCTTGCTAAATCTTTCTTTGTTAGGGAATAGGTTTTACTGCCTTTTTGAGCTTTGAACACCTAATTTGAAACTATTCACAAAGCAGCAGTAAACAAAGTTTGAAAACTTTAACCACCAAAATAAAAATCTTCTTATTTTGGTTTTGACTGTGTCCAGAATGCACTCAAGTTTACATACCCATTTTTTTTCAATCAATTTTAGTAAGAAGTTCATGTACCTGCAGGTTTCAATCCATTGCATATTTCAGTATAAAATCTTCTGTCATATCCATCGCAGTAAAGCCATTTCTTCTCTTTGTATTCAAGACCATCTGTGAAGGTATATGTTCCCTGAAAAGCAATTTAAAGTAAACAAATAAATCAAGGATTTATTTTACATTGAATTATCAATAATACATCCAATATTTCAATAACCAATAGAAATCTGTCCTTAGTCAGCAGGTCCATTTGAAATGTGTAATTATAATTAATCAATGAGCATATATTAAATCTAGCATAGCTAACATTCCAGAATTATGGCAGGAGATGCTGTAAACCAGAGATTTTGATTATGGAAGTAATTTAATATTCTATGGATCACAAATTTATATTTTAACCAGACCCTGAAGACATCGCCAACTACTAACCCATCACTTATCTACCCTTCTGTGGATCATCGAAAAAGCAGTATAGGCTTGATTACAAGATCATATCAAGGCTCTTCCCTTCAATATGTTTGAGGTGTTCCACCAATGCAGTTCCTGGTGGAACTTGGGTGAAACCACCACTAGATCCTCCATGTTGCCCCCCTCTTGCGACCATTGCAATACGAAGCAATCTTGGAGAGGTCTCATGTGTAGTCTTGCTTGCGGCACTCTTGTTATGAATTATGTCATCGTTCCTAGAAGGCGCATCACTGTGTTGGCTGGTAGGTGATATTGTGGCTGAAAATAATCCACTTGGTTCTGGAGATTGAGAATCCTTTGTGCAATGGGGTAAGCTCTCCCTGAGGCTGAATCGAGTATCGCACCCAGGTATGGTTCAACCTGGAGAGGTTGGCGATACGACTTTGTCGCATTTATTGTGAAGCCCAATTGGTGTAGAAGGTCGATTGTGCTGTGTTAGACATTTGGCTTTGGTTGGACTTATGATTAGGCAATTGTCTACATAAAGAAAGACATGTATGGTTCCTCTTCATAATTTTGCAGCTACTACCACTAAGCATTTTGTGAACACCTTTGAGCCACATTGTATATTTTACAAATATTCGTGGGCTGAAAAAAATCACTTTTGTAAATGAATGAGTACAATTTATATGAATTAATAAGGTTTACTAGGATCTTTTATGTAATTAGCATGATATGATTCAGAACAAAAGAGAAATGTGACAACTACAAAGAAACAATGCCATGCTTAAACTGAGAAATTACATATAAGGAGTAAAAAGGTCAAATATTAGCAAATGCTCTGACAAAATAATCAATAACTTAACTGTAGATAAGAATCATCGGAATATAAGGCCTTGGAAAACAGAGAAATGACATTTTAGGCTATTAACACTAAAGTTGCTGAGGTTCGGATAAAATCTTGTTGAGCACCGGATGTGGCCCACAGGCTGTAGTTTGGAGACCCCTGACCAAGAACAAGAAACAGTGCAAACCTGGCTCACTGACACGAACCCTGATGGTTTTGAACCCCAACTTTCACCAAATGGTAAGTCTCTTGGATTCAATGTGGACACAAATCTCACCTTCAAGAAACACATTGCCCAAAAACACAAGACAGCCTGGTTAAATCGTTTATTTGAGAAAGAGATTTCTTTACCGCTATTCAAGCACTGTTCCCAAGCCTCCACAACTCCACAATGGATCCTGTAGAGGGCAGGCTACACACTGTAGCACGTTTCATCTAGCCTGGCTCCCCCTGCCTTCAATACCATCTGCATCATTTACAAAGCCATCATGACCTGAACCCATGCTTAACTTGCCGATAAACTCACCACCTCTGGTGGCTCTCAGTACACTCACAGCCTGAACACCATCAGACTGCAGAGCAAGAAGTGTAAAAAAGAAAAAAAAAAACACAAGCCAGCAGCCTTTTCCAACTATGCACCCAGAATTTGAAACAACATTCCCATATCAATCAACACCACCCCAATGCACCTCCACTTTAAGAAAGAATTGAAGATGCACCTCTTTAAAGAACACACCATCACAATGCAGTAAGAGTACACTTTTTCTGCCAGAACCCATCTACCTCTCCTGTAACTTGTTGACTGTATAATTGCCTTTCCCCCTGTACAGCACCCCATTGCCTTTTAGCTACGTTCACGCTATACAGATACTACATGCATACAAAAATAAATATATACACACATGATGTGAAAAGCTGTCCTACTGGGTTATGGCAAACCGTCCAGTGCACAGAAGTTAATAGGTTGCAAACAGAGCAACCTTTTGAAGCTTCGTCTGTGAAACACAGCAGAAATTGTGTGTAGATGGCAAGTGTAATATGCCAAATTCAAACAGTACAGTAAGAAGCAAATAACTTTAAAGGCCATCGCTGTTTTGAATAAAACAAATAACATCTAGTAACAGCAATAAGACAAACAAGCATTTGCAATGCAATCGGTTTCGCATTTACAAGCGTTTGAGCTATTGGCATTGTAAATGACAATGCCTTTTATTTATGAGTATTTTAAAAAAAAGATAAATAAAAGGCATTGTCATTTGCAATGGCAATAGATAAAACTCTCGTAAATGTAAGACCTATTGTATTGCAAATGCATTCAGCACCCGTGCTATGAAGATGTTTAAAAAAAGCATTAGGAGAGAGCATGCCCGACGTGGAACAGCAGGCAGGAGAAAGGTATTTGAGAAAATAGTGCCCGGAGTACAAATTGCCATTGGCGTGCAGAGGAGAGAGGCCCTGGCTGAGGACTGCTGTGACGCACATGTCAAGGACAGCCAGCATAGGGCTGTGTATAAATCAGATAGTAAGCACCACTAGACAGTAGGGATAGAACTGCCCGTGTCCCATATTCATGCTAGCAGTGTAAGAGCGTGTCTTATGGGAGTAAGATTATGTTGATGTGAGCACCTGGTTGTTTAAAGTGGGAACGAGCACTGCCAGTATTTGTTGTAAATTGCATTAGTATAGCGTTTACTAGCAACATCTGGCCTTCTTTGCGGATTATTTTATCACTGGGTCTTGGCAGTACACTTCAGCACAGTTTGTATGATAATGCGCATATGGCATAACATATTAGATGACTCTGCCGTTGGCCCTTGCTTTTGCATGCGGATTGTACATTGACATATGTAGTGGGGAGCAGTTTGTTATGCAGAGACTGTTGACTTTAAGGCGACTGGCACGTAAAATGTGTTAAAGAGTATATACATACACCTGCAGTACTTCCCCTTACACTGCACACTGTGATATTCCGTTCTCTCAATTGCATGGCCCTGCAGCTCAGATTTATTACCTCAACTGGGTGTCATGTTTCCTTCTGTTATAAGCAGCATTTTAGCACAAGTGTGTGTAGGTAATAAATCATACACTAATAAGGCAAAATATGGTACAACATGTGCATGTCATTAGGACAGATGTAACCACCTCTGCTAAAATTGTTCAGATATCGTATGAGGAGAGATGCCACCCACATCTATGCTAAGCACACGAGCCGCTCACACACTCGTCTCTGCAGGTCATAACTATGCATGTTTTACCAGCTGTGAATTCTGCCAACCTCTGCGTATGAAGTGAATGGCAACCGGTACATGATTAATGATCTTCTGTCCTGCCCCATGATGTTTGTTGGATGGCAACAGCAAAAAAAGGGAAAACAGCATGGACTCCGGATATGCACACACAAAAAGTGAGTCTAGGTGTGTGCATGGGCAAGATGGCTGTTTATCTAGTATGGGGAGGGCATGGTCTGCGGATAAAGCCCGAGAAGGATAATAGCTGTGGATGTACGGGTAGAGCAAGTCATTTGTGCTTGGGGGAGCACAACTGTGGATGTGTACACTAGACCTGGAAGGTGATAGGCTGTGCAAGTGTAACCTATTCTGCCTGAGCCTGGAGAATTACGTGCTGGTCCAGCATAAATAGGTTAGTGCATAGGGAACAGGGACGGTGCATATGTACACAGCAATAGGAGATTGTGCGCTATGGGTGTGCACACAGTTTACAGGTGCAGAGACTGGCGTTGTGAACACAACCTATCGGAGGACATGAACTGCAGATGTGTTCACGTAGCCCGCAGATGGCAATTACATGTGGATGTATGTGCACACGCAGCCTGTGGAGGCACAGACTGGTTATGCACTTATCTTTCGCAGAACATACACTTTGGGCGTGCATAAAATCTGCAGAAATTACAATAAATGGGGGGGGGGTGTACATATAAAGTAGAAAACATAGGGTGTTACTAGGCAGTGTGCGCACCAGGGTTTACCGGAGTTGGGACAGAGACTGCACCCGCCTTGAGGATGGGGTCGGACTATATAGCCACACAGAGTATTGGGGAGGGGACATTGGAAGGCAAAGACTGTGGATAAGTAAATAATCTGGGACAGTACGTGGGCTCTGTATGTAGTTACAGGGATTTGGGTAATGGGGTGGGCTGCGCCGCTCTATTACGAGGCTATAGGGTCATGTGAATAGAGGCTTGTCGGGCGGCATAAGGACACGCGCCTAAGAAACGCAGTGATTATAGATGTGACCATATAGCCGGTTGCACAGAACGTGCATAGCCAGCTATGACATACTCAGGGAAGGACATGGATCCTAACGTGGGGCCTGGAAGATGAAAGTTACGCCCATGGCAGCATGTGAAGCGTCCCCATGTTAATTTTAAAAACACAATAAAAGCGGCTGAAACTTTAAGTGCGTCGTCCTGGGGAGAGGGGCTGCATTGTAAAAACAAATTATGTAGCACCGCATCGCCAACAGTGCAATTGGCAGACCGATAATTAAAAAATTAAAACTAAAGACTGTTACCGACAGGTAGAGCTGCAGCTTCTGTGAGAGCCAGGGAATCCACGAACGTGTTGAGTTTTGGCGCATGAGTAGAATATAAGGAAGCGTTTGTATTGCGCATGTCATTAGGACAGGCCAGGCAAAATATAGTGCAACGGCACCAACCAATCAAGGGACAAACAAGCACTGAAAATGCAATATGACTCGGATTTACCCGAGTCCTATTGCATTTTAAATGGAAGTGCCGGTATGAAAGAAAACACGAACAGGAGGGGGTGGGGGGTGGTTGCGTGGGTGGGGGGTGGTTGCGTTAAAAAAAAGTTACAGTCTGCGGGAGGGAACGGGAAAAGACAGGGAACCAAACCGGTTTTAATAGTAAAGGGGCTGATAGCCTCGGAAGATGAAAAATTACGGCATAGCAGTCAGGAGGCGGGACAAAAACACCAAAAACCAATGAAAATGCAGGGTTTTTCAGTACAGCCAATAAAATGTATGGCCAGTAAGTGGGCGGAGCTTCCCCCCACTATACTGTATTCAGCATCTTTCACCGAGACAGCGCATGCGCTGCCTAGGCGAAACCTAAAAAGGTCAAATGGCTTAAAGGTTTAAAAGTTATAGTCAGAATGAAAATGATGCCAGAAATTATTCTATTGTTAAAGAAAAGGTATATTCAAAATAAATGGAGTGCTGAACATAATGAAAAACATCAACAAAATTAAATGTTAATACGCATTGCGTCAATTATCAAGAGAAAAGTCAGGAAAGTAAAAAACAAATGTGATGATCCATGAAAACTAATGGTCACATATATAACATTCATATCAAAGGAAACAATTAAAAATCTAATAAACCTCCAAGGAGGAGTTTTATTAGATTTGCTACCGTAAAACTCTCAGGAAAACAACATAAGGAATAAGGTCAAACATTGACACCAATAAGGTTAAAGTGCCTGCTATTGGGAATTTGTGGTTCTTAGATCGTAAGCTCTTTCTCATTATCAACTGGGGGATATCGATGCCACCAAGTGGCGTGACCAAAAACTACTTTCTTAAGTGGCTCCATTTTGGAGTGTGTTTTGTTACTACTTTCTGAGGTGGCTCCATTTTGGAGTGTGTTTTGTTACTAAAAGAAGAGGGGTCAGTTAAAGGCCACTGACAATAGGCAAGAGCCAAAGGACCAAGAATAACAGACTATTCATTTATGTAACTACCATGTTCTAGTCTTTGCATTTTCTCATTCTCAGTTTGTGCGTAGAATCCAAAGAAGTTCAGAAAGAGAAAAGAAAAAAAGTGCAGCTTTTGGCAGTTCTAGAATAGGTGAAACTCCTGGCTAATATCTGCATTGATTTGGGAAGAAGCCTCAAGTGGGTAATAATGGCAGAGTGTGTGTACAGTAGGTGCTTAGCCACCCAGCACATATCGTGCAGAGAAACATACATGGAAAATGACATTTACGCTGCCGTAGCCCTGATGGAGTATGCCCCAACATCATATGGGAGTTGGGCTCCATACAGAGTGTAGAAATTGGTGTTTTTAGAAATTGGGTTTCTAATTGGCAGAGGTATACACCCTGTTCAAGCAGGAACTACAACCCTAGTCAGGGTAAGTGAGATACACACCATAAATTAACCAATGCTCCCTTTTTGGAGCTTGGCACAGAGCAGGCAGGCAGGCTTCACTTAACTGGCAATGTGCAAAGTATTTGTGCAACACCTTACACATTAACACAGTGAAAACACGACAAATAGACCCCACACCAGAAAAATATCTTATATGTTTATGAACAAAATGACGAAATTCCAATAAGTTTAACCAGAGTTATGAATTTTTAAAGAAAATATAGTGTTTAAAAGCTTAAAATGCCAACCGAGGATATCTGGTTGCCAATATTCCCTATAATTTCTTTCCTCTGTGTGAGGCAGTGTAAGGGCTCTGTCACTCCAAAGTTTTGCTTAAAAAAGTGAAAAGATGGTGCATTTCCACACATGCAACACCACTTGAAGGATCTTAACGCAGGTTGTAGTATGGGCTAACCACTCCCTATGTACAACGCTAAGTTAGAATTCCCTCGTCGGCTGTTAGAAAGCCAGCTTGCCGCTTTTGCTGCTTTTGCACGCGACACTGTTGTTACATGTTATTCATTCGAGAACTGCTGACTCGACTTTGCTTCACATTAGAACCGTATGTTGTTTAACATCCTTAACAGTGAGCAGTGACCTTGGTCTGTACACCGTGTAAAGAACGAGTCTGGGTCACTAGACGGTGCAGGTTGTTGTGTTCAGGTTGATCGTACCACTTCTTAGCCATAACATACATACAGCTGCCAATACCTGAAAGACGAGTCCTTTAATATTGCAGAGCAGCATGTTTTCTGTTACATTCGAAACGAAGAGCTGTTGCAGGAGAGAGCCTAGCTGATCCTGTGATGTGATTCCACTAAGGTGATCTATAAGGTATGGGGTCCCCCTTGCAAGCCTAAGAGACCTTCTATTAGTCTAATAATAACCTATTAGTTGCTAGAGAAAGGAGGGTGGTCGCTTTCCACTGTCATTATTATTATAATTGCTCCTTTCATTTTCTATGGTATTGTAACAATGCTGATGGTTCTGATCTTAACCATTTGTCTGCTTGTGTTAGCCAAAGTACTGCATCTTAGGACGCGAGGTTTATAAAATAATTTACTGTGTCTTTGTTATTCTGTTGTGGACTGATATATAGCTACCAACGGGTATTTCGGATTCTCACCACTCCTGAGAGTATCTAAGTCGCTTGTTCTGGGTTGTCTATACATTGGGACCGCCGAGCTAAATCTTGGATAACGAATGGGACACTAAGCTAGTCGGATAGGAGTTCTTGGTTCTGAGGGGAGTTTCTGGTACACCACAATTCTCTGAGGTCCTGGTTTCATGCACATAGTTCTGTGCATAAGCAGAATCCCTGCAACATGGCGCACCTAACGTTTGGTCTTTTGATCTGAAACGCCTTAGTAGTGCTTTTATTAGTCCACAACGCCCTCACTCTGGTTTCCGGACAACGGGAGAGACGGCTTAACCTACCTAGGTTTCGACTAAAGGTTCTTTCAAGCTTGATAATTAAAAAGGTTTTCTTTTTTGAACCCCAGTGCTACTGTAGAGCTTGTTGTTGTTCTTCTGTGTGTCCCGATGGCGGTCACCGTTGCCGCGCATAGTCGGGTTCCCCTGACCGCACATTTACGGGTCTATGGGGTTCCTGATGATGGGTCGGCTGTTATTTTTGTGGTAGGGGCTGATGCGGCGTTCCCATATGAGTTGTTTTACTCTTGGGTGACGTTCGATGCAGTGGATGCGAACGATAATTTGTTCCACGAATATACTGCCACAGCTATGCCTGCAGCCTATGCCCCTTATCGGACACTTGAAATTCCTCTCACTGCCTGGCAGCATACCATTTGGTTTAATGGCACCCTTCCCCATGCGGTAGTACCGGCGAGAATGGGCCCGTTGTCTATTGCAGGGGCCACATGGCCGGTGCTGGCCGGTTATACGCCCCATCCCCGCTACATGACTGTGGGGGTGGCGGAGTTGCGTGTGCTACACACTGCCCTGATTACGGTCCATAGGGCGTTAGTGCAGTAAGTGTCTCGCAATGTACAGGTGGGGGCACCTGCGGTTGCGGGCCACACGACTGACCATCACGCGGTGGTCATCAGTCCAGTTATGGTTAATGCGGTTGTCGGCAAGCGCCCCCAAAATAAGGATGAATTTCCTTACTGGCTTGCTGAAAAGTTTGATTAATTAGAAGCCGTGTTTCCGCATACTTCTCCTGTGGATAAACACAGGATACTCACTATTACTTTGCCAAAGGACCTGGTCCCGGATATTGTCGACTGTGACAATTGGGGCAAGGTCTTTGCTGCGACCTATGCGAAGTGCTATGGCACTCCGTCTATGTCCGTACTACCCTCGGTCATCAAGAAGGTCCAAGACAATCATGGTGCAGAGGCAGCAATTAAGTTGGGAATGAGGTTTGTCGACAGCTTCGGTGTGGTTTGTTCCATGGTAATGGGCAACCTCAAAGGAGATGCCATGCAATTCCAAGTGGGCAATATGTTGGCACATGTGGATCCGGCCGACAGGCCAAAAGAATTAGCTAAAATTATAGCGAAAGCCTACAGAATGGTGGGTTGTAGCGCCTTGGGTGTGAAACCCGCCGTGATCATTCCTACTGTAGTACAGCAACCTAAAGTGAGTTCGTCTACTAAAGACGAAAAGCCCAACTTTACAAAACAAAGTTGGCGAGCCAAAAAACAGGGGAAGCAGCAAGAGAAACGGAGGTCTCGTTCTGCGTCGCCGGTGCAGATACAAAGTGAACGCACTTATGATTTGCGCGATCGTTCTAATATTAAGTCACCTGATAGATTTCAGGTTCCTGAACAACGCTCTCCTCGTTCTTCACAGGAAACATCGGCTTTTCAATCCGGTGGCGGAGATCGTGGGAAAGGAAGGGGTGCTCAAGGTCGTGAGCAGCCCCGTCAGACTGACGGTAAAGGCAAGCAGGACGAATCTGCACGTCAAAGACCCCCGTTTCAGAAGAAAAAAGTTGCTGCACTAACTGCGAGATATGCCTCAGATGGTACGGACACAGCTTCTGAACCAGACATGGGCGCTAACGCTGCTAGACAGCGCAGCGGAAGTTACAGTAGTGCGACAAGCGCTGCGTCCATATCTGGCGGCGACAGCAACTGATACATTTGTAAGTGTTGAAACTGCTGATACTCGCGTATCTCCCCCTGAACGGATGTTTGAAATTGTCCTTATAATTGAGGGTGACATACAACGTAAAATTAAAGTGGTATTTTGGGATAATCTAACCTCCACCTATGATATCCTTTTGGCGGAGGCGGATTGGCCCCCGGCTTTCGTTTTAGATGCTCCTAGAGGGGAGGTAGTGATCCTCCCGTCCTTTAGGCACACAGTGCCACTGGAACATTCTAACAGGTTAGCCGGGGAGTGGGCGCAGGTGCTCGCGCCTGCGTTGTACCGTATTCAGGTGGGCTGGGACAAATTTTCTCCCAACCATACGATTCCGTTGCGGTCAGAACCCCAGCCACAGCCCCAATATCCCATGCGTCGCGAGGCTAGGTCTCACGTCGCGTCTATCCTTGAACAATTGGAATATCAGGGAGTAATCGAAACATGTGTGTCACCCATGAATAATCCTTTATTCACTGTGACGAAGCCTGACGGATCGTACCGCCTAGTTTTGGATTACCGGCACTTAAATTCACACTGCCGGACATGTGCGGCACAAAATACTCACAGTTCGGCTCTCGTCGATAGTCTCGTGAGAAAACGGTTTAAAACCACACTTGACATCTCCAATGGCTTTTATAGCCATAATCTGTCCCCTCATAGCTATGAGTGGACGGCATTTACCTCGGGTGGCAAACAAAAGAATTTCAGAAGGCTCCCGATGGGCTATAAAAATAGCCCCGGGGTCTTTGCTGCTCATGTGGTCTCTCTCTTGGAGATGGTTGACCCGGAAGCATACTCGTATGTAGGTGACATCTACCTGACGGACGACGAGTTGCTTCCACATCTTGCTCGCGTGGATAACATAATTACTATGTTTGCTGACTTCGGTTACAAGTTCAACTTTGTGAAGTCCCACATTGCCGAGTTCACAGTGTTGTTCTTGGGGTACGAACTCAATCATGAGGGTCGAGGCTTGGCTCCGCAGTTCCTTGAGAAATGCGCACGCCTTAGTGCTCCTACGACACTGAAGAAATTGCAATCTTTGCTGGGTTTTCTGAATTTCGGTCGTACCTACATTCCTGATTATGCCCAGCGTATCAAGTCGCTTTATGCCTTGGTACAACCTACTTTTACCAAATCTTGCTGGCTGCCTGAGCATTCTGCTGCATTGCAATCTTTGCAGTCTGATCTTCTTGCTTCGAAATTCTTACAAACTCGTGATAACCACACTAACCTGGTCATTAGAATCATACCGGGTGCAGTGGGTTTCACCTACTTGACATTCAATGAGGGCGACACCGTCCCCATTGCCTACAAATCTCATCTGTACACTTCGGCTGAGCTGCGCTTTTCCGCTGTCGAAAAAGTACTGACAGCAGTTCAGATGGCGATCCTGAAAGAGCGAGCGCTATCACAGGGGAAGCACATGCTGGTGGTAACACCGTACCCTGCCCTTGAGGCGGTCACAAAAGCCAGTGTACCAAATTCTAAGGCTTTGCATCCAAGGTGGATACAATGGGCAACCTCCTTGACCTCGCCTGACGTCACATATATCTTTGACGCGGCATTACAGACACAGGAGTTCTTGGAGTATGAATTTGTTCATCCGGCTCCTCTGACTTTGCGCCCGCTCGAGGAGTACCATTGTATCATTTACACTGATGGGTCTGCGCAACCCGCGACTGGATCAAAGCACGCCTATTCAGCGGCCTGCGCAATTGTGGTGGGTACTTTCGTGAACGGTGAGTTCCAATCTGATGTCGTGCATACGCAGTCATTGGGTGATTGTACCGCGCAGTTAGCAGAACTGAGGGCTCTGGTGCTTGCACTGGAGTTTACTGATCCTCGAGTCACTACTCTTATAGTGAGCGACTCGTACTATTGTGTTCAATCATACAACGAGAATCTACACTTTTGGAGTCACAATGACTTTCGTGATTCGAAAGGTAGCACAGTAAAGCACAAAACGCTTTGGGTTCGAGTGGCAGAACTTAAAGAAGGTTTGCCCCTCGTGAATGTAATTCACACTCTTGGTCACCAACCGGTTGGTGTCCATGCTGTCGGTAACAGTTTGGCTGACGAGGCAGCAAAACCGCAGTGGCGACATATTTAGTAGCAGCAGTTACAAGATCCAAAACTAAGATTGATGATGACATCTTGGCAGCTATTGCTGCGTCCGAGACAGGGACAGGCTTTCCAAAAGGTTTCCCTTCTCGCTACCATTATCGCTTAAGTCCTGATAACGTCCCATTAGTGAGGATTAACGACGTTGGTGACAGATTGATTCCCAACGCGGACTGCAGACCATCTCTGATTTCAGCTGCCCACGAAGGTGTTGCGTCTGTGCATGCCGGCGTTTCGGCTACTGTATCTCTTTTGCAGCAACGTTACTGGTGGTACGGTTTGTACAAACAGGCGCAAGCTTATGTCCTTTTATGTGACATTTGCCAGCAGATTAAACCTTCTTCTGCCGCGCATCCACCACAAACGCAGCTGTATATATCTAATCAACCACTTGCGTGTGTTTATTTAGATCACTGCGGTCCTGTTTCCTCTGATATTGCGTACAAGTACATCTTAGTTGCAGTGGATTCATGCACACATTTTCTGTGGGTGTGGCCGCAAAGGAGTGCTGATGCCCGGGCTGTCATCAAGGATTTGCGTGTCTTTGTTGGGAGTTTTGCATGTGGTACCCTTCATTCTGACCAGGGCCCTGCGTTTGCCTCTAGGGCTTACAAAGAAGCCATGAGAAGTTTGGGGGTCCAAGTCAAATTTTCGTCTCCATACCGGCCTGAGGGCAATAGTGTTGTGGAGCGAATGAACCGTGACCTAAAGCAATCTTTGACAGCAAGGGTTTTAGGTACAGGCCGAAGCTGGCTAACCCACTTGTATGACGTGCAATGTGCACTTAATAATCTCCCTAGAAGGTCTCTGGGTGGGCGGACCCCATACATGATGCTCTTTGGAGTACGAATGTTTGTTCTGGACCTTGAGGGTCTAGACATGGCGGCGGCTGCCGCGCCTTTTGACCTAGATGATCACTGTGCTGTATTGCAGAATCTTCAAGAAGCCAGAGACACTCTAGCAAAGGAACACGTACCCTCTACATGCGAAGCTGAGCTCCAGATTCCGGTAGTCGGCTGGCTACCTCGAGTTGGTGACCTGGTCCGTGAGAAGGTGGAGAACAAGAAGGAGTTTGGCCCCTCTTATCGTGCACCGGTGCCGGTGCTTGGAGTCCAGGGTACACGTACAGTTATTTTACCTCCACTTCCTGGTTGCAAGGATAACAGGTACATCTCGATTGACAATGTCAAGCTACAGCGGGTGGCCGATTCTCCATAGTATGACACCTTCAGTTTCTTGCCCTTCCATTCTGCGAAATTCTGTTGTGATACCGCCCTCGAACATCATGCCTGAGGTTGCCGTTGAGATGCATGCAGTTACTGCTCCTTCTATGCCGCCTACTGCTGGTGGTTTGCCTGATGATCCTGAGTATGCTTATCCTGCAGGTGTCCCGTTGCCTCTGTTACATTCGACAGCGATTAACCAGTCACGTTCTTCCTTTGACACTGAATCAATGACTTCCACTGCCCCTTCCAAAATTTCTATATTTTTTGCCTGGTTCAAGAGACATTTTTTGGTGGCACCATGGACTTACATCTGGCTGGTGCTAATATGTATTTTTTTGTTCATGACAATTGGCTTTGTGGTAGTGTTTCTTAAACTTATCAATGGACACTACCTGACTGAAAGATCTGCGATTAGATTAATTGATGGAACTTTGGCCCCCCCTTCTTCATCACACATTATGAAAAGGGACCAGACTTTTGTGAACATTACTGCCTGGCCTGTGCGTGACGGAATCGCTTGGGATGCTGTTAAATTTCAAATTCATGGACCTACCGAAGTGATTAATGTGCCTAATGTCTTTCGTGTTTCTATGGGTGATGTAGTTAAACAGAATATCGGATCTGAGGATTGGGATGTACAAGCAATTGAAGCACTATTTTCTGATCTAAAATATTATGCTGCATTTGATGCTGAAGATTTGTATTTAAATTCTGCTAATTATGGTGAACAATTTTGTTATCAACATTATGGCACACATTTCCTACACAGAGCAAATACCTTTCGTAATTTTGTTAATTACACACAATGGGAACACTGTCCGGCCCCTTATTATGGCAGTTCTGCCACATTAGTGAACAAGTTCACATATTTTTCGGATTTTAGTGTGTCTAGTCCGACCTCCTTTTATTTTAAAGTGGCGGCTGAGACCACCTCTAAGGTTAGGTTGACACATACCAAATTGTAATATTCCAAGTCCTTTATGGACAAATTGGCTATCGGAGGCTATGAGCTATGGAAAGCTACTATCGATCTTAAATCGGTTTGGGGTACTAAACCATGGCAGGTTCAGGGAACAGAAGCTTTGCATCGCGCTTGTCTTATCCTAAACCACATTTTGTTTTTGAATTCATCTGTTTTTCAGACAACCTGTTTTACATTGGCCATATCTAAAAAATTGAATTCCCCCTCGATCCCGGATCTGGGTGCTTATCCCGGCTGGGGTAATCACACAGATCTTTCCCTTACTAGGTTGCAGTCCCTCATTTCCAACACCACCTTTAATGTTTCAGCATTTAATCCTGATGGGTGGGTGGTATGGCAAACTGGTTCAGATTCCTGTCAACATCGATTTTTAGCCTTGGCACCTGGGTGACTCAAGTCAGGGTAGATCCTCGTTTTGAATCATCACACACTGTAACTACCTACTCTGTGGGTAAGTTATGCCAGTCATGGTTGCAACATTCCACGTTAGTATCTGTTAAACTCCATTTGTCACGTTTAAACGACAAAACTGATCTGAATGATTTTATTAAGGGTCCTGCAGCAGGCAGGTCCAGAAGATGGGTATATGCTATTTACAACGAAGTTTGGAAAATGTCGCGAATTGAAGCTGCGTCCAGATTACGTGCTATTGACCAGGCCAATATGGAAAAAGTGTTGGCTGTGATTGATAATAGTATAAACACCTTGTCTTCTAGAATTTACACTTTAGATAATAGTGTTTCATCTGTCGTAGACATTGTACAGGATGACTTGTCTGTATTGTATCATGGCCAGAATCAGTTGCGTTCTGTTATGCAGTTTGCATGGACTTTACAAACGTTAAAGGCAGGGAAGGTCCCATGGGATATCATGAATGTTTCCTCTTTGTTCCTCCCTTTTAATTTACCTGCAAACCAACAGTTTATGTCCATGAAGGATGCTACTTATTCATTACTGCACATTGAGAAATTAGAACCGTTACCTTTCTCTATTGCTGAGTTAAATTCGGCCGTGTGGCTTATCCACGGAGTGATCACTTTACCTTTTCCGCTTTTTAAGTTTAGTTCGTGCATGAAACATTATGCTCTTGGCAGATATGAACAACTTGGTACTGCATTCCTGCACGAAGTTTGGTCGCTCCCGTTCACATATAGATGCATGCGGGAGGGAAAAGAGGTTTATTTGAAGGGTGAGGAATGCACTTCTGCCCCTGATCATTCTGTAGTGTGTAGACACATACAATTACATGGTGCTTGCAATGTACATGCTCCTAATTTGGCTTGCGTCCTAAAAGGTATACCGGTGCCGGTTATAACCCCTTCATTCACGCTGCTTGCTAACGGTAGTTATTTGCTTTTAAATAATGAGGATTGCTGTGGGATGCTAAAGGGCATACCATACATAGTGACTGTTTCACAGCGTGTTGTTTGCTGTAAAAATGTCCTTTTCCCACTCCCGGATGGCCGGCTCGATGTTTCTATCTGGCCTTCGATTCCAACCTTGAGCGCAGAGTTCAACCAGATGAGCAGAATAAGGGCTCTTTTGTCTCAAAGGGAGGTCGCTTTGACTTCGTCCCCTGAAACCTTTCTTCTTCACGTGGCAAACACCCGCACGGAGGTGCAGGCGCTTTTGAATACTGACCTCCCCTTCCATTTTGGAACATTGATACAGACTATCTTTAATGCCTCGTCTACGACTGGCATAGTTCATTTTTTTAAACTTGTGGGCCCCTTGCCTCGTGACCTCCTTTCAAACTAATTTTGGTGTGATTCCAGCATTTTTTCATTCTATTTTTTCCAGCGTCTTCGGAGGTCTCCCGTTGCTTCTCGCCCTTATAGCTGGAATACTTCTATTGGTTTGCGTACTGCGCAATGGCTGCGCAACTTGCGTACCGAGACAACATGCCCCGGCTGTTACATCTGCATAACCGGATGCTTGAATACTATGGCACCTTACCCCTGGCGACCTTAAGTGTCGCATATGGATTGTCCTTCCGGTTTCCTTTCTTTACTTGTGTGCAACCAGTCTTTCACTGCCTGGATTGTCCATTCCAGTGGGCTCTGGATTTATGCCTGTCAAACTCGGTGTCACCTGTCCCGGATTTTGGTCAACTAATGGGCCCCTTAACGGCTCATGAGTTTGAATGTTCTGGTGTCGGGTTTATGGCCTTGGGTGCGGCACATGGAGTCCTTGGAAATTGGGCCATTGAAGAGGCTGCGATTGACTTGCTGGAACGAAGTTATGTCGAGGAACCTTCCTGTTGTCCTCGTGTGGTGCTGGAAGCTCCAATTGTGAGTGAACACGTGTGTTCCTTTCCCTTGCTGGATTGGATGGCGGATAATTTTGCGGAACGCTCCAATGATTTCCTCTTGGAGGCTGTTGCAACTTATTGTGCCTATACCTTGATGGATTGACTCTTTGTCTTGGTCAACTCATGGTGCATCCATCAATGTCATTTTTCCCAATTTTTTCATGGTTTTTTTTCCCTGACGACATAATTTTTCTATTTTTGACACTTTTTTCTTTTCAAACTTACACCTACCTTATATGGACTTATAGTTCATGCCCTTGGTTCCGTTCTTTCTAACTTGAACTCTGCGTTCTTGATAAGTGCGCCCCTAGTGGTTAGTAGTCCGATCAAGGGGGGGTATAGTATGGGTTAACCACTCCCTATGTACAACGCTAAGTTAGCATACCCTCGTCGGCTGTTAGAAAGCCAGCTTGCCGCTTTTGCTGCTTCTGCACGCGACACTGTTGTTACATGTTATTCATTCGAGAACTGCTGACTCGACTTTGCTTCACATGAGAACCGTCTGTTGTTTAACATCCTTAACAGTGAGCAGTGACCTTGGTCTGTACACCGTGTAAAGAACGAGTCTGGGTCACTAGACGGTGCAGGTTGTTGTGTTCAGGTTGATCGTACCACTTCTTAGCCATAACATACATACAGCTGCCAATACCTGAAAGACGAGTCCTTTAATATTGCAGAGCAGGATGTTTTCTGTTACATACGAAACGAAGAGCTGTTGCAGGAGAGAGCCTAGCTGATCCTGTGATGTGATTCCACTAAGGTGATCTATAAGGTATGGGGTCCCCCTTGCAAGCCTAAGAGACCTTCTATTAGTCTAATAATAACCTATTAGTTGCTAGAGAAAGGAGGGTGGTCGCTTTCCACTGTCATTATTATTATAATTGCTCCTTTCATTTTCTATGGTATTGTAACAATGCTGATGGTTCTGATCTTAACCATTTGTCTGCTTGTGTTAGCCAAAGTACTGCATCTTAGGACGCGAGGTTTATAAAATAATTTACCGTGTCTTTGTTATTCTGTTGTGGACTGATATATAGCTACCAACGGGTATTTCGGATTCTCACCACTCCTGAGAGTATCTAAGTCGCTTGTTCTGGGTTGTCTATACATTGGGACCGCCGAGCTAAATCTTGGATAACGAATGGGACACTAAGCTAGTCGGATAGGAGTTCTTGGTTCTGAGGGGAGTTTCTGGTACACCACAATTCTCTGAGGTCCTGGTTTCATGCACATAGTTCTGTGCATAAGCAGAATCCCTGCAACATGGCGCACCTAACGTTTGGTCTTTTGATCTGAAACGCCTTAGTAGTGCTTTTATTAGTCCACAACGCCCTCACTCTGGTTTCCGGACAACGGGAGAGACGGCTTAACCTACCTAGGTTTCGACTAAAGGTTCTTTCAAGCTTGATAATTAAAAAGGTTTTCTTTTTTGAACCCCAGTGCTACTGTAGAGCTTGTTGTTGTTCTTCTGTGTGTCCCGATGGCGGTCACCGTTGCCGCGCATAGTCGGGTTCCCCTGACCGCACATTTACGGGTCTATGGGGTTCCTGATGATGGGTCGGCTGTTATTTTTGTGGTAGGGGCTGATGCGGCGTTCCCATATGAGTTGTTTTACTCTTGGGTGACGTTCGATGCAGTGGATGCGAACGATAATTTGTTCCACGAATATACTGCCACAGCTATGCCTGCAGCCTATGCCCCTTATCGGACACTTGAAATTCCTCTCACTGCCTGGCAGCATACCATTTGGTTTATTGGCGCCCTTCCCCATGCGGTAGTACCGGCGAGAATGGGCCCGTTGTCTATTGCAGGGGCCACATGGCCGGTGCTGGCCGGTTATACGCCCCATCCCCGCTACATGACTGTGGGGGTGGCGGAGTTGCGTGTGCTACACACTGCCCTGATTACGGTCCATAGGGCGTTAGTGCAGTAAGTGTCTCGCAATGTACAGGTGGGGGCACCTGCGGTTGCGGGCCACACGACTGACCATCACGCGGTGGTCATCAGTCCAGTTATGGTTAATGCGGTTGTCGGCAAGCGCCCCCAAAATAAGGATGAATTTCCTTACTGGCTTGCTGAAAAGTTTGATTAATTAGAAGCCGTGTTTCCGCATACTTCTCCTGTGGATAAACACAGGATACTCACTATTACTTTGCCAAAGGACCTGGTCCCGGATATTGTCGACTGTGACAATTGGGGCAAGGTCTTTGCTGCGACCTATGCGAAGTGCTATGGCACTCCGTCTATGTCCGTACTACCCTCGGTCATCAAGAAGGTCCAAGACAATCATGGTGCAGAGGCAGCAATTGAGTTGGGAATGAGGCTTGTCGACAGCTTCGGTGTGGTTTGTTCCATGGTAATGGGCAACCTCAAAGGAGATGCCATGCAATTCCAAGTGGGCAATATGTTGGCACATGTGGATCCGGCCGACAGGCCAAAAGAATTCGCTAAAATTATAGCGAAAGCCTACAGAATGGTGGGTCGTAGCGCCTTGGGTGTGAAACCCGCCGTGATCATTCCTACTGTAGTACAGCAACCTAAAGTGAGTTCGTCTACTAAAGACGAAAAGCCCAACTTTCCAAAACAAAGTTGGCGAGCCAAAAAACAGGGGAAGCAGCAAGAGAAACGGAGGTCTCGTTCTGCGTCGCCGGTGCAGATACAAAGTGAACGCACTTATGATTTGCGCGATCGTTCTAATATTAAGTCACCTGATAGATTTCAGGTTCCTGAACAACGCTCTCCTCGTTCTTCACAGGAAACATCGGCTTTTCAATCCGGTGGCGGAGATCGTGGGAAAGGAAGGGGTGCTCAAGGTCGTGAGCAGCCCCGTCAGACTGACGGTAAAGGCAAGCAGGACGAATCTGCACGTCAAAGACCCCCGTTTCAGAAGAAAAAAGTTGCTGCACTAACTGCGAGATATGCCTCAGATGGTACGGACACAGCTTCTGAACCAGACATGGGCGCTAACGCTGCTAGACAGCGCAGCGGAAGTTACAGTAGTGCGACAAGCGCTGCGTCCATATCTGGCGGCGACAGCAACTGATACATTTGTAAGTGTTGAAACTGCTGATACTCGCGTATCTCCCCCTGAACGGATGTTTGAAATTGTCCTTATAATTGAGGGCGACATACAACGTAAAATTAAAGTGGTATTTTGGGATAATCTAACCTCCACCTATGATATCCTTTTGGCGGAGGCGGATTGGCCCCCGGCTTTCGTTTTAGATGCTCCTAGAGGGGAGGTAGTGATCCTCCCGTCCTTTAGGCACACAGTGCCACTGGAACATTCTAACAGGTTAGCCGGGGAGTGGGCGCAGGTGCTCGCGCCTGCGTTGTACCGTATTCAGGTGGGCTGGGACAAATTTTCTCCCAACCATACGATTCCGTTGCGGTCAGAACCCCAGCCACAGCCCCAATATCCCATGCGTCGCGAGGCTAGGTCTCACGTCGCGTCTATCCTTGAACAATTGGAATATCAGGGAGTAATCGAAACGTGTGTCACCCATGAATAATCCTTTATTCACTGTGACGAAGCCTGACGGATCGTACCGCCTAGTTTTGGATTACCGGCACTTAAATTCACACTGCCGGACATGTGCGGCACAAAATACTCACAGTTCGGCTCTCGTCGATAGTCTCGTGAGAAAACGGTTTAAAACCACACTTGACATCTCCAATGGCTTTTATAGCCATAATCTGTCCCCTCATAGCTATGAGTGGACGGCATTTACCTTGGGTGGCAAACAAAAGAATTTCAGAAGGCTCCCGATGGGCTATAAAAATAGCCCCGGGGTCTTTGCTGCTCATGTGGTCTCTCTCTTGGAGATGGTTGACCCGGAAGCATACTCGTATGTAGGTGACATCTACCTGACGGACGACGAGTTGCTTCCACATCTTGCTCGCGTGGATAACATAATTACTATGTTTGCTGACTTCGGTTACAAGTTCAACTTTGTGAAGTCCCACATTGCCGAGTTCACAGTGTTGTTCTTGGGGTACGAACTCAATCATGAGGGTCGAGGCTTGGCTCCGCAGTTCCTTGAGAAATGCGCACGCCTTAGTGCTCCTACGACACTGAAGAAATTGCAATCTTTGCTGGGTTTTCTGAATTTCGGTCGTACCTACATTCCTGATTATGCCCAGCGTATCAAGTCGCTTTATGCCTTGGTACAACCTACTTTTACCAAATCTTGCTGGCTGCCTGAGCATTCTGCTGCATTGCAATCTTTGCAGTCTGATCTTCTTGCTTCGAAATTCTTACAAACTCGTGATAACCACACTAACCTGGTCATTAGAATCATACCGGGTGCAGTGGGTTTCACCTACTTGACATTCAATGAGGGCGACACCGTCCCCATTGCCTACAAATCTCATCTGTACACTTCGGCTGAGCTGCGCTTTTCCGCTGTCGAAAAAGTACTGACAGCAGTTCAGATGGCGATCCTGAAAGAGCGAGCGCTATCACAGGGGAAGCACATGCTGGTGGTAACACCGTACCCTGCCCTTGAGGCGGTCACAAAAGCCAGTGTACCAAATTCTAAGGCTTTGCATCCAAGGTGGATACAATGGGCAACCTCCTTGACCTCGCCTGACGTCACATATATCTTTGACGCGGCATTACAGACACAGGAGTTCTTGGAGTATGAATTTGTTCATCCGGCTCCTCTGACTTTGCGCCCGCTCGAGGAGTACCATTGTGTCATTTACACTGATGGGTCTGCGCAACCCGCGACTGGATCAAAGCACGCCTATTCAGCGGCCTGCGCAATTGTGGTGGGTACTTTCGTGAACGGTGAGTTCCAATCTGATGTCGTGCATACGCAGTCATTGGGTGATTGTACCGCGCAGTTAGCAGAACTGAGGGCTCTGGTGCTTGCACTGGAGTTTACTGATCCTCGAGTCACTACTCTTATAGTGAGTGACTCGTACTATTGTGTTCAATCATACAACGAGAATCTACACTTTTGGAGTCACAATGACTTTCGTGATTCGAAAGGTAGCACAGTAAAGCACAAAACGCTTTGGGTTCGAGTGGCAGAACTTAAAGAAGGTTTGCCCCTCGTGAATGTAATTCACACTCTTGGTCACCAACCGGTTGGTGTCCATGCTGTCGGTAACAGTTTGGCTGACGAGGCAGCAAAACCGCAGTGGCGACATATTTAGTAGCAGCAGTTACAAGATCCAAAACTAAGATTGATGATGACATCTTGGCAGCTATTGCTGCGTCCGAGACAGGGACAGGCTTTCCAAAAGGTTTCCCTTCTCGCTACCATTATCGCTTAAGTCCTGATAACGTCCCATTAGTGAGGATTAACGACGTTGGTGACAGATTGATTCCCAACGCGGACTGCAGACCATCTCTGATTTCAGCTGCCCACGAAGGTGTTGCGTCTGTGCATGCCGGCGTTTCGGCTACTGTATCTCTTTTGCAGCAACGTTACTGGTGGTACGGTTTGTACAAACAGGCGCAAGCTTATGTCCTTTTATGTGACATTTGCCAGCAGATTAAACCTTCTTCTGCCGCGCGTCCACCACAAACGCAGCTGTATATATCTAATCAACCACTTGCGTGTGTTTATTTAGATCACTGCGGTCCTGTTTCCTCTGATATTGCGTACAAGTACATCTTAGTTGCAGTGGATTCATGCACACGTTTTCTGTGGGTGTGGCCGCAAAGGAGTGCTGATGCCCGGACTGTCATCAAGGATTTGCGTGTCTTTGTTGGGAGTTTTGCATGTGGTACCCTTCATTCTGACCAGGGCCCTGCGTTTGCCTCTAGGGCTTACAAAGAAGCCATGAGAAGTTTGGGGGTCCAAGTCAAATTTTCGTCTCCATACCGGCCTGAGGGCAATAGTGTTGTGGAGCGAATGAACCGTGACCTAAAGCAATCTTTGACAGCAAGGGTTTTAGGTACAGGCCGAAGCTGGCTAACCCACTTGTATGACGTGCAATGTGCACTTAATAATCTCCCTAGAAGGTCTCTGGGTGTGCGGACCCCATACATGATGCTCTTTGGAGTACGAATGTTTGTTCTGGACCTTGAGGGTCTAGACATGGTGGCGGCTGCCGCGCCTTTTGACCTAGATGATCACTGTGCTGTATTGCAGAATCTTCAAGAAGCCAAAGACACTCTAGCAAAGGAACACGTACCCTCTACATGCGAAGCTGAGCTCCAGATTCCGGTAGTCGGCTGGCTACCTCGAGTTGGTGACCTGGTCCGTGAGAAGGTGGAGAACAAGAAGGAGTTTGGCCCCTCTTATCGTGCACCGGTGCCGGTGCTTGGAGTCCAGGGTACACGTACAGTTATTTTACCTCCACTTCCTGGTTGCAAGGATAACAGGTACATCTCGATTGACAATGTCAAGCTACAGCGGGTGGCCGATTCTCCATAGTATGACAGCTTCAGTTTCTTGCCCTTCCATTCTGCGAAATTCTGTTGTGATACCGCCCTCGAACATCATGCCTGAGGTTGCCGTTGAGATGCATGCAGTTACTGCTCCTTCTATGCCGCCTACTGCTGGTGGTTTGCCTGATGATCCTGAGTATGCTTATCCTGCAGGTGTCCCGTTGCCTCTGTTACATTCGACAGCGATTAACCAGTCACGTTCTTCCTTTGACACTGAATCAATGACTTCCACTGCCCCTTCCAAAATTTCTATATTTTTTGCCTGGTTCAAGAGACATTTTTTGTGGCACCATGGACTTACATCTGGCTGGTGCTAATATGTATTTTTTTGTTCATGACAATTGGCTTTGTGGTAGTGTTTCTTAAACTTATCAATGGACACTACCTGACTGAAAGATCTGCGATTAGATTAATTGATGGAACTTTGGCCCCCCATTCTTCATCACACATTAGGAAAAGGGACCAGACTTTTGTGAACATTACTGCCTGGCCTGTGCGTGATGGAATCGCTTGGGATGCTGTTAAATTTCAAATTCATGGACCTACCGAAGTGATTAATGTGCCTAATGTCTTTCGTGTTTCTATGGGTGATGTAGTTAAACAGAATATCGGATCTGAGGATTGGGATGTACAAGCAATTGAAGCACTATTTTCTGATCTAAAATATTATGCTGCATTTGATGCTGAAGATTTGTATTTAAATTCTGCTAATTATGGTGAACAATTTTGTTATCAACATTATGGCACACATTTCCTACACAGAGCAAATACCTTTCGTAATTTTGTTAATTACACACAATGGGAACACTGTCCGGCCCCTTATTATGGCAGTTCTGCCACATTAGTGAACAAGTTCACATATTTTTCGGATTTTAGTGTGTCTAGTCCGACCTCCTTTTATTTTAAAGTGGCGGCTGAGACCACCTCTAAGGTTAGGTTGACACATACCAAATTGTTATATTCCAAGTCCTTTATGGACAAATTGGCTATCGGAGGCTATGAGCTATGGAAAGCTACTATCGATCTTAAATCGGTTTGGGGTACTAAACCATGGCAGGTTCAGGGAACAGAAGCTTTGCATCGCGCTTGTCTTATCCCAAACCACATTTTGTTTTTGAATTCATCTGTTTTTCAGACAACCTGTTTTGGATTGGCCATATCTAAAAAATTGAATTCCCCCTCGATCCCGGATCTGGGTGCTTATCCCGGCTGGGGTAATCACACAGATCTTTCCCTTACTAGGTTGCAGTCCCTCATTTCCAACACCACCTTTAATGTTTCAGCATTTAATCCTGATGGGTGGGTGGTATGGCAAACTGGTTCAGATTCCTGTCAACATCGATTTTTAGCCTTGGCACCTGGGTACACTCAAGTCAGGGTAGATCCTCGTTTTGAATCATCACACACTGTAACTACCTACTCTGTGGGTAAGTTATGCCAGTCATGGTTGCAACATTCCACATTAGTATCTGTTAAACTTCATTTGTCACGTTTAAACGACAAAACTGATCTGAATGATTTTATTAAGGGTCCTGCAGCAGGCAGGTCCAGAAGATGGGTATATGCTATTTACAACGAAGTTTGGAAAATGTCGCGAATTGAAGCTGCGTCCAGATTACGTGCTATTGACCAGGCCAATATGGAAAAAGTGTTGGCTGTGATTGATAATAGTATAAACACCTTGTCTTCTAGAATTTACACTTTAGATAATAGTGTTTCATCTGTCGTAGACATTGTACAGGATGACTTGTCTGTATTGTATCATGGCCAGAATCAGTTGCGTTCTGTTATGCAGTTTGCATGGACTTTACAAACGTTAAAGGCAGGGAAGGTCCCATGGGATATCATGAATGTTTCCTCTTTGTTCCTCCCTTTTAATTTACCTGCAAACCAACAGTTTATGTCCATGAAGGATGCTACTTATTCATTACTGCACATTGAGAAATTAGAACAGTTACCTTTCTCTATTGCTGAGTTAAATTCGGCCGTGTGGCTTATCCACGGAGTGATCACTTTACCTTTTCCGCTTTTTAAGTTTAGTTCGTGCATGAAACATTATGCTCTTGGCAGATATGAACAACTTGGTACTGCATTCCTGCACGAAGTTTGGTCGCTCCCGTTCACATATAGATGCATGCGGGAGGGAAAAGAGGTTTATTTGAAGGGTGAGGAATGCACTTCTGCCCCTGATCATTCTGTAGTGTGTAGACACATACAATTACATGGTGCTTGCAATGTACATGCTCCTAATTTGGCTTGCGTCCTAAAAGGTATACCGGTGCCGGTTATAACCCCTTCATTCACGCTGCTTGCTAACGGTAGTTATTTGCTTTTAAATAATGAGGATTGCTGCGGGATGCTAAAGGGCATACCATACATAGTGACTGTTTCACAGCGTGTTGTTTGCTGTAAAAATGTCCTTTTCCCACTCCCGGATGGCCGGCTCGATGTTTCTATCTGGCCTTCGATTCCAACCTTGAGCGCAGAGTTCAACCAGATGAGCAGAATAAGGGCTCTTTTGTCTCAAAGGGAGGTCGCTTTGACTTCGTCCCCTGAAACCTTTCTTCTTCACGTGGCAAACACCCGCACGGAGGTGCAGGCGCTTTTGAATACTGACCTCCCCTTCCATTTTGGAACATTGATACAGACTATCTTTAATGCCTCGTCTACGACTGGCATAGTTCATTTTTTTAAACTTGTGGGCCCCTTGCCTCGTGACCTCCTTTCAAACTAATTTTGGTGTGATTCCAGCATTTTTTCATTCTATTTTTTCCAGCGTCTTCGGAGGTCTCCCGTTGCTTCTCGCCCTTATAGCTGGAATACTTCTATTGGTTTGCGTACTGCGCAATGGCTGCGCAACTTGCGTACCGAGACAACATGCCCCGGCTGTTACATCTGCATAACCGGATGCTTGAATACTATGGCACCTTACCCCTGGCGACCTTAAGTGTCGCATATGGATTGTCCTTCCGGTTTCCTTTCTTTACTTGTGTGCAACCAGTCTTTCACTGCCTGGATTGTCCATTCCAGTGGGCTCTGGATTTATGCCTGTCAAACTCGGTGTCACCTGTCCCGGATTTTGGTCAACTAATGGGCCCCTTAACGGCTCATGAGTTTGAATGTTCTGGTGTCGGGTTTATGGCCTTGGGTGCGGCACATGGAGTCCTTGGAAATTGGGCCATTGAAGAGGCTGCGATTGACTTGCTGGAACGAAGTTATGTCGAGGAACCTTCCTGTTGTCCTCGTGTGGTGCTGGAAGCTCCAATTGTGAGTGAACACGTGTGTTCCTTTCCCTTGCTGGATTGGATGGCGGATAATTTTGCGGAACGCTCCAATGATTTCCTCTTGGAGGCTGTTGCAAATTATTGTGCCTATACCTTGATGGATTGACTCTTTGTCTTGGTCAACTCATGGTGCATCCATCAATGTCATTTTTCCCCATTTTTTCATGGTTTTTTTTCCCTGACGACATAATTTTTCTATTTTTGACACTTTTTTCTTTTCGAACTTACACTTACCTTATATGGACTTATAGTTCATGCCCTTGGTTCCGTTCTTTCTAACTTGAACTCTGCGTTCTTGATAAGTGCGCCCCTAGTGGTTAGTAGTCCGATCAAGGGGGGGTATAGTATGGGTTAACCACTCCCTATGTACAACGCTAAGTTAGCATACCCTCGTCGGCTGTTAGAAAGCCAGCTTGCCGCTTTTGCTGCTTCTGCACGCGACACTGTTGTTACATGTTATTCATTCGAGAACTGCTGACTCGACTTTGCTTCACATGAGAACCGTCTGTTGTTTAACATCCTTAACAGTGAGCAGTGACCTTGGTCTGTACACCGTGTAAAGAACGAGTCTGGGTCACTAGACGGTGCAGGTTGTTGTGTTCAGGTTGATCATACCACTTCTTAGCCATAACATACATACAGCTGCCAATACCAGAAAGACGAGTCCTTTAATATTGCAGAGCAGGATGTTTTCTGTTACATTCGAAACGAAGAGCTGTTGCAGGAGAGAGCCTAGCTGATCCTGTGATGTGATTCCACTAAGGTGATCTATAAGGTATGGGGTCCCCCTTGCAAGCCTAAGAGACCTTCTATTAGTCTAATAATAACCTATTAGTTGCTAGAGAAAGGAGGGTGGTCGCTTTCCACTGTCATTATTATTATAATTGCTCCTTTCATTTTCTATGGTATTGTAACAATGCTGATGGTTCTGATCTTAACCATTTGTCTGCTTGTGTTAGCCAAAGTACTGCATCTTAGGACGCGAGGTTTATAAAATAATTTACCGTGTCTTTGTTATTCTGTTGTGGACTGATATATAGCTACCAACGGGTATTTCGGATTCCCACCACTCCTGAGAGTATCTAAGTCGCTTGTTCAGGGTTTTCTATACATTGGGACCGCCGAGCTAAATCTCGGATAATGAATGGGACACTAAGCTAGTCGGATAGGGGTTCTTGGTTCTGAGGGGAGTTTCTGGTATACCACAATTCTCTGAGGTCCTGGTTTCCTGCGCATAGTTCTGTGCATAAGCAGAATCCCTGCAACAAGGTTTTTAATTTAGATACACATGCCATGAGATGAATTAGTTACACAAGCAAGTACACTTTGGGTTTAGAAAAGCACAGGACTCCAATGGTGGTACCATTAATAAGATTTTACTAAAGATCCTCAACTCAAGAACTTGGTCACATAACTCTAAGTAGGGCAGATTATCATGTCCACAGAGGTGTATTTTAGAGCTGCTGAAAGTTTGCTATCTAGGCCTCTATGATACCAGGCTAGTTGTAAATTGAGAAAGAGAATCTTCAAATTACATATATGCTTCTTAACATGATAGATGTTTGGCGAAAAGTGTGAAGGCCAGAAAGGTGGTCTTGTTTGTTGTCAGTTGTGAAGGGCATGTAGGCTCTTTTACCATGGACTCGTTGATATTGACTGCTGAGTTTGTGCATTCTTTCCTGGAAGTTGACTTGAGTGACTATTGAGATACTCACTGCAAAAATGTAGAAGCTTAACAAATTGGTCAAGAAAATGCCTATGTCAGGAATTTTGTATAGCTGTGCCTGGAACCCTCTATCGAGGGCGCTACATATCCATTCCAGTATGAAGTCAAGTGACAGTGTTCCAAAAGAAGAGGTCTTAAAATTATTTGTACAATTTTCTTGAATTTGTGTGAGGGCGTACTAGTATGGTAGAGGTGTCATGTGTTATAGTCAAAACTCCACTACATCATAATCCTGATATTCACAAACAGATGCCAGCCAAAGACTCTCTAGGGCAACAATGTCTGTTTCCAGGTTAACCACTGATAATGTGAATGATTTTCATTAACACTCACTCTATAACAATTATCTGTAAATCTAGCAGGACCTGCATGGAACAGTACTTTACTAAGGTATTATTTTTATTCAGTTTATATGGGAAACCATGTATCTCACACATGCCGGTCTGAAACCTTGGCAGCTATGAAGCACACGTCGTGCTTCAGATTTGCTGCATTCCTTTTATTAATAGTCCGCGGCTGCGGGCTGAATGTGGGCCTTTGATATAGTATTCATGTTAATTGCAGAGCACACGGGCGCTGCAATTTACATGAATACTATCTCAAAGGTCGACGATCAGCCCTTCAGCCGCGCACTATTAATAAAAGAAATGCAGAGTCTCAAACACGACGTATACTTTCACGCATGGGCTGTTCATTAATTTGGGCTTTGGGGCTCAGCCCCCCACACTACTTCCTGCCTCCTGTTTTTTGATTTCGTTATCACTCTGATTTTACTTTCAGGACCCTCATCCTGCCCGAAGGTTAGGCAGTCAGGGCACTTTTGATGGGCACATGCACTGGTGCCCATGTTGCAGGCTATCCAGGGCACACCTACTTCCAGCCCTGGTTTCTGTGGCCACACCCTTCTGTGACGCAGAACATCCTCGCTTTAAGCTTAAGCCCTGTGCTGCCAGAGGCTGATGTCAATCAGAGAGGGTGCTCCTGTCTGACATCATCAATAATCATTCTGGGTCAGAAAAATGCGTAAAAAAGCAGGTCATAGATTTTTTAAAAATTTTTAAATTTCTTTTTAGAGTTTTATATATTGCGAACTAGACCCAAAGATATCAGGTGTCAGAGCGCTCTACATGAGCACCAGTTTAGTTGTAGATGGACACATTCATTTTTTTTAGGCACTGGGGAGAGTAAGGGATTTGCCCAGAATCACAGGATTGAATTCGGTCTGCACCAGCTTTTTCTTCCGTTCTTCAATGTTGATAATATGGATACTACTTTGTTAAATATTTGGAGCACTGGTTTTGTACAAACGTTCAAAATGGATTGACCTGAAGCACTTGCTAGAAAAGTAGGGAAATGGTTTTGACTAAAATTCCTTATATGGGTAGCTGTCAGCTGAGAGAAGAGAGTTCACGATCATCAAGGACACAACATTTAACTGTTACCTCACCACTTTACAAGCAAGAGTAGTGAGGGTCGGGGATACAGGGACAAGCAGTGGCCCTCTGAAAAGTACCTTATTGCGTCATCAATGGAGCTGAGATGTGGGCAGCAAAAAGGGTGATGCATTGTCATCGAGCTTCCAGCTGAAGGTGATGAGTCGGTTCCGAGCTCCGCGAAGTCAGGGATGCGTCGGGAAAGCAGATGATATGTTGCGCTCATGGCGAAGCGATGTCCTCAGTTCCCGCAGCGGGCGCAATGCTTCGTCATCGAAGGAGATGCATGAATTCTGGCAGTTACAGCACTTTATACCGACTTCCAAGGGGCCAGGACTGGTTTGACATCACTTGGCAGGGCAAGACTTACAGCAAGCTAAGTTCAGGTGCTGTTTCGGGTGAAAAGAAAAAGTCTTTGATGTCCCTGAGACTTTAGAACAGGGGGCAAGCATCCTCTTGGAGTCACTATGGATTCAAGTGAGATGGGTCCAGTACTTCTTCAGCAGGGCAGAGGGTAGCAGGCAGCAGGGTAGCACAGCAGAGCAGAAAATCAGTTCTTCCAGAGCAGCAATTCAGCAGAGTGGCAGCCGTTGTAGCAGCACAGCAGTCCTTCCTCCTGGCAGAGTTGTTCGCAGGTCTATAAGTGATTTGGTAGGGGTCACAGACTCTGTACTTATACCCAGTTGTGCCTTTTACATGGAGGTGACTTCAAAGAGGGGCTTTGAAGTGCACAGAGGCCTCCCTACCCAGCCCTGGCTCCAGCCTCACTACAAGGGCGTATGCAACCCTTTGTGTGGGAACAGGACATTGCCCATTAAGGTGTGTCAGTTCCTCCCTCTCATCCTATCCAGGATGACTCATCAAGAGGCAGATGGCCACTCAGTCACACCTAACCTTCCTTTGTGTGTGGCTATCTACAGGGAATGCACAAAGCACAGCTGTCACCCACCCCAGATGTGTATTAGAGACAGGCTGCAGGCATACAGAGCTTTAAGAGCAGAAAAAGGCAATATTTCTAAAAGTGGTATTTCTAAAATAGTAATGTTAAATCCAACTTTGCCAGCAAAGAGGATTTATCATTACCATTCCAATGATATTAAACATGACAGGGCTACTTCTTCTCAGTCAGGAATTACAGCTTAAAAGTGTAATAAGTAATTCCCAATTTTAACATACAAGAGGAGTAGGCCTCACAGTAGTGAAAAACGAATTTAGGTGTTTTTCACAACCAGGACATATAAAACATAACAGTACATGTGCTACCTTTTAATTACACAGCACCCTAGCCCTGGCTCCAGCCTCACTACAGGGGCGTATGCAACCCTTTGTGTGGGAACAGGACATTGCCCATTAAGGTGTGTCAGTTCCTCCCTCTCATCCTATCCAGGACGACTCATCAAGAGGCAGATGGCCACTCAGTCACACCTAACTTTCCTTTGTGTGTGGCTGTCTACAGGGAATGCACAAAGTACAGCTCTCACCCACCCCAGATGTGTATTAGAGACAGGCTGCAGGCTGCAGGCATACAGAGCTTTAAGAGCAGAAAAAGGCAATATTTCTAAAAGTGGTATTACTAAAATAGTTATGTTAAATCCAACTTTGCCAGCAACGAGGATTTATCATTACCATTCCAATGATATTAAACATGACAGAGCTACTTCTTCTCAGTCAGGAATTACAGCTTAAAAGTGTAATAAGTAATTCCCAATTTTAACATATAAGAGGAGTAGGCCTCACAGTAGTGAAAAACGAATTTAGGTGTTTTTCACAACTAGGACATGTAAAACATAACAGTACATGTACTACCTTTTAATTACACAGCACCCTACTCTATGAGCTACCCAGGACCTACGTTAGGAGTGACTTAGATGTAATAAAAGGGGAGTTTAAGGCATGGCAAGGGGGTTTAAATGCCATGTCGTCATGGCAGTGTAAACTGCACACACAGGCTCTGCAGTAGCAGGCCTGAGACATATTTAAAGGGCTACTTGTGTGGGTGCCACAATCAGTGCTGCAGACCCACTAGTAGCATTTAATTTACAGGCCCTTGACGCAGGTAGTGCACTCTACTAGGGACTTACAGATAAATTAAATATACCAATTGTGAATATGTCAATGAAACCATGTTTAAGGAAGAAGCACATGCATTTTGGCACTGGTTAGCAGAGGTAAAGTGCTCAGAGTCCTAAGGCCAACAGAAAGTAGGTCAGAAAAAGAGGAGGAGAAAGGCAGAAACTTTGGGGGTTGACCCTTCAAGAGAGGGCAATTTTCCAACAGGGGTTGTTCATACAGAGTATAGAAAGGGGTGTTATCCATCTGGCAATAGTGACCTTAGCTGTCATCAAGTAACAGAGAGTCCCTTCAGCAAAGAAGATATGATGACATGTAGATCAATTTCTTCCTACAGATGCATCTCAGACAATAGTTTTGGAATATAGGTGAAGTTAGTCCTTAGAACAACCCTACCTTTCTGAAAAGGTGTGAACAACTCTGAGGGGCAAATGGCTTGGGGATTGCCTATGTGTATGGCTGTTGATGTGGATATTAGAAAAGCCAATTTCGATAAAAAGAGCTTGATTTTTACAAGATATCAACAGCTCAAAATGCTTGTGAATCAGTCCAGCAAGAAAAAAATTGCTCCTGTGAAGCAGGATGTTGTACCAGGGAAAGTTGATGAACCCGGGCCATTAGAATCTTTCTTATAGCCTGTTTGTCCAGGAAAATATGTCTTCAAGCCTATCCAGTAGGTTACAGTGAGAGAAAGGTAATTCTTGTAAGCGTCCACCTGCACTCCTGTTTCCGTCAGGTGACACAGAAAGGACACTGCATCATATACAGAACATAGTAGAAGGCTGGTGTTTCTTGCTAAAGTTCACGGCACGAAATCGATCTATTTGCTCTTGTACTGGGATCTGGTATAGGATTTTCTAGCCGCAACAGAGATTTCCATGTTCTTAGTGGGTAGTCATACATGATCCCTCTGTAGGAGGATAGAGCAATGATCCCACTATTCCAAGGCTGGGATGAGGATATCTGGGCTGGGGCGTGTGTTGACTGCTCTTCTTACAGCTGATCTACAGTGCTCAGCTAGGTGCAACTGAAGGGCATAGAATAGGAGGCTGGCCTGCAGTATTCCTCTAATGCAGGAGATTGGGGCCGTAGAGGCCCCTGGAACCACCAAACTAACACTGTTTTGTTGACGAAGAAGTAGTTGACTCTTTGTTTAACATATGTAACTCTAGTGGGATGAATCAAGGTCCTTGACTGGGTAGAATGTAAAACTAAATTCTATTGAACTAACTTCTTCTGATGGTACCCAAAACCATCAACTCGTAGAAACCCCATGTTTGTATAGGCTCTCCAATGTGAGGACTTGACTCCAAATTTTTCCTATATTCAGCACAAAAGAGAAAGGCATTATTTTTATAAGATATTAATAGCAGTACATCTTCTGCCAATGGAGAAAAATCACCACCGTGATGATGTTAGTGCAAGGTGTGACATTGTGATAGAACTGTAGCAACTTGTATTGCTAACATTGTGCCCCACCATGAACCTGATGTACTTCCTGTGCTCCTCTGGGACGTGGACATGAAAGTAGACCCCTTTCAGTTTTCACTGAACGCTTCATTCTTTGTTGTATACAGCTATCAAATCTTGGGCCAGAAATAGCATCTTGAACTTTAGCTGGAGGAAAAACTGGTTTACATCGTAAAGAAACAGGATGTGGCAGATCTACTCACCCCACTTTTCCCTTAGAAGGAAGAGGTGGGAAAAGTATCCCTGCACCTTTTCTAAAGTCCCACATTTACCCAGTAGTTCAGTAATCAGTTGTCCTGCCAAAAGATTGAATTTTGGGATTGTTTGTAGCCTAGGCTCATACGTTTCATGGGCGTTTCAACTGGGGTTTGTGCAGTCATATTCCTCTTGAACTGTAGTGAATGGTTTCACAAAATTCCAATCCGAGATATCTGTGAGCCAGGATATGCCAGTATGGTCCCACCTCTCGAAATCCTCAAATCACACCAAGTTAGCCAGGAGGGTTCATTGCCATAGAGGGGTTTCCTGCATGCTTCTACACGACCCCCACATCCACTGAATGTCCTTGTGCTTAGAGTTCAACAAAACTCTTGTCATGGGGGAAAGGTCCCAGAGACAGGAGACCCCTACAGCAGAAAGTCTATTACCTCAACACTTTAGAAAGTCTCTCTCAAAGCAAGAGGCTGCATCCTCCCTTTTGCCAAGAGCCAGTCGCTTATGATGGTATCCTGGAAATAGTCTCTCTATTAGCTTGCCAGTACATAATCTTACTAGATTTGTCTACGGTCTCATAAACAGTTGCTGTGAGGCCATCCATGTTAGTCTTGCAGTGTCTTAAGCAAGCTGTTGGAGGGCCTCTCTGTCAACCTCAAACTCTCTCATGAGGCAGTCTCTGGAAGAGATGAAATCTTTCCTTCCTTAATAATTACGAATGACTTGGCCTTTAATGAAACACAGCTTGGAAGGGTGCCCAAAGCTTTTGGGCAGAGGAGATAGAACTGAAGTTGAGCTACAAGTATGATTGTACCTCCAACCGCTAGTACTCTGAAAAGTCATTGTCAACCAACCACCATGCCTTCAGTCGCCACAAGCCCAGGGCTGGACTGAAAGAGAATGAGAAAACAAGAAGATCAAGTCTGCAAAACTGGTTTGAGCATTTTTCCCACGACTGCTTTGGATTCTCCTAGCCAGCTCTGCACAAGCTAAGGCTCGCCACTCCTGCTGACCCCGGTGTAATTCAACAGGTGAATGACCTAAGACTCTTCTTGAAAGGTTCCATAAACCTAGACTCCAGAATAAATTAGTTACAAGGACAAAGAAATAGTTAGGCCTAAAGAATGATCGATGGAGAGGTGAGTAATATGACTAGGCTTTCTCACTTAGGTGCACCAAATATCACACATACCCAGAGTAGTCACCCCATCTGAAAGAGTACTACCTCTGTGTGATCCTGTGGATTGAGCTTCATGTGTATCCAGTTCCTTGGCCATTCTTGTGCTAAATTCTTGCTTGATTACTGTTATCCCATGAGGAAGCTTAGCCAAGACCCATTAGGCATGCCAGAATGCAGTGTGTCAGGGATAAGGAGGAATATGTGCTTATTAGAGAGCAGGGGTGAATCCCCCACCTTATCTGTCAGTGCAGCATAACAGCCCTGACTGTCCATCTTCACCTATGCATCTAATAAAAGGCAAAGACCTCTGGCACACAATTACCATAACTCTATATCTTTTAGTGACGGTGGAGTGGAACACCCTACCATATTCACACACATTCCAGGAAGCCCCATTTGGTACCCAAAAGGGTCTCCTGTAACCGAAGTACATCTGGAGAGTGATGTCTAGCATACTGGAGTACTGCTGCTCTGTTCAAATTATCTTGAAGCCCATTCGCATTCCAGGACAATATGAAGTAGCCCGCTTTATTACCCAGATGAGCAATTTGAATCAGAAAAGGGTAAAAGCACCTTCATAAACCATAAGAAACTCAATTCTCTTCAGTTTGTGCTGCGTTTGAAAGTGCCAGTTGAGCAGATATCCACCCGCAGCCCGCGACTGGAAGGAGCAGTTGGCAAACCAGAAAAGGAGATACAACCCGGAGAAAGGAATCCCAAGTGGAGGAAACACATGAGGACAGAAGAGCTACAAGGTCAGATACCATTACACATGAGCAGCCAGTCTCTCAAGTGATCCCAGTCCACGGTCTTCAGTTGGTTCGGAAGGCAAAGGGTGGTCTGGGTCCATGGATCGTTCCTTTTCCTAGTCATCTGATTGTTCAATTCCCCCAGGCTTCATTCAGTGGAGTGTGCATTCTGCAGTTTGGTGTTTCCATCTTGCCTGGTTTCTTCTTCTCCCCAGACCCCCTAGGCCTCTCATGCTGCTCATGCTCATGACCCACTCCCAGGATGATTCAGGGGCTTCGAAGATGCGGGCTCTGTCATGAAGGAGCAACGAGCAACAGCCCCAAAGGCCGGGCTCCCCAGTATCGGTGTGAATCAGGGAGCGTCAGCAGGACCATGCTTATGACCCACCTATTCAGATGGTAAAGGACGTACAGGATTTGCAGGCCGAGAACAGGAGATCACTAGCGCACATCTCTTATGATAGCTGCCTTCAACACTCCTGCCAAGCAGCACCAGAGGGAACTCATACTAATGGTGGCACACAGAGCTCAGGCATGCATTCGCTGCATCTTCACCAAACATGAGATGCACCGGTTGTGTGGGATTACAGGCGGATTGTTGCAGGCTACACAATCCAATCTGATGGAAGAAGGAGACAAAAAGAAAAAAACATAAACAAGACCCTATAAAAGGGCCATAGACACTAGGGAGAGGGGTTCGAGGGCCAGGCCAGCCCATAAGAATCTCCGCCCCCACAAACAACCGAGGCACCTGACACAGTATAGAGGTGCAGGAGTTCAGAACGTGAATGAGCAGTAAAAATGTATTTAAATTAGGGATTTATCGTGTTACATTTATTTGCTGCGTGTTCCAAGACACGTTAAATAAATGTCAGACTGTCTTCTAACAAATTGGTAATTATTCTTTTATTGTGGAGAGGTTTACTTTTCTTCCTTTGACTACAAAGTGAGGGGATTTTGTAAAGTGAACTATTTGAGAATCTCTCTATGGTACATTCAGGGCCACTGGAATTAGGCAGCAGTGGAGGCCTAAATTATGCACCAATATTAACAAAATTATGTTGCAAGAAAACAAATTATTCTGTTTAAAGCCGCACATTTTTAAATAGTATTACTTCATTATTTTGTAATTTTTAGGTCTCACGTCTAGCATTGCAGTGTGCAACCCTGCTCGCGCAGCGAGAGACCTCTTGTACGGGGTTTCAAAATCGAGCTAGGAATCGCACACGCTCGTGCGTGTGCTTTTCCTTTTGGGCCACGCTATTGGCCTTTGCGTGCGTCTTTTTTTTTTAATACAGCACGCAATTGGCCAAAGGCGGGCGCATTGCTTTCGCGCACCGCCGGCCATGTGGTTTCAATTATCGTCCCCAGACACGGGCGCGATAATTAAAACCACATGTCTCGCTGTGGCGTGCGCACCACTCCCGGGCTTCTTTGTTTTCCAATAGCGATCGCATTCACTTTTTCCATCGCTTTCCCTGCCGCTTGTTTTGTTAGCCCACAATATTGATTTGTCTCCTTTTAAACGTATTTGTTATTTACTATTACACAACTTAATTAACTATGCAGCAATTGTTTATGTTAGCCCACAATTCCGATTTGTCTCCTTTGGAACGTATTAGTTATTTACAATGTACGCTTTGCTAAGCTTACTCCATTTAATAATGGCCAACTTAATAGCGGACTCAACCCGGGGGCAGGAAGTTTAGTCCTTCTTCTGTCCACTATAAATACTGCAGCAAGATGCTGGTTATTCATCATTCATGCGTTTACGGCTCGAGTCAGTCATCAAGTTTTAAAATGTAGTGGTCTTTCAGTCCATCCATTTTCAGAAATTATTTGGGTGCCATCCACATAATTGTAACAGGTAACGTTGAATGATTTAACCAGGTTGGATAAGGAGGTCAGGTAGATGTTGAATAGTAGAGCGGATTTGCTGGACAACTGTGGGACACCACAGTGTTGTATGTGAGGAGCTGATAGGGAAACCCAAACCTATTGAATATTTTCGATTCAATATTCTGTTATTGATATTCTGGTTTTGATTTTGAGGGTGCACACAGTGTGATTCTATGTGAAGAATATGTGGATTTCTTGAGGTAGATATTAAAGCACACTCAATCATCCTTTCACAATCCAACATTAAATCCTTTCAATTAGATGGGATGTAAAGTTGGCTGACTGACAGCTTTGTGCATTTTAAACATGGAAGCCTGCCATGTGTACCAGAGAGGGATTGTTTGCAATTAGTAACGGTGCAGATAAAAGGCAAGCTTCATGTTATGAAACAGTTAAGAGGCTGCCATATTTAAATGTACACTAGAAAGTCAAACAACCTCCTTAACAGACTTTAATTTCTCAGCAAGTAGGTTGTACTTTTCAGGGACTATACCAGCAAATGTAGACATGGCTGATATGCATTAAAAGAGAAGGTGTCAGCATTTCTCACAAAGAAAACATAGTAACAAATACCAAGAGGGCACCATTGTTAAGCAATTTGCAAAACGAAATGTAGATCAAGTAGCCATTGTTAGACCTTATTAGTATTTTAAAGACCACTAGGCAAGGTGATATGTAGATCTTGCATTAAGATCACATTTAGAAAATAAAGTGCAAAATCGTGCTTTGAAATCACATTGGGTCAGGCGTATTGTCCAAAGCATGATAAGCTTATGAATTCCACTTAAAATCATCATTTGTCTTCAAGTAACTATCTATCATTTCACTCTTTCAGGCTCTCTTTTACTTTCTCTATAAACTCCCAATATCTGCCCCTGCTGCCTCCCTCAACCTTTTCCCCGCTATCCCTTCCCGTTTACTGCTATGTATCTTCCATTCTTGTCTCTCCTGCTCTCTCTTGCTTTTTCCATTTACTCTCCTTTCTTCCTCAATCTTCTCTCCTTTTCTAGAATGTCTCTTCTCTATCTCCTCTTTTATCTTCTTTGTACTTCTCATATATTTTTTATTCTCCCTCAATCCCTCTTCTTTATAGACCATGTATGGCAACTGACACTTTCTCTTGGCTGTGCATGGTTATTAGCAGCACCTGCCACCTTTTCTTTCCCCACTGTGCTTTTCGCTGTTCTCCAGTCCCAGAAGGCAACCATCCTGTGTGCCTCCTGGAATTAGAGAAGTCCCCTATAATCATGGAACAAAGAAGTTAATGCAATGTGGCCATCATATCCCCACAGTTTGTTGTCAATTTTTGTTGGATAGGACATCAGGCTGCATGAATTTGGTGAGTTTTAGGGAAGACGACCCTTTGACGTACACCACACTTCTTTCACAGTGCGGTAGACTTCAGTGAGTCATCCACTGAACTGGAAAATAAAATGGTTCTGGAAAAAATACCAGAAACGTTCTCTTTTCCAAAATCAAAGTCTGTACGTGAGGGAGATGCTTCCCATGAGTCCCTAGTTTGATTTTTCTTTTGCTGTATTGCACACCAAACCTACCCATCATTCAGAAGTAACATCCAAACACAAAACTCCAGATTACAATATGGCATGGTGCTTTCATTAGCTTATGGTGCGGGGGCAGAGTAATCACATCAGGTATGACTTGGACTGATATTACTCTACTCTGTAATAGCCTGTTCAAATATAGCCTGTTGACATTAGGTATCAGCTCCATACATCATTATTGTGCTTACAAGAGCCACATAGTAATTCTAATGTCTGCATAGGGGTGCAAATACCCTAACTAGCAGTAGTGTGAATCTGAAATGTCCCGATATAGCTTGCTATGTCACAAAGGGCTGCTCTAACTAACTATCTTTCAAAAATGGTTTAATATCTGGATAACTCTGCCAGAGTCAGCAAACTGAGAATTCATCTCCTTCCACAAAATAATGCGGAAACCATATTGAGGGAATTAGAGGCTGAAAGCATTTGGTTTTATAATTGACCTCTCAAGACATCTCTGCAGAACATCGACTAACATTTTCTGGTTTTTGTATAATGTAGTTTAAGGTCTATGTAGTATGAATCTGCTTTTTTGAACTTCATTGACTACTATGAAATTCTGCTTTATCTAATTCATTTGTAGTAGTGTTTTTATTGGGAGAAGTGTGGGAACGCTGGGTGGTAGGAATTTTATGAATCCTCCCAGATTCCAGAATTTTCCTTCACAGAAATATGAGGAAAATCTGTGATTTAGCCAAAGTTTGGAATTTGCAGACCATTCTGGGTAAGAAAAATAATTAGAATCCAGGCAAACTACTCCACCCCAGACTCCCATAGGCACCTTGTTTTAAAAAATGTTTGGGCCTGGAAGGTTTCTCTAGGTGCCGACTGAGCCCTAGCCTAAATACAACAGCTACCCACATCTCAAGAATTGGTCAATTTGCAAGGCAAAACCTTGATCTTTCTTTATGTCTTAGGGAGCCTTTCATTTCACGGGTAATAGCACAGCCACACACGTAGGTTACTACGGTTTTCGGGAGAAATGTAGGAATGTTGATTAGTTGGACACTTGTGGATCCCCTCAGATTCCATTAGCATGAACTGAGCAGGACACACCCTCGACCCCATCTTCGCGGCAGGAGACAGCGTCCAATTCAGCCACACAACGCAGCTGCCATGGACCAACCACCACTGCGTACACTTCGCCATCTACAAACCCAAGGCACCCAAACCAGCCCCACGCCCACCACGAAGGAACTGGAGCAAGGTTACCGATGAGCAACTCAACTCTACCCTCACCCGAGACAACCACATCTGGGCACCCGTCGCAAACAATGCAGGCAGAGAACTCCACGCTTGGATCTCCAACTGTGCAGATTAGCTTGCCCCGCTACGCAACCCCGACAGACAACGCTCCAGGAAAGCCGCCTGGTTCACCACCGCTCTCCAAGAAGCCAGGAGCACCTGCAGACGCCTGGAGAAGAACTGGAGAAAAACGAAGACAACCGAAAACCACAACACCTACAAGGACGCCATGACGAGCTACCACAACCAGATCAGAGCCACCAAGAGGAACTTCATCCACAACAAAATCCTGGCCAACTCCAAGGAACTTTTTAGTGTCATTCAAGAATTCACCAGCCCACGCAGCGAAGCCACAGACATCACCCCCTCCCAGGACCTCTGCGACAAGCTTGGAACCTATTTCCACCTCAAGATCAAACACATCTACGACAACTTCATCGACCATCCACCAGGCGCCACAGATGGCCCCTGCCCCCCAGAAACACCAGCCAGCCCACCATCTCCAACTGGACACCGATCACGGCCGAAGACACCACCTCGACCATGAAAAGCATCCACTCGGGGGCTCCCACTGACCCCTGACCCCCTCACATCTACCACAGAGCCGCAGCCACCATCGCACCCGAACTACAATGCACCATCAACATCACCTTCAAAACAGGCCCCTTCCCAGACAACTGGAAGCACGCAGAAGTCAGACTACTGCTCAAGGAGCCCACAGCTGATCCCCACCGATCTCAAGATCGGCCCATCTCACTCCTCCCCTTTGCAGCCAAAGTTGCAAAGAAAACAGTCAAATGGAAACTGACAATTCATTGAAGAGAATGCCGTCCTCGACCTGTCCCAATCCGGATTCCAAAGCAACCAAGGCACAGGGACCGCCCTACTCGCCGCCACAGACGACATCTGCACCCTCCCGGACCAAGGCCACTCGGCAGCCCTCATCCTACTCGACCTATCAGCGGCCTTCGACACCGTCTCCCACCGCACACTAGACGCCAGACCACACGACTCAGGCATACAAGGAACAGCCCTGGACTGGATCCGTTCATTCCTCACCGGAAGAAGCCAAAGTATCAGACTTCCACCCTTCCTCTCCGACCCCACGAAAATCACCTGCGGAGTCCCACAGGGTTCATCCTTGAGTCACACCCTCTTCAAAATCTACATGGCCCCCCTCGAAGCCATCGTTCGAAAACACAGCCTCTACATCGTATCCTACGCCGACGACACCCAGCTCATCCTCTCCCTCACCAAAGACCCCACCACTGTCAAATTCAACTTCCAGAAAGGAATGCAAGACGTCGCAGTCTGGATGACCAACAGCTGACTAAAGCTCAATGCCGAGAAGACAGAAGTCCTCGTCCTTAGTACCACCCCTTCTGCATGGGACAGCACCTGGTGGCCGATTGCCCTCGGAAGCCTACCTACCCCCTCAGACCACACCAAGAACCTCGGCATCGTACTCGACTCATCACTCACCATGAACTGACAGGTCAACGCCGTCACCTCCAGCTGCTTCAACACCCTCTGCATCCTACGCAAGACCTTCAAGTGGATCCCCCTGAGTCAAGGAAGACAGCCACCCACGCACTCATCACCAGCAGACTGGACGATGGAAACGCACTCTACGCCGGTATCAGCAAGTCCCTACTCAGCAAACTCCAGACAATACAGAACACCGCTGCCAGATTCGTCTCGGCATCCCCCGACACGAACACACCAGCAAACTCCTAAGAAGTCTCCACTGGCTCCCCGTGGAGAAAGAGTCACTTTCAAAATCCTCACTCACGCCTACAAATGCCTAGACAACAACAGACCCAAATACCTCAACAACAGGATCAACTACCACGTATCCAAAAGAAACCTACGATCTTCCAACCTCGCACTGGCCGAAACCCCACGCATCCACAGAGCCAGAGTAGGTGGAAGATCCTTCTCTAACATTGCAGCCAAGACCTGGAACGAGCTACCAGCAAACATCAGACGCGCCCCCTCCCTGAACACCTTCAGAAAGACCCTCAAGACCTGGCTCTTCGGCTAAACAGATCTGCGGACCCCCCCCCTCAGCACCTTGAGATCCTCACGAGTGAGTAGCACACTTACAATTCCCTGATTGATTGATTGAGCAGTGGTCGAGGGTATTGAGACCCCGGCTTATATTCACCCAATGGTAATCTATGCACACGTTGCAGCTGACAGTCCCAATCCCAATCTGCAAGGTCCAGGAAAGCCTTTTGAAATAGCTGAACTACAAACGCATGGGGATCTGAGCCCTCTTCCCCCTCCGGACCCCAAATAATCTTAGATTATTACGGCGTTGCCGATTCTCCATATCTGTGATCTTTGACTGTAGGGCACTTATCTGGACGTCATGCGATTGTACTGAGCTAGCTGTTGAGTTAGCTACTTCCACCGTTTCTGCCACCCTTGGTTGTAATTCCAATATATCGTTCGATATTATCCCCATCTTGACAGCCACATCGCTAAGTGTTTGCTGGATACTAGCATTATCCGCTCTGGCTTGTGCATAATGCTCTTGTGCTTCCATCCTTTGATGGTGTAAGGCCTGCAGTATTAGAGAGAGCACTGGTTCATTGCTGTCCCTTGTATCTAAAGGATTTTGTTTTCCCGGCTCTTCTTTGTTCCCCTTTATAGAAGCATCTGTGACTAGTGAATTTTGTGATCCAGGACTAGGTGTCTGGGCTGCAGGGAATAATAGTTTCTGGACTGGTCGCAGCTATTTAACTTATGCCGGCATTGCCTGTAAATCCTGCACCTGAAAGCCGCAATATAATTGACTTGACTTCCCCCTTCGCCTGGACCCACTTCCAGAGGGGGCTACCCTCGGAGCTGGTATTACTACACCCTATGCTGACACTATGACGTTGTGCTCCAGAGAATTTTCGAGGTTCTCTTCAATGTCTTTGTTGCTTTAGAGCTTCCTTTCTTTTTAGCGGCGGATGAGTACAGCAATTTCTTAGTCTGAGTCTCGTCGATATGTTTATTAATTATAGCTGGTGAGACCTGAGTAGGTTGTTTCTGCATAGCCGTTGTGTCATTATCGATCCCCTGAGCAACCTGTTTCCTTTCCGGTGATTCCACCCTACTTTGGGACATCTGCGCTGCGTAGTCGGCTCTAGGAGTAAGTGTATCTTCAGATGTATGTAGGCCTGGGCAAAATTTCCGTTCCGTTCGCGGAATTTGGAATACTTTGGCATTTCCGCGTTCCGCGGAGAGCGCGGAAATGTCAAAATTTTCGCATTCTGCAGCTTTGCGATAATTTGGTTCTTGCTCGCGCTGTAAAATAATACATTCTCGCGCGCGATCGCCTTACCTGAATCCCCGCGTTCGCCGACAAGTTTTCCCGATCCGGTCGCGTTCTCCATGAGATGTTGTATTGTTTTAGCCATTTGCGCTGTCTCGCGACAGTTCGCGTCCGCAGTGACGTCATGCGTTGCGCAATCACGTCTTTTTTCTCGCGATCATGCACCGCGAGACAACTGAAAACAAGATGGCCGCGCCCGCAAGCAACCACATGGGTAAGTTGGCGACCCGCAACCATGCAGAAAATCTCGCGAACATGCCGGAAAAAAACTTCCGCATTTTCGCGATATTTCCGCTTGTTTGCGGAGATTTTTAACATTTTCGCGATAATTTGCGAAAGTCGCTTTCGCAAATTCCGCCCACCCCTAGATGTATGTTCAGATCCCCAACCCATTCTCTAATTTGCTAGCTGCTGAGCTCATCCACTCCAGATTATTAACTGCCTCTGTTTGTGTGGCCCTGACAGTTAGATTTGTTCTATCTGCTACACTGTTTTCATTCTCAATGGATAAATCCAGCAGATTCAATGTATCCTCTGCCTGTTGCAGCTTGTAATCATTGCTTGTATCTCCTTGAGAAGCCGAGCTTTGTTCCGACCTGCCAAGCTCTGCATTCTGGGGACCCTTCTAAAGCTCCCCTGTGCTTGTTTGGATAGATGGAATTGCCTCCATGAGCGAGTCTGCTATTATATTCCCTGCAGACCGCTCCGATAATCTGCCGGCTGATAATAAGTCTGCAGCCTTGCCCGAGTGTAAGAGCTTCAGCATGGGTTTACCAACTTTCGAGGTGCCTCGTAGAGTGGCCGCCCCCTGAGCTGTCGTAGATGTTTCCTCCATACCGGTACACATACCAGCCATAGAGCCTCCTACTCCTGTGTTTACCGGTGCTCGAGTTACTCGCACTCCTCTCAGTGCCTTCTTCGGTGGGGCCATGTCTCCACTCAATGTGAGCACCACCGCAACAGGTAGTCCAGAGCAGCAGCAAGTCGATCCACGCACCCTAGCCAACCAGCAGGCGGCTTGAGAAATGTGCAGCAGCCATTGAACTCTAGCCATGAGCGCCGTAGACATTCGTCCTCGTAACGTAAGTTGAATTTCTCGTTTCTTATTTTACCCGACGTTTCTCGGTTTCACTGTGTTTCATTTAACTTCTCCTTCCTCCGTCCGCTCAGAGTTGCCGCCAGTATCCACTCCTCCACTCTTCCATTATCTGGTGCGTGGGAGCCTTCTGTGTACCTGCTCTCCGCTATGGCATCAGTCTGCCATCTTGAGGTGCTGGAGTGATTCATGTGCACCTTGTGCTTTTTGTCTGGGGTGGACAATGAGGTTATAATACAGTTATGACCTTCAATGTCATCCCGTGTTTGGAATGCATACAAGAGTCACCTAGTTTGGTAGCACTGGTTATTATGTTTGCATGCATATGGGCTGTAGCCACGAACATGGAGGGTTATGGTTTATGTACAAGTTATGTTTGTTTCACTGAAGACGATGGGCTGAGCAATTCTTTGGGGTTTAGTAAAGTGTTTCGGTGTGTAATCACATGCAATGTGTATTGTATATCCAGTGCTTAATTTGTTAATGTATAAGTGCTGGAGCCCAGATTTTCCTATAAGGTCCGCCAGCACCGCTGCTGAATGTCATAGTTGCCGAATACCTAGACTGTCTAGTCTTTATTTCACCTCATGCCACTTTCATCTACAAATATACCATCTCTGCACCGATAGCACGGTCATAGGTTCCTTTTCGCCCTTACTTTCTCACTTTTCCACTTTTTCTGGCTCAAAGTCTGACAATTAAAAATAGGTCCCAGTCCTCAAAATAAGAGTACTAGTGGACCCCTATCTGCAAACAAACTAAGCACTGGGCTTATCGATTTCAGTCTTATTGTAGTTGTAAATCCTTTGATACTGGGCATTCTCGTTTTGGTTTCATCTTTGGCTTAGTGTGGAAGGGTGTTTTGGTCAGTCAGTATAGATAGTGTTTCTAATCCTTAAACAATCTGGCTTTGATATGTGAATGGTGTTTGCAACAGTACTTCAGCAGCAGTTTTTCATTTAGCTGTTTGCTCGATACAAAGAGATAAATTGTTGCCTTCTGATTTTTGCTCAGCAAGATCTTTTAGTGATCTACATTTTTACAGTCAATACAATTTCACACCTTACTTAGGGGTCCATTAGGATGGCGGGCGGACTTCAGTCCGCCCACCACCCTAGCGGTGCTGGGACCGGCCGTCAGTGGTGCGGCAGTCCCGCACCACCAATCAGGATGCTACCACCACCGTGGCGGTCGCATCCTGCAAATACAACATTGTAGCGGGAGGTGCTGTAAGCAGCACCTGCCACAATGTTGTAAATGCATGTTGTGCATTGGCATGCACGTGACAGGCACCATGCAGTGCCTGCCACCTTGTGTATGCCAATGTACCATGGGTACCCCCCAAGTGCAGACCACACCCCCTCGGGGTCCCACAACGGGCCCCCAAAGTGATTCCTGCATGCCTTTCCATGGCGGAGTCTCCACCATGGAAAGGCATGAAACCGCCAACATCATAATATGAATGGCGCAGGCACCGCCACCATATTGTGGGCCTTTTCCACCCGGTAGGCAAGCGTGACGATTGCATATCGGCGGAAAAGCGGCGGACGGTCTTTCCGTCCGCCGCAGTACCGTCCGCCATGCTAATGTGGCGGGGGGTAACAGGCCGTCAGGCATGGTGTTTTGGCAGGCGGATCGCGGTGGCGATCCGCCCACCATGCTAATGACCCCCTGAGTCTGCTATATAGATAGATATAAAACCTATTAAACACACATTGTGTGAACTGAAATGTATTAGTCTAAGTGAGTTTACTTCAATTTGATAATAAACACGAGATGCAGCAACAGAGCAGTAGATCTGTTAAAAATGGGGTTTCTGGTTGGCAGAGGTATGCACCCTGTCTAAGCTGGAACCACAATCCTAGTCAGGGTAAGTAAGATACACACTAAGGTGCCAATTACGATCCTGTAAAAACCGGGTACGAACCGTCGGACGGAGCATATTCTCCGTCCGACGCGTACCCGGTCGTCAAAATATACAAACATGGAATTACGATTCGCACGGGAACACCATTTCCGTACGAATCGTAAAAAACCCCGACCGAACAAAATAAACCTACAAATGCGATCCGGGAAAGCGCCGACCTGACGTCGGGACGCTCGCAGCCTGCCATTCACGAACCAGGAATTACGATTGGCACCGACGTCATCCCGCACGGTGAATATTTTCCGGCTGCCAAAAACTGCCGGGAAATCAGGACGAGGCGAACAAGGACTACCAGTACGCGACGGACAGACAGGACGACGCGAACAAGGAGGACCAGTACGCGACGGACACACAGGACGACGCGAACAAGGAGGACCAGTACGCGACAGACACACAGGACGACGCGAACAAGGAGGACCAGTACGCGACGGACACACAGGACGACGCGAACAAGGAGGACCAGTACGCGACGGACAGACATGGACCCGAACCTACGTGTCATCCCGGCCCTCATAGCAGTCGACCTCCTCTACAGGTTCGGACGCAGATGCCGCAGAAGGTCAGAACAACTAAGGGAGGGGGGAAAGTGGGGTGGGGTGGGGGTGGCAGGACCAGGGCAGGCCACAAACCCCCCACCAAAGTCACACAGCACACATGCCCTGACATACCTGACTCCCATGCCCTGGTCACTACGAGGGCGTGGGGGCGTGTCCAGCTAAGCCAGCGACCGCCACAACGGAAGTCTGTCACGACGCGAACCGGCAACACAACCAGACATGTACGTCCCGTACCCACGCCTGAAGAGCGTGGGTACGAGTCGTACCACGCCCACACCCACGTCACCCCAACAATGGCGGGACGGCTCGTACCCACGTGGCAAAGGCCTGGGGATGGGCCGCACAAGCATCACATAGCGTGGGGACGGATATGTATGGACCCTACCCCCACCCGCGTACGTATGGAGCGTACCCCCACCCCAACAGTGTAAGTACGACCCGTACCCACACCCGCGTACGTATGGAGCGTACCCCCACCCCAACAGTGTAAGTACGACCCCTACCCCCACCCCGTATGCATGGAGCGTACCCCCACCCCAACAGTGTAATTACGACCCGTACCCCCACCCGCGTACGTATGGAGCGTACCCCCACCCCAACAGTGTAAGTACGACCCGTACCCACACCCGCGTACGTATGGAGCATACCCCCACCCCAACAGTGTAAGTACGACCCGTACCCACACCCGCGTACGTATGGAGCGTACCCCCACCCCAACAGTGTAAGTATGACCCGTACCCACACCCGCGTACGTATGGAGCGTACCCCCACCCCAACAGTGTAAGTACGACCCGTACCCCCACCCGCGTACGTATGGAGCGTACCCCCACCCCAACAGTGTAAGTACGACCCGTACCCACACCCGCGTACGTATGGAGCGTAGCCCCACCCCAACAGTGTAAGTACGACCCGTACCCACACCCACGTACGTATGGAGCGTACCCCCACCCCAACAGTGTAAGTACGACCCGTACCCACACCCGCGTTCGTATGGAGCGTACCCCCACCCCAACAGTGTAAGTACGACCCCTACCCCCACCCCGTATGCATGGAGCGTACCCCCACCCCAACAGTGTAAGTACGACCCGTACCCTCACCTTGAATGCATGGAGCGTACCCCCACCCCAACAGTGTAAGTACGACCCCCACCCCGTATGCATGGAGCGTACCCCCACCCCAACAGTGTAAGTATGACCCGTACCCTCACCTCGAATGCATGGAGCGTACCCCCACCCCAACAGTGTAAGTACGACACGTACCCCAACCTCGAATGCATGGAGCGTACCCACATCCGTGCATGTCATGAGCGTACAGATTGTGAAATTGGAGAGGTGGGTGCAGAGTCCTCCCAGCAGTGCCCTGAGACAGGAGGGGTGGGTGCAGAGTCCCCCCAGCAGTGCCCTGAGACAGGAGGGGTGGGTGCAGAGTCCTCCCAGCAGTGCCCTGAGACAGGAGGGGTGGGTGCAGAGTCCTCCCAGCAGTGCCCTGAGACAGGAGGGGTGGGGGCCTATCACTCCCAGCAGTGCCCTGAGACAGGAGGGGTGGGGGCAGAGTCCTCCCAGCAGTGCCCTGAGACAGGAGGGGTGGGTGCAGAGTCCTCCCAGCAGTGCCCTGAGACAGGAGGTGTGGGTGCAGAGTCCTCCCAGCAGTGCCCTGAGACAGGAGGGGTGGGGGCCTATCACTCCCAGCAGTGCCCTGAGACAGGAGGGGTGGGTGCCTATCACTCCCTGCAGTGCCCACAGACAGGAGAGGTGGGTGCAGAGTCCTCCCAGCAGTGCCCTGAGACAGGAGGGGTGGGTGCAGAGTCCTCCCAGCAGTGCCCTGAGACAGGAGGGGTGGGTGCAGAGTCCTCCCAGCAGTGCCCTGAGACAGGAGGGGTGGGGGCCTATCACTCCCAGCAGTGCCCTGAGACAGGAGGGGTGGGTGCAGAGTCCTCCCAGCAGTGCCCTGAGACTGGTCGCGTGGGTGCAGAGTCCCCCCAGCAGTGCCTTGAGACAGGAGGGGTGGGTGCAGAGTCCTCCCAGCAGTGCCCTGAGACAGGAGGGGTGGGGGCAGAGTCCTCCCAGCAGTGCCCTGAGAAAGGAGGGGTGGGTGCAGAGTCCTCCCAGCAGTGCCCTGAGACAGGAGGGGTGGGGGCAGAGTACTACCAGCAGTGCCCTGAGATAGGAGGGGTGGGTGCAGAGTCCTCCCAGCAGTGCCCTGAGACAGGAGGTGTGGGTGCAGAGTCCTCCCAGCAGTGCCCTGAGACAGGAGGGGTGGGGGCCTATCACTCCCAGCAGTGCCCTGAGACAGGAGGGGTGGGTGCCTATCACTCCCAGCAGTGCCCACAGACAGGAGGGGTGGGTGCAGAGTCCTCCCAGCAGTGCCCTGAGACAGGAGGGGTGGGTGCAGAGTCCTCCCAGCAGTGCCCTGAGACAGGAGGGGTGGGTGCAGAGTCCTCCCAGCAGTGCCCTGAGACAGGAGGGGTGGGGGCCTATCACTCCCAGCAGTGCCCACAGACAGGAGGGGTGGGTGCAGAGTCCTCCCAGCAGTGCCCTGAGACAGGAGGGGTGGGGGCCTATCACTCCCAGCAGTGCCCTGAGACAGGAGGGGTGGGTGCCTATCACTCCCAGCAGTGCCCACAGACAGGAGGGGTGGGTGCAGAGTCCTCCCAGCAGTGCCCTGAGACAGGAGGGGTGGGTGCAGAGTCCTCCCAGCAGTGCCCTGAGACAGGAGGGGTGGGGGCCTATCACTCCCAGCAGTGCCCTGAGACAGGAGGGGTGGGTGCAGAGTCCTCCCAGCAGTGCCCTGAGACAGGAGGGGTGGGTGCAGAGTCCTCCCAGCAGTGCCCTGAGACAGGAGGGGTGGGGGCCTATCACTCCCAGCAGTGCCCATGGAACGCAAAGGGTGGAGTAGTCACATATACCATGCCCACAAATGTCAGTCAGGTGTACAAAGACCCTGCAGTACATGTACCACATGTGTGCGAGGCTGGGAGTATACGCATGCATAGCGCAGAAAAGAAAACATGTACACATGAAGTCATGTCAATAGGCCACATACACAAGTACAATGACTACCAAGGATGCCACGAATGATGCAGGTGGAGACATCGCTCAGCATGCATGTGCAAAGGTGAAGGACTAGGTCACACACCCAGCTAATGGACACACAGCTCTGTGCTAAAGTCAGGGGACACCCTGCAGGGAAGAAGTCAGGGTACACAGAGGAAGGAATACACCTTGGGACAATTGCAACATGCAGCAACTGCATACATGAATGGAGAAAGGTAGCTAACACCGTGTGAGGCACACAGATCCCAGGGTCCGCCCTATGAGCAGCACACTACTACATTTCCCACACACCCAACACATGACCAACACCCACAACCATGTAGCAGCCCCACCAACAGCAATGCCAGCAAAGCAGGAGTGTTCCAAGGGCAAAAAATAAATAGCTTTATTCAGCATGAGCAAAAAATTAGTATGACGTAAGTCCAATATTAACAAAGCCCATAGGGCAGTCCAGGAGTCCCAGCTGGATGGGGGACACAGTGGGATGCGTGTCCCCTAGCTTGCCTGTACAGTTACAATCCGTTGTGTTCCACAGGGGTGAGGGCATCATGTGGGGGTGAGGAAACAGGCACCGCAGGGACAGGAGGGTGAAGGGTAGGCGTCGTAGGTGCAGGGATGGAGGACTCCACCACAGGGGGTGGGGCAGGGCTAAAGGCGGAGGCCAGGATGTCACTGCACACCTTAGCAAGGTCCTCCAGGGACTCCCCTGCACCCGAAGGAACCACAGGCCCCAAGGAGGGGGGGGGGGTCAGAGGGATGGGTCGCAGCGCCACTGGGGGAGGATGTGGACAGGGGGGGGGAACTCAAGCACCCTGACCGGGGACCTCCTTGACCGCTTGCGGGGTGGTGTCAATGTGGGGCTCAGGGACAGAGCGGCCATGAAGGAGTCCTTGGGGGAGATGTGGCCAGGAGAGCTGAGGGGAGGGGATTTGGAGGGAGTGGATTGGGTGGAATGCGGACTCCCACTCTGGCTGCGTGTCACACGTTTGCCCCCCGACCCAGTGGGTGTGCCTACTGCACCCTGTGTGTGCGTGTCAGGAGGTGTGCGGCGGACCTTCCCTGCTGGTGTGGTGCCTGTGTCTGTTGTGGTGGGTGCATGCTTATGTCTGGGTGTATGTGGGACAGGCATGGGAGTGGGAATTGTGGAAGGAGCAGGGGTAGGGGGTGAGACGTAGCGCTGCAGGAGACCCACTGCTGCAGTCAGTGTGGAGTCTATGGACCTCAGCAAGTTGCGTTGGTCAGCCTGCGATGAATGAATGCCCTCCAAGTATGCCTCCATGTTGTTGAGGACCTGGCTGTGGCCATGGAGGACATTAAGGATCGCAGTCTGACCAATCTGCAACTGCCGCTGGATGTCCACAGACTCAGCATTGGCGGCAGCAGTGGAGACAGGGGCAGGGGGTGCGGTGCCTGGCAGGAAGGAGACATGTGGTGACCGGGCACGTTGGGAAGGGACACGGGCACGTGGGAGGCGGCTGATGCCAATGGAGGGGGCGGTGCCAGATGTAGGGCTGCTGTCAGATGGTGGTGCAGCCACCGCCCACTCGGAGTGATCATCCTCGGACCCGTCAACTTCATACTCTGTTGTGCCAGTCGACAGGTCCCCGGGTTCACTCTCCACCGCCTCAGTCCCACTCGAAGTGCCAGCCCCGATGTCACCGCTGGCACTGGTGCTCGGTCCCTCCGCGCCGTCTGTGTCCATGTCTCCCTCCGTGTCCCCCGACGATGCTGTGGGCAGGGTGAAGAGACAGAAAGTAATCATACACCTGTATACATATGTCACATGAGTCAAATCTACGTAGGTTACAGTGCATAGCCTGAAACAAAGGAAGAGTTACTTCTACAAAACAAGGTACATATGTAGGGCATGCAAGACACAGTTTTCTGACCCACCATGCCATGGAAAAACTATGGAGAGCATGACACAATAGCAAATGAGATGATATGGAAATTTGACTGAGGAGCAAGGCCCTGGGGACAATCCAGCACTGCATCTGCACCACACAGCGTGGCAGCAAATAGGGATGAGCAGGGACCATAGGCAGGAACTAGAGGCACATGCAGCATAGGTAATACTGATAACATGCCCACCCTGACTGGCACACTGCACCTTGAGTGTATGTCCAGGCAAACATCGCACACTGGCCAGTCCTAGCAAGGAGATATCAGGTCTTGACATGTCGGACATGCCCGCACCACCCACCCCCTACATGAGAAATCTATGGAGACACAGGAAGCACGTACATCTCTTAGTCAGGGTGAAATACACATGGGATGCAAAACTTCTATATTGCACACAAACTACCCAAGGTGCGGCTGTGCAAATTATCATGTACAAATGGGCAGCATCAGATGAGTGCAACAAGACACAAAGGCAATGGCCACCGTGAGTATGTAATAGGAAAATCAGGTCAGGCTGTACAGTGGACACTTGTAATACATCGCACGTCAATATACATGTTGCCAGGGGACAATGGCACAGAGCACAACCTATGCTGTAGACCCAGAGATTGTCGACATTCTCGGATTACACACATGATACCTAGGAAAAGATGCCCCTGGGGACAGTAGTGGCCACACAACTCCGTGCTCCTGAATGGAAATGACTGCAACACACGCTAACATCCCTGCACTATGCCTAACGCACACTCATGCACAAGAAGTCACAGGCCACCACATGGGACATGCCTGCTGGAAGGCCTGGCACTCGAGAGATTAACTCCCATGTCTGGACTCAGCATTAGTGCCAACTGACATGGAACCCACAAGTCCTGAACTGGACAGGGCACAGGCAAGGTCACAAAACCTGTTACATACCACCCCCACACATGATGCTGCAGGCATTGGACACTTGGAGAATGTGTCAGGCTACATAACCTTGTGATGGAGTGACTACACACAGACCAGGGAACACATTGCAAGGAGGGGAAGGGAGGCAGGAGAGCACTGCAATACTGTGGGGAACAGGATCTGCACAGCACCATAATCCCTGGAAGTGTATCCATGGAACATTGCACTTACAAATGCTGGTGAAACACAACAAACACACACATGTACCTACCCCCTTCCGGCTGCTGCATCTCCTGTAGACGCCTGTCCAAGTCAGGAAAGACCACCGCCAGCACACGTTTCTGGATGTGGGAGAGACGGCGGCGCCCGCGGTTCTTGTGGCTCTCAGGTGAGTCCCCCAGCAGGACCCGTGCGATCCTCCGCGTCCAGCACCGGATATCCTGCCAGCGTTTCCTCACCTGGGACAGGCGCCGCTTCCGACCATCCGCACTCCTCACGGCGCTGACGGCGTCCAGCCATATCTGCTCCTTGGCAGAGGCGTCTACCTGTGAGGATGAACAAGTGACACGACATCAATACACCTTGCACATGTCACGGGGACACAGATTAGAACACATTTGCTGTTTACAACAAGGCATAGTGTGCATGCAACGCATTGCAACTTTGTCATAGGGACATGATCCTGTGGGGGAAGGCCAATAGCTGTACGTGCCATTGAAAGGAGACAGGTGTAATTAGGGCAACTACACAATCAATGAGCCAGGCTAACACTGTGCATCACACCCACCCCTCCTGTCTCAGGGCACTGCTGGGAGTGACAGGCTCCCACCCCTCCTGTCTCAGGGCACTGCTGGGAGTGATAGGCCCCCAACCCTCCTGTCTCAGGGCACTGCTGGGAGGACTCTGCACCCACCCCTCCTGTCTCAGGGCACTGCTGGGAGGACTCTGCACCCACCCCTCCTGTCTCAGGGCACTGCTGGGAGGACTCTGCACCCACCCCTCCTGTCTCAGGGCACTGCTGGGAGGACTCTGCACCCACCCCTCCTGTCTCAGGGCACTGCTGGGAGTGATAGGCCCCCACCCCTCCTGTCTCAGGGCACTGCTGGGAGTGATAGGCCCCCACCCCTCCTGTCTCAGGGCACTGCTGGGAGGACTCTGCACCCACCCCTCCTGTCTCAGGGCACTGCTGGGAGGACTCTGCACCCACCCCTCCTGTCTGTGGGCACTGCTGGGAGTGATAGGCACCCACCCCTCCTGTCTCAGGGCACTGCTGGGAGTGATAGGCACCCACCCCTACCCACCCCTCCTGTCTCTGGGCACTGCTGGGAGGACTCTGCACCCACCCCTCCTGTCTCAGGGCACTGCTGGGAGGACTCTGCACCCACCCCTCCTGTCTCAGGGCACTGCTGGGAGGACTCTGCACCCACCCCTCCTGTCTCAGGGCACTGCTGGGAGACATCAGGCATTCCCCCCCTGGGACCCCCCCCTACAGTGCATAGCATGTGTGTCACACCTGGACACAATACCAGAAGTCACAGTCACAAAAAAGGTACACAGTCTGTGGCAGTGGACACTGCACTCACCTGATAACCTGGTCGCCCATACAGCATGGGGTACCGTGGGAGGATCACATCCACCAAAGCCATGTTCTCCTCCAGGGTGAATGGCTGTGACCTCTCCACAGCCCTTGACATGGTTCCAGGGAATCAGTAGCAGCAGCTGGGTCGTGGAATACAGAGATGTGCAGGCAAGTGCTCCCTCATGGGACCTGGCTGCCTTATATCTGCCTTGCTGGCCCATCTCATGCACAGGAGTACAGAGTGATTGGTCACTCACATTTGCATCCTATGTTTCCTCCAATCCCTTCAAACCTAGCAGTCTGTGGGTTCTCTATCGGTTTCATTCTCCTGCATGATGTCAGCCCCACAAACACATTGCAACAAAGTAGAAGAATTCCAACTGACTTCTGCTGTGCACCTTCCAGAACAAATTCGAAATTTGAACTTGGTCTCCATGACAACCAGCATGCATGTAGGCCGTAATACTTGTCCCTCATGTGACCCCTATGTAATTTGGAGCGTCACACACAGGTACGGTGCGTTTCGGGGCCCTAGGGCACCCCAAATGCATTGCAACGGCCCGTACACGCGTGCCTACGTTCACTATCACTATGGGTGTCCTCGCGTATGCGTACTCGTAGTGGTACGGGCCGTACACACGCATGTACGCTCACTATCACTACGAGTACGCATACGCGAGGACACCCATAGTGATAGGGAGCGTACAGGCGTGTGTACGGCCCGTACCAGTACGAGTACGCATACGCAAGAACTCCCATAGTGGTAGGGCCGTACGCACGCCTGTACGCTCCCTATCACTATGGGTGTCCTCGCGTATGCGTACTCGTAGTGGTACGGGCCGTACACACGCCTGTACGCTCCCTATCACTATGGGTGTCCTCGCGTATGCGTACTCGTAGTGATAGTGAGCGTACATGCGTGTGTACGGCCCGTACCACTACGAGTACGCATACGCGAGGACACCCATAGTGATAGGGAGCGTACAGGCGTGCTTACGGCCCGTACCACTACGAGTACGCATACGCGAGGACACCCATAGTGATAGGGAGCGTACAGGCGTGCGTACGGCCCTACCACTATGGGAGTTCTTGCGTATGCGTACTCGTAGTGGTACGGACCGTACAAATGCCTGTACGCTCGCCATCACGATGGGTACACATACGGCAGCACTCCCATAGTGATATGGGAACGTACACAGGCCCTCTTAGCAGCAGTACGGCTGTTTTCACACATCACAGTGGTGATAGGCGGCACACAGGTAGGAATAGGGCGGACATACTTGTCCATGGATGGACATACTTGTCCATGGATGGACATACTTGTCCAGGAATGGACATCAAGGCATCGTCTGTGCATTACTACATGTGTCGGGCACAGGTTTGACAGGCTGTGATGTGGAACATCACTCCTGAGTGGAAAAGGCACCAGATGTATGATGAGATGTGTACAGATGTACTGTGTGATGGTGCAATGTGTGCCAGGCATGCCCTTGACTCCTTTGACATGTGTGCATGTCGTACTGCACACTTGGGGTGAGCGTCACTGCCATGGCACGGACACCAACACACGGAAGTGTCCCCTGATGCCCGGTACAGGGGTTACCACACCTGCCTTGTCACTACCCACGGTGCACAATATGACAATGTCATGTATGTGTGGGGGCTTCCCATCAGGTTGGTGTTGGAGCACCCTCAAAAGCTGCAGCTGTTGCAGCAACCAACATGTGTCTGTGTGTAGATTGACATTGCACACTGTTCCGCACACCATGCCACATGTGGTATCGGATGTGAGGTGCACATGTATGCATGGGACACGGAGTAGCGTGACAACGACATGTCTGCATCCTCACAATGATTGTGCGGTGAGTCATGACATGTGCACCTTCATGGCAAGGTGTGTGGGCTGTCCTAGTGTAATGTCATGTGACCTGTGGCTCTAGTGTTCCGCTACCAGTCTCTGCAATTGGCATCCTACTTCTGCTGATGTGTGGGCGTATGTCACTCCTGTCTTGCGTCTGGCTGTTCACTTGCACTGGGACACAGCTATTCCCATGGCATGGCATGGGGAGGTTCTCAATCTCCGTGTGTGCTGGGTCTTGGTAGGAGTGTCACCTGGCAGCCATACGTGTCCTGGGCATGTAGCACATACCTGACTCCCTATGTAGCATATGTGTATTGACAGATTAACATGTGCTCAGTACATATGAATTGTTGTCGTAGTGCACTCACTCTTCCTTGTCACTTCCTAATTACTGCAGAGCGCCGCCTCTTGCCCGACCAATTCCGGACTTGGCTGCCATGCGGGAGAATGACAGCATCCGTTGCTACCGCTTCCCCCAACCGTTGATTCTGGAGTTGACGGCGAGACTGGCACCACACCTGCAACCGCAGCACAGGTATCCTACGGCACTGACACCCCAGCTGAAGGTAATGGCTGCCCTACATTTTCTTGCCACGGGTACCTTTCAATATACCATAGCTCATGTTGGTGGCATGTCCCAGAGCATGTTCTGCCATGTGCTCCATGATTTCTTAGAGGCCATGTTGATTCACCTGGATGACTTCATCAAGTTCCCAACCCCTGAACAGTTGACTGCGGTCAAGCGTGGATTCTATGCCCTGGGAGGGATGCCCCATGTCATTGGGTCCATAGATGGGACACATGTAGCTTTGGTACCACCACACGGACGTGAGGTAGCGTACCGCAATCGGAAGCACTACCACTCCATCAATGCCCTTGTGGTGTGTCAGTCCAACATGGTGATTTCACATGTCTGTGCTAGTTTTCCAGGATCAGCACACGATGCCTACATCATGAGGCGTAGCAGGATGCCTGAAATGATGCAGCTGTGCAACGAAAGAGCATGTGTTGTTGGTGGGTACAGTCTGTCTGTCCTGTATTTTGCATTGCCTACCAGCATGACCGCTTCACCAGTTCTAGCGATGTCCATGTGCTTCCCATGTAGGGGACGCTGGCTATCCCAACATGCCTTGGCTGCTCACACCTCTCCGCAACCCCATCACGCCGGCCCAGCTCCGCTACAACACCGCCCATGGCCGGACAAGGCGAGTGATAGAGAGGACGTTTGGCCTGCTGAAGAGCCGCTTTCGGTGCCTCCACAAGACCGGCGGCGCCCTCCCATATGCCCCTGCGAAGGTCTGCAAAATCTTCATGGTCTGCTGTATGCTGCACAACATGGCAGTTGAGAAAGCTGTGCCACTCATCCTGGATCAACATGACGAGGACCATCCACCTGTGGAGGACGAAGGTCTTGGCAATGGGGCTAGTGATGTGGAGGATGTGGAGCCGCAAGAGGACATCCGGACTCGGCTCATACGCGACTTCTTTGCTTAGTGGTGAGTACCAGTGTCTGAGTGTGCACGCATTGGTCCCCGTGTGGCATGCGTTGTGATGTGTGTAGCCACCTGCATGTATGGCACGTGAGTCAGAGGTGTGTGTGGGTGTGTCACTGGAGTGATAGTGCCAGTGATGGTTGTATTTCCCCAGTCATAATTGTGACCTAGCATGTTGTCATCCATACATGTGTCGAGTAAATGCACATGCAAGTGGCTGTTCTTTTTGTGGCTGACTTCTTGTGTGTCTCTCTTCCCCAGGTAATTGCGCATGCCGTCTGCTGGTTGCATTGTTGTGGCACTGCTATTCCTCATGGACACGTAATCGTGGGCTGACTCAGCGTTACAGGCACGGACACGTTTGGAAGTCTCCATAGGGTAAGGGATGCATCAGGGGTGTATTGGGTGTGGCAGTTGTTCACGATGTATGCACACTGCCCCTGTCGATGTTTGGTTCCTCTGCAGCCATGTAGCATCACCATGGGACACGACATGCAGCTGTGTACACCTGAATAGATGGTCTGACTGGTTGACAGTCATCAGTGATGGGATAGTGGATTGTGATGATGGCATCAATGTGTGTGACACTGCCCTCGGACACATACGGTTAGCATTGGCTTGACATGGTGTGGGACTTCCACATCAGCGGATCAATGGTGTATGGCAGGCTCTCCGTGAGCAGCTGTGGGTGTTTAGCTGTTAGCCTACAATTGTGTGCCAGTTCCAGGGCTAACACGCATTAGTGCTGCAGAAGGGGGGTGCCAGTGTTGGACCCACATGTTACTCCACAAGATGTGTTCATGTGTACTTCAAGTTGCCTCTGCAATCCCAAAAACATGACTAATAAAGGTGTCCCTATGCCTCCAAGGTGCCTCTTCTCAGTCAATGCTGGTGTGTTGCCACGGTGCATCCAGCATGTCTGGCATGGTTTTCCCTGATTGTGGCTATGTGTCAATGTGTCGAGTAGCAAGATGCAAGCTGTGTGTGTGGGCTGAGACTGTGTTTTAGCCATGATGTCCATGACTGTGTGGGTATTGTGACATGTGCCATCCCCATGCATCCAACGTTGGCCAGGCCCCCATTCTCTGCATCCACCGGACTCAAGCTTGCAGGACATTGTTCTGCCACCTGTCTACACATACCTGCGTGCCCCCCAGGACACTCCACATGATCCCTGACCTCTGCGCATGACTGTTGCTGTACTCAATGTGTCTGTCAGCACGGTTGTGCGGCCACCCCCTCAGCTGGTTGGGCCCATCACGGGTGTGTATGGTGCTCCATGTCTGTCTTGCCTAATACACTGTGACCCGTGTGTCCTGTGCCAGACTCAGGCCCCAGGGTGTGGATGGTTGAAGTCAAAAGAGAACTCAGGCATGTTTAGACTTTACAACACACATGTAAGGTAATAATGCAACCAGCAGGCATCTTCTCTTCATAGTGTGATTTATTATTTGGGGGGGGGGGGATAAAGTGAGGGGCTTTCCGGGAGTTTGGAATCCAAAGTTCAGTAGGGGAGTTGGTGTCCTTGCCATTGGAAATCATCAGAGTCCATGCCACAGTCTTTGTCAACATTGGTCAGACAGTGACCAGCAGGGCCATGTGGCAGAGAATGTCTCTTGATGCTGTGATGCTGTTGCTCCAGTGGGCCAGGTGCCAGGCCAGGTGTCCTGGGAGATGGTGATGTTGCGCCGACCCTCACGGTCTTTTCCGTGGACGACCCGCCCTCCTGCGGGGACCCTCAGAAGCAGGCCGTGACGACGTCTGGGATGCTCCATCGGATGTTTCCTCCTCCTCCTCCTGCTCCCTCCCTGTGGGTGGTGATGTTCTCCGCCTTCTGGCACAGTGAGGGTCGGCCATGTTGTCGGCCATCCGACGGAGTGTATTGTGAATCCCCTGGAACACCGTCACTTGCTCAGCCTGTCTGTCCTCCATCCGTCCTTGGTGTCGCTGTAGACAGGCATGTTGCTGGGCCTGCTGGGTCTTTATCTCATCGAGGGTCCCCTTGATCTCATTGAGGGTGGACACAACCTGGGCCATGCCCGTGGTGTCCTGCCGGTATGTGTCCATGATGTTACGGACATGGGCAAATACCAGTTCCCCAGCCAACTGGTCAGGCTCGCGCCTCCGCCGTCCTCCACTCCCACCACCCCTGCCCACTTGCACCTGGCCTGCCCTTGTGGGTACATCGGGTCTCCGGGGCCCCTGAGGGGTGGCATTGGCGTTGTCGCCTGCCTCCTCCTGGGTGCCCGGGACACCGTGTCCCTCCTGGCCAGCCTGGCTGCTTTGTGGTGGTGGGGCAGGGATCCTGGGTGTCTCCTGGGATGTGGCAGGAGTGGGGGTGGTGGTTGGCACAGTTGTACCTGACGCAGGTGCTGCAGGTGGTTGGACACCAGAGGGGCCAGGTTGGTCGGGGTCGTCCACAGAGTGGTGAGAGTCGTCGCTGCCGGTGGGATCGGGCTCCCGCAGATCCGGGTCCTGTGAGTCTTCCCCCCCAGTGTTGGGGGGTGAACCACGACGTTGACCTGTGTGTGAGAGAGACAATGTTAATTTTGGTCCATGCAACATCCATGTTTCATCAGTTTCAAAGTTGGCACATTTCCTCTTGGAATTATGATCTGTCTTGCATTCCACTCACAGTGCACTTGTGCATGGGTGTGTCCCTTGGGCACCACTTTGGCCCCTTTAACTATGTGTGGCACAGTCTTACTTGCTGCGTCAAGTGTGACTGCAGTCAGCAGTGGAGTGGGCAGGTGTGGCGAGCCATGCATTGGCGCCTTCCGTGTAGCACTGTACATGTGCACATGGAGTGGATCCACACACTTATATGATGCAGGTAGCTGTCGTTGTGCTCGTGCACAGGTTGTGACATGGCCCTGTGTTTTGCCATGGAGAAGAGGGGGGGTTCTGGCACTGGCCACCCTTGGCTACATGCACGCAGTCTACCTGCTGACGAGCAGACATTCCCACACACCACACAGCTGATTTGCTCTCCCTGTGTCTCCCTCCCTCTCTGTCCCCCTCTCCCTCCCTCTCTGTCCCCCTCTCCCTCCTTCTCTGTCCCCCTCTCCCTCCTTCTCTGTCCCCCTCTCCCTCCTTCTCTGTCCCCCTTTCCCTCCCTCTCTGTCCCCCTCTCCCTCCTTCTCTGTCCCCCTCTCCCTCCTTCTCTGTCCCCCTCTCCCTCCTTCTCTGTCCCCCTTTCCCTCCCTCTCTGTCCCCCTCTCCCTCCTTCTCTGTCCCCCTCTCCCTCCCTCTCTGTCCCCCTCTCCCTCCCTCTGTGTGTCAGCCTCCTCCCTCTGTCCGTCTTCCTGTGTCTCCCTCCCTCTCTGTCCCCCTCTCCCTCCCTCTCTGTCCCCCTCTCCCTCCCTCTGTGTGTCACCCTCTGTCACCTCAGCCCAGCTTCCTAGACACACACTTTTTCCAGTCCTTTGAATGGCCCTTGGCTTGTTGATATGAGTTTGTTTCTGATCTCCAGGCACCCATTGGGTGTAGTGTCTGTGTGTGCGCTGCTGCTGTGGTGGTGTGTGCTGCCACTCTTTCACAGTGTTGGCTGTTCATTAGCTGCTGTCATGTGCAAAACAGTGCCTTCACCCCCATGTGTTGATGCAAGGCGTCCGCCATTTGCTGGCGAGTCTTTCCTGTGTGGGGACACACTGTTTGTCTGGCTGTGACCTGGGCCATATGGGCAGAGGGCATTGTTGTCTGCTTCGGAGTTGCACTATGTGAATTTTGGGGCCCACCCTCCCGCCATCCGGGTTACCGTGTCATGTGTTGGTGTCTTCTGTGGCCTGTGACTTGACATTGTCCAGCTGGGTGCATGGGGCATGGTGGCGCCAGTGGCATGTGCGTGTTCATGGAGTGTGGAGTCATGCGATAGCTTGGGGTGGTTGCGTGCCTGTTTGTGATTTTGGTTGTGGATGACGTTCCCCCCATGTGAGGTGCGTTGTTTGTGTACTCACCCGAGTCTCGGAGTCCTCCTAATCCTACGACTGCCTCCACCGGCTGTATGGCCATCACCCACTCCTCCCAGGGCTGGTAGTGTACGGGTCTGCGGGAGGGCCCTCCTCCAGTGGCGTTGGCCTGGTTGTGTTCCTCCAGCATCTTGGCTCGGACCCTCCTCCGCAGATCGTACCACCTGGATTGGCATTCCTGCCTGGTCCTTCTGGTGTCCCCAACAGCATTCACAGCATCGATGATGGTCTGCCACATGGCTGTTTCTGCTGCCATGCTGGTGTTTCTGACCAATGTTCCAAAGAGCTGTGGCTCGACTGTGAGGATTTCATCGACAAGAACCTCCAACTCTCGGTTACTGAACTTTGGATTCTTGGTAGTGGGCATGGTGAGGGGTGTGGGTGTGGATGTTGGGGGGTCTGTGGATGGTGGGGGGTGTGTGTGGATGGTTGTGGGTGTGTGGGTGTGGTTGTGCAGGTGTGTGTGTGTGTGAATGTGATGAGGGGGTGTTTGTGAAGGTGGTTGTGTGAAGGTGTGCAAGTGTAAGGTGTGGTGAAGCTTGTAGTATGGTGCTGTAGGTTGTCTGTGGTGTCTGGCAGCAGTGAGTCTGTTGCAAAGGCTCATGGTTTGTGTGTGTGGGCCCTTTTTATTGGTCCATTGGTGGGTGTGGCTGTGTTTGAAGTTTGGGTGGGTGTGTTATAAGGAGTGGTGGTGTATTGGGCCTCTGTTTGTTTTTGGCAGTTGCAGGTCAGTGAATGTGTTATTTTAGTGGTTGTTGGACATGTTTAGTGGCTTTGTGCCATTCGAATGGTGTATTCTTGTGTTGTTTTGGTTTGTCCTGGTTGTGTACGTGCATTTTGAGCGTGTGTACGGTGTGTACATGGGCCATGTGGTTGTACGGTGCTGTCCTTGTGTGTGGCTTGGTACGACTCGTACATGCGGTTGTGATGTTGGGGCCTGGGGTGCGCTCCGTACTTAGGAGGTTGTGTTGGTGGTGCGACTGGAACGTACTGGGGTGTACATAGACGGTGGTACGACACGTACAGGGGTGGGGGTACGACTCGAACGTACTGGGGTGTACATAGACGGTGGTACGACACGTACAGGGGTGGGGGTACGACTCGAACGTACAGGGGTGTGGGTACACGGGGGTACGACACGTACAGGGGTGGGGGTACGACTCGAACGTACAGGGGTGTGGGTACACGGGGGTACGACACGTACAGGGGTGGGGGTACGACTCGAACGTACAGGGGTGTACATAGACGGTGGTACGACACGTACAGGGGTGGGGGTACGACTCGAACGTACAGGGGTGTACATAGATGGTGGTACGACACGTACAGGGGTGGGGTGTGACTGGAACGTACAGGGGTGTACATAGACGGTGGTACGACACGTACAGGGGTGGGGGTGCGACTGGAACGTACTGGGGTGTACATAGACGGTACATAGACGGTGGTACGACACGTACAGGGGTGGGGGTAGGACTCGAACGTACAGGGGTGTGGGTACACGGGGGTACGACACGTACAGGGGTGGGGGTACGACTCGAACGTACAGGGGTGTGGGTACACAGGGGTACGACACGTACAGGGGTGGGGGTACGACTCGAACGTACAGGGGTGTGGGTACACGGTGGTACGACACGTACAGGGGTGGGGGTGCGACTGGAACGTACTGGGGTGTACATAGACGGTGGTACGACACGTACAGGGGTGGGGGTAGGACTCGAACGTACAGGGGTGTGGGTACACGGGGGTACGACACGTACAGGGGTGGGGGTACGACTCGAACGTACAGGGGTGTGGGTACACGGGGGTACGACACGTACAGGGGTGGGGGTACGACTCGAACGTACAGGGGTGTACATAGACGGTGGTACGACACGTACAGGGGTGGGGGTACGACTCGAACGTACAGGGGTGTACATACACGGGTGGGGGTGTACATACACGGGGGGTACGTGTCGGACGTACGGGGGCGGGGGGAGTGTTGGGCGCGTATGCGGGCACATGTCTCCATGGTTGCTATGGGAGTTCGGTGCGGACGGTGTTTTTTCCATACGGTTGTGAGATCGGACGCACGGGATGGATCGTCAGTCCTCGGTCAGACTTCACCTTTCACATTTGTACGGTAAATAGTCCGAGGACGTGTCGGACACATTTTCCGACCCGAGGACGTGTGGGAAATCATTCCCGATGCAGTTCGTATGGACTTTTTACCATGCGAATCGTGATTGCCAGTTCGTACGGCACTTGTACGATTCGTACGGTAAAAAGACCGGATACGAGTCGCACGGGGATTTTTTTTACCGGATCGTAATTGGCACCCAAAAGTTAACCTGTGTACACACTTTGTTAACTTGGCACAGAGCAGTCAGCTAAACCTAAGAGGCAATGTGTAAAGTATTTGTGCAACACAACACACAGTAACACAATGAACACACCATAAAGAGACTCCACACCGGGTTAGATTATGATTCTATAAATAAAACAAAAACGACAAAAATCCACTAAGTAGAAGTCACAATATGGATTTGTAAACAATAAAAGTGTATCTAGTGCTTAAAAGCAGTAAGTGTCTAAGGAGGTTATATAGTCATGCTGGACTGGGACATAGTCAAAATTTCAGGCCGCCAGTGAGGGAGCGCAGGCTGGCTACAAGACCCACGCTGGGCCCACTGAGCAAAGTATCTTGAACCCTGCCGCAGCACGAGATGCATCGAAGATCCCCACGCAGTGGGGATGTTGTGCCAGATTTCTCCATGCAGCTGAGGAGATGCGCTGTGTCCATTAAGCGATAATAACAAAAGCGTGTCCTTCTGATGCTAACTACCAGCTGCCTTCTTTAGGGCGGAGCAGTGATATAATTTTCTAGGATTTCTGGGGGAAGTACTACATACAAAGTATAATTCCTGATGTAATGTCTTCCACATGGATATTTTGGTGGAAGAAATTCCTCTTGAACTTTCTCCTCCATATTTAGCTCTTCCTCCAGCCATCACAGGATTTTCCATTTCAAGTCATTTCTAATTAAAGTCACATTTCTTTTTGATCAAAGACTCTTAGTAGTTTACCTTGCATCCTAGAGCTCTTGGTTCTAATCCTGTTTTTTGCCCTTGGTCAAAAACATGTGATTCTAGTCCTACCTCTACCTTTGCCTTAAATTGCAGATATGTGTAATGTGGTAATGTACTGAGGTGTAGTCTAAAAACAAATTGTAGTGTTTGTAATCTGGTTTCAACTGAACCCCTCTACATATATTAAAGTTCTATGGGCAGTACCAAATGTTTGAGATGGTCATGTTCCAATAAAAATGTCCTTTGAAAACTCTCTTTGCTCCTTAGGTTTTGACAATATGAAATACCTAACATAAATAATAATAAACTGTATAGAATACTAAATGGAATCATACGAAGCAATACTTCATATAGATTACCTAAATCACTCATTCTAAAAATTAAGCCTCTTGTAATACAAACAAAGGAAGTGGAGGTACCTCTTTTGGAATACCACAGTCCCAAGTGCCTTCATACTTGCTGCCATTGGGGAAATGTAAAGTGCCTTTCCCATGAAACATTCCATCTTTCATCTCACCTTCGTATCTTGTTTCAGTTGGGAGAGTGTATGTGCCTTTCCCCTCCATTCTGCAAAAAGAAATGTTTGATGTTTATTGCATATAAACCTGTTCAAGACTTGAAATGTACTTACATAGAAGTTCCTACAATGCCACAGAAATCCTAAATACTTTATTGTATTGTGATATCTCATTCTGAGTCATGAACAAAGAGGCTGAGAAACTACTGGCTACCCTCCATCCCAACAAATCCAAATGAGATGTAAGAAGTGATTTTAAAATTGGCATTAAATAGTAAGGAACTGGTTTCTTTGAGGTGTTAGGCTCCTTTGAGACTTAATGAGGTGTAATAACCTAGACATTTCTCAAAATATATTGTTTTTGATCATTTGCTTTATATTTCATGAATACTTCCAGATCACTGTCAGTTGGTGGATGGGAGGGGTATAGAGTAGGACTGCAGTTTCTAATGTTCAAAGTGAGGAAATTTCTAGGCCAGGCCTGCCGTTTTGTCTATCACTGTTGATTGCTTTAGAAAGGCTGATGAAATACAAGTAAAGAGAGCTCACACTTTATTGTGTCCATGTGTTGAGTGCTCCTGCCTGGCGACAGCACCGGTGCTACTTGATGTGAAAATCACCATGTTACACAAAGGCGGAGCAGCCTGAGTAGGATACTCAACCCAAAATCAACTCAAACTAGTTCTGAAGTTTGAGACAGTGGATTGAAGTCCTGTCCAGAAAATATGGTTCACTGATAGAATATCGATGCCCAAAACATACTCATACACAAATATCGATGCAAAAATATCGATGTAAAAAATATCGACATCCTATATTTAAAGTAGAAAGTACAAAAATATCTAAACAAAAATATCGATGTAAAAAATATAGATGTACAAAATATCGATTTTATTTCAATAAAAATTAATGTTAACTATATTAAAAAATAAAATTAACTTAAATTATTTATATTTAATATACCTTTTAACAAATATTATAAAATTAATTAAATGTAAAAAATATTAAAACATACATATATAAAATGTAATATATATATCTATTTCCTTTAAAACAATTAATAAACTACTAATATTAATTTATTTTATAATTTTATAAATATATAAAATTTACAAATAAATATATATTTACATACACTTATAGCCGAAAATCTAATTAAAAAACATTATATTATATTATAAATTAAAACATAAAAATATTTAATAGTCTTTAAAATTAAATTTTGCACTACATTGAGTGCAACAGTTGGGAAAGTGTTGGATAGCTGAGGGGTAAAAATTACTATTCCCACTCCAGGGGGTGCAACAGTAGGGAAAGTGTTGGATAGCGGAGAGGTAAAAATTACTAGTCACACTCCAGTGGGTGCACCAGTAGGGAAAGTGTTGGATAGCGGAGGGGTGAAACTTAATATTCCCACTCCAGTAAGTACAATAGTAAAGAAAATGTTGGATAGCGGAGAGGTAAAAATTACTATTCCCACTCCAGTGAGTGCAACAGTAGGGAAAGTGTTGGAAAGCGGAGAAGTAAAAGCTAATATTCCCACTTCAATGAGTGCAACAGTAGGGAAAGTGTTGGATAGCGGAGGGGTAAAACTTAATATTCTCACTCCAGTGATTGCAACAGTAGGGAAAATGTTGGATAGCGGAGGGGTAAACATTAATATTCCCACTCCAGTGGGTGCAACAGTAGGAAAAGTGTTGGACAGCGGAGAGGTAAAAATTACTAGTCACATTCCAATGGGTGCAACAGTAAGGAAAGTGTTGGATAGCGGATGGGTAATAATTACTATTCCCACTCCAGTGAGTGCAACAGTAGGGAAAGTATTGGATAGCGGAGGAGTAAAACTTAATATTCCCACTCCAATGTATGCAACAGTAAGGAACATGTTGGATAGCGGATGGGTAAAAATTACTATTCCAACTCCAGTGGGTGCAATAGAAGGGAAAGTGTTGTAGAGCGGAGGGGTGAAAATTACTATTCACCCTCCAGTTTGTTCAACAGTAGGTAAAGTGTTGGATAGGGGAGGGGTAAAAAATAATATTCCCACTGGAGTCAGTTCGAAATTAAAAACAAACAAATTAACAAAACAAAAGATTTTTTTTAAAAAAAAGTTTTAAATATTACAAAAGATAGAAACAGATTAGAATGTTAAAAAGATCTAACAAATCCCTATAAAGATTATTTTTAAAAAATTCAAAAGTAATGTAAAAACAAAAACACTATTTTAATAGAAAGTTTTTGATAAACAAAAATATTAATTATTACATAAATGTAATATTTTTTATTTCCTACCCTATAACACTACACAATTCACAACCCACATTTAAATGTTCTTAAAAATGTACCTCCAGAATTAAAATAATAAATTATCAAATAAACAAATATTATTCATCTAAATTGTTTTTTAAACAAATAAAAATGTATTTACTCCCCAAATGTTACCCCCTATAAACCAAAACACACACACAACATAACAATAAACACTTACCATAAATATTTATCAATTGATAAATTAATATTAATAATCAACTAATTATTCATTGATTAAACATAAATTACTTTCCACCCTCTTCCTCAATAAACACAACCCACACCTAAAAATCATTACACAATTTTCATAACTAATTTTACATTAATAAATTAATAACTTATTAATTAATGTAAAATAATTAGTTTCCCACCCTTTACCACTATAAACCCCACAACTTACATAAAACAGAATTACACAATTGCCATATTTTCGTTTTAATTAATCAGCATTAATTAACAATTATTAATTAATTATAATTAAATTACTTCTCACCCTATTCCCCTATAAACCCACATCCTGCTCCTAAATAAATGACAACATAATTGCCAATTAAATAATTAACATTTAACAGCCAATTAATAAATAATCAATAATAAATTAATTCCCACAATTAACACTAGAAAATCTAAACTAAATAAATACTAATACATAAAAACATTATAATTAATTTATTATAATTAAATTACTTCCCACCCTATTCCCCTATAAACCCACAGCCCACTCCTAAAAAAATGACACAATTAACATAATTGCCAATTAATTCATTAAAATTAAGTAACATCCAATTAATAAATAATTAATAATACATTAATTCCCACAGTTAACACTATGAAATCTAAATTAAATACTAATACATAAAAAAGAACCATTAATTTATTTATATTAAATTATTTCCCACCCTATTCCCCTATAAACCCACAACCCGCTACAGAACTTAAAAACACAAAATGTAATTAAGATAAAATTAATAACTACTACAAATTTAACATATATTAAAATACAAATAAAATTCTTATACAAAAAATAGAACACATACTTTTAAAATACATACTAAAATACATAACACTAATTAAAACATCGATATTTTAAACAACTATATTTTTGCAAATGATATTAACAACTTCGATATTTCCCAAAACAATATTTCATACCTGCAAGTTGATATTCTTGACGTCTATATTCTTCCTGTCGATATTTCTGTATCACGATATTTAAAACTCGATATTTGTGTATGGCGACATATTAAACTCGATATTCTGTCTGTGCACCAGAAAATATACGTAAAAATGGGATTCAACACACCCCGCTTTGTTTCAGACCCAAGTTCCCCTTGACCAAGCAAGGGAGAGCTCCACAGAGTACTGCAAGAGCTGCTGTGCAAACAGGGCTATTGTATACCAGGCAACCAGCTTTCCAGCGGAGAGGCGACATCCGCTGAACTCTACATTTTCTGCTGGAGAGGCTGAAGGTCTGCCTGGTGCCTAGAAGCCTACTTGCCTCCTGGGAGAGAGGGAAGGAAGGTGCCTTGCCCTGCAGGAGAGACTGTCAAGGAAAGGTCCAGCCTGTTCCTGGTGTGTGGCGCACCCATAGAAAGCAGATCTATCAAAGAATGACGCCAGGAACTACCTGTTTTGAGCAGGAGTCCCTCTGGTGCAGTTCGTACTTGAGAACTGTCCTGAAAACTGCACCAAATCAAGCATGGCTATCAGCCCCTGTGGGCAGTGATCTAGTGCTGCTGCTGCCATCACCAGAAGTTCAATAAGGCACCTTGCTGCTGTGAGCTGAATGAGCATGGGAGACCATAACTGAACCTTGCCTCTGTGAGTTTGATCAGCCAGGGAGACCATAACTACTCCTCCCTTTCTGTGAGCTTCATTGGTCTGGGAGGCTGCAACTGCTGAAGGAGCCATGCCATGGTACGGGACCAGCTGTGCTGAACTCACCCAATGGTGTGAGCAACAAAGAAAAGCTACCAGGAAGACAAAATGCTGTGGCAGGCATCCCATCATGAAGTTTCAATGCAAAAGGACAAAACATGATCCAACAGAGTTGAGAGCAGAGACTTCACATTTTCTGCCCAAAGTAAATCATAGGCAAGAACAGGTGAATGAGTTATATTCAAATGACATAATTCTGCTTCATGGAATTTCTGATTTATAAAGTACATTTCCTGGATCTTGTGCTGTCAGATTTCAACAAGAGTCCAGCGGTTTTCTTGCACTATGGAATGGCACTCAATATGCAGTGGATGAAAATGTCCTTTCTGTAAAGTTTCTCCCAAATTTAGAATAGAACTCAGCAAGTCCTCTGATGACCTAACATCCTCCACCCATGTAGGAGCAGGAGAGTCTCTAATGGATTCAATGATTCCCAGCTTAGGAAAAATCCCTTTCTCATTAACTTCATGTCCAAAATATGACAATGACAACTTACATTTTCCTAACTCAGCGGTTAACCCAAATGTTTTGAATTTTCCAGGACCTTATACAAATTACCATCATGAGCTTCCTAGTTCCAACCCATGATCAAAATATTACCCTGGAAGTAAACTACCAGGATGTCCTTTAGCAGTTGGTACATCAGCCTCTGAAAAACTGCAGTGGCTGATGCCAACCCAAAAGGTATTCGGACAAACCTTAATCAACCCATGAGTTTGATAAAGACAATTAAATTCCTACTCTCAAGATGGAGCATCACCTGGTGGTATGCCAAGGTCAGGTCGATAGTGGAAAACCACTTGACATCCTTAGTCATTGCTGGTAATTCACTGATCCTTGGCAAAGGGAAATTTATCAACAACAATATTTTTATTGAAATCTCTACGATTAATGCACAGCCTAATCCTCCCTTTTGCCCTCCTGGCCACCACCAACGGTGCTAACCACTCAGCACTCTCCAAACGTTAAAAAATACCCTTCATTTGCAATGTTTTCAGTTCACAAACAACTTCCTCTCTGACACTCAATGGTAAGATCCTAACCTTGTGACACTTATGAATGGCATCCTCTTTTAGCACAATTCAATGTACAAATTCTTCAACCTCCCTATTTCACCAGAGAATACGTCAGGAAAATCCTCATTCAATTTCCTTACCATAGTCTGCTCTGATTCTTCAAGTAAAAGTACTTGATCAGCACTGTTCGGATTCAATCTGATATCCAAAGCTCTTTGATCTACCCATCCCAAAACAGAGGGTCCCATGTCTTCAACATACAACTTGCTCAAAGTGTTTCTATATTTTCAATGTTTAATAGTCTGTACCCTAACATAGGAATATTCTCTCCCATGAAAGTAACACTATGGTGCCGATTAGGATCCTGGAAAAAATTTCCCCGTACGACTCGTATCCAGTCTTTTTACCGTACGAATCGTACAAGTCCCGTACAAACTGCCAAGTACGATTCGCATGGGAAAAAGTCCATACGAATCGCATTGGGAATAATTCCCCACACGTCCTCGGGTCGGAAAATGTGTCCGACACGTCCCCGGACGATTTACCATACAAATGTGAAAAGTGAAGTCCGACCGCGCAAGTACGATCCATCCCGTGCGTCCGATGTTTCACCCGTATGGAAAATGCACCGTACGGACCGAACTCCCATAGCAACCATGGAGACATGTGCCCGCATACGCGCCGAACACCCCCCCAGCCCCCGTGAGTACGTGCCGTACCCCCCCAGCCCCCGTGAGTACGCGCCGAACCCCCTGTGTACGTACACCCGTGTACGTACGAGTCGTACCCCCACCCGTGTATGTACACCCGTGTACGTACGAGTCGTACCCCCACCCGTGTATGTACGGTGCGTACCCCCAGCACATAGCGCTGGGGGTACGCACCGTACATACACGGGTGCGTTCGGCGCGTACTCATGGGGGCTGGGGGGGGGGTACGGCGCGTACCGGGCCCCCTAATCTGGTCGTTTCGCGGCCTACTTCGCTTTTCCGACACTTTTTGGGTGCCGTAAAAATATTGCCGTCCGGACTGCTGTCGGTTCGATTCGTACTTCCTGGGTCATGAAACGCTGCCTGAAAGCGTCCCGACGTCACGTCGGAGCATTCCCGGATCACATTCGTATGTATATTTTCGTCGGTCGGTGTTTTGTACGACTCGTACGGAAATGGTGTTTCCGTGCGAATCGTACTTCCATGTTTGTAATGTTTTTGTCCCGGGTACGAGTCGGACGAAGAAAACGCTCCGACCGACGGTTCGTACCCGGTTTTTCCAGGATCCTAATCGGCACTAAATTGGTCTTCCAAAACTTGCAAATTTTACCCTCCACACATCCTTATTGATGATGGTATAAGGCAAACCAGAAAAAGCTACAATAGCAATGCTTACAACCCCAATAGTCATGTTGCACACTGGTTTGTTTTTGCTTGATTTATCTAAATTTAGTACCACACATTCAGCATCAACACCATTGTCTTCAGCTGAGTTTTCAGAGACTGATCCTTCGGTAACCAGTCTTACACCCTGTGCCTCTTGCTTTTCTTCCAGCACATTTTTGCATAATGTCTCACCACCCCACAAAACAACCATTTAGCTCTGAAGGCAGGGCAACGTTTATATTTTGCAAGATAATCCTTGCTGCCACATCTAAAACAGCTCATGTTCTTATTCTGAAAAGGACCGTTTAGCTTTCTCTTTAAACCCTTCACTATCTTTCCCTTTAGTGACTCGCATTTTTGATATTTTACAAACAGACGTATTTTCTTTCTCTTTAGACTCAACATAGAAGAGGTGTTCGTGGTAATTTTAGCGCATCTTCTACGTATCTTGACCAACACAATTATATCTTTCAAAGATGATTCTCCGTTTACCCAAAGTTTTTCCTGCAAGTGTGAGTCATTGGTGTGCATGATAATCTGATCACGCATCATGCAGCACTCCAAACCAACATGAAATTGTCAGTTTCTTTAGTGCGAACACATAAGTCATCAATAGGTACAAATTTACCCTGTTTCCACTGGCAGAAATTGACTCTATCGATTGCAGAGCAAACGGTTGGGTGGTAATAATTATCAAGATCCTCTAACGCATTTAAAAATACATGTTGACCTTACCCTGACCTAGATCTCTTTTCCATTTTGTTGAATACCTGAAACCCTTCCAAACCCAAACCATGCAAAATAATTTTCTTCTTCCTAGACACTGGAAAATCTTCTGAACCTTCACCTTCTATAGGTGAAATGTGATTCAAGAAATACTCTTTCCACTCAAGCCATTTCATTTGGGGTACCCCAGGGCATGGAAGAAACCGTAAATGGTGGAGTGAGCAACAATGTTTGCGCAGACATGGTTACAAAAACAGTATACCTAAATGTATGCAAATATAACAATATTCCCCGAAACAAAATATAGCATTGAAATTAGACAGGAAATTGAGCTATATAAGATGTGCGTGTCACCGTGGTTCCTGAAATGTAACTTGCAACATTGAAGGTGAGCAAACCCTTAATGACTGTGACACTGAAACTTTCACCTGGGGGCCAGAGGGAGCCTGAGACTACCTGTCCCAGCAGTTCTTGCGGCAGGAAAGGCCGCCAACGTGTTTTCACTGTGCCTGGAGGCGCAGAAAATGGCTGCCACACTCCCACAGCTCGGGACACTTAAACTTTCACCGGGGACCAGAGGGAGCCTCATCTACCGACCCCCTGGAACCCGCGGACTTTTCGCCAACTCCATCACGGACATCATCTCCCCGCATGCCATTGCGTAAACCAACTACACCCTACTGGGAGACCTCAACTTCCACCTCGACAAACAACTGGACCCCAGCACCACATCCCTCCTGGATACCTCCACAACATTGGACTCTGGCAGATCGTGACCGAACCCACGCACTCAGCAGGACACACTCTCGACCCCCTCTTCACAACAGGAAACTCCATCACCTTCGGCCACACCACCGAATTCCCATGGACTGACCATCGATGCGTCCACTTCACCTTCAGAACACCCACCATCCACAGACACCAGAACCTGCTCCCACGAAGAAACTGGACCAGAATCACAGACGACCAGCTAACCTCATCACTCGGCAGCTCCATCCCAACCATCGCGGAAAACGACGACCCCAACACCGCAACCCGAACACTGCCCAGATGGATCTCCGACAGCGCCAACACCATAGCCCCCCTCAAGAAAAACAACAATGCCCACGCCAAGAAAGCTAGATGGTTCACCACCGAACTTTGAGAGTCCAGACGCACTTGCCACCACCTCGAAAAGGCCTGGAGGCACACCAAATCCACAGAAGCCCACAACAACTTCAGAGCTGCCACCAACGCCCACAACCAACTCATCAGATAAATGAGGAAAAAAGCGATTGAAGACAGAATCTCCACTCATGCACACAACAGCATAGAACTCTTCAACATCATGAAGGAGTTCGCCCAACCCACCAGCGAGTCCACCGACATCCCTCCCTCACAAGACCTCTGCGACAAACTCAGCATCTTTTTCCACCACAAAATCAAGAGCATCTATGACAACTTCGACGAAGACAACCAACACACTGAACCCTCACCAACCACCCACGACACCCTGAGGCCAGCGATCGACAACTGGACAGCCCTCACCACCGAAGACTCACTGAAAACGATGAAGTCAATCCACTCCGGGGCCCCCACAGACCCCTGCCCCCACCACATTTTCAACAGAGCCGCCGACACCATTGCACCCATGCTCTGCCACACCATCAACCGCACCCTGGCAACTGCCCCGATGACTGGAAACACGCTGAGATCAACCCCCTCCTGAAGAAACCCTCGGCAGACCCCACTGACCTCAAAAACTACAGACCCATCTCCCTGCTCCATTCCCAGCTAAAGTCATCGAGAAAGCCATCAACAGCCAACTCGCCACATTAATCGAAGAGCACAACATCCTCGATTTCTCCCAGTCCGGCTTCAGAAAAAACCACAGTACAGAAACCGCCCTCCTTGCCGCAACAGACGACATCCGCACCTTAATGGACAAAGGAGAAACAGCAGCCCTCATCCTCCTCGACCTCTCAGCGGCGTTCAACACAGTCTCTTACCGCACCCTAATACGCACACTCCACAAAACAGGGATTCAAGACAAGGCCCTCGACTGGATCTGCTCCTTCCTCTCCGGCAGAACGCAGTGGGTCAGACTCCCCCCTTTCCTCTCGGATGCTACACTTACCACCTGCGGAGTCCCCCAGGGGTCCTCCCTCAGCCCTACGCTCTTCAACGTCTACATGGCTCTGCTCGCCCCCTACGGACTCAACATTGTGTCATGCGTAGACACCCAACTCGTCCTCTCCCTATCCAACAAACCCAACACCGCCAGACATAACTTTCGAGAAGGCATGGAAGCCGTCGCCAAATGGATGAAAAACAGCTGCCTACAACTAAACACCAACAAAACGAAAGTACTCATCATGGGCCCAAGCCCCGACGCCTGGAACGACACCTGGTGGCCCCCTGCCCTCGGAAGCCCGCCCACCCCCACGGACCACGCACGCAACCTGGGAATCATCCTGGACTCAGAGCTCAAAATGGACCACCAGATCAACTCCGTCTCGTCCTCCTACTTCCACACCTTCCGCCTCCTACGTAAGACCTTCAAATGGATCCCCCTTGAACACAGTAAGACCGTCACTCACGCCCTGGTCACCAGCAGGCTTGACTACGGCAACGCACTCTATGCCGGAATAAACAAAAACCTCACCCGCAAGCTACAGAACATCCAAAACGGCGCCGCAAGACTGGTCCTCAACCTGCCAAGACAATGCCACATCTCCCAGCACCTGCTCACACTCCACTAGCTCCCCATCGAAGCTAGAGACACCTTCAAGATACTAAACCATGCTCATAAGGCCCTCCACGACACCGGACCAGCATACCTGAACAGCCGACTCAAATTCCACGCACCCCAAGCCCAGCTCTCCTACGCCGTGATCCCCCGCACCAGAAAGACCAGATTGGGAAGCCACTCCTTCTCCTTCCGTGCGCCAGACCCTGGAACGACCTTCCGCTCCACCTCAGACAGACAACATCGCTCCCCATCTTCGCAAGAAACCTCAAAACCTGGCTCTTCGAAAGACCCCCTCGTTGATGGACTGGAACCTGTGACCCCTAGCGCCTTGAGACCCTTACGGGTAAGTAGTCGCGCCTAACAAACACCTGGTTGATTGCGATACTCTTAACCAGAAGAGTACGCTGGATTGGTCCCCTAAACAAAAATCTGCAAGGAGACTGTATTATCATCAACTTCAGAAGCCCTATATGGGCAAGGAATGCTCTAGAAAGAGCGGCTGCACTGTGATATCATGACCTCAATATGTCCCTACTGCCCCTCGGCTTTTTTTACAGACACCTAAGGCGTACAGGCAACATGGGAGGTGTGCGGGGGCCGTCAAGCGAGAACTATGTAGAGCCAGCGCATCCTTTATACGCATTTTCAGTGTCTAACAGATTTCAAGTCCTTAGTACACTCCAAGAAAATGATAGACATTATGATGCCTGTCTACCCAGTGTGGAGGTCAGATACAATGAAGAAGGGCTGACGGGAGAAGGGTTGATGGGAGACAGAGCATCCAATGATGATACGCTGGGACTAAATATGCTTAACTCCCCTTTAAATATAATAAGCCCACCCGTAGTGCTCCCACATATATAAGTGAGGATGGTGAAAGAATATGCAAACACCTTGAAGATAATAATGAGAACTCCCCAATAAATGGCTATACAATTGCCACATGGAATGTAGCCGGAATGGCTAATAAAAAGGACTCACTAGGCTGGGTAGATTATTAATAAACACTATATAATCTGCATGGAAGAAACTTGGAGTACAGATCAAGTACATTTTGAAGGGTTTACCTCCTATGAATTGGCAGCAATACCGTCTTCTGTAGGTAGAGCAAAAGGTGGGTTGTTAATTCTCTTATCAAATAAACTCCCTGTGATGGTTAAAGGAGTGATTAAAATAGGAGATCACTCACAGATATTATGGTTGTGCTGTAAAGATGGCTGGGATGTACTCCTGGTCAATTTTTATAACAATGTTTTTGATTCAACTCGCCACTATGTAGCCCTGGAATTGGAAAAAGTGTTTAATAATCTGATCCAAGCAGTAAATACCAATTCGCCATCATGTGGGTTGGGGACTTTAATATACAAACCTGTCCATTGTCTATGACTAAAGTCTGTGGGTATAAGAGTGACGATGGGTACACTGCATACATTTTCCACATAATAACTATGGAGATACCCTAAAAACAATGATTGCAAAATATGACCTTGATTTGGTACAAAGTGCATGTGATATTAATGGTGGGGTGATACTGACTTATACTGGAAGAAATACTAACACAACGATTGATCATGTTCTAATATCTATGAGTATTGTTCATTTATGCTCTCCGCCGCGGATACTTAGCGACCATAATTGTATTATAATGCCAATACTGATATGGGGCATGACAATTAGGTTTCAGCATCTAGTTATTGGTAATATCGCTCCAATTAGACATAATGGTACAAGAATCAAATGGGTAGGGATTGACCCAGGCAAAGTATTAAGCTGTATAATCTTAAAATGTAGTGAGGAGATATTGGATTGCCTCAAAGAAGCTGTTGACTCTGCAAGGATACTAACTTGTTTTTGTAAAATCAATGAAACTATTGAAATGATAATGACTGCACCCTGTAGAGGCAAACCTACCCAAAGTAGGGGAAGGTTTAACCATGCATGCACCCAAGCCCTGAACCAACTAAAACAGGCCCTCAGAAGTAGATCTAGGCATAAGGAATTAGTACAGAGTCTAAGATTCGAATATAAATCGATCCTTAAAATGAGGAAAAGAGAGCTTCAGGAAGAAGTGTGGGATAAATTATACATGGCAGTGAGTACATCCAATAATAAGCTTTTCTGGGAAACAGTCAACTCACCATTCATTAAAAATGATTCTCTCCCGGATTTACTATCCCATGTCAGATGTGAATAATGGGTGCTACATTTCTCCAGTATTTTTAATCCACTTGATCAGGATGTTTTTAGACCCCTGGCTCAGGAGATTGCAAGTGGCCAAATATCTCCCTAAATATCACGCTTGGGGCCATATGTAGGTAGGGACCCATTTACCACTTCATAAATACCGAATTTTACCGATTCGGTATTTATGAAGTGGTAAATGATATGTAGGTAATGAGTCGGTAATATTTACCGATTCGGTAAAAGTCGGTAATTACCGAATCGGTATTTACCGATTCGGTAATGAGGCATACCTTCCCATTGATGGGAAGGTATGCCTCATTACCGAATCGGTAAATACCGATTCAGTAATGGGGGGAACACATGCAAGGGTGGCAGGGTGTCACATTGACACCCTGTTGCACCCCTGATTCGGCCATGTGTGCACATGTGGCACACATACATGCCCTAAGGGCATGTATGTCTGCCACATTGCACACTTCTAAGCACTTTAAAATGCTTTTCAACATCCATTCTTCATTTACCACCAACTATTAGTTGGTGGTAAATACCGACTCCAGAACACACCCACACACTCCCCCTACATCTCATTTTTGTATTCGGAATTTACCGAATCGGTAAAATTACCGAATCGGTAATTTTACCGATTCGGTAAATTACCGAATACAAAAATGATCCCCCTACATACCAAAAGCCAAAATACCGGTCGGTAACGGTATAATTACCGAAAATCGGCCGTTACCGACCGGTATTTGGCTTCCTACATGAGGCCCTAGATGAGGTCAAGCTAGGAATAAAGGATAGTAATGGAGGAAAAGCCCCGGGCCCTGGCGGGGTCCCAATTGATGTCTATAAAACGGTACCAGATCTTTGGGGACCAATACTCACTAGAGTTTTTAACTCTGCAGTAATTGAGGATACACCTCCCACCTGGGGGAAATCGGTTATTATCCCCATCTATAAAAAGGCAATAAATCAGAAGCAAAAAATTATCTGCCCATTTCCCTTTTACATTCCTCAGTAAAAGTGATGAGTAGAGTTTTATTAGCAAGATTGGAGGAATGGGTAATGGAAAATGAGATTTTATCACAGGCACAATATGGTTTTAGAAGAGGGCTAGGTATGACAGAACAATGTATTAACGTAGAGCTTTTAATAGGTAAATACACACGCGCCAAACAAGGGAGTCTATTTTTATGTTTTGCTGACCTCAGCAGTGCTTTTGACCTTGTTGATCATACTATTCTCTGGCCAGTCCTACTTAAACTAGGTGCCCCAGAGTCCATCATATATTTTCTCGCAAGGTTGTATGAGAAACTGACAACTAGAGTCCGGTTTGGCCATCGGTGAGAGTGTACACCGAATTTTAGGGTTAAAAGAGGCATCCGCCAAGGCTGTGTCTTAGCACATTTGCTTTTTACCTTATTTATAAATGAAATTGATACTGTCCTTAAGTTAGTGCAGGCGGATGCACCACAAGCTGCAGGCCAGGCCATACCGATTCTGCTTTACTCAGAGGATGCTGTCCTCTTATCTAGAACCCCGGTTGGCTTGCAGCGTTTAATAGATAAGTTCGAAGATTTTATTACTAGAAGGAAGTTAGTAATAAACAAAGCAAAGACATTTACCATGGTATGTGGCTTAAAGCCTAGGACGCCCAGAACTTTTTTTATAGAGAGTACGAGAGTGGAAACTGTCAGTAATTTCTGTTACTTGGGGGATAACTTTTTCAGCAAATGGTAACTGGTCACATGAACTATCTAATGTACGAGCAAAGATGCTAAAAAGCGTACATGGGGTCTTCCGATTTGCATCCAAATTGGGAGATCGCCGTATTAAAGTCATGGTAGATATCTATAAAGCTAGATGCGCTTCAATTGCATTATATGGTGCTGGGGTGTGGGGCCACAATACTAGCCAGGCATTGCAAATTGAGGAAAATTCTTTCTTAAAAAGTCTCATATGCATGCCAGCTTCCGCATCCACTGAGATAGTACATCGAGAAGTGAGAATAAGTTATTTGTCAGCCTTGATTGCTATGCGACCACTTATGCTCTGGAGATTCATCTGGGCCAAGGATGAGACAAAATGTACCCAAACAATTATCCAGGATTGCTTGCAGTTGGATAATAGTACATATATTCCCTGGATAAAGTACATCACAGATGTAAATAATGAATATGATTTATTTAGGATCAAGATCCGGGAAAGTTCAACCTATGTGACAGGTCTGACAAAGCAGGAAATAAAGGATACATTACTGGCACATAAAAATGAGATCCGCATGAGAACTGTCGGGAAGCAAACTACTTATTTGTTTTACCAAACAATTGTTGATACTGATGGCTTTCAAAGTTATTGGTCACTAGTTACAAAGCCTTCGCACCGCTTTGTATTAACAAGGCTTAGATTGAGAATTGCTCATCACTTAGTCGCGTTCCCCGAAATGAAAACATGCCCGACAATCTTATGCCCTTGTGATGAGCATTCCTGTAGTATGCTGTATCTGTACCTTTAAGTGCAGAACCCTGTAGGTTAGAATTATCGTGTTAGAATTATCGTATGTCATGCTTTCCACTGTGTGTGTTCTATGGTTCTACGTGCTCGTCAGATGTATTTCACTTGGCTGAGTTACGGCGGTGTTCCTGTGCCGTGAGCTCTTTATGTTTTTTACTTATGGAATAAATCTCCGTTTTGGTAACTCTTCCTGGCTTTGGATTCGTGTGATGCCAGCACGCCACATTTCTTGGTACCAGGAGTGGGGTCAATTATTTCAAAATTGCAGTTTCGTCGGTTGGCACTCTGACCAACTGAAAAGGGCTCACGGCTGTCCCCATTCTTACTCGCTGCCCACCGGAACAGTACAGAATCATTGAGGTGGGTTAAGCGCTAGCGCTACCTGACTTTATTTTGGCATAAAAAGCGCTTTCGAGACTTTGTCATTTCGTCAGTTACATTTGAATTCTTTCTAACCTGCGTGTCACTGGATGCTCGCGCCGTTCGCCTCGAGCTCTCTTGGTGTGTTGGAGTGTTCAGCCTCTTCAGAATTTCATACGCGGAGGTGTTCTACATTCCGATCCGTCCTTCTGCTGTGTCAAGTCTGTTTACCTCAAGAAGAGTCCGCAAAGCCTCATGGGAGCGTGATGACGTCATACGCCGGCGGCCATTTTGGTTAAGTTTCGAAGTTTTTCTTCGATCAGTTCAGCACAACACTCGTTTTGGTGTTTTTAATGTGTTTTTTCTTGTTCTATGCCCAAATCTCGGCGAAACTTACTTTTTGAGCTTCATTTTCAAAAACTTACACATTTTTTTTTTATTTTTTTTTTATTATTTTGAGACCTGGTTGATTTTTGCTCTCAAGTGCATTATTTTATCTCAATATTTTAAAATGGCAACTGCTCAAGGAGTCATTCAGCCTACTCCTTTTCTTCTAAAACCAGGCAAACCTGAGTTAAAATGGACTGAATGGTTAAAGGACTTTGAGAATTACCTTACTGCCATAGGTGCGGATGCTTATGCCCCTACCAGGAAATTAGCACTACTCCTCAACCATTTAGGTGCTGCTGGACGCAGAGTCTTCGAGAACCTTCCTCATTATCCGGCTCCTACGTCCGAAGACACCATTTGGAATGTTTTTGTTGAAGCAAAACTACGTATGGGGAAACAATACCCTGACTCAACAAGTGTTCTTCTAGAGAGATTCAATTTTGCGATGTGTAAACAGGCTTCAGATGACTCAGTAGAAGATTATATTGCGAATTTAAGAGTATTGGCCGAGAAATGCGATTTTGGTGCAAATGTTGATACACACATAAGAGATCAATTTGTGTTTCATTGTTTTTCCAAGAAAATACAGGAACGCTTGCTCACTTCTTGTAATCCCACTTTGAGCGAGACAATTGATATTGCGAAAAGCATTGAGAGGTCAATTGTTACGTCCAAAGTTTTATCTAGTGTTCAACCCATGCAGTCGCTTACACAAGGTGTTCCTCAACAAGTTTTACCACAAACCACGAATTTTATTTCTGATGAGAATACTGTTTGTGCCATTAATCCAAGGCAATACACGGATAGAAGATTCATGAGAAACCAAAACCCTAGAACGCAATTAATTTGTTTCCGTTGCGGATCAAGGAATCACATTGGTAATAACCCTTCATGTCCGGCGTTAGGGAAAAAATGTGGTAAATGTCAAAAATTTGGACACCTGCAAAGTGTTTGCAACAAAAGGTCAAATTATACCTCACCTAATACTAACACTCACCCCAATAGAATTAGAATCTCAAATGTCACTCTTGACTCTCCTGAAATTCAAGATTGCACTTCCCAGTTCTCTAATATAGTGGTTACCATTGACATTCCTGAGAATTCTGACAAACCCATTAAAGGGCCATTTACAGATATATGCATTGATAACAAAATTGTTTTGGCTATGGCAGATTCAGGTGCACCAGTCACCAATTTAGCTGATGTTACATTTTATAGATTATGGCCCAACAATTTCCCTCTGCTTCCTCCTGACATACATCCAAAAGCATTTGGAGAACAAGATATTGATTTGATTGGTTATTTCTGGGATACGCTGTCTTGTTTAGGCAGATCAATTAAGACCAAAATTTACGTAGCAATCAAGGGCAGAGACATTGTTGGGTGGAAGGATCTCGCTTTGTTAGGTATCATTTTACGTCCGGGTCAAGACCCCCCTATTGTTTTAGGAGATCTACCATCTGATGTTTTGTCTATTTCCAATCAGATTTCCATCATTGACAGGTTTGCACAACTATTTCCTAATGTGTTCAAAAATTGTGTGGGTACTGTTAAGGGGTTTGAACATTCTATAATTTTGAAGAAACATGCTATCCCGGTTGTACACAAAGTAAGGCCAATTCCTATTAGTGTCAGAGAGGATTTAAAAACGCTTTTATCTAACCTACAAATGGAAGGTATCATTGCCCCAATAGATGCCTCCGAATGGGTTTCTCCAGTAGTTTTACGGAAGAAGAAAACTGGCGACCTCAGGTTGTGTGTTGACCTTAGATCCCTCAACCAGAACATTCTTGTAGACTGTCACCCGTTACCACACATTCATGAAATGCTAGCAAACATTGGTAAGTCTAAATTCTTTTCTACGATAGATCTACATTCAGCTTACCATCAGATTCATTTATCGTCCACTTCTCAACCACTTACTACGTTTGTAACACCATTCGGTGCTTTTAAATATCTGAGATTACCGTTTGGTTTAGCATCGGCTGCAAGTGTGTTCCAAAAGCTCATGGACAGCCTATTTGGTGATTTGCAACAAGTCCAGGCATTCCAAGACGATATTTTGGTCCACACAGAGTCTGAAGAGGAACACACAGCTATCCTTAATAAAGTTTTCACTATATTGCAAAACACAGGTATGACTGTCAAGGCCAGTAAATGCAAGTTACTAGTCCACGAGGTTGAATATTTGGGTCACCTCATTTCCAACGAAGGCATCAGACCCAAATTTTGTAATGCTGAAGCTATAAGGAATGCCCCTCCTCCAACAGACAAAGACGCGTTGCGTTCTTTTCTTGGCCTTTGTGAATATTACGCTAGGTTCGTTCCTGGTTACGCACAAATTGTCCAGCCATTGAGGGCCTTACTCAAGAAAGGTTCAAAATTCACATGGGATGACACACTCCAAGAGTGTTTTAATCAAGTCAAACTGTTAGTCATTAATGCACCTGCACTACACCCTTTTGTACCAAATGCCAAACCTTTCATGTGTGTAGATGCTAGTCAAAAAGGTCTTGGGGCGGTGTTTGGCCAGTGGGTGGATGGCAAGGAGAGTACTATTGCTTTTGCATCCCGAGCTTTAACACCTACTGAAACAAACTATAGCACTATTGAACGGGAAGCACTAGCTATAGTATGGGCCACTGAAAAGTTTAAAACATATATTTGGGGTATATCGTGTGAAATTTTTACAGACCATAAACCATTGGTTTCTTTGTTATCTGGTAATGGCTTAGGCAAGTCGTCTGCCAGATTGGTTAGATTACTTTCCAAACTTCAAGAGTATAACCTCATTGTCAAATACATTCAAGGTGGGAAAAATGTACGGGCAGATTGTTTATCTCGCATTCCTCTTCCTGATGCAAGCGAAGGCGAGAACAATTGCTCAAAAGATTGTGTAGTTGGTTTAGTTGATGCTGTTGCTACTTGCTCCAACAAGATCTCACAGGATGAATGGACATCTGCTATGTCTAAAGATAAATCTTTGGAGAAGGTTGAAATTTTCATTAAAACTAGTTGGCCAAATCTTAAGAAATTAGACAATGAGCTTAGGTCTTATGCACAAGTCAGTGAAGAACTTTCATTTGATAATGGAGTTTGTCTTAGGAATGGGCTTTTCATTCCTCCAACGGATTTACGTGATAAACTTATTAATTTCGCACACGAGGGCCATTTGGGCATTTCAGCGACATGTAAGAAACTAAGGAGTATTTATTGGTGGCCTAGTTTAGACACACAAGTAAGAACATTCATTGAGAACTGTCCGGTTTGTGTTGTTTCGGACAAACATTGGAAGTTGCATAGTAAGCCTTTATACCCAGTCCCATTTCCAAACCTCCCTTGGGATAAAATTGCCATTGATTTTTCAGGTCCTTTTTCTTTACTTCCTGCAGAGAAAAGGTACTGTATTGTTGCAATTGATTATCACTCTAAATGGATTTATTATTCCTTTGTGGATGCCCAAAATTCAAATTCGGTTGTTTTGTTTTTGAAAAATATTTTTAAGATTGAAGGCAATCCAAATTATGTAGTTACTGACAATGGACAACATTTTCTTTCAAATCAGGTTGCTGAATTTTTACATAGCAATGATATACAACATCTCAAAGTTGCTTTGTATTGCCCGGCTTCAAATGGCCTTGTAGAGAGGGCTAACCGTTTCATAAAAGAAGGTGTACAAACTGCTTTGGCTTCTAATGTTGATGTAGGCGTTTTCATACAAAACAAAGTTTGGGCATACCTCAACACACCCCATTCTACTACCAATGTCACCCCGTTTAAAGCTCTCAGAGGTAGAGAAGCTAAGTCAAACTTGATGCCTAATTGGTTTAACAATTTGGCTGCTGGTTCTGATTTGGAGAAAAGAAGGAACATGCCAATTGATCGTCACATAACTAGAGAAACTGTGTCTAGGAAACAACTTGTACAAAAACAGTGTCATGATAAAGCTTCAAGGTTTTTAGTTGATTTTAAACCTGGTGATTGGGTTTTAATTAAAAAACCGTTTAGAGTTTGCAAGGGACAGTCCAAATTTTCTTTACCTGTTAGAGTCATTAAAGTTAGCAAACCGTCACTGTTCTTAGGAAATGGAGGGTGGTGGAGTAAGAATAGTGTGGTCAAAATCTCTGAACCTCAAGTTAATATCTTCAACAGAGTGTATACTAACAGGAATGTTGATGATGTCTCTGATTTCTCTTTTGGTCCTGATTTTGGAAATGTTCTTTCTACTCCAAGTTCGTATGTAGATTCTAGTTCGTATGTAGATTTTTCACCTGTTTCAGATGCTGCTTCTCCGGCACCTGATCTGAATGCACGTCATCATCGTGTTTGTAGGCCACCTGTAAAATTGAAAGATTATGTTTTATATTAACTATGTTGTTGTTTTTCTGCTAGTAGTTTTTGTTTCGCTATAATGGGGGGGGGGTATGTAGTATGCTGTATCTGTACCTTTAAGTGCAGAACCCTGTAGGTTAGAATTATCGTGTTAGAATTATCGTATGTCATGCTTTCCACTGTGTGTGTTCTATGGTTCTACGTGCTCGTCAGATGTATTTCACTTGGCTGAGTTACGGCGGTGTTCCTGTGCCGTGAGCTCTTTATGTTTTTTACTTATGGAATAAATCTCCGTTTTGGTAACTCTTCCTGGCTTTGGATTCGTGTGATGCCAGCACGCCACAATTCCAAACAGAGCACCATGCACTTTCTAATATTTCGTGATTATTATTCCCATCCTAGATGTGCTTATTTAAAACCACTGCTTAAAAAATATACTGTTAGAACAACTAATGCTGCTATGAACCTACTAATTGCACTAAAAGACCCCAAGATCTGTTGTTATGTCGCAACATTCCTTTTAAATTCAATTTATCTGAGAAAAAGTATCATGTTTTTTTAACAGATTTATAACCAAAATTAATGTAACTAATCAAATATACTATGTCTGTGTTATTGGTTTTACTTGTTTGCATACATATATTGGTTGCTTTTCAGGATGTTATACATAGTGAATAAAGCTTGCTGAACTGGACTGACTGTGACACACAATTTCTTTTTTAAGTGTGCAGGATGTGTGTATCACTGTGTACCTAATATGAAATTGGCTGTAAAGAGTGTAAGTCACAGCTTTCCTAGCAATAACCCAAGCTAACCTTGGTTAACAGCAACTGTGGTATAGAGGGCTGTGCAGACGGCACTGGAACAATGCTGATAACTGGTGAGTACCTCAGTTCTCTAGTCATCCCCAATTTGTAGTAACAAGGACACTGTAGTAGTAACTAGAAGTCGTTTATTCCAGATACAAGGGGAAAAGCAAGTAGTAGGACTTCTCTACAAGGAGTCTCCATCCAATTGTCAACCAGCTAGTTCCAAAGAGGAACTATACTATGTCATAATGCATATCTTCCTTGCTAAGAAACCAAACACCTGTCGATAAGTACAGAGTGATCTGTCATGGGAGGGTGGACTGTGTCTTGAGTCTGTCATTGTAGTGTCAGGCTTGACTTTCTCTCAGTGTTATTTTAAGATTTTTAGACACTCTGGGCAAAACAGATTTTAGGTCTCCTGTACAGAACACATTTGAATTTGATTGCCTATTCCAGCTAATTTAAGCCAGCATGATGCCAAACAATACTGAATTATATGTTAAACTTCAACAGGCTCACTGTAAAGTTGGTGCAGACGTGGGAATAAGCTGAGGCAAGAGTAAATCCTTTTCTTATACTTTTATTCAAGTAGTAGGAGCACACAGAACGCGTCCAAGTCCAGTGCCAACCTGTCTCTGACTGCTTAGCAGTCGGTTTCAGAACGCACCCGACGTGTACACTGTCATGGGTGCAATAAATCCAGGAACTCAAAGCAGGTAAAATATAACCGGATTTATTTCAAGTTACTACATCACCCACGACGTCAGCAACCGAACAGCAGCGATCCTAACAACAACTGGCTGAGTCAGTTAGAATCCCCGCTGATCGTTCTCAGCCCGCATGGGTGTACATTCAAACCATAACATTGATAGACTTGGCCCTTTTTGCAGGGTCATCCCAGAACTTTTTGCCTCCCTCCTGTATTGTTTTAGGTTGAGCCAAGCGCAGATTACCTTTTGGAATCGGTCTGCCCTTTTGAAACACTCGTGCTTGTGGCAGCTTCCACCTTGCGGGAGCAAGCAGCGTCACGCAGGGACCATCTGTTTTCAATTAGCGTGGCCGCACGTGCTGTGTGCCATCTGTTCGGTTTCCTATTTCAAAGGTTCGCGTTCACTTTGTGGCCGTGCAGCCGCGCACTGTTTTGTTTAATTGCTTTTGTCCTGCCTGACCCGCTCTTCGGCAAAACGCTTTGGTGCCAATTACGATCCGGTAAAAACCGGGTACGAACCGTCGGACGGAGCAAATTCTCTGTCCGACGCGTACCCGGTCGTCAAAATGTACAAACATGGAATTACGATTCGCACGGGAACACCATTTCCGTACGAATCGTAAAAAACCCCGACCGAACAAAATAAACCTACAAATGGGATCCGGGAAAGCACCGACCTGACGTCGGGACGCTCGCAGCCTGCCATTCACGAACCAGGAATTACGATTCGCACCGACGTCATCCCGCACGGTGAATATTTTCCAGCAGCCAAAAACTGCCGGGAAATCAGGACGAGGCGAACAAGGACTACCAGTACGCGACGGACAGACAGGACGACGCGAACAAGGAGGACCAGTACGCGACGGACAGACAGGACGACGCGAACAAGGAGGACCAGTACGCGACGGACACACAGGACGACGCGAACAAGGAGGACCAGTACGTGACGGACAGACAGGACGACGCGAACAAGGAGGACCCGTACGCGACGGACAGACATGGACCCGAACCTACGTGTCATCCCGGCCCTCATAGCAGTCGACCTCCTCTACAGGTTCGGACGCAGACGCCGCAGAAGGTCAGAACAACTAAGGGAGGGGGGAAAGTGGGGTGGGGTGGGGGTGGCAGGACCAGGGCAGGCCACAAACCCCCCACCAAAGTCACACAGCACACATGCCCTGGACATACCTGACTCCCATGCCCTGGTCACTACGAGGGGGTGGGGGCGTGTCCAGCTAAGCTAGCGACCGCCACAACGGAAGTCCGTCACGACGCGAACCGGCAACACAACCAGACATGTACGTCCCGTACCCACGCCTGAAGAGCGTGGGTACGAGTCGTACCACGCCCACACCCACGTCACCCCAACAATGGCGGGACGGCTCGTACCCACGTGGCAAAGGCCTGGGTACGGGCCGCACAAGCATCACATAGCGTGGGGACGGATATGTACGGACCCTACCCCCACCCGCGTATGTATGGAGCGTACCCCCATCCCAACAGTGTAAGTACAACCCGTACCCACACCCGTGTACGTATGGAGCGTACCCCCACCCCAACAGTGTAAGTACGACCCGTACCCTCACCTCGAATGCATGGAGCGTACCCCCACCCCAACAGTGTAAGTACGACCCGTACCCTCACCCGCGTACGTATGGAGCGTACCCCCACCCCAACAGTGTAAGTACGACCCGTACCCACACCCGCGTACGTATGGAGCGTACCCCCACCCCAACAGTGTAAGTATGACCCGTACCCTCACCTCGAATGCATGGAGCGTACCCCCACCCCAACAGTGTAAGTACGACCCGTACCCTCACCCGCGTACATATGGAGCGTACCCCCACCCCAACAGTGTAAGTACGACCCCCACCCCGTATGCATGGAGCGTACCCCCACCCCAACAGTGTAAGTACGACCCGTACCGCCATCCGCATACGTATTGAGCGTACCGCCACCACAACAGTGTAAGTACGACCCGTACCCACACCCGCGTACGTATGGAGCGTACCCCCACCCCAACAGTGTAAGTACGACCCCTACCCTCACCTCAAATGCATGGAGCGTACCCCCACCCCAACAGTGTAAGTACGACCCGTACCCCCACCCACGTACGTATGGAGCGTACCCCCACCCCAACAGTGTAAGTACGACCCCTACCCCCACCCCGTATGCATGGAGCGTACCCCCACCCCAACAGTGTAAGTACGACCCGTACCCTCACCTCGAATGCATGGAGCGTACCCCCACCCCAACAGTATAAGTACGACACGTACCCCCACCTCGAATGCATGGAGCGTACTCCCACCCCAACAGTGTAAGTACGACACGTACCCCCACCTCGAATGCATGGAGCGTACCCACATCCGTGCATGTCATGAGCGTACATATTGTGAAATTGGAGAGGTGGGTGCAGAGTCCTCCCAGCAGTGCCCTGAGACAGGAAGGGTGGGTGCAGAGTCCTCCCAGCAGTGCCCTGAGACAGGAGGGGTGGGGGCCTATCACTCCCAGCAGTGCCCTGAGACAGGAGGGGTGGGTGCAGAGTCCTCCCAGCAGTGCCCTGAGACAGGAGGTGTGGGTGCAGAGTCCTCCCAGCAGTGCCCTGAGACAGGAGGGGTCGGTGCCTATCACTCCCAGCAGTGCCCAGACACAGGAGGGGTGGGTGCAGATTCCTCCCAGCAGTGCCCAGACATAGGAGGGGTGGGTGCCTATCACTCCAAGCAGTGCCCAGACACAGGAGGTGTGGGTGCAGAGTCCTCCCAGCAGTGCCAAGACACAGGAGGGGTGGGTGCAGAGTCCTCCCAGCAGTGCCCAGATATAGGAGGGGTGGGTGCCTATCACTCCAAGCAGTGCCCAGACACAGGAGGGGTGTGTGCCTATCACTCCCAGCAGTGCCCAGACACAGGAGGTGTGGGTGCAGAGTCCTCCCAGCAGTGCCCTGAGACAGGAGGGGTGGGGGCCTATCACTCCCAGCAGTGCCCTGAGACAGGAGGTGTGGGTGCAGAGTCCTCCCAGCAGTGCCCTGAGACAGGAGGGGTGGGTGCAGAGTCCTCCCAGCAGTGCCCAGACACAGGAGGGGTGGGGGCCTATCACTCCCAGCAGTGCCCTGAGACAGGAGGTGTGGGTGCAGAGTCCTCCCAGCAGTGCCCTGAGACAGGAGGGGTGGGGGCCTATCACTCCCAGCAGTGCCCTGAGACAGGAGGGGTGGGTGCAGAGTCCTCCCAGCAGTGCCCTGAGACAGGAGGGGTGGGTGCAGAGTCCTCCCAGCAGTGCCCAGACACAGGAGGGGTGGGGGCCTATCACTCCCAGCAGTGCCCTGAGACAGGAGGTGTGGGTGCAGAGTCCTCCCAGCAGTGCCCTGAGACAGGAGGGGTGTATGTCCAGGCAAACATCACACACTGGCCAGTCCTAGCAAGGAGATATCAGGTCTTGACATGTCGGACATGCCCGCACCACCCACCCCCTACATGAGACAAATCTATGGAGACACAGGAAGAACGTACATCTCTTAGTCAGGGTGAAATACACATGTGATGCAAAACTTCTATATTGCACACAAACTACCCAAGGTGCGGCTGTACAAATTATCATGTACAAATGGGCAGCATCAGATGATTGCAACAAGACACAAAGGCAATGGCCACCGTGAGTATGTAATAGGAAAATCAGGTCAGGCTGTACAGTGGACACTTGTAATACATCGCACGTCAATATACATGTTGCCAGGGGACAATGGCACAGAGCACAACCTATGCTGTAGACCCAGAGATTGTCGACATTCTCGGATTACACACATGATACCTAGGAAAAGATGCCCCTGGGGACAGTAGTGGCCACACAACTCCATGCTCCTGAATGGGAATGACTGCAACACACGCTAACATCCCTGCACTATGCCTAACGCACACTCATGCACATCATGTCACAGGCCACCACATGGGACATGCCTGCTGGAAGGCCTGGCACTCGAGAGATTAACTCCCATGTCTGGACTCAGCATTAGTGCCAACTGACATGGAACCCACAAGTCCAGAACTGGACAGGGCACAGGCAAGGTCACAAAACCTGTTACACACCACCCCCACACATGATGCTGCAGGCATTGTACACTTGTAGAAGGTGTCAGGCTACATAACCTTGTGATGGAGTGACTACACACAGACCAGGGAACACATTGCAAGGAGGGGAAGGGAGGCAGGAGATATCCTGCCAGCGTTTCCTCACCTGGGACAGGCGCCGCTTCCGACCATCCGCACTCCTCACGGCGCTGACGGCGTCCAGCCATATCTGCTCCTTGGCAGAGGCGTCTACCTGTGAGGATGAACAAGTGACACTACATCAATACACCTTGCACATGTCACGGGGACACAGATTAGAACACATTTGCTGTTTACAACAAGGCATAGTGTGCATCCAACGCATTGCAACTTTGTCATAGGGACATGATCCTGTGGGGGAAGGCCAATAGCTGTACGTGCCATTGAAAGGACACAGGTGGAATTAGGGCAACTACACAATCAATGAGCCAGGCTCACACTGTGCATCACACCCACCCCTCCTGTCTCAGGGCACTGCTGGGAGGACTCTGCACCCACCCCTCCTGTCTCAAGGCACTGCTGGGAGGACTCTGCACCCACCCCTCCTGTCTCAGGGCACTGCTGGGAGTGATAGGCCCCCACCCCTCCTGTCTCAGGGCACTGCTGGGAGGACTCTGCACCCACCCCTCCTGTCTCAGGGCACTGCTGGGAGGACTCTGCACCCACCCTCCTGTCTCAGGGCACTGCTGGGAGTGATAGGCCCCCACCCCTCCTGTCTCAGGGCACTGCTGGGAGGACTCTGCACCCACCCCTCCTGTCTCAGGGCACTGCTGGGAGGACTCCGCACCCACCCTCCTGTCTCAGGGCACTGCTGGGAGACATCAGGCATTCCCCCCCTGGGACCCCCCCTACAGTACATAGCATGTGTGTCACACCTGGACACGATGGCAGAAGTCACAGTCACAAAAAAGGGACACAGTCTGTGGCAGTGGACACTGCACTCACCTGATAACCTGGTCGCCCATACAGCATGGGGTACCGTGGGAGGATCACATCCACCAAAGCCATGTTCTCCTCCAGGGTGAATGGCTGTGACCTCTCCACAGCCCTTGACATGGTTCCAGGGAATCAGTAGCAGCAGCTGGGTCATGGAATACAGAGATGTGCAGGCATGTGCTCCCTCATGGGACCTGGCTGCCTTATATCTGCCTTGCTGGCCCATCTCATGCACAGGAGTACAGAGTGATTGGTCACTCACATTTGCATCCTATGTTTCCTCCAATCCCTTCAAACCTAGCAGTCTGTGGGTTCTCTATCGGTTTCATTCTCCTGCATGATGTCAGCCCCACAAACACATTGCAACAAAGTAGAAGAATTCCAACTGACTTCTGCTGTGCACCTCCCAGAACAAATTCGAAATTTGAACTTGTTCTCCATGACAACCAGCATGCATGTAGGCCTTAATACTTGTCCCTCATGTGTCCCCTATGTAATTTGGAGCGTCACACACAGGTACGGTGCGTTTCGGGGCCCTAGGGCACCCCAAATGCATTGCAACGGCCCGCACACGCGTGCCTACGTTCACTATCACTATGGGTGTCCTCGCGTATGCGTACTCGTAGTGGTACGGGCCGTACACACGCCTGTACGCTCCCTATCACTATGGGTGTCCTCGCGTATGCGTACTCGTAGTGGTACGGGCCGTACACACGCCTGTATGCTCCCTATCACTATGGGTGTCCTCGCGTATGCGTACTCGTAGTGGTACGGGCCGTGCACACGCCTGTACGCTCCCTATCACTATGGGTGTCCTCGCGTATGCGTACTCGTAGTGGTACGGGCCGTACACACGCATGTACGCTCACTACCACTACGAGTACGCATACGCGAGGACACCCATAGTGATAGGGAGCGTACAGGCGTGTGTACGGTCCGTACCACTACGAGTACGCATACGCAAGAACACCCATAGTGGTAGGGCCGTACGCACGCCTGTACGCTCCCTATCACTATGGGTGTCCTCGCGTATGCGTACTCGTAGTGATAGTGAGAGTACATGCGTGTGTACGGCCCGTACCACTACGAGTACGCATACGCGAGGACACCCATAGTGATAGGGAGCGTACAGGCGTGTGTACGGCCCGTACCACTACGAGTACGCATACGCGAGGACACCCATAGTGATAGGGAGCGTACAGGCGTGCGTACGGCCATACCACTATGGGTGTTCTTGCGTATGCGTACTCGTAGTGGTACGGACCGTACAAATGCCTGTACGCTCGCCATCACGATGGGTACACATACGGCAGCACTCCCATAGTGATATGGGAACGTACACAGGCCCTCTTAGCAGCAGTACGGCTGTTTTCACACATCACAGTGGTGATAGGCGGCACACAGGTAGGAATAGGGCGGACATACTTGTCCATGGATGGACATACTTGTCCATGGATGGACATACTTGTCCAGGAATGGACATCAAGGCATCGTCTGTGCATTACTACATGTGTGGGGCACAGGTGTGACAGGCTGTGATGTGGAACATCACTCCTGAGTGGAGAAGGCACCAGATGTATGATGAGATGTGTACAGATGTACTGTGTGACGGTGCAATGTGTGCCAGGCATGCCCTGGACTCCTTTGACATGTGTGCATGTCGTACTGCACACTTGGGGTGAGCGTCACTGCCATGGCACGGACACCAACACACGGAAGTGTCCCCTGATGCCCGGTACAGGGGTTACCACACCTGCCTTGTCACTACCCACGGTGCACAATGTGACAATGTCATGTATGTGTGGGGGCTTCCCATCAGGTTGATGTTGGAGCACCCTCAAAAGCTGCAGCTGTTGCAGCAACCAACATGTGTCTGTGTGTCGATTGACATTGCACACTGTTCCGCACACCATGCCACATGTGGTATCGGATGTGAGGTGCACATGTATGCATGGGACACGGAGTAGCGTGACAAGGACATGTCTGCATCCTCACAATGATTGTGTGGTGAGTCATGACATGTGCACCTTCATGGCAAGGTGTGTGGGCTGTCCTAGTGTAATGTCATGTGACCTGTGGCTCTAGTATTCCGCTACCAGTCTCTGCAATCGGCATCCTACTTCTGCTGATGTGTGGGCGTATGTCACTCCTGTCTTGCGTCTGGCTGTTCACTTGCACTGGGACACAGCTATTCCCATGGCATGGCATGGGGAGGTTCTCAATCTCCGTGTGTAGCTGGCTCTTGGTTGGAGTGTCACCTGGCAGCCATACGTGTCCTGGGCATGTAGCACATACCTGACTCCCTATGTAGCATATGTGTATTGACAGATTTACATGTGCTCAGTACATATGAATTGTTGTCGTAGTGCACTCACTCTTCCTTGTCACTTCCTAATTATTGCAGAGCACCGCCTCTTGCCCGACCAATTCCGGACTTGGCTGCCATGCAGGAGAATGACAGCATCCGTTGCTACCGCTTCCCCCAACCGTTGATTCTGGAGTTGACGGCGAGACTGGCACCACACCTGCAACCGCAGCACAGGTATCCTACGGCACTGACACCCCAGCTGAAGGTAATGGCTGCCCTACATTTTCTTGCCACGGGTACCTTTCAATATACCATAGCTCATGTTGGTGGCATGTCCCAGAGCATGTTCTGCCGTGTGCTGCATGATTTCTTAGAGGCCATGTTGATTCACCTGGATGACTTCATCAAGTTCCCAACCCCTGAACAATTGACTGCGGTCAAGCGTGGATTCTATGCCCTGGGAGGGATGCCCCATGTCATTGGGTCCATAGATGGGACACATGTAGCTTTGGTACCACCAAACGCATGGGAGGTAGCGTACCGCAATCGGAAGCACTACCACTCCATCAATGCCCTTGTGGTGTGTCAGTCCAACATGGTGATTTCACATGTCTGTGCTCGTTTTCCAGGATCAGCACACGATGCCTACATCATGAGGCGTAGCAGGATGCCTGAAATGATGATGCAGCTGCGCAACGAAAGAGCATGTGTTGTTGGTGGGTACAGTCTCTCTGTCCTGTATTTTGCATTGCCTACCAGCACGACCGCTTCACCAGTTCTAACGATGTCCATGTGCTTCCCATGTAGGGGACGCTGGCTATCCCAACATGCCTTGGCTGCTCACACCTCTCCGCAACCCCATCACGCCGGCCCAGCTCCGCTACAACACCGCCCATGGCCGGACAAGGCGAGTGATAGAGAGGACGTTTGGCCTGCTGAAGAGCCGCTTTCGGTGCCTCCACAAGACCGGCGGCGCCCTCCCATATGCCCCTGCGAAGGTCTGCAAAATCTTCATGGTCTGCTGTATCCTGCACAACATGGCAGTTGAGAAAGCTGTGCCACTCATCCTGGATCAAGATGACGAGGACCATCCACCCGTGGAGGACGAAGGGCTTGGCAATGGGGCTAGTGATGTGGAGGATGTGGAGCCGCAAGAGGACATACGGACTCGGCTCATACGCGACTTCTTTGCTTAGTGGTGAGTACCAGTGTCTGAGTGTGCACGCATTGGTCACCCGTGTGGCATGTGTTGTGTGTGTCCACCTGCATGTATGGCACGTGAGTCAGAGGTGTGTGTGGGTGTGTCACTGGAGTGATGGTGGCAGTGATGGTTGTATTTCCCCAGTCATAATTGTGACCTAGCATGTTGTCATCCATACATGTGTCGAGTAAATGCACATGCAAGTGGCTGTTCTTTTTGTGGCTGACTTCTTGTGTGTCTCTCTTCCCCAGGTAATTGCGCATGCCGTCTGCTGGTTGCATTGTTGTGGCACTGCTATTCCTCATGGACACGTAATCGTGGGCTGACTCAGCGTTACAGGCACGGACACGTTTGGAAGTCTCCATAGGGTAAGGGATGCATCAGGGGTGTATTGGGTGTGGCAGTTGTTCACGATGTATGCACACTGCCCCTGGCGATGTTTGGTTCCTCTGCAGCCATGTAGCATCACCATGGGACACGACATGCAGCTGTGTACACCTGAATAGATGGTCTGACTGGTTGACAGTCATCAGTGATGGGATAGTGGATTGTGATGATGGCATCAATGTGTGTGACACTGCCCTCGGACACATACGGTTAGCATTGGCTTGACATGGTGTGGGACTTCCACATCAGCGGATCAATGGTGTATGGCAGGCTCTCCGTGAGCAGCTGTGGGTGTTTAGCTGTTAGCCGACAATTGTGTGCCAGTTCCATGGCTAACACGCATTTGTGCTGCAGAAGGGGGGTGCCAGTGTTGGACCCACATGTTACTCCACAAGATGTGTTCATGTGTACTTCAAGTTGCCTCTGCAATCCCGAAAACATGACTAATAAAGGTGTCCCTATGCCTCCAAGGTGCCTCTTCTCAGTCAATGCTGGTGTGTTGCCACGGTGCATCCAGCATGTCTGGCATGGTTTTCCCTGATTGTAGCTATGTGTCAATGTGTCGAGTAGCAAGATGCAAGCTGTGTGTGTGGGCTGAGACTGTGTTTTGGGCATGATGTCCATGACTGTGTGGGTATTGTGACATGTGCCATCCCCATGCATCCAACGTTGGCCAGGCCCCCATTCTCTGCATCCACCGGACTCAAGCTTGCAGGACATGGTTCTGCCACCTGTCTACACATACCTGCGTGCCCCCCAGGACACTCCACATGATCCCTGACCTCTGCGCATGACTGTTGCTGTACTCAATGTGTCTGTCAGCACGGTTGTGCGGCCACCCCCTCAGCTGGTTGGGCCCATCACGGGTGTGTATGGTGCTCCATGTCTGTCTTGCCTAATACACTGCGACCCGTGTGTCCTGTGCCAGACTCAGGCCCCAGGGTGTGGATGGTTGAAGTCAAAAGAGAACTCAGGCATGTTTAGACTTTACAACACACATGTAAGGTAATAATGCAACCAGCAGGCATCTTCTCTTCATAGTGTGACTTATTATTTGGGGGGGGGGGGATAAAGTGAGGGGCTTTCCGGGAGTTTGGAATCCAAAGTTCAGTAGGGGAGTTGGTGTCCTTGCCATTGGAAATCCTCAGAGTCCATGCCACAGTCTTTGTCAACATTGGTCAGACAGTGACCAGCAGGGCCATGTGGCAGAGAATGTCTCTTGATGCTGTGATGCTGTTGCTCCAGTGGGCCAGGTGCCAGGCCAGGTGTCCTGGGAGATGGTGATGTTGCGCCGACCCTCACGGTCTTTTCCGTGGACGACCCGCCCTCCTGCGGGGACCCTCAGAAGCAGGCCGTGACGACGTCTGGGATGCTCCATCGGATGTTTCCTCCTCCTCCTCCTGCTCCCTCCCTGTGGGTGGTGATGTTCTCCGCCTTCTGGCACAGGGAGGGTTGGCCATGTTGTCGGCCATCCGACGGAGTGTATTGTGAATTCCCGTGTACGCCGTCACGAGCTCAGCCTGTCCGTCCTCCATCCTCCGTTGGTGTTGCAGTAGACAGGCATGTAGCTCCGCATGTTGCTGGGCCTGCTGGGTCTTGATCCCCTCGAGGACGGACACAACCTGGGCCAGGCCCGTGGTGTCCTGCCGGTATGTGTCCAGGATGTTACGGACATGGGAAAATACCGGTTCCCCAGCCAACTGGTCAGGCTCGCGCCTCCGCCGTCCTCCACTCCCACCACCCCTGCCCACTTGCACCTGGCCTGCCCTTGTGGGTACATCGGGTCTCCGGGACCCCTGAGGGGTGGCATTGGCGTTGTCGCCTGCCTCCTCCTGGGTGCCCGGGACACCGTGTCCCTCCTGGCCAGCCTGGCTGCATTGTGGTGGTGGGGCAGGGATCCTGGGTGTCTCCTGGGATGTGGCAGGAGTGGGGGTGGTGGTTGGCACAGTTGTACCTGACGCAGGTGCTGCAGGTTGTTGGACACCAGAGGGGCCAGGTCGGTCGGGGTCGTCCACAGAGTGGTGAGAGTCGTCGCTGCCGGTGGGATCATGCTCCCGCAGATCCGGGTCCTGTGAGTCTTCCCCCCCAGTGTTGGGGGGTGAACCACGACGTTGACCTGTGTGTGAGAGAGACAAGGTTAATTTTGGTCCATGCAACATCCATGTTTCATCAGTTTCAAAGTTGGCACTTTTCCTCTTGGAATTAGAATCAGTCTTGCATTCCACTCACAGTGCACTTGTGCATGGGTGTGTCCCTTGGGCACCACTTTGGCCCCTTTAACTATGTGTGGCACAGTCTTACTTGCTGCGTCAAGTGTGACTGCAGTCAGCAGTGGAGTGGGCAGGTGTGGCGAGCCATGCATTGGCGCCTTCCGTGTAGCACTGTACATGTGCACATGGAGTGGATCCACACACTTATATGATGCAGGTAGCTGTCGTTCTGCTCGTGAACAGGTTGTGACATGGCCCTGTGTTTTGCCATGGAGAAGAGGGGGGGTTCTGGCACTGGCCACCCTTGGCTACATGCACGCAGTCTACCTGCTGACGAGCAGACATTCCCACACACCACACGGCTGATTTGCTCTCCCTGTGTCTCCCTCCCTCTCTGTCCCCCTCTCCCTCCCTCTCTGTCCCCCTCTCCCTCCTTCTCTGTCCCACTCTCCCTCCTTCTCTGTCCCCCTTTCCCTCCCTCTCTGTCCCCCTCTCCCTCCTTCTCTGTCCCCCTCTCCCTCCTTCTCTGTCCCCCTCTCCCTCCTTCTCTGTCCCCCTTTCCCTCCCTCTCTGTCCCCCTCTCCCTCCCTCTGTGTGTCACCCTCTGTCACCTCAGCCCAGCTTCCTAGACACACACTTTTTCCAGTCCTTTGAATGGCCCTTGGCTTGTTGATGTGAGTTTGTTTCTGATCTCCAGGCACCCATTGGGTGTAGTGTCTGTGTGTGCGCTGCTGCTGTGGTGGTGTGTGCTGCCACTCTTTGACAGTGTTGGCTGTTCATTAGCTGCTGTCATGTGCAAAACAGTGCCTTCACCCCCATGTGTTGATGCAAGGCGTCCGCCATTTGCTGGCGAGTCTTTCCTGTGTGGGGACACACTGTTTGTCTGGCTGTGACCTGGGCCATATGGGCAGAGGGCATTGTTGTCTGCTTCTGAGTTGCACTATGTGAATTTTGGGGCCCACCCTCCCGCCATCCGGGTTACCGTGTCATGTGTTGGTGTCTTCTGTGGCCTGTGACTTGACATTGTCCAGCTGGGTGCATGGGGCATGGTGGCGGCAGTGGCATGTGCGTGTTCATGGAGTGTGGTTGAGTCATGCGATAGCTTGGGGTGGTTGCGTGCCTGTTTGTGATTTTGGTTGTGGATGACGTTCCCCCCATGTGAGGTGCGTTGTTTGTGTACTCACCCGGGTCTCGGAGTCCTCCTAATCCTTCGACTGCCTACACCGGCTGTATGGCCATCACCTTCTCCTCCCAGGGCTGGTAGTGTACGGGTCTGCGGGAGGGCCCTCCTCCAGTGGCGTTAGCCTGGTTGTGTTCCTCCAGCATCTTGGCTCGGACCCTCCTCCGCAGATCGTACCACCTGGATTGGCATTCCTGCCTGGTCCTTCTGGTGTCCCCAACAGCATTCACAGCATCGATGATGGTCTGCCACATGGCTGTTTTTGCTGCCATGCTGGTGTTTCTGACCAATGTTCCAAAGAGCTGTGGCTCGACTCTGAGGATTTCATCGACAAGAACCTCCAACTCTCGGTTACTGAACTTTGGATTCTTGGTAGTGGGCATGGTGAGGGGTGTGGGTGTGGATGGTGGGGGGTGTGTGTGGGGGGTGTGTGTGGATGGTTGTGGATGTGTGGGTGTGGTTGTGCAGGTGTGTGTGTGTGTGAATGTGATGAGGGGGTGTTTGTGAAGGTGGTTGTGTGAAGGTGTGCAAGTTTAAGGTGTGGTGAAGCTTGTAGTATGGTGCTGTAGGTTGTCTGTGGTGTCTGGCAGCAGTGAGTCTATTGCAAAGGCTCATGGTTTGTGTGTGTGGGCCCTTTTTATTGGTCCATTGGTGGGTGTGGCTGTGTTTGAAGTGTGGGTGGGTGTGTTATAAGGAGTGGTGGTGTATTGGGCCTCTGTTTGTTTTTGGCAGTTGCAGGTCAGTGAATGTGTTATTTTAGTGGTTGTTGGACATGTTTAGTGGCTTTGTGCCATTCGAATGGTCCTGGTTGTGTACGTGCATTTTGAGCGTGTGTACGGTGTGTACATGGGCCATGTGGTTGTACGGTGCTGTCCTTGTGTGTGGCTTGGTACGACTCGTACATGCGGTTGTGATGTTGGGGCCTGGGGTGCGCTCCGTACTTAGGAGGTTGTGTTGGGGGTGCGACTGGAACGTACAGGGGTGTACATAGACGGTGGTACGACACGTACAGGGGTGGGGGTAGGACTCGAACGTACAGGGGTGTAGGTACACGGGGGTACGACACGTACAGGGGTGGGGGTGCGACTGGAACGTACAGGGGTGTACATAGACAGTGGTACGACACGTACAGGGGTGGGGGTAGGACTCGAACGTACAGGGGTGTGGGTACACGGGGGTACGACACGTACAGGGGTGGGGGTACGACTCGAATGTACAGGGGTGTACATACACGGGGGTACGACACATACAGGGGTGGGGGTACGACTCGAACGTACTGGGGTGTACATAGACGGTGGTACGACACGTACAGGGGTGGAGGTGCGACTGGAACGTACTGGGGTGTACATAGACGGTGGTACGACACGTACAGGGGTGGGGGTGCGACTGGAACGTACTGGGGTGTACATAGACGGTGGTACGACACGTACAGGGGTGGGGATGCGACTGGAACGTACTGGGGTGTACATAGACGGTAGTACGACACGTACAGGGGTGGGGGTACGACTCGAACGTACTGGGGTGTACATTGACGGTGGTACGACACGTACAGGGGTGGGGGGTGTACATAGACGGTGGTACGACACGTACAGGGGGGTGTACATAGACGGTGGTACGACACGTACATGGGTGGGGGTACGACTCGAACGTACTGGGGTGTACATTGATGGTGGTACGACACGTACAGGGGTGGGGGTACGACTCGAACGTACAGGGGTGTACATACACGGGTGGGGGTGTACATACACGGGGGTACGTGTCGGACGTACGGGGGTGGGGGGGAGTGTTGGGCGCGTATGCGGGCACATGTCTCCATGGTTGCTATGGGAGTTCGGTGCGGACGGTGTTTTTTCCATACGGTTGTGAGATCGGACGCACGGGATGGATCGTGATTCCTCGGTCGGACTTCACCTTTCACATTTGTACGGTAAATCGTCCGAGGACGTGTCGAACACATTTTCCGACCCGAGGACGTGTGGGAAATCATTCCCGATGCGGTTCGTATGGACTTTTTACCATGCGAATCGTGATTGCCAGTTCGTACGGCACTTGTACGATTCGTACGGTAAAAAGACCGGATACGAGTCGCACGGGGAATTTTTTTACCGGATCGTAATTGGCACCTCTGTGTTTATCCCCACTCGTGTAAAGCAAGAGAATTGTCACCTAATCGAACTCAGTCCAGGGGCAACCTATGGGCATATGTTTTCTATGATAGTTTACATTTTTCGAAACGTGTCTATGCACAAAGGCGAACTTAAATGTTTACTCCTCTCGGCAGAGTTTTATGCAGTGGCCCTGCAGAAAAGCACAAGGGTTGTTTTCTACCATCTAAATCTTGCCTACACACACATTTGCAGAACGCTCCGTTGATCTTTCCAAAGTTTGCTGCAAACAATTCCTTTCAGCTTCGCACACCCGGTGCAGGGCCTGCCACATAGCTGTGCGCACACTTCTTCTGGGTGCTGCTCCAGGACAGGCCGCTGGTTTACAGAGCTAGCCCTTCACTCTGCAGAGTCTCCCTGCGCTCTCTGCCCCAGTGCCTAAATATAGCGCCTCGCGAAATGAAGGCATTCCAGGAATGAACAGTAAAACCCACTGGATCCCACCGCCCCTCAAGCACTCTCCACCCCCTCCCCCCGGTCTGGTTTCAGGCAGCCGTCTGGAACATTTGCTCTTGCCACCGTGAAAGCGCCCCCTAATTTTTATCTTTTCGGGGATTAGGTCATGTTTTGATGATTTCAAAGGATGGGGGGAGGGGTCTGAACATAAAACCAAAACGTTAAGGGAAGATGCACTCTCGATGAACCACCCCTGGACGGTTTAAGGCCCTTACTGATCACATTAATAATCAGATAGTCGCCGCATTGCGCTTTACAATTCAAGCTTTACGCTCTGTAATTGACACATTTATTAGCCAATCGCATTGCTTTAATCGGCTTCAGACAAATGAAAGGGGGAAGTCTCTTCACGTTCCTCACAGATATCAGGCGCTAGTGCACAGCTCGCTGAGTTACCTCCCGCCATTCAAAGCCTTGAGCAAGCCAATGAGAATGGTTCTGGCATCCCTGATGATTTAAACAGGGCCCGGCAGACACCGGAAAGGGACATACACGGTCGTGACTGACCGCTTCCATTTCCCGACAGGTACATCCGCCTCTGCTTAATAAATAGACATTTTCCTTTCAATCCGGCCCCAAATTCCGACACGCCCCACACAACTTCAGCTCTATTTCTTTTCATCCCTCCTGTGGTAACTATCCTTGTAACACTTTTCCCTCTCTCGGTTTAACTCCTTTTCTCTCTTGCTTCCTCTATCTCTATCTCTCGCTCACGCACACACACAAACTTTCTTTCAAAATATCTCTGGCTAAACACTTATAAGATCCCAAAGGCAAGACCTATTGGCTATGCCAATGCTTGTTCTGACCTGTTGTTGGTGGTTTTAGGACTCTGGGCACGTTATCACTGCTGATCAGTGCTAAAGTGCATGTGTTCTCTATGGTAAACTTGGTAAGATTGGTCTACACCTGTTTGGCATATTTAAATTTACCTGTCAGTCCCTTGTACAGTGGTATCTCACATACCCAGGGCCAGTTAATTAAATGCTACTGGTGGGCTTGCAGCGCTGCTTGCGCCACCCACCAAAGTAGCCTTTCAAACCTGCCTCAGGCCTCTGCCACTGCAGGGCCTGCATGTGCAGTTTACTGCTGCTGTGACGTGGCACATAAAGTGGTTGCAACGTCTGTGACTCCCCTTTTACTACATATCAGTCACCCCTAAGGTAGGCCCTAGCTATCCCTATGGGCAGGGTGCGCTGTAGGTAAAAGTTAGGACATGTACCCTAACCGTGTGGAATGTCCTGATAGTGACAAACAGCCTATTTGGTTACTCACTGCTGTGAGGCTGCCCGCTCATAGAGATGCATTGGGGATTCCCTGATATGTGCTTCAGTGGTAATTCCTGACATGAGAGGGATAGCGTGATCAAGTTTGGTATGTTTGGAATAGTGGTGATAAATGCTGCGTATTGGTGTTAGCGGATTTATTATTACTATTTTAGAAATGCCACTTTTAGAAGTAGGCATTTCTGTGTGCTTTGTGACTTTGGTCCTCTGCTAGGATGTATACTGACTGTCTGGCTTTGGAGTGACAGGGGCTGGGGATGTGCAGTGGCTCCAGGGATTCTGGATGAGTCAGCGCTAGGCTGAATAGGCCTGGTCTGCATTGGGAGTGGTGGGAGGAGTAGCCCCTGCACCTGAATAGGGCTGTGCCTGCCTTCCACAATTATGGTTCCGCCCCCTTGTGGTGTGTCTGGGCCAGGGCTTACACTTACAATGGGGAGTGTTGTGCACTGTAATGACATTGTTAAAGTGCACCAGAACTGGTTTAGATTAGGCTCAGAGCTCTCTACCAGAAGAGAACAAAGACTGTTAGTACTATAAATATTGGAGCTGTGACCCCATGTGTGTTGAGCTTGTTGAACTTGTTGAACTACTTCTGGAACTGGACGGAGGTGAGCACACTGCATGGACTGCAGTGTGCCAGGAGGAACTGCCGCTGGGGGCTGACCTGCTGCCCGCTTGGCAGCTGAAGGGACTGTTGATCTATTGAAGAGACCCAGTGCGCTGGCCTGCCTGAGCCTAGTCTCCGGGAATTTACAGGGGCTGTGTGGCTGGCCTTGGAAGAAAGTGAGACAGCGCTGAGGGAGAGCTGCGCTCCTCCTTCCCCCTGTGAGGAGGTGTTCAGTTGTCAACCGCTTCCCTTATGAGTGGAAAAAGTGCGGTGTCCGCACACTAGAAGCGCGTTATGAGCATTACACATTTTGTCTTCTGAGCCCGAGAAGTAGGCTCTTATTTCGAACACGGCGAGAGCAGCCGCGCCGTAATGCAGAAATCAGGCAGAGGATGCCTGGTCGTGGGCGGGGCTCCCGTGAGGAAGAGGAGAGCCCAGGGTGCTGCCTGAGCCTGTTTGTGGGTGAGGCCGGCGGCACGATCGAGACAGAGCCTCCCAGGCTCCGTGTGTATACCGGGAGAAAAAGGAGCCGAGTCAGTGGAAGCTTCGCTCAGTGTGCTGACAGCCATCCAGAAGCCAGGGCCCAACGTTCCCAGGGCCCGAGCGATCCGACCACGGGAGCGGCACTGTGGTGGCACTTCCCTGGAGTGCAAAAGAGAGGGCGCCCACTTGCACATTTCCCACAGCCATCCCGGACAGGCTGCCCCGCTAGTCCTTGGGCCCGTGTCTGTTGGCCGAGGTCCCATTGCGAATCTGTGCGGAGCATTGTTTTTGCTCTATCTGCATATAGGGGCTAGTTGGAAGCCTCGTGTTGGTAGGGGTCAAAGGGATCACCACCACCCCTACGGGGGGAGTACCTGAACGGCCAGGAGGGTTCCTGGTACTTTGTGGGACTACTGGATTGTGGCATCCCTTTTCCCTTGCACATTGCGGATCAAGCTCCGTGAACATGAGTATGCCAAAGGCCTGATATTCACATGTATGGCAGGCTAACTGCCATGGTTGGCACCCGAATGGTGATTTGCATATGTCTAAAGGGGGCATGGGGTATTTATGATAAATGCCCTGCTGTAAGTGTTTACGATGGTGCACTGTGGCTGAGGTTTTGCATAATGTCTTACCAGTAGTTACTGGTCACCCTAACTGACTGTGGTTTAAGTGATTATGATAGTGGCCCGATTGTTATGTTATGTTAACTAATTTGTAAAATGCAACGTATACCCGGAGGTGTCTTGGCGCTGATCCTGTAAGCAACTATGGATGGGAAAAAAAAGCCAAGTCTTCAGACGTTTCCTAAACTGGGATAGGGAAGGAGCTGACCTGAGATTCAGAGGAAGGAGATTCCAGGATGTAGCTGCTCGCACCGTACAGCTGCTACCGCCCCATTTAGATTTTTTAAATCTAATGGGGTTTATTCAGAAGGAGCCTGCAGATCTTAGGTTTCTAGTTGGATATACCATGATAGTGCTTTCTTCAGAAAGGCAGGTCCAGAATCATAGTGAGCCTTATAAGTAAGAGGGGAAGAGGTGTGGCGCCGCGGCCAGGGCAACTGATGCTGGAATCTGGGGCCCACGGCTCGATCCCCGGCACCGGCGGCAGGTCAGCCCAGCACCATGGGACTCTGGGCAATAGCTCGCTTAATCTTCCCGACGGCCCCCAACCCTCCGGGTAACTGTTCGCGCTTTACAAATACTGGATTTTACAAAGGGCCTTATACTTAATTCTGTTTTTGACTCTCAGCCAGTGAAGGTCGTTAAGAGCGGAGGAAACAGAATTGTTCCTAGGCAAATCCAATAAAAGTCTAGCTGCAGAGTTCTGAAAGATTGTGTTGAGCTTGGAGGCAGATGTAGAGGCCATTGCAATAGTCGATATTGGACAATGCCAAGGTAGAAATAACTGATTTCCTGACTGATAAGGGCAGGAAAACTAATATTTTTTTTAGTATTCTCAAGGTATTATAAGAGGAGGAGATCACTGCGCTGATTTGATTGCCTAGGAGTAGGCGATCGTCGAGCCAGATACCTAGACTCTTGGCTTTACTGGTGGGAACAGGAATGAGACCCAACTTGGCTGGCCAGCAAGGAGAAGTCCAGAGAAGGAGGTTGGCCTATTGGTATACAATACCTGTGAAGTCATGACAAATTATGCCTGGTGGCACAGAGTAATGTATGTGATTGTGTTTTTATGGATAATACAAAGCTATTTTTATATAACCTTGTGTGTAGTTTCTTTTGTGGTGTGTCTAGTGTGTCGCTGCTGTGTGAGTGCGTTGCGCAAATGCTTTACACATTGCCTCTGGGATAAGCCTGACTGCTCTGCCAAGCTACCAAGGGGGTGTCCTGACTAGAGTGGTGGGTTCTGCCTGGCTTATGTGCATACCCTAGCCAACCAGAAACCCCATTTCTAATAAACATCAATTATTGGTGTGATTCGGGATCGCAAGGAGCAAATACACTGAACAAGTTGCAAGTCACCCCGTGAGTCACACCACCATACACTACATCACCTTCCCCCTCAACAAAACAAAAATAAGGGAGAAAGAGCAGTAAACATAAAGAACATTATAACATTACATAATCTTTGTATTTGCTGGGCATCTTAGTTTCACTAAACTTAGTACATGCATTATTCGGTGCACTTAGAATCCCATTGACATGTGGCATGGACACTACATTACCCATCGCAGTTTGTACCCATTGCGTCCAATCCAAGTCTGTGACAGTACCTTTCTTATGATTGATAATGAGACAGTCTCACAAGGTTTCTCACATTCCACCACCCTTTGTCTTCCAACATAACTGAACCCTTGCTAACTCTTAATACTTTAGTTGGAGAAGAAAAAATTGACCCTCCCCTTCTCACCGTGACTGTTGTTTTTAATCAACACGTAATAACCAACCTTGGGAACACTATCACACGTTGTGTTGCATCTGCCAGACTGTGCCATTCTGAACTGTTTCTCTTCCACAAGTGGAATGACTTTTTGTTTGACCAACTAACTGACATCAGTATCCTTGATTTTAAGTAGTTCCTTCAACCACGTAGGAAACAAAGAGGAATTAACTCCTCTCCCTCTCAACAACATGAATGGAATGATGCCCGTAGTGCAATGTGGTGTCGCTTTATACTCCAAAACCTTCTGCTTGCGGTATTGTTTCACATCCAACTTGGCCGCTATGGTTATTTGCACACCTTCCTTAATCACCTTGTTCCCTTTCTCTACTAAACCATTGGAAGATGGAGAATAGAGGGCGACACGTAAAAGTTTAACATCATGCTTGCCTAAGATATCAATCATTTCCTTTGACACGAAATGTGACCCATTATCAGTAACCAGAGACCTGGGTGAGCCCTCTGTGGCAAAGGCTTGTTCTAAGAAGTTGATTGCTGGCTCAGTAGATGAGGAGCTCACAAAAGAAAAATATAACCACTTGGAAAAGTAGTCAACTAGTAAGATGGCAAAGAAAGATATGGACCTGAAAAGTCAAGGCCTGCTTTGTCCCAAGGAGAGCTGTGAAGAGGAACTGGATGTAGAGGCGTTTTGTTCAACTTCTAATGCTTGTCAGACAGTAGACATTCAGGACACTTGTGTACCGTGAGCCTCACTTGGTTATCTAAAGCAGGCCATCAATAATGTTCTTAGATACGCATGCACATTTTAGTGGAACCCAAATGCCCGTGGTGTGCTCTAGCAATGATGAAAGGACGTATTTTAGCAGGGGGAAAGTGGAGATCACCTCTCAAGCTCAATCAATTATCCAATGAAAGTTCACTTACAATTTGTGCAAACATTTTTAAATCAACTTGTAAACATCTTATACCCGGCAAACCTTCGACAATGTAATCAGCCTCTTGATTTAGAGTCAAATGTTCCTGAAGCAATTTCATCCATTCATCAGCAGTAAACACGAAATCATCATTTTGCCAAGCATGGTTGGCATCAACCAAAGCAACACATTCAGTTTTCATAATTTTCACACTCATCATCAAAGTCTGGTACAGGCATTCCAGACAAGCAATCAGCTCTGAAGTTGTTACCACCTAACACGTGACTGTTGATGAAGGTGTACTCATGCAATTTAGAGACAAGTCTAGTCAATCTGGTAGACAAAAAGTTGTGAATACCGCCTGAAAAGATAGAAACCAAAGGCTTGTGATCCATGTGTAACTCAAAACACATGCCCCAAACATACATTTTCAATTTTTGAACAGCCCAGATACACGCCAGTGCCTCGCGTTCAATGGCACTATACTGTTCTTCGAAGCTTCTGAGAGATCTGAATGCAAATGCGATGATTTGCTCATTTCACACCAACTCTCTGGCTCAGGACAGCACCTAAACCTAGCAGACTCACATTCACAGTGATGACTAAAGTGCATTCTTCTCTGAATGCAGACAATGATGGAGCCTCTACAATCAAATCCTTTACTTTTTCAAAAGCAATTTGAACCTCTTCAGACCAGATGAATTTCTGACCTTTCCTTTACAGCAACCTGACAGGTTCCACCACAAGAGCATCGCCTGAAACAAAACGTGTGTAGTACTCAGCAAGTCCTAAAAAGGTGGGTGCATTCACTTTCCTTAATGGCGAGCACTAAGAAGATTTTCGGTTTGATGCCAGACTCAGTTATGGTATGTCTAAAATATTCCAACTCTTTGGTGGCAAATGTATTTATTTTTCTGACTGTCGTACCTCTATGCAATAGGATGTACAACACTATGTCAAGAATGTTATTGTGTTCTTCAGGCGAATTGGCAAAAATTAGTATATCATCTTGATAGGCTTGAACACCTTTTATATCCGTGAATAAAATGTCCATTCATTTTTTAAAGACGCTGACAGCTGATACCAGCCCACATGGCAACCTTAAATATTTGTAGGCGCCAAAGAGCGTGACAAAAGCTGTCAGATCATGCAAGGCTCCATCTAGTGCAACTTGGTGGTAGGTCAATCTCAAATCAATAATATAAAACCATTTGGCACTACCCAGGTTGACCAACATCTCTTGTATCATGGGTAAGGGATGACAATCAACTAAAATGTTAGCATTGAGTGTCCTCAAGTCTGCAGAGTGCCTGATCTTGCCTGTCTTTTTTCATGCGACCACCACCGGAGCAACCCATTGCGATGACTCTACAGGCACTATGATGCCTTCTGCATTGGTAAATTTGTAAGTTTGCATAGGGACCTCAATTCCTTGAAAGACAAGTGCAAGTAAGGTGTGAGGTTGAGCTCCTTCACAAGGTCCTGCATGGTATTATTTTCACTAATAGCTGGGTTTATTTGAGTCATTCTAACCTGACAGTTCTAATCCTCTACCCTGACTATAGTGACTTATTTTTCTAAAATTCTAATGGGACTTAAGTAAGGCCCTGACAAGACTTTTAGTATTTTGGAAAAGACCAATCAGAATTCTAAAGGTAATTTTAAGAGTTCTGTTGTGTGATCAGATGGTAACCAAGTAGTCCAACAAATGCAAGTTTGTATCCCACCGCTGATCCACCAATGTAGGAAAGTGGCTCTGTATATACTGTTCCCAAATAGGTACAGTGTGTACAGAGTCCACAACCCCCAGAGGATTGGCAGAGGCTAAAGTTAGATATAACCTTACTCTCTAAAGTGGTAGCTTGGTCGAGCAGTAAGGCAGTATCAGAGGACAGTGTAAAGCATTTGTTGTACACACTCAGTCAGCAAATGGTCTCACACACTCAAGAACTGAACTCTAGGCCAATGGTTAGTATATAAAAATATATGGTTGTTTCATTTTAGAACCAACAATAGGTATCAAAATATACTTTCTCAGAATGAGATGCTTTAGTTAAATACTTTGCAAGAGGCAATTGACTAGGAATGCAATAGTTACAGTTTTGTTGCAATAGGCAACACAATTTCAAACACAATAATACATTGATCCTAGATTCAGTCCTGGGACAGTTCTTGGAAACAAATTAGTAAATACGTTTTAGTTACTGTTGTTATTTTTAAGCATTATTTTGCTATTTTAAAAGTTGACGCAGAAACTTTTTCTAATCAAATTACCAATGTTATCCTATGGGAGGAAATTCACTTAGCAGGTAAGTAGGGTTATGGTTACTTTTTCTAGGTCAGTGTTAGATCCTGGATCCAGCACAAATGTACCACCTGTAAGCAGTTGAGAAACTGCGTTTAAGTTATACAGGCGATTTTTAACGAATATTTATACGTTTGAAAAATCGATAAGAGATTTCACAGAAAAACAGTCAATGGTTTCCTATTGAAGAAAATTCAAATTACGGGTAAAGTATGTTCTCGTTACTTTTGTAATCCAGTGCTGGGCTCCTAGGCTCAGTACTGGGACATCTATCTAAAACAGGTATGTAATTACGTTTTCACAGTTGGTACGATTTTTAAAGAAAATTTGTAGTTTGCAAAAATTGACACTTAGAAGAAATTTCACAGAAAAACAGTCAATGGTTTCCTATGGGAGAAAATTGAGTTAGTGGTAAGTACGGTTGTAAGTACTTTTCAGGGTCAGTGCTGGGAACCAAGATCCAGCACTGGGATCTCTCCTAATAGCAGGTGAGTATTTCCATTTTCGTTACTCAGTTGATTTTAGGTGAATATTTTAAAGTTTAGAAACTCCACATAGAAGAAATTTCAAGAGAAACCTGTCAATGTTACCCTATGGAAGAAAAGTGAGTTATCAGCATTTGGGTAAGTACTCGACTGGCAGAGTTAAGGTTCTGGGCATAGACTCAGGGGTCTCCCAGGGTCAGGTAAGTACTGTTGTTACAGCCTCAGCGGCACAGGGACAACCGGGTGCAGAGTGAGTTAGGCCCAATTTTATCCTATGGGAGGCAGGGGGCCCTTGGTTGGTGGCTGCTGACTAGCAGGCCACGCGGTTTTGGGGGCTGGGCTCCTGGTCACTTGCTCAGGGCAAATGGGGAAGTAGGTAGGAATAGAAGTTGCACTGCCAGGGCCACTGGGGCGGCTGGGTGCAGGGTGCTTTTGAGCCTTAGGGCGCTCAATGGATTGCAATGGAAAAGCTCAAGGACAAACAAAGGCTGCAAGCTCGGGGATGAAGATTCTTCAGGTGTGACCACCACTTCCAGAGGTAAGTTGGGTAATTGGAGGATAGGTAGGTACCCTGGAGTAGCTTAAGCTACGGGTGTAACTTAAGCATTAATACCTTGGAAATATTGGATTACCACCTATCAATAATTCCCCCCACACCTTTTTTTTCGCGCCGTTTTTCTCACGCTGTTTTCTACACCTTTTACGATTCTTTCCCCTATATCACAATTAGAGCTCCCGGTTTTATGGTATTTATTTTTTTGCCATTTCCGTCTGTATTTATCCATATTTATTTCTTGGGCATTTTTTCTGTATTTATCCACATTTATTTTTGCCACAAGCAAAAGACGACGCTACAGCTAGTATTTTTCCACATTTATTTAAATTGACAATGCACACATGCGCTCGGTTGTTATTGGTCAACACTATACATTCATCTGAAAACTTTGCCATTTGCAGAATGTCCCAAATATGCTTAAAAGTGCTATCACAAGCCATTTGTCTCAGAGCCTTGCAGTTTCTGTCATCTGCAGAGTGCCACATCCTCTCCCCCATTGAACACCATACTGCCACACTGAGAGAAACTCACACTACCTTCAGTTGGAACCCAATTGTGCCTCACCAGCGCTAAAGCTGTCCCTGGCCATCACTATGAGGATTGATGTTTTGTGTATGCAGAAGAGAACAAGCATTTGCAATGCAATAGGTCTCGCACTTACGCTAGTTTAAGCTATTGGCATTGTAAATCACAATGCCTTTTATTTACCTGTTTTAAAAACCAAAACATAAATAAAAGGCATTGTCATTTACAATGCCAATAGCTCAAACTCAAGTAAATGCGAGACCTATTGCATTGCAAATGCTTGTTTTTTAAAGTGAGTGCTTCAAGTAGGAGGACAGAAAAACAGACTCAACAAAGAAAAAACTGTGAAAAAAGGTAGTAGAAGCTAATGTGTAGAAAACCAAGGGCATACTCACTCACACGGTAAACGGGGCAAATCAAATGCTGTAAACGTTTGGAGTGAGCACAGCAGTGGTCTCAGGCTTTCCACGCCGCAACCATCAGGGCAATCATATGTCTTCGGAGCCCAGTCCCAGGTGGTGCAACAAAGAAAAGTTGATTTAAAAAAAGGAATGTAAACGAAGAGCAGAGATCAGAAATATTTGGAAATTTTCGAGTCCTGATTACCAAACGTTAAATATATGAGAAACTTTTTTCATGTTTTCCTGAATATCTTAGAAATGGCATTAGGTAAATTAGTCTAAGAATATGCAGATTCTGAAACATCTGAACATGGAGCGTCTCAGAAATAATTCAAAAAGTTTTGCTTTGTCTTTTCTGTACTTTCTCTCCATTCCCCCCTTCCTTCAAGCAGATACTCTCCTTGGAGTGGTTTGTAGGCTCCAAGTTAAAGGAGCTGGTTAGAGTGACATTTCTAGTCAGCAGACTTGCGCGTGCCCAAAAAGAGAGAGAGAGAGAGACACACATTCTCTCTCTCTCTCTATATATATAATTTTTTTTCCAGCTGAGAAGGTGGATGATTGTCCGTGTGCCAATCCAGATGACTTTCTGTTGGTTGGAGTGTTTTGATCTCCATTATGTGTTTTTGCACATTTACGCCCCTACTTTACACCACCGTTTTATTTTGGAAGCAGGCCGTTCCCAGTTTGGTGATTACTGCTTGATTGAAGCTGTATCACTGGAAGGTGTCAATGGGAATAGGTATTTCGCATTGCCTAGGGATTCAAAGAAGATTGTAAACGTAGGGAGGACTTTAGACATGATCTAGTCCGTGATTGGGAGCCATTGTAGAGATATCGGGCTCTGTAATAGGATGACAGCAAAGAAATGCCACCCACGTGCACTGTTTTTGTACTCCTTCTTGGAGTTTTAGATCTGCCCATACACAGTCATGTTAGTAAAAAGCTGAATAGTGAATAGGTTGTCTAGGGTTTGCTAAATAGAGCAACGAACAGACTGCATGGTTCTTGTCTTTATTATGGCGCTTATGTTTTAGTAATAACGCATGAAGCAACTGTACCCAGTGACCGATACCGCTGTGCTCTGGCGCTCTTACGCTTTGAACTATGCGCTGATGTACCACAACTCTGTATGTATTTGGGAAAGTGAACCTCACTTTTAATCGTACTTTTGGATTTAAATGCCAGCTTTCGTGTTCCGAAATTTGCCAGTCTTGAAAGGATATGTGCTTTTAAATGTTCACGGAGGCTCAGGAACCCAGTCCCAGGTGCCCCAGGGTTTAACGCCCTCCCTCAAAGACACTTCCCGGAGCGAGCTGCGTTTGTCCTGTCTCGAACTGACTCACGGACCCACTGGGAAAGCAGGTGCGCAACAATGGTGTGAATAGAGGCTCCTAATGGGACTCTGGCAGGGGCTCTAAAAGGGGCGAAATAACAACAAAGCCTCATTAACAAGCGGTCTTTCAAAGACCTGTGAAGTACTCGGGTGCGGCTGGCAGCTCTGTGTGAGCCCAGGAAGCTGTCTCAGCCCGGGCTGACACGTTTTGTGTTACTGTAGGCAGGTCTGATGGAGCACGTCAGCACAGCAAAATGCACTAGTATTTTCCCGTTTTTATATATAAATACAGACAAAGGAAAACTTGTTTTCCGTCTGTATTTATATGTAAAAATCCGTTAAAACGGAAAACCGGGAGCCCTAATCACAATGCATGGGTGTAAACAAATCCTCGTACACCGTACTCATTACAATATTTATCATTTTTAGATTTCCCCTGACGAAGGCATAAATGCCGAAATGCATTAGGAACATGTAGCAAAACTGTCACGCAAATGTGTATGATTTTCACAATGGATTAATAAGTGAAACCTTCAATGCCGATGAATAACTTGAGAAATTTGAATGTTCAATAAAGTTTTTTTAAAACAAAAACTTGCAACAATCTGATTACAACATTGGAAACCTCTTTCGAGGACTACAATCAGTGCCAGGGAGAAACATGGAACACCACTCACATGTGTGCACTGGCTGTGCGCGAGAACGTTTAGAGAAAAGCTATAGGCATGGTACAACATCTTCCCCCTTACAAAAAATAAACAAAAGCATTATCTGTGAATATAAAAAAAAAAAAACATTTGTCCACATAGAAATCTTTAAACTTTGCAGGCATACCCACATTTTGTGCAAATCTCTGCGGAACAGAAGATGAAGCTCCCTCTTCTGACCTGTCACCAAAAGGTAATAAAGAGGTAGTGCCATCCAAACTGCTACTAACCCCTATGGATTCAGAACAAGAATTGCTAGAACTTGGCCCAGCAAAATCAGATCCTGAGAAATCCAAGAAGTCAGAATACTCCTTTTTCCTTATGCGAGAAATGTTTAATGCCTGCTCCTTAGATACTTTTACCAAGTCCCTTTTGCTCCACCAGCCTTTTCCTTTTAAAAATGCAGATTATTGGGATACTCTTTCAGCCACTACAGGGAGAGACCATTTGGACTCTCCTTTCTTCACTTTTTCAGGAATCTTTACCAAGACAAAGTCACCAACCTTCAAATCACTCACACGGACCCTATGTCTGCGATCAAAAGCCACTTTGGACTGCTCTTGGTTTTTAGCAACCCTAGAAGCTACACCTTCTAACCATTGAGGAGTTCCTTGCTTGTTCATGTTCCTGACCCAGTCAGGACAAAAAGAACATCCGGGTCACCTTTTCCTCAACAAGAAAAAAAGGGAAACACCAGTGGTGCTGTGAAGGGTAAGTAAAGAAGACCACAGTTTATGTCAAAAATTCTTTTGCATTCCAACCCATTGTTATAGCTGTTTGAACACCTTCTTTGAGAAAGCGATTCATTCACACAACAAGTCCATTGATAGAGGGAGAGTAAAAAGCCGTGGTTAAATGTCTGATAAAATGTTCATCCAAAAATGTACACATCTTTCTTGATACAAAATGCGTGCCATTGTTAGAAACCAATTCTTTAGGTACTCCTTCAATGCAAAATACACTCCTCAAGAACCTGATAACTGAATCTGTTTCAGGATGCGATGTGAATTTGAAATAGACCCATTTGCTGAAATAATCTATGACCACCATAAGAAAGCGTTGTCCCGAAGGTAACAGCTCAAAAGGACCTGCAAAATCCAACGCAATCTTACTCCAAGCTTCTTCAGGCAATGAACAGGCATTAGGGGTGTCTTATGTCTCTTTCACTGCTTATCAGACACTAAGCATGTTGGACAATCCTCAACAAACTTTTCAACTTGTGCCTTCAACGACGGCCACCAAAAAAATTCTATCAAAGCTTTGCCAGTGCTTGAAACCCCTAAATGACCAGCATGAGCTTCCTTGATAAGGGAGGATCTGAGAAAAGAGGGTGGGACACAATGCTCTCGTTTCACTAACACACATTCAACCATTGCCAGTTCATCAGCCACTTGCATAAAAGGACGCAATGAAGACTCCGCCCTTCTTGCTTTGGGCCAAACCTTTTTTTTTTTAAATCAGCCACAGCGACCAAGACAGAATCCAATGTAGAGGCCTTCAGCCATTCTTCATGCGAGACAGAAGAAGAATTAGAAACAACCTCATCCACTAATGCAACAACACACTCCTCATGACTCATGTCCTCTTTAGAATCATCCTGAATGGGCAGTCTTAACAGTCTGCTCTTACATTTTTCCCACCAGGTATGTATTTTAAGGTGAAATTGTGTTCTTGTAATTTAGATAATAACCTTACCAAGCGAGAAGAGGACTTTCCAGTGCCATTCCCATTGAATAAATGTAACAAAGGTATGTGATCAGTGAACATGGTGAAATGCTGTCCCCATAAAAACATTTTAAACTTTTCCACAGCCCATGAACAAGCTAATGCCTCACGCTCTATGGTGCTGTAAAGTGACTCCGAAGTGGATAGGGAGCGCGAGGCAAAGGCAACTGTACGCTCTTTGCCCTGAATGCTTTGTGATAGAACCTCACCCAGACCAATCGGACTGGTATCCACAGCAAGGATGCATTCCTCATCAGACTGAAAAGGATAAAGTGCAGGCGCTGAAACAATTAACTTTTTCACTGCTTTAAAGGTAACCTGTGTGTCATCATTCCAAATAAACTTCACACCTTTCTTTAACAACTCCCTCAATGGTTGCACTACGAAAGAATAACCATCCAGAAATCTTGAATAATATTCACTCAAACCCATGAATGAGCAAAGTGAATCCTTATCTCTGGGAATGGGAGCATCTTGGATAGCTTTGATCAATGAAAGTTTTGGTGACATACTATTTGCACTCACATAATGACCCAGATAATCAAACTCTTGTACATTAAACTGGCATTTGTCCAACCTTAAGGTAATACCAAACTCAGTGAATTTACCAAGGACCTTGGTCAGTACAGAATCATGCTCAGCCATGGTTTTAGCAAAGACGAGAACATCATCCTGGTAGGCCTGCACGCCAGTGATGCCCTCCAGAATGGTGTCCATCAATCTCTGAATACCACTGGCGGCAGACGCCAGTCTGATAGGAAGTCTGGTAAACTTGTAGGCCCTAAAAGGCGTAACAAATGTGGTGAATATTTGAGAGTCAGAATGAAGAGGAATTTGATGACATGCAGACTTTAAATCAAGCAAGGAAAAGTGCTGCCAACTCCTAAATTTTAGGTAAAGGGTGACTCTCAAAGACAATGCATTTGTTAAGGTTGAGCAAGTCTGCAAATAATCTAATACTCTTATCTTTCTTGCGTACAATAACTATGTAACTGACCCATTCAGATACTTCTGCCTTAACACTCACACCTTCAGATGACATTTTATCAAGGAAAGACTTGAGCTCATCTCTAATGTTCAATGGAACTGGCGAACATTGTGAGTAACAGGAGTAGAGATTTTCTTCAAACACAATATTATGTCAATAGTTTTCCACACAACCTAAAAAGTCACTAAATACCGCAGGAAAATTATTTTTCCAAATTGACATACTAGACTCCTCAATAGAGTAGACCAGGGCAATGAGAAAATCATGAACCCTGACTGGAGGATCACCACCAGGAACTAAATAAATACCCAATTTGGCGAGATCCTTCCACCCAACAATGGCTTTACCCTTCTTTGCAACATAAATCTTAGTTTTTAAGGTCCTACCTAGAAAAGTAATGAAATCCCACCATATCAATTTCCTGTTCCCCATAGGCTTTGGGACGTACATCTGAGTGATGAAGATGTGCCCCATCACCCCAGTTAGAATAGAATAACACATAAGAAATAATGGTGATAGGAGCACCAGAGTCACACATCATGAGGATCCCAGCTACATTTACCTGCCAAATGGGATCCTTAATTTCTTTATCCAAAACTTGCAACACATCAAGACTAAATAATACATTGGAAAGATCAAGAGTCTGTGTCCAAAGATGTTCCAACGCTATTAACTCTAGTCTGATTTTTTTCCATCCTACATACAGTATGGAAATGACCCACTTTTTTTAATTGAACAGCTCGTTTCCCAACAGCTGGACAATGAGGTGAATTACCTATATGAGATCTTGCCCCACACCTGAAACACAAGGTCACAGTTTTGTTAATGAACTTAGTAACTTTGCTTTTGGGTTTTACAACATTGACATCCACTTCATTATCAACAACATGCACTGGAGTAGAAGCAACCATTTCCTGACCCATAACTTTAGAAGACTCAATGGAGCGTTCTATGCCTTTGACAACAGTCAAAACTTCACTAAGAGATGGATTTCTGAAACATAGCAACTTCTCCTGTATCTTCATGGATGAACAGCCATACACGAACTGGTCACGTAAGTAAATATCCAATGAAGAACCAAAGTTGCAGTTAGTAGCCAGGTGTCTCAAAACGGATAAATAATCCTCCATGGACTCATCACAGGTTTGTCTTCTTTTCACAAAATTTAATTTCTTTTGAAGGCGAGCTTTTGCTTCCAGAAAAACATCCCATTCATCCTCCTCATCAGTGGGTGCTGGAATTCTGGGCAAATTGTCATATACCTGTTGGTCTTCACGACCCAAAAAGCTAAAGAGAATAGCTGCTTTACGTTTGGGAACATACTCATCAGCACCAACAGTAATGAAGTAGTTCTCAAAAGCTCTGATCCAAAGCATCCACTTCACAGAAGGTTTGCCAGGGCGCTCAAGGAACAAATCTAACTGTGCCAAAGAGTTGGGCGCAGAATTAGCAGCTGCCATAAATATTTGTGAAGATAAAAGTAGTAAATAAAATCAGAGTATTCACAAGGTTTGCCTGTCACCATTGTAGACAGGCAAGATTCTCCCGTTTGATCGCAGGTAAGTTGAATCCTTAAAAATAGGTACCAGATGCACTCTGTGGATGCAGAAAATAACTACTTGAGGTGAGTATGCAGCTCAAGATAATGCCATGAACATCCAGAGGTAAGAGACACTTTTCTTGCGAAGCACAGGAATCCACACAATAAAGTATGCTGTGAAGAAAACTTTAACTTGTAGAGGCAAAACCACAATAGCCTGAACAACCTTTGCCTGTAGAAATGAGGTGTGAACCTCCTGCTTGCCTTGATCCAGTGACAGCAGCTTGAAGAAATGAGGTGAAAACCTCCTGCATGTCTTGATCCAGTGACATCAAGTATGTGTAGCCATTTGCCAAAGAAGAGTGCTACTGAAGATCTGTGGGCTCCCTAAAGCGTGTTTTCGATCCTTAATCGTTGCCAAAATGTGGTACGGTAATTGCGGCAGAAAGGTACCACCACAGGAATGACGAAGAAAGGAAGTCAGCAGATAAAATTCCTTAAAGTATTTATTTTAAGATCAAAGTAATGCTATGATTACTTACCGGTAATCCCCATTACTCTTAGTCCTACTCGTCCTCGACCCAGTCATAACTAATGAGGTATTCCACTTGACAGGAAACAAAACAGGAAACGCTTTTAGGCTCCACCCACCCTCCTGTCAGGGGCTATAAGTACATAGCCAACAGAAAGCACATCCTGACATACCAAGCAACAAAGGCCTGAACAGGGAGGGCAGGTGGGAAGTATGACTGGGTAGAGGACGAGTAGAACTAAGAGTAATGGGGATTACCGGTAAGTAATCATAGCATTACCTCTACGTCCCTCGTTCTTGACCCAGTCATAACTAATGAGGCATACCAAAGCAACTCCACAAGCAGGCCTTTGGCGAACCACACAGAGAACAGAGACCGAACACAAAAAGTGGAGTGCAGCAAGTGAAAAAACTTTAATAAACACACAGAATCAGGTGGGGGGGGAACAACCCCCACAGCACGCAACACACCACAACCAAAATGGGTCCGGTCAGACAGAGCACAATTCAGACAATAGTACCGCACAAAAGTAGAATCAGACGTCCAAGTCCCAGCCCGACAGATCTCATCAAGGGAAACCCCATGAAAAGCATCCCAGGAAGCAGAAACACCCCTAGTGGAATGGGCCTGAACCCCAGAAGGGCAAAGCAAACCAGAGCCCTAATGAGCCAGAGATATGAAAGCCTTGATCCAGCGATCCAGAGCAAGACGGGACGCAGCCTTACCCCGACCAGCCAGACCAAAGGTCACAAAGAGAGAGTCCAAAGAACGAAACTCCGTAGTGCGGGCAACATAAACAGACAACGCACGTCTCACATCCAGAGAGTGAAGCAACAACAAGGCGAGGAAGGAGAAGGACAGAAAGAAGAAAGAATCAACTCCTGAGAGCAATGAAAACAAGAACTAATCTTTGGAACAAACCCAGGATCCAAAGAAAGGATCACCGCGTCATCCAAGAAACGCAAAAAGGGAGGTGAACAACGCAAGGCAGTGAGCTCACCCAACCGCCGAGCATAAGTAACAGCAACCAAAAAAGCCACCTTAAAAGAGAGGAATTTAAGGTCTACAGTCTCCAAGGGCACAAAAGGAGAGGACTACAGAGCACCCAGGACCAAAGAAAGATCCCAAGGAGGAACCGGAGAACGAGTAGAAGGAGAGGACAGAGAGAAACTCCGGAACAACCAGGAAACCAACAACCCATCCGAAGACGGGAGCGAAGCCGGATCCTGGAAATCCCGAACAGCAGCCCACTGCCCCTTCAGAGTAGACAAGGCATACTCCTTGTAAAAACCATCCAAAACAAACTTAAGGATAGAAGCGATAGGACAAGATAGAGTAGGAGGACAAAGTGGAACTCCTACAGGACCCTTGCATCACAGTGATGAGGTGATCAGGCAAACCCCGGACTCCCAGAGACAACCGTTCAACATCCAGACCGCCAAGGTGAGAGGGACCAGGAGGGAGGGGGAGGGAGACCTCAGGGGAGCGGGGAAGAATCCAAGAAGGGCCCACCGCCAGGCTCAACAACAACGGGAACCAGGACCTCCGAGGCCAGGGAGGTAAGACAGCCACCACCCGGGCACCCACCCGCTGGACCTTCAGCAAGAAGGCAGGAATCAGAGGGAAGGCGTACAGCAACCTAGGGGGCCACCGAAGAGACAACGCCTCCAACCCCAAGCACGCAACTCCGGAGTCCGAGAACAAAGAGGGGGAGTTGGGCATTGGCCCGTGAGGCAAACAAGTCCAGCTGGGGAGTCCCGAATCTCCGACAGACCCTCCGGAAAATCCTGGGGAGAGACACAGGGTCAGAGAAGACGGAAACCTGTGACTCAAAGCATCCTCCACCACATTGTCCACACCCCGGATATGCTGAGCAGAGATGGCCAGAAGATGACACTCCGCCCAACCCGCAATTGCGCAGGCCACCAGATTCATTGAAGGACTGCGAGCACTGCCCTGGTGGTTGATGTAAGCCACAGTGACTGAGTTGTCGGACCTCACCAGGACATTGCACCCCAGTAGACGATCCTGGAAGAAACGAAGAGCACGGTCCACCGCAGACAGCTCCCTGCAATTGGACGACCGGCGGGACTCCAACCGGAGCCAATGAGCTTGAACAGGCCACTGACCCAGAGTCGCCCCCAACCGGACGCACTGGCATCCGTCGTCAACACCAATGGAGGCGGCAGGCGAATCCACATCCCCTTGGAGAGATTGGAGGAATCCAGGCACCACTGGAGAGCGGACACCACCTCCAGAGCCACCGGCACAGAGAGAGTATAGTCCCGAACTGGAAACGGCACCCAACGTTGAAGATGCCACAGCCGAGGCCGAAGATGAACCCTGGCCCAGGGTACCGTGAAGACAGTAGCAGCCATATGACCCTGAACCTCGAGCCACTGAAGGAGGGGAGCCGCAGCCCAGGACAACAACCCCCGCAACAGGCACTGAAGATGCCGAAGCCGGGAATCCGGAAGGAACACCTTGCCCAGGACCAAATCGAAGACGGCCCCTATGAAAGTCCTCCGAGTTGCAAGAAGTAGCTGGCATTTCGGAAAGTTCACAAGAAACCCATGCTGCTCTAGCGTATAGATGGTCAAGGACAGGTGCCGAGACAGGACCGCCGGGGAAGGAGCCTGGAGCAGCCAATCGTCTAGGTAGGGGAACACCGACACACCCAGGAGGTGAAGATGAGCCACCAAGGGAGCAACCACCTTGGTGAACACGCGAGGAGCAGACCGGAGACCAAACAGAAGGACACAGAACTGCCAATGACGACCCCACAGGCAGAAGCGCAGGAACATCTGATCCTCCAGAGCCAGAAGCACATGAAGATAAGCGTCCTGGAGATCCAGCGTAGCAAACACCCAGCCGGCCTGAATCAAAGGAACCACACGCTGCAAGGTCTCCATCTTGAAAGGGATCTTCCGGACAAACAGGTTCAGACTCCGGAGATTGATGACAATCCGAAACCCTCCTGTGACCTTCGGAACAAGAAAGACAATCAAATAGGTCCCCAGACCCCACTCCAACCGGGGAATGGGCACAATCGCCTTCTTCAAGAGCAAAGCGTGAACACCGTCCACCAAGGGCTGACGACGGGACTGGTTCAAGGGCGTTGGAGTCGCACCACGCCCGAGGTAGAAGGAAGGGACAGAAACTCGATCCAATACCTCCGTTCCAGGACATCCAGCACCCACTGATCGGAGGTCGTCAGACGCTAAGCGGGAAGGAACAACCGCAACCTCCCACCAACCTCGGGCGCAACACCGCGCGACCCACCTCCGGGATGGCATAGTCAGGAACGCTGCGGCCCCTGTCCAGCATCACGGGGAGGCTTCTTCTGGAACTTCCAGGGGAAACCCCTACCAGCACCTCTCGGGCCTTTAAAGGAGGACTGTTGAAACCTGGAAGGCTGACGAAAAGTCTTGGCATGAGAAAAAGAAAAATCCTTACGAGAAGGCTGCCGACGGAAGGAAAAAGAATGTTTTCGCTCTTTGAACACCTTATGAAGCTTATCCTCAAGAGCGTCCCCAAAGAGACGAGGGCCAGTAAAGGGCAAACACAAAGCCATGGACCTCTGGGCAGCGTCCATATTCCAGCCCTTCAACAACAGATTCCAACGAGCAGCGATAGAGGAACCACAGGACAAGGCAGAAGAGCGCACAGAATCGAAGGAAATGTCCCAGAGGAATTCGGCCTGAAGCTCCATGGATTCCAGCAAGTCCGGGCAACTGCCACCCTCCTGCATCATGGAAAACAAAGTCTTAAAGTCAGTCAACAGTGATTGAGCGACATAAGCCCCATAGACACCAGAACGGATGGCAAGGTGAGAACCAGCATAAGACTTCCTCAACGCAGAGTCAATCTTCTTATCCAGATATACAGAAAGAAGGGAGAGGCAATGCTATAATGACCAAAGAGTTAATCTCTTTCATTCATCACAGACGATGACAGAATAAATGATTTCTGTAGCCGGAAATGTTCTTAGTCTTTTTTTATTTCAGTTTTGTATGTATAGCAGCAAAACAGCCAACGCGTTTCACCCTTTCAGGCTTCTTCAGGGCAACTATAATGTTTTGCAGAGTCTTCGGCTCGGAGTTAACCGATACTCATTCTAGACACTTTCAAATTTTAGGATATACACTTTTATAATTTAGTATCAGGGTTACTGTAGGTACATATTCTGGTCCACGTTCCTCTTTCCAATTCAGCAGGTCCTACTACCACACCAATAAGTGAATGCGCTCAATCGCCCAATCTTTCAAAATCAAAAAGTTGTCCTATGTGTTTGAGTCCACACCCATAGTAAGTCCAAGGACCTCGAGTGTTAGACAGTAATGGCGGCGCTCAATCGCTACCCCTATTCAGCGTGGAGACTCCTCTTCCATACACAGGTCCGGCGTATATACCCTGCCACTATTCTCACTGTGTATGTAGAGAATCTTCTTATCCACACCATCATGAAGAATGTTATGATCTGCAATAGAAGGACAACCCACCAAACTTGCGACAATGGAATCCACATGCACCGTCTCAGGAAAGGATTCCTCCATGTCCTGCAAAGGATAAAGTTTCGACATGAAGCGCGGCATCATAATGTGATCCGGATCCTTCCACTCATTCAAGAGGACATCCATCACAAAGGGATGGATAGGAAGAGAAGTAGCAACAGGTTTCCGAAATTGCGGCAAAACAGCATCCGAGGAAGTACTGGCCACAGCATCATCCGGAAACCCCATGTTCTCACACACATGAGAAAGAAGGTCAGGCAACAACTCCTTGGAAACATATTTACCTTTCAGATCCACCGCCCCCAAGGAAGTGTCATCAGAAGAATCGGAAAAGAAAATGTCCGAATAGAGGGCAACGCCCCCACCAGATGACTCCTAGCAGACTTCTTGGAGGACTTCAGATCAGACAAAGTCTCCAAAATCGGGCACTTCAATCTGCCGTCATCCAACCTGGCTCGCTTCCCTGCAGGGGCAGAATCCCCACTGTTCGCAGGGGAAGAGGAAGAGGAAATAGGTGACACATGCTTCCGCTTTTTGTGATGCTTCTCCATCACGAACAAACAGCAAGTGAAACAAACACCAGACAGGACCCAGCAAGCCAACAAAGGCAGGAACAGAACAGAAAGCGACCCCCCCTCCCTTTTTAAACAAAAGAAAGGAGGAAACCGCCCATAACCAAAAACAGCTGAGCTGAACCGAAAGCGAGGCGGGAGGGGGCGTGGTCAGGACCCAAACATAAATCACCACACATCACGGCCGCCGAAGGCCGAAAAACACACCAAACTGCAGCCCGAAAAGGCAGGGAGCACCACGGCGGCACAGCTCAATCGGAGCCCACCCGGGCGCACCACACCGCCAGCGGGACCCAGGCAAGCCGAACGGAGCACTCGGAACCCAATCCGAGTGCTCCTGAGGAATTTCTGCATATGGAGCGCCCGGACCCCACCCCGGCCGCTCCGCAAAAAAGGCCACGCCAGATCGGCCCTGAAACAGCACCACGGAGCACTCGGGGCCAAACCCGAGTGCTCCTGAGGAATTCCCGCATACAGAGCGCCCGGACCCCACCCCAGGCGCTCCGCAAAAGGCCGTGCACCCAAGAAGGCAGCCTGCACACGGAGCGCCCGGCCCCCACCCCGGGCGCTTCGCAAGATCCGCATTCGAGCGGAAACAGGCAGAAACAAACACGGAGCGCCAGGAGGAGGAAAAACACCCGGTGACGGCAAGAGAGCCGATCTCACTAGAAACACCAGGGACACGGGAACCAAGAGCCCCAACCATCCGAGGCAAAGAGAAAGCACCACAAGAATTGGTGGGCTCCAGAGCAGGGAAGGACTCACCCGACAGCAGGATCCCAGGAAACCAGCGCAGCCCAGCAGAACCAGCAACCAGGAGCCTGAAGAAGTCCAGGAAGCCAAGCAGCCCGACTCAAGGAGCTCCCACGAAGGTCCACGAGCGCCCCCAGAGCCCAGCAGAGGAGGAAACTACAGGACAGCACGAAGCAGGTAAGTGCCCAGCACCTACCCCAGCGTCCCCGAGGAAACAAAACAAGATGTACTTTCTGTTGGCTATGTACTTATAGCCCCTGACAGGAGGGTGGGTGGAGCCTAAAAGCGTTTCCTGTTTTGTTTCCTGTCAAGTGGAATACCTCATTAGTTATGACTGGGTCGAGGACAAGGGACGTAGAGGTAATAAGGAGCCCACAGCAGCAGGTCTGACTGAGAAGCACAACAGTCAGGCAGAAACTGACATATCTGTCCTGGGCACTTGTATAAATAAAGCACAGTTAACTTTGAAGGGAAACATGCATCCACACGCAGACAAAGGCACCTGCATGCTGATGCACATTTCAAAGGAAAATAGAATACAGACAACAATGTCATTGTGGCGCGCGCGGAATGCTGGATGCGTGAGTGTTGGGAAACATGGAACATCACTCACGCGGTGCACTGGCTGCGCGAGAGAACGTTTACAGAAAAGCAATAGACATGGTACAACAGCATACATTCAAAACATAACATCAATAAAAATAAACATGCGGTGTGACTCTGGACCACGAGAGCAAACACACAGGACAAGACGTTAGACACTCCGCGAGTCACACCGCCATACACCACAAGGGGCCATAAGTTAAAGAACAAGTTTATCGCATGCACAACTGTGACACTCAAAGAATAAATTTTGCAGAACACACTTAGAATAACGCAAATGACACGTAATAAAGGAAGGATTGAACCGTCAAGTACTATCATTACAGTCACAAAAAATGCTGAAGTATGTCTTGTCTAGGACTCAAACAAAACTGTATCTAGAGACCCACAGGCTCCTCGATCCCTCCCAATCAGGCTTCCGTGCGGCTCATAGCACGGAGACCACACTTATTGAGGTAGTGGACAATATCAGACTGGCCCTGGATCGCCGAGAGTCGGCAATCCTGGTCCTTTTGGACCTGTCGGCAGCATTCGACACAATCTCCCACAGTATTCTCAAACATCGTTTGTGGGAGATTGGTGTCAGAGGGAGGGCCCTGGACTGGTTTGCGAGCTATCTGGCGGATCGTTTTACTAAGGTTTCTGTGGACGGGATTACCTCCCGTTCCTACCCAGTAACGGTCGGGGTCCCGCAGGGCTCGATCCTCAGCCCAATGCTGTTTAATGTTTACCTAGCCCCGTTGGCCGACATCATCAGGTCTTATGGTTTTGACACCTTATCATATGCCGATGATACTCAGCTGTTAGTGACTTGTGATCCTGACCAGTCTGATGTCCAAACACGTTTCAAGAGCTGTTTAATTAAGATCAATGACTGGATGCATTTAAACAGGCTTCAGCTTAACGGTGGGAAGACCGAGGTAATCCTATTCGGGAAGGCTGAAAAGTTCTGGACCTGTGACTGGTGGCCTCCAGAGCTGGGTACCTGCCCTACGCCCAAGCTCGCAGTCCGTAACCTGGGTATTACAATTGATAATTCTTTATCTCTGAAAACCCACGTAAATCAAGTGCTGGGGACCTGTTTTGGCATCATGCGTCTGCTACGCAAGATTTTTAAATGGCTACCCATAGAGGCCAGGAAACCTCTGGTCCAGGGTCTAATCATCAGTCGTTTAGATTATGGCAATGCCTTATTTACAGCACTCAACCAGGATCAACTCTGCAAACTACAGATTCTCCAGAACATGGCCGCGAGGCTTGTTCTGGACCTCCCTCCACGCACTCCCTCTGCTCCCATTTTGAATACCCTACATTGGTTGTCAATTCGCCAAAGAGGGCGCTTTAAAATCCTATGCCTTACGCATAAGCTGATGCAAGGCACCGGCCCTCTATACTTGGCAAAAAAACTTCAAAGGTACGTCCCAGGACGCTCGCTGCGGTCCAGCGCTAGACCTCTACTTGTCCAACCCCGTGTCCGGACTGCCCGCAATGGAGGTCGCTCTTTTTCATACCAGGCTCCCACGCTATGGAATAGACTTCCTTTGGATTTACTTTCCATAACCGACCATCTACTTTTTCGCAGAAAGCTGAAAACCTGGCTCTTTTCCCAAAAAGCTTAGGCACATCAATATAACGTTACTGTCCAGTTTCTTTGTCTTGGTTGCGAGCGCCCTGCGACCTTTGGTGATTTGTGCGCTATATAAAAATCTTTGACATTGACATTGACATTGACATAGGATGACACTGGGTAGAGAGAGTCAAAGGTAGATGCAGAGAGAGTGGGAAAGATGCTTAGAGGGAGAAACAGAATAGACAGAGGTCTGATAGAAAGAATGTTCACCTTCCCAGGTGCCCCTTGGAAGCTGGGAGCCCTGGGCAATTGCTCACTTTGTCCATGCCTTTATCACCCACTCTTTTCAACCTCTTCATGGAACCACTCACCGAACTTCTCAGTCTCTCCAAGATTCATTTCCATATGTATGCAGACGACACCCAACTCTACATCAACATCCACTCACTTGAGGACATCAAATCTCACAACACTACAAAAAACCCAAACATGGCTGGCCAAAAACCATCTGAAACTAAACTCCCTCAAAACGGAGTTCCTCTTAATCGCCTCCCCCCCTAACAAAGCATCCACTATCCTGGACTGGATGAAGCACCTAACAGCTCTCAAAGGACAACCTCTCATTGTCGAATCAGCGAAATCGTTAGGTGTGACTCTGGACAGTAACCTAAAGATGCAGAAGCATATCAGCGCCTCCACAAAAGGAGCTAACTTCCACATGAAGACCCTGCCGAAAACTGAAACCCTTCCTGCCAGCTTACGACTTCAAACAAGCAATTCAAGCCCTACTAATCCCAAGAGTGGACTATGGGGCTGTAACCTTATGTGGCCTCCCAAGGTCATCGACAGCCCCGCTAAGAGCCGCTATCAACTCGGCTGCGAGACTCATCACTGGCTCAAAGAGAACCTCTCACATCTCTCCAGACCTTAGAGCCCTCAACTGGCTACCATTTGTATCTAGAATTCATCTGAAAATCGCATGTATGACGCACAAGGCCTTACACCACAATTCTCTGAACTACCTAGCTCAGAAACTGGTGCTCTCTGCTGGTAATAGAGCCTCCAGGAGTGCCAAGACTCTTCCACTGAAACCACAACGATTTATCAACAAAAAACCTACAACCGATCCTTCTCTGGAATGGCTCCCAGGATCTGGAATGCTTTGCCCACAGAAACAAGACTCAATCCTTCCACTGCCTCCTTTAAAAAAGAAGTGAAAGCGGTTCTCATGGCTAAACTCACACGGTGAATTTACTGACTTACGACTGCATTTTAATTACTAGTCTGTTTTATTGAGCTCCGTATTTTAATCACTAGTTTTATACTTGAGTATCGTATATCTGAATCACCTATGACTGTATTTTCTAGGTCTATACTTGTTTCCAACATCTGACATGTAAAGCGCTCTGATACCCGCAAGGGTCTGTTCACGCTATAAAAAAACCTTCAAATTAAATAAATAAATAAGCATCTGAGTCAGCTTCCCGGGCTACACACAGCCATGATTTGAGCTTATCGCAGCCACCCGAGTACTTATTAGGTCTTTAAATTACCATGTACGTGTTAACGAGGCTTTGTTGTTTTTTCACCTCTTCATCTCCACTCTGCCTATTGCTGGAAAAATTAGCCCCCCCATCCCGAAAATTTTAGTAGCCACCCCGCCCCGCCGGCATTTGGCTCTAGTTGCGCCACTGTATATGAGCACGTCATGTTATGGATCTCTTCCCCCTTCGTGTGTTTTAGTAGAACTATTCTTCGCTCTATACCTCTCATGAAAATAGTCTCCCACGTAGGTGCTCCCGGTGTACTCCATTTCGTTTCAGGCTCATTATTAAACTTGCCCCGTTCAACTAAACGACGCTCTTTGCAACCATGGGAACGGGCTATATAACTAATCAACTAAAAGGTCCAATCAGATGCTTTACCTTCCTCCAATGGGTCACTAAAGGGCGTGGTCTCTCAGTACTGATTTCAATTACCGCTTTCGCCGGAATCGGAAGTAAAGTCGGGTCGACCCCGCTTTCTTAAGCTATAGAAAGTGGGCGAAAATCAATTTACCCAATTCTAACACAGAGCTCCGATGCTAACGCATACATATGCCTCTGGCGTCGTACTATATTGGAGTATAATCAAGGAATGCTAGATGTTTGTATTTCATAGTAATTATACGAAGAAAAAGCAAATTACCCAACAAAATTATGTACCAGTAGCAGGTTTTAAAATATTGATATGCATTTCAAATTATAACTTTAAAAAATATGTAATTTGGCATCACATATAATAACGTTATTCAAAGCTGGAAAACGTACTCCATTCTAATATGGCCGCTAAATTAGCTAGCGCTGATACTATGTCACAGTTGGTTGGTCCTTTTATTGTTTTAATTGCATTTGTTCATTTCACTCCCATGGCGTGAAGCTTACTGTGTAGTCCTTCTTCCGTTTTTCGACCGTGTCGCTGACTTAGATACTGAAAGAAGAACCTGTTGTACGCATGCGCTCTCGCGTTTTGACCTCTGCGGCCTGCCTAGTCTCTCTGCAGAAGGGGACTTGAAGGAGAGCTTGGTCCTCTGGAACTTCATAGGCCTTTCTGAAAGCGAACGGGCGGCGGGGTTCGCATATTCCCGCCGCCATGCCCGGAACCACAGAAGTGCCCACTTTGGAGGAACTGCGTGTGAATGAGGTAAGGGGCGTATGGCCCTCAATGAATGGCTTGTGTTGTTATTTAACACCAGACATATTCTTACTGAATGGAAAAGACTGCGATACAGCTACTAAGTTTTATGTAAGCTTACGTGCGTCTCTTCATTTTCTGTTGTGTGCCCACATTGACGTTGTATGACCCATGTGTGAAACTTTGAGTGAAATAGCTGCAGGATTGTTGTGCACTGCTGAGATGGTCATTTATTTTAGTTGTCAAACACTAAAATGAAAAGTATGGGAATGCAATAGACTGGATAAACTGCTCACACCTGTACAACTAGGGTGCAGTCCATGAATGCGAACTATATCTGGGTGCAGACTACTTTTCTTATTGACACCTGTGTTTTTAGTCTAGCCTACTAGATGGCTTTAAGGTGTGTAGTTGCGAAATACCTGTTGTGAACTATACCAAGAATTTACAGTAGGCTAGAGCCCTCCCACTGCATTCATTGTTTTCTTTTTTGTCACTCATTTGCTTGCTTCTTATTTGATGGATTTCCTTCGTCCCATATTTACTCCTCCTCTAGAGTATAATCCCTTTATCATATTCTTGATTAGGCATTCCATGAGAATGCAGGTGTTTTGTAGCTCACTCCCACGTGTGCTTCTTCTTTGATCAAATACTCCTTTTGGCACTGCCTGTTTCTAACTCTCCCTAGTGTGCTCTTTCTATTGTGTCCTCCATACTCTTCCAATTCACACCCCAGCTACGCTCTCTATGTTGCTCTCACTTTTGTGAAGTGTTTTTCACGTCCCCCACACCTGGAATCTATCATAGCTCGTTTTGAGGCCCAAAAAATGATGCAACTGCCATCAGTGTCTGCTTAATTGCTTTCTTTTTTTTCAGTGCAACTCTTCTACTCATAAGGGTTTATCCGAGGGTGTAACCGACACTAAAACCCTTGCTTGCTAAAATAATTTGTGAGATTCCATGTAACAAAATACCATTCTCCAGATTTCAACACAGTATAATAACAACCCCAATTAAAGTCTACTGACTTTAATAAATGCATCTCACTATTTTTAGCCAGACCTACTACCTCTTAAATTTTTATAATAAACAGATCAGACCTATGGCATCTGACATAACTTTTCCCAATGACTGAGTCAAACCTTTTGCCTTTATCAATTTCTTGTCTCCATCTGCAACTGAGGCCCCCTGTATTGCACATAAGCTGGCATGCATCAAGCGCACACTCATAAAATTACAAATATTTATTAAATTGAAATTGGCAAACACTACACAACCCCTCAAAAAAGAGACTAACAAGCATTTGTAAATCTTTCCCTCCAAGTGTTTGAAGGGGTAACAACACCAACCCCATTGCCTGCCTTGCAAAATCTATTAGATTCCATGTAACAGAATGTATCTACAGCCTTCATCACAGTATAATTGCGATCTACCCTTGAATATCTTTTGGTTTTAACACACTTTTCACATTAAATTGTTCAGACTTTCTGCCTTTATCACTTTTCACAATAAGGATATGAGACCTATCACACTTGATGTAACTTTTCCCAATAAACCAATAAGCCTATACCCTCCCTTTATCAGTGACTTGCCACTATAGCAAACTCAGGCCTACTGAATTTTTCATAAGCTTTACCACCAGGTAGCCTTCGGGCATACAGTCAGAGAATTATAAATATACATACAATTACAATTGGCAAAAAACGTTCAACCTTCTCTTAAAAGGGATTACCAAAGTGCAAATCTTCTACCATCAGAGTTAGTTACTGACTTGTCACCATAACCAGTTCAGGCCTACTGTATTTCGCAAAACCTTTCTAACAAGGCAACTCTTGATAGAAAGTCATACATTTACAAATATGTCCTCAAATACATAGTTGGCAAATATTATTATACAGCCTTTCCTAAAATGACATAGCAAGATTTATAAAGTAAAATAATTATAACCCAAAGGGTTTTGTCCCAAGGGACAACATGTACCAAATCCCTTGCCTACAATGGTAATTTGTGAGATTCCATGTAATAAAATACCCGCCTACAGATTTTAACACAGTGTGATGTCAATCTGCCCTTAGAGGCATGTTGCTTATCTGGTTAGTGGATTATGACCCTGGTCACTCCATGAGCTTCTAAGTGCATGTGTGATTTTAGACACCCAGACTTTAAAATGTTGTAGTGTAATGGAACACTGACACAGTCCTATTTATCTAATCTGCCTATGCCTTCTGAAAGGTAAGCATTACCTGATTTTTATTTTGGCAGTTTTTGAGCAGCTGCTAAATTTTTTTGTCCAGGCCTATTGTCCGTGTGGAGTCTCTGCATTCCAGAACGAAATTTAAGAGTATCCCCTATCTTGTAATAATATGGAAAAGACCCACTAAGGCCAATCACTCTTATTAAAGATATCAGTACACCTTCCTGCAGAAAAACAATAAAAGGAGGCATTTTCGTGCTACAATATCTGAAACGTCTCTCTCCTGATGTAGTTCTGTTGCAGGAGACGCATTTGGTGGGACACTCATGCCATGCTATGAATAGAAGGGGCTACCGTTTGGTGGCCCACTCTGGTTTTACTACCGGATCCAGAGGGGTGGGCATTTTGGTTCGATCCTCTCTCCCGCTGGAAATTGATGAGGTGATGCACGACGACCGGGGGCGTTACGTGGTGTTGGTTGGCCGGTGGGAAGGACAGACTTTGTGTTTGGTTTCAGTTTATGTCCCCCCTGGGTTGCAAACCACCACCTTTGCGGATTTGGGAGGGTTGCTGCTTAGGCTCCCGGAGGGCCTCCTGCTGGTAGGTGGCGACTTCAATTCTGTGGTATCGGGTAGAGAGGATCGGCACCCTCCCAGAGACCTCCCCGGGGCGCACTCTTGGCTGGGTGGCTTTATCGACACTATGGGGCTTGTGGACTGTTGGAGATCGATGCATCCGGGGCTCGCCCAATTTACATTTCACTCTGGCGCCCACGGCTCCTTATCTAGATTGGACTATGTGCTGATGCCGGCCGCCCAAGCTCAAATGATCGGGGAGGTCAGGCATCTGGCTCGTGGCATCTCTGATCATTCCCCGGTGCTGCTACACTTAGATGTGGTCTTGGGGGGGAGGGTGGCACCGATTAATCCCTGGTATTTGCATGACCCCGCAACTCGTGCCCGTTTGGTTAAGTCTCTTCACCGTTATTTTGTAGAAAATCAGGGTTCAGTCTCATCGGCCGTAACATTGTGGGAGGCTTTCAAGGTGGTCATCCGTGGGCAGGCCCTATCCTTGATCTCCCTAGCTAAGAGACGTAAAAATGAGGAGGTGGTACGCCTGGAGTCTGACATAACTGACTTGGAAGAGGATCTCGGGCGGGGGGTCACACGGGATAAACTCCATGCCCTTTGCCTTAAACAGTCGGATTATAGGGCGTTGGTTACGGATGCGGCCAAGCTCGCTAGTCGGGAACAACAGGGGCGCTTGTATGATGTTGGTGACAAGGCTGGAAAGTTGATTGCATGGCTGGAGAGGAGAGAGAGAGCGAGCGACTCGTGTGGTCCTGGTGATTGTGCGTGCTGATGGTGTGAGTGTTACGGATCCGGGGGAGATTGTGAACTGTTTTGCGGGCCATTTGCGTGACGTCTACTCTCCGGTCTCGGAGAGGCCAGAAGACGACTCTCGTCAACTGCTATGAGATATTGCATTGCCGTGCCTCTCTGTCGATGATAAAGAATTGCTGGATGAGGCGTTGACGAACGATGAGATAGCATCGGCGATTCGCTCGGTCCGTTCAGGAAAGGCTCTCGGCCCTAACGGCCTTCCGATCGAGCTTTACAAGCTTCGTCCAGATAGGCTGGCACCTTATCTCCGCGAGATGTTTATTGCATCCCGAGAGGCCGACTCCCTTCCGCGTGATCAACGTCTAGCAACTATTGTTGTGATCCATAAAGAGGGCAAGCCGCGTGATTGCTGTGCGTCTTTAGGCCTATCTCACTCCTAAATGCTGAACCTAAGATTCTCGCTAATCGTCTGATTAAAGTCATTGGTGACCTGGTACATCCGGACCAGTCTGGTGGTTTATTCCACACCGCGCTGAACCTGCGGCGCCTCCACGGAGTCCTCGCGAGAGTTGATTCTATTCAGGAGCCCACCATTTTGGCGTCCTTAAACGCCACGATGGCGTTCGACACGTTGGAGTGATCGTATCTCTGGGCGGCGCTGGCTAAGTTTGGTTTTGGACCTGGATTCATTGGATGGGTGGAGTTGTTATACGTGGAACCGCTGGCGCAGGTGGTGGTGAATGGTAGAGTTTCTACCCCCTTTGGGCTTGGGAGGGGCACGCGGCAGGGTTGCCCCCTGTCCCCGCTTCTTTTTTCTCTCGCGTTGGAGCCTATGGCGGCGTGGCTCCGGTGGGAACCCTCCATGACAGGTATTCGGTGGACACCGACGTTTGAGGATCGCGTGTCACTCTACGCAGATGATATTTTGCTCTATCTCACCTCCCCGCGGAAATCTTTGATAGTGTTATTTGATGTATTAAACTCCTTCGGTCGCAATTCAGGGCTTGTCATTAATTGGGTGAAATCCTGTGTTTATGTGCTGGTTGGCGACCCCCCCTCTTCTCCCTCGTGGCTGTCCGATTCAGATTTCACATTCTGGATTTAAATACTTAGGTATCCACGTGTCCCTGGATCCGGCGGTCCGTTATGCTCTGAATCTGCTGCCCCCGCTCCAGCGGCTGCAGGCCGATGTTGCTCGTTGGCGGAAGCTCCCGCTATCGCCGCTTGGCCGGGCAGCCTTATTCAAAATGATGTCTCTTCCACGCTTTTTGTATGCATTGCAGAATACGCTGGACGTGGTGCCCGCCCGATATTTTAGTGAGGTAGAGAGCCTACAGAGGCAACTAGTTTGGGATGGGAGACTGCGAATTGCTCTCGCTAAATTGACCCTTCCGTGGTATGACGGTGGCATAGCTCTTCCTGATATTAGAAGGTATTATTGGGCGTCCCAGTTGGTGGCGGTGAACCATGAGACATATGGCCCGGCGGTGAACCCCGCGTACGAGATGGATAAGCTACTGTTGCCGGGCAGAGATTTCAATAGAGCGCTTTATTCTACGAAGGGAGGCACTACATTGACAGGTCCTACGAAAAATGCAGTACGTGCCTGGCACTGCGCCACCGCTGCTACGGGATGGACGGGCCGTCTGTCTCGTGCGACTCCACTGTATGCGTCTGATGCTTTGGGTGGTTTATGGCGTACTAAGGGCTTTGAGAAATGGGATTTGATTGGAATTAGTCGTGTGGGGGATCTCTGGACGAAGGGCGCTTTTAAAACGTTTGAAGCTCTTCGGACGGAATATAAGCTGAGCGATAGGGAGTTCTTTCGCAATGCGCAGATGCGCCATGCGCTACTTTCCGCTTTCCCGAATCCTGCAGATATCCCTGAAGCCTCCCCGCTGGAAGATCGTTTACTTGATGGTTACCTGCCGGATAGTACTATTTCCCTGATCTACAAAAAACTGATCAATACTCGAGCGGACCTCCTCACACATTTGCGAGAGGTCTGGGTCGCCGATGGCCTAGAATTGGATGATGAGGACTGGGTCGAGGCCGTAGCCTCACCGAGGGAGGTTGCCATACCGGCTCGCCTTCGATTTGTGCAGTTAAAGATATTACATAGGGTCTATGTCACCGGTCCCCGCTTGCTTCACATAGGTTACACAAGTGATGGTTTATGTCGGCGTGGTTGTGGCCTGCTTGGTACTTTTCTTCATATTCTGTGGGAGTGTCCGAAGGTGCTACGTTTCTGGACTATTGTGCATGCAGTGATGGAGGAGGTTACGGGTGTGGCTCTGCTCCCTGAGGCTCGGCGATGTGTGTTGAATGTGTGGGAACCGACTGACTGCGATGTGGCACAAGAACGCTGGGTGACTTTGGGCAACATGATCGCTAAAAGAGACATTGCACAGCTCTGGGGCTCCGGTAGGCCTCCCACAGTTACGAAGTGGAAAGAGAATATGGATTGGTGCATGTTCCGAGAGAAGACTGTTTACGTGGCCAGAGGCAAACCTAAGAAATGGAGTAAGATGTGGGGTCCCTGGAATTCCTACCGTGGGGATATATGCACCCCCCCCTTGGTGGTCACACCAGACGCAACAATGTCCCCTTGACTTTGATGTTCCTAGTCTTTTTCCCCTTCGCCTTGCAGGATTGATGACTGATCTTTTCCCTGCCCCCCCCCCCCCGCCCTTCTTAACGCGAGTTACTGTGTAATGGGCTGCATTGTCGCTGTTGTCCCCCGCTCATGAGAGAGCAAGTCCCTGCTAATGGAGTTCTTCTGCCTGGTCTAAGTTTCCTTTTGTTGTTTTTATTTACAAAACAGTTAATAAGAAACCTTTCTGTAGTGCTGGGTTCAGTTGTGGGCGGCTGCAGCCGTTACGCGTGCGGTTCGCTCCTGCTCTCATGATTGCTGTATTATTGTTGTCCTCCCTTTTTTTCTACGTTAGCGGCCGGCCCAGGCGGTTGTAGGCCCATGACTGTGAATATTTGATGTGTAAATAAAGGTTTTAAAAATAAAAAAGAGGCATTTTCCTCATTCTATGTGTGCTGCAGAATGCCCTGAAAACAGACAATGATGCAGAGGAACAAATACACATATATTTATATGTGTATATATATAATTCTACTGGGGGGAAAACAAATTAGTCCCTTTCTATTCGTCCTGAATCTCTATACTCATTTCCTTTATACTAATCTAATACACACTCCAAAAATAGTTGTAAAAGAGTATATCTTAACTGTTTTATACCACAAAACACACACAAAAGTACATACGAAAAACTTGTGTACATAAATAAATACATACATATACAATGGACCAATCCTTCCTATCCGTTGTCATTAAATATGGTTGCTAAACAAACGGAAAACGAAATTCAAGAAAAGCAATCCAGAAAAGAAAGAGGTTGTCCATTACACATTCGAGGGGATAAATCAACCCTCCACTTGGTAAAAGGAATGTGTAATCAAAATCTTTAGTGCATTAATCGCAATCTATCGGACTCCTCCATGATGTAGGGTTGACATATTTCAGCCCATTGATTCGGGTCTCGTCAAGACAGAGGAGACAAGAAATTGCAATGCCTAAAAAAAATTATTTATACAAATCAGTACCAACTCTTATGGTATTATTTAAGAACCAAAACCTAAAGTGAGCAGGACAGTACCGCACCCTTATTAGCGCATATGACCTTGGGTGCTAGACTCAGATACACCAACCAAAATTATGTCTTTGAAAAGGAAATCAGTGAAGAAAGAAGAAGAAATCAAGTGGAAAGCCCACAGAATACAATTATAGTTATATGTCCACCACGTGCCACCTCCAATGTGAGTTAGAGACTGGAATGTACAGACAAAGGTACTAACCGAGGAAGAATAAATAAACAAGTACTGCTGAAATCTAGGGGTCTATGATATGTCCGAAATGCAGCTGGTACTTCTCTAAGAGACTTCCGTATTGTCACTAATAAGAAATAACCAGCTGCAAGTCAATGATTTCCCAATAACTACCAAAAACAATAGGAATTCTATTACAAATAAAAATAGGGACTGACCTGAAAATAGTCTAGGGAGTATAAACGTGGCGGTCCCTGCACAATAAATGAAAAAGGTCCACTTCTGTCGGGCAAAAGTCCCATATGTCTAAGCAGTACTAAAGCAAGCAGAGGCACAAATGAGCAGATGCTTAACAGAGATTAGAATAAATGTTTGCAGGAGTACTAATGCGGCACACTTACTAGGGAGCTCAAGGCAGTTCCTCAAGCTAAGGTGCATACAAACGTGCAATTGTAATATATGCACTTTATCCTAAATATGCACTTCATTCAGTGAGATGGCCAAGTCAGTCATTGACGCACTTACATGAATGCTAGCTATTAAGCTATTTTGCTAACTGCTTTCATGCTTTAATTGAGTGAGTGAAAATATTTCAAAAACTAAGCCCAACAAAAATGTAATCTTGATCGTAGGCGCAATGCCCCCTAACTTCAAATCTGTTATTGCCAGCATTAATGCGCAGGTTTTGATAACTGGGAGGTATATTTACAATATTTTGGCATAGGGCAACGCCACAAGCCTTCTAGCTGTGCTGCCCTACGTCAAAAGAACACGGAAGGAATGTGCCGTACCTACAAGATGCAGCACATTCCTGTCGTTTCTGCCGGCGCACAAACTGCAGCCGAGTGCCAACGCAGGCACCCATGCACCATGGTGCAAGGGTGTCTGTGTTGTTGGCATGATTGTTTTTGTGCAGACAAAAACAATGAAAAGAGGCATTTTCCTCGTTCTATGTGTGCTGCAGAATGCCCATTTGCAAAAAGAACTATTGATGGACAGAATGCAGAACAATGTCATACATTCACCCTGGTACAGAGATCTGGGCCTAAATCCATCGTTTTTTTGCTCACCAAGCCATTCCAGTTTGGACCCAGCCATATGCAAATCAGTCTTGACCCTGTGCCCTATGGGAACCGTCCAGCCCGAACTGCCAGACCAGGTCCTCCCTGGACTAGAAACAAGCATCCTAGGACCGGTTTCGGAGTTTCACCCCTCTTCAGCCAGGATAGCTTGATTTCAGTGGCATGGAGAGCTGGGGTGGCATGGTGAGCAAAAGAATGGTGGATTTAACCCAGATCTCTTGTCTGGGGTGAATGTTTTGATTTGTTCTGCATTCCGTCTATCAATTGTGTGTCTTTTGCTTTCTCGCCCTAAGTGCGCCAGGTATGCCCAGACGTGGGTCCTGGGCTCACTGTGCCACTAGAATCAAGCTATCCTGGCTGAAGAAGGGTGAAACCCTGAAACCGGTCCTAGGATGCTTGTTTCCGGTCCAGGGAGGACCTGGCTTGGCAGTTCGGGCTGGACTGTTCCCATGAGGCACAGGGTCAAGACTGATTTGCATATGGCCAGGTCTAAACTGGGGTGGCATGGTGAGCAAAAGAATAATGGATTTAACCCAGATCTCTTGACTGGGGGTGAATGTTTTGATTTGTTCTGCATTCCGTCCATCAATTGTGTGTGTCTTTTGCAGAATGCCCATAAGCACCCACAGCAACACCCACGGAACCCCCCTTCCACACTGAGTAAGGCACTGCCTTACTCCATATTCACAAGGCCATGAAAAGCCACGCAGGGTGGCTTTGCCTGCCTTGTAAATATGGGCCAGTACACTGTACCTCTGGGTCGCCTGTAAACTGGCGCTCCAGCTGCGTAAAAGTGCTGCGGGGCATTGTAAATATGTCCCCGTGTTTTGTATTTAATATCACTGAAGCAACCTTTCTTTTCTCTTACTCGGTTGTACAGGGCACAATCAAATCTATTTTCCTGGGGTTGTCAAGATTGCACTAAACAAACAGGGTTCCTAGTCTATCAGGGTTAACAATGAAGAAAACAATAACTACAAAATGTGGCCACCTTATTTTAAAGATGTGCTCCCTGCAATCTAGATATGGATAAACATCGCTCATCCTCTGTTGGGAAAGTGGGTCTTTTTTAAGGTGCTACATTTGGTTAATATGACTTCAGTGGAAATAGACCGCTCTCTCTGTTTGAAGGTGGAGTCCTAGGAATCTGCATTTATGCACCTGTTGAAAGTCCCTTCTATATACTACTGGCATGAAGGGATGCTCTTGTCCATTTTTCAAGCTTTTCGTGTCTGTAACTTGTGGCTCACACTCTTGGGTAACATTGAAATAAAAACTTTCTGGTTGGTTTGAGTGATATTGGCCTCAAACCTGGTTCACTCCTGGGACGTTTTTGTGGGTCACAAAACCCAGCATTTAGAGGTCATTCCAATGGTGCTACTTGAGATGTGTATTTTAAACCTTTTATTGCCTTCACACCACCATCTAATTTAGTTTAAGAAGTTGTTATGGCCAGGGGCAGATGAGACCATATGATTTTATTTGAATTGCAGCTGCATTTGGCGAAAATTAACTGATATATGAGGGTTTATTTCATGGTATTGAACACAGCAATTCTTTTGATATTATTTAATCCTTTCACTGCTGAGTTGTTTGCTCATCTCAGCGAGGGGGTTTAATTTTCTTCTAAAAAATTGGAAGTGCGTTGTTTAAGTACATGTGAATGTTTTCCTCTCCTTGTACATCCATTCAAACTGTGTGTGTTTCAGACACATTCAGGGCTATGTATTGGTGCAAACACTGCATCAATATTACAATGCAGCATGAAGATAGAATGAAAAATGTGGAGATATGTTCATTTAAAAAAAAAAATTTTGTTCAATGCTTTGTTTCTCAAATGGACAAACAAAAATCCAGAAAGCCAATTAAGGAAATGCTGCCCTCAGTGTCAAGTCCAGTCATACCAAATATATGTTGGGTTTCCTAAGAAATGTAGCAAGAGCAATAAATTATGTAATATTGGCGCAGGTCATGAAATTGTGGCGGAATCACTGTTTATAGTGATCAGTTCAATTGATGACGTATATCAATCTTAGGACTTTAACAGAAAGCATAAAACCAACAGATATCTTCTAATTCATTATGATCTAAGGAAGATAATGTTGCAAGCCAGCCCTCCTTTGCCCTGACTCGCTGGCCAGGAGATCGCACTGAACAGAACATTTGTTTTGTATCGAAACACACTACAGCTATATATTTTTAACATCTATGCACTCTAAGGTTTGTAGTGCTGAGAGCAAGACCGCATTCATTTTGACTGGATTGCTGGCAGATTGCCCTGAAAGTGGCGTTTGCCAGATTTGGAACATATTTTACCCAAAGGTTGGGCGTTTCCTTCAGTTTTCCTTCTAACAGCAGCAGACATTTCTGAAAACTAGAGGTACTGGGAAATCCATCCTTAAGTGGTTTCTATGAATCCCAACACATTTTATAGCCGAGGTCCCCTGTAAATGCCAAAGTATAGGTAAAAAGAAATCACAATTTCTTCCCTTTTCGACATTTAGCTTGATCTTATTCAAAATATATATTACACCCATAGTGGAACTCATTGAGCACTTTGGATTTGCTTTGATGTTATATGCGGATGACACAGAAATAGTAGAGCCTTTTACCTAGGCTATAAAAGCATTTAGGAGTGCATAACATGGCAGAATGAATGGGCACCCATTCACTCAAACTAGATGAGGACAAGAAGGATACTTCAGTTTGGAGGGCATTGTTGATCTGGTACCCAGAACGGAGGCCAACAAAATTGGGGACTCTCCTACACCGAACGAGGTGTAATAATGGATGAATGACACGCTTCATCCAACATATAAATACAGTCAGATCTTCTTTCAGGTTGCTACTATTTGAAGATGCTCTGCAAAATATGGCTTAGACTTGGCCCTTCTTGCAGGGTCATCCCTGAACTTTTTGCCTTCCTCCTGATATTTTTTCTGACCTGGTGTTGGTGGTTTCAGGACTGTGGGCACTTTATCACTGCTGTTCAGTGTAAAGTGCATGTACTCTCTATGCTTAAATGAGGTGAGATTGGTCTTCACCGGTTTGGCGTATTTAATTGATCTATCAGTCTCCTGTAAAGTGGTATCTCATATACCCCGGGCCAGTAAATTAAATGCTACTGGTGGGCTTCCAGCGCTGCCCACCAAAGTAGCCTTTCAGGCCTCTGCCATTGCAGGGCCTGCATGCTCAGTTTAGTGCTGCTGTGACGTGGCACATAAAGTGGGTGCCACGTCTGTGTCTCCCCTTTTACTACATATCAGTCACGCATAAGGTAGGCCCTAGCTAGCCCTATGGGCAGGGTGCGCTGTAGGTAAAAGGTAGGACATGAGCCTTAACTGTGTGGCCTATCCTGGTAGTGACAAATAGCCATTTTGGTTTCTCATTACTGTGAGGCTGCCCTCTCATAGGAATGCATTGGGGATTCCCTGAGATGTTTCATTGGTAATTCCTGATATGAGAGGAGCAGCGTGATCAAGTTTGGTATGTTTGGAATAGTTGTAGTAAATGCTACGTAATGGTGTGCGCAGATTTATTATCACTATTTTAGAAATGCCACTTTTAGAAGTTGGCATTTTTGTGTGCTATGTGTCTTTGTGCTTGCCTGTTGTGTCTTGCATGTCTGGCTCTGGAGTTATAGAGACTGTGGATGTGCAGTGGCTCCAGAGGGGCTGGGTGAGTCAGTGCCAGGCTGAATGGGCCTGATCTGCATTTGGAGTAGTGGGAGGAGTAGCTCCTAACCATGAATAGGTCTGTGCCTGCCTTGTACAATGCTGGCTCCGCCCCCCTTTGGTGTGTCTGGGCCAGGACCTACACTGTCAGTGGGGACTGTGGTGCAATTGTTAAGTGCCCCCCCCCCGAACTGGTTTGAACTGGATCCCAAGCCCGGTGCCAGGGCAGAACAAAGGAGACATGTGGTATAAGTATTGGGGCTGTGACCCCATGTAAAGAGTGCTGCTTGGTGCTGACTGGGAACTTTCGGCCAGGAGGAACCGCCGCTGTGGGACTGACCTCCCTCCCACTTGAAGGGGCTGTTGGTCTTCTGAGGGAACCCAGTGCGCTGGCCTGCCTGTGCCAGGTCCCCCTAGACAGTTTCCTGAAGAAAAGCTCTGCCTACTCCCTGGTTGTACCTCAAAGTGGGAGGCAGGCGGAGCACTTCATTTGGCCTGAACCGAGGCGTGGAGCACTACAGGACTTCTGCCCCGGTGCGCCCGAGCTCCTGGTGTGGGCTCCTGCAAAAGGAACACTGGTGAAGGAGGCAGGTGGAGCGCTGCCTATTTTTATTCTTCCTGCCCTGGGGAAGCGCATGAAGGTGCGCCTTCCCCGGGCGATGTGGGCACTCTGCTGTCCGAGGACCGGTTGCTGCAGCTGAAGACCCCAGCCGACGGAGAATTCGCTCTGTGAAGCCCGAAGACAGGCAGAAGTCTATGCCTGGTTGAGGGCGGGGCTTGCGTAGAGAAGACCACAACCCGGAAGTCAGGCAAAGCCAGCCTTACTGTGGGTGTAGCCGCTCTCTGATGAGTCAGCCAGGTCGGAGCTGTGCCTGGTGGTGGGCGTTTGCGGCCGTCCGAAGTGCTGCCGGAGCGGAAGACAGGCAGAGGTTGCCTGGTACAAGGCGGGGCTCCCGTAGTGCTCAGGAGAGCCCGCATGCAGCAAAGAGCCAGACGGACCCTTGCGGGCCTCGCACCCGTCCTGTTTTGCTGAGTGGCCCGGCGAAAGAAAAGAAGCCCCGGTGAGTGGGGCTTGAAAAGCACTGTTGGCGCCAGGTTATTCGCACAGCTGCGCCGCCGAACGCAGGCAGCTGCAACACAGTGGCATTTTTGTTTACTGAACAAAGACAAGGGTGAGTGGCACCCTCACCCCCATTATTTTACGGGCCAGTTTGGAGGCCTCGTGTTGATCCGGGCATTTCGGGGTCCGCCCAGGCCGGGCCGCCGCGCAGTACTTAAGAGGCTGCCTCACAGCCCAGAGAGGACAGCTGCCAGAACCACACATAATAATGTGTACGTCCTGTAACGGTTGGGCTATGTACTGCAAATGCTTATAATGGTGCACTGCTGATTATGTTCAGGCATAATGCGTTATGCTGAAGGTGATCTTACCAGTAGTTACTGGTCATCCTTACTGTAAGGAAGTTAATAGGCTTGTTAGTCCCTCCTTAGTACCGCCTTGTCTTCATTTGTAACCTCCCATGAGGACTGGCCCTTTTACTTCTGTTACACGGTATGTCGTATTTAGTCTCTAAGCACTATTTTCTTTAACAAGCCTCTCCTACTGGAGGTATGGCATGCTTTCCTGCAACATGCACACTTTCACTTTCCAAATAGCCCGAGACAATGGCAGCCACTTCTTTAAAAACTAGCATTGGCATAGCCAATAGGTCTCGCTTTTGGGACCTTATAAGTATTTAGTTATGCAGCACAATATCCATGGTGCAACAACATTAACTGTTGCATAGTTAAACACTTATAAGGTCCCAAAGGTGAGACCTATTGGCTATGCCAGTGCTTGTTTTAGCATGCACTTGTTTAGGTTCCATTTGGCCTTTTCAACAAGGTTTTCAAGTTTTCATCAAACAGATCATGTACCATACCATGTTTTCTTCTCGTTCCTGCTCTCGAGTGGGAGGCTTAGAAACACGTGGTGTGCGTGTTTGGTGACGTCTCTCTTTGCGTGACAATGAAGGTGACAGAAGTGTTGAAATAGAAGGAACATGGTGCATTACTGAACCGCCTAACCAAATAATAGTCGCAGGCAGTTTTAGTTTTACTACACTAGCTGATACATGGAGCTTTGAGATGTTGATATCGCACCGTAGCTGAGGGTATGTTCATTGCAGCTGTGAAGAAATCTGTGCAGGTTTATTCGCAGAGCAGCAGCCAAATGGCTGTTATGAAAAGCTCAACGAACCCACGCCTTGCAAACACTAACAAGCTTTCTGAATCTTTCAGGTTAACGTTAGTTCAGCTGTTCTCAAAGGAGCCGCCCATCACTATGGCGCGCAGTGTGACAAACCCAACAAAGAGTTCATGCTTTGCCGCTGGGAGGAAAAGGACCCGAGAAAATGCTTGAAGGAAGGGGCCAAAGTCAACGAATGTGCGCTGGATTTCTTCAGGTACTACTTTTACCAGCTTTATTCCACGTGTTGATAACTTGTAATGGTAATTTAAAGCAATAATTGCAATTATTATTGTGATAATATTAATTGGGAAATTGAAAACAAATTGACAATGTCTTGGGGAGCAGCGTAACTGTGGATAGGATGCTGCTTGTGTGCCACTGTCCCTGTGATTTGAGGAACAGAGGATTGTTGAACAGGACTTGGACCAACATTCCCCATGACAGGCTATGGATCAGTCGATGAATGTATGGATTTTGCCAGATGCGTCTAAATCCAATCCAAGCAATGTTTAACCTTCAAAGGGCAGAGAGTAAGTAAAGGTGTCTATAATGGTGCATATGGAAACGTAATTGCTTACCCAAAAGGACTGATGAACTGGCCTGTATCTGATAAAAGTGTAGTTGGGGAAAAGCCATTGTACTATGTTTTCGTTATAATCGGAAGTGAAGACAATTTGCAACATTCGCAGAGCCTGACCCCCAGCTGGCTTTGAAAGCAGTTACGTATTGAGCAAATTTTTGACCCTTTAAAAAAAAAAAAAAAATCGGATTGCATGTTTTGGGCACCTAGTTTCTGCACAAACCAATGGAATTTAGCCAGTACACAGCCAAAATACCTATTTCTGCAACCTCACTAATGAATTTCTATTTTACGAAAGTTTAGGGCTTAATCTTACCCTTTCTCCACTACTGCTCAAAAGGGTAATGTGTCCTAGGGGCCTCACGAGTTTGATGGGATTCATAACCTTGACTAGATATGCTGTTAAAGTGCTTTTAAAAATCATAAGTGGACTTGGAAAGAACATATTTGCAGCCCAGGAGGAAGGTTACAGGCAAGTGCTTTTAATGTTTCGGAAGAATTTTTTTATTTTTATGTCCAATACCCTTCCTCCAAGTTAATTGTAGAATTTTATGCCCTTTATCAACGTACATGTTTATTACTTTAATTGGTCTGTCTATACATGTAACATTCAGTACTCAAACAGTGTCTTGAAAAATCAAGAAGTATAGATCAAATTGCTTCAATTTTATTGTCCATCTGATACAGCCCACGTTTAAGTAAATTAACTGTCATCTAATTCGACAGATAATCAACTTTAAAGGGGAGGAACGGGAAAATGTATACCAAATACACGAATCTCAATCTCTGGTTCTAGACAGCAGCTCGGTTGCACAGGTTTGACAGAGTTTACTGCTACAGATAGTGGAGCTATCTTGCCACCTAGGTCATGAAGAGTATCCACATGAGCCATGAAGAAACTCCTATATCAATAAAAACAACCATTGGGAAAGCCAACAGGTATGGCTTTAGCAAGTATGCAGTTAAAGAAAAATGTATTCCCTTCTCTGGCAAACATAACGCCGTTTGCAAAGAAATTACTGAAATATAAAAATAATAATGCTGTCTGTAGGCCAGACCTACAAAATAGGTGTCCACTGTCTCCAAGGAAGTTGGCCTTGACCTTACCAGTAATTATTTCCAAATCAGTATCAATTATCACTCGAACATAAGCCTGAAATACTATATAATGGTACCCATTCTTCCAATTAATAATATTAATATTGACATTGATCATGCTCTTTATCCTGTATCATGAATGTGAGTTTTTTTAGGCACATTGCCGTTTGTTTGGTGTAATGCATTCCGTTGTGATTTTATTGATGGGATATCTAATTGTAGAGTTTTTATTTATGGATCTTTGTGCTTGGCTGTTTAGTCATGTTTGGTTAAACTTTTCGGTGGCACTTGTGTTTAATAAAGGTAGGTGGCTTAAGTGCAAGGTGCTACACGTAATTTGATTTGGCTGTATTATAGGTAATTTACATTTTTAGGGTTTTTCTGTGATTTATTTATTTGGGTTACCTGCTCTTTTGTTCCAGTCTGATGTGAGACTGCACTGCTATCTAGGTATTCTGGTCAGACTCTTGTTTTTTTCAATCTGAAGGTAACTCAGAAGAACATGTGTTGTACGTTTTCTGAGCTTTCATTAGGATCAGTTTTCTAAAAAATCTGTTTCTGCGTAACAACTTATTGTATTCTTCGTCATTAGTGACTTGAGAAAGTTGGAGGTGCTAAAGTTCTCCTTTTGAATCTTGGTTTGCAGATTTAAGAGTAAAATCTCACAATTTTATTAAATAATGAGCAAATAATATTGAGCATGTTACTCAAAGAATTTGGTACATAAGTGTTAATGAAATATGCACATAACTGGTCTGCAGACCAAAATTCCCATTATCCGTTTGCAACCTTAGTCGTTTGCAAGGGAATCTGCTTATTACAGAAGACCTGCTTGCATCAGTGCTTTGTTCATGGCTTCAAAATAAAAGGTAGCCCTTTTCAGGTCTCTCTTGCCAGATTTAGCTGTGTCAGACCTATTGTTACCAATATTTTAACATGTACTTAAGGCAGGCTTTGGATCTTCCCTTTACTTGTGACTTGTCGGCTTTCTCGACTATTTCAGTTACTTCAGTGTTTTGAATCAGTAGCTTACTTCTGTACAATTATTTCCTTAGCAGTTTTGACCTGTTTTAGGCTACCCCAGGAGCTTGCTGTTTAGGCACCACCAAAAAACTCCTCCCACCATAGCACTCACCCCAGTAATTTCCGGGCCGAGTTTGGGGAACAGGCAGACCTTATGCAAGTCGCCAGAGACCCTGCTCCACTCGACCTCTAGCCCCTGCTGCATCAGCCTCCTAACCACTTTGGCTTGCCCTTGGCAGCACATAACAACCCTGTTGGAGGCAGGATCAGAAACATTCTTTCAGGGTGGCAGACCATCACATCCGATGATTCGTTCCTCCAGATCATCCAGAAGGGGTCAGTCCTTCCATTGCTTTTGAATGGCCCTCAACTTATTCCAGCGTAAGAGTGGCATTCGAAGAAGCACCTCTCCATCTTGCTGCAAGGGGTACAAACTCAATCTGCCAAAAGGACCACTGGGAGGGTGCCGGCTTCGCAATTGGAGAGGTTGTTACTCATTGTACTTCCTCAGCTGCAGAAGGATGGAGGCCTTCATCCTATTTGAAATCTTCACCCTGTAAAGGAGTGAGGGTCGAATACATTCCCAGATTAGTCCCTCTGAAGGTTTGCCTTCTCAGGTTTTGTGCCAAGATTCCCGTCCACATTGGAAAGTGTCTTGAGGAGCAAGGAGAGCATCGTGGACGGTTGTATGCATGGCGTGAAAAGCAGGCGGGTGCGAGGAACTCACAGCTGGGTGCAGGAGCCTTTTATGTCCCTGAGGTTCAGATCAGGAGGCCAGCAGACTAGCCCTTGGAGTCACTCTGGAGACCTGGACTCAAGATGAAGTTGCAGGTTCAGTTTTTCTTCCCCAGGCAAGAATGCAGCAGGTCAGCACAGCAGGGCAGCAGTTCCTTTAAAGCAGTAGTCCAGCAGAGATGCAGTCCTTGTAGCAGCACAACAGTCCTCCTTCCTGGCAGAGTATCTAAAGGTCAAGAAGTTGAACAGAGTTTGCCTGAGGTCCAATATTTATACCCAGTTACCCCTTTGAAATGGATGAGTAATTTCGTGATGTTTCCCTTGAAGTCCCCAGCAATTATTCCTGCCCTGGCTTCAGACTAACTGCAAGGGGCATGCAGTCATTAGCGTGGAGGCAGGGAACAGCCTATTCAGGTGCTGTGTCCACTTCCTCCCTCACTTCTGCCAACGATGGACCATCAAGGAACACCTAAGCTCCCTATTTTGTGAGACTGTCTAGAAGAAATGCACAAAGCTCAACTGTCAGTCAGTCACACCCAGTCATGTTACCAGAGGCAGGCTACAGGCGGTCAAGGGCTAACATTCTAAAATTGGCATTTTCAGAATTGCAAGTTAACATCTGACAACACCATAAATTAGGATTTCAAATTGTGATTCCAGAGACTACAAACATGAACTGGATATCTATTCCCATTTGGAAATTACACTTCCAAAATGTAACCAGGCAACTCCAATGTTATTCTGTTAAAACAAATGTAAGAGTTTTTCACAACAAGAACATGTAAAAATTAAAAGTACATGTCCTGCTTTTTAAATACATTCCACCCTTCCTGTTGGCATGTCCAGGGCGTACCCTAGGTGTAACCTATATTTATTAAAAAGGAAGGTTTGGGTCTTGCTTATTTTTCCCAGGTCAGAATGCACACACTCTGGCTCCAATGGCAAACCTGAGAGATGTTTAAAGGGCTACTTAAGTGGGTGACACAATCAGTGCTGCAGGCCCATTAGTAGCATTTAATTTACAGGCCAGGGGGCACATGTAGTGCCACTTTACTTGGGACTTATAAGTAAATTAAATATGCATATTGGGTATAAGACAGTGTTACCATGTTTAGAGGAGAAAGCACATTAACACTAGCTAGCCGTGGTGAAGTGCCCAGCAAAATCAAGGTCAGTAAAAATGGAGGAGGAACAAAACATTTGGGGGAAGACCACTCTAACGTTGACAGATCTAACACTCCACAATTGACTTCTGAAGGAAGGCTCACCACAGTAGTCATAGATGACCTCCAGACGACAGTGACTCTTCTAACGACACTTGAAATCTCAATAAACAAGTCTAAGTCATACTGGACTCCTTCACAGAGGCTTCCATGTATTGGAGCCATTCTGGGCATGGCGCATGCCCTTAGGGCCTTTCATCTGCTGCAATGACTCTAGGACATTCAGGCTATGATCCCAATATTTCAACCTCAGTCCTGGATCTTGAGAGCAACTCTGAGACTTTCTTGACTATGGATGTTCTCCAGGTTGCATATGCAGGCTCTGCAGTGGGGCATGAAGTCTCAGCGGGCCCAGCACAAAGGAAACTTGTCATATGTCATGCAGGTTTCAGAGGAGAGTGTAGAAGATCTACACTGGTGGCTGCTCAACTGCAGTTTTTCCAGATCCATGCCACTGGAATCAAGCTATCCTGGCTGAAGAGGGGTGAAACCCTGAAACCGGTCCTAGGATGCTTGTTTCCAGTCCAGGGAGGACCTGGCCTGGTAGTTCGGGCTGGGCTGTTCCCATTGGGCACAGGGTCAAGACTGATTTGCATATGGCTGGGTCCAAACTGGAATGGCATGGTGAGCTCCATGCCAATTGAATCAAGCTAATAAACATAGTGATCTACCCACAGATGTGTAAGTAAGTCAAAATTTCCCCAGATAAAGTGTAGAACCCCACGATGGTGGGAAGTACACACTAGTTGTTTAAATACCCATCACACACCAAAAGGGCCCTTGGTGTCATGCTTCATCATAGGGGTCTTCCCGCCCCTCTACGGGACAGGGCGTGCTACGACCTACGTGTACGTGGGAGCACTGATTTTGTGAGACAACTATGTGTTTTGATAGGGTGTGAGAGGAAGGGTCGGGGTGAATAGAGAAAGTGAAATAAAAAATACCTGGCTCGTCGGTCTAGAAAATTTTTAATATACCTATGAGCTGGTATTAGTAAAAAGTGGGGGGAGGAGGTGTGTATGCCTCAATGAGCCGTGCCTCCTATGTCTGCCGACATGTTTCGAAGCTCCCCAAGCTGCTTCTTCAGGACCATAAGGATCCCTCCCTAAACTCACAGTGCTGTGTAATAACGTGAATAAAGTGTAGTGTTGAAAAAAATCTATATATAAAGAAAATCTATATATAAAGAAAGTATATCGTGCCTCAATGGGTCTTCATGGCCAATTTACCTGCAAGAAAGACATATACAATGGGGGAAAAAAATATATAAAGACATTCGTCCTCTGCTTAGATGACAATACCATCGTGAGCATTCAGTGACCTGAAAAAAAGTGACAGAATAATCTACTTTTATCATTAGTCAGCTTGCGTGACGTGTCTCAGTGCGACGTGGGGCAAGCAGTAGTACATTAATAGTACACAACAAAAACACACGTAGAACATAAAACACACACTCTAAGAACTCTAGAACAGTACACCAATATTCTGTCCCATATCACTATGATGACTCCTAGATTGTGGTAGGACAAAAAATGGGGTAAACATACTTGATTCCTGTATTATCAACAGCCTCTTGAGCCTGAAACACGGGTCGTAGGAGTGCCTGATAGGCTATCTGAGAAAAGGAAAGGGGATGAAGTACTTGCCTCTGGATAGTTGTAAGTCAAAGTTCCCATGGTTACGAGGTATTTTTTCTCGGCTGTGCCGTACTTACAACTCCCGGGTTCGCTGCCCTCCTGAATACGACCTCACCGTGTGGCTCCGTGGGACAAATGAGTCCATGGTGAAGGTCCGTTTAAATACCGTTTGGAACTGGTATCGGTAATTGGTACTGGCGCGAAAGGAAGTGACTGGTGCTTGCCGGCACGGTTACGCTCATTCTGCCAGTCATGACCCGGAACCGGAAATGTCCGGGTTCGCGTGTGGACAGAAAAGGTAAACCGAGTGAAATTACGGAAAAACCCATTGCGGGGAGGTTCCATTCCCTTAAAAATATGTTAGTTTCAGATAGAGGACTCAAGTCACCCCAATAGAAGTAACCATAAATGACAGAACTGGAATTAATCTGGTTTTATCGACGGGCGAGTAAGATGAGAAAAACCCCTATGGGGTATGATAGGAGGTCGTCTGGGTCAGAGGCAAAGTTCAAGATCAGTCCCTCTGAATGAGGGTGTTGAAATTACGTGGATCGGTCCACAGTATGACGCGGAGGATGTGTGGAAAGGGTAAGAGCCAATACAATACGGTATGAATATAAATTCCCAGATACATGATGGAAAACCTAAGAATAACTTATTCTTGATGTCTCCAGAGAAAAGATATCAAGCTCCGTAGGAACCGGGGCTTTTTTGCGGATGTGCAAGGTAGCGCCCAAGGCAGAAAGTTTTATTTATTCTGACAAAAGCATGAATACCCCAGTTGACACTATAGGGATGAATTTAGAAAATAAAAGGGGGAGGCCATGGTTATTGCCAGGGTGCTAGTTATTACACGACCTCGGATTATCAAGAAATAAGGATGACAGACGTTCTCAATCTTATTGGTTTGCTAATGTCTTATTTCAAAACTGAAAAAAATGGAATTTGGTCTGCATGGGGAAGTCATCAGTACATGCTTACCCAAAGTAGGTTCATTGGAGCGTTATTACTTCAAGAAGTATATATGTGGGCATTTGGACTGCTGTTCTCATCATTTACACAGTAGGTTGGCCTTATATGTGACAAAGATAGCAGATATGGATGGTACAGAGTTCTTCCAATTATACAGCAAAATTCCTAAAGTTCATCGATGGAATTGGTTCCATGGGATCTCGTCGTTGAGCCCCTGGATGTGTGTTCCCAAACGGAACACCCAACGTTGTTCCTTCTCGAAAAGGCCGTTTTCTCCTTCCAGTCGCTCTATCACTGTCCATTTTAGATCTTCCACTCCGTGTGTTGTGGTTAGGTAGTGGTTTGACATCTTTGTTGTGCTTCTACCACACCTAATATTACTTCGGTGTTCCCCAATGCGTACTTTCACAGCTCTGGTCGTCATACCTACATATTCTAGCCCACAGGGGCAGGTGATTAGGTATATTACATTTCTGCTGTTACAGTTAGTGAAGCTCCTCTGATCCCATTCGCTTCCATTCCTGAACTTGATGTGTGTGCTCTTGTTAGTAAGATGACATGTACTGCAATTACCGCATGGGTAATGTCCCTGCACAGGTGGAAGTGTGCTTTCAGATAGGGTCCTTTGTATTCGCCTTGGTCTTGTCCAGACGAGCATATCTCTCAAGTTTTTACCCCTCCTGTGCACGAACATTGGTTTTGTAATGTTGAGGTCGCAACTATTCAGGAGACGCCGGTGTTTATGCACTATTTTTGTGATCTGATTGGAGTGAGTGTTATACGTGGTAACACATATAGGTCTTTCTTCAGGGGTGGTTCCCACCTTGTCCTCCAAAAGGGCTTCCCTATTGTTGTTTTTTGCTCTCTTCAATGCTTTGTCAACTATTTTGCCAGGGTAATTGCGTTGTATTAACTTGCTCCGCAAATCATTGGCCTGTTGTTTGAAATCTCGTAGTTCGGTACCGTTCCTCCGCAAGCGGAGGAATTGTCCGTACGGTAGATTCTCCCTCAAATGTCGGGGGTGAAAACTGTTAAATAATAGTAGACAGTTTTTGGCTGTTACTTTGAAGTGCGTGGTAGTCTTCAGTATGCCATCTTCCGGGTAGATGTTCAAATCTAGAAACACCAGGTTCTCATTAGATAATGTGTGTGTGTGAATCTGAGGAAAGTATTCTGTTGGTTGAGCCAAACTAAAAAGGATTCGGCTGAGACACTGTCACCTTCCCATATTACCAGAACATCATCGATGTATCTCTTCCAAACCTTGATGTGGTGCAGGAAAGGGTTGATGTTATCCAGAATTTTATTTGTTTCCAAGTGATGGACGTAGAGGCCTGCCAGACTTGGAGCAAATGTGCTTCCCATGCTGGTACCGTGTCGTTGTTCATAGAAAGTGTTTGCATACATAAAGAAATTTTTGGTGAGTGCCAGTGAGATACATTCCAACACTACACTGCGAGGTGTCTGGTAGTCCCAATGCATGGTAAAAAGGACTTCCTCGATGATGGCCATGGTTTCATCGTGAGGTAGACTTGTGTACAAACTTTCCACATCAAGTCCCATAAGGAGGTTCTTTGTGGGTTCGAACTCGATATCCTTCAGTAGTTGTAACACTGCCTTGGTGTCACGCAAGTAGGTACTGGTCGCCTGTACCAAGGGACGAAGGAATGCATCTGCAAACTTAGAGAGGGGTTCAAAGAGAGAATTGATTCCGGAAACCATAGGTCGTCCTGGGGGGTGATCCAGATTTTTGTGAATCTTTGGGATGGTATAGAAATATGGGATCCTCGGGCATTTGTTGATCAGGAATTCCGCCTCTTTCTTGGATATCCAGTTATGGGTCACTGCCTCTTCCACCATAGACGCAATTCTGACCCTAATGGATTCTGTGGGGTCATCATGCAGGATGCCATAGTTCCTTTGGTCTTCTAGAAGTTTTCTGCATTCATTGTCGTAATTTTCTGTTGACTGAAGTACGATGGCTCCTCCCTTATCCGCAGGTTTAATTACGATATCTTGGTTCATGGATAGTTGATGTATTGCCTCTTTCTCTTCATTAGATGTATTCTGGAAGGTTGTGCAGTTAGTTGTTAAACCCTGGATTTCTCCCATCACTGCCTTCTCAAAGGCCAGGAGTTCAACAGGGAGTGAAGAGTCAGGAGGGACGAAGGTGGATTTATTACGTAATCCTGTGTCATTGTCATCCATCTCTACGGGTTGGTCTTTAAAGAATGCCTTCAGTTTCAATTTTCGAATGAATTCGGTCATTTCTGAGCAGGCTTTAAATTTATCGAAACGATTGGTGGGTACAAACCCCAGTCCTTTTTCTAGGACCTTTTTCTGGGTTGATGTTAATGCCAGGTTGGTCAAATTCACCACTAAACTCACTTCCGGCTGGTCGATGGCAGTGATGGTACGCTGCTGGTCATGCTTCTGGTTGATACTCGAGGGGTCTCGACTTCTGGCGTGGACCAATGGACGTTGTGAGCTCCTCTGTTCCGGCCTCTTCGTGGTCCCGGACGTGCCCCTAAAAAAGGCGGTGGAGGTTGATAATTATAATCATATTCCTGTGGTGGTGGTATCCAGTGGGGGAATGGTCCCCCCATCATCGGTTGAGGTCCATACATAAAGGGTGGATATTGAGGTGGTCCTTGATAGCCATTCCAGCCTCTCCCTCTTGGGTAAAAAGGTCTCTGGTTTTGGTTATCTCTTCCCCTGTTGTAACGTCTCCCGCTTCCTCTGCTCGAGTTGGAATTGTCGGAGCCGGTATCGGAGGTATCACCGTCGGAAGTATAGTCCTGATTCTTTGCAACATAATCTTCACGCGTGTAAGGGTACACTTGTTCATGGCTGAAGCGTGATGTATCCTTCTTCAGCTTATTGTATTTGCTCCGTTTCAGTGTCATTTCGAATTCAGTAATCTCTTGGTTCAATTCATCTAGCCGTTTCTTGAGGATACTTGGGGAAATATAAGCTTTTAGTCGTACTTCCAAATTTTGAATATCAATCTTGAGTTCCTGAGTGAGTCTTGTGGCTGTTTTTATAATGAGGACCAACCAATCCCGGGTGCAGTGCCACGAGATTAGTGACCAATCGCGTTTGAAAACTTTGTCATGTTGAAAAATGTATGGTTCGTTGCGAACTATTAAACCCTGGGGGGCCACATTTGCTCGTAGATACTCCGTCATTAATAAGCCATGAAGAGCAGTTTTTATTTGGGTCTTTCTTAGATTGGCTAACTCATCCCAGTCTGCATTGTTAGGACCGGGGTCTAGGCAGCGTGCAGCTGCGGGAGTTTTTCCTTTATTCTAAGCATTGCTTACATAGCTCAATAGGGACAATTTTTCCCTGACAAGCTTTTCTTCCCCAACATAACACACTCCATAGTAGTACACACATTCTTTTGATCATAGACTACACCTACACAAACAAGTACGCAAGATGGCAGAAAACGTTGGCCTGACGTTTGCGGATGAGGAAGTGGAGAGGATTCTGGCAGCGATTAATCCCTTCGAAGGGTTAAGTAACACCGACCCCGGTCCTAACAATGCAGACTGGGATGAGTTAGCCAATCTAAGAAAGATCCAAATAAAAACTGCTCTTCATGGCTTATTAATGACGGAGTATCTACGAGCAAATGCGGCCCCCCAGGGTTTAATAGTTCGCAACGAACCATACATTTTTCAACATGACAAAGTTTTCAAACGCGATTGGTCACTAATCTCGTGGCACTGCACCCGGGATTGGTTGGTCCTCATTATAAAAACAGCCACAAGACTCACTCAGGAACTCAAGATTGATATTCAAAATTGGGAAGTACGACTAAAAGCTTATATTTCCCCAAGTATCCTCAAGAAACGGCTAGATGAATTGAACCAAGAGATTACTGAATTCAAAATGACACTGAAACAGGGCAAATACAATAAGCTGAAGAAGGATACATCACGCTTCAGCCATGAACAAGTGTACCCTTACACGCGTGAAGATTATGTTGCAAAGAATCAGGACTATACTTCCGACGGTGATACCTCCGATACCGGCTCCGACAATTCCAACTCGAGCAGAGGAAGCGGGAGACGTTACAACAGGGGAAGAGATAACCAAAACCAGAGACCTTTTTACCCAAGAGGGAGAGGCTGGAATGGCTATCAAGGACCACCTCAATATCCACCCTTTATGTATGGACCTCAACCGATGATGGGGGGGACCATTCCCCCACTGGATACCACCACCACAGGAATATGATTATAATTATCAACCTCCACCGCCTTTTTTAGGGGCACGTCCGGGACCACGAAGAGGCCGGAACAGAGGAGCTCACAACGTCCATTGGTCCACGCCAGAAGTCGAGACCCCTCGAGTATCAACCAGAAGCATGACCAGCAGCGTACCATCACTGCCATCGACCAGCCGGAAGTGAGTTTAGTGGTGAATTTGACCAACCTGGCATTAACATCAACCCAGAAAAAGGTCCTAGAAAAAGGACTGGGGTTTGTACCCACCAATCGTTTTGATAAATTCAAAGCCTGCTCAGAAATGACCGAATTCATTCGAAAATTGAAACTGAAGGCATTCTTTAAAGACCAACCCGTAGAGATGGATGACAATGACACAGGATTACGTAATAAATCCACCTTCGTCCCTCCTGACTCTTCACTCCCTGTTGAACTCCTGGCCTTTGAGAAGGCAGTGATGGGAGAAATCCAGGGTTTAACAACTAACTGCACAACCTTCCAGAATACATCTAATGAAGAGAAAGAGGCAATACATCAACTATCCATGAACCAAGATATCGTAATTAAACCTGCGGATAAGGGAGGAGCCATCGTACTTCAGTCAACAGAAAATTACGACAATGAATGCAGAAAACTTCTAGAAGACCAAAGGAACTATGGCATCCTGCATGATGACCCCACAGAATCCATTAGGGTCAGAATTGCGTCTATGGTGGAAGAGGCAGTGACCCATAACTGGATATCCAAGAAAGAGGCGGAATTCCTGATCAACAAATGCCCGAGGATCCCATATTTCTATACCATCCCAAAGATTCACAAAAATCTGGATCACCCCCCAGGACGACCTATAGTTTCCGGAATCAATTCTCTCTTGGAACCCCTCTCTAAGTTTGCAGATGCATTCCTTCGTCCCTTGGTACAGGCGACCAGTACCTACTTGCGTGACACCAAGGCAGTGTTACAACTACTGAAGGATATCGAGTTCGACCCCACAAAGAACCTCCTTATGGGACTTGATGTGGAAAGTTTGTACACCAGTCTCCCTCACGATGAAACCATGGCCATCATCGAGGAAGTCCTTTTTACCATGCATTGGGACTACCAGACACCTCGCAGTGTAGTGTTGGAATGTATCTCACTGGCACTCACCAAAAATTTCTTTATGTATGCAAACACTTTCTATGAACAACGACACGGTACCAGCATGGGAAGCACATTTGCTCCAAGTCTGGCAGGCCTCTACGTCCATCACTTGGAAACAAATAAAATTCTGGATAACATCAACCCTTTCCTGCACCACATCAAGGTTTGGAAGAGATACATCGATGATGTTCTGGTAATATGGGAAGGTGACAGTGTCTCAGCCGAATCCTTTTTAGTTTGGCTCAACCAACAGAATACTTTCCTCAGATTCACACACACACATTATCTAATGAGAACCTGGTGTTTCTAGATTTGAACATCTACCCGGAAGATGGCATACTGAAGACTACCACGCACTTCAAAGTAACAGCCAAAAACTGTCTACTATTATTTAACAGTTTTCACCCCCGACATTTGAGGGAGAATCTACCGTACGGACAATTCCTCCGCTTGCGGAGGAACGGTACCGAACTACGAGATTTCAAACAACAGGCCAATGATTTGCGGAGCAAGTTAATACAACGCAATTACCCTGGCAAAATAGTTGACAAAGCATTGAAGAGAGCAAAAAACAACAATAGGGAAGCCCTTTTGGAGGACAAGGTGGGAACCACCCCTGAAGAAAGACCTATATGTGTTACCACGTATAACACTCACTCCAATCAGATCACAAAAATAGTGCATAAACACTGGCGTCTCCTGAATAGTTGCGACCTCAACATTACAAAACCAATGTTCGTGCACAGGAGGGGTAAAAACTTGAGAGATATGCTCGTCTGGACAAGACCAAGGCGAATACAAAGGACCCTATCTGAAAGCACACTTCCACCTGTGCAGGGACATTACCCATGCGGTAATTGCAGTACATGTCATCTTACTAACAAGAGCACACACATCAAGTTCAGGAATGGAAGCGAATGGGATCAGAGGAGCTTCACTAACTGTAACAGCAGAAATGTAATATACCTAATCACCTGCCCCTGTGGGCTAGAATATGTAGGTATGACGACCAGAGCTGTGAAAGTACGCATTGGGGAACACCGAAGTAATATTAGGTGTGGTAGAAGCACAACAAAGATGTCAAACCACTACCTAACCACAACACACGGAGTGGAAGATCTAAAATGGACAGTGATAGAGCGACTGGAAGGAGAAAACGGCCTTTTCGAGAAGGAACAACGTTGGGTGTTCCGTTTGGGAACACACATCCAGGGGCTCAACGACGAGATCCCATGGAACCAATTCCATCGATGAACTTTAGGAATTTTGCTGTATAATTGGAAGAACTCTGTACCATCCATATCTGCTATCTTTGTGACATATAAGGCCAACCTACTGTGTAAATGATGAGAACAGCAGTCCAAATACCCACATATATACTTCTTGAAGTAATAACGCTCCAATGAACCTACTTTGGGTAAGCATGTACTGATGACTTCCCCATGCAGACCAAATTCCATTTTTTTCAGTTTTGAAATAAGACCTTAGCAACCCAGTAAGATTGAGAACGTCTGTCATCCTTATGTCTTGATAATCCGAGGTCGTGTAATAACTAGCACCCTGGCAATAACCATGGCCTCCCCCTTTTATTTTCTAAATTCATCCCTATAGTGTCAACTGGGGTATTCATGCTTTTGTCAGAATAAATAAAACTTTCTGCCTTGGGCGCTACCTTGCACAGCCGCAAAAAAGCCCCGGTTCCTACGGAGCTTGATATCTTTTCTCTGGAGACATCAAGAATAAGTTATTCTTAGGTTTTCCATCATGTATCTGGGAATTTATATTCATACCGTATTGTATTGGCTCTTACCCTTTCCACACATCCTCCGCGTCATACTGTGGACCGATCCACGTAATTTCAACACCCTCATTCAGAGGGACTGATCTTGAACTTTGCCTCTGACCCAGACGATCTCCTATCATACCCCATAGGGGTTTTTCTCATCTTACTCGCCCGTCGATAAAACCAGATTCATCCCGGTTCTGTCATTTATGGTTACTTCTATTGGGGTGACTTGAGTCCTCTATCTGAAACTAACATATTTTTAAGGGAATGGAACCTCCCCGCAATGGGTTTTTCCGTAATTTCACTCTGTTTACTTTTTCTGTCCACACGCGAACCCGGACATTTCCGGTTCCGGGTCATGACTGGCAGAATGAGCGTAACCGTGCCGGCAAGCGCCAGTCACTTCCTTTCGCGCCAGTACCAATTACCGATACCAGTTCCAAACGGTATTTAAACGGACCTTCACCATGGACTCATTTGTCCCACGGAGCCACACGGTGAGGTCGTATTCAGGAGGGCAGCGAACCCGGGAGTTGTAAGTACGGCACAGCCGAGAAAAAATACCTCGTAACCATGGGAACTTTGACTTACAACTATCCAGAGGCAAGTACTTCATCCCCTTTCCTTTTCTCAGATAGCCTATCAGGCACTCCTACGACCCGTGTTTCAGGCTCAAGAGGCTGTTGATAATACAGGAATCAAGTATGTTTACCCCATTTTTTTGTCCTACCACAATCTAGGAGTCATCATAGTGATATGGGACAGAATATTGGTGTACTGTTCTAGAGTTCTTAGAGTGTGTGTTTTATGTTCTACGTGTGTTTTTGTTGTGTACTATTAATGTACTACTGCTTGCCCCACGTCGCACTGAGACACGTCACGCAAGCTGACTAATGATAAAAGTAGATTATTCTGTCACTTTTTTTCAGGTCACTGAATGCTCACGATGGTATTGTCATCTAAGCAGAGGACGAATGTCTTTATATATTTTTTTCCCCCATTGTATATGTCTTTCTTGCAGGTAAATTGGCCATGAAGACCCATTGAGGCACGATATACTTTCTTTATATATAGATTCTCTTTATATATAGATTTTTCTTTATATATAGATTTTTTTCAACACGACACTTTATTCACGTTATTACACAGCACTGTGAGTTTAGGGAGGGATCCTTATGGTCCTGAAGAAGAAGCTTGAGGAGCTTCGAAACATGTCGGCAGACATAGGAGGCACGGCTCATTGAGGCATACACACCTCCTCCCCCCACTTTTTACTAATACCAGCTCATAGGTATATTAAAAATTTTCTAGACCGACGAGCCAGGTATTTTTTATTTCACTTTCTCTATTCACCCCCGACCCTTCCTCTCACACCCTATCAAAACACATAGTTGTCTCACAAAATTAGTCCTCCCACGTACACGTAGGTCGTAGCACGCCCCGTCCCGTAGAGGGGCGGGAAGACCACTATGATGAAGCATGACACCAAGGGCCCTTTTGGTGTGTGAGGGGTATTTAAACAACTAGTGTGTACTTCCCACCATCGTGGGGTTCTACGCTTTATCTGGGGAAATTTTGACTTACTTACACATCTGTGGGTGGATCACTATGTTTATTGACTGAATCCTGGGAGGACGTATCCACCTCCACCACTCAGGTTGAGTGGTACCTCTCTACTCCCCCTTTTTGTTTCTCTTAATTGAATCAAGCTATCCTGGCTGAAGAGGGGTGAAACCCTGAAACCGTCCTAGGATGCTTGTTTCCAGTCCAGGGAGGACCTGGCAGTTCGGGCTGGACTGTTCCCATTGGGCACAGGGTCAAGACTGATTTGCATATGGCTGGGTCCAAACTGGAATGGCATGGTGAGCTCCATGCCACTGGAATCAAGCTATCCTGGCTGAAGAGGGGTGAAACCCTGAAACCGGTCCTAGGATGCTCGTTGTCAGTCCAGGGAGGACCTGGTAGTTAGGGCTGGACTGTTCCCATTGGGCACAGGGTCAAGACTGATTTGCATATGGCTGGGTCCAAACTGGAATGGCATGGTGAGCTCCATGCCACTGGAATTAAGCTATCCTGGCTGAAGAGGGGTGAAACCCTGAAACCGGTCCTAGGATGCTTGGCTCCAGTCCAGAGAGGACCTGGCCTGGTAGTTCGGTTTGGACTGTTCCCATTGGGCACAGGGTCAAGACTGATTTGCATATGGCTGGGTCCAAACTGGAATGGCATGGTGAGCAAAAAAACGATGGATTTAGGCCCAGATCTCTGTACTGGGGTGAATGTATGACATTGTTCTGCATTCTGTCCATCAATAGTTCTTTTTGCAGCTTGTCCAGCAGCAGACACCTCTCCCTTCCTCACCCAGAGTTGACAATGGTGACAGATGGTCCGCTGCTGGATGGTGGTGGTCACCGGGGAAAGAAGACGAGAGGTCACTAGCGGACACCCAGCTCACCATAAATCTGTTGGAGTTAAATTGCATCGGCTTTGTGTTAAAGGCATTCCTGCCGTCCTTCAAGTGAAGACTATGGCAGAATTTCAGAGACCGGACCACCACCATGTGGGACTGCAACAAGCAGGGTGGATTGGCATTCTGTGCCTACAGAGTGCGCCTCTAGTGTTGGCAGGAGTGTGTGGGCATTTCCATGATTGGGAACCACCTGGGGGATCTTTGAACCATAGGGCGGACAAGCTCAGCGGCAATGCCTTGTAAAGCATTATGGTGGTTGCACCCTGAGGTGGTGCAGGACATCTTCCATCAGTGGGACCAGGCCCGGCCAGTTCTTTTCTCCACCACCGAGAATGCACAGTGTCAAGACTTCTGCGTGTTGGAGTTCCGACCAAACGCTGTCTGTAGATGAATTTAGACTAGACTAGAGTGGAGCACAGGCTTTCTGTACATCTTGACGCCACTGCCTCTCCTGAATTCTTAAGATGATCTGGAATCACCAAGTCCTACTTGTGGCTACAGATTGACCCTAAACAATGTGGTACCCGGATCTTCGGGGATGAGCATTTTTCTACCTGTCCATCCTACAGCTGTGGGAGAATCTTCTGTCACAGGAGCCAGACACTGTTTTGTAATAGCATCTGCTCAATCTAAACTTCAATGGGTGGATCTTGAGCAGTGGCATTTACCTGCTTACGATCTGCCACCGGAGGTTGGGGATGTTCTCCTCGCATCCAGTCATCCCTCTACAAAGCCCTTCTACAGTGTGCCCCTGGTCAAGTTTGTGCCCAAGTGTGGGGTCTTCAACACAGACCGCTTGCAAGCCGGATTGTCAGAAACTTTACTTTTTATTTTATCTCCTTCCCAGGAAAGCCTTGCATTAGACACTATTAAAGTTTATTTGTTGGCCCATTTGGCTTTTTTGCATTTACTGTGCCAATCCTAATTTCAATTACCTGTTATGCTTTATTTTAAAGGTTTGACACGCATGTTCCTTCCTAAACGGTTTGTAATACCGCATAGTGGGATCCCAATTTGTCCTCCCATTCCTCGTGTCCACATCCTTTGAGCACCTCGGACTCTCAAACTGTCTTTCTCATTGAAATCAATCACACGACTAGCAAAAGTGAGCTCCAGGCTCTCTCAGTGCAGTCGCCCTATACCACCTTTATCCAGACAAGCTGGTGAAAAGGATCAGGGTAGCCTTTTTGCCAAAAGTCAAGACTCCATTTCATGTTGGGCAGTCAATCGCCTCCAATGTTCTTTGCTCCACCTCACCACTCAAAAGACTAGGAGAGACTCCATCAAGGAAAGTCTGGTACTGGTCCCAGTGAACAAAAGAACAGCCATGTGTTACTGCAACAAGCAGGGTGGGGTGGAGTCCTGGATCCTGTACCAGGAGGCTGTACCTATCCGAAGGTGTCTGGATGTCTCCTGAGGTGGCGGTATCTTCTGAAGATCTTTTTGGTAGCCAACCACTTACTGTGGTTCCTGAATGCTTGTGCAGATGTCAGATGACAGACCACGAGTGGTGCCTCCATACCGAGGTAGCATAAACCATTTTGATCTGTGAAAAATGCCCTGGCTACATCTGTTTGCCACTGTTGTAAGTGAAAGAGAAAAAGAAATGCAGTTGGGCAGCTCATTTCATATGCGATGTGACATGGGTCACGTGTACCACTACCTCTAATGCCTCCAAGTTCTGAAAAAAAAGTCAGGGCATATCAGGCAAGTAATTTTCATATCCCTGAACTAGGCCAGGAGAATTTGGTACTTAGAATGCCTGAGCATGCCGTTCTGGCCATCTATTGGGGAAGACTTTCAGTCTCAGCAACTTATCCTACTTCCAAATCGGCACAACCTTCATCTCCATGCATGGAAATGAGTGGCGACATTTAAATTCTTTTGACTTGTTGCCTCGCATGCTAGATGTTATTCTTGCGACCAGCTGCCTGCACACGCAATCCCTCTATGCTGGTTGCTGGTACATTTTGTGGCCTGGTGTGGGGTTCTTCATCGCAAGCCAGACTTCCTGATGTATTGTTGTTCTTTTTATTGTTGGGCCACCATGGCCGTGCAGTCGGTACAGTTAAGAGTTATTTGTCAGCCCTTCTGGCCATTTTGTTTGCCTGTTCGACCCTCTCTTTTTAAATCAACTGTTGTTCGTTTTCTGAAGCTCCTGACTTATATGTTCGCTCCAAAGCCATTCCTCTTGCCTTAGTGAGGCCTAAATAGAATCTTCATGTTCCTTATGTGCACAACTTTCTAGCCTATGAACATTTGCTCACTACAGTTGCTGATAATCGAGACATTCTTTATTATTTCCATCACTTCTGAATGCTGTGTGGGTAAACTACAGGTGCAGTCTGTGCGATCTCCCAATACTCCTCTCTTCCTAGACAAACGTTTGCGGAGGACTGGCTCTACCTTCCTGCCAAATGTGGAATCACCCTTCCAAATCAGTCAATTACCTTTTGAAATATTCCACTCTAGCACACCCCTTCGAAAGCAATTGGGGTAGACACCATTGGCTTGATCCTAAGAGCTTCAAGTTTCTACATTGACCGTATGAGGGAACACCGTGTGAATGAACCGCTCTTTGTGGGGTCACTGGTATAAAAAAAAAAATTCCTATAAATTCAAATCTACTATGCACTGGTTGACAGGCACCTGCGTTCTTATTCCTCCAGGGCCAATACCTCTACATCAACATTGGCTAGGAGGGTGCTGCTTCTGTATATCTGCCAATCTGTGTCAAGAGCTTTGGTGCACTCGTTCATGAAATACCAGTACATTGACGGTCAGATCCAGTGGCAGGACCATTTTGCGTTCTTGGGCCTGCAAGACTTCTTAATCTGAGACTACTCCTTAAATTATCCACCATTGAGATGTAAGGTTGTGGTATCTGCTCTAAAGGAGAATAATCTGCGGTTAGCAGTATCCATCAGAACAAGTTAATTACCTTTGGTAACTGTAAATACTCTATAGAACAACAGATTCCTCATTGCCTTCTCACCTCCCTGTTCTGTGGAGTGGCCTCCTGAATATCATAATAAAGTTCGAGATTGGAATTTCACACATTTTCACCTGCAATTTGTTCAAAGTGTTCTGAGTCGGAGGGCATGGATGGAGAAAGATTACAAAATCAATGTGCAGGGTGATACTTGTATGTGGTTCAGGCGGTGTGAAATCACCACTGAGCCATACTGCACAAGCGACTGGGGTGAGAGGAGCATTTGAAGAAGAAAAAAAGCCCTTGATCCAGTCTGTTGCCTAGAAATATTCTAAAGGCAATGAATCTGCAGTTCGAAACAGTATCCACCAGAAGGAACATTACCGAAGGTAAGTAACTTGGTCTTTAGCCTCCACTGGCTTGATTCAGATCATCTTGCAGCAACCGAAGTGGTGATTACATTTCTTTTGAGGAAGCTGGAAAAAACTGCTTCGTCCTTGTGTGGGCAGCTCATCTTTATGCGAATATCTCACCAATTAAAACAATTTGGATAATGTACAAAATATAACCATCCGTGTCACCAGGGTCATGTTTTTCCTGGTGCATATTACAATGACTGATCCAGAGTTTAAAGCATACAATTTTACTTGTTTTTGGTGCTAATAAGACGTTCACTTCTTCCACAGGCAAATTAAGAAACATTGTGCTGAGCCTTTTACAGAATACTGGACTTGTTTAGATTATACAAACCTCTTGGAACTTCGCCATTGTCGCACACAACAGAAACTATTTGATGACTGCGTCTTTGACAAGCTGGGTTGGGTTAGACCTGATCTAGGAGAGCTGTCAAAGGTGAGATTTGCATTTCTTCTCTTCTATGCTTAGATACATTACCATTATTATTTGGTAAATAATTGTTTGTTAATTTTAGGACGTTCTGAATTCATCTCATAACATTGGTTTTTGTGTGAATTCTGCTGTAACCACTGCCAAAATGCTGAACATAAATGTATATCATAATTATGCATAAAGAACAAACTTGGGAGAGAAATTCACATTTAAAAAAAATTGTAGTTCTTCTTGAGCCCTATGCACAGTGCATTTTGCACACTTAAATTAAGTTTGGATGTGCAAAATATGCACTTTGTGAATGGATATTGCGAGCCCTAATTCACAGAAAAGTGATTGTTGGAAATTTATGTCCATAAGGTGTATTTGTGAATGTATAAATTACACCCATGTGACAGAACTACTGCATTTGTAATTTTAGGATTAAGGCTGGAGTGTGTGTGTGTGTGTGTGTGTGTGTGTGTATCTGAGTTCACGGGAGTCTAAAATTAGGTGGGCACCCACATGCTCTTAACTGTCTGTGTAATTACTTAGCATTTACTTCCACCCTAGAAACCTATTTATGTTTAATTCTATCCGAGACAAGAGAAATCAATTTGGTAAAGTAGGAAGATCTACGTGAAAAATGCTCGGTTTCTGCAGGGAAAAACCGAGGAAAGGAGCAAAAGCATTTTGGTGTCATAATCTCAAATGCATAGTTGCCCATCTAAGGTCAAATTGTACATTTATTATTTTAACGCATTACAGTATTCAAGGAAATCTACAACTGTTGTGGATTCTCTTGGGTATTCCTTTTGATTTTTTTGTTTTATTTAATTATTTATTTTGTGACTCACTAAAAACATATTTGCTACATGTGTATTTGCTTTATCAATTAAGGGACAAGTTCCTAGCTTTCAAATCAGCTCTTTTTTGAATTGGCCAACCAGTAAATTACTGTTTGCCAACTAAAACTGTTTCCTATAACGTATCACATTTTCTAATTATTAGCATTTAAGAATAGTGTTCATGTCCTTATTCTTATTTGAAGCCATTCCTCTCTACCCTTTGCTACACAGGTCGGTGTAGCAAGCTGTGACAGGGACTGAATTCTTACAGTTTAAAGTCCATATTTTGGGTAACTTTATAAATTATTTTCATGTCTTCTTTCAATTATGTACTCTAATAACACTATACCTTGTCTTAAATCATGCAACGTAGGCAAAAATTCTGTCCTTAACTTTGTTTGAACTCCTTTTGTATATCTAATCCTAAACGTTGGATGACATAACCAAGTTTTATGAGCTTGTTTAGCCTACACTTGATTCAGAAATCAAAACCATTGCTTATACAAATAAAAACAATTAACCGTGCATAAAACAAGAATGCACCAGTCCACATTTTAAACAGAAGAAGTTCTCTGTTTTATCCTTTGTCCAAACTCCTAGGATCCAGCATGTACAGGAGTTGTCGCAACTAATTAATTGTACCAAGGCAATGTACCTCATTTTACAATAAGGGTTGCCTAATGCGTAGTGTTTGATGCGTTTAAATCCCTGTTGTTTTGGGATCTCCTCAGGACCAAGACTGGGTACAACTGAAAAGAAATTTAATGAAAAAAAATTGCTTTGTGAGATTCTCATTGTTTTTCTGGGCATTTATCATTCAACTAATCATTCAACAAGAGCCCCTCGTAGTTGATTAAGTTACCTCTATTATGGTATGTGTTCCATCTGTGTCCGGTGTAGTTAAGTTGAAACTGCACCATCAAATGAAAAAAGCAAACAGATAATCGTAGTTAAAAAAAACAATCTTATCCTTCACTGTGTTTTTCAAAAGGCATTGGTTCATGGTGCGACTTACATGAGTTGCCTGCACGTCTACTGTGTTTGCGGCCACTTTTTGCCTGAAGTGTGCGGTGAACATTCTTCGTTTAGTCACTTCAAAGTTATTATTCTCAGGTTTCCAATTCCTGGGTTTACTGTGGAAAAACATTCAATTAATTGAAGTTTTCACCTTGAGCTTTGTGTCTTTTACTCCGTGCATTAGATTAAAGGCTGACTTTGTCAGTGCATGCGGCGTAATTTAGACACGGCGCAGCTTTGTTATTGTTTTGCTGCTTTGAATTTACTGTAACCGTGTTGCCAAGTGAGTCTTTAAGAAGAGGAGAAAGCAAATAAACAGAAGATGTTTTTATTGCTGTCCGAAAGTGGACGCAAACACAGTAGACACGCTGGCAACTCATGTAAGTCTCACCACGAATGAACGCCTTTAGAAAAACACAATATAGAATAAGACTTTTTTTTTTTTTAAACCAGAAGTATCGGTTTGCTTTTTTCATTTGATGTTACGGTTCCAACTTAATTACACTGGACACAGACGGTCCACATATCATAATGGAGATATTGTAAATCAACTACATGGGGCTCTAGTTGCATGATAAATGCCCGCAAAAACAATTAGAATCTCGCAAAGCTTTTTTTTTCCATTCAATTTCTTTTTGGTTGTACCCAGTCTTGGTCCTGAGCAGACCCCAAAACGACGGTGTTCGAAATCCATCAACCTCTATGCATTATGGAATTATTGGACTTTACAACTACATATAGGTAACCGTTATTGTAAAATTAGGTGTCGTTTCTTGGTACAATTAATTAGTTGCTACAACCCCTTTACATTCTTGATCCGAAGAGTTTGGACAATTGGGATAAAATAGAGAACTCCTTCTGTTTAAAACTGTGGACTAGTACATTTTATATGTGTTATGCACTGCTAAAAATTATTTTTGTCTGTATAAGCAATGATTTTGATTTCTGAATCAAGTTGCACTAAACAAGCCTATAAGACTTTTGGTAATGTCATCCAATGTTTATGATTTGATATGTAAAGTGAGTTAAAAGAAAGATTGAAAACTTTGTGTATATGATACGTAGTCAAGCAAATTAAATTTCTTGATCATTAAGGACTGAATTTTTGTGTTGGTTGAATAATTTCAGACAGGGTATATTGTTATTGTATGTTTACAGTGGTCCAACCTTGCTGATAGAATAGACCCACCTCCTTAGTACAGACTCCTTTCAATTAAAGGCATTTTTCATGCACAAAGATGGAGCATATACAGACGATATCACAACAAACAAAAAGAAAACCCTGAAAGTTAGCAATGTAATGATGGACAAGGGATGTGATAAATAGGGGAGCACGAATAAAAGGATGAAAAATGTGAATTTGAAAAATTGGCAAATACAGAGCTTTGTGGGACAAAGTGTCCCAATTGAGAGGTTGGCCAGAATAGGAGGGGAAAAAGTGCAAAAATAGTTACATGCTTGCCACTCATGAAAGAAACAAACATTAACGAAAGAAATACGGAAATTAGTACTATGGAGAAGGCTCAAATAGAACAAGGTGTCAGGCTGCTACTAGTTCGTAGAGTTAGTACTCAGTAAAGTGGCTAATCAAGAAGGAAGAACACTCAGTGAATAGGGTAAGAAGTGACCTAATACTAAATGTGGACATAGGTGGAGACTGTAAGACAAGAGAAAGATGAAAGATACAGTTGCACAGAGAATGAAAGAGAACGATGACAGTTAATGCTGGAAGCCAGTAAAGCCTTTTCTCATTTTTTTCATGAATTGTTTGATGGAGCAGGAGTATAGATCATCACTTTGCTTGTACAGGTTTGATGTGGTTGTTAACTACCCTGCAAAAAAAGTCCATCCTGCTTGTGCAATTTGGTCAGCAGACTAAATTATAAAATTGGGTATTTGCTATATGGTTTGACACTCACCTCCCTGGAGTTTTCGCCTAAATTACAAGCTGTCCTAATGAATTGTCCCAAAAAAGTTTAATTTTGTAGGTTTAATTTTGTAGGTTTGGGTACCAAAACTGTATTTTATTTCAGACACTATGAACTTCTCAAAAGGTAATTACCTTGTTGGATGTCGTATGTTATTGGAACTGCAGATATACCTGAATGGTTTAAATGTTGTGTATTGTTTTGTATTTTTTGTGATCTTCAAAGCACAAAATTGACCTAATTCTATACGCATTAACGAAATGTAAACTTAAGCATTTTGGAATAGTTATTTGAGAGTACTAGTGAAATGAGCGGGATTAAATTGAGATTGTTGCTTGTGATTTTCTTCAACTTTAGTTTCCACATAATTAATGTAAAGAGATGTTTGAATGAGAAATTAAATCTAATACCAATTGACGAAATACATTTGATATCCACTTCTTTTTGGCTTCAAAAGCATATATTTTTATTAAAATAATTAACATATTACCCTTTTCTTCAGGTCACAAAAGTGCAAACTAGCCGCCCGATTCCGGAAAATGTGTACCACTCTCGTCCAAGACCAGAGCCAAATCCAGTTATCGATGCAGAGCTGAAACCTTCCAAATATGGCAGTAGGCTCTTTTTCTGGAGCTGGTAGCAAAACCTCCAAGAATTCAGCAATTCAGAAGAATAACTGGTGTGACTTTAAAAGTTTGTGATTGTTTCAACAATTTGTGATGTGGCAGAAATAAAACATAATATCCTTGATGGATTAACTAGTCTGTTTTTCATAAGCACAAAACAGCAGTCGGAATAAAAAACATTTCTCATTTTTCTTCATTTCGGTGACTTAATGTATATAATTTTGGCCTGCAAATCGCTAGTGTTATGCTGCTAAATATTTGATACACATGCACCCATTTGTCAGCCCTTACATCATGGCTGGCTGTTTTATGCATTGTTTTAATTTAAGCAGATAATACGCCGTTATAGAGGCAATGTATTTGGGAAAGTCCATGGTGTCTATACAGTCCCACCTATCATACAGAAGTAAGATGGTCATTGTGAAGTGTTTATTCCGTGGTTTTGTGTGCACCTTTTGCTAATTCATATTTACGCTATTTAATTTTTACACCAAACTTGGTGGTTTAGTTTCCTATGTGAGGAGCTTGCTTGCAACTCCCCTAGTGAATGGATAGACTACAATCATATAACGTAAATTGGTAACTGTGAGCGTGACTACATGGTCACCCCCACAAAATCATAACTGTATTGTTGAAATAGCGGATTTATTTGAAAAATACAAAGGTACCAGTGAGATACGCAAAGGGTTCTGAGGGATTATTCTGATGTAGGTTCCTCACCTATAGAAGACTCCATTCCACAAAAGAATATTTTCAGCAATGCTCCCTTGTGCTGTGTGTCTCTGTGGTGACTCTGGACCACCACAGAAGTAATGAAGGAGCACAGCTTATAAGCATCCCCCCACGTGTTGACGTCAGTTCTTTCTTTCCGCCCCTTTGCTCCCTACTTTGTCTTTTTTCCAACAACGTAAAATCCTTACTATGATAGAGCGCTATGGAATATGTCCTTCTCCAAAGACGATTGACATCAGTGCCAGGACAGCAGGAAGCAGATGTCAGTTACAGACACACAAAATCTGCATTTCAAAGTGCGTATCTGTCACCCCAAAAGGGATCCCCTGGTGCTGTCAAAAATCAAGGCTATAAATTGTGCTGTTGTCGCAACTTGGTGCAATAAGATTAACCATGTGCACCAAAAAGTGATCCAGGAGTGTGAGACGAAACTTTACATTGCCAAACATAAGTTGTGGTCGAAGCACTAGTTCTTGGACTTTTCCCAGGAACAGCCTCAGATCCATTTCCTGGCTGAAGTGTTCCAGTAAGTCCAAATCAATGTTGTGAGGCAGCGGGCAGCTGAAGTTTTGGACTAGAAACTGCCCACTATTGAAATTAAGGCAAATGTGCTAATTGAAATTCTCCAGCCAGTACCAACTTCGTCTGAACCGCTTTCCTTTCAGGGAAACTTTTACAGGAATCTTGACACTGTCATCCCACTTTTTGTCATATAAATTCCTTTTATTTGCATTCTATATAAAAGCAATCCTCTATCTATCTATATATATATATATATATATATATATATATATATATATATATATATATTACTCTCCAAAGCGTCCAGATCTTAGGGAGGCACACGACAGCTTGCATCTCTTCAACCCTCCTCCAGCACTCCTGAATTCTCTCTCTCATGCCGACGCGTTTCAAGGTAAAGACCTCTTCTTCCAGGGCAATATGTACAACTGGAGCGCAGTGAGTACTTTCCTATTGGCTCAGTGCTTTTAAATTGATTGGCTTAGTGCAACTTCCTGTAGGGGTGCATGCTAGTTAAGTACAACTTCCTGTTGGAATGCATGCTGGGATATTGAGTCCCAAGGCAAAGTACAATTATTTTCTTTTAGGTATACGTTATATTTTATACAATAACCAACAACTTTAATTGTTTTCAAATGCTATTTACTTGTGTGTGCTGTATTTACCAATGGTATTACTCACTAAAAGCCTGCGCTCTTGGCTTTGCCAATCCGGGGAAAAATGAAGCAAAAAAAAATAATATATATATATATATATATATATATATATATATATATATTTTTTTTTTTCTTTTTTTTGCCAATCCGGGGAAAAATGAAGCAAAAAATATATATATATATTTATTTATTTATTTTGCTTCATTTTTCCCCGGATTGGCAAAGCCAAGAGCGCAGGCTTTTAGTGAGTAATACCATTGGTAAATACAGCACACACAAGTAAATAGCATTTGAAAACAATTCAAGTTGTTGGTTATTGTATAAAATATAACGTATACCTAAAAGAAAAAATTGCCAAGATACTCGTTATGTTCAAGCAGAAGGCATGTATTCTTGTGAACAGATTTTCACAAATAGTCTTACTTTTAAAAAAGTAAAAATGCTGCTCTCTAAAGGTGTAAGTAAATTAACGATTCATCGCAATAACATGAAAAAATACACATAGTGGAAATTGGTATACCAGACTTTTCACTGAGAGTGGACTACTTTTTAAGTGGCTATGCACAAGCAAAATACTGTGCCTCGCAGCGAGTGGAGCCAGTGCCCCATGCTGTATACTTTGGTAGGCAAAAAGAAAATGTGAGTGAAAATCAATAGGGAAATTAATAAAGAGAGCTGATTCAAAGTGTGTGTTTACTTTTTATTTGTTTTGGAAATCATATGTCAATTGAGACACGTGGTGCTATATATAGGCCATATGTAAAACACAGCTTCTGGTTTTGTTATTCTTAGTTTATTTTTTCTGAACAGAAGGGTGTCTAGAATAGAGATTGCTGTCCAATGTTATTATTGGAAACTCTGGGATTGAAAGGGATTAGGGGACTGCTTTTTTTAGGTCGAGCCTAGGCAGCGCGCATGTGCGGTCTTCGAGACGTGGTATTTAGTCTATGGACTTTCAACATGTTCAGCGCTTCTCATTGCTTGTATCCTCTGGCTCTAAAAATTCCTTTGCTGTTGTTGGTGAATGTTTATATTTGCCCCACCTTTTGGCTGTTTTGTTCCCTCCCTGGAGACTGCCCCTGCTACAAGGATCCTTTCACTATCGGCCATATGTTTAGTTTCAGTGCACTTTTTATTTTTACCTTATCTCCCTTTAAGGTGAGTGCACAGAGTTAAACAATCCCCTTAATTGAAAATGAAAAGCTGGGTGGCAAAAAATGGTGGCTGTCAGCTAGTGCCGGTCGCAAGCTCTCACGCACCCAGCAAAATATATGAAGATTACCTGTGCCAGAAATGTCAGGGGGTCTCTGCATAAGCATAGCGGTGGAGTGAAGCTACTACCCAAGGCTCTGCGGCTTCCGAGAGGATCGTGCGGAGAGTGTGTTCTTCCCCCGCCTCGCAACGGCGGGGCAGACGCGAAGCAGTGTGTAGGCGGAGGTGGCAGCGGAGCTCGGCAGGGGCTGCGCGACACTGCTAGGATCGGCTTCCGGGGCAGCGGGAACAGCAGGACAACAGTCTGCACCTGGGATCGTGCTTGCCTGCTCAGGCAGCGGCTATCTCTCCACAGCGAACCCAGAAAGGTGGGAGGGGAGGATGCTGCACAAAGCCCCCTAATGACCCCCGGAATGAAAAAGAAGGGAAATTGGGGCTAGGTTGTTCTAGGTGAGGCTCCTAAATCAGGGGAAACTCACTTCGCGAAGAGGAAGGAATTAAGTGAGGCTTCTGCCTGTTGCATAAATAGGTAGACACTGAGAAGCAGGGACATCTGGGGTAAAGGGAAACCCCCCTCAGGAGCCTCTGTAAAAGAGAATTCCCTAATGGTTCCACAGAAGAATCTAGACAGCAGGGCTTCTCGCGCTTGCCTCCACCCCCTCTTTCTCCCCCCCCCATCGATTAAAAGGCCACTCGCAGATTAAACATCTCTGACTACAGATAGAAGACAGCCTAAAAATAAGCCTGAAAGTGTTAAAATTGCACCTTCACTCTGTTCCTACTTAAAGATCCAAGCTCAAAAAGTCCAAACCGCCCCTATTACTGCAGTTGCCTTCCCAGTTTCTGTGCATAGTCCTGAAATCTGTGGGTCTGTGAGAGCTATTGAGAGTGCTACCACCAGTGAGAACGGGAGAAACACTTTACGCTTAGAAAATAGGTTCAGCCCCCTGGCAACAGCAGCAGAGAATGGGGTACTGGTTCAGAGCAACTCTAGGTCTGGGAACACTTTCAGTCAGACTCTCGACCAAAGGGAAGTGCCCACCGTAACTTTTGGCCTGACTGAACAGTCCTCCTCAGAGAAAGTTCTATCTACCCTGTTAATGGAGATTAGGGAAAAGTTTGCTGTTTCTGAGCTAAACCAACAAAAGATCCAGGGTGCTGGAAGATAAGATCAACAATTTAATGGAAAGAGTTGGGGCAATGGAGGTGTCTTTTGAAGATCTTTCTAAACAAGTCGATATTAATAAGAACGAGATTTCGAAGGGGTATTACGGCCCTAACCTAGATGATCCAACTCCTCTACGTGCCTTACTCCTTCAATCGGTTGATGCTAAAGATTCCATAACCTTGGGTGGGGGCTTTAATGTAGTTATAGACCCAATCCAAGACTCCACTTCTAGGAGGGCAACGGCTGCGACTCAGAATATGAGAAACGCGCTGAAACTGTTGATGGCAGACATTGGCCTTATAGATATTTGGAGACTGATGGGAGGTAAGGCAGGGACAAAAGGGGGAAAGCTTACCTTCCATAACAAAAAATGCGGCCACCGATCTAGGATAGATTTTTTTTGGGTGGACCTATTTATTAGCAAGAACACCACTAGATTCCCTCATGTCCCTGAACATCTATCTGACCACTCCGCAGTCACCCTAGAGGTCACTCTTAAGAATAGGCCTCTCACCCGGAGTTAGACTTTAAATTGTTCTTTACTTCTCAAGCCATGTGTAGTGGAGAAGTTGAAAAATTTCACCAAATACTTTTTCCTTTTAAATATAGATTCAGCCCCCCTCCACATTATATGGGACATGTACAAAGCCTTCCTAAGAGGTACTCTAAACGTCCTGACTGTTGCACAAACGAGGAAAGTCAGGGAAGAAATCAGAAAACTTTTAGCAGCAATACATACCCACCAGCTAAGATTAGAACAAATGTCCAACGGTCCAAATGCACTACAAATTGAGCAAACGTTGCAACTATCAATAGCAGAGCTTGCTGACTATTTTGAAGCAATAGTTAGGAGGAAATGGGAAGCTAGTAGGTTATCCCACCATGAATACGAGGAGGGGTGTGGCAAATTGCTTGCATGGAAGACCACAGCCAATCAGACAAGGAATCTGATTAGAGATCTTAGATGCCTAAATTCAGGCAATAATCTCTGATGATGTTGAGATTGAAAATGCATTTGCCCAGTTTTTCCAACATCTCTATACAGAGGACCTGATGGTGAGTAAAGAGCAAATTGAAGACTTTCTTCAAGACTTAGAACTTCCAGCGTTACAGGGGCTTGCAAAAGACAACTTAAATAACCCCATCGGTCTTGAGGAAATTCTTCAAATTATCAGTGCTCAAAAAAAAGGGAACGATGTAGGACCCGATTCCATCCCCAACTAAATCTACCATATTAAAGGAAGAGCTTGCCCCGAAACTGCTTCAGCTTTTTAACTCTGCCTTCACATCTGGCCATGATTTCCCGCCATACTGGAATGTTGCTACCATAACTATACTCCTTAAACAAAATAAGAATCCGAGGTCCTGTGAATCCTACAGACCTATTTCCCTTCTTAACAGTGATTACAAAATATACACCCAGATCTTAACAAAACGACTGGCTAAGGTGGCGGGAACTTTAATCCACACTGATCAAAAAGGTTTTAAGAAGGGAAGACAGCATCATGAGTTAACCCATTACTTTTTAGGTGCAATTGACATGGCAAGGGGAATATGGGAGTCCTTTGGCAGTAATGACGTATGACGCTGTAAAGACCTTTGATTGGCCTTTCCTGTACAAAAGGGTCCAACGCTTTAACTCAGGAGAGGTCTTCTTAGCAGCAGTTAGGGCCCTTTATAAAAACCCCTCAGACAAGGTCTTGGTTAACGTAAAGCTTACTAGGTCAATAAACATTGGTAGGGGGACAAGACAGGGATTCCCACTTCTCTTTAACCTTTATATTGAGCCGTTGGCATGTAAACTAAGGGCATGTCAAAACATCCACCCTTTCGTCTGTACTGGTCGGGTGAAAAAAGTTGGGCTATATGCAGATAATTTAATTAACTTTACAGGAGACCTCCTTCACTCGCTCCCTGCAATTTGGGATCAGTTGGAAGAGTATCTGGGTACTCCATTAATCATCAAAAAACAGTTCATGCAGTGGAACACCCACTGTAGGAGTGACTTAACAAGACAAGAAATAAGGTATTTGGGAGTCCAAATAGTACATCATTTGGAGAAACTAGCTCAGGTGAACTTTGATAAACTGGGCAGAGGAGTTGGCCTAACGGCTAGGGCGGTCGACCTCGAATCTGGGGAACTGGGTTCGAGTCTCAGCAATGACACCGAACATCCTGTGATTCTGGGCAAATTACTTAATCTCCCCATGCCTACCCGAAATGAATGTGTCCTCATGTAATGCTACTGGTGCTATGTAAAGCGCTTGGATACCTGATTCGGGTAAAGATCGCACTATATAAAACTCTGTAAAATAACAAAATAAAAAATAGTTACTGGAGTTAAAACAGCGATACGAGCTTGGGGTGCACTCCCATGATCCTTTTTAGGCAGATCAAATATCCTGAAAATGTCAATTCTCCCTAAGTTCACCTTTTTGTTTAACACCATTCTGTTAGAATTTAAGAAGGTTTGGTTTAAGAAAGTGCAGGGGGAGTTCTTTAGATTTATTTGGGGAAACAAAATACCTAGAATTTCCCGGAAGAAGCTGAGAAGAAAGAAAGAACATTGCGGTATCGATAGTCCAGACCTCTACCAATATTACCACGCTTTCCACCTGAAGAACTTCCAACAGCTGCTGATGGATAGCTCTTGTTTGTAATCAAACAGTAGGAGGAGTACACCCAGGAGATACCTCAATGTCTCTGAGGTACTGGGAGAGGTGCACAGGAAGGAAAGTTTCTCCTTTCTTAAGAAGACCCCTCACTCACCAACCTAGTTGGTGACATGCTTCATCATTGGGGACCCACCCGAATAGCTGGGTAGCTCTTGTTTGTCCCAGCTTTTTAGGGCTATTACTGCAAGCTCCCCATATCAAGCAGATTTTTTCCTTCTTAAGTTTGGCCACCCCAATTTTTTTTTCAGTCCGGTTAAAGATTCTCTTAGGAGCAGCCAAGATCTGGTATCCAGTGAGACTGTCTCTAAGAATAACTTACTATAGTGACGCAGCTCCTATTTGGGATTCCTTGGGTACTCCAGATTGCCTACTAGACGCACTTGCAACCCCGTTATGGGAGTGTGGTATCTTAAGCTGGGGGCAACTCATAGTGGACATAACATTAATCTCATGACAGTGACTTTCAGAGATCTCTGAGAATTTGGTCACTAAATATAAATGTTATCAACTAGCAAGTTGGGTAAAAACATTGGGAAAGGACGGTAAAGGGAATATGAAGTTGGAGACCAAAATTCCCTCACGACCCCTTCTGCGGAAAGAAGTAGCAGAATGGTGAAGAAGTGCAAAACCTGCTGACTGAGATCTGGAGAAGGGAACTGCTAGACCAAAACCTTGAATCGTTAGGGCAAGTATCTGTCTCACGTGTGGTCATATGTGAAATCTGCTCCACTAAGAAAGAACCATCTTTTTACTGTCCACAAGGCCTACTGGACATCATGGAAATAATTGAAGCTGGGAAGTCGAGAAGTGAAGAAGTGTCCTAAGTTTGGAGAAAACAACGCGAATGTTGTCCACATGTTCTGGCAGTGTCCCTCAATCCAGATCTTTTGGCATAAAGTGGGTAAGACCATTTCGGGCATTCTGGGTCAGGAGATAAACAGTCAGTCAAATAGGCTTTATTTCGACACAAATGTATCTTAAAAAGCAAACATACAAGAGTAATCAATAGAACAGTAAAAAGGAACCAGAACATAAAAAGATGGAGAAACATTTCATGCTGCTACTGGTACCAATAAATTAGCTAAAAACCATTATATAGTTAGTTAAAAAAACAGATTAAACAAGATACGAAAGCCTAGTTGATCTTGTACGCCATGCCCACCCTAGGAATTTGGCTAAGCCGCAAGCAAAGAGGGGCCGTGGGTCATTTTTCAGTATTCGTAGGGCCTCCAAATAGTGTCTAGTTCCAAGTTCTCTGCATAGTGGCTTTAACCATCTACTCCGAGGTGCTGCATAGGCCGGGCATTCGAACAGAAAGTGAGGAACAGACTCTGACCTCTCTACACAAAATGGGCAAGAAGAGATTGTCTGGGTCGGTGCTTTCCACCTGGAAGTCAATTCTCCAACAGGAAGTAAGCCTATTCTAAATTAGAATTAAAGAGCCCTATCCTGGCGGTTTGTGATGACATCCAGGTATGGTTCACAAAAGTGCACTTCCTTAATCAGAAGAAAATCCATGGTGGACCTACACAAATTGGGGTTGCTGCTTCTGGTATCAACAACCCAGCTCCAATATATCTTTTTTAGCTCGGACTTAGGAGGTGCAGATCTATTATTCCAGGCCTCACCGAGACCAAGGATGACGAGAAGACGCTTGACTTCCCTCAACCAATGAATCTTGTACCAGCCTGGTGACCCCAACACGTCAGTTAGGCCGTCCGCATAACTAGACAATTCTGGTGTTCTCCAAATTCTTGCCCATAGGAGAAGAGGGCGGAGCTTAGCCTGGTCACTAATTGGCCGAGTACCCATATCTAAAAGCAGTGGGAGTGTTGGGGTACTATGGGGGAGACCCATTAGATCTTTGTGAAATTTACTTTCAGAGCGGGATAGAAGGTCGGCCCTGTAGACCCCCCAAAGTTCAGCCCCATAGAGGGCAGCGCTAACACCCCTTGCCCTGTAGATGTCTAGAACAGGAGCTATGGGTTTAAGGGATGAAGCACGATGTTCCTTAAGGAGGGCACCCACCACCCTCTTGTGGGTCAGCAACAACTTTTGGAGGTGGCAATTCCAGCTCATGGAGTCGCAGAGACGGATGCCAAGGTAGTCGAACTCTGAGACCCTCTCAAGGGCAACAGAATCTAGAGTCGGCGGTTTGGCCAATTTTCTCGGAGGGTTAAGGACCAAATACTTGGTCTTTGCTGTATTAATGGCTAACCCTCTTGCATCACAAAAAGACTTAAAATTAGCCAAAAGGCTCTGCAGACCTGCCGGGGTTTTAGAGATCAGGAGGGTATCGTCAGCAAATAGAAGGGTAGGTATTCTTCTGCCAGCCAGGGCTGGGGCATCTGCAGGATGTTGTAGCAAGTGCTCTACCACTCCATTGACATACAACGAGAATAGAGTGGGGGCAAGGACACAACCTTGGCGCACCCCTCTATTTACAGGTATACGAGCTGTTTTTTGCCCCTGGTTACCCCACCTGATCTGTGCAAAATTATCAGCATGGAGTTTTATCAACATGCTTAGCAAATAGGGTGGAATACCCTGTTCATCAAGCACACTCCATAATTGGCTACGGGGAACTAGGTCAAAGGCAGTCCGCAGGTCCATGAAAGCAAGGTACAGACTGCCTTTGCCCAGTACAACCACTTTCCAGTATAACATCATGAGTCGAAATGATTGCTCTATTGTCCCCGTGCCTGATCTAAACCCAGCCTGGTAGTCTGAGAGAATACAATTTTCCTCTACCCACTGCAATATCCTGATCAAGACCACTTTACCAGCCAACTTTTGTGAAGTGTCTAAGAGGCTTATTGGGCGGTAATTGGCTGGGTCATTCCGACAACCTTTCTTAAAGATTGGAACAACCTCAGCCCCCTTCCATGAGGTCGGAAAAGAAGCCCCTTCAAGACTGGAGTTCAATAGGGCGGAAATAAGTTTTCCCCATTCTTCCGGGTTAATACGTAGCAAGTCTCCTGGTATGCCGTCTGGGCCTGCTGCTTTGTTGGGCACAAGACTATTAATTGCCCCCACCACTTCCTTAGATGTAAACAGGAACTCGTCTTTGAACTGGGAAGATGCATAGGGGTGTCGTACGAACAAACTTTCCCCCTCATCCGGGACCATAGAATAAAGTTCGGAGAAATGGTCAACCCACGCACACTCGGGTACATTACATGTAATGATTGTGTCCACAGGTTTCTCCCTATTTCTTAGTAGGTCCCAAAAACCCTTCGCATCCTTTCTAGAGCTAGCGGCCTTCAGGTCACACCAGAACTGGTCATCCCACTCTGCTTTTGCCTTAGTTAGGGCCCTCCTATAATTTCCCCTTGCAGTACAAACCAGGACTCTATTCTTAGATTTTACTGCCTTTAGTAGTTCCCGTTTGGCCACTCTGCATGCAGAAGAGAACCACCCAGCAGAGTCCTTCCTACAGCCTCTCTTACTGTCCCCTTTTCCCAGATTGTGGGTAACAAATAGCTCGCCTAAAGCCTTCGTAGTTTGTGCAAAAAGTGTGGAGACCTCATGCGCACTGAGAAATGGAGAATCGATGCGAGGAGTGATGTTGGCATAATAGACTGCACCTCCAGCATCTTACCCTCATTACCAATAATGTTCTTCCATTTCAGGCGCCTACCACAGTTGGATGGACACACTTCATGTGTTAATTTCCACACATGTGGGATTGGAGAAGGGGAGCTATCCTTCCACAAAGGGGACAAGGACAGGGATAGAGGGTTGTGGTCACTGTCAATGGATGGGCAGACCTCCATATCCACCAGGAAAGACCACAAACAAAAATTCAACATAATGTAGTCAATCCTGGAGGAATGGCCTATTCTATTGAACGTGTGTGCCCCCATAGGGTCTGATTTAGATCTGCCGTTGGTTGCTCTAAGACCATGCTCCAGACAGAGGACATTAAAATCAATTGCATTTTGAGTCCATCTCCTAATTGGAGCAATGGACAATGGCGGAATGCCTCTCCTTACATCGTCTTCCCTCGTACCCAGCACATCATCCGCAACAAGCGGTTCGAATGTGCAGTTAAAATCCCCAGCTAATAAAACGTGGGAGTCTGGACCACAACTCTTGAGTTCCTCGTCGATGCCGGTTGAGGAAAGCGAGGATGAACCACCCCTAGTACCTCTAACATATATATTAAATATTTCGAGCACTCTTCCTCCAGACGGGCCTCTCAAAGATAGTCTCTGGAGGTCCGGTGAGTTGGTGACTATGCATTTGATCGAGTATCGCAGGGAGGTGTTTACCCAAATTAACAAACCTCCAGAGGGACGCCCCTTACCTCCGTGCGGACGGACCGCTGGTACAAAATCGGTGGTATAACCCAACTTATGCCGTGGTTCAAAACACCAAGTTTCCTGGAATAGGCAAATTCCAAAGGATTCGATAAATGTGTTCCAATCGGGGATACTTATATTCCGAGCTAGACCGGCTATATTCCAGCTAGCTACCTTCAGAGGCGTACTAGAAACCCTTCCCTGCCCCACTATTGGAGCCCTTTTAGCAGGGTTATTATCAATGGCAATGTCCGTTTCGGCAACAGGTGTTGCCGCAGCATGGAAGGTTTGAGAGCCTCCAACAGGCAAGTCCCTACTAGACTGAGGCAGCACCTGTACGCATCCCCTAGAGGTAAATAAAGAGGGAAGGGTGGTAATGGAAGGGCTCACCTGCTGCTCTCTAGGGGGTGAGCTGTCAGTTTGGGATTCCCCGGAAGCTACAATATACAGCTTCCGTACAGGGCAAATTCCCTGTCAACAGCCTTGCCAAGATCGACCCTGCAGCTGGCTCGGGATATTGTTGAATAGACTAAATTTAGAGATTCAACCGCGAGTTCTGCCATCCCAACCCTCCCACATATCGATACCGGCTTGCCTTGCAGGGGGAATTTGGGGATTAAAATAACTTAGGTCACAAGTGCCAATTGAACCCCTGCTATCTATTGAGCTATGATCGTTCATAAAACCTCTACATATATAGCTAACGATCCTTGGGTCTTTGAAATTCACTATAATACAATCCCCACTTATAGATTTTTGCTTGGTGCCAATCCATCCGACTCTACGTACATGGATGATCCGGCCTTCCCAAAACTCAGGCAGAGGTCTGTTCTCTTTGAGCCAAAATAAAGTCTTGTTAAACAATTCAATGTATGTCTCTCGCTTGCCTGGGCTAAGCACAGGTACCCCAGTCAACACAACTACATAGGGCTGACAATCAGGGGGGAGATTTATATTATATTCCCTCCCACGAATAAGGCCCTCATCTGAATGCAATACGTGAGCCTTAGCAGTTTCGTCTGGCTTAAAAGTTGGGATCTCAAGTGCACTATAAGCTGCTTGGGGGATGGCTGTTGTAGTAGGATTTTCCTCGCTTGTAGAGACCGGGGCGGGGGGGCGTGCCTTCTTTTTTCTTTGATTATTGGTGGTGGCCTTAGGGGTCTTAGGATTCTCTGCAGGTTTAGGAAAAGAGTGAGCAGGGTTATTTAAAGTGCCTACCGCCGACACAGTGGAGTACAAGCTCTGATTAGTCGCTTCCAATGCAACTGTTGGGTTATCAACTATGGTGGCTGAACTGTTCTGGACGGTAGACGTTACCCTGCTAGCTAGTCCACCGCCTAGATCATCATCCCTCGTTTTTAGCTGCAGTTTTATAAATGATTTTAAAGAGAAGAAATTATCTAGAGTTGTCTGCTCCATTTTGTCTACTCGCTCAGTTAGCCCTCTAATTTCATCTATTACTGGAAGGAGCAGAGATTTCATCAGATTCTCCATTTTTGTAATTAGGTGAGAATCCGTGGAGAGAATCGCTACACTATCAGCAGTCTGATTATTAGGAACAGAGGTCACAAGCCCCTCAATAGTGCCCTCTTCTTTCTCTTCCTGCACTAGGCTAGAGTCTCCCCCTCCCCCGCCCCCCCCCCCTGATACATTATTAAAATCATCCCTCTTGGCACTCTGCTGCCTTTGATGTTTTTTAGGCAGTCTGCTTTTCCGTATAGTGGCAGTTCTTCTCCTCTTTGCTGGATGGATTTCCTCCTGCAACACAAAGGCCGGAGGAGAGGGCGGCATTGAGTGAGGAATACGGTCAGCCGGATGCGAAATAGAAATGACTGACTTGGGTGCTGCTAGGACAGGGGCCACATGATTTGGCCAATAAGTGCCATAGCCGTCAAATTCTCCAGCCCTTCTATGTTAGCTCTCAAGGCCGCCACATGAGGGTGATCCAAGGAGGATGAGACAGGGAGGAGCGGGTCCAATGCTCGCTCCGGAGAGGGTATCAAGGCTATCTGGCCCATTGAAGATCGTCTATCACCAAATGGGTTTTGAGATAGCCGCCGATCGGCCATGGTGATTTCTTTATCGATAACGTTGGCCACACGGGTAATGAACTGGTCCATAGTGCCAGCCATACCCCCCTCCCTCCCCCTCAGGTTTTTACCTGAGCGAGTTGACATCGCTAATACAGGCCTTTGGTGAAATCAGAGCAACCCCCTGACTGAAAATAGGCAGCAAGTTACGAGGGATACTATGAAATAACAATAAAAAAAAAATAAGCAAATATCAAAAAAGGGGTCCCAGCCACAGGCGAAAAAGAATAATGCGGCAACCGCAAACAATGTCCAGATTAAGTCCAATGTACGCAAACACAGTCCAAGTCCACAACATTAAGCAAGGAGCGATAGCGATATAAATCGACAACAATACCTGGTATGGGGCAGGTGCACTGATGCCAATTTAAGAGGGAGGGCCCAGCCCAGCCGCTACCAGCCCCGGACGGCCACAGACGGCCCGCCCTCTGCCCGGGCTCAGCCCGGCGACGCCCGCGCGCGTCCCGCGACGCGGAGGGATCCGCAGGTGAAGTAGCGCCTCCGGGCGCACTTTCCGCCGGAAGAGGGCGGTGCAAAAGGGGGCTGCTGGGGACTGTAGTCTCCCCCTGCGGCAGCCTCTAGTGACGTTAGGCGGCGGGGGAGACTCAACACGGTGATGCCAGGAGTTGCTGCGCTGCTATGGAGCCCAGGTAGGTGCAGTCGTTGCAATGCCAGGTGCTGCTATTGGCCAGGAGACCCCCGCTCCACCGAGGGATCCGCAGCTGAAGTAGCGCCTTCGGGCGCGCTTTCCGCTGGAAGAGGGCGGTGCAAAAGGGGGCTGCTGGGGACTGTAGTCTCCCCCTGCGGCAGCCTCTGGTGACGTTAGGCGGCGGGGGAGACACAACACGGTGATGCCAGGAGTTGCTGCGCTGCTATGGAGCCCAGGTAGGTGCAGTCGTTGCAATGCCAGGTGCTGCTATCGGCCAGGAGACCCCTGGCTCTGTTGTGCCAAGCTACATGACCTTGACTTCTGCCGTGCCACTGATTTTGCCACCCAGATTCCTTCTTGCAGCGTGTGCTAAATCCTTGAAGGGTTCAGCCCTTAATCTCCTTCGCTATCATTGGTTCCTTTGAGATTCCACTGTGCACTTTCCCCCTTCCTCACAGCCATTCACTCAGCCAGGAGACGGGGGCCAGGGGGTCTCTTTCCCCCCCCCCTTTGGGCGCGCTTCTCTGAGCACAGGTGCTCCAGCTATCGACGCTCTGCCCGCGGCCCCCCAGACCAGCGTTCGATCCTGAGGTCTGATTCCCTTTAGTCGGGCCTACCGGCAGTAGCAGCAGCGGCAGCCCAGTCTCTCTTCCCACAGGTGCGCTGCTCTGCGTGATGGCCGTCGGACGTCCGGCGTTACACGGGTGGCCGTGGCAGAAAGCTATGAACCGCAGCCGCCGAGGATTGTCTCAGAGGGCTCCGTATGTAGTTAATTATGTTTTGTGAGTGGAAAGCCAGTGTTTACATGCTCTAGTAACACATGCTACTCAGTCAGGAGATTAAGGTGAGCTTGGCTTTGGTAATTTTGAGTTGTTCTGGGAGGGAAGGAAATCGGGGTCTTCTTAAGACACACAAAGCCCTAATTTTCCTTTTGATCCTCCTTGCACACAGGGAGTTGTGTGTCGAGTGGATCCTCCCCTGTCCTCCTATTGAGGCAGAATGGTTCCGTTCTGTAAAAAAAAATGGTGTCTCTTGACCGGGTTAACAAACTTAAGAGAACAACATTTTAGGAACTCTGGGATGACTGGTTTATGTCATATGTTTCCAATTTAACACACTGAGTATTGAAACTCTCCTTCCTCCTTTTCCTTTTTTTATTTTTCTCCGCAGTTTCCTGTATGTTGCATGTTCTTGTTACTTTGAAAACCTACGGTCCAATGATTAACGATATGCTACACAGGTTGCACCAGTTCCGGGGTCACCTACTCTGCACCTGTACAGAGGAGTCAGCCCTACCGACTAGGGAGGAGTTCTTCGTTAGGCCCAGGATGTTCCTAAATCCCGCTCTCGTGGAGAGACCGAGTGCTCCTTGCCTTAGTCGGTTAGACTTTTCTGATACCAGAGCATAATTTGACAAATGAGGACTTAGAGAAATTTTATTTTATTAAAAGCTGATAATGATCCTTATGACTTTCCAGTTGCATATTATTGCTTTTGAAAGCTGGCTGTGCGTGACATCCAGAAACAAAAGCTGATGCGTGTACTTTCTATATGTTAATAACTTAATGATGGTATCATTTAGTAACACGCCACAGACGAGAAGCAACTACATCGCAGCCAAATCGACGTTTGGGTGCGCACTGGCGCTAAAGCCTGACATGAAAAAAAGGCACGTATCTGCAGACTAAACTCGTGATTTTTATTTCTTAAAACTAATTGACAGTCTCTTCTGAGAGAACTTCAGAGAAAGTCAGAGTTAAACTGTGGTAAATAATGTAATTACCGGTACTTAATTTGATGCGGAAAATTAATAAGAATAGCTCAGTAAAATAAGAGGCAGAATCCGTGGTATTAGAGATTCGGAACGGGCTTTATTCCAATAACAATTCGAATTGTGGGCTTCATATTCCATCACCACGAAGGTTCAGGAAGTGAAGGACAATACATTATTGACAGGTAATCATTTTTATAGAAGAGGCATTACAGTGAAACAGATGCAGGAGGCGTAACAGTTGATAACAGAGATAAAGACATACATGCGTAACTAAAATGGGTGTAACTAGGCGTAACTAAAGAACGTCATTAGGTATGATGTCACAAATGGGTGGTTCCATGAAAGAATTTCGCAATGTCAGCAAAAATACTTGGCAGAGATGCGCGCGCAGCAGCATGACGTGTGATTTGACGTGCAACTAGGGGGAGAATGGGACTTGACATTTAGCTCTACATGTGGAGACAGAAGTCTGGGGTTATGTCAACCTAATTCCAAATCATATCTAATATCCTATGTTTAAAGAACTGTGTTATCCAAAAAGAGAGGTCTCTTAGGATAGAATCTTATTCTATACTGACTATACTGACTGTTAGTGCGTGTACAAGCGTCTAAGTGTCTACACTAGATGCAAGGGGGTAGGAATATTCCATGGTAACAGGGTTTATGAATTACTTGCATGAGGACAGCGAGGCCTGGCCCCTTTGCACGGTAGCTGGAGGAATGTTTACCTAAACTGCTAGACAGGAATGCATCGGATGAGGGGCGGAGGAGATAATCTTGAAGGTGAAATACAGTTTTCTGGCAGGCTACGGGCTGGATCAGGCACCGTTAGCCGCGCAGGGAGTAAGACAAAGTTCATGGTCACAGATGCAGGCTCAGACTGGAGCTTTCAGAGGCAGAAGGCAGGAAAAGGCTTGGTGGCAGAATCAGGGCCTACTCGCCTGGACTGTAAAATGGGATAAATGAACCATATAAAGCCGGTGGCCTTTCATACTTAGGAATAGAATATCCGGCCCATTCATGGCGGATCTGAAAGAGGACATGTTGACGGTGGACGCACATGTGTTTGCGTCTTCATAACTGGAACTGGAGGGAACATACATGTACTTGTGACTTATACATGAAACCGTTGGGGTCCAAGATAGGGGACATAACTGATCATAAAAATCCATATTTCCACATTCCCTCCTTGTCCCCTACTGGCCCTTAGGAGATATCAATCTTCATCAATCCATCGATCTGTTCATATAACATCATTTGTTCTTCTTTCTTCTTCCGGGATCTCGAACGAAAACGTGGATGTGGGATACACGAGGTGGCACACAGACCACAAATCGCTGGCCCACATTGTAGACATAAGCAGCAACTGAATAGTATGAGAAAGCCAATACCTAGGAAGGAGAGCATTCTCCATCCCCAGGCTGACAACACGCCCCAGAACCAACCGGACCAAGTCCAGGTGCCTGGACTCTGGTGTATCTGGCTTACAATCTTATGAAGGCGGGTTATGGCTTTATATACTGACGGTGAATTTTCTGGTATGAAAATGCAACAACTTGATCCGATGACCCTACAAGCTCCGCCCCTATCGGCCAGGATGACGTCAAGGACAAGACGATTTTGAAGCACAACAATCCGCATAGCAGACTGTTCTTCTGTTAAATTGCCTAAGGCGGAAATAGTTTCGTTCACTACTGCTTCAAGGGTTCTGGTTAATCTACGTATCAACTTACTATTAGTGACTGTACCTATATAGGGGAAGAAACCTTTATTGAAATCTGTGTATTTTTCCCATGCTGTTTCAGTGTAATCGACGATTGGGAGATCTCTCTGCTGCCTATTGTGTACTAAATGAGTATTTCTATGATAATCAGGAGGAGCTAGGAAAACAGGTGGTAGGAGGAATGCTATGTAACAGGTACCATCCCAATCTAGAGGTAGGCGTATATATGCGGTCTGGCCACATATAAAGTAGGAATGACGAGAAGCTCTAAATGTAGACTTGCCTTGATCACTGAATTCTATTACAGTGGTGCATCTACTATGGCCCATATGTATGGAACCATTCTTTCTTATACATAGTTCTCCTTTTACTGGGAATACGGACATGGCGGGCAAGATTGGTGTAGCTTCAGATTCAACGTTCAGGATCATGAGGTTAAGTGTAAAATTACCTAATCCGTATACTTCATTTTCTAGATCAGTTCCTGTTCTTTTGGGAAGTCCCTCCTTGTTAGGGTAGCAGACTTTAAGCAAAACTAAGTTCAGGTTTCCCCATACCCAGTTGTCTTGATAAGCTACTGAGTTTGAATCTAAGGAATTAATTAAACTAAACCATGCTCCACAGGAGCCATTGTGTGTGAACGGATAGGGAAAGAGAGGCAGAATTCCCTTATAGTTCTGATAGGGAGGGAGTCGGCCACATATCCAACAATTTGTGGCATTGCTGGTTTGATGGGAATGATGTAGCATACTAATAAAAGTGTTATTGCGCAGCGCAAATCTATAGGACAACTCATGCGGGGGTAATTCACTAAAAGAATGTTCAGCAGTAACATTGTAAACATGTTTAGAAATAGGATAATATATGTGCAACAATATACTTGCAGCGATTATTAAAAGACTTAAGAAAAACAAAATTAATAACGTCACTGTGCAATGACTACGCAGTGATTTACAGTACGCATGCTTTTTCAACTGCATCTTTCGGTTTCTTTCTCTATTCAGGTCTAGGGGATACATGTCAGAGACAAATTCGACCGATTCACCTTGGAGAGGACTTAAACAATCAAATTGTCTGACTTATTAGACCGTAATTTTAGTTTGTATAGTTCCTTATCGCTTTGTTCAACCAAAGGAAGCTTTGAGTCAATCGGTGAAGACACGCGAGGTGTAACGTTTACATCAGACGGTAGTCCATGAAATTTCTTGATATGACTTGAATGTAACCATCCTTTGCGACCTTCGATCTTCACGGCTGTCCTCGTGGTGAGTAGTACAAGTTGAGGCGATTTCCACCTAGGATCCAGCTGAGTTTTCCGATCAAAATTCCGCACTAACACCAGGTCCCCGGGAACTACGTCATGGGGTTTCACCTCGGTGTTGTCGGGAAAAGCTGCAGCTACCTGTGAACGACAAGATTGTAGTGCAGACATCAAGGAAGCCAGGTAATCTGTCAGCATATTACAGTCAACATCAGTTATTTTGCGTGGTATAGGCGTCCCCCACATATTTGGTGGTCTGCCAAAGATCACCTCATAAGGGGATAGCCCTGTTCGAGAGTGCGCTACCATTCTCATGTAAAAAAGTGCAACTGGTAAGGCTACTACCCAATCGACACCTTTCTCTCTACATATTTTGGACAATCTAATTTTCAGAGTTTGATTATGTCGTTCCACGAGACCTGCTGCCTCGGGGTGTCGGACACAGTGAAATTTCCATTGATAGCCTAACAAAAGTGAAACGTGTTTCATTAGTTCGGATGAGAACGGCTGGCCGTTATCTGAGTAGACAACACGTGGTAAACCGTACCGTGGGAAGAATTCTCGAACCAACTGTTTGGCAGTAGTCGGGGCAGTGTAATCTGAGACCGGGTATGCTTCTGTCCAACGGGAAAGAGCACAGACAACTACGAGAACATATTTGAATCCTCGACATCGTTCCATCTGGATATAATCCATCTGGAGGACTTCAAAAGGGTGATCAGGAGGCTGAAATCCACCCTGTTCTACGGGAATGCTTTTACCTGGGTTAAACTGACAACAGATCATACAGGTACGAACTTTTTGTTTAGCTGCTGCTCGTAAATGTTTGTTGAACCAAATGTGTTGAATGCTGTCTAGCATAGCTTTTTCTCCTAGGTGCGCTGGACTATGTATTGTATTAATGATAACTTGAACCATAGAGTCAGGAAGGAACCATACAGATTTTTCCTTCGTCATCCATCCTTGATCCATTTGGATCCCTCCTAATTCAGTCCATTTCTTTATTTCATCTGGTGTAGCATGTGTCTGTATGTCAATTACGTCAAGAGCGGGATCCTTAACCGTCATACAATGTGTTGGTGTCGGAACTATTGTCTTTGTCATGTCAGATGGGTGAGTTTGAGCAGTCTGTTTAGCTGTTCTGTCAGCTAGATCATTGCCTTGGGAAATGATATCAGTAACTTTCGTATGAGCTTTACATTTCATAATTGATATTGCCTGGGCCTTTCGTTCTAAAATGACTTCCTGGTTTCGGGTCCAAGATGGCGGATTGACACCGCCGGAGTGGTGAGCACTAAAACGGGTCCAGGCGGATACCAAACAAAATGATCTGAAAACCGTGATCTTGAAAACGGTAACGCGATTGGAAAACGGCAACGCAATACTGGAGTGACTGCTTTTTTGTTTTTCTGCTTTTCTGCTTTTTTTCATATGCCAAAAGACTTACGTGAACTGCAGGAACAGAGGGGGGCGTTGAATGTTGCAGCTACGGCTGATCGGTGACCGCATCCTGAGTCAGCTACGGGCTGCTAGCGCTAAGAATACCGCGAAGAATACCGCAGCCTCAACAAGTCAGGAACCTTCGCGCGGCTGGCCGAGTTGGCTGAGTCTGACGAGGTGGACGAGACTGACGGTACTCAATTGGTTTGGCCTGCGTTCCCCCGCAGCACCGGCAACAGCACAGCCAGAGGAGACGAGCGGCAGCGGGAGCAGCAGCACGATGGCTCCAAAACCTCCTACGCGCACGACCCGCACAACAGCTGCTAGCGGGAGAGCGACGACCCCCCTGCTACTCTCAATCGCAGCCACAAACGAACTTACAACAAGTAAGAAAATTTCATGTGTTAAGAACGCAACGGATGTAGCCTTAGATGCAGAACAATTGCATTTAGGTAAACTTGGGGAGAAATACCCGACTCAAAAGAAAAATTATGCAGCTGATTGTGCTGCTGCTGATAACACAGTTGATAACCTATTAGTAATTGAGGGCACTCAAGTGAGAACAGAGGAGTTTGAGAATTCTAGTGCCGCAGCACAGATCGATGATACCTTAAACAATGCAACTATGCTATTTACAACAGACACTACTGAGTTGGCTGGCGCAGAGGAAGAGTTAACTAGTCTGTCTAAAACTCTAACCAAAGAAGATAATGAACCGGTAGAACTGGTGAATAAATTGACTAGTTTTGATATTGATGCTGATACTAGTATGAGCACCCCTCACTTTGAAATAACTAATACAACCAGCATGCCTGCAGATAAAGGGAGCACTGAGGGCGTGGGTGAAAGTGAGGGCGCTGAAAATACTGACAATACCGACATCGCAGAGACAGATGAAGAATATGTGGATCTCAACGATGTAGGTAGTAGCACGATGTTAAAAGCGACCAAAGACAAAAATAAAACACTTACCACAAAGAAATTAAAGGGCAAAAATAAGAATAAAGCTACTAAAATTACAAGCAAATCCAAACCAAATGTTATGAAAATGATTGCGGAGAACAGCCCAATTAGACAATGGGTACAGGCTAAGGGCGGTGTTAAATCTATGGCAATGAGATTATCTGGTAACAGCCCCAACGATCAAAACATTATCTCCAAAGACCTAAACCAGATCACTGTACCACTCAGCCCTACCCCTACCCAGACCAATATTCCTAATGTAGCAAAGGCGACAAAAGCAAAGACCGATAGTTTTGATAAATCTGGCCTGAATAAGGAATCGGCAGAGTCTTTGGGGTCTTTGGGGTCTTTGGGGGAAAGTCTATTGGATCAGCCACACCCTTCAGTACCTTCAGTACCCTCGGTGCCTAACACGATACTTACGGAAGACAACTCTGCTTCTTTGTCAGAGAGCTGCAACAGTAGCATTAACAAGAATAACAGTAGTGGTAGCAGTGGCAGTATAACCCAAGACCTAACTCATGACTTGCCTGACACTCTAATTGGGCCTACAGATGAGGCATTAATTACTCCGACAGAAGAGAACATACAAGAATTACACACGGAAAATGTCGCTTCTTCCTTATCTAACGGGCCAACAGAATGGGATCCACAAGGGGAGGTGTCTGCTTCTTTTCAGACAATCTTACAACTCCTACATGAACAAAAACAAGAAGCTAAAGAACATTATCAGCAAATGAGGGAGGATAATAACAGAACTCAAACCTCTTTGCAAGAGATGGCGAGCAAATTGGGGTCAGTATCTCAAGATATAGAGGAACTACAGCAAAGAGTGGTAGTGACAGAGGAGAAATCACAGCGCTCTGAAATAGAAGTGAATAAACATGCCTCTCAATTAATTCAGATGCAAAATAAACTGGAAGATTTAGAAAATAGACAGAGAAGACAGAATCTCCGTGTTTTTGGCATTGCTGAAGGAGCGGAGGGGGCGGACCCAAGAGCATATGTTACCCAACTATTTCAAAAGGCATTTCCCGACCTTTCAGATTGGGACTGGGACTCTCAGATACAACGGGCTCATCGCTTACCCCTATTTCAAAAAGATAAGAGTGGTAAATTTCCACGGCCGGTTTTGATTTATATAGGCAACTATCTGCTTCGACAAGCTATTTCTCTAAAAGCACGGCCTAACACTCCAGTCACCATTGACTCTACTATCTTTTTTGTGAGATCTGATTTAAGCAAACTCACGTTAGAAAGACGATGGAAACTGAAGCAATTCATTGATCCAATTAAAGAACTTGGATATCAAGCTTATTTGCAGGAACCTGCTAAGTTGAAAGTGATTAAAAACGGCCGACCTTATTTCTTTGGGGAAGTAAATGAGGTTGAAAATGCTATTGCCTCCTGGCGACAGGGGAAATGATTAAGCTAACAACTATGATAGTGTCTAAGGCTAATGCTAATGCTCAGTGCATACGCTTTTAGTTGATTTTTCAGTTATATCTTGGTTAGTTTTAAAAGTTTATATGGTAACTGAGCGATTGCTCCTATGAACATTGGGTAGCACATTGGGTAGCACAGGTTTCTTCCTCTTTCTTTTTGTGTTGCTGTTGTTTTCATATGATTAGTGTTGAAAGCCTGGACCCTAACAGTGTTTTATCCGCTCACCGACTGCCAAGGGAACGGCAGTCAACCGAAATGGGGGGACCAGAGGGGAGCTACTGGGTGGGAAACGGGGGAGGGGAAAAAATAAAAAAATGCATCATGAGTACAAATATATCTATGTTCTTTTGGCTAAGAGAAGCTTATATGGTTTGCAAGAATGCTATGGTTTTTTTTTGGGTAGAAGCTCTGTCAGAATTTATAATAACAATATCAATTAAATGTATCAACTAAAACTTCTAGTTTGGAATGTGGCTGGGCTTAACAATCGGAATAAGAGGAGACTAGTATATGAGGAACTTAGGATGCATAACCCACAGATGGTAGTTATAACTGAGACTCATATTGCATATAAGGATAGACAGTTATTGAATCAGTTAGGCTATGATCTTTTGGTCTGTACAGACTTCAATGCTTCAATTCGAGGGGTGGCCATACTGAAGCATAAACAGCTTAAAATAGAAGTCAACAAAAAAATGACGGATAAAGCGGGCAGGTGGGCCATGGTACAAGTGACTTTGGAAGGCCTCCAATATATAATTTGTGGGGTTTATGCTTCAAATCAGGATGAACCGAGAATAATTGATCAGGTCAATATGGAATTACTTACTTGGGAAGGGGAACGTATAGTGTTGGGTGATTTTAATTGTGTTATGGATTATAATATGGACACAACCAGAAAGGGTGCGTTGCAAAGGATGCGTAAGACGAGGGCTGCCATCTTAGATTTGGCTAATATACATGCAATCAAGGATGCCTGGAGATATCTTCACCCACACTTAGCAGGGTATACTTACTATTCATCCGCCCATAAGCTCTGCTCGCGTATCGATATGGTTTTTGCCTCTAACTCTATACTGTCAACTAGTAAAATGTCAATATGCCCTAGGGTGACATCGGATCATAACCCGATTTCATTCATAATAGAAATTGAAACGGACAGACATCCACCTAGACCCTTCTCTTTTCCCCGGTATCTTTTTTCTGATGCTAAGTTTGTGAGTTTGCTGAAAGGACATATAAAAGATTTTATCGATATCAATGGGTCCACTACATCTCCTCTGATGGTATGGGATGCTTGTAAGGCCAGTATCCGTGGGTTTACACAACAGTTCGTTTGGCAGCAAAATAAAATCAATAGGGTTCATAATAAAAAATTACTAGATGATATATCTAATATCGAAGAGAGGCTATCTAAGATGCTAGTTAATTCCGCCACTACAAGGGCTAAAGAAATCGAAGATTTAAATGCAAAATTGATGGAATCAAGATTAGTTTTGAAAAATATTTTTAGGGAGAAAAGCATTTCTAAATTAGCTAAATATAGGCTAAATCAATATGAAAGTGGGGAGAGGATAGGAAAAATTTTGGCATATAAAGTGGCGGAGGATCGAGCCCAAGCGTTGATCAAGGAAATAAAAGGTGACGATGGACAATTATATCAAGATTCTAAATCAATTTTATATCAGTTTGCCACATACTATCAAGAGTTATATACGCCTGAAACAATTCCAATAGGAGATAATATAAAAGTATATCTGACAGAAAATGCTGTACAGAATATAAAGGATGAGCAAGCCGATCACTTGGAGGCAGATATAACAGCTGATGAAATACAGGCAGCTATCAATTCCCTAGCACTGGGAAAAGCTGCAGGCGAAGATTCAATCCCCATAGAACTTTATAAAAAATGCATGGAAGAATTAATTCCTCTTATGATTATGGTTATCAAAGCTATTGGTAAAGGTGAACAAGCTCCAAAGTCCTGGAATCGCACTCAAATTATATTTTTTCTTAAGAAGGGGAAACCCTCACAAGAGAGAGGGTCTTATAGACCTATATCATTAATCAATGCCGATGCAAAGATTTTTGCAAAGATACTAGCAACAAGGCTGGCGTCACTAATGCCACAGATGGTTTCACCATTTCAACACGGGTTTATCCCCAAACGGGATACTACCGCACACATTAATACTGCTATATCGGCATTTGATGTTGCTAGGACGTATCCCACCCCACTCGGAATGATCCTTTTAGATGCGGAGAAAGCTTTCGATCGCGTGGGGTGGGACTTCCTCTGGGCAGCCTTGGTTGCATTCGGCATAAAAGGTCAGTACTTAAAATGGGTTAAATCCCTATATGATCAACCAAGGGGTAAAGTATGCTATTCAGGACTGTGCTCACCTATCTTTCCAATTGAACGCGGCACTCGACAAGGGTGCCCTCTGTCTCCTCTGCTATTTGCTTTAGCAATAGAACCCTTTTTGATTGCATTGCACAAACAAGAGATGATTGTACCGTTCAAAAATGGCCTTAATGCATTAAAAATAACTGCTTACGCAGATGATGTAGCGGTTTTCTCTACAAATGTCCCTGAAGCTATATCAGGTATAGGTATTGAAGCAGATAAATATGGTATGGCATCAGGGTATAGGTTAAATATCAGCAAAACACAAATAATTACAAATTTTACTTCACTAACACCAATAGATGGAATATGTAATGTGGCAACATATCTCGGGGTAAAAATATCTTCTAGTATTGATTCAATAATTGCACTCAACTACGAACCTTTATTAAAAGAAACTTCTCTTCTTCTTAAGAAATGGCACAAACTTCCAATGGGGATTTTGGGGCGAATTAACTTAATTAAAATGAAGATCTTACCCAGATTTCTTTATCTTTTTCGGTCCATACCCTTAAGAGTATGTAACACTTACTTTAGCAGACTGGAGGGCATCATCAGCAGCTTCATATGGGGGTATAAGAAAGCACGGCGGGCGATATCTTTGCTCAAACTCCCCTATGACCAAGGTGGACTCGGGCTACCAGACTTTAAATTATATTATTGGGCTGCTTTTTTTTTTTTTTTTTTTATTTTTTTTTTTTTTTGAAACCGTTTATTGCATCCATAGAAAGGTTACAGGTATGGGCCTACAACCGCACGGCCGGCCGCTAAAGCATCACAAATATAGTACATACAGACAGTAAAGGTCTCTCAGCGGTGTACAGTAGAAACACAGGAGTAATCAACGGTGCAGGCCTCACGGCGTCCTGCCACAGAGTACGGTTTCATTTTAAGGACTAACAACATCAACAAAAACCACAACCGCAAGGCAACCCGAGATTCAAGATGACAACACTTGCTCCATAGTGGGGGATCCAGACTGGCAGGAAAGATCTGAAGAGGGGGATGGGAGGAGATCAAGGACTGGGGGGCCGCGTGCCCGCGGCCGAGCAAGAGGGTCCAGCTAGGGAGACGGAGCAGGCGAGGCAGCCGGCAGCTGTGGTGGCTCACAAATGCCCCCACGGTAGGCGTTCCAGGGGCCCCAGATTTTCACCCACGCCCCAGGCTTACCCCTCGCCACATACACCACCCTTTCACGGAACATACACCAATCCATGTGCTCTTTCCAGGCCGACACCGCAGGGGGCCTCTGGGATCCCCACAATTGAGCAATATCACGTTTCGCTATCATGTATCCCAGAGTCACCCACCGCGTCTGCGGAACCGAGTAGTCATTCGGTTCCCATACATTCAACAAGCACCTCCTCGCTTCGGGCAGCAGCGCTACACGCGTGACCACACGCAGGACCTCATGCACACCACGCCAGAATCGCTCCACCTTCGGGCACTCCCACAGTATATGCATAAAAGTCGCCAACGCACCACAGCCACGCTTACACAGTCCGTCCATGGCAAAACCCATACGTAGAAGCCTCGGCCCCGTCACGTAGACCCGGTGAAGAATCTTGAGCTGGACGAAACGAAGGCGAGCCGGGATGGCCACCTCTTTCGGAGAGGCCACCGCGGACATCCAATCCTCGTCGTCCAGCTCCAGCCCGTCGGCCACCCAAGCCTCGCGTAGACTAGTCAACAGGCACGATCTATCATTAATCAGCTTCTTGTATATGAGGGAGATCGTGCTGTCCGGGACATGGCCATCCAGCACTCTGTCCTCCAGGGGGGAAGACTCCGGAATGGATGCAACATCCGGGAAGACGGAGCCCAGCGCATGGCGGACCTGCAGGTACCGAAAGTACTCACTGCCCTGCAGCTGGAACTCCGCCTGCAGCGTCTCAAAAGTTTTGAATCCCCCCCTCGTCCAGAGATCCCCCACTGTGCTGATTCCGATCGTGTCCCACTTCTCGAAGCCCTTCGATGTCCACAGGGAGCCCAGTCTCTCAGAGGCATACAGTGGAGACGCCCGGGTCAAACGGTCCTTCCACCCCATAGCTGCATTAGCCGCGTGCCAAACCCGCACCATTACACGCGTCGGTCCCGTCAGACGGGAGTCAGGCGCGCCAGAGTACAGCGCTCGATTGTAATCGCCACCGGGCAGGAGCATCTTGTCCATCTCGAATGCCGGGTTCAGGGCGGGCCCGTAGAGGCCATGATTAATTGCAGCTAGCTGGGAGGCCCAGTAATACCGTTTAATGTCCGGGAGGGCGACCCCTCCATCGTACCACGGGAGCGTCAGTTTAGCCAGAGCAATACGCGGCCTCCCGTCCCAGAACAGGCGCCGCTGAAGGCCCTCCACCTCACGAAAGTAGCGTGCCGGGACCATATCCATTGTGTTATGGAGGGCGTAGAGGAAGCGCGGCAAGGACATCATTTTAAACAAGGCCGCTCGACCGAGCGGCGAGAGCGGGAGACGCCGCCAGCGCACCACATCCTCCTTCAAACGCTGGAGAGGGGGCAGCAGATTCCGCTCATAGCGGGCCTCCGGGTCAAGAGTGATATATATACCCAAGTACCGGAAACCCTGGGAGGCAATCTGGATCGGGCAGTCCCGCGGCAGGACCGGAGCCTCCCCGGAAAGCACGTAGACGCAGGATTTCGCCCAGTTAATGACTAGGCCTGAGTTGCGACCGAAGGAGCGCAAAACATCAACTAGGACGATCAGGGACTTGCGCGGGGAGGCGAGATACAAAAGGATATCGTCCGCGTAGAGGGACACGCGGTCCTCGTGCTCGGGGGTCCAGCGGAGACCACGGATGGAAGGGTGCCACCGCAGCCACTCCGCCAGGGGCTCCAGGGCCAGGGCGAACAGAAGAGGCGACAGGGGACAACCCTGTCGCGTGCCCCGCCCCAGCGCGAACGGGGTCGACACACGCCCGTTCACCACCACCTGCGCCATCGGGCCCGAATATAGTAATTTGACCCAGCTGATGAAACCCGGGCCGAACCCAAACTTCGCGAGCATCGCCCAGAGATATGGCCATTCGAGCGTATCAAACGCCATGGTGGCGTCCAAGGACGCCAAGATGGCTGGCTCCCGCACAAATGGGACACGCGCGAGCACGCCGTGCAAGCGCCGTAGATTAAGAGCCGTATTGCGGTGTGGGATAAAGCCCGATTGGTCTTGATGGACCAAATCGCCCACCACGCCAACCAACCGGTTAGCCAACACCTTGGCGAGGATTTTGGGCTCCGCGTTCAAAAGCGAAATCGGCCGATAGGATGTGACCCGTTCACGGGGCTTCCCCTCCTTGCGGATTACCACAATTGTGGCCAGACGCTGGTCCGGCGGGAGGGTGCCCTGCGAGTGGGCCGCGAGGAACATCGCTCGCAGGTGGGGTGCCAGCACATCCGGGCGTAACTTATATAGCTCAATGGGAATGCCATTGGGGCCCATGGCCTTGCCGGATGAAATCGAGCGAATAGCCGAGGCAATTTCGTCCGAGGTGGGAGGGACGTCCAGCGAATCTCTGTCTTCCGCCGTAAGGGAGGGGAGTGCAATATCCCGAAGCAGGGCACGGGAGTCCGCCTCCGAACAGGGAGAAGCAGGGGAGTAGACTCCGCGGAAATAATCCGCGAAACAGGAGACAATGGCTTCCGGCTCCGTGACACACGCACCATCCACACTCTCAATCAAAGGCACCACTCGGCTCGCTCTCTCTCTCTTATCCAACCACGCAATCAATTTACCGGCCTTATCACCCACATCATACAAGCGCCCCTGCTGCTCTCTACCAAGGCCCCTGGCCGCCTCCGTGACGAGGGCCCGGTAGGCCGTCTGCTTTAACTGCAGAACATGTAACTTGGCGTCTGTTACCCCGTTCCCCAGGTCACCCTCCAATTCCGCAATCTCGGCCTCCACCCGGGTCACCTCCTCCCGCTCACGCCGCCGGGCACTGGCAATAAAGGAGAGGGCCTCCCCTCTAAGAACCACTTTGAAAGCCTCCCATAGGGAGATGGCAGATGGGACCGACCCCACATTCTCCTCAAAATAGCGCTGCAAGGATGTGATCAAGTCGGCACGAATGGTGGGGTCGCGCAGATACCAGGCGTTAATCGGGGCCACCCTGCCATCCCCCCTCGGGAAGACATCGAAATGCAACAACAATGGGGAGTGGTCTGAAATACCCCGTGCCAGATGGCGCACCTCTCCCACCCTCCCCGCATGGGCCGCTGGGACAAGGATGTAATCAAGCCGCGAAAGACTACCATGGGCCCCCGAGTGGAAGGTGTATTGTTGCAATACGGGATGCTTTAAGCGCCAACAATCCACCAGGCCCAGTGTGTCTAAAAGGCCAGGCAGCCACGCCTGTGCCCGGGGGAGGTCCCTAGGGGGATGGCGATCCATAGATCCAGAAACGACCGCATTAAAGTCCCCTCCAACCACCAATAGGCCACTCGGAAGTTCCAGAAGGAGGCGCCCCAGGTCCGCAAATGTAGTGGCCTGTAGCCCAGGCGGGACGTACACCGACACAAAACTGAACACTCTACCCTCCATACGTCCCGCCAGAGCGGTGTAACGTCCCCTCTCATCGTGGTGCACCTCATCAATCTCCAACGGGAGCGAGTTCCTAACCATAATACCCACCCCCCGCGAGCCTGAGGTGAAGCCAGAGTGGGCCGCCAAACGATATCCCCTCCGATTCATTGCATGAAAGGTGTTACCTATAAGGTGCGTCTCTTGCAGAAAGACAACGTCTGGGGAAATACGTTTTAAATACTGCAGGACCACACCACGCTTAATCCTATCCCCCAGGCCGTTAACATTCCATGACAACACAGTCAAGTCCCTACCCCCCATCATACGTCGAAACAATCGGTCGTCCCCCACCGAGCAGTCTAAAGACAACAAAACAGTTGCAGGATTGCCTTGCGGTACGAACAAACAACACACCCCCCCCACCCCCCGGTCCCAACAAAACTCCCCCCTCCCTGCACCCCTGCATGAGCCCAGACAGCCCCCCCAAAGTGCAGTGTGCCTGTCGCCCCATAGCTAAATACTAACTAGTCCCCCAGAGGAGGAGGGAAGCCCCCAGCAGACCCCACATGACCTCCATGGGAGGGGAACCTACAGAGGCAGTATGTGGTGAAGGAACATTGTCCCGAGTAAGGCAATACAGTCACCCCTCAATTCTGATCCAGCGGGCCCTCCTCGCCAGCTGCGCTCCCCCCACCCCCCCGGCCCCGATCCCCAGGCAAGGTGTCCAACCAGTCCCCAGCCGCCTCGGGCCGGTCGAAGAAGTGCGTGCGACCATCCACCTCCACCCGCAGCTTAGCCGGGAAGAGCATTGAGTACTTAAGATTTAGGTCCCTTAAACGACGTTTGATGCCAATAAAGCTCTGCCGCTGCTTCTGGACTGCCGGGGTAAAGTCTGGGTAGAAGTTTACGTCCATGTTGTCCAACCTGACCGGTCCCTGTTGCCTGGAGGTCTGGAGGATGGCATCTCGGTCCCGAAAATTAAAGATTCGGGCAATAAGGGGCCGCGGCGGGGCACCGGTCTTAGGGCGGCCCCCGGGGACCCGGTGGGCACGTTCCACCGCAAAAAACTTACTCAGCCCCCGGGGCTGGAGATGGGTCAGGATCAAGTCTTCCACGAAGAGATCCGCCGCCTCCGCCTCACGTCCCTCCGGCACACCAATAATGCGGATATTATTCCTCCGGGCGCGACCCTCGGAATCCTCCAGTCGCCGGTCCATCAGGGCGCTCGCCTGGCCAAGCCGGCGCACCTCCTTCTGGAGGGCCACTACGTCAGTCGTGAGGCTCGTTGTGGTGTGGGTCAGGGAATCGACTCGGTCGTTCGTCTTTGACAAGTCCGCCCTCACAAGGCCCACATCCACCAGGACCGAGTCAATTTTTTGCGACAAGGTATCAAAACGCTGGTCCACTGAGGCCTTCAGTTCAGCGATGGCGCCCATGACGTCCCGGAGGGTTAGATCCACTGGATGGGCAGGTGTCTCCGTCGGTCCCACCGGGGATGACCGCGTTGTCTCCGGAGAACCCTTTTGGAGCGTGTAGCGGTCCATACTATTGGCCTGGTGCGCCGTGCCACGGCGGGTCGTCTTCACCTTCGCCCGGTCGCCATCTTGTTTGGTGGCCATGCTGGCCCTTCCACCGTCGTGCCAAGATCTCCAAACGGGCCGTCACACCAGATCACGGGTGTCAAGGGGGCGACCACAGAGCCGCGGGTCGACCCACCGCCGGCGGGCCAGCTGGGCACCTGGACAAGGCCACACCACCGCACCCCGCTCCGCAGCCCGACCTCGCCAGAGAGCAAGGAGGGCGCAAAAGCGAAAGTGAAAGTGCGGGGTGCGCGAGTCGCCCAGCCCCGCTCGCCGCTGTTATTCACCTTGTCCCCGGATCGCGCCACTACTCCAATCCGGGGGGCCGGCGAGGAGAAGGCCGCAACCTTCAGTCGATGTTCCCACCGGTGTTCGGGGTCCGATTCGGGCCCAAAAAACGGGTAGTGCCTCAGCTCGGGTTCCCCGACACAGTCCCCTTAACAAGGACAGGATATTTCCAGGATTTATTCAGGAGGTCGCGGAGGTCCTCGGGAGCCTCGCACCTACGCGGCCATCTTGGTTGCGCGCTAGGCTCCTCCTCCTGGGCTGCTTTTTTAACACGTTTTCGTAGCCTACTTATTTCTGACAAATGTCTTTATTTTCACAAATTTACATTAGGGGATGACGCTACTATGTTTCTGTACAGACTTAATGACCCCAACTACTTTAAACGAGTACGGTTCAAGACGATTCGGGACACAGTGAGCATCTGGCGATCTATTCTTGTTAGGAATAACATCTCCCTATTTCACACCAAAACACCACTCTGGTATAACCCAGGGTTGCCAGGTGTTTTTCACGATCTAGCTACTTCTATGCTCTCGGATAATGGCATAAATAATTTGGGAGATTTGTATGACCATACTGGATTTTTTGATTTTGAAAAGTTAAAGATGATGAATAAAGTACCAGAAAGGGCGTGGTTTAAATATAATCAGATCAAGGATTATATTACCCATAGAATAGGCCTTGATAGTATATCTGAATCCGAAATCTGGAGCTGTATGTATAGGGATTCTGACAAGGCACTGATCAGGTGTGGTTATAAGACTTTCTCTATCTTAAATAAGGATGATATTAGTAAGGTGGCAGAAAAGTGGAGCACAAAGTTGGGTGTGAATGTAACATCAGACTTAATAACTTCCTCATTAAATAGCCTAAATAATGCAGTTCAATCATCTAGTCTGAAGTTACAGCTGTTTAAAACTGTGTTTCAATTGTATTACTCACCAGACAGGATACTAAAATGGGCTTTTAATAATGATCTGAACGATCCGAATGACCGTACAAAATGTCCTAAATGTGCACTTAAGGGGGCAAACATTGTTCACATGTTTTTTTCATGCCCCGAGCTATCCATTTTCTGGAAGGATGTAGTTGGTGTTATCTCGACTAAATTGGCTAGGCCCATTATACTTACGCCATTGGATATTTTGATCGGAGTTGTTGGGGTAAAAAATAGATCTCGTGATTTGATGAATATACTTTTCACATGTGCTAGATTAACTATTGCCAGGGCCTGGATACAAAGCCATCCCCCCACGGTCATGGAATGGTGGCTTCTGGTTAAAGACATTTACGATATGGAAAACACTTTAGCGATGACTAAGGGACTGAGGCAAAAACGAAAGATACAGGAAATTTGGGGAGTAATTATGTCTTAACAATTTAACGGAAATATTGCTTTTCAGTACTGTTTTTGATTGATGCTTTATCTTATATGATTTAACTGACATTGTTTATATATGTAGCTGATGTTACTCATGATGCTAATAAAAAATTAAAAAAAAAAAAAAAAAAAAATTGATATTGCAGTGGGTAGATGTATTGCATCCAATAAGGCATGAATGAGGGGTCCGTGCTGAATGTGGGCATCGTGAGAAGTTAAATAACCTCTCTCTCGCCACAGCACGCCGAAGTCATGTACAACTCCGAATGCATAACGTGAATCAGTGTATATGTTGACTTTCTTATTTGTGGCTTGAATACAGGCTTGTGTCAGAGCGATGAGCTCTGCTGCTTGAGCTGACAAAGTGTTAATACAATTTGTTTCAATGACTTCAGTGTCTGTTGTGACTGCGTAAGCGGCCACTAACTCTCCTGTACTTGTTCTCATACATGAACCATCTACATACAACGTCAGGTCTGGATTTGACAATGGGACGTCTGTCAAGTCTTGTCTGGGTTTCGTCGTGATAGTAATAACTTCAATACAATCATGTGCTAGTGGGTCTGTTCCGTTTACTGGCAAAAGTGTGGCAGGATTTAACGTATTACAACGTCTGATTTCTATGTGTGGCTGAAACAATGTTAATTCGTAACCGGTAAGTCTTGCTATAGTCAAGTGTTGTGTTTGCGTTCGGTTCACAAGAACCTCTACTGCGTGTGGTACTTGTACTGTCAATGGATGTCCTAACACTATGGCATCGCTTTGTCTGATTGCTAAAGCTGTCGCTGCCACTGATTTCAGGCACGCAGGCAGAGCCTGAGCTACGGGATCTAATGTACTAGAAAAATAAGCACATGGTTTGTGTGATCCTGCTTGTTCCTGTGTGAGTACTGACAAGGCAGTACCTTCGCGTTCTGTAACAAAGAGCGTAAACTGTTTATTGTAACATGGTGTTGCTAAAACAGGTGCTTGACATAAAGCTTTCTTTAGGCTTTCAAAAGCTTGTGTATGTTCCTGAGTCCAAGGGAGGACAGTCGATGTGGCCGCCTCCTGTGTTGTCAACTGAATGAGTGGTTTTGCTAGAAATGCATACTGAGGGATCCACTGCCTACAATATGAAGTGAGGCCTATAAAAGCCCGTACCTCCTTTTGTGTCCTGGGTATTGGCATGTTAACAATTAACTGGATGCGATCTGACGTAAGCTGCCTTCCCTCCTTGGACAGCGAGTGCCCAAGGTAAACACTCGCTGGACACAGAATTGCAGCTTAGAAGGGGACACCTTGTGCCCCTTTTCGGCCAAAAATTGTAAAACCGTCAGTGAGGCTTTTTCACATTCAGGTTCGCTTCTAGCGGTGATCAGCAGATCATCGACATATTGAAGCAGGGCAGTGTTGACTGGCATGTGGATACTGTCAAGTTCTCGTTTCAGAGCTTGGCTATAGATGCTGGGGCTTTCTGTGAATCCTTGAGGTGCGCGTGTGAATTTAAAGCTTCGTCCATTTAAACTAAATCCGAACAAGTATTGGCTTTCCGGATCTATTGGGACGCTGAAAAAGGCATTCTTGAGATCAATTACAGTAAAGAATGTTGCTTCGGAATCAATGGCTGTCAGTAATGAAGAAATGTCTGGGACTACGGGGTATTGTGGTACAATACATTTATTTAATTCACGCAGATCAATAACCAATCGATATACTGGCGGGGCTTTTGGATCAGTTCGTTTAAGAATCGGAATTATCGGGGAATTACATACATTGGAGTCGGTTTCCACAACCACTCCTTGGGTAATAAGCTCGTCAACGATTTGCAGTAAAGCCACTACAGCATCTGGGGGTAACTTGTATTGTCGCATTCGTGGTAGTACCACTCCTGTCTTTAGTGTGACTCGATATGGTGTAATGTTCATGCAACCAACATCTGTAGGGCCTTGTGCCCATAAATGTGTGGGTAAAGTCTGCAGTCGGTGATCCATGTCTCGGGACACATAGTGCCCTTTGAAATCACGTAAAAACAATCTTACTCCTTCCGGAGAACAACATATTATAGCTCCTAGAGCTTTCAATGTTTTTATACCTAACAGGTTTTCTGGACATGATTTAGTAAGCAATAAATCTGTAGTTCGTGTCAAGGGACCAATCGTAAGTGGAAGAGGCTGTGATACTTCGTTAATGATAGGTTTTCCTGAAAAACCAAGGGAAATATTCTGTGAGCCTGAGAGGGGTGCCCCTGGAACTTCACTACGTTTTATGGTTGTTCGGCTTGCCCCTGTATCAAGTAAAAATTTTCTATCTTGGCCTAATAGTTCACTGTGTACATAAGGTCCTTCTTGATCTACAGGGACCTCGATAAGGGGTAAGCCAACTTCCCTCTCTAGGCTGTTTCATGAGTATCGTTATAATCAGGATAGTCATACTGTGCGGTCTGGTACATCTGTCGTGTCGTTGTTTGTGTGGCAGCAATAGGCTGCGGTGGTGGAGCTGGCATAGACTGTTGCGGAGCTGGCATGGACTGTGCATGCTGCGGGGCTCCTTGTTGGTTCTGATCCTGTCTAAGTGGCCGTGGTCTTTCTTTTGTAATACCTATGGCGATATTATGTTTTAAGACTGGACAATCGTGTATATAATGACCTGGCTGTTTACAATAGTTGCATGTCCCTTTTACAGACCCTGCTGAATCACTGGACTGTGTCATACCCTTTTTATGACCGTCAGCTGGAACTGTCTGGGAAACTAGCATTTTCATTTTCGTGTCTTTCATGCGTCTTTGTTCATGTTCTTGTTCCTCTCTAATTCTATTGTGATGGTACTGTAGCATTTGTAACATTTGTGACGGAGTGTTACCTTGCCAGGTACTCTCGAATTTCAATACTCTATTCTTAACTTGGGGCAAGGAATTTTCAACTAATTTTGTCACAAACAGATGTGGATACGATTCGCTACTTGCTTTTATTCCACTATTTATACCAAAACATTTTTCGAATCGGGCATAGAAATCACTAGTGTCTTCATCTTGCTTTTGTTTACAGGCTGAGATTGCACCCCAGTCTTCCTTTTTCGTAGTTAATAAACGTGGCAGTACCTGTACTAATAAACCTGGTAGTATTTTGGTCTTTTCCCCAAGCCCTAAACCTGGACCTCGAGCTGTTTCTTCGTTTTCTAATGCTGTCCAATCTATCTTTTGGTCTCCCACCTCCCAATCCTTTTCTTTGAGTTTTTCGTAAATGCCCGCAGGCATTAATACCTTTAATATTTTCATAATGTCGGGATAGGTATACTCTCCCATGAGCAACATGTCTTTAATTTCACGGTGGAAACCCGCTGGGTCTTTGTCATGACTGGGTACCACTTTCTTCATTTCTAATAGTTCCATTTTAGATATGGGTGTGTATACAAACACACGTTTAAACTGATTGTCATCACCTTTTATCGGGTGGACTTCGCGTAAGGGATTCTGTCTATCCATATAATACGTCGTTTTTTCCTTGATGGGCAGTGAGACATGTTCGGGGCATACAAAAAGAATGTACTGCTTTCTGGATTCTAGTATTTCTCTAATTAACTCAGTACCTGAACCTCTCCATTTATTCGTGAGTAATTCAGTCAATATATCAGGTAAGGGACCAGGATCGGAGTGTTGGCTTTTATATATTATAAGGAGTTGTTGAATCATGTAGATACCAGCTAAACGCTGTTCATCTGGGGTGAGGTTCAAAAACGTGTGCGCTAGTGTATCATCACTATATTTTCCGGGACTGTCAACCCAGTGAACAGCTGACCTGGCTAATTCTTGTTCGTCCATAGAATCGAGTATATGATAACCCCTTCGTTCTCGGAGTAATTTGTCAGCGGCTTGGAACGAATGTTCGGGGGACCTTATATTTATTATAGGGGTTTGGAAATTTCTGTTATTATCTGGACGTATCGGACGTATCGGATCAGTAAAGCATCTAGTATTATTACAAGATCTTCCTCTACCTACATAGGCCATGGTTTCTAACTGTCCTGTGGGCAGTTCTAATTCTTCCTCCTCCTCGTTTTGTTCAGGCTGGTCTACCGCTAATCTTTCTTCGTGTATTCGTTCTACTTCTTTGCGGATCTTTCGGCACATAGCTACTATACTTAATAGTTTATCATGTCTCCCCTCTGATATATTCCGACTCCATGTGGTAAGAATTCGCATTTCTTCCGGATTCACCCCTGGTCGGTCTTGATTTCTGATCACACAATTTATGAGGAAACGTAACAGTTCCCCCTGTATCTCCACTTTGACTTTCTGGTAATTCCTTGGTGTAGTCTACCCATAAATCAAGAAATAATATGGCGTCTAGGCCATGTTTATGATACATGAAGTACCCTGGAGTGTCCCTAGGAGGAATGGGAACAGCTTCTTCGAGTACCCCTTTTCTAGTTTTGATCTGTCTTAATTTCGAAAAGAGCGGCATATTGAGAACTGATCTGATACCTAATTTTGAACACGTTTAATACAACAAAACACAATAATGAACAGTCATTCACACCACAATATGCAGAACGTATTTAAAACATTTAACATTTAACATTTAATGAACAACAATGCTGGCCATTTAGGGAACTAGTCACTAAGCATAATACTCGGCACTAACTAGGTAATTCTGAATTATATACTAGACATACTAGATATACTGCTAAACAGTACAGATACACTGCTGAAACAGTGCAGACCGGATTTGTGTACCCAAACCCGTCTTGACCGGCACAACTTATGTGCACGTCAGAACGCCTCCCCGGCAATGGTACTCACCGGGTAGCTCGGAACGGAAGGCCTCGGAACTGAACTGAACTGGACTTGGACCGGACTGGACTCGACTCGAAACTTCGGAAACTTCGGAACCTGGTGGGCCTCTGTATACCTCGGATCTTGCTCTCTCAGCTAGGCTCTGGTCGGGATACTTCGCACTTCTCACCGCCTCGTCTGGGTGTTGATCGCAGCCTCAGTTACCCCCGCTCGGCAGGAGGGAGATACAGGAAATCCTGTGGGTACGCGTTGTTGTCCGTCCAGCTGTGGCAGGAGACCGGGCCTGCAACGCACCTCCGGCGCGTGAGATGAGAAAGTGTCCCTATTCGGGCGCCATATATGTGGTAAATAATTTAATTACCGGTACTTAATTTGATGCGGAAAATTAATAAGAATAGCTCAGTAAAATAAGAGGCAGAATCCGTGGTATTAGAGATTCGGAACGGGCTTTATTCCAATAACAATTCGAATTGTGGGCTTCATATTCCATCACCACGAAGGTTCAGGAAGTGAAGGACAATACATTATTGACAGGTAATCATTTTTATAGAAGAGGCATTACAGTGAAACAGATGCAGGAGGCGTAACAGTTGATAACAGAGATAAAGACATACATGCGTAACTAAAATGGGTGTAACTAGGCGTAACTAAAGAACGTCATTAGGTATGATGTCACAAATGGGTGGTTCCATGAAAGAATTTCGCAATGTCAGCAAAAATACTTGGCAGAGATGCGCGCGCAGCAGCATGACGTGTGATTTGACGTGCAACTAGGGGGAAAATGGGACTTGACATTTAGCTCTACATGTGGAGACAGAAGTCTGGGGTTATGTCAACCTAATCCCAAATCATATCTAATATCCTATGTTTAAAGAACTGTGTTATCCAAAAAGAGAGGCCTCTTAGGATAGAATCTTATTCTATACTGACTATACTGACTGTTAGTGCGTGTACAAGCGTCTAAGTGTCTACACTAGATGCGAGGGGGTAGGAATATTCCATGGTAACAGGGTTTATGAATTACTTGCATGAGGACAGCGAGGCCTGGCCCCTTTGCACGGTAGCTGGAGGAATGTTTACCTAAACTGCTAGACAGGAATGCATCGGATGAGGGGCGGAGGAGATAATCTTGAAGGTGAAATACAGTTTTCTGGCAGGCTACGGGCTGGATCAGGCACCGTTAGCCGCGCAGGGAGTAAGACAAAGTTCATGGTCACAGATGCAGGCTCAGACTGGAGCTTTCAGAGGCAGAAGGCAGGAAAAGGCTTGGTGGCAGAATCAGGGCCTACTCGCCTGGACTGTAAAATGGGATAAATGAACCATATAAAGCCGGTGGCCTTTCATACTTAGGAATAGAATATCCGGCCCATTCATGGCGGATCTGAAAGAGGACATGTTGACGGTGGACGCACATGTGTTTGCGTCTTCATAACTGGAACTGGAGGGAACATACATGTACTTGTGACTTATACATGAAACCGTTGGGGTCCAAGATAGGGGACATAACTGATCATAAAAATCCATATTTCCACAAAACGGTCAGGATCTAAAGAACCTTTCCGTCAAACAAGCGCTGGATGCTTCTTGCTTTCACTGGCATTAAGATTTACAGAACTGTGCAGTCATACTATTGTAGAAAGCGCTATATATATATATTATCTACTGGCGGTCGCCAGTAGATAGTTATAGTTAGGACCGTGTTTCCATAGGAAATCTGAAAATTCTATTTTGAATAACTTTGGCGCCGGTTGACGAATCCTCGCGAATTTTTCAAAATAGGTGAGGCGCTCCGCTCCTACCCTGAAAGTCTCGGGGTGATTAGTCAAGCGGGGGCCGAGAAAAAAGGGGGGTCCCAAAACGCGTTTTCCCCATGCATTTTTCCATAGGGACCTTTAGTCCAAGGTACAGCCCGAACGGCTGAACAGAATTATTTGAAATTTGGCAGAGAGGTAGTCCTCAGGTCAGGGATGTGCCTTTTGAATATCTGGAGTCAATCTGTTCTGTAGTTCCTGAGAATATTTCAGTTAAAAGTACATATATATCTATAAACACGCACCGTGCGCGTACGGTAAGCATACCGTACGCGCAGGCTGCCGTGCGCGAGCGTAATTCTGATTGGTGGTTACATGACAGTAAACATTCCAGTCGGTCGAAATCAGGAAGTGTCGGCCGCCATTTTGTCTCTCGCAGTCTGAGGCAGTGAAAAACAAAGGTGGAGAATGTGAAAAGGGGGCAGGGTGGACAGTTCCTGACCCCCTAGCCTTTGTCTGGGGGTCACTGAAGGACCCCCAAGGATGAAAAACATATTTATTTATTTTTCAAAAAAACGCAGGGTGCGTGCACTGTGCGCGAACGGCGCGCACAATGCATCGTGGGTGCTCGTTGCGCGAAGCGCGCGGTGCGCGCACGTTGCGCGCACGGTGAAGAACCTGAAAAAATATGAATATATACATAACTTAGCATTTAAAAAACCGTACAAATTCACTTTAAAAACCATAGGTTTCACACACGTTATAGTTAGGAATTAGCATTTAAAAAACCGTGCAAATTCACTTAAAAAACCATAGGTTTCACACATGTTATAGTTAGCTGGACATTTCCTTCGTAAAAAAACCAATGAAATTCCCCCGTTATAGTTAGTGCAGGCAACTATAACTCACGCGACCGCAATCCTCTGCTGATGACGTCAGATATTACATCACTGATTAAATATGTGTCTTTCTGAAAAATAAATATTTGTAATATATGTATAGCTAAAGATTAATGGAAGAAGACATGGGTAAATAGGTGTCTAAATACAGTGATGTAATATCTGACATCATCAGCAGAGGATTGCGGTCGCGTGAGTTATAGTTGCCTGCACTAACTATAACGGGGGAATTTCATTGGTTTTTTACAAGGGAAATGTCCAGCTAACTATAACATGTGTGAAACCTATGGTTTTTTAAGTGAATATATATATATATATTTAATCCAACTCTCTTAAACAAGAGAAAATAGGGTCGCACTCCGCAATAGTTTGGTTGTATTCATTTATTTTAGCCCATAGAGTGTATCAAGCAATAAATCCAAATTAGATCGACGCGTTTCGGTCTTGCCTCAAGACCTTGATCACGATACTGTGGCTCAGTTTGCTCACTCATTACATAGCGTTTTCAAAAAAATATTCAAAAGCACTTCCTGTCATGTGATTAAAAGTGCATTGTGGGAATTGTAGTTCCCGATATCAAGTAACATCAACTTTTGCCAATTTCAGCATCATTTGACTTCATATACAAAGAAATAGTGGTTAACTATGCGCTAAGTAATTCAAAATCTGCAAACCTTCATGCCACAATATAAAAGTACACTTGAACTAAAGTTGTTAAACAAAATTCATGATGCCAAGTATTGCTATATAAACTGAAACCCCTCCAGTGGGGTGTGACGTTCATTAATTTCAAACATATTTAAATCTCTGGATAGAAAAACAATTTGGCATACATATTAATCAAACGGGTCCACAATTCAGGAAACCATGAACAGATCAAATCTATACCTCTTAAGACAACAATACAATTCATTCATGATTCATGTTCAAAGCTATTTGAAACTGCACTCAAAAGTTCCTCCGAGATAAAATCGATTATGACAGAGGCCAAATCTATACTTTTGCCAGGAAATTCGACAACATGAGACAGCAAAGAATGAATGCAAGTGGCCCGCGGCAGCCGTTGCAACAATCAGATGTGAGCAGTATACCGAGCTCAGAGCTGGATACAGACCTGGAAGAGGGAACACCCATGGACAGAACAACATCAGTTCCTTCAGTGATTGACGAGTTTGATTTTTTAAGGGAGGAGAGACGCTTCAACCTAAGACCAAGACCCCAAACAGACCTCAAACCAGCAAGAGGAAGAGGCAGAGGAGGAAGAGGCGCAAAGGCGCAAAACTATGCGCCAAGAAGCGAGAAATCAAGGGTAACCAACAGCAAATGAGTGATGAGAGTAATACAACAATAATTAATCTTTCTTCTATCACACTAACAGAGGATGAAGGCAGAATTTTGAGGTTGGGCCTCTCATTTTGTCCACAAATGAATATGGATTATACAGCCACTAGAGTGGATCTATTCAAGTTTGCCAGATCTTTAAAATTGAAGAAATTATTTGCGTCGGCCCCTAACAAAGCAACCAAACCAGCCGACATACAGGATCCCGACAATGAAGGGGGTTTGGCAGTAAGCGACATCAACCTGATGGTTGAAATACGTGAACTACAAACTGAGAATGTTGCATTGAACAATGAAACGAACTTGAATGACCAATCAAATACGTCGAACAAAGCTACAGTGCTGGCCCAAGAAGAACAACTGGATATAGGACAGAGTGAAAAAACTGATTTCAAACTACCTTCGAAATTCATGCCTATGACAGCAAGGGACTCTGTAGATATTTTTAATGAATTAGTGGTGAATGAAGTGAAAGAACTGTATACTCAGGTCAACTCTAAGAGACAACCTTCCACCAAACAAATGAGAGACTATCATGCATTAGTCGCAAAACTCGCTAATGACAAAGAATGTATTGTTCGCAACGCGGACAAAGGAGGGAATGTGGTGCTATGGGGAAAAGAAAAATATCTGATGGAGGCAAATAAACAATTAAGCAATAAAAGTAACTATGTTAAAACTCAGAATGCTTTAATGCAGGACAGTTTTGATACTTATAATACCCAGTTACTTGGATGGCATAGACAAGGCTTGATCAGTAAGGAGGAATACGCTTACCTAAAAATATCCAACCCTACCACACCGGTATTTTATTTAATACCTAAGGTACACAAAGATTTAGAAAACCCCCCTGGTCGCCCTATTATATCAGCTATAAACAGTGCTTTTGAACATACGTCCAAATTTGTTGACTCTTTTCTAAATCCATTAGTCACTAAGCTCCCTTCATATATTCAAGACACAGGAGATTTTCTGCGTAAAATATATGATGTACCATGGGAACCAGATCTCCTGTTAATGACAATAGATGTGACGACTTTATACACAAGCATACGTCACAAAGATGGGTTGAATGCAGTTAGATACTTCCTAGGGGAAAGATCTGCTAAATTTTGGCACCATACAGAAATGCTAGTTTCCATGACTACCACATGCTTGCAGAACAATTTCTTTCTTTTTGGTGAAGATCTATATCACCAAAAATGCGGTACAGCGATGGGCACCTGCTTCGCCCCCAGCTATGCTAATTTGCATATGGGCTGGTGGGAGGAGCAGGTGATCCAATCGCAGTTTGCCCAAGAATGGCAGAACAATGTCATTCAGTGGAGTCGGTTCATCGACGACCTCTTCGTCATATGGAAGGGGGATATCACCAGTGCAGAAAATTTTGTGAGGAGTTTACAATCGAATCAATTGAACTTAAAATTTACCAGTGTTATCAGCAGTGAAGAGGTAAATTTCTTAGATTTGACTGTGTATATACACAAAGGCAAATTGCACACAAAATTATTTCGCAAACCCACTGATGGCAACACGTTACTACACGCCACAAGCTTTCACCCAGTTAATTTGGTAAGAAGCATTCCCTATGGTGAATGTCTTCGAGCCATGAGGAACTGCAGCATTAAAGAGGATCTGGAGGCAGAAATTGAATGTCTTAAAAACAGATTTTCTGCTAGGGGATACTCAGAGGAATGCATTACCTCATCTGTATATAGAGCCACAAAACAATCAAGGGAAGAACTACTCTTTAAACCCAGCAAGAAAGAAAGCAGGAAGACAGGGCATCCCCTTTGTAGGATGATAACCACATTCAACAACCAACACAAGGAGTTACGCCATATTTTACAAAAACATTGGCACATTATCTGGAATGATCCAATTTTAAAAAAATGTGTTCAGAGAAAACCCCTCATCACCTTTAGAAGGGCTCGTTCGTTAAGACAAGCACTAGTCAGCAACATGTTACCTTCTGCTACACAGTCTAAGACCAAAGGCACATGGTTAACCAGAAAAAAATGATTCATTAAGTGCATGAAATGTAAGGCCTGCACTTTTGGGAAGAATACCACCAGTTATGCTTCCGGCTTCACGAAGAGGGAGCAGAAAATCAAGGGACAGTTCTCTTTTAAGACAGAGTTTGCTGTCTACGTGCTTCAATGCCCTTGTGGCTTGAGGTATGTAGGCAGCACTATTTTGCAGGTGCATAAGCGGGTGCTACAACACCTGCGGGCTATAAAGAATGCGGACCAATCTTATTCGGTTGCCCGTCACTTCAGTCAAGTGCACAATAAAGATGTGAGTGGTCTGACATATTTTGTCATAGATGCTGTACCAATCAACATTAGAGGGGGTGATCGGCAGAAAACCCTTCGAAGACTAGAATCTAGTTATATTATTAAACTTAATACAAAAACTCCTATGGGGTTGAACGTGGAAGAAGATTTACACACGTACTTATGAACACTCTTCACGATCCTACATTCCCTTTTTTAGATCTGCAAAAGATTTTAATTGGTTTAGGTTTTCACTTTTCACAAATATGAAATAATGTGAAGATATATCAATATGAGGCAATACATACATTGTGGCACACACTCAAGAACTGCTAGGATGTTGACAGACCTTTGTGCGCACTGGCACTTTGATATATATTTTTTAGAAAAATAGTATGATAACCCACTGGGGTAGTATCATATGTAATAAATGTTGAATATTTGTGACGCACTAATTAATGTAGAAGGACCAAAAATGTTTATTTTGCGGCACTAGCCGATTGATTAGTCTCACTAGAGACATTAAATGTCAACAATAATTATTGGTCCGGTCATAATATGAGCCACTTAAAACAGCATTTGAAAGTTTACGATGACATTCTAAACATATACGCCAATGATCATTTTCACCAAAGAAATGTATTTCAGCATTAATTGAGTATTGAAATGATTATGGTTTCTGTTATTATGATAGGTATTAGCCACATGAATGAATTTCCCACATGTTGAGAAAAAACGTAAACAAGTTTAATTTACGCGATACTCTAAAAACTACGAGTATGTCTTCACTGTCTATAGCAGTAGTTTATCATGTGACACGGAACTGATTCACGAGTGTATATGGTGGAAAAAACTTTATTGGAGTTGTTGGTGAGCAAGCCTGCTGCGCAGGCGAAACGCGTCTGACTCTTTTCAACTGACATAAAATTATTTTCCAAACGACACGGCGTCGACATTCCATTTTTCTTGGAGTTTACATTACATTACTGGACCGGGCTTCGGAGGTCCACCAAAGTCGACGCGCCTTGCGTTCAGGAGGTGGCAGGTCGCAGAAGCAAAGTTTGAACCGAATATATATATATATATATATATATATATATATATATATATATATATATATATATTACTCCACCACTATTTCCGATTCTGGAAATATCACGGACACAAGGGTAGTTGCAGCAAAAAAGGTTTATTTCTGGCTGCACAGCAACGCGTTTCAGCTTACGCCTTGATCACGCTGAGTGACAGGCGTTTTTTTGCACATTATTTAAATGCAGTGTAAAACATAAAAACAAACGGTGAACATACCCTTAACCTTGTAAAAAGCGGCGGCCATCTTATAATGTATAATTCCACAATTGAACTCAATCTAAATCAGAGCCTCAAACATATGTTCAGCAGGGAAATTGATGAAAAAGATTAACAGTTGAAAACACAAATATATCCTGTATCGTGGATTAAATATGGTTGATAATACATCTCATTTTTAACACAGATTTTTGTCAAAATGAAAGGACGAATAAAGAATCCGGCCCAAGTGGGCATTGGTCGCCAAATAATTACAATATTCATTTGAAAGTACATCAAAATAAGAGAATAATTGTTATTAGATGCACCCCCAGTGGGTTATAATCGCCACTCATCATTTGAAAGAATAATCATTATAAATCTTCCTACGAGGTACAAATAAAGACCACATAAAATACAGCCTGAGTGGGCCTAAGTATATTATACTTCAATTGTTACTTAAATCAGTTTGTCATCATCCTCTAGAAGATCTCAACAGTATATAATTTGTGATTTGGATATTCTATCTCCCCAAGATTTCATGATCTAAAGTAGTTGTGAAAGCCAGCCACCAAGAAAGTGCAAAACACCTGAAAAATAAGAAAACAAAAAAGACCTAATTAAAATCTGATTGATATAAAGTACATTGGAGTCTAGGTACATCATTGACCTTGAAACTATGGCCCCTTTGGGTTTGAATTCCAATGAAGAATTGTCTGTACACCTGCATAGGTAGAATATGAAGCTGTGTAACTGTTGAATGGAATATTTTATATCAATCAGATTTTAATTAGGTCTTTTTTGTTTTCTTATTTTTCAGGTGTTTTGCACTTTCTTGGTGGCTGGCTTTCACAACTACTTTAGATCATGAAATCTTGGGGAGATAGAATATCCAAATCACAAATTATATACTGTTGAGATCTTCTAGAGGATGATGACAAACTGATTTAAGTAACAATTGAAGTATAATATACTTAGGCCCACTCAGGCTGTATTTTATGTGGTCTTTATTTGTACCTCGTAGGAAGATTTATAATGATTATTCTTTCAAATGATGAGTGGCGATTATAACCCACTGGGGGTGCATCTAATAACAATTATTCTCTTATTTTGATGGACTTTCAAATGAATATTGTAATTATTTGGCGACCAATGCCCACTTGGGCCGGATTCTTTATTCGTCCTTTCATTTTGACAAAAATCTGTGTTAAAAATGAGATGTATTATCAACCATATTTAATCCACGATACAGGATATATTTGTGTTTTCGACTGTTAATCTTTTTCATCAATTTCCCTGCTGAACATATGTTTGAGGCTCTGATTTAGATTGAGTTCAATTGTGGAATTATACATTATAAGATGGCCGCCGCTTTTTACAAGGTTAAGGGTATGTTCACCGTTTGTTTTTATGTTTTACACTGCATTTAAATAATGTGCAAAAAAACGCCTGTCACTCAGCGTGATCAAGGCGTAAGCTGAAACGCGTTGCTGTGCAGCCAGAAATAAACCTTTTTTGCTGCAACTACCCTTGTGTCCGTGATATTTCCAGAATCGGAAATAGTGGTGGAGTAAGAGATACAGGGTTTCCGATACCCTGAACGCGGACCGCTCGATTGACAGCCTTCAACCTGATCGGACTCTTGTGTTAATATATATATATATATATATATCTATATATCACTGAAAAAAACCATAGGTTTACGGGTGTTATAGTTAGCTGGTCATTTCACTCGTACAAAACCATTGAAATTCCTCCGTTATAGTTAGTTCTACTAACTATAACTCGTGTGCCCGCAATCCACTGCTGATGACGTCAGATATTACATCTACTAGATGATGTCATCAGTGATGTCACTGACCATGTCATGAATGATTTAATATGTGACATCATCAGCGGATTGCGGCTGCGCGAGTTATAGTTAGTAGAACGAACTATAACGTAGGAATTTCAATGGTTTTGTACATGTGATATGTCCAGCTAACTATAACACCCCTGAAACTTATGGTTTTTTCAGTGGATTTCTGAGGTTTTTCAATTGCTAATTCCTAACTATAAAATGTCTGAAACCTATGTTTTTTTTCAGTGAATTTCTAAGGTTTTTTAAATGCTAATTCCTAACTATAACATGTCTGAAACCTATGTTTTTTTTCAGTGAATTTAAAAGATTTCTTGAATGACCATTTTTAAATGTAATAATAGTTATATTTATTTTTTTGATACTGATTTTCTACATTTTTTTAACTATTTTTACATATTTTATTTTTTAAATCACATTATATATTTTTAATATAAATGGGTAAAAAAAACTTCTTTTCAAATATTGAAAGGTTTTTCTTGTTGGTTTTGTTTTATAGATCTTTTTATATATTTGTATTTTCTTTATTGGTTTTTTTTTTCAAATTTTTTTGTGGAGTCGCGCACCCAAAGCGTACCTTTCTCGATCGCTGCGCGGAACCTAGCCGCCATTTTAGGATTGTTGTGTAGGATCCACGATGGGTGCGTATTTTCCTGCGCAATTGCTATGCGACCGGTACGTGACTCCAGGCGCATACTCGACACATACGTATTACTTTACGCAACGCTTGCGCGTGATGTCATATACATGTTCGACGCTGCACTGAGCTCCGCGCTGTGTGTGCGACTCCTAATTTGCCCATAAAAAAAAAATTAGCACCTATCACTAATTTCTATTCTGCCCGGGGACCCCATCCCCCAGGGCCTATGTACAACGTTGGGGACCGTTTTGCACACTTCTGTCATTGGGCTACATGTGGGCGATATTTGTGCTGCATTTGGGCTCTTTTGTCTCTGGTGGCCATCTTGGGAGGTTTATTTGTTATGAAGTTTCCTAATAAGTGCATTTTTCAGTCTGCATGTAAGAATTTTTTTATGAAATAGAAGAGGAGTTGAGAAGTCAAAATGTGCCCTAATTTTTCTTTCTGCAGCACTTATCATAATTTCTATGGCAAAATGAACCCCCTCATTTTGTTCCTTTGCAATTTAAATGTTTTAAGTGTTACCACTTTATTCCAATCAAGATGGCTTCAGGTGTGCCATACTTTTGTCATAAGTAAGACTGTTAGCGCTCTAGTTGTTCTTTAGAACACCCTGGGATATTCTGTCATTGGGCTATACTTGGGCTACATTTGGGTGATATTTGTGCTACATTTGGGCTCTTTTGTCTCTGGGGGCCATCTTGGGAGACTTATTTCTTATGAAGTTTCCTAATTTCCTCATTTACTACAGTCTCCTCAGTAGGAAATACTTTCAGTTTTTTACTTTGATTCCATCAAGAAGGTATTCAGATATGTCACACATTTGCCATAAATTCAGAATGTTAGCACTCTAGTTGCTCATTAGAGCACTGTAGTAAAGCTACTGCTCACCACGGAAGTCTGCTGCTGGTATTGAAAGTGCATGTTTCAGTCTGCTTGTCAGAATTTTTTAATGAAATAGAAGAGGATTTGAGAAGTCAAAGTGTGCCCTAATTTTTCTTTCTGCAGCACTAATCATAATTTCTATGGCAAAATGAACCCCCTCATTTTGTCCCTTTGCAAATTAAATGTTTTAAGTGTTACCACTTTATTCCAATCAAGTTGGCTTCAGGTGTGCCATACTTTTGTCATAAGTAGGACTGTTAGCGCTCTAGTTGTTCTTTAGAACTCTCTGGGAAGCTGCAGTAGAACACAAAGGAATCAACTGAAAGTCTCTGACCTTGTTGGATGTACATGTTTTACTGAGAATGTCAGACTTCATTCTCACATGACTGAGAAAGGTAATGTGAATTTACAGAAAATATGCTCTCATAGCTTATAGATCACCTTCCAAACCTCTTTGGGAAAAGCATGAGAAAATAGTTTTCTCTCAAACATTATTCATGATATCCCAGCAGAAGGCTTTTTCACATGGTAAAATCACGTTAGAACACACCAAAATTCTTAAAATGAGTATGGTACCATCAACAAATGATTTATAATGTAACTAAAGTCTTAAAACCTTCTATTAACTGCAATGCTTTTTAATGAGGTGCTATCATGTATATTGGTACCAAGATGGCTGCCAACACTTCTTGGAAGAAGTGCTGACAGCCAATCAGATCTCACGATAAGATGTGTGGTTAGGCTCCGCCCAGATATATATGTGATTTTTACTGAACGGATTTACACTATTTAACCAAAAGGCACGACTGTAAACCAAGGGCTACCTCTTTGCCAAATTTGGTGTAATTCCGTTCAGCAGTTTGGGCTGTAGCTGCGATTAAAGGTTCCTATGGAAAATTGCATGGGAAAAACACGTTTTGGGACCCGCCTTTTTTCTTGGCTCCCCGCTTGACGAATCACCCCGAGACTTTCAGGATAGGAGCGGACCGGAGCGCCCCACCAGTTTTGATAATTTTGCGAAGATTCGTCAACCAGCGCCAAAGTTATTCCAAATAGAACGTTGCGGATTTCCTATGGATAATAGGTCCTAACTATAACTACCTACTGGCGACTGCCAGTAGGTAATATATATATATATATATATATATATATATATATATATATATATATTATCTACTGGCGGTCGCCAGTAGATAGTTATAGTTAGGACCCTGTTTCCATAGGTAATCCGCAACATTCTATTTGGAATAACTTTGGCGCCGGTCGATGAATCCTCGCGAAATTTTCAAAATAGGTGGGGCGCTACGCTCCGCTCCTACCCTGAAAGTCTCGGGGGGATTCGTCAAGCGGGGGCTGAGAAAAAAGGGGGGTCCCAAAACGCGTTTTTCCCATGCATTTTTCCATAGGACCTTTAGACACAGCTACAGCCCGAACGGCTGAACAGAGTTACTTGAAATTTGGCAGAGAGGTAGTCCTCAGGTCAAGGAAGTGCCTTTTGTAGGTCTGGTGTAAATCTGTTCAGTAGTTCCTGAGAAAATAGCATTTAAATCAATATATATATGTGGGCGGAGCCTAACCACACATCTCATCCTGAGATCTGATTGGCTGTCAGCACTTCATCCAAGAAGTGTTGGCAGCCATCTTGGGACCAATATACATGATAGCACCTCATTAAAAAGCATTGCAGTTAATAGAAGGTTTTAAGACTTTAGTTACATTATAAATCATTTGTTGATGGTACCATACTCATTTTAGGAATTGTGGTATGTTCTAAGGTGATTTCACCATGTGAAAAAGCCTTCTGCTGGGATATCATGATTGAGAGAAAAATATTTTCTCATGCTTTTACCACAGAGGTTTGGAAGGTGATCTATAAGCTAAACTGAGAGCTTATTTTCTGTAAATTCACATTATCTTTCTCAGTCATGTGAGAATGAAGTCTGACATTCTCAGTAAAACATGTACATCCAACAAGGGCAGAGACTGTCAGTTGATTCCTTTGTGTTCTACTGCAGCTTTCCAGAGTGTTCCAAAGAACTACTAGAGCGCTAACCGTCCTACTTATGATAAATGTATGGCACACCTGAAGCCATCTTGCTTGGATTAAAGTGGTAACTCTTAAAACATTTAATTTAAAAAGGAACAAAATGAGGGGGTTCATTTTTCCATAAAAAGTATGATTAGTGCTGCAGAAAGAAAAATTAGGGCACATTTTGAGTGACTTCTCAAATCCTCTTCTATTTCATTAAAAAATTCTGACATGCAGACTGAAACATGCACTTTCAATACCAGCAGCAGTTTTCCCTGGTGAGCAGTAGCTTTACTACAGTGATCTAATGAGCAAAAAGAGTGCTAACATTCTGATTTTATGGCAAATGTGTGACACATTTGAATGCCTTCTTGATGGAATCAAAGTAAAAAACTGAAAGTATTTCCTACTGAGGAGACTGCAGTAAATGAGGAAATTAGGAAACTTCATAACAAATAAGTCTCCCAAGATGGCCACCAGAGACAAAAGAGCCCAAATGTAGCCCAAATATCACCCAGATGTAGCCCAAGTATAGCCCAATGACAGAATGTCCAAGAATGTTCTTAAAAACAACTAGAGCACTTACTGTCTTCATTATGACAAAAGTATGGCACACCTGAAGCCATCATGATTGGAATAAACTGGTAACACTTAAAACATTTAATTTAAAAAGGAACACAATGAGGGGGTTCATTTTGCCATAGAAATTATGATTAATGCTGAAGAAAGAAAATGAGGGCACATTTTGAGTGACTTCTCAAATCCTCTTCTATTTCATTAAAAAATTCTGACATGCAGACTGAAACATGCACTTTTAATACCAGGAGCAGACTTCCATGGTGAACAGTAGTTTTACTACAGTGATCTAATGAGCAACTAGAGTGCTAACATTCAGAATTTATGGCAAATGTGTGACATATCTGAATACCTTCATGATGGAATCAAAGTAAAAAACTGAAAGCATTTCCGACTGAGGAGACTGCAGTACATGAGGAAATTAGGAAACTTCATAACAAATGAATCTCCCAAGATGGCCACCGGAGACAAAAGAGCCCAAATGTAGCCCAAAATCACCCAGATATAGCCCAAATATAGCCCAATGACAGAAGTGTGCAAAACACTTATTATTTTGTGTTTTTGCAGTGTTATATAGTGCAGACTTGTCAGGTATTGGAGTGCTTTACATGAGCATTGGTTACATCACACAAGAACAAATTCATTTTGGTTGTAGACATGGGGAGACTAAGTGATTTGACCAGAATCACAGAATGTCGAGCTGAAGCAGAAACTTCAACCTGGTTCCCCAGTTGCAAAGTCTGCAGTTCTGGAAGTAACACCACATCCTCTCCCCTAAGTGCAACATTTAATCAAGTTGTCAACTAGATAAAAAAACATAAAGATAACAAATAATTTAAAAGTGCTTTGTCGCTATTTGAAAACTCAGAAAATATGTCCTTATTTTAGTCTTTTAGAGCACTAACCATAATTTTGATGCCAATAAGACCCTCTCATATATGTAATTTCTAAAGGAATGCTCTAGGTATTACAGTTTTGATTACATCAAGATGATGTCAGGCGTTCCACACTTTTGTAATAAATATAGAATGTTAGCGATCTAGTTGTTCATTAGGATACTGTTGAGAGGCAGAGGCCAGGGGCACGGACTCTGAAAATTGAAGGCAGGTAGGAGGGTGCAAAGGCAACAATTTAACCACACTGAGCAGGCAGGAAGGGCCGTGGAAGCACAACAGACTATGGAGGGCAGTGGAAAGGGGGGCAGGGGCAACAAACCAACAATACAGGACTTGCAAGAGATGCTGTTGGAGGGAAGATCTATTACGGGTCAAGGAAGCTAGGGGCGGTCCCCAGAGCCCCGGGAGCCACCACAGAACTGAGCAGGAGAGTGAGTCAGGGACAAAAGGGGCACCTTAATTTGAGCCGGGGTGCCTAGGAACGCTTGCTCCAAAAATGAAGAAAACAGACATATGAGACATGGAATTGGAGGCAGAATACAATGGCAGTTTAATGAGAAGATGCAACTTCAAAGAAACCGCAGAATAGAGACATAAAGTACAAAATACAGAATCCAGATAATCATACAGCTGTCATGATATTCTCTGTATCTCAATTAATGGACTGACAGAGAGAGAGAGAAAACACATCTATAAATGCATCATGAGAAACAAGTTACACCAAGGAAAATGTTACCTAGGGACACTCACATTTACTCTTAGAGCAAGCATTCCTGCAATTACAATACAACATCTTTTAAATGCAAAAGTAAAGAGAACAATGGTTAAACATAACATGACATTTCATATAGGTAAAATAGAATAAGATACTTCAAGCAAAGCAGAGCAAGACATTTTAAGCAAAGGAAGACAAGAGCTCCCAGTTCTTGGGGAAAACCTGCACAGCCTGTTAACCTACATACAGACGGCGAGGTTGTCCGTCGATATCTGTGGGTGCTCCCTTTTTATATCATTTTGTGGGCTCCTTTGCACGCTACATCTACCTACGTATGCTACCCAAAAGCTTCGTCTGCAGATTTTACCAGACATTTCGTCATTTACCCACTTAATGCTGACAATGGACTGGGTGAAAAGGTCAGTCTCTCAGGCCAATCGCTTATCGTAAGTTCCATAGAGCAAGCAGAAAATAATGGGTATTGTACAGGAATTCAATATATTCATGTATAAAATCTCCTCAGTTCTCCTAACTTGACGCTCTGCGGTTGCCACTTCCTTAAAAGCGGGAAACCTGCCCAGGAAGCAAGTACCAGTCCAGGATGCAGCCTACTGTATGTCGACAGCTTCAGGGGGATGTTGAACTTTGATACCGAGCACGGAGCACTCGGGTAGGGTGGGGGCTACTAGTTTGGAGCAGAAGGCCTCGCAGACCTGCCTTCAGACTGCTATACACTAAAATTGCAGAGCTATGGTCAATTTAACAAAGAGGCCTACATATTGAACAGAAGGGCCTACACAGGGGTTTTATGCTGGCTGAGTGGTAAGGATGTCTCAGGATAATTATATAGCAACACAGGACCCGCTGGTCAATTTAATACGGCCTACAAATGCGGCTGGCAGGGCAAGGACAAGGGTCTCATACTTCAGGTGTGGACAGAACGGGCCAGGGGCCCCCTGTGATACAAAATCTACCCTCCTTCAAGGCTGTGGCAATGTAATAGACCATTGTGGGCAGAAGGAAGAGGCAATGGTAGTACAACCATACATGCCAACAGACCCGATTCAGCCAGGAAAGGTCCAATGTTTTTAAGCTCAAATGGGCTTTATTTGATCTGTCTCCTGTCTACAATATCCTCTTTTTCAATGTAACTCAAAGGGGAAAATCAATACCCCAGTTTTTTTTCAAAATCTCCCTCTTACCAAGTTCAAAATGTTCGCAAGTTTGGTACATTGGATCATGGAAGGAAATGGGATAGGGACATGGACTTGGATAACAGAGGACAGGAGAGACATGGAGAGGTGCACCAAACTGACCCTGCAGGGCAGGCATCAGGGTTTGCAGCAGCACAATACACCACACAGGGCATGCAGGACGGGAGTGCAGCACAACAATCCATAGAAAGCAAGAGGGAGGGGACAGGACCATGCACATGGACAACAGAGAACAGAGGGGCAAGAGGCAATGGTAGCTAGCTGACCATAATGGACAGACAGGAGAGAAGGCTGCAGCATAACAGACCATAAAGGGCAGGAGGGACGGATCAGGGGCATTACAATGGAACAGACAAGCCAGGAGGGAGGGAGTAGGGGTCTGCACATGTAAACAGAGAGCTGGGGGCAAGGGGGCAGGGCAGGAGCAGCAAGATAGCCATGGAGGTCAGGCAGGATGGGCACTAGAAGCAAGACACAACATGAAGAGCAACAGTGAGACTGTGATGGCATACACACAGACCATGGAGGGAAGGTGGGAGGGGGTCAGGGGCAGCTAACTGACCACACAGGGAAGGTGGGAGGGGCCATGGCAGCACAGAAGACCATGCATGGCAAGTGGGAGGGTTAGTGGCAGCACAATGGCTATGATGGGCAAGAAGGAGGGTGCAGGGGCATGCACAAAGGACGATGGAGGATATAAGGGAGGGTCAGGACCTGTGCACAGACAAGAAAGTTCAGGGGAAGGGGCCTCACAACAGACCACACGGGGCAGGCAGGAGGAGCAGTTGCAGCACAACAGACCAGGGAGGGCAGAAGGGTGTGGCAGTACAATGGACCATGTAGGACAGGAGGAAGAGGATAGAGGCATGGCATGTGGACAGGCAGGGTGGAGGTGGCAGGGACAGGTTTCAGTCATCTGACAATGCTAGGCAGGTGGGAGGGGAGTGGCAGCTCAACAGAACATTCAGAGTAGATAGGAGTGGCAGGTCCATGGCACATGGTGGGCAAAAAGGATGGAGCAGGGGCATGCACAAAGACATCGGAGGGCAGGGGGAAGGAGAATAGGGGCAGCAAGCTAAGCACAGAGTTTAAGCAGGAGGTCAATGATGGGGCATAGAATTGGGCAATGGAGGGCAGGAGGAGTGGACTGGTACATCATACTAAATTGAGGGCAGTGGCAGCACATCAGACCATGCATGGCAGGAGGGAGGAGGCTAGTCCATGGATTCACACAACAGAGGATAGGGAGGAGGGGGATGGGGCAGCAAGCTAACTGTTCAGAGAAGGCGGGTATTAGAAACTTTATTGTTTTTAAAACATTTTGTCTGTGCAAACTACTTAAAATATGAACAAGTATGCAGCATAATCTCACTTTTATTCAGGAAGAAGAAGACGTTAGTGACTGTGACTCCGGGCTCACTTGGCAAAAACACCCCCTGACCCTCCACCCCCTATCGCAAAATGTAATGCCCGTGAAAAGGGTAGGTGAACACAGTGTTATATAGAACATAGTCCTGAGAGCACGATTGAAAATGAAAACTAGATATAGTGTATGGTATAAACTATGCACCAAAAAGTGTGATATAAGATGAACCAGGCGTGAAATATAATATGCAATACATTGTGCGCAATGACAGATTCATTGGAGAGCGCGAGATAGCACAGGCACTAGCGCGTGCTATGCGATATGCACCTTGGAGTGTAATATGCACAGGGCAGTGTTGTGTAACCTAACTAGTCTCTAAAGTTGTAATATAAAATATGTGCTGGGGAGTGTAACGTTGCATATGCACTGTGACAAAGATATGGATCCCAAATTGTAATATGTATGGCATAGCACTGTGCGTTATAACATAGGCATCGAGGAAGGCACGTTAGATGGGGCAATATAACCCGTGCGAAGACAAGTGTGGCATGACATTTTCACGGGGTGGTGTTACAGTGCACATGGGCTAGAGAGTGTCATAGCATATGCACTAGCTAGTGGAATACAATACAGAGGTGTGTGGCACTCGGCAGGCAATGGTGGGTGTAACACAGCATTGGGCTCTGTCAGGAGCGCGCTGTGACTCGCAAGTGATGTTCGTCTCCTTTCCAGAGAGTAAAATAAAAAGTATTACACATCCGGCAGTGGATGTGTGTTTTATTAACTGTGAGGGGGGTTTCTTGCATAGTTTTGGTCGAATTTTTGTCGAATCCCCTTTGAATGGCTTGGTGTGCATGTGTATTAAATGTGCCCTTCAATAGCTACCCATGTTTGTATAAATAAACGACAAGGGTGTCTACCGGGATTAGGCACGGTAGAGCATCAGACATGTCAGAGCTTCACTAGTGGTGTAAATACATTCCACGTGGATTAATTGCATGCATAGTCGCCTTTTAATGAATATCACGCAAATCGTCATGGTGATAGGTACGTACGGTTTGTCCAGCATGTCCTAGGTGTGTCTATAAATATATATTTTTTTAAAATAATAAAAAACAGTGGCCGGCCCTGGGGATTGGGGTCAAAAAAATATAATTAGGAGACAGGCCCTGGGGGATGGGGTCATCAGGGCCAATAAATTAGAATAAGAAGGGGAACCACACATCCCCCCTTCTTAATAAAACAAATAAAAGACTGGCATCGTGCCGGAGGCCATGCCCCCTCCATGCAGCACTCTGCAAACGCGCCCCCAACAGGCATCTCCAGTATGCGCCAGGGAGCTGCGCTGCAGACAGGTGTTCTGAGGCCAAGCCCCTTTTTACACCTCTCTGCAACGCAGCTCTGTGGCGCTTACTGGAGGTACCTAGTGGTCTAGTGTGACCCTAGGGACCCTTAGGATTCAAGGGGACTTAATCTCTCAACTTAGAACAGCCACAGGGCGCGTTTACACAGTGGTGAAGGGAGGGGACGGGGCCTGAGGTGACGTGTGCAAACACGCACCATGGCACGTTTTAAATTGGGGATATAATTTCCCTTCAATACTGAGGGCCCCTGGGGGCTAACTAGCCCACCAAGTGCTTCCAGTAAGCGCCACTGAGCTGCATTGCAGAGAGGTGGTCCAGGCCGTGCCACTTTTTACACCTCTCTGCAACGCAGCTCTGTGGCACTTACTGGAGGTACCTAGTGGGCTAGTTGGACCCTAGGGACCCTCAGGACTCAAATGAACTTAATCTCCCAACTAAAATCGGACACAGGGCGTGTTTACACAATGGTGAAAGGAGGGGACGGGCTCTGAGTTAACATGTGCAAAAACGCCCTGTGGCCTGTTTTAAGAGGTAGTTTTAATCCCCATGCCCTATTATATACTAGGGGCTTATAGAGGAGGTAAGGCTAATCACAGGGGGACCCCAACGCATAATGTTCCCTAGTGTATGTAGGTGTTTTCACTGTATTCTAAGTGTCTTTTAACATAGCACTGGCTCTAGGACTGGTTAGTCAGACTCAGTTACCACCAGTATCCGTCTGAAAAAGTTGAGGGTACAGGATGATTTTGCAACAAGGCTTCTTTCTGCTCTTCTTTTTGTTCTTTCTGCACGTTATCCTTCTTCCTGCACTTATCTTCGTATTTGAGGACTTCTGTTGCTTCTTTCTGCACTTCTTTTGTTTCTTTCTGTGCATTTTTTCTTCTTTCTTCACATGTCCTATCTCTGTAGGCATAGTTAGAAATTAGCATTTAAAAAACCTTTGAAATTAACAGAAAAAACCATAGGTTTCAGGCACGTTATAGTTAGGAATTAGCATTTAAAAAACCTCAGAAATTCACTGAAAAAACCATAGGTTTCAGGGGTGTTATAGTTAGCTGGACTTTTCACTTGTACAAAACCATTGAAATTCCTCCGTTATAGTTAGTTCAGCTAACTATAACTCGCGCGCCCGCAATGCACTGCTGATGACGTCACATATTACATCACTCATGACATGGTCAGTGACATCACTCATGACATCACTGATGACATCTCAAATGACATCACTGATGACATCACTGATGACATCATCCTTGTGATAGAGTGGCAGACCTCCTCTCACCCTAATATAACCTTTGATACACACATTCAAAAATAGAGACTAACATTTTCAAAACAACGGACATACCAATACCAGTTACAACAACCTCTTCAGTAATTCTAAGATCCACATACACATCCACTCATTCACCAACAGTCCAATACAGTCACTCATACATGTACTCACTCATCATATGTTCTCATACACCTATACATCCTGTTACACAATGCCACTCATCCATAGAGTTACTCACACACATAGTCACTCATGCTAATAAAGAATCAAACATACATTTACTTGCATATACAGTTATACACACACCACCACACTTACTTCTACGGAAACTTACACATACTTAGTCTTTTAAACAATCACTTATAGAAACACATACTTATTCATACAGGAACTCTTTCAATCTCTCACTCTCACATATACTCACATATATACACCAATAGTCACATATACTAGTTTAAAACATATGTAGTTACTCATAAAGACACTATTGAGACAGTCATTCACTCATTAACACACCCATACACACACTCATCCACCCATACAGTCCTGCACACATACTGTGTTCAACACATACAAACAGTGAGTCACTCATTCATGCACCTATGCACTACGTAATACCCCCCACCGAACCATGCAGACACTCAGACTGATACTCAAAAAACCAACTAATAACCTATATAGACACCCATGTAGCTACTCACCAACCCATGCAGCCACTTATACACAAAGTGAGAGACTGATACAGATATTTACATATTTAAACATTACTCACTAAGCCATGTATTCACTATGATACACTTAATCAGTCAGTTACACAATCAATTTTTCAAAAACAAATCATCCATTTAGACACTTATATACCCATTTATTCTTCCATCGACCTTGAGATATACATATATAAAACATATTTAATTTTCAGAATAACACACATTCACTGGATGATGTCATCAGTGATGTCATCAGTGATGTCACTGACCATGTCATGAGTGATGTAATATGTGACGTCATCAGCAGTGCATTGCGGGCGCGCGAGTTATAGTTAGCTGAACTAACTATAACGGAGGAATTTCAATGGTTTTGTACAAGTGAAAAGTCCAGCTAACTATAACACCCCTGAAACCTATGGTTTTTTCAGTGAATATATATATATATATATATATATATATATATATATATATATTTTGTATTATTATTATAACATAACGTATTTCAGTCCCAAGTGCCTGCGTTCCCTGAGCGTAAATTGCCTGTATATTACCCTGGGTGAAAGGTATAATTGACAGAACCCTTCACTTATTAATGTCTCCAAGGGGGTAGACTCCCTTCACATAATCACAACACAAACATTGCACATTTTTTGTCAGGTCAGAAATGTGCTTGGAATCTGTTCAAATCTATTGAAATTCTGTAATCTAAGCATTAATCCCACCACGATTAGCCAAGTTATCCCTTCAAAGACTATTGGAGCTGCAGAATAATCCAGTGTGTGGAATTCTTTCAAAAACGAGTCCACATGCACTGTTGTCACACCAGGAAACTCTGAAGCCCTTGGAGGATGCAATGCACAAAATGATAGGAAATTGGCGAAGCCCACTTCAAATAGTCTATGAAAGCCCATAATAATTTTCTCCTTAGTATTGTCACCATATCCTAGGGTATTTCTTTGGTGGCGGCATCCCTTTTGAAGGAAATATGGCTCTCAGAACATTTGTTTAAATGCATTGAGCAGCATTATATATGTTTCATGGTCTTGGGGGTTTATGCCAGATTCAAAGTGGGTGCTTATTGATTAAGAGAGACGACTCAGAGGCTCATCCGCATTTGGGTTATCTCGAAGTGCAAGAAAAGAGGTTTTGAAGTGTGCCAAGGGTCAAAGATCAGCTGGAAAGGGGCTACTGGATTTAAAATATGAGTCGTTCAATTAAAAGAAAACAGTGCTACTGACATCACTAGGAGTACCAGTCCCTTCCCTTGTGTTCAAAAACACAACACACAAAACACTTTTTTGCCTGGTTTCTAAAACTTCTGCAAACTATGATTTCTCATTTTACGCTAAACTTAGAAAAAGCATGTCCACCACATCCATCTTTCAGAATTAGGTGCACCAGTGCACCAATCCTTACCCATGTAAGGAAATGCTCTACAAATTCTTTCGAATGACAGGATTTGGGCTTGGCTAGAACGCAATATATTGGCAATAAAAGTTAAACCTTTTACTTGATATGGGAACATGCTTGCCTGTTCGAAGAAAAAGGGCCTTTTGTGCACATTTGACTATCACTTACTGTCACTACTTATACATTTGTGCGTGTGTATATATATATATATATATGTGTAGCTGCGTCAACAGGTCCTATGGGAAATTGCATGGGGAAAACACGTTTTGGGACCCCCTTTTTTCTCGGCCCCTGCTTGACGAATCACTGTGAAATTTTCAGGATAGGAGTGGACCGGAGCTGGCCAAAAGTTTGGAAAATTTTGCGAAGATTCATCAATCGACGCCAACGTTATTTCAAATAGAATGTTGCAGATTTCCTATGCTAAATAGGTCCTAACTATAACTACCTACTGGCGACTGCCAGTAGGTAATATATATATATATTTATTGCATAATTGAATTCTCTGCCCTTTGGACTTAACAATTAGGCCAGTATATGAAACCGTTGTCCCGTATAATAACGCAGTCTAGGGGCGCGCAAACAACTAAACATAGTTATTACTCCAGTGGAAGCAGGCACCTTCTCTGTTGTAAGCACATGTCAAACGTCTCCAGAAAACCACAACAGACTGCAATACAACGCATTGAAGTGTCACCGTCCATGAACAGATTTGTACTGGTCTGGTGCTACAGAGGCGGCCTGAAATCACATATAGCAAGGTTCATGCATTGCTCAATTTTGTTGTTGTTAATTCAGTGCATAGTTTACAGCGGGAGTGTGTTAAATCTGTAATTTTATTGTTTTTAGCATAACTTGCCCCTGACATGGATTCTTCAGGCTGTTCGTATCTCTAGTAGTGCAGTCCCACCCAGAATGTTATAGTGCTGTTGACTTGCATCGCAGGACTTGTCTTTCTCTCTGTGCATTAAAAAGCCTTGCAATGTGTCCATAATCGTTCCTGAGGCAAGCATGTATTTCTGAACCAGACTGAATGACCTAGTGTTTATTAATTTTTTAGCTCTTCAGTCCCTGGCGGCACCCCATAGGTCTCCCCATGAAGCAGCTGTTAAATGCGCCGATAGCTCCCATTAGTTTTTATATGTTTCTCGGTCTGATACAGCGTTCCATTAAGCAGTCTAGTCTGTCTTGCCCTCAGCTGCTTCCAGGCACCTGACTCCGCATCAGCACAGCATCACATCTACAAAGCACCAACTCCGCATCACTCAGCACCACCTGAGCGCCAGCATCACCTCCGCACTGGCACACCACCATCTCGGCATCACTCAGCACCACCTCAGTCTGCCCTAGAAATCTGGCATCTGTTGATTTTTCCCTAGTGTCCGTCCGCTGCTCGTGTTGTAATTTAGGTACTATTTCCCAACCTCCACCCTCCTGTTGTTTATTCCCCAGAACAAAAAGAAAGCTATAACAAACTAGCATTAAACAGGCAAGAAGAAGTTGTCAGCACTGTAAAGACAAAAAACTTTTTTGATGTTAATAATTTTCTTAATAGTGTCGTTCAGTTGTACACAATGTCTTTTTGGATACATGTAAGGTGACAAAATTGCTTATAACACTTATTTTATTATAACTTTTCAACATGCTGCACAGCAGCCTGTTGTATCTGTGTACATAGTTGTATAGGGTTAATATATCTTTAAGCCAAGGGGATGGAATGCTATTGTGTAAGTGTTCCAGCTTTCTGATATGGCATGACTGTGTGGTGTTCTTTTGAGGCTCAGTTCTACGCTGGCTGGAGAGGGAGCACCGACTGGAGTCTTTCATGCTTCAGTAAGGTTCATGTTACAACCTCATATCGGTCTCTGAGAGTGGATTTTAATACAGCCACACTCCTCTACCACATAGCCTAAAGACATTGGCAAAGCTAGTATTTCTAGATTAACACTTATAAGGTCCCACAGGTAGGGTGACCAGGCATCCCGGATTTGCCCGGATAGTCCTGGTTTTTCGCGAGCTGTCCCTGCAGATTTCAGGAAATTAAGTTCATGTCCCTGTTTTTTGAGCGGGTCGGCTGAAAAGGGTGGGAGGTATTTTTTTTATGTTTTGCAAAGCAGGGATAGTTAGCAGCTGTTATGAGAAAGCAATTTAATTGACAGGCATGCAATGGCTTTAAAAATTGCATTTTATGTATTTTCTTACTGCCTTTTCTGTAATTTTCTGCTATGGAGCACTGTCATTCTGTGCATTGGGTTGAAGTAAAATTGTAGTCCTTCTATCGTTTGGAAATGTCCCTTTTTTGCTTTAAAATTCTAGTCACCCTACCCAAAGTCGAGACCTATTGGCTATGCCAATGCTTGTTTGGCAGGCCTCCCGCTGACCCTATCATCAGAGAATGTATTTTTTAATGGTCACAGAGATCTTGCAAACTCTTGTCAAATGAGAACTTTCTAGAAGGGTATCTCGCTGTCAGGCAGTGTCGTGGCTCCACCTTTGACCTGTTTAGAAAAACTGATTATTACTTTAATGCTGAAGTGGAATTGGGGGTTGTGGGGGCTATACACATATTAGCAGATGTTTGGTTAAGATTAGCGCACTGCCTGTCCCACCGCACTTGAGACAATAGGTTATATACACAGCTTGTGATTCACATCAGCTGCTACAGAAAGGAACATGTTCCAGCCTCCAAGATGACAGAGACGGATGCCACATAGGATACGATGTTTATCAGAAAATGCAAAAGTGATGCCAAGGAACCGAACACAAAAAAAGCATCACTTTGCAGGAATCTTTGTGCGTCACAAGTGGGTTTCTCCTGCTATCTCCTGGTTCCTTGATGTGCTAGTAATGTGACTTCATTCGACTGACTTGGCTTGCGCCCTCGGCGAGCGAACGCATGTGCCACTGAGATACGCCTAATATTTATGGAGAGGGCAGGATATCTGCCTTGGCAGGCGCATCAAACGGAGGCCTGGCAGTGGTTTTCCCGCCGTCTTCCTGCACTCGGTGACAACAACAGATTCTGCCTCTTGTGTTCCAAGTACTTGGGGGTTGTGTGAGGTTAAAAGAGCCTTGTTCCCCGAGTGTATTTTACTGGCCGCGAAATCACCTTCTTTTGAGTGGCTGCAAGTGTGGTTATTTGGAACTTCCGCTCTTTTAAAGATTGAAAATTGTGTTAATCCTTTTGGGATTTGGGTAGTGCTGACGCGCTCTTGTACTATTTTCCTGTTCCGGTTAGTCCCTCCTCAGGGCCGTTTCTAGGTGTTTTGCCGCCCTAGGCGAGAATTGAAAAATGCCGCCTCCTCCCTTTTACTACCATCACTCTCTCCCACTGTCATCCAGGCTAGAAGAATTAATGCATTAGATATAAAAGAACTTGTATTCAACATTTTTCCCCCTTTTGCCACCCTAGGCGGCCGCCTAGTCTTGCCTAATGGTAGAAACGGCCCTGTCCCTCCTATGACGTCAAGCCGGTGACCAATGTAACTGGTTGCACGCTCCTTTGACATCAGAGCAGTGAAACTCTCTTACTGCGCATGCTGGCTCGGTAGCTGACGAAGTCTCTGCCTTCTGTGGTATAGCGGCGCTGCATATTTTGCGCTTCTTTGAAGCGCTGTCTCTCTTTGCGTGCTGCCAACACTGCAGAGAACCCCCGTGGCCTCCCAGACCTGCGGCTAAGTCTATTCTTGCCCACTCCCAACTGTTTCCTTCTCACAAGCTCCACCATGCACCGGCACAGTGGCTGGTGCACTGTATCACTGTATCACTCAATAGAAGCTCGCTCACTGCAGTGCACGCGCGAACTCTCAGAGAAAGAGTGTAGCAGTGGAATGCAGAGCAGTGGTTCAAATATGTGGACGTTGTCTCTCTGCAGCCCCCCCCCCCCCCCAATTAGGGTGGAAGCAGTCATATACTTATCAGAGCCTCCTGCGCCCACGCCCAGTTCAGACACTGGGAAGGGGTGCATTTGCAGAGACCTCGCCCCCTGCTGCTCTGTCACTGTATTTGCAAGTACGCGTCGGTCTCTTAGTGAAGAGGGCCCAGAAGCCGCCTTACAGGGAGGCACGATCAGTACTCTATGCATTCCGTCCCCCAATGATCCCTGGGCTATCCTGTGCTTTTAGGAAAGAAATAACTCTGTGCCAAATACTGGGTGACACTAAATCGGAACATCCTCCAAGGAAATATTTGTGAGTTCACAGGTATCTGTGATCTATGGGCAAACGCGTCCCCCCATTTGCATTGCTCTGCACTATTTTTGCATTTGAGCAAAGTACGTGGGACGCACTCAGATTATAGAACCAGCATTGAAAATGCAATAGGTCTCGTCTTTGATTAAGTTAAAGCCATTTGCTTTGCTAATGGTATTGTATAGCAAAGCAAATATCTTTAACTTAACAATTTCTGTCTTACCCAGACTTAAAAATACCAGCCATGCTAATGAAAGGGTGGTCTATATTGGCAACCGTGATTGTGTCCCCATTTTCATCTCGAATCATTCACAGCTGAGCTACAAAGCTTGTGCGCCCAAAGGGTTTGAGGACAGAAGGCTGGTATTCTACTTAGGGGAAATATCCTTTTCAACACATCTTCCCTACATGGGGGAAAGCAGTGACGCCGACACCACTGAGTCGCCAAAATTGCCAGTTGTCTGAAAGAATGACACCCGCGATCTGCCCAGGGGCACAAGGCGTGTAATCAATTACGCACATAGCGTTAGGCCGGGTGAATCAGCTGGACAGCTCTTGAGGCGCAGTGAAGAAAGTGACAAACACATGATTCACTATGGGCAAGCTTGTAAACTATTTAAGGGACAAAGGGTCAGATGTAGGTAAAATCAAATTTGCGAGTCCTTAATAGCGAATTGTACAGATTCGCTATAAAGGACTTGCAAAATTGAATGTAGGTAGGAATCGCTAAAATATTAGCGATTCCTTAATAACGAATCGCAAATTGAGATTCGCAAATAAGGAATACCTACCCATTCATTCCTATGGGCTAGGAGGCCCATATGAATGAATGGGAAGATATTCGCTATTAAAGAATCACAAATAGCGGGAGCGATTTCATGGGTGCCAGGGTGTCAAAAGGACACACTGTTGCACCCCTGAAATATGCATGTGTGCACATGTGGTACATTCTCCCTGGTTTGTTAGAAAACAAACTACTGGAGTACAAAGGGCCCCTCATGCTGCTGGGCTACGGTGCCACTGAACCTGTGAACTACCACAGCGTACCCACCTGCTGCGCTCAGAGCACTGCACGACGTTACTGCGTCCTGATGTGGGGCGGGAAGGCTGGAATCCCCCGTCCTGGGCTGCGGCGGTGAGTATTTTAACAGGAGAACGTAATTTTCTCTTCAGCGGAAGTGCACCGCGACAGGTCACTTTGTCAGTTGAAATCCAGCAAAGCAAGACTGGGCTCCGCAGGGCAGAAAGAGTGGTTTGATTATTTTTTCACTGCTGTGAACATGTCTACATCGGGAGGCGTCTTCGGAAGAGCTGCTGTGAACATATCTACATCTGGAGGCGGCTTCGGAAGAGCTGCTGTGAACATGTCTACATCGGTAGGCGGCTTCGGAAGAGCTGCTGTGAACATATGTACATCGGGAGGCAGCTTCGGAAGAGCTCGAGCAACGCGACCTACAACCCACGCTGTTCCCGAGACGGAATGAAAGGCAGCTTTGCAATAAACCTCCAACGGCCCTACTCCGTGCCCTCTTACTGTCAACATGCCCTCGGGTCAGCAGCAATTAATCGGTTTGACTGCCCTTCAACAACAAGCTGTCGGCGTTGTGAGGAAAACATAGTGCGTCCCAACAAATGAAGCAGAGTGTGTCATGCCGCAAGTGAGAGATCGAATCCCGGTGGGCGGGCCAAAAGGAGACAAGGCGGCAACAAGGAGGGACTAAGAAGCCTCCTTTACAATGAAAAGCCTACGTTTTGCATACTACATGACGCGAACCAATTAGAAAGGTGGGCGGGGCTTCAACTCCGCCTACGAGAGCTTCGGAATCTGAATTGATTCCAAGAAGCTCTCGATGCCGAGATGCAGCGCATGTCACGAGACCTAAAAATAAGAAACAGTTAAAACCGTTTTCATTATGCAAACTTTGAAATAAACAAACCTTTCTTTATATTAAAACATTGCACTCCCTTCTTTAAATTAGATGCTTAACAGTACAAGTACAGGGCCGTCACACACATCATAAAATTGTATAGGGGTGGATATCTCCATTGGGGATGGGTGTTTTTCACTACGTGGCTCTGAGGAACATCATTGACAATCTGACTTTCACTATAATTGTTTACGACGAATCATTCAGTATAAAAGGTCCACCTTGTTGATGGGTGAGCATCTAAACTTAGGTGTAGTGGCTGCTCCTAGCGAGTCATATGTTTTTGATGCTTTTTAGGATGGTCTAAAGTCACCTGCAAGGATACTTGAAAAATTCCTGTCGAGCAGATTTATTCCTACCCTGTTCATGTTTTTTCCAATTATGTGAAGTACCGTTTGCACTGGTCAAATAAGCTGAAGTGTCACATTTACTATTGGCGTGTCTTACAAGAAAGGGGGGACCAACGGCTATATTTAACTAGGTCCAGCATACAGGCCCAAATATAATGCAAAAACAGAGTGGTATGCTGTTCCTAACGGACAATACAGGTCGATGTGTGTGTGGAGAGATATATAGTGCTCACTAAAGGCAGGAGGAAATTTGCTCCTTTCGGAAAAAGACCCTCACACACCCAATCAGAGAGGTGTCTTGCTTCATCATTGGGTCTGCTCCTTATCGGGTCGATGCTGTAATACCCGATCGGCACCCATGGTGGACCTTTTAGCGGAGATCTTTTTTCCTTGCCGTTGGGTGCAGTGCGTGTAAGGGCCCTAGTGAGTGTAGATGTGAAAATGTGAGGTTAAAACAGGAGGTAGAGGTCCACTCAGAACAATTTTAATGAATGTGGCCACTATCCTAGTTAAACATGAATAGCGCGCACCACTGTTATCAGGTTACAGGGTAATGCACTGTAGAGTTAGGGCAACATGTTTCTTGCCATTAAGTCAAGTAGACGGCAATTCTTCAGGACCGATGTAAGATCTATCTACACTTTTTGGTGGTGGTCCCAATTTACGAAAGTGAGTGACCACCCATACAGCACCCTAAAAAGGGGTACCTGTAGATCTAGAACATCAACATGTAAAGGAAAGAATCATAGAGTTTTACTAAGGCATTGCCAATCAACCTCTATAATGTTACGGTGCTGAAATAATACCACACTTCAAGGTGCGAAAATGGCAAGCATCTTCATCATCAACAAACTTAATTACGATCACACAGATCCTAAAAAGTATACAGCACAGGTAGTTTTTCCTTTAAAAGACATACACCAACAATGCAATAAAAAAAGTAAAGGTTACGAAGAATCAATAAAAACATTTATACAAATTCAAATTGAGAGGACCCCGAGAACAATTGAAAAGTGCAACGTGCAGAAGCAGTCAAATATATAATAGAAGTTAAAGTGCTTAGTGCTCATGCTTACACAGCCATTGATAGACAATTTCATAAAATTCCAGTCAAGCAGCACTTTTTAAAATGAGGTATCTCCCATACATATTTTCCTACGTCTAGTCCAAAGGGCATGCCAAAATCTAGCAAGACCAAATACAGTGGATTGACGAATGTCAGTGCACAAAAATCTTAGGACCTCTAAGTAATGCCCCCGTCCCGCTAGAAAACATAGCGGAACAATCCATTTTTTTCTCAGGGACTGGTATCTCGGGCAAAAAAAGAGTAGATGAACTATGGATTCTGGACTTCCTTGACATGCAGGGCAATGATCAACCAAATCATTACAGCTAGACCATTTTGAGCAAAACAGTTTAGTGGGAAGAGATTTGTAACGAAACTGCAGAAAAAGTTTCCGTGCTATCGTCGGAACAATTTCGTCGATGGTTGGCTCAAAAAGCGGAAAAACGTTAAAATTTGAGAAAGTCTTTGGTTAGAGGAGATTCTGAGACTGTCAGATCTTCTGTTAGAATAGATTCCCAAAGCTGCTCTTTCATTCTTACTCTTGGGGTTTGCCTCATGCTCTCCGGGTTTGACCAAAAGGCATCTAAACCCAATTTTGCTAAAACTTTCCGTAGGGTGGTAAACCATTTTATTGTTAGTGCCTTTGGGAATCTTAGGAGTTCTAATAAGGTCTCACGGTAAGACTCGAGCTCTTCTACAGTCCACAACATGAACCAGAACATTATCAATCGGTAAGTTACCTTATGTTTCAGTTGTCTGTGTACCAGATCTATGTACAAAGGTTTAAGGGGGGTGCTAGGGGGGAGGTCAACCAAGGATCTTAAAAAACGATTTCCCACAGCTATTAGAGGCAATATATTTCCTATCCCCCACAACTCTTCACCATACAATATGCTCCCCAGTACCTTAAAGTTGTAAATTACAATGGCATGCATCACACTGTGGTGTTTGTGACCATGCACTCGGCCCTGAAGAATTGCCGTCTACTTGACTTAATGGCAAGAAACATGTTGCCCTAACTCTACAGCGCATTACCCTGCAACCTTATAACAGTGGTGCGCGCTATTAATTTTTAATCAGGATAGTGGCCACATTCATTAAAATTGTTCTGGGTGGACCTCTACCTCCTGTTTTATCCTCACATCTGCACTCACTAGGGCCCTTACACAAACACACTGCACCCAACGGCAAGGAAAAAAGATCTCCGCTAAAAAGCCCCACCATGGGTGCCGATCGGGTATTGCAGCGCCGACCCGATAAGGAGTAGACCCAATGATGAAGCAAGACACCTCACTGATTGGGTGTGTGAGGGTCTTTTTCAGAAAGGAGGACATTTCCTCCTGCCTTTAGTGAGCACTACAATTTTGACAATTTTATTAATAAACTGCATGATTACTTAAAATCTTTACAGTATAAGATTAAAAAAAAAAAGAAAAAAGATTTATGAACGTCCAGACTCACCCCCTCACAAATCCCATCCACACATAAAAGTGAAAGTCACTTTGGGTTAAATATTAGCATATTAGTCCTGATTAGCTGTCCAGAGCAGAGTTCTTTTAAAAGGAGTGATGTATAGGTTGTACCAGTATTTCCCAACTGATAAGGGGAGGCACATGAAAGTTCGGTAAAGTCAATTCATGTACCAAGGGCTGTTGACGAAAGATGGATTCTTCGTGGGTCTTTAAACCAGCCCAGATTAGATAACTGGGGCGAAAGGCTTCCAGTTACTTTGCAGACAATGCCGTTGAGTGGGAATCGAGTGCCATTTTTACCTGGTGTATAAATTTCGCAACTCTGGCTATCAGACAGGTCGTGGAGACTGAGAGGCACCAGTCCGAAGCCTCTCTGCAAGTTCTGTAGTCCGTATTCCATAAAATCGGAAGCAGCAAGCGATGGCGGTCATTGGCCAGCTTTGTGCAGCAGCACAGCAAGTGTAGCCAGGATTCCCTGCGGTAATTGCATAGACGACAGGCCAGGGTGCCATCCGTACGGGCCCATTTGGGGTTGAAGTCCATGATCCTGAGGGCCAAAAGTCGAAAATACAAAATTTTCTTTCTCGCGCAAGTGGATACTGGATCTTGCAAGTAAGGTTGGGGTTTATAGTGAGCACTATATATCTCTCCACACACACATCGACCTGTATTGTCCGTTAGAAGCAGCATACCACATTTACATTTACTATTGGAACTGCATGGTAGAAGGATTGATATATGGTTTTAAGTCTAGTTGTCTAGGCCTTATATTCAAGCTGCATTTTATAGTACTATTTACTTGCTACAAAATGCAATTGGTTGAAATCTCCTCCTCCACCTCATCTGTATTTTGTATGGAGAGCGCTCCAACATGTAAATTTACCACTTAGGGGCCGATTACGATGTTGTCAGGAAAGGCTCCGAACGGGATTTGGATTCTGCTAATCCAATTCGGGACCTATGTTCCCTACCGGATCGGTCCCGTTTGCGGATGACCGAGTACAATGCAAGAAAACCGCTTGGGCTGTCCGAATCGTCTCCGAACGGAATTCAGGCAAACCGAGTCGTTTGGACCCAAATCATGCAGCCCAATGGAGACTGTTTCCGAACAAGCGAGTACGATGAAGCCGTTCCGAATCAGTTTGGCCGAGACAAAATGGTTGTGGGAATCGGACTTTGGGGGCCCATAAGAGGCCCCACCTATCCCTTTTTAGGTCTCGCCTGACCCAGCGCATGCGCTGGTCTTCCGAGACTTATTGAGAGGGCTCCAAAAAGTGCTACCAGGCCAGCCTAGAGCTACAGTGCATGTGCGCGCGCGTGCGCGCGCGGGCCGCTCTTTACCGCGATTACTTTCACTTTCGCGGGCGCTTTGATGTTTGATCGCGATCACTTTCGCGGCCTCACAATCGCTTGGCATAGCCAGTAGGTCTCAATTTGGGACCTTATAAGTATTTAGTTATGCAACTGTTGCATGGCTAAACACTTATAAGGTCCCAAAGGTGAGACCTATTGGCTATGCCAATGCTTGTTTTTAATGGGAGCCTGTGTTCTCGTTCGGAACACAGTCTCTTATTGAAGTCAATGGGAGTCCGACCGAACCAACTCCATTAGCATCTGGACACATCGTAACCGGTCGGTAGGACTCCCCAAATCCGAATCATTCGGAAAGCATTCCTAACCCGATTCAGTGGGAATGCTTGCCTGACGACATCGTAATCGGCCCCTTAGTAGTAAATGTGGGTGCTGGAAAATGTTGAATGCCTACTGCTGAATGAGAAGAATTTAGGGAGGACTAGGGCCTGATTTACAGAAGATCAGACACCCACCCACCCACACAAGAGTAATAGACCGTTGCTATTCACAAATCTGCATTCTAAAGTTACTACAGCTAAACCGGACCTAAAATATTATTAAATATTCTCACACTCCGACCTGAATTAATCCAGAACCACACACAGCCAACCATCGGTATTATCACACCCTCCCGTAGAAAATAATGGTGACAGGGACTTTAAATAGAACTCAATAGGAAATAATGTGATATTGAGATATTGTATTGATACTTCTTAAAAATCTATACCCATTTAATTTAATGTTTTAAAAAATGATGCATTGAATAAACATTTTATGATAATATATTTTATAACATTTGTACTAAAAATGTACTCAGTTTATTTTCTAAAACGAAAAAGTACATGAATTCCATGCATAACCTTTTGTATTTTTATCCATAATATAAACATTTTAATTTAGTTGTGGTTTTTTATAAACCCCCCCAAAAATTCATTTAATACTTAATTCACATCTAAGTTAATAGTGCTGTATTTTTAATTTGTTCTACATTTAAAATAAATATATATCTTATTTACATTAATATTTATTATACGTATTTTTGCTATTCTTTTTTAAGTTTAATACACTTTTAAAATGTTCCCTATACTTTACCAAAGGGATATCTCTGCCTCAGTGATGGTGAACTAGTAGTAACTTTACATTTGTAAATTTGGCTTCACCCTCTGTTTCAAGGAGGGGGGATATTTAAGTCTTCATTTTGTAGTGAATTTACAATCCAAAATTGTGATTAACCAAAAGTAATGAATTTACACAAGTAGATTTATTAATGTGTGCATTTTAACTTCGTGAATATACCCCGTTGACCTGGTGTCTCCAACCAGTAGATCAAGAGCTGCCAGTAGCTCGCAGACCCCTTCAGAGTAACTGGCAGCCTTGAGTTCATTTTTAAATAAGCGCAGGGTCACATTTTCTTTTTAAAGTTAAGGGAAGGCTGCCTTTATTTTACATTATTATTATGAGGCTGCAGATTGCAGGGACTGAATATGAGCAGTGCTCAGTCATATGTATGACCCAGGCTGGGGCTCAGAGGTGAAGATCTGAAGCTCTGAGTTAATTAACTTTGAAATAAAAGTCCTGGTAAACTCCATATTGGAGCGTGAGAATAAAATGATGTTTCTGAATTCTTTTAAATGGTAGAAAATATAAAGTTACCTTAATTATTAAGTTAACTCTTCATTTCAAAGCATCACATTTACAAACAGAAGGCCTCTTGTTCCCAGTGGCCAGTAGACACTGTGCCATATTTAAAGCTGAAAAATAGTCCTTTTTAGGTCTCGGCCTGAGCCAGTGCATGCGTTGCACTGCAAGACATTTAGTAGTGGGCTTTAAAAAGTGCTACCCCATGCTTTTGCTGGACTAACGCTTGCGCGCGTGCAGCCACCAGCTTTCAGCTTTTCAGGTACTTTCTCTGCATATACTTGTTTTTTTTTTTCTTTGAGCGCGCGCACACAACTCCCGTGCTTGTTTAAATTATGCACGGCACCCCTGTGCAGCAGAGCAGCGTGCTACTTGCATTTATATTTTCAAGGTGGTCCTCGTGTGTGTGGCCGCTGCCACACCTAACTCCCCTATATTTCAGAAGCAGAGCCCCGCTTCCAGCACCACAAGCTGTGTGCGCGGTTCGCCAACAGCAGGAGTGGCGGCTCCCATCTCAGGTACTGGGTGGCACTCGCCCTGCTGGGATTCTCTAGGACCACAGAAGCACATCTTCGCCACATGGCTGCCCCACTGCCCCTCCCAGGTCGCTGCTTGAACAACTCCCCTCGCATCACTGCTTGCCCACCCCCTCCAGCGTTGCTTCTTTTAATGCACCTTGACCACATCTCTTGTTGCCCCATCCCTCTCGTGCTCTTGAGCCAGTGTCAGGGATTTCATGCAGTGAGTCTAGGGTCTTTTGGGGCATTTTCTCTCGACAATTTGAGCAGCATGTTTATTCATCTGTGTAAACATGCACAGGGCTCATTGTGCCTGATCGGACAGTCCAGTCTGGTCATAACATAGTACTAATGCCGCTGTGGTTGCAGTTTTGATACCCGCACGGGCATCATTTTTAAGTTGATCCGGCTTCTCATTGAGCAAAAACATCAGTGGCAGGGGCTTGTGCCTTCATTCCACCAATGTTCCTCCCCTCGCCCTAGTTTATACTTGTCGGAGGGGAGGACAGCAAATCACTTCACCATCTTTCATTTTCCTGATGTTCTTTAAATGCGCCCTTTGGGACGCGGGGTACATGCTTTATTTGATTAAGATGTCTTTGCCTGGCTCCCTTCGCCCTAGCTTAACTGTAGCACAACCTCGGAGGGCAGGAAATGGGAGGCTACTAACTTGTGCTTGTTGCCTGGCATATTCAAGCAGGTCAATTGTTTGAATGCCACTTGCGCAATCGCACTCCCCACTCATATTCGTATTTCCCTCGCCCCCAATCACACTCCTCCCGCTGTTCCTTGCTCCATCCCTCCTCCCCTTCTGATGCCCGTCCTGTTCCCAAATAGCCTTCCTTCGTGTCTTACTGTCCTCCCAACTGGCTAGAAAAACAACATTGGCTGTGTTTTTATTACATTTATTTTGCAGCTTAATATAGTGCCAATTTGATCCAAACGTATTGGACCACTTTACGTGATCATCAGTTACTTTCACCTGGTCCCTCCCTTTCACCCACTACTTGAGGTGAGTTATTTTCAGACTGATTTCACTCCTCACACTCCTGTTGTTGTTTTCAGTTCTCCTCACCCTCCCATTGTTTACAATTCTTAGTCCACCTTTGCATCGTTGGTTTAAGTTCTCGCACCCACCCTGCTATTGTTTCAATCCCCCCCCCCCTCCTGTGGGAAAGCCAACTTGACCCCAATAGCTATAGCACGAGCCGAGCCTGGAAAGCATCGCTATCTAACAGGCTACTTCCCAACCGCATGCATTTATTAAAATTACTAGTGTAGCTGCAGATCTTCACCAGTAGTTGGATTTTAGACCTCTGGCTGTTAACATCTGTCCAGCGCTCACTGGCAAACACAACCGGCTCAACAGGGCACAGCACTGCTCCTCCAACAGAAATACCATCATAGAAGGGTATCCAAAATGTGAACAGATGGCAAGACATGGGTAAACCGGGCTCCATCTCCTTTCACAAATACAAGTAAGTATTGCTCCAAAAAGGCCACAAACGGGCTGGGAGGAATCTGTAGCTGTTACAGTCACCTGAAAAGGCAACTGGGTATTTTTTTAAAAGAAAACATATGCTTTCGGGCATGTTCATTTATCATTTTTGTATTATAACAGACAGTGCACACAATTGTTGAAACAGACTCTTGCTGCCCTGTTATTGCCTTTTGTGGCGCTATAAGAATACATCTCATCATCCCAGGGGCTTTCACTAAAGTATCATTCAGTTGCTATTTACATTGGACGCCCCTGTTGGCAGCTTTCAATACACATTAATGTAATACTCCAATAATGTTTCATCAAGGTTGTGCAAACTGTCAGTCTGGTTTGCCTCACCACCCCCATTTCTAGTGGAGAAGCTGCATTCAGTGAGATCGTGCCATTGTCTAGTCCCCAACTCTCAACTTTTGCCAATAAATCTACCTGTATTTCATAACGGTAGAAGACTGCCAAGTAACAGGAGAACTCTCACACAAATAGGACTGCTGCCATGGTGATCGCTGATATCTTTTAAATTAAGTATGTGTTTTTTATAACATAACTTAAACACATTGGCAGAGCCTATAGCTCTGGCTGAACACTTACAAGGTCCCAAAGGTGAGACCGATTGCATTGCAAATGCTTGTTTTAAATGGGAGAAATTCAAAGTGAAGAAAAATATTTCTATGAAACATTAAGTGTTAGGGGCCGATTACGATGCGGCTCGTAAAGGCTCCGTTAAAGCCGCATTGAAATGGGCCGTTCGGTTTCCTTTCCGACAGCCTCATTAGGATGGAGGCGTTCGGAAACTAAACCGGACGGTCATTCCAGCTCGCTTCCAACGGGCTCAGAGAGCCCGTCCGCCAGTCGGAATCCGGCCTTTATTCTCAAGGGTGGACCTTTCCGCCCTTGAGATTACGATGACGATTTCCAACATGGTTTCTAAGCCGACCTGTCCGACATTGAAACCATGTCGGAAAGTGTTTTAGGGGGGCCCTTTGGTGCAGGGCCTCCTGTTGATCCCTGCACCTCCTGGCAGGCAACTTGAAGTGCCTGCCATGGGGTGCAGAGATGAACTGCACCTTCCATTTCACTATGGGAGCATGCATTACGGCCGTAATGCATGCTCCCATGTGAAATATAGGAATGCGACCAAACTGTGTTTGGTCTCATCCTAATGGGGCGGTTGGGACTGATGACCGGGTGTCCGTTGGTCCCATGACTGAGTCGGTGGTGGGCGGAAGTGATTCCACTCGACATCGTAATGAGCCCTTACTGTTTTTCTTCACTTTCAAGTAAGCCAATTTCGTTATAAACATTTTTGAAGCATGTTTCTTCTCTTTAAATTGGTCAGAAATAGCTCTCACTACTGATGAGGTTGGATACCTCCTCCCTGGATTGTAAGGCACTATAGTTTGGAAATCCTTGAGTGTCCTCTCCATGGATGAATGGATGCAATGGTTTTTGCCATTTTAATTTATATACTCTTCGGCCATTGGCTTTGTGGTATTCTACAAAGTGACAACGCCACGTGCAGTATCGGACTTCTTTGATATATATTCGATTGGAAATGGGCTGTGGGAATGAAATGGATGGGAAAGGCATACAGAAAGGTGCTTTGAAAGCCAGAGTTTGGAAGGTCTGTTGTATAACAGTTCAATCCACTGGAAAGAGGTTCAGCTTGTTACTTCATGGCTAAAACTCAATCAGCCTAGACCTTGCATAACCCTGGAGGACTGGTGAGTAATATGTGACGCAGTAAAGTGGTGACCAGGGCAGAAAACCAAACTGGATGTTGGGATCTTTTACCAGCCACACACGCCTACCTCCTGTCTTTCTGAGTTTGACTAGTGCTGTGTAATCTGTGATTTTTGAATGAGCACTAAAGCTTTAAAAATGGAAGGAATTTAGCATGTAAGGACATCTGGACTCCTCCATTCGTCTCAAGAGAATCAACAGCACAAAGACTTTGACATTTGGCAGTCCTGAAGTCCAGTAGTGAGTTGATGGTCAAATTTGTTGCATACTGAATATATAGTGGAGATGCAGAATGGGGTAGTAGGCTAACCTGAGCACTGGATGGGGAATGATGAGGGAATCTGACTGGCTCGTCCCATCATTACTCCCTGACTTCTTGCTACTCTTCTTCACTAGTCTTTGATGACAAGTACCCTGATAAACATTACTGCACATTGCTCCATGAGGGATCTAAAGACCGACCAGTAATGGAGCACTCTGCTTGCAGAGGTACAGAGGTGTCCATGGCCCCTGACTTTGTCTGTCTTGAACCAGCTAGTTTTCGGATCACTTCTCAGCTTTCAGCAGATCTCCTTTCTACGCCGGGGGTTTCCAGAATCAGAAGTGCAGGTCAGAGAGACGCACAGGACTCACTGCCGTGAACCAGCATTTCTGTGCCATCTCCACACTCTCACCTCGTTTGGCTTACTATTAGCAGATTTGAGTTTGTTGCCTGAAAGTAGAAGTGGGCTCCCTCTGTAATTTGGATTGGTCTAAAATACATGCATGACTATGGTTAAGATTTGGCCATCACCAACGCCGTTATCTGTATTCCTTTACATATAAAGGATAGCATTTTCACTGATAGGCATCTCAGAGCACAAAAGAGATGCCTGTCATCGGGGAAAGGTTAGGATATTTGTAGGCATTGCCCTAAGATATACTGTATTTTCATAGTATTTACGATATCTTGAATATGGGGGCTGAGTTGTGCCACGGATCCAGATGCCCGCTTCTTCTTGAGCTCGGGCAGACCGCCAAGACAGCACAGCCTTTGCGTTCAAGGTGAGCCTGTTACCTGTCAGACGAGCAGGCAGCGGGGACCCGGAAATATACACTGAGCTGGGGGCATTGTTTACTTTGGAGGGAACATCAACCCACAGAGTCAGAGATCCGAAGCACTGATCAGGGTCTAAGTGGGCACCCACACACCATCTTCTCTCTCTGTACAGTAGACACTCTGACACCTGATTGGTGTACACACCGAATGCTGACCATCCATTGGGATACATCTATGCCATTAGCTGCCATGACTGCCTTACTCCTCAGCTGATTTGCCAATGCACTCACCCAGCACCCCAGGGATCCTAAAGAGCCCCTCCCTGGAGCCTTGAGGGCACGTGAGCACTCCGTTAACCAGGACCCTGATGGACTGCATACCTCCAGGACATTGTGCCGTGCATCTTCTCCTACTGCCACCAGCTATCCCTTCTCACACGCTGCCAGACAGGGGTACGATGAGTGTAGAGGCCTCTACCTTTCGCGTGGGTGTACCTTGACTCCTACTGTGACAGATACAGTGTGGGGTGCAAAGGATGCAGAGGCATTGCCATTGCTGATCCAATATGCCACACTCCTGCCATTGATAGACACTGGGCTTGTTCTTTCTGCCATGTGCCACAGAGCCTTCCAAGGACTGGGGGTGAGGGGGTTAGGTGACGGGAAAAATCAGAAAGTGCGACATAGGGAAACGCTACCTTTGGGAACAAGCAGTCCAAAATGGCAACCCCTAACTTCCCTGGGATCTGATGATGTTACCCACTGTGAAGGGGGAATCCTGTACCAGCCTACCAATTCCCCATTGCCTAACCATGCTGCCCACACATATTAGTATCCCTTTTCTTCTCTGGTCTGTGGGCACTGAGCAGGGCATGCTGTGTTCTGGGACTTGATCTCTGCAAATTCCTTCAGTGCCCCAAAGCGTCCATTGCTTGCCCACCTTAGTGCAACAGTCACTTACACAGCCGGGCACTGATGGTCCCACAAAACTCCATGACTTGTAAGGCTAGGGTTTCTGTGTGTCTATAGGATTTACGCTGCCATACTGCTACGTCTCCAGACCATGGCGGACCCACTAGCTCTCCTAGTACAAAGTTGGCACCTCCTGGCAACTGCTCTTCATGGAGGTAGTTGGGGGCTCCAAGCAACACCCGCTGTCCCCGGATCTAGAAGTTCTGATGGAGGTCATTCTCAAAGAGATTTCTGCAGAGAGCTTCAGACTTCTTATTATGGACTCAAAAATGACTGATCTTATCCAGGACATGAAGACCATAACAGCAGACTTGGGGTGTTCTATGTTGATGGCCTTAACTAGTGACTGACATCTTCTGAGGGTGCTCTGAAGAGGCTGGAGACGCACTCCCCAGAGGTATGCTACCGGCAACAAAATTTGCTGGACCTCGAGGACAGCTCAAGGCAGGACAACATGCGTTTTTTTGGTGTTTTTTGGCATTCCTCAAAAAAAAGGAGAACTCGGATGTTAAGGACTTCCTGCTTAATCCCATACTGAGACTTACTGGCTTCTCTTTCTCCCCTCCTCCTTGGAAGTACAGAGAACACACAGGAATAGTTCCTGTTTCCTAGGGAAACCACCAGACCGCGACCCATCATCACATGCTTCCTTCGCCATGCTCAAGTCCGTCAGCTTTCATGGAGGTGCGCTGACATGGACCCTATTACCTCGAAGGCTACAAGGTATATATTGTGGGGGACTTGCTCTACAGCCACAACTTAAAACGTGGGACATATAAATATGGCCAAATGGCACCTGCCAGGATGTGGGAACTACTTTTCAGGCTAATATGACCCCCATATTATGACCAAAGTACATCCACCTCTTAGCTCAGAGCCTGCTTTCCACCCACAGGGACAACCTGAACACTGCAATGCCCTGATGTACATAAACAATCTTCCATCAGATTCTTGAGACCGTATTGGCAACCCCCAGGTGCAGTCCCACTAGGTTGAACCTCTCACTATGACCACAGGTGTGGCTACGCATGTCACTGACAAGCACTTCTGACTTCTTCCTCCCCTCTTCCCTTCCTCCCTCCTTTCTCTCACGGAAGAGGACTGTTTACCTTATTTATTCATCAGTGATCCTTTCTCCAGACACCCAACCGCCTTACTCACCCATAGAGGTTGTCTTTCCCCGATTCCTTTATGAGCTCCCATAGCCCCCTCCCCCATTTATTTTGTCATTGGTTGGTCAGAATGGCATCCACACCCTCAAACCATCCCTCTGATGTTGGACTAGTCATGTTGGGATGTGCTACCCTAACTTACACTACCCTTGATATTCTGCGAGTGGACTAGCGGTGTCTCTACCTCCATATCTGTTTACATACCCGCTTATGCATCTCCTTGTACACTTCTAATAGAAGGATAGTAAGACAGGTCCCACACAACTTATGATTGTGATGATAACGGATGAGACCAGTTTGTACTGCTGTATCTTAACAACCATGCGGTTGATATTATTTCAGCATTGTATTGTTGAACTCACCTAACAAAATAAATAAATCAATGAAGGGGTCTCACAGTGGCTGAAAAGCCTGTCCCTCTCCCTCCAGCCTCCCTTCACCCACTGTTTTTGATAAACAGAGATGTAAACAGTCCATTTGCTTACTGTAGTCTCAGCATTTGCTGGGCAGGGGGTCATTGGGCATAGATCTTGCTGATTTCTGCTTCTTCCCTAGAAGCAGCAGCGGTCCATCCATAAGGGCAGAGGGGCCACACTCTCCACCTTTTTCCTGACGTGAAAAGTCTGTCAGGCTGAGGACAGGTCATCTTACAGACACTCTTCTTGTTCAGATCAGGCAGCCAGGCACTAAGCATGCGCTAAATACGCAGGTGCCTGAGCTAAATTTTGCTGGGCTGAAGCTGCCATAACCTGGTGGCCATGACCTCCTCAGCCTGGCAAAGTGTCCCGAGGACCTCCCCCTCATCATGAGGGGGAGCGTCGCTGAGGCTCAGACCTGGACGCTTCAGGAATCAAAACTGAAGTGCCCATGGCTGGGTGTCTAACAGTGACAACTCGTCAGAGTGGGGTTGGGTCAGCAGTCTCACCGACCCCCATCCCACTCTGTGACAAGTGAGAGACTGCCGTCTCCTCTCATTGGCTGACCTAAGGTTCCAATCCTTCTGGAATCACCAAGGCCGTCCTCCCCGAGATGATGCAGCGGGTAAGTTTTGTTTTTTAATGTTTGGTGTGTGTTTGACTTGATGTATGTATATTTGTGAGTAGGTTCTGTGAATGGATGTGTGTGAGTATGGATGTGTGCCCTGCCCATCTCAACCTCACTCTAATTACCAGACACCACTGCTAAGAAGGAAAGAGTTTTGCTTCATGTATCATAAGGCCCTGAGGGAAGGGTATTGCTCCTCCCATTCAAAGCTTCCTCTTTAGTCCCAGTGATGACCGGGTACTAAGAGTTCACTTTATGATGTTAATTTATTGCCCTGTGATTTACCAAAAGCACACAATAGTTTGGTTGCTAATCCGAGGGATCTGTATGATTTCTGATTGTGTATTTGGGTAACAAGGTCCTCGTGCTCATTAACTAAATTATTAAAAAATTCCAGAACAAATAAATAACTCGAATATGATCGAGGAAAGACTGTTCCGATCAGTCCAAATGGACATATCATATTTTTTAGGTTTGCTGAACGCTTGTCTTCTCATGGCATGATTTATGGCCATGTTTCATGCCTTGAATACATGTTTTTTGGTTTGTGGTTTTCAAGACAAGAAATAGATTTTTCTCAAAAGTTTGCAAGAAATAATCCCACATTTTGGACTGGATGCAGTTGGGCCCTTGCTCAGCACGCCGTTCTATACCGACTCGCATATGGTGTTGCTTTTCCCATTTTTGTCATAGTACGCTGCGAGGTATGGTTTGCTTCTTATCGGTTCATTTCTAGAGGATTTCATATTTGTGAAATCACAAGCCCCCTTTCCCTGGATTACCCGGCAAATCGTGGACTCAAGTCTTTGCAGTGGTTCGATCTCTCTGATTGAAAAGTTCCCAAGTTGAGAAATTGCTTGTGTATTCGATGAAATGTGGCCGAAACGTGATTTGAATAGCAAGCCTACCGCACTGCACTTATTAACTTCCAGCACCAGTGACTCCAGCCAACCCGAATGAGTGGTACTCCATTTGCCAGGGTGTTTTAAGTGAATGTTTTGAGATCTCGTTGTTTCCATGTCTTTTCAGAGGCTCAAAAGTAAGATAATGTTTTGAAATATTTATATAGCTCCCCAAACAACTTTATAATCCTATGCCAAACAACAAATAGTCATTGGTAAATGAACCGAAAGCCTTCTGCCGGGTCTGTCTCTAGGCAGCAATAGTAAACCGATGACTATGTAGAAGAGTAGGTGCCCCCCCCCCACGCCCCCCCCCCCCCACTATATCACCAGCACAATAGCGCCCTACCACTGCATCGCCTCCATAGTGTGCATACAACCTGCGAGTCGCCCCAGTGAAATAGCATCTTTACCCTCCCCATCATCCTGCTCCACAGAGAGACATCAGGCAGATAGTTGGTCATCACGGCGTAGTCTTTTATTACACCTCAAAGTATTATCCTTTAATTTGTTCATTGACAAACACTGGATCATTTTATTCAGGCATAGGTAAACCAAACCACAGATATTGTAGCCCCAAAGAGGTAGGCTCATTCTAGCAACAGATTGTATTTACATTGCAGACATGGCCTTAGTCATCAGGATATCAAGACATGCACACCTGTCATGAATCAGTCCCCATGTGCTCGCTGCGCCGCTGGCCTGCCGCCTCGGGAGCTGTGGAAAGGGACAAAAAAGGTTTCCCAGCCTCTCCCGCCGCTTTTATAGTTGCCGTGGCGTGTGAGTGACCACGTGCCCACTTACTTCCGTCCACCTACAGGAAAGAGAGAACAGACCGGCTCCCGCCTGAGATGCCACTGAGGGCGCCACGCCCCTAGGGGCGGGTGGCGCCGGTCATTACATCAACCCGCACCCTACATGGTTTGCTACTGCATGGTCCATCTGCATCGCGAGCCAAGTTTATATTGAAAAGATGTTGGCATTTGAAATAGATACATATTTAATAAGAGTGTTCTGTTCAATATTTAGGGGTATAGGATAAGGTGAATATATTATAACATACGTTTTAGGATTCAGGGTTTGAGTATTTTTCAAAACAAGCAAAAAATGAAAGGGTAAAGGCACAAGGGAAAAGTAAATTATGGAAAACAAAAAGAAGAGGAGAGAGTTTTTGTGGCTTGCGTAATAAACTATCGAGGAAAACACATATATAATATCCAGGTATGTATCAAAATATCCAAACACAATCTATTCTCCATTCAGGGAGACAAAGAGCCGGCGCTCAACTTCATACAGAAATGTTACAAATCCATCTTTGATTTCATGTTCATTAAACACAGAGGTAGGATGATGCGGTTTAGTCAACGTTTAAAAATAGCTCAAAATATGGCATGAATAGTTATGGTTTTATGGTATAGAATTAAAGAGGAACATAGATATATTTTCCATAAGTTGTATGTCGGTTCACATCTCGTAAATGTCCTTTTCTTACTAAAATGGATTGGTGGGCACGCCAATACTTTCTGTGCCTAGACGTCACGTGTGTGCACCAGGTGTTCAGATTAGTGTGCAAATTGTAGGGTTCAATGTTTGTGGATACCCACTATTGCTGTGTACATATGTGTGCCACACACACACTTGCTCATATCCCCTTTGTGAATCACACACAATGGATACGTGGGTACTTTAAGACTTCTTCAAGTTATAAACATATCTTGCTGTTAAAAAAGGTTTTTTTTTCATGCTTTGGCCTTTTTGTTTTTCCCCCCAATATACAAGATGGCTTAGTGAGTTAACTGCTCACAACTGACATCTGCGGCGGTTTACATGTCTCATTTTTGCATTTCGTGAAGGCCATTTCAGTCTCCAATCCTTTTGAGGTCAGTGAACCATTAATATTAGGTAAGTGGAGTGTCTCTTATTTACGCCACTTAGAAATTGCAAAACTGCTCTTTTAAGCAGTATGTAAAAAATTAAAGTTTAATATTTTTACCTTTAAATTCTGTGAGAGCACAAAGTAGAATAGTGAGTTCTTTCAGTGCTATTTTTCCATGATCTTATATGTTTGCAGACAGGTCCAATACAGTGAAAGTGCTCTCCTGTTAAGGGACGCTGTCCTGGAGGTTTTACTTTGTTTTTCAATGCTGTTTCATAAAGGAAATGGGATATTACATTTATAGCCCACCGCCTTATATCGTTCATTAAAACAATACTGTTAGAAACTATTATCAGTGTTGTAACTGATGACCCCACATCTTAAATATTATATGCACCATAAATTCCAAAAACCGTATGTACATTGTACATGAGCATGTATTTTAAAATTCGAATTCCTATAGTTCGATGACGCGAATAAGAAAATATAAACGCTTTGGGCTTTTGAAAGATGGAACCCACAATGTTTTTAAGGGGTTAACAGTGGCGGATTTATTGAGCGGAAAAACACGAGCAATTGATCGTACAGTAGAGAATACAATTCGTTCCCTGTGCTAATCAAGAATGCAAATTTAATTAGGCAAGTATTAATGGCACAATCTGACATGAAACCAAACTTCAGTTTTTATTAATTTAAAATAGGGTCTTTAATCACTACGAATTAGCAGTGTTACAGAAAAGGTTACGACAAGGTTAGCTTTGTCAGACAGAGTAACACACATCTTTCTCTAAAAAAAGTAAAATGTAAATGTTAATATTTCAACTCATTTCAATACCAAATTAAATATTCAAAGGGTAAAGAAATTAAAATGGAAAATATGGGTCTTAATTTGAAAATTAAAGGGGTCTTTAACGGAAAAGAACAAATAGCACAGGAACTCTGAAGTGTCGAACAGAGATCTTTGAAAAACATATTCAGGGTCCTATCCCAGAGCTAATTGTGTGTCTACATTTGTCATACAGATGAAAATGGCATTTTTGGGAGTTCAAAAACACTTTTTTAAATTAATTATGCAAAGGTTGGTCGCACACTGCTCGTCACACCAGCAAGTAGCCCCAAAGGACTGTGGTAAATGTAGTGGCGACGGCGGGTACGCCTATGCCACGATGTATAAAGAACAGTATGTGTTGCGTTAGCCATCCCTGGACACGTGTTTCGAGGTAGTTGCCTCTCGTCAGCAGGGAGCAGGTCAGTGTAAAGGGGTGCCGTGCGGACTGCCAAATGTAATTAAAACAGGTCAAGTACCTCTCATGGCGCGCAGGTGCAGATCCAAGGCTCGTCAGCCCGTTGGCTCAAGGGAGCCGTAATAAATTATGCAAAGGTTGGTCGCACACTGCTCGTCACACCAGCAAGTAGCCCCAAAGGACTGTGGTAAATGTAGTGGCGACGGCGGGTACGCCTATGCCACGATGTATAAAGAACAGTATGTGTTGCGTTAGCCATCCCTGGACACGTGTTTCGAGGTAGTTGCCTCTCGTCAGCAGGGAGCAGGTCAGTGTAAAGGGGTGCCGTGCGGACTGCCAAATGTAATTAAAACAGGTCAAGTACCTCTCATGGCGCGCAGGTGCAGATCCAAGGCTCGTCAGCCCGTTGGCTCAAGGGAGCCGTAATAAATTATGCAAAGGTTGGTCGCACACTGCTCGTCACACCAGCAAGTAGCCCCAAAGGACTGTGGTAAATGTAGTGGCGACGGCGGGTACGCCTATGCCACGATGTATAAAGAACAGTATGTGTTGCGTTAGCCATCCCTGGACACGTGTTTCGAGGTAGTTGCCTCTCGTCAGCAGGGAGCAGGTCAGTGTAAAGGGGTGCCGTGCGGACTGCCAAATGTAATTAAAACAGGTCAAGTACCTCTCATGGCGCGCAGGTGCAGATCCAAGGCTCGTCAGCCCGTTGGCTCAAGGGAGCCGTAATAAATTATGCAAAGGTTGGTCGCACACTGCTCGTCACACCAGCAAGTAGCCCCAAAGGACTGTGGTAAATGTAGTGGCGACGGCGGGTACGCCTATGCCACGATGTATAAAGAACAGTATGTGTTGCGTTAGCCATCCCTGGACACGTGTTTCGAGGTAGTTGCCTCTCGTCAGCAGGGAGCAGGTCAGTGTAAAGGGGTGCCGTGCGGACTGCCAAATGTAATTAAAACAGGTCAAGTACCTCTCATGGCGCGCAGGTGCAGATCCAAGGCTCGTCAGCCCGTTGGCTCAAGGGAGCCGTAATAAATTATGCAAAGGTTGGTCGCACACTGCTCGTCACACCAGCAAGTAGCCCCAAAGGACTGTGGTAAATGTAGTGGCGACGGCGGGTACGCCTATGCCACGATGTATAAAGAACAGTATGTGTTGCGTTAGCCATCCCTGGACACGTGTTTCGAGGTAGTTGCCTCTCGTCAGCAGGGAGCAGGTCAGTGTAAAGGGGTGCCGTGCGGACTGCCAAATGTAATTAAAACAGGTCAAGTACCTCTCATGGCGCGCAGGTGCAGATCCAAGGCTCGTCAGCCCGTTGGCTCAAGGGAGCCGTAATAAATTATGCAAAGGTTGGTCGCACACTGCTCGTCACACCAGCAAGTAGCCCCAAAGGACTGTGGTAAATGTAGTGGCGACGGCGGGTACGCCTATGCCACGATGTATAAAGAACAGTATGTGTTGCGTTAGCCATCCCTGGACACGTGTTTCGAGGTAGTTGCCTCTCGTCAGCAGGGAGCAGGTCAGTGTAAAGGGGTGCCGTGCGGACTGCCAAATGTAATTAAAACAGGTCAAGTACCTCTCATGGCGCGCAGGTGCAGATCCAAGGCTCGTCAGCCCGTTGGCTCAAGGGAGCCGTAATAAATTATGCAAAGGTTGGTCGCACACTGCTCGTCACACCAGCAAGTAGCCCCAAAGGACTGTGGTAAATGTAGTGGCGACGGCGGGTACGCCTATGCCACGATGTATAAAGAACAGTATGTGTTGCGTTAGCCATCCCTGGACACGTGTTTCGAGGTAGTTGCCTCTCGTCAGCAGGGAGCAGGTCAGTGTAAAGGGGTGCCGTGCGGACTGCCAAATGTAATTAAAACAGGTCAAGTACCTCTCATGGCGCGCAGGTGCAGATCCAAGGCTCGTCAGCCCGTTGGCTCAAGGGAGCCGTAATAAATTATGCAAAGGTTGGTCGCACACTGCTCGTCACACCAGCAAGTAGCCCCAAAGGACTGTGGTAAATGTAGTGGCGACGGCGGGTACGCCTATGCCACGATGTATAAAGAACAGTATGTGTTGCGTTAGCCATCCCTGGACACGTGTTTCGAGGTAGTTGCCTCTTGTCAGCAGGGAGCAGGTCAGTGTAAAGGGGTGCCGTGCGGACTGCCAAATGTAATTAAAACAGGTCAAGTACCTCTCATGGCGCGCAGGTGCAGATCCAAGGCTCGTCAGCCCGTTGGCTCAAGGGAGCCGTAATAAATTATGCAAAGGTTGGTCGCACACTGCTCGTCACACCAGCAAGTAGCCCCAAAGGACTGTGGTAAATGTAGTGGCGACGGCGGGTACGCCTATGCCACGATGTATAAAGAACAGTATGTGTTGCGTTAGCCATCCCTGGACACGTGTTTCGAGGTAGTTGCCTCTCGTCAGCAGGGAGCAGGTCAGTGTAAAGGGGTGCCGTGCGGACTGCCAAATGTAATTAAAACAGGTCAAGTACCTCTCATGGCGCGCAGGTGCAGATCCAAGGCTCGTCAGCCCGTTGGCTCAAGGGAGCCGTAATAAATTATGCAAAGGTTGGTCGCACACTGCTCGTCACACCAGCAAGTAGCCCCAAAGGACTGTGGTAAATGTAGTGGCGACGGCGGGTACGCCTATGCCACGATGTATAAAGAACAGTATGTGTTGCGTTAGCCATCCCTGGACACGTGTTTCGAGGTAGTTGCCTCTCGTCAGCAGGGAGCAGGTCAGTGTAAAGGGGTGCCGTGCGGACTGCCAAATGTAATTAAAACAGGTCAAGTACCTCTCATGGCGCGCAGGTGCAGATCCAAGGCTCGTCAGCCCGTTGGCTCAAGGGAGCCGTAATAAATTATGCAAAGGTTGGTCGCACACTGCTCGTCACACCAGCAAGTAGCCCCAAAGGACTGTGGTAAATGTAGTGGCGACGGCGGGTACGCCTATGCCACGATGTATAAAGAACAGTATGTGTTGCGTTAGCCATCCCTGGACACGTGTTTCGAGGTAGTTGCCTCTTGTCAGCAGGGAGCAGGTCAGTGTAAAGGGGTGCCGTGCGGACTGCCAAATGTAATTAAAACAGGTCAAGTACCTCTCATGGCGCGCAGGTGCAGATCCAAGGCTCGTCAGCCCGTTGGCTCAAGGGAGCCGTAATAAATTATGCAAAGGTTGGTCGCACACTGCTCGTCACACCAGCAAGTAGCCCCAAAGGACTGTGGTAAATGTAGTGGCGACGGCGGGTACGCCTATGCCACGATGTATAAAGAACAGTATGTGTTGCGTTAGCCATCCCTGGACACGTGTTTCGAGGTAGTTGCCTCTCGTCAGCAGGGAGCAGGTCAGTGTAAAGGGGTGCCGTGCGGACTGCCAAATGTAATTAAAACAGGTCAAGTACCTCTCATGGCGCGCAGGTGCAGATCCAAGGCTCGTCAGCCCGTTGGCTCAAGGGAGCCGTAATAAATTATGCAAAGGTTGGTCGCACACTGCTCGTCACACCAGCAAGTAGCCCCAAAGGACTGTGGTAAATGTAGTGGCGACGGCGGGTACGCCTATGCCACGATGTATAAAGAACAGTATGTGTTGCGTTAGCCATCCCTGGACACGTGTTTCGAGGTAGTTGCCTCTCGTCAGCAGGGAGCAGGTCAGTGTAAAGGGGTGCCGTGCGGACTGCCAAATGTAATTAAAACAGGTCAAGTACCTCTCATGGCGCGCAGGTGCAGATCCAAGGCTCGTCAGCCCGTTGGCTCAAGGGAGCCGTAATAAATTATGCAAAGGTTGGTCGCACACTGCTCGTCACACCAGCAAGTAGCCCCAAAGGACTGTGGTAAATGTAGTGGCGACGGCGGGTACGCCTATGCCACGATGTATAAAGAACAGTATGTGTTGCGTTAGCCATCCCTGGACACGTGTTTCGAGGTAGTTGCCTCTCGTCAGCAGGGAGCAGGTCAGTGTAAAGGGGTGCCGTGCGGACTGCCAAATGTAATTAAAACAGGTCAAGTACCTCTCATGGCGCGCAGGTGCAGATCCAAGGCTCGTCAGCCCGTTGGCTCAAGGGAGCCGTAATAAATTATGCAAAGGTTGGTCGCACACTGCTCGTCACACCAGCAAGTAGCCCCAAAGGACTGTGGTAAATGTAGTGGCGACGGCGGGTACGCCTATGCCACGATGTATAAAGAACAGTATGTGTTGCGTTAGCCATCCCTGGACACGTGTTTCGAGGTAGTTGCCTCTCGTCAGCAGGGAGCAGGTCAGTGTAAAGGGGTGCCGTGCGGACTGCCAAATGTAATTAAAACAGGTCAAGTACCTCTCATGGCGCGCAGGTGCAGATCCAAGGCTCGTCAGCCCGTTGGCTCAAGGGAGCCGTAATAAATTATGCAAAGGTTGGTCGCACACTGCTCGTCACACCAGCAAGTAGCCCCAAAGGACTGTGGTAAATGTAGTGGCGACGGCGGGTACGCCTATGCCACGATGTATAAAGAACAGTATGTGTTGCGTTAGCCATCCCTGGACACGTGTTTCGAGGTAGTTGCCTCTCGTCAGCAGGGAGCAGGTCAGTGTAAAGGGGTGCCGTGCGGACTGCCAAATGTAATTAAAACAGGTCAAGTACCTCTCATGGCGCGCAGGTGCAGATCCAAGGCTCGTCAGCCCGTTGGCTCAAGGGAGCCGTAATAAATTATGCAAAGGTTGGTCGCACACTGCTCGTCACACCAGCAAGTAGCCCCAAAGGACTGTGGTAAATGTAGTGGCGACGGCGGGTACGCCTATGCCACGATGTATAAAGAACAGTATGTGTTGCGTTAGCCATCCCTGGACACGTGTTTCGAGGTAGTTGCCTCTCGTCAGCAGGGAGCAGGTCAGTGTAAAGGGGTGCCGTGCGGACTGCCAAATGTAATTAAAACAGGTCAAGTACCTCTCATGGCGCGCAGGTGCAGAGCCAAGGCTCGTCAGCCCGTTGGCTCAAGGGAGCCGTAATAAATTATGCAAAGGTTGGTCGCACACTGCTCGTCACACCAGCAAGTAGCCCCAAAGGACTGTGGTAAATGTAGTGGCGACGGCGGGTACGCCTATGCCACGATGTATAAAGAACAGTATGTGTTGCGTTAGCCATCCCTGGACACGTGTTTCGAGGTAGTTGCCTCTCGTCAGCAGGGAGCAGGTCAGTGTAAAGGGGTGCCGTGCGGACTGCCAAATGTAATTAAAACAGGTCAAGTACCTCTCATGGCGCGCAGGTGCAGATCCAAGGCTCGTCAGCCCGTTGGCTCAAGGGAGCCGTAATAAATTATGCAAAGGTTGGTCGCACACTGCTCGTCACACCAGCAAGTAGCCCCAAAGGACTGTGGTAAATGTAGTGGCGACGGCGGGTACGCCTATGCCACGATGTATAAAGAACAGTATGTGTTGCGTTAGCCATCCCTGGACACGTGTTTCGAGGTAGTTGCCTCTCGTCAGCAGGGAGCAGGTCAGTGTAAAGGGGTGCCGTGCGGACTGCCAAATGTAATTAAAACAGGTCAAGTACCTCTCATGGCGCGCAGGTGCAGATCCAAGGCTCGTCAGCCCGTTGGCTCAAGGGAGCCGTAATAAATTATGCAAAGGTTGGTCGCACACTGCTCGTCACACCAGCAAGTAGCCCCAAAGGACTGTGGTAAATGTAGTGGCGACGGCGGGTACGCCTATGCCACGATGTATAAAGAACAGTATGTGTTGCGTTAGCCATCCCTGGACACGTGTTTCGAGGTAGTTGCCTCTCGTCAGCAGGGAGCAGGTCAGTGTAAAGGGGTGCCGTGCGGACTGCCAAATGTAATTAAAACAGGTCAAGTACCTCTCATGGCGCGCAGGTGCAGATCCAAGGCTCGTCAGCCCGTTGGCTCAAGGGAGCCGTAATAAATTATGCAAAGGTTGGTCGCACACTGCTCGTCACACCAGCAAGTAGCCCCAAAGGACTGTGGTAAATGTAGTGGCGACGGCGGGTACGCCTATGCCACGATGTATAAAGAACAGTATGTGTTGCGTTAGCCATCCCTGGACACGTGTTTCGAGGTAGTTGCCTCTCGTCAGCAGGGAGCAGGTCAGTGTAAAGGGGTGCCGTGCGGACTGCCAAATGTAATTAAAACAGGTCAAGTACCTCTCATGGCGCGCAGGTGCAGATCCAAGGCTCGTCAGCCCGTTGGCTCAAGGGAGCCGTAATAAATTATGCAAAGGTTGGTCGCACACTGCTCGTCACACCAGCAAGTAGCCCCAAAGGACTGTGGTAAATGTAGTGGCGACGGCGGGTACGCCTATGCCACGATGTATAAAGAACAGTATGTGTTGCGTTAGCCATCCCTGGACACGTGTTTCGAGGTAGTTGCCTCTCGTCAGCAGGGAGCAGGTCAGTGTAAAGGGGTGCCGTGCGGACTGCCAAATGTAATTAAAACAGGTCAAGTACCTCTCATGGCGCGCAGGTGCAGATCCAAGGCTCGTCAGCCCGTTGGCTCAAGGGAGCCGTAATAAATTATGCAAAGGTTGGTCGCACACTGCTCGTCACTGCTGTCCAGGGATGGCTAATGCGACACATACTTCTTCTCTAACACTGTGGCATAGGCGTACTCGCCGTCGCCACTACATCTACCAGAGTTCCTTGGGGCTACTTGCTGGTGTGACGAGCAGTGTGCGGCCAATTTGATTTGTTACATAAAGGCTCCCTTGAGCCATTCGGGCTGACGAGCTCTGGACCTGCACCTGCGCGCCATGAGAGGTACTCTACCTGTTTTAATTACATTTTGGCAGTCCACGCGGCACCCCTTTACACTGACCTGCTCCCTGCTGACGAGAGGCAACTACCTCGAAACACGTGTCCAGGGATGGCTAATGCGACACATACTTCTTCTCTAACACTGTGGCATAGGCGTACTCGCCGTCGCCACTACATCTACCAGAGTTCCTTGGGGCTACTTGCTGGTGTGACGAGCAGTGTGCGGCCAATTTGATTTGTTACATAAAGGCTCCCTTGAGCCATTCGGGCTGACGAGCTCTGGACCTGCATCTGCGCGCCATGAGAGGTACTCTACCTGTTTTAATTACATTTTGGCAGTCCACGCGGCACCCCTTTACACTGACCTGCTCCCTGCTGACGAGAGGCAACTACCTCGAAACACGTGTCCAGGGATGGCTAATGCGACACATACTTCTTCTCTAACACTGTGGCATAGGCGTACTCGCCGTCGCCACTACATCTACCAGAGTTCCTTGGGGCTACTTGCTGGTGTGACGAGCAGTGTGCGGCCAATTTGATTTGTTACATAAAGGCTCCCTTGAGCCATTCTGGCTGACGAGCTCTGGACCTGCACCTGCGCGCCATGAGAGGTACTCTACCTGTTTTAATTACATTTTGGCAGTCCACGCGGCACCCCTTTACACTGACCTGCTCCCTGCTGACGAGAGGCAACTACCTCGAAACACGTGTCCAGGGATGGCTAATGCGACACATACTTCTTCTCTAACACTGTGGCATAGGCGTACTCGCCGTCGCCACTACATCTACCAGAGTTCCTTGGGGCTACTTGCTGGTGTGACGAGCAGTGTGCGGCCAATTTGATTTGTTACATAAAGGCTCCCTTGAGCCATTCGGGCTGACGAGCTCTGGACCTGCACCTGCGCGCCATGAGAGGTACTCTACCTGTTTTAATTACATTTTGGCAGTCCACGCGGCACCCCTTTACACTGACCTGCTCCCTGCTGACGAGAGGCAACTACCTCGAAACACGTGTCCAGGGATGGCTAATGCGACACATACTTCTTCTCTAACACTGTGGCATAGACGTACTCGCCGTCGCCACTACATCTACCAGAGTTCCTTGGGGCTACTTGCTGGTGTGACGAGCAGTGTGCGGCCAATTTGATTTGTTACATAAAGGCTCCCTTGAGATATTCGGGCTGACGAGCTCTGGACCTGCACCTGCGCGCCATGAGAGGTACTCTACCTGTTTTAATTACATTTTGGCAGTCCACGCGGCACCCCTTTACACTGACCTGCTCCCTGCTGACGAGAGGCAACTACCTCGAAACACGTGTCCAGGGATGGCTAATGCGACACATACTTCTTCTCTAACACTGTGGCATAGGCGTACTCGCCGTCGCCACTACATCTACCAGAGTTCCTTGGGGCTACTTGCTGGTGTGACGAGCAGTGTGCGGCCAATTTGATTTGTTACATAAAGGCTCCCTTGAGCCATTCGGGCTGACGAGCTCTGGACCTGCACCTGCGCGCCATGAGAGGTACTCTACCTGTTTTAATTACATTTTGGCAGTCCACGCGGCACCCCTTTACACTGACCTGCTCCCTGCTGACGAGAGGCAACTACCTCGAAACACGTGTCCAGGGATGGCTAATGCGACACATACTTCTTCTCTAACACTGTGGCATAGGCGTACTCGCCATCGCCACTACATCTACCAGAGTTCCTTGGGGCTACTTGCTGGTGTGACGAGCAGTGTGCGGCCAATTTGATTTGTTACATAAAGGCTCCCTTGAGCCATTCGGGCTGACGAGCTCTGGACCTGCACCTGCGCGCCAGGAGAGGTACTCTACCTGTTTTAATTACATTTTGGCAGTCCACGCGGCACCCCTTTACACTGACCTGCTCCCTGCTGACGAGAGGCAACTACCTCGAAACACGTGTCCAGGGATGGCTAATGCGACACATACTTCTTCTCTAACACTGTGGCATAGGCGTACTCGCCGTCGCCACTACATCTACCAGAGTTCCTTGGGGCTACTTGCTGGTGTGACGAGCAGTGTGCGGCCAATTTGATTTGTTACTTTTTTTAATTAAAAGGATTTACTTTGACATATTTTTGTGCGAGAAAATTACTCTCAGACACACAAAATGGATGTGCTCTTGTGCGCACCCCCAAAGGTTCTTGCTTATGGGTGGCCTCATCTTTTCTAAAATGCCTTCCCAAACTGGTAAAGGTAGGTCCCTTTCAAGACTGAGAACAGCGGACAACCAGAAAAGTTGGTTTGGGTGGGATTGAACGAGGTGATCCCTGGGAAAAATACTTTTTCTTTTCCTATTGAGAAAATAAAGTTAGCAAATGCACTTGCTCAGCAGATGTCTCCATGAGTATATATACCTACAATTCATTACGCCACAATTTGATTCACAAACATTTTCCAAAAGTACACTGTTACCGGCGAATCTCTGGAAACATTTGTGCATCCACAATCTCTTAATCCGAATCTATACGAAATTGTGCACATTTGAAGGGGCAGATTTATGACTTTCTTAAAAATACTAGATCATTGAGGTCGAAAGGTTTCTGAAGTATTTTCAGTGGCTGTAGTTCCATAGTGTTGTCTGAAAGTAGGTCAAGCCAAGGCACTTTTTTATCCAATTGTAATGGAAGCATCATAAGGGTTAATTTTCATTCCTGTGCTTGTAATGGCTGCAAAGTGCTCACTTCCACATGTATTTGTTTTTTGGCCAGCACTAGGGTTAACCACGTGGATTCTTCAGAGCATTCTGCAAGCGGGATGTGGGGAAAAGCCACAGGAGATAGAATCAAACCTAGTCCATAATCTTGACAAAGATGCAGGTCTCCAGGTGTTTCTGGTACCTCTGAAGTTCCCCCTTGAGACAGAGAGGTAATGGCAGAGAGGTCCACAGGCTAGAGCCTTGAGAGTGCAGAGACCTGTCCCCAAGCACTTTGCGTTGACAGGAGATGGTGTTGGGACCAGAACGTAGGTATCTCTTCTGGTGAGTGTAACCGTTTGGATATCTAGCCTGGTGTGGTTTAGTTCTATGCACCAGTCTGCGGGACTAACATTCCCTTATCTTTTAGATTAGCAGCCATTGGGGCAGCACCAGTATAGGTGACCGTGTGGTAAAGCTTTGCATTCTCTGGCAACAGCGGGCATGAAGACGGTTCAATGATAAATCAGAAATGTTTGATTCCGTGGTAAAAGCAGCTGTAGGTAGAGGATCCCACAGAGACAATAGAGTGTAGAAATGCTCTCTTGATAACTTGGTTGACTTGTTGCTTGAATGAGAAGACACCATAAGATTTTAGACTAAGCTTTAGGCTGTTGGATGGGTAAAGAGCAAGTCGAAATATGCTACCATGAGTCTCCAAAGCCTAGATGCGAGATTCAAATTACTATTCATGCAGAATCATTTATGGTCTTACTACTTGGGTGTGTGAGCGACAGGACACAAGTAGGGGTTACACAGCGTCCACCCACTATTTTCACAGGGTGAACGCCGTCCCCCTGCCAAGAAGTTGAGTCCCAGAGAAATATGCAGAACTTGTCCTAGTGTAATTTTCAGACACCGGTACACTTTCAGCAGGGCCTGTACGTTGTCTGCTTTCCATTCCCAGCAGCAACGTGCAGGCAGTGAGGGGGCTTTTTTCACTTCCAGCTAGGCCGAAATGAAGGAGCCATCAGGCCTCCTTTTGTTTAAACATCCTGACTGGAGGCCACCTGGAACCTCATAATTAAATGTGAACGCCATGGAGAGGAAACAAAGGCACACAGCATCTTATCTCTTCACAGGTACTTAAGAGAGGCAGCTTTTGCCTTTGTTTGGTCCCTGTGTATAAGAAATGCATGCACTGTAAGTATGTCAGATGTGTTGGTCTGTCCCAGTATTTACACAAATAACAATTTCAATAGCACTATTTTATTTCTTTTATAGCGCTACACAAGCCAATGCAGGGTGTCAGAGCTCTTTAAGTAACATACACATTATATTTTCACAATAAAACATGTACATGTGTAAATCAATTTAGAAGATGAGTTAAATGAGACAGGGTTACAAGGTGTAGGAGTCACAAGTCCTTCATAGCTCACTGTGCTATATTACAAGGATTACAATTTATGAAGTGCAATTAAAAAAAGGATCTCTGTGTTAAAAGCAGTAACCCACTTTACTATCTACATAAAATAAAAATCTGTCATATGCATGCTGTATGATATGCTTTGCAGGAGACCCATTAACCTTATACTACTTTGATTCAAATCTGGGATGTCACAAAACAAAGATCTCTCCAACAAATGCGTTAACCTCCAGAGTTATCTCACCATTATTACTATTCCCTGAGATTTACTGGGCACCTTTACAGAAGATGTTTTAACCTAATCAAATATTTTAAAATGTAGACTTTGCGACCTATTAAGCATGACAGATCTATTGCCATGTTTCCCTTTGTTGCCAATATCTTTGTCGTTTAAAAAAATAAATGTATTAGTTGAGGCCCAGATTTTGCGTCTGGATTGCACCACTTTTTTGGCAAAACTCCAATGCCAAATCTCATTTGTTGGATCTCATAATGTGCTTAAGTGTACTTATGATATACCTGATAAACATATGTGTGTGGTCTTAATATCTGTTGTCACTTCTTGTGATGTGACTTTCTGTGATGACACGTGCAATGTCACGCATTGTGAGAACATGCGCTGTGATTGCACACATCATGATTTCACTTACATACTGCCTAACCTGGTTAGTCCCCCCATTTCTTTTTTTAGGACTTTGCCCTGGTGGGTGTGTTAGTTGAGGACGGATATGTGGCCTTTTGTGCTAACTGCATGAACTCATAATGGATATCTGGACTTCCTAAAGGGGTCCAGGGAGGGCTTGCTCCTCCTTTACCCTTTGTGCATCTCCGAGAAGCTATGTCGACAGACAAAAAGTAGCCTGTAAATCGTCTGCTCGTTTGTAAATGCTTCTGGAGGAAGGAAGGAACAGATACGGCATTCAGAAAAGAAGTAAGTGCACTTTTAAAGAGAAACTTTAATGATATTTTTAATGCATTAATGGAGCATAGTTTAATATTTTGACGAGATGGGAATGAGTAAAGTACTCCTAGAAAACAATAAACTGATCGCTGTGCTTACAGCAGATTCTAGAAATCCATTGTTTGGAAGCCGATTAAGAAACTCAATATATTCTAAACAGAATTATATGTCCAAGTCACAAAGAAGAATGTAGTCTTAGGAGGGCATTAGACACCTGAGGAGCTCTCAAGATTCCCTCCATGCGTGAGTAGGTCATCTGGGACTTGTAGTTTTGATTTTACTATAGGCTAAACTAAGACAAAAAGTCTCAGAATCCAAAGCCCAACAATGAGCAGTATGAGCTACTCACACCTGGACCTGGGAAACATGAGCACTCTGTACCTGCCCAGTGTAAGTTGCTACTCAAAAACTATGAGTGAGTGCGCTGACCACCATTAAAATGGACAAAAAGTAACACCTATAATTTACAGCTCTTAGGGAAGGGAAACACTGGTATGAAGCGCTATATAAAAATGTTATTTTGATTCCTCCTCTATTTTGTTAGCGAATTGCATACCTCATAATCTAACCTAGAACAATCTACATACCAAATTAGAGATTTAAATAAAACAGTATCCTTGCTATGCAGATGCCAATTGAGGCTGGGAGCTCTCATCCCTTCCAATCTGACCCTGATGAAGGCAGCTCAGGATATTTCCCCCTAAGAGTAGCACTTAAGAAGCTTTGATTCGAACTGTGAAGGGGCACCTGTGATCTTATTGCTCTTTTTATCTATTTCATGGTTTGTGTTGTAGGGCACCTGGAATACTTGTGTTCCCAACTGGTGCAGATTTTATGATGATTGGTAATCCATTTTTACCTTACTGTTCCTCATTTTCCTTAACTGCTAATTTTGGACAATTTATGAGTGATTAGATCCAGAATGTGCGCTATACTGAATAAATTCATGTATAGTTTAATACCTAATTTTCTGCATTGTTTAATGCTGTACTGTATACTCCTTCTGAAATGCGACGTGATTTATTGCACTCTATGCACTATAAGGTGGCTCAGTGAGTTAAACTCTTCCCACTGACAGACATCTGCCACGATCTGGTAATCACACCAGCAGGCTGGACTATGGCAACACTCTCTATGCCGAAGTCTCCAAACAGCTCCTACACGGACTTCAGACCATCCAGAACACTGCAAACAAACTCATAGTCGACCTCCTATGCTGCACCCACATCACACCGCACCTCACTTCATGTCAGGAAGCTTCACCAGCTCTCCATTCATAAGTGCAGCCAATTCAAATTTCTCACGCACACATACAAAGCCCTACATAACACAGTACCAGAATACCTGAACAGCCACATACACTTTCCCCAACTCACCAGACACCTATGCTCTGCCTCACTGGGGCACACTTCCAGCATCTATAAATGCAAAACTGGGTGTCGCTCATTCTCCTATATTGCGCCCAAGAAATGAAACGGCCTCCCTTAACACATAAAAGCCCCCTCCTCACTTCTTGAGTTCTGCAAGAAAGCTGAAGACCTGGCACTTCGTAGAAGCACCTCGGGGACCACACATCTACATACCTGCCCAAGTACCTGGCTACCTACTCGGGTGATTAGTGCACTATCCAAATCAACATAACATAACAAATACACATCCTGACAAGGTCAACTCAGCCATTTGTCCTTTCGAGGTTAGTAAGTGACTGCTAATTTTTTGTATATGTAAAATCTCTGTTCTCTGCATAGAAACTGCAGAAGTGTGGTTCGAAGCGTTATATAAAAATATATCCTTGTTAATATGCATGACTCACTTTGTTGTTATGCCCTATTTGTCTTCCCAGTGCTAAATATGGTTTGAATAAACTCAATTTGTACGCTACGTGTATTGAGATATTGAGTCACTTTGACCGTGACTAGGCGATTCTGTGTTCTATGATTGCATTGATAGAGTAGCCCAAGCCTTGAGCTGGTCCTTTTCACATAGCTACTGGGTTCCTGATAAGTGCCACATATATCGCTAGTCTCTGTGATGCCACAGGAGTCACATGTTGTGCCTTAGAGCCCTGTCCCCATTCCCTAGGGGTGTAGCTTAGCCAGTGAGATTTGAAGTGTGTGAATCTCAAATGTCCCAACTAAAAAAGCAGTGGTCCTAACTAATAAAGCAACTATAAACATCTTTTAAATCTGCAGGCAACCCATCTAAATAACCCTTTTTAATAGGAAAGAATCCTATGTTTAAATGTTAAATACGTATGTAGGCCATGTAGACTGCAAGATGGGTGTCTAAAATTTAAAAATGGTACATGCAAGAATTAAGTGATGGCATGTATCTACAGTGACTGGCCCCCAAAACAATTTTCATTTTAAGGGCTGTAGCTGTCTCAATGACAACGCAACAGTTCGGCATAAACTACTATTTCTAGCTCAAGTTTGGGATAAGTTACAGGGATCATTCAACCACTATAGTTAATATTTATTTTAAAAAATCCAATTCACTGGTGATTTCAGATTTCTTAAAAATATTTTCGAAAAGTAACTTTTGGAGGTTAGACTTTGTCTGTCTGATTCTCCAGTAGGTTAGTTAGCATTAGCCTGCCAGTAGCGGACCCTCCAGTGCTTCCACTTAATGAGGTGTGAAAACAGTTTCCAGAGCAGAAACAATTACTTAGGCCTTGTGACAGAGATACCTGGTATGAGAAATTGTGTTACTAGTTGACTAAGGTGTGGTCAAGAAGCAACCACAATCCTTGTTAGGGTAAGACATAAGCAATCCCCAAATTAACCTATGCTCAACCCCCCAGTAGCTTTGCACAGAGCATTCAGGATTAACTTAAAAGCAATGCGTAAAGTATTTGTTCAATGATTCAAGCAATAATACAGTGAAAACTCCACACAAAAATGATCCCACACCAAGTTAGTAACATAGAGCATAAATTAATAAATAAAACAAGAATGAAATGACAAAAATCAGTAGAACTGAAGTTATGAATTTTGAAAGAATAAACTGTAAAATAGCACTTAAAAGTAGACCGCACCAACTGCAGCTATCTGGTCATGCTGGACTGGGTCATAGTGAAAAGTTCAGGACAACTGTGATGGAGAGCGGGTCGGATACAGTCCTAGCTGAAGGTTTACCTTCTCAAGTTTTGTGCCAAAAGTCTCATTCGCGTTAGAGAGGGATTGCGATGAGCAAGGAGAACGTTGTGGGTGGTATTCAGCGTGGTGCGAAGAGAAAGCCAGGTGTCGCGGGCGGGCTGAAGCTTTTAGCTGGCTTCCACTAAAGGCTGTTGATGCTGCTGTGCAAGGAGATGGGCGGAGGGTGGCTTGCGCTCAATTTTGGTGTGAGTGGCACGGTACCGTTACAAACAGACCCATTCACTGGCACGAAGAGCTCAAAAGCTTGATTTAAGAGCCCATTAGCCACACCAAGGTTCCAGGACCTGAGGTACACCACTTGGGTGGGGGGGGGGGAAGGAGAGAGGGGGAGTTAAGGAACTTGTGGCAGCTGGCCTCAGGAGTTGGTTGGGGAGCCTTTTATGTCCCAGAAGCTCTGATCATGAGGCCAGCAGTCTTGCCCTTGGAGTCACTCTGGGGTCAAGGGCTCAAGATGAAGTTGCAGATTCAGTTTTTCTTCCTATGGCCGGAGGGCAGCAGGGCAGCAGGGCAGAAGTTCCTTTAAGCAGTAGTCCAGCCAGTTGGCAGCACAGCTGTCCTTCTTTCTGGCAGAGTATCCACTGAGAGGTGGTTTATGATGTCCAGTATTTATGCTATATTGTGCCTTTGAATTGGGGAGATGCTTCTAGTGGCATGCCTTTGAAGTACACAGGTGCCCTGCCTTAAGACTAACTTCAGGGGGTATGCAGCCCTTTGTGTGAAGACAGGACACAGCCTATTTAGGTGTAAATGGGGCTGGGCCCGGCTCCGCCCTCCCATCCTCCCAGTGATGGCTCATCCAGTCACACCTAAACTTCCACTGTGTGGCTGCCTAGGAGGAGTACACTGCCACCCACACTCAGTCATGTGCCCAGAGACCGGTTGTAGGCACCAAATGGCTATGGCAAGTAAATGCCAACTTTCCCAAAAAGCTATTGAGTAAAGATACTTACAAGGGATTTTGTTTAACAGGTAATTTCATACCATTACAATATTACTAGTGAATGCCCAAACAAATCCAAAGTGAATAAATCGCAACAAAACCGGGTGTATTCTTTTTTATTTAAAAAGAAAGGAATACATATGGCTTTGTTGACTTTTATTCACTTTGGATTTTTTTGAATATATGTTGAAACCGTACATATTTGATCCTACCATTAGGGCATTTACTTGTAATATTGTAATGGAATGTAATTGCCTGTTAAACAAAGTCCCCTGTAGGCATCTTTACTCAATAATTTCTGTTACCCAAGCCCACAATGGTAGACTGGGTTGCCCAATAATTGTAAACAATTTTCTAAAAGTTGCCTTTTCAGATTCATGATTTAAAATGCGCCTTCACCATCAGTTAGGTTTTTAAATTATGATTCCAGAGACAGCAAACTGGTCATCTCTTCCCATTTAGAAATTACCCTGGTAATAAGGTAAATCCAATGTTATCTTATAGGAGAGATACGCCTTCTTGTAGTGAAAAATGAATGTAATAGTGTGTCACTACCAGGAATTGTAAAACTTAAAGGTACATGTCCTACTTTTTAAACACATTGCATCTTTCCCTCTGGGCTGTCCAGGGCCTACCATAGGGGTGACATGTATGATTGAAAAGGAAGGTTTGGGCCTGGCAAAAGTTTTAGTTTTCGAGGTTGAAATAGCAGTTTAAATTGCACACACAGGCTCTGCAATGGCAGGCCTGAAACATATTTAAGGTGCTATTTAAGTGGGTTGCACAACTAGTGCTACAGGCCCACTAGTAGTATTTCATTTACAGGCTCTGGGCACATCTAGTTCCACTTTACTAGGGACTTGTAAGTAAATTAAAAATGCCAATTGGGTATGAGCCCATGTTACCATGCTTTAAGCAGAGAGCACAAGCACGTTAGCACTGGCTTGCAGTGGTAAAGTGCCAGAGTCCTAAGGCCAGCAAAAACAAAGTCCTAAAAAACAGGAGGTCTGAAGGCAAAACATTAGGGGGAAACCATGCCAAGGATGCCAGGCTAACACCTGGGTAATATGTATTTGTCTGCTCTTTGCTCAGGAAGGGAAGCAACTGGGGGCGGTTCAGGAAATTCATTAGCTTGAAAGGGACCTAGTTGAGGCCTCCCCATTCATAGTTAAGTGAAATGGGAAAGTGGCAAAGAGAAGTCTTTGTTACATCGGCCAAAGGCAGCAAGTGTGGCCCCAGTGGGAGGGGTTCGGTCCCAGAACAAGTTTGCTAGGGTTGAGGAGGCGGAGGAGACTGGTAGTTCCCCTTAACGCACCCTTTGCAGGGACATTAGAAACATTAGGAACTTCCATGAGCTGAAGGGTGCTGTCAAGATGGGTATTACTCAGAATAGTGCACTGTGGGTGTAGGAAATGACCATCTTTTGCATAAAGTATCCCCAGATTTTTACCTTAACTGTTTTGCTGACTGCAGAACCCTGTGCACTTTACCCATGCTATCCAGTGTCTGTACTCCCCTATGACATGATGAAAGTTATATACACCTTTTTAGTATATTTAGCATACCTATGATCTCTAGCGCATTGTACAACAGAGCTTGTAAGATAAATTTGCACCAGTGGACCTCAGCACCTATTGTGTCATCTACTACAGTGGCATGTAAGCATGACTCCAGACCTACCAGCTTAGCTTGACTGTAGCAATATAGAACCTTCAATTCGACCTGTTAAAATAAACCATTTGAGATGTCAAAACCTCCCTTTGAAATATAAATGTCACCCCTATGCATGCTGAGTCCCCACAAGGCAGGGTGCATGGCAATTAATAGTAGGATATGTAGAAATGTAATGTTCTCATGCCCTTACAGTAACTAGCACCCAAAAGTTATTTTTTATTTGCTGGCCTAGCAGTCCTATGTGGAAAAAACAGCGGACTGATCAAAAATCCTAGTACTGTATCTCACAAATGGGATTAGCTTGAAAGATTGATAAACAATTATTTGTAATAGTTACTGAAAACCCAATTTCATGGTGAAGTGTATATATAATTATTAAGTAAAGGTAACTTATAGAAAGTTACCTTTTCCATGCCCGAAGTCCCTGGAGGCTAAATTTGCATCTGCTCTCCCATTTCTGCCTACTAGTAATTGGCATTTGAAGAGGTGTGAAAACTCTTTCTAGAGCAGAAAACATATGCCTGCATGTAGGGAGCTCCTTTGTCACAGGCTTATATTAGCTCACATCTGAGCAGGGCCTTTCCTTCGGCCCACTAGACTTCGGTCTCTGGAATGTTCCATACAACACTAGGGATGCACCTGAATGGAAGTGAAAAAGGTTGCCAAAACAATTATTGTGTATCCATTGTCTGGGTACTGGAACCTAAGCTTGGTTCTACCTAACTTCTGTCTCTGGGTTTATTGGTGGTACAGTGCATGTCCCAAACATGGATTACCATACTACAATTCACATACACACCCCTTGCCCTCAGAGCCCAAGATCAGTATGGCCGAAGACTTCCACTGTCTTGAAAATAGTGGGTAGTGTTGATCCTGGGGAATTTTTACCCCATCGGTTAGGGAGGGCCCAGTAGTCTCTAGCTTGTGCCAGGCATACATCAGGCATCTCCAGGCACCCTCTTGAGAACACACCTGCACTTGAGGAAGACAAAAGGGGACTGAACCTGCTGTCTGCAACCTGTGAAAAGCCCTGAGGGACTGGGACTGCTCTCTCTTGTTCCCAGGAAAAAGAAGTGAATGCCAACAGTCATAAGGCCGATAGGTCCAAGCTACAGGGATTGAAAAAGCTATAAGAGGGCTTTTCTGCAACTGTGTAGCTGATCAGTGGCATCTGGACCCTACTGACTGACCTCTGCCTGATAGCCTCCGGGTCTCTAGGTGCCTCTCCTGGGGGTCTTTAGAAGTATATTCCTGTGGTGGATTGAAACCTAAAAGACTAAAGTCAGAAGGTAAAATCTTTTACCAAGACGAACATGATTGGTGTATTCTACCTACATTACAACACATTCACAGTGTCAAGTTGCACCTAGGTTCCAGTCCACCCTGACCATTCACCATCATTGGCACTTTGTGCTTCTTAGTGCTATCCTTAATGAAAACATAAAAAATTAATATCTCTGGTTCCCCTTATTGGATTTTTGTCATTTTGGTGTAATTTTGTTTATTAATTTTCCTCTATCTAATTTGACATGGGAATATTATTTCTTGCATTTATACTTTATTACTGCTTTGGTACTACATAAATGCTTTACACATTGGTATTTAAAACACAAAGCAGATAGGCTTAACTTAGGGTAGAGGATTGAGCTCAGGTTAATTTTGTGACTTTGAAGGTTTTTCCTGACAAAAGTTGGGATTTTTCCTTGTGGTGGTTAGTCTCCCACCACAAAAAAATATCTTTCTGTTTTTTGCTGTGGGATAGTTAGCAAGAAGGCAGGATGTGCTGTGAGCAGAAATAGCTGCCCATAAGAATATTTCCTCCTTGGTTAGGGAGTGTCCAGGAGTCATCTACTAGCTAGTGAATCCTACAAAAATTACACCTCACACAAAGCTCATCAGAAAACATCTGGACCTGTGGAAGAACTGACTAGAACTGTTTCTGCTGTCTGTGACCAAGGCAGAGACTAGGGGGCGGGACCTGCTTCAGCCAAGACCCAGGACTAGGAAGTGGCCACTTAGCTGACCTGCTGTGTGGCTACAGTGACACAATAAGCTGCAAGAGGTATTTTTCCTGGAGTGTCCAGTAGCAACTGAACCTAGACTGAACCCTGATGATAGTTCTGCTGGAGTGAGGAATGGCCCCAAAGTGCTGTTCTTAGGGTGCCTGAAGCCTTATAAGAGACAAACAGCAACTGCTCTAAAAAGCCTGGAAAATCTTTGAACTTCCAATACCTATGGAGCAACAGCGGGACTTCACAGCAAAAGGGTCCCATTTTGAGAGGACTTAATTGGATACAGCCACAGGCTTGTCCTGGAGGATTCTGAGCCGAGTAAAAAAGGCAATGGGTCTGATTACCAGTTTGGCAGTGTGGGAGTGGGGCGGTATGCCAACGCTCCCACACCACCAAACCTGAGCGCCGCATTGCTGCCAGATTGCGAGTGAAACTTTGGTCTGGCGAGCAGGCAGTGTGGTGTTCCAACGGCTGTGCAGTAAAAAGGCTCAAATGTGAGCCTTAATGCTACATCCCTATGGGCCCGCCACAGAGCGTTCTAGCACGGCATGGACTGTGATGTCCATGTAGTGCTGAAACTAGGGGTGTATGCACACAGGGGGCACAACATGTGACCCACTGCATGCACCACCATATATGGGGCAAAGGGGCCCTAGAGGGTGCCATTTGTTTCCAGACCGCCAGCAGTTTCATGGAGTAAGAACCTCCATGAGACCGCTGGCGGTCAGGAAACTCATAATATGCATGGTGGTACTGCAGCAGGACCACCAGCATATTGTGAGCCCCTGACCGCCACGCCACCACCAGGGAATGCTGTTTCCTGGTGGTTGCGGCAGTTCAATGGCGGTCTAATTGCCAAAGTTGTAATATAGGGGTCGGACCGCCGGTGCAGCGGTGACCGACAGCCACCACCGTGCCACAGTGAGTTTGGCGGTACACAGACCGCCAAACGCATAATCACGCCCTAAGTCCAAAGGTAGAAATATTGACCAAAGGCATGATAAGTATCCAACAGACAAGAGGAAGAAGGTGGGTGCAAAATTTGAACTTTCCCTCTCTGAGTTTTACCAGTGAAAAACAACAGCTTCAGCAGGACATGGTCCAATGGCTATCCGACTTCAAAAGTAATTCACTGGATACAGCCTAGAACCCTGCACTGCTGGTGGATTTCATCTTCTGTTTCAGAGACAGACTGTAAAATCATTGACCTGGAAGACTGGATGGGGGTATCCATCCTCCGCTCCATTGTAGTCGGCCTGATATTGCCAAGAGGTCCAGTCCACCATAAACAGTGTCTTCTAATGGACGCTTTTCTTTTTCTTTTGTGCTATTTGCAGAACAACGTTAAAATTCATATTTCCATTCCCCCTTAATGGATTTTAGTTGCTTTGCTGAAAATGTTCTCTCTTTTTCAAAATTGGTTGCGGGATTTTATTGTGCTGTGTTTTGACATTTAGGTACTGTTAAATTTTCCTTAATTTAATCCATTCTGCTCTGTGCCATAGCACCAAGGGGTTGACCTCAGATTTATATACTGATCTTGTGTGTTGAGAAGATTGTAGACTTAATTAGTAATAACAACACATCATCAACAACTAATACGCTATTTTATTACGAATTTGTATAAAAGAGTATCAATCAATGGTACAAAGTGGTGATAAAAGATCTTGTTTAGTGAAAAAAAGGAATTGAAAATACCATTGTTTAGCATAAATATGTTTTCAAGTTTGCAAAGTAGCGAAGAAATTGTTGAGAAAAGGGAAATAATGCTTCAGTATGAAATTTGGTGTAATGACATTCTGAATACATTAATGCTCAAAAGTAATTTACAAGATTTCGAATGTTTTCCTTAAAGATACATTTTTTATGTTTTAGTCAATCTTTTCATGCAACATAAGCAAAGTTGTAGCAATTATAGCCCAATCTATGAAAACTCAATCAACCTAAACAGACTTGTTTGCCAGAAAATAGCGGTTCTTAACTTTTTGACTTATTTAGACCCCCCATTGAATCATTACTTGAATCTAGAGACACCCAGAGTCATTACCTGAAGCCGGAGACCCTGGCTAATCGAGTTATATGATGTGAACCTCAAAAACAATACATAGAAACAAGTTTATATCAAACAAATGTGGATATTTTGAAATATGTCATTTAATTTACAACTATAAAAAAAACCGCGGTATTGATTCTAATGGCAAGGATAGGCTTTCATTTGTAAAAGGTTAAGCTCTATGCCAGATTGTAACCTCTCACTTTTGTGTCTTTCCTGTCTTTGTGCTTCTAATGCATGCTTACTTTTTGTCAGCATTTCTATTGAGGCCAGCTGTTTCTCATACTGTATTCTGTTTTCTGTACTTGTGCTGCTCCCACAAATTTCTATTCTGCATTTTGCTTCTTTATTTATATATTTTTTATGAATATGCTAAAGGTATTTAATGTTCTAAACAGTAAGTGACTCCCTGAGATGGTGCTGCATACCGCCTAGAAGTCCATAGATCACACCTTAGGTACCGCTGCCCTAAAACATGACATGATTTCGTCCTCTCATACAAGACTAAACCCTACTGAAAACTCTTAGGGCCTCATGTAGGTAGCATACCAGTTACCACTTCTAAAATACCGAACGATACCGAATCGGTATTTTAGAAGTGGTAACTGGTATGTAGGTAATGAGTCGGTATTTTTTACCGAATCGTTACTAGTCGGTAATTACCGAATCGGTATTTACCGATTCGGTAATGAGGCATACCTTCCCATTGATGGGAAGGTATGCCTCATTACCGAATCGGTAAATACCGATTCGGTAATGGGGGGAACACATACAAGGGTGGCAGGGTGTCACATTGACACCCTGTTGCACCCCTGATTCGGCCATGTGTGCACATGTGGCACACATACATGCCCTAAGGGCATGTATGTATGCCACATTGCACACGGCTACGCGCGTAAAAATGCATTTACACATACATTCATTATTTACCACCAACTATAAGTTGGTGGTAAATACCGACTCATAAACACACACACACACTCCCCCTACATCTCGATTTTGCTTTCGGAATTTACCGAATCGGTAAAATTACCGATTCGGAAAAGTTACCGATTCGGTAACATTACCGATTCGGTATTATTACCGAATCGGTAATTTTACCGATTCGGTAAATTCCGAAAGCAAAATATGTCCCCCTACATACCAATGGCCAAAATACCGGTCGGTAACGGTATAATTACTGAAAATCGGCCGTTACCGACCGGTATTTGGCTACCTACATGAGGCCCTTAGTGATTTAAGAGTGAAACCCACTCTGATGTTCTTCCACAAACATATGAAATCTCAACTCTTTGAACTCTATTTGTCAAAATAGGGGCTTCTGCAGTTGGCCTTCACCATACAATGTCTGTGGGGTACTTCAGCTCCTCTATAGACACCTGCATGTTGCCTGGTATCATTAGCTTCGAGAATTGTGCTTCTTACATTGTTGGCTCTCAGATATACTTCTGGGTACGGTGTTATTCATTCTATCCTCAGATGATATTAGTTGTTGACGGGGAACCCTGCTTGTTCTATGCAAAGCGCTCTCATTCTTATCAGTGCTCTGCTATATGTAGAAATGCTAAATAAATAATACACAACTTTTTTAGCCCCAAAGTTGATTATGGAAATTAATTCTTAAGAGGAGATCCTACAAAAAATATTGTATTCCTGAAGACAGCAACTTATTTCTTTAAAAACAGTTGAGAACAGTTGACTGGCATAATGCAAATGCCCAAAATGTTCACGATGAAGGAATAATCACGCAATTCAGTTGATAATATTGGTTTAAAATGACAAATTGAATATATTTCAGGGATTTTATTTGAGCGTCTGTTTTCTTCAACTGTTAAATATATTCAAAATGTGAATGGGTGTAATATAGTGCTATGTTTAGAAGAGATGTTCCTTCAGCAAATGCAAGTAGGTCTGCAACTTTGATAATCAATAAGTTCATTAATAATCCAATGGAAATGCTGGGGCTTGATTAAGAGTGTGGTGGGTCTGGATAAAGTGTTAAATTTAGGGCAGACTCCACCAGTGGAATGGTCCTCTGGAAGAATCCCCTCTATATTTTACTCTTACTTTAGAAATCAAAGGACTTTACATTATTACCCATGTCCAAAGCAAGCCAAAGGTTTTCATATTGTATTTGGAATGAAAAGGATCACAGGATTACATTTAGCTGAGAATTCTTAGAATTGTGTTTGCTGGGATCCATATAGGCATGAAAATTGTAAAGCAATGTCAAAGGTAGGTTGAATTAACAAGATTAATTTGAGACCGTTTCAGACCTCCACAGACTGCAAATAGAGGATATAAACTAAAATGCCTCTATAACAAAGGGGTATATTTACATATGAAAATCGTGTTAGCTAATTTGTTAGAATTTAATTGGTCTAAATGTAATAGTTCAGAACTGGAAGCTCGGAAATTACCTCGCCCAAAAACTGGACAGAATCTTTTGAATTGTTCAAAAGTAGAAAGAAACAAGACCAAGGCAGTGCCAGTTTGCACCACGTTGATTATTGTTTTGCAGACAGTTGGAGAGCTAGCTAGTGAGCATGCAGGATTCACAGTTGTAGTTCAGCTCATCCTAGCACACAAAAGAGTGGGTGTGTGCCCACTTCTTCTCAATACTTTGACTTCCATGCAGCACTTGAGTATGGTGAAAGGGGCCTGGTGATGTCTGCAGGCTCCTAACCTTCACCTGCCCATGGGAGAACCATTTACCTGCACAGCCCTTATAGGGCTCATATATGTCAATGTGTGGAATTACATTTTTGACCTTGTTTTAGAGATGGGAATATATGAAGCATGGGATCTGCAACGCGGGCAGCGCTCATTTATGCACCCTGTCACCTATGTTCTGTCCTCTGCAGCTGACATGCACCAGCTCAAGACTAGTTGAGTTTTGTTTTGTGAGTTAGGATATATTTTCAATCTTTTCCCCCTATCCTCATGGCTCCTATTAGGAACTTAGCATTGTGGAAATATCTCTGCTGCTTGTAGCATCATCTGCAATCATCAATGCTGTTTGTCTGGTTTTTAACAGCACATATGTCAATCAGACCCATTGCTAAAAATGTGCAGGGTGGGCTTTTGGTCTGTCCCTTTCAATAATTGGCTTTCTTCGATCAGCCTGTTTCAGCCATTGCCTCTAGACTTTGTCATTCATGTCTTGCCTTAACCTAGTAGAGTAACCATCAGTCACTTTATGATATTGGCTAGTTCGATGTAACCTCCCCCTCCACTGGAGTGCTTGCAATGAACTGAGGGAGTATTTTAAAGCCCTCTCACCCACTCCTAATGGTGTTCCCCTGTCTCTTCCTCTAATATGATAATGCTGCCTGCATTGTCACATTAAAGTTCAACTTACTGGCTTTGCCAGTTTTTTGTTTCGAAGGTAGGTCAGCATTTCAGGAAATAACTTGTGGAAACGTTTCTTCAGGTCATTACAGAACACAGTCTTAGACAACAGCAAGCTACTGGACATATCACCAATACTAAGGGAAAATATGTTGTTTTATCAAATTATCTGCCTATATCACCTATCCATCTGCCATTTTTATTAGTGCCAACTTGAGGAAAATACCTGATAACCGGCATGATAGCTTTTCATGCTGAGTTTGTAATAACCACTTATGTGTGCACAGTGTATGCCAGAGGGTGTGCAACTTCTCACTTAGCGGCCTACTCACAAACTGCATTTTGTAGTACTTTAGTAGTACAACTAAAGTACTACAAAATGCTAGTCCCATATGTATGAGTTCTAAGATGCACCTCTACATCTATCTTTTCTACTTAATAGTGAGTGTGGGAGAGATCGGGGGAGAGGCTGGAAAAAGGGGCATATGTATTACAAAATGGGAGGGGATTAGGTAGGAGTAAGGAAGGGTTTAGGTCAGGAAGCAGCATGCACCCACCACCAAAGGAGTGAGCCCATTGTTATTCGCAAACTGCACTTCTAAAGTTACTACAGCTAAAAAAGAAACCATAACAAAATTAAATTACTCCAGCTCAGAGCTAGCACTGCACATGGCCAACTACTAATACTGCAATGTTCCCATAAAAATTAATAGAGATAGAGACTTAAAATAAAACCCTGCTGTAAATAATGTTAAATTTGATTATTTTAAATAGTTAAACATGTAAATAAATCTAATATAATGTTAATCTAAAAATAAAACATTTTAACAACTTTTTTGTATGCATAAGTTAAGGAGAATTAATGTTTAGTAAAATATAATTACATTATTTTTAATTCTATTTTTCACTTTTAATAATTATCAATGCATAGTAAAAAATACATTTAGGAAGGAATTTATTTTTAAATGTAATCTTCAGAATTGTTTAAAAACTTTTTTTATCAGTTAATTAATTAGAGACTGTGTTCAAAATTAAGTTCATAGTGTTGTAGCATTTTGTTTTTGTTTTTTCCAACATTAAAAAAATATCTATATCTATATCTATATCTATATATATATATATATATATATATATCCATATGAAGAAGCCCAAGAGGTGAGGCGCCACACACGGTCGTAGTAAAACCTTTTTTATTGGCAAGTTGCAGGGAGAACAGCTTCACTTCTACAGCGTTCAGCCAAACATGTTTGGGGCTTCCTAGCCCTTGCTCACTGGCACGAAGAGACACAGCTGCCCAGCCTCCCGCCGCACTTGCAGCGTTGATTTGTAGTCACGCCCCAAGGCGTGTACTCGCACAGAGTTGTGGTCGATGTAGTTTATAGGACCGCACTCTGAATCCCTGCCAATGTACTCAGCCAAAATCGGTTACGCCGTTCCTTTTTACGTTGTAAGAAATGCACAACGAAGGAGCCGCTCGTCCGCGGCGGGGCACCTCGCGACCCAGGGCGGGGCCGCAATACATCCATATGAAGAAGCCCAAGAGGTGAGGCGCCACACACGGTCGTAGTAAAACCTTTTTTATTGGCAAGTTGCAGGGAGAACAGCTTCACTTCTACAGCGTTCAGCCAAACATGTTTCGGGCTTCCTAGCCCTTGCTCACTGGCACGGAGAGACACAGCTGCCCAGCCTCCCGGCTCCTTCGTTGTGCATTTCTTACAACGTAAAAAGGAACGGCGTAACCGATTTTGGCTGAGTACATTGGCAGGGATTCAGAGTCAATTTTTGAGAGGAGGGGCCCTGCTGTCCTATAAACTACATCGACCACAACTCTGTGCGAGTACACGCCTTGGGGCGTGACTACAAATCAACGCTGCAAGCGCGGCGGGAGGCTGGGCAGCTGGGTCTCTCCGTGCCAGTGAGCAAGGGCTAGGAAGCCCCAAACATGTTTGGCTGAACGCTGTAGAAGTGAAGCTGTTCTCCCTGCAACTTGCCAATAAAAAAGGTTTTACTACGACCGTGTGTGGCGCCTCACCTCTTGGGCTTCTTCATATGGATATATATATATATATATATATATATATATAATTTGTGTTTATTATTATTTAACCTCACCGAAGATGTGGTGTAAATAATGCGGTCTAATATATAACTTTTGCCAGGCATTCATCAAGTAAAATCTTTGTGGCTCTTGTTGCTGGTCTTCTAATGTTTAAAGAGATTTTATGAATAAATACACTTTTTATTTACCATTACTGCCTGCTAAACCATACCATGGATAGTTTGATTGGTTTATCCTGACATCTTCAGGAGCTAAACAATGTGCGGTGTTTTTCCACATTACTTAATTGCACTACAGTAAGCTAACTATCAGCTTGCTTGTGGATGTTTAAGGGCATGTAGAGAAATAATATGCAATAAGTTAAGCCACATTTTAAGAAAAAATGCAAAGTGACCTTGGACATTGATTCACCCATCAAAATGCCAGGGGTAGTGAAAGTGACATCACTCACCTATTGACTCTTAATGACATTGTATGACCCCAAATCATCGCAGGAAATTATGCAATATTACCTTAACCCTGAGCATCTCACGATAATTGACAGTGTTGAAGTTCTGAAAGAGCTGCATGATTAATATCCCAAGAAAGACAAATTTCTATTTTAGATTCTACGAATATTTTGGTGCTGACAAGATCCTTGAAAGTGACAGGGCATAATAATTGTCCTCAATTGTAGGGAACAAGTGTAGCAAATGCGACAGACAATTTTTTTTTTTTTTTTTGAAAAATTTTATTGTGCAGAGAAAAGGGTACAAGCACGAGCCTACAACCACCTGGGCCGGCCGCTAGTAGTCAAAGTGATCAAGCAGTTCAAAAAACAATGACTGGCCCACAGGGGCTCCGCAATATTACAGAAGATCAGACTGCACATAAGGGAAGTCAGGATACACACTTTTAACATAAATAACAACAAAAATAAAGAAAAACAAAAAGCAAGGCGAAACGACATGAAATGGGCGTCGAACCACAGCCGGGGGACTCCACACCCGACCACCCGGACAGACAATTTTAAGGGTGTTTCAGAGGAGTTCTCCCTGAGAACATTTTGAAAATAAAATGAGGTGGAATAGTGCACTTTAAAGCACCATAGGCACATCAATTTGCTAAATATCCATAGGCTTGAAAGGGCACTAATTAAATATTCAGGACTTTTTATGGTGTGCTAATGTAACGTGGCGCTGCCCTGGAGTCGATTTAAGTTTTTTAAAATGTACTATGGTTGCCCCATATGTCGAAATGTACCCCTTGTATGTCAGGGTAATCATTTTGTCATGGTTGCCCCCTTCTATGTGCTTGGTTGCCCTAACCAGTGCGCAGCCGGTATTTTGCCAAGGTTGTTTCCTGTGCCAGGAATTTCCTCAAATATGATAACCCTAGCATTTTTCCACAGGTATGCCATATGCCAAGAATACCTCTGGTATGCCAATACTTGTATCTTACCATGGGTGCAAATTGTGCCCAAACTTCCTCCTGGACGCCAGTGCTAGCATTTTGTCACAGATGCCTGTCAATTGCCTCCAGCATCCCAGGGGCAGTTTTTTTGGTTACCATTGGTGTTTCTGAAAGCGAAGAATTACTTCAGCAGAAAATAACATTCTTATCACACTCATTCTCATTAATGCACATTCACTTGCACTCACACATCATTCTCACTCACCCTTTTGGAGTCACTGATTCTCACTTATTCTTACTCTCGTACTTTCTCACTCACACAGTTACACTCAGTCTTACTCTCACTCCCTCTCACTTACTCTCACCTATTCTCGCTCATTCAATCACACTCACTCCCCTTCACTCACAATCACACTGTCACTCACCCTCACTTGTACTTACTCTTTCTCATTGTAACTTATTCTCACTCTGACTCACTCATACACACTCACTGTTTACTAGTTTTCTCATACATTCCCAAGGACACACTCCAACGTTCCCCAACATTCCCTAATTCATTCTCACTTGTCCACTCTCTCATTTGCTGTAGCTCTTACTCTCACTCGCTGACATCCAGTCTCACTGCCATGCAGTCTCACTCATTCTTACTCACTTGTCACTGATTCTCACTCACACATGCTCACTCCTATGCATGCTGTCATTCTCACATGGACACTCTCCCATCCGTAAGCACATACATTTGAATGCACTTTTTTTTTTACATACCTCAGCTTCCAGTGAAGGCCTCGTCCCAGATTCTGGTGCTCCATTTTATTTATTATACCAATATTGAATAACCAACTATTGATCACTATTAGTGTAATAAAAATGGTCACAGAGCAAGCTAACCCCATGTTCTTGGCATTGATTTTGCCACCTCTGAGTCCATGGGTCTCAAAGCCAGTGCCAAGGTCTCTAAAGGGCAAAACAGGGGTCACAGCTGGGACCCGTCTGTGACGCCAATGAAAGCGAGTTATGCATTTAGTTTTAATCACGCTGATTATAGACATTGATTCAACAAAGCAGCAGGGATAGTTTAGTGAATAATGTGTCCCTTGATCCTGATGACATCACATGAAGTGATGCCACATGACCTTGGCACCCTCTGCCATGATAAGTAGTGATGTTACATGACGTTTAACTCTGGAAGCATCACTGAATAGAAAATATCACAAGTGCAATATTAAAAAAGTTACAGAAGTGCAAAAAAATCTATTTTTGATGGTTACTTCTAACTTCAGATTCTCTACCTTAAGAATTTCCTAGGCTCTAGATTGAATGTGGAGAATTTTCTCCGAAATATTCCCATGCACATACAGATAGTGGCAAGTGGCTCACTACTGATCACATTCCTCACCCAGAAATGATGGAGTAGAGTTGCATACAAGAGTCACCCTTATGTGTTGATGTTGGTTCTTTCTTTCCACACCCTTGAAAGCGGATCCAGAGCTCCACTCTCAACTTTGTCAGTTTTGAGAAAACTCAAAGAAATTATACATAGGCAGTGTGCCAGGGATGATGTTTCCCCTGAAAACACAAGGATTCAAGCCATGACATGACATGACTGTAGGAAGCCAATGTCAATCATAGACCCTACTACATGTGCCTTTATTACTTGGGCTTCAGTCATAATTCGAAGTCATGAGATAAATGCACTCTCATGCTCCTGAAAAAAATGCCAAATGGGACTGAAACCCACCTCGCCACTCAAAATCAGACAAGCAAGCATGAGGGCATCAATCAAAGGGCCATAGCCCACAGGGATCTTCCGTCTCCGATCCCGACCCACAATTGGTGCCAGCACGCCCTGAATTCCCTGGGCCATCGTCGACCCACAGTAAATTGTAGCCTTCAAAGAGGCCATGCTGCAGTTATTTGCAGATGCTTCCCCGCCGCCTCTGGTATGATGTTTGGCCCAAAGGAGTCACCAGTGGCTCCAACTGGACTTATGCCTGTGGACCCTCCCTGAATGCCAATTCATCCAATGGAGCCCATGCACAAACCTGTGCCCCATTCTACAAGCAGGCCATTCTTCCACACGGACCCCAGAGTCCATGATAGTCCCTTTTATGCCGATTGTTCGACCTGGCATCTTTTGCTGTGGTTTCGCTTGAGTTTTGCTTTCTGACCTCCTGTTTTTAACTTTGTTTTTGCTGGCTTTAGGACTCTGAGCACTTTATCAATGCAGACCAGTGCTAAAGTGCATGTGCTTTGTATCTAAAGTGTGATGACAATTTGTTCATCCATGATTGGCATATTTGGTTTACTTATAAGTCCCTAGTAAAGTGTACTACCTGTGCCCAGGGCCTATAAACCAAATGCTACTAGTGGGCCTGAAGCACTGGTTGTGCCACTCATGTAAGTAACCCTTTAACCATGTACAAGCCTGCCCCTGCAGAACCTGTGTGTGCAGTTTTACATTTCTATTTCGACCTAACAAGATAACCTACCTGCTAGGCCAAAACCTGTCTTTTTACTACAAATGTAACCCCTATGGTAGGCCCTAGGCAGCCCCAAGGACAGGGTGCAGTGTATTTAAAAAGTATGACGTACTTGTAATGTTTACATTTACTGGTAGTGAAAAATGATTAAATTTGTTTTTTCGCTACTGCAAGGCCTATCTCTCCCATTGGTTAGCATTGTAACTTCCAATTAGGATAATATAGGAAAAGTAAGTTTGGTTTCTCTGGACTCATATTTGAAAAACACATCTTTTAGTGCAGTTAGTTTTTAAATTATAGGTCTGAAAATGCTGTTTTTAGAAAGTTGTCATTTTTTTTACTTTAACCATATTGTGCCTTCTGCCTGTCTCTGGAATACACGTCTGGGTTGGGTGAAAGCGGGCTTTGTGTATTCCTTCTAGACAGTCACACACAAAGGCGCTGAAGTGAGAAGATAAAAAAAGTAAGATTGGTGTCTCTGGGTTCAAAATCTTTAAACACATCTTTTAGTGAAGTTGTTTTTTAAATTGCAGATCTGAAAATGCCACTTTTAGAAAGTTTTTAGACAAAAGAGAGCGACCCAATATTCCCTTGAGGACTTGGGTCAGTGTAATATAACAGGTAAGGATGTCAGACAAGGAAATTATTCCAACACGAGTTTGTAAGTTTTTGAACTTTTCAATATGTCAAGATTGTCATTACAACTCTTGACTTATTGAAAACTTGTAGAAAGTTGGCATTTTTATTACTTTAACCATTTGTGCCTTCTGCCTCTCTCTGGATTACACTTTTGGGTTGGGTGATAGCGGGGCTTTGTGCATTCACACAGTCACACATAGAGGGAGCTGAGGTGCAACATTCAAATTCTGATGGCCCATCACCAGGCTGATGGGTCTTCCTGAGCTAGAGTGAGAGGGAAGAGCAGACACTTGAAACTGCATAGGGCTGTGCTTTTCCCGACACAAAGGGCTGCATACCCCCCTGTAGTGTGTCTGGAGCCAGGGCAGGAAAGAGTAGGGTCTTGTGTACTATAAAGACATTTCTTTGAAGTGTCCATACTTCAAAGGCCAAAATGGGTATAAGTACTGGACCTCTGACAACATATACTCAGTTCATTTTTGGGGTCTGAAGAGACTGTCAGGAAGAGGAGTTGCACTGCAGGAGCAACTGCCACTCTGCTAACTGCTTCACTTTGTTGGCCTGCATATTACTGTGCTATAAGAGGGACTGCCACTTTGCTACTTGCTTTGCTGTGTTTGCCTGCTGCCTTTTGTTGGGCAGTGAGAAGGACTTAACCACATCTCTACAAGAAGCTTAAGTAACTCCAAGGGCTTGGTGACTTACATGATTATGAGTCTACCGGAACCCGAGACATCAGTGGGACGTCCATTTGCTATGTCTTTTGTTAGCATACAGAGAAGTACCGCAGAAGGGGATTGGCTTCAGACCTTTTTAAGTTCTGTATGGGACCCTGTGACAGGGCTTCTCAGTTTGGTGAAGGAGTGCTGGGTGCAAGCAACCAGAAAGCCACCACACGTTGCAGTGAGCACCAAGCAGGCCTTAAGAAACCAGACAGCCTGCTTCCTTAACCTAGCACAGGAGAACCTGGAAGCGAGCCAGGAGGACATGAAATGCTGGTATGACCATAATGCCACTCTGGTTGAGTTTCATCCTGGACAGAAAGTGTGGGTAACGGAGCCTGTAGAGCCCCCAGCCCTTCAAGACCGTTGGTCTGGGCCTTATGAGGTGGTGGAGCAGAAGCCTGATGTCACCTACCTGATGGACCTCAAAACTCCAAGGAACCCTTTAAGGATCCTACATGTGAACCACCCCAAACTACATTTTGAGAGGTTTGAGTTGGCAATGCTCTTGGTCACTGCTGATGGGGTGGAATAGGAGAGTGCAACTTTCCCCTACCTCCTATCTTCTAAAGAGCAGGGTAGGTCAGTAGAGGGTTTGAGCCTCTTCCCTACTTTGACTCTAGATCAACAGAGAGACTGCCACAAGTTTCTGGAACAGTTTGCATCTCTGTTTTCACTCACCCAAGGAGTCATCCTTTGGTGCATTCATAATATGTATACTAGGGATAGCCTGTCTGTAAGAACAAAACTTACAAGTTGTCTGACAGAGAGAGGATCAGCATCAAAGAGGAAGTTTCTAAGATGCTGGTGTTAGGGGTTATGGAGCCCTGCCACAGTCCTGGGTCCAGCCCAGTGTTTTTGATCCCCAAGGCTACTCCGCTCGGTGCCTCGCCCGAACTATTGTTCTGTGTGGACTACCGTGGACTCAATGCTAGGGGTGGGCGGAATTTGCAAAATCCACTTTAGCAAATTATCGCGAAAATGTTAAAAATTATCACAAACACGCGGAAATATCTCGAAGATGCGGAAGTTTTTTTCCCACATGTTCGCGAGATATTCTGCATGGTTGCGGCTCGCCAACTTACCCATGTGGTTGCTCGTGGGCGCGGCCATCTTGTTTTCAATTGTCTCGCGGTGCATGATCGCGAGAAGGAAGACGTGATCGCGCGACGCATGACGTCACTGCGGGCGCGAACTGTCGCGAGACAGCGCAAATGGCTAAAAACAATACAACATCTCATGGAGAACGCGACCGGATCAAGAAAACTTGTCGGCGAACGCAGGGATTCAGGTAAGGCGATCGCGCGCGCGAGAGAATGTAATATTTTACAGCGCGAGCAAGAAACAAATTATCGCCAAGCTGCGGAATGCGGAAATATTGAAATTTTCGCGCTCTCCGCGGAACGCAAAAATGTCAAATTATCGCAATTTCCGCGAACGGAACAAATTTTCGCCAAGGCCTACTCAATGCAGTCACCACAACTGACTCACACCCCATCCCCAGAGCTGAGGAGCTCATTGAGCGGCTTGGGGCTGCTAAGTTCCTCAGCACGTTTTACCTAACGTCGAGGTACTGGCATATTGCCTTGACCGAGGGGGGCACAAGAGAGGTCAGCATTCTCAACACAAGAAAGGCACTACTGGTTCTGTGTCATGCCTTTTGGGTTGATGAACACCCCTGCCACCTTCTAGAGTTTGGTCGAACAGGTCCTAACTGGACTGCAGAACTTAAGTGCCACTTATCTTGATGATATTTCAGTCTGCAGCTCCAGTTGGGAGGAACATTTGCACCACTTCGAAGAAGTGCTGTGGGCCCTGCAGAGTTCTGTCCAAACTGTCAAGGACAGTAAGCGCCAGATAGAACAGGATTCTGTGATTTACATGGGACACCAAGTAGAGGGCGGCAAGGTGCATCCCTTTCAACCAAAGATTGACACCATTCTGGCTCTGACACCCCCTAAGACCAAGACAGAAGTAAGAGCCTTCTCTCATTCAAACTAGGAGATTTGTCAAGGGGTATGTCAAGGCACCATTGTAGCACCTTGACAGAGTTGACTTCTAAGAAGCAGCCACTTCAGGTGGTCTGGACAGAGGCATACTAAACCATTTTTGACACCCTGGAGGAGGCCATGTGCACGGCACCCGTGCTCAAGCCCCTGACTTCTCCCAAGAATTTGTGGTGCAGACTAATGCCTCCGAGCATGGTGTGGGCTGCGTGCTTTCACAGCTAAATGAGGAGGGCCGAGATAAACCTTTGGCCTTCATTGGTAGGAGGTTACTTTCCATGCAACAGAAATGGAGTACAATAGGGAGGGAAGCTTTTGCTGTGGTCTGGGTGCTGAAGGAGCTAAGACCCTACTTGTTTGAGACTCACTTCTAGGCTCAGACACACACAGGCCCCTCAGATAGTTAATGCAGACAAGGAGTGAGAATCCTTAACTGTTCAGGTGCTCCATCTCTCTACAGGGAATGGACTCCTTGACCAGAACACACCAACGCTGATGGACTTTCCAGGTTCTTCCGCCTTAGTGAAGAGAATTCCCAATGGGTCGGGTATCTCTCCCCACTTTCCATGGGGGTGGGGGGCACATGTTAAACCTGCCTTCTTTTGCTGTGGTTTCCCCAGACCTTTTGCTTTCTGACCTCCGGTTTTTGACTTTGTTTGGTGGCTCTAGGACTCCGAACACTTTACTACTGCTGACAGTGCTAAGTGCATGTGCTGTGTATCTAAAGTGTGATAACAATTGGTTAATCCATGATTGGCATATTTGGTTTAGTTATAAGTACCTAGTAAAGTGCACTACCTGTGCCTAGGGCACATAATCCAAATGCTACTAGTGGGCCTGCAGCACTGGTTGTGCCACCCACCTTAGTAGCCTTTTAACCATGTCTAAGGCCTGCTACTGCAGGGCCTGTGTGTGCAGTTTTATATTACAACCTGAAAAGATGACCTACTTGTGAAGCAGAAATCTTTCTTTTTATTCCACATAAGTCACCCCCAAGGCCAGAGAACAGTGTATTTAAAAAGTAGGACATGTACTTTCAAGTTTTATATATCCTGGTAGTGAAAAACTATTAAAATCATTTTTCGCTACTTCAAAGCATATCTCTCCCATAGGTTAGCATTGGAGCTGCCTTGTAACATTTTACAAGTGTAACTTCCAATTAGGAGAAGATAAGAAAAGTATGATTGGTGTCTCTGGGCTCAAAATTTTAAAACACATCTTTTAGTGAAGTTGGTTTTTAAATTGCAGATCTAAAAATGCCACTTTTAGAAAGTTTTTAGACAAAAGAGAGCGACCCAATATTCCCTTGAGGACTTGGGTCAGTGTAATATAACAGGTAAGGATGTCAGACAAGGAAATTATTCCAACACTAGTTTGCAAGTTTTTGAACTTTCAATATGTCAAGATTGTCATTACAACTCTTGACTTATTGAAAACTTTTAGAAAGTTGCCATTTTTATTACTTTAACCATTGTGTGCCTTCTGCCTCTCTCTGGATTACACTTTTGGGTTAGGTGATAGCTGGGCTTTGTGCATTCACACAGTCACACACAGAGGGAGCTGAGGTACACCACTCATATCCTGATGGTCCATCACCAGGCTGACGGGTATTCCTGAGCTAGAGTGAAAGGGAGGAGCTGACAGTTTCACCTGAATAGGGCTGTGTCTGTCCCCACACAAAGGGTTGCTTACCCCCTGTAGTGAGCCTGGAGCCAGGGAAGGAAAGGGCAGGGTTTTGTGCGCTGCAAAGGCTTTCTTTGAAGTCTCCCTACTTCAAATGTTAAAATCAGTATAAGTACTGGACCTCTTACACCATATAATCAGTTCACATTTGGGACCTGAGGAGAATGCCAGGAAGAAGAGCTGTTCTGCAGGAGCAACTGCCACTCTGCTAACTGCTTCACTGTGTTGGCCTGCTGCCTGCTGATTACTGAGCTATAGGAGGAACTGCCACTTTTCTAATTGCTTTGCTGTGTTGGTCTGCTGCCTCTTGCCTGGAAAGTGAAAAGGGGACTGACTCTTATCTCTATAACCTCTAGAAGAAGCTTAAGTAACTCCATTCTGAGTGGCGGCCGGAGCCCAGGCAAAGAAACGGCGCATCTCTTTCAATCGCCACATTCCTTTCACTAAGCGTTGCCAGGGCAACAGAGTCCAGAACAAGAGCAGCATGTTGCACCAGAGCCCCATCTTTCTTTCTCTACATGTTGCCAGGGCAATGCCGAGCAGAAATCAATATGGGTCCCTGAACCAGAGGCCATCGATCTCGCCAGCGAAAGGTACTGTGTGCACCTGGGACCCGTGTGGTTCCTATCGCTGACCTGCACGCTATCGCAAGGGCGGCTGAAATCCCTTCATTGCACCGGTCCCGAGAGACCTGCTGAGTTCCTCAGTTCTGGAGCCTCATAGATACCCGTGACATGTGGGAACTTTGAGTAGACGCATCTATCTGTGCCAGCGAAACCTACAAATTACGTTTGGTTTAAACATTGTGGTTATTGTTATACTTTTGCAAAGTGCATATCCTAAGATTCCTAAATGGATGGAATTTCTGTTGTTTTGGTCTTGTTTTGAAGTGTAAAGGAAATGCTATTTTTCTAACTCTGTGTGGAGTCTTTTTGTGGTGTTTTCACTGTATTACTGTGTGCTGTTTTGCACAAATATTTTACCCATCACCTCTTTAAATTAGCCTGACTGCTCTGTGCAAAGCTGCGAGAGGCTGAGCACAGGTATATTTTTAGTGTGTACTTCACTTACCCTGAGTAGTGTGGTGGTTCCTGCCTAGGTCGGGTTTATAACTCAGCTAACCAGAAGCCCCATGTCTAGCACTAATGTCAATGCAAACTCTGCTGGTGCCGGCCCAGGACCCAATTCCAGCACCGGTATCTGACCCCAAGCTGTCATTGGCTCGCTCTAAGCCTATGTCAAACTATGAGATCACAAAGGCACAACCAGTCAATTTGCAACCAGTCTCTTATTCTGAGCATCTGCCTTGACAATAGAACTCTCAGAGGCTAGAAGCATTATTTGGATCCAATTCTGACATAGTTTAGGGTATGTAAAATGTTCTCCAGGATGCTGAGGATGACGAGAACGCAGACAAACTGCTCCTTCCTCACTATGCTGATAATGGGGTACACGCAGACATACAAAAAGACTGTGGGCTACATACATCCCCAGGAGTTAGACTTGCCACCTGGGCCTCTTTTGCAGTATTCATGCTAAGGTGATTGAGTTACAGTTGTCTACCGCTGAAACCAAGGCAAATGCATTAACTGAAATCGATCAACCAGGTCCAACTTCTTCCAAGTCACCATTTCCATTCAGGAGACCCTTATGGTCACTTGGTCCAAGCTGTATTGTCACCTTCCAGTCAATTGACCTATTGACAGGCAAAGTAGGACTGACCCAAGTGACCTCAATTTTCTAGCACGCGCATTTATGGTGAAAACCTGGTGGTAGAGGCATTGAGGACTAAAGTAATTTCTAGTGCCTTTTCAGCCAATCCTCCTGCTAGGGGAAACATCGTTTACATCGCATTCAGTACACCGCGATGCTGTTACATCGCGGTCGTTACAACGAACGCGATGTAACCACGTGATGCCATTACAACGCAAGTCTTTACATCGACTTGCGCTAGATGGCGTGCTAACATTACAAATAGTGTAGTTTACTATCCCAACACCTTCCCTACTGTTAAGTGGACTGGAGTTGGAATAGTAAATTACGCTTTTCTAATGTTAGCACGCCATCTAGCGCAAGTCGATGTAAGGACTTGCGTTATAATGGCATAGCGTAGTAACATCGCAGTCGTTGTAACGACCGCGATGTAACTGCACGCGTTGTAATGACTCGCGTTGTTACGTCATACATCCTCCTGATAGACTTGAAACATAGTGATGCCTTGTGAAAGAGATTCTCTTCTTTGGCCAGTTTTGCCTTAAAATCCTAGCATGTGGTGTACCTTGTGGCTAGGTACATCCATGCCTTATGGACCATGGCTAGCAAAATCTTGGCAGTCATCTATGAAGACCTCAGGGCCTCACTGGCTCAGACGATACTTGATGGTCAGTATGTCTTGCATACTGGTTTGGACACCACAGACTGTGTGAGCAGAGTTATTGGCACCACTCCGCGGCTTAGAAGGCACCCCTGGATGCAATCAACCACATTTTTAGGGAATGTCCAGCTGTCCCCTACTGACCTGGCCTTTTGATGGCTCTTGATTGTTTGGGGAAATGGCTGATTCATCACTCAACTCATTTAAGCACACTTGAGCAACAGCGCAACCCTTGGGAATCTTGTCACCTTCCAAGTAGTTCCACCAACAGCACAGCAAATGTAGGAGCTATTCCAAGGGGCTAGCGACAGCCAATGTCAGCCAACCCATCCTTTGTAGCAGCAGCAGGCCTAGCCCTTTAGGGGCAGATTGCGTAATGGGGACCAAGGACATTCGCTCCAGTAGGGACAGCTCTCCTTACCCTTTTCAACTTCTGCCATCAGTGGCTGCCAAGCCCCTTTACCTTGCTTCAAAGGTCCATATTTGGTCAGTAGGAGGCAGGATGTAGCATTTCCTTCTCAGCTGGAGAATCATCACGTCAAACAGATAGGCCTTAAAAATTACTTGAAAGGCCTACACTCTACCTTTTATTTCATGCCTGTGCTGTTCCCCTCTCTCACCCTTCCGCCCACACCAGAATGACTATCAGTTGATCACTCCACAATCTTGCTGCAATAAGTCCTTCTGCAGGACAAGGATGCTGTATAGCAAGCAACATCTTTGGCGAGAGGAGTAGCGGGCTACTTGCCCTACTTCCCATTCTGAAGAAGGATAAGGGCTTTAGGCTTCTACTGGACCTCCATTCACCGAAAGACATTCTGCAGGAAGACATGAGATGCTCACCTTGTTCTCAAGCCGCTCACTGTAGTCCGTCATTGACCATTGTGGGCTGCGGCTGAACTCCCGACATATTTGTGAGGCTTTCCATCAAAGAGCCAACATCCCACCTGTGCCTCATGCAGATAATTCACTTAGCTGGAACTGTCCTGGAAAACAATGTTGTTCAAGACATTTCACTGCCGCAGCAAGTCTGGGACATTCAGAATATGACCGCGTGTTTTGGGCTCAATTACGTGTCTTAGTGATGACCGTTCTGAGACTTCTTGGACTCCTAGCCTTGGGCATCCCCTTAATCATGAATGACAGATGGCATATGTGAACTCATCAGTGGAGCCTCAGGGTTTAGTGACCCCCGCCTCAGGCCTCCATACAGATCTCGCAACAGACAGCTCGGGGTCTTCTGTGGTACTAGACAAACTCCAACCCAAAGTGAAGCCAGCCACTACCCACCCACATTTCACAGTCTAGTCAGACAAGTCACTGGTAGTGTGTGGGGGTTCCCTGGAGCAGTGGACATCAGAGACATCTGACCTCAAATGGAGAGCCAGCTTCACATCAAACGTTTGGAGCAAAGAGCTGTCTGTTTGAAGCTTAAACCCTTATTGCCATCCATCATGGAGAGGCTAGTGCAGGTGTTAATGGACAACATGACTGCCATGTTATGCTGCAACAAGCAGGGCACAGTGGGGTCCTAGATCTTGTCGCAGAAGGCCCTAAGCCTATGACAGTTGCTGGACCAGCAGAACATTTGGCAGTGCCTCTGAACTCCAGAGCAAATGAGCCGGGCAGATGTTGGCTGGCAGATCCCAAGTGGTATCCAACCTGAGATGGCAAAAGGCATCTTTGAGCAGTGGGTATGCCGTGGTTAGACCTCCACACCACTGGCGAGAATGCTCAGTCTCAACTAAAGTTTCCTCCAGGAAAGTCTCTTGGAGACGCGTTCCGACTGTGATAGGACGTGAGTCTCCTGTACACACTCCTGACCCGTTTTTCCTGCTTCCAGTTCTGAGGAAAATCACTGCAGAGTGTGCCCAAGTCATCTTAATAGCCCCCAATCGGGCCAGGAGAGTACGAGCACGAGAATTTGCCCTCCGACTTGACCACCACTTCGGGAATACCTCCTGCCTCGGCAACGGTGGAGGGTGTTCTCCGCAATCTCCTCCTCCAAGCATGGGGACATAGAGGAGACAGTTAAATGCACTCTCTCTGCTCACCGCAGAATTTGATGTAGCCCGATGCCCTTCAAGATGGTCCATCTATGATGGGATGCGTTTGTCTGGTGTGCTCGTGAAACTGACTCTCTGTTGGGCCAGACTTTCGGAATGTGTTGTTGCTTGCTTTTATCATTGGCACAGCAAGCCCTGGCTGTTGGCACAATTAAGGATTATCTGTTAGCCCTTTCGGTTTTTAAGGGGTTAACCGATCAACCTTCTTTATTTTATCACCTGTATGGCTGCGTGTTTATCAAGGGTCTGATTTTAAATGTTTTCCCTGAAGCCTTTCGGCCTGAACTTAATGCTAACTTTACTTGTAAGAAGGGTGCACCTGCCTCGAGCTATGGCAGAGCATTTAAGTGGTTTGGACCTTTTCTAGGAGAGCCAGGGTTTTCATTTTTTTTAACTTATAACATTGATTAAAAGAATGAAAGTTGTATGTGCTAGTGGAAGATAGCTCCGATTCAAACCTGTTTCCACTTACTCCGTGCTGCATCACAATGGCTTTGGTGACCACCTTGTATTACTTTGCGTAATTGTAAATACACCGTCTGGAATGTGCCGAGGGAATTCATTAAACTGTGTGTTTATGTTATCTTAGGCCCGGCGCAGAGAGTGTGCGCCAGGCGTCCTCCTCCCAGGGTGATTCTCCCAGGTGTGGCCTTTCTTGGCTGCTGTGCTCAGGAAGCTGCTGACAGATGCTCCTGACCCTGGCAATGTGCAGGCCGCAGCAGCGGCGGTCCCTGCCTGGCCCTAGGCGTGGTCTCGGGGCTCGTGGCAGTCTGCACTTTCAGCTAAACACAGGAAGGTGAGGGTCAGCGTCGGCGAACCCGACCCAAGCACAGGAAGCACGTTTTGGCAAAGGAAAGAAATACAATACTTAAAAAAAACTATTTAAAACAGAACTCCCGGGAGGGAAACGCAAAGTGTTCCGATAAAGGCGTAACAAATGACGCTGCTTCCTTCATCAGTGAACTGGTCCAAACGTGTCGTATCTTGGAGAAGGCAATCCTCTGTAACATTATCAGAGCTAAAGCGAGGCATTGTTAGAGAATATTCGGCAATTATGCTCATTTTTGGAACACAACTAGGCCTGAAAACCCGCACGGTTGCCCTCAGTGCTGGAAGTGAAACAAATTTACTCCAGGAACCCATACATTGGGTGTTAAGGTATGGCAGAGGAAAGTGGCTGTATTCACAAGGGGCGGAGCTGTGGAAAGCAGAATATGACAGTCGACTGATACAGAAAGGGCCTCCTTTATGGGGATTTGAGGTGGGGCAGCACAGCAAGTCACTTGCTGCACTGCCCTACGTCAAAGTGGAAGGGCAGGAATCAGGGGCGTAACACAGGTCCCCGCATCCCCTGCTGTGCGGGGGGGGGTCCAAGCTCCAGGGGGGCCCCCTCAGCACTGCACTTCGGCCGGGAAGCTCCTGATAGAGTACAGAGGGGGCCCCTCCACGTACCTTGCAGGGGGGCCCCCTCAATTATCGTTACGCCAGTGGCAGGAATGCACGTATTTATCCAATGTGGTGCATTCCTATCCTCTACCTCCGCACTGGCTCCGTTCTGGCAGCCTAGCGCAAATGCAGGCACCCTTGCACCAAGGTGCAAGGTTTCTTGTGTTTTCAGCAGAATTGTTTTTGTGCAGGAAGGGGCCCCCTCAGACAGCCCCAGTCATTCCACTAAGTTTTATATCTGCCTTTGTGTTTCTCCTAACCAGTCACTCAGAGGAATATGCCTCCTTAACCCGCAGTCTTTTTGTCCACAGGGAATCACAACGCGGTCGGTACAACGACCGCGTTGTGATTCCGCATACCATTACTCCGCAAGTCGGAACAACGACTTGCGGAGGGGGGGCGCTGGATGTTGGAATAGTATAATTTACTATTCCAACTCCAGTCTGTGCGGACAGTAGGGAAGGTGTTGGACTTTAAATCCAACACCTCCCCCCTCCCTCCACAAGTCGTTCTTCCGACTTGCGGAGTAATGGTATGCGGAATCACAACGTGGTCGTTGTAACAACCGCGTTGTGATTCCCTGCGTACAAAAAGTTTCATTATAAACATTGTTTACCCTCTTAACATATAATGTCTACAACTATAGGAGATGTGTGATTCCTATACCTTATAACCCTCCTTGTCTTAAGTAACATTCCCTGTAGATAGATATACGGATTTGGCCCACATATAGAACTAAACGAAACATGCAACTCTTCCTGCATTAAAACCTCAGAGCAGTAGCTAAAAAGCATGTCATCTACACTTACTAAGGCAAAGAAACCCCTGCCCCTCAGTTGGGTACTAAATGACATTAATTGGGTTGAAGTGGGCACCAGTACTGCTGGTTACATGTTGCCATTGCACCTTATGCACTAATAATATTTAGACCCTTGACTGACTGTACTTTTTGATACATTTTTAAACGAAGATTCTGAAGGAGTAATATTTCTTCAGATATTTGCTTTTTAAATGATTCTGAATGATGCATATTTCATGCAAGCTAAAAAAGTTGCCTTGTATTGGTCCACAAGAGATGGATCCATGGCAGATTCTCTAAGTTAAAATAATGTTTATTAGTTAATTTAATAGACCTTAGTGCAATAGTGACGGGCATATAAAACAAACCATGAATGTTGTGCACTACCTATGCAGTAATTTGCTTTAAAAAGGTAAACAGATACTTATAATAAATAGATGAAAATGAAGATTAAAATGGAGAAATACCCAGATAACTTTGATTAATAGATCAATATGATAATCAATATATCTCATATGACACATCCACAAGCAATCAAGCATATGTCAACTACTGTAAATTTCATACATATTTTAGGTGTACTGAAATTAGTACAATAAAACTGATGACAGATTATCTAGTTATCTACATGAGCTACATTTATATGCAATGCCTTGCAATGGGTATTATCTACACAGTGAGTGGGCATTATGAAAATAGAAAATATCAAATCACTCAAAATCTCAGCGACCGATGTTGTGTCAACACTTAATGAAGCCTACTCATAAAACTTTTAGCAGAGGGCGGCAAACAAAGTCCTACTTTATACATGCTTAGCTTATTGGCGGTATGCAAAGGCAGAAACATTTAAAATTAAATACATGATGCAAAGTTTTCATACATTACACACTGATAATTTGCCCGCATGGAGTTAGGCCTGCAGGAAGTGTGAAAGGGAATAAACATGGTCCATTTTTATAGTCATTTCAAGGTAAATATTTGTCATGATAATACAGAAAACCAAATCATCAGGAAGTGTCTGAAAAACAAATTTATATCAGCAATTATGATTTAAGTTAACAATTGTTAATACAATGCACTTATGTGTGTAATTTACCACAAATAATTTAAACCTAAATAGTTTTAAATTATAGTCAGATGCACTAACGTGTTCAGAATTGCAGACTCTCTCTGATTTAAATCCATCCTTAAAGTATTCCTTATTTAACGTATTTCAATATTTCCTGAGGGGGGAGTGGATGAAATGGCTGGATGAAGATGCTGCTCAACTCCTGAAGGAAGACATCCCACCAAAAAAACTAGCCGTGGAGCAGTAGTCATCTTCAAATGTTCCTTGCCCACACAAGCATCCCAAGGATCTTGGCCGTGGAGCATGAACTAGTATTACCTAGGGTTTTACCTTCCTCAACGTTTCTTTCATATTCTTGCAAATATTCAGATCTCTCTTCTACCTCACAACATCTAGAAGAGTTGAATCGCCACCAACAGTTATCTGATCCCATCCACTGTCACAGACTCTCCATGAATACGATCTTTCCACCCTTGGAAAATTATTATTTTAGGACACTACCTGTGGAGTGGCCACCAGGACATTATCTTTCACTTCAACAAATCTACTTCTTTTAGAATACTACACCCCCAAATATTATGACATACATGAATTCACTATGTCTAGTACTCACTGAAGTATTGCCAAATGAGACCATAATGTCAGTACAGAAGACCAATCTCTATTTAATATTAGTCTTATAGCACTCTGATCTACCTAACTTCTACACTTCATGGAAACCAATGCAAGATCATCTGAGTCTCTAAAGACGAAAATCAGTAAAAGCTAAAGACCGAGTTCTCCAATGTTAACCCTCCAATCACTCCTTGATTGTCTTTTGTCCTGCACAGCTATCTGCTGCCTTTCAGCTAGGTTCAGGTTATACAAATACCAGATGCACACAGTCTTTGGAAGAAACAGCACTACAAGATTGACAAACTTCACTTCCAACGCCCTGGTAGATTATATGAAAAAAACATTAAGAAAGCAAAGAGACCCCACAACATGATCACACCACTGAAGCAACTTTCCTGTCCAGAGATCTCTTTCAACCCATAAACGAATGGCTACAAGTGTGCAATGGGAGATGGTGTAGAATGCGGCCGATAGGTCGAGTAGGATCAGGGCTGCGGTATAGCCTTGGTCAAGGAGGGTGCAGATGTCGTCTGTGGCTTTGAGTAGGGCGGTCTCGGTACTGTGGTTGCTTCAGAATCCGCATTGAGACGGGTCGAGGACGGCGTTGTCTTTGATTAACCTTGTCAGTTCTGAGTTGATGGTATTCTCAGTGACTTTCACTGCAAAGGGGAGGAGCGAGATGGGCTGGTAGTTTTTGAGGTCCGTGGGATTGGCTGAGGGCTTCTTGAGCAGGGGCGGGATTTCTGCGTGTTTCCAGTCGTTTGGGAAGGTGCCGGTCTTGAAGGTGATGTTGATGGTGTGTTGTAGTTCTGGTGCGATGGCAGTGACAGCTCTGTGGTAGATGTGTGGTGGGCAGGAGTAGGTGATGGCCCCTGAGTGGATGCCTTTCATGGTTGAGGCGGTCTCTTCGGCTGTGATCGGAGTCCAGGAGGAGATGGTGGGCTGGTTGGTGTACCCGTAAGGCGGGCTGGCTGCTGAGTCAGGTGAATGGTCATTGAATTGGTCGCAGAGGTTTTTGATCTTTAGGTGGAAGTAGGTTCCGATCTTGTCACAGATGTCTTGGGAGGGGGTGATGTCCGTGGCTTCGCTGCGGGGGTTGGTGAATTCCCGGATGACGCTGAAGAGTTCCTTGGAGTTGGAGAGGATTTTGTTGTGGATGAAGGTTCTTTTGGTGGTTCTGATGCGTTTGTTGTAGTCCGCCATGGTGTTCTTGTAGGTGGTGTAGTTTCCTGGTGTCTTGCTGCTTCTCCAGTTCTTCTCCAGGCATCTGCAGGTGCGTCTGGCTTCTTGGAGGTTGGTGGTGAACCAGGCGGCTTTCCTGGGGTGATGTTTGTGGGGGTTGCTTAGCGGGGCAAGCTTGTTTGTGCAGTATGAGATCCAGGTGTGGAATTCCCTGGCTGCGAGGTCGGTGTCGGTTGGCGTGGTGGGGATGTCGCGGTTGAGGGTGGAGGTGAGTTGCTAGTCAGTGAATCTGCTCCAATTCCTTCGCAGGGGAGCGGGTCAGGTTTGGGTGCCATGGGGTTGTTGATGAGGAAGTGCACGCAGTGATGGTCTGTCCATGGGGGTTGCGTGGTATGGCTGAAGTGGACGTTGTTTCCTTCTGCGAAGATGGGGTCGAGGGTGTGTCCTGCCTTGTGGGTCAGTGTGGTGACAAGTGGTTTTAGTCCGATATTGGCAAGGTTGTCACAGAGGGTGGTGGAGTTGGGGTCGCTGGGGTTGTCGAGGTGGAAGTTCACGTCTCCGATGAGTATGTAGTCCATTGCGGCGATGACGTTGAGTGCAATGAGGTTGGTGATGGTGTCGGTGAAGGGGACTTGCGGGGTCTGTAAGCGAGGGTGCCACGGAGTGTGGAGTTGGGGCTGATCTGGACCTGGAGGTGCAGGTGTTTGGCAGCGGGGTAGGTTTCGCTGGAGGTGGTGAGGTGGAGGGAGTTCTTGTGAACGGTGGCGAGGCCTCCTCCCGCTTGGTTGCGGCGGTCCTTCCTCTGGATCTTGTACTCGTCCTGTATGGCAATGATAATGTCAGGGGCGGAGGAGGCGTTGGTCCAGGTTTCTGTGAGAAAGGCGACGTCGGGCGTGAGTGAGTCCAGTAGGTTCCATATATCTACGGCGTGCCTGTGCATGGAGCGCAAGTTGAGGAGGATGTAGTTCAGGGTGCGAGCGGTGTTGGCGTTGGGGGCGGTGGTGATGGTCTGGCATCAGTGATGGCAGGAGAACTGGCCTAAGGTCTTGTTCGGCGCTGCCTGCTGGCAGTAGTTGTTTCTGCCGGAGTTGAGTGCAAGGAGGGCAGCTGTGTTGTAGCGGTGGATGGTTCGAGATCATGGGTCCCTGGCGCTGGTCGCGGTCGGGTCGTGGACAGGCACAGATGGGCTTGCCTTCAACACGCCGAAGGCACACAAGTGGGGCAAACCGCGCAGCAGCCGCCATTGAATAGGGGAGGGGGGAGGGACGTGGAGCTGGGAGGCGGCAGTGGGGATCGTCTGGGGGAGGGGCCGCAGGGGCAGCAGCAGCGCAAAACTGAGGCAAGGACTAAGGAAATAAAGTTAGTATTAACGGAGGCAGGGAATGAAAAATAAGTTGAAATTAAATGAGGAAGGGAAATTTAAATTCAAAGAAATGGAGGCGGAGGCTGAGGGGCTGCAGCCGAGGGCAGAGCGTGGAGCGGGCTAGATTCCAGGCAGAGCGGGCAACAGAGCTGGGCACCAGCAGGCAGACAGCAGCCTCGAACCTACCAGGAGGTGGTCAGAGGTCTGCCCTGCACAGCGACGGCACAGCGGAGCTCCTGGGGAGACAGCCAACCTAGACAGCAGGTCAGGGGTCGTGGGTCGTGTGCCAAAGCCCTTTATATGAGGTTTAGATTGTGCACTTTTCCCCTCGCTTCATTTACCTCAAAATGAAAACGTGGTTCTGTGGGAAGCAGCCTCTGCCCAGCATGTAATGGGTGTGAGGAAACTGATGACCATCTCCTGTTTCATTGCCCCTTTTACTTGAAGCACCATAAATGCTGGGTCGTCCCCCTTGTATGTTTGTTAGGAATGCGTCAGTATAGGGTCACCCTGAGAATCTGAAGAGTCAGCACCTCACCCACCATTGTGTTCTCGTTCACCAAGTTTCTAGACAGTTTTTGACTGATTGGGCACAAAGTAATCTCACACTAACCTTTAGGGCTGAGATAAAATCTTCTGTCGCACAACTCTGACAAATTCAATCATTCCCCTTGCACGTAGAGTGTTTTAATTTTAGCATATGTGTGATTTTAAAAGTTTTTAATATTTTTCTATTTTTGGCTGTTTAACCATTATTTTATACTACAGTTCTATGGTATTTGTTTTGCTGTCACCTAAGTAAGCCCACATTATTTTTTAAACTTTGCCTTTTACTATTAATTGTGTTTTTAACTGGACTTGTGTAATGTATATTCGTTTCTTATCTGTGACTTTTATGGTGTATGAAACTGGTAACTGAGATATGTATATATCTTACCTAATGGCAGTCACCAGTGGGTAGTTACATTTAGGACCAAAGTTTCCATAGGAAAAGAGTTTTTTGCCAATAACTTTGGCATCACTTGATGAATCTTCACAAAATGTTAGAAGCTGCTGTGATGAAAGTTTTGGGGCAATCCATCAAGTGGGAGCATGTTATGTCTATGGGGATTCTTAATTTTTTGAACACGACTACAGCCTAAACCGCTGAATGGAATTGCACCAAATTTGGCATCAAGCTAGATGTGGTCCAGAAAGTGTGCTTTTTTGATGTCATCCGTTTAGTAGTTTAAGAGATATTTAAGATTAAAAAATATAGATATCTGGTAGCCCAAAATCCTACTGAAATGCTACTGAAATTTGAAATGTCATGAGTGATGTCACTGACCATGTCATGTCACTGAAATGTCATGATGAGTGATGTAATATGTGAAGTCATAAGTAGTGCATTGCAGGGCGTAAGTTATAGTTAGCGAAGGTAAGTATAACTATAAGGTACTTCACTGTTTTTTTACGAGTGAAATCTGAGCCTTACTATACCGACCCTGTAACCCTTGTTTTTTTTAGTGAATATATGTATGTGCATAAATATATGTGTGTGTGTGTGTGTGTGTGTATATATATATATATATATATATACATACAGGTATGTGTATATAGGCTACGATTGAACATTACACTGTGACAAAACTGATTTTTATCATGTGGAGTAGAACTGTAGCCTGACATCGTGCCAGGATGTATATGAGGATTTAGGTTGGCAGCTGACATGTCAGAAGGACTGTCAATCTCTCGTATTACGCCACCTGTATGTATATCTAGCCCTGATGAAGTTGTGATTGCAACGAAACACGTGTTCTCTAATTAGAACAAAGCTGCTTTGGAATAAAGGAATCATAATGCTCAAGACCGAGTACAACGTTTGAAGACTGGAGTCTTTATTATTGTGTGTGCCATACGGCTGTATCTATGTTTATCTAGAACCTTAGTTCTGTTTGTGGATGTAGTGAGGGCACCCCTACTTGTATGTGCACCGCATTACTTACTTGCATATACCAAATTGAGTGTTAACTTCTAGGTGAGTGCCAGGGAACCCAAAGTCACCCCCTTTTAGTTTATTTGGGTGAGTGAGTGTATATGGCTGTGTTGGTGATTGAGTGCATGTGTCAGTGGTATATTGGTGAGTAGCTGGGTATGCGAAAGGCAGTATAGATGAGTGATGAGGTATGTGAGTGACTGTTTTGGTGAGTAGGTGAATGCGAGAGACTGTATGGATCAGTATGTGCTTGTGTCAGTGACTGTATAGGTGAGTATGTGTTATTATCTGTATGAGTAAGTGAGTGAGTGTGTGTAACTGTATGGGTGAGTAAGTGGCTGTGTGAGTGACGGTATGGGTAAGTGAGTAGGCGTGTGAGTAGCTCTATGGGTGACTGACTCTGTGTGAGAGTGGCTGTATGGGTGTATGAGTGGATATGTCAGTGGCTGTATTAGTGAGTAAGTGGATGGATGAGTGGTTGTATGGGAGAGTGAATAGATGTGTGTATTGATCTATGAATCAGTGAGTGGCCGTATAAGTACTGGTATGGGTGTGTCAATGGGTTTGAGAATGGTAGTGTGGAAGTTGGAGTGGGTGTAAGAAAGGTTATATGGGGCGTGAGTGGGTGCGTCAGAGATTTTGTGGATGATGCCATCAGTGATGTCATGAGTGATGTAACATGTGAGGTCATAAGCAGTGCATTGCAGGTGTACGAGTTATAGTTAGCTCTGCTAACTATAACTGCTGAATTTTTCTGGTTTTGTACGAGTGAAATATCAGTCTAACTACAACGTTCCTGTAACCTTTGTTTTTTTCAGTGTATTTCTAAGTTTTTTTAATGCTAAATCCTCACTATAACGTCCTTGTAATCCTTTGTTTTTTTCACTGAATTTCTGAGTTAAAAAGAAAATTCTATTCCCTAACTAAAACGCCCCTGCAACCTTTGGTTTTTTCAGTACATTTCTAAGGTTTTTTTAAATGCTAAATCCTCACTATAACGTCTCTGTAACTTATGTTTTTTTCAGGGAATTTCTAAGGTTTTTCAAATTCTATTTCCCAAGTATAACGCCCATGTAAACTATGATTTTTTTCAAATTTTGAAAGTTTTTTAATTGTATTTTCTATCTAAAGTGGCTATATAAGGGGTATTTTTATAAGCTTGTATTATCTTCAGTAGATTAATAAGTGTTGTTTTAAAAAAAAAAAAGTTTATATTTGCGGTGACATCGCAATCCCCGCGGACACATTGCGAAAACAGAAAACAAAAGCAGACATTCAACGACCACCAAAACATCCAAAAATAACATGTAAAGAAATCCTATTTTTTACTAAGTTTCTTTAAAAACCGTCTTTCAGACCTATTTTCTATTTTCGCAGTTACTCGAACATCGCAATGATGTCATTAAACGCGACAAGCATGCTTTTTTGATAAAGTGTATAACACATATATCCACACATATTACAGTATTGTACGCACTAGAGGTTTCTTACAGTATTCTCTAAAGTCATGTTTTTCTAGAGTGTTTATATATAACCCAACTCTAAATCTGTTTTTGTTGTGACGGTGGAGATCGCGATGACGTTGATAATCGCGATCCTCGTGGACACGTTGCAAAAATGGAAACAAAAGCAGACATTCAATGGCCACTTACACATCCAAAAATAATATGTTAAAAAAATCAAATCCATTCTGAACAATGCCCTACACATACTTCTATATACCTACGTCTTTCAAAGCATGTTTAAACTTATATTTTTTTACTAAGTTTCTCTAAAAATCATCTTTCAGACCTATTTTCCGTTTTCGTGGTTATTTGGGATGTCGCAATGACGTCCTTAACCGCGACAATCGTGCCTTTTCCATAAAGTGAAAACACATATATGGTCACATGTTACTGTATTTTACACACTAGGGGTTTATTACTGTACACTTCAAACTCATGTTTTCCTAGTGTATTTCTAAAAGAACAATATCTAAAACCTAATCTCTGTTTTCGCGGTGAGGCTGGAGATCGCAATAATGCCTGTAATTGTGATCCCCGCGTTTACATCACGAAAGCAGAAAGCGAAAGCAGGAATTCAATAGCCACCACAACATAAAAAAATTATAACTATATAATTCATTCTAACCATCAGAGTAGATAACTCACTATATAAGTGACTACGAAAACATTTATCAAAATCTCAATATCTCTATAACAATGCATATTAATGATTCACTGGTATATTTTTTTATATCTCCACCAATATTGCGACGGCGTTCATATCTGCGATGTCCCCGTGATGGTACACAGGGGGCGGTGCTGGCGTTCGAGGTGTCATCATGAATATGGCGTGCGATTAAAATAAAAATAAAAATTTGGACACATAACTTGTGTCACTAACACCCCCATGTCTCAACCATGGGGTCAGAGTATCTCCACCCTGACCACTTATGTGGGCTTTCACACAAATTGTCATCCCCGGGAACCGTTTCCGTGAGGTAAATTGGCAGCCCCAACTTTCTATCCAGATTGCATCCATCCAATCAGAGCATTCCCGTTGGCGCGTGCATTTACGATTCATCACGAATCCTTTGCGAAATATCCGCGGTCAGAGATCTCACTATAATTGTAAACCTAAATTTCTCAACAACTACTGAACAGATTTACACCAAATAAGCACTAGGCAGTTCCTTGAACCCACATCTAGCTCCCTGCCAAATTTGGTGTAAATTTGTTCAGTGGTTTGGGCTGTAGGTGTGGCTAAAGATTCTTATGGGATTTAACATTACAAACGCAACCTTATTTCGCGCCCCACATTTGCGGTCCCCATCGCACGTATCATCCCCAAACTTTCCATAACAATAGTACCCACTGTGACACTTTTTGGGGGAAATTTCATGCAGATTTGTCAAACTACGCCTAAGTTATAGCCAGGTCAAAAAATGATTTTCCTATGGAAACTATGTCCTTACTATAACCACCAGTAGGTTATATATATATATATCCTGGTCGGATGCCAATGAAATGTGGACCAGCAAATTGATCAGCTGGAACCGCTATATAGATGACCTCTTTATCATTTTTAGTGGTACTATGGAATCAGCTAATGATTTTGTTAGAAGTCTGAACGATAACGATCTGAACCTTAAGTTTAGCGGTGAAATCAACAAAATCTCAGTGAATTTTCTAGACTTAAGGGTTTTTGTCTCCAATGGAAGATTGTGTACAACCCTTCATAGAAAACCGACGGCGGGTAACTCCGTCTTACATTCCAGCAGCTGCCATATGGATAAACTTATTCAAAGTATTCCGTATGGTGAGCTGTTGAGAATTAAGAGAAATTGCACCCGAGAGTGCGATTTTCAATCAGTAGCAAATGAAAGTACAGCCAGATTTTATACACGAGGATACTCAGAAGCCAATTTACGTAGCGCTAGATGCAAAGTAGATACCAAGGACAGAATGGAATTAATAAGTGGACCTTCTAGAACTAAACAGAAGAAAGAGCAAGCCAAACTGTCCTCTAATATGGATTGCAAAATGATTACCAATTACTCTAGCAACCATAATGACCTCAGACAAATACTGAGGAAAAATTGGCATATTCTCCGATCCGATCCGGATATAGGAGAAGATCTGACAAAAGTACCTCAATTGTCATTCAGAAAGGCCAGATCTTTACAAGATCATCTGGTCCATAGCCATCTTTCGCCACAAAAAAAGGATCTATGTCTAGGTCCAGTAAAAGGTTTCTACCCATGCAGGAAGTGCAAGGCGTGCAAAAATAGTGACAAGACCTTAGTGTATGAGGTTCCAGGTCTAACGACCCCTAAGAAAATTGAAAAATTCATGAATTGCAATACATCATATACGGTGTACTGTTTAATTTGTCCATGCGGACTCAGGTACATCGGGAGCACCATACACCCTACCAAGATTAGGCTCTTGGAACATTTGCGAGCCATTACCACAAGTGACGTTAATTATCCAGTGGCCCGCCATTTCAAAAGTCACCATAGCAGTAACAGGGATCTGTTACGCTATTTTTGCCTAGATCACGTACCTATCAGTATCCGAGGAGGGGATAGGCTACTTAAACTCCGCAGACTTGAGTCCCGGTATATAATTGATATACAAACTAAAATACCTCAGGGCCTCAATAGCGGTGAGGAACTGGCTGTTCATCTATAATCAATAAAACACAATTAACAGGTTAGAAGTATATCTCTGTGCACAAGGTTCTATAATAATTGTCATCTACCTTGTATATATGTGGCCAACCAAGAAGTACTGGCTATCAATCACCCCATTAACATTTTCAATTCCTTTGGAATAGCCTCTTTGTATTATGATTGTTTGGTCTATTAATTGCCCCATGTTAGGTTGCTTTTTTGGTGGGTTTTACTTTCTTTTCCTTGTGGCTCTACTTTCAGTTCACAGGGTCAAGTCAGGTAGAGCATATTTGTCAAAGGATTATATGCTTTAAGAGGTGATAATAATTGCTGTAGTAGAACGAGACGGGAGCCAGCCCATCTTGGGCTTCATTGTGATTATAAAACATCATTATGGTTTAGCCTGTTTCTTTTAATGTCTACTAAAAACAGGGACTGTACAAAAGTGATAGCCCATACAGGGCGAAAAATTCTTATTAAGCTTTGAATTAGGTTTCTGTCTATTTGTATATATGTATACATCTATGCAGTTGATGAAATGTTTTCATTTATATTGAACTTGCATGTTTAAAGATGGCCGAAATTTGTCTCAATACCCATCTGTCAAGTCCCTTGTTTGTGTTTTGCAACCTGGAGCCAAACGACCAATCAATGTCTAGTAATTGATTTAAATAACCTTGTCTCAGGACGCCGTGTAAAAATTGAAAAAGGCAGTCACCGAAACGCGCCTTTTTCTGTTTATCTGACCCAATAAATCGGGTTATGAATTCCCTGTGAGTGCTGTACTTTTGTACTTTGTAGCAGTGAGATATATATATATATATATTACCTACTGGCGGTCGCCAGTAGGTAGTTATAGTTAGGACCCTGTTTCCACAGGAAAACCGCAACATTCTATTTGGAATCACTTTGGCGCCGGTCGACGAATCCTCGCGAAATTTTCGAAACTAATGGGGCGCTACGCTCCGCTCCTACCCTGAAAGTCTCGGGGGGATTCGTCAAGCGGGGGCTGAGATAAAAGGGGGGTCCCAAAACGCGTTTTTCCCATGCATTTTTCCATAGGACCTTTAGACACAGCTACAGCCCGAACGGCTGAACAGAGTTCCTTGAAATTTGTCAGAGAGGTAGTCTACAGGTCAAGGAAGTGCCTTTTGTAGGTTTGGTGTAAATCTGTTCAGTAGATTCTGAGAAAATAGCCTTTAAATCAATATATATATCTGAGCCAGCTTACGGTGCGCTTACGGTGCGCTTACCGTACGCGCACGCCGCCGTGCGCGAGCGCGATTCTGATTTGCTGTTAGATCTTAGTAAACATTCGAATCGGTCGAAACCAGGAAGCGGCGGCCGCCATTTTCTCTCTCGCAGTCTGAGAGGGGGTTAAAAAACAAAGGCCAAAAACATGTAAAGGGGCTGTTTAGACTGCTCCTAAGCACCTAGCCATGTTGAGGGAGTCCTCAAAGATCCCCCAAGGCCAGAAACGGAATTTTAATTTTTTCGATAATTTCGCCAATTACGCTTACCGTACGCGTACGGTAAAAATTAATTAAAAAAAAAAAATATCCATACTCTCTCCCCCCCATGTGCAAATCGTGCCCGAAGGGCACCATTTGTGCATGGCATATTACAGTTAAGAAAAATTAAAATATTACCTTTCACAACGAAGCGCATCATATGTCCTCCATGTGCGCACGGTGCGCGAAGCGCATCGTGCGTACATGGCCCATCTAGCGTAACGTGGGCACGCGGTGCGCGTAGCGCACCGCGTGCCCACCGTGCGTGCACGGCACTAACTGCGTAAAGTGGGCGCGCGGTGCGCGAAGCGCACCGTGCGCGCACGGAACAAACTGCATTAAGTGGGCACGCACGCCACGAATGGCGTAAAGTAACTTAGCATTTAAAAAACCGTACAAATTCACTGAAAAAACCATAGGTTTCACACACGTTATAGTTAGGAATTAGCATTTAAAAAACCTTGCAAATTCAGTGAAAAAACCATAGGTTTCACACATGTTATAGTTAGCTGGAAATTTTACTGATAAAAAACCAATGAAATTCCCCCGTTATAGTTAGTGCAGGCAACTATAACTCACGCGACCGCAATCTTCTGCTGATGCTAATACTGTATTTAGACACTTATTTGCCCATGTCTTCTTCCATTAAATTTTAGCTATACATATATTACAAATATTTTTTTTTCATAAAGACACATATGTCATCAGCAGAGGATTGCGGTCGCGTGAGATATAGTTGCCTGCACTAACTATAACGGGGGAATTTCATTGGTTTTTTATCAGTAAAATTTCCAGCTAACTATAACATGTGTGAAACCTATGGTTTTTTCACTGAATTTGCAAGGTTTTTTAAATGCTAATTCCTAACTATAACGTGTGTGAAACCTATGGTTTTTTCAGTGAATATATATATATATATATATATCTCACCGCTACAAAGTACAAAAGTACAGCACTCACAATTCTGTGAATTGTGGGACTGGTAGTCTCGTAAACAATCAAACCCAAATGGGGTACATCCATTATCAAAATATATCAAATTCAATTTCCTGGGAAACAGAGTGTCCAGTGAGCACGGCATCTCCTGCTCCGCCTCGCTAATCCAAATTCAGATACGAAAGAAAGGTTTTGGGGTAACCTTTCTTTCGTATCTGAATGACCAACCCTGGCACCACTGCAGGAACTTTGCGGGTCCGCCCCTATCAAAATTGGATCAGCGAGGCGGAGCAGGAGATGTCGTGCTCACTGGACACTCTGTTTCCCAGGAAATTAAATTTGATATATTTTGATAATGGATGTACCCCATTTGGGTTTGATTGTTTACGAGACTACCAGTCCCACAATTCACAGAATTGTTATCTATTTCAGGAGCAATGGAAATAAAAGATGGGAAAACGCTGGTTCTCTGTACGCCATTGTCTAAATCACGAGCTGCCCATGAGGAAGGGCTATGGGCTTGAAACGCGTTGGCAGCGGATTTAATGGGATTGCGCCTGTTGAGCTGAGTGAGCCTGAGTGTGCCTCCACCCAAGGGGTAACCTTTCTTTCGTATCTGAGTGACCAACCCCGATCACGGATGGCACCACTGCAGGAACTTTGCGGGTCCGCCCCTATCAAAATTGGATCAGCGAGGCGGAGCAGGAGATGCCGTGCTCACTGGACACTCTGTTTCCCAGGAAATTGAAATTGAATTTGATATATTTTGATTATGGATGTACCCCATTTGGGTTTGATTGTTTACGAGACTACCAGTCCCACTATTCATTGAATTTTTCTATTTCAGGAGCAATGGAAATAAAAGATGGGAAAACGCTGGTTCTTTGTACGCCATTATCTAAATCACGAGCTGCCCATGAGGAAGGGCTATGGGCTTGAAATGCGTTGGCAGCGGATTTAATGGGATTGTGCCTGTTGAGCTGAGTGAGCCTGAGTGTGCCTCCACCCAAGGGGTAACCTTTCTTTCGTATATATATATATATATATACATGTATCTAAAAATTGCATTATTTGCACAGGATATGCGTGATTTGCACATATTCTGAGGGGAATGTTTCCCATTTATGGGAGTAATAATGACCTAATGCAATATGTAAAGCATAAGAGTACAAGGCACCTTATATCTATCTGACCTATGTCATTGGCCTAGCGAAATCTAAACAGCATTATGCATTGAGTTACTGTCTATCGTATTTAGAATTATGACTGGCATATTTTATATATGAAAAAATGCATATTAGTATGTATTATATCTCTGGAAATGCCCTATAATTATCTACATGGGATTTGTCCATACCTATCGCTTCAGGATTTGTAATAACAGCCGGATTGAGTATTTTGTCTATGTTCATAGGAGATGTCGCAACTGGGTACGCTGCACCTTTAAATAGTCACGTTCAATGTAAGCAAGTCATGTGATCAAGACCGCTGTGACGGTCGAAACGCGCCTGAACCGAATTCTGTTTGTTGAAGAATAAACTGAGCACCATTTTTGCACCAGCAAATACGTGTCCGTGTCTTTGGTGGTACCGGCTGGTAATACGGAAGGTGGATTGGATGTGAACGAGGAATCGACGTCTCCTCCGTAACACGGACCCTTCACTTCAAGCAGGCTGACTGGACAGGATTTGAGTTGGAGTTGTGCTCATTTACGAGCAATTTACATGTTGGCCCCCTGCATACAGCAATGAGATACTGACAGCGAGGCAAGAAGGTGGAAAATGTTAAGTCGGAGGACCTGGTTTATCGCCGACCGGCACGCAGTAAGTTCAGTAAATGTGCTATGTAGCAGGTGTGAGGTGCTGGTTACCTGCCTACATCAAGTAACAGGCAGTGCTCGTAATAGACTTTCTGATAATTATACAAACATCGGTGAATATGTCGAATGATACCATCAGGGAACGTGAGATGGCAGCAGAGGAGCTGTTTTTAAATTTACCTGTAATGAAACAGAGTGGCAAAACTAACACTAAAGAAGTTTCTGAGAACATGGATGTAAAAGGCTTGTTGAAGTCTTTGGAGAAGCACAGTCGCAGTGAAATGACGAAATGGTGGGAAATCACTTCATTAGAGAAATATCACGAAGTGGGTTGAATACCAAGAGGGCTAAGAATAATGCTGGCGCCAAGTTTTGATAGCCCAAACCCTATGCTTCTTAAAGAGTGGGCGGAAAGTAATTTAGAAGCATCCATGCGACTAGTGTGCCTCTTGATTAAATACGCCAAAATAGATAGAGCATTGAATATGGAGGAAATAGCGCGAATTCAAACAGAACTCAACAAACCAGAGTACCTTGCGAGTAAAGATTTCATTGACAAGAATATAAATGAAATGAAGGATCGCATTAAAAAACAGGAACTGGTTATTAAAACAAGGAAGGCATACAAATTTGCCAGAGACAAAGGCGATTATGAACAGGGGCAGGTGTTCACGTTTGCCCGCAAGTTTGATAAGCTACGGAAAAACCAGAGTGAGCAGCAGAAAAGCACGACAGCAACTGTGGTCTCTCGGAGCAATGAGCCGGAAATTGAGGATGATAGAGTTTCGGAAATATCAACAGATACGAGTGCCATGACTAGCGCAACCACCAGTGAAGTGGATTCTGATAATCCAAGCTCAGGAAATGAAGCGGGGGATTTAGGGCTTTTAACTTTGGCAGAAGAATTAGATTATGTTCGCATGCAACGCAAACAAACGCTATGACCCCGACAACAGCAAGCACAACCCGCCAAAAGCAGAATGCCAGAAAGCGGCAAAGAAGGAAGTGCAAGAGGTCGAAATCAACAGCGGCAACAATGGAGGCAATACAGAAAGTAAGTGACAAAACCATTGTAAACCTCACGGATGTTGAATTAAATGCGGCAGAACAACAATTACTATCATTAGGCCTATCTTTCTGCCCAGAAAGTAATTTTAATTATGTGCACACAAGAGTTGATGTTTTTAAATTCATCAGGAAGATCAAACTAAAAAAATACTTCACTATCAAAAATAAACTAAGTGACGAGGCCAGTAATGGGTACGAAATTGACACGAATATAAGGAGCATGCCAATGACTGAAAGAATTACCAAAGGGCTGGTGGTGTCAGATATGCATACGATTAACATCTTAAATGCACTCAGTGTGAGTCAAGAATCTGAAATCACTACACAAGATGTGGCAGATAATGAAGGGATTAATATTTCAAAACCATGCAAAAGTCCCTTTAAACCAGTGTCTACCTTCATGCCGACCATGCCGCGTGATGCAATAGATGTATTCCATGAACACATTACAGATGAACTAAAAAAGTTAAAGCATCAGACCCAAGTAAGCAATAGGATACCTGCGCAAAAATCTAAGGATTATTTCAAGTTGATGTCCAAATTGAAGAAAAACAACAATGTTATTATTAATAAATCGGACAAAGGCGGTAATGTAGTTTTGTGGGATAAAAAGGAATATAAAGAGGAAGCCTATCGCCATTTAGATAACACTGAGTGTTATCGCAGGATTCCCAAAACCTTGATTTCTACAACACATAAGCAATATAAAGATGAGTTACATGCATGGCACAAAGAGGGTTTGTTAACTAAAGAAGAATTGAAATTTCTATACTAGGAATATCCAGTGTTACCAAGCATTTATTATATTCCTAAAGTGCACAAGGGAACTATGCCAATTCCAGGATGGCCCATAGTGTCAGCAATCAACAGCATGTTCGAAAATACTTCTAAATATATTGACTTTTTCCTTCAAGGTTTAGTAGTAGAAATGCCGAGTTATACAAGAGATACTACGGACTTCCTACATAAACTCAACCACCTTATTCTACCATCCGATGCTATCTTAATGACTATGGACATCACAGCGTTATATACCAGTATAGCCCATATTGATGGTTTAAGGGCTGTAGAGTATTTTTGGGGGGAAAGAAGCATTGAATTTTACAAACACAATGTTATGCTGTTAAGTATGATCCGTATTTGTTTAAATAACAATATGTTTCAATTCAACAATGAGACGTTCCAACAGTTGAGGGGCGTGGCTATGGGGGCATGCTTCTCTCCCAGCTATGCATGCTTGCATGTAGGCTGGTGGGAGAGGCATGTCCTCAGGGCCCCCCATGCGGAACAGTGGTCCACCAATATATTATCATGGTGGCGATATATTGACGATGTTTTCGTCATTTGGAAAGGAATGGAACAAGAAGCATTAGGTTTCGTCAATAACATTAATGATAATGAATTGAATCTGGAGTTCACTGCTGAAGTGAGTACCAGTAGTGTAAACGTCCTGGATGTAACGGTAAATCTGAAAGAAGGGAAATTGGAGACTAGTCTATTTCGCAAAAATACATCAGGGAATACAGTGTTGCATGCAGAGAGTTTCCATCCGCAACACACGATAAATAGCATACCATATGGAGAATTTTTGCGTATCCATAGAGCATGTAGCACTATAGCAGCGCGCGATAAACATCAGATGGATGCAAAAAATAGACTATTGGCGCGAGGTTATGAGGAAAGGAAATTAAACAGCGCAATGAAAAAAGCGAACCTCAAAAATAGAAATGATTTATTAGTATCTAAAAATACAACAAATCAGGAAATTCAAGCGCCCACCAATACTATCCTTGGTAATGACACGACGAAGAACGAAATGAGACTAATGACTACTTATAGCAGACAGGCTAAAAAAATTAGGAACATTCAGCCTCATGCATCAACCCAAAATCCAGTCGGTAAAATACAGATTCGCTAATAGCTCCCGGTATTAAGTTAAAAATACCCAATCCCAATGCATCAACCCAAAAGCAAAAATCGCTATTTAAGGAATCCTTAAATAGCGATTCTTTAAATAGGGATTCCTTAAATACCGATTCCTTAAATAGCGATTGCATTTAAGGAATCCCAAAGTGAGATTCCTTAAATGCAATGCATCAAAGTTAAAAAAATAGCGATTTCGCTAATAGGGGGAGCAAATTACCATGAAGATGAACTGCATGGTAATTTGCAAAAACTTTGAAAAATGCACTTTTGTGCATTTTTCAAAGTTTCATGTTGCGCACACACATGCCCTTAGAGCATGTGTGTGTGCAACATATGTGCACATATCATTTTCAGGGGTGCTATAGGGTGTCATTTTGACACCCTTGCACCCTTGAAATTGCATGAGCAATTTGCGAGAACCTACTGGTACTCGCTATTTGCTCATGCAATCTCCGATTCATTCCTATGGGCCTGGAGGCCCATAGGAATGATTGGGATGGCATTACTTAATTGCTACTCGCTATTTGCTAGTAGCAATTAAGGAAAGTTAAGGAATCGCTATTTGAATAGCGATTCCTACATGCATAGCCTTTTGCTATTCCTTATTAGCGAATCCTTATTTTTCGCTAATAAGGAATCGCAAATGCTAATGTTGATGCATATGCCCCATTATCTGTAATGAGTGGCCCATTGTGTTAATGGATCTAACTCTTAAAGCAGTGCTTCCTAAGAACCCTACTATTACATATAGACGAGCATTTTCAATGAGGGATGAACTAGTATCCAGTAGTCCGGAAATATCAGCTAGTAATACTTGGTTAACCCCCTCAAAAGGATTTTTTAAATGTTCCTCTTGCAGAGCATGCAAGTTTGGAGTAAATACCAATCAATACACCACACCTTTCAGTGATATACCTAGAGGCCTGAAAGGACACTATACATGTCGCACTGACCATGTGGTGTATGTATTACAATGCACATGTGAATTGAAATATGTAGGGAGCACTAAACTGCAAGCGTACAATTGAATTTTGCAGCACTTAAGGGCTATAGTTAATTCTGATCCAGCTTACCCGGTAGCGAGGCATTTTAAAGCTTGCCACAATAACAATCTTAGCTGCTTGAGTTATTTTATTATAGACTCAGTACCCAAATTTAAAAGAGGGGGAAACCGGGAAAAAGCTCTGAGACAGTTGGAATGCAAATACATATTAGAGTTGGATACACGCATTCCAGGAGGTTTGAACAATGGGGAAGATCTACACCATTTCTTATGAATAGATTGGTTATTTACAGTAAAAAGCAACATACCATCTGTCGTCCTTGTTGGATTCATTTTTACCCTATTTCGCTCTGATGTGCTCATATGTTTTTGATGTCTTTCATTGTGGATTTTATAATGTTTGACTTTTGCTGAATCTTTTTACATTGAAACTTGTTTTATCACAGTATGTATTTTTACACAAGGGTAAGGGTGATTTGGTAAAACAGCTTCCTCTAGGCTGATATTTGAAATTTTATTTGATCTAAATGGAGTCTTAATTTTGATCATATTTATATGCGTTATATGTAATACCCAGTACGTTTTACTAATTATGACTTAGTATGGCACATTATCTTTCAAACAGCTATCCAGATGATTTTATGAGAGAATCCAGTCTTTTTTACGATATTTTAGAATATTTAGTTTGATGTTGGCATTTTTTGCACATTATATTGCGGATTTGCACAATTTTGCTGTATTTGCACATGCATCTAAAAATTGCATTATTTGCACATGATATGCGTGATTTGCACATATTCTGAGGGGAATGTTTCCCATTTATGGGAGTAATAATGACCTAATGCAATATGTAAAGTATAAGAGTACAAGGGACCTTATATCTATCTGAGCTATGTCATTGGCCTAGCGAAATCTAAACAGCATTATGCATTGAGTTACAGTCTATCTTATTTAGAATTATGACTGGCATATTTTATATATGAAAAAATGCATATTAGTATGTATTATATCTCTGGAAATGCCCTATAATTATCTACATGGGATTTGTCCGTACATATCGTTTCAGGATTTGTAATAACAGCCGGATTGAGTATTTTGTCTATGTTCATAGGAGATGACGCAACTGGGTACGCTGCACCTTTAAATAGTCACGTTCAATGTAAGCAAGTCATGTGATCAAGACCGCTGTGACGGTCGAAACGCGTCTGAACCGAATTATGTTTGTTGAAGAATAAACTGAGCACCATTTTTGCACCAGCAAATACGTGTCCGTGTCTTTGGTGGTACCGGCTGGTTCTACGGAAGGTGGATTGGATATATATATATATATATATATATATATATATATATATATATACATAGCGAGCGGCAAGAACCTAGAGCGTCGATATATATATATATATATATATATATATATATATATATATATATATATATATATATATTATCTACTGGCGGTCGCCAGTAGATAGTTATAGTTACAACCTAGTTTCCATAGGAAATCTCAAAATTCTATTTTGAATAACTTTGGCGCCGGTTGACGAATCCTCGCGAAATTTTCAAAACTAATGGGGCGCTCCGCTCAGCTCCTACCCTGAAAGTCTCGGGGTGATTCGTCAAGCGGGGACCGAGAAAAAAGGGTGGTCCCAAAACGCGTTTTCCCCATGCATTTTTCCATAGGACCTTTAGACACAGCTACAGCCCGAACGGCTGAACAGAATTACTTGAAATTTGGCAGAGAGGTGGCCATAAGATCAAGGAAGTGCCTTTTGCAGGTCTTGTGTAAATCTGTTCAGTATTTCCTGAGAAAATAGCATTTAAAAGCATATCAATATCTATACGCGCGCACCGTGCGCGCACAGTGCGCGCACCCTGCCGTGCGCGAGCGCAATTCTGATTGGTTGTTAGATGTCGGTAACCATTCGAATCGGTCGAAACCAGGAAGTGTTGGCCGCCATTTTGTCTCTCGCAGTCTGAGGGGGTGAAAAAAAAAGGTGGAGAACGTGAAAAGGGGGCAGAGTGGACAGTTCCTGACCCCCTAGCCTTGGTCAGGGGGTCACAGAAGGACCCCCAAGGGAGAAATTTATTATTTTCTTTGTTTTAAATCGCGAGGTGCACGCACCCTGCGTGCACGGCATGCAATGCGAACCGTGCGCGCACCTCGCGATTTTTTTTAAAAACAATTTCACGGTGCGCGCACGGTGAAAAACCTGAAAAAAAAAAAAATAATAAATACATAACTTAGCATTTAAAAAACCGTACAAATTCACTGAAAAAAACATAGGTTTCACACACGTTATAGTTACAAATTAGCTTTCAAAAAACCTGGCAAATTCACTTAAAAAACCATAGGTTTCACACATGTTATAGTTAGCTGGACATTTCACTCGTAAAAAACCAATGAAATTCCCCCGTTATAGTTACTGCAGGCAACTATAACTCACGCGACCGCAATCCTCTGCTGATGACATCAGATATTACATCACTGATGACATATGTGTCTTTATGAAAAATAAATATTTGTAATATATGTATAGCTAAAGATTAATGGAAGAAGACATGGGTAAATAAGTGTCTAAATACAGTGATGTAATATCTGACGTCATCAGCAGTGGATTGCGGTCGCGTGAGTTATAGTTGCCTGCAGTAACTATAACGGGGGAATTTCATTGGTTTTTTACGAGTGAAATGTCCAGCTAACTATAACATGTGTGAAACCTATGGTTTTTTAAGTGAATATATATATATATTTATTCCTGGAAGGTCTATAGTATATTATACTCCACACAAACACAATCCCACTCGAACATGCTCATAGGTCCCCGATGTTTAAGCTGTGATATTCATTTAGTCCACTCACCTTGAACTACTGCAATTCAGCAATGTCAGGGCAAGTTCTGATGATCTCTCTCAAACATTATCCACATGTCATGGGTGAGAATCATCTTCCTTCATACCCAGCCACCATGTTGTGGACTGCTACCTCCATTCTGTGCACATGTTCTGTAATCCACTTCACCCATACACTCGATGGCAGCCCCGCTGCGATGGAGTCAGGTGACATCAGGACAACCACCTCACTCCAGGTCATTACTTACATGGTCTCCAGTCCTGATCTTTTCACCCACAAATCATTGACTTCAAGTGTGTTAGTTTAGTTAGTTCAGTGGATGCACTAGAAGACTACAACAACCAGAATGCACTAGCTATATCTCACAAAAGATCCAGAATTAGAAAGAGTGTCTGTAATGAGTCGGGTGACGGTTGTCCCCCTAAGTCATATCTTAACGCGGTGCTAGAGGTGGAGGGTTCTGATGGTATTTAGAAAGACCCAGATGTAAATGCAACCACATGGGGTACGTCAGGAAGAGTTTTTTTCTGAAAACACCCTGTTCGTACATCAGATGTATGTCCTCATACTATGTTGTCCAGGCCCCTGAAGAATGAGGGCTTCTTGTGAAAAGGATCATGGCCAATCTTTTGAACTGCCTTGAATTACTCAGAACCTTGTTCTTAAGATGTTTCCTTGTGGTCGATTTTGTTTCCTGTCCGTGTTTGTTTTAAAAGACATCTAGTAGTTTTTTTCTCATTTTTCAGCCATCTGTTTTATTCACTTTTATGTGGTTATTGACTCCATCGTCCCTCATTTTTTTGACAAATTCTGTTGAGCTATCTCTCAGAAAATGTTTTAGTTAAAAAATAAATGTTTTTTTAAAAGAACTAGTGCAAGGTAAAAAGACATCAGACCATCCCATGGCAGATCAAACGAGCACAATAAATCTAAAGTGGCTAAAACTAATGATGAATACATGTTTCCAATTCACAGTATGGGGTTCCCCTTTTGCCTTGGCTGGAAGTCATAATTTTTTTCTAGGTCCCAAAATAGGTGGCTCAGATGCAACATCATAATTACAGTTTTAATGCAGTTGCAGCAGCAAATTGCCTTCATTAGTAATACAAAAGAACTTAAACTTAGCTGGCAGCTGGGTAAACATTTTCAAAGCACATGGAGAAATTAAGTGCCAGGGCAGGCCTTTCCTTGCTCCAGGCGCTAACGCCGACGTGATTTTCCTGGTTTGTTCTTGCACAGAGCTGGACTTTGCAAAATATTTGACTTCCATGCTTTAATATGGGAACAAGTTTCCCTGTTTGTCATACCTGATAACATGGGTCAGAGAATGTGGTGATTAAGACCGGGATAATATTTAGATTGCTAGTAAAGCAGTAAAATCTGTTCAAGCCTCATTTGAGATACTGTGGGTAAAAGTTAGCTTTACTTTTGATTCCAACTTCTAGGCTTCAAGGGCCCTGCGAAGGAGCATTTTTTTTTAACTCCATTTCAGGAATTTATGTGAAGTTCTGTAACTGCAAAGGTTACCAAGGTTTTCGTAATGAATTATGACTTTAGAAACAATAGATGTCCTTCTACATGGCCTTGTAGAAAAGAGTTTGGGCTTGATTCACAAAGAAAGTCGCAAAATTATGGGCGGAGATCTCTGCTTGATATAATTTTCCAACCTTTTGGAATTCACAAACATTCCCGGGAGTATGGCTGGATAGATGTGACTGTTGCAGGATTCCAGGTGTTCTTCTGAGTAGGCCATATGAATCCTCATTGAGTTCCTGGCAGACATGGAGATGGTAAGCTCGTGACTAGGACCTTTAGCGCTTTTCGGACAATACCATTTTGTCTTCAAAAGTTAATCCACAGGTAAGCTTTCAGATAAAAATGTTAAAGGCATTTGCTGTTGTGCATGCAAAACTTTTAGGCATTTTCAGCTTAGCTGGGTTTAAGAAGAATAAAGAATTATCTTGTTTAGTAAAAGCAAGGTAAATTGGGAAACCTCAAAGGGTAAATTAGGAACTTCCTAAAACTACACTGCTAAATTCAATACGAGGCTTGTTTCACATTTTTGTTGCATTTGTTTCTGCTACAGTAGAAATTAAACCATTGGCAGCTTTTCTCGGCTGTGCCTAAAGGCCTTTATATCAGCATTGCGCTATATAAGTGCAGTCAGCAACAGTGAATTCTGCACATGAAAAGACGCGAGTTGGAGGTATGGCCTGGAACTGCCAGAGTGATTGACAGAGCATTTCTGATGGTAGCTGTGACAGACAATCTTATGGGCAAAACCACATAGTAGCTTCCCGTTTTGAAATAGTACGTGGGCGGAGCTTCATGGGGGGCATGGCCGTTTCTAAAATTTTTGGGGCCCAGGAGAAAGGGAAGATGTGACGCCCCTCTAATTTGCATGTGACATCAGACACAGTGCCACCACAGGGCTTTTAATCTTTGGCATCGCTGAAGTGACCTACTGTGGATATCAGTAACATGGCTATATAGATAAATACCCAAATTAAATAATCCAACTATTTTAAAGCTGTATTAAGTGGATTACATCGGTCACATTGAACAGGTCTCACAGAGATGAATTAACTGATCGTTTCCAGATCAGTGGATGACAAAAATTCCAGAGCATTGCGGAAAATTAATTGAATAGTATCACTATAGTAAAAATCATGCAACAGGACATAGCAAAATAAAGCCGAGTTCATATACATGCATCTTTCCATTTTTATATGAAAGCTTTATACTTCACTGGTCAGAACTAAACAAGGGCAGCAGAGTTCTGTGGAAACAAAGCTAAGCATGTGATGTAGCGCTTAAAGAGTTTGAAATTTGTAGGGGTGCATCATATTCACTGTTAGTTGGCACCCGCATATAATTAATGCATATTCAGATGTGTCGTGCACAATGTATTAAGCAAATGTATTAGTTATACTGTAACATAGAAGTGTTAGAAATGCGAAACCACATCGTGAGTATAGTCGATGAAATGCATAATGATTCGTTTCGTGTTTCATGCAATGTATTAGGCTATGTGTAACCTGATTGAAGTAACTCATGTAGGTCGTTTATTCATGTATGAAAGTAAAAGTACTAAGGCTTAGGATGTGATTTAATAGTGTGTTTAACCTGGTAGAGGCCTGAATGCACATATATCGTTAGGAAAGAGGCCTGGTATTTCTTATGTTAGCTGAATGCGGTAGGCCGCAATGATTTATTTCGTTAGAAGTTTTAGGCCACAGTAAATTGTAAAAGTTAAAGGATGCGAAGTATTTCTTCATCTCATGATCTCACCGCAGGTGCAAGGACAGTTGGTTCGTTAGTAGAAAAGGTCTTTGTCTAAGAGTTGAATTATGGAGAAAGCCAGACATGGGAGTGCATTGGAATGTGCCAATCGCAACTGCTCGGGCCGACGGTGTCTGGGACTCAAGACCAAGCTGATGGACGATGGAAGATGGACAGCATGGGACGGAAAAGTACTGGAAGAAGACCTGATCGAGGAGGTGTGCCAGAGGGCGTGTTCTATGTTTTGGGGTTTCGTATTAGGGACAGCGCCCCGAGGGTTGAGCAGTCGAGAGTAGGACAGCTGAGCAGACAGAGTAGCTCATAGACAGAGAGAAGAGTTGGGCGAGGAGCTTGAAGGGGACTTTAGATCGAACTCTCACTAAGTGAAGACTTCTTAGGGAGTTTCACTTCTGACACCTTTCCATGATTTCTTGGGTCTCAAGGGAACGCTAAGTAGGGATGCCATCTAGCATAGAGTAGGGACAGAGATGCTTTGGTTTAATGATTCCTAATATCGACATTGGCTTTGTAGTTATCTACCTCATTTTTTTTTTTTTTTGGAAAGCATAGGCCGTATTTATTTACAAAAACAAGAAACAATGAATGCTTTCAAATGTACAATGTTTTGATTAAAATCATCAGAATCACAATAAGACATCTAAGATATTTAAAGACAAACAACCTCTGCAAATATAACAACTATTAGAAAGTAACGCAGAATCATGAAAAGAGAACTGAACAGAAATCCCAAAGTGGTTGTATGTCTAGCAAATGTTTTATGGTAAAAAACCCAAGGTAGCCTGCTGCTGTAAAGGCACTGTTGCAAGGAGGAATATCCCTGAACTGGCAGGGTATCCCAAATATGCAAAAAATAAAAGAAAGGATACCATACTTTTAAATCCTTGATTTGCCAAAGACTGGAGCAGATCCTAGGACATAAGGAAACTTCCTGATCATTAGTAATGCAACATGTCTTTCTCTCTTCTTTTTTGAGCATCCAAGATGTACCTGGTTTAACATAAACCCACCATAAAACGTCATTTTTTTCAGCGCTTCAGGATGTTAACGCATTCCCTACCTCAATGTGGTTGGGAAGGTGTTTACATCTACTGAACACCACTTTTTTTTTTTAACCTTTATTATTCACAGTTGCATCATCATATAGTGTACATGCACCATCCATGGTGTCAAATCAGTTATGCAATAGGTAGGTGCTTTTCAAACAATATGACACAGCCATTCAGCCGACAACCCGGGGGTCCGGCGGCGTTGTACATGGTGGCATTGCTGTAGTCCTTTGGACGCGCACCTTAGCAAGTGGTAGGTCTATTTTGTTGTTTGTGTGTGTTTGGTGTTCCTGATTCGCAGTGTTGGCAGCAGGGATGGTGTTGCGTCTCAGCCCGCACCGCGGCCACCGCCCAGGCCCCATCTAAAGTTGTGCAGAGCATCATTATTGGTAGTTATCTACCTCATGCTTCTAGAATTTGTACTTCTGTTTATATTTAGTCGTATGCGGATTCTTCGTAGAGTAGCATTTGTGTTAGTGCCCATTTACCTGTTGTGCCTTGTATTGAGGTGCCTTTATCTGCAGATGTTTATGTTGATTATAAAATCCCGAGAACACTAGAGATTGGGTCTCGAGTCCTTAATTACGTCAAATTGTGGAAAGACTCTCTGATAATTGTGTTTGCTCCCTCCACGCTATTGGGCAGGTAAAAAGGTTCACTCGGCCAGAGTGGGTTCTTGGAGATAACGGTAAACAAGAAAATTGGGCCCCAGAAGTTGGTAGCAGAGACGGATGGTTACTTCCGATAGCGAGGGACGATTAGATTAAGATAAGTGATCCTTGAGACCCATATAAGATAAGTGATGGTGAATCATCAGATGATGAGCAGCAGACGACGGCAGACAGTGAACATAGACGGCGAGTAGCAGTGCGGCAGGAAGCGGCAGTTCTTGGAGTGAGTATGAATAGGATGAGATGTTGTAGATTGCGGTGTTGATTTGTTGTGTGATGTCTTGCGGAGTCAGAGTAAATGTTGAGTGATTGTGAGATCAGGCTGTGAGCGCGCGCAGCCCGGGAATTGTGGTGTAGAAGACACCCGTGGTAGATTTTGTTGACCACCCAAAGGAGATGGAGAGGTACCATCGATCACCTGGACCGAGATAGGGGGAGCAAATGTGTGAGTGCATGACAACTCGACGCTGGTCGTGGGTTGCTGTATGTGGATTTGAGTATTTGTAACCTATCAGAGGCGATCTGTCTGGTCGGACGGGGACAGACAGTTGCCAACCGAGGTCAACAATCTCAAGAGGCTGTGGACGGACAGCCAGAGAAGTAACTTGTTTGGGACAAACGGTTATTTCAGCGTATGAATGGGACGAACGAAGGCGTGAGACATAAGCGTAAAAGACAGGGAACTGCTGCGAACGAAGGAAGGTGACGTCAGAGAGTGCCGCGCTGTGATAGGCCGGTTGCTGTTAGTCGCGCTGTTATTGGAAGGTTTGACACCAAGAAGTAAAACAGTGAGTGGAATCGAATTTTGTTAATCAGTGTTTTAAGGTTTTTCGAGAAATGTGTAGGGGCGACAAACATGTGGCTACTCGGGAGGGAGAAGAGGATCCTCCTGAGGATACACCAGCACATTATATGGCAAAGAATGTGGGATTGCATACGATAATTTGGCTTGAGAATTGGCATAAAATGACACAAGGTGAAGGGGAATCAGCATTCCCGAGGTATGGCTCGTTTAGGCTAGCAGTGCTGTACCAGTTGAAATCTGTGATGGCAGGGTTACGACCTATGCCAAGGCCAACACAGTTCGAAGCACTACATGCGTGGATTAGAGCAGCGCATGATAGGGATAGAGGAAGGAATCAGGAGAGGGTGAAAAAGTCGATCAGAGCTTACCAGGATGCCAGATGGGACGCAGCGGAGAAAAGGTGGAGAGTGCAGGCGATAGAAGGAGATAGACTGTACCCCGTGCTGATCACATCGGAGGGGGTAAAGAATGTAAGGTCAGAGGAAGAGGATAAGAGTGAGATAGAGGATGATTTAATGGAAAGATTGTTGGCAGAGAGACCACCTCCGTATAATCCAGAGGTCCCAGAAGGGACATTGATTTAGATAGAAGACACCAGAGGAGTAACAATCCATCCAGAGATGAGAGTAGAAGGAAGACTCTCGATAGGAACTGAGGGTACAAGGAGCCCGTCTGAGGCAAGCGTAAAGGTCGAAAGAGATGCGAGGTTACTGGATGCCTTTAAAGTACCGGTTACCATTGGACCCATTGTTTCGATTTACCACCCAGATACAGAGGAGGGCGAAAACTCAGAACAGACAACCGAAGAGGTTAGGAGAGAGGTCGCGGAAAGTGGCCTAGCGGGTGCAATGGTCCGGACTCCGAATCCTATAGAATGGAGTACACCATTGCCAGCTATGTCAGATTCCTCTAGGGGACAAGGAGAACAGAGAACAGAGAGATCGAGGTCTCTGAGAGAGTCGGAATCAGATTTACGATCATGGGTACCACCCTTGAGGGTTCAAGACCCCAGAGTAAGGATAGCAGAGAGAGAGCAGGTCATTTTCGGAGATCGATCCTCTCCAAGGGACAGATCGGAAGAAGGGAGGTCGCAGGACCAGGAATGCGAGGACGACGGTAGAGGAAGGGTGGTATGTCGAGAGGTGTTGAGAGGAGCCCTAGGGGCCGGGATGATAGATGTAGTAAGGTTAAAGGCAGAAGTGGACGAGATAATAAGTGGAAGCTTACCCCTTGAGAGAGTGGTAACATATGGACCAGATGAATTACTCTTTGTAGCGAAGGATGTGACTCGGAAAGCACGAGTTGCACATGAAAAATTGGCAGAATTGACTAGGCGATATGAGATAGTTTTGTCTAAAACTAAAACCTTGCAAGGAAACCATAGGTTGCAGTATAGTGACCAGGAATTGGAGGAGAAAAGGGTCGTTGGATTGAAGGCCAATAGCAGAGAGTTGATCCTAGCCATGCGGATATGGATGACCCTCGATAAATGGGAAGAAAAATGGTCCAGGAAGAAAAGCTCTAGGGGAATAATAGGAGGGACCCCACCTCCGGGTGGAGGGCAGGTAAAGATACGAAACTTCCCTTTGAGGGAAGTGCAGAATGGAGGATATGTGCATGTACCCTGGAGCAGGGGTGATTTGGCGGCGTTTACGAATGATTTTCCCCGGCTTAGGGAGAAGCCCACAGAGTGGTACAAGCAGGTTGATCGCTTTGTAAAGATCTCAAAGGTATTGTGGATTGACCTGAATACCTTATTTGATATTGTAGTTCCGGGAGATTTGTGGGCAGCATGCAAGATTGCCGTTGATTGGCCGACTTACGAGCCTGAGAGAAACTCATACACAAATGGCCCTTCACCAGCAGTAATGAGGATGTATGATCGAGTGATCGCCTGGTTGAAGGAGAAAGTTTCACCCCAAGATATCGATTGGGTGAAAATAGATAGGACAGTGCAAGAACCTAAGGAGACGGTACATGAATTTTACGAGAGACTTTTACAGGCTTTTAAGCAGTATAGTGGCCTAGATGTGTTGGAGACTAAGGATATGGGACAGTTCGTCTCAAAGTTTGTGTTGGGATTGAAACCAGAGGTTAGTCTCATGATACAGCAGCATTTGATTTGTTGGCAGAACAAGCCCGTCGATGAAATTTTGCGGTATGCCCGATATTGCACAGATGAGATTGAATCAAAACACAAGAAGATGAAAGATAATTTGCTGCTGGTTCAGATGCAAACCGCTCAGGGACAGCCTAGTGGGGGAGCGTTGGTGAGGAGACAGGGAAATTATCAGGCGGGAAATCAGAATGTTCAGGGGCAAGGAAGACCAAGGCCAATAGACCCTAGAACAGGCATGGATGTGGCGACATTGAAAAAGACTACTGCATGTCATCAGTGTCACCAGGTCGGACATTGGAGACGCAAGTGTCCCCTGAACCCGTGGAACCAGATACAGTCGGAAGGGGAGATAGTTCAGGTCCCTGGGACGGAAGCGATACAGACAGTGACTAGACCTAGAATTGTAAAAGGGGGGACTGGTGTTCCGCAGGTGCAGGTCCCCCAGCCACCCAGAATACAGAATGTACAGCAGGGAGCTCGAACTTATTTGCAAATGCCAATGTTTGAAGTGAGCGAGGAAAGCAAGATTAGTCGGTTGGCATTGAAATGAGATAAGGATTGTATCCTTAGAGCCATTCTAGAGGTGGATCAGAAGGGACCCTTTGTAGAAGCAGACCTTGACGGTCACCCTACAACCTTTTTGGTTGATACGGGGGCTACCAGATCGACTATAAGGTCGGCAGTGGTGCCGAGGTTGGCTCTTTCCGGACAAAGCGTCCAGGTTGTTGGTGTAGCCAATAAGAAACTGATTAGTCCACTGACAGAGCCAATTCCGATCAGGATAGGAAATTTCAGTGACCGACATCAGTTTGTGGTGTGCGATTCCAGTCCGGTTTGTTTACTAGGGAGAGATTTATTGTGCAAGCTCAATTGCACGATTTACTGTACCCCGAAAGGAGTGGAGGTAGAAACGAGAGATGATGATGCGACGTTTAAGGTTGCAAATCAGCGGGTGTGTGTGGAAATGTATCCAGCCTTGACAGTGGAGGAGCTTCCACTGGACTTGAGGGACTCCGTGTCTATTGATGTGTGGGACCTTAGTGGAGAGGAGATTGGTTTAGTCAAGGGAGTAGACCCAGTGAAAATTCAGATTAAACAAAACGTAGAGTTTCCGAGGACACCGCAGTATAAGTTATCTCCTGAAACTATTGCAGGGATTAAACCTGTGATTGAGTCTATGATCAGGCAGGGAATACTAATGGAGATTCTGGGTAGCCCATGTAATTCGCCTATCATGGGACTGCAGAAACCAAGCGGGAAATTTAGGATTGTGCAAGATTTGCGAAAAATAAACGAAATAGTTGTTCCATGTTGTCCAGTGGTACCGAATCCATCTGTGATCCTATTTCAGATTCCATGTGAAGCTGAATGGTTCACAGTGATTGACTTGTGTCAAGCTTTTTTCTCGATTCCCCTACATGAAGAAAGCCGATTTCTTTTTGCATTTCGGCTGGAAAGTCGTGTGTTAACATGGTGTCGTATCCCACAGGGGTATACGGAGAGCCCATCTATCTTTAATCAGATCTTGAAGAAGAACCTTGAGGGTCTGGTGTTGCCACAAAACTCTGTTTTAGTGCAATACATTGACGACCTGCTCGTTGCGTCCGAGACGGAAGACGCCTGCAGAATTGATACTGTTGCTCTGTTGAACTACCTAGGAGAGAATGGTCACAAGGTGTCTCCAAACAAGCTGCAATACTGTTTGAGTGAGGTACAGTATTTGGGGCACCGAATTGAGAAAGGAAAGAGGAAGGTGTCACCAGATCGCATTGATGCGATTCTGAGAATGCCAGTTCCCTCGACTCAGAGGGAAGTCAGAATGTTTCTGGGAATGGTGGGCTATTGCCGCCAGTGGATCCCGAACTTCTCCTTTGAAGCGAAGCCCTTACAGCGGCTGACACGAAAGGATGTGAATGATCCGGTACCATGGGACGAAGACTGCTTAAAGTCGTTCTTGAGGCTGAGAGAAGCTTTATGTAGTGCACCAGCTTTGGGAATGCCAGATTATAACAAGGCATTTGCTTTATTCTGTTGTGAAAAGGAAGGTTGCCCATTAGCAGTGTTGACTCAGAGTCACGGAGGTGTCCGTAGACCAGTTGCCTATTTTTCAGCTACTTTAGATCCAGTAGCTTCTGCGTTGCCCGGATGTCTCAGATCCGTTGCTGCAACAGGTGTCAGTATCGAAAGATGTGAGAGCATTGTGATGGGTCATCCGCTTACTGTTCATGTGCTGCATTCTGTGGAATTGTTGATGACTAGGACTAAAACCCAGCACCTCACGAATAATAGGTTGACTCGTTATGAACAAGTTATCCTTGCTGCAGATAATGTGACGCTGAAGAGGTGTTCTGTTTTAAATCCTGCTACATTGTTGCTGATTCCAAATGTAGATGTAGATGAAGATTGTGAGGACCATGATTGTCTCGATGTGACTGAACTATGCACCAAACAGAGACCTGATATTGTCGATGAACCACTCCCCGTTTCAGATGAGACTTTCTTTGTGGACGGTTCATGCTTAAGAGACAGTGTTGGTCAATTGAGAGCAGCGTTTGCTGTGTGCACCATCACAGGGGTGGTGGAAGCCGCTTGTCTAGAAGGAGTATACTCCGCGCAGGTGGCTGAGCTTATTGCTCTGACCCGTGCCTGTTTGGCCGCTGATAAGATCCGTGTAACGATTTACACGGATAGCCAATATGGGTTTGGTGTGGTTAATGATCTCGGACAGCTATGGTCCCAGAGAGGGTTCATGACATCTTCTGGTTCACCCATCAGAAATGGGGACTATGTACGACAATTGTTGGAAGCATTGCAAGGCCCAGATGAAATCGCTGTTGTCAAATGTTCTGCACACACTAAAGGAAATGATTTTGTTTCATTGGGTAATAATTACGCAGATGAAGTTGCTCGATTTTGTGCAGAGCAGGGATGTAATTTTACCGAGAGCTATGTTGTGGAAAGCGAACAGATAACAGATTATGATGTGATGTTAGCTATGGCAGACTCATGGGAGGAACTGAAACAGTTGCAAGATGGAGTCTCTAATCAGGAGCGGGACAGCTGGATAAGAGCTGGATGTGAGAAGGGTGATGTAGATGTATGGGTTTCGAATGATGAATGAGATGTGTTACCAGAATGTTTGTTGAACCCCATGGCGAGGCTGATACATGGTGCTGTGCATCTTGGCAGAGATGCAATGATGCGAGTGTTTCGTCAGACGTGGTACAATCCGAAGTTTCGGGCAGTGGCTGAAGCTGTGTGCCAGAGGTGTGTCACATGTCAACAGATGAATGTAGGAAAGAGGACCTCTGTAACGTTGAGTCACATAGGTAGGTCATGTGGTCCCTTCAATAGGATGCAGCTAGATTTGATTGAAATGCCGAAGTGTAATGGGTTACGGTACATATTAGTCATAGTATGTGTCTTTTCCAGGTGGGTGGAGGCTTACCCGACACGTAGATGTGACACACTCACTGTAGCTAAGTTACTATTGAGGGAATTTAATCCCGAGGTACGGTTTCCCGACCTCTTTTGAATCAGATAGAGGAACGCATTTCCACAGTGAAATCATGAAGCTGCTTTGTGCTGCTTTGAATGTAGATCAAAGATTGCACTGTAGTTACCGACCAGAGGCTTCTGGGATTGTGGAGCAAGTTATGGGACTTTGAAGGCCTGAATGGCAAAGGTGTGTTCTTCGACATCCCTGAAGCGGCCAGATGCATTGCCTTTGGTTCTTATGAGTCTCCGTAGTGTCCCTGATAGGAGGACTGGATTATCGCCCCACGAAATCCTTATGGGAAGGGCGATGCGCTTGCCAGCAATACCTGCTACTGCTTTGATTAATATCACTGATGATATGATACTGGACTATTGTAAAGGCCTGGCTGACGTAGTCCGTTCTGTGTCTCAGCAGGTGCAGACAGCAACGGTTCCAGCTGTAAGTGATCTGTGCCACGACTTGTGCCCAGGAGATTGGGTACTGGTTCGCAAACACGTGCGGAAGAGTTGTCTGGATGCCCGCTGGCGCGGACCATTCCAAGTCATCTTGATCACGAATACAGCAGTGAAGTGTGGAGGACTTCCGAACTGGATACATGCTTCCCATACCCGTAGAGTTCCAGCACCCTTGGAAGAAACAGCCCCTCTCGAGAACGAAAACCCAGCTGAGGTGGCAGAGCCATCTGAGAGGGCAAGTCAAGCTGTAGGGGTTGCTGACACAGCTGGTTGTGCACTAAACCAAGCCGAGAGAGAACGTAAAAGTAATACAGAAGCTGACTCAGAAGCAGAAGAAGAAAGAGCTGCAGAGGGCAGTGCCGAGTCAAATCCTGCAGAAGGAGAAACTAGTGCACAGAGTACCAGTAGGGAGACTGGGGGTGCCACCGAAGCAGAAAGGGTTTGGCCCGTGAATCAAAGACGGGTAAACTTGAGATCGGCACCAAGAACAGATCTCGCCCCAGTTTCTGAAGAATCGGAAGAAGAACAAGGTGACGAAGATCAACCCCAAGGTGCTTTGAGGCGATCGAAAAGGACAAGAGTGCCGTGCCAGAAGTACGCCTCACCAGAGTGGGCTTACTCAGTGACTGATGACAGGTTTACTGGCCACGGGACGGCTGAGATCGATCACACTGGTCAGCAATACTCCGTTTCCGAGAGTGGAAATGTTGTTGAAGATCCCAGGATTGGAGATCGAAGGAATATTGACCATCAATATTCCGAATCCGCCACTGCTGAGCATCATCCGTGGTCTGATTTTGGAAGCGCTGGACTTCCCGACTTTTGCAGTTATCCCAGCTCCCCAAGAACTGACAACCCTTAAACTCGAAATCTTGCAAGGGGTCCTACAGCTGTTTGGACCCACAGTTATTTTGGACTGATTGAAAATTTGGCGTATATAGTTTGAAAAGAAGATAACCTAGGCCCGAGTGGAAGAAGAATAAATTTAGGGATTTCCGTTGGAGAGTAAAGAAGAGATAGGGAAGCCTTCCAGACCGAAAAGATAGGTAATTGGACTTTGCTAGAGGTTCCCCCGGTTAAAGAGAGTAGCTGAACTGAACATTGCTGGATGAGAAAGAGACTTGTGTCAACAGAGACTGTACTGAACATTGAGAACATTCCCAAGATGGCGGAACCTGGAAATACACACCGTAGAGCTAAAATAGTGATAGGCACACTGTTAGGGGTAGTGATAGCTGTTATATTTGCAGTAGTAGTAACTTCATACATGGTGGCCCATAGACAGGAGGGGGAGGTTCAGGGAACACCCACACCTACCACTCCGAGACAGGGAGGGGTCACTGGTAGAGATCAGAGAGCTCAGACGCTTGAGGAGAGTCGTATGTTTCATATAGACTTGTCTCGAGCTGATTTCAAACTCAATGCTTATGCGAAGCTGTTGTATGAGTATGTTGATGCGATGGATGCGAAGGATTGTTATGTGTGCATGCAGTTGACTGCTTCAGTAGACGAAGGTATTAGGTATCATCATCTTCCATTGACATATGGGATTTCTTGTAGCTTATTGCTTAGTTTGTTTTATGACCGAAGACAGTTTGAGTATTTCTTTTCAAATTATGATACAGTACTTCCTGAAGTTCCGGCATACAAGCATTTGAATAAGTATGATTACTACAAGTCAGAAGATAGGCTTCGGAAGTATTTCATACCGACTGTGAAGCTAGATACAGCTTATGCTCATAGACATTATTTGACATGCTGGTTGTCCGAGACAGAAAAGAAGTTCATAGCTCAGATAGAGGATAGATACAGAAAACTGACTCAAACACGGAATACAGGAAATAGTCCAGTGGATTGGACGGATGAGGAGAGATTGCACAAATCTAAGGGAAGTTATGGACCGATTGCATTAGATGAAGTACAGAAGGGGAAGTTGTGTATTGCTCGTCCTCAAACCTATTATGAGAAGGTCCCAGTGGGACAGAGTACGTGTGATCACACTTTTACCATGGAGGACGCTGCTAAGAATTTCTTGCAAACTCCGGTACAGGTGATTCCGACCGTGTACTTTGTATGTGGAAAGAATGCCTATGTGAGATTGCCTGCGAATTGGTATGGTTCATGTTACTTGGCTATCATCTTCCCAAAGATTTATCATGCTGAGGATTTGAAAATGCTAGAGACGGGACGACATTCTAAAGTGCGTAGGGCTGTGAGTGCAGGAGTAGTGATTGGTGATATATATGGAGCGACTATACCCAGCTTGGGTGTGGTCCTGAATGACCTGAAAATAAGAAGGTTGGCGACAGTAGTGGATGAATTGGCAATGAATTCGGCGAGGTCACTGTTGTTGGTGAATGGAGAAATGTTATCGATATGGAATATGGTTTTGCAGAATCGCCTTGCGTTAGACGTGTTATTAGCAAAAGAGGGCGGAGTCTGTAAATTGTTGAAGGTTCAAGAATGTTGCACGTATATTCCAGACAATAGTAAAGATCTGGAGAAATACATTGTCAATATCACCACAATTCACAAAGAGATACAAGATTTGACCGAGGAGAATGTGTGGGAAAAGATTGGTCAAGGATTTGGTCGCGTGGGAACTTGGTTTGCGAACTTGGGAATGGGATTTCTTGGATCTGTGTTGAAGCCTATAATAATTGCCGTGGTATGTGTGATCTGTTTGTGGGGATTCGTCAGAGCGTGGAAATGGTACAGAGGGAATAGAGCCGAAAGAGCCCTTAGAGCGAATGAGCAGAGAATGGCGAGATTGCAGGACCGTCAATATCAGAATCTTAAAAGAATGGAAGGGATCCGACATGGTGGGATGGTAGCGACTGCAGTTTAGATCAGCTTTCATTCCAGGAGGAATGAGAATGATGATGTGATGACAAGTTGTCATCAAAGGAGGGGAACTGATGTAGCGCTTAAAGAGTTTGAAATTTGTAGGGGTGCATCATATTCACTGTTAGTTGGCACCCGCATATAATTAATGCATATTCAGATGTGTTGTGCACAATGTATTAAGCAAATGTATTAGTTATATTGTAACATAGAAGTGTTAGAAATGCGAAACCACATCATGAGTATAGTCGGTGAAATGCATAATGATTCGTTCCGTGTTTAATGCAATGTATTAGGCTATGTGTAACCTGATTGAAGTAACTCATGTAGGTCGTTTATTCATGTATGTGAAAGTAAAAGTACTAATGCTTAGGATGTGATTTAATAGTGTGTTTAACCTGGTAGAGGCCTGAATGCACATATATCGTTAGGAAAGAGGCCTGGTATTTCTTATGTTAGCTGAATGCGGTAGGCCGCAATGATTTATTTCGTTAGAAGTTTTAGGCCGCAGTAAACTGTAAAAGTTAAAGGATGCAAAGTATTTCTTCATCCCATGATCTCACCGCAGGTGCAAGGACAGTTGGTTCGTTAGTAGAAAAGGTCTTTGTCTAAGAGTTGAATTATGGAGAAAGCCAGACATGGGAGTGCATTGGAATGTGCCAATCGCAACTCCTCGGGCCGACGGTGTCTGGGACTCAAGGCCAAGCTGATGGACGATGGAAGATGGATAGCACGGGACGGAAAAGTACTGGAAGAAGACCTGATCGAGGAGGTGTGCCAGAGGGCGTGTTCTATGTTTTGGGGTTTCGTATTAGGGACAGCGCCCCGAGGGTTGAGCAGTCGAGAGTAGGACAGCTGAGCAGACAGAGTAGTTCATAGACAGAGAGAAGAGGTGGGCGAGGAGCTTGAAGGGGACTTTAGATCGAACTCTCACTAAGTGAAGACTTCTTAGGGAGTTTCACTTCTGACACCTTTCCATGATTTCTTGGGTCTCAAGGGAACGCTAAGTAGGGAAGCCATCTAGCATAGAGTAGGGACAGAGATGCTTTGGTTTAATGATTCCTAATATCGACATTGGCTTGGTAGTTATCTACCTCATGCTTCTAGAATTTGTACTTCTGTTTATATTTAGTCGTATGCAGATTCTTCGTAGAGTAGCATTTGTGTTAGTGCCCATTTACCTATTGTGCCTTGTATTGAGGTGCCTTTATCTGCAGATGTTTATGTTGATAATAAAATCCCGAGAACACTAGAGATTGGGTCTCGAGTCCTTAATTACGTCAAATTGTGGAAAGTACTCTCTGGTAATTGTGTTTGCTCCCTCCACGCTATTGGGCAGGTAAAAAGGTTCAATCGGTCAGAGTGGGTTCTTGGAGATAACGGTAAACAAGAAAATTGGGCCCCAGCACATGTATTGTAGACACGCGCCACGCCTCCATGTGAGGCTGCATAAAGAAGGGTTAATATCATCCCTGTACTGAAAAGTCTGTTGAAAATGTGAGTTCTCAAACTTATGCATCACTTAATTTATTCCTTTCATCTGGATCTTGTGGTGCTGCATTTATGATGGAAAATGAAGCGTCAAGTTCCAGAATGCAAGGAAGTAACAGCAGGATAAACTGCTTACATGTGGTATAAAGAAGCAACGCGAGACCTCCTCTGGTGAAAGTCTATGAATGTTGCAGTTTTCATATAAATCCCTTGTTACCGTGACAGGGAGAGAAAGTGTGATGATACACTTCTTTTGGAAGCATTAGCGAAGACCGTCGCGAGGATGAGGCAGTGGACAGCTTTGGTGAGAGTGTGTTCACGCAACTTTGTGTGTTTGTTGCAGCAGTATACCAGTGCTGTTTATTCCTCAAGCTGAGATGAGATGAGAGTTTAGGCCTTTGTATGATCTGGACAGAGAAACAAATATCAGCTATTAAGTGTTGCTTCAAGGCTGCTGCGGAACAGCACGGTTTCTTAGCTGGAGACTGGAAGCTGACCCCTCACTCATTACTGGAGAATTGGTCTTACATAATCTTCGAGTCATTAAGAGGTTTCTGCATCACACTGCTGCGGGATGTTACTTAAGGGCTCTTGCTGTGGTTGGGAACTAAGAGAGGGACTGCTGTGATGGACCCTGTATAGGGAACGTGTTATGGATGTGTCAGCAAGTGGGTCTTAAAATAGCGAGTCAGACTTTTTTAATGGAGGCTTTGCAGAGAGCTCCACTGGCTAACAGAGGTCACGGAGGGGCTTTTCCCTGCAGCTCTCTTGAAGAAGACAGTGAGGATACACTATTACAGTTTATTTTGGATACTTTCCCAATTGCTACACACACAATATACATCTCAGGCACAACTCGTGGCTCTATAAAGCTTACTCTAGAACCTTGCACTTGAAATTAAACATGCTACAATTTATAATAGCACGAGTAACATCCAAGTATCAGTTGGGTGTCACTCAAAATGATATACGTATGATGTAGAGATGCTACACGTAAACGCACTGCAAATACAGAAATGTAACACATAGGCAAGGAAGTACCCAGAAAAAAAAGTCCATCCATCTCCAAACCTAGCCATCCATCATTTCACTCATTCAACCCTCCATCCACCCTGTCACTTATCCATCCAACCTTACCGCTCATCCATGAGTCCACACTTTCACTCCATCCTTTTCCTAATCCATCCATCCTTTTATCTTTTCACCCATCCTTTCACTTACTCATCCATCTACTCATCCATCCATCTATCCATCCATCCATCCATCCATCCATCCATCCACCCACCCACCCATTCACTCATCCTTCCTTTTTGCATCCCTCCACCCTTCCTTTCACTAATCTACCCTTAAATCCACCCTTTCACTTAACTAGCCATCCTTTTGCTCATCCATCCACCGTTCCACTCATCTATTCAGCATTGGGTTGACAGGTCATGCATGATGCACAGTGCCCAGATGTGAGATGACAGTGACATGGCATTGTAGTTTTTTTTGTAGTTTTATATAGCACAAACTCGGCCCAAATTCTTTGGAGCGATACCAATACCATAGCTAAAAGCTCAGACGTTTTTCTTTAGGTATGGTCAGATTTGATGATTTGCCCAGAATCACAGGATTTAGAACCAATGCTAGGACTTGTACCTCATTCCTTACTTCCATTAAACTACTCCATTTGCTGCGACTCCCAGGGTAAGGAGTTTCATCCTCTGTACTTCACAGCAATAGTGTAGCATTGAAGCCAATGGGAGAGGGCCCCCTCCACGCCCTGGCTCTCGCCGCACTGAATAATGACTGCATGCCCAGGAAAGGGGTCCCCATACCTGGACCTTGAAGCCTGATGCAGTGCTTCGATGCCCTGCAGAGTGCTTCTTGCTTAACACTGCCGTGCCATTCCAAATGTTTCTGGCTGCTCGCTCCTCTCCCGACTCACCTCTCCTTACCTGATAATGTCCGGCTGGTCCCTGGAACAAAGGTACCCTTCTGTTACCTGGCAAAGAAAACAGGAAGGGCAGGCAAGGTTTCAGAGCCGGTTTTTAAGAGACCCCTGATGTTGTGACAACTGTTGGCTTTGTTGCTGTCCGCTTACCACTCTCTCTTTGCCTTCCCCCAGGAATGCCACCACCCCCTTGGGACAGGGAGGTAAAGACACCTCAATTAAAAAAACAAAAACTATTTGTGATGTGATCGAACGGGGGAGGGGCCCTGGAGGAGCAGGTGGGCTGCCTGATAATGTGGTATTTCACACAGAAGCTGGCCCCATGTTTCCGACCTGAGCGTGGGGCCTTGGGCAGATGCCCACACTGCCCCTGCCTAGCGCCAGCCTTGATGGGGGAGTTTGGGGTGTTACACCCTCCTAATTAATACATTATCTAATAAATACTTGGGTACAGGCGTTTTCAGTTGAGTATGGTGAGGTGTCTGTAGGATTTCACCTAGGAGTTTTACAAACACACACAGACAAACACACACAATTACACACTCTCGTTTATGTTTTGAAGGTCTCAGGACATGTTGGTTATTTTACAAAATCATGAGTTTTAAGTAACTTAACAATCCACACTTCTCACCCTTTCCACTGCCTCTCGAGCCCCTCCTCATGTCAGGCTTCTCATACAAAATATTTTAACATTAAAAGCCAGCACTATTGTTGGAAAATCTAAACCAAAGTCCCCCCTGCCACCTGTCATACTGACCAGCTACGCCCCTGATAGTACGGTAGGAGGAGAGCATGAGAGTGGGCACCATCCATGCACGATGACTGCGAGTAATATTCAGACAGAAAGGCATGTCAGTTGACCCAAATACAGCCAGTTAGTGCTGGTAGATCTCCAAATTATATATTGGTCCAAGAACTTAACACATGACGCCAGAAAATTGCCATGGCCACAGTTCTCTTCTCACAGGTATGTTTCTAGTTAATCCAAATGAATTACATCACCAGCTTGTAGTTTTCGTCCTCTGCTTGGTCAGATCTCTCTCCCATCCAATGTAGAACAATGTCTGGAAATACGGTTGATGCCATTGCAGGTCCGGTGCTGGAATAAACGTTCCTGCCACCAGTGATGATCAGCAGGTGCTCTTTTTGGTATCCTGTTTTATAAAGAAAATGGTGCCAATGGTGTCTAGAAAGAGAAGGTAATAGTGATAGCCACTGAAGCTACGCAGGAGGGCAGGCTATTGGTTGTTGAGGGACCGAATAGTAAAATACAGTTGGCTTTTTGGAATGACCATCATGCATGCAATTAATCGCCAACACAACGTATCACCCATATACACTTGATTACTTGATTTATTATTCTGTGGCTTGACCATTCTAGTTGCACTACCAGATAACCATTAATATTTCTATTAGTGAAAATGTATTTATCTGCATCAACTGTTGATGTTTATGATGGCATGTTCCAGCCACTACACTATGCCCGTGCATTGCAGTGGTGTTGTTTGCATGTGTTAAATAAGTCTCAAGGTGTACAAGATTGGTGTATCATTCTCCATCTCACCTGCATCAGAGAGGATGAACAGTGGGTGGGTGGTTGTTGGGCGAACTCTATTCCACATTTGAAGAAAAACAACTACCTGTAGTGCACTTTAGGACTCTGGAACAGGACGATGTAGATGCATCACTACTGTTAGACCTGGAATCCTTGAGGTAGTTTGTCCCTAACTTTTTACCTACAGACCTCCTGTTTTGCTGACTTTGTTTTTGCTGGCCTAAGGACTATGCACACTTTACTACTGCAAACCAGTGCTAAAGTGATTGTACTCTTTCCTCAAATCATGGTAACATTGTCTTATACCCAATTGGTATATTTAATTTACTTTTAAGTCCCTACTCAAGTGGTACTACCTGTACCCAGGGCCTGTAAATTGCTACTGTGGGCCTGCTGCACTGATTGTGCCACCCACTTAGGTAGCTCTTTAAACATGTTTCAGGCGTGTCCTTGCATAGCCTGTGGGTGCAGGTTAAACTGCCATTTCGAGCTGACCCAATTAACCTTTTACCAGGTCCAAACTTTCCATTTTAATACATATACGCCACCCCTAAGGTATGACCTGGACAGCCCCAAGGACAAGGTGCCGTATATTTAAAAAGTTGGACATGTGCTTTTAAGTTTTACATGTTCTGATAGTGAAAAACTCTTACATTTTTTTTCACTTCTGCAAGGCCTATCTGTCCTATAGGATAACACTGGAGTTGCCTTATTACATTTTATGTCTCATTTGTAAATGGGAAGAGTTAACCAAATTAATGTTTGATGTCTTTGGAATCCTAATTTAATATCCTAACTAATGGTGAAGTCAGATTTTAAATTACAATTCTGAAAATGCTACTTTTAGAAAGTTGGCATTTTGTTGCCTTAGCCATTTGGTGACTGCGGCCTGTCTCTGGGTCGCATGACTGGGAGTGGGTGACAGCTCGACTTTGTGTATTTCTCCTGGACAACCACACACAATGGTAGATTAGGTGTGACTGGATGGGCCATCACTGCCAGGATGGGAGGCAGGAGCTGGGCACAGCCCCACTTATACTTGAATAGGCTGTGTCCTGCCTCCACACAAAGGCAGGACATCAGTGAACTTTAAAGGCATGCCTCTAGAAGCTTCTCATCACTTCAAAGGCACAACTGTATATACATGAAAAAAGCACCCCACACAGCAACTCTTCAGTACACTTGTGCACCTGCAGATACTCTGCCAGGAAGAAGGACTGCTGTGCTGCTACAAGGAATTCCACTCTGTTGGACCTGCAACTCCATCTTGAACCCAGGACCCCAGAGTGACTCAAAGGGCTAGTCTGCTGGCCTCCTCATCTGAGCCTCAGAGACATAAGACTCCCCAACCAGTTCCTTGACCTGTCTTCAGTGTGGTCATTATCCCTAAATGGTGCATTTCAGGTCCTTGACCCTTGGTATGGCTCACTGTTCTTTAACTAAAATTTTTGGGGCCTGTTCGCACCTGAACCACGTTGCTCACACCGAAGATCAGTGTGAACCGCCACCATCCGTTCTCTTCGCACATCAGCATTAGACAGCCCATGGGGAACTGCCAACGTGAAGCTCCAGGCTGCCCGCCCGCAACACCTGGCCTGCTCTTCTCGCTACACCGAACACCACCAGCGACGCTGTTCTTGGTCACTGCAACCCTTTACAATGTGAACAGGACTCTTGGCACAAAACTTGAGAAGGTGAAACTTCAGCTGGACCAACCTGTGACATTATGCAACCTGTGCTCCATTACGGTCAGCATGAACTTTTGATTTTCATCTGATCCAACGTGATCAGATAGACGCGGTTGAGGCTTTACACTTTTAAGCAATATTTTATAGTTTACTCTTTAAAAATTCATAACTCCGGCTCTACTGATTGGATTTTTGTTGTTTAATTTTCTTTTATTTATTACATTTTCCTCTATTTTTCTAACCTTGTATGGGATCTTTTTGTGTGGTGGTTGCACTGTTTTACTCTTTGGAGTATTGCAGAAATACTTTACACATTCCTTCTATGTTAAGCTTCACTGCTCTGGGCTAAACTACCATGCCATGTGGTGAGAACAGATTAATTTGGGGTTTGCTTGTGCCTTATCCTGATTAGGATTGTGGTTGCTGCTTGACCAGGGTTCACACCCTATTCAACGAGTAACCCAATTTCTAAAAATCACATTGACAATTCTCCTCCATCTCTATTTCTCCTGCTGTGTGCTCTGTGTGCCTTCTCCACTCCTGCCCATACTGCCTCTCCCTGTGGTATACTTGGTTGCACCTGGACCTGCTCACGAGCTGTCAACAAGATGCTGCTGAGACCTTTATCAGGAGGTTCCACTGCCTCTATGCCATGCAGATCTGTGAAGGGGCATAGGTCCTTTGCTGTTGCTCGTTGAGCCAATTTCTGGTATTGCCCTTAGGCAGGAATAGACAATGCCAGGGTAACACATGGGTGGGATGTTGTTATTGTCTCATGGGCTTTCGTCTGCTCTGTCCTGGCCTGCGCCAGTGTTGCTGACAATACTTCAACATTTCCTCTGATCATTATGTAAAATATAGTTCAGCAGCTGCTGACTACAAACATCTGGTCTTTTCTCCTGCCTGATGTTCGGAGACTTTGGTGTAAGTTTTTGGGTGTTTTTATGCTGTAACAGGGGAGAGTCGTTTTTAAAAGAACAAATTATGGTTGAGGTACATGTTAGCGAAGGTGTATGTGTTTGTAAACTGATTACGGATGTGGAGGCGTGAATGTGTTTCTTCCGCACTAGCCCTCATTAATTGTCTTTTCCCAATGCATATGACCTTACACTGCACCATATTGCTGGCTGCAGGAATGATTGGATGTGTACTGGTTTAAATTCAAAATAAAGAATTAAAATAACCAATTCATGGTAGATAAACTAACTGGACACACACAGTCTGTTGAGAGTCTGAAAACTCTCACTGCCACTCCCACTCACAGGTTTACTCTTGCTCATTCCATTTTCTGTGCTCTCAGCTTACACTGTGGATCGCCATTCAGTACCTAAACTCATACACAGTGAAGGCAGGAACAGCCTGTGTAGGTATGAGTAGTGAGGTGGTGGGGCGGGTGGGGGGATGTTTGACAAACGACGCTTAGAGAAAATTAAATTAATAATGAATTTTCCCTCGTAATCTGTCGAATCCGCTCCGGACCCCACCCCGCCGCTCTTACCTACACGGGGTGCACATGAGCGAAGGTAAGTCCTCCCATTCCATGCTGATCAGATGGGAGTTGCAAAACCTTTCTCTAGTAGGGTCGGAAGTACGGCCTACGCCTCTTGTGTGCCTCCCTTCTCATGGAGGCCAATTATAGGGCCTAACCATCACATTAACAGACCCTTTACATGGCATGACCTTTAAAATGATTTGGCATGGCCTTATTTTGATTCAAGGCTCAAGTTGCTAGGGCTGTACTTAGAATCGTAAATCAGCCATTCAAGGTCAGAGAAGGTCGCGGTAAAGGCCATGTTGAAATAACGTCTTGTTGATGAGCGAGACCTGTCACTGTAAAGGTTGACGATGTGGTCACACACATCCTTTCCGCTGCTGTGGAAATACACAGATGGATAATGTGCAACTTTTGTTTTCACATGATGGTCCTCATCTATAGGGAGATATCTTGGTTGCCCTGTGAGAATTTCATGATAGATCGCAGTAACACACCCACACATCCATGAGCAAGAAATCATATTCTGTTCTTGTGGATTACTGACTAACACATAGTGAGTTCAGATTCCCATGTATTCTGCATCCTGATCAGTAGCTATTTAATGACCTACTCGTTGGCCAACCAGACTCCTCCCCATCCCCTTAAAATCTATCATCTTGCTGCAGCATGGTTTGCATCTTGTCAGTTCCCACATCATGGCCACCTGCATCATCTGCAAGGACCAGGCCCATTAACACCATATGACAGCGCATGCATCTCAGGTGGAACCTGCGGAACATGATGCCAGCACCCCTTCTGCCTAGAAATACCAAAATGCATAAAAGAAAAGACTCCAAGGCAACCTTGTAATTTGTTGCCTCAAGACTTTAGAACTTACTTCCACACTTGTTAATAGCTTCAAACCAATTGGCTTCTCACATAAGACAGTACGTTCCTATGTCGACCTGTTTATAACAGTTTGTGAGGATTCCAATGATTGCCAGGTAGACGGATACGAATATGATAAAAAGAAAGCCCCACGGAGACAGGCAGATGTAATCTGTTGTCACTGCCCAAAGCACTCCAATAAAATACGTAGACGAATCCGTTTGGCACAAAAATAAAAAAGCCCCACATAGAAAAGTCAACGGGCAAATGTTATTTGTAACGCCCCTATGTCCACTAAGTGTCCTAAACAGTTTCCAAAAATTCAAAGAGTCACGTGTATTGCACTGTGGCCCATATTCACTCTGATAGGATACGAAGATTCCTCAGCGCCGCGGCTGCAACTTTCTATCTCTGCCGTGTTCCCAGTGCAATACACGCGACTCTTTGAATTTTTGGAAACTGTTTAGGACACTTAGTGGACATAGAGGCGTTACAAATAACATTTGCAGTTGACTTTTCTCTGTGTTTTTTTTTAATTTTTGTGCCAAACGGATTGGTCTACCGGAATTGTATTGGAGTGCTTTGGACTGTGACAACAGATTACATCTGCCTGTCTCCGTGGGGCTTTTTTTATCATATTCGGATCCGTCTACCTGGCAATCATTGGAATCCTCACAAACTGTTATAAACAGGTCGACATAGGAACGTACTCCAGTAACTCCACTGCTCCCGGTCAGCAAGAGAATCACCTTAAAGCTCCTCACAAATGTCTACAAAGCTCTCCACAACATAGAACCAGTGTATCTGAAACACCGCCTTGCTTTCCACGTACCCACCAGATAACTCTGTGTCGCCCATCGCGCCCTAGCCTCCGTCCGCAGGATCCCCAAAACCAGAACCGGAGGAACTTCCTTCTCCTACCTCACCGCCAAGACCTAGAACACCCTGCCCCTCCACCTCAGGCAATCCACATCGCTGACCCAATTCAAGAAGGACCTCAAGATCCTCGAGGATGCCGGCTGCGCAAAGGCAGTGAAAATAGCACATCACTCTATCAAGGTCAACCCCCACCCTCTCCCTTATAATCCACGTGTGAAACCGCGGACGTGGTTCGCACCGACTATTGTATTATATCCAAGGAATACGGTTACATTGCTAACCCCCTGCTGCTCGCCCAGAAGCAGGTTTTCCATAGCCGCCTACGCGTCCAATATTTCAAATCTCATTAGCCATTAGCACTGATTGGAGGCAATTGTTTTCAGGCATGTTAGTTCAAATGTCCTAATGATAATCCCAATATTTGGTAAAAGGATCGAAACGCCGTTGACTTAATGAGTATTATTTATGTGTAACGGCGTCCTACTTCATTCTTGTTTGTACTATTGGAATGTGCAAGATACAAACAAGCCAATTTGCCTGAGCCTTTTCTGTTTCTCCATTTTGTATCTTTTGTTTGTTTTGTATGTCCAGTAGCATACAGGCTTGTGTCCCACTTTATGGTTTTGTCTGAATTTTTGAATATTAAAAATAACCCTGTCCGGCTGGACAGTTTCAAATATATGTCTGATTTTGAGTCTATATTCATCCATGTTTTTTGTCCATTGCCCTTGTTTATGGACCACTGTTTCTTAAACTAGTTTTTATCTGCCAACATCTGTAATTCCCCAGAATCCGGATTACTAGAGGACAAGTAATGAGCCCCACAGAGACCTGGTCAAGATGAGTGAGGACCCTTCTCTCATGGTGAGGAGTGAGCAGAACACGATGCAGACCTTTGGGCGGAAGAGATCAATGTGTCACAGCTGTAAATACCCAGGTTCATCCTTCTCTGCACAAGGTGGGAAATACTAAATGGCCACCATGGACCGGTCTCAGAACACGGCTACACTTCCACCTGCCAAGATGTGTATTGTAATATATAAATTACAAAGAAGTCATAATGTTTAGTACACTAATCAGATGATAAATGATAGAAATAAAAAAAGTTCTGTTTCATCTGCCTCACATCAAGCTAGTATGCTATTTTCCTATATAGGGACGCTCACTGGAATTGTGCTGCCATCCATGCCTTGTACCCTGTAATTATGGCTTTGCCACACTTGCTACATAATCGACCATTTACTGATAATTTACGTATTAAAATGTTTCCAGTTCAAACGCAGAAGTAGGGCCTCTTCTGTATCAATTTGTGTTAAAGTGTAAGCACAGCAAGGAGATAATACCACAGAATATGCTGCATGTTACCACAGAACTTCACCTTTCTTTGCCGCATAATTCAGCCATATTGCCACAAAATGGCAGCCTCCATTGTTGCAGTAATTCCAGTGGCCATGATTATAGTTTGGAGGAAAGCTATATGATGCAGGCTGTATTGAAGATGTTTGATTACAAATCCGCCATTTTGAAAGAGTGTGCTCTACAGCTTCCATAAGGGATGTCTGTACAATGCAAAGTCCAACCTAAAATAAAATATGACATTAAATGTTTTCCCCTGTGTTATTTTTAAGGTTATCATTGTGTTTATTGACTGGCGAGCCACAGGCTGTTTCCCTTACGGAATGTGTTCAGGCAGGACAAGGCTGGTGGGAAGACTGACTGTCCTCTGCTTCTGGGAGGGATGGAATGCTCAGGTTTGTGAGTTGGTTTAACTCCATCTTTGCAGACGCCAATATTCACTACGAACAGTGTCTTTGAAAGTAAGCTCTTTTGGGCTGGGTTGACACTCCTTGGTGATTTTGCTTCCATGCATAACGAGCTTTCTCTACTTGACATTAGATGCTTCACCGAGAGACAGGTCGTATCTGATACAACTATTTGTTTAAGTAAGACATGTGTTTTCTTTCAGTGCTTTTTCATGGTTTACTGAAATTGGATTGCACGCCTATTTCTAAAGCATTGTAAGAAAGGTGCTACTTTAAAGTGAGTGAACAAACACGAGGAACTCATGTGTACATGTGTGCCTGTCATGTAGTGTGTGAGCCTTTTGTTCTCTGAGGCAGATTATCTGGTAGTCATGCATTCTTCCAGCTGTTTTTTCTCCTTTTTGACTGACAGGGATTGTTGCAATCCACTAAGTGAAATCTTGAATGAGGTGCTTGACATCACGCCTGAGACACTATGGATGAATGCCTCAGCCCTGCCTGCTAGCTATACTTTCATGTCGTATACAAACACAAAGGCACACAGTTATTGCTTTGAGACATCACCTCACTTGGGTGGGCTAAATTAGAACTACGCTGCCCCTGACATTTTCTGTTTCAAATTGTTACACTACTCTCTCTCCCTGAGCTAAGCAGTGCCTGCCGGAAGCGGGCTTTGATTCACATTTCCATAGTCAGATCAGTGTCTCCAATCTGGGTATAGTCTTGCATACAAGCCACAGCAGGAGAGGATCCCTTTGCAGAGTCATGCATGGATGCTATTCAGCTAATCTCTTACATTTGCTGCAAGTGCTTTTTATAATAACTACATCTTCTCTGCACTACCGTCTGTGCATCATCGAGGTTTCGCATCAAATTATATGCTCTCCAATGGGATTAGAACATTTTCATATAAATGTTTTGAGTATAGATGTTTTCTAGAATTCTTCATGTGATTCCATTACAGAGTGTGACATCTGACAGCAATAAAATGATTACAAAGTATAACAACTGTTTTACAAATGTGTGTGTCTGAAGACTTGTCAATGTTTTGCCTCCAGCCATTACTGCTCTTTGTAGGGTCCTATCTCTGTATATTTTATTTCCCTTGTTTTTTATTTAGCCAATACACTGCTTTACAACGAAGCAACCTTGTACATGAGGTTACCTTCCCTTAAGCGTGGCCTGAGCTGTGTTAATCTCAAGGGAAGTTCATGAAGCTAATACCAGGTTAAGAGGAAGAGGCAGTTTTCTGGTCTGGATCACAAAACGAGGGCTGAGTACATCCCAGAGCTCCACTGCTGCACAGAAATCCAAACTGGTAGAGCATAAAATGCAGCAAATTGATTTTTATTTGAAGTGAATGTGAAACTTGTATTTCAGCTTGGAACCTTTAAAAGACAATTCAGAATATAGACAAAAACAGTGCAGTTCGAGGGATAGCAGCACCACTTTCATATATTCAAATAATGTCTTGTTGTAGTAGGACGTCTCCACCAGATGAAAACTATTTTAGTGGCATTAGCAATTCAGTTCTTGGCAGGAAGCCACAGTGCGCTGCAGAGTTTGTGCCTCCTCAACGAGTACTTGCATTTTACTGACTGCAATGCGTGTCCTTTTACAAATTGCATCCTGATCTTTTCTTTGAAACCTGAGTGTGTAGCCCAGTCCTATTGGGTGAAATACGCCTCCCGGTCAGATGGCATCCCATTTCAAAGTCTAGGGCTGGGCAGGTGCAAGCTCTCTATCACCTGGGTGGAAGGATTAGGATGGAGACAGCCAGTGTTGGAACATCAGCATTAACCAGAGGTGCAACTAGAGCCAAATTTCGGGGGGGAGAAAAAATTTCGGGGGGGGCTAATTCTTCAAGCAAGAGGCAGAGTGGAGCTGCAGGGGCTCTAAGAAGGGGTGAAAAACAACAAAGCCTCATTAACAAGCAAATGGTCTGTAGTACTCGGGTGCGGCTGTGTGTGTGCCCAGGAAGCTGTCTCAGCCCGCCTGCCACACACGACGGGGGGACACCACATGCTGCAACGCTTTCAACTCACATCGCAACTGCGACGGTTGCCCCGACTGACTCGCATCGGCGCATTGACCGCAACAAGAAAGGTACTGTCTCCGAGTCTGTCAATGCTTTAGCTGACCCGTATCGACGCGGTTCGCTGGAATTGTTAGACCCTCTCGTGTTCAGTATCGTGGTAGTCCCGGACAGAGCTACCGAGTCTGAGGAACTGTGTTTCAATGTTATTCCTGCAATTTAAAGGTTATTTTGCACAGTTACTATTTTTTAGAGTATTGTATGTCGGATTTTGATAGTATCTGGTCTTGTTGGTTTAGATAAAGTTTTGCTTATTTTTCTAAACTGGGATGGTGTCCATTTGTAGTGTTTTCACTGTGTTACTGTATGCATGCACAAATGCTTTACACACTGCCTCTGAGATAAGCCTATCTGCTCATGCTAAGCTACCAAGGGGGTGAGCAGGGGTTATTTTAGAAGTGCATCCCCCTTACCCTGACTAGGAAGAAGAGCCCCTACTTGGACAAAGGTACCTACCTCTGCCAACTAGAGACCCCCATTTCTAACATTAGTGGTCAGCGGTGAGGGTCTGGACTTGCATTTGTGCCTTACATACAGTGATTGGTGTACACTACTAGCATTGTGCAGACCATTACGCAACCACTTATTATTACTGAATTTTTCTTTTTGGATTTTCTGCAACTTAGAAGCTGCCAAATATTTCATCATGAGCAAGCCCGGATCCATTGCATCTATTGATATTGAATTTGAAGAGGATAGGGTGGAAACCTACACTGTGTCTCAGCTTAAAGCCATCTGCAAGAAATTTAAAATCTCTGTGAAAGGCCTCACCAGAAAGGATGAATACCAAAAGGCTCTTAGGGTCTGGTTGAAATCAAGAAATGCCAGTGGGCAGGATGAGGAGCCTCTGGTGGAGGTAGAGAATTATGGATGGTCAGCAGGAAGGGCTGTTGAATCTGCCAAGGGGGGGATCCCTTCCAAAGATGGCAGCAGTGTCTCTTCGAGAGGTCTGTCTACAGAGGAGTTGGAGGACAGAGAAAAAAATTGGGTGCATGAGAGGGAGCTTGTTAAGCTCAGGCTGGGGAAAAAAGTGACATGGAGAGTCAGAAATTGGAGTTAGAAAAGCAGGAATTGGCCATAGAGGAAAACTATATGCTTTTAGAGCATGAGAGAGGATTGAGGGAGCTAGATCTGAAAGCAAAAAGTATAGAGTCCAATCCCCATGGTGGCAGCGCACCATCAATGCCTGGAGAAGGGAGAGTGTACATCCCCAAGGAGGTAATTAAGTATTTCACAAAGGAGGAAGATATTGGTCAGTGGTTTAAGGCCTATGAGGTAGCAATGAGGTCCTACAGAGTACTTGAGAGAGACTGGGGAGCGGTTTGTGGAACTGCTTTGTCGCTGAAGGGAGGAACACATTGCTAGCATTGCCCACTGATCAGCTGTCTTCTGCTCCTATGAAGGAAGCTTTGATAGCTAGGTCTGATTTGATACCAGAGTTGTACAGGCAGAAGTTGAGGGCCTGTAAGAAGCTGGAGTCAAGAACTTGGGTGGAGTGTGTGTCCTATTTTTGCAGAGCACTGGATGGATGGGTTAAGGGTAGTCAGGTGAATGATTTTCAGGGGCTCTATAGTTTGATTGCATGGGAGCACTTATTGGATAATTGCTTTCCAGAGCTACGCCAGCACTTGATTGACAGTGGGCTGACTGACCCCAGGAATATTGCTGTGTAGGTGGACCGCTGGATCAGTAACAGGGTCCAAAAAGGTTGTGTGGAAGACTCCGTCAAAGGTGGGCAGGGTCCCCAGCAGAAGAGTGGGGGAGATAAGGGTAAACAGAAGGAGTTCCAAAAAGGGTTCCAAAGTGATCCCCCAGGGAACTAAGGGAAGGGTTCTCAGCCTCCCACTGAAAAGAAGCCAAGGATCCCTACAGGTAAGCCTGATCAGAAGGGCCCCAGGACATGTTTTGCTTGTGGCTACGTGGGCCACTTCATAGGGGAACCCTAGGTGTCCCAAGAAAGCCCCTACTTCACCCACTGGTGCACCGCCCGGGAGATGGCTAGTGTAGCCTTAGGGGAGGAGTCGGTGCCCAAGAGGGGTAGGGTCCCGCAGAAATGACCCTGGTCTCTTTAGGAGACAATGAGATGGTCCCAAGTGCTCATCTGCCTGATAACACTAAAAAATACAGGCAGTGGGTGACCATCAATGGCCATAGTGTGGAAGCTCAGAGGGACACTAGAGCCAGTCTGACAGCTGTCAGTTGTTGGCTAGTGTCTGAGGAGCAGGTGGTCCCCAACACAATCTACCCACTAGCTGCAGCAGACAACTCTGAGTGCCTCTGCAAAGTGGCACAGATTCCCTTTGAGTGGGGGGTGGTCTCAGGTACCTGAAGAGTAGCTGTGAGGCCAGCCATGCCTGTTGACTGTCTACTAGTTAACGATTTGGAGAGCTCCCCGTGGGAAAAGGTGGAGCAGAAGTCTAATTTGGAGATGTTGGGTCTGCCTGAGTGGAGGTGTGTGACCACTCGGTCTATGGCAGCATGTAAGGGCAATCAAGAGGAACTGGAGCCTGAAACAGTGGCCCAGGTGCCTGCCAGAAAAAGTAGAGTTATGGGGTGTGGGAAACCGGCCCCTGAAGTATCCACAGTCCTGGAGGAGACAAACCTTGAGAGGGATGCCCTGAAGCCTGCAGGAGAGCAAGTGGCCGAACTAGGGGACTTGACTGAGCTGACCCATTGGCAGCAGGAAGGGGCCCCCTCCAGGGAAGAATTTGCCAGGAGCAGCAGAAGAGCCCTTATTTGTTGGTTTGCCGCAGCAGGCTGCAAATCAGGCAGCAGATGATCAGTCTGGATCACATTGGATTTACTGGGAGAGTGGTCTCCTGTATAGTGAGCCTAAGGTTGGTGAGCCAAGGTCAGTGCTTCAGAGCCTTCCTGCTGGGTCTGGCTCATGATGTGCCTTTGGCAAGGCATTTGGGGCAAGACAAGACCTTTCGAAAGGCTTGTCACTCACTTTTACTGGCCCCAAATGCGCAATCACTCTGACACGCATTGTAGGTCTTGCCAGACGTGCCAGGCAAGTGGTAAGAGTGGGAAAAAGTGCAAGGCTCCTCTCCAACTTTTCCCTGTAGTCAGCTCCCCCTTTGAAAGGGTGGGTATTGACATTGTGGGGCCTCTGAATCCCAAGACAGATATGGGCAACAGGTTCAATTTGGTCTTGGTGGATCATGCCAGCCAGTACCCGGGAACTATCCCTCTCCGGACTGTGACGTCCTTCGTGGTGGATCGTCCATTGATGGGGATTTTCTCCTGTGTAGGGTTCTCAGAGAGATGGTGTCCGACCGGGGTACCAACTTCATAGCCAAGTATATGAAGTGAAGTCCATGTGGCAGGAGTGTAGTGTTACCTACAAGTTCACCACTCCTTACCACCCCTAAGGTAATGGGCTGGTTGAGAGATTCAACCGGACCCTGAAGGGCATGATTATGGGTCTTGGTGAACCCATGAGATGTAAGTGGTGATGTCTGCCTGACATGTCTGTTGTTTGCTTACAGGGAGGTACCACAGAAGTCCTTATGGTTCAGTCCCCTTGAACTCCTGTATGGGCATCCTGTAGGAGGATCTCTGAGTCTGGCCAAAGAAGGCTGATAGAAAGCTTCCATTAAACCTCCCCAGGATGTATATAGCTACATGCTGGCCTTCAGGAACCAGACTAAGTGCTTCAGGCAACTCGCTCAGGCAAATCTGGAAGTCAGCCAGGGAGAGAGGAAACGGTGGTATGATCAGAATGCCACTCTGATCGAGTTTCAGCCCATTCAGAAAGTGTGGGTCATGGCCCCAGAGGAGCCTTGTGCACTCCAGGACAAGTAGACTGAGCCATTTGAGGTGTTGGAGCGCAAGAGTGAGAATCCAACTGATAGACGACGACTACTGGAAGTGACCAAATCATATCAGACATTGATGGAGTGCCTCAGATTCATGCGTTACTGGGAATACATCACATAGCAACATGGAGAGGGGGACAGGACAGGACGTCTTTTGACTGTTAAAGTTGGGTACTTCCCAGAAACCCTTTGGCACTATCAGTCTACCCACCAGTCAAATTGCCACGATGCAGGGGGAAATTAAAGCATCCTTTGTGGAGTATTACCAAACTCTATTCACGGCTCCACAAGTATCCCACCACATCCGCATAGCTCAATTCTTGGGCACCATACAGATTCAGAGTAGCACAGGCTCCCAGAAAGCAGCACTGAATGTGGAGTTAGAATTACAGAAGGTGCAAATGGTTATTGACCAATTGGTGAAGGGGAAGACACCAGGGATGGACAGGCTCCACTGGATGTCTGATCCTACCACAGCCTTTACCCATTACCCACGGACAATAAAATACTAGAAAAGATCAAAACGAACTGTGGGCATCCTTATATACCAAGGGCTTATACACCAGGATCAATGTGGGTTTGTCCCAAGATGTAATACTCACATGAATATCCGCAGATTGATACACATTTTGAACAAGCTGGTGAGTCAGCTGGAGTACCCATAGGAAATTGCTCTTGACATTGAAAATACCTTTAACACTTTATTGTGGCCATACTTGATCAAAGTGCTAGATATCATGAGGATTAGAAGGTAATTTCCTAAAATGTCTCCATCTATTATATACTGTACTCCTTGCCTGGGTTCACACGGGGAAGGATTACTCGGATAGGTGGCCGCTATGTAGAGGCCCCTGTCTCCAATATTGTTTGTTTTAGCCCTGGAACCTCTAACATGTATGACACGTGCTAGAGACCCATAGTGGGAAATACCAATAAATGGAATGCATCATGCAGCAACATGGTATGCAGATGATGCACTTCTGTTTCTCAGATTGTCCCTCAGCTGGAGCAGCTGCTATTGAATTTTGGGGAACTGTCTGGGACCTTAGACATGGTCTTGGTTAAAGGTGTTGCTTGAATATGGCACAATCTTCCATTCTGGCCACGTTTCCCACTTTCACCTTTAGGGTGGGTGGCCATTATAAAAATTATCATTTTACCTCGTCTTTTATATTTCTTTATGGGACTACCCCTGCAGCTATCTGGATGTTTTTTCTGGGAGCTGCATTCAGTGTTATCCTAACTGATTTGGGGAACCCAGCACTGGTGCATAGCTATTGACAAGGCAATGTATCCTTTGGATGTAGGAGAAATGGGGGTTCCCAAACTGGAAACATACTACATGGCTGCCGGGTTAGTGTGGTTGGCTAGATGGCTCACAATGGGGATAGACCCTGAAAGAAGGGACATTGAGTGGATCCTGGGGGAGATACACCTTCTACAGATGCTATACTCTAGAGGTAGGAACCGATGCCCTTATCCACGGACATTGCGGGTCATAGGGTCCTGCAGGCACAAGTACTTAAGGAGACTAGGACCGTGACTCTTATATTCCCTGAATCTACAAGTATGAAGTACCCCTGGCCAGATGGACATTGCAGTAAACCACGCTGCTCAGGCATGGGACCAGGCTGGGGTGTCACAATGGGTGACCATATACGCAAACAGTCAGCTCTCATGTTTGAGGAGCTGGAGAACATTTTTTGGCCAGTTCTTGACTACCTTATTGACATGTATGCACGGGGCTCTGGCACTGGCATACTATGGGAATATGTCTGCACTGAGGGCCAAGTGGGAGTGCAAGCTGGGAGAGGATCTCTCTGATAAAGACTGGGGGTGCATGCTGGAATGCATTAAAACAGTGAATCGTTGCTCCTGTTTCAAATATACACTACTAAATTATAGTCACTGTACCTGTATGTCACACGCGAGACTGGCTAATGTGTACCCAATGCTCTCTGCAGAGTGCCCTAGATGTTGGGCTTCCCCGGCATAGTTCTTCCATATGGTTTGGGATTGCCCTCACATTCGCACATACTGGTCCACCCTTATTGATGTACTAACGAAATTGATGGATGGTCGCTTTCTTCCACCATGACAGTATGCCTGCTGGGACGGTTCTTGAGACCGGAGAAGGCCAAGCACACCTCCAGGTTTATAGATCTGATTTTGCTCCTGGGGAAGCAGACTATAGATATGCAATGGAAGACACAGACACCCCCAACAGTGGTGCCCTGGCTCCAGGACTTGATCAAATGGATCACAGCCAAAATTAGTGTCCTGGCATGCATATACAGGCATGCCGGGCAGGATTCACCACCACTGAATGGGATACTTTTTCTCTGCAGCCAAGCTAAAATGGACAGACTCCTTCTCTGAGGTCCAGTCGCTCCAATTATGCACTCCATTCAGCGGGGCATTGGGGTTGAACTAAACGGACCTGATTATGGGCCAGTACCCAGCCCATCGGACCCTTAAAGCTAGTTACATACCAGCTACCAGGTTGGATAGATGTGAAAGAAGGGGCGCAGAGGGTTGATGACATCTTGAACCCAAATTGCTACTTTTTGACTGATGTAGGAACTGGAAGTGGGTAAAAGACTGTGTAGTGCGAGAGGAGAATTATGAGACAGATGATGTGCCATTGTTTATAGAGGATGTAGATAATATGGACAAGGACATGACTACAGTCTATACATTTGCAGTACACATGTGTTTTGATTCATTGATGCATGAGATTCTTGAAGATGCAGAAAACGTGGCCAGAATATAATCTGTACAGAAGAATACTGCTGACTGTCATGTTGTAACTGTTACGAACTGCACTGTACAATACACTGTGAAGACATGAATAAAGAGATATAATAAAAAACAAAAAATGGTGCACCTAAATCTCCCGCTGGAGATATCAAGCAATTTTCAGTATCAGTCCAAGATAAGGGATGCCTGCATTAATCAACTGTTTATTGCATTTGTTGGAGAGTTCACAAGGTAAATCCCTTTGACTAGCTGAATATGTTAATAGTTAAAAATGTAAAGACCCTTTTATGGTGTTTGTCATAGAGTTGATAATGAAAAACACCTTCCTTTTGTATGTTCATTTTAAATTTCCGGTTGCATTTGCAGAGGGTTTACTATTTTCCCTCCTCAGTGAAGCTGTCAGAAAGTTCATATTGTAAAACACTTTTTTATTTGTCAGTGTTGACATTGCCTTCGTATTGCATTTGCCAAAGGCTCCACAATATAAAACTCCTTCCTATGGCAAGTAGTTTAAAATGTAAAACCTCTTCCTATTGTATTTTTAAAATCCGATTTAAGGTGTCCCAGCCCATTCGGTAGTTGCTGATCCCCAAATGTGTCAATAGCGGTCTTTCTCCTTTGGTGTCCTGGAGTTTCTCTACCTTGGACCCTCCAACTGTAGATCAAGTATCACGTTTGCTACGTGAATCTCAGGATAATAAGGCACAGCAGTTCACAATTGACTCAGTGAGGTAATGTAGGTTAGAAATTCAAAACTCAGCAACACACCAAAATAACCTTAAATCTTTTTGCAGCCAGAGTTTCTTTAAAAAGGAAAAGTACTATAATGAACATAGAACTAAATACTATGCACAAAATTAGATTAAGTTGCAAATTGAAACCCTTCCTAAAAGGACTCTAGAGCACAAATCGTGTACCCCAACAAAATATCACAGGGGGCTACTAACCTGGTACATCTAGTCTGTTCAGATTATCTGTATGGTCCCAGGTGACAAATTGCGCACCAATGTGGTGTAACTTTCAAACAGAGAGGAGCCCTTACATGGGCTAATTTAAACACCTTGAGCTTTTCACAGTCAGCAAGGTTAGGCCTATAGGCTTTGTCAAATTATTGACTATGTAAAATAAGAAGCTTACTGCCTTTGTCACTAGATTTGAAAAGTGATACCATAAGCATATTGAGATATAACTTGCCATGTGGTCTCGTCGTAAGAAGACCCCTCAAACATTTTAGGCACATTCAAATTTGACACATTGATATAAATATAAAGACTTATATGTATCTGCCAAGCATTTACTGTCAGCATACCTAATAAGACACATATACAATAAACACATTCCGATTTTTTTTGTCTGAGAGTTGACAACATAAACTCCATCCCCCATATTGTATTTGTCATAATTCAAAATGTATGCCTCGGGTGGAAGGGGGGACTACGAGCCGATGAAGATGGCAGCGGTGTAAAGAGCTCCGCAAGTTAAACCCCCCCCCCCCCCCCCCCGGCGTATATCCGCGAAACCAATCAATCCAAATCACAGAAGGGAACAGAACAGACTACCATGAGGCGAGCGGTGGTCTGGTGTTCAGTGAAAATCGTCTCCTGAACACTGTGCAAACCCAAGAACCGAGGCGCTGACAAGGCCACAGGAGCCAAGGGATGGCGAAGCTCATGCAGCCACGCTGAGTAACAACGGAAGTGAGGGCCGGGAGTCTGGTGAGGGGAGGAGAACGACAGCCGACCAAGCTACAAGTGTGCGCAGTGGAACCCAGCTGTCCTCAGCAAAAATAAGCGCCGCTCAGAGGTAACTTGCGCAAGCCAAACAGACATAACCAATTGAAAAGGCTGCAGGGACGTGCCGCCATAACGTCCCAACAAAGGTCCACGACGGAGGCATTGGGCAGAGGGGAAGTAATGGACCGGGGAGTGGCTACACACTCCACAAAGGAAAAACCCACACAGCAGGATTGTGATACCAGTTGAGGCCTAAATCACTCTGGGACATTTTCTAATCAAGTGACAAATGCTCTCAGGTGCCTCCAGTGGTAGCAGGCCTTTGGGCTGGGCCTCAACCCTAGGGAGAACACCGACAGGCCGCGTGGGGGTCAGTGACCAGCATCCCATGGTCAGGTGGTGGATAATACCCTCTGGGGAAGTGGGACCGGCCTTGCGGTGGGGTTCAGTTGGTGCACCCTCCCTCCCCATTGGTGGTATGACCAAACAATGTCAGGAAATAGAGGGGCAAGAAATACGCACCAGACCAAAAAGGACAAATATGCCTCCTCGAAAACCACAGAGACGGAGGGAGCAGGGAAGGCCGAATCACAGAATGCAGCGGGACAAGGAGCTGTGGACCCCTACCTAAAAGATATTATGGATGCCATCACTTCTGTACGTGCATCGCTCGAAAGTAGGATGGACTCAATAAAAACAGAGGTAACACTACTTTGAGCGGATATACAGAAAATGAAGCAAAAGTCAAAACTATGGATACAGTCACAACGGATCTCAGCCATAGCTCCAAAACAATGCAGCAGCAAATCAAAGATCTCCAAGCAGCGAGTAAGATGATGGAAAATAAACTAGACGATTATGAAGGGAGATCTCAAAGGAATAATGTTCGAATAATCGGAGTATCTGAGCGGGCGAAGGGACCTACACCTGATCTCTTTGTGGAAGAACTAATCACTAAGCGCCTCCAACGTTAAACGCTTTCAAACTTCTTTTCAGTGGAAAGAACGCATCGAGTCCCGTGTGATAGGCCAAAAACTTCCTTAGCATTTGGTCTTTCCTATGCTTGTTGCCATTTTCCCTGACCATTCTCCATCCCTCAAGCCATTCCTGTCCTTATACGTACCCCCAGGCCTGCAGGTGTCGACTTTTAAAGATCTGGGGGACCTATTGCTTACTCTCCGCACAAGATTATTGTTAATGGGTGGAGACTTTAACTCAATAGTCTCGGGCCAAATGGACTGCCATCCGCCAAGGGAAGTCCCATCTTCAAGAACACAAATTCGTGACTTTATGGAAGCTATGGGACTGGTTGACACATGGCGCACTCTTCACCCAGTAGATACCCAATTCACGCATCACTCAGGTGCCCATCAGTCTTTTTCCAGATTAGATTAAATAATTGTGCCAGCAGGACAGATGGGGCAAATCACAGTGGTCCGACACATGGCAAGAGGCATCTCTGACCATTCCCCAATATGGGCCCGGGTCCAAGCGGGACGACAACAGTCAGGAAGAGTAGCACCGATAAATCCCTGGTTTTTGAAAAAACACAGTCAATTAAAGCCTCACTGACAAAAGAAATTGAATTGTACTTCCAGGAAAACGAGGGGTCGGTAGAGTCAGCACAATCATTATGAGAGGCCTTCAAAACAGTAATTAGGGGCAACGTAATCTCCCAGATAGCTGGGACCCGAAAAGAGAAAGCCATTAAACTCGTCGGATTGGAAGAGAAAATACTCTGACTGGAGGAGGAGGTATGGGGAGAGGGTGAAGCTGACGTAAAGCATAGGTTGAAGATAACAATCAAAGCGTATAGAAATTTAGTCACAGAGGCGGCGCGGGCATAACATAGAGCCACACAATATAGGATGTATGAAATAGGGGACAAGGCAGGGAAGCTGTTGCCATGATTAGACAGAAGAGAACAGGCCAACAGACTAGTGGCTGAGCTTAGAACTGAGTCTGGGCAACACTTGACAGAACCACAGGAAATTGCGCTGGGGTTTGCCGATTATTTTCAAAATATATATATAAATCTCACACCTACTCCACAGAAGAGGAGGCAAGTGCCCTTCTCTCAGATATATCCCTCCCCACACTCTCCGGAGAGGAATCCTCTAACTTGGCCGAAGAACTCACACAGTCTGAGGTGAAGCCCAGGTATACAAGGATTGCAGTCAGGGAAGGCAATGGGTCCTACCGGAATACGCATTGAACAATACAAGTTTGCACTTAGTAAGATAGCACCGTATCTCACTATTATGTCCCTCGAAAGTCGGGAAAGAAGGATGCCCCTGGCAGAACAGAGGCTAGCTACAATAGTGGTCATACATAAGAATGGCAGGCCCAAAAATAAATGCGCTTCCTATAGGCTGATATCGTTGATCAACACGGAGACCAAAATCTTGGCCAAACTGCTGACCGCTCATCTCCTGGGGGTAGTCACGAAGCTTGTGCATCCAGACCAGTCTGACTTTATGCCATCAAGAAACACCTCACTTAATCTCCGGTGCCTTCATGATGTCATGGGAAGAATAGAAACGTTGAGAGTGGATGCAGTGGTGATGTCACTAGACGTCACCATGGTGTTCGATACAATCAAATGGCCCTATATGTTCGTGGTTGTTAAGAAAATGGGCTTAGGCCCCAACTTTATCAGATGGGTGGGACTCCTGTATAGAGAGCCATTGGCGCAGGTGGTGGTAAATAACACCAAGTCAAATGTGTTCACGTTAGAGAGAGGAACCAGACAAGGATATCCCCTCTCCCCGCTTCTCTTTTCATTGCTGCTGGAACCCCTCGCGAAATGGATAAGAAGGGAGCCAATCATGAGGGGATTGCGGTGGGCAGAGGACTGGGAGGACCGAATCTCCCAGTATGCAGATGATATACTATTATACCTGGCATCACCAAAACCCTCTATAAATAGGGTATTGCATATTTTCACAAATTTTGGCAAATACTCCGGTTATAAAATAAACTGGTCCAAGTCAGTCATCTATGTATTAAGGGATGACTTTCCCAGGTTGCCCAAAGGACAAAGCCGAAAGCAGGGTTTAAATACCTTGGCATTTACATCACCAAAGATCCCGCCAAATATTATGAACACAACCTTCTCCCCCCTCTGCAAAGGCTCAAGAGTGATGTTCAACATTGGGGATCCCTCCCTCTGTCCCTACTGGGGCGCGCTGCATTATTCAAGATGATGGCACTACCACGATTCTTATATATACTGCAAAATTCTCCGGATCCAATACACGCAGACTATTTAAAAAACATAGAGAGCATGCAGAGAGAAATGATGTGGGAGGGGAAGCCAGCATGAATAGCGATTCAAAAGCTAATAAGGGGATGGTATGACGGCGGCATAGGGCTTCCTGATGTCAAAAGATATTATTAGGTGGCGCAGTTAGCGCCCATCAACCAATGTATATATAGAACACATGATGACCCAGGCTATGGAATGGATAGGTGGCTTCTCCCGAAAGGGAATTACTCTAGAGTGCTCCACACATATCTGGCCAAAACACAGTTAACAGGCCCCACAAAGCATACAGTGCAAATATGGCACACAGTGAATAAAAGTATGGGATGGGGCGGGAAAATAACGCAAGCAACCCCCTTATGGGACTCGGATAAGTTGAGCAACCTGAGACACTCAAAAGGCTTCGGGCCTGGGACTTGATCGGAATTTCCCATATGGATGACCTGTGGAAAAAAAGGTGGGATGACTACTTTTGCCCAGTTGCAAAAAGAACATGAAATGTCCGAGACAGAAAAATTTAGATATTTACAAACCCAGCAAGCGCTTCAAGCAGCTATCCCATCAGGTCAGTCATTCCCCGAGTCCTCCCTACTTGAAGATAGGATTCTGGAAGAATTCATGCCCAAGAAAGCGATTTCATTGGTATATGAGAAACTGATTAATAACATGCCTCACCCTCTCCTACAGCTTCGCAGACACTGGGAGAAAAACACGGAGACACTAGAAGATGATGAATGGCAGGAGGCTCTGTCGTCCCCCAAAGAAGGGGCATTCTCGTCAAGGCTACGATTAGTTCAGCTTAAAGTGCTACATAAAGTATACTTAGCAAGTACTGCTCTAGTCAAGATGTGGTATATGGAGGATCCCAGGTGTAGTAGAGGATGCGGCCAGGAAGGAACCTTTAGCCATACTGTATGGGAATGTATATGTATCCAGCGGTATTGGACAAGGGTAGCCCAATGTACTGCAAATGTGCTGAACAAACTAATAGAGCCCAAGATAAAATTGTGTCTTTTAAACATATTGGATCCCAGTGACCTCGTAGAAAAGGAGGACACTTGGGTTGCCCTAGGGATGATGGTGGCTAAGAGAAATATAGCTAAGTTATGGGGGGCGCTCGAATCACCTACAATGAATGCCTGGAAAACTGACATGGATTAGTGCATGGTAATGGAAAAGACGGTGTACGAGGATGTCCCAAAAAATGGTCCACTATATGGCACAAATGGAACACATATAGAGGAAATATTTGTGAACCCCCCCAGGCAACAAGGCACCCTGCATTAGACGTGGAGTTATAATTGTATTATGTACTTAGATAGGCCCACAGAATAATGTAATGTGAGTACTGCACCGTAGGGCCACAGTATTGTTTTGAACTGTATCTGCAACGACTTTGAGATGTCATCAATAAAAAGATTTTTTTTTTAAACGTATGCCTCTTCCTATGATGTTTATAGTGGTGTTCACAATGTTAAATTATATTGTATGTGTCAAAGGATGAATGTAAAACCGGTTCCTTTTGCATTTGTCAGAGGGTCAAATTGTAAAGCCTCTGTTCAAGTTGTTTAATAATGAATGTACAATGATAGCATAAATAATGTTTGGGGTCTATGTTTAAAATAGCTGTATCAGTTCTGAGTAATGGAATTATTTCTTTGGAAGATTAACAAAATTATTTTAAAATCAAATGCTTGTATAGAAGATCACCATGTGGGTGGTGACATAGACCCTCTTTTTGTACCCCTTCTTGCAACTCTTTTTTCTGGTGATCACATACATACCACAGAAAGCAGCTCTGTCAAGCCAGCGCTACAAACAGTGTTTGTTAGAGATTGTAATGAAAACTCTTGCCTACTACCGGTACTGAAAATGGAAAACAAGCATTTGCAATGCAATAGGTCTCCCATTTGCGAGAGTTTAAGCATTGAAAACGACAATACATTTTTTTTATGTTTTCAAAACCAACTCATAAATAAAAGACATTTTCATTTACAATGGCAATAGATCGAACTCTCACAAATGGGAGACCTATTGCATTGACCTGTATCATACTAGCTGCCTTGTGGCAACTTCTGTGTCAGACAGATGGACATTTTCTATACCCTGATGGATATTCTGCACTTTTACCACCAGCTAAAGTTTATCCCGTTATTCCACTCCCAATATGTCCAGAGTGCAACTGTAATATGAATTGCACTGTTAATTGAAGCTGCCCCTGTGCTGCACATGTTCAATATGTCCAAGGTCACACGGGATGCAACGCATCAGATAGGGCAAACTGAGAGTGTGCGTGAGAGAGGCGAGTCCGAGCGAGAGAGCGTGTTAAACAGTGTCTCTGAGAGAAAGGAGCACGTCTGAAAGCATGTGTGAGAGAGAAATGTGTGAGAGAAATATCTGCGTGAGAGAACTTGGGTACGTGTGTTTGAGAGAACGTGTGCGTGAGAATGTGTGTGATAGACAACGTGAGAAAAAGTTCAAAATGTCTGTATGAGAAAATGTGTGTGTGTGTGTGTGTGTGTGTGTGTGAGACACAGGGGGTTTAGAGGTTGAGAGGTGAAATTGGTAATAGTGCAGCTGGATATTTTCAAAGTGTAACCAGAAGTGTACAGCCCATGCAGAACCCGCGGAAACTCCCCACCACGAGCATGTACCCCAACATGCTACTAAGTCACCCCCACTACACCTGCCCCCACACAATTGAGTTGTAAACTCTACTCCTTGCTTTACAATGTGTGGCAGTAACTGGTCGTTGGCACCGTTCCTCGGGTCTCAGCCGGTGTGCCACGTCTTTCGTATGAAAGTAATGCCACCCGTAGGGGCAGATTCTGAGCGCCCCCTGTAGGTCACCTCCGTCAGCACTTCACGAGACGGGGTGCAGACGCAGGCAGCAAAGACAAACGTGCACAGACAGTACAGCAAAGGGGCCTTGTGATTGAATGGAACATAATATTATCACGGGGATTGATATTAAAAATAAGTAGAAAGCTTAGGGTTTTGAAGTGAAAAATAGAGGAAACACATGGAAAAAAGAAAGAAACAATAAGCGATCTGAAGAAACGGCGAGAAAGAAAAAATTGTAAAATAAACAAGCACATGGAGCAGTGCACACGCCGGGCACTCAGAAGTAACCGCGTATTAAACACATGGAGATAGAGGGAGCTGAGAGGGTTGAAATGGTGCCCCACGGATGATGCTTGTGGCGTGCCACCACATGCAAAGAAGCACCCCCCCACGTGCACCCTAAAGCCTTCTTGTGCACTAATGTGTGTGCACTCCTCTATTTGTCATGCCACACGTAGGGCATAGATGGGAGGAGGGAGAGGGAACAAAGGAGGAAGCCTGCTTCCAAGCAGATTTCTTCAATTAAAGCAGCGCTAGCTTCGCGGGCGTCAGAGCAGTGGGGGAGGAAGGGTGTGTAATGGAGTGTCTTTTAACCCCTTCAGCGCGGCGTGGATTTCCGCGCGGTGCTGAAGGTTCTGAGCGCGGGCGGGGCCATGACGGAGCGGTTCCGTCATGCGCACAGCGCAACCGACGCTCATGACGGAACCTTAAAAGATAGAGCGCAATGATAAACAAGCATCATGTAAACAGAAAACAGATCAACAGCACAAGATGAATCAGCGTGTACGTACAAGTAATGCGGACAGCATACTGTTGTCGTCAGGAATCACACTGAAGCTGGTAACATTTCTTGACAGGTTTATTCTTTCAGCACATAGACGCAGCGTCCCTCACGCCTCAAGCAGCCGCCAACTGACAAACTGCAGAGGTCGCGAGGAACACCAGCAACAATAGAACCTTGGTACATTAAGAATTCTACAGAGGCACGCGGTCAGAGCGCGAGGCAAATCATAACATACCCCCCTTTGTTCTACACGCAGGTAGAATAAAACACTGGAGAGCGGAAGGCAGAGATAGGGATGGAAGAGAGGAGGAGGAGGAGGAGGAGGAGAGAGAGGGACCAAGGGAGGCAAAGAGGTGAGAGCAGGTGGCTAGCAAACGCAGGTAGCTGGCAAAAGGGAAAAGGGCTAACCCACTAGGAAATCCTGTAAGTGGTGAGGGGGCCCTTTGACCCGTAAGGGTCTTAGACAATGTTGACTGGTCTGTGAAGGATTTACATCTTGGTTTTCAATACTTTGACTCAGGCGCACACCTAAGTTGTCACCACTGGGACCAGGTGCACGCATATCTTTACAAGAGCGAGAACTGTTCACTAATTGATCATCATGCGCCAACATATATCCTGAACAAGTATCTCTACCCTCCTTAGTCCTGGGTGGATTGTCTCGTGAGCAGTACTTGGCTACTCTATGTAGATTCCACTTCTCTCCATTTGTCAAAACGACATGCCACTGGTGAACTTCTTTAACCTGGAAAGGTCCACGGACTTTACACACACCCTTAACCCAATGACCAGATCTGACTTTCACCCAATCTCCAGCCTGGAGACTGGTGTGGGACATTGACTGAGTGTGAACGAGAGTGGGTGCAGAAGTGGATTCAGATGCATCTCTCACACACACACACTCTTCCCTTCCAATAACTCTCTGCCCAAGAGGGTCCAAGTTTGGTGGAGGGTTTCCTTTCACGCATGGCAACAAAAGGAACAACACCGGTCGTGGTATTCTCGGTGGTGCGTTAAGCCACACCAGTTCATTCAAGGTCTCATCAACGTCTAGGTTACTGGTGAGAGCAAGACCTATGGCACCTTTAATCATGCGGTTTGCTCTCTCCACAATACCATTGGACTGGGGATTATAAAGCGAAGTGAGGGAATGTTAGATCCCACAATAGCGCAAGAATTCACCCATAACACCAGAAGTCAGCTGTGTGCCATTGACTGTAATAAGAACATTGGGATAGCCTTCTTCTTTAAAAATGCAGCGTAACACTTTTATGGTGACTCTAGTGGTTATTTCGGGAAGAAGGTGCACAATCAGCCATCTGGAGTGAACATCCATGATGACTATTCCAAATTTCTTACTGGGATGAACTCCTGGCATGGGTCCAATGAAGTCAAGGCAAATACTATGCCAAATCACACCTGGATCATGAATGGAACCTGGGACAGACTGTGCTCCAATCTTTAACCTTTTCTCACACTCCCTGCACCCGCTGCACCTTTCAACCCAATCGACCACTTCACCATCCATTCCTGGCCACCAGAACTCGTTCCTCAATCTCTTCTTAGTAATGGTCTGCCCCATGTGTCCTTCACGGGCTATGTCAAATAACCTCTTGCGAATGCTAAGGGGAGGGACGATCTTATCCCCACGCATGATAATCTGGTTTGCAACAATGGATAATTTGTTGATGATAGAATTAAAAGGTCTCACACTACAAGGCAAGGTGCTCTCTCTACGCCCTCCTTTGAGTATGAGGTTGTGGACAGACTTGAGTACCTCATCTTCTGACATAGCACTCGCCCACTCTTTTTTGTTGACCACCCCACGACTCCATTGAACAACATCTTCCACACATGAAATATCCCCTTCTTTTGCACTCTTAGTGACCCCATCCTTATCCACTTTTTCAAACTCTAAAGGCAAACGTGACAAGCAGTCTGCCTGGACATTGCGCCACCCCAAAATGAACTCTATTTGAAAATTGTACTCTTGCAACCTGGAGGCCAGGTGAGCTAGTCTGGCCGATCCTTTTCCTGCTCCACCTGGTGACAACATTTTTAGTAGGGGTTTGTGGTCTGTACAGAGAAGAATCTTACGTACCCAGACATATGTCCTGAAATATTCAATGCCCCAGCTGGCAGCCAAAGTTTCCTTTTCTATCACAGAGTAATGACGTTCAATAGTTGTCAATGTGCGTGAGGCGAAAGCTACAGTTTTTTCACTAGTGTGAAAGAACAGCACCAATACCAGTGTCGCTTGCATCAACTGTGACTATCGTTCTAGCATTAACATCAAATGGTACTAGAATGCCAGCATCACAAATTTCCAGTTTGATGTTTTCAAATCACCTGAGCTGGTCTGCTGCCCATGTAAAGTTCACACCTTTTTTCATAAGTACTTTCAAAGGATCAGTTTTGCTTGCAAAATTTCTGACAAACTTGGAATACTACTCAATTAACCCAAGGAAGGACCGCAATTGATCCTTGTTACAGGGAGTGGGAGCCCCCCTTATGGAAACCAGCGGATCTCTTTTGGGTTTGACACCTTAGCTAGAAAGGGAGTATCCCAAGTACTCCACTTCTGTGACAAGGAAAGCACATTTTTCTCTGCGTAGCGTTAGACCTGACTCAAGAAGTCTGGCAAGGGCTTCTTTCAGGGCCAAGTTGTGACTTTCCTCACTATCACCAAAAACTAGGATATCATCCTGGAAGTAGATGATGTTCTTCATGCCTCTAAACACTTCTTACACCATCCTCTGAAAAACACTAGCAGCAGAGGATAGCCCAAATGGCATCCTGGTGAATTGGAAGATGCCTTCCATGCTTATGAAGGCTGTCAAGTGTTTAGAGGAGTCATGCGACCGTATTTGGTGATAGGCGTGGCGAAGGTCCAACTTTGAAAAAACAATTGCCCCTTGCAACAACAAGATAAGCGCGTTAATTTTGGGCAGGGGAAAGGTGAATAATATTTTGGTTCAAACTCCTCAGGTCAACACAGAAGCGCAAGTTACCATCTGCCTTCTCTGTGATGACCACTGGAGAAACCCAAGGAGAGCACTACACAGGTTCTATGATCCCACTGGATAACATTTCATTTAGCATCTTCTTGACTTCGCTCCTTTCCATGATGGGAACTCTTCTGAGTTTATGCTAGACAGGGATGGCTCCTGACTTAAGATTTATCTCATGGACGTAACCCTCAAGGTTACCAAGTTGGTCTCTGAACACTTTTTTGGCTCTCTCCAAGATGTCCTCAACGGTGAGATCATCTACGACCATGACTTGCTCTATACCATGTGGGTCAATCGTAATATGTAGGTCGTACTGATGGTACCAACCTAAAATGGGGGGCCCAGATTCAGCTACATAAACTTTACCCTTGACCAATCTATTTTTTAAATGAATGCCAGCCAAAATATAACCCAGAATGTCTATCTGTTCTCCTTAATATCCACCTTGGTTTATATCTTTGGGTAACAAGCATACATTAGGCCATTCTCGTTCATATATTCTCTTGGGTACGATGGTGTACAACGACCCTGAATCTACCATAAGATCGACCTTTCTATTAGCAATGACAAATTCTGCATTGGGTCTGTGTCTTCTCTTATTATCAAAACAAGAAGAGTTAATTGTAAGAACTTCTTCATTGTCACCTTTCTCGGTTTGGGAAGGTTCAACACGAAGGATTCTGTCAGGCCCAGGCAAACTTTCACTATGGTGGGTCTCATTGGTCAACAAGGCCACCTTTCCTTTGCTGACATCTCAACACATCTTAGCACAATGACCTCTGCGGCCACACTTCCTACTCTCTTTGCCAATGGCCCAGCAATTTTTAGAATCAGCTGTGTGATATGTGATACCACACTTGCTACACATCCTATTACCCAACTTGCTTGGCTATAGCCTGCTGCCAGAATAGTTTATGTTACCCTTGCCACCAACTCTGGTAGACACAGCCACTTCCCCTTCACCTTCCTCAACATCAGATGTTTCCCCTTCACCATTACTATTCAATTTAGAATCTCTGCGATCCATCTCCTTCATGCAAAACTCTGACTCTTCTACTATTTTTGCTATATCTATGGCATCTTCCGGAGTGGGGTTCATAGCAGCCCACAGCCGTTCTTGAGTCTTTCTACTTCTACATTGCACTATCAGTTGATCCTGTATCATCTCCTCAGCCATGGGACCAAATCTACATTTGAGAGAAAGTTCACACAGCCTTGTGACAAAGTCATCAATTGATTCGCCACTTCTATGTGGCTGCATGTAGAATTTGTTCCTACTCATGACGATATTTGTCTCTTGCGCAAACCTTTTCTCCAACCTTTTCCTTGCCTCTTGATAGACGTCTTCAATGGGTTGGCCACGTTCGTCAGTGACAACCGGAGGTACTTGAAAATGTGTTGTCCCTCTTTATAGAGACTGGTAAGTAAGATCGCTCTTTTCCTGCTTGAGCTAAAATCCTGAGCATCCAACGCCTCTAGATAGTTACCAAAGATGTCGATCCACTTATCCCACTCGATGCTAGGACTACCAGGTTGAGAGAGAAAATGGGGGGGAGAAGAGACTGCTGTGACATCCAAAGCTGTGACATCCATGTTTAAACAGAAGATGAGAAAAGGAAATGTGGTTTGATACTCTTAGAGGTGCCCCCTCTGGCAAAGGTTAAGAATACCACTGGACAGCTGTATGCAACATGTTTGCCAAGACAAAGGCACATGGACACCAGAAAGCTTAACAACAGGTTCCTGTTACACTCACTGTCTGAAAAATGATCAAAAATACCACAAGCGTGACTATTCTGGAAGAATTCACCCAGCTTGACTAAGTTGTGGAATAACACAAGGTATCTGCAAAGGGTGACTGTAGCTTTAAGAGAATGAGCTCCACTAACTCAAGGGTGTGACTGACAGCTGCTCTGTGCTCAATTACACTGGAATTCCTCTCAGCGCTTAAGGGAACCAGCAATGGGTGTCTGTAGTTTTAAGTGCAGGTACTCTGCTCGCGCTGGTGCATCACCCTCAGATTCTGAGGAGTCAATAATTTAAGAATACCTCACAGTGCACACTCCCATTTGACGGGCGGTAACACGTTAACTCCGCTGCTGTCAAAAGATTCCCCAGCTCCAAACGCCGGAACCGTGAACTGCTAGTGCCTGACAGTACAGCATGGAACTCCTTGACAATTCCACAAGCACTCACAGATGTGTCGCGTCGGGGGTCCAGTCACCATTCTTCACACCCCTCAGCACGTAACTCCATTGACAGTGCCTAAAGGAACAACTGTACGCAAAGGCGCTCCCTGCCGTGAGGTAAGGACAGTCACCACGCGTTGGGGTCAGTACTAACACGCTCTTACCCCAGATATGTTCGCCTTGCCTGTACAAAGCACACCGGTGATGCAGCGCGATGGGGTCTCCTGTCCAACATCCACCTCTCAGCTGAGCCGCTAATGCTGCAACTCTACGGTGACAGTGCCAAAGCACACGTAGATTCCTTGCCGCTGACTATGTGCTGTGCTGGCTGAAGATCGTCGCCAATAAAATGTTGTGGTCAGGAATCACACTGAAGCTGGTAACGTTTCTTGACAGGTTTATTCTTTCAGCACATAGACGCAGCGTCCCTCACGCCTCAGCCAGCCGCCAACTGACAAACTGCCGAGGTCACGAGGAACACCAGCAACAATAGAACCTTGGTACATTAAGAATTCTACAGAGGCGTGGGGTCACAGCACGAGGCAAATCATAACACATACCAATGAAGCGGGCACCATGGGGAATCACAAGCAGGAAATAAACCAAGTAGTCCCTAGGGGAAGAACTAACCAGCTACAGCATAAGTAAGCTGTAGTTGGTCGGTGCTGCTTGGCAAAACCGCAAATGATGTAGCGGGACAAATAACCAATAAGGAGCCAGGAAAGAAAAGTAGCAGAGGAGTGAACCAATACCAAGCAGCAGTATAGTGTTTACTCTAGGTCTTGCGACAGGGGTTCGACCTAAAAATAGCTCCGGGATCCCATGCATTGGGAGTAAGGGTTGGAAAGAGTCAGGGGTCAGAGTAACAAAGGGTGAAGTCACGTGGTGCGGAGTCCGACAGTCAACTCATAGATTTATTTTATTTTTAAAACTCTGCCCTACAAAACAAATTGGCAACAAGGACAAATACAATAGTATATCTGTTCTGGATTATTTAATTGGTCACAAACAGACTTTAAATACCTCTTCGGGTTAAGGCACCTGCAGCAGGGATTCCAGCAAGATCGCCTCAAAATGGCAGTAAAATAACGCTGGTGGTTAATGCACTTGCTTGACATATCTGTTTGCATTTAGCTACAGATTTGACTCATCATGACATAGAAGAGAGGGTTATATACAGGGGCATAAATCTGTGCATGGGAGGGAAACAGTTCAGGGGCCCGAGTGAGTCCTATAAATATCTGAAAGCTAGAGGTGAGAGAGCCCCTCGCCACATTCTAGAGGGGGACCCTATTGTTTTGCTTTACAACAGTAGTGTGCCTGCTGGAAAGCTTAGGATGTAACATTTAGGTCACAGATTTATAATTTTATGTAGATGGCTGAATGGGTTACTGCTTGTGTTGTAGATACTCTGGTATTACCCATAGGTACAAATTTCTAATACTATAGCTTACTGAGCAAAATTAATTATAAACCGACACCAAGGCATGATTATTTGAGTAAGCACCTATTGGTAGTGTTATATAGATATTTTTTTGTTATAATTACTCTTATATTCAGAAACTTGCATGTGTATCACTTAACTATAAAGCTTTGAAAAAATAAAATATCTGGCTCAAAATCACACCTTTTTTCTTAAGCACTGAATTGACGCCAAGCTGAGTGCCTCTGATTCCTCAATGGCATTGACAGCAAGGGGGCAGATTTACAAGCCCCTTATGCCACTTTTGCGTCACTTTTCCCATGTTAAAAATGACACAAATGTGGTGCAAGGGCCTTTTAAATAATCCCCAAGGTATTTAGCTCTAGACTGTTTCAAGAAGGATGAAACTCAAACAAAAGGAGTGCTGATGGCTCTTTAAGCAATGCATGTATATTGGGCCCAGCAGCTACTTAAAATAAGAAGCCTTCATCACCCCCCTGGAGGTTGCTGTCCTGGTGTTGGAAGACTGCATAGTGACAGCTGGGGTTGGCCGGATCTGGCTGAATAACAGCTGCTGGACATGTGCTGCTCTTTGCAGCTGGAACGGGTCAAATATTCAGTTTGTGAAATCTTTTGTCTGTTCTAATAGTTGTCTTTTCTTCTTTAGCTTAACACTCTTTCACCCTTTTGGGTAAGTAGTAGGGCAGGTCCCAAAGTCCTAGTAGTGTAAATACTTTACTACTTTGCTACTATTCAACTTCCGGTCTGATTTATTTCATGGTTATGAGTGAGCTCAGATGGCATGGATGTGTTGTAATAATTTTGCAGCTGTCAACTAAAAGCTTGGCGCTGTGTGTTCTACAAATACTAAGTGCTGTTGTATGTGGGTTTTGTTGTCAGAGGGGTTGTTGCGTAAGCTGCTTGGGCTAGGGTTCTGATTGGCTGCTAGGGCTAGGTTTCCTATTGAACTTGGGGATTAGGGCTTTGGTTGGTTGTTAGGGCTAGGGGTGTGATTGGTTAATAGGACCATTGGCTTTATGGTTAAGGGTTAGGGTTCTGATTGGTTAGGGGTATTGCTAGGGTTCCATTGGCCGATAGGGCAATTTTAAGTATTGGGCTCAGGGCATCTCAGCCGGGGTGTCAAGGCTAAGAGCGGAGAGGACAAAGACAGTTGCCTGTCTTGGCTGGGCGGAGAGGACATGGGCAGTTGCCGGTTTGGGTCGGGCCTAGGACCAGAGATACGGCCCAATTTTCACTTACAAGCTACCAACTTAGGTCCTCCACATCCGCCAACATCCAAACACAATATCAGCAAATGCATTCTACACATGTACCACAAGCAAACCTCATACAGATTTCAATGTGTAGTGGACCACTACAATACCCCACAAACCACACCTACACTGAATTCCACCCCAACTACAACACTATGGCACCTGCACTGTCACACAAAACACAACTCTGTCCTATACTACTAACACATCACCAACACAACACAAAGCCACATTATACATAACACCAGCTCTATCCTTCACTTACACCTAACAGATCCCCTTTCATCATGACAAAACCTATACTCAGCCTTCCATCACACCATCCACCAACAACTACCTCCTCTTTTTACCAATTACACACAACCATACAATCCTTACACACCACTCCACCTCTCACATCACCAATACCAGTTATTAAATGTAACACAAACACTCATAACGTTTGCCCATCCACTCTTATACACTACATACTCTTCTCCAAAACACATCACCACCCCGTTCTATTCAAATACCGTTCACCAGCAGTACTGCACATACAAATTGTTCATAGAAAACCCCTACATCAATATCTCCTCTCACTACTCCACAACAACAAAACACACAAATCGCAATGTAGGACTTGGCCCTTTTTGGCGAAAGTTCGCTAAACGTTTTGCTTTACCCCTAGACCTTTTTCTGACATGGTGTTGCCAACTTAGATGCTTTGGACACTTTGCCATTGCTAAACAGTGTCAAAGTGCAAGTGTTCCCTGTATAAAGTGTAATGGTAATTGGTTGTCCATGATTGGTATGATTGCCTTGCTAGTAAAGTCCCTAGTAAAAGGCACTATGTGGGACAGGGCTGGTAATGTAAATGCTACTAGTGGGCCTGCAGCTCTAATTGTGCCACCCACACAAGTAGCCTTAAAAAGGGAACTCAGGCCTGCCATTGCAGTGCCTGCGCGCAGTTTGTTAAACTGCCATGTTGTTCTGACAAGTGCACTCACTTGCCAGACCTTACCCTTCTCTTTTTATGCACATCAGGCACCCCTATGGTAGGCCCAAGGTACCCCCTGGGCAGGGTGCAGTGCATGTGAAAGGTAGGACATGTACTATGTCCTGACAGTGAAATTATCTCCATTTCGTTTTTCACAGTTGAAAGACCATCTTGCCCGTAGGATAGAATGGGAAGGCTGTGTAATATGTTTTCCAGCCTATCTTCCTAAAGGCTTAAGATGGAAAGGTTAGGTTTAGTATGCCTGAACTCCCAATGTAATAACACATCTTTTTATGAAGGTGGTTTTTGCATTGTGTGTTTATATGCTACTCTTTTAGAAGTGGCAGGGTTTTTGTGTTCTAACATTTCTGTGTGTCTCTGCCTGGTTGTGGATTGACTGTCTGGATTTGAAAGCAATAGGATCTGGGGAATGTCTTGACCCAGGGGAGGAGGTGAGACAGCAACAGGCTGACCTGCATTTGGAGTGTAGGGGGAAGAGTAGCCCCTAGAGGTGAAGAGGCCTGGGTTGCTGCTATAAAATGAGTGATTGATAATTCAGACCCCCACTATTCAAAGGAAGAAGGTGTCACTGGCAGGGAGGCACCCAGAACTGGTTTGAACAGGGGTCAGTGCCCCTGAACAGAAAAACTTCAAAGCCATTGAGGGGTATAACTATGAGAGCTGAAGCCCCTGAACTTTGGAGAATGGCTGGATCAAGATTGAACAAGACTGGAGCTACTTCATGGTCAAGAGGAACCTTTGCCAAGGAAGCAGCAACTGAATAGACTGAAGGGAAGGACTGACCCTTGCTGTGTGTTCTGGGGCTGGCCTGCAGTTTGCTGTTTTAACCAAGGAAAGGCTGAAGGGACTTTGCTGTGTGCTGTGTCCCCATGCCTGGAAGGACTTTGCTGTGCTGTGTCCTGAAGTAACTTATCCCCAAGGGCCCCGAGGTGAGCTGGCTCCCTGTTGCAGAAAATCAGGAACACAAAAGTTTCGAGGAGAATCTCAGCGGCACTGTGTGTGCGTGCTTGTTGCAGCCTGAGACCCTCGTAAGTAGTGCCCTGTGATCGTGGGCACATGGAGTCCAAGCGAGGATCACCAACGCTGTGTGCATGTGCTTTTTGCAGCCTGAACCTTTTGTGAGGATTGTCCAGTTATTGTGTGCACCGGAATCCAAGTGAGTCTCACGGCGGTGTGTGCGGGTGCTTTGCGCAGTGGGAGACCTTCGTGAGGATTGCCTTGTATCGTGCACCCGGGATCCAAGTGAGTCTCCATGACGCTGTGTGCGGGTGCTTTGTGCAGCGGAAGACCTTCATGAGGATTGCCTTGTATCGTGCACCCGGGATCCAAATGAGTCTCCACGATGCTGTTTGCGGGTGCTTTGTGCAGCAGGAGACCTTCATGAGGATTGCCTTGTATCATGCACCTGGGATCCAAGTGAGTCTCCACTACTCGGTGTGCGTGTGCTTTGTGCAGCGGGTGGCCTTCATGAGGATTGCCTTGTTATCGTGCACCCGGAGTTAAAGTGAGTCTCAGTGACGATGCATGCGTGTCCATCGTGCAGCCTGGGACCTTTGGGCGGAGTGCCCGGTGATCGTGCACCTGAAGCTCAAGAAAGTCTCAGCGATGCTGTGTGCGTGTGCCCTGTGGCAGCCTGAGTCTTTGTAGCAGTAGCGGCCCGGACCGGCAGCCCCGGAGGAGCTGAGCCGCCGGCCCGAGCCCGCCGTTGCAAGTCCCAAAGATTGCATCAGAGACGTAGAGTAGCTGGACGAGGAGAGGGGAGTGATTTTGTGCCCACCAGGTAACGTGTGTCAACTCCTGGGGCAGGGCGCGGGCTTGGAGGGAGACGCACTCGGCCTCTTTCTCATTTCAGCAGCGCGAGCCTCTGCTTTGGGTTGTATCGTGGCCCGTCTTGCCAAGGGAGTGGCAGTACCGGATCCGGAGTGTGGAGCTGTACTTTTTGTGTTATACCATACCCATGTGGGGGGCAACTGTTGTCAGAGGCTACCTCCGAGTCAGCACGAGTGGCGGAGAGATCGCCAGAGGCACCGTGATCGGTGCCGGAGTGTATTACGGATTACTTTATTACTCTGATTGTCGTATTACACATTGCATTATTTCTGCATAACGAACTACCTGATTAGTGTATGACACATGGCATTATTTCTGAAGAACGAACTACCTGATTAGCGTATTACGCATTGCATTATTCATGCATAAAAAACTACCTGATTAGTGTATTACGCATTGCCTTATTTCTGCATAACAACGAACCTGGTGGTTGTATTACGCATTGCATTATTTTTGCATTGCAAAGTACTTGATTGTTGTGTTACGCATTGCATTATTTTTATATTGCAAAGTGCCTGATTGTTGCGTATGCATTGCATTATTTTTACATTGCAAAAGTGCCTGATTCTAGCATTACGATCTGCATAACATGGTGTTAGGATTACAGTAGACTGTTTAGAAGTGCTCATTAGTATCGCTAGAACTTACAAGTGCTGGCTGGCCTTACAACTGGCCAGAAGGAATATTACAAATACGCATATGTTGGATTTATATTGTGTGGTCTTATTGTATATCTTTTTACATAAAGTTTATACTCAATTTAATAAAACTCGTGTGGAGTTTATTTGTGGTGTCATCATTTGGTTGCTGTGAGAGTGTTTGCAAATATCTTACACATTTGCCTTGAAGATAAGCCAAACTGGGGTGGCGTAGTGGGCAAAAGAAGGATGGATTTAACCCAAATCTTTTGACTGGGGGAGAATGTTTGCATTGTCAACATTCCGTCCATCATTTGTTTGCTATAACACTTTTCTCCCTAAGTGGGATGGGTATGCCCAGACGTGGGTCCCTTGCTCACTGTGCCACTGGATTCAAGCTAGCCTGGCTGAAGAAGGGTGACATACCCTGAAACCGGTCCCAGGATGCTTGTTTCTAGTCCAGGGAGGACCTGACCTGGCAGTTCGGTCTGGACTGTTCCCATGGGGCACAGGGTCAAGACTGATTTGCATATGGCTGGATCCAAACTGGGGTGGCATAGTGGGCAAAAGTAGTATGGATTTAACCCAGATCTTTTGACTGAGGGAGAATGTTTGCATTGTCAGCATTCCGTCCATCATTTGTTTGCTGTAACACTTTTCGCCCTAAGTGGGATGGGTATGCCCAGCCGTGGGTTCCTTGCTCATTGTGCCAATGGATTCAAGCTAGCCTGGCTGAAGAAGGATGACCTACCCTGAAACCAGTTCCAGGATGCTTGTTTCCGGTCCAGGGAGGACCTGGCCTGGAAGTTTGGTCTGGACTGTTCCCATGCGGCACAGGGTCAAGACTGATTTTTATATGGCTGGGTCCAAACTGGGGTGGCGTAGTGGGCAAAAGAAGGATGGATTTAACCCAGATCTTTTGACTGGGGGAGAATGTTTGCATTGTCAGCATTCCGTCCATCTTTTGTTTGCTGTAACACTTGAAGATAAGCCTGGCTGCTCGTGCCAAGCTACCAGGTGGGTGAGCGGGGCTATCTCAAGAGGTGACCTTCCTTTCCCTGACGTGGAACCGCGGGTCCCTATTTGGCCTAAGGTACTTACCTCAGCCAACCAGGAATCCCGGGTCTAACACTCAATATATAATATTCCTTACTCATATATTCCCTTACTATGTAATTATGTATGTATATATATATATATATATATATATTCACTGAAAAAACCATAGGTTTCACACATGTTATAGTTAGAGGAAATTGTACTGATAAAAAACCAGTGAAATTGCCCCGTTATAGTTAGTGCTGGCAACTATAACTCACGCGACCGCAATCCTCTGCTGATGCTAATACTGTATTTAGACACTTATTTGCCCATGTCTTCTTCCATACATTTTTAGCTATACATATATTACAAATATTTTTTTTTCATAAAGACACATATGTCATCAGCAGAAGATTGCGGTCGCGTGAGTTATAGTTGCCAGCACTAACTATAACGGGGCAATTTCACTGGTTTTTTATCAGTAAAATTTCCTCTAACTATAACATGTGTGAAACCTATGGTTTTTTCAGTGAATTTGCAAGGTTTTTTAAATGCTAATTCCTAACTATAACGTGTGTGAAACCTATGGTTTTTTCAGTGAATTTGTACGGTTTTTTAAATGCTAAGTTACTTTACGCCATTCGAGGCGTGCGCGCCCACTTAACGCAGTTCGTTCCGTGCACGGTTTTTATCAACTTTAATAAGCCCTGTACATTTGGGGGCCTTCGGCCACCAAAAGCACAGGGGGTGGGGTCAATGTGGATAGTGTTTTTTTTATTTCGATTTTATAATTTCATGTTGCCAAAATTTAGTTTTTTTTACCTATTAATAAGCCCTGTACATTTGGTGGCCTCCGGCCACCAAAAGCACAGGGGGTGGGGTAAGTGTGGATAGTGTTTATTTTTTTTTTTTTTTTTACCGTACGCTTACGGTAAGCGTACGGTAAGCGTACTCGGCGAAATTGCCGAAAAAAAAAATAAAATCGTTTTTGCTCTTGGGGGATGTTTGGGGACTCCCTCAACATGACTGTGTGGGAGGGAGTTGTCAAAAATGCCCCGTAACATGTTTTTGGGCATCAAGTTTGAGAAATAACTCTCAATGCGAGAGACAAAATGGCGGACGCCGCTTCCTGGTTTCGGCCGATTCGAATGTTTACTAAGATCTAAGAGCCAATCAGAATCGCGCTCGCGCACGCCACCGTACGCTTACGGTAAGCGTACGGTAAGCGTACCGTAAGCGGGCTCAGATATATATATTGATTTAAAGGCTATTTTCTCAGAATCTACTGAACAGATTTACACCAAACCTACAAAAGGCACTTCCTTGACCTAGGGACTACCTCTCTGCCAAATTTCTAGTAATTCTGTTCAGCCGTTCGGGCTGTAGCTCGTTCTAAAGGTCCTATGGAAAAATGCATGGGAAAAACGCGTTTTGGGACCCCCCTTTTATCTCAGCCCCCGCTTGACGAATCCCCCCGAGACTTTCAGGGTAGGAGCGGAGCGTAGCGCCCCACCTACTTTGAGAAATTCGAGAGGATTCATCGACCGGCGCCAAAGTTATTCAAAATAGAATGTTGAGGTTTTCCTATGGAAAAGGGGTCCTAACTATAACTACCTACTGGCGACCGCCAGTAGGTAATATATATATATATATATATATATATATATATTTATTTATTTATTTTTATATATATATATATATATATATATATATATATATATATATACAAAAATATATATATTAATTTAGTCCTATTGGACAAGAAAAACAATTACTCACTTAAAATCTTTACTCTGTCCTACCGTTATGATCTCCAAAGGAACTCGTCCTAGACTCTTCCCTCTTCTACACCTTCTGATTCACCCCAAACATCAATTTACTACTATGATCTCCCAAACAACCCTACTAAATTCTCCCTCATATTATCTCTCCTTTGATTCATTCCAAACCTCATTTTTTTAACGATTCTCTTTCTCCCTAACCCCTTTTTACAGGTTCTTCCCTCCTCCATATCTCCTTTACTCACCCCAGACCTCAACCTCCTACTATGATCCTCCAATTAACACTTCTGGTTTTCTTCCCTCTTTTATCCTTCCATTACTCTAATCAAGCAAACTAACAGACTTACTTGTCCTCTGCGTCAAATTAACTCGTACCTGTATATAATAATAACAATACTCATATTTACCTAAACTAATTCACTCGTAATCCTATTAGGCTCCAGAGTAGCGTGCTACTCACCGAAAATCGCTGTGACGCCTCATCAGGGGTAGTAAGCACTATATAAATACAATTACAATTAATGACATTTTCCCCCATTTTCTGCTACAATGAGCAAAAGGAATCCATATTGGAAAATACAGGCAAATAAGCTTTATTATGGTGTAGTAACAATCCTACAGGCTTTAGCATATGCTTTTCACAATAAATAAGTCATAATTATTACCTTTGTCATAAACTTTCTAAATAAACATATCGGACCTATGTCATCTGACATAACTTATCCCATAGAACCAATCACACCTACTGCCTTGATCACTGGCTTGCCGCCATAACCGACTCAAGCCTATAGTGTTGAGCATAATTTGTGCAATAGAAGCACTAGGTTACTGCAGAATCACACAATTTCTACAAAGTCAAATCCTTTAGGGAGGAAAATCAACATCTTGGTGGACCCAAATGCCTGTCTCAGTAGTGCTATTTAAAGCTCTTTTTCTGTTGATCACATAAGGTAACGAGAAAGCTTCACTGTCAGGCCAAACCTACTAACGTTCGCAGCTGATATTGTAAAAATAACACTTGAAGTAGGTACGAAACCAACGTGAGGATCTGTCTGTATCAATGCATAATTTACAATGCACTCTCTATATGCACTTATAGATCAAGAATGATTTATAGATTCATATTTGTGCATTTAACATCCTATAGTAAGCTTGCAATTGGAAGAGGGTGAGAGTAAAGATGTATTATTTTAGAAGGTTTTAAGTACTACATTTTTCCTAGCATGCTTATGCAATTCCACATTTTTGTGGCTTTGTTGTGTACAGCATTGTAAACGGAAAAGCAATTTCAGACACTCAGACAAAATGAAATAGTCTTAAGCGCCACTATGTTGCTGCCAATTCAATAATGAAAATGGAAATTGTTCATAAGCCCTTTTAAACTGTTAACAGTGTGCTCAAGAGCATGTTTGATTCTAGCCTGTAACGTACAGTGTTTAGAAAACGCATTGGAAAATTACCAAGCACATAATTAAGTTTGCCAAAAATGTATTTGTTATTGGATGCATCAGGTTGTACCCAGTGTTTATACTTCTAATCCTTTGCTCCTTCTGTGAATAAATCCCTTTCCTGAAGTGCTCGGTGAATTGCCAGCCACACTGGTAGAAACGTATAATAAAGTGAAGACTTTCTGCGAGATATTTCCACAAGCATTACCAAATAAAAACAGGCCCCTGCCCACGTCTACTGTGTTATATCAGAGTTACACACAATAATGTTGCATTAAAGAACTAGTACAAATATATATGAAAAGAAATTATAAGAACAATGACTGTTTAGAGTTTAGACAAAGCACACCACAAATGCAATTGGCATTTGCATTTTTGACTGTTATTGGCCTCTGCTGAGGACATTAGTGGATGTCCTTGCTTGAGCAGGTCCTCTGGGCATTCAAACATGATTTGAAGGTCTTTGCGCTGGTATGCATCAAACTGGGCTATGAAAGAAGCAGGTAAAGTAAACAGACAAGAGAAGTTGATCACAAAATTTCTCTATCAGTAAGGACCAATTAATTTAGACCATGCTTGTCTACCTCAATCAACCCATTCTATGGATAAACCCTTAAACCCATCTATTCAGCTTTCTTTCTAACTTCCCCCTCTCTCCATCTCTCTCTGTTGCTCTCTCTTAAAAATTAAAGCCTCCCTGTGCCTGCTGCAATTAATCTTAGGAGGGCTAGGGAAGGTGGTAGAGGCACCAGGAGTACCCTGGGCTTCCAAACCCAGCTACAAGGGCTCCAGCCCACCAGGGACATGCCTGGTGGAATAATAGGCTTGTCCAGCGCTGTAGATCACGAAGGCACTCAGGGGCGGGGGAGTAGGATGGAATGTAGATGAAAAGAGGAGGAGGCGTGTTATAGATGTTTCACTTTCAAAAATGTCTCTATACTTTACCATAAGGAGATCTCTGACCGACTGTTGAGGCCTCCCTATAGTAAAGTAAAATTATTGTTGTCAACCTTAAATAAAAAAATACATTACCACCTAAAGTCTATGGGAGAGTGTGTGGTGATCTGTCGTTGGCCATGTGTCGAGCTGAAGTCATTTACTACAGTTTCGGACCCAGTTTCGACTGTAGTAGATCTAGAGGTGCAGTTTGTGAATATCAATGGGCTTATGTGTTTGTGGGTGAGTGCATGCCTTCCCTATACCCCTTCCTAACCCTCCCTAAACCCCTTCCTTACTCCACTCTAAACATCTCCCATTTAGTAGTCAGTATGCCCCTTTTTCCAGCCACTCTTTGATTGATGTCATCGGAGTCAAAGGGTGGAAGATGTAATTTCCACTATGCCTGTCATGCTGGCAAATCACTGTCCTTTTCTCGATGGTTTAAAGCACTGGTAACCCATTCACAAGCCCATGCAAAAAAGAGATCCCTTACCTGGCTAAAAAATAAATAGGGCCTCATTTACAAGCCTATTGGCACAGTAGGTGAATCACTTTTTTGGACGCACCGGTGGTGCAATGGATTTGCTCATATTTACAAGGCCACGTAAAGTCACCCTGCCTGACCTTTCATAGCCAAGTAAATATGGGCCCCTCTCATTACTCTGCGTGAAAGAGGCATTCCATGGGTGTTGCTGTGGGTATTCTCACGCAACATCCATGGAACCTGACACATTCCCAGATATACAACGTTTTGCAAAACTGGGAATGCGTCAGAATCCTACGCCTCCGCAGGGGAGTTGTAGGAGTGGCGCAATGAGGAGAAATACTTTTCCTCTTTCTATGCATGCTGCAGAATAGAAAGAGGAAAATGCCATCAATGAATGTTTTTGTGCAGGAAGGTGCACCTTCCTGCACAAAAACAATCATTCCCGCAACGCAGGCACCTTGCAACATGACACAAGGGTGACTGCACTGGAGCATTGCAGCCAATTGTGCACCAGCGCAGGGGAAAGCACACGGATGCGTCGTATTGTTGTTAATAAAACACATCCCTGTGCTTTTTAAATGGCGCACCTCGGTGCAGCAAAGTGGCTTGCGGCGCTGCGCTGCATCAGTTTATAATTTTCTTACTTTGTGTTTTTATCTCTTGCTCTGGGTCAAAGAAAATGAAGTGCCGGTTCTCCAATTGAGTACTAGTCTGGTGGACCCCACCTGCAACCACAAAACCTATTTAAGAACTGCTTGTTAGGTGCTGTCAGTTACTCTGTCCACTTAAAGTTAGGCATTTCCATAATTGAAGATCTAATTCTCAAAGCTAAAAACAAGGATGAAATGCTTGGCCCTAACTTTTACTGACAATAGCTACTGAAAGGAACTTTAGACAAGGTTTCCTATGAACTTGCTGGCCTTAGCTTCTTCCAAATTTAAACATAATTCCATTCTAGCAACTAAAGGAACTTTGTACCATTGACAAACATTCGCTTTGTGTCCATTATAGACCACTTCAAACAAAATATATCAAACCCATTTTGGTTGAAACTGTATTTAGAAAAGCTAAAAAGTCTTGTCATATGTTTTACTGCTACAGGGACATCTTACACAATATGCTGGTGGTCAATTTCTAATACAGATTTGAAGGACAATTTTATATTTGGAATTTCTTTTATTTGAAAATATTGTACCTGATTTGATTTTACAACCCCTTTTGGAAGATCTGCACAAACACTGTTTGTACCCGATTTGACAGACATGACATGACCCTGTTAGAGTCGTCCCATTCTGTCTTTACATCTAGATCTTGGTCATTGATTTTGAAAACAGTTATAAAATACATGGTGAATAGCAAATCACAAATATCCCTTCTATGTATGCCGTACTACCTAACAAACAAAGTAGCACTTACTACAAACTCTTAAACCACATTAAACATAAAACAAGCCATGATTCAAACCATTTTAAAAGTTTGCCCACACACAGCCATGGCTGTTACTATCATTTCAATCAAAACATATGGAGACACCTTCAACAATTTGCACTAAGGTCCTAATTATGACAAGGCCAAGGTGGTGGTGCAGGCACTGCCACACTGCCACACCGTTTGTCCGACTGGCCTATTACAAGGTAGGCGGTCAGACCACTATGAGTCTGCCACAATGGGCCACAAAATCAGAGATCTCTTGCCAGTGTTGCGGACAGTCTTGAGGCTGCAATATGCTTGGCATTGCCACTGGGGCACTGCCAAGCATATTACAAGTTTCCTCTCTGCCATGAGCTCGCCATGAAAAATGTGGTAGAGAGGAAACAAAAAGAGGCCTTAAGAGCACCCTATTACCTCAGGGCCATGGTGTGCATCTGCCCCATGGGTGCAGTCATCCCCCTTTCCTGCACGGCATACACTTCACAGTCCATGCCAATCAGGAACAGGCTTTGGCGTTTCCATTGTGGTCCCTTTTTAAGAGGCACTGCCATGGGAACTCCAAATGACCGCCTGCAAGACCACAAGATTACTCGTAAACTGGTGGGCAACGGTCTCGTTAGGCAGTCCTGGAGCGTGGCTGCCCGCTCCAGGACAGCCAAACTCGTAATCAGACCCTAAGTGTGGAATATGCTATAAACAGTCAATTTGACTTGAAATGTAAAAAAATTAAAGAACTAGCCTAGGTCCCTGTCACAGAGATCTAAACCGATCTAAACCAATTTCAGGAACACAAAAAAAACGTATATAGACAATAAATACTCCATATACGCTCATAAACTTTGATATATAAAATAAAAATACCTTAGATGACATACTAACCCTAACAATAATCCTATCTATTTAAATGAAACATTAACATACAAAATCACTATTCATAATTAATATATTTGTATTAATATTTATTATTAGTATTATTATTGTCGTTGTTGTTGTTGTTAATCTTCTTCTTCTTATTATTATTATTATCTTTGAAACATAACATAAAAAAATCGTAACCCAAAATTGAAAATCATAAAACTTAAAAAATATATTACTCATTTTCAAATTATGTATAAAAAATAATTTTCATACATTTTACAATATATAGTCCCAACAACAAAACTTATTCCATTAATAAAAATAAAATAAAAGAAGTTAATACATTTTTGTTTATCACATTTAAAAAAATAAATTAACCTGTAACATGTATATATAATTTATACATAACAAAAAATGCATGTTTACTCTATTTTCATAATTTAATCATGCCACATTTTTTTTTAAATAAATGTAAAAATAAAAGTAAAACAATTTATTCACAATGCCATCATTTTCAACATTCAAAACAATTCATAAAAATATTTTACATGTTTTTTAGAAAACAAATATTAATTTTAATTGTTTAATAAAATTCAACTTACACAAACATAACATTATTATATTTTAATGTGATAAATTGTAATTTGTAACAAAAATTCTAAAATTAAAATTATTATTTTAATATTTGCAATATTTTTTATAAATTGACTATAATTGATCAATACATTTAAAATACGTATAAAATATTATTTGGAAAAATCAATAATGTTACGCAATTTATACATTTTACAATATTAATTTGTACACCAAATAATTAACATTACATTTCAATTAAAATATTCACTTTTTAAAATTCTCCCTATCCTTCTCCTTTAAAAACTCTACATCCCACTACTAAAACAAATTATTTATACATTTGTTTTACGTATTCATTTAACTAGAAATAAACATTTCAAAAATGTCATAATGAATAAATTATCTTACCTAACACACAAATAACAAAAGTGTACATATCAAAATGAAATACACTACAATAAAATACATACAAAATAACCCTTTCAAACGATATCATATATAATATATTCAAAATCGATATGGTTTGCAACAATATCAAAAATACTTTAAACACTTTTCTTACCTTCGATATGCTTGTTGATGATATTTTTAACATCCAGATATTCTTGGCGCAATATTTTTGTACCACAATATTTTTTATTTTATATTTTGTCCAAACACTGCACATGGCAATGGCATAGTCACCTTCTGAACTCTTGTTTAGAGAATAAGGACCCATGTACATCCAGTGGCTTCTTCAAGTCCTCAAAACCATGATGAACCTTTCATAGTGATCTCAGTAAGAAACAAAGAGTGACAACATATGCACACAGTAAGAGGACAGCTAACTCCTCTATTTTATGCTAAGAACACATGGTGCTGATAAAATCCATGAAAGTTATCGAGCATTTGCATTACGTTGATGAATAATGTTAAAGGGTCCAGGCTTCTGATAGGGAGAGATAACACCATAACACAAACACATCTAGTTCCACACGCTTGACTGCAATCCAATTCTCTCTTCTGCTCAAGATGCTAGTGAAACTAAAGGGACATATGACAACCACAACCACATTGGAGGGCACTGAGTGATTTACCCTCTGTGAATCACAACTCTTTCTGCTGGTCACTTCTCCCAGTTCTTGCTTCTGTTAATACCTATGCCTTTTCCAACATCACTGCTCACTCATCCTCACTGACAGTTTAGACCCCATGAAAGGTTTATCACCATCATGGATTAGTTACAGTGGATGGTCATATAAGTAAGGGGGGATGGTGTTATGAATGCAGTGTATCTCAACCTCACTATTGTTGAGACTAGTTCCATTGTGAAAGCTTTGAAGCCTGACAATTGGAGGTACGAAGAAGGGCCGGGCAGAACGGACCTTGCCATAGTGGAGAGCAAATGTGCCAATGCAATTTTCTGACATGTTATTTTTGATTCCAGATGCTTCCCTTTCTATAGTCTTTAACTGAAATGTAACTAGTGCCTAAATGAAAGTTACAGTTACATTTTAAATTGTCAATATAGCCCTGCTGAAAATACCACAAAGCAAATTCATTTGAAGGGTTGTTTAGCCCTAGCATTCGCTTCATGTGGAGCAGATGGAGGGAGGTTAAGGGTTTCCATGAGTTTAGCAATTCCTAGTGACAGAGAATTACCACTGAGGATCATTGATCATAATGGTACAATTATTGTTCTACACAGATCATCTTTAAATCCATAGGTAATATTTTTCTACACTGGTAAAACATGTCCTGGCCTCTTTCACTCATTTCCGATTTGCAACTGAATACTACATGCCAGATATTGGGTTGCTGGCTGACTGGGGTGTGAGCCCTAGTTACCCCACAGCCACATTGCCTTGTAGGGTGCACTAAAAAAAGTCCCCAAATTAACTTGCACTTAACCCTGGGTAGCTTGGCACAAACACAACACAAGAAAAGTCCCACACAAATTTAGAAAAACAGAGTACAATTTAATAAATTATTTGACCCCAAAATGACAAAAATCCAATCAGTAGAACTGGTGTTATGAAATTTAAACTTTTTAAGTAAAAACTAGTGCCTAAAAGATCAAAGCGCCACTGCTAGACTAGGTCAATGTTGAAAAATATAGATGACTCCAGTGGAGCATGGTTCAGATACAAAAAGTGGATTGGGCGCAGTCAGTGGTTACCTTCGGACCTTGAAGAAGTTCAAGAATGTATAGTTCAGCAGGGCAATGCTGCAGGAGGTGTCCAAGGAGTGAAAGTTGTTGTTGGATAGCCGTCGTGAAGATTTCTATGTTCGGACTTAGGGGCTGATTACAAGTTTAGCGGTCTCACAGTAGGGCACTGCGAGAAAGCCAAACCCGTGGTCAGGCCACCTGCCGGATTATGAGTTTAATCTTGGTGGGCGTTCCTGCTGCAGCGGTCTCATGGTGGTGCCTTTCTAAGGCTCAAAGGAGAGCCATAGAAAGGCAATGCCGTGAAAACACCGCAGCACGTTCCTGCACAGGGAGAAATGCACCATGCATGCATTTCTTCCTGTGCAGGAACTGGTGTTGTAAACATGCAGGGGAGCACAACATGTTCCCCCCCTGCATGCACCCCCCTGCACTGAGGCAACAGGGGGCCCTGTAAGGGCCTCTGAGTTGCCTCACTGCCACCCTTTTCATAGTGGGCTCACCGCAGTGGGCAGGGTCACAGTGAGGCAACTTGTAATATGCTCGGCGGTGCCGCATTGGCACCACCAGCATATTGTGGCCTCTGATGGATGCAACCCCACCACAGGATCACGGATCCTTGGCTGTTGCAGTGGTCCTGCGGCGGTCCAACTGTCAAATTCACATACAACGGTTAGGCCGCTGGTGCATTGGTGGCCACACTGCCACCACAGGTTTGGCGGTCCATCAGACCGCTGAACTCGTAATTAGGCCCTTAGTCTCTTTTTGTAAGTACAAATTCTGCAGCGGGCCGAGACAGAGGGCTGTAGTTGAAGACAATTCCACGAAATCAGATACCCCTTTGGTGAAGGACTGCTGAACAGGATTTGCGATTACGGAGAAGAAAGTAATGGGAAACGCCGCAAAGTGAATTCAACCGGCGATGTACCTCGGACAGATAGGCAAGCGCGTTAGTCCCGGACTCCTCCTGGTTCTCTAAGGAGGTTTTGGCCAAAAGTTTCTGAGTCTTCAGTTTTGGGATTTGCAAATTTGGGCACCTTCAGCACCCCAGTGAAGGGTGCAGGACTCTTGATACAACTTGAGGGTTCAGGACTCACTTAGGCTGTGGCCAGGTGCAGGTTCAAGATGGTAGGAGTCTTTTGTGTCCCTGTGGCTTTGAACAGGAGGCCAGCAAACTAGCCATACGACACTCTGGTAGTACTGGGTTCAGTTGAACATGCAAGGCTCAACAGCAGGGCTGGCCTCTAAATGATCAAGGTGGGCCCCAAGCAGCAAAGCTGTCCTTCCAGGTACAGGTACAGCAAAGCAATGTTGCAGAATGCACCGCAGGTCATAGCAGCAGGCGGTCCTCTGAGAGTCCTTCTGCAGGTACATGAGTGAACTAAAGGGGTGATGTTTGAGGTCCTATTTTTATTCCTTGGTGCCCTCCTTCTGGTAAGTAGGAGACATTTCTAGACAGTGGCTTTGAAGTGCATGGAATTTCTGGACTCCTCTGCCCTGGCTCCAAGCTGGCTGCAGTGACAATGTGGAGGGGATAAGTCCTTTGTGTGAAGACAGAGTACCTCCTATTAAATTGCAATTGGGGCAGTGCCCAGCTCTCCCCCCTATCCTGACAGCAGATGGGCCCATTCAGGCACACCTAATACGTCTATTGTACGACTGTCTGGGATTAATTCACAAAGCCTGTCAGTTACACCCAGTCATGGGACCCAAGACAGGCTGCAGGCACAAAAGGGCTAAGGGCAGAAAAAATGCCAACTTTCTAAAAGTGCAATCTTCAAAATTGTAATCAAATGCCCTACTTTGCCCTTAAAAGGAATTTATTTCCTCACAATTCCAAAAACACCAAACATGACATATCTACATGGTCTCAATTAAAAATTACAGCTAATTATATGTAATAATAAAGAATCTCCAATGTTATCCTACAGAAGGGGTAGGTCTTGCAGTAGTGAAAAACACATTTAGGAGTTTTCACTACCAGGACATGCATAACATAGAATTACGTGTTCAACCTTTTAATTACAATGCACCCTGTCCTATGGGCTACCTAAGGCCTACCTTAGGGGCTACTTATATGTAATAAAAAAGGGGGCTGTCTTGTCAAGTCGGCATGACATTTTAAAACTGAATTCAGGCTGCAGTGGCAGGCATGGTGCTTTGTAAGGTGCTACTTAAGTGGGTGGAACAATATGTGTTGCAGGCCTGCTTGAAGTATTAATTTACAGTCATTGGGTATATGGTACACTATTCTACAAGGGACTTATGAGTACATTAAATATGCCATTTGGTTATAAGCCAATTTAACCATGTTTTAGGAGAGTGAGCACAAGCATTTTACCACTGGTTAGCAGTGGTAAAGTGCACAGAGACATAAGGCCTACAAAAAGAGGCAAAAAGTTTGAAGAAAGACAACCCTAGGGCTGACAGGTCTACCACTGCAGATTACATAATTATTTGTATGCCAAACTCTACTAAACAAACCTGGAAGCTAATGTCCTTTTGAAGACCTGACAAGAATCCGGGTTGACGTTAAGATGTGTTTCCTCATCCTATAGTTTTTCCACCGTGTAACCAAATGGGAAATTATCACTACAACATTCGCCATTTCTCAAATACAAAGTTTTGGAATAAAATTTAGGCAGAGCTATATGCAATATCAGTGGCTGAAGGTATCAAAATGCAGAGCATGCCACATGTAATTCTCCACGCTCAGGCTGGTACGCACATGGTGGGGGTATCACATTCAATTTTTGAAGAGGAGGAATGGAACAGACATTAATCTGATGGTACAGCTTACTGATGAATTCAAAGTGACGTTGTATATAAAATGGCTAGCAGCAACCGTGTGCCCTCTTGACCTCAAGGGAAATCAATTGAGTATCTAATTTTGGTGGTGCATGCATGACGAAAGCCTAAAAGAAAGAGTTACTGTGTATTTGTTAATAACTACAAAGGAGATTTCCCTCCTCATAATTTAACTTTTCTTAATTCAGGACATCGCCACAGCCTTGTGGATGCTTCAAGAGTCTTTAAACAAGTCCTACAATGAAAAAAACGCATTTAAATTCCGTGACAATGCGTATTTTTGTCTGACGATCGAAACAGAGGTAAGATCTCGCTAACCATACGCATGTATGTGTTGCTGTTGTCAATTACAGAGAATTGTAGGGCAAACCTACCCAATCAGCCGTGAGTAAATCTGTAGTATATTAGTGTAATCAGGACCTGTGTTATTCAAGACAGTCTCTGTGGCTGGAGGAAGTCCACTGAAAATCAAGAACTTTAAATCACAGCTCACTGACAAAAAATATTCCATTCCAAAACAATGTATTTTTTCTCAATGCAGACAAACTCCCAGCTACTAATGATACATCAGAAGTAGGCCACGCCTTATTTCTTTTTAAGTTCTTTTGGAACAAATGTATCTTTGAATAGAAGCACATATGTGTGCTTGAATTAAGCCTCAGTGTTTTTAGATCAAGCTAATTTTTCATATATTCTCTATAATTGCGCACATTTCCGTGGACAGAAATACTTGTAGTAGGGAGTGCAGCAGGGAATGGCATTATTGTCTATGATGTATGTTCATCGCAAAGCCTAAAGTAAAGCAGCGACACAATGTCCAATTACCTCAAAGCTAACCGTTCGTCTTCCAAATGCACGTGTACAATTATAGGTCAGTGTTATACTTGTCTCGAGTAATTGAAAAGTATTTTGCATTTGGTTGTTTTTGTAACTTAATATCAACGTGTGATATGTGGCTCTCTGTTGTATTAACACCTTGTAAGTTCCACTTTACAAATTCAATAAACAGCAAAAATGTTACATATACATACGTGTATCCATTACCACTTCAGGGAGTTAAGGCGAAGGTCACGTTGGGTCAGCAAAAGATACATAGGGCCTTACTATGACTTTGGCGGTCTCAGTCGCTAAGCCTCTGCTCCTCTCCTAGCCCACCAAAGCCATAAAACACCACCCGCTAGAGTACGACGTTTAAAGTCTCTGCCGGGCAGTTCTTTGGCGGTCCCACGGTGGTGAATATGAAAAAGGCACCGCAATGGGAGTGTCAAAGGCAGTTCCTGCAGGGCATGGACTGTCAAGTCCATGCTCTTCAGGAACTGGGGGTGCATGCGGACACAGGGGCACAATATGTGCCCCCTTGCATGCACCCCATGGCGCTGAAGCATGTTTCCTCATTGCCACACTTTTCCCGGCAGTCGCACCACCATGAAAAGTGTGGCGGTGAGGAAACTCATAATATGCTTAGTATATTGCGGCTTCAAACTCTCTGCGAAACCAGCATGGATCTCTGGTCCCTGGTGGTTGCTGCGGTGCCAATGCTTTCCGACTGCCCAAGTTGTAATAGGGTGGTCAGACTGCAGTGCCCACACTGCCACCAAGGCTATGGTGGTCCAATGGACCGTCGTAGTCATAATAAGGCCCTTAATGTGGCTCCTAGTTGAGCACAATTCACATCTTAGTGGCAGAAAGATAAAGGATATCAAGTGCCTGATTCACAAACAATTTGAGCCACTGTATATGTCTTAAGAGCACGATAAATAATAAATATCACAGTTTCAGGATCTGGGAACATATGAGCTTGCTGATGAAAATGAGTATCACAGGAAATCCAACAGTACAGTGGATTTTACTCGGTACTAAGTTTAAAGGCAGTGGTCTGAACATGTGTGCTGCCTTTGTAGGGCATTGTGGTAGGTGCTGGAAAGGCTATGTACACCAGCAGAGTCATAATCTTGAGCTAATTTAAAGAACCTGTAAGTAGTTTTTTCACCTCAACTAGTTGGAAGCTTACATCTTTTGTGATGTTCTGGTGGCGACAAGCCCTTTGCATTATTCACAAGGCGAGAGTTCCGCTGCCACACCCCAAACCTTTTTTTATGCTGCCCCCTATTTACAAGGGTAGCATAAATAGGAGGCAGCAACAAAAATAAGACAAGGGGAAACCTGGTCTTAACCTGATGAAACGAGGAGAAATTATTAATTTCTCCTTGTTTTTTCTGTTTCTAAGTGTGCTGCAATTGGCTAATAAATAAAATGTGTTTTTTTTGTGCCCCAAATGGCAACATTATTTTATTTATTGAGGTAAGTTGAGTGATCCTTATGCGCATACATCTCCACACTCTAATTAATTTTTATGCTCTCAAAAATGGAAGACCTAGGAGGAAGCATTCCATCTGTACAATATATCTATTACATAGAAACAGATGAGTTCTGTTGTTCCGGTTGAAACTTCACTCCATAGGAATTTCATCTTTTACACACTACAACACTTGGTCCCTCCATACCTATATGAACCAAACGTTGGAATATACAAGTTTCAAGATTTATCCATTTGGTGTGCCAGATGCGTTGAAGATTGCTCAAAGTGTCAAAAAGCTATATGGTTGCTGCGAAAATCAGTCACTTTTAAAAACAACATGGTTTTACATGTTTTTGTCCAGCCATTTTCAGGTAATATGTAATATCTAATGGGGATTCTTTGTTCCTCACTATGTAGATAATCAACATAGTCACATGTGGTTCGAGGTGTATACAATGTATATTATCCGTAAAATTTTGTTGAAGAATGTGAACTTGACACATGACATAATGTACATAGCATACACTTTGAATTAAAGTTTGAGCCTTGTGTCTATCATTTATGAAAAGTAACGTTTGCAGTAGTGGACCTATGCACGGCCGCCTTTGAAATGTATCAAAGATGATAAATTAATTCCAACCGAATCACGTGTAGCTATAGTGATTTTGATATAGTAGGTAAAAAAGTTAGGGACTCATTTACAAGGAATTGCGCCGCAGCTGCGACACTTTTTGTGGTGCACTGGCGGTGCAGTGCGCTAACCATATTTACTAGCCCACGTAATGTCACCCTGCCTGATGTTTTATGGGTTTGCAAATATGGGCCCCTTTCACACATATCAGCGTGAAAGAGGCGATCCATGGATGTTGCTGTGGGTGTTCGCACGCAGCATCCATGGAACCTGACACATTCCCAGCTTTACAAAGTTAAGTAAAGCTGGGAATGTGTCAAAATCCTAAGCCTCCCCAGGAGAGGCATAGGAGTGGCGCAGCGAGGAGAAATACTTTTACTTCTACTCGTCGTTTCCGCTTTCTATGTGGGCTCCATTCTCCATTCTGCATCACTCATAGAAAGAGGAAATGTCCATCAGTGATTGTTTGTGTGCAGGAAGGTGACCCTTCCTGCACAAAAACAATCATCCCCACAACGCAAGCCCCCTTGCGACATGGCGCAAGGGTGCCTGAACTGGCATAAGGCAGACTATTGTGTGCCAGCGCAGGGCAAAGCACAAGAATGTGTAGTATTGTTGGTAATACAGCACATCCCTGTGCTTTTAAAATCGCTTGCGGCGCCGCGCTGCATAATAGTTTTGTAAAAGAGGAACTTAGGGCCCGTTTGTGAGTTTGGCAGTGCGGTGCCAGGTGGTACGCCACTGTCACACTCCTGCACCACCGAGATTCAACGCCACCTACCCGCCAGATTACGACTATTATGTGGTCTGGCAGGCGGTCCCAGGGTGGTCTGGCTGCCCAACTCGTAATGGTGCAGTCAGACTGCTGGTGCGGCGGTGGCTGGACCACCACACCCCAGCGAGTCTGGCGGTCCTCGGATCGACATACTCATAATTAGGGCCTAAGTGTTCATTCACTTGCACCAGTACTAAAGGTTCACCAACCTATGCCACCTTTTCTTTTTATATGAAACCGTCTAGTCACTTATTTGCAAAAATGTGTCAATGCTTGAACAAAGTATACAATAGTCAGTCTCATTGTGTAATTCGTAAGAGTACACGATTAGTTGACCAGTGTTGCAGTATGCGCAAGCGAATAGTCTGGGCAAACTAACTGAAGCAGCTCTCTCCTTTGTATGTACAAAAGACCTGGGAGAGAGGAAAAACAAAGAAGGCATTCGCCCCTAGATCCCCTTGCATGGCAAAAAAAAAATAAGTTGACTTTAGTTTTAACCATCCCTACCCTGCCTAGAAACTTGGAAGATCACCTATATTCATCTGCAACCCCTTATGCAGGGGTTTGTTTCTTGGTCCCCAGTGATGCCCAAGTATGGGGCGGTTCTGGTCCCAAACCTCGCCTTGTGGATGCCTCTGTGGTGTTTATCAGCCACCTTGCTCTCGAAAATATTGGCAGCTAACAACTATCCCTTCTTCTGTGCACCAGCCCTTACACAAGGGAGGTGACAAATGTCCAAAAGGCCAGGCAAAGTTCCCTCCAAATGCCTGACAATGACCCAGGAATTTTATGTGGCCAACCCACTTGTGAATGCAGATGAAGTCAAGTTGGTGGTTTGGTTCCTGTTAAAGTGTTTGTCGAGGGCTGGATGCAATGAACGCTCCACACTTCTTAGAAGATACATGGATGACTCCTTCATGTAGCCACGGTATCGAACTAAACATGTAAACGGCTACAGATGTTTCCCAAAAAAATAACTGCCAAAAGGTGGAAAAGGCTTGTAGGGCAAAATAAACTCCTAGGAGAATGGAATATTCTGGAATTGTTAAAGATGAGTGAAGCTGATCACAGGACAGCACAACCAAGTGCAGAGCTGCAACAAGGTAAATCCAGAACAGGTTCCCAGTGAAGATGAATCCTTTAGAGATAAAATAGAGACAATAAATAGCAACGTGGGGGCAATGAAAACATGCTTTCCTGAATGTGTTGCCATGCAACCTTCTCAAGGTCAGGCACAAGTGATTTTGTCAGTAAGTTACATCAGTGCAGAAGGACGCAACATCTTGGATTGGGAATGACTAATAGAAGGCACGGAATGGCACAATTTCTATTTGCGTATTATAGAAATGAAGAGTACTCCCAGTGGAAGGAAATGATAAATCCAGAGAACCAGCAAAGTAAATAATATTGTTCTCTAAAGAAGAATCCTAAGGGCCAGGGGCCGTAATATGGAAAGTAATTGAAAGGTGTACCCAACGCAAACAAAGAGAGTGTGCCGTATTCTGTAATGTGGCCCCTGATGAACAAAGGTTTTTTAAATTCGCAAACAGCCCGATTCACAGAATTGGGTTGTTTGCAACTGAAAAAAGGCCTTTCCAAAGCACAAAGTCCCAATTCGGTTTTTGGTAGCCTAATACCAAGTCGTAAATTGGGTTTGTGATTCGGTATGAGGAAGGGGCATTCTTAGGGCATCACTTCCTAATACCAAATAGCAGTGGTATGTGTGAATGTTTTTCAACCGAAATGCAGTCGCAAAACATTTGCATTGTACCACCTACTTCAAATAGGTGGTAACCCATTTGTAAATTGGCAGGGGTCTCTATAAGACTCCTTCCCCTATGTGAATGCTTGTAAAAACATTTTTTAAGATCAGGCAGCAATCCCACGAAACGTTTCATTTTCAGGTCGAGCCTAGAACAGCGCATGCGCTGTTGCTCGACTTTTAGTAAAGGGGATCTCCAAAGTGCTACCCAGGCATTTGCTGCCTGGCTACAAGCTTGAGTGCACGTGCGCATGCATGCGCGGCCATCTGCCTTTCCTGCCTTTCCTTTGTTGTCATGGGTAATTAAGCGCCTCTCTCCGGGCACCCTTTCATGTCATCGCTCGTTACCTCTTCTGCCCTCCCCCGCCCTTGGCTGAGCTTACTTCATGTAACACAGTCTTCGCCTATCTCTGCCTGCTCTCCCAGCCCTTACTTTCCTCCCACCGCCCGGCAATCTCTATATGAGCCTCTGTCTGGGATATTGTTCTTGCTGGGTTTTGCCTTTAAAGAGGAATGGTATATCTTTTACATATCCCCCTTCTGATTGCTTTCTATCAAGCTCTCTTGTTTTTATCCATTTTATTTTTAACTTCATTATTTTTCTCTTGTCCGAATGAGCTAACATTTATTGATTTCCCTTTCTACAGCATCCATTATGGTTCTTTCTATATGTTTCTTTTTAATTTGCCACATTTTCTTTCTCCTTTTGCCTTGCTATGGCTCTTTAGCATTATCCGTTTTCATTCTCTTGTCTTATCTGTTTACTTACTTTAATTTACTTCTCATACTCTTACCTCCGTTTTTTTCTGTATTGTATTTCTTTCTGTCCCTTTTCTGTTTCCAGTTTTTTATCCTCTTTTGCACTTACTACTCTAGGTAATCCCCTTGTCTTCTCCAACATACAGATCATAGCAAAGCTGGCCCTTCTCTCGAACTAGCTCCTGAAGTGTGTGCCGCCCTCCCCTTGCCCCGAGTGGGCATGGACCGCCTCTGCGGCCCCCTGCTGGCCCTAATCCCCGACACTTGTTTGTTTTAAAATGTCTGCCTCTCTGGGTGATGTTAAGAGGGGTCAGGCCATCTCTCCTCGGCCCCTTCAGAGCCGGCACTCCCTAACAGACTTGTTATGACATTACAGATCTTCAAACACCAAACACAAGAGAGGGAGCGCTGACCCGGCACGGGCGCAGCCCCAGACCTGACGTTTATCGTGCGCAGAGATGATAAGGGCTATTACCAACAATACATTTTTTTAGCCCCACACACACACACACAACCACACACAAAAACACACACAACCACACACACACACAACCACACACACACAACCACACACACAACTACACACACACACAACCACACAACCACACACACAACCACAAACACCACACACACACACACAACCACGCACACAACCACACACACACACAACCACGCACACACACAACCACACACACAACCACACACAACCACACCCACACAACCACAACCACACACATACACACACACAACTACACACACACACAACCACACAACCACACACACAACCACAAACACAACTACACACACACACAACCACACAACCACACACACAACCACAAACACCACACACACACACACAACCACGCACACAACCACACACACACACACACACAACCACGCACACACATAACCACACACACAACCACACACAACCACACCCACACAACCACAACCACACACACACAACCACACACACAACCACATACACAACCACACAAACAACCACAACCACACACACCCACAACCACACACACACAACCACACACACACACATCCACAACCACACACACAACCACACACACATACAACCATACCCAACCACACACACAACCACAACCACACACACAAACACAACCCCCCACACACAAAACCACAGACAACCACACACATACAACACACACAACCACACACACACAACCACACACAACTACCCAACCACACACACACAACCACAAACACAACAACACACACAACCACACACACACACAACGACACCCACACACAACAACATGCACACAACCACACAACCACAACCACACACACACAACCACACACACAACCACATACACAACCACACAAACAACCACAACCACACACACCCACAACCACACACACACAACCACACACACACACATCCACAACCACACACACAACCACACACACATACAACCATACCCAACCACACACACAACCACAACCACACACACAAACACAACCCCCCACACACAAAACCACAGACAACCACACACATACAACACACACAACCACACACACACAACCACACACAACTACCCAACCACACACACACAACCACAAACACAACAACACACACAACCACACACACACACAACCACACCCACACACAACAACATGCACACAACCACACACACACAACCACACACACACAACCACAACCACACAACCACACAAACAACCACAACCACACAAGCAACCACAACCACACACACACACACAACCACAAACACACAACCACACACACACAACCACAACCACACAAACAACCACAACCACACAAACAACCACACATACACACAACTACACACACACACACACACACACACACAACCACACACACAACCACACACACACAACCACAACCACGCACAACCACACACACACACAGCCACACACAACCACACACGCACACAACCACACACACACACAACCACACACACACACAACCACACACACACAACTATGCACACACAACTACGCGCACACACACACACAACCACAAACGTTTTTGGGGCTGTCAGCATAAATACACTGTCACCAAACACGATGAACACCTCGGGAAAGTTTGAAACCACTTGCTGTTGGAGAGTGTGTGCTGTACACATGGCAATACCTTGACACAGCGGACTGTTGCAAGGAATGCTTTGAGCCTCGGAGGCTGACAGACCTCAGTCTGTGCATTAGTTCACCCCGTCTTGGCGCTGCATGAAAACAGTGTGCCCACTGTCCAGCATGAAGTGAGACATTGTGATCAGGGCTGGAGATGCTTTTTAGCAGTCTGCTTAGAACATTGTGTTTCATTTATGGCATTAAACATAAAGGAGCACTGGCAACGCTGATAAAATGGATTTCATTTTGAGTAGCGACTAAAACTTTAAAAAAGCCTGCAGTATTGAAACAAGCATTTGCAATGCAGTAGGTCTCACATTTGCAAAAGTTTAAGCTATTGGCATTGTTCATGACAATGCCTTTTTTATCTATTTTATAAAACAAACACATAAATAAATGCCATTATCATTTACAATGCCAATAGCTAGTGTTGCATTATTATTAGTAATGCCAACTGCTCACACTTTTATAATGCGAGACCTATTGCATTGCAAATGCTTTTTGTTTTTGAAATACATCCCGTTTTCCTTTGAGGAAAAAGGGCTGATTAAAAAAAAAATGTTTTAATGAAAAGAAATCACAGACGTGTGCTGACCCCAGCAGGCCCCCATCCCTGGGATTTTTGTGATTCTCAATGGGTCGTAAACCGAGACCTTCCTCATGAATATTAATGAGGTAGGTCTATTTGCGACCCACTGGGAATTGCAAAATGTGTTAAACACACATTGGTACATGGGTGTTGGCGATATCCTCGTAGCAAATCGCAAATGGATTCGCTATATGGTAATTGCAAACCATACAATACATACATTTGGCCCTAAGTTCCCTAAAGCACACAAAGAAGGCATGTGATACCAAGAGACAAGAGCATGGCAGCAACAAATCCAGTAGTACAAGGCCACTGGTTGCTTACAGGACAACTTCGTCTGATATGGAACACAGAACTGTGAAAAAGGTGCATGTGACTGCTGCAGGGAACAATGTTTCCAGTGCATAAGACAGCTTCAATGATTCTGCCTGTGGAGACTCATCATCGTCCATAGCATGTCCAGCATTCTTGTCAGTGGCTGCAGCAGTTTTGGATTCTGGACTTAAACGCCTTTCTGGAGGTTGAATAGCTTCCATAGGGAAAACCTGAAGGCAATGGAGGACAAAGGCTCCATTGGGTCAGATACGATGAATAAAGGGTTTTGTTGCAGCCTTAAGCATTGTACAAGAAGCTCTGATGGCAAAACACTGTCTTTCAGTGGAAGTATTTCCATGAAGTCCAATGTTTCCCACAATGTTTGGTAGCAGTGATACATTTGAATAAAATAATTTTTATCTTTGTGGCTCCCTCATCTAATTTCATTTGACCATTTCCAAAAGCAGGGGTAGGATCTTCACAAAACATCTTCAACGTATGCAAGAAATGTCCATTTCCATTGGATTCCCTGTATTCCTTCCAGGCATCCAACAGTTTACTCTGACCTCTCATCTCCAGAGCCAGCTAGACTTTCTAATCTAATCACCAGGGTTGAAACAGAAGTAATGATAAACCAGTCAGTCAATGGTGGTAAGATATAGTCGACCTTAATAATCTTCTCAGCCTTTCCTTATTTACAGCAATGTGAAGCACTTCTTTTCTTGAATACAGGCTTTTTGACGTAAAACTATCCCGCACATCAATCCATAATGTGAACCATTTTCTCAACTGTAACAAACTCTTTCCTTTCTATTTTGCAACTCCATCAAAAAATTATTTCAAATTCAGCCCCCGTGAACAGCAAATACATTCTTTTCTCCTTAGTCAGCACTTTTCACAGGCGCCTTGCAGGGCACAGCTCCAATGTGTCTGGTGTGCCTCACTTCAGAAAGTTAAAATGTGCTACAGAGTCCATTAAATCATGGATGACCACTCTTGGCAGGAAGTAGGGGGTTTGGTTTTCCTCCCTCCCTCAATGGGCATTGGGTGGCCCACTCGTTGATTTGGCAGCCAGAGAATAACGGTATCAAAAGCTTTGAATTTAATGCAATTCTTAAAAGAAATTTGCATCTATTTCCAATGCATTTGAGCTGATACATTTCATACATCATACCTTCTCTAAGGATAATCGAAAATATGAATTGAAATTTAATACTGGTACTCTCAGCCAAGGTCACCTGTGTATCAGAAATTTAGTTTTTATTATTTTAATTTAGGTCACCGATTAAATAGTGCATTACATTTTTTTAAGTCCTACAGCAGAAGCTACTGGGAATACATGCAAATCATTGGTAGCAATTCACAAAGAGTTTGCTGTCATTTACTCTTGCAGTTCTCATGAATTCTAGAATGATGCCAGAAATTTGCCATCAGTGCACCTTTCTCCCAAAATTTGTCATTAAGCCAGGAACACTTCACGAGTAAGTCACACATATTCATATACCAGTAATTCGGAAGCAGCTCAGCATATTAAGAGGTATGTGGGATAAAGATACTCTTCATTCCTGCTCCCCATATCTGTAGTCTATAAAGCATTTCTGATGTCACACACCTGACCCGTTTCGTTATTGCTTGATCTGTTTTGCCACATTGGAAATAAAAGAAATACTATATTTAAAAAAAAAAAAAAATGTACCTGGATTTGAGTAGCTGCCTGTGACCACTTCAATAGGCAAAATAGCAGATGTCAAAAGATAAGCATTGACAGAGCAAATAAATGTGGAATTCGCTGTCTAGCTGTTAGTTTTGCCAATATCTGTTTCCTTTAAATATTTTTTTCGTAAAATATAACAAAAGCTATTGTGTGGACGTATGAGATACCATCTTGTAAAGGTTTTTGTTATTTGTTGTCAATAACTATTGAAAATCAAAATGGCTGCTTGTACGTGGGTATACATGCTCACTTAAAGGCTGCCATCTTGTAATGTTTTCTATTATAAAGCATAGCAAAAATCAGTACAAGATAGTCATTTGTGCATGTACATGTATGCGCAAACACTGTTAGCCATTGTTGACTATTGCTCTTATTCTTTAGTAAAAACCATTCAAAGATGGCCATACATATGTGAGCATGCATGGGCACTCATCAAACATAAGCAACCATTAAGAAATGCCTACCTGTACACGCACATTCATAATTAGCTATCTTCGAATGGTTTTAAAGCCAACTTACTGATGAGTGCCACGTGTAGTGTCCCTGTGGGCAATGGTGCACTGCACGTTTTAGTGAGGGGCGAGTAGCAATGTCCAGGAGCTGTCCAGACCTCATAGATTAAAAACAAAAAGAAAAAAGAAAAAAAAAGTGTTTTTTTAAACACCTTACATCACCAGCCAGTTATTGGCAATAAAAAGGGCATTTTTTAAAGCAGAAAGCGCATACTCACACTGAGGACAGACAATGACTGTAGTATACTCACTCATTTCCATATGTTGTATGTTGTGGTGGGTGAAAACAAAATGTGAATTTACGTGTGTGTATATATATTTATATATATATATAAACGCACACACATACACGCATGTATATATATATGTATATATATATATATATATTCCAATCGAAAGCACTCCCAATTGAAAACACCACTCGCAACGTGATTTTCTCCATCATTTATTGGCAGGCTACAGAGTAACTGACGCGGCAGTTTCAGCAGTTCATGCGCCTCTCTTTGGCCATACGCGTTTCAGGTAACTTCTCCCTTGTTCACTGGCTAGGCTTCATGGAGACCAGGTGGGCAACAGTGACACCGCATTTGCAGCGTGATTTTCAAGCCTTCCATAGCGGCCGACTCCAGGTCGCGAAAACACCCCATCGCCGACTGAGCGAGTCCGCAGCACTGCGAATTAAGGTGCCTAGGAGCAACGTGACCTGTTGGTGGACTACGAACAACAGAGTCGCTACACGGCACAGAAGGCAGACCCAACCGGGTAAGAGATACTTACAGGAGCGAGTTGGTGGGGTATTTTACAAACACTACAAGTACCACAATGCCTGAAAAGACACGCCCACTATGGAAGGCTTGAAAATCACGCTGCAAATGCGGTGTCACTGTTGCCCACCTGGTCTCCATGAAGCCTAGCCAGTGAACAAGGGAGAAGTTACCTGAAACGCGTATGGCCAAAGAGAGGCGCATGAACTGCTGAAACTGCCGCGTCAGTTACTCTGTAGCCTGCCAATAAATGATGGAGAAAATCACGTTGCGAGTGGTGTTTTCAATTGGGAGTGCTTTCGATTGGAATGTATAGCGGCCGACTCCAGGTCGCGAAAACACCCCATCGCCGACTGAGCGAGTCCGCAGCACTGCGAATTAAGGTGCCTAGGAGCAACGTGACCTGTTGGTGGACTACGAACAACAGAGTCGCTACACGGCACAGAAGGCAGACCCAACCGGGTAAGAGATACTTACAGGAGCGAGTTGGTGGGGTATTTTACAAACACTACAAGTACCACAATGCCTGAAAAGACACGCCCACTATGGAAGGCTTGAAAATCACGCTGCAAATGCGGTGTCACTGTTGCCCACCTGGTCTCCATGAAGCCTAGCCAGTGAACAAGGGAGAAGTTACCTGAAACGCGTATGGCCAAAGAGAGGCGCATGAACTGCTGAAACTGCCGCGTCAGTTACTCTGTAGCCTGCCAATAAATGATGGAGAAAATCACGTTGCGAGTGGTGTTTTCAATTGGGAGTGCTTTCGATTGGAATATATATATATATATATATATTTATATATATATTTATATAGACATCTATATATATATTCACTAAAAAAAACACAGGTCTCAGGGACGTTATAGTTAGTTGGACATTTCACTAGTACAAAACCAGAGAAATTTGGCCATTATAGTTCGTTCAGCTAACTATAACTTGCGCCACCGCAATGCACTGTGGATTACGTCACATATTACATCATTCATGACATGGTCAGTGAAATCACTGATGACATTACTGATGACATCTCAAATGATATCACTGATGACATCATCCAGTGAATGCATGTTTCTGTAAACTTTAAATATGTTTTATATATATATATATTCACTTTAAAAACCATAGGTTTCACACACGTTATAGTTAGGAATTAGCATTTAAAAAATCTTGCAAATTCACTTAAAAAACCATAGGTTTCACACATGTTATAGTTAGCTGGACATTTCACTCGTAAAAAACCATTGAAATTCCCCCGTTATAGTTAGTTCAGATAACTATAACTCGCGCGACCGCAATCCACTGCTGATGACGTCACATATTACATCACTCATGACATGGTCAGTGACATCACTCATGACATCACTGATGACTTCATCCTTGTGATAGAGTGGCAGTCGCGCGAGTTATAGTTATCTGAACTAACTATAATGGGGGAATTTCAATGGTTTTTTTACGGGAGAAATGTCCAGCTAACTATAACATGTGTGAAACCTATGGTTTTTTAAGTGAATTTGCAAGGTTTTTTAAATGCTAATTCCTAACTATAACGTGTGTGAAACCTATGGTTTTTTAAGTGAATTTGTAAGGTTTTTTAAATGCTAATTTATGTATGTATTATTATATTTTTTATATATTTATTTTACAATAAACTACCTATGTATATAGTTATAGATTGACTGTATCCTGTAATATAGAATGGCTCAGATCTTTTTTTTTGAATTTGGATAAAGTTGAACAGCATAGTTAATATCTTCTATAAACTTATAAACAGTTTAAAATGTTTTTTTTTTTTAAGTTTTTTTCACGGTACGCGCAACATTCGCGCACGGTGCGTGCACCCCGCGATTTTTTGAAAAAAAAAAAGTTTTTTTCACCCTTCGGGGTCCTTCAGGGACCCCCTGACAAAGGCTAGGGGGTCAGGAACTCTCTACCCTGCCCGCTTTTCACGTTCTCCACCTTTCTTTTTCACTGTCACACACAAAATGGCGGCCGACACTTCCTGATTTCGACCGATTCGAATGTTGACTGACATGTAACCACCAATCAGAATTACACTCGCGCACGTTATGGTGCACGCACCGTGCGCACGGTGCGCGCACAGTGCGCGCTTATAGATATTTATGTACTTTTAACTGCAATTTTCTAAGGAACTACTGAACAGATTGACACCATATATCCAAAAGGCACATGCCTGACCTGAGGACTACCTCTTTGTCAAATTTCAAGTAATTCTGTTCAGCCGTTCGGGTTGTACCTTCGACTAAAGGTCCTATGTGAAAATGAATGGGGAAAACGCGTTTTGAGACCCCCCTTTTTTCTCAGCCCCCGCTTGATGAATCACCCTGAGACTTTCAGGGTAGGAGCTGAGCGGAGCGCCCCATTAGTTTTGAAAATTTCGCGAGGATTCGTCAACCGGTGCCAAAGTTATTCAAAATAGAATTTTCAGATTTCCTATGGAAACTCGGTCTTAACTATAACTATCTACTGGCGACCGCCAGTAGATTATATATATATATATATATATATATATATATATATATATATATATATATATATATATATATATATATATATCAAGGTGTATTCAAGAATGAGTGGGTGTATAAGTGCAGTGCGGTAAATAGAGACCTTTTGTAGTATCTTTTGAAATTAACTTGAATTGATGTTTCTTCTGAGTGATTCAATCATGTAGACCATGCTACAATATTTTAGAAGATTTTGAGCCCACTGGGGCGAAATTGGTTTTTCAGTATTCTTCTAATGACTTGAATTCACAAGTCATTTAGCTGTGTGGGTATTATTTTCAAGCTATAAATCATCTATATGAGTGTATAATCATGTGGCAATAATCAAAAATATTTTTTTGTTTTTTCAATTTTCACTCTTAAAAACGAGAGGGATACGATACAATGAATTTTGCGAATGTAATGTTATTTGCAATCAATATCAGATGATATGTTTGTCTATGCAGTCAGTAGTACTATACTAGAGCAATGCTGATAGACTCCGATTCAACATGCTAAAATGGCGCTGTTGTTTACACCCAACTATGATGGTTTATTTTCTGAAGTCCTTTCTTTATGTTTAGGAACTGTATAGTATTAAAATACAGGAAGTAAAACTCGGTGGATTACATCGTGATAAAGCTGTAAAGCGAAACGCGTTGGTGTGGCGTGACCTTGCCCATTAAAACTTGCTGAGTACACTCCTGCGTGTCCTGGTATTCTTTTGGATCAACAAAAGGTGCTAACGAATGTATTGGTTTACGGAGCCCATCTAGGACCGCCGCGTTAGAAGCACCGGACTTCCGTAACCTTTGGCTGTGGATTATTTTGCAAGACCGGAGCTACCCGTTTCTTCCCCGAGATGGCCGTCTGACATCAGACCAGGCTATGTTGAATAATCACAAAGAACATCGCAAACATCGTGGCAAAACCGCGTGAACGGTAACTGTGAACAAACTTTACCTTAAGATCAGTAATCTGTTAACGGACACGACGCGACCACTGGGAGGAGTCGCGGAGGTGTATTCACTCCAGTGGAAGCAGTGTTTGTTTATTATTCTGATCGCACTCAAGGGGAAAAACGGAGCGGAGCATAGCAAATGACAAGCTGACAAGCTGGTCAGCTAGCACAGGAGTGTCGGAACCAAGACGTTTCTGGGTCAAGCAAGCGTCGTTGTGACAATGGCTTCTTCAATAGAAGCAAAACGTAAAGAAACCTCAAATAAATTGTTTTTCACACAGATGACGGAAGGGCAATCGAATGCAGGTTTACAAAGCCAAGAGCATATTTACATCAATCAGGAAATGCAGATTCAAACGCTCTATGACAAATTAGAAAAACTTCACAAACGCGAACTTTCAAAATGGTGGGAAGCTGAATCCCTTCAGAAATACATCGATGTCGGCAGAGTCCCAAGAGGATTGCGCATTTATACAGTACCAACACACGAAAATCCAGACCCGGAAATGTTGGAAGAATGGGCCGGGAACTCAAAAGAATGTTCGACGGTCATGATGCGGATTCTTATAAAATATGCCCTGAAGGACCGTGCTGAAATCTTTAAGGATATAGATAAAATCAGTGAAGAATTAATGAAACTAATCACAAAAGAAACATTTGAAGAGTTCATGGTGAAAATGCAGATCAAACTCACCAAACTGGAAGATGAAATCACTAGCAAAAAACAAAGGAAATTCATCAGAGATTTCAAAGACTACCAGTCGGGTAGAACTTTGACGTTTCACAAGAAATACGATCACTTGTTCAATGAGGTAACAACAATGAAAACCTTGGAAGTTGCTCCAAGAGCGACAAGAGAAGAACTAACTGAAGAAAGTGATATATCGGACAGTACGGGCTCTGAGATTTCAGTGGAAACACTAGCACGGAATTTACCTGATACAGAGGGGGGCAAGAACAACAACTTTTTGAAACAATTTCAAATGATGACGAGAGCCAAAATGAATCCAACGCAAAAAGACCAGGATTTTCGTCGTGGCCGAGGACGCGGTACACGAGGAAGGAGCAGAGGACGCGGAGGAACCGCAGGAACCAGGAGGCCAGGTCAAGAAGAAGAAAAAGGCGAGCCAACCAGAACTGCAGCATTTTCAACACGTGCCAAGAGGGGAACCAAATGAACGTGGTCAACCTGTCTGAGCGTAAGTTAACAGCATCTGAAAATAATGTACTTTCTCTGGGATTGTCGTTTTGTCCTACTAGACGCTTAGATTATGTACAGACTCGCATTGACATTTTCTGTTTCTTGAGGAAACTTAAACTAAAAAAATGGTTTCACACCCGGACTGCCTTAAAACAAAGAGAACAAGATGCTTCCATTGTGGGCCCTGAGCGTTTATGTATTTCTGATATTGACACTTTACACACTATGGCACAACTTAATGAGAACACAATGTACCAAGAAGATCCCACAAGTGATTTGAATGAATGGGGCTTGAGAGTTGATGTAAGTGAGTCAAGTGGTTTTAAGTCTAAATCAACATTCATACCAAACGTGCATTGTGAAGCGATTGAAGTGTTTGAAAATAGTATTACCAAAGAACTTCGGAAAATGAGATTTAAGTCTAATGGTAATGCTAGATGCAATTTAGATCAGCAGCATTTTAAAGCTATTGAAAGTTTACGTGAAGATGATTCTATTGTAATCAGATGTTCCGACAAAGGGGGCAATGTTGTGGTTTGGAGCAGAAATGACTATCTGAAAGAAGGTATGAGACAACTTAGCGATACGACTTGCTATATACCTAGTAACCAATCAGATGTGTTAGCTTCATACACACATTATAATGAACTATTAGTCAAATGGCAAGATCAAGGTCTATTAGAGTGGGATGAATTTCGCAGCCTTTACTGTAAACACCCTAGATTGCCAATTTTATATCTGCTCCCAAAACTACACAAACATAGCCAAAAGCCCCGCGGTAGACCCATTGTGTCGTCTATGGGTTCCCAACTTGAGGTAACATCTAAATTTATTGATCATTATTTGCGTCCTTTTGTAAGTGCTTTACCTGCATATCTCAAAGATACCACCCATTTTTTAACATTGATTGATGATGTATCATGGGAGAATGATTTTTTGCTGGTTACATTGGATGTAACCAGCCTCTATACCAGCATACCACATGACCTGGGGATCCAGGCCATACGGCATTTTTTAAGAGCAAGATCTATTTCTTTACTGGCACATACTGAAATGTTGTTACAGATGATCCAATATTGCCTGACAAATAATTACTTTTTGTTCAATCAAAACATATACAAACAAACACAAGGGACAGCAATGGGCACCTGCTTCGCCCCCAGCTATGCGAATCTTTACATGGGCTGGTGGGAGGAGCAGGTGTTCCATTGTCAGGAAGCCCATGGTGACTGCATTGTCACCTGGGCAAGGTTTATAGATGACATATTCCTAATCTGGAAAGGAGATGAAAAGTCAGTTAAATCATTTATTAATTTCCTTAATACCAATGACAAAAATCTTCAATTCACTTCCCAGATCAGCCCTGACAATATTGTGTTTTTAGATGTGGAAATTTCCATTTTGAACAACAGGTTAATTACCAAATTGCATAGGAAACAAACCGCTGGCAATAGTCTTTTAAATGCCCAAAGTGCCCACCCGTCCAGCTTGATCCATAGTATCCCCTATGGGGAATTGATCAGAGCCAAGCGGAACTGTAGTACATTTGATGAGTATGAAAATGAAAAAAGAATCATGTGCGACAGATTTAAACAACGGGGGTACAGTCAAAAAATCATTAAGCAAGCCGTGACAAAAGCTGATACATTGAAGAGATCAGATCTGCTATGCCAGAAAATAAAACCATCTGAAACTGAAGAATCAGTCAGATTTATTACGACCTTTTCGAAAAGTGCATTCAAAATAGGAAAACTGTTTGAAAAAAACTGGCATATTCTTAAAAATGATCGTGTTCTAAGTGGATATCTAAATGAAAATCCGCAGATCACATTTAGAAGAAGCAGATCTTTGAAAGATGATTTAAGCAAAAATGCTATAACCACCAGAGACTTAAATCACCTCAAATGTCCCTCAGGTTTTGTGACTTGCAAACGTTGCAAGGCCTGTGCCCATAGTACAGATTGTAAGATTCTGAATTTGCCCAAAATGAAAAGGGATTTTGTGATAAAAGGTAATTTTAATTGCAAAACAGATTATTGTGTCTATTGTTTAATTTGCCCATGTGGCAAATTTTATATAGGAAGCACAGTGCATCAAGCGAAGAAAAGAGTTCTGGAGCACTTACGTGCCATCAAAAAACACGATGTCCAATACCCTGTAGCTCGTCACTTTTTTAGTGTACACAAACAAAATGAAAAATTGCTATCTTATGTTGTTTTAGATGCAATCAGACGACAAGAGAGAGGTGGTGACAGAGAGCGCCAACTCAGATGTTTGGAATCGAGGTACATTATTGATTTTGACACTGTGATGCCGGAAGGACTCAAATCTAGCGAAGAAATGGCCGTACATCTTGAAATTTAAATATTATGAGGTTTTTACTAAATTGAATTTGATTTACTGTATTAAGATCCTTACGAAGCATTCTATTGAAATTTTAGCAAGTTGTTAAATAACAACATTGTATGTCCAGATGATTTACAAACTGGAGTTTCTTCCTCAAAAATGTTCTTTATTTATATTTTTTATTATACAGTTCGTCATTATACCCACACTTTCAGCCCACTGGGGCGAGACCTTTTGTAGTATCTTTTGAAATTAACTTGAATTGATGTTTCTTCTGAGTGATTCAATCATGTAGACCATGCTACAATATTTTAGAAGATTTTGAGCCCACTGGGGCGAAATTGGTTTTTCAGTATTCTTCTAATTACTTGAATTCACAAGTCATTTAGCTGTGTGGGTATTATTTTCAAGCTATAAATCATCTATATGAGTGTATAATCATGTGGCAATAATCAAAAATATTTTTTTGTTTTTTCAATTTTCACTCTTAAAAACGAGAGAGTTACGATACAATGAATTTTGCGAATGTAATGTTATTTGCAATCAATATCAGATGATATGTTTGTCTATGCAGTCAGTAGTACTATACTAGAGCAATGCTGATAGACTCCGATTCAACATGCTAAAATGGCGCTGTTGTTTACACCCAACTATGATGGTTTATTTTCTGAAGTCCTTTCTTTATGTTTAGGAACTGTATAGTATTAAAATACAGGAAGTAAAACTCGGTGGATTACATCGTGATAAAGCTGTAAAGCGAAACGCGTTGGTGTGGCGTGACCTTGCCCATTAAAACTTGCTGAGTACACTCCTGCGTGTCCTGGTATTCTTTTGGATCAACAAAAGGTGCTAACGAATATATATATATATATATATATATATATATATATATATATATCAAGGTGTATTCAAGAATGAGTGGGTGTATAAGTGCAGTGCAGTAAATAGATGATTTAGTGGGTACGTGACTGACTGTATAAGTGAGTGATTAAATGTGTCGTACTGAATGCATGTGTTAGTGAGTAAACTGTGTAAATGTCGGTATCAGTCTGTCAGTTGGTGTGTAAGTGGCTGCATCGGTTGGTGAGTAGCTACATGAGTATGTATATGGGTTATTGATTGGTTATCTGAGTATCTGTATGGTTGCCTGAGTGTCTGTTTGGATGGGTGGGAGGTGTGTGACTTTGTACATAGATATGTGAGTGGTTGATTCACTGGGTGTATGGGTTCAAGAGTGTATGTGGAAACAGTTGTATGGATGGGTAAGTGTGTGTATGGGTGTGTTGGTGAGGAAATGGATGTCTCAGTGGTACATGTCTGAGTAACTACATATGTAAAAGGCAGTGTATGTGAGAGTTGGAGTATATAAATGACTATACGTGAGAGTGAGTGATTGTGAGAGTGGCTGTATAGATGAGTGTGTACTTGTATCAGTGATTGTATAAGAGAGTAAGTATGTGTTAGTATCTGTATGAATAAGTGAGGTGGTGTGTGTATAACTGTAAAGGTGAGTAAATGGAAGTGTGAATGATTCTTTGCCTGACTGATTAGGTGTGTGAATAGCTCTGAATGAGTGGCACTGTGTGAGTGTCTGTATAGGTGTATGAGTGCATATGATAGTCTTGTATTGATGAGTGACTGCATGTATGAGTGACTGTAAGGGTGAATGAGTGGATGTGTGTGTAGACCGAGGAATCCATGAGTGGGTATGTAGTAACTGGTATTGGTGTGTCTATGGTTTCAAAAATGGTAGTCTGTATTTTAGAGTGGGTGTATCAAAGGTTATATTAGGGCGTGAGGAGGTGCATCAGATTATCACATGGATGATGTCATCAGTGATGTCATTTCAGATGTCATCAGTGATGTCATCCTTGATGTTACTGACCATGTCATGAATGATGTAATATGTGATGTCATCAGCAGTGCATTGCGGGGGCACGAGTTATAGTTAGCTGAACTAACTATAACGGCCGAATTTCTCTGGTTTTGTACGAGTGAAATGTCTAACTAACTATAACGTCCCTGAAACCTGTGTTTTTTTCAGTGAATTTCAAAGGTTTTTTAAATGCGAATTTTTAACTATAACATCCCTGAAACCTCTGTTTTTTTTCATTGAATTTCAAAGGTTTTTTAAATGCTAATTTCTAACTATGCCTACAGAGGTAGGACATGTGCAGAAAGAGGAAGAAAGGTGCAGAAATAAGCAAGAGAAATACAGAAAGAGGCAACAGAAGTCCAGAAAGACACAGAAAGGTACAGAAAGAAGCAAGAGATATGCAGAAAGAACAAACAGAGGTGCAGAAAGAGGCCTTGTTGCAAAGCCATCTTGTGCCCCCAACTATTTGCTGACTGGTACTGGTGGTAACTGACTCTGACTAACCAGGCCCGGAGCCAGTGCTATGCTAAAAGACACTTAGAATACAGTGAAAACACATACATACACTAGGGTACATGACCTCCTCTGAAAAGGCCCTAGTATATAATAGGGCAGGGGGATTAAAACTACCTCCAAGTCACAGGTGCAGAAAGATGCTTCTTTAAGTAGTAGTCACATTCGCAGAGTGGTGGAGAAAGGCTGCTGGGCCTCTGACCAGCGCTCAGGAATTCCGCTGCGAAGGACTTACAAGAGGTACCAGGTGGGCTTCTTGGTCCCCAAACTCCCTCAGGAGTAAATTGGACTTAATCCCCCATCCTGTAGTCTGCCAGGAGGTGTGTTTGCAGAGTGGTGGAGAAAGGGGGGCATGGCCTCCAAAGACGTCTTAGCAATCCCACTGTGTGGGACTTACTGGAGATAACAAGAGGGGTAGTTGGCCCCCAAGGAAAACCTGGGGGCCAACTACCCCTCCTATTACCTCCAGTCCTACACAGGAGCATTGGTAAGGACTCGTAGCAGGCCATGCCCCCTTTGCCCGCCACTCTCCCTGGTGCACTCTTGGATGAGGATTGAAGTCTCCTTTGCTGCTGGGGGTATTTAGGAGCCAACTAGCCAACCCCTTACCTCCAGTAAGCCGCACACAGTGGGATTGCTGAGAGGTGGACAAAGGCCATGCCCCCTTTCTCCACCACTCTGCAAATGTACCCCCTGGCATGTTCCAAGTTGGGGGATTAAGTTCCTTTGACTACTGAGAGTCCCTGGAGACCAACTAGCCCACCAGGTACCTCCAGTAAGCGCCACACAGCTGGATTGCAGAGAGGTGGTCTGAGGCCATGCCCCTTTTTTACACCACTCTGCAAACGCACCTCCTGGCGCACTGCTGCTTGGGGGATGAAGTCCACTTGTGTCCTGAGTTCGTTTTTTTTTTTCTCGGTAGGTTCCTGCACCCAGCGCAAATTCTGTAATTTAAAAGGGGGTCCCTCAGGCCTAGGGGGTCAGGGTGTTTCTACCCTGCCCCCTTTTCTTGTTTTTAATGTTTTTTTCACTGTTTTCGGTTACTGAGTCACAAGATGGCTGCCAACACTTCCTGGTTTGAAGTGTTGGCAGCCAATCAGAAGTCAGCTTGTGCTCTGGAGGAGTTGCGACTCCTCCTTAGTGCTCAGATATCGATATTTTTCTTTTTAATTTCTCAGGAACTACTGAACGGATTCACACCATTTAAAAAGGGGATCTTTCTGACCCAAGGCCTACCTTTTTGCCATATTTCGTGTACTTCAGTTTAGCAGTTCGAACTGTAGCTTTATCTAAAGTTCCTATGGAAATTAACATGGGGAAAACGCGTTTTAGGACTCCCCTTTTTTCTCGGCCCCCACTTGACGAATCACCCCGAAACGAAGCGACCGCCAGTAGGTTATATATATATATATATATATATATATATATATATAAAAATATATGCAGTGAACAAGGCGGCTGTGTCCGTCGAAACGCGTCTGTGCCTTTAACGTTGGAATAAAGCCTTTTCTTTGCTGAAACTACTCACGGAGTCGGTGCCTGTTTGTCTGGACGCTGTCAGGCTGGTATCATATAAAAATATATATATATATTACCTACTGGAAGTCACCAGTAGGTCGTTAAAGTTAGGACCTAGTTTCTATTTAAAAAGCGTTTTTTCTTTTGCCAATATCTTTGGCGCCGGTTGACGAATCTTTGCTAAATTTTCAAAACTAATGGGGCGCTCCGGTCAGCTCCTGCCTTGGAAGTTTCGGGGTGATTCATCAAGTGGGGGCCGAGAAAAAAGGGGGGTCCCAAAACGCATTTTCCCCATGTTAATTTCCATAGGAACTTTAGATATATATATATATATTTATTTATTACAAATTTTAAGGAAGAACGACCTAAGAAAATAGAGGATAAAAAAGATGAATCCGATTTCACCACGGTTTTTAACTTTCAACAAGAACATAAAAAAATTTGAGTAGAGGTTTATGATTCCACCACACTGTCTAATTTGAATATAAAATATGCAAGCCAATGTTGTTGTCTTGTGCATCACCAACTAACACTTTCTGAACAACATCTGGCATGGTGGTATGATGTTGTTTGACTCCAATCAGTCAAACAGGTCACTCATACTCTGGTGGGAAACATTCTGCTTGAGATTTCATTGATAGTAAATTGCAGGTCCCCCCTTAGAATTTTTCTTTTTTGTGATGTTTTGCCACTTTTGAGCCCAAACTACTTATAGCAAAATTACATCATGGACTCTTTGTACATACAAAACACCATAGTAAGGTGAGCATATATCACTGAGATATTCTAACAATACTTCACAAAATAAACTTGCTATTGTTGGATCCCTTTAGATTCCTTCAGTCCTCTTCAGACTCCTTCAGTGTCTTTTCTTGGTGGTCTTCTTGAGAAGTTTTCAGAGATTCCAGATTTTACATCTGGCCCACATCCTCTTCAGACTCCACAATAAGGGGAGTTGTCTATGGGCCCTTCTTCAGGGCATTCAGGGTTGTTCAGACTCATCATACTAGTAGAAAGTTATAGAAGGGGAAGGATAGAAAGGGAGGGAATTTCAATTACACCAGAGTAATCAAGAGTCATTTCTGTAATTCTACGTTAATCTTTGACCCGGAATTACCGATAATTACTCAATTACTCCTGCTTGGCGTAAATAGGAGTAATTTGCGTGAAAATCCTGCAACAAGAGCACATTTAGCAAGCGCAAGAGGTCGCTCACACTTGCTATTCGTGGTCGGCTGCATTTAGAGCTATTTCTTAGCGCAGAATACAGCATCGCATTCATGTTGGACGCGGGAGTGTATTATGCAGTGAAAAAATAGCAGTAATGCCGGTAATAAGTTGGGGAAAAATCCTACCCCAGAGCATATTTGTGAGAATGTGTGTGTGCTGGTGCTCACTATTGTTGTTCAGTTGCATTTAGTGCTATAGATTTTGCACAAAATGCATCTAAGCGTCCATTTTGGATGCAAACGGTATTTTGTGCTAAGAAATAGCGCTACTCACAAACTTACTCTTCTCATATAATTAAAGCATAATCATGTGGACTTCTTAGGTAAATCAACATGACTACCCTACATGGAATTACGCGAGTTTCACCCAACCCTAGTTCTGATACCCTTCCATCCAGTACAATGATTCCCTGCAGCACATTACATTTAGAGTTCTTTTCAATCCTCAGGAGTACCCATGATGGAGTAATAGCAATAGCTTATTACATGCCCTCAGTGCTAATCCTGAGTCATTGAAATGGAGTATTCCATTCGGAGAGTTACTTAGGGCACAGAGAAACTGCAGTACAGATGAGGCTTTTCTACATGAACAAAGTACCATGCTAGTTAGATTCAAGGAGCGTGGTTACCCAGAATGGGTTTTACAAAAGGCTACTGATAAGATCAAGGACGTAAGTAGATCCAAGGCTCTAGAATACACAGAAAAGGACAGCAATGAGGAAGTACAAACGAGAGTAATAAGGACATTCAACCATAAATCCAAACAGGTTCAGAAGCTCTTGGCTGACAATTGGAAAATCTTAAAATCAGATTCCATCATAGGTGGCAGTATCAGTGATAGACCCTTAGTCACATACAGGAAAGGGAGAAATTTGAGAGACATGCTGGTGAAGGGAGACATTACGGAAACCCCAAGTAGAAACCTTTTTAATCTTAAAGGTTTCTATCCATGCGGACATTGCAGAGCATGTAAATCTAGCCACATGGTCAAAGAATTTGAAGTTTTGGGGTCAAGACAAAATAAGATCATAACACAGTTTTTGACTTGTAACACCAGCTTTGTTATCTATGTACTTGAATGTCCATGCAAACTCAGGTATGTAGGGAGTACAACCTGCATGGTTAAGAAACGTATTCAGGAACATCTGAGAGCTATTACGAATACAGACCATAACTATCCCATTGCACGACACTTTCAGGAAAAACATCATTCCAATAACTCCCTCCTTAAATACTTTGCCATAGAACAGGTAAATGTAGGCAAAAGAGGAGGTAACAGAGAACTATCCCTTAGGAATAGAGAATCCAAATGGATAATGGAATTGGAAACTAGATTTCCAGGGGGACACAACCTTGACGAGGAATTGGCAACTCATCTACATGATGACTGAAGCTGTGTCCATTATCAGTTAATTCTCCAAGATGTTGTTTTTATGTTAACCCAGACGCTTTGACATTATTGTAATGTTGATTACTATTTGAGCTGTCTTTGATGTTAACTGTTCTTTTTCTTATTGTTTAGGAGGAAAGGAAGGGACCCATCACTTTTCAAGACACTGCACGGGTTCCCTACCCTTTTCTTCACCCGGATTGCCACTGCACGTCCAATAAGATAAGAACTACACTCCTTGACTATATATATATTTCTTCACAAACCTTTTTTTCATAAAACTTGTTTTTCATAAAAATTATTTTGAAATATGGATTCACTAAATTTAGAATCCTTTGTAGTAAAATATTGTTGTGGTGTCACGTTTATCAGAGAAGTATAATCTGGAATCAATTCCACCATTTGGCATAAAAAAAGTTTCCTTCACAGATACATGGCAAGGGTGATGGATGGGCACTAGTCCAGTAAAATATTCAATCAGTCTTCTCAGTTTCTTATTCAGGGCTAACGGTTCTTTGATTAGCGAATTGTGAGTTAATTATGTGAATGCAATTTTGAACATATGTATTATGTATATCAATGTGTACACGTGAGATACCTATATACTATTGATACTCTGTATACAGTAATGTGTACTCACTTGGAAATGGCACTAGTCCGTTTGAAATTTGCATGTTTAGTTCACATATGCAAATGTGGTGCACTGTGACAACTGTGTCTGTTGGAACTCGTAAAGTTTTATTAACTTCAATTTGAGGCTACTGCATGTAGCATATACCCGGTATTAGATTCAGTGTAATATCTGTATCTTATATCAAATCACACTTATGAACTGGGTTTCATGCACTGACAGTATATATACCCGAATGTTAATTACGGAACGTTAAATTTAACAGAGACATGGTGATTGACAATACGAATCCGGTACCTGTTCTAAAATGGCTGCCATGTTGGTACTGTTTGCAAGGAAATAGTGAAGTACTTCTTGTATTTTTATAATTTTGTATAAATGCACGTTTAGTAAAGTTTCAAACATCATGTGAGCAAGACACATTTGGTGTCGAAACGCGTAGCGATTGTCTAAAGAAATAAAGAGTTGACCTCTGAGAGTGCGTTATCTTTGGTGATTGGATATTAACGCAACCGGCTCTAGGTTCACCGGTAAACGCACCACCTGACTAGGGATTGATCCCGGAAGGACCCGAGTTTGTTGATTGATACATTATATATATATATATAAGTTGACAAAATAGACTCCCTGTCTCTAGTTTATTGCCTCTTGGAGTTATTAGGCAACTTGCATCATATATATATATATATATGTTTCCAGAACGGGATCCCACTCGTGCTCTCGAAAGCTTTTGACACAGTAAACCAGGCCTTAGTTCATATCCAAGTGGGGGTTTATTCTTTTCATAAACCCACCGTGACGCGTTTCGCCACCGTAGTGGCTTGTTCACACAGTGATTTTCAATAAAGTATGCCAATACATATACTTCCGTGTTCGTAGTTCATAAACAAAGAAAGAGGACTTCACTGTTTGTACAGCGAAGTGCCGCATTACGTGCGCCATCTTGTAGCGTCTCATCACCTCGTAACATTGCACTACTGTTCTTATACATTGTGAATGTATACAAGTACATATTCATCAATCCAAAAAATTAATTCATTAATTTGTATAGGAGCTGTCCTGTGCATTCTAGCATGTTAGCGTTATGTATCTCTGTGGAATTATGCTCGTACTCCCCTGGTTAGTGGGTAAAACTATCGTACTAAAGTGCAGCCTCTCGTGTAGGTGCTGGACTGAGTGTGCAATCTATCTCACAGTGGCAATCAAATTATATAACAATATAAGAATATAAAATGTATCCATACAAAGGCAGAGTTGCCGCATTTCGTGCGCCATCTTGTAGCGTCTCATCATATCGTAACATTGCACTACTGTTCTTATACATTGTAGATGTATACAAGTACATATTCATCAATCCAACATTGATTCATCAATTTGTATAGGAGCTGTCCTATGTATTCTAACATGTTAGCATTAAATATCCTAGTGGAATTATGCTCAAACTCCCCTGGTTAGTGGGTAGTACTATCGTATTAGAGTGCGTCCTATCGTGTAGGTGCTGGACTGAGTGTGTAATCTGTCTCACAGTGGAAGTCAAATTGTAAAACAATATAGAAATATATCCATACAAAGGCAAAGTTATTGTATAACACCCTGGCTAGTGGGTATATCGCTGTCCTTCATACGAGATGGCTATTGTATTGATTGTCATTCAACCCTTAAACCGTATTTTGACAATGTTTATAGGCAAAATATAATGAGCCAAAGATGTAAGCCCTTATTAGTGGGAAAATGAGCCCATGGTCAGAGAGGTATTCCGTGAGGGTATGGTATAAATAAGTCCTCTTGTAGTTTTTAAACGGAAAGTAAAAATACAAATAAACCGGCATCTATATCAACACCCCCTATCCCTTAGAAAACCCCGTGGTGTTCCCAACTACACATTCAAAATGAATATTGTCAAAGGTGTACGTTAAAATCTTATCTCAATGTTGTGACTGAAGGATGATCTGAAGAAACGGTAGGGATCTCGTTGGCACCATAGATGACAATTCCCTTCCTTTCCTCCTGTGAAAAATAGAAAATGCAGGTGTCAAATGTAGAAGTATTATCAGTTAAAAAACTCTTTACCAGCTCACATTTTAGGATAAAAAGATAAAACATAGCAGATATGATGTTTAAACACATATAGTACTTTGTAACATAGTGATAAAACGACATAAGTCATAGCCATTTCATCATGTCCAGAGTATCAAACAGATAGTTTCACAAAGCCCTTATTCCTCTTGTAGATGTATGGCCATTTCTTCATCCAAGTTATGGCCTTCGGGAAATAGGGTGCACATACCAATAATGTGTCTTGATTCCCGTTGCCTTAGTCTTAGCACACGGTTCCCGCCTCTTACTTTTGGTAGAACCTGCTCGATTGCATAATATCTTAACTTTTTATAATCTGAAAAATGGTGCCTGGCAAAATGGCGGGCTATAGGATATTGCCTATTGTTGTTAGTGATAGACCGCATATGTTCAAGCACAAGTTTTTTTGCCATATGTGTGGTACTGCCCACGTACCGTAATTTACACGGGCATTCCAGCACATATATGACAAAAGTGCTGGCACATGTCAGAAATTGGGAAATGGTGATCATGGTGTTTGTACTGGTATTCAAGAATTCTTTAACCATTTTGCTGTTGCTGCACGCCTTACAGTGGCCACATGGATAGAAGCCTTTTATATCTAGACCCCTCCCTTCTGCATTAGTTGTCCAATCGCTATGTACCAAAGAGTCTCTGAGGCTACGACCCTTTCTATATGTTATACTGGGTCTTTCTGATAATGACTTACCAACTATGGGGTCATTTCTTAGAATGTTCCAATGACGATTGATCACCTTACGAATCTGGGTAGAGTTGCCATTGTACATCATAATCATGCGTGTGTTGTTGCCCTCATCATTTTGACTTTCTAGTGCTTCTTTCTCGATTTGAGCTAGAGTACTCGATCTCTCAACCTCGGTTACCCTAGTGACTGCTCTTTTGAGAACCCATGCTGGGTAGCCTCTAGCTTTAAATCTCACTATCATGGTTTGTTGCTCACCCAAGAAGTCAGCGGGCGAGCTGCAATTTCTTTTAGCTCTGAGTAGCTCCCCGTATGGAATACTCCACTTGAGATTATCGGGATGGCTGCTCAGAGCATGAAGAAGGGTGTTGCCCGCTGTGCATTTACGGTAGAGAGTTGTGTGGATGGTGTTATTTCTCACTATTACATGTGTGTCCAGGTACTCAACTTTTTCTTTACTTATGGTACAGGTGAGGGTAAGATTTCTTTCATTGTTATTGAGTTCTTCTATGAACTGCAATGCCTCTCCTTCTGTGCCCTGCCAAACCACAAAAATGTCATCGATGTACCTGAGCCACATTTTTACACTTGTGAGGGCTTTCTCGAGATTCTTGTTGTTATGAATCTCCTCCTCCCAAGCCCCCATAAAAAGGTTGGCAAAGCTCGGGGCAAAACATGTGCCCATCGCGGTACCATGTCTTTGTCTGTAGATTGACCCATTGAACAAAAAATAATTGTTCATGAGACAGTATTTCATCATTTCCAGGATCATATTGGTATGTTCTAAAAAACCAATATTTCTGCGTTTCAAAAAGTGGGCACAGGCCTGTACCCCCTGATCATGGTTAATTACTGTATAAAGTGAATTAACATCCAAGGTTATAAGGATATAATCCTCCTTCCACACCAAATTGGCTATTTTGTTTAAGAAATCTTTGGTGTCCCGTACATATGAAGGAAGGGTACACACAAATTCCCTCAGAAAATGGTCCACATACCTTGAGACGTTTTCCAGCACGCTACCCCTTGAGGAAATGATAGGTCTACCTGGGGGATTTTCTTTGTTTTTGTGTACCTTGGGAAGCAGGTACATCACTGGTAGGATGGGATAGTCTTTTTTTAAAAAACAAAATTCCTCCCATTCTAGCAATCCCATATCTCTCCACTCATTTAGTAGTTCCCAGATCTTACAGATACTGTTGTTATATTCTGCCCTTGTGGAGATTGTGTATGTATTACTGTCACTAAGTTGTCGCTGTGCTTCACTTACATACATTTCCCTAGGTAAAATGACTATGTTACCGCCTTTGTCGGCTGGTCTAACCACCAGACTTTAATCAGTTGCTAGCTCATTTATGGTGTTTTTTTGGATGGCTGTAAGATTGTGTTTGACCTTTTTCATCTTTTTGGGCCAATTATTCTGTCTAAACTTCAACATTTCATTGCTGACAAGCTCCTGGAAAGTATCAATATTATCGTGACTCAATTTGGGTACAAAAGTTGACCTTGGTCTGAAAAGGCTACATGCAGATTTATCATATTTGCTCTCCAACTCATCTAAAACATGAAGAGATTCTGGGCTCATATGTGTTTCTTCCTGATTGTTTTGGAGTTCATGTAGGGCAATCATGGTATCAATATCCCCTATTGTTAAATCATCTCCTTGTGTACTTCTAGTTGTCTGTTGTTCCCTACTCTTTACTGGTTTCATTGTATGCCACTTCTTTAATTTTAGTTTTCTGCAAAATTTGAATATATAAATTTTGCTGTTGACATAGTACCGCGATGGGCACATGTTTTGCCCCGAGCTTTGCCAACCTTTTTATGGGGGCTTGGGAGGAGGAGATTCATAACAACAAGAATCTCGAGAAAGCCCTCACAAGTGTAAAAATGTGGCTCAGGTACATCGATGACATTTTTGTGGTTTGGCAGGGCACAGAAGGAGAGGCATTGCAGTTCATAGAAGAACTCAATAACAATGAAAGAAATCTTACCCTCACCTGTACCATAAGTAAAGAAAAAGTTGAGTACCTGGACACACATGTAATAGTGAGAAATAACACCATCCACACAACTCTCTACCGTAAATGCACAGCAGGCAACACCCTTCTTCATGCTCTGAGCAGCCATCCCGATAATCTCAAGTGGAGTATTCCATACGGGGAGCTACTCAGAGCTAAAAGAAATTGCAGCTCGCCCGCTGACTTCTTGGGTGAGCAACAAACCATGATAGAGAGATTTAAAGCTAGAGGCTACCCAGCATGGGTTCTCAAAAGAGCAGTCACTAGGGTAACCGAGGTTGAGAGATCGAGTACTCTAGCTCAAATCGAGAAAGAAGCACTAGAAAGTGAAAATGATGAGGGCAACAACACACGCATGATTATGACGTACAATGGCAACTCTACCCAGATTCGTAAGGTGATCAATCGTCATTGGAACATTCTAAGAAATGACCCCATAGTTGGTAAGTCGTTATCAGAAAGACCCAGTATAACATATAGAAAGGGTCGTAGCCTCAGAGACTCTTTGGTACATAGCGATTGGACAACTAATGCAGAAGGGAGGCTTCTATCCATGTGGCCACTGTAAGGCGTGCAGCAACAGCAAAATGGTTAAAGAATTCTGGAATACCAGTACAAACACCATGATCACCATTTCCCAATTTCTGACATGTGCCAGCACTTTTGTCATATATGTGCTGGAATGCCCGTGTAAATTACGGTACGTGGGCAGTACCACACATATGGCAAAAAAACGTGTGCTTGAACATATGCGGGCTATCACTAACAACGATAGGCAATATCCTATAGCCCGCCATTTTGCCAGCCACCATTTTTCAGATTATAAAAAGTTAAGATATTATGCAATCGAGCAGGTTCTACCAAAAGTAAGAGGCGGGAACCGTGTCCTAAGACTAAGGCAACGGGAATCAAGACACATTATTGGTATGTGCACCCTATTTCCCGAAGGCCATAACTTGGATGAAGAAATGGCCATACATCTACAAGAGGAATAAGGGCTTTTTGAAACTATCTGTTTGATACTCTGGACATGATGAAATGGCTATGACTTATGTTGTTTTATCACTATGTTACAAAGTACTATATGTGTTTAAACATCATATCTGCTATGTTTTATCTTTTTATCCTACAATGTGAGCTGGTAAAGAGTTTTTTAACTGATAATACTTCTAAATTTGACACCTGCATTTTCTATTTTTCACAGGAGGAAAGGAAGGGAATTGTCATCTATGGTGCCAACAAGATCCCTACCCTTTCTTCAGATCATCCTTCAGTCACAACATTGAGATAAGATTTTAACGTACACCTTTGACAATATTCATTTTGAATGTGTAGTTGGGAACACCACAGGGTTTTCTAAGGGATAGGGGGTGTTGATATAGATGCCGGTTTATTTGTATTTTTACTTTCCGTTTAAAAACTACAAGAGGACTTATTTATACCATACCCTCACGGAATACCTCTCTGACCATGGGCTCATTTTCCCACTAATAAGGGCTTACATCTTTGGCTCATTATATTTTGCCTATAAACATTGTCAAAATACGGTTTAAGGGTTGAATGACAATCAATACAATAGCCATCTTGTATAAAGGACAGCGATATACCCACTAGCCAGGGTGTTATACAATAACTTTGCCTTTGTATGGATATATTTCTATATTGTTTTACAATTTCACTGCCACTGTGAGACAGATTGCACACTCAGTCCAGCACCTACACGATAGGACGCACTCTAATACGATAGTACTACCCACTAACCAGGGGAGTTTGAGCATAATTCCACTAGGATATTTAATGCTAACATGTTAGAATACATAGGACAGCTCCTATACAAATTGATGAATCAATGTTGGATTGATGAATATGTACTTGTATACATCTACAATGTATAAGAACAGTAGTGCAATGTTACGATATGATGAGACGCTACAAGATGGCGCACGAAATGCAGCAACTCTGCCTTTGTATGGATACATTTTATATTCTTATATTGTTATATAATTTGATTGCCACTGTGAGATAGATTGCACACTCAGTCCAGCACCTACACGAGAGGCTGCACTTTAGTACGATAGTTTTACCCACTAACCAGGGGAGTACGAGCATAATTCCACAGAGATACATAACGCTAACATGCTAGAATGCACAGGACAGCTCCTATACAAATTAATGAATTAATTTTTCGGATTGATGAATATGTACTTGTATACATTCACAATGTATAAGAACAGTAGTGCAATGTTACGAGCTGATGAGACTCTACAAGATGGCGCACGTAATGCGGCACTTCGCTGTACAAACAGTGAAGTCCTCTTTCTTTGTTTATGAACTACGAACATGGAAGTATATGTATTGGCATACTTTATTGAAAATCACTGTGTGAACAAGCCACTACGGTGGCGAAACGCGTCACGGTGGGTTTATGAAAAGAATAAACCCCCACTTGGATATGAACTAAGGCCTGGTTTACTGTGTCAGAAGCTTTCGAGAGCACGAGTGGGATCCCGTTCTGGAAACATATTGATTTACCGGCTTCTCCACCGGTCTCGCGCCACCCCTCAATGGATTGGGGATGCTAAAGGAGCGACTTGGATTGATATATATATATATATATACCCGTGACCAAGGTGCAGTGGCACCGAAACGCGTCGGGTGTTTGTTTGCTATTTCTGAATAAATAATCACGCTAAAGGAACTGGGCTCAAGAACGTTTTTTTCATCGTGGAAAGGCTTTGTGGAGAATTGAATGAGAATCGCTACCTCGCTTGAGCCCGCCACCGCAAAAGCGGCAGGGAAACCAGCGAACTGTTTGAAAAAAAAATATATATATATATATATATATATATATATATATATATATATATATATATATATATATATATATATATATATATATATACATATATATATATAATGCAAGCTGCCTAATAACTCCAAGAGGCAACAAAACTAGAGACAGGGAGTCTATTTTGTCATATATATATATATAACAAGATGGTATCCACTAAATTAAGTCTAAGAAGAGCTTCTCAGTTGGACTCTCATATGCCTATCATTTTAGCCATCTATAGCTCCAGGCCCACAGTGCATGCAAGGGGGGTGACAATTACCTGCCAATGTCTCCCTCGCCACCCCAAAAGTACGTTTTGTTCACTGTGGCTTGCTCTGTCCCAGGCTGTACACTGAGCTGGGTTCTGTTTGAATGCCGGTTTGCTCTTCAGGGTTTGCTGTTCTCTCCTCTGCTGATTGGTCCCATTACAGAGAACAGCTCACTACGTACTTTGCCTCCACCTCCAGTCATTAAACTCACCAGCCATGCCACACGCCATCCACTATCCCTCTGCAAATCCAATGGAAAAATATGTGAGAGAAATCTGGATCTCTCAAGATGAAGCCTGACCATTTGAGATCTGAGAAGCCAATATTTTCAACTGCCATCCTGCCCATGCTCTAATGTAAGACTTTTAGGGCTGTTTTAGCAATCCGGACCTAAAGCTGCTCCTCTCCAACATTCGGGAAAAAGCCTTCTTTCTAGAGCCGCTCAAAATAGAACTTTCAATAACCACCAATGCAGTACACCTTTAATAAGGATAATGTGTAGGGTGAAGCAACCCATGAGGGTTTCACCTCTTGTTGTATGCTGAATATGTTTTTGCTGGGAGACACAAACCTCTAACTACATTGTATCAGGCGCATCATCGGCATGATCATTATCCCACACATTCTAGGATTCTGAAATCTATTTTGACTTCATGGTCTGCACAAGAGAATATTGAAGAGAAAGTCTGACAATTTTTACTATGGTCTAGCGAGCCTAAATTCAGGACTTTTACTACACTTTAAATTGATGTCTGCTTTTTATATTAATATTCTAAAATCATGACCAATTAGGATCAACTGGATGGACAGATATAACTGGAGTCTGACTGGTCTGGAATGTTCTGGTGAGAGCAAGGCAGAGTGTTACAAAATCTCTGGTGGAGGTGGAGCCCCCAGAGTCTGATGCTTAGAGATCCCCCAATTGTTTTAGATTGGTGGCCCATGCTAGAGAAGTCTCCCTTCTTAGATTGGGGACAGGGCTAATTGGATAGCCAAATATTTAGGCACATGAATAGTAGCCCATCATGTTCTGCTGGCAGGTGTCCTCCTGGGGCAGCCTTTTCCCTCATTGCAAATAGGAACTGAAGTATCATTATTTTTTAGATTGGAAACAGGGTGTTGCAGCGGTCTTAAGGAAAACATTCATTCTATGTCAGGACCGGAGGCTTCGGATTATGCTGTCTCTTTCTTCACTGTTTAGTTTCATTTTTACACAGCAGCCAATCACATTTAACATCAAAACAGAAAAACTACACTTCTCATAACTGCTCATAACGTCATCCTTCGGCATCCAATCAGGCCATGCCTATGACGATATAATCCTAGGACGCCATGTGAAATGCCCTTTTGTTGCTTCGCCGCACCAGAGTTAAGTGCCTTTCACTATTTCTCTATAGTTTAACTAACGTTGTTTGCATTCTATGTATAAAGGCAGCACGCACTTGCTGGGGGTATTTTGATTGTGTACTCAACGCCATGGGCGTGTTACCACTTATTAGCACCCGACAGTGGTTCACAGGAGGGAGGAAGGGGATCATTTTAACGTTTGGACCTTGGTCCTTTTTTAGCTCATTGCTCATGGTGCACGCCTCACACACACCGCAAGAAGCCCTAGTGCATTGGAACTTACAAGCCATGCAGCCTCGCAAGTAGAGAGCCAGCACTCCTGTATTTTGGTGCATTTTGGTGTGCATAGCAAATTCTTCCCATGCCCTGGAGGGCAAATATATAAAAACTATAAGGCTTCGCCTGAGGTGTGGTGTCCTCTTGATTTGCCTCATTGATGTCTGGTTTTCCTGGTTTGGGTTGGCCCCCGTTTTTTGGTTTTCCTGCTAATATCTTCTCCATTGTGCTTTCCCATAATATTTGGTGCCAGTTTGGTGGTGATAGCTATCATCAGGACATGCAAGAGTTACCCCTGTTTAAGTAAAACTTGTTTGTGGCCCTTGATGCCTCAGTGACAGACTCCGTCAATAGAGACCAAGCAGCTGTCCTTCAGCTCTTTACTTGTCACCTGCAGCGTTATGCTTTCAGTACTACTGTCCCGTCTACCCAGGTTCCAGTTGACACTGACGCCTCATCCTCTGAATGGCCTTATATTGCGCTTATGACACATATTTCTTGCACCATCTCATCGTATCATGCCTACACAATCCGTGACATGTCTCCTGAGGCCCGATTTCCTTCCCCTTCCATGCCTTATGACTAGGACTCTGACCCTTCCTCGAACTCTGACAGGGCTACTTCTCCACTTCAAAAATGCCTGAACGTCAAATGTGACTCTTCCTGCCCATCCACTTCTTCATAACCCTCTCCTCCGAATCCATTGGACTTTGACCCAGATGAGATTGTCCACTCTCGTTCCTTAGCCTGCGTTTCCCTCCCTCCTGTTGCAGACTATGCCAATGAGCGTGTCGGGAAAGGTTTTGACAAAGACTGCAGTCCAAGTGCCCCCAGCCTGACACCGCAGACAGGGTGACTGTCACACCAGAAATAGACCCAAACTTGGCTACCTTCCTCAAATGCACTTCTAAAGACCCCAAAAAAGGTATCAACAGGTCTTGGAACGCCTGTCAGGATAAAGTCCTTGAACTGACTGGACCCTTGTGCAAAATTCTATAGATGGCGGTCTCCGCGAAGGATTCTGGTGTTCCCATTGACCACGACACCTTAGCTGGTTGGACCCAGAGGGCACTATGTATGGTGGGAAAAGCAAACTGCACCTTATCGGTGGAGCGCCGTAGTTCTATTTAAATCCGCATAGACCCTAAGCTAGCGGAACTAGCGTATGCGGAACCAGGACCTAAAGCAAACTGTCTCCTGTTTGGTGATCATTTTGTGAAGGACATCAGGAAATTTGCACGAAATTTTACAGCGCCCGATAAAGCGCACACATTGCTTAATAAGGTCTTACAAACTAGCCCCTTTTTGGGCGGGCCGGCCAAAACAAAGGGCATATATCAGGCTATCCATACACTCCAAGCACATCCAGTAACTTCCAGAGTGGTAACCGCAACTGCGACTCTGAGGCATGACCCAACTTCTACCCTGCCAGAGCACAAGAGTGTCAATACATCTACCACAAAGGCACTTCTCGAGAGCAAGGACATTTCACCACATCTTCAGGATCCTCAGGTGAGCCTAATTTTCACTTCCTCTCTTCAGCTGGGGGGCAGAACACAACACTTCCTCCACAATTGAGAAACCATCACAAAGGACACGTGGGTACTGGAGACAGTCTCTGGTTTCAAGATAGATTTCTTCGGAACTCCTCATCAACCTTCCTCCCTTGTGCTCTCCCTTTCTCCCTATAAAATCAGACTTTCATTTGACATGAACTGTCAGAAAGGGGTGATCGCTCCTTGCCACCCAGACTTGGCGGGGTTTTGCATCAATATTTTTGCGGTTCCCAAAAAAGGGAAAGGGGCCCGTCTGGTTATCAACCTGGAAGGGTTCAGTTCTTTACCTTATATTATCACAAAATGGAAGGGATTCATCTCCTCAGAGAACTCCTTCAGTACGGAGATTAGATGGTCTGTTGGGACAGCCAATGGTTTCACTTCCAAGTGCTTCCTTTTGGCCTTTGCTCAGCACTTTGGTGTTTCACCAAGGTGATGCTCCCTGCAGTGGAACAGCTTTGTGCCAGAGGTGTTTGTCTGATCATTTACCTCGACGATATTCTTCTGATGGCGCAGGACAAAAATGTACTCCTCACTCATCTTTCATGGACCATTTAGCTAATCCAGGATCTGGGCTTTCTGATCTATCAAAAGAAATCCAGCATATCTCCCTCTCAGTGCATAAAGTTTCTTGGTTTTCATCTTTAATCGGCAGAGGCTACTCTGTCCCTCACCCATTCAAAGCTGAAGCAGATATTGAAGGAAATCCGATCAGTCCTCTCCAAGGACATGATTTCTCTGAAAGTCCTCACCAGAATAGTGGGACTATTAGCTTCCTCCATTCAGGAGATTTTTACAGCACTGTTACATTATCAAGCAATACAACAGCTGAAGATTAGGCACCTCCAACAAGGCTTCTCTTATTATGAGAGGATAAGTCTGACTCCAAACACCAGGGCAGAACTGCAATGGTAACTCAATCACATGACGCCCTGGAACTGCAGGGCCATTTTTGGCTCCTGTCCGAATGTGGTGATCAAATCCGACACCAGTTGGTGAGGTTGGGTAGCCAGATGTGGGAGCATCTCCACAGGAGGGGGATGGACTTCCAATGAATACCAACTCCATATTGATTGTCTGGAGCTTTTGGCAGGTTCTTTCACCATTAAGACCCACGTTTCCATCTGTTGTATTTTATTAAGGATGGACAATGGCTCCGTGGTCCAGTATATCAGCAGGCTGAGTGGGACCAAGTCACAGGTCTTGGTGGAAATGGCCAAATAATTTCACCACTATTGTCTTCAGCATCATATCTCCATAATCTTTTTTTTTGGTAAAACATTTTTTATTATTAAGAAATAATCATCAGCAATACAATGACATTTCAGTGGAAGCAGTACATTAGGCTTCAACGGAACGGTAGGTGAATCACAATATTCAGAATAAAATATGGAAGGTCTAGGGTAAAGGGGGATCTTTGATATTGGGAGTCAGGGGAGGTTGACATATGTCCCCTCGATAGGAGTTCCACAAGCCCCAAATACGAGTCCATGTTTTGGGACATCCACGGGCCACAGACACAGTTGTTTCTCGAAACATTGCCCAATCCAAGTCTTTTTCCCAGTCTCGCACAATAGGAGGGAGTGGTCCTCCCCATCGCTGGGCAATGTTTCTCTTGGTTAGCATTAGTCCCAACGTGACCCATTGAATCATGCAGACATTCAGATCTGTTGGCTCCCAAATGTTTAATAGGCACCTGCGGGCTTCCATACGAAGTTGCACGGACAAGACAGTATTAATGATGTCATGAATGTTGCTCCAATAGGGTTGGATCAGCTTGCTTTCCCAGACTATAAGAAGGAAGGTTCCCAGCTGGCCACATCCTCGTCTATAGTCTCCCTCGTCTGCCCTCCCCATTCACACTAATTGAGGCCCTGATACATATACCCTATGTAAGAATTTTAGTTGGACAAGTCGGAGACGAGCTGGTATCACCAGTACTCTGGGAGAGGAGATAGCCTCCTGCCACTCCTCGTCGTCCATCTCAATCGCTATCTCTGGTCCACTTCTCTCGGAGGGCCTGGAGAGGATCCGAGATGTTATTGACCAGCTTTTTGTATATCAGTGAAATGGTACTGTCAAGGAATATGGCCGTCTAATATTCTAATCATATCTCCATAATTGCCGAATTTCTCCAAGGCCAAGACAATATTGTAGCGGACTGCAACTCTTGTTACTTTCCAGATGCCAGGGAATAGAAGTTACACCCGTCAGTCTTCCAACTAATTTAGACACAATGGGGCTCATGCGACACAGACCTTTTCGTCTCCCGTCTATCCAATCAGCTCCCAAAGTTCTTCTCATGTCACCTGTATCTGATGTCTCTAGCGACGGATGCCTTCCTCCAGGACTTGCGGCATTCCTAGATAGCAGACCAAAACCAGTCAAAATTCCTACGGAATTCATTATGGAGTTGGCAAGCTTTGCCTTAAAAAAGAACTATTTCAGTTTCAAAGACAAATTCTTTTACCAAACAAAAGGAGTGGCGATGGGGTGTCCTTTATCCTCAGAGCTAGCAGTGCTTTATATGTCAAAGTGTGAGGACAAATTTGTGCACAATAACAATCCTTTTCCACAGTGGATCGGAAGATGGGTCCGATACATCGACGATCGTCTTTATGGTATGGACAGGAGATGAAGAAAAACTACATGCCTTTTTTGATTGGCTAAACAATAGAACACCTGACATTAAATTCAGTATGAATCATTCAAACCATAAAATGCCGTTTCTTGATGTTGAAGTTTACGCCACAGATGGGCGACTTGCAACAACATTATTTATGAAAAAAACTGATAGAAACAAAGCCCTGCATTTTTCAAGTAATCATCCACGCAGTCTAAAGGAGAACTTGCCCTACGGGCAATTTCTACGGGTCAGACGGAATTGCTCATTCAAAGACGAGTATTTATTTCATGCCAACAATCTAAAGGACAAACTTCTTATCCGTGGATACCCCAAAAAGCTTTGAAAAAAGCAATGAAGAGAGCGTGGTGGACTCCACGTGAAAGCTTACTCGAGAGAAATGTCAAACCAAAGATGGAAAGGATCGTCTGTGTGTCATCTTTTTGTCCTACAACAAATTGGTTGAAAAAGGTAATTAACCAAAATTGGCATTTGGTAAAGAACTTGGATAAAACATTGGCGAAAGCTCCACTACTTGCTTTTAAGAAAGACAAAAGTATTGCAAACCAAATTGTGCGAGCAGCTTTGCCTAAACCAAAAGGACTAACCATCAGGGATTTTGTGGGCTTGCCCCCAATGAAAGGTCACTATAAATGCGGTACCTGTACCTGCTGTGAATCAACGATAGAAGGCGATCTCTTTACACACAATGCAAATCATTGGAAACATGAGATATTTTCCAATTGCAAATCTAAGTATGTTGTCTATGGAATCTTTTGTCCATGTAAGAAATTATACATCGGAAAAACTAATCAGGAAGTGTGCTACAGAATCCAGCAACATTAATCAAGAATTCGAAAAAATTTGCAAACTGCACCCCTATGGAATCACTGGCATGCTAAGACTCATACAGAAAAGGAGCTGAGATGGACCATTATTTCAAAAGTAGAACAAGATCGTCGAGGTGGAGACCTTGATGCGAAATTATTAAAATGGGAAGCTATGCTCATCATAAAATTCAATACAGCAGTAAATGAGCTGAATGAACTCTCAGAGATTTATAATCTCTGAATTATACCTTTCTTGGTTATCCACAAGCTCTGGTTACACTATACATTGCGAAAATCTAATGTGCTCTTTTTTCCTTTGTAACATCACACGATTTCAAAAGGAATAATGCCTTTCGCGTGGTCTCAGCTTGAGCATGCAAGATAGGTATATATACAGGAAGAGGAGCAATCTGAATGACGTAAGCACAAGGCTTGAGACCATGTGTTGGGGAAATAATGACGATCAGGCAACTCCCCAGCAATATATTTTAGAAATAGAAATGTTATCCCAAAGAGGTGTTTCACTCAGGACAGGCACCCCCTCATTAAGGAAAGCCTGCTGAATAAACAGAATGACTCGCATCCGAGTCGATTAGACCCGGAGAGTTTTTTAGACTACAATTCCCAGAAGTCTGAGGCATTAGAACGTCGCTTCTATGACACTTTTTTTGTAAAAGAAGAAGCCGGCGCTGTTCGCGACAAACTAACCAGCCGGGCAGCAACTGAGATACCCTTGTGGCCCAATTTCCAAATTCCGGTCTTCATTGTTTAATGTAAGAACTTTGTATCCCAGTCGCCTATCAGATATAGAGAGAGTATGATATACGCTCCTTCACAAGCATGTACGATTCAGTACACCGCCGTAAAGTACTAAAACCCGGCCGTCTCTCCCTCCAGACTGTTGCCGTGTGCCTTCCTCCGGTTCACAAATCAAGAACTATCGAAGAAGATGAACAATAACACAGGTATCTCACCTTTCATGCCTTAAGTTGTTCCGCACGTATAGAAACCTATGAGCCCACGCTAAAACGAGCTTCTTCATTTTTTCAGAGATAAAAACCAATTGACACAAAGAATCGCCCCACGCCACTCTCAGTGGTTTTCAAGCAAGACTCTCTAATTTTATTTGACATGACTATGACAGTGAGTTCTTTTGAGACAGGATTCTGATGGTATGACGATTATGTTTACAGGTTAGCTGTTCTTGAGACCAAACAGCATTGCCTTTGAAAGCTTCGATGCAGGTAAGGACACAAGCACAACAGTGGCAGCTAGAGATAGGGGTGTTTATGGTCATTTAGTAAGACAAAGTCACTTTTTATGTCTTTCAGCTACTCTGGTCCTGATGAGAATCCCCGCAAGAGGAGGGATTCGAAACGCGTAGACCGTGTTGTTTTAGGCCAATCTAAAAAACAAAAAATGAATTGTGTATTTCTCTTCAATTTGGCTAAATTGATGATATTGATGGCCTTAGTTTTGTTTAGTTCTGAATCAAATATTTGTTATGTAAATAGTATGTAAATGTTTTGTATAGGAGTGTGTCTGGATAGTGAGTAGAGTGTGTAGTGAGAAGTGTGGTATGTTAGAATGACGTGAATGGGTGTATTGACAGAATGAATGAGACATTGAGAATGCACACAAATAATAACAGTGTTGAATCAATATAGGCTTGGGTGTATGTGAGAGAAATGGGAGGATGTATATTTTGGTTTAAGATGTCGGTTTGTATTTTGGATAAATAATCAATGTAGATTGTGAAAAGCTTTTTGGATTAAATCCAACTGAAAAAGCGGTTAAGTGTGTCATTGTTTTATTCAATGCACTAGAAATAAATTAGGAATAAGAGTGCAGCATTGGCGCTTTCTTTGGCAATTGATGATATTAGGCTTGGCCTTGCTGCCTTAAAGCCAAAGCCCTGGATTGTTTTCTGGTTCCTCCAGGACTGGCACGGCCCCCTCCATTAAGCCTTTCCTCCCTTTATCCTGATTTCCAGGGTCTCCAGTCAAACATCATGTAGAACTCATTCTGAATATTCCACTATGGACATCTCAACCGTGGTTCCCAGTTCTCATGGAGATGTCTTGCGCTTGCTTGTCTCTGATTGTTCCTTTCTCAGATCTCCATCTGGACCCCTCAGGAGCTTGAAACCCCTTGATGCAAGGCCATCTACATCTGTTGGGGTGGCTCATTTCAGGGACTGTTGGCTCCTGTCTGGCCTTTTGGAACACTCCGAAAAATTCCTTCTCCGTTCCTGGTCCAAGACCACACAAAGCATTATGCCTCTGCATGCCGATGATGGTTGGTTGGTGCAACCTATGGGGTTTGGATCTGATGGGGACCCACCCCTGTCTTTGTGATACATTATTCAGCAGGGTTAGTGTCGGCTGGTCTGTCTTACTCATCTGTCAACAATTATCGATCGGCCATTTCAGCAGGTCATGCATTGGTCAACAGGAAACCAGTGGGGGATCATCCCTTGGTATGCTGAGTTATTTGGGGCGTTTGCTTATGCAACTCCCCCAACACACAAATATGAATATTTGTGGGACTTGAATATAGTCTTCTCCTTACAGAGATGGCTCACCAATTCTTACCTTACATGGAAAGAGCTATCAGCTATGTTGACCATGTTGCTTTGTTTGGGTTCTTGCAGAAGGGTGTCTGACGTGAGTCTCTGGACTTAGCAGGTAGAGTATTTACTCCAAATGGAGTTACTTTCACCCTGTCTAGAAGAACAAAAACAGATTCTAAGCTAATTCCTTACCCGCATTTTCCTAATGATCCCAAGTTATACATTGTAAAGTGTTTAAAAGAACATGAAGACCGGAATAGGGAGTTCCGGTGGTCTAGTGGAGGTCAATTGCTAGTCGCCCTGCAAAAGCCTTTTAATGTAATCTCCTCTGCCACCTTGGGTGACTCCTGGGTGAAGCGGGAGTGGATACCAGTAAGTTTAGGGCTCACTCCGTCAGAGGGGCTATGGTCTCCAAGACCATTTCCCTAGGTTCTCGACTTCAAGATATTATGAAGGCCGCTGATTGGTCACCAGATTCTACTTTTAAGACATTTTACTGTAAGCTTATTGTAGATGTAGCCTCAGATGGTATGGAATCAGCTTTGAACTGACATAATCCGAAGCCTCCGGTGCTGACATAGAATAAACAATTTTCTAGCTATCGTGTCTAGAGTTTTCAATTCTATTGAGGACTCAGAGGTGAGGATTATCTCACTCATGTCATCTTTCAAGTTCATAGAGGGTTTTGTTGATGTTATTGCCCTCCCTGACTCTTAATTATGTAATCTTATGTGTTTATAACAAGGTCTTTTCATACTGAGAGCTTGCAGGGATTGTCTATTGAAAATGGATGCTGTTACACGTTCTTCCATTTTTTTTTCTAGGTTCTAAACAGAAGACAGAATAAACTGATATCAGCGGAATAATCATGGGTTCCTGTTATGCTTCTACGGTCCTCTCAAGGTTCGTCACCTGGTCCTACACTCGAATGACTGGTTGGATTTGTCCAGTGCAGTCTGTTATGGGTTTCAAGACTGTTAGCCATCGTTGGCTAAGAAAGAGGAAGTAACATGACGTCCTAGGATAATATCGTCGTAGGCATGGCCTGATTGGATTCAGAAGTATGACGTCAAGAGCAGTTCTGAGAAATGTAGTTTTTCTATTTTGATGTTATATTTGATTGACCGCTGTGTAAAACTTGAAAATAAACAGTGAAGAAAGACAGCATAGTTCTCCCCTCTGAGTCCTTAATAGAATTGAAAATTTTAGATGCAATAGCTAGAATTCTTTTTAGTGATAAGCAGTATGTGATAAGTGGGGTGCCATGCAATGCAGCCAAAATGAAGCTGCTGACCTTGTGAGTGGGCTTGGACTTTAAGTGGTCCATTAGCTAACCCTGGGTGTGTGCTGACTTCTGCATTATCAGCACATGATAAGAGGTCAAATCAGCATGTTAGTACAGTACTTATGGTAGGTCAACCCTTAATTGTCTCCTGAGTTAGATCAGAGGTAGAGAGAGTTCACAGTTGTAACTAGAACCACATCAGCGCTAAGAGACCTGTCGGTATATATGCGCTATATAAATCCCCCTACAAATACAAATACAAATCTCCTGCTGTGCCAATCCTAAATTCCTGCAATCATTCCCTTAGGCCTGTAAAGATTTGACACGAAACAGGATAGTCTTAGAAGACTTGCCTATAAAGCACTCTTGATCACAGAGGGTAGTCGCTAGTCTCAATAGTCATAACCAGTAAATGAAGCGAGCACTAGTGTCCAGTGTGCATGAGGCTCTCTGTTAGACCTGTTAGCCTTGGGTGGTCTTCTCCCAAATAGTTTCCTTTTTTCTCTCCTTTTTTGCAGAAATTCGTTTTTGTTGACAAGAGGACTCTGTGCACTTTTCCACTGCTAACAGACGCTAAAGTGCTTGTGCTCACTCCCCTAAACATGGTACAATTGGCTTACACCTAATTGGCATATTTAATTTACTTATAAGTCCCTTGTAGAGTGGAATAACATATAACCAGGGCCTGTAAATTAAATGCTACAACTGGGCCTGCAGCACTTATTGTGTCACCCACTTAATTAGCCCTTTAAGATATGTTGTAGGTCTGCCAATCCACCTTGAGTGTAGTTTTAAACTGCCAATTCGACTTGGCTATACAACCCCCTTGCCAAGCCTTAAAGTCTCCTTTTATTGCACATAAGTTACCCCTAAGATGGGCTCTTGGTAACCCATAGGGCAGTGTGGATTGTGTTAAAATATTGGACATGCACTTTCAAGTTTTACATGGTAGTGAAAAACTCCTAAATTCTTTTATACTACTGTGAGGACTACCTGTCCCAAATTATAACATTGGGTTGTCTTATTACATTTAACATTTGCTTTTGTTTGATGGGGGAGAGGTGCACATTTGATGTTTGGTATGTATGAAATAGTAGTTAAAACCATATTTACTGGTAAAGTCGGATGTTAAATAAAAAATGTAAAAAGTTGCCATACTTCTGCCCTTTGCTATTTAGTGCCTGCAGCCTGTCCTAGGTCACATGACAGGGTGTAGTTTGCAGCTGGACTATTTTAATTCTTCCCAGGCAGTCACACAATAGAGGGTTTAGGTGTGCCTGAATGGGCCATCTAATGCTAGGATGGGGTGGTCGGAACTGTACACAGCCCCACTTCCAGCTGAATCAGATGTGCTCTGCTTTCACACAAAGGACTTGCCACCACTGCATTGTCCCTGAGGCCAGCTTGGAGCAAGGGTAGGGGAGTCAGGAAATTCCAAGCACATCAAAGGAAAACATCTGAAAACTTCTTCTACTTCAAAAAAGACTCCAGGTTAAAATAAGACCCTCAGACCCACTCTTCAGTTCACGTTCTGGACCTGCGGAAGGACTCTCAGAGGACCACCTATTGCTGTTGTCTGCTGTGTACCCCAGAAGACTGCTTTGCTACATCTGGTAGGACTGCTTTGCTGCCTGGAGCCTGCCTTAAACCCTCAAAGGCCTGCCCTGCTGCTTGAGCCATGCTTCATCACTTGAGCCCATGTCTACCAGAGTGACTCCAAGGGCTAGTTTGCTGGCCTCCTGTTCAGAGCCATAGGGACATAAAAACACACACTTTGAAACAGTGATGTAAATCTCCTAAGGTCCAGCTCATCTGACTCCATTTTAGGTAGGGCCCATTGACACTTAAAATCATGGAGGTCGCCGTTTTAAATCATGGAGGTCGCCATTCTAAATCATGGAGGTCGCTACCTTTCTCAATTTATGAAGAATCATTGGCATGCCTGCCATTTGATGCAGATGTCGTCTGATCTTATATTTCTAAGAACTGTGAAAGTGCGGAGTTATTTGACCATGACAGAGATATAACACCTGATGAGACATCAGTCTGGGTAAAGTGTCTAATTATCGTCATGTGCAGGTTAGGTTAGAACAGGCATAAAGTCAAAATAGTATAGTCTGAATTGACAATTCTCTTATGGCAGAAATTCCAATCTTTGATAAGATTTAGTATATCAGGACTACCATTAGACCACTCGTCAGGAGAGGTCCTTCAACCAGATTACCACCTGAGATTCTACCCAAAGATGGTCTCACCTACTGCCAGCATACTTTGAAGATGCTACATCTTGCCCTGTGCTTATAAAGCTAAGTCACAGCGGAAGGCAGCCACTGCAGCGTGTGTTTGTCCTCCACAGGGAACACTGTCTTCACGCCTCCACTGATAACGACAGCCCTTGCTGTCAACAATGTATGCAGTGCATCTTTTCTCCCAAAAAAACTGTAAACTACAACTTGCTCTGCTTCCTATGGTCTCTCTAACTGTAGTGAATTGAAGTAGGTTTTAGGATGTTAGGTATTAGATGGCATTCTAATCATGATAGAAATTTTAATTGTATTCTTGTTGCTTACAACATGACTTCTTGCTGTTTTAATGACATTCTGTATAGTTGTTTTAGACGTACGGAGAAACAGGTTCTTCCTGTCATAATAAATAGTTTTAGTTGAAAGTATCTATTCTTCTTAGTGTAGTGTGTGATATTGTGAACAATGATATAGGTTTGTTTCTATTACCATGGTTTCCCTGGTCCCCTCATGGGGATCGATAGTGTTGGAAAATGGCCCTCTCTGAAGGGTCACCCCAAACTTTTTGCCTCAGTCCTCCTCTTTCTCTGACTTTCTTTTTGTTGGCCTTAGGACTCTGAGGACTTTACCACTGCTGACCAGTGCTAAAATGCATGTGCTTCTAAACATCTGCCCTAAACATGATGACTTTGGGTTATACCTGAATGGCAAATTTGATGTCATGGTAAGACACTTATAACCTGGTATATCATATACCCAGGGCCAGTATTTCAAATGCCACAGTGGGCCTGCAGCACTAATTTTTACATCCACATAAGGAGGAGGGAGCGCTTCCTTTGAGTACTACACATGGAGAAGATACAGTGGGTGCATAGGCGAGGGCTGATTTGGAATTGGCACATTGAAGCAATGAATATGTTAATGTCACATCACAGTAAGCAATACAATTATTAATTTAAAATGGTAACCGTCATTATTGTTTTCATTGTTACTTCACAGTGACCCCCGAAGAAGGGCACCTGATTGCCCGAAATGCATTGGGTTTTTTAATAAAAGCACTGCCTTGGATGAATTGTTGCACTGGTCGTGTTCCTTTTTGAGGTCCGGATGGTCACGATTGGAACATAAGAAGTTTGAAAAATGGCAAATAATTCCGCGTTTGGTTGAACTCAATACAGTTCAACTGAAAAAGAAATGTTGAGAAAATGGTTTAAAAAGATTAAGGGCCTCATGTAGGTAGCGAAATACCGGTCGGTAACGGCCGATTTTCGGTAAATATGCCGTTACCGACCGGTATTCAGACAAGTGAGATGTAGGAGTCCAAAAACCACTTTTCGGTAAATATGAGGCGGTAAATACCGATTCATAGTTACCGAATTCTAAAATACCGATTCATATTTACCGAATACATAATTAACGAATCGGTAAATATGAAGTGGTAAATATGAAGTGGTAAAAATTTAAAATGACATGTAGGAGCAGTCGGTAATTAAGAAATCCAGGAAAATCGGTAAATAAGAGTCGGTAATTAACACGGATGGAAAGCAGGTGGTAACCATCAACAATGCACATAAGCAATCCCAAAATGCAACAGCGTGGACAACATGGCCGCCATGTACGTCATTGCAAGGCGCCTACGTCTACAGGCAGCAGGACTGAGGGTGTGGCGACGGGAGGAACAAATCTACAGACAGCGCATCACACTATTCCAGCTGACTGATGCAGAGATACATGAGAGGTACAGGCTACACCCCGAAACCATCATGGACCTGATAAGGGACCTGCACCCACTCCTGGACCAGCCAACAAGAAGGGCGCACGCCATACCACCACATGTGCAGGTGCTCTGCAGCCTACATCTACTGGCATCCGGCAGTTATCAGGTGGTGACAGCTGCGGTGGGTGGTGTATCCCAGAGTTGCCTGTCCCGTTTCTTCAGGAAGTTCCTGGATGCCATGATGCAGAGAATGCACCACTACATAATCTTCCCAAACACACAGGCTGCACTGCAGAAAACAAAAACAGACTTTTATCACATGGCACAGTTCCCCCATATCATCGGCTGTATTGATGGTACACACATCCCAATCTGTCCACCAGCTGATACAGAGCACATCTACAGGAACAGGAAGTCCACCCACTCCATCAATGTGCAGGTGATCTGTGATGCAGGGAACATCATCACAGATATTGTTGCAAAGTTTTCTGGGAGCACCCACGACTCTTACATCTTCCAGAATAGTGGGATCTACACACGACTGAGTGCCGGCGAATTCGGAGAGGGATACCTGCTGGGTAAGTAACAGTGACGCCCCTTGAAACCTGCAAATCAGAGTGTATAGAGGCATGTAACTGATGGTTCCCTTTTACTCATCCAGGCGACAGTGCATATGCATGCCGGTCATTCATCCTCACTCCCTACCTACACCCAGCAACCCAGAGTGAGAGACGATACAACGTGGCCCACAAATCTACACGCAATGTGGTGGAGCGCACGTTTGGACTACTGAAGAGCAGGTTCCGCTGCCTCCACAAGAGCGGAGGCGCACGCCAGTACAAACCCATCACCTGCTGCAAGATAATTGCCACTTGTGCAATGCTGCACAACCTTGCCACGAAAAAAGGTACAGATGTGGAACTAACATATTTTGAGGACAACGAGGATGAGTCAGGCCAGCCAGAGGGCAGCGCAGCTAGAGTGCCAACTGCAGTCGATGGGAGAGAGAGACGGGCAGAGATCACATGCAACTATTTCTGAGTAAGTGAGGGGACACAGCGAGTTGTGAGAAGTCATGACGTAGTTTAATGTGGCACCACGCCATGAACACATGAACAGGCCAATCTGGCAATATGCCATCTATACAATGAGTATGTCCAGGGTTACGTCACCCAATGGCAAGTGGATAAGCAGGGCCACATCAATGTTTGCGCATACGCGCTGCAGTGGTGGATTGCACGGCCTGTGCATCCTCACTAGAGCCAACCCCAAGCCGCCTGCTGCTCCTGCGTGCTTCGGGGACGGGGGGTGTGATGCTGCTGCTGGTGTCGTTGCTCTCCGCAGCATCCCCTGCAGCAGTTGTCGACGCCTGACTACTCAATAGCACCCCTAGTGCACTTGTCACCTGCACCATCCCCCGAGACAGGTCGCTGCAGCACTGTGTTAGGCCCTCCTGCATCGTCACAGAGCGCCGGCAAAGTAGGGAAGTCGCAGTTGCCAGACGGTTGAGTGCCCTGCTGGTAGTGTCCCTTCTCTGGCGTTCCCGGCGCCGTGCTTCGATGTCAGCATCTAATTTGCTGCACAACTGCTGGATTGACTGGGACATGTCCCGAATGCCCGCAGCCATGCCGCCAATGTTTGTGTCCATGTTGACTAAGCTTGTCTTCATCACCCGCATGTGCCTCTGGACTGACATAACTGCCTTTGATTGCAGGCGCTGTTGCTTCAACATTTGGCCCTCGAGCCCCAAGAAGACACCATGGCCGTCAGTGGGTGCTGGTGGACTCTGGACACGCGACCTGCGGCGCCCTCTTGCTCCCGTCTGTGCTGCCTGTGAGGTGTGGGGCACAGTGGGATGGCTCCCTTCCTGGGGCCCGGTGCGGTCTTCTGGGCCCATGCTGTCGTCTGACGAGGTGTCGAAGGCTCGTAGCCTGGCTGCTGGACGCCTCCTCATTCTCACACCTGCAAGCGGAGATGTGGCCGGTGAATCGAACATGAGTGGCGATGCTTGCTCTGGTGGTGGTGATGCTGGCTCTCGGTGAGGTGATGCTGGCTCTGTGTGCGGCGAGGCTGGCTGCGTAGGTGGTGCGGCTGCAAGTGGGCCTGCTCCCTGGTCTGAACTCGTGCTGGCTAGAGGTGATTTTTGTGGCCGGTGTGCCGTCTCCCCTGCAGCATGCCCTGTACTGCATGATGTCACATCTGTGGACAGAAAAACAACATTGGCTCAGTGTCCCCGAAGGGCTGCATTGCAAGCGTCACAATAAATCATTTCACATTCCAATCTGTCCTCTGTCTCCTTGTGCCTCGAGTGCGTGACATGCCTTGTTGCCCTGTGACATTTACGTCATGGTTAGTGTTGCCCTGACTACATCTCCCGGAATGCATTGTCTGTCTGCACTGACACGTGTGGACTGCAGTGTGATTCTCGTTTCACAATGGGGGATGTGGGATAGGGGTAGGGGAGGCTACATTGCTGTGCTTTCGTCTTACCTTGGTGTGTTGCGGCTCTGGCAGAGCTGTCGGCGTCCCCAAGACCCACGACGCTCTCTTGCTCGAGTGTGGCCGCCCCCAGCTCCTCCAGTTCGGTGAGGGCAGGTGCCCTGTTGGTTCCACCTCCGGTCTGGCTGGCCTCCTTCTGGATGTCGCCCATCTTCCTCTTGGTCACAATCCTCAGGTCATACCAGCGCTTTTTGAGGACCTCAATGTCCCTGTGGGTCACTCCCACAGCATTGACCTGCGCCTGGATGGCCAGCCATATGTTGCGCTTTTCGGCCTCAGGCACTTGCAGGGATTGCCTCCCAAACAGCTTCTGGTGCTGCTTCACCACCTCCTCCACCAGCACCTGGAGTTCCTTGGGGCTGAATTTGAGCTTCCTCCTCCTTTCCCCTCCGTCTTTCTGTGTTCTCTGGCTGGACATGCTGTTCGTTTCCCGCTCGCACATGCAACTGCTCCCTGCCTCTCCTCTGCACTCCAAGCCTCTCCAGGGTCGGCTAATTATGTACACCTGCCTGGGTGTGGCCACTTCGGCTAATTGTGTACACCTGCCTGGGTGTGGGCAGTTCCTGGTTGGGTGGGCTGTCGTTGCACAGGATTAGCTGTTTCGTCAAGTCATGTGATGTTATTTACCGAATCCGTACGTACCGATTCGGTATTTTCCGATTCGGTAGATACCACCTCGGTATTTTCCGATTCGGTAGATACCACCTCGGTATTTTCCGAATCGGTAATTATCACCTCGGTATTTACCGAATCGGTGAATTCCGATTCGTATTTACCGACTGTTACCGAATCGGTAACTGTTACCGAATTTTTACCTACATATAACTTACCGATTCTAATTTACCGATTCGGTACGGCTCGGTATTTAAGAACCGGTAAAATTTATTTACCTACATGAGGCCCTAAGTGAGTAAAAAATCATTGTGAAAAAAACTGCCATGACGGCGCACTTAGCTGTGCAACCAGCAGAGGCGTAGATGACGCCCCATCTCTATAATTGCATTTACATGGTGTCGTTTGGGCAAAGACACTCATGCCGGTTTGCACGCACTCTTGGATTAAAGGACAATGTTTGGATTAACACAAAAAAACGGTGTGCATCCCAACCTTCGAAATTGATGTTGTAACAAAATTGCCCTGTTTTGGGGTAGCACCCAACAGTTTAAAAAGGATGAAGAGGCAGAGACAGAGAACTGGAAACCATACGCGGTGAAACATCTCCATTCATCTCATAAGACGGTGGCGATATTTATATGAAAATGTTTGTGTCAAGACAACCACGAACACTATTTGATGGTGCTGATTTTCTTTCATGTATAATCTATAAGTGCCAAGGCGAACAGTATTATGACAGTTTAGTCTGAGTTAATGCCGGTTTACTGCATTATGGGTGATGTAGTGTTCAGGTAGATTTGCATGAAGCACTGCTGGCGGGAAAGTGTTGGCAATAAGCCTATCAGGATGTTGCAAAGAAATGATCACATGGTTAAATAAGGGAGGGGCACAGGGATTACTGACTGTTTGGGACGGAGTTGAGGCTGGAAGAATTTTTAAACATTACACGGCAGGTACGTTAAGAGAGGGGTTGTTTAATTTAACTAAGGGGTGAATGGGAGGGTAGAGATTGAGTTACGGCGGGATGAAAAGACATCAGATGGGTAAAATGAATACAGTTAGAACAGAGGAGTTGGGGAGAAGTTGAAACGCTTTTTTTGGAGGTGAATGAAAGGGATAAAATCGGTTAAAATAATATGAAAACGAAAGATTTGGTTAAGGATGCAACCCCTGGGGGAAACGTGTCTTGTTCAGTTTGAAAGCGAGATGGAGTGATGGGAGTAGGGTGTTGAAGGGGGATGTGATGGAAGGAAGAATAGTGATATGTGACATGGAATTCGAGGGAAAGGAAGGGAAAGTTGACTGGTCAGTAGGCTGGGGACCCTATGGGAATAACCTAGGGGATGTTTCTTTTTAGCATAGCGTTTTGGTAGGAGGAGGGAGCGCTTCCTTTGAGTACTACACATGGAGAAGATACAGTGGGTGCATAGGCGAGGGCTGATTTGGAATTGGCACATTGAAGCAATGAATATGTTAATGTCACATCACAGTAAGCAATACAATTATTAATTTAAAATGGTAACTGTCATTATTGTTTTCATAGTTACTTAACAGTGACCCCCGAAGAAGGGCACCTGATTGCCCGAAATGCATTTAATAAAAGCACTGCCTTGGATGAATTGTTGCACTGGTCGTGTTCCTTTTTGAGGTCCGGATGGTCACGATTGGAACATAAGTTTGAAAAATGGCAAATAATTCCGCGTTTGGTTGAACTCAATACAGTTCAACTGAAAAAGAAATGTTGAGAAAATGGTTTAAAAAGATTAAGTGAGTAAAAAAGCATTGTGAAAAAAACTGCCATGACGGCGCACTTAGCTGTGCAACCAGCAGAGGCGTAGATGACGCCCCATCTCTATAATTGCATTTACATGGTGTCGTTTGGGCAAAGACACTCATGCCGGTTTGCACGCACTCTTGGATTAAAGGACAATGTTTGGATTAACACAAACAAACGGTGTGCATCCCAACCTTCGAAATTGATGCATCCACATAAGTAGCCATTCAAATCTGTCTCAGGCCTGCCATTGCAGTGTCTATGTGTGCAGTTTACTGCCAATTCGATTTGGCATTTAAAACTACTTGCCATGCCTTAAACCCCTCTTTTATTACATATAAATCACCCCAAGGTAGGCTCTAAGTAAACTTAAAGGGAAGGTACCATCTAAGCAAAAGGTAGGGCATGTGTGTTTATTCTTTACAAGTCCTGGTAGTGACAAAAACCTGAATTCAATTTTCACTACTGTGAGGCCTTCCCCTCTCTTAGGCTAGCATTGGGAATTCCTTAATGCACTTTTAAGATATAATTCCTGATCAGAGAGGAGTAGATGTGTCATGTTTCATATCTTTGGAATGGTAATGATAAATCCTCCTCACTGGTAAAATTGCATTCAACATTACTGTTTTAGAAATGCCACTTATAGAAAGTGTACATTTCTCTGCACTTACTGCTCACTGTGTTTGACAACCTGTCTCCAATACAAGTCTGGGGCGGGAGACAGCTAAATTTTGTGCATTCCCTCCAGACAGCCACATTACAGGAAGGATAGGTGTGTCTGAGTACTCATCTACAGGCGTTTTGAGACTTGGTGGAGTGATTGTCCATTGCGGTCGCTCAAGACTACCCCAGGAAGACGATACGTCAGGGACGAGGTCCATTAAATGCTGGCCTTTGCCCCGTGTTGGGTTAATATTTCAACAGCAGTGATTCGACAAACACATGAGAAAAGAGAAAAAAACTTGCTGCATTTATTTATTATGTAAGGAGCTGTGAGTACGTAAATGTACAGTTTAATTTCAGCTCTATCTCCAGTATATCTGTCCTAAATGGCATTGTGAGCTTCTCGGCATGTGAACTTATTATTAATCATATATTATATACCAATTCAGCTGGATACTTTGATACAGAGGTCTATTGCCATGCCTCTCTCTCCAAACATCTAGTTTGATATTAGAAGGTTTTCCACAACGCTTTTCCATCTGGATAAAATTGGTTAAAATAATGTGAAAACGAAAGATTTGGTTAAGGATGCAACCCCTGGGGGAAACGTGTCTTGTTCAGTTTGAAAGCGAGATGGAGTGATGGGAGTAGGGTGTTGAAGGGGGATGTGATGGAAGGAAGAATAGTGATATGTGACATGGAATTCGAGGGAAAGGAAGGGAAAGTTGACTGGTCAGTAGGCTGGGGACCCTATGGGAATAACCTAGGGGATGTTTCTTTTTAGCATAGCGTTTTGGTAGGAGGAGGGAGCGCTTCCTTTGAGTACTACACATGGAGAAGATACAGTGGGTGCATAGGCGAGGGCTGATTTGGAATTGGCACATTGAAGCAATGAATATGTTAATGTCACATCACAGTGAGCAATACAATTATTAATTTAAAATGGTAACTGTCATTATTGTTTTCATAGTTACTAAGCAGTGACCCCCGAAGAAGGGCACCTGATTGCCCGAAATGCATTGGGTTTTTTAATAAAAGCACTGCCTTGGATGAATTGTTGCACTGGTCGTGTTCCTTTTTGAGGTCCGGATGGTCACGATTGGAACATAAGAAGTTTGAAAAATGGCAAATAATTCCGCGTTTGGTTGAACTCAATACAGTTCAACTGAAAAAGAAATGTTGAGAAAATGGTTTAAAAAGATTAGGTGAGTAAAAAAGCATTGTGAAAAAAACTGCCATGACGACGCACTTAGCTGTGCAACCAGCAGAGGCGTAGATGACGCCCCATCTCTATAATTGCATTTACCTGGTGTTGTTTGGGCAAAGACACTCATGCCGGTTTGCACGCACTCTTGGATTAATGGACAATGTTTGGATTAACACAAAAAAACGGTGTGCATCCCAACCTTCGAAATTGATGCATCCACATAAGTAGCCATTCAAATCTGTCTCAGGCCTGCCATTGCAGTGTCTATGTGTGCAGTTTACTGCCAATTCGATTTGGCATTTAAAACTACTTGCCATGCCTTAAACCCCTCTTTTATTGCATATAAATCACCCCAAGGTAGGCTCTAAGTAAACTTAAAGGGAAGGTACCATCTAAGCAAAAGGTAGGGCATGTGTGTTTATTCTTTACATGTCCTGGTAGTGACAAAAACCTGAATTCAATTTTCACTACTGTGAGGCCTTCCCCTCTCTTAGGCTAGCATTGGGAATTCCTTAATGCACTTTTAAGATATAATTCCTGATCAGAGAGGAGTAGATGTTTCATGTTTCATATCTTTGGAATTGTAATGATAAATCCTCCTCACTGGTAAAATTGCATTCAACATTACTGTTTTAGAAATGCCACTTATAGAAAGTGTACATTTCTCTGCACTTATTGCTCAGTGTGTTTGACAACCTGTCTCCAATACAAGTCTGGGGCGGGAGACAGCTAAATTTTGTGCATTCCCTCCAGACTGCCACAATACAGGAAGGATAGGTGTGTCTGAGTACTCATCTACAGGCGTTTTGAGACTTGGTGGAGTGATTGTCCATTGCGGTCGCTCAAGACTACCCCAAGAAGACGATACGTCAGGGACGAGGTCCATTGTTAGGGGTCGTGCTTCCTGTATCCTATTTATCCGTAAAGCGGATGTTACAGTAGAAAACTCCAACTCCCAGAACGCCTTGCTAGAGGGAGTATCTTGTATGCCTTCCCATGCTGCACCACAATAGATCACATGACTGCTACCGGCATATAGGCTGCTGGCTCACAACCACGAGTGCTTGGCCTTGCTTCCTGCTTTAGGACCACGCCCCCTTGACTGTTTGGATTCTACCCGGACCCGTTCCTCGTCTTTTCCCTGTTTCCTGCGTATTAGAGGAGCCACAAAACCAACGGAACAACACGTTTCAAGTCCTCGGTACCGTGAGTTGGGTTGAAGTCTCTAACTACGAGCCTCTGTATTGATTCGCGCGTTGGAAGCACGCTCTGAGAACATTTCCTGTATCGCTAGCGCGAGGAAGCACTGTGGAGGTTTTTTGTCTGCTTTAGTTTATTTAGCGCTGGAAGCGCACTTTTGAGAACATTATTTGTATCGCTAGCGCGAGGAAGCGCTGTGGAGGTTTTTACCTGCTTTTGTTCATGTAGCGCTGGAAGCGCGCTCTTGGGAACCTTACCTGTGTAGCTAGCGCGAGGAAGCGCTGTGGTAATCCCTGCCTGCTCCTTTTGGTTAGTGCGGTTATCGCGCTAGATCCCTTGCCAGTTGTTCCTCCCCCCCAGCGCTGGGACGCGTTGGTGCCTCACAATGTCAGTGAGCTTGTGATTGAAGGCTCAAATCTTTATTGGGACAAACAGTCTTCTTTTATTAACAAAGACATTCAGTACAGTCAAATCAACTGCATCAAGAATGGACTATTTCTGAAACCAAGGTGGATACACTACTCTCTGCGAATTGTAAAACATTGTATTTCCTCTTCGTGAAGTGTCCTTGATTCCTCCAACAACCCCCCTTCTTATGTGAAGTCTGCCTTCTTTCCACTGGTGTTGTATAGAGGCACCGTTTCCTGTTTTAAGAAGAGTCCTTAAAGCCACGTCCCCAGGTCTGATTGTGTGAGTATGAGAAGGCATAGAATGTACAGAAAGTAGCGGGGAAGCTCATGAGGGATTAAGTCTTACGGCTACCTTGTTGTTTGTGTCTCTTTGTAGGAATCCTTACTTCCCTGCCTGACATCCCCGACAGAAGACCTGGTGGTCCTTTCTGGTCTCTTCGCCCTCTAGGGGGTCCATGTCTTCCTCTAGTGTGTATACACCTATAGGGGTCTGGACCCTGTGAGAGCGTAAAGACATTATCTTCGCTCCCGTGGAACTTGGATTCTCTGTCGTCGGACCCAGAACCAGACATCCATTAAATGCTGGCCTTTTCCCCGTGTTGGGTTAATATTTCTACAGCAGTGATTCGACAAACACATGAGAAAAGAGAAAAAAACTTGCTGCATTTATTTATTATGTAAGGAGCTGTGAGTACGTTAATGTACAGTTTAATTTCAGCTCTATCTCCAGTATATCTGTCCTAAATGGCATTGTGAGCTTCTGCGGCATGTGAACTTATTATTAATCACATATTATATACCAATTCAGCTGGATACTTTGATACAGAGGTCTATTGCCATGCCTCTCTCTCCAAACATCTAGTTTGATATTAGAAGGTTTTCCACAACGCTTTTCCATCTGTGGCTCTTCCTGAAGAAGGTGTGTTTTCACACCAAAACACGTTTATACTAAGAAATACTTGAATAGTAATTATCACAGAATATTTTTCTGCTTAGAAATTGAGATTGTACTTGTACATATTTCATGCATTTTATATGTATGTCATGAGATGTAAAATGTTTACACTTTTGTGGTTATGTATTACGTGGTGTTTTATTGTTCCAAATTTGTATTGTAGATATTTTTTGTGTATTTTGATTGGATTTATATTATTAGAAGGGTTTTTTGAATATCTAATTAATTGATAGTCTTAAAAAGATTGAGTTTGTAATTCATTTATATATTAAAAGAAATAATAATAAGTAATAAACAATGAATAAATAAAAAATATTATAAATATTACAAGTTTCATGTTCACATTGTGGTAAATAATTTAATTACCGGTACTTAATTTGATGCGGAAAATCTATAATAATAGCTCAGTAAAATAAGAGGCAGAATCCGTGGTATTAGAGGTTCGGAACGGGCTTTATTCCAAAATCAATTCGAATTGATGGACTCCATATTCCATCACCACGAAGGTTCAGGAAGTGAAGGACCATACTTTATTGACAGGTAATCATTTTTATACAATAGGCATTACAATGAAACAGATGCAGGAGGCGTAACAGTTGATAACAAAGATAAAAACATACATGCGTAACTAAAATGGGTGTAACTGGGCGTAACTAAAGAACGTCATCAGGTATGATGTCATAAATGGGTGGTTTCATGAAAGAATTTCGCAATGTCAGCAGAAATACTTGGCAGAGATGCGCGCGCAGCAGCATGACGTGTGATTGACGTGCAACTATGGGGTGAAGGGGACTTGACATTTAGCTCTACATGTGGAGACAGAAGTCTGGGGGGTCAAGTCAACCTAATCCCAAATCATATCTAACATCCTATGTTTAAAGAACTATGTTATCCAAAAGGAAAGGTCTTTCGAACAAAATCTATTCTATACTGACTGTGAGTGCGTGTACAAGCGTCTAAGTGTCTACACTAGATGCGAGGGCAGAAATCTTCCATAGTAACAGGGCTATGAATTACTTGCATAAAGACCGAGAAGCCGGGCCTTTTGCTCGGTAGCTGGAAGAATGTTTACTTAAACTACTAGACAGGAATGCATTGGATGGGGAGCGGAGCAGATAATCTCGAAGGTGAAATACAGTTTTTGGCAAGCAGACAGGTCGAGTCAGGCACCGTTAGCCGCGCAGGGAGTAGGACAAAGTTCATGGATACAGATGCGAGCTCAAACTGGAGCTTTCAGAGGCAGAAGGCAAGAAAAGGACTTAATGGCAGAATCAGGGCCTACTCGCCTGGACTGTAAAATGGGATAAATGAACCATATAAAGCCGGTGGCCTTTCATACTTAGGAATAGAATATCCAGCCCATTCATGGCGGGTCGGAAAGAGGACATGTTGACGGTGGACGCACATGTGTTTGCGTCTTCATAACTGGAACTGGAGGGAACATACATGTACTTGTGATTTATACATGAAACCGTTGGGGTCCAAGATAGGGGACATAACTGACCATAAAAATCCATATTTCCACATTCCCTCCTTGTCCCCTACTTGCCCTTAAGAGATATCAATCTTCATCAATCCGTTGATCTGTTCATATAGCATCATTTGTTCTTCTTTCTTCTTCCGGTATGAATGAAATCTTGGTGGTGGAATACACGATGTGGCACACAGACCACAAATCGCTGGTCCACATTGTAGGCATAAGCAGCAACTGAATAGTATGAGAAAGCCAATACCTAGGAAGGATAGGACCCTCCATCCAAAGGTAGATAATACACTCCAAAACCAACCGGACCAAGTCCAGGTGCCTGGATTCTGGTGTATCTGGCTTACAATCTTATGAAGGCGAGTTATGGCTTTATATACAGATGGCGAATTTTCTGGTATGAAAATGCAACAACTTGATCCGATGACCCTACAAGCTCCGCCCCTATCGGCCAGGATGACGTCAAGGACAAGACGATTTTGAAGCACAACAATCCGCATAGCAGACTGCTCTTCTGTTAAATTGCCTAAGGCGGAAATAGTTTCGTTCACTACTGCTTCAAGGGTTCTGGTTAATCTACGTATCAGCTTACTATTGGTAACTGTACCTATATAGGGAAAGAGACCTTTATTGAAATCTGTGTATTTTTCCCATGCTGTTTCAGTGTAATCGACGATTGGGAGATCTCTCCGTTCTCTATTGTGTACTAAATGAGTATTTCTGTGATAATCAGGAGGAGCTAGGAAAACAGGTGGCAAAAGGAATCCGATGTAGCAGGTACCATCCCAATCTAGAGGCAAACGTATATATGCAGTCTGACCACATATGAAGTAGGAATGGCGAGAAGCTCTAAATGTAGACTTGCCTTGATCACTGAATTCTATTACAGTGGTGCATCTACTATGGCCCATATGTATGGAACCATTCTTTCTTACACATAATTCACCTTTAACTGGAAATACTGACATAGCGGGCAAAATTGGTGCAGCTTCGGATTCAACATTCAGGATCATGAGATTAAGCGTGAAATTCCCTAATCCATATACCTCATTTTCTAGATCAGTTCCTGTTCTTTTGGGAAGTCCCTCCTTGTTAGGGTAGCAGACTTTAAGCAAAACTAAGTTCAGGTTTCCCCATACCCAGTTGTCTTGATAAACTGCGGAATTCGAATCTAGGGAATTAATTAAACTAAACCATGCTCCACAGGAGCCATTGTGTGTGAACGGATATGGAAAGAGAGGCAGAATTCCCTTATAGTTCTGATAGGGAGGGAGTCGGCCACATATCCAACAATTTGTAGCATTGCTAGCCTGATGGGAATGATGTAACATACTAATAAAAGTGTTATTGCGCAGCGCAAATCTATAGGACAACTCATGCGGGGGTAATTCACTAAAAGAATGTTCAGCAGTAACATTGTAAATATGTTTAGAAATAGGATAATATATGTGCAACAATATACTTGCAGCGATTATTAAAAGACTTAAGAAAAACAAAATTAATAACGTCACTGTGCAACGACTACGCAGTGATTTATAGTACGCATGTTGTTTCAACTGCATCCTTCGGTTTCTTTCTCTATTCAGGTCTAAGGGATACATGTCAGAGACAAATTCGACCGATTCACCTTGGAGAGGACTTAAACAATCAAATTGTCTGACTTGTTAGACCGTAGTTTTAGTTTGTATAGTTCCTTATTACTCAGTTCAACCAAAGGAAGCTTTGAGTCAATCGGTGAAGACACGCGAGGTGTATCGTTTACTTCAGACGGTAGTCCATGAAATTTCTTGATATGACTTGAATGTATCCAGCCTTTGCGACCTTCGATCTTCACGGCTGTCCTCGTGGTTAACAGTACGAGTTGAGGCGATTTCCACCTAGGATCCAGCTGAGACTTCCGGTCAAAGTTCCTCACTAACACCAGGTCCCCGGGAATTACGTCATGGGGTTTCACCTCGGTGTTGTCGGGAAAGGCTGCAGCTACCTGTGAACGACAAGATTGTAGTGCAGACATCAAGGAAGCCAAGTAATCTGTCAGCATATTACAGTCAACATCAGTTATTTTGCGTGGTATAGGCGTCCCCCACATATTTGGTGGTCTGCCAAAGACCACCTCATAAGGGGATAGCCCTGTTCGAGAGTGCGCTACCATTCTCATGTAAAAGAGTGCAACTGGTAAGGCTACTACCCAGTCGACACCTTTCTCTCTACATATTTTGGACAATCTAATTTTCAGAGTTTGATTATGTCGTTCCACGAGACCTGCTGCCTCGGGGTGTCGGACACAGTGAAATTTCCACTGATAGCCTAACAAAAGTGAAACGTGTTTCATTAGTTCGGATGAGAACGGCTGGCCGTTATCTGAGTAGACAACACGTGGTAAACCGTACCGTGGGAAGAATTCTCGAACCAACTGTTTGGCAGTGGTCGGGGCAGTGTAATCTGAAACCGGGTATGCTTCTGTCCAACGGGAAAGAGCACAGACAACTACAAGAACATATTTGAATCCTCGACATCGTTCCATCTGGATATAATCCATCTGGAGGACTTCAAAAGGGTGATCAGGAGGCTGAAATCCACCCTGTTCTACGGGAATGCTTTTACCTGGGTTAAACTGACAACAGATCATACAGGTACGAACTTTTTGTTTAGCTGCTGCTCGTAAATGTTTGTTGAACCAAATGTGTTGAATGCTGTCTAGCATAGCTTTTTCTCCTAGGTGCGCTGGACTATGTATTGTATTAATAACGACTTGGACCATTGAATCAGGAAGGAACCATACAGATTTTTCCTTCGTCATCCATCCTTGATCCGTTTGGATCCCTCCTAATTCAGTCCATTTCTTTATTTCATCTGGTGTAGCATGTGTCTGTATGTCAATTACGTCAAGAGCGGGATCCTTAACCATCATGCAATGTGTTGGTGTCGGAACTATTGTCTTTGTCATGTCAGAGGTGTGAGTTTGAGCAGTCTGTTTGGCTGTTCTGTCAGCTAGATCATTGCCTTGGGAAATGATATCAGTAACTTTCGTATGAGCTTTACATTTCATAATTGATATTGCAGTGGGTAGATGTATTGCATCTAATAAGGCATGAATGAGGGGTCCGTGCTGAATGTGGGCACCGTGAGAAGTTAAATAACCTCTCTCTCGCCACAGCACGCCGAAGTCATGTACAACTCCGAATGCATAACGTGAATCAGTGTATATGTTGACTTTTTTATTTGTGGCTTGAATACAGGCTTGTGTCAGAGCGATGAGCTCTGCTGCTTGAGCCGACAAGGTATTTATGCAATTTGTTTCAATGACTTCAGTGTCTGTTGTGACTGCATACGCGGCTACTAACTCTCCTGTACTTGTTCTCATACATGAACCATCTACATACAATGTCAAGTCTGGATCTGACAATGGGACGTCTGTCAAGTCTTGTCTGGGTTTCGTCGTGATAGTGATAACTTCAATACAATCATGTGCAAGTGGGTCTGTTCCGTTTACTGGTAACAGTGTGGCAGGATTCAATGTACTACAACATCTGATTTCTATGTGTGGCTGAAACAATGTTAATTCGTAACCGGTGAGTCTTGCTATAGTCAAGTGTTGTGTTTGTGTGCGGTTCAAGAGAACCTCTTCTGCATGTGGTACTTGTACTGTCAATTGGTGTCCTAACACTATGGCATCGCTTTGTCGGATTGCTAAAGCTGTTGCTGCCACTGATTTCAGGCACGCAGGCAGAGCCTGAGCTACGGGATCTAATGTACTAGAAAAATAAGCACATGGTTTGTGTGATCCTGCTTGTTCCTGTGTGAGTACTGACAAGGCAGTACCTTCGCGTTCTGTAACAAAGAGTGTAAACTGTTTATTGTAACATGGTGTTGCTAAAACGGGTGCTTGACATAAAGCTTTCTTTAGGCTTTCAAAAGCTTGTGTATGTTCCTGAGTCCAAGGGAGAACAGTCGATGTGGCTGCCTCCTGCGTTGTCAACTGAATGAGTGGTTTTGATAGAAATGCATACTGAGGGATCCACTGCCTACAATATGAAGTGAGGCCTATGAAGCCCGCAACTCCTTTTGTGTCTTGGGTATTGGCATGTTAGCAATTAACTGGATGCGATCGGGTGTAAGCTGCCTTCCCTCCTTGGACAGCGAGTGCCCAAGGTAAACAACTCGCTGGACACAGAATTGCAGCTTAGAAGGGGACACCTTATGCCCCTTTTCGGCCAAAAATTGTAGAACCATCAGTGAGGCTTTTTCACATTCAGGTTCGCTTCTAGCGGTGATCAGCAGATCATCGACATATTGAAGCAGGGCAGTGTTGACTGGCATGTGGATACTGTCAAGTTCTCGTTTCAGTGCTTGGCTATAGATGCTGGGGCTTTCTGTGAATCCTTGAGGTGCGCGTGTGAATTTAAAGCTTCGTCCATTTAAACTAAATCCGAACAAGTATTGGCTTTCCGGATCTATTGGGACGCTGAAAAAGGCATTCTTGAGATCAATTACAGTAAAGAATGTTGCTTCGGAATCAATGGCTGTCAGTAATGAAGAAATGTCTGGGACTACGGGGTATTGTGGTACAATGCATTTATTTAATTCGCGCAGATCAATAACCAATCGATATACTGGCGGGGCTTTCGGATCAGTTCGTTTAAGAATCGGAATTATCGGTGAATTACATACATTGGAGTCGGTTTCCACAACCACTCCTTGGGTAATAAGTTCGTCAATGATTTGCAGTAAAGCCACTACAGCATCTGGGGGTAACTTGTATTGTCGCATTCGTGGTAGTACCACTCCTGCCTTTAGTGTGACTCGATATGGTGTAATGTTCATGCAACCAACATCTGTAGGGCCTTGTGCCCATAAATGTGTGGGTAAAGTCTGCAGTCGGTGATCCATGTCTCGGGACACGTAGTGCCCTTTGAAATCACGTAAAAACAATCTTACTCCTTCCGGAGAACAACATATTATAGCTCCTAGAGCTTTCAATGTTTTTATACCTAACAAGTTTTCTGGACATGATTTAGTAAGTAATAAATCTGTAGTTCGTGTCAAGGGACCAATCGTAAGTGGAAGAGGCTGTGATACTTCGTTAATGATAGGTTTTCCTGAAAAGCCAAGGGAAATATTCTGTGAGCCTGAGAGGGGTGCCCCTGGAACTTCACTACGTTTTATTGTTGTTCGGCTTGCCCCTGTATCAAGTAAAAATTTTCTATCTTGGCCTAATAGTTCACTGTGTACATAAGGTCCTTCTTGATCTACAGGGACCTCGATAAGGGGTAAGCCAACTTCCCTCTCTAGGCTGTTTCATGAGTATCGTTGATAATCAGGATAGTCATACTGTGCGGTCTGGTACATCTGTTGTGTCGTTGTTTGTGTGGCAGCAATAGGCTGCGGTGGTGGAGCAGGCATAGACTGTTGTGGAGCTGGCATGGACTGTGCATGCTGCGGGGCTCCTTGTTGGTTCTGATCCTGTCTAAGTGGCCGTGGTCTTTCTTTTGTATTACCTATGGCGATATTATGTTTTAAAACTGGACAATCGTGTACATAATGACCTGGCTGTTTACAATAGTTGCATGTCCCTTTTACAGGACCTGTTGAAACACTGGACTGTGTTATACCCTTTTTATGACCGTCAGCTGGAACTGTCTGGGAAACTAGCATTTTCATTTTCGTGTCTTTCATGCATCTTTGTTCATGTTCTTGTTCCTCTCTAATTCTATTGTGATGGTACTGTAGCATTTGTAACATTTGTGACGGAGTGTTACCTTGCCATGTACTCTCGAATTTCAATACTCTATTCTTAACTTGGGGCAAGGAATTTTCAACTAATTTTGTCACAAACAGATGTGGATACGATTCGCTACTTGCTTTTATTCCACTATTTATACCAAAACATTTTTCGAATCGGGCATAGAAATCACTAGTGTCCTCATCGTGCTTTTGTTTACAGGCTGAGATTGCACCCCAGTCTTCCTTTTTCGTAGTTAATAAACGTGGCAGTACCTGTACTAGTAAACCTGGTAGTGTTTTGGTCTTTTCCCCAAGCCCTGAACCTGGACCTCGAGCTTTTTCTTCGTTTTCTAATGCTGTCCAATCTATCTTTTGGTCTCCCACCTCCCAATCCTTTTCCTTGAGTTTTTCGTAAATGCCCGCAGGCATTAATACCTTCAATATTGTCATAATGTCGGGATAGGTATACTCTCCCATGAGCAACATGTCTTTAATTTCACGGTGGAAACCCGCTGGGTCTTTGTCATGACTGGGTACCACTTTCTTCATTTCTAATAGTTCTATTTTAGATATGGGTGTGTATACAAACACACGTTTAAACTGATTGTCATCACCTTTTATCGGGTGCACTTCGCGTAAGGGATTCTGTCTATCCATGTAATACGTCGTTCTTTCCTTGATGGGCAGTGAGACATGTTCGGGGCATACAAAAAGAATGTACTGCTTTCTGGATTCTAGTATTTCTCTAATTAACTCAGTACCTGAACCTCTCCATTTATTCGTGAGTAATTCAGTCAATATATCAGGTAATGGACCAGGATCGGAGTGTTGGCTTTTATATAATATAAGGAGTTGTTGAACCATATAGATACCAGCTAAACGCTGTTCATCTGGGGTGAGGTTCAAAAACGTGTGCGCTAATGTATCATCACTATATTTTCCGGGACTATCAACCCAATGAACGGCTGACCTGGCTAATTCTTGTTCGTCCATAGAATCGAGTATATGATAACCCCTTCGTTCTCGGAGTAATTTGTCAGCGGCTTGGAACGAATGTTCGGGGGACCTTATATTTATTCTAGGGGTTTGGAAATTTCTGCTATTATCTGGACGTATCGGACGTATCGGATCAGTAAAGCATCTAGTATTATTGCAAGATCTTCCTCTACCTACATAGGCCATGGTTTCTAACTGTCCTGTGGGCAGTTCTAATTCTTCCTCCTCCTCGGTTTGTTCAGGCTGGTCTACTGCTAATCTTTCTTCGTGTATTCGTTCTATTTCTTTGCGGATCTTTCGGCACATAGCTACTATACTTAATCGTTTATCATGTCTCCCCTCTGATATATTCCGACTCCATGTGGTAAGAATTTGCATTTCTTCCGGATTTACCCCTGGTCGGTCTTGATTTCTGATCACACAATTTATGAGGAAACGTAACAGTTCCCCCTGTATCTCCACTTTCTGGTACTCCATGGCTCTATTAATACTCTCAGAATCTCGTCCTGACTGGACAAAGTGATATATGTTTTCTAAATGTGTAGTCATTCCTGGTAGCCTCCCTAAATATATTGCAGCTCGTCGGATACGTAATGATGCCAGCAGCATTTCATCCTCTTTGCCGGGCACAGGGTCATATCTACAATCTATTAGAAGTTCCTTAAGCATGTCGGGAGTTACTAGTTTGGGCGTACGTTGGTGGGCTAATTCTTGAAAGGAAAGTTTATTTACTCTGGGTGGCGTGGAAAAAATGTTTGATGCACCTCCTGTAGCACCACCTGGGGTGCTGGATGTGAAAGGATTCGTTGAACGTGATATAGCAACCATAGGTGTGGATACAGCTGTAGAAACAGATGTGCTTGTCGGAACTTGTGTCGGAGTTTGCTGTTGCGGAGGTACAGACGGAGGAGGGTCTTGGCGTTGAACCCCCTCTGCAGGCGGTCTATGTGGCGCAGCATTAGCATACTCGGGAGCTGCGTCGTCTAAATAAGAGGAAAGAAAAACATCTTCTGCGGTTCTGGGATGCCCTTTGGGATGTGCTTTTATCGGAAACAATGGGGGTGGCAAGTCTTTTGGTATCTCCGGAGTAGCCTTAGGTAACCCTTCGGCCAGAAGAGGATACATACCATTCATAAGGGCATTTCTTTGTCTGTCTATTTGTTCTGTTTTTACTCGAGTACCTTCTTCAATTAATAGACTTTCTCGGACTTTATTTGAATTCTCCTTACTTTTCTCTTCCTCTCTGAGTGCTTTTTCTGTACGTCTATATGATTCTTTACGCCATAATTCAATGGCGTCTTTCTGTGACTGTCTAGCTTTCTTTTTCCATAATTCTTCCTCTACTTTCATGATGCAATCTGCATCCCAGGTCCCAGCTGCGGGCCACCTCTGACTTTCTGGTAATTCCTTGGTGTAGTCTACCCATAAATCAAGAAATAATATGGCGTCTAGGCCATGTTTATGATACATGAAGTACCCTGGAGTGTCCCTAGGAGGAATGGGAACAGCTTCTTCGAGTACCCCTTTTCTAGTTTTGATCTGTCTTAATTTCGAAAAGAGCGGCATATTGAGAACTGATCTGATACCTAATTTTGAACACGTTTAATACAACAAAACACAATAATGAACAGTCATTCACACCACAATATGCAGAACGTGTTTAAAAACATTTAACATTTAACATTTAATGAACAACAATGATGGCCATTTAGGGAACTAGTCACTAAGCATAATACTCGGCACTAACTAGGTAATTCTGAATTATATATACTAGACATACTTGATATACTGCTGAACAGTACAGATACACTGCTGAAACAGTGCAGACCGGATTTGTGTACCCAAACCCGTCTTGACCGGCACAACCTATGTGCACGTCAGAACGCCTCCCCGACAATGGTACTCACCGGGTAGCTCGAAACGGAAGGCCTCGGAACTGAACTGAACTGGACTTGAACCGGACTGGACTCGACTCGAAACTTCGGAAACTGGTGGGCCTCTGTATACCTCGGATCTTGCTCTCTCAGCTAGGCTCTGGTCGGGATACTTCGCACTTCTCACCGCCTCGTCTGGGTGTTGATTGCAGCCTCAGTTACCCCCGCTCGGCAGGAGGGAGATACAGGAAATCCTGTGGGTACGCGTTGTTGTCCGTCCAGCTGTGACAGGAGACCGGGCCTGCAACGCACCTCCGGCGCGTGAGATGAGAAAGTGTCCCTATTCGGGCGCCATATATGTGGTAAATAATTTAATTACCGGTACTTAATTTGATGCGGAAAATCTATAATAATAGCTCAGTAAAATAAGAGGCAGAATCCGTGGTATTAGAGGTTCGGAACGGGCTTTATTCCAAAATCAATTCGAATTGATGGACTCCATATTCCATCACCACGAAGGTTCAGGAAGTGAAGGACCATACTTTATTGACAGGTAATAATTTTTATACAATAGGCATTACAATGAAACAGATGCAGGAGGCGTAACAGTTGATAACAAAGATAAAAACATACATGCGTAACTAAAATGGGTGTAACTGGGCGTAACTAAAGAACGTCATCAGGTATGATGTCATAAATGGGTGGTTTCATGAAAGAATTTCGCAATGTCAGCAGAAATACTTGGCAGAGATGCGCGCGCAGCAGCATGACGTGTGATTGACGTGCAACTAGGGGGTGAAGGGGACTTGACATTTAGCTCTACATGTGGAGACAGAAGTCTGGGGGGTCAAGTCAACCTAATCCCAAATCATATCTAACATCCTATGTTTAAAGAACTATGTTATCCAAAAGGAAAGGTCTTTCGAACAAAATCTATTCTATACTGACTGTGAGTGCGTGTACAAGCGTCTAAGTGTCTACACTAGATGCGAGGGCAGAAATCTTCCATAGTAACAGGGCTATGAATTACTTGCATAAAGACCGAGAAGCCGGGCCTTTTGCTCGGTAGCTGGAAGAATGTTTACTTAAACTACTAGACAGGAATGCATTGGATGGGGAGCGGAGCAGATAATCTCGAAGGTGAAATACAGTTTTTGGCAAGCAGACAGGTCGAATCAGGCACCGTTAGCCGCGCAGGGAGTAGGACAAAGTTCATGGATACAGATGCGAGCTCAAACTGGAGCTTTCAGAGGCAGAAGGCAAGAAAAGGACTTAATGGCAGAATCAGGGCCTACTCGCCTGGACTGTAAAATGGGATAAATGAACCATATAAAGCCGGTGGCCTTTTATACTTAGGAATAGAATATCCAGCCCATTCATGGCGGGTCGGAAAGAGGACATGTTGACGGTGGACGCACATGTGTTTGCGTCTTCATAACTGGAACTGGAGGGAACATACATGTACTTGTGATTTATACATGAAACCGTTGGGGTCCAAGATAGGGGACATAACTGACCATAAAAATCCATATTTCCACAACATATGACCTTCATTATGTAATTACTTGAAAACCTTAGTGGTTGCCAAGCGGTTCTTTATTACGTTGCTGAGTACCCATCTACATACATCTGTGTTCTGGTGGCCTTGCCTGGGCAGGATGTTTGGGAGGAGCTAACACTTCACTTGAATACGCAGTGTCCCATCCCCACACAAAGCACTGATTACCTCCACACAGATAGCCTGGCAGACAGGACTGGGTTGAAAGGAATCCTTGTGCCCTTCAGCGTGCTGCTTCTAGTTGCCTCCACATAAAAGATACTTTTGCATTTAAGTACTGGGTTTCTGACCGCCTAAAATCCAACACTTTTGGATCTTGAACTGAATCTCTATCAGAAAGACTGGTGTGTTGCTTGAAGGACTCCTTGTCGGACTGCAGACTTGGAAGACCTGCTTTTCTCTTGTGTTGACCTGCGGCCTGCTGCTCTCTGAACCTGCTGATGGAGAGCTGGACTCTGCCTTCCCTCCAAGTGATCTCCAAGGGCTTGTTGGGTTGCCTCCGGTTGCTTGAGATCAGGCAAATCAAAGTATCTACCCATGCTCCTATGCCTGGCTCATTGGAACTGTCCCGGATACTTGCAACATGAATTTAGATGCATCGCCTGTCTGCATTTAGCAGAACCGGCACTTGTCAACCTGGTTGGGGGGAGTAAAACCGGTGCATTGCATCGAACCACTGCTTTGCCTTTGGAGATCAGCGCATCGGACAGCATATTGCAGCTAGGTGAGATCGATGCATCCCCTCGACTGCATGGCACAATCCAGCACATCACTTGACACCTTTTGACTCCAGCACCCGTCTTCAGAACTGATGCATCGTCTTTACTGCATAGAGAAGATCGATGCAAGTCATTGCTTGCGATCAGGAAAGGTATTTTGTTCACTGGGGCCGACGTGTGTCCTGTAGCCAGCCAGCACTCCATCGTGGTCGGCCGGAACTTTTACTTTGGCCTGATCCAGCATGACCTACAGTAACCTTTTTAGCAGTATTATCTTCTAAGCGCTTTACTGCATTTATTCCTTTAAAATTTAATATCTAAATTTCTCTGCATTGGATTTTTGTTGTTTTAATCTTGTTTTGTTTATAATATAACAATGTTATTATAAGCCTGTTTGGAGTCTTTTTGTGGTGTGTTCATTGTGTTACTCTGTGTGTGTTGCACAAATACTTTACACATTGCTGCTTTAGTTAGGCCTGACTGCTCTGTGCCAAGCTACTAGAGGGTGAAGCACAAGTTATCCTTTAGTGTGTATCTAGTTTACCATGACCAGAGTGGTGGTTCCTGTCTGGCCTCGTTGCTTACCTCAGCCAACCAGGAATCCCGTTTCTAACAGCTAGTAACCCAAAAGCAATAGCTGTACCTCAATAATATATTGGAGAGGGTTCTTCAGGTCTACAATAACCTGTCTTTCAAATTCAGCGCTGGTGCATTGAACTAAGTTCACTTGTGTAGTTGTGTCACCTGTGGGTAGGAAAGTAAACCTTGCAGAACTATGGCAAAGTCTTAGTTTACGCAACACCAGACTGAGTGAGCCCTAACCCCTCAAGTGGTGCCCCTCCAGTCCTGGACCCTTGGTGGTGATGCTAAAGGTGCCCAGAGAGTCAAAATCTAAAGCTTGGGACTTGGAAAATATTTGGCTAGAAACTGATCTGGGATCCTAGGGAAGACTGGGACCAGTCTGATTGTCGATCCACCTAAGGTGCATTGCTGGATGGCCTGACTACTCGGTAGCTCCCACTACGTTCTTCTCTGCAGCAACTAATCCTGTTCAGCGGTCCCTTAGCAAAGTGGTATGTGGCCTCCTGGAATGCTCATTGGCTACAGCCTCTAGCTTCATCCCGCTGATGATTTTCAACTTCCAAAAATAAGCTACTAGAGGGTGAAGCACAAGTTATCCTTTAGTGTGTATCTAGTTTACCATGACCAGAGTGGTGGTTCCTGTCTGGCCTCGTTGCTTACCTCAGCCAACCAGGAATCCCATTTCTAACAGCTAGTAACCCAAAAGCAATAGCTGTACCTCAATAATATATTGGAGAGCGTTCTTCAGGTCTACAATAACCTGTCTTTCAAATTCAGCGCTGGTGCATTGAACTAAGTTCACTTGTGTAGTTGTGTCACCTGTGGGTAGGAAAGTAAACCTTGCAGAACTATGGCAAAGTCTTAGTTTACGCAACACCAGACTGAGTGAGCCCTAACCCCTCAAGTGGTGCCCCTCCAGTTCTGGACCCTTGGTGGTGATGCTAAAGGTGCCCAGAGAGTCAAAATCTAAAGCTTGGGACTTGGAAAATATTTGGCTAGAAACTGATCTGGGATCCTAGGGAAGACTGGGACCAGTCTGATTGTCGATCCACCTAAGGTGCATTGCTGGATGGCCTGACTACTCGGTAGCTCCCACTACGTTCTTCTCTGCAGCAACTAATCCTGTTCAGCGGTCCCTTAGCAAAGTGGTATGTGGCCTCCTGGAATGCTCATTGGCTACAGCCTCTAGCTTCATCCCGCTGATGATTTTCAACTTCCAAAAATAAGACTAAGTCTGAACGTAGAAATCTTCACCACAACTTCGTCCAGCAACTCCCCAATTACAGTGTTCCCTCCTCAGACACCGTCTGCTGCCTTGCCCTGCTGAACTTTACCTTTTCAGAACAATTTCTTCAAAATTCCTTCTAAGTGCGAAGGTAAGGGACTACCGGGCCCAATACACTTCTTGTATTTGACCTGTTCTCCATTGCGGTCAGCCATATTTCTCGGCCTTGACGTAGTCTTGCCAACTATGTCCACGGTTGGCACTTTGTACTTTAGTCGCTAGTTTTTACTGAAACTTTAAAAATATATAATTCCAGTTCTACTGATTAGATTGTGGTAATTTTGGTGTCAAAAAAATTATTATAATGCAATCTATTTTCCAAATTTGTGAGGGATTTTTCTTGTGCTATGTTTTAGATGTATTACTGTTTGAGTGATGTATAAATACTTTATACATTGCCCCTAAGTTAAGCCTGAGTGCTTTGTGCCAAGTACCAAAGGGTTAGGCACACTTTGGTGGCTTTTGTGGTTCACCTTTACAGGGATTGTGGCTGTCACTAGAACAAGGGTCATCCTCCCATTCAACCAACAACCCAATTTCTCACAATCTCCATGTAAATGTTAGACTTGCAATGGTTTCAAAAGCTTTAGGTGGATTTTCTTTCTGATCTAGACCGCCTTAATCTAGAAGAATGCGCAAACAGGATATATGGGATGAGCCATGATAAACTGCAACACATCATTCACAATTCAGACAACAGTGCCTCACTCCTATTTGCATAACAAGGGCTGTGCCACTTTGTATTACTATTGGCAGGAGGTAAATTACCCTACACAGTGGTTATAATTATTCCTAGTTGGAACATAAGTGTGCCACTGCCTAAATGAATTACTGCTTTGCTGTTTATGGGGAGCATTTTGTTGTGATGGGCTGTTTTAGAGCATCAGAAGATTGAGATACATCACCTTGTATTAGGTCTAACTATCAATCCAGTAAGAACATCTTTTATTAGATTAATCACTTTGTCTTTTAAATTACTTCATTTAAGTACTCTATTCATATGTTATGTTAAATGTACTTATTAATCGTGTGATTACACGGAGGCGTCTTGGTGCTGACTATGGGGTGCAAGAAGGACACCGTGAGTTAATCTTTATTAAATAACCAAGTCTTGAGACATTGCTGAAAGTAAGAAGGTTGGTAGAAGATTTGATATGGAGGGGAAGACTGTTCCAGGTATTGGAAGCGTTTAGCAAGAAGCTGAGGCCACCCTAACCAGCATGTTTAAATTTCGGGATGATCACAAGTTTAGCATTAGCCGATTTTAGTTGTCTATTAGGAGTTTACCGGCCAAGGCTGTGGGGCCTTGATCATGTAAGGCTTTAAAGATGATCCAGAGAGCCTTAAACGCAACTCTGTGTCTGATAGGCAGCCAGTGAAGGTTTTTCAAGTGTGTAGACACAGATGGATATTTTGGGATGATGAGTAGGAGAGGTGCTGCAGTGTTTTGAAGTATTTGAAGCTTGCTAAGGACCAACTTATGTGAATTCAGGTAAATGGCATTGCTGTAATTCAGTCTGGATACTGCAATGCCATTTTCTGCAACTGACTTCTGAAGTTGAGGTGGGATAAAAGGAAGAATCTTTTTTTTTATCAGTTTGAGCGTATCGAAGACTTTGGAGGAGACCACGTTGACCTGATCTGTACAGGAAAGTTTGTCATTCATAATGACCCCCGGATTGAGGGTCTTGGTAACTGATGAGGGAGGAGTGCCCAGTTCAATGGGGCACCATACAGGAGTCCAGAAAGAGGTCTGTGCATCAAAGAGAGGGACCTCGGTCTTACTCAAGTTCAGCCTAAGACTGTTTTTAGACATCCAAATGCTGACTGCCCGCATGCAAGTACAGAAGCGGGTACTCAAATCAGTCGCAACACTACCGAGAGAGACACCAATTTGAGTGTTGTCAACATAGGATGTAAGGGCGAATCCAAAAGACTTAATGAGATCTGCTAATGGGGTGATGTAAATATTGAAGCTATTGGGGTTGATTGAGGATCCCTGTGGGACCCCACAAGGAAGGGAGAAAGGTACGGATACAAATTTGTCCAGACGGACCACTTGTTCACAAGAGTTAGAAATGATCTGAGTAGGCCCCAGGCCGAACTTTTGACACCCATCTCATTGAGGCGAGACAGCAGTTTTTTTGTGGTGGACAATGTCAAAAGCCACCAACAGATATAGAAGGATCAAAGCAGCTTGATCACCAGCATTCAGGGCAGCTCCAATATCTTCACTGACCTTGATTAGGGCTATTTCCGTACTGTGATCTTCACGGAAACCAAACTTAGTGGAATCTAGTAGATTAGAGGATTGGATGAAGTCAGGTAGTTGAGAATTCATAACCTGCACAACGATCTTGGCTGGGAGAGGAAAACATGAAATTGGGCGATAGTTGTTATGTTCGGATGAATCCAGAGAAGGTTTCTTGAGTAGAAGACGGACGGAAGCTTTCTTCCCCCCCAGCTGGGAAAAAGCCATGTAAAATCATAGGTTGGAAGATGTCAACTTATGATTTTACATGGCTTTTTCCCAGCTGGGGGGGAAGAAAGCTTCCGTCCGTCTTCTACTCAAGAAACCTTCTCTGGATTCATCCGACCGGGGCCAAGGTGTCGGCAATTTGAGGAAGCGACTTTAGGAGGACATGGGTTTTTAGGAGCGCGAGTTCTGGCTGATTCAATAAATCTCGGTATAGTGTGAATGGATGGTGGAGTGAATGTTGAGAGGCTAGGACCTGACTGAGGGATACTAAAAGAAAGAGGGGAATTATGCTGGACTGGATCATGGGCAATTAACAGGTCACTGGAAATCGAGTTAACTTTATTAAATAAAGAAACTGGCAATCTCCTTGCAGAAAGCCTGCTGGAGTTGGTGAGTTTTTCTCAGGGTACTTTGGGAGCCTAGTTACAGTTACGAAGAGTTCTTTGGTAGAGTTCTTAGCTAGTCAATTTTATTTTGATTTGTAGATGCTTAGTCATGACTTGTGTTTGGCTTTTCTGTTGTCATAATTACAGCACCAGATTTTTTCATGCCTTCTGCAGGTCTGTTTGGTGATTCTTAGGTCATCCGAGAACCAGGGGGAGAGCTTGTTCCTACTAGGTTTGTCAGGTTTCAAAGGAGCTAGCAACGAGGCAACTGTATCCAGCCACTGGTTGTATTCAGCAACGGCTTCATCAGGATCATCGGAAAGAGAGGGGTGGGATCTGGCAAGCGAGCTTGCCAAAATAGAAGGATCATATTTATGCCATGCATGATTAGAACTTACATGGGGGGAGATACGATGTGAAGAAGAGGGTGCGCTGGTAGTTATATGAAAAAAGACGGCATTGTGGTCAGACCAGGCTAGAGGTAGGGAGTGTAAAGAGGTTTAGAGAGACATTGTTAGTAAAGATGCCTTCCAAAGCATGGCCAGCCTTGTGCGTGGGGCCGTCCACCAGTTGAGAGAGGCCTAGGGTGGTATGGAGCAGGGATGAAGTGTCCTAGTCCAAATCACCAAGCACAATGTAATCTTTGTGGAGTATGTTAGCATCGAGTAACATGCTAAGATCTTGAGCAGACATAGCTCGTAGGCCAGGAGGCCAGTAAATCAGCATGCCCCTGAAAGGTTGAGAATTAGATATCTTAACATTGAAGGTAAAGGCTTTGCAGAAGGCAGAGGATAAAGGGTTTCAATGCACTTTTAAGTCAGATTTATAGATGAGTGCTAGACTGCCACCCCTCCTGAGTGGTCTGTCTAGCCTAAATGTATCATAGCCCTTGGGAATGGCTTCCATGAGACCTGGAGAGGTCGCATCAGCCCAAGTTTCAGTGACAAAGGCAAGGGAGAAATCATGGTCCTCCATGAGAAGATGAAATTCTGTATTATGTTTAAAAACGGGATCTAGCATTGAGAAGCACACATAACAGTCAGGATTGGTGAGCAGAATGAGTGTCCTGAATGGTGGATGGAGCAACTAGTGGGTCCTGAATATGGGCTGGTGTTTTAAGAGGAAAATTACAGGTGGAAACCGTGGCAGTGGCTTTGGTGAGATTAGCGATGATGAGGCTATGGGGGGTACAGCTCTTACCATTGGATTTTAGCGCGAGTAGTGAGTTCCTGGAATATAAGGTCCGTGTATTTAAGGCTGATCTAAAATGGACAGGGGGACTGGCGCTAGGTGCGGTCCGGGCACAAACGGGTGCAAACGGGCTTGCCTTTGGCACGCCTTCGGCAAATATAACATCATATTGAATAACCCAAACATTTTATTTCTCCTGGTCCAGTGATGAGTGTATTTTTCTTGAGTACAGAGTGTCCAATGATTCAGTATCTTGTAATCTTTGCCAGTAAAATTAGATGACGTGAATGCACGGATTATTTTTGGAAGTTAACTTTCCTGGCAATGACACATTTTGCAGTTTAGGAGTCTTTAAAGGGCTTAAACTTCATAGGCTTCTTAGAGCGTAGCTGTAGGGCTCCAGGCCTTTAAGCAGTAGATTATTTTAGCATATTCAAAAACAGAAATCAACATCTTTTATGTGTAGATAAATATGATCTGTTTATTATAAGTCTAAAATTGTAGCTACCACTTAACCATTGTCCTTTTCACAGCTGGACTCATTAGATCATGCAATTAGTTACTATTATTGTACCTATACTCAGAGCTAATTCATCCCCGGGTGCTGCTACTTTTTAAGCAGTCAAGGCTGCTGCTAGTGTGGAGAATATTGTCAAAGACGCTAATTGATATACAGACACTTTTTGTGTATGTTTTTCCATTCAAAGAATACACTATTTCTTTTGCCTCCATCTGTCAATTTCTGGGACTTTTAATGGCGCATTATTAATAGTTGAGGCAGTGAAATATATACTTTGAAGAGGATTCTTAATGGAAATTATAAGTTCAAGAGGCAGGTGATGCACATCCCTGAATTGTAGAGTATTTGTAAAAGTTTTCCCTCTCTCTTCTTACAAACATGTAGCACCTGTTTTAGCACAAATGACTCTACGGGCTTTTTTGTTCTAAAAATATTTTCGGAGATTAGCTGTGGCCACACTGCAAGTAAATAACTTTTCTTCATGGTCTGTCCTTATTTGCTGCATTATTCTACCACATTTAGTGGCATCTCCGACTTTTCTCAATGGGAGGGTGTTGTTCAGCCTGTTTTGTTGCCGACACATCTTGTGGGCTAAATATATAATACCACTGGTTTTTTATGCTACCTTTAAATTGTTTGGCTGCGCCCAGTGTGATTCTTTACTTGGAATGACGCTTTACCTCCGACTTGTGTTTGCGGGACTGGAATGGATGCACTGTGTGTACTTGGATATCTCGCGTATTTTAAGACAGGACCATATTTCTTTGTGTAGCGTCAGAGTAACGAGTTTGTCCACTGTGGTGTTTTTGTTGTAAACTTGTTCTAGGGAGTTGGTGGTTTGGTGGCACTTTGCAGTAACCTTCAACATGGCTTTCTGTGCACTGCTATTTCTTCTGCTTAATTTCTGTTCATGCATTTTTACGTTTTTCAAGGTTTTGGCAATGGTAATTCTTGAGATCATGTGGTCACTAAGATGTCAAATATGCATTCTGCTCTTTTCAGACATGTGTCTGCTCTCTACAGATGACTCGCTTATTGTCTACACTATTAAGAAACATCACCAAAACCCTCAACCTGCTAGAGACCTGCTATAAAATATGGAACCATGCTGGAAACTATAGAAATAACACGCATTGGCAAAGCCAATAGGTCGTGTCTATTCAAGAGTTATTAACTTTGCCAATATATTTTAGCTATGTTGTACACCAGCTTGGAAGCTGTTCAGCATGGCTAAAAGTTGTTGGTGTAAACGAGAGTGGGGCGGAATGGAGTAGAGTGCGATGTTATAGCATGGCATAGAGAATCGTGGAGTGGAGGGAAATGGAGAGTTATGGAGTAGAATGGCATAGTATTGTGGAGCGTCATGGAGGGAGTAGAATGTCATAATGTGGAAGGGTGCAGAATGGAGTAGAGTGTCATAGAGTTCAGTGGTGTAGAGTGGAGTTGAGTGTTGTAGAGTAGAGTGGTGTAGAACAGGAGTAGATTTTCATAGAGTGGAGTGGCATAGAATGGAGTAGTGTAGTAGAGTGGAATGACAGAGTGGAGCAGAGTGTTATAGAGTGTCTTAGACTATCAGAGTGAAGTGCAATAGAGTGGCATAAAGTGGAGTAGGGTAGAGTGGAGTGATGGAGTGGCGTAGAGTGGAGTAGTAAAGTGAAGTAGAGTGGAATAGTGTGTAATAGAATAGAGTGGAGTAAAGTGGCATGGAGTGGCATGGAGGGAGTTGCCTAAAGTAGGAGTAGTGTCATAGAGTGGAATAGAGTGTTGTAGAGTGGCCTAGAGTGAAGTGGCATCAAGTACAGTGGTCCAGAGTAGATTGGCATACTTTGTTGTTGCTTAGAGTGCCTTGGTTTCGAGTAAAGTGGTGTAGAGTGCATTGCCGTAGGGTGCAGTGGTGTGCAGTAGAGTGGCATAGAGCAGAGTGGTGCAGAGTAGAGTGGTGCAGAGTAGAGTAGAGTGGAGTGGTGCTGCGTAGATTGCAGTAGCATAGAGTGCAATGGCGTGGCGTGGTGTGGAGTGGAGTGGCGTAGGGTGATGTAGAGTGGCATAGAGTACAGTGGCGTTGCGTAGAGTGTTTCAGAGTAGAGTCAAGTGGTGCAGGGTAAAGTGGAGTGGTACAGGATAGAGTGCAGATGTGTAGAATAGAGTGGCATAGAGTGCAGTGGAGTGGAGTAAAGAGTAGTTGTGCAGAGTAGATTAGAGTTGCATAGAATGTAGTGGCATAGAGTGCATTGGTGTAGAGATGAGTGGTGCAGTGTAGAGTGCAGTGATGCAGAGCAGCGTAGAGTTCAGTGGTGGAGAGTGCAGTCTTGCAGAGTAGAGTTATATAGAGTGCAGTGGTGTAGAGTGCATTGACATAGACTGCAGTGGCATAGCGTGTTGCAGAGTAGAGTGCTGCAGAGAGCAGTGGCATACAATACAGTGGCGCAGAGAAGAATACAGTAGTGTAGACTGTAGTGACGTAGAGCAGGATGGTGTAGAGTGACGTAGCGTGCAGTGACATACAGTGATACAGAGGAGAGTATAAAGACATAGAGTGCACTGGTGCAGAGAAATGGCGTAGAGTGCAGTGGCATAAAGTGCATTGTTTTTTAGTAATGTGGTGTAGAGTACATTGACTAGAGCTCAGTGATTTAGAATAAAGTGGCATAGAGCTTGGTGGCGTATAGTAGATTGGTATAGAGTGGCACAGAATAGAGTAGAGCGCCATAGAGTGCAGTGGTGTAGAGTAGATTCTTCCAGAGTGGTGTGAAGTGGCTTAGAGTGGAGTGTTGCAGGTTAGGGTGATGTGCTGCAGGGTAGAGTGGAGTGGCATAGAGTAGTAGCGTAGAGTGCACTGGCATAGAGTGGAGTGGTGCAGACTGTAGTATAGTGGCCTAGACTGGAGTGATGTAGAATGCAGTGGCGAGGAGTGCAATGGTGCATAGTAAAGTAGGGTGCATTGGTATAAAGTAGAGTGGTGCAGAGTAGAGTTCAGAGGTGTAGAGGAAAGTGGTGTACAGTGCAGTGGCATAGAGTGTGGTGGTGCAAAGTAGATTAGACTGGCATATAATGCAGTGCTGTAGTGTGGCATAAAGTTGAGTGTCGCAGAGTAGAGTGCAGTGGTGTAGAGTAGACTGGCTTAGAGTGCAGTGCCATAGAGCAGTGGTGTTGAGTACAGTGGTGCAGAGTAGAATCGAGTGTCATAGGATTCAGTGGCTTAGATTGCAGTGACTTAGAGAAATGACATAGAGTGCAATGGCATAGGGTGCAGTGGAATACAGTAGTGTGTTGCAGAGGCATGCAGTGTATCTGTTTGAGTAAAGTAGTGTAGAGTGCATTGGTGTAGAGTGCAGTGGTGTAGATTGCAGTGGCATAGAGAGGAGTGGCATATAGTGGGATAAGGCAGAATGCAGTGGCGTAGAGTGCAGTGGCATAGAATAGATTGTTTTAGAATAGAGTGAAGCAGCATAGAGTGCAGTGGCATAGAGTAGAGTGCCGTAGAGTGCAGTAATGTAGAGTGGTAGAGTGCAGTGGTGCAGAGTAAATTAGAGTGGATTGGCATAGAGTGCAAAGGTGGAGCAATGCAGAGTGGAGTGGTGCAGGGTGAGTGCACTGGCATACAGTGGAGCGATGCAGAGTAGAGTGGCATAGATTCTACTGGAACAGAGTGCTTCGGCATAGAGTGGCATAGAAAAGAGTGGTACAGAGTAGACGGCAGTGGAGTAGAGAGCAATGGCATAGAGTTCAGTGGCCTAGAGCTCAGTGGCAGTGGAGACTGCAGTGTTGCAGAGTAGACTGTCATAGAGTTCAGTGATGTATAGTAGAGTGGCATAGTGTGCACCAGCAGAGTACAGTGGTGCAGAGTAGCACAGAGTGGAGAAAAGTGCAGTGGTGTAGAGTACAAAGGTGTGGAGTGCAGAGGTGTAGGGTGTTGCAGAGTAAAGTATAGTGGCTTAGAGTGTAGTGGTGCATAGTAGATTGACGTAGAGGGCAAGGGCAGCGGCGTAGAACACATTGTTTCTTAGTAAAGTGGTGTAGAGTGTATTGGCACAGAGAGCAGTGGTTGGAATGGAGTGCAGTGGCGTAGAGTAGAGTGGCACAGAGTGAAGTGGTGCAGCGTAGATTGAAGTGGCATAGAGTCGAGTGTCACAGAGTAGATTGTTTCAGAGTAGAGTGAAGTGGCATAGAGTGGAATGGTGTATGGTACAGTGGAGTGATGCAGGGTAGAGTGCAGTGGTGTGGAGTGCAGTGGTGCAGAATAGATTAGAGTGGTGTAGAGTGGTTGGCATAGAGTGGATGGCACAGAGTGCACTGGCATAGAGTGGAGTGCTATAAAGTAGAGTGCACTGTGTGAGAAAGTGCCATCTTTCTTGCATGGTATGCCCCCACTTTTTGCTAAATTGCTGAATGTACTTTGACTGAGTGTACCCTGGACTCGTGCCAATCAGGTGCCCAGGGCCTATGTTCCTTCCTTAAAACACACAAGCTCCAAATTGGCAAACCCTGGCCACATGTCAGCCCCTGGTAAATGGCACCCTAGGTACCCAGGGTCTTGTGACCAGGGAAGGCCTCTAAGGGCTGCAGCACTCATTGTGCCACCTGCCTTTGCAGGCTGAGTGTCTGGGTGCAGGACAAAATGAAGAGTCGACATGGCACACATCTCTGTGTGCCATGCCCATCACCTACACTGCCAAGGCATATATCAGCCACCCCTCTGGCTGGGTGCCTTATGCCCATGGTGTGGGCACAGGAGCAGGAGTCCTGTGCCCCTACAGTACCCAGGTCCATTCCTGGGCACTGTAAGTGCAGTGCTGCCATTTAAGAGTACATGGTGCTGAGAGCTCGTCAAACACGAGCTCCACAGCACCATAATGGCAACACTGAAGACTGGGAAGTTTGGTATCAAACTTCTCAGCACATTAAACCCACACTGATGCCAGTGTGGGATTTAATGTACCAAGCACCCCAGAGGGCATCTTAGAGATGCCCCCTTACAACTAACCTACAATCCACGTCTGCTCTGAGGCTGCCCAGGCTGCCACACAGCAGACACGTTGCTGGACCCCTGGGTGGGAGAGCCCCTGCTCTCCCGGGCCTGCAACAATGCACATCCTGGGTGAGGTGATAAATCTCCTCCCCCAGGATGAGCAAAGGGAAGCTTCAAAGGTATGCCGCCTCTAGGAGTTTCCCCAGGCCACTGCAACCGCCCACTCTGGCGGGAAGCTTGGCCGGAAACCCCGTACAAGGACAGGGGATGTGCCAGCCTGCCCACCCCACCCCTCAGGTGGGGGAGGCGAGGTGAAGCACATCTCCGGGCTCTCGCCATCTTGAAGATGGGAGGCCCTACCCTATCAGGATTAGGTTACTGCCCCCCTCCCACATGAGTGAGGTAGGATAGGGGGTGTACCCACCCCAGGACAAGGACCCATTGGTCCCTGGCCTTCACCTACCTGTAACGCCCCTAAATTTAGTATTTAGGGGCAGCCTGAACCTTCCTTCCCCAGATTCCAGATTCCGAAACTACAAGAAGAGCGAGAAGAAAAGACCTGCCCTGCAGCTGCGAAGGAGAGGGAGACACCAACTGCTTTGGCCCCAGCCCTACCGGCCTGTCGACCTCGAAGCTGCTCCTGCTCCAAACCCGGCATCTCTTGTGGCCAGCAACCTCAGAAACCCCGGAGGACCTGGCTACCTCTGAACTCTGATCCCCTGGGACTCCCATGAGTAGAGGCTCTACTCAGAACCTACCTTTCACCCCTGGCAGCAGCCCGGAACGGCGATCCCAGCCCACTCTGCACCAGCCAAGCCTGGCCGGTGCCGGAGTGAACTAAACCCACGAGGACGACCCCACGGCGACTGTGACCCCGAGTCCGGCACCCAAGGACCCCCCTCGGCAATCCTGAAGAAGCCTGCAGCCTCAGAACAGAGTGCCACCCCAACCGCGATCAACAGAGGGTAAGATTTTCCGACACCAAAAGGCACCCCTGCACCCGGCGGTGTCTAATCCCGGGGTACCTACCTATCCTCCAACTACCCAACTTACCTCTCGAAGTGGTAGTGGCACCTGAAGAGTCCTCGTCCCCGAGCCTGCAGTCTTTTTCCAAACCGGAGATTTCCCATTGAAATCCATTGAGCGCCCGAAGGCTCAAAAGCCCTCTGCACCCAGCCGCCCGAGTGGCCCTGGCAGTGAAAACTCTACACTTTCTTACTTCCCCACTTGCCCTGAGTAAGTGACCAGGAGTCCAGCTCCCACAGCCGCGTGGCTTGCCAGACAGCATCAAACAAGTCAAAATGGGTTTGGGTCTCAGGGATTAATTTTAATGACCACTCAGCACTACACTCCCCGAAAGTAACTAAACACAATACAAAAAGTAATGGAGGGTCAAAGGTATGAAATTCACAAGATACGACTATGTAATGGAGCTAGTGATATTGGTTCGCTAGACAGGGTACATCATTCATAGTTTTTGAAAAATACCCATCAGTAGCTCTTCCTGGGCGCCCTTTTCATCATGTGGGTTCCTTCTAACCATGAAGGATAGGAAAAGAGTTTAGTCATGAATGACAACATAGGAACCAGTGATGCCAGACAGCAGCCACCAAACAAGGCCCCCCTATCCCTCGTAGGATAACATTGGGCCTAACTCTCTCTGCACCCGGCCGCCCTAGAGTCGCTGAGGGTGAACCAACTGTACCTACCTGACCCTGGGAGACCCCTGAGTCTGTGCCCAGAACCTCAACTCTGCCAGTCGAGTACTTACCCTTAAACAGCAAACTCTATTTTCCTCATAGGGTAACATTGACTGGCTTTTTCCTGAAAATTCTTCCAAGTGTGAACTTTTCAAATCTTCAAATATTCACCAAAAATCAGCCGAGTGACAAAAACGAATTTACTCACCTGCTCTTAGGTGAGCTCCCAGTGCTGGATCTTGGTGCCCAGCACTGACACTGAAAAGTACCCACAACTATACTTACCTTTAACTCATTTTTCTTCCATAGGAAACCATTGACTGTTTTTCTGTGAAATTTCTTTCAAGTGTTGATTTCTGCAATTTCTAAATATTCTTCAAAAACCGTATACCTTCTGAAAACGTAATTACTTACCTGTTTTGGATAAATGTCCCAGTACTGAGTCTAGGCACCCAGTACTGGATTACAAAAGTAACGATAACCTACTGTACCTATAACCTGAATTTTCTTCCATAGGGAATCATTGATTGTTTGCTCTGAAATATTTTCTAAGTGTTAACTTTTAAAATAGCTAAATATTAGTTACAAATCATTACAGTACCAAAGCCGACTTTCATCAACTGATTCTGAGAACTGACCCAGGGCTGAATCTAGGATCCAGACCTGGAATTACAAAAGTAATCTAAAAAGTAATCTGTTACAAATATCTTGAAATTATCATTGAGCTCAATGTATTGTGTTTAGAAATAGAGTTGCCTACTGCAACTACTTGTAACTGTTTACTGAAAAGTCTATTGCATATACAAAAGTATTTTTATGAAACATCTCCTATCGAGAAAGTATATTTTAATTTCAAGTGTTGGTTCTAAAATAAAACAAGCATATATTTTTTATATACAAACCATTGGCCTAGAGTTCAGTTATTGAGTGTGTGGAACTATTTGCTGACTGAGTGTGTACAACAAATGCTTTACACTGTCCTCTGGTATTGCCTTACTGCTCGACCAAGCTACCACTTTAGAGAGTAAGGTTATATCTAACTTTAACGTCTGTTAAACCCTTGGGGTCTGTGAACTCTGTACACCCTGTACCTATTAAGGAACAGTAGATACAGAGCCACTTTCTCACACACTGGCATAGAGTGCAGTGGCATAGAGTACAGGGTTGCAGAGTAGAGTGGTGCATAGTAGAGTAGAGTGAGGTAGAGTGCATTGGCATAGAGTGATGCGCAGTAGAGAGGCATAGACTGATGTGGCGTAGAGTGCCATGGTGCAATGTAGAGTGCAGTGATGCAGTGTGGAGTGGCATACAGTGGAGTGGCATAGTGTGAGTTTTGCATAGTAGAGTGCAGTGGCATGGAGTGCTGCAGAGTAGAGTGGAGTGTGGTACAGTGGAGTATGTATGATGTGGTAGCACAATGCCATTACAGACAACACATCTTCAATTGAAATGGCCATTCCGTTTGCACAGACATACAGTTTTACTGATAAACGTGTACAGCACACAAACTGTAATGTGTGGAAATGTAATCACCTAGTGTATTGTTTAGTTTTGATGGTATTAAAATATTTGTTTACACCGCACTTCAGAATAACCCCCAGTAGCCAACATGATTGTCACAAAAATCCTATCACTTTGAAGTCAGAGTGAGAACACCAAGCTCCCTCTGAAGACAGAGCCTGACATTTGACCTCTGCCCTTGAATGCCCAGCAGTTGTGAAAAGATAAGAACAAGATTTAAAGGCATGTTACCAGAAAGGGAGACCTCTGAAAGATACTGCAAAAAAGGTTTGGGCAAGGGAAGGGAAGAACTCTCTGGACAGCCTAAAACACATCAAGCCAGCATTTAGAAAGCAAGCAAGAAAATGTGAGTTACAAACCAGAAAGTCAATGGAAAGCAAAGGGTGGAATGCATTCCCAGAGAAGCTTTCCGAATGTCCCCAAGATGTTGTTAGCAAACCAGACATCTGCGCTGCCTGGTAGGCTTCGACCTAAGAAAATTGGTCTTTCAAAAAAAATTTAACAACAATCAAAATATATTCAGAATTTTTTCATAACTGGCACAGAAATAGATAAAACAATACGTTATGCTCATCTTTTGCCTTTGGCTAATACTAATTGCTTTTTGGGGCTTTGAACTAAATATCAAATGGCCAATAGAAATATGACTGCATTCATTCCAAGACATAAATGAACCCCTCCACAATAAAACTACTATAAAGCATTTGATAGCACATACCTACTAATCTCTCGTATCTACTTGAGGTGTTTGCTTTGAATGGTCTTTGCTTTAAAAAAATTACTAAAATCACTGATCTGCAAAATAAAACTCTGTTGTTAAAGTAGAAAAATGCTGTACTTGCGAAGGCGCATTGTTTACAAACTATTCGGCAGAAGCAAGTTTCTCCTAAAAGTAGCTTTTTGAAGAGTTGTTATTATTCCACCAAATTTTTATTCACAAATTTCTCGAAGTTTGTAGAATCAAATCCTTACATTTGTGAGCACCCGTAGACCAACCCGTTGTAGAAACCATTCAGCTACAATTCTTTAAAAGTTTAGTGTTTGTCTACACAAACCCTTGAATGAGGGCTGCAAAGTAAGAGCAGGAAGATCTGCCTTATGACCAGAATTTGACCGAACTGAAGTAGGGTGAAGGAGGATGACCTATTACTATGGATGGACTTCCCAGAAACTGAACACGAAAATAATTTCTTCGAAGGGGTATGTTGTAGGTGCCCCTTAGTCTTGATATGTACCAACGGTTTAGGAGCGAAATAACGGTTGTGAACCATTGAAAATTTCCCAACACGCTGAATTGGGGTGGGAACCTATTCACAAAAGGGTGGGGATTCCATTGGTACCCGTTACCTTCTGTGAAAGTGGAAAAAGGTTTGTGGGAGAGGAGGAAGTGCTCCAGGGGACCACAGTTTACTCGAAAACAAACTTTTTAAAAGTTTAAAACGTTTTCTTACATTCAATGCCGTTTCCTTTGATGATACCATCATGTACAACAACGTTGATTTGTAGTTCTGGGGACCGATGTAGTAACAGGTGGGTCACACATAGGGAATTCTGCACATTGATCTGTCTGTCATTTTGCAGTGTGACCTACATACTAATTGGTGGCTGTGCTAAATATCCATTCACAAGAGATCACAGATGACATGCCTAATCAATATTTAATAGGCAGGCAAACACAAGGATGGTGGCCCTGCATTCATATTAAAGGAAGATGTGTTGCTTAAAAAAAAAAACAGTTACATATTTTGAAAGACATGGAGGGGTGCAAACAGTGGTCCTGCAGACAACTGTCTACTCCTCCCAACGATGCCTGACACAAATCCTGCTGACGGAGTGGTCCAACAGCACAGCGTGGTCTTTGTAAATGAGTTACTACCTTCTTTGAGGTGTTCACAAATGTTCAATGCTTTGCAACTGCAATTTGAGTCACAAACCATTGATACATCTCATTGCAAATCTCAATCAAGGGAGATGTCATTTTCATGCGCCCTCCTAATTGCAATTTGGAATTAGTTGTAAAACCCTGTTTGCAATTCAAAAAAGCTTTTTCGATTCACAAAAGGAGTTTAGTACACGGCAAAGAAACATTTTGCAGTCTCAAACTCTAATTTTTCATATTGTAGCAATTGCGAATGCAAAATAGGTCCTTATATCTGGCTACAGATTCCCAACTTATGTCATCAAGGCCTAATAACTATAGAATTGCGTTACACTACTACTGGTATTTCCAAAATCTTTTACGTACTGTGTAAATTAATGCAAACTGTTGACGTTTTGTCTTTGACCAATTTTGATTATTATCTGGTTCTAGAATATTGTTATCGGATTTTAGATGTATCAGATATTCTATTACACATTTCATGAGTCAACACGCTTCTTTCCTTTGGTTTTTTATTTCTGGGCATGTTGTGCACCTTATCATTTACAAACACGTACCAACCTTTTTATGAAATTCACTCCTTTTGAAGAACAAATGATCTCAAATGTTGGCAGTTTTTAGTGGAATTACACGTCAAACCCTTGCTAGGCTGTATGACATGTGTCAGTCATAACATGATAAATGTGTAATTTTAAATGCACTCATTTTGGACTGCTTTGTTTAGAATGTTGCAGTTTTTTTGGCAACCCATTGATGAGACCAGACCTGTTTTTTTCCATTTCTTATAAACAGTTTGTTTCCTGAATTGTGTACCAATTAATTTCATTTTGATGGACAGGAAGTTCTCGTCCTTTACCACAATACTAGAACCCCTGCAGTATTTGAATATGTGATATATTTCATGCTCCGTGTAGTTCTCACAGATAAAGCTTACACCGTGGTCTGATCTTTATGTCTTGACAGTACACAGCCCTCCTTGCTCTCCTGAGAGAAGAAGACAATTGAAATGAAACTCTCCAGCCAACTCAATTACTTAACAGAGTCTTCGACAGAAGTGCTGCACCCTGGGCCAATAATGCACAGTATTGTTCTCTTTCACCTGATTTGTATTATTTATGTCACACTAGCGGACTCTCCACCCCTGCACTGGCTGCAGAAGAACACAATAGCTGGACTCGCCTTCCTTCTCTCACGGTCCAGCCACGCTGCGAGAAGAGAGATTGTTTTTAGTGAAGTAAACAGTTTGCTGGCATGGAAATGTTCCACGAAATGGCTAGCCAAGTACACCCAAAGGAATTAAATTGTTTAATGGGGACAAGTCCGTTTCTGTGACTGTGGTTTGTTGCACTCCATCCTGTTGATGATGCTGCCAGCTGTTGAGTTATGTTATGAAAGTGATGCTAAGTGATGCTATGCTATGTTGTTTCATTATGTTATGTTGTGCTGTGTTTTGCTTCCAATGTTATGCTATACTATTTTGCTATTCTATGCTTTAGTAAATGCTATTTTATATTATATGTATATATCAATCAATCAATCAACAAAGCTTTATTTCGACATATAATATCATAAAAGCACATTCACACATAAAAACACGGTTCAGAATGATACATTTAAAAACAAATCGTAAAAGAACCTTTTAAATACAATAAATAATTTTAAAATGTATTAAACTTAGGCAGCTTTGTGAGTATTAAGAAACATTTGAATTAATCAAGTAGCCTTCTGCCTGATCATATGTATATATGTTATGCCATGAGATTCTATGATATGTTATGTCAAGTTATTCTGTGATATGTTTTGTTATATTAAATTATGCAAATGACAAAAAAGGACAACCCAATCCACCCTTGTGGGCTTGGGTACTGAAATTCTAACAGGTAAGGGTGCCAACAAGGGATATTAGTATGGTTTGTTTTATTATTTGCTTTTATCAGATGATGCCTATAATTTACATCTGAATACAATTCAAAACATATGAAATAAACATGACATAATTATCATCAAAAGAACAAATCATCATCATCATCAAGCTCCATTCAGCCATGCACACCACGCAGCCCTGAGGATGGTCTCGTGGACGAAAACTTTTTGAGACCGAAACATCGATGCATTACCCATCTTTCTGTGGAAGTATTTATAACACATATCAGAGTTGTTTTGTAATGTTCAGCAGATGTGCACCCTCTACATATATCCAGAAAGAGGGCTCCCAGGGCGTCTAAGCTACTGTTGTAATGAACTACAAGGTGTTTAAACTTTTTTAGTAGATAACCTCTGGATCAAATATTTATGGACTTCCAGCTTGATTTGCCGTAGCCTTTAAATGCATATTTATGAATGGCTTCACCTGCTGTGATGATTTGTTCTTTTGATGATAAATATGCCATGTTTATTTCAAAGGTATTGAATTGTATTCAGATGTAAATGATAGACATCATCTAATAACAGCAAATCATTAAAAAAATCATTTTCATCCCCTGTTGACACCCTTGCCTGTTAGAATATTACATTATGCAGCACTAGGATATGTTATGCTGTGCTTTGCTATTTTATGTTGTACTGTGCTTGCTCTGTTATGTTATGTTATATTGGAGCTCTTTATGTAATGTTATGCTTTGCTGTGACGTTAAGTGAAGCTGTGCTATGCCCTGGTGTGTTATGCCGCTCTGTGCTTCATTATGTTCTGTTATCTTCTGCTGACCTATCCTATGCTAAGTTATGTTAAGTTACGGTGAAGAACCAGAACCTTTTGGACCTGACGGCGCAGGGTACGCCTTAATCTCCTGGGTTCTCCTGCTTAGCTACACAGAGACACGGGGACACTCTGTTGGCGTAAAAGATCAGATTTATTAGCTGCAGCTAGTACAGTTGTCCCAGAAGTACATGAGGTAGGTTCTCAGGAGACTGCCACTTAACTCCGTGGTGCACAGTCTTATATACCACATAGGTGAAATATACATTAACCAAATACACACCCAGAACATATAGAAAAGAGCCAATAAGAAAAGTTGGAAAACAGGACAGCACCAATAGGAAAGGTTTGAAAACAAAGTATCAGATGACTCGAAGAAGCCTTTCCTTCAACTGTGTTTGTCACCCCTCCCTCAAACTAATTCATTAACAGATCCGCAACTAACTTGCAGGTGGCGAGATACGTTTGTGTGTATTAGAGGACAGTTGTGAAACGAGAGAATGCTAGCAGAGGACAGCGAAGGCCAGACGATAAGATAAAGTCAGAGGAGAATAGTGTGAACCAACAGATAGTTGAGACAGGGATTAGAAAAACCAGACATGGATTAGTGTACTCGGCCAAACCTAATACCAGTTTTGCAAATAGAGGCAGAAGGCTAATTTTGACACGAAGCTGCAGAAAAAGCAGAAAAAGACTTCGATCGTCGTGCTGCCTGGGTGAGGGCAACACAAGATGGCGGCGGAGTAAAAAATGGCGGGTCGATACGATCACAATTGAAAATCGAAGTTCCTCAGACCCTCCTTTTGCCAGAACTCAGGCAAGATACTCAGACTCACATTAATCTGAGTCAATGTCGATGGCCATAAGGTCATCGAGCTGTTGCTGTAGCATCATTCTGATATTCTCTGTTCTTTGTGACTTGGTTTTAGGGATGCACATAGTTGCACAAAGGTCGCAGATGGCGGGGCCACAGTGCATACAAAGGAAACAAGAGAATACGATGGCTAAAACTATTCCAAGGAATGTCAATATTTTCCAACCCCATTTGGACAGTAGTCCCCAAAACCACTCCAATAATGACCAATCTCCTTCGTCCTGATGAACCGACTCAGAGATCATGTGTAACTTAGAGATAGCTTGGTATACTGTCGGAGCGTCATTAGGTATGAAAATACAGCAACTTGACCCGATCAATTTGCATACTCCACCACGGTCTGCAAGAACAAAGTCTAAGGCAACTCGGTTTTGTAAAGTCATAAGACGATCTGCCTGTAGTTCTGCCGTGATATTACTTAAGGATCCTACAGTGATGTCTATGGTGGTTTCTACGACCCAAACCAATTGCCTTATATTTCTGCTGTTGGCCATTGGACCCCAAAAAGGAAGAAATCCTTTGAGGAAATCTCCTCCCTCTTGTCCTGCTGTGTCTTTGGAATTAATAATTCCTCTGCCATATCTGTTTCGATGATGATTTGCAGAAGCGGTGTATGTAGGGGGAAGAAGGAAAGCTATATAGCAAGTACCGGAGAAACCAGTTGGCAACCATGTGTAAGCCCTATTATAGCAAATGAAATATGTGCCTTGAGACGACACTAGAGGAGGCGAGTTTTGAGAGGAGTAGACGTATGTGTGGGAACAGCTATTTCTTTGTACAGTGTCAGCAGACTGACCATTTATCTGTAAACAGAAATTACCCTGATGTGGTATAGTCCAAATCAGTGAAGATTTTCCTTTTTTAACTTTTATCACTAAGGCTAGTGACACAATGGGTGACATTCCAGTTAGTGTACACTTTTCTTTCGTCAACGGAGATCTTACTATTTTCCATGATTTTAGCCATAGCTACCATTCCTTTTATCAACGAACTATGACTAAAATCCGGATCACTAATACGTGAACTAACGGATCGTTTGAATTTGCTTTGATAGGCATTGGAGAAGATAACAAAATAAGCCCAAGCAGAACCTTCATAGGAGAACGGAAGGATAAATACGGCATTCCTTTTTCCACGGTATGTGGCATGAGTCCACACACCCAACAGTCAGTTGTATTGATCACTAATTGATGTTGATGTAACAACCGGACAAAGGAATTGTTATAATATTCAGTTCTTCTAATGAGTTCATGTTGAGGAAGTGTATGAAACAGATGTGGAGAGACAGTAGAAGAAGACGAAGAGGTAGAAGGAGAGACAACTTTTTGCTGCAGAGCAATAACAATCCAATTTATACACGCCAAAAGAATACACAATAATATAATAATACATAAAGCAAAACCACAACGACTATGCATTTCTTTACAATGATTCTTTTTATCTTTACTTTCTCTTTTGCCTAATGTAGTCTCCATCTTTCTAAGTGGATGCTCACGGCAATCTTCCTCAATCACTTAGTCACGATTGTCTGCCGTCCTATGACACTGCAAGTCCTGCAGGCCTATTGCCACTACTCAGGTCGCAACTAAGACTCCTACCGTGACCTTGCAACCGGGACAGAATACTACATAGGAGAGGGAAATCTGAAGAGTTCTTTGGTCTAGGTCTCAAATTATAATGTTCTTTATCAGATGTCGTTTGGTCTCGGAACAATGTTCGTGGATTTGTCGTATTCAAGCGACGATGTGGTGTTATCGCTTCCTGCAGAATGTCGTCGTCCTCTTTCTCAGACAATGTTCCATTCAGGTGTGCATCACTGAAAGGTATGAATCGTGGAACTTTTTCACTTTCAGAGTCACCAATACCCCTACGAACCTACTGATCGAAAGGTAGAGGCAAAGGCACTTTCTTACAATGCACACCGTGAATCCAATTTTTCTTTCCTTCGACTTTGACTGCTGTTCTCGTAGTCAAAAGTACTAACCGAGGCTCCTTCCACCTGGGCTCCAAATTTTTCATCCTTTGGAAATTCTTTGTACAGACCCAATCACCTGGTCGGATGGAATGACCTGGGTCTATGGAAACCTCCGGTAAAGCACTCTGAACCTGTTGATGGAGAACACGCAATTTAGTCGTAAGGTCATGCAAGTAGTCAATTAACATTGGATATGGCAAGTCTGAGTATTTCTTAGGGCGAGGGACTCCCCATACGTTAGCCGGGCATCCAAAAACCACTTCATAAGGGCTAAGTCCCAAACGAGAGTGTACTGCAGTTCTGGCGGACAGAAGAGCCAATGGTAAAGCATCGGGCCAATTGAGTCCTGTACTAGCCTGAACGTTCGCTAGTTTTAACTTTAGTGTACCGTTATAGCATTCTACTAAACCCGCTGACTGTGGATGATTTGCCGCATGGAACTTTTGCTTGATACCAAGACCCGCACAAACTTTTTGCATGACTTGGCCCACAAATTCACTCCCATTGTCACTCCAGACAATGCGCGGCAAACCAAACCTAGGGAAAAATTATTTTAGTAGAACTTTTGCTGTGGATAAGGCTGTGTTTTCTTTTAAAGGGTATGCTTCTATCCATCTTGAAAAGGCTCATACTACCACCAGAACATATTTGAGGTTGTTGCATCGCTCCATATGAATATAATCGATCTGCAGCACCTCAAATGGATATGTCGGAGGAGCAAAGTGACCTGCTGGAGTTGGGGTTCCCTTTCCCGGATTGTACATCAAACAAACAATACAATGTTTCACTACATTGTCTGCACACTTCGGGATTCCTTCATTTTGCCACACTGGAGCCAGAAGCTTGCATATACCTTTTGCACTTAGGTGAGCTGGACCATGCGCCATAGTGACTACTGGCAGTACATAGGCGTCTGGTAACAGCCAACGTTGGTGCTCAGACAATTCCACCCAACATCCCATCTCATCCAACATTCCTGTACTTTGCTCAACTCTTTCTCTGTAGCCTCTTTCTGAATCGCTCTTACACTTTCCACTGTATCCTCATACATTCCTCTCTCTCTAACCCAATTTGCAGGACCCGCCACATACATTTGACTTGTAGCGTCTCTCGCTGTCTTTTTCGCTACTCCATCTGTAAATGCATTTCCTCGACCAACATCATCTGTAATCTTTTTGTGTGCACTACACTTCACAATTGCTATTTGGGCAGGCAAAGAAAGTGACTCAAGAAGATTAGTCACTAATTGACCATGTTGTATTTTAGTGCCATGAGAAGTAAAGAAACCCCTCTCTTTCCAAAGACGTCCAAAATTAAACGCTACACCAAAGGCGTATTGACTGTCGGTGTACACGTTCACTCTCTTTCCTTTTGACAACACACATGCTCTTGTTAAAGCTATCAATTCTGCTGCTTGAGCTGAATTGTGTCTGATACGTGCGGTTTTCACAACTGTATGTAAAGTAGTAACAGCATAGGCTGAAACTGTATCTCCATTAGGAAGCTTAAAACAAGAACCATTCACCCATAGAATTCCATCCGGATTCTCTAGCGGCGTATCTGTCAGATCAATTCTTCCTTTTGTCTCTTCCTCGGTACGGAGGAAACAATCATGTTGTTCTTGGTTATCTTTGTCTACTGGAAGAGGCAACAAAGTAGCTGGATTTAAAGTGTTACATCGTTTGATGTGCACGTGACTAGCCAAAAGCGTCAACTCATATCCAGACAAACGAGCACTCGTAAGATGCTGCGTTTTTGTTCGGTTTAGTAAGGTATCCACAGGAGCAGAACATAGAGCAGTACGTAAGTCAGTAAAACTCCTCTGACATTCATCAGTCCATGGAAGGGGCTGGGGCGTATCTTTCAAAGTGAGGGCCAACAGAGGCTTGGCCAACAAAGAGAAGTTAGGGATCCACTGTCTACAATAAGAAGTAATACCCAGAAATGCACGTACCTCCCTTTGTGTGGATGGCACAGACATTTGCGCTATCGCCTGAATTCATTCTGGGGTTAATCGTCGTCCCTCCTTTGATAGGAGATGACCCAAATAGGTAACTTCTCGATGAACATATTGTAATTTTGAAGGTGAAACCTTATGATTCAGATCAAACAGATGGCGTAACAATGTAACAGTCACATCTTTGCAAATATCTTCTGAATCAGCAGCAATCAACAAGTCATCCATGTATTGGATAAGAGCAGCACCAGACGGCAAATGAAAAGCATCAAGATGACATTTTAAAGCTTGACTGTAAATAGAGGGACTTTCACAATAGCCCTGAGGTGCGCGCTTAAACCGGAAGCTTCGGCCTCCAAGAGAGAAGCCAAAAATATCCCTACTCTCTTCAGCAATGGGAATACTAAAGAAGGCATTCTTTAGATCGATAATAGAAAACCAAGTCGCTGTGGAAGGTATCATCGTCAACAGAGCAGTGATATCTGGGACTACAGGAAATTGTGGTACAACGATTTTGATTCACCACACGAAGATCAATTACGAAACGATATACAGGAGGCTGAGAAGGATCAGTGCGTTTAAGAACAGGAACAATAGGACTATTGCATATGTTACCCCTCGTTTCCTCAACCACACCCTTCTGAATCAAATCATGAATGATTTCCATAAGCGCTTTTTCACCTTCAGTAGAAATTCTATACTGCGGAATACGTGGCAATTAAACATTAGGCTTGAGAGTGACAACATAAGGTGGAATCTCAAGACAACCCACATCGTTCAGACCCGTGGCCCAAAGCGTTGCCGGAAGAGAAAGCAATTCAGGTGGAAAATGATCTTTGGACAAATACATTAGAGAGATCAGTTTTTGTCCTAAAGTAAGATATACACCAGAAGGAGAACAATATATCGTAGCATGCATTCTTTTCAATAAGTCCAGACCCAACAGATTCTCACCGCAACCATTCGTCAAGAGAAGTGGAGCTTCCAAATCATAAGGGCCAATTGAAATAGGCAAAGGGCAGGAAACCGGATTACGAACAGAGACGCCAGAAAATCCTACGGATACATTTGTTAAGCCAGACAAAGGTGCCCCAGGGAGTTTGGAATGAATGATAGAACTTCTCATCGCACCAGTATCTAGGAGAAATGGCTCTGAGACACCCATTGTAGTGACATTAACGTAGGGTCCATTCTGATCTACTGGAATCAACACAACTCCCTTACTTTGTCCATGGCTGTCCTAGTTAGTGTGAAGACTCTCATTCTCGCCTTCTACATAACAATCATCATTGTAATACTGTGTAGTCCTAATATTTTGCTGATCAAAATAATTCACAGAATTGGGAGGAGGAAGGGAACGTTGTTCTTGAGTTGACATACCTCGACCTCTACCTCTGTTTGCGGACTGGAGGCCAGCACGACCTTGTGGAGCAGATAATGCTCCATTGCGCTGCAATAAAACCGGACAACTACTTTTAAAATGACCCTCTTCTCTGCAATAGGCACATTGATTAGGTCCTAACAAAGGTCGCGGAATATATGGCTCAGGTTTTTGATACAACCTCTGAAACTGCGGAGGCTGTTGAAACTGAGGCTGAACATAGCGAGGAGGATAAGCTTGTTGCAAAAGAACCTTTGTTTTTAATTCTTTTGTCTTTTTCTCTTGTTTTTCTTTTTCTTCTTTATCTCTGTTTTCATAATATTGTGCAGTAGCCAATATCTGGGCAGAGGAAGAAACAGCCCATGAACTTTCGAATCTTTCAATTTGTGTGACAGCTCGGGAAGCAAATTAAATACAAATTTGTCCACAAATAATTGCTGACCACCCTCTGTAGCCATATCTTGACCACTGTGATCAATAAATGTCTCTTCAAAACGAGTGAAGAAATCAGAGACACTCTCATCTTTCTTCTGTTTGCATGCTGCTAATTTATCCCAGTTAACTCTCAATGCAGGCATCATCGTTTTCATTAATGTAATAATCCTACCAGGGAGTTCCGAAATCAAAGCGTCAGGCTTTGCACCACCCACTTGGTCTCTATCTGTGGCAGTTATAACATCCCAATTAGCACCTAATTCCTGTGCGTGATTCACTTTACGAATCCTAGCCCATATTGTCTGTGGAACTACATTTCCCATCAACATATCGATATCAGCTAGGTTCATGATGCAAGCGTCAACTGTCTGTGATAATTCTTTATAATAACCTGCAGGATTCTTACGAGGAACCGGTAGAGTCTGCTTAAGAGCCAAAACTTCAGATCGTTTCCATGGAACATGTACCCATACACGTTGAAAATGAGCAGGAATAGCTGGATTAGCACCTACTGCTGCGACCTCTTCCTTCCATACTGGAGGAACCTCTCTCATGGGATAATTTTTCAGTGTCAGTCTAACCGACGGATCGGATTTAAGGAAAGCCTGAGAGGACAATAAGGATCTATAAGAAATAAGTGTCCTTACAGCTTTCTCAACCTTAGAACCCACAACAAGTCCTTTATCAAAATCAACCTGAACATCTAACAGATCTTGTGGGATTCGACTCGAATTCACATCTTCCCATTCTTTAATGAGAGTATCACACATTGCATTAAAAACATATCTTTGCGTAGGCGCATTCCATTGTGAGAAAGTAGACATAATGTCAGGTACACTATACTGAGGACCCTTCTTGATCCATTTACGTGCGAGAGAGTCCAACCTTTCTCGTTCTTCAGAATCTGGGAACTGACTACGAGATTGTCTTCGAGCAAAAGCCGGAGACACATTTAAAGCTTCAAAGAAAGGAGATAGAATACCAGTGACAGTGTCCGTAAGACGCTTACGCACAGACGGAGAATTGGACATAAGAATAGGGGACAAGGTATTAGGCGAACTAGTGGAAGGAGAACCGGTAATTGCAGGAGGAGCAGAAGGCAAAGGAGATCGAAGATCAGGAGATGAGGGCAAGGAAGTTGAAGATAAGGGCGAAACCGGTAGGGGCGGTAATACTGGAGGAGGCAAATGCGGAAGAGCTGGAACAGGCGGAGGTACCGCTGGCAGCTGAACAGGCTGTAACAACTGGGGTGCATTAGTACCTTGTACATAGGGCGGAGGCAACCTCAATAAATGGGACATTAGGGGATCTTCTTCTAAATCTTTCTTGTTATCGGAAGGGGAAACAGGCAATACCGGATAACATTTATCTATCGCCATACGATGCTGTCTTTCTGAAATTTCCATCGCATTATTAATTTCATCATCTTTGAATTGTTGGGCAGCCTGTATAATTGTCATACCCTGTGCTTTCCTATCTCGTTTTGCTTGCTTAATTTCTCTCTGTTTGGCTTCCTTACGCCAAAGGCGGAAAGAGTCAAACATTGCCGGCCGGGCTTTTCTTTTGAATAAAACCGCTTCCAAATTATCTAGCACATCAGAATCGAAACTACCATTTTCTGGCCATTTTAAAACACCATCTTTCTTCGTGTATCGGGTCCATGTCTCGTTAAAGGCAATGGGGCCAATACCATGTTTTGAATAGAGCTCATATGTGGGAGTTCCAACCGAAGGAATTGGACAAGAGTCCTCAAGCTGGGAATCCCTATTACAACCAAAGCAACAAAGTTTTCCAAACTTAGTCAGACCAGGCATCTCGTGATTTCCCCTGACTGTTCACAAACTTCAAGGGGGTAAAACTCAGTTTACGCAGCACAAATGCACTTACCCTCGGCTTCGGCTATTGCAATAGTCGAATCTAAGAACCAGAGGTACTAAGGAACAAAGGACAAAAATTGTGGGCGCGACCCACGAAATACTTAACTAAGGACGTCTTCTTACACCAACAGAGGCCCGTCTATCATCTCGCCTTACCATACATCATCAAAGGAAGGGCCAAGGCAGGGCGGCAGTCAGGGCAGCAGTCGTTAGTAGCCGTCAGGAAGGAGTAACCGCGCTGCAAAAGACCTTCGGACCACTTTCGACATACAGGGGTCGCTTGACGTGGCTCGCGATTCCTCCAGAATTTTCTTGCGGGGTTCCTCACGACCTTCGGGCAGAACCGGTACTACTGAAGCCGCCCGACGTTGGGCGCCAGTTGAAGAACCAGAACCTTTTGGACCTGGCGGCGCAGGGTACGCCTTAATCTCCTGGGTTCTCCTGCTTAGCTACACAGAGACACGGGGACACTCTGTCGGCGTAAAAGATCAGATTTATTAGCTACAGATAGTACAGTTGTCCCAGAAGTACACAAGGTAGGTTCTCAGGAGACTGCCACTTCACTCCGTGGCGCACAGTCTTATATACCACATAGGTGAAATATACATTAACCAAATACACACCCAGAACATGTAGAAAAGAGCCAATAAGAAAAGTTGGAAAACAGGACAGCACCAATAGGAAAGGTTTGAAAACAAAGTATCAGATGACTCGAAGAAGCCTTTCCTTCAACTGTGTTTGTAACCCCTCCCTCAAACTAATTCATTAACAGATCCGCAACTAACTTGCAGGTGGCGAGATACGTTTGTGTGTATTGGAGGACAGTTGTGAAACGAGAGAATGCTAGCAGAGGACAGCGAAGGCCAGACGATAAGATAAAGTCAGAGGAGAATAGTGTGAACCAACAGATAGTTGAGACGGGGTTTAGAAAAACCAGACAGGGATTAGTGTACTCGGCCAAACCTAACACCAGCTTTGCAAATAGAGGCAGAAGGCTAATTTTGACACAAAGCTGCAGAAAAAGCATAAAAAGACTTCGATCGTCGTGCTGCCTGAGTGAGGGCAACACAAGATGGCGGCGGAGTACAAAATGGCGGGTCGATACGATCACAATTGAAAAATCGAAGTTCCTCAACGGGAATAGTACTGTATATAGAACACCTCTACTATTGTATGGTGGTATTTGATTCCCAACAAGATAAATGTTTTTCTGGCACTAATGATCTTTCAATAAATCTCTTATGGTAGATGTGAGGTTTTCTATTTTGGGATCTCTGTACAAAAGTTGAAACAAGCAAGTCGACAAAGTAGAAAAACATTCATTAAAAAAGATGGCAGAAGTAAAACAACTGATTGTACTTGGTATCACAGGAACAGATCATAGATTTGCCACCTCAGAAATTGCAATAATGTTATCTAGGTGAACATTGTGAAAGGTGTTAATATCCATTATAGATAGTATTTGATGCACTTAATACAAATGGTATGAAAGAATCAAAGAGACATACTTGAAAAAAGATGGAGCTCTTATCTCACTAGGGCATAATGGAGTTGTGGAGCCTATAACAGAACATGGTTAAAGGTTAGCGGAAGAACAAATGGGCTGATATACGAAGGTATTTATCAGTAGCATATGCAAAATCACAGGGTTGCAAACTCAAAATACCTTTTTAGTACATACAAAAGGCCTTTTACGAGCCAGAAAGGTCTTTAGAAGAGAGTGTAACAGGGGCATTCCCCTCCTATCTTTGATTTGAGGAGGAATTTATCAATGGTTTTTGACTGCAATTGCTGTTGCATACCATTGTTCAGATCCTAACATCACAAAGGGGGTGGTATCTGATTCACAAAGCAGATTGTTAATGACTCCCTACTTCAAGGCACTAGCCCTGACTGCCTAAAGTCTGGACAGGTTTCCCCATCATCAAAAAACCAATAGCAGATCACACTGACCTAAATAACTTCCGTCCCTTCTCCAGCATTCCTATGATGGCGAAGCTCCTCAAAAAATGAATAAATATCCAGCTCTGTAACCACATTGAACAATTTTACTTTCTAGACCAATTCCAATCCGGCTTCCATCCAGGGCCTAGCACTGAATTGTTGCTTTCACACATTGTGGATGATGCACTAAAAATCTTAGACCAGGACGAATCTTGCCTTCTAGTCCTCCTTGACCTATCGTCCACATTCGACACGGTTAAACATGATAACCTGCTAGTCCTATTAGCATATAGAATGGGGCTGACTGGGTCTGTCCTAAACTGGTTCACCTTGTTTCTCCAAAGCAGAACTCAAAGATTCAAGGTCAATTATTCCCTGTCTCAGACCACTCAAGTCACATATTTGTGATCCCACAGGGTTCCTCCCTTTCACATACTCTCTTTAACTTCTTCATGGAGCCTCTAGCGGAAATACGGAGTTCATCCAACATTCACTACCACATTTACGCCAATGACACCCAATTATACCTGAAAATCTCCTGCCCCAAAGACTTCAGATTTCTCAACTTAACTCTACTGAAACCCTAAAATTGGCTGCCATGCAACCACCTTAAGCTAAACACTCTAAAAACCGAATTCCTCCTAATCGACACACCCAACCAGTCACCTCTCATTGAGGAATGGTTGAAACAGCTAAAAGCCCTCAATTGTGTGCCACAAGTTAGTGATTCAGCAAAATCACTGGGAATAACTCTCAAAATAAAGCTTAGCATGCAGAAACACATCAGTGCGAGCACCAAAGGAGTGAACCTCAAAATGAACATACTAAGAAAACTAAAACCCATCGACATACAGGGGTCGCTTGACGTGGCTCGCGATTCCTCCAGAATTTTCTTGCGGGGTTCCTCACGACCTTCGGGCAGAACCGGTACTACTGAAGCCGCCCGACGTTGGGCGCCAGTTGAAGAACCAGAACCTTTTGGACCTGGCGGCGCAGGGTACGCCTTAATCTCCTGGGTTCTCCTGCTTAGCTACACAGAGACACGGGGACACTCTGTCGGCGTAAAAGATCAGATTTATTAGCTACAGATAGTACAGTTGTCCCAGAAGTACACGAGGTAGGTTCTCAGGAGACTGCCACTTCACTCCGTGGCGCACAGTCTTATATACCACATAGGTGAAATATACATTAACCAAATACACACCCAGAACATGTAGAAAAGAGCCAATAAGAAAAGTTGGAAAACAGGACAGCACCAATAGGAAAGGTTTGAAAACAAAGTATCAGATGACTCGAAGAAGCCTTTCCTTCAACTGTGTTTGTAACCCCTCCCTCAAACTAATTCATTAACAGATCCGCAACTAACTTGCAGGTGGCGAGATACGTTTGTGTGTATTGGAGGACAGTTGTGAAACGAGAGAATGCTAGCAGAGGACAGCGAAGGCCAGACGATAAGATAAAGTCAGAGGAGAATAGTGTGAACCAACAGAGAGTTGAGACGGGGATCAGAAAAACCAGACAGGGATTAGTGTACTCGGCCAAACCTAACACCAGCTTTGCAAATAGAGGCAGAAGGCTAATTTTGACACGAAGCTGCAGAAAAAGACTTCGATCGTCGTGCTGCCTGAGTGAGGGCAACACAAGATGGCGGCGGAGTACAAAATGGCGGGTCGATACGATCACAATTGAAAATCGAAGTTCCTCAACGGGAATAGTACTGTATATAGAACACCTCTACTATTGTATGGTGGTATTTGATTCCCAACAAGATAAATGTTTTTCTGGCACTAATGATCTTTCAATAAATCTCTTATGGTAGATGTGAGGTTTTCTATTTTGGGATCTCTGTACAAAAGTTGAAACAAGCAAATCGACAAAGTAGAAAAACATTCATTAAAAAAGATGGCAGAAGTAAAACAACTGATTGTACTTGGTATCACAGGAACAGATCATAGATTTGCCACCTCAGAAATTGCAATAATGTTATCTAGGTGAACATTGTGAAAGGTGTTAATATCCATTATAGATAGTATTTGATGCACTTAATACAAATGGTATGAAAGAATCAAAGAGACATACTTGAAAAAAGATGGAGCTCTTATCTCACTAGGGCATAATGGAGTTGTGGAGCCTATAACAGAACATGGTTAAAGGTTAGCGGAAGATCAAATGGGCTGATATACGAAGGTATTTATCAGTAGCATATGCAAAATCACAGGGTTGCAAACTCAAAATACCTTTTTAGTACATACAAAAGGCCTTTTACGAGCCAGAAAGGTCTTTAGAAGAGAGTGTAACAGGGGCATTCCCCTCCTATCTTTGATTTGAGGAGGAATTTATCAATGGTTTTTGACTGCAATTGCTGTTGCATACCATTGTTCAGATCCTAACATCACAAAGGGGGTGGTATCTGATTCAAAAAGCAGATTGTTAATGACTCCCTACTTCAAGGCACTAGCCCTGACTGCCTAAAGTCTGGACAGGTTTCCCCATCATCAAAAAACCAATAGCAGATCACACTGACCTAAATAACTTCCGTCCCTTCTCCAGCATTCCTATGATGGCGAAGCTCCTCAAAAAATGAATAAATATCCAGCTCTGTAACCACATTGAACAATTTTACTTTCTAGACCAATTCCAATCCGGCTTCCATCCAGGGCCTAGCACTGAATTGTTGCTTTCACACATTGTGGATGATGCACTAAAAATCTTAGACCAGGACGAATCTTGCCTTCTAGTCCTCCTTGACCTATCGTCCACATTCGACACGGTTAAACATGATAACCTGCTAGTCCTATTAGCATATAGAATGGGGCTGACTGGGTCTGTCCTCAACTGGTTCACCTTGTTTCTCCAAACCAGAACTCAAAGATTCAAGGTCAATTATTCCCTGTCTCAGACCACTCAAGTCACATATTTGTGATCCCACAGGGTTCCTCCCTCTCACATACTCTCTTTAACTTCTTCATGGAGCCTCTAGCGGAAATACGGAGTTCATCCAACATTCACTACCACATTTACGCCAATGACGCCCAATTATACCTGAAAATCTCCTGCCCCAAAGACTTCAGATTTCTCAACTTAACTCTACTGAAACCCTAAAATTGGCTGCCATGCAACCACCTTAAGCTAAACACTCTAAAAACCGAATTCCTCCTAATCGCCACACCCAACCAGTCACCTCTCATTGAGGAATGGTTGAAACAGCTAAAAGCCCTCAATTGTGTGCCACAAGTTAGTGATTCAGCAAAATCACTGGGAATAACTCTCAAAATAAAGCTTAGCATGCAGAAACACATCAGTGCGAGCACCAAAGGAGTGAACCTCAAAATGAACATACTAAGAAAACTAAAACCCATCGACATACAGGGGTCGCTTGACGTGGCTCGCGATTCCTCCAGAATTTTCTTGCGGGGTTCCTCACGACCTTCGGGCAGAACCGGTACTACTGAAGCCACCCGACGTTGGGCGCCAGTTGAAGAACCAGAACCTTTTGGACCTGGCGGCGCAGGGTACGCCTTAATCTCCTGGGTTCTCCTGCTTAGCTACACAGAGACACGGGGACACTCTGTCGGCGTAAAAGATCAGATTTATTAGCTACAGATAGTACAGTTGTCCCAGAAGTACACGAGGTAGGTTCTCAGGAGACTGCCACTTCACTCCGTGGCGCACAGTCTTATATACCACATAGGTGAAATATACATTAACCAAATACACACCCAGAACATGTAGAAAAGAGCCAATAAGAAAAGTTGGAAAACAGGACAGCACCAATAGGAAAGGTTTGAAAACAAAGTATCAGATGACTCGAAGAAGCCTTTCCTTCAACTGTGTTTGTAACCCCTCCCTCAAACTAATTCATTAACAGATCCGCAACTAACTTGCAGGTGGCGAGATACGTTTGTGTGTATTGGAGGACAGTTGTGAAACGAGAGAATGCTAGCAGAGGACAGCGAAGGCCAGACGATAAGATAAAGTCAGAGGAGAATAGTGTGAACCAACAGATAGTTGAGACGGGGTTTAGAAAAACCAGACAGGGATTAGTGTACTCGGCCAAACCTAACACCAGCTTTGCAAATAGAGGCAGAAGGCTAATTTTGACACAAAGCTGCAGAAAAAGCATAAAAAGACTTCGATCGTCGTGCTGCCTGAGTGAGGGCAACACAAGATGGCGGCGGAGTACAAAATGGCGGGTCGATACGATCACAATTGAAAAATCGAAGTTCCTCAACGGGAATAGTACTGTATATAGAACACCTCTACTATTGTATGGTGGTATTTGATTCCCAACAAGATAAATGTTTTTCTGGCACTAATGATCTTTCAATAAATCTCTTATGGTAGATGTGAGGTTTTCTATTTTGGGATCTCTGTACAAAAGTTGAAACAAGCAAGTCGACAAAGTAGAAAAACATTCATTAAAAAAGATGGCAGAAGTAAAACAACTGATTGTACTTGGTATCACAGGAACAGATCATAGATTTGCCACCTCAGAAATTGCAATAATGTTATCTAGGTGAACATTGTGAAAGGTGTTAATATCCATTATAGATAGTATTTGATGCACTTAATACAAATGGTATGAAAGAATCAAAGAGACATACTTGAAAAAAGATGGAGCTCTTATCTCACTAGGGCATAATGGAGTTGTGGAGCCTATAACAGAACATGGTTAAAGGTTAGCGGAAGAACAAATGGGCTGATATACGAAGGTATTTATCAGTAGCATATGCAAAATCACAGGGTTGCAAACTCAAAATACCTTTTTAGTACATACAAAAGGCCTTTTACGAGCCAGAAAGGTCTTTAGAAGAGAGTGTAACAGGGGCATTCCCCTCCTATCTTTGATTTGAGGAGGAATTTATCAATGGTTTTTGACTGCAATTGCTGTTGCATACCATTGTTCAGATCCTAACATCACAAAGGGGGTGGTATCTGATTCACAAAGCAGATTGTTAATGACTCCCTACTTCAAGGCACTAGCCCTGACTGCCTAAAGTCTGGACAGGTTTCCCCATCATCAAAAAACCAATAGCAGATCACACTGACCTAAATAACTTCCGTCCCTTCTCCAGCATTCCTATGATGGCGAAGCTCCTCAAAAAATGAATAAATATCCAGCTCTGTAACCACATTGAACAATTTTACTTTCTAGACCAATTCCAATCCGGCTTCCATCCAGGGCCTAGCACTGAATTGTTGCTTTCACACATTGTGGATGATGCACTAAAAATCTTAGACCAGGACGAATCTTGCCTTCTAGTCCTCCTTGACCTATCGTCCACATTCGACACGGTTAAACATGATAACCTGCTAGTCCTATTAGCATATAGAATGGGGCTGACTGGGTCTGTCCTAAACTGGTTCACCTTGTTTCTCCAAAGCAGAACTCAAAGATTCAAGGTCAATTATTCCCTGTCTCAGACCACTCAAGTCACATATTTGTGATCCCACAGGGTTCCTCCCTCTCACATACTCTCTTTAACTTCTTCATGGAGCCTCTAGCGGAAATACGGAGTTCATCCAACATTCACTACCACATTTACGCCAATGACGCCCAATTATACCTGAAAATCTCCTGCCCCAAAGACTTCAGATTTCTCAACTTAACTCTACTGAAACCCTAAAATTGGCTGCCATGCAACCACCTTAAGCTAAACACTCTAAAAACCGAATTCCTCCTAATCGCCACACCCAACCAGTCACCTCTCATTGAGGAATGGTTGAAACAGCTGAAAGCCCTCAATTGTGTGCCACAAGTTAGTGATTCAGCAAAATCACTGGGAATAACTCTCAAAATAAAGCTTAGCATGCAGAAACACATCAGTGCGAGCACCAAAGGAGTGAACCTCAAAATGAACATACTAAGAAAACTAAAACCCATCGACATACAGGGGTCGCTTGACGTGGCTCGCGATTCCTCCAGAATTTTCTTGCGGGGTTCCTCACGACCTTCGGGCAGAACCGGTACTACTGAAGCCGCCCGACGTTGGGCGCCAGTTGAAGAACCAGAACCTTTTGGACCTGGCGGCGCAGGGTACGCCTTAATCTCCTGGGTTCTCCTGCTTAGCTACACAGAGACACGGGGACACTCTGTCGGTGTAAAAGATCAGATTTATTAGCTACAGATAGTACAGTTGTCCCAGAAGTACACGAGGTAGGTTCTCAGGAGACTGCCACTTCACTCCGTGGCGCACAGTCTTATATACCACATAGGTGAAATATACATTAACCAAATACACACCCAGAACATGTAGAAAAGAGCCAATAAGAAAAGTTGGAAAACAGGACAGCACCAATAGGAAAGGTTTGAAAACAAAGTATCAGATGACTCGAAGAAGCCTTTCCTTCAACTGTGTTTGTAACCCCTCCCTCAAACTAATTCATTAACAGATCCGCAACTAACTTGCAGGTGGCGAGATACGTTTGTGTGTATTGGAGGACAGTTGTGAAACGAGAGAATGCTAGCAGAGGACAGCGAAGGCCAGACGATAAGATAAAGTCAGAGGAGAATAGTGTGAACCAACAGAGAGTTGAGACGGGGATCAGAAAAACCAGACAGGGATTAGTGTACTCGGCCAAACCTAACACCAGCTTTGCAAATAGAGGCAGAAGGCTAATTTTGACACGAAGCTGCAGAAAAAGACTTCGATCGTCGTGCTGCCTGAGTGAGGGCAACACAAGATGGCGGCGGAGTACAAAATGGCGGGTCGATACGATCACAATTGAAAATCGAAGTTCCTCAACGGGAATAGTACTGTATATAGAACACCTCTACTATTGTATGGTGGTATTTGATTCCCAACAAGATAAATGTTTTTCTGGCACTAATGATCTTTCAATAAATCTCTTATGGTAGATGTGAGGTTTTCTATTTTGGGATCTCTGTACAAAAGTTGAAACAAGCAAATCGACAAAGTAGAAAAACATTCATTAAAAAAGATGGCAGAAGTAAAACAACTGATTGTACTTGGTATCACAGGAACAGATCATAGATTTGCCACCTCAGAAATTGCAATAATGTTATCTAGGTGAACATTGTGAAAGGTGTTAATATCCATTATAGATAGTATTTGATGCACTTAATACAAATGGTATGAAAGAATCAAAGAGACATACTTGAAAAAAGATGGAGCTCTTATCTCACTAGGGCATAATGGAGTTGTGGAGCCTATAACAGAACATGGTTAAAGGTTAGCGGAAGATCAAATGGGCTGATATACAAAGGTATTTATCAGTAGCATATGCAAAATCACAGGGTTGCAAACTCAAAATACCTTTTTAGTACATACAAAAGGCCTTTTACGAGCCAGAAAGGTCTTTAGAAGAGAGTGTAACAGGGGCATTCCCCTCCTATCTTTGATTTGAGGAGGAATTTATCAATGGTTTTTGACTGCAATTGCTGTTGCATACCATTGTTCAGATCCTAACATCACAAAGGGGGTGGTATCTGATTCACAAAGCAGATTGTTAATGACTCCCTACTTCAAGGCACTAGCCCTGACTGCCTAAAGTCTGGACAGGTTTCCCCATCATCAAAAAACCAATAGCAGATCACACTGACCTAAATAACTTCCGTCCCTTCTCCAGCATTCCTATGATGGCAAAGCTCCTCAAAAAATGAATAAATATCCAGCTCTGTAACCACATTGAACAATTTTACTTTCTAGACCAATTCCAATCCGGCTTCCATCCAGGGCCTAGCACTGAATTGTTGCTTTCACACATTGTGGATGATGCACTAAAAATCTTAGACCAGGACGAATCTTGCCTTCTAGTCCTCCTTGACCTATCGTCCACATTCGACACGGTTAAACATGATAACCTGCTAGTCCTATTAGCATATAGAATGGGGCTGACTGGGTCTGTCCTAAACTGGTTCACCTTGTTTCTCCAAACCAGAACTCAAAGATTCAAGGTCAATTATTCCCTGTCTCAGACCACTCAAGTCACATATTTGTGATCCCACAGGGTTCCTCCCTCTCACATACTCTCTTTAACTTCTTCATGGAGCCTCTAGCGGAAATACGGAGTTCATCCAACATTCACTACCACATTTACGCCAATGACGCCCAATTATACCTGAAAATCTCCTGCCCCAAAGACTTCAGATTTCTCAACTTAACTCTACTGAAACCCTAAAATTGGCTGCCATGCAACCACCTTAAGCTAAACACTCTAAAAACCGAATTCCTCCTAATCGCCACACCCAACCAGTCACCTCTCATTGAGGAATGGTTGAAACAGCTAAAAGCCCTCAATTGTGTGCCACAAGTTAGTGATTCAGCAAAATCACTGGGAATAACTCTCAAAATAAAGCTTAGCATGCAGAAACACATCAGTGCGAGCACCAAAGGAGTGAACCTCAAAATGAACATACTAAGAAAACTAAAACCCATCGACATACAGGGGTCGCTTGACGTGGCTCGCGATTCCTCCAGAATTTTCTTGCGGGGTTCCTCACGACCTTCGGGCAGAACCGGTACTACTGAAGCCACCCGACGTTGGGCGCCAGTTGAAGAACCAGAACCTTTTGGACCTGGCGGCGCAGGGTACGCCTTAATCTCCTGGGTTCTCCTGCTTAGCTACACAGAGACACGGGGACACTCTGTCGGCATAAAAGATCAGATTTATTAGCTACAGATAGTACAGTTGTCCCAGAAGTACACGAGGTAGGTTCTCAGGAGACTGCCACTTCACTCCGTGGCGCACAGTCTTATATACCACATAGGTGAAATATACATTAACCAAATACACACCCAGAACATGTAGAAAAGAGCCAATAAGAAAAGTTGGAAAACAGGACAGCACCAATAGGAAAGGTTTGAAAACAAAGTATCAGATGACTCGAAGAAGCCTTTCCTTCAACTGTGTTTGTAACCCCTCCCTCAAACTAATTCATTAACAGATCCGCAACTAACTTGCAGGTGGCGAGATACGTTTGAGTGTATTGGAGGACAGTTGTGAAACGAGAGAATGCTAGCAGAGGACAGCGAAGGCCAGACGATAAGATAAAGTCAGAGGAGAATAGTGTGAACCAACAGATAGTTGAGACGGGGTTTAGAAAAACCAGACAGGGATTAGTGTACTCGGCCAAACCTAACACCAGCTTTGCAAATAGAGGCAGAAGGCTAATTTTGACACAAAGCTGCAGAAAAAGCATAAAAAGACTTCGATCGTCGTGCTGCCTGAGTGAGGGCAACACAAGATGGCGGCGGAGTACAAAATGGCGGGTCGATACGATCACAATTGAAAAATCGAAGTTCCTCAACGGGAATAGTACTGTATATAGAACACCTCTACTATTGTATGGTGGTATTTGATTCCCAACAAGATAAATGTTTTTCTGGCACTAATGATCTTTCAATAAATCTCTTATGGTAGATGTGAGGTTTTCTATTTTGGGATCTCTGTACAAAAGTTGAAACAAGCAAGTCGACAAAGTAGAAAAACATTCATTAAAAAAGATGGCAGAAGTAAAACAACTGATTGTACTTGGTATCACAGGAACAGATCATAGATTTGCCACCTCAGAAATTGCAATAATGTTATCTAGGTGAACATTGTGAAAGGTGTTAATATCCATTATAGATAGTATTTGATGCACTTAATACAAATGGTATGAAAGAATCAAAGAGACATACTTGAAAAAAGATGGAGCTCTTATCTCACTAGGGCATAATGGAGTTGTGGAGCCTATAACAGAACATGGTTAAAGGTTAGCGGAAGAACAAATGGGCTGATATACGAAGGTATTTATCAGTAGCATATGCAAAATCACAGGGTTGCAAACTCAAAATACCTTTTTAGTACATACAAAAGGCCTTTTACGAGCCAGAAAGGTCTTTAGAAGAGAGTGTAACAGGGGCATTCCCCTCCTATCTTTGATTTGAGGAGGAATTTATCAATGTTTTTTGACTGCAATTGCTGTTGCATACCATTGTTCAGATCCTAACATCACAAAGGGGGTGGTATCTGATTCACAAAGCAGATTGTTAATGACTCCCTACTTCAAGGCACTAGCCCTGACTGCCTAAAGTCTGGACAGGTTTCCCCATCATCAAAAAACCAATAGCAGATCACACTGACCTAAATAACTTCCGTCCCTTCTCCAGCATTCCTATGATGGCGAAGCTCCTCAAAAAATGAATAAATATCCAGCTCTGTAACCACATTGAACAATTTTACTTTCTAGACCAATTCCAATCCGGCTTCCATCCAGGGCCTAGCACTGAATTGTTGCTTTCACACATTGTGGATGATGCACTAAAAATCTTAGACCAGGACGAATCTTGCCTTCTAGTCCTCCTTGACCTATCGTCCACATTCGACACGGTTAAACATGATAACCTGCTAGTCCTATTAGCATATAGAATGGGGCTGACTGGGTCTGTCCTAAACTGGTTCACCTTGTTTCTCCAAAGCAGAACTCAAAGATTCAAGGTCAATTATTCCCTGTCTCAGACCACTCAAGTCACATATTTGTGATCCCACAGGGTTCCTCCCTCTCACATACTCTCTTTAACTTCTTCATGGAGCCTCTAGCGGAAATACGGAGTTCATCCAACATTCACTACCACATTTACGCCAATGACACCCAATTATACCTGAAAATCTCCTGCCCCAAAGACTTCAGATTTCTCAACTTAACTCTACTGAAACCCTAAAATTGGCTGCCATGCAACCACCTTAAGCTAAACACTCTAAAAACCGAATTCCTCCTAATCGCCACACCCAACCAGTCACCTCTCATTGAGGAATGGTTGAAACAGCTAAAAGCCCTCAATTGTGTGCCACAAGTTAGTGATTCAGCAAAATCACTGGGAATAACTCTCAAAATAAAGCTTAGCATGCAGAAACACATCAGTGCGAGCACCAAAGGAGTGAACCTCAAAATGAACATACTAAGAAAACTAAAACCCATCGACATACAGGGGTCGCTTGACGTGGCTCGCGATTCCTCCAGAATTTTCTTGCGGGGTTCCTCACGACCTTCGGGCAGAACCGGTACTACTGAAGCCGCCCGACGTTGGGCGCCAGTTGAAGAACCAGAACCTTTTGGACCTGGCGGCGCAGGGTACGCCTTAATCTCCTGGGTTCTCCTGCTTAGCTACACAGAGACACGGGGACACTCTGTCGGCGTAAAAGATCAGATTTATTAGCTACAGATAGTACAGTTGTCCCAGAAGTACACGAGGTAGGTTCTCAGGAGACTGCCACGGAGTGAAGTGGCGCACAGTCTTATATACCACATAGGTGAAATATACATTAACCAAATACACACCCAGAACATGTAGAAAAGAGCCAATAAGAAAAGTTGGAAAACAGGACAGCACCAATAGGAAAGGTTTGAAAACAAAGTATCAGATGACTCGAAGAAGCCTTTCCTTCAACTGTGTTTGTAACCCCTCCCTCAAACTAATTCATTAACAGATCCGCAACTAACTTGCAGGTGGCGAGATACGTTTGTGTGTATTGGAGGACAGTTGTGAAACGAGAGAATGCTAGCAGAGGACAGCGAAGGCCAGACGATAAGATAAAGTCAGAGGAGAATAGTGTGAACCAACAGAGAGTTGAGACGGGGATCAGAAAAACCAGACAGGGATTAGTGTACTCGGCCAAACCTAACACCAGCTTTGCAAATAGAGGCAGAAGGCTAATTTTGACACGAAGCTGCAGAAAAAGACTTCGATCGTCGTGCTGCCTGAGTGAGGGCAACACAAGATGGCGGCGGAGTACAAAATGGCGGGTCGATACGATCACAATTGAAAATCGAAGTTCCTCAACGGGAATAGTACTGTATATAGAACACCTCTACTATTGTATGGTGGTATTTGATTCCCAACAAGATAAATGTTTTTCTGGCACTAATGATCTTTCAATAAATCTCTTATGGTAGATGTGAGGTTTTCTATTTTGGGATCTCTGTACAAAAGTTGAAACAAGCAAATCGACAAAGTAGAAAAACATTCATTAAAAAAGATGGCAGAAGTAAAACAACTGATTGTACTTGGTATCACAGGAACAGATCATAGATTTGCCACCTCAGAAATTGCAATAATGTTATCTAGGTGAACATTGTGAAAGGTGTTAATATCCATTATAGATAGTATTTGATGCACTTAATACAAATGGTATGAAAGAATCAAAGAGACATACTTGAAAAAAGATGGAGCTCTTATCTCACTAGGGCATAATGGAGTTGTGGAGCCTATAACAGAACATGGTTAAAGGTTAGCGGAAGATCAAATGGGCTGATATACGAAGGTATTTATCAGTAGCATATGCAAAATCACAGGGTTGCAAACTCAAAATACCTTTTTAGTACATACAAAAGGCCTTTTACGAGCCAGAAAGGTCTTTAGAAGAGAGTGTAACAGGGGCATTCCCCTCCTATCTTTGATTTGAGGAGGAATTTATCAATGGTTTTTGACTGCAATTGCTGTTGCATACCATTGTTCAGATCCTAACATCACAAAGGGGGTGGTATCTGATTCACAAAGCAGATTGTTAATGACTCCCTACTTCAAGGCACTAGCCCTGACTGCCTAAAGTCTGGACACGTTTCCCCATCATCAAAAAACCAATAGCAGATCACACTGACCTAAATAACTTCCGTCCCTTCTCCAGCATTCCTATGATGGCGAAGCTCCTCAAAAAATGAATAAATATCCAGCTCTGTAACCACATTGAACAATTTTACTTTCTAGACCAATTCCAATCCGGCTTCCATCCAGGGCCTAGCACTGAATTGTTGCTTTCACACATTGTGGATGATGCACTAAGAATCTTAGACCAGGACGAATCTTGCCTTCTAGTCCTCCTTGACCTATCGTCCACATTCGACACGGTTAAACATGATAACCTGCTAGTCCTATTAGCATATAGAATGGGGCTGACTGGGTCTGTCCTAAACTGGTTCACCTTGTTTCTCCAAACCAGAACTCAAAGATTCAAGGTCAATTATTCCCTGTCTCAGACCACTCAAGTCACATATTTGTGATCCCACAGGGTTCCTCCCTCTCACATACTCTCTTTAACTTCTTCATGGAGCCTCTAGCGGAAATACGGAGTTCATCCAACATTCACTACCACATTTACGCCAATGACGCCCAATTATACCTGAAAATCTCCTGCCCCAAAGACTTCAGATTTCTCAACTTAACTCTACTGAAACCCTAAAATTGGCTGCCATGCAACCACCTTAAGCTAAACACTCTAAAAACCGAATTCCTCCTAATCGCCACACCCAACCAGTCACCTCTCATTGAGGAATGGTTGAAACAGCTAAAAGCCCTCAATTGTGTGCCACAAGTTAGTGATTCAGCAAAATCACTGGGAATAACTCTCAAAATAAAGCTTAGCATGCAGAAACACATCAGTGCGAGCACCAAAGGAGTGAACCTCAAAATGAACATACTAAGAAAACTAAAACCCATCGACATACAGGGGTCGCTTGACGTGGCTCGCGATTCCTCCAGAATTTTCTTGCGGGGTTCCTCACGACCTTCGGGCAGAACCGGTACTACTGAAGCCACCCGACGTTGGGCGCCAGTTGAAGAACCAGAACCTTTTGGACCTGGCGGCGCAGGGTACGCCTTAATCTCCTGGGTTCTCCTGCTTAGCTACACAGAGACACGGGGACACTCTGTCGGCGTAAAAGATCAGATTTATTAGCTACAGATAGTACAGTTGTCCCAGAAGTACACGAGGTAGGTTCTCAGGAGACTGCCACTTCACTCCGTGGCGCACAGTCTTATATACCACATAGGTGAAATATACATTAACCAAATACACACCCAGAACATGTAGAAAAGAGCCAATAAGAAAAGTTGGAAAACAGGACAGCACCAATAGGAAAGGTTTGAAAACAAAGTATCAGATGACTCGAAGAAGCCTTTCCTTCAACTGTGTTTGTAACCCCTCCCTCAAACTAATTCATTAACAGATCCGCAACTAACTTGCAGGTGGCGAGATACGTTTGTGTGTATTGGAGGACAGTTGTGAAACGAGAGAATGCTAGCAGAGGACAGCGAAGGCCAGACGATAAGATAAAGTCAGAGGAGAATAGTGTGAACCAACAGAGAGTTGAGACGGGGATCAGAAAAACCAGACAGGGATTAGTGTACTCGGCCAAACCTAACACCAGCTTTGCAAATAGAGGCAGAAGGCTAATTTTGACACGAAGCTGCAGAAAAAGACTTCGATCATCGTGCTGCCTGAGTGAGGACAACACAAGATGGCGGCGGAGTACAAAATGGCGGGTCGATACGATCACAATTGAAAATCGAAGTTCCTCAACGGGAATAGTACTGTATATAGAACACCTCTACTATTGTATGGTGGTATTTGATTCCCAACAAGATAAATGTTTTTCTGGCACTAATGATCTTTCAATAAATCTCTTATGGTAGATGTGAGGTTTTCTATTTTGGGATCTCTGTACAAAAGTTGAAACAAGCAAATCGACAAAGTAGAAAAACATTCATTAAAAAAGATGGCAGAAGTAAAACAACTGATTGTACTTGGTATCACAGGAACAGATCATAGATTTGCCACCTCAGAAATTGCAATAATGTTATCTAGGTGAACATTGTGAAAGGTGTTAATATCCATTATAGATAGTATTTGATGCACTTAATACAAATGGTATGAAAGAATCAAAGAGACATACTTGAAAAAAGATGGAGCTCTTATCTCACTAGGGCATAATGGAGTTGTGGAGCCTATAACAGAACATGGTTAAAGGTTAGCGGAAGAACAAATGGGCTGATATACGAAGGTATTTATCAGTAGCATATGCAAAATCACAGGGTTGCAAACTCAAAATACCTTTTTAGTACATACAAAAGGCCTTTTACGAGCCAGAAAGGTCTTTAGAAGAGAGTGTAACAGGGGCATTCCCCTCCTATCTTTGATTTGAGGAGGAATTTATCAATGGTTTTTGACTGCAATTGCTGTTGCATACCATTGTTCAGATCCTAACATCACAAAGGGGGTGGTATCTGATTCACAAAGCAGATTGTTAATGACTCCATACTTCAAGGCACTAGCCCTGACTGCCTAAAGTCTGGACAGGTTTCCCCATCATCAAAAAACCAATAGCAGATCACACTGACCTAAATAACTTCCGTCCCTTCTCCAGCATTCCTATGATGGCGAAGCTCCTCAAAAAATGAATAAATATCCAGCTCTGTAACCACATTGAACAATTTTACTTTCTAGACCAATTCCAATCCGGCTTCCATCCAGGGCCTAGCACTGAATTGTTGCTTTCACACATTGTGGATGATGCACTAAAAATCTTAGACCAGGACGAATCTTGCCTTCTAGTCCTCCTTGACCTATCGTCCACATTCGACACGGTTAAACATGATAACCTGCTAGTCCTATTAGCATATAGAATGGGGCTGACTGGGTCTGTCCTAAACTGGTTCACCTTGTTTCTCCAAACCAGAACTCAAAGATTCAAGGTCAATTATTCCCTATCTCAGACCACTCAAGTCACATATTTGTGATCCCACAGGGTTCCTCCCTCTCACATACTCTCTTTAACTTCTTCATGGAGCCTCTAGCGGAAATACGGAGTTCATCCAACATTCACTACCACATTTACGCCAATGACACCCAATTATACCTGAAAATCTCCTGCCCCAAAGACTTCAGATTTCTCAACTTAACTCTACTGAAACCCTAAAATTGGCTGCCATGCAACCACCTTAAGCTAAACACTCTAAAAAACGAATTCCTCCTAATCGCCACACCCAACCAGTCACCTCTCATTGAGGAATGGTTGAAACAGCTAAAAGCCCTCAATTGTGTGCCACAAGTTAGTGATTCAGCAAAATCACTGGGAATAACTCTCAAAATAAAGCTTAGCATGCAGAAACACATCAGTGCGAGCACCAAAGGAGTGAACCTCAAAATGAACATACTAAGAAAACTAAAACCCATCCTCCTCCCAATGATATCAAGTGTACACGGCAAGCCCTGGTGATTCCCAGGTTGGACTATGGAAGCTCAACCCTCTGTGGCTTGCCCAGATCCAAAATGGCTGCTCTAAGTGCCTCGTTATAGTCTGCTGCAAGGCTCATCACTGGATCCAAAATAAACAACCACATCACTCCCAATTTGAAATCCATCTACTGGCTACCTTACTAAGCTAGAATTCAGTAAAATATTCCCTGCATGACCCATAAAGCCCTACACTACAACACCCCAATATACCTCGCTCAAAAGCTGGATCTGTGTGGTGGCTGCAGATCCTCTAGAAGTTCGAGAACCTTACTGCTGAAACCAGAGAGATTCCAAAAAAGAAAACCTACAACCAAGCTTTCTCGGGTATCGCCCCGAGAATTTGGAATGCATTGCCCCCTGAAATCAGATTGAATCTTTCAACAACAGCTTTCAAAAAGGAAGTTAAAGTTCTACTGATAAACAAAATTTCCGCCCTAGGTCAGAGGATCTCCTCTCTTTGGAACGTTCCTGACATGTTGGGTCGTTCTTGTGAGTATGTGTTCTCTTACATCATCAATGCCTTGCCTATGAGAATGTACTGGCGTAGGTGTGGAATTCTGGTGAGTGGAATGAGGGACACCTGAGCTGGGGACTGGACGGTGAGGAGACAGTTGTACTTTGCCTCTCCTACTGATTGCCGGTGTGAGGGTCCTGGGAATTTGGAATAAAGTCTACTCATGAAGATATTCTGTTTCAGTGTCTTTCCTGACACAAGAAGATTGGTGATGATTTACCAGGACTGAAAAGGAACCCATTGTCTTCGGCCACAAGTAAGAAATTTATTTACGATGCGCAGCTGCGTGGAATAAAGCGGCAGCTGCACGGGCAGCTCAAGCGAACTTGATGTAAATTTAATTTTTCTTTAATCAGAGAACTATTTGAACTGTGAATCGCTCAGCACTGTTACGTGCATGAGGATTCCAACCGCCATCCTTAAAGACGCACACCAGGGCAGAGCATGAGGGAAGTGCAGCACAAGGAGAATCTTGCTGGCACAACTCAGAACTTGGCAGAATTTACGTCATACGCATAGGAGGACGCGCAGGACTGGAATGAGCGGCAACGTGAGCACGTATATGCACGTCGCGGCGGCCATCTTAGGGAGGTCGCAGCCTGAACTCGGTGAGAGGCACACCGGTACAGAGTTTAAGCTCAAGTTCAAGCATCCGCATAGTTGAAGCACAGTGATTGTCACACCTTACCAATCACAATTGGGAAAGCAACATCGGCCTGTCTGGTATATCTACAGAGATCAGCTGGCACACAGTGACTGGTACACCATCAACACAGTTAAATGCACAGTGATTGGCACACCTTGCCGATCACATTTGGGAAACAATATCGGCCTGCCCTGCGTATTCACTGAATTCGGCTGGCAGACAGTGACTAGCACACCTTTCAAATTAAAGTAATAAGAATGCAGAAAAGAGTTTATCCAGCCTGCACTCGGTGACAGGCACACCGGTCTACTTGGTGACTACCATTTTTTTTTAGGTGAATTTATTTACATTTGTGTTATGTATTCATCTTACACTGGGTCAGCAAGCTGTCTAAGGGAAAATTGATGTAATACTTTATGGTGTTCATTAATTTTTCTTATACTTACATTTTAAAAGCAAGTTCTTTGTTACGTTTGGGCATAGTATTTGTGAAGCATGTCAACTATGAATTTGCCAGCTCCACAACCTTTCATGATGATTGAGGATGAAGTCAACTGTTGAAAATGGGAAGAGTGGAAGGACTATTTAATTAATTACATAGATACTTTTGGAGAGTTAACACCGGAAAGGAAGAAAAGCACATTGTTACATTGCTTGGGTCATGGTTGTCTCAAAGTTTATAATCGTATGGAAAAGAAACCACGTGCAGGTGATGAGGGTGACATTTTTAAACATGCTTTAGCTGACCTGGATGCATATTTCGCACCTACAGTTTGCAAAGCAATAGACCGTTACAACTTCTACCATAGGAAGCAAGGGCCAAGCGAGAAAATTGAGGACTATGTTGCTGCTCTAAGGAAGTTGGTCATCTCTTGTAAGTTTGAAAGATTGGAAGAGGAACTAGTGAGGGACCAAGTCATAATGCATTGCAATAATCCAAGCTGACAGAATAGGTTGTGGGTATATGGAGAGTCAAGTTTACAGGAAGTCGTTAATATCTTTCGGAAATCGGAACTTACATCAAGATGCGCTAAAGCAGTTGTGTCTTCAGCAAAAAGGGAAAGCACTGATGACACTGTGAAATTGATTAAGAAGAACTTACCGAATAAGGACATTCCGGAAAAACAAAGAATTGAAGAGAAAGTTGTGGCGAAGAATAACCATAGAATGGATGATTTGTGTGTCACAGGCAGCTGATTCTGGGTCTCCATTTACAATCATCAATAAGGAAACATGGTTGAAACTATTTGTGAGAATATTGACTCATACCTTGAAGAAGCCGACATCTCTCCTCAGAGCTTCATGGCGGAACCTATTGACCTTTTGGGTTTCCAGAAACTTCTTTTTGAATTTAAGGGTAGAGTGGCGAAATGTAAACTTTACGTAACTGCTGCTGGTCCTTGTGTTTTAGGTTGGGATGATCAGGGAGATCTGGGTATAATACTAGACCCCAACAGTCCAGAACCTGTTCTGATAGTGAAGATTGAGTATGAGGAAAAGGCGGTTGTGGTGACTAAATTTCCAAAAGTATTTTCTGGAAGGGTTCGTGCATAAAATTGTACTTAAAGTAAATGCAGAACCCTGCATACATAAGTTGAGGAACATTCCAGTGAACGATAAGGAGAAGGTAATCAAGGAACTCAATAAGCTTGTAGAGAGAGGGGTGATAGAAAAAGTAGATTCTTCGAATTGGGTAGCCCCTCTGGTTGTAGCACGTAAGGCCAATGGGAACATTTGCTTAAGTGTTGACTTGAGGGAATTGAACAAGAACATTTTTGGGGACAGGTTTCCTCTGCCCAGGATTGAAGAATTATTAGCGGCAACAAAGGGAATGCAGTGGTTCTCGATCATTAATCTAACGTCAGGGTACCACCAGGTTCCCCTGCATGACAGTAGTAAATATCTCATGGCGTTTATAACTCCCATTGGCTGTTTCCAGTTTAAGAGGGTTTCATTTGGGTTAGCCTCGGCTGCGGCCATGTTTCAGCACTTGATGTGCAAACTGTTTAAGGGCATGGGAAAGTTATTTTTTTTCAGGGCGACATCCTGGTCATAGGAAAAGATAGGAAAGATCATTATGCTGAACTACAAGCAGTAGTCAGTACCTCAGAGAAGTTTGGGCTAACGGCTGGAGAGTCTAAGTGCAAGTTTGCAGTAAGAAAGTCCTTTACCTTGGTCACAAAATTAGTTCAAAAGGCATTAGTCCTAAATCCACTTTTGTCGATACCATAAAAGAAGCCCCAGTTCCACAGAATAAGGGTACGCTCCTTTTTAGGATTGGCAGAGTTTTCCTAGAAATTTGTGCGGAATTTCTCAGAGAAAATGGATGACATTAGACAGATGTTAGAAAAGGGTAACAATTTCAAGTGGACAAGAGAATGTCAAGTAAGCTTTGAAAGCATTAAGGAATATATTTGTAAGGCTCCTGCTCTCCAAGGTTTTGACCCAAAGTGTAAAACCTTTGTCATAACTGATGCCAGTGGAAAGGGTTTGGAGCTGTTTTGTCAAGAGGATGTTGGCGAACGTGTAATCGCGTTTGCTTCTACAGCTCTCACTCCAACTGAGGAGAAGTATTGCCTTATCGACCGGGAAACGTTAGCGTTTGTCTGGGGCCTTAAACATTTCAGACAATTTATTTGGGGTGGTAGTATAGTGTTGAGGAGCGATCACAAATCGCTAACGAAAGTATTTACCTCACAGGATTCGAGTAATGTTTCTCCCAGGATCAACAGATTATCTATGCATTTATTAGACTTCGTGTTTGAGGTTGAATACGCTCCAGGTGTACGCAACAGAATTGCAGATTTCTTAAGTCATTTACCTTTGGCCTACAAGGAAGGTAATAAGAATGAGTGGGACGAGTACGGCATAGCTTTGTTAATCGGGGAGAATATGCAAAGTATTGATTAGAAAGACTGGATCGATTCTCTTATGCAAGAGAATTTTTTGTTACATGCTGGAAAACGAGTTCCTCCTACAAGTAATCAGATTATGTCACGAGGGACACCTTGGTATTGTAAAAACCAAAAGCAGAGTTAAGCAGTCATATTGGTGGCCTGGAGTTGACTAAGAAATTGAAAGAGTGGTTAGGAAGTGTGTACGTTGTACCAATTCTGACAAAACTTTGGTCGCGTTCAAACCGTCACTACATTCCATAGAGGTGCTGGGCATGCCATGGGAGAGAGTTGGGGTGGACATCTTTGGTCCTGTTCAAGGTAGTGATTGCAACCCTAAATTTGAACTTCTGGTTCTTGACTATTTCTCAAAATTGTGTCTAGAGCAAATTCAGAAATTGTGGTAGATTTTTTAAAGACCATTGTTTCTGACAATGGAGGACAGTTTACTTCTGACATGTTTAAAGCATTTGTGAACAACATCCTAGAAGGAAATGCAAATGTGGAGCACTTCAATAGGGTTATCAAGGGCACTATTGAATTATTCAACAGTAATGGCATTACCTGGGAGGAGGAAGTAAGGAAAACGGTGGCAGCAGACAGGATTGCCAAAAGCGCTAGCACGGGACACAGCCCGTTCGAACTAATGTGGAGAAGATCAGTTTGCACCACTGACAACATGGGTTGGTTAAAAAACACTAGGATGGTTGAGTGGTCAGTTGATGAAGTGAGGAAGCGTATGATTCAAGGACAAAAGATAAACAAACTTAAATACGACTCATCCAAGGGGGTGAAAAGAGCTGATCTTAAGGAAGTGGACATAGTTAAAGTAAAAAAAGGGCAACTGGTGCGTAAGGGTGAAAGCAGATTGTCAGAACCTTTAAAAGTCGTCAACGTTTTGTGCAATGCGGCCTTATTGAGTGATGGCAAGGTGTGGCATGCTAAAAGGTTGGCTTCGTTCTGAGGAAGTTAAAGGAAAGAGGTTTCTGATCACATTCATATGATTGGGTGGATGACTTCTGCTGATAGCACCCAGTTTTTAAAGTAATTACAGTAGTCCCAGTCTATGAGATGGACATGCTGGAAGGGAGGTTTAAGAGAGACAAGATGACGGGAACACAGATGCCTCTTCTGTGGAGCATACGGTTGTGGAGCAGCAGGGTGGTGGTGGTTCAGTTATTGATAGCTTACTTCCTGTTAACGTACCTCAAACTACTGTGTCCAGATTTGGCAGGGTATGTATGAAGCCAAAACTCTTAGATGATTTTTTGCTTTAAGTTTTATTCTTAGGACACATTGTTCATTTTTCTGCTTCACACATTTATAGGTATTCTGTTCAGTTTTGCTGTTTTACTTATGTACAATTTAACTGTAGTTGAATTTGCATTGCCTATGTATTCCTTTTTTTTTCCATATTATTTGGAAGGGGAGATGTATTGGGTCGTTCTTGTGAGTATGTGTTCTCTTACATCATACATGCCTCACCTATTAGAATGTACTGGTGTAGGTGTGGAATTCTAGTGGGTGGAATGCGGGACACTCGAGCCGGGAACTGGACGTTGAGGAGACGGTTGTACTTTGACTCTCCCGCTGACTGCCGATGTTTGGGTCCTGGGAATTTGGAATAAAGTCTACTCATGAATATATTCAGTTTCCGTGTCTTTCATGACACAAGACCCTACACTACAACACCCCAATATACCCCGCTCAAAAGCTGAATCTGTTGTGGCTGCAGATCCTCCAGAAGTTCGAGAACCTGACTGCTGAAACCAGAGAGATACTAAAAAAGAAAACCTACAACCGAGCTTTCTCGTGTATCGCCCTGAGAATTTTGAATGCCTTACTCCCTGAAATCAGACTGAATCTTTCAACAGCAGCTTTCAAGAAAGAAGCTAAAGTTCTACTCAGAAACACATTTCTGCCCTAGATCTGAGGATCTCCTCAATTACACTCATTACTATTGCTCTCCTTCTATGTTATTGTGTTTGAACTACTGCTCCTGACATTGTTTTGTACCCTGCCTTATCAGGGGTGATGGCTTATCTATTGATTCTATTTGTCTTCAAGCTATTGTAAAGCACTCTGATACCCGCAAGGGTCATGTTCAGGCTACATAAAACGTCTAAATAAATAAATACAAATAACATTTGGAACATTTTTCCTTTTGAAATCATGACAGCAGTATGGTGGGTAGCAGGCAGTGGTCCAGGAGACTGCTGCCTGCTCTCTTGGTTATCTTCCCAAATGGGGATCTTTTTTTCTTTTTCAACGCAGCACAGATCCCTTGAATGGAAACTAGCTACTTCAAAAGACATATGGGCTGATTACGATGCCGGTTGGATGAGCGTCCGACTGACATCATGGCTGGAATGAGATCAATCGACAAGGAGTCGAGGTCCCACCCACCATATTAAGATGCGACTGCCAGCACAGCGTTCTGAAGCATACCCATTACTATTGCGACATATGCTGGTCGACGGAAAAGGACTGCAGCACAACCAGCAATGGTAAAGGGTATATTTACAAACATCCATGCACCTTGTGGCAGGCCACACAATGGAGGGATTTTTTGGGGGGGCAGTTTTGGAGGCCGCAGGGGGGCAGGACCCTGCTAGGGGCCCCATAAGTCTGTTTGCAGCAATGGGGTGGTGCCTCCTTAGGCACAGCTGTATTGATTACGATGTATCTTTCAGACTGCCTTTCTATGGCAGTCCGACCGCCATAAAAAGGCAGTCTGAAAGATACATCGTAATCAATACAGCTGTGCCTAAGGAGGCACCACCCCATTGTGGGGAATTACTTTCTGACCAACGGTTGGACGGGCTCCTTGAGCCCGTGGAATTCATCGGCCAGTCCCTCTGCACGCTGCCTCTGACCACCACGCACATCATAATGCAGCGGTTGAACCACGGCACTAGATGTCAAGGGGGTGCAAAAAAAGAGGGGATCCTAAAATGCCTTTTGGCACCAATGCTTTTTCCATAGACTTTGTACTCATGCGTAGCATGCAAATGGCTGTATGATTGGAATGAAATTTGGCAGGAATATAGATTATGGTGTGTAGATGATAATTTTCGGTATGGCCGGTTGTAGTGAGGAAATGGGGTTAACTGCAGACATTGCTAAGTTAGCATAAGTAGTATATGCTTGACTGCCATTTTGCTGCTTTTGCACACAACACTACATGGCTCTGTTATCGTGAAATACTTTGCTGTCGCTGCTTCACATGAGCACTGTCTACCTTTCACATATTCAGCTGGGCACCGAGCTCTCTGTCTGCACAGCGTGTTCAAGGTCGAATAACAATGTATGCTGTTGATTCACTTTCATCAGTCCCACGCACTTAGACATAACATGAAGCACAGCAGCCCAACTGAAATTCGGGTGCCTTTTAATATGGCATTACACGCATGAGAAGGCACTTGGAGAAAACCTTTCCAACATAGAAGAGCTGTGCTGATCCTGAGATGTAATTCAAGGCATCTGATCTCGTAGGTATGGGGTCTTGCTGACAAAGCCCAGAGGTCTTCTATAATTATTCTAAACTAGCTCATGAGCACAGGGACGGTGGTAAAAGGCGCTATAGTCCTGTTTCCACTGTCATTATAATATGATTTCCTCTTTTATGCTTTATGGAATTGTAACAATGATAATTTTATTGTTTTTATGCATTATGCTGCTCGTGTTGGCTAGAGTACTGCACCTCAGAGCACGTTAGTTAAAAATAAACATTTTAAACCATACAGTGTCTCTGATTACTAACATTGTGGACAAGTATGAGTGTGAACGAAAGAGTGTTCTTGTTTCCCACTATTCCTGAGAGTTTACTGAGTCGCATGTTCTAGGTTGTCTATTCATTAGTAGCTTCGCTGTAGTATGGAGAACGAATGAGACACTATTGCTAGTCGGATTGGGTTCTGGGCACTGAGGTGGCTTTTTTTGATATACAACAATACACGGAGGTCCTGGTTTCCTGCGCATAGTTCTGTGCATGAGCAGAATCCCTGCAACATGGCGCCCTTAACGTTTGGTCTGGTACTTATTTATGAGACGCTTTAGTAGTGCTTATACTTGTTCACAATACCCTCACTCCTGTTTTCCGGTAAACATTGGTGAGGGCATAACCTACCTGTATTGATACTTTATAGGTCTTTTCAAGCTTGACATGATAAAATGGTTTTCACATTCCTATGAATTACGAACCTGTTGCTCTGCCACGCTTTTAAGTTGTATTCCTTTTTTTAGTCCTTATGGCTGAAGTCGATATTGCGGCGCATAGCCGCACGCCAGTCCGTCATCATTTGGCCACATATGGAGTGCCAGACGCTGGCATTGCACTAATCTTTGTGGTTGGAGCCAATCCGGCTTTCCACTTTGAGGTATTTTACTCTTTGGTAATGTTTCCGGCAGTGAAAGGTGATGATAATTTGTTCCATACATACACTCCCACTGCAATACCTGTAGCACATCGGCCATATACGACTTTCAGCATGGCCACACTGTATTTGGTTTAATGGTGCCTTCCCCCACACCACGACTACGGTCCAGTTAGGCCCTTTGTCGATTCCAGGGGCCACTTGGCCAGTTTTGGCCGGGTACACACCACATCCATGTTATCTAGCAGCCACTGTAGAAGAATTGCGTGTCTTGCACACCTCCTTGATTGAGGTGCATAGGGCTCTAGTACAATACGTATCCCGCAATTTCCAGATGGGAGCACCTAGGGTTGCGGCGCAACCAGCTGGCCCGGCCGGGATGTCTATTAGTCCTGTCATGGTTAATTCGTTTGTGGGCAAGCGACCACAGAATAAGGATGATTTACCTTACTTTCTTTCCTAATACCTCTTCTGTGGAGAAACACAGGATCTTAGCAATTAGTTTGCAGAAAGACTTAATACCAGTGGTAACCGATTGTGAAAATTGGGTTAAAGTGTTCGCAGCAGTGTTTTGGCACACCCTCAATGGCTGTGCTGCCCTCCGTGATTATATAACAATAAAACTGCTAGTACTGCACTAAGTCTTAAAGCTAAATTTCTTTTATGAGGACACATCTAAAATAATGAAAAATATTGATTAATTCAAACAAAAGAGAAGTCTTTGACACTTTTTGTTTCATCTTCAAGATGTGTCCTCATAAAAGAAATTGAGCTTTAAGACTTAGTGCAGTACTAGCAGTTGTATTGTTATATATCATAGAGGCTCAGCTTTACTGCCTTCAGCCTACCTCCAGTGTTGGTTTTGGCCCTCCGTGATTAAGCGTGTTCAGGATGAGCACGGTCCGGAGGAGGCAGTGGAGTTGGGTATGAGGCTTGTCGGAGTGTTTGACGTAGTTTCTGATCTCATACTTGCGAACGTCAAGGGGGATGCGGTTAACTTTCAGGTGTCTAATGCTTTGTGTCTTGTCCCAGAGGAAGAGGAAGAGAAACCCCGGGTGTTACCAAAAAATATTGCAGATGCCTATAAGACCATTGGACGCAATAGTTTTTTTTTTTTTAGCCTTTGCTAATACCGGCACAACAGCAAACTCAGACGGCGCAGTCTAATAAAGACGACCGTCCTATTTTTCCTAAAAAGAATTGGAAAAATAAAAAACAGGGGAAGCAACAACAGAAGCAAGGGTCACGTGCAGCATCACCGGCACCCAAACCCTCTGAGTGCACTTATGATATGCACGACCACGCGTAAATTAGGTCTCCTGACAGGTTTTAGATCCCTGATCAGCGTTCTCCTCATTCTTCACAGGAAACATCGGGCTCACAAGCCGGTGGGGGTGATCACCAGGATCGCGGCAGAGGTCGAGGTGCCCGCAAGGACGCGAGCAACCTCGACAGACTGACGGTAAAGGAAAGCAGGACAATTTTCTTCGCCAGCGCCCTCGGTTTCAGAAAAAGAAAATTGCTGCTTTAACAGCAAGATATACCACAGACGGTGAGAACCCGCTTTCGGAATCTAACTTGGGCAGTAACGCTGCTAGACAGCGCAGCGGAGGTTACCATAGTGCGGCAAGCACTGTGTCCATTTCTGGAGGAGACAGCAACTGACACTTTCATCACAGTAGAAACTGCTGACACCCGAGTGGCTCCCCCTGATAGATTATATGACATTGTATTTTTAATTGAAGGTGATATACAACGTGTTATTAAAGGGATTTTTTGGGAAAATCTGACTTCTTCGTATGACATCTTGTTAGCCGAGGCAGACTGGCCCGCCTTTTGTTTTAGCCGGTCCTCGAGGGGAGGAGGTAATCCTCCCTAGTTTTTCACACAATGTAGCCAAGGAGCAATCAATGACTTTTGCGAAAGAGTGGGCTTTGATGCTTGCACCGGCTCTGTACCGTACTCAGGAGGTGTGGGATAAAACCTCTCTGCCTCATGAGATACCATTGCGGTCTATGCCACAGCCACAACCCCAATATCAAAAGGAGTGCTTGAGACATGTGTGTCACCGATGAATAGCCCTCTTTTTACAGTAACCAAACCAGATGGGTCGTACCGCTTAGTTTTGGATTACCGACATTTGAACTCTCATTGTCACAACTGTGCGGTTCAGGATACCCATAGCTCAGGTCTTGTAGACAGTCTTGTGCGTACAAAATATAAAACTACACTTGACATTTCCAATGGCTTTTTTAGCCACAGCCTGTCCTCTATAAGTAGTCAATGAACAGCATTCACCTTGGGCGGCAAACAAAAACAATTTACAAGATTGGCCATGGGCTACAAAAACAGCCCGGGCAATTTTGCTGCACGTGTTGTCTCTTTGTTAGACGACATTGACCCTGATGCGTACTCGTACATTGATGATATTTATGTCACAGACGACGAATTATGGTCGCATCTTTGTCGCGTGGACCGCAGCATAGTTTTATTTGCGGACTGCGGTTACAAATTTAACTTTGCGAAATCACACACTGCAGGGTACACAGTGTTGTTCCTGGGCTATGAGCTCAATAATGAAGGTAGAGGCCGGGCGCCTCACTTCTTGGAGAAATGCATGTGTTTGCGCTCTCCCACAACCCTGAAAAAATTGCAATCTTTGCTGGGATTTTAAAATTTCGAACAAACTTACATTCCCGATTATGCCCAGTTTATCAAGCCACTGTATGCCTTGATACAACCTACCTTTACAAAAGCCTGCTGGCTTCCGGAACATTCCGCTATTCTGCAATCCTTGCAGTCTGATCTTCTTTAATCTAAATACTTGTTAACGCGTGATAACCACACAAACCTGGTGATAAGAATTGTGCCAGGGGCAGTGGGCTTCACCTACTTGACATTTAATGAAAGTGACACAGTACCCATTGCTTACAAGTCACATTTGTACACTTCGGCTGAACTGCGTTTTTCAGCTGTTGAAAAAGTATTGACCGCAGTACAGATGGCGATCCCGAAGGAACGTAAACTGGCACAAGGAAAACGCATGATGGTTGTAACACCATATCCTGCTCTTGAAGCTGTGACGAAAGCCAGTGTACCAAACTCAAAAGCTTTACATCCACGTTAGATACAATGGGATACTTCGTTGACATCATCTAATGTCACCTATATCTTTGACTCCCCATTGCAAACTCAGGAGTTCTTACAGTATGAATTTGTTCATCCTGCTCCTTTGTCAATGCGCCCGCTCGAGGACTACCATTGTATCATTTATACCGACGGGTCTGCGCAACCGGTGACGGGATTCAAAACATTCTTACTCGACAGCATGCGCTATAGTGGCAGGTACCATAGTGAACGGCGAGTTAGTGGAGCTGCGTGCTCTGGTGCTAGCATTGGAGTTTGCTGATCCAAATGTGACAACCTTGGTTGTAAGTGACTCTTACTACTGTGTTCAGTCTTTAAATGACAACTTATTCTTTTGGTCTCAGAATGACTACCGTGATTCTAAAGGCAGTGCAATTATACATAAAATGCTTTGGGTTAGAGTCGCAGAGCTTAAAGAACGTCTGCCTCTCACACAAGTAATTCATACTCTTGGCCACTAGCGTGTAGGAGTACACGTGGTTGGTAACAGTTTGGCTGATGAAGCAGCTAAAACTGCAGTAGCCACATATTCAGTAGCAGCAGTTACAAGATCCATGACTAAGATTGATGATGACATCTTGGCAGCTATAGCTGCTACAGAGAAGCATATATGTCCCGATAAAGTTCCCCATGTGAGAATTAATGACGTTGGTGACAGGTTGATTCCCAACGAGGACCGCAGACTAGCATTGATAACAGCCGCACACGTAGGCATGGCCTTGGCTCATGCCGGCGTTTCGGCGACTGTCTCTATCTTGCAGCAACGTTACTGGTGGCGTGGGTCATATAAACAAACCCATAATTATGTGCTTACTAGTGATATTTGTCAGCAGATTAAACATTCAATGGCTGCATGCCCGCCACAAACACAGCTGTACATTTCTAATAAACCATTCAGTTGGGTTTATTTAGATCACTGCAGTCCGTTTTCTTCAGATACTGCGTATAAGTTTATCTTAGTTGCAGTTGATTCGTGCACACGTTTTCTTTGGGTTTGGCCACAACGAAGTGCTAACGCACGAACTGTCATCAGGTATTTGCGTGTCTTTGTAGGAATTTTTGCATGTGGCACCTTTCATTCTGACCAAGGTCCCACGTTCGCCTCTAAGGCCTACAAGGATGCCATGAGGTCTCTGGGGGTGCAAGTCAAATTTTCGTCTCCATACAGGCCTGAGGGCAATTCAGTTGTGGAGCGAATGAACCGTGACTTAAAGCAATCCTTGACAGATAGCGTTATAGGTACTTGCAGGAACTGGTTCGCCCATTTGTATAGCATACAACGTGCACTAAATAATCTCCCTAGAAGATCTCTGGGTGGGCGGACCCCATACGAAATGCTGTTTGGCATGAAAATGTTTGTTCCGGACCTTGATGGTCTAGACATGGCGGCGACAGCCGCATCCTTTGACGTAGATAATCATTCTGATGTGTTACAGAAACTACAAGAGACTCTAGACGGTCTTGCAAAGGAACATTTACCCTCCACCACTGAAGCGGCGCTGCAGATTCCGGTAGTCGGCTGGCTACCCAAGATCTGAGACCTGGTCCGTGAGAAGGTGGAGAATAAGAAAGAGTTTGGCCCCTCTTATCATGAACCTGTCCCAGTGCTTGGCGTGAAGGGTACTCATACAGTCATTTTGTCATCACTTCCAGGTCACAAAGATAACAGATACATCTCAGTGGACAATGTCAAACTACAATGCCTGGCCGATTCTACATAGTTTGACACCTGCTGCTTCCTGTCCAACAATATCAAGGAATACAGTCTTGGCCAGTTCCAACAACATCCGGCCTGACACTGCCATAGAGATGACGGTTGTTACTGATCCTTTGCTAACCCCTCTGGCTTGCACTCTTCATGAAGAAACTGAATATGCGTATCCCCCTACAGAGTTATTGCCTGGTTTACAAGACAACACACTAAACCAGTCACGTTTTTCTTTTGACTCTAACTCCACATCATCGAGTCCCCGTCCAAATTTTCTCTTTTTGTCACCTGGTTTAAAATAAATTATTTGTTCCTCCTTGGACATACATTTGGTTGGTGCTCATCGCCATTTTTTTGTTCATGTCAATTGGATTTGTGACATTTTTCTTCCTTTTAATAAATGGTCACTACCTCACTGAACGCTCTGCAGTAAAAGTAATTGATGGAACTTTGGCAATGCACTCCTCATCACGCATCATGAAAAGGAACCAGACTTTTGACAACATCTCTGCCTGGCCAGCTGCGGATGGAATAGTTTGGGATGCAGTAAACTTCCAAATTCATGGCCCCACAGAGGTGTTTAATGTTCTAAATGTCCTTTGCGTTTCTATGGAGCATGTAGTGAAACAGAACATATGCTCTGATGATTGGGACGTACAAGCCGTTCAATCTATATTTTCTGATTTAAAGTATTATACTGCATTTGATGCGGAGGATTTGTCTTTAAATACTGCAAATTATGCTGATTTATTTTGTTACCAGCATTTTGGCCATCATTACCTGCATAAGCTAATACATTGATAAATATTTTTAATTACACACAATGAGAACATTGCCCAGCTCCCAGTGAAGGTAGTTCAAAAACTCTTTTGAAAACATTTGTATATTTCACTGATTTTAATAACTCCAATCCGGATTCATTTTATTTTAAAATGAATACTACATCCAATTCTAAAATCATGCTCACCCACACTAAATTAGTGTATTCCAAATTCTTTATTGATCAACTGGCAGTGGGTGGCTATGAACTGTAGAAGGATACAGTAGATCTTAAGTCTTTTTGGGGTTCTAAATTCTGGCAGGTGCAAGGCTCTGAAGCTTTGCATCGTGCGTGCCTTATCCCAATACAAATCCTATTCTTGAATAGTTCGATTTATCAAACGACCTGTTTAGGTTTAGCCACTGCAAAATAAATGAATGCACCTGAAATACCTGCACTTGCTCATTATGAGAACTGGAATATTCATACTGATTTGTCCATTGATGATTTGCAATTGTTGCTTACCAATAATACTTTTAATATCTCTAGCCTGGACCCCAGGGTTGGTTGGTTTAGCAAACAAGTTCAGATTCTTGCCAAAGCCATTTTCTAGGCAAGGCCCAAAGATACATTCCGCATAGACCTGATCCACGTTTTTCTGACTCCCATTCGGTTACTACCTCGTCAGTAGGAAAATTATGTCAAAATTGGTTGCAACACTTGACCCTTATGTCAGTTAAATGCCATTTGTCGTTGTTGTCAAGTGACGTTGACTTGACAGATTTTATAAAAGGGCCTGCTTGTCCTAGATCAAAAAGATTTATTTATGCCACTTACAATGAACTCTAGAAGCTCTCCCAAATTGAAGCTGCTTCGCGTCTAAGGGCAATAGACCAAGCTAATTTTGAAAAAGTGCTTGCTGTTGTTGATAATAGTATTAACACTCTTTCTTCCCGTATTTACACATCAGACAATATTGTTTCATCAGTTGTGGGTATTGTTCATGGTGAAGTATATGTTTTTTGTCATGGTCAAAATCAATTGCGTTCAATTATGCAGTTTGCATGGACATTGCAAACCTTGAAGATGGGGAAAGTTCCATGGGAATACATGAACACGTCATCGTTATTTATGCCATTTAACATAACAGATAGACAACAGTTTATGTCCATGAAGGATTCCACATACACTCTGTTACATATTGAAAAATTGGAACCTTTGCCATTTTCTGTTGCTGAAACAAATTCAGCAGTGTGGCTCATCCATTGGGTAATAACTCTGCCATTTTCCTTGTTTAAATTTAGTTCATGTATGAAACATTATCCCTTGGGTCGCTATGAACCTTTTGGTAGTGCATTTCTTCACGAGGTGTGGTCTTTACCATTCACATATAGATGCTTATGTGATGACAAAGAGGTGTACCTCACTGGGGAATCCTGTGATTCCTCGCCTGATCATTCTCTTGTGTGTAAGAATGTACAGTTGCATGGCGCATGTAATTTAAAAGCACCGAATTTGGAGTGTGTTTTGAAGGGTCATCCAGTACCAGCTATCACACCTACGTTTACCCTGCTAGCAAATGGTAGCTATTTGCTTTTAAATAATGAAGATTGCTGTGGCATGCTTGCTGACATCCCTGCATTGTTACAGTCTCACAGTCTGTGGTTTGCTGTAAAAATGTGCTTTTTCCACCCCCACATGGGAGGCTCGACATCTCGATTTGGCCTTGCATTCCGACCTTGAAGTCAGAGTTCAACAAATTGAGCAGAATAAGAGCATTATTGTCCCAAAAAGAAGTTGCTCTCACATCTGCCCGTGAGACCTTCATCCTTCACGTGGCTAGCACCCATACGGAGGTACATGCGCTTCTTAATACCGATCTCCCTCTACATTTCGGTGCATTGATTCACACTAGCTTCAATGCTTCTAACACTACAGGCATTGCTCATTTTTTTTTTACAGCTGTGGGCTCTGGCCTTGTGACCTCTTTTTAAACTATATTTGGTGTCATACCAGGATTTATCCATTCTATTTTTTCCAGCGTCTTGTGGCTTGCCACTATTACTTGCCCTAGCCACTGGAATGCTGTAGTTAATTTGCTTGCTCTGAAATGGATGCTTTTCCTGTGGCACCAAACAGCCTGGACCAGCTGCTGCTGCTTCGTAGTCGTATGCTTGAATGATACGGTACTTTGCCACTGGCCACTCTGGGTGTGGCTTATGGATTATCCTTTCATTTTGGTTATTTCACTTGCGTGCAACCAGTCTTCCACTGCCTGGAATGTTCTTTTGAATGGGCATTGGATCTTTGCCTCTCCAATATGGTGTCTCCTGCCCCGGATTATGAACTGCTAATGAGTCCTCTAGTGGCACATGAGCTAAAATGTTCCGGTGTTGGGAATATGGCCTGCGCGGCTGCGCTTGGAGTTTTCGCAGAATGGGATGTCTGTGCAGCTGCACATGATTTCCTACAACAAAGTTTTCTTGAGGAACATGCAAGTTGTCCACTGATGGTGCTAAAAGCTCCCATTATTGATGAACATTTATCTTCATTCTCTTTGCTGGAATGGATGGCTTCTCTCTTTGCTGACAATATCAATGACTTCCTCTTAGCGCCTGTTGCAATTAACCGGGATGACTTCCTTCATCTGCCGGATATTTTTTTTTCTGTAATGGTTTTTCTTTTTCGCTTTTTCTCTAAATGAGTTTTTACACACAAATTAGTGCACCATTTGACTCATTGTCCAAATTCTTGCTTACTCTGACTTTAACTCTGTGTTCTATTGAGTCCACTGTCTGTTGGCCTGACCAAGGGGAGGGTGTAGTGAGGAAATGGGGTTAACTGCAGACATTACTAAGTTAGCATAAGTAGTATATGCTTGGCTGCCATTTTGCCGCTTTTGCACACAACACTACATGGCTCTGTTCTCGTGAAATACTTTGCTGGCGCTGCTTCACATGAGAACTCTCTACTTTTCACATATCCAGCTGGGCACCGCGCTCTCTGTCTGCACAGAGTGTTCAAGGTCGAATAACAATGTATGCTGTTGATTCACTTTCGTCAGTCCCACGCACATAGACATAACATGAAGCACAGCAGCCCAACTGAAACTCGGGTGCCTTTTAATATGGCATAACATACATGAGAAGGCACTTGGAGAAATCCTTTCCAACATAGAAGAGCTGTGCTGATCCTGAGATGTAATTCAAGGCATCTGATCTCGTAGGTATGGGGTCTCGCTGACAAAGCCCAGATGTCTTCTATAATTATTCTAAACTAGCTCATGAGCACGGGGAGGGAGGGAAAAAGCTCTATAGTCCTGTTTCCACTGTCATTATAATATGATTTCCTCTTTTGTGCTTTATGGAATTGTAACAATGCTAATTATATTGTTTTTATGCATTATGCTGCTCGTATTGGCTAGAGTACTGCCCCTTAGAGCACGTTAGTTAAAAATAAACATTTTAAACTTTACAGTGTCTCTGATTACTCACGTTGTGGACAAGTATGAGTGTGAACGAAAGAGTGTTCTTGTTTCCCACTATTCCTGAGAGTTTACTAAGTCGCAGGTTGTCTAATCTTTGGTAGCTTCGCTGTAGTATGGAGAAAGAATAAGACACTTGTAGTATCCTCAGGTCATGTTGTTATGTTCCTTTCATTCTGTACCTAGCTGCTCAGCCAGTGTCAGTGTTCCGCGTAGAATGTTAGTGTGGGTGGAATGCTTAGATACTGTGTGGGACTGAGACAGTTGGGAAGATGGGCTGAGCAGCTGGGAGGCTGCTCCTGGTGGGGCTAATGCTGGGGCCTATGTTGGGGCCTATTGTGGAGCCTGATCTGGGGCCTGTTCTGGGTTTACTACTTCTACACCTAAGATCTCAATAAACTTCATCTACTCCTACCTGGCCACGTCTACAGCGTCTACATGTTCATCCTGCACACGTGGGGCCAGCCCACTACATTTATGGCGACGATCTGGAGAAAATCTCACGCAAAAAGCAACATGAACTCAACCAAGAAAGAGGAGTGGACAAAGAGAACGTGTAGAAAAGTACCAAGGTCAAGGAAAATAAAAAAAAAGAAAAAAGTGTCAAGTGTCAAGAAACAAGTGTCAAGAAATTTAAAGAAGAGAAAAGAAACATGTTGAAGAAAAAGAAATTTGTCAAGCATGCCTGTCTGCCCCACCAGTGTCCACCACATCGGACAGCCCAGCCGAGGCATGCTGTGTCATCATCACATCATCCACATCAGGAAAAATAGTTACAAGCCAGTCTACTTATGGAGAAGAAAATATGCCACAAGGAAAAAAAAAACGTCTATTGTGCTACAACTAAGAATTTTTTTTTTTGAGCAACAAGTAACAGGCGTGCTGTGTTGTCATCTTTGGCGTCTACATTTCTTGGCAATTCATCATCATAGCTGCCTGAGTTAACACGAAGATTTGTCAAACAGTACCATCGAGTCAGTAAAAATAAAAGCAACATGGTGCAACAAGCGAGACCGTGACTCTGTACCAAGGTAATTGGTGACTGCTTGTGAACAAGTGTGATGTAGACTTTGCTCTACATAGGATGTTAGATTTCTTAATTATTCCCTCGTTATGGCGCTGAACCTGTGTGGGAATTACTTGTGCTATTTCCCGTTTAAATTATCGACTGGCGCATCGAAAGCTTAAATTCAGTTCACTGAACTACTATTAGATTAAGTGGTGGTCTTTATTTTGAGAGTAATATATATAAATACTTTGTGGTTGGCTGCGTGGTCTGTTTGCAATGACAGTTGCGTTTCTTTCAAAATTCAAAATATGGCTCGCGCAACTTACTGTGTTTAATGCCGCGCGGAGCCATTCATCAAGCCTTCGTGACGTCTTCTGGTGTTCGGAGCTTCAAGCTTGCATAGAGTTTTCTAGTGTTCAGAGCTGCGAGCATGCGTTTAGAGGCGGGAGCGCGCCGTGAGCCACCCGGCATATGTCGTTTGTGCGTGCCACCATCTTGCGGTTCATGGTGTTTGCTGTTTCTGCCAACCACGTTTGTTTAATATGCCAACCACGTTTGTGCGCGATATAATATTAAAAAAAAAAGTCAGTAACGAGTGGACACAAGTCAAGCGTTTGTTCTGTCAGCCTGAGGAGAATTTGCACAATGGCGTAACGCATCGCCGTAACCAACAGCTAATGGAAAATTAAATGTAAATTAACAACGAAATATGAAGAAACAGAGAAGAGGTATTTTTCGTATTTAAAGGTACTGTGTTTGGTGGTAGCAGCGGGAAAAAAAAAAATAAAGAAAGAAAGGTCATCAGTAATTGGAAGTTTCAAAACTGCGTTTGTGAATGCATCAAATTGTTGTTTTGGAACGCCTGTCGCGGTGACAGGCACACCATTGACTTTAGAAATATGAGTTGTAGGGCAAGTTTAAAGAATTAGCATGCAAACGTTTATTTCACAAGTGAATGGATTTAACGCAGAAAAGTTTTAATTCACAAGAAAATTAATTCATCACAAAAATGTTTTATGTTCACAGATTAGTGTGATTTCTTTCTTCAGTGTCAAGTATTTGCTGTATGCCAACGTTGTTTTATCGCTATGTACAAGTCTTGTTTTGTTGGCATGGGAGTGGGTACTAGTCCCATGTCTCTTATTTACGTATCCCTGCTTAAGGGATAGGGATGGGTTTTTAGTCCCATGACCCTTATATAAAATGTTTTATCCCTGCCTGCCTAAGGGATAGGAGTGGGTTTTAGTCCCATTTCCTTTTAGATATTTATCCCTGCCTTGGGGATGGGAGTGGGTTTTTAGTCCCATCACCCCACGTTCACGGTAATTTATATAGGAATGGGTTTTAGCCCCATTTTTAAAAGGGGGTTTTAGTCCCACCTTTGTTATTTTGAGTTTGGGTGTCAGTCCCATTTATTCCGTTATAGGGGGTTAGAGTCCCACCTATGCAATTAGTAATGGGTGCCAGTCCTATTTACTAAATTAAAGGGGGTTTTAGTCCTACCTTTACGTGTATGTTGGGTATCGGTCCTTTCATTTACGTTTTCGCTGTCTTCTGTGTGTGTGTAGCCATCTTTTGATGCCACACTGTGCTGCGTGTCGGTTTTACATGCTTCACGTGTCAGTGGGTTTCAGTCCCATGTGATGTATTATTTACATTTGGGTGTTAGTTCCAAACACGTGGGTTTTAGTCCCATAGTGTCCCTTACATGAGGGGTGGCGTTTTGAGTTGTCGTCACAGTTTTCTCACGTGAGAAGTACTTCCTTGGGTGTTGTTGTACCCACAGGCATTTATACCCTTAGGATTCTACTCTGGGTATCAGATTCATTTGTTGTATGTGAGCTCTTATTTCACTACTTAAAATATTTTTTTGTTGAGTATTAAGGGAAGGGGATGGTGTTAGTGTGTTGATCTATGCTTGCATCTTTCCTTTCTCCTTAGTGTGTCTGTTTTCCCTCCCGTGATGTATGTCTTCATGCATCCTTGGGTTTATGGACTATTCATATCTTGTGTACATTTCTGTATTTATTTGTTTGCTTATTAGTAGTTTGGGTCTATTCTAGGTTTTATTAATTTTCAGTGTAAAGGAAGAGGATGTGTAGTATCCTCAGGTCATGTTGTTATGTTCCTTTCATTCTGTACCTAGCTGCTCAGCCAGTGTCAGTGTTCCGCGTAGAATGTTAGTGTGGGTGGAATGCTTAGATACTGTGTGGGACTGAGACAGTTGGGAAGATGGGCTGAGCAGCTGGGAGGCTGCTCCTGGTGGGGCTAATGCTGGGGCCTATGTTGGGGCCTATTGTGGAGCCTGATCTGGGGCCTGTTCTGGGTTTACTACTTCTACACCTAAGATCTCAATAAACTTCATCTACTCCTACCTGGCCACGTCTACAGCGTCTACATGTTCATCCTGCACACGTGGGGCCAGCCCACTACAACACTATTATATACTTTATTGCCTCTATTATCGCCGCATTTTAAATAAAGCGCTTGATTTCTTTGCACATTGCACATCGTTTTAATCTGCTCATAATTTCAAACTCGACGTGGTATCCTACCTAAATTGTTTTTCCCCGCACTGCCTTGCTCCCTGAGCCTACCTCGGTCGATTTTGGGGCTGGGAGGCTCTCCCTCGAATCGGCAGAAGCGCGGCGGCCATTTTGGGTAGGGGAAGCGTCCAGTCACCAGCATAAAAGGCACTCCCCTCGCAAGGTTTTGCCCTTTCTGAGTGAGTGTGTGAGTCCCTCCTGAGGCGGAAGCCGGGAGGTTGTTGTGCGCTGTGACTCTGTGACCATTTTATATACTTTATTGCCTCTATTATCGCCGCATTTTAAATAAAGCGCTTGATTTCTTTGCACATTGCACATCGTTTTAATCTGCTCATAATTTCAAACTCGACGTGGTATCCTACCTAAATTGTTTTTCCCCGCACTGCCTTGCTCCCTGAGCCTACCTCGGTCGATTTTGGGGCTGGGAGGCTCTCCCTCGAATCGGCAGAAGCGCAGCGGCCATTTTGGGTAGGGGAAGCGTCCAGTCACCAGCATAAAAGGCAACGGTCATGTCTCCGCACAGCGTACGCGGTCAGTGGACGCGCCTGATCTGCGCCGGAATCGTGCCAGAGTCCTGCCCGTCTGCGCCCGTCCGCGATCAGGACGCTGCCGAGGCCAGGTACTCTGTGGAAACCCCAACATCTTGCTTCAAAACATATAGTAAGGAGTCTCTTTTTTTGATACAACACAAATGCTGTGCTCTCACTGTTTCTCTTCAAAGGGACTTAGCCCTATATCCAGAGTTGGGCATACCTTGCAATATGCTGAATGACACATTGGTCCCGTGCCCCTTTGATCAGCCGCCGTCTCAGGCCCCTAAAGACACCAGCAATTTCTCTATTAAGGCTGGCCTAATTAATTGTCGCTCCCTGCCTAAACATTCTCTCGATATCGCCCAGTCTCTGATGGACAATAACTGGGATTTACTTTTTCTTACGGAAACATTGCTGGAGGATGAATCTAATCCGTCTTTATGCCTGGCCATTCCCCCGGAATATATCCTATGCGCCAATAGAGCGGGTAGGTGGGGTAGCTATTATTTATAGATCCCAATGGACGATCTCTTCCTTCCCTTACACACAAATTGAACTGATTGAAGCCCTTCCCTTCTGTATTAAATTAGCTGAACACACCACACTGACAGGGCTACTGGTCTATCGCCCTCCTAAATCTAAGGCTTCCTACTTGGCTACATTTTTGGACTATGTCCTTCAGGCTAGCCTACGCTATGCCAATTTTACTTTACTAGGAGACCAAAATTTACACGCAGAGGACTCTTCTGACAAGCTTTGCCTTAACTTTCTTTCTACTTTAAAGGATGCTGGATTAAGCCAATTGGTTTCTCAACCTACGCACAAAGCTGGTCATACTCTTTATCTTGTTTGCTCGAATTTCTCAAACATCCTGATTGAGGATCCCTATCCGATGATTTGGTCGGACCACTTTTTTATCCCTTTTGTTATTCATCTTTGCCAGCATGTGAGACCTAGAATTCCCCCTAAGGCGGTAGGACGTAATTGGAGTAAGATCTCCCCTGACAGTGTTGCCCTACATCTTGTAAATACCGCTCCCAAAGACGCCCCTGATTTAGATTCACGCCTGACTAACCTCAACTGCTGGGTCACCTCTGCTATTGACTCGCTCGCTCCTATGCGACCGATTAAAACCTTTCGAGCAGCTCCCTCCGCCCCATGGTACTCCGACGAGCTTCGGAAATATAAATCTTCTTGTAAGCTGTTGGAGCGCCGGTGGAGGTTATCCTATTCTATTGACACAAAACTTAAATATAAACTGTCCCTCAAAGAATACCGTAGGAAAATAATTGAGCATAAAAAACGTTACCTGGAGGAGAAAATTAATAGAGCGCATGGCTCGGCCAGGGAAATTTTTAACACAGTGAAGACTTTCACAGATCCCTTGGCTCTTAAACAGTGTCTTCCAGTCTCTCAGGCCCTTTGATCCCGCCTCTCTGACTTCTTTGAAGACAAGATCGCGAAGATCTATGACACCTTCCCCAAGAATAATGATCTAGGGAGTGATACGCCTTTACCTGACCACATCGAGTCTTCTTCCACCTTTTCAGACTTTGAGGCAATCTCACTGGAACACTCACTGATGGAACTGTCTAGATGCCGCTCCGGCTCACCACTTGACCCTTGGCCAGCCAAGCAATATAAATTATTGGCCTCTTTTCTTAATCCCTTCCTCAACTACATCTGGAATGACTCACTCAAAACCGGAATTTTCCCAGAGTCTTGGAAACATGCCCAACTGGTCCCGATTTTAAAGAAAGCTAATACAGATCCTAATGAGCCGGTGAACTATCGACCCATTTCTCTGCTCCCAGCCCCTGCCAAGGTCCTTGAAAAGCTAGCTCAGCAACAACTGGCAGGTTTTCTTGAATCCCACGGCCTACTTCATGAATCCCAACATGGTTTTAGAAAGTGCTATAGCACTGAGTCTGCCCTTATAGAAATGGCCGACTCTGTGCGGTGGAAACTGGATGGGGGTTCCAGAGCGGTGCTGGTGCTGCTCGACTTGTCGGCAGCATTCGACACCGTCTCTCACCCCATCCTAATTGACCGTCTTCGGTCGAAGGGCATTCAGGGGAAGGCCCTCGAGTGGCTGACCTATTTTTTGTCTAATAGCACCCAGGCAGTCTATACTCACCCTTTTACCTCTGTTAGCCGTACCCTGAAATGGGGTGTCCCTCAAGGCTCGGCTTTGAGCCCACTATTGTTCAATGTCTATTTTTCTCCTCTGGCTGAACTCATTGCTAGGTCGGGCATCATAGCTACTTCCTATGCAGATGATATTCAGCTGCTTTTCTCCTATGAGAGTGCCACGCAGACTACTTTTGATCCTCTGAAGGATTGTCTGCGGGACATTTCAAAATGGATGGACCATAACTGCCTCCGCATGAATGCAGCGAAAACGGAGGTTCTCTTTTTCCATCAACCCTCCCCTCTTGATGCAACTCTCTGGTGGCCACAGGAACTTAGCCTTCCCCCTGTCCCTAAGGACTCTGTAAAAAATCTAGGGGTCAAGTGGGACTCAAATCTTTCTTTTAGCAACCAAATACAGACCGTTTCAGCCGCTTGTTTTTGCCAAGATCAGGATGATTAGGAAATTCATCACCTATCTCCCTAGTGACACCAGGAAAACCATAGTCCAGGCATTGATTACATCTCACCTGGACAATGCGAACGGCCTGTATTTAGGGTTGCCCGCGGGCCTCCTACATCGGCTCCAGACAGTCCAGAATGCGGCTGTTCGGCTGGTCTGCGGGGTTTCCCTACGCACCCATATTTCGCCTCATCGCAGAGCATTACATTGGCTACCAATCCATCAAAGAGCTGCATTCAAAGCCATGACTTTAGCCCATCGAGCAACTAGGCATAGGGGATCGGCCTACCTCTCTGTTAGTATCCGTCCTTACTGTAACTCTCGGAACCTCCGTTCCAACTCCCAACATCTGCTCTCCATACCAAGATTCAGGAAAGCACGTTCTGGAGGTAAAACCTTCCAGGTCTGTGCCACAACTCTCTGGAACGAACTCCCGATCGCAATTAGGATGATCCAGGAAGAATTACCCTTCCGTAAGGCACTAAAAACTTTTCTCTTTTGTTAACCCCCTCAGGACTATCACTCTGCTTTCACTCAGAAGCGCCGGGACACCCCGTTGGGGTAGCTGCGCGCTATATAAAATACACAAAACAAATAAATAAAATAAACTATTGCTATTCGGATTGGGGTTCTGGGCACTGAGGTGGCTTTTTTGGTACACAACAATACACCGAGGTCCTGGTTTCCTGCGCATAGTTCTGTGCATAAGCAGAATCCCTGCAACAAGGTAAGTAGAATACGTTTTTTTTTTTTACTTACAAGGTATTTTAATGTCGTGATTGATATCGGTTGCTGCCATAATTTCTCTGTATTTCACGAAAGTACAGTGGTACCTAGTGATGACATGTCATTATGTAAATGGCTAATGACTGCCATTGCAAAAGTTAAATCCAATCATGTTGCTTTTAAGGCCACTTTCCCTGATTTTGGGATAGGGGCTCAGATATAAGTAAGTATTAGGTTTGATCATTTTCCCCTAAATATTACCACTTATATAAAGTGGTGATAGGTAGGGAAAAATGTGTATAGTTACTATGGGCCTCATGTAGGTAAATAAATTTTACCGTTTCTTAAATACCGAGCCGTACCGAATCGGTAAATTAGAATCGGTAAGTTATATGTAGGTAAAAATTCGGTAACAGTTACCGATTCGGTAACATTCGGTAATCACGAATCGGAATTCACCGAATCGGTAAATACCGAGGTGGTATTTACCGAATCGGAAAATACCGAGGTGGTATTTACCGATTCGGAAAATACCGAGGTGGTATTTACCGAATCGGAAAATACCGAATCGGTATGTACGGAATCGGTAAATAAAATCACATGACTTGACGAAACAGCTAATCCTGTGCAACCACAGCCCACCCACCCAGGAAGTGGCCACACCCAGGCAGGTGTACATAATTAGCCGACCCTGGAGAGGCTTGGAGTGCAGAGGAGAGGCAGGGAGCCGGTGCCTGTGCGAGCGGGAAAACGAACATCATGTCCAGCCAGAGAACACAGAGAGACGGAGGGGAAAGGAGGAGGAAGCTGAAATTTAGCCCCAAGGAACTCCAGGTGCTGGTGGAGGAGGTGGTGAAGCAGCACCAGAAGCTGTTTGGAAGGCAATCCCTGCAAGTGCCTGAGGCTGAAAAGCGCAACATATGGCTGGCCATCCAGGCCCATGTGAATGCTGTGGGAGTGACCCACAGGGACATAGAGGTCCTAAAGAAGCGCTGGTATGACCTGAGGATTGTAACCAAGAGGAAGATGGGCGACATCCAGAAGGAGGCCAGCCAGACTGGAGGTGGAACCAACAGGGCACCTGCCCTCACCGAAGTGGAGGAGCTGGTGGGGGCCACAATCGAGCAAGAGAGCGTCGTGGGTCTTGGGGACGCCGACAGCTCTGCCAGAGCCGCCACACAACAAGGTAAGACGAAAGCACAGCAATGTAGCACCCCCTATCCCTATCCCACATCCCCCATTGTGAAACGAGAATCACACTGCAGTCCACACGTGTCAGTGCAGACAGGCAATGCATTCCGGGAGATGTAGTCAGGGAAACACCAACCATGACGTAAATGTTACAGGGCAACAAGGCATGTCACGCACTCGAGGCACAAGGAGACAGAGGACATTTTGGAATGTGAAATTATTTATTGTGACGCTTTCAATGCAGCCCTTCGGGGACACTGAGCCAATGTTGTATTTCTGTCCACAGATGTGACATCATGCAGGACAGGGCATGCTGCAGGAGAGACGGCACACCGGCCACAAATATCACCTCTAGCCAGCACAAGTTCAGACCAGGGAGCAGGCCCACTGGCAGCCGCACCACCAACACAGGCAGCCTCGCCGCAGCCAGAGCCAGCATCACCTCACCCAGAGCCAGCATCACCTCACCCAGAGCCAGCATCACCTCACCCAGAGCCAGCATCGCCACTCATGTTTGAATCACCGGCCACATCTCCGCTTGCAGGTGTGGGAATGAGGAGGCGTCCAGCAGCCAGGCTACGAGTCTTAGACACCTCGTCAGACGACAGCATGGGCCCTGAAGAACTCACCAGGCCCCAGGAAGGGAGCCATGCCACTGTGCCCCACACCTCACAGGCAGCACAGACGGGAGCAAGAGGGCGCCGCAGGTCGCGTGTCCAGAGTCCACCAGCACCCATTGACGGCCATGGTGTCTTCTTGGGTCTCGAGGGCCAAATGTTGAAACAACAGCGCCTGCAAACAAAGGCAGTCATGACAGTCCAGAGGCACATGCGGGTGATGAAAACTACATTAGTCAACATGGACAATAACATCAGCGGCATGGCTGCGGGCATTCGGGACATGTCCCAGTCAATCCAGCAGTTGTGCAGCAAATTAGATGCTGACATCGAGGCACGGCGCCGGGAACGGCAGAGAAGGGACACTACCAACAGGGCACTCAACCGTCTGGCAACTGCGACTTCTCTACTGTGCCGGCGCTCTGTGATGATGCAGGAGGGCCTAACACACTGCTGCAGCGACCTGTCTCGGGGGATGGTGCAGGTGACAAGTGCACTAGGGGTGCTATTTACTAGTCAGGCGTCGACAACTGCTGCAGGGGATGCTGCGGAGAGCATCGACACCGGCAGCAGGAGCAGCATCACACCCCCCGTCCCAGAAGGACGCAGGAGCAGCAGGCGGCTTGGGGTTGGCTCTAGTGAGGATGCACAGGCCGTGCCATCCACCACTGCAGCGCGTATGCGCAAACATTGATGTGGCCCTGCTTAGCCACTTCCCAATGGGTGACGTAACCCTGGACATACTCCTTGTATAGATGGCATATTGCCAGATTGGCTTGTTCATGTGTTCATGGCGTGGTGCCACATTAAAACTACGTCATGACTAATCACAACTGGCTGTGTCCCCTTACTTACTCAGAAATAGTTGCATGTGATCTCTGTCCGTCTCTCTCTCCCATCGATTGCAGTTGGCACTCTAGCTGCGTTGCCCTGTGGCTGGCCTGACTCATCCTCGTTGTCCTCAAAATATGTTAGTTCCACATCTGTACCTTTTTTCGTGGCAAGGTTGTGCAGCATTGCACAAGTGGCAATAATCTTGCAGCAGGTGATGGGTGTGTACTGGCGTGCGCCTCCGCTCTTGTGGAGGCAGCGGAACCTGCTCTTCAGTAGTCCAAACGTGCGCTCCACCACATTGCGTGTTGTTTTGTGTGCCACGTTGTATCGTCTCTCACTCTGGGTTGCTGGGTGTAGGTAGGGAGTGAGGATGAATGACCGGCATGCATATGCACTGTCGCCTAGATGAGTTAAAGGGAAACATCAGTCACATGCCTCTTTACACTATGATTTGCAGGTTGCAAGGGGCGTCACTGTTACTCACCTAGCAGGTATCCCTCTCCAAATTCTCCGGCACTCAGTCGTGTGTAGATCCCACTATTCTGGAAGATGTACGAGTCGTGGGTGCTCCCAGGAAACTTTGCAACAATATCTGTGATGATGTTCCCTGCATCACAGATCACCTGCACATTGATGGAGTGGGTGGACTTCCTGTTCCTGTAGATGTGCTCTGTGTCAGCTGGTGGACAGATTGGGATGTGTGTACCATCAATACAGCCGATGACATGGGGGAACTGTGCCATGTGATAAAAGTCTGTTTTTGTTTTCTGCAGTGCTGCCTGTGTGTTGGGGAAGCTGATGTAGTGGTGCATTCTCTGCATCATGGCATCCAGGAACTTCCTGAAGAAACGTGACAGGCAACTCTGGGATACACCACCCACCGCAGCTATCACCACCTGATAACTGCCGGATGCCAGCAGATGTAGGCTGCAGAGCACCTGCACATGTGGGGGTATGGCGTGCGCCCTTCTTATTGGCTGGTCCAGGAGTGGGTGAAGGTCCCTGATTAAGTCCATGATGGTTTCGGGGTGTAGCCTGTACCTCTCATGTATCTCTGCATCAGTCAGGTGGAATAGTGTGATGCGCTGTCTGTAGATGCGTTCCTCCCGTCGCCAAACCCTCAGTCCTGCTGCCTGTAGACGTAGGCGCCTTGCAATGACATACATAGCGGCCATGTTGTCCACGCTGTTGCATTTTGGGATTGCTTATATGCACTGTTGATGGTTACCACCTGCTTTCAATCCGTGTTAATTACCGACTCTTATTTACCGATTTTCTTGGATTTCTTAATTACCGAGTGCTCCTACATGTCATTTAAATTTTTACCACTTCATATTTACCACTTCATATTTACCGATTCGTTAAGTATGTATTCGGTAAATCTGATTCGGTATTTTAGAATTCGGTAAATATGATTCGGTATTTACCGCCTCATATTTACCGAAAAGTCGTTTTTGGGCTCCTACATCTCACTTGTCTGGATACCGGTCGGTAACGGCATATTTACCGAAAATCGGCCGTTACCGACCGGTATTTGGCTACCTACATGAGGCCCTTTATATTTTAAAAAAATGTTAGAGTACTGCAGTACTTCCAAAGAGGTTCTGCGGTACTTAAAAAAAAATATTTATATATTGAGGGAGTGGCAATTACATCAGCCGTTACTCGCACGCAACAACTAAAGGGAGAATAAACATTGCAAAAATGTCAGCAGATATGGTACGGGACAGGGAGGCAGCTTTTTGAACATGTTTTCGGATAACCTCCCATTACCATCAAATATCCATGACAAGGGAAATGCAGACAGCATAAAAAATGACAGTCCGGTGAAAGAAAAATTTTAAATACTAGAAAAAAAGATGCGTAGTGAACAAAGTAAGTGGTGGGAGTCACGGTCACTACAGAGATACATCGATGTAAATAGAATCCCAAGGGGGTTAAGAATCCTTACGGCCCCAAGCTATGAAAATCCAATTCCATAATTAATGCGAGAATGGGCAGAGAGCAATCTCGAATCATCCCGGAGGTTGGTATTAATACTAATTAAGTACGCAGAGATTGATCGGGCCCAACTCCTAAAAAGAAATTGATGCAATTAACGAAGAGTTGGACACAATTAATGAAACAGAAGAAAAAATAAAATTGAGAAATGATAAGATGCTCAGGCTGAAGAAAGAAGAGGAAACAATCAAGGAAAGAAAAACATATAAATTCCAAAGAGATTGTAATGATTATGAGTTAGGGCAGATATTCACTTTTGCCCAAAAATACGACGCATTGAGAGTTTCACACTTCTCAGTCAGATATAGGTTCTGCAGGGGGAAGCGAATCAGATTCAGATGTGAGGAATTCAGTGGTAGACAGGCAACAACTTAAACCATCGCCAGGCGAAGAAATAAATTTTTTATGCCATGAAAGGAGACAAACGCCCCAGACCACAGAGAGACAACAGCAAAGCTACGCCAACTACAAGAGGAGGCAGAGGCATAAAGCAAGCAGGCGGCACTCCAAATTACAACAAAAAGAAAGGAAGGGGTCAGTGGCGGAAGAAATATGATTGACGAACACTGCAGGAAAAACTATCGTTAACCTATCTAATATCAAACTTACCAAAAAAGAAGAAAATATTTTGTGCCTAGGCCTATCATACTCACCTGGCACAAATTTTGATTATACAGCAACAAGGCTGGAAATATACAAGTCAGTCAGAAAATTAAAATTGAAATAATTTCATGTGCAGAACACAAGTCAAAAGAAGCGTACACCATCAACAAACATAGAATCTGAGGGTGGTACAAATTTAACTCAATCGTATTTACCTTTGCTCATGGAGGAGCTATGGTAAACTAGTGACGCTGATCATGGTGAACACACAATAGAGATGAAGCCAATCCCAATTTCATTAACTCAGGCAAAATAACGGGTATGCAACCAACACCATTTAAACCGCCTTCCACATTCAATCCAATCACACCTCGTGACTCAATCGACATCTTTCACGAGACTGTAACGGCACAAATCAAGAAACTCAACAAAGATACACAAACGAAACGTCGGAAGTACAACTAACAAAATCGGCAGTATGAGGCCTTAACTAAAAAACTAAAACATAATAAGAACATAGTCATATATGCAGCAGCGATAAGGGTGGCAATATAGTCCTCTGGCCCCAAGAAGACTACAAAAAATAACTTAATGACAGGGAATGTTATATACGAAACACTGCACCTAATTTAAAAGAAGTATATAGAGATTACTACAAAAAATTTGCAGCATGGAAAAGTAAGGGACTAATCACAATGGACGAACACAAGTACTTAAAAAAAGAAAATGCAGTAACACCATCAATTTATTTTATACCAAAAATACACAAAGACCCCAACATACCACCAGGCATGCCAAAAATATCGGCCCGGGAAGGCCTATTGGAACATACATCAAGATACATTGATTTCTTTCTTCAGGATTATGTAAAAACACTCCCGTCATATGTACTTGAAACTAGTGACTTTTTATGGAAGATCAAAGATGTGACATGACAAGAGGGTTACTGGATGATGGCACTGGATGTAACTACACTTTATACCATCATCAGACATTGTGATGGAGTACACACGGTGACACATTACCTGTCTAAAAGACCACCACAATACAGCGAGCATGATGGGATGCTGATTGAAATGCTGGAATTTTGCCTGAGAAACAATAATTGTATGTTCAACAACTTGTTATATCAGCAAATCAGAGGTGTAGCAATGGTGGCCAGCTTCTCTCCCAGCTATGCCTGTCTGCACATGGGCTGCTGGGAGGAGCCCATGAACAAATATTCAGAGAGAATGTAAAAGTATGGCTATGCTATATTGATGATCTATTTGTAATATGGAAAGGGACAAAAGAACATGTGGAGGACTTTGTGAAGCGAATCAATCAGAATAGTATTAACTTACACTTCACAGTCACTATGAGTCAAGTATCTTTCCATTTTTTGGATACACAGATATATGTACATAACAATAAAATAGAAACTAGACTCTATAGGAAGGAAACATCAAGCAACTCTACACGACAACCAAGCAGCTCACATCAAAAGCATCTCATAAACAGTATACCTTAAGGTGAGATGCTGCGTCTCAGACGTATTTGCAGTAATGAGCAAGATCTGAGAAGGGCACAAGAGAGCAGATTGAGATTTCGAGATAGAGGATACCCTGAACAAGTAACCAACAAAGCAATTACTAAGTCTATGGTGCTCAGCAGGGAAGAGCTAATAAGTGAGAAACAACAGAAACCACGAACAACATCAGGGAAAGAGAAGGCAGAAAAGGCACACCAATTTAGAGTCATTATGAAATACAGTAGACAACAGAATAGTCTATGCAAAATTGTCCCAAAAAATTGGCCATTGGTACTGAATGGCCCGGTGATAGGACCCTTGCTACCGCAGAGATTGTCCATCACCTACAGTAGAGCACCATCCATGAGGGATTTACTTGTGAACACCAGCCCTGAAGTAATAGAAAATACAAACTGGTTATCAACTAACAAAGGGTTTTTTAAATGCAAAACATGCAAGGCTTGTCAGCACGGGTTAATAACAAAACATATAAAACCCCTTTTAGCAACAAAGAGTACAAAATCCAGAAACTCCTTATGTGTAAGACAGAATATGCGATACACGTGCTGGAGTGCCCTTGTGGCCTCCGGTACGTGGGTTGCACAAGATTGCAAGTACACAAGCGCATATTACAACATCTCCGTGCTGTTACCAACCAGGATAATACTTATCCGGTAGCACTGCATTTTAGGGAGGAACATGATTCTAACATTGGAGGATTAAAATACTTTGTTGTAGATGCAATATCACCCAGTAGACGAGGGGGCGACAGGAAATCTAAACTGAGGAAGTTAGAGACCAGATACATTATACCACTAGATTCCAAAAACCCAGGCAAATTAAATGCCACAGAGGATTTACACATTTGTTTAGGATGAGTAATAGGACAACCTTGCAAGACCTATTTATAATACACAGGGTTTTTTTTAATGATTTGAGGGATTGCAAATCCATTAAATGTTGAGATACTAACATTGATACGAAGGTTTAATCGATGCAATATGTAAATATATCCTAAAATTATAGTTGATTTTAGATCATATATAGTGTTCAGGAATTGATTCATATGGAATATTATAGCAACACTAATATTTTTTATATTTCTGGTTGTTTTTTAATAAATTTATTTAATATATTTATATATATTTATCTGTTTGTATATTTATATATTTCGTCATCAATTTTAAAATGTTTTTTGATAGGAGTATATGCCTATTACATGTTAGCATCAAGTTAAGCATGATTTTGCACAGTGATGTAGTACCTGACTCCCACCCTAAAATCATACCAACAGAAGCACATAAGGTAGGTGGATGACCGAATACAACAAGACATAACCCAAGCAAACCACTGTAACATTTCTATTTAGATTAAGACTCAGTGAACTGAATATGGAATTTTTAACAGACCAATATACATAGCTCAATCTATTACACACATCACGTAGATTTTATCGGACATTAAACAATAATAGACATTGACATCTCTGGCAATATACCAACATGATATACACCCAATCGCTAACAGGGGTAAAGTGGATTTAACCACGATATAAAAAGTTAACCAAGCATACAAACCAACACACAGCTTTGCTTGAAATTGAGCGATACTCTTATTATACAGGACAGACACTAACTGGTATCCCTAGGAGAGAAATAAAAAATGTTGATTTACTTGAAATTGAGTATAACAATGTTCATGGATAAAATGTATATTATGGTAACAATGAGTCTTGAAAATTGTCATTAGGGATAATAGTCCAGTCCAGTCGAAATAATTTTGAAAAGCACTTGTGAGACTTTTGATAATTTTTTCTATGTCTATGGTTGTACAGCTCACGTGAGAATAATCAGCATGCACTTCTCACTTTAAAAACGGTCGCAAAATGATTGTACGATGTCATGTGATCAAGGCTCAGACGAGCCGAGACGTTATGGCGGCATTGCAATAAATTATTTTGCAAGGATGATCCGTGTCCGTGATGGGAGAGTGAATTCCAAAGTAACACGGAGTGAAGTGATATATCTATATCTATATATATATTAACTGAAAAAACCATAGGTTTCAGGCACGTTATAGTTAGGAATTAGCATTTAAAAAACCTTAGAAATTCACTGAAAAAACCATAGGTTTCAGGGGCGTTATAGTTAGCTGGACTTTTCACTCATACAAAACCATTGAAATTCCCCCGTTATAGTTAGTTCAGCTAACTATAACTTGCGCGCCCACAATGCACTGCTGATGGCGTCACATATTACATAACTCATCACATGGTCAGTGACATAACTCATGACATCACTGATGACATCTCAAATGACATCACTGATGACATCACTGATGACATCATCCAGTGAATGTGTGTTTTTCTAAAAATTACATATGTTTTATATATGTATATCTCAAGGTCGATGGAAGAATAAATGGGTATATAAGTGTCTAAATGGATGATTTGTTTTTGAAAAATTGATTGTATAACGATTGATTAAGTGTATCTTAGTGAATACATGGCTTAGTGAGTAATGTTTAAATATGTAAATATCTGTATCAGTCTCTCACTTTGTGTATAAGTGGCTGCATGGGTTGGTGAGTAGCTACATGAGTGTCTATATAGGTTATTAGTTGGTTTTTTGAGTATCAGTATGAGTGTCTGAGTGTCTGTATGGTTCGGTGGGGGTATTACGTAGTGCATAGGTGCATGAATGAGTGACTCACTGTTTGTGTTGAAGACAGCATGTGTGCAGGACTGTATGGGTGGACGAGTGTGTGCATGGGTGTGTTAGTGAGTGAATGACTGTCTCAATAGTGTCTTTATGAGTAACTACATATGTTTTAAACTAGTATATGTGACTATTGGTGTATATAAGTGAGTATATGTGAGAGTGAGAGATTGAAAGAGTTCCTGTATGAATAAGTATGTGTTTCTATAAGTGATTGTTTAAAATACTAAGTATGTGTAAGTTTCTGTAGAAGTAAGTGTGGTGGTGTGTGTATAACTGTATATGCAAGTAAATGGATGTTTGATTCTTTATTAGCATGAGTGACTATGTGTGTGAGTAACTCTATGGATGAGTGGCGTTGTGTAACAGGATGTATAGGTGTATGAGTACATATGAGTGAGTACATGTATGAGTGACTGTATAGGACTGTTGGTGAATGAGTGGATGTGTATGTGGATCTTAGAATTACTGAATAAGTTGTTGTAACTGATATTGGTATGTTCATTGTTTTGAAAATTTTAGTTTCTATTTTTGCATGTGTGTATCAAAGGTTATATTAAGGGGAGAGGAGGTCTGCCACTCTATCACAAGGATGATGTCATCAGTGATGTAATTTGAGATGTCATCAGTGATGTCATGAGTGATGTCACTGACCATGTCATGAGTGATGTAATATGTGACGTCATCAGCAGTGCATTGCGGGCGCGCGAGTTATAGTTAGCTGAACTAACTATAACGGGGGAATTTCAATGGTTTTGTACGAGTGAAAAGTCCAGCTAACTATAACGCCCCTGAAACCTATGGTTTTTTCAGTGAATTTCTAAGGTTTTTTAAATGCTAATTCCTAACTATAACGTGCCTGAAACCTATGGTTTTTTCAGTGAATTTCAAAGGTTTTTTAAATGCTAATTTCGAAATATGCCTACAGAGATAGGACATGTGAAGAAAGAAGAGAAAACGCACAGAAAGAAAAAAAAGAAATGCAGAAAATAGCAACAGAAGTCCTCAAAGACGAAGAAAAGTGCAGGAAGAAGGATAACGTGCAGAAAGAACAAACAGAAGAGCAGAAAGAAGCCTTGTTGCAAAATCATCCTGTACCCTCAACTTTTTCAGACGGATACTGGTGGTAACTGAGTCTGACTAACCAGTCCTAGAGCCAGTGCTATGTTAAAAGACACTCAGAATACAGTGAAAACACCTACATACACTAGGGAACACTATGCGTTGGGGTCCCCCTGTGATCAGCATGACCTCCTCTGTAAGCCCCTAGTATATAATAGGGCAGGAGATTAAAACTACCTATTAAAACGCGCCACAGGGCGTGTTTGCACACGTCACCTCAGGCCCCGTCCCTTCACTTCACCACTGTGTAAACACACCCTGTGGCCGTTTTAAGTTGGGAGATTAAGTCCCCTTGAATCCTGAGGGTCCCTAGGGTCCAACTAGACCACTAGGTACCTCCAGTAAGCGCCACAGAGCTGCGTTGCAGAGAGATGTAAAAAGGGGCACGGCCTAGACCACCTCTCTGCAACGCAGCGCAGTGGCGCATACTGAAAGCACCTGGTGGGCTAGTTGGCCCCCAGGGTCCCTTAGGATTGAAGGGGAATTATTACCCCAACTTAAAACGCGCCACAGGGCTTGTTTGCACACGTTAACTCAGGCCCCGTCCCCTCCCTTCACCACTGTGTTAACACGCCCTGTGGCCGTTTTTAGTTGGGAGATTAAGTTCATTTGAATCCTCAGGGTCCCTAGGGTCCAACTAGCCCACTAGGTACCTCCAGTAAGCGCCACAGAGCTGCGTTGCAGAGAGGTGTAAAAAGTGGCACTGTCTGGACCACCTCTCTGCAACGCAGCTCAGTGGCGCTTACTGGAAGCACCTGGTGGGCTAGTTAGCCCCCAGGGGCCCTCAGGATTGAAGGGGAATTATTCCCCCAACTTAAAACGCGCCATAGGGCGTGTTTTCACACGTCACCTCAGGCCCCGTCCCCTCCCTTCCCCACTGTGTAAACACGCCCTGTGGCCGTTTTTTAAGTTGGGAGATTAAGTCCCCTTGAATCCTGAGGATCCCTAGGGGCAAAACAGCCCACTAGGTACGTCCAGTAAGACCCCATCCCCCAGGGCCTGCACCCTAATTTTTTTTGTTGAAAAATATGAATCTGGCCCTCCCAAGGCCTTAATCGGCCCTGGGGACCCCAACCCCCCGGGTCATGCCTTTTTTTTTTTTTCATTCTTTAGGAGGGGGCTGCGTTGCCCCTCTCCTCAGGCCACTTATGGCCCCGGGGACCCCGCCCCCGGGGCCAGCATTTGTTTTTTATTATTTTAAAAAAATATATATTTATAGAAACACCTAGGACATGCTGGACAAACCGTATGTACCTATCACCATGACGATTTGCGTGATATTCATTAAAAGGCGACTATGCATAGAATTAATCCACATGGAATGTATTTACACCGCTAGTGAAGCTCTGACGTGTCTGACGCCCTACTGTGCCTAATCCCGGCGCACCCGCCGGTGGGTACTCTCCAAGTAGACACCCTTGTCGTTTATTTATACAAACATGGCCAGCTATTGACAGGCACATTTAATATACACGCACACCAAGCCATTCAAAGGGGATTCGACAAAAATTCGACCAAACTATGCAAGAAACCCCCCTCACGGGTAATAAAACACACATCCACCGCCGGATGTGTAATACTTTTTATTTTACTCTCTGGAAAGGAGACGAACCTCACTTGAGAGTCACAGCGTGCTCCTGGCTGAGCCCAATGCTGTGTTACACCCACCAGTGCCCGCCGAGTGCCTCACAGCTCTGTGTTGTATTCCACCAGCCAGTGCGTATGCTATGACACTCTCTAGCCCATGTGCACTGTAACACCACCCCGTGAATATGTCATGCCACACTTGCCTTCACACGGGTTATATTGCCCCATCTAACGTGCCTTCCTCGACGCCTATGTTATAGTGCACAGCACTATGCCATACATATTACAATCTGGGATCCATATCTTTGTCACAGTGCATATGTAACGTTACACTCCCCAGCACATATTTTATATTACAACTTTAGAGACTAGTTAGGTTACACAACACTGCCCTGTACATATTGCACTCCAAGGCGCATATCGCATAGCACACGCTAGTGCCTGTGCTATCTCGCGCTATCCAATGAATCTGTCATTGCGCACAATGTATTGCATATTATATTTCACGCCCCGGTTCATCTTATATCACACTTTTTGGTGCATAGTGTATACCATATACAATATCTACTTTTCATTTTCAATCGTGCTCTCAGGACTATGTTCTATAGAACACTGCGTCCACCTACCCTTTTCACGGGCATTACATTTTGCGATGGGGGGTGGAGGGTCAGGGGGTGTTTCTGCCAAGTGAGCCCAGAGTCACAGTCACAAACGTCCTCTTCTTCCTGAATAAAAGTGAGATTATGCTGCATACTTGTTCATATTTTAAGTAGTTCGCCCAGACACACATTTTAAAAACAATAAAGTTCCTAATACCCACCTTCTCTGAACAGTTAGCTTGCTGCCCCATCCACCTCTTCCTATCCTCTGTTGTCTGAATCCATGGACTAGCCTCCTCCCTCCTGCCATGCATGGTCTGATGTGCTGCCACTGCCCTCCATTTAGCATGATGTACCAGTCCACTCCTCCTGCCCTCCATTGCCCAATTCTATGGCCCATCATTGACCTCCTGCTTAGCCTCTGTGCTTAGCTTGCTGCCCCTATTCTCCTTCCCCCTGCCCTCCGATGTCTTTGTGCATGCCCCTGCTCCATCCATTTTGCCCACCATGTTCCACGGACCTGCCACTCCTATCTGCTCTGAGTGTTCTGTTGAGCTGCACTCCCCTCCCACCTTCCTAGCATTGTCAGATGACTGTAACCTGTCCCTGCCACCTCCACCCTGCCTGTCCACATGCCATGTCCCTATCCTCCATGGTCCATTTTACTACCACACCCTTCTGCCCTCCCTGGTCTGTTGTGCTGCAACTGCTCCTCCTGCCTGCCCCGCGCGGTCTGTTGTGAGGCCCCTTCCCATGAACTCTCTTGACTGCGCCCAGGTCCTGACCCTCCCTTCTATCCTCCATGGTCCTTTGTGCATGCCCCTGTACCCTCCTTCTTGCCCATCATAGCCATTGTGCTGCCACTAACTCTCCCGCTTGCCATGCATGGTCTTCTGTGCTGCCATGGCCCCTCCCACCTTCCCTGTGTGGTCAGATAGTTGCCCCTGACCCCCTCCCACCTTCCCTCCATGGTCTGTGTGTATGCCATCATAGTCTCATTGGTGCTCTCCATGGTGTGTCTTGTTTCTAGTGCCCAACCTGCCTGACCTCCGTGGTCATCTTGCTGCTCCTGCCCTGCCCCCTTGCCCCCAGCCCTCTGTTTCCATGTGCAGACTCCTATTCCCTCCCTCCTGGCTTGTCTGTTCCATTGTAATGCCCCTGATCCGTCCCTCCTGCCCTTTATGGTCTGTTTTGCTGCAGCTTTCTCTCCTGTCTGTCCATTATGGTCAGCTACCTATCATTGCCTCTTTCCCCTCTGTTCTCTGTTGGCCATGTGCATGGTCCTGTCCCCTCCCTATTGCTTTCTATGGATTGTTGTGCTGCACTCCTGTCCCGCATGCGCTGTGTGGTGTATTGTGCTGCTGCAGACCCTGATGCCTGCCCTGTAGGGTCAGTTTGGTGCACCTCTCCATGTCCCTCCTGTCCTCTGTTATCCGAGTCCATGTCCCTACCCCAATTCCTCCTGCCTACCATGATCCAATGTACCATACTTGCGAACATTTTGAACTTGGTAAGAGGGAGATTTTGAAAAAAAACTGGGGTATTGATTTTCCCCTTTGAGTTACATTGAAAAAGAGGAGATTGTAGACAGGAGACAGATCAAATAAAGCCCATTTGAGCTTAAAAACATTGGTCGTTTCCTGGCTGAAACGGGTCTGTTTGCATGTATGGTTGTGCTACCACTGCCTCTTTCTTCTGCCCACAATGGTCTATTATATTGCCACAGCCTCTCTTGCCAGTCCTATATTGTTGGTTTGTTGCCCCTGCCCCCCTTTCCACTGCCCTCCATAGTCTGTTGTGCTGCCACTGCCCTTCCTGCCTGCCCAGTGTGGTCAAATTGTTGCATCTGCACTCTCCTACCTGCCTTCAATTTTCAGAGTCCGTGCCCCTGGCCTCTGCCTCTCAACAGTATCCCAATGAACAACTAGATTGCTAACATTCTATATTTATTACAAAAGTGTGGAACGCCTGACGTCATCTTGATGTAATCAAAACTGTAATACCTAGAGTATTTCCTTTAGAAATTACATATATGATATATGAGAGGGTCTTATTTGCATCAAAATTATGGTTAGTGCTCTAAAAAACTAAAATGAGGACATTTTTTCTGAGTTTTCAAATAGCGACAAAGAACTTTTAAATTATTTGTAATCTTTATGGTTTTTTTTATCCAGTTGACCACTGGATTAAATGTTGCACCTAGGGGAGAGGATGTGGTGTTACTTCCAGAGCTGCAGACTTTTCAACTGGGGAACCAGGTTGGAGTTTCTGCTTCAGCTCAACATTCTGGTCAAATCACTTAATCTCCCCATGTCTACAACCAAAATGAATTTGATCTTGTGTGATGTAACCAATGCTCATGTAAAGCACTCCAATACCTGACACGTCTGCACTATATAAAACTGCAAATACACACAAAATAAGTGTTTTGCACACTTCTGTCATTGGGCTACATGTGGGCTACATCTGGGGGATATTTGTGCTGCATTTGGGATCTTTTGGCTCTGGTGGCCATCTTGGGAGATTTATTTGTTATGAAGTTTCCTAATTTCCTCATTTACTGCAGTCTCCTCAGTAGGAAATGCTTTCAGTTTTTTACTTTGATTCCATCAAGAAGGTATTCAGATATGTCACACATTTGCCATAAATTCTGAAAGTAAGCACTCTAGTTGCTCATTAGATCACTGTAGTAAAGCTACTGCTCACCACGGAAGTCTGCTGCTGGTATTAAAAGTGCATGTTTCAGTCTGCATATCAGAATTTTTTTATGAAATAGAAGATGATTTGAGAAGTCACTCAAAATGTGCCATAATTTTTCTTTCTTCAGCACTAATCATAATTTCTATGGCAAAATGAACACCCTCATTGTGTTCGTTTTTAAATTAAATGTTTTAAGTGTTACCAGTTTATTCCAATCAAGATGGCTTCAGGTGTGCAATACTTTTGTCATAAGTAAGACAGTAAGCGCTCTAGTTGTTCTTAAGAACACTCTGGGACATTCTGTCATTGGGCTATACTTGGGCTACATCTGGGTGATATTTGGGCTACATTTGGGCTCTTTTGTCTCTGGTGGCCATCTTGGGAGATTTATTTGTTATGAAGTTTCCTAATTTCCTGCAGTCTCCTCAGTAGGAAATACATTCAGTTTTTTACTTTGGTTCCATCAAGAAGGCATTCAGATGTGTCACACATTTGCCATACATTCTGAATGTTAGCACTCTAGTTGCTCATTAGATCACTGTAGTACAGCTACTTTTCACCAGGGATGTCTGCTGCTGGTATTCAAAGTGCATGTTTCAGTCTGCATGTCAGAATGTTTTTATGAAATAGAAGAGGATTTGAGAAGTCAAAATGTGCCCTAATTTTTCTTTCTGCAGCACTAATCATAATTTCTATGGCAAAATGAACTCCCTCATTTTATTCCTTTGTAAATTAAATGTTTTAAGTGTTACCACTTTATTCCAATCAAGATGGCTTCAGGTGTGCCATACTTTTGTCATAAGTAAGACTGTTAGCGCTCTAGTTGTTCGTTAGAACACTCTGGGACATTCTGTCATTGGGCTATACTTGGGCTACATCTGGGTGATATTTGGGCTACATTTGGACTCTTTTGTCTCTGGTGGCCATCTTGGGAGATTTATTTGTTATGAAGTTTCCTAATTTCCTGCAGTCTCCTCAGTAGGAAATACTTTCAGTTTTTTACTTTGGTTCCATCAAGAAGGCATTCAGATGTGTCACACATTTGCCATAAATTCTGAATGTTAGCACTCTAGTTGCTCATTAGATCACTGTAGTACAGCTACTTCTCACCAGGGAAGTCTGCTGCTGGTATTCAAAGTGCATGTTTCAGTCTGCATGTCAGAATGTTTTTATGAAATAGAAGAGGATTTGAGAAGTCAAAATGTGCCCTAATTTTTCTTTCTGCAGCACTAATCATAATTTCTATGGCAAAATGAACCCCCTCATTTTATTCCTTTGTAAATTAAATGTTTTAAGTGTTACCACTTTATTCCAATCAAGATGGCTTCATCAGCCGCTACACACCTGCGGACCTCACCGGCTCACGGGCTCCTGGGACCTGCAGTCCCGTCCGGCGGCCCCTCTCCGAGCTCAGCAACACAGCAAGACGTTAGCGCTGCCCCTCCAGGGACAACAGGCTCAGCAGGTAACAAAGAACCTTCACCAGCGATGCGGGACCCGCGCCAGCGGGTTCCGCGAGGTAATTTATGTGGTCTGTGGGCGGGAGGGCGGGCCGCTACACACCTGCAGACCTCACCGGCTCACGGGCTCCTGGGACCTGCAGTCCCGTCCGGCGGCCCCTCTCCGAGCTCAGCAACACAGCAAGACGTTAGCGCTGCCCCTCCAGGGACAACAGGCTCAGCAGGTAACAAAGAACCTTCACCAGCGATGCGGGACCCTCATGTAGCTACTCACCAACCCATGCAGCCACTTATACACAAAGTGAGAGACTGATACAGATATTTACATATTTAAACATTACTCACTAAGCCATGTATTCACTAAGATACAATTAATCAGTCAGTTATACAATCAATTTTTCAAAAACAAATCATCCATTTAGGCTCTTATATACCCATTTATTCTTCCATCGACCTTGAGGTATACATATATAAAACATATGTAATTTTCAGAAAAACACACATTCACTGGATGATGTCATCAGTGATGTCATCAGTGATGTCATTTGAGATGTCATCAGTGATGTCATGAGTGATGTCACTGACCATGTCATGAGTGATGTAATATGTGTCGTCATCAGCAGTGCATTGTGGGCGCGCGAGTTATAGTTAGCTGAACTAACTATAACGGGGGAATTTCAATGGTTTTGTACGAGTGTCAGGATCCCTAATGTGAGTTCCAAAAAGAAGCGCAAGGAATTAAGTGCTATGGGAGCGTCAGTCTTGAATGGGTTTCAATGGTCGAGTTTGTGGCATGCCCGCATTTCCAAGATGGCCGCGCAGACGCTGGGGTCGGTGGTCTAGTTGCTAACAGATCTAGAGGGAGACGGTGTGACGCGCGCGCGCCTGAGGTAGTGCGCACTTCACCAAGACTTTTCCTCAGAGAAGACGTGTTCGAGAGAGTTCCCAGTTCTGAAGAGAATACCTTGTCTAAGAAGTTTTCCAGAGTGACGCAAAAGAGTTGTGTCGATACTTACCGAAGAGAACAGAAAAAGCAGCAGAGTCCGTAGAGGCAAATTACTGAGAGTAGAGTTCGGAGTTTTTCTTCGTCGCTCCAGGAAACTAGATACGACGTCTGCAGCACCTGAAGAGAAGACAGAAGAAAGCTAAGTGAATTTCTGATAGATTATTTAAGGTCACATTAAAATGATAAGTAGTGTTGGGTGACGCAATAAGAAAAGACTTACCAGGGAAAGCAGAGATCAGCATACCGAGCCCTGAAAAGAAAAGAAGTATATTGTAGTATATACTGAAGAGGTTACTAAGGGAAAAAATATAAAAGACAATAAGAACAGTCAACTAGGAAAGTAAGGAGAAAGACTTACCTGAGCTAAAACAGTTCGCAGTAACCCAAGTAGAGGAAGCAACTGGAGAAGTCAAGGCACAAAAGAATCATCTAGAAGACTACAGTTATTAGTATAGCTAGAAGCAAGAAAAGAAAGAAGCGAAACCACGAGAAGAAAGATTGATGGTAGGTCAAAAGAGAAAGAGTTAAAAGATATTAAGACTATAAGATAAATAGGCATAATAAAAACGAATATATGTTTTACAGATAATTAGTGACATCAAAAACAAGAAAGAAGAAAAGGCAGAGTTGAACAAGAAGAGAGGCACAGAGTTCAGGATACTGGGTAGGTAGAAAACACCATTAGAGAAGAGAAGAAAAGAGACAGAATAGAGTAGAGGAGGAATAATAATAATGTTGTGTGCTTAGTTACCTCAGGAATCTTCAGTAGCAGAGTGATAGCTGAAGAAGAATTCCAGATAGGAAAACCAGAAGGTCCAGAACCAGTCTCTTCTCTCGTTTGTTATTTTATCCAATTTCCCCCTTCCCCCTTGCTGATCAGTTAGAGCCAAAGACATTTCTTGGGGCTGAGTGATTAGTAGTGGGAGTCGGGAAGCTAGCAGCTTCTGTTCCTGTGCAAGACTACGGCAACCAGCAGGAAGCGGAAGGTGAGCCTTGACAGAGTGAAGTGCCGACGTATTAATCTTGCACCCGAACAGAAAACAAATCGTTGAGGGAATAAATTTACAGACTTTAGGGTCAGTCCTAGAGGCGATACAAAAGGAATTGGTAGGAGTTAAGGAAGAGAATCAAAGTCTAAGGCAGGAGGTCATGAATTCTAGGAAAGAGATGGCAGAATTAGCACAGAGGATAAGACAACCGTATTCAACTGGAAGGGAGGGTCCCACCACTTCAATGGAAGACACAAATAAGCTAACAACGCAAGTAATACATTCCTTGTCGCCAGTAATACCGTTGGCAGCGCCAGAGAGATTTAGTGGGGACCCACAAAAAGCGCAGGTGTTTATTACACAATGTTCACTTCATTTTTTGTGTCGCCCTTCTATCTTTCCTGATGCGCAGTCGAAAGTAGCCTTCATTTTGTCATATTTAAGTGGAGATGCAGCGGCATGGTCGATGCCGATAGTCTCACGAGATGATCCATTATTGCAGAATTTTGATGAGTTCAAGAAAGAATTTTTGAGAATCTTTGACCGAAGACGGATCTCTCAAGCAGTAGATAACGAGCTCTTGGAATTGAAGCAGGGAAATAGAGACTTAGTGGCTTATCTAGCTCAATTCAACAAACTTGTAATGGAGACTGATTGGCCAGAGAACAAGAGGACAGCAATATTTTATCGAGGCCTGCGAAATGAACTAAAAGATGGCTTGGCTCAAATACCGAATCGTCCAACTGAAATTTCCGCCCTGATAGACCTAGTGCTAGAACTGGATTTCCGGCAGGGAGAGAGAAGAGGAGAGAGAAGACGAGAGTACAGAAGTACGGTTCCGCGATTCGACCGAGCTAAGGCTGAAACTGGAAGAAGTGCAGAAGGAACCTCAGGATCTGAACCTATGCAAATAGGAACAATTCGAGGACCGCTCACAAAAGAGGAGAAGGAGAAAAGACGAGCCAACAACTTATGTCTGTATTGTGGATCTAGTGGACATTTTGTGCGAAATTGTCCAAAAAAGCCAAAGGGTTCATTTAAGCCGAAGGAAAACTCGCAGCACCACCTGTAGAAGGAGTTGTGCAGGTGGATGCGAATCAGAAATCAACTCCTCAGGAACATCGGCTGGCGAATACATTACAGTCGTCTTTGCCTCATTTGATTTTATCTTTGACAATCCGTTTTCGTGAAAAAATAATGAAAGGAGTGACTGTGATGGTGGACTCAGGAGCCACAGGTAATTTCTGCGATCTGAAATTTGCGACTAAGATTGGGCTGCAAGCAATTGCCAAGGCTAAAAGTGAACCAGTTCGAGCAATCGATGGTACCAATCTATCCTCAGGGCCAATCACGAGTCACACAGAGTTGATAGAGCTGATTCAAGAAGATGGGCATAGAGAAGCTATACACTTTAACTTAATTGATGCCCCCCAATTTCAACTTATATTGGGGCTTCCTTGGCTCACAGAGCACAATCCTTCAATCAATTGGAGCAACAGAACAATTGAAATGAACTCGGCATATTGTAGAGAGAACTGTTTTGGGGCCTACGAGGCAACGAGTAAACAGAACCCGGCTCATGCCTTATGTTCAGCGGAAGTCTTTGTGTGCGTAATAAATACGCAAACAATTCCACAAGAATATCAAGATTTCGAGGACGTTTTCAACGAACAGGAAGCTGAGTAACTGCCACCTCATCGTGTTTACGACTGCAAAATAGACTTGGAGCCAGGGGCAAATTTGCCTTGCAGTCGAGTGTACGCCTTGACGGAACAAGAGAATCATCACCTAAGGGAGTATATCGACAAGTATCTGGCCAATGGATTTATACGTCCTTCCCAATCGCCGGTGTCCTCGCCACTATTTTTTGTGCCTACGAAGGAGCAGGGCAAGTTGAGAACGTGCATTGATTATAGAGCCATAAATCGAATAACAAAGAAGAACAGGTATCCTCTTCCCCTTATCTCCGTCTTGTTGGACCAGATCAAAGGCGCACAGATGTTCACAAAGTTTGATTTAAGGGGAGCTTATCACCTTATTCGAGTTAGAGAGGGGGACGAGTGGAAGACGGCCTTCAGAACACGCGTGGGGCTATTTGAATACCAAGTGATGCCCTATGGGTTGTGTAATGCGCCTGCAGCGTTCCAACACTTCATAAATGATGTGCTCAGTGAATTCATTGATCAATGTGTAATTGTGTATATTGACGATATACTAATCTACTCAACGAATACGCAGGAGCATCAAACACAGGTTCGAGGAGTTTTGCAGAAACTGCGAGAGAACAAACTATTTGTCAAGTTGGAGAAATGTGCTTTTGGAGTTCCACAGGTAGAGTTCTTGGGCTTTGTAATCTCACCAGCAGGCATTCATATGGACAAACGAAAGATTCAGGCCGTACAAGAATGGAAGTCACCCACTTGTGTGAAAGAAGTCCAAGCGTTTATTGGGTTCGCAAATTTCTATCGGAGATTTATTGGAGAATTTTCCCGGCGAATACTACCTTTGACGCGACTACTGAAGAAGGGAACACGATTCGAATGGTCGGAGGAAGCAGAGCAAGCCTTTAAAGATTTGAAGATAGAGTTCACCACTGCACCTATCCTCCTTCATGCCGATCTGATGGAGCCCTTTTATGTCGAGACAGATGCTTCGGACCTTGCGATTGGTGGAGTTCTATCTCAAAGGAATAAGGAAACGGGCCAGTTACACCCGGTGGCTTATCGGTCCAGGAAGTTGACACCAGCAGAAATCAATTATATGATTACGGAAAAAGAGTTGCTTGCGATAAAAGACGCCTTCAAGGAGTGGAGACATTATCTAATGGGGGCCCACCACATGGTAACAGTCTACACGGACCATCGGAACTTAAAATTCCTGAAGTCAGCCAGAACCTTGACACCTCGCCAACTCCGTTGGTCTCTGTACTTTGCCGATTACGATTTCGTGATAACCTATCGGCCGGGGGCCCAGAATGGAAAGGCGGATGCTTTGTCTAGGTTGGGAACCGGAGAAGAAAGAAGTCCACTAAGCGCTCAAGTGATCATACCTGATACCAAGATTATAGGCGCCACTGATATATTGAACTTTAAGGAAAAAGTAATCCAAGCTCTAACCCCAGAAGAAATGCAGAGATGGGCGCAACTAGCACCTGGAAGAGAAGTTCGCGATGAATTACCGTTTAAAGAAGGTGCATTGTATTTGCCGACTACAGCATTGCAGAAGCAAGCCTTGCAGGAATGCCATGATCATCTGTTGGCTGGCCACAAGGGAGAGTTCAAGACAGCCGATCTAATTAAAAGAAAATATTGGTGGCCACAGATGAGTAAGGACATAGAACAATATGTAAAGACTTGTGAGATATGCGCTCAGGGAAAATCAGAACGGCACGCTCCACAAGGGCTGTTGCAACCCCTTCCCATTCCTCCTCATCCTTGGCATACAATCACCCTAGACTTAATTACAGACTTACCATCCTGTCAAGGGACAAATACAATACTAGTAATAGTAGATGCATACACGAAAATGACACACTTCTTGGCCTTAAAGGGAATCCCTACAGCAAAACAGTTAGCAAGACACTTTAGTACACATGTTTGTCAGATTACATGGAATACCCAAGATCGTAATATCAGACCGGGGAACCCAATTTGTTTCACATTTCTGGAAGGCTTTTATGAAAGGGTTAGGAGTAGAAACTCGTTTTTCCACCAGTTTCCATCCGGAGACGGATGGACAAACTGTGGTAAATATTCTTTTACCTAGACTGAATTTCATACGGAATCTAAAATAAAGTAAAATAGCTCAGAATAATAAGAGGCAGAATCCGTGGTATAAGAGGTTTTCTGAATGGGCTTTATTCCAAAATGGCCGACTCGAGTGGCGGCCTTCAGGTTCCGTCACCACGAGGGTTCAGGAAGTGAAGTACAATACTTTATTGACAAGAAGTAACTTTTATAGGTCATACATTACAATGAAACGAATGTAGAAGGCGTAACAATTGATAAGAGAAATGACATAGTAAATATGTAATCGAAACTAGGCGTAATAAGGAGCAAAAAGAAACATGATTGGCTCTGATTATCATACATAGGTGGATCTATAAGATAATACTTAACATAGATGCGCGCGCAGCAGCATGACGTGTAATTGACGTGCAACTAGGGGGTGAAGGGGACTTGACATTTAGCTCTACATGTGGAGACGAGAAGTCTGGGGGGTCAAGTCAACCTAATCCCAAATCATATCTGACATCCTATGTTTAGAGAACTATGTTATCCACAAGGAAGGACTCTCGGACAGAATCTATTCTATACTGACTGTGCGTGTGTGTACAAGCGTCTAAGTGTCTACACTGAATGCGAGAGGATGGGAATATTCCATGGTGACAGGGCTATGAATTACTTGCATGAGGACGGAAAGGCCGAGTCCTTTGCTTGGGAGCTAAAGGAAATGTTTACCTAAATCACTAGACAGGAATGCATCGGCTGAAAAGCAAAGTAGATAATTCGAAGGTGAAATACAGCTTCTTGGCAGGCAGGCGAAACTAGCCGAGGCAGGCACCGTTAGCTGCACAGGGAGTAGGACAAAGTTCATGGATACAGATGCGAGCTCAAGCTGAAGCTGTCAGAGACAGAGAGAGGGAAAGGCTTTGAGGACAGAATCGGGCCTACTTGCCTGAACTGTAAAAATGGAGTAACTTAGCCATATAAAGTCGGTGGCCTTTCATACTTAGGAATCGAATATCCAGCCCATTGATGGCGGATCTGACAGAGAACATGTTGACGGTGGACGCACATATGTTTGCGTCTTGGAAACTGGAACTGGAGGGAACATACATGTACTTGTGACATGCACATAGAACCGTTGGGGTCCAAGATAGGGGACATAACTGATCAGGAAAATCCACATTTCCACATTCCCTCCTTGTCCCCTACTTGCCCTTCAAGAGATATCATTCTTCATTATTCCATCGATTTGCTCATGGAGCATCATTTCTTCTTCCTTCTTCTTCCGGCACTTTGAACGAAAACCTTGATATGGAATGCACGATGTGGCACACAGACCACAAATCGCTGGTCCACATTGCAGGCATAAACAGCAACTGAAGAGCATAAGAAGGCCAATACCTAGGAAGGATAGAACTCTCCATCCCCATGCTGATATCACACTCCAAAACCACCCGGACCACGTCCAAGTGCCTGGATTCTCGTGTATCTGGCTCACAATCTTATGAAGGCGTGTTATAGCTTTATATACAGATGGCGAATTTTCTGGTATGAATATGCAGCAGCTGGATCCGATGACCCTGCAAGCTCCGCCCCTATCGGCCAGGATGACGTCAAGGACAAGACGATTCTGAAGAACAACAATTCTCATCACTGATTGTTCCTCTGTCAGATTGCCTAGGGCGGCTATAGTCTCGTTTACTACAGCTTCAAGAGTCTTGGTTAGTCTACGTATCAGCTTACTATTTGATATTGTACCTATATAGGGAAAGATACCTTTATTGAAATCTACATACTTGTCCCATGCCGTCTCAGTATAATCGACAACTGGGAGATCTCTTCGCTCTCTATTGTGTACTAAATGAACATTTCGATAATAATCAGGAGGAGCTAGGAAAACAGGTGGCAAAAGGAATGCTATGTAACAGGTACCATCCCAATCTAGAGGCAGACGCATATATGCCGTCTGACCACATATAAAGTAAGAATGGCGAGAAGCTCTAAATGAAGATTTACCTTGATCACTATATTCTACTGTAGTAACGCATTGGCTATGGCCCATATGTATGGAACCAACTTTTCTTACACATAATTCACCCTTAACTGGAAATACTGACATAGTGGGCAGAATTAGTTCAACTTCGGATTTGACATTCAGAATCATAAGATTAGGTGTAAAATTACCTAATTTATACACTTCATTTTCTAGATCAGTTCCTGTTCTACTGGGGTGACCCTCCTTATTAGGGTGACAGACTGTGACTAAAACTAGATTCAGATTTCCCCATATCCAATGTTGTTGATAAACTGCTGTGTCTGGGTCTATGGAATTTAGTAAACTAAACCATGCTCCACAGGAGCCATTGTGTGTGAACGGATGTGGAAAGAAAGGCAGAACTCCTTTGTTATTCTGATAGGGAGGGAGTCGGCCACACACCCAACAATTGGTGGCATTACTAGTCTGATGGGAATGATGTAACATACTAATGAAAGTGTTATTGCGCAGCGCAAGTCTATAAGATAATTCATGTGGCGGTAGGTCACTAAAAGAATGTTCAGCAGCAACATTATAAACATGTCTAGAAATAGGATGATATATGTGCAAAATCACACTCGTAATAATTATTAAAAGACTCAATAAAAACAGAATTAATAATGTCCTCATACAGTAGCTACGCAGTGATTTACAATACGCCTGTCGTTTCAACATTTCTCGGGTATTTTCTCTACTCAGGTCCAAGGGATACATGTCAGAGACAATTCAACCGCTTCACCTTGGAGAGGACTTAAACAATCAAATTGCTCGACTGTTTGGGCCTAAGCTTTAATTTATAGTTCTGAGAGTCATTCTGCTCAACAAAGGGAAGTTTTGAATCAGTCTGTGAGGGAGTGCAGGGCACAGTGTCTATATCCGAGGATAGTCCATGAAATTTCTTGATGTGGCTGGAATGTATCCAGCCCTTGCGGCCCTCAACCTTCACGGCTGTTCTTGTGGTCAGCAGGACTAGCTTCGGTGCTTTCCACCTGGGCTCCAACTGGGTCTTTCGATCGAAATTCCTCACAAACACCAGATCACCCGGAACAACGTCATGGGGTTTCACCTCAGTGTTGTCAGGAAAGGCTGCAGCTACCTGTGAACGACAAGATTGTAGTGCAGACATCAAGGAAGCCAAGTAATCTGTTAGCATATCACAATTAACATCAGTTATTTTACGTGGTATTGGCGTCCCCCACATATTTGGTGGTCTTCCGAAGATCACCTCATACGGGGATAGCCCTGTTCGAGAGTGTGCTACCATTCTTATGTAAAATAGTGCAACTGGTAAGGCTACTATCCAGTCAACACCTTTCTCCTTACATATTTTAGACAATCTGATTTTCAAAATTTGATTATGTCGTTCCACGAGACCTGCTGCCTCGGGGTGTCGGACACAGTGGAATTTCCACTGATATCCCAACAAAAGTGAGACATGTTTCATTAATTCGGATGAGAAAGGCTGGCCGTTATCTGAATATACAACACGTGGTAAACCGTACCGTGGGAAGAATTCTCGGACTAACTGTTTGGCAGTAGTCGGGGCCGTGTAATCTGATACTGGGTACGCCTCAGTCCATCGGGAGAGAGCGCAGACAACTACAAGAACATATTTGAATCCTCGACATCGTTCCATCTGGATATAATCCATTTGGAGCACTTCAAAAGGATGATCAGGAGTCTGAAATCCACCCTGTTCTACGGGAACACTTTTTCCTGGGTTGAACTGACAACATATCATACAGGTACGGACTTTTTGTTTAGCTGCTGCTCGTAAATGTTTATTGAACCAAATGTGTTGAATGCTATCTAGCATAGCTTTCTCCCCTAAATGCGCCGGACTGTGAATTGTAGCTATAATGGCTTGGACCATAGAGTCAGGAAGAAACCATACAGATTTCTCCTTCGTCATCCATCCCTGATCTGTCTGGATCCCTCCTAGTTCAGTCCATTTCTTTAATTCTTCTGCAGTAGCATGTGTCTGTATGTCAATTACGTCAAGTGCGGGATCCTTAATTGTCATACACTGTGTTGGTGTCTGAACTATTGGCTTTGTCATGTCGAACGTGCGAGTCTGAGCAGTCTGTTTAGCTGTTCTGTCAGCTAAATCATTGCCTTGAGAAATGATATCAGTAACCTTCGTGTGTGCTTTACATTTCATAATCGATATAGCAGTGGGTAGATGTATTGCGTCTAATAAGGCATGAATGAGGGATCCGTGCTGAATGTGGGCACCATGGGAAGTTAAATAACCTCTCTCTCGCCACAGCACGCCGAAGTCGTGTACAACTCCGAATGCATAACGTGAGTCAGTGTATATATTAACTTTCTTATTTGTGGCTTGAATACAGGCTTGTGTTAGAGCAATAAGTTCTGCTGCTTGGGCTGACAAAATATCTATACAGTTTGTCTCAATAACTTCAGTGTCTGTTGTGACTGCATACGCGGCCACTAAATCTCCTGTACTTGTTCTCATGCACGATCCGTCTACATACAACGTCAGGTCTGGATCTAACAATGGAACGTCTGTCAAGTCTTGTCTAGGTTTCGTCTTTATTTCAATAATTTCAACACAATCATGAGCTAGTGGGTCTGTTCCAATTACAGGTAACAGTGTAGCAGGATTCAATGTATTACACCGTCGGATCTCTATGTGTGGCTGAAACAATGTCAGTTCATAACCGGTAAGTCTTGCTATGGTCAAGTGTTGTGTTTGTGTTCGGTTCACAAGAACTTCTACTGCATGTGGTACTTGTACTGTCAATGGATGTCCTAACACTATGGCATCGCTTTGTCTGATTGCTAAAGCTGTTGCTGCCACTGATTTCAGGCACGCAGGCAAAGCCTGAGCTACGGGATCTAATGTACTGGAAAAATAAGCACATGGCTTGCGTGATCCTGCTTGTTCCTGAGTGAGTACTGACAAGGCAGTACCTTCGCGTTCTGTAACAAAGAGTGTAAAATGTTTGCTATAACATGGTGTTGCTAAAACAGGTGCTTGACATAAAGCTTTCTTTAAGCTTTCAAAAGCTTGTGTATGTTCCTGAGTCCAAGGGAGAACAGTCGATGTGGCTGCCTCCTGTGTGGTTAACTGAATGAGTGGTTTTGCTAGAAATGCGTACTGAGGGATCCACTGCCTACAATATGAAGTGAGGCCTATGAAAGCCCGCACCTCCTTTTGTGTCTGGGGTATTGACATGTTAGCAATTAACTGGATGCGATCTGGTGTAAGCTGCCTTCCCTCCTTGGACAGCGAGTGACCAAGATAAATAACTCGCTGGACACAGAATTGCAGCTTAGAAGGAGACACCTTGTGCCCCTTGTCGGCTAGAAAATGTAAAACTGTCAGAGAAGCCTTTTCGCATTCGGGTTCGCTTCTCGCGGTGATCAGCAGATCATCGACATATTGAAGTAGTGCAGTATTGACTGGCATGTGGATACTGTCAAGTTCTCGTTTCAGTGCTTGGCTGTAGATGCTGGGGCTTTCTGTGAATCCTTGGGGAGCGCGTGAGAATTTAAAGCTGCGCCCATTTAAACTGAATCCGAACAAATATTGGCTTTCCGGATCTATTGGGACGCTGAAAAAGGCATTCTTGAGATCAATTACAGTAAAGAATGTTGCTTCGGAATCAATTGCTGTCAATAATGATGATATATCGGGGACCACAGGAAATTGTGGCACAATGCACTTGTTTAGTTCACGCAAATCAATAACCAATCGGTATACTGGCGGAGCAGTAGGATCAGTTCGTTTAAGAATCGGAATTATCGGTGAATTACATACATTGGAGTCTGTTTCTACAACTACTCCTTGGGCAATTAGCTCATCAATGATTTTCAGCAAAGCCACTACAGCATCTTGCGGTAACTTGTATTGTCGCATTCGTGGTAATACCACTCCTGCCTTGAGTGTAACTCGGTATGGTGTAATGTTCATGCAACCAACATCAGTAGGGCCTTGTGCCCATAGATGTGCTGGTAAAGTCTGTAGTCGGGGATCCATGTCTCTAGACACATAGTGACCTTTAAAATCACGTAAAAACAACCTTACTCCTTCCGGAGAACAACATATTATGGCTCCTAGGGCTTTCAGAGTTTTAATTCCTAACAGATTTTCTGGGCATGATTTAGTAAGTAATAAATCTGTAGTTCGTGTCAGGGGACCAATCGTAAGTGGAAGAGGCTGTGATACTTCATTAACAATAGGTTTTCCTGAAAAACCAAGGGAGATATTCTGAGAGCCTGAGAGGGGTGCCCCTGGAACTTCACTACGTTTTATAGTTGTTCGACTTGCCCCTGTATCGAGTAAGAATTTTCTATCTTGACCTAATAATTCACTATGTACATAAGGTCCTTCTTGATCTACAGGAATCTCGATAAGGGGTAAGTCAACTTCCCTCTCTAGGCTGGTTCATGCGTAACGCTGATACTCAGGATATTCATACTGTGCAGTCTGATACATTTGTCGTGTTGTGGTCTGTGTGGCAGCAGCAGGCAACGGTGGTGCAGCTGGCACAAACTGTATTGGCTGTTGTGCGGCTGGCATGGCCTGGGCATGCTGCATAGCTCCTTGTTCATTCTGATCCTGTCTGAGTGGCCGTGGTCTTTCTTGTGTTTTACCTATGGCGATATTATGTTTTAAAACTGGACAATCGTGTACGTAATGACCTGACTTTTTGCAATAATTGCATGTCCCTTTTACCGGTCCTGCTGAATCGGAATGTGTCATACCCTTTTTATGTCCTTCAGCTGGTACTGTCTGAGACACTAGCATTTTCATTTTTGTATCTTTCATACGTCTTTGTTCGTGTTCTTGTTCATCTCTAATTCTATTGTGATGATACTGTAATATTTGTAGCATTTGTGACGGAGTGTTACTTTGCCAGGTACTCTCGGATTTCAATATTCTATTCTTTACTGGAGGTAATGCATTTTCTACTAATTTTGTCACAAATAAATGTGGGTACGACTCACTACTTGTTTTTATACCACTATTTATTCCAAAACATTTTTCAAAACGGGCATAATAATCACTTGTGTCTTCATCATGCTTTTGTTTACAGGCCGAGATTGCACCCCAATCTTCCTTTTTCGTAGTTAATAAACGTGGCAGTACTTGTACTAGTAAACCTGGTAATGCTTTAACTTTATCCCCGAGCCCTGAACCTGCAGTTCGGGCCTTTTCTTCCGTTTCTAATGCTGTCCAATCTATCTTTTGGTCCCCCACTTCCCACTCTTTTTCTTTCAGTTTTTCATAAATGCCAGCAGGCAAGAGCACCTTTAATATCGTCATAATATCAGGATAGGTGTACTCTCCCATCAGTAACATGTCCTTAATTTCTCGGTGGAAACCCGCTGGGTCTTTGTCATGACTGGGTACTACTTTCTTCATTTCTAACAATTCAATTTTTGTTATGGGTGTGTATACAAATACACGGTGAAACTCATTGTCTTCGCCTTTTATTGGGTGCACTTCTCGTAAGGGATTTTGTCTATCCATATAATACGGCGTTCTTTCTTTGCGGGGCAGCGAGAAAGAATCCGGACTTACAAAAAGGACATACTGTTTACGTGACACTAATATTTCTTTAATTAACTTGTTACTAGAACCTCTCCATCTGTTCGCGAGTAGTTCCGTTAATATATCAGGTAAAGGACCAGGGTCAGCATGTTGGCTCTTATATAATATAAGGAGTTGCTGAACCATATAGATTCCAGCTAAACGTTGTTCATCTGCACTGAGGTTAAAAAACGTGTGTGCTACGGTCTCATCACCGTATTTTTCAGGACTGTCAATCCAGTGAACGGCTGATCTGGCTAATTCTTGCTCATCCATGGAATCGAGGAGGTGGTAACCCCTTCGTTCTCGTAGTATTTTATCTGCGGCTTGAAACAAATGTTCAGGAGACTTCAGATTTATTACAGGCGTCGGATACGTTCTGCTATTATTTGGACATACAGAGTGTATGGGATCAGAAAAGCATCTAGTATTATTACAGGATCTTCCTCTGCCTACGTAGGCTATGGTCTCTGACTGTCTTGCGGAATTCCCTGATTCGGACACTTCATCTTGCTCGAACTCGTCTGTTTCCAATCTTTCTTCATGAATACGTTCTATTTCTTTACGGATTTTTCGGCACATGGCTATTATACAGTTTTGCTTATCGTGTCTCCCTTCTGATATATTCTGGCTCCATCTTGTAAGAATAAGCATTGCATTCGGGTCTACCCCCGGTCGGTCTTGATTTCTGATCATACAGTTTATGAGGAAACGTAACAGTTCCCCCTGTATCTCTACTTTCTGGAATTCCATAGCTCTGTTAATACATTCTGGGTCTCGCCCTGTTTGGACAAAATGATATATTTTATCTAGATGCGTAGTCATTCCTGGTAACCTCGCTAAATACTCTGCGGCTCGTCTGATACGTAATGATGCCAGGACCATTTCGTCCTCTTTACCGACCACCGGGTCATATCTACAATCTATAAGGAGTTCCTTAAGCGTACGTTCACTTACGAATTTGGGTGTACGTGAATGCGCTGACTCTTGAAAAACAAGTTTATTTATTCTAGGTGGCGTAAAAGTATTGCTAGCACCTCCCGTGGCCCCATCTGGGGCGTCGGGTGTGAATGGATTCGTCGAACGTGACACAGCAACTATAGGTGTCGATACCACTGTAGAATCGATTGCGGGGACAGATGCGGAAACAGATGTGCTTGCCGGAGCTTGTGTCGGGACTTGCTGTTGCACGGGGACAGATACCTGATCCTGACGTTGAACCCCTCCACCAGACGGTCTATGTGGTGCGGGGTTAGCATACTCGGGAGCTGCGTCATCTAGATATGAGGAAAGAAAAACATCTTCTGCGGTTCTGGGATGCCCTTTAGGATGTACCTTAATTGGAAATAATGGTGGCAAGTCTTTTGGCATCTCTGGAACAGCCTTAGGTAGTCCTTCGGCTAGAAGGGGATACATACCATTCATAAGAGCATTTCTTTGTCTATCTACTTGTTCTGATTTCACTCGGATACCTTCCTCAATTAATAGATTTTCTTGAACTTTCTTTGAACTTTCTTTACTCCTCTCTTCTTGTCTACGTGCTTTTTCTGTACGTCTATGAGATTCTTTACGCCATAACTCAACAGCGTCTTTCTGTGACTGTCTGACTTTTCTTTTCCATAACTCTTCCTCCACTTTCATGATGCACTCTGCATCCCAGGTTCCCGCTGCGGGCCACCTTTGACTTTCTGGCAATCCCTTGGTATAATCTACCCATAAATCAAGAAATAATATGGCATCTAAGCCATGCTTGTGATACATAAAATGCCCTGGAGTGTCCCTAGGAGGAATAGGAACTGCTTCTTCAAGCACCCCTTTTCTGGTAGTAATCTGTCTTAACTTCGAGAAGAGCGGCATATTGACAACTGATCTGATACTTACTCTTGAACTCACTTAATACGAAAAACCACAATAATGAACAGTGAACAATGAACAATCATTCATACCACAATATGCAAGACATTTGAACACTTTAAACATTAAACATTAAACATTTAAAAAAAAATGACCGACAATGATGACAGTCTGCATAACTAATCACCAAGCTGAATTCTTGACAATAACTGAATACTTCGGAATACTTGATATACTGCTAAACAGTACATATACACTGCTAAACAGTGCAGACCGGATTTGTGTACCCAAATCCGTCTTGACCGGCACAACCTATGTGCGCGTCAACACGCCTCCCCGGCGATGGTACTCACCGAGTAGCTCCTTGAAACGGAAGGCCTCAGAGAATGGACGGGACTCGATGACTGCGGACAGCGGACCCTCTGGACATCGGGATTTCGAAAACCTGGTGGGCCTCTGTATACCTCGGATCTTGCTCTCTCAGCTAGGCTCTGGTCGGGATACTTCGCACTTCTCACCGCCTCGTCTGGGTTGATCGCAGCCTCAGTCGCCCCCGCTTGACCGGAGGGAGCTACAGGAAATCCTGCTGGTACGTGTTATGGTCCGTCCAGCTGTGGCAGGAGACCGGGCCTGCAACGCACCGCCGGCGCGTGAGATGAGAAAGTGTCCCTATTCGGGCGCCATTATGTGGTAAATATTCTTTTACCTAGACTGAATTTCATACGGAATCTAAAATAAAGTAAAATAGCTCAGAATAATAAGAGGCAGAATCCGTGGTATAAGAGGTTTTCTGAATGGGCTTTATTCCAAAATGGCCGACTCGAGTGGCGGCCTTCAGGTTCCGTCACCACGAGGGTTCAGGAAGTGAAGTACAATACTTTATTGACAAGAAGTAACTTTTATAGGTCATACATTACAATGAAACGAATGTAGAAGGCGTAACAATTGATAAGAGAAATGACATAGTAAATATGTAATCGAAACTAGGCGTAATAAGGAGCAAAAAGAAACATGATTGGCTCTGATTATCATACATAGGTGGATCTATAAGATAATACTTAACATAGATGCGCGCGCAGCAGCATGACGTGTAATTGACGTGCAACTAGGGGGTGAAGGGGACTTGACATTTAGCTCTACATGTGGAGACGAGAAGTCTGGGGGGTCAAGTCAACCTAATCCCAAATCATATCTGACATCCTATGTTTAGAGAACTATGTTATCCACAAGGAAGGACTCTCGGACAGAATCTATTCTATACTGACTGTGCGTGTGTGTACAAGCGTCTAAGTGTCTACACTGAATGCGAGAGGATGGGAATATTCCATGGTGACAGGGCTATGAATTACTTGCATGAGGACGGAAAGGCCGAGTCCTTTGCTTGGGAGCTAAAGGAAATGTTTACCTAAATCACTAGACAGGAATGCATCGGCTGAAAAGCAAAGTAGATAATTCGAAGGTGAAATACAGCTTCTTGGCAGGCAGGCGAAACTGGCCGAGGCAGGCACCGTTAGCTGCACAGGGAGTAGGACAAAGTTCATGGATACAGATGCGAGCTCAAGCTGAAGCTGTCAGAGACAGAGAGAGGGAAAGGCTTTGAGGACAGAATCGGGCCTACTTGCCTGAACTGTAAAAATGGAGTAACTTAGCCATATAAAGTCGGTGGCCTTTCATACTTAGGAATCGAATATCCAGCCCATTGATGGCGGATCTGACAGAGAACATGTTGACGGTGGACGCACATATGTTTGCGTCTTGGAAACTGGAACTGGAGGGAACATACATGTACTTGTGACATGCACATAGAACCGTTGGGGTCCAAGATAGGGGACATAACTGATCAGGAAAATCCACATTTCCACAAAACGGAAAGGGTGAACCAGGAATTGGAGCAATATTTACGATTGTTCTTGCTGAAACAGGAGGGAGAATGGCCGGACTACTTGTGGACAGCAGAATTCGCTCATAATAACGCAAAGAATGTGTCCACTGGATATTCCCCGTTCTACTTAAATTATGGTAGACATCCAAATTCCGCAGTACAAGATGTGGAGCTCACAGTCCCAGCAGCCAAGGATTTGGTAGCTCATTTAAAGTCAGTGCATGAAGAAGCATCAAAGAATCTAGTACAGGCTAAGGAAAAGTATAAGAAATACGCAGATAAGAAAAGAAAGAAACTCCCTCCACTAGGAATTGGAGATAAAGTCTGGTTGAATACAAAAAATTTAAGGCTAAAAGGGAACCGAAAATTTCAGCCACGATTTATCGGCCCTTACCCAATTGCAGAGCAGATTTGTCCAGTGACCTATAAATTGACCTTACCCTCCCAATTCAAAATTCACCCAGTATTTCATGTTTCCCTTTTGAAGAAGGCAGTTTCTGATTTGAGAAAAGAACCAATTCCAAAACCAATTCAGCTAGATACAGGAGTAGAGTTTGAGGTGAAAGAAATTCTGGACTCAAAATTAGTCAGAGGTAAACTGTACTATTTGGTAGATTGGAAAGGCTACGGTCTAGAGGAGCGGTCTTGGGAATCAGATTCAGATGTTCATGCTCCAAGGCTAATAAAACTTTTTTATCAGCGCAATCCAACCAAGCCCAGAGTGGAAGGACCATCCTTGGTGGGGGGTACTGTCAGGATCCCTAATGTGAATTCCAAAAAGAAGCGCAAGGAATTAAGTGCTATGAGCGCTTCAGTCTTGAATGGGTTTCAATGGTCGAGTTTGTGGCATGCCCGCATTTCCAAGATGGCCGCGCAGACGCTGGGGTCGGCGGTCTAGTTGCTAACAGATCTAGAGGGAGACGATGTGACGCGCGCGCGCCTGAGGTAGTGCGCACTTCACCAAGACTTTTCCTCAGAGAAGACGTGTTCGAGAGAGTTCCCAGTTCTGAAGAGAATACCTTGTCTAAGAAGTTTTCCAGAGTGACGCAAGAGAGTTGTGTCGATACTTACCGAAGAGAACAGAAAAAGCCGCAGAGTCCGTAGAGGCAACTTACTGAGAGTAGAGTTCGGAGTTTTTCTTCGTCGCTCCAGGAAACTAGATACGACGTCTGCAGCACCTGAAGAGAAGACAGAAGAAAGCTAAATGAATTTCTGATAGATTATTTAAGGTCACATTAAAATGATAAGTAGTGTTGGGTGACGCAATAAGAAAAGACTTACCAGGGAAAGCAGAGATCAGCATACCGAGCCCTGAAAAGAAAAGAAGTATATTGTAGTATATACTGAAGAGGTTACTAAGGGAAAAAATATAAAAGACAATAAGAACAGTCAACTAGGAAAGTAAGGAGAAAGACTTACCTGAGCTAAAACAGTTCGCAGTAACCCAAGTAGAGGAAGCAACTGGAGAAGTCAAGGCACAAAAGAATCATCTAGAAGACTACAGTTATTAGCATAGCTAGAAGCAAGAAAAGAAAGAAGCGAAACCACGAGAAGAAAGATTGATGGTAGGTCAAAAGAGAAAGAGTTAAAAGATATTAAGACTATAAGATAAATAGGCATAATAAAAACGAATATATGTTTTACAGATAATTAGTGACATCAAAAACAAGAAAGAAGAAAAGGCAGAGTTGAACAAGAAGAGAGGCACAGAGTTCAGGATACTGGGTAGGTAGAAAACACCATTAGAGAAGAGAAGAAAAGAGACAGAATAGAGTAGAGGAGGAATAATAATAATGTTGTGTGCTTAGTTACCTCAGGAATCTTCAGTAGCAGAGTGATAGCTGAAGAAGAATTCCAGATAGGAAAACCAGAAGGTCCAGAACCAGTCTCTTCTCTCGTTTGTTATTTTATCCAATTTCCCCCTTCCCCCTTGCTGATCAGTTAGAGCCAAAGACATTTCTTGGGGCTGAGTGATTAGTAGTGGGAGTCGGGAAGCTAGCAGCTTCTGTTCCTGTGCAAGACAACGGCAACCAGCGGGAAGCTGAAGGTGAGCCTTGACAACGAGTGAAAAGTCCAGCTAACTATAACGCCCCTGAAACCTATGGTTTTTTCAGTAAATTTCTAAGGTTTTTTAAATGCTAATTCCTAACTATAACGTGCCTGAAACCTATGGTTTTGTCAGTGAATTTCAAAGGTTTTTTAAATGCTAATTTCTAACTATGCCTACAGAGATAGGTCATGTGAAGAAAAAAGAAAAAACGCACAGAAAGAAAAAAAAGAAATGCAGAAAGAAGCAACAGAAGTCCTCAAAGACGGAGAAAAGTGCAGGAAGAAGGATAACGTGCAGGAAGAACAAACAGAAGAGCAGAAAGAAGCTGTGTTGCAAAATCATCCTGTACCCTCAACTTTTTCAGACGGATACTGGTGGTAACTGAGTCTGACTAACCAGTCCTAGAGCCAGTGCTATGTTAAAAGACACTCAGAATACAGTGAAAACACCTACATACACTAGGGAACACTATGCGTTGGGGTCCCCCTGTGATCAGCATGACCTCCTCTGTAAGCCCCTAGTATATATTAGGGCAGGGGATTAAAACTACCTGTTAAAACGCGCCACAGGGCGTGTTTGCACACGTCACCTCAGGCCCTGTCCCCTCACTTCCCCACTGTGTAAACACGCCCTGTGGCCGTTTTAAGTTGGCAGATTAAGTTCCCTTGAATCCTGAGGGTCCCTAGGGTCCAACTAGACCACTAGGTACCTCCAGTAAGCGCCACAGAGCTGCGTTGCAGAGAGATGTAAAAAGGGGCACGGCCTAGACCACCTCTCTGCAACGCAGCGCAGCGCAGTGGCGCTTACTGGAAGCACCTGGTGGGCTAATTGGCCCGCAGGGTCCCTCAGGATTGAAGGGGAATTATTTCCCCAACTTAAAATGCACCACAGGGATTGTTTGCACACGTTAACTCAGGCCCCGTCCCCTCCCTTCACCACTGTGTAAATACGCCCTGTGGCCATTTTTAGTTGGGAGATTACGTTCATTTGAATCCTGAGGGTCCCTAGGGTCCAACTAGCCCACTAGGTACCTCCAGTAAGCGCCACAGAGCTGCGTTGCAGAGAGGTGTAAAAAGTGGCACGGCCTGGACCACCTCTCTGCAACGCAGCTCAGTGGCACTTACTGGAAGCACCTGGTGGGCTAGTTAGCCCCCAGGGGCCCTCAGGATTGAAGGGGAATTATTTCCCCAACTTAAAACGCGCCATAGGGCGTGTTTGCACACGTCACCTCAGGCCCCGTCCCCTCCCTTCCCCACTGTGTAAACACGCCCTCTGGCCATTTTTTAAGTTGGGAGATTAAGTCCCCTTGAATCCTGAGGATTCCTAGGGGCAAAATAGCCCACTAGGTACATCCAGTAAGCGCCATTGCAGAGAGGTGTAAAAAGGGGCATGGCCTGCACCACCTCTCTGCAACGCAGAGTAGTGGCGCTTACTGGAAGCACCTGGTGGGCTAGTTGGCCCCCAGGGTCCCTCAGGATTGAAAGGGAATTATTTCCCCAACTTAAAACGCGCCACAGGGCGTGTTTGCACACGTCATCTCAGGCCCCGTCCCCTCCCTTCACCACTGTGTAAACGCGCCCTGTGGCCATTCTAAATTGAGAGATTAGGTCCCCTTGAATCCTAAGGGTCCATAGGGTCAAACTAGCCCACTAGGTACCTCCAGTAAGCGCCACAGAGCTGCGTTGCATAGAGGTGTAAAAAGGGGCGTGGCCTCAGAACACCTGTCTGAAACGCAGCTCCCTGGCGCATACTGGAGATTCCTGTTGGGCTAGTTGGCCCTCAGGGACCCTCAGTATTGAAGGGGAATTAATTCCCCAACTTACAACTGGCCAGGGGGTGCGTTTGCAGAGTGCTGCAAGGAGGGGGAGTGGCCTCTGGCGCGATGCTGGTCTTTTATTTATTTTATGTTTTTTAAGAAGGAGGGCTGTGTGGCCCCCCTTCTTTTTCTAATTTACTGGCCCTAGGGACCCCATCCCCCAGGGCCTGCACCCTAATTTTTTTTGTTGAAAAAAATAAATTTGGCCCTCCCAAGGCCTTAGTCGGCCCCGGGGACCCCATCCCCCAGGCCGGCCTTTGTTTTTTATTATTTTAAAAAATATATATATATTTATAGAAAAACCTAGGACATGCTGGACAAACCGTATGTACCTATCACCATGAAGATTTGCGTGATATTCATTAAAAGGCGACTATGCATAGAATGAATCCACATGGAATGTATTTACACTGCTAGTGAAGCTCTGAGGTGTCTGACGCCCTACTGTGCCTAATCCCGACTCCCCCGCTGGTGGGTACTCTCCAAGTAGACACCCTTGTTGTTTATTTATACAAACATGGGTAGCTATTGACGGGCACATTTAATATACACGCACACCAAGCCATTCAAAGGGGATTCGACAAAAATTCGACCAAACTATGCAAGAAACCCCCCTCACGGTTAATAAAACACACATCCACCGCCGGATGTGTAATACTTTTTATTTTACTCTCTGGAAAGGAGACAAACCTCACTTGAGAGTCACAGCGTGCTCCTGGCTGAGCCCAACGCTGTGTTACACCCACCAGTGCCTGCCGAGTGCCTCACACCTCTGTGTTGTATTCCACCAGCTAGTGCGTATGCTATGACACTCTTTAGCCCATGTGCACTGTAACAGCACCCCGTGAATATGTCATGCCACACTTGCCTTTGCACGGGTTATATTGCCCCATCTAATGTGCCTTCTTCGATGCCTATGTCATAACGCACAGCGCTACGCCAAACATGTTACAATCTGGGATCCATATCTTTGTCACAGTGCATATGCAACGTTACACTCCCCAGCACATATTTTATATTACAACTTTAGAGACTAGTTAGGTTACACAACACTGCCCTGTGCATATTACACTCAAAGGCGCATATCGCATAGCACGCGCTAGTGCCTGTGCTGTCTCGCGCTCTTCAATGAACATGTCATTGCGCACAATGTATTGCATAATATATTTCACGCCCGGTTCATCTTTTATCACAGTTTTTGGTGCATAGTTTTTTCCCATATACTATATCTAGTTTTCATTTTCAATCGTGCTCTCAGGACTATGTTCTATATAACACTGCGTCCACCTACCTTTTTCACGGGCATTACATTTTGCGATGGGGGGTGGAGGGTCAGGGGGTGTTTCTGCCAAGTGAGCCCAGAGTCACAGTCACAAACGTCCTCTTCTTCCTGAATAAAAGTGAGATTATGCTGCATACTTGTTCATATTTTAAGTAGTTCACACAGACACATATTTTAAAAACAATAAAGTTCCTAATACCCACCTTCTCTGAACAGTTAGCTTGCTGCCCCATTCACTTCCTCCCTATCCTCTGTTGTCTGAATCCATGGACTAGCCTCCTCCCTCCTGCCATGCATGGTCTGATGTGCTGCCAATGCCCTCCATTTAGCATGATGTACCAGTCCACTCCTCCTGCCCTCCATTGCCCAATTCTATGGCCCATCATTGACCTCCTGCTGCCCCTATTCTCCTTCCCCCTGCCCTCCGATGTCTTTGTGCATGCCCCTGCTCCATCCTTTTTGCCCACCATGTTCCATGGACCTGCCACTCCTATCTACTCTGAGTGTTCTGTTGAGCTGCCACTCCCCTCCCACCTGCCTAGCATTGTCAGATGACTGTAACCTGTCCCTGCCACCTCCACCCTGCCTGTCCACATGCCATGCCCCTATCCCCTTCCTCCTGTCCTCCATGGTCCATTTTACTGCCACACCCTTCTGCCCTCCCTTGTCTGTTGTGCTGCAATTGCTCCTCCTGCCTGCCCCGCGTGGTCTGTTGTGAGGCCCCTTCCCCTGAACTCTCTTGTCTGTGCCCAGGTCCTGACCCTCCCTTCTATCCTCCATGGTCCTTTGTGCATGCCCCTGCACCCTCCTTCTTGCCCATCATAGCCATCGTGCTGCCACTAACCCTCCCGCTTGCCATGCATGGTCTTCTGTGCTGCCATGGCCCCTCCCACCTTCCCTGTGTGGTCAGCTAGCTGCCCCTGACCCCTCCCACCTTCCCTCCATGGTCTGTGTGTATGCCATCATAGTCTCATTGTTGCTCTCCATGGTGTGTCTTGTTTCTGGTGCCCATCCTGCCTGACCTCCATGGTCATCTTGCTGCTCCTGCCCTGCCCCCTTGCCCCCAGCCCTCTGTTTCCATGTGCAGACCCCTATTCCCTCCCTCCTGGCTTTTCTGTTCCATTGTAATGCCCCTGGTCCGTCCCTCCTGCCCTTTATGGTCTGTTATGCTGCAGCTTTCTCTCCTGTCTGTCCATTATGGTCAGCTAGCTACCATTGCCTCTTTCCCCTCTGTTCTCTGTTGTCCATGTGCATGGTCCTGTCCCCTCCCTATTGCTTTCTATGGATTGTTGTGCTGCACTCCCGTCCCACATGCGCTGATGGTGTATTGTGCTGCTGCAAACCCTGATGCCTGCCCTGTAGGGTCAGTTTGGTGCACCTCTCCATGTCCCTCCTGTCCTCTGTTATCTGAGTCCATGTCCCTACCCCAATTCCTCCTGCCTACCATGATCCAATGTACCATACTTGCGAACATTTTGAACTTGGTAAGAGGGAGATATTGAAAAAAAACTGGGGTATTGATTTTCCCCTTTGAGAAAGAGGAGATTGTAGATAGGAGACAGATCAAATAAAGTCCATTTGAGCTTAAAAACATTGGACGTTTCGTGACTGAAACGGGTCTGTTGGCATGTACTGTTGTACTACCACTGCCTCTTCCTTCTGCCCACAATGGTCTATTATATTGCCACAGCCTCTCTTGCCAGTCCTGTATTGTTGGTTTGTTGCCCCTGCCCCCCTATCCACTGCCCTCCATAGTCTGTTGTGCTGCCACTGCCCTTCCTGCCTGCCCAGTGTTGTCAAATTGTTGCATCTGCACTCTCCTACCTGCCTTCAATTTTCAGAGTCCGTGCCCCTGGCCACTGCCTCTCAACAGTATCCCAATGAACAACTAGATTGCTAACATTATATATTTATTACAAAAGTGTGGAACGCCTGACGTCATCTTGATGTAATCAAAACAGTAATACCTAGAGTATTTCCTTTAGAAATTACATATATGAGAGGGTCTTATTTGCATCACAATTATGGTTAGTGCTCTAAAAAATTAAAATGAGGACATATTTTCTGAGTTTTCAAATAGCGACAAAGAACTTTTACATTATTTGTAATCTTTATGTTTTTTTATTGGATATTGGATATTGGATAGGTATTTATAGAGCGCTAACGTTCGCTCCCAAGGGAGCATCTTGGCGCTGTAAAACCTAGGACCAGATCACCGGGGGGGAGTTGGAGGACTAGATCGCTGCTTTAGTCCAGTCATCGGAGAGGTTGAAAATCCACGTTTTGAGGAGCTTCCTGAAAGGCTTCTCCTGCGTCTGAAGTCTAAGATGCCTTGGCATACTGTTCCAGGCTCTGATGGCAAGGAAACTGAGTGTTTTTCCACCCTTAGTCTTCAGGTTGAATTTGGGGGGAGTCATGAGATTTTCTTGCGAGGATCTGAGAGTGCGACCCGGGGAATAGTGAGGGAAGCGTCTCGACAGGTAGGCTGGGCCGGATTTGTTGAAGGCTCGGAAGGCAACAATGAGAATTTTGAAGAGTATTCTCTTGTGCAAGGGGAGCCAATGTAAGGATTTGAGGGCAGCCGAAATAGAAGATTTGCGTGGCAGTTTGAGGACGAGCCGAGCAGCAGTGTGCAGGACACTCTGTAGTTTCAGTCGGGTGGATTTTTTGGTCCCTGCCAGGAGGCCATTACAGTAGTCTACTCGGGAGAGTATGAGAGCTACCGCAATGGTCTTTCTGGAATCGAGCGGGAGAAAGTCAAAGAACTTTCGCATGGACTTAATAATTCCGAAGCATTTACCTGCTACGGTTGCGACGTGGGAGTCAAAAGAGAGATCGGAGTCGAAAATGACTCCGAGGTTTCTGGCCGATGATACTGTCTGCGGTGGGGCGGCAGAGTTTTCGGGCCACCACAGGGCTGGAATAAAAGAAGCATTCTTTCCAATGGGCAAGATTTCGGTTTTATTGGAGTTGCAGCGGAGGTGGTTGGCGTCCATCCATTGAAAGACCGCTGTAAGGCAGTGCTTGAGATTAAGTTCGGCCGTGTTTGAATTGTCGTCGAGAGGGATGACAAGCTGAGTATCGTCGGCATAAGACGTGACAGTTATGCCGATCGATTCTATGAGAGTAAGCAGGGGGATGAGATATATATTAAAAAGAAGGGGACTAAGAATGGAGCCCTGGGGAACTCCACAGAAGATCTTTTTCTCTTTCGATTGGAAAGGGCCCAGTGAAACAGTTTGGAACCTGTCACTGAGGAAGGAACTGATCCAGGCAAGGGCCGAGTTGGTTACGCCGATGTCCATAAGCCTGTTAAGCAGAATGGAGTGGGCAATAGTATCGAAGGCCGCCGTGAGGTCAAGAAGGATCAAAATGGCCTTCTTCCTTTGATCTTGGAGACCTTTGATGGTATCGGTCAGCTCGATCAGGGCGGTCTCGGTAGAATGTTTAGACCGGAAACCGGATTGCTGGGGGTGGAGTTGGTTGTGGGCATCAAGAAAGGACTTGAGCTCCTTGTGGACTAGTTGTGCTGTTATTTTGCCCAGCGCAGGTAACAGGGTGATGGGACGAAGGTTGGTTAAATCAGAGGGGGGTTTGTTTGCCTTTTTCATAAGGGGTTTCACCACACCCTTTTTCCAAGAAAGAGGAACAGAGCCAGTTTTGAGGGAGAAGTTGACTATTTCATTGATGATGGGGTTAATTTCATCAATGATAGTGTGGAGGATCTTGGGGGGACAGGGGTCAGAAGGTGAGCCAGATTTGCATGAGAGAATCGCTTCTCTGGTCTGGGTCAGGGTCACCGGGGTAAAGTGTTCGAGACTGTTAGCGGTCGGACGAGATTGGTCTCGCTCCATGATTGAGTACACCGGAGGGGGGGGGGGGAAGGTTTGGTGGATAGAGCTGATTTTTTTTTTTTATCCAGTTGACCACTTGATTAAATGTTGCACCTAGGGGAGATGATGTGGTGTTACTTCCAGAGCTGCAGACTTTGCAACTGGGGAACCAGGTTGGAGTTTCTGCTTCAGCTCAACATTCTGTGATTCTGGTCAAATCACTTAATCTCCCCATGTCTACAACCAAAATGAATTTGATCTTGTGTGATGTAACTAATGCTCATGTAAAGCACTCCAATACCTGACAAGCCTGCACTATATAAAACTGCAAATACACAAAAAATAAGTGTTTTGCACACTTCTGTCATTGGGCTACATGTGGGCTACATCTGGGTGATATTTGTGCTGCATTTGGGCTCTTTTGTCTCTGGTGGCCATCTTGGGAGATTTATTTGTTATGAAGTTTCCTAATTTCCTCATTTACTGCAGTCTCCTCAGTAGGAAATGCTTTCAGTTTTTTACTTTGATTCCATCAAGAAGGTATTCAGATATGTCTCACATTTGCCATGAATTCTGAATGTTAGCACTCTAGTTGCTCATTAGATCACTGTAGTAAAGCTACTGCTCACCACGGAAGTCTGCTGCTGGTATTAAAAGTGCATTTTTTAGTCTGCATATCAGAATTTTTAATGAAATAGCAGAGGATTTAAGAAGTCACCAAAATGTGCCCTAATTTTTCTTTCTTCAGCACTAATGATAATTTCTATGGCAAAATGAACCCCCTCATTGTGTTCCTTTTTAAATTAAATGTTTTAAGTGTTACCAGTTTATTCCAATCAAGATGGCTTCAGGTGTGCCATACTTTTGTCATAAGGAAGCCAGTAAGCGCACTAGTTGTTCTTAAGAACACTCTGGGTCATTCTGTCATTGGGCTATACTTGGGCTACATCTGGGTGATATTTGGCCTTCATTTGGGCTCTTTTGTCTCTGGTGGCCATCTTGAGAGATTTATTTGTTATGAAGTTTCCTAATTTCCTCATTTACTGCAGTCTCCTCAGTGGGAATACTGATGAGACTGCAGTCTGCTGCTGGTATTCAAAGTGCATGTTTCAGTCTGCATGTCAGAATTTATTTATGAAATAGAAGAGGATTTGAGAAGTCAAAATGTACCCTAATTTTTCTTTCTGCAGCACTAATCATAATTTCTATTGCAAAATGAACCCCCTCATTTTGTTCGTTTGTAAATTAAATGTTTTAAGTGTTACCACTTTATTCCAATCAAGATGGCTTCAGGTGTGCCATACTTTTGTCATAAGTAAGACTGTTAGCGCTCTAGTTGTTCGTTAGAACACTCTGGGACATTCTGTCAGTGGGCTATACTTGGGCTACATCTGGGTGATATTTGGGCTACATTTGGGCTCTTTTGTCTCTGGTGGCCATTTTGGGAGACTTATTTGTTATGATGTTTCCTAATTTCCTCATTTACTACAGTCTCCTCAGTAGGAAATACTTTCAGTTTTTTACTTTGATTCCATCAAGAAGGCATTCAGATGTGTCACACATTTGCCATAAATTCAGAATGTTAGCACTCTAGTTGCTTATTAGATCACTGTAGTAAAGCTACTGCTCACCAGGGAAGTCTGCTGCTGGTATTGAAAGTGCATGTTTCTGTCTGCATGTCAGAATGTTTTAATGAAATAGAAGAGGATTTGAGAAGTCACTCAAAATGTGCCCTAATTTTTCTTTCTGCAGCACTAATCATACTTTCCATGGCAAAATGAACCCCCTCATTTTGTTCCTTTTTAAATTAAATGTTTTAAGAGTTACCACTTTATTCCAACCAAGATGGCTTCAGGTGTGCCATACGTTTGTCATAAGTAGGACTGTTAGCGCTCCAGTTGTTCTTTAGAACACTCTGGGAAGCTGCAGTAGAACACAAAGGAATCAACTGACAGTCTCTGCCCTTGTTGGATGTACATGTTTTACTGAGAATGTCAGACTTCATTCTCACATGACTGAGAAAGATAATGTGAATTTACAGTTTAGCTTATAGATCACCTTCCAAACCTCTGTGGGAAAAGCATGAGAAAAGAGTTTTCTCTCAAACATTATTCATGATATCACAGCAGAAGGCTTTTTCACATGGTAAAATCACCTTAGAACACACCACAATTCCTAAAATGAGTATGGTACACACCACAATTCCTAAAATGAGTATGGTAATGTAACTAAAGTCTTAAAACCTTCTATTAACTGCAAAGCTTTTTAATGAGGTGCTATTATGTATATTGGTCCCAAGATGGCTGCCAACACTTCTTGGATGAAGTGCTGACAGCCAATCAGATCTCACGATGAGATGTGTGGTTAGGCTCCGCCCAGATATATATCTGATTTTACTTTTGATTTTCTCAGGAACTACTGAACGGATTTACACCATTTAAGCAAAAGGCACGAGTCTGAACTGAGGACTACCTCTTTGCCAAATTTGGTGTAATTCCGTTCAGCACTTCAGGCTGTAGCTGCGTCAACAGGTCCTATGGGAAAATGCATGGGGAAAACGCGTTTTGAGACCCCCCTTTTTTCTCGGCCCCCGCTTGACGAATCACCGTGAACTTTTCAGGATAGGAGCGGACCGGAGCTGGCCAAAAGTTTGGAAAATTTCGCCAAGATTCATCAATCGACGCCAACGTTATTCCTAATAGAATGTTGCGGATTTCCTATGGAAAATAGGTCCTAACTATAACTACCTACTGGCGACTGCCAGTAGGTAATATATATATATATACATACACATATATATATGTGAATGTATGACGTTACTACGCCACTATTACCCCGCAGTAGTTTATAACGCGGACGTTACATCGTCTGTGTTGTTACCACGCATGGCTTTACATCGCAAGTCGTAAATCCAACACATCCCCTGGTGTTGCGCGCCATCTAGCGCATGTTGTTGAAACGACTTGCGATGTAATGCCATGCGTGGTAACAACGCGGACGATGTCACTTCCGCATTGTAACCTACCTGCGTGGTATTACCAGCGTTGTAAACGCTGTTTTCCTATATATGTATATATATATATATGTACAAATTATAAAAAACACTGTAATACACTATATTTCACAAATATAGTTTAATTCAACGCTTTTAGATCAAAATGTTTACAGAGTACCAAGGACCCATAAAGTCCTATTTCCTGATGTAAGTTTGTGATAAATTGATGTACACCTTTTCAAATCTTTGATGCTAACTCTTACATCTAGGAAATCTAGTACTTCATCACTGATCGTAGCTGTGAAATGTAAGTTGAGGTCATTACTATTGATGTCATGTACAAATGTCAGCACCTCCTCTCTGGACCATTTCCAGATCAAAAATAGAGAGTCCCCAGTCTGTAGCTTTTCCAGTTTTTCTTCAACATTTAGTAAAATACTTCCATGAATGTGGCGTAGCTTTGTGTCATTATCCGGTGACTACGTTGTGGAATGATGGACTGTGCTGCTCTCATGGGCACCTGTAATATACTTGTGGAGAAATGTTATGTCCTTTGGCCACATGGGACTGTTGAGACATGGCAAGCTGGTGATGTTTACTGAGTAATGTAACCTTGTTTATCATAATTATTGCAATATAGAAAGAGAATTTCTATTCATTCATTATTACATGCACATATTGCAAAACCCATAATGATATATTCACATCAGCACCCTATAGAACAAATTGCATTCCCCCATAGAGCATGTACCACCAAAAGTTTGCAGTCTCCTAATATGATAGGACTCGCAGGATGCCATGGACAGGGATGATCACACAGACTGAAACACACATTGGGTTCCAAGCCTCATTCCTGAGGCCACTGTCATAGCACACGTGTAGAAATTGGGTTACTGGTTGAGGGGGTGAAACCCTACTCAAGCAGCAACCACAATTCTTGTCAGGGTGAAGCCACAAGCAAAACCAAAATTAACCTGTGCTTAAATCTCTAGTAGCGTAGCTAAAAGCTGTTAGGCTTAATTTAGAGGCAATGTGTAAAGAATTCATGCAACACTTCCAACAGTAATAAATCCCCCACAAATTTAGAAAGATAGTGCAAAATTTAATAAATTATTTGAAACCAAATCAACAAAAATCCAATCAGTAGAACCGTAGATATGCAGTCTTTCAAGGATTTAAGTAAAATTAGTGACTAAATCCACAAAGTGCCAACTGTAATTATCCGGTCATACAGGACTGGGGCAAAGTCACAAGTTCAGGCTGACAGCGATGACATGCGGGCCAGATACAGGGACCAAGTTATTCCCACTGAACAGTGGACCTTAAATCCTGGATAACAAGCGGTGCAAGATCCCGTGTTGAGGATGCGTGGCGGATCCCATGAAGTAGCAGGACTGTGATTCAAGATCCTATGGTGTCATCGGGGATGCTGTTGAAGATGGGCTTTTGTGTCACACTGCATCAGTTCTGCCCAAAAGCCAGCAGCTGGGCTGGCAGAGCACCTACAGGCCCACCTCCAAGAGTCCAGGACTGCAGTGGCACCACTTGGGGGAGCAGGACTCACAGCAGACTGAGTCCAGGTGGTGGGTACAAGGTACATCACTCCCTGGACACTTGTCCTGGATGGGGGCATACTGTGAATCACTACCCTGGGTGTGAGCTGTCATGGTTGGGGACTGGGACCGCTAGGGAATACAAGTCCCAGAATTCCATAAGGCTGCCCAGCTGAGCCTGCACCTACTTCAGATCAGTGCTACTTAAGGCGCTCAGGAGGCACACTGCATGGGACATGAGAGGGCTGCACCAGCGTGAAACCTGGGCCAAGGGCTGGCCCATCTGTGCCAGTCAGTGACAGGAAGAGGCAAGGCAGGGCCACCCTCCTTGGCCCTTCATACTTTTCAGTGTTTTCGTGCCCTGAAAGGGTAATTCATCAGTACCAGTATATTTTAGTTGACTATTAAATGGATGTGGGTATATGGACGGAGGACAGCAAGTGCATCCCAACATCGTTTGTTTAAGTAACTAGACTTGAAAAGGCCCAACTTCTAACTTTTGACTTTCAGAAAATTTACTGGTTACTGCTTACCAGACCATGTGTGTGTGTGTTCATTTTTTTTCCCCCTTGAACCTTACATCCTAGATTTAACTACATTCGAGGGGGTTGCCTCCACAAGTGATAGTGCATAGCTTCTTGTTTTTGTCAAAGAGAATGGTTAAGAGAAAAGCGAATGAAAATCTGGCAGAGATGGGGGGGGGGCAGGAACTTACCCAACACTTGGCAGAGAACTGCTCTATAGACCAAGTTGATGAATTGATTGAGGAGGTCGAGGGTTTGCTTCCCCTTAAAGATAAAGGTATTTTGAGTGGGAGGGGGGAGAGAAGATCAACAGCAAAAGGCATTAAGTCGTATTTTAAAAACACAGAAAAGAGAAATGTTACATATAGCTCACACAGGGGAATTCAGTCTAATATCAACCCGGCTATAGGGGCTGAACCAGAGGTACCCCAGATAACCCCTCTAATGAGCAGGAGAGTACCTCCCCCTCCGTAATAGTCAACATTGAGTGCTCAAACCGTTATGTTGTGCTGGGGCCATCTGAAGACAAACAGCACACATACACCAGCCTTCCTGGGCTTACGCCAGATGGCACTAAGGATGGAGAACTTACTGTCCTTTTGCAGTTGGACCACGTACGGGATGAAATTAAGAGCCTACATGACCTCATGAGCAGGCTAGATAACGTTTTGAACAAAAAGCTAGATAGCCTCGCAACATTAGTAGATAACATAAATACTATAGCAAAGGGTCCTACTAACCCCCTAACTCTACTAGGACAGTCCCTGCAACAAGCCACTACTCATGGAAAGGCCTTTAGGAGTGCACAAGGAGTTAACATCCCTGGTGGAACAACCCAGCATGCAAGTAAGTCGGCCGAAGCAGGGAATAAGTCAGCCATTTGTACTAAACCCCACAGGATGGGAGAGAAAAAACCCAATAACCTCATAGAGGAATAGCACTGTTGCAGAAGGGAGCACACATAAAAGATGTGAGTCCCCTAACCCAAAGGCTAAACAACATGATATTTACCTAATTAATGTTCCAAAACTGTGACAGGGATCTAGTGAGCTGTGAGAGTCGCTTAATAATAAGACCATTCATTGGATCAGGAAAACCTATGGGTGCAGATCTATCATAATTGAAGATTTAAGACATGCAACTCGTATTAGTAGTTCTGACTCCCACATGGATTGTATATGGCTGACGTGAATTATGACCTTGTAGATGGACTGATTTCTCTCGAACACAGACTCAGGCCCCTGACTAGGGGTGGGCGGAATTTGCGAAATTCACTTTCGCAAATTATCGCGAAAATGTTAAAAATATCCGCAAACACGCGGAAATATCGCGAAGATGCGGACGTTTTTTTCCCGCCCGTTCGCGGTATTTTCTGCGTGGTCGCGGCTCGCCAACTTACCCATGCGGTTGCTCGCGGGCACGGCCATCTTGTTTTCACTTGTCTCGCGGTGCATGATCGCGAGAAGAAAGACGTGATTGCGCGACGAATGACGTTACTGCAGGCGCGAACTGTCGCGAGACAGCGCAAATGGCTACCAACAATCCAACATCTCGTGGAGAGCGCGACCGGATCGGGAAAACTTGACGGTGAATGCGGGGATTCAGGTAAGGCGATCGCGCGCACGCGAGAATGTATTATTTTACAGCGCGAGCAAGCATAAAATTTCAGGTAAAATGCGGATTGCGGAAATTTTGACATTTTCACGCTCTCCGCTGAGCGTCGAAAGTGTCAAATTATCGCAATTTCCGCGAGCGGAACGGAATTTTAGCCCAGGCCTGCCCCTGACAGTGATCCAGCGGATTACCAGCTTGGGTTACTCACACACCATATACTCACCTAGGCCCATAAACATTCATACAAATAAGCTAGTAGTACCGCCGGAGTCAATATAGGTTTTACCTGCAAGATTTTGTTATCTTTACCCAAATCTTACCAATCCAATCTCCTTGACAATAAATATCCTCTGGTCAATTAATCTAGTAGCTAGTAGAGTAGGCAGAAATAACATATAAGGTTTTCTCCAATAATCACAGACTCAAAGAGTTTTAAAAGTTTTATCTAATCAAACATTTGTGAGTCAAGAATCAAATACATGTTAACATCGGGTTCATTCAGGAAAGAAAATCAAGTTTAGTTCAATATAAGTCTCATTAAAATATCGGGATGACAGTACCTGAAGAGGGAGAAAACAGAGAGCAGGTACAAGGACAGATTTCACAGAATTATATTTACCTAAGATGTTAGATGAACCCAACTCCTTGAAGATGAGTCAGGTGGAGTCCACCAGGACAGGTGGAAGACAAAGGATCAGGACGGGTTCAGGATCGGGAAGGTGACCTCTTCTAAGTGAAACGCCAGCGTTGCACCCCTTTCTGAAACTACTCTCCTCGATGTTTCTTCTGCGATTCCCCTTCTAGATGTTTGGATTATCGATTAGTGTTTTGGTCTCTCGAGCAGGGTCTATGGCATCTGCAGGGTCTGAGACAGCGTCTCTGACAGAGTCTGTGGTAGCATCGGTGTCAGGCCTGTGACGGGTCAGTGACATCTAACTAACTAACCTACCTCAATTATACTGTTCTGTGTTCGTGTTCCAGCCCCAAATGTTTCAATATCGTGAAATCCCCTACTTCTGATTGGACAGGGCAAGGAGGTGAGTTCATCACACCATGTTAAATGTAATATTTTACTTTAGGTTCATTGTTTAATCTTCCTTCCCCTTAATGTACTTTCCCAAAGCTTTATTCCCACCCGCATTTCACATTTATGCTCAATACATTGTATGCAAATTTTCTAATTTCTTGTTCCGCTGTCTGGGTCAATGGGTTAAGTTCTCATGTGATTCTTGCCAGCTTGACCTTGGCTGGGTTTCAACGGTGTCATCATAGTTCCTGGCAGGGTTGTGTGCGCAAGCGCATGGGTCAGGTGGGGTAGGGATTTCAGTCACCCTCCGAGGCCCAAATGTGAACTAGTAAGAAAGACATGTTAGAATACGAAAATAAATGAATTCAGTGTATACCACTTATCTCTACTCTATCCCCATTTACTTATATATCTTTCGCAGTAGCAATTTAGTAGAACTTGCAAGGTTTAGTTTAAGCAAAGCATGCGCATTAACATGGGAGTTACAAGCAGCCATTTTAGAAGCTATTGCGCAGCTGCAAAGGTTTCCCTCCAAGCATAGAAAACGTCATACTACGTAGATGCAGTAGACGTATGAGCAGTGAAATTCCCGCGTTTTGTCGGCCATTTTAGGACACTCGGGTTACTGGTTAGTAATACACATAGGCAAGCATCCCCTAGATATGATATATTGTTGTGTAATGCGATATTAGTATCCACATACAGATTGATTACAGTATTATACATTAATTTAGAGTATTGCATCCAAGCAAGTTTCTTATTTACGAAACCTTGCTCCATCAATCCCCTCTCTGGTGGCATGTTATGCCATCACCAATTTCTATTACTAATTCAGATGCCAACTTCAGCACTTTTCCATTTCGATTTTTTCATCAACTCTTTCATTTCTTTCTTTTTCTCTTTTGTGCTGTAAACCCCTTATTCTTTTGTAAAAATCTCCCTTTATTTCTTCCAGCTGTATTTCTTCGTATTTTCTCTTCTTTCCTTTTTCATTCACTTCATACTCCTTTCTTTTCTTTCAACATTTGTGCCAAACTAATAATGTTATTCCCAATATTGGCATTATTATTTGACCTAAAATACCTTTACCTATATTAGAAACCAACTACCTATAGTAGAAATGCTATTTTTTAATTTCTTCCATACACTGTCAACTTCCAGTGGTTTCACATCTTCTAATTTTGTAATATTCTTAATATATCCTCCAATTTCAATGCTTTTATCAGGAATGTAAGTGCAACAATGTTGCGCTTTCAATATTTTACAGACTCCTCCCTCTTTTGCCAATAATATATCAAGAGCAAGTCGATTTAGCAAAACCATAGATCTGATCGCAACCAATTCTGTATTGATCCTTAGGAAACATCCAGCAGTGTCAGTAGATAACCGATCTACCACTGTAGAAAGCTGACAAATTTTGCTTCCAGTGATTCATTTCACATGATACACTTTTGGAATTTTTTTTCCAAAATAGCAACTCCTGTACCAATGATCAGGCTATCTGAAATAAGCTTTATTGCCACATACATAATAAATTCCAGGAAATACTGGATCTGTTCCACCTTTTAGTCTCCATCCCCCAATTACTAAGAAATTATGCTCACATTCACTGGAACCAATAAACGCATTGTTATATTCGGTCTTTAATCTATGGAGGCAGTTCTTCCCTTTCTTTTCAAAGTCCAAGGACATAGCAGCATGAGTCTTGCCAGTTTTATAAATTCCATCTTTCTCAGCCCACTGAGGTATCTGTGGTTTCTGTTCAGAAGCCTTTCTCTGGAAGTCCTGTCTCATTTGCTCAACTAAATTCAAAAATATCTGTTGTTCTTCGTGTAATTTACATGTTAAATTGTGCTTATGTGCTTCAGCTATATCTATTGCTTTCATAGTTAGAAAATATTCACCCATGAATTGTGAGTCTCTAGTACTAAGGACAGGGTTCATATTCTTTCGCATAGGAACTTCGGAAACAATCACGTCTATATTATTATTTTTTTAAGTTCAAGAAAATTTTATTGAATCATACAAAGGTGTCAATACGAAGTACATCCTGAGAACCTCCTGGTAAAAAAAAAAAAATCCAGCATAAAAAAAATTATAAGAATACGAATCAGACTCATAAATGTCAATGTGAGAGATATAAGTAACAATTGAAATCGGAAGACCAGTGAAATATAGGGAAGAAAAAAAAAAAGAAAAAGAAAAAGTAGGAACATTTAGGGGGTCAAGGAGGTTTGGGAACTTCTTGTTGTAAGGGATTTAGCTGAGAAACCTTTTGAGTGTTTACATCAAGAAACAGTATGACAGGTGACCATAAGTCCAAACGTTTCATTGCCAATGTTAGAGGATAAACAAAAGCAGTATCTAACCTGTGGTTGTCCACCAAGCTCTGTATGAAATATTTGTAAAGTCTTTCCAGTTTATAGTGATTTGCTGAAAGGCAACAACTAATAATAGATCAATAATGTTAACATTAAACGTCATGTTTTCCCATACAGGTGAGAGACTTCCTAAGAAAACATTCGTAAAGGAAAAAGGAAACTTAGTATCAAAAATTAAATTGATTTGAGTCCAAACTTGTTTCCAGAAATTACAAACAAAATCACAAGAAAACAACATGTGAAATAAATCGGTCTTTGGAGATAAACATGTCCAGCATACATCAGAGACAGTCGAATAACTTTTGCTTTAAACATGTGGTGATAATAAAAGTCTATTATAAACAAAAAACAGTGTTTGCGTTATATTTGCTGCCCTAGAAGATTTGCATAATTTAGTCCATAAGTTCCCCCAAAGAGGGATTGACCAAGAAGTCTGAAAGTCCTGTTCCCATGCAACCTCAATTTTGGATTTCTGTCCAGGGATTGCTGTATGTTGTAGATAATTATAAATAGTGGAAGCTTTAGATGATTGTTTTAATATGGTAGCTAATTGTGATAAGGAATCAGCGCTACTCGACAAAACTGGAACATTAGATAATTGAGTGTAGGTATTCATTACAGTTTCTTTTAAAAAACTGTATTTAGTGATAAATGAAGGGGGCAAGTTAAAGGTTTGGCTGAGTGAAGAAAAGGGTAAAAAAAATGATTGAGAAAATAACTGGTGGACCCAAATTAGTCCTCTCTGTCTCCAAGTTTTCCAATAAAAAGTTCTATCACGGATAAGCAGGTCTTATTGTACCAAATAGTAGAATTAAGAAAGGAGTCAATAGTATGTTGTTGAGGAGATGATGATGGCCGGAGAAGTTTAGAAGTCAACTTTATTATGGGGGTGGAAAGGGACTGCGGTTTATTTGAAAAGGAGAGATATTCTTGGAAAGAGAAAGGAGATAAGAAGAGATTTTCAACTAAAGTCTACAAAGGGCGATCGACTGTGGGCTCAAGCAACCAAAAGGATTCCTGGCGTAGGAGAAACACTTTCTGATATGCCCTGAAGTTTGGGAAATTGACCCCACCGTCGTCTTTAGACCGCATTCGTCTTTGCAAAGACATTCTAGGTTTTTTGTTATTCCACAAGAAGGAGGAGAGGATTGAATTAATTTTATGAAATAGTTTGACAGGAATCAGGAGTGGTATATTAGATATAGTATATAGAACTATGGGTGTCAACATCATTTCAATAGTATCCAAACCTCCCCACCAAGATACATACAGAGGATGCCATTTAGTAGTGAGGTCTGTGAGCTTTTGGATACATTTATTCAAACAGAGTCTAACTGTGTCAGAAATGCTGGGAGTAATATAAAGTCCTAGATATTTAATATGATTTGGGCTCCATGTAAAATTAGAGGTGCTGTAGTCTGGTTTAAAAGTGTATTTAGTTAAGGGTAGGATTTCGCATTTATCGTTATTCAACTTATAACCAGAAATAAGGGAGTACGCTCGGACTTCAGCCAGAAAGGCGGGAACTGACTCTCTTGGATTAGATAAAAAAAGCAAAATGTCATCAGCATAAGCTGCAAGTTTGATATGAGAGTCAGTCGTCATAAAACCATGTATACGTGAATTCTGTCGAAGTTTGGAGAGAAAAGGTTCTAAGGCCAAGGTAAACAGGAAAGGAGATAAGGGGCATCCTTGACAGACTCCTCTCCCTAAATCAAAGAAGGAGGAGACCAAACCATTAACACAAACTGCAGCCCTGGGGCTGGAATAAAGGAGAGACACCAAAGAAATCAAATTTGGACCAAAACCAAACCATTTAGGAGTATAAAACAAGTAGGTCCATTCTTCCCTATCGAACGCTTTCTCCGCGTCTAAAGCGATTACAGCCAGGGAATGCTGCAGGCGGGAAGATTTGGACAGAATGTTGAAAAGAAGTCGGGTATTATCCATAATAAAACGGCCCTTAACAAAACCAAACTGTTCCTTCCCTAATAAATTTGGTAAATAAGAATCCAATCTGATAGCTAATGCTTTTGAATAAATTTTGTAATCGATATTGACCAGTGAAATGGGCCTATAGTTTTTACATAACTTAGGATCCTTGCCATCTTTAGGAATGAGGCAAATGTGTGCTTCTGAAAAAGATCCAGAAGAACTGTTGGAAGAGGTGAAAAAATCAATTAAAAAAACAGCTTAGGTTAAGGAGTTTAGAAAATTGTGAGTAAAATTCTACAGTGAAGCCATCTGGACCGGGTGCTTTATCCTTTTTGAGATGTTGTAATGCAGACAGTAGTTCCTGCTGTGTGATATCTGACTCCAAGAAGGACAGGTCCAGAGAAGAGAGGTGAGATTTTGGCATGTGAGAGAAGAAGAAGTGTGATAAGGACTGTTCAGTAGGATGTGTTTCAAATGAATATAAAGATTTGTAAAGAAGAGAAAATTCACTTAGAATTTCAGTATCCTTAAATTTTAGGTTCAAATCATTATCATAAATCGATTCTATATTTAATTTGTTCTGCCTAATCTTTAAGTAATTAGCCAATATCTTCCCGGCTTTGTTCTTACCACCATAGAACTTAGCGCTAGACTTTAACAAATAAAGTAAAGCATCATCAGTCGATTTTTTTTTTAATTGCATCTTAGCATTTATAAGAGCTGTAAGGCAATTTTTGAAGTGTGAAGTATAGTAAGAGTGTTCTAGCTGCTTGATGTCATGGAGAAGAATTTTAGTCTGTAAACGGCTGGATCTGCGTTGTTTAGCCACAAAACCAATAATGAAGTCTCTCGCTGAGGCATTGTAAGCATCCCGTATGGTAGAAAAAGGAATATGTTCCGTATGATTTAGGTTGAAATATTAGTTAGAAAAATTAGTAAAGGAAGTGGTAAATTCGGGGTTTAAAAGAAGAGAATTTTTAAATCTCCATCTTTTAGGGAGTGAGGATTTGGGCAAAATATCGATACCGACTGAAAGAGGAGCATGATCTGAAATTAAAATCGGACCAATATCAGCAGTTGTTAGCGTTTGTGATAAGTGGTGGGAAACGAAAATGTAATCAATTCTGGACTGAGTACGATGAGTGGGGGAATGAAAAGTATATTCCCTGGAAGTTGGATTGCACAGTCGCCAAGCGTCCTAAAGTTTGTATTGACTTATGGTATGACCAAAGGATTTATGCGGTTTGTTAGGGACAAAAGAAAATCTAGAATTCCTATCTACAAAAGGGTAAAAAACCTGGTTGCAATCACCTGCTAATATAAAGTTGTCTTCCATTGAGTGTGTAATTTGCTCAGCTAATGTAGACCAAAAAGAGGGTTCACCACTCGAAGGAGCATAAACATTAAGAAGAGAAACTGGAACATCCTTTAATAGCAGTTTGACAGATAACCATCTGCCGTCAGTGTCCGACTCTTGGGATAGGAGTGAAAAAGGAAGTGATTTGCGACAAAGTATCATAACACCATTGCGTTTCCCATCTCCAGGAGATGAGAAAACATTTCCTACCCATCCTCTGATTAATTTGAGTGATTCAGTAGCAGTAAGATGAGTCTCTTGTAAAAACACCAAGTCAGCATTTAGTTTGGCTAAGTGAGTAAGGACTCTTTGCCATTTGATAGGTGAATTTAGACCCCTAACATTCCATGAAATGAGCTTCAATGACATAAGTAATCAGAAACGTAATACAGCAAAACTTTTATTATTGAAAAGGAGTAAATAGAGTTGGAGAAAAAGCAGAACAGTAAGTACAAGAAAAATGTAAGATACAGAAAAAACAGACCAAGGAAAAAAAGATAAAATGGAAGAAAAATAAAGTATAAAAGGGAAGAAAGAATGAAGGAAGTATAGAAAAGAGAAAATGCTGAGTAATAAAATAAGAAATGATAAAGTATAGAGGTAAAGGTAAGAAAATAATGGAAGTATTTGTAGAAGACACCAAAAGCAAAAGAAGAAATAATGTGCAGAACAAGACAAAAAACGGACGACAAAACAAAAGACATACTTACAATGAAGGAAGGAAACAGTAAGGAGAGGTGGAACCACAAGGAGTGGACGGGACATCCAACGAGGACCGGACCAGACCGGACTCCTGGTGGAACACGCCAAAACATAAATCTGACAGTAGAACGGAAGAAGTGAAATATTAAGATTAACTCTTACATAGATACGAAACCTAAATAAAAGCTTACAATGTTACATAGTGATAACTAGGAGTTAATTAGCGTGTATAAGACACATAATAGTATAAAGATAATAAACAACAAGAAAATAACAGTCCAATTAGTAAGCTAAAGTAAATCAAGTTCCGTGTGAGGAAGAATGACCAGAAGAGTCCATGGAATTTGTGCTATGCGCATTGATGAAACTCCGCAAACGCATTGGATCTTTATATGCAATAGTATTGTTATTGTAAGTTACTTTGAACAGGCAGGGATGAAAAAGGCCATATCTGGCGCCCATGGACCGAAGAGTTGGTCTCATATCCAGAAAGGTTTTACGTCTAGACGCAGTAGATCTGGAATAATCCTGTGCAAAAAATAATGTGGCACCAGAATAGGTGATTTTTTGACTGGCTCTAGCAGCAGCTAGAACTTTTAACAAGTCTGTATATTCCAGGAAGTACAGGATAACTCCTCTCGGCCTCTGCATGGACATTGCGTTGGTGTTAGCATGGCCCAGCCTGTGAGCACATTGTATGTTCAGACTGGTGTCATCTGGCAAATGAAGAATCTTAGGCAGTAATGACTGAAAGAAGGCAATCGGATCTGTACCCTCAACCCCCTCCGCCAAATTGTAGATGCGTAGATTATTTCTCCTATTTCGATTTTCAAGATCCTCAAGCTGTTTCTGAAGACTTGAGACCTGAGACTTTAAAGAGGCGACACAATTTGTGATATCCTGAAAAGAAGAGACACTCTGTTCCACAGACGAGAGTCTAGCATCTAGTTGCGTCCAATTATCAGATAAAGATTGCAATTTGGTGTTTGTTTCCTCCATGAAAGGTCTAAGGGCTCTGATCTCCTGCAGTAAGAGTTCCATTGAGACTGGAGAAGTTGATTTTGGTGGAGAAGGGGGATCTTTTTTCAATCTTTTAGTGTTTGATTTCCCTGTAGGAGGTTGCACAGAATCTATATCTGCGCCGCACTGGTCGGATGTAAGGAGACCTAGACTATCTAAGTCAGAAAGTGCTGAGTAAACTTTAGAATTTTTGATGAAGAGGTGTTTAGGTTTTGAGATAGCAGATCCAGTGCCTTTTGTTCGTCCCATGTGCGGTTGATTCACTTAGATCTCACTGCATAATATGCAATTGAGATGCATGAAGAAACACATTGAGGTGAATGGAGACAAAACCAAAAAGCGAGAAAACATGCTTCAGTTGAAGAAAGGCTTCGACACAGTCGCACGAAGCGATACAGGTAAGCCAATACAGATCGTAGATATGCGACAAAAATGGAACGTAATTGTTAGAAATGGGATTTCTGGTTGGCTAGGGCTTGCGCCAAAGCCAGGCAGAAACCACCACTCTAGTCAGGGCAAGGAAGGTACACGCCAAAGATAACCCCTGCTCACCCCCTTGGTAGCTTGGCACGAGCAGTCAGGCTTATCTCTGAGGCGATGTGTAAAGCGTTTGCGCGCGCACCCAGCAACAACACCCAAGGCCCACCACAAAGGAAACTCCACACAAGGTATTCTATAAAAATAGCCTTTGTATTATACACAACACATTAGATAAAAACACACACTTTACAATGTGCCAACAGGCACGGGCAGAATTTACAAGGGATTATATATACAGGGACAGGGCCACATGGACCACTGTCAGGAATTAGCACTCTTAGAACATTACACAAATTACCAAGTGTACATGTAGAACACAACCAGTATCTACTGGTATCAGGTAAGTACCACCTACGCAACCCTAACCACCTTAGGAAAATATTGCGCAGGGAATCAGGACCTCACTAGCACCACCTGTACTAGGGAGAAAACAACCACCTAAGTATCACAATACCTGTAGGGGTAAACGCACATTACACATGATGCATCACATTCAGAGGTGTAGACACAATTCAGGACAGAAAATATCATGAAGGCATTGCGCAGGCGCAAAAAGTACATGTATGAAAATCACCAAGCGCCCTAGGGGAGGGCACAACACAAGATAACTGTCCACAGGCCAACTGGCCTCTCAGGATGCAGAAATACCCAATATACAGCGATATCAGGGAGCGACTATGCAGGCTGCGCAAGCCAGGCGCACAAGGCACAACCTAAACGTGGCAGCTGCCCACTAAGTGCTGGGCAGCTGTAGGGACTGGGGCCTGGGCACCTCGGGGCCCTTAGAACAATCTGTCGCACTTGGAGCCTCTCTGGGCTCTAAAACAATTAAATGCCCCCTAGAGCCTGTCAGGGCTCTATGCAAATATTGCCCCCGTATTTGGAGCGTACTCGAGCTCTGGACAACCACTGTCCCTTCGTTGGAGCGCCACTCGCGCTCGAGAAGAAGAATGTCCCCAACCGTTGGAGCTACACAGAGCTCGAGAACCAACCAATGCGGGCCTTCGTTGGAGCGCACCAGCGCTCTAAGCCAGCATGCACACGGAGTCCCCCCCAGCCCTTCCGCACTCACCGTGCTGTTGCACGGGAGACTCCATCATCGCCTTCTCTCTCTCTCTCCGGGGCAATCTTCCAGGGAGGCGGGGCCTACGGGCCCCGTACACGATGGCAGCTCGTCCCAGTGCGGGGTGGGCTCCCGCCTGGGTGGGACGCTTCTCCTCCGTGTCAGGGCACCGGGGCGCAGGGTAGGCTCCTGCCTGCTCCGGGACCTCCAGAACCAGCAGCGAGTCCTCGGTGGGAGGCGGGGTAGGCTCCCGCCCTCTTACTTCCTGTTCCTGTTGTCCCGGCGGCCCGCCCCCAGCCCGCCTGACTTCCGGGATGTCCCTGCCCGGGCTGCAGCGGTGATTTTTACTACGGCGGCAACAAGGGGTAGGCTCCCTCTTGATAGTGGATATACGGCGGGGTGGGCACCCGCCGTAAAATAAACAAATTAGTGGGGTGGGCACACCACAATGCGGGGTGGCCACCCGCCGATTTAACCCCTTGTGTGCCCCGCCCTTTCCACGCCCTGTGCCGGGCGTTGAATTAGCGGGCGGGGTTCATGACGAGATAGTCTCGTCATGGGCACAGCGCAACCGCGGCCCATGACGAGACCATCTCGTCATGGGCACTCAAGGGGTTAAATAACACGAGGGGGGGAATCCCTACGCCAGGGATTCCCTCGTTTGGAAATAGGCGACACAGGAGCGCTCTAAACACGCTGGGGCATCCAATAAAGCGCTCCTAGCGCTATATGTAAAATAAAGGCGCCTCCAGGCACTTGGGGACACAAATAAAGCGCTCCCAGCACTTTAGGGGAGAATTAAAGAAAAAAGAGAAGGTCCAGCAAAGTTTTAGGAAGGGGGCAAGGCTGGGCCAGGGGCCAGCTCACTGGGCCCTCCAGGGCAGGGAGGCAGTCCCAAGTGGCGGTTCCTCCTAGCCTCCAGCAGCAGCAACCCCCTCCTGTCAGGATCCAAAAAGCAGAACAGTTTCTGTGGGGACACAGCCCCATTTTTATACAGTAAAAACCCTTTGTTCTGGGTTCAGGGTGAGGGGGAAAACCAGTCGCAGCTGGTTGGGGAGCACCCTTGATGTGCTCAGCCCCTCACTCTATTCACTGGCAGGGCTAGGGTCGTCAGTCACACCACAGGGGGCGGAGCCAGCATTGTGTGGGGAAAACCCTGCCCTATTCAGGACCCAGGTGTACTCCTCCCACCCATCTAGCTGCTGATCTCCCCATTCACCACTGGGTGACTCATCCTGACTCTGGGGAATCCCTAGCCCGTCACATGACCTCAACCAGCCAATCACGCGACAAGGCACACATTTTACACTGCACACCGAAGTGCCGACTTCTAGAAGTGGCACTTCCACACTAGGTACATGCACGCCGCACACATCACCGCGCAGCATTCAATCACACGAGTCCGCACATACCAAACTCGGGCCTGCACACCCCACGCATCAGGAACTACTAGGGACACATACATTCCCCATGCATTCCTATGGGAGGGCAGGCCTATCTCACCACATGCACTCAGAGCGCGCACGCACTTTACCCTGGGACACAGGGAAAGTGCGCAGAAACCAAAAATCACCACACCAAGTCACCAATAAAAAGCAAAAAAGTTCAGGGGTGAACCTGCCAGAAGGGCCAAGTCCAACACAACCCCCTTCCAGCCAAAACGCAGGGCAGCCCAATCACCACCGTGATGGACTTCCCTGCTTGGGGCGATAGAACACGGACGCGGGCCCGCAACTGCAGGGACACCCTCCGGTTCTACGCCACAGTGAACCCATGGAATTCTTTCTAACACCACTGTCTGGACCAACTGGGCTACCCCACTGGTACTCCCAAGCTGTCCGCGGCCAAGACCAGGCCCTAGGCCACCCAGGTGCCACCGGTCCTTGCCTAACCACAGAGTGGGGGGTAGTAACCCCTGGCACATAACGGCCATTCTCCACTCTTCCTCTCTGCAAGACAGGACTAGACTGCCACTGGTTCTCCAGCCTAGGGTCTACACCCTCAGGCGGACCAGGAGTCTCAGGGAAGGCTCTCCTCCCCCTACCTCTTCTCCTAGGGTTCCTCCTCCTCTGGCGAGGGGTACACCTAGAACGCCATTCCAACCCAGGGTTTAACCCCTCAGGTTGTACCGGGGCCAGAGGTGTGCTCTCCCACCCTCTGCACCCCCTTCCAGAACCCTGCTCCCTACCAACTGGGGCGGTACCTCTGGAAGAAGAACCGGTCGGGACGCTGATTACAGACGTCCCACCCTTCAGGTCAGGCTGATCCCGAACCTGGCCTTCCAACCTCCGGCCTAGAACGTTTGGTGGAATAATTGCCTGGCACTCCAGGACTTCTGGGGATTTCCACTCCATCCCCCTGAGGCTATCAAATGACACATATGTTGAGCAACTGTCTGTCTGGCGCTGATCTCCCGTCCCCTGTCCACCTGACAGTGCGCGGAGATCTCCCAGAACAGAAGTGGTGTCACCCTGGTCACTACACGGGCTCCTAGCCCAACTGGGAAGTCCCTGACCCACCGGCTCTTCCACTGGGGAACTCATCCCCCAATCACTCACGCTGGACTCCTGTACCCTCCCTACCGGAGCGGTACTGCCAGACTCCAGAACCACAGGAGCCCTGTTTACAGGCGCTCCAGGTCCTCTACTCACTAAGAGATCTTCCTCAAGTGGACTAACAGGACAGCCTAGGTCCCCAACTTGGTGTTCCCTCATGAAACCATCCAAGTCCTGAGGCAGGGTTTCGGGCGTCTGGGGACCCTCGGTCACCCCCTCACTCCTGCTCCACTGAGCCAGGCAGTGAGCCCCTACACCCTCCTCGCTATCCTGGGACCTAGCTGGGCTACACTGAGCCTCCTCCACCACACTGGGCTGGAGGATCTCTGACCCACTATTGTTGGAATCACTCACTAATGACTCTAGAGAACCTCTGGCCCTCTCCCAGCGCTCTGCTTCCTCTGCAAGTTCCCATGGACAAAAAGAGTTATACCTCAACAGGTGTTGGCGCAACCCTGGAGAACAACTACCGAGCATCTGCTCTTTGATAATCATATTTAGTACTCCATCTAAATCCTGCTCCGGGTTAAACACCAGCCAGTCCACCAGGGCATCATGACATTCCTCCACAGCCTCCTCCCAAGACTGGTGAGACAGCTTCTTACTGCCCCTGAACTTCAACCTACATTCCTCCTCTCGGGAACAAGGTACCACACTCGGGGAACTGGGACTGGGACTCTCTATACTGCACTTTATATCGCTGCCACCACTGGACTCCACCCTCACTGGGGAATCCAGAAAACTACCACTGTGCTCAGGGGACAGGGAAAGGGATGAGGCGCTATCTCCTACGCTGGACCCAGCAAGGGACTCCCTACCCACGGGGTCCTCACTCTCTACTGGCATCCAGGTACTGTCATCTTCTTCTGAATCTCCAGGGCTCCCCACAGACCCACCACCCTCCAGGTGAGAGGCCCGGGCCCTGTCTTCCTCACTGTGCTCACGTTTCCATTCACCTGCTTGCCATCCAATCATGTGGTTCCTCAGTTCGTACACAGTGTCTGACTCTCTCACCCCTATGTTTCTCTCTCTACAGAACCTTTCCAACTCCTGCATACTGTAATAAACTAGATCACTGGGATCAAAAGCAGGCTCCATTCTGGCAGACGTTCTAGAGAAAAGATCACACAGGGAACCTAGGGGTCTGCGTTTAACAAAGGAGTACACAATTCACAAAGGATTCAGCAAGCTCTCTATCCCAGAGAACTCACACTCACTTGCCTAGTGCCACACACCATTCATCCACACACAACCTTCCCCTCGGACTGGTAAGGCAGTTTCTACCACCCCTGATTCCTCAACCTGACCACCACGTGACACAGGTACCAAGTCTGGGCGCAGGGCGGGGGACAAATGTACAGGACACTATTACGCTGCCACCACTGGATCCCACCCTCTGGTGAATCCAGAAAACACAATGCACTAAGGGGGATGATCTACCCTCCCGAGCTAGGGACACCTAACTCACAGTGCACAAGAAACACATTTCCAAAGAAATGACATTTAAAAACAAACTTAAAACAATAATCCCTATACCATGTGATTTATCTAAATGCAGAGTTTTGTAGTGCGGCCAGTTGCCGCTGCGGTACAGCGCAAACGCAAGTCCAAATCCCACCGCTGATCACCAATGTTAGAAATGGGATTTCTGGTTGGCTAGGGCTTGCGCCAAAGCCAGGCAGAAACCACCACTCTAGTCAGGGCAAGGAAGGTACACGCCAAAGATAACCCCTGCTCACCCCCTTGGTAGCTTGGCACGAGCAGTCAGGCTTATCTCTGAGGCGATGTGTAAAGCGTTTGCGCGCGCAACCAGCAACAACACCCAAGGCCCACCACAAAGGAAACTCCACACAAGGTATTCTATAAAAATAGCCTTTGTATTATACACAACACATTAGATAAAAACACACACTTTACAATGTGCCAACAGGCACGGGCAGAATTTACAAGGGATTATATATACAGGGACAGGGCCACATGGACCACTGTCAGGAATTAGCACTCTTAGAACATTACACAAATTACCAAGTGTACATGTAGAACACAACCAGTATCTACTGGTATCAGGTAAGTACCACCTACGCAACCCTAACCACCTTAGGAAAATATTGCACAGGGAATCAGGACCTCACTTGCACCACCTGTACTAGGGAGAAAACAACCACCTAAGTATCACAATACCTGTAGGGGTAAACGCACATTACACATGATGCATCACATTCAGAGGTGTAGACACAATTCAGGACAGAAAATATCATGAAGGCATTGCGCAGGCGCAAAAAGTACATGTATGAAAATCACCAAGCGCCCTAGGGGAGGGCACAACACAAGATAACTGTCCACAGGCCAACTGGCCTCTCAGGATGCAGAAAATACCCAATATACAGCGATATCAGGGAGCGACTATGCAGGCTGCGCAAGCCAGGCGCACAAGACACAAACTAAACGTGGCAGCTGCCCACTAAGTGCTGGGCAGCTGTAGGGACTGGGGCCTGGGCACCTCGGGCCCTTAGAACAATCTGTCGCCCTTGGAGCCTCTCTGGGCTCTTAAACAATTAAATACCCCCTAGAGCCTGTCAGGGCTCTATGCAAATATTGCCCCCGTCGTTGGAGCGTACTCGCGCTCTGGACAACCACTGTCCCTTCGTTGGAGCGCCACTCGCGCTCGAGAAGAAGAATGTCCCCAACCGTTGGAGCTACACAGAGCTCGAGAACCAACCAATGCGGGCCTTCGTTGGAGCGCACCAGCGCTCTAAGCCAGCACGCACACGGATTCCCCCCCAGCCCTTCCGCACTCACCGGGCTGTTGCACGGGAGACTCCATCGTCGCCTTCTCTCTCTCTCTCCGGGGCAATCTTCCAGGGAGGCGGGGCCTACGGGCCCCGTACACGATGGCAGCTCGTCCCAGTGCGGGGTGGGCTCCCGCCTGGGTGGGACGTTTCTCCTCCGTGTCAGGGCACCGGGGCGCAGGGTAGGCTCCTGCCTGCTCCGGGACCTCCAGAACCAGCAGCGAGTCCTCGGTGGGAGGCGGGGTAGGCTCCCGCCCTCCTACTTCCTGTTCCTGTTGTCCCGACGGCCCGCCCCCGGCCCGCCTGACTTCCGGGATGTCCCGGCCCGGGCTGCAGCGGTGATTTTTACTACGGCGGCAACGAGGGGTAGGCTCCCTCTTGATAGTGGATATACGGCGGGGTGGGCACCCGCCGTAAAATAAACAAATTAGTGGGGTGGGCACCCACGGGCACACCACAATGCGGGGTGGGCACCCGCTGATTTAAATAACACGAGGGGGGGGAATCCCTACGCCAGGGATTCCCTCGTTTGGAAAGAGGCGACACAGGAGCGCTCTAAACGCGCTGGGGCATCCAATAAAGCGCTCCTAGCGCTATATGTAAAATAAATGCACCTCCAGGCACTTGGGGACACAAATAAAGCACTCCCAGCGCTTTAGGGGAGAATTAAAGAAATAAGAGAAGGTCCAGCAAAGTTTTAGGAAGGGGGCAAGGCTGGGCCAGGGGCCAGCTCACTGGGCCCTCCAGGGCAGGGAGGCAGTCCCAAGTGGCGGTTCCTCCTAGCCTCCAGCAGCAGCAACCCCCTCCTGTCAGGATCCAAAAAGCAGAACAGTTTCTGTGGGGACACAGCCCCATTTTTATACTGTAAAAACCCTTTGTTCTGGGTTCAGGGTGAGGGGGAAAACCAGTCGCAGCTGGTTGGGGAGCACCCTTGATGTGCTCAGCCCCTCACTCTATTCACTGGCAGGGCTAGGGTCATCAGTCGCACCACAGGGGGCGGAGCCAGCATTGTGTGGGGAAAACCCTGCCCTATTCAGGACCCAGGTGTACTCCTCCCACCCATCTAGCTGCTGATCTCCCCATTCACCACTGGGTGACTCATCCTGACTCTGGGGAATCCCTAGCCCGTCACATGACCTCAACCAGCCAATCACGCGACAAGGCACACATTTTACACTGCACACCGAAGTGCCGACTTCTAGAAGTGGCACTTCCACACTAGGTACATGCACGCCGCACACATCACCGCGCAGCATTCAATCACACGAGTCCGCACATACCAAACTCGGGCCTGCACACCCCACGCATCAGGAACTACTAGGGAAACATACATTCCCCATGCATTCCTATGGGAGGGCAGGCCTATCTCACCACATGCACTCAGAGCGCGCACGCACTTTACCCTGGGACACAGGGAAAGTGCGCAGAAACCAAAAATCACCACACCAAGTCACCAATAAAAAGCAAAAAAGTTCAGGGGTGAACCTGCCAGAAGGGCCAAGTCCAACAGTAATATAAAAGGAAAGAAGGAAAGGCGTCAGCGGCCTCACCACCCCCACCTCTAAAGAGAAGTGAAATGAAGCTGGACCACTGCAGCACCACCGGACTTTCACCTGAATAATGGAGGATTGATGTGAGCAGCAAAAAACTCCTTATGAGTAAGCAAAAAGCGAGCTTGCTTCCATCTGGAGAGGGGTGAAAAAACTGAAAAAATAACCTGCAATGACTACATGTCACCAGCAATAGAGAAGAAGTGCCGAGTAAAAATAAAATGTGCTGAATGAGATAATAAGTTGAGCGCATAGGACTTGTGCCTCAAAAATTAGTCATAATAGTAATAGGTTGCAATTATGTAGGTAAATGTCCCTCTAAATGGCGGTTGAACATGAAGTCACTCAGAGCGTATAGAGAGCTGAGGGAGAAGTAGCAGAAATGTCATGGGAGAGACAAAAATATCCCTCATATCCAAGAAATGGAGAAAGGTTGAGAGGCTGAGAGTCAGGGCCAGCGCTGACTGAAGTTATCATATTAGATGTTCGATATCTCCCGCGGCAAGCTCCGATGCACAAAATGGCGGCCGCTACCTCGTAACGGAGCTCGGCCTCGTTACCTTCAAAGAGACATCAGGATGCCGCCGCGTGAGGTCGCAAAGTGGTTTCCATCTGAGGGAGCATTCCTTCATGAAGCGTCTCGGCCAGAGAACAACACGGCAGAAGTGCTGCGGACGCGTTTCCCCCGTACTGGACCGGGAGCCTCAAGGAAGCGCCACCATCACCAACGGGCGCCAATCCATGCCCCATCACGTCTATATTAGAATAATAATATTGTAGTTTTACTGTTCTATAAAATAAACTTCCCAAAACACTACAAGAGATACCATATGTTAATGGAATATGATGATATGTCATACCTTCTGCTACTGATGCTGGTAACTTCATACACACATAACAATCACTAACTTCCATAGTGTTCACGTATTGCATATAATAATTTTGTAAATACATTTAAAGCAGTGTCATTATCTGTCACAGTGTGTGAAATGTCTAACTCATCTGGTGCTTCTAAATCTACTTTGTCTCATCTTGTCTTATTCTCATCTGGTGCTTCTAAGGCTACCCTATTTCTTTTAAAGTTAGTTACTCTCTCATGTGTGTGCGTGTTATTTTTTTCTACTGTATCCTTGATATAAGGAATGGCATCTGTTAGTGCTTGCCAAGTTATAAGTACTAAAAATATGCTACGTATACATATTCTACAACATTTCTTTACACAATTTCGTTTCGGTTTTCCAGCAGCTCTATTGTCAGCCATTTTCTTTTGGATAAGATTTTCTCTTCTTCAATTTGGAATTTTAATCTGCAATGGTATCTTTGGGTAAACAATCTCTTTTCAGGTTGGTATCACTTCTTTGTCAATTTGCTTTGCATTTAATTCTTCATCACTTCCTTCATCTATTTCCAGATTCTCGAAGTCTTCAAGAATAACGTACATCCATTCAGGACCTTCAAATTTATTATTCAGTCTTTTCAATCTTGAGCTTCTTCGTTTGGAGTTTTCAGTTGATTGTTCAGTCTGACTAGATACCTCGTTTACTTGGTCCGGTTCCTTATTTATTGTTTCGAATCGGTATCTCACTCTCTTAATAACACTAGGACGATTATCGCGATTTCTGATTCTTTTGGCTTGCACTGCACTTTCACTTTCTTCAAGTGTTCTTTTGTCTTCGTTGGTTTGTGGCACAACCTGGTTATTTTCGTCTTCAGAATCTCTCTCTATCTGACCTTGTCCAGGGCTTATTGCTTTAGTATCATCTGCCTGGATGCGTTCTTATTCCCTAATCTGACCCTGTTCAGGTTTTATTTCACTTTGTTTTTCTTCTTCTTCTTCCTGAACTTGTTTTTCTTTTCCTGTCTGGTCCTGATCAGGTCCTACTGCACTTTGGCTTTCTGCCACCTGAAAGCATTTTTTTAAGCCTATATGTCCCTCGTCAGACTCAGGAGCTGTGGTTTCAGTTTCTTCCGTGTGAGTAGATTGTTCTCTCCTTGACTGGTGCTGCTCAGGTTCCCTAACTGTTGAATTTTCACTTTCTTGAGCGCGTTCTTCTGCTCCTATCTGGTCCTCACTTTCTTCCTGACTAACTAATCTGGTTTGGCTTCTTGTTCTTACAATTACTCCAGGTATTTCTACTATTAGGATCCAATCATCCTGACTAGTGCTCGGTTGGTCTTGGTCAGCTACTTCAGGATTTGTTATTCTGGATCCTTCAGCTGTACAACCTTCAGCATCCCCAACTGCTTGAGTCAGTTGAGGTCCCTCTTCGTCAGGTGCTGGTACTCTTTTAGTATGGCTTGCATGAATCCAATTAGGCAAGCCCGCACATTTTACGGCTGTTGTTGTAACCAATATAACCTGATGTGGTTTTTCCCACCTTGATGCAAGGCACGATTCTAGAGTGTGATTTTTCACAACTACCGATTCGCTGGGGTTCAGATCATGCACTTGGTTCAGCTGCCTGGCGACTGCATTTTCTCCAACCTGGTGAGAGATAGAACACACTTGGTCAGCCAACTCTTTGCAATACTCTATCACCAAATCATCAGATATATTCAACAGCTTGTGTCCTGGTATGCATGCTTGTCTCATTGCTCTTCCCATGAGTATTTCATGGGGACTCAATCCGGTATTCTTGTCTGAAATACTCCTGAGTCCCATCAGAACAAGAGGTAAAGCATCAGGTCAGTCCAGTGGTGTGGATGCACACACTTTTCCTAATCTTGACTTAAAATTGTGCCATTCACTTGCTCTACCACTCCAGAAGCCTCTGGGCGGTATGTGCAGTGCAGTTTTCGTTAAATTTTAAATGCTTCACAAATCTTCGGGTTGGGTATGCTTCCACCCACTTTGAAAATAAACAAACTATGACAAGTACATATTTCAATCCTCGACAAACAGGCAACTGAATGAAATCTATTTGAAGTCTTACAAATGGACCTTCTGCCTTTCCAATCCTTCCCATGGTGACTATGGTTTTCTTGCCTGGATTCATTTGTTGACAGGTTAAGCATCTCTGGCAAAGACTCTCTGCGACATTCCTGAACTTTGCATTAAACCAATCTTGTCTGAAAAGTCTAATCATTGCATCTCTGCCTATGTGGGTATCTCCATGATACATCATAGCCATTGGTGCAAGCATACAGTCTGGCATTACTGACCTGCCATCCAAATAGACCCATGCACCATCTTCCACCCTTCTCTGACAACAAACCTTTTCCCACTCCTCTCTTTCTCTTGTTTCCACCTCATCTCGTAGTTCTCTTACTTCTTTCCATGTTTATAATCCTGAAAGTAACATAAGTTGGCAGCTAAATCCACATGTTTCAACTTTCTTATTCACTGCCATTTTACATTTGGCGCAGTGTTGGGCAACTTGGTCAGCATATCAGTTACCTGCCGTCACATGGTCATTTCCTGACTGATGTGCAGCGCCCTTGATCACTGCCACTTCTTTTGGTAATTGTATTGTCTCAAACAATTCTTTCACAAAATTTCCATTTTTAATGGGAGACCCTGAAGAAGTCAGGAAGTCTCTCTGCATCCAGAGCTGGCCAAAGTCGTGCACAACCCCATAACCATACTGACTATCAGTGTAAATGGTTACTCTCCAATCTTTCCCATTTTTGCAAGCTTTAATTAAAGTTATCAATTCGGCTACTTCAGCAGACTTGACTCCTGGTAATAGGATGCTTCGACTATTCCTGCCAATGTACACACAGCATAAGCAGCACTTAGTCCACCTTCCTCATGGCACATACACGAGCCATCTACAAAGAGCTCATGTTCAGCATTCGCCAGGGGTTCCTCCTGTATGTCAGGACGGGGTTTGGTACTGAGTTCCGTCACGTCAAGACATTCATGTTCGACTTCATCTTTCACCTCTTCATTATATGGATCTGGTAACAAGGTAGCTGGGTTAAGAACAGTACATCTGACTATGGACACGTTTTCAGCTCCTAGTATAATTCTCTCATACTTTGTCATTCTACTAGGGGTAAGATACTAAGTTTGGGTTCTTGTTACAAGAATTACAACTGCATGTGGGACGTACACCTTTACAGGGAGTCCCATCACAATGGACTCGCTCTGTTCCAAACTCATGCATGTTGTGCCCAGAGCTTTTAGACTACCAGGCAATGCAGATGCTACAGGGTCCAAGGTAGCAGAAAAATATGCCACCGGATGTCACATTAGACCATGTCTCTGTGTTAAGACTGAGAGTGCACAATTATCTTTCTAACAACAGAACAGTGCAAATTCTTTTGAATAGTCAGGCATGCTTAAGGCAGGTGCTTCACACAAACATTTTCGTAATTTTACAAAGGCTTACATACTTTGATCATCCCAATTGGGTTGTTTGCTCTCTTCTTTGTCATTTGTATCAGGGGTTTTGCCAACAGGGAAAACCCTACAATCAGTCTGCAATATCCTACGACACCAAGGAACATCCTTATTTCTTTCTGGTTTTGTGGCAATTTCAATTGACTTATTATTTTTATTCTCTCAGAGGTCACTTTTCTTAGTCCTCGCTGTATCTGATGTCCCAAATATTTAACTGTTGTTTGGCAAAACTGTAATTTCTCTGGGGACACTTTATGTCCACCTTTGGCTAGATGGTTCAATAAAGCAATGGAATCGGTAACACAGTCATCCCTTGTTTATGATGCAACCAGCAGGTCATCAATATACTTTACCAGGACTGAATTCCTAGGCAGCACTAAAGTTTCGAGACACTTTTTCAAAATTTGATTAAAAATCAAAGGACTTTCAGTATACCCTTGAGGAACGTGATTCCAAACATAAATACGATCCTAAAATTTGAAAGAAAATAAAAACTGACTATCAGGATGCAATGGAATGGAGAAAAAGGCATGGCACAAATCAATTACGGTAAACCATCCTGCCTTCCATGGTATCTGGTACAAAATCACTGCAAGGTTAGTTACTATAGGGCAACATGGCACATTGTTTATCTTTCGTAAATCTTGTACTACCCTATATTTTCCGTTTTGTTTCTTGATGCCAATTATAGGTGAATTACAAGGACTACTCATTATTTCTTTTAAAATGCCTTGTTCGACCATTCGATCAATTTCTGCTGCAACACCAGCTTTTACTTCAGGACTCATTTTGTATTGTCGAGTATTTGGATAAACTGCACCTTCTTTTACAGTCACTTTTACAGGATCTACATTTTTCATTAATCCCACTTCTTTTCCTGTAAAATCCCACACTTCAAGATGTACTGTTGTTTTGACCTCATTTGGTAAGTCATCTTTAGTCATTATGGAAAAAATTCGCTTTACTTCTGTTCTTGTTTGGCTAGCATGATTTTGTATATTCCGTCTTTGTCTGGGGTCTGAATTGCAACACCATCCGGTGTGCAAAATATGGTGCAATTCATTTTGCACAGTAGGTCCCTTCCTGATAAGTTCACAGGACTGGAGTCACACACTACAAACTTATGCATCTCTTTGAATTTACCAATACGTACCTCCATTGGTTTTGTAATAGGGGTCCTAATTTGTTTATTAGAAATTTCCCACTACTTGAATCGCTTCTCCCGAGAGGGGTAGGTTTGGGATGTCTGCTGTACTCACAGTAGAACGGGTAGCACCAGTGTCCAACAAGAACGTAATGTCATTTCCTTCTACCTTACCATCAATATATGGACCTGACTGATCTACCAGCAAGGATGAGCCAAGTACGCACTCCTCTTCCTCCCCCCTCAGGCACCGTCATAAGGTGCTGTCATCAAAATAAGAATCCTGCAAAAGAAACTGCGATGTTACAACATTTTTCTTACCACTTCCTTCTTGAAATCCCGTGTCCGTACTGTACTTGGCTTGACTCCCAAAATTTGGAAAAGGGGCAGGTGGCAATTGACTCTGTAGGTTTACAACCTGCTGCGGTTGACTCACTATCACCTCATTCTGCGTCTGTAGATTTAAATTTTGATTTGGGCCATTATTATTCTGTATGCTTTTACACTCGTTTTTCCAATGCCCCAATTTTCCGCACCCATGACAGGGAAACTTTTTCTTTGCCTCTTCTCTGCTCAATCGCCCATTCGGTTTACCCCCATTATTTTCACCATAACTTTGCCCCTTTCCCGTATTTCCGGTCAAATTATTTAACTGAAGTTCTTGCTGTTCTGCTAATTTCACTTGGGTCCACATCACTTTCTCCTCTAAATTATTTCGTCTATTGTCAATTTCATCTCCCCAGTATTTTGCATATTTTAGGATCTCATCTATGGGCTTCGCATGCCAGCACAGATTGTGCTGCTTAATCATTTGGGATATCTCTTGCCTTAACCCTGACACAAACCGATACACAAAATGAGTCATGTCCTTATCTCCAATATTTTCAAATCCACTATATTGCTTGAACACCTGTAAAAGGCGCTCATAATAAGCATGTACAGACTCATCCTTTTCCTGGGTTGTTCTATCTATCTTTTTCCACTTTGTTTATTTTGGTGGAATTTTTCCTTTTAAGAAAGTGATTACTTGGTGATATTTCTTCATAACCTCTTCTGACAGGGCTCCTGTCTTTTCATCTCTCGGGTACTCATCATTAGGCCAATCAACTGTAATTTTACATTCGGTCCACAAATCAGTAGGTACCACTATGTCAAATAAACCATCCAGATCTTTCAACAAAACCTTCTATACCTTCACAAACCTCTCAGCTTGCCTGTACCATTCCACTGGTTTTTCTCTCAACTTTGGGAAATCATTTGTAAATGATAAAATATCCTGTCGGGTACTTGGGACATATACATATCCCCCTCCTGGAACCTCACTCATTGGGTATAATCTCTCAGCCATCTCTGTTTCTTTCATCAAATATTCAGATGTCGATCGATTTTTTTGTGCTTCTTCTTTTTTCTTTGTCCATCTAACTTTCCATCTATCTAAATCTTCCCATTTTTGCAATATTGTCATCAACTCCTTTATCTGCAATTTTCTTTCCGACATATTCATGTTTTCCAAATCCTTTTCAGAAAATTCTGCTCTATAGGGTTTCTGAAACACCTTGGATATCCCTATTTCAATTCCCATTTCTGAGGCCAAATTTGTCAATTTTTCATGAAATAATTTCGTATTTCTGGAAATGCTCCTGCAAATGAACAGCAACTCTTCTTCACTATAGGTGTTTAACCTATCCAGTCCTACATTTCCGGTTATCATTTCTTCTAATTCAACTCTTAATTTGAAAATGTCTAATACTTTTGGTGGTGGGTTTGGTTTTTCTATTTCTTGTGCCCATCTTTCTATTTCTTCTGGGGTTACTATTGTAGCACTTTTCGTCCCTGTGGATGTCTCTATTCGTACTTCTTTTTAGCAACCTGGAGTGTCCCTTATCGGTGTGTCATTTATTTGCTCTCTTATCGGTAAGTCCATTAATGAAATTACTGACTCACGTTCACTAGCTTGGTCATCAATTATTATTTTCTCTTTTCTAGGTTCAGTATTAGAAGTAGTTATGATGGGTGTTTTAGGACAATTTGATTTATCCCCATACAATGGGACTACAGGACCTATAGTCACTGGTATAGTCAAAGCTTCAGGATGCGTGTTTAACTGGGAAAGTTTCTGTATTAATTTGCTTCTATTTTTATTTCTTGCTTCCCTTTCTCTTTCTTGAAGTACCCTTTCCATTGTTTTTTCATGTACAACCTTTGGAACTAAAGGTGTATCTAGAACTGGAGCACTGAGGGTGGTCCTATTAGATCTTTCTTGTTAAGGCGGAGGGTTTTCATTAAGATATCTTCTAAATAATCATCTTCTGAATCTCCACTACCTGTCATTGTTAAATGTTTTATTTTCTTTGTGCATTTTCTTCCTGTCTGCTCCTCTGCCATTAATACAGGGTATAATCCTTCAGCCACCATGACTTGTCTCCACTGTTTCACTGGGAAATTTTGGATAATATCTACTTAGGTTTCTGTTACTTCGTGATCTGTCATGCTCAAATGCTTCAGTTTCCTACTCTTCGAAAGCTTCGTACTGGGTCAATCTAGGTCTGGGTTCTAATTCATTCATTCAAGTGCATAAGTTATGTAAGATTATCCCATTAAATTTACCAAATTCGGGGAAAGCTAATATTCCATCATCCTTTGTATATTCTATCCAATTTTCCAACCATACGCAGGTATGATAGCCTCTCTCCATCATCATGTATGATGCGGGAATTTTCGGGGAAGCGATAAGAATTCCTTCTCTAGTTTTAATAGGTTTATCCTTTTTTAAATAAAATTAATTTTCTGCACAATTGTAATTTTTCTCTTTTCTCCGTACATTGTGTGTGAATTCTGGTTAAGATACTGTTCGTAAGCAAAACCTATAAACCTTCTATCTGCACGGGTCCCTATTAATGTCGGATCGTACATACAATTTCCACTGTCTATTATTATTCTTGGGGATTCTATGTTTATAACCAATCAGGTATCTGCTCTTACTTGAATGATTCTCCAATACCAGTGCGGCTTCTTATTCTCCTAACCATATTAGATTCTGTTTTGCTATACGTTCAGCCAATACTAGTGCGATTCTCGGTGACGTCAGTATTGCTCCTTTCCACTGAGACCTCCTTTACACTTTTTCGCATCAGTCACACGTCCTCTGTTTCAACAAATCCCAGCGTGGCCCACTGTGACGTCAGTGCAGCACTTGCAACTGACCCCTCCTTTACAAGGTAATGCGAAAATGTATTTTCTTCTATTTACGTGCAATTTTCAATAATTAACAACATAGAAACATTTGCTACTTTGTCTGATCCTCTAAATTCAAAGAATAGTCTATTTCTTTAACTGCGAGTAAAACCTTTCCGCTTACTCTTCACACACTACGAGTAAAACCTTTCCGTTTACCCTTCACACAAGCATCAAAGAACCTGCTACTCCTCGAGTATTACCCTTTCTAGGTGATATAAGACCAAAGTTTCACCAGCGAACTCTTTTGCTACCAATTACTCTTACTTTTATACGAAAGAAAAGAATCCCTAAATCAGTGCTTCTAGTTCTGCATAACTTTCAGCACCTTCTTGATCCAGACAAGTAACCTCACTGCAGTGTGGCTTCTATTTGCCACCCGCTATTCAATATTCCCGGGAATTTCCAGACAACACGAAACAAAACAAAACGGGTGTGGTTAATACATAAATCAATAATTCAATCCACAATATTTTCTACCTAACTAACCAGAACTCTAAACCATAGCTCTGCTACCAAGAAATACTGATCCAGCAGATTACTAGCTTGGGTTACTCACACACCATATACTCACCTGGGCCCATAAACATTCATACAAATAAGCTAGTAGTACCGCCGGAGTCAATATAGGTTTTACCTGCAAGATTTTGTTATCTTTACCCAAATCTTACCAATCCAATCTCATTGACAATAAATTTCCTCTAGGCAATGAATCTAGTAGCTAGTAGAATAGGCAGAAATTACATTTAAGGTTTTCTCCAATAATCACAGACTCAAAGAGTTTTAAAAGTTGTATCTAATCAAAATGTTGTGAGTCAAGAATCAAATACTTGTTAACATCGGGTTCATTGTATTGTGTTGTATTGTATAGAAATTTGTATAGCGCTCTGTCACCCAACGGGTATCCTGCCGCTAGAGATTATCTTACAGAAAGAGCAACCTGAAAATGTGTGGGCAGAGATAAAGATGCACTAACTTGGCCAAATTAGTCCCTAGGAAAGAGCCACGTTTTCAACTTCTTTCTGAAGTCTTGCAGGTTCTCGATTTGTCTGAGAGCCAGTGGAAGTTTATTCCACAGACGCTACGCTGCAGTCCTAAATGCTCTGCCTCCTAACCGGGTTTTCTTAAATCTGGCTGTGCACACCAGTTTGGTAGATGACGATCGGAGGTTTCTAGCTGGTGCATAACAGCAGAATTTGCTCTGTAGTGGTATAGGTCCCAGTCTCTGGACTGCGATATGAACAATACAGAGCGATTTAAACTGAACTCTCTGTGAGATTGGCAGCCAGTGAAGATCCTTCAATGATGAAGATGCCGAGGACTGACCTTGTCCTTTCAGGGCTAGCTTGGCTGCTATTATTTGGATCCTCTGCAGTTTTTTAATCAGATTGATTGTTGCTTCTAGTAGCAAGGAGTTGCATTAATCTAATCTGCTCAAGATGACGCTCCTCACTACCTGTGCCCTAGCGGACAGTGGTAGCAACGGAATTATCTTCCGTAGGGCTCTAATCAGGGACCAGCAAGTACTGATTGTTCTGTTTACTTGCGAGTCTAACTGTAAATTACTGTCAAAAAGTACTCCGAGATTACATACTGTCTTTGATGGAGTCAATGGGGTATCTGTTGGGAGAGGCCAAAAGTTTGCTGGGAGAGGTTGAGGTGTCTTATTCGTTGTGCAGTGTGCAATCTCACTTTTACCCCCATTAAACTGCAGAGAGTTGTCCCCAAGCCATTTTGAGGTTTTTAGCATGCATTCTTGGAATTTTTCCAGAGATACTGCCTGAGAGCCTTCTAGTGAGAAAAAAAGCTATGTGTCATCAGCGTAGTTCACTACTTTAATTCCGAAGGATTTTATAATAGAAATGAGAGGGCACATATAAATGTTTAATAGGATAGGACTTATTGCTGATCCTTGCGGGACTCCGCTTTTCATAGCTTTGTTTTTGGAAACAAATGGAGAAATTGCCACTGCTTGCTGTCTGTCTGTCAGGTACGATTGAAACCAGTTAAGAGCCGTCCCTTGAATTCCAAATTTCCTAAGCCTTTTGATTAGGATCTCATGGTTCACTGTATCGAATGCGGTTGCCATATCCAGTAATGCTAGTATATCTGCTTGACCGGTGTCAGCGCGCATTCTCATCTCATCCAGGACTGTCACCAATGCTGTCTCCGTGCCATGTGCGGGCCGAAACCTGAATTGGACTTCGTCTAATAAGTGATTTTCTTCTAAGAATTGTGAGAGAGCATTACTGACCAGTCTTTCCACTATCTTTACTGGATAAGGCAGTAGAGAGATTGGTCTGTAGTTGGCTGGGCATAGAGGGTCCAATGTGGGTTTTTTCAATAAAGGGGTCACTACCGCTTTCTTCCAACATTCAGGGACCATACCACTACTCAGCGACTGACAACAGATTTGATGAAGCAGAAGGAATAGCTAAGGATTGAACTCTTTCCATAGTTTATGCAGAAGAGGGTCTAGTGGTGATCCGGAGCAGATACTTAGGGCTATTTTGTTAAAATCTTTCTGTGAGGAGATCTGAAATTGAGCCATAATTACCAGGGAGTTTTCCACTGCTACCTCATTATGTTTCTCTGATGTCACTAATTCTGAATAAACAATTGTCTTATTCATCCCAATCCCCTTATTATGTTCCAGACCAGTAATGATTTTGTTAATTTTTTTATCAAAGAAGACTGCTAGGCCGTCACGTAGCTCTTGGGTGGCTACAGTCTTATTTTTCGTACTGTCAGGTCTGGACAAATCCTTCACTATGTTAAAGATTGTTTTAATCCTATCAGGTGCCTGTAGGAGGAGTTTCTCATAGTATGCTTCTTTAGTTTTAGCAATTGTACTTTTGTAAGTATTCAGTTCTTTTCGGAGTACTAGTTTATCCTTTTCCTCATATAGTTTGCGCCATTTTCTCTCTGCTTGCTTACAGATTTTCCTTTATTCTTTGAGTTCCTAGCTATACCATGGGGCTGAGGGTTTACCCCTATTTTTTATCTTTTTCGTGGGTGCCAGCTGGTCAAGTGTGTGATTGATCTGACACAGAAGTTAAGATAGCTTTCTTCCACCGTTTTGTTAGTGTCAAATACGCTCTCTCCATAGCATAACGGAGGGTATTTCATTTTTCTCAGCTTGGCCCAATCCCTTCCCCATTGGTAATTGCCGGGTTGAGTAGTTCTATTACTCAGTTTAGGGGGTGTTAGCATAAATTGAATAAAAAAACGATCAGTCCAACACATTGGCACTATTTCTCCTACCGTTACCTTCATGTGGTTTGCGATTATTAAATCTAAAATATGGCCGCCCTGATGTGTTGGTTGTTTCACCAATTGTTGTAAGCTTATATTTACGCATGCTTGCAGTAATTCTTTCAGAGCTGAGTCAAGATTCCCATTTTCCCAAAGGTTAAAATCTCCTAATATAACTATACTGGAGTGGGTAAGTGGTATATTGTAGATAGTATTAATTAAAGTTTGGTTTTGGTGGTTTGATCCTCCTGGAGGCCTGTAGCATACCATGCCAGAGTACAACTGCCCTTTGATATCCTTGAGGTAGAATCCTATCGTTTCAATGCATTCTATTTCATCGACATTTAAAGTGGCAAAATTCCACTTTTCTTTATATATCACTCTCAGCCCGCCTCCTCTCCCGCGTAATCTAGGTTTGTGAAATGTGTTATAATTCGGGGACAGGCTAGTCCCAATTAGACTTCTGAGTCATCCCGTGTCCAAGTTTCTGTTAAAAATAATGCGTCAAAATCATGGTCTTCCGATAACATATTGATCTCCTGATGGTGTTTAACCAGGGATCTTTAACAAAGAAGGGGTACTGATAGGGCTTGTTAACGGGGTCCAGCACACGTGCCCAGTAAATACGTTACACGAAGAGTATGCTGTTCTCCAAAGAAAATGTGGACAACGTGTTCTAGAGGGAGGAGGAGGGGAATCCTCCTTTTCGGAACAAGAGTCCTCACACACCCAGCAAGCTAGGTGTCATGCTTCATCATATGGACTTGCTCCTCGTCGGGTCGGCACTGCAATACCCGACGGGCACCCATAAAGGGGCTCTTTGGTGGAGATCTTTTGTTCCTTGCTGTATGGTGCTGTGGGTGTGAGGGCCCTAGAAGACAGTGTAGATGTGGAGTGGGTGAGTGGCGTTAAAAAAGGTTGGATAATCCAAATAAACTTTTTATTAGGGTGGTTATCCACCTTATTAAAAGAGAAGTGGAGTGGCTGCTCTCTGGCGTAATGGTCCAGTGGAGCAGAGCTGCTCAAGTCTTACAATATGGTCGACATGTTTCATGCTTTGCGGTCAATACTGATCCATTGCATTTCATCAGGAACTAAGTGCAAAACTATCTACACGTGGTGGTGGGTGGAGAGGTTCCTACCTACCACTCTTCATGGATGCGAGCACGTTGTCCCGCCAATCCTAGTTGTAACCTAAAGGGGGATGACATGGAAGCAGTGTACAGTTACCAAATACATATCTAGCATGACAGATCATATCATCCCAACAGCCTTATAACAGTTGTCCATCTAGTGAGTGCGCAGGGGTTGTAAAATACACCCCTTATCTAAAAAAAATAGAGTGATTCAAAAGTGTGACTGGGTTAAAACAACGGCTAAAAGAGAGACCGGTAATGCAATTAAGAACAATCCCTAGATATGGAGTCAGTAGTCCACAGTACAACTCACCTATCTGAAGGGTAAAACTCACTCCATTCAGTCTTATCAGCTCCAGACACCAAAGTGGTGGTGTCCTGCAGAGTTGGAGATAAACAAAATTAACCCTCATTAACCATTCCAACAATGTTGTGGATCCCGGCCCGGATATTAGTCCCAACCAGGGGGAAGTAGGAGACCCAACCGAGCATCCCTCCCCACTAGCTCAGAAGTTGTGAGGGCGGCTTGGCATCCCGTGAAGCAAAAACGGTCTGTGGTAATGCTGGCGGAACTACCTGCCGCCCAGAGGAGGGGGTAGCCCGTCCTGGTCTCCCTCCATCCGTAAGTACTCAAAAAGGAGTCATCCCTAACCCGGGTCACACAAGTATCTGCGCCTGGGGCCTGGGTGGTGCCAAGGTAACTTAATCACCAACAGAATAGGACCCACTCGGTCGGTAAGCCAATGCCGTTACTTACACGGCCGCTAGAGCAGCCAAGTCACTCACCTGTGCTAGGAGGACGTGTGCCGGCAAACTTCCCAACACCGAGCCAAAAAGTTGGATACTGTAAGGGCTTCCACCAGGGTAGCGTTTATGAATCTTTCTCGTTTCCCGCGGCCCATAGCGTAGCTGGGCCGGCGTCTCGTCACATCACATCACATGGTACAGGGAGCGTCTCAGTAGTATGAGCTGAGCCGGCACCGGGAACAAGGCGGCCATTTTAGAGTGTAGGGACTAAACGCTTATTGCGGTGAATATTGCCAAGAGCCAATTGCCAAATACTGCCCATGTCCTGACTGCTCAATATGTAAGTGTATTTAAGGCAGCCAAAATGCACCGTGTCAGGACTCGGGAACAGGGGACTTGTACGCAAACAAAACCCAACCTCAATATGTAAGTATAGTTAGGGCAGCCCAAATGCTGTTGTGCACCGTGTCAGGACTACGGAGCAGGGGGTTTCTACACAACAAAAATATAGATATATCAAAACCTCACGTGTAGTACCCATTCGCGCATGCACCCAAAAGCTCGTATGGTGCAGCATGCTCATGAGTTTCGGAGGCAGGACCCATAAACTCCAGAGGGGGTATGTCAGGTAAGTGTACCTACAGATGTCTACTAGTAGTGTTCCACAACAAGGCAGCCGGGACGGGACAGGTGATCGGCCGCTGAAAAGCATATTAATGCTAGGTCGGGGGGAGGATACCTCCCAGTCAGAGCGGCCCAAGGTATGTCATCATTGAGACCAAGTGTGTTGGTAGACAGGCGGTGCACCCATCTCTGTTTAATTCTGAAAAGGGCATGTTGTGTAATTCTGGGGTGTGCCTCAAGGACCACCCATTTGAGAGACTCCGCAGAGTGGTTAAGGTCTTTGCAGTGTGTGTACATTTTGGTGGTTACTCTCATACACCTCACATTGCTCTTATGCTCAGTGATGCGTACCTTTTACAGGCCTCATCGTCATCCCTACATATTTTCTGTCGCAAGGACATGTGATCAGGTATATACACTTAGGTGTATTGCAGTTAGTGTGCCGCTTGAGCCTCCATACGAACGTGTCAGTCAGTGTGATCTCTCTGACAGAGCTAGTTTGTTCACATACTGAGCACATACCACAAGAGTGGTGCCCGATCACAGGTGGTAGGTCCCAAAGGGTCCTCTGGACCCCCGAGTCCTTGATATTTGGCCTGGTGTGCACTAAGATGTCTTTCAGGTTTTGTGTATGCTTGAAAGCAAACCTAGGTCTAGGGAGGTTCAGATCCCCTGTGTTCACTATTCCCCAGTGTTTGTTAATGACCCTCTTGATTAGTGTGGAGTGTGATGTGAAAGAAGTGACACACGTTAAAACTTCAGCCTGTTCTTTGGTAGTGGCGTGGAGTAGAGATTCACGTGGATTATTCATAGCCCTCTTATAAGAGGTCCTGACCTAACCTTTAACTAGGGATCTCACGTTAATCAGACCGCATTTAAGACTATCTGATATGGACTTCGACGAGGAGTCCCTTCCATCTGTCAGTTCCTCATCTTTATGGTGCACATCACCTTGCTTACCTATTTCCAGTATTTGCTTTCTTGAATAGGTGATTCTAGTCATTGGCACTATTTCTCCTACCGTTACCTCCATGTGGTTTGCGAATATTAAATCTAAAATATGGCCGCCCTGATGTGTTGGTTGTTTCACCAATTGTTGTAAGCTTATATTTACGCATGCTTGCAGTAATTCTTTCAGAGCTGAGTCAAGATTCCCATTTTCCCAAAGGTTAAAATCTCCTAATATAACTATACTGGAGTGGGTAAGTGGTATATTGTAGATAGTATTAATTAAAGTTTGGTTTTGGTGGTTTGATCCTCCTGGAGGCCTGTAGCATACCATGCCAGAGTACAACTGCCCTTTGATATCCTTGAGGTAGAATCCTATCGTTTCAATGCATTCTATTTCATCGACATTTAAAGTGGCAAAATTCCACTTTTCTTTATATATCACTCCCAGCCCGCCTCCTCTCCCGCGTAATCTAGGTTTGTGAAATGTGTTATAATTCGGGGACAGGCTAGTCCCAATTAGACTTCTGAGTCATCCCGTGTCCAAGTTTCTGTTAAAAATAATGCGTCAAAATCATTGAGACCAAGTGTGTTGGTAGACAGGCGGTGCACCCATCTCTGTTTAATTCTGAAAAGGGCATGTTGTGTAATTCTGGGGTGTGCCTCAAGGACCACCCATTTGAGAGACTCCGCAGAGTGGTTAAGGTCTTTGCAGTGTGTGTACATTTTGGTGGTTACTCTCATACACCTCACATTGCTCTTATGCTCAGTGATGCGTACCTTTTACAGGCCTCATCGTCATCCCTACATATTTTCTGTCGCAAGGACATGTGATCAGGTATATACACTTAGGTGTATTGCAGTTAGTGTGCCGCTTGAGCCTCCATACGAACGTGTCAGTCAGTGTGATCTCTCTGACAGAGCTAGTTTGTTCACATACTGAGCACATACCACAAGAGTGGTGCCCGATCACAGGTGGTAGGTCCCAAAGGGTCCTCTGGACCCCCGAGTCCTTGATATTTGGCCTGGTGTGCACTAAGATGTCTTTCAGGTTTTGTGTATGCTTGAAAGCAAACCTAGGTCTAGGGAGGTTCAGATCCCCAGTGTTCACTATTCCCCAGTGTTTGTTAATGACCCTCTTGATTAGTGTGGAGTGTGATGTGAAAGAAGTGACACACGTTAAAACTTCAGCCTGTTCTTTGGTAGTGGCGTGGAGTAGAGATTCACGTGGATTATTCATAGCCCTCTTATAAGAGGTCCTGACCTAACCTTTAACTAGGGCTCTCACGTTAATCAGACCGCATTTAAGACTATCTGATATGGACTTCGACGAGGAGTCCCTTCCATCTGTCAGTTCCTCATCTTTATGGTGCACATCACCTTGCTTACCTATTTCCAGTATTTGCTTTCTTGAATAGGTGATTCTAATCTCCCCAATTATATCAAGTTTTTCTTTGGTAGCATGGCTGGCCCTGTGCGTGGTTGGTGCGCGGACGGGCGCAGACGGGCTTGCCTTAGCCCAATGCTGAATCGCGCTACGTTAGTTTCCACACAAAGGATAATCTCATTCAGGAACGAAAATCAAGTTTAGTTCAATATAAGTCTCATTAAAATATCGGGATGACAGTACCTGAAGAGGGAGAAAGCAGAGAGCAGGTACAAGGACAGATTTCACAGAATTATATTTACCTAAGATTTTAGATGAACCCAACTCCTTGAAGATGAGTCAGGTGGAGTCCACCAGGACAGGTGGAAGACAAAGGCTCAGCACGGGTTCAGGATCAGGAAGGTGACCTCTTCTAAGTGCAACGCCAGGGTCGCACCCCTCTCTGACACTATTCTCCTCGATTTTTCTTCCGCGATTCCCCTTCTAGATGGTTGGATTATCGATCAGTATTTCGGTCTCTCGAGCAGTGTCTCTGGCATCTGCAGGGTCTGAGACAGCGTCTCTGACAAAGTCTGTGGCAGCATCTGTGTCGGGTCTGTGACGGGTCAGTGACATCTAACTAACTAATCTACCTCAATTATACTATTCTGTGTTCGTGTACCACCCCCAAATGTTTCAACATCGTGAAATCCACTACTTCTGATTGGACAGGGCAAGGAGTTCATCACACCATGTCAAATGTATTATTTTACTTTAGGTTTTTTGTTCAATCTTCCCGCCCCTTAATTTACTTTCCCAAAGCTTTATTCCCACCCGCATTTCACATTTATGCTCAATACATTGCATGCAAAATTTGTAATTTCTTGTTCCGCTGTCCGGGTCATAGGGTTAAGTTCTCATGTGATCCTTGCCAGCTTGACCTTGGCTGGGTTTCAATGGTGTCATCATAGTTCCGGGCAGGGTTGTGTGCGCCAGCGCATGGGTCAGGTGGGGTAGGGATTTCAGTCACCCTCCGAGGCCCAAATATGAACTAGTAATAAAGTCAGAGAAAGACATGTTAGAATACGAAAATAAATGAATTCACTGTATACCACTTATCTCTACTCTTTCCCCATTTACTTATATATATCTTTCGCATTAGCAATTTAGTAGAACTTGCAAGGTTTAGTTTAAGCCAAACATGCACATTAACATGTGAGTTACAAGTGGCCATTGTAGAAGCTATTGCGCAGCTGCAAAGGTTTCCCTCCAAGCATAGAAAACAACATACTACGTAGATGCAATAGACGCATGAGCAGTAAAATTCCCGCGTTTTGCCGGCCATTTTAGGACACTCGTGTTATTGGTTAGTAATACACATAGGCAAGGATCCCCTAGATACGATATAGTGTTGTGTAATGCGATATTAGTATGCACAAACAGATTGATTACAGTATTATACTTTAATTGAGAGGATTGCATCGAAGCAAGATTCTTATTTACGAAACCTTGCTCCTTCAACAGTATCATCAATCAACGTTAAGTTAAATATTCCAGATATGTCCATAACAAACCTGAGTGGTATCATACAGAAAGACATAGCACATAATCACTCCCCCACAAGAAAACATGAATCCACAGACGTTCTATCAGAGGTTGACTGACTGGAAGGGCCGCGGGCAGACTCGCCGGGTAGGAAGGCACATTTTCCTGAAATGCCATTAGACTCCCCCTAGGTATGTCCGTTTGGGATGGAGTAGGTGGTTGAACGAAGTACTGACCAAGGGGGCCTGCTGGGAAACGTGGATACAGAAGTGGCCCAGTTGAGTAGTATCCCAGAGAATGTGGCGGGTAATGGAGTGTCAGAAGGGGTCACTATTACATTTCTCTTGTGGAACGTGTCTGGTATGAGAGCAAAACTTAGCGATTTGGAATGGTGCAAGTTCATAGATCAACACCGTATAATTGTCTTACAAGAAACCTGGGTTGCTGAACCAGAATTCATACCTGGGTTCCTCACATTTAGCATACCCCCATCACCTACGGGGAGAGTGTCTGGTAGACTGGTAATTTGGCAGAAACAGGACTTATTTCCAGCTGTAAGGGTCCTTGAAACAAAGAGTAGGGATGCTCTTTTTATTGAGATTAAAACCGTACGCCACTCAGGGACAAGGTATCTAGCTATTGTGAACATGTATCTCAGATCAGACCGTACGAATACTCAATCAACAACAGTGAAGCACACAGCAGATGCACTGATTCATTTAAATAAGGGTCACCAAGTAATCAAGGTCAGGGACTGTAGTACTCAAGTTTCATACGACTTGAGTGATTTATTAATGCATTATCTTTGAGTGGGAGATATGGCAAGGTCTAGTGTTGCCCATGGTGATGGGTAGAAAATTACTAGGCAGCCCAATTAGAAGAGTTGGCAGTGAGTTTGGGCTTAGGACTAATGAATGGGAACACTACCTACCTTTAAAGGAGGAATATACACTAATCACCTCAATTATAGAGTCTTGAATTACGTTCTTTGGCCTTGTCTTTCAGATATGACAGTGGTAGCGAAAGCAGATAATGATCATCAAGGGATAAGCACTGTTTTTTACCTCTGTCCATTCAAATGCAATAGTTTGGCCCCAAGATGTGCGTCTAATAACATTGTGGCAACAAACATTAAGAGTAATGTCAAATGGTCTGCGGTGGCAAATGATAATAATGTCCAGGCCCAAATCAACAACTTGTTGGTCGAGGGAATGGTCCCTGTGACTGAGGAAAGCTTCAATACCCATGAGATTAATTTTGTGGCCCTACATTGTAATCTGATGGAGCAACTGAGGGCTTTTTTCATGGAAGAAAGGTGAAGGGGGAGTAGACCAAAATAAAAACCATGGATGGTACTCAAACGTTTGTTGTATTGATAAAGATAGACTTTTAACTGAAAGAAAGAAAGGGAATAGCACTTAGATAAGAGAAGCAAGGGGGACCTATACAAATTATTACGGGAAGCTAAAAAGGATTGGGAGGCTGAGCAATGTGTGTCCCTAGCAGAAGTCCTGCAGGAGAGAAACACCAAGCTATTCTGGAAGTACATAGTCAGCAGAGAGTTCTCCAGAGCCAGAAATCCTGCTGGAGACATAGGTAAACCACTTTAAGGAGCTTTATAAGGAATGGGCTAGCGATCAGATGCAGCCATCAATGTTTACAGACATGGAAATTGCCTCTCCCCTTGAAAATAAGGTAGCAGGAGATTTGAGAAGAGAGCATTTAACATTTAGACTCGAGGAAACAGCGCTGGCCTTGAAATTATTGAAAAAAGAAAAGACTCCTGGCTTGGATGACATTCCCGGGGGTCTTTGCTTATCTCACCCCAAGATTTAGGTGCCATATCTCAACACTTTAAATAATGCTGTCACAAGGGGGGATGGGGTCCCGTCAACATGGCATGGTGTGGTGATAGTGTCTATTTCTAAAAAGGGGAATAGAGATTCACCAGCTAACCATAGAGCAATAAGTCTAATTGACCTCAGTCAAAAGAAATTTAGTAGACAAATCTTGGTTAGGCTCCAATCATGGTTATCTGAACACCACATCCTCACTGACTCCCAAGCAGGGTTTAGGAAAGGGCTCAGTACTATTAATCAAGTATTTTGTTTTCAAATAATGTGCTGGAAATATATTACCCTGAGGCGGCATCATCTCTATGTCGCCTTCATTGATTTGAGTGCAGCATTTGACCTGGTCCAGAGGGATGAGATATGGAGGGACCTAGAGTCTTACGATTTACCAGATGACCTGCTTCAGATGTTGAGACTCATACATATTGATACATATGCCAGAGTGAGGTTGAACTAGGGGAGGGGAATCTTACGATCCAGATCCCCATAAGGCGTGGCATCAGACAGAGATGTGTGTTGGCTCCAACTATGTTTTGCCTCTACATCAATGGCATAGTAGATTATTTGGCACAAAGCAATCATGATGCACCCAACCTAAGTGGTGTTCCCGTCCCAATCTTAATGTTTGCAGATGATACCCTTCTTAGATCAAGAACTCCGATTGGTCTGCAAGCGGAACTGGATTCCTTTGTAGCCTTCTGTGTGAGTAAGGGACCAGAAATAAATCCCTCCAAATTCAAACATATGGCGTTAAACCCACATAAATCATTTACGGGTAAAATGGCTATAGGGGAAGTTCCCATTGAGCAGGTTTAACACTTTGAGTACCTAGGTATAAGGATGGTGGACAACCTGACTTGGGCCCCCTAAATAGAAAAAAATAAAACCACCCTCCATCAAAGGGCCTCAGCTATCACAGTAGGCCAAGAAGCAAATGATTGCCCATATTGCCCATCACAAAATGAGATGGAAGCACATGTCCATGTCTTCTGTGCTAAATGTAGAAAACCTTGTATAAAGTAGATCATTCCATTATTTAAGGCGCTGGGGGTCAGGAACTATGAGGACACACTCACAATTCTGAAAAGTGACACTAGTGAATTGATTCTTTTTGCTGTATCTCGATTTTTGTTGTGGGCATGGAAACTGAGAGCGAAGGATCTCCTTACTTAGGTTATGATAGAATTAATTTTAAACACAAATGTGCTAGCCTTATACAGCAAACTAGCCCTTCCAAAAACAACTTTTGCCTTGGCTTAGATGTTGAGCATAATTGATCATGGATTGTTTTGACCTATATTATTACAGCTTGAGGTGGATGATTGTCTTATATTTTTGCTGCTTTTTAACTATTTGTATGCATTTTACTTGTATACTGTATTTCATTATCTCTGATCAGTTGATGAGTATGGTTATGTTCATTTTGCATATGTATTTATTGCTATCTGTGATATGTGCTTTTATGACATTTTAGCCGAAATAAATATATTTAATACTACTACTGGGTCTCTGACCCCACCAAATCAGACACTTCTGGATCTGAAAAGAAACTCTGACTGGAAGAAAAAATGCATTGCTGTTACAAGAACTGCTTTTCTGCTCTGATGCCCTGCTGTCCTGCTATCTGCTACCCTCTGCTCCAGCTGTGGAACAACTGAACTATTGCTTGAACCCGGAGTCATCTCCATGTGCATGCTGGCTTGCCTCCTGTTTTCAGACTCAGGGATATCAAAGTCTCACCTCCTGTGCCTGGTCCACTGGAAGTGGATAAAGGTTCTTGCTTCAGTGGAACCTAGACCTCCTCTGCTGCATGAAGCAGAATTGACGCATCAGCGCTATTGCTGAACAGCCTCAACCGATGCATTGGAACTGCTGCATCGCAGCAGCTGCAATGTGAGAAGTTCGATGCATCCCCTCGACTGCATGGAGAAACCTGGAGCATTGGCTTCAGAACCAACGCATCTCGGCTTCAACACTTTGTCTTTGGAGACAGCGCATTGCAATCGTTTTGTGGAGAAAATTGACGCATCACCTCGACTGCAGGGTTCAACACCGATGCATCGTGCGGCTATGCCCTGCATCTTGCTGTTGCAACCAAGACCACGGTACTTTTGGTCAGTGAGCCTTGCGTGGTTCCTGTATGCGGCCTGCGGTCTATCGCTGTCCGCCTGAACTTTTGACTTTGCCCCAATCCATCATGGCCAGATAACCTCCATATTCACTTACTGCATCTAAGCACTATTTTTACTTTTAATCATTATAAATGCATATCTCTACTTCTTATTGGCTTTTCGTTGTTTTGGTCTTGTTTCACTTATAAAATCATAACCTATTTTTCTAAACTGGTGGGAGCCTGTTTGTGCTGTTTTCACTGTGTTACTGTTTCGAGTGTTGCACAAATACTTTACACATTGCATCTTAAGTTAAACCTGCCTTCTCTGTGCTAAACTACCAAAGGGTGAGCACAGTTTAATTTAAAGTGTGTTTCTGACTTACCCTAACTAGGATTGTGGTTCCTGCTTGGAGAGGGTACATACCGATGTCAACCAGAAACCCAATTTATAACTGAGAGATGCTTAATCGCTGAACTTGAGTGTAAAACTTTAAATTGTATAATTTTTATACAGTTTTAATTGTGCCCTAAAACACTTGCATCAAGTTATTTTCTATTAAATTAAAAAAGAGCTTAAGTGTTTGATGTCTCCAAACTAAGAATCCCCCGTGGTCTCGACAAATGTACAAGGAGACTCTCTGTGTGCTCTGCAGCTCAGAGAAATCTATACAGACACAGAATACCATGTTTGTGTGTGTGTGCAGTGATGTGTAATTTTTTTTTTTAATTCAGACATTTAAACAAAAAAAATCCAACCATAAGTATAATAAAAAGTGATTTAATTATATTTTAATGAACGTTTATATTATATTTATACATTATTAAAGATTGTTACAATAGTTTAATTATTAAAATGTTTTATTTTTAGATTTTTTAACATAACATTATATTTTTTATATTTATAAATATTTTAAAAGTTTACAATTCAAGTTTTAATTTTATTATTTTAATTTAATTACGTTTTATTTTAAGTCCCTACCGTCATTATTTTCTATGTGAGAGTTTTGCAGTACCAGTGGCTAGCCATATGTGGTTCTGGACTTACTCCAGTTCTGAGCTGGAGTACTTTGCTGCTGTTTTGAGTCCCTTTTTAGGTTAGTAATTTTAGAAGTGCAGTTGGTGAATAGTAATGGGCTTACTCTTTTGTGGGTGGGTGCATGTCCCTCTGAAAACTCCACACTAACCCTACCTAGACCCCTCTTTACTCCTCCTGAGACCCCTCCCATTTATTAGTAAGTATGCCAAAAAAAGCCCGCCAGACAGGAGGAAACTCCTGATCTGGCGGGTGGCCTGACCACTGCTTTGGCAGTGCGGCAGTGGTTCGGACCCGGCGCCACACCGCCAAATTCGTAATCGGGCCCTAAGTAGTAATGTGTGAGGATCTCCCCATAGAACAGATAGGAGAGGTGGAGATTTAAATTCATAGGTTTTTGAATAGCATCTTGCAGTACTTCAGTAGTACTACTAAAGTACTATTAAACATATAACTAAATGCAGTTTATGAATAGGCCCCCGAGTCGTCATACTGGTGTAGGCTGCAGGTGACGTGGGCCTAGATTTATAGATGCTAATGTAATTGAGTGTTCGGTGAAAAATATCAGCTCTGCTTTAGGAAAGCAAAGAATAATTGTACACCTCCAATCTACAAAAAGTAAAGCGCTGATGATGTTAATGGCTGCACTTGTGCAAAAAATACCAAGCACTTTGGTGCAAGAGTAAGACAGTGGTGTCTTGCATGGAACCTGTTAATAAGCAACACCCTTGAGTAAAAATCACTGCGAGATGACAACTGGCAGAAGAAATGCCGCGGTAATGTGTAATTTTATTAAGCTACAGATATTCTAGTGGAAATACCACATACTCTTCCACCTTTCCATTGTTTTCTACTGCTTTGATTTGGCATTAGGAATCCATGCAATGCCAGGTCACATTTGGCCCAATTTGCATACATTAGCAAGGGGTAACACAACCCATATTAGACATGGCAGCCATGCAACCTTCAGCATAAAGTAGCTCTTGAACGCAAAAGTTGATTTCTTACCCTCTTTGCAACTCTTTGCTTCATGTATCTAAGATTTGCAGAACACATGCCAGCCAATAGTAAATTAGGGTCCATAATGTTAGTAATTTGGAAAGGGTTATTCTTAAAATTAGTTCAGAATCCTTGTCAGCAGTTTCAGCAAAAGCAGGGGGCTAGGAGGTCATTATTGCCCAGGCCCTGTACTTTTTCTAGGACACGCGCTCATGCTGCCAAATGTGTACATAGATTTTACAACAAGCCTGCTCTCATTATTAACAGCAAGACATCTAACATGGCTAATACCAGTAGATGGAGCCAAATGATGAATGCTTTCTGACCCGAACTCTGCAAAATCCTCTGACTTGTCTGCTTGTCAGCTGTTTTGTAAAATCATCTCATTCATTTTACACTTGAAAGGAAGAGTGCTGGCTCTAAATCTCTTTACACATTTGTCCTCATTGGCAGACAAGACAATTATCTCTAAAATGGCTTTAATGCTGAAGGCTAGATCCTTCCAATGAAATTGGCTCACCACGTTGTGCACTGACACCACTTAACAAAGAGGCACTTAAAAAAAGGAGCAATCTGTTGCCGCAATAACAGATCATCTAATTTTTCTATATCTAGGTATATATAATAATAGGGTGTGTTGGGCTGTACTCACAAAACTAAGAAACAGTTTTAGAGTTTGGCGTGAGTTCTGCCAAAGTCAGTGGATGTCCCTTATGTAGAGCATCAGAGCTGTCAACTCACATGGTGCCACGTTGTGAGACATAATATCGGCTCCCATCACATCATCACTTGGTGAGGAACCGATATCACGCAGTGACAGGAAAAATTAGCTGAAACCCACTGTAAATAGTTGATTTCCAACTCATTTTTGATGGTTGGAAATCAACAATGATACATTCATTATGTCAACGTGCGAGATATCCATGGAGTAGTAACAATGGTTTTCTTGCTCCTGTCTGGTTTCTGATTTGCTTCCATGATCATTTACCATTTTATAAGTTACATGCATTCTTTCTGATTTCATTTAACTGTTTCATATGCATGTTTTTTTACCATCGTTACATTTAATGAAACAATGTCTGTGCACCTGATATTTCCATGTAAGGGTCTTCCCTCTTGCCGTGCATTTGTGAGATGCATGGGGTAGTAGGAATGTTATTCTTGCCCTTTTAAAGAAAGGAGATGTGTTATACCTGCTGCTCAGCCAGTGTGACTGGGGTGTGGAATGTTGGTGTGTGGTGATGCTGTGGAATATTGGAAGTGGAGAGTCAGTTGGGGAATGGGCTGACCAGCAAGAAGGCTGCTCCTATTGGGGCTATCCTAAGATCTAAGCTAAGAACCTATAAATATACTTACCTATCCCACTATCAGCCATCTTATATTATCTACATCTGGACCTACAGACTTCATTATAACAAGAATGTCCACCATTTATATAACAGACACCAAAAATGTATCTGTCTCTTTGCCCTCTGGTTGAAAGAGGTAGTGTTACTCACGATAATGGTGTTTACTGCATTGTACTGAGATAGATGAACATCTGAGTCAAATCTGTTTTGAATAAAAGCTGTGGCCAGTAGATTGTAAATAGACCTCTTTCTAAGGTGCTTCAACCCTTGGGTTATCCTACAGACGGCCTGATTACGATGTCGGTTGGAATTGCCTCCGATCGACACCATTGTGGTGGAGGAACCGCCTGACCATAGGTCGTGGTTCCGTGCACCGAATTATGATCCGAGTGCACGGTCAGAAACTCCCATATCTCAATGGGAGCTTGTGTGGTTTGCGTAAACCGCCCGCGGCACAATAATAATCTATGACACTATGACATTGTTCCATACCTACCTCCGTCAGGTTGGGAACTGGATGGCCGCCAACTGTTTAAAACTTAACTCTAGTAAGAAGGAGGTCTTACTTTTCGGTGCTCACACTAATTTTTGGTCCCCCCATCTTTGGCCATTGGAGCTTGGACTACTACCAACGCCGGTGATCGAGGTAAAGAACTTGGGAGTCATTTTCAATTCTAAACTCTCGTTTGAAAATCATGTTAACCAGGTCACCTCCCTCTCTTTCTACACGTTAAAGCTCTTGAGAAAGATTCTCCCATTTATCCCAGCTGAGCTACGCAAATTAGTGGTTTCAGCTCTAGCTCTGTCAAGAGCTGATTATTGCAATGGGCTTTTAATCAATCTTTGGAAAAAGTGCTTGTCCAAACTGCAGGTAGTGCAAAATGTTGCGACTCGGCTTCTGTTGAACATCCCAAGACACAAATCTGTATCGAAGGTGCTCAAGGATCTACATTGGCTGCCAATAAAGCGACAAATTGAGTTTAAGGCTCTTTGTATTGTTATGAAGGCCACTTAGGACATAGGCCCCGGTTTTTTAAAGCGGAATCTTCTACCCTACATTCCAGTCCGCTATCTCCGTTCATCCTCTGCCCATGACCTGACTGTACCCAGGGTCAAAAAATGTTCCTGGGGGGGGAAGAAGTTTTCTGGTTGGCGCAACCAGGTTATGGAATCCTCTCCCAATAAATTTGCAACAAGAAACACATTTGTTAGATTTTAGGAAAGCGCTGAAGACATGGCTGTTCAGTCTTTAAGGTGCTTTTCGAACCTCCTGGCTTAAATCCTGTTTTTGATGAGCAAGCGCCTTGACACCCTCGGGTGAATGTTTCGCGCTCTGCAAGTTTCCGTTTCACTTCATGTCATTTCATTACAGATTTGGGATACACAAATAAGCTACACGTACATACGGAAGAAAGCCTAGTAACAGAGCAGGGAGTAAGGTGAGGGAACACACAGAATCAAAAAGAAATTGGGAATACATTTCCCATCTTGACGTACATGGGTTAAACGTTGAATGAAATAAAACGAAAACCTATGGTAGAAGGGGTATTAGTGTTGTATGTATAGGGATGTACAGGGGGCAACCTAGCACAAATGTGAAGGGCCAAGGGGGAAAGATGGCTCTGCTAGGGGCCCCTAATGTTGCTTTCCTGCAGCCTTAACTTGTCGGAAAGGCCGACATGGAAAGGCTAACGGAAAACGGCATCATAATCCCGATGGCGGAAATGCCGTCCTTAAGGTATTATGAGGAGTTTCCGAACAACCGATTTTGGTTAGCCATAGTTCTGGATCCATACTGTTCCAAAGTTTGGGGATCAGGTGTGAAAAGTATCTTCCACTCCATCTGGCCCTAAGCTTTATTGTAAATCACAATTGGTTGAATGATCCACAAACAATCAAGACATTTGCCTGCGTAAATTACGCATGTTTCAGTGTATAGTGTTTGTAATCACCTGCACATCATTTTAAAGAAAATTCTAATAAACCTACCTATGCATATTCGTCACACCGTGTACCGTGAACATATTTAGGTTTAATAAAAATGGGGATTCTTAAATGCTAATTTTTTATTTTTTGAATATAAATATTGTTTTAGTGCCTGATACCTCGTCCCACACCCCCTTGTTGCCCTTTTCCACCCACACACTATGCAAACTGTAATGTTGTGTATTTCAGCAGCACATTTTCTGGACAATTTAGTAAGAAGGTTGGGCAGATATATGTGGGAAAGAAATTACTGACTGTTTGAAATACCCATCGACTTACCGACGTGTGATCGAATTTCCCCTAACCACTCCTCTGTCACTGCACATGGAGAAGCCAGTATACTTAAATAACTTGAAAACTATGGGGCAGATTTACAAGCCCCATGCACCACTTTTGCGTCACTTTTCCCATGTTAAAAGTAACGCAAAAGTGGCGCAAGGGGCTTGTAAATCTGCCGCTATGTGGATGTAGAATGCGTTCAGGCACGTAACTTACTCACGCCTAGACCACAGTTGTTTGCGCATCTTTGCATGTGTTTCACACTTTGTGTGAATGGCATTCCTCAGACTAAAACCTTTTCCACATGTATGACATGCTCCCATAGAGCCACTTCGAGAACTCGTAAACATACAGAGATTGCAATATCAATAGCAGATTTTAGAAAATGCAAACATTTGCAGCACACAGAGTGCCTTGAGGCCAGTGATCTAAGCGCTGGCATCAAGGAGGGCGTCCTTGGTATGTGTAGATGGAGGATAAGTATATGGTTCATAGCTGGACATCAAATGCCTCTTTGTCGGGGAGTCTCTAAAATGACGGCAGCATGTTTCAGCATAAAAGATAAGCGGGTCAGTCGTGTGATGGAGGCTGGAGACTGTGCCTAACGGCTGCTAAAGCAAATAAATACAAAACCCTGTTCTGTGAGGTTTTGAACACGTAGAGTAATTCCACATAGTGTAATCGTGTTACGTGGTATTGATTGATCCGTTGAGACAACCCTCACCGCTAGGGCTAAGCAAACTTCTCCAGAAAGTAAAACCTCCCTGGGAGAGAGGGTGATTTGCAGGTCAAGACCGAATTCGAGAAGCGAGTCAGGAAAAAAACACTCTTCAAAACAAGACCGCAAAGGAAGTTCGTCACGTGGGATGACACATGAGAGGGGCCGAAGCTTCCAATCAGCGCTTTACATAGAATATGGTGAATTTTTGTTCTGAAACTCACTGCTTACCCCTAGCTCAATGCTTGTCAAATACTGTTTAACGCTGGTGGTAGCTTCCAAAGAATGGAGGTGTAACATACAGGTTGCAGTGCTTAACTTGTGCCAGAAGGTTTAAGTAGGGGGTGGGAGAAGGGAGAAGGATATGGTATTTCTACAGTGCAATCCTAGCCAAGAGGCAGTGGCGCTCTGTACAGGGCCAAAGGCAAGCATAAAGTAAACACGTGATAGGAGATGTAACTGGGGGTGTGGACGTTATTGCACTGTGATGTTGTGCTCATCAAAGAGCTGGGTCTTTTCCTAAATTGGAGCAGTGCTGGGTGGTTCTGATACATACAGGGTTGTTGTTCCAGATCCTGGGTGCATAGGTGGAAAAGGCCTGCTACCTTACTTCTTCTTTTTAATGATTCTTAGTCTTCAGCCTGATAGTGTTCCGGCTGCGGGTGTGGCAAGAAACACCGGAGATGGTGAACTTGCCTGCACGATAAGCGGGGTGCTAGTCGTGATGCCTTTCTAAATGATGCGGCTGGTTTGAAACATGGCGCATGTTGCCAAGGGAAGCTAATGGAGGTCCATCAGGATGGGGGTGTGATGGTCATATTTCTTCCACCCCTGAATGAGATGTGCTGTGGCATATAGGATGCCCTTAAACGGGTACCAGAATCGTGTTAGTCCCTCCCCTGGAGCATATCCTCTTTACCTGTGTCCTTCCACTGTTCACTTTTAGGGACTACTTTTATCTTTTTGCTAAAGCACTCCCTTAGAGTGCATGCTTTTTTCCATTCTTCTCCGGTATGTGCTTCTCTGCCCCCTCACTCTAAGTTATTCTGTCTCATCGGTGTGCTTCCCTGCCTCACCAAGTAGCTCTCTCTCATCCATGAGCTTTTTATCCCTCCCCGCAGCTCCGTGTTGCTATCTATCGCTTGTGTGCATATCCTGAACGCCTGTGCCGCTCTCCTTCGTGTGCTGCTTTTCCCTTCCCTCACCCATTCCTGGTTGCCGCACTACACCTATTGTTTTTAATTTTACCTGTTGTCTTGGAGGGCAAGGCAGCAAATTTGGTTTGTCCCCGACATCACATATAGCTAATGCACTATAAACAAACTTACTCACAGCAGTACTGAATAACACGATTCTAATAGAGTAAAATCACTCCCATGTGGCTATTTCCCGTGTACGGTAATTAGGGAGGAAAATCCTGATCGGGAGTATTGCATTTGGGGCACTGCGTAGTGTGTTCTGCCTTTTACAGCCCAAACATGTTGTTTGAGGAAATATCATTGAATTTATAGATGTTCCAACGGAGTCCCTTGGGGTGATAACGGGTTAGGGGCGTGACACCCCCATTGCTGCTGGCAAACCAGGCTCACTTTGCGACCCTTGGTGAATTATTCTGGATTCTGATCATGTAAAAGTGAATATTCCTTTTTCGTTAGTTCTAGAATCCGTTTCTGTCTGTTATAAATCACTTTTCATCATTGCCATTCTGCAGCGCCTAGTTTGCAATAAGTATTGCTTGCAATGACCCACCACTGGAAGTAAAGTTCACGTGAAGGTCACGTGGGGTCACTTCCTATGAGGTCAAGCATTGGTTGAAAAGAGGAGTGATGCGACTTCCGCTCAGATTTTGTTCAAACGACAATGATACATTACGTATTTTCAAACATTTGACAAAACAACTGCAAACATTAGATTGACATTTGTGCAAACTATCCTCAGATTTGTAGGTTAAATACGTTTGCAAAATAGCTCTAACTTTGGTTTAACAGCTCAGCTCCCCCAACCACTTTACATTTTCTTTTCGCTTGCAATTTCCCTGCTCAAGTAAGTGTTTCATTTGATGAAGATATCTAAGAGTTTATGGTTTGCACCTTAAAGAATGCCTTCAAAACTATTAGTAGCCAATCTTTCACAAACATCGCCAAATCTGAGCACAAAACGCAGCAGAGGATATGCATAATCTATGCAGCAACATAAATATTGTAGTCAATCAGTGCATTTAGGTGAGTCAAGAAATTATTAAGCCGATTTGAAATTTCCTTGCTTTTCTGAATGTCCAAAATGATTGCTTATTGCTGTAAATTGTTTGCACGTATTTAAATACATTTCTTGACATCGCATAAGTCAATTAAAAAAAGGTGTTCATCAGCTGAAAGCAATTTGCCTTTTAACTTTGCTGCCAGTGGGATAAGATTTTCCTTTCTTCGTTTACTTTGAAATGCATTTCTCAAAGCCAAAATACACAACACAGTCAAATTGCTGACATGTGTGTCTGCTCCATACCTAAAAATGCTGCATTCTTTCATGTCCTCCTAGACTAAAATCCATAGATGTTTATTTAAAGAACTCTCCTGCGCCTTTAAAGATCATGTTTTAGAGTAACCGTAAAAGGTTATCAATCAAGAAACAAATCTCAGTTTTATTATAAATTTGCATTGCAAAGTAAACTAAGGATAGTAACAAAGGAGTGGTAGAAAGGTGCAAGGGAGCTGGGCACAGTCCACACTTCATTTGTTTGCGAAGAGTGACCTTGGCGCAGTGACAGGTTAAGAGTTAGGAGAGACATTTGGAGGTTTTGCAACTTGACCTCTGCCCAACAAAGAGTCTGTTTAAGGAAAGATTTCCAACTCAAAACCAGTGTTCCTCCCCTACAATTATGGCAAGCGAGTTATTGATTAGCTGCACGTCTACTTGGACAGCAGCCAAAGGACATTTCAACTGAGCAATTACAGCTTATCCACCAATGGCTGTGAAGCGTATTTTACTATGTTTTAGAATAGTACTTTTTAAGGATACTAAGATTTACACATTAATTATTGAGCAAAGGTGATGTAGATCGTAATGAAGCAATTAATTAAAATCTGGAAATTGACTAGCAATAATCTCTCTGTGTTCAGTAAAAGCGATAAAAAGTTCTTAAATTAATTCTACAAATAGTAAATTTGTTTTTTGCATTGTTCCTCTATAAAGCATAGTGTTTATCATGCAAAATAAGAATCAAGGTTTTAAATTTCGATTCAAACCTAGAAGAAAAATATTTTGCCATTTTGAATGAAAGGAAGTACAATGATACTGTTTTGTAAATTGTTCTTGAGGAGTAGAGTCGGCCCCTCACACTAGTGTAGAGAATATGTATAAAATGTTCACATTGGATTTATTTTTAACTATTTTAGTTTATTGATTCGTGTAGATAAATGATGCACACATGCTACCCACAAGTACACAAGGAATGTCAGGCTTTAAATGCATGTTCAGCAGAGTGACCACAATGTTGTTATTCACCAGGTTTAATTAATTATAAGATTAATATAGGTTCAAAGCTAAACAGTGTATATGCTGCCAGAAACAACAATCCAACTATTTACCAGCACAAGAACTGGGGAGGTAGGAAGCAGAGAAAAAGCAGAGATGAAGGAAAGCTTGGCCAAGGGAATAAGGGATCATTTGAAGAGAGGGAAAGAGGGGGCAGGGATGTGGGTAATGGGATGTTTTCTATAAGTGCATCAATCATTGAGTGAGCAGCCATGTGGAGAAAGCGTGTGTGCTTGGGTGTGCCTGCACTTCATCTGGACAATTACAAAAGTGAGAGCCTGAAGAAAGAAACATAGAATGTTTTGAGATTTAACAGCATCTACCACCTGTACACAACAGATTGAATGTTCCCCAGAGACACCATCCACATTCCATCACTTTTATGTTTAAAAATATGTGGGATGTTCTGACTTTGGTTGCAATAGACAGACCTGGGACTAAATTAGATGACTTAATTCAATGCTTATATGGTGTGATATGTCGGATGAGAAGACGATTGCTTTCTTTGCTAACAGATGCTTTAATTTTTTAAATTGCAATGAAGCCGGCAGTACTCCTCAGGACGTGGATCCTCTTTGTAAATTTGAAAAGCACATTAAATAGATGCCAGTTATCACAGAAACGGGCATGGGTATTTTGTGGACTTTAGCAAACATGGGGCCACATGTACAAAATTTAGGAATTTGCAATTTCCTAATTGCGATTCTTACCTACTCGCACATAGGAAATCACAATTCCTAAAGTAAGAAAACTTACAAATATTATCTAGCGATTCCTAATGGTTTGTAAATCGACCTACTCCATGGATGTTCATGAGATGTGTTGCGGTTTGCGACTGACTTGGAATGACAGCCATCACAGGAATGGTGGCATGCTGGGGTCAGAAGACTATCATATCTGTGATTACTACTAAATAAAGCAATCTTTTTTTAAATGACAATCTGTTTTCCTTAACCCCTTCAGCGCTGCGCGGATTCCCGCACAGTGCTGAAGGATCTGAGCGCGGGCGGGGCCATGACGGAACGGTTCCGTCATAAGCACAGCCCAACCGACGTGCATGACGGAACCGTTCCGTCACAAGCGTCGAAGGGGTTAAAGACAAACAGGAAGCATTTTAAAAGAAAAAACTTAAACTTGGTAGTTTCAGTTTTTAAGAGTAGGCAGTGGTCTGTGGGACAACTCTTCTAAAATAGTTTTTATTTCATTCTCAAAGGGGAGAAAACATTAATACATCCCATGCAGATTTGGTATTTGGAAGGGACATTAAAAACACACCCTTTTTAACCCCTTCAGTGCCCGCCCCTTTCCCCGCCCAGTGCCGGCCGTTGCATTAGCGGGCGGGGTCTATGACGAGCTGGACTCGTCATGGGCACAGCGCCACCGCGGCCCATGACGAGTCCAGCTCGTCATGGGCACTGAAGGGGTTAAATACTGAATCCCAAACACAAATTGCGATCCAGTAACGTGTGACCGAATCACAATTTGTGCTTTGAACATATGTAAAAGCATTTTTGCTGTCAAAAACGGCCTGGTTGGGCCATTTCTGATTGCAAAAATACTTTTACATATGGCCCAAGGTCCTTTAATGTAGTGATATGGGAATTAAAGGAGTTGAGTCATAGGATATTTTACAAAAGTTTTCATTTGGTATAGGCTGCATTTTACAACTTGGGGCCTGATTACGATGTTGTTCGGAACGGCTCCGAACGGCATTCGGATTTTCCTAAACCATGTCGGAACCTAAGTTTCCGACTGAGTCTGAAACATTTCCGACCGACCGATTGTGATGGAAATGTAACCGTTCAGTCATTCTGACTCGGTTCCGACTGGCATTTGGAAACTCAAAGTCGGTCAGAGCCGATTCGTTCAGCTCAATGTAAAAAAGTGTTTCCGACCGACCGATTACGATGTCGGATTCCGACAGCCTTTCCGACTTGGTCTGTTTGACACAAAATGGCTGTCGGAAACCAACTTTGGGGGCTCCTAGCAGGCCCCCCTTCATCCAGAGGTCTCCATTTGGGGACCGTGGGGGTACCCAAGGACCCCTCCTGTAGAACCATGCACTGTGAGACAGATACCATGGGGTGACCGCCACAGGGTGCAAGGTTTTCCGAAACCGCTTGTGTTGTCGGTCAGAACACAGGCTCCCATTGAAGTCAATGGGAGACTTTCCAAATGGTGCTCGGCGGCATCATAATCGGTTGGTCAGAACCTCTGGCCGCCAGACGGTCGGAACCGTTTCCAACACGGAGTCGGTCGGAAAGTTTTCCGAACAACATTGTAATCAGGCCCTTAGTGATTTGGAATCCAACATTACAGGTGGTTCAGATTTGGTTAATTAGTGTCACAAGGCAACCAGGTAGATGCTGACCTCAGATGCATGTCCCAAACTTCCACACTGGTATAACTCAAAAGCACAGTGCCACAAATTCCTGGAGACAAGGAGGGAGTAGGGAAGAGATATGTGGCACAGCAGCTTGATAAGATGTAGGCTACACTATCAGATCTCAGAGGCAACTGCGAGGGAGGTCGCAGAAGGAATATAGGAACTAAGGTGTGCGACTGAAGTAGCAGATGCTGATACAGTGATGAGATAGACATACAGTCATATGAAGCCAGAGAAGGTAAGTGTTATGACGTATACATCGTTGTGCTTACTGGCTTCTTCAGAACAATATAATTGCCGAGCATCAGAGTACCCAGGAAGCACCCCGACACACAGGAGAAGCAGTAAAATCATACTGGAAAGCAAACACAGGGAAAAGAAGCAATCCACATCTGTGAGAGGAAAGAGAAACCTTTGGAAGGGGATCTGGTAAAAGGAAAACAAAGCAAACATGTCAACTAGAGAAAGCAAGAGTCTGACAAAACAATGTTGCTAGGCAAGATGATTTCAATTTGACTCTGCTTATTGACTTTGAAGTAGCTGTCTGACCTTTGTATATCCCTAGCCACTTATTGTCTGTGCTTCTCAGACACTCTGGCCCGGACTCCACACACTCCATGGTGATCTATAACAAGGGAATCTATTCCATTATTTTCCTATCTTACAAATATCTTATGTATGGACCTTTCGGAGATTCGTATTAGCCCAAAATGGGTATTCAACTATCCAGTAGTGATCCCAGGGCTATAATACAAACAAATAAAAGTTAACCATTTTTTAATTAAATAATAATAGATAATTTTGAATATTTGTGTAGAGAACATGATGCACAGAATTGGAGCTTGATGATTATAAATATGGGTTAAAGATGGTTGAAGCAGATGAGAGTTGGTTGTTCTTCCTGTTTATAAATGCTTATTTCTTGTCTTCTCAAGACACGCTGCATATCATTAAGGGAATGTTGTAATCAGCATCACATGTATAAATGGGAGGCAGTATAGAGTGCTACCCACAACTGTACTATACTATTGCACCAACATTTTTGTTTCTACATGAGTGTGGCATGAAATAGTATAGGCAACCCTCTTCATCACCATTGACTTTGCCCCCTGCGGGTGCTGTTGAGGATTAGTGGCACGGAGTCCAGGCCAATTTCAATTCAAAGGAAGTACCATTTTAACAGAATTGTAACAAAAGGAGCAGGCAGCAGTTTTTAGCACTTGTGAGACTTAATTACAGGAGTATTGATGGTGTACATTTAGTTCAAAGTTTAAGAAATATAATGTGGCCTCTTCATTTTGTTTTTTCTACTAGCTTTATAGCTCTTCTTCTTCAGGCTATACCAGTAGTTAAATTCTCTCTTTTTTGTTACAGGCCCTCCCCTGTGGCGCTGACCTATGACTTAGGTTCAGGGACTTAAACAACCATTATAGCCCTCAGTAGCGGGCTGTAAGGCTATATGACGTCCTCACTATCCTCAAGAGATATTATACCACAGCGCTTATAAAGGTCTAAAATAAGTGTGTCTTGATGGCTATTAGACCTCTCATCCTTAGGGTGGTCTTCATCCAAACATTTTGCCTCTTCTTGTCCATTTACGTGAACTTATTTTTGTTGGCTTTGGGAATCTGATCACTTTACCAATGCTAACCAGTGCTAAAGTGCTTGTGCTCACTCCCCTAAAATGTGGTTATATTGGTTTATACCCAACTGCCATATTTAATTTACTTATAAGTCCCTTGTAGAGTGGTATACCATATACCCAGGGTCTATAAATCAAATGCTACTAGTGGGCCTGCAGCACTTATTCTGCCCCCCACCTAAGTAGCACCTTAAAACCTGTCCCAGGCCTGCCACCGCAGCCTGAATGCAGTTTTAAAATGCCATTTCGAGCTGGCATTAAAACCTCCTAGCCGAGCCCCTTTTATTACATATAAATCACCCCTAAGGTAGACCCTATGTTGCCCATAGGGCAGAGTGCTGTGTAATTAAAAGGTTGGATATGCACTTTTAAGTTTACGTGTGCTGGTAGTGAAAAAAAAACTACATTTGTTTTCCACTACTGTGTGGCCTACCCCTCCCATAGGATGACATTGGTGATGCCTATTACATTAATTACGCTGCAATTTCCAGGTGGGAGCTGATGGCTATGTACTGTTTGGTGTCTATAGAATTGTGGTGAATAGCCCTATTTAATGTTGAAATCGCATTTTTGATGACAATTTAAAAAATTTCCACTTTTACAACGTTGGCATTTCTCTGCCCTTAGCCCTTTGTGCCTGTAGCCTGGCCTGGGTCACATGTCTGGGTGTAACTGACAGTTATACTTTGTGAATTCCTCCCAGACAGTAATACAATAGAGGGATTAGGTGTGCCTGAATGGGCCTTCTGCTAGCAGGATGGGACACGAAGCTGAGCACAGTCCCACTTACACCTAACTATCCTGCGCTTTGCCTTTCTGCAAAGGGCCTAACAACCATGCATTATCACTTCAGCCAGCTTGGAGCCAGGGGAGGGGAGGCAAGAAATTACATGCCCTTCAAAGTCACTGTCTAGAGCTTCTCTCACCTTTCAGAACCAGGGTACCAGGGTATAAAAGTAAGACCTCAGACACCAACTCTTCAGTACACCTCTGGACCTGTGGATACTCTGCTAGGAAGTAGGACTGTTGTGCTGCTGAATGGACTGGCCCTCTGCTGGACTGTTACTCTGAAGGACTGCTGCCCTGCTTTGCTGACCTGCTGCCCTCTTGCCTGGGGAAGAAGAACTGGACATGCAACTTCTTCTTGAACCCAGGACACCAGAGTGACTCCAAGGGCAAGGCTTAAGCACAAGTTACAGGTGACTTTTTGTGGTTCACCCTGCAAGGGATTGCAAGGGATTGTGGTTGTTGCTTGAACAGGGTTCATACCCCAGTGAGCCAACAACCCAATTTCTAACAAGGGACCTTTTGAAAGCGGCCTATGAGGAATATAATTGAAGCTGTACGGACTGTGAGTTTAAAAACAAAGGGTCTATGCAAGGAAATCCTTCCTTGGAATTTAGTTTGAGACATAGAACAAGAGGAATTAAGCAAAACCAGTTCAATCACTATGTTTGGAATATGTCACATATCGTTTGTACTATGGTTATAATAAATGAGGGTAGAACACAACATCGTTTGAAATGTAGTGTCACTTGAAGTAAAAAAATAATTTGCATATGTACATACCACATTTTATTATTATTAAGTTCTTACATAGCACATAGCTACCCAGTGGGTTTCCCAGCACTTGCAAGTCAGGCTAGACAGTTTAGGAAGGAAGCTCAGAATAACCAAGTTTTCAACTTCTTATGGAAGGTAAATAGTGAGACACAGCATCTCAAGGACTCCAGGAGAGTGTTCATCAGCTTGGGTCCCAGAAATACGAAGGAACGGCCGCCCATCAAGGTGCTCCTAACTCTGGGAACAATGAAGAGATATTGCTTGCTGGTAAAGAGAGGCTAGATTTTGCAAATATTGAAGTCTGGAGCGTGAACAGATATTGTACATATAGCAGAGTGACTTAAAGGAGATACGCTTCTCCATCATAAGCCAGTCGAGATCGTGATGGGAGCCGGACACTGAAGAATGTTTAGGGAGCTGGAACAGGAGTCTGGCAACGGAGTTTAGAACCCCCTGAAGGTACCTGATCACGGACTTGTCTGCACCAAGATATAAAATGTTACTGTAATCTAACCTGGACAGAATAAAGGCCTGGATGACGGTTCTATGAGCAGAGAAGGGGAGTACCCACAGGATCTTTTTTAACATAATCATAATAGCAAAGCAAGAGTAGGCAACTTTGGCAGCCTGGGGCTTCATGGACAGAATGGAGTCAAGCCAGAAACCATGGTACTTCACCTTGTTGGTAGGTACGGGAAGAGCCCTCAGTGATGCGGGCCAGTGCTGAGTTACGCAAAGCTGAGGATTCCTGCCCAGTACCATAACATCCATCTTGTCGCCATTCAATTTTAGAGAATTGAAATTCATCTGAAAGGAGACAAGGCTGCAGCAGGAGTTATAATCTTCCGGGGCAGAATCTTGCTTGGACATCAGAGAGAAAATAATCTGGGTGTCTTCTGCATATGAATATAAAGTGAGGCCGCAGCTTTCCACTAGATCCGCCAAAGGGCGTATGTTGTAATGAAGTCCATTAGTCCAGATCTAGATAATATAAGATGGTTTATCGATCTTAGGATAGGCAAGTATATTTATAGGTTCTTAGCTTAGATCATAGGATAGCCTTCCTGCTGCTCAGCCCATTCTCCAACTGACACTCCACATCCAACATTCCCCAGCATCACCACACACCAACATTCCACACCCCAGTCACACTGGCTGAGCAGCTGGTATAATAATTCTTGTATTCGAGTTATGTTTATTTGTGTAGCTTACCCTTTCAAAAGTAAAGTTCATTGATATTATTCAAATGAAAAACTTGAAAACAATCTTTAAATTCACTATCAAAACATCACTGTTGTGTATGGCTTCTGAAGGAAGATTTAAAACCTAGTTATTCGGTGCCTGGAAATAAGTATAGTGGAAAACTGTGTCTGTGTTTTGAATCTGTTGTTTAGGCATTCACTGGTCCACTGCCTCTCATGGCTCTCCAAGGACAGACGAGAGGTGATGGAATGGTGAATGATGGTCCACAGGCCACCAATCTCCTCCATTTCCTCCTGTCATTTGCATGTCTCTGTAGACCGGAGGGACACAAAAGAATGTGGGTGGCAGTCTGGCCATCAAACCCTGACTCACCTGTCAGCCGCAGGTCTCCGAAGGCCCATGACTGATAGAGGATTGCAATCAGTGCAGTCATCGGCTCTCACACAGCCAATGTCAGTTCACCGCTGACTCTCTTTCACATTGAGAGTGCACACAATGCATTTTGGTTGAGAGGGAAAAGAACAGACCTAAAGGAGAGGGGGTAAGGGTGGCATTACCTCTTCATTCCCTTCCTTGTTCCTCTCATTGCAAAATGAGTCATCATGCCTGCACATGCGGTTTCTTGTCAACTTAATCTCCTTTAGAAATAATTCTAATACATGCTCCTTGTGGTGATAGGATCACGTACAAACAACAAGAATCCATTGTGCCATCCTCGTCGCCAAATATGGTGATGCGATCATGTCCAAACGACTGACGTTCAAGTATCAAGTGCAGAGGTTTAATATAAACACCACAACCAGCCGCTGATCCTCCTCTAACTGAACCACCGGTACTCAAACCATATTCTAGAACTCCTCTTTGTTATGTGTTCAACGCAAGCTGAAGCCATATCACACTCCTCATACCTCCTATGAGCATATTATGTCTACTACTTTCCTGAACTCTGCCTGTTAATTTTTGTCTTCACAGGCCAGATGAGAGGGGGGCACAGGCTGCAGAACAATTCTATGAGTCCTGTGTCCTCTGTTAACCTTGGTTCATAATTGATATCATAGTACAGGTGGTGCATCTAATGTAGTGCTTGTGGGCTGCCTTCACATGGGGTAAGATTGTTTTCACCGTTGTATTATCAGCCTCCTTGTTTTATGCGTGTTGAGCCTTTTATGTTTTGTGTTGAAATATTGTAACCACTGGGAACATTTCATTCCACACAAGAGTCGCAGTGTTTACATTTCTCGTTCTCTGAGCGGTGCTGGTAGAGTAGATGCACCTTTACGATACGCATGGCCATGGAACTGCGTTCTTTGCGGCAGCGGTGAAGTTAATGGGACGCGTCTCCATAAAACACGTGCTTTCGTGTTTGTAAGGCAGCTAGTGGCGGCTGGTGACATTTGAAAGTGGTGAGGCGTAAAGGTTGGGTATAAGTGTTATTTCGTGTTTGGGGAGAAAACTTTCAAGAAACCAGTGGCAAATGGTACATTTTAAAGCCAAATTTGAGAAAGAAAGGTTTATAAAGCAATTGTGAAAGTGCAGTGATGAAATATTTAAACACATCAAAACCTACCCCATATCTTACTGCCTTAAATATGTTAAACAGTTACTGTAGTAAGCCACTTGTATGATTTGACGCAAGTACTGTGGAAATGAAACTATGAATATGTTGTACATAAGCAATCTGAAGATTCGGCAGCTATCTCTCCACCATAAAGTGCATTTTGACGCCACTGCAGAGCTGGGCACAGGTCTCTACCAAGAGGCACATGCAGTGTGTAGGAAGAAGGTGGTGTCACACTCACACCCTACCACCTAACAGGCTTTTGCAATGAAACGTCCTTTCAGATGCCCTGTGAACGGAAAGGTGCTTTTGGCTGTAGCAGACAAACACAACATGGTAACTACAGCGGCAGAAGCATTAATTCTGTGTCTGTCTCCCCAGCCAGAGGTGCACCCACACCTGCACCGCCAATGTTTGCTTAAATCACAACTAGGTAAGCGGACAGTAAACACAGAGCTCTGAATACTGCGCAAGTCATACTTGAATGTTGTGACACACAAGGCCCTCAGCACGAAAGCAGCATTCACAGAACGTTTTGTTATATATTGCATATCACGCTGCCAGTATTTGGGTTGCAGCCCAGCTACAACATTGTTCAACATAAAGAAATCCGTGCGTTCACTTACTGTCACTGATAGTTCAAGCGATTCACAGGCTTCATTGAAAAAACTACAAAAGTGACGATGAATCGGCACAGATCAAACATTGGACGAACAAAGGAAATAAATAAATAAATCTTTCATTTATCCTTTGGAGGAAGCACCGCTGTTTTGCCTCGTTATTCATTAATTTCCCTCTTTCACCTCTGCCTACCTTCCAGCAAAGGGTACTTTTGAAATTGGCAAGTCTAGCAGCACCCTTTGACCTTTTGAAGTATAGAGGCTCAGAGAAATATGATTAAAAACGTAAGGCTAGGAATGAAGCGGCTCACGCTGTAAAGCACGATTCCACTAACAGGCTCACAGGTCACCCGCGGTCACGTAGCCAGGGGTTACAATAAAAGGGCACTACTGTGCATAGGCAGTTCCACACCAGGCCATTACTAGTGTGCCCCATGTTTAGGCTCAACCTTTACAAAAATTGTTAAAAACAATTATGGATAAAGTAGATAGAAACAAGTGTATTAAAAACTACAAACTCAACACCTATGGAAGAAGTGTGGAGTTCCCGATGCCGTCCAAGGCTCCCCTTTACTTATCCGACCTCGGTCCTTACATGGGAATGTCTCATTCACCATGGCAGGATACAAGGCTGTCACTCGGGCCTGTCACTTGTCATGAATAGCTGCAATTCGCGGCCGACATGATAGGTGGGGGGGGAGGGGGGGAGTGGAAATGGGGTCCTTGCGGGGGGAATGGGGGGAGACGGGAGGGCTTTAATTAAAGAAAAATTTAAAACTTACCGTCCCGCGCTTTGCAATGGCTCCCGAGTCCCGCTCCCGCCGTCCTGCGATTTTCAATTCCTGGCCTGCAGCTCTCGTCATCAAGGCAGCCTCCCTCCCTCCCTCCCCTCCGCCAATCACAACGCTGCATGCACAGCCTACATAGAGAAAAGGGAGAGTGGGTGGTCCTGCTCGAGGGCAGAGGGGAGTGGCTTGTCCACTGTTGTGTGTACTGACTGTTTGGTCGGCTCCAGGGCCGTCCAAACAGTCAATACCCACAACAGTGGACAAGCCACTCCCCCCTGCCCTAGAGCAGGACCGCCCACCCTCCCGTCCCCAACCAGGCACTTCTGCTTTCTCGCCGTACGAGAAGGCAGAAACATAAAATGGTAGTTATTACCATTTATGTTTCTGCCTTCTCGCACTGCGGGAAAGCAGTGGGGCGACGCCCCTATGGGGGAGCCGCCACTGAAGGCAGCGCCGGTGACGGAGATATGTTTATGTTAAATGCATCTCCATGGAACGCCATACTTTCTGCACTGGCAGGAGAATTTAGAGGCAGAGCATATACATTTTCAGGGCTTCCACATGTGCAAATATGGCAGGCTACTTTTATTTGGAGCTAACATAATAGATTACCATCTTTTCATGATTCCTTTTCATAGATAATACAAAAACAAGGTGTTGATTGGAATGCTTAAATTAATCTCAGCCACTGGCAACCACTCGGGCCGCATCCCAATCCATTGTTTTTCACCCACCATGCCACCACCGTTTGGGCCCAGCCATATGAAAATCAGTCTCGACACTGCTCCTCTTGGGAACAGTCCAGCCCGAACTTTCAGGCCAGGTCCTCCCTGAAACAGAACACAAGCAACCAGGACCGGATTCGGCCTTATTAGGGCTCTTCAGCCAGTTACAGCTTGATTCCTGGGGCACAGTGAGGCCGGGATGCATGTCTAGGCATTCCCAGTGCACTTAGAGCATCAAATGCAAAAACAACAGTGTTTTAGATGGAATGCTTGAAGTAATCTCAGTAACTAGCAATAACTCAGGGCTGGATTTCAATCCATTGTTTTTCACCCACCATGCTACCTCAGTTTGGACCCAGCCATTTGCAAATCAGTCTTGACTCTGCTCTTCATTGGAACAGTCCAGCCCGAACTGCCCGGCAAAGTCCCTGAACCAGAACACAAGCAACCCAAGACCAGTTTTGCCATATTAGGGTTCTTCAGCCAGTTATGGCTTGATCCAGTGGTACAGGGAGCACGGGATCCACGTCTTGGTATACCAGGCACATTGGGCATCAAATGCAAAAACAACAAGGTGATGGATAGAATGCCTGAATTAATCTCAGCCACTGGCAATCACTCCATGATAATCCTTTCAACAAAAAAAGAAAAAATAGAGACCAGAATTTCTTTTTTTATAAACAGAAGGCGGCGAGAATATAGAAAGGAATTTCAGGATTGGTTAATTCAGCAATGGAGATGAGATTTTTGTTTGCATTGTTTAAGGCATAGAGGTAAGAAAGAAATATATAAGCTTCGGGGAGCTACTCTCATTATTGTTGGTACCACAGAGGGAAAACATACATCCAAGATGAGACACCGTTCTTCTTACTCATAATCTGGGGAAGAAAAAAGGAGGCATTCTAGAGGCCAGTCTAGACAATCCAAATGAAAAGGGAGTCATAACAAGGAGAAATATTTATTTCCTTATGATGTTCAGGGCCTTATCCAGGTGTCAGTAGCTATGCCTTGAAGGAAGAAAGGACCAGGAGGAGGGAGGCAAAGAGTAATCTTCAGACTCAGAGCCAGGCACAGGTTTGGCAGTTGGTGGGAAATATATCAACAGAGAGGGGGTTTGCCAAGTCTTGGAGCAGATAAGGAGCATCTTGTGGTTTCTGAAAGCACTCCAAATACTAAAATATATCCCACAGTGCTGAAGGCGAGCAGCCAGGCTATGCCATTACAGAACAAGACATAGAATCTAATCCTAGACAATTGGGAAAATTTGAAGCGCTTAAGCTTACCCAGATTTCTATAGAAAATGTAAGTTTGCAGAAGCAGACAATTATCTTTCTCACATCATTAATATTGATGGCATGTTGGCTACTTATATAGGGCATACATCTGAAATGAAATGAATGAAAATGAAATGAAAAAGAATTTCTAAAGCGCATGGCTGCCCTTGAGCGTCCCAGCGCTACGTGTACACACAGACAGACCTCCTCTGAGCCGCATCCAGAGATGTTAGTCATTCTGGGGGAAAAGGAACGTTTTAAGGGATTTTCGGAATCTGGTCAAGCTAGGTTCTTTCCTCATTGATGTTGGGAGGGAGTTCCATAGCTGACCCGCGTTTATTGAAAAGCGGCGTCCTCCGGTCCTTGTTCTTTTTGCTCTCGGGATAGCTACCAGGTTTTCCTCGCCAGAGCGGAGCGTTCGTACTGATTTGTAAGGGCGGATCAGATCTCTGAGGATCGGAGGGCCTGTGCCTTGGAGGACTCTGAACACTGTACAGAGCGCTTTGAATTTCACTCTCGCTCTTACGGGCAGCCAATGGAGCGCTTTCAAGGCCGGTTTTGCTGACGTTCTTCTAGGTGTGTTCGTCAGCAGTCTTGCAGCTGCATTCTGTGCCCTCTGGAGCACGTTCAAGGTGTATTCCGGTGCAGCCAGGAAAAGGGCGTTGTTATAATCCAGTCTTGACAGAATAAGGCCCTGTACCAGCAATTTCCTAGAGTCTAATGGGAGTAAGGGCATAACTTTCCGTATTGAGCGGAGCAGCCCATAGCAACACCCTGCAGTTATTTTCGCCTGAGTGTGCATCGACAGCTCCGGTTCAAGCCAGACGCCGAGACTTTTTATGGATCCCTTCGGGGTCGGAGGATCTCCTAAACAAGTCGGCCACATACATTTGGGGAGGGAGGTGCAGAGATTTCCCAGCAACATCACCTCGGTTTTGGAGGCATTAAGCTTGAGTCTTGAGTCGGCCATCCATGCCATGATGTTGATGTTTGTGAATCAAATGGATTGCACGGCAAAAGATCAAATGGTTAAAAGAATTGAGAAGGTGATGAAGACAGCAAGTGAAGAGTGTTCTGCTCTGCTAGTAGATATCGGCTTTGACTCAATAAATTCAGTGGCCTTGGCAACAGGAGCCTCAGCTCTAGCCAGAAGACACATATGGATGAGGGAATGGGAGGCAAAAGCAGCTGAGAAGATTTCTAAACTTGAAATTCTGTTCCAAGGCAACCATCTCTTTGGAGTGCAAATACAGCTGATGTTGATGAATGCTTTCAAAGACAGAAAACACACCTTACCATGTGAATGAAAGAGCAGCTATTCTAAAACTCTTGACAATAAGAGGAAAATTCATACTACAATATATCATCACACAGAAGTTGGATCCTGCCCAAAAGAAAGGATAAGAAGTCTATCTGAATCTTCCGTTTTCATGCCAGGTCAGAAACAAAAGAGGTTCTGACAGAGGTCCTGACTATCACAGAAGAGAGGTGTTTCCAGTAGGAGGTGGTCTGCAGTATTTCTTTCAGGAATGGAAAACAGATGTGTTTGATCAATGGATTCTATTATTCACAAAGTTTATATGACTGAATTTGAATCCAAGCCTCTAAGCTCAGGAAGCATCCTTATGCATTTACCATGAAACAAACAAAAAGCAATCACCTTGTGGAATGCATTCACTGGCAACGTCCTTCATTGGTTCACCTCCTACCTTTCCAAATGACACCACTTTGTTCACATGGTCACATCAAGGTCCCAAAAGCTCCCTATCACCTGCAGAATCCCCTATAGTTCCACACTGTTCCCTCTCATCTTCGTCTTCTATATGGAGCAGCTTGGTGCTCTCCTCACACATAACAGCATCAAGATTCTTCAATATACAAATGATACACAACTCTAATTGAAAGTCAACCCCGCTTCAGGCATCCAAAGCCTCAAACACTGCCTACACATCATCCAGACCTACATGTCATGCAGCTACCTGAAGCTCAACCCTACCAATACACAATTCCTGTTATTTGTCAAGAACAAAAACCAAGAAACTATACAAACCTGGATCAATGACACAAACCTTGATGGTTTTGAACCCAACATTTCACTAAATGCAAAGTTACTGGGATTTACCGTGGTCACCAGCCCCACACTAAAGGAACACATTGCCAAAGAAAGCCTGGTATCATCTCTCTCTTTTAAAGAAAAATACTTCAGAACTGCTGTTCAAGCCCTCGTACTTTTACATATGTATTGTGGTATCACCATGCTCCATGTCCTCCCAGGATACACGCTGGCACCCCTTAAAGGCATCCTACATACTGCAGCATGTCTCAGCTAGAGCCTGAAGAACTATGATTACATCAACCCCCATCCTGGCAGAACTCCATTGCCCCCCCCCTTATTGCCCCACACCACCTTCCAAAAAACAAACTCATTTACAAAGCCATTATGATCAGCACCCCAGCTTATGTTGCAGACAAGCTCACCATCCCTGCTGGTTCTCCCACAGCCGCCCCATAGCAAAGACGCCACCAGTCTGCAGACTGTAAAATGTAGAATTTCATCTGTGATGGTGTGTGCAGGAGCATGGGGTTCTTTCCCAGAATTGCAGTTAAGTCTTTGCTTGTGGATGAAATGGCAATGTTTGGTTTGTCTTCCCCAGGTGACATGAATAAGAAGGTTGCATGATGTGTATGTGACCAAAATGATATATTGTCAAATTTGCAACTTTTGTAACGATCATGGGAGAGGGGCAAATACAATGTGTGGCTTAATTGGCAATTATAGGCATCATAGTACGTGCAAAGGGTACCTGCCAATTCCATGAGTGCTCTGGCTGTGAACAGACCACGTGATGCCAGTTGCTATCAGACAATGTGGGTACAGAGTTAGGGACACATGGACTTGTAGGAGCAGTTGTAGAATAAACATGAGAACTGCATGAGTTGGATGGCATAGCACAGTATTTCACAAAGGACATTTCTGAGATTGATGCAAGCACATAGATCATGACGGATTGTGTCAAATTAAGTCACTAATTGCACCAAAGTCCATCAAGCAGCGGACCTACCTGGATTGTGGATAACAAAAAAGCTGTGGTCAAGTGATCATGGGGTCCCGATCTGGTGTTGTGGGTGGGTCATAGTATTTTAAGCAGGGGACTTTGAGTGACTTCAGCTGTTAACAAACAGATACTGCAACATGTGAATGGTGCATTGAACATGTTGGAGATAAAACAGCAATGCACCTTGACCAAGACAAGGCATTTACTATGTGCTATCTGCCTTGTCGATACTGTCATAATGATACCATTTAATTAACTAATTTGCTGACTGTTGAATTTTACAGTGGTATAGTTGGTGATAGGCACTTACATTGACATGACATGCCATGAAAACTACACAACTAAACATTCAAGGTCAGTAATGCAATGTAGCGTTATGAACGTTATGACAATGCTTGGATTTGAGTAATTTACTTCTCTGGGAACTTTCATCAGCCTTACACAGGGTATCATTTATGTTGGCCACACATCATCCATCTTGAGATCCACACATTTGTTGTGGACATAGCGAAGGGTATTAATATGAGTGTGGCTATGAATATGGAAAGTGTTCTGTGACCACAATGCAGACATGAGACATTTTTGTACAATTACAACATAGTTAGCGAGCTCTGCATTGCATGAGATGTGCTAATCTGTAAGTGAAAAACACTGAGGCCTACATGTAGGTGGCCATTCAATGAACCAGTCATGCAGTGCATTTCAGTTATGGAAGGAGACTTTCCAGGCTCTATCATACACCCAGTGTGAGTGCCCAGTCCAGAGGGCATTGAAGGAAGCACAACAGCAGTGGAGACAGTGGCAAACGGCTGAGGGGCTGGAAACACAGCACTTGCAATGGTGGCAGAGTATGATTATATGTGATTGTCTGTGGGGATACATATGTTTGGAGTTTACCGTAGTTTGACAACATATCATCTGTGCAGACAAACGTGGATGATGGTGAGTCCTAGTGGTGACATCTCTTAGGTCACTTCTATTTGGTGTATGTATAGCATCGACATTTCTGTGGCACACAGATGGCTATGTGTATTGGATGGGTTGTTGCACCAGTCCTCGCTGTGCCTTGCCACCGCATGGGTGGCTGCTGCTGTTAGCTCTTGCAGCGGTGTACACACATGCTCTGAGAAGAGTTGAAATAGATTTTTGTGGACATTTTACTTTGTTGCCTATGTGTATGTGGATAGCATTTGGGTGAGCTGAATTTTCCTTTCATGTATTGTGGTCTATTTGTGCGATTTTGCCCTATGTGTTTGTTCAGCATGCAAACTGTTCATGGGTACTGTATGATTGTGACATCTGTGGAGGTTGGACTATATGTTTACATTAAAGCGTGCGCATCTTACCTGGACTAACACCCCTGCCATGCACAATGTTGCCATCAATGACTTCATTTTGGATGTTGCAGTGATTTCATCAATGATGTCACAGAACATGTCATGCCTGGTGAGGGCGTGAATTATCGTTACATTAGTGCACAAGTTACAATTACTTGAGATAACTTTAACTGGGGAATTTCAGTGGTTTTGTTCCGTTAAAATGATCTGTTTTACCTGACATTTTCACCTAACTATAATTTTCCTTTAAACTTTGGTGTGTCAGTGAATTTCTATGGTTTTGTATACGATGTAAGATACTATTACCATACCCAAGCATAACCTCACTTTAACTGTTGTTTTTTCAGTGAATTTCTAGAGTTTTTTTAACATAAAGTAATATTTTATTACCAAACGTAACACCAACTCCATGCCTGGCCTCATCCAACTTCTAGCAGGAAGCCAACCCCATGCCACATGTGTGGGGTTGGCCGTTGGCCAGGCCCTGCGCCTAACCCCCATTGGTGCCCAACCCGCAGCTGCGTACAAGCCATGAGCAATAGGGGATTGGGTGCAAGGTGTGCATGACTGAATAAACCGGAAGCCATTTTAATTATGGCAGAGCTACTGACTTTGTCAAAGATTCAGAATACCAAAATAAAAAAAGTGGGCCTATTGGTTTTATTTTTATTAAGGGGTCAGAATATCCAAGATATATAAAGCACATGTATTGCGTTGGGTGAAAAAATTACCAGCAATTATAATGAAATGTATATTTCATTAATTCACACAGGTAAATGCTCAATATAAGTGACTGTCATAAAAAAAATTAATAAAGCTTTAGTGAAAAAACAACATCAACACGTCTTTGAGTCTTTTTTTAACATTTTTCAAGCTACAAGTGTAGTCACAGAACCACCCATAAGGGGGATCTGCACTCCAGCTGAAGAGCCTAGAGCTCCAGCTAGTAGTGCTTTAAAAAAATATGGTAAGCTCTCCGGGATCAGTGACCCAGGAGACTTAAGGGCATATTTACCAGGGCATTGCACCACCGGAGCATCACATCTTGCGAATCCCTGTTTTGGTATGCTCTGCTCCATATTTGCAAGACAGAGCTAAGCCACTTTGAATGGCTTAATGCTACCTTCTAACTATGGTCCTCCTCGATGCAGTTTCTTTTAATGTTACTGGGGGGCTGCTGCAATCCCTGTAGCCCTGCACATCATTTAAAAAAATGCTTGAAGGTGTCCCTGCCTTTTCTAGGGCCATCACCACGCTGAAAAAAATATGTCTAAAAGCCCTTGGACAGTATTATGGATGCTCCTAGCAAGGCACAATGAATAATAAATGAGCGACTCCTGCCACTCATTTATTATTCTTTTTTTAAATTTATATTTTGGGTGTCCTACTGCCCGCCCGTGTGGGCCTCTCCCCGATACTGGCTCCAGGGGGCCCATCCTCTAGAGCTGTATTCTTTTTTAAGGGGAGGGAGTTACTCCATCATCCTTGAGCCTTTACAAGCACCAGGGACCCCATCCACTGGGGATGTATTCTTTTTTTAAGGGGAGGGGGTGTGCAGCCCTCCTCCCTGAGCCTTTACAGGCCCCAAGGACTCATTCATTGGGACCTAAGATTGGTGCCCCAGTCCCTACCCACGTTACCCACAACATACAATGTTGGGGGCCATGTGGGGAGTACCAGGACCATGCAACCCCACCAGCTTCCCTTCATGCACCCATTCTGGGTTCAGGGTGAGCTGGATTTGCTCTCACCTGGACGGAGCAGGTTTTTTTATCCACTCCCACTGGGTGAGTGCAATCTCATTTTTCATTCCAGCAAGAGTGCGGGAACAGAAAAAAAAGGTGGACTCCTACCCAGCTAAAGCATTTTTGCAGCTCATGCTGGGTGAGAGGAGTTTTTTCCCTGCCTTTGCTCTTGCTGGCAGGAAAACAGTGGCCCGGAGGTCTGCTCCCTGGGGCACAAAAATAGAGCCGGCCCCGGGAGATGGGGTCACCACGGCCTCAGAGAGGCTCAAGGAAGAGGGTTGAGCTTCCCCTGAATTTTAATTAAAATGGGCTCTTTGTGAGGCTTGGAGGGTGGGGTGGCTGCAAGCTCCCTCTTCTTTCATGGGATTTCAGCCCCGAAGGATGGGGTCCCTAGGACCTTTGGAGGCTTGTGGAGTGGGCCTGCATGCCCTCCTTCCCTTTAATTTAGTATCAACCCTGAGAGGCTTGGAGAGGGGGGTTGCACACCCCTTCCCTTTTTAATTATTTGCACTGTCCAACGGGCCCTGGCCCACCCCAGAGAGTTTATTTATTTATTTGTTTTAATTTTAATTTTAACTCAGATCCATGAATACACCACAAACTATATATTTTTTTGTACCAGGGAGGGTCCGAGGGCAGGGTATCCCTTCCCTGCCACCTTACATCTTTTTTTTACTTTCTTTTTCAGGACAAGGGAATGAGTCCCAAATCCTAAAATGGCTTTAGCCACATCATTCTTGAGGCGGAGGCAGCAAAACAATCTCTGTGGTGTGAAATATTCAACATTTTTGAGCCTTAAAATCTCAATAAATACTGAATGGATTACACTCAATCACAAAAAGCATGCCTTTAGAACCAAGATCTAGCTTTCTGCCAGCTTTGGTGAAATTCCTTACAGCAGTTTTTGCAGTATCACTGTTCAATTCTCCAATGAAAAAATGAATGGGGTAATGCATTTTGGGACCAACCTTTTTTTGGACCCTGCTTGACGGATCACCCCGGAACTTTTCAGGACGGTGCTGAGGTGGGTGAGACTTTCAAAAAAACAATGGTTTTGTGAAGATTCGTCAAATGGTGCCAAAGTATAAGCAAACCTAAAGATGCTTTTACCATGGACCGCCAATGGGTAATATGGTTAGATATATATATCTACTCACTGAAAAAACCTAAGGTTACAGGGACGTTATAGTTAGGCTCAGGTTTCACTCATACAAAACCAGTGAAATTTAACCGTTATAGTTAGTGAGCTAACTATAACTCACGCCCCCGCAATGCACTGCTTATGACCTTGCATATTACATCACTCATGACCAGTGATTGTGAGTGCTTTAAAAAATATTATTTGTGTTAAATATATATACCAAGGTGTATTGGTATATCTGTCCAAAAGCAATTTGTCTCCTCTTTCTGCAAGCAAGAGCATTTTACATGCTCTCACTTTCTGAAAACGGAGCAGTGTTTGCTATGGCTTGGCGGGAGTGGTGCTTCCACCAAGCCATAGCAAACTGAAATGTCCGGAAGGTGGGCATCCCGGGACATTGCTGGAGCTAGCCCTGGGGGTCCACAGGGCCATCTAGGGCTCTAGATTGGGGGCCCGGGTAGTGGTAGGCCCCAGGGCATGGGGTCCACAATGGACCCCCTCCTACATTATATGTAGGGCTCCCAGTTTTATGGTATTTATTTATTAACATTTCCTTCTGTATTTACCCATATTTATTTTTTGGCCATTTTATCTGTATTTATACATATTTATTTTGTGTAGAAAGGAAGTTGTAAAACAGTCCATTTCCATATTTATTTAACTGATAGACGCACACTCATACTTTGATGTCTGTTGTGTTTTTGCTAATTTAGCTGTCAAATATTATATAACAATACATCCACTTGTAAATACTAGCATTATTCCATAAATGTATGTTGACATTATGCTGTTATCTACAGAAATGTCATCCTATTTATAACTTCCCATGCTGTCCATCTGATCAGCTGCTGGCCCATAATTCATGAAAGACAGCATGCAGAGTCACTTAAAAGAAGCACAATCCTTTGTATTTATCCACTTTTAAAAATAAATGCAGACAGAAAACACATTGTTTTCTGTCTGTATTTATCTGCAAAAATGGAAAACAGGGAGCCTTAATTATATGATTTGAGCCCTGGGAAGGTGGGGCTCCCCAGGGCTACGGTGCGCTGTGCAGCCTCCCCACATTTATTTTGAAGAAAGCCTGGGGGGAAGGTGGTGTTCGCCGGGGCTTGGGGGGTCGTCTTTGTGCCCCCCATTATTGAGATTCAAAGCCCTGGGGAGGTTGTGGGCTGTGAAGGGGCTGTAGAGGTCCGCGCAGCCCCCGCTTCCATTATAGATAAAGCTCTGGGAAGGTGGCGGTCCCTGGGGATGCAGAGGAGGCCATAAAGGCCTCATGTTATCAGTTTACCTGATTGCCGCAGGGATGCGACAGTCCGCGGGATGTGGGGGGCCGCATGGGCAGCCCCCACATTATTATTAAACATGCCCCATGGATTTAGCCCACCTAGGGGACTAATGAAAATGACTAGCAGATTCACGGCAACATCTTTAAAACAATGCTGTTGTACCCCAGCGGGGTCAAGAAATTCCTAACCTGCCCCCTGTTCTTTATTTTTTACCTTTTTCTTGAATTCAACTTCAACTCGAGTCCCAAGATGACTGCCAACACTTCCTGGTTGAAGTGTTGGCAGCCAATCAAATTTCAGCACGGGGACTGTGGAATCGCGAGTCCACTACTGCGTGGATTTACACCAAATCACAAAACACACGCTTTCTGGACCATCATCTAGCTTTCTGCCAAATTTGGTGTAATTCCGGTCAGCCGTTTGGGCAGTAATTGTGTTCAAAATATGAATAATCCTCATTGACATAACATGTGGAAAACACTTTTTAGGACCCACATTTTCTCAGCCCCCGCTTTACAGATTACTTTCAACACAGCAGCTTAACCAAAAAGAAGACGTGTTTTGAAAATGTCATGAAGATTCATCAAGTGGCTCCAAAGATATTGGTAAAACAAAAATTGCATTTTCCTCTGGGGTTTAGCTAATTCTCTTATGTAGCCTCGGGATTTGAACCCTTTCTCACTGCAACTGCAGTGTAAAAGTGCATGCCCTTCCCATCCGTGTTGGGAAATGGCGCTAATTCCATGTTCTGGAACATGGGCTGATCTGTTATTGCAGGCTGGTGGGAGCACTCTAGTATCAATCGTGGGTTAAACTAATGAGCAGCTTGCAAGTGTAAGCCGCTGTGTGTTTCCACCCACACCTATGATGCCCATGATTGTGTGTGCCACCTGCCAGCATTGTATAGTGGTGCGCACAGACACACACACTGGTGAAACCCGTGTCCAGTCTGCTGAGTTGACATGGGTGGGTGCACTGTCACCACTGGTGCTGGGTACTATGTGTTCCTCCTGCCATCACTGGTCAGGGTGAGTAGTAGCGCATGAGTGCCCTCGTAGTGAGGAATACCTATGTGTGATTTCACTACCTATGAGGCCTGCTCTGCCCTTGAGTTAATATGGGGAAGTGGTTGACAATACTTCACACCATAATGGTGGAATGCAGTGGAGCAGCCTCATGATGTTTCATAGCAATCGATTTGCAGTGTGAAACCCTTTCACTTGGTAAAGGGGGTTGTGGCATAACTCACTTAGAAATGCGACTTACAGAATATGGACATTTTCGTGCTCCAAGAGTCTCGGGGACCATGGAGTCTGGCTCCACGGGACACAAGGGGTCAGGGGGAGAACACCTGTGCATTCCCCAATCGACAGCCATAAAACATAGGCATCCCACAGGAACTTGAGGGCCGAATGATATAGATTGAGGATAGAGGTTATGACACTTAGCCTCTAGGGCTCGGGTCATGGCCCCACTAAAGATTAAGATCCACTTTCCAAGACCCATTAACAGACAGGCCTAAACTTTGGAGGAGTCATCTGTAGTTCAAAGGGAAAACCCCCAATTCACCCCAAAACTCAAAAAACACACAACAGTATAACTACGGGTGCCATCCTTCAGCAAAGAGTAAGATACGCTTGGGGGCATGTGAGGCTGGAGAACCCAGCCTGCGTGGTGCACATTGTCAGAGGACTCTGTTGTTCACATGGAGGATAACTGTCTAAATACACAATGGTCTGGGCCGAGGACTTGCTGAAGTGTGGCACCCTGAAGTGTGCTCCCCAAGGGCCTGACGGTGGGAGACCTGTTCTCCCAGAGATCTCAGGGACACCAAAGATCTCACCAAGGGACCTACACCATCAACCTGTGACTTCTGTAGAGCAGTGGTCTCTCAAGTGCCCACCTCGGCTACTAAATCTAAAATGGTAGAGTGGTGTGAGCGTGGACCTAAAACTTGTGTCTGGAGACTGGATTGCCTAATGTGGAGACCCAGAAATCTTGCCGGCATTTGAGGCATGTGGTTCCTGTACTGCAGGGTCGTGCTGCATTTCTCTTGTGCAACATGCCGACTGCCATCTCACTGCGTGTGATGTCTGATTCCCAGGGTGCAACCCTTAGAGGTGGGGGTGTACCTGGAGTAGTGCCTCATTCTACCTCATGTGGCTCCGCTGAACTGGCGCCTGTTTTTTTCTGACTGGACTAGTGCAACCTGTATCATCATGCACTGGTCGTTGTGCCTTATTTCCAGAGAGGTACAAAATTCATACTCTTCACTGTGAGTGTGACCAGAATAGCCTGGTACAACCCAACTCGACGTGCTGCCTTACCAGGGAGGTGAGGAAATTGCAACTCACCCTACAAGCACCAGTTGTTGTGCCCGGATTGCCTGGGCATGACCCGGATCATCGTGTACCGATTGGGGTCCCTCACATTACAGAGAGGCTCCCCTGTGTTACTCCCAATTTATTGGTTGTTCCCTTGTTGATCCTCATCACAGCGGACCAACTGCCCTCTCCACACCTGGCCAATCCCAAAGACATCTTGGCACCGGGTAGTAGTAAGAGAGATTGATTGGTTGGAAAAACGCTTCCGAGACAGTTTGGAAGCGGGACAAGAGACAGCATGACTCCTTGTTGGAGTCCAGTGTGTGAACTTCCAGAGAGGTTGCTAACCTCTCTCTTGTTTACGTCTACCTCCTCATTAAAACTATTACATATTCCCACCTGCTTCCCGAAGACCAATACACCTTGGAATATATATTTAGTACTCGTAAACTTTTTAAAAACACTCACAGTCGGGGAGGAGCCTAGCGCGCATCCAAGATGGTCGCGTGAGCACAGGGCTCCCCGGACCCTCGCTGCTCCTCGGAATTTATCCTGACAATATCCTGATTTGGTTTATGGAACTGGGAGAGGACGACCGGCTGAGCACGTATCTCTTTTCAGAAATTTAATCGGACCCGGGAATCCTGAGTTATCGTTGTTTGAACTTTTGGGACCCACCCGACGGAGGTGCCCGGGGCGAAGGTGGGCCGTGGGGCCGTGTCGCAGTTGAACAACAACGGCTGCGGCGCGGTGCCAGGGGCCGCTCGGCCACTTTCGGTTTCACTTTCGGACCTCAGGGGGCTGACCGGTGGAGTGATCGAGGTGGCGGGGTGTTTCCCTGACCTCTGCACAAAGCTTTGTCTCCACCTGCCACTGGAGTGCCTATCGCCTTGGGTCCCCCCGCACCGCCATATTGTGGCCTCGGGTGAGGCGCTGGTTTCCAGGGCCGGTATCCCAACTACTTTTGATCGGCGGTCCCCCTCGGAGTCCGTGGCCGCATGGGGGGCAAGGGGGGCCCCGAGGGGCGTAAGACTAAATCCTCCCTCCGTGGAGGATCGGTCCAGACCAACAACATGGACCGCTACACTCAGGGCAGAGGCTCGCCTGGAACGGCCGGTCCCCCCTCAGACGTCGCCGGTGGTGGCACATCCGTCTCTTCGGAACTTTCCCTACAGGACATCATGGGCGCCATTGATGGCATCAGGGAGACCATCGCCACGCAATACGAGGCCCTGGCCCGCAAGATCGATACGGTGGCGATTGATGTCACCTTAATACGGGCGGACCTCTCTAAAACAAACGAGAGGGTTCAAACTCTCGATGCGCGGACCTCCACCCTGGGTGCGGATGTGTCGGACCTGCAGGCCGCGCTTGGCGACATCAAGGTGGTCAATGAGCAGATGGCCCGGCGGCTGGAGGACTTCGAGGGACGGGCCCGACGCAACAACATCCGTGTCATCGGCGTACCGGAGTCCTCCGACGACCGCCCGGTTGACCTCCTGGTCGAGGAACTCATCCTCTAACAGCTGACCCCTGCGGGCTTGAGTAAATTTTTTGCCGTTGAACGGGCTCATCGAGTTCCGGGCGGGCGGGCGGCCGCGGCCGGGGGCCCCCCCGAGGCCTATCGTGGCCAAACTGTTTTACTACAGAGACCGGGATGCGATTCTGCAGGCCTCGCGGGTCCATGGCCCGGTTCGACATGAGAACTCATCCATTAACTTTTATCCGGACTTTACTCAACTTGTCCAGAAACAGCGGATGGGATTCCAGGGGGTGAAACGTCGTCTTCGTGAGCTGGGCCTAAAGTACTCTATGCTCTACCCTGCCAAACTCCGAGTGGAACATGGGGATCGGACTGCCTTCTTTGACTCTCCTGTGGCCGTGAGTGACTGGTTGGACTCGCTGCCGGACAGAGGTGGCCGTCCCGGGCCCTCTGCGGGTGCCAACGGTGACGGGTCCCCTTTGGAGTGACTCTTGGTCCTTGATTTTGCCAATTTGCACTGCTCAGCTGGGTTGTACTTCTTTGGTTCAGTGTGTTTTGCTAGTACCTGTGTGGGGGGCGGGCGGGGACGGGTCCCTTTCCTCCTCCGGGGTCTTTTTGTAGACTGGGGTTAGTTGGGCGACAGGCACACTGCAATTTGGGGGGGTTTTTTGGCCCGCAGGGGTGCAGGGTGGGGGGAGTTGGGTGTTGGGGGGGGTGGGGGGGAAGGAGGGGTTGTTTTGTAGTGTGGTTTTTGTTTGCAGGGCGAGGTATTGATTTTCTGCCACCTTTGGGACTTGTGCTACTTGCGGGGGGACCTCTGATCTATTGGAGGGGATGGGGGGGGACGGGTTGAAGCTGATGTCATGGAACGTCAATGGGTTGGGGGACCGTATCAAACGGGGTGTAGTTCTGCAGTATTTGCGTCGTCTGACTCCTGATGTGGTGTTTATCCAGGAGACGCATTTGGTTGGTAATGTCTGCCATGCAATGAACAGGGGGGGATACCGCCTTGTGGCTCACTCTGGTTTCACAACTGGCTCCAGGGGGGTGGGCATTCTCCTGCGATCCTCACTTCCGAGGGTGGTCTCAGATGACAGAGGGCGTTATGTTTGTCTGACTGGGAGGTGGGAGGGGCATCCCCTTGCCCTGGTCTCAATTTACGTCCCACCGGGCCTCCAGAACTCCACCTTCGCGGACTTGGGTCGAATGCTGCTTGAACTTCCGGATGGCCTTTTGCTTATGGGCGGGGATTTTAATTCGGTGGTATCGGGTGACCTGGATCGTCACCCACCCAGGGCCCTCCCCGCTGCCCAGGCTTGGCTAGGTGGTCTGTTGGAGACCTTCGGCCTGGTGGATAGTTGGCGATTAATGCATCCGACCCAATGTCAATACACCTTTCACTCTGGGGCACATGGGAGTCTTTCTAGGTTAGACTATTTCCTTATGCCCGCGGCGCAGACGGGTCGAATTCGAGAGGTCAGGCACCTGGCGAGGGGTATCTCCGATCATTCCCCGCTGTGGCTTCTCTTTGACACCGAGTCGCGGTCTGCAGGGCGGATCGCTCCCATTAACCCGTGGTACCTGCGAGACCCTACGACCCGCGAGAGTCTGGTTAAGGCTATGGACCAATACTTTCTTGAAAACGAGGGGTCTGTGTTGTCTGCAATGTCCCTGTGGGAAGCCTTTAAAACCGTAATCCGCGGACACGCCCTCTCCCAGATAGTGGTGGCTAAGAAGCTCAGGAGTGAGGCGGTGGTGAAGCTGGAGACTGACATCTCGGGGCTGGAGTCGGCCTTGGATGCGGGTGTCACTCCGGACGGGCTCCATGCCCTCAGCCTGAAACAGTTTGAATACAGATCTCTTGTCACCGACGCTGCCAAAACTATGTATAGGGAGCAGCAGGGTCGGTTGTATGATGCCGGGGACAAGGCGGGAAAGCTGATTGCGTGGCTGGACAAGAAGGAGAGAGTGAATCGTGTGGTCCCGGAGTTGCGTGTCTCGGATGGAGTGTGTGTGACTGAGCCTGGTGAGATTGTGGACTGTTTTGCCGACCACCTCCGGACTGTGTACTCCCCGGTGACTGATAGGGATGAGGAAGATTCTCGCCTTCTCCTGAGGGACATTGCTTTGCCTGGCCTTTCTGCCGAGGACCGTGAGCAGCTGGACGCTCCTTTGTCGGTAGATGAAATCGCGACTGCGATTCGGTCCCTTCGCTCGGGCAAGGCCATGGGTCCCAACGGTCTACCTATCGAATTATATAAGTTGCGCCCGGATAAACTAGCGCCCTTCCTCCGTCGCATGTTTCAGGAGTCCCTTGAGGCCGGTTCCCTTCCGGTCGACCAGCGACTGGCCACGATAGTCGTGATCCCCAAGGAAGGTAAGCCACGGGACCGCTGTGCCTCTTACAGGCCTATCTCACTGCTAAATGCAGAGCCTAAAATCCTGGCTAAAGTCCTTGCCAATCGTTTGTTGAGCGTCATCTGCGATCTGATTCATCCTGATCAATGCGGCTTCATCCCACATCGCAACACCGCCCTCAACTTGCGGCGTCTCCATGGCGCCCTCGCCAGGGCAGAGTCCCTCTCCGAACCGGCCGTGCTGGTTTCTTTAGATGCCACGATGGCCTTTGACACCATTGAGTGGCCATTCCTCTGGGCTGTCTTGACCAAATTCGGCTTTGGGGAGGGATTTCTTGGCTGGGTGAAGCTTCTCTACACGGGACCCATGGCTCAGGTGGTGGTTAATGGGCGGGTCTCTCGGCCCTTCGCTCTCGGTAGGGGTACGAGGCAGGGGTGCCCGTTGTCCCCTCTGCTCTTTGCTCTCGCCCTGGAGCCACTCGCCACTTGGCTCCGCTGGGAGCCCTCGATAAGGGGGATCCGGTGGGCCCCGGGCTTTGAGGATCGGGTCTCGTTATATGCTGACGATATCCTCCTGTATCTTACCTCGCCGCGGCAGTCGCTTAACGTTCTTTTCGATGTTCTGACTTCCTACGGGAGAAATTCGGGTCTCACGATTAACTGGTCTAAATCCTGTGTCTATCCTATCTCCGGTGGCCCCCCTCTCCTGCCGCCTCGGCTTCCGATCCAAATATCTCTGTCCGGCTTTAAATACCTGGGGATACACATCTCGTTGGACCCGGTAGCTCGCTATGAGCACAATCTCCTGCTTCCACTTCGGCGTTTGAGGGAAGACACGGCTCGGTGGTGTAGGCTACCCCTGTCCCCACTGGGTCGGGCCGCATTGTTTAAAATGATGTCCCTTCCCAGGTTCCTCTATGCACTTCAGAACTCCTTCGACATCATTCCAGTGGCCTACTTTCGGGAAGTAGAGAGCCTGCAGAGGAGACTGGTGTGGGACGGACGGGCGCGTATCGCCCTGGCCAAACTCACTCTCCCCTGGTACGACGGGGGCATCGCGCTTCCCGACATTCGCAGGTATTATTGGGCCTCACAGCTATCAGCCATTAACCATGCCACGTATGCGCCTGGCTTGAACCCGGCGTATGAGATGGATAAATTCCTGCTTCCCGGCGGTAACTATAACAGGGCGCTTTACTCCCGCTCGGCTGGACGGACCCTGACGGGCCCCACTAAGATCGCGGTACGGATTTGGAAGGCGGCCAATGTAGCCATGGGCTGGAGTGAGCGACTAACATGCGCTACTCCTTTATTTGCCTCCGACCGACTGGGAAGCCTCTGGACAACGAAGGGGTTTGACCGTTGGGACACGATTGGCATCAGTAGAGTGGGGGACTTATGGATGAAGGGCGCGGTTAAGACCTTCGCGGCGCTCCAGAGCGAATACGAACTCACGGAAAAGGAGTTCTTCCGATACGCCCAGGTTCGGCATGCCCTGCTTTCTGTTTTTGGGGAGGGGACCAAGATCCCGGCCTCTTCGCCCCTCGAGGACCGCATACTTGATGGTCATGTTCCCGACAGTACTATCTCCTTAATCTATAAAAAACTCATTAATAATCGGGCTGACCTATTGGTGCGCCTTCGGGAGACGTGGACGGGGGACGGGGTGGAATTAGACGACGAGGACTGGCAGTCCGCACTATCGTCCCCCAAGGAAGTTGCCATTCCAGCCCGTCTCCGCCTGGTCCAGTTAAAGATTCTCCACCGGGTGTATGTGACGGGCCCCCGTCTGGTCTCGATGGGATTCTCGGAAGATGGGCTTTGCAAGCGGGGGTGTGGGCTCAGTGCCACCTTTCTCCATATCCTTTGGGAGTGCCGGGAGGTGGCGGAATACTGGCGTCGGGTTCATGGGGTCATGGGACAAGTCACCGGGGTGGCGCTGCTGCCGGAGGTGCGTCGCTGTGTCTTGAATGTGTGGGAGCCCAATGATTATAACGCGGCGCAGACTCGGTGGGCGGCCCTGGGCTACATGATTGCTAAGAGGGATATAGCGCAGCTTTGGGGCTCCCAGCGGCCACCCACCGTGTCAGTATGGAAGGACAACATGGACTGGTGTATGTTCAGGGAGAAGACTGTATATGTGGCCCGCGGTAAACCCGGGGCATGGGGTAGAATTTGGGGGCAATGGAACGTGTATCGTGGGGGTATCTGTACGCCCCCCCTAGTGGACACCGATATTGCCTTGTCCCCCTGACCCTTGATGGTTCCTTGCAACTGATTGTAATACTCGAATATAGATGTTCCTTTCCCGTAACCCCCCCCCGATCTTTCAGTACTTCCTCCTGTTGATAGCTAATTGAAGGTTTGGAGTAAAAGTCCCCCGGATGTAGCCTGACCCACGCTTTTGGCCCGTATGCCTCGCCTTTTGTTTTTTGTTGTTATTTATGTTAAATGTATGTCTTCTGCTTCTCTCGAGCTATCCTGAGCCATTTACGGGGCTGGGCCCCAGGTGTCGCCTACTGCTTAACTAATGTACGATCCTTTCTGAATCTAGCGGCCGGCCCTGGTGGTTGTAGGCCCATGCGTGTAACTGATTTATTGTTTCAATAAAAAATTTTGAAAAAAAAAAAAAAAAAAAAACACTCACAGTCACTGGATGATGTCTGATGTCATCAGTGATGTCATCTGTGATGCCATTTGAGATGTCATCAGTGATGTAATCGGTGATGTCACTGACCATCTCATGAGTGATGTATGATGTAATATGAGAGGTCATAAGCAGTGCATTGCGAGGGGCGTGAGTTATAGTTAGCTCACTAACTATAACAGTTGAATTTCACTGGTTTCGTATGAGTGAAACCTGAGCCTAACTATAACTTTCCTATAAACTTGGGTCTTTTCAGTGAATTTCAAATTTTTTTTAATTCCATTTCCTAACAATAACGTCCCTGTGACCTTCGGATCTTTCAGTGAATTTATCAGGTTTTTTAACTAGCAGTCGGGTTTGTAGATTGGTTGAGAAACGGGGCGGGCTTCTGACTAGCTCTCACAAATCTAGCTGTGTCACACTTACTACAGGTAACAGGAGGGCTTCTTGGGCACTAAGGACCCACAGCTTGCAAACGGGCTTCATCTGCCAACCAGTAGTGCACCAGGAGGTGCGTTTGGAGAGTGGTGGAGAAAGGGGGAGTGGCCTCCGAAGACCGTTCAGCAATTGGCTGTTTGGGATTTACTGAAAGAAACAGGATGTCTTGTTGGCCCCCAAGAACCTTCTGGAGCCGAGGGAGCTACATTTCCCAACCAACACTGCGGTAGGAGGCACTTTTGCAGTGTGGCGGAGAAAGGGGGTATGGCCTCCAAGTCCTCTCCGAAATTCAGCTGTCTAGGACTTCCTGGAGGTAACAGAAGGGGTTCTTGGACCGCAAGGATCCTCAGCATCCAAGGGGACTTCATCCCCCAACCAGCACTGCGCCAGGAGGCACGTTTGCAGTAGTGGAGAAAAGGGGCAGGCCTCTGGTGACTTGCTGTTCCCTCATTTTTTATTTTAACAGGAGGAGGGACACGCGGCTTCCCTCCATGGCCAATTTTCGCCCTGGGGACCCCATCCCTGAGGCACTGCCTATTTTTTTTCCATTTAAATAAATAAATAAATCATGGAATGGGGGCCGGGTGCTCCCCTCCTGGGCTGATTTCAGCTCCAAGGTCCCATTCGCCAGGGCCCAGCCTCTTTTTTTTCATTAAAAAAATCATGGGGGGGCACGTGGCCACCCTCCCATGCCGATTTTGGACCTGGGGGCCTGATCCCCCTGGGCCCGGCCTGTGGTGTGGGTGCCCTGTTCCCAACCCAGGGCAACCTCTGCCAATGTTGGGGACCACAGGGGGAGCCTGAACGCACCCACTGTCCCTGCTAGTTTCCCACCTTCTGCAGGAGCTGGCATTCCTTTGAAGGAGAGGGAGCTGATGAACATGCAGCTCCCTTTCTGTCAAAGCAATTGTGCTCCACTTTGAGCATGCAAGAGCAAAATACTCTTGCTTGCTCAAAGTGGATCACCGTTTGCTATGGCTTGGTGGGAGCAGTAATGCTCCTACCAAGCCATGGAAAACAGCTTTGTCCCGGGGTTGGCACCAGAGCCATCTAGGGCTCCAGTAGGGGATATGCCTAGCCCTCCTCTAATCCTCACTTTAGCCCCAGGAAGGTGATGGTCTTTGGGGCCTGGAACAGTCCCCCTACATTATATTTTTTAAGCGCTGCAGAGGTTGCGGGCTGTGGGGGAGCTATGTGGGCCCCCGCATTACTATTAGTCATTGCCCTGGGGAGTTGATGTTCCCCGGGACTGGGGGGGGGGTCCAGATGCCCCCACAATATTTAAGATTTAAACCCCAGGGAGGTGGCAGTCCCCGTGGCTGAGCGGCGCCCGTGTAGCATAAAGCCCTAGGGACGCAGCGGTCCCAGGGGGTGCGGAGGAGGCTGTACACCCCCCCTATCATTACTATTATTCATTGCCCCTGGGAGGTGGTGGTCCCTGTGGCTCGATGGGGCCCATGCGGCCATGCTCATTATTTAAGTTTTAAGCCCGGGGGTGGCAGCCCCTTGGGCTGTGGGGTGGTCCGCACAGTGTAAAGCCCTGGGGAGGTAGTGTTTCCTAACCATACATGTCTCCCCTGCTCTTCTTTAACTAATAGCCCCGGGGAGGGCCCAGCACTTATTTAACTAATAGCCCCGGGGAGGGCCCACCCAGGGGCTTCTTTAAAAACAATCGCAGGAGCCCACGCTTGTGTTTTTAAAATTGTTACCGTAATTTCCGGAATCCCTTATGACCCCTCAGTAAAAACAACATTTTTAAATGCTTTTTTTGCTTGTTGGGGTCCCACAGGGGGTCAGGGTATTTCTACCCTGACCTTTTTCATTATGTTCACGTTTTTGGGGGGGACTCTGTGAAACTGAGTCCCAAGATGGCTGCCAGCACTTCCTGACTGAAGTGTTGGCAGCCAACCAGAGCTGTGCATTTCCCTGCAGGAGCTCTTCTTTTTTTTCACAAAGGCTTTCCAACCAGAGATATCGCTTTGTTGTTCACGAATTTGCAGTAAATAGTCTGTTAAAAAGCAAGCACGGGCTCACGCGCTTGCTTTAAAATAACCCCCTGGTGGGTCAGGTCCTGGGGGCATATGATTAATATAGGAGGGGGTGCACGGGGCCCCACTCCTAGGGCTTAACTAGCCCCGGGGACCGCCACCTCCCTGGGGCTATTGAAACATTATGGGTGGGCCCCGCGGACCCTCCCTGCCCCGGGGACCACCACCTCACTGTTGCTAATTTACATTAATCGGGGGGCCTCATAGACCCCCCCTGCACTAGGGACCACCACATTCCCGGGGCACACATGCACCAATGAAGGGGGTCCAGTGGACAAGAGCTTGCCATAGCAAGCTCTTGTCCACTTCATGGACGCAAGATCATTAAAAGTGCTCTCACTTCCACAAAGCGGAGCAGAATTGCTTTTGGACAGAGGGAGCTACATGTTAACAGCTCCCTCTGTCCAAAAGCAATGTTGGCTCCCGCAGTAGGCGGGGAGCTGGCAGGGACATCGGGGGCCTTCAGGCTCCCCCGCAGTCCCCAACAAGGTGGCCATGCCCTTGATGGGGTCCCCGGGACAGTATCCGCCTCGGGAGGGGGCCGCGCTGGCCCCCTTTCCCATTTAAAAAAAAAAGTTGAAAACCTGCCCCAGGGCCTCCCATTTTTTTCATATTTTTTTTTCAAAAGGATCAGGCGCTGGGGGATGGGGTCCCTGGGGCCTAAAATGGTCCAGAGAAGTGGGGCGGGGGGGGTCACATGCCCCCTTCCTAAAAAAAATAAAAAGCCGCAACTTGCCGCAAGCCCCCCCACTTTTTCCACTACCCTGCAAATGTGCTTCCTGGCATGCTCCTGGTTGGGGGATTAAGTCCCCTTGGCAGCTGAGGCTCCTTAGGGTCCAAGAAGACCTCCTGTTATCACCAGTTAACCCCACACAGTGGGATTGCTGAGAGGTGGTGAGAGGCCATGCCCCTTTCTCCACCACTCTGCAAATGCGTCTCTCAGCACACTGTTGGTGGAGGGATGACGTCCCTTGCCTCCTGAGGGTGGCAGGACTAAAGTGGATTTCTTCGCCCAAGGAGCAGTGTGCCCGGAGGCACATTTGCAGAGTGGTGGAGAAAGGGGGCATGGCCCCTGACCACCTCTCAGCAATCCAACTGTGTGGGCCTTACTGGAGGTAACAGGAGGGGTAGTTGACACCCAAGGACCCTCAATAACCAAGAGGACTTCATCCCCCTACTAGCAGTGCACCAGGAGGTGTGTTTGCAGAGTGGTGGAGAAAGGGGGTGTGGCTAGCTATCAGATCTCAAAAATCCTGCTGTATAGGACTTACTGGAGGTAAATGGAGGGGTAGTTGACCCCCGTGGATGCTCAATTGCCAAGGTGTCTTCATCCCCCTACTAGTAGTCTGCCTGGAGGTGCGTTTGCAGAGTAGTGGAGAAGGGGGGCGTGGTCTGCTATCAGATCTCGGCTAGCCTGTTGTACTTGACTTGCTGGAGGTAATATTAGGGGTAATTGGCCCCCAAGGAAGTCCTCCTGTAACCTCCAGTAAGTCCCACACAGCAGGATTGCCGAGAAGTTGTCAGAGGCGCGTCCCCTTTCTCCATCACTCTGCAAACGTGCCTCCTGGCACACTACTAGTTGGGGGATGAAGTCCTGAAGTTTCCTTGGCTTCAGAAGGACCTTGGGGCCAAGAAGCCCTCCTGGTACCCCCTGTAAGTCCTACACAGCGGGATACCCAAGAGCCGGTCGGAGCCCCGTCCCCTTTCTCCACTACTCTGCAAACGTGACTACTACTTTAAAAACCATAGAAATTAACTGAAAAAAACAAAGGTTACAGAGATGTTATAGTTAGGCTCAGGTTTCACTCATACAAAACCAGAGAAATTCGCTCCTCTGTAATGCACTGCTTATGACCTCACATATTACATCACTCATGACATGGTCAGTGACATCACTGATGACATCACTGATGACATCTCAAATGATATCACTCATGACATCATCCACAGAATCTTCCACACACCCACTCACACCCCAATATAACATTTCATTCACCCACTCCAACTTCCACACTACCATTCTCAAAACCATTGACACAACCATACCAGTACATACACACCCAATTACTGATTCATAGGTCTAGACACACATCCACTCAGTCATCCATACGGCCACTCATACACAAACTCACACACTAATGCAGTCCCTGATATAACCATTCATACACCCATACAGCCACTCACACACTGTCAGTCCCTCATAGAGCTACTCACACACCTACTCACTCACCCAAAGAGACAATCACACAGCTACTTACTCACCTATACAGATATACATAAACCAACTCACTTATTCATACAGATACTAACACATATTCATTCACCTACAGAGTCACTCACACAAGCATACACTCACTCATACAGCCACTCTCACAATCACTCACTCACAGATACTGGTAGACCTAGCATCCTTGGTGTGGTTTTCACCTGGATTTGTGCCTTTACCTCCTTTATTTTTGGTGTGTGCTAGATTTCGATTTGCTGGTCTAGGTGCTTTGGGCACTTTGCCACTGCTGATCAGGGCCAAAGTACAAGTGCTCCCTATGTAAATTGTGTTTATGAATTGGTGTTTCTATGATTGGCTTGTTTGACTTACTACTAAGTCCCTAGTATAGTGATAGTGCACTGTGTGTGCCCAGGGCCTGTAAGTCAAATGCTGCTAGTGGGCCTGCACCACTGATTGTGCCTCCCACACAAGCAGCCTTTCAATGGGGTCTCAGACTTGCCACTGTAGTGTCTGCTCACAGTCTCTACTGCCATCTCGTCCTGGCAAGTTCAACCACTTGCCAGGCCCTAACCTTTCCTTTTATTACATGTGAGTCTCCCCTAAGGTAGGCCCAAGGTACCCATGTGCGCAGGGTGCAGTGTATGTGAATGGTAGGACATGTACTGGTGTGTGTTTCATGTACTGATAGTGAAATACAGTGTATTTCATTTTTCACAATGGACAGGCTATCTGTCCCTTAGGATAGAATGGTAGTTTATTTATAACATCTTATAAGTATAACTTCCCATTGGGAGAAGGTAGAAAGATGGCATTTAGCATGCCTGAACTCAGAATATAAAAATGCATCTTTTAGTAAAGATGATTTCTATATCGTGTGTTTGAAAATACCACTTTTAGAAAGTGGGAATTTTCAGCTTAGTCATCCTGTGTGCTTCTGCTGGTTTGTGGATTGACTGTCTGGCTTTCGAGTGATAGGGGCTGGGGATGTGCATTCACTGTAGACAGCCACTGGGGGGTCGAGGTGTGTCCTGTCTTTCCTGGATGAGTCTAGGCTGAGCTGAATAGACCTGGGCTGCATTTAGAGTAGTGGGAGGAGATTTCCCTGCACCTGAATAGGCCTGGTGAGCCTCACACAATGCTGTCTCCACCTCCTGCCAAGAAGCTGGACCAGAGAGGACAGAAATGGTTTGTACTGATCACAGATACTCACTGCCACAAGAGAACAAAGGGAAATGTGGTATAATATTGGGGCCCAGACCCAAGGACTTTAGAACTCACTTGGATCAAGGAACCTGCCAAGAAGAAGAGATGGGGAAGCTGTGAGGAAAAACGACCACTTTGCTGTGTTGGCCTGCAGTAGCTGCTTCTGTCTTGGGCAGAGAAAGGGCTGGACTGAACTTTCTGCAACTTCTTTGTTTGAGTTTCTCCAAGGGCTTGAGGTAGAGCTTGCCCCCTGTTCAAGAAGTCTCAGGAACAGCAAAGACTTTACCTTCCTCTGGGTACCGCATCTGGGACCCCGTGTCTCAGTTGCCACGGAGGGAAACCGCAACCCGACGTAGCCACCAAGACACCGGCAGTTCCGTGACCTGAAGGCACAGCATGGGGCACCGCCACACTTTGCCCTGCAACCCTGGTCTCACCGGTGGCGACTGCCGCCAAGCCGCTGCTTGCACCATGTCCTGTGGGCACCGCGCCGCATCGCTTCACTCCGCCACCCTGGTTTTACCAATGACGCCGCTGCCAGCTGACATCACCGCCGTGGTCTGCACCATGGTCTGGGGGCAGCGCTCGTAAGCTATCGTAGCACTGTGCTGTTCCACACCTCAGCTGCGGGCCACCGACGCCAGTTCCCGTTGACTGGCACTGTCACCTTCACCGTGACGTGCCAGCATGGCAACGAGCACCGCCCCACTTCGCACCACCGCCCTTTTCTCACTGACGCTGCTGGGTGACCATCACCGAGCCGCTGCCTGCACCGCGACCTGAGGGCACAGCACGCTTCACCGCTCCACTTCACACCGGAGCCGCGACAGTTGCCGCAACCAGCCCACACCAACGCAGTCATCTGGAACCAAAGGTACCGTTTACAAGACTTCTGACACCGTCACCGGTTCGCACCGACGTGGTGGACTGAAACTGTTGGATTTGGATGTTTTCAGCACCGGGCTGAGCTACCGACTTTAAGGAACTGCATTTTTAAGGGTCTTCTTGCAAAATGCATATTGTGATTATTGTATGTTGGATTTTTATCATTTTGGTCTTGTTTGGTTTAGAAGAAGAACTGGTGTGATGTCCATTTGTAGTGTTTTCACTGCATTACTGTATGTGTGCACAAATGCTTTACACACTGCCTCTGAAAAAAGCCTGCCTGCTCGTGCCAAGCTACCAAGGGGGTGAGCAGGGGTTGTCTAAGGACATAACTCCCTTACCCTTACTAGAAGTAAGGGTCCATATTTGGACAAAGGTGCATACCATTGCCAACTAGAGATCCCCATATCTAACACATACAGTCACTTATAAACTCCAACTCTTACCTACACTGCCTTTCAAATTTGCAGTTACTCACCCATATACCACTGAAACATCCATTCACTCACTGACACAGCCATACACACACTCACTAACCCATACAGCCCCTCACAGATGCACTCACAAACCCATACAGCCACTGATTCACCCACTGACTGATCCATGTAGGCAGTCACACACACCCTCATCCACCCACACAGACACTCATACACCCATACAGGCACTCAGCCAACCAATCAATAACACATACAGCCACTCATGTGCCTACTCACCAGCCCCCACAGCCACTTTCCACCAACTGAAAGACTGATACAGACATTCTCACACCCTAGTTACTCACCCGTACATTCACTGAGACATGTATAATCACTCACTTATACAGTCTGTCAAGCACCCACTAAAGCATCCATACAGGTACTAATACACCCACATATTCATTACTACACCTTGGTGTATATATATTTAACACTCATAAACATTTTACAAACACTCACTGTGGATGATGTCATGAGTGATGTCATTTGAGATGTCATGAGTGGTGTCATCAGTGATGTCACTGATCATGTCATGAGTAATGTAATATGTGAGGTCAAAAGCAGTGCAGTGCGAGGGCGTAAGTTATAGTTAGCTCAGTTAACTAGAACTGCTGAACTCTGGTGGAAAAACACGTAAAACTACCCTAAAGTTACTTTGTTTCTTGTAAAATCAGATTCGTACTTTAACGAGTGTGTGTCTCGCCTCCTTTTTATTTGTGTAAACGGGTGGGGAGACATATTTCTGTCTGCTCATGAACAAAAGTCAATGCTTTTTGGTGACTTGTAATTGTTCAGAAAAGTAAGGCAAGAGTAAACGTGCTACTACGTGTAGGTACGTTTCAACTTGCATATTTGCCTTTGTGAATTTCCCTCATTTATTTTGTGAGCACGTATATCTTACACCTGCGAATTCCCGAGCAAAGCATGCCTAAGTCTGGAGTAAGTCACCTCTGCTCCCTGAATCTCTGAGATGCTTTGTGAATCAAGTCTAGCTATTCACATATCTCACATATAAGAAAAGAGTAGACACAACTGCTAACGGAAACAGTTTTGTGAATCCGGCCCAAATTCCCGCTATGTCCCCAGAGCACTGAAGGGCGAAAACTTTACTTCGAGGTCTATGCACAGGAAATTGCACTTTTGAATGTTTCTGATTTGTCTAGTAAAAAAGAACGTTGACATAACTTAGAGTTCACCGCCTGAATTATTGATTGACTTAATGGTTATGTATTTATGTATTTTGTGACAAAAAAAACAAAGGAACAAATAAGTATTTTCCCAGTGCATTTTTTGTATACTGTGGAGTGATGAACATTTTTTTAGCCTGAACAAAAAATATCCCTTTCTCTGGCACATAGCGTCTAATTTAGACCAGGAACAGCTGTATAAATAAACACATTTGTCTGCATGTAACATTATATGCAATGCCAATTGTTCTAAATTATTGCTCGTTGAACCCACATCCAACATCAAATGCTGTGTACTCTGCAACCACATAAACATCTCGCCACACCACTGACTGATGGATACCACACACTCTCTCTGGGAACGCGGATACATGAGAAATCAAGACAATTCAGAAAGGAAAATATGTTCTGCCTCCAATATAAATAGAACGTGTTTTAATCCGATAGTGTTAACCAGCTTTTACTCGCAGGAAAACAGATAAGCTCTATTGAAAACAAAGTCGTGCATACTGAGATATGGGCCACTTTCAATTCTAAGCCTTGCTAGTTCTGCTTCTGCCGCACAAAGACCCTAGAAAGTTAATATGCGTGGAATTTCTTGCTTCAGGTTGAAACATCAGATTGGCACATTTTGCTAAACATGCACGATGTTGCTGAATTTACTTTGACTAAGAGTAATGCCGGAAACTAAAGACATTCATACAAAAACACGTGAGTTAACCCCTTTCAAGGGTGGGAAGGGGACATGTAAAAAAAAATGTTGGAGATTTTGGAGAAGGGGTCTCTCTACAGGAAAAAATATTTTCCCATGGGGAGGAAAAGTTAAACAAAATAGAAGGTGACTTGTTCTGTTTTCATTCAAAAATATACATTCAGATTTTTTTTTTTGCCAGTATTATGAGTTGTAAGCTGTGGCTAGTCCAGGTATTTTGTTTCTCAACATCCATATTAATGACTCACAAATGTGTGGACCTTTCAGCACTAACTTTGCAATGTACTTAAAATATGTGGGTGGGCTAAGTTATTTTTACATTTTCTCAAGTGCCCGTAGCCTTTTGGAGAAAATGCCTGAATACAAGTTTCTGTGCAGGCAGTGTCAGTCTTTCTAACACAGTGCAATGACTTTTCCTCATCAGAATTCTGCCGAGTCACCGAAGCAGCAGGGCGGCATGAGGTGATTCGCTAATGACGATTAGTGCACCATGTTTAGTGCATCTCCGGCAGCATCCCGCTGTGGTACCCCTTGGAGAGCGCCAGGTGGAGATGCGTTGACATATGTCAACGCGAATCAACTGATGCGATGTTTAAAAGACTTTGACATGTGTCAACACAAGTGGACTCGTGTTGACGCCTGTCAGATTGAGTTGACTTATGTTTATTTGTTTCATTCTAGAGCTAACCAAGGCCAAGATTCTTCAACATGAGAGGACATACATTGGCATGGAAGAAACAACTTTGAACTAAAGTTCAGGGAGTGATTCACAAAAGTTGGAATTTTTCAAAGGCATTTATGTACACCTTTTGACTTGCAAAGATTTCAAACTTCTGATTTTATATATGTATATGTATATATATATATATATATATATATATATCAAGCTCAGTGGGGAGTGTCCCTCAGGCGAACCGCACTCGAGCAGCGAAGAGCTTCCCCAAAGCTTTATCAAGGTATGAACAGGGAGAGAACCGGTAAATGTTCCAAGCGGCCACACACCAAACGCGTTTCAAGTTTCCCTCTTTGTCAATGGAATGCAGCCAGCAGCGCTGAAGTGGCTCCACCTGCCAATTATATATGCACAAGATCGCCTGCCTAAATAGGCAACTCTGAATGATCGGCGTAGCATTGTGGGAGGTGAAGTCCTTTATTTAAGTTCAAATTGCAGCGCTGAAAAATACATGGCAATGAAAAGCTCTACATGAGCCCCGGTTTCACTCACTGTTCTCATCCTCATCGCTGCCCCATGTCTCAGCTCTAACATCCACGGGCTGTATGGCCTCCTTAATTGGGAGTGGTGCAGGTTCAGCGGCACAAAGAGGGAAACTTGAAACGCGTTTGGTGTGTGGCCGCTTGGAACATTTACCGGTTCTCTCCCTGTTCATACCTTGATAAAGCTTTGGGGAAGCTCTTCGCTGCTCGAGTGCGGTTCGCCTGAGGGACACTCCCCACTGAGCTTGATGTATAGCGGCCGTCCTGCCGCTGAACCTGCACCACCCCCAATTAAGGAGGCCATGCAGCCCGTGGATGTTAGAGCTGAGACATGGGGCAGCGATGAGGATTAGAACAGTGAGTGGAAACCGGGGCTCATGTTGAGCTTTTCATTGCCATGTATTTTTCAGCGCTGCAATTTGGATTTAAATAAAGGACTTCACCTCCCACAATGCTACGCCTATCATTCAGAGTTGCCTATTTAGGCAGGCGATTTTGTGCATATATAATTGGCAGGTGGAGCCACTTCAGCGCTGCTGGCTGCATTCCATTGACAAAGAGGGAAACTTGAAACGCGTTTGGTGTGTGGCCGCTTGGAACATTTACCGGTTCTCTCCCTGTTCATACCTTGATAAAGCTTTGGGGAAGCTCTTCGCTGCTCGAGTGCGGTTCGCCTGAGGGACACTCCCCACTGAGCTTGATATATATATATATATATATATATATATATATATATATATATATATATATATTTATACATCATTTCTGATATATATATATAAAATCATTAAATGTATTCCAGGGAAATCTACAATTGCTCTAAATTCCTTAGTATAAGCATATATTTCCTAATACTGTATATGTGAAATATTCCCATCATGGAAACTTAACAGAGGTAGATTTTTTGGGAAAACATAAAAGTGCGAATGTACTTTTGTTTCCTATTTTTCTTCACAAAAAAACACCTTTTTCCTGCTGAAGATTTCCATTCCTCTGCCCCCTTTTAAAAATGTATTGGTTCCATACCCTTTTCCCACAGTTTCAGGACTAGATATGACTGAGTCAACTGTGACCTTGGAAATATTAAGAAGCGTGGAAAAGGGACAGGAAATGTTTGAGAATAAACACACAGTTACCAGTCTGTGGATGGCTGAGTCATTTGCATTGATCCCTCCTGTCACTCACCCCTTGGGAACACCCACTTTCTTTTGCAAAATTCTGCATACTTGTTGAAACTTCTGCAGTCGCAACTGATATCTCAACTTTCCAAAATCTACAACTCCGGTTTTTCAAGTATGTCTTTGTCATTGTAACCAGCATTTTCAATGGAACTATCCAGAAATCGGACACCACCCTTTTGTAAATTGTGTGATACGGTGTGTCTTAAAATTACATTCAAAACACGCAGCACTAGGGTCTACATAAATAACCCTATGCACATACGTCTTTGAATGGATATTCTTATTTTGAAATGCAAATAGCCTTTTTTTGAATGTGAACTCTTTTTTGTCATTTACAATAGTCAGTTTTGCACTGTGTCGTGACCTGGGTAAAGGGGCACTAGGACCCTGTACCCGACTGGTGGGGAGGGGACAGGAACCGAGCACCACTTCTGGTCAAGGGAGCGGGAGGGGATCAGAACAAGGAGGGCAGGAGGACGAGGCACATGTGGGCAGCAGCAGCAGCATCGGCAATCAAAGCTAGACCTCTGCAAAGGATATCATCAACTGGAGCTTGACCTACAGTCAAAGTACATTACCACATTCTCCACACACATGGGGCTGTTTCACTACAAACAATTGAGTTTTGGCATCTCATCGGCAGCTGGGATATTTCAGGAGACCATAAGGCAGGTGATAAGGTCAGTAAAGAACTGCCTAAACTACAGTGATGACATTTTGGTGTTTGGTCGATTAGATGAAGAGCATGACAGAGCTTTGCCGGAAGTATGCTTGCATCTGGAAAAAGCAGGCCTAACGCTGAATGAAGATAAGTGCTAACTAGGGAGAAATGAACTGATATTCTTTGGACACATCTTCTCCATAAACAGAATGAGACCAGACTACAGCAAGGTAGAGACGCTGAAAAAAGCGAGTCCTCCAACAGACGTCGCAGAAGTGAGGTAATTTCTTGGGCTTGCCAGCTACTGTGCTTGAAACATAAAAGACTTTGCCACGGTGAGCACACCGCTTCGAGAACTAACGAAGCATGGTCATAAATTCATCTGGACACAAGAGTGCAATAGGGCATTTGAGGCCATCAGACATGCTGTAATAGCGGTGGACCATCTTGCCTATTTCGATCAACTGCTATTCACGGAACTGACGGTGGACGCCAGCCCGGTAGGATTAGGAGCAATTCTAGCACAACACATGCCGGGCAGGGACTCTCCATGAAAGATTGTGGCATATGCAAGCAAAAGTCTGTCTGACATTGAGAGGGTATACTCGCAGCCAGAAAAAGAAAGCCTAGCAGTAGTATGGGCATGTGAACACTACCACATGTTCATCTACGGGAAACCATTCACCATCGTAACAGACCATCAGGCCCTGGTGACAATATATGGCAATCCAAATGTAAAAGATACCGCCTCACATCGAGCAATGGGGCATAAGACTGATAGACTATGACTTCAAGATCGTGCACAAACCGGGAAAAGAACACAACCCGGCTGATTACATGTCACGACATCCCTTACTGCAGACACCTGAGAACACATCAATAGCAGAGGAATATCTCAACTTTGTGGTAAAACAGAACACTCCGGCATCAATAACGATAGCGGAACCTGAGCAAGAAACAGGGAAGGATGCCACGATGCAAGCGGTGAAAGTGGTAACAAGACAGCAGAGATGGAGACACGTCAACAACAACAGCATCATGAACGAAGGAGTCAACAAGGAGGAGATGCTAGCATTCAAAAAGATTCATGAAGAACTATCAGAGACTGTGAACGGAATAGTAAAGAGAGGAACAAGAATAGTTATGCCCAGTGCTCTACGCAGACTAACTGTAAACTTGGCACACGAATCTCACAGAGGCATGGTCGCGACAAAGAAACTGCTACAGGAGAAAGTATGGTTCCCTGGCCTAGACAATATGGTGGAGGACACTATCAAAAATTTTCACATCTGCCAAACAACATGGCAGCCAGCAAAGCCTGAACAACTACAAATGTCGAAACTCCCATGGGCAGTGTGGACAGCACTGGCAGCAGACTTCTATGGACCTCTAGACACGGGCAACTACTTTGCTCGTGATCATTGAATGTTCAAGATTTCCTATCGTGCGACAGGTCTCATCGACATCAGCAAGCGCAACACTGCCAATAATGGACGACATATTCGCAGCCTGGGGCTCCCCACAAACACTAAAAACAGACAATGGTCCACCATTCTCAGGGGAGGAGTTTCGAAAATTCATGGACTCCCTAGGCATTCATCACAGGAAGATAACACCTCTGTGGCCACAAGCAAATGGCATGGTGGAGAGGTTCATGGGCAACATAAAGAAGGCTTTCCAAAGAGCAACGCTGGTGCAGATATCAATAGGACAGGCACTCTGTCAAGTACTAAGAGATTATCGAAACATCCCTCACAGCTCCACAGAACGATGCCCCGCTGAATTGGTGCTGGGCAGAACAAGCAGGACGAGGCTACCACAATTAGAAGCAACAGCACCACCAGAACACAGCAGCATTGCTGTCAGAGACCACGAGGCCAAAGAGAAAATGAAAGCGTATGCTGACGCTAGGACACAAGCCACTCCATCGCACCTCAAGCAAGGGGACTCAGTGGTGGTGCGTCAGCGGCAACTGAGAAAATCAGACAGTCCGTTCTCAAAAGAACCGTTTACAGTGACACATGTCAAGGGGCCTATGATAACAGCAGCAGCAGGCCCCTACCGAATAACAAGGAACAGCTTTCACTTCAAAGGACTAAAGATCATGGATGAAGACGGAGAGGACACAGTAGCAGTAAACACAGACACAGATGAGAGACAAGACGAGTAATTGCGTAAAGACAGGGAAGGACCTTATCCAAAAAGAGAGAGTAAAAGACCAAAAAGACTGATTGAAGAAATGTAATGATGGGGACAACGAAACATCTCTCTCTCTCCCTCTCTCTTTCTCTCTCTTTCTCTCTCTATCTCTTTAGCTCTATCTCTCTCGCCAATTTCTCTGTCATTTTCTTGCAACAAATGGGGAGATGTCGTGACCTGGGTAAAGGGGCACTAGGACCCTGTACCCGACTGGTGGGGAGGGGACAGCAACCGGACACCACTTTAGGTCAAGGGAGTGGGAGGGGATCAGAACAAGGAGGGCAGGAGGACAAGGCAAATGTGGACAGCAGCAGCATCGGCAATCACAACTGTAACAATAAATAATATAAAGACCCTTACCTGACTCTGGCATGTCTCCTGGGGCGGAGAACACGACACACTGGTGAATGGATATACTTGTGATGAAATGTCCTTGTAAGGAAATTTCCTACTGTGAGTGATAAGAGCACATTTTCACGCCAATTGTGGTCTGTGTTTTTCTTTACAGGGTGTGTCTGGCAGGGCATTAGGTTGGATGAAATCATTTCTGTCGGAGCGTAGTTTTCAGGTGAGGCAGGGTGCTCACTATTCTAAGGTCATCAAACTGAAACAGGGGGTGCCGCAGGGCTCGACCCTGAGCCCGACCCTGTTCAATCTGTATGTGGCTCCATTGGCAGAGATTGCTGATGGTTTTGGGATCAAGGTCGTGTCCTATGCCGATGACACCCAGTTGGTGGTCTCCCTGACACAGGCACAGGATACGGCAGCCTCCAATTTTGTGGCAAGCTTGCAAGAGCTAGCATTGTGGATGGCTAACAACTGCCTGAAATTGAATGGCGATAAGACTGAGGTGCTTGTGGTGGGGAGAGCCCAGTCGGTGTGGTCGTCGGCTTGATGGCTGCAGAGCTTGGGATCCACCCCGACGCCCTGCGCCCAGGCGAAAAACCTGGGGGTGTCACTGGACACAAAGCTCTCCTTTGAGTACCATACCAGGCGGGTGGCAGGTGCCTGTTTTGGACTTCTGAGGGGCCTCCGTAAAACTCTGGATATGCTGCCCACTGCAGCCAGGAAGACTATGGTCCATGCCCTGGTGACTTCGCGCCTTGATTATGGTAACATCTTGTATCTGGGTGCAACGGTGAAATGTATGCAAAGACTCCAGGGTGTGCAGAACGCAGTGGCTCGTCTGGTTCTTATGCGCCCGAGGAGGGCCCCCTCGAAGGTGGCACTTACTTCCCTCCACTGGCTTCCGATAAGAGAGCGAGTCCTGTTCAAGGCGCTGTGCGTCTGCCACCGTATTATTTAGGGGACAGCCCCATCCTATTTGTCTGATCTACTCACTACTTATTTTCCAACACGCCAACTCAGATCAGGTGGTAGAGGCCTGGTGTGCGTTTCTGCTGTTAAGAGAGCTAGGATGGGTGGGCGGTCCTTTCGTTTTCTGGCTGCACAACATTGGAACAAACTCTCTTTGAGCCTCCGGGTGGAGGCCTTGGAGGGCACCTTTGGGAAAAATTTGAAAACTCATCTATTTACCCGAGGATAACTAGGTCTGGCTGGGTTAGGTTGTAGCATTTCAGGGCAGCTTGCACCGCAGCGCGGGGACACACTGGCCGAGTGTAACCATGCGCTCTATAAATGTGCTTATTATTATTATTATTATTTGACAACAGGGGTTTCCCCTCCCCTCCTCCCATGGGGCAAGTAGCTTTGGTACTTAGGGTAAGAACAGTGAGACCATATCTCACTTTTTGCTTCTCTGAAATCATGTACACATATAGAGTGTCACATGTCACACGAGTAGTCACTCACTTATTACTGAAACAGTGCATGTATTGTGTTCAGTGCCTCACCACAAGGTTTGTTGTTATATGTGTTTCCTTTCAAATTTTCTTTTACAGGCTTGAACTCCCAAGCCATCCAATTGTGGAGAATGACATAGGTCACACCTACACAGTGGTATTTCCTTGCCACCAGTTGGTAAGAACAGAGCTCCCCTCTTTTACATTTAGGTCCTGATGAATGCCCTAGACCCACCTGGGCCAACACGGCAGAAACATGTTGAATGCTTACACTACGGTTAGGGGACAATAACTTCCCCATACATCGTCTATTGATTTTAATATCATATAGTTACCTATCACATTAAAATATAATTAAGATAACTATAATGATTTTTAATCACACTCACTTCCTCACGGGCCCCCACTTAGTTTAGAAGTGCATCCCTGTCGTCAGGTGTATGCCCGCCCTCTATCAAACCAAGGTTTTAGAGGGCGAGGACTGGTCAATGATGAAGCATGACACCAGGTGGTGTGTGAGAACGGTCCGCCACATTTTGTGAGATGCCTTCACTCACAAAATAACCCAAACACCATAGCGGTCACAACACTAGGAGCAGCTTTTTGTGGTTAACAAGTGGTAAGAGCATTCCATGATGCAAAGACCCAGGTGTTTGTGAACATCCAAAAGTTTACGCGCATATGGGTATTCAACAAACAATTCTCCCAACCTTTTCTATTCTGGAAACGTTCGGAGATTGAAGACTGTAACACATTCTTTTCCAGGATGGCCAGAGGAATGAAACACCCTTAAAAGTGATGGGAATCAAGGAAAATGGGTTGATACATAAAGAAATATACTAATAAACAAAGCAAAGGTACCAACTGTGTCTTATCACCTGTGAAACTTTTCACCCACATTTCCTTGATTATGCCTGGAAAGCTGCAAATGGTGCAAGTTCCATACTTAACCTGGAAACATTTTCAACATTTTAACTGGTTCTAAAGCTCCACCCATGCAGGATCAAAAACCTGTGATTCAAGATTTACAACTTTTTCTTTATAGCGAATGAGAATCAGAAATAATAAATTGCTGTGTTGCAAAAATAAAGGGAGAAAAAATGTAGATTCAAGTGTACAATTATCTTGGGATTTTTTTTTGTTGCACTCATGTTTCTATAGTAAATAATTGACTATTCCGAGTTAGGTTTGCATTACTAGTTTTAAATCCCATTGTATACATGTTGCAAATCCTACAATAACAGGTTAAAAGTTTTCCAGTTAAAGTAATGAAATTCCTTAAGCAGTAGGTTTAGTTGCAGATATATGTAATTTCATGTGAAATGCGACAAGATCTATTGTAATGTAAAAAAAGTAATAATAAGGAGGAGAACCTGATTTTAAAAATAATACAGATATATTAGTTACTAAACCAGGATTTTAGGTGCTTGCTAAGCGGGCCTAACCTGGTCTCTGTATATGGCCCACGCTCCATCACGGTCAGCCTGAACTTGTAACTTTGTCCTGGTCGGCCGCAACCAGATAACAACTGGCCCTTTGTGCTTCTACGCACTACCTTTACTTACATTTTTTATATTAATAATAATAATAATAATAATAAATCTTTATTCGGTTATATAGAAACAATTATAACCATAAAAGCACATACAAAGAACATATCATCCACAATAAACTCAATGTATAAAATTATTTAGAGTAGCAGGGATTATTTCAACCAAGATTTGTTCTATGATAATAAATGCACTTTAAAAATGTCACAACAGTTTTTGTGATAAATACAGTATTCAAAAATTGTAGGTGCAGCATAGCAGGGCGACATCGTCTAAAACCAAGAATTCTTAACATTGGAGTTAGCCATAAATTACGGTGCTCAGCGTAAAACTTGCAGAACAAAACAGTGTGCATTGTTGTTTGAACCGAAGGTTCATCACAGGGACACGCCTCTAGAACCTCTTTCCAGGAATTGCATTTAGGGAAAGCTACGAGCCTGTGACATTCAGTCTAAAACGCGTCAACAAAAAACGCTCAAATTGGGAGTCAGCATAGGTCAAGTATGGTTCAATGTACAATGTGGTCGCAACTATCATGGAGTGTTGAACAGATGTCTTACTTATCTCTTTGGTTAGCCGTATTTCTTCCAAATGAGAGAGAGCTCTTATTTTTAATTCTTTCTTTGAGATCTCAGACATTATTTCAGGATTAACATAATATTTGGACAGACCCAAATCAATAAAAAACTTTTTTACATACAGCAGCCACTCAATTTTCCCTGCGTGCTCCAGAGACATGCAGTCTACTACAATCTCCTTTGTAAGGAAATTTTTTGATGATGTCCAGATACGGCGCCACAAGAGGAGAGGTTGGATTTTGGCCAAATCCTCAATGTGGGCCATACCAAGTTCAGCATGGCATGAAAAAGTGGATACTCGTTTAGGAGTCATCAAGAGAAATCTCATAAAGGTATTCTCTGCAACTTGCAGCGCAGTCGTGTTTTTATGCCCCCACAGACCTGCCCCGTAGAGTGCAGTTGAATGGCACTTCGCTACATAGATGCGAAGCAATTCTACGGGTGGTCTCTTTCCTAGTTTCTGGGAAAATTTTATGAGGGCCATTATTGCACGCAGAAGTTGATGTTTACGAGCTTCAATAGCCGCTTTCCGATTAAGTTTTTCATCAATCATAACTCCAAGATACGGGTATTGGGTAGTAGATTCCAGCCTCTCTTTATCTAGGAAGATGGACTTTCCCCTTTTCCTATCCCTTCCTGCCACCATCACATAGGTTTTTTTTATATTTATTTTGAGATCTAGGGTGCCCATAAACTTCGAGTACCTATCTAGGGATTTCTGCAATTCTCGCGGAGTACGCGCTAGAATTACTGCGTCGTCCGCATACAGAAGCGCTGGAATGAGGCGATTTTTTATATTGCATATATCCGGTTCTACTGATTGGGTTTTTGTTGTTTTGGTTTCAAATAATTTATATTAAAAAAAATCTAAATTGGTTTGGGATTTTTCTTGTGTTATGTTTCCAATTTATTACTGCTTGAAGTGCTTCATAAATACTTTACACATTGCCTCTAAGTTAAGCCTGACTGCTTTGTATCTACCAGATGGTTAAGCACAGGTTAATTTGGGGTTCACTTGTGTTTCACCCTGACAGAGATTTTGGTTGCGGATTGAATAGGGTTTAACCCCCCCTCAACCAGTAACCCAATTTCCAACATTGGTGTTTAGGGGTGAGATTAAGACTTGTGTTTGTGCAGTGCATACAGTGGTTTTGTGTTACACTAAAATCCCAGATAAATATTTTGAGACCATTTTGAGTTTCTTTTAAATTCTCCTTGGTTTACTCTTTTGCTTTTTCCAAAGATACTACCATTATACCTGGTCATCTGTGCCTGTGAACATGCATGCAATAATGGAGTTCGAGCTCACCAACATAGATGTCTACACTGTGTCTGAGCTGAAGGAGTTCTGTAGAGAGAGGGGTTTCCAGTCAAGAGGAATACTAGGAAACTGCAACTCCAGAAGGCCATGAGAGACTGGTCAGTGGCTCACCAAGTACTTGTAACAACAGAGGATGGGAATGTGGACGAGGATGTGGAGGCACAGGAGCAGGGTCTGGATGCAAGCTCTGATGGGCAGCAATCAGGGGAGGGGAATGATGTGTCCCCTGAATTGGAGCTCCCTGCCACAAGGCCTGTCTCCAGAGGAGCTGGCGGGCAGGACGGCAGAGAGGGAGTTTAAAGTTGAAAATGGCCAAGCTCAAGTTGGAAGTGGAAAAGGAGAAGACAACAGTGAGAGTTACTAAGTGGTTCCTTTTGAGTGTGGGGGTTCTCAGGTTCTCTAAAAGACGTTTTGAGCCCTGTCATGCCTGTAGATTGTCTGTTAGGAAGAGACCAAGTGCACACTGTCTGGAAGGAACTGGAGCTCAGGTCACACCTGGGGATGTTAGGCTTGACTGAATGGGTCTGTATGACCATAAGTTCAATGGCTGCCCATGATGGAAATGAAGGAAGCCTGGAATCTGGAAGAATGGCCCAGTTAACTGCCAACAGGAGGAAGGGCAAGGGGTGTGGGAAACCGACCCCTGAAGTTTCCAGATTGACGGGCACCTGAGGAGGCTGCTCCTGAACCTCCCGGGGAGGACATTGCTGCCCTGGGAGACCTGCCTGCGCTTGTTGGATTCCAGGGAGGAATTCTGCGAGATGCAGGAATAGTGCCAGACTCTATAGGGCTTGAGGCGACTAGTTCAGATCGAGGCAGCAGGTGCTACTTCTGGAGATCACCTTATCTATTGTGAGAGTTACCTCCTATATAATGAGCCTAAGGTTCCTGGACCTGGGGCAGCCTGTGTGCTGGTGGTCCCTCAGTGTTACAAGGCCTTCCTAGTGAGGTTGGCTCATGGTATCCCCTTGGCAGGAAATCTGGGACAGGACAAGAACTTTGCGAGGCTTTCCCCCCACTGCTATTGGCCTTGAATGAAGCAAAACTAGATACATTCTGTTGGTCTTGTCCCACCTACAAGGACAGTGAGAAAGAGTAAAAAGCTAAAGGCTCCCCTGGTTCCATTTACTGTTATTGACATTCCCTTTGAGAGGGTGGGCATTGACATTGTTGGTCCCTTAGGCCCCAAGACAGCCTTAGGCAACTGGTTCATCCTGTTCTTTGTGGACCACGCCACTCGGTACCCAGAGTCCATCTCTCTGAGGTTGGTGGCTGCACTTGCGGTGGTGAGGGCCCTGATGGGATCTTTTACCCACTTTGGGTCCCCCAAGGTCTGACAGAGGCACTAACTTCATGTCAGCATACTTGAAGTCCAAATGGAATGAGTGTGGGGTAACCTACACGCTCTCCAGATGCTATCACCCTCAAACAAATAGGCTTGTTGAGAGATTTAGCAAGACCATGAAGGGCATAACTATGGGCCTACCAGAACCTATGAGGCAGAAGTGAGCCCTCCTCTCGCTATGTCTGCTGTTTGCCTACAAGGAGATGCCACAGGAGGGGGTTGGGTTTAGCCCAGTTGAGCTCTTCTATGGGCACCCTGTTAGGGTACCTCTCAGGTTTGTGAGAGAAGAGTGGGAGCAAGGTCCAAGGAAACCCTCTCAAGATGTAGTCAGCTACATGCTAGCTCTCACACTCTTTGAGGGGTCTGAAGGCACCACGCTCTTTGTGACAGATGATAGCGTGGAAGAGGAGATTGAACCTATACCTGACCTCCTGTCTACCCTGGAGCATCATGGGTCATTGGAGGGCATTAACCTCTCCCCTACGCTGATCCCAGACCAGCAGAATGAATGTCGACAATTACTGGGACAGTTACCTTCTTTGTTCTCTCTCACCTCTAGGCATATCCATTTGTGTACCCATGACATAGATACTGGAGACAGTAGGCCTGTTAAAAATAAAGGGGCTTATTTATGAGAGTTTGGCATAGGGCAGCGCAGTAAGGCACCTTGTAGCACTGCCCCATGCCAAAGTGAAAGGGCAGGAATGCACTGTATTTAAGCAACATGGTGCATTCTTGGCCTTTCTCCCTGCACTGGTGCTGTTTTGGCAGCCTAGTGCCAATGTGGGCACCCTTGCACCATTGTGCAAGGGTGCCTCCGTTGCATGCAGGATTGTTTTTGGGCAAGAAGGGGCACCTTCCCGCACAAAAACAACCATAGGAGGCGTTTTTCTCTTTCTATGTGTGCTGCAGAATGCAGCACACATGGAAAGAGGAAAGAACAAGGAGAAATAAACACTTCGACTCATTACGCCTCATCTCTGGGGCCTTATTCATTTAGCACTTACCCATGTTTACATTCCTTTGTCTGGAAAAGTGTCAAATTCCATGGGTGTTGCATGGGAACACCCACCGCAACGCCCATGGAACACCTCCCAGGCGCAGAGTAAGGCAACGCAGCGATTTGTGCTGCATCGCCTTCCTCATGATTTAGGATGCTACTTGAAGCCACGCAGTGTGGCTTTGCGTGGCTTCATAAATCTAAATGAGAGCCCTGCTTTGCACATGTACCACTTTACATGGTGCAAAAGTTATTCAGGGCTCTCAGAAATAAGCCCCAAAATGTACAGGTTGTTGGATAAGTTGTGAGCTAGCAGAGAAGAGGAGGTTTCCAAGATGCTGGCATTAGGAGTGATTTAGCACTCCAGTAGTCCAAGGTCCAGCCGAGTGGTGCTATTACCCAAGGTAGCCCCACCGGGTTCCACTCCAGAAATTAGGTTCTGTTCGGTCAATTCAGTCACCTAGACTGACTCTCACCCCATCTCCCAAGCTGATGAGCTCATAGAGTGGCTGGGTACAGCCAAATTATTCAGTACTTTTGGATCACATCAGGGTACTGGCAGATTGCTCTGACTGAGTGGGCAAAAGAGAGGTCTGCACTCCCAGTTCCAGGTGATGCCCTTTGGCTTAAAGAATGCCCCTGCCACTTTCTAGAGGCTGGTGAACAGGCTCCTGGCTACCTAAACAACCTAGCTGTCTTCATTTCCAGCTGGGAGGAGCACCAGTACATACTCCAGGAGGTGCTTCAGGCCCTTCAGCAGGCAGGCCTGACTATGAAGGCCAGAAATTCCCAGATAGGACAGGGTACAACGATGTATCTGGGCCACATGATGGGTAGGGATAGCTGCAGCCCCTCCAGGCCAAGATTGATACTAGCCTGGCCCCATAAAAGTCAGACTGAGGTGAGAGCCTTCCCGGGCCTCACAGGATATTGAAGGGGGTTGGTTAGGTATATGGCATCCTTGTTGCCCCCTAAACTGAGCTGACTTCAAAGAGGCAGCCCAAAAAGGAGATCTGGACTGAAGCCTGTCAGAAGACCTTCGACTCCGTCAAGGAAGCCACGTTTACAGCACCTGCATGCAAGGCTCCTGATTTCTCCCAGGTGGTCATTGCGTAGAGGGATGCTTTAGAACATGGCTAAAGGGCTGTTTTAGCACAGGTAAATGAGGAGGGCCAAGACCGACCTGTAGCTTTCAGTAGTAGGAGGTTACTTCCCTGAGAACAGAAGTGGAGTGCTATTGAGATGGAGGCCTTTGATGTGGTCTGGGCACTGAAGAAGCTAAGATCATACTTGTTTGCGACTCACTTCTGTTTTCAGACAGACCACAGACCCTTCAGATGGCTCATGCAAATGAGGGATGAGAATCTCAAGCTGTTGGGGTGGTCCATCTCTCTACAAGGAATGGATTATATGGTGGAACACCGACCTGGGTCAGACCATGCCAATGCTGCTGGTATCTCCAAGTTCTTCCACCATAGTGATGAGAACTCTAAGGAGGTTGGGTAGATCTCCCCACTGTCAGCTGGGGAAGACATGTATTAGAGCTGGCAACCTTAGGGTGATCTTCCCCAAACTTTTTGCCATATTCCTCCAGTTTGTGCTGATGTCGTTTTGTTGGTGTTAGGGCACTGTGCACTTTACCATTACTAACCAGTGCTAAAGTGGGTGTGATCTCTCTGTTAAAACATGGTAAAATTGGCTTACAACAAATTGGTAAATTGAATTTTCTTGTAGGTCCCTATTAAAGTGGTATTACATGCACCCAGGGCCAGTAAAATGAATGTTACTAGTGGCCCTGCGGCACTTATTGTACCACTCAGTTAAGTAGCCTTTTAAATATGTCTCACTCTCAGGCCTTCCTTTGTAGCCTGTGTGTGCAGTTTTAAACTGCTATTTTGACCTGGCAAAATAAACATTTGCCAGACCCGAACCTTCCTTTTTGAAACATATAAGCCACCCCTAGATTAGGCCCTAAATAGCCCACCAGGCAGGGTACATGGTATTTAAAAAGTTGGACATTTACTTTTAACTTTTAGCTGCCATGGTGGTAAATATTATCTATTTTTCGCTACTGCAAGGCCTGCCAATCCCATAGAATAACAGTGGATTCACTTATTACATTTATTAAGTGATAATTAATTTTCAATTGGGAGCAGGAGGAATGTGATGTTTGGTGCCTAGAGAATTGTAATTTAAAGCCCCCTTTCATGGTAAGGTCGGATTTTGTCTCCATTCTGAAAATGCCACTTTTAGAAAGTTGGCATGTTTTTGTCCCAACCATTTGGTGCTTACAGCCTGTATCCTGGGTCACCAAACTAGGTGCAGCTGGCATTTAGTCTTTGTGCATTGCACCCAGACATTGAAAAAAAGGTAGAAGACAATGAAAGGTACGGAGTTCCTCAGTGGCAAGTTGACCACCTGGTGTGTACTCAAGGTAGTGAGGAGGTGGGGGGATGTCTCCTGTCGGAACTAGGACCCTCACACACCGAGCAAGCTAGGTGTCATGCTTCATTATATAGGTCTGTGCCTCGTCGAGCCGGCGCTGCAATGCTCGACGGGTACCCATAAAGGGGCTCTTTTTCGGAGATCTTTAGTTCCTTGCCGTATACGTGCCATGGGTGTGAGGGGCCTAGAGGCGTGTAGATCTGGTGTGTGGATTAAAACAGGTAAGGGAATACTTTGTGATTATTTTTATTCTGGAAAGGTCCCAACCTGACTATTTAGGGAAATAGGTTTTGGCCAGATGGACATCTCTGATTTGATGAAGGGGGTGGAGATGTCACCTACCACACTTACACATAACAAAGGCTCTGCCTCAGCATATTCACAAAAGGTTCAACACTAGCCTTTTGTGACCCCAGTCAAACTGAGTCCAGGGCAGGGAGGCAGGTAATTCCAAACACCTCTGTGTGGAAAACCTCCTGAACCTTCAACTACTTCAAAGTGGGCACCACATATAAATATTGGACTCTCAGACCCAACTCTTCAGTACACCTCTGGACCTATGGAAGACTCAGGACTGCTGTGCTGCTCTGCAAGAAGGACTGCTACTTTGCTGCCCTTTTGCCTGAGTGAAAGGACTGGACCTCAATCTGGAACACAGGACCACCAGGGCAACTCCAAGGGCTAGTTGGCTGGCCTCCTGATAGAGCCTCAGAGAAAGAAAAGGCCCCAACCACCACAAACCCAGCGCGTGGACTCTATCTGTTGTGAGTCTTGCCCCCCAAATGGTGCCACCCGAGTCCTGGACTCTTGGAGGTGGGCCTGAAGGTGTTCTGCCAGTCCAGCTGTGGTCATGTGGGCAAAACTGACACAGCGTGATGCGTCTCCTCACAGCTCAACTTGGGAACTGCTGCAGTTTGACATATCCCTGATACCAGACTTCGGATCGCAGTATGCAGCCTCCACAGAACCGCAGCTAGGGCATCTTATGGCAAAGGGTCCCCTGCTCATAAGATGCCCTAGTGCTTCAAGCAAGAGAATCTAAACTCTGATGGTAGTTGAGACATGGATCTTTAAGGAAAGAAAGGTATGTTAATTAATTTAACACTGTATATAGTCAGGCCAGGTTGACACATTGCTTAAATAGTACAGATCTACTATTTATCAAATTTCTCCAGCTTATTGGACCAATACTGATTCGAAGACATGGCCTGTGTCACAAGTTGCAAACTAATATAGTTAACTGGTGAGCTGCACAGGTAAGCACGATACAGGAAACCTAGTGTTTTTTTCGTTCCATTTGTGTCACTCATGAACAATAAGGCTTTACTGCTTCAAACCCCAGATGGTTTACCAGCAGAATATAACATTTTTGCACAGCAGGAGGATGCTTAATATGTTGTTTATTGCATGGGACTACAAACATTTACCATAGGCAGTGTTTTTTAAAGCCTGAGTATCTTTAACAGTAAAATAATAAGGCATCACTGTTTCACTGAGCTGTGGAAAGAATCTGAAGTGTTCCTCTGCATGTTAAATAGCATCAATTGCACAGAAAGCTCGACAGTGGTAAACCCAACATACTATTGATTTCATGCCATTAAAAACACAAAATGCCCAAAGGGCACAAATTAGGCTTTGCTCTCTATGCCCTTTGAATGGCAAAATCTAGAATTAATAATTCTATGGCAATAAGATATAAACATACATTCAGAGAAACAGTCATCAAATAAATGTTCTTAGTAATGGTATATATTTAATAATATCCAGCATATGGCCATCCATTTCCAGGCATCACTCGTAATATGAAAGTAAAGCTTGGCATTGCTGCCGCAATTCAGGAAGGTCCTCAAGACCTGGCTCTTAGACTGAACCGTATACCTAACCCTGCCCCCGCAGTGCCTTGAGACCCTCGCGGGGGAGTAGTCATGCTTTATAAGTTTCTGATTGATTGATTGTGGGTTCTTGGCATGGTGGGTTGAACCCATATTTGATATGTTAAGGAACAGATTTTCAATCGATTCCATGCCAAAACCCCAGACTGTGTGACATTCTTTCCTTTCTTTACCCCCAGACTCTCATGAATATACCTATTTGTTCATCTATGCTGCCGCTCTTCCATCAATACACACGCTCACCCATTCCTCATTCCTTCAAACAGTAACAGATACAAGCTCTCACACCTTGGGTCATCCATCCATGCACTCTCCAGATCATCCATTCTTGCAACAATTTACCAATTCTCGAAATCTCTCAATCAGTCACACAAACTCTAACCATAGAAACACTTTTCATTTCAAAATAGCCAGACCGATTGGCTTTGCCAATGCGTGTCTTTAAATTGAGATTTCTGTGTTATGCTTCCAAATGCAAGAAGTGTCTAAGAAGCTGGACCATTCTTTTACTCCTTTGGAAGAAAGGTCTAGGATGCACATACTCGTTAAATTAGGTTTATCTTCTGCCAATTTAGGTTTAGAAAAACACCTAAATATTTGTAATTTTTAATCTCAATTCTTTAATCTCATGCACTCTTTATGTTTTCTACTATGGTGTGAAATTCCCAGAGCCAAAATGCCCTTTCGTGTGATAATTTTATACAAAAGCTCTTTTAACATAACACATCAATAGGTTGGTAAATGCACAGCAATGTGATTGGTCTGAGCGTCATGGGTCGACGCTGAGCCAGGAAATTGTGGCCTGGACATGTTCTACACGCAGGCTATAATGCAGCCTGCTTGGAGAACAATGAAAGTGCCTCTGGGACCGGCCAGTCATGCACACTTAGTAGTGGGCAAACCACTCCTCCCTCCCCTGCTCCGAGAGCAGAGCTGCCCCATCTGAAGGCAAAGCAGCACGGATAACAAAGTTATTATAATTTTATGTTTCCTTTATTTGCACTGCTTAAAAGCAGGGGGCGATTCTCCTCCGCCATAGTGGAGGAGCCGCCACTCCTTTACTTCCATGATCTCACGCTTACTTAAGATGTCTTCAGGGATGTCTGAATTAGTAATCAGGGGAATTAAACAACGTAGCTGTGAAGGAAACTGAGTTTATGCAAAACTGTTTGTTAGAGCTACAGCCTTATGGGAAATTCCATTAATTCACCCCCAATAACTCTGCAGGTATTCGTTTCCCACCCCAGGAATATTGGCAGGACTTCACAATAGTTCTACATTTCTTTCTCAGAGCCGCCATCTTTATTTATCCTGCACAACAGCATGACAGAGATCTATAACAGCAAAACACTCCAAATCTATTTAATGCAACGTGAAGGAGCATTTTATAAGGTTTTTACAGCCATGGACCCACAGATGCCGATTGATATTTCATGTTGGATGTGAGTGAAGGTGCTCATTTGAAATGTCCATTCCGAGTGGACGTCCGCAAGTCCCCAAAACTCTATTGAAATATTTCTTTTTATTTTCCAGCTCATATTGAAAGTACTTTAAAAAAATCATAAATGGCGAATGTGGCTACTCATTTAGGATTAACATTAAAATCTCAAACACAGAATAATTCACTGGTACATATTGTTCCAAACTTCAATGAAAGGCCTACTAGCAACTCCCCCTGTCTTGGGAGCAAGGTGAGAGCATGAGAGAAGCTAGGGATGTCACTAAGACTGACTTGAGCTCAGGGCTCACCTCGAGAAGTCCAACAACAGAAGGGCTGCTTTTCATCCACTATTATTTTCCATTTGTTTTTTTCAGCTCTTGGACAACGGTTGGGAATAATTTTAACTGTCCAGCTCATCATTTTCATTTTTGTTTAAATTGGAATGAGATGTTAAAACTGAATTCCATGTGTGGGGTCTCGTCAAAATCCTGCTGCTCCAAGGGGACTACCCTGAAATAGATGATTTCTTTCTGGAGGCTGGGCTGGGAAGGTTCTTCCATGGGCCCCCCTGGGATTATCTTGCATTGTTAAATAAGATACTTGTGAGTTAGGGACAAGACATTGACGTGAATATCGCATCTGTGTCTCCTCTACATCAAATTCTCTGTCTGCTTTTCCTCATCGTCTTGACACACCATGGTCCAGGGACTTCTTGTGCATAATTTATTTATTTATTTATTTTGCACATTTGTAGAGCGCTCTGATACCCGGAGGTGTCCTGGCGCTAGAAAGATAGGCTGGTATGTTGAAGCGTGCTTACTGAGTGAAGAGCCATGTTTTTAGAGCTTTTCTAAAGGCCATCAGATTCTGGATTTGTCTAAGCGCAAGGGGAAGTTTATTCCAGGCCTCTGCGGCCCCAAGAGAGAAACTCCTGCCTCCCCAGCGAGCTTTTTTAATTCTGGGGACCGTGACCAGCGCCAGTTGTCCTGACCTCAGAGTTCTTGCTGGTTTGTGCCAGCGAAAAAGGGATTTCAAGTGCCGAGGTCCCGAATCGTGGAGGGCCTTGAAGACCATACAGACTGCCTTGAAAATGATTCTTTTACGGACCGGCAACCAATGAAGCTTACCCAGCTCCTGAGAAACTGAGGCAAATTTGGGTGTGTCAGTGATAAGACGAGCGGCTGCATTTTGCAGAAGCTGGAGTTTACTTAATACGCTCTGCTGGGCGTTTAACATCAGGCTGTTACAGTAGTCTAGGCGAGAAAGCACTAGACCCGTAACTATTGTTTTCCTGTGTTTCTTCTCAAGATAAGGTAGTATTTTCCTGATGGTTTTGAGAATAAAATGGAGGGAGGAGGAAAGAGCATTCACCTGGGCTTTAAAGGTCAGGGAGGTATCCACCAGAATACCGAGATTTTTCACTTTGTCCACCGGATCTGGGAGAGGTCCCAGTTCGTCTGGCCACCATCTCGGGGACCAAAAGTTGTCTCTGTCACCAAAGAGCAGAACCTCGGTTTTTGAGGAGTTCAGCTTGAGGCAACTTTGTGCCATCCAGCGGCCGACTTCAAGCATGCAGTTTCTGAATCTGTCAGCGGTATTTTCTGTATTTCCGGGAAGGAGGGACACCACGATCTGTGTATCATCGGCGTACGCCGTAAGTTGAAAGCCGAATGATCGAATCACCGGGGCGAGGGTGGACACATATACATTAAAAAGGGTTGGGCTCAACGAAGACCCCTGGGGAACTCCGCAAGGGAGCACAAAGGAGTGAGATTCGTGGCCGCCCAGCGCCACTGTCTGAGATCTGTCAGACAGGAATGCTTGTAAAATTTTTAAAGCCTTCCCCTGAATTCCACAGGCCCTCAACCGGTCCACCAGAAGCTTATGGTGGACCGTATCGAAGGCTGCCGAGAGGTCTAATAGGATCAGAGCTGCTCTGCCCCCTGTATCCATCACCTGCCTGATATCTTCCATAGATTTGATCAGGGCGGATTCCGTACTGTGCCCTTCTCGGAAGCCGTGTTGGGAAGAGTCAAGTACATCCGCCGATTTAAGGAAGGCACCAAGATGTGTGTTCAGGTAACCTTCTATTATTTTGGCCGGGAGTGGGAGTCTGGCAATCGGGCGATAATTGTTCATCTCCGTGATGTCAAGATTGGGTTTTTTTAGCAAGGGTAAGATGGAAGCTTGCTTCCAATTAGAGGGATATTCCCCTATCTCCAGCATCAGATTGAAGAGGGGAGTAAGAGCCCTAGCAATTGCGTCTGGTGCAAGTTTAGTAATTGTTGTGGGGCAGGGATCATGAGGGGAGCCTGATTTAATTTTTTGTAGGCGACTTATCACTTCTTTTTCCGTGATGGGCGGGAAATATAGAAGCGTGGGTTCGGGTCTGACAGATTCAAGGGCCTCCCTCGGTGAAGAGGTCATCACTATACTATCTAAGGGAAGGAAGATGTTTTCCACCTTTTCCCGAAAGAAGGTCGCCAAGCTTTCGCAAAGTGAGAGGCTAGCTGGGATTTCCATAGGTTTGGGGTTTGCTAAGGAAGCGACCGTAAGGAAGAGTTCTTTAGGGGTGTTGGTTGCATCTTCTATCTGTCTCGTGAGAAAGGCTTTTTTCGCTAGCAGGATGGATTCCTTGTAACGCCTTTGTTCCGAATTGAGTATTTTTTTGTCGGATGCTCTATAGTGCATGCGCCAGATTTTTTCAAGTTTTTTGCACCTTATTTTATGTTCCCTTATTTGATCTGTGACCCATGGAGCGGAAGGCTTGGCCCGAGTGGTATGGATGATCTTAGGGGGGGCTAAGAGTAAACAAGCCCGGTCCAGCCAGGTGGTATAGATCTTAGCTGCTTCCTCCACATTGTTTGGAGGGGGGGGTAATGTGGTGTTAAGTGTATTACCTAGCGAGTCCCCAGTGATATTCTTCCATTTTCGTGCTGGTTTCGGGGTGTTTCTCTTGTTGACTGGTTTTTCGTAAATAGTGAGGGGAATAGAAAAGTGGATTGCTGAATGGTCAGACCAGAACACTGGTAGGACCGAGGAGACTTTCAAATTAAGCTGATTGGAAAAGATCCCATCCAGAGTGTGTCCTGCTCTATGAGTAGGATCCATTACTAACTGTGGCATGTCAATCCCAGTCAAAAGATCGATAAGTTCCTGGGTGTCGGGGGATGTTTTGCTTTCCAAATGGAAGTTAAAATCACCCAGAAGAGTGAATCTTTGGGAGCAGGCTGCAGCTTCTAGTAGTTTGCTCAAGGCTGCTAGAAATCTAGTTTTCTCGCCTGGGGGCCTATAAACAAGGCATCCTATGAAGGACTGGTGATTAGAGAGGGTAAAGTTGAATAGCAGAGATTCAACTAGGTCAGGGGGACCGGGTTGAAAGGAGCCTCTGATGTCTTTATGATATATGATGGCTAGGCCACCCCCTCTCCTTTTGTCCCTATTTTGGGTATAGCAGATGAAGTCCTGTGGGGTGGCTTTGACTATATCTGGACCTGATGCTGCATCGGTCCAGGCTTCCGTGATGAAGGCAATTTTTATGCCTGCGTCCTGAATATAATCGGCGACTTCTAAGCTATGCTTGACTAGAGACCTTGTATTAAGGAGAAGGCATTTAGTCAGGGGGTGGTTGGTTATCGGACAGGTGAACTGGTCTCTTAATTGCGTGATTGGTAGCCAAAGAGGTTTGAGCAGATGCGACAAGCACTTGGGGCAGTGGGAGGGTGTGGGAGGGTGATTGGTCCCAGGTTCCCAAATGATACAGTCCTTACCGGGAGATACGATATTTAGTGCTAGCAGTTCGTTTGTATTGTAAACGAACCTGGGTAGGGAGTGAGGCATGGGAGCAGCAGGGGGACTGGCCCTGGGCGCGGGTCCGGCGCAGACGGGCGCAGACGGGCTCGCCTTTGGCGAGCCTTCGGCGCGCCGTCGGCGCGCCCGCTGCGCTCGTCCGCTGCGCTTCCTCGTGAGGGGGGCCATATAAAGGAGGAAGGGCGGGAGGGGCGGAGCACTGCACTGCTCGGCCGGCTCCCAACCCAAAATGGCGGTACCCTCGGGAGCGGAGCGCCTCCAAACGGGGATCGAGTGCCCAGAACAAAGAGTGCGGTATTTTAAAAGGATAAAAACAAACACATGTGAGCTGTATTAGAAATACCAGTGAAATTAAACAATTTGCTGTAAGTTGTCAAACAATACTAAAAAGTTCTAAAAGTCCCGGCTTCCGCCTCAGGACGCTTACTTCACACACCGAGACTGTCAAGTCAGTCTCCGGCGGGAAGCGCTACGTTTTAAAGGAGGAAGGGCGGGAGGGGCGGAGCACTGCACTGCTCGGCCGGCTCCCAACCCAAAATGGCGGTACCCTCGGGAGCGGAGCGCCTCCAAACGGGGGATCGAGTGCCCAGAACAAAGAGTGCGGTATTTTAAAAGGATAAAAACAAACACATGTGAGCTGTATTAGAAATACCAGTGAAATTAAACAATTTGCTGTAAGTTGTCAAACAATACTAAAAAGTTCTAAAAGTCCCGGCTTCCGCCTCAGGACGCTTACTTCACACACCGAGACTGTCAAGTCAGTCTCCGGCGGGAAGCGCTACGTTTTAAAGGAGGAAGGGCGGGAGGGGCGGAGCACTGCACTGCTCGGCCGGCTCCCAACCCAAAATGGCGGTACCCTCGGGAGCGGAGCGCCTCCAAACGGGGGATCGAGTGCCCAGAACAAAGAGTGCGGTATTTTAAAAGGATAAAAACAAACACATGTGAGCTGTATTAGAAATACCAGTGAAATTAAACAATTTGCTGTAAGTTGTCAAACAATACTAAAAAGTTCTAAAAGTCCCGGCTTCCGCCTCAGGACGCTTACTTCACACACCGAGACTGTCAAGTCAGTCTCCGGCGGGAAGCGCTACGTTTTAAAGGAGGAAGGGCGGGAGGGGCGGAGCACTGCACTGCTCGGCCGGCTCCCAACCCAAAATGGCGGTACCCTCGGGAGCGGAGCGCCTCCAAACGGGGGATCGAGTGCCCAGAACAAAGAGTGCGGTATTTTAAAAGGATAAAAACAAACACATGTGAGCTGTATTAGAAATACCAGTGAAATTAAACAATTTGCTGTAAGTTGTCAAACAATACTAAAAAGTTCTAAAAGTCCCGGCTTCCGCCTCAGGACGCTTACTTCACACACCGAGACTGTCAAGTCAGTCTCCGGCGGGAAGCGCTACGTTTTAAAGGAGGAAGGGCGGGAGGGGCGGAGCACTGCACTGCTCGGCCGGCTCCCAACCCAAAATGGCGGTACCCTCGGGAGCGGAGCGCCTCCAAACGGGGGATCGAGTGCCCAGAACAAAGAGTGCGGTATTTTAAAAGGATAAAAACAAACACATGTGAGCTGTATTAGAAATACCAGTGAAATTAAACAATTTGCTGTAAGTTGTCAAACAATACTAAAAAGTTCTAAAAGTCCCGGCTTCCGCCTCAGGACGCTTACTTCACACACCGAGACTGTCAAGGCGGTCTGGGATTGCTATGCAGTGCTGAACAAAAATGTTCGCGGACTGTTTCAGCACAATTATATGACACTGATGTTTCAGTGAAGGAGAATGATGGATGGTAGTACAAAAACTTCAAAAGGTCCATAACATCTCACTTCCATGTAAACGAAGCATAAAAATGAAACGTGAAAAGAAAAGATGGCCTTTCAACAAAAGTAAAAAATTTGAAGTATTCCCCTGAGAGTAAGCATGTGGTACCTAGCTCGGTAAATGTTTGCAGCTGTGTATTTGTCAATGCTTTGCTTATAATGTCCTAAAAGTTGCTCCTGACCCAAAATGCAGATCTGTCGTATCTAAATTTGATCTACTCCATATGCAAAGTAATTTGGATACTCATATTGTATTTCAGTTTTTTTATTGAGTTACAATTAACAAGGTCTATTGCTTGGGCTTTGAGGTACTGCAATGGATAAAGAAGCAGAGGGAACGTATTTTTCCATGGAATTAAATGGCGTTACATGTGGACCGGTGCTGTCCCAACATCTGGTTAAGCCGTCTTATGCTCTCTAAGCATGGACTAGATGACAGCTCCTGATTGTTGCCAACATGCATCACGATGTGTATAGTTTGACTGTTTGTTGTAGACATCTTGTGCATTTGTGAAAGTCACAGCATGCTGTTCCAATATCAGCTAACACGTATGCCAGTGGAAGTACTTAACAGGGCCGGCTTTAGAGCTGTTGTCGCCCGGTGCGACAATAATTTTTGCCACCCTCCCCCCATCAACACCTACTTGGATTCCCTCATGACCACCAGGCAAAAGCGTCCCTCATCTCTCCACAGCCCCTCTCTCACATACATTTCATTTGTTTTAAAGCACTGATAAAGGCTGACTTTATTAACAAGAATGTATATCTACCCAAACAAACACTTTTCAGCAACATTAGGAATTAGTAACGAAAGACTGGGGGGAAAAACAGAACATCCTAACTTATTTTTTTACAGTTTGCATGCAGCTGATGACAATTCGTAACAGTCACTGTTCTATATCACGATTGTAACTTATGAACTGTGGCAACAAAAAAATCTCTGTGGCAAAAGCAGTAATCCACTCAGCTATACAGATCTGTGATCTGCCAGTATGTGTTCTTTGCAGCAGGCATATTACTAAACACAGTACCCCTCCTGAGGTCAGTGCGCCTTCCCCAGTACAACGCCCAGTGCGGTTGCACTGCCCTAAAGCCGGCCCTGGTACCTAAACTTGCTGTGTGCAGATCCCCTCGCCTAGCAACAGGGTGATAACTGTGGAGATAATATCTGCCTACTATCACCTTAACCTAGTGATGACCTTGACTGTGTCTAACCACAAGAACAAGACCAAGATCACTCTCTCATGAGCTAGAACCATACTCTGCATCCTCTCACATTGTGTCCTAGTCCCTCCAGAAGTTAAGGACAATCCTCCATATTTAGCAGTAAACAGGAGGAACTTTGTGGAGGTTTTCTGGAATTCACTAAACAATTCCAGGGGCACGGCTGTAAAGCTGGGACGGTTCCAGATTCCAGGACTATTCATTTAGAAGTGTAACCTGTTACACCTGTGTTAATGTACATGCTCCACATTTACCCATGAGTACATACCTAAGACAAAAGCTGTTGTCCTTGCTAGCACATTTTCTTGCTTCTCCACAGTGAAGGTATATGCTCCTAATAAGAGCCCTCGCCACATACAAACCATTATTGGGGTGTACCATTCCCATTTCTACTCTCAGTTCAGAATTAGGCCTGCCTTTGTCTCGAGCAAATCTTGGCCGGTCTGCAGAATGGATTGTAGTAGGGAATATCAAATCCTCTATATCCATGGGACAGAATATCGTTCCAGCAACATCGAGTGCTAAAATAGCAAAAGGTAAGTGCACAGAGAGAGGTATGGCTTTACCATTCTTAACTCCACATCTAGGTACCTTGAAGATAAATATATCCCACATAACTAATCTGGAATATCAAGTGGACTCCCAGCATCAAGGGTTGGGGTTTCACGTTTTGGGTATCTCACCAACTGCATTGTATTTCAACAAAGATTTCCATTCCCTAATCCATCCAGAAATAAGTGAGTCACACCGGAGCACTTATACTGCAAAGTATTTTATTTCAGGCAGAGAGGCAGGGTCAAAACACGTCATGTCTCTCTGCCTGAAGTAAAACAATTTATTTTGAAGTGTGGCTCTCTTATTTCAAGATGGACTAAGAAATTGAAATCTTCGTTGGTATGTATACACTTAAAGAAAAGGCTAAAGTGACTCTATAGTTAGGTGAAAACGTCAGTTAAAATGTTCCATTTTAAACTTACAAAACCACTGAAATTCCCCAGTTATAGCTATCTCAAGTAAATATAACTTGTGCCCTGAGGTAAATATAACTCGCACCCCTGCCATGCACTATTTTATCATAAAAAATGTCATTGTAAATGCAGTAGTGATATTATCAATGATGTAATAGAAGATGTCACAAGCGATGTAATGTCTGGTATAAATAGCAGTGCATGAATAATAGTTACCTTAGGGCACTAATTATAGTTACTTGAGATAGCTGGTAAAATACTGTGGTTTTGTTTGTTTAACTGACATTTTCACCTAACTATAACGTTACTTTAATCTTTGTCGTTTTTCAGTGAATGCCCATGGGTTTTTTTTAACTGAGAGTAATATTTTATTACTATATGTAACTCTAACCCCATGCCGCAAACGGCCGTTGGCCATGCCCTCGAGCCAGGACCTCCAGCAGCTGCCTACCCCACACCGAACACAGCCTTTTTTGGGAGGAAAGTTTTGTGAAGATTCGTCAAACCTGCTGAAGACATAAGCAATCCAAAAAATGCATTTCCCATGGAAACACGATCCTAACTATAACTATCCACAAAGGTATGTATATGTTGAGTTAGGTATAGAAAATGTATAGAAACTTACCTTTCGAGATTTTATATCTGTATATTGTTGTTAAAATATTCCATGCCATCAATGTTTGGGATTCAATATTAATGGCCTATGCCTCCGGAATGTGACATACAAATGTGAAAACTTACAAACTCACAGGTTTCTAGGAGCAAACGAGCTTTCCAAAGCATCGCAGCCATTGGGCACCACTTCTCAGCAGGGGAGCATGTATATGTTAGTAAATTCCTTTCTGAATATAAACACATATTATGCGACCACTCAACCTGAATTTACTCTCACACAAAAAGCAAACCTCAAACTGTTCAGCTTAGTTAGTGGAGTTAGACATAGCTGAATCAAAAGTAAATAGTGTTGGAAACACTACAATTCTCGAGTAAATCCCTTCTTTTACAATGACGGAAAGCAAATAAAGTTAAGCATATTGTGAGTTTGGTAAACACAGAGGGGAATAGAATAAAGTAGGCAGAAAGAAGTGAGAAGATTGCAAGAAGATAATTTAGGATCTTAAGGTGATGAGAGAAGCATGGGAGAAACTGCAGAGGGGCTGCTCCTCCGCAATGGTGGAGGAGTGTCACCCTATAAGCTCAGAGCCAGCACCTAAAAAATAAAACAATATACTATCATTGTTTTATTTATCACCTAGTGGTTGAGCCAGCATGTGTAGGGAGGGGCTGGTCCGGGGCCATGGGAGGGGGGAGGAGGACTGAGATGGTGCACTTCTAAGTGCGCATGTGTGTTTGGCCAGCCGTCTCAGGCCGACTAAGCACACATGCCCGCTTAGGTTTCTCCAACCCAGCTGTATTGAACAGCCAGGTCGGTGAAACAGCACAGACTCCAGTGCTTGAGCCCAGCATCAAACCAGCCTGCTCAGGGCAATCCACGCGCTGTTCTCATAGCATGAGAGCAGTGTGGGGATTGCACAGGGAGTTTGCGATGCTGTCCGTGTCTCATGGGACCAGGAAGAAGAACACTGAGGCGCGGTGCAGGAGGCAGCTGGCAACTTCAGGTAAGTTTTCCATTCTTTTTACAATTATTATTGGACTCCCCCCGAGCTCCCCCTCCCGCGCTCCCCCATGCCCTCTCCACCCACCCCAATACTAGATGTTTATGGCGGCTTTGCAAAGAAGAGAACTAAAGATGATGCTGCACAGGAGAGCTTAGGTAAATTAAAATAGTCATAGAAGAGTAACAGGCGACAGGTTAGGGGTGGGGAAGGTAGAAATAGATAAGGCATAGAGGAAAGGTGCACATAATGAAACGGACACATGGATCAAAAGTAAGAGAGTTATTTAAACGTAGGTGAGACTGGAAAGTGCTGAGCGTTTTCTGAAAGGTAATTAAGGAGCCACATTGTCTGATTTAGAAAGGAAGCAATTTCCAGATTGTTCTTGGAACTCCTCAGATGGTTTGACTAGCTGCTTTTTTGGGTTTTAAATTCGTGTTATTCTGTAGATTTCTTAGGCCATCTTGACGAGTATCCTCTGAATTTTGATAGAGCTAGTAATAGCAGTTTCCGGTCCTTCGAAAATATGTCATCGGTGGGAACACTGCAGATCTTTTATCTTTCAATAGGAGATTTCAGCTGCTGAAAACAGCTGAATTCTCCATGGGAAACTATGGGGGTAAATGGGGAATTACAGGGAAAACCAAGCCCAGAATTAGCGATTCCCTGGTAGTTCCTAATTTCTTAGCAGACCCTATAGGTCCAATTTATGATGGGCCACATTTTGCCCTGCCCAGAGTTACCAGAATCCCCGACATCAGTAACTTCGGAGTAGGAAAAATACAGCCCTTGAGTGACTCATAGTGAGGGACTCACAGTTTGGTAGCCTCCTGATCGCTTGATGGTTTATAGTAGGTATTCTGGTTAGAGCAGGAATACCATTTTGTAAACTGATGAGGGAACTCTAGTAAAGACTATAGGTACTGCAGCTTTGTGAACGACTACAAGCTGTTGCTTCTGACTAAAGAGGGACATCTAATAAGGACTTGAGGTACTGCAGCTAAGCAAAGGGCCAGAACTATTGCCTTTGGCAATACTTTTTTGCCGTGTATTTTGTATTTTGATAATCATGTAGTAGTCAACTTGTGCTTCCCCTTAGAGGCTGCAACACATGGTTGTTTAAATACTGCTGTGTGCTTACATCTTAGATGCTAACATGCTTACCTTTAAGTTCCTCAGTTCATTTCTATTGGGTTGTTTAACAAACAAAAACAGGACCTGTCTGGGTGGGGGGAAAAGAACATGGGAGGAAAGAACTCCATTGGAGGAAAGAACGCAAGAGGGGCAGCTGCACAGAGGGCAGGATCGCAGAGGGTGGGGAAGCAACAGGAGGATGGAGAAAACAACATGGAGGATGTAATTTGGAAAGCATATAGAGACAAGGCAACATGGAGAGAGGGTGGAAGTGAACAATCAAGAGAGAGAGCCTAATGTGGAGTTAAAGTACATGGGAGAGCTTGAAGGGTGAAGCTGTATAAAAGAGAAGGAGCACATAAGAGCGACGCAAAGGACAAAGTTGTGCAAAATGACATTTTTTGTAAATGTTATAAAAAGAAATCTGCTGAGAGAATCAAGCAAACACGCTGAATGGTATAAAAGCATACACTCTCTTGGCATGCTATAGAAAAGCAGGGGTTACGTTTTAAAATTATGATAGGGTTGATGATAAGAAATTAAATATATATAGAGGTATAGCAATATAAATAAGATAAAATGGTTTGAAACTGATAGCGCACAGGAAAGCAAGTGGAAGGGTGAATCTCTATATAACTGTAAACACACTGAGAGCAGGTAGAAGGAAAAAGGTGTTGAAAGAAAATAGAAATGTGTCAGAAGTGTAGAAATATAGAAAATAGAAATGTGTCAGGAGAAGTGTAAAAAATAGAAATGTGTCAGGAGAAGTGGAAAAAACACAGAGAATAGGGTAAATAGGGTAAATGAAGAAAAAGGAAAAAAAGTTCCTAAAGAACAGATACTGTAGAAGGATAAAATGAACCATCAGAGATAGGGTAAACAGGCTAATCTCCATAGAAGGGGAAAGACTAAATGTACAGGCTAGAACAAATAAAACCAATGATAGAAAGCAAGAAAATAAGTGTGACATAACAATAAGGCAATGGAAAGCAAAGAGCAGAGACGGTGCCCGGGTCCCCTATCGACATGTCCCAAGTAAGGGCTTGATTCCGATCTCGGTCGGAAAGGATCCTGCCCGGGTTCAGAACGACGAAATCTAATTCGGGGCCACTGTTTCCGTCCGAACCGTCCCCCATTCTGAACGACCAAGTACAATGTGAAGATCTCGTCCGCCCAACCGAATCGTTTCCGAACCCGAATCTGTCTGTCCGACCCGTCTGGGAGCCGAATCGTGCCACGCAATGGACCCGGATTCCGAACAAGCAAGTACGATGCATGATTCAGACAGCTGTATCGACTCGGTCTCAGTGAGAAGAAACAGCTGTCAGAATCGGAATTCGGGGAGCCAGAGCAGGCCCCCCTTCACCTGGAGTGCTCCTAATCGGTCGCACTGGGGTGCGCATGGGTCCCCCCGATCCAAGCATGTACAGTGTGGCGAGCAACATGGGGTGCCCGCCACAGGGTGTACGCTTTCCCCACCCACCCTGTTTTGCTATGGGAGCCTGTGTACTCGTCGGTATACAGGTTCCCATAGAGTTCAATGGGAGTGCAAGCGAACTGAGTCCATCAGTATACGGCTGCATCGTACTCGTTTGGTTGGACATGCACAGCGCGATTCGCTAGGAAAGCCCTCTGGATCCGAGTTGTATGGAGGGCTTTCCTAGCGAAATCGGAATCCGGCCCTAAGTATTTTGCAACCAGAAAGCTGCACTGCCTGGTAGACTTCAACCTAAAAAGAGAAGAAAGGATACATTGTCATCTAAAGCACACCAAGATTTTGATAATGGTTTTAGGAGTAGGACAAGAACCTTTAACTGACCTTAACACCAAGCTGTTAGTGGCCATCCAGGATGCCACTTCTGTCATACAAGAACAGACATTTCTAATTTTGCTATCAGGAGCATTGCCAAGACCAATGAAAATCTGGATATTGTTAGCATAGACTCTAGAGACTATAAATAAACTGCACATTTTAGTTTATTTCATAATACTACAATAGTACTTACTCAACTACTACAAAATGCTATTCTTAAACCTACATGAGGAGACATCTGCCTCACCTATTATTCCTATACAGAGGTCTGAGCCACATTTGTGGAGATCCCCCTACACACAGGTATACCTTTTAAATGTGGGAAGAACCTGAGGGAGTGACTGGCAAATGGAGAATACTTACTCCTAAATAGGACGGTATTAGGAATGTGTAAGCAGGGGCTACTCAGGAGTTAAGAGGGTTTTAGAGAAGGATATGAGAATACAAACACCAACACAACAAAGAGTAAGCCCATTGCTAATCACAATCTGCATTTCTAAATTTACTGCAGCTAATAAGGACCCCAAACAACATGCACTCTAACTAGCCTTGGAGTATGTCCAGAACCACACATGGCCTCTCAGAGGTACTGCAACACTCTTCACTAGAAAAATAAGAGGCAGGGACTTGAGCATTGGAAATAACATTAACTAATCTTATATTTTGTATGTGTTAAAGGTTGTATTGTTAGACCTGCCATCCTTAGTTTCATCTTACTCCAAACATTTTGCCTGCTTACCTCCTCGTTTTGCTGTATCACTTTGTTGGCCTTAGTGCTCTGAGCACTTTACCACTGGTGACCATTACTAAAGTGCATGTGCGTCTACCCTAAACATGGTGACATTGGTGTATTTAGTTTACCTTATATGCCCCTTGTAAACTGGTATGCCATATATCCAGGGCCTGTAACCTAAAGGTTACAAGTGGGCCTGCAGCACTGATTCGGCCACCCACACAAGTAGCCTTTCACACCTGTCTCAGGCCTGCCATTGCAAGGCCTGTGTGCACTTTACTTTGACTTGCAATTTAAAACGTCTTGCCAAGCATTAAACTCCCCTTTTATTACACCTTAGTCACCCCTAAGGTAGGCCATAGATAGGTTGCTGTGTAAGTAAAAGGTTGGACATGTGTTTTTAAGTTTCAAATGTCCTGGTAGTGACAAACACCCACATTTGTTTTTTACTACTGTGAGGCCCACTTCTCTCACATGCTAGCATTGGGAATTCCTTAATACACTTTAAATAAGAAAGGAGTAGCTGCATCATGTTTCCTATCTTTCAAATGGTAATGATAAGTCTTCTTTACTGGTAAAGTAGGATTTAACATTACAATTTTAGAAATGCCTCTTTTAGGAAGTAGAGACTTATCTGCCCTAACTGCTCCGTGTGCTGTACAGCCTGTCTTCAATGCACATCCGGGGTTGGTGAAAGCTACACTTTGTGCATTCCCTCTAGGCCGCCACAAATCCCGACAGGGTGGGTGTGACAGAGAACTCATCTGTATTCTGAAGGGGGTTGAACTGAAACACCTGATTATGAAGTGTCCTGTTTCCCACACAATGGGCTGATTACTCCCTACTGATTCCGGAGCCAGGGCTGGGAAGAAAGGGTGACCTGTGTTCTTCAGGAGCCTGCTTTGAAATCATCCCCACTTCAAAGGCACAACCGGGTATAAGTACTGGGCCTCTGATCCTACCAAGACAGTACACTACCGGACCTGTGAAGAACTCTGTCAGGAGTAAAGACTGCTGTGCTACAAAGATTGACGCTCTGCTTGACTGCTGCTCTGGAAGAACTGCTTTTCTGCTTTGCTGTGCTATCATGCTGAGGACAGGAACTGAGCCCATCTCACTTGAACCCAGAGTGACTCAGAGGGCTTGCTGGCTTGCTGGCTTTCCTCCTGTTCTGAAGTCTCAGGGCCATCAAAGACTTCCTTCAACCCTGCAACAGCACCTGGACTCTGAAATCTGTGAATCCTACCCAACCAAGTGGTGTCAATCCAGTCCTGGGCCACTGTAAAGTGACTTATTCTGTACAGAACCATCAATATTGACTCAGTGATGACTTTGCGCTGATCAGAACCAATCCATTGCGCTTGGATGTTGATGCAGGAGCTGATCGACATCACGTTAATGGACTGCGTGGCTCGATGACAAAAGATAGTGCATCTCGAGGATGACGCAGGGCCTGCATCATAAAGGGGTTCGTCAACAAAGCCTTCATCGTCTGCACAGATCGGAACCAACGCATCAAGTCTTCGACATCAACGCTTCCTCCATCCAAGGTCCTTTTTTCAGCAGAACCTGTCTTAGTTCTGCAGCCAGCCTACCCTCCATTGCAGTTGGCATGAGCTTTGGATTTACCCCGGTCCAGGGCCACCTCAAATGCTACTTGCTACTAAGTACTAGTTTTTGATTTTTTCTATAAAAATTCATAACTCTGGTTCAACTTATGGGATTTTGTTGTTGTGGTCTTAGTTTACTCATAAAACTAAAATGGACTGTTCTAAACCTCTGTGGAGTATGATTGTGGTATTTCCACTGTGCTACTATGTGTGTGTTGCACAAATACCTAACACATTCATTCTTTAGATAAGCCTGACTGCTCTGTGCCAAGCTACCAGAGGGTGAGCAAAGGTTATCTTTTAGTGTGTATCTAGCTTACCCTGACTAGAGTGGTGGTTCCTGCTTGGAAAGGGTGCATAACTCTGCCAACCATAAACCCCAGTTATAACAAATATTAAATACATTTACATTTAAATGATTGTTTAAAAATACAAAAATATTTTTTTAAATCAGAATTAACATTAATTAATCAAATAAAATTTCCTTAGTAATGATTAATTATAAAAATTATAATAAGGGCAATATTTAAAAAAATATGTATTATATAATGATCATTAAGAATTAAATTAATATATTGTATGTATATACTTATTTATGAAACATTTAATTTGAAGAGTTAATGTGCTATAACATTTGTTTTAATGCTCGGTTAACATTAATTATATTAAGTTAATTGACATTTTTATTTGACATTAAAATATTTTTTATCTTTTTTAAATAATTATTAAACTTTTTTGATTTTTCCCATTAATTTACAATAGGAGGATCTCCTCACTGGTGGCAACGACCTAAGCCTACATGTGAAAAGTTACTAGTAGAACTTTACACTCATATCTCCCACTTTTGACAAAATAGAGACGATTAAGTCTTCAATTAAAAAAAAAAAGGTGGAATGAAAAGGGGATCATAGAGGAGTGATTTAAACAAGTCTGAAGCAGATGCTCAGAAATGTGATTCACACAGCCTGAAAATGAGTATAGGGTGGTTGTCAATGTCAAATAAAGATGGTAGATCTCATAGGATCAGTGCTTTCATCCCGAGCCACTTTATGTCTTCCAAAGCAGACTTTGAGACAATTTCAGTCCTGTGTACCTGATAAAACTCACGCTAAGCTGAATCAGGCAGAGGTGAATATTCCAAATAATTTGGGAGTTTACGTTTTTTCGCCTTTTCAAGAAACTTTGGGAAGAAGCAAGATAGGTCGATAGTTGATTAGGATACTAGGAACATGCTTTAGAGTTGAAGGTAGCTGAACAAGAAGAGAGATGTGGAATAGTGAGTCAAACGAGTAGCTACTATGGCCGAAAATGAAAGTAATGGCCATATGAACCCCTTAGACTTTCCATCATAATTTTCTTTAATTTTCTGTAGAGCCTGCTGTTTTCCACTATTTAAAGATACGTTTTGCCATGAACGATTTTCACTCGGGGTATGTATTTATTGAAAATTTATAGTAACAATATTTTAGTAACCTGTCACTCTCCTTGAGGTGGGTTAGATCTTTAGTCCTCCCATGCCATGACTTTCAGCACTCCTCCTTGCTAACTCAACTCTGATATGTCACTAGGCACAGCATAATGTATTTTTAACTGACGGGCATTCGGGCAGATATTTTTTTTATCAAATTTGAATGCACAGTTTTCCAACAAACAGGAAGACCAAATAGTAAGGAAGACCCTGATAGAAAGGAGATAGAAGTCTTTTTGCCCAGGTAAGCACCTATTGTCATGTAGGAAAGGAAGGGATAGACAACTGAAAGCGACCACCTCACTTGTGCTACTGAAGCAAGATTGTTTGGACATCAATGTCAAGCAAATAATAGTTTAGTTTGGCAGCAGCTGTGTATTGATGATTTTTTGGGGGTAATCTAGTATAGGTCTAAAGTACACTGACAGAAGTTTCAATAGAAAATGCTGAGAAATGCACAGTTCAGTTTGCAATAAAATGTTCGTAATATCTCGGTTCACATTAGCACGTCTGTTTGTTTGCAGATCCATAACTGGCCTTTCATAAATATACTTAGAGAAAATGTATTAATTTCTGACATTTTTCACCTATTGTAACCATTAAAGTGCTAAAATATGGTAGATTCTTTACAGTAAAACTTCCTAAATTCAAAGAGAATTTATATACACAACAAAAATAAATAAATGTAAGGAACGAGAATAGGGCTCTTAAAAGAGGTTGAATTCATGCCTGAATCTAATCTCAGCTACTGCTTGCTATGCTGCATGTGCTTCTGAATCATATTGGATCTTCACATCCTGGTACTCTAACCTCCAGACGTTTTTCTTTTTCTTTTATTTATATATACTTATCGAAAGTAATTCTGCTACTGGCGACAGTAATAAAAAGAAAAACGTCAGGAGGTTAGAGTACCAGGATGTGAAGATCCAATATGATTGAGAAGCACATGCAGCATAGCAAGCAGTAGCTGATAAGTTAAGCATCAAGACTCACGGAGTCAATGACCCAACAGAAGAGACAGAACATTCGGAGGCCCTATTTGTGCTCTCATTACTCCGGTTGGAGTATCTTCTAAGAATTTCAGAGATTCCCCTAATTTACGCCTGTTATAAAAAGTATATGTAAAATAAAAGGTCCTGAGGAAGATGGAGACCATTGATGTTGTCCATTGAAACGTACGTCGGCCAGAGAGTGTGACACCCCAGACATCAGCACAGCAATCGAGGGTGGATGCTGTCACCCAGTTTTCTAACCATCTGTGCATGCAGTGTTGGTCTGGGGCGTGGTATGGGAGTGTATAGTATGCTAGTGATATGGTTGTGGGTCATTTGAATGAGGTGTGATTGCAGGAGACTGTTTTTCTCTTTTCCATTCTAATTTTATTGCAATAGTTTTTACATTTTGAAAACAGATGCAAAAGTGAATTATGATAGTTGAAAAAAATGAAATGTTAATGTCAATTTTCCAATTTTTGATAAATATGTAAAAAAGAAAAATATAATAGCATATGAAATAATAGTAACTAAAGTTGTTGTGTGAAGAGTAGTGCCTTAGTATGCCCCAGTTTTGAGCTTGAGAAAAGCCATTGTCACAGAAATATATGTCGGGTGGGAGATTGCTTGTGCAAATATAGTTTCCTTGTTTTTTCCCCCTTCTCCCAGACATCTCAAGTAGGGGGGTGCCTTTTTATTTCCCTGAACTTCCACCAACCCGCTAGACACCTGTGCTCCTCTACACTCGCTGTTGCACACCCCCCGCATCCCTTGCAGCCGCAGCAGTGCAGCTCCTTCTCCTACATCGCTACCAAGACCTGGACTGACCTTTCCCTCCAGCTCTGTAATGCCTCCTTGCTGGGAAACTTCGGAAATAGATTCAAGACCTGGCTCTTCGACGCAGACACAGCACCCAGATACCCCTAGGGATGACAGTGTTGCGCTTTAAAAACACTGTTGATTGATTGATTGACTAGTGTGATGGGACATCAAACGGAGGAAATATTGGTCGATAAGTAGATAGAGGGATCTTCTGTGTGGCATATTAACACATAGGAGCACAGTCATTAGAAGCATGCCAGCAAAATAATTACAACACTTCAATCAATAAAGCTGTGTCTACTACATTTGTTCCTATCCCAAACAAATATACATGCCTAAATACATTTAGAATTCTGGGTTAGTTTTAATAAATTCCCCCTCCATTAACGCTTAATTTGAGAAATATATTGTGGTTATAATTTGAAAAGACCAAAATCAGGAAGTGAGACACATAGGGCCCGATTCACAGAATTAACTTAAGACTAAATCCTAAACTTACTACTTTGTGGTATTCACAGAATGCACTTACTACTTTTGGTATTCACAGACTGCACTTACTACTTTTGGTATTCACAGAATGGATTTACGACTACTAACTTTACGTCCGCACTCAGGCCGGAGCTTCCGGCCCGGAGGCGGGGCTTCCGAGCCGGAGGCTCGGTGGCGGGGATTCCGGCCGGTGGCGGAGATTTAGACATGGCCGAAATCTCCACCTCCGGCCCGGAAGCTCCACCTCCGGCCCGGAAGCTCCGCCTCTGACCCGGAAGCTCCGCCTCCGGGCCGGAATTTCCGGCCTGAATGCGGACGTAAAGTTAGTAGTCGTAAATCCATTCTGTGAATACCAAAAGTAGTAAGTGCAGTCTGTGAATACCAAAAGTAGTAAGTGCATGCTGTGAATACCACAAAGTAGTAAGTTTAGGATTTAGTCTTAAGTTAATTCTGTGAATCGGGCCCAGAGTGACCTAACGGAGTGTACAATGACCCCCCTTCCAAACAATGTTTAATCCTACACACAGGAGACCTTCATAAAAGCTGTTAGTCTAACAGGAGGAAGTTTTAACTGTTTTACTGTCTGCATTAGTGATACACCACACCAGAAAATCTAGATCCCCACACCCATGCAGTGGCTATCTTTCCATCTGAAGAGATCTCCTATTTTTCAGGATTGTAACTCACATTGGTAGAATCTGTCTACCAATGTGAGGAAGGGGCCTTTAACGAGCATGCCACCTTTGAATGTGTAAGGGCATTTGTCCAATAACAACTTTCAACATGGATGCTTGAGACATTCATATTCAACTCTGTTTCCACACCCTCAACAGTCTTTTGTTTACGCATGATTGTACATCACCATTCAATGCCAAGATACTAAAATTAGCTGAAGGAAAATTATTCTTCAAATAGACAAATTACATTTAAAGTCGAGTTTCAACAGAGTGTGGTCAAAGGCCATTCTCAGATATCCATGTATGATGCCAAATATTTAAGGCAAACAAGACTCTTAAATAAATTGTATGTACAAAGAATTGCAAAATGTGACTGTGAAAAGCTTCCCTCACTGTTGGTTGCCTGTGGCACCAGCTCATGTTTATTTGGATCAGAAGGAGGTGACCCTTTTATTCTTGTACTGCAAAAACAAAACAACTTAAGGACAAATTGCAAGCTTTAATCATGATGTAATTTGATGAATAGACTTTGTTTAATTGAAAAGAACCAGGAAATGGGACAAATGTATATCATCTGAGAGTATTTATAGAGCCAAAAGTGTTCTTTCAAAATTGTAAAATAGACAGCTTATTATATTCGTCTGAACAGAACAACAATGTGTGGGACATGTACTTGGTATAGGTTGTTTGTGGGGTAGTAGGATTCTGTGGGTGGTGGTTGGTACTGGAGAGTTTATCCATGGGTCCCTGTGGGAGGTGCCTGTGCCATTCCTTCCTTTTATACTACATCTTAAAATAAAGAATATTATAAATACTTACCTGAGTGTACTTTGCCGACTGAACATTGGCGAGGAGGATAGGATGGAGCGGTTCTGGCAGTCGATGAGGACAGGTGCGGCCGGTGCAGGTAATAGCAGTCAGGGGTGGGGCAGATTGGGGTGGGGTGGGTGGGGAGAGAAGTCAACAGACGAAGGAATATGGAAGCTCAAGGTACATGGTTTTATTTATCTTTGTATCTTATTTTCCCTATTCCATTATCTGTTGACTTCCCCCCACCTTCGCCTGCCCCACTGCCCAGGGATCTTACCTGCATAGGCCACACCTGGATGAGGAGCAGAAGTGGAGTTGGTGTTCTGCAATTCCTGATTTCCAAGTGCAGCTTTCCGATGTGGGAGCATTCATATTGTCTGGATACTGGTGACCAGTCAAGGAGGAGTGTGCACACTGGTGACAAGCCGGGGAGGGGTTGTTGGTCATTCCCGATTTCAAAGTGGCACAGGTTTGCCTCATCATTACTGCCAATGGCTATTCCTTGAAGGAAGTGTTACCTTGGAAACGTATGGCCCTGTCGTTGAGAGGCACCCATTTCCTAGGCCCAGCCTTACTCAGGAAGCGTTAGCCTTGGCAATGAAAGGTTGTGTCATCGAGCAGCAGTTGGTGGGGTAAAATGAAATGGGTAGTAAGATTCTGTGGGTGGCGGATCGGTGCAGGGGAGTTTATATATTTACATGCATGGTCTTTATCTTCTGGACAAAATCCTAAACTGCCGGAAATGGTGTGTGAGTGGGTGTGTGAGGGACTGTATGGGTGTATAAGTAGGTTTGTGGGTAGCTGTGTGGGTGAGTGAGTGGCTGTATTAGTGACAATGTTGGTGAGTGAGTGTGCCAGTGGCTGTATGGGTGAGTGAGTGGTTGTGTGAATGGCTGTATGGGTGGTGAGTGGGTGTATAAATGACTGTATGGGTGAGTGTCTCAAAGTATGCATGGTGGCCTACGGTGTTAGGCCCCACCCCCTCTCCTACTTTGGTGGTAAAAAATCTAGGAGTCGAGTTGGATGCACAGCTATCAATGAAAGATCAAATAATGACCACTGTTGGGACCTGTTATCGCACCCTGAGCCTTTTGCGCAGAGTGTTCATTTGGCTGCCTCTCGCAGTATGTAGAACCCTAGTTCAGGCTCTGATTATAGGTCGCCTTGACTATTGTAATGCCCTACTGGCATCTGCGAATGAGGCCCGTTTTAGCAGATTACAGATCGTTCAAAATGTGGCCGCACGCTTAGTCCTTAATAAACCACCTCATACCACCTCCGGGCCACTACTGAAGTCGCTTCATTGGCTTCCTATTCACCAGAGAATAAAGTTTAAGCTCAGCTGCTTTGCCCATTGAGCTGTTTTTGGCAAATGCCTGAGTTATATGCAGATAAGTTTAAATTGTATCCTCCGAACTGGTGTCTTAGATCAGAAAGCAAAGGGCTGCTGGTCGTCCAGCGTTTTAAGAAAATTCGAACTGGAGGTAAAACAGTTGCCTTCCTGGCCCCTAAATATTGGAATTCCTTACCAGAGGAGCTTTGAAAATGCTCTAGCTTCACGCGCTTCAGAAAACTCCTGAAGACAGTATTTTTCAAGGTCTGAGTTATGAAAATCTATGCCAGTCTGCTCTGTTTTCTATGTTAGCGTGGAGATACCGCTATGGGGGTGATTCCTGCGCTTTACAAATTCCCTACATACATACATACATACATACATGTATGAGAGAGTGACTGGCTGTGTAAGTGACTATGGGTGAGTGAGTGGCTGTTTGGTAAAGTGAGTTGGTGTGTGACTAGCTGTATTGTAAAGTAAATATCTGTGGGAATGGCTGAATGAGCAGATTTGTGAGTGCTTGTACCGATGATTGAATGGGTATGTAAGTGGTTGTGTGGGTGTGTGAGGGAGTGAATTACTGCTGGTATGGGTGAGTGAGCGGCTGTGTTCAGAGGATGTATGGGTGAGTGAGTAGGCATGTGAGTGGATGTATAGGTAAAATGTGGGTGTGTGAGTGGCTGATTGGGTGAGTGTGTGACTCTGTGAGTGGCTGTATGGGTAAGTGACTTGTTGTATGAGTACTTTATGGGGAAGTGAGTGGTTGTGTGAGTTCCTGTATGAGTGAGTGAGTGGGTGTCTGAGTGGCTCTATTGATGAGTGAGTGGTTGTATGAGTACTTGTATAGGTCTGTGAATGGGTATGTGAGTGGTTTTGTGGGTGGGTGGGTGGGTGTATGAGAGGTTGTAAAGAGGTGTGAGTGGTTCTGGGAGTGATGTCATTTGAAATGTCACCAGTGATGTCATGAGTGATGACACTGACCATGTCATGAGTGATGTAATATATGAGGTCATAAGCAATGCAATGCAGGGGTGTAGGCTATAGTTAGCTCAGGTAACTATAACTGCTGAATCTGACCCTGAAGATAACATCCCTGTAACCTTGTTTTTCAGTGAATTGCTAAGGTTTATTATTATATTTCCTAACTATAATATCCCTGAAACCTTTAGTTTTTTAATTGAATTTCCAAGGTTTTTTAAATGTTGTTTCCTAACTATAATGTCCCTGTAAACTTTTGAAGTGAATTTCTAATGTTTTTTTCTATTTTATTTCCTAGCCACTAGCATTTAACAGTGAGTGTGTGAATGAGTGTATGAGTGTCTCAGTAGGTCTGTGAGTGGGTGTGAGATTGTCTGAGTGGTCTGTCAGTGGGTAGGTGAGTGTCACAGCAGGTCTTTGAGTGGGTGTGTGGGTCTCTGAGTGGGTATCTCAGTGGGTGGGTGAGTGTCAGAGGGGGTCTGTGAGTGGGTGTGTGAGTAGTTCAATAGCTTTTGGGTATTACTTAAGGCATTTAAAAGAGAGACCCATGGACTCTGCTCTTTGCAGCAGGTGACAAGAAAAAACCCCATTGTCAGAGTCACTACATAAGATATTGGAAATGAAAAAAGCAAGGATGCAAACACCTCCATCACGGATTACACAGTGGATATGCAGAGAAAACACATTTGCTTTGCCTTGGCCATGGGCATGAAGTTAGGATGATTAGTACTTTACAGAAGTGGAGCTTCAATTCAGGCACCTGCTTTGTTTATATCTGTACGTACTTCCTGTTGAGGTTTAATTTCTGTGGAATGAGTATCGTGCATAATCAATCCTGCCCTGCGTATTTATCCAAAAGTGCTCACCATTTTGTGCAACACCTCTATCCAAGTGGAGTACTTTGTACTGGCTAATTAGTAGATGCTACCTTGTTGGGTAAATCTGTAGTGCATCTCCCACACTACATTAGTGTAAAGGATGCTGAGAAAATGCCTCCAGTGACCTTGTGTGTCTGTAACTTTGCCAATGTGATTGTTCCTCAAGCGTCTTCACCAGATATCTTTACAAGTGGATAATTGTACTTAAGTGCTTCTTGTTTAGTGGAGATGCTATCCTAGTCCTAGGCATGAGGAATGTGTCTCCAAAATGGGTGAGAAACGCCTCGGAAAAGGGTGGGAAGACATTGCATACCGCTAAGGTATTTGAGGCGGGGCTTGTAGGCATGTTTACAAACCTCTAGTTTGTAAACGTTTAGAACACAATCTCTGGTCCGAGCAGCAGATGACAAGAAAGAACACCCTCAGGCCTGTCCTTGAAAAAAATATTTTCAATAGTGGGGTGGGGCTGAGCTGCCCCCCTCCCCTGGTCGATTTCATCCCCAGGGACACCCTTCCCTGAGCCCGGGCATGGTTTTCCGGCTGCCCACAGGGCACCCAGTCTGCACTGGGACCGTGGGGGTAGCCTGAAGGCCCCCGCGGTCCCTGCCTGCTCCCCGCCTCCTGCGGGAGCCAGCATTGCTTTTGCACACAAGGAGCTGCTAAACATACAGCTCCCTGTGTCTGAAAGCAATTCGTCTGTTTCCCTGCTGGCTTGACAGCCAGCAGTGAAGGAGCTAAATGCTCCGCTTCCAGCAAGCGAGAGCATTTTCACTGCTCTTGCTTGATGGAAGCTGAGTGTTTGCTGTGACTTGGCATGAGTGGTTAAAGCTCCCACCAAGCCACAGCAAACAGCTATGTTCTGGGTTGGCCACACTGGGACATACAGGAGGGCTCGGGCCATCTATGGCTCCTGGACGGAGGTTGCACTGTGTTGTAAACATTTATCATCTGTATTGTACTTACCTTGCTTCTTGTTATGTATAAGCCCTTCCTTTGTGTCCTTTCCCCGTTCTGCCTTTGGAACACTTGTGGTGTTCTAAGTGCTAGCGTGTAACCGAAGCTGGATTCTAGTTGAGGCAGTTGGTGTCCGGTCAGCTGGGGTGGTGTACGCTTGATCTATGTTCTTGGAATAAATATCCTGTCTACCGTGAAGAGGCTCCTGTATTGTTTACACAATTCATCTACTTCAATTTGGCGACGATTTCGGATGCTGACTGGACGAGAGTGCGAGCCTTCCTTGGAGCAGACGGATGACAAGTGACACCCTCCACAAGAATTCACGACGTGCAGCGCTACACTTGAGTTTTGAGACGATGCGGCAGATCCAGGATTTCGGCGAAGGAAAGTGATGAATTATTGACATTGCGGAGCAGTGCTGACGTCACACGACGAACAGTGAGTCAGTTAAAGTTTGGAATTCAATCTGCATGCGCATATTTGTCAAGAGTGAAACGTCACTAGGCGGCAGCGTCTTTGATCATCAGTGCGTGAATACACTCTAGTATCGAGCGTTGCTAGGCAGCAGGACTCAGCATCTATTCGTCTCAGCTGCATTCCAATCCTTCGCGTAGCTGCGCAACGTGACAACGTACTTCCACGGAGACGAGCGGCCATCTTGGATCAGGAAAACTCATCAATTTCTCAGTGAACCAGGCACACCGTCAATCTCATGGGAAGACTGGATACGCATGTTTGATAATTACTTAGACGCTTTGGATGGTCAGGAATTTTCTGCTAAACGGAAAAAAGCGTTATTACTGAGCGCCTTAGGCAAAGAGGGCCAACATGAATTTCAGTATCTTCCTCAAGCGTTGCAAGCAAGTGGACAGCCTATTCCAAATGAGTATAAGGAGGCCATAACAAGACTGGAAGTGAGATTTGGCAAGGAAGAGAACCTTGTTATGAACAGATATAAGTTCTACACCCATAAACAGCGCTCTGAAGAATCGATTGACGATTTTGTAGCCACGCCTTAGAGAATTATCTGTTAAATGTAATTTCGGAGCAATGAGTGATGAGTTGATACGTGATCAGCTCATAGTACAGTGTAACAATAGGAAAATTCAGGAGAGGGTGTGGGCAGCCAAGAATCCGTCTTTGAAATTAGCTATAGACTTGGCAAAAGTAGTGGAGGAATCAGAAAAATGTATGAAAGAGTTAGAAAGATATAGTTCACAACAAGTTTCAGTTTCAGTAGTGTCGGAGAAATCCAAGAATGAGTGTGAGACAGGATATGAAGAGGCGGTTGGTATGATTAAATCTAAAGGGAAAAATCCTTTAAAGAAAAGTAATTTTGTAAAATATCCCAACACCAGATTTTGTTCTAGATGCGGTAGTAATAGCCACAGTTCAGATGCAAAATTTTGTTTTGCGAACAACAAAGAGTGTCTCAAGTGTGGGAGGTTGGGCCATTTTTCAAGAATGTGCAGGAGTAAAGGTAATACTAATGTGGCTGTTATTGAAGATGAACCCAAGGAACTGAAACGTGAAAAAGACAAAATTTTGAGTGTGGAGGATGGTGGTACCAACAGTTGCAATGAGAAGAGGGAAATAAGACCCAAAGCAGAGTTTATGATTAATAGTCGCAAGGTAACTCTGATGGTTGATACTGGTTCAAGACACACAATTATTCCTGAGCCTTTATTTAGGGATGAGTGGGGTGATACAGTCTTGAAGGAGAGTGATATCTCTCCAACTGGATACCAAGGTGAGAGTATAGATTTGTTGGGGTACTTTGATGCAGACATTTATTTTAAAGACAGGTCAATTAAAGGAAAGGTACATGTTGCAGTAGATGGTCCACCAATTCTTGGTTGGATCCATCAATACGACTTGCATATAATAGTGAATCCGAGAGCACCCAACTAAGTAATGGTAGTGGATGACCATACTGTCAGTGACATACTCAACGAAGCAGGAAATGTGTTTAGGGACGAATTAGGAGAATTAAAGGGTTATGTCCACAAGATAGTTACAAAGAATGGCACTGTCCCAGTACAACATAAAGTAAGAAGAATCCCACTGTCAGTCAAAGATAAGGTTAAAAAAGTAATTAATGAAATGTTACAGGGTGGTGTCATTGAATCTGTTGAGGCTTCTTCATGGGTGTCTCCGGTCGTCATCACGCAAAAGGCGGATGGCAAAATTAGGTTCTGTGTGGACTTAAGATCTTTGAATAAATACGTGGTGGCGGACACTTTTCCTCTTCCCAACATAGGTGAGTTAGTCTCTACTTTACAAGGGGTGAAGTTCTTCACGAAATTAGATTTGAAGAGTGCATATCATCAAATTCGCCTCCATGATGAGTCAAGACACTTAACAGCATTCATAACCACAGAGGGCACGTTTCAGTTCACGAGACTCCCTTTTGGTTTAATCTCTGCTCCTAGTGTTTTTCAACGCATGGTCACAGATTTTTAAAGGAATAAAGAAAGCTGTGTTCTTTCAAGATGACATACTTGTGTTTGGTGATTCTATCTCAGAGCACAATGTGGTGCTAAAAAATGTGTTGCAAAGAATAGATGATGCTGGTTTGACTCTACGCAAAGAGAAATGCTGTTTCCTTGTTCAACACATAGAGTATTTAGGCTATGAGATTTCAGTTCAGGGAGTCAAGCCAAAGAAAAATCTCCTAGAGGCCATAAATCTGGCTCCCTGTCCCACAGACAAAGAACAACTTCGGTCATTTATGGGACTCATAGAGTTTTATTCTAAATTTGTGAAGAACTTCTCAGACAAAACATTGACGTTGAGATTGTTACTAAAAAAAGGTGTAAAATTTTGTTGGAATGATAACCATGAAGAATGTTTTAATTTGAAAAAAAAAGAGTTGTGTCAGGCTAAGGTTTTGACTCCCTTTGATATCAGACGTACTTCTGTATTGATGGTGGATGCTAGTGCCACAGGGTTAGGTGCAATTCTTTTGCAGAAATGTCAGGAAGGAGAGAAGACCATTGCCTTTGCGTCTCGCACCCTCTCGTCTTCTGAACAAAACTATTCGGTAATAGAGAAAGAGGCATTAGCTGCTGCCTGGGGAGTACAATATTTTAGGACATATTTGTGGGGTACAAAATTTCAACTCAGAACTGATCACAAACCCTTGTTAAAAGTTTTGTCGCCAGGTGGAGCTGAAAAAGGTTCACCAAGATTGACAAGAATGGCTTCTAGGCTTCAAGAATATCAGTATGACATTTTCTATATTCAAGGTTGGCGCAATATACAGGCTGATTGCCTATCAAGACTCCCTATTAAAGGGGAGAATACTATGAATGAGCTTTCTGATGTGCATAATGATGGGGCTGTTGCCATTATTCATGATGTAGTAGCTTTGAGTGATGGTAGTTTTACCAAGGATGAATGGTTTGCTGCAATGGAAAAAGACATAGTTCTTAATAGGGTGATTGAGATGGTAAAATTAGGATCCAGACGGGAAAGCTATGTTCAGCCACCTGTGCGACCCTTTCTTAAGGTGTTAGATGAATTATCAACTTGTGGCGATAGCATTCTAATGAGAGGTGATAGGTATATTCCACCATGCAGTTTAAGACAAAAACTTGTAAAACTGGCTCATGAAGGTCATTTAGGGCAAACACTCACACAGCGTAGACTAAAGGTAGATTTCTGGTGGCCGGCCATGGATACTCAAGTGGCATCTTGGGTGGAAAATTGCTCTGTTTGTAGAGATAGCGAAAAGAGACTCAAAGATGGCTCTAGTTCAACGCTGAGCCATATTATTACTCCAGATTTACCATGGCATAGTGTATGTCTTGATTTCATTGGTCCGATGGATGAGTTACCGTCCAGTCAACGTTTTCCCATTGTTATTGTTGATGTTTATTCTAGGTGGCTTACGGTGGAATTTGTTAAAGACATAACCACTGATTGCACTATACAGTTTCTTAAAGGCATATTTCTCAATGAGGGTTATCCTTCAGTATTGATCACGGATAACGGTACTCAACTAAATTCTCAGAAAATGCGTTTATTTTTATCTGGGTGTGGTGTGACTCATCATCGTACTTCTCTATATAATCCACAAGCAAATGGTGTGTGTGAGAGGGCTAACAGAGTAGTTAAAGGGATTATTCAAATGACTTGTGCTTCAGGTGGGTTTGCTAATGAGATGGTCAAAGATATGGTGTGGGCTTACCTGACCACTGTTCATAAAGAAGATTGTAAATCTCCTTTTGAACTCATGCGGGGAAGACGTCCTGGCACTAAGCTTGCACCCTCCTGGATTAAAAATTGTCTCGTTGAAAGCACTCATTCGGAGTCAAGGGCCTATACCTCTAAAACAATTTCCGTAGGTGACTTGGTTAAAGTCAAACCAGGTAGAGTGACCAAAGGTCTTTCCAAATTTAGAGGTCCACATGTGGTTAAGAAAATTTTTCAACACTATGTTGTACTTGACAATGGTGAGAAATGGAATCTTCGAAGGGTAGCACTTCATTGCAAGTCTGCATTATCTGATGATATCACAAGGTCAGCAAAACCTGCTCAATCCAGTAGTGGTTACTTGCTATCTACTTCTGAGTTTTCTACCCCGTCTCCTAATGTAATTCGTTGTAGGGAGGAAGGTGGTGGTGATGCTTCTAATTCCAATGATGCGCAGAGTCAAGTTCATCATAATAATGGTTCTCATCAATCTGATGAAACTAGAGATGTGAGATCTTGCAGACCTCCGGTCCACCTGAATGATTACTTATGTTATTGTGATTGATTTGAACTTTCTTTATGGTAGTTTAATTGATTTAGTTTTTAGGGAAGAAGATGTGTTGTAAACATTTATCATCTGTATTGTACTTACCTTGCTTCTTGTTATGTATAAGCCCTTCCTTTGTGTCCTTTCCCCGTTCTGCCTTTGGAACACTTGTGGTGTTCTAAGTGCTAGTGTGTAACCAAAGCTGGATTCTAGTTGAGGCAGTTGGTGTCCCGTCAGCTGGGGTGGTGTACGCTTGATCTATGATCTTGGAATAAATATCCTGTCTACCGTGAAGAGGCTCCTGTATTGTTTACACAATTCATCTACTTCACACTGCTGCCCCCTCCTTAGATTCAGTAGGGCCTGCCCCAGGGATGGGGCAGTCCCCCGTGCCGAGAACGGCCCTGGATGGGGGGGTGCACTTTTGTCCCCACGGAGGTGGTGGTCCCCAGGGCCTGGAGGGGTGTCAACGATGCCCCTCATAACTAATAAATTAGCTGGGGGAGGTGGTAGTTCACAGGGCACGGGGGTTGGGGAGCTGGCGGTCCCCATGGCAAAAGGAGGAGGGCCCGTGTACCCCTCCTTACTTTACATTTAGGCCAGCATACCCCTGGGGCCTGGCCCTCCCAGGTACTAAATATTAGAGATTCACGGTAGCCTGGGCTTCCCTTTTTTTTCTTTTCAGCGGGAGCTACAGATCCAGCGTGGCTCCCGCCAAAGGTTTAAAAAAGTAAGTTTTTTGCCCTGGCATGGTCCCTCTAAGACTACCACCCAAGATGCCTAGGGAGTCAGGGTATTCCTACCCTGCCCCCTTCTCTTTTTTAATGTTTTTGTGAGACTCAGCTGAAACTGAGTCCCAAGATGGCTGCTAATACTTCATTAGTTGAAGTGTTGGCAGCCGTCTTGGCAGATTGCAGCACAGGGACCACAGAGGATCCGCATCCCTATATATATAAATATGGACTTTGGTTAAAATCTCGAAAACTACTGAATGAATTTACACCAAATTACAAAAAGCATGATCTACATAACCAAATGTACCTTTCTACCAAATTTTGTATAATACCGTTCAGCAGTTCGAGCTGTAGGCGTGTTCAAAGGCCCTGTAGGAATTAACATGAGGAAAAGTGTTTTCGGACCCCTCCCTTTTCAGGGCCCTTGCTTGACAGGCCACACCGTAACTTTCCAGACACGAGCTGTAGTGAGTGCAAATGTTTGGGTAAAATTTTGTGAAGATTCGTCATCCAGCACAAAAGATATAGGCCAAAGATATAGGCAAATGAAAAACAGCTTTTTAATAGAAATTAAGTACTACCCACAACTATATAACTACCTAATGGCGACCGTCAGTAGGTCATATATATATCACCTACTATATATATTTGAAACGAGTCTGTCAGTGCTATAACATGGCTTGCTAATAAATATTTGAATTGGATTTTTACCCTTTCTGTAAGTGATAGAAGGTTTTTCAGGTAGATCTGTACCTATAGTCAGATCTTTCTTTACAACGTGCCAATGCTTACTTGTAGTTTATTTGACCTTATAAGGAGTGGAATCATAGGTCATAATCAATCTCGTAACATTCTGTTGTTTTTTAGTTTTATCATTAGGATAAAGAAGATGTTCTCTCGATAAGAGCTCTGCTTTTTTGGCAGCTGTATTCAATAACGTGGATCCATAACCTCTTGCCTGAAATCTCTGCCTCATCAATCTCACATGTGTCTGTAACGCGTCTGCATTGTTGCAGATTCTTTTTAATCTCAGTGTCTCACCATAAGGGATGCTCTCTACCAGACTTCTAGGATATTAGCTAGAATGATGTAGAGTGCTATTGCCTACTGTGGTTTTTCGATATACCGAAGTCTGTATCTTACCATCCCGGACTTGCAAAAGTATGTCAAAAATGTAATCTCTTTCGAGCTTATAGACACAGTAAATTTTAAATTGCATGTGTTTTGATTTAATTTATTCATGTATGCCTTTTCTTCTGACCCCGACCATAAATTAAACAGGTCGCCGATGTACCTGGTCCAAATTAAAATGCTATCCAAGTACTCCTGATTGGTTTCTGCCCAGGCCACCTGCTTCTCTCACCAGCCCATCACCAAGCTGGCAAAGCTGGGGTTTGAAGCAGGTTCCCATCGCAGTTCCCATGATTCGGTGATAAAAAATGCCATCATAAATAAAAAAATTCTCTTTTATGCAATAACGAATCATATTGATCAACATTTTGTTATACTCAGTGAAACAAGCCAGACTCACATGCTTTTACTCCAAACTCATGCTCAGTACAGGTGAACAAGCTCAACATATCAATAGTAATCATGATATAAGCTTCAGTCCAAGTGGCATTCTCAAATTTAGTTTGAAAATCTCCACCGTCCCTACAATAGGAGGGGAGTGCTACTACATAGGGAGAGAGAAAAGCATTCATATAAATTGCTGCATTCTCAAGGAAACTATTATTAGAGGATACAATTGGTCTACCAGGGGGAGCAACTAGAATTTTAAGCCCCTTCGGCAAAAGATAAAAAGCTGTAACCCTTGAAAAATCTGGTCTAAAAAGTCAAATTCATCAAGATTAATAATACCCCTGTCTCTCCACAAAACCAAACTCTGATGGAATCTCTCCAGTGAATCCTTGTAGGTCCCCATGTCAATCACCGTATAGCAATTATTTTATGACAGCTGTCTCATAATCTCTCCCTCATATCAGGGGGCATCCATGATGACTACTATACACATACATATATCATAGTAAGTCGGTTTGTTTTCTTGGAGTCAGGTCATCTTCTTCCTTTACAGTTAATCAATTTAGCTCATAAAAAGAACGCAACACTTCACAGCTATTGCTGAATCCGGTTCCTTTATTTAAAAAAAATTACACCAAGTGCATCACTACATCAAAAGCCTACTCGTTTTGACCGTAGCCTTTCACAGGGTCATAGAGACTTGTATCTAGAGTATTCTTTTAAAGGGACCTCAGCCCCCAACCAACACCACGTTTCAAAACAAATACATATTTATTTCTTCTTTTTACAGAAACATGACCACATAATTTCCATTGTGGGATTGGATGGGATAACACAATCACAGGTGTTCCTGCGTCAAACAATAATTTACACATTTATTTTACACATTGTTTTCAAATTTCTTTAACATGCAGTCTTTGCAGTTTACCTAGAGTTAATCACTATTTCCTCGACTGGATCAAGCCAGTATAGAAAACCCATACATTAAGTTCACCACCTAACATTTTCATTGTGTTTTCAGGTTACTTTTGTTAAATTGTACATTTATAATGAGCTTTCCACATGGTAATTCCTTTGCACAGAAAACTATAATTTTCTAATGTTTCTTCTTAGACTACCAGAGAGTAATTTGGGGGGATGAAAACGTCATCTTGAGTGGTAAAGTACCACAATGTAAACCCAGGAAGCATCTTCTCCCTCCCTCATATTGCTTCTCTAAAGGTCTATCCACTCTAATGTGTAAAATATGCATTTGCTCTTATAATAGCTCATCGCCACTTTCGATATCAGAGCATTTCTACACAATATAATCACATTAATTTTCTGATTTTGAATACATATCCTCACTACTGCCTTTTCCTGCTTGTTTTTATTTGTTTTCTATTTTACCACCCTGAATCTTAACCTTCTCCCAGGTCTTCCTTTAATTCATCATTGAGGTATATTGTATCCTACAAAATACCTCAGTTTATAATATGTATTATTTCACATACTGCACACCTCACCTGACTAATAAATCGGAGGCATCCTGAGCTACTATATCTGTCACAGTCTCATTTTGCATTCCCCACAAGCATATCATAGATTTATGATGTTGAATGTAATATTTTTGTAGAGGTGCTGACTGCTTCGCAGTATAACTTGTCGACATTCAAATTCCAGAAAAAGTTATGCCTAGAGCATAAATGTTAATGCATTAGGATATAAAGTGCATACTGCTTATTGGTGAAAGAGGGCCTCCAAAGCACTATAAGTTAATGATTCCTCTACAAAAATAATTTAAAGATTTTGACTATTAATTTTGTTCCAGATGATATGTTACCATCAGAGTGCATTGTTCTTAATATTTTAACCTATTGTCATTTAAGTCTCAGAGGTCACTCATCTCCCTCTAGGTTATAAAGTGCGTAATGCTTATGGATGCACAACGGCTTCCTCGTCTATACCTTAGTCCTCTATCTAGGAAATATAATGTTATAAAGTGCTTAATGCTTATGGTCCATGACAACTCCCTCATCTGTACCTTTCTCCTCTATCTGATCTGGGAATTAAAAGGTACTTGGTGCCAGTAGATTGAAAGCTTAATACAACTAATCTAATGTGCTTAGTGCCAATTACCGATTCTAATTGGAACCACCTAAAGTGCTAGCATTAAAAAGTTCTTGTTGCTTATATAAGGTGCTCTATGCCAATAATTGCATAACTTAATATAGACCTCCAATCCCAGTTCTACAACTTGGTCCCTCATCAAGCAATTGTAAAGTTCTTAGTGCCTAGTGCTGGTAGGCTGAAAGCTCGCTGTAGCCAGTATAAAGTGCTTAGTGCCAAAACCAGACACTCCAGGTGACCACATAAAGTGCCTGCATTTAAAGTGCGTATTGCCTTTGTAAAGTGCTCTATGCCTATTTTAAATCTTCATGGGCTTAAAAAGAAATGTTAAACAGAGATTCCACTATGCAAATCATAATTCATTTCTACTGCATTGCGAAGTTTTGCAAACACCTCATTTGCACACAGGGCCCAGGTGTAGGTTAAGGAATTGACTATTGGTGTATCAGCTAAACGTCTCATAGATAAAGTCAAGGTGAATTTGTGATAAGAAATATTTGTCTAAAGCCTCTTTTAAACGTTCAATACAATAAATAAATTTGTGCAAACATAGACATAGATTAATAAGTACATATTATCCCTGTAAAGACATGATGGACAGCATTCACCTTAGAAGTCATATATTGGCCTGTTAGTTAAACACCCTATCAACCTTACAGTTCCAATGGGTGACTGGTTTTGAGATTTCTTTCCTCTGTGCCGTTTACTTTGACAACTAAGATCATACCCGAATTGACAACCCAATTAGACTTCAACAAAGATCAATCATTACAAACTACAGAACTAAGAAGAAATAGGTGATTCGATGTATAATCGTCAAGAGAAAGCATTCCTATGGATAATATTTATGAAGGGATTTTCCTAAAAAAATGTTTTCAAAATGCTATTTCTAAAATGCTATTTCTAAAAAACTATGAGATTGGGGGGTCATTAAGGACATTAAGTTCCAACAAATACAGATGTTCATGGACTTGACCATTTAACCGTCTAGAGATGTACATGGAGTTCCGCATCTATATTCACACCCCATGGATTTTCAGTACCAATCTCTTAGATCCATCTTTGTAAGTTCAGTTCATGGTCACCTCCTTTTTGTTTCAATGCAATTTGTTGAATTCCATAAAATACAACGTTGCTTATGTCTCCTTTATGGTTATCCCCTATGTATTTAGCAATCACATAGGTAAAATCTTTGTTTGAGATTACCCATATGTGTTTGAGAATATTGAACTTTATTTTGTTAATAGTGCTTTCTATGTATATCTTTCTGCATTCATATTCCAAGGCATAAACCACATGTGTGCTTTCCCAATGTATAAGTTCTTTGATTTTTTTTGTCTTTCCATCTATTAGGTTAACCATTGTTCTGTTGTCTCCCTATCGACAATCTTTGCATTTAATGAATTTATAGAAGGCAGGTCTTTTTGGGGGTAGCCAGTTCAATGTTCGATTCTTGTTGGGCATAAAACTTTGCACTAAAATATCCCCCAATTATGCCATCTTTCGATATGTTATGTTTGGATGATTCTGTATATGGTTTCTTAGATCTTCACCTTGTTCTAAAATCTGCATTAGAAGATCATCTCTGTTTTTTGTTTAGCTCTTTCTAGGGCAGCTACTAAAACTGATATTGGGTACCCACATCTTTGAAACCTTTATGTCATCTCTTTAGACTGTTGTCCAAAATCTTTTTCCTCCGAACAATTTTAATTCTTAGGAATTGTCCATACAGTATGCTCCATTTCAGAGCTATCAGGTGTGCGCTATTTGCAATAAGGAGATTGTTTCCACCCATTGGTTTTCTGAAGATTTTTGTGAAAAGTTTGTCTTGATCAATGTATAGGTCGATGTATAAAAAAGTTGATTCACTTTTGCTTGTTCTATACGTGAACCTCCGATCCTGGGGTTCAACATTAAGACTCTCTAAAAAGCTCACCAGTTCCTCTTGACCTCTTTCCCAGATTAAAAAGAAATCATCTATGAATCTTAGCCATAGGACCACCTTTTTCAAACTTTCAGTATTCCTTTCAGTCCAAATATTCTCAGTTTCTTAGAATCCCATGGCTAGGTTCACATAAGTAGGAGCGAATGAAGTTCCTATGACTGTTTCTTGTTTTTTTATGTAGAACTTTCCAACGCAGATGAAGATGTTAATCTTGAGTCAGAATTCCATTATATTCAGCAGCATTTCAGAGTGCTCCATCAACTTAAAGATTGTGATCTATATAACATCTACCGTTGACATGATGTAGTCTTGTTTCCACGGGATGTTGTTTATTCTTTTGAAAAAATCAATTGAATCTCTTATTTAGGATGGGAGGCTAGATACATATGGAAATAAAAATGCATCTACAAATCTGGAGGCAATCTCTAATAGGGATCCTCATGAACTGACAACGGGGCACCCCAGTGGGTGGTTAATATTCTTATGTACCTTCAGTAGAAAGTATACAGTAGGTATTATTGGATGCTCATTTTTCAAATAGTGATATTCATCATCATCAAGGAGTTCCAGGCCATGCCAGTCACTCATCCTGTCATGGAAAACTGGCATTGTCTCTTTCGCTGGATCCTTTGTTAGTCTCTCATAATGGTCACGGTTATTCAGCAGCCTTTTCGCCTCCAAAATATACTTGCTCTTGTCCATGATCACAATATTTCCACCTCTATCCGAGGGCTTGATCATTATATCTTGATTTCTTTGTAGGTCTTTCAATGCTGACCAGTCATTCTTGGTCATGTTACCTTTGCATCTATGAAGACGTGCTTTTTGTTCCCTAATTGCTCTATTCCTGAGAACATCAGATACTAACTCTTGAAAGAGATCAACTTCATTACTGGGTGGTAATTGGGGACAAAATCTCAATTTATTTTTCTTCCCACTGCTTACAGATGCTCCTATATCTATATGCAATTCTGTACACAATTATTGATCAGTTAAGGAGTTGATATTGCCCTCTCCTCCAAGAGTTCTAGATTCTTCCTCCAGGTCTGTAAGTGTTCTTAATTGTGTTAAGTCCTGTTTTGTTAGTATGGAAAGTGCTTGAGAATGACTTCTTACTATTTGTTGGTGATGTTTTCTTGTTTCAAAGTACTTTCTTAATTTTAATTTCCTACAATACTTATACAGGTCTATCCTTGCGGTCGCCAAATCCATTACCATGTTTGGACAGATGGAGAGGCATTTGTTCAACAATTTTTTATGTTTTGTATCTAGTGGCATACTTGAGAAGTTGATCATTAAATCCTCCTCCATTGTTGTTTTCTTCTCCATTCGTTTTTCTTTCCTCCTCTGCCACGTTTTCCTTGTCCTGCTCCTTCTTGTTCTTTTTGGTTTGATTTATTTGTTGATCCCCCTCATTGTCATTTGTAGGAGACGCAGTTCCCTGGACAAATCCAGTTCTAAAAGGGTTGAGGCTGTCCCTTCATCTCCTGAACTGACTACTGAGCTCTCCACACTAGAAGGAGTGCATCATATTGTCTTGCAAAAGTGTAAATTCTTCCTATTGCATAGTCTGTTTTATCCCTATTAAATGTTTTTAATTTCTTCATTTGGACCTCCCTTTCATGTTTGTCCATGTATTTCTCTAGTTCTTCAAGGCTTTCTGTCTTCCTCTGTCTCCCAATACTTTTCAAGGTTCTTCTCTAGATCTTTTATTATTTTTTATATATTATATTTTATGCTTTTTCTGAGGTGTTTGACAATATATATATTCATTGAAAATTATTTTATATATATATATAAAGCAATTTTTCAGAAAGATCCTCAAAATGTGAATAAACCTACGATGGCAGGACCAAGTTCCACTACGAATGTAATTACCGATAGTGATTCTCTTACCAGTGAAGTTTCATCAGAATGTGAAAGCACAACCAGTCTGGAAATATCGAAACAAACAAAGATCTTGAATTTAGGAGAAGAGATTGATTTTTTAGCATTCGACAGACGCCAAACGCTAAGGCCTCGGAATCAAAACAACAAGAGACCAGAAAACGTAAAAACATACGAAGAAGGGAGCGGCGCAAAAAGAGGAAAAGCGCCAACAAGAAAAACGTATTGGCGAAGGAAGTGAAAGCGAATACTATTATCAACCTCTCTCCATTAATTTTATCACAAGCTGAGGAGCAGCTATTGAGCTTGGGACTTTCTTTTTGTCCGGTAAGCGATTTTAATTATTCACAGACCAGAGTTGATGTCTTTTGCTTCATCAGAAAATTAAAACTAAAAAAGTTTTTCGCCATCAAAGATGGGTTAAAGGAAATACAGACGGATCAGGATAAAAGTCAGGCTAATGTAATGACACTTAGTAAGGATTTAACGGCCTCAGATGCTGCTCTTTTACGTGATATGCAACATCTTAATAGAGAAGCAGCATTGGGGATTGATTTGGATAAAGATCTATGCTCCACGCAGGAGGGTCTGCACATGGAACGCATGCCACAATTGGGAGCAGGTATAAGCCCATTCAAAGCTAAATCTAAATTCATTCCTATTATGCCTAAGGATGCGATTGATATTTATCATGAAGTTGTTATAGAGGACATAAAAAAACTTCATTATCGCACTAGGCATAAAAAGCGGTACAAAAGTCATCATGAAGTTGAATATTCCAAGTTAATCAAGAAACTGAGTAACATGCATGAAATCATTATCACTAAATCAGATAAAGGTGGCAATGTGGTGATTTGGCCCCAGAAAGATTACATTTTAGAGGCCAAAAGACATTTACAAGATGTGGAGTGTTATGAGAAAACTTCCTTAAACAAATATAATGTGGCTAAACAGACTTTAAAGAAGGAGCTAATGGCTTGGAAAAGAGAAGGGGTCATTTCTATGGAGGAATTTAAATTTCTCAATATAGAACATCCAACAATGGCCAAACTTTACTTTATTCCAAAAGTACATAAAAAGACAACGCCAGTTCCTGGGAGACCGATTATATCGGCCATCAATAGCATAGGGGAAACAATAACCCAATATGTGGACTTTTTCTTACAAGATTATGTTAAAGCACTACCGAGCTACATCAAGGACACTGGGGACTTCCTATCAAAAATAGAAAATATCATATGGTCAGATGATTTGCTTTTCATCACATTAGACATAGAGTCCCTATACACGAGTATTGAACACTCCACAGGTTTGGCAGCGATCAAATTCTTTCTGGACCAAAGACCGATTGAATTTTATCACCACAATAAGATGCTTTTAAATCTGATTTCCTGGTGTTTACATAACAACTATTTTATGTTTGGTAATGATTTGTACCTCCAGAAAAGAGGCGTGGCGATGGGGGCCTGCTTCTCTCCCAGCTATGCATGCCTGCATGTTGGCTGGTGGGAGGAGCAGGTCCTCAAATTCAACCATGCTAATGTATTCAATGAAAATGTTTTGTACTGGTTGAGATACATCGATGATGTTTTTGTAATTTGGAAGGGCAGCGAAATGGAAGCTTCACATTTTATTGAAGAATTGAATATCAATTCTGCAAATCTTAAATTCACATCCAATATAAACAGTAAAAGTATTGATTTTTTGGATGTGAAAGTATATGTAAAGGATGGAGCATTAGCAACAACATTACATAGAAAAGAAACAGCTGGCAATCTGACTTTACATGCCAGCAGCTCACACCCTAAACATATGGTTGATAACATCCCATATGGGGAATTCTTGCGTTTAAAAAGGATTTGTAATAACTCTGAAGACTTCGATAGATGTACAAAAGAAGCACACAGGAGATTCATAGACAGAGGGTACAGTGAAAAGATTTTAAAAACTGCCTTGAATAAAACTAAGGAAAGATCTAGGGAATCTCTTTTTAACAACAAAGCAGACCCGATACCTGATGACAATTCTGCCCCTAGGTTGATCACAGCTTTCAATAAACAAGAGAGGAATATACGCGCCATTATTAAACGTCATTGGCCGATTATTCTCACGGATGGAGTATTATCTACTAGACTACCATCTCAACCAACGGTCACATACAGGAAGGGAATTTCTATGCGAACTCAAATAGGAAAAGCTTGCCCAGAACTAACTACAGCCAAAATGTGGCTACAGCCCAAAAATGGCTTTACCAAGTGTACTACTTGTAGGGCTTGCAAGTTCGGCATCAATACTACACACTACTTTTCCCCTTTTGGTCCAGACAAAATAGCCATCAGAGGTAATTTTACTTGCAAAACTGAGTTTGCGGTGTATGTCCTGACATGCACCTGTGGACTTAGGTATGTGGGGAGCACAAAGTTGCAGGTGCATGTCAGGATATTACAGCACCTACGTGCCATTGTTAACAACGACACTACATATCCAGTGGCTCGTCATTTTAAATCGATACACAAAAATGATCTCAGTTGTTTAAGAGACAGTTGGAATCCAAACTCATTTTGGAACTAGATACTAAGTTCCCATCCGGCCTTAACAACACTGAGGATTTACATAATTTCTTATGAACCAGCATTTTTGAATTTTGTACAGTTCCTGATATTCGTTTCAGTATTGTATATATTTTTACACTTATTTCTACACTCTGTATATACATATTCTAATTCCCCTTGATTTGAGAAGAGGAAGAGAAGGGAAAAACAACAGTTTTTAATGGAGTTTGTATATTTATAATTATCACATGTGGATTATTTATACTATGACACTTGGTGTTTATAGCATAGTCCAGTACAATGTGGAAATTTGATGTTTGTTGTTCTTAGATATACAGGCACATTTATGAATTTATTATATTTCTCATTAATTGCACAATCACACCATAGCGTAATTTGCACATACTACTTGGGTTTTAGGTGGTTCTTCTAAACCTAGAATACAGTCCTACAACTAGGTCAACAGAATGGCCCTCTCTTTTTTAAAGTCCTATTGTAGAGCATTATTTATTTCATATATGGAGTTCACACCACCTTTTGAGCACATATGCTGACATTGCCAGGTGGCTTTTACACATGTTGTAGACAGGCTTGGCAGCATTATCTGTAACAATAGTCTTATTAATAATACGGAATAGTTCTTTTAATGCTTTTAATATATTTATATATATTTATATATTTTATTTGCCTTGTTACAGATGAAATTGGATTCATGGAATGTATCAATTTGCCGTCTGCTTTACCTTGCGATGTCATGAGATTTAACTCGGGACTTATATTGGTGTGACTCCACGAACTAACTGAATATGAAGTTATAAGGATAACATATGCATATAAATATGTCTTTCTGGTCTGTCTCTGCTACTGATATGTATTCTCATCAGGATTTATGTATTATTAAGGGCACTCTCTAGAGATGGAATTAAAAGGGGAGAAAAATAACAAAATAACAAAAAAACAAAACGAAAAAACAAAAAAACAATAATCCAATGTTAATATGGATGTTTTTGAATTTATATATACACCTAAAACAATCACGTGTTTATAGCAGTATATGCATATATATATATTTTTTTTTTCTATGTCTATACTTGGTGTGTGGTCACATGGTTTGTTGCATCACTATTTAAAAATTGTTTAGTTACCTTGCCTCGTTGATGTGAACAAGGGCGAGTGGCGCCCGAAACGCGTCTTCTAGAGAACTAACAGCTTCAATAAACATCTTGTTACTTCTAATCGGTGGTTCGTGGTTTCTTGGTGTGAAGGTGGATGTAACGGACGTTGCTCACTAGCTGAGGACCAGGTGTGTTTGGATATATATAAATATATATATATTTTTAGTTTTATCCAACAAACGCCGAAGCTTCTCAAGATGTACTCGACAGTGCGTCTGCCATTCAGCATCACGGTTCAGCCCGCCCCAGCCATCCAAGTTCGTTATATTGCCTGAAGCGTTTCTGTAGCCAACGTACCACTTCATCGGAGGCATTTCTCCTGTACGCATTCGAGCGCTCTTTATACTGCATTCTGATTGGTTGAAAAACCCCTCATGGGTTCAACTGCATATTTGATTTCTTCATACAGCATGCTGGGATGTGTAGTCACATCGAGCTTTCATTGAACACCTATAGTAGGTTCCAATGCGTACAGATTTCAGAGACTCAGTTAGAATCCTTGGTAGGATCTGGATGTGATGGGAGCAGGCACTTTTCATCAAGGCGCACTGTGATGGAAACCGGCGCAGGAAGGTTCCTCTCCCTCAGCCTCTCATTCCTTCGAGATGGTGCATCTTGCACAGGACGGCACCTGTGTCATAATTTTATCCAACAAACGCCGAAGCTTCTCAAGATGCACTCGACAGTGCTTCTGTCAGTTCGTTGTATTGCCTGACGTGTTTCTGTGGCCAACGTACCACTTCACCAGAGGCATTTCTCCTGTACGCATTGGAGCGTTCTTTATACTGCATGCTGATTGGTTAGTTAGTTGGACATTTCACTCGTACAAAACCATAGAAATTCCCCCGTTATAGTTAGTTCAGCTAACTATAACTCGCGCAATGCACTGCTGATGATGTCACATATTACATCACTCATTGCATAGTCAGTGAAATCACTGATGACATCACTGATGACATCTCAAATGACATCACTGATGACATCATCCAGTGACTGTGTGCTTCTGTAAAATTTAAATATGTTCAATATATATAGGGAAAGTTGTATTGAAGAATGAGTGGGTGTATAAGTGTCTGAATGGATGATTTAGTAGGTGCGTGACTGACTCTATAAGTGAGTGAATAAACTTATCTTACTGAATGCATGGGTTAGTGAGTAAACTGTGTGAATGTCTGTATCCGTCTGTCTGTTGGTGTGTAAGTGGCTGCATGGGTTTGCGAATATCTACATGAGTGTCTATATGGGTTATTGATTGGTTGTCTGAGTATCTGTATGGGTACCTGAGTGTTTGTGTGACTCTGTACATAGATGTGTGAGTGGGTGATTCACTGGGTGCATGGTTTCAAGAGTACATCTGTGATGGACTGTATGGGTGGGTGAGCATGTGTATGGGTGTGTTAGTGAGTGAATGTATATCTCAGTTGTATATGTGTGATTAACTAAATATGTGAAAGGCAGTGTATATGTGTGTTGGAGTATATAAATGGCTATAAGTGAGAGTGTGTGATTGTGAGAGTGGCTGTATGGATGAGTCTGTGCTTGTATCAGTTATTGTACAAGAGCGTAAGTATGTACTAGTATTTGCATGAGTAAGTGAGCTGGTGTGTGTATAACTGTATAGGTGAGTAAATGGCAGTGTGATTAATTATTTGCATGACTGACTAGGTGTGTGAGTACCTCTATGGATGAGTGGCGGTGTGTGAGTTTCTATATAGGTGTATGAATGCATATGATAGCCCTGTACTGAGTGACCATAAGTATGAGTGACTGTACGGGTGAGTGAGTGGATGTGTGTGTAAACCTAAGAATCAGTGAGTGGGTATATAGTTATTGGTGTTGGAGTGTCTATGGTTTTGAGAATGGCAGTCTGTAATTTAGAGTGGGTGTATCAAAGGTTATATTAGGGTGTGAGAAGATGCATCAATTTATCACATGGATGATGTCATCAGTGATGTCATTTGAGATGTCATCAGTGATGTCACTGACCATGTCATGAGTGATGTAATATGTGACGTCATCAGCACTGCATCGCGGGGGGCGCGTGTTCTAGTTAGCTGAACTAACTATAACGGGGGAATTTCTATGGTTTTGTACGAGTGAAATGTCCAACTAACTATAACTTTCCCTAAAACCTATGGTTTTTTCAGTGAATTTCTAAGGTTTTTTAAATGCTAATTTCTAACTATAACGTGCCTGAAACCTATGGTTTTTTCAGTTAATTTCAAAGGTTTTTTAAATGCTAATTCCTAACTATAACGTGCCTGAAACCTATGTTTTTTTCAGTGAATTTCAAAGGTTTTTTAAATACTAGTTTGTAACTATGCCTACAGAGGCATATGAAGAAAGAAGAAAAAACGCACAGAAAGAAGCAAAAGAAATGCAGAAAGAGGCAACAGAAGTCCACAACGACGAAGAAAATTGCAGGAAGAAGCAAGACGTGCAGAAAGAAACAACAGAGGAGCAGAAAGAGGCCTTGTTGCACAGTGGTGAAGGGAGGGGGTCCTGAGGTGACATGTGTGCAAATACGCCCTGTGGCGCGTTTTAAGTTGGGGGATAAAGTCCCCTTGAATCCTGAGGGTCCCTGGGGTCCAACTAGCCCACCAGGTACCTCCAGTAAGCGCCACAGAGCTGCGTTGCAGAGAGGTGTAAAAAGGGGCTTTGTCTGGACCACCTCTCTGCAACGCAGGTCTGTGGCGCTTGCTGGAGGGACCTGGTGGGCTAGTTCGTCCCCAGGGGCCCTCAGGATTGAAGGGGAATTAATTGACCAACTTAAAACGTGCCACAGGGCGTGTTTGCACACATGTCACCTCAGGACCCGCCCCCTCCATTCACCACTGTCAAATGCGCCCCGTTGCGCATTTTAAGTTGGCGGATTAAGTCCCCCCTTGGTGGCGGTCCCCGGGGATGTGGGGGGGGCCGTGAGCCCCCTCGCAAATATTTATGATAAACCCCGGGGGTGGCGCTCCCCGGGGCTGCGGTGAGACCATGTGCCCCCCCGCAAATATGTAACGAAAGCCCCAGGGGGTTGCGGTCCCCGGGGCTGGAGGGCCCCTTTGGGCCCCCCATTACAATACAAACATTGCCCCCGGGACTTGGCCCACCCGGGGGCTAAATAATAACAAAGCGCGGGAGCCAGCACTTTGTTTTTGTTTCCTTTGCGGCAGGATCTGCGGATTTTCCGCGCATCTCGCCGATTTTGTTTCTACCCTGCCCCCTTTTCTTGTTTTACGCGTTTTTTTCCCTGGTTTCTTGTGCCTCGGTTCTACCGAGGCACAAGATGGCTGCCAACACTTCCTTGTCAGGAGTGTTGACAGCCAATTAGAATGCAGCTTGTGATCGTGAGGTTGCGCGGATCCACCTTGCCTCTATATATCGAAAATTTTATTTTTTGATTTTCTCAGCAACTACTGAACGGATTTACAGCATTTAAAAAAGGTCTCTTTCTGAACCAAGGGCTACCTTTTTGCCAAATTTGGTGTAATTCCGTTCAGCAGTTTTGGCTGGAACCGCGTCTAAAGTTTCCTAAGGGAAATTGATTTTTTTACCTCGATTGTTTGAATTTCTCTGGAACTAGTGAACGGATTCACACCATTTAAAAAAAAGGTCTCTTTCTGAACCAAGAGCTAGCTTTTTGCCAAATTTGGTGTAATTCCGTTCAGCAGTTCGGGCTGTAGCCGTTTCTAAAGTTTCCCATGGGAAATAACATAGAAAAAAATCGTTTTGGGACCCCCCTTTTTTCTCAGTCCCCGCTTGCCGAATCACCCCGAAACTTTCAAGATAGGAGCTGACCGTAACAGATCATAAGTTTTGGAAATTTCGCGAAGATTCGTCAACCGGCGCTAAAGTTATTGGGAAAACAAAAAACGAGTTTCCTATGGAAACCAGGTCCTAACTATAACTATCTGCTGGCGACCACCAGTAGATAATATATATATATATATTACCAACTGGCAGTCGCCAGTAGGTAGTTATAGTTAGGACCTAGTTTCTATTCAAAAAGCGTTTTTTCTTTTGCCAATATATTTGGCTCCTGTTGACTAATCTTCGCGAAATTTTCACAACTAATAGGGTGCTCCAGTCAGCTCCTGTCTTGAAAGTTTTGTTCATTTTTGAAAGCCCCCGGGTGGGCCAGGTCCCGCGGGCACCCACCAATTAATTTGAAGGGGTACGCCACCTCCAAGAGGCTTATTTAAATGTATGCAGGTGGCACTGCGGCCCCCCCGCAGCCCCGAGGACTGCCACCTCCCCGGGGCTTTAAAAAAAATTGCGTGTGGGGTCCCAACCCCCCACATGCTGCACCGGGGACCGCCCGGCTTTGAGAATGAAATGCGGGGGCACGTGTCCCCACACAGCCCTGGGGACCCCCATCTCCCCGGGGCTCTGTTTTAAAATTAAAATGATGTGTGGGGGGAAAGAACCCCCCACACACCCTGGGGGACCACCACCTCCCCGGGGCACACACTGGTTAAAAATGCAGGGGTCAGTAGCGGACCCCCAGGGACCACTACCTCCCCGGGGATTTAAAAACTTGGGAGGGGGGCTGCACGGCCCCCCTCCAGGAGCCCTTGATGGCCCTGGGGACCGCCACCCCCAGGGCCAGCTCCTGCAATGTCGCGGGTTGCCCACCCCCAGGACATTGCCATTTGCTATGGCAGGTCGGGAGCTGTGAGGCTCCCGCCCTGTCATAGCAAACTCTGCTTTGCTTCATTGAAGCAAGAGCAGGAAAACCTGCTCTCGCTTCAATGAAGCAAAGCAGATTGCTTTTGAGCAACTCCCCTTGCTCAAAAGCAATGCTGACTCCCGTGGGACGTGGGGAGCTGGCGGGACCGTGAGGGCATTGGGATTCTCACCATGGTCCCCAATGCAAAGAGCCAGCCCTGAGGGATGGGGTCCCCGAGGCTAGGACTGGCCTGTGAGTGGGGCCACGGGCCCTCCTCTGCGTTAATTGTAAAAAAAACGGCCGGGTCCTGGTGGATGGGGTCCCCGGGCCAGAAATGGCCCAGGGAAGAGGGGATGACACGACCCCCCTCCCTGCAAATATATAAAAATAAACAAAACCAGGCCAGGCCCCAGGTAATGGGGTCCCCGGGGCCAATTGTGGCCCAGGCAAGGGGGCCACGCGGCCCCCTTCCAGTTTAAAAAAAAAAAAGAAAATGCTCAGGCCCCCAGGGACCCTCAGGATTCAAGGGGACTTAATCCCCAAACTTACAATGAGCCAGGGGGCACATTTGCACAGTGGTGCAGGGAGGGGACAGGGTCTGACATAACAAGTGGGCAAACACGCCCCCTGGCGTGTTGTAAATTGGGGGATTAAGTCCCCTTCAATCCTGAGGGTCCCTGGGGGCCAACTAGCCCACCGGGTACCTCCAGTAAGCACCATAGAGCTGGGTTGCAGAGAGGTGGTTCGAGGCCACGCCCCTTTTACACCTCTCTGCAACGTAGCTCTGTGATGCTTACTGAGGTACCTGGTGGGCTAGTTGGCCCCCAGGGACCCTCAGGATTCAAGGGGACTTAATCCCTCAACATACAACATGCCACGGGGTGCGTTTGCCCAGTGGTGCAGGGAGGGGGCGGGGCCTGATATAACAAGTGTGCAAACACCCCCCCGGCGCGTTGTAAATTGGGGGATTAAGCCCCCTTTAATCCTGAGGGTCCCTGGGGGCCAAATAGCACACCAGGTACCTCCAGTAAGAGCCACAGAGCTGTGTTGCAGACAGGTGGTCTGAGGCCACGCCCCTTTTTACACCATTCTGCACACCTGGCTTCTGGTGCACTGCTGGTGGAGCGATATGGTCCTCGGACAAAAGTGGACTTCATCCTCCAGGCAGCAGTGCGCCAGAAACCGCGTTTGCAGTGTGGTGTAAAAAGGGGCGTGGCCTCAGAACACCTCTCTGCAACGCAGCTCTGTGGTGCTTACTGGAGATACCTGGTGGGCTAGTTGGCTGCCATGGACCCTCAGGATTCAAGGTGACTTAATCCCCCAACGTATAATGCGCCGGGGGGGCGCGTTTGCACAGTGGTGCAGGAAGGGGGCGGTGCCTTATATAACAAGCTGGCAATCTTGCTGTGTGGGACTTACTGGAGGCATTAAAAGGGGTAGTTGGCCCCCAAGGTTGACGTTGGGGACTAACTACCCCTCCTGTTACCTCCAGTAAATCCCACGCAATGGGATTGCTAAAAGGTGTTTGGAGGCCGCTCTCACCTTTCTAGACCAATCTGAAAATGCAACTGCTATAATATAGTTAGAAATTAGCACTTAAATTCCTTTGAAATCCACTGAGAAAACCATAGGTTTCAGGGACTTTATAGTTAGAAATTAGCCTTTAAAAAACCTTTGAAATTCACTGAAAAAACCATAGGTTTCAGGCACATTATAGTTGGAAATTAGCATTTAAAAAACCTTAGAAATTCACTGAAAAAACCATAGGTTTCAGGGACGTTACGGTTAATTGGACATTTCACTCGTACAAAACCATATATATATATATGTCTGCTCCAATACACCGTGCCAAGTGCACTCGCGGATGGGTGCTTTGATCGCGGCGGTGTACCACGAAAATATGCAAGCTCCTTCTTACCCACTCCAATATGCCAAGGAAGAGCACTCACGGGGCTGATATTAAAGTCTGTTTATGGTGACCATTAGAGAATGTAGGATACAAGTCCATCATCTATGTTTGTGAATATCTCACGTGGTAAATGTTTTTGAATGTATAAAAAAACATGGTTTTATTCGGTGTGCGAGAACATAAAAACATCGAGAAAGGCAACCGCCGAAACGCATCTGTTTTGCTCTCAATAAACAGACTTTAATATCACCCCCGTGAGTGCTCTTCTTTGGCATATTGGAGTGAGGAAGAAGGAGCTTGCATATTTTTGCGGTACACCACCGCCATCAAAGCACCCGTCCGCGAGTGCAGCTGGAATGGTGTATTAGAGCAGACATTTAAATATACGGTGACACCGTCCGAGACAGATTATCCGGCTTCGTGAGGAAGGCAACAAGTGGGTCAGTGGACACACGGAGGCGCCGAGGCAACGAAGTCGGTAAGCGATACATTGTCTTGCAGTTTGTGATATTTCCGACAGGACGAAGGGGTGTAAACGAAGAGTCAAAGCTATTGTAACCACTAGAATGCGTGGCTCATGGTGAAAGAGCAACGCAATGTTTGATGAATCTTCATGCCACGATGTGGCGTTAGACATGTTTAAGAAAAATCCTGCACCTGCACAAACATTCAAAAGCATAAAAAATCTGGCAGGCAATACGAACTTGGTTTCAAAGTGTGTTAGTCTTGAAAGGCTTTACGAACTTGAGATGAGAAAGTGGTGGGAGGCAACTTCCCTCCAGAGCTATGTGGACGTTGATCGTGTCCCAAGAGAACTAAGAATATATATTATCCCCAATTATGAGAACCCGAACCCATTGTTGCTGGATGAATGGGTACAGCATACAGCCCAATCTAGCAAAGGGATGCTCATGATTCTCATTAAATTCGCTTGGAGCGACAGGGATAAGGCGCTGGAGGAAATTAACAAAATGGAGATGGAAATAGCGAAAGTCACAATCAAAATGGATGAAATAAGAGACCAACTTAAGAAAAGATTACTTAAGTATGAGCAGAAAATCAAGCAGAGAAAACAAGGAAAATTCGAAACAAACAGGATTACGCGCAAGGGCGTATACTAACCTTTGCGAAGAAATATGATGGACCAAGGAAAGAACTAATTGCCAAACAAGCTGCACCAACTGCAGGGAGAATTGAAACATCAGAATCAGATATGACCCCAAACAAATCCTCAGGAGAGGAAGGTTCAGGAACATCAATGGAAGGTTGTATTTCAGGAGGAAATCGACTCATGCGCCAAACATGGATGAGACGTTGAAGAAACAAACCACCGGAAGGAGCCGCAAAAAAACAAGGAGAGGCGGCTGGAGCCGGAGGAACAAATTTCTCCCCAAAGGTGACACGCAGCAAAGGGGGAAATGTATGCAAGTAGAAAACCTCACTAATATTAACCTCACTCCAAAAGTGTTAACGAGTGATGAAGAATCAGTGTTGAAGCTGCGTCTGACTTTTTGCCCTTCAAACAGACTGGAATACACACAAACACACGTTGACCTGTTCAAACTAGCAAGAAAACTTAAACTCCACAAATATTTCAATTTGAAACCTATGGCAGCTAAAATCACAAAAGCACAAAAGAAAACAAAGTGTGACTGATGTATTATCTTGTGACGATTTATTGGCATTGGAAGTCATGAAGGCATTGTGTATTGAGCAAACAGAGGCTGATATGATCAATATGGACATAGTGGAACGGGCCATTAGGCTGGGGATTGATAAAGAAAGCGAAAGTAGCCCCTTCAAGCCTAAGTCGCAGTTTTTGCCCCAATTACCGACCGATGCCATCGACATCACAGAATCAATGACAAAGGACTTGTTGAAACTAAAGACGAGATCAAATACTCAAATGGGATATAACATCACCAGAAAACAACATCAGGTATTGATAAATTTGAGTAAAGATGAATCTATAATATGCAAGCCGTCTGATAAGGGCGGAAATGTCATCATACAGACCAGGGAACAGTACCAAGGTGAAGCTTTAAGACAACTTTCGGACATTCATTGTTATGAAAAAATAACAAAAGAGGACTACCACATTAGCATAACACAATATCATTTACTGATTAAATCATGGTATGTTAAATCTATGCTTGAAACTGACGAATACCTGTTTCTTTGTTGTTCCAATCCAATTATACCAACCTTTTACCACATTCCAAAAATACATAAAGATAGGGATCGGCCCCCTGGTAGACCGATTGTATCCTCACAGGGCAGCCTGACAGAACATTTGTCTACCTTTATTGATAATTTTTTGTTCAAATTTGTGATTGAATTATCCTCTTACATACAGGATACTAAAGATGTTTTGGGTCATATGGAGACATTGAGGTGGGACTTTAATTATAAACTAATTGTCCCCGACATTACAAGTCTCTACACTTGTATTGAACACAAATTAGGCCTCCATGCTGTTAAATATTTTCTGTCCAAATGACCGCTAAAACTAGCTGAACACAACAAAATGCTGTTGGAATTAACAGAATTTTGTTTGACTAATAATATTTTTCTGTTTGCAGAAGATCATTACAGGCAGATCTCTGGAACAGCTATGGGCACCTGCTTCACCCCAAGCTACGCAAACTTTTTGTGGGCTGGTGGGAGAAGCAGGTGGCCTGGGCACCAGAGAACAAAAAGTGAATGGACAGAGTAGTAGCATGGCATCGCTACATTGATTTATTTATAGTATGAAATGGGCCGATTGACCTAGCGAATTAATTCATTTCACATTTGAATAACAACAATGTAAACTTACGGTTCACTGGCCAAGTAGACTCTGCAACAGTCAACTTTTTGGACTTGAAAGTCAGCATAGTAGATGATCAACTGAATATGTCTCTTTACACGCGGCAAATAGCCATCCACCCCAATTGATCAAAAGCATCCCATATGGGGAATTATTAAGATGAAAAAGAAATAGCTCCAGGTAAGAAGACTTTAGGGTGGCAGTGAAAGAGAGTTGTGACAGATTTAAAATGTGAGGGTACAGTGCAGAATTACTTGAGACTACACTGAATAAGGTAAATAACATACCTAGACAGGAATTGCTCAAGAAGAAAACCAAGACATTATCAAACGAAGAAACGATAACCAAGTTTAGAATGATAACTACATTCTGGGAAAATGCCAATCAATTGAGAAAGATAATGAGAAAAAATTGGCACATCCTTAAAACGGATGTGGTCATTGGTCCAGATTTACCTGTCACACCCCAAATAACCTTCAGAAAAGCTAAATCAATTAGAGAGTATCTAGTTCAGAGCCATTTACAGAAAACTGTTAACACCAAGGGAACGTTGAAGGACATGAAAGGCTTCTTTCCGTGTGGAAAGTGCAAAGCCTGTGTAAATAGTAAGAGAACATTGTCCTATGATATCCCAGGACTAAAAAAGAAGAAAGTCATTAATAAGTTTTTAACATGCAATACCACTCATGCAGTACATTGTCTCCTCTGTCCATGCGGACTTAGATACATAGGCAGCACTATTCACCCTACAAAAGTTAGGATATTGGAGCACATGCGTGCCATAGCAAAAACGATGTCACGTATCCTGTCGCCAGGCATTTTTCTGAAAAACGTCAGATCAACAGGGATCTGTTGAGTTACTTTGGTATAGATTCAGTACCAGTATGTAAAAGAGGAGGAGACAGGATTATAAAACTTAGAAGGTTAGAATCAAGATATATTATTGACCGTCAAACTAAGATGCACAATGGAATGAATAGTGGGGAAGAATTGGCAATACATCTAGGGGACTGAAATGTTTTATTAAGACTTGAAAGATCTTATAAAAATTAGAAACTCTGAACACATTAATTAACTTTTTAATATTTAATTGTTTAAATTAATAATATGAATCTGTAGGAAGGTGGTGTGAATATGCATTCTATGCATTGATACAAATTGAATTGAATGTGACAAACATTTTGAAGGAGCAGAAGTATTTTATTAGAAATTTAAACATACACGTGAACATGTGTATTTAAGCTGATACATGGCAGAATAACGCTTAAATGTGATTTATTTTGATGATGGTCTATGAACTAAAATAATCTTTGGTCAACCATAAACGCACATTTGGATTTAAAGCCGTTACACGGTGAAATATTTTGCGAAAGTACGAGGTTTTTCATATAAAAAATCAGGATAAGTGAGTGGGGCCAATCTAGCCATAACACAGTCTTTTTTATAGAAATAGGACAATGTGTTAAATGTTACAATGTAAATAATACCTTGTGACTGATATATATCGTTATATCCATTACCACTCTAATATGGTGACCATTAGAGAATGTAGGATACAAGTCCATCATCTATGTTTGTGAATATCTCATGTGGTAAATGTTTTTGAATGTATAAAAAAACATGGTTTTACTCGGCGTGCGAGAACATAAAAACATTGAGAAAGGCAAGCGCCGAAATGCGTCTGTTTTGCTCTCAATAAACAGACTTTAATATCACCCCGTGAGTGCTCTTCCATGGCATATTGGAGTGGGGAAGAAGGAGCTTGCATATATATATATATGCATTCAAAACAACTCCCAGCACTTCCTTCCGGCGAACTGACAGAAACGGACCACCAGGACAAGTAAGTGGCAATATTCTTTTATTGTTCCTTATTCCTCATCTCATGACGCGTTTCGGGCATCAGGTGCCCTTGATCACATCATATATATATATATATATATATATATATATATATATATATAAATATATATATATATATATATATATATATATAAATACAATACATAAATATATATACTCACTGAAAAACCCGAAGGTTAGAGGGACGTTATAGTTAAAAAATAGCATGCTATCACTGAAAAGCCAAAGGTTACAGGGATGTTATACTTTGGAAATACACAAACAAGAACGTAGGAATTCACAAAAAAACTACCAAATACAGGGAAGTTATACGTAGGTTCAGATTCTACACACAAAAAAACATAGAAATTCAGCACAGTTTTTTCATCAATAATTGTACTGCACAGATTGCAGTGATATTATTATTGATGTCATAGAAGATGCTCTGAGTGTTGTAACATGTAGAGTAATTAGCAGTACATGGCAGGGGCGGGAGTTTTAGTTACCTTAGGGCACGAATTATAGTTACTTGAGATAACTATAACTGCTGAATGTCCATGGTTGTGTGTGTGTAAAATCTGGACCTAACTTTAACATCTCTGTAACCTTTGTTTTTTTATTTTCTAAGGTTTTTTTTATTCTGTTTCTTAACTATAACATCTCTCTAACCTTTGCTTTTTCAGTGAATTGCCATGTTTTTAATGCTATTTCCTAACTGTAATGTCCCTGTAACATTTAGTTGTTTCTGTAACCTGGGTACATGAATGGGTGTGTGAGTTGTTGTGTGGGTGTGTAAGTGGATGTATGAGTGTGTATGTGAGTGTATCAGTGCATGTGTGTCTGGCTGTGTGGGTCTGTGAGTGGGTGTGTAAGTAGCTGTGTGGGTCTGTGAGTGGGTATGTGAGTGGCTGTATGGTATGTGTGAGTGGGTGTGTGAGTGTTTGTGTGGGTGTGTAAGTGGGTATGTGAGTGGGTGTGTGATTGCATGTGTGACTGGCTGTGTTGATCTGGGAATGGGTGTGTGAGTAGTTTTGTGGGTCTCTGAGTAGGTGTTTAAATGGCTGTACAGATGTGTGAGTGGAGTGTGCATGTGTGAATGCCTGTGTGAATGCCTCTGTGGGTCTGTGAGTGGGTGTGTGAGTGGTTCTCTGGGTCTCTAAGCAGGTGTGTGAGCAACTCTATGGCTGTGTGAGTTGGTGTGTGAGTGGTGTTCTGGGTCACTGAGTGGGTGTGTGAGTGGGTGTGTGGGTGGTTGTGTGGGTGTATGTTTAATTGGGCTCCAGATCCATGGATTTACACAGTGTGGGTCTGCGCTGAGAGGCGCCATGGATCTGTAAATCCTTGTGTGCCCCCCACAAATATTTTTGGACAATTTTGTGCCCTTGACGGGTCCCTCACAGACCCCTCCATTAGTCCCATGGCACAAGGATACCTCTATTCTGACTCTTATATCCTATTTACACTTTTTATACTCACCCCCCAGAAACCGTGTCCCGATTGACAAAAGTGGTAGTCACAACTTTTCTCTCAGGTTGCGGACATACAATCACGGCATTGCTGTTGCCATGTGGATCCGTGGATGCACAGTGGATGTCAGGAAGTAGGTATCGTGCACCTGCCTTGCCTACGACCCCCAGAATGGCCGAGATCCGGAGGGGGAGGAGTCGCGATCATAAAGGCGATGAAACGCACAGGTGACGCTGTGCGTCATTCCTGGAAGCAAGTCCATCGTCGATTCCCGACGTGGAAACGTCCTGGAATTGGTTTCCCGTCGCCGAGAGGAGACCTTGACCCGTCGGTCTCATCGCTGTTCGTCTAACGGGTCCGATTTTGCTCCGAAGCGGCCTGTCTGCTGCCTCAAGCCGGGCGGCCGAAGAACTTTCGGATGTCTCCCTCGTTGGATGTCAGTTAAGTGCACCACCCTCCCAAACGAGGGGAGGACTGTCCCAGTACCCTTTGCCTCGGCTCCGTCTCCACGGAGCAGACAAATATTGTATTGTGTGTTTTCACCTAGCTATCACAGCGGACTCCGAGACAGGAGCGCTGTGGGCTTTCCGTGGGGAACCCTGCCTGCAACTTGCCCCGTCCAGACCCCGCCCCAGGGTGAGTGGATGTGCGCAGGTCGTTCCATTGATGGATTGTATCATACAAGGTGCGGTGAGGTAACCGCTGTATAAAGACTAAAGCAACTACGACGATAAATGAGGAGACTGCTGGAACCATGTAGTGCACCGATTGATGACTATAACGAGGTGATCAAGATAGCCCTAGTGGATAGAGTTTCGTCCCTCCTGCCATCCTAAAGACTTTCCAGACCCTCCGCTGACTTTACTAGTACTTTAGGGAATCCCTCCTGTCACATCAAGGCAGACCTTTTCAGGGAGTTAGGCAACAGGGGGGGGCGTCTCCTGCCAAGGCTATTATCTCGTGCCATGTATGAATGTTTGGTGCATGGGTTTGGTTTTGGATTCCTTATCTGTAAGCGTATGACGCAATATTGTTGCAGACAATGTGAGAATCAGGACGGATAGACAATAGAAGTTGTCTCTTTCTCTAGTGAGAATTCATGAGAGTAGCATTTATCGGCCTATGTGTTTGTTTGTGTTTGTGTACTTTTCTTTACAGGTTCTACTCCCCGCTGTTCCCTTCCTTCCCTTCCCTCAATTGATCGCCCTAAACCTTCTGTGCCATTAGTGCAGGAGTTGGGGATGTCAAGAGGTGGATACCCTATAGCATCGCTCGAATCCTGAAGAGTGCTGGACTGGGGACGGAACGTAACAGTGGAGGAAATGCATTCCTAGATATAAATAAATCTTTTTTCTCTTTCTGGACCAAGATCTAGCTTTTTGCAAAATTTGGTGTAATTCCACTCAGCAGTTCAGGCTGTTGTCTTGTCAAAAATCCAAATGGGAAATTGCATGGGGAAAAAGCATTTTGAGAGCCCGTTTGGCGATTCCCCCCCAAACATTTCAAACAGCAGCTGAAGTGACTGGCCCACTAGTTTTGAAAATTTCCTGAAGATTCGTCAAATGGCGCCAAAGTTATTACAAAACAAAATATGTTTTTCCTATGGAAACAATGGCGTAACTATAACTACTAACTGGCAACCACCAGGTAGGGTTTCGCTTGTTACACAACTTCTACGAAAGGGTACAGAGCACTCACAGAATTTTCAGTCCTTTTGTTAAGCAGCAGATGCATTTCAGCATATTTGCCTTTCTCAATGCTCAAACTGCTAACCATGTAGCATAAAGCATTTGGTAGGTTTATATTGTACATCGGCTAATGTCATTGGCAGATCCTTAGCTAATGGGAAGGCTGCAACTCTTGTAATGTTTTTAATTTCGGCCCCCATGTCGTCCGGACATCATACTCAAACACTGATTTTACTTCTGGTATCCTAGGCTTAAATGCCACTTCTCAACCCACTGGGTTTCAGATTCCAGTTGTGATGCAAAACAGACACTGCTGGCCATACTATTTTGGCGCACTCTAACACTCTGTGTATTTTTCTTTACAGGTTCTACTCCCCGCTGTTCCCTTCCTTCCCTTCCCTCACTTGATCGCCCTAAACCTTCCGTGCCATTAGTGCAGGAGTTGGGGATGTCAAGAGGTGGATACCCTATAGCATCGCTCGAATCCTGAGGAGTGCTGGACTGGGGACAGAACGTAACAGAATTATGAACCCATGTATTAAGACTCCTCCCGGTTCGAGGGGTGCTGTTGGGAAGCTGTATGGAGGAGGTGTTGCAGGCATTAGCCGCAGTTCAGCAGGAACTGGCAGTCTCCAGGGTAGAAACAGCGGCATTACGCGAGAAGGTAGATAGGCTGTCTAGGAACCCCTTTACCGTAAGCACAGGGTCTCCCCCCATCCAGGTTACCGGGCCCCCCCCATTCCATTAGCCAACCCCGAAAGGTACACCGGGGACCCCCAGAAGATCCAGGTGTTTTTGACACAGATTTTGATGCATTTTTCTTGCAGGCCATCCTCCTCCCCGAACAATCACTCTAGGGTGACGTTTGCTATTTCCTACTTGGCTGGAGACGCCACCAACTGGGAGGTGCCGCTGGTCCGGAATAACGACCCGGTCTTATCCGATTGGGATGAGTTTAGGGCCGCTCTCGAAGGGGTATTCGATAGGCGCACAACTACATTCAGTGCGGACAGGGAGCTGTGAGAGCTAAAACAGGGGAGAAACAAATTGGTGACGTATTTGACCTCTTTTAACCGGCTGGTGGCTGAGGCAGCATGGCCAGAAGAAAAAAGGATGTCTCTCTTCTACCAAGGCCTATGTGACGATCTGAAAGACGTCATAGCCAGAATAGACCCCCAGCCCCGTACTTGCAACGACCTGGTCGGTCAGGCCTTGCGGCTGGATGGGAGCATCACAGATCGGGGCGGTGACAGGTTCCGTGGAGAGAGAGTCAGGAAAGAGGCAGCCGGTAGCGAACTGGCCCCAGAACCCATGGAGGTGGGGGCCATTCGGGCCCCTTTGTCACGTTCGGAACGAGAGAGCAGGAGAGCACAGGGGCTTTGTATGTATTGTGGGAATAAGGGACATTTCGTCTGTGAATGCCTCGCTCGACCGAAGAGACCAGGGGGGAACAACCAGAACCGAAAGTCCATAGCCATAGTCACGAGTCCTGAGGGGCACGCAGTAACTCCAGTTGCTCCCGAGACTAAGGAGGACAAACATTGGAGAATCCCTTCTCTGGCTACAACCCGACCAGGAAACACAGAAACACACATAGAGATGGCTATGTGGTTAGATAACGGCCATAGACAGTATCAGGTCAGGGCTATGTTGGATTCCGGGCCACAGGAAACTTCATAAATAGCGGGTTGGTGGAAATGCTAGACATAAGGAAGGTAGCTCGGGAGTTCCCCGAAGAGGTGTTGGCGGTTGACGGTAAACCACTTACCTTGGGACTACTCATCGAACAAACCGAGAACCTTAGACTGACAATCAGAATAGGAGAAGGGCGACACATAGAAACTTTGGCGCTGAACATCATAGAGGCCCCTCAGTACGAGGTTATCCTGGGTATGCCATGGTTTAGTCTTCACAATCCAACCATAGATTGGAGAGAGAAGACAGTGCTATTCCTGTCCGAGGAATGCCAGAAGCACCTTGTTCCGGGGTGGGGCTCTTGTGCAGCTGCTTTGGCCAACCCGTTAGTAGCGGCTACGGCAGTGGAAAAGAGGAGTGTTTGCCGAGAGAATACTCCACGTTTTCTGATGTATTCAGCAAATCCCAGGCTGAATCCCTTCCACCTCATAGGTCTTACTACTGCCAGATAGACCTGGTGGAGGGAGCCAACATACCCTCGTGTAGGGTCTACGCGCTCTCTGAACCAGAGACGAAACACCTCAGAGACTATCTGGACCATTTCCTGGACATTGGGTTTATCCGTCCTTTCCGTTCTCTGGCTGCGTCCCATTTGTTTTTTATAACTAAGGCCAATAGGGAATTGAGAGCTTGCTGTGATTACCGAATGCTGAACAAGAACACCGTTCGCAATCGGTATCCGCTGCCACTCATCCCCGTGTTATTGGATCAAGTACGCGAGGCTAAGATATATACGAGGCTAGACCTTAGAGGCGCTTATCATTTGGTGCGCATCCGCCAAGGGGACGAGTGGAAGACGGCTTTTAAGACCCGTTACGGTCTCTTTGAATATCTGGTAATGCCGTTCGGGTTGTGCAACGCCCCAGCGGCATTCCAGTACTTCTTAAACGATGTGCTGAAGGAATATGTAGACAGGACAGTAGTAGTCTACATAGACGATATATTGATCTATTCGGAGACTGTGAGCAGCCACAGGGAACATGTTAGACAGGTGTTGCGGGTTTTAAGGAAGCACCGATTGTTCTGCAAACTGAGAAAGTGTGAGTTTGGTGTGTCTGAAGCCGAGTTTTTGGGGGTGATCCTCCGTCCTGAGGGCCTCAGTATGGCAGAGCGAAAGATACAAGCAGTACAGGAGTGGCCGGTTCCAGGTAACGTGCGGGAAGTGCAGTGCTTCCTGGGCTTCGCCAACTATTACCGGCGCTTCATCCATGGATTCTCGCTAAAGGCCCTCCCGATCACCAGGCTACTCAGAAAGGGCGTGCCTTTCGAATGGAGCCCAGAAGCGGAACAGACCTTTGGGTACTTAAAAAGGGCTTTCACCTCAGCGCCAGTGTTGCGACACCCTCAGCTCGACACCCCTTTCATAGTAGAGGCAGACGCATCCAATGAGGTCATTGGGGCCATCCTGTCGCAACGAGACAAAGACACGGGGCAGCTCCATCCAGTGGCTTACCTCTCCAGGAAGCTTCTCCCAGCCAAACGGAACTATAATATCGCCGAAAAAGAGCTGCTGTCCATTAAGAAGGCGTTCCAGGTGTGGCGTCCCTATTTGTGGGGACCAAGGTTTCCAGTCACGGTATACTCCGATCATCGGAACCTCCAGTACCTAAAAACCGCCAGACGCCTATCCCCCAGACAGATGAGGTGGATGCTCTTCTTCGAGGAGTACAATTTTGTCATCACCTTCAGACCAGGAGCAGACAACCGTAAGGCGGATGCTCTGTCCAGGGTGTTGACCACAGAAGGGGGAGGAGGAGGCCCCGGAAAAGGCTATCATACCATCTGCCAAAGTTATCTTCGTGCTCAAGGCAGAGGACTACCTAGATAACATACGAAAAAACAGGAGCCCCGAAGCCTGGAACCGGTGGGCTGACCGTAAACCTGAGAGGCACCTCCGGCAGGGTCTGCCCTTTCAGCACCATCGTCTGTTTGTCCCTACACAGACCCTTCGGGAAAAGGCTTTTGCTTGGTGTCACGACTCTCCGTTAGCAGGGCATCCGGGCATACAAAAAACAACCCTACTGGTCAAAAGATACTTCTGGTGGGCCACGATGGTCCCGGACATAAAGGAATGGGTCACCAGATGTGAGGACTGCGCCAGGGGAAAAACGGACACGTCAAAGACTAGGGGACTGCCCTGTCCACTGCCCACGCCTCAGTCACCCTGGCAGAACATTAGCTTGGATTATATCACAGGAGTCCCGGTAGATCAAGGGTGTTCCGCCATCCCAGTGGTGGTGGATAGCCTAACAAAGATGGGACACTTCATTCCCTGCAAGAACCTGCCTACTGCTAGCCAAACAGCACAATTGTTGCTGCAACACGTGGTGCGGATCCATGGCATCCCTCAAGTCATTGTTTCAGATAGAGACCCCAGTTCATAGCAAGCTTCTGGAAGGGGTGGTGTCGTTCCCTGCGCATAGAGTCGGCGGTATCCACAAGCTTTTACCCCCAGACAGATGTACAAACGGAAAGGCTAAACCAAACTGTGAACAAATACCTGAGATGCTATGCCGAAGAGGCTCAGGAATCCTGGGTTTCCATGCTATGGATGGCCGAACTGTCATACAATAATGCGGCGCACAGCTCCATAGGCGTCTCTCCCTTTTCAGCCAATTACGGCTTCAGTGCCAGGATTCTACCGCTCACTCTACCCAGGAGGGCGAGCAATCAACCTTCGGTACAAGCACATATGCGATTGTTACGTAAGGGACATGCAAACGCGAGGAAACACTTGATACGGCCGAAACTGACATACAAAAGATGGGCTGATCGACATCGAGTAGAGGGACCTCTGTACCAGGAGGGGGACAAGGTGTGGTTGTCCACAAAGAACATACACTTCAAACTGTGGAGCATGTTCCATCCCAGATATATAGGCCCCTATCGAGTAGTGAAGAGGATCAATCCAGTGGCGTGCAAACTACGGCTTCCAGGCTCTCTTCTCATACACCCCGTCTTCCACTGCAGTCTCTTGAAACCAGCCAAGGGGGGGCTGAGGAGACCACCTCCGGCGGTGTCCTCGGCAGTGGGGCAGGAGTACGAGGTAAGACGCATAGTGGATTACAAGTATAGGGGCGTAAACCTTTAGTACTTGGTATCGTGGAAGGGATACATGGCGGAAGAGGATTCGTGGGAACCCAATAGTAATGTACATGCCCCGGCCAGGGTTCGTGCCTTCTACCGCCAGCACCCGAACAAACCGGGTTCTAGGAGGCGCTGGGCAGGGGGACCTACTGTCAGGAAGTAGGTATCGCGTGTATGCCTTGCCTACGACCCCCAGAATGCCCGAGATCCGGAGGGGGAGGAGTCACGATCATAAAGGCGACGAAACGCACAGGTGACGGTGTGCGTAATTCCTGGAAGCGAGTCCGTCGTCGATTCCCGACGTGGGAAACTTCCCGGAATTGGTTTCCCATCGCCGAGAGGAGACCTTGACCCGTCGGTCTCATCGCTGTTCGTCTGGCGGGTCCGATTTTGCTCCGAAGCGGCCTGTCTGCTGCCTGAAGCCGGGCAGCCAAAGAACTTTCGGATGTCTCCCTCGTTGGATGTCAGTTAAGTGCACCCCCCTCCCGAACGAGGGGAGGACTGTCCCAGTACCCTTTGCCCCGGCTCCGTCTCCAAGGAGCAGACAAATATTGTAGTGTGTGTTTTCACCTAGCTATCACAGCGGACTCCGAGACAGGAGCGCTGTGGGCTTTCCGTGGGGAACCCTGCCTGAAACTTGCCCCGTCCAGACCCCGCCCCAGGGTGAGTGAATGTGCGCAGGTCGTTCCATTGATGGATTGTATCATAAAAGGTGCGGTGAGGTAACATCTGTATAAAGACTAAAGCAACTACGACGATAAATGAGGAGACTGCTAGAACCATGTAGTGCACCGATTGATGGCTATAACGAGGTGATCAAGATAGCCCTAGTGGTTAGAGTGTCGCCCCTCCTGCCGTCCTAAAGACTTTCCAGACCCTCCGCTGACTTTACTAGTACTTTAGGGAATCCCTTCTGTCACATCAAGGCAGACCTTTTCAGGGAGTTAGGCAACAGGGGGGGGGGGCGTCTCCTGCCAAGGCCATGATCTCGTGCCACGTATGAATGTTTGGTGCATGGGTTTGGTTTTGGATTCCTTGTCTGTAAGCGTATGACGCAATATTGTTGCAGACAATGTGAGAATCAGGATGGATAGACAATAGAAGTTGTCTCTGGCTCTAGTGAGAATTCATGAGAGTAGCATTTATCGGCCTATGTGTTCGTTTGTGTTTGTGTATTTTTCTTTACAGGTTCTTCTCCCCGCTGTTCCCTTCCTTCCCTTCCCTCACTTGATCGCCCTAAACCTTCCGTGCCATTAGTGCAGGAGTTGGGGATGTCAAGAGGTGGATACCCTATAGCATCGCTCGAATCCTGAGGAGTGCTGGACTTGGGACGGAACATAACAGTGGAGGATATGTATCCCTAGATATACATAAATCTTTTTTCTCTTTCTGGACCAAGATCTAGCTTTTTGCAAAATTTAGTGTAATTCCATTCAGCAGTTCAGGCTGTTGTCGTGTCAATAATCCAAATGGGAAATTGCATGGGGAAAAAGCATTTTGGGAGCCCGTTTGGCGATTCCCCCCCAAACATTTCAGACAGCAGCTGAAGTGACTGGCCCACTAGTTTTGAAAATTTCCTGAAGATTCGTCAAACGGTGCCAAAGTTATTACAAAACAAAATATGTTTTTCCTATGGAAACAATGGCGTAACTATAACTACTAACTGGCAACCGCCAGGTAGGGATTCGCTTGTTACACAACTTCTACGAAAGGGTACAGAGCACTCACAGAATTTTCAGTCCTTTTGATAAGCAGCAGATGCGTTTCGGCATAATTGCCTTTCTCAATGCTCAAACTGCTAACCATGTAGCATAAAGCATTTGATAGGTTTATATTGTACATCGGCTAATGTCATTGGCAGATCCTTAGCTAATGGGAAGGCTGCAACTCTTGTAATGTTTTTATTGCGGCCCCCATGTCGTCCTGACATCATACTCAAACACTGATTTTACTTCTGGTATCCTAGGCTTAAATGCCACTTCTCAACCCACTGGGTTTCGGATTCCTGTTGTGATGCAAAACAGACACTGCTGGCCATACTATTTTGGCGCACTCTAACAAATCCCGGAATTAGCCACCACATCTTACCACATGCAGAACAACCAAATCTTGGTACCACAGTATACCTCTTGTCACGCCCACTGGATGGTAACCCAGGATGCATCGGCAGGTTTCCATACATCACTCGGCAACAATGAATTTGAATAATTCACAACCTCCATCGGTTGGCAAAAAGATCCTTCAGCAGCAGTTCAGTGGTATGGCAATAAAACCCATTTATGAAAGTCCCACCTCCAACCACCGAACGAAGGGCGAGTGCATCAATGTTAGCAAGGATAGGGTCTCGCCTGTTACACAACAACTTCTGAGAAAGAGTACGGAGCACTGACATGGTTTTCAGTCCATTTATTAGCAGCAGCAGAAGCATTTGGTCATAACTGCCTTTCTCAATGCTCAAACTGAGCATTTGGTAGGTTTAAATTGTACTTTGACTATCTTTATTGATAGATTCTTAGATAATGGGAAGGCTGCAACTCTTGTAATGTTTTCATTGCAGCCACCATGTTGTCCTGAAATCGTACTCGCACCACTGATTTTACATCTGGCCCCTAGGCTCAAATGCCACTTCTCGCCCCACTGAGTATCAGATGCCTATCGCGATGCAAAACAGACAATGCTGGCCCTACTATTTTGGTGCAGTACAACAAATTCTAGAATAGGCCACCACATCTCACCGCATGAGGGACAACCAAATCTCTGTACCTCAGTATACCCCTCGTCACGGCCACTGGATGAGAAACCAGGATGCGTCCACAGGCATCCGTACATCACAGGGCAACCATGATTTTGACTAATTCACGACCTCCTTGGTCGGCAGAAAGATCTTCATATATATATATATAGATATATATAAAATGGTGGATGGACAGAAGTTCTTCTAGATTAAATAAACAAGATATTCTCTGAGTTGTTAAGTAAGGACTTTTGATGAAGTCCCTTGGTAAGAAGGAAGCGCTCAGAATGTTTTGCCACAAAAGGGATTTGAGTAGCAATTTAAATTTGAAAGACTGATAAATATTAGTGATAAATCATTTTTGTCCCTTAATACATTTCTTTTTATTTTAAATACTTTTTACTGATTGTCTCCCCTTCCTGTACAGATCGCAATGCATCAGGTGTAAATCAGGTTTGCAAATACATGTGTCTAGTGTTTGTAAATACCCACGAAGTTATAACTGTGTGACTGTTCACTTCCTATTCTCAATCATTTGGAAGACCATCCTTTGGGAATGCTTACTGTTCCTATATATAAGTCCAAAACTGGGGTTCTGTCTTCAAAGGATTTTCTGGAAGTAGTTGGGACTGGTATTTACAGGGGAAGGATATGTATACCCACATTAAACATTTTGTGAATCATACCTGGATATTCAGGTGTAATTTCCATTTGCAACAGGTGTGCAGGACAACTAATCTTATAGACAAGATGTTGAATAGTTCCTTGATTGTATTGTGTGCACATGACAAGATACACAATATCATCTTTAGTTTTACTGTCATGACACTTTTACACCTTTTTCTTCCTTCCTCCATTATGCATAATGTGTACATGCATAACTGTCCAACTTCTATAAATATATATTTGCAATAAGCTGTGCTCCCTATAGAGGTACAGCTGTCTATTAATGGTTCTTAATTTCACTTTGATAGAGTTTATGAAGCCCCCTAACACTAATGCTAAACCAGGTCAAAATGAAATGAAACATCTTGAGTATTTTTCTAACTGCATATGAATTTTATATCTATTTTGCAAGCCTTTTGAAACATTTCTGTATTTTATCTTTATTTGAACTCTTTCTGTTTTTTCTCTTGCAATTCCTGGATTCTCCAAAAACATTTATCATTTTGCTTGAGGCTGTGCATGGTTTCAATGGGCTCTGCTAACGCAGATGTGCTTGGCTTATGCATTTGTAAAACGCAGCGCATCATACCATGCACTGAATGGTGAAATAAGTTGGTATACTGTTTTCTCTGTGATGAAGGCCTTAACAACTAGTTGTAACAAAGTCTCAGAGTCTGATTCACAAATAAAAGTAGTAAATCTGCATGTGTAGATTAACAACGGCATGTTAGTGTAAATTTACTACTTTCTCAGGTTGACAGAAACCTCCACGATACCATGTATGCTGTGACAGGAGCTAGTTTCCATGTGTATTCATGCATATGTCTGGGAAAGGCATATGGCTTTCCCATCCTAATTAAATACCCACAGGGGAAATAGGATCCCCTGTGCAAATGTACACTTTTTAGGTCTCGCCTGAGACAGCGCCTTAGCGCTGCTCTGGCGAGACTTATAGTAAGCACTTTTGGAAGTGCAAACGAGTGCTTTCAGGCCGCCAACTACTGTGCATGTGACCCGGGCGCGCGCACCATTTGGCAGCCTGAAAGCACTCGTAGTCTTTCACTTTCGCGGCGGCTCGGCCGCTTTGATGTTTTATCGCGATTGCGATCACTTTCAGTTCCGCGCCGCTTGTTTACTTTGCTGCTGGCATTTCCACATCTGGCAGGTTCCTGCACTTACCCGACCCTGTTTATTTAATTATGTTTAATTTATTCATAATTAAATTACACTTAAATGATGCAGCCCACGCCAAGGCTCGAACCCTGTTTTCCTGCTCCAAAGTCAGCAGCGTTATTTGTTGAGCCACCACCTCGCACCGTTTGATGTAATTGGTTTCAGATGCTACATTTGTCCATCTCAACTGTGTTTTTTTTAAATTGTATCTGTCTCCCCCTCCATGTGTATTATTTTTTTAATTTGACTCTCCCCACCCCGAGATCGCTTTTATCTTTTAATACTTAAATAATGCAGCCCATGCCGAGGCTCGAACCCTGTTCTCCAGCTCCTCTGTGAACATCATCAGTGACGAGCCCAGTGAAGAGGCCTCCGCCTCCCACTACGAAATCCAACCGCTGTGACAGGCATCACTTGCAAGTAAGTGTTTCACTTTCTGTTTAATATTTGGACAGTTCCTTCGATGCCCCTTGTTTAACATTATATCTGTTTAACTGCAGGGCACGCCATTTTCATTTTGTGTGCCGGCTGTTTGGCCGATGCTACAGGGAGGGGGCAGGGCACAGGGGCCAATCTCTTCAGAGCAACAGAGCTGCACCTAGTCAGAACGTGTGGCAATTGATGTTTGACTTCCTGTAGGCATGCTTTCCTCGGCTGCCACTGTAGTAACACACATTTACAATGCAGTAGGTCTCGTGTTTGCCAGACTTTGAGCTATTGGCATTTTAAATGACAATTAATAAAAGCCACTGTCATTTACAATGCCAATAGGTCAAACTCTCGGAAATGCAAAACCTATTGCATTGCAAATGCTTGTTTTGTATTAGTTGTTCAGGGTGTTGTAAACCTGTGTACTTTTAATACTTGCTCATTGGGCGTAATCAAGTTTCAGGCTTCTTGAGATGTACATACTTTGCCATGCTCGACTGGATGATGAAATGCCATTTAAATAGGGATCTTCTGAGCATTAAAAACATTTGATTTAATAACGTTCTTTAGGCTCCAATGTGAATAGCATTTATATAGCATGGAAAGTCCCGGAAACACAATGGAAAGTTACTATGAGCCCAAAAAAGTCTACAAAATCCGATCTCAAGGTGTGGGAAATAGAGGTGCCAAAAGTAAAACAAAAGGTGTCACTGTACAGACCTACTTCTGTTCTTGTTGTAATAGCAGGTCCGCCAGGCACACAGAGCGTAAACAGGGCAGGCACTTGTATCAAGTGCCTGGGAAAGCATCACACGGGGGTAAAACTGGAAATTCGGGCTCCGGGCTTCGAGGCCAATGAAAACGGGCGCCCTGGGAAGGAGTCTGCTGACATTCGGACGCCTCAGTCGTTATATAGTATGCATATGGAAGCTGCAGAGCTTGGTCAGCTTTGATCCAGTGCTTAATTTGAGTAGGTGGTTTCTTTTGTTCAGCGCCAGCACTTAATTGTCAGCACAGGCTGTAATGATAGTCCACCACATGGCAGAGTCAGTCAAACGTCAGGAAAAAAATAAAAGATGCGCTCCTTTTATTCCACAAAACATTGTAAGGCCTTCAAGACAGGCATACTATATAGAATGTAAAGGGGTCTTCATCTGTATAGTCGAGGAGATTACAGGACATTCTCCTAATGCAAAACAGATGTTTGTGCCTGGCGCGAATCTGCATCATGGTGAGGGATAAGCTCACAAGAGCTATGTGAATGTGTATGGCGTCATCATTAAACACAAGATAATATTTTTGAATTATTTAACAGAACTAAAATGATTCACGTTATTATCTTTTGGTTGACAATGATCCAACTTCGATGACAGGATATATGTTAATCTTACGAGACTTTTGTTTAGTTATCCTTAACTATTTATTTATTTTCCTTTTACCCCTTACTTCAGCAGTGACCTACAGTTTGTTTTACAAGCTTAGTATCCTGCTGTGTGCTGATTTGCATCTCACAGATGCTGCAGAACAAAAGATTACGATCTTTACTACAAGGCTTATTGGAACTGAATTAGCTTGTCCTGGTTTTCTTTCGCAAGTGGCGAAACGTGCTAATGTTTCACACTATAGCAGACTTGCAGTCTCCTTTTTTTCCTAAACAAATGCCAGTACATTACAATATATGAATACACTTACGAAACCAACGTGTAAGCAAATATATTTTAAAAGAAAGTTTAAAGCGTATTACAAAGAAAACCATTATTGATTTTTAACGGTGCAACTTTTATTTGTGTGTAGCTTTAAGCACGTAGCTACAGTTGCTTTTTAAGTGGGTAATTTGTAAGAAAAAACAATTGCCTGTGTATTCATCATTTAGCAACTTTACACAATAAATGCAGCTTTACACACAAGTGGTCAAGATGCACTGTCATGGCGCTTCCCTTCTTTTGTTTACACTTTTGGGCATATTCCTGGGCACAAAAACAAAATGCCCACCGGATGCGTTCTTGTCTTGCATCACCTGTGCTGTTTTTATCAATTTCGAAGGCAGTCTAGCAGCTAGGGCAACCGCCGTTACAAAATAGGTTTCTATATGAGACTTGTGTACATTATAATAATGTACCCGAAATCGTGAGCATGTAAGACGAAAAATGTTTATAGAATCATTACACTTCCCAGCCTTGGTGCAACACTATCAAACGATATTCAAATTCCTAGTGCTGCTAAATGGGCAGGCGCCTTTCCATCCATCTCCTGCAGCCCATATGGTCTTTGGGGTCCCCAAATCAATTCCGTAGATAAACCATTAATATCACTTAGTGTCTACACAGTGGGCAAGTAGAAGAACAAGCATTTACAATGCAATAGGTCGCGCAGTTACGCGGGTTTAAGCTGTTGCATTGTAAATCACAATGCCTTTTATTTATGTTTTAATAAGCAAAACAAAAAAAGGCATTGTCATTTACAGTACCAATAGCTCAAACTCGCGTAATTGCGAGACCTATTGCATTGCAAATGCTTGTTTTCTTTTGAACCCGCAGAGTAAACAGTTCTACCCATGGAGCAACTCCTTACTCCTCATTCAAATAAAATCTGGGGATGTTGCATTTCCCTTTTCACTCTGGAAAGGGATTCACAGCAGTGTTGTGCTTAAGTAAAAACTCAACCCTTTCCAGACTGTAAAGGATAATAAGAGGAGTTTGTGAATGCCCACAAGTATAGTTGTTAGTGGACGTTTCCAAACTTCTTATGATAATCACACCTCGAAACACAAATATTCCCATCCTGTTAGCGGGATTTTCAGGTGCAAAGATTTATGAACTCATGATGAAGAACTCTGGACTTCTAAATGAGCTTACAGTTGCTAGGAATAATTGTGTGACTTCATGGCACACACTACTGAATATACCTTTCTGCATTGGTCCCACGATGAATAAGTGTATTTTCATAAATAGATTCACTCATAATTGCAAGGAATCATATTGAGCGAACATTGGTAGTCACATTAAGTGACATTATCACCATTCTAAAGTTTGATACTGAAGAAAACCTCAGAGGGAAGAGATTGAAACAATTTAATTACAATTGTCTCATTGATGATCGAACAAAGCAAAAATATATTACTTACGTCTTATGCTACATCTTATACTCAAAGAATGACATCAAGTTACATTTATTGTGTGAGGAAAGGACACTTCAGAGGGAGGAATCTAGGGGTGTTTGTTGCAAACCAATTGCACAATTCTCTAATTGGCAGGGCGGATGAAATAGGCTCCTTTTAAATACGTTTTATAGTTTACAAATACATTACATCATATAGCTTAATAATTTTAGTATCTTAGTTCAAGATTTGTGGATCTGGCACTAGAGAAGATCTTTTGCTTTTACCAAACATATGTATGTAATATAGTCACAGGGTCTTTCAGACATCCCTTCTCATCCATTGGAACGTTGTTGTGCCACTTACATTTTCCCTCTGCCCACTTCAGCATGCAGCAATAGATGACCCCACTTTAGCTATTGGGTAACTTCCCTGTGAATGACGACATTCTTCTCTTTAATGGGAAACACATCCACCCACCAAACAGTTCCCTTCAGGGCCATGGAGTACTAAGACAATCTTTTTTTTTTTAGCAAAAAATGTTATGTTTTAGCCAATATTTTCTTTTTTATATTGGCGAAAGTCAGCATCTCGCCCAAAAATAAAGTTTTACAAAAACCATGACAAAACAAGCACATACAAAGCTAAATGGTTTGCAGCCAACACCAGACCTTTTAGTTTTGGCAAATCTTGTTTTCCTATTTTTATACCATAATTTAAAAAAACGAGCATATATTCAAATTTCTCATGGCCTGTAGACAATTTTACAGAAACCTAACAACGGATGCAATAATTTCTGATTCACTTTGATCGTATGTTGTTTGGGCCTGATGATTGGTTAAATTATTCATGTTTGTTATTGTTTTATGGTGGGAGAATTTCACTACTAAGGGAAAAGTTTTGATATTTCTTGACTCACTGCTCATTTCTTTATAATTTCACGCTGTGGTTTACGACTCTTTTCTTTTGCATGCTTTCTACTTAAAATCCTATTTAAGATTGTGGAATTAAAAAAAATGCAAGTTTAAATGTAAAACAAGTTCTACACATCCATTCATCGCATTTGTGTCATAATTTAATGATAGATATTGACTATTTAATCAAATGTTTTAGGGCCCTAATTAATGTGTATGGTGGTGCATTTTAGCCATCAAGATATCCAATCGTAATTGCAGATTAATAAGAATTGTTAAAGAGTAGGTGAAATCAGAAGTGAGGTTGGCATTAAAGAACACACGTCGAGTTTCCACAAAATGAATGCGAGCTGTAACAGCGACCTGATTTTTGCATTTTTGTCCTCATCTACATCCTTTGAAGAAGAAGCAATCACTCTGTCCTTCATTTCCAGCTAAAACAACTGATTGCATTTGCCGTTTCCATGGAAACCCACACAAAGGAGCTCTGCATCCCCGAAGTAACCAGCAACAGATGCCGCTTTGACCCTAGCAACTTCCTGGAAACAAACATTTGTCAAAATAAAAAAGAAAGATTAATGTTGGGGCATTGCGGTATACTCGAGAAAGAACTGCACACAACGAGATATTTTACGTTGTCGCTTTTAATTGTTGTCAAATGTGTGCTGGAAATGGAAAAAACGGGAAACAAATTTGTTAAGATTTGAAAGCGAGTTGTTGATAATGTGATCAATATTTAGCCTAACTACTGGCCAATATAACGCAGTCATTTTGTAAGGTTCAATGATTAAAAAAAAAGTGCTTTAATATTTAGTGCAGCAATATTTTCCATGCATTGATTGGACAATTCCGTGTGATGTAATAATATGAGATTTATCAGCACTCTTTAGTGTGTGGAGTGGCCATGGCTCAGGTGAGGCGGTGCCTCGTGTGTATCACGCTGTCCTGTCCCCAATGATAACACATAGAATATTACTCTCTGCACGTGTTATACCATGCTGCTCTCTCATAGGCATTTGTTTCAAAGGTGAAGCAGTCAGATTGAACACTACGAATCAATGGGAACTCTCCCCTGAACTCCGCTGATAACATGCACTGTAGTAACAGTAGTATTAATGCGTAAAAGTGTGTTTATTATTACACTGGCTCCAAACACCATATTTATTTCTTAGACCATATTTATTGTCTCTGGCGTGGCATAAACATGTAAGGTGACCTCAAAAAACAAAAGTTAAAGTGAATTTATGGTTACGAAAATAAACAACAAACACTGAAATTGAGCTGTGCGAAATTCATGCAATTTGCCTCTGCTTAATTACTGCGAATCTCACATAATTACACAAAGTGGCATTCTTGTGGGATTTTGCCAATTTTATATAAGAAGTGTAACAGAGAATTGGATTATGCCGGCGTATTTGATATTTTACTCAGGCCTAGCTATGATTACATAAGCAAGCCATAACTCATGCACCGCCACGCGCTAATCATGACTGCAGACAAGACATCACTAATAGCATCTCAAATTACATCATCGATGACACATTAGACATTACCAATGGCATAATCAATTACATCATTGTTGTGTACATTTATGACTTTACAATATTGTACCAAAATGGCATCATTACACACACGGCATAGTTTCATCAATGTATTTCCCTTCAGGGGACCAAAAATAGTACTATATTTGTAAACTATGTTGTTGTCATCCACACATACATTGGTGGAGTACATTGCTTCAAGTTTTGCACACATCCAAGCTTCTAACTCCATGATAGGCCCCGCTGATATCTTTTGAGAATATCTTGCACCGATTTGAAGACTCTAAAAATGAAGCGGGCATATCCTTAATCCACAGTTAGTATTCAATCCTCTCTACATGCAGTGATTTTATTGATGATGTCATTGTTCATGTGAGATGTGTTCTCATCAATAATGCTATTTGAGATCTTACCAGTAATATCATTGACCATTTTGTTTTAGATGTGAGGTCATGAAGAGAGTATGGTGGGGACATGAGCTGTAGTTTGCGTCCGTAACAATATCTGGCTATGTTTTTTAACCATAACTTCACCTTAACTCCGGTTTTTACAGTGATTTTTCTTTTAGGTTTTCTTAAATATAAGTTAAGGTGTTATGACGAGTTAAAACTATAACTTACCCTTAGTGGAAGTTTTTAAGTGAGGTTTCGTTTTTTTTATAATATGCTACATGCATTTCCTAAACAACGAACTCTTGCTATGCACAGCCGCCTTTGACCAAACTCTTTCCCCAATCCCTATGTAAACAACCCTCACTTTGGACAGCCTTCAGCCACACACACACACACACACAGATAGTTGCCACAGGGCCTATCCTACAGCCAGGCCTTTCACCCAAACTCTCATGCTCCCAGCCACTAATGCACAGAGCCTCTGGCCGTGTGCATGAATGCCTGGAAGCCACACCTTGACTGTGAACAGATGGGCAGCAAACGTCTAGTGTGCCCACCCCGCCCACTGAGCATGAGGGTTTGCCAAATGGCCTGATCTTTGGCCAGCTGCATCATCTACAAACCCATCATGACCAGTACCCTCCAGTAGCTCTTGCCACATCCACTGCCAGGGCACCATCAGACTAGAGATGCAGAATAACAATAAACAAGGCAAAAGGCCTCCTTCATTTTTTAACCCAGGATCTGGAATGATGTTGCCATGTCCAGCAGGACCACACTAATTCCATTTTAATTGAAGAAAGAGCTAAAGATACACCTCTTCAAAGAACATTATATCACAAAGTTACAGTTCACTTCTACTCTGAAAACACAGCTTCTCCTCCAATCACTCACTGACTGTGATTGTGTCCTTAGCCATATACTCCACTATCTTTTGGCTACGTTAGAGGTATGCAAATAAAATATGCATGCATGTATACAAGATTTGGGGGGGAGAGATATGGCCCCTAAAAAATTAATAAACACCTATATTTGTTGAGTGTCTGTGATACTGCAGTTCTGATTTGTGGGCCCAAAATTAGATCCACAAATGTGTATACAATTTCATTTGCACTTTGTGAATGATGAAAAAACAAATCACTGTGTGACTCTAGACTGAGCGACGTGGACATGGGGTGGGTGCGGCACAGGTACCCAGATTCTGCTGCATGTGGTCAAAGACTGTGTGCAGCTGGATCAATTGTACTGCCATAGGTCATGAGTAGGATCGGGTGACAGCCCATGGGGTGCTATGTGCAGGGCCTTCGACTGTGTGCTTTTGGAGCTTGACATGAATGGATGCGTCAAACCTCACTACACAGGGCCTCTCACTGTGTGCTTTAGGCAATGGGCATGCAGAGGGATTGGGCTCATGGCTTGACTAAATGCCATGCAATGCAGGAAATCCTGCTATGCCAAGCCAATGGATGGGCACAATGTTGAATTGGTGCATAGGAGGTTGATGTAGTAAATCACCAAAAAAACTAAAAAACTTTGTTAAAAGAAAGCTGGTTTTCTTTGCCCATTAACATATAATTGAACAAACATCAGAAATAACCTTTAAAAAACGCAAGTAAAATGATGATATGGTTATGATTTTTTTTTAAATCCCCTGAAATTGCCCCTATGTGGGGAGATACACAAACCATGCATCGCACAACTACCAGGAAAACTGGAACATGCCCCCAAGTTGGCCACTCATTACCTCATAGTATTTATTCTAAGAAATAACATGACTTTGTAACACAACACAATTTCATAAAATAGGAAACCAAATCCATTAAGAAATAATATTGCATCTAATGAAATGACATTGATAATATAAATAGTAAGGATGGAATGTCATGTTACCAGTGATGTCACTGATGTATGTATTTTTAGAGGTCACCTGTCACTTCTTTTGTGAGAACATGAGCAGCCCATTTGTGGGGAGAGAAGTTATGTTTTTCATAGTTAGAATCCAGTGACTTGGCCATGTTGCCATGGCACAGATTCACAGACTTTAGATGCTTTCCTGCTGCATATATCTACATGGCGTCAATTAACAAAACGATAGATACTCCACTGATTGGACCTATTTTAAATCTGAAAAAACACACCTTCCAAATACAGTGCTAACCTCAAATTTCGAACGACCCTTTATTATTTACTGTAGACTTAAAGAAGGTGCTTTTTTGGTATCACAGAATGTGATCTTTCTATTAAAATATACAATTGTAGACAAAGAAAGACCTTCTTCTAGAAAGAGAAATAAAGCTCCTCCTTAATAACTTTTTTTGCGTTAAGGAACAATGAAAGGATTAACTTCAAACATTATTTGCCCATCTCTGATCACTCTAGCTAAACTTTATATAACTATGCGCAGGCCAGCTGGAATTGTTATGGCAGGGTTTTGCAGCTTTGTCAAACAGTGGCAAAGTAATAGTCAAAATAAAACACGCTTTTCTTTATGTAAAGCGAAATCTAAACATAACCACAGCAGCACTGGGGGCCCGATTCACAGAACTAACTTAAGACAAAATCCTAAACTTACTACCATTTTGGTATTCACAGAAGGCACTTACTCATTTTGGTATTCACAGAAGTTAGGAGTCCTAACTTTAGGACTCCTAAATGCCTTCTGTGAATACCGAAAGTCTTAAAATTAGGATTTTTCTCAGTTTACTAGTAGTATAGTTAGGCTTCCTAACTTAAGGACTCCTAAATGCCTTCTGTGAATACCGAAAGTCTTAAAATTAGGATTTTTCTCAATTTAGTAGTAGTAAAGTTAGGACTCCTAACTTTAGGACTCCTAAATGCCTTCTGTGAATACCGAAAGTCTTAAAATTAGGATTTTTCTCAGTTTAGTAGTAGTATAGTTAGGACCCCTATCTTTAGGACTCCTAAATGCCTTCTGTGAATACCGAAAGTCTTAAAATTAGGATTTTTCTCAATTTAGTAGTAGTAAAGTTAGGACTCTTAACTTTAGGACTCCTAAATGCCTTCTGTGAATACCAAAAGCCTTAAAATTAGGATTTTTCTCAATTTAGGAGTAGTAAAGTTAGGACTCCTAACTTTAGGACTCCTAAACTGAGAAAAATCCTAACTTTAAGACTTTCGGTATTCACAGAAGGCATTTAGGAGTCCTAAGGTTAGGACTCCTAACTTCTGTGAATACCAAAATGGTAGTAAGTTTAGGATTTTGTCTTAAGATAGTTCTGTGAATCGGGCCCTGGGCCTTTAATACATAAAAAACTTTATTTTTGATTTTGTCTCCTCCTTTTGATGAACCAATGTAACTTGAACAGACTCTAATTAAACATGCTTGGCCAAAAGAGGGTACGATCATTGAAACGCCTGGCGCTCCTATGAAGACAATCGAGAGGAAAATCTTGCCTGATGCACGTCCTTTGCAACATCGTTCCATAGTTTATTTTTCTATTATCCGCTTTTTAATGTAGTGCATTGCATCCTCAATGGATGGAATGGTTCTAAGAGCATTACAGCTCTTTTGCCAGTGGCTGGTCATTAATGTCATTTTTCTAGTTTGAACTTTTATCGATACATTTTTTCTCTTTATTCACCCTTCATCATGTATTAAAGTTCATCTCTACCATCACAATATTGAAACTGAAAACTTCCTTTTCAATATTTTTTTAAAAGAAGTAAACACAATTTGTCCACTTTTTTTGTTGTAAATAGCATGTTACTATTGTGATCTACTATTAAAAAAACTCCTGATCTGTCTTCCCAGATCATGGCGTCCCATAGCATATATTTTCCAATGGGTGAGGGAACCAGGAAGTGATTCCAATACCCGGTGGCCAATTTCAAAGTCGGCATCCTAGTCGGTGTCTGACACGAGGATGCCAATGACTGTGTCTCTGTCAAATACAGAGCTGGGTCCACACGCCGAGAACCTCAGAGCCACGGGAGGGCTATTTTCCAAAGCAAGGGAGTAGCCTTGGAGTAGTAAGTAGTGTAGCTGATTTTACCTATCAGACGGACACTCTCAAAACCCCGTTGACTTATAATGATGATCATAGTTTTCCCACATTTCTCATTTTTGCAATTCAACACAGAATGTCACTAAAGGCGTCCCTTCCTCACGTTTGGACTCATGAAGTCTTATTTGGCTTTTTACATGTATGTTCCTCTTTATTTGATATACACCAGACTAATGAGTATTACCAGCTATCATTAGCAAACATATTCAAGTGTGTATGTCTTTGTATGTGCCTCTTTTAATGTTTTACATCACTTAAGTAGCACTAAAAATGTTCACATAATCAAGAGAAATATATATCACTTTTTCCACTATGGTGATGTGTTTTATATAGACATATTTATGTTACATGGCCAAAAACCATGGCAGACTCACTTTCCCTTCATATATCATTTCAGATCTTGCAGGCATAATGCTGAATCGGTAGTGTATGTATATGTATTTTTATTTTTCCATGTATGCTGTGATGTTTCAATTAAGTGTTGACAGGAGTGATATCAGGGAGTAGCAATCCTTGGTCCCGAAGAATAGCCTTGGGGTAGGGCTCAAAATATGTAGACCGCAGAAACTCACGAACATACGTTCATTAGTTTCTGCTTTCCCCAGTTTTTAACCATACAGGATAGAGGTACGAATAAAATAATTTTCCTACTAACCAGGTATTTTTAATTTTTCACGTAAATACCACCCACTCCTAATTTTTCACTTCATTATTTATAGTTAAAACCAAAAAGTTCCCTGTTAGAGTCGGGGATCTCTGGTTGGCGCAAGGTTGCCCTTGTGTCAAGCAGGAACCCTCTCCTCCACGTCAGGGCGCAGGATAACCCCTCGCGAATGACCCTTGCTCACCCTCTAGGTGCGTGGCGTGAGCAGCCAAGGCGATTCCTCAGGCGTTGTTGGTTAAGCACTTACAATCATACACACAGTAAATACATTAATCCCCCCAGAAACGGACACCAGACTTGGATATATATAAAAATACGTTGCTTTATGTAAAAATAAGGTATATATATCTCAGCAGACTTATCACAAGACCAATAACATTTTCGCTAGGCCACCAGGTTGTAAAGCAGGCAAATGTTCTTTGTTCGTAGCTTCATTACTTGTAGTTCCAGTACTCACAGAGATCGGTTCCTGCGAACGGGGAAATAAGGCGTTGCGGGCCCCGAGCCCGATACTGGACTTCTTTCGTGATTAGGAGAGTCGGCACAGGTCGGTGCGACTCTCAACTTCGGGAAGTGTTCTTGGGTCCTCAATCAGCAGGTGTGGGCAAGTAGGCAGGCGCGGCCCGCGACCCTTTGGCACGGCGGTGCAGGAGGGTCTCCACAGCGGGGGCGGCGCGGCCTGAGATGTCCGGGGATAGCGAAGCGGGGTCACAGGGCACAGTCAGTGCAGCTGGATGACCCGGCGTAGATCACAGTCGTCGGACGGCTTCCGGCAGGAGGGGTGATAGCGCGTTCAGCGCACTCCAATGGCAGGCGGTGACAGGGATGCAGGCGGCCTGGCCCGGGAACAGAGAGCGGCTCCGGACGGAGCGGGGCTCTCACGGGTTGGAGGCAGGCGAGCTTCTGAGTGTCACGGCCCTAGGAGGGGCGATGAGGGGCGCAGTCTCTTTTCCAGCGGGATGCACACACGGCTCGAATTGGAGGACGAGCAAGAAGCACAGAGAACCCACTGTTCCTGGGGTTCAGTTCAGGGGGCAAGCTCAGATCAAGCCCTTGGAGAATGTTCAAGCACAAAGTAGCAAAGTCTTTTCAGTAAGTCTCTTCCTCTCCTTTCTCAGCAAGGCAAGCAGCAGGCCAGCTCCTCCAGCGTCTTCTTCTCCTTCTAGTCGGGCAGAGGTTCTTTGTGGTAAACAGGATTCTGATTTCTTAGGAGCCAGGCTCCTACTTTTATACCATGATTCTTTTGTTCTTTAGCGCCAGGGGGCCTAGGCCTGGCTCAGTCCAGTTCTGGAGCACTTTGTTATGGTGACTCTGCTCTTTCCTTTCAGCAGCAGGGCAGAGACACCAGCCGCCCCACAGGGGGTGGCGCCGGCTTTGTGGTGGCAGAGCACAGGTCTATTCAAGAGTCAAGGTGTACTCCTCCCACCCATCCAGGTGTAATCTCTCTACCCACCACCTGGCAGCCAACCTGTCTCTGGGGATTCCCCAACCCTGCTCCTTACTGTTGCTGGGCAGAACACACACACATACAGCAGAGGCGGACTGAGATGGTCAGGTCAGTAAATACTAACTTTCTAAAAGTAGTATTTACAAACCCAGGATATTAAAATAAACTTGACTACAAGAAGTATTTTATCATCCTGAGTTCAGGCATACTAAACTTGACACTTCTACCATGCTCTCTGAGTCCACTGGGGTCACAGCGTTGGCGTGATCCCAGCAGCCCATTCTGGCCTATGGAGAGCAGGTAGCCTTCAATAGTGAAAAACGACAAGGGCTGTAATTCACTACTAAGACATGCCACACACACCAGGGCATGTCTTACCTTATGCCTACAATGCACCCTGCCCTTGGGCCTACCAGAGGGGTGGCTAATATGTAGGTAAGGGAAGGTTTAGGGACTGGCAAGTGGGGGCACTTGCGCAGTCAGCGCGACGGTCCCGGACCGCGCACAGGGTCTGCGGTGGCAGACCCTAGACACATTTTACAAGGCCGCTTCCGTGGGTGGCGCAACCAGCGCTGCAAGCCCACCAGCAGCATTGGCATTCACAAGCCCTGGCACCCCTGGTGCACTTTACTGGGGACTGACAGTGAATCCAATAACCCAATCATGGACATCAATTACAGGTACACCTTACCTAGGGAGCACTTGCACTGCGGCACGGATTAGCCGTGGCGCAGTGCCCTGAGCGGACAACACCAGCAAAACAATCGAGGCACACCATCAAAAAGTGGAAGGGAAACTCACGCCAAGGTGCCAGGTCTAACACGTGTCCCCTCCAGCTGAAATGTGGGGAGAACTACCCTTGCCCAGGGGGTTCCTCGTCACTAAGGCGGAAATACCTGGACAGACCGTCAGCGTTGGCGTGATCTGTACCAGGACGGTGTTCCACCGTAAAGTCCATACCCTGTAGGGAGATGGACCACCTCAACAGCTTCGGGTTTTCACCCCTCATTTGCATCAACCATCTGAGGGGCCTGTGGTCCGTCGGAACCCGGAAGTGAGACCCAAACAAGTAGGGTCTTAGCTTCTTCAGCGTCCAGACCACAGCAAATGCTTCTCGCTCAATTGCACTCCACCTACTTTCCCGTGGAAGTAACCTCCTACTGATGAAGGCTACGGGTTGGTCCCAGCCCTCCTCAGTCATCTGTGAAAGAACAGCCCCTACACCATGCTCTGAAGCGTCTGTCTGTACTAGGAATTCCTTGGAGAAGTCAGGGGCCAAGAGCACGGGCGCCGTGCACATGGCAGTCTTCAGGGTGTCGAAAGCTTTCTGACAGGTGTCAGTCCAAATCACGTTCCTGGGCTGCTTCTTCGAAGTCAGCTCTGTCAAGGGGGCAACGATCGTTCCATAGCCCTTGACAAACCTCCTGTAGTACCCAGTGAGCCCCAGGAAGGCCCTCACTGCGGTCTGCGTCTTGGGGGGTTCCCAAGCCAGGATGGTCTCAATTTTGGGTTGCAAGGGTGCCACCTTGCCACTCCCCACTTGGTGTCCCAAGTACACCACGGAACCCTGCCCGATCTGGCACTTGCTTGCCTTGATCGTGAGGCCTGCTCGGCGCAGCGCCATCAACACTTCCCAGAGGTGGCGCAGGTGTTCAGGCCAGGTGGCACTGAACACTGCGATGTCATCCAGGTAGGCGGCACTGAACGCATCCAGCCCAACCAGAACCTGGTTGACCAACCTCTGAAAGGTGGCAGGGGCATTCTTCATCCCAAATGGCATGACTCGGAACTGGAAGTGCCCATCTGGTGTAGAGAATGCTGACCTCTCTTTGGCCCCATCGGTCAAGGCGATCTGCCAGTACCCAGACGTTAAATCAAACGTACTGAGGAACCGGGCAGCCCCCAGCCGATCAATGAGCTCATCAGCTCTGGGGATGGGGTGCGCGTCAGTCTTCGTGACTGAATTGAGTCCTCTGTAGTCCACACAGAACCGGAGTTCAGGTGTGGCTCCCGGCGCAGCAGCCTTTGGGACCAAGACCACGGGGCTGGACCAAGGACTGCTGGAGGACTCAACCACCCCTAGCGCAAGCATTTTGGAGACCTCCTCCTTAATGCAAGCTCTGACCCTGTCAGTTACCCTGTAAGCCTTGTGCTTCACAGGTAAGCTGTCTCCTGTGTCCACATCATGGACGCACCAATCTGTGACACCAGGAACCAGGGAGAATCGGTCGGAAAATTGTCCCAGCAAGTGGCGGCAATCTTCCTGTTGTTCGGGCGTCAGGGTGGGTGAGAGGTTAACTCCATCCACTGACCCATCTTTCTCAGAGGCCACTAAGAGGTCAGGAAGAGGCTCGGTCTCCTCTTCCATTCCATCATCAGTGGCCAGCAGCATGCCCACTTCGGTCCTCTCTAAGTGGGGCTTAAGGCGGTTAACATGTAGGACCCTCAAAGGGTTCCTGGGAGTCTGCATGTCCACCAAGTAGGTGATAGGACTTTTGCGCTCCACAACCTCAAATGGACCTGTCCACTTATCCTGAAGTGCACAAGGCTCCACTGGGGCCAAGACCCACACCTTTTGTCCAGGTTGAAGCTCTACCAGAGTGGCATTCCGGTCGTACCACCGCTTCATCTCCTCCTGGCTGGCTTCCAGATTTGCCTCAGCAAGTTGCCTGAAACGCCGAGTCTGGTTTCGGAAGGCCAGCATGTAACTATATACATTCTGGGGAGGTTTCCTGGGAGATTGCTCCCAGCCTTCCTTCACCAAACTCAGAGGTCCTCTTACCGGGTGACCATACAGAAGCTCAAAGGGGCTGAATCCTAGAGACTTCTGTGGCACCTCTCGGTAAGCGAAGAGCAGGCATGGCAAGAGGACGTCCCACTTACGCCTCATTGGACCGTCCAGGCCCATGATCATGCCTTTGAGGGTTCGGTTGAATCTCTCAACCAACCCATTTCCTTGGGGATGGTAAGGAGTGGTGAACTTGTAAGTTACCCCACACTCCTTCCACAGGGATTTCATATACGTGGATATGAAATTGGTCCCCCTGTCGCTCACCACCTCTAGAGGGAATCCCACTCGGGAGAAAATTCCCATCAGTGCCCGTCCCACCACGGGGGCCGTCACTGTCCTCAGAGGGATGGCTTCAGGGTACCGGGTGGCATGGTCCACCAAGACCAGGATGAACCTGTTGCCCAGGGCTGTCTTGGGATCCAGAGGCCCCACAATATCAATACCCACTCGTTGGAATGGCGTACCGACCACAGGGAAAGGTTGCAGAGGAGCCTTGTGCTTCCCTCCGCTCTTACCACTTGCCTGGCAAGTCTGACAGGTTCTGCAGTAGGAATCTGAATTCTTATGCATTTGGGGCCAGTAAAAGTGGGTGACAAGCCTGTCATAGGTCTTGTCCATCCCCAAATGTCCTGCTAACGGCACATCATGAGCCAGCCCCAGTAGGAAGGTTCTGAACTTCTGGGGTACCACCAGCACACGGGCTGACCCAGGTTCAGCAGCCTTAGGCTCGGAATACAGGAGGTCACTCTCCCAGTACACGTAGTGTGTTTTGGCCTGAACACCATTGGCCTGGTCTGCAGCCTGTTGCCGCATACCCACGAGAGAAGGGCATTCTTTCTGCTCCCTGCAGAATTCCTCCCTGGAGGGACCTCCTTCTTGCTGCCAATGGGTCAGCTCAGGCAGGTCTCCCAGTTCGGCAATCTGTTCCCCGGTAGGCTCCAGAGCATCCCCCTCAGGGTCTACTTCCTCCTGGGCCGTGGGAACTTCGGGGGCCGGTTTCCCGCGCCTCCTGCGCCTTCTCCCTAAGGCCGGTTCCTGGACCTCTCCCTCAGGCTCCAGGACCCTCTCAACACCCCTACTGGCTGCCATGGACCGGGTGGTCACGCACGCCCAGTCGGGTAGACCCACCATCCTCAGATGCGTGGTCTTCTCCACCTTTTCCCAAGGGGAGCTCTCCAGGTCGTTCCCTAGCAGACAGTCTACAGGCATGTCAGTTCTCACAGCGACTTGTAGAGTACCAGAGACCTCCCCCCACTCAAAGGGAACTTGAGCCATTGGACAACGACTCTCTATGTTGTCAGCATTGACAACCCTACAGTAGGCATTGGGTACAATCTGCTCTTGAGACACCAGGTGTTGCCTCACCGAGGTCACGCTGGCTCCTGTATCTCTAAGAGCCTCAACCTTCTTTCCATTGATGGTCACTACTTGCCCATATTTCTTAGTGTTAGAGGGCAAGTAAGTTTCGGGGACCATCTCACTGTCTCCTAGCGAGACTAGGGTCATCTGCCCGGGACCCCCACCCTCCTGGACTGCTACCTCCTCCCCAAAGTTAACACTAGCTACTTGCCGGGGTGGAGCACCAGTGGGTGCGGTCTTACCAAACAGGCGACACTTAGGATCAGATGCAATGTGACCCGGGTCACCACACCTATAACAATTGAAGGGCCCCTTTGGAACAGGTCTACCTGTCGGGGCCCCGTTCTGCTGCGGGGGTGGGGGAGGCTGAGAACCCTTCTGCTGGTTCCCTTGGGGATTACTTTGGGGGCCTTTTTGGAACCCTTTCTGTTTACCCCTGTCCCCCCCACTCTTCTGCTGGGGACCCTGCCCACCTTTGGCGGAGTCTCCCACTTGACCCTTGTGGACCCTGGTGCTGAGCCAGCGGTCCGCCTCCTCAGCAAGCTTCCTCGGGTTGGACAGCTTGCTATCAATCAGGTGCTGGCGTAGCTCAGGAAAACATTGACTGGACAAGTGCTCCCATGCAATTAAATCAAGCAGCCCTTGATAATCATTCACTTTGCTACCCTTCACCCAACCATCCAGTGCTCTGCAGAAAAAGGTTACATACTCCACATACGTACTCTCAGGGATCTTCTTAGTCTCCCTGAACCTCTGTCTATATAGCTCCGGAGTTAACCCATACCTGGTCATTAAAGCTTCCTTCATATGGGGGTATGAGGTTTGGAGATCTAAGGGTAAATCTAACAGTGTGTCACGCCCTTCAGCAAGGAACCTTCCCCACAACCCCGCTCCCCAGTCTTTCTCAGGGACCCGGTGTGAGGACATGGCCACCTCGTAGGCCCTAAACCACTGCCCTATGTCATCCTTTCTAAAATACTCCTTTACTACATCTTTGGGAATGTACACCTTGGACTCTACCTGCACTGGTGGAGTGCTGCCACCAGAAGGAGCGGTGTCCAAACTTTTCGCCTTCAGCTCCAACTCCTTCAATCTGATATCATGATCCATTTGGCGTTGTTGTGCCTCCAGGGCCAACTTCTGCTTTTCCATTTCCATCTGTCCTGCCAACTTTGCCATCTCCATTGCATGCGCCCTGTCTGCTGCCCTGTCTGCCAGCTCCTCTGGCGACCGGACTCTGCTGGGTTCCTCAAGGTTGTCGGGTGGAACGATGTCCCCCGCATTCCGTGGGTCTCGTGACTCCCTCCAGGCCCTCAGCGCCTTGGCGTACTGGGTTCTACTCTTGAATCCAGCATGGGGAACTCGGAATTTTACACTGTAGCCTTTCAATTGCTCTATCGTGTAGCCTTCCAGTCTCTCCCAATCCACCTCATCTATTCCGGAAATCACAGAGAGTGCTCTTCCAGCGGAGAGTGAGCCAGGCATGGTTGCAGTAATGGCAGATGTCTCAACAAAGTTCAAAAATGAAAAACCTGTGGCTGCGTTATTTGGTCTGCTCTCACTATCTGGTGATTAATAATTCACTGTATGCAAATTACAAGTGCAAATCCGAAATCCCACCCGCTGCCAACAATGTTAGAGTCGGGGATCTCTGGTTGGCGCAAGGTTGCCCTTGTGTCAAGCAGGAACCCTCTCCTCCACGTCAGGGCGCAGGATAACCCCTCGCGAATGACCCTTGCTCACCCTCTAGGTGCGTGGCGTGAGCAGCCAAGGCGATTCCTCAGGCGTTGTTGGTTAAGCACTTACAATCATACACACAGTAAATACATTAATCCCCCCAGAAACGGACACCAGACTTGGATATATATAAAAATACGTTGCTTTATGTAAAAATAAGGTATATATATCTCAGCAGACTTATCACAAGACCAATAACGTTTTCGCTAGGCCACCAGGTTGTAAAGCAGGCAAATGTTCTTTGTTCGTAGCTTCATTACTTGTAGTTCCAGTACTCACAGAGATCGGTTCCTGCGAACGGGGAAATAAGGCGTTGCGGGCCCCGAGCCCGATACTGGACTTCTTTCGTGATTAGGAGAGTCGGCACAGGTCGGTGCGACTCTCAACTTCGGGAAGTGTTCTTGGGTCCTCAATCAGCAGGTGTGGGCAAGTAGGCAGGCGCGGCCCGCGACCCTTTGGCACGGCGGTGCAGGAGGGTCTCCACAGCGGGGGCGGCGCGGCCTGAGATGTCCGGGGATAGCGAAGCGGGGTCACAGGGCACAGTCAGTGCAGCTGGATGACCCGGCGTAGATCACAGTCGTCGGACGGCTTCCGGCAGGAGGGGTGATAGCGCGTTCAGCGCACTCCAATGGCAGGCGGTGACAGGGATGCAGGCGGCCTGGCCCGGGAACAGAGAGCGGCTCCGGACGGAGCGGGGCTCTCACGGGTTGGAGGCAGGCGAGCTTCTGAGTGTCACGGCCCTAGGAGGGGCGATGAGGGGCGCAGTCTCTTTTCCAGCGGGATGCACACACGGCTCGAATTGGAGGACGAGCAAGAAGCACAGAGAACCCACTGTTCCTGGGGTTCAGTTCAGGGGGCAAGCTCAGATCAAGCCCTTGGAGAATGTTCAAGCACAAAGTAGCAAAGTCTTTTCAGTAAGTCTCTTCCTCTCCTTTCTCAGCAAGGCAAGCAGCAGGCCAGCTCCTCCAGCGTCTTCTTCTCCTTCTAGTCGGGCAGAGGTTCTTTGTGGTAAACAGGATTCTGATTTCTTAGGAGCCAGGCTCCTACTTTTATACCATGATTCTTTTGTTCTTTAGCGCCAGGGGGCCTAGGCCTGGCTCAGTCCAGTTCTGGAGCACTTTGTTATGGTGACTCTGCTCTTTCCTTTCAGCAGCAGGGCAGAGACACCAGCCGCCCCACAGGGGGTGGCGCCGGCTTTGTGGTGGCAGAGCACAGGTCTATTCAAGAGTCAAGGTGTACTCCTCCCACCCATCCAGGTGTAATCTCTCTACCCACCACCTGGCAGCCAACCTGTCTCTGGGGATTCCCCAACCCTGCTCCTTACTGTTGCTGGGCAGAACACACACACATACAGCAGAGGCGGACTGAGATGGTCAGGTCAGTAAATACTAACTTTCTAAAAGTAGTATTTACAAACCCAGGATATTAAAATAAACTTGACTACAAGAAGTATTTTATCATCCTGAGTTCAGGCATACTAAACTTGACACTTCTACCATGCTCTCTGAGTCCACTGGGGTCACAGCGTTGGCGTGATCCCAGCAGCCCATTCTGGCCTATGGAGAGCAGGTAGCCTTCAATAGTGAAAAACGACAAGGGCTGTAATTCACTACTAAGACATGCCACACACACCAGGGCATGTCTTACCTTATGCCTACAATGCACCCTGCCCTTGGGCCTACCAGAGGGGTGGCTAATATGTAGGTAAGGGAAGGTTTAGGGACTGGCAAGTGGGGGCACTTGCACAGTCAGCGCGACGGTCCCGGACCGCGCACAGGGTCTGCGGTGGCAGACCCTAGACACATTTTACAAGGCCGCTTCCGTGGGTGGCGCAACCAGCGCTGCAAGCCCACCAGCAGCATTGGCATTCACAAGCCCTGGCACCCCTGGTGCACTTTACTGGGGACTGACAGTGAATCCAATAACCCAATCATGGACATCAATTACAGGTACACCTTACCTAGGGAGCACTTGCACTGCGGCACGGATTAGCCGTGGCGCAGTGCCCTGAGCGGACAACACCAGCAAAACAATCGAGGCACACCATCAAAAAGTGGAAGGGAAACTCACGCCAAGGTGCCAGGTCTAACACGTGTCCCCTCCAGCTGAAATGTGGGGAGAACTACCCTTGCCCAGGGGGTTCCTCGTCACTGAGGCGGAAATACCTGGACAGACCGTCAGCGTTGGCGTGATCTGTACCAGGACGGTGTTCCACCGTAAAGTCCATACCCTGTAGGGAGATGGACCACCTCAACAGCTTCGGGTTTTCACCCCTCATTTGCATCAACCATCTGAGGGGCCTGTGGTCCGTCGGAACCCGGAAGTGAGACCCAAACAAGTAGGGTCTTAGCTTCTTCAGCGCCCAGACCACAGCAAATGCTTCTCGCTCAATTGCACTCCACCTACTTTCCCGTGGAAGTAACCTCCTACTGATGAAGGCTACGGGTTGGTCCCAGCCCTCCTCAGTCATCTGTGAAAGAACAGCCCCTACACCATGCTCTGAAGCGTCTGTCTGTACTAGGAATTCCTTGGAGAAGTCAGGGGCCAAGAGCACGGGCGCCGTGCACATGGCAGTCTTCAGGGTGTCGAAAGCTTTCTGACAGGTGTCAGTCCAAATCACGTTCCTGGGCTGCTTCTTCGAAGTCAGCTCTGTCAAGGGGGCAACGATCGTTCCATAGCCCTTGACAAACCTCCTGTAGTACCCAGTGAGCCCCAGGAAGGCCCTCACTGCGGTCTGCGTCTTGGGGGGTTCCCAAGCCAGGATGGTCTCAATTTTGGGTTGCAAGGGTGCCACCTTGCCACTCCCCACTTGGTGTCCCAAGTACACCACGGAACCCTGCCCGATCTGGCACTTGCTTGCCTTGATCGTGAGGCCTGCTCGGCGCAGCGCCATCAACACTTCCCAGAGGTGGCGCAGGTGTTCAGGCCAGGTGGCACTGAACACTGCGATGTCATCCAGGTAGGCGGCACTGAACGCATCCAGCCCAACCAGAACCTGGTTGACCAACCTCTGAAAGGTGGCAGGGGCATTCTTCATCCCAAATGGCATGACTCGGAACTGGAAGTGCCCATCTGGTGTAGAGAATGCTGACCTCTCTTTGGCCCCATCGGTCAAGGCGATCTGCCAGTACCCAGACGTTAAATCAAACGTACTGAGGAACCGGGCAGCCCCCAGCCGATCAATGAGCTCATCAGCTCTGGGGATGGGGTGCGCGTCAGTCTTCGTGACTGAATTGAGTCCTCTGTAGTCCACACAGAACCGGAGTTCAGGTGTGGCTCCCGGCGCAGCAGCCTTTGGGACCAAGACCACGGGGCTGGACCAAGGACTGCTGGAGGACTCAACCACCCCTAGCGCAAGCATTTTGGAGACCTCCTCCTTAATGCAAGCTCTGACCCTGTCAGTTACCCTGTAAGCCTTGTGCTTCACAGGTAAGCTGTCTCCTGTGTCCACATCATGGACGCACCAATCTGTGACACCAGGAACCAGGGAGAATCGGTCGGAAAATTGTCCCAGCAAGTGGCGGCAATCTTCCTGTTGTTCGGGCGTCAGGGTGGGTGAGAGGTTAACTCCATCCACTGACCCATCTTTCTCAGAGGCCACTAAGAGGTCAGGAAGAGGCTCGGTCTCCTCTTCCATTCCATCATCAGTGGCCAGCAGCATGCCCACTTCGGTCCTCTCTAAGTGGGGCTTAAGGCGGTTAACATGTAGGACCCTCAAAGGGTTCCTGGGAGTCTGCATGTCCACCAAGTAGGTGATAGGACTTTTGCGCTCCACAACCTCAAATGGACCTGTCCACTTATCCTGAAGTGCACAAGGCTCCACTGGGGCCAAGACCCACACCTTTTGTCCAGGTTGAAGCTCTACCAGAGTGGCATTCCGGTCGTACCACCGCTTCATCTCCTCCTGGCTGGCTTCCAGATTTGCCTCAGCAAGTTGCCTGAAACGCCGAGTCTGGTTTCGGAAGGCCAGCATGTAACTATATACATTCTGGGGAGGTTTCCTGGGAGATTGCTCCCAGCCTTCCTTCACCAAACTCAGAGGTCCTCTTACCGGGTGACCATACAGAAGCTCAAAGGGGCTGAATCCTAGAGACTTCTGTGGCACCTCTCGGTAAGCGAAGAGCAGGCATGGCAAGAGGACGTCCCACTTACGCCTCATTGGACCGTCCAGGCCCATGATCATGCCTTTGAGGGTTCGGTTGAATCTCTCAACCAACCCATTTCCTTGGGGATGGTAAGGAGTGGTGAACTTGTAAGTTACCCCACACTCCTTCCACAGGGATTTCATATACGTGGATATGAAATTGGTCCCCCTGTCGCTCACCACCTCTAGAGGGAATCCCACTCGGGAGAAAATTCCCATCAGTGCCCGTCCCACCACGGGGGCCGTCACTGTCCTCAGAGGGATGGCTTCAGGGTACCGGGTGGCATGGTCCACCAAGACCAGGATGAACCTGTTGCCCAGGGCTGTCTTGGGATCCAGAGGCCCCACAATATCAATACCCACTCGTTGGAATGGCGTACCGACCACAGGGAAAGGTTGCAGAGGAGCCTTGTGCTTCCCTCCGCTCTTACCACTTGCCTGGCAAGTCTGACAGGTTCTGCAGTAGGAATCTGAATTCTTATGCATTTGGGGCCAGTAAAAGTGGGTGACAAGCCTGTCATAGGTCTTGTCCATCCCCAAATGTCCTGCTAACGGCACATCATGAGCCAGCCCCAGTAGGAAGGTTCTGAACTTCTGGGGTACCACCAGCACACAGGCTGACCCAGGTTCAGCAGCCTTAGGCTCGGAATACAGGAGGTCACTCTCCCAGTACACGTAGTGTGTTTTGGCCTGAACACCATTGGCCTGGTCTGCAGCCTGTTGCCGCATACCCACGAGAGAAGGGCATTCTTTCTGCTCCCTGCAGAATTCCTCCCTGGAGGGACCTCCTTCTTGCTGCCAATGGGTCAGCTCAGGCAGGTCTCCCAGTTCGGCAATCTGTTCCCCGGTAGGCTCCAGAGCATCCCCCTCAGGGTCTACTTCCTCCTGGGCCGTGGGAACTTCGGGGGCCGGTTTCCCGCGCCTCCTGCGCCTTCTCCCTAAGGCCGGTTCCTGGACCTCTCCCTCAGGCTCCAGGACCCTCTCAACACCCCTACTGGCTGCCATGGACCGGGTGGTCACGCACGCCCAGTCGGGTAGACCCACCATCCTCAGATGCGTGGTCTTCTCCACCTTTTCCCAAGGGGAGCTCTCCAGGTCGTTCCCTAGCAGACAGTCTACAGGCATGTCAGTTCTCACAGCGACTTGTAGAGTACCAGAGACCTCCCCCCACTCAAAGGGAACTTGAGCCATTGGACAACGACTCTCTATGTTGTCAGCATTGACAACCCTACAGTAGGCATTGGGTACAATCTGCTCTTGAGACACCAGGTGTTGCCTCACCGAGGTCACGCTGGCTCCTGTATCTCTAAGAGCCTCAACCTTCTTTCCATTGATGGTCACTACTTGCCCATATTTCTTAGTGTTAGAGGGCAAGTAAGTTTCGGGGACCATCTCACTGTCTCCTAGCGAGACTAGGGTCATCTGCCCGGGACCCCCACCCTCCTGGACTGCTACCTCCTCCCCAAAGTTAACACTAGCTACTTGCTGGGGTGGAGCACCAGTGGGTGCGGTCTTACCAAACAGGCGACACTTAGGATCAGAGGCAATGTGACCCGGGTCACCACACCTATAACAATTGAAGGGCCCCTTTGGAACAGGTCTACCTGTCGGGGCCCCGTTCTGCTGCGGGGGTGGGGGAGGCTGAGAACCCTTCTGCTGGTTCCCTTGGGGATTACTTTGGGGGCCTTTTTGGAACCCTTTCTGTTTACCCCTGTCCCCCCCACTCTTCTGCTGGGGACCCTGCCCACCTTTGGCGGAGTCTCCCACTTGACCCTTGTGGACCCTGGTGCTGAGCCAGCGGTCCGCCTCCTCAGCAAGCTTCCTCGGGTTGGACAGCTTGCTATCAATCAGGTGCTGGCGTAGCTCAGGAAAACATTGACTGGACAAGTGCTCCCATGCAATTAAATCAAGCAGCCCTTGATAATCATTCACTTTGCTACCCTTCACCCAACCATCCAGTGCTCTGCAGAAAAAGGTTACATACTCCACATACGTACTCTCAGGGATCTTCTTAGTCTCCCTGAACCTCTGTCTATATAGCTCCGGAGTTAACCCATACCTGGTCATTAAAGCTTCCTTCATATGGGGGTATGAGGTTTGGAGATCTAAGGGTAAATCTAACAGTGTGTCACGCCCTTCAGCAAGGAACCTTCCCCACAACCCCGCTCCCCAGTCTTTCTCAGGGACCCGGTGTGAGGACATGGCCACCTCGTAGGCCCTAAACCACTGCCCTATGTCATCCTTTCTAAAATACTCCTTTACTACATCTTTGGGAATGTACACCTTGGACTCTACCTGCACTGGTGGAGTGCTGCCACCAGAAGGAGCGGTGTCCAAACTTTTCGCCTTCAGCTCCAACTCCTTCAATCTGATATCATGATCCATTTGGCGTTGTTGTGCCTCCAGGGCCAACTTCTGCTTTTCCATTTCCATCTGTCCTGCCAACTTTGCCATCTCCATTGCATGCGCCCTGTCTGCTGCCCTGTCTGCCAGCTCCTCTGGCGACCGGACTCTGCTGGGTTCCTCAAGGTTGTCGGGTGGAACGATGTCCCCCGCATTCCGTGGGTCTCGTGACTCCCTCCAGGCCCTCAGCGCCTTGGCGTACTGGGTTCTCCTCTTGAATCCAGCATGGGGAACTCGGAATTTTACACTGTAGCCTTTCAATTGCTCTATCGTGTAGCCTTCCAGTCTCTCCCAATCCACCTCATCTATTCCGGAAATCACAGAGAGTGCTCTTCCAGCGGAGAGTGAGCCAGGCATGGTTGCAGTAATGGCAGATGTCTCAACAAAGTTCAAAAATGAAAAACCTGTGGCTGCGTTATTTGGTCTGCTCTCACTATCTGGTGATTAATAATTCACTGTATGCAAATTACAAGTGCAAATCCGAAATCCCACCCGCTGCCAACAATGTTAGAGTCGGGGATCTCTGGTTGGCGCAAGGTTGCCCTTGTGTCAAGCAGGAACCCTCTCCTCCACGTCAGGGCGCAGGATAACCCCTCGCGAATGACCCTTGCTCACCCTCTAGGTGCGTGGCGTGAGCAGCCAAGGCGATTCCTCAGGCGTTGTTGGTTAAGCACTTACAATCATACACACAGTAAATACATTAATCCCCCCAGAAACGGACACCAGACTTGGATATATATAAAAATACGTTGCTTTATGTAAAAATAAGGTATATATATCTCAGCAGACTTATCACAAGACCAATAACGTTTTCGCTAGGCCACCAGGTTGTAAAGCAGGCAAATGTTCTTTGTTCGTAGCTTCATTACTTGTAGTTCCAGTACTCACAGAGATCGGTTCCTGCGAACGGGGAAATAAGGCGTTGCGGGCCCCGAGCCCGATACTGGACTTCTTTCGTGATTAGGAGAGTCGGCACAGGTCGGTGCGACTCTCAACTTCGGGAAGTGTTCTTGGGTCCTCAATCAACAGGTGTGGGCAAGTAGGCAGGCGCGGCCCGCGACCCTTTGGCACGGCGGTGCAGGAGGGTCTCCACAGCGGGGGCGGCGCGGCCTGAGATGTCCGGGGATAGCGAAGCGGGGTCACAGGGCACAGTCAGTGCAGCTGGATGACCCGGCGTAGATCACAGTCGTCGGACGGCTTCCGGCAGGAGGGGTGATAGCGCGTTCAGCGCACTCCAATGGCAGGCGGTGACAGGGATGCAGGCGGCCTGGCCCGGGAACAGAGAGCGGCTCCGGACGGAGCGGGGCTCTCACGGGTTGGAGGCAGGCGAGCTTCTGAGTGTCACGGCCCTAGGAGGGGCGATGAGGGGCGCAGTCTCTTTTCCAGCGGGATGCACACACGGCTCGAATTGGAGGACGAGCAAGAAGCACAGAGAACCCACTGTTCCTGGGGTTCAGTTCAGGGGGCAAGCTCAGATCAAGCCCTTGGAGAATGTTCAAGCACAAAGTAGCAAAGTCTTTTCAGTAAGTCTCTTCCTCTCCTTTCTCAGCAAGGCAAGCAGCAGGCCAGCTCCTCCAGCGTCTTCTTCTCCTTCTAGTCGGGCAGAGGTTCTTTGTGGTAAACAGGATTCTGATTTCTTAGGAGCCAGGCTCCTACTTTTATACCATGATTCTTTTGTTCTTTAGCGCCAGGGGGCCTAGGCCTGGCTCAGTCCAGTTCTGGAGCACTTTGTTATGGTGACTCTGCTCTTTCCTTTCAGCAGCAGGGCAGAGACATCAGCCGCCCCACAGGGGGTGGCGCCGGCTTTGTGGTGGCAGAGCACAGGTCTATTCAAGAGTCAAGGTGTACTCCTCCCACCCATCCAGGTGTAATCTCTCTACCCACCACCTGGCAGCCAACCTGTCTCTGGGGATTCCCCAACCCTGCTCCTTACTGTTGCTGGGCAGAACACACACACATACAGCAGAGGCGGACTGAGATGGTCAGGTCAGTAAATACTAACTTTCTAAAAGTAGTATTTACAAACCCAGGATATTAAAATAAACTTGACTACAAGAAGTATTTTATCATCCTGAGTTCAGGCATACTAAACTTGACACTTCTACCATGCTCTCTGAGTCCACTGGGGTCACAGCGTTGGCGTGATCCCAGCAGCCCATTCTGGCCTATGGAGAGCAGGTAGCCTTCAATAGTGAAAAACGACAAGGGCTGTAATTCACTACTAAGACATGCCACACACACCAGGGCATGTCTTACCTTATGCCTACAATGCACCCTGCCCTTGGGCCTACCAGAGGGGTGGCTAATATGTAGGTAAGGGAAGGTTTAGGGACTGGCAAGTGGGGGCACTTGCGCAGTCAGCGCGACGGTCCCGGACCGCGCACAGGGTCTGCGGTGGCAGACCCTAGACACATTTTACAAGGCCGCTTCCGTGGGTGGCGCAACCAGCGCTGCAAGCCCACCAGCAGCATTGGCATTCACAAGCCCTGGCACCCCTGGTGCACTTTACTGGGGACTGACAGTGAATCCAATAACCCAATCATGGACATCAATTACAGGTACACCTTACCTAGGGAGCACTTGCACTGCGGCACGGATTAGCCGTGGCGCAGTGCCCTGAGCGGACAACACCAGCAAAACAATCGAGGCACACCATCAAAAAGTGGAAGGGAAACTCACGCCAAGGTGCCAGGTCTAACATTCCCCCACGCAACCCGTAGGTCGTAGCACGTCACGCTCTGCAGCAGAACTGGAAGAACCCCATGTTGAAGCATGCCACCAAGCGGAATCCCTGGTGGGTGAGGGCTATTTAAAGAAAACTGACTGTTTTCATAATTACAACTGAAGTGAAAAGATAATCCTGAAAGATGGATGACCGTGTCAAGTGCCATGAAGAGATCATGAAGGATCAGGGTGACAGACGAGTCCTGTTGCACAATACAACATATATTGTCAATGGCTGCCAATAGAGCTGTTTCAGCACTGAGGGCATCCCAAAAAACACGAATGAGATGGGTCTAAGAGATTGTTCTTTTCCAAGAAGGATGAAAGCGTGTTTACTAGTCTTTCAACACTTTCACTGAGAAAGAGAAACAAGAGATTGGACTATAGTTAGACAGGACCCCATGAACACAAAGGGCTTTTAAGCAGGGGGATGACATTGCCGTGCTTCCATGCATAAGTATTTCCGCCAAGGTCAGCAAGAGGTTAAAGAGGGTGGTGAAAGCAGGACCCATGGTACTGGGGCAAAAAGAGAAAATGTGATGCGGGCAAAGGCCGTCTGGTGAGCAGGAGCTAATAGCACACATCATACTGTTAATGAGGTCAAGGTCTAGGGATGCAAAGGTAGGGAGCAAAGCTTTGTTGGATGCAGCTAAGTGTGGGTTTATGAAAAGAATAGGAGTCAGTGGCGTGGCTCAGACTCAATCTTAGAAAAGATGGTGTTGATTTTATATACAAAGAAACACAATAGCTTAGAAAAGAGATCCTGGGAAGGTAAAGTAGTTTGAGTCCATGCAGTGGAAGAGGAGAAGCCTTTGACAATGGAATAGAGTTCCCAGTCAGAGTTAGAACTATTTTTATACAATCAATCAAAAAGTTGTATTGTGTTCGACGTATATGTCTGTGATAGTTTTTCAGGGAGACTTTATAGGTGTTTCTGTCAATACCAGAGTGCATGCATCTCCAGGTGTGACCTAATGCTTTGCAGTGTCTTTTAAGTTCACTAAGGGCACCCATGTACAAATTCTTGGAGTCTGCTAGTGATTAAGAAAGGTTTCATGGGGACAGTTGAATCAAGAAACTGTGTGATCCAACTGCTGAGAGAATCAACTGCTGAAGTGATGTTCATTTTTAGGATAGGAGGATGCACGCTAGTGCCTCTTCCAGTGTCATGTTAGAGATCCATCTCCAGGCTCTTGGTATGATTGCCATCGTCAACTCATCAATATGGCTATGGGTAAGGGATCTTTAAATTTAACAGATAATGATTGGCCCATGTGACAGGAAGAGGAAGAGAGAGATTGATGTTCTCAAAATTGGAGAAGAGAGGTTCCAGTGTGCGCCTCACTAGATGTGTAGGACCAGAAACAATTTGACGAGGCCAAGGGTGTTTAAATCGGCGAGGAGAATATAACAATCTTGGGGCCTGATTCACAAAGGGCCTCTGCACTTGTGGCGGAGGCCACGCCGTGGTTGAGGAGTCTCCACACTCTGGGCGGAATTGCTGCAATGAAAATTCTCTGATTTTGGGGATTCCGCCAAGACTTCCCCATGACCAAGGGGCCCTTTGGGAATTAGGTCCTTGGTTTTTAAGGCCATCGAGGTGTTAGTTAAAACCACCAAGAATGATCACATTTGGGTATTTAAGAGCATTAGGAGTGATCAGTTCCATGAGTTTGAAACCAAAATATTTCATGGAGCCAGGAGGCAGATATATAAACGCACTGCAAATAGTTTGGAAGGTGCCTAAGGAAAATTTAGAAATGTTGTATTCGATCCAGCCAATTGAATCAGCAACTAGTGTAAGTGATTGCAGTCTGACAGATTATGGCAACTCTGCCTCCAGTTTTAAAACAACTATCCAGTCTGTAAATTGCTGTTTCCAGGAGAAATGGCAACAGCAATGTGGGGGTTAGTGGAAGCAGGAAGTCACATTTCGGTAAGTATAAAGACATCAAGGGAGCAGGAGTCAATAATGTCCCAGATCTCGATTTGGTATCTGGGTAGGGACTGAGCATTGATATAAAGGCAGGTCTGACGAAGGCCTGCGAGGGCTAGGGATCTAAGGTTGGTGGGTCAGACTGTGATGTCCATCTATAGCTTGAGAGATTCCATATGCTTTAGGGCTTTGTGAGGCACATCTGTTCCTGGTGTTGTATTTGGAATGGGACAGTAGAACGTACACTTGTTTCTGAGGAAGAGGTGATACAGCAGGAGGATGAAGTGAGGTGGGATTTGAGGTTAGGTAAGAATGTAGCAAAATAGACTAGACTTACTTTGGACGGGGGCTGGTGGAGAACCAGTGTTACTGGCGATAGGTGACCTCGGGGCACCCAGGTGTGAATGAGAGCAGACAGGCTTGCGTTTTGTGTGCCTTTGGCGCACCAGTGGTGGCTTATGCTCCTCCCCTCTCAGGGTGCTATTTGTTGATGCCCCATAAAATGCAGAGGAGATGCCTCAGTGGGAACAAAGCACATTTCCGCCCACGGTGTCAGAAGAAGTTAAACAAGAAAATAGGGCTAACAAACAATATTACCAGCTAAAAATCAAATAAATGACTAAAAAAATAAAAATAAGAGTTGCCAGGCAGCCTCTTCAAGGATATACAAGGAAAACAAGATGTAGCCGCACAAGATCTAAAAACGATCTAAAATATACACTGGTCTGAAAGGGCCAGGCAGCCCTTAGCCATGGGGGCTGAGGCATACAATGAAATAAAAAAGGAAGGCATTGGATTGAACAAGGACAAAGACCACACAGTGGATGCACGGTACCAACCCATAACAAAGAAGCCACTCTTGAGCTCATCATCGCAAAACCGGGATCAGTAAACATGATAGACATCACACCAACAGACTGGTTTAGACAACCACCAAAATATTTTCAATGTATCCACACAAGAAACTAAAATAAAAGGCCAAATGAGAAAGGAAAAATCCTGGATGAGGGATTACATCCGTGTAGACAGAACTGAATTAGTGGGTCTGTGCCAAACCGCCTTGACACTGCAGACTGACCAAACATTGGTTCTAAAACTGACGCAACTCTACAATAGCAACATGACCAACATAGTTCAGAAGGTTGCTCCGGTATGTCTATAAAGGCAAAAGAAAAAAATGTCAGTACCGTGGTTCAACAAACACATTAACAATGAAAGGCAACAACGAAGGCATGCAGAACAACTATCGAGGAAGGACCAACCACCATCGAACAGCTGAGAATATAAAGAATACCATACAAAAAAGCTATCTTGAAAGCCAAAACAACAGCAATCAGATCTCAACTTGTCAGAGCAAAGAATAAGCCCAGAAAACTATTTGAAATAATAAAACAACAATCAGTAAAACTTGCAGAACCCACAATTACAAACGACTCGAAGGACATCTGCAATGCCTTCTCAGCTTTCTTGAAAAATAAAATCCCAACCATAGGCAAATCTATTCGCAGTCAAATTAGTGCACAACCTAGGGAGTGCATCATCCACACTCTCTCAACACGCAAAATGAATAGTGACCAACATTCCCCAAATGTCCCAGTGAAAAACTGAGCCTTCTGGACCAGTTTCATATCTCTAGCTGAGTTGGAAATCATGAAAACCATTCAGTCCATGAAACCTACAACACATTTCAACGATCCCATTCCCTCCCACCTACTGAAAGAGATCCTACAATCTGTCTCACCCCTTGGACAAAAATTGTGAACGCATCTCTCCAACAAGGAGCCCTATCAGAATGCCTTCAAAATGAACAAATTAGCTCCCCTACTGCAAAAATGGGCACACACAAGAAAGACGCATAAAACTCCCCACCAGTATCCAGCCTGCCGTTTCTAGCGAAATTATTTGCCCATGATCAGCAAGGTGAACACATCATGAATTTTGACCTATTAGACAACCACCAATCAGGCCTCAGACCTGGTCTCAGACGTGGTCACAATACTGAAGTCGCCAATCTAAACATCATAGAGGATATACAAACTTCACTAGATCAAAATATATCCTGTCTCATAATACTTCTGGATTTATCAGTAGCATCTGACACGGTCAGCCACAAACAAATCAGAGAAACTCTCAAAGTCAGAATGGGACTATCAGGAGCCATCCTTAACTGGTTCAATTCCTTCTTTCAGAACCGACAACAAAGAGTCAAAATCGGCAACTCTCTCTCTGATGTAGCAGACAACAGCAGGGGCATTCTGCAAGGATCTTCCATTTCACCAACACTCTTCAATCTATACATCGAACTACTCACTGAAATCCTTAAACGATGAAAAATATTATACCACATGTATGCAGACGACACGCAACTCTACATCAAACTGTCCCCTCGAGAGGATATCTGGAGACCGGATGACACACTTCGAAAAAACACAAAACTGCCCGGCACACAACCATCTAAAATAAAATCCGCTGAAAACCCAATTCATTCTCTTCTCCCCGCCCGTTTGACCCCAACAACCTCAATCATGGTTCTTTAACATCAAATCACTTAACTGCAGCCCAACCATCTGCAAATCGGTAAAATCCCTTGGCATTACAATAGACTCTAATCTAAACATGTGAGCACACATACAAGCTGCAACCAAAACGACTAACCTCCAACTGCACTTTCTAAGAATACTAAAACCATATATAATGCCAAGAGATCCCAAAACCGTGGTTCAATCTCTAGTACTCTCAGGACTGGATTATGGTGGTGCCACACTCAAAGGTCTACCTAAAATAAGCCTAATCCCAATTAAAATGACAACCCTCAACTAGCTCCCAGTTGAAGCTAGGATCCAACGGAAGGTTGCTTGCATAACACACAAAGGTCTTAGCAGTTCTGGTCCTAAATACTTGGCAAATAGAATCATGCTATCGGGAAGTGAAAGGGTCTCTAAAAGTGCGAAAAAAGGAAAACACACAGCCGCACTTTCTCTGGATCGGCTCCAAAGATTTGGAACTCCCTACCACCCTCAACTAGGACAATTACATATCTTAGGATCTTCAAGAATGAAGATAAGCCTTACTACTAAAAAATATGTGTCTAAAGAGAACTCTTTGGAAACTGTAACTCACTGTATTGTATAGTGTATTCTATTGTTTTTTAAGCTTCTCTCTGAATGCTATGTACAACAGATCGAGGGTGTTTTTACAAATATTTGTTCAGCTCTCTCTTTGTACAGCTCTCTGATACTGTGATGGTCAGGTTTGTGCTTTATAAAACGAAAGAAAGAAAGAAAGAAAGAAAGAAAGAAAGAAAGAAAGAAAGAAAGAAAGAAAGAAAGAAAGAAAGAAAGAAAGAAAGAAAGAAATTAGTTATTCTCAGACCAGTACAAGTTCCAGGTAGTCATATATACAATTAGAATGTGCATGCTGGGTGTCATTTTCTAGCTTTCCCTTAGACATCTACAGTGTATTCATAAACATTTGTATTCTTGCATGGAACATAAACATATATCTTGTTGGATGTTATATAAATCAGAGAAAGAAAAAATGCATTTAATCATTTTTACTTTTCCTGTCTGCAAAAAATATTTTTTCCTGGGAAGAAACTTCTTCCTATACACCTTCACTGCTTTGGGGAGTGTTTTCTTCTCTTTCCCATCCTTGAAATGGATTTACTCCTGCCCTAAGCAGCAAGACATATCTAAACCTTTCCCGCATTGGGAGTAGTTGAAAGATAGATTGTGGACAGGTGTTAGATCTCATTGGATCTCAGCAGGTGCCGTGGCACTGGTTCCTGTTGTTTGAGAGGCCTCTGGTTCTGAATTATGGCTGTATTTTAACAACAATGTGTGGGTAAGAGGCCTAATTTCTTTGTTTTCATTAGGGCTCATGGCACGCTTGTTATAAAAATAATTGTAAACATATATTTTATTGTGTGGACTCAAGCCTCCAGGGCATTCTTGCTATAGCACCCACTCCCCTTCTGAAACGTGTAGGTTCCCTCACATAGAAACGTATGTGTGACGAAATCAATTCACACTGCAAAATCAACTTTACCGAATTTGAAAAGGTAGTTTTGCACCCATGAAAACAGCTATTTTGATCTCTAGTTAAACTTACACTTGCAAATAGCTTTCTGAATAAGATCCTATGTTAGCAGCCACTAACTGTGGATTCCTACTATTCAAATAGGCATGTGTTTCAATTTTTTTAAGCAGTTTGATGCAAGTCACCATCACAATCAGCTATAATGCAGACTATGTTAACAGCAAGATACATTTCTACTTCCCTACAATATATTCCACAGACCAGAACAGTGCCAAACTGATTTACTGGCCCTGACGTCATCCAGAAAGGATGACTGGATATTGTAGGAAGGTAGGATCCTTCTGCATGGTTACGCCCACTTTTTGCCTGGTGCCATGCTGGTTTATGACTAGTCTGACTGGGACCCTGCTAATCAGGACCCCCGTCTCTCTGCTTTCTCCTTCAACTGTTGTGCTCAGTACTGAGGTTCATCCCAGATGGGATACTGGGGTACCCTTGTCAGTCCCTAGTATATGGTACCCATGTACCCAGGGCATATGTACCCACAGAGGTCTCCCATGGGCTGAAGCATGTATTATGCCACCCATGAGAGACCATTCAAAATGGAACTACAGGCTTGCCATTTCAGTCTGTGTAAGTTGGTGCATGCACCACTTACTAAAGATATAGGTTTAGTATATCTAAGGGTCATTGCACTTAAAACCTATAGTAGGCCGTTACAATCCTGAAGGCAGGGTGCTTGGTTCTAAGTGAGAGGGTGCCCCTGCATGAGCAGGACACCCCTGCAGCCTACAGAGTCCATTCTCCCAGGTCGTCAGTGAAGCAGCCATATACTATATAGAGGGGCACCGCATAATTACGAGATGACCATATCGAAAACGGCTGCAACGAATCCTATGATGTTTGGTATCAAACATGTTGGAATCATACCTCCCACACCATAAACAGTGTGGGAGGTATGATTCCAAGCACTGGAAGAGCCCTCTGTTAGGTTCTCAGTGTTCCTGGTGACAACCCTCTAGACCCGGACAGCACAAAATGGTTGTTGCCGATCAGAGACACATTTCTGCCCTCCTGCTGCTGAGCCAAGTTCGAGCAGAGGAAGGTGGAATAATGGCATCCTTTCACAGGGCGGTGTGACCACCTTCCAGAAAGGATTTAGTGTATTGGGACCGGGTCGTTGCGCTTGCCACTGCCAGAAAGTCTGTGTGAGGGGAACATTTGGTGTCCCTGTGCATAGTCCAGTTCAAACCAGTCCTGGCAGCCTTTGGCTCCCGTTCTGGCACTAAGCTGGACAAAGGACATGGGAGTAACCTCCCCCCTGTCCAAACTCTACCCTGGGAGGGTCCCCTGAATCTTCCCAACCCTTTCCCTAGGGTACTTAAGGGCTTACCTGGGTGTCAGTCCCTAGATACGTCGTGGGATAAGATTCAGAACTGAAACCACTGCACTTCTATCGTCTGGGCACTCTGGACTTCGCTGGACTTTGTTTGGGCCTGACTTCATCTCCCTACCAGTCTGCTGCATCGTCTGTGCCTGTGCATCATACAGGAACCTTCCAAGGCATGTGAAGCATCAAACACAACTGAAGTAATCCCTTTGAGTGAAGGAGTCACTCCCCTGCATTTACAAACTTCGCAACTAAGTCGACCGGTCTGTAGATCCTGGGCTCCTCCGGACTCTGTGGTCTCTGCAACAGAGGTGGTGGTTTTCCACAGCTCCAGAGGCTTGTCCTGCCCTCTGGAGCAGTGGCCAGTATCCCTTGTGGAGGTTCCAATAACTGAACCACTGTGCACCTCGTCCAACTTGAAGTTGCAAAGGCTTGTTGGCTTCTTTGCAAGAAGATCTTCGGGCTCCAAGTAGCCCCAACCTCGAGCACCTCCAGTGACCAGAGTCTTCAGCCACACCGCATTGTGTGCTTTGTGGCCTGCATCTTTTGGTGAGCTGCTTGAGGTCCTCTCTTGACTCCAATGCCTCTGGCCTGTGGGTTCCTTGAGGGTCACACTTACTTCTTTTTGGATCCCCTGATTGCTTTGGGCCTGCCCCTACTCTCCTTTCTTTGATGAGTCCCCTGGACCTTGCTGGTTCCAACTTTGCACCTTCTCGACTTTCTGCGTGGGTTGCATTTGTCAAAGCTTGTTGGTGCTCCTGCCAGACACCGACCCCTCAGCACTTGACATCCTTCATGGGACAGCTCGTACCCGGATCCTGGTCTTCCTCAGCGTCACCTGGTCCTCACAGCTGCAGAGTCAAGGTCATCGTCATCTTCCCTGAAGCACCCAACATCGGAAAGCATCCGTCTTCCAAGTATCCTGGTAACTCTTGCGGGACATAGACTCTGTCCCCTCTGCTTTCAGGTACTCCTCTTCAAGAATCCCTATTTGGGTTCCCACGGACACTTTCTCTTCTTCCAGCAGCGGCACTTTCCTGAAGTCCTCCATTGGGTTTGACTACAGTATCCAACACCACTTCACACGTATGCACCTGACTTCCCTGGTGTAGTTAACATGGGTACTAGTGTATCCACGGGTGGGGTGGCTTTCTAACCTTCTGTCTTCCAAGGTGTTCTTCCACGGTCCACTGGGAAGGGTTCCTAATCTTTAAAAATCCAACCACAACTTGCATATAGACTTGTACAGAGCATGCGGTCGTGTTCCCACACTGCACACGCTCTCGGGGGGGCCCTATCTACTGACCTTGGGTGGTTCTGTGGGTCCCCAGGAATTATACGTCCTCTCAATATCGTCCTGACTAGAGTCGTGGTTCTCATACCACTTTCTTAATATATGGTTTGGTCCCCCGGGGCCCTCTGTGTATGTTGTGCTATTTACTGTATTTCTTGCTATAGTATTGTTTGCATTGTGTTTATCTCCGTGTGGGAGATACTTGAACGTACTAAAGAGTATTCTATAATAAATACATATTTTTATAAATACTTGGTGTGGTGCTTTTCACTTAATCTATACTATAAGATTGCATTCTGGCAAAACAAGCTGCTTTACACTCCTTCTGGGCTAAGCCTGAAGGAGTGTAAAGCTACCACTTAGAGAGTTTTCTAAGGTTGTCTGATACCTCTTAAATCACCATAAGAGTTGTCTGGACTAGTGCAGGGTGCCCACTTACATTAGTGCACATCATAAACCAGGGCAGCTTCTCACAGATATGGACAAAAGTGAGCTGAAGGGTAACAAATAAGGGGGCTGTGGAGCATGTGGCCTGGGTGGGAGGGAGATAGGTAGACAACTGTGCACCCTACAACTTGTGATACAAACGTGTCAGCTTTTGTTTGCAGGAATGGTAAAAGACAGCCTATGCTAATGTTGTAAAGTGAATATCTCAAAGCAGATGGCAAAGCATCCAGAAAAAAACATAAAAAAATGAAACAATTACAACTATTTTGTATGGCCTAAAATTCAAGAGCTTCGGTGAGATACCACAGCTAGTGATTGACAGTGACAAGAAATTAACAAATTGTCTTATTCTTTTATAGAAAAATGTGAGGTCCTCATCCATAATCACAGTGTCAATCGCCCAGTGAATTAAACTGCACCTCTGGAGCGCTATTAAATGAGCAAATGACTCATGAAAAAGGCTTTATTTCTATCATTTTCGTGAGCTAGCTGTCAGCAATTCAGCTGGTCGACTGTATCCCAAAATACTTTTCCGGAATATATTTCTTTAAATCCGCTCCCAACATTCCTACGCAAAATTTTCCATTCCACAATTACCAGAAAGATGACTGGTCAATAATCTCAAATTAATAATCGTGGATGTGCAGGTAGATTAACGGTACCTTCAAAGTCTTGATAAATAGCTTGCCGTAGATTTCAAAGCACCTAGGTCAATGTTTTAAAGAAAATGAAATGCCTTGGGCTACTTTTGTCCAAAAGTTTAAGACGTTGAGTGAAATATCACAGCTAGTGGTTTGCACTGAAAAGGAAGTGCCAATTTTTACAGTGCACTATCTCAAGATCAAACACGGAGTGTATTCGCATTTTAGTAAAGAACATATTTAGGAAGGAGATAAAAGCAGAATAATCTTGGCTCGGAAACTAGCTGCAGAGAAAAAGGAAACGCGCATACATCAAATGAAGAGTGTGCTGGCCGATATCAAAATTCATTTCTAATTCCAAAGTTTACATCTGGGAACCAGTTTTGTAATTTCTGCTGATGTCATAATGGAATGCTTGAGGTTTATTCTTTGGCACGTGTGCTAGATAATTTATGAAATTATATTGTATTTATTGTGAATATTTATGTATTAACTAAGCACAGGATCAGATAACAGATGTGTTATAAAACATGCTACGTTCTTGGATGTTATTGAAGATTAGCATTTTACCAAGTCAGGTATGTATTATTAATTTTTGGTTCATCAATGGTTATCATCATTCATTTAATTATCCACTGAGTGAGTCCTTTACTGCACCCTAAGCCCTTTGCGTGTGTAATATTGTCATTTTAAATGGACTTTGAACACCATCCTTGTCTTGAAAGGTTGACTTCCAGTGCTATAAATAGAAAAAATAAGTGCAGGTGCTCATTAAAAGGAGTGGTGAACTAGGGTGGAGTTTGGGGTGGTCATAAGGGTGGTGCTATGGGCGAGGCAAGGACGGGGCTAGGTTTTTGACCTTTATAAACTTTGTATTCCAAAAATATCCATGCAATGTAAGAGCGTCTAATGTATCTGTCCATGAGTTATTATACCAATGACCATTTATATAGTACTTACTAATAAGTGCCTATTAACCAAAGTAACCCTTCGTTTGCAATTTTAGCATAACAACATAATGAGGAAAAAACACAGCAAGGTTCCAAACGTATGTCTTGCAGTTTGCATGCATTTTCTTGATGCAGGAACATGTGTCCCTAAGCTATATACCAAAGACTTTAACTTGTGACCTGACGGTAACCCAAGGATCTCTGCAACAAAAACAATGACTAACTGAGCTATCTACATAAACAAATCATGTTTCATGCTGTGCTTTACAGGAGGCGCATTGATCCTCTATACAATTTTATGCCAAGTTGAACCTTTGATTAGAATGCACATAAATCCTGTCAATAAGGGCATTAACTACCAGTTATCAAAGTGTCATGGTACCCAGGAACTAGATCTCTGTACCAGGAGATATTTTGAAAAGCAGTCTGCTGTGATCAGTTAAGCAAGCCAAAATAGAGGTATTTTCACATTGGTCTTCTTGTCAGAGTTTTAAAAAAGAAATAAGTTTCTGACTCCACCCACTTTCTGCTGCTAACTCTTGGCCTTCGCCTGATTATTAAAGAAATTGACAAAATTTCCCAAAATCACAAAACATCACAAAATTTTCTCTGTAAAAGATGGAGACCGACTGTTAACACACACATTGTGTCCACGCTCAGAAATGTCTAAATACATCTGCCCCATTCACACACACTCACACACTTACATGCCCATTTCTTACTCTGAATCGCATTCAGTTTCACACAAACACACAAGTTCCACATTTCATTCTAACAAATGCTTGCAAACTCACACACTTCTTTGCTTTTACAATCCATCTCTCACACGTTGTGTTACACATGCACTGCCGGACAGTGGCAGCTCTCAGAAGTATTACCAGGTACAACAGCGAGTCTGGAGTTACATCTTGCTCTGTGTGCCTGTTCACCATCGAAACATTTTCAGGAGCTCCCGCGGGTGTCTCATTGGAGCAGTTACTAAGGAGGGGGTTTGGCTGCTCCAAATCACCTAAGAAGTTTGAAGCTCTATAAGAATCGTTTAATAATGAATGGCACACTAAGGAATTAATAAATTGCAACATTAATTATGCATTGATTTAAGTCTAGATTCCGGAATAATATTTCCACTTCGAGAATCAGGGCATCTAGTGTGGAGGATGCATACTCTGCCAAGATAGATCTTAACCCTATCCCCCTATTTAAACAGATGCCAGGAGATATAAGGATTCATCGACAACCCAGATAAATGCTTAGGGCCTGCGCCAGGAGCAATTCCCTAAAGGATTCAATATATGTACCATTAAAAAACAGAATGGCCATCGTTGATGGTTGTTTATATGCATGATGTGTGTGGAATCCCATAAAAATATATGAGCAGGGGCTGGTAGTCCTAAAGTGGCAGCATGCTATGTGACATTTTCAATCTAGCCCTGATTTTTGAGGTACATGCTTTATATGCTAGGATTTTCTTTATCTCTTGCATAGAATGAGAAAAGAAAACTACACGAGGGGAAAGGAGCTGGCCTAACGGCTGGGCGGTCGACTTCGAATCTGGGGAACTGGGTTCGAGTCTCGGCAATGACGCTGAACATCCTGTGATTCTGGGCAAATCACTTAAACTCCCCGTGCCTTACAAAAAATGAACGTGTCCTAATGTAACGCAACTGGTGCTATGTAAAGCGCTCTGATACCCGATTCGGGTCAAGTTCACGCTATATAAAACTCTATAAACATTCTTTTTTTAAAGTTAAAAAAATCCCAGAATGCAAAGGCTTGCAAGTTAAGATCCGACCCTATATAAAAGTGTCACACCTTCCTTGGAACCACCTGTCACAATTGCTTTTGGTCTGGTTTTCCATCTGAAGCAAGATGTTGCCACTAAACAAACATATATTTTGACTCTGATGTAGTTTTTCTTTGAGGTTAATCAAGTAAATTGGTGGAGAGGACAGAGATTTCCTTTAACGCAAATGCCTTTAATTTAAACTGTTGCTGGGTGAAGATATCCAGGCATTTAAAACAGTGGGCGAGCTAAACAAGCTGCACTGTCCTGAACAATATGTCCCTCCCCTGGCCATTAGGTTTGACAGTCACCTTTTTACATCCACTCCCTGCAGCCACACCCCTTCTCTCCTAACTTCCACTACAGCACACATCAGTTGCTGTGTCCTAGAGACAAAAGTTGCTGTTCTGGCAGCGGCAGCCAGAACAGGTAAGCGCGGTAGGGCGGGGCAGGCCACGGCGGAAGCCGACAGACGACGGAATGGGTGTTATTTATTTATGTCGACTTCCCCATCTGCCCTGCCCCGCCCCGCTCCACTGAGTTTACCTGTGCTGGCCACCGCTGTGTACTTGCACTCTTGTGCCAGCTCAGCCACTATTTGAAAAGCATGCATTAGCCTGCGAAGGACATGGAGAAGCAGGAATTTATGAGCAACACCACTTGTGTCGAAGTCAGGTCCCTTATGAGTACCGGTTCTCTCCTTCTTCGGGGAAAATAAAGAAGTTTCTGTACTCCACACTGGTGAGTACCAGCCCATTTAAAGCACTGTTGACTTCCAAAAAGTACAAGCCCAGGCAGTTCTGGTCTGGCACTATTTTTAGGTAGTAAAGTAAGTAAAGTAAAGGTTTATAAAGCGCTCGAATACCATGTCGTCTTGGCCCCAGAATTTAGACCGGACTGGCTGGAATCTGATGAGAGGAGGCAGCTTGTTCCAAAGTTTGGGCACTAGATAAGAAAGGCATCTACCTCCCCATTTGGCTTTCTTAATTTTAGGGACCATTACAAGTGCCTGATTGGCTGATCTTAGTGAGGATCTAGGGGTGTACCGTTGGAATAATTTGTGGTATTCCGTTGGACTACCTCCATAAAACGTTTTATGGATCAGACACAAAGGCTTGAATTCAATTTGTTCTTTAATCGGAAGGCAGTGAAGGTTCCTAATGGCCCCCGATATGCTATTGAATTTGGGGATATTCAATAAGGTGCGGGCTGCCGCATTCTGCAGAGATTGCAGTTTAGTTAACTACCGTTTATCAATCCCAAGGTAGAGTGCATTACAGTAATCAATCTGGGACAACACTAATGCTACCACAACGGTTTTCCTCAATTCCATTGGAAGAAACGGTAGGATCTTTTGCAGTATCTTTAATGTGAAGTAAGAGGTTGAGGTGACCTGATTAATCTGACCTGAGAAGCTGAGTTGTGAGTCACAAACTACGCCCAGGTTTCATACTTTTACCGCTGGTGTAGGACAGGCTCCACCACGCCGAGTTCCAAATAGGCGAGCCAGTACCAAACTCCATGACTTCAGTCTTCTGCGTGTTTCATTTAAGGTAGTTGAGATGCATCCATTGTATGATGCGGTCGAGGCAGCTATGAAATCTAGTCGACGGCGCATCTTCCCTGGAAGCAATGGAAATTATAATTTGTGTGTCGTATGCAGTGAGAAGCTGTGGTCTTTAACTAGTTTGGCCAATGGAGTCACGTAAATATTGAATAGTGTAGGTGAAAGTCCCGACCCTTGAGGGACTCCGCACGGGAGATTAAAAGTGTCGGATTTAAGATTCTCCCAGCTGACCTTTTGTTCTCTGCCTGACAGGAATGAGGTGAGGAGGGCCAATGCGCTGTTTCAAATCCCACAAGCCTTCAGCCGTTGCGTTAGAACGGAATGATTAACCGTGTCGAACGTGGCTGAAAGGTCAAGTAGGATCAGGACCACCCTACCACCCCTGTCAATTTGCCAACGGACTTCCTCGTGGCTATTACCAGTGCAGATTCAGTGGAATGATCTGAACGGAAGCCATGCCGAGAGCTATCCAGCACATTATAGAAGTTAATGAAAAGATTCAGCTCGTGATTAATAGCTTTCTCCAACACCTTGGCTGCGAGCAGCAAGCAGGATATTGGCCGATAGCTTGTGACAACCCTTGGGTCCAAGGAGGGTTTCTTTAAAATGGGTCTAACACATGCTTTTTTCCAAACTGATGGAAAAGTCCCAAACTTTATGCTAGTGTTTAGGAGGGGGTGAGTATTGCGCTAATTAGTTTGGAGACCCCATGAATGATGTTTGGTGGGCATGGGTCCTCTGGCGAGCCCGACTTGGTGGTAAGTATGAGATCATTCACACAGTCTGGTGTCAGTAGCGAGAAGCTGGTCAGGAGATTGGGAGCTGCTGAACCCTCCTCCGTATCCTGTAGAGTTGGGTTAAGGGGAACGGTGTCCAAACTTTCCAGTTCCCTGTAGATAGTTTGGACTTTAGATTGAAAGAACGAGGCCATTGGGTCACACAGGTTCTGATCGGGGGAGAACCGATTTCCCTGTTAGAGCTTAGTTATCTCTGAGAATGTCTTAAAAAGCTCTCTGGTTGAGTTCTTAGCCTCGTTTATCTTAATCATATAGAATAGCTGCTTAGCTCTAATAATGGCAGCTTTGTACTCATCAAGGGCCGTATTATCACACCAGAACCTGGGCTTCTATGGGAATTCACAAGGGCATATTATCAAGCCCATTATCGCCGCTATAGAGGCAGTTTCCTGACGCTAAAGCGGCGATAATGTTATCGCCGTTCCTTGATAATATGACCCCCAGTGTCTTATTGGAGTTATTGTTTTCCTCATGGCTGTAATCAACCCTCCACTCACGTTCACTGTGCCTACATTTAGCTTTTAATGTTTTTAGCTCAAAGGAGTACCAAGGCGCAGTGAGTTTGTGCCTCTGTGATGGAGCTGGTCTTAGAGGAGCCAGTTGATCAATGGCAGATCTGACCCAATTATCAAATTTGACTGCATCAGTGTTAGAGTTAGATGCTAGCATTAGTACATTTTTGGCCAGCAGGTTGTTTAGGGCGTCGGGGCACATATTCCGCCAGGATCGTGTGAGGATGTGGGGTGTACGCTTTACAGAGGGAATCAGAGTGCGTTCAGTAGGGAGATTAAAAAATATTGCCCTATGGTCAGTCCAAGTATGCGCCAATATACTATCAATCTCAATTGCGGTGTTATTGGTAAAGATACCATCCAGTCTGTGTAGTGTATTATGAATGGGGCCCACTACTATCTGAAATAGACCATGGATCTCTAAATTGTCGCATACATCAAATAAAGAGTGTGCTGGCTGATATCAAAATTCATTTCTAATTCCAAAGTTTACATCTGGGAACCAGTTTTGTAATTTCTGCTGATGTCATAATGGAATGCTTGAGGTAAATTCTTTGGCACGTGTTCTAGATAATTTATTGAATTATAATGTATTTATTGTGAATATTTTTGTATTAACTAAGCACAGGATCAGATAATAGATGTGTTATAAACATGCTACGTTCTTGGATGTTATTGAAGATTAGCATTTTACCAAGTCAGGTATGTATTATTAATTTTTGGTTCATCAATGGTTATCATCATTCATTTAATTATCCACTGAGTGAGTCCTTTACTGCACCCTAAGCCCTTTGCGTGTGTAATATTGTCATTTTAAATGGACTTTGAACACCATCCTTGTCTTGAAAGGTTGACTTCCAGTGCTATAAATAGAAAAAATAAGTGCAGGTGCTCATTAAAAGGAGTGGTGAACTAGGGTGGAGTTTGGGGTGGTCATAAGGGTGGTGCTATGGGCGGGGCAAGAACGGGGCTAGGTTTTTGACCTTTATAAACTTTGTATTCCAAAAATATCCATGCAATGTAAGAGCGTCTAATGTATCTGTCCATGAGTTATTATACCAATGACCATTTATATAGTACTTACTAATAAGTGCCTATTAACCAAAGTAACCCTTTGTTTGCAATTTTAGCATAACAACATAATGAGGAAAAAACACAGCAAGGTTCCAAACGTATGTCTTGCAGTTTGCATGCATTTTCTTGATGCAGGAACATGTGTCCCTAAGCTATATACCAAAGACTTTAACTTGTGACCTGACGGTAACCCAAGGATCTCTGCAACAAAAACAATGACTAACTGAGCTATCTACATAAACAAATCATGTTTCATGCTGTGCTTTACAGGAGGCGCATTGATCCTCTATACAATTTTATGCCAAGTTGAACCTTTGATTAGAATGCACATAAATCCTGTCAATAAGGGCATTAACTACCAGTTATCAAAGTGTCATGGTACCCAGGAACTAGATCTCTGTACCAGGAGATATTTTGAAAAGCAGTCTGCTGTGATCAGTTAAGCAAGCCAAAATAGAGGTATTTTCACATTGGTCTTCTTGTCAGAGTTTTAAAAAAGAAATAAGTTTCTGACTCCACCCACTTTCTGCTGCTAACTCTTGGCCTTCGCCTGATTATTAAAGAAATTGACAAAATTTCCCAAAATCACAAAACATCACAAAATTTTCTCTGTAAAAGATGGAGACCGACTGTTAACACACACATTGTGTCCACGCTCAGAAATGTCTAAATACATCTGCCCCATTCACACACACTCACACACTTACATGCCCATTTCTTACTCTGAATCGCATTCAGTTTCACACAAACACACAAGTTCCACATTTCATTCTAACAAATGCTTGCAAACTCACACACTTCTTTGCTTTTACAATCCATCTCTCACACGTTGTGTTACACATGCACTGCCGGACAGTGGCAGCTCTCAGAAGTATTACCAGGTACAACAGCGAGTCTGGAGTTACATCTTGCTCTGTGTGCCTGTTCACCATCGAAACATTTTCAGGAGCTCCCGCGGGTGTCTCATTGGAGCAGTTACTAAGGAGGGGGTTTGGCTGCTCCAAATCACCTAAGAAGTTTGAAGCTCTATAAGAATCGTTTAATAATGAATGGCACACTAAGGAATTAATAAATTGCAACATTAATTATGCATTGATTTAAGTCTAGATTCCGGAATAATATTTCCACTTCGAGAATCAGGGCATCTAGTGTGGAGGATGCATACTCTGCCAAGATAGATCTTAACCCTATCCCCCTATTTAAACAGATGCCAGGAGATATAAGGATTCATCGACAACCCAGATAAATGCTTAGGGCCTGCGCCAGGAGCAATTCCCTAAAGGATTCAATATATGTACCATTATAACAGAATGGCCATCGTTGATGGTTGTTTATATGCATGATGTGTGTGGAATCCCATAAAAATATATGAGCAGGGGCTGGTAGTCCTAAAGTGGCAGCATGCTATGTGACATTTTCAATCTAGCCCTGATTTTTGCAGTACATGCTTTGTATGCTAGGATTTTCTTTATCTCTTGCATAGAATGAGAAAAGAAAACTACTAGATGGTCGAGGAGTTGGCCTAACGGCTAGGGCTGTCAACCTTGAATCTGGGGAACTGGGTTCGAGTCTCGGCAATGACACTGAACATTCTGTGATTCTGGGCAAATCACTTAAACTCCCCGTGCCTTACAAAAATGAATGTGTCCTACTGTAACGCAACTGGTGCTATGTAAAGTGCTCTGATACCCGATTCGGGTCAAGTTCACGCTATATGAAGCTCTGTTAACAATTTTTTTTAAAGTTAAAAAAATCCCAGAATGCAAAGGCTTGCAAGTTAAGATCCGACCCTATATAAAAGTGTCACACCTTCCTTGGAACCACCGGTCACAATTTCTTTTGGTCTGGTTTTCCATCTGAAGCAAGATGTTGCCACTAAACAAACATATATTTTGACTCTGATGTAGTTTTTCTTTGAGGTTAATCAAGTAAATTGGTGGAGAGGACAGAGATTTCCTTTCACACAAATGCCTTTAATTTAAACTGTTGATGGGTGAAGATTTCCAGGCATTTAAAACAGTGGGCGTGCTAAACAAGCTGCACTGTCCTGAACAATATGTCCCACACCGCTGGCCATTAGGTTTGACAGTCACCTTTTTACATCCACTCCCTGCAGCCACACCCCTTCTCTCCTAACTTCCACTACAGCACACATCGGTTGCTGTGTCCTAGAGACAAAAGTTGCTGTTCTGGCAGCGGCAGCCAGAACAGGTAAGTGCGGTATGGCGGGGCAGGGCACGGCACGGCAGAAGCCGACAGACGACGGAATAGGTGTTATTCATTTATGTTGACTTCCCCCATCTGCCCTGCCCCGCTCCACTGAGTTTACCTGTGCCGGCCACCGCTGTGTTCTGGCACTCTTGTGCCAGCTCAGCCACTATTTGAAAAGCATGCATTAGCCTGCGAAGGACATGGAGAAGCAGGAATTTATGAGCAACACCACTTGTGTCGAAGTCAGGTCTCTTATGAGTACCGGTACTCTCCTTCGAGGAAAATAAAGACGTTTCTGCACTCCACACTGGTGAGTACCAGCCCATTTAAAGCACTGTTGACTTCCAAAAAGTACAAGTCCAGGCAGTTCTGCTCTGGCACTATTTTTAGGTAGTAAAGTAAGTAAGTAAAGTAAAGGTTTATAAAGCGCTCAAATGCCAAGGCGTCTTGGCGCTGGAGGGAGCAGAAGAGAAAACGTGGAGCCCGGAAGACAGATCATTAATGAGTGGGAAAGAGCCAAGTTTTCAGTTGGCCCCGGAATTTTGACCGGACTGACTGGAATCTGATGAGAGGAGGCAGCTTGTTCCAGAGTTTGGGCGCTAGATAAGAAAGGCATCTACCTCCCCATTTGGCTTTCTTAATTTTAGGGACAATTACAAGTGCCTGATTGACTGATCTTAGTGAGGATCTAGGGGTGTACCATTGGAATAATTTCTGGTATTCCGTTGGACTACCTCCATAAAACGTTTTATGGATAAGACCGAAAGGCTTGAATTCAATTCGTTCTTTAACCGGAAGGCAGTGAAGGTTCCTAATGGCCCCCGATATGCTATTGAATTTGGGGATATTCAATAAGGTGCGGGCTGCCGCATTCTGCAGAGATTGCAGTTTAGTTAACTACCGTTTATCAATCCCAAGGTAGAGTGCATTACAGTAATCAATCTGGGACAACACTAATGCTACCACAACGGTTTTCCTCAATTCCATTGGAAAAAACGGTAGGATCTTTTGCAGTATCTTTCATGTGAATTAACAGGTTGAGGTGACCTGATTAATCTGACCTGAGAAGCTGAGTTGTGAGTGACAAACTACACCCAGGTTTCATACTTTTACCACTGGTGTAGGACAGGCTCCTGCTGTGGCCGGCCACCACGCCAAGGTCCAAATAGGCGAGCCAGTACTAAACTCCATGACTTCAGTCTTCTGCGTGTTTCATTTAAGGTAGTTGAGATGCATCCATTGTATAATGCGGTCAAGGCAACTATGAAATCTAGTCGACGGCGCATCTTCCCTGGAAGCAATGGAAATTATAATTTGTGTGTCGTCAGCGTACGACACAAGTGAGAAGCTGTGGTCTTTAACTAGTTTGGCCAATGGAGTCACGTAAATATTAAATAGTGTAGGTAGGAAACTGCCGCTAAGGCGGCGATAATGGGCTTGATAATATGCCCTTGTGAATTCCCATAGAAGCCCAGGTTCACACCAGAACCTGGGCTTCTATGGGAATTCACAAGGGCATATTATCAAGCCCATTATCGCCCTTTAGCGGCAGTTTCCTGCCGCTAAAGCGGCGATAATGTTATCGCCGTTCCTTGATAATATGGCCGAGTGTCTTATTGCAGTTATTTTTTGCCTCATGGCTGTAATCAACCCTCCACTCACGTTCACTGTGCCTACATTTAGCTTTTAATGTTTTTAGCTCAAAGGAGTACCAAGGCGCAGTGAGTTTGTGCCTCTGCCATGGAGCTGGTCTTAGAGGAGCCAGTTGATCAATGGCAGATCTGACCCAATTATCAAATTTGACTGCATCAGTGTTAGAGTTAGATGCTAGCATTAGTACATTTTTGGCCAGCATTTTGTTTAGGGTGTTGGGGCACATATTCCGCCAGGATCATGTGAGGATGTGGGGTGTACGCTTTACTGGGGGAATCAGAGTGCGTTCAGTAGGAAGATTGAAAAATATTGCCCTATGGTCAGTCCAAGTAAGCGGCAATATACTATCAATCTCGATTGCGGTGTTATTGGTAAAGATACCATCCAGTGTGTGTAGTGCATTATGAGTGGGGCCCACTACTATCTGAAATAGACCATGGCTCTCTAAATTGTCCAAAAATGTCGCAGTCGCGGGATCAGTGAGAAGCTCTAGATGAAAGTTAAAATCTCCAAGAATAGTAAAAGAAGGGGTATCTATACAGGACTCCAGGAGGGAGAGTAAGCCCTGAATAAAAAGAGGCTTTGGACCTGGGGGCCTGTAAAGGAGCAGTCCTGGAAAGGAAGCCTTGTTATTGATTTTGATGGAAGGGGTACTTGTTCAAATTTGACCTTGTTCCTTTGTTCTTAAAGCCAACAGAAGGGGTGGGTGGGTATACAAGGTTATGTGATGAACATTGTGCATTTGAAGTTCAATGTATATGTTTTCTGGGTAATATTATGTGCAAACAAATCTGTATCATATTTGTAGCTGCTTCCTTTGGTTGAGTTTGCTCTGTGCAGCGGTCATGCTCTCCCCATGGTTACACCACCAGGTGTCTGTACCCCACTCCCAATCATGCTCTACAGGTCATCTCCTATATTTGACTATACAAGGCTTTCTATCGCACCTACTTTTTATTGTAGAATACCTCTATGTTTTACAATCGAAGCGGTGAAGGACTTGTCTTCAGCTGAGCCCTGAATAACTGATCTGATCTGGACTTCGTAATGAATTCATAGCGATGTTATTGCTTACAGCTGTTCAGGAGGCAATATGACAGGCCATCCTTGGCTATATTTAGTTGCAGTTAATACACAAATTGGCGCTCATTACAAGCCAGGTGGAGCGGAATTATTGTATGGAATTCCACTCTTTCAATTACAAATTGACTGGTGTTTTCGTATCTGATGCAGAAGTGGGCGGAACTCCCGAAGCTCTACTCTTCTGAATTCCACAGAGTTACCTTAAAACTCCATGAAAATCCGCGGAGTTCCACATGTGGTGGAATGCCTCTACCCAGTCCTAGTGAGGACTCACTCACTGGAGATTAAGGGAAGTCATGTCGTCGATAATGTTGGGCAGAAAAATAAAACTGTTTAATTGCTTATTAGCAAAGCTGCAGAATAGCTTTCGTAAAATGCAGTACGTCAGTAGAGAGTCGTGATGTTTCCTAAAAATAGATGTTTTAAAAGACCAGGAATTGAAGTTGTCAGTGATGGCATCAAGTGGGGTGGCCACCCGCGACAGAGAACCGCATGAATAGGAGTGGGCCTGGAGAAGGAAGTGGTAGACGCACATGCTACTCTGATAGAGGGGCTTTAACCCAGAAATGGAGATGACAAAGAGAAAGTCCTCAAGTAACTCATCGACTGGCAGATGCGGAATTGGGGAACAGGGAAGGGATCAACAACGATAGACCAATTTAAGAACCATTCATTATAAATACTGTTGCAGGCACCGTTGAAGGCCGTAAGACCTGAATGTTCACCCCCGAGAGAGTACCTTATCAGGCAAACCAATGGTGTAATTTAACGGTTAGGTTGGATGCTCTCATTAAACATTTATCCCCTTAGGAAAGGTCACTCTGGAGAAAACCCTCTTCCTACAATCCATTTTACTCACACTCGAGGACGGGGGAGGACCGTTTCCTCTGCAGTGACTTACTGTAGAGTAAAGTCATGACTCACAAGAACCTAACTATGCCAGCGCTCCTGGCTGTGAACAATGGTGGTCGCTTCATCTGAGGAGGGCTCTCGAATGCAGCAGCAGCGGCAGCTCAGCGAGACTGCCCACGCCTTGTGAAGGGCTGAATGGTGCCATTGTCTGAACAGCCCTGCAAGACCGGGAAGCAGCCGCATCAATGGCTGACAGACTAACACTTACAGCCGGATATACCATTATCAGTAGGGGGATGCGAGCACACTGCTTCACCTCCCAGCACAGTTCGCCCCTTAACGTCCTGGCAAATTTAATTCAGTTTAAATGCTTACTTGATTTCTTGTTAAAGTGTTTTACCAAAGTTGGTGCAGGTTAGTGCTGTTAATCTCTAGACATGTGTTTCTGGATATTATCATTCATTAGCAGAGATAAAAACGAAATTCATCTGGGGTTGCTGAATCCTCTCAGGTCTCTGTACCTCTCCCTGGCGGATGTATGTCGTTACAACGCACACTTTTACAACGCATGCACTTACAACGCATTTTTTACAACGCACAATCCATTACAACGCATGACATTACAACGCATGACACTACAACGCATTTTTAAAAACTACCTTTACAACGCATTCCATTACAACGCATACTACCATTACAACGCATACCATTACAACGCATAATATTAAATTGCATGTAAGGTAAGTATTAGATAGTATAGGGGTAAAAATTACTATTCTAACTCCAGGGGGTGCAACAGTAGGGTAAGTGTTGGATAGTATAGGGGTAAAAATTACTATTCTAACTCCAGGGGGTGCAACAGTAGGGCAAGTGTTGGATAGTATAGGGGTACAAATTACTATTCTAACTCCAGGGGGTGCAACAGTAGGGTAAGTGTTGGATAGTATAGGGGTAAAAATTACTATTCTAACTCCAGGGGGTGCAACAGTAGGGAAAGTGTTGGATAGTATAGGGGTAAAAATTACTATTCTAACTCCAGGGGGTGCAACAGTAGGGAAAGTGTTGGATAGTATAGGGGTAAAAATTACTATTCTAACTCCAGGAGGTGCAACAGTAGGGAAAGTGTTGGATAGTATAGGGGTAAAAATTACTATTCTAACTCCAGGGGGTGCAACAGTAGGGAAAGTGTTGGATAGTATAGGGGTAACAATTACTATTCTAACTCCAGGGGGTGCAACAGTAGGGAAAGTGTTGGATAGTATAGGGGTAAAAATTACTATTCTAACTCCAGGGGGTGCAACAGTAGGGAAAGTGTTGGATACTATAGGGGTAAAAATTACTATTCTAACTCCAAGGGGTGCAACAGTAGGGAAAGTGTTGGATAGTATAGGGGTTAAAATTACTATTCTAACTCCAGGGGGTGCAACAGTAGGGTAAGTGTTGGATAGTATAGGGGTTAAAATTACTATTCTAACTCCAGGGGGTGCAACAGTAGGGTAAGTGTTGGATAGTATAGGGGTAAAAATTACTATTCTAACTCCAGGGGGTGCAACAGTAGGGTAAGTGTTGGATAGTATAGGGGTAAAAATTACTATTCTAACTCCAGGGGGTGCAACAGTAGTGTAAGTGTTGGATAGTATAGGGGTAAAAATTACTATTCTAACTCCAGGGGGTGCAACAGTAGGGTAAGTGTTGGATAGTGTAGTGTAATATTATGCGTTGTAATGTTATGCGTTGTAATGGTAGTATGCGTTGTAATGGAATGCGTTGTAAAGGTAGTTTTTAAAAATGCTTTGTAGTGTCATGCGTTGTAATGTCATGCGTTGTAATGGATTGTGCGTTGTAAAAAATGCGTTGTAAGTGTAGTGCGTTGTAAAAGTTGCGTTGTAAAGGTTGTTCCCCCTCCCTGGCACACAGGTGCATCTCCAAGAGCTCATCAGCTCAGTGGCTTAAAGGAGCCTTTTTAAACAGAAGGGGGATGGGAGCACACTGCTTCACCTCCCAGCACAGTTCGCCCCTTGGCATCCTGGTAAATGCAGTTCAGTATAAATGCTTACTTGAATTTTTGTTGAAGTGTTTCACCAAAGTTGGAGCAGGTTGGTGCTGTTAATCTCTGTTTCTGGATATTATCCTTCATCAGTTTAGATAAAAACGAAATTCATCTGGGGTTGCTGGGAAAGCTGCCACAATCCTCTCAGGTCTCTGTACTTCTCCCTGGCACACATCCCTTCATCAGTGCAGGCCTCAGGCAATAACTGGTACAGGTCACAGACATATGTCAAGGGGCTGAGGTTGCTTGTTGCAGGGCGTTATGAGGAGGCAACCGGAACCACGTGACCCCCTCTCAATCAAACCAAAAGCTCAGGGAAGCAATGCTCCTTATTCCCATTATTAAAATTGGCAACACGTGTGGCTCTTCCCATGTAACTAACAGCCGCGGTATTAGAGGTTGTATTGCCTAATCTCAGTTGTAGGCTGAGGCAGGTGTACGAGCCAACATACTGTCTTACCAGCTGTGGCCATAAAAACGTTTGAGAAGAGGCAGCATAGACAGCATCCAGTGTGCCTCGCAGTTAGACCAGACAGCAGCAGGCTCTGCATTCTGGAAGCAACAGGAGGCTCCTTCTTGGTGATGAACTGGCCCCTGTTGTCAGCTCAGGCACAGCAATACCAGCCATTTTTAGACAGATTCCTTGCGCCACTTGTGGATCACAGTTCATCAGAGCAGCCTCGCAAATTCCAAGTGCCCTGGAAGTAGCTGTCTCTGCTGTGCACGCACAGTGCACGTCGCACAACTGCTTGCTCATAAGCAATTGCATTTGTGATTAAGCCATGTCAGTCAGAATAAGGGTCCACGCTGCTTTTTGTTTTACCCAATGAGAATTACCGAAGGGGAGAGGAGACCGGGTAAGGCGATCAAAGAGGAGCACTCATCAAAATGATCAAACATAGAAGAGAGACCACAGCAGTTGGACTGCGATAAGGCCCTAGAACGCTACCCACTATTTGCAGTGCTGTCAATCTAAGGGTGAGTGCTGGTGTATGCCGGTAAACTCCGCTCTGCTTGCAGTTGCAGAGTTTTTTGCTGAACTCTGCTCTCTAAGTGGTTCGCGGTGTGGCAAGAACTTAGCCGGCAGAACGGAGTTCACTTCCCACCCCTAAAACGATGTCCCATTTCACAGCAAACCAAACTCTATTATACCAGTCGTAAAAATGGCTGGTAAAATTGCTTTAAGCTTAGGCTGGAACAACAGCCTGGTCTCGTCCCCTGACCCCACACATCCTCCTTATATTTCAAGGGGAAGCATCAAGGCCGGACTGGGAATGAAAACCGGCCTTGGCAAAGTGCTCGGCCAGCTCCCAGGGTATGGGGGTTTGGGGTTGCGGCTGAGCTGTTTGCCAGGGCCGGTTTTGGCCGATTTTGTTACAATGCTGCATAAAAGGCCCTGTAACAAAAACGCCCCCCCAGGGGCCCAAATCCGGCCCCCAACCTAGCAGCCCAACAAGGAAATGCCTGGTGCCCGCAACGGCCAGTCCAGCCCTGGGAAGAAAACATCCCCTGCCTCCAATTAGCACCTGGTCAGAGAAAGTGGTGAATGGGAGGGTTAAGCCTCATGGAATCCTGAATTATATGCAGTTTCACAGCTGGTAAACTTGTAATCAAACGGTTCTGGTGAAGTGTTACGGCAAGATACCTATAATTACTGGTGTGGAGTTTGCACCCCGACAGTATCATGCAACTCGTGATGAGGGCTTAAAGGTTATATTTTAATAGGTCAGGACTGACTGTGACACCTACTTACTAAGGGAATGATAACTTGGCCTGATCGCTGACTGTTGAACATTGAGCTTTTCTGGTAAAACGCCAAGACATGTGTTTTAAGAAGGTATTTATCATCTAAGGATACAATCAAAACGTTTATAAAGGAAGATGGCACTGCCCCCGGATGTTATTTTACCTGTGTCTCATACATTTTATGTATGGCCCACATTTCTTTGTGACTAAATATATCAATGCTTTAATTGCCACGTGTGCTTCCATTTTTCTAAGCCGGTGTGTTATTAAATTGTAAATGATAAGGCTTTTTTTGTGTTTGAAATGCTTTATTGAAGAAAAGTATAGTGAACAACAAAATACAGATCATATAAAGAACATTGTCCATATAGAATCAAAAAAAGAAAAAACAGTGGATCATCATGTGTTAACATAAGTAACCTGAAGGAAGATTAAAAAGCATTTTGTAAAATTTTTTAAAGGCAACCAGGAAAAAAGGGGGAAAGAAGAGAAAAAAGGAGGAGAAAGGAAGGAAGGGAAAAGAGAAGAAAGAAAGAGGTAAATATGAGGCGTTAGGAGAAGAATAGATAACAAGATCATACAAAGACTAGGTAGAATAGAAAAAGCAAGAAAGCCGAGGATAGGGAATAGTTGAAAGGCAGGAAAGACAAATGCAAATGTAAAAGATACAAGAAGGGTAAAAGAAGAAGAAGAAGAAGAAGGACAGAGAAAGAGTCACTTATGGGGGTTTAAAATTCTCAGAGGATAAAGGAGAGATAGATTTCAGAGCCATGCGGTCAAGATATGTTGTGAGAGGCAACCAGAATAAATCTCTATTGAGGATAGGAGTGGAGGCAGCGGCGAAACGGACATCGAGCCTATGATAATGACAGAGAGAATTCCACCAACATTGTATAGAGAGCTTAGAGAGATCCTTCCAGTTAGAAGAAATGTGTTGAAAAGCCAGAGCCAGCATAAGATCTAATAGACCAGAGGAGTGAGAAGACATATCGAGAGTGTCAGAAATACTACCTAAAAAAAGAAGAGGGATAGAGTATGGAATAGAGATAGAAAATAGACGAGAGACATAAGACCACACCTGATCCCAAAGTGCGAGAACAGAAGGGCACAGAAAAAATAGATGAAAAAGATCAGCATTAGGGGCAGAACAGGTCCAACAGGTAGAGTCCTTATCAGGAGAAAAGCGAGAAATAGAAACAGGAGAGAGATAGAGTCTGTGATATAGAAAGAACATAGATTGAGTTAGTGAAGCGGAACGGGAAATTTTTAAAGACCTGGTCCAAACTTTGTCCCAAACAGCTATAGGCCAGTCACAGCCCAGATCCAGCTCCCAAGCAAGTTCCAATTTAGATTTCGGGCGGGTCGGATTGGGGGAGGAGAAGAATTTATAGATAAGAGAGGCTTTAGGGAGAGTAGACAAGATCTGAAGAAGTGAGGAATGAGATACGGGAGAGGATGACAAGGGAAGTGAATAATAAACATCAAGTATGATGGCCATGAGGACAGTGAATCTGCGGAAAAAAGATTGGGGGCATTGAAACAAAAGTCGGAATCGAGGAAAAGAACATGGAAGAAGACCATCGAAAAGTTGGTTAACCCACATCAGACCCTTTGATCTCCACACAGTCCAACAAATAGGACGATTATTGAGGAGAATAAGCGAATTGTACCAGATAGGGGAGGCCAAAAAGGATTCACGAGAAACCGGATCAGGACGGACCAGAGCATGTAAAAGAGAGGAAGTGTGCTTGAACAGGGGTAAAGGAGTGGTTAAATTCTTAGCAGAGAAATGTACAATTTCAGATAGAGAGAAAGGAGAGAGGAGTGAGCGTTCAATAGAGAGCCAAAGAGGAGCAAGAGGGGAGGGTGTGAGAACAAGCCAATTAGAAGCCTGACGGAGAGAAAAAGATTTATGATAGAGACGGAAGTCCGGAAAATTGACTCCGCCATTGGATTTCGGTTTACGAAGAGCAACCAGAGCAACTCTCGATTTTTTATGATTCCATAGAAACTTAGAGAGACAGGAATCGATGCGTTTGAAATAGATATCAGGGATATGTATGGGGAGCATGGAAAAGATGTATATAAGAATGGGAGATATCATCATTTTGATCGAATCCAGCCGACCCCACCATGAAAGAAAGAGAGGATTCCAAGAAGAGAACAACTTATCAATACGGGATAATACAGCAGACATGTTCAACCGAATAGATGAAGAGATGGAGCTAGAGAACCAAATTCCAAGGTACTTAATTTTAGAGGAATTCCATGCAAAGCCAGTGGTCGAAAACTGATGAGGGAGACAAAATTTGGTAAGAGGAAGGATCTCAGTTTTATCAGAGTTAATCTTGTAACCAGAAACTTGGGAAAAGGAGTTAAACTCAAGCAGTAAGGCCGGAATGGATTGGTCAGGGTCAGAAATAAACAAAAGAATGTCATCTGCATACGCAGAGAGTTTCAAATGAGTCTTGTCATAAGGGAAGCCAGAAATAGATATGTTATTTCTAATAGACGTAAGGAATGGCTCTACGGCTAGAACAAAAATTAGAGGGGACAAAGGGCAACCCTGACGGACGCCGCGCTGTAGGGGAAAATAGGGGGATAGATGACCATTAACTAAAACAGAGGCCTTAGGGGCAGAATAAAGTAAAGAAACAAGAGAAATAAAATTAGGGCCAAAACCGTGCCAGCGCAAGGAGGCAAACAGAAAGGACCAATCTACTCTATCAAAAGCTTTCTCAGCATCAACCGAGATGGCGGCTAAAGAGATGTTGAGAGAAGGTACTTTATTTAGAACATTGAGGAAAAGGCGGGAATTATCCGAGGTAAGCCTGCCCTTTACAAAACCACACTGTTCCTTACCAATGAGATGTGGGAGAAGAGGATCCAAGCGCAAGGCAAGAAGTTTAGCAAATAATTTATAGTCTACATTAACAAGGGATATTGGGCGGTAGTTTTTACAGAATTGGGGGTCGCGACCCTCTTTAGGTATAAGGCAGATCGTAGCCTCGTGAAAAGTACCGGCAGCTGTGCCAGAGGTAAATAAGGATTGGAAGAGGGAGAGAAGTTTAGGAAGCAAAAGATCTGAAAAATGCAGATAGAATTCCACAGAGAAACCATCCGGACCCGGAGATTTACCTTTAGTTAGAGACTTTAAGGCGCTATCCAGTTCGGTAATAGAGAGATCAAGTTCAAGACCAGGGAAGTTAAGATGAGAAGTGGAGGGGGGAGGAATTTTATCTAAATAGGATTGAATAAGAGAAGCCGAGGGAGGGGACTCAGGAGTATAAAGAGATTGGTAGAAACATTGAAATTGGGTGAGTATATCCTGCTCCTTATGCAAGAGAAGATTATCGGTGGAATAAATCGAATCAATCGAGTTACGCTCCTTACGAGACTTAAGGTAGTTGGCCAAAAGTTTACCTGATTTGTTGCGACCCCCGTAGTAGCGGGCACTGCTCCGAAGTAATATTGAAGAAGCATTATCAGTAGTGGTTTTGTTAAAATCGAGTTTGGCGCGTATAAGGTCTGGTAAAACAGTTTTAGTAGAAGAAGTGTAGAATTTATGCTCCAGGGACTTAATATGAGAGAGAAGGTCTTTCTGTTTCTTAAGGTAACACTTCTTTTTCTTTGAGACAAAATCAATCACAAAACCGCGAGCGGTAGCCTTAAAAGAGTCCCAAATAACATGAGGGGCTAAAGAGGGATCAGAATTAAGTAGAAAAAATTCCGTAGCAAAAGAAAGAAAAGAAGAGGAAAAGAGGGGATCCAGGAGAATAGAGTTATTGAAACGCCAACGAGAAGATTTGGGATGAGGAGGGAGAAGATCAAGAACAGTGACAATGGGAGCATGGTCTGAGATAACTATCGTCTCTATAGACGAGGACAGAAGATTTTGAGAAAGAGACTGAGAAAGGAAGATGTAGTCAATCCGAGAGAAAGAGGCATGAGGAGGTGAAAAGAAGGAATAGTCCAGAGAGTCAGGATGGGACAGTCTCCATGAGTCAAGAAGGTGAGATTTAGAAATAGTGTCAAGGAATTGCGTATGTGATTTGTGGGGGGTAAAGCGGGCAGAGGATTTGCGATCAAGAAACGGGTCAACAATTTGATTACAATCCCCCCCCAAAATGAACAAGGAATCACTGTATTGAAAACATTTAGAAGTTATTAGAGGCCAAAAATTACAATCGGGATGTGTAGGACCATAAACATTAAAAACAGTCAAGGATACAGAATTGATTAACAGCTTAACTAAGACCCAACGGCCATCAGTATCATTCTCTTGAGAAAGAACTTTACATTTGAGTTTCTTGTGACACAAAATGGCCACACCATTCTTTTTATTAGATGTAGGAGAGAATAAAACCGTTCCCACCCAGCCTCTCTTCAGTTTAAGAGACTCCGCCTCAGAAAGATGAGTTTCCTGTAAAAGAACTAAATCAGGAGTATAAGAGGCTAGATGGGAAAGCACTCTCTGTCGTTTAATAGGGTTAACGAAACCTTTCACATTCCATGAAATAACTTTGAATTAAAAAACAATAAAATGTGCAAGGAACACAGAAAAGGCATAAAAACAAGAACGCCATAAAGGACAACAACAAATGAATGAGAGAAAAGAGCAAGACAAAAGAAAGTCAGGAGATACAGTAAGAGAAGAGCAAAGAAAAAGGAAGGAGGGGAAGAGGGAAGAAAAAAGAAGTAGAAGAAGAGACAGTACATATCCAAAACGGATGACTGAGGAAAACATACCTGAAGGGGGAAGGGAGATGACAAGATGACGATGGGGTATGGGAGGATTCGACAAGAACGGCCTCCTAAGCCGGAGAGCAACACACCGCACCAGGACGGGATATGAGAAAAGACGAATCGTATGAGACGGAGAGGAATACAAAAGGGCTTATCGAATAATCTAAGGGAGCGAAAAAGAAACGTGTTATACAAAAGTCATGTCAAGATAAATAGCACAAAAGCAGACATTATATGTAAAACAGAAAACCCAAACAACAACCACTATATAATCACATCAAGCAGGAGAAAAATCAAACCAAGGAGAGAATATATCAGCAAAAACCTGCAAGGAGAGAAACAAAACAGATACATAATCAACCAGTAGTAGGATTGAATGTATCCATGCCAGCATTGGTCTGAATGTGAATAAAATTCTTGAGTTCAGCTGGATCTTGGAAAGTCCAGGTGTTGTTTTGATGAGTTACTTTGAAGGTACAGGGGTGAAAGAGACCATATCTAGCTCCAATAGAGCGCAGAGGAGCACGAAGAGACAAGAATTCTTTTCTTCTGGCAGCAGTGACATTAGAGACATCTTGAGAGAGAAAAACTCTCTGACCCATCCAGGACACTTGGCGCTTCGCTCGAGCTGTAGAGAGGACCAGAAGGAGATCAGTAAACTTGAGGAAGAGGATGATGACCCCTCACGGTTTGGTTGAGGAGGAGGAGCGAGGGCCAAGTCTATGGGCTCGTTGGATACTGAGAGAGGTAGTAGCGGGAAGGTCCAGGAGTTTCAGAAGGAAAGAGGAGAAAAACGTAACAGGATCATCTCCTTCCAAGGATTCCGGCAGGCCATAAACGCGTAGGTTGTTCCTCCTGTTCCTGTTTTCCAAATCTTCAGTGTGCTGTTGAAGGGCGAGAAGAGACTTTTCCAGAGAGGAGATGCGTTGAGAGTTTGACTGAATCTCTGTAACCTGCTGCTCCACAGAAGAAACACGAGCCTCCATAGTTGACCATTTAGCCTCAAAAAGCTGCATCTTAGTATTAGTCTCCTCCACAAACGGGCGCAAAGCGCGAATCTCCTCAAGTATCAGCTCCATAGATATAGGGGATGGAGATGACTCAGATGGAGGAGGAGAGGAGTCCTGCTTCAGGCGCTTAGGTAAGGAGGCAGAAGGAGAAGACTTGTTGGAAGTAGGTTGTGATAGAGAAGAACGGATGGAGGATATTGTCGCCATTTGATCTGTGGGAGGAGGATGAGAAGAATGACCTGCCGTTGAGGAAGAGGCGGAGGAAGGTGGAGTCTTCGAGGGCGCAAAGACAAACTTTGGGTTGCGTAGCTTGCCCATAGAAGACTGAACGTGCCAGTGACAGGGAGGCAAAGAGGCAATCCAACACAACGCCCTGCACTCAAAAAGCAAAGAATGTCAATATGTCCGGTCGGAAAAACCCAGCGGTCAGCAGGAGCAGTGAAGGACACCAGCAAAAATCATGAAGAAACCCCGGACCCAGAGGTAATGTAAAGAGGAGTTAAAGAGTGTTTCCAGTAGTAACAAGGAGATCACCAGTGGGCGCGAAAGCCATGTGCACTAAGACTTGGTGACAAAATTGTAACAAAAATCCAGCACGAAGACGCAATGAGGATGGTATGAGTCTTACGCCTTGAGACTGAAGTAAGTTATCAAGAAAGAGCACAGCGCATGTGGTAGCCTGCGAGGGGAACATGAAGGCAGGGGTCACTCAGGAAGCAGCGTCGACATGAGGAGTAATTTGCAAACATAGCGCACTGGCAGAGCGCAAAACACAAAGGAGAGGTCCTTAGTTGCTAAGAATAAAGTCCAGTGTCTGGAGGGAGAACAGGAAGAGCATGTCTGCAGTCACCTCAGCGTCGCGCACACATCGCACATATTTCAAAATGGCGGTCGCGCTGAGGGACTTACATCGAGAAGCATGAATGGGCGAAAAACTGCAGGAAAACGAAGTCTGGCAGTCACATCTTCAGCACAAAGTCATCCGCTTACAGGAGCCACAAGAAATCAGCCGAAATGGTCGCGGATAGCGGCGAAGAGATGAAAAGTCCGCCGCGGCGCGGGAGAGCTCCGGTCTCAGGTGGCCATCTTGTTCGGCGTCCAAGCCACGCCCCCAAGGCTTTTGAATTAAAGGTGAAATTCTGTTTGGAAGCTAAAGGATGTTCACATACCATGTATCATTTACACAATTTAACACAGACTGAATTACTGTTAGTGTCTTCTGGACACACATTGACAACCCTCTCCATTAAGAGACATCAAATCCCAGTAGTCAATAAAAAAGAAATCTGTGATTAATAACAGTAGTAAGTATAGGCCTCACTCACAAATGTTCTTGCACACCTAAGTGTTACTTAGGACTATTTTGGTGTGCGTACTGACATCATCAACTCAAGTTCTCTCTCATTGCCTGTGATGTCACTGGGAAGCCTTTGGTAGAAAACAATCCTGTTGTTGACAGCTATCATTTATTTATTTTATTTCTCTTTTTTTATATAAAGATCAACTGAATCAAGTAGATGTTAGCACAGTTTACAACACAACAACAGGCATGGTTGGTTTATTTCTTCGCACTTAATTGTTTTCTGCAGCTTTTTCTCTCGATGTCAAGCGAGGATCCTCATCAGTCTGTATTTTTTTGAGTCAACGGTAGCAGCTTTGTTCAGCCCAAGGCCTCGGTGAAATCCTGGAGGTCTTGTGATCCGGAGCTTTCAGCAGACAAACATGAAACCCAGGCAGGGTCAGTCACCTTCTGGACCTTTTCACAAAAATGTCTACAATTTTCTCCTAACTTCTAGATCTCCTTCCAGAAGGTTCTCTATGGGTTTCCAAGTGTCCACAATGCAAATCCTAGGGTCTAGAAGCTCTGAGATGGTCCTTAGGATGTTGGGACTATGTTTCCCAGAACGCTCCTGGCCAAATCCTTAAACTTCCTCAGGACGCTGTCTAACTGGGTTCTTCTTGGTGAAGATAATGCAGGTGGAACTCAGTTAACCTGCTGCTTTCAGGAAGTCCACTTCTTCACTTCTTGAAGCAAGGAAAGGTCCTTAGGGCTTTAGTTCTACAGTGTGCAGGAGGTGCAGTCATTCAGAGTGCAACCCTTTGGGGTACAGACCAGGGTTCTAGCAAGGCAGGCCTTCCTCTCCTTATAGTTTCAGGCAGGGATCTGAGTTGCCGAGCAGCTCTCCCATTTTTATCCAGTGTTCCTGGTAACAAGCAGGGGGGCACACCTGACTAATGAGGTGCCACCCTCAGGTATGAACACTTCCTCCAAAGTGTGGCATATTTTCCTGACCCAGAAAGCACTATTTTTCCAAAATCCAAAATGGAGAAACTCTCTCCCAGAGGTTAAGATCTAGCTAAGCCATCCCACTGGTGTGGCTAAGTTTCCCTAACACTCCCCTTCCAGCCCCTCCACAAATCTAATTAGTAGGGCTCCTGCATGACTGGGGTGGCAGGATATGTCCTGTCCTGTCACTCTTTGAAGACCAGTTTGACCACTCCACCCGATCCTGCCTTTTATTCTACAGTTGCAGTTCCCCTCCCACAAGAGGCTTCCTTTTAGTCTCAGCTCAGGCCACTAAAAACACCTCATTAAGGCAGCTTGGCTCAGCCTGGCAGAAGCTGGTCAATCAGAGAAGGGCTGCAAGAAGGCTGGATTTTGGTTCATCAGAAAAGCTGTTCTATAACTCATTTTCTGTGACCGTTAGAATTATTTTAACAGTGGCAAGTGGTTGGATTTATTCTTTCATGTTGATACTTTGAAGTTTATTTTTAGCTCACTATCAATAATTATATTTTATTAAAGTAAACCCATATTAGCCTATGGAGCTATTGGGATATAATAGGGAAAAACGACATTGGCAATTTATGTCTTACCAGGGCTTATAAAACATATTCTATAATGTCCCTGGCTATGGTTACAAGGCACCCTACTCCCAAGGCACCTATGCAAGACCTTAGGGGGGACATATGTACAAATAAGGTAGTTTGAGACTTTGAAAGTACCATTAATTCTAAACTCGAATTTGCATATCATTAACTTTTACAAGAAGCCTGAAAAGCAAGGCAGCCTTTGAAATGACAGTAGGCAGCACAGCAGGTCACACTTAAGTGCATTAAATCTACTGGGCCCTAAACCTACATGCCCTACCATATACTAGGCAAACACAAAGAGATGATGGAAAGAGTGCTGAACCTTTTAAGACTCTCACCCCCAGTCACAGATCTGGGTTGGACCCATCATTGTTTCTTAGGTTACTTCGCCACCCCAGTTCAGATCCAGCCATATCCTAATCAGTCTTGACCCTGTCCCTCATGGGAACAGTCCAGCCCAAACTGCCAAGCCAGGTCTTCCCTGGACCGGAAGCAAGCAACCTGGGACCGGTTTTGGGGTAACACCCCTCATCAGCCAGGCTATCTTGAATCCAGTGGCAAAGTGAGCAAGGGACCCATGTCTGGGGATACCCTGCCAACTTAGGGTGAACAAAGCAAACACAAGGAGATGATGGACAGAGCGCTGAATCTTTTCAGACACTCACCCCCAGTCACAGATATGGGTTGAATCCATCATCGTTCTTTAACTTACTTCGCCACCCTGATGACGGGTGATGCCCCGAAACCGGTCCCAGGATGCTTGTTTCCAGCTTGGGGAGGAACTGGCTTGGCAGTTCAGGCTGGACTGTTCCCATGAGGCTTATTTGCATAAGGCTGGGTCCAAACTGGGGGGCATGGTGAACAAAAGAACAATGGATTTAACCCAGATCTCTTGACTGGGGTGAATGTTTGATTTGCTCTGCATTCATCCATCATCTGTGTGTCTTTTGCTGCCATAAACTAGTAACTTACAGGTAGGTTGTCATGCCAATTGTAATTACACCTAATTATCATATACCTTTTAAATAGAGCAATTACCCATTAGTCTTGTTAGCAGAACCCAAGGACACAACTAGAGTCAATGACCACCAGTATCAGTCAAACAGTGGGGGTGATTAGGACAAGAAGGAGGAATTTTTCAGTCTATATTTGACTGTTCAGGAGCTGTGACAGCTCTTTTTTTCTAGAGGTTTGGAAAATTGCATCATTTTTTCACAAACGTCTACAGGGTTTCACGGAAGAGTACATTTTTAGTGTTAGAAGGGGTGTGGCAGGGGTGTGACTTTTTTCACACAAGGGCACACTTTGCATGAAAAACTTACGGAAGATACCAGATGGAAACTGGTGCAAGCAGCAGTGTGGCGTGTAGTTGGTGCAGCTCAATGCTTTTTACAATTTTTCTCTCATTCTGTGTATTTTGTTGTGCTTAATACCATAAGATGTGCATCTCCATTTCTCCATTTACCCCCTCAAGACATACATATATGTAGATAGATAGACAGACAGACAGACAGACAGACAGACAGACAGACAGACAGACAGACAGACAGACAGACAGACAGACAGATAGATAGATAGATAGATAGATAGATAGATAGATAGATAGATAGATAGATAGATAGATAGATAGATAGATAGATAGATAGATAGATTGATCACGTTTTTTGTATTTGCCTTCGACTTTCAATACAGTTATCTGTGCCATTGACTAAATATTTCCAATATCACTAAGAAAATATTACAGCAGACTATCCTAAATATTTACCACAATAAGCTATGCCTTTAACAATGCCATGTAGAATACACTGTCAAGGTCAGACCTTTTAGCTTTGCCAGTGATTGTTTGTTCTCGTGTGTGTGGTTTCTAAGGTCAAGTTCACCTTCCTGTGAGGACTTCAGTGAATGATTTTTGGAACCACAGTAGGAATATGTTTTCTTATGCAGATAGGAAGCACATCTTTTCTTTCGATTTCCTAAAGGTATTGTTTGTAAGTCAAATACTCTCATGAGAGCCTGTTTCTAATAGTTAGTATTTCCTACGTACCCTCCTCTAATACCGCAGGAAATTCAAAGACTGCAGAGAGCAGCAAAATATATTAGCCAACCTTTACCTCACAAGACATTAAGACAATTGTTGAAGTGTGAATTTATTTTTATCAGTTCCTCTACACATTTGGTTTCCTATAAGTAATTAATAAACAGTTGCTTTACTATATCAATGGACTCACGAATCAAATGGGACTTTTAATTTCATCGGTTCAATAATTCTTTTAGCATGTAGCCATATTAAAATACTTTTTAGCTTGTGAAAGGTATTTGTTAGATTGTGAGAATTTTTTTCCAACTTTACAGGAAACAATGTCTTCAAGGTATCACTGCTAAAAGTAAGGGGCAACTTCTACAGTTGGAAGAAATATGGTTTAACTGTAAAACTTCTATAAACGATTTAGCAAATGTATTTTATAATTTTAATTGCAGCCATTTAAGGTTTTTTTTTGGCTTATAAAGAGAAATCATACCGGTCAGGCAGTGCTATATTTAGTATTTTTATGGAGCACGGGGAAGAAAGCTGCTCGGGCCCATATTCGGAACAACTCTGAATTTCTTATCCATTTTCAGCTACTTCAAATCTTAATGATACCAATTAATACTGAGTATATATTAACCTTTCAGAGACGGACACGTAAAAATCGGCCAAAGCTCAAGCTGCCAAGAATCCCAGTGAAATAGGATCAAAACAACATGATGATGAGAGAAAGTAGTTTATATCGATGCAAAGAAAAATGGATGAGAGCGGGAATGGTAGATGGATGGATGGACAGATGAGTGGACGGACAGATGGATACATGGAAAAAAAGGAAACACAGCAAAAAAAGCTGCATGGCTGGACTGATGAATGATAAAGAAAAAAGGCTGATGAGAAAGATAGATGGAAATGGGTGGATAGATGGATGGACGGAAAAGGATGGATGGATGGATGAATGGTTAGTGAGAAGGAAGTATGGAGAAAGAAAGAAAGAAAGAAAGAAAGAAAGAAAGAAAGAAAGAAAGAAAGAAAGAAAGAAAGAAAGAAAGAAAGAAAGAAGGAATATGACCCAGGGTCGCTGGCTCGGAAGGTGTTAAAAATCTGTACTTTCACAATGATATCAAAAAGTATGACTAAAGGTTTGGACATCAAGGACAGAATGGACAGATATCACCTCTTTATCATCAGGTGACCTTCAGAGAGGCCAGGAACAGAATGGGCACATAAACGGACATCACCTTTTAATTTGCATGTGACCTCTTTAGAGAGCCCTAGGACAAAATGGGCACTTTTAACTGGTCACTGCAGAAAGACCAATGACAGAATGGGTACAGTTATAGAAAGCTCCTCTTTCTGAGCAAAGAGTTCCCAGAACAGCATGGGTACAGAAACAAACCAATTGTTCCAGATGATCTTATGAAGAATGTCAGCATATAAACAACAGATGATTACAGCTAAACATAGTAGTTCTTGGTTAAGTATGAAACAATTATTTTACAAACTCAAAGCGCTATGGAATGAAAATATCGTAACCAAAATATAGTCTGACAAAAATGAATGTGTGTGTTGGACTTGGCCCTTTTTGGCTAAAGTTCCCTAGACTTTTTGCCTTCCCCTAGACCTTTTTCTGACATGGTGTTGCCAACTTAGATGCTTTGGGCACTTGACCACTGCTGATCAGTGTCAAAGTGCAAGTGCTCCCTATAGAAAGCATTATGATAATTGGTTGTCCATAATTGGTATGTTTGGCTTACTAGTAAAGTCCCTAGTAAAGTGCACTATGGGTGCCAGGGCTGGTAATACAAATGTTACTAGTGGGCCTGCAGCACTAATTGTGCCACCCACACCAGTAGCCCTAAAGAGAGAACTCAGGCCTGCCACTGCAGTGCCTGCGCGCAGTTTCCAACTGTCATATTGTCCTGACAAGTGCACCCACTTGCCAGGCCTTACCCTTCCCTTTCCATGAACATCAGTGTTGGAAACGGCCCTTTTTGCAGGGTTATCCCCAAACTTTTTGCTTCTTCCTCCTTTATTTTTTCTGACCCGTGGTTGTTGGCAATAAGACTCTGGGCACTTTACCACTGCTGATCAGTGCTAAAGTGCATATGCTCTCTGTATAAATTGTGATATTGATTGGTTATCCATGATTGGTATATTTGTTTCACCTGTTAGCCCCTAGTAAAGTGCACTGCATGTGCCAGGGCTGGTGATTCAAATGCTACTAGTGGGCTGCAGCACTGATTGTGCCACCCACAGGAGTAGCGCTAAAATAATGTCTTAGGCCTGCTTGCAGTGCCTATGTGCAGTCCAGGACTGCCATGTCGACCTGGCCAGTGCACCCACTGACCAGGCCTTATCCTTCCCTTTCTGTACATGTCAGGCATCCCTATGGTGGCCCTAGGTACCCCCCTGGGCTAGGTGCAGTGCATCTGAAAGGTAGGGCATGTACTGAGGTGTGTAACATGCCCTGGTAGTGAATTACAGCCATTTTCGTTTTTCACTGCTGAGAGGCTATCTTGCCCATAGGATAGAATGGGGAAGGCTGTTTACATGCCTATCTTCCCATAAGGGCAAGATAGAAAATCCAAGTTTGGTATCTCTGTGTTCAGAATTTAATTATACAACTTTTTAGCAAGATGGTTTTTAAATTCACTGTGTGAGAATAGCACTTTTTAGAAAGTAGCTATTCCCCTGTTTAACCTTCCTGTGTGCCTGTGTGCTGGTTGGCTGACTGGTGTCATGTGATGGGCTAGGTGGCTCCAGGAGCCTGGATGAGTCAGCAGCAGGGTGAATAGGGAGATCTGCTTCAGATGGGTGGGAGGAGTAGTCCCTGGGTTTGAATAGGGCTGCCCCTGCCAGCACAAAGCTGGCTCCACCCCCTGCTGGCCAGGCTGAGGACTCTGCCTCTGCTGGCACAAAGAAGGCTCCACCTCCTGCTGAGCGTCTAACGACCCTGCCCCTCACTCTGAAAGGAACCAGGTGCTCCAGGGCAGAGCACACCCAGGAACCGGTTTGAGCAGGGGAATCCCCCCACTGAAACAAAGAGAGACAAAGGCTTGGAGGGGTATAAGAAGAGGACCCCAGACACCTAAACTTTAGATCACTTTGGAACTAGGAAGGAACCTCTGCCAAGGAGAAAGCTGGAAGAAACTGAAGAGGAGAAGACTGCCTGCTTGCTGTTTTGCTTTGCTGCCAAGGAGAGGGGAAGGACTTTGCTGTGTCCCCTTCTTTTGATTCTGATCTCCAAGGGCCTGAGAAGAGCTGGCTCCCTGGTAAGAAGTCCCAGGAACAAAAGGACTTCACCACCAGCTCCCCTGGAACTCTGCTGAGAGAGTTCTGACCTGCCTTGGAGTGCTTGCCCAGTCTTGGGGCCTCAGGAGGTCGTTTTGCTGTGGTTTGGGAGCTGGGAGGCAGAAGCGTGAAAAAGAAACAACTGGTACCCAACACATCATCCGATTGCGTGTCGCAAGAACGAGAGTGCGTGGAAAATTTCATCGCGGCACCATCGCAACACGCAGGGTCCCCGCATCACCGAGTGCGTCGAGCATCGTCCCGAAGCGTGAAGATTCCTGACATTGCGAGGGTCGTCGCAGAACCAGTTTGCGAGCCGCACCACTGCCGGTGCATGAAAGTCTCCAGTCACTGCGTGCGTCGACGCAGAGTCCCGTTCCGTGGCGCATTGAGAGTTGCGGCGCTGGAGGGCAACGCTGCGCCACGCATCGCACCACATCGAAGAGTGTCGCATCGAACCTGTGCGTGAAGCTTCCCCCTAAGAAACCTACGCAACGAAGGCCAAAGTCATCGCATCCTCCCCTTACAGATCGGAGCCGGCGCATCCACCTCTGCTGCGTGAAGCAGGGCTGCTGCAAAGCCTCCCCAGGATCTCAGGAGTATCGCACCGCCTTTGCAAGCTTCCTTGTTATAGCTTTTGGGAACCTTATCGCAACTACAGGTACTGTTTGGCACGAAAGTGTCGCATTTTGTGCGTTGAGAGTCGCATTGTGCAGGACACTGACTTTTACATCCTGGAGTACTTTCTGCAAACTCTGAACTATCTTTAAAGTAACCTTTTTGAATTATATGTTGGTTTGTCTGTAGTATTTGGTCTTGTGAAGTTTTTAGTAAAGATACATTATTTTTCTAAAACTGGTGTGGAGTAAATCTGTGGTGTTTTCACTGTGTTACTGTGAGTGTTGGTACAAATACTTTACACATTGCCTTTGATAGCCGAGACTGCTCAGGCCAAGCTACCTAGAGGGTGAGCAGGGGTTATCTTAACAGTGTATCCCCCTTTCCCTGACTAGAAGCAAGGGTCCCTACTTGGACAGTGGTACCTACCCTGCCAACTAGAGACCCCCAGATCTAACAATCAGACACCCCTATAGTAGGCCCAAGGTCCCCCCCTAGGCAGGGTGCAGTGTCTGTGAAAGGTAGGACATGCACTGAGGTGTGTACCATGTCCACCAGTGAAATACTCTCTATTTCGTTTTTCACTGATGCAAGGCCATCTTGCCCATAGGAGAGAATGGGGAAGTCTGTGTAATATGTTGGTGTGCCTGAGCTCACAATGTAAATAGCACATCTTTTTGTGAAGGTGGTTTTTGAATTGTGTTTTTAGAAACCACGCTTATAGAAGTGGCTGGTTTTCTTGTTCTAACAATTCTGTGTGTCTCTGCCTGGTTGTGGATTGACTGTCTGGATTTGAAAGTGATAGGATCTGGGAGGTGTCTTGACCCAGTAGGTGAGGCAGCAACAGGCTGATCTGCATCTGGAGTGTAGGGGAGAGGAGTAGCCCCTGGAGGTGAAGAGGCCTGGGCTGCAGCCATAAAACAATGGCTCCCCTCCTGCTGAGTGATTGAGGAACCAGACCCCCACTATCAAAGGAAGAAGGTGCCACTGGCAGGGAGACTCCCAGAACTGATTTAGACAGGGGTCAGTGCCCCTTGCACACAAAGACTTCAAAGACATTTAGGGGTATAACTATGAGAGCTGAAACCCCTGAATGTTGGAATTGATCAAGACTGAAAAGGATTGAAACTACTTCGTGGTCAAGAGGATCCTCTGCCAGGGAAGAACAGCTGAAAAGACTGAAGAGAAGGACTGACCCTTGCTGTGTGTTCTGGGGCTGGCCTGCAGTTTGCTGATTTAACTGAGGAGAGGCTAAGGGACTTTGCTGTGTGCTGTGTCCCCCTGCTTGAAAGGACTTTGCTGTGTGCTGTGTCCCAGAGTAACTTATCCCCAAGGGCCCGAGGAGAGCTGGCTCCCTGTTGTGGAAACTCAGGAACATCAAAGTTTCCAAGTGTGTCTCAGGGGCGCTTTGCGCGTGTGCTTTTTGCAGCCTGAGCCTGCCGTGGGAGTCCGTGGTGGTGCGGATCAAGATCGCCGCCGCCGGCCCGAGCCACAACGTGCTGAAGTATTTCGCAAAGCTTAGGAAGTCGTGAGGTAATCGTGATCGTTTTTCGCAAGAGGAATCTGCCCAAGATCATCAACAACGGAGAAGGCAGTGCCGTAACCTGTCCGACTCGGAGCTGCGTCATCAACGGAAGCGCCCAGCATGAAGTTCGACGAGCGAGGAGAGAGAGAGAGCGAGGCAGCGCATCCCCCAGGTAAGGCTTGGACTCCGGTCGGGAGCCGCAAGGGTGTGTGGCCTGGGGAGCCGCAGGAGGAGTACAGGAGTGCTCCTGTCTCTCTCCGGCTGCATCGCGTTAGACGCACTGAGTCCTTAAGCGGCCCGGACATGCCCGGCAGTCCCGGGGCCGCTCTCGGAAGTTCAGGACTGTTATCTGTGGTTGGGGCATAGTGATGCCCGCGTTAATCACGTTGATTGGCCTGGTATTATTCCTGCATTACGAACTGCCTTATTACTTGCATTAGGGATTGTATTATTCCTGCATTACGAACTGCCTAATTACGTGAATGGAGGATTGAGATATTCTCGCATGAACTGCCTTATTACTTGCATTAAGGAGTGCGTTATACTTGCATTATGAACTGCCTGATTAAATGCATAGAGGATTGCATTATTCTTGCATTACGAACTGCCCGATTACTTGCATTGAGGATTGCATTTTTCTTGCATTACGAACTGCATTAGTTTGAAGATACGAATTGCATTACAAACTGTAAAGCATTGCACTAGGACTGCATTTGAACATCGTGAACTGCTCATTAAAACCACAAGAACCTACACGTGTTTGTTGGCCTAATAACCGTCAAAGTGAAACATTACGAATACGCATTTGGTGGATTTTTATCGTGTGGTCTAACCGTATTTTTCTTCTTGATAAAGATACCGCTAGTTTAATACATCAGTGTGGTGTTCATTTGTGGTGTTCTCACTGTGTCACTGGGAGCGTGGTTGCAAATGCTTTTCACATTGCCTTGAAGATAAGCCTGGCTGCTCGTGCCAAGCTACCAGGGGGTAAGCAAGGGTTATCAAAGAAGGTGTCCCTCCTTTCCCTGACTAGAAGCAAGTGTCCCTATTTGGACTAAGGCCACTGCCTCAGCCAACTAGAGACCCCTAGTTCTAACAGTGTCCTAAATGGAATTTAGAAATAGATCACCCCACTGGAGTTAATAACAGAAAATCTACACCATTTAGGATGATATTTTTGAAAGCAAGTTTTGGGGCACAGTATTTCGTTATTTCTGTGTGACAATATTTTTGTTATCAATATTATGACACACCCCTCAGCGAATATTTTCATCTCTTGTGTTTTCTATATTAAACAATTATTAAATACTATTTGGCAGGCTCACTGAGGAGCAAATACCACACTTCACATGACTCTGCTTTCACACACCCTCAACAATGGTTGGGACACATCTCAGCTTTCCAGAGCACTGTAACCTTACATGCCCACCCACTCTTTGTAGTCAGAAAATCAGCTTTTGTTTTGTGTGCCAGGGTTAGGAAGATTTGCAGTGGTGACTGTGCCTAACACCACTTGAACCCAAAATGTTGTTACCTTCCTTGGAGACCTAGGAAAATGGACAATCTCTTGGCTTTTAACTGTGCACTGAAAACCTTTGTGATGGTAGGACTGTTTTAGGTCCCACGTAATCCTAGTTTTTTAGCACCACGGATCCATTACGTTTTGACATACTCTAGAAATTAAATCAATTTAATAGAACTGGTCCATCACTCCATGTGAGATCTACTGGCAAGTGGGTCTGACCTTAGCACATAAAGCTTTTTATGGAGTGGTACCTAACCATTTGTCAAAGAGGCTAGCGCACCACCACCCTACAAGAACACTGTACTATACAGAGGCTTTACTGACAGTAGTGCCCAAGACAAAGAAGAAAAGAGGGGATGATTCTTCCTTTTCTGCTATGGCTACCAGAGGCTGGAATTCTGTGCCCTTGTCTCTCAGAGCCATTAGGGACCCAGAGTCTTTTAGACATCAGTTGAAGACTTGGATTTTTAATAAAGTGTTCTAACTCTCCCCTGTAGATCCTTTATCTCACGAACTGTTAGCACTACAACTCTCTGTCGAGTATCCGTGTGCTCAATAAATGTTATTAAAATTAGAAAAAAGGTGTCTCATGACCTAATAAGAAACAAATAGCAGCAAAAATCTGTGGCATACCAATCGCACAGTTTATAAGGAAAACTTCCAGCCTTTGTAAATTCAATATTTTATTCCTTGTTTTTCAAAATTTGTATATTCAGCTTAACTTGATTTATTCACAACAATGCTCTCCAAAGGCCCTGTTTGCTTCTCATGAGGCAATTGTGCCCATCCAGGCCTCTTACTGCTTCACGTAGGGCCATTTAATTCACCAATAACAGCTTAAAAACGTAATCCCAATGCATTTCAGGCCTTAGAGATGCCCTTCGTCAGGGGGAGCTGAATAAATATGGAAATCAGATAAAAAACCCATGTTACTCTAACATGCTTCAATGCTTAGGTGAATTTTACATAAATAAATTCTATTATTGTTGTATCGATCCATTGTACCTAACACTGCCCTTTGTAAACATGATGAAAAATACCACATTTGCGTTATTAAGATGTTTACTCCACGCGGAAACCTCCCCCACTCCAGCCTCGATTTTAAACCCGCCATACTACCCGCGTGACAAAGCAAACGCTCAACATGCCTAATGTTCGCTAAATAAAACTGAAATCAACTTTATCCCCTTAAAAAACTGTTAAATAATAATTCAAACTTAACACTACCCTCCACCCCATGTTAGAAACATTTACCTACTTATTTGGTGAAGCTGTTCGTGACCGCTCTCAACTCGCTAATCTCTCTCCCTGCCAAAATGGCCAGCAACAAAATGCTGTTCACCTGTGCTTGCTATTTAACCTTTTCTTCTGACTAAATTCAAGCAATCACGGTAGCTTACAGAAATTAACTTCACCGCGTTCAATCTTGTGTCATCTATAAACCCTTCAGTTTCAAAACCGGCCACCCCTCTTGAACTGAACTGACTTCATATCCCATCAACCATTGCACTGAAATGTTCCTGAATATTAAAAAAGTGACTTACAAACTACCGCCTCCCATGACCTAATAAGCCATGAGTGCATCAGAGTATACAGTTTTCATCCAGATCAGGCAACAATCAGTAGTGTATTGAAATAAAGTGGCAATTAAACATATGGAAAGCTAGGTGCAAGGAAGTGGACATAACCATATACATTGAAGACCCAAATAAATTTAGGATTATTGTCCAAGGAAGGAAACCTTTTTCTCCTCTGATGAATTATAGCCTTCAACTGTCTAAAATATTGAGACCAGCAAATGTTCAAACATCCTCAAGCACAAAATCAAATGAAATTGTCATCACTGCACTGAATCAAATAGATGGAAATTCGTGAGGGCTATCTATACCAAAGGGCTGATAGCTCAATATATAGAACTATTTGGGTTCTAAAATGCCATTGAGAGTAGTAGGGTGTTGAAAAATGACAGCGTTTCAGGCTTTATGGGTGCGTAACCAGGAGATCAACAAACTCTAAAAAATCAAACAATAACCGCCTACCCCACCAATTTTCTGTATTGCAAAAGTCATGAAATCAATACATTACAATACAGATATGTTGAGCCAAACACATAATGTATAAACCAATAGTCTATTACATTTCTTTTATTTATTCTCACAAAACATTCTTTATTCTCACTTGGAAAATTCTCATACAGATATGCATGATTGTGCAAAAACCATTTCTAAGTTTTACCGATTATTGACCAAAAACTCACCCCACCCTCAATACCCCAAGATATTACACAAAAAATGCTGAAATCATTCACCCATCTGACAAAACATCTGACCAAATATTCTTCGATCAAACTATAACTGTTGCCAACATCTCACCACACCTAAAACAATATGGGGATCAATAAGAGAACTTGGCATTGTATGTATCAACAAAGGCATAACAACAATGATTTCACAAAAACAATACTTTATTGTAATAGTATATGTGGTGGTGTCCCTTATCCCTTTGGTAAACAGTACTAAAATGTATCACTTAAACACAATCAATCCTCCCCAATTCCATCAAAGGGAGACTTTAAGGGAATAAAGATCTCCAACAGACGGATAGTGCTGAGGCACAGCCAGTCTCATATGCATTCTCACATGGAAATCATGATTTTTTTCTGTTAAACATTACAAGTATGTCCCACACCCTCACCTGTGACTCTTCTGGGTTCTTAGCTGAAAGATCTCTGCACAGATCCAGGGACTAAAAATCTCACTCTTCAGAGCACAGTCTAAGTTTTGTCCAGTCGTAGTGACGCATTTGATTTTAAGGGCCTCTCACATGTGGGAAGCATGCAATGATTGCTGCTTGCAAAGCACCTCAAGACAATTTCATTAATAATGTGTGATTAGAGTTCCCAAACTTTTTAAAACACAACCCAGTTTTTAGTATGACAGCATTTTATGACCCACCTGGCATTAATGGACTTAACGAGGTCCATTTTTTAATGTAATAAAGCATCATGTGGTAGCGCATTGTTATTTGCAAAGAGTACATTTTCCATTTAAATGGTTACTAAATAAAACTATACTTCACACAAATGATAATGTGTGTAAATCCAGCTTCTGTTAATTTTATTATTTGTGCATCATGAACTACAGTGCCTTGATTTGTTCTAATCCTACTAAAATCTGTTTCCATCACACTTCAGAATTACAAAACAAAGTGCTTCATTTTTCTTCCCTGTTAGATCTGGGGGTCTCTAGTTGGCAGGGCTAGGTAGCACTGTCCAAATAGGGACCCTTGCTTCTAGTCAGGGTAAGGGGGATACACTCTTTAGATAACCCCTGCTCACCCCCTTGGTAGCTTGGCACGAGCAGACAGGCTTATCAAAGGCAATGTGTAAAGTATTTGTACCAACACTCAGAGTAACACAGTGAAAACACCACAAATGGACTCCACACCAGTGTAAATAAATAAAGTACTTTTATATAAACTACACAAGACCAAAACGACAAAAATCCAACATATACAGTTCAAGAATATGGTTTCAAAAAGAGTTCTTAGCTTAGCGACAAAATAATCCACATTAGCGTGGATTTTAGCCAACAGTACCTGTAGATGCGACAAAAGTTCCAAATGGAAGCTGCAGCGTTGAAAAACAAGCGATGCGTCACTCCTGAGACCCTGGGGAGGCGATGCGACAGCCACGCTGCACGCAGCGGGCGTGTTGCTACGAATCCGGTCTGTATGGGGAAGGAGGCGATACCTTGTATGGATTCCAGAGCGCAGGTTCAGTACGAAGCATCTCGCACAGGCACGATGCGACAATCTTCGGGGTGGCGACGATCTCAGGTGCGGCGGCGATGCGCGGCTCAGCGTCGATCTTCTCCTCTCACAGCCCCTCGATGCGATGGCTCTGCGACGATGTTCGCTGCGACGTGATGCGGTCCGCAAGCAAGCAGTGCGACGATCTCACCCAGCGGCGACAGGCTCTGTGACGATATTCGCAGCGACAGGAATCTTCCCGCACCGGGGCGATGCGCTCCGCAAGCGAGCAATGCGTAGGCTCTTGCAGCAGCAACAGGCGCTGCGACGATCTTCACGGCGGCGGGAATTTTCTCGCACTGTCGACGATGCGCTCCACAAGTGAGCGATGCATGAAAGTTGCAGATCTTCTTTTCTTCTTGTCCAGCTCCCCAAACAGCAGGCACAACTTCCAGAGGCCCCACAATTGGATCAAGCACTCTAGGAAGGGCAGAACTCTCTCAGCAGAGTCCAGGGGGGAAGCTGGGGGTGAAGTCCTTTTGTTCCTGGGACTTCTTAACAGGAGGCCAGCTCTCCTCAGGCCCTTGGAGATCTCTTCAAGCAAGGGGACACAACAACAGCAAAGTCCTTCCCCTCTCCTTGGCAGCAAAGCAACTGCAGGTCAGCCCACAAACACACAGCAGGACAGTCCTTCCTCTTCAGTCTTCCAGCTTTCTCCTTGGCAGAGGTTCCTTCCTGATTCCAGGATGATCTAATTTCTTGGGATCAGGGTCCCAATATTTATACCCCAAAATCCTTTGTCCTCTGAGGGCAGAGGGGCCTTTGCCCAGTCCAAGCCAGTTCTGGAGCACTCTGTTTACATGACTCCTTCTTTCCTTTCACAGTGCAAGGCAGAAACATCAGACATCCCACAGGAGGTGGAGCCAGCATTGTGGAGGGAAAGCACAGCCCTGGAGCACTTTGTTGACATGATTCCTTCTCTTCTTTCACAGTGCAGGGCAGAGACATCAGACACACCACAGGGGGTGGAGCCAGCACTGTGGGGGGCAGGCACTGTCCTATTCAGGTCCCAGGTGCAACTCCTCCCACCCATTTACATGGAGATCTCTCTATTCAGCCCTGTGCTGACTCACCCTGTCTCCGGGAATTCCCCAGCCCCCTGGAATGCCCCAGCCCCTGTCACTCAAACTCCAGACAAGAAATACACAACCTAGCAGAGGCAGGTTTGAATGGTTAGACAAGAAAATACCTACTTTATAAAAGTGGTATTTTCAAACACAGAATGTTAAAACCAACTTCACTAAAAGATATATTTTATCATTCTGAATTCAGGCATACTAAACTTTAATTTTCTATCTTGCTTCTATGGGAAGATATGCAGGTAAACATTATACTCAGCATTCCCCATTATAGCCTATGGGCAAGATAGCCTTTCAATCGTGAAAAACGAAAATGGCTGTAATTCACTACCAGACCATGTCACCTACACCAGTACATGCTCTACCTTTCACATACACTGCACCCTGCCCAGGGGGGTGCCTAGGGCCTTCCATAGGGGTGTCCAATGTGTACAGAAAGGGAAGGGTTAGGCCTGGCCAGTGTGGACACTGGTCAGGTCAGCATGGCAGTTAGCAACTGCACCCAGGCACTGCGGTGACAGGCCTGTGATGCCATTTTAGAGCTACTCCTGTGGGCGGCACAATCAGTGCTGCAGGCCCACTAGTAGCATTTGAAACACCAGCCCTGGCACACTCAGTGCACTTTACTAGGGGCTAACTGGTGAAAGAAATGTACCAATCATGGATAACCAATCAATATAACAATTTATACAGAGAGCATATGCACTTTAGCACTGATCAGCAGTGGTAAAGTGCCGAGAGTCCTATTGCCAACAACCACGGGTCAGAAAAAATAAAGGAGGAAGAAGCAAAACGTTTGGGGATAACCCTGCAAAAAGGGCCATTTCCAACATTCCCTAACCATAAATGTGCACAGTTCATTTACATGTATTAACATTTTGTTGTACATTAGGAAAAATGACCTCCTCCAGCTTTCCTTCATGTACTCCAGCAGGATTGTCACATAATTGACTTTACTTTCTCTGACTGCAAAGTGAGAGGAGTTTGTACACACATAGCCTGACATTTGACCTCTGTCATTGCAGCACAGCCAATGTGACAAAATAAATTCAGAATTAAAAAAAAATCTTTATTTATTGCCTGACTTTGACGGACCACAAAAAATCGTTTTGAGAGTCACAGTTTGGGAAACACTGTGACCCTGTGACACTTCAAAGTGCTGCAGGAGAAAGGAATGGAGAGAGTGGGAATAGGGATGGGTGAAAGGTGGTAAAAAAAAGGAAGCTGTAGTAGAGAGGGCACAATGTGAAGCAGTGTTTGTTGATCTTATGCAGCTATTGGGTAGCTTCAGTATCCCAAAGGGGATAAGGAGCGAACAAGAGATGGGAGGGGGAAAGTTGTGTTAAGTTATCTCATTGCTGCAATAGCACTTATGTCGACCTCAGGCCACTTCAATGTGCTGCAAGGGAACAGAAGAGAGAAGAAGGGGGCACAAGTGAAGGGGGGATTTTAAATACGAAATCGATGTAAATGTTGCTGAATTACGAATTTACCTTGAAAAAACAAAAGACAAGAGGCGTTTGGCAAAACAGGAACAGTTGGTTTAATTAAACGCTTCAGCCAGGAATCCTCCACTGAAAAAGGCCTGAGGACTGTCTGAGTGCTATTATATACAGTTTTTGGAGCATCATGAAGCAAGTTAGATCTTATGTTAAAGAAAGGAATGCTGGCCTAGTTGTGGAGTGTAAATCCGGTCACCTGATAGTGAATGCAGGTGGGTCTCGACCTTGCGTGGACACAATGAGGGCCAGTGGATAGTGTACAGATGTCTGGTATGGGGAGAGTGTTATCTCTGCGTGTACTGTGTGTGTTGTGCTCTGATTGACTGAGTGTTCCTAACGTAAGGTGGCATCTAACTTTATGGTGTTTTGAGAACGCAACCCCACCCCCCCGGCCATTTATGCTTTATCTGGGCCAATCTCTTGGGACCATTGTGGTGTTGCTGTCTATCTGTGGGACTAATGTGTTTTTTTTCGGTTTGCATGTTTGTCCGGTTGGTTATGTGCCACCCCACCTGTGATCTGTCAATTAGTAGCCTCAGACCTAGGTCACTGGGCCTGCCTGACCACGTGTTTCTTACTCGAGGTTGATTGAGAGGTCGTCTCAGGAGATTTCGACAACAGTGACTTGTTCTCGTTCTTGAATACACATGTATTGTTCTGTAGATTGACATCAATATTAACATAAGAGAAAGGGAGAGGGAACACAATGTCACAATGGTGATTGTGTAAAGCGTTTGGTTCTTTAGGCTTCTTTTAAACACTGTTTGAAAACTGTTTAGAGAAGAAGGGGAAATGAGGATATTATGATATTAAAGCATTGGTTATATAGCGCGTACATCACCCTTAGGTTGCTTTAATGAGGAAACAAGCTATAGAAGTTAGTTATGAATGAGAGGCATATGAGGGAAGAAGGGAAAATAAATGGAGGGCTTGAGAGCAGTTTGAATGGAGGAGGAAGGACGTAGCTGTTATTAGTGTAGAAGATGGAGTGGCACAAGAGAACAAGAGAGCGAGAGGCCCACTGCACTCTAAATTTGGCTGTTACTACCCACTATATTGTTCACAATATCAGTGAATTTTATGGTGTCATGTAATATAAATCACTATACTTTAACAATTCTGCATTGTAGTGTAGGTAATCTGCCTTTGTGCGTGGGTTTCCCTAATTTTTCGCCTTTCGCTGCACCCTATTTTTTTGCTGATTTTTAGACTCTACACACCGGGGCACTGATGTCTAATGCCCAGTGAAATTGGCTAATTCCTGACTGGTGTATTTAACTTTTCTTATAAGGCCATAGTATACTTTTCATGGAAATAGACCGACAGCATGAAAAGTTAAGGGTTACCTGTGGACTGCAGCGTTTATTGTGCCATCCACAAGAGCGGCAAAAGAAAACATGGCTTCAGGCCTGCCACTGAAGCCTGACAGCTGCTGTGTAAAACCTGCAGTACGACCAGTTAAAATAACCCTTTTTGACAGGTAAATACCTTCCATTCAAATATTAGTAAGTCACCCCTGTGTAAACCTTGTAGCCTACAAGATAGGGTGCATGCTATTTCAAAATAGGACTTGTAGAAAGGACAACCAACTTTTTGAAAGCCAACCATTACCTTCTTGAACTGTCACACTAATTAGCTTAAACCTCAGCCAGATCTCAGCCTCTGATCATGCCTTGAATATGTGTAAATAAGGTGTAAAATACCTCCCGGCAACAAACAGTAGGCTGACCTGAAAGGCAGAGAAGACTTCTCTGAACTATTATAGGGCGTTCAGAATGTGGGCTGTAGGCATCCTGTGACACCACACTGTCAAATCCTGCTTGACAGGTCTGTTGAGCCACATGTAACTCTTGGGGCATACTTGAAAGGGAGAGAGAGAGAACTTGATGGCAAGACAATTCTTAGAGATACCCTACCTGGTTGCTGAAGGACCCTACTTTTGTCCTACCAGACATCTGTCTCTGGCTTCATTGTGGGTATATTACCTGCTTCGAACTGGATTTTAGTGTTAGATGTGGGAGGACACTAGGCTGGCCCCAGGCACTTTTACCCTACTGGTAAGGGAGTTCCTAGGAGTCTCCCTCACGCGACAAGCTGGTGCCAGGTATAAATATGGCACCTCTAGGCACCTACTTCAGAACTTTGTTATTTGTGGTTTTATTGTCTGACATTTTTACTTTATTACTGTTTTGATGCTTCGTAAATACTTTACACATTGCCATAAGTTAAGCCTGTCTGCTCTGTGCCATTGTTACCAGGGTGTTGGCACAGGTTAATTTAGTGACTCAGAACGTTCACCCTGACAAAGGTTGTGATTGTTACTTGAAGTGGGCAGTCACCATTCCCAAATAATAATACATTTTTTTATATGTAGTAGCTGATGATAAAAGTGTTACAAAATGCACAATTTTTCAGAATTGTTTTTCATAAATGTTGGGAAGGACAAATCCTTTCTCAGCTCCTCGAAGCACTGGTCAGGCTTGATTGCAAAGTTGAACACTCCAGTAAGTATGGGAGCAATAGAGACAAAGCTTTCAAGGGTCGCTTTTTGCTCTCACTCTGGCCATGTTTGATTTGCTCATGCTGTTGTAATTTGGAAAGGCAGAGTTGCAGAATCTGGGCATCTACCTGCCCTGATGGTGGTGGTGAGCTTTGTGCCCAACTGAAAAGACGCAGACACTGGTGTCCTAACCTACACATACTGTGTGGAGTGACCAGACTTATGGGGCTTATTATGATGTCAAGGCGGAATCACTTCCGCCCGACACCGACTCGGTCATGGGACCGACCAACACCCTGTCGGTTGTCCCGACCAACTGACTTCAATGCGACCGAACAAAGTTCAGTTGCATGGTCCCTTTCCTCAATGGGAGCTGGTGTTATGGCCATAAACTGGCTGTAACACAAGCTCCCATTGAGAAAAAAGAGGTGCAGTTCATCCTTGCACCCCATGACAGGCACTTTAGGTGCAGGAAACAACAGGAAGGCACCATAGGTGCCCCCTCGGCCACCAACCGGAGGCCATGCATCAAAGGGGGACCATGGGCCCCCAAACACAGTTTCCATGTCAGACAGGCTGGCATGGAAACTATGTCGGAAACCGCGCAGTGTAATCTCAAGGGCGGAAAGGCCCGCCCATGAAATTACAGACCAGATTACGACTTGTGGACGCCAGCCGGAATGACTGGCCGGTTTACTTTCCGACCGCCTCCAACGGCGGTCGGAAAGTAAACCGACCTGACCATTATGCTGCAGGCCTAAAGTCTCGGACCAAAAGTTGGAACCTTTACGGGCTGTATCGTAATCAGCCCCTAAATTGCATGTTAATTCAGGATACCATTGCATGCGTGCCATACCAAACTGTGGATCCACATGAGGGGGGTTTGACAAGCAGCTTGCAGGAGCTTGCAATGCCCCTTTGCCACTTAAACCCCTGGGATATAAAACAGTTCCTCTTCTGTGTATGTGAGCGTATCCTGAGTTCCTTTTGCCCATATGGTTCCTTTTTACGTCTGGCTTAACAGTGCAGCCGTTTTTCTGACATATTGTTACCAAGTCTTTAAAATATACATAGAGTGGGTTTTAACTCCACCCACATCCCTCTCACTGCATGCTATTAGTGTATCATTCCACCTCTTATGGAGTGCTTGTACGGCATAGTAAGATGGACTATTTTAAATCTCAAAATCACACTAATTCGTAACACATTAAATTCTTTATCTATTGAATGCATTTTATACAGCCAGCAATCGTTTTTTGTTTTATTAACCGCAGCAGTTTAAAAAAAAAAATGTAGTCAGGACTCAAAAGACAAGCCAGCCTTTTTGGCTTTTTTAGGTCGAGCCTGTAGCAGCTCGCATGCGCTGCTCTGGCGAGACTTTATGTAAACAAAAAGGGCTTTGGAAAGCTGACCACATGCTCATGCATGTGGTTTGCTTTCGTTCAGAGGCTATTCGCCTTTGTGTGCGTCTTTCTGAGAAAGACAGCACGCAATTGGGCAAAGGCAGGTGCATGTCCTGCCTTTGCTCCGCCCACGGCCTATTGCTTGCGATTACCCGCACTGGCCACATCTGTTTTCAATTATCGTGCCCAGACACGGGCGCAATAATTGAAAACAGATCGCTCGCTGTGTCGCGCGTGAGCGCACCACTCGCGGGCTTGTTTTTTATTTCCTTTTAGCACGCGTTATGGGAAGTCAGTGATTTGTCTATATTTTGAGCAAAGATTTTGCTCTGCTTCTGTTTCATCTAGAAGTGGGATGATATGGCTAGTTTTGTATAAATGCGGAAAAAATGCTAACTTTAGCTTCGCTTTTACTACAGTAAACTGGGGTGAGGGTAAACATTCTAGACATCCGCGGTGCTTTAATTTTTGCTGGGAATTGTTCAGAGTCCCCCACAGGACCACTTACTAAGGGGTCCATAAATCACTCGCACCTGTGACAGAGCAGCATCACATCTCACGGTCAGCGCTACATGTGTGACACCCTCCCCAGAGCGCCAGCGCCTCGCATATGGCCGCTGCTGCCTCCCTTATGAACGAGCAGTGAAATTCCAAGGGTTAAATAAACAGGCCCGTGAATGGTCACTCCGGGACCCACACACAGTCAGTGAGTGAACCCTTCTGAAGCGCCCACTCGCTGCTCCACAAACTTGGAAAATTGGAACACTATATTTTTATCGATTGCTGTTACCCCATCCAAGAGTTTTCAAATTGATACTGTTCGTTTGTCACCATTGTTTGCTTTGGATTCCGTAGTTTGCTTCCCAATTTTCCCGGTGCCTGTAGGCAAAAAGAACAGACACACGTGTCATAACATAATCTGACAATGACAGGCAAACTCACGAGCCCCGGTATTTAATTTTGCTTTTCAGAGCTAGAGGGATATTTCTAAGTGGCAGTTGTTGGGGCCAAGGTGGGGAGAGAGTCTGCAGGGGACACAGCTCAATTTTTCTAGTTAGAGAAAGTACACATTTCGCGCACCCAGACACACATACACACAAACATACCCACGCACTCACCATTCAATTCAAATATTCTGTATTCGGCCAAGATAATGATCATAAAAGCACATACACTATTAAAAAGAAAAAAACACTATAGACCCTCTATTCAACAGCAGCAAAAATACATTAACTGGATACAGCAATTCAAAATGTCAGTAGAGAATAGATTTTTTTAATAAAGGTAAAATGCATCAATCCTAAAAAATGTTTCCTAAAATAAATTAAAGTGCATCGTTTTTCCTTAATCTGGTAGCAGCAATAATAAAATTAAGAACAGCAGTACATGCTTTGTAAATACAATAGACCTTCTTTGTATGATACTCACTCACACACATATATACACACACACCCAAGCACACATACACATTCAGGCGCATGCAGACACGCACAGACACACACGCAACACACAAACACACTTTTGCTGAATTCCTCAACACTTGCATGCACATGCACATGCATGGTTCAATCAGCATTGGTGTATTGCTGGACCTCTGAACGTGGATCAGTACTGGTGTACCGGCACACGCCAAGAAATACTCTTCCAAAAACTCATGTCAATGGTGGTTTTTCGTATTTAACAGGATCCTTATTTTGGCCTTGGATAAAATATGTGAATCTCAAGAGGAAGTGGTTTAGGGCAGGTCACCTTGAATGAGATGAACATCGCCTTGAAGGTACTAAAGATTGCAATTGTAATTGAGAATGTATTTTATAGCACTTACAACCCCTGACAAGGCATTGAAGCGCTTTTTCGCTGAGCAGCACTCTACGCCGGAACACAAGATTAGTAGTTAGTAGGTTAGTACAATTCTTTTGTTTTGTTTTCTCTTGTGCATTAGATGACTTAGGATCGTGCTTTTGATTTATTTTGTGTTTAGTAGAGTTTAAGGAAAGACCAAATCTATTCTCAGTTGTTCTTCTGAAGCTTGCTATTCTGCTGGCACAAATTCTACTCAACATTACAGGCAGGGCTTTAAGTGGGATGAAAAAACTGGGGTGTCTCCCAAAGGGGCGTGGTCAATGTAATTAAGGGCGTGGCTTAAAGAACACATAACCTAAAACTCTGTGCTTAGCTTAGTGTGCCGCCCGACTTGTATTTTGCTGTTTCTGTGATTGCATCCAGATATATGATGCAACAATTAACATAATTCCTATAACAAGTCAGGACTATTGGCTTTGTCAATGGATCTTAGTTGCATAAGATAAATAAGCAGCAACTATAGCTTGTATATAATATTGAAAAAGCTTCCACTTAAAGCCCTGGTGCACCGCGACACCACAACAATGTTGCTGCTCCTGAGTTTAACCCCTTCCCCGCTCATGACGGAACCACTCCGTCATGAGCCACGGTTGCGCTGTGCTCATGACGGAGTGGTTCCGTCATGCTGTGGCCGTTGGCGGCCGCTCCGCCCACGCGGCGCTAATTCCCCGCCTGTACGGGCGATTAGCGCAGTGGGCGGAGACGTGACGGAACCATTCCGTCATGAGCACAGCTCAACCGTGGCTCGTGACGGAGTGGTTCCGTCACAAGTACAGCGCCACCGCGCTGCCCCCAAACCCCCCCCAGCGCCGCGGAGGAATTCCTGCCGCGGCGAAGGGGTTAAAAAAGAGACGGGAAATCCAGAGAGCAAATGTTTCTCTTTTAAGGATTTCCCTTCCCCTACAACACTCAACTGGCTTGACGTCATGCCGTAACTTCGCCACTCGTGAGAAGTAAGCGATGTGAGCACGCACACATCGATCTGCCTGCTGTCACTGCAGTCAGGAAACAAGCATTTGCAATGCAATAGGTCTACCATTTGCGAAATTTTAAGCTATTTGGCATTGTAAATGACAATGCCTTTTATTTATATGTTTTCAAAGCCAACACATAGATAAATAAAGGTTTGTCATTTACAATGCCAGTAGCTCAAAGTCTTACAAATGCGAGACCGATTGCATTGCAGAGCAGTAAATATAGAAAAATAACACACAACTAACAAAACAAATTATTTTATTTTAAAAACATTACAAAAGACACTAACCGCATCACACTACACACATAATTAATATCATTACAATTGTTTATTACGGAAAGTAAACTTACATATACCACCAACATACACACCAGCAAAACACACTACACACATACATCCCACCAACACACATCATATCACAACTCACCACGATATTCCACACCATGCCACTGCCCTTACGTCACTACACTAAGCAGATGTAGCGCGAATGAAGGTATCAAAGCACTTTACATAAGTAGTAGTTCTATTACAGAAATATGCCCGGTGGGTGATAATGTGCTGCATGGCACTTATAAGGTCCTATAGGCGAGACCTATTGGCTATGCCAATGCTTGTTTTGTGCTGCAATTGTTCCGTGCGTGAGGGAAGATTCCACAGCATTGGCCCATGCTGAATTTGTTCTGTGAGTGGTAGAGAAGCTTTAAGCATCATTTTCACTGCACAAACATAAAGAGAATTGGCTTTGTCACTGCTTGTTGTCGAGCGGCCTTATTTGGATGAACTTTGTTCTAGGTGCAGGTTTGTAAGATATCTTTGACATAGAGGCAGCAGGAATCAGATATGAAACGAGGCCGGCTGTCAAAGGGCATTTCCGTCGAAAACAGCCGAGGGGTTCCAGTATAGCCAGGAAGAAGGGAGCAGGCCCCTCCTCAGATTTACAGAGAAGGAAGCACTTTCTCCAGAGATGTCTGGGGCTACCCGGTGAACCACTGAGGATGCACCGCGTGAACCGTCTTTCTAGCAAAGACAAGGGGTCTTGTTATCAATGCCTTCCCTTCTGGTACCTCCCTTCCTGGCAAGGGGAGATATGATTTCCCTCCGAGTGTGCTGCTGTCTAATCAGCAGGAATAAGAATATCCTGGCGGGGAATAAGTTGCGAGAGGGTGTCACCTCCCCAGATTTACGAGCCCCAGCAGCCACGGGCCTCGCCGTGGGCAGCCAGCGTGCTGGCATGGAGTCAACATTCCTGAGTGCATGTAACATCCCCTGATTCTTTCTCCTTCTTGCCGAGGCCTCGGGGGCTTCACAGAAAGGAAGCCGAGGCATTAGGCAAACACATTTAGGTGAGCAGCATTGTACTTTTCCATCAAACGTCATCAGAGCGGACCTGCGAGACGAAAGCATGAGTAATTTAGTGTCATTGCTTCGCAGAGGCAGAGGCTCAGACACCAGGCTACAATCTGTAAGGGGTACCATTGTGAGAACTGGAAGACTGCAAAGGCTGGGCCTATTTTCCATCAAGCTCTGGCAAAGTCAACGAGCCTGATTCACAAAGGTAAATTTAAACCTTAGTGTAAGTTTACGCTTTTTCAGAATTCACAAAACTGCATTTTTTTGTTTTGTTTTTTATTTTTCAATTCTTTATTATTGTTTTTTTCTACAAAATATAGAAACAATAAACTGTCATATATCAATCCAAAAACAGAAAAACATATTTTCAATAACACAATATATAATAGGAATAAGAAAAATAAAGGTGAGTAAATTAGAAGAAAAGAAAAAAGAACACCAAAAAGCAAAAATCTAAATTCAATATCACTGTTTCAAACTTTAATAAGACATTAATAATACAACAATAAAAATAAATATATATTCACAAAAGAAAAAAAGGGAAAATTAAGGAAATATATAATAGTAAGTTTAGAAGTGCAACTACTCCGCAGTCAGGGTGGAGAACTCCACACACAAAAAGAAAGGACAGGCATTAATTTGGTAATATAAAATAGCCCCTGCATTCAAATGTTGCTACTCCCTGATTTACATGGCGGAGTGTCTCAGGCAAATAAGGCTATCACTGTTAGGCTACCCTGGAGGCACTGTGGAGGTATCCTAGATCTTGTATTCCTCCGATGCAGCTTTGGGAGAACATCACCACCAGGATAGGATGTAATGGACGTAATGTAGTTTCCCCCTTCCAAAGTTACGCCGGGAGTCTCTGGTGCAGATCCAAGCCGAGTCACCCAGTCCAAGCAGTCTAGCTCTGTGCCAAGGAAGCTCTGTGTGTGTGTTCACATCTGCTGAGATTGGAAGGTCCCCTTGGAGCCCGCTGCATCCACATAGCTCATGAGCATTGTCATGCCCCCGTCAAGCACCTTGGCACACCCTCAGAGAGCGCGGGGTGAATCAGTCTCTATGTGAAGACGCATAAACCCATGAGCACTGTCATGCCCACCTATAAAGCACCTTGGCACACCCTCAGAGAGCGCGGGGTGAATCAGTCTCTATGTGAAGACGCATAAACCCATGAGCACTGTCATGCCCACCTATAAAGCACCTTGCACACCCTCAGAGAGCACAGGGTGAATTAGTCTATATGCACTGTCATGCCACCATCAAGCCCCCTGGCACACGTCAGAGAGCACGAGGTGAATCAGTCTCTATGTGAAGATGCACGAGCCCACCAGAATGCGTCTGGGCACTTTTTAACACACTGCAATAAATAGTTGTATACACCTCCCTAAGATTTAATGGAATGAGTCTGGAAATAATGGTAAACTCCTGTGGAATATTAATGGGTATTCTCGATCTTCTGTAGGAAACAGAACATGAGGAGGCCTAGATGGTTCTTGAACAGCAAATGAGCAAGCCTGGATTGTAAACTACGAGCAATGCAGATATTCCCTAATAAAATGTGGATCCAAATGAGCTCATAAGTGCCAAATGTGCACAAAAAAGTGATCTGACTATGGAAACTGCTTTCGAAACCCAGGGCAGACCGCCCCCTAAATGTATACCTTAGCACCCCTACAAGTACAGTAGTAAAACTTGAAGGGGCAGCTACAAAACAATATGGTGTTTTCCCTCCCATGCACTCCAATCCAAGAGAAACCCGCTTTCTCCCGGGCATTAAAATAATGTATCTTCAGGGTTGGCAAGTGGGGGGTTCATTATGATCAAGGATATATTCAGACACATCACATCAAACATCACACCATACAAACAAATCATTTGGAACCTTAAAATAGACTTCAAAATCGGTGAGGGAGAGAGATTCCGCTACGCTCAATTAGCACATTGGATAAACAATACATCACATAGTGAAACAAGCAGCCGTCAGGGAAAGCAGACCCTTCGACAAATAATTGGGTTTAGTAGCATTCTTAAAAGGAACCATACCGACAATTTATGGCATATTGACCAAGGAAGGACCCCAAACATTGATTGCCCTGCATAGAAGAATGGTGGCTTCTACTGTGGACAAATATCACTTATAGTTCCATGGGTGTTGTATATGTACTCAACTAACATTTTGAAGGGGATGTGGGCTAGAGTGACCTTTGACATGTTTGGTAGGAATGCCTCACAATTAAACTTATTGGATAGAAGTCCTAGCAGCAATGAAAATCATACTTGGCTCTGGTAGAATTCACAAACAAAATCCTGCCTCTTTAATATTAATGAAGCAAGATTCTGTGAATACGTATTCAAGTCTGAATTAAACCACAATACATGAGTCCATCTGTTGCAGTGCAAAACAAGCCTGGTTCTGAAAATGCGGCAGATTTGTGACATGGGGCTTTAGGCAGGAGGCCCTCTGACTTCAAATGAGAGTGGATTGGAAAATGCAGGGAACTCTCACTTGCCACTCATTTCATCAGATCTAGGGAGGCAGGTGGTGACCACCTAGTCGGCTAATAGAACTTTTGTGCGATCCAAGGGTGACTGCTCAATTCGTTTTTAGTATTCAGATATAGCAAGGGCTAGATGCCACCGGATTCTTCCCACAATGCTAAATCAGGAGCAGGGAAGTACCATAAAGTAAGAAAAATAAATCGTACATTTTTTGGTTGCGTGGAAAAGAGTTCATTGCAAATATGTAAAATAGAGACAAAGTTGCTTCAGTTGTTTAACACTTCTGCTGCAATTGGAGAGTTGGAAGATATTGCACAGTCACTATTAAGCATTTAATCTTGAAGCGCATCAAAGAAAAGTTTGGGTTGCCATGTACATATGTAAGTCTGTACAAGATTGAAACACTCTCCAGATCACTTAATAGAGAGAGGCAGGGTCATGATTCATACAAAGTTAAAAATATGTAAGGCACCTCAGACAATGCCATCAAGCTATGAGGAAAGGAAAACAAAGAAGCAGAAGGCAGATATCACCTAATAATAGTTCTAGCTGATTCAATGATCTAAGAAACCCAGTAAGTGTTGTCAACAGTATGCGCTCACAGATTCAGTGTTTGATTCATTATCAATATACTTTAAAGAGAGAATATATGTCATAAACAGAAAACCTGCTCTCCACCTCCCTCTGATTAGTGTATTAGATATCATATCAAAGAGCATCTTCCCAATTAACAAATAATACATTTATAATGAAAAAAATAATAACAAATACCTCAATAGGCCCCACCAAATCCACACAGCACTAAAATGTAAACAAATTAATAAAATGTAACTAACATAACAAGCACAAACACTATGGGCCTAATTACAGTGTCGGTGGGAAAGCCTCCCAGGTTTTCCCAATGACATTGTAGGTTTAAACTCCGACTGCCGCATTACAATCACAGCAGTCGGAGTTTAAACCGGCCAGGGTTTCCGACTCGGTTCCAACGGGCCCAAGGCCTCATAATACCTACAGAATAGTGTTTCCACTGTTGGGATTATGTTGGCACTTTCTGACAGCAGTTCCATGTCAGTCTTTCCATGTCAGAAAGTGTCTTTGGGGGGCACCTTCCCCCCTACACTCCACATGTGGCCCTGTCGGCCACCTATGGTGCCCCCTTCACATCCGTGCACCATGTGGCAGGCACCTCATGGTGCAGGGATGTGTAAAAAAAGTATTTTTTTTCAAAGGGTGCTTCTGCTGCAGGCGTTTCGGCCTACCGCACAAGATCGCATTGAAAAATGAAAGTTTGCGACCGCACCATGTGCAGTCGCATCCTAATTGCGGCGTCGGAACCACCGACCTGAGGTTGGTCGGTTCCCCATCTCAGTGATGTTTGTCAGAGGCAACTCCGACCGACATCATAATCAGGTCCTATATGCTTTGAGGTATTAAATAACAACAAATATTTTAAAATAATATTTGCAAGTTTTTAAAACAACCTCTCTTGGGGAGAGGATGTAGCCTGATGGCTAGAGTGGTCTCCCTCGAAGCTAGGGAACTGGGTTCGAGTCTCGGCAAGGGATGCTCAACATCTGGTCAAATCACTTAATCTCCTCGAGCCTAACAAAATGAATGAGTCCATCTGTAATGCAACCGGTGCTCATGTAAAGCGCTCTGATACCTACGGGTCAAGTTTGTGCTATATAAAACCCCGGAAAAAAAACTATTCATAAAATGTATTTAAAGAATTTAAAAAAAACACTGAAATTCAAAGTAATAAATTAGAAAACAAAAATGCCAATAAAAATAGTCAAAATATATAGAATTAAAGCACTTCCCACCCTATTTCCCTACAGAATCCAACTATCCGTAAAACTATGAAAATAAAACAAACACATTTAATAAATTGCAACAAAACATAAAACAATAAGTATACTAAATACTTTAATAAACTAAACCATAAAACATGAAAATAAATAAAATACATTTAAACAATTAAATAATTTACATGATTAATAATCTAATAAATTAACTAAAAAAAACAAAATCTACAATTTATTAAATAACAGTAGTTTATCAATTAAACTGACATGAATAACCAATTAAAGTTTGCTAATTAAATAAAAGAAATATAAAAACAAGATTAACAAGCACTGAAAATGCAATAGGTCTCGCCTTTAAATAAGTTAAAGCCATTTGCTTTGCTAATGGTATTCTATAGCAAAGCAAATGGCTTTAACTTAATTAAAGGCGAGACCTATTGCATTTTTAATGGTTGTTGGTAGGGAGATTAAGTGATTTGCCCAGAATCACGGGATGTTGAGCCAACGCCGATGCTCGATCCTTGTTCCCCAACTCTGGACGTTAGGCCACATCCTCAAATTCTGGGAGTTCAGAATAGATTAATTTCAGCAAAAACAAATCGGCATCTTAAAACAATGTAAGAGTGGGGAACATGAAGTTATCCGGTGACCTTAAATACAAAGTGCCCCGTTTTGGCCGCCCAGCCTTAGATTGTCTCAAGCGCATATTTAGCTTTACCGCTGCCTTCGATTGACTCTGACCAGCAGGCATTACTAATCAATCAATCAGTAAGGACTGTGGTAATCTAACTAATCAAGAAACAAACCAGCAAACGCTCGCCTCTGTTGTTGGCCAGAGGGGACACCTCATCGTCCGAGGGAACACTTCTTACAACGTTGGGGGTGGCCATGCTGCACAATGAGAACCATGCACTACTCGAAAGAACCAGCCAGCTGGAAAGGTCACGTCACCCGCAGGGGGGTGTTTACAGAAGACAGCCCCTCGATGTTTCCCCCACTGTCCGGGAAGAAAAGTCTTTTTTCAGTGGCCATTTGGCCCCTCATGCTAGCCGCAGTCAGCGCGAGATCTCTTACCCCATCCCCCCGGAGCGATATCTAGTCTTGGATAAAGTTGGGTTTTCACGAGGGCTCACTCGCCTGGTCATCCTTGGTTTCTGGCTAGTTTTCATTCCACCTCATATCTATTTTTCTAAACACCCTACACTTTAAGTGGGCTATGCTTACTCACTCTAGAAGTTCTAGAGAAAAACACTTTCCCAACAACAGATTATTTGTTAAAGAGTCATAGAGCCGCACAACCCAGCCATGATACCCTGCGTTGCCCGTAATTTTGGTACATAATGCCCCCACCTGAAGCTGCACTCCGTGTCTTGACGTTTGTGCAGGCACAGGCCCCCGACTCGACCCTGCACAGTGCGCTGACCGTCACTTAGTTTACAGGCTGTTCTCGTCTGTGTTAAATTGTTAACATGGTCACTGTCTATCCATCTATGTAAAACACTCCAAAGTAAAAAAAAAACACAAAGGTGTTTGGGGACGGCCCTTTGGCTTTGTTTTCAAAAGTATGTATTTTTTTAGGCCTAGATTGCTCCCCAGAGCAGATGTGTAATGCGATCTGAACTCTGTTCTAGATGCGTGTCCTCCATCGAAATCCACGCTTAAGATTCTCTGTGGCTAAAAATACACAGTTATGACTGTTTACTCGTTTAATTGATTGCTTTTAGTATAAAAATATAGTATTGCTTTCTATAACTTACTACAAAGTCCATTTTGAAGTCATAATCCTTTCTGACTCTGGTGTAAGAACTGTGAATACCACGTGACTCAATGGCGTCAGTGTTTTCATGTCTTCGGTTCCCTTTCAGCAGCCCAGTGCATTTTTTTGTTGTTGCATATTTATATAGCGCGAACTCAACCCAGAGGTATTGGAGCGCTTTACATGAGCACCAGTTGCATTACACAAGGACACACTCCTTTTTGGTAGGGAGATTAAGTGATTTGCCCAGAATCACGGGACGTCGAGCCAACGCCGAGGCTCGATCCTTGTTCCCCACTCTGGCCGTTAGGCCACATCCTCCAATTCTGGGAGTTCAGACTAGATTAATTTAAGCTGAAACAAATCGGCATCTTAAAACAATGTAAGAGTGGGGAACATGAAGTTATCCGGTGACCTTAAATACAAAGTGCCCCGTTTTGGCCGCCCAGCCTTAGATTGTCTCAAGCGCATATTTAGTCATATTTCGATTGACTCTGACCGGCAGACATTACTAATCAATCAAATGCTCGATAAGGACTGTGGTAATCTAACTAACACAAGAAACAAACCAGCAAACGCTCGCCTCTGTTGTTGGTCGGAGGGGACACCTCGTCCTCCGAGGGAACACTTCTTACAACGTCGGGGGTGGCCATGCTGCACTATGAGAACCATGCACTACTTGACAGAGCCAGCCAGCTGGAAAGGCCATGTCACCCGCAGGGGGGTGTTTACAGAAGACAGCCCCTTGATGTTTCCCCCACTGTCCGGGAAGAATTTTTTTTTTTCAGGTAGGGTAACAATTTCCTAAAATTTTATCACACCTTTATCCTTTCCCTTAATCCGCTGGGAAAGTTACTTTGTTTAATTATAAAAAGGGGGAGAGACGTCCCCACCCCTACAAACCAGGCTAAATGGCCCCTTGATAATTATTCCCGGGTCAGGCTTTAGCGGGCATTACGGCCCGCCGGAGCGTGTGATATTCGCTTTGAGTGTTAGGGCTGTATGTTTTTTACTGCTTGTTTTGTTTGAGGGGCTACTTTGAGTTTCCAATGAAGGGCGTTGAAGCGCCCCTGGACAGGGGTGAACAGCAGCTCGGCCTGGGAGGGGGCCGTGTGTGTGTTGTTTTCACCCTCTTTCCTCCCTTTGTTTTGGCCTGCATCTGCCCAGCCGCCTCGGAGCAGCTGTTTCAGCACACGGCGTAGGACCCCCATGGGCTGGTGCCCGCTCCGGAGCCTTTAAAGGGCCTTCCAGGCTTGTGCTGGGGTGCTGTGGTCGAGGAAGGGGGAGACCTGGGGGTTTGATTGTGACGCTCAAGTCACAACACGCCGCCCCAGAGAAATTAAACCTTCTCTTGCAGGACACCGCGATCATTTATTTTCTAACTTTATCACTGTGCGGGGGGAAGGGGGGAGAGGACTCCATCATACGGGAAGGCACCTTTACATCTCATTCCTTATTTCAGTTTGGAAAGGAAACGTTACAGAGATATGACTTTTGCAGAATCAGTGAGTGAGAACCAAATGCGCAAAAAAGAAAAAGTGAAGCCGTGGGCTTTCGCGCCTCGCTGCACCACAATTTCCAAATGACCCGGGTGAAAGTCGACGAGGACGCCCAGGATGGAGTTTGCTTTGCGTGCCTGTCCTCAACAGAGACTTTTCTCTTTTGGAGCCGTCCCACTTGGACGGACTGCCCTGCTGGCATAAAAGGTTTATTATCTTCTTTATGGGGCCATCTGTTTCGCCCCATAAAGAAGATAAGAAACCTTTTACGCCAGCAGGAAGTCAGACGAGCCAGTCCAAGTGGCAAACAGCTCGGCCGCTCCCCCAACCCTCCGGAGGGCCGGCAAAGCAATTTGCCACGGCCGGTTTTGGTTCCCAATCTGGCCCTGAATAGGACATAAATTATTGGAAGTAATTGAGTTTTGTTTTGGATTTAATTTGTTCGAGGCCACCACCTGCATCTACATAAAAGGTGATTTTGTAGCTACTGTTCATGGTGTGATTACCAGCAGTTTTAAATTCAAGATTTATTTATAACATTCATATTCTCATGTGGATCTATTAACTATATAGCACAGATATAGAAACAATGATAACGCAATTATGTGGGGGCAGTTAAGTTAGGGTTATAAACAGTGCTTAATTTGTAAAATATTAAGTGCAGGTGCTAACATTTTTGTAGGAGGCCACACCCACTTCCACTGGCTCTACCCACTTCCTCCAGTGGCTGCACCCCCTTACTCTATTGGCTCCACCTGCATCCTCAACTGGCACTGAAAGACCGATGTAATACCCAATCTGAATTTCAGCAAAACACGTTAATAAAATCAAGGCAAACCCACGAAAGAGGCTGGATGTCATAACTTTTGGAACCAAAGATAATGAACTTTTTCTGACCCTGAAACGCCTGACTCTAAAGTAATGCTGGAATTACTATCTACCTCTGTGTTTTTTTGTGTCTCCCCAGGCTTGATTTTAAACTAACACCCTAAACTGCCCCCAACCAGGCTAATAGTAGAAGAGAGTACCACACTTTACACACACACTTCTAATTATTTTGCTCTGAGAATTTAGGGAATTCGCATTCCACTGATATACGTGTACATCTTGTTACCAAAGAATATATGATATTATAGAGCTGAGAGGAACAAGCCCACTATGAAGGCATCTGTCACATGAAGAACATATTGGACTCCGCTAGATGCACATTATGCATCTCTCTGGCATATGCATTGCCTGTTACTGATTTATACACATCATTCAGTGGTGTAATATGCCCAATACGGACACGTAAAACCTCTGATTATATGCATATATCGAAAAATGTGTGTATATTATAGGCTCATGTAAAATGTAATGTCACAGGTATGCCTATAGTATGCAATTCAGACCAATTGTATATGCACAGTATGTAATGCTGTAGTAAAGTATCTGAAAATTACACTTTTCAGATATGCAGATGACTTAAGCATTACAGTGCAAATAATGGAGGTCTGCAAACCTTACATACCCAAGTCAGGAATGTCCACCTGTGCAGGCTTCTGTTTGGTTGGCCTATTATATATAGCAAGTTGTGAAAGCCTATGCATATGTACATCATATGGGTAGCTGATATTTGCCCACTTCTGCAAGCCTCTGGCATATTCATATTATATGGCCAGCTGATATTAGCCCAGAGCTTCAAACCTTCGGCAAACGCATATTTTGTGGACAATGAGTGCCCAGTGGTGCATGCTTCAGGCATATGCACGTTATGTGATCAAAGAACACTCGTCCACATCTTAAATGTGTTTACATCTAATATTCAGGGATAATGACTTGCGTTTTCAATATTTAACACAGCAGCAGCGCACTTATATTGCTGCAGATAATCTCAATGATGCCCTCCCATTTCTCATTTGAGAGGTGATGTTTTGGTCTAATAGAAACTTTTTATGGAAGTTACATTAATAATAAATACAGCATGTCTGAAAAATGTCCATAATAGACTCTCACATTTCACCCATATTAAAAGGTGAAATGGTATTTAAAACAACTTGTTTAAGAATTAGTCAAGGTAATCAGGTCAAGACTCTCTGCAGAACAGAGCTGGCTTTATAAGGAGGCCCCCTGAAAGAACAAGAGAGCGAAAAAGACAGAGCCTAAATGAGAGAGACAAACACGAAGAAAAGAAAGTAATCGCGGTAATGAAGACAGAGTGAGTGCTATGAAGGGTGGAAGCAAAAGAGAGAGATAGAGACATATGGGAGAAAGAGGAAGAGGATCTAAAAAGAGGGAAATAGAGTACATCTGTTGGGGGCGTGGCTTGGACGCCGCGGAAAATGGCCGCTGCTCGTCGGAGCTCCGTGAGGGAGTAGCACGTTGGGATCTCCCCAGGGCATTTTTTCCTCATTTCGGGACTTTCTGCCAGCAACACCATGTTTGGGACACTCGCCTGCTCCGCCTGGGACATTGCCGGCTTCTGGTGCTGACGGACTCGGCAGATTTTTGCCTTTTACTTCCTCTCGCGGCTCTCTGAATGTGGCGGCCGCCATTTTGAATGCTCCGGTTTCCCGCGATGGAGTTTCTCCTCATACTCGGCTCCTCATGTGACCAGCGGTCCTCTTGATGTCGTTATATATCTTTTCATTCACAATTTTTACTCTGAGGCGTTAATTCTTTTAATTACACCGTTTCAGTCTCATTGGACTATTTTGCCTGCTCAAGTCAGTTTTATTTATTTTTGTGGCTTTTTGTATTTTGGTCTATATGGCAATGCCTCGCACTAACCGTGGAAGTGTCCAGCAGGGTAAAAATGCGTCAATGGCAGACTCTAATCCTTTCAGTGTGCTACAAGATACTATGGAGGACGCTAACTCAGACTCTGTAAATTCTAAGCTTTTGCCTTCTGCTCCTCCTGGTGCCAGTGCTAAAGTAGTCTCGAAAATTCCTTCTGTCTCGCCTTCAACATCTGGTAAGAGAACTAAGATAACTCCTCCTTCTCCTCCTACTACTTCACCTACAATTTCAATGGAACTTTTGTTAGAGGAGATACGCTCTCTTAAACCCTATATGTCAGAGACTAATGTTCGTCTCCAACATCTTGAAGATAATTGGTCGAACACGGAGAAGAGGGTGGATGATCTTGAGATTCATGTCGGTTCTATTCAAGCTATCACAGATCATATTCCTGATATGCGAAGGGAAATTTCACATCTAACGCAACAGGTGGAGAATTTGGAGAACCGAAATAGGCGTAATAACCTACGCATTTATGGCCTTTTGGAGGGCCTTGAGAATCCTGACCCCTTGGTATTTTTTCGATCTTTCCTACCAAAGCTTCTTGGTTTTCCTGAGTCACCCCCTCTCAACATCCAGCGAGCTCACCGCCTGGGTCATAGTCCAGGTCCTTCTACTGCTTCCGCTCATGTGAAACCCAGGGGTGTCATTTTATATTTTTTGGAATATACGGACTTGCTCAGGGTCCTTCAGGCTGCCAAACAGAAAGGAAAGATTCTTTGGAATGGCTCTACTTTGTTTTTTGCTCAAGACTACTCCAAGGCCACAGCGGATCGCCGGAAGAAATTTTTGTATATGAGGCCTGCACTTCGTGCGTTAAATGCTCGTTATGGTTTATTTCACCCGTGCCTGTTCAAAGTGACCTATCAGAACAAGACTACTAACTATGACGATCCCGCGCTTCTCCAACATTTTCTGAATACTTGTAGAGATGAATCTATGGACATATCCAGAGCGTGATTTCCCTATTGTATTAACATTGTTGTGATTTTTTGCCTCGTGTCCACCTTTTTTTTTGCATTTATTCCTTGTTTAGTCTGTGACTTTGTTGGTTAACATGTTTTCTTTTCCATTTTTCTTGTAGATGCATTATTCAATCCCTTCCTTCTTCCTCCGTCGCTCTCCCTGGAGGTCGTTACCCCTCGTGCTCTCGTCAGTCCTGGAGTTGTCCGTCTTGGTATGCTGCCTTTTCCTATGTGGCTTCACCCCCCCCATCCTCAATGTTTACTTGTGGTATGTCTTTTTGATTTATTATATTGGTTTGTATTACCATGTCTCTTTATTCTTTGGTTTTCCTTTCAAATATTAGCGTTCTTCTGTACTGTTTCTTCCCCTACTCACTGTTTCCTACTTTTTTCTATTTCCCTTTCTTTCTTCTTTCCCTCTCATTGTTATATTATTCATACTGTTGCAGCTGTTTTTCTGTTTTCTGTTCTACACCTCTTTATTACTTCTTCTTCTCATCCTATGTTGCTAGCTCTCTTTTCTCTTCACTTTCAAATATCGACATTATTTTGTATTGGTTATTCCAGTATGGATTCTTTGTCACTTTTTTCTTTTTCCAATTCCCTTTCTTCTTTTCTCTTTTCTTATTGTTGCATTACGCATGATGTTGTCGTTGTCTCTCTGTTTTCTATTCTAATCCTCTCTGTTATTTCTCTCTCCCCTTCTGCTTTACTAGATTTCTTACTTCCTCGCTCTCAATTTTGTTCCTATCATACTTCTTTATTGTACCTTATCACTTCTCTTCCTGTGTTAATATTACTTCTCTCCAATTTCTATATGATGAGTTTATGGATACTTATTTGCCTGATTGTTTCTTATATAAATGATATCTTTTACTATGAGATGTATAGTTAGATGTTGCTAAATATATTTACCTGGAATGTTAAGGGTTTGGGTTCTCCCATTAAGCGGCAACGAGATTTGTCCCATTTAGCAAATTTAAAGGGAGATATTGTGCTATAACAAGAAATTCATATACAAGAGGTTGAAGTTGCCAAATTACGTCGTAATTGGGTAGGGCATGTATTTGCATCTCCTGGATCAGGGAAGCGTAATGGAGTTGCAATTCTCTGTCATAAACGGTTAAATGTTAAAGTTGTAAATCAAACCAATGACTCTGATGGTAGGTGGGTTATTGTATCCATGTTGGTTGATAAAGTCCCTTTAACTATTTTTAATTTATATGCTCCTACTGTGCATGATAAGCTTTTTTGGCCCCAGATGTTAGTCTCGTTGATGCAATCCTCTGATGATTATCTCATTTTAGGAGGAGATTGCAATATGGTTATGGATCCTATTTTAGATCGGAAATCCCATTCACGTTTTTCTCCCTCGTCCATGCACACTCAATTTACATCCACTATATCCCAACGCTCTCTTGTTGACTCTTGGAGACTCTGTCATCCTACACTCCAGGAATACACATATTACTCACCAGCTCATTCTTCTCAATCCCGAATTGACTATATTTTTGTTTCTAAAGCTCTGATCCAACACATTACCCATTCTGAAATAGGCTCCATTTTAATTTCTGACCATGCCCCAGTTTCCTTGCAACTTGATTTGCTTCCCTACATAAAAGGTACTAGGAGATGGAGATTCAATAACTCTCTCCTATTAGACCCTAAATTTACTCCAGCTTTCCTTGAGTTTTCATCCCTATTTTTTACTGAAAATGAGTCTCCTCTAATATCCCCTCAGGTATTATGGGACACTTTCAAAGCTGCTTCTAGAGATTTCATTATCTCGTTTGTTTCCCATAAGAGACGAGCTGCATCCCACTCCTTAAAGTCCATTAATACACAAATTAAGCAATTGGAACATCGCTATTATTTAACTAGCTCTCAATCTGACTTGGATAAACTTCTCAAGGCCAAACTCTCCTTTAATAAACTCTGCTAATCTAATTTTACTTAAATCCAGTGCCAAATATTATTGTGCGCAAAATAAGGCAGGCAATCTTCTTGCCAAGTATCTCAAAGTTAAACAAGAGCGCACGAAAATTGAATCTATTGTTTCCTCGTCAGGCTCCACTCTTCATAAGGATGAAGATATCCTAGCAGAGTTCACTAATTTTTATCAAAATCTCTATACTCCGGAATCTCCTCCTCTTTTAACAGATATTGACCATTATTTATCTTCCATTCCTTCTCCATCCTTTCCAGACACAGACTTTGCCCCATTGGAGGCAGATATAGGTCCTAAGGATATCCTAGAGTCCATTCGAATAATTAAAAAAGGTAAGGCTCCCGGACCAGATGGCTTTACGATAGAATTCTATATACATTTTGCGAATTTGCTTGTTCCCAAACTTCATCAATTATTTTTGTTTTTTATATCCTCCAAAAAGTCTGAGGGGTCTTTTCAAGAGGCCTTAATTTGTCTCATACCTAAGGATAATAAAGATCATACTTTGTGTAAGAATTATAGGCCCATCTCTTTAATCAATTTGGATTATAAGATCTTTGCAAAAATTCTTGCACTACGTCTTGACAAAATTTTACCTAGTATAATTGGCAAAGAACAATGCGGTTTCATCAAAGGACGTCATCTTTCTGACAATACTCGTCTTTTCTTCAATGTTCTGAGTAAGTCTCACTCCTTTCCGCATTCTTTAGCTGCTGTCGCATTAGATGCTGAAAAAGCTTTTGATAGGGTTAATTGGCAATTTATGCTCGCAGTCCTTGCTTGGTTTGGTTTTGGTCGGAAATTTCTTGCTTATGTTTCTTTGTTGTATTCCTTTCCCAGATCCTTTATTTTGGCTAATGGCCTTGTTTCTTCCTCGTTTCCTCTCTTCAGAGGCGTTAGACAAGGGTGTCCACTCTCTCCTCTTCTTTTTATTTTGGCGTTAGAACCTTTCCTGATAAAAATTCGTATGAATACAGATATTACTGGTTTCCCTTATGGGGATAAGAATTTGAAGCTTTCTGCCTATGCGGATGATATTCTATTATTTATTTCCAATCCACAATCCTCTATCCCATCCTTTTTGTCGGAGGTATCTGATTTTGCGAGAGTCTCGGGCTATAAACTCAATGTTGACAAGTGTGAAATTCTCCCTTTGAATAAATTTTGTTTTCATGCAGACTTCTTGGCTTCTTCTTTCCACTGGAGTCCGGCTAAGATAAAATATCTAGGCCTCTGGTTTAAATCCTCTATCAAAGACACTGTAGCACTTAACATTAAAAATCTACAAACAATAATTCAGGACTCTACTACCCGTTGGCATCCTTTGTTTTTATCCTGGTGGGGAATATTGGATTCCATTAAAATTATGTTGGTTCCCATTATTTTATTTTATCTGTCCAATCTCCCTGTTAATGTACCTAAGTCTTGTTATAAGAATATATACTCTACGTTGTCTAAGTTCTTATGGCAGCATAAAAAAGCTAGAATGTCTTTTGCAAAACTTAAACGACCCAAGCAGTTGGGTGGAGTTAATTTTCCGGATTTTGCCTCTTATCATTCCTCATTTTTCCTTAAACACTCTGTTCCCTTGTTATCTGAGCAGGAAGCTGATGTCATTTCAAGACCTTTGTGGGTTGAGATTGAATCGTCTTTTTTTCATCCATTTACCTTTGAGGAATTTGTATCGCTGTCTCATATTCCAAATAAATTTTCCCTCCCGATTCTTAAAAATTCTCGCAAAATCTTTTCTCCTCTTTTCCTGGGAGGTTTAGATGACCGGTCGCGTTTTTTACACTCTCCCTTGTGGTATAATCCTCTTATTAAACTTCGCAATAGGATGCTTTTTTGGAAAGACTGGAAGAACCTTGGTATTAATTGGATCCATCAATTGTTTGATGAAGACGCTTGTGTCCCCTTCTCTACTCTTCAATCTCGCTTCTCTTTACATGATTCCTTTGAACCCAAATATAATCTACTGCGTACGGTTTTACAAAACAGTTATGACACTCTCTCTAATTCCACCACTCGCACTAATCTCTCTCCTCTTTCTCTCCCTTGTTTGCTTGCTTCTTCTTCTGCCTCCCAGATATATACAAAGCTAAGAGACACTTCTGGCTTTCGGGATAAATCTAAAACAGAAACGGACTGGGAATCGGATGTAGAGGACTCATTTTCTGTCTCCTTGTGGCAAAAGGTTTGGATCAAGATAAGGAAGTCCTCTAGGGCAGCGAATACAACTCAAACGTTATTTTTTATATATAATAGACTTTTGATTACTCCTGCCAAGTTGCATACAATTGATCCTTCCATCCCTCCCACTTGCTGGTCTTGTTCAGCATCGAGGGCAGATCTTAAGCACATGTTATTCTGCTGTCCGAGGATTCATAAATTTTGGACTGATGTGTGGAATCAGATTAATAAGATCTTTTCCACCTCTTTCCCTCTCACATTTTCACATATCTTTTTAGGTAGTCTCTCCGACATATGGTCCTCTTCCACCACTGATACGTCCATTATTGATTTACTCCTAGCTGTAGCATTTCAGCAAATCACTAAGTCTTGGAAGGATACCTCCAAGGTTTCATTTCAGGCTTGGTGGTATGGAGTCTGTTATCATCATAGACTTGACAGAGCCTATGTTTATCCCATTGCGCTTGCCATTAAACGTGATTTATTATGGCTTCCCATTACAGATTTTTTAGATATGTCTGCTCGATCCCTATCCCTACATAATCCACGTACAGAAGAAGTTCCCAAACCCCCATAAATCCATTCCTGATGATTTCATGTATATATTTTTACTGCTTGTTTTATGCTTATCTTGTATATTTTTTATTTTTCCTTTATTGGAGAATTTTTTGTACGTTTGACCTATTTTCTTATTCTTTTATATAATTTTATATGACAATGATTACATTTTTATTGCAACTGCTTTTGTGTTATTTGATGATACTTTTTCCCCCTCTCCCCTTTACCTCTTTCCCTTATCTTTTATCCCTTTCTTTTAATTATGATGCTTTATTTTTCTATTTGAGATGAATTTTAATTCTATGTCTTCCTGTTAATCTGTTGTTAATGAACTTCCATAAACTCTTCTTTAAAACTTAAAGAGTACATCTGTTGAAAAAAATGGAACTTGGGGAAAGATGAGCTGGCAAAGAAAGACATATAGACAAGAGTGGATGGACAGGCAAAGTAAAGAAGGGGTGGACACACAAGAATGGAGGCGGAAAGTTATTTATTGTTTTTCCAATAACATTTTTGAAAAGAATATTGATGCCCTCTCTGACCCAGAGGAATGCTGGTTAAAAAACAATGATGCTCATGACGTGGTGCGCTCTGGTTTTGTATGGAGCAAATGTTGATGGCCAGATCAAGTGATGGTTTGCTTTATTCGCAGGAATAAATCACCCCAACGTCACCCATGGAAACCAAGGTACTTTACTTGTGTTGCTAAAAAAATCCATCTAAAGGGATGGTGTTGTGTATTTACTTAATGGCTCTTCATCATTAGGGAAACGCTAATCCAGTCATGTGCTTTTGTTTTAGTAAACTGTGTAATCTAGTTTTAGTACAATGGGTATATTTAAAGTAAACCAAGATTACAGATCCCAGAATGCAATAGGATGTTAAAGAAAATCCAAGGTGAGAGTCCTGTCTCGCAAGCTACAAGAAGTCATCCAAATACCCTATACATGGACCACATATTGAACAACTGAACACCTTAGCCATGCCTCTGAGCACCATAAGCGGTGGGCAGCCATTGTGAAAAATGCAGGCTCATTCGATCAGAAATTCGTGATCAACCCAGCAGCCCACCTTTCCAAAATACAGAACTGGTGAATAAGCCACGAGAATAGTTTGGGGAACAATTTTAACATGGTTACCATTGCTGGGGAAACCACTTTCTTGGTAACTATACTCACCTGACACTGTAAAGCTGGAGTTTTTCCTTCTTAGACCTATGTCCTGATCACAAAGTGGACGCTATTGTGCGTAGAATCTATTAAATGTGCCTTGTAATCAGCTGCGATTTCATTATACCGATTCCAAGACACATTTTTTACATACTCGATTGCACTCACGTCTACCAAATGTGTGTATTGTAGTATTGTTTAATACAATGTAAAATATTTCTTTTATGGACATAGTTTAAACCTTAACTGCAATTATGACGTGGTTTATCGTTTAGTAATTGAAATTCTTGTGTCACAAATACTGCAATCTCCAGCATCCGTGTTTCAAGCAAACTTGTCCTCCTCATTCCCTATTACCATTGGTTTCACTTTCTCTTTATATGCCCTAGCTCTGGGCTCGGCTTGCTTTTTCCAAATATCTGCAAACTACAGTAATAAACACAACACGGGGCACATCAATAAATGAAAGAGGGGGTACGCAGCTCGAAGGCTGGTTACTGTAGAAACACCACGCAGACACATTATTTTCACTCGTGTAGCCGGAAAACAAGATTGAAGGGCGGGTTATCTGCAGTGGAATTTGCAAATGTAGTTACGGTACTTTTACGTAAAAACAAGCACAAGAAACGAAAGGTTACACTTTTCCAGGCACCGACTTAAAACATTAAACCAGACATACTTGTGCACGTTAGGAGAATTAAATCATTACTTACTGCCTTTCGGGTTTAAAACTTGTAATCATAGGCCTGCTTCTGCGTGACATGCTGCTTTCTTCTTCAGTTGACTGACTATTGCTGCAGCTGCGCAGTGCGCTCAGGCGGGCGGAAAGTGGAGACAGTAATCGCATTGGTTCGACTTGGGTGTGAACACTTGACAATTCTCCAAGGAGGGAGGGGGCCGGGCTAATAATTCTATTTCAAGCAGGCATTGGTAGCGCACTAGCGCTATGATTGCCGTTAGTTAGACTGAGGCAGGGACGTCACCCAGGCAGTTTCTGGAGGTTTGTGTGCTCTCCGTGTGCCTCTGTATAAGGCGGGTAGTAACGACATTCAAATTTACATATTTTACGCACAAATCCAGGTCACACTGAAAGCCAGGTATGGATTTACTGTGCGCTATCAGCTGTTCACTGGGTGTGCACGTAGTGAGCTGATCGCGTGTGTAGACCCGGTCCTAAAATAAAAGTGCCGGTGCTAAGCACCGGAAAGCACCGGCACAAATTAAGCACTGGTTATAAATATACTTTAAACACCTGCATCCACAGGGCCAAAACGGGTGGTAGATCCTTCTCCTACATCGCGGCCAAGACCTGGAACGAACTACACCTCAGCATACAGATGAAGCCCTACACAGCACCTATTCAGAAAGGACCTCAGGACCCGGCTCTTCGGATGACCATGGATCTGCCCTTTCTCCCTCCCCCTTGTGCCTTGAGACCCTCACGGGTGAGTAGTGAGCTCTATAAATACCTGATTGATTGATTGATTGATTGATTGAGATGGCTGTAAATCTTACATAAGTAACAATTTCATACGTTGCTGCTGTGATGTAAGCATTGTTGTGACAGAGGTCCTGATGAACCCTTAACCTCTCACCGGCCAGGCACACATATGGACGAAGCACTGAGGTGACATGTCCCCAGTCCAGTGATGGACCTAGGAGCAATGCTTTGGCATATTGAGGGTTCACTTATAGTGCATGATTTCCTAAACAGATGTCAATACTTTTATGCCATTCTCTAACACATAAATGAAATGTAGCTCTCATGCCATGTTCTTAATTAGAAATGTAATAGTTCAAAACATTGTGATGCACTTCAAAGTGAAAATATAAAAGCTGTCATTGACAACAGAGGTCGGCAGTTTGTGTATTTCAAAATCAGAAAACTGTTGACTGTGGAGCTAGTTAATAAATATAGTTATTTATATTGCTTTACTTATGGCAAGAGTGGGTAAGAATGGCGTGGAACAATAACTAGCTTTAATCACCTACTGCAAGGTTAATAAAGCTCTCAGCATGTAAATGTCAGAGCAGAGTTCCACCCCCACATCTCTACCTCTGACGTCAGCTGTCCGCTTGGAGAATGGTCCATGTGGAAGCCCAGGTAGGGCTTGTATGCATCATTCCAAGCAACATGTGTGTCGGCCTTGCTTTGCAGTGTGGCCGTGGCTGCTGCACACACGATTATTCTGGGAACACATGAAAATCTAATTCTGCTATTTTTACAGTCATGGACTTGAGAAATAGCCAATCGATTATCGGTTGTAGTTCATTTTTAAAAGACATAAAAATATCGTGCAGTAGAACGTGGAGCACTCCTGCATTGTTTTTACATGTACTGTTCTTCAGAGGCTAACGTAAGGGTCAGGCAACTGGAGGGTTACATTGACTGAGGTGTACTACATGACTTATAAGTTAGACTAGTCTTTCTTATTAAATGCACTTCTTCTATAAGCGTAGGAAAGAAGTCTTCAAGTTTCACTTTGAAACAGTTAATCATGTTATAACTGAGCAGAGATTTGACATCGTTAAGATGTTCTTTTTTTAGTTTTAGAATCTTTATTTGGAAGTTAATATTTTGTTTCATATGTCCACACACTCTTCTTTGTGGCCCTTCCTTTTGTAATTCTGTTTTGCAAAGTAGTATTTACCAGGCGCTAGTTAGTGTGCTACAGAAGAAATATAAATAAATAAACAAATAAATAAATAAATATATTTTATCATTTATAAGGCCCTTGTAACCAGCTACACAGAGCTCTAGATGAGTTGTATGGAAATAAAATGTTGGACATGTCTGCTTGATGAAATGTTCAGTCGCTACATCACGAAAACAAGTATTCTACAGAGTGTTCTACAAGAGTTGAGTGGAATGTTACGCATTAATTTTAACGTAATCAAGTAACTCACTAATGTGGGAGGCAATACAACTATTTAATAATTTATGGTCCGATGTGCGTTAAAAAAATCAATGATTGTTGAGTATGGTGTTTTCTAGGGTAACATGATGCTGTTTAAAAGATTAGCAAAGGTATATGCCTACCTTTATTTTGATGTCACCTTTGACCTTGAGCTGCCAATGGGTCGAAGGATAAACAGGGCAATCAGGCTATGCTTACAGAGCTCAGACACAAGCTTCCTTTCATTAAATAACAGAACTAGGCTGAACTTTGAGGAGGTGAAATCATCTGGCGAGCCAGTCTACAGCAAAGTCTTGTTTTTAGGTGAGCCAATCAATTGTTCCTTCTCGCTTTCAAAGACTTCTACATTCACCCTAATTAATGATCTAGTGTAGAAAGAACCAAGGAGCATATCAGCAAAAACCGGCGATAATTATCGCTAAGCGCACTTAGCGCTAGGATAATTATCGCCGGCTAGCGTGGATTTTTATCGCTGAGATAGCGTGCTATTAGCAACGCTTATCTCAAAAGCGATAAAAATCCTAGCGCTAACTGCCTAACGTGAGATTATCTCTGGAAACCCAGCGATAATCTCACAAAATGTGGCGTTAGCTTGTTGATATGGCCCCACAAACTTAGCCATGATATCCACCTTCCATAGGATATCATGGCTAAGTCAGTCCTGAAGCAGGCGTAAGGATAAGAGGGGTTATCGCTACTTTTCCTGCCGCTATGCTTCATAGCGTGGGGCTTGATGATAGGAGAAATGTCACTTAGCGCCATTTCTCCTGTCATGTCCGGTCAGGAACGCCCACTTTGCATCTCATTAGAGATGCAAAGCTGGGCGTTTAGAATTTGGGCGCTAATGCAAGGTTTCACGCGTTAGCCGCTTTTGCGGCCGAAAACGGCCGCAAAAGCGGCGATAATTTTCAATCGCCGCCTTGTAAATATGCCCCCAAGAGCCAGTGACACGGGAAGGAAGAAGTGAGAAAAATAACCCCTCCGTCAGCTGGCTTGATAGTAAAATACCGCCATAATTGTTGTTGAGTTGGCCCATGAAAACCCTGGGTTGTGGTGCCACTGCACCTGCAGTACTATTGAGAGATAGACCCCAAGCCAAGAGAATGCCTTTCGTGGTCCACTGGCTTCACTGATCCCAAGCTTACACTGGTGCCTGTTTAAGACCTTCGTTGTTTAAGGACCTTGTAAAGATGAGGGGGGAGGGGTTGGAGAGGCGCGAGACAGAGAATAAATGACATCCACAAAATGAGGAATAGACTTGCCAATGCAAATGATAACAGTCTCAAGAGCACATGTTCAATAACCATAAATCCTGAGAGAATTTGCCGAACTTTAGCATCACAAATAGTTAGTATGGGAAATTATTACATTACTTTATAAAGGCAGCAAATATTTCTTTTAAATTATGTATGTATGTGATATTTAGAAATTGTGAAAGTAGTTGGAGAGTAATGGAGCACAGAACACGTGTGTGAGTCATTGGATGCAAGCAATGACCATTTGCAGATAGGTGCCTCACGTGTGGGAGATAGGAGACCTTCTAGATTGCAGGAGGTCAGGAAGTGCTCCATTGATTTAAATAGGTCGAAAGGGCCCAGAAACAGTATAGAAATGTATCAGTGTCAGAGTATTATGTATAATGTGTATGTTAGTCTAGAACAGACAATGTTTAAAGAGTTTGACTAATATACACAAGACCTCATAACTGACATCTCTAAGACACACTATATGGTCCGTGGTAATCATTGTCAATAGGTCAGGCAAATCACTATCACGGGAAAATCCATTACAAGAATGAGTGATTTCTTGTATCTTAAGGTGGCCTTCCACACCGAACTCATGGTTATCTTGTATTTCGCACAGGTGTCTCTGTGTTACTTAATCATTTATTTTTTTTAGTCCTCGTTTCATGTCCAGATATTGGAATGAGCACCATTACGGTATCTGGGGTCCACGTGCTTCACAATTTGGATTTTCTTCTTTAAGCATATTAGGTGGGCTTCCTCGAATCTATTCTACTGCCATTGCCCAATTGCTTCACAAAGATGTAATCGTTGGATGAATAAACTTACTTGGAATTTCAGCATATCCCAAAAGTCGCCACCCTCCTTTCGCTCACCTTGCCATCTATCTATCTTTTCGAAAACGCTCACAGAATTTCTCCACGCTTGCCAGGAGGGTGGAGAGGCTTGAGTCCATAATTTGCATTTTCTCTTCTCGCAATTAAGAATACATAGAATACTAAATTTCTTTGCTTTGCATTTAAAAATAAGCGCCCCCACATCCTGTTGGCCCAAAACATGATTAAGATCATGCTTACCTCCATGGTAGTGCCCATTGAGAGGGAAGTCGTCTTACCCACCGAAAGCCAGAACTCTTCCAACTTAGGACAGGTGGCGAACATGTGCATATCGTCAAACCTGTTGTTTCCACAACGTTTGCATTTAGGAGCACGATTGCCCCTTATTTTAGCCAGCCTTTCCAGAGTCCAGTATATTCTATAAAGAGTGAAAAAGTGGTTCTTCCTAAATGCAGCAGGCTTAACAATAAAGTAAAATGTAGATAAAGATACTTGCCATAATTCTTGCAACTCGGTGTCCGGCAAATATCCATCCCACACCGAAAATGGAACCCTCATCTTGCCATTAGCTGCTGAGAATAGATGTTTATACCACAGCACCGCTTCCTTTTTTTGGACCGGCACTCCTAAAGGTCCCTCTCCATTTGACTTGGTTGAATTCCAGTCCAATCTTGTCTCTTCAGCCATGAGTTCACTTGATAGATTTGGAACCTAGAGATTCTCCCCTCTGTCCTGTTATTCCAATATTCCCAGCTTAGGTGCTGCCCCTCATCTAACAACTGCTCCCATCTGCTTATCCCACACAGTTTAAAGGGGGCCTGAAAGGGATTACAGCAGGCACTCCGGGGTACCAGGAGAGTCCCATGTGGGAGACAACTTACTGTAGTATGCACTACCCAAAAGTGATCTAACCTCAAACCAGGTTTTTGGTGCTGCTTGAAGACATTTTAGTTTGGCCTTCTTAAAGTAATTGGGTGCTCCAAACTTATAGGTAAAGCCCTACTTGGGCAGGCCCGAAAGCATTGCTCAGTACATGAGGCCAATTAAAGTCTTGTCTGGGCTAAAAAGTAACATTCTGTTATTCTTGAGCTGAAAGGCCCAGCAATAAAGTTGGAAGTCTGGAAGCCCGAGCCCCCCACTCCGGCCTTTCTCCCTAATTTCTTCCAGCAGAGACTTTGTTGCCCCAAATATAGGATGTAATTTTCCCCGCAGGGCTTGAATGCCCTTTTTGTCAAAGTTTGGAGGGACATTGTCAAACATAAAAGTGTCTTTTGGGAGGATGAACATCTTTACCAAATTGATCTGCCCATATATAGATAACGGTAAATTCTCTTTAACAATTTTCCTATCTCCTGACTCACTTTTTCTATGTTAACCGCAGCAATTTTCCCAATATCATTATTTATATTATTCTTGGCCCCAGATACCTCATCTCAGTAACATTTACAACATCTTGTTCAGAATGAGTCCATATCATAACTTCTGTTTTATCCTCATTAATCTTATATCCTGAGAGTTCCCCGAAAATCTTTGCCTCTGCCATCAGTTGTGGTAAAGCGGAGTCTATGTCTTAAGTGAAGACCATCAAATCGTTGGCGTATAATGCTATCTTTCTTGAAAAGGACTCCACCTCAAAAGCCCCCATTTCCACTTTCAATCTTAAACTTTGAGCAACTGGCTCAATATAAAGGTCGAAGAGAATGTGAGAGAGAGGACATCCCTGTCTAGTCCCCCTTTCTATTTTCACTGGTGCTGACACAGAGTCGTTCACTACGACTCGAGCAGTGGGAGTATATTAAATCTTGCCTAATGTAGCTAACAAAGACTTGCTCATGCCAAAATGCTCTAAAACTGCCATAAGATACTTCCAATTAACGCGATCAAACGCTTTGGCTGCGTCTATGGTAACAACTGCTAACGGGGTGCTTAAGGTTGTAGCTGTGTCCATCGAGCCTATCAGCAAATGGTTCAGCTCTCTCAGGTTTCTCCCTGACAAGAAACCCTTTTGGTCCTCGTGTATTAAGTGTCCCACTACTTTATTTAAACGTGTTGCCAAGATACCAGTAAATACTTTGTAATCACTATTGAGAAATGATATTGGGCGATACGATTGGCACTGAAGGGGGTTCTTATCAGGCTTTGGGATTAAAACTATTACTGCTTCATTCCATGATTCTGGGATGGGTTTACCTTGGATCAATACTGAGTTAAACAGTTTAATCCAGATTGGAATAATCCCATCAGCATTTACAGCATAAAACTCGCTGGGAGTCGTATCCGAACCTGCAGCCTTGCCTCTTTTTGCTTTTTTAATTGCTGCCAGAATTTCACTACCTGTTATTTCCTGACTCAGAAATTGTTGTTGTTCATGTGATAGTTTAGGAAGGTGTTTCCCTTGTAACCATGCATCCATGCATCTATGTCTTCTTTATTTGTTAAGAAGTCTTCTGTGTATAAATCCTGAAAATACTCTTTAAAGGCTTGTTTTATCTTAGCGCTCTCTTTTACCATAGTATCTGTGCTATCTATAATCTTTTTAATATTGTTCTGATTCCTGTCCAGCCTTGCTTTCCATGCCAGCACTCTTCCACAACATTCTCCCTTCACTATATCCCTGGCTCTGCTAACTTCCCCCTGTTGCAACACCTTCTCTTCTGACTTTACTCTAAATGTCATATGTAATTCCTCAAGGGTTGCCTCTTTCCCCATTCTCTCCTTCTTGCTCAGTACGTCCATTTTTAATAGCTTTTCTATTTTCGCCATATCTTCCTTCAGTCTAAGGAGCTGGGCTTTTTTCTCTTAAGCCCAATTGATCAATAAACTTTTGATAATCCCCTAGATCAAGCCTTGTACCCATCCCAGACTATATGCGGGGGGCTGATGTCATATTCCAAGAGAAGAACTCCTCTATTCCCAGAGCTAACTTGCTCACTATCCCTTCCCTAAGTAAGATCCTTTTGTTAACTGTCCACCTCCATTCCCCTATTGAGTCCGCCATTTCCACTTTTACCAGCAGAGCTGCGTGATCTGAGAGGTGAATAGGGAGGTGTTCTATCGATGTCACTTTCTCTACCTCTCTCGTATCCATAAAAAAGTAACCTACTCTGGAATAGTGGCTATTCTTTTTACTATGGAAGGTATAGTCTCTACAGTTCCCATTTACTTTACGAAAAACATTGCATAGGTTATAATTTTCCTGCATATCCATCTCCAGCTCTCATCTTTGGGAAGTTAATCTGAATCCGTATTGAGGATCTATCAAGGTTGTTCTCTAAGAGAATGTTGAAGTCTCCCCCTAAGATAATAGGTGCATTAAAATCTATCAGGCTAGAAAAAAGGTTTGGCAAATGAGTGTCTCGTTGATCATCAGGCCATAGTAGCTCACTAGCGTGTACAGACTTTGATGTATATTAATCTCTGCTATGATCCAGCGGCATCCCTCATCCACTTTATATCTTGTCAGCTCTATTTCAGCTCTCATTTTAAATATGAGGGCTATACCTTTGGTGCATTGTGATTGATTAGTGACAACAAAGGTTTCCACCCACTTTTGCTTTAACAATAAGTCTGTACATTCCTGCATCCTTAAGTGGGTTTCTTGTAACATGATAATTTGTGAATTGTGTTTCTTCAAGTACTGCAGTATAATACTTTGCCTTTTCTTTACCAGCAGTCTATTAACGTTCCAACAAAGTATCTCAAGAACCCTTTTATTTTTGTGGTTACCTACATCCCTTATACTCATCACTTTGGTTTATGTTTTCCCTTTTCCAATTTGGTGCTACCCTGCCTTGAGGACTCAAATAGTTTTTTGCTTTTTTCCCCATGCTCCCCCCCACATGTGCTCTCCCCCCTGGGAACCCTCCTGTTTTTATGTCTAGGCATCAACATAGCCTATTAGAGGTCAACCCCAACGGAGCATTATTATCTTGCTTTCTTGCTCATTTATTTTCCAGAAGTCCCCTCCCTCTTGACCTGCGCTTTGAAGCTGTCTACTTCATCAGGGGCCAGAAAATTGTACATTTTATTTTTCCACATGACCTTGAGGATGGCTGGAAATCTTAGTTGGACGTTAGCGTCCAGTCCCCTCAGCTCTTCAATTCTTTTTCCCAGCTCCCACTGCTTGTCAGCAGTCTCACTGGAGATGTCTGACCTGATTTTAAATGTGGCCCCCGAAGCTTGCAGCGAATTTTCCTTCAATGCCAGACTTAACAGTTTCTCCTTCACAGTGTAGGAGAGAAAGTTCACCAAATCTTCTGGGGTTTTTCCCACCCTGGGTGCATTTTAAAGGGGTCTCTATGCACTAACTGAATTTCACCCTCCAAATTGGAGAATCCAGATTCTTGTGGGAAGGCGCTTCTCAGCATTTGAATTATGAAAAATGTAATGTCTGCCCCCTCAATGCCTTCGGCAACTCCCAGGATTGTAACATTTTTCCTTATTTCATTGTTTTCTAGTTTTTCAGTCAAGGTCATCTCTCTTTGCTTCAAACACACAATTTATTGTGTGTTGTCTTGGACAGATGACTTAAGTCCTTGTAGCCAGCACTCTAACTCCCATGTTTGTTGTATTAGACCCTCAATCTTTGTCTCCAGACTGGAGCAGGTCGCTTGATTCTCTCTTTGATTTAACTCACAGATCGAAAAACGTTCCTTGATTTCCAGTGTTAGCTTGTCTTACATAGCCTGGACTGAGTCCAGCCCTATAAAAGTCCCTTTAACGGTCGGATGTCCTGCTCCCCTGTCTGTGAGATCCCGCCTGGGGAGTTACTCTGCTCAGCTTTGTCTCTCCCCATATCAACGTTTGCCTCTGTGGAAGTTAAACAGGAGAACTTGTTCTGCGTGGGGATAGCTGGTCTCCTCCTTTTCCTCCCAAATCTGAGTCCATTACCCCTGCCATATTCGTAAGGATCCCCATGGCCTGGGTACTACCATCCTCTTCTTCTTCCTCTTTTATTCTTAAATCTGATTTAACCTTAAAATATGATTTCAACGAGGGGATAATTTTAGAGGGTCTTACAGCTAGAGAGTCCTGCTTCACCTGCTTCACCCCTAACTGGGGTGTTAACACTGCCTTGGATGGGGGTATCCTAGTAACCGACTTTCTTTGGGACTTTATTTGTTTGGCTGGCACCTTTACTGGGACTAGAGTGCACCTATTTCTGCCTTCAGGCTCGTCTGCTCTCAGTGCCCACATAGAACTGTGGGACCCCAATATGTATCTAGTAACAGTCACCTGTTGCTGCCCTTCTCTGACTTGTTTCTTCCTACCTAGCTGGTTGTGCCCCCCAGAATCACCTTGCTGGAGCGGCAGGCAGTCCAAACTGGCCACCAGCTGAGAACAGACTGCTTTGATAGACTTACCATCTATCCCTGCATCCATTGGGGCATATCTGCAGGCTCTTTTTCTTGCTGATCTTGGTACTTGCCCAGCTGACCCTAGCATAATGTAGTGTAGCAGGCGTTACAGTTTCCTCTGGGCCCCTTCCAGACTTCTCCACAGGTTGCTTACTACCTCTGTACAGCGGACTTGTGCTGGCGCGGCCCCCAGCCGCGTTGCTTGGCCGCGCGGAGCTACCGAAAGGGACCCACTGCAATATGCCAGAGCAGCGTCCCTTGAGCAACCATCCGGCGGCTAGCAGCGTGTAAAGGGGGGGGGGGGGGACAAAATGCCTTCAAAAATGCCTTTAATTCACAGTGAGCTGTCTGCCCTCAATCTGCGCTCCCTCCGGGTGGCTCCCGGCTGGCGTTCAGCCGGCCGCCATGTTCCCTCTTCTGCCTGGTGCCTCCTCTTCCCCTGTGTCAATCAGTCTATGGGGCAGTATTTGACTTAGAATTGTAGGAAACAAACCAGTGCTGCCTATTTTGGAAATATATAAATGCAAGTGCATCCCAGTTTTATTTTATATGGCAATTATATGGGGCTACCGAAAATGTGCTAAACCACAACAGGAGGAAAATTGCTTCTATATGCACCTGTAGGACTCCCACCCTAGTCTGTAATTTTGTATACATGAGGAGTTGGGCCTTCCATATATTGAGGACTCTATCAAGCTAGCACCACTCCTTTTGGGTAAATGAGCAAGCGAGCTTTAATCATATGGTCTTACTGACTGTCTTGCATGCGAAGGGGGGTCATGGCATTGAATGGCTAAGCTATATTAAGAGCATTATCGAAGCACTGTGTAGACCTGAATTGTTTATCTCCTCTCACATGATAGTTAAGGGAGATGCTGAAGGTGTGAAAAATGTATTTATATCTTTTATGAGGCAAATCGTGAAGAGGAAAAACATGAAAATCCTACTGTTAGGGCCTATGTCATGATCCAAGCCTGTCATGGTACAGTACCCTATTTAGATTTTGCAAAGAATACCTAGTAAAGGCTGCTGTTAACCACATTTCGGTTAGGCACTATTAGAAGTCATCTGAGTTTTACCCCTGGGCAATATGAATCAGTGTCTATTTTAATTTGTCTTTGTGATGAGGTCTCTCCTCTGTCTCTGACACATTTAATTTTATTTTCTGCAAGTATTATGTGTTTCCTAGGTGCAAATTTGTAATCCCAATTTTAAAATCAAATGGATTTTATCAGTACAGACCGGCACTTCGGCACCTTGGTGTGTACTTCAGTTGGTAGTTTTTAGAAAAGTGGCATTCGTTTATGCAATTCGATGAATTTGTAGGGAAAAGCGCTTGTTAACCAGTATGTTTTAGACAATGTCATGAATTATAAAACACTTGCAATCTATTACAAGATTTTAGCTTTGATGTATTTGTGTTATTGTATTGTTTTGTTCTTTTGCGCATTATGTTTAAAATCCAAAATAAATATTGATTGTTAATATACATATACTTAAGGTTTGTGTAGTTTTCAATTGTTTTAGGGTCTTCACAAAAATTACCTGACATAATCATGGACATCGAAGTAAGTCATAGTTTACTGTGAGTACTCTTGCCTCCCTACTCTGATGCTAAAATGTAGGGACCGCCATGAGAAGCACTGCTGTTCACAGAGACATTGAGAACATCGGGGCACTGGATTTCAATTTGTCAGCTACCAAACTGCAATATTGTGGAAGGGCCTCACTACGTTTAAGGTACTTATTAAAGTGACAATCCACTACGGTATCCATGGCCGGATTGTGAACACAAACCGGCCCTAGCAATTAAGTCGTACTGGCCACCGATATGGGGGCTGGTGGGATGCAATGCTGCTGCTGTTTTTGAGACACGGGGTGATATTGCAGCACTGCTGTACTAAAACAGCCCAAACTGTTCTAACTCCGGCCCCCACCCTTTCAGCCCACCGGGGAAATGCCCGGTGCCTGCTACGGCCAGTCCGGCCCTGACTGCAGAGGCCACCGGCTCAGGCAAATGCAGTGAGATGGGGCAGGGTGTGGCAGGGGGGATGCCGACAGACGACGGAATAGGTATTATTTATTTATTTAATTATACCTATTCCGTTGTCTGTTGATTTTCCGTACTCACTGTGCCACTGAACCAAGTAATACCTGGCTGATGAGCCCTAATAAGGGTGAAACCGGTTCTGGCTTGCTTGTGTTCTGGCTCAGGGAGGACCTGGCCTGGCAGTTCTGGTTGGATTATTCTCATTGGAGCAAGATCAAGAATGGTTTGCATATGGCTGGGTTCAAACTGATGTGGGAATGTGGGTGAAAAGCAATAGCTGCGGCCCAAGTGATTTCCAGTGCCGAAATTAATTCAAGTATACCATCCATCGCCTTGTTTTTCATGTTATAAGTAAATAAATCAATTGAAATTAAATCATTAGCAAATTTATATTCTTTTTTTTTTTACTCTTTCTCCGCTGGAAAAAAATATTCCGGTTTCAAATACTCTTTATGTAACACACTCAGGAGATTTGAGGCAGTTGGATTTCTGTTGACACCAACATATTTATTCAAACCCTCTTTTCGTACAAATGAATGTGCTTTCAAAAGTAAGTATGACTGTGCAGTGTGTTTGCAAATAGCCACAAAGCTCGTACTTTATGGACAATTCATGAATGTCTCATGTCCACACTAACCCTACATTTATTTGCTTTCTCACGTCCTAACCCTTCAGATCAGACTGCATAAAACCCATCATGCTAAGGGGTTCCCCTAGTTGGAAGCTGGGGCTGCAGCCACAAATCCCAGCAGATCCTGAGTATAGGCATCACATGAGGTTGAGAATTACATTACCAAGTTTAACTTAGGTGAGCAATAAGGTCCAACAACTAGGCTTTCTGTCACTCATTTTACAGCATATCCAGTGCTTGAGCCAGGACTTTAAACACAGCGTCATGTCTCCTTGCCAAAGACTTTGACCATTACATCACATTCCCTAATGAGTGCGTCATCTGGCAATTGCAATGAAAAAGTCACTGGATTGCAAGGTATTGTTTAGAGGCTTTGTGACCTTGAGAACCTATTAGCCCCCTTAACCGGAAGTGCCACAGACATCTTAGTGGGTCTGGGATGGATGTATTTTTCCACTTTAGAGAGAAGGATGGCTTGATGAAATGCATGAGAAGAGTCTGGTTACACACACTCACAGGCGTGCACCCTCACACACAGGTGCGCACATACACCCACAGGCGTGCACACACAGGTGCGCGCGCGCACACACACAGGCACACAGAAACACACAGGCACACACTCACACATGCACACCACACACACACACACACACACACACACACACACACACACACACACACACATACATACACATTATTTTTAGGTCTCGCCTGCGAACGCAGCGCGAAGCGCTGCTCGCAAGCGAGATCTATTGTTGCTGACTTGCCTCGGAAGTGGGACAGGAGATGTGCACGCGCAGGCTTTTGGCGGATTTGAGTTGGTGCACGCGCCTACAGCCGCACGGCGTGCACATCTCCTGTCCCGCTTCCCTCGCAAGCCAGCATACAGTTTCTCAACACACACGTCCTAGGCACCGCGCAACCACTATGTGCTCCTGCTCCAAACCCCCACACCCCTGTGCCCTCCGCTTCCCCCACCACCGCTTCCATCCGTGTCCCTCACTCCTGGAGCAGGGCTGCTGCTGTCCAAGCACACATGCGGGCGGGATTCCTCCTAGGAGATAGAAAGCGGCTAACAAACCTCGGTGTTTCCTGCAGTACTGACCAAAGCTCCTTTCCTCGGCTGCCTGCGATGAGCGACAGCAGCGCACAGACCGACGGACAGGAACAACCAGGGACTGAAAAGCGGCACCCAGTAACTGTCCTCAGACTCAGACAGCATAACGGAAAGCAAACGGACCTCAGCCACCACCCCGCCTCTGCTCTAACGTTCCTGCTGTGTATAAAGGGGCGTCGTTTATGAGCGTAACCGAGTGCCGCCTGCAGCAGCACCACCGCGACTCCATGTTTAACTTTCCCCACCTCCCAGAGACCCAGAGCCGGCCAGGCGCGGGGCTGCCCCTTACTCACACCTAACACACCGCAGCCCCACCATGCCTGGCATGATGGACAAGGGGATTGAGTTCCTGGGGAGGACCCGACCCAACGGCGCCAAAATCCCCTCCAACGGGCTCATGAGCGACGAGAGCGGCAGCGACGACGAGCACGGTGGGAGCCTCGAACGCTGTGAAAGAGAGGTCATGGAGGGCTGTGTGTGAATTAATGCACGAAAAAGGGAATGTATGGATGAATGATGTATGCACAAATGGATGAATGAGAGTGCATGAATGAGTGAAAAACAAGTGACAGTGTGGCTGGATGAATGCTTAAGACTGAGGGAGGCCAGGATGTTGTAGGGTGGTGTCATCTACTCGTGAGAGGTGCCTGCGCTCTGCCAGTACTCATTAACTAATACTTTAGCCTTGTGCCCAGTCATTCATTTTTTAATTCATTCGTACGTACGTGACCTGCGCATGCATCTACTCGTTCACCAATTGACTCGTTCTCACAGTCTCCTATTCTGCCTGTGTTACCCTCGGATAGGTTGTCCATTGTGACCACATGGGCTAGTGTTTCCGAATCCACATGGGCCAGGGTTTTGGAATTTGACATGTTTCACCCTCGGAGAGCCTGCGGCTCGTAGAAGTCGCCTTCGCGGCAGGTTTGGGCGGTGATCGGAGCCCTCCACCCGGACAATAAGTGGACAAACCTCGTCTAGGTGTCAATGTTTTTATTCAGCTCAGGGCTTTTTCCTCGGTACATCTCAGATGTTTCCTTGGAGCCAGACTGTAATAATAAACTGCAGTGTATGGAAGGATGTTGTTGCTCGTTTTTGTTACCCCCTTTCTGACTCTGCCCCGTACCATGTCTTAAGAAAACAAGCATTTGCAATGCAATAGGTCCCGCATTACTGAATGTTTGAGCTATTTGTGTTGCATTATTAATAGCAATGCCAATAGCTCAGACTTTAATAGTGCGAGACCTATTGCATTGCAAATGCTTGTTTATATAATGTGGACTGTCGGGTGAAAAGCCAGCAAACAGCATTCAATCCTCCACCCACAGCCAATCATTTTGTCCAATTTCTGCACAGGCTAGTCTCAAAACATTAATGGCCCATATTAATGAGTTAATAGTGGCGAGTGTTGCTTCTCTCTATGTTATCTCTATGAAAAATACTGCCTCCCCTCGAACCCCTACACCGCCCCCCATGATATAGCAGTGTTAAGTCTCTCTCCTTCAGTTGAAAATATAAGAGCCAGCCGTCTGAGCCCTCCACGAATTCCCGCCATGCTGTATTTTTGTTGCAATCAAAAAGAAATCATTATGGCAGGCACGAAACTGTATGCGATTAAGTTTAAATCATTATACTTGCCTAATGCCTACAATGTGGCGCGCTTTCTTGAAATTGCATAATAGGCACCGATGCAATGAGCAGTAATTTCAGGTTTTCTCAACTAAGCCCAGAGAAGATAACTTTTGAAGAATTTCCTTTTGAAGCTTGAACCTTTTCAAGATGGCAATTTTGGGAAATTGCTATATCTGCGTCTTAAATACTGTACAGCCCAGAAAGCATCTCTGCATTTATCTTCGGTGCAGTATAAACAAAAAGGCCTGTAATCCGCTGCTCATACTGAAAGCTGTAATTGCACCAGGGCTGGGATTAATCACTGCGAGCACTGTAGTAGTATGAAATATGGAGCATAATGTGGAAACAATGGGGGCATTTAGCCACGCAGGTGTCCTGGTTGTCTTTAAAGACAAAACCTAAAAACTGACTACACATCTTACTGAGTATTTTGTGCTCAAAACTCAATTTGTCCAATATGCAATTTAATGTAGGAGTAGGGATTTGAGCATGAATGGCACAAGGATTTGGCCGATAGACCTTTTCCCAGTGGGTGGGCTTCGATGCACGTAGACGAAGCGCTGCATGAAAAAAACTAAATCAAATACCTGTGGCTTGAATTGCTTTTGCAAATGCACACAATTTCTTGCTAATTGGCGACAAAACTGCACAAAAGTTTGATGCCCTTCAGATTCAGGAAAAAATCTAAAAAGTTTTCCTTCTTCAAAATTATTTTTGCTTTGTGTTCTCTTGCACTGTAATAGAAAATGCGGCACCCATGATCTATAAACTTAACCGAAGAAGTTTAATATAAAAATAGCTGCTCATGATCCATAAAAGTAATCTAAAAATGCAGCCATACATGCAAAAGTGTAAACATTTGCTAAAGTAAGCATTTTAAATTAATTGTTGTCGGCATTGTCTTAATGGGTTAAAAGCTGCAGTTAATTGGGGTGGCACGTTTGATAAAAACAATGTGTGGCTACGCAACATTCTGCTTAGTATCCAGCTTTGTTAGACCTGTCAGCCTTAGGTTGGTCTTCCACGTTTTGCCTTTATCCCTCCATTTTTGCTGAAATTCGTTATTGTTGGCCTTAGGACTCTGAGTACTTCACCACTGCTATCCAAAGACCTGGTGCCTACTCCACTAAACTTGGAAAATTGGTTTACACCTGATTGACATATTTAATTACTTATAAGTCCCTTGTCAAGTGCTATACCATATACCCAGGGCCTGTAAATTAAATGCTACTAGTGTGACTGCAGCACAGATTGTGCCACCCACTCAACTAGCACTTTAAACATATCTAGGCCTGCTATTTCAGCCTGCGTGCGTGCAATTTTAAGCAGCCATGTCGACCTAGCAAAGTAAGCCCTTTACAGGCCCAAGCCTTCCTTTTTAATACATATAAGTCACCCCTAGGGTATGCCCTGGACAGGGCACGGTGCAATGTATTTAAAAAGCAGGACATGCACTTTTAAGTTTTACATGTGCTGGTAGTGAAAAACTCTTATATTCGCTTTTCACTATTGCAAGGCCCACCTCATCCATAGGACAACATTGGAGTTATCTTATTACTTTTAATAAGTGTAATTTCCAAATTGTAATAGGTAACACATTCATTGTTGGTGTCTCTGGAATCACAATTTAAAATCCTAACTTAAGAAGGAGTAGGATCTTAAATTCCAATTCTGAAAATACCACTTTTAGAAAGTTGGCATTTTCTTGCCTTAGTCATTTGGTGTCTGTAGTCTGTCTCTGGGTCACATGACTGGGTGTAGGTCACAGTTGGGCTTTGTGTATTCCGCCAAGACAGCCACAAACACTTGGCAGTTTAGGTGTGACTCGATGGGCCATCACTAGGAGGATGGGAGGGGGGGGGGTTGGACCCAGCCCCACTTACCATTGAAAAGGCTGTGTCCTGCCTCCACACAAATGGCTACCCAACCCCTGTAGTTAGTCTTGAGCCAGGAAGGCAGCATTCCTGTGTACTTCGTAGGCATTCCTCTAGAAGCTTATCCCCACTTCAAAAGCACAACTGGATACAAATACTGGACTTCTGACACCACTACTTCAGTACTCTTCTCAACCTGTGGATACTCTGACAGGAAAAAGAACTGCTCTGAAGCACTGCTGCCCTGCTCTTCTGACCTGCTGACTGCTGCCCTCTTGCCTGGGTAAGAAGGACTGGACCTGCATCTTTTGAACCCAGGGTGACTCATAGGGCTAGTTGGCTGGCCTTCAGATCTGAAGCTTCTGGGACATAACAGGCTTCCAACAACCTTGCAGCTGCACCTGGACTCTACCATCTGTGAGACTATCCTGCCAAGCAGTGCCATCCCAGTCCTGGATCCTTGGAAGTGGGCTTAAGGTGCTTTGCCAGCTTCTTTGGATCCAGCAGAACTCGTGCATCTCCTCTGCTGCACAGCACAACCCTAACCAGAACCAACGCATCACCGCTTCTGCATGGATTGGACTCGCCGCAAAGACCCACATCACCTCCGCAGCCCACAATGCCTTCAAAACCACCACTGCATGATGCATCCTTGACAAAGGACCACGCATCCCTTGTCAGCGACAGTCTCGATGACAACATCAGACTCTGTATCACAGCCTAGTAGCTCTTCGGAATCTACACATTGTTCTGACTGTGAGCTAGCTCCTCGACTCTACACTTTGCATCGCAAGTCCCTTCGGCGGGATCCTTGTCGACGACATAGGCCATCGCAACGCAGGCTCGGTGCATCTCGGAATCAACACATCACTTTGGCTGCATGATGCACCTTAGACACAGATCCTGCAACGCCCCAAAAATCTGGATTTAAGGTACTTTGTTTAGTGGCCCTAAGTGGGCCCATGTAACTGGCATGTGCTCCATTGTGGTCAGCCTGAACTTGTGACTTTGTTCCGGTCCGGGGCGACCAGATATCCACACTTAGCTATTTGTGCTTTCTGGAGCTTTCACTAAAACTTTTTTAACTGATTATCTCCGGTTCTACTAATTGGATTTTAGTCCCTTTTGTCTTGTTTTATTTATTAAAGAAAGGTCTATTTTTCTAACTTGGTATGGGATCCTTTTTGCATGGTGTTTTCTCTTTATTACTGTTTGAAATGTTGCCCAAAAACTTTGCACATTGCCTCTAATTTAAGCCTGACTGCTCTGTGCCAAGCTACCAGGGGGTTGAGCACAGGTTAATTTAGGGTTGGCTTGAGCCTCTCCCTGACAAGGATTGTGGTTGATGCTTGGCCAGGGTTCACACCCCAGTCAACCAACAACCCAATTTCTCACACCCACCATTTTTGCCAAAATTAATTTTTGTTGACTATTAGACTCTATTTACTTTATCGCTGCTAACTAGTGCTAAAGTGCTTGTGTTCACTCCCCTAAAAATAGTTAAATTGGTTTCGAACAGATTGGCATAGTTAATTTACTTTTAAGTTCCTTATAGAGTGGTAAACCATATATCCAGTGCCTATAAATTAAATGCTACTGATGGTACTGCAGCACTTATTGTGCCACCCACTTAAGGAGCCCCTTAAAACATATCTGAGGCCTGCCATTGCAGCCTCATTGCAGTTTTAAACTGCCAATTCAACTGGGCAAAATAACCCACTTTCCAAGACCTAAACTCCCCATTTATTACATATAGGTCACCCCTAAGGTACGCTGTAGGAAGCCCTTAGAGCAGAGTGCATTGTAATTAAAAGGTTTGACATGTACTTTTAAGTTTTAAACGTCCTGGTAGTGAAAAACTCCAAAATCCGTTTTTCACTATTGTGAGGCCTACCTGGCCCATAGGATAACATTGGGTTGCCTTATTCCATTTAATAAGTGCTAACTTTTGATTGGGGATAGATAGGCATTTCCTGTTCGGTATCTATGAAAGTGTAGTTAAAAATCCCCTTTAAGGGGAATGTTAGATTTTAAATTACAATTTTGAAAATGCCACTTTTAGAATGGTGGCATTTTCCTGTCCTTGGTCATTTGGTGCCTTCACCCTCTCGTGGGTCACATGACTGGGTGTAGTTGGCAGTTAGAACTTTGTGAATTCCTCCCAGACAGTCACACAATAGAGGCATTAGGTATGCCTGAATGGGCCATCTACTTGGAGGATTGGGACAGGGCGAAGTTGGGCACAGTCCCACTTGCAACCTATTAGGCTGTACTGTGCCTTCACACAGAGGGCTTGTCATCACTGCATTGTTTCTGTAGCCAGTATGGAGCTAGGACAGGGGAGTACGGTACATAACAGTCTCCCACCATTTTGAACTCACACCTGGACCCAGTCTGAGTGAGCCCTAACCCCCATATGGTGCCCTTCCAGTCCTAGATGCTTGGTAGTGGTGCAACAGGTGCCTAGAGACCCAAAATCCAAAACATAAAAATTAGACATTTTTTGGATTAAAACTGCTCTGAGAACTGAGAGAAGACTTGGACCAATCTGCTCATCTATCGATCTAAGGTGCATCACTGGTCAGGCTTACTCCACCTACATTCTTCTACACAGCAGCAAACCCTGTTTAGTAGTCCCTCCTCAAAGGGGTATCCGGCCTCCAGGAACTCTTGTCATCTACAGCTGCCTGCCTCGTCCAACTGGAAATTTTTGACTTCCAAAGAAAGTGACTAAGTTAGAACATAGCAGTTTTCACAGAGTTGTCCAGCATCTCCCTGATGATGATGCCATCTCCTCAGACACCATTTGCAAACTTGCACCGCTTACATTTACCTTCTCAGAACAATCCTTCTAAGTCCGATGGTAAAGCCCAATCCACTCTTTGTATCTGACCCGCGCTCCATCACGGTCGGCCATATTTTTTTACTTTGACCTGGTCTCGACTCTCGAGTGACTAGATGTCCGCGGGTGGCAATTTTATCTCTTAGGTGCTAGTTTTTACCATTTTGGTGTCAAATATTTAATTACTGTTTGTATGTTGCATAAATACTTTACACATTGCCTCTAAGTTAAGGCTGACAGTTTTTGTGCCATGCTACCAGAGGGTTAAGCACAGGATAATTTAGTGAGTTTTGTGGTTAACCCTGACAGGGATTTTGGCTGTTACTATAACAAGAATTTGCAATGCAATAAGTCTCGCATTTACGTGAGTTTAAGCTATTGGCATTATAAATGACAATAGTAACACACAAAAGAGGAGAGGGAGGGTCCAAGGGAAAGGTTTAGAAACCTGCAAGGAAAATGTGCCCTATTACAATACAACAATAACACGAAAATTCCTAGGGTCTGTGCTAGCACACAAAAGGCTGAAAAAATGATGAACTAGAAGTCTCACTAAATCTCCATGGGGAGTAATCCCTTTCAGGACAAATACCCTCACCCACCATAGCTGGCATGCTTCATCATATGGGTTTCTCCTCGCAGTGAGAAACCCTAATCCCACTGAGGGCTACAACCTCCTCACTAAGAGGCGGGAGCTCAGGGATGTTTTTGTAAGGTGTATATACACTCAAAAGGATGCTAAAATCCCATAGATGGATGATGGTGTAGTGAGGACGCAGCGCAAAGAAAAATTGAATCTAAAGTGGTGAGATTAAAACTATCTAGTGTGGGAAAAAAGGTACTGTTTATTCACTTGCTCACACTGATAGAGTTTAAAAACAGTGCAGCGAGCAATATAGATTTAAACTGCTCAGTGTTGACAAAAGAAGGTCGACATGTTTCAGCCTAATCGATCTCTACAAGTATCTACGCTTTCATCAGGACCAATAAAGTAATGCTGCTGCTGCGTTAAAGTGAAGTAATACAAACAATACTAAATCAAATGGTGATACCAAACCAGTAATCCTCATTTTTTTGCTCGTATTTTACTGGACGTACCTAAAGAAGTGAGACAAGAATGGACCAAAGTGCAAGGTCAGACAAACAGTATTCAGCCATCTGTATTAGTGATAGTGATAGTTTAGAGAGGATAGCATTATATTCTCTCATTACCATATGAGTATTTGTGGTATATAGTACAAATAATACACTTACCCTAAGGTTAGGATAAGCGGCCTCACCTCAACCTGGTGACAGCTCAGGGAAGGTGTCCCCGCTCTAAAACAGACAAAAGAATATACAAAGCTATATGTCAGACATCAACACACGTCATGGTGACACTGACAAAGCAAAGTGTGACGGTCTGCAGATCACAAGTAAAACACTGTACATGGTACATGCAGAACAACAACAAATCTTTAGGGACATAAATAATGCAACAACAAGTATAAACTACGCTGTTGCTGGAGTTTCAGTGTCAGAAAAAAGGTCAGTGTTAGACTAAACGGGTGATGGGTTTTCAGCCACCTCAAGGCTGTGAGTTGTACATCAAAAATCCGTTATGTGAATCTAAACAGGTAGCTAAGATGTGCAATCCATCGGATAACTTATTAAAAAAGACACAACCATGACTCTGCAAGTAAGGTAGCTCTTAATCAAATGGACGGTAGTTGACCTTGGCACCCGCAAATGCCATAAGAATGCCCGCGTCAGGGATAAAGGTTAGCTGTTAGACTGAATTAGATAACAGATAACAGCCTCAAAGACTCACCCCATTATAGTGTCTAAACCGGAGTCGGCCAAGGCAAACTGGCAGAAAAAGATTATCCGGAAAACCAGGAATGTCTGATCAAAGGTCTTGCCTAGAACTAAATCTACTACCAGAGGCTTACCTCTCCGTCGATACTCCATCGCGGTACGTGAGCTGTGACCAGAGGTACCAACGGGAGGAAAGGCCTGGAGTATAAATAGGCAAAATAGTCACACTTTTCATGCCGGCATCGCGCTCACCTGTGTCAGGACCCATTGGTGGCTGGTGTATATGCCTGGAAGACGTCCTTCTTGAACTGCGCATGTGTGTTTCCCTTACAGATGACTGCGCATGTGTGTTGAAAAGACGCTGTTGAGTTCAGCGCTCTCAATGATAACTTTATTACACTATTTGGCCCCTGAGGTGACGCAAATTGTTACCAAATACCGAGTGTTCGGATGCAATAAACCGAGAAACTCGGTTTGCAATCGGAGTGCTTTTTAAAAAAAAAAAAAACACAATAAACTCAAGGTAAAATTGCGAGAATATAGGGAACCTTAAAGAGACACAGTGTAGTTAACAAATCTCAGTGGAAACTTCATTGTGATAACTAGACCCTGGGATGACAGGTTCTTATACTCAAGGTCATGTGATCTAATGCACTCAACAAAGATAACAGAGTAGCATTCGGAAACGCTACTGGAATGGCAGTCAAGGAGAAGTTATGGGTAAAAGTACAGGAATGTAGCAAAAGTACTGATGTTTTAGTGCAAGAGAAAGGAGAGTAGAAGGAGACGGAAACTATCTACCTCCCCAATAATATCTCTCTACTACTTCTAGTGTATAATGTAGAATTTGCAAAAAAACTTTGCATGATGCCTGACCCCTAAAAGGAGAAACTGAGTCTAACATTCCCAAGGTTATTATCAAGAGCACTTTTCATATCGATGTCTGACAAGACAAAAGAAGACAACCCCTTAAGTGACTACGCTCAGGACCTGTAGTGCCATCAATGGTGTCTAAAGTTTCTGTTGTACTGTTCTAATACTGTTCTCATAATGCTAGCCAGGGAATATCATCATTTAGTCCGATGGTGTCACTCTTCAGTCTATGCACCCATCGTTGCTCTCGTCTCAACAGAAATCTAGAAATATCTGAAATGTGGGAAGGAATCCAGGGTTGTTCTAAGACTGTCCACTTCAGATCTCCTTCAGTATATCCAAAAAGTGATTTGTCATTTTGGTAGAGCGCTTTCTACATCGGATTGTACTTTTATGCTCTAGTATTCTTGTCTTAATCTTTCTCGTCGTCATCCCCACGTACTGTAAGCCACATGGGCATGTGATTAAATAAATCAGTTTGTCGCTGTTACAGTTAGTATGTTTTGACAAAATCCAAGGCCTATTTGTGCCTATATCAATTTCAGTGATTCGTTTAGTTTGTGGACACCCAGCACATGACCCACATGGAAAGTGTCCTTTGATAGGTGGCAGGCCCCAGAGGGTATCTTGATCAGAAGGTCTGTTAGATACCGGTCTCGTATGCACTAGCTGATCTTTGATATTTGAACTCCGTTTGAAGGCAAACAAGGGGCGTGGAACAGGTTCATTCCCAGTGTTGAGAATTTTCCAATGTCTCAGGATGCTTTTTTTTACCTGGTTTGAGTAACTACAAAAAGTGTTAACACGCGTAATCCTAGGTTGTTCTTCTTTCGGAGGCAGTATTTCAATTAAAGCCTCTCTGTTGTTATTAGCTGCTCTCTTCCTAGATCTCCGGATGGTCTTCATCGGGTATTTCCTTTCTTTGAGCTGAGCCGCAAGTTTGCTGGCATGCTCCTCATATTTGTCCAGTGAAGTGCAATTTCTCCTAATCCGTAGGAAATGCCCAAAGGGCAAGTTCTCCCGGAGAGATTTGGGAGGATAGCTCTGATATGAAAGAAGTGAGTTACGAGCCATTGGTTTCTTATATAGCTCAATACCCACTCCTGCCTCTTTAGGAAAGATCGGAATGCTCGCTTTTACCATTTTGGTGTCAAATATTTAATTACTGTTTGTATGCTGCATAAATACTTCACACATTGTCTCTAAGTTAAGGCTGACAGTTTTTGTGCCATGCTCCTAGAGGGTTAAGCACAGGATAATTTAGTGAGTTTTGTGGTTAACCCTGACAGGGATTTTGCCTGTTACTATAACAAGCATTTGCAATGCAATAGGTCTAGCATTTACACAAGTTTTGCAAATGACAATGCCTTTTATTTATGTTTTAAAAACGAAAACAAAAATAAAAAGCATTGTTATTTGCAATGTCAATAGCTCAAACTCACTTAAATGCGAGACCTATTGCATTTCAAATGCTTGTTAGATTAGTGAGTAGAAACGCTCCCTTTCGGCCAGCGCGGCAAATTCATTATTAAACAAGAGAGGCCGCTAATGTGAAAGTGGACCGCGCTGCAAATAAAACTTATGAAGGAGACCGTGTAACGCCGCAAGTAAAAGATCCAGTCCTCATGGGAGGCAAAAATGGCGACTGGGCGGTAACAAGTAGGGACTAACAAGCCTCATTATCAATCGGAAGCCAACATTTACCAAGGACAATGACACCATTATGTGTTACTTATATTCACACCCTGGGTTATGATTTACTTATGGTCCTCGCGGCCTCCTAAGGCTTCCTAGTTTTATCTCTCAATGGTGCCAATGCTTGTTTTCCTGCTTTCCCCTTCACTTGTCTCTCAAGGTTCTACTGGAATTTTCGTTTACGTTTTCTGTACCTGACTTTTTAGATTTACATCACTTGTATGCTAAGGTTTGGTCCACAAGTCTCGCTATGCTTATGTTCCCCTCACTTCCCCAAGTTTCTCCTCACAAGCCCTCAGTTTCCCTTTCTTGCCCCTGAAATGTTCTCTCACTTCTCAACCATCAGTTCCCTTACATATCATTCATGTGTCCTCTCACCTCGCACTCCAGGTATCCCTGACATGTTTGATGGAGATTTCTCTCAGTCGTTTCTCAGTGTTTCCCTCCCATGTATTTGAAAGTGCCCCGAGCCAGGCTGTCAAAGTTCCACGTCATAGCACCCAAAGTATTGCTCCTGCTGCCTCGGAGGCGACCCCTGATTTCAGGCTAGAGACCTGTGTGTTGTTTGTTGTGCCTCGGATGTGAAACGAGGCGATCTCTTTTAAATCTGAGCTCAAATCCAATCTGCTCATTTTGTCACAAACAGTTACAGACTTACAAAAAGAAACATCTTATCTAGTTATGTAAACACTAACTTCTACTTGACATGTATTAACTTGTGTTAGCTTAGCTGACATTTAATTCTGGAACATTCTCGGCATGGCCCGTTGCTGCTGTAACTATTTAAATGCTTTTAACGAAATGCCTCCCTGCCGATGCCGCTGTGTGTTCTGCCCGGTGGCCCTGCTTCAGTGATGTGTGTGGAGGGCTGCGGAGGTCCCGTTCAGAGATACTCACTCGACCTGCGAGGAATGAACACCCTGTTTTGCTTCCCGCGTGCAGAATGCAGTCCTTGCAGCCACGATAGGGGTGGAGGGGGCAGCGTGTGCAAGTGGGTGAGTTCCAAAAGCGTATTTGTTTCTGCAGTCGTGATGTCAACTGGAGAGGTGTTAACAAAGAAAGCCGACGGCACGTGCAGATGTGGGGGAGACGTGAGTGAGGGGGGGGGGGAGAAGGGGGCAGCACTTGGAAGTTTGAAAGCACGCTGTATCAATATTTTGAGACGTGCTGGAAAACAATGCAGCGCCATCTTCCCTAATTCAGATATGCAGGCCGCTTTTACAAACTCTCCCTGGCGTTGTGCAATGTTTTGAGGCTTTCAAATTACGCCTTTTTACAGTTGATTTTTATCGAAGGCTTAAAGCCAAACGACGATAACTCACCCCCCCACCCTCCCACCCCCACACTTATTCTAGGCTTCCGAGCATTTGCTAGCACCGTTTGTACGAGCCCGCGCATTTAAAGATGCACATGGTGAATCCGGTGGCAGCACAGAAGTTTTTAGACATGGTATTCCGTGTACAGCACATATTCTATCTATAAAACACACATGCTTCCAAGAACCAAACATTCAATACTAGTCAACGTCGAATTCCACTACTGCATTCTGAAGGGGGGGGGGGGGGCGGGGTGTTAAAAAGGCCCACCGGATTTGCTTTGACAATACCTGTCGGTCCGACCAAGGTATTGTGTGAGATGAAAGGCTCAGTAGGAGTAAATGTCCACGTTTGAAAAAAAAAATGTGTAGTGTTCCCGTTTATGGCACAGGGCGTTTAAACGATCTGTCCCCACGGTCACACAAAGTTATCAGCTGGGGGAAACTGTTGAATCCGGTGGTACTGTCACCCAAGCATTGGCTTTTCATCTGCAGAAAACCGCGCTGCTAATTCCTGAAAGGAATACACTGGGCTGACAGTTTGTTTGAGGATTATTCGAAGATCCCCCAGACAAACATACATCTCACTTTCATTTGGGGGTGGTGACACCGGGGTAGGGCTGTGCTAATCCCGAGCCCGGTCTCTATATGAAGACCTGCGTGGGAGTCTATAGAGGTAGTGTGAAAAATATCCGCACAATTATTACAAACATAAAAGTGCATATTGTCTGGTGAAATTGGTTCTTAATAGCAATTAAACATGCACCATGAAATCGAAGTACGCCCAGAGGAAACATGCTTATTTAAACGTGAAACAAATCGGCTAAACTTTGAGTGAGATGCTCAGCGCAACATTGCACAGAAGAGCTGTGCCAACAGAGTAACTCTTTTGGAGTATCGGACGCACATTTTAGAAAAACAGAAACCATAACACACAACTTTGCCCCTGCGAAATCGCATATCTTAGCTGCCGGCCTCGCCACCTGAGAAAATCAAATGCTCCTTTGGACTGCAACTGGATGGCGTCCTAAGTGAATCTGCAGCATCCCCCAACAAGCGCTCGCCATCTGTTTTCACTCAGCCGCTTGTTTATATTTGCATCGTGCTTTCACTTTCACTGAAAGCGCGATGCAAAAATAAACACGGGGCTGAGTGAAAACAGATGGCCACGACAAAGATAAGAAAATGCTTTGCGACAGCCACAAAGCAGACGAAACAGTCCAGATGGGCCGGACGAAAAGGCGAAAGGGCTGAAACAAAAAAGCCTCTTTTCCAATGGCAGGCCACCGTTTAGCATAAATGGTGATGCCAGCCAATGAAAGTCCCCTTCTGAAAACCCCTCATCCACAGTATCTCTCGCCAGCGAGCAACGCATGCACTGCAATGCTAGGCGAGACCTAAAAAGGGTCCCCTCTCTTCAACTTGAAACACAATTTCTCACAGGCGTAGACATACACACACATTACACAGTGGGTCTTGCCAATCTGCAATTACAGTTATGTGGGAGTTTCAATATAAAAAGCATTTTTTTGTTTCAATAGTAACTTTGGTGCCATTTGACGGATCTGCACAAAAGTTATAATTACTTTCATCTACCTTTGCCCCTTCATGGAAAATTTTGCCTTGATCCATCAAGCAGGAGCCAAGAAAAAGGGAGGGGGCAATTTCCAATGTCCTAATTCCCATAGCAAACTTTGTTCTCCTATACAGAAAAAAAGGCTGAACACAAAATTTGTCAAGAAGTTAGGACTATCTTTGGAAAGCATGCTTTTTGTGACTTGGTGTAAATCAGTTCAGAGATTTTAGCATTTAAAGAAGGGCTTGGATTGAACATGAAGGGGTTAACGCTCAAAAACTGTTAAGTATATTTGTATGGTTAGTCCCAAGGGACTCAAGCGTGAGTCCTGTGGCACCAAACAAATCACAAATGTGTAGTTATAGTTAGGACCACATTTACATTTAAAATGGATTTATTAGATTGCTTATAACTTTAGTGATTTAGGGACAGATGTATGACCTCTTTTTGCAGTTACAAACGGGAACTCGACACGTTTGCGACCGCAAAAAAGGGTCATGGCATGTACAAACCCTATTTTGCGAGTCGGTGACTCACAAAATAGGGTTTGCGACTCTCGCTATTAGGAAGGGGCGTCTAATCCTAGTAACGAGTCACAATGGAATGTACCATTGTTTTGCGACCGCATTTGTGGCCGCAAAACACTCACAGTTTACCACCTACTTCAAGTAGGTGGTAAGCCACTTGCAAACGGGAAGGGTTCCCCAGGGGACTCCTTCCCCTTTCTGAATAGAAGCAAAAATATTTTTTAAGAGCAGGCAGTGGTCCTAGGGACCACTGCGTGCCCTTAAAAAATGAAACAGAAATGTTTCTTTTTCTTTTTTAAATGCATCCCATTTTCCTGTAAGGAAAACAGGCTGCTTTTTTTTTTTTTTTAAACTGCTTTATTAAAAATAGCTGTCACAGACAACGTGGTCTGCTGACCCCAGCAGGCCACAATCTCTGGGAGTGCTAGCCTTTCCTAATTGGGTCGCGAATTGCACCTGCCTCATGAATATTAATGAGGCATGCAATTTGCGACCACATTAGGATTCTGTAGTAATGACACCGGACACCTTCACTCCGTGAACATATGTTTATTGGCTGTCAGCTTCACAGAGGCAGCAACGAAGCGTGAACCTCCATCGCCAGCCAAACTCCAACTGTCACTTCAACTGTCGCTGGTGGAACAGCGCGACAGCAATGTTCTACACAGATGAAATGCTGGGGCTGGACGCAGTCAAGCCCAGAGAAAGTCAGTACATAATCAGCCAAATAGCAAGTCAGTCTGCGAGACTGGCAAGGGCGGGAAGACTCAGGTCCCAAAGGAGGGGAGGAACCACATGGAAGCGAACTGGGAACACCCCCAGAGCTATCCCCAGAGCCACCCTCGCCACTCCCAACTAAGTCGTTGGCCCTAAGATCAACATCACTCATAAGTAAGGCTCCCGGTTTTCCGTTTTTATGGATTTTTACAGATAATTACAGATAGAAAACAAAGTGTTTCCTGTCTGTATTTATTTTTATAAGTGGAAAAATGCAGAAAAGTGTGTTTCTTGTGGGTGACTCTCCATGCTGTTTTTCGTGATTTCTAGGACAACAGCTGAGCTGATAGGCAGCATGGTAAGTTAAAAATGGGTTGTGCTTTCCCTAAATGCAGGTGTATGGTAACATATTTGTATTATAATGCTCATATTTACCTGAAGGTGTAGTGTTTTGCTAAATTTGGCTGCTTAATTTGCTAAAAAGCGACAGGCATTAAAGTGTTAGTGCATGTTTATCAGTTAAATAAATATGGAAATATACAATTTTATGACTCCATATATTGTGAAACACAAAATAAATATGGATAAATACCAATAAGATGGGCAAAAAATAAATATGGATAAATACAGACGGAAATGTTAAAACCATAAATACCATAAAACCGGAAGCCCTACTCATAAGAAAAAAGTCAGTGACACTGTTGTCAGAACTACTGCCAAGGGACCCAGCTGCTTTGGCCCCCAAGTCACCTCCTTTACAATACAACGCAACCTTGAGCTTGTTCCACTTGTTGTCATTGTCAAGCAAAACATAGTTACTGAAAACTTGCTTCAATCTAAAGGGCCCCCAGAACTTGGATAACCCTTTGCCCGGTCTTCTGTGTTTGATTTTGACCAAGTCACCGGTGCAGACACCCTTAGAATCAGAACCGAGACCATCCCCCTTAACAACTGCAGACTTGGGAGAAACAAGCCAGGAGGCTACAAGTTTGGTGTCAGGCTTCCTCCCATGCATTTTCTCAAAGGGAGAAATACCTGTTGTGCGATGCGCCCAAACCATCTCATCAACTAATACTCTGACAATCTTACCACTCTGGATGGCCATAGAAATAGTGCCCTTAACCAGGCGATTGGCACGTTCTACCATGCCATTGGCCTGAGGGTTGCAAAGGGCCGTGCTGTGATGAGCGATTTCACACATGACAAGAAAATCCCTAATTTCGTGTGAAACAAGTTGAGTGCCATTATCCGTGACAAGGATACGAGGAAGACCCTCCTCTTGAAACACAACTTTGAACTGCTCAATGTCCTGCGAGTCGTAACATCAGACATAAAACGTGAAATCAGACCTTTGGAGTGAACGTCAACCATCACCAATGCATTCCTCAACCTCTCCTCCACACCATGCATAGGCCCAATGAAGTCCAAACAAACGGTATTCCAGGACAACCCAGGATCTTCAATGTTCCCAAAAGAAGCCTGATAACCGGTTTTGAGCCTTTTCTCACTTTTCAAGCACACCTCACAATTAACAATCCAAGAGTTAATCTGCTCATCCATGCAGGGCCACCAGAAATTTTCAAGCACCCGCTTCTTGGTCATGGTTTGCCCGAGATGTCCCTGAGCAAGTCCCATTATCTTAGGCCTTAACTCACAAGGAGGTTTGAATTTGTCATTCCTCATCAAAGCCTTGGACTCACTAACACTCAATTCATCCAAGATCTTAACTAAAGGTTTTACAGAGGGGACTATAGTGCTTTTTCTACTACCACCAGAAACCAACATGCATTCCACATCCTTAAGGGTAGAGCCTTGATCCATGCACAAGTTCCACTCATCTGCCGACAAGGCCTCACCAACGCACTCCGCCACATCACCCAAAGAGGCCCCAGCTCCACCTTGGTCCCAAAAAGAGCCTTCGCTCTGACCTCCCTTGCTCCTCAAGGACAAGCGAGACAAGCAGTCTGCTTATGCATTTTTCCAGCCCGGAACCTGAGACACCCGGTACCTGTATTCTTGGAGCCGAGAGGCATGTCCTGCTAATCGGGCTTACTGTACTTAGCACTTTAACCAAGGGCTTTTGGTCGGTGCAGATGCAAAGATCAAGACCCCACAAGAAAGACCTGAAATGCTCAACAGACCATGCACCTGCAAACACTTCACGCTCAATGACCGAGTAGTTACACTCACACTCAGACAAAGAGCGGGAGGCAAATGCCACAGTTCTCTCACACCCCACATGGACTTGGGACAAGACAGCCCCCAACCCACAAGCACTGGCGTCAACTGTAAGAAAAGTTGTGAGGTGAGTGTCAAACGGTGCCAGAACTCTGGCTTCACAAATGTCCTTCCTAATGAGGTCACAAGCACACTGTTGAGCATCCCCCCAAGTAAAGGAACACCCCTTCTTCAACAACGACCTGAGGGACTCAGTTTTGGTGGCAAAACAACTGGCAAACTTGGCATAGTACTCTATAAGGCCCTTGAACGGCCGTAATTGGTCCTTGTCGTGAGGAACAGAGGCATCATGGATTGCTTCAATTGGGTCAGCTTTGGGGTGAACACCCTGCCCTGAGATAGTATGGCCAAGGTACTCGATCTCCTGCACAAGGAACCTGCACTTGTCTTTCCTCAGGGTAAGTCCAGCTTCCCTCAATATGCCCGGGACTTCTCTCAAAATCTTGTGGTGCACATGAACAGACTCCCCAAATATGAGGATGTCATCCTGAAAGAATTTTACACTCTCAACTCCCCTCAACACCTCAGTCATGATACGCTGAAAGACACTAGCCATGGAATACAGCCCAAAAGGCAGTCTTTTAAATCTAAAGGTGCCCTCCATGGTAATGAACAATGTGAGATCTTTGAACTCTTCATGCAACTTAATGTGGTGATGAGCACTTTTCAAATTAGGTTTTGAAAGTACTTACCACCCCTAAGCAAGAGCAACAGCTCATTAATGTTAGGAAGGGAAAAAGAGTTGATAAAGACATGCTGGTTCAAACTGCGAAGGTCCATACAGAACCTAAGCTTACCATCGCTTTTCTTGGTGATCACTACCGGAGAGACCCACTTCGATGCCTCAACCGGTTCAATGACCCATCTCTGAGCATGTCATCCAACAATTGTTTGACTTCATACCTTACAATGACTAGGAGCCTCCTCAATTTATGTTTGACTGGGGCAGTACCCTCTTTTAAAACAATCCCTTGAGTGTACCCCTTCAACCCACCAGGACCCCCTCCAAAAACATCATCCATCTCTCTCAAAACCTCTTCAGTGGACGCATCAGCCAAGCAAAGGACTTGCCTCCCAGCATGGGAATCAATGATGATGTGAAGGTCAAATTGGTGGCCCCAGCCGAGGATTGGAGGCCCCTCCTCCACAACATAAACTTTGCCAACCACTTGTCCTGACTTAAAAACAATGGGAGTAGTAAAGAAACCAAGAACATCAATAGACTCTCCCTGGTACCCCCTTGGATCGATGTCCCTTGGTAGGAGTGGAACCTGTGGCCACTCCTTCTTCCACATCCACTTCGGTACAATAGTGTACAGAGAGCCACAGTCCACCATCAGCTCCACTTGTTTTCCCAGGATGCCAAAGAAAGCCTTTGGATGCCACCCTTTCCCGTCAATACCGCGTCCAGGAAGAACCATCAACAACCGTTCTTCGCCGTCTCCATCCAAACTCAAATCCTCAGCGACAGCAACTCTGGACCTATCAGAAGCTTTGCACATTCGGGCGCAGTGGCCCCAGCATCCACACTTCCTGCAGTCCTGTTTGGATGCAAAACACTATTTGGAATCACTCGCGTTGAATGAACTGCCACACCTAAAATAGCCCCTGGACTTAGCGTCTTTAGGGAGCCTTGAACTAGATTTATCGGCCAAACTCTTCAAGGTGAAATTCTTTCTCCCAATGGCTGCCACATCATCCATTGCACAGTCTTTTTTGCTCATAACCAACATGCACCGCTCAGACTCTTCAACCCCTTTGGCAATTGAGATGGCATCCTTCAAAGTGTGGTTCTTGGCAGCCCATAAACGTTCTTGTGCCTTCTTACTGTGCCAATGAACAATTAACTGATCTCGAATGAGTTCATCTGCCATTTGACCAAATTTGCACTTAATGGACAGTTCACGTAAAGCAGAGACAAACTCATCCATGGATTCGTCAGCCCTTTGGGGTCTAGCATAAAACTTGAATCGTGACAACACAATGTTCTCTTCTTTGGCAAACCTCTTCTCAAGGCGTTGCTTGGCTTCCAAAAACACATCCTCAACAGGTTGGTTGTTACTACCCAGCATCTGCGGTAAATACTTGAAAATGTGATGAGCGTCCTTCCCAATCGTATCCAGCAGGAGGGCTTTCTTCCTTTCAGCAGAAAACTCAAGTCCATCCAAAGCAACAATGTAGTTTCCAAAAAGGTCAATCCACTCCTCCCATGGCATGGACAGTTGCCCAGGCTGGGCAAGGAAAGCTGAAGGAATTACTATGGAAGAGACTGCCATGCTGAAGATAAACGCACAACCAAATAGCAAGGCAGCTTAGGGATTAGCCAAAGAGGATAACGAACAGTGCACTAATGAAGTCCACCAGCAAGCCAAACAGGAACACAGCAGCCTTGAAAAACGAAGACTAACTGCAATAATGACTCTGTTGGAAATGCCCCTTTTTGCAGGGTTATCCCCAAACTTTTAGCTTCTTCCTCCTATTTTTTTCCTGACCTGTGGTTGTTGGCTTTAGGACTCTGGGCACTTTACCACTGCTGATCAGTGCTAAAGTGCATATGCTCTCTGTGTAAATTGTTATTGAGATTGGAACTCCCTGATTGGCATATTTGTTTTACCAGTAGATCCCCAGTAAAGTGCACTGAGTGTGCCAGGGCTGGTAAATCAAATGCTACTAGTGGGCCTGCAGCACTGATTGTGTCACTCACATGAGTAGCCCTGAAAAGATGTCTCAGGCCTGCCACCGCGGTGCCTGTGCGCATTTTGTTAACTGCCATGTCGACTTGGCAAGTGCCCCCACTTGCCAGGTCTTACCCTTCCCTTTCCTTACAAATAGGGCACCCACTATGGGAGGCCCAAGGACCCACCCCCCTCCTCCCGGGGCAGGGTGCAGTGTAGGTGAAAGGTAGAACATGTACTGGTATGTGTAACATGTCCTGATAGTGAAATACTGCCAATTTCGTTTTTCACTATTGAAAGGCTATCCTGCAGCCTGGGGAATGTTTTGTAACATTTTACAAACATATCTTCCCATAGGGATAAGATAGAACATTTGAGTCTGGTATGCCTGAACTCAGAATTTAATAACACATCTTTTAGTAAGGATGGTTTTTAAATTCTGTGTTTGAAAATAGCACTTTTAGAAAGTGGCTGTTTTCTTGTTCAACCTTTCTGTGGGCCTCTTCCTGTTTGTGGATTGACTGTCTGGTTTCAGTGTGACAGAGGATGTGCATTCCCTGTAGACAGCCTCTGGGGTGTTTGAGGTTTGCATGGCCCTTCCTGGAAGAACCAGCCGTGAGCTGAATAGACTCTGGCTGCATGTAGAGGGGTGGGAGGAGATTTACCCTGCACCTGAATGGGGCCTGTCTCCCTTGCACAATGCTGTCTTCACCTCCTGTGGTCATGTGGCACCAGTGAAGGCAAAACTGGTTTGGACTGGGCTCAGAGCCCCTTGCACAAAGGGATCAAAGACAATTTGGGGTACAAGTATTAGACCTAAACCCCTGAACTTTAGACTACTTCTGGAATCAAGAGGAACCCTACCTGAGGAGAAGAGCTGAAGAAACTGAGGAGAAGTACTGCGCTTGCTGTGTGTCTGGGTTGGCCTTCAGTTGCTGTTTATGCCAAAGAAAGGAGTAGGACTTTGATGTGTGCTGTGTCCCCTGCTTGAGGAAAGTCTCCAAGGGCTTGAAGACGAGTTTGCCTCCTGTTTTGAAGTCTCCGGCACAAAAAGACTTTACCCCCAGCTCCCCTGAATTTCCTTGCTGGGAGTTCTGACCTGCCAGGAGGTGCCTGTGACCGTGTTGGGCCTCTGGAGGTTGTTTCTGCTGTTGGGAGCTGGAAGAAACCCAAGAGAAGTAAGAAACCCTGTTTCCGACGCCGTCTACGCTGCCGTTGTGACGCCAAGACCTGCACCGGGGCCCGGGGAGCCGCTAGTGAAGTGAACGGCGCATCACCCGGCCTGCTCCACAGCTTCGACGCCCTACGACGCCGCCGGAAGTGGTCGGCAGTGTCCGACGCCAGCGCTCGCATCGACTCCGTCCTTGCCAGTGCCAGCCTCTTGTAATCACAGCATCGATAACCGCTGAGGGTGACTCGAGAAAATTTCCGACGTCGCATCATCACCGGAGCCGACATCGTCCATCTTCAAAGCTGTGCATCGTCACCAACATCATTTTCAAGGTACTGTTTGTTAGGGGGTCTGTGTGACTCTGCGCCAGACGCCACGATCCTCGCGGGGGGCACCCTACTTTGGATTTCGTGCTGTCCTGATGTCAAAATAGCCCAGGTTGGTGCTATTTGATTTCTACAAGCTTATTTTTGCAGTATCCATTTTAAAGACATTTTTCTGAGTATCTGTATGTTGGATTTTTGTCATTTTGGTCTTGTTTAGTTTAGATAAAGATACTTTATTGTTCTTAACTGGTGTGGTGTTTTCACTGTGTTACTGTGAGTGTTGGTACAAATACTTTACACATTGCCTTTGGGATAAGCCTGTCTGCTCATGCCAAGCTACCGAAGGGGTGAGCAGGGATTATCTAAAGAGTGTATCCCCCTTACCCTGACTAGCAGCAAGGGTCCCTACCTCTGCCAACTAGAGACCCCCATTTCTAACAGACTCCAGCCAGTAGGGTGCTCGTAATACTTGAAGAGCCTTTCCTCAAATAGGTCACATGACAGCAGGAACCACAGAAGAGATGGTGAAGAGCTGCTGTGAGGACGGTGAAGGCGAGCCTTCGTGAGACATGGGTGAGTGCTTCAGACCCAACGTACAGGCAGCGCACATGACTGAAAATCCCTCGTGAATAAATTGATTAAAAAGTCCTGTGCGTGAAGGGAAAGCAAGTACTATCTTCCTCCGCCCCTTACCTCAACGTACGGCGTGAGCCTGAACTCCACAGCCACAAGATACACGTTAGACATTTCGTACCCGATTCACAGAACTAAATTAAGACAAAATCCTAAACGTACTACTTTTGGTATTCACAGAAGGTATTTAGTAGTAGTAAAGTTAGGATTTTGTCTTAAATTTGACTTAAGACAAACTTAAGACAGACTTAAGACAGACTTAAGTTAGGATTTTGTCTTAAGTTTGTCTTAAGTCTGTCTTGTTTGTCTTAAGTTTGTCTTAAGTCAAACTTAAGACAAAATCCTAACTTTACTACTACTAAATACCTTCTGTGAATACCTAAAGTACTAAGTTTAGGATTTTGTCTCAAGTTAGTTCTGTGAATCGGCCCCTTCCAACTCCCATCAATAGGCACCTGCTTCCCTCCGCACCTCACCTCACTGGATTTTACCGTGGGAATCTTCACACTGACACGCAATTTCTGCACACCTTAACAGCGTGTCAGACGCAGCTCCCCTTTCAAGTGATCTGAGCTCCTCCACAACAGGCGCTCCGTCTCTCGCGTGTCAGACATGGGTTTGCTAGTCATGAACAGCGCTCCGAGATAAGCGCTCATCAACAGCTAGACAGGCTCCTCACAGCGAGACTCAACGGGGCATCCTCGCTTGTCCACCTTCCACGCTTTTGTGTTGCCGGGGTGTCACTACATATGGCTGGCGATCGTTGCCAAGAAATGTAGTAATGACACCGGACACCTTTACTCCGTGAACATATGTTTATTGGCTGTCAGCTTCACAGAGGCATCAACGAAGCGTGAACCACCATCGCCAGACAAACGCCAACTGTCACTTCAACTGTCACTGGTGGAACGGGGCGACAGCAACGTTCTACACAGATGAAATGCTGGGGCCGGACGCAGCCAAGCCCAGAGAAAGAACTATGCCCATTACAACAGAATTGCAAACAGTGTCTGAGACATTGTTGTACATTCCAATTTGCGAGTTTCAAATTGTGAGTTGCAAAATGACGCAATTTGCGACTCGCAAATTGTCAGGGTCATACATCTGACCCTTACTCTCCACAAAACTTTCCAAAAAAGGTTCTTCCACCTCAGCCCCATCCTGGAAAGTTTTGGGGTGATCCATCAAGTGGGGGAGGGGGTCAAGAAAAAGGGGGAGTCCCAAGACAAGGCTAAAGACCGAACACCTGAACAGATTTACCACAAATTTGGCAAAAGCTAGATCTTTTCATGATTTGCTGTAAATCCGTTCAATAGTTTTTGAGCAATTAAGGCTCAAAAACGCTGTATATTTCATGCCACAGACGATCCCTGGGACCAACAGATCTCCAGAGGAGATCTAATTGGCTGCCACCAAATCAACAAGGATGTGGGAGCAGTCATCTTAGGACTTGGGACTCAGTATCAAGCCCTAAAAATAAGGAAAAAAAGACATATGGGGACAGGCTGGAGAGACCCTGACCCTGAAGGTCTGGTGGTGGGGTCAAAAACACTTTGTTTTTAAATGTTGCCGCAAATTTATGGAGAATTCACAGTACTATTAAAAAACTTCCCCGGGTTGACCAGGGCTCAGGGGGGTGGGCCAAAACATTCCCTTTGGGGGAGGTTGCATGGCCCCCTTCCCGGGACTCTGGGAGGCACCTGGGATCCCATCCCCAGGGGTCCAATTCCATTTTTAAGGGAGGGGTGAATGAGGCCCTGCTCCCCAAACCTTAATAGGCCGCAGGGACCCCAATCCTCAGTACCGAATTCCCCCTCCCTGGGCCTGTAACCCCATGGGACACAGTAGTTTCCCTGTCCGCAATAGTACGGGCAGGGAAGCATATGTCTGCTCCCATCTGGCAGGACCATTTATAAAGTTCCTACTGAGTGAAAGCAGACATGCTTTCCCTGCCAAAATCAACAAGGTTTGTATACACCAATTAAACAAGCCCAATGTGCCTATATCTTCCTTGCACTCAAATGCTATGTATACACCAATTTACCAGTACCAGTACAGCTAAAACTTTCTTATGCCTGTGTAAAATCTTAAATTCTATCTTTTCTGAATATGTGATCCCATTTTAATTCATTCATTTAGAAAGCTTTGAACATAAAGAAATGCAATAATTTAACAAAATGTCAGCCTTGCTTCCATTTTCTTCCTGCCATTGCCAAGAGTCCATTGATCCAACTTTAACATATGCCACTTCAACTTCACATCCATTTCAGAGGAAGTAGCAGACAGACTCCTTTTACAACTCCTTCCTACCCCAGATGCCTCTGTGTACTCTATTCTTGAATCTGTGCCACTTGGCTTCAAATACCAACTACATTTGGGTCTCTGGTATCATACCCAGTGCCTTAAGAAACTATTCCAAACTGTTCTAAAAGGTCTTTGCCTGCCACCAGCAGAGCTCCTCAGTGATTCCCAATCTGTTCCCCTCTGGGCACTGCTCCTTGTGCCCCTGTCCATTTTTTCCTAGAGCTAGCATATGCCTACTACCCTGATGATGATTTCAGCCTTCATGCTGAAGGTCTGAGATTCCAAGAAGATTGAGGGGAATGGATTGTAATTGGGTCAAGAATAGAAATCCTTTTTCTGGGTCCCAATCTATTGCCAAGTCAGTTTTAAGACTGGCTGCCTTCCTGTGTCACAACCTTAGCATGAATAAAATAAGTCCCTTGAATAAAGAAGCTTTTTCAACTGCTTCTTTTTAATGCCCTTGTTGAGGGTTTCAATGCAACCCCACTCAGTAGCTCCAAAAGACTGTGAGGAGGGACACTGCTGTATTGGTAAAAGTGACCCTGTTACTGTGGAAATATGGATTTTTATGATCAGTTATGTCCCCTATCTTGGACCCCAACGGTTTCATGTATAAATCACAAGCACATGTATGTTCCCTCCAGTTCCAGTTATGAAGACGCAAACACTTGTGCGTCCACCGTCAACATGTCCTCTTTCAGATCCGCCATGAATGGGCCGGATATTCTATTTCTAAGTATGAAAGGCCACCGGCTTTATATGGTTCATTTATCCCATTTTTCAGTCCAGGCGAGTAGGCCCTGATTCTGCCGTTAAGCCTTTTCCTGCCTTCTGCCTCTGAAAGCTCCAGTCTGAGCTCGCATCTGTATCCATGAACTTTGTCCTATTCCCTGCGCGGCTAACGGTGCCTGACTCCAGCCTGTTGCCTGCCAAAAACTGTATTTCACCTTCGAGATTATCTGCTCCGCTCCCTACCCAATGCATTCCTGTCTAGTAGTTTAAGTAAACATTCTTCCAGCTATCGAGCAAAGGGCCCGGCTTCTCTGTCTTTATGCAAGTAATTCATAGCCCTGTTACTATGGAAGATTTCTGCCCTCGCATCTAGTGTAGACACTTAGACGCTTGTACACGCACTCACAGTCAGTATAGAATAGATTTTGTTCGAGAGACCTTTCTTTTTGTATAACATAGTTCTTTAAACATAGGATGTTAGATATGATTTGGGATTAGGTTGACATAACCCCAGACTTTTGTCTCCACATGTAGAGCTAAATGTCAAGTCCCTTTCTCCCTCTAGTTGCACGTCTATCACACGTCATGCGACTGCGCACGCATCTCTGCCAAATATTTCTGCTGACATTGCAGGATTCTCCAGGTATCCACCCACACATGACAAATTACCCATTATCATCAAGTGGACGCCCACATGGACGCCCACCTTCACGCCTACTTACACGCCCACATGCTCTTATCTCATTCTCTCTTGCTCTTTTGCTTACGTACAATTGAGAAATGTATATATACTGTACTCTGTGAATAATGTTTTGAGAATATTGAGAATACCTTTGAGTCCCTTTCCAGATCCTTTTTTGGTGATGGTAATATTCTCCCTTTGACTCGAGTTATTGGAATAAATCCCTTTATGAACCTGATACCACAGACTCAGCCTCTTGCTTTATGCATGATCCTATTGATATTCTGAAATACATAGAGCGTAATATTTTATTTACCACATAATGGCGCCCGAACAGTTTAATCTCTTTCCCCACACGCCGGAGATGAAGGTCCAGTTTTGCCCCCTTCCATGGCCGTGACGGACTTCAAGCGCGCACGTCGCGGGTCTTCCCGCCAACTCCCTCAGGCCAACGAAGGGGACAGACTGCGACCAGGCATCCATACGAGGCGGTGAGGAACGCAGATTGTCCTACCCAGAGCCCACCTGCGAGAGAGCTGTGTCCGAGGTATACAGAGGCCCACCAGATTCCGAAGTTCCGAAGTTCCGAAGTTCCGCGTCGAGTCCAGTCCGGTCCAGTCCAGTCCAGTTCAGTTCCGAGGCCTTCCGTTCCGAGCTACCCGGTGAGTACCATTGCCGGGGAGGCGTTCTGACGTGCACATAGGTTGTGCCGGTCAAGACGGGTTTGGGTACACAAATCCGGTCTGCACTGTTTCAGCAGTGTATCTGTACTGTTTAGCAGTATATCTAGTATGTCTAGTATATATAATTCAGAATCACCTAGTTAGTGTCGAGTATTATGCTAAGTGATTAGTTCCCTAATGGCCATTGTTGTTCGTTAAATGTTAAATGTTAAATGTTTTAAATACGTTCTACATATTGTGGTGTGAATGACTGTTCATTATTGTGTTTATTGTATTAAGTGTGTTCAAGTAATAAGGTCTAAAAATGCCGCTCTTTTCAAAATTAAGACAGATCAAAACTAGAAAAGGGGTACTCGAAGAAGCTGTTCCCATTCCACCTAGGGACACTCCAGGGTACTTTATGTATCATAAGCATGGCCTAGATGCCGTATTATTTCTTGATTTATGGGTGGACTACACCAAGGATTTACCAGAAAGTCAGAGGTGGCCCGCAGTTGGGACAGGGGATGCAGATTGCATCATGAGAGTAGAAGAAGAATTATGGAAAAAGATAGCCAGACAGTAACAGAAAGATGCCATTGAATTATGGCGTAAAGAATAGCATAGACGCACAGAGTAAGCGCTCAGAAAAGAAGAGAAAAGTAGGGAGGATTCAGACAAAGCCCGAGAAAACGTGTTAGTTGAGGAAGGTATCCGAGTAAAAGCAGAACAAGTAGATAGACAACGAAACACTCTTATGAAAGAGAAAATGTAGACCAGCTTGGAAGGATGCCATTGAGTTTTGGCGCAAGGAGTCACATAGGAGGTCAGAGTAAGTGTTTCACGAAGCAGAGAGAAGTAGACTGGAGTCTGGAAAAGCCAAGGAAAAGATGTTACAGGAGGAAGTGGAGCAGGTAAAAATGAGCGCAGGCTGACAGAGAAAGAAATACTGACGTTGCTGGTATTTATCCCGTCCTTTCAGAGGACCTAGCAAGAGTGGCCCCAGTAGAAAGACCAGTTAGAGTGCCACCGCAAGTACCACGATACATATAATAATGATATAGTAGCCCAAAGGTTCTTGAGCCACCCACCAAATGAACAGCGCATAGCTGGTGTTTACATGGTCCAACATTTGACTACGTTGTCAATAGGAAATTGAGAGGGGTGTAGCTAGAGAAGGAGCAACACCTGTGATTTGATGACACCCCTAATGTACAAAGTGCTAACGAAAAAGTAATTTTTGAAAAGTTTAGCTTGAAAAAAGAATTGTGGGTATTTCGAATTTGCAAATTGTTCAAGAATACAGGTTTGTGTTCTTGGTGGTCCAGTGAGCCAATGTGCTGGGTCAAGTCGGTGAGATTATGACCCCCTGAGTGCAAATTGTATGTAAAAATAATTTTTCAATTGAGCGAATTATTGCAGTTTTTATGGAATTGAGTAGTCTTTTTGTCTTTGACAGCTTCAGAGTGAGGAGAAGGTGGGGGCTGTGTAGAGCAGTATGTGATACAGAAATCGGAGACAGATTCTGACCTTGTAGCCAGTGTAGGTGGGGGCCGGTGAGAGGAGCAGAACAGAGGCACTGCTTAGAAAGCTTCTCTGACATCGCATCTGTGTAATGCCTGCAGCCGGAACAACAAAAAAGTTGGCTGGCAGCCCAGGCTCAAGCCGCGCTGAGGGGCTATTTTTAGCTTCTCTGATAAGACAGGGCAGCTGAGAAATGTAAGTCGAGAAAGATTCCCTTGGTCTATTCTGTGCTAAACCAGTGCCCCGGGGAAATGTCTATGGAGAAGATTTGTTTTATTTTTTAGCAAATGTTATATTGCTTCTGGCCAGAAAGTAAAATGTTGCTCTTGCTTGGAATTTTAAGGGCTATGTGCCTATATAAAAACGATTTTCAAATTCAGACATTTTTGAATTGTGGCCACAAGCTGCCACCAGTTGCATTGGATAAATGATCCAGTGGTTACGGTTCTGTGAGGAAAGATGGGAGATGCATCTTCGACTAGGACATGAGGGTACATTGTGTACAAAGATGCATAGCTCATTTTTTATAAAAAAAAAAAAAAAAAGACAGGTTCGTGTGTTCTTCATTTTTGATTATTGTTGCTGATCCTGTGTGTCAGACTTGACACGGTCATCATTGGGATGACCCACTGCCAGATGGGGTTGTATAGGGCAGGTAAATCAGTTATTGATTATAAGCCTGACAAATTAAGCAGGCCAGAATGTTCGCCTCTGAGCTGTAGGTACTGTAATTGCGCATCACTGCTCATTTATATATGTTAGTGTAATTGTCTATGCTTTCTGTGCTTGGTATACTGATGGCTTGGCATATGTATTTTATATATGTTTTGTTTTTGTGTTGTATTGACCAGTCTGTTTAGCGTTTAAAACAAAGTTCTCCTGTGCAAGTACAGAGATGGTCGTGACGACGGCAATCTTTGCACAGCGCTTGGCTGGAACTTGTTCACAATTACTAAATTTCACAGACATGATATTACCATTATCATGCTGTCAAAATAGGAGACAACACGTTATCAGTGTATGTCTAATTGGTGTTGGAGATGAATGAAACAAAAGAAAAAGGCTATGCAAGACTAAAATATTTTTCACATAACTGCCTTTCTCTTATAGACAGGCAGCCTCGGTCATATGTTTCCAGATTGGACATTAAGGAACGATTATGATCTGTGCACTCGCATCTTAACTCTTGAAAGGCCTGTTTTAAATAAGGACTGCCACCACAGAGTGACAAATGAGGCTCGGTATTTAGGGTAATGAGAAAATATCTGACAGGATTTCCTTTTTAAAGTTTGCTTTAGTAAGCTCATTCTTGTAAGTGGTGGCCCCAAAAGTTGACTTGTTTTTAAATTAGGCTGTTTATTGTATAGGTGGAAATTATTGCAGAATTACTGATTTTTTTTAGCAGATGAATTATTAATTATCAACATTAACAACTGTTCTTAAACTTGGTTTTCCGAATATTTAGGTAATTTAGCATTCCTATTAGGGCCTCCTAGCATTAATATTGACTTCAGGTTGGTGTAGGTTCATGTAATAGGGACATTTGCATATGAGATGTCATTTGGCCAGCTTATGAGCTAACACAATGAGGTTTGTACATTAATTTGAAGGATTTCTCGCCGTTTCTAATACGCTGTGTATCTCCTATAATTTTGCTTACGCCCAGTAGCTACACACAGGGATTAATAGTGTTGACAAGACACAGGGTTTGATAGTGTTTGACAGCAGTGAAATCTGTTTCAGATTTCCTCCTGTCAAAAAGGGGGGGAAGGAGGAGAATATTGGCTTTCTGCTGGCCCCTGAGGAGGTTCGCTTCCCGCAAGCCCCTTAGAAATTAGCCCCCTTAGAAATTAAGCCGAGGAAATAGGTATGGTGCTTTCCCCTTTTTCTCATGTTTTATTGTGATCTTTCAGGGGAATTAGTTGTGGACACCGGAACGTATTCAATTCATTTCTGGTTTTTCACAGCCCAAGACACAAAAAGACTAAAGTCCTCAAGAACACACTGTGGCATTTGAAGAATTAAAGAGAGCTTTATGTCAAGCACCAGTTTTAGCAAACCCTGATTACAACAAATCGTTTATGCTTTTTGTGACAGAGTGGGATGGAACAGCACTATCTGTCCTAACACAAGATCATGCAGGAAAACACGAGCCCTGTGCTTATTTTTCTAGTACATTAGACCCAGTAGCACAGGCTTTGCCTGCGTGCCTAAAAATCAGTTGCAGCAACGGCCTTAGCCATAAGACAAAGTGACTTGATAGTGCTGGGCCACCCTCTGACAGTACAAGTACCACACGCAGTAGAGGTTCTCTTGAACCGGACACAAACACAACACCTGACTGTAGCTAGACTGACAGGCTATGAGCCAACGTTATTTCAACCACACATAGAGATCAGACGATGCAACATACTGAATCCTGCTACCCTTTTGCCCTCCAGTACAGAAAGCGTTTCACCACACGACTGTGTTGAAGTAATACATACCGTGACTAAACCAAGACAAGACTTGACAGACGTTGCACTCCCAGACCCCGATCTAACACTATAAGTTGACGGCTCATGCATGAGGACAGGGGCGGGAGAATTAGTGGCAGCATATGCAGTGACTACTGATACTGTAATAATAGAGACTAAAAGAATAGACATATTGTCAGCACAAGCAGCAGAGCTCATCGCCCTGACACAAGCGTGCATAAGAGCTAAGCACCTGAGAGTAAACATTTACACCGATTCTCTGGCGAGAAAGAGGTTTCTTGACCTCTCATGGGGCCAAGATACAGCATGGCCCCCATATTCAAGCCCTACTGGAAGCAATACATTTACCAACAGCCATAGCTATCCTAAAATGTAAAGCACATACTAGAGCCACAGATACCATTTCCCAAGGCAATGATCTGGCAGACCGAACAGCTAAACAGACAGCTCAGACCCCACTAGACATGACAAAGTTACAGGTTCAATAAGTGTCCAAAGCCATGACAGTTAGGGATCCTTCCAAGGATGTACAAGACATACAGACACATGCTACTATGGACGAATTAAAGAAATGGTCGGAACAAGGAGGGGTACTGACTGATCAGGGTTGGATGAATAAGGGCAAATCCACATGGTTTCTTCCTGATTCGATGGTACAAGTGATTATAAATACCGCACATAGTCCTGCACACTTAGGAGAGAAAGCAATGATAGATAGCTTACAGAATATATGGTTCAACAAGCACCTGCGTGCAGCAGCGAAACAAAAGGTCAGAACATGTATGATCTGTTGCCAATTCAATCCAGGTAAAGGCATTCCGATGGAACAAGGTGGATTCCATCCACCTGACCACCCTTTTGAAGTGCTCCAAATGGATTATATCCAAATAAACAGATGTAGAGGTTACAAATATGTCCTGGTACTAATGAAGCAGGTGTCCCTTCTGTTAGGGTATACCTGGAAATTCCATTGTGTGCGACATCCTGAAGCAGCAGGCCTTGTAGAAAGACATAATCAGACATTAAAAATTTGCGCAGACAAAGGTGTAGATTGGATGGTAGCCCTGCCAGTTGCCCTCTTTTACATGCGAATGGTAGCTCATTCTAGAACAGGCTTATCTCCCTATGAAGTGGTCTTTGGTAGACCACCAAATATGTGGGGCACTCCAATGCCTAAAAGATTATTGATGTTGATAATAACATGCTGACAGATTACCTGGCTTCCTTGATGTCTGCACTACTCTCTTGTTGTTCGCAGGTTGCTGCCGCCTTCCCTGACAACACCCAGGTCAAAGAATACTCCATCGCTCCTGGATGGAAGGCGCCAAAGTCAGTGCTCTGGACCACGGGGACGGCCGTTAAAGTCAAAGGGCGGAAAAGATGGTTGCACCTTCACCACTCTTTTACAAAGGAAAAAGACTTTGAACTTGGATTTTGGATTTTGAACACCATTTTCTAGAGGAGACTCCCCAGCAGTTTCCACAAAGCTAAACTTAGATCTAAAAAGTCAGAACCCGTTTGATCAATTAAGTCCACTAGGTGGTGAAGCGGTTGAACATGTATTCTGGCTTGCATAAGATCTTGGACAATAATATTGATAAAAAAAAAGAGCAAGATGTGCATCACGATAATATGTATCAGCTTAATACTACATGCTATTTTTCCTCCTATTGCCTCACTCTTATACTCCTCCACTAATGATACCATAAAGCACACATTTAGTGATCTGCCATCCTATGAGCTATCATATCGACTTGCCTTACGCAACAATACCTTTATTCAGATGCTGCACCATTCACATCAGACTAGCAATGCTACAGACTGCTGGGTCTGTGGCCGACTCCCACCCTATCAGAACTATAAGGGAGTTTTGCCCCTCTTTCTCTATCCGTTCACACACAATGGCTCCTGTGGAGCATGGTTTAGTTTGATTAATTCCCTAGATTCGAATTCCGCAGTTTATCAAGACAACTGGGTATGGGGAAACCTGAACTTAGTTTTGCTTAAAGTCTGCTACCCTAACAAGGAGGGACTTCCCAAAAGAACAGGAACTGATCTAGAAAATGAAGTATATGGATTAGGTAATTTTACACTTAACCTCATGATCCTGAACGTTGAATCTGAAGCTACACCAATCTTGCCCGCCATGTCCGTATTCCCAGTAAAAGGGGAATTATGTATAAGAAAGAATGGCTCCATACACATGGGCCATAGTAAATGCACCACTGTAATAAAATTCAGTGATCAAGGCAAGTCTACATTTAGAGCTTCTCGTCATTCCTACTTTATATGTGGCCAGACCGCATATATACGCCTACCTCTAGATTGGGATGGTACCTGCTACATCGGATTCCTTTTGCCACCTGTTTTCCTAGCTCCTCCTGATTATCATAGAAATACTCATTTAGTACACAATAGAGAACGGAGAGATCTCCCAATAGTCGATTACACTGAGACAGCATGGGAAAAATACACAGATTTCAATAAAGGTCTCTTTCCCTATATAGGTACAGTTACCAATAGTAAGCTGATACGTAGATTAACCAGAACCCTTGAAGCAGTAGTGAACGAAACTATTTCCGCCTTAGGCAATTTAACAGAAGAGCAGTCTGCTATGCGGATTGTTGTGCTTCAAAATCGTCTTGTCCTTGACGTTATCCTGGCCGATAGGGGCGGAGCTTGTAGGGTCATCGGATCAAGCTGTTGCATTTTCATACCAGAAAATTCGCCATCTGTATATAAAGCCATAACTCGCCTTCATAAGATTGTAAGCCAGATACACCAGAATCCAGGCACCTGGACTTGGTCCGGTTGGTTTTGGAGTGTATTATCTACCTTTGGACGGAGGGTCCTATCCTTCCTAGGTATTGGCTTTCTCATACTATTCAGTTGCTGCTTATGCCTACAATGTGGACCAGCGATTTGTGGTCTGTGTGCCACATCGTGTATTCCACCACCAAAATTTCATTCATCCCGGAAGAAAAAAGAAGAACAAATGATGTTATATGAACAGATCAACGGATTGATGAAGATTGATATCTCTTAAGGGCAAGTAGGGGACAAGGAGGGAATGTGGAAATATGGATTTTTATGATCAGTTATGTCCCCTATCTTGGACCCCAACGGTTTCATGTATAAATCACAAGTACATGTATGTTCCCTCCAGTTCCAGTTATGAAGACGCAAACACTTGTGCGTCCACCGTCAACATGTCCTCTTTCAGATCCGCCATGAATGGGCCGGATATTCTATTTCTAAGTATGAAAGGCCACCGGCTTTATATGGTTCATTTATCCCATTTTTCAGTCCAGGCGAGTAGGCCCTGATTCTGCCGTTAAGCCTTTTCCTGCCTTCTGCCTCTGAAAGCTCCAGTCTGAGCTCGCATCTGTATCCATGAACTTTGTCCTATTCCCTGCGCGGCTAACGGTGCCTGACTCCAGCCTGTTGCCTGCCAAAAACTGTATTTCACCTTCGAGATTATCTGCTCCGCTCCCTACCCAATGCATTCCTGTCTAGTAGTTTAAGTAAACATTCTTCCAGCTATCGAGCAAAGGGCCTGGCTTCTCTGTCTTTATGCAAGTAATTCATAGCCCTGTTACTATGGAAGATTTCTGCCCTCGCATCTAGTGTAGACACTTAGACGCTTGTACACGCACTCACAGTCAGTATAGAATAGATTTTGTTCGAGAGACCTTTCTTTTTGGATAACATAGTTCTTTAAACATAGGATGTTAGATATGATTTGGGATTAGGTTGACATAACCCCAGACTTTTGTCTCCACATGTAGAGCTAAATGTCAAGTCCCTTTCTCCCTCTAGTTGCACGTCTATCACACGTCATGCGACTGCGCACGCATCTCTGCCAAATATTTCTGCTGACATTGCAGGATTCTCCAGGTATCCACCCACACATGACAAATTACCCATTATCATCAAGTGGACGCCCACATGGACGCCCACCTTCACGCCTACTTACACGCCCACATGCTCTTATCTCATTCTCTCTTGCTCTTTTGCTTACGTACAATTGAGAAATGTATATATACTGTACTCTGTGAATAATGTTTTGAGAATATTGAGAATACCTTTGAGTCCCTTTCCAGATCCTTTTTTGGTGATGGTAATATTCTCCCTTTGACTCGAGTTATTGGAATAAATCCCTTTATGAACCTGATACCACAGACTCAGCCTCTTGCTTTATGCATGATCCTATTGATATTCTGAAATACATAGAGCGTAATATTTTATTTACCACATTACCGCATCGCTGAAAGGTCTCCACTAACTTCTAAAGAGAGCCAGACCTCGCTTATGGGTTTTTAGGTCTCACATTTAAATTCTTATCTGAAACTTTCTGACCTTACGTATGAAACAAGATCTCACCCGATTCTCCTTGCCGAATCTTATGCTCAGATCATTCTTCCAGAAGGCAAAACTTCCTCTGACATTAAGGCTGTCCTGTTTTTTTTTGTTTTCCAGAACCATCTCTTCTAAACCTCTCCTCCAAGTCCCACTTTTTCCTTTGTTTTTGTGCTTATGCAGATCTATAGGTAGTTTGTTATGAAGCCTGTGCGATACAAACAATATAGATACATTAAAAAAAACAGACTAATAGAGACATAACATATGGAACTTAGAGGAATATCAGAAGGAGAAAGAAGTTGGTAAAGACCAAGTTTGATTAACAGCAATGCAACATGCAGAGAAATCGGCCAAAAAGATGAGCCCAGTGGTCTTTATTTGTTGTTAAGATGAATTAGCTTCACAAAGGACAACAGACAACAGCATTTGCAAATGGGCAAATAATAATTGCATCTTGTAAGGCAGTTGGAATCATGTCATATGTAGCAGCATCTTCTGGCCCAAACTCCAACTCCCCCAACAGGTGTAAGAAGCACAATGTGGTACTGAAAGGTGGCAGGTAAATGTAGAATGGGGCAGTGGGGTCCTGCACAAATAGATGGTGGTAGACTGAGCATAAAGAGACTTGTTGGGGCACTAGAATGGGGATTATTGATGTAGAGCAGGGAAAGTGCAGCAAGTGGCAAGGGAGGAAGGGACAAAGAATGCTAAGTCCTATTATAGAGTCGCTAAAGATACTTTAACACAGCCTTAACCCCATCTATTTAGGTTTTACTCTTCATTGGCCTTTTGGCATAACTACTTGTGTCATAAAAATTTGGTGAGATTAATTTATTTAACTAGGCAGTAGGGTGAATAAACATGGTGATTGGATATGAGTGAGAAGGGGCATGGACATATGAAGATAGACCAATGGGCACGGAGGCTATAGCCATGAGAAAAGGGACACTCCCTGCCACCTAAACTCACTCCTGCAGGTTCCTGCCTTTGTTATCTTTTTCCAGCTTTCTCCTCCTCCTTCTTTCCCCCTTGTGTGTTTTTCTATTTCTTGCTCTGGCTGAAAGCATGATGAGGAAAAATAAATGCCAGTCCACAAAAAATAATGCCGTGGACCCCAAATGTAACCCCCAGCTAAAATTAAGCAATGATTCTTTTGCCACTGCAGGCTAATTAACAGGCATTAACATTCTGTGATACTAGTGTTAGCATCCAAATGTATCTTACTAAGAACTACTTGTATCTTTTACAGATGAATATATGCATATCATATGTGACCCTCAACCTGGCATGATATATCGTCCAGTTCCTTCAGAGGATCAAATCCCATGTTAAATGCAATAATTCTTAAAGTCTTTGGTGATACTAAAATTCAAATGTTCAAAATAGTTCAAAGTTTGTTTCTCAGCATGATATGATTTTCAGAATACCTTTCTGTATTCACAATGCCCTCCAATAAACTCTGAAGGAAATAACTGTCCTTGCGAAACAAAATTCGAGTAACAAAGTCCTGGGTACAGGAATATTGTGATAGGATATCCTTTCAAGGATGCAATTAAACACAAATTAAGTTATACCTGATGATCCAATATGGCTGCCACCATCGTCAAACAACATGAGAGTTCAGGGATTGCTGGGAGATATAGTTCATGATTGTGATGCTGTTGCGTAGTGCAATCTCCAACCACAGGAAGCTTCACACCAGGAAGTACTGACTCTCTGACCACCAGTCTTTCAATATCTGAAATGAACGTGGCACAAGCAGGTTTGATATATTGCACCTTCATGCCCGACGTGAATAAAATGTAATAAACTATTTGAGACCAAAATAACAAAAAACTAGAAATGAAGATATGAAATTTTAAAGATTTATGCAAAAATTGTGCCTAGAAGCACAACGCGCCAACTGTGGTTATCTGGTTGCACCGGACCAGGACAAAGTGACAAGTTCAGGCCGACCGTGATGGAGCATGGGTCGGATACAGGAACCAAGTTAGGTGCGAACAAAGTATATTAGATCCTGGTTGCAGAGTGTTACGAGATCCCGCGTCAAGGAGGTGTTGCACAGTGGCAGTTCTGAGGAGCGGCAGGTCTGAAATGAGGAGTCCTTCATCCTCATCAAGGATGCCGACAAAGATGGGATTGCAATGCGAAGTGCTGCATTGAGATGCATTACGCGCCAGCGGTTCAAGAGAAGCTACGATGTGGAGTCCTGCATCGTCGTTGAGGATATCTTCGACGACGGACCTGCGATGCAAAGGCCTGCATCGAGAAGACGTCGGGCAGTGGTGGTTCTGAGGAGACTGCGGGCTGTGATGCGAGGTCCAGTGTCGGGGATGTGGCACGCTGTGACGGTTCTGCTGCGACTGCAAGGAGATGCGTCATGCTGCGTCGTTTCATCTTATAGGACCACAGCTGGGCTCGCAGAGCATCTTCAGGCCCACTTCTAAGGGTTAAAGACTGGGGTGTCACCACTTGGGAGGTAGGGCTCACAGCAGACAGAGTTCAGGTGCTGGGTTGAAGGTAGCTGGAGCCTTTCCTGTCCCTGAGGCTCTCATCAAGAGGCCAGCTAACTAGCCCTTGATGTCACCCTGGTGGTCCTGGGTTCAAGATGCAGGTCCAGTCCTTTTCTCTCAGGCAGCAGGATAACAGGGTGACAGTCCTTCTTGCAGAGCAGCACACTAGTCCTTCTGAGTTTTCCACAAGTCCAGGGGTGTACTGAGGAGTTAAGTCTGAGTGTTCAATATGTATACCTGGTACCAACTTTGAAGTTGGAGAAGGTTCTGAACTTTCCACTCTCAGAGGTATGTGGAATTTCCAGCCTCCATGTACTGACTCCAGCTTGTCTGGGGATGAAAAAGACTAGTGTCAAAACCATTTGTGAGTGTGCAGGGCAGATACTTTGTGATGTGAAAGTGTGGTAGGTGGAAGCTCCTCCCTCTCATCAAGCCAGAGATGGCCCATCCTGCCAACACCATTCTCCATTTGTCTCACTGTCTGGGAGTAATACACAAAGATCAACTGCCAGCTACACCAAGTCATGTGACCCAGGCTACAGGCGCCAAATGGTTAGGACAAGGGCTTTCCAACTTCCTAAAAGTAGCATTTTCAGAATTGTGACTTTAAATCTGACTTTACCATTAAATATTGTTTTAAATTACAATTTGTTAGGCACGTAACTCGCCATTCCTACATGTTCTAAATTGAAAGTTATCACTTATTAAATGCAAAAATGTAACCCAATGTTATCCGATTGGATAAGCAAGCTTTGCAGTAGTGAAAAACAAATGTAAGAGTTTTTCACAATCAGGACATGTAATAGTTAAAAGTACATTTCAGACTTTTTAAATACACTGCCTCCTGCCCTATGGGCTGTTTAGGGATTACCTGAGGGGTGACTTATATGTATTAAAAATGAAGGTTTAGGCCTGGCAAAAATGTTTTTGCCAGGTCAAAATGACAGTTTAGAACTACAGATTCTAGCTTCAATGGCAAGCCTGAGGCATGTTTAAAGGCTGCTTAAGTGGGTGGCACAATCAGTGCTGCGGTCCCACTTGTTGCATTTAATTTACAGCCCTTGGGTACATGGAGTACCAATCCTCTAGGGACTTACAAGTACATTAAATGTGCCACTTGGGTGTAAGCCATTGTGCCATGTTTAAAGGAGAGAGCACAAGCACTTTAACATTGGTTTGCAATGGTAAAGTGCACAGAGTCCTAAGGCCAACAAAAATGAGATCAGCAAAAATAATAGAGTAAAGCAAAACATTTGGGGGAAGACCATTCTAAGGCAGGTCTAACAGAATAAAAATAAGAATAGGAATAGGACCCACTACGACCCATCACAATTACCCTCACAACAGGTCGGAAACCTAGGAGTCTTTTGGAATTCCAACCTTAACAACAGACCCCTCTATCTCATCCAGGAGGATCTTATCCAAACTTTGGTGATTTCAGGGCTGGATTACTGAAGAAGTCACTATCTCCCTACCCTTAAAAGTTAAAACAATGCTTCAAAGAGGACAACCAGAAAGCTAGAATGTGCCTCCATTTACTAAAGACGAAACCGATCCAAGCCTTAAAGTGCTCCGATGGTTCCCAGTGGAGTTTAGAATACTATTTAAAACATGATGCATGAGGCATACTGGAGATCCAGGAGATCGCCAAAATCTGGCTCTCTGTTGGGTACGGGCCAAGGACATGTGGGCGGCTTAATCTCAGCTGTTCAACAATGTCCCTTCAAGAGACTCAGACAAAGAGGACGAGCCTTAGGAGTCCAGGGCCTGAAACTGTGGAATAAAACCTGCCTTGAGTAAGAGCCAAAGAAATCTTCCTCAATTCAAGAAACCACTGAAAACAGACCTGCCCCGTGCCGCACTCAATTTAAACACTTCCGCTAATTCTGACTCGGCTCTAATCCCTGTTTGTTTCTACTTTTCTTTCCCTCTGTTACTCTAATCTTTCAGAGCTGTCAAGCAAGTTTGTTGAGGAGTTCGCGTTTTATTATACTCTGTATAAATAAATAAATAAATAAATAAATAAATAAGTGTTATTTCACATCTGTATTGTGTGCAGCCAGTTGTATTCTATGCACAATGAGTAGTCGGACATGTATCCACCACTTGCTGTTATTCTAGTGGATTTACAACTAATTGTAAGGAACTGTTAGTACCACCATGTAGTGGAAATTGGTTCACTGAAGCTAGCACTAGACTTATTTTGTGCCCTCTCGGGCTACAAATCACCAGTTCAACTCAATTTTAAGCATGGTACATGTTTAGCACTGGCACAATTGGCGCTGCTTTAGCTTTTCGGCGCTTGTGCCAACACGAAAGTTGGACTATAGTGTATTTATGGATGTTCCCTTATGCTTCGATTTACCTCCAATGAAAGTAGCCCTGAAGGATATTATTATAAGTCTTTCAGCTGAGGGAAAACGCAATTACTGCAGAAGCTCATTTCAAAGGCTTAGCACACACACCATGCTTTTCAAAATACATCACAATGTATGCAGATGTAATAACAACATTTCTTCTTAAATTATTTAATTCTTTCAATTAATGTTTGATTGTAATTGGATATAAACTGTGTTCTTGTAATTAGATCCTGTTCTCATTTAGTTTCATTGGGAAGGCAGAATAATTGCAAAATTGCATCTCAGATGCGCTGCCATGTTGACAGACAACAAGAAAGTAATTTGTGGCATGCACCTCTTTATTTAATTAAAAGTTGTGTGAGGCGCTACAGTGCAGTAAGTAGTGTCACTGTTCAGAACTTTTCAACAAAGTCGCAAATCATTGTGTTTGCCAATTAAAAATATTGTCACTCAGCACCATGAAAGCAAACAACAATTGATATGCCTATAAGAGCCAAGGTACTGAAATATGCTATCTGTTGACTGGAGTTTTTGGGTTAACGGAGTGAAGTGATGAAACTATTTTTTTTGTTGGATACGTTTTATTAATTTTCAGGAGAAAAAAAAAAGTACAATGTAATTTTACTGCATCACATTGACAACTTTATGAATAACGAATCGTATATATAAAGCATGAGAAAAAGTAGATGCAGTGTTGAGGGGGTGTCAAGTAACCATAATAGCAATAATTTTATACGATATTAGCATACTTCAGCTCTAAAATCTTGTCTCCAACTTTATTAACCATAACATAAATAGTCCGTCCCGCGTGCTCCATAAATTTGCTCCATAATTGCTGTGCATGCTCTACTAAAAGTGATGAAACTCTTCATTCACAAACTGTTTTGGGTCTCTACTTTCAACATATTTGTGCAAAAAGTGATCTCTGAGCTCAATTGCTGTGACACTGATTCACCGAATCGGATCTGAGGACATTTAAATTACTTCTGGGGCCCCAAGGTACCTAATGGGAAAGTGGTGAACAACCACCAAATTAAACTTTCTCAATGGTTGTACCCACTATAAGCACTTTAAGTAAGTGTCATGAACAATTGGCATGCATGTGTTATAGGGTGTTAAGACATCCAAACATCTCTGTATTTTAAGGGGGTCAGGGGAGAGTTTTTCCACTGGAACGTTTTTTTCATGTAGGCCTGGGGATTTTTCTGAAGCCCCTGATATTCACATGTCTATGGACATAATAGAAGGAAATCTATTATTCGTGAATTTTCTCATACAAACTTCAATCTTTATGAGTCAGGACCCTTGTTTGTTATGTTTGTAAAAAACACCTTTGATTTTTGTCTAGGCATGCTGTTAAAATGGGAATATTAATAAGTGAATGGACATTTTCAATGAACCCCTTTGATAAAAGGTCAGAAGGAATTAGGAAAATGCCATTTGAGAAAATAAATGAGACTGGGAACCCTATTTAGAGAGGAGAGGAACATGGTGGCCAGCTGAAGGCGAGGTGTAGGAGACGTAGAGACTCGGAGGCAGTGCAATGGAAGGCTACACCATAAGGTGAGAATAATGATGGTAGTCTATGGCAGTAACAATTAATGCCGCTCCAGGAGGACACCGCAAATTTGGTGAAGGAGTCATGCTGGTGCAGTGAAATGGGGAGAACGCATAGAATGTGGACTCCTTCTTTCTGGCCCCTGCAATGGAAACTTCTAGGTGCCTGGGGAATAAAAGGAGTTAGGATCAACTACAATCTAGCAATTACAGTGTAACCCATTTGGCCACACTGTAAAGCTCAGAGTTGGTTGATGGAATTTATTACAAATTCATAGCCAAGCTGATATAAATCAGTGGCAGAAACATAGTTCAAAAATACAGAATTACTAGAGGATATCCGAAATGACGTACAAAATTGATCCTCAATAACAGATGTCAATGTCAAGGTACTTATAGAGCGCACTGTCACCAGACGGCCACCTTGCTGTGTCACCTTTGCAGTTTCCTGGCGCTGATACTCATACCGCTGTGGAACCCCTCCTGGCTTTCCCTGTGAAGTGTCCACTCCTGGGCACCCCCAGGGTGAAGCCAGGCATCCTTAGCGCTGTTGGGGCCAAGCAAGCTATTGCCCAGAGTTGCAGCGTGGGGCCCGTGATTAGACTAGGCACTGAGGCAAGAATAGACAGGTCTGAGGAAATTGAGCCCGAGCCCCGCCAAGGCAGGAATCGAACCCTGGTCCCTGGCCAGAACTCTGCTTCAGGGTCTGCCACTCTAACCATTGAGCCACACTCCTCCACAGATAGAAAATAAGGAATTCTATTGCTGCAATGCAAAGGATGAGAAAAAAAGTCTGGTGAGTAGATTGAACCTCTCAGAGTCTAAAGGGAATCAAACTAACCTAAAGTGAGATGCCCAATTATACCCACCAAAAGAACCTTTGAGAATCCAATGTCACATCTCCAATTATTTATTATCTTCAAACACTAAGTTTGGCATCTACACTTGAGATTTCTTTCCTATGGGCCACACATTAGAACGTCCTTGGATTCCTCCCGTCTCTCTATTCCACTCGGACAGTAGACCTCCCTTCCTTCGATAAATCTTCTTATACTTACCCAAAAATACTCCTTTCAAATCTAACTATCTCTTTCACACAATGCACCTTTCTTTCAGCATGAAGTCATGCATCTGCACCTGCAGAGGAGAGAAAAACATTGCATCCAAAGCAAGCATTCACATTAAAAGTTAAACATTGTGAAAACCAAAAGCTTAAGGCCTTTGGGCAACTTACGGCAGCAAGCATTTCAGTACAAGTTTTAAATGCATTGTTACATATACATATATGGATACAATATAGATATAGAGCACAATTCAAATGGATACATTGTCAGTTATAAAATAAATGGAGAGAATTACTTTAAAGAAATAAGTAAATATATAAGAAATACAATGTTATTCAAACTGCACAAAAATATGAGAGAACTGCAACTCAGTTTTACTGTAAAGAAAACTTAAATATACATATGAATGTCGATTTTGTACAGTAAGTGCACTTTCTGTAACTGTTCAAGTGCACTACAATTCATTAATAATGTTACATCACACGATTACATGAGGCCATAGGTACAAATATATATGTGGCCTAATTAAACATGAAAGGGTGGAGCCAAAATTACGCTTTTCGACGGGTCAGCCGCACTGTCAGAGGATGGCTCTTGTGGCAGATACACCTGGAGGAAGCAGGGGTAGAACCAGTACAAGTGGGGATAAGCTGGAGGCATCAGCTCTGGTGTGCCTGCGGAAAGGAGAAACCCTCCGAGGCTTCCTTGGTTCCTCCCGCGGCTCCAACAGAAGGAGTGGAGAGCAGCCGAAGAAGGTTGAGTGCTGTGTGGAGGAGCAAGTTCAGGTACGGGCCCCCCTACCGCTTGGAGGTGGGTGACTCCTCCCTCAGGGGGCACCAGCACATGCCAGCATTGCGGGCTAAAGGATTATTACCTCAGGTCTCGAGGACTAGATCGGGTCCCCCAGCACAGAACCGAGGCACAATAAGGAAAGTTTTGGAAACCCCCTGGTCAAGATCAAGGCAGTTGTTTTGTGGTCCTGGTTTTGTGGGATGAGGTGGGACTTGGTTCAGAGAACAGCCACAGGCTTCTTTTTAATAGTGTAACCTCGGAGGTGAGAAATCCAGAGAAGGCCTAATGAGAAACAGGGGTAAAAGACAGAATTAGTTAGTTGCATTTGATCATCTAGGAGTGAGACCAAGGGCTACCCCTTTAAAATCATGATGAACAACAAAGGGGTCCCGTAAGGACAAGAGGATGCTGAGGTGCCAGGAACTCAGTGGCCTTATGGGGATAAGACCCCTGCTGATCACATAGAGCCCATCTCAGTTTGACATTGTTATAGAATGGAACTGTCATTGGTGAAAGTGTGTGAGGCTTCTACTGTAGCTTCCCCAGATGTTTTATGGGAGGAGAGCAGTAGTGCTGGGGTGTCATTAAGGGTTCCAGTGGAGAACAGATGAGGGATTCTAGGTGGGCTACTTAATAAGGACCCTACTGAGGGTGACATTTCTTCTCAGAGAGCCACATCATTTAATTAGCCAGAAAATATTATCTCCCGCAAGAGAAGAGATGAGCGGTACCTGTAGCCTTAACTACAGTTAAGCTAATTCTCTTGGAGCTCCATCAGGAGATGCAGAGGCGATTTGCAAGGTCAGAATCTAACCAAATGCGCATCCAGGGAGTCTGTCATGCTTTGTAAGCAAAACTGGATGATGTTTGTGTGAGGAGTAAGACACTTGAGTTGTAGAGGGTTGATAAGGAGGTTGCAAAAAATTCCTCAGATTTAAAGGAGCTTAAGACACAGAACCAGATTTTGTAAGATGAAATGAAGAGGTTGTAAAATTGCTCTTCGAGACTCACTTAGCATCGGAGTGTGAGGCTCCTTTTTTGTCTTCAAGTTTGGGTGCATCAGGTGGTCTGTTCTCCTCAATCCTCATCCACTAAGGGAGTCTCAATTATAATCAGGATGAGCTCAGTAATAAACATTGTGGAGTTCAAAACTGATTGTTCTGGTAGATGGGTTACTGGCAAGTTGAGCCTGGGACAGTACATGTTTACATGTGGAGGCATTTATGGCCCAAACTTTGATAATACCTCCCCCTTAATGATCTGGGTAAGAACTTGCTGGATTTCCGGTCTCCTGTAGAGGTTGGTGGGATTTCAATGTCTGCTTGGATGAAGAACTAGACAGATCATCAAAAAGGAGGTCAGCTGCCTTTGCTCTTAGTGATGTCTGGTGTAGCAAAGCAGGCACCAAAAAGGGGGTATACATTTTGTGCAATAAATATGGGAGCTCCAATAGGATTGACTATCTTTTGGTGGATAGTTTATTGTCATGCAATGTAAAGGAGATCAGACCTATTACCACTCATTGTTCAGACCATACAGCGGTCTTCTTAGAGATGAGCCTGCCCAGATCACAGATTAATTCTTGGTGGACAGTGAGTAGGGCGGCACTGTTTGTCCCAGAAGTATTGCAGGTATTAAGGAAGGAGAGTAGACATTATTTTAGCAATAATCTTGTCTCGACTCCACTAAAGATTGTGTGGGATGCATACAAAGCTGTAGCCCGGGGGATTCTTTGTATGTAGGGGTCCATTAAAAAGAGAGAACAGCATGACGAGGATAGGAGGTTCAGTGGCATTGGATAGAGAGATACAGGGTCTTACTTTGGAAGAGGGTTTGGAGGCAGTTAAATGGAGGTTAACTGAAAATCATGAGGCTTTACTCAGACAAAGAGCAAAGTGGCAGGCCAGCAAGCTAGCACATTTTGAGTATGGGGAAAAGTACAGTTATCTTTTAGCCTGGAAAGTGAGAGCAGAGCGAGGGCAGAATCTGATTGAGAGTATAATTGTTGATAAAGCTGGTAATCTATCCGAAGATCCAGAGAGAATAGAAGAGTGTTTCCTTAAGCTGTTTGAGGGTTTGTATTCTGAGTCAAACAGCTTTAAAAAATCAGTCACAAGGTAGTGGCTAGAGGAGAAACAGCTCCTGACGCTGTCTAGTGAGGAACAACAGGAACTTCTGAGTGACATAATTGAAGAAGAAATTCATGCACAAATAGACAGAACCCATAGAAGAAAGGATGCCAGCCAGATGCTCTTCAGGGAGAATACTATAAGGCCCTGAAGGAGATCATTGCCCCAATATGGAAGGATCTGTTTAATGAGTTGTTGGCAGGTATATCTACTATCCCCTGTCTTGGAAGGGAGCAATTATCACTCTGCCGTTAAAACCTAATAAAAATCCAAGGTAGGCAGACTCATATAGACCCATCTCTTTTTTAAATTACAATTATTAAGTTTCTGCTAAAATTTTATCTAGAAGACTTGTTATGGTAATAAGTAATATAGCCACTGTCAAGCAGTGCTTGGGAACCCACTAGGTAATTAAAAGACCCCTCACACACCAACCTAGTTGGTGTCATGCTTCATGATAGGGGTCCCAACCGGGTGGCCGAATGCTCACACGTATGATCCTACCTCCACCCTGAAAACTCGCATACAATCCATAGTGGATGATGCAGAACACTCCGGCCAAATATCCAAGAACGAGGCCAAATTCCTGACTACTACACAAGGCAAAATACCATACTTTTACACTGTCCCGAAGATTCACAAGAACAAAATACTGCCCCCGGGACGCCCCATCGTCTCAGGCATTGGGTCCCTCCTAGAACCCCTATCACGCTTCTGTGATCACTTCCTGCAACCACTGGTCCAATCTACCAGCACATACCTTAAAGATACCAGGGACCTGCTAGGACTTCTAGCGGACATACATTACACCCCTAATACTTCCTTTCTAGTTTCTCTTGACGTAGAGAGCTTGTACACAAGCCTCCCCCAAGATGACACTCTGAAAGTATTGGAGGAGGCACTTAAAGACTCCACCTGGCAATACCGCACTCCTCCCTCATTTGTACTGAAATGCGCCACTCTAGCGCTCAAAGAAAACTACTTTGAATACCAGGGGAAGCTCTATCTACAAAAGTACGGTACATCTATGGGGAGCGTTTTTGCCCCCAGCATAGCGGGTCTATATGTATTCCATTTTGAGACCAAACATCTCCTCAATAACAATTCACCACGTATCCCCCAAATCAAATTTTACAAACGATATATTGATGATATCCTTATGATTTGGGAGGGATCACAAGAATCTTTGGCTTCCTTCTGTGAATGGATCAACACGTGTGACCCCAATCTTAGGTTCACACACAGCGCAGACAGGCACCAGACCACCTTTCTTGACCTGGACATAAAAGCAACCTCGGGAGGACTCATGAGCAAGACTCACTTTAAACCCACGGCTCGTAACTCCCTACTGCACTTTACCAGTTTCCATCCCCGAGCCCTCCGTGAAAACCTCCCATATGGCCAATTCCTCCGCCTCCGCAGGAACTGCAGTGACACCAAGGATTATAAGACACAGGCCACTGACCTCTGCCACAAGCTGCACCAACGAGGTTACCATAAAAAAATAACCAAGGCAGCTAACAAAAGGGCCAGAAACCAAAATCGTGATGGCCTACTAGACAACTACACTAAGGAACCCACCAGTCCGCCACTTACATGCGTAACCACCTACAACACCGTGACCAACAAGGTTGCCCAAATCATCAAAAAGAACTGGAGAATCCTGAACACAGGCAAACTCAAATGGGAACCCCCTCTTCTATCAAACAAAAGAGCCCGTACTATTAAAGAGACCATAGTATCCACTAGACCTCCGTGTCTTCCTAGACCCATCCAAACGGTCCTCAACGCCTGGGGTCTCCCCCATATCAAAGGACATTTTCCATGCGGCAATTGCAGTGTCTGCCACATCACTGAGACGACCAAGCATCTACACCTCGAACCTGGCAAAACATGGGAACTCCGCAAACACACAAATTGCAATACAGAAAATGTTGTATACCGGATAGTGTGCCCATGCAATCTCATCTACATTGGCATGACCACTCGCAAGATAAAAACCTGGATTTGCGAGCACCGCAGCACAATGCGCTGCAAGAAAAACATCACTAAAATGACCAACCATTTCCTAGAAAAAGGTCACACCACCAACGACATGAGATGGGTCGTCTTAGAGGCGCTAGATCATAACCTACCCAACATCCAAGGTCGCCTTTTTGAACAGGAACAGAGATGGATTTACCGTCTCTCCAGCCATATCATTGGTCTCAATGATAATATTCCCTGGAACAGTCTCAAGAGGACCTAACTGTGTACTTTCTCTCTTTGGCCTACCATAATAGACCACACAATACTCATCTCTCGTGGGGTATCCAACCCCCCTCTGGCTTGGCTTCGTTCCCTGTCTACTTCGTTTTCCAATGTAACAATGTTTCTGACACCGTTTACCATCCCCAGGCCAGCGTGCCTCCCATAACTATACCCTCTGTGCCTCTTAATACACTTGCTCGTGGCACCGAGTCTAGCTATGCACGCGCCTGTCAGCATCCTCCACGCAAGCGCGACTTTGCCACTACTTGCTACATCCAGCCGTTCCGCGCACGCGCACCCGACTAGCATTCACCAAGCATGCGCAACACTGCCTTGCTCACTCACGCTCACGCGTGCAACCTCCGACCCTGCCTTGGGCATGCGCAGACCATTCCGCCCCGCCCGCAATCACTGGTGCAACCCTTCACCCCGCCCGGGGCATGCGCAGATCACTCCGCCCAGCCCGCGATCACTGGTCACTCAGCACGTAGCCTATGGCCCCCGTCACCATATATTCTCAGACACCCCTGGTCTCCTCACCATCCGGGATCCGGGAGACCACAGTAGGTGCCTTGCGGGTGCTGCTTCCTGACCAAGTAAGGTGACGCGCGCTCTTTTTTGCTGGATTACCATAGTCCTTTATTTTCCAGCGCTCATACTTTTCTTTTCTCCAACAGAATTTGTGTTCCGAGGAGCGCACTCCTCCCTCATCCTGATCAGCGATCAGACTCAGCCATAGTGTAATCTTATTTCCTCTTGTTTTTTTCCCCCACAGCGCGCCACTCAGGGGCACTGACCCCTCATATACCCAGCACTAGCCAGTTAGGCGCACAACCATCTGGCATGCGATACATACGAGCGCCCACTGGGCTATTCTTCCGACTTTGCCCATCCACCCCAGTCAGTGGCCTCATAACATTACCTCCAAAGTTGCCTAATGCACTTACCAGGCACTTCATGTGTATAGTTTACACTGTCTCTGTCTGTCTGACTCACCGATAGCATTCACAGGGCGCACCTCGCCTTTTTATCCACCAGACTATAGTCAGTATCAGACAGTAGCAGCATGCCACAACAACACAGCGTGTGTGTTGCCACAAGTACGACCTACTGCAAGTATTGATCTCTTCACAACCGGTAAAGATTGCATCTTATAATTGCGGTGATACCTAATACCACAATTTATTTGTTATTTGTTTCATGCGTCTTTGTGTTGTGTTTTCTTCTCCCCCACAGGTCTTTTTTCGCTGCGGTGTCTGCCATTGAGCTGATACCGGTTCCTCACACCTTAGCGAGTGTGTAGGTAAATTACCTTTTTTGATCTTTTCACTATTCACGTGGCTTCACTTTGCCACTCACTGCACTCACTGGTCCTGACGAAAGCCCCTTACACCGATGCGGGCTGAAACATGTAGACCAATCACATAGACAACTATCAGAAACTAAAATTCTCTTGTAGTTGCATCACATAGTTTTTATCATATCCTGAGCCGCCATCAATAAAATTTTTCTGGCAAGGATTCTCAGAGATATTTTTAAACTTTCACTACATCACACCTTTGCACCACACCAGCTCCGCTGTAGTCAGGCGTCGTAGCACAACCGGGGGGCATTCGGCCACCCGGTTGGGACCCCTATGATGAAGCATGACACCAACTAGGTTGGTGTGTGAGGGGTCTTTTAATTATCTAGTGGGTTCCCAAGCACTGCTTGACAGTGGTTGTATCAGCACTCTTGGGTTCGTCCAACTTTGATTAAACCTATACATACCACAGGGGATACGGACGCACCCCATGCCTCCCTAGCTCTCTCATTGTTCTTTACAATAAGTAATATAGTCCACTCAGACCAAAAGAAACAAGTTGGATAAAAGTGGAATAGCTCTTCCTGATACCTTATTGTATTGCCTCTCTTTTCAATTCAGGAATTGCAGAATGCTTTTACCAAGCCCTGACCACTCTTACAGGGGTACAATCTATGCTGCTATGTTAGACAAAATTGGGCAGAAGGCACATTTCGGGACCCCAGATTCTCTAAGAAAGTGCATCTGAATGTCCTGTGGGCATTCGTTGAAGTATGGTACAGCTTCGGGAAAAATATTGGTATAAATTACTACTCACAGTTTGCTCCAATCTGGAACTCTCCATGTACCCCTCTATTCTTAAGGCGATATGAATATATGAAAGGCACTCAATACAATGAAGAAAAATAGTTAATGTACTTTTTCAGGGGTGCTTCCGTAAGGGGGCCGGCTGTCTGGACAGACCCTAAAGTTAATGAGGGATTTGCAAGTATAAGAATCTTGCTACGGAGCAACCTTCCCTAAAGGCTAATGCTATTTTAAATATACTAAACTCAATATACAAGCTATTATATAACTGGTAATATTCAAAAAACAATTTTTACATCAACATAATAGTTTTTCAAAATAACATTTAATTATTGTTTGAATCACAATAAAGTTTTGCTCATTCCAATTATACATCAGAAGTTAATCATATTCATTCGTCATGTGGAAAAACTGTACTGAAATGTTGGAGATGAAGATATCCCAACTGAATGAAAAGGATGAACACATTCAATTCACAAGCACAATCAATGAGCACTCACTAAAATAACTGATGGTATTATCTATACGGAAATTTTTCATAAACCTACCGACAAAAACAATGCGCTATCATATTCAAGTTTTCATCCACAAAATTTGATGCACAATCTCCCATATTCACAATTTTTGAGAGCCAAAAGTATTTGTTCTACTGAACAAACGTTCCAAAGAAACCTTGACTGTATGAAGAAAAGGTATTCATCCAAGGGATACCCGGAAAACATTCTAGGAGAAGCCATTACAAAAACTGAACAAAGAACCAGAGAAAATCTACTGCAAGCTAAACCTAAGCAACAATTAACCCGACAGGTTTTTGTGTCTACATATTCCACAAGTTCTAGGCAAATCAAAAAGATTTTGATGAATCGCTGGGATGTGCTACAAAATGAGGAAGATTTCAAAGATCTTTTTCTTGAAAAACCTCTATTTGCCTATAGAAGGTCGAGGAACATCAAAGAAATCCTCTCGACACCATTCAACACCAATGTAATAGAGTACAAAAGCACACAACGTTGTTTAAATTGCGTGCATTGTAATAATGTCATCACTGGACATGAAGTACATCATCCCTCCACGGGGGAAACTATTAAATTACGTCACAATTCTACCTGTGACTCTATGAATCTGATTTATGCCTTAAAATGTCCATACGGACTGCTATATATAGGCAAAACTGAGAGAAAGATTAAGACACGAATTTCAGAGCACAAAAGCACGATTCGAAACGCCAATCCCAAAAGCAGTCTAGCAGTTCATTGGAATACATGTAAACACACCATATCACAACTTAAATTCCAAGTGATAGAGAAAATGGTCCTGACCCCTGGCAGAAATCTAACGAAAACACTTTTGCAAAGGGAGATTTTCTGGATAAAGAGGCTAAATACACAAGATCCCCATGGGATCAATGAGAAAGTGGATTTAGGATGTTTTCTTTAATTAGATGTATTGTACATTGTTGGAGACATGTCGACTGATCTTTCATATAAAGGTTTATAATTTCATCTGTAGTCAGAACGTTTTTCTTTATTTTTTTCATTTTCCTACTCTTCACCTTTTTTTACTTTTCCTTGTATGTCACACATAGAAGTTGGTTTTCCAACACATTCAGGCTTTTATACGATATAGAATGTTCACTCAGTGTGGTTTTCTGTCACAGGATGTGTGGTTTGCCTTTCTAATAATGGCGGGTGCGTTGATATGTGCATTACTCAGGTTCAGTCCGCGTTTATTTAACACTGATTATTTATCCAAAGTGGTTCCCGGTTGCGGGAAGTGTGGTTTCCCTTTCTAAAACGGCGGGCGCGTAGATATGTGAATTACTCAGGTCTAGTCCGTTTTTGCTGTTAGTGGTGTCCTTTCCATATATGGTAGACGCGGATACTGATCTCCACATCGTTAAAGGAGCACAAGTCGAGTTTCATTTGACACCGTTTACTTCGAAGAGTTTCTAAAAAGGTGAGCGGATGCTCTTTTTGTAAATCGGAGTAGTTTCAGCGGCATTGTGTTCAGCCACGCGGATGGTAATTCGTCCCTGTGATTTTTTTCAGAAATCTTTATCGTGATTGATACACCGTTCGGCGGTAGTAGTTCAAGAGTTAAGGTTAGTTCAAGGGTGACTTCTATACTTTGAGTCCAACTTTTAGAGTTTGTGTTGTCCTTTTTGCTAAGGATGGGTATTTTTTCTCCCTCTTGTTTTACAGGGCGTGTAAATACATGGTCATCAGGTATGCTCAGCTTGTGGGGTTTTCCCTAAAATACGTGTTTATGTGTATCATTTCATCACTTTGGGTGACTGGTGTCTACAGGGTGTTTTTTCCTATATAATGATTACGTTCTGGCTCTTTTAGACCTTTAAACAAATGAGCATCATGTCTGTATTTCATAATAAATTGACGTTATGTATTGTTGAACCCAAAAGGTTTTCTGGTGTATAACAGGTGTCGTCTGCACTCACATGTTAAAATGACTGCAACTATTCTTATTTGTTTTTAGATTTTCCCCTGAAGAAGGGCCGCTAAGAGGCCCGAAATGCATTGGGCGAGCATGAATATGATTAACTTCTGACCCATGTATAATTGGAATGAGCAAAACTTTATTGTGATTCAAACAATAATTAAATGTTATTTTGAAAAACTATTATGTTGATGCAAAAATTGTTTTTTGAATATTACCAGTTATATAATAGCTTGTATATTGAGTTTAGTATATTTAAAATAGCATTAGCCTTTAGGGAAGGTTGCTCCGTAGCAAGATTCTTATACTTTCAAATCCCTCACCCCTCTATTCTTGCCTAGTAAGCTTAGTATGCCATTGATTAAAGTTGGTATTATTTATTGCGGACAACTCCATGAAGGCACTGGTGTGACCTCATCTGAGGTTTTCCTTGAGGAAATCAAGGGCATGATTTCCTGGTATAAATATTTACAACTGGTCTCATGGGGGTCTGAACAAGGATGGAAGAGTTAGACAATTGGGAATGCGCGGAAAGGATTTATGATCCTAAGCTCTTAAAAAACGGAAGTCTCAATTTGGTATTGGGAGTTAGTCAAGGCAGATGATAAAAGATGTAAGATTCCCTTTCATTCTTGGGGTGGGTAGTTGACAGGGAAGGAGCAGCAAAGTTTATGGCAAGTATCCCTGCCCCTCCTTTACTCTACAGTTAAACCGACCTCTCTTAGGAAAAATCATTTTTTTACATTTCACAGAATTTATTTGATACCTAGGAAGTTGCCAGCATTTGTAAAAGGTGATGCCCCATGTTGCAATAGGTGTGGAGAGGAGAAAGACGATTATATACATATGTTTGTCTCCTGTCCTAGGTTGTGTGGCTTCTGGGAAAGCATATGTAGGGTAATAGCTTGATTTTTTGGCAGCAATATCAAGATAAGCCCTCTGCTGATCCTGCTCAGGACAGACTCCCAGCCAGATTTGGACTTGCTCCATAGACAAAAAGTCTCCTTTTCTATCTGATTCTGGTGGCCTAGATGGAGATCTGTTTGAAGTGGTTAAAGACTACCTCACTTAGGGGCTGGATGTAGGCTGCAGATAGGGTATGTAAACTGGAGGTGGGCAGTAAGAATTGCAGGTGCTCAGAAGCGGTATGGTCTAATTACATCACAAGGTGAGAACGATATCCCAGTCTGTGGTGTGATGATTAAACCAAGATGGTTGACACAATGTGGGCATCAGGGGTTCCCTGTGCTCCCTGATGTGGCAGTAATTACCTTAGATAGTTAATGGGCTCCATGCAGGTTGAGTTCCATTATATCTGGAGGCTAATGAGGACAAACACCTGATTGATTGTAGGGAGGTCCTCAATCAATATAGGCACATATTTTCTTTAATATCCAGTCAAACCACCTGCTGTACCCATGAAGTGGACACAGGTGAGAGTCTGCCTGTCAAGAATAAAATCTACAGGCAACCTGACCATGTCAGAGATTGCATCAGGACAGAGGTCCAAAAGATGCTGGAGTTGGGAGTGATTGAGCCCTCAGATAACCCTTGGGCTAGTCCAGCGGTCTTGGTACCAAACCCTCACATCCAGGGTGGTAAGCGAGAGATGAGGTTTTGTGTTGAGTAGAGGAGACTCAATGCAGTCATTAGGACTGATGCTCATCCAATTCCTATGGCAGATGAGCTTATTGACTCTTTGGCCTCATCCAAGTTCCTGAGCACATTTGTCCTAACTGCTGGTTATTGGCAAATCTGATTAGCTGAGGATGCCAAACCTAAAACAGCATTCTAAACCCCAAGTGGGCATTATCAATTTATTGTGATGCCCTTTGGTTTGAAGAATGCACCTGCCACATTCCAAAGGCTGATGAACAAAGTTCTCACATGTCTAGAAGCCTATAGTGCAGCATGTTTTGATGATATAGCTGTCTTTAGCTCCACAAGGGAGGATCACCTGGTACACCTGAAGAATGTTTTGGAGGCTCTACAGAAAGCAGGCCTTATTATCAAGGCTACTAAGTGCCATATAGGGCAGAACAAGGTTGTGTACCTGGGCCACCTTGTGGGTGGAGGCCAGGTTCAACCACTTCAGAGCAAAATCCAGATCATAATGTACCCAGACTCAGGTCAGAGCTTTCTTGGGCCTGACTGGGTATTACAGGAGATTGGTAAAAGGATATGTGTCCATAGTGACTCCCTTGAATGATCTCACCTCCCAAAAAATGCCAAAGAAAGTTCAGCGGACAGTTAGCTGCCAGAAGGCATTTGATGATCTCAAGCAGGTCATGTGCACTGCTCCCATTCTGCAGAGTCCTGACTACTCCAAGAAATTTATTATCCAAACAGATGCATCTTTGTTTGGTGGTATGGACTGTGTTGTCATAACTTTATGCAGAAGGCCAGTATGAACCAGTAGCTTTTATTAGCAGAAGTGTGACTCCCAGAGAGAAACGTTGGTCAGCTATAGAGGGGGAAGCCTTTGCTGTGGTCTGGGCCCTGAAGAAGTTGAGGCCATACTTGTTTGGCACTCACCTTATTGTTCAGACCGACCATAAGCCCCTCTTATGGCTAAAACAAATGAAGGGTGAAAACCCCAAACTTTTGAGGTGGTCCATTTCCCTACATGAGATGGACTATAAAGTGGAACATAGACCTGGGAGTAACCATGCCAAAGCAGATGGACTCTCCAGATATTTCCTCTTAGAAAATAAAGACTCAACTGGGCAAGGTTAGTCGCATCTCCTTACATTTGGGGGGGGGGGGTTGTGTAGGAAAGTAGGATCTGCTTCTTATGGTTACCCCCACTTTTTACTTGATGTGATGCTGTTTTTGACTAGTCAGACTGGAATCCTGCTAATCAGGATCCCAGTCTATCGGCTTTCTCCTTAAACTGTTGTGTTATGGACTTAGGTACACCCCAGATTGGATACTGGGCTACCCTTGTCAGACCCTAGTATATGGTAACCATGTACCAAGGGCATAGGTACCCCAGAGGTCTCCCATGGGCTGAAACATGTATTATGCCACCCCTGAGAGACCATTCAAAATGGAACTACAGGCCTGCCATTGCAGCCTGTGTAAATTGGTGCATGCACCACTTACTAAAGATATAGGTTTACTGTATCTAATGGTCACTGCACTCAAACCTAAAAGTCACCCCTGTAGCAGGCCTTTACAATCCTGAGGGCAGGGTGCTTGGTTCTAAGTTAGAGGGTGCCCCTGCATGAGCAGGACACCCCTGCAGCCTATGGAGTCCATTCTCCCGGGTTGCCAGTGAAGCAGCAATATACTATATAATCGTGTGATGACCATCACGAAAATGGCTGCAACGAATGCTATCATGTTTGATATCAAACATGTTTGAATCATATCCCCACACCGTAAACGGTGTGGGGGTATGATTCCAAGCACGGGAAGAGCCCTCCGTTAGGCTTTCAGTGTTCCCAGTACCAGCCTTCTAGTCCCGGAGAGCACAAAATGGTTGCTGCCAACCAGAGACACATTTCTGCCCTCCTGCTGCTGAGCCAAGCTCGAGCAGGGGAAGGCAGAGCAATAGGCAGACCGGATTTAGTATATTTGGGCTGGGTGGGTGCGCTTGCCAGCACCTGAAAGTCTGCATGAGGGGCACATTTGATGTCCCTGTGCATAGTCCAGTTCAAACCAGTCCTGGGAGCCGTTGGCTCCCGCTCTGGTGCAAAACTGGAGAAAGGACATAGGAATAACCTTCCCCCTGTCCAGACCCTCCCCTGGGAGAGTTCCCTGAATCTTCCCAACCATTTCCCTAGGGTACCTAAGGGCTTACCTGGGTGTAGGTCCCTAGATTCGTTGTGGGATAAGATTCAGAGCTGAAACCACTGCACTTCTACAATCTGGGCACTCTGGACTTCACTGGACTTTGTTTGGGCCTGACTTCGTCTCCGTTCCAGTCTGTTGCATTGTCTGTGCATGTGCATCATACAGGAACCCTCCAAGGCCTGTGAAGCAACAAGGACAACCAAAGTACTGTACTCTCCCTTGGAGTGAAGGAGTCACTCCCCTCCATTCGCAGGCACTGCAACTAAGTTGACCGGTCTGCAGATCCTTAGCTCCTATGGACTCCGTGGGCTCTGCAACACAGGTGGTAGCTTTCCTCAGCTCCTGCGGCCTTCTCTTCTCTCTTACCAAGTTTCAGGCCAGTAGTCCTTGTGGGGTTTGCAATAACAGAACCCCTGTACCGTGTCCCCTTTGCAGTTGCAAAGGCTTGTTGACATCTTTGCAAGAAGATCTTCTGGTTCCAAGTAGCCCCAACCTCAAGCACATTCAGTGACCAGAATCTTCAGCCACACCGCAACGTGTGCATTGTGGCCTGCCTCTTTTGGTGAGCTGCTTGAGGTCCTCTCGCGACTCCTGTGCCTTTGGCCTCTGGGTCCATTTGAGGGTCACCTTTGTTTTACTTGGGCTCCCCTGATTGTTCATGGCCTGCCCTGACTCCCCTGCTTGTGGTGAGTCTCCTGGACCTTGCTGGTCCCAACCGTGCACCTTCTTGACCTTCTGCGTGGGTTGCATTTGCCGGACACCGACCCCTCAGCACTCAACATCGTTCCTTTGGGTCCTGGTTGTCCTCAGCATCGCCTAGTCCTTGCAGCTGCAGAGTCAAGGTCACCGTCATCTTACCTGAAGCACCCGACATCGGAGGACATCCGTCGTCCAAGTCTCCTGGTCACCCCTGAGTGACATAGATACTGTCCCCTCTGCTTGCAGGTACTCCTCTTCAAGAATCCATGTTTGTATTCCTCCAGACACTTTCTCCTCTCCCTGCAGCGGCACTTTCCTGAATTCCTCCTTTGGGTTCGATTGCAGTTTCCGATGCCACTTAACACCTATGCACCCGGCTTTCTTGGATACCACTGTATCCACGGGTGGGGTGGCTCTCTAACCTTCTGTCTTCCACTGGGTTTTTCAGGGTCCACTGGGAAGGTTCCCCAATCCTTAAAAATCTAACCGCGACTGCACATAGACTTGTACGGAGCGCACGGTCGTGTTCACACACTGCACACGCTCTCCGTGGGGTTCCTATCAACCGACCTTGGGTGATTCTGTGGGTCCCCAGCAATTCTACGTCCTCTTGACATCATCCTGACTCGAGTCGTGGTTCTTATACCACTTTCTTAGTATATGGTTTGGTCCCCCGCTGGGGCCCACTGTGTATTAGTGCTATTTACTTTGATTTATTTGCTAAAATATTGTGTGCTTTGTGTGGGACATACTGTAACGTAATAGATAGTGCTATACAATAAATACATATTTTTATAAATACTATGTGTGGTTTTCTTTTCATTTAATCTATACTATATGATTGCATTCTGGTAAAACAAGCTGCTTTACACTCCTTCAAGACCAGGCCTGAAGGCTGCTCTCCACAGCTAGCACTTGGATAGCTTTCTAAGATTGTCTGAGACCTCTTAAATCATCATAAGGGTTGTCTGGACTGGTGCAAGGTACCCACTTACATTATTGGACATCAAATACCAGGCCAGCTTCTCACAGCGTTCTTGAAATCTGACTCTGAAGAAGCCATGGTGTCTAATGCATCAAAAACATGTGGAGTGATACTAATTGCAGTAGCAGTTGTCTTAGTTTTTCTCATGGTTTGCCTATTAGTGGGCTTGAATTCTCCTGTTGAACATGCTTCCTCCATAGTTAAGCACCTAGAGGAACAGTATAGCTTTGATATGATGGTTTTCCATGGCTATAGTTTCCAAGGGAATTATGTATTATTTAACCTGTTGCATGAATATTCTATATTCATGCATGTGTGTGACTGTTACATGTATGCTTACCTGCCTACTTCTACTGTGGAGGGAGTGACCTACCATCACTTGCCTCTCACATACTTTCTATGCACAGTTTTCTTATCTTTATCTTTATACATCAGAGTCACTTTGAATAATATTTCTCAAACTTTGACCTGGTCCTTGAACAGGTGCCGATATACCAACATTTGAATCCTCATTATAACACTAAATAAATGGATACTGTGTACATTTCTTTAGATCTCTGACAAAGATTTACATTTCTAGTGCTCAGTAGAAAAGGTTGACATGTAAGATGTCTAAAGCTGAGGAAGGGTTTATTGAAGACCTGGAGGACAGAGGCAAGGACCTGGGTACAAAGCTAAAAGAGCACCTTGGGTGACTGGGAGAACATAGAATATAAAGTAAATGATTCTGGGCAACACCTTAAGTGGAGTTTGGATTGGCAAAAGGAAGCAAAACTTTGTTTTATGAGAAGGAATGAAAATATTAAATATCCTCAGATGATGAGTTGGAGTGAATTACCACGGAGGTTTGAGGTGTTGGGAGAACAGGTATTTGGTGGAAACCATCCTGTCATTCCTGGAGTTTATTATCTGTGTGGTAAGAATCCTCATTTTAAGTTTGCTCCAAATTGGATTGGGAGCTGTTCTTTAGCTTTATTGTTTCCAAAGGTGTATCATGTAAATAAGGTAGAAGTTAAGGAAGTGATGTTTCATGAAAGACACAAGCATTGTGCTTCACAATTAGTTGGTGGCATCTCTTGGTTTTTAACCCTGCCGTAGGAGTAGTTTTAAATGGCCTGAAGATTAGAAAGCTATCTATCTCAGTTGACCATCTGGCATCCAATACTGCTGGAGGCTTGTCTGCTTTTAACTCATAACTTGATGTCATTAGAGCTATGGTCCTGCAGAATAGGCTAGCTTTAGATATCTTACTTGCAAAAGGGGCTGACCTGCTGCATGTTGCGCATTCAACAGTGCTGCACAAGCGTGCCTGATAAGAGCAAAGAGATTAACCAGTTTGTAAATAACATTACTGAAGTTTCAAAAAAGTTGAAGGAATTAGAGGCAACAGGTGCCTGGTAGGCAATTAGGAAAGGTTTTACTTCAATATGTAGCTGGCTTCGTGGCATCAGAAGTGAGATACTGGGAACTGTCTTCCCTCCATACTAATCACTGCTGTCATAGTTATCTGTTCATTATTGTGCATGGGATGAATTTGAGGGTGACTGAAAGGAGTGTTTTAAGGAGCAATGTGGGAGGATCAGGAAAAAAGTTATTGGAAGAGAGGAAAAGGCAATATGGTGGAACTTGAGGACCTGCGGTATCACATATATGATGATCTTAAAGATTTAGCGGTGTCTAGATGTCAGCAACAAAAGTCAACAACAGATATTTGAAATCAGTCATGAGAGACTTATGTATGTTTTAGAGGGGAACTGATGATGTCCTGTCACTATTTTCTGTTTTGCTTAACACATGTACTAATGCATATTAAAAATACTCATATATAAAGTGTGATTCTTTGTAAAGTTGACAAAAGTTAGGGATTCTTGTGTTATATATAACCCTAGCTAAAGTGTATACATGTTAAGTTAATTTATAGTTACTGTAGGCCTCAGTTCATAACTCATGCTAACATTTAAATATGCATCTTTGCTGCTGTGATTCTCACACTCTTTCTCGTTCCAGGAGCTGAACTGCAGAAGTTTGAATAGGCTAATTGTTTTCAAATTGTTTAGTTTTCATGAAAATGTAATTTAAAAAAAATTAATTGATTGATTTTATTGTAGAACACAACAGGGGTCAATATGCAATACAATGGGGGTAAGTGCAAGGTCACACATTAAGCAGAAGTCCAATGGCATATATCGGTTCATAGCATGCAGTTACAACCTAATGTCGCAGCGCATAGCTCTACAACATGCAGTCACTCAATTAAATGAATCTGCCCACCAGACAAAATTGTGATGTGAGGCAGCTACAAAATGTGCCAAGGCCAGGATTCAGTGGTGTCATTTCAGCCAGTGCTGCGGACCCCTTGGGCCATTGGTGAGGTATGGAAGTTGGCTGGTCCCTGGGGCAAGGCCCCATCTCGCCGTGACACTAGGTAGATTATCAGTGGGGTCCAAATATCCTTCGGCCTCAAGTTCACACGCATCCGCTCCAAATAGGTCTCAACTTGTTCATGACAACCGCAGCCAGTGATTGAAACTGCCCCAGTGACTAGCAACCATACGTTTCTCAGGTAGAAGCAAGAATGCGGTTAGGTTATGGGTATCCGATGGAATATCCTTCACATAACCTAATACAGCAACAATTGGGGTCCACTGGGGTGCATAATCTGCAATCACCACAATGTCAAACACCCTGGACCAAAAGTTTGCAACCACAGGGCACTCCCAAGCCAAATGGCAAATGCAGGAAGGTGTCAGTAGGCGCATCGTATCGCAGGCAGCACAAATCTTCTACCAAGCCCATCTTACACAGATGGACTGGTGTACAGTACACTCAGTACGGGAAAAAAGATGAAAAAGGTATGTCCACTCTAAAGAGTCAAATGCTTTGGCAACAAACAGAACTTCCGCAGTCCTAACCTAAGGGTAAACTGAATGGAGAAGAGCAAAGAGAGTGCTTAGGTTATGCGCAGTCGAGCGATGGGAACAAAGCCAGATTGATCTGGGTGAACAATATTCGGCAATAGGGGAGAAGGCGCAAGGCAATTAAATTGGCCAAAATGTTATTGTCCACATTGATCATGGATAAGGGTCTATAGGAGTCGCAGAACTAAGGGGACTTGTCTGGTTTCCGGACAGTGACAATTAGCGCCTTTCGAAGTGAAGGAGGAAGTGTACCCTGTTCAGGGACTCCTCATACATAGTCAAAATATAGGGAGCAAGTATTTGAGCATATTCTGTATGAAAGGCTACTGTTAGGCCATTGAGGCCTGGTGCTTTGTCCCCAGGTATGCTTTGGGTAATCTGCAAAAGGTACTCAGCCATGAAAGGCAGGTCTAGAAACTGGTGGTGTGTGTCATCTAGCCAGAGTAGTTGAATGGTATCAAAATAGTAGGTCAGGGCGGTAGAATCATATAGCAATGAGAAGGAATATAGGTCAGCAAAGTACATGGCCATGATGTGACAAATAGCGTTAGAGCTTTTATTAACTATCTGCTGGTCATCAACAAGCTCTGTAATATGGCTGCTAGCCCAAGGTTTGCGAAGTAGTCTGGCAAGTGTCTTACTTAACCTGTCTCCCTCTCCATAATGCCAAGCCTGCCTGCCGCCTCCTCATATTCCAAAAGTTAACTTGTCAGTACTGCTAATATACTCATGTCGTTGGTGGTAAAAAATGTAAGCTCTGGTGTTTGGATGTCCGACTCTAGCTGTGCGAGGGTCCTGAGCAATTCCCGAAGTACTCCAGCCTGCTTAGCAATGCATGACTTGTGGATTACCACCTTAAAAGCCTCCCATACATAGAAGGAGAATCCACTGAGCGGGTTTGTGTTAAAAAAAATCCAGAATGGCCGCCCTGATTTCTGCTTTAAAGACTGGGTCTCAAAGAGCATTGGGGGAAGTCTCCGAGCGAAAGCCCTCTCACTGAGTTCTGGGGAGTCCCTGTCCCTATAATTCAAGAGTCCGTCACTATAGGCCTCACCAGAGCCCCCGGAGGAGGTCGCGGCACCAGGGAGTGGTGTGCATGTCTTATGATGAAGACAGGAGAGAGGTTTTCAGCCAATAATGCTCTTAGCATGGTCTTAACGTTTGCTTCCACCTTTTCCATGGCTGTAGATTCAGGGATACCAACAATGTGCAAATTATTCTGTCTGGATCGCATCTCAAGGTCCTCATTTCTATTTTTTACGATTTCCAGCCCCTTCTCGATGAAGAGAAGCTGCCCACTGGAGGGTGTGTGTGCAGCTTTGACATCAGACCTGTGGCGCTCCAGCTGATCTATGCATTCCTCATGCTTATCGCGACTACGAGCTCTTGCTATTATAGCCTGCGTTTGTTGCGTAAAATTCTTCCTTTTCTGTCCACTATCCATCGTAAAACCTTGGTCCAGACAATGGTCATCAGTCGCCTGGACTATGGCAATGCCCTACTGTCCGGAGCAGGAGAGACCTTGTTGGGTAAACTCCAGGTCATCCAAAATACAGCAGCTAGGATGGTTATGAACCGCCCAGCAGGTTCCGCATCAGGCCCATTGCTTTGAGAACTCCACTGACTAGCAGTGAGGAAAAGATCGTTTTTTAAGATCTGCTGCCTTACGTATTCGGCACTCAATGGTAGAGACCCTAGATATCTTCAAAAGAGACTTGTTAAGCATTCTCCTATTAGAAATATACGGTCTGGTACGCAGTCTCTTTTACAAGTGCCACGCATCAGGCTATGCCGCTCTGGAGGAAAGTCCTTTTCATACTTGGCGCCTAGATACTGGAATGAGCTTCCAGACTTTCTTCGTAGAATTTCAGTGTATACCACCTTTAGGAAACAATTGAAAGCCTTCCTTTTTTAAACAAACATCACCTGTTTCCTTCCAATCTTGTTGGGATAACTTTAGCAAGCACCGAGATGCCCCCGGGTGAGTCATGCGCTATAGAAGTTCTTCTAACATAACATAACATTATCTACCTTTTCCTTGAGGCGGTCGAATCTATTCGTGAGGAGATCAGTTTTAGAGTCAATGCTGTTCAGACTGTGTTTAAGGTCCATAAACATAGATTTAATACCTGTGCAGTGGCGATACCCCAACTATCCTCTACACCCTGTGCACCATCCTCAACTCCATGTCAGCGGTGCGGGTCAAATGCCGAGATTCAATGGATAGTTTGGTTTGCTTGTTATCACTTTTACATATAGTGCAGGTCAATGGGCTCTATGGGTTGCCACGGGCAGAGGGCATATAGTAGATATATCAAGACAAAAGAGGTAGAGTCCACAGTTGTCAGGTTCCCACCACCACCCCCAATAGGTGATCAGTGGGGGGCATGACCAGACCCAACCTCCATGCGGCCAATATGCAGTCCTCCAACATCAGTGAAATGCTGAGTCTGAGAGGTGTCTCCTGAGGTGCAGTAGCTCAGATTGGAGGCTAGGGAGCGGTATGATGAATTAAGAGTAAAGGGGTATATGAAGCTCAGGGTGCCCCACAGTGCAACAGCTAGGTTCCCACAATACCCCAGTGAGCCACCACCGGGGAGCACGACCAGACCTATGGCCCCCTGCACACAATGTCAGTCTAACTCTCTAATAAAATGTCTCAGGGCGTGCTAAAGGCACCACATGTGCCGACAGCTGAAGCAGGTAAAGAGCAGCAAGGTGATACAGAGAAGCTTCCCCAATGTCCAGGAGAGCAAGCAATCACTCCAGGGGCCCTTTGGGGGAGCGCAAATCTCAGCCGCTCCCGGTAGGGATGTGGTGCGTAGAGCAAGACCAGTGTGTAACACCCACCCATGACCGCTCCTCACCTGCTTGCGGGTCTTGTCTGCTCCCCGGGTGGCCTCAAATTCCAGGCGTGCCTCCTAGAAGGCCAGCAGAAGCTACCACTATAAATGGGTGGAGACTCTGGAGCTGGCGTCAGCGAATCAGTCAGGCCCATGACTGCAGATGAATATGTGGAACCCGCCGCCCAGGTACGTCAGCCGGCATCCTCCGACACCAGGCATACCCCCTTTGAGGCCAGAAGAAGCCACCATCAAACAAGCAGAAGGCCACAATCTCTTTGGTGAAAATGCTTCATTTTGATCAGTTTCTACCTCTTGGGAAACTTCAGGAAGTTGTTATGCAGTCTAGAATTCATATATTTAATTGTGCATTGCTGAGTTAGTTAGTTTCAGATGCTTCTGTCTACTCTTTCGAGAGCACATGTCCCTTTTTCACTCTCTTGAGATTCTGTGCCTAATTTGCCCCACTCATAGAGATTTGCTCTCAAGCAAATCAATCCGTACTTGCCTCAATGAGCCTTTGTTTAATTCAGCCTAAGGAGACTTTGCTTCCAGACACCTGCTGTTTAAATTTCCTTCACCTCATCTGGATCCTCAGCTTAGTGTTATGGAAGTTCCCTTCAGGGTAACCAAATCTCTTTCTATTTGTTTCTGACCATATTTAAATGACTTTTCTCTGTATTTTTTATTCTGATTCATGCCTTGAATTATGTTGAAATAAGCTTTCTCAAGATGATTATTGATTTATGACTAAATTGAATGATTTGAGTTTGTAACTTTGCTAATGTGTTAATAAACCTTTAGGGTTTGCAAATCTACTATCCACTATTCTCTGTCATCCTTGTGAGGTAAAATAGGCTGCACTGTCATTAAAATGTTGTTGAACTTTTCATATTAATCCTCAATTTGAAACAGAGGTCCGTCCGCTTAAGTGCAGCTTGTACTTGAAATTACACCAAAGATTTGCACGATGCAAGCCCCATCCCCCACTGCTTCAAATGATATTTTATGAACATGTCTGGATTAATAAACCAACTACTAGAGCTTTTCTTCTGCAATAAGTTGGCTTTGCAAGGTAAATGCGTGTTGCGGTCTGCCATCTTTGAGGTTCTTAGATCAAGTGTTTGATTCTTGACAAGGCAAAGTCAACTTATCATCTGTCAGAAGCTGACAAACTGAGTGAAGTTAAAATTATTAGGAGCACCTGTTGTATATATTACTTGCAAATTATGGTTTTCAGGTAGTACATAAAAACAATTATTCTGCTAGGAGAAGGAATAAGTCGCAATATCAGTGTTGCTATTTTTGGAGAATTTTAGAAACACAGATGTCAACTTTACAAAAAAAAGACAAAGAGGACATAAGCCTTCCTTCTTAAAGCTCAGTATCTTTCTTCATACAAATCAATTTAAGGATACATTATAGGTGTTGGCAGAATGTTTGGGGTAACTGCAGATTTTTGAGAACAGTGTACCTCATGAAGTTATGTATATGATCTATTGCTGAAAGTGCTCCATAATTCCGAAGTGTATAATTCATGTTTTTACATTCTTAGACCAGTGTGTAGGTACTGCCCAGTGGTGCTTCTTACTCTCTTTAAATCAAAAACGAATCTACACATTTGCGGAGCATAATAAATATGTTTTCTTTCTGCAGTGCCTGTTCAAGGTTGCTTTAGTATGTCATTCGGCCATTTCAACAAATGGCAAAGTCCAAACCTTCCTTTTTAATATATATAATTCAACCCCACAGCAGCCCTGTCATGTCCTGATCCAGGGTGCTGCATATTAAAAAGCAGGGCATGTATTTGTATTTGTCCTCTCAGTAAAACTCTCAAATTGTCATTTTTGCTTTGGAATGGCTAGTAGCCATATTGCAAGTACAGGGTTGCACACTGACCACTCAGCTGTGCTTACTTCTCATTGTGACCACTAAAGTTCGTACGTCGAGGTATCAAACTAATTCTCACATTAAATCTGACTTGAAGCCCAAGTCGAAATTAATGTAACTTTTGAGTTTGAACAACTGTTTAAAAAGTTTCCACTCTGTTGCCCAAGCTTTCCAGTAGCCACACAAGGTTGCTGACTCCAAGACAGCCTTCTACCCTCCTGGGGTAAAGTGTGAACAACTTCCAGGAGTAAGAACAAAAGTGGCTTGCAGTTGGAAGAGGTGTCACCTCTCCTTGGCAGGAAGCCACATAGGGTGTGAGCCCAAAAAGCAAGCTTTAAAGGGAAAGCCGCCTTTGAAGGGCAGATTGTAGACACACATGAGAGGGGCCGCTCTTTTGTTGAGGTAGACACGTTGATGTCAGGACTAGAGAGGGGAAACCAGTTGCCAAACCTGTTTTTCTCTTGGCGTATAGCCCTAAGGTAGCCACACCTCTAGGGTGGGCTACCAAGCTCAACACACCAAGAGAGTGTTTCTGCCATCTTGGGAGTGGTCAAAATAGTGCACTCAGGGATAGCTAGGTGCCACATCCAGCAGGAAGACATCATCAGGAGGGAAAGCTCCTACCAGACCATTGGTGAGTGACCGCCACATCCCCTGAAGGCATTTTCTCTGCATAAATATGGTGCCCCCTGGCATCTAGACCTCAGATCACATATGCACTGGAGAGAGTAACAAATAAGGATTGCCGTGCTGTTCAGAGGACCTGGCAAGAGATGCTGCACCAACTGCTGGATTGCACCTGTTGATCCATGGCCTAGCAAAGAGAGGACTGTGCCTGTGGTACCTGACTCATGGAAATATCACTTCAGAGCCGCAGACAAAGAAAGTGAAGTCTAAGAGTCAGTTGGCTGACTTCCTTTTACAGCATCATGGCCACAGTAGCCCGTCTTGCCAGTCAGTAGCCAAAATCGTTTGATCGCCTCTGACCGCCGATGTGACTCCTGGACGACCAAGTCCCAAAGCTCAATATTTGCACCTGAGTCGGCAGACCTGGGAGAGTTATCAAAGTGCACTGTGGTCTCCCTAGATAGCCATTAGCCTTCACCAAAGGGAACCACTAGTTTAGCTGTGACCCGAGACCGGTAGTCCAGTGGACATTTACTGGACCAAAGAGGTCTTCAAGGGACATTGTCACCTGTGGCCAAAGCCGCTCCACCTGGACAGTGTACCGGAAACCAAGGAGTTGCCCCGGGAAGACCCCCATCACCCACACAGCATCCTCACAGTCTTGCAGCATTTTCAGCATCATTTATCCTATGCATCAGGACCACTCTTTTGAAGTCTACGGCAGTTCACCCATCGAGCCTGGATCTGGACTGGAGATTGCTTTGGTGTCAAGGTAACTGTCCTACTACTTGAGCCTAGCCCCCCTGACCTTTTCCCTGTTGGAGTTGGTCATCCACCCTAGGCCTAAGTAATCAAAAAGAACTTGTTAAAAGATTTACAAAGTTTCCAAAGTTTGCTATTACCAATGCTTGTTCAAATTTTGGAGTAAAAAGCTGAGATTTATATTTTACTATATCTCTATTTTTGCTCTGTTCCAAAAATATTCTGGTTATACTATCAACTGGGACAAGTCCCTGGTCTACGTTCTGAGTGGAGAGCACCCTATCCTTCCCTTAGGTTGTGAGGTCCAGATAGTCACAGAAGGCTTCCAATACCTCGGCATATCACTAGAGACGCAGGAGTCTTCCACCTGCAAAACCTCGTTTCTCCTCTTCACCGTTTCGAGGCTGGCGTTCAGCACTGGAAATCACTATCTCTAACACTCCTGGGACGAGCCGCCCTTTATAAAATTATGGCACTTCCCCGCTTTCTTTATGCCGTCCAAAACACACCTTTTTTGGTCCCGTCGCAATATTTTCTAGCTACTGACTCCGTGGTACTCTCCCTCTTGTGGAATAATGGTACGCCCCGCATCACCCTAGTCAAACTTAACAAAAGCTGGTATGACGGTGAAATCGCTCTGCCAGCCATTAGATCTTATTACTGGGCTTCACAACTGACTGTTCTCAACCATTGGATGAATCGACCCATCACTGACCCGGCATATAGAATGGATAGGTACAATATGTCTTCTGGTAACTATCTCAGGGCACTGTATGGTAGGAAAAAATACACACCCAAACACACCCCGACTTCTACTACAGTTTCTATTTGGCATACTGCAACTGCGACACTGGACTGGAAACGGAAGATTACGCAGGCCACTCCGCTGCTTGAATCCAGTCAATTAGGCATGCTCTCACAACAACCAGGGTTTGATAAGTTGGATTTAATTGGCCTTTTGAAAGTTGGAGACCTATGGATGAGGGGGGTTGTTGCGTTTGGGAACCTACAAACTCAGAATCAACTTCAGGTAGGGGAAACTTTTCGATACCTTCAGGCTCGAAATGCACTACACAAAGTAATACCCAAAGGCTCTGATTTACCACCCTCCTCCCCTTTAGAAGATAGAATACTAGATGATTAGCTCCTGGAAAAACAATTTCACTAACGTACCAGAAAATTCTTAATAACCTACCCGAGACCCACAGTATGGATAAAATGGGCTGAGGAGGTCGGAGATTTTGACGATGAGGACTGCAGGGAGGCTTTGGTATCACCACTGGAAGTGGCCATCCGCTCCCGCTTCAAACTTATACAACTTAAAATACCCCATTGAGCATATTATACCAGCTCTGTGCTTGATAAGATGGGTCTTTTGGTCTCCCCTGCCTGTCCTCGTGGTTGTGGACACACAGGCAGTTTTTTACACCAGTGGTGGGAGTGCCCCATCCTTGGAGAAGGGTGGTTTCAGCCATGTCTCAGATCTGTCATAAAACAATTGAGGTCTCCCCACCATACCACCACCACCAATACCACCACCAATACCACAACCAATAGCACCACCACCAATACCACCACCACCAATACCATGACCACCAATACCACCACCACCAATACCACCACCACCACCAGTATCAATACCACCGCCAATGCAAATACCCAACCAATACCACCACCACTAATACCACTACCACCACCAATACCACCAATACCACCACCAGTACCAATACCAATATCACCACCAATACCACCACCAATACCACCACCACCACCAATTCCACCGCCACCAATTCCACTACCAATACCACCACCACCACCACCAATACCATTAATACTAATGTCACCACCAATGTCACCAATGCCACCACCAGTACCAATACCAATATCACCACCAATACCACCACCAATACCACCACCACCAATACCACCACCAATACCACCACCACCAATACACCACCAATACCACCACCAATACCACTACCATCACCCATACCATCACCACCACCAATGCCACCACCACCAATCCCACTACCACTACCATACCACCACCACCAATACCACCCCCACAAATACCACCAATACCACAACCAATACCATCAACACCAATACCGTGACCACCAATATCAAGACCATCAATACTACCAATACCACCACCACCACCAATACCACCACCAATGCCAATATCCAACCAATCCCACCACCACCAATACCACCACCACCACCAATACCACCACCACCACTGATACCACCACCACCAATACCACCACCAATACCACCACCAACAATACCACCCCCACCAATACCACCACCACCAATACCACCACCAGTACCAATACCAATACCACCACCAATATCAATACCAACACCAATACCCTACCACCAATACCACCACCTCCAATACCACCACCAATACTACCACCACCAATACCACCACCACCACCAATACCACCACCAATACTACCACCACCAATACCACCACCACCAATACCACCACCTCCAATACCGCCATCACTAATACCACCACCACCAATACCAGCCACTAATACCACCACCACCAATACCACCAATGCCACCGCCACCAATACCACCACCACCACCACCACCAATACCACCAATACCACCAATTCCACCGCCACCGATTCCACTACCAATACTACCATCAACACTACTACCACCACCAATGCCACCAATGCCACCACCAGTACCAATACCAATATCACCACCAATACCACCACCAACAATACCACCACCAATACCACCACTAATACCACCACCACCAATACACCACCAATACCACCACCAATACCACTACCATCACCCATACCATCACCACCACCAATGCCACCACCACCAATCCCACCACCACTACCATACCACCACCCCCAATACCACCCCCACAAATACCACCAATACCACAACCAATACCACCAATACCGTGACCACCAATATCAAGACCATCAATACTACCAATACCACCACCACCAATACCACCATCAATGCCAATACCCGACCAATACCACCACCACCAATACCACCACCACCACCATTACCACCACCACCACTGATACCACCACCACCAATACCACCACCAATACCACCACCAATACCACCACCAATACTACCACGACCAATACCACCCCCACCAATACCACTACCACCAATACCAATACCACCACCAGTACCAATACCAATACCACCACCAATATCAATACCAACACCACTACCCTACCACCATACCACCACCACCAATACCACCACCAATACTACCACCACCAATACCACCACCACCACCAATACCACCAATACCACCACCAATACTACCACCACCAATACCAATACCACCAATACCACCACCGCCAATACCGCTACCACCAATACCACCACCACCAATACCAGCCACTAATACCACCACCACCAATACCACCAATGCCACCGCCACCAATACCACCACCACCAACACCACCAATACCAGCACCTCCAATACCACCACCACCTATACCACCAATGCCACCACCACCACCAATACCAATACCAAAACCACCACCACCAATACCAATACCCCCACCTCAGTGCCTCTCACTCACTAGTAATAGTAGGGGCGCTGTACGAGGCCGGAGCTGCAGCCGAGACCATCCCTCCATGCCTGCCATAATGCACAGCCCACCCTGCACCAGGAGATGAAGCCAGGGTCCTACTACTGCTGGAGTGTTTTTTATTTTTCCAAAGATAGCAATGACATTTCGCAATGCCGCACTGCACACTCAAATCACGGCGAGGGCAGGAAATAGCCCCCTCCCGCTCTTCGGTCTGAGCCGCAAAAGTGTAATTACAGAGCGAAAGGTGTTCAAGTGCTTTGTTAGCGTTTATAGCTCGGATCATATGTAACTCTCACTTCACACTTTGTGTCTGTGTAATTTACAACACTTACACATCTTCTAAACTGCACTATTTATCACTACTTTGAAGACATCACGGGCCGGTCTCTTCCTCTGATATTTACAATCTAACAAACAGTCGAAAAGGCCCTTTATTGCAATGCAATAGGTCTCGCATTTGTGAGAGTTTAAGCTATTAGTATTGTAAATGACAATGCCTTTTATTTATGCTTTAAAATCCAAAACATAAATAAAAGCCATTGTCCTTTACAATGCCAATAGCTCAAACTCGCGTGAATGCGAGACCAATTGCATTGAAAATGCTTATTCTTTCTGAAGGCGTCTAACTTTGTGCCATTACCTTGGATAATAGTGACACCTGTAATTTACACCACTTAGACTCTCATTAAGAGTTCTCCATGTGTTTTACCCATTCTGGAAGACATTAAGAGCCTAAATTAACCTAGATGTACCTCAGGAAGGAAAGTACCCTGCTGCAGTTGGTGGTAAATGTTTGGGGGCCCATATTTCAGCCGTGGTGCACGTTTGTTGGCAGAGCAGGTTTAGCTTCAGCCTGCAGCTTTGTCTCTGGGGATGCCACTCCACCAGCAATGGAGGCCTCAGAAAGTGTAGCAAGGACTGCTATTTAAAAACCAGGTAATTAATATTAAAGAATTAAATGGTATAGCACTTGTGCTTAATAAATATATTAGTTATGTGGTTTATATAGTGCAAATCAAGCCCTTGCAGTGTCAAGTCAGATTACTGTACGTTGAATCAGTGGACACTTATGCGTCATTTTATAAGAACAATATAATACTTTGAAAATTATACTTCTTGTTAGACGGCGACCTCAGAGGAGCCTGGAAGGGGTCCGGACTACCCTGAGACCCACCCTCGAAGTATCGTAGCCGGGCACTGGCGGGAGACTGCCCAGGGGGAGGAATCTCGTATCTAGGATCGTACTTCTGGCACCACACGACACAGAGTGACCACACCAGGTATTCTTAGAAATCAATCTTTATCAAGTAGGTTATCACTGCAAATATGTACAAGGTGAGCACGAGCTCAATGAGTCTTGGAAGGGGTAGAGGGTAGCGGGACAGTCTCTGGTAAAGGTTCAAGGCAGGGACGTATCCGGCGCACAGCTCACAATCCTCGAGCTGGGGGCTACGTGGTGGTAGTCGAGGTCCGGCGGGACCGTGAGAGTCCGTTGGAGCCGCGAGTCACTCAGCGGGCTCAGGTGCAGGTTCGGAGGTCTTACGAGGTTCAAGGAGCCGCGAGTCACTCAGCAGGCTCAGGCACAAGTTCGGAGGTCTTACGGTCTTCGGGGAGCCGCGAGTCACTCAGCAGGCTCAGGTACAAGTTCGGAGGTCTTACGATCTTCAGGGAGCCGCGAGTCACTCAGCAGGCTCAGGTACAAGTTCGGAGGTCTTACGATCTTCAGGGAGCCGCGAGTCACTCAGCAGGCTCAGGTACAAGTTCGGAGGTCTTACGATCTTCAGGGAGCCGCGAGTCTCTCAGCAGGGCTCAGGAGGGTCCAAGTTTCAGGAGCCGCGACCACGTCGGCAGGCTCTCGTTGTTCCAGCGTCGAATCTGCCGGACAGACCCAGAGCACCCCCTGTTATAGGTCGACCCCTCTTTGATGTCCGGAGTCTGTGCAGGCAGGGGTCTTGTCACCTGGGGGTCGCTTGTCGGGATTTCCTGCTATTGTCTTTTGATCCTTTCGGGGCCGGGTCGGGAGGAGTCCCAGACACCCAGCAGGCACGGAGCCAGCCCTCAGGGAGGCCGGAGGGCCGATCGAAACCCATCGTCCCAGGGGAGTTCAGAGGTGCGATAGAAACTGCTCCTCCCTCTCTCATCCCCTGGAAGCGTGATGTCCTCCAGCCGGAGTGGCGCCTCTAGGCCCGGGTCGCGCTGGGGCCGGCGGCCATCTTGGTGCATGAAGTGGGCACGCGGGCCCGGGGTGGCCGAAAGGAGAGAGGCCATGGACGGGGACGTCCGGGTCGGTGCGTGTGTCCTGGTGGGGAGGGTCGGCTGGGCCGTGTGCTTGGGCTGCAGGTACCAGGTTTCGGGGGTGCGGGGGCACGTAGGGCCATTCTACGAGGCCGGGTCCAACACTTCTCAAAACATAAATGAAAAATATTTAAAACTTCAACAAAAATAAATTGGAAAAATTGGAAAAAATGAAGGGGGGTTCATATGAATATAAATATACAGGGACATTAAGTGGGTAGGGATAAGGAAAATGAGTGGTATGGCGGTCCCACTGATAAAAACAAAATAATATAATTTTGAAAAGCTCTATTGACAGGGAGAAAAGGAGAAAGAAAAAAAAATGGGAGTGGGAAGAGAAACAAGCATTGGTAAATGCATTAGGTTTCGTCTATGTGATTAATAATAAGTTATTTTTAGTTATACGTTGTAGCTTGCTGAGTAGTTGTACACTATACATTACAGAAAGTTTGTTAAAAGTGTGATGACTTAATTATGTACCAAAAGATAATAGATTGTGCTGTTACTGGTGCTATAGTGCTGGTAAGTAATAGCAACATTTTGTAAAATGAAATGAATGCGGGAAATAATTAAATTAATTGATGTAATAGCAATATTATGTGTGTAGAGGAGTTCTGACAACTTTTGGGCCCTGTGCCACTGCACCTGCTGCACCATTCAAATCAGGCCCCCGATATGGTATTGCAGAAATGGTTGGAAATGAAAATGTTAATAAAAAGAGTTAAAAAAAAAAATCAGGCCCCTAGTGCCTGCAAGGTAACTACATTTGTGAATGCCTGTTTAATAGTAAAATATAGCAATATTTGGTGTTTAGATGAGTTATGACAACTTTTGGCTCTGGTGCCACTGCACCTGCTGGACCATTGAAAAGATGACCCTAGTGCCTGCAAGGTAACTGCACTTGTGACTGCTTATTTAATAGTAAAATATAGCCTCCCTCTCTCATCCCCTGAAAGCGTGATGTCCTCCAGCCGGAGTGGCGCCTCTAGGCCCGGGTCGCGCTGGGGCCGGCGGCCATCTTGGTGCATGAAGTGGGCACGCGGGCCCGGGGTGGCCGAAAGGAGAGAGGCCATGGACGGGGACGTCCGGGTCGGTGCGTGTGTCCTGGTGGGGAGGGTCGGCTGGGCCGTGTGCTTGGGCTGCAGGTACCAGGTTTCGGGGGTGCGGGGGCACGTAGGGCCATTCTACGAGGCCGGGTCCAACACGCGTCCCCCCCAGCTGAAAGCCGGAGAGAACTGCCCATCATCTTGGGGGGTTCTCTTCGCTGAGGCGGAAGTACCGGGAGAGGCCGTCAGCGTTGGCGTGGTCCGTACCAGGGCGGTGTTCTACGGTGAAATCCATCCCCTGGAGGGAGATTGACCACCGCAGTAGCTTGGGGTTTTCTCCTCGCATCTGCATGAGCCATCGCAAGGGCCGATGGTCCGTTTGGACTGTGAAATGGGTGCCGAACAGGTAGGGTCGTAGCTTTTTGAGTGCCCAGACCACGGCAAAGGCTTCACGCTCTATGGTGCTCCATCTCTGTTCTCGGGGCAACAGTCGCCGACTGAGGAAGGCGACGGGCTGGTCTAGGCCTTGGTCATTCACTTGGGACAGGACGGCCCCAATGCCATGCTCGGAGGCATCGGTCTGGACTATGAACTCCTTGGTGTAGTCGGGAGCCTGGAGGATGGGGGCAGTACACATGGCCTTTTTTAGGGCATCGAAAGCTTCTTGGCAGGCAGCCGTCCACTGCACTTTCTTTGGCTGTCTTTTAGACGTGAGTTCTGTGAGAGGGCCGACAAGGCTGCCATACCCCCGAATGAATCTTCGGTAGTAGCCAGTGAGTCCCAGAAAGGCTCGGACCTCCGTTTGGGTGATGGGTGGTTCCCAGGCCAGGATGGCGTCGATCTTTGGCTGTAGAGGGGCGACCTGGCCGCTCCCGACCTGGTGCCCCAGGTAGACTACGGATCCTTGCCCGATCTGGCACTTGCTGGCTTTTACGGTGAGGCCTGCCTGGCGCAGGGCGGTTAGCACTCTCCGGAGGTGCTGGAGGTGCTCACTCCATTCTGAACTGAAAACAGCGATGTCGTCCAGATATGCCGCGCTGAACTGCTCTAGCCCGGCCAGGACCCTATTCACCAGTCGCTGGAAAGTGGCCGGGGCATTTTTCATCCCGAAGGGCATCACGCGGAAGCGGTAGTGCCCATCGGGGGTGGAGAAAGCGGACCGCTCCTTGGCCCCTTCGGTGAGCGCAATCTGCCAATATCCGCAGGTGAGTTCGAAGGTGCTGAGGAACCGGGCTGCCCCTAGTCTGTCAATGAGTTCGTCGGCTCGTGGAATGGGGTGGGCATCGGCTCGGGTAACGTCATTGAGCCCCCGGTAGTCCACGCAGAATCGGAGCTCGGGGGCGACACCGGGGGCCGCTGCCTTCGGGACCAGGACCACGGGGCTGGCCCAAGGACTGTCAGAGGGCTCGATCACCCCCAGGGTCAACATCTTCGAGACTTCAGCTTGAATGCAGGACCGGACCCGGTCAGGAACCCGGTAGGCTCGGTGTCTCACCGGCGGGCTGTCCCCGGTGTCCACGTCGTGAACACACCAGTTGGTGACCCGGGGGGTCAGGGGGAAGAGGTCGGAAAATTGTCTTAGGAGCTGGCGGCAGTCCGCTTGTTGCTGGGCAGTGAGGGCTGGGGAGAGGTTCACTCCCTCCACGGAGCCATCCTGCTCCTTGACACACAGGAGGTCCGGGAGGGGATCCGACTCATCTTCGGCCCCATCATCGGTGGCCAGCAGGAGGCTCAGTTCTGTCCGCACGAAGTGAGGCTTGAGGCGGTTCACGTGCAGGACCCGGAGGGGATCCCGAGGCGACTGGACGTCCACCAAGTATGTGACTTGACTCTTCCTCTCAATCACTTTGTAGGGCCCAGTCCATCGGTCCTGGAGGCTTCACGGGGGCCATGACCCACACCTCCTGGCCCGGCTGGAACTCGACCAGAGTGGCATTCTGGTCATACCAGCGCTTCATTTCTTCTTGACTCGCCTCCAGGTTGGCCTCGGCCAGTTCTCGGAACTTCCTGGTCTGGTTCCGGAGGGCCAGGACGTATTGGAACACATCTCGGGGGGTGGTCTGGGGCGCTGCCTCCCACCCTTCCTTAACCAAACTGAGGGGACCTCGGACGGGGTGTCCATAGAGTAATTCAAACGGGCTGAACCCTAAGGACTTCTGGGGGACCTCCCGGTAAGCGAACAAGAGGCAGGGGAGCAGGACGTCCCACTTACACCGGAGGGGCTCTTCTAGGCCAGCAATCATCCCTTTCAAAGTCCTATTAAACCTTTCTACTAGGCCGTTCTCCTGGGGATGGTACGGGGTGGTGAACTTATAGGACACCCCACATTGTTGCCACAGGGACGTCATATATTTTGAGATAAAATTAGTGCCACGATCGCTCACGACCTCGCGGCGAAAACCCACCCTGGAAAAAATCCCCATCAGGGCCCGGCCTACCACGGGGGCCGTAATGGTGCGTAGGGGAATAGCCTCAGGATAGCGGGTGGCGTGGTCCACTAGGACCAAGATGAAACGGTGACCTTGGGAGGTGGGGGGGTCCAGTGGTCCCACGACGTCGATTCCGACTCGTTCAAAAGGGGTACTGACGACCGGGAAGGGTTGGAGGGGAGCCTTGCGCTTCCCCCCACTCTTCCCACTGGCCTGGCACGTGGGGCAGGACTTGCAGTGGGCTTCTACCGCTGCTCTCATTCTAGGCCAGTAAAAATGGGTCACGAGACGGCTGTAGGTCTTGTCCTGACCCAGGTGGCCGGCGAGGGGGACGTCGTGGGCTAAGCCCAGGAGGAAGTCTCGGAAGCGGAGGGGTACCACCAATACCCGTCCGGATCCCAGCTCCACCGACTTCTGCTCACTGTACAAGATGTTATTTTCCCAATAGATTCGGTGCGTCCCGGTCTGGTCCCCTGCGGCTTGGCCCTCGGCCTGGCGCCGCAGCCCGACCAGGGAAGGACAAGTGGCTTGTTCCCCCCTCGTGGCGCCACTGGGCCAACTCGGGTAGGTCTCCCAACTCGGGGACCGGGGCGGGGTCGGATGGTGCGGGTTCGTCGCGGGCGACGGACCCTTCTGATGGGGGGACGGGAGGACCCTCGGCGGGGACCGTTCTGGTCTCTTCGATCGGGGTGCTTTCGACTTCTCTCCGGGGAGTGAGTCGGGCTGACATAGATCGGGTGGTGGCGCACACCCACTCGGGGAGTCCCATCATTCCTAGGTGGGCCTTGCGCTCGACGTGCTTCCAGGGAGAACTCTCCAGGTCGTTCCCTAAGAGGCAGTCGACCGGCTGGGAGGTTCTTACGGCCACCTTGAGCTTACCTATCACCCCTCCCCACTCAAACGGCACCAGGGCTACCTGACACATACTTTCTCTATTGTCTGCGGATATTACGGGGCAAAAGACGTTGGGGAGGATTTGCTCCTCGGGGACTAGGTGCCTGAGGACACCGGTGATACTGGCCCCGGTGTCCCGCAGGGCCTCGACTTGGTGGCCATTGATCTTGATGAGCTGCCCGTATTTCTGGGTGTTGGAGGGTAGGAGGCTACCAGGGATCATCTCCCTGTCTCCCAGGGATACTAGGGCCATCGCTGCGGGTTCCCACTCCTCGGCTTCCTCAACCTCCTCCCCCAGGGCTACGTTGGCTATCTGTCTCGCAGGGGTGGTAGGGGAGACTTGGGTGGCCATGGGGCACTCTGGGTCATTGGCGTAGTGCCCAGGTTTCTGGCAACGGAAACATGTGACGGTCACCCGGTGTCCCCGTCTCCCAGGGGGCCCTGTCACTGGTGGGGGGGGGCGCCGGGAAAGGTGGAGGTTGTGTCTTCGGGGGGCTAGGCTGGGATTCTCTCGGCCCTCCCTGGTTCCCTCCCCCTCTCTGGCGGGGTGGTCCCTGACTGGCTCGGGGGTACTCTCCTACCATGCCCCGGGAGACCCGGGTGTTGGTCCAGCGGTCGGCCTCCACAGCCAGCTTCCAGGGGTCCGTGAGCTTGCTGTCAAGCAGATGCTGACGTAGTTCTATGAAGCAGTTCGCAGCCAGGTGTTCCCACAACATGAGGTCAGTGAGTTCGGCAAGGGTGGTGACTTTGCTGCCCTTGATCCACCCATCGAAGGCCCGACTGAAAAAGTGTACATACTCCACCCAGGTGGTGCCCGGGATCTTCCTGCAGTCCCGGAATCGCTGACGGTACATTTCTGGGGTGAGGCCGTATCTTGTGAGTAGAGCCTCTTTCATGTGGCTGTAGGAGGTCTGCAGGGAGAGGGGTAGGTCGAGCAGGGTGTCCCTTCCTTCGCTCAGAAACCGCCCCCACAACCCCGCCCCCCAGTCCTTCTGCGGGATCCGATGGGAGGTCATGGCGACCTCGTAGGCCCTGAACCATTGCTGAATGTCATCGTTTTTATAATATTCCTTGACCACATCCTTGGGGATGTGGACCTTCTGTTCCGCTGGGGAGGCCGTCTCTCGGTTTCCCGGGGGCCTCCCTTCCTCATTTCTGGCCTTGAGCTCGAGTTCCTTCAAACTGCGTTCGTGCTCCAGCTGGAGCTTCCTTCCTTCGTGCTCCCGTTGGAGCTTCTTTTCTTCTAGTTCGCCTTGTACACGCATTTGTTCTACTGCTAGCTTTTATTCCGCTAACTTTAATTCGCCCTCGATTTTGAGTTTGGCTAACTCGAGTTCATGATTGCGACTTCTCTCTCTGTCCGCGAGCTCTTCCGGGGATAGGCCCCCGTCTGGTACGATGCCTCGCACCTGATTGCTGCTGCTTTCACTCTGGGGGGGTTCGGCTTCGTCGGGGCGCTCCCCCGTGCCTTCCGGGCGGGAGGCCCCGGTCTCCACCCAAGTTTTCAGTGCTTTCTGCAAATCTTCCTTAGTGTTGAGACCAGTGGTAGCGATTTTAAGTTCTTTGCGAAATTGCTTTAGCTCTTTGTGTGTATATTCTTCTAGATGCTCCACCTGGAACACCCTGTTGGCGTTGGTTTCTGCGGGGCTCACGTTGCTTCCTTCTGCCATCTTTGTCGGTAGTGCTTCCGTTGTTCACGGTACGATCTCTAGGTGATGGGCCCGAATCCCGTCGCTTGCCACCAATGTTAGACGGCGACCTCAGAGGAGCCTGGAAGGGGTCCGGACTACCCTGAGACCCACCCTCGAAGTATCGTAGCCGGGCACTGGCGGGAGACTCCCCAGGGGGAGGAATCTCGTATCTAGGATCGTACTTCTGGCACCACACGACACAGAGTGACCACACCAGGTATTCTTAGAAATCAATCTTTATCAAGTAGGTTATCACTGCAAATATGTACAAGGTGAGCACGAGCTCAATGAGTCTTGGAAGGGGTAGAGGGTAGCGGGACAGTCTCTGGTAAAGGTTCAAGGCAGGGACGTATCCGGCGCACAGCTCACAATCCTCGAGCTGGGGGCTACGTGGTGGTAGTCGAGGTCCGGCGGGACCGTGAGAGTCCGTTGGAGCCGCGAGTCACTCAGCGGGCTCAGGTGCAGGTTCGGAGGTCTTACGAGGTTCAAGGAGCCGCGAGTCACTCAGCAGGCTCAGGCACAAGTTCGGAGGTCTTACGGTCTTCGGGGAGCCGCGAGTCACTCAGCAGGCTCAGGTACAAGTTCGGAGGTCTTACGATCTTCAGGGAGCCGCGAGTCACTCAGCAGGCTCAGGTACAAGTTCGGAGGTCTTACGATCTTCAGGGAGCCGCGAGTCACTCAGCAGGCTCAGGTACAAGTTCGGAGGTCTTACGATCTTCAGGGAGCCGCGAGTCTCTCAGCAGGGCTCAGGAGGGTCCAAGTTTCAGGAGCCGCGACCACGTCGGCAGGCTCTCGTTGTTCCAGCGTCGAATCTGCCGGACAGACCCAGAGCACCCCCTGTTATAGGTCGACCCCTCTTTGATGTCCGGAGTCTGTGCAGGCAGGGGTCTTGTCACCTGGGGGTCGCTTGTCGGGATTTCCTGCTATTGTCTTTTGATCCTTTCGGGGCCGGGTCGGGAGGAGTCCCAGACACCCAGCAGGCACGGAGCCAGCCCTCAGGGAGGCCGGAGGGCCGATCGAAACCCATCGTCCCAGGGGAGTTCAGAGGTGCGATAGAAACTGCTCCTCCCTCTCTCATCCCCTGGAAGCGTGATGTCCTCCAGCCGGAGTGGCGCCTCTAGGCCCGGGTCGCGCTGGGGCCGGCGGCCATCTTGGTGCATGAAGTGGGCACGCGGGCCCGGGGTGGCCGAAAGGAGAGAGGCCATGGACGGGGACGTCCGGGTCGGTGCGTGTGTCCTGGTGGGGAGGGTCGGCTGGGCCGTGTGCTTGGGCTGCAGGTACCAGGTTTCGGGGGTGCGGGGGCACGTAGGGCCATTCTACGAGGCCGGGTCCAACACTTCTCAAAACATAAATGAAAAATATTTAAAACTTCAACAAAAATAAATTGGAAAAATTGGAAAAAATGAAGGGGGGTTCATATGAATATAAATATACAGGGACATTAAGTGGGTAGGGATAAGGAAAATGAGTGGTATGGCGGTCCCACTGATAAAAACAAAATAATATAATTTTGAAAAGCTCTATTGACAGGGAGAAAAGGAGAAAGAAAAAAAAATGGGAGTGGGAAGAGAAACAAGCATTGGTAAATGCATTAGGTTTCGTCTATGTGATTAATAATAAGTTATTTTTAGTTATACGTTGTAGCTTGCTGAGTAGTTGTACACTATACATTACAGAAAGTTTGTTAAAAGTGTGATGACTTAATTATGTACCAAAAGATAATAGATTGTGCTGTTACTGGTGCTATAGTGCTGGTAAGTAATAGCAACATTTTGTAAAATGAAATGAATGCGGGAAATAATTAAATTAATTGATGTAATAGCAATATTATGTGTGTAGAGGAGTTCTGACAACTTTTGGGCCCTGTGCCACTGCACCTGCTGCACCATTCAAATCAGGCCCCCGATATGGTATTGCAGAAATGGTTGGAAATGAAAATGTTAATAAAAAGAGTTAAAAAAAAAAAGAAAATCAGGCCCCTAGTGCCTGCAAGGTAACTACATTTGTGAATGCCTGTTTAGTAGTAAAATATAGCAATATTTGGTGTTTAGATGAGTTATGACAACTTTTGGCTCTGGTGCCACTGCACCTGCTGGACCATTGAAAAGATGACCCTAGTGCCTGCAAGGTAACTGCACTTGTGACTGCTTATTTAATAGTAAAATATAGCAATATTTGGTGTTTAGTGAGGTCCCTAGAGCTTTTGGCCCCGGTGCCACTGCACTTGCTTGTATCATTCAAAGCAAGCCCCTTTTAACTGCAAGATAACTGCAATTGTGTCTGCCTGTATAGTAGTAAAATACAGCAATATTAGGTGTTTAGATGAGTTCTGACAACTTTTGGGACTGGTATATCTGCACCTGCTGCACCATTCAAATCATGACCCTGTTGTCTGCAAGGTAACGGCAACTGTGGTTGCCTGTTTAGGAATAAAATATAGCAATAGTAGGTGTTTAGTGGGGTGCCTGGCACTTTTGGTCCCAGTGCCATTGCACCTGCTGCACTATTGAAATCATGACCCTAGGCCTTGCCAGATAACTACACTTGTGACTGCCTGTTTAGTTGTAAGATAGAGCAACAATCGGTGTTTAGTGCGGTGCCTGGAGCTTTTGGTCCCGGTGCCGCTGCACCTGCTGCACTATTTAAATCATAACCCTAGTGCTTGCTAGATAACTGCACTTGTGATTGCCTGTTTAGTTGTAAATTATAGATATATTAGGTGTTTAGATGAGTTCTGACAAATTTTGGGCCTGGTGCCACTGCACTTGCTGCAGATTCAAATCATAACCCTGTTGTCTGCAAGGTAACTGCACTTGTGACTGCCTGTTCAGTTGTAAAATATAGCAATTTTAGGTATTTAGTGAGGTGCCTAGAACTTTTGGACCTGGTGTCACTGCACCTGCTGCACCATTGAAATCATGGCCCTGTTGTCTGCAAGATAAGTGCACTTGTGACTGCCTGTTAAGTGTTGCATTTTAGCAATAATCTGGGTTTAGTGACGCCCCCAGAGCGTTTGGCCCTGGTGCCCCTGCACCTGCTGCACCATTCAAATCAAGTAACTGCAACTGTGGCTGTCTGTTTAGTAGTCAAATATAGCAAAATTATGGGTTTAAAGGAGTTCTGACAACTTTTAGGTCCGGTGCTACTGCACCTGCTGCACCATTCAAATCATGACCTTATGGTAACTGTACTTGTGGCTGCCTGTTTAGTAGAAAAATATAGCATAGCTCTTGTATATTAACTTTTTTTTAACATGCAATGTTTATTACAACATTTAGAAGTTGATTATAATGACCAAATAGTTTAAGTTGAAAAAAATCAATCCGATAATGCCTACTAAGTGCAAAGAAAGGTACTGAGGCATGAATCGAAATGCCACTAACGTTCTAAGGCTAAAGCATCAGCTTTACACAGCTAAGTAATAAAAAGCAAGCATTCCTGCATACTGTTAGAAGCTGTCTGCCTTTTCCGTGGGAAGAGATCTATTCTTGACAGTGATTGGGGCCTAAACAGTGTGAACAGCTTTAGTAGAAGTATCGTAAATGCGTGCAACCAAAGTTAACAAAACAAAGTTCCACACAAAAGCGAATGAACACAGTATTGGCCATGGGAACTGATAAGAGCCGCCTTTTAGGATATGTTAAAAACAAGAGATTTCACAAGCACAGCGCAATTGTTGTGCATGCGAAACCTAAAAACGGAGTAAAAAAGGCTACCTCATAAGGAAAGAAGAAAAGTGAAATTAAAACAATAAAAAAATGTGAAGATAGAAAGGGAGTTGAATGGGGAATTCAAACATAAAAAAGAAGTAAAGACAAAAAGAAGCAGACGTGAAAAATAAAATAACTAGGAAAACAATCCTACATTCGAAGTAATAAGGTACATTCAAGCATGAATGATCATATGCAGCAGTTAGTAAGGTTTAGTCAGCCATTTTTCAGGTGGCGGTGAAGATACACTGACAACGTATACAGTACATTGTTGCACCATCTCCCTTCACTGCTTGCTTTAGCCAAGGCATATCTAGGGTTGCCACCTGCTGCCAGTAGAATGGGTATTGATTTCCCAGTCTGTAGAAAAAGAGGCAAAATCACCTAAAGCCCTTATTTTTTAGCCTTTATCTGTACATTCCTCAAACATCAAGTATAAAAAGAAAGCACGTTTACATGTATTCTACAACTGCGTTAAGGATCTATAACTAATAATTGAAATAAAAGAAGACAGAAAGTCATGTTACAAATTAATACTTGTGATTTTGTTTGCAGTCCTATTTAGTATCTGGTCCAAGCCTTTGCACACTCTTAAAACAACAATCGCCGGTATTTTTCTCTTGGAAAGGTAGCAACACTAGCGCGTTTCACGGTATTTACCTAAAGATGAATATTTACAAAATGGCCGCCGATGGCCTCGTCAGCCACAGCGCGGTCCCAATTCCCTGCGTGTACTTCTGAACGCACGCCTCGCTCTTTCAGACCCCGTGGGTGGCCGGCACAATCGGGAAGTAATTACTGACGCTGGAGGTTGTTTGCCGGCCTGGTTGAGTCGGCTGTCTGGGGAACGTCTTAGTCAGTCCGAGGAATACTACACTCGGGAACTTCATACACATTCTTCCGACTCAACTATAAGCTGTCTGGATCACTCAACCTATAATTACACCATCAATATCCATTTTAAAACAATGACCACATCAAGCGTTCTTTCCTGGATGTAAATTTCATCCTTTGGTTGATAATACCTTTTAAATCTTTCCAACTCCTCAATGGTCGTTTGCTCTCTCTCATTCACTTGAAATATATTATTTGCATGTGCGCAACCATATCTTCTTTTCGGTAGCCCAAACTTCGGTGCAAAGGAGTATACCCAAGTCAAGCTAGAGGTGACACCACAGGTCACAAGTAGAAAAGCAATCACCTTAAATACTCTTCTCTAAGAAAACGAAAAGCCGCAACTAAAGGGAGACGTGAGAATTCAATAGGTGAGGTGAGATCTAAATTCTCTAGGGCCGACTGACAAAAAATATGGAATATTTCATTATTTTGCAATTTACAATACTGAAAGGTGCATTAGCTTGTAAACTACACCTTTAATAAATTCTCAGATGTATGCTCATCACCCCGAATCCCACGGTTGGAGAGTATTTGCAGTGCAGATAATCTGCAATTACAAGGTTAGTCTATATGTGAAAATGCACATTAATTATTTTCCTTTAATCCTTCAACCTGGAAAATATTTTTTAATCTGGAGAAATTTCCTCCTTAAAGTTGCCAAAATGAATAGTGAGCAGATGTGCCTTCTACCACCCTGTCTGTCCTTCTCCACAGCCTGAAGTTGTATGTGTAAATTTACATGTCCGGTTAGGGTTGGAAATGCATTGCAAATGTTAATGAATAGCCACAAAGTCATGACCTTGTCGTGTTTCCCACATTTGGACCCGGAGAATCTTCTGGTACAGATTCAGCGGTCATGTTCTGTCATCTGAGTGCGTAGATGACTCTTTTTACACACATAATTCACAATAGTGGTGAAAAAAATCACAAATTGAGCATTTCTTTGAAAGTTATAAGGGAAGGTAGTGGTTAATTTTTAAAACCGAATAGACGGTGAAAATAATGGAACTAGAGAAGAAGCATACGGGTGCACAAAATGAAAAATAAATCCGGAAGTAGCTTGGAGCCAGATGTTTTTTGGGAGCAATTCATATCTCCTTGTTGCTTTGCAGAGTGGCTTGGTCACTGTTTTGTATCAGGCCAGAAGTATGACGCAAACAGCCTGAGGCAATGTGTACGGCCGAGTTTCTAATACTCCATATGCCTGAGTCTAAGATTGGTTAAATTAGCAGATGTCAGAAATTTGCGCGCAGCAACATTTGACAAAACGTTAACCAGTGTTAAAGGTAAAGGGGTGAACGGATAACAATTAAAAAGGCTTCGTACAGTACAAAGTGTGTATGCTGTTGCTGCTGGCTTCACAAGTGAACTTTAAGGAAGATAGAGTGGGCATAGGGCTTCCCAGATAAGACAAGCATTGGTAAATGCAATAGGTTTCGCCTGTGTGGTGAATAATAAGCTGTATTTTGTTGTAAATTGTAGCTTGGTGAGCAGTTGTGCTATACAAGTTACTGAAACTCTGTTAAAGGTTTATGACTTGTATTTTGAGAAAGGCAATATATTGTGCTGTTATTAGTGGTATTGTAAAGCAAGGAAATTAGGTAAATGTGTGAGGACATAGAAAAAAAACACATGTACCTGGTAAGTACAGTGTGAATGCAGTGAAGGCTGGGCCCCGAGATTAGGTGAGACTGTGCCGCGTGTCGCTGGCTGCACCTTGCTCTAACTGGAAAGACTTTGCACAGCGATAAATGCTAAGTTCTGCCATGGGGGTCCCTTGTGTACCTCTGCGTAGGAGGTTTAATGTTCATCCCTGTAGTCTGAAGGGAGACAATTTAAAAGACCCAGAGATTAGTTTGTTGGATGGGCAAAGGATGTCAAAAAGATGGGAGCCGTATCTGTGGAAATAGAAATAAATAAATCGAGGGGGTAAGCAATGAGATGTGACCCAGGAATAGGCGGCAAGACACGGGGAGGAGCGAGACACCTACAGATACACTCATAAGGAGTGCTTGTTAGGGGATGTAAACAAGCAACACAAGTGAAGAGGCTAAGTGCTAGGTGAGCTTCTGGAGGGAATTTTGTGCTCTTGGCTCTGTCCCAGAAAACACACTAGCAAGACGAGAAGAGGATGTGGTGCAACAGCTAGAGCTGCTAACCTTGGTTCTGTGGACCACAGTTCATGTCTCAGTGTCAGCTAAACATTCTGTGATTCCAAGCAAATCATTTAATCTCCCCACGACTATAAAAAATGAATGTGTAGTGTACCTGGAGCTAATGTAAATCGCAAAGTACATTTTAATAAACTGCAAGAATGATAATTTAACTCATTATAAATGCATAACAATAACACCTCCTACCACAAACCACAGAAAACGTGGTAAAATCAAACTTATTGCTGCAGGCTGTAAATTGTGTTTTTTTTTTTAAAACAACGATAGGCTGTTTGGGGAGTTTTGCACCGGTATCTCTTGGTTTTTAGCGCTGTGTAACAGCTCAGGTGGACTGGGGAAATAGTAAGCAGTTTTAAAGAAGTGTGATTTGGTTTGAAGGAGCGCTACATAATAAAGGTGTAAAGCAGCCTTCCTTGGCACTCGCAGCAAGATCCTGCCACTGGTGAAAGCAAATCTGCCAAACAGGTTGAGTTCCATCTTGGAAGGAGGAAGAGCGGAGGCCATGGAGTGGTCAGGGTGAGAGAAGAGCAAGCACCAATGATGAGGAAACAAAGACGAGGGGGTAAGCAAAGACGAGGGGGGAAGCAAGAAGAACAAGCATTGGCAAAGCCAATAGGTCTCGCCTTTGGGCCCCACTGGCTTTGGCAATTCTTTTTGCCACGTTGAATAGCATGCTTTTGGAAACGTGAAAAAGAAAACAGAAAAAACATAGCATGTGCCATCTGACAGCTGTTACCTAACAAGTCATAAACTGCGGAATAGAAGGTGGAGACCATTAGGGGCTTTAAAGTCATTACCTCACATACTCAGCCACCACTTCAACTAAAGGAAGTGCTAAAAAAATATATATTGTATATCTAAACATATTTGCATTTTGAGGTGATTTAAAATATGTATGGTGTCAGACAGAGATGACAGCAGTGAAAAGAGGGAGCAGGCTGCAAAAAGGTAGCGCATAATAAAGAGGGAGCATTTGGGGCAAAGGGGGAGCAGGGGATGCAAAAGTGACACCTGTGATGTACAGTCCGTTGGTGCTATATAAAGGCTTTTTCCTTCTGTCTATTGATGTGAACTTGTGCAATATAACTGGTGTTCCTGTAAAATGCTCCAATACCTCCAACAGGCCTCACCTGTATAATGTGAGTGCTAATATATTGGCTTTGCCAGTGCTTGTTTATAAAACATTGTTTATAAAGTAAAAGAGAAAACATTTCAAAACACTGGAGGAAAAGCAAACACATAGCTTATGTAAGGTATTAAGGTAGCTCAAAATTGTACAGCAAGTTCAATATGAACAATCTTTAAAAATAAGGGGGCTTCAGAGATCTGTAATATCTCAGCAACAAGATGTTATGTAATGTTAGGTTGCATGCCCTGCAAGAAGCCAGGGCTATCTGTGTGCTGTGTCGCAGATCACACTTGCCCTGTATGTGGCGTTGGAAGGACGCCAGATCCGGGCAGTGCGCAGGGTGACCAGAGATATCGAGACACTGCTGAGCGGAGCCTAGAGAGGAGCAGGCAGCTTTCGGCACACATCTCAGAGAGACCTGGGAAGCAGCGGGAAGCCATTGCCGGAGCAGCAAACCCTGAGCCAGCATGCTCTCTAACAGCCACTGCGGCGAGTCTACTGCAAGGATTGTGTAGTATGTGGCAAGTCCCCGGAGAGGGGCCAGAAATTGCTGAGCAGGACGCACCCATAAAGCACCTAATAAATGCACACCACAAATGTGTCCGTACAGCAGCCCTGATACTGTCTTTAGTAGACATGTAGACGAAAAACAGGACCGTACTAACTACTGTACTCTCTCTTATAAAGGTGCATAGATACATATCTTGTACCTTTGTAAAGAGAAGCGTAAATAATAACAAGAACTGACGTAACATTGTTTATAAAGTAAAAGAGAAAACATTTAAAAACACTGGAGGAAAAGCAAACACATAGCTTATGTAAGGTATTAAGGTAGCTCAAAATTGTACAGCAAATTCAATATTTGCAATCTTTAAAAATAAGGGGGCTTCAGAGATCTGTAATATCTCAGCAACTAGATGTTAGGTTGCATGCCCTGCATGAAGCCAGGGCTATCTGTGTGCGGTGTTGCAGATCACACTTGCCCTGTATGTGGCGTTGGAAGGACACCAGATCCAGGTGGTGCGCAGGGTGACCAGAGATATCGAGACACTGCTGAGCGGAGCCTAGAGAGGAGAAGGCAGCTTTCGGCACACATCTCAGAGAGACCTGGGAAGCAGTGGGAAGCCATTGCCGGAGCAGCAAACCCTGAGCCAACATGCTCTCTAACAGCCACTGCGGCGAGTCTACTGCAAGGACTGTGTAGTATGTGGCGAGTCCCCGGAGAGGGGCCAGAAACTGCTGAGCAGGACGCACCCATAAAGCACCTAATAAATGCACACCACAAATGTGTCCGTACAGCAGCCCTGATACTGTCTTTAGTAGACATGCAGACGAAAAACAGGACCGTACTAACTACCGTACTCTCTCTTATAAAGGTGCATAGATACATATCTTGTACCTTTGTAAAGAGAAGCAAAAATATTTACAAGAACTGACGTGTGGCGAGGCGGGGAAGGGTGCAGACACAGACAAACATGAGCAGGTAACACAGCCCTGGCAGCACGTCCCGGCCCCTCATGTGTTTCAAATGCTTGAACCTAAATAAAACAAGCAATTAGGGGAATAAGCAATTTACGAATGACAGGAGTTGGCCGGGAGTAAGGACTGGCATATGGCGAGGCGGGAACTGGCGTTTAACGGGCGATACACTCGCAGTCACTTTACTCTACGGATTTCAATGAAAAAATAAACTAGAATGTAAATGCAGACACACGCCACTTTGTTAATAGGAAACAATTCATTTATAAAATGAATCGCACACACACGCCTACTTTACAATGTAAAGTGCAAGGAACACAAAATAACAAGCATTGCCCGCGCGGCAGTAAAAGTAACGCCGCGCGACCGTAAAAGCGAAAGTTATCGCGATCGCTCTGAAAGCGAAAGTAATCGCAATCGCGATGACGCGCTAAAGAGCACGAGTTTTCAAAGTGCTGCTGAAGGCTAGCGGTTCGCGTGTGCACGCTCGCGTGAACGCAACCGCTAGGCAAGCCAGCAGCACTTTGATAACTCACCTCCAAAATGTCTCTCCGAGCCAGCGCATGCGCTGGGCTCAGCGAGACCTAAAAAGCAATGGCTGTTGGATGCTGGTCGCACAATGTGCATTTTAAAAAGGGAGAAAGCTGTAAACTCGGGCATATTCACAAAGCTTGGTGTTAGCCTTCTTAGCTTTACGCCACACTACGCAACTTCTGAAACACAGGGCTGCACCATATTTACAAAAATACGGTGCAGCCTGCGTTTCCCCCTGCGCTGGCACTAATTTCAGCTGCCTAGCACCAACGCAGGTACCATTGAGCAAGGGTGCGTGCATTGTGGGGAATAATTCTTTATGTGTAGGAAGGTGTCCCTTCCTGCACATAAACAATCTTAAATGGTGATTTGTAACTTCTATGTGTGCTGCTTTGTGCAGCATACATAGAAGTTGCAACTCGTCATTTTTAGAATGATTGTTTATGTGCAGGAAGGGACACCTTCTTGTACATAAACAATCATACATGGCGTTTTGCTGTTTTTATGTGTGCTGCACAATGCAGCACAAATAAAAACAGCAAAAACGTGGAGAAATAAAGCATTTTTCCTTGTTGCGCCCAGTCAAGACCAGGTTTTCCCTGGTCTTAATTTTGGAGCTGCCCCATATTTACTCCACTTTTGCAAATATGGGACAGCATCAAAAGCAATGGGTGTTGCAGTGGAATGCGCACACCCATTGCCCACCCCTTTCACACTAAGTATAGTGTGAAAGGGTGTCTTATTTACAAGGCAACGTTAAGCCACATTAAGTGGCTTAACTCTGGATTTCTAAATAAGGTGAAGCCCATATCGCCACTACAATATAAAAAAAGCGACGTTCTGGTGGCGATAGGGGCTTGTAAATATGCCCCTCAGTTTCCCAAATTCACATGACGCCAAAATTCCAAGTTGTTTTCAAGTTCTAAAAGTAGCCATCTGTAGCCATTGTAGAAGCCATTGTAGAAGTCATATCTTGCGGATAGATGTTGTGAACACCTTAGAGTAATTGAAAATAAAATAATGTTTACTTGTTAGGTAATTGGTTAGGTACATTGCAAATCTACTGAAATGAATAGGCGTCCTATGATGCAGTTGGGCAGAGTGTGTTTAGGGCATATGACATCCTTGCTGCACTTCTGCATGATTTGCTATAACCACCCTCTATTCAGGCAGCTGAAAAACCTGGGAGAGGATGTGGCACTGTGGCCAGAGCTGCCGACTTTAGAGCTGGGGAACCAGGTTCGAGTCTCAGCATCAGCTCAACATCTTGTAAGAAAATCTCTTAATCTTCCTGTGCCTACTCGCACCAAATAAAACAAATGCTTAATTTAAATTCCATAAGAAGCAGAGTCACCAAGCTGTAGGTAACTAAAATAACAAAGAAGTTCAAGCGGATGGAAAAAAGTATTTTGATCTCTGGACACTGACATGAAGAAAAGGAGAACAACAGGAAATGGTATGCTACAACCAATTGAAACGGAGGAAAAGTAAGTGGTAAGCACACTAATGAAAACGCAGGGCAGAATGTAAGCCACTTTTAATGTATATATTAAATACAATAGATTTCACAGTGCAAGAGGGATGTGTGTGCTTTTTCGCATGTGTACGCACTTGTACGCACGTCACATGTGTACGAGCATGTGTCGCCCTTGACCCCGCTCTACTGTGCAACTTCTGGGCTTCATCGAGCATCTTCTGGGCAACAGACTCTATCAAGACTCCATCGGCGTTACTGTTCCCTTACTGACCCATAAACCAGGTCAGCACGACCGGTTTGTGGGGCGACCGATTGCTAGGCACCCAGCCAGCAACCATTTCCTCAGCCTATGACAATAGCGCGTCTCAGGCCTCATCCCCCAGACTCACCCAACACCTCCCCAGGCTACTTAATGCCGGCCGCTGGACAGCCGTGCCAGCAGCGTGCTGAAGGCATGCCATGGGCAAGCCCATCTGCGCCCGTCCACGTTCCGACCATTCCCAGAGCCAGAATCCTGGCCCACGACCTTCCACCACTACTCCAGCTCCGCTCTGCGAGGAATGGACCCAGGATACCTCAGCGCCCTTTACTGTACCCGCTCACTTAATGGCACCGAAGGAGCTTTCAACTGCCTCTACTGCCACTTCACCTGCAACTCCACTGAACCATGGGCTCCTACAAAAGCCACCGACCACCAGTCCAAACTACCAAGCATGCAACTCAACATCCGCCTCCTGACCAAGCACACCACCGTAACCCCACCCCTCACCGCCCACCACAGCTGGAACATCATCCCTGAATCGCAATGGATGATCGCCCTCAACACCATCACCCTCCACACATCCAACGACGTCAATCAAGCAGCCGGCCACCTATCTGAATGGATCACCACTAGCGCTGACTTCATTGCACCCATTAAAAACCCTCACCAACAGAAGAACCAACAAGCTCTTCAACTGGTTCACCCTCGAACTCAAAGAAGTAAAATGCAAATGTAAACCTCTGGAAAGATGCAGGTGCACCAGCAGAGACCCAGGCAACCAAACAGCCTTCAAAACGGCCCTCAAATCCTACTACCACACCATCAGACAAGCAATGAAAGCAGCATTCGCCACCTGCCACCCCGCTCCAGTCCACCAACCACACCAAGGAACTGTTCAACATCAACAGAGAATTATCTTCCCCAGACACTGTTGAAAACACCATCTAGCCCTCCAAGTCCCTCTGCCACTCACTCGCCGATCACATCAAGATTGCCAACATCTACAAAAACCTCCCAATCCACTTCCTGACCGACTGGACACCTCTCTGTACCGAAACCAGAACTTCCATCATGTCCTCCATCCACTCCAGATCTCCCACCGATCCCTGCCCCCTCCATGCCTTCAACCTCAGACACAAAGAAACCGGACCCCACTCACCAGCATCATCAACGCATCATTCAGCTCCACCACCTACCCGGAAACTTGGAAGCACGTCGAAGTGAAATCACTTCTGAGGAAGCTTACAGCGAACCCATCTGACCTCAAGAACTACTGCCCCATCTCGCTGTTCCCCTTCCCAGCCAAGGTACTGGAGAAAGCCTTTAAGAGTTGTAGGAAGCTGGCTTAGTATATGGTGTAAACGTATTTAAGTGAAGCACCCAGCACTAATCCAGATGACCCTCATGGTATTTTTAGTGGTCATAGACAAACATAGAAGGCTCTCTAAGTGGTAGCTGTGGAGAGCAGCCTTTAGGCTTAGTCTAGAAGGAGTGTTAAGCAGCTGGGTTTACCAGAATTAATCATATAGTGTAGGTTAAACAAAAAAGAACAAAACCATTTAGTTATAAAAATTGTTATATTTATTATACTCACTCACTAACACATTGGTATAGCTCCTACCCGGAGATATCAACACAATACACACAATAGTTCAACTGTAAACAGGTAAGTAAGCACAAATACACAATGGTCTCCACGGGGAGACCAAACCATGTACTAAAGTGGAATGCGAACTGCGACCGAAGTCTGGACTTGGACCAGAAGACTCAGAAGAGCTGGGTGCACAAGGAACAACCCAAGGTAAGTATCCAGGAACCCCACGGAGGTTGTGTGCAGAGTGGAAATACATCCACCTACTCAATGCTTGTCAATGGGAAAGTTGTGGTTGCTGTTTTCAACAAGAAGGACCTTTCCAAGTGGACCCTGAAGAAAACCCGTGGAAGACAGGTTGGAGAGTCACCCCACCCGAGGATACTCCAGGAACCAGGATACCTATACCAGGGAAGTCGGGTGCATAGGTGCGAAGTGATGTCTGAAACCGCCGTAGACCACAATGGAGGACTTCAGAAAAGATGTCACTGGTGAAGAGGGTGTAAGAGTTCAGTGGAATCCAAGGATGGATTCTTGAAGAAGAGCACCTGCAAGCAGAGGGGACAGTCTATGCCACTCAGAAGTGACCAGGAGGCACGAAAGACCACCAGAATGACCACCGATGACAAAAGATCAGCTGTGGGGACCAGGTGACGCTGTGGAAGACCAGGAGCAGTACACAAGCTGTCCCACGTCGGAAGACAAGAACCAGGGCACAAGCCTTGGCAGAAGCAACAGACGTGGTAAACAAAAAAAAGGGGCACGAAATGAAAGAGTGTCAGAGCAGGCCCGATCAAGCAGAGGAGCCAAATGAAGCCAAAGAAGACCCTCAAGAGGACCCACAGGCCGACGGCACAGAAGTGGCCAGAGGACCTCGAGCAGCTCACCAAAGATGCAAACCCACCGTGCAGAGGATGCAGCGAGGACAAAGTTCTTGGCAGGAGGAGATGCTGGAGGCTGGAGCTTCTTGTTGCCCAAAGACCTCTGGAGGACAGAGTCAACAATCCTTGCCAACAGGAAGTCGACGTGGTGCACAGAGATTCTGTTCCAGTGGTTACAACAAGGGATACTAGCCTAAAACTTGCTGAGAGGACAGGTCAGGCCTTGAGGGAGTTTCAGAATCAGCACCTGTGTTGCTGAGCCTTTTGGAGTCCGTAGGAAGTCATGAGCAGCACACCAGTCAACTTCGATGCAATGCCTGCAGATGCAGGGAAGTGACTCCTTCACTCCGAGGGAGATTCCTTTGGGTGTCCTTGATGCCCACAGGCCTGGAGAGGAACCTGGATGAAGCACAGGCATAGATGATGAATAAGACTTGCAGAACAGCGAGACCAGGAGCAGTAGGAGTCTTCCTTGATGCAGTCTTGGTTCTAGGTAAAGTCCATGGTGCCCAGACAGTCAAAGTTGAAGTGGTTTTGGGTTTGAATCTTGCCCAACAAGGAGCCACCCACAGGTAAACCCTTAAGTACCCTAGGGAAAGGGTTGGTACGATTCAAGGGTCCCTCCCAGAGGAGGGGCTGGACAGAGGGGAGGAGGACTCCCATGTCCTTTTGTGCAATTTCACCCCAGAGCAGGAGTCAAGGGCTCCCTGAACTGGTTCCAACTGGAGTATGCAAGGAAGGCACCAAATGTGCCCTTCAAAGCAGTCTGGTGGCGCTGGCAAGGGCCCCAACCCCAGCCAAATACACTAAGTCCAGTCTGGGAGGTGGTTACACTGTGACAGGAACCCTATTTTTCTACCTTCCCCTGCTCAAGCTCAGCTCAGTAACAGGAGAGCAGAATCGTGTCTGTGGTCGGCAGCAGCACCAGCTTGCTGTTAGACCTTGAAAGGCTGGTACCAGGAATACAGGGGGGCACCTTAGGGCAGCCCCCCAGTACATGGAATCCTACATCCAACACTGGAATCGGTGTTGGGGTAGGACTGCAACATGTTTGATACCAAACATGACCGGTATTGGTGCAGTCAATATATAGTTAGACATCTCGTAATTGACTTGATGTCCACTATACGTATTAAATGGCTGACCGCACTTACAAAGCCTGGACAATCGACTCCAGGTCTTGTAAGGGGTATCATGCTCATGCAGGGTACCGTCAAACTTATATGAAAGGTTCCCTTGTTGATCACTCTTATTGCTGCTATGCTTTGTTTAAACTATTCTTTTATGTAACTGACTTCGCTTTTTACTTTGTTTTTAACCAGATTAACTGTGGTTGCTGTTACTTTATTTTATGAAAATCTGTGTGTGTTATACTAAGTTCGTTCTTGCATTTGCACTTTGCGGGGCTGTTCTACCCGGGTGCCCATCTTGTTCGGCCACAAGCTCCCTCCGGGCAGCGCTCTAGTCGCTCCACGTACGTCGACCTACCTAATCTCTACTTAATGGGCAGAGTTCGGACGTGCAGCGCCTGAAAGGTTCCCTTGTTGATCACTCCTATTACTGCTATGCTTTGTTTTAACTATACTTTTATGTAACTGACTTCGCTTTTTACTTCGTTTTTAACCAGATTAACTGTGGTTGCTGTTACTTTATTTTATGCTAATCTGAGTGTGTTATACTCAATTTTATTTCTTGCATTTGCACTTTGTGGGGTTGTTCTCCCCGGGTGGCTATCTTGTTCGGCCACACACTCCCTCCGGGCAGTGCTCTAGACGCTGCACGCATGCCGACCTACCTAATCTCCACTTAATGGCCCCAGAACAGACGCTCGTTGGCGCGCCGACGGAGCGCCAAAGGCAAGCCCGTCTGTACCCGGACGGGACCCAGGGCCAGGACCCCTGGTCAAAATAGAGGGCCCAGTTTATGTTATTCCTCTAATCAGCTAATGGAATATCGTAACATATTGCCTCCTGAATGCACCTTAATTCACCCAGAGGATAGGGACTTTACTTGTTTATGCTGCAGCTTTTTTCTTCAAACAGGGTGTTGCAAAGATTCGAGTACGCTAATCACCACCCTCACTACACCACAGGTAGACCCCCCTTAGTTGTGGCTCCTTAGTCAAAAAGGAATTTACCTTTTTTAGCATTAATTACCTTTTGCTCCCTAAACATAAAGCGGATATTTTTGACCTTTTGGTTAGGGAAAAACCGGACGCAATGTTTCTTACCGAAACATGGCTGCACAGGAGCTCTGGTCCTAATATAGCAGCAGCTTTACCGCCTAATTATGCTATTATTAGAAAAGACAGGAACCGCAAGACAGGTGGGGGCATTGCTATAATTTATAAGAAGTCCTACCTGTGCAAATTTGAAGACCTGCTATTTACTAGCTGTGAGGCACCTTTTTTTAAGCTTGCCCTGACTCCTAAGTTTACCTTTTTAGGCATATTAGTGTATCGTCCGCCTGGGCCGTCTGGTCCATGGATCTCATCTTTTTCTGATTTAATAACCTCTTTTCTCATAAATGCCACCAACTTTTCCATCCTAGGTGACCTTAACTTACACTTGAATGATCCCGCATGTACGAATAGCCCTACTTTTGTCTCTGACCTGGCAGCTTTGAAAAATACACTCTGAAATTCCGGTCCCACTCATGTGGCCTGTCACCTACTGGACACTATTTTTTAAAATGTATTAAACATTCAATGCCTACCAGCTCTTCCCTTATGCTGAACTGATCACTTTGAGAACGGCTTTCGTGTTGAGATCTTAGTGAATTCACCAACAGCCACACTTAGTATTAGCAAATTTACTAGAAATTGGGGAAAATTGAATATTGATGCGCTTAATAGAACTTTGTCGTCTAACGCTCCTATTATCAACCAGGTGTTGGTCACTTCTTTGGGTTTTGTCCAAAAGTGGCTTTTAGATGCCATTGATATCTGTCTCTCTTCCTCAATTAAGAAGGTCAATAACCATCGCCCCCCTGCACCTTGGTTCACCGATAACTTAAAAATGGAGAAAACTAAATGCAAGGCTTTGAAAGACGCTGGAGGAGGAACTATGCGTCCGATACTAAACTTGCATATAAAAGGGCAAAAAAAGAATACCATACTCTTTGTAAGTCAGCTCGCGCTGAATATGTCTCTTTGACTATTTCAAGCACACCGAATTGCCCCAAGACATTATTTAAAATGGTCAAAGAGCTATCTGGCTCCGAAACTCAATCTATACCCTCGTCTTTGAATGGCCGGCAATGTGAAGACCTGGCCAAATTTTTCCTCCAAAAAGTGGAGAAAATATATTCTGAAATGAAGGGCAGGAAACAAGGTATTCCCCTTCAGCAAGCACCTACTTTTATCAAACTGCTAGAACCATCCTCCACAAAGATAATAAGAAATCTGAATCCACGGAAAAATTGGAAACCTGGTTTTTATTAGATATGAGCTCTTTTAAACGGCTCTTAGCTAGTATTAAATCTGGCTCACCTAGTGATCCTCTCCCGATCTCGGTGCTCCAGCAGCTTGAGTTGCCTTCACTCATGATAACCATGCAACTTTTGAACGCCTCCTTACAGGAAGTCATTCTTTACAAGCGCCAGACGGACGAGGACGTCTCACGTTGCTCTCGCAATTCTGGGCGATCGCTACGGCGGGGCCTTCCTTCAAGCAACCGGTATGATACATAGAGAATAAACAATAGAACAAAACGTTCTTCTAAATAAATGGATGGTGTGAGCGGACACCTCCATAAGTGGAATATGACTGCACTTCCTTGTTACCGGGCTGTCTGATGCTTTTCTGTCCTGATGAAGACCCGCAATAGATGCATACGAATCTGCACTACACCATAGGGTCGAAACATCGACGTTCTAAGTTCAATTTTGTCCTTGCAAAGCCACAACTTCAATAAGGAAATTGTATACTCTGCTGTGGTCTATGTATTTATCTTTTGGACTTTTGTACATAGTCTTGTTGTGTAAATATCTGTAATATATGTTACTTTATGTATAGCACCTTATCACCAAACACAATAAGTCACTAATTGTCTCACCACACTTGTTTTTGTGGACAGCCTTTTGCTATTATAATTGGTTCAAATAATTTAAAGAGTAAATAAAGAATTCATTGTACTTCTCCTCTTATTGATTAATATTGATGATGTGTTGTTATTGTGTTTTACTCTCATTGAATGACTAATGTAAAATTTGCAGAATGTATTAAGTACAAGAGAAACTCAGGTTTCATGATTCCCGACAGAACCACTTTTTTGTTTTGTCCTTACAGGAAGCAACGGTTCCCCCCGCGTGGAAACACACAATGGTACTTCCTCTCCTCAAGAAGGCTAATGCTGACCATGATCAGCTTTCAAACTTCCGGCCTATTTCATTGCTTCCAGCCGTCTCAAAGATTCTATAAAAGGCACATTAATTTACAGCTAACTCAATTTGTCGAGTCACAAATTTTTTACATCCATCTCAGTCGGGCTTTAGAGCCGGATTCTCGACTGAAAAGACTCTTTTTGGAGTCACAGAAAGGCTACAACATCTTTTAGATTCTGTAGACACGGTGGCTCTTCTACTACTTGATTTGAGCGCAGCTTTTGACACGGTGTCTCACGCAGTGTTAGTTAAAGCCTTACGATCTTTGGGTGTTACTGGGCCAGCACTCAACTGCTTATCTCTTTTCTTACTGACCGGACGTTCCAGGTTTTCTCCCCAATGACCAGTTCTGACACTCATTCCTCTCCCTATGGGGTACCCCAGGGTTCCATTCATAGGCCTTTATTATTTAACGTGTATGTCAGACCTCTGGCTGACATTGCAGAGGAGGCTGAGCTGTCCCTGTTCTCCTATGCTGACGACATCCAGATTATTTTCTCTCTGTCTACGAAGAGGGTGTATGAAACATCTGCTCTCCAGGTGGGTTTGAATAAAGTTGCTTCCCGGATGCATGCCAATTTTCTCAGACTCAATGGAGAGAAAACATAGGTTCTGATTCTGGGGAGGAATAAGGATCTTTGGGGTCCCCAACATTGGTCTACTGAAATGGGTGCTCCCCCTCAGCCCTCTTGCCAAGTTTGCAACTTAGGCTTCATCATTGATGATTTATTATCTATGAGACAGCAAGCTGTGAAGGTGGCTGCAACTTGTTTCACTATTCTAAAATGACTTGAAAAGATTATTTGGATGCTGCCCAGTCCTACCCAGAGAACCGTGGTCCAGGCTCTTGTCACCTCGAGACTAGACTACGGTAACATTCTTTATTTAGGGACTAACAAGGATGTGACACGCAAGCTTCAGGTGGTGCAGAATTCTGCCGCCAGACTGATTTGTCAGGTTCTCAGAGCTGCCTCTATCTCTGGCTCTCTGCGTGACCTTCATTGGCTCAGGGTAGAAAACCAAATCAAGATTAAAGCCCTGAGCTACAGGTTTAAAATCAAGTCTGGAGTGGCCCCCCATTACCTACAAGTTCTGGTCCACCCTTATTTGCCTCCACGCTCCATTCGCTCTGCCACCCAGTCCAAGTTTTCGGTCCCTAGAATCAGCCTGTCTCGCATGGTCGTTCGATCTTTTGCCTATTTAGCTCCCTCCTTATGGAACTCTCTTCCCGTACCGCAACACAACAAAACTGTCTACAAGATAAAGTAAAGGCCTAAAAACCTGGTTATTTAATCAATAATTCCTCCCCTCCTTCTGTTCCTTTCTGGCTAGCACCGGGAAACCTTTTTTGGGTAGCTGTTGCGCCTTATAAATCACATTAACATAACATAACCTAGCACCCTGCCTTCAGGACTGAAAGGCCTGCCTTAGGGGTGACTTATAGGTTTTATGTGCAGTGACCTCAGATATAAGGAAACTTATATCTGTCATAAGTGGTGCTAGCACCAACTCACACAGGCTTCAATGGCAGGCCTGTAGTCACAGATTGAATGGTCTCTCATGGGTGGCATTATACATGCTGCAGCCCATGGGAGACCCCTTGTGTACCTATGCCCTGAGTACCTTAGGACCATATACTAGGGACTTACATGGGTACCAAAGAACTTACCACTGTCAAATTTAGGGAGGAAGCACAGTGACTGGGGTCCTGGATAGCAGGAGCCCAGGCCGACTAGTCAGAAAATAAAAAGTGGGGGTACCCATGAAAGCTGATCCTACTTTCCTACAACAGCCAACTCACAGACTACCTGGAATCCAACCACCTGCACGAACCCTCCCAATCCAGTTTCCCCCAGAGCTACAGCTCAGAAACCACCCTTATAGCTGCCATGGATGACGTAAGAGCCATCCTTGACCACGGCAAGTCAGCAGCCCTGAGCCTCCTTAACCTGTCAGCGGCCTTCGACACCGTCTCCCACCACCTCCTCATTCAAAGACTTTACCACATTGGCATCTACAGCAACACCCTTAAGCTTCTATTCTGTACTCTCAAAGGATGCACTCAGAGAACCCACTCCAACATACACCTCCGACCCCAAGAGCATCATCTGCAGCATACCCCAGGGCTCCTTACTCAGTTCAATGTCTACATGACTCCACTGGCACTCATCGCTCACAGCCACGGCCTCAACATCATCTCCTACGCCGACAACACACAGCTCATACTCTCCCTCAACGAACACACAGACACTACCAGAGCAAACTTCCAGAATGCCATGACCGACATCGACAACTAGATGAGAGCCAACTGCCTCAAACAACACCAAAAAGAACAAAGCTCTCTTCTTTGGAAGACTCCCTCACCGTGGGACGACTCCTGGTGGCCCTCCGCCTCAGACGAGTACTCACTCTCACCACCCACACCCTCAACCTCCGAACCTCAGAATCATCCTTGACAGTGAACTCTCCATGAGACATCAGATCAACTCAGATGCCGCCACCTGGTTCAACACCCTCAGAATGCTATGGAAAGTCTTCCGATGGATCCCAACCAACACCAGAAGAACTGTCACTCAAGCCCCTATCACTAGCCGACTTGACTATGGGAACGCCCTCTAAGCCGGACCACACCCCTTCTCCTCGAGTGTCTCCAAACAATCCAGAACACAGCACCAAGAATCATCCTGGACCTGCCCAGACAAGCCCACATCATCCCTCACCTTCGTAAACTGTACTGGCTCCCGGTCAAGCAGAGATGCCACGTCAAGCTGCTTCCGCATGCCTACAAAGCCCTCCACAACATGGGACCAGAATACCTGAACAAACCACTTGACCTTCAACCAGCCCACCAGACATGTGTGGTCTGCTGCCCTGGCCCTTGAAGGACACTCCTTCTCCCACCTCACAGCCAAAGATTGGAACAACCTCCCCATCCACCTCTGAACATGTAACTCCCTCGCACACTTCAGGAGTAGAATCAAAACCTGGCTGTTCGTGTAGCTCCACCTCGCACAAGCATCTGGATACCCCTCGGGGTGATTACCACGCTATACAAGTTTCTGATTGATTGATATGTGAGCATGTGCTTCTGTGCATGTGTCTGTGCTTGTCTGCATTTGCGTGTGCACTTGTATGAATGTGTGCATGCTTGTACACCTCTGAGTGTGTGTCATTCTACATGTATGCATGCTTATATGCATTTACATGTGTGTGTGTGCTTCTACGCATCTGTGCATGCTTATATGCATTTGTATGTGTGTGTGTGCTTCTACGCATGTGTGCATGTTTGTACACATTTGTGTGTGTGTGTATGTGTGAGAAATGGGCAAGCACTTTCAATGTGCAGGAGCCTTTTGGAGGGCCTCCTATACACTGAAGCTGAAATCAGAAAACTGAGGTTTTGGTTCTTGACCGTCTTCCATAATTTTGTTGTGAGCATTGAGGTGTAAGCAGCACTCTACCTCTACCAGAAGTGACAGCATGCAATGTAGATTTCCTGTTTGATTCAGCCATTTCTCTATCAGGAATATGTCAGAATATCTACTGACAGGCAAGGTGCAGTATATGCGAAGATAGGACATACACTGGTGTGTGTGACGTCCTGATAGTGAAATACTGTGTATTTTGTTTTTCACTATTGCAAGGCTAACTGTTCCATAGGCTAACATGGGAGATGCTTTGTAACACCTTACAAATATAACTTTCCATTCAGACAGGATAGAGAAATGGGGTTTGGGCTCTCTAAACTCAGAATTTAATAACACGTCTTTTAGCAAAGATGGTTTTTAAATTGTGTGGTTGAAAATGCCAATTTTAGAAAGTGGGCATTTTCTTGCTTAGCCATCCTATGTGCCTCTGCTGGGTTGTGTAATGACTGTCTGGTTTTGGAGTGACAGGGGCTGGGGATGTGCATTCACTGCAGAAAGCCACTGGGGAGGTTGAGGTGTGTACTGCCTTTCCTGGGTGATGCAGAACTGAGCTGAATAGACCTGGGCTGCATTTGGAGTAGTGGGAGGAGTTTTCCTTGCACCTGAATAGGCCCTGTCTCCTGTGCACAATGCTGTCTCCACCCCCTGCCAAGAAGCTGGACCAGAGAGGACACAACTGGTTTGGACTAAGCTGAGAGACTTTTTGCCTCAAGAGAACAAAGGGAAATGTGGTATAAATATTGGGGTCCAGACCCCAGGACTTTAGATCTCTTTCATATCAAGGAATCTGGCAAGAAGAAGAGCTGGAGAAGCTCTGAGGAGGAACTACCACTTTGCTGTATTGGCCTGTAGTGGTGGCTTCTGTCTTGGGCAGAGAAAGGGCTGGACTGAACTTTCTGCAACTTCTTAGTTTGAGTTTCTTCAAGGGTTTGAGGTAGAGCTTGCCCCCTGATTAAGAAGTCTCAGGAACAGCTAAGACTTCAATTTCATCTGCTACTAGTACTGGGAACTGTGTGATTTGTGCTGCAAGAGAAGAAAAACAACTTGACTCCGTGTCCTGAAGGCACCTCAGAGGGCACCACCGCATTTCACACCGCAACCCTGGTCTCACCGATGATGACGCCGATGCCGCCACCGAGCCACTACTTGCACTGTGACCTGTGGGCACCGCACTTAGCACTGCTTTGCTTCACATCTCCGCCCTAGTATCACCTCTGCCGCCGCTCCATACCGACATCGATGCCGCTGCTAACACAATGGTTTGAGGGCACCACTCATAACTTACACAACTCACCACCCCATCCGACACTGCAACCTTGGCCTACCGATGCCAGAGCCATCGACACTGGTTCGTTCGCCGATGACATCGCTTTAGCAACAACAACACCACTGCTTGCACCATGACTTGCCAGCACCGCACCACTTCGCATTGCAGTCCTGGTCTGATTGAAGATGCTGGACGGCCGTCACCGAGCCGCTGTCTACGTTGCACCCCACACAGCTGTACTTCGCACCGCATCCCTGATGCCCGCTGATGTTGGGGCTCCCGAATTCAGCTGCACGGAGTCTAATGCGTGTTACTTCAAGGGCCCAACAACTCCTGCACCGACCTCTGGAAGCAACACCTGCCAACGCTGGCTCTTTGTAGCTCACCGCAAGGTCCCAGATGACCTACCTTTCTAAAGGTACTGTTTTACGGGTCTTCCTGACACCATAGCTGGCCCGCGACACCGTAGTCAGCCAGAACTGTTTGGATTTCTTGTTCACAATGCCGTGATTGCCCCGGATGGAGTTATCAACTTCAAAGAACTGTATTTTAAGTCTATTTTTGCTTATTGGCATTTCTAACACCTGTATGATGTTTTTTAAAATCATTTTTGGTCCAGTTTTGTACAGATAAAATTGGATATTTTTCTAAAACTGGTGTGGTGTCCTTTTGTATTGTTTTCACTGTATTACTGTTGGTTATCTGCAAATGCTTTACACACTGCCTCTGATGTGAGCCTGACTCCTCGTGCCACTCTACCAAGGGGGTGAGAAGGTAATATTTTAGAAGTGTATTCCCCTTATCCTGACCAGGAAGAAGGGTCCCTACTTGGACAGGGTAACAACCTGCCAACTAGAGACCCCAATTTCTAACACTCTGCATTGATGAGATCCTTAAAATGGAGTCGAAGGAGTAAGATTATGCTCCCTAGATTTGTGGCCAAATTGTATCTGTTGCAGGATATGCAGAAAGATTTTCTGGATTCAATCCTTAGTGATTCTTTTGTAGCTAGTTTGGTGGGGAGTACATCCTTGGCAGAGGATGATGTGGACAAAAAGATTGATGCTTCCCTGCCTAAAGTATATTTAGGTTTGCATCTGGCTCTGCTGGCTGGGATATATGGCACACGTGTGACTCAGTCTCTGATATCAAACATTAAGTCATTATACAGGTCTATGGATGATGCATTTGATTGTTCAGGGTTGTTAAGGCAAATTGAACGTCAGGTGGAGTGCATGCCAGATGTTTCCTTTGATGTGGTGAGGGCATCTGCCTTGTTCTAATGGGCTTGTGTTGAAGCTCGTCGGAACGTGGTATTGAAGGACTGGAGTACTGATCCAGCTCATAAGGCGTCAGCCCTCAGGTTACCTTTCCAGGGTAATCAGTTATTTGGGGTGGAGCTGGAGGATATGCTCCAGAAGGTATTTAAACAAAAGAAACATACTTCCTCCTTGAAACATGATTCCTTTGAAAAGCAACTGGTGAAACCCAAGTCTCCATTTCATCAGCCCTCTCAGAGGCAGTATCCGCAGTCTCAGGGCCTTTTTCAGGCCTGTAGGGGTCATGACAAGAAAGCAAAATCTCCCGCAAAACCTTGTACCTGACTATATTGTGGTCCAGTCAGAGGTCAATCCAGCGGTTTCTACCGGCTTGGGTGGCCTCTACTTCCCACACCTGGGTGTTGGATATCCTGAGAGAGGGGTACAAGATAGAATTTGTGGAACTGCTACATCAATCAGGAGTCCTTCTATTGCTGGGGCCATCCGGGAAGGAGAAAAGGTTGGAGCTGGCTCAGGGCATCTCCTTGCTTCTGCAGAAGGAGGCAATTCTAGAAATTCCACAGATGGAGAGAGGCAAGGGTTTCTATTCTCTCATCCTTCTTGTGGCAAAGCTCACAGCAGGTTTTAGGACTGTGTTGGAACTGAAGCCTCTCAATAAGTTTGTTCAGTCCCTGCCACTCAAAATGGAAACTCTGCAGAGAGTGATTTCATTGGTGATCAAGGGTTATCTGATGTGCACCTTGGATCTTCAGGATGCATACTGCCATGTGCCGATTCACCCTCAGTTCCAGCAGTATCTGAGATTTTATGTACAGGAGACACATTATCAGTTCAGGGTACTCCTGTTCTGCCTTGAGTCGCCTCCCAGGATCTTCACAAAGGTGGAGGCTTTATTGGTGGCGTCAATATATCTGTTGAATATTCACCTGTATACCTACATGGACGATTGGCTCATCCATGCTCCCTCTGAGCAGTAGCATCTTCACGATCTGGCCTTGATCTACTCAATGTTGCAAGCTCATGAGTTTCTGCTCAATCAGGGGAAATGTCAAATGGTGCTGTCCGGAGATCTAACTTTTATAGGGGGGAACGTTCCATACCGATCTGAACAGGGTGTTCCTTCCTGCTCTCAGGGCTACGCTCTTGAGGTCTCTGGCCTTAACGGCAATGGGTTGCCTATCCCTGCTGGTCAGTCAATGGTTGAGACTACTGGGACACATGGCAGCGACTGTTTACAGTTCCTTGGGTCATTTTTATCTTTGACCTCTGTGGTTTCCTCTTCATTCATTTTGGGACCCAAAGTCAGGGGACTTCGGCTGTGTGGTATCTTTGACTGCAGAGTGTATTGAGGTTCTGAGTTGGTGAACTCTCTCCAAAAGCATGGGGTTGCAACCAGATCCTTCATTGGTCCTCGCAATGGATGCCAGTTTCTTTGGTTGGGGGCACTCTAGGGACGGGTCACTGCAGGCACGATGGTCTCTGCTGGAGAGCGGCGCTCTTCTGATTGCGGAGAACTGATGGCTGTATACTGAGTTGTGAAGGGGTTCAAACTCCTTCCGGCGGGTCACAACCTGCTTGTCCGTTCAGACAACCAGGTTACAGGGACCTATCTGAATTATCGGGGGGGGGGGTCCGTTCAGTTCCCTGAATGCTGTGGCTTCTCTCATTTTCAGTAGGGAGAGGTTCATTTACAGTCTCTGGTGGCGGTTCACAGCAGTGGCGAGGAAAATGGGGTGGCGGACTCTCTTCTTTCCTTCTTCCCCGGAGATGTCTCTGACAAGGGAGGTCTTTCTTCGGCTGTGTGAGAGGTTTGGTTCCTGGCTCTATGCGCAAGTGCCCCGGTATTGTTCCTGCAGCCTGCAGGAGTGGTCCTGTGGAGTGGCTGCATCGACCCTCCTATGGCCAGATTACATGTTGCTTGCTTTCCCTCTGATTCCGCTTATTACAAAGTTCCTGGCAAGTCTGTTGGGAGGAACGAGAATAGTGGTGATGGTGGTTCTGTTTTGGCCCCAGTGCTCGTGATTCCCCAGGCTCAAGTTTCTGGCAATTCAGGTTCCATGGATGAGTCTGTGTTCTCCCTCTTCTTTGAGATCATCTCCATTCCTGCCTCTACCAAGGCTGCATCTCTCGGTTTGGGAGCAGAGAGGCGAGGTTTGCAGAATAAGTGTCTGCCCAGACATTTAGCTGTTGGTATCCATCAGTCCCTAAAGCTTTCTTCTTTGAAGTCAAGAGGCATTAGGGTAGTTTTCAGCATTGTTGTAAACCTCTCCTGCTATCCGCTCTTGACTGTAATCTGAATGAGGTCCTACAGTTTCTCTCTAAAGGCTTTGAGAAGTGTTTGGCTGTTTCTAATGTGTGGGCCCAATGGGCAGTCATTAAGGCTTATAGGTCTCCTTAGGGAAATTTGATTGATGTGGAGGGTTTGGTGGCACAGTTGTTGTGCACTTTTTCACTTTCTCACCCTTTGGTAAAGCCTTTGTGGGATTTACCTTTGGTTTTGAAAGCTCCTTTTCTGCTCCTTTTGAACCTTTGGAAGTGGTCAACATTAAGTTTGTGACTTTTTAGGTCATATTTTTGGTGGCCATAACCTCTGTCAGGCACATTGGGGAATTGGGTGCCTTGCGGAGCAGAGAATCTTTTTGACATTTTCAGATGATTGGGTCATTCTTTGTCTGGATTCCTCTTTTGTGCCGAAGGTGATGTTACAATTTGACATGAATCAAACAGTGATTCTTCCGGCTCTGTGTGCCGAGTCAGGTTATTCTAGGGAGAACCATTGGTCTTTGTTGGACGTGAAAAGGGTGCTGTTGGTCTATCTAGAATGGATGAAGTCTTTTAGAAAGATGGACACTTTGTTTGTGGCTTTCGGTGCTTCTTCCTTTTGTTCTCTTTTGGTTTCTTTATTAGTCTTCTAAAGCGCAAACTTAGCCCAGAAGCGTCAAGGCACTGCAGGAGGGACTGTTAGACAGAAATAGAAGTTAGGCTCAGACTGATGTACCTGTAAAGAGCCAGGTTTTCAGAGCCTTGCGCAAGAGAGAGTGAGACACTTGTCCAGAAATATCAACAGGGAGGGAATTCCAGAGCCTAGCAGCGGCGATGGAGAAGGCTCTGCCTCCCCATCTAGCTCTCTTAAACTTGGGGACTGCCAGCAGATTTTTACTGGCTGATCTAAGCTGTTTAGTGGGAACATGGCACCTGAAAAGCCCTTTAATGCCATCTGAACCTAGGTCATAGAAGGCCTTGTGTGTAACACAGAGAGCCTTGAACAGACATGGCTTCCTCTTTGTCCATCAGTAGGTGGATCAAGCAGTTGATTTCTCTTGCACACTTCTTGTTGGGATCTCCTCCTCCTGCGGGGGTTCAGTGACATTCCACTCATGGGGTTGCTTCTACCTGGATGGTCCGTTTCTGAAATTTGCAGTGTAGCTAAATGGGTATCCTCTATTACCTCGGTCAAGCAACACGGGTTGCAAAATGTTTTGTGTGATGTTAACAATTTTGGTTTGGGTATTTTACATGCAGTTGTTTTGTAAAAGGTGCTCTATTGCCTGTATGAATACGTTGCTATGGAGTGCTGCAATGGTTGTATTTGTGTTCTTTTGTGATTTCTACTTCCCTATGAATGCGGGACTGATTAACTTGGGTATGCTCACTTGTAGTGAATGTGACGAGCACAAGGGAAACCTGGGGGTAATGTCATATTACTTACCGGTAATCTTCATTATTCTTGGTCCTGTTGTACTTGTCCAATTCATTACGGCCCCTTCCCTCCCAAACAGCAGGCCTTCATTTGTTGGGGGCTTGGTAGCTCAGGAGAAATGCTGGGTCAGTAATGCTTAAGTAAAGTGTCCCCCAATGGGAGCGGGTAGGGCAGTGTATACCAGTATTCCTCAGATTTTTTTATCTTCTGTCTGATGAGATAGTAAATCCCACTTGTTTTGAATGGGATGAGAACAACAGTACAAGGAATAGTGAAGATTACTGGTAAGTAATAGGACATTACTCTCTATCAGTGGCCGGGTACAGGTGTGGAGAGTCATTTTATTTCCCCATCCAAAGTCACCACACAGGGCAGGACCTTTAAATGTAGACCACCTCTATGGTGCTGTTTCTGTAACAAGAAGATGTTCTGGGTCAAGCAGAATGATCCTGCTTTGCAATAGACACACCTCAAGGACAGCGAGGTTAGTCTCCATTCTTAATGTGCGGACATTGAAATAGGGCTTAAATATTTGGGGCCTCATTTATGAGAAGTGACGCATCGCTGCGTGAAAGCAGCGATGCGTCACTTCTCAGTCCGCCATCCTTGCGACACCAATGATGCGTCATATTTATAATATGACGCATCATGTCGCAAGGAAGGACAGTCGGCGCAAAAAGTGGCGCATTGCTGGAGTTGTGTCGGAAGCCTGAAGCAACTCCAGCAATGTTCCTTTCACATGGGGCAAGCCCCATGTGAAAGGGCCTGTGTCACCCTTACGCTTGCCATGAGGCAGGCATAAGGTTTTGACGCATTGGCGTCCTAGTAGTGGCGCAGCGAAATCTCATAGATTTCACTGCACCACTCCTACGACCCTTTCTTGTTGCGGTACGCCCACCCTGCATACATTATACCTGGCGCAGGTATAATGTAGCGCAGGGGTTTACGAAGTGACACATCTTCCTAGATGCGTCACTTCGTAAATATGGCGCAACATGGCGCATGTTTTACGCCACTGGTGCGTCACAAAAAGTGACGCATCGGTGGCACAAAAGTGACGCAGGGGCTCATATATGACCCCCTTGGTATCCTTCAGTAAAACTGAATTGTGGTCCTTTCTTTCTGCCCACAAATGGCACAAAGTTATATCTCCTGTTTGGCCATTGTTCATGTAATGTGCCTGCACATGTTCAGTCTGAAGCATTTAAGTTAAAGAATGGCATTTAAAATGTGTTAATGAAATCAGTATTTAGTCTCCTTTGAGCAAACAGCAAGAATTCTCTGCTATCCAGGTGTTGCAAAGTAAGAGAAAAAGGATCACATCAAATTTTAGCAAATGTGCTAACCTCAAAAAACATATGGGAATAAAAACTACGACTATTTGCAAAACGTTCACTTCTTCCTTTAACTGCCTCCTGCAAAACTCCAGACTAGCCTCAAGCCATAGCCTGGAGATGTCTGGAAAAATCAACAATGTCATCCACTTATTTCTCATCTAAACTTGGCAGAATAATTCAGAATCAGCCACTGATTAACCTCCTTTTCTCACCCGATTACTCCATCATATGCCTTGATTGAAAAGAAAACCCTAGAGAAGGGTTAGGCATTGTTCACAAAGCTCTTGCAATGCAACACCCTAAAAAATAACTGTTGGACTTGGCCCTCTATTCAGTGTCACCCCGAAAGTGTTTGCCTTCACTCCTCCTGTTTTCTGAACTCATTTTGTTGGCTGTTAGGACTATGTTCACTTTATCACTGCTAACCAGTGCTAAAGGGCTTGTGTTCACTCGCTAAAACTTGGTAAAATTAGCTTTCACCCAATTGACATATTAATTTACCTATAAGTCCTAATAAATTGGTAGTGCATATACTCAGGATTTGTACATTGAATGCTACTAGTGGGCCTGCAGCACTTATTGTGCCACCCACTTAAGTAGCCCTTTAAACATGTCTCAAGCTTGCCATTGCAGCCTATGGGTAGTGTTAAAGTGTAATTTTAACCTGGCAAAACAAACCTTTTGCAAGGCCTAAACCTTCCTTCATAATACATTTAAGTCATCCCTAAGGTAGGCTGTAAACAGTTCAGAGGGCTGGATGCGATGTATTTAAAAAGTTGGACATATACATTTAAGTTTTACATTTCCTGGTAGTGAAAAACTCTTAAATTCATTTTTCTCTACTGCAAGGCCCACTTCTTCCATAGTATACCATTGGGTTACCTTATTAACTTTAATAAGTGATAATATTTGTTCAAGGTAGAAATATCATGTTTCATGTCTAAGGTATTGAAATATAAAATCCTCTATAATGGTGAGGTTAGATTTCAAATCACAATCCTGAAAATGCCACTTTCAGAACATTCAAGGGATTTATTCTTCAACTTAATTTTATGTTTTTATAGAGATCATCACCAGTAAGCTCTAACTAGTAGCTTACATTGTATCATTCACAAAAATTAATCACTTATTTCAACAGATCAATGAAGAACTGTAAAGGAACAAAACACAAGACGGGCGTATACTTCTTTAGAATACAAATTTATGTTGAAAAAATATATTTGGGGGGTACATAAAATGTTATACATAAAAACACATAGTGACCGAGATTCATAAATTTCTTGTTGCCACTAATCTCTCATTGTCACTAATGTGGTCACCCATTTCAAACAACGTCTACATAAAGAAATTATAATGCATCAATCAATCAAAGAATTTTATTTCGATCATTGTAGATCATAAAAGTACACCTAAAACAACACACTTACAAATACAGATACAAATAAGACATAACATTGTAAATAATCGTTCGCAATCTAGAGTGAGCCTCCTTGTACTTTCTTTCTCCCAGGTTTCTGCATAGTGGGGCTATCCATTTTGGATCAGGATTGACAGTACAAGGGACAGAAGAATAAAACATGCTTGAGTGACTCAGGTACCCCTTGGCAACATGGACAATTTCCTTCAACCCTGTCTCCTGATTTGCCCCATTTTCCTTTAAAATTATTTACAGGTAGGCTGCCATAGCTAAACTGCAGGTATAGTTTCCTTGCTAGCGGGGGTTCAATTTCATCTATCGTGGCCTCAAACACCGAAAGTGATCCCTTACAGTTCATTATTAAATCATTGTCAGCAATCCCCCAGTATGCAGCTTTAATACTGAGTTTACTAATCTGACTAAGGGTTTCTGGTTGACTACAATAAACATCTAATCCTCATTTTTGTAACAATTCCTTAGCTGTACGCAACCAGGGAATCTTGTCCACAGAGGTTGGTGTCATTAATTCACGAAGACCCAGCCTGTAGGACTCAAGTGCTGCGGTGGACCCATAGCAGGTGCCAAAACATGAGTATTCTAAGAGCAAATTTATGGGTAATTGTTTTCTGGCCTAGATCTAAATAAAGTGAGATCAGTTGGGTTGACAGGGATCTGAAAATATTTTGTTCAATTATTGAGAGATCGCTACAATTTGAACAGCCCCACAACTCCGCCCAATATAAAGCTGCACCTAAGGCTTTGACATCATAGATCTATAGCGCCGGTGCCATCTTTCTAGATATTGTTTTCCTATAAATTTTCACTATGTTCACTGTTTGATGAATCAGGGATAGCTGCACTCATTCCATTTGTGGGACCCAACTCATGTTCTGTGTGAGTTTTGTACCAAAATAATCAAACTCTCTCACTAGTTCTAGGCTGGTGCCACCCACATACAGATGCTTCTTGCGTTTGGTTCTAAGGCTTGCTGAAAACAACATACATTTTGTTTTGGAGCTATTTAGCTCCAAGAAGAATGCCTGAAAATCATTTAACAGCTGTTGGATCCCCTGCAGTGACTTTGAAAAGAGTAGGGTGTCATCTGCAAAAAGGAGGGCAGGGACCCGTTGCTCTTCTATTTTTGGAGCGTCACAACCATCCCTGCTCAGAAAACAGATGACACCGTTGATGAACAGGGTGAACAGTGTAGGCGCCAATACACACCCCTGTCTAACTCTTTTATCAGTGTGAATCACCTCTGTTAGAGCCCCATTATCTCCCCACCTCACGTGTGCCATAAGGAAATTATAGTGTATCATACAGAAAACAATTCCAATAATGAAAATGAGTGAAATTGTTGACGTTTTGGTCTATGTGATGAATGTATCTGCTAGACCATCTTCAGGATGGTGATTTCATATGGTGAATGACCCTCAGATAGATATATAGATGACTATGAAAATTAATTATGGGTTGATGCTGACCATTAGTGTAGCTGATTAATCGATGGAGCAGTGCCCGTATCTGCACACTTGATGAAGTGACTGACCACGTTATTCTAATTTCACTTTTGGTAGATCGCTGGAGGAACGACTGCCACTCTGTCTGTTACCTTCGAGACGACCTCAATGGATCAGACTTCAACCAATAATTAATTTTCCCTGGGCGTGGGTTGTTGTACGTGGAATTTGAGCGTTTGAAACCTATCAGAGGTGATTGTCTGGTCGTTTCGCGGACAGACAGTTGCCAGTTGAGGTCGACAACTTCGAGAGACGTGGATGGACAGTCAGAGAAGTAACTTGTTTGGGACAAACGGTTATTTCAGCATGTGAATGGGACGAATGCAAGGGTGAGACGTGAATTGTGAAGGAGGGGAACTGATGCGAGCGGAGGAAAAGTGACGTCAGAAGGTGCCGCGGTGCGATAGGTCGGTTGCTGGGAGTCGCACTGCTATTGGTGGAATTGACATCAGGAAGTGAACGAAAACATTGTGTGCGAGCGAAAAATCTGTGCATCATGAAATGTTTTAAGGTTTTCCGAGAATTATGTAGCGGTGACAAACATGTGGGTACTCGTGGGGGAGAAGAAGCCCCTCCCGAGGATACTTTGGCGCATTATATGGCAAGAAATGTGGGGTTGCATACCATAATTTGGCTTGAAAATTGGCATAAAATGGCCCAAGGTGACGGAGAATTGGCTTTCCCACGATATGGTTCCTTCAGGTTGTAAGTGTTGTATCAGTTGAAATCTGTAATGGCGGCACTACGACCTTTGCCGAGACCAACTCAGTTTGAGGCGTTGCATGCATGGATTAGAGCAGCGCATGATAGGAAAAGAGATCGAAATCAGGAAAGGGTGAAGAAGTCAATTAAGGCATTTCAGGATGCGAGGTGGGATGCAGAAGAGAAAAGGTGGAGAGTGCAAACAATAGAGGGAGACAGGTTGTATCCATTATTGGTAAAGACTGATGGCTCGAAGATAAAAGTGCAGATGATGATGACAGTGATACAGATGACAGCTTACTAGAAAGGTTGTTGTCTGAGAGACCACCTCCATACAATCCAGATTCCTATGAAGGGAAATCAGCTCCAGCAGAAGGGACTAGTGGATCACAGACTCAGTCAGAGGTGAGAGTAGAAGGGAAAATCTCGACAGGAACTGAGGGCATGAAAAATCAGTCTGTAGCAAGTACTGAGGTTGGGAGAGGTGTGAGGTTACCGGATGCTCTAAAGGTACCGATTACCATTGGACCGATTGTTTCAGTTTACGACCCAGATCAAGAGAAGGTTGGGAACTCGGTGCTGTCAGTTGTAGGAGCGAGGAGTGTGGTCGAGGGAAATGGATCCGTGAGTGGAATGGAGCAGACTCCAAAACCTATAGAATGGAGTACGCCATTGCCAGCTACAGCAGACTTCTCTAGGGGACAGGAGGAAGCGAGGCCAGTGAGGCCGAGGCCTTTGGCCGAGTCAAGATCAGACTTGCAGATGTGGCCACCGCCAGTGAGAAATCAGAATCAGAGTGAGAGGACTGTAGAAAGTGAACGAGGCACTGTAGTGAATCGTTCTGTTCCCATCAGCATGTCAGAAGAGAGTAGATCTCAGGAACGGAAATGTGATTATGATGAATGGAATGGAGCAACTTGTCGAGAAATATTGAAGGGAGCTCTGAAAGGAAGAATGTTGGATGTTGTAAGGTTGAAGGCAGAAGTAGATGAGATAATAAGTGGAAATTTGCCTCTTGAAAGAACGTACATGTACGAACAAGACGAGTTACTGTTTGTAGCGAAGGATGTGACTCGCAAAGCAAGAACTGCACATGAGAAGTTGTCAGATTTAGCTAAGAAGTATGATGTGGACCTGTCTCAAACGAAATCATTACAGGGAAGCCATAGGTTGCAGTACAGCGACCAAGAGTTGGAAGAGAAGAGATTCATGGGATTGAGGATCCATATTAAGGATTTGATTGTAGCAATGCATGCATGGATCATGCTTGACAAGTAGGAAGAAAGGTGGTCCAAGAAGAAGTGTTCTAGAAGAACAATAGGAGAGACGCCACCTCCAGGTGGAGGGATGAAGGAGGTAGGGAATTTCCCCTTACAAGAGGTACAGAATGGGGGATATATGCATGTGCCTTGGAGTAGGGGTGATTTGGCTGCATTTACGAATGATTTTCCCCGTTTGAGGGAGAAGCCTGTGGAGTGGTATAAGCAGGTTGATCGGTTTCTTAAAATCTTGAAGGTGTTGTGGGACGACTTGAATACATTGTTTGACATGGTGGTTCCAAGTGACCTATGGTCGGCATGCAAAATCGCAGTTGAATGGCCAACTTCAGAGCCTGACAGGGATCCTATCTCGAATGGTCCGTCACCCATAGTCATGAAGAAGTTTGAGCAGGTGATTGCGTGGCTGAGGTCGAAAATTTCACCTCAGGATATTTATTGGGTCAAAATAGATCGGACAGTGCAAGAGCCAAAGGAGACAGTGCATGAGTTTAATGAAAGACTCTTGCAGGCCTTTAAGCAGTACAGTGGATTAGATGTATTGGATACAAAAGACATGGGACAACTTGTTTCGAAGTTTGTGTTGGGATTGAGGCCAGAGGTTAGTCTTATGATACAGCAGCATTTGATTTGTTGGCAGAATAAGCCTGTAGATGAAATCTTACGGTACGCCAGGTACTGTAGTGATGAGATAGAATCGAAGCACAGGAAGCTGAAAGACAAATTGATGCTTGTTCAGATGCAAACGGCTCAGGGACAGCCTAGTGGAGGGACGTTAGGAAGGAAGAAGGGAAATAACCAAGGAGGAAATCAGAATGTCCAAGGTCAGGGAAGACCAAAGTCAGATGATCCTAAGACAGGGATGGATGTGGCGACATTGAAAAAGACCACTGCGTGTCATCTTTGTCACCAGGTGGGACATTGGAAACGCGAGTGTCCCTTGAACCTGATGAATAAGGTGCGGCAGGAAGTGGAGATAGTTCAGATACCTGTTTCTAAAATGGTTCCCACTGTAACTAGACATAGGATGGTGAAAGGGGGGACAAATAGTCCGCATGTGGAAGTTCCTCAGCCACCTAGGGTTCAAAATGTTCAGCAAGGAGTTCGAACTTACCAGCAGATGCCCTTGTTTGAAGGATGTGAGGAGTTCGGTCCAGATCTGTTGGCATGACGGTGCCTGAGAGGGGAGGAAGACTGCACGCTTGGAGCAGTCTTAGAGGTAGACCAGAGGGGACCATTTGTGGAAGCAGACATTGATGGTCACCCTACCACCTTTTTGGTTGACACTGGTGCTACCCGGTCTACTGTAAGATCAGCAGTAGTCCCTAACCTACCCCTCTTGAGACAATCGATCCAAGTTGTTGGTGTAGCAAATAAGAAACTGACTAGCCCGCTGACAGAGCCAATTCCGGTAAGAATAGGAACCTTCAAAGATCGACACCAGTTCGTGGTGTGCGACTCGAGTCCAGTTTGCCTGTTAGGAAGAGATCTGTTGTGCAAGCTGAATTGCACCATCTGTTGCACACCAAAGGGTATTGAAGTATAGACAAAGGATGATGATGCGACCTTTAAGGTTGCAAATCAGCGCATGTGTATAGAAATGTACCCGGCGCTGACAGTGGAGGAGCTTCCACTTGATTTGAGGGATTCTGTGTCAATTGATGTGTGGGACCTGAGTGGAGAAGAGATCGGATTGGTCAAAGGTGTAGATCCCGTGAGGATACAGGTCAAGCTGAATGTAGAATTCCCTAGGACGCCACAGTACAATTTGTCACCTGAGACAATTGCAGGGATCAAACCGGTAATTGAGTCTATGATCAAGCAGGGAATTCTGAAAGAGCTCATGGGTAGCCCATGTAATTCACCTATCATGGGACTACATTAACCGAGTGGGAAATTCAGGATTGTGCAAGACCTGCGAAAAATCAATGAGATAGTTGTTCCATGTTGTCCGGTGGTACCGAATCCATCTGTAATTCTGTTTCAGATTCCATGTGAAGCTGAGTGGTTTACAGTGATTGACTTGTGTCAAGTATTCTTCTCGATCCCACTCCATGAGGAAAGCCAATTTCTTTTTGCTTTCCGGCTGGAGAACCATGTATTAACGTAGTGTCGTATCCCACAGGGGTACACAGAGAGTCCATCGATCTTTAATCAGATCTTGAAGAAGAATCTTGAAAGTCTTGTGTTGCCGAGAACTCCGTTCTGGTGTAATACATTGACGACCTGCTCGTTGCTTCAGAAACTGAAGATGCTTGCAGGATCGATACCATTGCCTTACTGAATCATTTGGCAGAGAACAGACACAAGGTGTCTCCGAGCAAATTGCAGTACTGTTTGAGTGAAGTGCAGTATTTGGGTCACAGAATTGAGAAAGGCAAGAGAAAGGTGTCACCAGATCGTATTGAGGCCATTATGAATATGCCTGTGCCCACTACTCAGAGAGAAGTCAGAACGTTCTTGGGGATGGTTGGCTATTGTCGCCAATGGATTCCCAACTTCTCTTTTGAAGCGAAGTCTTTGCAACGGCTGATGCACAAGGACGTGAGTGATCTGGTACCATGGGACGAAGACTGCTTGAGGTCATTTTTGAGGCTGAGAGAAGCCCTGTGTTGCGCTCCAGCTTTGGGGATGCCTGATTACAAGGCGTTCGCATTGTTTTGTTGCGAGAGAGAAGGTTGCGCATTGTCAGTTCTGACTCAGAATCATGGAGGTGTACGTAGACCAGTTGCCTACTTTTAAGCTACTTTAGATCCAGTAGCTTCTGCGTTGCCCGGATGTCTTAAATCCGTTGCTGCAACAGGTGTCAGTATTGAAAGATGCGAGAGTATTGTAATGGGACATCCACTTACAGTTTATGTGCCACACTCTGTTGAACTGTTAATGACAAGGACTAAAAGACAGCACCTCACGAACAACAGGTTGACACGTTACGAGCAAGTTATACTTGCTGCAGAGAATGTAACATTGAAGAGGTGTTCTGTCATAAATCCTGCGACATTGATGCCTATCCCAAATGTGGATGATGAAGATTGTGAGGATCACGATTGTCTCGATGTGACTGAACTATGCACCAAACCGAGACCAGACATTGTTGATGAACCGCTTTTTGACCCTGATGAAATTTTCTTTGTGGATGGTTCATGTCTAAGAGACAATGTCGGTCGATTGAGAGCAGCGCTTGCTGTATGTACCATCACAGGGGTGGTGGAAGCTGCTTGTTTAGAGGGAGTACACTCCGCACAGGTAGCTGAAATCATTGCCCTGACCCGTGCCTGTTTGGCCGCTGATCAGATTCGGATAACGATTTATACCGATAGTCAGTACGGGTTTGGTGTCGTTCATGATTTCGGACAGTTATGGTCACAGAGAGGATTTATGACCTCTTCGGGTTCGCCCATCAGAAATGGGGAATATGTGAGACAATTGTTGGAAGCATTGCAATGTCCGAAGGAGATCGCTGTTGTCATATGTTCTGCCCATTCTAAGGGAAGTGACTTTGTATCTATGGGGAATAACTATGCTGATGAAGTTGCCTGGTTTTGTGCAGAACAAGGATGCATATTTACTGGAGGGTATACTGGAGAAAGCCAAGAAAAAAACGATCTCGGCATGATGTTAGCCTTGGCCGATACATGGGAGGAGCTAAAACGATTGCAGGATGAGGTTTCTGATCAGGAGAAAGATGGCTGGATAAGATTGGGATGTGAGAAGGGAGATGTGGATGTGTGGGTTTCGAGTGATGGACGAGCTGTGCTACCGGAATGTCTGTTGAGTCCAATGGCAAGATTGATACCTGGTGCAGTACATCTTGGAAGAGATGCGATGGTGCGAGTGTTTAGACAGACATGGTACAATCCGAAGTTTCGTGCAGTTGCTGAAGCTGTATGCCAGAGGTGTGTTACATGTCAGCAGATGAATGCAGGAAAGAGAACTGCTGTGACTTTAAGTCACATTGGGCGGTCAGGAGGGCCTTTCAATAGGATGCAGTTGGACTTTATCGAGATGCCGAAGTGTAATGGGCTGTGGTACATCTTAGTTGTGGTATGTGTCTTTTCAAGGTGGGTGGAAGCTTACCCAACACGTAGATGCGACACACTCACTGTAGCTAAACTGTTGCTGAGAGAGCTTATCCCGAGGTTCGGTTAACCGACCTCTTTGGAATCGGACAGAGGGACACACTTCCATAGTGGAATCATGAAGTTGCTCTGTGCTGCCTTGAATGTGGATCAGAGATTGCATTGCAGTTATCGACTAGAGGCTTCTGGGATTGTGGAACAAGTTAATTTGACTTTAAAAGCCCGGATGGAAAAAGTGTGTTCTTCAACGTCTCTGAAATGGCCTGATGCACTACCCTTGGTCCTTATGAGTCTTCGTAGTGTTCCTGATAGGAGGACTGGGTTGTCACCGCATAAGATTTTGATGGGGAGGGCAATGCGAGTACCAGCAATACCTGCAACTGCTCTGATTAACATCACTGATGATTTGATTCTCGACTACTGTAAGGGACTGTCTGACGTAGTCCGTTCTGTGTCCCAGCAGGTGCAAGCAGCAACTGTTCCAGCCCCAAGTGACCTGTGCCACGACCAGTGCCCGGGAGACTGGTTGCTTGTGCGTAAACACGTAAGGAAGAGCTGCCTGGATGTTCGTTGGCGTGGTCCGTATCAGGTGATACTGGTCACGAACACGGCAGTGTAGTGTGGGGGACTGCCGAACTGGGTGCATGCCTCCCATACCCACAGAGTTCCAGCACCCTTGGAAGATACAGTCCCTCTCGTAAACGAAAATCCAGCTGAGGTGGCAGGGCCATCTGAGAGGGCAAGCCAAGCTGTGGGGGTTGCTGATGCGGTTGGTTGTGCACTAGATCGAGCTGAAAGGGTTTGTGCAAATCAAAGTCCCGAATTTGACTCGGACGGAGAAAGTGTTGCTGTGGGTGGCGTAGAGTCAAATTCTGATGAAGAAGGAAGTAGTGCACAGGGTACCCGAAGGGCGAGCAGAAGTGCCACAGAAGCAGAAAGAGTTTGGCCCGTGAGCCAGAGGTGGCTGAACTTGAGATTGGCACCTGAGAGAGATCTTGCCCCAGTTACTGAAACGTCTGAATTCGAACAAAGTGACGAAGAGCAAGCTCGAGCTAATCTAAGAAGATCAAGGAGAACAAGGGTGCCATGTCAAAGGTACGCCTCACCAGAGTGGACATACGTTGTGACTGATGCCAGGTGTAATGAGCACGGGGAGGCTGAGGTCCTTGACGCTGGTCAGCAATTCTCCGAACCTGAAAAAAGATGTGCTGTTACTGGTTCCAGGGGTGGGAATCGAAGGAATACTGACTCTCAATGTTCCGAATCCACCACTCCTGAGCAAAGTTCGTGAATTGATCTTGGAGATGCTGGTTTTCCCGACTTTTGGTATTGTACCACCGCATCAAGAGTTAGTGGTACTTCGTCTTGAAATTTTTCAAGGTGTCCTAGAGATATTGGGAGCTGATCTTATTCTAGACTGAAGATAAAGACTTGTTGTACATAAAAGTCCAAAGGAGAAGATAACCTAGGCCCGAGTGGAAGAAGAATAAAGTTAGGGACTTTCCTTCAAGACGACGAAAGAGGGCTAGGGAAGTCTTTTGGTGAACTGTGTAAATAAGGAACTGAAAATTGCAAGGGGATTTCCATATTTCGAAGTGTCGTCTGAATTGGTTGACAAGTAATATCTGGAGGAAAAAGAGACTCTTACTTGTTGCTGTCGAGCCAAGAACTTTGAGGACGTTGCAAAGATGGCAGATGCTGGAAATACTCCTGTAAGGCTAAATTAGTGATAGGTACACTTTTAGGGTTGGTGATAGTCTCTATAGTTGTATAGTTGTATACTCATATATCGTTTCACATGAGCAGGAGGGGGAGGTACAGGGGACACCTACACCTACCACTTCTAGCCAGAAGGAGGTTACTATAGGAGCTAAAAGAGCTTTGTTACTTGAAGAGAGTCATAGGTTTCACATAGATCTGTCTAGAAGTGACTTTAAGCTTAATGCGTATGCGAAGCTGTTGTACGAATATGTGGATGCGATGGATGCGAAGACTGCTATGTGTGTATGCAGCTACCTTCTTCTGTAGATGAGGGTATTAGATGCCATCACCTTCCTCTAACATATGGAATTTCTTGTAGTTTGTTGCTTAGTATCTTTTATGAGAGAAAGCAGTTTGAGTATTTCTTTTCCAATTACGATGTAGTACTTCCCGAGGTTCCAGCTTACAAGCATTTGAACAAATATGATTATTACAAGTCAGAGGACAGAGTCCGGAAGTATTTCATACCATCTTTGGAACTGGATACGGCTTATGCTCATCGACATAATTTAACATGTTCATTGTCAGATACAGAGAAGAAGTTCATAGGTCAAGTAGAAGATAGATATAGAAAATTAACACAGACACGAAATACAGGAGATAGTCCAGTAGATTGGACTGACGAGGAGAGACTAAACAGATCTAAACGGAGTTATGATCCCATAGCATTGGACCAGGTGCAAAAGGGGAAGTTGTGTGTGAGACATCCTCAGACCTATTATGAAAAGGTTTCGGTAGGACAAAGTATGTGTGATCATATCTTTACAATGGAAGATTCCACTAAGAACTTTTTGCAAGGTCCGGTGCAAGTTATTCCAACTGTTTATTATGTGTGCGGAAGGAATGCCTATTTGAGGTTGCCTGCAAATTGGTATGGCACATGTTATTTGGCTATTATTTTTCCAAAAATCTATCATGCAGAAGATTTGGAGCTTTTGGGAACAGGACATCATTCCAGAGTTAAGAAAACTGCGAGTGTAGGAGCAGTGATTGGTGATGGTTTTGGAGCAATGATACCAAGTTTGTGCGTGATCTTGAATGATGTAAAGATAAGAAGGTTGGCAACTGTGGTTGATGAGTTGTCAATGAACACCGCGAGATCACGGCTACTGGTGGATGGAGAGATGTTATCGATAAGGACAATGGTTTTGCAGAATCGCCTTGCTTTAGACGTACTATTGGCGGAGTCTGTAAATTATTGAAAGTTCAGGAATGTTGTACATATATTCCAGACAATAGCAAGGATCTGGAGAAGTATATCGATAACATTACCAGGATTCACCAAGAAATTGAGGATTTGACTGAAGAAGGGGTGTGGGAATAGATTGGTAAGGGATTTGGTTGTGTGGGAAGTTGGTTTGCGAGTTTGGGAAAAGGGTTTCTTGGATTTGTGCTTAAGCCTCTCATTATTGTTGTGGTTTGCGTGGTTTACTTGTGGGGTCTCATCAGAGCTTACAAGTGGTACAGAGGAAACATAATTGAGAGAGCTCTCAGAGCGAGTGAAGTGCGAATGACTAGACTGCAGGACAGTCAATATCAGAATATCAAAAATATGGAGAGATTCCGACGGGGGAGGATGGCAACAAGTACTGTTTAGGTCAGTTTTTTCTCCAAGGGAAGTAATTGTGTGATGGTGTGATGACATTTGTCGTCAAAGGGGGGAACTGATAGAGCGTCATGTTATTCTGAAATTTGTAAGGGTGCACCATATTCACCGTTAGTTAGCACCCGCATATTAATCGACGTAGGTTAAGAGTGCCATAGAAATGTATTACTAGAATCGTTTAACATAGAGGTGATTAGAAATGTAATAATGCTTCTCGTGAATAGTAATGCAGATTATCGTGAATGTATTTAGTAATTGCATAATGATAAGTTTAGGTAATGCAATGTGTTAGGTTAAATGTGTGCCATGTTAAAGTTACACATGCATGTTGCTTATTCACGAACTAATGCTTAGAGTATGATTTAGTAATGTATTTTAACACTGTAAAGGCCTGATTTCATATACGTGAAGAGAAAGACCTGTTCATTTTTCTTATGTTAGCTAAATGTTGTAGGCCGAAAATGATTTCCCTTGGTAAAGGCTTTGGGCTGCAGGATGAAGAAAATATTTGAGAAGTGAAATGTTTTTCGTTCCCATGTTTCTGTTGCAGGTGCGAGGACATTTAGCTTGTTAGTGAGACTAGGTCTTTGTTTTAGGAGTTAAGATGCTGTGAGAAGCCAACAGGGGAGTACAATGGAATGTGAGGATGATACTTTTGCGGAGAAGGTGCCTGGGACCCAAGGTCAAGCTAACCGTCATTGGAGGAGAGACAAGTTTCGATGGAAAAGTACTGGAAGAAGACCTGGCTGAAGAGGTGTGCCTAAGGGCGTGTTCTACGTTTTTCGGATTTTGTATTAGGGACAGGGCCCGAGGGTTGAGGAGTTGAGGTTTAGACGGGAAGCTAGAAAGAGCATCTTAGAACGAGCTCTGACCAGGTGAATGTACTTCTTAGGAAGTCTTCACTTCTGACACCTTTTTGTTATCTTGCCTGGGAAGGGGAATGCTAAGCAGGGATATCATTTTAGAGCTAGAGTAGGGATAGACTAATGTTTTTCTTTCCTTTTTAGACTAATGATTCCTAATTTGGACATTGGCTTAACCATTGCTTTCTTGATGCTTTTAGAGTCGGTGATTCTTTTTGTTTCAAGTCGGATGAGAATCTTACGTAGGTTTGCATTTGTATTAGTGCCCATCTATCTTCTTCACCTTGTACTAAGGTGTTTGTATGTTCAGTTATTTTTGGTTGTAATACAATCTTACAAATTTTAGATTCGGAGTCAGTGGTCCTTTCCAAATTAGATCTAATTTTGGCGATTATGTTTTGATAATTATATTTCCTCCCCTCTACACTATTTAGCAGATAAAAAGATCCTGGCGACCTGAGAGGATTCTTGGAGATAATCACGTAGGCAAGAATCCGGCCCCATCAGTTGAGGATTTTGTTATCCTCCCTTGCCCCTCGAAATGTACTCAATATGTATTGTCGCTCCTCGGATGTCGTCGTTCGGAGTATGTCATGGCCCGATAGTGCTCTTTTATGAATTGTTTTTATCATGCGTCGCTAATGACATAATTGATATTCATTGTATTTTTAACATATTTTCCTTTATTGCACTTTTATGCTCTATTTATTTAGATCAAATAAAGTTTCTTCTGATTTCTAGCACAAGTTGGCTGACCTCCTGTATGAGCTACAAGTACACAACAAGCTCCTGAGACCCCCCTGCAAATGCCCAATTGACCTGCTGTAACTGGCCCTGCAGCTGGGCCAGCTTGAACCTTGCTGGCCTTTGTATGAGTGAGTCCCTGATGCCCAAGAGGCATCCTCCAGGGTTCTGGACCCTTGGTTGGCATCAGCGTGCACTATTCTGGACACAAAGGAGAAATCCTGAAGTTTTGGGCTTTTCGCAACCATAAAGAGGCCTGTCTGTGCAGAGATCTCAATAAGATATCGCCGCCCATGACGCCCACCAACATGAAACTTCTGTGGATCTGACTGTTTACACTACAGTGACCACCAGCAAAGTCCGGCAATGTGCGATCTGCATCAGCCATACAGGAATTTCATGCTACAGCAATGACAGTCCGAGATGCCCGGCATGCTCTTCTCGTCAGAGCAATGACTATATCCATGCTCTCCCTGTTCCTCGAGGCCTTCCCCACTCCAACCCGGACTCTACGCACCAGCCTTTGAGAAGGGAACTCTTTCAGAGGGACTAACCTGGTCCCTGTTTCTGGCCCCTGCCTAAACTTTTGATGTCCCCAGTATAGCACGACCAGATGACTACAAGTGGCGCTTTGTGTTTTTAGGTGCTATGATTAACTAAAATCTTTGAAATATCTATGGTTCTACTGATTGGATTTTTGTTGTTTTGGGGTCAAATAATGTATTACATGTTACTCAGTTTTTCACATCTCTCAACCAAAAACCCGATTTCTTACAATCTTCATATAGTGCAGACCCATGATTGGACTGGGACAGAAAATAGACCATGCACCAAACAGAAAGTGGCCCCCCTTTGTGAATCAGATAGCTAAAAAGCACCTGCATCTGCTAATCAGGGTAGTTTGGAACTTGTAGAGACACACTGTGTTGGTGTTTTGGAAGGTGTGGGGGACTGCATGCACTTGTGCTTGCTGCAGGAAATCTATGTGGTGATATCACCAAAATCAACTGTAAAAAAACAGCCCACCAGACCATAATACAGGCCAACAAAAATGGCTCACAAACTGACCTGTCAGACCAGCCCTTTTGGCATAACCAGATCACCTTATAAGTTAGTTTGATTCTGAGCTAATCTATCTCCAATAGGGAGCATAGGACCTTGACACATAACACATTATGTACCACAAAGTGCAGTTGCGTGAGCAATTTCTTAATGTTTACAAAAGGGGTAAAGGGAATATATGAATAGAGGTACAGAAGCAAGGTTGCTGCATCATTTCCTAGCATTATAGAATTGAAACTGGTTTATTATTATTTACAAAGAAAGAAAGATCTTTGCCACTGAAATTCGATTGTGGAAATATCTTTGGAGGCTGAAAGCTCTAAGTAAAGATTGAATGTCAGAGGAGTGTTTCTGGGTAGCAGAGATTTTGAAGAGGGGAAGTTTAAGTTGTAGGAAGTTTCAGCTGCTGTAGTCTGTTCGGACAACTGTCCAAAGAGGGTGACATGGTTGAGAGTTATGCATACAGGATGCTAGAGGGATTAGTACTGGCACTCCTACCCCCACCACCAACAAGGATTGAGTAAGTAAGCTAAGGTAGCTTCAAGATGGCAGGGTGGGACTTGTCAAAACTCTTTGCTTTGCTCTCCATTGCATTAATTTTCAGTTTTAAATTAATCCTGCCAGATGTTTGATTCCCCAACATCCTTCACACCTGACATCTGCAACGTCATCCTCGCAGAAACCTATCAAGTTTAATCTCTCTCTAGTTCCAGAAAGAATTGAAGACACACTTCTACAAATATCACCGTCTTCAAGTGACCTGAGCTGCTGCACCACTATCAATCGTGCAGTATGAGGGTTTACTCCATTTCCTACCTGTAAGTAAGCTTTACTACTTTCCCTATCTTGTACCCAATCTCTCCTCTTATATATTGCTTTACATCCTGGGGCAGCCTTCTACTCTTAAACTTAAAACATTGCTCTTTTAGGCTAAAATAGCAAAACAGATTATTTGTAGAGCACATGTGTTAGAAATGTGGGTCTCAAGTTGGCAGAGGTAGGTACCTTTGTCCAAATAGGGACCCTTGCTTCTAGTCAGGGTAAGAGGGATACAAACTCTAGATAACCCCTGCTCACCCCCTCGGTAGCTTGGCACGAGCAGACAGGCTTATCCCACAGGCAATGTGTAAAGTATTTGTACCAACACTCACAGTAACACAGTGAAAACACCACAAAAGGACACCACGCCAGTTTAGAAAAATAAAATATCTTTATCTAAACTTAACAAAACCAAAATGACAAAAATCCAACATACACAGTCAAAAATATAACTTTTCAAAAGGTTTCAAGGACTTGTACCATTAAAAAAACTATGGATGCATGACTTTTCACCATAGTACCAGGAGTTGCGTCAAAGTTCACCAAGCCAAACAGCCGCAGTGTCAGAAAACAGAGATGCGACACTCCTGAGAGCCTGAGGAGGCGATGCGACAGTCCCGCTGCACGCAGAGGAAGGGTTGCATCGATTGCGGTCTTTATGGGGAGTGATGCGTCAATTCTTTGTGTCGGTTACGGTCCACCGGTGATGCGCCGGGAAAGCGTGTCACACAGGTACAATACGTGGATCTTCAGGATGCGTCGTGAAGGATGCAGCGGTGTTGCGTGGCGTTGTGTCGGTCCTCATCAGCCGCGATCCCTCGATGCCTCGTTTCTTGCAGCAATGACAGGCGATGTGACGGTTTTCACAGTGGCGCTATGATGCGTGGAAATTCTTCTCGCGCCATGAAGATGCATCGGAAAAACAGCCACAAGGAGAGCGATGTGTTGGTTTCTGTAGTCCTTTTTAATTTCTTCTCTCTTCCAGCTCCCAAACAGCAGCAACAACCTCCAGAGGCCCAAAACTGGCACAGGCACCTCAAAGCAGGTCAGAACTCACGACAGCCAAGTTCAGGGGAGCTGGGGGTGACGTCTTTGTGTCCCTGAGACTTCTGAACAGGAGGCCAGTTCACTTCAGGCCCTTGGAGATCTCCTTCAAGCAGGGGACACAGCACTAGGGGTGGGCGGAATTTGCGTAATCGCGTTACGCAAATCTCCGCGAAACGGTAAAAAATCTCCGCGAACATGCAGAAATTCCGCGAACACGCGGAATTGCTTGTTCGCGATGCTTTTTTCCTGTTCACAGTTGCTGTTTGCGTGCTCAGGGAGAAATATCTCGCGAACACGCATTTTGAGAACGCGAACAAGAAAAAATTTCGCGAAGTCGCGGAAAGCAGAATTTTGGGCAATTTCGCGTTCTCCGCGGAACGCGAAATTACCGAAATTCCGCAAATTCCGCGCGCGGAACGGAATTTACCGCCCAGGCCTACACAGCACACATCAAAGTCCTTCTCCTTTCCTTGTAAGAAACTGCAACTGCAGGCCAACCCCAGACACACAGCAATGGCAGTACTTCTCTTCAGTCTCTCTAGCTCTTCTCCTTGGCAAAGGTTGCTCTTGAATTCCAAGAATGATCTCAAGTTCAGGGGTTTTAGGTCTAATACGTATACCCCAAAATGTCTTTCTTCTCCTTGTGCAAGGGGCTCTGACCCCGGTTCAAACCAGTTCTGGGGGCACTCTGCCAGTGCACAACAACATCCTTTGTTAGTGTGGGCCTTGGACCCAGACACACCACAGGGGTTCAGAGCCAGCATTGTGGAAGGCAAGCACAACCCTATTCAGGTACAGGTGCTACTCCCCCACCACTCCAAATGCAGATCAGGCCTATTCAGCCTACTGCTGTCTCATCCAGACCCTTGGAGCCATGGCACCTCCCCAACCCCCTTCACTCCAAAGCCAGACAGTCAATCCACAACCAGGCAGAGGTACACAGGAAGATTGAACAAGAAACATCCACTTTCGAAAGTGGTATTTTCAAAAGACACAATTTAAAAACTATCTTTAGTAAAAGATGTGTTATTAAATTCTGAGTTATGGGGTACTAAACTCCATTTTTCCATCTTATCCCTATGGAAAGATATACTTGTACAATGTTACAAAGCATACCCCATTCTGTCCTATGGGCAAGATAGCCTTTCAATAGTGAAAAACGAAATTGACAGTATTTCACTATCAGGACATGTTACACACACCAGTACATGTCCTACCTTTCACATACACTGCACCCTGCCCAGGGGGGTACCTTGGGCCTACCATAGGGGTGTCCTATGTGTAAGACAAAGGAAGGGTAAGGCCTGGCAAGTGGGTGTACTTGCCAAGTCGACATGGCAGTTAACAAACTGCGCACAGGCACTGCGGTGGCAGGCCTGAGACCTCTTTCCAGGGCTACTCACGTGGGTGGCACAATCAGTGCTGCAAGCCCACTAGTAGCATTTGATTTACCCGCCCTGGCACACTTAGCTCACTTTACTAGGGACCTACTGGTAAAACAAATATGCCAATCACAATATCAATTTACTCAGGGAGCATATGCACTTTAGCACTGATCAGCAGTGGTAAAGTGCCGAGAGTCCTATAGCCAACAACAACAGGTCAGGAAAAAATAGCAGAAAGAAGCAAAAAGTTTGGGGATAACCCTGCAAAAAGGGCCATTTCCAACAACATGTTTATCCGAAAGATGCCTTTTGACACTATTGGCATATCATAGATATTGTTCATGTCTCTCAACTCGGTGCTGCTCCCTGCAGCCTGCTTCGTAATCTGTTTTCTGAGAATCATAGGCTACCTCGAAATCTTAATCCACCTGTCCGAAATATAGTCTGCAAATTCTGCACATCCATTACTGTAAGGGTCAGGTTCTCCATGCCCCTCCACCTAGGCATCTCTGACGGTGCCCTGGTGGCTCTACTGCCCAAACTACTGAGAGAGTTTGACAGTGCTAGTCTAATTTTGTTTCCTGGCACTACTTACCTGTCTGGTGGATGTCTTAAAAGACCATTTGTTCTAGAGTTTTGTAGAGCATGGTGTGTGCAGGTGTTTTAGAAACTTCACTAAAAACTAGTCAGATTTTGTTTCCTAGCACAACTTTTCTTTCTGCTGAATGCCGCAGCCTCCCATTCATTGTATGGTAATTTAAAGCATGGCGTGTGTAGGTGTTCTAGACACTTCGGTAAAAATTAGGGCCCAATCCAGAGTTTGGTGGACATTTTACTTCATTACAAAGGTGACTGATATCCCATCCACCCTATAATGCCATAGGGTCAGGGCCGGACTGGCCATAGCGGGCACCGGGCATTTGAACGGTGTGCAGCCAGGGTGGGGGCTGGTTTTGGGCCCATGGTTGGCCGTTTTTGTTATGGGGGCCAGCAATATCGCCCCCCTGTAACAAAAGCTGCCGAATCCGGCACTAGCAAACAGCTCGGCTTCACCCCCTGTCCCCCAGGGGGGCCGGCCCAGCAGTTTGTCAATGCCAGTTTCAGTTCCCAGTCCGGCCCTTCATAGGGTGCAATGCACTTGTAATAAGACGAACGGACCCATCGCCTTTGTGAAATAGTAACTTGTTCGCCAAACTAAATCAGGTCCAAGGTGTGTATGGTGAGACTACGCCCCTGTTATTGTATGGGTTCACTGCAGTTTATTTTCAAAAACATGTCAGAGGATGAATACATCCCCATATAACCAACTTGTGGACTGAGAAATATCTATGTGGTGATTAGAGGTGGAGGCTATGTTACCCTATAGCACTTAAATAATAAGTCTTATGCTCATGTAGAGTGGGGAATTCCTCTGGTAAACCATGTTAATAGGACACTATGCTGTAGGGTGCTATAAGGAGGGTTCTTAAACTCAGGCACTATACCAAATTCAATATATTGTTTTAGTTTGCATTTAAGGTTTTATATTTTGAAATGCTATTGTAAACTACCTATTATTCCACCGAATTAGTAAGCACAGTATATCAGTTTTGCTTTCTTACTCACTAGCTCTGTCTTTCTTTTGCTCTCTGTTTTTTCACATTACGCAAATGCATATTGCTCCACATGGGTACATTTTACTTTCTCTTTTTGGTAAATGATTTCATTAGTTCTGGCGTCTAGAGTCTTTTGTTGATCTACAATATCCCCCTCTGAGTTTTGAAATGGAATTTCCTCCATAAATCGCTACTTAAGAAAACATGAGATGCGTTTAAATTGAATGGAGGAACAACACTGACAGGGTAAGTGTTTGAGAGGAAGGAGGTGAAATAATTTAAGCTCATAACTATTAGAAATGGGGTTTCTGGTTGGCTAAGGTATAAAGACAGACCAGGCAGAACCCGCCACTCTAGTCAGGGTAAGCTAGATACACAACTAAGATAACCTTTGCCTACCCTCTGGTAGCTTAGCACAGAGCAGGCAGGCTAGCTTATCAAACAATGCAATGTGTAAAGTATTTGTGCAACACACACATAGGCCATATTATCAAGGAACGGCAATAACATTATCGCCGCTTTAGCGGCAGGAAACTGCCGCTAAAGCAGCGATAATGGGCTTGACAATATGCCCTTGTAAATTCCAATAGAAGCCCAGGTTCTGGTGTGAAGCTGGGCTTCTATGGGAATTCACAAGGGCATATTATCAAGCCCATTATCGCCGCTTTAGCGGCAGTTTCCTGCCGCTAAAGCAGCGATAATGTTATCGCTGTTCCTTGATAATATGGCCCATAGTAACACAACCAAAACACCACAAACAGACTCCACACTGATTTATAAACATAGCTTAGCATATTGTAAACATATTAATGCCAAAACAACAAGAATCCAATGCATACTTTTCATTTTATGACAAAGAAGGCATAATAATAAACCGAGTGATTGAGCACTTGCAGATTTATAGGTGAAAGGTTCATGATCCAAGCAGTGGATTGCTGGGCTACGGAAAAAGAGCCAACATAATCTTGTGCCCAACTGCCAATCATTTAAGGACCTCACCAATACAGTGCCCAAATCACAGTACCTTTCCCATGGCCAGAATAGCACAGGTGTCAGGAGACAGCGAGTTGAAGGGCCATACCAGGCTCTCCTTGAGGAGTTGGGGCAGGTTCAGCAGTCCGATACTTAGCACTCAGACACAGTGGTCAGGCCCCACCCTCCAGCATTGTGGCAAACAGCTGGCATCATCAGAGACCTCCACATTGGCAAGGCAACCTGAAGCTGCGCTGGAAGTGGGCTTCCTTCAGTCCAGCAGCATCTTTCGGCACCACAGAGAGCTTGTTGAGCTCGGACACTTGAGGAAACTAAAAGCGCTCTGGATTTCACCCAACACACTGAAGAATAGGCACATGGTGCTCCTGGGTGAAGTGAGAAGCACTCAAACTTTCCACAGGCAGAGTGCATGTTAGAATGACAACTGATGGACTCCAAAATAGCAGAATACCACGGCAATGGGGCACTATTTGATGACCCTGAAACAGGGGGAAAGACAACAAGCCCTTGGATATCACTTAGAGGAAAGGTAGAGTCCAGCTCTCCTTCCAGCTGAGTCAGGGAGCAGCAGGGAGCAGCAGGCAGCAGGGAAACAAGCAGCAAAGCACTCCTTCCAGAAAAGTAGTCCAGTTAAGTCCTTTAAGCAGCACAGCAGTCCTTTTCACAAAGATTCAATTCAACATCCAGAAAGTGTCTGATTTCAGGGCATCAGGGACCCAGTACTTATACCCAAAAGTGCCTTTAAAATGGAGGTTACTTCAGAGCAAAGCCTTTGAAGTGCACAGATCCCCTTTCCACCCAGTCCTGTCTGTCAGCCTACCGGTGGTGGGTTGATCAGTGCTTGGTGCGAGGACAGAATACTACCTATTGAAGTGTAGGTGTTAGTTCCTCCATTCTCTTTTTCCCAGGAAGGCTCATCAGTATGCAGACGTCCTGATGTATCCTGTGTTTGTGGCTGTCTACAGGGAATGCACAAAGTGTATTTGTCACCCCACCCCAGACATGTATTGGAGAAAGGCTGTAAGCCACACACAGCAGTAAGTGCAGAGAAATGTCCACTTTTTAAAGTAGTACCCCGAAACTAGTAATGTCAAATCCAACTTTACCATTAAAGAGGATTTATCATTGCCAATCCAAAGATATAAAATATAAAGCAGCTACTCCTCTGCAATCATGAATTACAGTTTAGGGGCATTTTAAGGAATCCCCAATGTTAACGTATAAGAGGAGCAGGCCTCACAGTAGTGATAAATTACTTTTGAGCGTTTGTCACTATTAAGAAATGCAAAACAACCAGGTGCATGTCCTGTCTTTTACTGACATAGCACCCTGCCTTTAGGGGTGACTTATCTGTAATAAAAGGAGAGCTTAAGGCTTGACAAGTGGTTTTGCATGCTAAGTGGAGTGGCAATGAAAACAAGCACACAAGCACTGTGATGGCAGACCAGAGACAGATTTGAAAGGCAACTTCTGTAGGTGGCACAATCAGTGCTGCAGCCCATTAGCAGCATTTGAAGATCTGACCCTGGGTATATGGTATAGCACTTCAAGGGACCTACAAGTATATGTACCGGGGAGGAGGCTGGATGCATGCAGCACTAGGTTTTCTAGCGGGGAGTACGCCTTGAACTAATGTGGCCACAAGGATTTCCCCCCTACCCCTCCCATGGGGCAAATAGGTTTTTCCAATAGGGTTTCTCTAAACAGGTGGCAGCTGGCTATAGGCCACGCCCCCAGTGGTAAGATTGGAGCCCAATATTTAAGGTCCTGACGAATGCCACGTACCCAAGTGGACAATACAGGCAGAAACATGTTGACCCCCTATTAACAATCACTGATTCACAGCGGCGACAGGATGATAAGGTCCCTACTCACCGCACTTATATATTTTAATCCCACATAGTAACCACATAGAATAAAAATTGTTCAGGGACACTATGATGGTTTTTAAATTCACTCACTCCTTTTTTTGTTTGGGCCCCCACTTAGTCTAGAAGTGCATCCCTGTCTTCAGGTGTTTGCCCGCCCTCTATCAAACGCGGTTTTTAGAGGGCGAGGACTGGCAGATGATGAAGCATGACACCTGGTGGTGTGTGATGCCAGTCCGTCAATTTTTGTGATTTGCCCCCACTAAATTGGGCATCTCTTAAGACACAACTAGGGACGGTCCTTTCTGTGGTTCATACCTACAAGTATATCACATATACCAAAGAGGTGTACATGCACTTTAGCACTGGTCAGCAGTGGTAAAGTGCCCAGAGTCCTAAAAACAACAAAAAAAGAAGAGGAGGTAGGCAAAAAGTTTAGAATGAACCTTCAGAGAGGGCCATTTTCCAACAATAACTAACAAATGGAAGCAGTGATAAAAGGTAGCAATAGAAAAACATTAACATGCCTCACAAACAAAAGTAGTGGCATGAACCATGCCTACAGATAAATGTATGTATGTGTTTAAATTAAATCTGCATTTGAATTGACAGAAATCACACTAAAAAATTCACCCTTTGCCCAAACTTTGCATTACTTATGGGATGAATGTGTACCTCAATTCTTCAATATGTTTCTCCACCCCTCAATATGTACTCTCACTGATCAATGTGAATCGGCATTCTCCAATAGGTGGCTGATGTTCTTACTGTATACCCTCATCCTTTAATGTGAGCCTCAGTTTCGCAATGAGCAGCTCCAGCCCTTCATGGATATCCTCATTCTTCTTGTGAACCTCCTTTTTTCAATGGGTAGCACCAATCCAAAATGCATGCCCACATTCTGCACCGCCAATGTCTGTACTTGAATGTGTACCTCCATTCTTCAATTTGAAACTCCATTCTTCAATGAGTACTTTCATTCCTCAATATAAATGTCAATTCTTCAATGAAAATCTTTCTTCAAGGAGAATCCTCATTTTGCAATGGGCAATTCCCACCCTCAAAGTGTATCACTTATTCTTCGATGTGTATCTCAATTTTACAAGGAGTTCCCCACGATGCTTAGTTTGGCGGTGGAATGGTAAATCTTGCCCCTTTAGTGTCCAGGACCTTCCCCGAGATGGTGTAGTTTGGAGTTGGAAGAGAACATCTTACCCCTTCAGTGTTCTGCATCTTCCCAAAGTCTGTTTCAGATTGGAGTTGGAATAGTAAATCTGACACTTTCAGTGTCTAGTACCTTCTCCGATGACTTTGTTTTGAGGTGTAAAATAAAAGTTTACAACTAAATTCTATAAATATTCTATTCATTCTTTCAGCATTTACTCATAAAACTACATTAGAAAGTATTCCTTCATAGTATTTCCATTGTATAAATAAATGTATCTCATGTTTGTATATGGATTCTACAAGGTAATAATTTATTTAAAAAAATAAGGGAAAAATGCAATTCAATAACCCTACTTATTCCGTTGAATCACTTGTAAATTATTGAATCTCAACTGTGTTAAATATCTATTCCTTTACAAATCATCTCTGAGGGTGTACATATTTAAGTATATTTATATATTTAATACAATTTAAATAGGTATTACTTCAATTAATACCTCTTTATTTCAGCAATACTTACTCAGAAAAGTTGATGCCAGTGTTCCAATAACATGCTGTCTCTGTCTTTGCTCCTGTTAGCAGTTTGTGTGGTCACCTCACAGGTCAGTGTGCCACAAAATGTATAACAAAATATATATTTTAAATTCAAGTTAATCTTTATTATTCTATTATGACCTTATTCAGTATAGGTGTCTGCCATCTGGGCTGGGGCCCAATTTATTACATCTTAACAAATTTCAAAAAAATGTTTTCTTTGTAAAATAATGACGCGGAGTTTTACAATAAGTGGTAGTTTTGCAGTGTTAAAAAATATAATATTTAATTAAGGAAAAATGTGTGGTAAAGACATGGGTGGTAAGTGCATGCGTGGTAAAGGTAAAATCAATGTTAACCTATGTAAATTCATGGGAAAGGCATGTGTGGTAAAATATGCATCCTAAAGGCATGCATGTTAATGACATGCATTGATGTATCATACATCCCTATGCGTAGGATGGCAAGAGGAACAGATATTTAGCAGTAATTTGTCTGGTTTCTTTAAGGTCAAAGAGGAATTGATAATTGCTGACGATATTTTATTGAGAGGGAATAAGATTGCCCGTACCCCGAGTTTAAGAAGGAGAATTTTTCTTATTGGTCACAAGGGGCGTATTGGAATGCCTGCAACCAAAAGACAACTTCAAGAATGTTTTTGGTAGTCAGGTATGAATAAGTTGCATAATTGGAATGTTTGTGCTGAAAGTGACAAGTCAGCTAAACTATGTGTCACTGAGTGTCTACTGGTTCAGCTATCATCTGGACCCTGGAGGAAATTGAGAATAGATATTTGTGGTCCTTTCAGTGTGGACCCTGGAAAGGAAGCATTTGCTATTGTGCTGTGTGATTGTTTTACAAAATGGCCTGAGGTCAGAACGTCAGGTGAAGTCATGTCTAAAGATGTTATTAACATTTTGGAAGATGTTTTTTGTGGGGAGGGTCTTCCCAAAAACGTTATTTCTAATAACGGTCTCCAATTTTTTAGAAAGGTCTTTGAGGATTATTTCACCAGGTGTGGTACAAAACACAAATTACCCTCAAGCTAATGGACAAGTGGAAAGTGGGAGAAATTAGGTTTTTGATTGAGGGAACTGAAGACCCTCCTCAAGCAAAAATAATAATTCCAGTCACTAAATTAACCTGTGCTTAACTCTCTGGTAGTTCGGCACAAAATCAGTAAGGCTTAAGTTAGAGGCATTGTGTACAATATTTCTGCAACACATAAACAGTAATACATTGAAAACACAGTTTAACAGCAATTTAGAAACATAGAGTATAATGTAATAAATAAAATGAGGCCACGATGACAAAAAGATTTGGGTAAAAATAGCACCCAAAAGCACAAAGTGCCACTCGTGGTTATCTTGTTGTTCAAATGGGGAATGTTGTTTTGACATTCTAATTATGGAAGTTGCTGGAGGATTTGGATTGAGAGACTGCTGTTCATGCTGATGCCTGCTCCTTCTTTTTCAATTAATAGTTTTATATGTAGTTGGTACTTCTGTCATCTTTAGACTATGGACTCCCCCTGCACTCATTCACTGCACCCGTCTGCAGGTGGATCTCAGTCCACCTTTGATATCTAGGCCGGCTGCCACCTGAACAGTAAAAGGCAAACTGGCAAAATCAAACAACCAGTCTGTCATTCACTAATTCACTGTTCCCAGTGCAGGAGCAGGTTTGTGTCTGCATTGGGTCCAGTACATTCATTGTGATAGGGTGCAAAAACACAGTTATACGTGTGCTGCAGTGCAGACCAGAACTGTGGCCTCAATCTGTAAACTGGGTCCAATTATCTTCCTTGCTGGTCCTACAGTCTACATGTAATGCAAATATATTATAGCACCTACACCCTATTTTCAGACATCAGTGGAACAGTGCAACGCATATAAGTTGAACTGTGTAGGCAGACAAAAAGGGGCTCATCTCCACTGATTCATCCAAAACAAGTTATGCACCAGCAACACAACATCTGCTCATGAATATTTCTTATTATGGCTGTGGTTTACACTTAGAATAAAAAAATAATTTAACACTCTTGGAAGGCAAAACCAACTGTTGAAATTGTTCAGTGGGATAAGAACTTACTGCAGAAACGTGGGTGTTGCCTTCACGTCAGAGGTTCAAATCCTAGCATGATCTTTCATCCTTCAGAGGTCTTTTTAATTCAATACACATAATATTGGTTATTTAGAGTGTTTGAAACAAAGCATCTGTTTTAGAATGCTAGCATCTTGAACTTATTAGAGGTTGGGCATAACTTATTTTAGCTTATCATGTGTATTTTTTGTGTTTTCCCCATTTTTAAGTCTGGCTGACAACGCATTTGTCTACAAACGTATTGTTATTAATTCTTTATCATATACGTGCGCATTGGCTTCAACCAGGTGAGTATTTTTCTCTCATCTCATGCTGTTGGCTGTTAGGTGTATTGTTCCACTTTTTAAAAAGGTGCTTCCTTTTGAGTGCAAGAGGACTGTTTACATCTGAAGAGCACACCCAGTCATCACTTGCAATTATTTTTGCCCCGTATGCATTTTAAACAGAGAGTAATTATTTTTTAGACTTTGGCTACAGATAGCTTTAGCCATAGTTTACAATATACATGTGGTGGGCCTTGGATCAGGCCCTTGCTTATGTCTGGATGGCTTTAAAGTCTTTCTTTCTTCCACTCTCCTGTTTCATTTGCTTTCCAGTTGCTGATACATATATATTAATAATGCCAAAGAATTTAAAGGGCCTTGTGCTCCTGTCCCCTTGCCAGTAAGGCAATAAATCCCCCAAACAATACCTTGAATCAAATATTATCAATAGGATTTAGCAATTAAGATTGTGTTCACCTACTGCACACATCCCAACCACCCCTATTTCTACCAAATTTAGATGGTTGTACAAGGTATATATACCTTAACATGATCACTTACCCAAGAGTCTGGCTACATAACAATAGTTCAACCAGAAGGAAAATCCATATTTTTTTATAATCCTTTTTCTCATTCTAACCACAACATTCCACGATAACATGTGAATCAAAGTTCTCTATTTGCCATGACCCTATCTTATAGCCATGAATTTCTTAGTCTTTCTATTTTTTTTTACTTGCTTTTTTTTGTCAAAAACGAAGCAAATCACATACATAAGAGAAATGATTCAACAATGAAACATTCAGACCAGCTCATTATCAGACGTATATCTTCAAGTAAATATTCCTTGGGGTACTTTATTCATTACCACAGAGGGCCTTATTTTCTGTCCGAGATCCCCTCCACAATGCATCATGAAATTAATTCTTCACATCTATTACGTCATCAAAATTCAGGTTCAGGATATAATAAAAACAGGCTTAAAAAAGACATACTTCAATGTAACCACTTTAGTGCGTCCCTTACTATAAATGAGCCCACAACACTCATAAAACTCTCTTGTAACTACGGATTCAGAATCAGCAGATAGCTAGTCATCATGATTGTCGGCTTGATCAATTAACATATCGTATGAGGTTGTAGGCTCTCAATAGATTCACTACTCCCTTACGGGATACAGTACATGTAAAAGTCAGGTTAAGTAATATTAGCACCTGTCGAAATAGACTAATATAGTCAATTGAGCCTGGGGACTTACGACCCTGGAGCTAGCCAATCACTAAGTCCAAGACTGTTTTCTATCCAATCTGTCATTGGTGACCAATTCAGGACCCTTTTCTTGGCTTCCCTTCCTTTACAGTTGTATAGAGGTTTCCACACTCTCGCTATAAGGAGGCGTCCTGCCGCCAAGGAGACAAAGATAAAAAAAAACGCTGCCCCAGATCCACTGAGGAACGCTATTCGAGACAAATAACATCATTGATGGGCTAATATGGATCTCTGTTTTAAATACCTTCTTCCAGAAAGTCTAAATCCACTCTTTAGATGCCTGCAGCTTCCCCCACTCACAAAACATATGCACCATGTCTGCAGGCGCCTCACCACAGTGGAGGCTGTTTATACCCTGTGTCTCCAATCTTCCCTCCCATCTGAGCCCTTGTGATTCGAGGTCATTTGGTGCATATCATTCAGTATTGTATAAATCTGACCAATCCTGTTCCCCCAATGCAAAATGACATAAAGAGGGATTATTTAAACCGATAGGAGCTTGCTCCCTAACTTGATTATAAAATCCCTAATTTGCCAAATATTTAAAGAAGGTTCCCCCCCTCCAACCCGCAGTCCTGTTGCAGATCACCAAATGAGCATAGTTGATTTTGGTAAAATAGGTTGCCCAGCCTGCTCAGCCCAGCTTGTTCCCATTGACTGCATCCCCCGTCATGAAATTCTAAAGGAAAAATAGGAGACTGCCACAACAGAGTAAAGTTGTTATACCTTTTGGCTCCTTTTTACCCTTGATCTTTTTCCAAATCTTAATGACTGCTCCAATAGTTATAGACTTCAACTTCTTATAATAGCTGGGCTCAATACGCCTTAACAAACATCCCCTTACATACCATCCAGGGATAATTCATAAATAGTTGGACGTTCTAGCTGTGGAGATAATATATCCTCCCTAAAGTCCCTGGCCTACAAGAACACCCCCATGTGTTGCAAAAGTTCTGCCCAGTAATAAAACGTAAAATTGGGAACTGCCCAGCCCCCTCGCTCTCTGGGGAGAGATAAATATTTTAGAGCCCGACGTGCCCTTTAATACTGCCATAAAAAGTTGGTACAGATGTCATCTAATTTTTTTAAGACAGACACGAATGAATTCCCTTTTCACTTGTTAAATTCTCTAAACATAAATTACAAAATGGTAGCGAAACAAAAAAGGATCATCCTGTTGTCTGGTGTAAAACCAATCCTGTGGTTTAAAATAAAAACAAGTGAACATAAAATTACAAAAATCTAAATGATAAAAATGAAAAGCTTCCTACACATGACAACAATGAAATAGCTATATAAGCATATATTTTCTTCTTTATCAACAATTAAAATTACATTTATAAATACTCAAAAATGTGTGCCTTGTCATAATCACAAAATGTCAATGCAAAATAGATTACAACAAGTGCATGTTGTTCAAAATCATATACCTAAAAACTTTATATATGCAATCTCATGTAATTCATACTAAAATAAAAATAATAGCAATCATTTGCCACAAATTATATAAAAGAACATGACATATTAATAAAAAAAGAGTTGTTCAGAACAAAATTATTTAAGAACTGCCTGTATTAAAATTGTCGACTAAGCGTTTAGAAATAGTTTGACCCACAACCCTTCCAACTCTAGTAGTATGGCTCTAAACAGGTAAAGAACGTTTGGTATCACACTCATTTTTAACACATCAGATCTACCGAGTAGGGTGAGGTGTAATCCATTAATCCGTTTCAGATCTTTACTGACTTTCCCTCATAACGTGTCAAGGCTTAGCTCATTGATGGAACACACATAAGCCAAGATTATGATCCCTAAATATGGAGCATTCTCTATCCTGTGATTGTCTAACATGATAACATTGCTAGGTACAAACAATGTGAATTTTCTCTTTGCTCAGGTAATATCCTGACATTGTCCAAAATGTTTTGGCCACTTTTTTCACTTCAGTCAGCACATTTTGATTGTTTGGTGTTAGCAGAGTGATGTTGTCTGTATACGCTAGCACTTTTGTGTTATAGCCATTCACTCTCACTGATTTCATGACCTGGTTCCTTGAAAGTTGATTAATCAGCTGATCAATATAAAGAGCAAAGAGACACTTGTCTTGTCCCCCTAGTTATTGGGCTCCTACCTGGTTCTATTCTCATGATTTGGAGTTGAGCACATGGATTATGGTACAGTGCCCTCGTAACCTTAATCAAGCCTAACCCAATCCCTTTATGCCTAAGCACTCCCCAGAGGTACCCCCAGGATACTCTATCAAACGCCTTCCCTGCATCGAGGAGGATCATATCCAAAGCGTTCCCGGTCACCTCAGCTTTGTCAAATAGTGTAATAGCATGTCTGATTTGTTCTGTAGTCGCTCTCCCCAGTATGAATCCATGCTCCCAGGGCTAAACCGCCTTTGCTATCACCATCCCCATGCGAGTCGCAAAGATCTTTGTCCAGATTGGTAACTAGACTTCCATTGTTCTTTTTATACTGTCAATGCCCCTATCCACCTCTTGCTGTTGTGTGTGGAGGGCCAGTAACCTGCCCACAGTCTCCCTGTACTCTTAGCTTTCTGTTCTGTATATCTGAAATATTTTGGCCAACTTTCTTGTATGATAACTATTGTTCATGGTCTTCACTACTATATTTATTTTTTATTTTTAGGATGCCCTGACCTGCTATGAGTATCTCCCTGTGCTGTGCTTCCAATTCAGCTAGTTCATCATATAGCCCCCTGACCTCCTTAGTTGCTGTTTCAAATTGTGAGAGACAAAGCTATCGGTCTTGTCCCTTACCCTTGCTTTCAGTGAATCGCAAACAGCTTCTACTGATGCACTATTTCTATTTACTTCCAGAAAGTCAGATATCCACTTTTTCATGGTGTCTACATATTTTATGTTTAGAAGCAATGTCCACTTGTCCTGGCACCTAGCTATCCCCATATCTGACACCTCTAAGATTAAGGTATTATGGTCAGAATTTTGTTTTTATGGACTCTCCCAATGGCAACCTTTCCCACAAGACCGGAGGAAACAAAAAAATAGTCCAATCGGACATATATGTGATGCAGACACGAAAAGTAGGTAGTATTAATTCTGTCCTATGTGTTCACCAGCCTGTGGTTACTCATAAGATGAGTATTTACTCTATAAACCAGCGGTTTCCTCCTCAGATATTTTAGATCCTGTTTGCCATTAGCCCCAACACACAGGTGCAGATTGAAGTCACCAAACATAATCAGCGGGGTAGACCATTTCGCCAGTTCCACCTCCAGCTCTCGCAAAATGGCTGCTTCATATAAATTGAATCCATAAATGAAGCAAATGGTGAATCCAGCCCGTGTGTCCTGCCATTCAATAATCACCCATCTGCAGAATTTATCTAAAAACCTGCATTCCACCAGGCCGATACTTCTCTTTGCCAATAATGCTAGCCCCCTAGTATAAGTGCTTTGGGATGTACAAACAAGAAGAGAATACCCCTCAACCTGCAACAAATCCCTTTTTTCCCCCAAGGAATATAGTTCCTTCTCACCGATTATATTTGGCCCCCTGTGTCAGATATCTCCTTGTTCTGAGATAAGAACTCCGCAGGATCCAGGTGAAGCAATAAGGGATCCAACTCCTGACATCCCCAACTCTGAATATAAACACAGAGTATTAGGGCGATCAAGCGAGGGAAGAGTAGGAAAGGGCCAGCAGGGATAAGGAACCTGTAACACAGAGAACAATACCATAAATGAGGGAACATATGAAAAGACTATGTTCATTTAGTCTCGCTAGTTACTAACAAACCGTACTCAACTGATGATAGTCTTCCTCATTCTTATGCAACTGGATATCACTCTCTCTTCAGGTACCAAATGTCTACAAAACAGAAAGCAACAATTTATAGCATCAAGAACACTCTTTCCAAGATAGTATTCCTTTAGGCAAATCCCATACATACCAGTTCCTTCTCACTCTAAAAACAATGTGAAGACGTCCAATCCAAAAATAAAGAAAAAAGAACACGATATGCTGCTAAATGTCATTTCTTTGATTCAGAAGTAAATGAAGAGATAATCCAATTCCAATAGTCAGTATTCAGAGTCAAAGTCAATAAACAACACAATAAAAGAAAATGAAGACCTCAAGTAGGAAGCACTACAGCAGTGCTACACAGAATCGGTAATGCGTGGTTACGACTTACCACTGCATTCCACTCTGGAATTCCATCTTAAGTAAAGACACTAGGCTTACAACACAGACACGCAATACATGGTTGAGATCACCACTGTATTCCTCTCTGGAATTCCAACTTAGTAAAGAGCACAGGGCTTAATTGCAGACACGGTAATGCGTGGTTACGACTCACCACCGCATTCGGCTCTGCTACTCCAAGCTCCACCAAGCCCAGCGTAGCAACAGAAATAACTTCCCAATTGAAAAACAGCGAGGCAGCGTGCACTGGCTCCCAGCAGTAGACCTCAGGAATCCCGGAAGCAACCGCGCCCAAACGTGGCGCGTACGAAGGCACACAGGGAGCTGCTTTCAACAGCCGCATCTCCCTCTCAGCCAAGAGAGAATAAACAGGAAAACAGTATTACGCACACCTGAGTGTGTGCGTCCGCTGGATAAAAGGCCTCTCCTAACCTACGGCCTTCTGCAAAATGTAGTTCCGGCATTATTTTGCAGCCTGGCCATTGAAAGAAAATGGGGTAAAAGAAAAAAGAGGAAGAAAGAAAACTACAAAATCTAAATTAAACAAATGTGTCACTATCAATACACTTGTTAAACCAAATGACTGGTCCCAAATCACGTCAAGAAACTTTCCGTAATTCATTATATCAGAATCACAAAAGCTCAAGCTCATGAACTTATGGGTTCTTGCTGTCTAGAAACTCCTTGGCTTTAATGTGGGATGTAAACATCTGTGTTTTATTATTCCAGACAACCTTGAGCCTTGCGGGATTCATCAAGAATGTCTGTGCCCGTTGTCCTGAAAAGGCCTGATTAGTTGTCTGAGCCGCCATCATCTCACAACTGTTATGTGACAAAAATCAGGGCTCACAAAAAAGAACAGCCATCTACAGAATGTTGGAGTCCGGCCATGCTATCTCAAAAATTTCTTGTCTCAGAACAAAATTCCCAATATATACCAGAATTCCCCTGGGTTTCACCATGTCCTGATTTGTCTGCTTCATCATTAATGGGATTCTGTGCATTCTTTGGATCTCTTGACCCCAATTTCACCCCTCTAGCTCTGGAAAAGCCCTCTGGAACAAATCAATCAGAAACAGTCTCACATAATTTCTCTCTTTCCCTTCTGCCACCCCTAAAATCCATAGGGTATTTCATCGTTGTCGATTTGTTTAAGCTTCAACTGGATGTCAATCTGTTGGGCTTCATGAACCTCTGTCTACCCACAGGCCGTGGCAATGTCAGTCTCCAGAGCTGTGGCCTTACTTTTCAAATCTTCATCCTTTCTGCTATAGCAAAACATGTTTTTGCCACCTTCCGAACTGTTCCTTGTAATTTTTGAGTCGCGGCTCGGGACCGGTGACTATCAAATCCCTTTTTGTCCCTAAGAGCCATGATCCATTGAAAGATAGCTTTCAGGGTTGGTGGATTCAGATTAGCGGGGCCTTGAGAGTTCCCCACTGTTTCCCATACCAGGTGCGCCACTGCCAGTGAGTAATCCCATTTTAAGGCTTCACGTGCATCTGCTTGTCTCCCACAACCTCTGACAGTATGACGAGTTGCTGATGGAGTGCTTCCATTGGGGGTATCACTTAGCTCACTAGGTGAACTACCCCTTGAGTCAGCTGCCAAGTCTAAATCCTTAGATCACTCTGTTCCGTCCGATAATGAAAAAAACCAATTGTTAGAGTCAGGTTACGAGCCTGCTTTCTTGGCTGCTGCAGTAGCATTTTGATAATAATTGTGGGGCTTCAGAGACTTATATATGTTATTGGGCTTTGTGTTGGTATTTTCTTGGTCTAAAGACCATCCTATTCATTGTAGACCTCATTTATTTACAGCTTACTAATTGAGTACCACCACCCTCTGAATCTGGGGTTTCTACCAGGCTCCCTCCTGTTCCTGTACCAACAACAATGTCAGCCCCCTGTTGAGCTCCGTTGCGATATACTGACAAGTCGCATCAGATAACAGAGATATAGTGAGATGGTTTACCTCCAGCTCTGCAGTAGATTGTCCTTAGGGATGGCCGTCCATATAATCAGCAGCCCCAATTCGGCCTTCGCTAGGCACTGGTGGCTCCACCTGCCCTGGGTCCAATTGTGGTGTTGCAGTCTTCGCCTTGGTCAGTTTCCTTGTCTTCCCCCTTTGTTTGTGGACTAAATTTGCAATTGTAGGTCCAGACAGTCGGGGGAGGAAAGAAAGAGCCAGCTCTCCTTTTCCTTTCTTCCATATCTGATCAGCTTTTCTGCCTGGCTGCTTTTGGTGACCACGCTGTCTCCCGGACCCACTGCCAGCATTATCATTCCCTTTAAATCCATTATAGATGGTGCCTAAAATGCACCTATTGCATGGAAGATTAAATGTCATATGTAGACTGCAGTTTCTATTTATGCCACCCATATAGAGGCCAATAGTATATATGTCTACCATGTAGAACAACCTATTTTATACATTAATAAGTGACCCCTAAAGTGCCTCCTAAGCCCACAAAGTAGGATGCATAATATATATATAAAAAAAAAAAAGTGGCACACCCAGGCCCATAGTCACAAACATTTTGTGCTGGGTTTGCTTCACAAAAGTGATGCAAACCTGCGCAATTTTTTGTTTTTCCTATCCAGTGCAAAACTTGTCTTGTGCTGGAAAATTCCCTTAAAGTAACGCAAAGAGGCGCCTAGTGCTGCTGTGTGATACTCTGAGCCAAGCAGGTGTTCCATGAGTGGTACATAGGCATTCCCATTCTACCACCCATGGTTTATGATGCAAAACCCTATCTACTAACAATAGTAGACAAGGGATTTTCTCTAAAAAATTACACCACTTTGAATCAGGCATTAAAAAGGAGAAATGCTTTTATTTCTTCTAACTGTTCCCACTTAGCATGTGTACTGCACTGTACACCACACATTAGAGGAGAGAAAGATTTTAACGTTAGTCAAGCATAGTATTTTCTACTGGAACTGGAACGGTACCTTTTCAGTACAAAAGCTATGCTAAGTTGTAAGGAATGGGATTCCTGGTTGGCTGAGGTATGCACCCAGGCCAGATAAGAACCACCACTCTAGTCAGGGTCAGCTAGATACACACTAAAGGATAACCTGTGCTCACCCTCTGGTAGCTTGGCACAGAGCAGATAGGCTTATCTAATGATGCAATGTCTAAAGTATTTATGCAACACAAACACAGTAACACAATGAATATACCACAAAAAGACTCCACACAGGTTCAGAAAACAGAGAATATTTGTCTGAACAAAATAAGAGCAAAACAACAAAAATCCAAAGTATAAAAGTTGAAATATATATTTCTTTTAAAGGAATATATGCAGTAAAGCACTTAGAGACATGTAGCTCTAAAAAGGTAACTTTAGGTCGAACTGGACTTGGACAAAATCAAAGTTTTGGGCTGGCCTCACAGAAGGGCAGGCCAGCTACAAGACCCTCAGTGGACAAAGTACCTTTCCTGGTCACAAGCAATGAAATGCGTCAATCTTCTCCATGCAGTGAAGACAATGCATCACTTCTTATTCATACAGGGGAGGTTGATGCATCGCAGTCGAGGCTCGCTGTTGGGGTCTCGGATCGCCACTGCCTTGTAGTCGAACCTCACAGTTGAGTCGATGCATTGAAGTCGAGCCTCAAAGTCAGGAACTCCGATCGGTACTACTTCGTTGTCGGGACGCGCAGTCAGGTCCACACCTGACACTCAGACACACCTATCCTTCCTGTGTAGGGGCTGTCTAGCAGGAAAGCAAAAATTGTTGCTGTCACCCACACCAAACATGTATTGGCGGCAGGCTATCAGGCACAAAGAGCAGTACGTACAGAGAAATATCCACTTTCTAAAAGTGGCATTTCTAAAGCAATAATAGTAAATCCAACTTCACCAGTAAGGAGTATTCGTCATTACCATTCCAAGCATATGAAATATGAAAAAAACACTCCTCTCTGATCTGGGATTACAGCATAAAAATGTATTAAGGAAATCCCAATGCTAGCGTATGAGAAGAGTAGGCCTCACAGTAGTGAAAATCGAAATAAGTAAGTAAATAAGTAACCAGTCTATATAGTGCAAGAATGCCGGAGGGGGTCTTGATGCTAGTGTTCTAAATGCACAAAGATAGCTGGTGTTTAGTAAGAGGTCTGAGAAAAGAACCAAGTTTTTAGCACTTTCCTAAAAAGAAGTAGATTGGATTGGGATCTCAAAATCCAGGGCAACGAATTCCAAAGTTTAGAGGCACAGAGAGAAAATCTCTTGCTGCCCCATTTCACCGTATTTATTCTAGAAGCGACTACCAATTTAGCGGAACCTTATCTAAGTGTACGACCTGGTGCGTGCCAGACAAACATCTTTTAAAAGTACTCCGGACCTGTCCGATGGAGGGCTTTATGCACCACACACAGTGCCTTAAAATGTATCCTTTCCAGGACCGCGAGCCAATGAAGGCTTCCAATGGACTGAGAAACTGATGTAAATTTTTGAATTTTCAAAAGCAGCTAAGCTGTTTGTCACTACTGGACATATAAAACATACCAATACATGTCTTACCTTTTACATACATGGCACCCTGCCCTTAGGGTTACGTAGGGCCTACCTTAGGGATGAATTATATGTAATAAAACAGGAGTTTAAGGCCTTTCAAATAGTTTTAAATTCCAAGTCGAAGGGGCAGTAAACTGTACACACAGACACTGCAGTGGCAGGCCTGAAAAATGTTTGAAAGGCTACATATGTGGGTGGCACAATCAGTGCTGCAGGCCCACCTGTAGCATTTGACTCACCGGTCCTGGGTATGTGTTTTACAGCTTTACAAGGGACTTACTAGCAAATCAAATAGGCCACTCAGGTATACACCAATGTCACCATGTTTAGAGGAGAAGCACATGCACCTTAGCACTGGTAAGCAGTGGTACTCCAACCCAGGGTCCGGGGTAAGTCCTTCCTCCCCCTACCCCTCCAGCTGCTGTTCTGTACCCTCCTTTTGGGAGTGGTACCCTCATAAAACTGAACTGTCAGGGCACCTGTGGCGGCCACCCCTCCCAGTTCTCCTGATACTAGGGGTCGCTCATTTCCCAGAATGCAGTCAATGGGCATCTAGGAAATAACTATGATCCTTCTCTGGGTCACCTCTCTACTCTAGGCACACCAGGGACATAGGGCTGAAAAAGTCTTACTCATGGGCTGGGGTCACGCTACACACCTCGGTGGTGTACTGCTCTGGTGAGACTAGCTCTTCCAAAACCATTGTTCTGTCAGCCCCAGTAGCCCTCAGAGCAGTGGTTGGGAACTCATTCACTCCCACCTGGTGTAAGTGGTGATTCCCACTCTCAGGGATCACCAACTCACCCTCTGAGTCTATCTGCCAGCTGAGAGAGATCATGGCATGTTCTAAGACCTGCCCTTGGGGGCTATGTCCACCTAAGGCCACATTGGCCACCTCTGTAGGGTTCTCATCAGTGGCTGGTTTCTTTGGACATACAGAGTCCTCCTGCTTGTGTCCTAGTTGGAAACAATCAAAGCAGCGAGGTTATATATGGGGCGTTCAGGCCCCTACCTACAAGAACCCCCAAGAACTCCTCTAGGACCCTGTCTACTTTCAAAGCCACTTTGTAGGCTACCAACCATTTATCTATGTCATCCCCCACCACATAGGTTTTCACCATATCTTTTGGGATATGAAATCTGGACTCATGTGAAGACACTGCAGGTATGCTGCCACCAATTTTGTTGTTGCTGGACCCCATTTGGAAAGCTCTAATATCCAGCTCTCTGAGGGTAACCTCCTGGGCCATCTTCCTTTCCTCCATGGCCAGCCTCTTGTCTTCTAGAGTTTGATCTTTCTCCAATCTAGCAAAGGGCATGTTCATTCACCAGTTGGCAAGGGTCTGTATATTTTCAATCTTGGCAAGGGCCTGCTGCCTGTCCATCTTCGCAAGCTCTAGTCTCAGCTTTCTCTTCTCGCTTCTGTCCGCCAGCTCCTCTGGGGACAGGCTCTTTGAGGACACACTACTGCCAGCTCTAGTGTGGACTTCCATTCCTGGCGGAAACTTTCTACCCCCCCGTAGGATGCATGACAAGACCCTCTGTCAGGTCCCACTCTGATCCTCCCTCAGACACAGATCCCTCCTCCTCATCCACTTCTCCTTCAGGGTAGGCCTCTGCCCAAGATCTTAAGGCTTTCTGAAGCTTTGCCTTCTTAGCACTTCCCTTATGAAACAACCTGTCTCTCCTGGCAGAACCCTTTGAGCTTGGCCACTGTGCATGCCTCTAGGTTGGCCACTCGAATTCCATATTGCCAGGTAAGACCACAGTCATTGCAGAGAAAAATGGAACTTGGGCAAAAGGACTTTGGATAATGCAAAAGATGTCGGAACACGGAGAATTGTAAAATGCTCGAATTGGTCTAAGTATAGAGTTGTAGTGAACAGTGAGTTACTATATGGTATTGCACAAACACAATTCCGATCCTCACCACTGATCACCAGTGTTAGAAATGGGATTCCTGGTTGGCTGAGATAAGCACCCAAACCAAGCAGGAACTACCAATATAGTCTGGGTGAGCTAGATATATTGAAAGATAGTCTGTGCTCATCCTCTAGTAGCTTGGCACAGAGCAGTTATTTATTTATTTATGGGTTTTGTAGAGCGCCTGAATCACCCCCGGAGGGGTATCTCTGCGCTTTAGACGGAGCTGCTAGCGGGCTGAAGAGAAATGTTAAAACAGGGTGGTCTTAAGAAGTTGGCACAATCAGTGCTGCAGGGCCACTAATAGCATTTGACTTACATGCCCTGAGTATGTTTTATACCAGTTTACAAGGGACTTACTAGTAAATCGTAAAGGCCAATCAGGAATACACCAATGTCTCCATGTTTTGGGGAGAAGCACATGCACTTTAGCACATAAGCAGTGGTAAAATATTCAGAGACCTAAAGCCACCAAAACACAGTTCAGCAAAAAGAGGGGGAGGAAGGCAAAATGTTTCTGGTGACCCTTCAGAGAGGGCCATTTTCCAACATAGACTCATGCAGACACCCTTGCACTATGGTGCTAAGGTATGTGCGTGGGGCTCAGCCGCCTTACTATGTACCAGTGTGAAGGAAGAGCAGGATTGTGCCATATCTCTGAAGTCATGGTGCTGTCCTGGTTTCTCCTTGTCATGCAACACAGTGCAATAACTTTGATTGCTGCACGGTGTTGGGTGGCACATTTGATAATCTGGACCTTAGAATTTAAAACATACCCTCACAGAGACGGAAAGCTTAAAATCTAGTCCACTGTGTAGGTCCATCTGCATTTTCCATAAGATAGGTGTGATTCATATATTTAATTCTGTAAACCTGCCTGGAAAAAATGCTAGCAAAGTGATTAAAAGTTATTTGTTACATAATTTCCAAACTCTAATTCATTGTTGAAAGCAGTTATTTGATAACTTAAGTATAAAAGTCACTTTAATTTTTTTTTACTTTTAGCTGACTGATCAGAACTGGCGTAAAACAAGTTCTCTCACTTCTCACACTTGCAGAGCTGGAACACATAACCTTTGCTGGCTCAGAAGGTATGCCTCTGAGTTCATTAAGGACAGGGAGTTAAGAAATGCTGACAGCTTAGTAGGGATTGGCTATCAGGGTGTGAGTAGTACCAGTTGGCAGAACAAAGGTGTCAGATCTCGATACCTTTTAGAATTAGGCACTAACCTGTGAAATCCAGCCCAGCAAAAGCGATGCTCGAAGTGTATCCAACCACACCCTTCAATGTGCCCAGAGACCACCTAAGACCCAGGTCACCCCAAGCAATACCAAAGGGAATGGGGTATAATAGGAAACCTGGCCAACAGCTGAACACGTGTTGTCACATTTGCACTCGCTGCGGAGTAGGCTGAGCGGCTCTTGTGTTTTGTGTTTCATGTGTACTGCACGAAAAAGGACCACACATTAATATCCGCAATACTCCCAGTCCAGATACTCATGTACAATCATTCTTTCTGACTTATTGCTTCTATGTTAATAAACTGGCTATCATCCCCAGGATACTGGGGAATTATAGGGTACACTGTAGTTTGATTCTAGAGTTCCACTTTGGTTTTGTCTCGCTGTAGTTTGATTCTAAGTAAGGCTAGTTGAAGACAGTTTGAGTTCAGATGCAAACTGCCCCTTTTACGCTGTCCCAGTCTGAACCAATAGACGTGCTGGTTCTCGTTTAGATTTACTGGCCTTGCTTAGTTCACAAGTCTTTGGTTTGTGTTATCAAGTATTTAACAGGTTAGCCTATAGCGCTGTTGCTTGATTAGACCGTATTTACTGTTGCACGCATGAGCATTGCTGCAGGTAGATTGCAACTTTCTAATTAGTTTTGTCTTTCTCCTTTCTTTCTCAGGAATTGCTGCCATAGATTTTCAAGGATTCTGGACCAACTGCATCACTGAGAGATGAGGAAGTGTCACTGAAGTCGAAGTTCCAGATCAGGTAACACTTCTCAGTGGGAGCTCCATCATCAAGCACTGGTTGCCTGGCAAAGGGCTCTGTGCCTGGGGAGGGAATGTATACTCTTCTGTTCCAAAATGGCCACAGAGATTTGCAAAATCTCATGAGGTCATTGGTGGAACCTTTTGGATTTAATCAGAAAAAATGTTCAGGAAGGATTGCGCTTGCTGGAAATAATGTGCATATTATTTACATAATGCCTTTGCTCCTTCATAACTAGCTGCTCAGGTTTTATGATGTAACTGTTGGAGTATAAACATACATTAGCATTTAGCAGGCACACGTAATCTGAGCCTCGGTGTCTCTCATTCCAAAGCACGCCTCTCTGGGTGTTTTGACCACATTGTGCACCTCCACACATGCATCCCTAATGTGCAGGGTTTATGGTTTGGGAAGGATGGGTAATTTTGGGTGGCAGAATGGGCCCTGCTCTGAATGAACATGACAAAAGGACAGACTTCACAATTCTTCTCTTGGTTGAAGATGACAGGGAGAGCATCTCCTAAGTATTTCCAGGACCCTCCCAGCCAGCCTCTAGTGACAGTAGGAAGGAAAACAGGTTGGATGCTGTCAGGTGCGATTGAGCTCATCCAAATAGGAGAGTGGCCAAGGAGCTGAAGACAGGTATGCCCGATGGCAGAAGTGTTCTGCCATATTGAAACAATTGCTCCTGAGAAATTGTAGTTATCACCCCTACCTGGGGCCTGTAACTTTTTAATGGTTTTTAACTACTATTTCAGTCCTAAACCCTTAATACATATGGATAGGAATAACAATTTCTAAAGGATGCCTACAAGATGCCCCTTTCGAATAGAGGCTCTTGATCCATTTCTAAACCCATTTTATGAGTTGGAAAAAAGTTACTGCCTCCTAAAATGGTTTAGTACATTGCAAAAGCATTTTATGCAGTCAGAAACCCCAAATCTGAGCCTTTGCAACCCCAAAAATGGTTTGCACATCTGGCCCTAAGTCCGAAGGGAAAACATGGACTGTGGTGAGGGAGCAAATCTATCCAACCTGCAAAGCAACCTCAGCTGCTGCAAAATCTGGGTGTGTTCTACTTGGACCTTTTGGCACCAAAACCAATAGATTCAGCTGTAGCTTGATAACAGTATATCTGCCTTCGAGGGATCCACACCGGCCACAGACTTTGACCTTTTCCTGCTGGAAGTTTTTGGCTTCCATTTCAGAGATTAATACCTAAGAAAAAAACGTTGACGGGATGACCCATTTGGTGTATCCACCCTGCTCTGTTTTGCGGACGGCCTGAAATTTCACCTAGGTCTTGGTCAACTGCAATTAGTGATTCTTGATTGGTGCTTTATTTTATCTTATTGCCTGTTAAAGCTACCGGGTCTGAACAGAGTTTCTTTCAGAAGTGTTTTGACCTAGTCGAATTATTAAATTAGGGTTCCACTCTCAAATTATTACCCCCTGAACCCCATTCCTGAAAATTACGTATAAGCAATGATTCTGTAAATTTAATTATTCAAAGTAAACCCAGTTTTTACCATGTTTATATTTAACACATATACAGATTTTCTTCCCCCTTGTAGGCCCTTTTCTGATTTGCATATATGAAGAGGCAGCAACCTGTATCTGCATTTTGGAGTGCTCTGCTACTTAGCATCATATTTGGGAGAATCTCATAAGTTAAGTGACAGTGTCACAATACATGTAACACAGACCACCATATTATTGTGAATGCCATCACTGTACAATTAGTTCTGTATGCATGCATGTAATAACGCTTTCATTAAAATGTTCTACTGCATTTGTGACTTCTTTACCAACAGGGTCTTTGCACCACCCTAAAACACAAGCAGTAATATCAACTCATCTCCACCCAGTATCGCAAATCCTTTCTGAGCATTTTGATAGACAGTTACATATATAATTTATTATCATTCTACATTATCTTATAAATAGTACTTCATCAGATAAGTAAAATAAGTGTACATATGGAGTTATACATTATTTTGTGTGTCTTTGTCTCTCTAATTCTAGAACATTAGTAGAGCATGGAACCAAGTACCTTCTTTTGACCAGCACCCGTTTTCTCTTTGATGTGTTGTCAATCTCTCATACGTCTTAGACCTCAATAACGAGTTCCCCAGACTGCAGTGTGCTGTTTATTGCACCCGTTAAATTATGATACTCACTGTATCCCAGGGGTCTACATTTAACGTGTCATGAACTAATACAGGATGAACCCTTAAACCGGGGTCATTGAATGCAGATTTCAATGCTTTCTGCAACAAAATCAAAATTTCCTGGTATTGCCATTCTTTTTTGGCTGGTTTCACCTGCCAAAATGTATCCAAGGAAAGATCAGAATGTGTTGTCTTCATAACGCCTGGTCTAGAAACAACATGGTAGCCATATTGGAAGTTTCCCAAATATTGTTGGTCAAACATTTGTTTTTATTCTTCCAAAATGACAACCATAGTACATCTACACAAAAGAGCCAATAATAAAGTATGGAAAATACCATTCCAATATCGGTGACACTGCTACTGGTTTTGCCAATGTTGGAGCTGCATTGGTAAAGCCAACACTGGCAACCAACAAGCAATGGCAAAGTGCAACCAATTGGCATCAAGGCTTTTGATTTAAGAAATCATCTCAAGTAATGCTAATACCAAAATCAAAGCTTCTCCATTATAGCACCATGTCCCTGCAAACCTACACATTTATAGATGATAAACAATCTCCAAATTCAGCCATTATATTAGAGTATGCAGCTGGTCTCTCAGGAGCCGAGGGAAGGGGGAAGAGGCCAAAGAGACTGTACTCATGCAAGAAGAGTGAATGTCACCACAATTAGGACCAGCCATCATGTTGTAGCCCCATCCTCTTCACCAGGAGGCGACTTCCCGACTCACCCTCGAGTCCGTCAACCCTTTATCCCTACCCTGGCTCTCTCAATGTGTGGAACACTACCACAGTCTCATTCTGCATCCATTTGCAGACCCTCCAAAAATGCCCTTGCTGACTCAGTTGGCTGAACAAATATCTCTTTCCATCATGCTCCGCCCACAGTTGTATTGGAAATTCCACCAATCCTGTAAGCCCGTTTCCCTCACCGCCTCTCTGATGCTCATCAAGGACCTAATATTGATGAGTCTTTCTGGCCCCGAGCATCATGTTTATGCACCTCCAGAACATAAAATTAATTCATTTAACACAATTTTGTTTGAGTTAGTCGTGATTTTCAGATAGTACAGCTGGGAAACAGAGGGCAAGCATTGCTTCCTCCTGTTCCTAAGCTGTGCCGTCTGGAAATCAAGTACTAACTCGGAGAAATATCGGGTTAAATAAACTCACTTTACACTCTGAATGCACATTAAGACAATGCTCAGCTCTGAGCTGCACCAGAAACTTCCAACATGAAGCGGCCCCCATCCTCTTTTCCGTGCCAAGATTTCAGCTCTAAGGGCCACATGTACGAACATTTTTAGCGGTTACAAATGGCCAATCCTATCTTATTTGCAACAGATAAATAGGTCTGTGGCATGTACAAACCCTATTTTATGAGTCGGTAACCTATTACCAACTCGAGAAATAGAATTTGCGACTTTCTATTAGGAAGGAGCATGCCAAGGGCATCTCTTCCTAATAGCGAGTCGCAGTGCCATGTCTGAATAATTTGCGACCAAAATGCAGTTGCAAAAGATTAGCATTTTAGTGCCAATGGAAAGTTGGTGTCAGACCAGTCGCAAATAGGGACCTCTTTCCCTTTGCGAAAGTGTGTGCAAATAATTTTTAAGAGCAGGTAGTGGTCCCACAAACAACTGCTCTTAAAATTTTTTATTGAAATATTTAATTTTTCTTTTTGAAACGCATCCAATTTTCCTTCAAGGAAAACGTGCTGCATTTTTAAAAAACAAAACAGCTTTATTGAAAAAGCAGTCACAGTCATGGTGGTCTGCTGAACCCAACAGCCCATGATCCCTGTGAGTGTGGGCCATTCCCAATGGGTTGCAAATTGCGATCTGCTTCATGAATATTAATGATAGGGGAGTAGGGTAGGGAGTAATTTATATTTAATGTAGTTTTTATTATTTGTTATATAATAATTTTTGAAGTTATTTTGTAGTGTTAATTGTGTGAATTAATTGAGATTTGGTTGTTATTAATTATATTGCTAATTCTAATTAGTTAATTAATTAACTGCTAATTAATTATGTTAATTTATTAATATGTTACAATATTGTAGGTAATGTTTATAGGGGAAAATGGTAGGAGGTAATTTTTTTTTATTATTAATTGTTTATTAATGTTAATTATATTGCATCAGTGGGTATATTAAATTATTCCCCTACGCTATCCAACACTTTCCTTACTGTTACACTCACTGGAGTGGGAATAGTAATTTTTATCCTCACGCTTTCCAACACTTTCCCTTCTGTTGCACTCTTTGGAGTGGGAATAGTAATTTTTACCCACCCGCTATCCAACACTTTCCCTACTGTTGCACTCACTGGAGTGGGAATAGTGATTTTTACCCTCCCGCTATCCAACGCTTTCCCTACTGTTGCACTCACTGGAGTGGGAATAGTAATTATTACCCTCCCGCTATCCAACACGTTCCCTACAGTACCCCTTGGAGTGGAAATAGTAATTTTATCTTTTACGCTATGCAATCTTGTTATATTTAATGTAGTGTAAAATATTATTGAATTTTTTAAAAATGTTGTAACTTATTATATATAATTAATTTTTATATTTATATTATAGGTGTATATATATATATATATATATATATATATATATATATATATATAATTATATTTAAAATTCGGTTTTTAACATTTAATTATTACAAATATTGATTGTTTTTTAATATTATTAAGGTAATCAAAAATAAAAATGCATGTTTATTTTTTTTACTTACATTCATTATTTATTACTTTTAAGGTTATTTAAGTATTTTTAAATATTGTTTTACTTAATTATATTTATTATTTCATTAATTTTACATTACTTTTAAGACATTTAAAAAAGTTGATATTTTAGCAAACTATATTATTTACAACGATATTTAGGATTCAATATTTTTGTACTTAACTGTTTGTAGCTAGGAATTCGATATTCTGGTAGTCAATATTTTGTCACTGATATTTTTGTAGGTCGATATTTAGCTCCTCGATATTCTGTCAGTGATTCTTCTATAAGTAGTGAAAAAATTCCTTTTGGTAATCATATTTAGTTTTTACAGTTTATACTTCAATGCTAGTAGCTATGATTTTGTTTGTGTTTGACTTTAATCACATACTTTCCAGAACAGTCTAATTCCAGTTCACTCCATCAGGGATTTGATTCAACTCAGGGGCATCAGAATTTTGTTAGATTGAGTAACACAAACGCATTCTCTAAGTGAGAGGGTGTCTGGTGGAATTTTATATCAAATGTAAGTGCCTTCCAGAATCTGGGTGATTCAAAAGAGTTGTGTCCATATGTTTTTTCATGAATTTATCTGAAAATGTAAGGTTCCAAAAGAGCAACTAATAGAAAGCTTCTGTATTAAATCACCTTTTCAGCAGAGTTCTGGTGAGCAAAGGCTTTTAGACAGAAGACTCTGAAGTAATTACTAAGGGACCGATTCCGAGTCGGATCCGGAGTGTTTTCCGACCGAGCCGGACCCCTACAGTCCGATCGAGCGAGTTCGATGCGCACGTATGCTGTCGGACTCGGTTCGGTCGGACTCCCATAGAAGTCAATGGGAGCCGGTCGTACGACGCGTACATGGGCTCCCATTGACTGAATGGGTATGTCTCGAACAAGTGCGCCCCCTACAGTGGGTACGTGTCGGTGCCACCCGCACCGTACATGCCTGTGTTGGGGAGACCCATAGGTCTCCCCCTGTGACCGAGTCGTAGGGCTGCGGGTTTCAGGGGGTCCGACGCGGACCCCCAAAGTCCGACTCCGGGAGCTTTTGCGAGCCGGACACTCCGGCTCGCACAGGCTGTCCGACGTGTGCATCGTACTAGCTCGGTTGTAAATTGCATCCATTGCACACCACGGTTAGCTTCCGACCGGGACGTACGGAGCGGTTTGGACCCGGAAACGACTCGGTCGGTGAATTTCATGTACCTCACATCGTACTTGCTTGCTCGTACAGCTGTACGAGTCGGCCGGAAAACACGCGTACGGCTCGTAGTTTTTCCGGCCGAATCCAATACGGTGCCCTTCCGACCGAGATCGGAATCGGCCCCTAAATGTGTTAAATATCTCACCCTTCATTACGTTTTGGCAGGTCAAACTTGCCAGAATTTAACAGTAGAAAAGCACGCGGTATTTCCCATACCATGCAGATTTTGGTGCGGTAAACACCATAATACACATTACCATCAAAAAACGTGTGATAGGTTTTATTTATCACACCCAATAAATAAAGAACGCTGAGGTATCCTTATTTATCAGGTGTGATGAATAGCACATTCATTACGAAAAACTCGGAAGCAGGGCTTCCGAGTGATAATCACCACACCCCTCAATTTTCACATTTTGGCAGGTCAATCCTGACTATCTGTGAAAATACCAGGAAAATTTGCTCCTGTCAATAACCCATCTACAAATGATGCACCATTTCTACAGCGAAAGCCCAGATTAAGAGCTACCTACTGCACACAGGAAATACCACACACAGGATGTGTTAAATACCCCATCCTAGTGCCCATAACTTATAGTTAGAACAGTTTTAAAGAGGCCAAGTCAAGCTCTCTTTTCAGGCCACTGATGTGCTTCGAAGGCTGGGCTATCTGTAGTTGGTTTGGGTGGTGTTCTAGAAACGTGCACAGAGTCTGTGTAGTCCACTGTGTTTCCAAGCACAGGGATTAAACTTTTAGGGAAAGAGAGCTACTATGTTGTTGTTTCATCTAGAAGAAGGTACCCCTCATCACAGTACCTCTTTGGGATAATATACTGAGATGCTGCCAACGTGGAGTCGTTTCTATTTTAATAAGCTGAAGGTTACTTTAATCTTCTTTAGATGAAACTTTACCTTTATTGGTGATAAGCTTTTAATTTATTATACCACCATTAAAAAGTCACTGAATGTGCAAAATAGAAGGACTGCATGTAGTTCTGCAGCAATTCAGTAGAAACAAAATTACCGGTGCCAGAGCGGTGGCTGTCACCCCTCCCCATTAGGACCCGCTAATGATCATTTTTGATCATCACACAAGCACAGCTAACTATAATCAGTGGTTAGCGTTCGGCATTTCCTGATAATTATAGGTAAGGGATATCAAAGGTCCAATGGTGATTTCTTTCATCTGGGGTAATTTAAAATATCCTGTTTTTAATACAAATATTAAGAAACAAAACTGCCTACGGGAATGGGCTGAGTATCGACAAACCCAACTCTTTTTCCTCTTATTCTTATTCTAAGCAAGACTCGCAGGAGATACGGATGGTACAAAAACACCAGGGCTCAAATGCGCAAGCCGGACAGTCAGCCTGTAGTCACCTAAGCAGCTATTAAAAGCCAGTTGCATCCCTGTTTCCTACCAGTTCCAGGCATCTAGAGCCAACCAGCAGAGAAGCACACATGGCTCTTAATGGCCTTGGGCATCAGCAAAACTTTGAGGGTTTACAGAGGTGAAGAACACTGCATGCTACAGTTCCCACAGATGTATCCTCTTCATGGCAGGTCGAACACCACTTCTCCCTATTTGTCAGCTGGGGCTGGGAAGGTGACTCAGCCGTGGTGCATTCTATTATGAACATGTGAAGTCCACACCTGGACTTCACATGTGGCAGGCGGATGAGTTGTCCTTTACAATGGAATTTATCCTGCTGCCAATTGTCTCTGCTCTGTAATCCTCTTCTAGGTTTGTGTGCTCCCTCAAACGCACAGTTTCAGGAGGTTTTTATCAGCCAATGAAAACACCGGGGAATAGAACAAAAAACGTAAATCAGTAAAATTACCCCTTTAATTACCCCTACCTTTAATGTAATTATTCATTGTTATTAGTATATTCATTGTATTTGAAGGCCTTATGCTTAGAATTAATTGGCTCTGTAAGGTGATCTTTTTGTTTAGATATCTGCCTTCCAATTTTCCATCTTATTTGCCCTTTACCACTGTAAAGACCAGATGTACTGAGATGAGATTCGCAAAAAGTGATTACAATTTAATTTACAATTTACCATTCCAAACTGGGCGAACAGTAAACTAAAAATGCCAAAGTGGCCATCAGTACATCACCAGACATATACATTTATGCACCGACACGGTATCCATCTAGCAATGTTTTTTTTTGTCTTTTTTAGAACAAACATTGCACGATGGCTACTGTATGTAAATGCCTTGTGACATACTAGCAGCGATTTTGGAATTTTTAATTTACGATTCTAGCATGGATGACAATCATTTTAGAATGGAAAATGAGAAACAAATATCAATTCAAAATTTGAATGGGATTGAGAGAGCTGGGAGAGTACCCGACGTCAATGGCCCGAGTGGCGGGTGGGCGCTTAGAGGGAATGTAGGGATGGGTATTCCTCAGAAAATTTAATATTAAAAAATAATATTTGTAAAGAAATGGGAGAAATGGACGAGTAGGGAGATGAAAGCAGACAGAGAGAGTGGGCGAAGGAATGAGAGGCAACAATCAAAAAGGAGAGAGGGCAAGCAAAGACATGCACTCTCATGAAAAGCTATTAAAAAAAGAAAAAAGAGTCCCCTCAAGTCAGCAGTAAAAGGATACGAACCATCCAATCAGATGCAAAGTAAATCAGCACTACTCTGGGAACAGTATAACCATAAGAACAACAAGAAAAGCCAACCAATAAGCAACAGACATCTGAGATAGGCAAGAAAGCCAACCAATCATGATTGGCTGATGCAAAGCCCCTACTATATATCGTATTGTATAACAATATGTCTTTATCAACAGCTAGCTACAGCTATCCGCAGGAACAACCTAAAAAATAAATGTATACTCTACATAGAATTACAAACCCTTCCTATAGAGGGATTTGAACTATATCATAAAACATGGGGTATGTGTGCTTTCACCACCTCTACCTCACCCCCTTAAGCATCGATGACTTGCAAAATATAACTAGATGTTTTGTGCTCCTTTCTTTCTCAGACTAAGAGCTCACGTGTCCTAGTATCTTCCTTATGTTATTTGCCAAACGATCAAAGGAAGCTACCTCCTTGCCTATGTACTGACCCTTCATTTCCATCTTAATTATTGCAAGCCAGGGTCGAATTGTTCCAGCAGCTGACTTCATATAAACAGCATGTGCAGTACGCTGAAATACGAGCTAGGCAATCAAGTGGACTTTAAAAGCCACCCCCACATAAAAGCCACTTGGACCTCAATTTTCATGTCCAGGGGCTGTTGTAGGGTGTCGGTGTCGAAGGTGTGGTGTTTGTCTCCGACATCACTGATGGGTTGTCTGGTCTGACCTGCTGGAGGGGTTGTTTGTCCTTCTGCAATGTGAAGGGGAGATGCATGTTGACATTGTGTTGACATTTATGTCGGCGCATTGTTCTTGTAGACATGCAGACTGTGTGACAATGTACCCTGTGACCGTTTGGGGGGTGCTTGCAGTTTGGTTTGGGACAGTGGACATTTGGACTACATGACTGAAGTGAGGTTTTACCCATACATATGCATCTCACAGTTCCCTGCTCTGTCAAATATGATTGGCCTGTTTCTGTGCATGGGCGGGCCCAGTTGTGTCCCCTGTTCTGCAGTGTCGGTGTTGCACTTTGTGCCACATTGTCATGGGATGTGCTTTGATTGCTATGTGTGAGTGCTGCAGTGTGCCACGGGGATGGGGGACAAGTCCCTGTGTCATTGTGGTTGTGCAGTGTGCTACACCTCGTTGGGCATGTGTGCCATTGTGCCCATCTCCCCCCATCTCCCCAGTCCCTGTTGGATCCTCACCCTGTTGTTGTTGTGTCAGGTCCTCTCGAGCTGTGTCCATACTCCCACCTCCTTGGACCGTCTCCACACTGATGACTAGCCTCAGTTTCCTCCAGCTCCTCCTGTGGCGCAGGACTTTCACCTCCTGTCGCCGTTGCTGCCTTCCTGTTGGCAGCGACTTTGGGCCTGGTTTAGGTTTTCAGGTCAGGCCAGTGCCTCTTGGCCTCATCCATTGTCCTCCTCAACACACCGGCTGCATTCCAGGTAGTCTGATTGTGGGACAGTTGCTGGTATGTGTTCTGTCACCTCCGTGATGCTGGTCTTGTTTTCCTGTGGACTGCACCCCGTCTTCCTCTCCCTCTTCTCCTTGGCCTTACCCAGCCACGTTGTTCCTTGCTTGTGGTCTGTGGGACTTGTGGGGTTCGTGTTGGTCTCTGCGCTGGGTCAGGATGCATCCATGTTGCTACGCACTTTGGATTCTTTCTGGTGTGTAGTTTTTGTAACTTTTATTGTGCACTTTCCCACCAGACGCGTGGGATTTGCAGGCCTGCGGCTGGTTTTTGTGGCTTTTTGTGTCACGATTGGCATCATCGCAGGATTTTTTGCCTTAGGGTTTCGCATTTTTGCAGCATGGCGTTGTTTTTAACGCGGTCAGTTGACGCGTTATCTGGTGACTATCGCATGGTACCACCGTGTTGTGAATTCCTGGTTAACACGGTGTTGGATTCCCACGATCGACTGCGATGTTGGAGATTGCGGTAAGTAACTTTTGCAATGTCTATCACACGTTCTTGAGAATATGCCCCTTAGAGTTTTGTGACATTGGCAAAGAATAGGGGAGTCAACTGATTAAATGGAAATACCAACTAAAACCAGTAGATCCCATTACCCAGTAATTATCAGGCCTGGATGAACTGCGATGTTCTCTTTGGCATTTTAGTAGATATCCAAAAATCATATGCCAACAAATGACCTCGAAGAACAATATGTAACTGGTCACGTGATTTTTTCAACTTAATTTGCGGAGCCCGATGGCCCAGTGAGTTAAGTATTGGCAACTATTACCTGGGGTAACTTCCAGTTCACGCGCTTGAATAGTCAACTCAGCATTTCATGTGTCTGGCTCGTCAACACAGCCCTTCAGAATTCTAAAATTAATAAATGATCTTACATTGCGTAATAGTAACACCCTTTGTTTACAGCGCGAAGCAATGACTCAAACTGTGATGTAAAGTCCAGGATAAGACAAAAAGTAGTATTGGTTTGCAAAAAAATAGCTCAGCATGATGGGAGTCCTGCATATATTTTGAACAAAATTTACCAAAAAGTACAGTCGTAAATCAAACCTTATCGCATATGCATTAAATATAAGACTTACTATATGTTTTATATTCAAACGATGCAAAAAATTTATAGCCAGGATTATTGAAGTCATGTATTTTTTTTTCAATATTGCTTTGCACAATCAGTAAAAACAGTAAAAAATAGAGTTCCCCTGTGTTTTTGTTGTTGTTGCTTCAGTTCACTTAATCTGGCCCAAATGCATTTCTTTTAGCTGCAAGCATGTGGCTGTCGATTAAAAGCTAAACACACAAACAAATGCAAATGTCATATCCACATTTCACATGATTGTAAATGTAGAAGGGGGTGCCTCCCACAGGCCCGCACACATTGAAGAACTCTCACGAGCTCGTGCAAGGTAAGCATGCCTCTGTCCTCCTCTCCCCGTGAATAAAGCCTGCGAAAGTTCCTATGAAACTCCACTCCTTAAAAACAAAGGGAACTTTTCTCCTTTTTTCTGTCACAGATGCTCGCGATAGGCGAGTGATTGGCAAGCTGAAGAGGCTCGAGACGAAATTGTTCATATACTAATGAATAGAGGCCTGATTGCAAGATCCTGTTTGGAAAATTATAGTGCCGCGCCGGAGCCATACAATTACATCGAGAATGCTGCATATTCATTTCAGCTGCTTTGCATAGAGATTAACGAGCAACCCCGAAGCAGACTCCGAAATTAAAGCTAACACCAAATTTAGTCACAGGTTAGAAACTGCATGCCATTGTTTGATGGGTGCGCGAGTGTACCACCTGCCTGCCTCTTGATTGCTAGCGGCTTCCAAGATATCAAGGGGGGAAAAGTTTCATTCCATGAGAGAGGGACATTAGAAATGTGAAATTCGAATGTGACTGACTTCTGCTTCACAGATTTCAGCTAGGACAAAGAAGCAAAAGAGGCTGATGGGCAGAAAATACATTTCACTAAAAAGTAAAACATTTTTTTGCACACTCCACGTTAGTTGTGTGTGTAGATTTTAAAGATGGATTTTACAATGTAAAACATTTAAGTGGTTCAAATGACAACATCGACGGGCTGAATTGATGAACTTGGCGCCCTTCAAGTTGATTGCATGCAGTGTGATTATGTTTGAGGGTCCTTGTTAGCACTGTTTTTTTCTTGGAATACGACTGGGAAATAGCTATTAGAGGGTAAATAGCTGTTCTATTAGGCACTAAGTATTATATTCCTGCTGCAGTAATTTACTTCGTATAACATACTTGTCGCCCCCTCCTGAATCTGCAGAATAGGGGCAATCGTTGAGAAGCAGGTGGAAGTCTCTTCCTCACAAAACAAAGCAAACAGTTTTAAGATGCGGTAAATTGCACATACCAGGTTCTTCAAACTGACCCGCCATATAAATGCTAAAATCCAAGGATTACCTTTATTAAAGCCAGTGTTTACATTGAAAGCATGCTCCAGCTGAAATGTAAATATCAAAAACAAAAGAGTTTCTTGTGTGTCCTATTCACCTTATTTACCGACAGTGGTAAATCTGGGGATTAGAATACCGGCTGTGTTAATAACGCTACTTTATTCCATTTCTCTCTGATTTAGACTTCAGGGTACATAAATGAGAAACAATTTTCCATGACATTGCTACCACATGCTAATTCACACTACTCTTTGAACTCTGTTACCACCAGCTATTTGTTGGTGGTAACCAGTCATGCAATTTCCGGAATGCACTGTGGCAGTAATGGGGTCTACTCACAGAATCACATCGCTCGCAATCTATTACTGGCCATCATCGAGCGGGGTGTTAGACGAGGAGCTATTGCTGTTGATTTAACAGACATTAATCTGTGAAGAGATAGACATCTGTGATATACTCTTAATAGTGCACTATTCAATCGTATGCCTTGACCCTAAAATCAAATCCTTGTTGCACCATGATCAGTGGTCGAGAGGAAAGAAGATGAGTGATTAGCACCAGATATCCAGTACCATTAGAGGGTTTGTTCATTTTCTAAAAGTCAACCTAGCTCTGGGTGTTGGAATGTAAACTTATTCTCTTTGGGGTATGTAAACACCATCAGTGAGTTGTTCATCTCTTGGACCATGGAAATAACACTGGTAAAAGAGGGGCTGGAAATGAGCTAATTCTAACCAAAGATTATTTACAGATTCTTCTGAGTACATTAAAAAAACTCTCAAGCAACCAGTTTCCTCCCTGCTTACCAGGGATATTTTGCTACTTTCCTACCTGGGATTGCAGTGCTACAATTGTTTGCCACATCAGGGCAAAATTAGTGGCAGCACGACATCTGCCACTGTGACCCGGCAGCCATGTGGGGGGATGGGCTGTCGGGTCAGCCCTGTGTGGGATGGGTGTTGGGTCAATGATTTCTTGTGGCTGAGCCAGCGGGCACTCCACTGTGAAAACATGTCAGTTCCACCAGACTTTAATTGACCTGGGAAGCTGCAGGTTTGGTGGGGCAGGACTCTTCCTCCTAACAAAAGTAATTCTGTTTTCCCCTAATTAACCTCACTACATACACCTAGCTGGTTAACATATTGTCCAACATGGTAAGTTTTGCTTGCCAGGCTGCATTTCTTTCCCAACCCTTCCCTAGAAAACAAGCCTTTCTCTGTAGCTCACCTTAGTCAGACAGATGGGCTTGTCCACAGGCTGTTATGCAATTTTAATTAAATTATATCTCAAGCATAACTTAAATATTTTTTTAATCTTAAATAGGCAAATCATATTATTATTTAGTGTCCCTATGAAGCAATAGTTCATGCAACCGTATTACTTTACCACAATGTAACCACTACATTATTCCAACCATCATCATAGGTAGATATTTAAATTTCTATTTAGTTGGGTATATGATTTCTTCTTCTTTTTTTTTTTTATCCTCATCTCACCAATAAGCATTAACAGAGAAGGCCGTCATCTTGATCTATACGCCCTGCGGCCACTGTTTGCGCTTAGGTCTAGCCAGACCGGCCCCATTGATGTAGGCTTAGTGTAATCATAGGACAAAGAGGGGTTGCAAGGAGGGGAAGCGGGGGCAGCGGGGGCAACCAACACCGTTTATATCAATCTCAATTTCAGGCCCCAGGACCATAGGGGTTGCCATATGTTCAACTCATTTTCCCTGCCCTTTCCCTGATCTAATCGAGCCATAGCAAATGCCGCCTTATACCAGTCCTCCCCCCTAGGAGGGCCCTGATCTTTCCACTTCATACATATCTCACGTCTAGCTAATAACACTAGGTTTAGCAGGAGACCCCGCTGTGACTGTGATAAATTATTCTCGGATATTCCAACGTCTCCAAAAATTATCAGAGAGATATTTATCCTGATACTAGTATTAAAAATATCACAGAGGGCGTCCCCCACTTCTTTCCAATATCTACTCAAAACAGGGCACTCAAAGAAGATATGTATGTCATTGGCACTCGGGACATTGCATCTTGGGCACTTGGGGGATGATAAGGGAGCAAACCTGGCGATTTTAGCAGGAGTATAATAAAGTCTATTTACCACAAAAAGTGTTTTTTTTTTAAACTAGCCGGTTTAACATATTTGTACAAAAGTTTCATTGAAGGTTCAAAAAGGTCTACTGCTATCTCCTCGAGGGGGGACTGGTTCCAAACTGCATGTTGCGGAGGCAGTTCTTTATCATCAGAATCCATAGGTTTTCCATACCATAAAGAGATTTCTTTTTTTTTACGGTTAGGATTCTGCAAAAGATGTTCTGTTTCCCAGTCACCACTTATATCCCCTTTTTCCGCGTTGAACCAAGAACTTAATTGCATATATTTAAACCGGGAGAAATCACTTCCAACCCGAGACCTTAATACCTCCCAAGGATAGATCCCTTCTTCTGAAATCAGGTCTGACCAGATTGTAATACCTGCCCTTCTGATAGGAACTGCAAGGCTATCCTTCAAGCAGATCGGGGTTCCTGGAGAATCCCAAATAGGGGAAAAATCGGAATAATACCCAATCCCCCATCTACATCTCACCTTAACCCATACCTCCAAGGCAGCCCTTAGTACCTTCAGTCGTACTCTCTTAAAAAACCTTGGCGCCCCAAATTTATACAAGAAACTCTCCTCACCACACCCACCCTCTGTCCTAACCATTTCACCCAATAATCTCCCCCAAGATGATTCCCCCGGCTTAACAAGTAGCATCCTAATATTTTTGAACTGAAAGGCTACAGAATACCACCTAATGTCGGGGAGAGCCAGCCCCCCTCTAAGAAGCCTTCGTCTTAGCTTTTTCCAGGACAGTCTAGCACCCTTATTGGCCCAAATAAAACTACCAATTTTGCCTTGAATTCTATCAATACCTTTGCTAGGGAAGGACAGAGGAATAGTATTAAAGAAGTATGTCAACTTGGGCAAGATAACCATCTTCACAAGATTGACCCTACCATATATTGTCAATGGTAGATTTCTCCACCTGGCAAAAATACGGTCTATCTCGTTACAGATCCTAGTAAGATTAATCTGTGGGATCTTGTCCAGATCTTTCACAATAATGACACCTAAATATTTTAGTTCTTCACTTATCTGTCCCTCCCAATCATCAATGTTCCAACACATTACCTCCGATTTAGAGGTATTAACAAGATAACCTGATAACGTGCCGAATTCAGCCAATAATGCTTCAGTTCTTGGTATAGTCTCTTTTGGGTTATCTGTGTATAGCAACAGATCATCGGCATAAAGGGCCAGCTTGCTACTATATTGTAATGATTTAAAGGGGGTAATTGAGTTATCCAATCTTATGGCCTGCGCCAGTGGTTCGATATAAATATCAAACAGCAGGGGTGAAATGGGACAACCCTGTCTTGTTCCTCTTTGGATGTTGAAACTCGTTGTCAACAAGCCATTCAGCAAGATCTTTGCCGAGGCACCCTGATAGCAGTTTATCATAGTCTGGACAAAGATTGGTCCAAAGCCCATCTGCCTAAGAACTTCCCACAAATACGTCCAACACACTCTATCGAAAGCCTTGGCCGCGTCCAAATCGACTATAGCCAATGGATCCGACCTAGCCACTGCCAGGTCTATATTGCCTATTAGTTGCTGTGTCAGCTCCTCAATATACCTTCCAGGTACAAACCCCTTTTGATCGGGGTTAATTAGGCTAGGGACAAATTTAGCCAATCTCCCTGCCAGAATACCCATAAAGATTTTATAATCGGTATTCAGCAGGGATATTGGTCGATACGAATCCGCCTTTAGGGGGTCCTTCCCTGGTTTTAAAATAAGTACAATAGTAGCTTCCTTCCAGGTCTCTGGAACCCTTCCTGTTATACTATATACTGAGTTAAATAACTCACGTAATACCGGGACCAGCTCGTCTAACAGCATTTTATAAACCTCGCTTGGAAGTGCGTCTGTGCCCGCAGCCTTATTGTTCTTACATTCGATAATTTGTACTTTAATTTCTTCCTCAGTAATTGGGGCATCCAACACCCTCCTACTATCTACAGTCATCCCAGACAATGATTTACTTTCCAGCCAAGCTTGCAGATGTTCTGAGCTGGGGGATATTTCCTTTTTACAAAGCTCAGAGAATAGGGAAAGAAGACAAGCCTGTATATCCTCTATATTGCTTGACTTCTTCCCATCTTAATTTATAATTAATTCATTAATACAATTTTGTGAGCGTTCTACTCTTGCTTTCCAGGCCAATAGTGCCCCTGCCTTTTCGCCGTATTCAAAACTCTGCATGCTTTTACTCAACCATTGAGCTCTACACTTTTGATCCAGCCTTCCTCTATACTCCTGCCAGGCACTCTCGAGGTCCCGCAAAACTTGCATCAACCTATCAGGATTCCCTTGATTAATCAGATCTCTTTCCTGCTCTAACTGGCGGATTCTCCCCTCAATATCCTGCATCTCCCGTGCATCCACTTTATTCCTAAAACAAATACGACTATGTAACATCCCCCTCAGATAGGCCTTAAAGGCGTCCCACACAAAACTTAAAGAGGTCGAACCAATATTCATGGAAAAATAATCCAATGTGGCTGCTTTAATATCCCTCACTATCTCGGGATCAGCCAACATTGATCTTTTCAATGTCCACCTATATTGTAAATTATGTGTTTTTCGGGAATAAGAGAACAAAATAGGGGCGTGATCCGATAGATGACTAGAGATGACTGATATATCCGTCAAGTTATCTATACTGGGCCTATCGATTAAAACATAGTCTATTCTTGACGAGTGACCATGTTTCTTGCTAAAAAGGTAAATCCTTGTGTATCTCCCTTTTTTGCCCTCCATACATCAACTAGTCCTAGATCACACAACATGTTCTTCATGGCTCTACGCACACGTGTGGCCCCTATATTGTATCTCTGATCAGACCTATCTTTCTGAGGGTCAAATAATACATTAAAGTCTCTTCCGATTATTAATGTGGTGGTAATTTCCATTAATTTAGATTGGAGTCTGCAAATATATGTTGGGTCGTCCATATTAGGACCGTAAAATGAGGCGCAGGTCACCTCTTGCCCTCCAAAATCTAACAAAGCCACTATCCACCTCCCAGAATTGTCAGACTGGACTGATTTTATAGTACAACCTGCCCCCCGTTTTATCAATATTGCCACTCCCTTACTATGAATTGTATGTTCAGAGGAGCAGAAGTATTTCACCCAGGGGCACTTTACAAATATACAGCAAGATTCTTCATAACTTAAATGAGTTTCCTGAATAAGGCAAATCTGTGCAGGAGAAAGTTCCAAATATTTTAGTACCAATCTTTGTCTGCGAGAGCATCTTAAACCATTGACATTCCATGAGATAAATTTTACCTCCTTAATCATCCCATTTATACCTGCCATCAAATCCAACCCCCAGGGATGACAATCTAATACTAACATTAACAAGCGAATGAGGATATATGTATTTTTTATTTTTTATTTTAACCCACTGCTCCCCACCCTGTGCCACCCCCCACTTTCCTGCCACCCACCCAGTAATCCCAGTGAACCCCTCACCCCATGGGAAACCCTCCCTACTAATAGGCAAGCCTTTTTGGCCTCAGCCCGCTCAGGCACTTAACAAAAACCAAAAAAACCAAAGTGAATAAAACTGACTTAGAAATCAAAGCTGTACTCCCGCTGACACGGATCCCTCCCGAGACCCCCCCCCCTTCTATGTGTCTCCCCCGCTCTTGATCTTAACAATAAAGGCATCCACCTCTTCCACTGTACGATATTGGTACATCTGATTATTCCACATTACTCGCAGTACCGCAGGAAATCTCAGTTGAGCCTTGGCCCCCAGACTATTCAGTTCCTCCAATCTCCTCCCCAATTCCCACTGCCTAGTTGCCGTGATGTTGGATATGTCTGATCTTATTAAGAAGGAGAAAGGGGTTGAGGCCTTAGAGCCTAACGATCCTTCTCTGAGAGCCAAAGACAGAATTTCCTCTTTCACAGTATATGTCAAAAAATTAACCAGAATCTTCCTGGGCTTCTGCTTAGTCAACTTCCTCTTAAATGGACCACGATGTACTCGCTGTATCTCCTTCGCTAGATCAACATTGGGGGAATTCTTCAAAACTGTCTCTTTTAATAGAGAAATCACGAACCCCTTTATGTCAGTTCCTTCCAACGCTTCTGGAACATTAATAAGCCTCAGGTTGTTCTTCCTTGAGTGATTCTCCAGGCGCTCAATGTCATCTCTCATCTCTTTATTCTGGGCAACTAACTTTGTCATATCTGCCATAGTACTATCAAGAGCCTCTTTAATTTTAGGTACCTCAGACTCTAATACTCCAGTTCTTAGAGAGACATCCTCAAGTTTTTGGGCTAAATCCACACAGGATGATTGAATCGCCGCCTGATTAGTCTCTGAAACTGTAAACCTATTTGCCATCTCTGAAAATCTACTAGCCATTTCGTCTTTAAGTGCCAATAAAATATCTGCCAATGATCTAGACCTGGCTCCTGTCTCAACAGACTCCTCTATGATCTGTTGTTGCGCTTCCTGCTCTTCTTGTGTGGGATGGGTGTTGGGTCAATGATTTCTTGTGGCTGAGCCAGCGGGCACTCCACTGTGAAAACATGTCAGTTCCACCAGACTTTAATTGACCTGGGAAGCTGCAGGTTTGGTGGGGCAGGACTCTTCCTCCTAACAAAAGTAATTCTGTTTTCCCCTAATTAACCTCACTACATACACCTAGCTGGTTAACATATTGTCCAACATGGTAAGTTTTGCTTGCCAGGCTGCATTTCTTTCCCGACCCTTCCCTAGAAAACAAGCCTTTCTCTGTAGCTCACCTTAGTCAGACAGATGAGCTTGTCCACAGGCTGTTATGCAATTTTAATTAAATTATATCTCAAGCATAACTTAAATATTTTTTTAATCTTAAATAGGCAAATCATATTATTATTCAGTGTCCCTATGAAGCAATAGTTCATGCAACCGTATTACTTTACCACAATGTAACCACTACATTATTCCAACCATCATCATAGGTAGATATTTAAATTTCTATTTAGTTGGGTATATGATTTCTTAGCACTGGCGTTGTAATCATTTCAAATGATCAAGTCATTCATGTTCTATGGTCTTGGAAGCAGAAGGAAAAACATCTGTCATTTTGCAGAACGGATATTTTGCATGTTTCTTTCTGTATTTTTGGTATATTTTGTTATACGCCTCTTGTCTTTGCATGTGGTGTGGGTCAATTAATATATCTAAAACCTCGCTTGATAAATCATAACATTTAGCGCATGCAAATATGTCCTACATGTAATATAATTCATCCTGCTTAGGGCTATAAGGCATGCTGTAGGAATGATTTGCATATATTGCATATAGTGTCTGTGGGAATGGCACACAGGTTGTGTGCCATGTCGTGTTTTCACATTTGTCCACACTATTTCACGCAGCCAGAAATGGCAGTCTGGATGGGTCCCTATGATGGCATAGTACATGCAGCAGCCCTTAGGGACCCTCTTTAGTAGCCAGTGTCCTAGGTACCAGGGGTACCATTGACTCTAGGACTTACAGGTGTGCTAAAGGTCTTTCAATTGGGGAACAATAGCACATTTACCTTGTTTTTAGGGAAGGAGCACTGGCACTAGGGACCTGGTTAGCAGGAACCCAGCGCAATTCAGTCACAATTGCATCAAATACCAACAAAAAGTGGGGGTCACCATGTCAAAAAGGGGCACCTTCATGCAATGAGGGTATACCTCTCAAACACACGCATAATATGCTTAAAATCAATAATTTCAATGTGAAGTATACATTTTACACATTTTCCAAAAATACTTTTACTCTCTCTACTGTTTCTTCTTTCGCTTCTTCAGGAGCAAGTAGGACCATGTAACAAGTACAAGTATAATACTGATTGTCACTCTTCCAAGCAGCAAATTCACAGTAAAGTTTCCAGTGGATTTATAGCCTGGTATTTGCAGGGAAAGCTGAAAATGGTCACTTGGCCATCTCTTTGGTGATGTCAGTTTCTTCTTTAGGATTTCTCACGAATCAATCAGGCTTGATGTTTGCTTTCAGCCAGCATGGAGTGATCATCTGATGATGGAGGTATTCACACTAATTTTACTTACCCTTGAAATTCCCACACTTGGAACGGGGTCCCATTATCTGTATTGATTTCACAAGGTCATGGGAGGCTAAACATCTTTTTCTAGCTTAGAGAACATTATTTCTGTTACATGCAACCCCCAATCTTCACAATAACTAGCAAGGAAAAGGTGCTGACCAATTCATAGTCTTAGGGCTTGATTACAAGTTTGATGGTATAGGAGCTGGCCGCCATGCCAGTACCACGCTCCCACACCACCAAACTCGTTCACCGACCGCCTGCCAGATTAAGAGTTTTCTCCTGGTCTAGCAGGCAGTGCTTTTGTGGTCCTAGGCGGTGAGCCTCAGAAAGGCACCGCAATGGGAACGCCAAAGCAAGTTCCTGCACGGCATTGACTGTTAAGTCCATGGGGCCCTGTAGAGCCCCTTTGTTTACTCACTGCCACACTTTCATGATGGGCTCCCCGCTATGAATACTGTGGCAGTGAGGAGACTCATAATATGCTTGGTGGTGCCGTAGAGGCACCGACAAGCATATTACGGGCCTCAGACTACTGCGTCACTGCCAAACTCATAATAGGGCCAACCAACAACTGGATTTGTTTGGAAGACTCAGTTTACATTTTATTTTTATAATTACATTTTGTTTTAGGTATATTTTAAAGTGGGTTGTAAGTTATGTTGTGGGTTTCGATGGGTGTTTATGATGTAATACATTTCAGATTCATCAAAATTACCCACTAATATATGATCAACTTCTTTGACTTACTTGTCTGCAACATCTGATATCATAGACCAAGGGATGTTGTTAAACCAGGTAGAGCAGGGAGAGGGGGTGTTGGCAAACACTAAATTAGATTTGATCTTTTGAGAGGGGGTGTTGGTAAGTACTAAATTAGGTTTGATCTTTCCTCAGGGACCAACAAGTCTGTCTAGCTACTTTTGATTCTTTCCCTCGTGCGTGTATGTGTGCATCACCTAGTGATGATAGTTATTCCAGTTGCTGTTCAAAACCTACATGATCTCTCTGGTGCAGTTGTTTCAGTCCATGGTTTTCAATTTCAAACATATGCTGACGATATCTAGATCCTGGTTTATCTCTGTCAGTCTCTGTCTGACCGCTGGATTATTACTTCTAGTTCACCTGATGTGAAGACCTGGCTGACCTTCAATAATCTGTCCCTAAATGTAGGCAAAACAAAGATTGTAATGTTGGGGATAGAATATACAGCATCATTGCAATTTAACTAACTCTAAACATTTCAAAGTACAGTGCTCTGCTAAGATGGCTGCCGATTTAGAATCATGTCTATCATTTGGATCTACTTCTATATGTCTATCAAGACTTATTCAGTTCCATCACCATACCACATCCCATCCCTGTGCTCTGCTACTGAAATCCAAATTGACAACTACCAAATAGTGTTTGATATATGCATGGGGTAAACTATTTAGCATGGCCAGTGCTTAGCTCTAGACTCTTCTCCCTCATTCAATAAGCCACTTAGCCATGTTGTCAAGTTGTAAAGGTAAGCTCAAACAGAATCTACTAAACATGGCTGCTTTGCTGAATAAAACTAAGATATTTCCTAGGTTTTATTTATTTTTTATTGGTTTTAGTTATGTGGTTTGCCCATGTTGCTGTTGCATCAATGCTTATGTAAACTTTTATATGTTACTTTGTTGTTTGATGTTCGGCACCTTGAAGCTGGATGTCTTGCTGATTTTTGTGCAGCATAGCAAATAAATAAATATTACCTACTTGCATACATTTAAACAAATACATTTTGTATTATTTTAATTAATTAAATTTACTTTTATACCTTAATTGATTATTCCTTTTTATTTTACCTTTATTTTTTAATTCTTTTAAAGGAAGTTTGGAGTTCATGTGTTTTGGGGTGTGTGAGTTATAACTAACAGTAGTATTATGCGTCATGTGGTATATTTGGATTATGTAGGTAGTGTTTTAAATTCTTATTAATAGCTTTTCAATTTGATGGTTACATTTTAATTTTTATGTTTGATGGTTAAACATTTTGATTAAAATAGTTTTTGGGGGGTCCTTCATTTCATGTAAGTTTTAGTAAAGTATAATTACATATTCTGTTCTGGTTTTATGTTTTATTTTATTTATAAACTTGTTGGTTTCAAATGTAGTTTTTTTAATAGTTTTAAATTAATTTGCGGTTTACATTTTTTTTAAATATATTGTTTTCGAATTGAATTATATTAATGACAGTTTAATCCATTATTATGTTATTTTAGTATGTTTGCAACACCATCTTCATTTATACATTTTCTGGAAGGTTTTGTCTGAGTCATGTGAGAATAGTAAATGACATCCAACTGATTTATGCACTTGCCCCCAATGTTTGTAGGACTGGAGTTGCCCTCCAATTTATGAACTTTCCTTGACGTATTAAAATAATAAATTTACCCACCCCCACACCACACCATTGAATGCACTTTATCCAATGTTTATTAAATTGAAGTTAGCATAGTAGATTTGACTACCCAGCCCCCAGTTTATGCACTTTTCCCAATGTTTGTCAGACCAAATAGTAAACCTAAACCCACTCAAGTTAATGCACCTTTGCTAATGTTTGTGGGAGTGGAGTTAGAATAGTATATTTATCCCCGACCCCTAATGTAAACATTTTCTCCAATATTTGTTAGAGCTGGAAGGGTAAATCGGTTACCCTCCCAATTTCTGCACTTTCCCAATGTTTGTAAGGCTGGTGTTAAAATAGTAAATCCGAGCCACATTAAATAATACGTTTTTTAATATTTATGGGAGAAAGTTAAAAGAGTAATTTGTTTGCATTTCACTTTCTGCACTTTCCTCAAAATTCGTGTGACTGGAGTTCGAATAGTAAATCTGCCCCCTCCCAATTTTTGCACTTTACCGAATGCTTGCATAGCTGGAATTAGAATAGTAAATCTGTTCCTATCCCATGTATGCATTTTTTACAATGTTTGTGGGAGCGGAGTTAAATATTAAAACTGACCCCCTCCAATGTATGCACTTTCCCCAATGTTTGTGGACATGTAGTTCGAACAGTAAAACTAACCTCTTCCTTCCAAATCCATTCCCTGACCCAAATGTTTCCAGCTCTGGGGTTAGTATAAAAAGTTTGATCCCTTCCCCAGTTTTGTCAGGAATAGGGACATGAGAACGTTTGATAAAGCCTTGATCCACAGGAATTCATGAGACATACTGAAGAGACAGTTATGAATAGACGAGAATATAGACTCTGGAGGGATGTTCAGTGATGGCTGGAGCACAGAGGACTTAAGGAAGATTTCCAGGCCAGAATAACAACAGGACCAATCAGTACAAGGCCCTGAGGGAAGCAGGCATTTCCAGGTGAGTTTAAGAAGCAACAGTAGTACTGGTCAGGAGCCTTACAAGTACTTCTGCCCTTATTTATGATGGCTTGCTCCGCAGTTGTGCCACTTTTTTGTAATGCAACAGTGGCGTAAACAATGCGTCACACTGCTCCCTATTTACAAAGTGACGCATCTAGACAGATGAGTCACTTTGTAAAGCCCTGCACTACATTATACCTGCATCAGATATAATGTATGCAGGGTGGGCATTCCCACATAAAAAAGCCTTGTAGGAGTGGCGCAGTGAAATCTATGAGTTTTCACTGCTCCACTCCTATGACTTGACTCCGTCTTAATCCTTACGCCTGCTTCTAGCAGGCGTAATGAATGATGCAGGGACTTTTACATGGGATTCGCCCCATGTGTAATGGCACATTGCTGGAGTTGCATCAGTTTTACAGACACACTCCAGCAATGCGTCATTACTGCACCACCAGATACGTCAGGATTCCTCATGTATCTGTGCATTCCTAGCGACATGGAGCCCCGATTTGTAAATATGGCGCATCCATGGTGTTGCAAGGATGGCACAATGAAAAGTGTTGTATTGCTGTTTTTCCGCAGTAATGCAACACTTTTCATAAATGAGGCCCTCAGTTGTGTGGTTACGTGTTCATAGTATGACCACTGTTCTGCCCTTGCTGCACCTTTGTTGCTTTTCCTATTCCTTCCCAGTTTCCTCCTTGTCACAGGTACCATTGGGCTAAGCACATATGTGCTCCTATACATATCGATTTTATTGGACACTCTTTACTGTTAACCAAAATGTCTTACTCTGGCATGCTCTGGTCCTGGGGTCATCCTGTTTCAACAACCGCTTCACATTTAACAGCCATCTCCTCCAGTTTCGAGGTTTTCTGGGTTGTAAAACAAAATTCCCAGAACTCCTCTCGTTACTAGCAGAGATTTGGACAAACATATTGTTCGATGAATGTGTGAGCTGGGTTCCCTTTTACCTGATGAGATGTATCTACCTGAGACACCATAATCCAATCTGGGAGATGTTGACTATGTATGTCTCTCTCGATTTTTTTTCTCCGAAGATAGCTCTGGTTTCCAATTCCAACTAAGGTGGGCAGAATTTGCGAAATTGCCTTTCGCAAAATTTCGCGAAACGGCAAAAAATCTCCACGAACACGCGAAATTTCACGTGCTCGCGGAGATTTTGGGCTTATTAATGCGTTACTGAATTTGACCTTCAACTCGGTCACTTGCTTTATTTATAGCTGTAAGTGCTTCCTGTTGAGGTTTAATTTTTGTGACAGGAGCATCGTGCCAGAAGGAATCCTGCCCTGCATATTTATCCAAGAAGATGCCACCGTTTTGTGCAATACCTCTACTCAACTGGAGTACTTTTTACTGGCTAATCAGTAAGTGCTACCTCGGTGGGTAAATGTATAGTGCTTATCCTACACTACAGCTGCATAAAGGGCCAGAAGAGTTGTCTCCAGCGACCATGTGTGTCTGTAACTTTTGCCACCGTGCCGATGGGCGCCGGGGTCCCTCATAGTGGGGAAAGGGCGGGAAGACGTTGCACACCGCTGGTGTGTGGGCTGGAGCCAAATGGCAACGCTTCTATGCAGTTCACATGCCTCTTGTTTATAAAGGGTCAGAGACCGACCAGAGCAGCAGATGAGGAGACAGAACCTCTTGGTGTCAGGAACTACACGGGGATTGCGCTCGAGAAACTCATGGATGCACAGACCTCCATCAAGGATTACAGCAAATTGTTGACGGTAGATATGGGGAGAAAGCACATCTGCCTAGCCTCCACCGTGCTCACAAATCTTTTGTGCTGATTAATGCGTTACTGAATTTGACCTTCAACTCGGGCACCTGCTTTATTTAAATCTGTAAGTGCTTCCTGTTGAGGTTTAAAATGACAGGAGCATCATGCCAGAATTAATCCTGCCCTGCATATTTCCGTTCCGCCGCGGATTGCGGAAGTTTTGACATTTTCGCGTTCCGTGTGGAACGCGAAAATGCCGAAATCTCGCAATTTCCGCAAGCGAAACAGAAATTGTCGCCCACCCTTAATTCTAACCTAATCTCATGGTCCTTCTTACGTGGAGGGAGTCTTTGGCGACTTAGCTGCCCGTTCTCCTCACTTCCGGTGGCACGATCAGCGTCGGCCATCTTGGAAGCGGCGGACTAGTCTTTTTTTCTTTCTCTGCTGCACTACACTATAAAAGGAGTAATCTTGCGCTGCCGCGCAGGAAAGCTGTAATTTGCTGCTTATTTGACTAAGTGCTAGTAGCGTGTGAGTGGGGCTACGTGCTGCACTTGTTTTACTTTACTTTTTAATATCATCGGATCTGGGGTTGTTGGGCTCACGCAGTTTTGTGTTGTTTTATTGTTAAATAAACTTTCTTACTGTATTTTAATTATTCTTCTGTGTCGCTCTCCTCCCCGGTCTACCGCAGCTTGTGCTGATTGCGTGAAGGGAGTCTTCGGCGACTTAGCTGCCCGTTCTCCTCACTTCCGGTGGCACGATCAGCGTAGGCCATCTTGGAAGGGGCTGACTAGTCTTTTTTTCTTTCTCTGCTGCACTACACTATAAAAGGAGTACTATGGCGCTGCTGCGCAGCGGACGCGCGCAGCGGGCATGCCGGCGGCACGCCAAAGGCAAGCCCGTCAGTGCCCGTCCGCGCCAGTATGACGCTAGACTCTAGACATGCTGTCTCTTCTAGGAGGGATATTGTGAACTACACTCGGGAGAACCAGTTACAGTTTAGTACCTTTGGGAGTGGGTGTAAGCAGGCTTGTGGGTTTGTTGTTGAGGGCCCTTTTTGCTGTCCATTATGTGGCTTTCAAGCCACACTTACTCTGCCCCTGCGCCACTGCCCGTCTAAGCCCGGGATGCATACAAGCATATTCAGTCTTAACTGTCGCTCATTAGTTAAACACCATGCAGATATTTTTTACCTGCTGGAGGAGGCTTCCCCGGATGTTCTCTTTCTTACGGAGACATGGTCCTCTGATGCCACAACACCTGAACCCGGCCTTGCGCTTCCTGCGGGCTATAGTATTCTCTCACTGAATAGAGCATCTAGGGGGGGTATAGCGATAATTTTTAAATCTTGCTATCCATGCTCCTTTATTAAGCAGTCGGTTATCGGCTGTGAGAGTGCAAATTTTAAGGTCACCTTGAGCCCGAATTATACTCTGTCTGGGCTACTTGTGTACCGACCTCCAGGGCCTTCCCTAGGTTTCAGGGAGGCCCTTGTAGACACGGTCAACACACTGGCAGTCAACACCGCTAACTTCACGCAGAGCTTAGTTTGTAAAATATGAAGTCCAGGTGCTCAAATTTTTGTTGGAGGCCACACCCACTTCCTCCGGCTCCACCCACTTCCTTCACTAGCTCCACCCACATCCTTAACTGGCACTGCTGAAAGTCACATGTAATACCCAATCTGAATTTCAGCAAGGGAGCCTTCTCCTGACCTGTAAAATGTTTGAAAAAGAGTAAATCAAAAGTGCATTTAAAGCACAATTTTGGAATAAATTAGCTAAAATGACTAATGCATTGAAATGGGACACGTGAAATATTCCAGTGCTCTATGTGCAGATGTGGGGAAAGAACAATTCTGGGGTAAGCCATTTTTAACTAATCTAGTCTAATTAGTCTAATTGTGTGTCATGAGTTAAGCAAGCACTCAAGCCCTAAACCGAGGAATGGTCACACATAAGCCCTCAGGCCAGAAAGCATGGAAATATCACACATAAGCATGTAGGCCAGAAAGCATGGAAATGTCACACATAAGCACCCATGCAATAAGCCGTGGAAATGTCACACATAAGCATCCAGGCTAGGGCTTGGCCATAAACCGTGGAAATGTCACACATAGCATAGGCATCCATGATCCGGGCCATAAACCATGGAAATGTCACATATAGGCATCCAGCCGGGGCGTGTACATATGCCCCCATGATTGTAATGGGGCCTCCCCTTCCCCCAGGAAGACATTCTTTAATGGAAAAATATCAGTTTTTTTGTCCCATTCCCTCAGATCTACAGATATTAGTTTTTTTGGTTCTGTTTGGAACAGCTTGGTTCTCTCTTGTGTGTCTGTTCCTTGTATCGCGCATTAACCGAGCATCAGCTCTATATTGTACACTCTAGATATATTGGCTGACCCAATATCCCTCCTGTGGATGGGAGAACTCAACTTGAGGATCCCTAGCGGTCTTACATTCAAGAATCACCCGATCCCACAGAGTACTAGATGTTTCTCGCTGTTCCTGCAGTATCTAAAGACTTACTCCTAGATTGTCCCTTCATCTCAGGATCTGCCATATCTGTCAACAGCTGCAAGTGAAGCCAAATCAGTTAATGTCAATGCTAGTCTGCTGGTGGGATTTCAGATGTTTCTGGGTTTTAAGATCAGCGTATGGTCAGTGCTAGCCCATACCAAGGAATACACACCCATCGGGGGCTAAAGATCAGCTTATGGTCTGTGTTAATCAAAGAGTATTTAATGCTAGCCCTTAACAAGAGATCTGAATGCATCTGGGAAGCAAGAGGACCGAAAAGTCAAACAGGTGCAGATGCATCTAGGGGTCAAAAAGACCCAATGGTCAAAGCAAGTCTGTGGCGAGGAATACATACACATGAATGTGGGAGCTCAAGGTCAGCTAATGGTCAATACCAGCCCTAGTGAAGAGCACAGGTGCATCTGGAGGTTTAATCTCAGTTTAGACAAATCCTAAACGGCAGAGGGTGTGCGGGAGTGTCCAGGTGATCAAGCTCACTTTATTGTTAATGCTGAACTGTTTAACAGTGCAGGTGTATCGGCGTGGGGATGAGCTCAGTTTACACCAATCATCAAATGCAGAAGGAGGTCAGATGAAACTGAGGGCTCAAGCTCAATTTATAGTCAATGTAAATCTGTAGACAGGGTGCAACAGTCTGAGCATTTGATTATCACTGCCTCCCCCTTATTTTTCCATCGCATCTGCCTTTGGGGTTGGATAGATGTTTAATTCTGCCTGCGCCTCATCCCCATTTTCGAAATGTTTGTTGCTCCTACTCAATCGAGTTAAGCACGATATAGGTACACCTTTGTCAGATTCCTTCACCGACACATTTTGCTTATGTTTAATGGTACTGCAAGTCCTCATAAGAGCACCAGCTGAGTTGGTGCAACGCAGGAGAAAAGTGCCCTGACAATGCTTTAGACAACAGTTCACTAAAGACGCTCAAGACTGAAAAGCTTGACAGACCAAACACCAACCAGGAGGAACCATAGCATGGGTGCGACAAACTTTCATCCGGCATGCTCTTCTGCTCTGGAACAGATAGGGAGTTCTAGGACTTAGCTAAGCCAAACTTTTGCCAGGGTATTTTTGATGAAGAATGATTTCAAAGCAAGGGTAAATGTTGTCATCTGTCCACCCACCTTCTGCAGGGCAGCCTAATTCGCTCATGGCCCAGCCTACCCATATGGCTCACTCACTGTCACTATAAATAATACTTTCAGAGAGACACTATTATAGAGAAAAAACTGGTTAGAGAAATACTATCACAGATAAATATCTGAATAGAAACCTAAACAATTTGGTAACATCAGAAAGATCCCTAAAGCAAAACTGCTGCAACAAATTCCTTTACACTGAAAACATATTTCAGTCACTCTCCCCTAACTTGACCAGTGCTAAACCTAATCCAGTCCCCAGCATTACAATGGAACCTAACGCTAACTGTTGCGTGCACACAACTGCTTATGACACCCGAAAAAGCTGCTTGTCTGAATTATTGCTTTACTTTTTTCAGTTCAGGCATTTTTCCATGTATTTAAAGCCAGCATTAAAATGATGATGACAGTCTTTTTCTGATTTGTTATCATTTGGAATTCTCCGACCAACACTAGTTTTAAAGGTAGGGTAAGATGATCTACCAGGTATGTATGTGCAAAGACTTGCGCATCATTTGTGCCTGCCATGTCAGTAATCTTGTAGTCCACACTTTGCCTTGCCTTCTACCGCCACATTGTTGGTTGGAGTTCATGTTTTAATGAGGAATGGTTTCTAGTACATTGTTCCTCCTAAAAGTTGAAGAGTGTGGGTGAGTGGGGTGAACAACATGCTAATTTTACAGCCACAGTTTCTGCACTAACATAGCTTTTTTGCTTTTGTGGTGGAACTCTCCAAAATAGTGAGTGCATCGCAAACTCAATTTTGCTGCGAAACTACAGTGCTGAAACAAGTAACGTTCGTTCTTTGTTGTGAAAACACACTTCTGTGCTACAGTCAGTATTTTTTGTCTCAAATGACTCAATATCCTTCAGAAGTGAAAGGTTGGGGCTTCTGAACGTCATTTTAAAACTCAGTTGTAAAATGCAATATCTGAAAAGTGGTCATGCACATGCTTACCATGCGGATGTACGAAGTTACAACGCGAGTTTTTACAACGCGTAACGTTACATCGCGGTCGTTACAACGACTGCGATGTTACCACGCCATGCCTTTACAACGCAAGTCTTTACATCGACTTGCACTAGATGGCGTGCTAACATTAGAAAAGCGTAATTTACTATTCCAACTCCAGTCCACTTAACAGTAGGGAAGGTGTTGGGATAGTAAACTACACTATTTGTAATGGTAGCACGCCATCTAGCGCAAGTCGATGTAAAGACTTGCGTTGTAATGGCATGGCGTGGTAACATCGCAGTCGTTGTAACGATTGCGATGTAACTGCATCGCGGTGTACTAACCGCGATGTTAAGGATGTTCCCCTTACCATGCCATTCATTTCACGGTGAAAAAGAATCACTTCTTCTAGTGCCACCATGCAGAAGATCCGCCTCTGAGGAGGCGTCCGTGACAGTGAAGGTTCAGGTCATCTTGGAGAGAGAGGCCTTCTTTCCATCTCACCACTCGACGAATATCCTGTTCACTGCTCAGGGTTCGGCAGTGCATACATATAGTAAAGTGAGGCTAAGGCAGCATCCTTACCGTGCACCATTAAGTGGTTCCAAATTGCAACAATAGTGCAAAACCAGGGGGGGCTCTCTAGCCTGGTGGTGCATGGCTAACCCTGGAACAGACAGGCATGAGACTGGCATCTGTGCTGGCACCATTTGATGCAAAAAATCAAAGTAAGCTCCTGCAGAGACATTTAGCAGCAGCTAGCTATTTTCACAAGGGAGAGAGTTAACAGCGGTCATTTAGACTCTACGGGTTATCCTAGTTAGTAGTTCCCTTTTTTTTTTTTTTTGCACTACTCCTGACTAGAAACTAAGCTGAAATGGTGCTCGCTCGTGTTTTAGGTCCTCTGCTCCCACCAACTTTGATCAGGTGATCAAACAGTGAGAGTAAAACTTTTGAAAAAATTTAAATTGAAACTGCTGGTACCACTGATGGACATTATTCCCCATTATTAGCCCTGGCGCCTAATTGGCAACAAATAGCTCACCACCTGGTACCTGCTATAAAGTGTGATTTGTGCCAGAGAGTTTTTGCACTCACACTTTACACTGGGGTCTCAGTAAAGCGCTATGTGCACTGCGAGTGCTAACATATTTCACAAGCCAACCGCTGCGCTTTAAGCTTGGAATGGAAAGGCGCACTTGTCAGCAGGTAAACACTAAAGGGTTCCTTTTAGCACCACTCCTGAAGTAACCCGGCACGCACAATGTTTCTTGTCTTGCCCGGCGCCGGTCGCATTCTTGCTCGGGTCTCAGTTCAGATCTTCCTCATAATAATACATACAGTAAAGCAGTGGTCGAAGTGGGGAAAAAAAGTAGGGGAAGTGTGGGCGGAGAATCAGAGGGTGGGAATAACCTGAGGATTGGATCAGGGGGCGGAGTGAGAGGTGTGGCCAGGATGCGCATCCAACCTTTAGAATTTGTTTGGCTGTTCACTGACCAGTTACAGCTTATTATGTTATTTAATTCAACTAATGGATACACGTAAATATTTAACGATTAATATAAGTTATTGACATTAAAATAAATTCACAAAGTGGGATATGTTTCTAAATACAGAATGTCCCAAATATGCTTAAAAGTGGAAGCACAAGCCATTTGTTTCCGAGCCATGGAATTTCTGTCATCAGCCCAGAAAGGACCCATTTCAATGTCCACTGCTCATATGCTTACAAAACGTTAGCAGTATGGTTTGAAAAGACCAAATTAGTGAACACAAAGCCGCCGTGCACATTTTGTTTTCCAATCCTCCCATCAACGAGGTATTGCAGTACCTCCAGCACTGGTGCACTTCCCCACCCGGGGAAAACAATGCTGTTAAAAAAAAAAAGACAAGAAAACAAAAGTAGCGCTTCACTGGCAAACTCTGTAAAGTGACGCTAATGTGTTTGGGTGTGAATAAAACCAATCTGGCCACTTTAAGAATACTCTGTCTTGCTTTTAGTTATTTATTTTCATTTTTCAAACCGTTTATTTCCGAGGCTGCACGTTGGAATAGAAAAATGTCAAAAACGGCATTTCCAGGAAAGTGTTTTTTTTATTTTGCATCCATTTCACAGGGGTACAAATGAATGACAAGAAGACAGGGTGAGAACCATTTCTTGAGTCACGGATTCGGATAGTGAGGAGGAGCTAGACAGAAAGAGAGGGAATAACAGTAAGAAAGAGAGGGGGAATGGAGAGGGGCGCTGTTAGCATCAGAGCAGAAGGGGACACTGTCCTTGTCTTGTCTGGGCAGGAAGCAAGAGACGGAGACCTTTCTTTTCCTTCCCTGCGCCCTGCCTGTCCCCGAACAGCCACTGATGCCGAGCCCTCTCTGCAGGCCTTGGATATTTCTGAGGTCCAGGGATGCATGTTCAAAATAAAAAAGTAGGGGAACGGAATGTATAGAATTAAAGAAGTAGGGGCCCGCCGTGCCCTGCCGATCCCACCCACTTCGACCACTGCAGTAAAGTCACAACGCTCGAGAAAAAGCAGCGTTGAATGGTTTGGTTTTTCATTTTTACTTACAGGTTTACTTTGCTGGTGGCACTGCCTTTCTTTTAAGAGGCCTGCTAAATGCTGCTGCTGCTTCAATAACAGTGCCCGCCTTGACGTCGTGCTGAACTCTGGCCCCAGTGACTCGTGCGGTGCGGGGCCACGTGGAATTTGATTTGAAATAAAAGGTTACACAGGCTGCTGCAGACTGCCCCTACCCCCCACATGACCAACTATAGCCCTGGCCCGCCCACCAGCAACACTGAACCGAAGCAGACCAGGCAAATACAAATGGATGACGTGGAGGATTTATTATCGGCACTGTCGAACTCTCTCAATGAGCAGCATAGCAACACTCTTCAACAGGAAGACTAGTTGGAACAACACTGCAATGAGTCAGTTATTTACTTTATATGACAGCACATGCAGTGAGTGAAGTAGATTCCTGCTTGATGTGAGTTCAAGTTGGCAGTAGCGGTGTAGACCCGGCCCTGCCAAATAAGTGACGGTGCTAAGCACCGGAAAGCACCGGTACAAATTAAGCACTGACTTCACGGTTTTGGGGGATTTGAATCTCCACTTGGATAATATCAAGGACACTGATATAGTGAGTTTTGTAGCTGACCTTGCAGCGTGTCAACTGCTGCAGTTGGTCGTTGGCCCCACGCATAGTGCGGGACATTTATTAGACCCCGTCTTTACTAATATATCTCAAGTTACAATGTGTGCACCCATTAGGATGGGATTGACGGACCATTTCCTGATCTCTATGTTCCTTCTTGGAGTCATTCCTGCCCAGTCCGAGGGTCGGTTGACCTCGCTGAAACGGCCCTGGCACAAATTGGATTGGGATCAATTTGAGGTTTGTCTCTTGGCTACCCGGCCAAGTTTGATAGATGACTCCAATGAGGCATATAGGCTATTATCAGAATGGATAAGGCATCCATTAGACAGTTTAATCCCCATGAAAAGGTCAGTTAGCCGTAAAACCAAAACAAGACCTTGGTTTTAGGCTGAACTTGTTGGTATGCGTCAGGGATGCAAGAGACTTGAGCGGATTTGGAGAAGAGATTTCAGCCCAGCAGCTAAAGACATCTATCGGGCAGCAATTAAAAGATACCATAAAGCCATATATCAGGCATGAGCAGTTTTTCTCTCCAACCAAATCCGTGAAAGTCCTAACCCCTCTAAGAGTATGTTCTCTATACTTGTCAGTCTGCAATCCCAGCAAACTAACGCCGGGTCTACCATTAAGTCCAACAAGCAGTGTGAGGAGCTGGCCACATTTTTTGTAAAAAAGGTGGATGATATCTATAGATCCTTCTCCATCACATACAGTAACATGCCGCTGGTACCTTGTTGTCAACGGCTAAATACCCTGCACACCTTTCCACCGATCTCGGCAGATGAGTTGATAGGACTGTGTAATAGGATCAAGTCAGGCTCCCCAGCTGACCCTCTCAAACCAGACCAATTTAAGATGGTACTGCCGACTATTTTACCCTCTTTGAATCAGATGATCAATAGCTCCCTTAGTACAGCTACGGTGCCCAGGGCCTGGAAACAGGCTAAAGTAATTCCGTTACTTAAAAAACCTGCGCTTGATCCAACAAAATCAGAAAGCTATCGTCCTATATCTCTGCTTCCTTGGGCAACAAAGATCACAGAGGGATATGTGAACTCCCTCCTGTCGGATTTTCTTACCTTTAATGATATACTGGACCCCTCTCAAAATGGTTTCCTGCCAGGTCACAACACGGAGTCAGCTCTCCTGGCTGTTACAGAACATCTTTGGTCAGCCATGGATGAGGGGCAAACGTCGGCGCCGATCCTGTTGGACTTGAGCGCCGCGTTTGACACGGTGTCGCATGAGATTCTGTTGAGACGTCTTGTAGAGGTGGGAATCACGGGCCTGGCATTGGAGTGGCTTGCCTCATTTCTTCATTAGAGGTCATTCTCGGTATCTGCCCTCCCGTTTGCTTCTGGTGAATACTGCATCAAACAAGGGGTGTGTCAGGAAGTCACTGGTCCGAATGAGGGAGAGCCAGAACTAGAAGGAAGAGCCTGTACTCCACCTTATATTTCCCCCCTCCTTTATTCACAGCCCGTATGGAGTGGAGCAGCAGCAGATGTACCTATCAGTATAATGGAAGCCCCAAGTAAAGATTACGGGCCCTTTAAGGAAGACGTTGCTACCACGCATGTGGTAGGTCACGTGAGGGAGGAGGAAGCCTCTTATCGGGAAGAGGAAGAACGTAGAGGGAAGCGAGGAGCGGAGCAGGAGACGCCGGTGGGACGAAGGAGCGACAGAGAGGCGGTATCCAGGGGAGGCGTATTCCTGACGTGGAGTAGCGAGGACGACAAGGAAAAGACAAGCGTCGGGTCGACGGAAGCAAGCGATGACCAGCCGCCGCAGAATCAAGCCGAAGAGTCCCGCCACGGCCCCGGAGGGTCATGGCTCTCCCAGGTGCGTGAGCATTTGCGAGTATACTGTAGAAAAGGGGGGGACTCGGGAGAGACAGGGCGGGCAGCGGGGAAGCGCGCTGAGAAGAGGCATAGTCTATATCAGAAGGCGTCTTCCTCCTTTTTTTTTGTTTGGTCACATCCCGGTTCTCGTCTTCCCACCCCCCACCCCCACTTCACTGTCTATGTTTTCTTTTGGGGCTCCACTAATTTTTTTGGCACAGCAGAGCAAACAATACCTTTTTTTTTGGCATCGATGGTCCCACACACCCCTCCCCATAGCATATCATTAAAAACTGTCCAAAACACTTACCTGAGCCTTCTCTTCTCTCTGAGGGAAACCGCTGGCCAGGAAGACACCCACCAGGGAAAGCTCCCCGGAAGACCCTGAAAAGTAGAAGAGGAGAGACTAAGAGAAATCTACCTTCAGCCCGAACTTGTTACTTTGTTTGTTCATGCCCGTATATAAATATATATAAAGAAACAAGATAGAACATTCAGACGCAGACTGTATAAGTAATTTCTGGGCCTCCGCATAATCACGAAATATCACAGGGTGCCACAGGGTTCGTCTCTCAGTCCCCTACTATTTAACATCTATGTTCAACCTTTGGCTGCTGTAGCCATGAGTAGGGGCTTGACCATGGTCTCATATGCTGAGGACACTCAGTGGTGGCACTCTCTAATAACACCTACAGGGCGCCCTCAAGTTTCAGGGTGACCTTGCAGCAGTGGCCGAGTGGATGACTGCTAACTGCCTCCAACTGAATTCCAACAAGTCGGAGGTACTGTTTGTAGGTAGGGACCATGGTCTGCGGAGTGATCTCTGGTGGCCAGCCTGTCTGGGCATGCCCCCTTCCCCGAAACAAGCGGAAAAGAATTTAGGGGTCTGGTTGGACTCTTCTTTAAACTATCGAGTCCAAACTAAAAAAACAGCAGGGACCTGCTTTGGACTGCTACAGGGGCTCAGACCACTGCTGGGCTTTTTTGATGCCTCTACACGTCAGGTCATTATTCAAGCGATTGTTTTGTCCAGACTTGATTATGCCTGTTCCCTTTATTTAGGGTCAATAAAGCGGAGGTTCAGAGACTGCAAAGGACAAACAATGCAGCAGCCAAAACACTTCTAGGCCTGCGCAAGTTCTGCTCTGTGTCCAGCGCCATCTGCCGTCTTCATTGGTTACCCGTGGCCAGGCGTATTGAATTTAAGGCCTTTTGTACCACTTCTAAGGTTCTGAAATCTGCTACCCCTCCTATTCTGGTCAAACTTCTTTCACCATATGTTCCATCACAGCCCCTCCGGTCACAGGGCCAGCATTTGGCAATGGTTCCACGGATACAAAGAGTTCGGGCCGGTGGCCGCTCTTTTCATTATAGAGCTGCCACTTTATGGAATACACTCCCTGTGCAGATTTGTGTTCTTAACAATTACTTAGAATTTAGGAAGGCCATCAAAACTTTTCTCTTCCCCTTAACTTAGCTGGTGTCAACTATGCTGTCTATCAGTTTTCCTATCAGCGCCGGGACGCCCCTTTGCTGGGGCAGCTGTTGCGCTTTATAAGATTTTAACCTAATCTAACCTTCCTCTCTTGGTGTGGAGACTTTTCGTTTAACATTTTTCACAACAACTTGGGAGTGGAGTTAGAATAGTAAATATGACAATCCCCCCACCCCCTCAATTGTACCCTTTGCTAAATGATTTTGGGCCTACAGTCAGTACATTTGACCACTCCACTGACTCTTCAATTTATGCACTTTCCTCGAATAGAAAATCTAAAACCACTCCAATGTATGTAATATTCCCTATGTTTGTGGAAGTGGAGTGAGAATAGTAAATGTATACCCCTCCCACTTTATGTACTTTCTCCATTGTTTGTTGACTGGAGTTAGAATAGTACATCTGAGGCATCCACCCTCCCAATTACGCACTTTCTCCAATGACAGCACATTTGAAGCTGCCCCATTTCCCCGTTTATGCACTTTCTCCAATGTTTGTGTGCTAGAAGTTAGAATAGAAAATCTGCCCACCCACCCCCAAATTCTATAGTTTCTTCAATGTTTGTGGGATTGGAGCTATAATAGTAATTATGACCCTCCCTCAATTTATGTCCTATCCCTAATGCTGGTGCAACAGGAGTTAGGATAGTAAATCTGTTCTTCTTACCAACTTCTGCAACTTTCTCTGATGTATGTATGAATTGAGTTAGGATAGTAAATGTGAGTTCATAAAATGTGTGCACCTTTTCCAATGTTTGTGGGAGTAGAATTAGCATAGCAAATACCCCCAATGTATGCCCTTTTTCTAAAATGTTTGTGTACTGGAATTATAATACTAAGGGGCTTATTACAACTCACCGATGATCTGACCACCCTATCAAGAGTGCAGCAGTAGTACCGCTAAAGAACCTCTGCAACTCCTGGAGATCCGTGATCCTCTAAGATGTTGCAGTGGTGTGAAGTTGCAATAAGCTGATGGTGCCACAGCGGCACCGCCAAGCATATTACGAGTTTCCTCACCACCACAGTTTTCATGGCAGTGAGGAAACTAAGGGGTCCCTACAGGGCCCAAGTTTCCTCTGAGCCATGGGGTGCATGTAGGTGGCACATGGTGTGCCCCCTGTCTGTATGCACCCCCTGTCCCTGCATGACTTGGATCACACAGTCCATGCCGTGCATGAACATGCTTTGGCACTCCCATTGCAGTGCCTTTCTAAGGCTCAGATATGAGCCTTAGAAAGGCACCACAGTGGGACCGCCAAAGCACCACCCGCCAGACCAGGATTAAACTCCTAATCTGGCGGGCGGTGTGTGGATGGCTTTGGTGTTCTCGCATCGGGGCGCTGGCATGGCGGCCTGCTGCAAGATCTCCAAAGTTATAATCAGGCCCTAAATCTGACCTAACTCCAATTCATGCACTTTTTCTGTCTGTGGGAGTGGAGTTACAATACTAAATGTAACCCCCCACACCAATGTTTGCACTTTGTCTGTTTGTGGGACTAGAATTAGGATAATAAGTCTGATAATGCCCCACTCACCCAATGTATGCACTTTTCCCAATGCCGATCTCAACTGTTCAGCTGCTGAGACACCTGCCACTGGCCATAAGGCCATGAGTCACGTGAGCCGCATGGACTTTGTTCTGGCACAACCTCTCCTCCCACGTGGCTCACCAAGGTTTCCCCAGTGGCTATGCTGCACCAGCTCCTGCTCTCCTGCTTGGCAACTCGCTCACTGTGACTCGTCATGTCTCGGAACACTCACACTGTCAACCTAATGTTGGTGGGAGTGGAGCTAAAATAGTAAAGCTGACCCTCTCCTTAAATTTATACGCTTTCTCCAATCTTTGTAGACTTGAAATTAGAATAGTATATCTGCCCCTCCTCAATTTATGCACTTTCTCCAATGTTTGAATTACTGTAATAAGAATAGTGCATCTGACTTCTCTCCCCATATTGTATGCACTTTTCCAAATGTTTGTGTGACTGGATTTAGAATAATAAATGTGACCCTCCCCCAAATTTCCACAATTTCACCACTGTTTGTGGGAGTAGAATTAGAATAGTAAATCTGACCCTTCCCCAGTGGATGCACTTTTCCCCTATGTTTGAGGAATTGAGTTTTATAGTACGTCTGATCCCCATCAAATGCATGCACCTTTCCCAATGTTTGTGGGAGTGGAGTTAGAATAGTGCAATTACACCCTCCTACTTTCTCAAACATTTGTGGGACTGGACTTAGAATAGTAAATGTGACTCACCTCCGATATGCACTCTCCAATGTCTGTGGAAGTGGAAATAGAATAATAAATGTAACCCATTCCCCAAATTTATTTACTTTCTCCCCTGGATTTTTGCTGTTGGGCTAGCCAGTGTTTGGACTTTTACTGTGAGTGAATTCTCACTCACTGAGTCTCACTCACTGTAAATTCTGTTAAAATGGATGGAGAGTACTAGCTGCCAGTGTATGCCTTCTAAAACAAGGTCGGCCGCTGTGCAGCTGGGGTAAGAGGCTCTGGGTTGACTGCACCTAAATATGCATGCAATTAGTTCCTGCCTCACCAATGTTTTTAAATGGCTGAAGCAGAATCAGCTTAAGTGCAATCCAGACGAAGCCAAGATCATTTTCTTCGGCCAACAGGTGGAGAACAATTGGGTTCAATGGTGGCCATCAGATCTCCCCTCTCCCAGCTCTGCCCAATCGTTAGTGAAAAACCTAGGCATCCACTTGTACAATGAGCTCTCGATGCAAACCCAAGTTCAAGCCCTAGTAGGAACCTGTTTTGGAGTGCTACGGATGCTGAAGAAATGTCTGTTACTTCTCCCCCTGGACGCCAGGAGGACAGTGGTTCAGGCTCTGATTACGTCCAAACTGAACTATGCTAATGCCCTCTATCTGGGTTTGCCGGACTACCTGCTACAGCATCTCCAGGTAGTGCAAAACGCAGCAGCCAGAGCAATTCTTAAACTTAAACACAGATCACACATGACCCCCCCATCTGAAATCCTTACACTGGCTCCCAGTTTGGGAAAGAATAACATTTAAGGCTCTGGTTATGTTTTTTTAAAGCCTTCCATGGAACAGGTGCCGCCTATCTCAGAAAACGAGTCAGTCATTATGGCCCACCAGGACACTTAGATTGTCCAACGCCGACCTGGCTTGCATCCCCAAAGCTCATACGGCATGCAGAGGCGGCAGATCTTTTGGCTTTTTGGGGGCCCACCTCTAGAATAAACTGCCGGCAGCTCTGAGATCTTTAACAGTGATCTCCCACTTCAAAAAACAACTGAAAACTTGGCTATTTAAAAACTAAGCCGCGTAGGGTATGCACTTGTTAACTTGCCAGCGCCGGGATACTCTGGATGGAGTAGCAGCGCTCTTTACAAATACGGGTCATTCACTCATTCATACATGCATGTGCACATGTGTGCAGGCAAGGCGAGTGGGACTACTGACCAACTCAGACCAATATCTACGCACAGTAGCCTGTCATAGAAGAAACTCTTCAGTTGGTACTGACATGGGGAATGCCTTGCAATGTGTGTGGACATTCATAGCATAAGTCTGTAAAACTTAACTGAAAAGGTGTGTACTTTAGTGTATTATACATTATGGGTTAAATCTGTATGAAAATATAGCTTTGCCATAGTTAGGCCTAGAGATACCATGGTAAGCATAGATCCAGAGTGCATATTCAATGTCACTTTTGTCATATCTGATCTCCTTCTGCCACTGAGGATTGGTCCTATTTCGCTGACTCTGCTAATTAGGGGATGATTGACTAACTGTTCACACAATGCAAAGCAGCAACCAAAGTTCCTTCATGTTGTGAAAGGGAGAGAGCAGCACAGCACCATATCTATTAAGAGCCCAGGAGAGAGGCAGTGTGTCTCCCCTGCCACCTGTGCCTGCATTCGCCAGAATTGGGGGTGCACACCATGGGCCCGATTCACAGAACAAACTTAAGACAAAATCCTAAACTTAGTATCATTTTGGTATTCACAGAATGCACTTACTACTTCTGGTATTCACAGAATGAACTTACTACTTTTGCGATTCACAGAATAAACTTACTACTTTTGCTATTCACAGAATGGATTTAAGACTACTAACTTTACATCCGCACTCGGGCCGGAAATTCCGGCCTGGAGGCGGAGCTTCCGACCCGGAGGCGGAGCTTCCGGGCCGGAGGCGGGGCTTCCGGGCCAGAGGCGGAGCTTCCGGCCCAGAGGTGGAGATTTTAAATCTCCGCCACTGGCCGGAATCCCCACCTCCGGGCCAGAAGCTCCGCCTCCGGCCCGGAAGCCACGCCTCCGGGCCAGAAGCTCCGCCTCTGGGCCGGAAGCTCCGCCTCCGGGCCGGAATTTCCGGCCCGAGTGCGGACATAAAGTTAGTAGTCTTAAATCCATTCTGTGAATAGCAAAAGTAGTAAGTTTATTCTGTGAATCGCAAAAGTAGTAAGTTCATTCTGTGAATACCAGAAGTAGTAAGTGCATTCTGTGAATACCAAAATGGTACTAAGTTTAGGATTTTGTCTTAAGTTTGTTCTGTGAATCGGGCCGTCCGATAACAACACACACATACACACATGCAGGCATGAGAATGAAAATGAGGAGGCCAACTCCTGGTCCGTAACAGAACAGTGTCAGCCAAGCAGGGAGCCACCCGGGCCATGTGTGCTTAGGTTTTGGGAGCAGCCCAGGGCAGCAAAGGTAACAAGTGCTCCACAGAGGAGCTGGGACACCGAGGCCAATGAAAAGAGGCACCCTGCCCGTTAGCACCTAGGTTCTTTTTTATATAAGATTACAAAAATGAAAAGCATTCTTTCGGTGGGAGGCTTTAGTGGGAAAACAAATTGCTTGAAGGCAAAGGCATGGTCAGGAAGGCACTGGGGCTGCCAAATTTGAAGATCGAGCGAGCTGTGCCCCATATAAGGAGTGGCACTGTGGTGCTTCTTTAGAAGGGTTTGGGTGATGAACGATCAAATGTTCAGAGGGAGTCATTGCATGTTCTAATAAATGTTATTGTAAGGAGGCACCATCTTAAGTGATTTTAATGGTAATGCATTGTTTTTTATAACATATTTCTGCATTTATCAATGTAGTGACACCCTAACAAAGCCGTTAGGCAGGCCTCTTATAACTACCCCCTTTGAATTGTGTCTAGTATAATCAGGGGGAACTGTGGTTATAGTGATCAGGGCTTGTTAGGGATGTGAACTATTAGGAAGTTAACATTATAGCTATGTCCACCTGCCATCATGTATATATTTCTAAATTAATGTGAAAGATTGATTAGTGTGTGCTTAATAAAGTATTTTCATTTTTTTAAAATATTGACCGAACAATGATATATTGGTTGCTGTTTGTTGCATGTCTGCGGATTGGGGTACTATCTCACACCATCGACACTGAGTAGGCCTTGGACAGCTCTACCTCGCTACTATTAGAGAGTGAAGTGCTACAACGAGGCAGCGGGTTTTCAGCAGATTGAAGGTTCTGGATTTATTACTTGAGAAGTAGTCCCATCACCCACAACCAAGAATCCACTTTCATACAGCAGTTATAGTAATATATCCACCCTACGCTCCTCTCAATTTTTGTACTTTTTCCGATGTTTGTTGGACTGGAGTTAGAATTGTAAATCTGCTCCCGCATCACAATTTATGCATGCTTCTCAATGCGTGTGGGACTGCATTTAGAATTGTAAATCTGACTTCCCCAAATAAATGCATTTTCTATCATTTTGTTGGTCTGAAATTAAAAATTAATTAATTTTTTTGCAGAGTTTTATATAGCGCAAACTTGACCTGAATTGGGTATCAGAGCGCCTTACATAGCACCAGTTACATTACATGAGGACACACATTCATTTTTGGTAGGCACGGGGAGATTAAGCGATTTGCCCAGAATCACAGGATGTTCAGCGTCATTGCTGAGACTCGCACCCAGTTCCCCAGGTTCGAGGTTGACCGCCTTAGCCGTTAGGCCAACTCCTTTCCCCAAATCATTACCAATCCCACATATACACTTTTAATAATTTTTGTGACATTTCAGTTAGTACAGTAATCCTATGTATGGAACAAGGCTTTTATATAAAATGCATTGATGCAGTTTTGTTCCTCAGCTTTCATGTTCAATAAATAATATTTGATTGCAAGCTTTGGAGTGCTGGTTCCTTACTTGAACAAGTGACGAGGAGGGAGATATTGAGAGCAGTAGTGGCAATGCGATGCCTGTGCACTGTTGGCGTTTGGGTGCCTGTTGTGACTATACTAAAAAAAATAATAAGGTGTTTGGAAATAATTTACTTACATATCTAATAAATAACAAACAAATAAATAAATACATATTTTTAAAAATGCTGTACACTCAACATATATATTTAATTAAAAAACATTTGCAATATTTTAGAACGCTTTATAATAGAGAAAAATATACATAGCATGTTTCCACTGACTGCAATGTGTTTGTAGTCTACTTCTTATTTATATGTCTCTGCCATTTCTTGCCAACATTATGCCAACTGTAATGTCCTATTTAATTTTCCTTATTGATCAAACATCTTGGACTGTGGATGCAGATTGCCATTGTATACGATAAAGAAAGACAACTTAATAATTATATTTGTAATGTCATTTAAAAGTTGTCTGTTAATTGTAAGATGTTTATAGTACAATATTGGATATTGTAAAAATGTATTGGCAATGGATTTGAGTAATAGATTAAAGAGTCTTTGCTCTGTAAGTGTAGCACATTTCGGAGTGTTAGTAATTTATTTATTTATCGGTTAATACAGGGCAGTCTTATGATGTGTGTTTTATTTATTTTAGTATGTGTATAGCATGTTGCCATGTTTGGATTGGGATCACGTTAAGAACGGGGTCCCTGAGGAGAATTCTTATTAGAAGTTGCATCCTAATGTATGTGTGTTAAACGAAAATTGGTAGGAATTTCTTGTCTAACCCATTGTTTTACATTTTCCTTATATGTTTTAATTTATCAGGCGGTTTCTTAAGTATGTTTTCGGGCATTTAACAGAATTTAAGCATATGATATGGATCTTTACATTTTGGATTCCTTTTTTTGTAGTGTACATATTTCTGCAATTGTTTAGGCTACAAACGTGGATTATTTGCTGTGCAAGAGGAATTTCTTCTTTGGATTTTCTTCTGCAATGCAGCTAATAGTACGTTCCTTAAATTTTTTTTTTGTATATTGGATTGGAGGGGTCGAATAAGAAGTGTTTGATTTTTAGACTGTTATATAATGTTGCCTGTAATATATCCCGTTACTGGGCCCTTTGGGATTAGTCGGCCGCTCATAATGTGTGTCCTAGTGTTGATTTTTTCTAGCTGATGCAGCTCTGACTTGGTGTTTCGGGGTTTACTTTGCTTATTATGTGTATTATTGCATGCTTAAAACCTGTTACTATTTTTGTAAGGGAATTTGTATTCAGTTTTTGGCAGCTGATAAAATTCTTCACATGTTGTACTTTGTTTACTTGTCAATAGACCAAAGATTAATAGTATGTTATTTTGGTGATTTTGACAAGTAAATTGTGAATATGGCTAAAGGGAGGGCATCCATTAGCCAAAAGGGGCAATGGGTCAATTTAAGGAGATTATTTACTTTGTAAAATATTAGTATTTTTTTTATCACTATTACTATTGTCATATAAGCTAACTACTTCTTCTATGTAGGTGAGATGAGAGGTGTCTCTACCAGCAAAACATTTGAGAGCAAGTGTGGATTGCCTAGCTGATCTTTTTGTCCTGTATATGGATATTCTTGGCATTTGGCTAGCTAGTTGAGATGTTATTCTTGGAGCATATTCTTTACTGACGTTTCTGGTAGAAGTGGTAGAGCTGGTTGAGGGATCTTTTTAGACATGTGCTATGGTTCTACTGCATACCCAAGCCATTTAGAGTGGGTGGTTGTGTTCACTTACATTTTTAATGTCATCATTAATAGTGGTTGCATTCCCATATCACCCACTAGAGTAATGTTGAGCACACTTCATGTGTGTGAGTTTGCTTATAGCATCCTTTTTTGAAAAGGAGTAATCTACATAGTTTAGCAAACGTTTCCCTTTTTGGAATGTTGTGAAACTTGGTTCAGGTCAATATTCTGGGACCTGTAAATTATAAAAATTGAATAAAAATTGATTTATTGGAATAGGTTTGTATATTTTGGGAGTTTGACCTTAAAGTTACTATTATTATTTTAATAATGCATTTTGGACACTTAAAGGTTGTTTGTCTTCTTTGGTTTTCCACGCTTTAAACATTGAGTTAAAAGTAGACAATATCTTCTTTTGCAGTAGAAATAGATTGAAGCAATATCAAGTGATCTTTATTGCAAACAAAAGGAAATATTTAGATATTTAAAAATAAATAAAAATTAATTCTAGGTGTTTTTAAGAGAATACTTTACTTATAACCCTTACCGTTCAATCAATTTATATTTGCACTTGCATCAGTTAGGCTTCTGGTGGGCAAAGTACTGTTCTCCTCTGGTATGGCATGTGTGGCACTAGTTTGATTGTTGGGCATCTCTTCTATTTATACTCTGCCATAATTACTTGTGCTTTTCTATTTGTTAACTCTATTACTTTTGAATGTAATAGTTATTTATTTTATTCGGGGTTAAATGTTTTAGGTAAATGTTACTTTTGAATTAAAGTGTTTTAAAGTGAATTTTTGGGAGTTGGATATATAAATTTTTCATTGGCTGATTTATACATTTATGTATGATAGGAACATGATTCACAGTGGAAGACATACAATTTTGTGAAGGTTTCCTACTTTTTGGTATTCACAAACTATGTGCAGAGTTTTACGTCTCCGCACCCCTATATTATGTGTGAGGGACAATTGAATTCAGTTCTCTCAGCACCAAGGATGTTTGTGTTCCAGATGCTGATTTGATTCTTCAAGGTCTGCCACTGTACACAACAGCAAAATGTGATGGACAGAATGCAGAACAATGTCATACAGATGTATGTCATTACATCGCATACTAATACCACGCGTGCCATTACAACACGGGTAGTACTACGCGATGTCAATGACAACGAAATGCCATTACATCGCAAACTTTTACCACAAGTATGCTTTTACCACGCATGCCATTACAAGGCAAAGGCATGTGTGGTAAAGCTATACTCATGGTAAACGTTTTCAAGGTAAGTGACTCTACACTACCCCTGCACAACCCTCCCCTGACCCCCAGTCCTCTCCCTAAATTACACTGCACTACACTGCACAACCCCCCGACACTGCCCTAAAACACTACACTACACAAACACTACAACACTACCCTAAACCCTAAAACACTACACTAGTCAAACAATACAGCACTACCCTAAACCCTAAAACACTACACTACACAAACTCTACAACAGTACCCTAAACCCTAAAATACTACAACACTACCCTAAAACACCACACTACACAAACACTACAACACTACCCTAAACCCTAAAACACTACAGTACCCTAAACCCTAAAACACTACACAAACACTACCCTAAACCCTAAAACACTACACAAACTCTACAACACTACCCTAAACCCTAAAACACTACAACACTACCCTAAACCCTAAACCACTACACTACACAAACACTACAACACTACCCTAAACCCTAAAACACTACACAAACACTACAACATGCGTTGTAAAAGCGTATGCGATGTAATGGTATGCGTGGTTTTTACCATGCGTTGTAACATCGCATGCGTTGTAATGCATGCTATGTAATGGCTACGTGCGGTACAAACCACGTTGTAATGGCTGTTCCCCATGTCATACATTCACCCCAGTACAGAGATCTGGACCTAAATACATCGTTTTTTGCTCAGCATGCCATTCCAGTTTGGACCCAGCCATTGCAAATCAGTCTTGACCCTGCTCCTAATGGGAACAGTCCAACCCGAACTGCCAGGCCAGGTCCTCCCTGGACTGGAAACAAGCATCCTAGGACCGGTTTCGGGCTTCCAGCCCTCATCAGCCAGGATAGCTTGACTCCAGTGGCATGGAGAGCACGGGACCCACGTCTAGGCATACCCGTCCCACTCGGGGTGACAGACGCAAAAAGAACAATTGATGGACAGAATGCAGAACAATGTCATACAATCACCCTAGTACAGAGATCTGGGCCTAAATCAAAGCCTGGCTTGGCAGTTCGGTCTGGACTGTTCCCATGAGGCACAGAGTCAAGACTAATTTGCATATGGCTGAGTCTAAACTGGGGTGGCATGGTGAGCAAAAGAACGATGGATTTAACCCAGATCTCTTGACTGGGGGGTGAATCTATGATTTATTCAACATTCCGTCCATCATTTGTTTGCGTAGCAGTGTACACAAGAGCAACAGAAAATTACAGTGCCTTCCCTTACACCAACCAAGCTACAATGTTAAGTGCTTATAAAAGGTGAATGTATCATAACAATAACATGTTTTAGAAAAATTAGTTACAAAGTGAGTCAAAGAGGTCTTACCACTTTACGAGGCAAAAAGAGTGATGACTCTCTTCTTCTTAAAGGAGATCGAGTTAAAATGTTTGAATCATTAATTTAGACTCTCATTAAAGTTACTACTTGAAATAAATATTTGTGTAATCGTATCAGGGCCTGGACTCCAAAAGAAATTCAAGGGCACATGCATCAAACTCCTCATTTGCGATGGCCAAATAGCGATTTTTAAGGAATCGCTATTTGGTAATGGCAAATGCCTTTGCATGTAGGAATCGCAATACAATTTGCAATTCCTTAACATTAGCTAATAGCAATTCGGAAATTGCTAATCGCTATTAGCTAATGTGACATTCATTCCCATAAGCATACAGGCCCATAGGAATGAATGGTAATGCATTTGCAAATTGTGATTACCAAATTGGAAATCATAAATTGCGAATGCTAATCCAAGGGTGCCCGGGGGCCTGAGGCCCCCCTGATGCACCCCCCCCCAAAAAAGGTTAGTGTGCACATGTGAAGCACACACATGCCCTGAGGCACTTTGGAAAATGCATTTTTGTGCATTTTTCAAAGCCTGCACAAACTTGAAGTTGATGGTACTTAGCGTTTCCTAAATGCACAGTTCGCATTTAGTAAAGGCTACATGCATCGGTAAATAGGGATTCGTAAATTGCGATTACCTAAATTGCGAATGACAAAAGGTGCATGCATCTGAAATCGGCCCATTTGAGAATGGAAAAAGGCTTGATGCATGTCCCCGTCAATGCTTATAACAAATGAAGGAAGAAGTCTCCTTCAAGGCTTAAACAAGGTAATCTACAATCAATATTGAAACCCCACTGATGGTTGAGCTAGCCCACCTCAGGAATTGCCTCTGAAATACACTGCAAGTGCACAAGGCGAAAACTCCAGAATGCAACAGCTTCCTTCCTGAAGCATTTTTTTTTTAAAGTGCTCTAAGTCTCTATTCTATAATTTACAGACCCCGGGTACATGTAGTACCATATATTAGGGATTTACAGGTAAATTAAATGTACCAATCAGGTGTAAGCAACTTTGACCATGTTTAAGGGAAAGAACACAAGCATGTTACCACAGTTTAGCAGGTAAAACGTGCACAGAGTCCTAAAAGCCAATAAAAACAGGTTAAGCAAAAATGTCAGGTCACCCTGCAGATAGGGCCAAGTCCAATAGAGAATTTTCCCCATATTTAAGGGTTCTTCTTCAAAATGTCAATGGGAAACCATTTGGCCATGGAACTTTAGATTCTTTAGTAGATTTTATATTTTTTATATCATTACAGGGCTAGAGGATGACAAGTTAAATGCTACTAGTGGGTATCAGCACTCATTGTGCCACCTACTAAAGTAGTATTTTCAAACAAGGCTTGGGGATGCCGCTGAAACCTGTAGAGCAGTTTTAAACTGCCATTTTGATCTTGCAAAAAGATGTATATCAGGCCAGGTGAAACAATCCTAAAGCCATTTTTCACTGCTGTAAGGCCTGTCTCTCCCATAGGCTAACACTGGGCTACCTTAATTCAAATAATAATTGCTAACTTCAGATTGGGAGCCGATACAGAAATTCTGTTTGCACTTCAATGAATTGTAATTTAAAATCCTCTTTCATGGTAAAGTCGGATTTTGAAATTATAATTTTGAAAATGGCACTTTTAGAAAGTTGGTATTTCCTGTCCAAGGTTTCTGAGGCCTTTCTATGAGTTTCCAGTTGCCTGAGCCTGTTAGTGGTCATCCCCTCATCAAGAATGTGTACTGGGCCCAGACAGTGAATAATGGGACCTGGGTGTAGCTTTTAGATGGTCTTCCTGGCTGGATAACAGGGGAGGAGAGGTACCCTGCTCTGATTACATTTCAAATGACCTTGCTCACAGCACACACAAAGGAGCCTGACACCAGGCCTGCCCTGCCGTTTGTCATCCTAGACAGTTTGGAGGCAAACCCAAGGAAAGGGTAAAGACTACTAGCACACAATTTGGGGATAGGTCAGGGATTTCCACCACACAAAGGCTGGTTCCAGGTATAAAAATGGGATTTTGAGGACCTCTCATCAGAACACTGCTGGATGTGTGGAATATTCAGAAGAAGGACTGCCCTGCTGTTTGAAGGACTGCATTGCTGTCTGAAGAAGGAAGACAGAGTCTACTTGCCTTGATCCCAGGCCACTCCAAGGGTCCGTTGACTGACCTGTTTGAGCTACAGTGACACAACAAGCTTACAGAGGCCTGCTCTGCAACTGCCCAGCTGACCAGCACCAACTGAACCTCCCTGATTCCTGCTGGTAGCCTCTGCTAGAATGAGTAGTGATTGCCAAAAAGAGCCCCTAGGTCCTGAAACCTTGGGCTGGTATCAGAGAACTCTTCTTGTTGCCTTGCTGACAGTTCCATAATCAACACAGGGCCCTGCAAAGTTGTGCAGCTCTGAATCAAAGCTTCTTCGGATCCAACGCTGAGCAACGCAAAGCCTATCAGAGCCACACTGCGCCGAGCCTGTCTGAAGGCTTCATTGGAACTGACACTGAGCAACATGAAGCCCTGGGAAGCCTTGCCAGCCAGCTCAAATATTTATTGGAACCAACGCCAAGCAAGCCTCGCCACACAGCTAAAAGCTTCATCAGAACCGATGACGAGCACAGTGAAGTCACGCAAAAAAACTCTAAGTGGGATGAACTTGGTCCTGTGTCCAGCCTGTGCTCGATTGCAGCAGCTTGAACTTGTGATTTTGTCCCAGTCCAGTGTGACCAGATACCCACAATTGGCGCTTGGTGCTCCTTGGCGCTATTTTTAATAAAACTTTAACATTCAATTTGTCCTGTTCTACTGAGCAGAATTTTGGTTTCTGGTGTCATTTATTTTATTAAAATGTATTCTATTTTTCTGAATTGTTTTTAGATTTATGTATGTTGTATTTTCACTTTATTACTATTTGTGTGCTGGATAAATACTTAACACATTGCCTCTAAGTTAAGCCAGGCTGCTTTGTACCAAGCAACCTGATTCATTTAGTGACATTTCGTGGTTCACCCATTCAAGGAACGTGGTTGGTGCTTGAGTGGGGCTTCCATCCCTCTCAACCAATTTCTTACATTGATGTTCACTGGTGGCAATCCAATACATGGGTGTGTGCACTGCCACTCAATGAATTGTGCGAAATCAAAATCCCATATAAATAATCTGACATCATGTTCAACTTTTTTTAATTCTCCTTGATTAGATATTTTTTCCTTTTTTTCCAAATTTACTCCCTGCTTCACATTTTGTGTATCTCTTACTCTTACTTGCAAAGATGGAGTTGGATCTCAGCGACTTTGAAAGCTACAATACGGCAGTGGTGAAAACTTTGTACAGAGAGAGGGAGCTGAAGCCAGCCAAGAGCTTTCCAAAGTTGGAGTACGAGATAGCTTTCTGAGCCACGGAGAAGGTCCGCAGAATGCAAGATGTAGTGCAGGAGCAGGATTATGATGATGATGAGAAGCAGAATAAAATTGAAGAGGAGGATCATTTGGAAACAGTTCCAGAGCTAGGAAGAGAGTAGAACCCTCTGCCCCTGACCCCAGAGCCAGAGGAGTGAGGGAGACCCACAGGAGAGAGGTCCCCTTCTGGTTCCAGAGCAGGCAGCAGTGTGTCCTTTCACAATCCGTCTACTGAGGAAATGGAAGACAGGGAGGCAGAGAGGGAATGCAGCCTACAGCTGGCTGGTTGTAGGGGAAAAGAAAGCAGCTGCAGTGGAAAAAAGGGCTCTTGAACAGAACCTGGAGGGGAGGAAACTTGCTTTGGAGGAAAAGGAAATTCTATTGGTTCATGGGATGAGTCAAAAGGAGCTGGATATAAAACAGCTGTCAGAGTCCAACAGCAATGGTGGCAGCGACAATTCAGTGTCCAATGCTGACAGAAGGGTCCACATTTTCGACTGATTGTATTTTTGTCGCTCTGGTATCATTTTATTTATTAAAATGTTCTTTATTCTTCTAAATTGGTTTAGGATTTTTCTTGTCTATTGTTTTTCACTTTATGTTTATGTGCTGCACAATTACTTTACACATAGCTTCTAAATTAAACCTGACTGCTTTTGTGCCAAGCTACCTGAGGGTTAAGCACAGGACACATTTAGTGACTTTTGTGGTTCACCCTGAGAAGGATTGTGACTGTTACTTGAATGGGACTTCCACCCCTCTCAACTAATAATGCGATTTCATACAGTGTTATTTATATGTAGTTCTTTTCAGATCCGAAGTGTTCATAGCTGTGCCCCCATGCCAATAGACTTTGTTGTGGTGATTAGATTTATTTGCACTATTGAGTTTTTTGTTTGTCCACAGTGATAATCTAAATTGTCATGTCTGTGTGTTACCTGCCACAATAATGCAGTCCAGTACATTATTGTATAACTTTTATGCAGCTATTAATGAGTAAGTAAACATTCAAAGGTTTGGAAGGTTTTAAATTATGCAACCATGTTTTTACTGTCTACGTTAGTAACCACTTGCCTTAATGTGTATTCCCCAAAGAAATTTACTTTACAATACTTTACAGAATATTTTGAGCTCCACATATTTTTTGCCATATCATACACTAATAATCACAGTCATTTTACTTTTTTCCCTACATCTTGCTCTTTCAGGAGGTGGATGGAAGCGAGGGTACCGAATGCTAATCAGTGTAAGTCCTTTGCAGGCATTCTGTCTAATGATAATGATAATTGCTTCACATGCAGGCATTACTGGCTGGCTTTGTGGACTGGTTATTTGCAAGCTGATTTTGTACAACGTTGACGACCACTGACAGTTCTTTGCACTGGTATTAGAAACACTAGTAATGAGTCTGACATGGTAAGTAGTGTACCATCTACAAAAAATTTCAAGAATGTTAATATATGTAATAAAACCTTAACTTTTTTTTATTGTGTATATTTCACAAATATATTCAAGAAATCCTGTTATGTCAGCTGCACAGTATTATTTTTCATGTAACATAAATAATGAATTCCTTCTTCTGGAACTCCATGGTTGCTTTTTTTGTTGTTGCTGCTTCTCTCGTGAGAGTTCGTCTCCCCTTCAAAAGGACGGACAGGATGAGAACCTCTGGGGATTGCCAGTTATTCATGGGGCATTTACAAACAAAGAAGTAGAGAGAATGGTCTTAAATGGCCTGTTGATGAGATGTTCAACAACATGATTGCGAGTTTATAGTATAAGGCAATGCAGGGCAAGTAGCTGTGTTGCCTCACACTGCCTCGGGCAGGCATGCCATGCGCGTTGTAGTGGCTGTTCCCACTCAACGCCCATGGTTTTTCACACATTCCCAGATTTACAACATAGCGTGAATCTGGGAATGCATCAAAACCCTGCCCCTCCCCAGGGGTGGCGTAACAGGTTTTTTTTGTGCAGGAAGGGTTCCTTCTTGCTCAAAAACAACCTGATTTCAATGCAGGCACCCTTGTGCCATAGTGCAAGGGTGCCTGCATTGGCGCTAGGCAACCATTTGTGCACCAGCACAGTGTAAGAGGATAGGAATGCGCCGTATCGCATACGTACTGCATATTCCTTCACTTTTCTTTCAACACAGGACAGCGCAGCAAAGTGACGTGCAGTGCTGCCCTGCATGAAATTGTTGTAAATAAGGCCCTTATTGTGGTTCAAGGGATTAAAGTGGCCAACTGATGCATTGCCTCTAATTACCTGGAGTGCATTAGACACCCTCCAAGGGGCAATGGCCCTGCCCTTTGTGCAGAGTGTCTGCTTTTCGTGTGGATGCATTTGGTCTTGTTGTACTAGATTGCATCATCCTTACTTTGGTAGGTCTCTTGTTGTTGTTCACACTTCACAGTTAAACATTCACCTTATGCGCTGCACAAATAGGATTTTCATCATCGTTAAATACACCCCCTTGGCCCTTGCACATTTCTTCCTAAGGATGGATCCTGCTCCCAGGTGCCACATTGATTTACTTCATACATTATGGTTTATGATTTTTTCAGTATGGGAGTGTTTCCTTTGCTTTTTTACAACAGCTCTTTAAAGTGATAGTCCAGCTGGAGATGTAACAAATGTTCTTTAGCAATGGATCTGGCTAGCAATACATCCCACTTTAAGAAGACGTTAAAGCGTTCTTGTTCTGAGTAGCTGTTAGTCCCCAAACATTGTGGTCTTTGGGCACCAAATGGTTGTGAACCACTATAAGGTCAGTGGACTATGATGTGTCTTTGATGGCATAACAAGACAAAGGTTGGTGTGTGATTATGATGCTACGTGTGAGGATGAGTTAGTCCAATGGGGTACCACAGATTTAGACATTTACTAAGTAGTGATTGTTTGTCCAGTTATTCTTATATCCAAGACAACATTCCCTTGGCCATGTGAGCCACGTACTCTTGTCTGCCCTTGTAGATGTTCAAGTTTTAGAGAAACAAAGTCAGTAGTCCTTCTGCACTGTTAGGTCTGGCTGTAGATAGCTTTAGCTATCACTGCTTGATACTGCGTTTTTTTCTACGTTTGCCATCTCTTGAATGGGCTTCCCATCAAGGCCCTGTCATTTTGACGATTACATTTTTTCATCATTGTTTGCGGACATGGACTTTCTCAAAGATGCAAGAAAAATACTTATGTAATTTACTGCACCTTTTTTTGTGTATACCTTTTAAATGCACCACTTAAAATGGAAACTTCATTGTTTAACTTCTTCTTACAACAATCCTCGTTGAGGGTACAGCTTAAATCTGTTAATGTAGTCTGTTTTGGATACAGGCCCTACTTTAATGTTCGATAGAGTCCTTTGTTGCTTCAGAATGGAATTCTCTTAATGGGACATCTGAGGACAACACATACAAAAGTAGCCGAACTATTCCCACACATTTACCGTAACAAAAAGCTAGACCTGTTATTCCTTTCAGTGTTCGTTTATGGTATCTTCTGGATGCACAGATCAACACCACTGAACTTCCTCTTGATTATCACCAAATCATATACATTTTCTGGTTGATTCCCAATCATATCTATTTCAGAGATCTTCCTTACTCTGGAAGATCAGGACCGGACTGGGAACAGCAACCAGCCCTGGCAGATTGCTGCTCGACTGGCCCTCGGAAGAGGGGGATTAGAAATGGGGGTCTCTAGTTGGCAGAGGTAGGTACCTTTGTCCAAATAGGGACCCTTGCTTCTAGTCAGGGTAAGGGGGATACACTTCTAAAATAACCCCTGCTCACCCCCTTGGTAGCTTGGCACGAGCAGACAGGCTTATCTCAGAGGTAGTGTGTAAAGCATTTGTTAACACATACAGTCATACAGTGAAAACACTTCAAATGGACACCACACCAGTTCAGAAAAATAAGTAATCCTTATCTAAACCAAAACAAAACCCAAAATCCACAATACAGTAATAAAAATATGACTTTCCGATGGTAGAAATAGTTCAGTTCAAAGCAAATTGCCGATGCAACACCTTTCACACTAAGTACCTGGGATGCTCACGCAAACAAACAAAACAGGCCACAGGGAAGGTGATGCGTCGGTTCTTTACACTCAGGGAAGGTGATGCGTTGGTTCCTTGCTCCGGGGGAGGTGATGCGTCGGTTCCTTACTGCTGCACAGGGAAGGTGATGCGTCGGTTACTTACCAGAGAGGAGATGATGTGCTGGTTTCTTACTGCATGGGGAGGTGATGCGTCTGTTTCTTACTGCGTCCCCCAATGATGTGACAAACTTGGCGCCGCGATGCGACGACCCTGGACGATGCGTGGATTATTCCAGCTCCCAGCAGAAAACAGTCTCTAGAGGTCTAAAACAACAGCAGGCACCTCTTTGCAGATCAGAACTCCCAGCAAGGAAGTTCAGGGGAGCTGGTGGTGAAGTCTTTGTGTCCCTGAGACTTCAGAACAGGAGGCAAGCTCAGTTTCAAGGCCATGGAGATTTTCCTCAAGCAGGGGACATGGCAAACAGCGAAGTCCTTTTCTCCTTTCCTTGACAGCAAGTAGCCACTGCAGGCCAACCCCAGACAGCAAACAGCACAGGGGCACTATTCCTCCTCAGCTTCTCCGCCTCTTCTCCTTGGCAAAGGTTCCACTTGATTTCCCAGAAGTGATCTAAAACTCTGGGGACTGGGGTCTGGGCCCCTCTTTTTATACACAAAAATCCTTTGTTCTCTGAAGGCAGAGAGTTTCTGTACCCAGCCAAAGCCAGTTCTGTCCTCACTGGTTCAGCTTCCTGGCAGGAGGTGGAGACAGCATTGTTGAAGGCAGACCGGGCCCATTCACGTAAAAAGGAAATCTCCTCCCCCTACTCTAATTGCAGCCCAGGTCTATTCAGCCCAGCCCTGACTCATCAGACTCTCTGGAGACACTGCTTCTCCCCAGCCCCTGTCACCCAAAGCCAGACATGCAATACACAAACCTAGCAGAGGCACACTGGATGGTTAGGCAAGAAAATACCTACTTTTTAAAAGTGGTATTTTGAAACACAGAATGTAAAAATCACCCTAACTAAAAGATGCATTTCAACATTCTGCGTTCCGGCATATCAAATCTTATTTTTCTACCTTGTTCCCAGGGGCAGATATGTTTATAAGATGTTATAAACAAACTCCCCATTCTATCCTATGGGAGCAGGTAGCTTTGCAATAGTAAAAAACGAAATTGGCAGTAATTGACCATCAGGACATGCCACACACATCAGAGCATGTCCTACCTTTCACATACAATGCACCCTGCCCACAGGGGTACCATGGGCCTAACATAGGGGAGATTAACATGTAAGAAAAGAGAAGGTTAGGGACTGGCAAGTGTGTGCACTTGCCAAGTCGACATGGCAGTCCCAGACTGCACACAGGCTCTGCAATGGCAGGCCAGAGTTACATTCTACAAGCTGCTTCTGTGGGTGGCACAATCAGTGCTTCAGCCCACTAGCAGTGTTTGATTTACAGGCCCTGGGCACACACCGTGCACTGTACTAGGGTCTGACTAGTAAATCAAATATGCCAATCATGGAATCACCAATCCATAAACACAATTTACACAGAGAGCATATGCACTTTAGCACTAACCAGCAGTGGTAAAGTGCCCAGAGTCATAAAACCAACAAAAACAGGTCAGAAACAATACAGGAGGAAGGCAAAAAGTCTGGGATGACCCTGCAAAAAGTGCCAAGTCCAACACGGGGGTGCTAGTAAGAAGCACGGCTCACACTTTTGTTACAGCAACGCTGCAGAACCGGACCCCAGTGACAAAACCGGCCCTCACGGCCACAAAACCGACCCCAGCCCCTCCTGCCCACCGGGGAAACGCCCAGTGCCCGCTACTGTCAATCCATCCCTGTGGAAGATCTGTGCCTTGGCTTTGCTGGTATTGCTTTCATGTCCCTGAAATATGTTAGCTTTGTCTTGGTTCTCTGAGGATTTGACAGTACTGCTGCTTTCTGCTATGCCTCAATCCGAGCAGCAAATATACAGAATGGTGCAGTAATTGTGCTCCCTGCAAATATCACCCCCGAAAATACCAGCCCCTCAGGCATCAGTTTTTAGTGGTTTCCAACTATCACCTGGGGCTGATGGCCCGAAGAATAGTGATCATGATGTTCTTAATGTTGCAGGCAGTGGGTATCTGTTAGACACCTATGCCCTCTTAGTTCATCTTTTCCTTTATCTCCAACCAGTAACTATGCCATTTTTGTAATACACTGTATAAATGATATTCTAGGTTTCTCCATTGAGGTGCTTTGCTGCCGTTTCATGACATATGCTCCTGTGCATGCTCGTTAAATTTTTTAACAACACAGTTTGACTTCACCTCCACAAAATATACTTAGTGCCTCTTATCTTTTAACCAATTTAAGTCGCCTCCTTTCTCCCCAAAGTCCAAATCATAGCCAGGATCGAATTAGCACAATTTGTATAATTATGATTATGATGCAATTGTTCATTACAGAAGGGAGGCCGACTTTTTTTTCAGCAATAAAGCAAATAGCTTTAAAATTAAAATTTGCCTAACACCAAAACTCAATGCAAATGAGGAACGAGTTTTGCTTGCTCACATGATCCATATCACCAAAGATTGCTTACAAGCAAATAGACCTTTGGATGTGTCCCACGTGTGTGCTGAATATGGGGCAGTGCCAATTTGATGCCATCCCCCTGTCTCCTCCCTTGAGTGTGTGACAAATGGGACACACGTATTGTCTGAGGATCCCAAACAAGCTCTGCAATCAGTGGGGTCTTACCTGGCCCCTTTCAAAGGAAGGCAGACACTGATAGTGCATCCAGTGCCACCCTGTCAGTATCGCCATTGGGGCACCTTGTACCCCGCAGTAGGCGGGACTCGCCACTCTGTGCTTGGGTGCTGTGCTCTCCTCTGGGCGTGAAACAATTGCTTTACTCAGCCCAGGCACAGCCGACAACACTTTTATTTTGGTTATTTGAGTGCACAATTCCAGTGAATCGCTGGGTGCACCACGTACAAGAGTGCCACTGTTGCAGGGATTCTGCTTATACACAGAACTATGCGTAGAACCCCAGGACCTCAGTGAATTGTGGTGTACCAGAAACTCACCTCAGAACCCAGAACCCCGTATCCGGCTAGCATAAGTGTCCCATTCGTTATCCGAGATTTAGCTCGGCGGTCCCAATGAAAAGACAACCCAGAACAAGCGACTCAGTGTACTCTCAGGAATGGTGGGAATCGGAAATACCTGTTCGTATATTATTCTCACATCAGTCCACAACAAGAATAAACAGAGACACGGTGAAAATAAAAAGAGTTTATTTTATAGACCACGTGTCCTAAGATGCAGTACTTTGGCTAATACAAGCAGACAAATGATTATAATTAAAACCATCAGCATCGTTACAATACCATAGAATATAAAGGGAGTGATCATGTTATAAATGACAGTGGATACTACCACCTTCCCTTTACTAAGAAGCTAATATTATTATTATGCTAATAAAAGGTCTCTTAGGCTTGAAGGGGGGACCCCATACCTCAAAGATCAGCTTCGTGAAATCACATCACAGGAGCATCAGAAGTCTTCTCGCAGGAAGGCTCGTCTTCGGTCTGAATATTAAACATGATGTCTGCAATATTAAAAGCACCAACTTTCAGGTATTCGCAGCTGCCTGTATGTTATGGCTAAATAGTGAGTCGATCAACCTAGAGTGGAAAACATGCATTGTCTAACGACCCAGACTGTTCTTGTTACACCATGTACAGACCAAGGTCGCTGCGCTGAGCTCGGGATGGTAACAACAGATTGCTCTCGTGTGAAGCAAAGCGCGAGGCAGCAGTTTGGTTAAACAATAACATGTAGATGCAGTGTCGTGCGCAAAAGCAGCAAGATGGCTTTCTAACATTTAACGTGGTTATGCTAACTTAACAATGTATGTACGTATTAAGGGATTCCTTACTACATGCCCCCTTGATCGAAGCACTAACCAGCAGGGAAGAAATGAGAGAACGCAGAGTTCAAATTCGACAGAGCAGAACAAGGCGTATTCAAATCGAAACCAAGTATCAGTTCAGAGAAAGTTCGAAAGAAAAAAGAAAAGCAAAAAAAAAAACTCAAAAAGGGAAAGGAAAAAAATCAAAAATGTTGCTTTAGCCAGCAATCCAAAGTCACATGGTAGAAAAAACATAGTGGATGACAGTTCACTCAATCCATGAACGTGTATGCAGCATACGTAGCAACAGCTTCCAACAGAAAATCGTTGGCACGGCCACTAAAAGTTTCAGCCATCCAGTTAATTAAAGAAAAGGAACATACATGTTCTTCAATAAGCGGAGCCTCTAGCACCATCAGAGGGCAACCGACGTGTTCTTCCAAATAACTCATATCCAAGAAGTCATAGGCAGCCCTTGCGATGTCCCAATTACCCAGGATTCCATGCGCCGCACCACAGGCCATAATCCGAACACCAGAACAGGCAAACTCGTGAGACACTAAGGGACTCATCAGTCGATCATAATCCGGTACCGGAGACACCGTGTTGGTTAAGCACAAATCCAGAGGCCATTCAAAGGGACAATCTAGGCAGTGAAAGACAGGTTGTACGCAGGTAAAGTAGGAATACCGGAAGGATAATCTATACGCCAGGCTCAAAGTCGCCAATGGCAGCGTACCATAATATTCAAGCATCCTGTCACGAAGAAGATGCAGACGGGACAGGTTGTCGTGAGGCACAGAAAGTGCAGCCATTTCGTAGTATGAAAAGTAAAAGTAGCACACCTGCCACCAGCGCCAGAATCAGCGGGACACCGCCAAAGACGCTCAAAAAAATAGAATGGAAAAATGCCGGTATCACACCAAAGATAGTTTGGAAGGAGGTCACGAGGCCTGAGCCCACAAGTTTAAAAAAATGAGCCAGGCCAGTTGTTGACGAGGCATTGAAGATTGTTTGGATCAAAGCTCCAAAATGCAGGGGAGGTCAGTATTCAAAAGCGCCTGTACTTCAGTGCGCGTATTTGCCACGTGAAGGACAAATGTTTCTCGGGAGGAAGTCAATGGCACCTCTTTTTGGGACAATAGCGCTCTTATTCTGCTCATCTTGTTGAACTCTGCTTTCAAGGTCGGAATCGAAGGCCAGATGGAAACATCCAGTCGCCCATGCGGGGGTGGAAATAGAACAATATTGCAGCAGACTACTCTCTGCGATACAGTTACTATATATGGGATTCCCACTAACATCCCGCAGCAAGCTTCATTATTCAAAATTAAATAACTACCGTTTGGAAGCAGCGTGAAAGATGGTGTAATCACTGGCACTGGGACACCTTTGAGGACGCAGGCCAAATTTGGGGCGTGTACATTGCATGCACCGTGTAACTGAGTGTGCCTACATACTACAGAATGATCAAGTGTCGAGGTACACTCCTCACCTTTCAGGTAAACCTCTGTACCGTCTCTTGTACATCTATACGTAAAAGGGAGAGACCAAACCTCATGTAGGAACGCGGTACCCAACTGTTCATATCTACCCAGAGCATAGTGTTTCATGCATGACGTAAACTTAAAAAGCGCGAAAGGGAGCGTGATCAACCCATGTACTAACCACACGGCTGAATTCAATTCCGCCACAGAGAAAGGTAACGGCTCCAATTTTTCAATGTGTAACAATGAATATGTAGCATCTTTCATGGACATGAACTGCTGCTTTACAGTAAGGTTAAAGGGAAGGAATAATGATGTCGTATTCAAATAGTCCCACGGGACCTTTCCTGCCTTTAACGTTTGTAATGTCCATGCAAACTGCATAACAGAACGCAACTGGTTTTGACCATGATACAATACAGACACATCATCATGTACAATATCAACAATTGAAGAAACAATATTGTCTAATGTATAAATTCTGGAAGAAAGTGTGTTAATGCTGTTATCTATAACGGCCAAGACCTTTTCCATATTTGCTTGATCAATGGCCCTCAACCTTGAAGCCGCTTCAATTTGCGACAATTTCCATACTTCGTTGTAAATAGCATACGCCCACCTCTTGGATCTGCCACCCACAGGACCTTTAACAAAATCATTCAAATCTATTTTGTCATGTAATTTTGATAAATGAACTTTGACAGATGCCAAGGTGGAATGTCGCAGCCAGGATTGACATAACTTCCCTACAGAGTAGGTAGTTACTGTATGAGAGGACTCAAACCGAAGGTCTACGCGCTGCTGCGTATACCCCGGTTTCAGACCTAGAAAACGACGTTGACATGCATCTGAACTGCCTTGCCAAATTAACCATCCATCACTACTAAATTTCGAAATATTGAAAGATGTATTAGAGACTAATGACTGCAAAGCAGGAAGGGACAGATCTGTTTGGTTATCCCAATTTGGGTAAGCGCCCAGATCTGGAAAAGAGGGGAAATTCAGTTTTTTAGAAGTGGCCAATCCAAAACAGTTGGTCTGGAAGATGGTCGAATTCAAAAACAACATATGATTTGGTACAAGACAGGCACGATGTAAAGCTTCAGTTTCCTGAACCTGCCACGGTTTGGAACCCCAAACCGATTTAAGATCAATAGTAGCCTTCCACAGATCATAACCTTTGATTGACAACTCATCCATAAAGGACTTAGAATATAGTAATTTGGTGTGTGTCAGTCTAACCTTCGAGGCAGACTCAGACATCACTTTAAAATAAAAGGATGCTGGGCTGGAAACACTGAAATCAGTAAAATAAGTATATTTATCAACCAATGTAGGTGAACTGCCTAAAGATGGGGTAGGACAGTGTTCCCATTGGGTAAAATTTACAAAATTTCGAAACGTATTTGCTTTATGCAGGAAGTGATTGCCATAATGTTGAAAACAATACTGTTCTGCATAGTTAGCCGCATTTTCATATAAATCTTCTGCATCAAAAGCGGCATAATATTTCAAATCAGAAAACAGTGCTTCAATGGCATGAACATCCCAATCATCAGAACGAATGTTCTGCTTAACCACATCACCCATAGAAACACGAAATACATTAGGCACATTGATGACCTCAGTAGGACCATGAATTTGGAATTTAACAGCATCCCACGCAATTCCATCCAAAACGGGCCAGGCAGTCATATTCACAAAAGTCTGGTCCCTTTTCATGATGTGGGACGAGGAGTGGGGGGCCAAAGTTCCATCGATAAGTCTAATTATAGATCTCTCTTTGAGCTAGTGGCCATTCACCAGACGGAAAAATACTATTACAAATCCAATGGACATAAACAAAAAAATACTTATAAGCACCAGCCAAATGTATGTCCAAGGGGAAATCAAAAAATGTCTTTTGAACCAACTAACAAAAATAGCAATGTTCGAAGGGGAAGTGGAAGGCAATGAGTTAGTGTCAAAGGAGAAACGTGACTGGGTAATCGCCGTAGATTGTAAAACAGGCGATTGACCATTTGTAGGATAAGCATACTCAGTCTCTTCGGGCAGACCACCAGCCGGTGGTATTAACAAGGGATCAGTAACTGACTGCATCTCGATGGCAACATCAAACAAGGTGGTAGAAGCAGGAACCAACACTGAATTTCTTTGCATCGTCTGGCATGAAACTGCTGGAGTCATACTAAGAAGTATCGGCCACTCGCTGAAGTTTGACATTGTCAATAGAGATGTACCTGTTTTCTTTGCGACCAGGAAGTGGAGGTAAAATGACTGTTCTTGTACCCTGCACTCCAAGCACTGGAACCGGTGCACGATAAGAGGGGCCGAACTCCTTCTTGTTCTCCACCTTCTCACGGACCAGGTCTCCAACTCGGGGTAGCCAGCCGACTACCGGAATCTGAAGCTCAGCATCAGATGTGGAGGGCAAGTGTTCCTTCGATAGAGTGTCTCTGGCTTCTTGTAGGGTCTGCAAAACAGCACAGTGATCATCTACGTCAAAGGGTGCGGCCGACGCTGCCATGTCTAGACCATCAAGGTCTGGGACAAACATTCTGATTCCGAAGAGCATCATGTATGGGGTCCGCCCACCCAGAGACCTTCTAGGGAGATTATTAAGTGCACGTTGGACGTTATACAAATGGGCTAGCCACTTCAGGCCTGTGCCTAAAACTCGTGCTGTCAAAGATTGCTTTAAGTCACGGTTCATTCGCTCCACCACCCTATTACCCTCAGGTCGGTAGGGGGACGAAAATTTGACTTGGACCCCCAAATTTCTCATAGCCTCCTTGTAAGCCTTAGAGGCGAACGCAGGGCCCTGATCAGAATGGAAGGTACCACACGCAAAAGTTCCCACAAAGACACGCAAATCCCTGATGACAGTCCGTGAATCAGCACTCCTTTGTGGCCATACCCAAAGAAAACGTGTGCACGAATCCACTGCAACCAAGATATACTTGTACGCAATATCAGAAGAAAAAGGACCGCAGTGATCTAGATAAACACAACCAAATGGTTTATTAGATATGTACAACTGTGTTTGTGGTGGGCGCGCAACAGTTGAAGGTTTAATCTGCTGGCAAATGTCACAATCAAGAACATAAGCGCGCGTTTGTTTGTATAAACCGAACCACCAGTAACGTTGTTGTAACAGAGATATAGTAGCGGACACGCCGGCGTGGGCAGATGCCAACCCCTCGTGCGCTGCTAGTATCAGAGCTGGTCTGCAGTCCGCGTTGGGAATAATTCTGTCACCAACGTCGTTAATCCTCACTAACGGGACGTTATCAGGACTTAAGTGATACAAATAACGAGACGGAAAACCCTTCGGGTAATCACTTCCCGTCTCTGTAGCAGCAATAGCTGCCAAGATGTCATCATCAATCTTACTTTTAGATCGTGTAACTGCTGCCACTAAGTATGTAGCCACTGCTGTTTTTGCTGCCTCGTCAGCCAAGCTGTTACCGACAGCATGGACACCAAGTCGTTGGTGACCAAGAGTTTGAATAACATTCACGAGAGGGAGACGTTCTTTAAAGTTTGCCACTCGAACCCAAAGCAATTTATGCTTAATTGTGCTACCTTTGGTATCGCGATATTCGTTTTGAGACCAGAAGTGTAAATTGTCATTGTAGGACTGGACACAATAAAAGGAGTCACTTACTATAAGAGTAGTGACTCGGGGATCAGCAAACTCCAGTGCAAGCACCAGAGCCCGGAGCTCCGCCAGTTGCGCGGTACAATCACCCAATGTCTGCGTATTCACGGCATCAGATTGGAATTCACCATTTACGAATGTACCCACGACAATTGCGCAAGCCGCTGAATAGGCATGCTTCGATCCAATCGCCGGCTGCGCCGAGCCGTCAGTGTATATGACACAATGGTATTCTTCGAGCGGGCGCAAAGACAGAGGAGCCGGATGAACGAATTCATACTGTAAGTACTCCTGAGTCTGCAAAGAGGCGTCAAAGATATAAGTGACTTCTGGTGATGTCAGAGTCGTGGCCCATTGTATCCACCGTGGATGCAAAGCTTTAGAATTTGGTACACTTGCTTTTGTCACCGCCTCTAGGGCAGGATACGGTGTCACAACCAGTATGCGTTTTCCTTGTGACAGTGCGCGTTCTTTAAGGATCGCCATCTGCACTGCTGTCAGAACTTTCTCGACAGTGGAAAAACGCAACTCAGCAGAGGTGTACAAGTGTGATTTATACGCAATGGGGACTGTGTCGTCCTCATTGAACGTCAAGTACGTGAAACCCACTGCGCCTGGTACTATTCTTATTACCAGGTTAGTGCGGTTATTACGCGTCCGTAAGTATTGTGAAGCAAGAAGATCAGCCTGTAAAGACTGTAGAATAGCAGAATGTTCTAGCTGCCAGCTAGACTTCGAAAAAGAAGGTTGTACCAAGGCGTAAAGCGGCTTGATACGCTGGGCATAATCAGGAATATACGTACGACCGAAATTCAGAAAGCCCAGCAAAGATTGTAATTTTTTCAGTGTTGTAGGAGCACGCAGGCATGCGCACTTCTCCAGAAAGTGAGGAGCCAATCCCTTACCTTCGTTGTTGAGCTCGTAGCCCAAAAACAACACTGTATATTCCGCGATGTGAGACTTCGCAAAATTTAATTTGTAGCCATAGTCCGCAAAACCCGTAATGACATTGTCGACTCGAGACAGATGTGGCTTCAGCTCATCATCCGTGAGGTAGATATCGTCAACATAGGAGTATGCGTCGGGGTCTATTCTTTCCTAAGAGAGAGACCACGCGAGCGGCAAAGACGCCAGGGCTGTTTTTATAGCCCATGGCTAATCTTGTGAACTGTTTCTGTTTGCCGCCTGAAGTAAACGCCGTCCACTGGCTACTCAGTGTGGACAGGTTATGGCTAAAAAAGCCATTGGAGATGTCAAGTGTCGTTTTAAATCTCTTACGCACGAGACTGTCGACAAGAGCCCAGCTGTGAGTATTTTGTACCGCGCAGGTCCGGCAATGCGAATTTAAGTGCCGGTAATCCAAAACTAAACGGTACGACCCGTCAGGCTTCGTCACCGTGAATAAAGGGTTATTCATAGGGGACACACAAGTTTCAATAACACCCTGATATTCCAATTGGTCAAGGATTGCAGCGACGTGCGGTCTAGCTTCACGACGCATAGGATATTGGGGCTGTGCCTGGGGCATAGACCGCAATGGAATCTCATGGCAGGGGGACAACCGGTCCCATCCCACCTGAGTACGATACAATGCCGGCGCTAGCGCCAGTGCCCACTCCTCAGCATACATTTCAGCCTGGTCCTTAGCCACTGTGTGCGCAAAGGACGGGAGGATTACCTCCTCCCCTCTAGGAGCGTCTAAAATGAAAGCTGGGGGCCAATCTGCCTCCGCTAGGAGGATATCATAGGTGGTAGTCAGATTATCCCAAAAAATCCCTTTTATTGTACGTTGCATGTCACCCTCATTTAGTAAGACTATTTCATAGAGTCTGTCAGGGGGAGCCACTCTGGTGTCAGCTGTCTCAACAGTAACCAATGTATCAGTTGCTGTCGCCGCCAGAAATGGACGCAGAGCTTGACGGACTATGGTAATTTCCGCTGCACTGTCCAGTAGCGTCAGCGCCCATGTCCGGTTCTGAAGCTGTGTCCGCACTATCTGAGGCATACCTTGCCGTCAGAGCAGCCACTTTCTTCTTCTGAAACGGGCGCCTTTGTCGTGCGAATTCGTCCTGCTTGCCTTTACCTTCAGTCTGTCGGGGTTGGTCACGTGTTTGTGGAGCACCCCGACCTTTGCCACCGCCTCCGCCACCGGACTGTGAAGCCGATGTTTCCTGTGAAGAACGAGGAGAACGTTGTTCAGAAACCTGAAATCTATCAGGAGACTTAATAGTAGCACGATCACGCAGATCATAAGTGCGCTCACTACCTGACTGAACGGGAGAGGCAGGCCGAGACCCCGGTCGACTGGTTGACCGGTGGAAAACCAGCGGACGGTCTTTCCCATGGGTGGCGGGTGGGGTAGGATGTAGGGCAGATCGCCACCGCCATGCGGGTGGAGGTGATCTGCCCTACATCCTAATAGACCCCTTAGCGTGAAAGGGGTGGGCAACCGCAACACCCATTGATTTTGACGCTGCCCCCTATTTACAAGAGCATACTAAATAGGCAGCAGCGCCAAAATTAAGATAAGGGAAAACCTGGTCTTGAACAGGCGAAACGAGGAGAAATGCTTTATTTCTCTTTGTTTTTGCTGTTTCCATGTGTACTTCCTTGTGCAGCAGACATAGAAACAGTAAAACATCCTGTACATAAACAATCATTTAAAAAAAAATCTGTTTTGCAACTTCTAGAAGTTCTGCAGTAAGCAGCACACATAGAAGTTACAAAACGGCATTTAAAGATTGTTTATGTGCAGGAAGGGCGACCTTTCTGCACCTAAACAATCTTCCCCTCAACACAGGCACCCCTGCACTATGGTGCAAGGGTGCCTGCGTTGGTGCTAAGCAGCTAAATTTAGCGCCAGCGCCGGGGGAATTGCAGGGCTACACCATAATCTAGCAAATATGGTTCAGCCCTGAGTTTCTAAAGTGATGAAGCGTGTCATTAGCCTTCCTGGATTAAAGACACGCTTTGCCACTTCCTCCAAGTCTGCAAACCACTCCGATTTACATCAGTACCTGGATTTGTGAATCTGAACTGGAAAGGGAACCTGGATCAGATTTGCATTAACTCTGAATGCATGCAGGGTTATTCAGAAGTCACCTTCCCTCTCAAGGGTGACTTCCTACCGTAGAATGATGTTAACTACACAACTGATAATACATATATTTCAATACCTAGGGCTGTATCACATACACAGAGTGCTTAAAGTGCTACTTTAGGAGTGGTCTCTGTCAAAGTTGAGTTCTGTCTGATGTCTCAAATAGTTGAAGAAGTGGTGTTGTGCTGTTTTACCACCTTAGAGATTCGACTGGAGACGTAACAATTGTTTTGTTGTGTGTCGATTTAGATACCGTATATGGGTTTCCCGATTTATGTCCTTATATAGGCACAATTCGCATTGCCCATATTTAGGCATAGGAATCCTACCCTTATTTAGGCATTATCCATGCTAACCAAATACGGGCATGGCCACCTACATCCGTTCATCTACGTCCCAACGAGTTCTTGGAAAACCAGACTCTTAAGCCTTTAGGACTTCCCCTTGCTTGGATATTGATTTCTCCAAAAACTCATTTATTATGCATGAACATCTATTTCTTAGGGGTTCATTCAAGACGTTCCTATGCTTGACTTTTATGTCAATACTGGCATTCCTAAACACCTTCAAGGTATAAATATACCTTCACTTACCATGGCAAACCACGGTTCGGCTATCTACTTGCATGACGTGGCTCGCCACGGCAAGTTCGGAAGGAAGTCAAGTCCCCGCCTGACGCACTGACCAGACGCTGTCATCCTTCTCGCAGAGAATCCAGTCCAGTGTTTCTGACTCCCCTTGTGGGGTGTTAGAGATCGAGACTTGGAAAGAGATTCCAACCTCACTCATTCGCAGGTATGGAGTGGACTAGAACCTAGAGGGACTTTTGGCAATCTTGGCAACTATAGCTAAAACTAGACTATAGACAAACAGCACCTGCTTCTTACCTCATACTACACTTAGGTTAGGTACACTGGGGTAGAACTAGCTAGAAGCATCAGATGAGTATTAACATTTTAGCCTGTGTTATTTATGTATATATTTTTTATGAATATCTGTCATAGCTATAAACCATGCTATTGCAGTATTATTTTATCTTACTGCTAACGCTGTACACGTTTTACTTCGCATTCTGTCTTACGATTGTAGCAGTTCATATCTCTTGCACGAGAAATAAGACTGTTCAATAATTTTTTTTTATTGAAACGCCCGTCTATCTATTTCTGTGTAACTCTGTAGAAACTAAGCATGCACGATTGACTGAGTGAAACTGTTATCTATTGTTTCCACGATTCTGAGATTGTTCAGATTCTAAGGGAAACAAAGTTGGCATGTTTATGCGGTTGTCAGAAACTAATTCCTTCTTGTTTATTCGAGAAGTTTCTAGTGACCTCTGAGTTAGCTGGCACACACAAGTAATTAAGTTTAATGTACTCGATAGAGACATACTGACCTCAGTCCTATGTCAAAACTATAGCGTATATTATTCCAATGCGCAGGGCCTATCAGGAATATAGGAACTACACTACATGGCGCCCAACGGTTTGGTAAGGCACTAATTTAACGCTAGATACTGAAGTAACTCAGTCGTGCTTTTCTCAGAGACCCCTACTCATAATACTCCATAAGACGTCTGGAGTGGTTAGGGATAATATCCGCCATAGCTGAGTAGGACGAAAATCCTATGTACTAGCTGTTTGGTTTGTTCAACGTTGAAGGATACAGTGTTCCAAAATATTGTGCACCTTATCTTTGTTCCCTTGAAACTTGCTCTGCAATTTTCATTAAACAAAGTCCCAAAAAGAGGATAATAACACCAAAACCGGTGGAGCTGTACCCGACGATGTCGCAGCAGCTTTTAATTTTACAGGTTTTGAAGAAACCGATGAAAATGTGAAGCCATCACTCTAATAAAACATGGCCTAACACCAAGAGGTGCTAGAGCAGTTTTTGTGATAGAGGCACATGAATCTCACCAGACAGAGGTATTCTATTCATGGATAGTATTCCCAGAATCAAAAACAGCAACTAAAATGTTTCACTTCTACAAAGAAGATGAACCACCTGAGGAATATATTCTTTTCGAGGATATTAAAATTCCAACATGGTTAGAGAAGGCTGGCATAGTAATGTCTTCGCCATGTGAGCACTCTCTGACAAATTCTGGTGGTCAGTCCCGTTCTGCTCAGGATTCTGAGAACACAACTTAAGAACGGAGAATGGGCTCAGACAATGTTGGACAGCGCAGCAGAAGTAACAATAGCTCGCCAGAACCTAAAGGGACTTCTGAAGACAGTGGACTTGAATAAGGAAATTCAGGTTGAGACTGTAGACACCAGGGTTAGCTCTCCACATGGGTTATATGAAATAACACTCCAGATGGAGGGAGACATACCAAGAAAAGTGAAAGCACTCTTTTGGGAGCATCTTTCAAGGGGTTATGACATTCTTCTAGCAGAACGGGACTGACCACCAGAATCTGTCAGAGAGTGCTCACATGGCAAAGACATCATTATGCCAGCCTTCTCTAACCATGTTCCAGTACATTTAAAATATACTTATGCCAGGAAATGGGCAGTGGTCCAAGCCCCAGCATTATACAAAAATCATGTAGGATGGGATTAGGATTCACCTCACCATAAGATCCAGTTAAAAAATGAACCAACTGCACAAAGGCAGTACCCAGTTAAGCAAAAAGCTAAAAAACAAGTCAGTGAAATCTTAGATCAACTTGAATACCAAGGGGTGATTGAAACATGCACCTCATCAATGAACAATCCTTTGTCCCCTGTTTCCAAACCAAAGAATACATATCGTCTAGTTTTGGATTACAGTCAACTAAACTCTTTTTGTAAAACGTTTGCAGTGCAAAATGCACATAGTATAGCATTAATGATTAATATTGTGCGGAAAAAATATAAAACCACATTAGATATTTCTAACGGTTTCTTTTGTCAAAACATAGCACCTGAAAATAGGTATTTGACAGCTTTCTCAATAATGGGGACCCAGCGTCAATTCTGTTGTCTCCCTCAGGGATTCAAGAATAGTCCAGGGTTATTCTCAGCAAGGGTAACAGAGTTACTACAAATTTATGATGACAAGGCATTGTCATATGTCGATGATATCTATCTGACTGACGATGACCTTAACAAGCACTTGAATAGGGTGAATACCATTATACTGGGCTTCACCTCCGAAGGTTATAAATTCAACTTCAAAAAATCGGGAATCGCTCATCTCAACATCCTTTTTCTAGGATATGAACTATCAAGTGAAGGCAAAAGCCTGGCAGACAACTTTTTAGAAAAGTGTGCACTGCTTCAACCTCCAAAAACAATGAAAAACTTACCATCGATTCTAGGTTTCCTAAATTTTGGAAGAACATACATTCTAAACTACGCAGAAAGGGTTAAACCTCTCTACGAATTAATCAAACCTGATTTTAAAATCACACATTGGGCACAAGAACACAAAGATATCCTGCTTTCACTTCAAGCTGACATGTTAGCAACACAACACTTACAAACACGTGTAAACCTACGCAACTTAGTGATTCGAATCATTCCGGGTCAATGCGGATTCACCTACTTAACTTTTAATGAAGGTGAAAAGTACCAATTGCATACAAATCACATTTGTATACGCAAGCAGAAATGAAATTCACATCGACAGAAAAAATTCTGACAGCAGTTCAAACCGCTGTAGCCCTAGCACAGGGAAAACGCATTATGGTCGTAACCCCTGTACCAGCCTTAGAGGCAGTTACAAAAGCGAGTATTCCGAATGAAAAAGCTTTACATCCAAGATGGATACACTGGGTTAATTCTCTTGCTGCAACTGATGTTGAATATGTTTTTGATCCTTATTTAAAAACACAAGCATTCCTGCAATACGAACACAAAATTCCTCTGCCTACTGAAATTCTCCGTCTTGACCAGTACGAATTTATAATTTATACTGACGGATCTGCACAACTCGCTACGGAGGGTAAGCAAGCTTATAGTGCAGCATGCGCGATCGTTAAAGGTTCTATGCTCGATGGCAAATTCAGACCAATGGTCACAAAAACGCAATCTCTAGGAGATTGTACAGCTCGGCGAGCGGAACTACAAGCATTTAAAATGACAATTGAAAATACGGATTGCGAATTCCCCACACTCATAGTGTGCGATTCTTTTTATTGTGTTCGATCATACAATGAATACTTACAGAATTGGCTTCAAAATGGTTTGAAAGATGCAAAAGGTGGCACAATCAATCATAAAATGCGTTGGGAACAAGTAGTTCAGTTGCGAAACGGAGTACAAAACACTCACGTGATGCACACACTGAGTCATCAACGTGATGGCGTTCACGTTGAAGGGAATTCATTGGCTGATGAAGCCGCGAAAGGGGCTGTGCAAACGGCTTTGGTAGCTGCAATCACTCGTTCAAAAATGAAAATAGACAGTGAAATAATACTGGCTGTCAATGCTTCGAGCAAAGGCAGCGGTGCAGCGTTACCTAAAAGATTTCCACTCAAATACTCATATATAATTGATGCGAACAATGTTCGAATCCCAGGAGTGGGGGATAGGGTAATACCAAACATGGAACATAGATTAGGACTAATCCTAGCAGCACATGAAGGGATCGCTTCTGCCCATGCAGGTGTTTCCGCCACAGTATCGTTATTAAAACAGAGATACTGGTGGCCAGGCATTAGGAAACAGACCAGGAATTATGTTTTGGACATTGCGAAATATGCCAGAAGATGAAAGCCTCTACTGTAAAACGTCCTGCGCAGACGCCCCTGTTAATTTCAGATACATGTGTTTACCTGGACCACTGCGGTCCCTTACAAAGGGATGGTAACTATAAATATATCATGGTCGCAGTGGATTTGTGCTGACGCTCGAACTGTTATAAAAGAAATGCGAGTCTTTATCGGCACAAATGCAATTAGCACACTACATTTTGACCAAGGTCCTGCATTTAGCTCTCGAGCTTCAAAGAAGCCATGGCCAATTTGGGCATAGCATTGCGGTATTCTTCTCCATTCTATCCTGAGGGAAATTCTGTTGTGGAAAGAAAAAAACGGGATATAAAGCAGTCTATAACAGCTAGAGTATTAGGTTCGGTTGATGGGTGGGTAAAACATCTTTATTGGGTCCAATGCTCATTAAACAATTTGCCAGGAAGTTGTCTAGGGGGTGTCACTCCAAATGAAGTCCTATTTGGAACTAGAATGTTGATTCCGGACCGTGACATGAAAGGCACAGTGGTGGAAAATAAAAAGTTTGATATCAAAGATCGTTTGGCTGTTTTACAGGACTTAAATGAACTAAGATCGAAACAAAGCAACATGTTCCTGAAGCCAACCACCACTGGGGAAAAACCAACCGTCCCAGCAAGGCCTGTCTGGATCCCAAAGCTTGCTGATCTAGTCAGAGTAAAGATCGCGGACAAGAAGGAATTTGGGCCTTCTTACAAACAACCAGTACCTGTCCTAGCAATCCACGGATCAAGAACAGTATTACTGCCGCCCCTTGCTGGTAAAAAGGAGAAAAGATTTGTGTCCATCGACCTGATCAAACCACACTATGTGGCCGATACTAAGCAGTAGGCCAATTGGACACCGACAATGCAGCAGGCGCACTCCGCTAGCGACAATCCAAGAGGTTCAAACTGAGAGACTCCTCACCTTTGAAGATTCTACAGTGAGAAATAAAGGACTAAGGGCCAGATGTATCAAAGGGTTTTACCCATTCTGTGTCTATGGGAAAACGTGTTTATACATATGGCCCTAAGCAACAAAGCTCTGGAACTCGTCCCTCTTGAGACCCAAATAACAGTTCGTCCTGATACACCTGTCTACAACGAAGTAACAAGTGATCAACTGGTTCCAGCGATTTCAACAAATCCTGATGCAATTCCAACAATTGACAGAACTGCCTTGGCTATTTCATTAACTTTGATAAGTTTTCTGAGGATCCCAGCGAACCTGAAACAACGCCAGCACAAAGAACTTTCAAAGAACAAGCAACAGACTTTTTTCATCTCCTGAAAAAGACTAATCTGGTTTCACCATGGATTGAACTATGGATTGTTTTGGGAATATTCTTCTTTCTACTTTGGTTAGCTCTGGTAATAACTCTGGGTATGCTGATTAATGGAAGATATATTCAAATGGACACAGCAAGTAAAAGAGTGAACTTACTTCTCCAGCCACACAAATCATCCAGTCGTGAAGCAAGAGATTTGTCAGCAGTGAACATCACAGCCGTTCCTATACCAGAGGGTATAGTTTGGGACAGAACTGAATATGACATTTTTGGCCCGTCGGAACATTTGAAGATTCCACACTTATTTAAAATGTCATTGTGTGACTTTATTACCTCTAGTACCTTTTCTGGTGATTGGGACTTCGAGACTGTTAATAACATGATGTCTGATCTAGAGATGTGTGCAGTATTCACAAATCATGAATATTTAGAGGGTTCATCAGACTATGAACAAATGTATTGTTATAACCACTATGATCATCATTTCTTGCATAAAACTGCATCACCTAGAAATGTATTTATGTATCACCAATGGGAACATTGTCCTACACCTCCGAGGGGTAGCTCCAAAACTTTTGCAATTAAATTTCCATATTTTTCAGGGTTCAACCTATCCTATCAAATCCAGAAACGTTTTATTTTAAGAATGTAAATAAGACAGGAATGAAAAATATGTTAACAAATACGAAACAGATTTATTCTGCAGCCTTTATTGCCCAAATGCCTAGACAAGGTTTCGACTTTTGGAAAGTCAACTTTGAGACAAAATCTGTCTGGGGTACAAAAGATTGGCAAGTGCAGGAGGTAGAAGCTTTGTTTAGAGCCTGTATAATCCCTGAGCAAATTATGTTTTTGAATGACACTGTCCAACAAAAGTCTTGCCTTGAGTTAGCTAAGATCAAAGACATGAACACACCGACCATACCTGCAAGTAATAGTACTACACGGGGGGAGGTCGACGTACATAATATTTTGCATCACAACAGATCAGATCCAGAATGGAAAAAATGGTTGCTCTGGCCCACAGACACAAACAACTGTCAAGATCGATTCCTGAACAAAACACAGGATTTCACTATCGATAGGCCAGACCCACGCTATGTTCAAAGACAGCATCCAGGGGTAGTAACAACATACAGTGTAGGGAAACTCTGCCTTGATTGGCTACAGAAAGCTACACTGCAGAATGTAAAACAACACTTATCTTTACTTAAAGAAGGCGCAGACCTTAGGGAATTCTTGCTAGGACCAAGAAAACCACGTCAAAAAGGTTTCATATATGCCGGTATCTACGCTGCTTACAATGAAATATGGAAGATTACCCAAGCAGAGACTGCAGAACGAATACGAGAAATTGATCGTATTAATTTAGAGAAATTTCTCTCTGCAGTAGACAATGGGTTAACGACTCAGTCGTCCAGGATATATTCATTGGACAGCATTGTGCCATAGACATCATGGAACAAGACTTGGTCATGTTGCAACATGGTCAGTCTCAGTTACGTTCTATAATGCTATTAGGCTGGACGCTCCAAAACTTGTGTTCAGGCTATGTGCCTTGGTGTTTAATCAATGCTACGTCACTATTTTCAGAATTCAATCTCACTGATAAACAGATCAGACTGGCACAAAGGGGAGCAGACTATACGGTGCTGAGCATTGAAAAACTGGAGAAATTACCGTTCACGGTGGCAGAAAAACAAGCTACTGAGTGGATCATACATGGTATATTTACTCTGCCTGTTACAGCTTTCCATTTTTAGTATTGCCTAAAACATATACCAGCAGGCAAATATGAAAGGTTGGGTAAAGAATACATCAAGACATCTTGGGATTTACCTTACACACATAGATTTTGGAGTGGGGGGCGTGAAGTGTTTCTTAGCAGTACTAACTGTGAAAACGCACTAAGTGGTTCTCTCCTTTGTCAGGGTATTAAATTACACGGGGCCTGCGATGGTTCCACTGCGAACTTATCCTGTCACCTGCAAGGCTCACTAGCTGCAGTGATTAATCCAATTTTTGGATTACTTTCAAATTGAAGTTACCTCATGTTGAATGATCACAGCTGCTGTGACATGTTGCCAGGTATCCCATATCTAGTAACGGTTACATCCAGGATCACTTGCTGTATGCAAGTCTTATTTCAACAAATACAGACAGTCAGGGAGTCGCCTCTATGGCCTTCACTGAACATCTCTTCTATACGAATTGATACTCTAAGCAGAATGAAAGCCATTCTTTTACAACAAACTGTGCCACTGACCTCGGCCAAAGAAACCTATGATCTACAAGTCGCAAGGACTACTGCCGAGATACATGCCCTTTTGAATACAAACTGCCCTATACATTTCTCAGAAATGTTGGAACATATCTTAAACATGTCTGATACGAGCGGTATTGTACATGTATTTAAGACCATGTGCTCAGGACTGTGAACACCTTTCCAAGCAGTCCTCGGAATAATTCCCAACTTCGCGCACTCTTTGTTTGGCAGACTGCCACTGCTTTTTGGACTCGTTGCAGGGATCCTATTTTTGATCCTACTGCTCCGATATGGCAAGTCAAATCACCGACGTCACTCCAACCAGCATTGAGAGAGCTCTATTGGAGATAAGGTGTCGGGAGCGCATCGTCCACATTTTGGGTTTACCTCGTCTACGAGAATTAAATACCACCATGGTTTCTGTCATTCAGACCAATCTGGCAAGATTGCATCTTACCTGTTCTACACTGCCTGCTTTGCGGTGAAGAATGCGTGCTAGACATCTGTCTAACACTCCCATCAGTCATGCCTACGGATATCGATACTCTGCTGGACCCTGTAACGGCCCATGCTGTGTGTTGTCCCCAGCGGCTACCAATCCTGATGACGGCATTCATTGAGACCTCACAGACGCAAATTGCTACTGCTGAGGTACAAGAGGAAATAACAGGCACGCAGGTAACATCCGATATGAACATTGCTGATGCGACCAATGCTGAAGGCGATGCTTCTCATCTATGTACAGTTAGTCTTCTAAACAAGGTAATCTAACTTTCACCTATAACGGTAGATGACCTTTTGTCTACAGGATTAGGCGATTTCATGTTCTCTCCACCCTCCTACACTAACTTTTGATTCGGCACACTGTGTACCGGGATGACTCTGAAATTGACCTTCGTTTTTCATAACAAAGACTAAACTTGGAACTTTTTTCCTATGATAATTGTTTTTATTTCCAAATTTGAATTTTTCTTTTTATGGCACAGTAATCTGCTTATAGTAGAACTATTCATAGAGAACAGATTTCTTTGATACACTTTCAGAGACAATATGGCACCTTGTCAATAACAAGTGATTTATGTAACTTGACATGAAATGGTTTCGGCCTTTTTTCTTCTGTATTTATGAGCCATTTCATAATGTGTATATATATGTTCGTTCATTCATTTAGCATTCAATGTAAATATATGCTTAGAATGAAACATTGCTTTGATATGTACAGCACCAATGCATCTTTATGCGTGGCAACAGTTTTTATGCATTTTACGATATATTTTTAAACATGTTCTTAGCCATCAATATGTAGCTATATTTTAGATATGTGTAGCATGTTTAGGATTTAGTAATGTCGTTCATACAAAAGTGAAGTGGGTGTTGTGTGTCGATTTAGATACCGTATATAAGTTTCCCGATTTATGTTCTTATATAGGCACAATTCGCATTGCCCATATTTAGGCATAGAAATCCTACCCTTATTCAGGCATTATCCATGCTAACCAAAATTCAGGCATGACCACCTACATCCGTTCATCTACGTCACAATGAGTTCTTGGAAAACCAGACTCTTAAGCCTTTAGGACTTCCCCTTGCTTGGATATTGATTTCTCCAAGAACTCATTTATTATGCATGAACATCTATTCCTTAGGGGTTCATTCATTACGTTCCTATGCCCGACCTTTACGTCAATACTGGAATTCCTAAACACCTTCAAGGTATAAATATACCTTCACTTACCATGGCAAACCACGGTTCGGCTATCTACTTGCACGATGCGGCTCGCCACAGCAAGTTCGGAAGGAAGTCAAGTCCCTGCCTGATGCACTGACTAGATGCTGTCATCCTCCTCGCAGAGAATCCAGCTCCAGTGCTTCTGACTCCCCTTGCGGGGTGTTAGAGATTGAGACTCGGAAAGAGATTCCAGCCTCACTCATTCTAAGGTATGGAGTGGACTAGAACCTAGAGGGACTTTTGGCAAATCTTGGCATCTATAGCTAAAACTAGACTATAGGCAAACAGCACCTACTTCTTACCTCGTACTACACTTAGGTTAGGTACACTGGGGTAGAACTAGCTAGAAGCATCAGATGAGTATTAACATTTTAGCCTGTGTTATTTACATATGTATTTTTATGAATATCTGTCATAGCTATAAACCATGCTATTGCAGTATTATTTTATCCTACTGCTAACACTGTACATAATTTACTTCGCATTCTGTCTTACGATTGTACCAGTTCATATCTCTTGCACGAGAAATAAGACTGTTCAATTAACTGTTTTTATTGAAACGCCCGTCTATCTATTTCTGTGTAACTCTGTAGAAACGAAGCATGCACGATTGACTGAGTGAAACTGTTATCTATTGTTTCCACGATTCTGAGATTGTTCCGATTCTAAGGGAAACACAGTTGTCATGTTTATGCGGGTGTCAGAAACAAATTCCTTCTTGTTTATTCGAGAAGTTTCTAGTGACCTCTGAGTTAGCTGGCACACACAAGTAATTATGTATAATGTACTCGATAGAGACATACTGACCTCAGTCCTATGTCAAAACTATAGTGTATATTATTCCAATGCGCAGGGCCTATCAGGAATATAGGAACTACACTACAGTTTGTGACATGACTAAAGTAATTACAAAGCACATCAGAACATAACAAACACACCAACTAAAGCTAAATATTACAAGCACAACTAAAGAAAACTGAATGCAACACAACCATAGTGCACCACAATAACAAAGGGGCCCATTAACAAGGGCCAAAAAAGCGGAGATAATAATATCCCCCGATTACCAATGCGGCGCTAACATGCATTAGTGCATGTTAGCAGCCGTATTCCACACGCCTCGCATTGCATCTCTAAGGAGATGCAAAGTAGGCGTTCCCTGCCAAAACTAACAGGAAAATATCGCTAACTGTCCTTCGCCGTATTTACAAGACGGACCAGGACACACATAGCGTTACAAAAAGCGAGCTAACCGCGATTATTGCAAGGAATTATCGTCTTAGAAAATTCTGACTTGCCTATATGTTACATGGGAGGTGGATTGTACGGCTCAATCCATATCTCCCTATTAACAAGGATTCCCCTTACGCTGCCGGTGTATCGCTGGATTCCCAGCGATCAACCCATATTTCGCCACTATCGTCGGATTTTTGATCGCCATGGAGATATGCGTTGATAATAACGCGATATCTCGGCGATTGAATCTAGCGATAGCCGTCGTTGTGCAAAGTCGCGCTAAGCAGGAAATGCGATAATTATCGCATTTTCTTGATAATATGCCCCAAAATGCCATGCAGAACATGAACACAACATCACAAACAACAAAACACATCCCCATCCACCACAAAATTCAGCACAATAAATTAGCACTCATATTCTTGTCACAAATTAACATCTCCAGAAATGTGCTTTCTTATATACAGTGGAAAAGTTGTTTTTAGCTAGCACTGCCTAAGCATATCACCATGAATGCTCTGTAAATATACTTAATAAATTACTTATATTAGCCTTAAAGTCATTGGAAATCTGCAAAGTAGCAGGCGAACAATTAAAATATCACAAGTGTCTCCAGGGCGCTAACAGTCTCCTGCGGAACACGCCTCAAGCAGCAGAGAACACGGAGGTCATCAAAGGCGCCAGTGAATCCATGGCAACCATTCATGAAAGTTACGTTTCCTATAGAAAAAGAAAACTCTTAAAATAAAACGTGCGAGGGGAAAAGGTAAATATGCATTACAAATAGTATAAAAGAAGCAGCGGGCCTTAAAACGACATGAAAATATGAAGTAAGAAATGAGTAGGCGAGCGGAAAGGATTAGTGATCAAGTATTCTAGGGAGGGTGGAAATTAACATGAGAAAATGTGCCACTTATAGGATAAGCCGCACAGGTATTATGAAAAATCTCTGTTTTACCTCCGTAAAATGTAAAACATACTTCAAGTAAAAGGGGTGGTATGATTAGTTGCTGTAGAATTAAAGGACTTTTAAAAGGAGCTCTTGGTGTATACAATTTCAGAAAACATTTCTGCGTTTGACAGTAAAGTTGTGCAGTGCTATCCAATTCCTCCTACAAAAAATACAGATTTTTTTTTTAAACCTTTAGTTAAAGTTTTGATGTTATTAGAAAGTGACACCAAGCGCACAATAATGTGTTACCGGGGGTCAATAGCGTAAGGTCTCGGATGACAAGCAAAAATGCAAGCATACAAGTGGGGAGATCAAGCCAATAGAACGCCAAAGGCACGTGGCGGTGTGTACAGTGGAGCTGACCTCCGAGGGTGAGCATTTACAGTACATATGCAATTGCAAGGTTCACTCAGATCAGCACAGGAAAAATATATTTTTTTTAAACAAAAAACACTCTCCTGAACTTTTGGTGGGTTCTGCCAAATATGCTTCTAGCAGTGCCAGTGTACTGTTTGCTCTTGATTTGCCAGGCACTGTACTGCAATAGCCCAGATCTTTGACCCAGTCTGCCACTGTTGGGGAGGGACCTCTTCCCCATGATTTGCAACATGCCTCTTCGCTAGGAGTTGCGCCAAGGATGTAAACCTGCACACAGACCCCGGAATATCTCTTTCCTATCCCAAGATTGTCACCCAGGACAAGGCTCCACGCATACATTTATCATCTTGCTTATTTCAAAAAATACATCCCACCAGTATTCATGAATGTCAGGACATGCCCAACTCCAGTCTGTGCAGCAGTAGGGAAGGTGTTGGAGTTAAATCCAACACCTTATACCCCCTACAGCAAGACATTTTCATTGTAATAGCATGCGGGTTAAAAGCATCCATTGTAACGCATGCGGTGTAACGGTCGTTTCCTGTGCAGGTGTATGAATAAACGTAAATTGGATTAGCCTGTGACTGTCGTCCAAGGCAGTGGCGTCACTAGGGTTGGTGTCACCCGGTGCGGGTAACTCATGGTGTCACCCCCTCACGACTTACCGCATGGACCTCCTCCGCCCGAGTCCGCCAGTGGACACAGTTGGCAAATAACAGGACCATACAGAATCCTTAGTAATGTTTGTAAATGTAGGTCCTATATTTACAAAATGTGCCTGTTAACAACAGCGTGATAATGACTCATTAATCAGGTTGTACAGTGGGCTACCTGCTAGTCAACAGTTTATTGGAATTTATAATATCATAGGTATGGCACTTTATACTGGTGTGGTGTTCCCACTATCCAGCAACACGATATATCAGTGGTCAAAGTGGGGGGAAAAAAGTAGGGGAACTGTGGGCGGAGAATCAGAGGGCGGGAATAACCCAAGGATTGGATCAGTGGGCAGAGCCAGAGGCGTGGCCAGAATGCGCAAACATCCCACTTTTTTGTATTTGTTTGGTTTCACTGCCCAGTTTTATCAACCAATGGATACACATGAATATTTAAGGTTATAATGAGTTATTGACAGTAAAATGTATTCACAAAGTGGGATATGCTTCTAATCACAGAATGTCCCCAAATACGATAAAATGTGGAAGCACAAGCCATTTGTCTCCGAGCCATGGAGTTTCTGTCATCAGCACTTCTCCCTTTTCCAAAACAGCAGTTCAAACATGAATGGCTAAAAATCCTAGTTTGCAAATGTTTTCTAAATAATAATGGCTCTGCCATATTTGCCTCATAATGCAAGATCTGCAGCATGATCTGACCATTTAACCTAATAAATTGTTTGTAGCTCAAACGTATCAAAAGTTAATAAAAAATGTGACTTGTGTTGCTGCGAAGTAGATGACAGTTAATAGCTCACTGTTCTATGTTAGGATTTTAACTTATAAACTGCAAGTAACAAAAGGATCTCTCTGACAAAAGAAGTAGCCCACTGGCCTATTTACATTATGTGCACTTTGTGATCTGCATGGTACATGTTCTTTGCAGCAGGTACATTAACCCTCTGAGCTACCTTTCCATGAGTCACATCTTCCATTAAACAAAATTCCGATCTCTCTCTAGGAAGAACATTAATCACCAGAGTCATCATGACATTTTTATTGTTACCGAAAATTACTGGAGGCCAGGAAGGAGGCAGCAAGCGCTTTTAAAACCATAATATACTTGCAAAAAAGATGCCTCCACCTAAAGTCAGCACCTGGTGCGGTCACACCGGTTGCACCGCCCTAGAGCTGGCCCTTCTCAAGGGTCCTGTGATCTCAGTGACAGGGTCTCTGTTGTTCTAGGGTGTACTGCTTCATAGGACTGCCAACAAGACTGGAGATGAACTTCAGTATGAATAGTGGTGGACAAGCCTTGAAGGTTAACCTACACTTGTCATGCTAGGGTCCACCTGCTGGTGCTCCGACACCGGGGCTTCTAATGTCTTGCGAAGCCTTCTAAGGTCTAGCATGAGATAGTGTTCTCTCAGGAGAGTGGTCTGGCAGACTGGTTATAAGGCTGAACCTGGTTCCCCAGTTCCAAATTCAGCAGCTCTGTCCATAGTGCCACATCCTCTCCCCCACTGAACACCATACTGCCCCACTGAGAAAAACTCAGACTGCCTTCAACTACAACCCAATTGTTGCCAGCTATAAACACCTGGTTGCGGCTCAATTTAAATTACGCACTGGGCAAGAGCAATATGTGGCCTACAAAAAAAAGTGACAGCATCCTGGAAAAAGCAAACAATCATAGGGAATGCAACATTTTGCAAACCATGTAAAATGTAAGCAGGAACAACATGGTTACCTTAACGCTTTTACACTCACTGTTCAGAAATCAGTGAGTGCTTTTGCCTGAAAAGTTAAGGACATGACAACAGGGGACAGGGCCCTGAATATCCTTATAAAACGTAAGCAGTATGGTAAAAAAAAAGACAACATCCCTAGATACAGAGCAGCAGTACAAATTTTATTTTTCAATCCTCACATTTCAGTATCTCCAGGATTGGTGCACAGTTCCAAGCCCAGGGAAAACAAAGCCAAGACAACAAAAATAGCGCTTCACTGGCAAACTCTGTAAAAGTGGTGCTAATGTGTTTGGGTGTGAATAACATCAATCTGGCCAATTTGCTAACACTCTGTCTTACTTTATTTAGTTATCTATTTTTCATATTTTTAAACTTGTATTCCCGATGCTGCACTTTGGAATTAAATGTCAGAAAAATACAACATTGATTTCCAGCAAAAGTGATTTTCTTTTTTGGATCCATTTCACAGGGAAGCAAATAAAAGAAAGGAGAGGAGACAGTGCGCACTGCGCACAGGTGCCTCCTCCTCCTGAAAGATTAGGTTGCTCTGCGCACACCGGCCCCAGTGGCGTAACAAAACTTGAGGGGGCCCCCCTGCAAAGTACATAGAGGGGGCCTCCCCCTACGGCCCGGCTCACCACTTACCACTTAGCACCACAGCCCAAAAATCTGATCTATTTTGAGTTGGAACCTCCAACATTTAATGAAATGCTTCTATATTGTCTTGTTCAAAGTTCTAATAAGAAAGTGGGAAACACTCTTAACATATAAAATACCCAATTTGTAACATTGCCAAGAGTAGATTATTTAACTGAGACAGCAATCAGAGAAATGCCAAGGAGCGATCTCAGGAACTGCCTATAACTTAAGGGTCTGAGTTAGAATTTATATTGGTGATGGACAAAACTTGAAACTTTGAAAGTCTAACCTAAACCTGCAATTTTACAGACTCGACTGACAATATACATGAGTACACAAGCTATAAAACAATATCCTGCCAATTCCAAGAGAAATAAGCGCAAATTATCTGCATGCCATACACTTGTGAGTAAGGAGACATTTTTAATAGCTGAACAGCAGCATCTTTCTAGATCGTCTGTTATTTCCCTGTCTAATTCGCGCTGCCATTTCATGAGGGCCCTCTAGGGGGCTCCGACGCCAAGCTCCACGAGATCGCATAAAAACAAGAGTGTGCTTGTAGCGGGCTAGCACTTTGTGGCATATCTGTTAGCAAAGGTAAGGCCACAGGTCAGCTAGGAACACTGGGAATATCACCTAACAACACTGCAGATTCTCTAATATAGAAATACGTTAAGTGCTGTCATCTGCAGAGGGTGGGCTCCTATATGTTCCAGATCGCACTATTATTGTATAGGTCACCGAGTGTGGTCATTTGCATTCTTCCAAGTTGTGTATGTCCTGGTGGATTGAAAGCCAGGCGCACCACTCAATCCACACATCTGGGCAGTAAAGCATCCTTTCGCCATGTTTGCGAAGTAACCAGTGCCAGACATATGAGGTATTTACAACTAGATGGATCTATATAGTGGTGTTTCCTGTGTGATCTCTCAAACAGTTTTACTGCCAATTTCGTGGGGGCAGCTGCGTCCCTTTCATGGATACAGACTTATTTCAATCCATATTTCGTATAATTTCAGTTAGGTTAAATTGACATGTCTCCCAACTACTGTAAGAAGTTTGCTGAGTTTACCAACTTAACACAATTTCGCTTGCATAAGAGTTTTTCCCAATATCAATAAAAAAATGGCCCAGAGTCATTTCTTAAACTCCAAACAATCTACTACTGTAGCTGTAGAGCACGAATAATTTCTCCATCACTATTAAGTCTTGTGTGGTACTTTGCCACACAGAAAACAGACAAGACAGTATCTGTGGCTTGCCCTCCTCTAGGTTGAAACTTTGGCCTATGCACAGAGTGTCCTAGTGGCAGTCAATGAGATGGTTTCAGAAAGGCATATGCCATAAATGAAAACGTATTTGGTATACCTCACTTCATTAATAATGTATGAGTGGTTTCGTTATTCACACTTTATTGATCCAATGCTGATTTACAGGTTGTTTTTTAGAGTATATCTAGATGTAAAAACAAATCCTCTGTCCAATATTCTTCAACTGATATTGCTCTGGCAATTTGAGTTCCAAGTAAGGAGATGGTTGGATTCCACCTATAAGCTTAGCATGAAATCACTCCAAAGTACAGGTCACTGTAATCCGAGGAACCTGCCATCAAGTTTCAGTTATTTGAACCTTTGTTGTTGAATCAGACTAGAAGCGGCAAACTGATGGGCTCTAACCAGAATGTAAAGTAAATAAATACTCAAATTTGTAGAGCATTGCTAATCATCCATGAATGTATCCAGCCACTGTCCATGGGCATGGCTATGCTTGGCGGGGCTGCAGCCGTCCCAAAAAGCATATTTTGGCCTCAAGGCCACCGCGCTACCCCCAGGTATCTCTGATCCCTGGCGGTTGCAGTGGTCTAGGATGGCTGGACTGCCATGGTCATACTGGGGCAGTAGGAAAATCACCGTGACCCGCGATTACAAGTCTGGCGGACCGTGGACCGCCAGACTTGTAATAAGCCCCTTAGTGATTTGCCCAGAATCACAAGTTGTTGAGCTGATGCCGAAACTCAAAATTGGATACCCAGATCCAAAGTCAGGAGCTCTGGCTGTTACGCCACAGCCTAGCTGTTTACACTGGAATGTCTTTTTGCTCCACCAGAAACCAGTCATGTGACTTCAAAGTAGGTTACATGCAGCTTGCGTTTCAGAGATTAGGATATTGTCTTGATTCCTGATTTGACACTTTCTGCAATCTTCAACTCAATTTCTTAGGAAGTCTGGTGTAGATCATGTTGTACTAATCAATGTGTGACATTACCAAAGCTTTGGTTGGTACCAATCTGGGACAGTTTTGAAGGAGTGGGAGGATTTTCAAAACAATAGAAAGCTGGAAATTGTCAACCTTTAATAATGTACAGATTTTTACTTTCTTGGGTGTGCTCAGCGGTTATCTCTCACTTAGAGACAGAATTTCAGGAAAGTCTCCCTAAAACTAAAATCCCAGGTTTAGTTTTGCATTCTTTCTTTCTTTTAACTATCTATCTATCTATCTATCTATCTATCTATCTATCTATCTATCTATCTATCTATCTATCTATCTATCTATCTATCTATCTATCTATCTATCTATCTATCTATCTATCTATCTATCTATCTATCTATCTATCTATCCATCCATCCATCCATCCATCCATCTATCTATCTATCTATCTATCTATCTATCTATCTATCTATCTATCTATCTATCTATCTATCTATCTATCTATCTATCTATCTATCTATCTATCTATCTATCTATCTATCGATCGATCGATCGATCGATCGATCTATCTATCTATCTATCTATCTATCTATCTATCTATCTATCTATCTATCTATCTATGTATCTATCTATCTATCTATCTATCTCTATCTATATATTACCGACTGGCGGTCGCCAGTAGGTAGTTATAGTTAGGACCTAGTTTCCATAGGAAACTCGTTTTCCAATAACTTTGGCGCCGGTTGACAAATCTTTGCGAAATTTTCAAAACTCGTGGGGCGCTCCGGTCAGCTCCTATCCTGAAGGTTTTGGGGTGATTCACTAAGCGGGGGCCGAGAAAAAAGGGGGTCCCAAAACGTGTTTTCTCCATGTTATTTCCCATAGGAAACTTTAGACACGACTACAGCCCGAACCGCTGAACGGAAATACACCAAATTTGGCAAAAAGGTATCCCTTGTTTCAGAAAGAGACCTTTTTTTCAAATGGAGTACATTTGTTCAGTAGTTGCTGAGAAATTAAAAAAAATAGAGGTCGAAAAATCAATTTCCCATAGGAAACTTTAGACACGGTTACAGCTGAAACTGCTCAACGGAATTACACCAAATTTGGCAAAAAGGTAGTGCTTGGCTCAGAAAGTGACCTTTTTAAAAATGGTGTAAATCCGTTCAGTAGTTGCTGAGAAAATAAAAAAATAAACGTTTTGATATTTAGAGGCACGGAGGATCCGCGCACCCTCCCGACCACGAGCTTTATTCTAATTGGCTGTCAACACTCCAAACCAGGAAGTGTTGGCAGCCATCTTGTGCCTCGGTAACCGAGGCACAAGAAAACAGAAAAACAAAAAGTGAAAAATAAGAAAAGGGGACAGGGTAGAAACACCTTGACCCCCTAGGCCTGCTCAGGTGCTCTGTTGCGCTTACTGGAGGTATCTAGTGGGCTAGTTGGACCCCAGGGACCCTCCGGATTCAAGAGGACTTAATCTCCCAACTTAAAACGGCCACAGGGCGTGTTTGCACACATGTCACCTCAGGCCCACCTCCCTTCACCACTGCGCAAACGCGCCCCGTGGCGCATTTTAAGAGGTACTTTTAATCCCCCTGCCCTATTATGTACTAGGGCCTTACAGAGGAGGTCATGCTAATCACAGGGGTAACCCAACGCATAGTGTTCCCTAGTGTATGTAGGTATTTTCACTGTATTCTAAGTGTCTTTTAGCATAGCATTGGCTCCAGGCCTGGTTAGTCAGAGTCAGTTACCACTAGTACCCGTCTAAAAAAGTTGTGGGCACAGGATGATTTTGCAACAAGGCCTCTTTCTGCTAGGCCTGGGCTAAAATTTCATTCCGTTCGTGGAAATTGCGATAATTTGACATTTTCGCGTTCCGCGGAAAGCGTGAAAATGTCAAAATTTCCGCATTCCGCAACTTGGCGATAATTTGTTTCTTGCTTGCGCTGTAAAATAATATTCTCGCGGGCGCGATCGCCTTACCTGAATCCCTGCATTCGCCGACAAGTTTTCTTGATCTGGTCGCGTTCTCCATGAGATGTTGTATTGTTTTTAGTCATTTGCGCTGTCTCGCGACAGTTCGCGCCCGCAGTGACGTCATGCGTCGCGCGATCACGTCTTTCTTCTCGCGATCATGCACCGCGAGACAACTGAAAACAAGATGGCCGCACCCGCGAGCAACCACATGGGTAAGTTGGCGAGCCGCAACCATGCAGAAAATCTTGTGAACATGCGGGAAAAAAACTTCTGCGTCTTCGCGATATTTCCGCGTGTTTGCGATAATTTTTAACATTTTCGCCATAATTTGCGAAAGTGGATTTCGCAAATTCCGCCCACCTCTACTTTCTGCTCCTCTGTTGGTTCTTTCTGCATGTCTTGCTTCTTCCTGCACTTTTCTTCGTCTTTGTGGACTTCTGTTGCTTCTTTCTGCATTTCTTTTGCTTCTTTCTGTGCATTTTTTCTTCTTTCTTCACATGTCACTGATGACATCATCCATGTGATAATTTGATGCATCTTCTCACACCCTAATATAACCTTTGATAGACACACTCTAAATTACAGGTTGCCATTCTCAAAACCATAGTCACTCCAACACCAATAACTACATACCCACTCACTGATTCTTAGGTTTACACACACATCCACTCACTCATCTGTACAGTCACTCATACTTATGGTACAGGACTATCATATGCACACATACACCTATATAGACACTCACACACCGCCACTCATCCATAGAGGTACTCACACACCTAGTCAGTCATGCAAATAATTAATCCCACTGCCATTTACTCACCTATACCGTTATACACACACTAGCTCAATTACTCATACAAATGCTAGCACATTCTTATTCTCTTATACAATCAATGATACAAGCACACACTCATCCATACAGCCACTCTCACAATCACACACTCTCACTTATAGCCATTTATGTACTCCAACACACATATATAATGTTTTTCACATATGTAGTTACTCACACATGTACCACTGAGATATACATTCACTCACGAACACTAACATACACACACTCACCCACCCATACAGTCCATCACACATGCACTCTTGAAACCATGCACCCAGTGAATCACCCACTCACACATCTATGCACAGAGTCACACAAACACTCAGGTACCCATACAGATACTCAGACAACCAATCAATAACCCATATAGACACTCATGTAGCTATTCGCAAACCCATGCAGCCCCTTACACACCAACAGACAGAAGGATACAGACATTCACACAGTTTAGTCACTAACCCATGCATTCAGTAAGATACGTTTAATCTCTCACTTATAGAGTCAGTCACACACCTGCTAAATCATCCATTCAAACACTTATACACCCACTCATTCTTCAATACGCCTTTCCCTATATATATTAAACATATTTACATTTTACAGAAACACACAGTCACTGGATGATGTCATCAGTGATGTAATATGTGACGTCATCAGCAGTTTATTGCGGGGGCGCGAGTTATAGTTAGCTGAACTAACTATGACGGTGGAATTTCACTGGTTTTGTACGAGTGAAATGTCCAACTAACTATAACGCCCCTGAAACCTATGGTTTTTCATTGAATTTCTAAGGTTTTTTAAATGCTAATTTTTAACTATAACGTGCCTGAAACCTATGGTTTTTTCAGTGAATACATATATATATATATATATATATATATATATATATATATATATATATCACGTTGTAGCCGTTGAAGATTCCTTGTTTGTTTTCTCCAGAGTAACGGACACGGATCCCAACTTGGTGCTTAAAAAATCTTTATTTCACCGTCGCCATAACGCGTTTCAGCTCCGTAGAGCCTTGATCACATGACGTGGTCGCTACCAATCATTTCTTAAATACTATAATACACAGCTGTTACGAGTGGTCACATGGTCATGAACATAGAAGACAAACGTTGTTTAAATAAATGTAAAAACAGTAAATACCTTTCACATTTGTGACGTTTGTTAATAAACATATTTCACAATTGGTGATACATTTATTATTTGTTCTGTTTTATCCCTTGTGGTAAAATCATGGTAAAATACCTAGATTGTTTATCACAGAACCTGTATGTTGGGTTAAATCCCTATGCAAATCAACATCCTCGACCATTATAATTTTTTCCGTACTGAGCTGCGCAAAATGTATGCTGTGCAAAAAATATGCTGTGCAAAAAACGTGCTTAATGTGTAATTTGTAAATAAAAGTGCCTGGTGTTAAGTGCAAAAAGAGTTTTGGGCGTAAGTGCAAAATTACCTGACATCTAATATTTTTTCTAATATTTTTTCTTCTCTCCTTTTGATCAAATATGTTCGTGATGATTTCAATCTTAACATATATTGAATTGATTTGCAGTTTGTTATATGTAATTGGAAGTATGTAATTGAAGGGATGGTTACAATAGGGTTTCTAAAATTAGACACTTACAAAAACTCTGAAAACTCTAAAATATCTAAAATATCTAAAAATTTGTTAAATATGTAAAATAACCACACACATATAACTATGTAGTTATGGATAAGCGATCTTATTAGAGAAATTGAAATTGAAAGTGTCCTGTGCAGATTTCAACATGGTAGGTACATACATAAATAAACATTGTCACACCGTTGCATATCATCAAAAAACTATACATTTTTAAATATATAAATATATAAAATACATAAATATATAAATATATAAAAATTATTGCTAAAATTCATATAATTCACATATACATAATTAAATACCTATACATAATTCTATCCAAGCCTTTGTATGTTCACTAATTAATGTGCTTTGCAAATCCTGTACAGCTATGATATAATTTTAGTTAGTTTTTAATTCCTAATTTAAACACGTGTGAAGGTCTTCAGTGATGTTTAATCCTGATGGTACCTTAGAATCTAATTGGAGTATGTACCTTGTTTCAAGTTTTCTCAGTTTGGTGACCCTGTCACCCCCCCGTCTACTGGGCGGTACAGAATCTATAACAAAATATTTGAGGGCTGTATTATCAGAGTTATGCTTGTCTTTAAAGTGTCGTGCTACAGGGTATGTATTGTCCTGATTTGTTATAGCACGTAGGTGTTGAAGAATACGTTTATGTACCTGTAGCACTGTGCTCCCAACATATTGTAAATCGCAGGTACATTGTAACACATACACAGCAAACTCTGTTTTACATGTTAATAGTTTGTCTATTTTGAACTCTCTGTCACTGAAGGGAGTTTTATACGTGTTTCTGTTGATACCATGTGTACATGCCTTGCATGTTTTGCATTTATAAAAACCCTTTCTCATTTGTAACCAATTATTTCTCTCCAAGATTTCAGGATTTGTTTTAACGATTTTATCCTTGGTTGATGGTGCTCTGCTGTAGGTAATAGGGACTTTCACAGGGACCAGGGGACCAATAATAGGGTCACATCGTACCATCGCCCAATTTTTGTGGATGATTTTCTTAATTTCTTTGTGTTGATTATTGAATTTTAAAATCATACGATAGTCATTGGCCCCTTGTGTTCCTTTGTCTTTCTCTACTCTAATCTCTTTGGGTTTTAAGGTTTCATTCCTACTTTTCGCACAAGATCTTTTAATCGCTCTATCAATAGTTGATTCTTGATACCCTCTCTGTAGAAATCTCATTTTACTTTCTATTTGGGCTTTCTTTAACTCATTCTCATTGCTGCATATCCTTCGTAGTCTTAGCATTTCTCCGTAGGGTATGCTGTTCACTAGATGTTTTGGATGCATACTACTAGCATGTAGTGTTGAGTTCCCAGCCGTGTGTTTTCTGAATAGTTTGGTTTGAATTTTACAGTTTTCAACATATACCTGAGTATCTAAGAATTCTACAGAGTTCGCACTTATGGTGGCCGTAAATCTAAGATTGATGTCATTGGCGTTGAGGCTATTTATGAAATCCTCAGCTTCTCTTTTTGTACCTTGCCAGATGACAAACAGGTCATCAATGTACCTTCTCCACATTTTCACATTGTTCAACATGTTAACTCTATGAGTATCCATGAGAACCAGTTCCTCCCATTTGCCCATGTGTAGGCATGCATAACTGGGAGAAAAACTGGCTCCCATGGCAACTCCTCTTAGCTGTCGGTACAGCTGACTGTTGAACATGAATATGTTGTTATATAGACAAAATGTAATCATGTCTATTAGCATCTCACTGTGACATTTCATGTTAGCAGATCTTCTAGATAAATAATGTTTGATAGCTACTATTCCATCTAGATGTTCAATGCATGTATACAGTGAGGTTACATCCAATGTCATCAATAAATAGTTGTCTTGCCACTCAAATTCAGAAATTTGCCTTAAAAAATCGCTTGTGTCACGCACATAACTAGGTAGGTTTTGAACAAAATCCTGAAGAAAAAAGTCAATATATCTGGTAGTATGTTCCAATAAACTGTTCATAGCCGAGATGATAGGTCTGCCAGGGGGATTGTCTCGGTTTTTATGTATTTTAGGAATGAAGTAAATTAGAGGTGTAATCGGATGCTCATTTCTCAAGTATTTATGTTCCTCTCCTGTGATTAAATTCTCTTGTCTCCACTCAGATAATTTCGCGTGGAACTCTTTGTATGAACTGGTCAGGTTTGCTTGATTACTCCGTTCATAACATATTCTGTCGTTTAGCTGACTATATGCTTCTTTTTCATAGAGATTTCTTGGCCATAAAACTATATTGCCACCTTTGTCGCTGCCGCGTACTATAACATCTTTGTTGTCCTTCAGTTTCTTGATTAAATTGCGATATTGCTGGTCTTTGTTGTTGGTAACCCTCTTTTTGCTGACAATATTTTTGTTAAGCTTTTTTATGTCTGCTATTGTAGATTCATGAAATAAATCAATTGCATCTCTGATCATGATAGGGTTAAAGGTAGATTTAGTTTTAAATGGCGTAGATATAGTTTCTCTTGTATTCCCCGCTCGTGTAAAATCTGGTTCTGAGTCATACAACCCACCACTAGCATTTTCATTCCACAGCTCTTCCATTGTTTGTAGTAATTCTTGATCTGTTTGTGATGCATGTGAACTGCCATCATTAGATACTAAATTGACTTGTGTCGTCTTTTTTTGAGTATTATCATTGTCTTTATTGGGTTTCATGAGACAGTGATATTTTTTTAATTTTAATTTTCTGACACCTTTATAGATGTCTAATCTTGTTGAGGCATAATCAAAGTTCACTTTGTGGGCATATGACAATCCTAGATTTAGCATATTCATTTCTTGATTTGTCAAGCTGATGTTTGACAGATTGATAATAGTATTGTTGTTGCTGAGTGTTTGTTGTAATGGTGTTACCAGTTTCTCCTGCCACCTCTTCTGTAGGGTCTGCGCATGCCTCTTGTTTGCTTTGCGCCTCTGCCTCCGCTTGTAGTTGGCACATCTTCTGTGTTGTGCATTTGTTGAGTCCGTGGCCTTAGAGTTTGTCTTCTCTCTTGGCAGATAAAATTCAGCTCTTCCCCCGGGGAGGGTTTAGATATTGAGTTTAGGTCATTGCTCTTGCGCATTTCTGACTCTGACTCTGATTCACTTTCTCCCACGGAGCTTAAATCTGACAGTGATGAGTTGGTTGCGTTTTTCTGGCTACGCACCATTTTCCTAGGTTCTTCAACTCGATTGAATTTTGATATTCTGATTGAGTCGTACCTTTTAGCAAAAGTGAAAATTTGTCCAAGTTCATAATCTTGCTTGTCTCTCAAGAATTTGAATGTCTTTCTTTCTTTTATCTGATCCTCATCCTTCTTGATTCTGGTAAGCATTTCTTTACGTAACTTTATTTGCTCTTCCTTGTTATCCATTTTGTCTAAAGCATCATTGATTTCCTCAATTTCTTTCAACAATTTGGCCCTGTCAATATCTGCATATTTGATGAGTATCATTGTTAACTTTCTCGATGACTCTAAATTGCAGTCCGCCCATTCTCTCATCAAATCAGGGTTGGGATCTTCATAACTGGGGGCTGTGAGGATTCTTAGCCCCCTCGGTATTCTCCCAACCTCTATATACCTCTGAAGGGAACATGACTCCCACCATTTATGCTGCTCCGCCTTCATCTTTTTTTCCAGTAATTTAAACTTGTCTTTAACAGTGTTAGAACTGCTCGATATTGTTACTGCCGTTGTCGCGGCTCCCGTGGTTGCCGGGCTTGCATCAGAAAACATTTGCATGGCGGCTTGTTGCCTCTCGCGTACCATGTCAGCCGACATGTTGGTGAATATTATTTAAACTTTTTGTGCGTATTGTGGGTTTGTGTTACTTGCCGCCCACTGATACGAAGAGCACTCCTCCTCACCCCTTATATGGACAGTATAGCCTACCTGAAACTCACAGCCGCCACCGAGTCCTCCGACTCCGCGCTCGTTGCGATGTGTCAGGTCCTGGCCACAGAGTCACACAAACACTCAGGTACCCATACAGATACTCAGACAACCAATCAATAACCCATATAGACACTCATGTAGCTATTCGCAAACCCATGCAGCCCCTTACACACCAACAGACAGAAGGATACAGACATTCACACAGTTTAGTCACTAACCCATGCATTCAGTAAGATACGTTTAATCTCTCACTTATAGAGTCAGTCACACACCTGCTAAATCATCCATTCAAACACTTATACACCCACTCATTCTTCAATACGCCTTTCCCTATATATATTAAACATATTTACATTTTACAGAAACACACAGTCACTGGATGATGTCATCAGTGATGTAATTTGAGATGTCATCAGTGATGTCATCAGTGATGTCACTGACCATATCATGAGTGATGTAATATGTGACGTCATCAGCAGTTTATTGCGGGGGCGCGAGTTATAGTTAGCTGAACTAACTATGACGGTGGAATTTCACTGGTTTTGTACGAGTGAAATGTCCAACTAACTATAACGCCCCTGAAACCTATGGTTTTTCATTGAATTTCTAAGGTTTTTTAAATGCTAATTTTTAACTATAACGTGCCTGAAACCTATGGTTTTTTCAGTGAATACATATATATATATATATATATATATATATATATATATATATATATAAAAATTCACTGAAAAAACCATAGGTTTCAGGGGCGTTATAGTTAGCTGGACATTTCCCTCATACAAAACCCTAGAAATTCCCCTGTTATAGTTAGTTCAGCTAACTATAACTCGCGCCCCCGCAATGCACTGCTGATGACGTCACATATTACATCACTCATGACATGGTCAGTGACATCACTGATGACATCACTGATGACATCTGAAATGACATCACTGATGACATCACTGATGACGTCATCCAGTGAGTCTGAGTTTCTGTAAAGTTTTAATATGTTTAATATATATATTGAAAGGCCTGTTGAAGAATGAGTGGGTGTACAAGTGTGTGAATGGATGATTTTCTAGGTGCGTAACTGACTCTATAAGTGAGTCATTAAATGTATCTTACTGCAGACTAGTGACTAAACTGTGTGAATGGCTGTATGTGTCTGTGTGTTGGTGTATAAGTGGCTGCATGGTTTTGTGAATAGCTATATGAGTGTCTATATGGGTTATTGATTGGTTGTCTGAGTATCTGTATGGGTGCCTGAGTGTTTGTGTGCGTAGGCTGTGTGTGACTCTGTGCATAGATGTGTGAGTGGGTGATTCTATGGGTGCGTGGTTTTAAGAGTGCATCTGTGATGAACTGTATAGTTGAGTGAGTGTATGTATAGGTGTGTTGGGGATTGAATGTATATCTCAGTGATACATTTGTGACTAACTACATATGTTAAAGGCAGTATATATGCGTGTAAGAGTATATAAGTGGGTATATGTAAGAGTGTGTGATTGTGAGAGTGGCTGTATGGATAAGTGTGTGCTTGTATCAATGATTGTATAAGAGCGTAAGAATGTGGTACTATTTTTATGAGTAAGTGAACTTGAGTGTGTATAACTGCATAGGTGAGTAAATGGGAGTGTAATTAATTATTTGCATGACTGACTAGGTGTGAGAGTACCTCTATGGATGATTGGTGGTGTGTGAGTGTCTATGTAGGTGTATAAATGCATATGATAGTCTTGTACGGAGTGACTGTAAGTATCAGTGACTGTACAGGTGTATGAGTGGGGGTGTATGTAGACCTAAGAGTTAATGAGTGGGTATGTAGATATTGGTTTTTGAGTATCTATGGTTTTGAGAATGGAAGTCTGAAATTTTAAGTCGGTGTATCAAAGGTTATATTAGGGTGTGAGAAGATGCGGTAATTTATCACATGGATGACGTCATCAGTGATGTCATCAGTGAGGTCATTTGAGATGTCATCAGTGATGTCATCAATGATGTCACTGACCATGTCATGAGTGATGTAATATGTGACGTCATCAGCAGTGCATTGCGGGGGCGCGAGTTATAGTTAGCTGAACTAACTATAACAGGGGAATTTCTAGGGTTTTGTACGAGGGAAATATCCAGCTAACTATAACGCCCCTGAAACCTATGGTTTTTTCAGTGAATTTCTAAGGTTTTTTAAATGCCAATTCCTAACTATAACGCCCCTGAAACCTATGGTTTTTTCAGTGAATTTCAAAGGTTTTTTAAATGCCAATTCCTAACTATAACGCCCCTGAAACCTATGGTTTTTTCAGTGAATTTCAAAGGTTTTTTAAATGCTAATTCCTATCTATAACTTATCTCTAAAGATATCATGAAAAGCATTCTTTTTTAAAAGTAGGGTGCACATTAGTTTTGTGGAAAAGCATCTTTGTGATTGGTTAAGAAAAAGCAGTTTCAACGTGGAGTACATATCATAGGATAAAATTTGCTCAGATCAACCACTCCTGCTACTTGCATTTGGAAGGCACTGTTGGAACTTAAAACAATCATCAACTTTTAACCTGCACGTGTCGTTAAATATTCAAGAAAATGTTACAAAAAAATATATAGTTAAGTTTTAAAAAAATTGATGAACTTTTAACCTGCACGTGTTGTAGAATGTTCTAGAAAGTGTGTTGATAGAATATGTTGCACTTCTGACTTCTATGTGTTGTTGAATATTAAAAAAACAGTTCACAAATACTACACAGACACTCTTTTTTATTTACAATAGGCTCCTCCTCTCCCCCTTTAATCTCCATGCAAGACATAATGCACTCTCAGATGTATGTTGGACTTTTTCCTCGCCCCTTGCGGATTTATATCATTTACTTTTTGCATGTACACTCGCCCAAAGTTTTTGGGAAAAAGTGTGGTCTCAAATTAATTCGATCTTTGGCTCCCGTTATCCTTTCTCTGTTTCACATGTCTATCCCCTATTTGGACAAGTTTTGGTTCCAATGTAAAAATTATAGATCTGTTGTTAGCAGTTGCCTTTCAGCAAATAACTAAGAATTGGAAGGACTTTACTAAATTGTCGTATCAAGCATGGTGGTATGCTGTCTGCTACAATCACAGATTGGACACAACTTTTGTATACCCATTGCATATGGCATCCAAACGTCTGGACCTATGGTCGCCTGTTACACTGTTTATTGATGCTAGTGCTCAACGCTCTCTGTCTCTCACTCCCCTCCAGCAAGAGGTGACTAAACCTCCATGACTCCCTTCATATTGCTATTCTATGGTTTACCTATGTTTTCTCTTGTAGTGCGCATATTCACGTAGATTGTAATACTCTTATGTTTACCGATTCTTTATGATATTGTTCTTTTTCTTACAGTTGGTATGTTGTCTTGACTTACATTTTTTGATCCTTTATGCTTTTCAACACCGAATTGCTTATTATGTGTAATTTTTTTTTCTGTTATTATAATTATTATTATCATTATCCTTATACTTTTTTGTGCTAGTATTTTCTTTTATCTCAATAAACTTCCTTTTGAACTTAAAAAAACCAGTTCATATGGAAAATTAAAAAGAAACCAATAGAGAAGTTTTCAAACCTAAAAGAATCAAGGAACTATTCTAATTTATTGTTTACATGTATTTTTGTGTGCTGCAACAAAATTATAGGCACAACAGCACTAGGAAGAGGAAGAAGCAGGGAGTCGGGGGAGGGGGAGGGGGTGAGATGGGCAGAATGGCACACATGCACAATTAAGTACAACACACATATAGACTAACAATGTCCAAAATGAAACACACCAACAAGGAGCACAAGTCACACAACCCGCCAACATCACACCACTGAACGAGCATAGAAGTGAAAACCATTCTGCATTCATACAGGATGTGTACAAAGGCCAGTCGTTGGTGTTGTGGGATGTCTGCGACCGTGGTCATCATGGATGAGATGCCCAGCATGTGGCACATGGCCGAGTTCACTGTGTATTATGTTGCCAAACGGCTCCTCCTCCCTCCCATGAGCCCCCACACTTTTGTACGGTGAGCTGTTGTATCTCGTGCACTCGTACGGCATGCCATTGTAATGCCTATTTGCGCATGTCCTGCTACATTCCAACTACAACATCACAGTGCCGTTTGGAGGTGGTGCATGCCACTTTAAAACATCGACTGCTGCAGCTCTTGCAACAGGCCACACCAGAACACAGAGACACACTTACCACACTTCCTGTACACGGACATGTCCGAGACACCCCATTCCCCTTGCCGGATAGGCACACCCCTGCACTGACCTGTGAACCCCAGACCAGCACACGCCAGTTGTGCATGCAGGAGAATGCGTACGTAGCTACACATCCAGGCTCACTGCCAACGCTGAGGTGACAGCACACTGTGATGTTGCAGGGCTCGTGCCTATCATGCTAAGACAATGACCACAGGGACACACTTACTAAATATTGGTTTGGGGGGCATTGGTGATCCTGGAGTTGTTGCGAGGAGTCTTCTGGCCCTCATGGGTATCCCTGTATCATGCTCATTGACTCTATGGCACCTGTGGGTGTTCTGGTGTGGCTCTTGGCTGTGTTCCCTTTCATGGTGCAGGTAGTTGTCCTGCTTAACACCAGCAGAAAGCAGGTGTAAAATCCCTGGTGCTAACGTGTCTTATCGCCGGAATTTGTTTCACATTGCAATTGCTGTGAAAGTTGTGATGTGATTTTTTTCGTGTGCAGAACAATATACGAACTGAGCAGTGTATCTCGTCAAGATCCAGCACCTGACGCACTATTCCCAATCAATATAAATACAATGAGATTTCTTAATAGATTTCGTGTGTACACTGTAAGTGCAGCCAATACCTCAGTGCAATACAATACAGGATTTTAGTATTTAGAATAAATCGCAAACGTGCAACTCATGTCTTTTTGCACGGGAACGGCTACTCTCTATTTCATTATCAGCACTTTAACGGAAGTAAAGTTCAGAAAAATCTAACACACTATTCAGAAGTTGGTGCAAACTGCAGATATCACTAGTACTCCAGCGATAAGTGCCCCAAAATTTAACACCATGGTGGACTCCATCAAATAACAGTAATAAGAACAAGAAAGAGTCACACAGCACTTCAGAGAACAACCAAAAACATTATTAAATTGTTTTTCAAACTTTATTTTTTATAACAATAAATATATAAACGTTAAACTATTTTCAAAATTTATATTTTTATTAACATAAATATAAACAATAAACTAATAAACAAAATGTAACAACCATAATACAAAACAACAAAGCGGATCACTCCTGTGGGATTCACGGATGTCGACAGACCTGCAAAATCAAAAAGATTGTTAAAAAAACAACAACACGGTATTCTTAACAAAATACCACAAGAAACAAATCACAGATATATAAAATGTATACAGCTAACAAAATTTTATAAGTTTAACTTACAAAAATTTTAATTGTTGCCGCTTTAAAATATTTACCGAATCTGAGGAATTTTTTTGCAGAAGGCACCACGCCCACAACGTTTTCCTTCAGTGGTGTGGAAATTTTTTACTTTTCCCAAGGGGCAAACAAAGATCAATGCCACCTTGGTAACGTGCAAGATTTGCAAAAGAGTTCTGTTGCGAGGGGATCCTAACAAGAAATACTCATACGGCACGGCAAGTATGATGAAACACAGAAGGAAAGAAGTGGAGATGAATCAGTGAATTAAGCCTGGAAGGACTACATGTATACTATGTGTAAAGTGGGTAATCCTTTTGTTGGATTGTGATGCCCTCACACACCCTTTCAGGTGTCATGCTTCATCATCTGGGCTGCTCCTCGTCGGGCCGGCGGTGCAATGCCTAACGGGCTCCCTAAAAAGGGGCACTTTATCGGAGTTCTTTTAATCCAACAGCCGTCAGGTGAAGTGCGGGTGTGTGGGCCTAAGTGTTGTAGATATAAAAGTGAATTAAAACAGGGTCGAAAGTACCAGTGTGAACAAACTATTTATTTTAATGGTCTCCTTCCCTGGTTAAAAAGGTGTGTGTAGCACTGAGTAGAGTATAATGTCTCTAATTGTAGTGCATGGAATTGGTGGTCAACATGTTTCTCGCAGTGAGCACGTGCGCTCGCGATTCGTCAGGACCTATCAACAATCTTATATATATATCTACGATGGTAATAGGGGACTATCTAAAGTATAGTGGTCTCCTAATCATAGTTGGTCAAGTGAACAACAAACTTAATCCTAAAATACCTGTTGAGGTCTGGTGCTACCTGCAGAAAAAACAGTACATTAAATTGGTCAGTGTGGGGACACAAAGCCACAGGTATCAGGGATTATAAAACAAACAAAAAGGCTTACAAAGTGATTCATTCTCCAACTTGGTTAAAAATGTAACAGTGGTGACTGCTGGTGCTCGAGCGTCAACAGCTGCTCATAAAAAGTGGTGTACCAACATGGTGAACTAAAGTGGCTAAACACCTATGTGGAACAAATAAAAACAATCAAGGTTGCAAAAACCAACGTTGGACTCACCCTAATCAGTAGGACTGCATGCCACAACAGTTCTGGGTGGACTCAGCGTGCGGCGAAGGACCTCTAAAAGTAGGTCTAAACTGAGGAGTAACAATGGCCTTACATAATGCAGTAATCACAGTTGGCACATGTGGGGACATAAAGCGCTTAGAAACTTAGCAGAAAAACAGGAATACGCTGGTTGATTAGCCCCATGGACAGACTGCGTTCCCAAATGATGTGCGACAACATCAACTTCCTCATCACTCTAGACGTGGAAGCTTTGTATACTAATATTCCACAAAGAGCAACTCTCGAAGTGATCGAGGAGGTACTTGGAGGTGAACCTTGGCAATCACCGACTCCAGCATCCTTCATCATTGAATGCGCCACCATAGCCTTGACAAAAAAAAAAAAATTTCTTCGAGTTTAAAGGCCAATTGTTCCACCAGACTCAAGGTACTTCCATGGGGAGTACCTTTGCTCCGAGTCTAGCCTGTTTGTATATGGCTTGGTTTGAGGGGTTATACATCTTTTGTGATACGAATCCATACCGTCACAACATTCTACTATGGAGACGTTTCATAGATGATATTTTGATTTTTTGGTCCAGTGACTCTGGGAGCTACGAAGCATTCTACACATGGCTCAACCAGCTGAACCCTCACCTCAACTTTACCATCACAGTGTCCCCCTCACAGATCGCATTCCTCGACTTAACTATTATGTTGAGCGAGGGTATTCTTTCCACAACTCTTTACAAAAAGAGCACTGATCGTAATAGCCTGCTACACTTTACAAGTCACCACCCGAGAGCTCTCAAGGAGAACCTACCCTTCGGTCAGTTTCTAAGATTACGACGGAACTGCAGCACCATTGATACTTTCAAGAGCGAGGCCGAAATTCTTTCTAATAAATTAAGAGAGAGACAATACCCGCTGAAAAGTATTACTAAGTCTAAAAAACGGGCACGAAATAACAACAGAGAAGCCCTTCTAGAACCCAGAGAGAACACCACCTCTGTGTCTGACACCCTTACCTGCGTGACAACCTTCTCACCAAACACCAACCAGGTAGTGAAGGTCCTTAAAAAACACTGGAATATCCTTAATACTGGGCAAATGAATCTCGAACCACCAAGATTTGCATACAGACGCACTAAAAACATTAAAGACTTGGTAATACAAACCAGACCGAGACCCAAAACCAAATTAACACAGAACACACTCTGGCAACTGCCTGCAGTGAAGGGACATTTCCCATGTGGTATGTGCACTGCTTGTACATTCACATCTGTACACAAAACCATCACCCTTAACACTACTTTTACTTGGGAACTGAGGTCACATACTAACTGTAATACTAGTAATTGCATTTATCTCCTTACATGTCCCTGTGATCTGTACTACGTGGGGATGACGACCAGACCAATCAAGTTGCGAATCTCTGAACATCGCAGCAATTTTCGGTGTAAAAAACAGAACACCAAAATTAGTGCCCACTTCTTCGAGAAACAACATTCCCCAGACTCTGTCAAATGGCTGGTTCTAGAAACCCACCCTCAATTGTCACAGCACAGTCTTTTTAAGAAGGAACAAAGATGGATACACCGTCTGTCTTCTCATGTCACTGGGCTTAACGATGATATCCCCTGGGGAGCCCTGAAGCTATAACGTGACATACTCCTTACAACTGGTCCACAGTTTTTTCTCACATTCTGGATGCATTAATATTTGAGTATGAGTTCCAGTATACACCAAGGCTCACACTTCAATACACAACCCTTTGATATATTCTATCAAGGCTTACTTGGCACCTTGCCTATACTTTGTACCCAATTGTTACTAAAACTTTATTGACACCTTGCTTCCCAAGCCAAGATGGCTGACGATATTGTCCTTCTTTGCTCTTTACAAATTAACTCACTATTTTAGAGATCGACTTATTTGAAGCATTCTGTCCATTTTATAACATATCATACACTGCGCACACACACAGTGCTCGTACGGTTACCCAGCCCGTTATTATAGAATTCTAGCCACTCGCGCGAATCGCGATCACGTGACCCCGTCACATGACGTGACCGGAAGTATTTAGTCGATAGCGAGCGCTTAGGTCTCCACCTCCCAGACTCGGTGGACCGGGTAGGTCATAGCGCAGAGCGTATGCGGGGCAGATGTAAGTACGCACACGAAACCCTTGTTTCTTTTCTCTCTTTCTAATTAGTAACCACTCGTCCTGTTCCCTAAGCGCTTCGATTACACTAGCGAGGCACGCACTAGCTTGTTACCCTAACTGTTGGCTGTCAGCAGCTCTATTACAATAGCGAGGCACGCATCAGCATGTTATCTTAACCGCTGCCACTTGGCTATCAGCAACGGGTGCCACAACTAGGCTCTGGCCAAAATTCACTTTTTGCTTACTATTAATTCACTCTAACTCAGGAGCGCTTTAAGCATCATTGCTATAGGAGTGGGACCTCATTGTTCTAGTTACTATAACATCTTCATTAACAGTTAGTTTCAAGCATTATGTTATTTCTTCCACTCTGACATCCTCGCACATCATTTGGGAACGCAGTCTGTCCATGGGGCTAATCAACCAGCGTATTCCTGTTTTTCTGCTAAGTTTCTAAGCGCTTTATGTCCCCACATGTGCCAACTGTGATTACTGCATTATGTAAGGCCATTGTTACTCCTCAGTTTAGACCTACTTTTAGAGGTCCTTCGCCGCACGCTGAGTCCACCCAGAACTGTTGTGGCATGCAGTCCTACTGATTAGGGTGAGTCCAACGTTGGTTTTTGCAACCTTGATTGTTTTTATTTGTTCCACATAGGTGTTTAGCCACTTTAGTTCACCATGTTGGTACACCACTTTTTATGAGCAGCTGTTGACGCTCGAGCACCAGCAGTCACCACTGTTACATTTTTAACCAAGTTGGAGAATGAATCACTTTGTAAGCCTTTTTGTTTGTTTTATAATCCCTGATACCTGTGGCTTTGTGTCCCCACACTGACCAATTTAATGTACTGTTTTTTCTGCAGGTAGCACCAGACCTCAACAGGTATTTTAGGATTAAGTTTGTTGTTCACTTGACCAACTATGATTAGGAGACCACTATACTTTAGATAGTCCCCTATTACCATCGTAGATATATATATAAGATTGTTGATAGGTCCTGACGAATCGCGAGCGCACGTGCTCACTGCGAGAAACATGTTGACCACCAATTCCATGCACTACAATTAGAGACATTATACTCTACTCAGTGCTACACACACCTTTTTAACCAGGGAAGGAGACCATTAAAATAAATAGTTTGTTCACACTGGTACTTTCGACCCTGTTTTAATTCACTTTTATATCTACAACACTTAGGCCCACACACCCGCACTTCACCTGACGGCTGTTGGATTAAAAGAACTCCGATAAAGTGCCCCTTTTTAGGGAGCCCGTTAGGCATTGCACCGCCGGCCCGACGAGGAGCAGCCCAGATGATGAAGCATGACACCTGAAAGGGTGTGTGAGGGCATCACAATCCAACAAAAGGATTACCCACTTTACACATAGTATACATGTAGTCCTTCCAGGCTTAATTCACTGATTCATCTCCACTTCTTTCCTCTCCTTGAGGAACTACTGGTAGTCTTCGTTCTTATAACTTCATTGCCGGGGCACCTTACCAGTTTGGACCTCCCACTCACTCTTTGTGAGCGGAAAAAGCCCCCCCGATCCCTCTCCTTTGGTACCTATGAAACACAGAAGGACCCTTCATCCAAACAATCTTGCACGAGAAGAGTGCAAACGGATGAGAATCACTCCTATTCTGTAACTGTAAAAAAGAATCACAAATAAATGTATATTAATAACTTTCAAATTTATACTATTCCATTACTGTACAAACACATTTTATATAAAAACTGACTAAGAAACTATAGCCCTGAACCACAAGTGTGACGATCGTTAAAACACTACATGCATAGTGCATACTACTTTGAAGCAGTTCATGCCCTAAAGCCTACCTCACTAAAAGACTACATGCTAACTGACTAAATGATTACAGTACTATAAGGAGACACACTGGGTGAGTGACAGGGTGTTTGCTAGAAGAGTATGAATACTAACTAGGGAATTCAAGGTGTGAAACACAACTGTGTAGGTGATTAGAGGACTGCATCAATACTGCATAGGCATTTAAAGCAGTCCATGTGCTAAGGCCTGGCTCACTGCATGACTACTTGGGTACTGACTGAATGATTAGACTACAACAAAGAGAGTGCCTAGGTGAATTTATTAGTGCTAGGCTTTTCACACAGGGAATGGATTAGTACTTGGTACTGAATGACTCACTAGAGGAGTGCAAAGGCAGTCACAAGTGCTGGACTGTATGGATACTGACTAGGAAATTGAAAGTGTGAAAGACAAGTATCTAGGTGGTTAGAAGACTGCATGCATAGTGCATAGGGGTTTGAAGCAGTTCATGTGCTAAGGCCTGGCTCAGTGTATGAATACTTAGGCACTGACTGGATGATTAGAGTACTGCAAAGATAGTATCTTGGTGAATTTATAAGTGTTTGGGTTTTAGCACAGTGAATGGATTAGTACATGATGCTGAATGGGTCAGTAGAGGACTGCAAAGGGAGTGACAGGGTATTTCCTGAAAGTGTATGGATACTGACTAGGGAATTGAAGGTGAGAAAGACAATTGTGTTGGTGGTTAGAGGACTGCACGTATAGTGGATAAAGGTTTGAATCAGTCCATATACTAAGGCCTGGGTCACTGAATGAGTACTTGGGTACTGACTGAATGATTAGAGTACTGCAAGGAGAGTGCCTGGGTGAATTTATTAGGGTTTGGCGCAGTGAATGGATTAGTACATTATGCTGAATGGATCACTAGAGGAGTGCAAATGGAGTGACAGGGTGTTTGCTGGAAGTGAACGGATACTGACTGGGGAATTGAAGGAGTGAAAGACAAGTGTGTAGGTGCTTAGAGGACTGCATGCATAGTGGATAGGGGTTTGAAGAAGTCCATATGCAAAGACCTGGATCTGTGCATGAATACTTAGGCAGTGACTGAATCATTAGAGTACTGGAAAGAGAGTGTCTGGGTGAATTTATAAGTGTTTGGGTTTTGGCACAGTGAATGGATTAGTACATGCTGTTGAATGGGTCTCTAGAGGACTGCAAAGGAAGTGACAGGATGTTTCCTGGAAGTGTATGGATACTGACTAGGGAATTGAAGGTGTAAAAGACAAGTGCTTAGTATGTTAGAACACTACATGCATAATGCATACACATTTGAAGCAGTCTATTTGGTACTTAGATTCTGACTAAATAATCAGACTACTTCTAGGACAGTGCTTAGGTAAAACTTTAAAATTTTCAGTTCTGCCACAGTGAACAGAATAGTACATGGTACTACACCTTAGTGTCAAACCCTGACTCATTTTTATCAATGCATAAGCAAAGACTAGATTCTAATGCTACTAAAAATTGACAACATAACAGATTTTAAATTAGTTATCTCTCAGCAAATACACGATGTTACCAAATGCCTCTCTCACAGTGGTTCTCAAATGCACACAGACTCACAGTGTGATTCTACACAACAACCACTATACCTAGAAGTTTACCAAAAATCATTCACTACTGTGGAAGTGGTAAGCGAACTGTACACAATCTTCATATTTCAGGACTGCACTTTTATGTCAAAGCCTGACTCATATAATCAAAGCATAAGCAAAGAATGGCTTCTAATTCTACTAAAACTTCACAACATGACCAGTTTTAAAACAGGTATATGTCAGCAAATACATGATGTTACCAAATGCTTCTCTCACAATCCTTACCCGAATGCACACAGACTCACAGTGTGATTTTAGACAAGCAACACTATCCTAGGAGTTTACCAAAACGTATTCACTACTCTGGAAGAGTTAATGGTACTGCACACAATTTACATATTTAAGTACACCACGTCAGTGTCATAGCATGACTCATTTAAACGCATAAGCAAAGACTGGTAAGGGGACTGCACACAATCTACATATTTCACAATTGCAATTTACTGTCAATGCCTGACTCATATAATGAAAGCATAAGCCATAACTGTCTTCTAATGCTACTAAAACTTGCCAACATAACATGTTTTACAACACTTATCTGTCAGCAAATACACGATGTTACCAAACACTTCTCTCACAGTGGTTCCCAAATGCACACAGACTCACAGTGGGATTCTAGACAAACAACACTATCCCTAGGAGTTTACCAAAACTCATTCACTACAGTGGAAGTGGTAAAGGAACTGCATACAATCTACATATTTCACGACTACACTTTAATGTCAATGCCTGACTAATTTAATCAACGCATAAGCAAAGACTGTCTTCTAATGCTACTAAAACTTCACAACAATACAGGTTTTAAAACAGTTATCTGTCAGCAAATACACGATGTTACCAAATGCTTCTCTCACAGTGGTTCCCAAATGCACACAGACTCACAGTGTGATTCTAGACAAGCACCACTATCCCTATGAGTTTACCAAAACTCATTCACTACTCTGGAAGAGTTAATGGTACTGCACACAATCTACATATTTAAGTACACCACATCAGTGTCAAAGCATGAATCATTTAATCAACGCATAAGCAAAGACTGGATTCTAATCCTACTAAAACTTCACAACATGACAGGTTTTAAAACAGGTATATGTCAGCAAATACACGATGTTACCAAATGCTTCTCTCACAATCCTTACCCAAATGCACACAGACTCAGAGTGTGATTTTAGACAAGCAACACTATCCTAGGAGTTTACCACAACTCATTCACTACTCTGGAAGAGTTAATTGCCTATATCTTTGGCGCCGTTTGAGGAATCTTCATAAAATGTTCCTGAAAAAGTCTGCCAGTGATTCTTGTGGTGAATGGAAAGTTTTGGGGTGATCCATCAAGCGGGGGCCGAGAAAAAGAGGGGGTAAAAAAAGTGTTTTTCCAATGTTCAATTCCATAGAGACTTTTAGACACAACTACAGTCGAACAGCTGGACGGAATTACACCAGATTTGGCAGAGAGGTAGCTCTTGGTCCAGAAAGAATCCTCTTTGTTATTTGGTGTAAATCTGTTCAGCAGCATTTGCGAAATGTAAAAAAAAAACACATTTGTATGTATAGGAAAATGGATCCTCCGAGGATTTGCCAGTCCACGTGCTGAAATGTGATTGGATGCCAACACTTCAAACAGAAAGTGTTGGCAGCTATCTTGGGACTCGGCTGCTGCTGTTTCATAGACTTCCAGGCCGCATTCGACCTGATAGATTGAGAACGGCTATGGGAAATGCTGGGGGACTTAGATATCCCCAAGGGGCTCCTGTCAATAATACAAGGGCTACATAGCCAGAATTAGGCCCAGGTTATACTCGATACAGAGGGTACACTGTCACGGAAGATTCTGATTGGAAATGGGCTAAGACAGGGGTGTGTGTTGGCCCCGTTGCTTTTCTCTTTATTTATAGCACACTTGCCTGCCACCCTGAGATCGGTGTGGGGGTCCAGCCCAAAAATAGATGGGAAACATATTGCATGCTTACTTTACGCAGATGACTTGGTGAATATGGACCAAACTGAGATAGGTCCGCAGGGAAAGCTCAAAGTGTTTGGTGACTACTGCAGTCATAAGAAAGTAATAGTAAACTTGGAAAAACAAAGATTGTCTGCTTCGGCAAAAAGAGGAAGATTTTCAACTGGGTCCATAAAATTGGAGAAAGTTAGTGAGCGGACGCGCTGATAACGGTGCCATGAGGTGAACGGCTATCTTTGCCCAGTCGTGAGGGGAACAGCCCACATTGCTTCTATCCCCACCAGCCCGCCGTGAGGGGAATGGCCATTGATACCATTATTGACTCCCGCCTGCCGTGAGCTGAACGGTCGGCACCGGACTATGACTCCCAGAAGCCCCGCAGGCAGCGCCTCCTCTGACGCTGTCTTTCGCGCCAGGAAGCGCGCTAAGAGCTCCACCGGCCACCCTCAGCGTGGGACGCGCTGATAATGACGCCATGAAGTGAACGGCTATCTTTGCCCAGCTGTGAGGGGAACGGCCCACATTGTTCCTATGGCCACCAGCCCGCCATGAGGGGAACAGCCATTGATACCATCATTGACTCCCGTCTGCCGTGAGGGGAATGGCCGGCACGGGACTAAGACTCCCAGCAGCCCGCAGGTGGCGCCTCCACTGACGCTGTCTTTAGACCCAGGAAGTGTGATAAGAGCTCCACCAGCCCCCCGCAGCGCCCATCAGAGGCAGAAGGAGGCTGGGCTGGGCCACACCACTGAAATTACCTAATCCATGGTTCCGGAAGTTTCCTGACACTGGTCATTTAAAGGTAAGGTACTGAAACGTTGTCATAATTGACGGTTGATATTGACACTAACATTGACATTAGCCGTAGACCAAAGAGTGTGAAATGAGCAGGCCGAGATGTGGAAATGGGCAAGGGGTTGTGGGGACCCTGGATGCTTTTCTAATCAGTGCTGAGTCCGCACTTAATCATGAAATAGAGCTCACGAGCGCAGACTGTCCCTGGAATCCCAACACCCCCGCAATCGACTGACTCCCATTGCCCTCGAGCCACAACTTAATTCAGAATTGAACCCATTACATACCAGCTTGTTGCATGCAACAGTCATGGACTTAGAAGTTATCAATGCTACAAATGTTCTTAATGTATCTAATGCATCTGATGTAATTGACAACACTGTAAATTCAAGTGCGCCAAATGTGGAGACGCGGGGTCAGAAAGCAAAATCCACACAGGGAAACAGCCAGAAAAGGAAAGGGCAGGCCTCTAATAAACAAAATCATCTCTTGTCTAAACTGCTGGGGCGTAGGAATAAACCAGCCGAAAATCAATCCGGGGCCCACCCCAAACCTTAAAGAAACGACATCTAAGGGGGTTTTTCATGAGGGGGAAGACTTTTGGAAAAAATTGGAGCTATCAATGTCAGTTCTATTAGAACCATTATTACAAAAATTAACTGTAATTGAAGAGAGATTAAGTAGATTGGAAAAGACAGAGACTAATACCTCCCACCCACCCTTGTGTGTTCATTCCCAAAAGAGAGTAGATGCCATTCCCCCTATTGATGCCCCTAAGAGCACTGCAGCAAGAGGAGATGGGTACCCCCCTGATTCACAAAACCCCAGGGTAATATGCCCTTTGCAAAATGGCATTGATATTTCACAACAGACAAAAGGCCTGACCACCAAGCAGGGTCTGAATATACATGCATCTGGTAGTGCTGACAGCGTTGGCGCTGATAAATCTAGCCGCAGATCTCTGATCAAAGTCGCCTTCGTGGCCCCCACAGTAATCTACACTTACCCCCAGAAGCAACTCCATATACCCTTGTTTTAGCCAACGTCCCTCCATTATTGCCTGGCGAGCCAGAGCACTGGTCCACGTTGAAGAATAAATCGTTGCACTTTTTAAATAAGAGGACAGGGATATCCAATCACGTGCTATTTTCAGAATTTAAGATGGTGCATCGAATTGGGTGGGTGGGCAAATCTACCAAGAACCTCTCGGGAGATTGTATAGTTTTATCATTTAGATCCCCAGGTTTGGTTAAGATGATACTAGACAGAATAGAAAACTGGTCTGTAGACACAAGGGGAATATCCTTTTTACCCTTGGGGTTCTTTTATCAACCGCCCAGACCTCCATGGCAAATTGTAGAGGAAGAGAGGTTTATTCGGAAAAACGGGCATCCTCTGCAACCGATCTGGTATCATCCAAATCGCTTTGAGGCACTGTAGGGAATTCGGATATCCCCTTGAATGAAGTAGAGAAAGCCCAAGATTTAGCAGAAAGTTCTGTCGCCCCCACTCCTATACATGATTATGACCCTCCTAATAGCTTATGTCCTTTACCAGTGCCAGTAACTACCGATATCATCGGGCAACTCAAAATGGAGTACGATGTTAATATCTGCCCTCTTAGACTGATCTCTTGGAATATTGCAGGCATTTCCTCAAAATTAACTGATGAGACATGGCTTCAATATATTAAGACATTTGACATAATTTGTGTCCAAGAAACTTGGAGTATGAATGATATTGATATAGATGGATACTGTTCTTTCAATGTCTAGGCAACACCTTCAATTGCAGGGAGAGCAAAGGGAGGACTGGTGACATGGATCTCAGTTAAATATGGGTCCCTAACGGTAGAGAATATAATTGTCTCCCCCTGGTACCAGCTCATCTTGATTTCAAATTTGATCAATGCTACAATACTTCTGGTGCACTGGTACTATCATATTTTTGATCCAAATAACTGTGAGGTCATTAACACTCTTAAAGACGAAATTGATAAGGTTGCAGGGAAATATCATCCTTTATGTATAATTTGGGCAGGTGACTTTAACTGCACATTATGTGGTTATAGTTCAACAGATGTTTGTGGGCTCACTGATACCGAGAATGAGCCCTTGCCACATTTTAAACATACCGCACAGGGTGAGGCATTAAACTCTATTATTGTGGTTAACAATTTATGTCTAGCGGACACTTTGGTTAGTACCCCATCAACACAATATCCAACTTACCATGGTGGGGGTAATACTAGCACAATTGATTTTCTGTTAATATCTAGAACATTCGCTTGCCTCGTAGCGAGGTTTGCAGTTGAACCAAACCCAGCTAGTGACCACAATCCCCTTACTATTTCTGTGTATGTTACGGCACCGGAGGGCAAGGGTGACAAGTGTCCACTTAAGTATAACCACAATCAGGGAGTAAGAATAAAATGGAGTAAAATAAATCCCTCTCAATTTGAGGAGAACACTGTTAAAACCAATTTTAGTCAAATTATGTCATGTCTAACACAAGATTCCCACCCAGATGTAGTCATACGGGACTTTGAATTAATTTGTAAAAATGTTGCTAAAGATCTGACCAAGCTTGTGAAAAGGAGGGCCCCTCAAGAAACAAGATAGTTTAATGCTGAATGCACCGGGGCACATAAAGACCTTAAGAATGCCTTGCATGCAATCCCCCGTGACCGAACTTTAAACAAGAGAGCAAGGCAAGCCTATAAAGGAGTAATTAAACAGAGAAAGGATGAACTGAGAAGACAAGCATGGGAAGCTCTTGAAAGAGCTTGTGCTCTCAGGGATTCCAAAAGTTTCTGGGAGGTTATTAATCGCCCCCCTTTCACAAACGACGTGAAGAGCATGGAGTCAACAATACTAGGGGAAGCTTGGGAACTCCGTTTTACAAAGATTTTTTATCCAAACTGCATTTCTCCTGATGAACAAAGGGATGGACCAGTAATTAATTTAGAGACAGCTTATCATCTCAGCTCCTCCCTGACTGTTAGTGAGGTTAAAGATGCTCTAACAAAGGATATTTCCTCGAAAGCACCAGGTCCTGACGGGAGGCCTCTGGATTTATTTAAAAGCAATCACGAACTATGGGCTCCATTGTTGGTTAATGTTTTTAAAGCTGTCATAGTGGAACAGATCCCCTCATCATGGAAAGAGGCTGTAGTGGTGCTGATCTACAAACAAGCATTTGCAATGCATCGGTCTCGCCTTTGGGACCTTATATGTATTTAGCTATGCAGCACATTAGCCTGGGTGCTGAAACATCTACTGTTCTTTAACATGGAGTCAAAGTAAGCACCAAACTGCGTGACGTGCCAGATATGGGAATACATGGAGAGAAATATTGCCTTTCAGCGGGAAATGGTATAGTCCAAAGCTCTGTTTTTAATATAAAATCAGGGCCTTCGGTGGTCATATCACTGAAAATACAAGACTTGGAAAAAAAAGAGATGGCAGCAGTGGGAAGCAGGGGTCTTCTGAAACAGACTAAAAGGGGGCCCTTGGTGGGGAATCTTGGCAGAAAACGCAGCAAATCAGGGCAGAGACAAATGTAGGCAGCTAGGTGGAAAGCGTTGAAGGTGAGGCCCTGCAGAATGGATGCACTGAACAGGACAGAAACTGCAGTAGAGGAGGGTGTACAGTGTTGATTCAGTAGTGGACAGAGACCGGAGTAAACTAGGGTGGCGAACGGAAGGAGGGCTTTGAAATACAACAAATCGCATCGTTCTGTTTGGCAAAAAAAAATTTGCTGTGTTTATGAAAGTCTTTTACTTACGTAGCCTTTATGAGTGTAGTCTTTATAATGCCTTCATGTCAGAGTCGTTAAGTGCACAGTCACTGCAGCTGCTTTTACCAGCAGTCAGCTTAAGCATTCACAGTCAGTGAGTCAAGGATGCTGATAGCGTCTTGCGGGACTTGAGCAGGGCATATGCTTACCCACAATCCTGTGACAGTTATTTATCTTCCATTCACAAACGACTTAACAATATTTCTCACTATTTTAGGTTTAAGGCATCAAAATACTTGAACCGGGCTGTCACACTTTACCTGTTAACAATTTTATCAATGTCGCTCTAACAGTTTTAGGTAACGTATACTGTGAGCTGGTTCTGTTAATCAATTATAGATGTGCATAATTCGTTAGCCTCTAGTCTTGTCATTGAATTGACACTGGCACTCGCACTTAGTGTCAGTGAATACGCTGGGCTTTCCTGACTCAAACAACTAAATGCAACAATGCGCCTTTACCTGTAAGGACTGGGCATGAGCACACACGCTCTTACAGACGGATTGTACTGACTGGACATCTCGGTGTGGCGGGGCGCTGGAAGTCTCGTGCGGCATTCTTCTGGCCAGGCACTGGCAGTTAAGTTTCTGTGCTGCATGCTCTGAGCCCGGGCACTGCTCAGAAGCCTGTGTGCTGTCTGCCACCCTGCGCACCGCCTGAAAAGTGTCCGGGGGCGCTGAACGGTCTGTGCTGTCTCTCGTCTTTCCTCCTCCTGGAGGCCTCTAGGGACTGGGCATGCGCACACACGCGGGGGGAGCGCGGCTGCATGGCCATGCCCCTCTCTCTTCACTCAATGCTGGAGCTGTCAGTGCGAGCGCAGTGACGTAGTGAGACTTGCCCTTATGGGCGCGTATACCTGCTGATAGCATCTTGCGGGACATGAGCAGGGCATATGCATACCCACAATCCTCTGCACTGTGACAGGCATTTATCTTCCATTCACAAACAACTTAACGATATTTCTCACTCTTTTAGGTGTAAGGCAGCAAAGTACTTGAACTGGGCTGTCACACTTTGCCTGTAAACAATGTTATCAATGTCGCTCTAACAGTCTTAGGTAACGTATACCGTGAGATGGTTCTGTTAATCAATTATAGATATATATAATTCGTTAGCCTCTGGTCTTGTCATTGAATTGACACTTAGTGTGGCAGTGAACATGCATCAACGCGCCTCTCCCTCTAAGGACTGGGCATGCTCTCACACGCGCTTCCAGATGGATTAGGCCGCGTGTCAGAAAGAAGTGCGCCAGTAAAGGGGCCAGTAGCCTTGGAAGGATACAAATGATGACATAATGGTCATGAGGAGGGGCTAACAAGCCTTAACCAATCGGAAGACTGTATTTACTGACCTAAGCCAATATTAATGATGGGCGGAGCTTCCACGAAGCTTCCACACTAAAGTATACTGCATGTCTCGGAGAGACCTAAAAAGGTAATAGAAACGATCCAGCATGCTACAGGCCCATATCCCTAATTGATGCCACGTGTAAAGTTCTGGGAGGATAATTCTCGCACGTTTGGAAACCTGGGCTAATGATTCCTGTCTCATATACAACACACAATATGGCTTCAAAAGGTGCATAGGTACAAATGAACAGTGCCTCAATCTGTCCCTAATCATGGGTAAGTACATGAAGGCGAGGAGGGGGTCAATCCAGCTTGCCTTCATGGACTTATCCAGCGCTTTCGACACAGTGAATAGGGAGAAGTTATCGAATTTCATGGAAAAATGGGCTGCGAGGAGCCCCTTATAACTTTGTTGCGGAGGTTGCATGCCTCTACTACTGTTTCTATCCGTTATGGTCCCGGGGGAGAGAAGACTAGATCAATTGTGTCAACGGAGGGGGTTCGTCAAGGGTGCATCTTGGCCCTTTTTTTATTCCTTTTATATACAAATGGCCTGCAGGCTTTTCTTTTGGAGCAACAACTAGATTTTCCAGGCATAGGAGGTAAATCAGTACCCCTGCTGTCATGCGCAGACAACACTGTCCTAATGGCCTTGACGGCCAACAGTCTTCAAAAAGCCTTGAATGCTTTCACTGATTTTATGTTGGCATTAGATCTGAAAGTACATTTTAGTAAATCTTTTATTATGGTGTGCGGTCCCAAACAAACGAAAACAAGGAGAATTGTGGTGAAGGATAAGATAATAGACAAAGTGCCTAATTTTACTTACATTTTACTTACCTAGGGAATGTTTTTAATAACAAATTAACCTGGGAGCAATTGATTGTGGCCAGAGTCCAACACACTAGCAGAACAGCGAAGGGACTGTTCCGCTTTGCCTGTAAGCTAGGACATAAACCAGTAGCGGAGATGTTAACCCTATACAAATTTAAATGTTTATCAGTAGCCACTATTGGGGCAGGAGTATGGGGACACCACAAATGCAATCTGTTACAAACCCTGAAAACCAAATTCCTAAAAAGATTATTAATGATCCCTGTTAGTTCCTCCAATACTTTTTGTGATCTAGAAGTGGGGTTGGACTTTGTAAGGTACAGAATAAATATTGCACCACTGATCCTTTAGGGAAAAGTGTGGACATCAGAGGACTTATCATTCTCAAGGAATGTTCTTAGAGACTGCATGTCACTTGAAAAGGCCCTTGCCATTCCCTGGCTCCAATATGTTAAAGAAAATTTGTATAAGATTGGGTTAGGGCACTATTATAATAAAAATCCGGACTGTATTCAACCTAATATGAAATTGATGATAAAAAATGCTTATTATGCTGAATTAAGGATGTCTAGTCGAGATTGTGAAACAGGCAGCCGGGTAGATGGGTGCCCAAACCATCCGAAATTGTATCTGTCTTTTACTTCTCAAGTTCATTCACGTTTCCTTATGACCAGATTTCGACTCTGCACATTGCACTTTCTTGTGGCTTTCCCTAAACAGGTGAGTTGGTGTGAGAGACTAACCCCCTGTCCGTGCAACAATTTAGCCCAACAAAGCACGATGCACTTTGTACTGTTCTGCAATCTTTACAAAGATCCAAGGGCACGTTTTATCAAACCTGTTTTACGTGATATTAGACCCTGTTCCTATCAGGAGTGTTTCAATTTCTTACGCTCTCTATCTACTGCTGCTATTTATATTGCTATGCTTAACTTTACTCGAACTGCCTTATCAATTAGGAAACGGTATGAATCATAAAATGAAACTAAGCTTTTAAAATGATTTTATAGCACTATTTATTGAATATCTATGTGTGGAATTATTTTCACTAATTATAACATTTTGCAGGGGGAATTAGAATGATGCGGGAGAATGATATATGTGTTGAAATTGGAAATTTTTAAAGCTTGATCATGTATTTTGTGACAGTCTTTTTTTGCATAGGTTTTAATTACTATATTATGTATATATGTAAACTTTTATGATACTTTAGAATCGAATAAAGTTACTTTGATGATGATGATGATGATGATGATGAGTATAAATATCTAGGAGTCTGGTTTGAGAAATCTATGATGTGGAAAGTTCACCTGGATGCACTAAAAATTAGGACCGTATCCTTGGTTAGTGGCCTGGAGAAATGTTATGCTACCTATGGAGAAATGACAGATAGACCAGTCCTGAACACCTACAGGGTTATGGTACCTCCCCAGTTTGTATATGGCCCTGAACTGCTATACTTAAATGGTAAGAGGAAGTGAGATGTGGAAGAAGTAATATGTGTAAAAAAATTACTGTCCCTACCTAGATCCTCCATGATACAGTCTATAAGACTAGAAACTGGTATGGTCTCATAAGAGAAAATGGCAATCATGGCACTAATAAGGTTCTGGCAATGCTTGGGTTGTGAAGAGGGACAAAAAGTATCCTTTTGGTGTAAATGTGAGATTCTACAGAGTGAAATGAAGTGGACAAAGGGGGTTAAAGAAGCAGTTACTATGACGTGTAGGGTTTTAAGGGCTGATGTAAGCCAGCAGAACGTTCATCCGACTGTAAGTAAGATGGAACATAGGACAGCAGAGAAAGAAATATCATGGGACACGGATAGGCAATACTTGGACAGGAAAAGATCTGTATGCTTTATGTTGAAACATTGGCAAAAGGGCCAACCATTCCCGTACATGGATTTTCTTCCCAATCGCTGGTTAAGTAGAGAATTATTAAAGATAAGGATTGGGATTAATCCATGCTGTGAGAATGATAGGATTTTAGGGGGCTATGATTGACCCAGAAGGGAAGTGCACCTTTAATATAGGGACACAATGCAATACTTTGCACATTTTATTGGACTGTCTAAATGTTCTTGATGCACGAAAACTGTGGCTATGTCCAATTTTCCTAAAATACGAGGTTAGGAATCGGGAATAAGCAGTAGATCTGTTATTAGATATGCATGCATTAAATGTAGCGTTTGCAATAGAGACGTTTTTGCTTGCAGTTAAAAATGTTCTTAAAAATATGTAGAGTATATGTTTTAGCACCAGTATGGATTTGATGAAAAATATACCAGTTGTTATGAATGTTATTGGGAATCTAAACAATTGTTAGATAGATGGTATTTCTTTTAGATGGATATTTAATATATTTGAAGTGTTTTATTGGTTTGATAAAGTTTTTTACCTGAGCTGATTTTTAAACCGATGACAGTTATGTTTGTATATTTATTCGCCCTTGTTTAAAGACCAATGGTCTAAATAAACAATCTTTTTAACTTGAACTTGAAATTTGATACCACATTCTTGTCTTAGACTGTCTCGAGTACATTCCTACACTAGGCATGGAAAAAGCCTTTCAGATGACCACCTCTAACTTCTTGGACTACAATTATGTTCAGATTCTTGCATTAATTATGCTTTCAAAAGATTTCCTCCAAGGATTGCAAGTGGTACGTGGCAGCCTAATACACAGGAGAAATCCAGTGAAATTTCATTGGTGTCTGAGATTGGTGGATCATGGGCAGTTGCAGTGCAGCAGCTTTCCCAATTGTATCGTACAACATATTTTTTACCCTCCTATACATGGTGCCCAGTTTTATACTTAGCTGTCCATTGTACCTGGTTCTTTATGCAACATGACAAGGGAGTCTATGGCGCTATTTTCACTTTTGGAGAATCCCTGTTAAGCCCACACCAACTTCTGCATGGCCTCCAGGAAATGCAAAGATGGCCTGATAGTCTCATTCTGAGTGTTCATGTTGCCATTATTCCTTCTTTTGATCAGTGCAATGGATCTCTACTGAGCTATCATCATGGTACTGAAATGCACAGTTGCTGCTTTCCCTGATGCCCTTCAATGTATCTGTTGCCAGGAATGATGAAATCTCAGCCTTGGCTTATCTTGTTGACACCTCTACTCCAAGACCCTCTGTTTTCACTGTTGCTGCTCCATTTTCCTCTCTGCCTCTCTGGCCAAGTCTTTCAACTATTACCCCCTGACGCCCACACACCCTGCTCACAGAGCGATGGACTGATTGAGAGAGTCAGTGGTATTATGTTGTAGATGCTCATGCGTGCAAGAGCTTTGGGTCCTTGGCTCTCCACCCCAGTCTTCTTCTGAGGGCTATTTCATCCTGACAAGTTCTCATGGCAACATTCTTATCAGGTGTACATTCCTAACCAATTCCAGGCAACAGCTTTAACCATTGTACTTCGGACTGAGTGATAACATTGGGCCCCATCAAGCTTTGACTCCCTCCACCACTCTTTATATATAAAGAAACTGTGCTTTAACCCTTAACCTTCTGAAAATCAAACGTCACATCACAACAGTTTCTAATACTTAAAAAAAAAAAAATCAAGTTTAGATGTTTAAAAACTTCATTATGTTGGTGAGACTGCATTTGTATCATTTTGAAGCATCCAAAGAAACAAAGGCATGGTAAAATATTTCTTTAACAATAGAAACGTGGGGAAAAAAAACAATAAACAATTTAAGCTTCATCAAAATTCCTACAATTTCAGCTTCCCAAAAATTCCTACAAAAATATATATATTATATATTATCTATATTAGAAATAGTATCACTCATTAGTAGTATATCTAGTATATTACTTTACCTTTTGTAGTACCTTAGTATATATTTTTAACACCTATAAACTCTTAAAAACACTTACACTCACTTGATGATGTCATCAGTGATGTCATGGGTGATGTAATTTCAGGTGTCACCAGTGATGTCACTTACCATGTCATCAGTGATGTAATATGTGAGGTCATAAGCAGTGCATTCCAGACGTAAGTTATAGTTAGCTCAGCTAACTATAACTGCTGAATTTCAATGGTTTTGTATGAGTGAAATCGAGCCTAACTATAACCAGGGCTACTGGAATTATGCAGCAGGAGAGAGCCAAATTATGCGGCAGGGTTGAGTAAATTATGTGTAGGCCTGGGCTAAATTTCCGTTCCGCTCGCGGAAATTGCGATAATTTGACATTTTCGCGTTCCGCGGAGAGCGCGAAAATGTCAACATTTCTGCATTCCGCAGCTTAGCGATAATTTGTTTCTTGCTCGTGCTGTAAAATAATACATTCTCGCGCGCTCGCGATCGCCTTACCTGAATCCCCGCGTTCGCCGACAAGTTTTCCCGATCCGGTCGCGTTCTCCACGAGATGTTGGATTGTTGGTAGCCATTTGCGCTGTCTCGCAACAGTTCGCGCCCGCAGTAATGTCATTGGTCGCGCGATCACGTCTTTCTTCTCGCGATCATGCACCGCGAGAAGAGTGAAAACAAGATGGCCGCGCCCGCGAGCAACCGCATGGGTAAGTTGGCGAGCCGCAACCACGCAGAAAATACCGCGAACGGGCGGGAAAAAAACTTCCGCATCTTCGCGATATTTCCGCGTGTTTGCGGAGATTTTTAACATTTTCGCGATAATTTGCGAAAGTCACTTTCGCAAATTACGCCCACCCCTAATTATGTGCCAAGAAAAGGCAAATTATGCTGCACATTTTGTAGTAGAATTACTTCATTACTTCCTAATTTTTAAACTTGGTGGCACCTTATTAGTATCAGTTTAACATTAAATGTAGCACTTAGCAACAGAAAGGTGACCTTTGAGCTTTGAGAAGGGACTTGCACTGCGCAGCAACACTTGTCGTCACATTTTTTGTAACTTTTGAACCGTTTGACCTAGAAACAACATGTTTTTGTTGTTAAATCTGCAGATTATGAATTATGAGGCAAATGCAGCATGTCTACTATTAAACGAAAATTGCCGCAACCGCATGCTCCATTAATCCCAGAGGGCCTGCTTATAATGTCCCTGTAACCTTTGTTTTTTTCAGTGAATTTCTAAAGGATTTTTAATTATATTTCCTAACTATAAAGTCCTTGTAACCTTTGGTTTTCTTAGTGAATCTCTACATGTTTTTAATGTTATTTCCTAACTGTAACCTGTAACCTTTGAGAGCGAGTATGTGAGTGAGTGCATGAGTCTCTCGGTGGGTGTGTGAGTGAGTGTGTGATTGCCTGAGTGGGTCTGTGAGTGGGTGTGTGAGTGTCTGAGTGGGTGCGTGAGTGTCTGAGTTGTTTTGTGAATGGGGAAATGAGCGAATCAGCAGTATCAATTACTAGACTATTTCAGTTTCCTTCTATCAATAACTAAACCATTTTAGCTTCAGACTTGACTTTCTGAGGAACTGTCCAAGGGAGGAGGAGAAGCAATAGTGGCTCTAAGTGACTCTAATTTAAGATGTGCAGGTTTGGCAGCAGCAGAAAGAAACAAGCATTGCAATGGCTGGTTGGTTTCATGGTGGTTTTTACAAAAAGTTCTTGTTGGGGAGTTGCTGGTCCATTCAGAATATAAAAAATGGCTGAAAGCAAAATATTTGTAGTCTTAAAAAGTGCAAATTTCCATAGCAGTCTCTGGCAGTGAAGGGATCTAGTCAGTAGCGGCTCGTGGAGGGAGTGCTGTGGGGCGGAGGAGGGGCAGGGTGGGGGGCAGTAAACTACGGCATACGGCTGAACAGAGTTAAGTAACTAAATAAATAAATAAAACGATTTACATAGCACGCGCTGCATTGCCAAATGCGATGCAGCGCGCGCAACAAAATTTGTTTTATTTATTTATTTAGTTACTTAACTCTGTTCGGCCGTATGCCGGTGTTTACTACACCCGCCCCGCCGCGCCCCACCGCCGAGCCGCTACTGGATCTAGTTTGTGTGTCAATGGTGCCCCTTGTGAAGGAACAGAATGCTGTCACTCTAAATCAACGTTGCCACTTGCTGAAGTAGGTCTGGCCCATTGCCTAATGCTGTATGCTGCAATTGGTGAAAGAAATATGTGAATGACGCAACAAAAGACTAATGGATGAAGATGTCTGTCAGAAAGCCCCTGTAAGTAAGTATATCATGCATACAATTTTAGTAAAATCAAAAGATCTTGGCTATCGCGAAACATAAAAAGAGCCTGAGCTGAACCTTAAGAACCCAAGAGACATTAACTGCTTGCCACTTTCTGGAAATATATACAGGCAATAGGGCTGTAGGTGCCTAAAGTATGTGTGAGGTTTAAGTGGACACCTACCCAAGAAAGCAACACAATCTTGTTTGGCCTAAGAGCAGAAGGGAACTGTGGTAAAAATATTTGTGGTGAAGAGAAGAATAGAATTCTTGTCCATAAAATAAATTCCATTAAAGCATCTGGGCAGTTTAGTACATCAGTAGGCAATCTTTTTGTCACCCAGATAAAGAAGAATTTCCATAAATTCCTGATTATCTTTTTGGTAAAACTGATTGAAAACTGATCTGAGCTTAACGAATCAGAAATTGTTAAACACTGTGTCCCTGATTCACAAAGGTAAATTTACACTTTTGCGCAAGTTTGTGATTGTTTTCTGTTCGCAAAGATACTTTATGAGTAGTATATTTACAACTGCGGATTCAATGTACATAAAAAGATAGGACAGTCCTATCTTTTTATGTGTGGAGGCTCCGCAGTTGTGAATATACTGCTCGAAAAACACCTTTGTGAATAGAAAGCAATCGTAAACGTACACAAAAGTGTAAATTTACCTTTGGGAACCAGGCCCAACAGGTCTAAAAATCTCGGTTCCTGCCCTCATTGCCATCACTGTCTTCGATACAATCACATAATTAAATGCAGTTCAGTCGTGCACCTCCATCAACAAGGGAAGAATTGATGAGATGTTTCATTTTATTGTAGTATGGGGTGATAGTGCAGGGGGTTTATACCGAATTATGTGGTTCATGCTTCTCTCTCTCTCTCTGTGCAGCCAATACCTTAGTCAATTATAAGGTGAGAAACAAAGAAAGAGGAAGGTCTAACGGCTAGGGCGCTCGACCTCGGACCTGCGGATCTGGGTTCGAGTCTCGGCAATGTCGCTAAAACATCCTGTGATTCTGGGCAAATCACTTAATCTCCCCGTGCCTGCCAAAAATGAATGGTTCCTTGTGTAACGTAAGTGGTGCTATGTAAAGCGCTTTGATACCTGATTGGATTCGGGTCAAGTTCGCGCTATATAAAACTCTGCAAAAAATAAATAAATAATGTTTGGAGGCCGTCTTTATCCCTCCTCACTTTAAGTGAACCAAAGTGGTGCATCACACCACCAAAGGGAGAGACACCAATGCTGGCCCTGAATTGTATTATCAGGCATGTCTGTTTATGGACTTTGTTTTCCGAGACATGCCTCAATGCGAAGGTCTCGAATACAAGTGACATGGAATTATTCCTTCATTTTCATGCCCATTACTGGGTCCCGGTAAATCTGAGGGTGAAGAAATATTAGGGGTTGCAAGTTTTGGAGGAATATCATTGGGGGGGCGTTGTGTCTGTGATGATTCCCTGCATGTTTCGTTCCTGTCATGTCCTCAGGGCACCAATAAGGACAGACACAGAGGGTTCTATTCAGGACACTTTATTTCACGACCTTACACCAGCATAGCCCTACGCTCAACTGCCTGGCTATTCCCTTTCACCGCCCCTTCCTGTCCCGGGCAGTACCTTCCTTACTCCACCCACTCTGCTCCGCCCACACAGCTACTAGACCACCTCATCTCTACATCTCCCCCTTTGTTAGCAAGAAATGAGTCACCAAGAGTTACATCTCTTCAATCAGCCGCTTGGGCTGGCGGATTGTTTGTCGTGGTCTAAGCGTGCGACCTTCAGACACTGCAGTGGTGCCGGCGCCGGGTATCTGTCCCAGGTGGCCGTCACCGTCGCTCTGTGCTTCGAACTGTCGAGTTCCTGACGGTGTCACTCGCGACTCAAGTGTCTCTTGTAGGCCTGGGCTGCACTTCTGAAAGTGGGACACATTTCTTGTTACGCGCCTGTTGTCTGACTCTGCTGTCAGCATGGTACCTTTTTGTCGGGTGACCGTTAGGGGTTCCGCCCTGAACTTGCTATCCGTCTTCTTGCACTGCTCCTGCTTAACGACCACGCAGTCTCCCTCGTGGAATGACAGGGACCGAGCACGTCTTCTGCCATCCGCGTATGCCTTCATGCTTTCTTTGCGAGCTTTGTCGGTGGCTTCCACTTCCCGATGGATGCGGCTGGGGGAAATGGGTCGTAGTGCTCCCTCCCAGGTGGGTATCCGTGTCCGGACTGGGCGTCCCAGCATGAGTGTGGCCGGGCATTTGCCTGTGGTGGCATGCGGTGTCGTCCGATATGCTCGGAGTACATCATTGAGGGCTGCTTGCGGGTCTCTCTTATCTAGAGCAGCCTGTTGGAATGTCTTTTTGAGAGTGGCCATGAATCTTTCCGCGGTGCCGTTGGCCTGCGGCCATAGTGGTGTTATCCGTCGGTGTCGCACGTTCATGAGCGTCAGGAAGTCACTGAACTCCCGGCCATTGAAAGGGGCCCATTGTCTGTTTTCACCTCAGTGGGTATGCCCCAAGCTGCAAAGACTTCATCCAGGATGGTAAGCGTGGCAGCCGCGTTGGTGGATGGGACGAACCGGGCGATGGGAAACCGCGAGTATTCATCTATTATAACTAACACGTACTTGCCCGACGGCATGGGGCCGTAGAAATCCATGGCCAGTTCTTGCCATACTCCTGGTGGCAGGGGCGTCATCTGAAGTGGAGCTGGCGGGTCTCCTTGCCTTACCACTTGGCACTGCAGACAGTCCTTCAGAGTGTGCTCTACCATTTTGTCTAGGAAGGGGAACCAGACACGTTCACGAAGTGCTCTTTTCGTCGTGACTACTCCTCGATGGCTTTCGTGTGCCAGGTTGACGACTCCCTGTCTCAGTTGCTGGGGTATCACGATTCGGTTGTCTCGCAACAGTAGGCCATCGGGCGTGACAGATAGTTCGTCGCACACATTCCGGAACGCTTGCCACTCCTGACGCTTTGTGCTGTCACCCCTCCCGTCCTCCGACTCTTCGTGCCGCCACCTGTTCGTTTGGACCCTTCGGATCACCTGTTGTAGCATGGTGTCTTGCTGGGTAGCGTCCAGGATGGCCTCTAGGGGGACCGCTGGTGGTCGCGCTTGGTCCACCACAAAGTGGATATACTCGTCGGCCATGGACGGTGTGAGACGCTGCGAGTCTTCCGGGTGGCGCGACATGTAGTCGGCCGGGTTGGCAGCCTTCCCTGGCTTGTGCACGATTGTGAACGTGTATTCCTGCAGACGGAGTCCCCACCTCTCGATGCGGGGTGGCATTTTGGACCGGGGGTTGCCATAGATGGTGACGAGCGCCTGGTGGTCTGTTACCATGGTGAAATGCTTCCCGTAGATGAACACGTGAAAGTGCTCACACGCCCACACCACCGCAAGGCTCTCCTTTTCTGGTTGGGAGTAGGCCTTCTCCGTGTCGGAGAGGCTCCGGCTGGCGTGCGCCACAATGTGGCGGTGGTCTGTGTCCTTGTCATATTGAGCCAGGATGGCTCCCAGCCCGACGGGGCTTGCGTCCACTGTTATTTCGGTCTTGCGATCCGGGCTGAAATAGGCCAGGCTTTCCACCGTGCCCACGGCTCTCTTTATGTGTTGGAATGCTTGCTCGCATTCGGGGGTCCACTCAAATGCCTGTCCCTGTTTGGTGAGAGTGCGAAGTGGGTGACTGATTGTGGCATAGTCCTTAATATATCTTGAACAGTAGCTCGCCATGCCGAGGAAGGACCGCACGTCACTGACGTCAAGTGGACTCTTGGTGCTGTTCAGAGTACTCACTTTGTCAGGGTCTGGTTGCATTCCGGCTCCTGAAAAGATGTGGCCAAAGAATTTCAGTTGCGACTGATGAAACTCGCATTTCTCCCTGTTGAGTGTGAGGTTGGCTTCCAGGAGAGCATGGCAAACCCTGTCTAAGGCCGTGTCGTGGATTTGGAGTGTTGCCCCGTAGACTAGGATGTCATCGCTGTAATTCAGCGTATTTGGGATGTGATGTATGGTTTGCCGGATGGCTTCTTGGAATATTTCCGCGGCTGATGAAATGCCAAAGTTCAGTCTCTTGTATCTGAACAACCCCAGATGTGTCGCAAATGTCGTGATATAGCGGGAACTCTCGTGTAGTTCCAGCTGATGGTAGCCTTTATTTAGGTCCAACTTAGAAAACACCCTCGCCCCATTGAGGGCGGCGATCATGTCACTTAAGTGGGGTCCTGGATGACGCTCTCTCTCAATGGCGGTGTTGGGCATTCTCATGTCCACACAGAGTCGTACTTTCCCTGGCGTTCCTTTCTTCGGTACTATCACGACTGGAGAAACCCACGGTGTGGCGCCCTCTGTCCGTTCGATGATGTCGGCGTCCAGCAGATCCTGTAGCTCATCCTCCACCGCTTGCTGGAGGTGGAACGGTACCTTCCGCGGGTGTTGGGCGACCGGGCGGACCTGGTCATTTATGTGGAGGCGGATCTGGCCCCTGTTCATTTTTCCGAGTCCGGAGAATAGCCGTGGGAACTTGTGAATGGTACAGGACAAATGGAGGGACAGGAGAGGCCGTTTTCCACTCACAAAGGAATGGGAGGTCCAATAGGAACAGGGGCCTACTTGAATAGGAGACATTACACTCACACAAGTGCTCTGTATACACGTTTTTAACTAAGGTAGGAAGCCATCTGAATAAAATTTACCTCAAATAGGCATTCCTTACCCTATTTTAATATCACTTATCTATATCTACATTCATTTGGCCCCATACCCGCACTTCATCTATACGGCAGTCGGATTGAAGATCTCCGCCAAAGAGCCCCTTTTTAGGGAGCCCGTCGGGCATTGCACCGCCGGCCCGACGAGGAGCAGCCCAAATGATGAAGCATGACACCTGCAAGGGTGTGTGAGGGCATTTATATCCGACATAAGGATTTTCCACACTGACTGTACGGTGTGTTTTATCCTCCTAAAGCCTCTTGCGTTTACACTACTCTGTCTCCTTCTTCTCTGAGGAACTATAGGAACATTTTTTGCTATTATTAACTTGTGAATGGTGTCATTGTCACTGTTGACACGGTACAGGATCTCCACCAGCTTCAACCGTTCAGCAGTTGGGAGACTGAGGAGACAGTCTGCTTCCGGTCCCTCGATGACGTGAATCACGGCCGGAATAGATGTTGTTTGATGCCTCAGTGTCGTTGAAAACTTCCCAAGGCAAGGGAGCGGCTTCCTGGACATCCAGGTGTAGACACGCACTTGTGCGGGACTGAGCCGAGGCCGAGGGTTCATCTTTTTGAATTCTGTCACTGGGATGTAGTTGAGGGATGCCCCACTGTCCATCACAAACTTTGTGGGATGTGTGCCAACGCTGATGTCCAGCCTAGGGTATTTTTTTAGTTGGTCTGGATCGGCGATCATGTTAGCATATTCAACGGAGTACTCATGTTCGCTTGAAGGTGATTCGGAGTCTCTGGATGGTGATCGTCTAGACCACCGTGAGGACCGCGACTCCCTGCTGGACTGGGAGGACTTGGAGGAGGACTTCCGGCGGTCTCGTACCGCACGCGCGTGATGTCGGCGCGTCTCGCCTCTTGGTGACCTCGTGGAGGCTTTTTCCTTCTCCCGGCGGTAGTCCCCGCATATTGTCTCAAAATGATTGTTGCGACCACACTTGTGGCATTTCTGTCCCAGGGCTGGGCACGTCCCGATGTGTGGGAAGTCGTATCCACAACGGTAACATCTTCTCAATGGCGCCTTCTTCCCATAGTCCTGACGCCTGCTTCTCTTCCCCGAGTCAGGCCGCCGATGGCCAGGGTGACGGTGATGTCTCGATGGCGGCCGAGCTTGTCGTTCCCGTTCTTTCGACCCCCGGCGAGGGCGGTCAGTGCGCACTTGACAGACTACCTCCTTGCGATCCACGCGTCCTGCCTCCATGGTCTTGGCTTGTTCTTCAGTCTGATCATGGAGCCTTGTGATCTCTTCTATTTCATCCAATGTGTGACTTTTTTTTAGTAGTTTTCTGCGTAGTGTCTCTGACTGGCAGCCGTCGATCACCCGCAGGCGTATGGCATCGTCCGTCGAGAACTTGTCGAATTCACAATGGCGCGCCAGTCGCCGCAACCTTGTAATGTATGAGCCCATGACCTCATCCTTTTCTTGTCGCGCTCTTTGGAACACGTAACGTTTGTAATCTACGTTCTTCTTGTGCACAAACTTCCGATCCAGGGCTGCACGCACATCTGCATACGTTCCCGCGTCGGCGGCGGGAAGTTCCTTTATCATCTTGCTGACGTCCTTGCCCACGAGGTTCCGAAGTGCGATCATTTGATCCTCATCCCCCATCACCTTCGAGCCCTTGTTGTAGTCCTCAAAGTCTTCAATCCACTCTTCCCAGCGAGGGCCCATGCTGCTCCCAACCACGAGCGCTAAGGGTTCTGGGGGACGCAGGTGCGACAACCCCATGATGATCGGCTTCGCATCCTGGCGCGCTGGAGAATGAGCAGGGGATCCATGGTTCGACATCGTGGTGCACGTGTGATGTGCGCAGCGTCAGCGCAAGGACAGTCCTTGGGAATCCTCCAGGGATCGGGTGCGTCTGTGTTAGGTCGTTGCCCGCCTTCTTTGTTTTTTTTTTTTTTTTTTTTTTTATTTGCTTGTGCTTGTTTAAATTTCAGCGTTGCCTGACTTCAAAATGGCCGCCCGGGTCTATTTGCATGGGGCGTCTGGAAATCCGCCTGACTCCAAGATGGCCGCCGGCTGGATAACGCGCGTAGATATCACACGTGGTGCTGGGCTCTCACTCCATTCATTTCAGGACTGCGCGCTGCTCAGGCGGCCCCTCTCATCATCCGCTTCACTCACGGTTCTGCAGCAGGTAGGCGGACGGGGGGTCTTTGTGCTCGCTGAAGTCTTCGCGCTCACTGCTCCGATCTGTCCTGGTGACGCGCGTGTCAGCGTCGTCGCTTCCTTTCTTGCCGTTCCTGGTGCCGGCCCTTTCCTCATGCAGGGCGCGTCTCGCGATCTTGCTCTTTCGGTCGTGGGGCTTTCACACGCTCCGGGTGTGTCGCGAGTGACGGCGCTTTCGCTGGTCTCTTCGTGACCAGTCCTTCGCCGGTCTCGTTAGTGTGCTGGTGTTCCGGGGAGAGCAGCTAGCTCGATCCCACCCTCGTCGCCAGCTGTCATGTCCTCAGGGCACCAATAAGGACAGACACAGAGGGTTCTATTCAGGACACTTTATTTCACGACCTTACACCAGCATAGCCCTACGCTCAACTGCCTGGCTATTCCCTTTCACCGCCCCTTCCTGTCCCGGGCAGTACCTTCCTTACTCCACCCACTCTGCTCCGCCCACACAGCTACTAGACCACCTCATCTCTACAGTTCCTTTCTTTCAAAAGGAGATTATGGCGGTTTTCTATAACTGAGACCTGTGAGAAAACCAAAAGCTTGTCATTTCTATAGACCCATTAACTCCCATTGCCTGGTCCATCAGAATATACGGGTCACTTGTAATAAAGGCCCAGGTTTAGAGTCTTATACACAACTCCATGTCAAAACCAGGCAATCTGGCGAAGATTTATAAGGACAAAAAGAAGCCTTAAGGTAAGAAAATCTAAAAGAGTCCAAGGACTAATGCCACCTATTTTAATATAGAGAGATCCAAAGATGTACTGGTGTACAGGAAAATTACAGTCACAGAGTGATATTAGAAACTCATTAAGACGATGTTCATTTATTTGTTTATGAAGATGCCTTCTAGAGCACTCTTGTCATCTTTTGGCCAAATCAGAGAACTATGGTGGAACCAAATAATTACAGTGTGAGGTCAGTTAAAAGCAAGGTCGAACAGTTCCATTTTCAGACTTTTCTCATACATCGAGAGTGGGTTGTCCATCTAAATCCCCTTATAACACAAGTCCAAGATCATCAGCTGTGTCTAGGGCACCTACACCCATCGCTCCCCAAAAACTCAAAACGCCGGGTAACGGGGATCCACAAAGCAAATACGAAGTAAACATCCAGACAGCCATGGATCTGGGATCTTCTCTACTGACTTTGTCTAGAATGCGGAACTGCAATAAATGTGACGCTTTCGGGGTGTTTGGATTGCGCCAGATTGGTGCAATGCGACAGCATGGCATCATTAGCCCGCATGTGCCAAAGTGTGCACTTTTGGCCATCTTTACTAAACATTCACGACAATTCCCTAAGAAATTAAAGACATTTTGAAAGAATACTTTTTTCCCACCATGTCAGTGACAGCGTTTTCCTCGGCACTATCTTTTAACTTCTGGGAAACATGAAATGTTTACATTCCTGATTTAGAATTGCAATCCCAAGAGACTGAAAATTTGGAAGCTGGAGTACGATTCACTTGTGTACTTTTTTGGTGTGCATATGCTCTCCATCAAAGTCCTATTTTCATATTTGTTTTTGTTTTCTGAAACGTCAGTGGCTGATCTTCTTGTTGAACCTTCTAAGATGGCATGTTATCTCAGTAATGAACTTCAAAATGTTGGCGCATTGAGATCTCATTAGTTTATATATTTAATTTCACTAATTCACTTGAGGACCAAACATACAAATAAATTCATGGGTTATTTATCAAAATCTCAGAATTACTTATCTAGTCACTAACCATATGTAACCTTGCATCCTCAACGTGTTGTAACAAGCTCCCCTTTGTCACTAGTGTCTCTTTAAATCTCGACAAGATTTAAGAGTTAAAATATTGTTTCATTAAACAAAAAACGTTAAAATGCAATAATGTCTCTATATTTTATATTAGAGATATGTTTAACGAGTGTCTATTCTGGAATCCTAGTGCATTTTCAAAAATAGAAGACAGTCGACAGCAGATTTGCAAGCCCAGCATGCATGCAGCTGTGACTTCTTTGTGCTTTTTTTAAATTTGTATTTGAATTTCCACGTGTGGTGGAATTAGGAGGATAGGTCTTTCAAAGCCTGCAGTCCACTGCAAACCATTCTTCCTGCCAGGTCAGCATCGTCCAGTGAATGCTGAGGCTCAATGCATGTGCACAGCTCCATGTGTGATCACCTGCCTTATGCCTCTGCAGGAACAGTTGGCTTCCAAAGGAGTAAGCATAATAGTGGACAGATAACCTGAGGTCTTTCAGGCACTTAGGAAAGATGATTTGTTTTGCACAGATTTGCATAATTATCTTTGGTCAAACACCAAATGCATCTCTTCAATTAAGCACCATCCCTTCTAACTTTCTCACTGGAAGCTTTTACATATATTGTACATTTTTTACCCATTAGAGATTCTTGTGTACCTAATTATATTACACTTGCCATTCTTTTCAGATCAATGGCATCCTGAATAAAGAAACATTGTTTTGAGAGAAAATGGCATGAATGCTAGTTGTGAGATTCTTGATTATATTAATTTGGGGAAGATTCCACAAATGCGTAATCTAATAGCTTGCTATGCCAAAACATAGGTTTAATCCAATTTAAAACTTGGCAGAACTATCTCAATGTAGCGAGTTTATCTGTAGAGAAATGCATTTTAAGTGTTTAAAAAGCAGCAAACCAACATTAAAGTCTGACAACGAAACAATACAATTAATGGACCCAATAATTTAAGTTTCAGGCTGCTGCACCGGTTAACAATTTTACTTTCTGATTTATGCTTAATTCAAATCCACCAGTGGGGCAAGACTGACCATTAAGACCCGTGAGGTCCTCACAAAGCCTTGAGCTCTTGAACTCTTCATATCTCTGGGATCACTTTGGAGCCTTTTCCCATAATCAAGGTTTTTATTTATGGGGCTTGAAGTCCTTCAGCAGGGAACAGCTGAGTTCTGTAGCTGTTCGCTGCACCAGGGGGGCAGATCCCTTCATCGTGATGTACGGCATAAGCCTTTTTCTTTGCAGTAAAAAGCTCAAAGTAGGACAAATCTGGAAGTCTTGAGCACTGAGATCATGACTTGCACAGGCAGCCTTTCACCTTGTCTCTATCCTACAGAGGTTGAAAAATTATCAAGTCCATATTTATTGCTATGGGGATCCCAAATGAGTTATCAGGGTGCTGCACTGCACTGCACACAGACACTTGGGCTTCGGTGAATGTGAACTCAAGCAAGGAGAGAACTGCAAGGTTTTCAGTACAGAATAGGCTTAAACAAGGTTGTGCGCTGGCATCATTGCTACCCTCACTTTTCACTTTTCAAGGATGAATTTCCTGCCTTCCCTTGGGCTGTTTTACAGAAAATGCCCGGGGGGCACAAACGGGTATGCGTGCCTGCTTTGTGCGCTCTTGGGGCACTTTGGCATTACAGAAGGTGCTGCAGACGCTTGTACGGCCCCTTCTGTAATACAGATAACGCAGGTGCTACATTGCGTCAGCGCTATCTCAAGAGGATATTCCCTCATTTATATGAAGGTGTGGCCCCAATCAAATGAGCAAATCAATTTGCCTCTGCGCCCGTACCGTATTATAGACGCAGGCATAGAGGCAAACATGTCTTTAGGAGGCGCACTGAAAGTGTGCCACAAAAAGGAGGCGTACTTTCAGTGCACCTCTTAAAGGCAGCGTTCTGGAGGGGAGAAAGGGGGCATCATGGACCCACTAGACATCCCCTTACAGGCGAAGCACTCACTCACTGCATGTGCCTGCAAGGGTCTGTCACTTCCCTCTTTAAATTGTAGGGTGGTTGGCACCTGCACTATGAAGCAATAATAGCAGCTTTGAAGCAGCCGCTCTGTATCTCACTTGACTGTGCTGGGGGCAGCGCATTCACAGTAATATGGTGCACTTTCCCAGTTTGCACACTGTAATATGGTGCACGTCTATTTAAAGGTGTGCTGTGGAGCAAACAGGAAAAGGGCATGTATATGTAGTGCGCCCTCTGAAAAGAAAGTGCTTTGGGGAATTCACCGACTTCCTAAATAGATCACACTTCATCACATTATTCAATGCAGACAATTTAGATGTGCTTGAGAAGTTGCTGCCGCTAGATCTTATAGTACACTCCATACATTGGTCATTCATTGTATGTCAGAATATCATATACAAAAATATTGTGGGTGTATGTTTTGCATTATCAACTGCAATAGTAAATAGTAAATTGTATTTAGGATACAATATTTATTCTGAGAATGATATTCTGGTACCATATCTGGCCATTAATATAAATGAAATTCAGTCGATGCAACTAGGCAGAAAAAAGTATACCTTTACTTGCAGGATTAATGATGTAAAGTTGCAGACTGCAACTTCATGTACATTTTCTAGAAGTTGTTTTCAATAATAAATTGTTCTTTAACAATCACAAACAACGTTTTTTTTAGGAGAATGATTGTCATGTCATGATTGGGCCACCTAAATCAACACAATGTTGGTGAGGGAGTTTACACTGAGACCACTACTAAAGGGCTAGGGGCCAAGGTGGTACTAACTGTTACAGATTCTCAGGAGTCATCATGCAGACACCACCATACTTCAGAAAATTTGAGTGCATTGAAAAAAAACCTTTATCGGCCTACAGGCATCAAAGTTGAAGATCTGAGATGCATCGAGGTGGCACCACGCTCACTAGGCTTGCAAAATGAGGTTACACCTATAAATGCTATTGGTTTATTAACTAGTGAAGATAATTGCCTAATCACTGCCAGCAGTCTGAAGGACTTATACAGATGAGACAGAAGGCATATCGCTGTTGGTCAAATACATCATTATTTGAATGTGACACAATTCTCCAGGGTAACATCATCTATATGAATGTGAAGCATTTGATGCAAATGGCCTTTGAGATATCAGTTGCTACTCATAAGTGTTGCATTGCCCATAAGATGCCTTGCGTGCAGTGTAATAGGATTAAGGAGTCTCCAGGGGTAGCCTCATATTTCCAAAATATACCAAGATTCAATTTCCTGTAAAAGCAGTTGCTGTTACTGTAAGAGGTACCCTTAAATTGAAGTATTCTATGTGGAGCCATGTCTCAGTCTGCCTATAACTGCCACTATCATCTGCCTCATGAAATAGCTCACTTTGTGCCAGTGGCGTAGCTAGGCACTGTGGCGCCCCTGGCGGTCCCTGCGATAAGACACTGTTTGCGATTCTCAATGGGGTCGCAAATTGCATGCCTCATGAATATTAATGAGGCACTCACAATTTGCGACCCCATTGAGAATGGCTGGCCCTCCCAGGTATTGTGGCCTGCTGGGCTCAGCAGACCTTCATGTCTGGGACTGCTTTTAAATAAAGCAGTTTTTTCATAAATGCAGCCCCTTTTCCTTAAAGGAAAACGGAATGCATTTTTTTTTTTAAAAATGAAACGTTTTTGTTTCATTTTTTAAGGGCAGCTAGTGCTTGCCCCTAAAAAATATTTTCCCCTGCATTTGCAGAGGGGAAGGGCTGCCCTGGGGACCCCTTTCCATTTGCGACTGCATTACCACCCTCTTGAAGAGGGCGGTAAATTGTGAGTGTTGTGCGACCACAATTGCATACATAGGGCTGCAAGTCGCAATTAGGAAGGGACGCCCTTGGAACGCCCCTTCCTAATTGCGAGTCGCTAAACACTATTTTGCGAGGCACAATTTTTTGCGACTCGCAAAATAGTGTAAGTACATGGTAAAAGGGGATTTGGCATGCGCAAACAGGTCGCAAACCTGTTTGCGCATGCAAAAATCCCATCGTGCATCTGGCCCTCAGACTGCTATCAAGGGTTTCCAGTCGATCAGGCCATAGATGGCAGTGATAGACTATCTCAACCACTAACTCCCAGTGGCATAGAATAGGTCTCTGCAGCCCCTGCAGTGTGGTGGCCCCCAAGCTGGAGGGGGCCCCCTCAGCATAGTGCCCTGGCCTGAGAGCTCCTGACTGAGGCCGGAGGGGGGCCCCTCCATGTAGTTTGCAGGGGGCCCCTCAAGTTTCATTACACTAGTGCTCTCTCCAACAATGTCCAGTTCACTCCAAGTTCATCAATCAGCTGGTTCTACAGGAGGTCACCTGGTCTGACCCGTGAGAATCACTTCCAGTCCTTCAGAGTACATAGGTAGCCATACTTTCCTCAGGCAGGCAGACAGCCTTTTTCTTTTCGATAGTAAACTGTCCTTTGAAGGCCAGATTACCCACATTACTTCCTCCATCGTCTTTTTATTACAACTGCGCAGGAAACTTCTTCCTGTCATCCCATAGGAACTGCAGAAAACAGCTGTGTCTGCTCTCATTGTCTCTAAATTGAACTACTGCAATGCATTTTTAAATTAACATTCAGAAAAGATTTTTAAACAGGCTACAGACTTTACAGAATGCAGCGGCCTATCTGCTTTTTGGCATACCAAAACACAAATCCATGTCACAAGCCTTGGCACTGCTTCACTGGCTTCCTATCAAGAAGCGCATTGACTTCAATGCACTTTGTATTGCCTTCAAGTCTTTGCACAATCTAGGGCCTAAATATCTCAAATGACAGTTTCAGCGTTATACTCCAGTCAGACCTCTTCTATCAGCTTCTGCTTCCAATCTAGTGATTCCCAAATTCAAGAGGTCAACCTGGGGTGGCAGGAGTTTTGTGACCTGCACAGCCAGGTTGTAGAATTCCATGCCCTCAATCTTAAAATCAAGATTGATCTGCTGGCCTTCAGAAAGGCATTAAAACCATGGCTTTTTAATCAATAGACTCAAAACTTGGGCTTATCCTCTACTCCATCTGGTAGGCTTTCTCTGTTTTTGGCTAGTACCTAGACATCTCAGGGTATTAGAGCGCTTTGTAAATTCTTTATTCATTTCATTATAAATTCTTTTTTCTTTTCATTTCTTGGGAGAACTGTTCACATGCCTCTTCTTTTGATCTGAAACAAGTCCAGTTGCTCTAGATCTCTTACCAGGAGTAGTCATATTAAATTGACAAATATCCCCTGGCAAATCATCTCAGGAAAGATCTAAACAGATGACCCAAGCTTCTGGGCAGAGACTGGTAATAGAGATGTTCTAAAGGCACATGTGACACTATAGCAGTGCATACCATGAACATACTACTCTGGAATAGTCCTGCCAGTTCTTTGTAAGCACCATTTGTTCTCCATGTCCACTCCCCTCCCCTATAATAAAAGTTAAGTAGCCAGCTATTACTCCACCTGCAATCTACACAGCTACTGTTCTTACCCAGAAAGGCACTTCACACCTGTTCCCAGAGCTAATTCCTGCCACTAAAGGATGGAGAGTCTTGCACAACTGTCTTAATTACTGTCCACACATTCAGGCAGAGGTGAACACAATTTTATAAAAAACATTTTTGGAGTATATATAGCAATACTGAGAGAAAAAGAAATGTCTCTGATGAGCAGGTCATCCTTGTAGTAAAACTCGTGTTATAACATTACAAAAACCTCTATTGCAGCTTTCTTTCACCCTGAATGGAATATGGAAGGAAGTTATACTAGGAAGTGGCAAACTCTTTCAGTGCATTAGGGGGAGGCACACAACAAGGAAATATAAAAGCATAGGCAAGATGAGGTGAGGGGGTAAAGGAGATGTTCTCCAGTATTCAGCTGGTACAATTTCTTCCTAGAGGGAATGCACCCCCACCTCCTATGTGGACTGCCTCGATCCAAAAACACTAATGTGGTACCAGTTAAGATTTTAAACCCCACTCTGGCTCTCTCTGTTCCTCTCTGTGTCTCTCTCATGTAATGTAAATCTACAATCACTCACCCATATGTATCTTACACATACGCCTACATTGTTGAGTACACATCACATACATACCCCTTACAAACATCCTCACACATATCTTAGAAATACCTAGATCTTTTGAATATATTCCTTTTATTTCTCCTTTTTTCATTCAGCCACTCTTTTGAGTAAATTGGTTCTCTTCAGCTGGGGCAGGAGTCATTGCAAGTTCATCAGGGAAACACACATGATATCTCTCGCGATTCAGCCCAATCACAGCCACAGGCATGTCCTAATGCTAGCACTGTCACTTTCACACTATAGCAGGTTGCTATCACGTGATTTATTAAATTCTAACTCTATATTTTACAATGTGTTTGTTAATGTTTTATATTTATCAGATCTGACTTTGACCTTTATGTTGTTATCTATTGATGTACTCTTATCTTTTTTTATTTCCTTTTGAAGACCCTTTGTTTATTGTCCAAAGCACCAGGTGCCACAGTACCGACTTCTGTTGCAGGCACTGCACCAACACCAGGACTGGCATCACACAGTACATGGATGCTAAAGACCAGTAAGTGAAATGTCTGCTCCTTAGGCTATGTGTCTAACCTCTTTATTTGTTACTAGCAGGGTAGCTGTAAGTCTTTTGTCACACATCCTTGGTTGCACCCTGTTTAATATGTAATGCAATTGTTGAATACATTAAATTGTCATTACACTTCTGCAATATAAGGAAAGCACTATCAGATATCTGTTAGACCTTGTCTTTCCTTCCAGGAGACTAATCTGTATTGGTCTCAAAATGAGTATTGAAACCATCTAAATAGCACTATCTTGTATAATTTAGGATGGCTTATTACCTCATTGCATCTTTGTCTCCTGTAAGGTTCTGTCCTACAAGAGGCCCTGGTGTCTGTCTTGTGAACATCAACACTGATGACATCAGGAGATATCCTGGCAGTAGCTTTTAGCCCTCTACAGTCCAATGGTCAGGTAAATCTAGGAACCTCTGATCGTAACCTCTGCATCTCGTCTGTAGTTCATTAAATAGTTTTCTTGTCAAAAACAAAATTATTTAAATTGCTAAAAGTCTTTTTATTGGTGTTGATAATTTTCCTTTCTTATATCTCTAATGAGCCCAGCATTTGTGGTCCTGATTAATTTTATAGATTGCCATTATACATTGCCCATAATTCACTGGATCAGAAGATAACTTGGCAATACCAACTACAAGAACACAGGTGCAGCAGCTGACCTCATAGGGTTGTCCAGAAATCAAATTTCTGTGACTTGAGTTGGTTAGTTGACATTTCAAGATACATCACCAAGCATGGATGAATGCTTAGTTTGTTTATGCCTAAATGGTACAAACGTTATTAATTTTTAGCAGCACTTTATACACAATACTGAATTTGAGGTGCTTCAATTGTTTACATCCTTTTCTTCCAGGTATTGGGACACTGCACTCGACAGTGATGCTGATCCATCTAGAATCCGAGGATGAAGAGCAATGCAAGGAGAGAATCCAATCCTTCTCCAAGGCACTGTCTCAATGGCCAAGACTTCTCAGGAAGAAGAGGAAGAAGAGGGAGCAGGAGGAGCAGGAGCTGATCGAGGAGGAGGAAAAGGAAAAGTTGGAGGACATTGTTCCTCTTAGATAGACCATCTCAAAGAAGACCAATTCAAAGCAGTTTTTCTACAAAATGACTACTGAAGATTGCCACTCCCCCCCATTAGCTAAGTATCCACAAATGCTTGTTCCACCAATGCAATACTCATCTTCACATAGCCTTCAAGTAGCAGGTACCTCTGTACAATCTCTTACACACTACTCCATGAGGGTGCATCTCAAGTCTTCTCACATTCACCTGAGGAAGGGAACAGGTACCCCACATTCATCATTCCCCCCCCAATAACCACCTAAGTGGTGCCCCTCTCTCGTGATGGTCAACCTATTGGCCATGAAAGAGGGCCAGACATACAGAGTGGGCTGGAATGCTCTAATGCTGCTCTCTGGGAGGTTCCTGTTTTTCCAAAAACAGTCTTATGGGCAAATCTTGTAATATAATCAAGAAAGACTTTGATGTTTAAACTTTGGAAAGTTTGTATACATCAGAAAAAAGAATGCAAAATCCTATTTTGGGAAAAACCTAAACTGTCAGTGGGTGTGGGAAAATGAAATAAAATGGAGTCTTAATGGAGAGGGATAATCAAAGCATGGCGGTGTTGGTCAAATAAAAAACACACAATAAAAAACATAAAAGTCTTCATACAAAAGGGACCAGAAACAAATGTCCTGAAAGAGTCAAACACCAATCTGACACTGTCCAAAACAATAATAAGGTCATACCCTCAAGCTACATGGGTGTCTGAGTCATGTTCCTGTCTTGGAGACAAATGTTTCGGGCCATCCTCATTCTCGTTCTTCACTGCAAAATCCTCCGATGTGGATGTTACATGACAAGCCATGGCAGGACCAGACACCCCACAGTAAGAAAGGAAACACAGAGGTAGCAAGGAAAACATGGATGGCAGACGCACTGGGAGATGGGACAGCAAGAGATGGGGTGGTTGGGAGAGGCAGATGTGATGTTGGACCTGCTCTCAATGAGGTTAGGATGCCACATAAAGTGTGGACGTCTTTTGTAGTATTCAGACCTCTCCAACAAGCACCAGATATTCTGAGAGATCGCTCCCTGAGCTTCTCCTATTAGCCTCAGGATCTCCTTGAGAGCAGCGAAGGACTTTCATTCTGTGGGAAGGGATGGGGCTTTACAGAAGGATTGTGGAATGTTGGGGGCTGAAGTGTGCTTTGACTGCTGGTGCTGTTGTACACAGGCACTGAGCAGAGGTGATGATGCCAATGCATGTAGTTCAGCAGGAGAGGGTAGGGCATTAAGGAGGAGGTAGGTGCAGGCCCAGAGGGTAGTGGGGCCTGCTTTTCAGACACTCCTGTATGGTCTTGCTCAAGGCCAGGAGGAGTCCACATATCTGTCTTCTTCTGACTGGTGGTGTCCACATCCCCCCAATTATCCTTTCAGCATCTGCCTGGAGTCTTTTGATGAGAGATCTTGTTTTTCTCTGCGTAGGTGCACATCCTCTGCTGGTGTGGGCTTTCTCCTACTTGCTGGTCGTGATGTCAAGCTGTTGTGCCTACCTCACAGTCAAGGATCTTCATTGTTTCCCTGAGTCCTGCTGTGGTGTCCCTTGACAGCCCAATCTGCTGAAAAGGAATATGGAAAAAACTGAAATGTTGAGCTTTTTCCCCAACTACAAAAAATAGCATTGTGAAGCATTTACCAAACATGCAGCAAGCCAATGTTTATATAAAACGTTTTAAGAACATCCAAATAGCAAGGAATGGTGATTCCCTAAACTTATTTGTAATCATGCATTTAAAGGAAGAGATAGGATTGATCAAATTTGGTTGGTTTTGGTTTTGCATAAACCTGTCTTTAACATGTTTTGGAAAATCTACAACACATTTCCTACCCTATATCAGTCAATCAATCAATCAGGGTTTTGTAAAGTGCACTACTCACTCATGAGGGTCTCAAGGCGCTGATGGGGGTGGGGGGTCAGCAGATCCGTTCAGCCGAAGAGCCAGGTCTTGAGAGCCTTCCTGAAGGTGTTCAGGGAGAGGGCGTGCCTGATGTCTGCCAGGAGTTGTGGTGTCTCTGCATCATATTTTAGTGCACCTCAATTATATACTTAAGTTGGAATGTCATTTTGTGCCTGTCAGTATCTTCCATGTATTATCTGCAATAGAATGTCTGGGCCAAGCTTGGTATTGTTCTACAGTTTAAGGATATTTCCATTGTAGTCATATTCCAAGATGATATTCTGGTGCATACTGTTTCAAAAGAAGAACATAATGTCGTACTTGAACATGTACTTACTATCTTACAAGAGAATCATTTTACAGTGAGAGATGACAAATGCATATTTTCGGTAAATGAAATTGAATACTTAGGACACGTTCTTTCCAAAGATGGTGTCAAACCTAAGCCTAGCATTGTGGATGGCATTGTCAATGCTCCTCATCTAATTGATAAAGACCAACTTCGGTCGCTCATTGGGCTTTGTGAATTTTATTCCAAATTCATAAAGAATTTCGCAAGTCTCACTGAATGTTTCAGAAGTGTTTTAAAGAAAAACTCTGATTTTATTTGGACAGCCACTTGTCAAGATCACTTTCAAAGCATTAAAGAAAGTATTCTTTCTGCTCCCGCCCTTCAAGCATACACAGAAGGGCGAGATATATTTATTACAGTAGATGCCAGTTCTTAGGGCATGGATGCTGTATTATCACAAATGGCAGGTAACAATGAACTTACAATTGGATTTGCTTCAAGACGCTTGAGAGATGTCGAACTGAGATATTCAGTTATTGAGAAAGAAATGCTTGCTTGTGTTTGGGGAATTGAGAAATTCAGACCATACTTGTGGGGAAGAAAATTTTGTCTGAGGACCGATCACAAACCATTGGTTGACATACTATCTGGCAACAAAATTAAAAAAGCTACAGCTAGGTTAGCCAGGTTAGCCACCAAACTTTTAGAATTCAATTTCACAGTTCAATACACAGCTGGAAGTAAAAACATCAAAGCTGACTTTTTGTCCAGACATCCTGTACATGAGGAGAAGTTTTCTGAACTAGAAGATGATATTGAAGAATGCATTATCGTGAGCATTGATGGTACTGTAATTTGTCATGATATGGCTGAATGGTGTAAAGCATTTGAGAATGATTTACTACTAAAACAGGTTATGAATTTTGCAGTAAAAGGTTGGCCTAAAGAAAGATCCATTGAGCCTGACTTACAACCATTCTGTAAGATTGCACATGAATTATCTTTTGAAGGTAAACTTCTAGTTAGAGAAGGCAAATTAATTCCTCCTTCTTGTTTTCGTCAAAGTATACTAGAAACTGCGCATTCAGGGCACTTAGGCATGACTGCCACCAAGCACAGGATATGTAATGATTTTTGGTGGCCTTCTGTAGATCGCGATGTGGAAGTACTTGTTAACAATTGTACTCAATGTTTATACAGTGACAAACATTTGGTTACGAATTCACCATCTCCCAAACCCTCAATTTCTCCAACAAAGTATGGCAAAAGGTTGCGATAGATTTTCTTGGACCCTTGCACGTTCTCCCCAATTGTATGACATACTTTATAGTTCTAATTGATCACTTATCCAGGTGGGTGGAGGTCAAGGGTGTTTCTGAACCAAACACAAAATCTGTCATTCGTTTTCTCCAAGATGTATTCAGCAGAGAAGGTACCCCTGAGGAATTACTCACAGATAATGGGGTTCAATTTACTTCGCAACTTATGTAAGAGTTTTTAAGAAAAATGGGTATTAAACATTCACGCACACCTTTGTACTTTCCTCAAGGTAATGGCCAAGTGGAAAGATTCAACAGGGTTCTAGTTGAATGTGTTCAAAGTGCTATAAAAGCAAAAGTTGACTGTGAGACTGCCATCAGCGATGTAGTTTGGGCTTATAGGACCACGCCTCATTCAGTCTCGGGTTTTGTGCCATTTGAATTGATGAGAGGGAGAAAGGTAGTATCCACCCTCAATCCGTTTTGGAAATTGAATTGTTTGGATTATGAAAGCAATGTTACAAAAAATTATTTGATTGCTAAAAATCGCAGTGATCAAGCCAGTCTTAGCAGGTGTAACAAATTCACTATTCCTGTGCCAAAAAAAATAGTCAAATTTGCTGTTGGGGATTTGGTCCGTGTCAAAGATCCTTTGATGCTACAAAAAGGCAAATCAAAGTTCAGGGATCCTGCATGTATAGTTATAATCAAAGGTAACAGTTCCAAATTGGACAATGGTCAGTGGTGGAATTTTGCGCGCCTGGTCAGATCCAATTCTGGTCACGTTCCAGCTGCTAATGATAATCTGAGTTTTCCTGTTGTCAGAAGGAGTTCAAGATTTAGGAGGACTCCTAGTAGATACATTCAGTAAACATTTATCTTTCATTTTTGTTATTGTGTTATTTTCTGTTTCTGTTAAAAGGAGGGAGATATGTGGTGTCTGTGCATCATATTTTAGTGCACCTCATTTATATACTTAAGTTGGAATGTCATTTTGTGCCTGTCAGTATATTCCATGTATTATCTGCAATAGAATGCCTGGGCCAAGCTTGGTATTGTTCTACAGTCAGTTGGAGCAACCACCTTGAGCCCTCTATACCTGTGTACCTGTGTATCCTGATATCTTCAATAAACCAGCATAAGGATTGAAGACTCCTGGTCTATCTTTGACAGTTCAACTTCCTAGAGAAGAGAACACACTCATTCCATGTTTTGGCTGCAATGTGGGAGAATGATCTTCCGCCTGCTCTGGCTCTGTGGATGCGCGGGGTTTTAGCCATTGCGAGGTTGGAGGATTGAAGTTTCCTCTTGGGTACGTGGAAGTTGATTCTGTCGTTGAGGTATTCGGGCCTGGTGTCGTGCAGGCATTTGTAGGCATGGGTGAGGATTTTGAAGGTGACTCTTTTCTTCACGGGAAGCCAGTGGAGCCTTCGTAGGTGTTGGATGATGTGCTCGTGCCAGGGGGTGCCGAGGATGAGTCTGGCGGCGGTGTTCTGTATCGTCTGGAGTTTGCTGAGTAAGGACTTGTTTATGACGGCATAGAGCGCATTTCCATAGTCAAGTCTGCTGGTGATGAGTGCGTGGGTGCCTGTCTTTCTTGACTCAGGGGGATCCACTTGAAAGCCTTGCGGAGTATTCTGAGGGTGTTGAAGCAGCTGGAGGTGATGGTGTTGACCTGTCGGTTCATGGTGAGGGATGAGTCGAGTATGATGCTGAGGTTTTTGGCATGGTCCGAGGGGGTCGGTGGGCTTCTGCGGGCAGAAGGCCACCAGGTGTTGTCCCATGCAGAGGGAGTGGCTCCAAGGATGAGGACTTATGTCTTGTTGGCGTTGAGCTTAAGGCAGCTGTTGGTCATCCAAATTGCTACTTCCTGCATCCCTTTCTGGAAGTTGAGTCTGGCGGTGGCAAGGTCTTTGGTGAGGGAGAGGATGAGCTGGGTGTCGTCGGAGTAGGATACAATGTTGAAGCCGGACGATGGCTGCGAGGGGGGCCATGTAGACGTTGAAGAGGGTTGGGCTTAGTGACGACCGCTGTGGGACTCTGCTTGTGATATTCATGGGGTTGGAAAGGAAGGGTGGCAGTCTGATTCTTTGAGTTCTTCCGGTCAGGAATGATCGGATCCAGTCTAGGGCTGTTCCTTGTATGCCGACGTTGTGTAGTCTGGCGATGAGTGTATGGTGGGAGACGGTGTTGAAGGCTGCTGATAGGTCGAATAGGATGAGAGCTGCGGAGTGTCCTTGGCCCAGGAGGGTGCGGATGTCATCCGTGGCGGCAAGTAGGGCGGTCTCGGTGCTGTGGTTGCTCCGGAATCTGGATTGGGACGGGTCAAGGACAGCGTTGTCTTCGATGAATCGTGTCAGTTCCCTGTTGACTGTTTTCTCTGCACTTTGGCTGCCAAGGGGGAGAGCGAGATGGGCCAGTAGTTCTTGAGGTCGGTGGGGTCAGCTGTGGGCTTCTTGAGCAGGGGCCTGACTTCTGTGCATTTCCAGTTGTCTGGGAAGGTGCCTGTTTCGAAGGTGATGTTAATGATATGTTGTAGTTTGGGTGCGATGGAGGTGGTGGCTCTGTGGTAGATGTGAGGGGGCAGAGGTCCATGGGGGCCCCTGAGTGGATGCCTTTCTTGGTCAAGGAGCAGTCTTTGGCTGTGATCGGAGTCCAGGTGGAGATGGTGCGCTTGCTGGTGTGTCTGGGGGACGGGCCGGCTGTGGCGTCCAATGGGTGGTTGGTGAAGTTGTTGTCGAGGTTTTTGATCTTGAGATGGAAGAAGGTTCCAAGCTTGTTGCAGAGGTCTTGGGACGGGGTGATGTCTGTGGCTTCGCTGCGGGGGTTGGTGAATTCCTGAATGACGGTGAAGAGTCCCTTGGAGTTGGTGGAGTTTGTGAGGATTTTGTTGTGGATGAAAGTCCTTTTGGTGGTTCTGATTTGGTTGTGGTAGTCCGTCATGGCCTCCTTGTAGGTGGTGTAGTTTTCGGGTGTCTTTGTGTCTCTCCAGTTCTTTTCCAGGCATCTGCAGGTATGTCTGGCTTCTTGGAGGTCAGTGGTGAACCAGGTAGCTTTCCTATGGTGCTGTTTGTAGGTGTTGCATAGCGGGGTGGGTTTGTCTGCACAGTTGGCGATCCAGGTGTGGAGTTCTCTGGCTGCGGCGTTTGCTTTGGATGTCGGGGTATGGCTGTCTCGGGTGAGGGTGGAGTTGAGTTGCTCTTCGGTGACATTGCACCAATTCCTTCGTGGTGGACGTGGGACGGGTTTGGGTGCCTTGGGTTTGTTGACGGTGAAGTGTACACGGTGGTGGTTAGTCCATGGGGTTGCGTTGTGTCGCTGAAGTGGACGCTGTTTCCTGCTGCGAAGATGGGGTTGAGGGTGTGTCCTGCCCTGTGTGTCGGTGTGGTGACGAGTTGGTTAAGTCCGATGTTGGCGAGGTTGTCCTTAAGCGTGGTGGAGCTGGGGTTGTCAAATGTGGAAGTTCAGGTCACCGATGAGTATGTAGTTAATTGAGGCTATGGTGTGGGGTGCAATGAGGTCGATGATGGTGGTGGCTAAGGGGGCCCAGGGGCCGGGGGGTCTGTAGACGAGGGTTCCGCGGAGCGTGGAGTTGGGGCTGGTCTAGATCTGGAAGTGCAGGTGTTCGGCGGGGGGTAAAGTTTTGCTGGAGGTGGTGAGGCAGAGGGTGTTCTTGTGGGTGATGGCGAGGCCCCCACCCGGGTGGTTGGGGCCATCCTTTCTCTGGATCTTTCTATACTTCTGGGATGGCGGTGTTGATGTCCGGGCCGGAGGAGGCGTTGATCCAGGTCTCCGTGAAGAAGGTGATGTTTGGAGAGAGAGAGTCGAGTAGGTTCCAGATCTCCACGGCGTGTTTGTGCACAGAGCGCACGTTGAGGAGGATGCATATGAGGGCATCACTGGTGTTGGTTTTGGTTGTGCTGGAGGCAGGGTTGGTGGTGAAGGTGAAGGTGAAGGTCTGGTGGCAGTGGAGGCAGGAGAACTGGCCATGGGTTGTGTTAGGTGTGGCCTGTTGGCAGTCTCTGAGTCTTTCGGGGTTGATTGCGTGGAGGGCGGCTGAGTTGTAGCGGTGGGTTGTCCGAGATGCAGGATCCCAGGCGCTGGCCGCGATCGGGTCATGGGCGGGCAAGAGTATATTTGTACAACGCAACAAAGTAATCCAAAATATTATGTCTTGTTGTTTTTAGTGGACTATTCTTTACATTTTTTTTTAATTGTGTGAATTTACATATTTTGTAATGGCAATATACATGGTATATTGAAAGTAAAGTACACAGTCTCAGCAATACTTAGACAAAGTTAGACAAAATGGAAATGAAACAGTTTAACTGTTAGGCTGCCTCAAACATACAGTTGGAAAAGCATTTCTATTGTGTCCCGATAAGATGATTAATAAATCCAACCAAAACTACAAAACGTGCTTGTTAATTGTTTTCAACTTTTTAACCTTTCATTGCACACAAATAACAAGTTATTTACAACATGGAATGTTAGAACGAAGTTCAGCCTGAACACATGACTGGACATCAATCTCAAAACCCATGCGCTCTTTTACGGGAATATACAAAAACCACACTTACCATCTGTCTGCTGGTCAAACTCTTACAGTGGAGCCCTGTGGAGCATGGAGGGCCAGCCAGGCTTCTCTAAGAGTCCTCCTGTACAGTGGTGTCTTGAGGGGTGTTGAGAATGTAGCTGAAAAAACCAAACAAGAATGTTCCATGCCTTAATCCTGGCCCAGCGACAAAGATTCTCCCAGCACCTATGGCAAGACATACCTTGCCAGGTCTGGCCACCAACTGCACTGCAGTGGATGGTGAGGTCTCACCACATTATGGCCTGTGTTGCATTACTCAGCTGGATCTCTGGACCACCATAAACCTCAAGGTGCTTTTGAGAGGGCCCCTTACAAATTATCTCCAGTACTTCACCAGTGAATGGAGAGACTCTCTTATCGTGTCCCTCAGCTATTTGTTGTGGTAGTTGAAGTCCTCTGCTGTGACTGCAGAGATTTGCACTCCGCATGATGGGTTGAGATTCCACATACGGGAATTAACCCTCCACATGCATAAGAAATACCTCTGCATGCAGAAAGAAATCCCCTCCATGTAGAGAAAACCCGAAATACAATAATAAATGATTATTTGTGTATGTAATTTGTTTATTATAGTAAGGTGCTTGCTAAGCTAGCTCTAAAAAATGTGAACAATATGCAAGAGTTTGTGATTGTTTGTTGGAAAATGGCCCTTTCTGCAGGTCATCTCCAAACTTTTCAACTTCCTCCTCCTACTTTTTGCTGAATTTGATTTTGTTGGCCTCAGGTCTCTAAGCACTTTACCACTGCAAACCAGTGTTAAGGTGCATGTGCACTCTCCCTAAAACTTGGTACCATTGGCCTATACCCAATTGGGATGTTTAATTTAATGCTCTGAGGGACAACGGGGCTAGCCAGACCATGGTAGTGGAAAGGCTAATTACCCCAGAGTAGCACACCGGCCAGGTGCGTAGAGTAACTCAAGCTCATGGGCTGGACTTTATCTGCCCTAAGACCCTGGTATCCCTGGACTAAAGGGGGGAGGTGACCCAGAAGAGGATCAAAGTGAGTTCCCAGATGGCCATAGACTGCCTTATGGGGCATGAGTTGCCCCCCAGTGTCAGAAGAATTGAGAGGGATGGCTGACAAGGGCACCCTGACAGTTTAGTTTTCTGGGGTACCACTCTCATGTGGAAAGTACGGAGGCCCAGATGGAGGGACAAGGAGAAGGAAGACTTACCCCTGTCCCCTGTTCAGCCTCAGAATACAGCCCCTGGGTTGACTGGCCAGTATCCGGATACCACACCTGGACTGATGGAAGGTATAAAAACCCCTAGGGTGACCGCCCCGACTCTGAGATACCTCAGAGGTTAGAGAAACCTCAGGAAACCATAGGGAACTACTTGCCAGCACCAAGGCTGGAGGAGAGGCCTACCCATTATCCCCTCTTAGATCCTCCACCTAGTAGTTCTGTTGGCCTTAGGACTCCAAGCACTACCACTGATAAAGTGCATGTGCTCTCTCCCTAAAACATGGTAACATTGGCTCATACCCAATTGGCATATTTAATTTGCTTATAAGGCCTTAGTAAAGTGCACTACATGTGCCCAGGCCTGTAAACTAAATACTACTAGTGGGCCTGCAGTGGTGATTGCACCACCCACTGAAGTAGCCCTCTAACCATGTCTCAGGTCTGCCATTGCAGAGCCTGTGTGTGCAGTTTAAACTGACATCTCAACCTGGCAAAATACATTTTTAGCCAGACCCAACCCTTTCTTTTTAATACATACAAGTCACCCCTAAGATAGGCCCTGGACAACCCAGAGGCCACTGTGCAATTTATTTAAAAGACAGGACATGTACTTTTAATTGTTACATGTCATGGCGGTGAAAACCGCTCAAATTTGTTTTTAACGACTGCAAACCCTATACCACACATAATATAACAGTGGGATTACCTTATTACATTTGATGAGACTCATTTCCAAATTAGAAGATATGAGTGATTCAAGTTTGGGGTCTCTGGAATCACAATTTAAACTCAAAACTTATGGTGAATTCAGATTTTAGAAAGTTGGCATTTTTTTACTTTATTCATGTCTCTGCTGCTTGTCTCTGATCACGTATCTGGGGTGGGTGACAGCTGGGCCTTGTGTAATCCCCCTAGACATCCACACACAATGGGAGCTTAGGTGAGACTTGATGGGCTATCCTGGCAGAATATAGCATGTTACTACGCACGCTATTCCATTATGTTCCATTACAACGCAGCCGTTACAATGACCGTGTTGTTAGAATGCGATACCTTTACATCGCAAGTCCTTTGATCGACCTGCTGTAGGGGGCGCGCTGGACTTAGCAATAGTATAATTTACTATCCCAACTCCAGTATGTGCAACAGTAGGGAAGGTGTTGGAATTATAAATTATACTATTCCTTAGTTTAGAGCGCTGCCTACAGCAAGTCGATCTAATGACTTGCGATGTAAAGGTATCGCTTACTAACAACACAGTCGTTGTAACGACCACGTTGTAAAAGCACCGCGATGTAATGGCAGCGTTGTAAATGCTGTTTCCCATCCTGGCACGGTGGCAGGGAGGAGCTGGACACAGCGTCTCTTACACCTGAATATGCTGTGTCCTTTTCTCACACAAAGGGTTGCATATCCCTGTAGTTAGTCTGGAACCAGGTCTTGAAATTCAGGGCCTCCGTGCACTTCAAAGGCCTGTCTTTGAAATCTCCCCCACATTAAAAGCACCCCTGGATATAAGTACTTGACCTCAGACACCACCAAGTCAGTATACTTCTGGAGCTGTACAGACTTCTCCAGGAAGTAGGACTGCTGTACTGCTGAAAGGATACCACTCTGATGGGCTGCTGCTTTGTTGGACTCCTGCTTAACTGTGCTGACCAGCTGTCCTGTTGCACTCCTGCCAGGGTGGAAAGCATAGTACCTGCAACACTTGAAGCCAGAGTGACTCCAAGGGCTAGCTGGCTGGCCTCCTGATCTGAAGTTTCAGGGACATAAAAGACTTCCAACCAACCTGCTTCTGCATCTAGATTCTGCCATCTTTAAGTCTGCCCTTTCAAGTTGTGCCATCTCAGTCCTGGACCCTTGGAAGTGGGCCTAAGCTGTATCTCCAGCGGAACCGATGCAGAGTAGAACCGACGCATCTCCTTGACTAAGTGCTGCATCTTCAAGCAGAACCAATGCATCACTGCTGTTGCACGGATTGGACCAGTTGCAAAAGACTTGCTCTGCCACAGCCTTCCCCATCTGCACCACCATGCGTGACGCTGTACCCAGCACAAGATCCTTGCATCCCTCGTCAGCAGTAGTCTCGATGACAGATCTCCGCATCGCAGCTTCAAGGCTCACCGGAACGGACGCATCGCCCGTTTCGTTCGCCTCACATCCTCAACAGCAGGCTTTGTATCGCAAGCCCCATCAACAGGATCCTCGACATCGATGCATCAAGATCTCGCTCCATAGCCTCGCTGCACTTCGGCACCCACACATCGCCACGGCAGCACAACGTATCTTCGACTCAGATCCACGCAAATGCTCCACAACCAGGATTAAGGTACTGTGATTCAGCAGACCTGGCTGGGACCCTGTGGCTGACAAGCGCTTCATTGCGGTCAGCCTGAACTTTTGACTTTGTCCCAGTCCAGCGCAACCAGATAGCCCAAATATCGCTTTTTGGTGCTATTTTTACCTACAAACCATGAAATTCAATATCTCAAGTTCTACGTATTGTAATTTTGTCGTTTTGGTCTTGTTTTATTTATTAAATTAAGCTTTTTTTTCTAACCAGGTGTTGAATTGTTTTGCATGGTGTTTTCCTTGTGCAACTGTTTGAAGTATTGCACACATAGTTTGCGCATTGCCTCTAATGTTAAGCCTGACTGCTCTGTGCCAAGCTACCAGAGGGTGAGCACAGGTTAATTTGGGGTTTGCCTACTTCTTACCCTGACTAGGATTGTGGCTGTTGCTTGACTAGGGCTCATACTCCAGTCAACCCCCAACCAAATTTCTAACAGTGTTGTTAATGAAAAGTGTTTCAATATTATAGCAAATGAGGGGGCAAATGATTTCCAGCTACAGCATTGCATGTTTGTTGCTGACATTATGTAAATTAGGCAGAGTTATGCAAGGTAAACATCTCATGATGGTTTATATGGACAGTGTGGTAATCTACTATTCATCATTAACAAGAGACTGGCCCACCACATAAATTCAGCTATCAAGCTAGCAGCTCAAGAAAACATGGGTTAACTAGCTGATCATGCACCTGAATACCCTGATCTCTAGTCTGTACCTCACCATGGGTACCTGGATGTGGGCATAGATCAGGGTCAAGATCAATATGTTTTCCCCATCACATTGTGATGTTGTGCAATATGCAACAGACTACAACAATCTTGCACACACCTTCTGAGGACTACGTCAACACCCACTATTATAGTCAAGACATCTGAATAGTGACTTAAAGATCCCAAAAGTGCCTTCAATAATTGCTTGTGTAGGTATGTTTGCCTAATTGTACCTCTGCTGAGGTGATGTGGTTGGACAACTGAAGGATGTGAGAAGAAAAGGAGAGAGAGCCTACGCAGCATCACCAACAACAAAGACAATGTAATATGTGTGTCAGGGTAAGTTGTGTGTATTGTGTTGTAGAGATTTATGAGTATGTTTGAAATGCCACCCCAGATATACATGTCGCCCCGGAAGTAGGTGTTGTTACTTACCAATAACCCACATGTCACAGTAATACTAAGAAACTAACCGACGTGCAAAAGGTGACTGATGGAAAATGTAGCTGTCATGCATGCTTCCAATAATGGGAGCATGCACAGCTCTGAAGGCAGCCACAGGCATCGCAGACAGTTTTCAGACTGATGGAGAGCCAGTGGTCTTTGTTGTTGAAAAGGTGTGTCATGAGGTGAAGTTGCACATTTGTGCAGTCAACGGCACCTAACACATAAGGAAAATGGTCAAAAGCATAATATTCCCTTGCTACCCTTTACCTTTCTGCCAGTGACTGTGGCATGGAGATAAACTGGTGCACTTTTCTGTTGATGTATTTCCGTACCTGATACAAGCATAAGGACTGGCTTGCCTGTGAGTTGCCATCGTTGTTGGAGCTGATCCATTGGAAAGATCCTGTGGCAATGAAATGGAGTGTAGCCAGTATTTAGACATAGCCAGAAAGCCTTGGAGTGGGCTGTGGGTGAATCAAGGGTCCAGGATTGGGGAGGCACCACTTGGAGAGTTGGGACTCACTCAGGCCGGGTCCAGGTGCGGCTTCAAGATAGTTGGGGCATTTTCTGTCCCTGAAACTCTGATCAGAAGGCCAGCAAACAAGCCCTTGAAGTCACTCTGGTAGTCCTGGGCTCAAGAGATGGAACAGGGCTCATGAAGCAAGGCAGGACTCTGAGGGTTCAAGGTAGGCTTCAGGCAGCAGAGCTGTCCTTCCAAGTGCATCAGTGCAGTCTTCTGAAGTACACAGCTGGCCAAAGCAGCAGGCAGTCCTTTGAGAGTCCAGAAAGAGAACTGAAGAGTGGATCAGAGGGTCCTATTGCTATACCTGGGGTATTCTATGAAGTAATCGAGAAATCACTTTAAAGTGCCAAGAGGTTCCTGCCTTCCCTGCACTGGCTCCAGCCTGGCTGCCTGAACAATGAAGTAGTGTGAAGTTCTTTGTGTGAAGTTAGGGCACAACCTATTGATTTGCAAGTGGGGCTGTGTCCAGCTCTGCCCTCCCTCCCCATCTTGTCAGTGATGGCCCATCCAGGCACACCTAATCGTCCGCCTGCCACCCTAGCGGTGCAGGGACCGGCCGCCAATGGTGCGGTGGTCCCGCACCGGCAATTAGAATGCCACCGTCACCGTGGTGGTGGCATCCTGTATTCCCAGCATTGTGGTGGGTGGTGCTGTGAGCACCGCCCACCACAATGCTGGGAATGCACGTTGTGCATTGGCATGCACAAGGTGACAGGCACCGTGCGGTGCCTGCCACTTTGTCCGTGCCAATGCAGGGGGGTACCATAGGTAACCCCAGGTGCCCCCAAATCCGCATGCCTTTCCGTGGCGGAAAGGCTGCTCCGCGCATGCATAGTAATATGGATGGCGTTGTCTAACAGACACCGCCACCATATTTAAACCTTTTCCGCCCGGTCCACTCATCGACCAGGCGGAAAAGCGACGTACGGTCTCCCCGTCTGCCCACAGTACCCCCGCCAACATAATCAGGCAGGGGGTAAATTGCATGCGGGCATAGAATAATGGCGGGCGGATCGCCACCGCCATGCAGGCGGTGGCGATCCACCCGCCATTATAATAGACCCCTTAGTATGATAATTCATGCTAAGATATTAAGGTTCCAGCCGGTAACCTATAGTTAAACAATCTCTATTTCAATATTACATTTCTTCCTAAACGATCAATAAATGATACTGATGCAAACGGGTGTGATTTCTTCATTGATCAAATTTACGTGATATGAATATAAAGGGTACAAAAAGATTGAAGCAATGTGCAAAAATGTCCATGGTTTACACAGTGATTCAATGTTGTTAGTACCTCCAAATCATTTTTGCAAACATCTATTCCAAACCAAAACTACATAAACAGAACAGTGAGTCTGAACAAAACAGAGAACACTTCCAGGAAGAGAATTAAACAATAAGGAAATAGATGAGGTTGTCGACGTTTCGGTCTTATTGGTGTATACATCCATCAGACCATCTTCAGGACGATGAAATGGGCTGTTGTGTGACCCCCTGCAATGATTTAATCATAAAAGGACAAAAAGAATTCAAACCACACCCTAAAGAGAACCTGAGAGGTGATTACACCGATGTTATGAACATTCTATGAGGAATGTCCAATCGTGAATCTTTAGATTAATAAAACCTCCAGGTCATTTATGTGGAAGGAGAAGCTTATGAAGAGCTTGTAGAATTGATGCACTTACTAACAAATGTTAAGGCTTGGATACAATCACCATAATTAATTAAATGGCGAATGTCAAGTGAGAGACAGAATGAAACTGGCATTTGCAAAATTATAACTTAAAATCCAACCTTACCATTAAAGAGGATTTTAAATTGCAGTTTCTCAGATACCAAACATGAATCACTTACCTGCTCCCAATCAGATGTTAGCACTTATTAGAGGTAATAAGGCAACCCAATGTATTTTTATGGAAGAGGTAGGCCTCACAGTAGAAAATAAATTGTGAGTTTTTCACTATCAGTACATGTAAAACATAAATGCACATGTCCAACTTTTTAATTGCAGTGCATCCTGACCTTTGGGCTACCTAGGGCCTACATTAGGAGTGGCCTATTTGTAATAAAAAGGGATTTCAGAGCTTGGCAAGGGGGTTATGTTGCCAAGTCGAATTGGCAGTTTGAAACTGCAGTCAGGCTGCAATGGCAGACCTGAATTATGTTTTAAGGGGCTATGTAACTGGGAGGCACAATAAGCTGCAGGCCCACTAGTATCATTTAATTTTCAGGCCCTGGGTAAAAGGCGAGCACAAGGACTTTAGAACTGGGTAGCAGTGGTAAAGTGCTCAGAGCTCTACAGCCAGAAAAAACGAATTCAGAAAAATCAGAGGGGTGAAGAAAAAAGCTTGGGGTGACCCTGCAAAGAGGGACGAGTCTGACCAGGATTGTTTCTAACTTTTTACGCCAGTGGTACCAATGAAAGTTTGGAAAGGACTTGGTACCGAATGTGAGCAGAAATGTTCTCACCACCCAATAAAATATTAGTTTAGAGATGAAAGTCACATAGTCAATGACAGGCCGTCGGTGGCTGTCCATCTGACATCTAGGGCAGCGGTCTGACTGCCAGATTACAATACCAGCTGTCAAAGCGCAGCAGCGGGGGAAAAGACCGCCTCCTCCGACAGGCTCAAGGAGCCCATCGGGTGGCGGTCGGACAGTAATCTCTACAATGAAGGCAGTGCCTGTTTAGGCACCACCGTAGGGATTACGATGTCCATCACCCACAGCCTTTTCATGGCGGTCCCACTGTCATAGCAAGGCTGTCGGTAAGGTGATGTAGTCTATGAGGTCATATGCAGAGTATGGTGGAGGCATGAGTTCTAGTTAGCTCAGAAACTATAACTGGTGAATTTTAGTGGTTTTTAGTTTAAAATGTTGCATTTTAACATACATGTGTGGTTAATTATAGCATCGCTTTAACCTTTGATTTTTCCAAGTGAATATCTGTTTTTTTTTTCAAATATCAGATAAGATATTATTCCCAAGGTCAACCGCTGCTGTGCATGACCTTCAGGTGGCCAGTTAATCAAATTTGCTTGCTCCAGAAAAGCCCCTTCAGCCAATAAGAATGCTTGCACTTTTAATTCAAACCCAACTGTCAATATATCTATAAATTGTGACCCTTAATTTGTCAAAAACTACTGAACATACTTGCACACCTAATCACAAAAAGTACACTTTCTCAGGAAATAGCTAGCTGTCTGTTGTAATTCTGATCAGCCATTTTGACCGTAGCACTGTCTACATCTCCCTATGGAAATTTGTATGGAGAAATTGTGTTATGGGAATCCCTTTTTCTTGGCCCCCACTAGACAAATCGCCCCGAAATATTCTAGGAAGGAGCTAAGGTGGATGAACTTTATTTGGGAATTTATTTTGAAGATTTGTCAAATGAGACCAAAGTTATGGACAAAACAAAAAAACGCTCTCCCTATGGAAAGTCTGATCTGGCTATAACTACAAAGTGGTGACTGCCATCAAATATTTTTATCTATTGGTTTGCATTTTATTTCTTCCTACTAAAGCCCACAGCATAAGGTAGCAGGCTTTTATAAATACAACTGCATTTACTGGCACACAAGTATTGAGGCATTCACAAAACAGTGTGCCAAGAATACATTGAAGGCACTGAACTTAATCAGTGATTATAGATCCCATATACACTAGGGACCTCATTTACATTCTTTTGGCATAAGGCAGTGCCGCAAGCCTTACTGCTGCACTGCCCAACATCAAATGTAATCTATCAGAAATCAGTGCATTCCTGCCCTTACTCCTGCGCTGGAGCACAAATGGCTGCCATGCGCAAGTGCAGGAACCATAACGCCATGGTGCAAGAGTGTCTGCTTTTTAGGGGTGATTGTTTTTGTGCAGGAATGGTTGCCTTCCATCACAAAAACAATCGATGGAGGCGATTTCCTCTTTCTATGTGTGCTGCAGAATGCAACACACATAGAAAGAGGAAAAATTAGGAGAAATAATGTTATTTGTCTTTGTTGCGCCTCCCCTACACCACCTCTGGGAGGTGTAGGCTTTTGATGCATTCCCAGGTTTACGAAATCTCGTAAATCTGGGAATGTGTCAAATGCCATGGGTGTCACATGGGAACAGGTTTAACGAATAGATATCCCTTCTGGAACCAAAGAGGTCCCTAGTAACAAGAAAGAGAAGAGGAAGAAACAACAAAAGATAAATGATGAAGGAGGAGGTGTTTTAAATAAAGAAAAACACCTGACAATGTCTATACCTCACTGATTAAATAATCCCCCTTGGTTGAAGGGTGGAAAGGGAGGGAGACCATTTTGTTATTATAGCCCACACTCACTCTAATAGTGACATGCTTCATCATCGGGATCACCCTGACTCCTAAAGGTCAAGGTGGGCTCAGCCATGTTTCAGGGAGCACTTATGAAGATATTTTGTATGGGGGCGTAAGATAAAATTCCTCTCCACTCCTAAAGTATCCTTTATTAGTGAAGAGGGAGGGAAGTTTAAAAACTGACTACGGTAGGGTGGGAGGATATGATGGTCCTATGACCCTAACTGTACACCAATATGTTTCAGCCCTTGCTAAAGGGCCTATTTAACGAGTGAGGTATTTCAACAGCGGCGCCTCATTTCCTCTCCAGACAAGCAGGGGAGCAGAGCACAGTAGGTCTCCTACGGGGATAGACCTTTGACGCAGTAAGTGATGGTTCCAAGAGGGATATCTATTTGTTAAACCAGATATATCCCTTCCCACCTCCCCAGTAAGGACCTCTCTACCCATCTTGAGACCCCCACCAGGGCCCCAAATTTTGTGATACAGGTTACATGGGAACACCCACCATAACGCCCATGGCATGCCTCCCTATTGGAGAGTGAGGCAATGCAACAATGTGCGCTGTGTTGCATCAGTCCATATCTACAAGGCCATAAAAAGCCATGCTGGGTGGCTTTAAATGGCCTTGTAGATATGGCTCTGGAGTGTGCACCGCCGGACCATCACTAAAAATGACATTCTGGTGGCACAGGGGCCTTGCAAACGAGACCCTAGGTTGTCTAGCGAAACATCCATTAAAATGCAGTCTTTACCACGCAATACATTTACAACGAAGTAATTACCAAGGATATGTATGTACCACGCATATACCTTTAACACGCATGTTATTACCATCCATGCCTTTATCAGGCATTTTTAGTATTTAGATTGATAGGCAAGTATAAAGGTAAGTATGTGTGATATTAATTTTTAGAATAATATTTTTATTGTTTCTTATTTTTGGAAGAGGAGGCAAGCCATATAGGGGTATTGGGTGAGGATGTGTATTAATACTCGGATGTAAATTTTAATACCTAGTTATTCGTTTTAATACCTGGGTATTAATGTTTTGCCAGTGTGATATGTGCTATTTAGTAACAATATTTATTGAATTATTTTTAAGACTAGAACGCAAACCTTTAGGGAGTGGGATGCAATGAATATAGGGATATCGGGCAGAGAAGTGTAATAATACTGAGATATTATTTTTAAAACCCGAGTATTAATGTGTAAACATTAAAATATGTGACAATCAGTAATAATATTATTTGTAAAAAATATTTTCAAAGACTGTAACACAATACTTTAGGAATGGGATGCAAGGGATTATAGAGGCACTGGGTGGGGAAATTTATTAATACTCGGGTATTGTTTTGAATATCTGAGTATTAATGTTTAAAATTAAAATAAGTGATCATTAGTACTAATATTAATATTTAATTTATTTTACAGACTAACGCAATCCTTTCAGGGCGAGATGCAAGGGATGTAGGAGTATTAGGTAGGGAAGTGTATTAATACTTAGGTATTAAAGTAATACTTGAGTATTAATGTTTAAACTTTAATTAGCTATTTATTTACTAACATAGTTAATAATAATATGAGTAGAATTAATTTCTAAAATATGCAAAATATTTTTTAATAATACAACAGCATTTAAAAGAAAATATACAAGCATTCAAACATTTTAATTAATTTTGTTGTCAAAGGAAAAAGCCACACAATATTCATTAAAAAAATGTAAAACTTTTTTAAAAATCTAAAAAAAAAATAATGAATAGTAAAAAACATAACTTAATTTGCAAAAATATGACATTTTTTTTTCACAGACCATAATATTTATTTTTATAATCCTTTAAGTTTTTCCCAATGCTTTCCCAATGACCTAAATAGTGAAAATTGTCCTTTTTACTTTCAGGCTTGACGTGTGCGGTTTTGCGTCGGTTTCAACAGTCGGTGGAGTGTCGCAGTCAAGATGAGATGCCACAAAGAGCTGTTGTCAGGCATATAGGTAGATAGATGCTGTATAGTAAACAATTGTGTTTTAGTGTTGCTTTAACCCCTTTTACATCCTCATGCAGGTTGTGCTCACATGCCAGACGGTTGTTGTTTTTTCAAAATAGGTTAAAACAAGTTGGAAAAAATGTGTTATAACTTTTTAAAACCTATTTGACATAAAAACAATAATTACATTTTTGGGGTGTCTTGTTTTTTATAGCCATTTTATGACTTTTCAAGACAAAAACCACATAGTTGATGGAGAAACATTGGATTTGTGAATGGCTTACTACTGGACATTTTCTGGGAAATTCGTTCTAGAGATTGAATGTTCTTTTTGCTTTTTTTAAAAACAGTTTTTTTCATCAGCAATTTCTTTTGGGATTGTTTTTTTAATTTATTTGGTCAATTGCCAACTAACAGATCATAGGAAATGTTTATTTTTAAAACATTTTTTTGAGACTTGGCCTTTTCCGTGGATGATGGTTACAAAAATTGGATTATTGATTACTCAAGACTCCTAGTGACAGTTGGTATGAAATATCACCAAGAGTCATGAAAGAAGGGAACTACAGGTAGGAACACAAACTTTCATTTAATGTTGTGAAAATACATTTCAAAAATGACAATTGAATTTGTAAATGTTGATAAAACATACGAGTAATTCTACAGGTTGTTTATGTTGGAAGTGTAAGATGTATGCAATATTGTCTAAGTAGTCTGAAGCTCCCATCAATAGAAATTGATAGAGTTTTGCCAATAGTCTCTAAGATATTTCATCTTTTGGATACATGAGGGTTCAGAATACCTGACAATGATTTCGCCATTCTCATTTCCTGGAAACTTTGGGCCTCATTTTGATGTCGGGTGGACCGCCTCATTTTAATCCATGCGGTAGGACTGCTGAGGTCAGGGGGAAAGACCGCCGCCTCCGGCAGGATCCAAGATCCCATCAGGGCAGCGGTCTGTATCCTATACCTACAATGGAGTCGGTGCCTACGCAGGCACCACTGTAGGGATTAGGATGTCCCTTTCTTACTGCCTTTTCATGGTGGTCTGATGGTAATGGGCTGTAGGGGCCCAATCGGACGGTCTCCTGCCCGATGCCATGGTGGTCTGCGTTCTGACCCTCCGCCATCGTAGTGAGGCCCTTTGTTCTTTCATCAAAATTTCCAGGAAATTATAAAGGTTAGGGTGGGATCTTCCAATACATTTGTTAAATTAATTGTGCCATCCCTCTTTGACATTTGATGTTTTTGCATCTCCCTCTAAGCAGGTAGAGTAACAGTTCCACCAGTCAACAGGGAGCCTTGGCTTCCTCCTGTGACCCGACCTGCGTAGATAGCAAATTCAAGTACACTTGGGGGGATACGACTGCCTAGCTTGGAGCCGGACGAGACTGAAGAGCTGGTAAAGGACATTACAGTGCAGGAAATACGGGCGGCCATAAAACACATGGCACGCAAAAAGACCCGCCACTGACGGACTGCTGGTGGAGTTCTACGCTGCATCTACAGAAGAACAGGCGCCTAGGCTGGTCTCCCTGTACGGTGCAGCTTGTGGGACAGGAATCCTACTGGAGAACTCCAGGGAAGCCCTCATTGTACCAATCCCAAAGCCTGGAAAGCTGGCGCACAACCGCACAGCATACAGACCTCTCTCCATGTTGAACATGGATTACAAACTACTAAGCAAGATCTTAGCGACCTGCCTGCTGCCCCACATGACAAAATTGGTCCACCCGGACCAGGCCGGGTTCATCCTGGGGCGAAATACAGTGATTAACATACGAGGACTCCTGGCCGTCATGGAGTCACAGGACTATGATAGACCTGAGGCAGCGGTGTTCACATTGGACATCGAGAAGACCTTTGATAGCCTTGAGTGGCTGTTGCTTTATGCAGTACTGTATGCAATGGGACTGGGAGGTGGCTTCTCGGCGTGGGTGCGTTTATTGTACACTAATCCAACAGCACGGGTGCGCACAGGCAGGGTGGTATCTCGGAGACAGGAAGTGAGGCGAGGAACATGACAGGGATGCCCCCTCTACCCGCTGTTGTTTGCTTTGGCTATGGAACCTCTGTCCTGCCTGGCGAGACAGGGACAAGCCTACGGAGGTTTGCTGGTGAGGGGAACGCAGCACTACATGGCCCTATATGCTGATGACCTCTTGATATTACTCCAGGATTTGGATAGGGATTTACGGGGAGCGCAGTTCATGCTAGAGGAGTTTGCCAGCCTATCAGGGCTAAACTTTTCCCTATGATGCCGAACACACCACCGCCTCTGGTATTAGGCAACCTCCAATGGGAACTGCAATGCCTGAATTAGTTAGGGGTCAGGATTCATCACGAGGCAGCGGATCTGTTAGAGGGCAATGTAGGCAGAGCAATAAGCTATCTACGGTCGACCATGGGATTCTGGGGCTCCCTGCCGCTGTTGTTGGCTGGCAGAGTGGCCCTGCTGAAGATGGTGGCCCTGCCTTGGTCGCTGTATTTCTTTGGGACCCTCCCGGTCTGAATTTCACAGGAAAGGTTTAAAGACCTAGAATCAATGATCACATTGTTCTTGTGGGGGGCTGTTCGCAGACGGGTGGCCCTAGCAACGCTGAAGTGCTCCACAGCAACGGGGGGACTGGCGGTACCAGACTTGGAGCTATATCACCTGGCAGCACAGCTTAACTGGCTGATCCAGTGGCAGGCGGCAGGGCGGAACCTAGTTAGGACTCAGGATCCCTTTGTGCCGACGGGGGCGGAGCAGGCAAAGCTATTGCTGCGTGTGCGAAGACAGACAGTGCAGGCCACTGCGAGACCAAGGTGATCAATAAATGCTGGACTACATATCTACAGTGCATAAACAGTAGAATCCCCTACTTGCCTGACCTGCCTCTGGCCCTGCTTCGACACCTCCCACACAGAGGGGGCTTGGCAGCCCTGGATGCCTGCGAAGGGACTGGAGTACGGGGAATGAGAGACCTCTTCCGCGACTCCGAACTGCTTACCTTTGGGGACTTTAGAGCAGAATATGCCCTGTGCCATGGCCACTTCCTATTGCACAGAGCACTCACTATGAGCATATGGAAGCACTGGGGGATGGGACTTGTGGAGCCCAGAACCTTGGATGGCTGCTGGTATATCGCCACATCAGCGGGAAGAATAAAAACAGTCTCTTGCCTCTACAAGGCAATGAGCTGTGACATTCAAGCACCGCTGGAACGTTTGCGGTCACAGTGGGAGGAAGACCTCGGAATCTCAGTCCCAGAGTCAGCCTGGGAGAGCATAGTAGAGAGGACACCAAAGCATTGCAAAATGCAAGGTTCAAGCTCATTAACTATTACGTCCTGCAAAAGGCCTACCTCACCCCGGTGAGCATTAGTAGATACTTCCAAGTAGATGAGGCAGCTTGACCCAGGTGTGGAGACAGTGAGGCACATATATTGCACATGTTTTGGGAGACTATCGGAAACAAAAAGGTCCCACACACCCCAGGACACTGCTTGTTGGGCTGATTCCGACACACGGCCAAGACAAAAATGACCAGGAAATTCCAGGACCTGGCGTTTGTACTGGCCAAACGGGAGATTACTAGAAATTGGAAATCACCGGAAGGACCGAGGGTGGGTACTTGGAAGCGAGAGCTGGAAAAATGGGCAAGTGCAGAGGGAAGGATCCTCTTGTTAGAAGCTTGGCGGGGTAGGCAACTTGGACAGAGCCAGGGCATGGAGAGAGATGGTGAATGAACTGGCGATGCCTGAACAAGAACAGGAACAGCGTCACCGGGCGGCTCCCTGCTTGGCGGGTGGCGGGTGGAGAGGCATCTGGCCTGATATGAAAAGAAAGGGGTTATCCTCTGAATCCCTCACCTGGCACATGCGATTAAAGGATCCTTCACTAGGTAGATCTTAGGACTCAATACCACTACTGAGAGAACAACACTTGGAAACAGAAGCAACTCTGGAGGAGGGGAAGAGGGAGGAGGGATTGGGAATACACTTGAATAGTTAGTAATGGACTACCAGCAATGCACAAGGACCCTTGTAAGGCATATTAATGTTGATACATGTAATATGATTGTCTTGAAAATTAATAAAATCTGGTTTTAAAAAATAAATAGCAAATTCAAGTGTCCTCAAATTAATTTAGGAGTGGGGACACTTTTTCCTCATTTTGTGTAAAATATTCTGATTCTGTAATTGATGCGTAAAACTCATCCACACGCTAAGGAGGTACAAAACACAAAGCTGTTAGTTTTTTCAACTCAAACTGTGGTTTAATGCTTGACATTTAATCCTCAACTAAGAATGTTTTTTGAATTGTTCTCCAATATTCCTGGTTAAAATGCAGTAGGATTGTGGTGTTACTCTTTGGGGATTATTTGCCTGTTTCTGCCTCTGAATCATTCTCCTCAAATTGGGTATTGTGGGCATACTACTAGCAACGTGCATGGGGATGTTTTTAGCTACCTCCCTTGAAGCTGAGCTACAGGGTTCATTGGGGATAGATGCTAGCATTTTTATGTGCTGGATATTCTCTCTTAGTTCGATATCCATTGCAGAGGCAGAGTGGTTATGTCTGTGGTCCTTTCATTGGTGCCACCCAGAGTAACCGCTCTGCCTTTGCAATGGGATCAAAAATACTGCACACATCTCCAATGACTCCTGGGGTCAATTAACCTCTCCTTACAATAAAGATAGTCACCATATTACAGTAGCTTGTTTCCTCTTCAAGATCGTACATAGCTAGATTGGTTTCTGGATTCCAGGGTTCAGTGATCTCTAGAAATATAAAAAAAGATACATTTTGTGTATGGTATGGTTTAAAAGTGTGCTTTATGTATTTTAGTAAACAATCTACCTGCTACAGGAAAAAGATGTGCATGACTTCTTTAGAGAGTGTGGTGGAGGAGAAAAAAACCTGTAATTATTCCTGTTGAAAATGACAAAGGTTTAAGTGTTATTTATTGTGCCCTGTTGGATGAAAGTTGTTAGAAGTGGGTATTTATAGCTTATTAGCTGAACTTTTACGTGGTGAGTTTTTTCCTTTTCCAAGCTCATCCATGCTATGTAGACGTTTGGATGGGTTTTCAGGAGTGGCTGGATCCTTGTTTCTTTGTTTTATATCTTAATGTACAATAAAACTAACTGGTGAAATTACCGTTTTTTTTTGTTCTGATGTTGTTTTCTTAGCATTTTCTGTTGTTAACTCACTTGTGTATTGTTGTTTTTTTTTCAAAAGTTGGACCCTGATTATGCACTGGTTTTGTTTTCTTTTAATTTCCAATTTCTTTTTTGCTTTTAAAGTCTGTGGAAAAGAAAATGAGGTAAGTACTTGGTGGAGTTCGAATAGTAATTTTACCCCCATATAAGGTCCAGCACCATTCCTGATGTAAGCATCTGGCGGAGTTGGAATGGTAATTTTTCCCATAGTCCCTGTGCAGCACCTTCCATGAGGTAAATACCGGGCAAAGTTAGAATAGTAATTTTGCTCCCCAGTCATTCAGCACCTTCCCTTATGTAAGTACCCGGCAGAGTTAAAAAAAGTAATTTTGCCGACCCAGTCATTGTCCGGCACCTTCCCTGAGCTAAATACCTGGCGCAGTTGGAATAGTAATTTTGGCCCCAATTCTGATCCTGGACAGTCCAGGATCAAATCTGAGTGGGTGACATGTTTTATTTTTAATAAATTGTCTCGTGATTTTCTTAAAAATAAAGTGTGTTTTTTTTACTTTCTGTTGGTGTAAAATTGATAATTTAACCAGCTGCAGTCTGTGCAGGTAACTGCAGTGGGGCGGTGGGCCGGGTAAGGGGGGTTTCGAGGGACGATGCCGCGGGAAAATTAAAAAAATAATTAATTTTCCCTCTGCATCGTCCCTCGGAATCCCCCCTTATCCGGCCCCACAGCCCCACCGCAGTTACCTGCATGGACCGCAGCTGAATCAACTGATGGCTGTAGAGAAGTATCAATAAAGCTGTAAAATATGAAACATTGCTGAATAAATGTTCGGTTCTGGAATATCGTTAGTATTGTTAGTGAATGTTATTGGTCATGTGTATACTTACTTTTCTAACTAGACGTCAGTTTTGGAACTGGCTGTGGCTCTCTCTGTCCTGCTCTAAATGGTGTGAGTGGTCACTATATAAGTCAGTGTACCACTGAACACAAAATGATGGATGACTTATTTTATATTTTTTGGGGGTTATTCGATAAATCACAGTAAAATATGTTTTGGAATGTATTTTTTAATGTGGTGTACATTCTGACTGAATATATAATTTATTTGTTTGATGTAAAAAACACGTCTCGGACCTTCTTCACATTTTACGACAGCCATCTTGTTAGGGGACAAGCAACATATATAAGGATGAAATGAAGGAAGGACTATTATACATGTCAAAAATGTCAACGTGTTTTTTAAACAGTTTGTTCTATGTTTACATGTATTATTTAATATTTAGTTATTTCAGAAAATGTGTACAAGAAGTTATAGTGTTGACTAATTTTCTGATGTATTGCGTCATTTGCTAATGAAATTGTTTATTTACTACTTAATCAACGTTTCTATATATAACAAATGTGTTGTAAATGTTAGCATTGTAGTTGTATGTGTGGTAATGGTAATTATAAATTACCTCTATGCAGTGGCGGCTCGCAGAGAGAGTGCTGTGGGCGGTGGGGTGGGGAGGGGAAGGTTGGGGGGTAGTGGAGTAGGACATACGACGGCATGGAGTAAGGTAAGTAAATAAATAAGTAAAACTATTTACCTTGCGCTCGGTGCATTGCCAATCGGTAAATAGTTTTAACTTTTTTATTTACCTACCTTACCCCATGCCGTCGTATGTCCGACTCCACTACCCCCAACCACCCCGCCGCACCGCCCCGCAGCACTCCCTCTGCGAGCAGCCACTGCCTCTATGTTGGTTTATGGTTGTGGTGTTAAAGACGTACGTGGTACTGGTAGATGTGCTGTAAAAACTGCATTGTAAAGGCATGCATGGTAATAGCATTCATTGTTCCATCATACATTCTGTTGTCTATACAAATGTTCCATAGTCATCTAGAGATTTATTGAAAGTTGCAGTAATGATTCATCATCATATACCAGCTCTGGTATATTTATTCATACTACTGAAAACAAGCACAATTCATTACAAAAATATATATGTACATATTTATGTTGTAACCAACCCTTTCATCTTTGTGAATGGTATTTGAGCAGCTGCATTTGACTCGACAGAGGCATTTGGTAACATCTTAAGTTATTGCAGTTTTGTGACAGACTTATTAAGCAGTTGCTTCGGTCTTAAGAGCGACTTCTAGTAAAGTTTTGAAGATCTGTGGCTTTGTTAAAGACTTCAAGCTGTTGCCTCTGATTCCAGAAGGCCATCTAGTAATGACTTGAATGACTGTACGTATGCAAAAGGTCAGACCTATTGGCTTTGCCAATGCTTGATGTACTTGTAGCACCTGCCCCCTTTCATTATTCCCTACCAGAAAAGTTTGCACTTGTGGTGATGAAATGTTACTCTTTTAACCCTTCAAACAATAAAAGCCTACAATGTTCTTTTTCTCATGATATGCTGCTTCCCTTTCCCGGCTACCCCTTTTACTGGGATGAGAAGGATGAACGGTTGAATCAGCCTTGAACGGATCTGAACTCCAAATAAAAGGAGAGTAACACTTCGCTGCCAAAAGGGTACTATACTGTCCGTTCCGAAGTGAATGATGGACGTCAGCCGAACGGGTTTAAAACTGGGTCACATATGGACCAGTAAAAAAAGAAGAAACTGCATCTACTAGACATTGAAGATTCAAAAAGGGGAAAACTATCTAACAAACAGGAGTAAGCACGAAGTTGTGCTCTCAGCAAAGGGAGCGCGATATCTTCCCACAGAGGCCAATGTGGGTAATCGGAAAGGAGTACTTAAAGCATCCATCGCGCTGAAACAGAAAGAAAGATTGCCCAGAGAATCTCTCCAGGGAACCATCAAGTTGTTCCACCACGGAGAATCAATGATTGCAGCTGCAGGAAGAATAAGGGGCAGATTTACAAGCCCCTTGCGCCACTTTTGCGTCACTTTTCCCATGTTAAAAGTGACACAAAAGTGGCGCAAGGGGCTTGTAAATCTGCCCCTAAGAAGTTTTGTATGATGTGTACATGTTGTCCTGAAGAAGGTGGTGTGCACCATCTTGAGCGTCACCGAAGCACTGCATCGACAGAATTTGTTGAGTTGTGTAAAAAAAAAATTCTATTGAAATGAAAATATTCTTTGTGTCACAATAAATGTTATTGTATTAGAGAATGATGGACCATGGATAGTCATTTTTTTAATCCATATGTGTTATTTTATGTATGTACGATACATATGATTGCGTCTTATAAAAATAAATGTGAATACTTTTTTTTAAAGTTTATAGAGTGAGACAGATATTTTTTTTTCATGTGATAAGGCTTTTTTAACTGTATAAAATATCATTTAGTGCATTTCCATGTATCTGGGGAAGTAACATTGGGGTTCCCTGGAATCTGTGTTCCAAGGATCTGATCCTGTGACCTATAGGTTGTGTCCAGACCTCAGCAGCGAGCGTTTAACTCACTGAGGGGCATATCAGCAACAACCGGCGATAATTATCGCTAAGCGCACTTAGCGCTAGGATAATTATCGCCGGCTAACGTGGATTTTTATCGCTGAGATAGCGTGCTATTAGCAACGCTTATCTCAAAAGCGATAAAAATCCTAGTGCTAACTGCCTAACGTGAGATTATCGCTGGAAACCCAGCAATAATCTCACAAAATGTGGCGTTAGCTTGTTGTTAAAGCCCCACAAACTTAGCCATGATATCCACCTTCCATTGGATATCATGGCTAAGTCAGTCCTGAAGCAGGCGTAAGGAAAGTAGCGATAACAGGGGTTATCGCTACTTTTCTTGCCGCTATGCTTCATAGCGTGGGGCTTGATGATAGCATTTCTCCTGTCATGTCAGGAACGCCCACTTTGCATCTCATTAGAGATGCAGAGCTGGGCGTTAGGATTTTGTGCGCTAATGCAATGTTTCACGCGTTAGCGTGACCTTGCTAATTAGACGATAAAATTATCGCCGCTTTCCAGACGAAAACAGCCGCAAAATCGGCGATAATTTTCTATCGCCGCATTGTAAATATGCCCCCGAGTTATCATAACTTGTGAAACTTGGGTTTCCTCTTCTGCTATATTAATGGAAAAGAAGCAAGGGGCATATCAACAACAACTGGCGATAATTATCGCTAAGTGCACTTAGCGCTAGGATAATTATCGCCGGCTAGCGTGGATTTTTATCGCTGAGATAGCATGCTATTAGCAACGCTTATCTCAAAAGCGATAAAAATCCTAGTGCTAACTGCCTAACGTGAAATTATCGCTGAAAACCCAGCGATAATCTCACGCAATGTGGCGTTAGTTTGTTGATAGGGACTCACAAACTTAGCCATGATATCCTCCTTCCATAGGATATCATGGCTAAGTCAGTCCTGAAGCAGGCGTACGGAAAGTAGTGATCACAGGGGTTATCGCTACTTTTCCTGCCGTTATGCTTCTTAGCGTGGGGCTTGATGATAGGGGAAATGTCGCTTAGCGACATTTCTCCTGTCATGTCAGGTCAGGAACGCCCACTTTGCATCTCATTAGAGATCAGTAGCGGTCCGTGGAGGGAGTGACGGTGGGGCAGTGAGGCGGGGCGGGGGAGGGGCAGGGTGGTGAAATGTAAACACCGGAATATGGATGAACGGAGGTAAGTACACATTTAAATAAGTAAAACAAATTTCGTTGCGCGCGCTGCATCGCATTTGGCGATGCAGCGCGCGCAAAGGAATTTGTTTTATTTATTTAAATGTGTACTTACCTCCGTTTATCCATATTCCGGTGTTTACATTTCACCACCCTGCCCCTCCCCCGCCCTGCCTCACTGCCCCACCGTCACTCCCTCCACGGACCACTACTGTTAGAGATGCAAAGCTGGGCGTTAAGATTTCGTACGCTAAAGCAAGGTTTCACGCGTTAGCGTGACCTTGCTAATTAGGTGATAAAATTATCGCCGCTTTTCGGCCGAAAACGGCTGCAAAATCGCCTCTTTGTTGATATGCCCCTAAATTATTAGTAATTTCTCCGATCTTTTTTCAATAAATATTGATCATAGCGCCAAATTTCAGTGCATGAGTACGGCTAGCAAGGCACATTAGTCCTTCTAATGTACGCATAGTAAGTTCCACCTACGTACACGTGAATCAGTGACATGTGGGTTTCTCCGCCGATGAACTATAGCTCCTCGGCACTTTTTTTTCAGTTCATGCTTCTTGGGGAAACACTGTGACAAAAGAACACGAATAAACATTGGCCTTCGGAGTTAAAAACAAGATTATATAGCTTTCTATACGCCAACTCCGGCCCACACAAATGGTATTCAATTATTTTAAATCGTCTTCATTTCTTTGGGGGGCGTCGGGGTAGAAGAAGTAATGTCATCTTAATATTCTTTTCATCGGCCCCAGCATGCATATTTATCTCAATTTCCATTTTTGTGGGGGTCTGATTGTGATGTATTCAGCATGGTCAAGTGATCTATTTCAGCACCAGGATAGGTGTTTGGAGAGAATCAATGAGTGGCCATTATTGAGCCTAACGCCCATCACTTGCCTTCTTCAGAAAACAATTTGAATAAAGTCGCTGTGGCAAATAACATCGTTTAAAGCTCAATGCTGCCCTCTACTGGTCATTTGTAATTCATCCACTGAACAGTCGCTGCTTGCCCGCGTTGCGAATGAACTGCCTTTTCAGACAACTGAACCGCATTAAAAATAAATATAATATAACAAATATGAATTATTGTACTAACAATGCCCAGTAACAAAAAACTACATAATATACCCCACAGTGCGCTTTGCATTCCCACAATATCCCCAAACTGTGAACATGTTGGTGTGTGTAGATATATTCTTATTCCATTGACTACATTTCTACCAGAACTGGTCCAGGTATACTTTGAGCTGCATAGGCACTTGCAGCTGGTGCAGTGGCACCGGTGTCCTACAACGTGATGAACCCACGTCATTCCAAATAATGTTTTTTTTGTTCACTATCAAACAAGAGACTAAGCGGCCCAAATTCCTTGCCTGGAATAGGGCTCATGACCCCCCCCCACCCCCCCCCCCCTTGGTACGCCACTTGCCTATGTCTGCAGCACCGTAATAAAGCATTTATGGTTGCATCTCCATTGAGACCTCTGACCTTTAGGGAATCCTAGGCAAATGTCTAGTTTGTCTATGTGTTCCTTCCTCAGGACAGACAGACATATACTTGGCAAAATGTATATTACGGCAGAGTAATTCCAGTTATTTTTTTATTACGTTTATCCTGAATTCCTGTGATTCCACCAGTACTCCCCTTCGTATAATTATGAGCTATTCATTGTAAAAAGTTACAGCTAATGTGACATTCACATAAGAAGGCAGTGAAGGCATAGGAACGACAGAACGTAAGCGGCTGCTTTTAGCAGAAAGTTTTCGCAGGTTTTTGCACAATTTATTGAGCATGCGTCCTCTCAATTGACATTTCACTCTAAAATATAGTTCTAAAGGACTGATTTGCATTTTGCGTTATTATGGGTAATTTTGTATAATTTTACCAACATTTTTCACATATTTATGCAAAAGCAAATTACACGAATATTGCATACCTATTGCACTGTGGACTAATATAGGTAGGAACAGCATTTCTGGCACAAATATTTTTGAAAGTGTACAGTTAGATTGCACCAACAGCCGCAGTTTAGTTTGCTTAGGTACTTTTTATTAATAGCAAAATAAAAGGTGTATAAGAGGGACATATTTTATGGGACATCTGAAAATGTTCGGTGGATGCGGTGCAACCGCCAAAATGTGCGTGGCCTATGTATTTGTGAAGGTAAACCATTCATTCATGCATGAGTGCACATTTGAAAAGTTCGAGTTCCCAAATCAACATTCCTTTCTATAGATTAGTTTCTTGAAACATAGCAGCAAATTAAATTTGAAAAGGCCAAGGTCACAATTAAAACAGGGGGTCTCATTTTCCAAGACTGAGGGCATGATTTAGACTTCGGAGGTAACTGAAAATCCATCAATTGCTTGGATAAACTCAAAATGAAGGCTAGACTCCACTGGCTGAATGTCCTCCATCTTAGGAACAGTATTGTGGTGCATATTCTGTTGGTGATTTCTACGGAACATCTAAAGTTTCCTACAGAACTTGGAGGATTTTCAGATATTACTGACCTCTGTGTCAGTCATTAAGTCTTCACCAGGAGATTGCTGACCTCATCTGGGTGTAGAAGTAAAAAACATTTCAGGTCTCACCAATAAATGTGTGCCTCTTCCAGCCCTCTGCCGTTATGGTGAAATACTTTGTGAATTGCTTTCTTGCATTCGACAGTATACTTATGTATAGTAGAGTGTAGAAAGTTCTGCTGTGAAGACCAGACATTCACTCCGGTTACATTGGGCTGACATTGAGGTTGGCTTAAGGGTAGGCCTGTGTCACAGACGTCTGTGTGTAGAGGGGGCATTGCACGTTTCTACATACTTACCTTGGCAAAAGTGTTAGGTTATCTGTTAAGTTTCCACCCATCATACCTTCAGCCTGCCTTGGATTTTTAGCTAACAACAATTTACATTCTTCGATCTTTAAGTCCATACTTAATTTATTAGTCCCAGAATGCAAAGTCCCACTGGAAATAAAGGGAGGACTGGCAAAAGATGCTGCTACTCATGGCATGGTGTTACTTGATAATCATGTCACCATGCAAGAGCTGGTTTAGATAAGTACTGATTCCCAAACTGCAGGATGAACTGACAAACCAAATATACTACAGTATTGATGTGCTTGTTGCACCTTTTGGAACTTTAAAATTAGGGTCCACGGATTGACGAAAGAACAATAAAACACGGCCACATTTGCAGCATCACAACTAACTCTGTAAATGCAGACAATTCAGGTTCATTTCATGCAATTGAATCCCATTTTGATATCTTTGTCATTGACATTTGCTATTCACTAAACTTGCACGCACATTTACTCCTGCAGTACTATTGACCACACAGACCCAGACAACCTCCCGCCAAGCCTTGAGTAAGTCAAGCACCACACATGGCTACTCACTGAGACTGGAAGCCAATCTCATAGAAATCAATAGAGTGTCACCATTTAGGGGAAATAGAGAAAAAAGAAAGAAATCAAATTGCCAAAAAATGTGTCCTTAAAAACATTTGAACACAGGCCCTGAACACTAAACATTGCTAGAATAGTAGAAAACACCCACTGCAACAAGGCTTTATAACAATCAACACTTCTGCTACTGCAAAGGAGGGCAGTGATCGGTCAGAACTCCACCACCCTGCTCATTACCACATCAACCTAGCACAACAACCCGCACACATAAGAAGGGAAGACACAACCAAGCAAAGTTTTCGCCGTGTTTGTGAACATCTCTTTCTTGCTTCTCATTGTTAGTCTTCTTACTGTTTATGCTTGCAGCTGTGTGGTATTAAGATGTTTGAAGGGTTGCTGTTGAATGTCCCGCAGTCTCTAACACTTTACTGTATTTTATGCTAATACACCTATAGAGGTTGTGATGGATCATCTTAAGAGTTGGGGTTATGCTGTGAGAGAATGTCGATGATTGGTTGATAAATTGTTCATGGGGTGGTTGTTGCCTGCACTGTGTGGGGGCATGGGGTTGTCAGTGTGCCTTGTCGCACCTCATTCCAATCGTGGCACCTCTGTATTCGTTTGTGCATTCCCCAGCATAAAAGGCACTTCTGAGAAGAACAGTCCAACTTGTACCAAATAACTTGGGGCTTACAGCAGGACAGTGACTGAGACGTGTGTCAGCAACTTTCATCTCTTTGGAAAGAGCGTTCTACACAAAATACTGTTTGAAATAATCTAGTTTAACACTGCCCTCTAGGGGTTAGTTATGCTTTCAACCAAATATTAGGAAGTATTGCTACAGAACATGTTGAAATAAAAAGTTACATTAACTATTCAATAACAGACTAAACAAGCATTTGCAATGCAACAGGTGTAGCATTTACTCGAGTCTGAGCTATTGGCATTGTAAATGACCATGCACTTTATTTGTGTTTCGGCTTTTGAAACACAAATAAAAGGCATTGTCATTAACAATGCCAATAGCTTAAACTCGCGTAAATGCGAGATCTATTGCATCGCAAATGCTTGTTTAGCTGTGGTCATCAGTTTAAACTCTCTTCCCAGGGAGAGACAGATGTCGCCAGACCCTAACATGGGCTCTCTGGGCAATCTGGGATGCGCCTTTTGTGGTGCTTTCCCTGTGTAGATCTTTTAAAAAGGAAATGAGGAGGAAATGTGCTGCTTTGTTTCAGCCGGTGCTTTAGAAATATTCAAAATTCTAAAACATTTCAACAGCACTGTGTTACGTCAGGTCGGATATTCCAAACAGCAACGCCTTTAAATCACATTTATATATAGGATTACCATATTTCTTCCGCAAAAACGGGGACACTTTGCTTAATCTATTCCTGTTTGTTGATGTGCTGAATTAGCATTTTTCGCAAGTTGACCTATGTGATTAAGCTTAAAAAATGCAAGGCAGCAGGAAGAAAAGCACAATACTGCTAATGAGTGTGGCAAGTGTGAACCAAAATGGCAATCAGGGTGCAACTCGCCGAAAAAGCGCTTCGACGCCCCGCCAGGAGTAATAAGCGCTACATAAATGCAATTACAACACAATACAATTACAACCAACAACATTGTGAATGCAAAGAAAACAATTTTGAGGCAGCAGTGGAGAGAATGAGCTACAGACCTGAGGTGAACCAGGCCGGGCTTTCAGAGGGTATTTCCTTGTTGATGTGTTGATATTTTCAAACCCCTTACCCCAAAAATGTGCTTCTATATGCAAAAGTTGTGCTTTCTACCAAAGCCATAATCTTTATTGGCATTTTTTTTTTTGCTACGATTTCACGCTGTAGTATTTAAGTTTAAATCAAAAGTGGACGGTCAATTAAGTAAAAAATGTTCTGTACCTGGAAATTGAGGCAAGTAAAGGGGTAGTCCCACTTGTCAACTCACCCACATTTGGTTGGTGTCGCCGTCTTTGTACTTGTATTCACCTGCCTAACAAACACAATGCCTCCATACATATTTGATGGGCTTGCCCACTTTTCAAACCTTTATTAGCCTGTAAAAAGTATTGATTCTCCAGTCACCTTTAATGGGCTTACCCTCGTAAACTTCTGACTTCACCCACATTCTTTTTTTTAGTTAAGAGGTTGACTGGTATGAGTAATTTCACTTACAATTAGAGTACAAAAATCTAATGTCTACAAGAAGGGGGGGACTCTGGGCTATTTTGATTAGGTCCAGCATACAAGCCTGAACGCAATACAAAACAGAGTGGTATGCTGTCCCTACTGAACGTCACAGGTCAATGTGTGTAAAGAACACTGATGTGCTCACTAAGGCCAGGAGAAAAATATCCTCCTTTGGGAAAAAGACCCTCGCACACCCAGTCAGCTAGGTGTCTTGCTTCTTCATTGGGTCTGCTCCTCGTCGAGTCGGCGCTGCAATACCCGATCGGCCCCCGTGATGGGGCCTTTTAACAGAGATCTTTTTTCCTGACCGTTGGGTGCAGTGCGTGAGTATAGATGTGAAATTGTGAGGCTAAAACAGAAAGTATAGGTCCACTCAACACAACTTTAATGAATGTGGCCACTATCCTGATTAAAACAAACAATGCGCGCACCCCTGCTATAAGGTTACAGGGTATTGCGCTATTGAAATCAGGCAAACATGTTTCTTGCCCTAAATCAAGTAGACGGCAAGTCTTCAGGACCGATGTAAGATCTATCTACACTTTTTGGTGGTGGTCCAAAGTAGTGAAAGTTAGTGACCACTCATACAGAACCCTAAAAAATGGTACCTGTAGATCTAGAACATCACCTATAAAAAGAAAGGATTGTAAAGCTAACTGTATCATTCCTAAACCATATTTATAGTTCTAAAATGATAGTGCAACATTTTAAAAAAGTGCTCAAAGGCATGCATCACACTCAGGTGTCTGTGACCATGCACAAGCAGGGCCGGCTCTAGGGTGGTGCGATCGGTGCCATCGCACCGGGCTCTGACTTGGGGTGGGTCCGCCATGTTTATTGTCCTAAAAGCACCTGATGCCGCGTTCCTAGTCCCAGCAATAAAAATGTCAAGATAACTCATTTGATTAACGTTCTTCCCACCGTAGCTTTGTCTAAGAAAGTTTGACTCTTAGTTCAGAGGGTTAATATGCCTGCTGCAAAAGTCCCATTCAGATCACAAAGTGCTTATAATATAAATTGGTCAGTGGGTTACCTCTTTTGTCAGAGAGATCCTTCTATTACCTGCAGTTTATAAGTTCAAATCCTAATATATTAACTGCCATCAAAGTGCTGCATGCAAACTGCAAGGAATGTATTAGAGCTGTGTGTTTTTTTGCCCAGTCTTTCATTATACTGATATTGCAAAAAGGGTTCATTTTGGTTGAAATCAATTCTTATTATGAAAGAAAACCCCCAACAATGGTGTTAAATTCTGAAAGTATACTGCCTACCAGAATGGATGACATGTGACTCCTACACCTTGTAGGCCTCTGTCTTTTGTAACATTTCCTATACACTCATTTACTCATGTATGATTGTCTCTGTGCAATGTGTGTGTGATGTAAAGTGTTCTAACACCTTAAACTGGTTGAGTGCACTATAAAACTAAATTAATCTAAGAGATAGTGGTTATGGAGACTTGAGGGGCACTGTCAAATGGTGGTAGTGAGGGAATCTGTGGCAGAGGTGGTCAATGGGAGGGCGCCAACAAACATTGTTGCACAGGGCGCCACCAATGCTAAAGCCGGTCCTGTGCACAAGGCGACTGAATACACAGCAACAATAGCAGCCGGTCCCAGGATGCTTGTTTCCGGTCCAGGGAGGACCTGACCTGGCAGTTCGGGCTGGACTGTTCCCATGAGGCACAGGGTTAAGGCTGATTTGCATATGGCTGGGTTCAAACTGGAATGACATGGTGAGCAAAAAAACAATGGATTTAGGCCCAGATCTCTGTACTGGGGTGAATGTATGACATTGTTCTGCCTTCTGCCCATCAAGTGTTGTTTTTGTATTGGTCTGTTAGGGTCAGCAGAGCACAATATCTGTGATTGCCTTTCAATGAAGCAAGCTTTTTTTTAAATGCAACCTCTGGACCTCAAAGTATTTGGAATGGATACCTACAACATGCCCATTCTGAATTGGTATCCATTCACAATGCCTTTGTAAGAGACAGCAAAAGTCAATTATTTTTTGTGGCCAAAAAATCAGCTTTGGAGTGAGTGCAAAAATGGATAGGACATCTGGCCGTAGGTTCTCAAATGCTATTCACAGTGATATCAAAACGTTTAGAAGATATGTACGAATTTAAGGTTTGTGTAACTGAGAACTACTTTTTAAAATTCATATCACTTATGTATTGATAAGATAAAATATATATTTTGAACATTGAAAAAAATTACATGAGCTACTAAAATACATAGTTACAGTGGAGTAGCTAGAGGAAGGCCTAAGAAGCAGGCTGCTGCCTCCCAAGTCACTGAATGCTAGGATGTTTTTGAACAATTGAGGTCCAAATTCTGAGAGTGTCTGAAGCCATTTGAAGGGATGTCTAACTGTGGGTGTTAAAAAATTGGATGATGCTCTCCAAAGGCCAACTGTTTGTGTATTTTGGTGGGTATTGAGGGCTGGCTTACGGTCTCTGAGGGGGCAGCTAAGGTCTTTTGATGGTCCGCTGTGGGGGGTGGTGTCTAAGGCTGGAAACAGAGGGGTTTATTTACAAAGAATTGGCTTAGAGCAGGTCCGAAAGTGATTTTGCTCCCCTGCCCTACATCAATTTACAAGGGCAGAAATGCACTGTATTTACAAGATATGGTGCATTCCCGTCCTTTCAGCCAGCTCCAGCACACAATTTGCAGCGGTGCGCCAGCGCAGGCATCTTTGCACCATGGTGCAAGGGTGTCTTTGTTGTTGGCGCGATTGTTTTTGTACAAGAATAGACGCTTTCCTGCACAAAAACAATCCTTGGAGGCATTTCCTCTTTCTATGTGTGCTGCAGAATGCAGCACACATAGAAAGAGGACAATATTAGGAGAAATAATGTTATTACTCTGCGCTATGCTACCCCAGGGGAGGTGCACAGTTTTAACACATTCCCAGATGTACGCCATTTTGTAAATCTGTAAATGTGTCAAATACCATGGGCATTGAGTGGGAGCACCCACTGAAAAGCCCATGGCATGCCTCCCCGGCACAGTGTGAGGCAGTGCACCTACTTGCGCTACATTGCCTCACTCCATATCTACAAGTTCATGAAAAGCCACGCAGAGTGGCTTTACGTGGCCTTGTAGATATGGGTCTGCATTGTGTGCCAGCAGAGCATCCAAATAAGTGACACCATGTTCGTAAATAAGCACCAACATTTCAAAGGTTTGGCTGGGAGAGTGTATCAAACAGGTAGGGTACGACTGAAGGAATATAGCTGAGAGTGGGCAATCTAATTCTTTTTGGCCACACACTCATGGATTCTGAAGGCAGGTGCCTGATTGCACCTCAGTGGTATCTAACAACAGAACTAGGAGACATATTTATCAACACTTTGTGTGTGTGTGAGTCACTTTATGGGTGAGTATGTGGCTGTTTTAGTGTCTGTCAAGATGACTGAGTATGTGTGTTAGTATCTGTATGAGTAAGGGAGAGAGCGTGTGAGTATCTGTATGGTTGAGTGACTGGTTTTGTGAGTGGCTGTATGCGTGAGTCAATGGGTGTGTGAGTGGCTCTATGGATGAGTGAGTGGTTGTGTTAATACTTCTATGGGTCTGCAAATGGGTAGGTCAGTGGTTGTAGGGGTGTTTGAGTGGGTTTATGAGAGGTTATATAGGGGGTGTGACTGGCTGAGTGAGTTGTTTTGGGGATAATGTAATCTGTGATGCCATTTGAGATACCATCAGTGATGTCATCAGTGACATCACTAACCATGTCATGAGTAATGTAATATGTGAGGTCATAAGCAGTGCATTGCGAGGGTGTAAGTTATAGTTAGCTAAGATAACTAAAACGGCTGAATTTCTATGGATTTGTACGTGTGAGATCTGAGGATAACTATAATGTCTCTGTAACCTATGTTTTTTCTGTGAATTTCTCAAAAAGTTGAAATTCAGTTTTCTAATTGCAACTTATAACCTTTGACAATGATTGTCTGAGTGAGTGGAAGAGCATCTCAGTGGGTGTGTGACTAAGGGCATGAGTGTCTAAATGAGAGTGTGACTAGGAGTGTGAGGGTTGGAAAGTGGGTTATTGGTAGGGGCAAATGTAGGTCTGCGATTGGCAATGAGGCCACTAACACATGATAGGACTCAGCATTGGTCTTAGAAAATTATTCCTATGCTCAATCCTTGGTAGTTTGGCAGCGAGCAGGCAGGCTTAACTTTAAAGACAGGTATGTAAAGCATTTAAAAACTCCATTTCAGTAAATAATTAAGACACAGCACATAATAAAAATCCAATACCAGTTCATAAAAATAGGAAATATTTGTATCTTTAAAATGACACCAAAACGACAAATATCCAATGTAGGGGACCGGAGATATGAATTTTCAAAGATTTAGCAAAATATAGCACTTAGAAGATTATAGCACCATATTGTGATACCTGCTCGCGATAGACCGGGTCAAAGTCAAACTTTCAGGCTGACCACGATGGAGCCCTGGGCGGCTACAGCTCGCGACAGGTCCCGGTCTCAGTTTCTACCTTCACTCTTAGAAACTTTTTTGAAGCTTTACTCCCCGAGGTCCCTCGAGGCTCCCAGTCAGTCCGGATGCGGTGAGGGTTCGCCAGATTGCCTTTCGACGAGCTCCCAGGCAACTTCCCTGGAGCAGACTTAGAAAAGTTTTCTTTAGCGCTTCAGCGGGGCAACCCAGGAATTCTGGCCAACATGCGATGGAAGGCAGGCGACTTGGTGTTCGTGGTTGCGCCCGGTCACTTTTCTGCGAGCGGACTTAGAAACTTTTCTGGAGCTTTTTCTCGAGGTGTCTCTCGATGCTCCTCATGTATCCGATCCGGTGAGGGTTCGCCTGCTTCAGTTTTCTTCTAGCCCCGGTCAAACTCTGAAAGATGGATCGATGGAGCTTGTAGCGGGACAAACCTGGATGGCTTGGCCGGCTCACGGTTGAAGGCAGGCTGCCTGGCCGGCCAGGTTGAGATGGTCCCTCTATGGAGCTTTTTTTCCAAAGTTGCTCCAAAGTTCTCCAAACTTCTTGAACTTCTTCCTGAAGTTCCTCAAGGGGTCCCGAAGTGTCTCAAACTCACTCCATGGGTTTGGAAGCTCCAATATGGTCCTTGAAAGTTTAGGACTTCAGTTCCCACAATCCACTGGTACAAAACCCTTACAAATCCACTGGTGGTTCTCCAAGGCGCAGATTTAGTTGGTGATGTTCCAGGTGAGCTCTTTTAACCTGTAGCTTTCAGGGAGTCCACTCTTTAGTTCTTTTTTAGCAGGATAATCCACAGGGCTGTAGTTTCAGATGGTGCAGTCTTCAGAGGTCAGGCCTTAGAAATCTTTGCACAGCAAAACTTCTCAATAGGGCACTTCTTGCTTCAGTAAGTTTCAAGTAGCAGATCTGAGAGGCTCTGCCCCTCTCAGATACTTATTCCAAGTTCTCGGGGTCAGGCAGGAGGTCACTTCTGACCAATAGGAGCAGAGAAACTCCTCAAAGATATAACCACATCCTGTAGAGTGTCGCATTATTTTGTCCCAGAGTGCATCAAATCTTCCAAATCCACAATGGCTGATTTTCCAGCAAGGGGGTAAGAGCTGGCTAAACACACCCCTAGGATGGCTAATTTACTTAGACTCTCCCCCTGCATCTGCTCATACCTTCCTTAATCCTACCATCTGCCTAAAGTCAGAAGTTCAGAGTTGTAAATGACACTGTTCTCTGCTGTCCTCTTTGAAGAAAATAGTTTATGACTCCTAGTCCTGGCCTGGCATCCCTATGGAACAGCACACTGCACTGCCAGCAGAGCTGGTTGACCCCAGGGGCTCTTTGTCACCTCTTCAAGGCAGCCTGGCTAATCCACTTAACTCTGACCAATCAGGACAGACCACTGGAAGGCTGAATTTGGACTTACAAACAAGAAAGTCGTATAACTTCTTGTATGTACACTTTAGGAGAAATTCAACAATATGATATTTTTGTATTTATTAACACCATTCTGGGAAGTCTTTGAATGGCGTTTCTAGCCTTTTCCTACCAAGAGTTATTAAGAAATAACTTCCTACCATGTTAACCTATGTAGCAGGGTATTTGCAATGGGAAAAATGACTTGGACCATTTTTCCAGCACCAGGACTTACAAAAACTTTGCTTATATCTACAGGACCCTCACACCATGTGCAACTAGGGGAGACTTTAGGGGTTCTGAATCTGTAGAAATATTGCAGATCCTCCCTCCACAATGCTTCTAGCATCAAAGTCGAATTTGAGCAGCACTTTACCACAATGTGGGGAGTGAAATTTGAAATTTCACTTAACCCAGGGCATATAAAACTCATTTTATAACGGTGTACCTACATATCTGACCCCCCACCCCTGGGACACCTAGGGGAGACCCTGGGGGTGCCTAATATGCCAAAACATTGTATGTTATCCATTTATATGTGCCCCAAACCCCAAAGCCGAGTTTAGGCACAATTTACTTTTTAAAAGCAGTCCTGGCACCCAAGGCTGCTTTTAAACTGACCTCAGGCTTCAGCAGTGTACACATGCAAGTGCAAGAAGAGCTGCTGGCCTCTAAACTGCCATGCCCTAGGGTACTAGGGACTTCTAGGTAGTTTTAATCCCCCTGCTCTAGTTTTTACTAGGGGCCTATAGGGTAGGTCATGCCAATCACAGGGTTACCCCACCATACCATTGTGTACCCTAGTGTATGTAGGTGGTTTAACTGCATTCTAATGTGTCTCTTTCAGCATAGCACTGGCCCTGGGCCTGGTTACTACCAGTATCAGTCAGCAAAAAGTTGGGGGGGTGCCCAGGGCACATGATGACTTTGCAACAGTGAGTATATGAGTGGGTCTGGGTGTACCAGCATAAGTGTATCACTTAGTGTGTGAGTGGGGCATGAGTGTCTGACTGGGTCTGTGAGTGAGTGCATGAATGTCTGAGTGGGTGGATGAGTGTCTGATTGAATGTCTGAGTGAGTGGGTGTGTGAGTTTCTTATTGGCTCTGTGAATGGATGTGTGTGTGTCTAAGTAAGTCTGTGAGTCAGTGCATGAGTCTCTGAGTAGATCTTTGAGTCAATGCTTGACTCTCTGAGTGGGTCTGTAAGTGGGTGCATGAGAGTTTGAGTGGGTATGTGAATGAGTGCATGGGTTTCTGAGTAAGTCTGTGACTGGGTGAATGAGTGGATGAGTGGGTGTGTGAGTGGCATGCCACATTTGAATGGGGGACGGGAAGCGCACTGCCTTCTTTCCCAAGCCAATTTTTTCCCCTGGCACCCCATTGCTCAAGGCCCTGTCTTTTATTTTTTTTATTTGTCATAGGGATTTTAGGCCACGACTCCACCCCCCCCCCCCCCGCCCTTCCAGGGCTGAATTTGGGCCTGTGGACTCCATGTCTCACAGCCTGGCCCTAATTAAATGGGGAGAAATTGGTAACTTCCTTGCGCCACATCTTAGGGAAGTTGATTTCTCTGGTACCCTCATACAGCAGAATATGGCGACATAGTTTTGCATAGTGTGTACACCATTGTAAAAAAAGATGTGTGTCTTACTAGCCATTTCACAAACAGTGAAGAATGTTGATGCTTCACAACAGTTTAACATAAAATTATGAAGGCACCTGCAATGTAATACTCTGCCTTGTAAATAAACGTTCATTTTGTTACGGGGCACAAAGGTTACTGAAATAATTTTTCCCATTTTGATTAAATGCAGTTGCTGGACTGGTGAGGAAAAAATTTAAATATTTGAGAAACTAGTGTGCCTCTGTTTGTGTGAGCACTGTTTTTCAGGTGAAGAGTTGCTGAGCTCTTAAAGAACACCTGGTTTAGAGTATACTTTGGTTGAGGCCTTAATTGGTGAAGAAAATATAAGACGTATGATGCCTTATAATTTATTTTAATTTTATTTTTTTAAATGAGAGCATTACATATCGGCCGTGCCTCCAGCATGGTTTTTGCACCACTTAAACAGAGATTATCTGTTATAGGTTTTGTTCAAATATATGTAGTTTATTTAGTTTAGTAATCAAACTAATATAATTATAGTGGGGAAATATTTTAAACGTTGTTCCAGTGTTTTTGTAAACCGCAATGTCTCTGCGCACAGTTGCGGCACGTATTTCCGGATGCGTGCTGCATGCTCAGCTCCGTCATAATTTTTGTAGTAGTAAAAGACATATATATAGACTTTTCACTTTTGTTTATAGTAAGACATTTGCTATTACAATTTCAAAACTAATATAATTGTACCTGAAATATAGTTTAGAAGTTGTTAAAATGCATTTTGTAGCGGCACGGCTCTACTGCAATGGGAGCACGAAGGGGACGTGCATCCCACATGACCATAAAACAAAAGGAACTCATTGGTTGAAGACATTTCTATCTTTCTAAAACAGAAAATCCTGCACCTTCTTTTCCTTCTTTTTCGTGGGTTTGTTAGGATAAAACCTATTTGTATTTTCACCAACAATTTTATTACTTTTTTGTGTGTTTCCCCTTGACATTTGATGTGGTGAACATTGCATCTGGTACACCAAATCCAGAAGATGTGGAAGACATCGAAGAGGAAGATCAGCATCCAAAGAAGAGAAAGGAAAGCGTATTGTAGACTTTTTTCAGTATTTCTGAGGGGGGAAATAAATGTGAGGAAATTTACATGCACACAATGCAAGAAGGTTTTATCATGTAGCTCAGAAAATAAATATTTGATTGGGAGGTCTTCCATGCTCAAACATCTTCAACAATGCATTTGAAAAGGCTGATGAGAGAACAAAAATAGCGGGAAAGGAGAGAGCAGGCACAAAACTCTAGATACTGCTCAGGCAAGCACATCATCAGGGGGAGTCTTAACGTCAGAACCACCTTTGACCATTCCTGAGTTTTCTGCTCTCGACCAGCTTTGTTTGAGGTGTCAAACAATTATATGTGTAGGGAGGCAGCCAGTTCCTGCAACTCTTGAGTGCCTAAAGACTCACAAATGTTCGATTTCTTGTACTGAGTTGCTGGTGCAAGTTGTGTTTTGTATGAAAATGCATTACGTTCCAATATTTTTTTTAAGAAACATTCAAAAAAACACCCAAAAAAGTATTACAATTGTTAGAAAATACAAACAAAATTAAAAATGTTTTAAAAAAAATTGTTCTCACAACCGCCTATTATGGTTAGAAAAAGATTAATGATATATTATTTGTACATTTATAACTGGGTATATCTATGAGTGAGGGTGTGCACGAGTGTGTGTATAGCTGAGCGTGTGGTTGTTTAATGACTGTATGGGTGAGTGAATGGGCGTAGGAGTCACTGTATTAGTGACTGACTGATTGTGTGAATGAGTGTATGACTGACAGAGAGTTTATATGAGTGGCTCTATTAGTGTGTGATGGTGAATAACTGAATATATGTGTGAGTGACTAGGTGTGTGACTGTCTGCATGGGTGTATGAAAGGGAATATGAATGGTGGAATAGGTGAATCATTGACTGTGTAACTAGCCATATGTGTGAGTGAGAGTGTGCATGAGTTGCTGCATGATTGAGTGCGTAGATGTTAAGTGCCTGTATGCATAATTTAGTGAGTGTATGAGTAACTAAATGGGTCGTTTGGTGAGTGTGTGAGTGATTGCATGAGTGAGTGAGTAGTTAATAAGTGGCTGGGGGCAAGTACGTAGGTGCATACCATACATGGTTATATGGGGAGTAAGATATTGCATTATTAGCTGTATAGGTGATTCAGTGGGTATGTGAGTAGTGGCATGGGTGAGGAAGTGACTGTGTAAATGGCTGTGTGGGTAAGCGTCTGGGTGTCTTAGTGTGTGTATGTGTGAGTGAGTGTGTATAGAAGTGACTGCATGACTATATGAGAGAGTGTGTCTTTTATTGTATACGTGAGTGAAAGGGTGTGTAAGTCACTGTATGGGTGAATGTATAGATGTATGAGTTGTTGCAATGCTTAATACGTGGGTCTGTGAGTGCTTGCATGTCTGTGGTGTTGACTGGCTGTTTGGGTGAGTAAGAGGTTATAAGAGTAGGAATATGTATGAGAGTGGGTGGATAAGTGTTTGTATGAGTGCTTTCAAGCTGTGTTAGTGAGTATTGAGGTACACAACTGGGGTCTGCCGAAGTGTTCTAAGTAGGCCTAGACAAATATGATGTATCTGTATATGTAGTGAATGATTAGAAACTATTGTAAGTGAGCAGCTGGCTGTATTAGTGGATCTATCCTTTTGCAGATAGCTATGTAAGTTGCAGTGTGACTGTCAGACTGAATGTATAACTAGGCATAGGGTTCTGAAAGTGCAGTTGTTAGTGACTGAAATTTGAAAGTATATGTGTTAGGTTATGAACAGATAGTTGACTGACTGTGGCCTAACTACTAGCTAACTTAAGAGTGAATTATATATAATAGAAGAGGTTGTTAAGGCTTGGCTAGCTCTCTTTAAAATGAATTTGTCCTACACACCAGTTCTGCAGAAGCTGGCCTGAGACTATTTGAAGCGGCAGTTGTCTATATGCTTGACTTGTTGTATTAGTGACTCAGTAGATACCTGAATGAATGTCTCAGTCCTTATTTCAGGTTGTCTGGATATTTAAGGGTGTATGTTGCTTTACAACTACCATTCTTAGTGTCTCTATGGATCTCTAAATGTGTATGTAAGGGGCGGCATGAACTGCTTACTGGCTGTGTTAACTGTGTGAGCAGAACTGCCCCCCAGGAGCCCTAGATACATATGATGTATCTCTATATATAAGTGCATTCTTATGAGGTATTGTAAATGAGTGGCTTGGTGTATTAGTGCTTCTATCCTTTTGCAGATAGGTATGTCAGTTGCAATGTGACTGTCAGACTACATTTATAAATGGGCATAGGGGTCTAAAAGTTCAGTTGTCAGTGAGTCACATTTGAAAGTATATCAGTTTTGAGCAGATAGCTGACTGTCTATGGCTTTACTACTATACATTTTAGAGGTTAGTTATATATAATAGAAAAGGAGTTTAAGGCCTGGCTAGCACTCTTTCAAGTGAATTTGGCCTACTATTGAAACTCAACACAGCGTCTGAAGAAGCAGGCCTGAGACATGTTCCAAGTGGCAGTTGTGTATAGGTTTGACTTGTTAGTGTTAGTGACTCAGTAGATACCTGAATGAGTGTCTCAATCCTTACTTCAGTGCGTCAGGATAATTAAGGAAGTATGTTGGATGACTACCATTCTTAGTGTCTTTATGGATCTTTAAATGTGTATCTAAGGGGCATCGTGAACTGCTTACTGGCTGTGGTAGTGAGTATTGCGGCATGCAACTGTGTGAGCAGAACTGCCCCCCCCAGGAGCCCTGGATGCATATGATGTATCTCTATATATGAGTGTATTCTTATGAGGTATTGTAAATGAGTGGCTTGGTGTATTCGTTCTTCTATATCCTTTTACAGATAGGTATGTCAGTTGCAATGTGACTGTCAGACTACATTTATAAATGGGCATAGGGGTCTAAAAGTTCAGTTGTCAGTGAGTCAAATTTGAAAGTATATCTGTTTTGAGCAGATAGCTGACTGCCTATGGCTTAACTACTACATATCTTAGGGGTTAGTTATATATAATAGAAGAGGAGTTTAAGGCTTGGCTAGCACTATTCAAAGTGAATCTGGCCTACTATTGAAACTGGACACACAGTGTGAAATGCAGGAAAGAGAGTACACTGTGACGATGTTAAATCCAGGAGGTAGATGTATTCTTCAGTTCAATTAGGACAGGAACATTAGATAATAGGATGGTTGTAGTAGTATCTGCAGTAGTATCTGCCCCAACTGGAGCAGCATCCCTGCTACTCAGCCTACATACAGCAACTGACTTTTCATTCAATCATACACACAACAAAACTCTGTGACATCACTCACACAATGGCTAAGCAGCAGAGTACAGAACACAGAGAAAGGACTAAACATAAGCAAAATACCACACACCTTCCTCCCTGAAGGGGACAATAACAACTAAAGAGGCATGAGGGATGAAAGTGAAAACAAATACATAATGATAAAAGAAATACATATCTAAAGACACAACACACCCCCATTCAACAATAGAAATATGTGTGCAACATAGAAAGCAACACATTAAACATAAAAGCAAATGAGTTTGAGCCCTCAGAGGTGTCGCAACACCCAGAACAACAACATCAAGGTGCCGATTCCGATCCTGTAAAAAAATTCCCCGTACGACTCGTATCCGGTCTTTTTACCGTACGAATCGTACAAGTGCCGTCCAAACTGCCAAGTACGATTCGCATGGGAAAAAGTCCGTACGAATCGCATTGGGAATAATTCCCCACACGTCCTCGGGTCGGAAAATGTGTCCGACACGTCCCCAGACGATTTACCGTACAAACGTGAAAATTGAAGTCCGACCGCGCAAGTACGATCCATCCCGTGCGTCCGATGTCACAACCGTATGGAAAAAACACCGTCCGCACCGAACTCCCATTGCAACCATGGAGACATGTGCCCACATACGCGCCGAACCCCCCCCCAGCCCCAGTGAGTACGCGCCATACCCTCCCAGCCCCCGTGAGTACGCGCCGAACCCCCCCGTGTATGTACACCCGTGTACGTTCGAGTCGTACCCCCACCCGTGTATGTACACCCGTGTACGTGTCGACCCCCCCGTGTATGTACACCCGTGTATGTTCGAGTCGTACCCCCACCCGTGTATGTACACACGTGTACGTGTCGAACCCCCGTGTATGTACACCCGTGTACGTTCGAGTCGTACCCCCACCCGTGTATGTACGGTACGACTCGAACGTACACGGGTGTACGTACACGGGGTTCGACACGGGTGTACATACACGGGTGGGGGTACGACTCCAACGTACACGGGTGTACATACACGGGGGGTTCGACACGTACACTAGTGTACATACATGGGTGGGGGTACGACTCAAACGTACACGGGTGTACATACACGGGGGTGTTTGACACGTACACGGGTGTACATACACGGGTGGGGGTATGACTCGAACGTACACGGGTGTACATACACGGGGGGTTCGACACGTACACGGGTGTACATACACGGGTGGGGGTACGACTCGAACGTACACGGGTGTACATACACGGGGGGTTCGACACGTACACGGGTGTACATACACGGGTGGGGGTACGACTCGAACATACACGGGTGTACATACACGGGTGGGGGTACGACTCGAACGTACACGGGTGTACATACACGGGGGTGTTTGACACGTACACGGGTGTACATACACGGGTGGGGGTACGACTCGAACGTACACGGGTGTACATACACGGGGGGTTCGACACGTACACGGGTGTACATACACGGGTGGGGGTACGACTCGAACGTACACGGGTGTACATACACGGGGGGTTCGACACGTACACGGGTGTACATACACGGGTGGGGGTACGACTCGAACATACACGGGTGTACATACACGGGTGGGGGTATGACTCGAACGTACACGGGTGTACATACACGGGGGGGTTCGACACGTACATGGGTGTACATACACGGGTGGGGGTACGACTCGAACGTACACAGGTGTACATACACGGGTGGGGGTACGACTCGAACGTACACGGGTGTACATACACAGGGGTTCGACATGTACATGGGTGTACATACACGGGTGGGGGTACGACTCGAACGTACACGGGTGTACATACACGGGGGTTCGACACGTACACGGGTGTACATACACGGGTGGAGGTACGACTCGAACGTACACGGGTGTACATACACAGGGGTTCGACACGTACATGGGTGTACATACACGGGTGGGGGTACGACTCGAACGTACACGGGTGTACATACACGGGGGTTCGACACATACACGGGTGTACATACACGGGTGGGGGTACGACTTGAACGTACACGGGTGTACATATACGGGGGTTCGACATGTACACGGGTGTACATACACGGGTGGGGTACGACTCGAACGTACACGGGTGTACATACACGGGGGGGTTTGACACGTACACGGGTGTACATACACGGGTGGGGGTACGACTCGAACGTACATGGGTGTACATACATGGGTGGGGGTACGACTCGAACGTACACGGGTGTACATACACGGGGGGTTCGACACGTACACGGGTGTACATACACGGGGGGTTCGACACGTACACGGGTGTACATACACGGGTGGGGGTACGACTCGAACGTACACGGGTGTACATACACAGGGGGGTTCAACACGTACACGGGTGTACATACACGGGTGGGGGTATGACTCGAACGTACACGGGTGTACATACACGGGGGGTTTGACACGTACACGGGTGTACATACACGTGTGGGGGTACGACTCGAATGTACACGGGTGTACATACACAGGGGGGTTCAACACGTACACGGGTGTACATACACGGGGGTTTGACACGTACACGGGTGTACATACACGGGTGGGGGTACGACTCGAACGTACATGGGTGTACATCCACGGGGTGTTCGACACGTACACGGGTGTACATACACGGGTGGGGTACGACTCGAACGTACACGGGTGTACATACACGGGGGTTCGACACGTACACAGGTGTACATACACAGGTGGGGGTACGACTCAAACGTACACGGGTGTACATACACGGGTGGGGGTATGACTCGAACGTACACGGGTGTACATACACGGATGGGGGTACGACTCGAACGTACACGGGTGGGGGTACGACTCGAACGTACACGGGTGTACATACACGGGGGTTCGACACGTACACGGGTGTACATACACGGGGGTTCGACACGTACACGGGTGTACATACACGGGTGGGGGTACGACTCGAACGTACACGGGTGTACATACACGGGGGGTTCGGCGCGTACTCACGGGGGCTGGGGGGGTACGGCACGTACTCACGGGGGCTGGGGGGGTACGGCATGTACTCACGGGGCTGGGGGGGGGCACGGCGCATACCGGGCCCCCTATTCTGGTCGTTTTGCGGCGTACTTCGCTTTTCCGGCACTTTTTGGGTGCCGTGAAAATATTGCCGTCCGGACTGCTGTCGGTTCGAATCGTACTTCCTGGGTCGTGAAACGCTGCCTGACACGTACACGGGTGTACATACACGGGTGGGGGTACGACTGGAACGTACACGGGTGTACATACACGGGGGTTCGACACGTACACGGGTGTACATACACGGGTGGGGGTACGACTCGAACGTAGACGGGTGTACATACACGGGGGGTTCGACACGTACACGGTTGTACATACACGGGTGGGGGTACGACTCGAACGTACACGGGTGTACACACACGGGGGGGTTCGACACGTACACAGGTGTACATACACGGGTGGGGGTACGACTCGAATGTACACGGGTGTACATACACGGGTGGGGGTACGACTCGAACGTACACGGGTGTACATACACGGGGGGTTCGACACGTACACGGGTGTACATACACGGGTGGGGGTACGACTCGAACGTACACGGGTGTACATACACGGGGGTTCGACACGTACACGGGTGTACATACACGGGTGGGGGTACGACTCGAACATACACGGGTGTACATACACGGGGTGTTCGACACGTACACGGGTGTACATACACGGGTGGGGGTACGACTCGAATGTACACGGGTGTACATACACGGGTGGGGGTACGACTCAAACGTACACGGGTGTACATACACGGGTGGGGGTACGACTCGAACGTACACGGGTGTACATACACGGGGGTTCGACACGTACACGGGTGTACATACACGGGTGGGGGTACGACTCGAACGTACACGGGTGTACATACACGGGGGGTTCGGCGCGTACTCACGGGGGCTGGGGGGGTACGGCACGTACTCACGGGGGCTGGGGGGGTACGGCATGTACTCACGGGGCTGGGGGGGGGCACGGCGCATACCGGGCCCCCTATTCTGGTCGTTTCGCGGCGTACTTCGCTTTTCCGGCACTTTTTGGGTGCCGTGAAAATATTGCCGTCCGGACTGCTGTCGGTTCGAATCGTACTTCCTGGGTCGTGAAACGCTGCCTGACACGTACACGGGTGTACATACACGGGTGGGGGTACGACTGGAACGTACACGGGTGTACATACACGGGGGTTCGACACGTAGACGGGTGTACATACACGGGTGGGGGTACGACTCGAACGTAGACGGGTGTACATACACGGGGGGTTCGACACGTACACGGTTGTACATACACGGGTGGGGGTACGACTCGAACGTACACGGGTGTACACACACGGGGGGGTTCGACACGTACACAGGTGTACATACACGGGTGGGGGTACGACTCGAATGTACACGGGTGTACATACACGGGTGGGGGTACGACTCGAACGTACACGGGTGTACATACACGGGGGGTTCGACACGTACACGGGTGTACATACACGGGTGGGGGTACGACTCGAACGTACACGGGTGTACATACACGGGGGTTCGACACGTACACGGGTGTACATACACGGGTGGGGGTACGACTCGAATGTACACGGGTGTACATACACGGGGTGTTCGACACGTACACGGGTGTACATACACGGGTGGGGGTACGACTCGAATGTACACGGGTGTACATACACGGGTGGGGGTACGACTCAAACGTACACGGGTGTACATACACGGGTGGGGGTACGACTCGAACGTACAGGGGTGTACATACACGGGGGTTTGACACGTACACGGGTGTACATACACGGGGGGTTCGACACGTACACGGGTGTACATACACGGGAGGGGTACGACTCGAATGTACATGGGTGTACATACACGGGGGGTTCGGCGCGTACTCACGGGGGCTGGGGGGGTACGGCGCGTACTCACGGGGGCTGGGGGGGTACAGCATGTACTCACGGGGGCTGGGGGGGGTGTACGGCGCATACCGGGCCCCCTATTCTGGTCGTTTCGCGGCGTACTTTGCTTTTCCGGTACTTTTTGGGTGCCGTGAAAATATTGCCGTCCGGACTACTGTCGGTTCGAATCGTACTTCCTGGGTCGTGAAACGCTGCCTGACAGCGTCCCGACGTCACGTCGGAGCATTCCCGGATCACATTCGTATGTATATTTTCGTCGGTGTTTTTTACGATTCGTACGGAAATGGTGTTTCCGTGCGAATCGTACTTCCAAGTTTGTACAGTTTTACATTCGGGTACGAGTTGGACGGAGAAAACGCTCCGACCGACGGTTCGTACCCGGTTTTTCCAGGATCGTAATCGGCACCTTATTGTGCATCAAACGGCAGAACAGTAAATACAAACATGGAGTGAAAATGCCCAGTAAATGTGGTTTGTGTATCAGTATCAGAAGAACCCACCACCACTCAGAATCATACATCAAACAGCACAAAAGTAAATACAAACATGGAGCAAAAGTTCTCACTAAATGTGTTTTGAGTATCAGTATCAGAAGAACCCACCACCACACAGAAAAGGTTTGAAGGAGCAAGTGTCCACCACCGGCAAACACATACACAGAACGCAGAACACTTTCAATAAGTAGATTGAGCCTAAACATCACGCTCACCACAAGTCAATTAAAGTATATATTGAGCATAGTTTAGGTCGCAACCAACCAGCAATCCTAGCACTATTAAATGTAAAACCGATTAGAGCGCAATAATTGCCCATTACAGAAAATTTCAATGTAAAAAAATTTACCCTTAAAAAGGTTTGAGCTCAGTAACTCGCTCACCACCAGACAAATACACGCAAATTGGAGACGCAAAGCACCCCCTCAAAATGGAAAGGAGATCAAATACCCAACATCATCAGCATACTAAGTAAGAAAGGTTTAGGTAACTGGCAGAAAACAACGTTAATGACACAAGCACACAATCCTACGTGCAAATTACTCACAGCACTAATAAATGTTGTATAATACAAACAATACATGAGAACATCAACACCAGTAACTCAAGAACGAGCCAGAAAAATGTTGTGTGAGCACAAAAATAAACAATCAAAAGCACCCTCCAAAGAAGAACAACAGAATAGCATTCCAACATTTCTCACACGTTTGGATATAGACCCTTACAATACACTCCAGTTCACTGTAAAAGCAAAGTACTAGATAAAACTTCAGGTATCAATTAATGTAGAAAGTACAACACAGGGAGTCACTTCCACCGGTGAGCGATTACTCACCTGAATAGTACGATCACAAAGTTCTGTACCACAAACTCTCGCCGCAAGTTGAAATAGACCAAAAGAAAAACCAGTACCAGTAAGCACCTATCCGCAATCCGTATTTTCCTTTCAAAGCCCTTGAATGTGTATTTTGTTCTTCTCACGGCTTCTAACATTACAGGGCAAAGAGGTCACGCAACTGTCTCAGAGTCTCTGCAGGCCACAGGAATACGCAATTCAGATGATTCATTTCGGTTAGTCCCAAGTAGAAGTAGATTTAACATAATCAAGTCACACTGGCGACGAGGATGGGATGCAGAAAAGAGAGTACGCTGTGATGCTGTTAAATCCAGGAGGTAGATTTATTCTTCAGTTCAATCAGGACAGGAACATTAGATAATAGGATTGCTGTACTAGTATCAGCAGTAGTATCAGCCCCATCGGGAGCAGCATCCCTACTGCTCAGCCCACATGCAGCAACTGACTTTTCATTCAACCATACATACAAGAACACTCCGTAATATCACTCACACAATGGCTGAGCAGCAGAGTACAGAACACAGAGAAAGGACTAAAGATAATGAAAGCAGAATACCACACACAGCTTCTGAAGAAGCAGGTCTGAGACATGTTTCAAGTGGCAGTTGTGTATATGTTTGAATTGTTAGTGTTAGTGACTAAGTAGATACCTGAATGAGTGTCTCAGTCCTTATTTCAGTGTGTCAGGCTACTTAAGGAAGTATGTTGCTTTACGACTACCATTCTTAGTGTCTCTATGGATCTCTCAATGTGTATCTAAGGGGCAGCATGGACTGCTTACTGGCTGTGTTAGTATTGTAGGATGCAACTGTGTGTGCAGAACCGCCCCCAGTAACCCTAGATACATATGATGTATCTCTATATATGAGTGCGTTCTTTTGAGGTATTTTAAATGAGTGGCTTGGTGTATTAGTGCTTCTTTCTTCTTGCAGATAGGTATGTCTGTTGCAATGTGACTGTCAGATTAAATTTATAACTGGGCATAGGGGTCTGAAAGTTCAGTTGTTAGTGAGACAAATTTGAAAGTATATCGGTTTTGAGCAGATAGCTGACTGCCTATGGCTTAACTACTACATATCTTAGGGGTTAGTTATAAATAATAGAAGAGGAATTTAAGACTTGGCTAGCACTCTTTAAAGTGAATTTGGCCTACTATTGAAATTTGACACAAAGCTTCTGAAGTAGCAGGCCTGAGACATGTTTCAAGTGGCAGTTGCGTATATGTTTGACTTGTTAGTGTTAGTGACTCAGTGAATATCTGAATGAGTGTCTGTCCCTATTTCAGTGTGTTAGGCTATTTAAGGAAATATGTGGCTGTATGACTACCGCCCTTAGTGTCTCTATAGGTCTCTGAATGTGTTTCTATGGGGGCACATGGACTGCTTTCTAGCTGAGTCATTGAGTATTGGGGTATGCAACTGGACTGCTTTCTAGCTGAGTCATTGAGTATTGGGGTATGCAACTGTGTGTGTAGAACTGCCTGCCTCTAATAGGCCTACCTATATATGATGTATTTCTACATCTGAGTGTGTGACTGGGTGTATTAGTGGCTCTATCCTTTTGCAGATAGGTATGTGGGTCGCAATGTGAGTGTCAGACTGGATGTATAACTGGGCATACAGGTCCAAAAGTGTAGTTCTGAGTGACTCAAATTTGAAACTATGTGTTAGATTTGAGCACATATCTCACTGTCTATGGCCTACCTACTGTCTACTTTAGGAGTGAGTTACATGTAAGAGAAGAGGACTTTAAGACTTGTGAAGCACTCTTTGAAGTCAATTTGACCTACCGGTAAAGATTCAGATACAGCTTCTGCAGAAGCAGGCCAGAGACATGTTAAAAGGGGCACTTGTCTACATGGATGACTTGTCAGTGTTAGTGCCTCAGACGACATCTGAATGAGTGTCTCAGTCCCTTTTAGGTTATATTTGAATATTTAAGGAAGTATTTTGCTATATGGTTATGTATCTTAGTGTCTGTATGGTTCTCTAAATGTGTACCTAAGGGGCAGCGTGCATTTAATAGTGACTGTGTTAGGGATTATTGGGGTATGCAACTCTGTATGGAGAACTGTGTCTAGGAGGCCTAGTGACATATGATGTATCTCTATATTTGGGTGAATACTTTAGTGCTATTGAGAGTGTGTGACTGGGTGTATTGGCGGCTCTATCCTTTTGTAGATAGGTATGTTACTTGCAAAGTCACAGTCAGTCTGCATGTATAATTGGACATATTGGTCTGTAAGTACTGATGTCATTCACTAAAACGTGAAAGTATGTCTTAGAATTTTAGCATATAGCTCACTCCCTCTTGCCCACTGTTAGATATGGGGGTCTCTAACTGTCAATGGTTTGCACTGTTGTTCAAGTAGGGACCCTTCTTCCTAGTCATGGTAAGGGGGATACACTTCTAAGATAACCCCTGCTCACCCCCTTGGTAGCTTGTCATGAGCAGACAGGCTTATCTCAGAGGCAGTGTGTAAAGCATGTGTGCAAACATACAGTAATACAGTGAAAATATTACAAATGGACGCCACACCAGTTTAGAAATATAAGTAATCTTTATCTAAACCAAACAAGACCAAAACGACAAAAATCCACAATACAGTAATTAAAATATGACTTTTAAAAGGTGGAAACAGTTCTGTTAATGGAAAATGTTGGATGCAACGCTTTCAACACAAAATACCTTGGATGCGTCAAAAACAATAGCAAAAAGGGTGGCAGAGAAAGTGATGTGTCGGTTCCTTACACACAGGGAAGGTGATGCGTCTATTCCTTACTGCTGCGCAAGGGAGGTGATGCCTTGGTTCCTTACCGGAGAGGAGATGATGTATGGTTTCTTACTGCGTGGGGAGGTGATGCGTTGGTTTCTTACTGCGTCCTGCAGCAATGCGACAGACCTGACGCTTTAATGCGTTGCGTTACAATCCAGGACGATGCGATGCATGAAGATCCGTTATGCACTGTGACAATTCCAGCCACGTCCCCTCGATGCGTCAGCTTTTACAGAGCAGGACCTGCGTCAGAGTCGATGCGGTGCTCTCGGAGGTCGAGATCGGTTCACAGGGCTCGTCGCGCAGCAGACACTTCAGCCGCAGGCAGGCACTGCATCGATTCTTCGGCTGCCGCGATCTGTCAGAAATTCGTCTGGCACCGCTGCAATGCGTTGGAACCAGGCGATGTGTCAATTTTCACTGTTCTTTAGACTTTTGCAGTTCCCAGCCTGAGAAAGAACCTTCAGAGGCCCAAAACCCTGGCAGGCACCTCTTTGCAGGTCAGACCTTGTAGCAAAGGAGTTTAGGGGGAACTGGGGTGAAGTCTTTCTGTCCCTGAGACTTCAGAACAGAAGGCAAGCTCTACTTCAATCCCTTGGAGATCTTGCTCAAGCAGGGGACACATCACACAGCAAAGTCCTTGTGCTTTAATTGGTAGAAACAGCCACTGCAGGCCAACCCCAGACAGCACACAGCAAAGGAGCAGTACTTCTCAGTTTCTCCAGCTCTTCTCCTTGTCAAAGGTTGCTTTTGAATCCCAAAAGTAATCTAAAAGTCTGGGGTCTGGGCCCCACTTTCTAAAGCACAAATTCCTTTGTTCTCTGGTGGCAGAGAAGCTCTTTGCCCAGCCCAAACCAGTTCTGTTCTTTCTGGTGCAGCTGCCCGGCAGGAGGTGGAGACAGCATTGTCCATTGCAGACCAGGACCATTCAGGTGTGAAATAAATCTCCTCCTCCCTACTCTGAATGCAACCCCGGTCTATTCAGCCCAGCCCTGACTCATCCTGGAAAGGTAGGACATACCTCCCCCCCCCAAGTGTCTGTCTGAACAGAATGCCCATCCCAAGCCCCTTTCACTCCAAAGCTAGACAGTCAATATACAGACCTAGCAGAGACACACTAGATGGCTAAACAATAAAAAACCTCATTTCTAAAAGTGGTATTTTCAAACCCAGAATGTAAAACTCATTCTCACTAAAAGATGCATCTTTATATTCTGAGTTCAGACATACTAAACTCTATTTTCCCATCTTGTTCCCATGGGCAGTTATACTTATAAAATGGTATAAGTAAACTCACGATTCTATCCTATGGGACAGATAGCCTTTCAATAGTAAAAAAAGAAATTGGCAGCATTTCACAATCAGGACATGCCACACATATCAGGGCATGTCCTACCTTTTACATACACTGCACCCTACCCACATGGGTACCTTGGGCCTACCTTAGGGGTGACTCACATGTAGAAAAAGGGAAGGTTAGGGCCTGGCAAGAGGGTGCACTTGCCAGGTCGACATGGCAGTACCACACTACACACAGACACTGCAGTGACAGGTCTGAGTTACATTAACAGGCTGCTCGTGTGAGTGGCACAATCAGTGCTACAGGCCCACTAGCATCATTTGATTTACAGGCCCTGATCACACACAGTGCACTGCACTAGGGACTTACCAGTAAATCAAATATGCCAATCATGGAATCACCAATCCATAAACACAATGTACAGAGGGAGCACTTGCACTTTGGCACTGAATAGCAGTGGGATAGTGCCCAAAGCATCTAGACCAGCAAAAACGAAGTCCAACACTGAGCAAAATGACATGAGGCAAAGGCAAAAATATAGGGGAAACACCCCCCTACTGTTTACCTTAGGAGTAATATATATATATATATATATATAAAATGCAAGAAGAGTTTAAGGTTTGCAAAGTACTTTCAAAACTCAATCTGACTTATTGGTAAAGTTAGAGAGAGAGAGGAAGCAGGCCACAGATATGTTAGAAAACACACTTTCTACATGGATGAATTGCTAGTGTTACAGCCTTAGGGCATTTCTGAATGAGTGTCTCAGTCCCTATTTTGGTGTTTCTTAGAATATTTAAGGATATATGTTGCTATATGACTATCAATCACTCTTAGTGTCTCTATGATTGTTAAAGTCTGTATCTAAGGGGGTGATGGACTGCTTCCAGGCTGTGTTAGTGAGTATACAAGTATGAAACAGTTTGTGCAAAACTGTCCACAGTAGGCGTAGATACATATAATGTATTTCTGTATCTGAATGAATACTTAGGAGCTATTGTAAGTGAGTGGGTGAGTGTTGTAGTGGCTTTATCCCTTTGCAGCTAGGTATGCAAGTTGCAATCTGACTGTCAGACTGAATGTATAAATGGGCATGGGGTGTGTAAGTGCAGTTTTCAGTGACTCTAATGTGAAACTATATGTGCTAGATTGTGAGTAGATAGGTCACTACCGATGCCTTTTTACTGCCCACCTTAGGGGTGAGTTATATGTTATAGAAGAGGAGTTTAAGGCTTGGCAAACATTTTCTTAAGTGAATTTGGTTTGCTATCAAAACTGCACAGACAGGTTCAGCAGAAGCAGGCCTGAGAAATGTTTGAAGCTGCAGTATGGTATATATTTGAATTGTTAGTGGCTCAGTAGATATCTGAATTAGTGTAGGACTCCTTATTTGAGTGTGTGTTTAATATTTAAGGAAGTATGTTGCTATACGAATATCACTATGAGTGTCTTTATTGCTTTATTAATGTAGATCTAGAGAGCAGCATGGAGTGCTTACTGGCTGTGATAGTGAGTATTGGAGCATGCAACTGTGTGTGAAGAACTACCCTCTGTAGGACTACATACATACGATGTATCTCTATATCTGAGCACTATATCAGTAACTGAGAGCGTGCGTGTGAATACAGTATGAGTGAATGAATGGGTATGTCAGTGACTATTTCAGTAATGAAATAGTGGTTATGTGAGTGCCTGTAAGAATAAATGTCAGAATGGTTGAATGACATGTGTGAATGACTGCAATTCTGCACTTTCATGCTGAAACTTTTACTTACAAAATAGGTCAAACAAAGTTATGAGAAAGTATTGCAAGACCACTTTGTGTATAAAAAGAGTCGCCATGGATATCTCTATTTAAATATGTCTGTGGTAGAAAACATATTTTGAGACATCTTAGAATGTTGAACTGTGGCCACTATTAAAAACAAAAGGACATAAAGATGTTTTTATGTGATCTTCAAAATTATGCCTTATAACAATACATATTTCTTATACTGTAACATTGTATTACAATGTGATAAAACAACACTATCCTGTGCACTCACTACAATTTGCTAATCATTTGGTTTATGTACTCTTACTCTACCAATGCAAACAAATGCATCTCAAAACATATTCTATTAATATTATCCCTGGTAAAGTACTACAAATAAATATATATCACACTTGAATTTTCAAGATGCTTTTCAAAATATCAGCCCCAGTAGGCCCAATGATTCCTAAAACACAGATGATCCACACCGATGAAATCCAATGTATTTCTTTTTTTCTAGAAATAGTACATAGAATGTTGGTTAAAAGAAAAAACATAACAATTTCGTAGTTCCAAAGGCATTTTTAGTTTAATTTGAAAGTTGCTATAATTCCATTTTGTGCTTCCGGTTTAAACTTTAATTATACAGTTTTGTATCAACATGTTATATCAACTCCTTTGCAGAAGATAAATGGACTATTGTATCGTAGAATACCTTTTAAGGACATCACCCCCCATAGGCGGAAAAATATCAACAACTTTAAGGATTTCTGTTGAAGAAACGCCATGCATTACTTTTTCCTAAAAATGTATCCTTCAGCCTTTGGCTCAATAAGCAAAAGGCAAGAATTTCGTATTTTGAATGGCAGTTTAGCTTTGATTTTCAGGTTACTATCATTGCAATCTGTCCATCAAATTTCACTCCTCAAATAAACAGTATAGTGTCCAGATGTTACATTAAGTCCTTCATGAAAGATGATAGCCATTGGTGTGTAAATTCTTCAGGAAATCGATATTTGAAGTTTGCAATTTCTGTTTCCAATTTGGATTCATCTGCTCTACATCGTTGCAGGATTAACATAAGGTATTTGCCACTTCTTTGTATTTGCAATGTAGACAAAAGCTCTTATCCACAATTTGGGCAAGTCATATTTTTGTTTGCTGTTTTAATCAATCTGTAAAATGGCACTGTTTTGCAATCTGGTAGTTTTAAGTATAGGAATCGCTCAGCATTTATTTCAGTGGTAGAAGAAATTGAGCAATCTTCACAGTCTTGGTCCCATTTGTAAATTAGTCCAAATAAGTCATCAATTTTTACGTCTTCATCTTCTAAAACTGTAAGCATGACCATTATAAATTCTTCTGCGTCTTGTTGAATGCTGAGACTAATATTACTGAACCTGCAACTTGTATCTAAAAGATCTTGAAAACCTGAAACAGAATGTATTAAACCTCTCAATCAATCAATCATAGGCATTTGTATAGCGCACTGCTCACCCGGAGGGTCTCAAGGCGCTGGCGGGGGGGGTGGAACGCTACTGCTCGAACAGCCAGGTCTTGAGTTGCTTCCTGAAGGCGAGATGGTCTTGCGTTGTCCGGAGGTGGATGGGGAGGGAGTTCCATGTCTTGGCTGCCAGGTAGGAGAAGGATCTTCCTCCGGCGGTGGCTCTGCGGATGCGGGGGACGGTGGCGAGAGCGAGGCTGGCGGAGCGGAGCTGGCGGGTGGGCTTGTGGAAGGTCAGGTGGCTGTTGAGGAACTTGGTGCCCAGGTCGTGGAGGGCCTTGTGTGCGTGGGTGAGGAGTCGGAACGTGATTCTTTTGTTGACGGGGAGCCAGTGCAGGTCTCTCAGGTGTCCGGAGATGTGGCTGTGTCGGGGGATGTCCAGGATGAGTCGTGCTGAGGCGTTCTGGATCCATTGGAGTTTCTTCTGGAGTTTGGCGGTGGTGCCGGCGTAGAGGGCGTTCCCATAGTCCAGCCGACTGGTTACGAGGGCCTGGGTGACCGTCTTCCTGGTCTCGGTGGGGATCCACCGGAAGATCTTTCGAAGCATGCGCAGGGTGTTGAAGCATGAAGACGAGACGGCGTTGACTTGTCTGGTCATCGAGAGGGAGGAGTCCAGGATGAAGCCTAGGTTGCATGCGTGGTCCGTTGGCTTGGGGGTGGCTCCCAGGGCGGGGGGCCACCAGGAGTCGTCCCAGGCGGAGGGTGATGATCCCAGGATGAGGACCTCCGTCTTGTCTGAGTTCAGTTTCAGGCGGCTGTTCTTCATCCATTCGGCGACGTCTTTCATCCCTTCGTGTACGCTGGCTCTGGCGGCGTCCGGGTCGCTGGTGAGGGAGAGGATCAGCTGGGTGTCGTCGGCGTAGGTGATGATCTTGAGGTTGTGTCGACGTGCGATGGTTGCGAGGGGGCTCATGTAGACGTTGAAGAGGGTGGGGCTGAGCGATGACCCTTGTGGAACGCCGCAGATGACTTCGGTGGCCGCTGACCGGAACGGGGGGAGGCGGACTCTCTGGGTTCTTCCGGTGAGGAATGAGGTGATCCACTCCAGGGCCTTCTCCTGGATGCCGGTGTTGTTCAGGCTCTGTACCAGGGTGCGGTGGCAGACAGTGTCGAACGCTGCGGAGAGGTCCAGGAGGATGAGGGCCGCAGTTTCCCCGTTGTCCATTAGGGATCTGATGTCGTCTGTGGCTGCGATGAGGGCGGTCTCCGTGCTGTGGTTGGCTCGGAAGCCGGATTGCAGGTGGTCGAGGGATCCGTTGGTCTCGAGGAAGGCGGCTAGCTGTCTGTTAACGGTCTTCTCGATGACTTTGGCAGGAAACGGGAGGAGCGAGATGGGGCGGTAGTTCTTGAGGTCGGAGGGGTCTGCAGTTGGTTTCTTCAGCAGGGCACTGATCTCGGCGTGTTTCCAGCACTCCAGGAAGGTGGCGGTGTTGAAGGAGGGGTTGATGAGGTCGCGGAGGTGGGGTGCGATGATGTGGTCGGCCGTGTTGAAGATGTGGTGTGGGCAGGGGTCCGTAGGGGATCCGGAGTGGATGGTGTTCATTGTGCGTGTTGTGTCTTCGGTGCTGACTGGGGTCCAGGTGCGGAGGGTGGCGGTGGGGGGCATCGGTTCAGTGGTGGGGTTCGTGGTTGGTGGGCCGAAGCTGTTGTGAATGTTGGCGATCTTGTCGTGGAAGAAGGCTGCGAGGGAGTCGCAGAGGTCTTGCGAGGGAGTGATGTCATTGTTTCCGGCGTCGGGGTTGGAGAGCTCTTTGACGATGCTGAAGAGTTCCTTGCTGTTGTGGGTGTTGTTGTCCAGTCGTTCCTTGAAGGCTGTCTTCTTTGTGGCGCGGATCAGTTGGTGGTGTTTGCGGGTGGCGTGTTTGAGGGCCGTCATGTTGTCTGTGGTCTGGTTGGTGCGCCAGGTGTTCTCCAGGGAGCGGCAGTTCTTCTTGGAGGTGATGAGCTCGTCGGTGAACCAGGAGGCTTTCTTGCTGCTGCATCTGCTGGGGGGTCTTCTTCAGTGGTGCGAGGGCATCTGCGCAGTTGGTGATCCACTGTGTGAGGTTGTTGGCGGCTTCGTTGGGGTCCGTTGAGCTGGTGGGGGGGTTCTGGCTGAGGAAGGTGGTGAGCTGGTCGCCGGTGATCTTGTTCCAGCTCCTGCGGGGGGCTTGTTGAGGGTGGTGGTGGGTCGTCGTTTTACTGAAGCTGAAGTGGATGCAGCTGTGGTCAGTCCTTGGAGATTGGTGGAGTGGCTGAAGGTGACGTATTTGCTGGATGAGAAGACTGGGTCAAGCGTGTGGCCGGCGTAGTGGGTGGGGGTGGTTGCCAGTTGCTTGAGTCCGAGGTTGGCCAGGTTGGCCAGCAGAGCAGTGGTGTTGCGGTCCTTGTTGTCCTCCAGGTGGAAGTTGAGGTCCCCCAGGAGGATGTAGTCGGTGGAATTGATGGCGTGCGGGCTGACGAAGTCTGTGATGTCTTCGCTGAACCGTGTGCGTGGTCCCGGTGGTCTGTAGACGAGGGTGCCTCTGAGCGTGGTCTTGGGGTCGGTGTGTATCTGGAAGTGGAGGTGTTCGGCAGAGGTGAAGGTGTCATCGGAGTTGGTCGTGATGCGGATGGTGTTCTTGTGGATGATGGCGATGCCTCCTCCTGTCTGGTTGACGCGGTCCTTCCTGGTGATTTTGTAGCCTTCTGGGACGGCGATGGCGACTTCGGGCGCTGAGGAGGCGTTCATCCAGGTTTCCGTCAGGAAGGCGATGTCTGGTGCTGTCGAGTCGAGGAGGTTCCAGAGTTTAACGGTATGCCTGTGAACGGAGCGGGTGTTGAGCAGGATGCACATCAGGTGTTTGTTGCTGGGGCTCGGTTTAGCAGGTGCGGTGTTGGGTCGGAGGCCGGTGAAGCGGCAGGTCAGACAGGTGAAGGGTCCATGGGTGCGTCTCGGGGTGGCTCGGTAGCAGGCGGTGTTTCGGCCGGCGTTGAGTGCGTGGAGGGTTTTGGCATCGTAGATGTGCAGGGTGTGCTGGCGAGGGCGAGGACCAGGGGGTCTGGCGCTGGGCGCGGTCCAGGTGCGGACGGGCGCAGACGGGCTTACCTTTGGCGCACCTTCGGCGCACCTTCGGCGCATAATCGGCGCTCCCGCTGCGCGCGTCCGCTGCACGGTCGCTCTGGGGGCGTCATAAGTAAGGAGCCGGGAGGGAGGAGCAGCTGGGTGGCGGGAGCGGGGCGGCGAATGGAATCACAGGGTGGCTGGGCCGCAGGGAGGCAGCGGCGGGAAATTCCAAGAAGCAGCCGGCAGCGGGAAATTCCCAGGAGCAGCGGGAAATTCCCAGGAGCAGCGGGCAGCGAGCGAAGGAATCTGCAGGCAGGAGGCGGCAGGAGGCGGCAAAGGCAGGCAGGAGCGGCAGCAGTGAGTGGGGCGACCAAGCCCTGTGGAGGGCTGAGCGGTCACACTCTGTGGTCCCCTACGGTCCCCTTAAGTAAGGAGCCGGGAGGGAGGAGCAGCTGGGTGGCGGGAGCGGGGCGGCGAATGGAATCACAGGGGGGCGGGGCAGCAGGGAGGCAGCGGTGGGAAATTCCAAGAAGCAGTGGGCAGCGGGAAATTCCCAGGAGCAGCGGGCAGCGCGCGAAGGAATCTGCAGGCAGGAGGCGGCAAAGGCAGGCAGGAGCGGCAGCAGTGAGTGGGGCGACCAAGCCCTGTGGAGGGCTGAGCGGTCACACTCTGTGGTCCCCTACGGTCCCCTTAAGTAAGGAGCCGGGAGGGAGGAGCAGCTGGGTGGCGGGAGCGGGGCGGCGAATGGAATCACAGGAGGGCAGGGCCGCAGGGAGGCAGCGGCGGGAAATTCCAAGAAGCAGCGGGCAGCGGGAAATTCCCAGGAGCAGCGGGAAATTCCCAGGAGCAGCGGGCAGCGAGCGAAGGAATCTGCAGGCAGGAGGCGGCAAAGGCAGGCAGGAGCGGCAGCAGTGAGTGGGGCGACCAAGCCCTGTGGAGGGCTGAGCAGTCACACTCTGTGGTCCCCTACGGTCCCCTTAAGTAAGGAGCCGGGAGGGAGGAGCAGCTGGGTGGCGGGAGCGGGGCGGCGAATGGAATCACAGGCGGGGCCGCAGGGAGGCAGCGGCGGGAAATTCCAAGAAGCAGCGGGCAGCGGGAAATTCCCAGGAGCAGCGGGAAATTCCCAGGAGCAGCGGGCAGCGAGCGAAGGAATCTGCAGGCAGGAGGCGGCAAAGGCAGGCAGGAGCGGCAGCAGTGAGTAGGGCGACCAAGCCCTGTGGAGGGCTGAGCGGTCACACTCTGTGGTCCCCTACGGTCCCCTTAAGTAAGGAGCCGGGAGGGAGGAGCAGCTGGGTGGCGGGAGCGAAGCGGCGAATGGAATCACAGGGGGGCGGGGCCGCAGGGAGGCAGCGGCGGGAAATTCCAAGAAGCAGCGGGCAGCGGGAAATTCCCAGGAGCAGCGGGAAATTCCCAGGAGCAGCGGGCAGCGAGCGAAGGAATCTGCAGGCAGGAGGCGGCAGGAGGCGGCAAAGGCAGGCAGGAGCGGCAGCAGTGAGTGGGGCGACCAAGCCCTGTGGAGGGCTGAGCGGTCACACTCTGTGGTCCCCTACGGTCCCCTTAAGTAAGGAGCCGGGAGGGAGGAGCAGCTGGGTGGCGGGAGCGGGGCGGCGAATGGAATCACAGGGGGGCGGGGCAGCAGGGAGGCAGCGGCGGGAAATTCCAAGACGCAGTGGGCAGCGGGAAATTCCCAGGAGCAGCGGGCAGCGCGCGAAGGAATCTGCAGGCAGGAGGCGGCAAAGGCAGGCAGGAGCGGCAGCAGTGAGTGGGGCGACCAAGCCCTGTGGAGGGCTGAGCGGTCACACTCTGTGGTCCCCTACGGTCCCCTTAAGTAAGGAGCCGGGAGGGAGGAGCAGCTGGGTGGCGGGAGCGGGGCGGCGAATGGAATCACAGGAGGGCAGGGCCGCAGGGAGGCAGCGGTGGGAAATTCCAAGAAGCAGCGGGCAGCGGGAAATTCCCAGGAGCAGCGGGAAATTCCCAGGAGCAGCGGGCAGCGAGCGAAGGAATCTGCAGGCAGGAGGCGGCAAAGGCAGGCAGGAGCGGCAGCAGTGAGTCGGGCGACCAAGCCCTGTGGAGGGCTGAGCGGTCACACTCTGTAGTCCCCTACGGTCCCCTTAAGTAAGGAGCCGGGAGGGAGGAGCAGCTGGGTGGAGGGAGCGGGGCGGCGAATGGAATCACAGGGGGGCGGGGCCGCAGGGAGGCAGCGGCGGGAAATTCCAAGAAGCAGCGGGCAGCGGGAAATTCCCAGGAGCAGCGGGAAATTCCCTGGGGCAGCGGGCAGCGAGCGAAGGAATCTGCGGGCAGGAGGCGGCAAAGGCAGGCAGGAGCGGCAGCAGTGAGTGGGGCGACCAAGCCCTGTGGAGGGCTGAGCGGTCACACTCTGTGGTCCCCTACGGTCCCCTTAAGTAAGGAGCCGGGAGGGAGGAGCAGCTGGGTGGCGGGAGCGGGGCGGCGAATGGAATCACAGGAGGGCAGGGCCGCAGGGAGGCAGCGGCGGGAAATTCCAAGAAGCAGCGGGCAGCGGGAAATTCCCAGGATCAGCGGGAAATTCCCAGGAGCAGCGGGCAGCGAGCGAAGGAATCTGCAGGCAGGAGGCGGCAAAGGCAGGCAGGAGCGGCAGCAGTGAGTCGGGCGACCAAGCCCTTTGGAGGGCTGAGCGGTCACACTCTGTAGTCCCCTACGGTCCCCTTAAGTAAGTAGCCGGGAGGGAGGAGCAGCTGGGTGGAGGGAGCGGGGCGGCGAATGGAATCACAGGGGGGCGGGGCCGCAGGGAGGCAGCGGCGGGAAATTCCAAGAAGCAGCGGGCAGCGGGAAATTCCCAGGAGCAGCGGGAAATTCCCTGGGGCAGCGGGCAGCGAGCGAAGGAATCTGCAGGCAGGAGGCGGCAAAGGCAGGCAGGAGCGGCAGCAGTGAGTGGGGCGACCAAGCCCTGTGGAGGGCTGAGCGGTCACACTCTGTGGTCCCCTACGGTCCCCTTAAGTAAGGAGCCGGGAGGGAGGAGCAGCTGGGTGGCGGGAGCGGGGCGGCGAATGGAATCACAGGGGGGTGGGGCCGCAGGGAGGCAGCGGCGGGAAATTCCAAGAAGCAGCGGGCAGCGGGAAATTCCCAGGAGCAGCGGGAAATTCCCAGGAGCAGCGGGCAGCGAGCGAAGGAATCTGCAGGCAGGAGGCGGCAAAGTCAGGCAGGAGCGGCAGCAGTGAGTGGGGCGATCAAGCCCTGTGGAGGGCTTAGCGGTCATTGGCTAAACATTGGAGTAAATGATACAGCGCATACCAAAACCTTTTTCCAATTTTTGTTCAATTTGATTAACAAGATATGATAAATGAAATACTACACTGTGAACCACATTTGCATAAAAGTTGATACCTGAAGAGTTTTCCAACTGGTGTCCTACAATATCTCCCTCAGTCTCCACTTTTTTCTTCTTATTTATTTATTTTTTATTTTGAAGGTTTTATATAGCACGGACAAGACCCTTGCAGGTATCAGAGCACTGTACAATAAATAAGGGGATAGGGGAAATCGAAATGTACATACAAAAAATTCTTGGTTATGATAGTCAAACAATGGTAACTGTTCCAACAAAAAAGCAAATATTTACATGCCTGCATCTATGGATCAAGTGAATCTTTATTCAGGAGAATGGATTTCACTTCATTTTTAAAGGATGCCGAGTGAGGGTTTTGTCTTGTTTTTGGGGGTAAGGCATTCCATATCCTAGGGCCATGCCTGTGAAGGAGCGGTTATAAGTTTTCTTCTTGGTGAATCGTTGTGGTTTCAGTAAAAGGTTATCAGAACTCCTGTTGGTTCTGTCCCCACCAGATGGTAATAATTTCTCTGCAAGGTATCGAGGTGTTTTTTGATGCAAAGCCTTGTGTGTCATACAGGCAATGTTCAAATGGATTCTGGCTTCAAAGGGTAGCCAGTTAAGGGCATGTAGGTCCGGGGAGATGTGACAGTTTCTTTTAGAGCCAGTGATTAGTCTGGCGGCTGTGTTGATTGATGCTCTTAGTGGGGCTGTAGTTGATTTGGGAAGGCCGCAGAGAGCGACACTCCCATATTCGACTCTGGGGATTACTAGAGTTTGGACTGCCTGTTTAAAGTCATTTGCTGGTATGAAGGGCTTCAGTCTTCTTAAGGTGTTCAGTTGAAAGTTTGGTCCTTTAGTTGCTGCACTGATGTGCTTCTGCATATTTAGCTTATTATCCAGAGTTATGCCTTGCGATTTGGCAGAATCGATCAAGAGCGGTTGGCCATCAAGTGCTGTTCAGTGCTTCATCCATTCCATTATGGTGGTTGTTTGGCTGGGGAGGGCGCTATTATAAGGAATTCTGTCTTTAAGGTGTTCAGTTTCAAGTGGTTATTTGCCAGCCAGGTCTGCGTTTATTGGAGCGTTGAGTTGAGGGCCTTGATGTCCTCAAGTGAGTGTACCTTAATGTAGAGTTGTGTGTCATCTGCATACATGTGGTATTGGACCTTTGATGAGTTGAGAAGCTCGGTGAGTGGTTCCATAAACAAGTTGAAGAGTGTCGGGGAGAGGGAAGATCCTTGGGGTACTCCTAGATTGACCGGAGTGGGTCTGGATAAAGACTGATTGGTCTTGAATCTTTGTGTTCTATTTTGAAGGAAGGAAGTGAACCAGTTGAGAACCGTTACCGATAGTCCCATTCTAAGTTTCAGGAGGTCTATTAGATTGTCGTGTTTGACAGTGTCGAAGGCGGAGGATAGGTCCAGCAGGATTAGTAGACAGGCTTTGTTATGGTCCAGTGTTTTTAAAGCGTCGTCAATTATGTGGGTCATGGCAGTTTCGGTGCTGTGCCCAGATCGAAAGCCAGATTGAAATTTATCGAGCAGGTCGAAGTGATCGATGTGGTAGTTAAGTTGCATGTGAACACATTTTTCTAATAGTTTGGCCAGTGTAGGGATGTTGGATATAGGACGATAGTTATTTAGGTCTGCTGGGTCAGCCAATGGTTTCTTTAATATGGGGGAAACCTGGCCAGCTTTGAGGATGTCTGGGATGGTTCCTTGCAGCAGAGAGGTGTTTATAATCCTGGTCCATAGAGGTACTAATGTCGGTATAAAGTCTTTTAGGAGGGATGCTGGAAGTGGGTCAGAGAAGTGAGTGGAGGGATTTAAGGCCTTGAGTATTTTTAGAATAGATTCCTCGCTGTAGAGGTTGAATGAGGACCATTTAGCGTTGTTTTTTAGGTCGAGCTTTGCAGAGCAGCTAAATGGGTTCCTGATGGGCGACATTGAGGCGATCAAGTGAGGGTCGGTAAGGGCTGATAGGTCATTCCGTAGGTCTATCATTATGTTTTCGGATTTTGTTATGAAATGGGTCGCGAATGCCTCACAATTGGGAAGAGATTCTGGATTAACCTGAGGTGAGTGGGAGACACCCTTAGATTGTGCTTTGATAATTTCAGAGTCTTTTGGGGCGGTTCTTGGCTTGGTCCAATTGATTGCTAATGAAGTAGGTTTTTGAACGTCTGATTTTTCTGTAATAGGCGTTTCTCATACTTCTGAGTAGTTTGAGGTGGGTAGCGGACGGTGCTGCTCTCCATTGCCGTTGAATTGTTCTCAGCGCTCTTCTGTCTTCATTTAGCCTACCGTCATACCATGGGTTCGAGTTTTTATTGGAGATACTTTTCAATTGTTGTGGAGCTAATTTGTCTAATAACACATTCATAGATTAGAAGTAGTGGTTAGTCAGAACGTGTACGTCCTGTACACTGTCAGGTGGGGGCGATAGGCTAGGGCTTGCGGTTGCCAGTGAGATAGGATTGAGGTTTTTTAGGTTTCTCTTCCAGTTTTCGTTCTCTTGGGTTGGGCATGGAGTAGTTTAACTGATTCAATTATATGGAAAGTGATGATGTGATGGTCAGACCAGTCACACGGGAGGATCGATTCCAATTGGGTGGAGACCGCTTTGGAGATTATTATATCTAGGATTGAACCTTTTTCATGAGTGGGGCTGTCACAAATTTGGGATAGGTTAAGGTCGGTCAAGAAGGCTTTGAGGCTATTGACCTCAGGGTCGTCAGGGTCATTCCAATATAGGTTGAAGTCCCCAAGGAATATCTGCATGTTTTGGTGACCAGTGTTTGTGGCTAGTTTATCCATTATGTGTTCAATAAAGGTAAGGTTGTTTCCTGGAGGATGGTGAAATGAGTGAAGTGAGCAAATTATGTTATTATTATTAGAGATTTCTAGACATAAATATTCACAAGAGGAGAAAACTGGGGAGATGAGACGTTTCACAGAGAGGTAGTTCTGATATATGCAGGCAATCCCACCTCCCAGCCTATCAATTCTATCTAGTCTTGTGATGTGATAGTTAGGGGGGACTAGTATGTCTAGGATGGGCGAAGATGAATCATTAAGCCAAGTTTCAGTTAAAATTGTAAGGTCAGGTTCGTTGGTTAGTATGAGGTCAGCTATATCAGCAGCATGACATACGGCAGACCTACAGTTTAGTAGGATACATTTTAGCCGTGTCTAGGTGGAAATAGTGTTTGGCTCTTGAAGGATGGGAACTCTCTGGAGGTTTTTTTCAATGATGCCTCTGGTGATGTGTCTTGCTAATCTATCAGGATTGGGAGGGATGGGTTGGATAGAGGACAGTGTCGATGTGTTGCCCGTGTGCTCATAGAGGGGAGGTGGAATTGAGGGCTCGTAGGAATGCAGTAAGGAGGTTAGTTCTTGCGGTGATAGAGGGTTTTTTCTTCTATGCGGGCGGGATAAGGCATTGGGGTCAGGTACTGTTTTCCAACTAAGGGGCCGAATCCGATCCTGGATAAACCGGGTACGAACCGTCGGACGGAGCGTTTTCTCCGTCCGACTCGTACCCGGTAGAAATACCTTACAAACATGCAAGTACGATTCGTACGCAAACACCATTTGCGTACGAATCGTAAAAAACACAGACCGAACAAAAAATACCCACAATTCTGATCCGGGACACCGCAGACGTGACGTCCGGACGGAGTCAGGCAGCGTTTCACGAACCAGCAAGTACGATTCGTACCGACGTCACTCCGCACGGACAATATTTTACGGCAGCCAAAAACTGCCGGGAAATCAGGACGACGTGCACAAGGAGCACCTGTACGCGACGGACAGCCATAGACCCCAACCTACGTGTCATCCCGGCCCTCATTGCAGTCCACCTGGTGTACAGGAACCGACGCAGATGCCGCAGAAGGTCAGAACAACACCCAGGGCCAAAGGGGGGGGCAGGGGCAGGAAACATAACCCCCACCCAAGTCCAAAATCAAACATGCCCTGTACATACCTGACCCCCAGGGCCTGGTCACTTCGGGGGTGGGTGCGTCTCCACCAAGGCCTGCGTCCGCCACAACGGAAGTCAACATGGACGCGAACAGGCAACACAACAATTGTGGTACGCACCGTACCCACGCCTTAAGAGCATGGGTACGGGTTGTACCACGCCCACCCCTACGTCACCCCAACAATGGCAGTATGGCCCGTACCCACGTCCCAAAGGCATGGGTACGGGCCGTACCGCCATTCTTGGGGTGACGTTGGGGTGGGCGTGGTACGACCCGTACCCACGCTCTTAAGGCGTGGGTACGGTGCGTACCCCTACGGCACCCCAACAATGGTGATACGGCCCGTACCCACGCCCCCAGAGCGTGGGTACGGCCCGTACCACGCGTACCCTTATGTCACCGCCACAATGGTGGCACGGCCCGTACCCACGTCCCACAGGCATGGGTACGGCCCGTACCACCATTGCAGTGGTGATGTAGGGGTACGCTTGGTACGAGCCGTACCCACATCCTAAAGGCATGGGTACGGTGCGTACCCCTATGGCACCCCAACAATGGTGGTACGGCCCGTACCCACGCCCCCAAAGCGTGGGTACGGCCCGTACCACGCGTACCCCTACGTCACCACCACAATGGTGGTACGGCCCGTACCCATGTCCCACAGACATGGGTATGGCCCGTACCACCATTGCAGTGGTGATGTAGGGATACGCTTGGTACGAGCCGTACCCATGTCCTAAAGGCATGGGTACGGTACGTACCCCTACGGCACCCCAACAATGGGGGTACGACCCGTACCCATGCCTCCAGGACATGGGTATGGCTCGTACCAAGCGTACCCCTACATCACCACTGCAATGGTGGTACGGGCCGTACCCAGGCCGTAGGACGTGGGTACGGGTCGTACCACACCAGTGGACAGACACATAGGGCTGTGTGGCCATCAGCCCCAGCAGTGCCCAGACATAGGAGGGGTGGGTGCAGAGTCCCCCCAACAGTGCCCAGACATAGGAGGGGTGGCTGCAGAGTCCCCCAGCAGTGCCCAGACATAGGAGGGGTGGGTGCAGAGTCCTCCCAGCAGTGCCCAGACATATGAGGGGTGGGTGCAGAGTCCCCCCAGCAGTGCAAAGACATAGGAGGGGTGGGTGCCTATCACTCCCAGCAGTGCCCAGACATAGGAGGGGTGGGTGCCTATCACTCCCAGCTGTGCCCAGACATAGGAGGGGTGGGTGCAGAGTCCTCCCAGCAGTGCCCAGACATAGGAGGGGTGGGTGCAGAGTCCTCCCAGCAGTGCCCAGACATATTAAGGGTGGGTGCAGAGTCCCCCCAGCAGTGCCCAGACATAGGAGGGGTGGGTGCAGAGTCCTCCCAGCAGTGCCCAGACATATGAGGGGGTGTGCCTATCACTCCCAGCAGTGCCCAGACATAGGAGGGGTGGGTGCAGAGTCCTCCCAGCAGTGCCCAGACATATGAGGGGGGTGTGCAGAGTCCTCCCAGCAGTGCCCAGACATATGAGGGGTGTGTGCCTATCACTCCCAGCAGTGCCCAGACATAGGAGGGGGGTGTGCAGAGTCCTCCCAGCAGTGCCCAGACATATGAGGGTGTGTGCCTATCACTCCCAGCAGTGCCCAGACATAGGAGGGGTGGGTGCCTATCACTCCCAGCAGTGCCCAGACATATGAGGGGTGTGTGCCTATCACTCCCAGCAGTGCCCAGACATAGGAGGGGTGGGTGCAGAGTCCCCCCAGCAGTGCCTAGACATAGGAGGGGTGGGTGCAGAGTCCTCCCAGCAGTGCCCAGACATATGAGGGGTGGGTGCAGAGTCCCCCAGCAGTGCCCAGACATAGGAGGGGTGGGTGCAGAGTCCCCTCAGCAGTGCCCAGACATATGACACATGCATACCCACCCCTGGTGCTGGCAGCACAATACACACAATGAGAGCATGCAACAAGACTGTATACTCATGTGCCAGCCTACTAAACTAAGAGACCCAAAGGGAACACACACTGTCACGCACATTCCAGGACTGATAGGAATGTACAGGTGCTGGGGTTGCCAACAAGTTGTTGCCTCCCATGGAAGGAAAAGGGTGGAGTACCCACAGATACAATGCCCACAAATGTCAGTCAGGTGACCAAAGACCCTGCAGAACACGTAACACATGTGTGCGAGGCTGGGAGTACACACATGCATAGGGCGTAAAAGGGAACATGTCCACATGAAGTCATGTCAATATACTCCATACACTAGTAAAGTGACCACCAAGGATGCCACAAATGATGCAGGTGGAGACATTGCTGAGCAGGCATGGCCAAAGTTGAAGGGATCTGTCACACACCCAGGATATTTAGACACAGCTCAGCACAACAATTGGGAAACAGCCTGCAGGGAAGATGTCAGGGTCCACAGAGGAAGGAACACACCTTGGGACAATATCACCATACAGTAAGAGCACACATGACCAAAGATTATTTGCAGAGCCCTTGTGATGGCACACAGATACCAGGGTCTGCCCCATGAGCAGCACACTACAACATTTCCCCGACACCTAACACATTATCACCACCCCAAATCATGGAGCAGCACCACCAACAGCAAGTCCAGGAAAGCATTAGTGTGCAAAAGAAAAACAAAATGCTTTATTCAGCATTCAAAATAAATTGTTTTAAATGTCCACTATTTACAAGGCCCATGGGCCAGGCCATCAGCAAAGTCCTGGGGGGGTACACATCGGGACGTGTGTCCCCTAGCTTGCCTGCACAGTTCACATGTCCATTTCATCCACAGAAGGGGGGGGCATCATGTGGGGGGGAAGGACCAGGCACCGCAGAGACAGGAGGGGCAAGGGTAGGTGTTGTGGGTGCAGGGACGAACGACTCCACCACAGGGGGTGGGGCAGCGCCAAAGGTGGATTCCAGCACGGCGCTACACACTACTGCCAGGTCGCCCAGCGTCTCCCCTGCACCCGAATGAACCACAGGCCCCAAGGAGGGGCGGGAGGGATGGGTTGCAGCGCTCCCGGGGGATGGTGTGGACAGGGGGGGACTCTACTCCCGTGGCCGGGCACTGCCTCCACTGCTTGCGGGGTGGTGCCACACTGGGACTGAGGGACACACTGGCCACCAAGGACTCATTCGGTGACAGTTGGCCAGGAGAGCTAAGGGGAGTGGTTTTGGAGGATGTGGGTCTTGAGGAATGTGGACTCCCACTCTGGCTGCGTGCCTGCCGTTTGCCCCCAGACCCAGTGGGTGTGCCTACTTCCCCCTGTGTGTGCATGACTGGAGGAGTGCGCTTTGCCTTCCCTGGTGGTGTGCTGCCTGTGTCTGGTGGGGTGCGTGCATGGGGACATCTGGGTGTGCGTGGGACAGGCATGGGAGTAGGAAGTGATGATGGTGCAGGGGTAGGGGGGACGGAGCGCTGCTGGAGATCCACTGCTGCAGTCAGTGAGGAGTCTATGGACTTCAGCAACATCCGTTGATCAGACATCGCTGCTCACATGCCCTCCATGTATGACACCATATGTGTCAGCAGTCTGGTGTGGCTATGGAGGACATTAAGCATCGATGCCTGAACAACCTGCAACTGCCGCTGAATGTCCACAGACTCGGCATTGACGGCAGCAGGGGAGACAGGGGCAGGGGGTGCGGTGCCTGGCACGAAGGAGTCCTGTTGGCGCCTAGCACGGTGGAAAGGGACCCAAGCAGGTGGGAGGCAGGTGATGGGAATGGAGGGGGCGGCGACAGATGGAGTGCTGCTCTCAGCTCTGGGAGCAGCGTCCGCCCTCTCAGGGAGGTCAGCCTCGGACCCGTCAGCGTCATAGTCGGTGGTGGGACTGGACAGGTCCTCCGCCGCACTCCCCTCCGCCTCCGTGCCACTCGCTGAGCCAGACTCGCCAGCACTGGTGGCACCGCTGCCGGATCCCTCCTCAATTTCCGTGCCAGTGTTTCCCTCGGTTTCCCCCGACGATGCTATGGGCAAGGTGAAGAGCCAGGAAATAATCAGACACCTGTATAGATATGACACATGATTCAAAACTACATCGGTCACATTGCATAGCATGAAAAGCAACATGAGTAACATCTACAATACTACGCACATATGTAGGCCCTGCACCACACAGTTGGTGGACCCACCATGCCACTGAGAAACAATGGAGAGCATGACACAACAGCATAGAACTTGATATCAAATTAGACAGAGGAGCTAGTCTCTGGGGACAGTCGAGTACAGCATCTGGACCACACACCGTAGCCAAAAAAGGGATGAGCAGGAACCATGTCTTGTAATTTTTGGCACATGCTGCTTAGCAAATACATTAAACCCTGCCCAACATGACTGGGTCACTGCATGTTGAGTGTATATTCAGACAATCATCACACACAGGCCAGACCTGGCAAGGACACATACGGTTTGGACATGTAGGCCTTTCCCGCACAAACACCCCCCTACCTGAGACAATGTAAGTGACACAGAGGAAGTAGTTACACCTCTTACTCAGGGATTACTAAAATGCCCTTCAATAAATCCCGAATGTACACGAACTAACCCTCGTGCGCCTGTCCACACATAAAATTGACAAACAACCATCATCAGATAGTTGTACCAAAACACACTGGCACCAGCCACTGTGAGTATGCACAAGCCAAATTGGGTCACCCTGTACAGTGGACACACTTTACGTATATACACATTAGGCCAGGGTACAATGCCACAGAGCCCAACCTATGCTGAAGACACAGTGAATGTCCACATTGTTGGATGACACACATGATACCTAGGAAAAGGTGCCCCAGGGGACTGTAGTGGCCACACTCCTCCATGGTCCGGGATGGATATGACTGCAACAGAAGCAAACGTCCCTGCACTATGCATATCTCCCACTCATGCACATCATGTCTGAGGCCACAACATTGGTCATGCATGCTGTAAGGCAGTACACTTTTCAGACACACTCCTATGTCGGGACTCAGCATCAGTGCCAACTAACATGGACCCCACATTGACTGAACTGGCCAGGGCACAGGCAAGGTCCCAACCCATGTTACACACCACCCCCACACATGATGCTGCAAGCATTGTGCACTTGGATTAACTGGCAGCCTAGATGACCTTGTGCAATAGTGACTACACACAGACCAGGGAACACGTGTCAAGGAGGGGAAGGGAGGAAGAACAGCACCGGTTTACTTTGGGGAACAGAATATGTACTGCACATATGAACCCTGGCAGTGTATCCATGCAACTGCGCACTTCCAAAAGCTGGTGACACACAACAAACACACATGTACCTACCCCCTTCCTGCTGCTGCTTCTCCGCTAGGCGCCTATCCAAGTCAGGGAAGACCACCGCCAGCACACGCTTCATCTGGTGGGTCAGGCAGCGGCGCCCATGGTTCTTGTGGCTCTCAGGTGAGTCCCCCAGCAGGACCCGGCCGATCCTCCTGGTCCAGCACCGGATATCTTGCCAGCGTTTCCTCACCTGGGGCAGGCGCCGCCTCCGACCATCCACCGACCTCACGGCACTGACGGCTTCCCTCCAGATCTCCCCCTTGGCATGGACGCCTACCTGTGAGGATGACAAAGTGAGACAACATCAATACACCTGCTACATGTCACAGAGACACACATTTGAACAATTTGGCTGGTTTGAACAGGGCATAGTATGCAGCAAAATCATTGCACCTTCATCATAGGGACATTATCCTCTGGGGAAGGCCAAATGCACGACGTGGCATTGAAAGTACACAGGTGGAATGAGGGGTGCAACACAATCACTGATCCCGGCTCACACTGTGCATCACAAGCGACACCACGATTATGTACAGCACCTCAAAGCAGTCACATGCCCCAGGCCACTGGCGCAACCTCAGCAGGGTACACAGACACACACAGGCACAGGACAATCACCTGCCATTGGCAACTGCGGGTACAAACATCACTCTGCACATGTGGCACTAGACCGGGGGGTGTCACAGGTGTGAGGCAGGCTCAGCACGTCAGACACACAGCACTGCTCCCTGCTCACATCAGATGGGTAGGGTATATGCATCCCTCATGCAGCTGGGGTGCAACACTCCACATAGACACTCACCCACATGACAGGGGACTTACACACACACCAATGTCCAGGGGACGAACACATCATTTGGACACTCTCACCACAGGTACACTCAACTCACACACATCTGTGGGTACAGTCACCTGTCACACTGGGGGGACCACAGAATCACATCAGGACTGTAGAAACAACATTCCCAAGAGGATTAGCCAGGCTGAATGTGGCATGCACCATGCAGTAATTGTCACAGTAAGCACCATGCAAGTGAGGAGTGCAGACATGCACTACAGCATGCTCTGCATGGGAGACATGAGGCATTCCCCCCCCCGGGACCCACTCTGAAGAACATTGCATGTCTGTCACACCTGGACACAATGCCAGAAGTGACAGTCACAAAACAGGGGCACAGTCTGAGCTAATAGAGTCAGCACTCACCTGCTCCCCTGGTCTCCCATACAGGCAAGGGTACTGTGGGAGGATCACGTCCAGCAGGGCCTGGTTCTCCCCCTGGGTGAATGGCTGGGCCCTCTCCACAGACCTGGACATGGTGCCAGAGGAATCACGAGCAGCAGCAGTGGTGTGGAATGAAAGGTTGTGCAGGCAAGTGCTCTCTAATGGGGCCTGGCTGCCTTATTTTTGCCTTGCTGGCCTGTTTCATTTACAGAAGTACAGAGTGATTGGTCAATCTCATTTGCATCCTACGTTTCCTCCAATCCCTTTAAACCTACCCCAGTGGGTGCCTTTGCATGTCATAAAAAATGAGCATGATGTCAAGTCAACAACCACTTTGCAACTTTGTATATTGTCTTCAACCGACTTCTGCTGGCCACCTGATGACAAAATTTGAACTTGAAACTGGGTCTCCATGACAACCAGCATGCATTTAGGCCCTTATAATTGTCCCTCATGTGTCCCCTATGTAATTTCACTATACACACACAGGTACGGAGTGTTCCACACCCCTGGGGCACCACCACTCCAGTGATACGGTCCGTACATGCGTGTGTAGGGTTTGTATCACTATGGTTGTGTCGCCGTAGGCGTACGCCATGGTGATACGGTCCGTACACACGTGTGTAGGTTCCGTACCACTATGGTTGTGTCGCCGTTCGCGTACGCCATGGTGATACGGTCCGTACAAGCGTGTGTAGGGTCCGTACCACTATGGTTGTGTCGCCGTAGGCGTACGCCATGGTGATACGGTCCGTACACGAGTGTGTAGGGTCCGTACCACTATGGTTGTGTCGCCGTAGGCATACGCCATGGTGATACGGTCCGTACAGGCGTGTGTAGGGTCCATACCACTATGGTTGTGTCGCCGTACGCGTACGCCATGGTGATATGGTCCGTACACAAATGTGTAGGGTCCGTATCACTATGGTAGTGTTGCTGTACGCGTACGCCATGGTGATACGGTCCGTACACGCTTGTGTAGGGTACGTATCACTATGGTAGTGTTGCCGTACGCGTACGCCATGGTGATACGGACCTTACACACGCGTGTACGGACCGTATCAGTATGGCGTACGCCTACGGCGACACAACCATTGTGGTACGGACCCTACACACGCGTGTACGGACCGTATCACTATGGCGTACGCCTACGCCGACACAACCATAGTGGTACGGACCCTACAAACGCGTGTACGGACCGTATCACTATGGTGTACGTCTACGGCGACACAACCATAGTTGTACGGACCCTACACACGCGTGTACTGACCGTATCCCTATGGCGTACGCCTACGGCTGCACTGCCATAGTGATAAGGACCCTACACACACCCTCAGAGCGTGTGTACAGTGCGTTTCCCACCTTACACTGGTGACAGGCGGCACACAGGAAGAAATTGAGCTGTCATACTTGTCCGAGGCTGGACATCAAGTCATTGTCAGTGCAGTCCTACATGTCTCGGGCCTAGGTGTGTCAGGCTGTGATGTGGCACAAATCTCCTAATGTTTGAACACAGTAGATGTGTGATGAGCTGTGTACACATGTCATGTGTCATGCTGCACTATGTGCCACACATCCCCTTCACACCTTTGACATGTGTGCATGTAGCACAGACTTGTTGAGCACTGCGTCACTGGCATGGCACAGTCGCCAACACCCGCAACTGTCCCCTGATGCCAGGTACACGGATAATGACACCTGACATGTGACTACCGGCGTTGCACGATGTGAGTATGTCATGTGTGTGTCATGTGTTTCCATAAGTTTGCTGTTGGTGTTCCGTCAAATGCATCTGCAGTTGCTGCATCCAACATGTGCATGTGTGTGGATGGGCATGGCACACTATTATGCACACCAGGACACAGGTGGAATCAGACGTAACGTGTGTATGTATGCATCGAACATGGACTTGCGAGACAAGGACATATCTGCGTAGTATATATGTATGTGTGATCAGTTTTGACATGTACCCCTTCATGGCAAGGTGTGTGGTCTGTCCTTTTTTCAGGGACATGTGACCTGTGCCTCTAGTGTTCCGCAACCTGTCTGTATGATAAACATCCTTCTCCTGCACACATGTGGATGTCTGTCACTCCTGTAATGCGTCTGCCGGTTCACTTACACTGGCCCACAGCTAGTCTCATGCCATGTCATGTAGAGCTTGTGAATCCACGTTTGTAGATGGCTCTTGGTAGGAGTGCCACCTGCCTGGCATACGTGTCCAGGATATATTGCACAGACCTGACTCTGCATGTAGCATATGTGTATTGGCTGTTCAACATGTGCTCAGTACATTAACAGTGTTGTTGTACTGTACTCACTCTTCGTTGTCCCTTCCAAATTACTGCAGGGCTCCGCCTCTCCCCCGACCAATCCCAGACTTGACTGCCCTGAGGGAACGTGACTGTATATGCCACTACCGCTTCACCCAACTGTTGATTCTGAACTTGACAGCAAGGCTGGCACCACACCTCCAACCGCTACACAGGTATCCTACTGCACTGACACCCAAGATGAAGGTGATGGCAGCCCTACATTTCTTTGCCACGGGTACGTTCCAACATACCATTGCTCATGTTGGTGGCATGTCCCAGACCATGTTCATCCGTGTCCTGCATGATTTTTTAGAGGCCATGTTGGTTCACCTGGATGAGTTTATACATTTCCCAACTCCTGAGCAGTCTTCAGGTGTCAAGGGTAACTTCTATGCCCTGGGAGGGATGCCCCATGTCATTGGGTCTATTGATGGGACACATGTGGCTTTGGTACCACCACAGGCACAGGAGGTAGCCTATAGGAACAGGAAACATTACCACTCCATTAATGCCCTTGTGGTGTGTCTTGCTTACATGGTGATTTCCCATGTCTGTGCTCGTTTTCCAGGATCAGCACACGATGCCTACATCATGAGGCGTAGCAGGGTGCCTGAAATGATGCTGCAGCTGCGCAACGAACGAGCATGTCTTGTTGGTGGGTATACTCTGTTACTCCTGTATTTAGCGTCATCTTTCTGTCTTACTGCTTCTCCTGACCCACTTCTGTCCATGATGTTTCCATGTAGGGGACTCTGGCTATCCCAACATGCCATGGCTGATCACACCTCTCCACAACCCCAGAACGGCTGCCGATCACCGGTACAACAACGCCCATGGGCAGACCATGCGAGTGATAGAGAGGACCTTTGGCCTCCTGAAGAGCCGATTCCGGTGCCTCGACAAGACCGGTGGCGCACTCCCATATGCACCGGTGAAGGTCTGCAAAATCTTCCTCGTGTGCTGCATGCTGCACAACATGGCAGTGGAGAAAGTTGTGCCACTCATCCTGGATCCGGATGAGCAGGAACATCCACCCGTGGAGGACGAGGGGCTTGGTGACGAGGCAAGTGATGTTGACGAGGAGGAGGAAGAGGACATCCGGAGTCGGCTCATACGCAACTTCTTTGCTTAGTGGTGAGTTGCAGTGTCTGAGTGTGCACGCATTGAGCCTTGTGTGGCATGTGTTGCAATGTGTGGGTCCATCTGCATGTCTGGCAAGTGAGCCAGAGGTGTGTTTGGATGTGTCACTCGAGTGATGGTGTAATAACAGTATGTCTTACCTGAGACACTATTTTCACCTAGCATGTTGACAACCTTATACGTGTCGAGTACATGCCCATGCATGCAGATGTGCTTCTTTTGGCTCACTTCTTGTGTGTCTCTCATCCCCAGGTATTTGTGCATGCTGTCTGCTGGTGGCATTGTTGTGCTCCTGCTATTCCTCATGAATACAGCAACGTGTGCTGAATCAGCGTAACATGCACGGACATGTCGAAAAATCACCTTAGGGTAAGGGATGCACCACGGCTTTTTGGGTGTGCTATGTGTTTGGAATGTGTGTGCACTGCTCCTGTTCATGTTTGGTTACTTAGCATACATGTAGAGTCACCATGGGTCACATGACATGGAGCTGGATTCACCTGAATTGATAGTCACACTTGGTGACAGTCATCTGTAATGTGATTTTGGATTGTGATGAAGGCATCAATGTGTGTAACACTGCCCTCGGAAACATACGGGATGCACCGGGTTGACATAGTGTGGGACATCCCCTTTAGTGGTTCAATGGTGAATTGCAGCCTCTCCGCGAGCAGCACGGGGTGTTTGCCTCAAACCTGTCACTTGTGTGCCAGTTCTATGGGTTTCCTGCATCTGTGGTGCAAAGGGGGGTGCCAGTGTAGGTTCCACATGTTCATCCACATGACCTGTGCATCTGTTAATATAGATGCATTTGCCTTCCGGCAAACATGACCAATAAAGGTGTCCCTCAGCCTCCAAGGTGCCTCATCTCTGTCAATGCAGGTCTCTTGCCACTGTGCATGCGGCATGTCTGGCATAGTTGTCAGATTGTGCATATGAGTCTATGTGTAGAGTAGCAAGATGCAAGCTGTTTGTCAGGGATTATGATATGTATTGTGCACGATGTACATGGCTGTGTAGGTATTTTGCCATCTCAGTCCCCACAACGGCCACTTTGCTGCATGTGCATCCATTGTCTGTGTGTGTGCCATGTTGAACCAGACACTCCTCCCTTCTCATACACCTTTTGCAGTAGTCCTTTCTGACATGCTTGTGTTAGTGTGCAACTTGTGGCATGGTTTCCAGGACATGGCGCCTGCTGCTGCAGGCCCTGCAGCAAGGGCACACAGAGTTTCTAGATTTGCCCTCACACAAACGCCTCTAAGACGCACCCCCATTCCTCCCTCCACCCATTCATTTTGGTGTAATCTGCTTGTGTGTGACACAGTTGCGGTGGCAAAGGCTGGACCGTCTGCACATGCTACGTGCACATTGCACATGCCTCATGTCCTTGCATGTGCCACATCACGCTACACCATGATGTTGAGGCCACCCACCAAGCAATGTCCATCCAATACATCTGTTGCATGCACTCAGGCATGCACTCATCGCCCACACAACACCTTTGCATAATGAGTGTGCAACTCCAACTGCCTACACAGCGCTGGCACGCCTTCCAGGCCCTGTCACACCAACCAGGTCATGTCCCTCCTACTCCCCACCGGCTCTGTACCCCAACATGGCCATGTGAGTGGTACTCCAGGCCTCTGCATGTAGTATGGTGTCGTTGTGGGACACATGGCACAGGTATCATGTCTCAGCGTGTCAGTCTACAATGTGTCCAGGATCCCCCTCTACACCATGACATGCGTTCTGCATCTCATCATCATCTGGTGTCCCATTGACAGGCAGGTGCTCCTCACCCTCCCCAAAGACGCAGTCCTTGCCAGTTCCCATATTGTATAATGCATGGTATCCATTGGCAGATGGCTGCACGTTGGCCACCTGATGCTGGACTTGTACACGACTGAGGTGTTCATCTGCAGATTGGCCCCTTACAGCTGGGTCAACTGCTTGTGTCCCACCCGCAAGGGCCCTGCACAGGCACACAGTGTCCACGCACACGAGCTGGTGTGCATCATGGAATGCTTGCTCACATGTGCTATGCTGATCACCAGCATCTGTACCTCAGGCCTCAGCACACTCTGCATTATGCACAAGGTCCACTGTTTGATCCACCTCAAGTCAAGACAGACCATCCCCCAGGTCAACTTTGACATCCATGTCCAATCCTACCCTGCACTCTAGGGAGAAGTACCTTACAACTCCCATGACACTTGTCCACATCCAGGGTGCATCTGCACAGCTCTGCTTCAACATCCGGCAACCCAGCCGCATCACCGTCCAACAGGGATAGCGGCAATGGATCACTGTCATCTGCAGGATGAGCTTCACAATCCACGGCCACACTCAGGATGCAGCCCACGACCACGCCCCCAATACAACCATGTGGCACTGTCATCCAAGACCCCATTGTGCCATCTCCATGCATCCAACCTTGGCCTGGCCACCATTCTCCACATTCACCTGACTCCTGCTTGCAGGACATAGTTCTCCCACCTGGCTACACATACCTGGGACTCCCACCCCAGGACACTCCACATGATCCCTGGCCTCTGCGCATGACTGTTGCTCTTCGAAATAGGTCTGTCCGCACAGTTGTGCAGGCACCCCCTCAGCTAGTTGGGCCCATCACGGGTGAGTATGGTGCTCCATGTCTGTATTGGATGATACATTGTGACCTATGTGTATCCTGTGCCAGACTCAGACCCCAGGGTATGCATGGTTGGAGTTACTTCAAAACTCAGGCATGGTTTGACTTGCCAACACACACATGTAATGGAATAATGCTAAATGACGGCATCATCTCGTGATTTCTAATATTTTATTGGTGGTGGGGTACGTGTTTGGGGGGATGCAATTAGGTGCTGTACCGGGGGAATAGAATCCAAAGTTCACAGGGGGAGATGGTATCCTTGCCATTGGAAGTCATCAGAGTCCATGCCACAGTCTTTGTCAACATTGGTCAGACAGTGACCAGCAAGTCCATGTGGCAGAGAATGCCATTGGATGAGGTGCTGCTGTTGCGCCAGAGGGCCAGGTGCCAGGCCAGGTGACCTGGGAGATGGTGATGGTCCGCTGACCCTCACGGTCTTTTGCGTGGACGACCCACCTTCCTCCGGGGACCCTCAGATGCAGGCCTTGACGATGCTGGGGACGCTCCGTCAGATGAATCCTCCTCCTCCTCCCTCCCTGTGTCTGGTGCTGGTCTACACCTGGTGGCACGGGGAGGGTTTGCCAGGCTTTGGGCGATCTGACGGAGTGATTGGCTCACGTCCCTGTGCACCGCCAGGAGCTCAGCCAGTCTTGCCTCCATCCGTCCTTGGTGTTGTTGATGACTGGCATGATGCTCGACCTGCAGGTTCTTAATCTCATCGAGGGTCCCCTGCATCTCGGAGAGTCTTGACACGACCTGGTCGATGCCTCTGGTGTCAGGCTGGTATGTGTCCAGGATGTTGCGGACGTGTGACATAACCGGTTCCTCAGCTGTCTGGACAGGTTTGCGCCTTCCGCCGTCCTCCACTCCCACCACCCCTGCCCACTTGAGCCTGGCCTGCCCTTGTGGGCACGTCGGGTCTCCGGGACCCCTGAGGGATGGCATTTGCGGGGTTGCCTGCCTCCTCCTGGGTGCCCGGGGTCCCTCGTCCCTCCTGGTCAGACTGGCTGCGTTGTGTGCGAGCAGGGCTCCTGTGTGTATCCTGGGATGTGGCAGGAATGGGGGTGGTGGTTGGCACAGTTGTACCTGACGCAGGTGCTTGGGCACCAGAGGGGCCAGGTTGGTCGGGGTCATCCACGGTGTGGTGAGAGTCGTTGCTGCCGGTGGGATCATCGTCACGCCGAGCCTGGTCCTGTGTGTCTTCCCCCCCAGTGTTGGGGGGAGATCGACGACATTGCCCTGTGTGTGAGAGAGAGACAATGTTAATGGTGTTACATGCGTCATCCATGTTTCATACATATTCAAGTTGGCACAGTTGCTCTGGGTAGTTGGATATGTCTAGCATTCCTCTCACAGTGCACTTGTGGATGGGTATGTTGCGGGGGTCAGATTGATATGTACTCCTGGTTATTTGGCCTGTCTAATGAGTGTTGGGATGCTTATTTGGCTATGGATTGGTCTTGTTGTGTCACATATCCATTGTGGGAGTTCCAATTTGCGTTGGCTGCCCCGGGGGTGTGTGCTTGTGTCCGGGGGGGGGTGTGACCGGGCATACTGTTGGGTGTGGTGTGATTTGTCATTGGGTCGACCAGGTGATGTGTCTATCCCCTCATGGTGCCTGCTGGCATGACAGTGAATGTGAGTTCCTGTGGTAGGTAGGTGGCATGTGGAGTTTGTGTTTGAGTGTACAGTGGTCACAGGTTTGCCTTGTGCTGTCTACAGCAAGGCCAAGTGTCATCTACCTTGTCTGTACTTGGCAAGTCCCTGTGCATTGTGCATGGTGCATGGGTATGTCCCTTGGCCACGGCTGTCAACACTTTTCCTATGTGTGACTCACTCTTTGTTGTTGCATCAGTTTTGAACGCAGTGAGCAGTGTAGCAAGCGTGCGTAGCGAGCGCTGCAGAACCAACTTACGTCTTGCACTGTACGCGGCCAAATGTTGCTTTGCCATGTCTATTGGAGAATGCAGGAAGGAAACTTATGCATTTGTGACTGGGTTCTAACAAACACAGTGAGTGGGTATACTGGATGTGAGGTTAGGTTTGTGCCTGCAGCGAGGATCGACTCGTGCACAGTTTGACACATAGGCCAGTGCTTTCCAAACGAATGAGGGGTGTTTCACGCACTGCCAGTCCATGTCAACATGCACACAGTCCACCTGCTGATGAGCGGACATGCCCACACCACCCAAGGGTGATTTTGTCTCCCTCTGTCTCTCTCTCTCCCTCCCTCTGTCACACTCCTCCCTCCCTCTGTCTGTCTCCCTCTGTCTCCCTCTGTCTCCCTCCCTCTCTCTCCCTCTCCCTCCCTCTCTCTCCCTCTCCCTCCGTCTGTCTGTCACCCTCTGTCGCCCTCTGTCGCCCTCTGTCTCCCTCCCTCTCTCTCCCTCTGCCTCGCTCTGTCTGTCTCCCTCTGTCGCCCTCTGTCTCCCTCCCTCCCTCTCTCTCCCTCTGTCTGTCTCCCTCTGTCGCCCTCTGTCTCCCTCCCTCCCTCTCCCTCTCCCTCCCTCTGTCTGTCTCCCTCTGTCGCCCTCTGTCTCCCTCCCTCTCTCTCCCTCCGTCTGTCTGTCACCCTCTGTCGCCCTCTGTCTCCCTCCCTCTTTCTCCCTCTCCCTCCCTCTGTCTGTCTCCCTCTGTCGCCCTCTGTCTCCCTCCCTCTCTCTCCCTCTCCCTCCGTCTGTCTGTCACCCTCTGTCGCCCTCTGTCACCCTCTGTCTCCCTCCCTCTCTCTCCCTCGCCCTCCCTCTGTCTGTCTCCCTCTGTCGCCCTCTGTCTCCCTCCCTCTCTCTCCCTCTCCCTCCCTCTCTCTCCCTCTCCCTCCTTCTGTCTGTCACCCTCTGTCGCCCTCTGTCGCCCTCTGTCTCCCTCCCTCTCTCTCCCTCTCCCTCCCTCTGTCTGTCTCCCTCTGTCGCCCTCTGTCTCCCTCCCTCTCTCTCCCTCTCCCTCCCTCTGTCTGTCTCCCTCTGTCGCCCTCTGTCTCCCTCCCTCCCTCTCTCTCCCTCTCCCTCCCTCTGTCTGTCTCCCTCTGTCGCCCTCTGTCTCCCTCCCTCTCTCTCCCTCTCCCTCCGTCTGTCTGTCACCCTCTGTCACCCTCTGTCGCCCTCTGTCTCACTCCCTCTCTCTCCCTCTCCCTCCCTCTGTCTGTCTCCCTCTGTCGCCCTCTGTCTCCCTCCCTCTCTCTCCCTCCCTCTCTCTCCCTCCCTCTGTCTGTCTCCCTCTGTCACCCTCTGTCTCCCTCCCTCTATCTCCCTCTCCCTCCCTCTGTCTGTCTCCCTCTGTCGCCCTCTGTCTCCCTCCCTCTCTCTCCCTCTATCTGTCTGTCACCCTCTGTCGCCCTCCCTCTCTCTCCCTCTCCCTCCCTCTGTCGCCCTCTGTCTCCCTCCCTCTCTCTCCCTCTCCCTCCCTCTCTCTCCCTCTCCCTCCGTCTGTCTGTCACCCTCTGTCGCCCTCTGTCTCCCTCCCTCTCTCTCCCTCTCCCTCCCTCTGTCTGTCTCCCTCTGTCGCCCTCTGTCTCCCTCCCTCTCTCTCCCTCTCCCTCCCTCTCTCTCCCTCTCCCTCCGTCTGTCTGTCACCCTCTGTCGCCCTCTGTCTCCCTCCCTCTCCCTCCCTCTCACTCCCTCTGTCTGTCTCCCTCTGTCGCCCTCTGTCTCCCTCCCTCTCTCTCCCTCTCCCTCCCTCTGTCTGTCACCCTCTGTCGCCCTCTGTCTCCCTCCGTCTCTCTCCCTCCGTCTGTCACCCTCTGTCGCCCTCTGTCGCCCTCTGTCTCCCTCCCTCCCTCTCTCTCCCTCTCCCTCCCTCTGTCTGTCTCCCTCTGTCGCCCTCTGTCTCCCTCCCTCTCTCTCCCTCTCCCTCCGTCTGTCTGTCACCCTCTGTTGCCCTCTGTCGCCCTCTGCCTCACTCCCTCTCTCTCCCTCTCCCTCCCTCTGTCTGTCTCCCTCTGTCGCCCTCTGTCTCCCTCCCTCTCTCTCCCTCTCCCTCCCTCTGTCTGTCACCCTCTGTCGCCCTCTGTCTCCCTCCCTCTCTCTCCCTCTCCCTCCCTCTGTCTGTCTCCCTCTGTCGCCCTCTGTCTCCCTCCCTCTCTCTCCCTCTCCCTCCGTCTGTCTGTCACCCTCTGATGCCCTCTGTCTCCCTCCCTCTCTCTCCCTCCGTCTGTCACCCTCTGTCGCCCTCTGTCGCCCTCTGTCTCCCTCCCTCTCTCTCCCTCTCCCTCTCTCTTTCTGTCTCCCTCTGTCGCCCTCTGTCTCCCTCCCTCTCTCTCCCTCTCCCTCCGTCTGTCTGTCACCCTCTGTCGCCCTCTGTCGCCCTCTGTATCCCTCCCTCTCCCTCTCCCTCCGTCTGTCTGTCACCCTCTGTCACCTCAGCCCAGCTTCCTGGGCACACACACTTTGCAGGTCTTTCAAAGGCCATTGGCTTGTTCATGTGGCTTTGTTTAGAATCTCCCGGACCCCATTGGGCAGAGTGTCTCTGAGTCTGCGCTGCAGCGGCGGTGTGTGCTGACACTCTTTCACAGTGTTGCCTCTTCATTAGCTGCTGTTATGTGCGAATTGGGCCTTCATACCCATGTCATCCTGTGACGCGGCCGCCATTTGCAGGCGACACAGTACAGTGTCGGGACACACTGTTTGTATAGCTCTGCCCTAGGCCATATGGGCTGAGGGCATTGGTGTCTGCTTCTGAGTTGCACAATGTGATTTTGGAGGCCCCCCTCCCGGCATCACAGACATCCTGTCTTGTGGTGGTGTTTTGTGTGGCCTGTGACTTGGCATGGCCTTGCTTGGTGCATGGGGCATGGAGCCGATAGTGGCGTGTGCGTGTTGTTGGAATGTGGTTGCGTCTGGTGATGGATTTGGGGTATTTGCGTGCATTATCGGGAGTTGGGTTGTGGATGCGGCTCCCCCCATGTGGGGTGATTTGTTTGTGTACTCACCAGGCTCGGCGAGTCCTTCTACTCCGTGTACTCCCACCGGCGGCAGCGTGCGCATCACCTTCTCCTCCGAGGGATGGTAGTGTACCGGTCTGCGGGGCGGCCCACCTCCAGTGATGTTCCCCTGGTTGTATTCGTCGGTCATTTTGCAGCGGACCGTCCTCCGCAGATCGTACCACCTGGCTTGGCATTCATGCCTGGTCCTTCTGATGGGCGCAACAGCATTCACCCTCTCGATGATCCTCTGCCACATGGCTGATTTTTCTGATACGCTGGTCTGTCTGACCAATGTTCCAAAGAGCTGTGGCTCGACTCTGATGATTTCGTTGACAAGGATCTCCAGCTCCGCTGTTGTGAACTTTGGATTCCTGTCTGTGGCCATGGTGTGGGGTGTGGGTGTGGATGGTTGTGGGTGTGTGTGTGTGTGTGGTTGTGAAGGTGTGTGTGTGAATGTGATGAGGGGGTGTTTGTGAAGGTGGTTGTGTGAAGGTGTGCAAGTGTAAGGTGTAGTAAAGGTTCCAGTCTGGTGCTGTGGGCTGTCTGTGGGGTCTGGCAGCAGTGGGTCTGTTGCAAAGGCTCATGGTTTGTGTGTGTGGGCCCTTTTTATTGGTCCATTTGTGGGTGTGGCTGTGTTTGAACTTTGGGTGGGTGTGTTATAAGGGGTGGTTGTGTTTTGGGCCTCTGTTTACCTGTTTGGCTGTTGCAGGTCAGTGTATTGGATGTATTTGGGCTTGTTGGATGTGTTTTGTGGTGTTGTGCGATTCGGATTGACTCTCCTTGTGGTGTTTTGCAGTGTCCTGGTTCAGTACGTGTGTTTTTCGCGTCTGTGCGGTGCGTACATCGGCCATGTTGTTGCACAGTGCTCACATTTGCTATGGCTTGGTACGACTCGTACATACGCACGGCTAGGTGAGGGTGCTGGTGTAGGGGCCTCGGGTAGGGTGCGTACAGGCACGGGCAGGGTGTGGGGGCCTGGGGGTACATGCCGTACATACGTGAACCGAGGGTACGACGCGTACATGGGGGGCTGGGGGTACAGCGCATACATACGGGGTACTGGGGGTACGGTGTGTGCCCCCACCCCTGTATGGACGGTGCGTACCCCCAGCCTCCGTAGGTAAGCACCGTCCTCCAGCACATACCCCCACCCCCTGTATGTACGCGCAGTACCCCCAGCCCCCGTATGTACACGCCGTACACCCGGCCCCCCCGTATGTATGCGCCGTACCCCCAGCCCCCCCTATGGATGGAGCGTACCCCCACCCCCCCTAGGTACGGAGTGTACCACCACCCCCGTAGGTACGCTGTGGACCCCCAGTGCGTAACGCACCGTACATAGGGGGGTACGCCTCGTACCTACGGGGTGGGGGTACGCTCCGTACCTACGGGGTGGGGGTACGCTCCGTACCTACAGGGTGGTGGTACGCTCCGTACCTACAGGGTGGGGTGGGGGTATGGCGCGGACATGGGGGGGTGCTGGGATACGGCGCGTACGTGGGGGGGGGTGTGCTGGGTGATTCGTCAAGCGGGGGCTGAGAAAAAAAGGGTGTCCCAAAATGCGTTTTCCCCATGCATTTTCCTATAGGACTTTTAGTCGAAGGTACAGCCCAAACGGCTGAACAGAATAATTGAAATTTGGCAAAGAGGTAGTCCTCAGGTCAGGCATGTGCCTTTTGCATATATGGTGTCAATCTGTTCAGTAGTTCCTGAGAAAATTGCAGTTAAAGGTACATAAACATCTATAAGCGTGCACCATGCGCGCATCGTGCGCGCACCGTGCGCGCACCATAACGTGCGCGAGCGTAATTCTGATTGGTGGTTACATGTCAGTCAACATTCGAATCGGTCGAAATCAGGAAGTGTCGGCCGCCATTTTGTGTGTGACAGTGAAAAAGAAAGGTGGAGAACGTGAAAAGGGGGCAGGGTAGAGGGACCTGACCCCCTAGCCTTTGTCAGGGGGTCCCTGAAGGACCCCAAAGGGTGAAAAAAACATTTTATTTTTTTTTCAAAAAATCGCGGGGTGCGCGCTCCGTGCGCGCACGGTAAAAAACACTTAAAAAAACAAAAACATTTTAAATGAGCCATTCCATATTACAGGATACAGTCAATCTATAACTATATACATAGGTAGTTTATTGTAAAATAAATATATAAAAAATATAATAATACATACATAAATTAGCATTTAAAAAACCTTACAAATTCACTTTAAAAACCATAGGTTTCACACACGTTATAGTTAGGAATTAGCATTTAAAAAACCTTGCAAACTCACTTAAAAAACCATAGGTTTCACACATGTTATAGTTAGCTGGACATTTCACTCGTAAAAAACCATTGAAATTCCCCCGTTATAGTTAGTTCAGATAACTATAACTCGCGCGACCGCCACTCTATCACAAGGATGATGTCATCAGTGATTTCATGAGTGATGTCACTGACCATGTCATGAGTGATGTAATATGTAACGTCATCAGCAGTGGATTGCGGTCGCGTGAGTTATAGTTATCTGAACTAACTATAACAGGGGAATTTCAATGGTTTTTTACGAGTGAAATGTCCAGCTAACTATAACATGTGTGAAACCTATGGTTTTTTAAGTGAATTTGCAACATTTTTTAAATGCTAATTCCTTACTATAACGTGTGTGAAACCCATGGTTTTTTAAGTGAATATATATATATATGCACATATACACACATATATATTATTTGGGTCAGAGAGTGAGCGAAGTAATGAGAATTGAGGGGATAAAGAGAAGCTAGGATAGGGGTGGAAGGGTCACAGAGTATGAACGGATTAATGCCTTGAAGTGAAACTTAGATAGACAGGTACTAGTTCTGTTTGTGTGAGTGTCAAAGTAAGGGCTCACAATTGTGTTGAATACTAAGTAAATCTTACTAACTTAGATCCTAATGACTGTCGGAGAATTAGGTCATATCTACCTCTGTACGTTGGTGGAAACAGTAATCCAAAGGTGAGGTCGGGGATATGTTATAATTTAAATATGACTAATAGAAAAGTCGTCCCAAGATGGCTGCTTGTTTGCTGAGAGATAGTTTGGTTCAGGTGTGAAGTCCTATCACTCTTTCTGTGTGATGTCCTCTCTGGGTAAAGTCCTCTGTTTCTTTCTATTGGTTGTAGTTGATAGTCCTCTCTCTCTTTTTTTTTTTTTTTTTTTTAGTATTGAGTAGAGAGCGGTGGTCCTATGTCTTTGTTCATGACTTGATGTGTTGGAGTATTATGACACAAAAAGGAGGTGGAGTAAACTAGATAAGCCTGCCGTTTTTAGGGGAGGAATGCAGCTATTTAAAGCTTGATAGCAAAATGGTGGATTTGCCATGACTAGTGGGCCGTCCATTCTGGAATGAGTTGGGGAAAAAAAGAGTAAAAAATAACGCAAAATAGGGGAAAGCGCCCCAGGTAATGATTAAACCAATAAAGAGTCCGTAGGGCCTGTACCTTGGAGCAGTAACATATTGTGCTCGTTCTTAGCGCCTTCTACCTTTTTCTGGTTTCCTTTCTTTTCTTGGACTTCAGATGAGTCTTTTGTGCGCTTCTGTCGGATTCTCTAGGGGGGACCTGCCAATATCCTTTTGTGAGGTCGAATGTGGTAATGTAGGAAGCATTGCCCAGTTTCTCTATTGGTTTGTCTATTCACAGTATCGGGTAGGCGTCAAACCGTGAGATGGAATTTAGGGCCCGAAGGTCCGTGCAAAAACATGTGGACCCGTCTGGATTCGGCACCATGACTATGGGTGAGGACCACTCGTTCCTAGACGGGCGAATGACCCCAAGTTCCAACATTTGCTCCACTTCTTTTTGTACTGCCTCTCTTTTGGCTGTGGGTATTCTATATGGCTTTTGTTTTATGGTCTTCCCCGAGTCTGTTTCTATGATGTGTTCTGTCAACTGGGTTTTCCCTGGTAAGTCTAAAAAAAATGGGAGAGAAGGGCTTCAAGACCTCCGTAAGGGAGTTCCTCTGTTCTTCAGATAGATCCATGTTCATCACTAGTTGTTCCAGTGTTTATTCTGACTGTTGTAGGGAAGGCACCACCAAGTGGGCAGTTACCGGTAGGGGCCCCAGTAATGTTTTAAGCAGATTAATGTGAAAGGTTTGGACTCTGGATGGTTTTATTTGCACACAATAGCTTGTTCTTCCTACCGTATCAACGACCTAGCCATTCAGACCTGAATTTGCAGGTCGAGGACGGCAATAGTACTAGAACCCAGTCATCTACACTTAATCTCCTCAATTTCTTTCCCTTATCGTGCAGTGTTTTTTGTTTCTCTTGCTTCTTCTCGAGCTGAGATTATGCTAAATCTCTGAGTTTTCCGATCTTGTTCTTCAGTTTCTGTGTATACTCAAGAAACCCCTGAGTCTCCTCTGCCTCTTCTTTTTCCCAAGCCTCTTTAGGGATCTCTAACAGTGACCTGGGTTGCCTTCCGTACAGCATCCCGAATGATGAACACCCTAACGAACTCTGTACCTGGCTCCGGATCACGTAGAGGTCAAGGGGAAGCAACTGGTCCCATTCCTTCCCATCAGTCTGGAGCATTTTCCGAAGGACTGATTTTAAAGTCCCGTTGTACCGCTCCACTAACCCATCTGTTTGTGGGTGGTACACAGGCGATCTCAAGTGTCTGATGTTGAGGGTTTTTTTTGCACACCTCTTTCATGAGTCGTGATATGAAAGGGGTCCCCTGATCCATTAGGATCTCTTTGGGGAATCCTACTCATGAAAACAGCTTAACTAGACGCTCTGTAATGTAAAGAAGATTTGTATAGCGCCCTACCACCCTAAGGGTATCTTGGCGCTGAGAAAATACCTTTATGTTATTGCATGAGAGATCAATTATTTCGAAAAGTACAGGAGCACAGTTAGATAGGGTAGGGGGGCAGATGAAATCGGAAAAGGAACAGTAACATTGCATCTGCATATTATTTCTCCCTCAGAAATAACCATGTCTTCAGTATCTTCCTGAATTGCATTAAATTCTCACTCCGCCTGATGTTGGATGGAAGATCGTTCCACAGCCGTGAGGCTACTGATCTGAAAGCTCGTCCTCCTTTCCTAGCTCTTTTAAATCTTGGGATGTTGACCAGATTTGCTGTTAGTGAGTGGAGATTTCTTACAGGAGTATACCACGTCAATTGTCTCCGCAGTGGGCTGAGGCCCAGTCCATGTGCTGCCTTAAAAACAATGCAGAGGAATTTAAAATAGATCCCCTGCTGTATTGGTAGCCTGTGGAGGTCTCTTAGAGCTAAGGAAGCTGAAGGTCTACGCTGCCGATTTAAGGCCATCTTTGCTGCTTTTGTTTGGACTCTTTGCAGCTTCAGTATCATGCAGTTAGGGGCCCCAAGACACAGGGAGTTGCAGTGGTCCAACCTGCTCAAGATGACACTCCGCACTACTTGTATTCTGGCAGAGGCTGGCAGTAGCGGGAGAACCTTGCGTAGAGTTCTAATCAAGGTGAAGCAAGTGCCGACAGTTTTGTTAACTTGTGAATCCAATTGAAGATTGTTGTCCATCAGCACCCCCAGATTGCATACTGTTTTAGTTGGCGTTAGCAGGCTATCTGCAGGGGGTAAGCCGCAAGTCAACAGGAAGGGGACGAGCTATTTTACTTGTGGTGCAGTAGACTACTTCTGTTTTGTCTCCAATAGATTGGAGAAAGTTGTTTCTGAGCCAGTTTGTAGTACTTTCCATGCACTGCTGGAATGTATCCATGGAAATTGCATTGTCTCCCTCCAGCGTGAACATGAGCTGAGTATCATCAGCAAAGTTGACCAGTTCCACTTCAAAGGATTTGATGATGGGAATAAGTGGGCGCAGGTAGATATTGAATAAAATTGGGCTGATGGCAGAGCCTTGGGGGACCCCGTGAGGAACAGCAGTCCTTAATGAGGTAAAAGGTTGAATACTCACTGCCTGCGTCCTGTCTACTAAGTAGGACTGAAACCATTTTAATGCTTGGCGTTTAACTCCAATATTTCCGAGTCTTTCCAGCAGGATACCATGGTTCACCGTGTCGAATGCTGCTGACATATCCAGCAGCACCAGAACGACCGATTGTCCACTGTCAGCTCGCATTCTCATGTTATCAAACATAGTTACTAAGGCTCTTTCTGTTCCGTGCTCTGGACGGAATCCAAATTGTAATTCATCTAATAGATGATTACCTCTAGGTAGTGAGACAGAGACTTGCTCACAATTCGCTGGAGGGTTTGTGCTGGATAAGGTAGTAAGGAGATCGGTCTATAACTAGACATCTCAGAGGAGTCACTACTGCCTGTTTCCAGAATTCTGGAACCTCTCCTTCCTGTAACGATTGGCAGCATATCTGATGCAACCGGGGGAAGATTTCTGCCTTAAATTCCTTCCACATCCTCTGAGGAAGGTGGTCCAGAGGTGATCCTGAGGAAACGGCCAATGCTATATTATTGAGCGTTTCTTCCAAAGGCAATTGAAACCACTCCAGGGTGGGCTGAAGGTTACTGTCTAGGGTCTTGGTCTGTGTCTCCAGCACAGTTGGCCCTAGTAAGTCATTCTCCGCCTTTGTAGATGTATTATTGTTACCATTCACTCCAGTCTGCTTCTCAGAATTAAGGCTGTTGATTTTATTAATCTTTTCATTAAAATAGGTTGCCAAGTCATCACATAACTTTTGTGAGGCTACTATCTTATTTAACCCTGGGCGTTGTGCTCCACTTCGCACACGGAGTGCACGTAGCGCTGCCTGCTTCGCCGTTTACGAAGTAGGCGTAGCAGGCAGGGCTACGCACACGCCACAGCGAAGCAGAGCTGCCCGCCATCCACCTCCCGCCCGCCCTCATTTTAAAAAAACAGACATCCGCGCATGCGCATTTGCATGAAGAAGTTACCGTCCAGCAAGAAGAGGGAGCCCTGGGACGCCGCACTGAAGGTAAGGTGGTTTATTTACCTTTAACCTTCTTTAAATTATTTTAAAATGAGGGCGGGCGGGCGGGAGGCGGGCGGCGCGTAGTGGGGCTACGCAGAGCGCGTGGGTGTGCGTAGATTTTGCCACACTATGCGCTGCTTCACGTAGCCCCACTACCCCCACTATGCCCAGGCTTAATCTTATTACTCACGCAGATTGGCTCTGCTATGCTGGATAAGGTGGGTGCTTTTAGGGGGAAGGCCTCAGGATATCTGGTGGCACAGTCTACTAGGACCAGCGCGTATTGGTGCCGTCTTTTGTTTTTCAGATGGGGTCCTATAAGGTCCATGCCTACCCTTGATAAAGGCATACCTATAATTGGGAGGGGCTGTAGAGGTACCAGAGGGGGGCGATGGGTGTTCCTTCTCTGACAGATATCGCACTCCTGGCAGTACCTTTTCACCTCCCCGTAAACCCCAGGCCCAAAAACATACCGAAGCACGTTTTGGGAGCTTTTTCCGCTCCCACATGTCGTGATGTTGAGGTGGGAGTGCGAAAAGAAAAGGATCTGCTCTCTAAAAGCCATAGGGACAAGGAGTTGGGGTTCATCTCCCTGAGAGCCTACCCTGTACAATAAGCTTTTTACAATCATGAAATGTGGATATGTCTGAGGTATATTGGGGTTGTGGGATTGAGCATTCTGCCAGGCGTTCTGCAGAGTGTAGGGGATCCCTCCCTCTGGGTGTAGGTTGATGTCTGCTATGGGGTATTGTTTGACATGGCCATGTACGCACCTAATGTGCACTGCTGCATCAGGTAGGAATTGTATGGGGTTTATCAAGGTACTTTGAATTACCGATTGCCTACACCCTGAGTCTAGTAGTGCTTTTACGGTTCTTCCATTTACCATCACACTTACGTAAAAGGCAATCCCTAACTCCGCGCTGTAGAGGACGGATTTTGGCATACACCCTACTTCCATGGGTTCTTCAGATGGTCTTTTCTGAGGGCATGCTCTGGCAATGTGGCCCCACTCTCCACATTCAAAGCACTGGGGCCCTTTTGGAGGAGGTCCCTTGGTTTTCATGGGTCTGGGTCTGGTCATGTCAGGCGGAGGAGGTCGATATATTCTACGCTCGGTTCTCTGTGGAGGGGGTTTATGTGTTTTATCTGGTTCCGCAGCTGCATGTCGGGCACATGCAAAAGTAGTGGCCATTTCGACTGCTTGTGCTGTTGTTATCTTGGTGTGTTGTCTCAGCCATTTCTGAGTGTAATAAGGCAAGGCCTCCAAGTATTGTTCTAAATATATTCTGTCCATTATTTCTTACTTGGAGCTGTCTTGCGGTTTCAACCACTTATCGGCTGCGGATTTTAGCCGGAAAAAAAAGAGTCTTCGGGTTTTCCCCTGGTGCACCCCTTTCTCTTCTGAACCGGAGCCGGAATGCCTCCTCATCTAATCCTAGATGGTCCAGGATTATTTCCTTGATTGCCGGGTAGGCTGTGTTCCCATCAGTATTTGCCAACTGTTAGTAAAGGCGCAAGAAAGAACGGCCATTTGTCCATTGGCCATCCACATACCCGGGCGGCCCTTTCGAAGTTTAAAAGAAAGGCGTCTGCATCGTCTCCTGGCTGGTACTTTTGTAGGGATACCCTCGTGGTTCCAGGGGGTCATCCCGATGTCTGAGGAAGAGCAAGGTGGTCGGCCATTAACTTTTGCAGGTTCTCAAATTGGGAAGACATGGAGTCCGAAAAGACATTGCTGTCGACCTGAGCCGAGGTCATCTGTCTTTTGACAGCCCATCCCAACTTCTCCTGTCCTTGTATAAGTTGTTGTATCAGGTTCTCCATTATTGGGGTACTAATGGATGGTGTGCCCGCATTCTCCACAATATGTGGACGTGGGGACAGAAGGCTCTCAAGACTGTGTCTTTGCAAAGAGGGTTTTATTTTATACAGGTGCTTTCTTCTGAGAGAAGCCAGAGTTAAGACACGTGACAATGCTTCTTGTCCAGGTCCGCTTCACTTCAGCTTCAGTCTAGGCGTCACAGGGGCTGGTCGGGGTCTTTATCTGATGTCCTCGGCACATGAAAAGAGGAGGAGAACGATATCAGCGTTCTGAACAGACGGTCTTGAGGGAAGAGGAGTGAGGGAATCACACGTGAGTGCTCGGTGCTATACAAGGAGGTGTCCGTGCACAAGGGAAAACGGGAGAAGCCGAGAGGGAGGATAGAGTGCAAGGAAACACCTCACTACAGGACTGACCTCTCCCGTGATCCAACCCACCCCGCAACCTTGCTCCGTACCGTTGCAAGCCACGCTTCTCCTGAAGCATGGCGGGGCGCAGTGTGGGTACGTTAGCCTCCTGGCTGCTTCGGTTCACTGGTTCTCTCCGTGGTTCGTGGTCCCAGCACAGATACTGCCAGAGTGGTTCTTCAGTCTCTCGTTCCCGCGTCGGTCGGCTACTCTCCTTGGCTCCATCCAGAAGCGGGCTCTTCTCTGGCTTTTTGATCCACGCTCCTTATTGGCCAATAACCGCTGACGTCTGTGAGGGAGGCGGTCTGCCCAGTGTCCGCGGCTTGTTTAAAGAGCCCGCTCTCCCACATCGAAGTGTCCGCTTTCGGTGTGGTGAAGGTGCCTGTGTTCCGTTCTTCCTGCTGGGACATAAGTGGCATGGTAATAGAGGGTACAGACCACCACTCCACTCCAACACCTGGCTCAAAGGGCACATTGTGACAGTCACCAAAGACAATTAAATGCTTTCCTCCAAACAGAACGTCATACTCTGTTTTTAAAATCTGTTGCATTTACAAGTGTACAAGGCAAGCATTAAGTTTGAGACCATGCAAACCTCTTCAATGATTAAAAGGTTCAGTTTCTTCAGTACTCTTGAGACTTCATGACAAGCTTCACCAGATAACGTCTGGTATTCCAGTTTATTATGATGTTCAACAGGTAGCATAAGTAGACGATGTAAAGTAATTCTTTTGAAAGTGTGTGCTGCTAATCCAATTGGTGCTATTACTACGCAGGATACATTTGATTTAGGCCTGGGCAAAAATGTCGTTCCGTTCGCGGAAATTGCGATAATTTGACATTTTTGCGTTCCGCGGAGAGCGCGAAAATGTCAAAAATTCCGGTTTCCGCAGCTTGGCGATAATTTGTTTCTTGCTCGCGCTGTAAAATGATACATTCTCGCGCGCGCGCGATCGCCTTACCTGAATCCCTGCGTTCGCCGACAAGTTTTCTTGATCCGGTCGCGTTCTCCATGAGATGTTGTATTGTTTTTAGCCATTTGCGCTGTCTCGCGACAGTTCGCGCCCGCAGTGACGTCATGCGTCGCGCGATCACGTCTTTCTTCTCGCGATCATGCACCGCGAGAACAACTCAAAACAAGATGGCCGCGCCCGCAAGCAGCCACATGGGTAAGTTGGCGACCCGCAACCATGCAGAAAATCGCGCGAACATGCCGGAAAAAAACTTCCGCATCTTCGCGATATTTCTGCTTGTTTGCGATAATTTTAAACATTCTCGCGATAATTTGCGAAGGTTAATTCCGCAAATTCCGCCCACCCCTAATTTGATTCTGTTGTCCTGTGTAGATAACTGGTGAGAACATTAATTAAGAAACATTTTCGTGTGCCAGCTTGACCACTGATGTATAATAGGATTGTTTTAAATGATGAACATTGACATTTTTTCTTCTCGTGGAGGAATCCATGCTCTATTTTCTCTTTTACTTCTATTTAGATTTCTTTCTGTTCGGTGTTTATTTGTCTTTCTAATTGTTCAAAATCAATAGTAGCCTGTCTCACTTGTTCCATTGCAGTTTCCACCTCATTCATGGAAACTGCTGCTTCATTTTGAATAATTAGTTATCCAACAGGATCTTGACTCAATGGTCCTGAACTTTGGCTGCTTGCCAAATTTTCCCTAGCTATTTCAGCTGTGATTGTTTCTTCTTGTTCAATCTAATTATTTAACATTTTCAATAAATAGAAAAGACTGAACCCTGTACACTGTCTTTTATAGCATGATATATATCAAGCCCTGGCACACAAATAGACAATATCACAGGTGAATAACTTATAGTAGGAGAACAAGCATGGCAGATATGAGTAGCTTAATGTTTTCTTGTAGAGACTCCAGCCAACACTTGTTTCGTCGATCGGGACAAGAGACCCGTGACTTCCTAAGGGCTTATTATATATGGTACAATCTTGTAAGCCTTCTGGCTGGTTATACTTCTGTCCCAGCCTCAATACGGCTGGGAAAAATAAGGATTCCACGAGCGGTGATAGCTTCTAACCAACACGTATACACATATGTTCAGTGCTCCAATATTAGGTTGCGTATTAAGTCAATCAGTGATGCGCTGTGTGTGGCAGCGTCGTAACTGTTTCTGACCCCGGCACCTCGCTCTGAGTTTTCAATCGGAATTGTCATTAATTTGTTAGAATTGGAAGTGAGTTATTTTAGCAAAAGGTCCTCATCTAAATCATCGTATGTTGGGAGGATCTCTGAGAGAAGCCCCCTCGGTATTCTAGTGAGCCTTATGTATTGCTCCAGTGTTGCACCGTACCACCATTTTGAATTTTCTGATTTACGCAATTTCTTTAATTTTATAAATTTATCTTTAAGTCCTTCTTTCTTATTGTTGGGATTACCACTAGCTAGGGAGGTGACCACTGTCTCACTTGTTGCTAAGCTTTCAAATAAGTCTGCCGCTTCTTTATTTCTATCCATCATGACTATTTCAAGGCGTGTGACCGTAGGGGCCGCCCCACCAGGTAAGATCCTAAAGGAATACTGATTGGGATGATTATGCCCTGGGTGGAGAAGGCGCTCTCTCTTATCGGTATATATCTTATTGCTTAATTCTGGTTTTTGGTGCCCAGGGAAAAGGTAATCATCCAACACCCCACAATTCAGATCCACAGATCTGTACAATGATATATATCAATCCCTGGCACACAAATAAACAATATCACAGGTAAATAACTTATAGTAGGAGAACAAGCATGGCAGATATGAGTAGTTTAATGTTTTCTTGTAGAGACTCCAGCCAACACGTGTTTCGTCGATCGGGACAAGAGACCCGCGACTTCCTCAGGGCTTATTATGTATGGCACAATCTTGTAAGCCTTTTGGCTGGTTATATTTCCGTCCCAGCCTCAATACGGCTAGGAAAAATAAGGATTCCACGAGCGGTGATAGCTTCTATCTTAGCAAGTCAAACCAACACGTATACACATATGTTTAGTGTTCCAATATTAGGTTGCGTATTAAGTCAATCAGTGATGCACTGTGTGTGGCAGTGTCGTAACTGTTTCTGACCCCGGCACCTCGTTCTGAGTTTTCAATCAGAATTGTCATTAATTTGTTAGAATTGGAAGTGAGTTCTTTTTCCCAGATTAGCAAAAGGTCCTCATCTAAATCATCGTATGTTGGGAGGATCTGTGAGCGAAGCCCCCTCGGTATGAATTATTTTATAGCATGTAAATAATTGTCATAGAAGTCATAGTCTTCAAGTAATAGTAATCGTTTATTTCGGGCACAGCCCATAAAAAACATCAGATTAATACAACGTAGATATGTTTTAAATACATTAAAATGTTATGCAATAGGAAAACATAAGACATCAAGGTACAGTTGCCTTACTATAAAAGCAGTTAAAAATCATTACTTCGAGATAAGAAGTAGGAAAGACGGAATGTCATCTTTAAAAACAAGTTGTAGATCTGGCAAGGTAACCAATTGTTCATTTTGGTGACAAGTATTCCAACTAATCATAAAATATTCAAGTAATCATAACGGTGGGATGTGCAAATTAGCTATCATGGGGGGCTATACAAAAGGAAAAGTTTAGCAGGATAAATATGTGCATCATTTCATAATCACATGCTAGATGAAAGGGAAGATGAGGCAGTTCTCTGTCAGAATTCGGTTTTACAAACGGCCTTCTTTCTTAATGCCAAAGCAATATACAGATACTTAGAGACCGTGAGAGCTAAAAGTTCTGTAGTATCGCTCTTAAAGAGTCTATCTGCTTCCCAATAGTATCTCACACCCATGTGGTTACATACAGCCACCAACCATTTTTTTGGACCTTCTTGTATGAGGGACAGAATAGCATGAAGTGGGACTTCGTTTCCACTAAACTCGGGCAATTTGGACAACAATCGGTCTGGCAAGTTGCATTGGCCCATTTGGAAGTGTGTGATCTCAAAGGCAGAACCCCACACCTATATTGTACGTACAGACATTTTAACTGGTGTGGATGCATTCTGCTCATATATGGTTCAAACCTAGGCAAACTTTTATGATTCAGGAATTTGCCTGTGAGCGAGTTGATCTGATGCATTTCCCACATTTGGAGTAGGACTGCCTCCCAATAAGACTGTTTTGCTCTTAAAGTATCTCCTTTTACTATTGTCTCAGGGGCAGTCCATAGCTCACTCATTCCTATTCTGTATATTATTTCTTGTATGTGTTTCAGCCAAGGTGTTCTCAGATGTCTATCAAGAGCCAAATGATCTTTCACGCACTCTCTATAGGCTGCCAATTCATTAGTGGTCCATAATATGACCCAGTATAGGAGGGTTTTTAAAAAAAGTCTTCAAGTAATTCTGTTTCAGCACGCCAAGGCTTGAAGAGTTGCAGAAGTGCTAAATAGAAAAACTATTTTTTGTCCACAGTTTGGCAACTCAGTTTTCTATGGTTAATTAGATTTCCTTTTGCATGTCTGACCAAACATCCATCACATCCAACTACTGCGTACGTTTCTTCCTCTATGTTTTTTGTTGAATTCCTTTTATATATGTAGTGTAAATACTTCATAGAGGCACATGTTGACTCCTTCTTGGATAGTATGTATCTAACATATTTGTTTCGACAATATCAGTACTTTCTGGCTCAAACTCAGCTAAGTATTGGATTTCTGGGAAAGACTTCAACACTCTGTTCCACATGTTGGCTAGGCCTAGACTTACCCAAACAATTCCTCTTAACTTTAAGAACAGACTGGCCAAGCTCAACTGACTCATGCACTCATAAGATCCTACCTCTCTATAGGAAAACATCTTGAAGCTGAAGCTGTACAATTTCTTGCTGAGACTCGTTTTCACAGAAATCTCCTCCCACATCTCCTTCAACTCTGACTTCTTTGATTTTTTGATATATGATGTGACTAAGGGCCATATGTAGGTAACATACAATTTACCGATTCATAAATACCGAATTTTACCGATTCGGGATTTATGAATCGGTAAATAGTATGTAGGTAAACAATCAGTAATTATTACCGATTCGGTAAATATCGGTATTTATGAATCGGTATTTACCGAATCGGTAATAATGCATCCCTTCCCATTCATTCCTATGGGCCTGGAGGCCCATAGGAATGAATGGGAAGCCATTTTCTATTACCGATTCGGTAAATACCGAATCGGTAATAGGGGAAGCATAATCATGGGTGGCAGGGTGGCACATTGACACCCTGTTGCACCCATGATTTGTGCATGTGTGCACATGTGGCGCACATACATGCCCTAAGGGCATGTATGTCTGCCACATGGCACTTTTAAAGCAATCAAATTTAGCTTTTTGGAAGGTATTCGTTATTTAACATCAACCTGTAGTTGGTGTTAAATACCGAATCCTTACTACTGAAATTCACTCACTTGAGTGCTCCCTACATATGATTTAAGGATTCGGTAATTTACCGAATCTGTATTTTACCGATTGGGTATTTTACCGATCCCTTACCGATTCTGTAAATTACCGAATCCTTAAATCATGCCTCCTACATCTCAAATGCCTAAATACTGGTCGGTAACAGGATATTTACCGAATTTCAGCCGTTACCGACCGGTATTTAGCTACCTACATGAGGCCCATAATGAGCAAAAGCAATCGAGTTGTCTGCAGTGAACTGTATATCCATGTTAGCATTCCACATTCTGAGAATGACTGGATTATAGAGCTTCTCTTCTTCGTAGGTTGCATGTGCTTTTTGGTGATTTCTGAGTCAGTGTATGTCTTACTGCTGACAAAAAGCTGTTTACTCTTCCTTGTGAAATGTCAGGTCATGGAAATCCAAAGTGACATCTTTTGTAAACCTTACCTTTGTATCTGTATTTTCAACGACAGTACTTTCCACATCGATGACTTTGAAAGCATAAAACTTGTTCTCTCAATCTGTTTTCACCAGCATCTTTTGGGATAGCACATGTGACATACTGTTCGATGAAAGACAGGACAGATCCATCACTATCTGTCCCAAATTTTGTAGCATCCTTTATCCATAATAGCATGTGTATATGAGGAGCACCTCTTGCTTGGAACTCTTTTCACCAAAAGAAATCAGTAGCTTTGCCAAGAAGAGGATTTGTTTTCTTTCAAATGTAAGACATCATAGCTTGAAACCTGTGGTTAAAATATCTGCAAACATTGGCGGGATCCAAGGAGCAAAGTTCTCCAGCTGTCTTCACTTCAATGTTCTTTATGTTTGTGTTTGGTTCTCGCAAAAATTGAAGCCGTTCTTCCCACGCATACTCAGCTCAGCTGAGTGTCAGAAATCTAGTAGGTGCATCTAGATTTCTCATCATACATTTCAGATCTCCATGACTGCGATATCAGTACTCGTTCGTGCCATGTTGGCACACCATCAAATTAATTAAGTTGTATTCAAAGTTTTCATCTTCTCCATGAACTTTGTCAAGGAATTCCCTTGCAGCGAGATTTTGAAAATTGATTCCTGTCATCAGTATGTGGTTGACAGTATATGAAAGTCCAGATAAGTCACTTTCAGACGGAGGGAATACACTGCCAAAATCATGGATCCTTCAATAAATGAGCATAAACTGGTTGACCGGTATTCAGAAGCTGGTATCTGTACAGGACGGTCATCAAAGCGGCCACCTTTCCCAATGGAAAAGAGTTGAGGAAAACAGCGAGCTTCTAAACCTTTCTCCCACACACTCATGGGAACTCCATTTGCTTGCTTCATTTGAAACAGTTCAATAGCATCACCAATCACTTTTTTGGATTAGAGAGATGGATGCTATAGTGTTTATAAATCTCTTCTGATTGGGATCGATCCACTTTTTTAACCTGTTCACTTGATGGTAATGTGCCATCCTCTACATATGCCAAATTTTGCACAATATCAATATTTTTATTAAAAAACCATTATTTTGTACCAGGTATAATGTCGCTTTTTTCACTTAACTAATAGCTACTAACTCTTACCAAATAATGTTATTCTTCTTAGGCACACCATTTACTAGAATGACACGCTGTTCATGATCCTCTCTGCATACACCAACAGTTTCAATATTTTGTCTGAAATCTAAAGGTAAGTACACCACTCTTTCTTTAAGGCCTTTTTGAAGGTCAGTTGGAGGAAGCTTCCCTGTCTTAGGCTCCAAACAAACAATGGCCTGAATTGGTTGTGCACATTGTATTAGAATGGACTCATAAACATTTAAATCTCTTAGTTCTTGTGGAACAAATGCTGATTCTGACTTGTTATGCACTGCCCTAGCTGGCATTTTGTTTTCTTCTCACTTATCTTAGCAGTACTTGGATATTACCTGCCGAGTGGACTGTCAATCCACTCCTCTACTAATAAATAAAGAGCAAATTGTTGACACCTGTCAATGGTATCTTTTTCTCTTTTTAAATACAAATCAATATTCAGAGTTTGACATCTGTAGTGAGTGTGTTGACAGTAAATGCAAACACAGTTTGGTTTCTCTGAAACGGTCAAACTTTCAAATCTCTTCTTGAAAAGTATCAGTAGTAATACATTTGTCCTGTTACGCTAGACCTGCAAGTACCAAATACTCATTTTGCCTATACTCTTTTTGTGGACCAAAGAAACATAACTGAACATCATCACAAATATTTCATACATCTGCTATTGTACTATGCAAAAGAGCTCTCTTAATTGCCCCTAAACATAGTGAAGGAGCTCCACATAGTAAAGTCTCCTAACAAAATTTTGCATTTTAGAATGGTGAACAGCTAACATTCTGAAATGATGAAAGGTGTTTTGACACACTTTCTTTGATAGACATGCTAGTGAATGCCATTGTAAATTACTATACTCACTTACAAAGATCGAATCTTTGCAAAAGTGCAATTTTCTGTTTGATACTTCTATCTGGAAATTGACGTAAAGAATTTCGTAATATGTCAATTGATTCTTGCGGTACACTACAAATACTGCTGGTTGCAGTTCTACTTATACACAGGAACCTGTCTATGCCTTCCCTATACTTCTTCAGCTATAATTTCTTCAACATTCCTAGGAATCATCTCCTGTTTTGGAATGGGAGTACCATCCTTCACCTCATAACATTGACCAATTGTTTCAACTGCATGCACTAATGTGTTCTCTTGAAAGTAGCATTCTTCATTAAAGAAAGGCTCAGTATTGGAAGTATGCTTCCATTCACCAGTGAAGATTTTACAAAAGTTAGTTCTATTAACAAGCCGTTTTTGTCTTGCTTTTTCTCTTCATGAAGAGCACTGTTTTATCTAGTGTTCTCATTCTGTTTATTATTAAGATAAAAGGTTTTCGCTTTAATGTGACTGCTTAATCTGCTACAGTTTCTGTGTGTTGCTTTTGATCTTCTCTTTACTGCTTTTTGTTTCTCACCACATTTTGTATTACCCTACTGCTAAACATTCTTCTTCTTATCTCTTTGTACTGATTCTGTCTTGTTGTTACATGAGTTGTTTTCTTACAGCGGTTTCCATTTTGAATATGAGTAACTGCTTTTCCTTTCTGAGTTTTTGCTAAAGTTTTCTTTTTGTTCACACCATTTTCCATATTTTTCATCTTTCTCACTACTGTTTTAAGAAACTGCTTAGTTCTCTTACCACAAGATTTTTTTGTAAAGAACATTCAATCAATCATCCACTTTTTTTCAAAAGTAAGACTGTTTTTGGGGCTTTTTTCCTTCGTTTCTTTCTTGTCATGTTAAATTCTTCTCCTTCAACTCAAGTAGATATCTGAAAACAAAATAGAATAAATATTTTAGGTTCTATAATTAACGCAGCTAAATTGGCAGATATCAGTCAGTCAGTCAATCTTTTTTTTCGGTTCAACGAACCACAAAAGTGCACAGTATGACCATTTTTAAAAGAACTAAATACACACAGATCACATTGCAAATGTATAAAATGAATTACATTTGTTATAATGCATCTATTGACAATGAAGTGCCATTAGGTTAAGACAGAACCAAGGAAATAAAAACCTCCAAATATTCCATAAAAAGGACACATAAAGGGTTTGCTAAGTTACCCAGAATGTCTTGATGGCTAACTTTCAGTTGATTAATCAATCAATATTACTTAAATCTGAATGGATCCATAATAATAAAAATATAATGCATATGCAAAATCATGTTAAATATAGACCACATCATATTAAAACCCTTAAGAATAAAAGTCAATCATAAAAAAAGAATTATCAAGTTAAAAAAATGTCAATCCTCAGAGTGCAAATACAATTTCAAGTAGTGTTAAAATGCTACAGTTAATATTAAAGCTTTTTAAGTCATAGATTTCCTGATTTTTAAGACCTCGCAAATAAAACTGACAATGGCAAGGCAGAACAATTAAAAGTAAAAGCCGAAACAAGCAGGTGCTATGAGATCTGATGCCACAAGACTACAATGTAGGTCCTTCTAGGTTAAATATAGAACCAACAAAATACAAGAAGTGGGCAAGCATTTGTTCAGCGATGCAGTTACAGGTTCAAGGTGGTAAACTATAAAACTAGAACCCTGTTGAGGGTACGCTACCAAAAAACGAACTGTACCTAATCGGACATCGGTAAAATAGAACTTGTGTTCTATAATGGTAGATATATAATTATTTCACTTTCTATACCATTTTGGAGCTAAGGAGACAGCACTGTGTCATATGGCCTAGCTATGGCCTACCTTTCTAATCCCTTGTATGTACTTGATAAAGGTTTACAAGGAGTTATAAATGTGAAATCTGCACGCACAGGCTGTCCAGTGGCAGTAGATATGCTTAAAGGACTACTTCTCTGGTGTGTGACTTGGTACTACTAATAACTATTGGATTATTTAATTAGTGTGCAACCATCTTGTTAGACCTGGGATCCCTGGTTGGCTGAGGTAGGTACCTTAGGCCAAATAGGAACCCGCATTTCCACGTCAGGGAAAAGAAGGTCGCAATGCCCCAATGTCGAACTCTAATTCTGCAGCCTCACTGGCTCCATGACTCCTCTGAGACATGATGTGTGGCTTAAAGGTTGCTCAAAAATAAAACCAACAAATCAAGAACACAATATGTGGTTGCGTCGTGGTCTGCACTAAACTTGTGATGTACACCAATCACCGTGAGTGAATTTGCAAATACACATTCAAATCCCACACCGCTGACCACCAAAATGTTAGACCCGGGATCCTTGGTTGGCTGAAGTAGATACCTTGGGCCATATGGGGAACCACGTTTCCACATCAGGGAAAGGAAGGTCACCTTCTGAGACAGCCCCCGCTCACCCCCTTGGTAGCTTGGCATGAGCAGCCAGGCTTATCTTCAAGGCAAATGTGTAAAGTATTTGCAACCACGCTCACAGCAACCCAATGACGACACCACAAATAGACTCCAAACAAGTTTTATAAAAACAAGTATAAATTTTATGTAAAAAGATATAAGATAAGACCACACTATATAAATCCAACATATTAATATGTACATATTTTTTCTGGCCAGTTGTTAGGCCAGCCAGCCCTTGTAAATTGTGGCGATATTAATGAGCACTTCCAAACATTCCACTGTAATCCTAATACCATGTTATGCAGTTCCTAATGCTAGACTCAGGCACTTTTGCAATGTAAAAATAATGCATTGTGTAACACAACAATCAGGTATTTTGCAATGTAAAAATAATGCAATGCTTAACGCAACAATCAGGCACTTTTCAATGTAAGAATAATGCAATGCGTAATACAACCACCAGGTAAGTCCTTATGCAGAAATATGGCAATGCGTACTACACTAATCAGGTAGTTCGTTATGCAGGAATAATGCAATGTGTAATACGCTAATCAGGTAGTTTGTTATGCATAAACAATGCAATGCGTCATACGACAATCAAGTAGTTCGTTATGCAGAAATAATGCCATGTGTCAAACACTAATCAGGTAGTTCGTTATGCAGGAATAATGCAATGCATAATACACTAATCAGGTACTCCGTTATGCAGAAATGATGCAATGTGTAATACAACAATTAGGTACTCAGTTATGCAGAAATAAGATAATGCATAATACACTCCTGCACTTCTGACTCGCTGTCAGCCTCTGTCAACAGTTGCCTCCAACACGCGTATGGTGTAATAAAAAGTGCCGCTCCATACTCTGGCCCCGGTACTGCCACTCCCTTGGCAATACGGGCTGCGATACGAGCCAAAGCAGAGGCTCACGCTGCTGGAATGAGAGAGAGGCTTAGAGCGTCTCCCTCCGAGCCTGCACTCCATCCAAGGAGTCAACACACGTTACCTGGGGGGCGCAAACTCACTCTCCTCTTCTCATCCAGCAGCTTTGGCCTCCAATGCAATCCGTGTGAATTGGCAACGGCGGGCTCAGGCCGGCGGCTCATTTCCTCGGGGGCTGACAGTCTGGGCCGCTACTGCTACGAAGATCTCAGGATGCCACAGGGCACATGCACACAGCGTTGCTGAGACTCCCTTGAGCTTGGGGTGCACGATCACCGGGCACTCCACACGAAGGTCTCAGGCTGCACGAAGAACATGTGCACAGCATCGCTGAGACTCACTTTAACTATGGGTGCACGTTAACAGAGCAATCCTCACGAAGGTCTCCGGCTGCACAAAGCACACTCACACAACGTCGCAGAGACTCACTTGGACTCGGGGTGCACGTTAACAAGGCAATCCTCACGAAGGTCTCCGGCTGCACAGAGCACACACACACAACGTCGCTGAGACTCACTTGGACTCGGGGTGCACGATAACAAGGCAATCCTCATGAAGGTCTCACACAGCACAAAGCACATGCACACAGTGTCAATGAGACTCACTTGGATTCCGGGTGTGCACCATAACAAGGCAATCCTCACGAAGGTCTCACGCTGCACAAAGCACATGCACACAGCGTCGATGAGGCTCACTTGGATTCCGGTGTACACGATAACTGGACAATCCTCACAAAGCGTACAGGCTGCAAAAAAGCACACGTAAACAGCGTCGCTGATCCTTGCTTGGACTCCAGGTGCCCACGATCACAGGGAACGGCTTACGATGGTCTCAGGCTGCAACAAGCACACGCACACAGAGCAGCTGAGACTCTCCTGGAAACGTTTGTGTTCCTGAGTTTCCGCAACAGGGAACCAGCTCACCTCGGGCCCTTGGGGATAAGTGACTTCAGGACACAGCACAGCAAGGTCCTTTCAAGCAGGGGAACACAGCACACAGCAAAGTTCCTTTAGCCTTTCCTTGGTTAAAACAGCAAACTGCAGGCCAGCCCCAGAACACATAGCAAGGCTCAGTCCTTTCCTTCAGTCTCTTCAGTTGTTTCTTCCTTGGCAAAGGTTCCTCTTGACCATGAAGTAGCTCCAGTCTTGTTCAATCTTGATCAAGCCATTCTCCAAAGTTCAGGGGCTTCAGCCATCATAGTTATACCCCTAAATGGCTTTGAAGTCTTTGTGTTCAGGGGGGGCACTGACCCCTGTTCAAACAAGTTCTGGGTGCTTCCCAGCCAGTGACACCTTCTTCCTTTGATTAGCTGGGGATCTGGATTCTAAATCACTCAGCAGGAGATGGGACCTTTGTTTTATGGCAGCAACCCAGGCCTCTTCCCCTCTAAGGGCTACTGCTCTCCCTACACTCCAGATGCAGGTCAGCCTGTTGCTGTCTCCCCTCCTTCCCCTGGATCAAGACATTCCCCAGATCCTATCACTTTCAAATCCAGACAGTCAATCCACAACCAGGCAGAGCCACAGAAATGTTAGAGCACAGAAACCCAGCCACTTCTAAAAGAGTGGCTTCTAAACACACAATGTAAAAAACACCTTCATAAAAGAAGTGTTATCACATTGTGAGTTCAGGCATATTAAACTTCACCTCTCCATCTTAAGCCTTTGGGAAGATAGGCTTGAAAACATATTACACAGCCTTCTCATTCTGTCCTATGGGCAAGATGGCCTTTCAACAGTGAAAAACGAAATGGGGATTATTTTACTGTCAGGACATGGCACACACCTCAGTACATGTCCTACCTTTCACATGCACTGCACCCTGCCCAGGATGTACCTTGGACCTACCATAGGGGTGTCTGATGTGCATAGAAAGGGAAGGGTAACTTCTGCAAAGGGGGTGCACTTGTCAGAACAACATGGCAGTTTAACAAACTGTGCGCAGGCACTGCAATGGCAGGCCTGAGTTCGCTTTTTAAGGCTACTTGTGACGGTGGCACAATTAGTGCTGCAGGCCCACTAGTAGCATTTGCATTACCAGCCCTGGCACACATAGTGCACTATACTAGGGACTTTACTAGTAAGGCAAACATACCAATCATGGACAACCTATTACCATTACACTTAACACAGGGAGCACTTGCACTTTGACACTGTTTAGCAGTGGCAAAGCGTCCAAAACATCTATGTTGGCAACACCATGTCAGAAAAAGGTCTTGGGGGAAAGCAAAATGTTTAGGGACCTTTAGCCAAAAAGGGCCAAGTCCCACACACCTCCATTAGTGCCAGGTACATAAGACTTGTGTCTGTGCATGTGAGTGAATGTTTAGATGCTTCTGACACTGTCTCAGGGGGTGCATTAGTGGGTCTCCCCTTTTGTATGTAATTATACGAGATTCAAATCAGAATTGGAAAGTGTATGTATAACTGAGCATATGGGCCAGTAAGTCTGCATGTAGCTCACTGAAACCTCTAAGTATATGTGTTAGCTTTTATGCACATAGGAGCGTACTCTCTGACTTAACTACAGGTTATGTTAGGGGTCAGTTATATGTGGTAGAACAGCAGGTTAAGGCTTGTCAAGGGGATTTCAATGCTAGGCTTTCCTAGCAGTGGAACTGCATGCACAGGCTCAAGTGTATCAGGCCTGAGAGATGTTTAAAGAGCTACTTCTCTGGTGGGTGACTTGGTAGTATCAGTTGTGTTGACGATATTTAAATGAGTGTCTCAATCCCTTTGTGGGGGTGTGTTTCCATATGTAAGTAAGTTTGCAAAATGGATGTATAATTGGGACATGGGTGTAAGTTCGTTAGCAGATATCTGAATGAGTATCCCAATTCCTTTATGGGGCTAACACTGCATGTGTATGTAACTTTATTGGTATATGAGTGGCTAACCTTTTGATATCTATTGTTCTGTAAATGTGTGTATAACAGGCACTATGGATTACCTATGGGAGGTTTAGTGAATATTGTGTTTTTGTAAAGTCTGTGTGCAACTGCCTCCATTAACGGTACATATCTATCAATTGTGCTTGTCTGTGTGAGTGAATGTTTAGGTCCTTGTGTCAGTATTTCACTGGATGTTTTAGTGTTTATCTGCTGTTCTACTTAGGTATGTGAGATTGAAGTGTGGGAGGCAGGGTGAATGTATAAGGGGGCACATGACCCTCTAGGAGTACATATAGCACAGATAATCTTCAGAGTACCTGTGCCAATTTGTGATTCCCTGTTTTGAAAGCTCTGAAACTTCTGAATGTGTACATATATACCCAAATGAATATCTCACTGTATGTATTAGAAAGGTATATAGGTGTCTGCACAACTGCTTTCCAGAGTGCAGGATATACAACTAGTTTGTGAGTAAGATAGTGAATATATAACTCCATCTGTTGGTCTGTCAGTGGGTGAGAGCGAGCATATATGCTTTGGAAACATCTATTTCACCTGCATTATAGGTGCTAGGGTGTATGTAGTACTTGCAATATGACTGTGTAAATGCATGACTTACTAACTAAAACTCAAAACAACAACTATGATGTACAGCATATTTACAGCATATCTCACGGGTCAGTTATCTGTTATAAAACATCCATTCAAAACTTCACAAAGAGATGTTGCATGCAAAGTCAAGCTGGCAGTGAGACTCCTCAGGGGCAGTCTGCACTAGTAAACCAGACCCATGTTTAAACAGTGCATGTTTACCCATGCCTAGCAGTCTCATGCTACACATGTGACTTAGTGCAAGCTTAAAGAACATGTCTTACCATCTAAGCATATAGAAACCTGCCTTATAATTTAGAAAGAGCTACGGTAACCTATATCTAACAGGTAGCCGGCAAGTTTCACCGGTTCATGAGACATGGCTACAGCCCAAACTGCTGAATGGAATTACACCAAATTTGCAAAAAGATAGCTCTTAGTCCGGAGTGCACTCTTTTTGTTAAATGGTATAAATTTGTTCAGTAGTTCCTGAGAAATTCATATATTTTGAAATAATAATATCTGGTGGCCGCGGTAGATCCGCGAACCCTCCCGATCTCGAGCCTGACTCTGATTGGCTGCCAACAGTTCCAACCAGGAAGTCTTGGCAGCCATCTTGTGACTCAGTTGAACCGAGTTAGAAGAAAAAAGGTGAAAAAAACAAGAAAAGAGGGCAGGTTAGAAACACCCTGACCCCATAGGACTGCTCAGGTGTCCCACAGGGACCCCAAGGGACAAAAAATGCCTTTTTAAAAATAAATACATCGGCGAGAATCCCGAAGATTTTTTTTTCTTAAGTCAAAGGGCAGTCTCCCGCGTGTAATTTTCTTGAAGCCCTCTCTGGGCCAGGTCCTGGGGGCAATGTTTAATCATGATGTGGGGGCCCCCCACAGCCCCAGGGACTGCCACCTTCCCTTGGCTATTCTAATGATATGCGTGGGGGCCACACAACCCCCCGTAGCCACAGGGACTGCCACCTCCCCAGGGCTCTTTTTAAAAAATAGTGCGGGGGGCTTCTGCCTCCCCATGCTGCCCCAGGAACCGCCACCTCCTCAGGGCTTTATCAATGGGTGTGGGGCCTCATGGGCCCCCCCAACCCCAGGGACCACCACCTCCCCAGGGCTACTTTAAAGAAAAAAGAAGTGTATAGGGGCTCAAACCCCCCACCGCCCCGGGGCCCACCACCTCCCTGGGGCAAACATCAATTAAGTGCAGGGGTCCATTGTGGAGCCCCAGTGACCAACTGCTCCCCGGGGCTTTAAACCTGTTGGGATGGGGCCACAGGGCCCCCCTTGGCCCTGGGTACCTCCACCCCCTAGGTTCGGCTTCAACAATGTCCCAGGATTTCCCACCCCCAGGATATTATAGTTTGCTCTGACATGGCAGGAGTAAACACTGCTTTGCTATATGTAAACCAGAGCAGGAAAACTGCTCCTGCTTCCATGAAGCAAAGCAGAATTGCTTTTGGGCAAAGGGAGCTGCATGTCAGCAGCTCCCTTTCCCCAAAAGCAATGCCGGCTCCTGCAGGAGACAGGGAGCCGGCAGGGACTGGAGGAGCATTGGAGATCCCCCGCAGTCCCCAACTAGTGGCCAAGCCCTGGGGGATGGGGTCCCTGGGGCCCAAAATGGCCCAGGTAGGGGGACCACACAGGCCCACCTATTCATTTAAAAAAATTAAAAAAAGATTGGCCAAGCCTCAGGGGATGAGGTCCCCGGGGCCAAAAATGGCCCATAAGGGGGGCAAGTGGCCCCATCTCCCTTATTTATTTATTTTTTTTAATGGTTGGGCCCTGTGGGATGGGGTCCCCGAGGGCCTATACCAGGCAATGGAACTGGGGGGCATTAATAATAAAAAACAATTCTCTTGTGATAGGAGTCATGACCCTATCAGAGCTCTCAGCGCGACCCCCCAGTGTTTCATCTTAAATAAATAATTTAATAGTATATAATTCAGAAGGTAGTGTTGTATTTGTGAACTTTTTTTTAAAGCTAGTAATATTGAAGTTAATAATCACATTAAATTTGATAAAGAAAAATATAAAAAAATCAAAATTTAAAGTTACATTTAAAAAGTGTTTTGTGTTGTAGTACATTGAATTTGTGCTCTTATTTTACAAATTCGCAACGGGTACGCAAATCCGGAAAATATTTCAAAAGAGTATGTATGTTAAAAAATAAATAAGATTCACTGTTGGGTTATAGGGTGGCTCTAAAAAGAGCTGTTGTTTTCATTATGACTTTGTTGGAGCTACATGTAAGTGCGGATGCACAGTTTAAGGTTGTTGAGAAACACTCTGTTTCCTTCATCTGTGAAAGGAACACCATCACTTCTGTAGATGTCATGCATATCAAAGCGTAAATTGCTATTATAGATAGGCCCATCCTATGGTCTTTGAGGTAAGCAAAAACAGCTTTATTGACATTCTTCCTAGCTTTATAAATCTGTGGACAGAATTGATTTGACCACATCCATTCCTGTCTTTGGCATATATCAGAGTATACAAAGATAGTTTGAGGCAAAAGCAACAGCAATTATGAAAAGGTATCCTTCATTAGGATTTCCAGCCCTACCCCAGTCAATGTGCCTAGGTCATTGCCACCACAGTGCAAAATCATGAGGTTGGAGATGCAAAATGTTTTAACCAAAAGCATCACTTTAATCCTCTCTGTGCAAACCATTTAATAACCACATTTTGCAAACCTAGGTCTTTGTCAGTACCTCTGTGTTCAGCATACCTTTTGCACCAGAAAACATAGCTGTGCCCTGCAATCCATACAGTAAGCATTTTGAAGAGATGCCTGGAAGGAATCAAAAGAAGTCTGTACCTGAGGTAGTCAGTTGGTAGAATGAGAGGTATATAAAATGGTGGAGAACATGCTGGTTTGAGAAAACCGATAGCTGATTGGCTGTTCATCAACATTGTGCACTCAAAAATAGTATGCATGTTACTTTCCTGAAGAAACCTGTATCTGATTGGTTAATAAAAATGTTTTAAAGGTACAGTAGATAGGATAAGGTAATATTTGCAAAAGTCAACCACATCTGCTATTTTCATTTGTAAGCTTGTGTGCTGAATTTGAAAATGTGGTGAACATGCGACCTTCTGGGACAGTTCAATGTTGCAGAAAGTGTTATTATGGAAACTAGGATTAAACAGAATGGGGGAAGGGTTGAAACTTAATTGTGGTTTTAAAATGTGAAACTCATATATAAGTAATATGCTACTAAATGAAGTTTTCCCAAATTGGTAGTATGTTTAGAAGTAATGTGCTGTTAAAAAATAATACTAGTATTATTTGAAATAGGTTTTTGAACTCCTGTAAGGCTTCGCGGCTCCATCGCGACGCTACACTGCGGCACAACGGTGGAATAGCGACTCAAGTAAAATACAGAACCAGTTTGGGCACTTTTTGAAGACACTTTGAACGGGTTAAAATGTCTAACCAATAGGAATGTGTTTCAGAATTTGAAATAATGAAGGAAGCATTTTGATTTGTTACTTACATTTATTTGTGTGTAGAAAGAGAGGGAGAGTTTGCCATTACTGGTTTTACCTTGAGGAGTGGTGCATTACATTTATTTTGTGAAAAAGAAAATCTTGTATGAGTTTCTGATATTTCATATTCTGCAATACTATTTGAAAGGTGAGTTACACATTTGTAGGGTGTGCTATGTATTGTGTAGTAGTGCTTCAATCTTTGTACTGATATTTTTAACTTTGAAAAGCATTATTTTTAAAGTTTTCAAATTATTAGAGAAGTGTGATGTTTGAAATATGTTATGAAATGTGCAAATGTGCATAGTAGTTTGTTTTATTCTACTGAAATGATTGAAAAAGGTTGTGCATAGTAATAGGTGTGCTTTGGTAGATGGATTAGTGATTATGGTAATTCGTTTGAGTCTCTGGTAAGGTATAGTTGAAGTAGGCTGTAGAAATGTAGGTGTCTGCTTGAAATGAGAAGTGCAGTCTGTCAAGTTTAAAGGACTGCATGGTTTTGGGACTGAGGTATGTCTCTACTTGCACATGTATTTTTTCATGTGTTATGCATGTGAAGATGCTATACATATGAAAAACAGGTATTCAAATATGTGTCTGTTTCTTTTAGGTATGATGGCACTAGCAAAAGCCACAGACACTTGCATGCATGTTTTCAGGAATATGGAGAGACTTACAACAGTAACATGGGAAGGATTGCTGTTTTAAATTTGGTAGCTATAACATTCTGAGCAGTCACTGACTATGGAAGCTGCAAGAGAAAAGTGAGGTTTAAGAAATGTTGGCAGAGGGATTTGTAATTAGGGTACTTTGTATGAGTCTCTGGAAAGGTTATAGTACGCCGTATAAATTGAGTTGTTTGCTTGAAATGGGAAGTGCAGTCTGTTAAGTTTAAAGGACTTCATGGTCTTGTGACTGAAGTATGTCTTTACTCGCACATGTATTCTCATACGTGTTATGCTTCTGAAAATGTAACACAGGTATACTATTTGTATGTTTCTTTTATGTATGATGCCACCAGCAAAAGGTACAGATGCATGCCAATTTTTTGCACATCTCTTGCTTTTCTTTGCACATCTCTTTTCGCTTTCTAAACCTTTTTTCCCTTTTTCTGTACCTCTTTTCTTCTTTCTGCACCTCTGTTGCCTTTTTGTGCACATCTGTTGCTTCTTTCTGTACTCCTCTTGCCTCTTTCTTCTCCCTTCTTCCCTCTTTTTGCACTTCTCTTGCCTCTTTGTTCATCGCTCTTGACTCTTTCTGCATCTCTCCTGCCGCTTTCTGCATATTTGTTCCTCTTTCTGCAGTTGTCCTGCCTCTTTCTGGACTTCTGTTGCTTGTTTTTGAACATCAGTTGTTTCTTTATACACTTTTCTTGCTTTTTTCTGCTCCTCTCAAGCTTCTTTCTGCACCTCTCTTTCATTTTTCTAAACCTATCATCCCTGTTTTGCACTTCTATTGCCTCTTTGTACACTTGTCTTGCATGTTTGTCACCTCTGTTGTTTCTTTGTGCATCCCTATTGTCTGTTTCTGCACCTCTGTTGCCTCTTTCTGCATTTCTCAAATTTTTCAGTAGCTGTGTTGTTCTTTGTATATTTCTTTTCGCTGTTTCTAAACGTTTCTTTTTCTTTCTGTCTCTTTCTTTCTCTTTCAGCACTTTTTTTTCTATTTTAGCAGTTCTCTTGCTTGTTTTCACAGTTTTGTTTTGTTATTTGTTAGAAAGAGAATAGCAATGTAATTGTAAGTAATTGCTTACTAGTTATTATGAATATTGACATGTAATTTATTCAAAATTGTTAATTGATGTAACAAACTATTGAAACTGTTCTTTGTTTTCAAGAAATTATTTTGTTTGGATCACAAATTGAAGATGGCAGGAAAAAATGAAAAGAGAAGACAACAAAAAAACAGAACTACTTAAAGAAAAGTAAACAGAGTGCATTAGAAAAAGACCAAAATGTTATTCAGGGTTAAAGTCGGCTCTGGTAAGAGCACTAAACAGTTTCTTAAAACAGTTGCTGAGAGATTGAAGAAAGACAATAATAATGAAAGGAAAAAGAAACGTTTTAGAACAAAGTACAAATAAAAGAAGAATTGTAATGGTAAAAAACACATGTTATAAGAAGACAAAAACAATTTAAACAGATATGTAGATTGTAAAAAGTATTAAAAAAGATCAGCAGTGTATAAGAAGAAGCAACAGAAAGTGCAGTAGATACTGCTATTGGATTGAAATTCAAATTATTTATATTAGTATTGAAGAGAATGAGAACATTGGATAAAACAATGGTGTTTATGAAAGAGAAAAGAAAAGGACTTGTTAATAGAAGCAACTTTTGTAAAAAAGGGTTACTGGTAAATGGTAGCACACTTCTAGTATGGAGCCTCTTTTTAATGAAGAAAGATATTTTTAACAGAACACATTAGTACATGCAATTGATACTAGTGGTTGATGCTATGAGATGAAAGATGGTTATCCCATTCCAAAAGAAAAGATGGTTGTTAGGAGTGTGGAAGAAGTAATAGCTGAAGAAGTTCAAGGGAAACGTACACAAGCTCCTGTATAGAAGTGGGATTGTAGCAGTATTTGCAGTATTTGACAGGAATCAATTGACAACTTACGAATTGTTTTACAAGGATATGCAAAAAAAGAGTTTGAAACAGAAGATTAAGATGTTACAAGGACTAGATCCATGTAAAATAAGAAAATATACTAACTTGCAGAGTCATTCCATGGCATATCATTCAAGAAAAGTACATTTTATCATTTAAGAATATTAGCAGTACACCACTCAGAAATGAGGAAGTTAGTAAGGAGACTCTACTATGTAAAAACTCCTGCATTATGTTTAAGTGAAATGAGCACAGTTCTTTTGCATGGTTCCGTTTCAGATGTTCAAACAGTTTGTGATGATATGCAGTATTGTTTTTTTGGTTCACAAGAGGAGTGTAGACTAAGTGAGAGCTTGATAAGTGCAGGTGTTGAAGAACTCGGGAAAGAGATTAGTATTGATGAATGCAGAAGAAATTACAAAGTTTAAGACAGTTTCATCGGAAAAACCAAACTATGTTTCTATTTGTTGTCGACGTACTCACTATAGAAGTAAAACTAGGAATGTTGATTTATATTTAAAAAGTGAAAAGGAAAACAATAAAAAGTGGCAGCAATTTGGTGCTTATTTGTTGGTAGAATGCCAGTTTGAGTTGGCTACTGCTCTAGTTATTTGTAAATACTGTTACAACAAATTAGAAGAGAACAAAATGCCAGCTAGAGCAGTACATCACAACTTAGAGTTTTATTTATTTATTTATTTTAGCAACTTGTAGAGCGCCTGGTGACCCGAGGGCATCCCCGCGCTGTGAAGATTAAAACCTGCTGAGGGGGATAAGGGCGAAGGGTTTATTTAGGAAACAGGAGGGTTTTAAGTTTTTTCCTGAACGTCAGGTAGTTGGGCTCCAGTCTGAGGGAGCGTGGGAGGGAGTTCCAACCAGTGGACGCTTTTACAGAGAAACGTCGGCCTCCGGTACGTGTTCTCTTGAATTTGGGGATGTTGGCCAGGTGCTCGTTCTCAGACCGTAGAGTTCTCGGTGCTATGTAGGGGGTGACCAAGCCGCTGAGAATCGCAGGTCCCGATCCATTGATTAGTTTATGGGCCGTGCACATGGCTTTAAATTCCACCCTTTGGCGGACTGGGAGCCAGTGCAGAGCCTTAATAGCGGGTTTGGCGGATACTCTGGGAGGTACGCTCATGATTAGGCGAGCTGCTGCGTTCTGGGCTCTTTGCAGTCTCGCTAAGGTAGCTTCCGGCGCACCTAGGTAGACCATATTGCTGTAGTCTAACCGCGACATTATGAGGCCCTGAACTAGTAGTTTCCTGGACACGGGCGGTAGGAGGGGGAAGATTTTGCGGATAGTCCGCAGAAGCCCAAGACAGGTCCCGGCCGTTTTGGCCGCTTGGGTCTTCATTGAGAGGTCGGGTTCTAGCCAGACTCCGAGGGTCTTGATTTCGTGTTTCGGGGAGGGGATTTCCCCGAACACGTCTGGCCAGATCGCCGGGGGGATGGTCGCCCATTGTTTGCCCATGAGCATCACTTCAGTTTTGGAACCGTTGAGTTTCAATGACGATTCGCACATCCACCCGTGAATTTCGGTGAGACAGTTTGGTAATTTGTCTGGGTGGTCGTCTAGTTGGGATAGGGAGACGACCAGTTGTGTGTCGTCAGCGTAGCTCACGATTTTTATCCCGAATGGTGATACCACATCTTCCAAAGGGGCCATATACACATTAAAAAGTGTGGGGCTCAGGGAGGAGCCCTGAGGAACCCCGCTGGTAAGTGGAAGTGTGGACGAGTGGAATTCCCCGTCCCAGACCTGGAACGTGCGTCCAGTAAGAAAGGACTCTATCCAGCTGAGTGCCATCCCGGTGAGCCCTGCTGTCGCCAATCGATGAAGAAGGACACGGTGGTTGACCGTGTCGAAGGCGGCACTCAGATCCAGAAGGATCACTGCCACTGATCCTCCTGAGTCTAGAATGCGCCTTGCTTCCTCGATGACGGCAAGCAGGGCGGTGTCTGTACCGTGTCCCGGACGGAACCCGGTTTGGGATTGCCGTAGGATGTTATTTGTCTCGAGAAATCGGGAGAGTTGACTATTCACCAGTTTCTCGGTGATCTTGCTAATCCCCGGGAGGAGGGATATGGGTCGGTAGTTTGCCATATCAGTTGGATCGAGCTGGGGTTTTTTAAGGAGTGCCTTCACCACTGCACTTTTCCAGCTGTCGGGAACTGATCCTTGTGCAAGTGAGCAGTTGATAAGCTCCGTGAGTGTAGGGGTGATAGCGGGGGCCACGTTTTTGAGAAATCTCAAGGGTGCAGGGTCTAAAGGAGATCCGCTTTTTATTTTATTCAGGGTAGCGTCCACCTCGTTATGCGTTACTGGCCTGAATGTCTCGAGTTGGGGACGTATTCCCGTCTGATCGGGGGGCTGATTAATGTTTCTGCGGGTGGGGAGGCTAGGGGAAGGGAGGGATGTGAGGATACGGGCGATTTTATTGTTGAAATATGCGGCTAGGTCATTGCTTCTGTCTACCTGGGGGGTGGTGGGCAAGGGAGAGATGGGAACTTTTAATAGCTCCTTCACGATGAGGTAGGATTCCCTAGAGGAATTTGAGGCTTCCTTTATCCGGGTGTCATAGTGGGAGGCTTTGGAGAGCTTAATTGCAGTTTTATAGATTTTGACTGAGGAGTGGTAGGCCTCTTTGCTGGCATTATGCCAGTCTTTTCTCCAAAGCCGTTCGGCTCTTTTACAGTTTTTGCGGAGCTGACGAAGTTCTGGGGTGTACCACGGTGCAGAGCCCGTGTTGTTGGTTTTGGCTTCGCGCATTCTGAGTGGGAGCACAGAGTCAAGGGAGGTCGTGATCCAATTTCTGAAGTTGCTATCGGCGTTGTCCGGGATATCTTCATGAGTCGGGGTAGTAGATATCAGGGTATTGGCCCATTCTTCAATGGGGAGTTTGGACCAAGTCCTGCCTCTAGTGAAGGTGGGCAGTTTCTGAGGTTTCCTAAGGGATCCTGGAAGTTGGAATAGGACCAAGAAGTGGTCCGTCCAAGGAAGGGGGATGGAGTCTATTGCTTGCATCGCGGGGGTGCTGGTGAACACTGGGTCTAGCAGGTGGCCTTTGATGTGAGTGGCTCCTGAGTTAAGGAGACGGAGGTCCGAGGTCGCTAGTTCAGTGATCAGGTCGACTACTCCAGAATCTGAAGTGTCTTCGAAGTGGATGTTCAAGTCTCCCACTAAGATAAAATTCGTGACGGAGTGAGCCTGTGTTGCTACAGTGTCTAGGAGGGCATTGGGAAAGGAGCCGGGGTGGCCGGGGGGACGGTAGACTAGAATCCCTGAGAGGGAATTCGTAGGGTCTAGTTTGATTGAGAATTGGAGGCTTTCAGAGTCTGAGATTTGTGCGTCGCTGGAGTTACAGGTGAAAGAGTCTCGGTAGATGATAGCAATGCCTCCACCTCTGCCTAGTGGTCGAGGGAGAGACTGGATGAGGAATCCCGGTGGAGTGGCTAACACTATGTCCGAGTCAGAGTGTGGAGTAAGCCACGTTTCCGTTAGGAAGAGAATGTCAATCTCGTAGTCTTCTATTAAGTGGTGGATTGGTGTCGCATGTTTAGGGAGGGAGCGACAGTTCAGCGAGGCAAGTTTGAGGGTTGCGGGCTTCAGCACTCGTGTGGGGAGTTTAAGCTGGGCTGGCTGGCAGTTCGTGCAGCTGACAAAGGGTCCATTCATATCATGGATATATCTGCATGAGGAGGCGATAGAAGGTCTGAGGCTTAGGAGGTCACGACGGGAGTATGTGGTTTTGGTGGAGGCTCTGGGTGCCAGGGGGTCTGGCCCTAGGCCCGGTCGTGCGCGGACGGGCGCAGACGGGCTTGCCTTAGGCGCTCCCGCTGCGCTCGTCCGCTGCGCTGGAATGGCCGACACATTTGTAGTAGGTATTATGGGCGTGGCCTCGCAGTGGGCGTGGCTTCGCCTTTGACCGCGCTGGCGGTGTGGGCGTTTTCCCCCTCTGACAGCGGGGACTCGCTGTGTTTGGAGGGTCTGGGCGGGCAGGCTGAGCGCGTGAGGACGGCGCTTTTGCTCAGGTGAGCTTCGTGGTCAATTGCAGTTGTTTTTTAAAATCAGCAGTAAGTGAAGACAATCGTGACAAAGTTAAAAATACAATTTCAGGTGCAGCGTGCTAACCTCCGGCTTTCCGCCTCAGAGGGAAATTAATCAGGAATGAATGTTGCGCTGTTACGAGCGTTTAAGTAGTCCGGTGGGCGTGGCCTCGCAGTGGGCGTGGCTTCGCCTTTGACCGCGCTGGCGGTGTGGGCGTTTTCCCCCTCTGACAGCGGGGACTCGCTGTGTTTGGAGGGTCTGGGCGGGCAGGCTGAGCGCGTGAGGACGGCGCTTTTGCTCAGGTGAGCTTCGTGGTCAATTGCAGTTGTTTTTTAAAATCAGCAGTAAGTGAAGACAATCGTGACAAAGTTAAAAATACAATTTCAGGTGCAGCGTGCTAACCTCCGGCTTTCCGCCTCAGAGGGAAATTAATCAGGAAAGTTGGTAGCTATTCCTCAGGAACTGGCAGATTTCAATACATATGAGTCCATTCTTATTCAATCTGTGCACCCATTTCAAGCCATAGTTTGTATGGAGCCTAAAACAGGTAAGCTGCCACCAACAGATTTACAAAGAGGTCTGCAAGGAAGACTAGTGTACTTACCTTTAGATTTTAAGAACATTTTTTAAACTGTTGGTGTAGAAATGGAGGAAAATGAGCCAGTAATTGGTCCAATACATGGTGTATCAATAAAGAGTCGAAAAATATGGCAAGAGTTTGTAGATGTTAATAAACTTCAATAGGCTTCATTATATTTGGTACAGAATAATATTTATTATGAGAATGTAAATGTTGATGAACAGGTGATATGCTTAGAAGATGAAACAGAAATTTCAAGTGGACAAATCAATCAATCAATCAAGACATTTGTAAAGCGCGCTACTCACCCGTGAGGGTCTCAAGGCGCTAGCAGCAACTGGTCGAACAGCCAGGTCTTGAGAAGTCTCCTGAAGGTCAGCAGGTTGTGGGTTCGTGGCAGGTCGGTGGGGAGGGAGTTCCATGTCTTGACGGCGAGGTGGGAGAATGATCTGCTCCTGCCGGTGGTCGTTTGGCGAATGCGTGGGACGGTGGCGAGGGCGAGGACCGCAGAGTGAAGCTGACGTCTCGGGTGTAGAAGGTGAGTCGTTCGTTGAGGTACGTTGGTCCGGTGTTGTGGAGTGCTTTGTGAGCTTGGGTGAGGAGCTTGAAGGTGATCCTCTTGTTGATTGGGAGCCAGTGCAGGTCTCTCAGGTGGGTGCTGATGTGGCTGTGGCGAGGGATTCCAAGGATGAGGCGTGCAAAGGCGTTTTGTATGCGTTGAAGTCTTTTTGGAGATTGGCCATGGTTCCCACGTTTAGGGTGTTGCCGTAGTCCAGCCTGCTGCTGACAAGGGCCTCGGTGACCGTCCTTCTGGTTTCGGTGGGGATGCATCTGTAGATCTTGTGGAGCATGCAGAGGGTGTTAAAGCAGGAGGAGGAGACCGCGTTGACTTGCTGGGTCATAGAGTCCAGGATAAACCCCAGGTTGCGAGCGTGGTTGGTGGGTGTGGGGGCCGTACCCAGCATGGTCAGCCACCAGGAGTCGTCCCATGTGGAGGGGGTGGAGCCGAGGATGAGGACCTCCGTCTTATCCGAGTTCAGTTTCAGGCGGCTGGTCTTCATCCACTCTGTGACGGCCTTCATTCTCCCTTTACTAGTCTCTTCCTTTCTTTATAGTTTTCTTGCCATTGATATAGCTCTTGAGTTGTATTGTAATTTCCTTATATGTTGGACAATTTCTTTGAAGTTTATCCTTTGCATATATTGAATAATTCAGAGTAATCTTATGGAATATTAAAGATGTTATTAATCCAGTAAAATGACAGAGAGTTTTATCCCATTTAGGCAAATCTAAAACTGATTTAGTTAAGCAGAATTGGTAGGTTCTGTATTTGTTTCCACGTCAACTAATAAGAAAAATTGAGTTATTGTTTAACCTAACAAATCTCTTAATATTACTGTGCTTTCACAAGAAAAATGTGATGGGTAGTCGTGTTTATGCTCCCACACAACCTCATCATACTTTTTGGCTTTCAGTAGCAAACAAATTTACTCAATACCATGATTCATATTTCAATTTTGGAAAAGACGTATAAAAGGCTCTTCTTCTTCCCTTTTAGTTAAAGGAAGTATTATTGTTTTCCTCCAAAACTTCAATACTTAATTCTTCCATTTAACACCATGGTGTTTTATTGCTCAAATCTAAGTACCTTCCACTTTTTAATAATAATAATAATAATAATAATAAGACTTTATTGTTTGATTACTTAAAACCATTACAATTTAAAACACATTCAATTTGTTTGTATAAAAAAGACTAATTAAAAAAACGGCAAAACTGTTTTTTTTCTTTTAAACTCTCTTGAGCCCTGAAAACAGTTAATGTTCAGCTAAAAAGCCAGGCTCTAATCAGCAGTTATTAGCAGTCAGGGATTTTGTGGTTGAGCCCATGAACAGTTTGCGGCACTGCTGGGGTAGGTGAGATTTGCGGTACTAGTATCTCCCAACATTTTTTACGCTACCTTGACAAATTTGGTGAGCCCAATATTCAGCTTTTTGTTATCTGGGTTTAAGGCGGCTATTATGGCTTGGCGGCATGATTGTACTCCAAGCCTGTTCCATTCTTCCAGCAATAAAGACCGTCTAGCTGTAAGCATTGCGGGTATACACAAACTATGTGCTTCATTGCTTCGGAATGATAGCCGCACATCCTACATTTAATACTAATGCTGGGTCGGTGCCGTTCAGGAAGATTCTTTAAAAAAGGCCATTCGCCCATCCTCAGAGCAATAAACTGTTGTTTCCAATAAAGTGCAAATGTGCTTGATAAATAGGGTGACTCAGCACCTGGTTTAAAATCAGAAATCACTGCCCAAGCATGATGCCTTCTTGAAGTGTTGCCCTGTCTGAATGAAAAGACCGAACGCTCTTCTTGATGGCTGCCTTTAGCACCGGGTGTGAGGGATTTGTTCCCCAGAATTCTTCGACTCCCAGTAGTTGTGGGCTGTAGTCCAGGTGATGTCGATATTTATGGCTGGTGTGGCTTTTCAATATTTCCTGCCAAAGTCTAGCCTCCAGAGAGCCCTCCCAGGCATGGCGCAATCTGTTGCAAAGCTTTATGAACGCACCAGCCTCTACGTCACGGTGGTCAAGTAGGCCTAGTTCGAGTCGAACTTGGGTTGGCTAAGCTGATCTTTGCAGGCGGAATGCGCGTTTAAAAATGTTGATAGTTAGATTATTCCGTAAAATGCTGGTTGTACCCGTCATAATCTTGTGCCCATACGACAGGGAATTGGTTATCTTCGCCTTCATCACCTTCAGCCTAGGGGTTAAGCTTGGGCCAAGTAGTTGTTTAGACAATTTCACAGCGGCAGTCTTGAGTGACAAAGCTTTGGCCCTTAGAACTTCTTTCTGTTTCAGGAATGAACATCTAGTGTCGAGGAAGATTCCCAAATATTTATAGTAGGGTGTTGATTCAAGCATTATGTTATTAAAATACAACCCTCCGCGTGGCCTCTTTTGCTTCCCAAAAGAAATTGTTTTTGCTTTTGACAAATTCAACTCTAAAGAGCTTCTTGTAGTGTAGGGAAGCAGCTCGGCAAGTAGCCTCTGTAGGCCTACTTTTGTGTGGCTTAGTAGCACCAGGTCGGCGGCATGTAACAGGTTACTGATGCAAGTTCCGTCTAGTTGAGGGGAATGGCAGTTGACACTAATAAGTGTTGGGGATAAGTCCGATATGAGCAAGTTAAAAAGGAGTGGGGCCAACACGCAGCCTTGTTTGACACCTCTTTTAGTTTCAATCATCCTGGAAACGCGGGAACCTTCACCCAACTTGATTCTAATCCATGTTTCCGAGTGAAGTTGAACCATGGCGTTTAAAAGGTATACCCAAGGACTTTAGTTTTTGCCACAGCAGGTCCCAAAGGCACCCGGTCAAAGGCCGCTTTAAAATCAACAAAACAGCAATGAAGTTGGGTTTGTTGAACAGCTGCTTTCTCTTTCAGAACGGTTAGGGTTAGTAAGTTAGTTGTTGTGCCGGAGTTGGCCACGAAGCCCATCTAATTAAAAGGAAGGCGCTTTGTTGTGTCAGCTCAGGCCAACAACTCTTCCAATAAAATGCTGGCATAATATTTGGACTCGTCGTCGAGGAGTGCTATCTAATGGTAATTATTGGGGCCATTTCTCTTCCCACTTTTATAAATTGGGTGAATGATAGCACCTTTCCAGGACTCTGGAATGGTATTTTTTTACCTACCGTGGAGAAATAGGGGGGCCAAGTAAGCTGACCATAGTTCAACATCTGATTAGAACATGGCCTGAGGAAGACCGTTTGCCCCTGGGGCTCCTTCGGCTCTGGCTTACCTTATAGCACATAAGATCTTATTTTTTAGTTCATCTAGTATCACTATTGTCTCCATCGTTAAATCATTGTTTTTCGCATGGCCCTCGTTTATTAATTCTTCAATTGCGTTGTTAACTGGGAGAATTAAGGCCGGGTCGGCTTGGGCCCTTAACTTCCAGAGATGGTGTGACAGAGTTGGCTGGGCAGAAAAAGTTGGGATGATCGTCCCTATTAGTGCAGTCGCTAAAATGAGATGATAAAACTGGCTCCATTCATCTGCACTGATGTTTGCGCTGCCATGGCCGCTTCTGCCTTGTATGCCCCTGTTTACAAGAGACCAGAACTGCTATACGTTAGGATTCTTACTTTCATGAATAAGCTTCAGCCAAGACTGATCCGAGACTGCTTGTTTTTCCCTTTTTATTGCTAGCTTGAAAGCAGTTTGGGCTTGCTTGTAATTGCTGAGTAAAGTTTTGTTTCCTGGGATCTTCCTTGACAAACGGAGGGCTCGGTTTCTTTGTGCCTTTTTTGTAAAAACAACAGTTGATGGACAGAATGCAGAACAATGTCATACATTCACCCCAGTACAGACATCTGGGCCTAAATCCATCGTTTTTTTACTCACCATGCCATTCCAGTTTGAACCCAGCCATATGCAAATCAGCCTTAACCCTGTGCCTCATGGGAACAGTCCAGCCCGAACTGCCAAGCCGGGTCCTCCCTGGACTGGAAACAAGCATCCTAGGACCGGTTTCGGGGTTTCACCCCTCTTCAGCCAATATAGCTTGATTCCAGCGGCATGGAGAGCACGCTACTCACGTCTGAGCATACCTGTCCCACTCGGGTGACAAATGCAAAAACAACAGTTGATGGACAGAATGCAGAACAATGACATACATTCACACCAGTACAGAGTTCTGGGCCTAAATCCATCCTTTTTTTGCTCACCATGCCATTCCAGTTTGAACCCAGCCATATGCAAATCAGTCTTGACCCTGTGCCTCATGGGAACAGTCCAGCCCGAACTGCCAAGCCAGGTCCTCCCCGGACTGGAAACAAGCATCCTAGGACCGGTTTCAGGGTTTCACCCCTCTTCAGCCAGGATAGCTTGAATGCAGTGGCATGGAGAGCACGGGACTCACGTCTGAGCATACCCGTCCCACTCGGGGTGACAAATGCAAAACAAGCATTAAAAATGCAATAGGTCTCGCCTTTCATTAAGTTAAAGCTATTTGCTTTGCTATACAATACCATTAGCAAAGCAAATGGCTTTAACTTAATCAAAGGCGAGACTTATTGCATTTTCAGAGCTTGTTCATAGAGGTGGGCGAGCCACAGAACACTCGACCCAGGTTTGAGACGGATGTTTGGCTCCGGCTCAGCTGGAGGTCCTCTTGAAATTTGAGGCCAAAGTAAGCCCAGCTATCATAAGATGTGAGGTCACCTAGTGGCTAGAGCTGCTGACTATGGACCGCTGGAAACCAGGTTTGAAACCCTGGTTCAGCTCTGTTAAAAATTGGGTTACCGGTTGACTGGGATGCTAGTCAAGCAGCAACCACAATCCTCGTCAAGATAAGGTACTAGCAAACTACAAATTATCCTGTGCTCACCCCCCTGGTAGCTTTTGCAAATTTGCCAATGCCAAATCGCTGAAAACTTTGTGGCAGTGTCCCCAAACTGGCAAGTCTAAGCAAGTGCCTCAAACAGGCAAAATGACATGATATTATCACTGAAGATGTATTAACTTAGTCAAGAGGTTTTAGAAGGGTTTTGGCAGGTACATGCAGCATCAGAGTCGTAGGTGTTAATATCCTATACCCTACTGGAATGTTTTTTACATTTTGTTCATTGTAGTCCTAATTTTAATTGTAACTAAGCTTTTTCCCATGCTAACGCCACATACTGTATGCAGTTCGGCAAAATATGTGTGGGCAAGTTCCAAATGCAGAAAAAAATAATGTACTTATAAAATGCAATAGACAGCATATCTTTATACCACAAAGTGCATAAATGTACTGTTAAATTTAAAGTAATCCAATTTTTTTTTTTATTACTGAAGTATACCTTTTACTTCACAGTAAGATATAACCATAAGATTGGTGTTACATGTGCCTGCCAAACCCGTTCTATAGTGCTTAGTTTCAATTGTGATTATTGGCTTTTTTAAGTATTCTCAAAAGCAAAATCTGTTTAATGCACATCACAAAATAGGAGAGCATGCCAAGTGGATAATAATCAGAAATTCTAATTATTAACTCTGCTGAGAGACTTGAGGGTGGAACCACTTCTACCCTAGCCTGTTATGATACGTAAACATGTTGAAAATCAGTCAAATAATTAACTGATAAGCAGTTGTTAATGGAAATTTGTCAGAAAACATTTAAAGAGATAACATTAAACACGTACTAAATCAACCAACGTTATAAAGTCTTGAATGTGATGTGGTAAAGCAGAGATCCCCCTACAGTTAAATATAAACACAGATCAAAGCCTTGCAAACAAGAGTGCATGTGGCAGAACATATCAGATAACGTGGCGCGCGCTAGGTGAAAGAAGAATGTTCACGTGCTGCCCTTGAGAGTCTGTGACATGGTGAAGTCCTGCAGCTGAGCTACACAGCATTTCCCATGGTTTGGGATGGGAGCTGTAGGCCTTTTTGTCCACATCCGATAACTCGCTCCACGAAAGAGCGCTGATGATTAGCAGTCTGGAAGTAGGGCATGATTCACCCGCTACCCACATAATAACTTGGCAGTGGAAGCTCTGGGCGGGGGGTTTCCTTTCTTCATTGGGGGCAGGAGGAGGGGGGGCCCTCCTGTGCTTAGATAAATCAGATCACCTCAGCCAGCACGCTAACAAACGAAGTGGCAGTGTGAGCCAGCATAACCTTCAAAAGCCAGGGCATATGAAATAACACAACCCAGCGGAAGCATCATCGATCTTTTTTTATGATGCATTATGGGATTTGTAGGCCCGCTTTCAGAATGGAAACAGCCGAGTACAAACGTAATCAAGAAAAACCTGCACACAGCAGCCTTAGCAATTAAATAAGAAGTCTGACCATTACCCAAAGATCAGAGAAAAGTTTACCAGGGTCAGAGGACTTCATGCATCACAATCAGTGACGAAAGGGAAGATCTACATGTAAACGTGGGCAACAGACTGACAACACTAAGGAAGAAGCAGTGACATTTAAAAACAAGTGTTTTATTAAAAGCAGAAGGATGGCTGTAGCAGAAGCTACTCAGGGCAGAACGCAACTCAGGGCAGGGCGCACGCAACATAGCGCACAGAAGCTCAATGGGAGGCGGCAGGAGGACACTGAAGAAACACACAGGGTGGGGGTACGTGGAAGCAACACAGGGAAGGGTGGAAGATGACGGAAGCAACATGAGGGAAGGGGGAATCAACTCAGGGTGCAAGTGGGGGAAGCAACAACAGGAAGAGGAGGGCACAGGTGGAGAGGAACGGAACAGGGGGCGGGGAAAAGCACATGCTTTACAGAGAGCAACACTATGTTGGGGTAGAGAAGCATAGGGACAAATAGACACTGCTGTAATTAGTGAACGGGAAGCAGGAGCAGGCTGCACTCACCTCTCCTGAGCTGTACATGTTCTGCCCCCCTCTCACTTCTTTCTCCCTCCACAGACACATCTTTTGCTAGCATGGGCTAGTACCAATGGCCTGGACTATGCCTTCATCTTCCGTTGCTGTTTGCTTCACTCACTTGCACGTAGCAGCATTTTGGTGCAGCCGGATTGGTGGGGCTTCAGTGGCACCTAAACGTTAGAGAGCTACAGAGCTGCTGACTTCATGAGCGAAGAACCCGTTCGAGTTTCAGTGCTGGCTCTATATCGTGCCTACAAAAAATATGCGTCAAATAGAACAATGGAAACAAAATTACAAATACCGATCATACTGGGATTTTTTTCCTAGTATGAACGACATTTGTAATTTTGTTCTGATGGCATAATTCCATTCCAAAATCTGTGTGTCAGCACTCTCACGTGAACTAACAAATCCACAGCTGCGTTTGTGCTCGAGGTGAGAGCTCGTATCACGAGAAGGGAGGGGGAAAGTCAAAAATAGAGGCAGAGACGTAAAGGAAAGAAAAGGCGGCCGAAATATAAATGCGTCCGAAACAGGAATCACGGCACCCGTGAAGCGGACGCCCAGGCTAATACAGAAGCGGAGGGAAAGCAAAACAAAAACAAGCATTTGCAATGCAATAGGTCTCGCAATTACACGAGTTAAAGCTATTGGCATTGTAAATGACAATGCCAATAGGCATTGTTATTTGCAATGTCAATAGCTCAAACTCGCGTAAATGCGAGACCTAATGCATTGCAAATGCTTGTTTTTCTAAGTTGTCAAAAATAGTCAGGATAAATGCAAACAGCTCACGGAAGAGGACAGGTTTCCCGCCTCCGTGCCCCGCTGCACTCCTTAAGCATAACTCACGAGGGGTACACAAAGGGCATAGACAATGAGGGCCGTGGGGAGCCTGCTTATACCTCGCTGGGGTGGTGATGAGAAAAGCAAACCCATTCTTTTTATTGAGCCAGCCCCACCCTCCTCGCCTCCCCTCATGCACACTCCCTTCCGAGGGGGTCTGTGCCGTACAAAGAGTCTTCCCTAAACCCTGTGCCCAGGTGCACCTCTGAGCCGCGCGAGCAGGGGGTCCGAGTGTGTGTGGGGCTCAGCCTCACCCGGTGCACCCACTGACACACTGGTAGGTGTACAAATGCCGCATGCTGGTTACAGCGCAGGGGGTTAATGCTCCTAGCACACCCCGCTCCCCAGTCTTCTGTCCTGTATTATCAGCCCGTCTTACGCTAGCCTCGCGCCTCCTCCTCACGCGAGTAAACATTTGGCTAAAGGCCTCAGCTCAACCTGAATGGCGGGGGTGGCCTTGTGAAGTGCCTCGCGCGCCCCCGATCGCTGATGGTTTTGTGCTGAAGTACACAGCTGATAACAAGCCTGTGACCCCGGCGGCGGCCGGGCCGCTAGAATTACAGGGTAACCAGGCGAAAGCTGGCTGCAATACACATATATCATAGATGTTGGGAATCTTTGAGCCGCTGACTATCTGTCAGGTCTTGCGAATTCGTACTGCCAATACAGCTCTAGGTGGGATTTCGTGGTGATGAAGGGCGGGTAGATGTGCCCAGGTGTCACTTCTTCTGCTTTTCGTTCGATTAATGTATTTAAACACCCCTTGCAACCAACAGGCACTTTCAATGAGATTCATCTCGGGCAGCGCTGCGAGGTCATATTAGTGCAATGCAACGCTGCACAGATCTCTGTAACATAACATTCTAGTCACCTACTCTGTCATGGGGTATAAATCAACATCAGGGCTTTCTATCTTTTAAAATCTGCGCGCCAAGCACCCCTCCCTGCCCCCGGCCCGTTCCCTACAGAAACACCTGGACTCAGAGCTGATGACGCACATCCCATGCACGCGACCGGCCAGGGTGCACAGAGAAGCGCGTGGCGCCACGTGAAGTGCTTTGCATAATGGTACAGTTACAAACAAGACCCGCGTCTACTCTCAATCGGTGCCCGCCCTTTGCATATTAGCCTCGAGAGACAGATGTTTTTCCAAGAGACAATATGAAAATTACCCTCTGAAGAACATCCCGGCGGCCGGTGGGCCTCGGGTCCCAGTGACGAAGCCTGCAAATCCTACAATAAAAGCATGTTGACTTTTGGGTACTCTTGTGTAGCCAGAGGAAAAAGTGAACTTTAAAGCTGTTCATCGTATGATGAACTAGCCGGGCATACTCCAGAAGGAAGGGCACGTGAGGGAAGAGAAAAGGGGCAATTTTGCAAGGCTAATGTCTGGTAGGACAGGACCGGTGACAGCCTGACAAAAACAGATATGCTTTGAAGTCACTGCAATCCTCTTTCCATCAGGCCTTGACGCTTCCATATGGAGGGTGCATGTCAATTGCCTCTGACCCAGTTCACATCCCAGCCAGTGGCGTAGCTAGATCTTTTGGTGCCCATGGTGGTCCCTGCGTTTGCTGTCCCGCGACGGCAGTAGGTAAGAGCGGGGTGTAATTTCTGGGTTTAATATGCCTGTTCAAAATATTGTAACGTTGAGATATTTTGGTACCCAATTGATGATATATGGAGAAAAAAAAGTGATGTCATTACGACGTGTGCTCTGCACTGAAGTGTGTCTTTCAGAAGGAGACCGCACAAGTACCGTTTTGCGCAGCTCTTAGTTTCAAAATCCTATCCTTTATACTGAATGAAATAAAAAAATAATACATTGCAATGTGAGACTCCAAAAGCCCTGTTCCTGTACGGTTATCATTTGTGGAAAAGCAGCTCGACCGTGCATATATCAAAAGTGTCTGGGTTGCAAAGACATGCGTTTTTGTGTATTTTCAAAGCACTGCCTATTTGGGTTTACCCTGTCGTGTCTGCAGAAGGGAAGCAGCTTGATTATCATTTTGACATGAAAGAGTGAAGATGGACAAAGTAAACGATTGTGACGAAGAGACGTGGGGCAGAGCAGAAAGCAAGCGCCAATCCGCTATGAGTGGTGTAATCAGGTCTTCGGACACTCGTGCACGGGGCAGTCAGTACCTGAAGTTCTGCCCACGTATACAAGTCGGGGGCAAATGACGTGGGAAATGGGTAAAAAAACACAAGACAAGCCCGCCGCTGGAAAAAAACATGAAGCTGACGAGGAGGGAGTGGGAGGGGCTTTCACTGAAAGTGACACGGCAGTGAAAGGAAAACAAACAAGCCCGGCGGAGCGTGGCGCGAGCGCTTGGCAGGGCAATTTAAAACGACCCATTGCTGTTTGAAGGTGGGAACAGGCTATGCGTGCAGCCAGAGAAAATAAACAAACGAGAGGGGAGGGGGGAATGCCAGCAACAGAGGAGCCCGCGAAAGTGAAAGTGATCACGATCGCTACGAAGGAAAGACACATGGCGCTGCGCGCGTGCACGTTCACGTGCACTGTAGCTTTAGGCCACGGCAGCACTTTGAAAAGCCCAGATATAAAATGTCTCTTAGAGCCTTTGGCTCACGAGACCTAATTATCCGGAATGGGAGGTGGGGGTCGCGGGGACATGGGGGGGATGTTTTTCGAGTGGTGTGCAGTACATAAACAACAAGCATTGAAAGCGTGCGTCATCACGATCACTCTGAAAGCAAAAGTGATCACGATGACGCACACGAGTTTTCAAAGTGCTGCTGGCTGGCCTAACGCTTGCGTTCACGCGATCGTGCACGCGCGCAGCCAGCCGCCAGCAGCACTTTCCCACATACAAAATGTCTCTTCGAGCCAGCGCAAGCGCTGGGGCTCAGAGAGACCTAAACAACAGTTGATGGACAGAATGCAGAACAATGTCATACATTCACCCCAGTACAGAGATCTGGGCCTAAATCCATCGTTTTATTGTAGCTGGTGACATGCGAAGTTGAAATGCTTATTGCCGGGTGCTCCTCTTAGATGGAACTTCTTTGAATAATTGGTTTATGAAGCTAACCCAGCCACTGATGACGGAGGAATCTTTATCCGGTAATGAGTTTAGTAGAGCTCTACATTTTTCCATCAGAGGGAGAGCCGCACTACCCGACCATTTCATTCGCCTTATGTTCTCCGTAATACAACCTGAGTGAGTATGGGCAAGTTCCTGATGACATGGGATGTTGGCAGATAGAGTTGTGATTTGAGTCCGATGGTCGCTCTCAGCTTGTGGTGCAATTTGATAGCTCTCGATCAGAAGAAGTATTTCCCTGCTCTGTAAAGAAAAGGCCAACAAGGAGTGGATTCGGCCGCCTGAACATGTCCAGGCGGGAGGAGTGTCCGTGTGAAAACGCCCATTCAATACGGAGAATCTACACTACTAAGCTGGATGACTGCATACTCCCCCGGTTTCGATGGTCTATTTCCTGCGGGGGTCAATTGTGATGCGAGATACGTGGGAACCATTGAGGAAGCAATCCCTATGTCCTCAGAGGGATTACAATAAAGGTTGGTGTTGAAATCTCCTGAGATTATGCTAGGTATTCTGCTACCATACTCACTTAGTAGGTTGCAAACAATGTTGGTCAAACAATCCATTTTGGATTTTTTATTGTTAGTACCCAGAGAGATATAACCATTGAGAAGGAACAACTGGCTATCAGTGGGTGGGCTTCATAACACGATTCTGGAGACCCAGTCTTCTTCAAATTTTATCTGTTTAATACGTTGGGAAAGTTTGGCTGATGCATAGATCATAAGGCCGCCGCTTGGCCTGCCGAACTTAGACAGTCTTGAGGAAAGGGATGTAAATTCCAAGTAGCCTTCGATGGGGGTACTGTCTACTGCCCAGGTTTCCTGTAGGAGGATAATGTCATGTTCCTTTAAAAAGCCAAGGATAGCTGCGGATTGATTTTTCTTCCCAAATCCGTTGATATTCCAGGAACATATAGTTGGACCTTGATTGGGGGGTTTTCAATCGTTCTGACTTCTAAATAAAGCTCCTGGTAGCCATGACCAATCTTCCCTTTCAGGATTTTGCTGGTTAGTTATATGCTCTGGGGTTGCTACTGATGAACGGCTTCTTGCTGACTTTAGTACTGAAAAAGGAGCCGAAGTTGTGCTAAGAGTGTGAACCTGATTATTTTCTAGTATTGATGGGTAACGGGAGACTCTGGGCGTTGTTATTATTATGTCCCCGTTTGTAAATTGATGGGCTTTTGACTGAACCAGTTCTCGGATTGCGATGGCGATTATGTCTTTTGATTAAAAAAATGCTTAAATCCGGGGATGTTTTGAAAAGTCTTAGAATGTTCCCTTGGTTAAGGATATCATGAGGGCCTCTGGAAACATATTCTGGAGTTAGCAGCAGTTTGTTGCCAGGGCTATTAGTTACTTGCCTAGCGACCTCATCAATAGTTAGCGACTTTGTTGGCTTTAGAATTTCTTCGGGGACCTGCTTAGTTGTACATATACCGGGCGATGGAATAGACAATTCTCGATGATGGGAGATTGAAGGTAAGGCGGGAGATCTTTTGCACATGGCCCCCAACTGCTGGTGGCTAAATGAAGTTGGCAGGTTCAAATCGCCAAGTTCTTTGCGGCGGCCTCATCAACGCTCGCTCGCTTTGTAAAAACTCCCAAAATATATATGAGCTTATACTTGACAATGACCTTGACTGGCTTCTGATCACTGAGACATGGCTTAAACCATGGTGTAACCCGGACATAGCCATAGCCCTCCCACAGGATTTTTCTATCCAGCGGTTGGATAGAACCGAACAAAGGGGGGGAGGCCTTGCTATCATATATCGAAGCTCACTACAATGTTCTTCTTATGAACTTGCTGATATCAAGGGTGCACAAGCACTAGCATTTTCTTTGGGAATCCATGATTCAACTACTTTTTCGGGTGTACTTATTTATCGCCCTCCTGGCTCCCCCAAAGAGTTTCTTGACACTGTAGGAGAAGCACTAAGTGATCTGGTGCTTAGATTTTCGACCTTCACCATACTCTGCGATCTAAATTTGCACCTCGATTCTCCTATGGCCCCAGGAGTTGAGTGTTTTATGGACACCATTAATATACTGGGACTTACCCTTCTGACTCAAAAACACACGCATGTGGGAGGTCATTTATTAGACTGTATTTGTTCAAACTCCACCTGGCTGACAGTCCAACCTCCCTGCCCTCAGAGCTGGTCTGACCACTATTTCATCCCGTTTCAGATTTCTTTAAATCCTAAACCTCTGGGCACTACCTTAAATAATACTACTACTTTAAATCCGATCCATAAACCTAATTGGAAACAATTATCCAGTAGCCCGGATGTGTTGGAAACTTTGGTAGCCTGTATTCCGGCGTCTACAGGAAATACGTCTGTTGACAATCAAAAGTTTGGTGATTGGATAACCATGATGGGCCATCAACTTGGTCCTATAAGTACTAAAAATCCTACTAAAACCAAGAGGAAGGCCCCTTGGTACACATCTGCCTTGAGAGTTGAAATGAGAAAATTAAGAATGTTGGAACGCCGGTGGCGTAGGCAATATGAGATCACTGCCCGCGACATTTACAAGCAGGCCAGAAGAAAATATCATGCTGATTTAAAATCTGCCAAAAAAGTGTACTACCTTCAGGCCATAACTATGGCAGCTCAAAAGCAAAAGGAGATCTTCAAAATAGTCAATGACTTTATGAATCCTTCCGTCCTTGTTCAGGAGATTCCGCCATCTCAGAGCCTCTGCAATGAAATTTCAGACTATTTTGATAATAAAATTCTTGCTATTGTGAGAACTTTTCCCCCAGTAACTTCCTCTTGAGAAGATGATGAGAGAGTGAATAAGTTGAAACCTTCAATATGTCTGGATTCATTCGCCCCGGTCTCCCTTGAAGACTCCTTTAACGCTATTTCTGCCTGCAAATCTGGCTCCCCCTTTGATCCCTGTCCTCCTTGGGTCTTACAATCTTTAGCAGAAGTCATAAATCCCATTATAAATGGTATTATTAACTCTTCTTTAGCAACGGCAGATGTCCCTAATGATTGGAAACTTGCTGCTGTTAAACCACTCCAGAAAAAGACACTCGCCGATCCAACCACCCTCTCCAATTTACGACCGATCTCCCTGCTCCCGGTGATGTCTAAACTGACAGAAAAATTCGTGAATAAACAACTCACAAGTTTCCTGGAAGCTAATGACATCCTTCATCCGAATCAGTCAGGCTTCCGCTCAGGACATTCCACCGAATCTGCCTTACTATTTACAACTGAAACTCTTCGTTTGGCTATTGATCGGCGAAAGAAGGCTGTCCTTATTCTACTCGACCTGTCGGCAGCTTTCGATACGGTCTCACATAACATCTTAGTTGACCGCCTAGCTGCCGCAGGGGTGGATGGGATGGTCTTGGCCTGGCTGAGAAACTTTCTCAGGAACAGACGCCAAATCACAGTATTGGGCCAGTATCAATCTGAAGCAAAGAACCTTAGCTTTGGTGTCCCTCAGGGTTCGAGTTTGAGCCCTATTCTTTTTAATCTATATATGGTTCCCTTGATAAACTTGATCGCTTCCTTTGAGATTAGTACAATCTCGTATGCTGATGATACCCAGCTTATTTTAGTACTAGATAAGGATCGGGCTGGCGCCGAAGAAAAATTTAAAGAGTGTTTGACAGCAACATTCAAATGGATGACTGACAATCACCTTAGATGTAATGCTGGCAAAACGGATATTCTGCCGTTTGGAAAGGAAAATGTGTTTTCCCCAATAAGTTGCTGGCCTGATGGAGAAGTAGCTCCCCCTAATACTATTACATCGGCCCGGAACTTAGGCATCAAGTTTGATGATCAGTTATCCTTTAAACAGCAAGCTGTGGCTGGAACATGTTTTCATATAATTAAAGCCTTGAGAAAGTTTTTTGACTTCCTACCACTATCAGGTAGGAAAACTGTGGCAGTAGCTTTAATTACTTCCAGGTTGGACTATTGTAACAGCCTATATGCTGGAGCCAATAAATCGGTATCCCGTAAATTACAAATGGTCCAACATGCAGCAGCTCGTCTGGTACTTGGCTGGCCCCGTAGATCATCAGCCTCAGCAGCATTGAATATGCTCCACTGGCTCCCAGTAGTGAAGCGGATCCTTTTTAAAGTCCTTTTAATTACGTTCAGGGCTTTTCACCATCAAGGCCCCAAATATCTACAGAAGGGTTTCAGAAGATACAATCCTGCACGCTGTCTAAGGTCTGTGGGTCAAAATCTTCTGGTCATCCCTAAATTTAAGTTAACAACCAAAGGTGGTAAATCCCTCTTTGTATTAGGTGCCAAAGCTTGGAATAAGCTACCTTCTTCTCTTCGCTCCCTATCGGTTGAGACTCATTTTAGGAAAGCATTAAAAACTTGGGTTTTCACTATGACTGAGGCAGCATGCACAGCACTGGTCTAAATATGTAGTGTTAGCGTGAAGTTTATCTACTCCCCCCCAACTCGTACATCTGAGTTGGGAGAGCGCCAAGATACTCCCTGGAGTGATAGTAGCGCTATAGAAATAGATTTTTACATTACATTACATTACATTTACATTACATTACATTACTATATTCAGCGGGGCTGGATTGTTAATCCCTACTGTTGATGGACGGATAGCGCTGGTGACTAGAAGTGGCATCTGGGAATTTACAGTTCCCGGTCGCCCTTTATCGGTTGCAAACGCCTCTGTTGAAAATTGGTTACATCCAAATGTTGCTTGAATGGGTGGCCGCAAGGAGAGCCGTAGATCTTGAGATGGCCCTACTGTGACTGTTCGATTATAAGAGTTCTGTTCGAGACACCAATGGATGCCCTGTTAAGTGCGAGCTCAAGTTTGCTCCTGGCCTAGCAGGCAGTTCCCGTGATGACTCTGGGTAAATCTTTCTGAAATTACTAGCACTAGAGTTTTTGGTTTCCACTATGTGTTTGTTCCGACTCTTCCGCTGTCTTTTTTTTTCCCGTTTCGACAACCGATGCATGTTGTGATGGTGAGATGGTTCAGCGAGAATTGCTTTGCAGTCTGCTGGCACCTTGGGATGCGGGGAAAAAGGTTGGAATTTGCACTTCCGCAGGAGTTGGTCCCTGAACTGGGCTGGAAGTCTGGGACACAGGATCGGGTGTCCCTGGCACTGGTAGCTTCTTTATTTCAGTTAATACTAAAGAGAGAAATTGAGGTAAAGCCGATAGAGAGTTGATTATGAGGGAGCAGCAGCATACTGATTGCACCAGTTGGACTTGGGATTGAGCTTTTGTAATGAGTGAGTTGAGCGTCTCAAGTTTTTGATTAATCCCGGTGGTATACACCGCAAGTGCGTTTAAAAGGTCCACCTACCAGACGTAGGCTCGGTGGGCGCACGGGCCAGAGGCGGCCCGTTGACGGCAGAGGTGGCAGAGGCCTGCCGGAGCTGAATGCTGGCACTCAGGGGTCCGTAGACACTGTGGAGGACTTCCGGTAGCGGCGAGGCCTGATGGGGCCCGACTGGACGTGGAACTGAGGTAAAGCGGCCCAGCCCGATCTGGTGGGGCCGCGAGGCAAAGCGGAAGCGGCTCTCATCTGCTGGCAGTCTCCGGATGCAGCGCCTCCCCGTATCCTTCCTGCTGTGCATTGCCGTGCGGCCGTAGCCCCCGGCCCCTTGTGTTGAGCTCCGGCGGAGGCACCACGTGTGGCTGCAGCGTGGACGGTGACAGGCGCCATTTCTCCTGAGGTGGTTGGGGCACGCCCTTTCTCCTGGTGCCACTTAGACTCCCGGGCGCCGGCTAGAGCAGGAGTGCCTCATTGGACACACGCTGGGAACGGACATACCAACACGAGTTACACACGTGGAGCCCCGGTGTGTGGAGTGGAGCCCAGTAAGGGGAGTGCCTGCGGTGGTGAGCAACCGATGCACTGCGGTGCGAGACTTTGCTGTGTAACTGGCTCCCAGTGGTGCACACTGGGATCTCTGCCCGAGTGAAGGGAGAGTGAGCAGTTGAGCCTCGGTGGTAGGGGTCAGGGAGTGGGCACCCTGCCTATTTTGGTGGACACTGAGACCCAGATGGGGTGCTCCGTCCTCCCGCTCCTGCGGCCGCACGCTGCACCCATTGAACTACTGTCATGGCCACACAGAAGTCCTGGAAAGACTCTGCGCATAAGGACCCATCCATCAGGGACCTGCTCCAGAAATCAGGAGCGAGGAGGGTGGGTGAGACGGGAGCCGAACCGGAGGGTGGATGCTTGGCGGACCCGATCACCAAAGACTTTTTGGAGAAGCTCTTCGGCACTCTCCGTGTGGAATTCGCGAGCCTGCGGCAGGAGATGGCTTCCGACGTCTGTCAGCTCCGGTTGGAGCTCAACGAGGTGGGGGATAGGGTGGACACCCTGGAACGTAATGGGGACCGCCGCGAGGAGGAACTTGCTACACAAGCCCGAGAACTCATAGATCTGCGAGAGCGTAACGAGGAGCTATACCTCAAACTGGAAGATCTTGAGAACCGCTCGAGGCGCTCTAACGTCCGGCTCAAGGGCGTACCACTTCAGGCGGACGGAGGCAAGTTGGAGGAGTGGGTCATCCGGTTCTTCAAACATCTGGTTCCGGTGCTCAAGGACACAGAAATAGAGCTGGACCGCACACATCGAGCTGGGCGCCCTGCCTCTGGTCCGGGCCAGCCTCAGGATATCCTGACCTGTCTACATTCCTACCACCAGAAAGAGCTCATCATGGCAGCCACGCGCGATCGCGCCATGGTGGAGTTCGAGGAGCTTCAAGTGGGAGTCTTCCAGGACCTCTCCCCTCTTACCCTCCAGTGACACAGAGTTCTGCGACAGGTAACAGCTTTCCTCTGGGACAAGAGGATTTGCTACCGTTGGGGCCACCCATTCCGCCTCTCCTTTATCTGGCAAAATGAAACTGGTGTGGTGTCCGCAACTTACAGGAAGTGAGAGAGGTATTGGGCGAGGCCCTGGCCATCCTGGGAGATCCCGAGGAGGCAGAGGGGGGTCACCCAGAGGGGAGACCCCCTCATACCAACAGGAGGTGAGGCCCCAGGAGAGGGGCCCGGCTGCGACCGACGGAGGAGCAATGCTAACAGGAATGGGAAGCAGTGCTGTGACAACTGCAGAGCCGGGAGGGTACGGATGATGGCGGCGACTGAGGGACCCCTGGGAACACTTACTCGAGCCATACTAGCAGAAAGTTCAGTCCGACTTCATATGACTGGTGATCGGTCTTGGTGAGGGGAGCCCCACCCCTGGATAGTTGATGCAGGACCGTCAGACTCATGGACCCTTGCATATTTGTGCCTACAAGTTTCATTGGATATTGCCTTTTGATCTTTTCTCATGTTTGTCTTTCACTCCTTTCAACCTCTTCTCCTTTCTTTCTTTTCTTTGTCTCTTTTCTTTGCCCCAGAGGGATGTGCCACCAGACTGCAGTCAGGTAGGGAGTGACAATGTTTTGGGGGGTGTAGACAGGCGAGGGGGTGCAGGCCATGGGACGCCACATCTGGGCGGAGGGCGAGACCACTAGGTTCGATGGGGCAGTGTAACCCATGGGTCCTGGATGTATTTGGATGCTGGTTGGGTCTCGGAGCCCACCTATATACGTTCATGCGGGGTTAGTGGGAACGCTTCACCTGGACCTTACTCGCCGTCCTTATGGGGAGGGGAGTGTAGGGGGTGGCGCCTGCGGGTGGGCTGCTGGGGAAGGGGGCTGCCTTATATGTGCTGGTTACCCTGGGGTGTTACGCCTGCATACGCTTACACCATTTTATCTCTACCATGCCCGGTCTTAAAGTAAGGATTTTGAGCTTCAATGTGAAGGGTCTTAACTCGCCTGCCAAATGGCGCGCGCTGCTTGCCCTGTTGAGAGATGCTGGATGTGATATTTGCCTCCTACAGGAGACTCACTTGATGCGGGCGGACTGGAAGAGGCTCAGGACCCAATGGTTTGATACGCAATACTTTTCCTTGGGTCCGGGGAAGACGGCTAGAGTGGAAATTATACTGGCCACGCACTTCCAGGGGAAGGTTGTGGGTACCCATGCAGAGGTGGTCGGGCACCTCTTGGCATTACAGGTGCTAATGGGGGAGCGCACTTACACAATTGCCTCAATATACAGTGCTAACGAACGGCAGGATCTCTTCCTGCGAGATACGCTTACCTCTATTCTGGCATCCCCTGATGAAGACCTTATCATTGGGGGCGACTTTAACTTAGTCCCAGTGGCGGAGCTAGACAGTTCGACTCTTAGGGTGGGCCATTCTGGCTCGATTTCCGATACCCCGCTCAAGAGACTGGGGGAGGCCGGCCTGGTGGATGCGTGGCGTCATCACTTTCCGACAGCGCGGGAGTACACCTTTTTCTCCGCGGCTCACCAAACATATGCCCGCATAGATCTCTTTTGGACCTCGTCCAGGGTTACAGCGTCTATTGTGGAGGTGACTATAGGGTCGGCGGCATTCTCGGACCACTCGCCGGTGATTCTGAAGTTACTACTTCCAGGGGGTTCCTCCAAGCAGAGCTCCTGGAGGCTGAACCGCAAATTGCTCACCTTTGACGCCAACGTTGCTGAAATCAGGGAGGCTATTAAAGCTTCCCTTGCGCTTAATGACAACGGCTCGGTGGAGGTTGACACCATATGGGATGCCTTGAAGGCTGTCCTCTGCTGTAGATGTATAGCGATAGCGGCGTGCCACAATAGAGACCGTAGAGCAAAAAGGGCGGACTTGGAGGCTCGAATCAAGGAACTGGAGGGGGTTCATCAGTGTATGGGGGCAGTCCAAACACGGTGGCTCCTCACACAGGCTCGGAAGCAGTTGGGGGCACTGGACCTTGATCGTGCCGAATATGCCCTGCTCCGCACCAAACAGAGTTATTTTGAGGGTGGTAATAAGGCGGGGAGACTTTTAGCACATGCTTTGAGAGCAGAAACGGCGGCGCGTCGGGTGGCGGAACTGCGAGATACACAGGGGGACATCCTGCGGCAGGATGACGATATAGTGCGCAAGTTCGAATCCTTTTACCGAACCTTGCACTCTGTGGAATATTTGGATCCAGTGACGGTGGGAGATTATGTCCAGGCGGTGCCAGTGACTCCGATTGGGGCTCACATCGTGACTGACCTGGAGGCTGACATTGGTCCAGACGAAGTCCGGAGGGCCATCCTGGTACTCACGGTCGGTAAGGCCCCGAGTAAAGATGGCTTCCTGGTCGAATTTTATAAAATCTTCGCGTCCGACCTGGCCCCGCTTTTGGCGCGACTTTTTAACTCCCTCAGCGCCACAGGAAGCTGGCTCCCTCGATGGACATGGCGGATGTGGTGGTTATCCCCAAACCAGGGAAGGACCCCAGGGAATGTGCCTTGTTCTGCCCTATCTCTTTACTTAATGTCGACCTCAAAATTTTTACCAGTGTTCTAGCCTCTCGACTCGCCCCTCATATGCAGGGCATGGTGGACCCGGAACAATCGGGTTTCAGCCCGGACCGCAACTGCGGGGACAGGACTCGACGGCTGTGCCATTTATTGGACAAAACGCAAAGAACGCAGACCCCAACTCTACTCCTCTCGGTGGATGCCGAAAAGGCATTTGATCGGGTCCACTGGCCCTACCTGCGCCAGGTTCTTTGCCGTTTCGGGCTGGGCGAGAGACTCCGGAAGTGGATAGACTGTATCTATCACTGCACGCGAGCCCATATCCGGGTTAACAGAGTGACCTCTCAGCCATTTTGGGTGGAGCGCGGCACGAAGCAGGGGTGATCTCTTCCCCCCTCCTCTTTGCGCTCTAAATGGAGCCATTTGCGGAGAGAGTGCACCAATTGCCTAACGTCACTGGGATCCGTATGGGGGATAGAGAGCATAAGATCTCCCTATATGCGGACGACGTGCTCCTCTTTTTAACGCACCCGGAGAGGTTCCTCCCACCTCTTCTGGCGGATGTGGAGGCTTTTAGCACGGCGTCAGGGTTTAAGATTAACCTGACCAAGACACAGGCCTTGAGCCTTACCATACCGGCAGCAGAGCACAGTCAACTTTCCCATCAGTTTCCGTTCTCTTGGGCAGAATTAGATATCTCTTACCTGGGGATTAGTTTTGTCTCAACCACACTGAAGTCGGCCCAGGTAAACTACTTAGAGGCTTTAGAAATGGTCCGCAACAAATTAAACAACTGAAGGACACACACCCTCTCCTGTATGGGTAAAATTGCGGTCGTCAAAATGAAGATCTTACAGCGTCTGCTCTATATCATTCAGACACTCCCTCTCTGCCCACCCCCCATGGTGTTGGCTCAACTGCAACGATTGATCAATGGCTTCATTTGCAAACTAGCAATTTTTGACCCCTTTTAATTGGGACCACACACTTATTGGATCTGCAAACATTTAAAAATACCAAGCGTAAGCAACATATACTGGGCATCTGCCAAATTTCAGGTTAATTTGTGAATCCAATAAAGTTATAAGCAAATCAAAAACCTTTGTAAATGTCATTGTAGCTATATAATTTAACCTATTCATGCCCAGACCAAAACAATTTTTAAAACTGTTTTCTCAAAAACTACTCAACAGAATTACGTGAAATTAAGTAAACGTTTTTGAATAAAATGTTACTTTCTTCCCGAGTGTGGTATAATTCAATTCAACTGCTTTTAGTGTATAGAGGAACAAAAGGTACTTTGGAGATAAAATAGAAATGACACTTTTTTTATCAAACCTCCACCCCCCTTTTATGGTCCAGCTTCACAAATCTGCACAAAATGTGCCATGCCGAGCTCAAACTGAACAAACTTTTTTATTGGAAATTTCCATACAAATTCATTGACTGGTGCCAAAGTTATTAGGATAACAAAATATGCCTTTCCAATAGAAACAGAGTGATGTCATCAATGATGTCACATATTATGTCATTTGAGATGTCATCAGTGATGTCTTGAACATATCATGAGTGGTGTAATATGTGAGATCATAAGTAGTGCATAACCAATGGCAAGTTATACTTAATTCACTGTACTATAGCTGGTGAATTTTAGAGATTTTCATGTTTTGATTTGTTTGTTTTTTAAACACTACTGCATTTTTTTCAGTTAACTTCTATTTGTTAATGTCTGTCAAGATCGTATTACCAAACCTAACTGTAGCATCCCTTTCGTGTGTGTGTGTGTGTTTTTTATTGAATATTTGCCAGAGGTTTCAAAGCTCGTATTTACCAGAAAAGAGGTCTAACTGTAATTATTTACCGTAATGCACAGTTATGAATTCATTTGCAGAATATTTAGCCCTGCTCAACAAATAAAAATGTTCCATTGATGTTCAACACAGCATTTTGTCTTTCTTTCAGTGTTAGTAAACAAAACTGTTTCACAATGACAGTGCTACTCTCAGAGTATTAATCACCACCCCAGACAAGCTCTTCATTACAGGCCTTCATTGGTATGAGCATCTGCCAAAGAATCCTCCCCAGTGTGAAAACAAACTTTATAAACACGGAATCCTGTGTGAAAATAAACATTTTACGCACAGATTTCTGTCAGCAAAAAGTTACACTGTTGCACATTGCACTTTATTTTTTTCCTTATATAAGACTTTTTAAACACCCTATAGTGTCAATGTACCACAAAAAAAGGCACATTTTAGAATACATGTTTTTAATGTCCTTGCTATGTGCTTTGCATTCAAAGTTTGACTTAACAAGCACACACTGTTAAATATTAGCACATTATCCCCAACAGAAACACATGATTCTCAGAACATTAACAGACATAAATGCAACCTCAGGTAAACAATGAATCCTAAACGATGTCATCCAAATGTTCAAATCTTTCTAAAGAGTACTAAAATCAATGAATATTCATGAAATATGAAATGCAGAATATTTAACATGTGTAATATTCTCCTATAGTGCCATCTTGGGATTCAGGTAACACGAATAAACCGCTTTGGCCTCATGATTTATAAATGTAACCTCAACCCTCAATAACAATATAGGCCCATATTACACGTTTATCCCATGTGTATTCTCCATTTATATTTAAATTTGCACATGTAACTATGCATACACACATATAACTTTTTATAAATATATATTTATTCACTGAAAAAAAACATAGGTTTCAGGCACGTTATAGTCAGAAACTAGCATTTAAAAAACCATAGAAATTAACTGAAAAAACCATAGGTTTCAGGGGTGTTATAGTTAGCTGGCCATTTCACTCATACAAAACCATAGAACTTCCTCTGTTATAGTTAGTTCTGCTAGCTATAACTCACGCGCTCGCAATGCACTGCTGATGATGTCACATATTGCATCATTCATGATATGGTCAGTGACATCACTGATGACATCACTGATGACATCTCAAATGACATCACTGATGACATCATCCAGTGAATGTAGTTTAGCTTGAAATTTAAATATTTATTTTATATATATATATATATATATATATATATATATATATATATATATATATATATATATATATATATATATATATATATATACCAATCTGTATTGAAGATTGAGTGGATATATAACTATCTGGATGGAGGATTTAGTAGCTGTCTGACTGTCTGTTTAAGTGAGTAATTAAAAGTGTCTCACTTAATACATGGATTAGTAACTATACTATGTGAATGTGTGCATCACTGTCTCTGTTGTTGTATAACATGCTGCATCAGTTGGTCACTAACTACATGAGTGTGTATATTAGTTATGGATTAGTTGGGTGAGTATTGGTATGGGACACTTGTGTGTGGTTGGATGGGGTGTGTGTAACTCTATGTATAGATGTGTAAATGGTTGATTGACTAGGTGTATAGGTTTAAGAGTGCATGTGGAAACAGTTGTTTGGGTGACTGAGTGTATTTATTTGTGTGTTAGTGTACATCTTCAACAAAGTAAAAAAATAAAGGGCATTGTATGTGAGAGTTTGTATATATAAATAAGTATGTGTAAGAGTCAGTGATTGTGAGAGTAACTATATGAATGAGTGTATAATTGTAATGGTGATTTTTTAACATATTAACTATGAGTTACTATGTGTTTGAATAAATAAGATGTTGTTGGATAATTGTGTAAGTGAGTAAATGTAAGTGTCATTAATTTTTTTCATGAGTGAGTAGGATGACTGCATTTGATAGTGTTCTATTAATTAGTGACTGCATGTATAAATGATTCTGTTGTTGAATGGGTAGTTGTGTGTGTAGACTTAGGAATCAGTGAGTGGGTATGTAGTAACTGGCATTGGTGTGTCAATGGTTTCAAATATGGTACTCTGTATTTTACAGTGAGTGATGAAAGATTATGAACGTTTATACTAGTGTATGATGAGGTGTATCAGATTGTCACGTGGATGATGTCATCAGTGATGTAATTTGAGATGTCATCAGTGATGTCATCAGTGATGTCACTGACCATGTCATGAATGATGCAATATGTGACATCATCAGCAGTGCATTGTGGGCGCGCGAGTTATAGCGAGTTATAGCTAGCAGAACTAACTAACTATAACAGAGGAATTTCTATGGTTTTGTACAAGTGAAATGGCCAGCTAACTATAACACCCCTGAAACCTATGTTTTTTTCTGTGAATTTCTAATGTTTTTTAAATGCTAATTTCTAACTATAACGTCTCTGAAACCTATGTTTTTTTCAGTGAATTTCAAAGCTTTATTAAATGCTAATTTCTATCTATAATGTCTCTGAAACCTATGGTTTTTTTCAGTGAATTTCAAAGGTTTTGTAAATGCTAATTTTTAAGTGTGATACTAGTTATACCTATTTTTTATACTGATTTTGTACAGTTTCTTAACTGTTCATTTATAAATGTTTTTAATTAAATAACATTATATATTTTTCTGAAAATTGCAAAAAAAACAAAAAAAAAATTCAAACTGAAATATTGATTAAAGTGTACACATCACGGTGGGTGCGCGGATTCTAGCTGCTATTTTAGAAAAGTCGTGAAGGATCCGCATACGGTGTGCGACGGCTGCTTGTTTTTCAGTTACATCATATACATTTAATATTACGTGATGTGCACGAATGGTATGCGACCAGTCCGTGACTCCTGCTCCCACGCATTCGTGACACATGCGCATTACGGTACGAGATGTTTGTACGGTGCGGGTCCCGCGTGATGTCGTATACGTGCTGGGGCGCACTGGGTGTTATGTTTTGTATTTGTATTTGTGGGGTATTTATAGAGCGCGACGTTCGCTCCGGAGGGAGCATCTTGGCGCTAGGGAACCTAAGTGAGCCAGTCCAAGAGGATTAGATGGAAGCTTTGGAGTGATCGTCTGGGAGATTAAAGATCCAGGTCTTTAGCAGTTTTCGAAAAGGTTTTTCCTGGGTTTGTTGTCTGAGGGTTTTGGGTAGTTTGTTCCAGGCTTTAGTTGCAAGGAAGCTGAGGGTCTTCTCACCCTTCGTTTTCAGATTGTATTTGGGGAGAAGAATGAGGTTGTCGTTGGTTGAGCGAAGGTGACGGCTGGGCAGGTAGTGGGGGAAGCGTTTGGTGAGGTATTTAGGGCCTGTTTTGTTGTAGGCACGAAAGGCTATAATCAGGATCTTGAAGAGAATCCTTTTGTGAAGGGGGAGCCAGTGAAGTGAACGAAGTGCTGCAGAAATAGAGGATCTGCGGGGAAGGCCCAGGACAAGACGGGCGGCTGTGTGTAGTACGCTCTGCAGTTTTTGGATGGTGTTCTTTTTGGCTCCTGCGAGCAAGCCGTTGCAGTAGTCCAGTCGCGAGATTATGAGTGCTACTGTCACCGTCTTTCTGGCATCGATGGGAAGAAAGTCAAAGAACTTTCTCATGGATCTGATCATTCCAAAGCATTTGCCTGCGACGGTTCTGGCATGCTGATCGAAGGAGAGGTCGGAGTCAAAGGTAACGCCGAGGTTCCTGGCCGACGAAACTGTCTGGGGGGGGCAACAGAATTGTCCGGCCACCAAAGTGCTGGACAAAAGGAGATATTTGTACCGATCGGAAGGATCTCCGTTTTGCTCGAATTGCATTTCAGGTGGTTATTGTCCATCCATCGAAATACTTCAGTCAGGCAGTGTTTTAGGTTGAGTTCAGCTTTGGTAGATAGTTTGTCCAATGGCACAATGAGCTGAGTGTCATCGGCATAGGAGGTAACAGGTATGCCGAATGATTCTATTAGATTAAGGAGGGGAATGAGGTAAACGTTAAAAAGGAGAGGGCTCAGGATGGAGCCTTGCGGGACACCTGAGGAGACAAGTTTGTCTTTGGAGTGAAATGGACCCAAAGAAACGGTTTGGGAACGGTCGGAGAGAAAAGACGAGATCCAGGATAGGGCAGAGTGAGAGATGCCGATGTCCCAGAGTCTGCTGATAAGGATGGTGTGGGAGACAGTATCAAACGCCGCCGTAAGGTCGAGAAGGATGAGGATGGAGTTTTTTCTCTGATCTTGCAGGGTTTTTATAGTGTCAGACAGTTCAATGAGAGCGGTTTCTGTCGAGTGCTTGGGGCGGAATCCGGATTGTTGAGGATGGAGAAGGTTGTTTTCATCTAGATAGTGTTTCAGTTCATTGTGGACTAGATGTTCCGTGATTTTTCCCAAGGCCGGGAGTAACGAGATTGGGCGGAGGTTGGTGAGATCCGTCGGGGGTTTATTCGCCTTCTTCATAAGGGGTTTGACGATTCCTTTTTTCCAGCGGCTAGGAACTGTGCCTGAGCTAAGCGAGGAGTTGATTAGGTTGTTGATGGTCGGGTTAACCTCGTCGATTAGTTGGTGAAGTATCTTGGGAGGACAAGGATCAGACGGGGAGCCCGATTTACAGGCCAGGATGGCTTTTTTCGACTGCTCAAGAGTGATAGGGGAGAAGCGACTTAGCGTACAGCTTTGGGGGACCAGTGGGGGGGGCACTGGGAGAGTGGCGGGGGGGGGGAAAGTTGATCTGGATCGAGGCAATTTTTTCCTCGAAGAAGTCAGAAATTTGATCACAGAATTTCTGGGAGGGGGGGATTTCAGGCAAAAGAGCCTTGGGTTGCGTAAATGATTTGACTATCGCAAACAGCGCCTTTTGTTTTTGGCCTGCGTTATTTATGGCGTTGATGTAGTAGTTTTTCTTTGCCAGTTTGATTTCCGAAAGGTAGTTTTTCCTAGTTGCGATATAAGAGGTACGATAAGTAACCTCGTAGGCCTTCCGCCATTTTCTTTCTGCCTTTTTACAAAGCAGATGTGCATTAGCGAGTTCTGGTGTAAACCAGGGGGCATTGGGTTTAGTTTTGCCCCGGGAGGTGCGGGGGCGTGAGGGCGGGATTCTGGATTTTATTTCTTGGGTGATCCAGTTGTGAAAAAGATCGGCGTCGGTATCAATATTACCGGAGAGGGTGGGGGCTTGAGTTTGTATTGACGGATTGAGAGTAATGTTATCCTGGACCTTTTTCCAATTGATGTGATTGGCGGGGAGGGAAACAGATTTGTTGCGGTTGGATAGGTTTTCGTTCAGGATGTGAAATGGGATCAAGAAGTGATCAGACCAGATCTGGGGCAAGGGCGATAGTGTGGTCAAGAGAGAGAAGTTTGTGCAGACTCCATCGAGGGTATGACCTAGGGAGTGGGTGGGTGAGGTGACAAATTGCTTAAAATTGAATATATCGAGGGTTTGAACGAAATTGATGGTATGAATGTCTGTTGTCGATTCTAGATGATATGTATGTGTCTTTAATATACATATTAGGGCAAGAGATTATCTAAGATAGTCATAATAATAACATATTTGTACTTATAATAAACTTATAATATTTTTAAATATATTTTCGGGAAGTCAGGTGCGTGCATCTTGAATACAGAGAACCAGGTCAGCAGAGCTGCTGTAGAGCCAGAGAAACCAGGTCAGCAGAGCCGTTGTAGAGCTAGAGAACCAGGTCAGCAGAGCTGCTCTAGAGCCTAAGAAGCAGGTCAGCAGAGCTGCTATAGAATCAGGGACCCAGGTCAGAAAAGCTGCTCTAGAGCCAGAGACCCAGGTCAGCAGAGCTGCTCTAGAGCCAGAGACCCAGGTCAGCAGAGCTGCTCTAGAGGCCAAGAACCAGGTCAGCAGAGCTGTGTAGAGCCAGAGAAACCAGGTCAGCAGAGCTGCTCTAGAGCCAGAGAACCAGGTCAGCAGAGCTGCTCTAGAGCCAGAGACCCAGGTCAACAGAGCTGCTCTAGAGGCCGAGAACCAGGTCATCAGAGCTGCTGTAGAGCCAGAGAAACCAGGTCAGCAGAGCTGCTTTAGAGGGAGAGAACCAGTCCAGCAGAACTGCTTTAGAGCGAGAACCTGGTCAGTAGAGCGGCTCTAGAGCCAGAGAACCAGGTCAGCAGACCTGCTTTAGAGCCATAGAACCAGGTCAGCAGAGCTGCTCTAGAGGCAGAGAACCAGGTCAGCAGAGCTGCTCTAGAGCCAAAGAACCAGGTCAGCAGAGCTGATTTAGAGGGAGAGAACCAGGTCAGCAGAGCTGCTTTAGAGTCAGAGAAGCAGGACAGCAGAACTGCTCTAGAGCCAGAGAACCAGGTCAGCAGAGCTGCTTTAGAGCCAGAGACCCAGGTCAGCAGAGCTGCTCTAGAGGCCGAGAACCAGGTCAGCTAAGCTGCAGTAGAGCCAGAGAAACCAGGTCAACAGAGCTGCTCTAGAGCCAGAGAACCAGGTCAGCAGAGCTGCTGTAGAGCCAGAGAAACCAGGTCAGTAGTGCTGCTTTAGAGTGAGAGAACCAGGTCAGCAGAACTGCTTTAGAGGGAGAGAACCAGGTCAGCAAGTCTGCTTTAGAGCCAAGGGACCAGGTCAGCAGAGCTGCTCTAGAGCCAGAGAACCAGGTCAGCAGAACTGCTTTAGAGCCATAGAAACGGGTCAGCAGAGCTACTTTAGAGCCAGAGAACCAGGTCAGCAGGGCTGTTGTAGAGCCAGAGAACCAGGTCAGCAGAGCTGCTCTAGAGCCTAAGAACTAGGTCAGCAGAGCTGCTCTAGAACCAGAGAACCAGGTCAGCAGAGCTGCTGTAGAGCCAGAGAAACCAGGTCAGCAGAGCTGCTTTAGAGCCAGAGAACTAGGCCAGCAGAGCTGCTTTAGAGCCAGAGAACCAGGTCAGCAGAGCTGCTCTAGAGCCAGAGAACCAAGTCAGCAGAGCTGCTTTAGAGCCATAGAACCAGGTCAGCAGAGCTGCTTTAGAGCCAGAGAAACCAGGTCAGTAGAGCTGCTTTAGAGGGAGAGAACAAGGTCAGCAGAGCTGCTTTAGAGCCAGAGAACCAGGTCCGCAGAGCTGCTCTAGAGCCTAAGAACCGGGTCAGCAGAGCTGCTCTAGAGCCAGAGAACCAGGTCAGCAGAGCCGCTGTAGAGCCAGAGAAACGAGGTTAGTAGAGCTGCTTTAGAGGGAGAGAATCAGGTCAGCAGAGCTGCTCCAGAGGTAGAGAACCTGGTCAACAGAGCTGCTCTAGAGCCAGAGAACCATGTCAGCAGAACTGCTTTAGAGCCATAGAACCGGGTCAGCAGAGCTGCTTTAGAGTCAGAGAACCAGGTCAGCAGAGCTGTTGTAGAGCCAGAGAACCAGATCAGCAGAGCTGCTCTGTAGCCTAAGAAATAGCTCAGCAGAGCTGCTCTAGAGCCAAAGAACCAGGTCAGCAGACCTGCTGTAGAGCCAGAGAAACCAGGTCAGTAGAGCTGCTTTAGAGGGAGAGAACAAGGTCAGCAGAGCTGCTTTAGAGCCAGAGAACCAGGTCAGCAGAGCTGCTCTAGCTGCCACTGACTGACTGACACTGACTGACACTGATTAACTGACTGACTGACAATGACTGACACTGATTGACTGACACTGATTGACTGACACTTACTGACCGACTGACACTGACTGACACTGACCAACACTGATTGACTGACACTGGCTGACTGACACTGACTGACACTGACTGACTACTCTCTACTACTCTACTACTCTCTCTCTACTACTCACTCTCTACTACTCACTCTCTACTACTCACTCTCTACTACTCTCTACTACTCACTCTCTACTACTCACTCTCTACTACTCCCTACTATTCACTCTTGACTACTCACTCTCTACTACTCACTACTATTCACTCTCTACTACTCTACTACTCTCTACTACTCACTCTCTACTACTCTCTACTACTCTCTACTTCTCACTCTCTACTACTCACTCTCTACTACTCTCTACTATTCACTCTCTACTACTCACTCTCTACTACTCTCTCTCTACTACTCACTCTCTACTACTCACTCTCTACTACTCTCTACTACTCTCTCTCTACTACTCTCTACTACTCACTACTACTCTCTACTATTAATCTCTACTACTCTCTCTACTACTCACTCTCTAATACTCTCTACTACTCACTCTACTATTCTCTACCACTCACTCTCTACTACTCTACTACTCACTCTTTACTACTCTCTCTCTCTGCTACTCTCTCTCTACTAAACACTTTCTACTACTCACTCTACTACTCTCTACTACTCTACTACTCACTCTCTACTACACACTCTCTACTATTCACTCTCTACTACTCGCTCTCTACTACTCACTCTCTACTACTCACTCTCTACTACTCTACTACTCTCTACTACTCTCTCTACTACTCACTCTAGACTACTCTCTACTACTCACTCTACTACTCTCTTTTACTCTTTAGCACTCACTCTCTACTACTCTACTACTCACTCTCTACTACTCTCTCTCTACTACTCACTCTCTACTACTCACTCTACAACTCTCTACTACTCACTCTCTACTACTCTCTCTCTACTACTCACTCTCTACTACTCTCTACTACTCACTTTATTACTCACTCTCTACTACTCTACTACTCGCCACTACTCTACTTCTCACTTTCTACTACTCTCTCTACTACTCACTCTCTACTACTCTCTACTACTCACTATCTACTACACACTCTCTACTACTTGCTCTCTACTACTCTCTACTACTCACTCTACTACTCTCTAATACTCACTCTACTACTCACTCTCTACTACTCTCTACTATTCACTCTCTACTACTCCACTACTCTCTACTACTCACTCTCTAATACTCTCTACTATTCAGTCTCTACTCCTCCACTACTCTCTACTACTCAGTGTCTACTACTCACTCTCTACTATTCTACTACTCTCTACTACTATCTCTCTACTACTCACTCTCTACTACTCACTCTCTACTACTCACTCTCTACTACTCTCTCTCTAGTACTCACTCTCTACTACTCACTCTCTACTATTCTCTACAAATCTCTACTGCTCCCTCTCTACTACTCACTCTACTACTCACTCTCTACTACTCCCCCTCTACTACTCTCTACTATTCACTCTCTACTACTCTCTCTCTACTACTCTCTACTGCTCACTCTACTACTCACTCTCTACTACTCTCTACTACTCTCTCTCTGCTACTCACTCTCTACTACTCACTCTCTCCTACTCTCTACTACTCACTCTCTACTACTCTCTACTACTCTCTACTACTCACTCTCTACTCTCTATTACTCAGGCTCCACTCTCTACCTCTCTACCTCACTCTACCTCTCTCTACTACTCTCTACCTCTCTACCTCTCCACCTCTACCTCTCTACCTCTACCTCTTTACCTCTACACCTCTACACCTCTTCCTCTCTCCCTCTCTCTACCTCTCTCTACACGCACACATATGCACATATATATATGCATATATATGCATATGCATTTATATATATATATATGTATGTGTATATATGTATATACATATATAAACATATATATAATCTGCATATCTATATAAATACAAATATAAATGCATGCATACATATACATATACATATATGCATACATATGCATGTTATGTACATGAAAGTTTGAAAAACACTAATACAAGCAAAGCTAAAAAGCCACCTAATTGCAAACAGAATTGCTTTAACTTAAACGAGGGCGAGACCTATTGCATTTTCAATGCTTGTTTACTTGGTTCCATCAAGAAGGCATTCAGATGTATCACACATTTGCCATAAATTCTGAATGGTAGCACTCTAGTAGCTCATTAGATCACAGTAGTAAAGCTACTGCTCACCAGGGAAGTCTGATGCTGGTATTCAAAGTGCATGTTTCAGTCTGCATGTCAAAATGTTTTAATGAAATAGAAGAGGATTTCTATGGCAAAATGAACCCCTTCATTTTGTTCCTTTGCAAATTAAATGTTTTAAGTGTTACTACCTTATTCCAAGCAAGATGGCTTCAGGTGTGCCATACTTTTGTCATAAGTAAGACTGTTTACGCTCTAGTTGTTATTTAGAACACTCTGGGACATTTTGTCATTGGGCTATACTTGGGCTACATCTGGGTGATATTTGTGCTACATTTGGGCTCTTTTGTCTCTGGTGGCCATCTTGGGAGACTTATTTGTTATGAAGTTTCCTAATTTCCTCATTTACTACAGTCTCCTCAGTAGGAAATACTTTCAGTTTTTTACTTTAATTCCATCAAGAAGGCATTCAGATGTGTCACACAGTTTCCATAAATTCGGAATTTTAGCACTCTAGTTGCTCATTAGATCACTGTAGTAAAGCTACTGCTCACCAGGGAAGTCTGCTGCTGGTATTCAAAGTGCATGTTTCAGTCTGCATGTCAGAATTTTTCAATGAAATAGCAGGGGATTTGTGAAGTCACTCAAAATGTGCCCTAATTTTTCTTTCTGCAGCACAAATCATACTTTCTATGGCAAAATGAACCCCCTCATTTTTCTCCTTTTTAAATTAAATGTTTTAAGAGTTACCACTTTATTCCAATCAAGATGGCTTCAGGTGTGCCATACGTTTGTCATTAGTAGGACTGTTAGCGCTCTAGTTGTTCTTTGGAACACTCTGGGAAGCTGCAGTTGAACACAAAGGAATCAACTGACAGTCTCTGTCCTTGTTGGATGTACATGTTTTACTGAGAATGTCATCAGTGATGTCATTTGAGATGTCATCAGTGATGTCATGAGTGATGTCACTGACAATGTCATGAGTGATGTAATATGTGACATCATCAGCAGTGGATTGCGGGCGCACGAGTTATAGTTAGCTGAACTAACTATAACGGGGGAATTTCATTGGTTTTTTACGAGGGAAATGTCCAGCTAACTATAACATGTGTGAAACCTATGGTTTTTTCAGTGAATTTGCAAGGTTTTTTAAATGCTAATTCCTAACTATAACGTGTGTGAAACCTATGGTTTTTTCAGTGAATTTCAAATGTTTTTAAAATGCTAATTTATGAATTTTTATTATATTTTTTATATATTTCTTTTACATCAAGTTACCTATGTATATATTCATAGATTATCTGTATCCTTTAATTTGGAATGGCTCGGCTTTTTTTTTTTTCAATTTGGATAAAGTTGAACAGCATAGTTAATATCTTCTATTAACTTATATACATTTTAATTCATTCTTTTTTTTTTAAAAGGGTTTTTTTTACCGTGCGCGCTCGGTGCGCGCACCAAGTACCCATAAGTACGTACTCCGTGTGCGCATGCGTACGTTCTCCACGTACGCATGCGTACGTCGTGCGTACTCTGCGCACTACGTTCGTGCGTGCGCGCATACTACGCGCGCTAAATTCGCACATGCGCGTGTACTACGCACGCTAAATTCGTGCATGCGCGCGTTCTACGCGCACTGAGTTCGCGCATGCGTGCATAGTACATTCACGCATGCGCGTGCTTCGTACGCACGCAATGTACACTCGTAATTCGTACGCGCATGCGCGCGTAGTACGTTCGCGCATGCGCGCGTGATTCGTATGCGTGCAACGTACGCGCGTAATTTGAAAGCGCATGCGCTTGTAGTACGTTCGCGCATGCGCGTGTGATTCGTATGCGCGCTACGTACGCACACGCATGAGTACTCATTCGCGCATGCGTACTTGCACCGCCGTGCGCGCACCGAGCGCGCACCTCAAGTCATGTGATTAAAAAACAACACTTTTCATTGGTTCATACTAGTTTCAGTTTCAGATTCTTCCAACACCACACCCACTCCCCTCATGGCAAGTCATGTGATCAAGAAACAACACTTTTCATTGGTTCAAAGTAGTTTCAGTTCCAGATTCTTCCAACACCACACCCACTCCCCTTATTATTACTTCTGATTCCCTAGGAGAAGGAGCTAATCTGTTTTAGAGATACAATGGCAGAGCAGCAGCCATCTTCTGAGAGTGAACAGGATACTCTTGTGAGACAGAGACAGAGGAAGCAGAAAGACTCCTTCATATGGCAGTATTTCACTTTTCCAGAAGGCCAAAAGAAGGTGAATGCACCAAAAGTCACCTGCACTCTTTGTCACCGGACCTTATCACGTGGAAATGCTAATAAGAAATACTCTTTTAGTATTCACACAATGTTAAGGCACGTTGAAAAAGTGCATCCTGCGACTTTTGCTCGAGCTGTTAGTGAAAACCCACCAGCAGCTCAGCCGAGCACATCCGCAACAGCTCAGCCGAGCACACCATTGGCAGCTCAGCCGAGCACTTCTTTTGCGGTGGTGCCTTCTCCTACTTCTATACCTCTGGATATACGCCCTTCATTTGGAAGGCTGCATACACGGTGCATAGACTGTCATACTCTCATTTCTCTGGGTGAGACCAGTATTGATCTCATTGAGAGGAAATTAGAGGAGCACTTATGCACTAGGCCATAGTTTTTTTCATTTTTTCGTTTTTCTCTTCCTCTGTCCCTACATTAACACAAGGGCTCTTTTTAGAGCCACCTAAAATCTAAACACAAAAACTTGTTTTTTAACCCCTTCGCTGCTAGGCCTTTTCCCCTCCTGTGCGAAGCCTTTTTTGGGCTATTTGGGGTAGTGCGCGCTTAGGCCCCTGTAACTTTTTGACCACATTAGGTATCCACGCCAAATTTGCGTCCTTTTCTTCCAACATCATGGGGATTCTAAAGGTACCCAGGGTTTGTGGATTCTCCTAGAGGGTTCCCAGAAATTAGTCAAAATAGAGCAAAATTTTGGTTTTTTTGTGAAAAATGGGGAAAAGTGGCTGCAAATGAAAGCGTCTGGGTTTTTCTCTGCAAATGATATCAAAAAAGGGTTTGTGGGGCTGAAATCACAATTTCTCCAGCTTTTAGGGAATGACAGTTTTTTGTCAGAAATCCAACATTTTTTACACAGTTTTGACATTTTTCTGGGACATACCCTATTTTTGCTATTTTTTGTGCTTTGAACCTCCTTCCAGATAATGGTAAAAATGGGTAGAAAAGCAATAATGGATCCTGGAAAGCTATACATTTTTAAAAAGTAGACAAAATTCTGAATTCAGCAAGGGGTCATTTGTGTAGATCCATCAAGGTTTCTTTATAGAAACTAACAGGTAAATATAGGAAAAATCAAAAATTTGTTGAAAAAAGCAGCCTTTTGAGTCAACGTTTTCACCTGTAACTTCTTCGAATTATGACATCTCTTTGAAAGCAATGTACCGTTACATCCGGTGGACCTTCCTGGTTGTAGGGATATATAGGACTTGTAGGTTCACCAAGAGCCCAACGAACCCAGAGTAAAAAACTGAGCAGCATTTTGTAATGTTTTTTTTTTTTGTTCCGGGTATATAGCAATTATTGTGGGAAAATGTATACATGGAAAAATCGGTATGAAAGACACCTATGTATTTCTGAAATGGGAACAAACTACAGAGTTTACAAACAGTGCATATTTGCACATTTTCGAAATTGGGAATACTCATACTTGCATGACAATTATTGGTCATTTTTCAAAATGAATTTTTTTACACAATGTCTTTCATTTGGAAGGGAGAAATGCATCAAAAATCAATAGGTAATAACAGTTGCTTTACAAATCTGAACTACCCTAATCCTTCCGATAAAAATGGTACCTCACTTGTAAGGGTAGGCATAGTGCCCACGACAGGAAGTGGCTCAAAACCTAAGGTGAACGCACCACATTTTCACACTGAAAATTTACACTTTTTTTGCGAAGAGTCTAGCTGTAGTTTTTGAACCCTAGCCCTGCCGGCACCTAGGGAAACCTAGCAAACCTATACATTTTTGAAAACTAGACACCCAGGGGAATCCAGGATGGGGTGACTTGACTGCCTCCCACCAAGGTCTGTTACCCAGAATCCCTTGCAAACGTAAAAAAATGACAAAAAAAACAAATTTTCCCCACATTTCTGGGATGGAAAGTTCTGGAATCTGGGTGGATCCACAAATTTCCACCCACCCCGCGTTCCCCAAAGTCCTACGAGAAAAATGGTACCTCACTTGTGCGGGTCGGCCTAGTGCCCGCGACAGGAAACGGTGCAAAACGCAATGTGGTCACACCTCAATTTTGCAGTGAAAAATGACCCCTTTTTGGCAAAGTGACTAGCTGTAGTTTTTGAACCCTAGCCCTGCCGGCACCTAGGGAAACCTAGCAAACCTATACATTTTTTAAAACTAGACACCCAGGGGAATCCAGGATGGGGTGACTTGACTGCCTCCCACCATGGTCTGTTACCCAGAATCCCTTGCAAACGTAAAAAAATGACAAAAAAAAACATTTTCCCCACATTTCTGGGATGGAAAGTTCTGGAATCTGCATGGATCCACAAATTTCCACCCACCCTGCGTTCCCCAAAGTCCTACGCGAAAAATGGTACCTCACTTGTGCGGGTCGGCCTAATGCCCGCAACAGGTAACGGCGCAAAACGCAACGTGGTCACACCTCAATTTTGCAGTGAAAAATGACCCTTTTTTGGCAAAGTGACTAGCTGTAGTTTTTGAACCCTAGCCCTGCCGGCACCTAGGGAAACCTAGCAAACCTATACATTTTTGAAAACTAGACACCCAGGGGAATCCAGGATGGGGTGACTTGACTGCCTCCCACCATGGTCTGTTACCCAGAATCCCTTGCAAATGTAAAAAAATGACAAAAAAACACATTTTCCCCACATTTCTGGGATGGAAAGTTCTGGAATCTGCGTGGATCCACAAATTTCCACCCACCCCGCATTCCCCAAAGTCCTATGAGAAAAATGGTACCTCACTTGCGCGGGTCGGCCTAGTGCCCGCGACAGGAAACGGCGCAAAACGCAACGTGGTCACACCTCAATTTTGCAGTGAAAAATGACCCCTTTTTGGCAAAGTGACTAGCTGTAGTTTTTGAACCCTAGCCCTGCCGGCACCTAGGGAAACCTAGCAAACCTATACATTTTTGAAAACTAGACACCCAGGGGAATCCAGGATGGGGTGACTTGACTGCCTCCCACCATGGTCTGTTACCCAGAATCCTTTGCAAACGTAAAAAAATGACAAAAAAAACACATTTTCCCCACATTTCTGGGATGGAAAGTTCTGGAATCTGCGTGGATCCACAAATTTCCACCCACCCCGCGTTCCCCAAAGTCCTACGAGAAAAATGGTACCTCACTTGTGCGGGTCAGCCTAGTGCCTGCGACAGGAAATGGCGCAAAACGCAACGTGGTCACACCTCAATTTTGCAGTGAAAAATGACCCTTTTTTGGCAAAGTGACTAGCTGTAGTTTTTTAACCCTAGCCCTGCCGGCACCTAGGGAAACCTAGCAAACCCACACATTTCTGAAAACTAGACACCCGGCGGCTTCCAGGGAGGTATGGCTTGCGTGGATCCCCCAACGTTTCCTTACCCAGAATCCCCTGCAAACCTCAATTTTTGCTGAAAAAATCACTTTTTTCACACATTTTGGGGTGGGAAAGTTGTGGCATCACCGGGCTCACACACATTTACCACCACCCAGCGTTCCCCCAGGTCTCCCGGTAAAATGGTGCCTCACTTGTGTGGGAGGCCCAAGTACCCGCGGCATGCAAGGGCCCAAAACGTAGTGAGGCGACATCAAAATGGCCTATTGCAAAACCACCTGGTTTGGCAAGGGGGTCACTTTGGTTTTTGACCCGGTGCTCGGCGGCCATCTAGGGAAACCTAGCAAACCCATGCATTTCTGAAAACTAGACACCCGGCGGCTTCCAGGGAGATATGGCTTCAGTGGATCCCCCAACGTTTCCTTACCCAGAATCCCCTGCAAACCTAAACTTTTGCTGAAAAAATTACTTTTTTCACACATTTTGGGGTGGGAAAGTTGTGGCATCACCAGGCTCACACAAATTTACCACCACCCAGCGTTCCCCCAGGTCTCCCGGTAAAAATGGTGCCTCACTTGTGTGGGAGGCCCAAGTACCCGCGGCAGGCAAGGGCCCAAAACGTGGTGAGGCGACATCAAAATGGCCTATTGCAAAACCACCTGGTTTTGCAAGGGGGGGTCACTTTGGTTTTTGACCCGGTGCTCGGCGGCCATCTAAGGAAACCTAGCAAACCCACACATTTCTGAAAACTAGACACCCGGCGGCTTCCAGGGAGGTATGGCTTGCATGGATCCCCCAACGTTTCCTTACCCAGAATCCCCTGCAAACCCCAATTTTTGCTGAAAAAGATCCCTTTTTTCACACATTTTGGGGTGGGAAAGTTCTGGCATCACCGGGCTCACACAAATTTACCACCACCCAGTGTTCCCCCAGGTCTCCCGGTAAAAATGGTGCCTCACTTGTGTGGGAGGCCCAAGTACCCGCGGCAGGTAAGGGCCCAAAACGTAGTGATGCGACATTTGGGATAGGCAATGTTGATGTCGCCTCACTACGTTTTGGGCCCTTGCCGGCCGCGGGTACTTGGGCCTCCCACACAAGTGAGGTACCATTTTTACCGGGAGACCTGGGGGAACGCTGGGTGGTGGTAAATTTGTGTGAGCCCGATGATGCCACAACTTTCCCACCCCAAAATGTGAGAAAAAAGTGATTTTTTTCAGCTAAAATTGAGGTTTGCAGGGGATTCTGGGTAAGGAAACCTTGGGGGATCCACGCAAGCCATACCTCCCTGGAAGCCGCCGGGTGTCTAGTTTTCAGAAATGCATGGGTTTGGTAGGTTTCCCTAACTGGCCGCCGAGCACCGGGTCAAAAACCAAAGTGACCCCCCTTGCAAAACCAGGTGGTTTTGCGATAGGCCATTTTGATGTTGCCTCACTACGTTTTGGGCCCTTGCCTGCCGCGGGTACTTGGGCCTCCCACACAAGTGAGGCACCATTTTTACCGGGAGACCTGGAGGAACGCTGGGTGGTGGTAAATTTGTGTGAGCCCGGTTATGCCACAACTTTCCCACCCAAAAATGTGTGAAAAAAGTGCATTTTTCAACAAAAATTGAGGTTTGCAGGGGATTCTGGGTGAGGAAACGTTGGGGGATCCACGCAAGCCATACCTCCCTGGAAGCCGCCGGGAGTCTAGTTTTCAGAAATGCATGGGTTTGGTAGGTTTCCCTAGATGGCCGCCGAGCACCGGGTCAAAAACCAAAGTGACCCCCCTTGCAAAACCAGGTGGTTTTGCGATAGGCCATTTTGATGTCGCCTCACTACGTTTTGGGCCCTTGCCTGCCGCGGGTACTTGGGCCTCCCACACAAGTGAGGCACCATTTTTACCGGGAGACCTGGGGGAACGCTGGGTGGTGGTAAATTTGTGTGAGCCCGGTGATGCCACAACTTTCCCACCCCAAAATGTGTGAAAAAAGGGAGGAGGAGCCAAGATGGCGACCGGAGCAGACGCTTGAGCGCCCGGCTCCGCCGGCCCTTGGCCTCGGACTATCATCCTGATTCCTATCCTCGCCGATTTTCGAGGTGCAACGTGCGCGACGACGCGCTGACCGCGCCGCCGCTTTCCCGGAGTCTGAGCCCGCCCGGATGCCGGAGTTCTTGGTGCCTTTGTTCTCCGCGCTGGACCCCTGCTCTATTGTGGCCTTGGCCGGCCCCCTGGAAGCTCCGCAGTCACTGGACCCCCGGCGCATATCTGAGCCCCGCGGCCCCGATCCCGCCTCACACCACGGATTGTCGCCAGATGAGCCGGGGGAGAGACGCCCGGACACCTCCTTCACCTTTCACCTGACGGGCTGGAGTTATAGGGTAAGCCCCGGTGTGGCGGGTCGCCTGCTTCGCTCTGTGGCCCGCGCTGTGGAAGGCTGCGGACCCCCTTCTTCTATTGCCTAGTCGGCTGCAAAGAGAGTCCGAGGGAGGGGAAGCGACTGTTGGCTTTCACCTGTTGCGGCGCAGACCTGCGTGGAATTGCCTCCTTGTTACGACCCCCCCCCTGGCCACTGTACCGTTCAGAGGTAAAACATGGCGTTGATTGCCTGCTCGCTGCTGGGGGGCGATGCTCCGGTCTCGCCCGCTGCCCGCTTCGCCCTCCCTCTACCAGACTCCAGCTCCACAGTGCCGTCCCGGATTGCTGCCAATGTGGGGGCGCAGCTTCCGCTGACATGCGGCTCCGTTCTGGCTGCCCTGCGGGACCTTCGTCTGCAATTGTGTGTTGGCTTGCAAACGCTGAGTGAGCGGTTCGACTCCATACTGTCGGCTGCGGGTCGTGAGCGCCCCGTTTGTTCTCAACAAGACGTGGGTCTGCCAGTGCTTCTGTCCTCTTGCGGGGACGCAATGACTGTGTATAACCGTGCTACACTGGTGTCTGCATCTGGCTTTCCCGGCACCCAGGATCAATCGATCTCCTGCTCAATTGTGGACACTTTGTTTCCCCGTTCATTGCTGCCTGCTTTGTTGTTGCCTGCCTCACCGCGTCCGCAAGAGTATCCAGCTGAGCGACACCTGACGTCCTTGAGGAACCGTTCACGGTGGCCTACGGCTTCTTTTATGTGGAACTCCTGTACTTTACAGGCCGGGTCTGGATTTTATATGGTGCACAAGGGGACCTCAAACAATGATCGGCGGCCATTTTGTGACTCTACTTCTCCATCTTCTCCCAAGCGGCCATATTGTCTTTGTCTGCACGGGCTGCGGGGCCTTCATGTGGGGGCTAGTCTAATCTTACGCCCGCGATCGGGCCAGGGCTAGATTGATTTCTATCATCATGGTGTCACGGATGGGCTGGACTGGGACTGGAACTGTCTGCATTTGTTGTGCGCACTCGTCGCGATTTGTCTGCCTTCATTTATATTGTTGTGACACGTTATCTTCACACGACCGCCTTTGGGTGTAGTGGGTTCTTAGTGTGTGGAGGCGTAGTTGGCCGGTGGTTTCGGGCGCTCCGAGGTTACGTGGGCTCCTCCCCGCTTTCTTCTTTGTTTTCTTATTTTCTCTACTCTATTCCTACTTTCTCTCTTGTCTATATTTCGGGTTCATTGGGCGACAGGCACTATGCCGGGGGGGGGCAGGCCGTAGCCTCCGCATTGGTGTAGGGTGGGGGGGTAAATTATCTTTTCTTTTTAATTCTATGGGCCTCTTTCTTCTATGTCTCTGCGCTATACTTGTTTCCGATTCGGGGTCCGGGTGTGGGGTGGATTGAGTGAGGGCGGCTTTGGAGGGGTGCGTATTGACTCATGTGACTATCCTGTTATATAACTGCATCGCCTCACTGTCTGAGATTTTCTATGGCCGTTTTAACGATGCTGCTGCTCTCCCGTGTGATGAAGCCATCTTGCGGACTCGAATCTCCTTGGTTCTATCCTCTACTGACTTTTTCCTCGATAAAATTATTTTGAAAACCTTAAAATTAACCTTTACTTCTCCTTCCCCTGGTGTCAAGGATCTCTCCAGTGTATAACTCTTGAATCGTTGCTAATCTTGACCATTGACGCACAGGGGTTGTAATGTGTGTCTCAGTGCTTAACTGTTTTGTGGCCGGCCTGATGGTTGTAGGCCCGTATTTGTCCTTTTCATGTGCACAAATAAAGGTTTTTAAAAAAAAAAAAAAAAATGTGTGAAAAAAGTGAATTTTTCAACAAAAATTGAGGTTTGCAGCGGATTCTGGGTAAGGAAACGTTGGGGGATCCACGCAAGCCATACCTCCCTGGAAGCCGCCGGGTGTCTAGTTTTCAGAAATGCATGGGTTTGGTAGGTTTCCCTAGATGGCCGCCGAGCACTGGGTCAAAAACCAAAGTGACCCCCCTTGCAAAACCAGGTGGTTTTGCGATAGGCCATTTCGATGTTGCCTCACTACGTTTTGGGCCCTTGCCTGCCGCGGGTACTTGGGCCTCCCACACAAGTGAGGCACCATTTTTACCGGGAGACCTGGAGGAACGCTGGGTGGTGGTAAATTTGTGTGAGCCCGGTGATGCCACAACTTTCCCACCCCAAAATGTGTGAAAAAAGTTAATTTTTCAACAAAAATTGAGGTTTGCAGGGGATTCTGGGTAAGGAACGTTGGGGGATCCACGCAAGCCATACCTCCCTGGAAGCCGCCGGGAGTCTAGTTTTCAGAAATGCATGGGTTTGGTAGGTTTCCCTAGATGGCCGCCGAGCACCGGGTCAAAAACCAAAGTGACCCCCCTTGCAAAACCAGGTGGTTTTGCGATAGGCCATTTTGATGTCGCCTCACTACGTTTTGGGCCCTTGCCTGCCGCGGGTACTTGGGCCTCCCACACAAGTGAGGCACCATTTTTACCGGGAGACCTGGGGGAACGCTGGGTGGTGGTAAATTTGTGTGAGCCCGGTGATGCCACAACTTTCCCACCCCAAAATGTGTGAAAAAAGTGAATTTTTCAACAAAAATTGAGGTTTGCAGCGGATTCTGGGTAAGGAAACGTTGGGGGATCCACGCAAGCCATACCTCCCTGGAAGCCGCCGGGTGTCTAGTTTTCAGAAATGCATGGGTTTGGTAGGTTTCCCTAGATGGCCGCCGAGCACCGGGTCAAAAACCAAAGTGAACCCCCTTGCAAAACCAGGTGGTATTGCGATAGGCCATTTCGATGTCGCCTCACTACGTTTTGGGCCCTTGCCTGCCACGGGTACTTGGGCCTCCCACACAAGTGAGGCACCATTTTTACCAGGAGACCTGGTGGAACGCTGGGTGGTGGTAAATTTGTGTGAGCCCGGTGATGCCACAACTTTCCCACCCCAAAATGTGTGAAAAAAGTGATTTTTTCAGCAAAAATTGAGGTTTGCAGGGGATTCTGGGTAAGGAAACGTTGGGGGATCCACGCAAGCCATACCTCCCTGGAAGCGGCCGGGTGTCTAGTTTTCAGAAATGCGTGGGTTTGGTAGGTTTCCCTAGATGGCCGCTGAGCACCGGGCCAAAAACCAAAGTGACCCCCTTGCAAAACCAGATTAACTATTGTTCCTACAGCGTGAGAATTTTGGAATAATATTGCAAAGAAAATGTGGCAGACATTTTGAGGTTTACAGGACATTGGGGATAAAAAAATTTTTTGAATTCACAAGAGAGACATCACCATGAACTCCCATGGGTTTTCGACAATATCTACAGTTGGTGGGTTATTCTTGCATGGAAAGTGTACCTTGGCAGAGAAACTAAAGACAAAGATTCCTGCACAACCATCTATTCCTCAAACACACACACATACTGGTTGGATTTGGCACGAGGGCGAGTCATGGTTCAGTGTATTAAATTTTATTAACAAGAGATTTCACAAAAATGAAATGCACTGTCAATAATTAAATTCACAAAAAACCAAACCAATGACTCGCAGCTCGTGAGCTGTAAAGCCATGTCAAGGCACCAACCACTTTACAGGCCATTCACACACCTTTCATACGTGATACAAACAAGACCATTCGCACCACCAGGCACAAAAGCAACACATTTCATAATTTACCAAAAAGGGACAAGGTACACCCTGCTTCAGAAAGACAAACATGACTGCACAGCCATCTAATCCGCAAGCACACACACATACTGGTTGGATTTGGCACGAGGGTGAGTGATGGTTCAGTAGATACAATTGTATTAGCAAGTGATTTCACAGAAATGAAATGCACTGGCAATAATTGAAAGGGCGAGAAACTGAACCATTGACTCACAGCTTGTGAGCTGTAAAGCCACGACAAGGCACCAACATCTTTACAGGCCATTCATACACCTTTCATACATGTGAGACATACAAAACCATTCACACCGCCAGCCGCGGGCCCATCACATAACAAAACTCACACCAGCACACAGCGCCATTCAAGGGCCCATCACTTTCACACGCCACAATCCAGACACAGCAACTACACAGGCTGATGGATTGCGTGGAGTGGCACTCAGCTAGCAGTGTGTGTAGTGACCAGCAGAAAGTCACTACTCACACACAGCCAGCCGAGCACCAGTCCACACACACCGCTAGCCAAGCGCCAGTCCACGCATACCGCTAGCCAAGCGCCAGTCCAGGCACACCGCCAGCCAATCGCCAGTCCAGGCACACCGCCAGCCAATCGCCAGTCCAGGCACACCGGCAGCCAATCGCCAATCCACCCACACCGCCAGCCAAGCTCCAGTCCACGGACACCACCAGCCAAGCACCAGTCCGCACACACCACCAGTCCACACACACCACCAGCCAAGCTCCAGTCCACGGACACCACCAGCCAAACACCAGTCCGCACACACCACCAGTCCACGCACACCGCCAGCCAAGCTCCAGTCCACGCACACCGCCAGCCAAGCACCATTCCACGCACACCACCAACCAAGTGCCAGTCCACACACACCAACAGCCAAGCGCAAGCTTACACACACCGCCATCACATTTAGGATTTTTTTAGAAAAAAATAAAAACACAAACAAATTGCAAATAGATACAAATCTTCTAACAGAAAATCAGCAACTAAATACATTGCACTAACACCAACCTTGAAACAGAATCAAATTACCCAAAGAATACAGACCAGGCAGTACACTTTACCACTCATGAATGCTCCCAAAAATTCTTTCGCGTGTGGTACGCTCTGAAACAAGCAGGGAGACACAGTGCAGGATGAGAAGGACAGTCGGGGCAGTACATACGACTCTCCTTCTGCGAACCTCTTCGCCAACAGACTCTACATCTCCTACTGGGAAAATCTTTTGAGGGTGTGGGAGGAATGTGATCTGGAAAGTGGCGTTCTTTCAATCTAGCAACATCCTCCACCACTCCAACTCTAGGAACACTTGCCTGTTCCACTACAACAAGGCTGCCTATTACAGACTCCTGAAACTTAGCAAAAGTCATCTTTGACTCAGGGCAAGAATCCTGGAACACAACAAAAGCATTAAACATTGCCAAGTGGAAAAGATGGATAGCCAACTTCTTGTACCAAATGTAAGCCTTACGAAGAGCAGTGTAAGGTTCCAACCTCTGATCTACTCTGTCAACACCACCCATGTGCCTATTATAGTCTAAAATGCACACAGGTTTGCGCGCTTCAGCGACCTGACCCCAAACAGTCACAGGTGCAGTGCTTTCATCATGGATGGTAGTCAGCATGTAGACATCTCTCCTGTCTGTAAACTTCACAGCAAGAAGCTCCTGGCAATGCAACGCACTGCACTGTCCCCGCACAAGCTTTTGACAAACAAGTTCTTTCGGGAAACCTTTACGGTTAGAGCGGATTGTGCCACAAGCAAGAGTGTCCACTTTGGCCAATTCCCTGAACAACCGCACACCAGTGTAGAAGTTATCTACATATAAATGGTGGCCTTTGTTAAAAAATCCTCTACCAAGTTCCCAAACAATTTTCTCAGTCACTCCAAAAGTGGACGGACAACCAGGGAGGTTAAACCTAGATTCCTTACCGGTGTACACCCTGAAATTAGAGACATATCCAGTCCTACTGTCACACAGCATATACAGTTTTATTCCATAGCGTGCCCTCTTACTAGCAATGTATTGCCTAAAAACCAAGCGGCCCTTGAACAACACCAAAGACTCATCCACTGCAATTTCTTTTCCAGGGGCATAAATCTCAGAAAATCGATCAACAAAGTGATCAAGGACAGGCCTAATCTTAAAAAGACGGTCACAGTCAGGGTGATCTCGTGGCAACGCTAAACCATTATCAACAAAATGCATCATCCGAAGCAGAAGCAAATACCTGTCACGACTCATGACTGCCGGAAAAATAGACGTTGCCATCAAGGGACTGCTAGACCAATATGAATTCATTGATGGCTTCCTTAGCAAGCCCATCAAAAAAGTTAAACCCAAGAACTTCTTCATCTCTTCAACATTTGTGGGAGTCCACCGGGTAGCTCTAGAGTGTGGCTTAAGACTGGCACTGTTGTCCCTCAAAAACTGCTCGGCATACAAATTAGTCTGCTCAACAATCTCTGCCAAAAACACATCGTCCATAAACAACTGAAAAAAATTGACCGGCAAAATGTTCTCGACCCTGGAACACCAGTAAACTCTGGCAATGCCGGCTGCACCATGCCAGGGGCAACCCAGAGGTCATCACTTTCAAAGGGAAGCCTTGCAGCCCCAGCCTGCAGCCCAGATGCCTCTTGCCGCACTACACCAACGGGAAGCCTTGCAGCCCCAGGCTGCAGCCCAGATGCCTCTTGCCGCACTATCGGCACATCAGTCTCCGCCTCTAACACAGGCACTTCATCCGCACTAAGAGTATCTTCATCATCCGATGACTCCATACGGAGAGACAACTCACTGCCAGAATCGTCCTATGCCTCCTCTCCCTCAGATGCAGAGTCAGTCTCTGAACCAATATCAGAGGAAGACTCAAACAGCAAACCAACAACCTGCTGAGCAGTAATCCTGCGGCTAGCCATTATACTTACTAAGATAGAAGACTGCACAAACAAGTCAACAACAACCAACAATGTGCAAACCAAGTAAGTAAAGAAATGTGTACCTTTATCACAAAGATCAATGTACTCAAAAACTATACAATCCAATTACAAGAGACAGCTGCACTCACCAGAAACCAACTCTGCAGTGACACAGCAAAAACCAACGATATCAAACTAGAAAGAAGGAAAAAAAACAAATTACTCACAAGACAACAAAATACACATCGAGCACCAATGCAAAAAGTTTTTGACACTCAAAAACAAACATACTGCTATTATTACACCATTTGCTAAACAAAATTCATGCAGAGAAATCAAACACATTTACATTGTACAAAAAAGAGTCTCTTACCAAACTACACAAACAGCAGAACCACCAGTAACTCGGCAAACTGAAAAGAGCAAAAGCCTTCACCTAGAACAAAAAAGTAAAAAAAAAAAACATTACTATTGCAATTCTCAAAAAATATAACAATAAACATTATAACATGCTATGTTACTACCCAAATGGTCAATCGGGTTATGTGCCAGGTGGGGCAGAAAACAGCAGGAAAAAAAAAGGCTACTCTGTCCCGGGGCGGGTGGGCCAAATACATATTATAAAAATTGCCCCCTGGAAGCGACACTTGCCAAAGGGGTCACTTCCATTTTTCTTTACACTAATTCCCTGGTGTCTAGTGGCCTTTTCTGCCCCCCCTGCGGACGGACCGAAAGTCGACCGATCTGCCCCCAGGGGGAGCAGAAAAGTCTTCCAGAAAATTATGCCCCCAAGGAAGCGACCCTTGCCCAAGGGGTCGCTTCCCAAATGAACAAAACGACATCCCTGGTGTCTAGTGGGCTTAAACGGACCGAAAGTGGACCGATCTGCCCCCAGGGGGGGCAGAAAAGACTGTGCAATAATTATTCCCCAAGGGAAGCGACCCTTGCCCAAGGGGTCGCTTCCCATATCAATAAAACCACATCCCTGGTGTCTAGTGGGCTTTTCTGCCCCCCCCCCCCCTGGGGGCAGAAACAGACCGAAAGTGGACCGATCTGCCCCCGGGGGGCAGAAAAGTCTGTGCAAATATTATCCACCCAGGGAAGCGACCCTTGCCCAAGGGGTCGCTTCCCATATAAATAAAAACACGTCCCTGGTGTCTAGTGGGCTTTTCTGCCCCCCCCCCCCTGGGGGCAGAAACAGACCGAAAGTGGACCGATCTGCCCCCGGGGGGCAGAAAAGTCTGTGCAAATATTATCCACCCAGGGAAGCGACCCTTGCCCAAGGGGTCGCTTCCCATATAAATAAAAACACATCCCTGGTGTCTAGTGGGCTTTTCTGCCCCCCCTGGGGGCAGAAACGGACCGAACGTGGACCGATCTGCCCCCGGGGGGGGCAGAAAAGTCTGTGTAAATATTAGCCACCCACGGAAGCGACCCTTACCCAAGGGGTCGCTTCCCAAATCACCAAAAGGACATCCCTGGTGTCTAGTGGGGCATCCCTGCTCCACGATCGCGACGCTGTGCGCGATCGTGGGACAGGAATGCCCAGCATTGAGACATCAGGGGAGAGGAAATACTCTTTCCTCTCCCCCGATGCCTCAAGGCCTTTGAATTCCGCCCCCACCCGCCATACCGCAGCAAAATACTCACCCTCCCCGTTGGACGCGCTGGAAGAAATGAATTCCAGCGCGTCCAACGCTTCCCGATGACGCCGGCGCGCGCTGTGCGCGCTGACGTCATCAGGAAGCGTGGGGGGGGCTCGGAGGTTGCAGTGGGAACTCTTCCGCTGCCATCCCCCTCTGTGGGGGCACAATCGATGCTCCAGGGGGGGAGCGCCAGCGCTTCCCCCAGGGGCTGTGCTCATGACGGAGCGGTTCCGTCATGAGCACAGCTCAACCGATGCTCATGACGGAACCGCTCCGTCATGAGCATCGAAGGGGTTAAATCTATTATTCGATTTTTTTTAGGGTGCGCGCACGGTGCACGCACCCAATGATTTTTATAAAAAAAATAATGGTTTTTTTCACCCTTTGTGATCCTTCAGGGACTCCCTGACAAAGACTAGGGAGTCAGGAAGTCTCTACCATGCCCCCTTTCCATGTTCTCCACCTTTGTTTTAAATTTAAACACATTTTTAATTATTTTTTTTAATTGCAAGTAAAATGGATTACATTTCCTAAATTTTCTTTCAAGATCTGAAAAAAAGAACAAAAGTATTAATATTCAACAATACATTTTCTTAAGCAGTACATGTTTTTCATATTTAACAAAGCAATTTTTTGCCCTTTTTTTGCTGTTTTCAGAATGTATTGAATTTCACTGAAAATAGTGATATCAATTGCTTTCATCATTTAACAGCGGGCAAAAAAAAAAAAAACAATCTGAAAGATTGTTTCAAAAAAGCCCTGAATCTCTTCTCACTAAAACAGACCTTGATAGATATGTCACAAATATATTAAAAATACCTTCTAAGAACAGTAACTATTTGCAATAAATAACGTCTATAAATCTTGCTGCTTAAGCACGTACACCAAAATAAAATCTGTCAAACAAGTCCACAATTGTTACCTTTACCTTTCCTTGAGGCCAAATGGTAATTTTAAAATCCTTTGTATGTGAAATATCCAATGTTAATCCTATAAAATTGAAATAATGGTTTCTTCAGATGCTGGAATTTGTATCTAAAATTTTGGTTTTAGAAAAATTAAGTAACAATTTGGTAAATCATAAGGCAAACGTTGCTTGAAAATCAATTGAGAATCATTACACAGTGTCCATCCTTTTTCACATTTAAGATAAACTGTGTAATGACCAGAAGTTATAGAAGGTCCATCATGAAAAATAATTGCAACTGCAACAAAAGTTTTACCTGATATTGATAATTGATTTCCTACAAACTTCTTTAGTAAAGTTTCCATTTTAGTTCCATCTGCTCTACAACGTTGCATCATTAAAATTACATACTGTCCATATTTATGTAAAAATAACGTTGATAACATGTCTGATTTACATTGAGAACATTCCATGTTGTGATTTGCATCTTTAACTAATTTACTAAAAGTCACTGTTTTACTCTCTGGTAATGTTAAATATATGAACCTTTCAGAATCAACATTACTGCTGCATGTGTTCATACAGTTTTCACAACAATGTTCCCATTTATATGAGACACCTAATATATTTTCTATTTCTACCCCTTCATCTTCCAGTACCATAAGCATATACATCAGGAATTCCTGTGCATCTTGCTGGACATCTTGTGTAAACTGTGTACATCCAGAACATTCATCTAAAAGATTTCTATCATCAGAAGCACTTTCTATTTTAGTTTTATCATTACTCAGCTTCTCATAAAGGAGACTCAGCAGAGAACAGAATCTTTTTTCATGATTTAGTATTATTTGCTCTTGCAAAATTTGAAGATAAAATACAACATTGAGCACTACTTTTGCGTAGCAGTTGACACCAGAGCTATTTTCAAAATGACAACCAACAACCTCTTCAACACTGTCCTTTTTCTTTTTGCTTGCAGTCACATCACTCTCTTTTTGTATTCTCTTCTGTACATCCTCATTACAGATATTCTCAAATATCCTTTTCCGACAAACAACACGTTTTTCAAACACAGGATACTGACCTAAATGAGGAGCATAGCTTCTTCTTAATCTATTATACTCCTTTACACAGTTTGCATCAGCACTAACTTTTGAGTCATCAAAGTCTATCATGAATAAACCAGATATTGTTTTCACGCGTGACAAAGCAACATATGCCATACCTTCTTTAAACACAGTAGATCCAATGTTTACAAATGCACTATCTACAGTTAATCCTTGAGAATTGTGAATAGTTACAGCATATGCTAGAGAAAACAGAAACTGCTTCCTACGTACATGTAAGTCTTTCACAAGCAAGAAACGAACTGAACAACGACAAATGTCTTTAACCTCTTCAATCTGATCAAATTTTATTTTTAAAAATTCAATTCCAACTTTTTTCTGGTAATTAACAAAACCCACAACTTTACCCATAGCTCCGTTCACTAAACCTTTCTCTACATCCAAATTACGTCTTAAAATTACTCGACAGTTCATACATACATAAAGATTCTTTTCTAAACCGGCTGTTTTCGAGATGTTTTTCTCTAGAGAATCCAATTTACTTGTCAATTTGTTTGTCAATATAATAGTTATTCCTTCATGTTGTATTTTATCCACAGCTTCCAGTTTGACAATCTCTTCATTTTCCAATTTCAAAAGTTCTTGATTGAATATAGAGAATTCATGTAGTGTTGGCATTAAGCAGATTACAGTATTTTTTCCAGCAATGTTCTTGTATATTTTCTCTGGAACTATTTGTTCTGTTGGAAACACATTACATAGCAATCGACTCTGTAAAGCTTTTCTGCCATGTTCTGTGAGTAGTCCAATTCTGATATCTTTGAGAATACTTGCATAATCCTCATCATTGGCTTGCCGCATATTGGTAATGAGTTCTTTATACTCAAAGTATGTCCAAATATTCACATTACCTATACTTCCTAATGACTTTTTCGTGTCTTCATGTGTAAGGGTTTGAAATTCTGGTTGTCCTTTAACTGGAGTGAGCTGCAGAAGATCCCCAAAAACTATAACATGTTTTCCTCCAAATAGCACATCATAGTTTGTCTTTAGAATTTGCTGCATTCTTAAATGCACAAAGGCAAGCATTAAGTTTGATACCATGCTTACCTCATCAATGATGAGAACTTTCGTTTTTTTCAATACTCTTGCAACTTCAAAACATGCTTCTCCTGTTAGCTTGTGGTATTGTATTTTGTTCTCGTGCTCTACTGGTAACATTAGCAAATGATGGAGGGTAATTCCTTTTATGTTATATGCTGCTAACCCAGTTGGAGCAGTAACAACACAAGACAAAGTTGAATCTGTTTTTTGCTGTAGGTAGCTTCTAATTACTTTAATCAAGAAACTTTTTCCAGTTCCGGCTTGTCCACTCACATACATTCTGATTGGTTCAAACGATGTGCATGAGCACTCTTTATTTTCATGTAGTAATCCGTGATCAATTTTTTTTCTCACTTCCTCATAAATTTGTTGTTGTTCATCATTCAGTTGTTGTTCCATATTTGTTAAGTCTATTAAATCTTCCTGAGCTTGATTCATAGCTGTTTCGACTTCAGTCATGGCTATTGCAGCTTCATTTTCTACGATTGGTTGTCCTAGAGGATCTTGACTGAACGTCCCAGAACTTTGACTGTCTTGAGAACTGTCTCTAGCTACTTCAGCTGCAATTGTTGCTTCTTGTTCAATTTCTTCATTTAACATTTGAACATAATTTGTGAAAGTACTGCATTCTATGCTATCTTTGCAAGCATTAAAGGAATCTTCATAGCTCTGAAAATCTCCAAGTAGTTTGTCCTCTGAACGCCATGGTTTAAACAGCTGTAAAAGTGCCAAGTAGTAAAATTCCTTTTTGTCAGTAGTGTCGCAACTCAGCTTCCGGTGATTAATCAAACTTCCTTTTGTTTCTTTCACCAAACATCCTTCCTCACCAGTGACTTTATATTTTCCATTGTTGATGTCTTCTGTGGTATTCCGTTTATAAATGTAGTTCTGCAGCACTTCATATAGACACATGTTCTCAAGATGATGACTTCTTTGTGGGTAATATGTGTCCAACATGTTTGTTCTTAAAATGTCTGTACTTTCAGGTTCGTACTCTGCTAAATATTTAATTTCTCGAACAGATTTCAGTACCCGATTTCTCATTCCTGCAAGGCCTAAACTTACCCAAATTATTCTTCTGGATTTGGAGTACAGACTTGCAGATGATAACCTATCTGAGCATTCGTAGGATCCAATTTCTCGATGCGATAACATCTTTAAACTGAAACTGTATAGCTTTTTACTGACAGTCTTCTCGTGAGAAATCTCTTCCCACATTTCTTTCAATTCTGTTTTCTCAGATTTAGTGATGTAAGATGTGACATACTGAGCACCAGCAATAGAATTGTCAGCTACATACTGAATATCCATGTTAGCATTCCACATGGATAAAATGACTGGGTTGTAGTCATTTATATATTTTGACTCTTCTTTTCTTCTTAGGTTGTAGGTATTCTTAGGCAATTTTCTGGTAATAGTATGTCGCACAGCTGCCATAAAACTGTTTACTCTTCCTTTTGAAAGAACAGGTCGTGGAAATCCAAATCGACATTTTGTGTAGAATTTATCTTTACTCTTGTACTTTCGTCGACAGTATTTTCCACACCGATGTCTTTGGAAACGTAAAACTTGCTCTTTTAAGTTTTTTTCTTCTGTGCTTTTAGGTATAGCACATGTTGCATATTGTTAGACGGACCGGGAGGGTCGGCCGAGGACAAGGGGAGAGGTCTCCGGGGAGAGCCGTCTCCAGCGATCGTACAGACAAATAACTTCCCCCCCACAGACAGATACCACACAAGGATAAGATTTAGCGTTCTTTATATGCACTTCTTAAGGTACGATGAAATGGTACAAGGAGGTCTGGACTCAGGGGTCCCCTCGATTAAGTCTCTCAAGATAGGAAAAGGGGTAGCGGGACAGTCTGTTTACCAGTCTGGTAGTTCGGATGATATGGTGATTAGCTCACAATCCTCGAGCTTGGTGGTTTAGCTGGTACGGGCCGCGGCAGCGCCAGCAGGTCCCGGTGGAGATGGTCGATACACGGTCCGCGGCAGCGCCAGCAGGTCCCGGTGAAGATGGTCGAGGTACGGTCCGCGGCAGCGCCAGCAGGTCCCGGTGAAGGTGGTCGTTACAACGGTCCGCGGCAGCGCCAGCAGGTCCCGACGAGGATGGATGTTGCAGAAGGCCGCGGCAGCGCCAGCAGGCAGGACGATAGTTCGCAAGATAGGGCTACGGCAGCGCCAGTAGTCCGTCAAGGCTGAGTTCTCTCGGTGTCTCTCGACTCCAGGATACAACTGCCTCCCTGCTCCGGAGCTGCCCCAGTTATAGGGCAGGCGCCCTTTGATGTCCGGACCCTCGCACTTGGAGGTCGGAGGGTCCGGGATGAAGGTGTCCAGACACCCAGCAGGGGGTGGAGCCAGTGCCTGGGGGAGCTGGAGGCGATCGGCACCTGGCGGGGGAGAGTCCTTGGCGCTTCGTTCTCCCATTGACCTGCCAAGTGGCCCGCTCACCTCCTGGGTGGATGGTGGTGCCGGGATGTCGGGGCCGGCCAGGCCCAGGGTTAGGGTCGGATGGAGGCCACGCGGCCTCGTGGCGCAGGGCCCAAGATGCCGGCTTGACCCGGCCGGGGGAGCCGGTGGTGGCTTGGGTCCGTGATACATGGAGGTCCGAGGGCAGGAATTCCGTCGGGAGACGGGGTGCGGGTGATTCTCGTGGGTCACGCCTGGTGGGCCTGGGCTGGGGCCCTGTCATGCGGGGAGGGAGCCAGCCCTTCGTGTGGCCTGTCCAACACATATTCTTCAATGAAAGATAAAACTGCATCATCAGAATCTGTTCCAAATTTTGGGGCATCCTTGATCCACAACAGCATATGAATATGAGGAGCACCTCTTGCCTGGTACTCTTTTCTCCAAAAGAAATCCACAACTTCTCCAAGAGGTGGATTTTTTTTATTGCAGATGAAGGACATCATAGCCTCAAATCTATGATTGAAATATCTGCAAACATTAACCGGATCCAATGAGCACAATTCTCCTGCTGTCTTGTATTGGATGTTTTCAGTATTTGAATTTGCCTCTCGAAGAAAATCCAGTAAATCATCCTAAGCGTACTCAGCACAGCTTAGGGTAAGGAACCATGTAGGAGTTCCTAAATCCCGTAACATACATTTCAATTCTCCATGGCGTCGGTACCAATATTCATTAGTTCCTCGCTGACAAGCCATCAAATTTATCAATTGAGATTCCAAATGATCATCTCGCTGTTGCACTTTGTTCATAAAATCCTTTGCAGACACATTATGTAGATGTACTCCAGTTTTTAAAATGTGATTTACTGCATAAGATAGTGCAGACAAGTCACTTTCAAATAAAAGATGGAACAAATATGGAATACTTTGACGAAATCTTGGATCTTCTGCATATAACCTTGTAGTGCGATACTCAGAAGCAGGAATCTGTACTGGACGTTCATCATATCGTCCACCTTTTCCTGTAGGAAACAGCTGGGGATAACAACGAGCTTCCAAGCTCTCCTCCCATACACTCACGGGAGTTCCTTGTGCTTTTTTCATCTGAAACAGATCAAAAGTGTTTCCCATAACTTCTTTAGAATGAAGAGGATGTATGCTGAAATGTTCATAAATTTCTTCTTCTTTTGACTTATCCACTTTTTCAATTTGCCCAGCTGGTATTCCTGAGTCTGCTAGTAAAACTTCTTCATCTTCATCCATATAAATTGTTTCATACCATTTATTATTTCTATTCAAATATAAATTTGCTCTTTGTACTTTTCGTACATCTACCAGCTCCTGCCAAATTCTCTTATTCTTTGTTGGTACTCCATTAACCAGAATAACTAATGGTTCAGTTTCCAACCTATCTGCATCAATTGTTTCCATATTTTTTTTCAAATCCAATGGCAAATAGACAACTCTTCCTTTTAAACCTCTTTGTAAATCCGAAGGAGGTAATTTACCCGTTTTTGGCTCCATACGCACTATGGTCTGAAACGGATGGACACATTGAATGAGTATAGACTCATACGTATTTAAATCAGAACGTTCTGCAGGAATATCAACCAATTCTAAATTATTATGTACAGCTCTGGCTGGCATTCTATTTTCTTCTAACTTGTTATAACAGTATTTACAAATACGCTGATCTTCACCCAAATCAAAACTATTTTCCAGAAATATATATGTTGCAAAATCCTTCCACTTATAATTATCTTCATTTTCACTTTTTTTATACAGATCAACATTTCTTGTTTGAATTTTATAATGGCTTCTCCGGCAACAAATACAAGTAATATTTGGTCTTTCATTAGAGATGATAGCAAATTTTGTCATTTCATCTTCAAAATTTTTACTAACATTCTCTTCCACATTTTCCTCAATAACTGTGTCATTTCCTGAACTTTCTTGCTCTGGACCAAAGTAACAAAACTGAATATCATCAGTAACCTTCACTACATCTGATACAGATCCACGGAACAGAGCACTATTCAACTCATTTAACTTTAGTGCTGGACTTTTAGCAAAATACAATGTTCTCACAAACTTTCTCATTTCAGTATGATGAACAGCCAGCATCCTAAAATGGTGAAAAACACTTTGGCAAACTTTCCTAGATAGACAAGCAAGAGAATGTCCTTGCAAACCAGTATTCTCTCTCACTCTGCATGTGTCTAGTCTTTGAAGCACCTTAATCTTCTGTTTAACACTCTTTTTACTATATTCTCTTAGGAAGTCACGTAATTTATCAATAGATTCCTGTCGCACAGTGCAAATACTACTACAATTCCAAGTGTACACTGGGGCTTTAGGACGTCTCCCCATAGCCCCACCAGCTAACACTCCTTCCTCATTTCTTGGAACCATTTTCTCCTTTTCCATTACATAACCATCTTTAAGTTCATAAGCTCGACCATTGGTGTCAACTGCATGCAACAAACTATTACTTTGAAGATAACTCTCTTCATTAAAAAGTGGCTCAGTACTTGAACTATGCTTCCATTCTCCTAAGAACACTTTACAAAAGTAATTTTTTTTCTAATCTACGCATCCTGTTCAAAATTAAAATGAAGTTTTCGTTTTATTTCCAAAGCCTTAGCAACAATTGTTTCAATATATTTCTTTTTTTTATAAAATTTGTTTTTCTTCTTATATTTTTTCACATCCTTTAGCAAATTTAACATCACTCTTCTCTGAAACAGTTTTCTACGAATGTTTTTAAAATCTATTTTTCGTGTTAAGTCACTCTTTCTTACTTCTGATTCAACATTGGCTTTTCGTATTTTCTGTCGACTCTGTTGTTGTTTTGTACTTGAAACGCTATTTGCATTTTTTCTTTGTTTGAAGATATTTTTAAAAAAATCCTTAGTCTGCTTACCAGAAGACTTTTTCTTTTTTCCAACATGAGGTTCTTCAACTATTTTTTTTGGTCCAGTTTTCTTCAAATATAGATGTTGTTGCTGTTCTGTTCTCTTTCTTGACTTTATAGGCATCTATAATTAATTTCACTGTTGTTCAGCAATACCTGAAAGAAACTAAAAAAAAAATACCTTTATGTAATTTTAATACATTACGATTCTTTTTTGGAGCTTTTCAAATCCTATCATATGACCTGTCCCTTTCCTACAACTGCAAGTCTGACACAACAAGAGCAACATGTATTAAATCTCTAACATCAATTCCTGTGTGCACACAGACTCATGGTGTGATTCTAGGCAAAAAACAATTTTGGTTTGGCAATTTCAAAGCACATTTACTAATGTGGAAGAGTAAGTGATAATTACTATGGCAGTCTGACACATTTTCCTTATATTTTAGAGAGGCAGAAAAGAGTACATGTCCTAACAGCTACTTGAGACCATCAGCATGTGTTACAGGGTGAGTGATTAGAGTAGAGCAAAGGAAATGAGCCTTGGGGACGTTGAATGTGTTAGCATTACACACTGCTATCTGAAAAATCACACAGAGCTGAATAGTAAGCATGAGAGTGCAGGAGAAGCACCTGTCTGTGTGCTAAGAGCGTGCTTCTGGAGACCGTGTTTTGTCAGATGCAACACAGATCTGCATGTCCGCTTGCATAACTGCATGAAGACTGCAGACATGTATGTAAGACTACATGTGTGGTAAAGGTTAATTGGACTTTTGAACATGTGAAAACTACCTCACCCATTGCGGGAGTGGAAGGAAAATGTACCATGTGAAGTACTGGGTATTTTAGACCCAGCGGTGCAGGGGCACACACCCTATGACTTCGGGGTTTCACCCTGTTCCGGACCTACAGAAACACAGAGTCTTCTGGGTGAAGTCAAAGAATCGTTTATTGGCTGCAGACCAATGACAGGTATCCTAGAAGTACAACAGCGTGTATGTTCTCAGGAGACTGCTGAAAATCATAGGAACGGACTTCTCCTTAAGTACAAAATATCATGCTCCAGGCATACATTCCTTGGTTTACGATATGGTCATATAAAGGCATACATTACAAACGAAAAAGCAGAGTCATGATGACCATCCCACATTCCAGTTCGGCCAGCCCACAATGATTTACACAGGAAGGTTCAGATCCCATGTTTGAAGTAAATAGACCCCCCAATAAATATGAGCATCTCCTGTTTTGGGAAACAAGTCATAAAGCAAGAACAAGCAGGTGTGGAAGAGATTAGCCGGGGGATTGTGTAGAATGAAAGGGTTTTATGACGGGTCAAGCCCTGATACGAATCACAGGTGGAAGGAGGAAGGGGAGCTCGTGAGACCGGTTTGACCCGGGGCAGCAGAGCCAGCTGCCCAGGTCACAGAGAAGTCAGAGGGAAAGCCCGTGTACTGTGAGGCCCGTATTAACTCCATCATAGCCTATGTGAGGGCAATGACAAGATGGCCACTGCTTCCAAAATGGAACCCGCGTAGTTGAGCAGAATACGTGTACACAGTGCATTCGTAGCTAGAACGGCACATAAAGCACTCGTACGTGCCGCATTTACCATTTGCGGTTCGCTAATACCAAAATAGACAGAGGTAGGGCCCTGTCCCCTACGCGGTTCCGAATACCAAAGTACGACAGACCCTCCTTTTGCCCTTACATAGGCAATCACTATACTCATCTTAATCCGAGTCTAGGTCAATGTTCACGAAGTCATGGAGATGTTGCTGTAGCATCATCCTATTACTTAGCTCGTCCCTCGATACAGGTTTCCTTACACATAAGGTAGCACAGAGGCCACATATTGCAGGAGCACACTGTATGCATAGACAGAACAGGAAAAGAATGGCTAAGATCATTCCAATGACCATCAGAACTTTCCAACCCCAGGCAGATATCAATTCCCAGAACCATCCCATCAGTGACCAATCTCCCTTATCCACGTGTATGGCTTCAGATATTTTATGGAGTTTGGAGATGGCTTGATACACTGTTGGAGCATTATCTGGTATGAAAATGCAGCAACTGGATTGGATGACCTTGCATACCCCACCGCGGTCTGCAAGAATAACGTCTAGGACCATGCGGTTCTGCAAAGTCATAAGGCGATCCGCTTGGAGCTCAGCTGTCAAATTACTAAGGGCACCAGCCGTTACATTGACGGTGGATTCAACCACACGAGTCAGCTGTCTCAGGTTCCTACTATTGACCATAGGTCCCCAAAACGGCAGGAAACCCAGGAAAAAGTCTCCTGCTTCCTGACCGGCAGTGTCCTCCTTACTAATCACACCTCTCACAACTCTGGTCTTGTGATAGTCAGAGGCAGCAGTAAATGTCGGCGGTAGCAAGTTCGCAATATAACATGTGCCCGAGAAATCAGGGGGCAACCACGTATATGCTCGGTCATGACAGATGAAATATGTGCCCTTAGCAGCCAAAAACGCAGGGGAAAACTGTGACGGGAAAGTGTACGTTTCAGTACAGTCACTTCTTCCCAGTTGAGCCCTAGGGTTCTGACCATTACCCTGTAAGCAGAACCGACCCATGTGGGGTACGACCCAGATTGGAGATGAGATTTTTCGCTGTCTTTCACCCAGACTGATACTATACCCCGTCGCGTTCCATCCTACATAAGGTCTCAGCTCTTCTTTGGGAATGGACGAGTATGCATTAATATCCCTACTCATATCGGCAACTCCTTTCATCAAAGCCTTATTATTGGTGATGGGTCTGATGGAACGCGGTGGGCGAGGGGAGTATGTATCTAGGGCGTAGAGAAACATGGTTTGGAATGCCCATGACGATCCATTGTAACTGTACGGTAGCACCAGGTAGGGAATACCCTTGTTAGTGGTATGGGGCATTAACCCACAGACCCAGCAATTGGTCGTATTCATTACCAGTTGGTGCTGGTGCAAGAGTTGGATAAACGAGTTATTTACGAACTCTGATCGTCGGGTCTGTTCGTGCTCAGGCAAAGGGTGAAAAGAGTGAGAGGAGGCAGTAGAAAGAGATATAGGCTGTTGAGTGGGTGCAATGGGTTTTGGAGCAGAGAAAAACACACATCCTACAATAAACATCATGATACTACACAGTGTAACAAAGCACAAAAAGACAAAACATTTACTTTTTACAATTCTACACATCCTTGTTTGAGAGTTCATTTCCTCAATCGGTCTCTCCATCCTACAAAACTCCATCCTCTACTCGGGCCGCTCGCGGTGGATGAGTTTCTTCTGCTAAGGAGTACGCCTGTCAGTCCAGGGAAACGCCCTAGACCAACCAGAACCGTTGACCTAGCGTCTTCGGCCTGTACCCCAAAGTCTTGGCACCGCGACCCTGCGGCAGAACCCGGATGGTGGTTCGAAAAACAAAAATCAAGAAAGTCCTTCAGATGGGAGAGCAAAAAAAATGTCAAAAGGGAAATAATGAGGAAATCTTTATTTGTCCATGGGCCTAGGTCTCAAGTTATAGCGGAGACGGCCAGGTGCTGTTTGGTCTTGAAACAAAAGTTCAGGCTCAGTGGTGTCCAGTCGATTTGATGGCGGCACAGCTTCCTGCAGAATATTGTCACTCTCTTGGACTGAAGCTGTGTCTTTTAGGCGTGCGTCACTGAATGGTACAAAGCGAGGTACAATGTCTGTCTCTGAGTCGGCGATACCCTCGTTGACCCACTGGTCATATGGCAGAGGCAAGGGAACTACCTTGCAGTGAGTACCATGAATCCAGTGCTTCTTCCCTTTCACTCGCACTGCTGATCTTGTCGAAAGAAGAACAAGATGGGGGCCGATCCAGCGAGGTTCGTCGTTGCCCTTACGCTGGAAATTCCGGACCAGGACCCACGAACCAGGGTTGATGGGATGTCCAGGAGGTTCAGAGGCTTGGGGAAGAGTATCATGTACCTGTTGGTGCAAAACACGCAGTTTAACAGTCAAATCATACAGGTAATCGAGCAGTACTGGATGCTCAATCTCACTAAACTTCGTAGGCCTTGGCACACCCCATACGTTGGCCGGGCGGCCAAAGACTACTTCATAGGGACTAAGTCCCACTCGTGAGTGTATCGTCATTCTGGTGGACAAGAGTGCTAGAGGCAGAGCGTCAGGCCATTTAAGACCAGTGCTCGCCTGGATTTTGGCTAACTTGAGCTTTAAGGCTCCATTGTAGCGTTCAACTAGTCCAGCTGATTGGGGGTGATTTGCAGCGTGGAATTTCTGCCTTATGCCTAAACCTTCACATACATTCTTCATCACTTTACCCACAAACTCACTACCATTATCACACCATACCATTCTCGGCATCCCAAACCTGGGGAAAAACTCCTTCACAAGGGCTTTGGCTGTGGATAGGGCAGTGTTATCTTTCAGAGGATAAGCCTCTACCCATTTGGAAAAAGCACAAACAACCACCAATACATATTTCAGGTTGTTGCATCTTTCCATGTGAATAAAGTCCAGCTGCAAAACTTCGAATGGACATGATGGGGGTGCAAAGTGACCGGCCGGAGTTGGGGTTCCCCTACCAGGGTTGTACTTCAAGCATACTATGCAATTCTTGACCACACTCTCTGCACACTTGGGAATCCCAACATTCTGCCATACTGGAGCCAACAACTTACAGATACCTTTCGTACTGATATGTGCCATTCCATGTGCCATAGTAACCACTGGAAGCACATATGCATCAGGCAACAACCATCGTCTATGTTCTGTCAGGTCAATCCAACAACCATTCTCATCCAACTTACCCATACTCTCTCTCCACTTGCTTAACTCTTCTTCTGTAGCTTCAGACTGAAGCGACTTCACACTCTCTATTGTGTTCTCACACATTCCCACATCATTAACCCATCTTGCAGGGCCTGCAACATACATTCTAGTCTTCACATTCTGTGCTGTCTCTCTCGCGGTCTCATCAGCAAACGCATTCCCACGTCCAACATCATCTGTGACTTTCCTATGCGCACTGCATTTCATGATCGCAACTTGCAAAGGTAGGGTCAGTGACTCAAGGAGATCATTCACCAACTTGCCATTCTGAATTTTAGCTCCATGCGACGTCAGGAACCCACGCTCTTTCCACAGTCGCCCAAAATTATGAGCCACGCCAAAGGCGTACTGGCTATCTGTGTATATGTTCACTCTCATTCCTTCAGACAACACACATGCTCTCGTGAGGGCGATCAATTCTGCTGCTTGGGCCGAATTATGTGGCACTCGTGCAGTTTCCACGACCGTATGTAAAGTCGTGATAGCATATGCAGCAGTCGTGTCACCATTAGGGAGCTTGAAACATGACCCATCTACCCATAAAGTGCCATCACATTCAGTCAGGGGAGTATCTTTGAGATCTACTCTCCCTTTCGTCTCTTCTTCTGTCCTGAACAGACAGTCATGTTGCTCAATCTCATCTGAGTCTGCTGGAATCGGCAATAATGTGGCTGGATTCAGCGTATTGCATCTTTTTATGTGTATGTGATTCGCTAACAGTGTGAGTTCATACCCTGATAATCGCGCACTAGTCAAGTGTTGTGTCTTGGTTCTATTTAATAATGTGTCTACAGCGTGTGGAACCATGACAATCAATGTGTTGTCCATTACCAGACCAGCAGATTGTCGGATAGACATTGCTGCAGCAGCTGTCGCTCTCAGACAGCTTGGCAATGCCCTCGCTACAGGGTCCAAGGTGGATGAAAAATATGCGCATGGGCGCGGTCTGTCGCCAAAAGGCTGTGTTAACACTGACAACGCACATCCATCTTTCTCGTAAACATACAATGTAAAAGGCTTGCTATAGTCAGGAGTGCCCAACACAGGAGCTGAACATAATGCATTGCGTAATTCCACAAAACTTTTCTGACACTCTTCAGACCATGGGATAGGATTCGGTGTGTCTTTGCATGTTAATGCTAATAAAGGTTTTGCCAACAAAGAAAAACTAGGGATCCAATGCCTACAGTATGAGGTGATGCCCAAGAAAGCACGCACTTCTCTCTGTGTCTTTGGCACACTCAACTGTGCAATGGCTTGAATTCTTTCTGGGGTCAGTCTCCTTCCCTCCTTCGATAAGAGATGACCTAAGTAGGTCACTTCTTGTCGACAATATTGCAGCTTAGAGAGAGACACTTTGTGATGGTAAGCGGATAAATGGCGCAATAGTGACAATGTGGCTCCTTTACAGATCTTTTCAGTATCCGCAGCGATCAGTAAATCGTCCACGTACTGGATCAGGATAGCGCCACTAGGTAAAACAAGTGCATCAAGCTGCGCTTTCAAAGCTTGACTCTCGCAGTAGCCTTGGGGAGCGCGTTTGAAGCGGAAGCTTCGGCCTCCCAGACTAAAACCAAAAATGTCTCTGCTCTCTTCTGCAATTGGGATACTAAAGAAAGCATTCTTTAAATCGATCACTGAAAACCATGCAGCAGAGGCTGGAATCATCGTTAACAAGGCAGTTATATCAGGGACAACCGGAAACTGAGGCACAACAATCTTATTAACCTCTCTAAGATCAATCACAAATCTGTAAACAGGTGGCTGTGAAGGGTCCGTTCGTTTTAAGACAGGTAAAATCGGACTATTGCAAACGTTGCCTCTTGTCTCTTCAATCACACCCTTATTAATCAAGTCGCTGACAATGTCTAACAATGCTTTCTGGCCTTCATTAGAGATCTTGTACTGGGGAATACGTGGCAGTCTGACATTAGCCTTTAAAGTCACCACATATGGTGGTATTTCCAAGAGGCCCACATCATTGGGACCAGTAGCCCAAAGGGCATCCGGAAGGGATGACAATTCAGGTGGCATCGTGTTTTTAGACAAATACATTGGAGAAACCACTTGCTTGCCTAATGTAAGTTGTACTCCTGAAGGAGAACAATACAGTGTAGCGTGCAATCTTTTCAACAAATCTAATCCCAGCAAATTCTCACCACAACCTGTTGTCAGGATCAGGGGCGCTTTCAGCTCGCAAGGTCCAACGGAAAGTGACATGGGACTGGAAATCGGGTTCCTAACCGGGGCGCCAGAAAAACCTACTGAAACATTTATATCGCCAGACAAAGGTGCGCCAGGGAGTTTGGAATGCATGATTGAACTCTTTGCAGCACCAGTGTCTAGCAGAAAAGGCTCCGTTACATTTGCTGTAGTCACCTCAACATACGGTCCACTCTGATCCACTGGCACTGAAACAACTCCCTCTCTCTGTCTATGGCTATCCTAGTAATCATTATTCTCTGCATCACCATCTTCTGCATAATAATCATTATTGTAATACTGAGCCGTATTACTAGTCGCATTAGCTTGCTGATCAAAACTATTAATGGCGCTTTGGGGCGGAAGAGGACGCGCATTTTGGGGAACACTCCCACGCCCTCTGCCTCTAGGAGCTTGCTGACCACCTCTACCTCTTGCGCCATACATATTACCGTTCCGTTGCATTAATTTAGGACAACTATATTTAATATGACCTTCCTCTTTGCAGTATGAACATTGGTTGGGACCTACAGGGACACGTGGTTGATAATACCCATTAATTTGCTGATTAGTCTGAAATTGTTGGGGTTGGTGATAGACACCTTGGGGTTGTCTATAATTATTACCGCCGCCACGTGGTGGATAGGCCTGCTGTAAAAGGACCTTTGTCTTTAGTTCCTTCGTTTTCTTCTCCGTTCTATCTTTCTCGTCTTTATCTCTGTTCTCATAATACTGTGCAGTAGCCAGTATTTGCGCTGAAGAAGAAACAGCCCAAGAACTCTCTGAATCTTTCAACTTTTTACACAGGTCAGGGAGTAAATTCTGCACAAACTTATCCACAAACAACCGTTGGCCACCCTCAGTACTCATATCTTGCCCACTGTGGTCAATAAACGTTTCCTCAAACCTAGTAAAGAAGTCTGACACTGTCTCATCTTTCTTTTGCTTACATGCAGATAACTTGTCCCAATTTACGCGCATCGCAGGCATTATTGTCTTCATATACGTGATGATTCTACCAGGCAATTCAGCTACTAAAGGTTCTGGTTTCGCACCACCCGTTTGTCTAGCATCAGCAGCAACAATGTTAGCCCAGGTATCCCCTAGTTCTGCATTGTGATCTACATTACGAATTGATCCCCATAGAGGCTGTGGAACAACATTACCAAACAACATGTCTATGTCGGCCAGATTCATAATGCATGACCCTGCCGTCTGTGACAACTCTTTATAATAACCTGCTGGGTTTTTACGGGGATCAGGCAAGGACTGCTTAAGTGCTAACACCTCAGAGCGCTTCCATGGAACATGCACCCAAACACGTTGGAAATGCGCTGGCACAGCGGGGTTATTGCCGACAGCTGCAACTGCTTCTTTCCATACCGGGGGAACTTCTCTCATAGGGTATTGTCGCGCTTTTGCCTTTTTCCCCACAAGGACCTCTTGTTCAAACAATGACTGTTGGCAATCGTCATTCCTTAAGGACAATACAACCGCAACTGCTTTATCTACTTCGCGGTCCACAATTATACCAGTTCCAAAATCGAACCTCACTCTACACAATTCCTGCGGGTTCGGATTTCTACCACTCTCCTCCAATTCTTCACAGAGAAATTCGCACATTTTCTCGAATACATATCTCTGTTTCGGGGCATCCCATTGATGGAAAGTGTTAACAACCGATTCCACATCATACAGTGAAGGAAAAACGATCCATCTACGCGCCATGTGATCTATTACCTTTTTCTCATCGGGGTTAGGCAATTGGCTGCGCAACTGCTTACGCTGTACACCAGGAGTTGCACCAGATGACCCAAAGAGAGGCGACATTAATGTAGTAACCACATTAGCTAAACGCTGTCGCGCTGAAGGAGAAGCTGAGGCGAGAACAGGGGGAAAAACAGAGGGAAGAAAAGAGGATGTAGAGACAGGTACTGGAGTGGTAGAAGGAAGAGTGTTAGGGGAGGCAGTTACTGGATTAAGCAAAGTCGCAGGAAGTGCGGGGGTAGTTGGAAGCACTACCGGAGGCGCTTGAGAAGACTGCGCTACAGGAATAGGAACTGGTTGCAAAGCAACTGGCGGTTGCGGCAAGGCTTGCAGTATATGCACTGGAGGTGGCATATTTACAAGCTGGGGTGGCGCCGTGGCAGTTTGAGCATACGGGGGTGGCGAACTCAACAAATGCGACATTAAGGGATCTTTCTCCTTTTCTTCTGACTCATCCTGCTTAGAATGTGGCACAGCTGGGTAACATTTGTCAATCCCTAACTTACGCTGCCTGTGCAATTGCTCATTCATTTGCTCCTCTTCATTATCTTTAAATTGTACAGCTGCTTGCATTACTGACATACCTCTCTCTCTCTTATTCTTTTTCGCTAGCTTAATTTCCTTCTGTTTGGCTTCCTTTCGCCATAAGCGGAAAGAGTCAAACATCGCCGGCCGGGCTTTCTTCTTAAACAATTTAATTTCCAGGTTATCTAAAATATCGGTATCAAAACTACCATTTTGGGGCCATTTTAAAACACCGTCTTTCCTGGTGTAGTGGATCCACACTTCGTTATATGCAATGGGGCCTACGCCATGTTTCACATAGAGCTCATAAGTTGGAGTTCCAACCGGAGGAACCGGACATGATTCTTCCAGCTGGAAATCTTTTCCACAACCCAAACAGAATAATCTACCAAATAGTCCAGAACCAGGCATCTTCGCTCACTAGTCTAGATCCAAACGTCAAAGGATTATCGATTACGATATTCTCGTGAATACACGAGTCCTCTGGCTTTGGGGTTTGCAAACACCAAATCACCAATTACCAAATCAAATCAAACGATCCCGAGGGATACCAAAACAAATGGGAGACGCTCCACTTATACTTAACTGAATATTGCTGATCGATGACGTCACCAGAAGACTCTCTCGATTGTTTCGCTCTCTCAAACTCGTCAAGGGTCCAAAATAGGTCGATTAATCAGGGCAGCAGTCCTTCGTAGCCGTCGGGACGCGGAGAACCTCGCAGAAAAGACTTTCGGACCACGTCGACATGCAGGGGTCGATGAAGTGGCGGCCTTCCTCCGGAATTTCCACACGAAGCTCCTCACGAACCTCTGGCTTGGACTGGTACCGCTGAAATCGGCCCAACGTTGGGCGCCAAATTGAAGTACTGGGTATTTTAGACCCAGCGGTGCAGGGGCACACACCCTATGACTTCGGGGTTTCACCCTGTTCCGGACCTACAGAAACACAGAGTCTTCTGGGTGAAGTCAAAGAATCGTTTATTGGCTGCAGACCAATGACAGGTATCCTAGAAGTACAACAGGGTGTATGTTCTCAGGAGACTGCTGAAAATCATAGGAACGGACTTCTCCTTAAGTACAAAATATCATGCTCCAGGCATACATTCCTTGGTTTACGATATGGTCATATAAAGGCATACATTACAAACGAAAAAGCAGAGTCATGATGACCATCCCACATTCCAGTTCGGCCAGCCCACAATGATTTACACAGGAAGGTTCAGATCCCATGTTTGAAGTAAATAGACCCCCCAATAAATATGAGCATCTCCTGTTTTGGGAAACAAGTCATAAAGCAAGAACAAGCAGGTGTGGAAGAGATTAGCCGGGGGATTGTGTAGAATGAAAGGGTTTTATGACGGGTCAAGCCCTGATACGAATCACAGGTGGAAGGAGGAAGGGGAGCTCGTGAGACCGGTTTGACCCGGGGCAGCAGAGCCAGCTGCCCAGGTCACAGAGAAGTCAGAGGGAAAGCCCGTGTACTGTGAGGCCCGTATTAACTCCATCATAGCCTATGTGAGGGCAATGACAAGATGGCCACTGCTTCCAAAATGGAACCCGCGTAGTTGAGCAGAATACGTGTACACAGTGCATTCGTAGCTAGAACGGCACATAAAGCACTCGTACGTGCCGCATTTACCATTTGCGGTTCGCTAATACCAAAATAGACAGAGGTAGGGCCCTGTCCCCTACGCGGTTCCGAATACCAAAGTACGACACATGCTAATTTCAAATGTGTTAGCTTTTGCCTCTCATTTGTGAGAAAGTGATTTCTGGTAAATGCTAACCATCACAGTTCTTGAAAACAAGCTGCCCCTTTCCTGCGAGTGCAAGTCTAACAGAGCAAGAGCAACACGAATTAAATCTCTGTGAAAAATTCCTGTGTACAGACAGACTCATGGTGTGATTCTAGGCACAAAACAGTATTTTTGGGTGATACCAGGACACCTTAACTTATGGTGAAGACATACTCCATAATATCTTTCAAGTTCAAGGTACTTAAATATCTTCCTTAACATAAAATGTAAAACACAACTTTTAAAGTGGTAGGAAAATGTACCATGCTATTTTCAAATGTATTTGCATTTGCCTCTCATTTGTGAGAAAGTGATTTCTGCTGAATGCTAACCATCACAGTTCTTGAAAACAAGCTGCCCCTTTCCTGCGAGTGCAAGGCTAACAGAGCAAGAGCAACACAAATTAAATCTCTGAGAAGAATTCCTGTGTGCAGACAGACTCATGGTGTGATTCTAGACACAAAGCATTATTTCTGGGTGATACCAGTACACCTTAACTTATGGTGAAGACATACTCCATAATATCTTTCAAGTTCAAGGCACTTAAATATCTTCCTTAACATAAAATGTAAAACACAACTTTTAAAGTGGTAGGAAAATGTACCATGCTAATTTCAAATGTGTTAGCATTTGCCTCTCATTTGTGAGAAAGTGATTTCTGCTGAATGCTAACCATCACAGTTCTTGAAAACAAGCTGCCCCTTTCCTGCGAGTGCAAGGCTAACAGAGCAAGAGCAACTCAAATTAAATCTCTGAGAAGAATTCCTGTGTGCAGACAGACTCATGGTGTGATTCTAGACACAAAGCATTATTTCTGGGTGATACCAGTACACCGTAACTTATGGTGAAGACATACTCCATAATATCTTTCAAGTTCAAGGCACTTAAATATCTTCCTTAACATAAAATGTAAAACACAACTTTTAAAGTGGTAGGAAAATGTACCATGCTAATTTCAAATGTGTTAGCATTTGCCTCTCATTTGTGAGAAAGTGATTTCTGCTGAATGCTAACCATCACAGTTCTTGAAAACAAGCTGCCCCTTTCCTGCGAGTGCAAGTCTAACAGAGCAAGAGAAACACAAATTAAATCTCTGTGAAAAATTCCTGTGTACAGACAGACTCATGGTGTGATTCTAGGCACAAAACAGTATTTCTGGGTGATACCAGTACACCTTAACTTATGGTGAAGACATACTCCATAATATCTTTCAAGTTCAAGGCACTTAAATATCTTCCTTAACATAAAATGTAAAACACAACTTTTAAAGTGGAAGGAAAATGTACCATGCTATTTTCAAATGTGTTAGCATTTGCCTCTCATTTGTGAGAAAGTGATTTCTGCTGAATGCTAACCATCACAGTTCTTGAAAACAAGCTGCCCCTTTCCTGCGAGTGCAAGTCTAACAGAGCAAGAGCAACACAAATTAAATCTCTGTGAAAAATTCCTGTGTACAGAAAGACTCATGGTGTGATTCTAGGCAGAAAACAGTATTTCTGGGTGATACCAGTACACCTTAACTTATGGTGAAGACATACTCCATAATATCTTTCAAGTTCAAGGCACTTAAATATCTTCCTTAACATAAAATGTAAAACACAACTTTTAAAGTGGTAGGAAAATGTACCATGCTAATTTCAAATGTGTTAGCATTTGCCTCTCATTTGTGAGAAAGTGATTTCTGCTGAATGCTAACCATCACAGTTCTTGAAAACAAGCTGCCCCTTTCCTGCGAGTGCAAGGCTAACAGAGCAAGAGCAACACAAATTAAATCTCTGTGAAAAATTCCTGTGTACAGACAGACTCATGGTGTGATTCTAGACACAAAGCATTATTTCTGGGTGATACCAGTACACCTTAACTTATGGTGAAGACATACTCCATAATATCTTTCAAGTTCAAGGCACTTAAATATCTTCCTTAACATAAAATGTAAAACACAACTTTTAAAGTGGTAGGAAAATGTACCATGCTAATTTCAAATGTGTTAGCATTTGCCTCTCATTTGTGAGAAAGTGATTTCTGCTGAATGCTAACCATCACAGTTCTTGAAAACAAGCTGCCCCTTTCCTGCGAGTGCAAGGCTAACAGAGCAAGAGCAACTCAAATTAAATCTCTGAGAAGAATTCCTGTGTGCAGACAGACTCATGGTGTGATTCTAGACACAAAGCATTATTTCTGGGTGATACCAGTACACCGTAACTTATGGTGAAGACATACTCCATAATATCTTTCAAGTTCAAGGCACTTAAATATCTTCCTTAACATAAAATGTAAAACACAACTTTTAAAGTGGTAGGAAAATGTACCATGCTAATTTCAAATGTGTTAGCATTTGCCTCTCATTTGTGAGAAAGTGATTTCTGCTGAATGCTAACCATCACAGTTCTTGAAAACAAGCTGCCCCTTTCCTGCGAGTGCAAGTCTAACAGAGCAAGAGAAACACAAATTAAATCTCTGTGAAAAATTCCTGTGTACAGACAGACTCATGGTGTGATTCTAGGCACAAAACAGTATTTCTGGGTGATACCAGTACACCTTAACTTATGGTGAAGACATACTCCATAATATCTTTCAAGTTCAAGGCACTTAAATATCTTCCTTAACATAAAATGTAAAACACAACTTTTAAAGTGGAAGGAAAATGTACCATGCTATTTTCAAATGTGTTAGCATTTGCCTCTCATTTGTGAGAAAGTGATTTCTGCTGAATGCTAACCATCACAGTTCTTGAAAACAAGCTGCCCCTTTCCTGCGAGTGCAAGTCTAACAGAGCAAGAGCAACACAAATTAAATCTCTGTGAAAAATTCCTGTGTACAGAAAGACTCATGGTGTGATTCTAGGCAGAAAACAGTATTTCTGGGTGATACCAGTACACCTTAACTTATGGTGAAGACATACTCCATAATATCTTTCAAGTTCAAGGCACTTAAATATCTTCCTTAACATAAAATGTAAAACACAACTTTTAAAGTGGTAGGAAAATGTACCATGCTAATTTCAAATGTGTTAGCATTTGCCTCTCATTTGTGAGAAAGTGATTTCTGCTGAATGCTAACCATCACAGTTCTTGAAAACAAGCTGCCCCTTTCCTGCGAGTGCAAGTCTAACAGAGCAAGAGAAACACAAATTAAATCTCTGTGAAAAATTCCTGTGTACAGACAGACTCATGGTGTGATTCTAGGCACAAAACAGTATTTCTGTGTGATACCAGTACACCTTAACTTATGGTGAAGACATACTCCATAATATCTTTCAAGTTCAAGGCACTTAAATATCTTCCTTAACATAAAATGTAAAACACAACTTTAAAAGTGGAAGGAAAATGTACCATGCTATTTTCAAATGTGTTTGCATTTGCCTCTCATTTGTGAGAAAGTGATTTCTGCTGAATGCTAACCATCACAGTTCTTGAAAACAAGCTGCTCCTTTCCTGCGAGTGCAAGTCTAACAGAACAAGAGCAACACGAATTAAATCTCTGAGAAGAATTCCTGTGTGCAGACAGACTCATGGTGTGATTCTAGACACAAAGCATTATTTCTGGGTGATACCAGTACACCTTAACTTATGGTGAAGACATACTCCATAATATCTTTCAAGTTCAAGGCACTTAAATATCTTCCTTAACATAAAATGTAAAACACAGCTTTTAAAGTGGTAGGAAAATGTGCCATGCTATTTTCAAATGTGTTTGCATTTGCCTCTCATTTGTGAGAAAGTGATTTCTGCTGAATGCTAACCATCACAGTTCTTGAAAACAAGCTGCCCCTTTCCTGCGAGTGCAAGTCTAACAAAGCAAGAGCACCACGAACTAAATCTCTGAGAAGAATTCCTGTGTGCACACAGACTCATGGTGTGATTCTAGACACAAAGCATTATTTCTGGGTGATACCAGTACACCTTAACTTATGGTTTAGACATACTCCATAATATCACATTTCTATTATTTATATCCAACTACACCACATACATCCCCTCTCAAATTCTTAACTCACCTTTAAAAGTAGTTAGTTGAGAAAGAAATGTGCCACTCACACAGCAGATTATCAGAGCCAGAATCTCTGAACTGTACACCTCTCAGCAGAACCAGTAAATGGCAATCTTTCCCTCTCTTTTTTCACACATATACATGTTAACTTCAAATCACAGTGTTTCCCACATTTTTTCAAATGGAATCACACATTTCTATTGGTTGCAAATTTCAACCCTGAACCAAATGATCCCTTCCCCCAACATGACTTCTGCCTGCTACCATAGCAACAGGTTATGGAACACTGGTGTGAGCAGAGAGGTCAGAAGTTCAGCACACAATGTTTCAAATCCAAAGAGCAAGAGTGCTTGACTTATCAAACCTAACAGCAAATCCAAACTAATGTTCTGTGGGAACACATTTTTCTGAACCAATACAAAACATGTTTTTAAAAATTTAAAGATACAGCCTAGTTTTTAGTGTAGAATGGTGTGAAACAGCCAATGAGTTCTTTTTATTTAAAAAAAGTATGTAAGCCTCCATTTTACAACTATCTTTCTTTTCATATTGCCATTCTACTGAAAGACACCTTCTGAGTGCATCCAGATCTCCTTGAAAGATGTTCACAGTGTGGATTATAGGTCACAGCTATGTCTTCTGGAGTGAAAAGTTTGCAGAAAAAAGAGGTATTGTGAAAGATCTTGCTTTGCCAAATGTAGACATTAAATGGATTGGTCAGAGAGGGTTAAAGTGGCACCAATTAATGCCTTTGGTGAAAACCTTTCTACATCTCCCACAGCCTAACCTTATTATTGTGCACTGTGGTGGAAATGACCTAGGCACTTTAACTGGGGTAGGTCTGGAAATGCTTATTAAGGACACCTTTCTGCAATTGATGTCACTTTTTCCACAAACTGCCTTTGTATATTCTAATATATGCCAAAGGCAAAAGTGGAACTGGTCCAACCAACATTGTCTGCAGATTGACAAAGCAAGAAAGCACGTCAATAAGTCTTTTTCTGCTTTCCTCAGAGACTATGGTATGGGTTCTATATACCACAACAACTTGCATTACAACATGCAAGACATTTATAGAGGAGACGGTGTACATTTCAATGATGAAGGGAACAGAGTCTTCCTCTTGAACTTTAGACTCTGCATCGGTACTTACTTGTAGGTACCAAAAAACACTCCATAAACACAACGGCTCTTTTTAGAGCCACCTAATATCTAAACACTTAATCTGCTTTTTTTTAAAAAAATTTACCTCGCGAATTTTAAAAAAAAATTACAATCTTTTCTTTGGGCCCTTCGGGGTCCTACTGAGACCCCCTGACAAACGCTAGGGGGTCAGGAACTCCCTACCCTGCCCCCTTTTCACGTTCTCCTCCTTTCCTTTTCAGTGTGACAGACAAAATGGCGGCCGATACTTCCTGATTTTGACCCATTCGAATGTTTACAGACATATAACAACCAATCAGAATTTCGCTCGCGCACGTTAGGTTGCGCGCACCGTACGCGTACGGTGCGCGCACGGTGCGCGCTTATAGATATTAATATGCTTTTAAATGCTATTTTCTCAGGAACTACTGAACAGATTCACACCAAACCTGCAAAAGGCACTTCCCTGACCTGAGGACTACTTCTCTGCCAAATTTCTAGTAATTCTGTTCAGCCGTTCAGGCTGTACCTTCGACTAAAGGTCCTATGGAAAAATGCATGGGGAAAACGCGTTTTGGGACCCCCCTTTTTTCTCGGCCCCCGCTTGATGAATCACCCCGAGACTTTCAGGGTAGGAGCTGAGCGGAGCGCCCCATTAGTTTTGAAAATTTCGCGAGGATTCGTCAACCGGCGCAAAAGTTATTCAAAATAGAATTTTGAGATTTCCTATGAAAACACGGTCCTAACTATAACTATCTACTGGCGACCGCCAGTAGATAATATATATATATATATATATATCCAACAGCAAAAGTTACCTGCAATGAGGAGCCCACACAGGTGAGTTTCTGTAGCCACTTGTTTAATGAAAGGGAACATCACAAGTTGCGAGATTGTTTCGACAAATTCGTAGTCCTGCCCAACGCGTTTCGTGGATACACACTTCGTCAGGGGCTGAGGGCTTGAGGAGAGTGCAAGACACGGCGGTTTGAACAGCGCTCATTTTGATAGGGAAACTCCGCCCAGGTGGGCGTGGCCAACACTGTGGCCTGATGGATCCTGTAGTGCTGCTTTTATTTCTCCAGTGAGTCGCCATGTGAAAACACCCCAATAGTCTCTAATAATCCCAAGTGGGTTGTGAATTGCAGTCTCAACTTCTTACGATGTTCGATCATTCTCTCCATTGGGCAAACCTGTCCTTGAAACTGACACGGCGTTTGGCATGGCAGCAGGTCTGTACCGAGGTACAGCAGGGCTTCACTCGCGGCTCAGGCTGCGCCGCAATACATCCAACAGCAAAAGTTACCTGCAATGAGGAGCCCACACAGGTGAGTTTCTGTAGCCACTTGTTTAATGAAAGGGAACATCACAAGTTGCGAGATTGTTTCGACAAATTCGTAGTCCTGCCCAACGCGTTTCGTGGATACACACTTCGTCAGGGGCTGAGGGCTTGAGGAGAGTGCAAGACACGGCGGTTTGAACAGCGCTCATTTTGATAGGGAAACTCCGCCCAGGTGGGCGTGGCCAACACTGTGGCCTGATGGATCCTGTAGTGCTGCTTTTATTTCTCCAGTGAGTCGCCATGTGAAAACACCCCAATAGTCTCTAATAATCCCAAGTGGGTTGTGAATTGCAGTCTCAACTTCTATTGCGGCGCAGCCTGAGCCGCGAGTGAAGCCCTGCTGTACCTCGGTACAGACCTGCTGCCATGCCAAACGCCGTGTCAGTTTCAAGGACAGGTTTGCCCAATGGAGAGAATGATCGAACATCATAAGAAGTTGAGACTGCAATTCACAACCCTCTTGGGATTATTAGAGACTATTGGGGTGTTTTCACATGGCGACTCACTGGAGAAATAAAAGCAGCACTACAGGATCCATCAGGCCACAGTGTTGGCCACGCCCACCTGGGCGGAGTTTCCCTATCAAAATGAGCGCTGTTCAAACCGCCGTGTCTTGCACTCTCCTCAAGCCCTCAGCCCCTGACGAAGTGTGTATCCACGAAACGCGTTGGGCAGGACTACGAATTTGTCGAAACAATCTCGCAACTTGTGATGTTCCCTTTCATTAAACAAGTGGCTACAGAAACTCACTTGTGTGGGCTCCTCATTGCAGGTAACTTTTGCTGTTGGATGTATTGCGGCGCAGCCTGAGCCGCGAGTGAAGCCCTGCTGTACCTCGGTACAGACCTGCTGCCATGCCAAACGCCGTGTCAGTTTCAAGGACAGGTTTGCCCAATGGAGAGAATGATCGAACATCGTAAGAAGTTGAGACTGCAATTCACAACCCACTTGGGATTATTAGAGACTATTGGGGTGTTTTCACATGGCGACTCACTGGAGAAATAAAAGCAGCACTACAGGATCCATCAGGCCACAGTGTTGGCCACGCCCACCTGGGCGGAGTTTCCCTATCAAAATGAGCGCTGTTCAAACCGCCGTGTCTTGCACTCTCCTCAAGCCCTCAGCCCCTGACGAAGTGTGTATCCACGAAACGCGTTGGGCAGGACTACGAATTTGTCGAAACAATCTCGCAACTTGTGATGTTCCCTTTCATTAAACAAGTGGCTACAGAAACTCACCTGTGTGGGCTCCTCATTGCAGGTAACTTTTGCTGTTGGATGTATTGCGGCGCAGCCTGAGCCGCGAGTGAAGCCCTGCTGTACCTCGGTACAGACCTGCTGCCATGCCAAACGGCGTGTCAGTTTCAAGGACAGGTTTGCCCAATGGAGAGAATGATCGAACATCGTAAGAAGTTGAGACTGCAATTCACAACCCACTTGGGATTATTAGAGACTATTGGGGTGTTTTCACATGGCGACTCGCTGGAGAAATAAAAGCAGCACTACAGGATCCATCAGGCCACAGTGTTGGCCACGCCCACCTGGGCGGAGTTTCCCTATCAAAATGAGCGCTGTTCAAACCGCCGTGTCTTGCACTCTCCTCAAGCCCTCAGCCCCTGACGAAGTGTGTATCCACGAAACGCGTTGGGCAGGACTACGAATTTGTCGAAACAATCTCGCAACTTGTGATGTTCCCTTTCATTAAACAAGTGACTACAGAAACTCACCTGTGTGGGCTCCTCATTGCAGGTAACTTTTGCTGTTGGATGTATTGCGGCGCAGCCTGAGCCGCGAGTGAAGCCCTGCTGTACCTCGGTACAGACCTGCTGCCATGCCAAACGGCGTGTCAGTTTCAAGGACAGGTTTGCCCAATGGAGAGAATGATCGAACATCGTAAGAAGTTGAGACTGCAATTCACAACCCACTTGGGATTATTAGAGACTATTGGGGTGTTTTCACATGGCGACTCGCTGGAGAAATAAAAGCAGCACTACAGGATCCATCAGGCCACAGTGTTGGCCACGCCCACCTGGGCGGAGTTTCCCTATCAAAATGAGCGCTGTTCAAACCGCCGTGTCTTGCACTCTCCTCAAGCCCTCAGCCCCTGACGAAGTGTGTATCCACGAAACGCGTTGGGCAGGACTACGAATTTGTCGAAACAATCTCGCAACTTGTGATGTTCCCTTTCATTAAACAAGTGGCTACAGAAACTCACCTGTGTGGGCTCCTCATTGCAGGTAACTTTTGCTGTTGGATATATATATATATATATATATATATATATATATATATATATATATATATATATATATATATATATATATATGAAAATACACAGTCCTGACACGCTTCTCACAGCATTTAACCAGGTACGGACCACTAAATGCCTTTTGAGGTTGAATATGCAGGTTTATTCCATCCACAAACAGCTACATGACAAACAGCAAGTGCTCGGCATGACGGGTTTCGACAGCAGGACGCTGCCTTGATATATATATATATATATATATTTAGTATACTGTGTATACACGTGAAAATGTGTCGGTCCACCTGTTTACCTCGGTGGCATGGAAAAAATGGGTGGAACTGACGTCAGCACGCCAACAAGGTCCTCTTATGGCTCCGATGACGTCATACGGTGTCCCGAGTGGAGCTGTGCTATTATGACATTGTCATTGACGTGGAAGAGCTAGGAAAGAATTTCAGCAGAATGCTGGCGCAGGTGATATTCACCTAAGTGTTCAGGCTAGTCCATTGGGAGCAACTGTTTATGTTGCCACTCCAGAAACCGAAACCAGTGATCCAGGGGCAGAGGCCCTGCAGATGGCACACGAGGTGGGGAGCCCAGTCGTGTGCACCGGCGGGGAAGCGAAGTGACAAGCACCACTACCCACAAAAAAGGTAACGAGAATCGTCTCTTTGTATCTGGCAGGAACAACAAGGTTAAAATCCCCTAGTTCCAAAATGTAGAGTTAGTGCTACAATGGTCTTCAAGAGGACCTGTGATGGATGCCACTTCTGCCTTCCGTACACTGGAGGCGGCACATGGGTCACGCGGTATGGTCATACTGCGGTGAGACGCACACTCGTTGACCTCTCATGGCACTGCTCCACACTTCGGGGACAACGCTTTCCATTAGTTGTGTTTTCTGATGACGGGTCGTGCCGGCCCCGTCCAACAGCAGAAGCCCTTTAGATCCAAACAGACTCTTCCACTCTCACCAGAAGTGAAACCAGGCCACACGGACACTTTCACAATACAACAGCCGGGAATGCGCTTTTCAGTAAACAAAACACATTCCTTCCTCTGAATTTATCAAATAAACGGCTCACTGAAGAACAGGGGCCAGCTTTGATCGTTAAACAGCCATTACAACGACTTTTTTACTTCGCAATATCATTACAACGCATGCATTAACACGCATGCGTTGTACATTGCGAAGTCATTACTACGCATTTCTTTATAACGCATGGTCATTTACCACGCATGCCTTTACAACAAATTTTGTTGTAAAGGTATGTATGGTAAATGACCATGAGTTCTAAAAAAAATGTTCACGATCCATGTCATTGTAAGGAAACAAAGGCTGTTCCGTTTCCTCACAACAACGTGCACCGCCCCTCAGACACGACATGAAGCAGTAACCACGAGGAGAGAGGAACCACGAGGAGTGAGAGATAAGGGGGAATTGGGCACGGGGTGGTGGTTACTTTTCTATGGTTTAGGGTAGTGCAGTGGTGTTTGGGTAGTGTGGGGGGTCGTGCTGGGGTAGTGTTGTAGGGTTTAGGGTAGTACAGTGGTGTTTGTGTAGTGTAGTGTAGGGGGTTGTGCTGGGGTAGTGTTTTAGGGTTTAGGGTAGTGCAGTGGTGTTTGTGTAGTGTAGGGGATCGTGCTGGTGGTAGGGTTTTATGGTTTAGGGTAGTGCAGTGGTGTTTGTGTAGTGTAGGGGGTCGTGCTTGGGGTAGATTTAGGGTTTAGGGTAGTGCAGTGGGGTTTGTGTAGAGTAGGGGGTCATGATGGGGTAATGTTTTGGGGTTTAGTGCAGTGTAGTGGTGTTTGTGTAGTGTAGGGGGTGGTGCTGGGGGTAGTGGTTTAGGGTTTAGGGCAGTGGTGTTTGGGTAGTGTAAGGGGTCGTGCTGGGGGTAGTGTTTTAGGGTTTAGGGTATTGCAGGGGTGTTTGGGTAGTTTAGGGGGTCATGCTGGAGTAGTGTTTTAGCGTTTAGGGTAGTGCAGTGGTGTTTGGGTAGTGTAGGGGATCATGCTGAGGGTAGATTTAGGGTTTAGGGTAGTGCAGTGGTGTTTGGGTAGTGTAGGGGGTCTTGCTTGGGGTAGTGGTTTAGGGTTTACGGTAGTGCAGTGGTATTTGGGTAGTGTAGGGGGTACTGCTGGGGTAGTGTTTTAGGGTTCAGGGTAGTGCAGTGGTGTTTGGATAGTGTAGGGGGTACTGCTGAGAGTAGTGTTTTAGGGTTTAGGGTAGTGCAGTGGTGTTTGGATAGTGTGAGGGATACTAATGGGGTAGTGTTTTAGGGTTTAGTGTAGCGTAGTGGTGTTTGGGTAGTGTAGGGGGCGTGCTGGGGGTAGTGTTTTAGGGTTTAGGGTAGTGCAGTGGTGTTTGTGTAGTGTAGGGGGTAGTATTTTAGGGTTTAGGGTAGTGCAGTGGTGTTTGTGTAGTGTAGGGGGTCGTGCTGGGGGTAATGTTTTAGGGTTTAGGGTGGTGCAGCGGTGTCTGTATAGGGTAAGTGGTCGTGTTTTAGGGTTTAGGGTAGTGCAGTGGTGTTTGTGTAGTGTAGGGGGTCGTGCTAGTGGTAGTGTATTATGGTTTAGGGTAGTGCAGTGGTGTTTGTGTAGTGTAGTGGGTCGTGCTTCCGGTGGATTTAGGGTTTCGGGTAGTGCAGTGGTGTTTGTGTAGTGTAGGGGGTCGTGCTGCGGGTAGTGTTTTAGGATTTAGTGCAGTGTAGTGGTGTTTGTGTAGTGTAGGGGGTCGTGCTGGGGGTAGTGTTTTAGGGTTTAGGGTTTAGGGCAGTGGTGTTTGGGTAGTGTAGGGGGACGTGCAGGTGGTGGTGTTTTTAGGGTTTAGGGCAGTGCAGTGGTGTTCGGGCAGTGTATGGGGTTCGTGCATGGGGATGGTGTTTTAGGGTTTAGGGCAGTGCAGTGGGGTTCGGGAGTGTAAGGGGTCGTGCTTTGGGTGGTGTTTTGGGGTTTAAGGCAGTGCAGTGGTGTTCGGGTAATGTAGGGGGTCGTGCTGGGGGTGGTGTTTTAGGGTTTAGGGCAGTGCAGTGGTGTTTGGGCAGTGTAGGTGGTCGTGCAGGGGAGTGGTGTTTTAGGGTTTACGGCAGTGCAGTGGTGTTCGGGCAGTGTAGGGGGTCGTGCAGGGGGTGTTGTTTTAGGGTTTAGGGCAGCACAGTGGTGTTCCGGCAGTGTAGGGGGTCGTGCAGGGGATGGTGTTTTAGGGTTCAGGACAGTGCAGTGGTGTTTGGGTAGTGTAGGGGGTTGTGCTGGGTGTGGTATTTTAGGGTTTAGGGCAGTGCAGTGTTGTTCAGGTAGTGTAGGGAGTCGTGCTGGGTGTGGTGTTTTAGGTTTTAGGGCAGTGCAGTGGTGTTCGGGTAGTGTATGAGGTCGTGCTGGGGGTGGTGATTTAGGGTTTAGGGCAGTGCAGTGCTGTTCGGGCAGTGTAAGGGGTCGTGCTGGGGGTGGTGTTTTAGGGTTAAGGGCAGTGCAGTGGTATTCAGGCAGTGTAGGGGATCGTGCAGGGGGCGGTGTTTTAGGGTTTAGGGCAGAACAGTGGTGTTCAGGCAGTGTATCGGGTCATGCAGAGGGTGGTGTTTTAGGGTTTAGAGCAGAGCAGTGGTGTTGGGGCAGTGTAGGGGGTCGTGCTGGGGGTGGTGTTTTAGGGTTTAGGGCAGAGGAGTGGTGTTTGGGCAGTGTAGGGGTTCGTGCAGTGGGATGGTGTTTTAGGGTTTAGGGCAGTGGAGTGGTGTTCGGGCAGTGTAGGGGGTTGTGCTGGGTGTGGTATTTTAGGGTTTAGGGCAGTGCAGTGTTGTTCAGGTAGTGTAGGGAGTAGTGCTGGGTGTGGTGTTTTAGGTTTTAGGGGAGTGCAGTGGTGTTCGGGTAGTGTATGCGGTCGTGCTGGGGGTGGTGTTTTAGGGTTTAGGGCAGTTCAGTTGTATTCGGGCAGTGTAGGGGGTCGTGCTGGTGGTGGTGTTTTAGGGTTCAGGACAGTGCGGTGGTGTACGGGCAGTGTAGGGGGTCGTGCTGGGCGTGGTGTTTTAGGGATTGGGCTGTGCGGTGGTGTACGGGCAGTGTAGAGGGTCATGCTGGGGGTGGTGTTGTAGGGTTTGGGGCAGTGCGGTGGTGTTCGGGCAGTGTAGGGGGTTGTGCAGGGGGTGGTGTTTTAGGGTTTAGGGCAGTGTAGGGGGATGTGCAGGTGGTGGAGTTTTAGGGTTTAGGGCCGTGAGGTGGTGTTCGGGCAGTGTAGGGGGTCGTGCAGGGGGTGGTGTTTTAGGGTTTAGGGCAATGCAGTGGTGTTCGGGTAGTGTAAGGGGTCATGCAGGGAGTAGTGTTTTAGGGTTTACGGCAGAGCAGGGGTGTTCAGGTACTGTAGGGCGTCGTGCTGGGGATAGTATTTTAGGGTTTAGGGTTGTGCAGTGGTGTTTTGGTAGAGTAGTGGGTCGTGCTGGGGGTAGTGTTTTAGGGTTTAGGGTAGTGCAGTGGTGTTCGGGTAGTGTAGGGGGTTGTGCTGGGGTAGTGTTTTAAGGTTTAGGGGAGTGCAGTGGTGCTTGGGTAGTGTAGGGGGTCATGCTGGGGGTAGTGTTTTAGGCATTAGGGTAGTACAGTGGTGTTTGGGTAGTGTAGGGGGTCGTGCTGGGGGTAGATGTAGGGTTTAGGGTAGTGCAGTGGAGTTTGAGTAGTGTAGGGGGTCATGCTGGGGGTAGTGTTTTAGAGTTTAGGGCAGTGCAGTGGTGTTCAGGTAGTGTAGGGGGTCGTGCTGGGGGAGTGTTTTATTGTTTAGGGTAGAGCAGTGGTGTTTGGGTAGTGTGGGGGGTCGTGCTGGGGTAGTGTTTTAAGGTTTAGGGTAGTGCAGTGGTGTTTGGGTAGTGTAGGGGGTTGTGCTGGGGTAGATTTAGGGTTTAGGGTAGTGCAGTGGTGTGGTGTTTGGGTAATGTAGGAGGTCATGCTAGGGGTGGTGTTTTAGGGTTTACTGCAGAGCAGTGGTGTTTGAGTAGTGTAGTGGGTCATGCTGGGGGTGGTGTTTTAGGGTTTAGGGCAGTGCAGTGGTGTTCAAGTAGTTTATGGGGTCCTGCTGGGGGTGGTATTTTTAGGGTTTAGGGCAGTGCAGTGGTGTTCGGGCAGTGCAGGGGTTCGTGCATGGGGATGGTGTTTTAGGGTTTAGGGCAGTGCAGTGTAGTTCGGAAGTGTAAGGGGTCGTGCTTTGGGTGGTGTTTTAGGGTTTAAGGCAGTGCAGCGGTGTTCGGGTAATGTAGGGGGTCGTGCTGGGGGTGGTGTTTTAGGGTTTAGGGCAGTGCAGTGGTGTTCGAGTAGTGTTGGGGGTCGTGCTGGGGTGGTGTTTTAGGGTTTAGGGCAGTGCAGTGGTGTTCGGGCATTGTAGGGGGTCATGCTGAGGGTAGTGTTTTAGGGTTTAGGGAAGTGCAGTGGTGTTCGGGCAGAGTAGGGTGTCGTGCTGGCGGGGGGGTTAGGGTTTAGGACTTAGGACAGTGCAGTGGTGTTTGGGCAGTGTAGGTGGTTGTTCAGGGGAGTGGTGTTTTAGGGTTTACGGCAGTGCAGTGGTGTTCGGGCAGTGTAGGGTGTCGTGCAGGGGGTGCTGTGTTAGGGTTTAGGGCAGTACAGTGGTGTTCCGGCAGTGTAGGGGGTCGTGCAGGGGATGGTGTTTTAGGTTTTCGGACAGTGCAGTGGTGTTTGCGTAGTGTAGGGGTTAGTGCAGGGGGTCGTGTTTTAGGGTTAAAGGCAGTGCAGTGGTGTTCGGGCAGTGTAGGGGATCATGCAGGGGGGCGGTGTTTTAGGGTTTAGGGCAGTGCAGTGGTGTTCGGGTAGTGTAGGGGCTTGTGCTGGGGTTAGTGTTTGAGTGCTTAGGGCAGAACAGTGGTATTCGGGCAGTGTATCGGGTCATGCAGAGAGTGGTGTTTTAGGGTTTAGAGCAGAGCAGTGGTGTTGGGGCAGTGTAGGGGGTCGTGCTGGGAGTGGTGTTTTAGGGTTTAGGGCAGAGCAGTGGTGTTCGGGCAGTGTAGGGGGTCGTGCAGGTGGGTTGAGTTTTAGGGTTTAAGGCAGTGCAGTGGTGTTCGGGCAGTGTAGGGGTTCGTGCAGTGCGATGGTGTTTTAGGGTTTAGGGCAGTGGAGTGGTGTTCAGGTAGCATAGGGAGTCGTGCTGGGTGTGGTGTTTTAGGTTTTAGGGCAGTGCAGTGGTGTTCGGGCAGTGTAGGGGTTCGTGCAGTGCGATGGTGTTTTAGGGTTTAGGGCAGTGGAGTGGTGTTCGGACAGTGTAGGGGGTTGTGCTGGGTGTGGTATTTTAGGGTTTAGGGCAGTGCAGTGTTGTTCAGGTAGCATAGGGAGTCGTGCTGGGTGTGGTGTTTTAGGTTTTAGGGCAGTGCAGTGCAGTGGTGTTCGGGTAGTGTATGGGGTCGTGCTGGGGATGGTGTTTTAGGGTTTAGGGCAGTGCAGTGGTGTTCGGGCAGTGTAGGGGGTTGTGCTGGCAGGGGCGTTTTAGGGTTTAGGACAGTGCAGTGGTGTTTGTGTATTGTAGGGGGACGTGCAGGGGGGTGGTGTTTTAGGGTGTAGGGCAGTGCAGTGGTGTTCGGGCAGTGTAAGGGTCATGCAGGGGTGGTGTTTTAGGGTTTAGGGCAGTGCAGTGGTGTTCCGGCAGTGTAGGGGGTCATGCAGGGGGTGGTGTTTTAGGGTTCAGAGCACTGCAATGGTGTTTGGGCAGTGTAGGGGGTCATGCTGGGGGTGGTGTTTTAGCACTTAGGGCAGTGCAGTGATGTACGGACAGTGTAGGGGGTCATGCAGGAGGTGGTGTTTTAGGGTTCCGGGCAATGCAGTGCAGTGGTGTTCAGGCAGTGTGCGGGGTCGTGCTGGGGGTGGTGTTTTAGGGTTCAGAGCAGTGCAGTGGTGTTTGGGCAGGGTAGGGGGTCGTGCAGGGGGTCGTGTTATAGGGTTCAGGGCTGTGCAGTGCAGTGGTGTTCTGGTACTGTAGGGGGTCGTGCTGGGGTTGGTGTTTTAGGGTTTAGGGCTGTGCAGTGGTGTACGGGCAGTGTAGGGGTCATGCAGGGTGTGGTATTTTAGGGTTTAGGGCTGTGTAGTGGTGTTGGGGCAGTGTAGTGGTTCGTGCAGGGGGAAGTGTTTTCAGTTTTAGGGCAGTGCAGTGGTGTTCGGGCAGCGTAAGGGGTCGTGCAGTGGGGTGGTGTTTTAGGGTTCAGGGCAGTGCAATGGTGTTCGGACAGTGTAGGGGGTCATGCAGCGGGGTGGTGTTTTAGGGTTCAGGGCAGTGCAGTGCTGTTCGGGCAGTGTAGGGGGTCTTGCAGTGGGGTGGTGTTTTAGCATTCAGGGCAGTGCAGTTGTGTACAGGCAGTGTAGGGTGTCATGCAGTGGGTGTTGTTTTAGGGATCAGGGCAGTGCAGTATTGTACGGGAAGTGTAGGGGGTCATGCTAGGGTGGTGTTTTAGGGTTTTGGGCAGTGCAGTGGTGTACAGGCAGTGTAGGGGATTGTGCAATGGGTAGTGTTTTAGGGTTTAGGGCAGTGCAGTGGTGCTTGGGCAGTGTAGGATGTCGTGCAGGGGGTGATGTTTTAGGGTTCAGGGCAGTGCAGTGGTGTTCGTGCAGTGTAGGGGTCATTCAGGGGGCTGGTGTTTTAGGGTTCAGGGCAGTGTAGTGCTGTTCGGGCAGTGTAGGGGTCGTGCTGGGAGTGGTGTTTCAGGGTTTAGGGCAGTGCAGTGGTGTTCGCGCAGTGCAGGGGCTCATGCTAGGGGTGGTGTTTCAGGGTTTAGGGCAGTGCAGTGGTGTTCGCGCAGTGCAGTGTGTCAGGCTGGGGGTGTTGTTGTAGAGTTTAGGGCAGTCCAGTGGTGTTCGTGCAGTGCAGGGGGTCGTGCTGGGGGTGGTGTTTTAGGGTTTAGGGCAGTGCAGTGGTGTTCGCGCAGTGCAGTGTGTCAGGCTGGGGGTGTTGTTTTAGAGTTTAGGGCAGTCCAGTGGTGTTCGTGCAGTGCAGGGGGTCGTGCTGGGGGTGGTGTTTTAGGGTTTAGGGCAGTGGTGTTTGGGTAGTGTAGGGGGACGCGCAGGTGGTGGAGTTTTAGGGTTTAGGGCAGTGCAGTGGTGCTTGAGTAGTGTAGGGGGTCTTGCTGGGGGTGGTGTTTTAGGGTTTAGGGCAGTGCAGTGGTGTTCGAGTAGTTTAGGGGGCTGTGCTGGGGTGGTGTTTTTAGAGTTTAGGGCAGAGCAGTGGTGTTCGGGCAGTGTAGGGGTTCCTGCATGGGGATGATGTTTTAGGGTTTAGGGCAGTGCAGTGGGGTTCGGGAGTGTAAGGGGTCATGCTTTGTGTGGTGTTTTAGGGTTTCAGGCAGTGCAGTGGTGTTCGGGTAATGTAGGGGGTCATGCTGGGGGTGGTGTTTTAGGGTTTAGGGCAGTGCAGTGGTGTTTGAGCAGTGTTGGGGGTCGTGCTGGGGTGGTGTTTTAGGGTTTAGGGCAGTGCAGTGGTGTTCGGGCATTGTAGGGGGTCATGCTGAGGGTGGTGTTTTAGGCTTTAGGGCAGTGCAGTGGTGTTCAGGCAGAGTAGGGTGTCGCGCTGGCGGGGGGGTTTAAGGTTTAGGACAGTGCAGTGGTGTTAGGGCAGTGTAGGTGGTCGTGCAGGGGAGTGGTGTTTCAGGGTTTACGGCAGTGCAGTGGTGTTCGGGCAGTATAGGAGGTCATGCAGGGGGTGCTGTTTTAGGGTTTAGAGCAGTACAGTGATGTTCCGGCAATGTAGGGGGTCTTGCAGGGGATGGTGTTTTAGGTTTCAGGACAGTGAAGTGGTGTTTGGGTAGTGTAGGGGGTAGTGCAGGGGGTTGTGTTTTAGGGTTAAGGGCAGTGCAGTGGTGTTCAGCAGTGTAGGGGATCGTGCAGGGGGCGGTGTTTCAGGGTTTAGGGCAGTGCAGTGGTGTTTGGGTAGTGTAGGGGGTCGTGCTGGGGTTGGTGTTTTAGTGCTTAGGGCAGAACAGTGGTGTTCGGGCAGTGTATCGGGTCATGCAGAGGGTGGTGTTTTAGGGATTAGAGCAGAGCAGTGGTGTTGGGGCAGTGTAGGGGGTCATGCTGGGGGTGGTGTTTTAGGGTTTAGGGCAGAGCAGTGGTGTTTGGGCAGTGTAGGGGTTCGTGCAGTGGGATGGTGTTATAGCGTTTAGGGCAGTGGAGTGGTGTTCGGGCAGTGTAGGGGGTTGTGCTGGGTGTGGTATTTTAGGGTTTAGGGCAGTGCAGTGTTGTTCAGGTAGTGTAGGGAGTCGTGCTGGGTGTGGTGTTTTAGGTTTTAGGGCAGTGCAGTGGTGTTCGGGTAGTGTATGGGGTTGTGCTGGGGGTGGTATTTTAGGGTTTAGGGCAGTGCAGTGGTGTTCAGGCAGTGTAAGGGGTCGTGCTGGGGGTGGTGTTTTAGGGTTTAGGGGAGTGCAGTGGTATTCGGGCAGTGTAGGGGGTCGTTCTGGTGGTGTTTTAGCGTTCAGGACAGTGAGGTGGTGTACGGGCAGTGTATGGGGTCATGCTGGGCATGGTGTTTTAGGGATTAGGGCTGTGCGGTGGTGTACGGGCAGTGTAGAGGGTCATGCTGGGGGTGGTGTTGTAGGGTTTAGGGCAGTGCGGTGGTGTGCGGGCAGTGTAGGGCATCGTGCAGGTGGTGGAGTTTTAGGGTTTAGGGCCGTGAGGTGGTGTTTGGGCAGTGTAGGGGATCGTGCAGGGGGTGGTGTTTTAGGGTTTAGGCAATGCAGTGGTGTTCGGGTAGTGTAAGGGGTCATGCAGGGAGTAATGTTTTAGGGTTTACGGCAGAGCAGGGGTGTTCGGGTACTGTAGGGGGTTGTGCTGGGGGTAGTATTTTAGGGTTTAGGGTTGTGCAGTGGTGTTTTGGTAGTGTAGTGGGTCGTGCTGGGGGTAGTGTTTTAGGGTTTAGGGTAGTGCAGTGGTGTTCGGGTAGTGTAGGGGGTCATGCTGGGGTATTGTTTTAAGGTTTAGGGGAGTGCAGTGGTGTTTGGGTAGTGTAGGGGGTCGTGCTGGGGGTAGTGTTTTAGGGATTAGGGTAGTGCAGTGGTGTTTGGGTAGTGTAGGGGGTCGTGCTAGGGGTAGATGTAGGGTTTAGGGTAGTGCAGTAGAGTTTGAGTAGTGCAGGGGGTCATGCTGGGGGTAGTGTTTTAGAGTTTAGGGTAGTGCAGTGCTGTTCAGGTAGTGTAGGGGGTCGTGCTGGGGGAGTGTTTTACTGTTTAGGGTAGAGCAGTGGTGTTTGGGTAGTGTAGAGAGTGGTGCTGGGGGAGTGTTTTAGGGTTTAGGGTAGTGCAGTGGTGTTTGGGTAGTGTGGGGGTCATGCTGGGGTAGTGTTTTAAGGTTTAGGGTAGTGCAGTAGTGTTTGGGTTATGTAGGGGGTTGTGCTGGGGGTAGATTTAGGGTTTAGGGTAGTGCAGTGGTGTTTGGGTAATGTAGGGGGTCATGCTAGGGGTGGTGTTTTAGGGTTTACAGCAGTGCAGTGGTGTTTGAGTAGTGTAGGGGGTCATGCTGGGGGTGGTGTTTTAGGGTTTAGGGCAGTGCAGTGGTGTTCGAGTAGTTTAGGGGATCGTGCTGGGGGTGGTGTTTTTAGGGTTTAGGGCAGTGCAGTGGTGTTCGGGCAGTGTAGGGGTTCGTGCATGGGGATGGTGTTTTAGGGTTTAGGGCAGTGCAGTGGAGTTCGGAAGTGTAAGGGGTCGTGCTTTGGCTGGTGTTTTAGGGTTTAAGGCAGTACAGTGGTGTTCGGGTAATGTAGGGGTCGTGCTGGGGGTGGTGTTTTAGGGTTTAGGGCAGTGCAGTGGTGTTCGAGTAGTGTTGGGGGTCGTGCTGGGGTGGTGTTTTAGGGTTTAGGGCAGTGCAGTGGTGTTCGGGCATTGTAGGGGGTCATGCTGAGGGTGGTGTTTTAGGGTTTAGGGCAGTGCAGTGGTGTTCGGGCAGAGTAGGGTGTCGTGCTGGCAGTGGAGTTTAGGGTTTAGGACAGTGCAGTGGTGTTTGGGCAGTGTAGGTGGTCGTGCAGGGGAGTGGTGTTTTAGGGTTTACGGCAGTGCAGTGGTGTTCGGGCAGTGTAGGGGGTCGTGCAGGGGGTGGTGTTTTAGGTTTCAGGACAGTGCAGTGGTGTTTGCGTAGTGTAGGGGTTAGTGCAGGGGTTCGTCTTTTAGGGTTAAGGGCAGTACAGTGGTGTTCGGGCAGTGTAGGGGATCGTGCAGGGGGGCGATGTTTTAGGGTGTAGGGCAGTGCAGTGGTGTTCAGGTAGTGAGGGGGCTCGTGCTGGGGTTGGTGTTTTAGTGCTTAGGGCAGAACAGTGGTGTTCGGGCAGTGTATCGGGTCATGCAGAGGGGGGTGTTTTAGGGTTTAGAGCAGAGCAGTGGTGTTGGGGCAGTGAAGGGGGTCATGCTGGGGGTGGTGTTTTAGGGTTTAGGGCAGAGCAGTGGTGTTCGGGCAGTGTAGGGGGTCGTGCTGGGGGTGGTGTTTTAGGGTTTAGGGCAGAGCAGTGGTGTTCGGGCAATGTAGGGGGTCGTGCTGGGGGTGGTGTTTTAGGGTTTAGGGCAGAGCAGTGGTTTTCGGGCAGTGTAGGGGGTCGTGCAGGTGGGTTAAGTTTTAGGGTTTAAGGCAGTGCAGTGGTGTTCGTGCAGTGTAGGGGTTCGTGCAGTGGGATGGTGTTTTAGGGTTTAGGGCAGTGGAGTGGTGTTCGGGCAGTGTAGCGGGTTGTGCTGGGTGTGGTATTTTACGGTTTAGGGCAGTGCAGTGTTGTTCAGGTAGCGTAGGGAGTCGTGCTGGGTGTTGTGTTTTAGGTTTTAGGGCAGTGGAGTGGTGTTCGGGTAGTGTATGGGGTCGTGCTGGGGTGGTGTTTTAGGGTTTAGGGCAGTGCAGTGCAGTGGTGTTCGGGCAGTGTAGTGGGTCATGCTGGCGGGGGCGTTTTAGGGTTTAGGGCAGTGCAGTGGTGTTCGTGTATTGTAGGGGGACATGCAGGGGGGTGGTGTTTTAGGGTTTAGGGCAGTGCAGTGGTGTTCGGGCAGTGTAAGGGTCATGCAGGGGTGGTGTTTTAGGGTTTAGGGCAGTGCAGTGGTGTTCCGGCAGTGTAGGGGGTCATGCAGGGAGTGGTGTTTTAGGGTTCAGAGCAGTGCAATGGTTTTCGGGCAGTGTAGGGGTTCGTGCTAAGGGTGGTGTTTTAGGGTTCAGGGCAGTGCAGTGCAGTGGTGTTCAGGCAGTGTAGGGGGTCGTGCTGGGGGTGGTGTTTTAGGGTTCAGAGCAGTGCAGTGGTGTTTGGGCAGGGTAGGGGGTCGTGCAGGGGGTGGTGTTATAGGGTTCAGGGCTGTGCAGTGCAGTGGTGTTCTGGCAGTGTAGCGGGTCGTGCTGGGGGTGGTGTTTTAGGGTTTAGAGCTGTGCAGTGGTGTACGGGCAGTGTAGGGGGTCATGCAGGGGATGGTGGTTTTTTTTTTGATAAGCAAATTTTTATTTTTGCAAATAAACAATCAAAAATACATGGACAACCGTCCAAACAAACTGGCATCAAAAGACATTGGATACATTCAGTGACCATCAGCAGCACAACCCCCCGCCCCCTCCCCAACCACGTCACTCCCCCCACCCGCATTGACACCCTTAAATTATACCCCCCAGCCACTTCCCCCACACTCTGCGAAACTTCTTGGGGCAGCCCCGCGCCGAGTACATCGTGCGTTCTTGCGTCGCGCACCAGTCCACCCCCCTCCCCCACGCAGCACATAGGGGGAGGTCAGACCGCTTCCAGGCGGCAGCAATATCTCGCTTCGCTACCACTAAAGCAGTAGTGAGGATAAATTTTTCATGACGGGAACCGTCCAGACCATCCGTTATCCCCAGCAGAGCCATTCGGGGGTCATGGGGAACCTCCCACCCCAGTATTTCAGTGAGTTCAGCCTCAATCTCGCCCCAATAGGGTCCCAGGCGCGGGCAGGTCCACACCATGTGGAAAAAGTCCGCCGGGTTCATCCCGTATCGCGCGCATGAAGCGTCTGGGGAGAGACCCGCACGGTGAAGGCGCTCTGGAGTCAGATAGGCAGTGTGCAAATAGTACAGTTGGATGAGCCGCAATTTGGCCGAGGAGGTGATCAACCGAGGTGCCATAAGGGCGTCCCTCCAGTCGGCCTCATCCAGTGGCCCCACCCAGGCCTCCCAGTGCGCCTTCGTGACCTCGCAGTCCGTTGGGGTGTTGTTGACCAGGGCCCGATAAATGCGGGAGATACCCCCCCTACCCAGAAACCCCAACATCACCTGCGCTTCCGGCGGGCTGTGGTCAGGGATCCGCGTATCCAGCGGGACATGGGACCGAACCGCGTGGCGCAGCTGAAGATATTTGTAAAACTGTGAGGGGCACAACGAGAAGCGAGCCTGAAGCTCCTGGAAGGAGCACATACGACTCCCCCGCCACAAATCGCCTAAGTAGGAGATCCCAAGGAGGTCCCACGCTCGAAAGCCCTCCAGGCCCGCAACCTCCTGCAGCCAGGTGCCATGCCAGAGTGGCGTAACACGGGTCAGTTTCCCCGACCACCGGGTATGCCATAGAGCCGCACGCCAGACCAAAAAGGGGGCCCGCACAACATCCGGAAGCGATCGCGGAAGCCGCGCCCCGTAGAGCATGTTTTGAATGGAGGAGAACCCCAGTATCTGTACCTCCAGCCTGTAGGCAGGGTCGCCCCAGCCACCCGAGAACCAATCATGGACCACCAGGAGCCGAGTCGCAAGGTAGTATAAGTAGAGGTCGGTCATACTCATACCTCCGTCATGTGATGGAATCCGGCACAGGCCGAGGGCCAGACGGGCCCTACCGCCACCCCATAGGAACTTGGTCGCCATACTGTCCAAGTCCCGGAACCACGGACGAGGGAAAGAGCAGGGCGTGTTTTGCAGCATGTACAAGAATTTGGGAAGGATCATCATCTTATAGAGGGCAATCCTCCCCAACGGATTTAATGGGAGCGAGTGCCATCTCGCCAGGTCAGATCTGGCCTTGTTGACCACAGGAGCCACGTTAAGGGCCCAGCAGAGCTCCGGTAGAAGGGTGATCCAGATACCCAGGTACTTAAAGATAGCCTCCGGAGGGGAATATCGGACTACCAGTCGAAGCAATCCCTGGCCGGATGCAGCGGAACTAAGACCGATTTCCTGGGGTTGAGACGGAGACCCGACGCCCGACCAAACCGGCGAAGAGTCCCACGCACAATAGGGCCCGATGTGGCGGGGTCGGAGAGGTAAAGGAGGACGTCTTCGGCATACAGAGCTATTTTATCAGGGACCATGCCCGGCCAGTCCCACCCACGAAGCGCAGGGTCGGAGCGGACCAGGACAGCCAAAGGCTCCATCGCCAAGGCAAAGAGGAGGGGCGAGAGCGTGCAGCCCTGATGCGTCCATGTCCCGATAGAAAACGGGCAAGAGAGAGCCCCATTCACCAACACCCTGGCCCGTGGAGCCGCGTACAAGATCCGGACCATGGCGCGGAATTGAGGACCGAACGCCATCCTTTCCAATACCTCGTCCAAGTAGACCCACCCCACCGAGTCAAAGGCTTTTTCAAAGTCGACCAACAACAAAGCCAGATACGGAGAGAGGCGCTCGCGGTGGGCCATGGCGAGATGCAGGCGCCGCAAGCAGTGTCAAGTTCCCCGGTTCGGCATAAACCCACACTGATCCGGGTGGATCAGTGAGTCGAGGTAAGGACGCAGCCGCTGCGCCAAGATGGTAGCGTAGATTTTGATCTCAGTGTTGATGAGAGAGATCGGCCGGTAGTCCGAGCAGGACCGCGACGGAGGCTGCGTCTTAGGGAGAACGACTATCATGGCCGTGTCCGTCTCCGGAGGGAACGAGCCCCCCTCTATCACTTCCGCATAAAGGCCCAAAAGCTGCGGAGCAAGGGTCTCACGGTAGTGGGCGTAGTACTCCTGTGGGAAGCCGTCTGGACCCAGAGTTTTCCCGGGAGCCAGGTGACTGATGGCGTCGTCAATTTCTTGTAGGGTCACGGGCGAGTCGAGGGTCTCCCTAGCCTCCCGCCCCAAGCACTGCAGCTCCGCACCACCTGATCCCAACAGCTCCCCAAGGGGGACCCCGGGCTCCCGAGCACGGTACAGCGTGGAATATTAGTCAGCAAAGGATTGGGCCACCACCACGGAGGCTGCGTGAATCTCACCGGAGGGGCCCGCGATCGCCGGAATAATCCTGCTGGACCGGGTGTACGTGGCCAACCGGTGAAGAAGAGCACCGTTCTTCTCTCCCCACCCATACACCCGTGCGACCGAAGAGCGCCACAAAGTTTTTGCCGCCTCCAGGGAGTGCAAGCGAATTTCGTCCCGTAGGAAGGCCAGTCGTCGCGCCCGCCCGGCGTCCCCCAGGGCCTCCGGATCACGCTCGAGCTCCAGGGCCTGCGCCTCGCACTCCGTAAGTCGCTGGAAATGCTTCCGGCGCTGTTGCTGCACTAGACCCCTAGCTGCTCCCCTGACAGTCGCCTTCCCAGCCTCCCAGAGGACGGCCGCGGAGGAGACCGATCCCACATTATGGTGATAGTAATTAGAGATCTCGGTGCCAACCGACTTTCGGAAGGCCTTATCCTGGAGGAACCAAGCGTTCAGGCGCCACACAGGGCGGGCGGAGAAGGGAGGGGGGCCGAGGACCAGAAGCAGCGGAGAATGGTCCGAGAGGCCCCTGGGAAGAATGCGGACGTCCTGCACCCCCACGCACTCAGTAGACGGGTCAAAGATTAAATCAATCCGGGCGTACGAATGGTGCGCTGCTGAGGTGTGGGTGTACTGGCGGGCCCGCGGGTGCCAGACCCACCACACATCACACAAACCCTGAGCCTCAGCCCAGCCCGACAGAAGCTTCGACCGGGTAGTCCTGGCAAGGGAGACCGGGCCCGTCGCATCAGCACTAGGCGTATATACCGCGTTGAAATCCCCCCCCAAGACAAGCGCGCCCGCCGGGAGCGTGGGAAGCAAGTGTGCCGCGTGTGAGAGGACGGGCTGCAACTGGGACGGGGCCGCATACAAGGAGACAAAGGTCAGGGGACGCCCCTCAAGGGCACCAGAAACCGCAACCGCCATGCCCTGGGAGTCGGAGTGAACCTGGGCAAGAACGAAGGGAAAAGTCCGCCAAAGCAGGATAGCCACTCCCCGGGAACCCCTCACGAAGCCGGAGTGCCACACCCTGTCATACCCGTAGCGAGCAAGAAAGGGACAGTTTTTGCCAAGAAGGTGGGTCTCCTGCAAAAGAAGGACATCAATCCCCAGACGCTGCGCATATTTGAGGACCGCCATGCGCTTAAAGCGGTCCAAAAGACCATTGACGTTCCAAGACAAAATGCGCATGGCGGCCTTGGGTATGTTAGTGTCAGCCATCACCCCAGAGCGGAGCGTCTAGTGTAAGCAGAGGAGGGACGCCCCCGGAGCACGAACCCAGCAGGGCGGCCGGGGGGGGCGCAGGCGCAAGGGCACCCCCAGGGGAGAGATCCCGGGAAGGCAGGCCAGCAGGAAGGGCAGGAATGCGATGATGCCATAAAACGAAAACACGGAGAAGGATCTCTCCAACCAACAAAATCCTCCATAGGAGAAAGAAACAACCCCAAACCACCCCAACCCCCCACCCCCCACCCTATACTTCGAGAACGGAAGCATCTGTAGCCCTAACTGTAAAGAACAACAACCAAGCTAAAATGCTCGGGCTTGAGCACCTAGTGGACCCCCAAATATCCGGATGGTGACCAAATCCCCCGCCCTGGCCGAGAGCTATCTCTAAAATGGAGCACAGAAGTCCAAGTCCCAACATTGGCAACCCGGTAAACCACCCCCAGTCCCCCGACCATCCAATAAACCACCTGCAGCAAGAGCGAGTCAAAAAACTGGACTGCAAGAGAGGTGCGAGGTGTCCACTGGACCAGCGGGCGGGGCCACGGAGTCCGACAGCCCCGGGGATCCAGCCCGGCGGTCCGCAGCAACAGGGCTGGAAGGGGCGACCGAAGAGGCAGGGGAGACTCCAGAGGCCCGACGCGGCCGTCCCATGGAGCGGGTGACCACCACCTCACCCTCCGCATAGCCCCGGGGCATGGTGCGCCTCCGACGGCAGGTCGTGGACGGCCTGGATGTAATCGGTCCCCTGCGACCACCCGGTGAAGAGTCCCCTCCAGGGCGACGCAGCGGATGTTCCTCCGTCAGCCAGGTCCACGCGGCCCGGGGCGTCTCAAAGAAGATGGCCTTGTTCTAAAAGATGACCCGAAGGCGGGCCGGGAACTGTAGCTGGTATTGGAGACCCAGGGATCGCATCCTCGTTTTCACCTCCGCATAGGATCGCCGCTGCTCCTGTACCTCCCGAGTGTAATCCGGAAAGACCATGATTTTATGATTTTGAAAGTGGAGAGAGTCGGCACGCCTGGCCTCGCGGAGAATGGCATCCCTGTCCCTGAAGTTGAGGATCTTAAGAAGGAAGGGGCGGGGGGTGCACCCGGAGGCCTCGGGGCCCTCTCAATAATAAACCAGGCCGAGAGGCTGTCCGCCGGCATCCAGGATCGGAACCAGCCCTCCAAGAAGTCGCCGGCCCGGCCCGACTCAGCCCCCTTCGGAAATCCCACCAAGCGGAGGTTACTACGACGCGCCCGGTTTTCGGCATCCTCGGCCCGGCGGTGGAGCTCCTTAGAGTGGGTGGTGAGCTCTCGAACCTGATCCTGCAGTTGACGGATGTTGTCCTCCGCTGTCGAGATTCGTGATTCGGCCTCCGAAATGCGGGCAGTAGCATTGCGCAGATCCTGGCGGAGAAGGGCAACGTCCACCTTGACCTCACCCACCATGCCCTCCAGGGAGGAACGGGATGCATGGATGGCCTGCAGGATGGCCGCCAGATCCGTGGCCGACGCCGCCTCCCCCGTCGAGCCGGGCCCCCTCCCCGAGGACGTGAATTGGTCAATTCTGGTTTGGGTGGCCGCCGGCGCCGGCTTGGAGGCCCTGTCCTTGCCCATGATGGCCTCAGGCAGTCCGTGGGGGGTACCCGTGCCCACTGGTGGGCCCCGCACAGGATCCCAGCAAGTCCAGGGGGACCGAGGGCCAGGGCGGCAGGAGGAGGAACGGGCAGATAGAGCGTCCACTCACCCGGGCGGCCAGCAAATCCAGGCCCCGCAAGTCGCCTCCCGGGGCGCTGCCCGAAATGACAGCCGAGCCCCCGCCAGGGACCGCCGCCGCTCCGCGGCTCGTCGGGGTCCAAAGCGATACGCCACTACCTCACTCCGCCCGCAGCCGATGCGGTCACCGCCCGCAGGGCTCCGCACCTCTTCACTCCACACCAGCGAGTCAGCACTGCAGGGCGGGCCCACGGGCCCCGTGGGGGGGAGGATGGAGGGAGGAGAGGTGAGGGAACTGGGCTCCCCGACTGCCGATCGCGGCCCGACACTCAGGGACGGCCCCAGGCTCCACAACGCCACCACACAGAGCCAGACGTGCGATCCAGGAGGGGCTGCATCCAGTGGGGGGGTGGAGGAGGGGGAGGCAGCCAAGGATCGCCGACTCCCAACCTGGATCTACCGCAGAAGCCCCCACACCGCCTCCACGGCGTCGCCGTCCACGCCGATGCCGCCGCTTTCACCGGCCTTCACCTGGCGTCAGGCCGCCCCCCGAGGCAGCTCCACGCCCCAACCGGCAAGAGGGATCCAGAGAGCTTCGGCCGGCAACGAGGGGGGGGGGGTTGGAGAAGCTGCTGCCCCCGTGCCCCCGGAGGCCCAGGGCCTGGAGACCTCGTGGGCGCCGCGGGCTCCCACAGCCCTCACAGCCAGACCTCGCACCAGGTGCTACGCGTCCACGTCCCGGGCCCGCTTCAGTCACGGCTGGTGGCGCCTGGGAAGGACCGGAGCGCGTCAAAGTTTGCCCCCAGGCTGCGGGGCTGCTCCGCTGCGAAATGCGCCCCTCTGCTCCCGGCAAGGGCGTCTGGGAGCGGATCGGTTAGAAGTGGAAGGGACCGGGCGCTCGGAGCCGCTCCGTTAAGCGGCCATGTTCGTCCAGCGCCCCACGTCCTCCTTAGGGGGTGGTGTTTTAGGGTTTAGGGCTGTGTAGTGGTGTTGGGGCAGTGTAGTGGTTCATGCAGGGAGAAGTGTTTTCAGTTTTAGGGCAGTGCAGTGGTGTTCGGGCAGTGTAGGGGGTCGTGCAGTGGGGTGGTGTTTTAGGGTTCAGGGCAGTGCAATGGTGTTCGGACAGTGTAGGGGGTCATGCAGGGGGGTGGTGTTTTAGGGTTCAGGGCAGTGCAGTGCTGTTCGGGCAGTGTAGGGGTTCGTGCAGTGGGGTGGTGTTTTAGGGTTCAGGGCAGTGCAGTTGTGTACAGGCAGTGTAGGGTGTCATGCAGTGGGTGTTGTTTTAGGGTTCAGGGCAGTGCAGTATTGTACGGGAAGTGTAGGGGGTCATGCTAGGGTGGTGTTTTAGGGTTTTGGGCAGTGCAGTGATGTACAGACAGTGTAGGGGATTATGCAATGGGTAGTGTTTTAGGGTTTAGGGCAGTGCAGTGGTGCTTGAGCAGTGTAGGATGTCGTGCAGGGGGTAGTGTTTTAGGGTTCAGGGCAGTGCAGTGGTGTTCGGGCAGTGTAGGGGTCATTCAGGGGACTGGTGTTTTAGGGTTCAGGGCAGTGTAGTGGTGTTCGGGCAGTGTAGGGGGTCGTGCTGGGAGTGGTGTTTTAGGGTTCAGGGCAGTGCAGTGGTGTTTGGGCAGTGCAGGGGCTCATGCTAGGGGTGGTGTTTCAGGGTTTAGGGCAGTGCAGTGGTGTTTGGGCAGTGCAGGGTGTCAGGCTGGGGGTGTTGTTTTAGGGTTTATGGCAGTGTAGTGGTGTTCGTGCAGTGTAGGGGGTCGTGCTGGGGGTGGTGTTTTAGGGTTTAGGGCAGTGCAGCGGTGTTCGGGCAGTGTAGGGGGCCGTGCAGGGAGTGGTGTTTTAGGGTTTAGGGCAGTGCAGTGGTGTTTGAGCAGTGTAGGGGGTCGTGCTGGCGGGGGATGTTTTAGGGTTTAGGGCAGTGCAATGGTGTTCGTGCATTGTAGGTGGTTGTGCAGGGCGGTGGTGTATTAGGGTTTAGGGCAGTGCAGTGGTGTTCCGGCAGTGTAGGGGGTTGTACATCGGGTGGTGTTTTAGGGTTCAGGGCAGTGCAATGTGTTCGGGCAGTGTAGGATGTCGTGCTGGGGTAGTGTTTTAAGGTTTAGGGTAGTGCAGAGTGGTGTTTGGGTAGTGTAGGGGGTTGTTCTGGGGGTAGATTTAGGGTTTAGGGTAGTGCAGTGGTGTTTGGGTAATGTAGGGGGTCATGCTAGGGGTGGTGTTTTAGGGTTTACCGCAGTGCAGTGGTGTTTGAGTAGTGTATGGGGTCATGCTGGGGGTGGTGTTTTAGGGTTTAGGGCAGTGCAGTGGTGTTCGAGTAGTTCAGGGGGTCGTGCTGGGGGTGGTGTTTTTAGGGTTTAGGGCAGTGCAGTGGTGTTCGGGCAGTGTAGGGGTTCGTGCATGGGAATGGTGTTTTAGGGTTTAGGGCAGTGCAGTGGAGTTCGGAAGTGTAAGGGGTCATTCTTTGGGTGGTGTTTTAGGGTTTAAGGCAGTGCAGTGGTGTTCGGGTAATGTAGGGGTCGTGCAGGGGGTGGTGTTTTAGGGTTTAGGGCAGTGCAGTGGTATTCGAGTAGTGTTGGCGGTCGTGCTCGGGTGGTGTTTTAGGGTTTAGGGCAGTGCAGTGGTGTTCGGGCATTGTAGGGGGTCATGCTGAGGGTGGTGTTTTAGGGTTTAGGGCAGTGCAGTGGTGTTCGGGCATTGAAGGGTGTCGTCTTGGGGGGGGGGTTTAGGGCATAGGACAGTGCAGTGGTGTTTGGGCAGTGTAGGTGGTCGTGCAGAGGAGTGGTGTTTTAGGGTTTACGGCAGTGCAGTGGTGTTCGGGCAGTAAAGGGGGTCGTTCAGGGGGTGCTGTTTTAGGGTTTATGGCAGTACAGTGGTGTTCCAGCAATGTAGGGGGTTGTGCAGGGGATGGTGTTTTAGGTTTCAGGACAGTGCAGTGGTGTATGCGTAGTGTAGGGGTTAGTGCAGTGGGTCGTGTTTTAGGGTTAAGGCCAGTGGTGTTCGGGCAGTGTAGGGGATCGTGCAGGGGGCGGTGTTTTAGGGTTGAGGGCAGTGCAGTGGTGTTCGGGTAGTGTAGGGGCTCGTGCTGGGGTTGGTGTTTTAGTGCTTAGGGCAGAACAGTGGTGTTCGGGCAGTGTATCGTGTCATGCAGAGGGTGGTGTTTTAGGGCTTAGAGCAGAGCAGTGGTGTTGGGGCAGTGTAGGGGGTCGTGCTGGGGGTGGTGTTTTAGGGTTTAGGGCAGAGCAGTGGTTTTCGGGCAGTGTAGGGGGTCGTGCAGGTGGGTTGAGTTTTAGGGTTTAAGGCAGTGGAGTGGTGTTCGGGCAGTGTAGGGGTTCATGCAGTGGGATGTTGTTTTAGGGTTTAGGGCAGTGGAGTGGTGTTGAGGCAGTGTAGGGGGTTGTGCTGGGTGTGGTATTTTAGGGTTTAGGGCAGTGCAGTGTTGTTCAGGTAGCGTAGGGAGTCGTGCTGGGTGTGGTGTTTTAGGTTTTAGGGCAGTGCAGTGGTGTTCGGGTAGGGTATGGGGTCGTGCTGGGGGTGGTGTTTTAGGGTTTAGGGCAGTGGTGTTCGCGCAGTGTAGGGAGTCGTGCTGGCGGGGGGCATTTTAGGGTTTAGGGTGTTCGTGTATTGTAGGTGGACGTGCAGGGGGGTGGTGTTTTAGGGTTTAGGGCAGTGCAGTGGTGTTCGGGCAGTGTAAGGGTCATGCAGGGGTGGTGTTTTAGGGTTTAGGGCAGTGCAGTGGTGTTCCGGCAGTGTAGGGGGTCATGCAGGGGCTGGTGTTTTAGGGTTCAGAGCAGTGCAATGGTGTTCGGGCAGTGTAGGGGGTCGTGCTGGGGGTGGTGTTTTAGCATTCAGGGCAGTGCAGTGGTGTACGGACAGTGTAGGGGGTCATGCAGGGGGTGGTGTTTTAGGGTTCAGGGCAGTGCAATGGTGTTCGGACAGTGTAGGGGGTCATGCAGGGGGGTAGTGTTTTAGGGTTCAGGGCAGTGCAGTGCTGTTCGGGCAGTGAAGGGGGTCGTGCAGTGGGGTGGTGTTTTAGGGTTCAGGGCAGTGCAGTTGTGTACAGGCAGTGTAGGTTGTCATGCAGTGGGTGTTGTTTTAGGGTTCAGGGCAGTGCAGTATTGTACGGGAAGTGTAGGGGGTCATGCTAGGGTGGTGTTTTTGGGTTTTGGGCAGTGCAGTGGTGTACAGGCAGTGTAGGGGATTGTGCAATGGGTAGTGTTTTAGGGTTTAGGGCAGTGCAGTGCAGTGGTGCTTGGGCACTGTAGGATGTCGTGGTGTGGGTGGTGTTTTAGGGTTCAGGGCAGTGCAGTGGTGTTCGGGCAGTGTAGGGGTCATTCAGGGGGCTGGTGTTTTACGGTTCAGGGCAGTGTAGTGCTGTTCGGGCAGTGTAGGGGGTCGTGCTGGGAGTGGTGTTTTAGGGTTTAGGGCAGTGCAGTGGTGTTTGAGCAGTGTAGGGGGTCGTGCTGGCGGGGGATGTTTTAGGGTTTAGGGCAGTGCAATGGTGTTCGTGCAGTGTAGGTGGTTTTGCAGGGGGGGTGTATTAGGGTTTAGGGCAGTGCAGTGGTGTTCCGGCAGTGTAGGGGGTTGTACATCGGGTGACGTTTTAGGGTTCAGGGCAGTGCAATGTGTTCGGGCAGTGTAGGATGTCGTGCTGGGGTAGTGTTTTAAGGTTTAGGGTAGTGCGGTGGTGTTTGGGTAGTGTAGGGGGTTGTGCTGGGGTAGATTTAGGGTTTAGGGTAGTGCAGTGGTGTTTGGGTAATTGAGGGGGTCATGCTAGGGGTGGTGTTTTAGGGTTTACGGCAGTGCAGTGGTGTTTGAGTAGTGTAGGGGGTCATGCTGGGGGTGGTGTTTTAGGGTTTAGGGTAGTGCAGTGGTGTTCGAGTAGTTTAGGGGGTCGTGCTGGGGGTGGTGTTTTTAGGGTTTAGGGCAGTGCAGTGGTGTTCGGGCAGTGTAGGGCTTCGTGCATGGGGATGGTGTTTTAGGGTTTAGGCAGTGCAGTGGAGTTCGGAAGTCTAAGGGGTCATTCTTTGGGTGGTGTTTTGGGGTTTAAGGCAGTGCAGTGGTGTTCGGGTAATGTAGGGGTCATGCTGGGGGTGGTGTTTTAGGGTTTAGGGCAGTGCAGGGGTGTACAGGCAGTGTAGGTTGTCATGCAGTGAGTGTTGTTTTAGGGTTCAGGGCAGTGCAGTATTGTACGGGAAGTGTAGGAGGTCATGCTAGGGTGGTGTTTTCGGGTTTTGGGCAGTGCAGTGGTGTACAGGCAGTGTAGGGGATTGTGCATTGGGTAGTGTTTTAGGGTTTAGGGCAGTGCAGTGGTGCTTGGGCACTGTAGGATGTCGTGGTGTGGGTGGTGTTTTAGGGTTCAGGGCAGTGCAGTGGTGTTCGGGCAGTGTAGGGGTCATTCAGGGGGCTGGTGTTTTACGGTTCAGGGCAGTGTAGTGCTGTTCGGGCAGTGTAGGGGGTCGTGCTGGGAGTGGTGTTTTAGGGTTTAGGGCAGTGCAGTGGTGTTTGAGCAGTGTAGGGGGTCGTGCTGGCGGGGGATGTTTTAGGGTTTAGGGCAGTGCAATGGTGTTCGTGCAGTGTAGGTGGTTGTGCAGGGGGGGTGTATTAGGGTTTAGGGCAGTGCAGTGGTGTTCCGGCAGTGTAGGGGGTTGTACATCGGGTGGTGTTTTAGGGTTCAGGGCAGTGCAATGTGTTCGGGCAGTGTAGGATGTCGTGCTGGGGTAGTGGTTTAAGGTTTAGGGTAGTGCGGTGGTGTTTGGGTAGTGTAGGGGGTTGTGCTGGGGGTAGATTTAGGGTTTAGGGTAGTGCAGTGGTGTTTGGGTAATTGAGGGGGTCATGCTAGGGGTGGTGTTTTAGGGTTTACAGCAGTGCAGTGGTGTTGGACTTGGCCCTTCTGGCAGGTTCACCCCTGAACTTTTTTGCTTTTTATTGGTGACTTGGTGTGGTCATTTTTTGGTTTCTGCGCACTTTCCCTGTGTCCCCGGGTAAAGTGCGTGCGTGCTCTGAGTGCATGTGGTGAGATAGGCCTGCCCTCCCATAGGAATGCATGGGGAATGTATGTGTCCCTAGTAGTTCCTGATGCGTGGGGTGTGCAGGCCCGAGTTTGGTATGTGCGGACTCGTGGGAGTGAATGCTGCGCGATGATGTGTGCGGCGTGCATGTACCTAGTGTGGAAGTGCCACTTCTAGAAGTGGGCACTTCTGTGTGCAGTGTGTCTGTCGCGTGATTGGCTGGTCATGTCATGTGACGGGCTAGGGATTCCCCAGAGTCAGGATGAGTCACCCAGTGGTGAATGGGGAGATCAGCAGCTAGATGGGTGGGAGGAGTACACCTGGGTCCTGAATAGGGCAGGGTTTTCCACACACAATGCTGGCTCCGCCCCCTGTGGTGCGACTGACGACCCTAGCCCTGCCAGTGAATAGAGTGAGGGGCTGAGCACATCAAGGGTGCTCCCCAACCAGCTGCGACTGGTTTTCCCCCTCACCCTGAACCAAGAACAAAGACTTTTGCTGTATAAAAATGGGGCTGTGTCCCCACAGAAACTGTTCTCTTCAAGGGGCTGCTGCTGCTGCTGGAGGCCAGGAGGAACCGCCACTTGGGACTGCCTTCCTGCCCTGGAGGGCCCAGTGAGCTGGCCCCTGGCCCAGCCTTGCCCCCTGCCTACCTGCCTGAACTTTACCAGGACCTTGCTCCTGTAACCTTGCCTTTAGCGCCTGGGAAGCGCTGTATTTCTCCTTCTGGCGAAGCGCTGGAACTTAGTACAGCGGGGCGCTGTGTTTCTGCCCCAGGAGGACTGCTGGGGGCCTCCAGCACGAAGCTGCACAGTATAGGGACTCCCCCCGATTTGGATTGCTGTTGAGCGGGAGCCCACCCCGCATTGCAGTGCTCTTGCGGGTGCCGGTCCCGCTTATTTAATTATTGTTCTCCGCGGGTGCCCACCCCGCTCTAAACATAGCGAAAATACGGGTGCCCACCCCGCTGTTGTATATCTAACTTAAGGGGCCTACCCCTTGTTGCTGCTGAAAGAAGATCCCCCTGCCTCCGCGATCCACGGCCGCCTGGTTGTGGGCGGGGCCGGTGGATGGAAGCAGAAGAGGTCAGGGGAGCCAGAGATCTTCGAAAACCCGGGCGGGAGTAATGTGCGTTTACCCCTACAGGTATTGTGATACTGAGGTGGTTGTTTGTTTTCTCCTAGTACAGGTGGTGCTAGTGAGGTCCTAGATCCCTGCGTGATATTGTCCTAAGGTGGTTAGGGTTGCGTAGGTGGTGCTTACCTGATACCAGTAGTTACTGGTTGTGTGCTACATTTGCTATTTTGTACTCCTATGTTCTAAAAGTGCTAATTCCTGACAGTGGTCCATGTGGCCCTGTCCCCTGTACATATAATCCCTTGTAAACTCTGCCCGTGCCTGTTGGCACATTGTAAAGTGTGTGTTTTTATCTGATGTGTTGTGTATAATACAAAGGCTATTTTTATAGAATACCTTGTGTGGAGTTTCCTTTGTGGTGGGCCTTGGGTGTTGTTGCTGGGTGCGCGCGCAAACGCTTTACACATCGCCTCAGGGATAAGCCTGACTGCTCGTGCCAAGCTACCAAGGGGGTGAGCAGGGGTTATCTTTGGCGTGTAACTCCCCAGCCCTGACTAGAGTGGTGGTTTCTGTCTGGCTTTGGCGCAAGTCCTAGCCAACCAGAAATCCCATTTCTAACAAGTGGTGTTTGAGTAGTGTAGGGGGTCATGCTGGGGGTGGTGTTTTAGGGTTTAGGGTAGTGCAGTGGTGTTCGAGTAGTTTAGGGGGTCGTGCTGGGGGTGGTGTTTTTAGGGTTTAGGGCAGTGCAGTGGAGTTCGGAAGTCTAAGGGGTCACTCTTTGGGTGGTGTTTTGGGGTTTAAGGCAGTGCAGTGGTGTTCGGGTAATGTAGGGGTCGTGCTGGGGGTGGTGTTTTAGGGTTTAGGGCAGTGCAGTGGTGTTCGAGTAGTGTTGGGGGTCGTGCTGGGGTGGTGTTTTAGGGTTTAGGGCAGTACAGTGGTGTTCGGGCAGAGAAGGGTGTCGTGCTGGCGGGGGGGTTTAGGGTTTAGGACAGTGCAGTGGTGTTTGGGCAGTGTAGGTGGCCGTGCAGGGGAGTGGTGTTTTAGGGTTTACGGCAGTGCAGTGGTGTTCGGGCAGTGAAGGGGGTCGTACAGGGGGTGCTGTTTTAGGGTTTAGGGCAGTACAGTGGTGTTCCGGCAGTGTAGGGGGTCGTGCAAGGGATGGTGTTTTAGGTTTCAGGACAGTGCAGTGGTGTATGCGTAGTGTAGGGGTTAGTGTAGGGGGTCGTGTTTTAGGTTAAAGGCCAGTGGTGTTCGGACAGTGTAGGGGATCGTGCAGGGGGGGGGTGTTTTAGGGTTTAGGGCAGTGCAGTGGGGTTCGGGTAGTGTAGGGGCTCGTGCTGGGGTTGGTTTTTTAGTGCTTAGGGCAGAACAGTGGTGTTCGGGCAGTGAAGGGGGTCGTGCAGTGGGGTGGTGTTTTAGGGTTCAGGGCAGTGCAGTTGTGTACAGGCAGTGTAGGTTATCATGCAGTGAGTGTTGTTTTAGGGTTCAGGGCAGTGCAGTATTGTACGGGAAGTGTAGGGGGTCATGCTAGGGTGGTGTTTTCGGGTTTTGGGCAGTGCAGTGGTGTACAGGCAGTGTAGGGGATTGTGCATTGGGTAGTGTTTTAGGGTTTAGGGCAGTGCAGTGGTGCTTGGGCACTGTAGGATGTTGTGGTGTGGGTGGTGTTTTAGGGTTCAGGGCAGCGCAGTGGTGTTCGGGCAGTGTAGGGGTCATTCAGGGGGCTGGTGTTTTACGGTTCAGGGCAGTGTAGTGCTGTTCGGGCAGTGTAGGGGGTCGTGCTGGGAGTGGTGTTTTAGGGTTTAGGGCAGTGCAGTGGTGTTTGAGCAGTGTAGGGGGTCGTGCTGGCGGGGGATGTTTTAGGGTTTAGGGCAGTGCAATGGTGTTCGTGCAGTGTAGGTGGTTGTGCAGGGGGGGTGTATTAGGGTTTAGGGCAGTGCAGTGGTGTTCCGGCAGTGTAGGGGGTTGTACATCGGTTGGTGTTTTAGGGTTCAGGGCAGTGCAATGTGTTCGGGCAGTGTAGGATGTCGTGCTGGGGTAGTGTTTTAAGGTTTAGGGTAGTGCGGTGGTGTTTGGGTAGTGTAGGGGGTTGTGCTGGGGATAGATTTAGGGTTTAGGGTAGTGCAGTGGTGTTTGGGTAATTGAGGGGGTCATGCTAGGGGTGGTGTTTTAGGGTTTACGGCAGTGCAGTGGTATTTGAGTAGTGTAGGGGGTCATGCTGGGGGTGGTGTTTTAGGGTTTAGGGTAGTGCAGTGGTGTTCGAGTAGTTTAGGGGGTCGTGCTGGGGGTGGTGTTTTTAGGGTTTAGGGCAGTGCAGTGGTGTTCGGGCAGTGTAGGGCTTCGTGCATGGGGAAGGTGTTTTAGGGTTTAGGGCAGTGCAGTGGAGTTCGGAAGTGTAAGGGGTCATTCTTTTGGTGGTGTTTTGGGGTTTAAGGTAGTGCAGTGGTGTTCGGGTAATGTAGGGGTTGTGCTGGGAGTGGTGTTTTAGGGTTTAGGGCAGTGCAGTAGTGTTCGAGTAGTGTTGGGGGTTGTGCTGGGGTGGTGTTTCAGGGTTTAGGGCAGTACAGTGGTGTTCGGGCAGAGAAGGGTGTCTTGCTGGCGGGGGGGTTTAGGGTTTAGGACAGTGCAGTGGTGTTTGGGCAGTGTAGGTGGCCGTGCAGGGGAGTGGTGTTTTAGGGTTTACGGCAGTGCAGTGGTGTTCGGGCAGTGAAGGGGGTCGTACAGGGGGTGCTGTTTTAGGGTTTAGGGCAGTACAGTGGTGTTCCGGCAGTGTAGGGGATCGTGCAAGGGATGGTGTTTTAGGTTTCAGGACAGTGCAGTGGTGTATGCGTAGTGTAGGGGTTAGTGTAGGGGGTCGTGTTTTAGGTTAAAGGCCAGTGGTGTTCGGGCAGTGTAGGGGATCGTGCAGGGGGGCGGTGTTTTAGGGTTTAGGGCAGTGCAGTGGAGTTCGGGTAGTGTAGGGGCTCGTGCTGGGGTTGGTTTTTTAGTGCTTAGGGCAGAACAGTGGTATTCAGGCAGTGTATCGTGTCATGCAGAGGGTGGTGTTTTAGGGCTTAGAGCAGAGCAGTGGTGTTGGGGCAGTGTAGGGGGTCGTGCTGGGGGTGGTGTTTTAGGGTTTAGGGCAGAGCAGTGGTGTTCGGGCAGTGTAGGGGTTCGTGCAGTGGGATGTTGTTTTAGGGTTTAGGGCAGTGGAGTGGTGTATAGGCAGTGTAGGGGGTTGTGCTGGGTGTGGTATTTTAGGGTTTAGGGCAGTGCAGTGTTGTTCAGGTAGCGTAGGGAGTCGTGCTGGGTGTGGTGTTTTAGGTTTTAGGGCAGTGCAGTGGTGTTCGGGTAGTGTATGGGGTTGTGCTGGGGGTGGTGTTTTAGGGTTTAGTGCAGTGCAGTGGTGTTTGGGCAGTGTAGGGGGTCCTGCTGGCGGGGGGCATTTTAGGGTTTAGGGCAGTGCAGTGGTGTTCATGTATTGTAGGGGGATGTGCAGGGGTGGTGTTTTAGGGTTTAGGGCAGTGCAGTGCAGTGGTGTTCCGGCAGTGTAGGGAGTCATGCAGGGGGTGGTGTTTTAGGGTTCAGAGCAGTGCAATGGTGTTCGGGCAGTGTAGGGGGTCATGCTGGGGTGGTGTTTTAGCGTTCAGGGCAGTGCAGTGGTGTACGGACAGTGTAGGGGGTCATGCAGGGGTGGTGTTTTAGGGTTCAGGGCAGTGCAGTGCAATGGTGTTCAGGCAGTGTAGGGGGTCGTGCTGGGGGTGGTGTTTAGGGTTCAGAGCAGTGCAGTGGTGTTTGGGCAGGCTATGGGGTCGTGCAGGGGGTGGTGTTATAGGGTTCAGGGCTGTGCAGTGGTGTTCTGGCAGTGTAGGGGGTCGTGCTGGGGTGGTGTTTTAGGGTTTAGGGCTGTGCAGTGGTGTACGGGCAGTGTAGGGGGTCATGCAGGGGGTGGTGTTTTAGGGTTTAGGGCTGTGTAGTGGTGTTGGGGCAGTGTAGTGGTTCGTGCAGGGGGAAATGTTTTCAGTTTTAGGGCAGTGCAGTGGTGTTCGGGCAGTGTAGGGGGTCGTGCAGTGGGGTGGTGTTTTAGGGTTCAGGGCAGTGTAATGGTGTTCGGACAGTGTAGGTGGTCATGCAGGGGGGTGGTGTTTTAGGGTTCAGGGCAGTGCAGTGCTGTTCGGGCAGTGAAGGGGGTCGTGCAGTGGGGTGGTGTTTTAGGGTTCAGGGCAGTGCAGTTGTGTACAGGCAGTGTAGGTTGTCATGCAGTGGGTGTTGTTTTATGGTTCAGGGCAGTGCAGTATTGTACGGGAAGTGTAGGGGGTCATGCTAGGGTGGTGTTTTCGGGTTTTGGGCAGTGCAGTGGTGTTTGGGTAATTGAGGGGGTCATGCTAGGGGTGGTGTTTTAGGGTTTACGGCAGTGCAGTGGTGTTTGGGTAGTGTAGGGGGTCATGCTGGGGGTGGTGTTTTAGGGTTTAGGGTAGTGCAGTGGTGTTCGAGTAGTTTAGGGGGTCGTGCTGGGGGTGGTGTTTTTAGGGTTTAGGGCAGTGCAGTGGTGTCCGGGCAGTGTAGGGCTTCGTGCATGGGGATGGTGTTTTAGGGTTTAGGGCAGTGCAGTGGAGTTCGGAAGTGTAAGGGGTCATTCTTTTGAGGGTGTTTTGGGGTTTAAGGCAGTGCAGTGGTGTTCGGGTAATGTAGGGGTTGTGCTGAGGGTGGTGTTTTAGGGTTTAGGGCAGTGCAGTGGTGTTCGAGTAGTGTTGGGGGTCGTGCTGGGGTGGTGTTTCAGGGTTTAGGGCAGTGCAGTGGTGTTCGGGCAGTGAAGGGGGTCATACAGGGGGTGCTGTTTTAGGGTTTAGGGCAGTACAGTGGTGTTCCGGCAGTGTAGGGGGTCGTGCAAGGGATGGTGTTTTAGGTTTCAGGACAGTGCAGTGGTGTATGCGTAGTGTAGGGGTTAGTGTAGGGGGTCGTGTTTTAGGTTAAAGGCCAGTGGTGTTCAGGCAGTGTAGGGGATCATGCAGGAGGGCGGTGTTTTAGGGTTTAGGGCAGTGCAGTGGGGTTCGGGTAGTGTAGGGGCTCGTGCTGGGGTTGGTTTTTTAGTGCTTAGGGCAGAACAGTGGTGTTCGGGCAGTGTATCGTGTCATGCAGAGGGTGGTGTTTTAGGGCTTAGAGCAGAGCGGTGGTGTTGGGGCAGTGTAGGGGGTCGTGCTGGGGGTGGTGTTTTAGGGTTTAGGGCAGAGCAGTGGTGTTCGGGCAGTGTAGGGGGTCGTGCAGGTGGGATGTTGTTTTAGGGTTTAGGGCAGTGGAGTGGTGTATAGGCAGTATAGGGGGTTGTGCTGGGTGTGGTATTTTAGGGTTTAGGGCAGTGCAGTGTTGTTCAGGTAGCGTAGGGAGTCGTGCTGGGTGTGGTGTTTTAGGTTTTAGGGCAGTGCAGTGGTGTTCGGGTAGTGTATGGGGTTGTGCTGGGGGTGGTGTTTTAGGGTTTAGTGCAGTGCAGTGGTGTTTGGGCAGTGTAGGGGGTCATGCTGGCGGGGGCATTTTAGAGTTAAGGGCAGTGCAGTGGTGTTCATGTATTGTAGGGGGACATGCAGGGGGGTGGTGTTTTAGGGTTTAGGGCAGTGCAGTGGTGTTCAGGCAGTGTAAGGGTCATGCAGGGGTGGTGTTTTAGGGTTTAGGGCAGTGCAGTGCAGTGGTGTTCCGGCAGTGTAGGGAGTCATGCAGGGGGTGGTGTTTTAGGGTTCAGAGCAGTGCAATGGTTCTTGGGCAGTGTAGGGGGTCGTGCTGGGGTGGTGTTTTAGCGTTCAGGGCAGTGCAGTGGTGTACGGACAGTGTAGGGGGTCATGCAGGGGTGGTGTTTTAGGGTTCAGGGCAGTGCAGTGCAATGGTGTTCAGGCAGTGTAGGGGGTCATGCTGGGGGTGGTGTTTAGGGTTCAGAGCAGTGCAGTGGTGTTTGGGCAGGCTATGGGGTCGTGCAGGGGGTGGTGTTATAGGGTTCAGGGCTGTGCAGTGCAGTGGTGTTCTGGCAGTGTGGGGGGTCGTGCTGGGGTGGTGTTTTAGGGTTTAGGGCTGTGCAGTGGTGTACGGGCAGTGTAGGGGGTCATGCAGGGGGTGGTGTTTTAGGGTATAGGGCTGTGTAGTGGTGTTGGGGCAGTGTAGTGGTTCGTGCAGGGGGAAATGTTTTCAGTTTTAGGGCAGTGCAGTGGTGTTCGGGCAGTGTAGGGGGTCGTGCAGTGGGGTGGTGTTTTAGGGTTCAAGGCAGTGTAATGGTGTTCGGACAGTGTAGGGGGTCATGCAGGGGGGTGGTGTTTTAGGGTTCAGGGCAGTGCAGTGCTGTTCGGGCAGTGAAGGGGGTCGTGCAGTGGGGTGGTGTTTTAGGGTTCAGGGCAGTGCAGTTGTGTACAGGCAGTGTAGGTTGTCATGCAGTGGGTGTTGTTTTAGGGTTCAGGGCAGTGCAGTATTGTAGGGGAAGTGTAGGGGGTCATGCTAGGGTGGTGTTTTCGGGTTTTGGGCAGTGCAGTGGTGTACAGGCAGTGTAGGGGATTGTGCAATGGGTAGTGTTTTAGGGTTTAGGGCAGTGCAGTGGTGCTTGGGCACTATAGGATGTCGTGGAGGGGGTGGTGTTTTAGGGTTCAGGGCAGTGCAGCGGTGTTCGGGCAGTGTAGGGGTCATTCAGGGGGCTGGTGTTTTACGGTTCAGGGCAGTGTAGTGCTGTTCGGGCAGTGTAGGGGGTCATGCTGGGAGTGGTGTTTTAGGGTTCAGGGTAGTGCAGTGGTGTTCGGGCAGTGCAGGGGCTCATGCTAGGGGTGGTGTTTCAGGGTTTAGGGCAGTGCAATGGTGTTCAGGCAGTGCAGAGTGTCAGGCTGGGGGTGTTGTTTTATGGTTTAGGGCAGTGCAGTGGTGTTCGTGCAGTGTAGGGGGTTGTGCTGGGGGTGGTGTTTTAGGGTTTAGGACAGTGCAGCAGTGTTCGGGCAGTGTAGGGGGCCGTGCAGGGAGTGGTGTTTTAGGGTTTAGGGCAGTGCAGTGGTGTTCGAGCAGTGTAGGGGGTCATGCTGGCGGGGGACGTTTTAGGGTTTAGGGCAGTGCAATGGTGTTCGTGCAGTGTAGGTGGTTGTGCAGGGGGGTGGTGTTTTAGGGTTTAGGGCAGTGCAGTGGTGTTCTGGCAGTGTAGGGGGTTGTACAGGGGGTGGTGTTTTAGGGTTCAGGGCAGTGCAATGTGTTCGGGCAGTGTAGGAAGTCATGCACGGGGTTGGTGTTTTAGGGTTCAGGACAGTGCAGTGGAGTTCGGGCTGTGTAGGGGGTCCTGCAGGGGGTGGTGTTTTAGGGTTCAGGGCAGTGCAGTGCTGTTCGGGCAGTGTAGGGGGTCGTGCTGGGAGTTGTGTTTTATGGTTCAGGGAAGTGCTGTGGTGTTCGGGCAGTGCAGGGGGTCATGCTAGGGGTGGTGTTTTAGGGTTTAGGGCAGTGCAGTGGTGTTCGGGCTGTGTAGGGTGTCGTGCTGGGGGTGTTGTTTTAGGGTTTAGAGCAGTGCAGTGTAGGGGGTCGTGCTGGGGGTGGTGTTTTAGGGTTTAGGGCAGTGCAGTGGAGTTCCCGCAGTGTAGGGGGTCGTGCAGGGCGAGATGTTTTAGAGTTTAGGGCAGTGCAATGGTGTTCAGGCAGTGTAGGGGGGTCGTGCTGGCGGGGGGTCATTTTTGGGTTTAGGGCAGTGCAGTGGTGTTCGGGCAGTGTAGGTGGTCGTGCAGGGGATGGTGTTTTAGGGTTTAGGGCAGTGCAGTGGTGTTCGGGTAGTGTAGGGGGTGGTGCTGGGGGTGGTGTTTTAGGGTTTTGGGCAGTGCAGTGGTGTTTGGGCAGTGAAGGGAGTCGTGCAGGGGGTGGTGTTTTAGGGTTTAGGCAGTGCAGTGGTGTTCCGGCAGTGTAGGGGGTCGTGCTTGGGGTGGTGTTTTAGGGTTCAGGGTAGTGTAGTGGTGTATGGGCAGTGTAGGGGGTCGTGTTCAAGGGCCCGATTCACAGAATTAACTTAAGACAAAATCCTAAACTTACTACTTTTGGTATTCACAGAATGCACTTACTACTTTTGGTATTCACAGAATGGATTTACGACTACTAACTTTACGTCCGCACTTGGGCCGGAAATTCTGGCCCAGAGGTGGAGCTTCCGGCCCGGAGGCGGAGCTTTCAGCCCGGGGGTGGAGCTTCCGTCCCAGAGGCGGAGCTTCCGGCTCAGAGGTGGAGATTTGGGCGATGGCTAAATATCCGCCACTTGCCGGAATCCCCACTTCCGGGCCGGAAGCTCCGCCTCTGTGCCGAAAGCTCTGTCTTCGGGCCGGAAGCTCCGCCTCTGGGCCGGATTTTCCGGCCCGAGTGCGGATGTAAAGTTAGTAGTCGTAAATCCATTCTGTGAATACCAAAAGTAGTAAGTGCATTCTGTGAATACCAAAAGTAGTAAGTGCATTCTGTGAATACCAAAAGTAGTAAGTTTAGGATTTTGTCTTAAGTTAATTCTGTGAATCGGGCCCTTAGGGTTTAGGGCAGTGCAGTGGTGTTTGGGTGTGTGGGGGGTGGTGCTGGGGGTGGTGTTTTAGGGTTTTGGGCAGTGCAGTGGTGTTCGGGTAGTGTTGGGGGTCGTGCTGGGGTTGGTGTTTTAGTGCTTAGGGCAGTGCAGTGTTGTTCAGGTAGTGAGGGGAGTCGTCCTGGGTGTGGTGTTTTAGGTTTTAGGGCAGTGCAGTAGTGTTCGGGTATTGTATGGGGTCATGCTGGGGGTGGTGTTTTAGGGTTTAGGGCAGTGCAGTGGTGTTCGGGCAGTGTATCGGGTCATGCAGAGGGTGGTGTTTTAGGGTTTAGAGCAGAGCAGTGGTGTTGGGGCAGTGTAGGGGGTCGTGCTGGGGGTGGTGTTTTAGGGTTTAGGGCAGAGCAGTGGTGTTCGGGCAGTGTAGGGAGTCGTACAAGTGGGTTGAGTTTTAGGGTTTAAGGCAGTGCAGTGGTGTTCGGGCAGTGTAGGGGTTCGTGCAGTGGGATGGTGTTTTAGTATTTAGGGCAGTGGAGTGGTGTTCGGGCAGTGTAGGGGGTTGTGCTGGGTGTGGTATTTTAGGGTTTAGGGCAGTGCAGTGTTGTTCAGGTAGTGAAGGGAGTCGTCCTGGGTGTGGTGTTTTAGGTTTTAGGGCAGTGCAGTAGTGTTCGGGTATTGTATGGGGTCATGCTGGGGGTGGTGTTTTAGGGTTTAGGGCAGTGCAGTGGTGTTCGGGCAGTGTAGGGGTGGTGCTGGGGGGGGTGTTTTAGGGTTTAGGGCAGTGCAGTGGTGTTCGGACAGTGTAGAGGGCCGTGCTGGTGGTGGTGTTTTAGGGTTCAGGACAGTGCGGGTGTGTACGGGCAGTGTAGGGGGTCGTGCTGGGGGTGGTGTTGTAGGGTTCAGGACAGTGCAGTGGTGTATGGGCAGTATAAAGGGTCATGCTGGGGGTGGTGTTGTAGGGTTTAGGGCAGTGCAGTGGTGCTCGGGCAGTGTAGGGGGTCGTGCAGGGGGTGGTGTTTTAGGGATTAGGGCAGTGTAGGGGGACGTGCAGGTGGTGGAGTTTTAGGGTAGAGGGCAGTGAGGTTGTGTTTGGGCACTGTAGGGGGTCGTGCAGGGGGTGGTGTTTTAGGGGTTAGGGCAATGCAGTGGTGTTCGGGTCGTGTAAGGGGTCATGCAGGGAGTAGTGTTTTAGGGTTTACGGCAGAGCAGGGGTGTTCAGGTACTGTAGGGGGTCGTGCTGGGGGTAGTATTTTAGGGTTTAGGGTAGAGCAGTGGTGTTTGGGTTTTGTAGAGAGTGGTGCTGGGGGGAGTGTTTAAGGGTTTAGGGTAGTGCAGTGGTGTTTGGGTAGTGTGGGGGGGTCGTGCTGGGGTAGTGTTTTAAGGTTTAGGGTAGTGCAGTGGTGTTTGGGTAGTGTAGGGGGTTGTGCTGGGGGTGATGTTTTAGGGTTTATGGCAGTGCAGTGGTGTTTGAGTAGTGTAGGGGGTCATGCTGGGGGTGGTGTTTTTAGGGTTTAGGGCAGTGCAGTGGTGTTCGGGCAGTGTAGGGGTTCGTGCATGGGGATGGTGTTTTAGGGTTTAGGGCAGTGCAGTGGGGTTCGGGAGTGTAAGGGGTTGTGCTTTGGGTGGTGTTTTAGGGTTTAAGGCAGTGCAGTGGTGTTCTGGTAATGTAGGGGGTCGTGCTGGGGGTGGTGTTTTATAGTTTAGGCCAGTGCAGTGGTGGTCGAGTAGTGTTGGGGGTCGTGCTGGGGTGATGTTTTAGGGTTTAGGGCAGTGCAGTGGGGTTTGGGCATTATAGGGGGTCATGCTGAGGGTGGTGTTTTAGGGTTTAGGGCAGTGCAGTGGTGTTCGGGCAGAGTAGGGTGTCGTGCTGGCGGGGGGGTTTAGGGTTTAGGACAGTGTAGTGGTGTTTGGGCAGTGTAGGTGGTCATGCAGGGGAGTGGTGTTTAAGGGTTTACGGCAGTGCAGTGGTGTTCGGGCAGGGTAGGGGGTCGTGCAGGGGTGGTGTTTTAGGGTTTAGGGCAGTGTAGGGGGATGTGCAGGTGGTGGAGTTTTAGGGTTTAGGGCAGTGAGGTTGTGTTTGGGCACTGTAGGGGGTCGTGCAGGGGGTGGTGTTTTAGGGTTTAGGGCAGTGCAGTAGTGTTCGGGCAGTGTAGGGGTGGTGCTGGGGGTGGTGTTTTAGGGTTTAGGGCAGTGCAGTGGTGTTCGGACAGTGTAGAGGGTCGTGCTGGTGGTGGTGTTTTAGGGTTCAGGACAGTGCGGTGGTGTACGGGCAGTGTAGGGGGTCGTGCTGGGGGTGGTGTTGTAGGGTTCAGGACAGTGCAGTGGTGTACGGGCAGTATAGAGGGTCATGCTGGGGGTGGTGTTGTAGGGTTTAGGGCAGTGCAGTGGTGTTCGGGCAGTGTAGGGGGTCGTGCAGGGGGTGGTGTTTTAGGGATTAGGGCAGTGTAGGGGGACGTGCAGGTAGTGGAGTTTTAGGGTTTAGGGCAGTGAGGTTGTGTTTGGGCACTGTAGGGGGTCGTGCAGGGGGTGGTGTTTTAGGGGTTAGGGCAATGCAGTGGTGTTCGGGTCGTGTAAGGGGTCATGCAGGGAGTAGTGTTTTAGGGTTTACGGCAGAGCAGGGTGTTCAGGTACTGTAGCGGGTCGTGCTGGGGGTAGTATTTTAGGGTTTAGGGTAGAGCAGTGGTGTTTGGGTTTTGTAGAGAGTGGTGCTGGGGGGAGTGTTTAAGGGTTTAGGGTAGTGCAGTGGTGTTTGGGTAGTGTGGGGGGTCGTGCTGGGGCAGTGTTTTAAGGTTTAGGGTAGTGCAGTGGTGTTTGGGTAGTGTAGGGGGTTGTGCTGGGGGTGATGTTTTAGGGTTTATGGCAGTGCAGTGGTGTTTGAGTAGTGTAGGGGGTCATGCTGGGGGTGGTGTTTTTAAGGTTTAGGGCAGTGCAGTGGTGTTCGGGCAGTGTAGGGGTTCGTGCATGGGGATGGTGTTTTAGGGTTTAGGGCAGTGCAGTGGGGTTCGGGAGTGTAAGGGGTTGTGCTTTGGGTGGTGTTTTAGGGTTTAGGGCAGTGCAGTGGGGGTTGGGCATTATAGGGGGTCATGCTGAGGGTGGTGTTTTAGGGTTTAGGGCAGTGCAGTGGTGTTCGGGCAGAGTAGGGTGTCGTGCTGGCGGGGGGGTTTAGGACAGTGCAGTGGTGTTTGGGCAGTGTAGGTGGTCGTGCAGGGGAGTGGTGTTTATGGGTTTACGGCAGTGCAGTGGTGTTTGGGCAGGGTAGGGGGTCGTGCAGGGGGTGGTGTTTTAGGGTTTAGGGCAGTGTAGGGGGATGTGCAGGTGGTGGAGTTTTAGGGTTTAGGGCAGTGAGGTTGTGTTCGGGCACTGTAGGGGGTCGTGCAGGGGGTGGTGTTTTAGGGGTTAGGGCAATGCAGTGGTGTTCGGGTCGTGTAAGGGGTCATGCAAGGAGTAGTGTTTTAGGGTTTACGGCAGAGCAGGGGTGTTCAGGTACTGTAGGGGGTCATGCTGGGGGTAGTATTTTAGGGTTTAGGGTTGTGCAGTGGTGTTTTGGTAGTGTAGTTGGTCATGCTGGGGGTAGTTTTTTAGGGTTTAGGGTAGTGCAGTGGTGTTCGGGTAGTGTAGGGGGTCGTGCTGGGGTAGTGATTTAAGGTTTAGCATAGTGCAGTGGTGTTTGGGTAGTGTAGGGGTCGTGCTGGGGTAGTGTTTTAGGGATTAGGGTAGTGCAGTGGTGTTTGGGTAGTGTAGGTGGTCGTGCTGGGGGTAGATATAGGGTTTAGGGTAGTGCAGTGGAGTTTGAGTAGTGTAGGAGGTCATGCTGGGGGTAGTGTTTTAGAGTTTAGGGTAGTGCAGTGGTGCTCAGGTAGTGTAGGGGGTCGTGCTGGGGGAGTGTGTTGCTGTTTAGGGTAGAGCAGTGGTGTTTGGGTTGTGTAGAGGGTGGTCCTGGGGGGAGTGTTTAAGGGTTTAGGGTAGTGCAGTGGTGTTTGGGTAGTGTGGGGGCTCGTGCTGGGGAAGTGTTTTAAGGTTTAGGGTAGTGCAGTGGTGTTTGGGTAGTGTAGGGGGTTGTGCTGGGGGTGATGTTTTAGGGTTTATGGCAGTGCAGTGGTGTTTGAGTAGTGTAGGGGGTCATGCTGGGGGTGGTGTTTTTAGGGATTAGGGCAGTGCAGTGGTGTTCGGGCAGTGTAGGGGTTCGTGCATGGGGATGGTGTTTTAGGGTTAGGGCAGTGCAGTGGGGTTCGGGAGTGTAAGGGGTTGTGCTTTGGGTGGTGTTTTAGGGTTTAAGGCAGTGCAGTGGTGTTCGGGTAATGTAGGGGGTCGTGCTGGGGGTGGTGTTTTATAGTTTAGGCCAGTGCAGTGGTGTTCGAGTAGTGTTGGGGGTCGTGCTGGGGTGATGTTTTAGGGTTTAGGGCAGTGCAGTGGTGTTTGGGCATTGTAGGGGGTCATGCTGAGGGTGGTGTTTTAGGGTTTAGGGCAGTGCAGTGGTGTTCGGGCAGAGTAGGGTGTCGTGCTGGTGGGGGGGGTTTAGGGTTTAGGACAGTGCAGTGGTGTTTGGGCAGTGTAGGTGGTCGTGCAGGGGAGTGGTGTTTAAGGGTTTACGGCAGTGCAGTGGTGTTTGGGCAGGGTAGGGGGTCATGCAGGGCGTGCTGTTTTAGGGTTTAGGGCAGTACAGTGGTGTTCCAGCAGTGTAGGGGGTTGTGCAGGGGATGGTGTTTTAGGTTTCAGGACAGTGCAGTGGTGTTTGAGTAGGGTAGGGGGTAGTGCAAGGGGTCGTGTTTTAGGGTTAAGGGCAGTGCAGTGGTGTTTGGGCAGTGTAGGGGATCGTGCAGGGGGCGGTGTTTTAGGGTTTAGGGCAGTGCAGTGGTGTTCGGGCAGTGCAGGGGGTCATGCTAGGGGTGGTGTTTTAGGGTTTAGGGCAGTGCAGTGGTGTTCGGGCTGTGTAGGGTTTCGTGCTGGGGGTGTTGTTTTAGGGTTTAGAGCAGTGCAGTGTAGGGGGTCGTGCTGGGGGTGGTGTTTTAGGGTTTAGGGCAGTGCAGTGGAGTTCCCGCAGTGTAGGGGGTTGTGCAGGGCGAGATGTTTTAGAGTTTAGGGCAGTGCAATGGTGTTCAGGCAGTGTAGGGGGGTCGTGCTGGCGGGGGGTCGTTTTTGGGTTTAGGGCAGTGCAGTGTTGTTCGGGCAGTGTAGGTGGTCACGCAGGGGCAGGTGTTTTAGGGTTTAGGCAGTGCAGTGGTGTTCCGGCAGTGTAGGGGGTCGTGCTTGGGGTGGTGTTTTAGGGTTCAGGGTAGTGTAGTGGTGTATGGGCAGTGTAAGGGTCATGCAGGGGGTGGTGTTTTAGGGTTTAGGGCAGTGCAGTGGTGTTCGGGTAGTGTAGGGGGTGGTGCTGGGGGTGGTGTTTTAGGGTTTTGGGCAGTGCAGTGGTGTTTGGGCAGTGTAGGGAGTCGTGCAGGGGGTGGTGTTTTAGGGTTTAGGCAGTGCAGTGGTGTTCCGGCAGTGTAGGGGGTCGTGCTTGGGGTGGTGTTTTAGGGTTCAGGGTAGTGTAGTGGTGTATGGGCAGTGTAGGGGGTCATGCAGGGGGTGGTGTTCAAGGGCCCGATTCACAGAATTAACTTAAGACAAAATCCTAAACTTACTACTTTTGGTATTCACAGAATGCACTTACTACTTTTGGTATTCACAGAATGGATTTACGACTACTAACTTTACGTCCGCACTCGGGCCGGAAATTCTGGCCCAGAGGTGGAGCTTCCGGCCCGGAGGCGGAGCTTCCAGCCCGGGGGTGGAGCTTCCGGCCCAGAGGCGGAGCTTCCGGCTCAGAGGTGGAGATTTGGGCGATGGCTAAATATCCGCCACTTGCCCGAATCCCCACTTCCGGGCCGGAAGCTCCGCCTCTGGGCCGGATTTTCCGGCCCGAGTGCGGACGTAAAGTTAGTAGTCGTAAATCCATTCTGTGAATACCAAAAGTAGTAAGTGCATTCTGTGAATACCAAAAGTAGTAAGTGCATTTTGTGAATACCAAAAGTAGTAAGTTAAGGATTTTGTCTTAAGTTAATTCTGTGAATCGGGCCCTTAGGGTTTAGGGCAGTGCAGTGGTGTTTGGGTAGTGTAGGGGGTGGTGCTGGGGGTGGTGTTTTAGGGTTTTGGGCAGTGCAGTGGTGTTCAGGTAGTGTTAGGGGTCGTGCTGGGGTTGGTGTTTTAGTGCTTAGGGCAGAACAGTGGTGTTCGGGCAGTGTATCGGGTCATGCAGAGGGTGGTGTTTTAGGGTTTAGAGCAGAGCAGTGGTGTTGGGGCAGTGTAGGGGGTCGTGCTGGGGGTGGTGTTTTAGAGTTTAGGGCAGAGCAGAGGTGTTCGGGCAGTGTAGGGAGTCGTACAGGTGGGTTGAGTTTTAGGGTTTAAGGCAGTGCAGTGGTGTTCGGGCAGTGTAGGGGTTCGTGCAGTGGGATGGTGTTTTAGGATTTAGGGCAGTGGAGTGGTGTTCGGGCAGTGTAGGGGGTTGTGCTGGGTGTGGTATTTTAGGGTTTAGGGCAGTGCAGTGTTGTTCAGGTAGTGAAGGGAGTCGTCCTGGGTGTGGTGTTTTAGGTTTTAGGGCAGTGCAGTAGTGTTCGGGTAGTGTATGGGGTCATGCTGGGGGTGGTGTTTTAGGGTTTAGGGCAGTGCAGTGGTGTTCGGGCAGTGTAGGGGTGGTGCTGGGGGTGGTGTTTTAGGGTTTAGGGCAGTGCAGTGGTGTTCGGACAGTGTAGAGGGTCGTGCTGGTGGTGGTGTTTTAGGGTTCAGGACAGTGCGGTGGTGTACGGGCAGTGTAGGGGGTCGTGCTGTGGGTGGTGTTGTAGGGTTCAGGACAGAGCAGTGGTGTACGGGCAGTATAGAGGGTCATGCTGGGGGTGGTGTTGTAGGGTTTAGGGCAGTGCAGTGGTGTTCGGGCAGTGTAGGGGGTCGTGCAGGGGGTGGTGTTTTAGGGATTAGGGCAGTGTAGGGGGACGTGCAGGTGGTGGAGTTTTAGGGTTTAGGGCAGTGAGGTTGTGTTTGGGCACTGTAGGGGGTCGTGCAGGGGGTGGTGTTTTAGGGGTTAGGGCAATGCAGTGGTGTTCGGGTCGTGTAAGGGGTCATGCAGGGAGTAGTGTTTTAGGGTTTACGGCAGAGCAGGGGTGTTCAGGTACTGTAGGGGGTCGTGCTGGGGGTAGTATTTTAGGGTTTAGGGTAGAGCAGTGGTGTTTGGGTTTTGTAGAGAGTGGTGCTGGGGGGAGTGTTTAAGGGTTTAGGGTAGTGCAGTGGTGTTTGGGTAGTGTGGGGGGTCGTGCTGGGGTAGTGTTTTAAGGTTTAGGGTAGTGCAGTGGTGTTTGGGTAGTGTAGGGGGTTGTGCTGGGGGTGATGTTTTAGGGTTTATGGCAGTGCAGTGGTGTTTGAGTAGTGTAGGGGGTCATGCTGGGGGTGGTGTTTTTAGGGTTTAGGGCAGTGCAGTGGTGTTCGGGCAGTGTAGGGGTTCGTGCATGGGGATGGTGTTTTAGGGTTAGGGCAGTGCAGTGGGGTTTGGGAGTGTAAGGGGTTGTGCTTTGGGTGGTGTTTTAGGGTTTAAGGCAGTGCAGTGGTGTTCGGGTAATGTAGGGGGTCGTGCTGGGGGTGGTGTTTTATAGTTTAGGCCAGTGCAGTGGTGTTCGAGTAGTGTTGGGGGTCGTGCTGGGGTGATGTTTTAGGGTTTAGGGCAGTGCAGTGGTGTTTGGGCATTGTAGGGGGTCATGCTGAGGGTGGTGTTTTAGGGTTTAGGGCAGTGCAGTGGTGTTTGGGCAGAGTAGGGTGTCGTGCTGGTGGGGGGGTTTAGGGTTTAGGACAGTGCAGTGGTGTTTGGGCAGTGTAGGTGGTCGTGCAGGGGAGTGGTGTTTAAGGGTTTACGGCAGTGCAGTGGTGTTCGGGCAGGGTAGGGGGTCATGCAGGGCGTGCTGTTTTAGGGCTTAGGGCAGTACAGTGGTGTTCCAGCAGTGTAGGGGGTTGTGCAGGGGATGGTGTTTTAGGTTTCAGGACAGTGCAGTGGTGTTTGAGTAGGGTAGGGGGTAGTGCAAGGGGTCGTGTTTTAGGGTTAAGGGCAGTGCAGTGGTGTTCGGGCAGTGTAGGGGATCGTGCAGGGGGCGGTGTTTTAGGGTTTAGGGCAGTGCAGTGGTGTTCGGGCAGTGCAGGGGGTCATGCTAGGGGTGGTATTTTAGGGTTTAGGGCAGTGCAGTGGTGTTCGGGCTGTGTAGGGTTTCGTGCTGGGGGTGTTGTTTTAGGGTTTAGAGCAGTGCAGTGTAGGGGGTCGTGCTGGGGGTGGTGTTTTAGGGTTTAGGGCAGTGCAGTGGAGTTCCCGCAGTGTAGGGGGTCGTGCAGGGCGAGATGTTTTAGAGTTTAGGGCAGTGCAATGGTGTTCAGGCAGTGTAGGGGGGTCGTGCTGGCGGGGGGTCGTTTTTGGGTTTAGGGCAGTGCAGTGTTGTTCGGGCAGTGTAGGTGGTCGTGCAGGGGCAGGTGGTTTAGGGTTTAGGCAGTGCAGTGGTGTTCCGGCAGTGTAGGGGGTCGTGCTTGGGGTGGTGTTTTAGGGTTCAGGGTAGTGTAGTGGTGTATGGGCAGTGTAGGGGTCATGCAGGGGGTGGTGTTTTAGGGTTTAGGGCAGTGCAGTGGTGTTCGGGTAGTGTAGGGGGTGGTGCTGGGGGTGGTGTTTTAGGGTTTTGGGCAGTGCAGTGGTGTTCGGGTCGTGTAAGGGGTCATGCAGGGAGTAGTGTTTTAGGGTTTACGGCAGAGCAGGGGTGTTCAGGTACTGTAGGGGGTCGTGCTGGGGGTAGTATTTTAGGGTTTAGGGTAGAGCAGTGGTGTTTGGGTTTTGTAGAGAGTGGTGCTGGGGGGAGTGTTTAAGGGTTTAGGGTAGTGCAGTGGTGTTTGGGTAGTGTGGGGGGTCGTGCTGGGGCAGTGTTTTAAGGTTAAGGGTAGTGCAGTGGTGTTTGGGTAGTGTAGGGGGTTGTGCTGGGGGTGATGTTTTAGGGTTTATGGCAGTGCAGTGGTGTTTGAGTAGTGTAGGGGGTCATGCTGGGGGTGGTGTTTTTAGGGTTTAGGGCAGTGCAGTGGTGTTCGGGCAGTGTAGGGGTTCGTGCATGGGGATGGTGTTTTAGGGTTTAGGGCAGTGCAGTGGGGTTCGGGAGTGTAAGGGGTTGTGCTTTGGGTGGTGTTTTAGGGTTTAAGGCAGTGCAGTGGTGTTCGGGTAATGTAGGGGGTCGTGCTGGGGGTGGTGTTTTATAGTTTAGGCCAGTGCAGTGGAGTTCGAGTAGTGTTGGGGGTCGTGCTGGGGTGATGTTTTAGGGTTTAGGGCAGTGCAGTGGGGGTTGGGCATTATAGGGGGTCATGCTGAGGGTGGTGTTTTAGGGTTTAGGGCAGTGCAGTGGTGTTCGGGCAGAGTAGGGTGTCGTGCTGGCGGGGGGGTTTAGGGTTTAGGACAGTGCAGTGGTGTTTGGGCAGTGTAGGTGGTCGTGCAGGGGAGTGGTGTTTATGGGTTTACGGCAGTGCAGTGGTGTTCGGGCAGGGTAGGGGGTCGTGCAGGGAGTGGTGTTTTAGGGTTTAGGGCAGTGTAGGGGGATGTGCAGGTGGTGGAGTTTTAGGGTTTAGGGCAGTGAGGTTGTGTTCGGGCACTGTAGGGGGTCGTGCAGGGGGTGGTGTTTTAGGGGTTAGGGCAATGCAGTGGTGTTCGGGTCGTGTAAGGGGTCATGCAAGGAGTAGTGTTTTAGGGTTTACGGCAGAGCAGGGGTGTTCAGGTACTGTAGGGGGTCATGCTGGGGGTAGTATTTTAGGGTTTAGGGTTGTGCAGTGGTGTTTTGGTAGTGTAGTTGGTCATGCTGGGGGTAGTTTTTTAGGGTTTAGGGTAGTTCAGTGGTGTTCGGGTAGTGTAGGGGGTCGTGCTGGGGTAGTGATTTAAGGTTTAGCATAGTGCAGTGGTGTTTGGGTAGTGTAGGGGTCGTGCTGGGGTAGTGTTTTAGGGATTAGGGTAGTGCAGTGGTGTTTGGGTAGTGTAGGTGGTCGTGCTGGGGGTAGATATAGGGTTTAGGGTAGTGCAGTGGAGTTTGAGTAGTGTAGGAGGTCATGCTGGGGGTAGTGTTTTAGAGTTTAGGGTAGTGCAGTGGTGCTCAGGTAGTGTAGGGGGTCGTGCTGGGGGAGTGTGTTGCTGTTTAGGGTAGAGCAGTGGTGTTTGGGTTGTGTAGAGGGTGGTCCTGGGGGGAGTGTTTAAGGGTTTAGGGTAGTGCAGTGGTGTTTGGGTAGTGTGGGGGCTCGTGCTGGGGAAGTGTTTTAAGGTTTAGGGTAGTGCAGTGGTGTTTGGGTAGTGTAGGGGGTTGTGCTGGGGGTGATGTTTTAGGGTTTATGGCAGTGCAGTGGTGTTTGAGTAGTGTAGGGGGTCATGCTGGGGGTGGTGTTTTTAGGGTTTAGGGCAGTGCAGTGGTGTTCGGGCAGTGTAGGGGTTCGTGCATGGGGATGGTGTTTTAGGGTTAGGGCAGTGCAGTGGGGTTCGGGAGTGTAAGGGGTTGTGCTTTGGGTGGTGTTTTAGGGTTTAAGGCAGTGCAGTGGTGTTCGGGTAATGTAGGGGGTCGTGCTGGGGGTGGTGTTTTATAGTTTAGGCCAGTGCAGTGGTGTTCGAGTAGTGTTGGGGGTCGTGCTGGGGTGATGTTTTAGGGTTTAGGGCAGTGCAGTGGTGTTTGGGCATTGTAGGGGGTCATGCTGAGGGTGGTGTTTTAGGGTTTAGGGCAGTGCAGTGGTGTTCGGGCAGAGTAGGGTGTCGTGCTGGTGGGGGGGGTTTAGGGTTTAGGACAGTGCAGTGGTGTTTGGGCAGTGTAGGTGGTCGTGCAGGGGAGTGGTGTTTAAGGGTTTACGGCAGTGCAGTGGTGTTTGGGCAGGGTAGGGGGTCATGCAGGGCGTGCTGTTTTAGGGTTTAGGGCAGTACAGTGGTGTTCCAGCAGTGTAGGGGGTTGTGCAGGGGATGGTGTTTTAGGTTTCAGGACAGTGCAGTGGTGTTTGAGTAGGGTAGGGGGTAGTGCAAGGGGTCGTGTTTTAGGGTTAAGGGCAGTGCAGTGGTGTTTGGGCAGTGTAGGGGATCGTGCAGGGGGCGGTGTTTTAGGGTTTAGGGCAGTGCAGTGGTGTTCGGGCAGTGCAGGGGGTCATGCTAGGGGTGGTGTTTTAGGGTTTAGGGCAGTGCAGTGGTGTTCGGGCTGTGTAGGGTTTCGTGCTGGGGGTGTTGTTTTAGGGTTTAGAGCAGTGCAGTGTAGGGGGTCGTGCTGGGGGTGGTGTTTTAGGGTTTAGGGCAGTGCAGTGGAGTTCCCGCAGTGTAGGGGGTTGTGCAGGGCGAGATGTTTTAGAGTTTAGGGCAGTGCAATGGTGTTCAGGCAGTGTAGGGGGGTCGTGCTGGCGGGGGGTCGTTTTTGGGTTTAGGGCAGTGCAGTGTTGTTCGGGCAGTGTAGGTGGTCACGCAGGGGCAGGTGTTTTAGGGTTTAGGCAGTGCAGTGGTGTTCCGGCAGTGTAGGGGGTCGTGCTTGGGGTGGTGTTTTAGGGTTCAGGGTAGTGTAGTGGTGTATGGGCAGTGTAAGGGTCATGCAGGGGGTGGTGTTTTAGGGTTTAGGGCAGTGCAGTGGTGTTCGGGTAGTGTAGGGGGTGGTGCTGGGGGTGGTGTTTTAGGGTTTTGGGCAGTGCAGTGGTGTTTGGGCAGTGTAGGGAGTCGTGCAGGGGGTGGTGTTTTAGGGTTTAGGCAGTGCAGTGGTGTTCCGGCAGTGTAGGGGGTCGTGCTTGGGGTGGTGTTTTAGGGTTCAGGGTAGTGTAGTGGTGTATGGGCAGTGTAGGGGGTCATGCAGGGGGTGGTGTTCAAGGGCCCGATTCACAGAATTAACTTAAGACAAAATCCTAAACTTACTACTTTTGGTATTCACAGAATGCACTTACTACTTTTGGTATTCACAGAATGGATTTACGACTACTAACTTTACGTCCGCACTCGGGCCGGAAATTCTGGCCCAGAGGTGGAGCTTCCGGCCCGGAGGCGGAGCTTCCAGCCCGGGGGTGGAGCTTCCGGCCCAGAGGCGGAGCTTCCGGCTCAGAGGTGGAGATTTGGGCGATGGCTAAATATCCGCCACTTGCCCGAATCCCCACTTCCGGGCCGGAAGCTCCGCCTCTGGGCCGGATTTTCCGGCCCGAGTGCGGACGTAAAGTTAGTAGTCGTAAATCCATTCTGTGAATACCAAAAGTAGTAAGTGCATTCTGTGAATACCAAAAGTAGTAAGTGCATTTTGTGAATACCAAAAGTAGTAAGTTAAGGATTTTGTCTTAAGTTAATTCTGTGAATCGGGCCCTTAGGGTTTAGGGCAGTGCAGTGGTGTTTGGGTAGTGTAGGGGGTGGTGCTGGGGGTGGTGTTTTAGGGTTTTGGGCAGTGCAGTGGTGTTCGGGTAGTGTTAGGGGTCGTGCTGGGGTTGGTGTTTTAGTGCTTAGGGCAGAACAGTGGTGTTCGGGCAGTGTATCGGGTCATGCAGAGGGTGGTGTTTTAGGGTTTAGAGCAGAGCAGTGGTGTTGGGGCAGTGTAGGGGGTCGTGCTGGGGGTGGTGTTTTAGAGTTTAGGGCAGAGCAGAGGTGTTCGGACAGTGTAGGGAGTCGTACAGGTGGGTTGAGTTTTAGGGTTTAAGGCAGTGCAGTGGTGTTCGGGCAGTGTAGGGGTTCGTGCAGTGGGATGGTGTTTTAGGATTTAGGGCAGTGGAGTGGTGTTCGGGCAGTGTAGGGGGTTGTGCTGGGTGTGGTATTTTAGGGTTTAGGGCAGTGCAGTGTTGTTCAGGTAGTGAAGGGAGTCGTCCTGGGTGTGGTGTTTTAGGTTTTAGGGCAGTGCAGTAGTGTTCGGGTAGTGTATGGGGTCATGCTGGGGGTGGTGTTTTAGGGTTTAGGGCAGTGCAGTGGTGTTCGGGCAGTGTAGGGGTGGTGCTGGGGGTGGTGTTTTAGGGTTTAGGGCAGTGCAGTGGTGTTCGGACAGTGTAGAGGGTCGTGCTGGTGGTGGTGTTTTAGGGTTCAGGACAGTGCGGTGGTGTACGGGCAGTGTAGGGGGTCGTGCTGTGGGTGGTGTTGTAGGGTTCAGGACAGTGCAGTGGTGTACGGGCAGTATAGAGGGTCATGCTGGGGGTGGTGTTGTAGGGTTTAGGGCAGTGCAGTGGTGTTCGGGCAGTGTAGGGGGTCGTGCAGGGGGTGGTGTTTTAGGGATTAGGGCAGTGTAGGGGGACGTGCAGGTGGTGGAGTTTTAGGGTTTAGGGCAGTGAGGTTGTGTTTGGGCACTGTAGGGGGTCGTGCAGGGGGTGGTGTTTTAGGGGTTAGGGCAATGCAGTGGTGTTCGGGTCGTGTAAGGGGTCATGCAGGGAGTAGTGTTTTAGGGTTTACGGCAGAGCAGGGGTGTTCAGGTACTGTAGGGGGTCGTGCTGGGGGTAGTATTTTAGGGTTTAGGGTAGAGCAGTGGTGTTTGGGTTTTGTAGAGAGTGGTGCTGGGGGGAGTGTTTCAGGGTTTAGGGTAGTGCAGTGGTGTTTGGGTAGTGTGGGGGGTCGTGCTGGGGTAGTGTTTTAAGGTTTAGGGTAGTGCAGTGGTGTTTGGGTAGTGTAGGGGGTTGTGCTGGGGGTGATGTTTTAGGGTTTATGGCAGTGCAGTGGTGTTTGAGTAGTGTAGGGGGTCATGCTGGGGGTGGTGTTTTTAGGGTTTAGGGCAGTGCAGTGGTGTTCGGGCAGTGTAGGGGTTCGTGCATGGGGATGGTGTTTTAGGGTTAGGGCAGTGCAGTGGGGTTTGGGAGTGTAAGGGGTTGTGCTTTGGGTGGTGTTTTAGGGTTTAAGGCAGTGCAGTGGTGTTCGGGTAATGTAGGGGGTCGTGCTGGGGGTGGTGTTTTATAGTTTAGGCCAGTGCAGTGGTGTTCGAGTAGTGTTGGGGGTCGTGCTGGGGTGATGTTTTAGGGTTTAGGGCAGTGCAGTGGTGTTTGGGCATTGTAGGGGGTCATGCTGAGGGTGGTGTTTTAGGGTTTAGGGCAGTGCAGTGGTGTTTGGGCAGAGTAGGGTGTCGTGCTGGTGGGGGGTTTAGGGTTTAGGACAGTGCAGTGGTGTTTGGGCAGTGTAGGTGGTCGTGCAGGGGAGTGGTGTTTAAGGGTTTACGGCAGTGCAGTGGTGTTCGGGCAGGGTAGGGGGTCATGCAGGGCGTGCTGTTTTAGGGCTTAGGGCAGTACAGTGGTGTTCCAGCAGTGTAGGGGGTTGTGCAGGGGATGGTGTTTTAGGTTTCAGGACAGTGCAGTGGTGTTTGAGTAGGGTAGGGGGTAGTGCAAGGGGTCGTGTTTTAGGGTTAAGGGCAGTGCAGTGGTGTTCGGGCAGTGTAGGGGATCGTGCAGGGGGCGGTGTTTTAGGGTTTAGGGCAGTGCAGTGGTGTTCGGGCAGTGCAGGGGGTCATGCTAGGGGTGGTATTTTAGGGTTTAGGGCAGTGCAGTGGTGTTCGGGCTGTGTAGGGTTTCGTGCTGGGGGTGTTGTTTTAGGGTTTAGAGCAGTGCAGTGTAGGGGGTCGTGCTGGGGGTGGTGTTTTAGGGTTTAGGGCAGTGCAGTGGAGTTCCCGCAGTGTAGGGGGTCGTGCAGGGCGAGATGTTTTAGAGTTTAGGGCAGTGCAATGGTGTTCAGGCAGTGTAGGGGGGTCGTGCTGGCGGGGGGTCATTTTTGGGTTTAGGGCAGTGCAGTGTTGTTCGGGCAGTGTAGGTGGTCGTGCAGGGGCAGGTGGTTTAGGGTTTAGGCAGTGCAGTGGTGTTCCGGCAGTGTAGGGGGTCGTGCTTGGGGTGGTGTTTTAGGGTTCAGGGTAGTGTAGTGGTGTATGGGCAGTGTAGGGGTCATGCAGGGGGTGGTGTTTTAGGGTTTAGGGCAGTGCAGTGGTGTTCGGGTAGTGTAGGGGGTGGTGCTGGGGGTGGTGTTTTAGGGTTTTGGGCAGTGCAGTGGTGTTCGGGTCGTGTAAGGGGTCATGCAGGGAGTAGTGTTTTAGGGTTTACGGCAGAGCAGAGGTGTTCAGGTACTGTAGGGGGTCGTGCTGGGGGTAGTATTTTAGGGTTTAGGGTAGAGCAGTGGTGTTTGGGTTTTGTAGAGAGTGGTGCTGGGGGGAGTGTTTAAGGGTTTAGGGTAGTGCAGTGGTGTTTGGGTAGTGTGGGGGGTCGTGCTGGGGTGGTGTTTTAAGGTTTAGGGTAGTGCAGTGGTGTTTGGGTAGTGTAGGGGGTTGTGCTGGGGGTGATGTTTTAGGGTTTATGGCAGTGCAGTGGTGTTTGAGTAGTGTAGGGGGTCATGCTGGGGGTGGTGTTTTTAGGGTTTAGGGCAGTGCAGTGGTGTTCGGGCAGTGTAGGGGTTCGTGCATGGGGATGGTGTTTTAGGGTTTAGGGCAGTGCAGTGGGGTTCGGGAGTGTAAGGGGTTGTGCTTTGGGTGGTGTTTTAGGGTTTAAGGCAGTGCAGTGGTGTTCGGGTAATGTAGGGGGTCGTGCTGGGGGTGGTGTTTTATAGTTTAGGCCAGTGCAGTGGTGTTCGAGTAGTGTTGGGGGTCGTGCTGGGGTGATGTTTTAGGGTTTAGGGCAGTGCAGTGGGGTTTGGGCATTATAGGGGGTCATGCTGAGGGTGGTGTTTTAGGGTTTAGGGCAGTGCAGTGGTGTTCGGGCAGAGTAGGTTGTCGTGCTGGGGGTGGTGTTTTAGGGTTTTGGGCAGTGCAGTGGTGTTTGGGCAGTGTAGGGAGTCGTGCAGGGGGTGGTGTTTTAGGGTTTAGGCAGTGCAGTGGTGTTCGGGTCGTGTAAGGGGTCATGCAGGGAGTAGTGTTTTAGGGTTTACGGCAGAGCAGGGGTGTTCAGGTACTGTAGGGGGTCGTGCTGGGGGTAGTATTTTAGGGTTTAGGGTAGAGCAGTGGTGTTTGGGTTTTGTAGAGAGTGGTGCTGGGGGGAGTGTTTAAGGGTTTAGGGTAGTGCAGTGGTGTTTGGGTAGTGTGGGGGGTCGTGCTGGGGTAGTGTTTTAAGGTTTAGGGTAGTGCAGTGGTGTTTGGGTAGTGTAGGGGGTTGTGCTGGGGGTGATGTTTTAGGGTTTATGGCAGTGCAGTGGTGTTTGAGTAGTGTAGGGGGTCATGCTGGGGGTGGTGTTTTTAGGGTTTAGGGCAGTGCAGTGGTGTTCGGGCAGTGTAGGGGTTCGTGCATGGGGATGGTGTTTTAGGGTTAGTGCAGTGCAGTGGGGTTCGGGAGTGTAAGGGGTTGTGCTTTGGGTGGTGTTTTAGGGTTTAAGGCAGTGCAGTGGTGTTCGGGTAATGTAGGGGGTTGTGCTGGGGGTGGTGTTTTATAGTTTAGACCAGTGCAGTGGTGTTCGAGTAGTGTTGGGGGTCGTGCTGGGGTGATGTTTTAGGGTTTAGGGCAGTGCAGTGGTGTTTGGGCATTGTAGGGGGTCATGCTGAGGGTGGTGTTTTAGGGTTTAGGGCAGTGCAGTGGTGTTCGGGCAGAGTAGGGTGTCGTGCTGGTGGGGGGGTTTAGGGTTTAGGACAGTGCAGTGGTGTTTGGGCAGTGTAGGTGGTCGTGCAGGGGAGTGGTGTTTAAGGGTTTACGGCAGTGCAGTGGTGTTCGGGCAGGGTAGGGGGTCATGCAGGGTGTGCTGTTTTAGGGCTTAGGGCAGTACAGTGGTGTTCCAGCAGTGTAGGGGGTTGTGCAGGGGATGGTGTTTTAGGTTTCATGACAGTGCAGTGGTGTTTGAGTAGGGTAGGGAGTAGTGCAAGGGGTCGTGTTTTAGGGTTAAGGGCAGTGCAGTGGTGTTCGGGCAGTGTAGGGGATCGTGCAGGGGGCGGTGTTTTAGGGTTTAGGGCAGTGCAGTGGTGTTCGGGCAGTGCAGGGGGTCATGCTAGGGGTGGTGTTTTAGGGTTTAGGGCAGTGCAGTGGTGTTCGGGCTGTGTAGGGTTTCGTGCTGGGGGTGTTGTTTTAGGGTTTAGAGCAGTGCAGTGTAGGGGGTCGTGCTGGGGGTGGTGTTTTAGGGTTTAGGGCAGTGCAGTGGAGTTCCCGCAGTGTAGGGGTCGTGCAGGGCAAGATGTTTTAGAGTTTAGGGCAGTGCAATGGTGTTCAGGCAGTGTAGGGGGGTCGTGCTGGCGGGGGGTCGTTTTTGGGTTTAGGGCAGTGCAGTGTTGTTCGGGCAGTGTAGGTGGTCGTGCAGGGGCAGGTGTTTTAGGGTTTAGGCAGTGCAGTGGTGTTCCGGCAGTGTAGGGGGTCGTGCTTGGGGTGGTGTTTTAGGGTTCAGGGTAGTGTAGTGGTGTATGGGCAGTGTAGGGGTCACGCAGGGGGTGGTATTTTAGGGTTTAGGGCAGTGCAGTGGTGTTCGGGTAGTGTAGGGGTGTTAGACCTGGCGATTTCCGGTTGGCTAAGGCTTGCGCCAAAGCCAGGCAGAAACCACCAGTCTAGTCAGGGCAAGGAAGTTACACGCCAGAGATAACCCCTGCTCACCCCCTTGGTAGCTTGGCACGAGCAGTCAGGCTTATCTCTGAGGCGATGTGTAAAGCGTTTGCGCGCGCACCCAGCAACAACACCCAAGGCCCACCACAAAGGAAACTCCACACAAGGTATTCTATAAAAATAACCTTTGTATTATACACAACACATTAGATAAGAACACACACTTTACAATGTGCCAACAGGCACGGGCAGAATTTACAAGGGATTATGTACAAGACAGGGCCACCTGGACCACTGTCAGGAAATTGCACTTTTAGATATTTAGCACATAAAATATATAAAATCACTGTAGCACAAACATAATAAGTAGAGCACACAACCAGTACTTACTGGTATCAAGGGAGTATCACCTACGCAACCCTAACTACTTTAGGAGACTGTCACGCAGGGAACTAGAACCTCACTAGCACCACCTGTACTAGGAGAAAGCAACAACCACCTACGTATCACAATACCTATAGGGGTAAGAGAACGTTACACATGATGCATGAAAACATTCAGAGGTGCAGAGCAAAGGAAACACATGATGCATGAACACATTCAGAGGTGCAGGTAGGAACATTAGCGAGAACTCACATGAGCCACCACCTGTGGCAGTCCCTAGGCCAACTGGCCTTGTCCAAGCTAGGACACTCTGTCTTCGGTCAAGCTGCGCCAGCTGCGCAAGCTAAAGAGTAAATCATCCTCAACCTAAACGTTGCAGCTGCCCACTAAGTGCTGGGCAGCTGTAGAATGAAACTCAGGCACTCGGCGTGCCTCTGGAGCCCTCTCTGGGCTCTGGCTATTCAAAAATGCCCTCTAGAGCCTCGCAGGCTCTAAACAAGAAATGCCCCCGTCTGAATGGAGTCACACTGGACTCTGAATCACCATGCCCCGTCGTTGGAGCCTCTCGGGGCTCGGGAACACGTGGGGGCGACCCACTGCCTTCCGGGGCCGCCCTAGCATGTAGCCACTGTGCCAGACAACGTTGGAGCCTTCACGGGGCTCTGACACTGCCCCCGCACCCCCAACACATGCGCGGAGTCCCCCAGCCCTTTGCACTCACCAGGCTGCTCTCCGGGGACTCCCGCGTCGTCTCTCCTCCCGGCGGCGATGGACTTTGGAGCTTCTCTGCAACGCGGAGGGGCAGGCACCGACAATGTGCCTCGCGCCCCCTCCGCACCAGCTCCGGCCGCACTTCTCCTCTCTCTCTGCTCCGGGAAGCGCGGGGTAGGCTCCCGTCCGCTTCCCTCTATGTCGCGGCTTCCTCCTGGCGGCCCCGATCACGTGGGCCACACCCCCTCCCGCTGGTCCAATCACAGCGCGGCAGGGGGATGACGCGTCCGGGAACTCCGGGCTGCAGCGGTGATCGTTTCCGCGATAAGAGGGGTAGGCTCCCTCGATAAAGGCAATCTTTGGCGGGGTAAATGCCGGGTGGGCACCGGCCCTTGAAATACGAAAACATACGGGGTGGCACCCGCCCGCCCTGGCAGATACCGGCGGAATCGCGGGGTGGGCACCCGCTATCAGGATCCCAGCGCACACAGCGCTATACAGTAAACCAGCGCTCCCAGCGCTATAAACAGAGGAAGGTCCAGCAAAACAGCGCGCCCAGCGCTAGGAAGTCCAAAAAGCGCTCCCAGGCGCTGCAAGCAGGGTTCAGCAACAAAGAGGTCCTTCAGAGAGGAGGGGGCAAAGGCTGGGCCCAGAGCCAGCTCACAGGGCCCTCCAGCAGGGAGGCAGTCCCCAGTGGCGGTCTCTCCTGGCGCCCAGCAGCAGCAGGCCCCCCCTCAAGTGGATCCTGCAAGAGAACTACTTCTGTGGGGACGCAGCCCCATTTTTATACAGTGAAATCCTTTGTTCTGGGTTCAGGGTGAGGGGGAAAACCAGTCGCAGCTGGTTGGGGAGCACCCTTGATGTGCTCAGCCCCTCACTCTATTCACTGGCAGGGCTAGGGTCATTAGACGCACCACAGGGGCCGGCGCCAGCATTGTGTGGGGGAAGCCCTGTCCTATTCAGGACCCAGGTACACTCCTCCCCAGCCATCTACATGCTAACTCCCCATTCACCACTGGGTGACTCCTCCTGACTCTGGGGAATTCCCTAGTCCGTCACCTGACCTCACCAGCCAATCACCAGACAAGCCACACATTTCAGACTGCACACTGAAGTGCCCACTTCTAGAAGTGGCACTTCCACACCAGGTACACGCACGCTGCACACATCAACGCGCAGCATTCACTCCCACGAGTCCGCACATACCAAACACGGGCCTGCACACCCCACGCATCAGGAACTACCGGGACACATACATTCCCCCATGCATTCCTATGGGAGGGCAGGCCAACCTCACAACACGCACGCACTTTACCCTGGGACACAGCGGTAAAGTGCGCAGAAGTCACTAAAATCACTAAACCAAGTCACCATTTTAAGCAAAAAGTTTCGGGGTGAACCGGCCAGAAGGGCCAAGTCCAACAAGGGGGTGGTGCTGGGGGTGGTGTTTTAGGGTTTTGGGCAGTGCAGTGGTGTTCGGGTCGTGTAAGGGGTCATGCAGGGAGTAGTGTTTTAGGGTTTACGGCAGAGCAGGGGTGTTCAGGTACTGTAGGGGGTCGTGCTGGGGGTAGTATTTTAGGGTTTAGGGTAGTGCAGTGGTGTTTGGGTAGTGTGGGGGGTCGTGCTGGGGTGGTGTTTTAAGGTTTAGGGTAGTGCAGTGGTGTTTGGGTAGTGTAGGGGGTTGTGCTTGGGGTGATGTTTTAGGGTTTATGGCAGTGCAGTGGTGTTTGAGTAGTGTAGGGGGTCATGCTGGGGGTGGTGTTTTTAGGGTTTAGGGCAGTGCAGTGGTGTTCGGGCAGTGTAGGGGTTCGTGCATGGGGATGGTGTTTTAGGGTTTAGGGCAGTGCAGTGGGGTTCGGGAGTGTAAGGGGTTGTGCTTTGGGTGGTGTTTTAGGGTTTAAGGCAGTGCAGTGGTGTTCGGGTAATGTAGGGGGTCGTGCTGGGGGTGGTGTTTTATAGTTTAGGCCAGTGCAGTGGTGTTCGAGTAGTGTTGGGGGTCGTGCTGGGGTGATGTTTTAGGGTTTAGGGCAGTGCAGTAGGGTTTGGGCATTATAGGGGGTCATGCTGAGGGTGGTGTTTTAGGGTTTAGGGCAGTGCAGTGGTGTTCGGGCAGAGTAGGGTGTCGTGCTGGCGGGGGGGTTTAGGGTTTAGGAAAGTGCAGTGGTGTTTGGGCAGTGTAGGTGGTCGTGCAGGGGAGTGGTGTTTAAGGGTTTACGGCAGTACAGTGGTGTTCGGGCAGGGTAGGGGGTCGTGCAGGGGGTGGTGTTTTAGGGTTTAGGGCAGTGTAGGGGGATGTGCAGGTGGTGGAGTTTTAGGGTTTAGGGCAGTAAGTTGTGTTCGGGCACTGTAGGGGGTCGTGCAGGGGGTGGTGTTTTAGGGTTTAGGGCAGTGCAGTGGTGTTCGGGCAGTGTAGGGGTGGTGCTGGGGGTGGTGTTTTAGGGTTTAGGGCAGTGCAATGGTGTTCGGACAGTGTAGAGGGTTGTGCTGGTGGTGGTGTTTTAGGGTTCAGGACAGTGCAGTGGTGTACGGGCAGTATAGAGTGTCATGCTGGGGGTGGTGTTGTAGGTTTTAGGGCAGTGCAGTGGTGTTCGGGCAGTGTAGGGGGTCGTGCAGGGGGTGGTGTTTTAGGGATTAGGGCAGTGTAGGGGGACGTGCAGGTGGTGGAGTTTTAGGGTTTAGGGCAGTGAGGTTGTGTTTGGGCACTGTAGGGGGTCGTGCAGGGGGTGGTGTTTTAGGGGTTAGGGCAATGCAGTGGTGTTCGGGTCGTGTAAGGGGTCATGCGGGGAGTAGTGTTTTAGGGTTTACAGCAGAGCAGGGGTGTTCAGGTACTGTAGGGGGTCATGCTGGGGTAGTATTTTAGGGTTTAGGGTAGAGCAGTGGTGTTTGGGTGTTGTAGAGAGTGGTGCTGGGGGGAGTGTTTAAGGGTTTAGGGTAGTGCAGTGGTGTTTGGGTAGTGTGGGGGGTCGTGCTGGGGTAGTGTTTTAAGGTTTAGGGTAGTGCAGTGGTGTTTGGGTAGTGTAGGGGGTTGTGCTGGGGGTGATGTTTTAGGGTTTATGGCAGTGCAGTGGTGTTTGAGTAGTGTAGGGGGTCATGCTGGGGGTGGTGTTTTTAGGGTTTAGGGCAGTGCAGTGGTGTTCGGGCAGTGTAGGGGTTCGTGCATGGGGATGGTGTTTTAGGGTTTAGGGCAGTGCAGTGGGGTTCGGGAGTGTAAGGGGTTGTGCTTTGGGTGGTGTTTTAGGGTTTAAGGCAGTGCAGTGGTGTTCGGGTAATGTAGGGGGTCATGCTGGGGGTGGTGTTTTATAGTTTAGGCCAGTGCAGTGGAGTTCGAGTAGTGTTGGGGGTCGTGCTGGGGTGATGTTTTAGGGTTTAGGGCAGTGCAGTGGGGTTTGGGCATTATAGGGGGTCATGCTGAGGGTGGTGTTTTAGGGTTTAGGGCAGTGAAGAGGTGTTCGGGCAGAGTAGGGTGTCGTGCTGGCGGGGGGTTTAGGGTTTAGGACAGTGCAGTGGTGTTTGGGCAGTGTAGGTGGTCGTGCAGGGGAGTGGTGTTTAAGGGTTTACGGCAGTGCAGTGGTGTTCGGGCAGGATAGGGGGTCGTGCAGGGGGTGGTGTTTTAGGGTTTAGGGCAGTGTAGGGGGATGTGCAGGTGGTGGAGTTTTAGGGTTTAGGGCAGTGAGGTTGTGTTCGGGCACTGTAGGGGGTTGTGCAGGGGGTGGTGTTTTAGGGGTTAGGGCAATGCAGTGGTGTTCGGGTCGTGTAAGGGGTCATGCAAGGAGTAGTGTTTTAGGGTTTACGGCAGAGCAGGGGTGTTCAGGTACTGTAGGGGGTCATGCTGGGGGTAGTATTTTAGGGTTTAGGGTTGTGCAGTGGTGTTTTGGTAGTGTAGTTGGTCGTGCTGGGGGTCGTTTTTTAGGGTTTAGGGTAGTGCAGTGGTGTTCGGGTAGTGTAGGGGATCGTGCTGGGGTAGTGATTTAAGGTTTAGCATAGTGCAGTGGTGTTTGGGTAGTGTAGGGGTCGTGCTGGGGTAGTGTTTTAGGGATTAGGGTAGTGCAGTGGTGTTTGGGTAGTGTAGGTGGTCGTGCTGGGGGTAGATATAGGGTTTAGGGTAGTGCAGTGGAGTTTGAGTAGTGTAGGAGGTCATGCTGGGGGTAGTGTTTTAGAGTTTAGGGTAGTGCAGTGGTGCTCAGGTAGTGTAGGGGGTCGTGCTGGGGGCGTGTTTTGCTGTTTAGGGTAGAGCAGTGGTGTTTGGGTTGTGTAGAGGGTGGTCCTGGGGGGAGTGTTTAAGGGTTTAGGGTAGTGCAGTGGTGTTTTGGTAGTGTGGGGGGTCGTGCTGGGGTAGTGTTTTAAGGTTTAGGGTAGTGCAGTGGTGTTTGGGTAGTGTAGGGGGTTGTGCTGGGGGTGATGTTTTAGGGCTTATGGCAGTGCAGTGGTATTTGCGTAGTGTAGGGGGTCATGCTGGGGGTGGTGTTTTTAGGGTTTAGGGCAGTGCAGTGGTGTTCGGGCAGTGTAGGGGTTCGTGCATGGGGATGGTGTTTTAGGGTTAGGGCAGTGCAGTGGGGTTCGGGAGTGTAAGGGGTTGTGCTTTGGGTGGTGTTTTAGGGTTTAAGGCAGTGCAGTGGTGTTCGGGTAATGTAGGGGGTCGTGCTGGGGGTGGTGTTTTATAGTTTAGGCCAGTGCAGTGGTGTTCGAGTAGTGTTGGGGGTCGTGCTGGGGTGATGTTTTAGGGTTTAGGGCAGTGCAGTGATGTTTGGGCATTGTAGGGAGTCATGCTGAGAGTGGTGTTTTAGGGTTTAGGGCAGTGCAGTGGTGTTCGGGCAGAGTAGGGTGTCGTGCTGGTGGGGGGGTTTAGGGTTTAGGACAGTGCAGTGGTGTTTGGGCAGTGTAGGTGGTCGTGCAGGGGAGTGGTGTTTAAGGGTTTACGGCAGTGCAGTGGTGTTCGGGCAGGGTAGGGGGTCATGCAGGGCGTGCTGTTTTAGGGTTTAGGGCAGTACAGTGGTGTTCCAGCAGTGTAGGGGGTTGTGCAGGGGATGGTGTTTTAGGTTTCAGGACAGTGCAGTGGTGTTTGAGTAGGGTAGGGGGTAGTGCAAGGGGTCGTGTTTTAGGGTTAAGGGCAGTGCAGTGGTGTTCAGGCAGTGTAGGGGATCGTGCAGGGGGCGGTGTTTTAGGGTTTAGGGCAGTGCAGTGGTGTTCGGGTAGTGTAGGGGCTCGTCCTGGGGTTGGTGTTTTAGTGCTTAGGGCAGAACAGTGGTGTTCGGGCGGTGTATTGGGTCATGCAGAGGATGGTGTTTTATGGTTTAGAGCAGAGCAGTGGTGTTGGGGCAGTGTAGGGGGTCGTGCTGGGGGTGGTGTTTTAGGGTTTAGGGCAGAGCAGTGGTGTTCGGGCAGTGTAGGGGGTCGTGCAGGTGGGTTGAGTTTTAGGGTTTAATGCAGTGCAGTGGTGTTCGGGCAGTGTAGGGGTTCGTGCAGTGGGATGGTGTTTTAGGGTTTAGGGCAGTGGAGTGGTGTGCGGGCAGTGTAGGGGGTTGTGCTGGGTGTGGTATTTTATGGTTTAGGGCAGTGCAGTGTTGTTCAGGTAGTGTAGGGAGTCGTGCTGGGTGTGGTGTTTTAGGTTTTCGGGTAGTGGTGTTCGGGTAGTGTATGGGGTCGTGCTGAGGGTGGTGTTTTTGGGTTTAGGGCAGTGCAGTGCAGTGGTGTTCGGGCAGTGTAAGGGTCGTGCAGGGGTGGTGTTTTAGGGTTTAGGGCAGTGCAGTGGTGTTCTGGCAGTGTAGGGTGTCATGCAGGGGGTGTGTTTTAGGGCTCAGAGCAGTGCAATGGTGTTCGGCCAGTGTAGGGGGTCGTGCTGGGGGTGGTGTTTTAGCGTTCAGGGCAGTGCAGTGGTGTCCAGACAGTGTAGGGGGTCTTGCAGGGGAGTGGTCTTTTAGGTTTCAGGGCAGTGCAGTGCAGTGGTGTTCAGGCAGTGTAGGGGGTCGAGCTGGGGGTGGTGTTTTAGGGTCCAGAGCAGTGCAGTGATGTTCGGGCACGGTAGGGGGTCTTGCAAGGGGTGGTGTTATAGGGTTCATGGCTATGCAGTGCAGTGGTGTTCTGGCTGTGTAGGGGGTCATGCTGGGTGTGGTGTTTTAGGGTTCAGGGCAGTGCAGTGCTGTTCGGGCAGTGTAGGGGGTCGTGCAGTGGGGTGGTGTTTAAGGGATCAGGGCAGTGCAGTTGTGTACAGGCAGTGTAGGGTGTCATGCAGTGGCTGTTGTTTTAGGGTTCAGGGCAGTGCAGTATTGTACGGGAAGTGTAGGGGGTCATGCTATGGTGGTGTTTTAGGGTTTTGGGCAGTGCAGTGGTGTACAGGCAGTGTAGAGGGTTGTGCAATGGGTAGTGTTTTAGGGTTTAGGGCAGTGCAATGGTGTTCGGGCAGTGTAGGGGTCATTCAGGGGGCTGGTGTTTTAGGGTTCAGGGCAGTGTAGTGCTGTTCGGGCAGTTTAGGGGGTCGTGCTGGGAGTGGTGTTTTTTTTTGGTTCAGGGCAGTGCAGTGGTGTTCGGGTAGTGTAGGTGCTCGTGCTGGGGTTGGTGTTTTAGTGCTTAGGGCAGAACAGTGGTGTTGGGGCAGTGTATTGGGTCATGCAGAGGATGGTGTTTTATGGTTTAGAGCAGAGCAGTGGTGTTGGGGCAGTGTAGGGGGTCGTGCTGGGGGTGGTGTTTTAGGGTTTAGGGCAGAGCAGTGGTGTTCGGGCAGTGTAGGGGGTCGTGCAGGTGGGTTGAGTTTTAGGGTTTAATGCAGTGCAGTGGTGTTCGGGCAGTGTAGGGGTTCGTGCAGTGGAGTGGTGTTTTAGGGTTTAGGGCAGTGGAGTGGTGTGAGGGCAGTGTAGGGGGTTGTGCTGGGTGTGGTATTTTATGGTTTAGGGCAGTGCAGTGTTGTTCAGGTAGTGTAGGGAGTCGTGCTGGGTGTGGTGTTTTAGGTTTTAGCGCAGTGCAGTGGTGTTCGGGTAGTGTATGGGGTCGTGCTGAGGGTGGTGTTTTTGGGTTTAGGGCAGTGCAGTGGTGTTTGGGCTATGTAGGGGGTAGTGCTGGCGGGGGCGTTTTAGGGTTTAGGGCAGTTCAGTGGTGTTCGTTTATTGTAGGGGGACATGCAGGGGGGTGGTGTTTTAGGGTTTAGGGCAGTGCAGTGGTGTTCGGGCAGTGTAAGGGTCGTGCAGGGGTGGTGTTTTAGGGTTTAGGGCAGTGCAGTGGTGTTCTGGCAGTGTAGGGTGTCGGCAGGGGGGTGTTTTAGGGCTCAGAGCAGTGCAATGGTGTTCGGCCAGTGTAGGGGGTCGTGCTGGGGGTGGTGTTTTAGCGTTCAGGGCAGTGCAGTGGTGTACAGACAGTGTAGGGGGTCATGCAGGGGAGTGGTGTTTTAGGTTTCAGGGCAGTGCAGTGCAGTGGTGTTCAGGCAGTGTAGGGGGTCGAGCTGGGGGTGGTGTTTTAGGGTCCAGAGCAGTGCAGTGGTGTTCGGGCAGGGTAGGGGGTCTTGCAAGGGGTGGTGTTATAGAGTTCAGGGCTATGCAGTGCAGTGGTGTTCTGGCTGTGTAGGGGGTTGTGCTGGGTGTGGTGTTTTAGGGTTCAGGGCAGTGCAGTGCTGTTCGGGCAGTGTAGGGGGTCGTGCAGTGGGGTGGTGTTTTAGGGATCAGGGCAGTGCAGTTGTGTACAGGCAGTGTAGGGTGTCATGCAGTGGCTGTTTTAGGGTTCAGGACAGTGCAGTATTGTACGGGAAGTGTAGGGGGTCATGCTATGGTGGTGTTTTAGGGTTTGGGCAGTGCAGTGGTGTACAGGCAGTGTAGAGGGTTGTGCAATGGGTAGTGTTTTAGGGTTTAGGGCAGTGCAATGGTGTTCGGGCAGTGTAGGGGTCATTCAGGGGGCTGGTGTTTTAGGGTTCAGGGCAGTGTAGTGCTGTTCGGGCAGTGTAGGGGGTCGTGCTGGGAGTGGTGTTTTAGGGTTCAGGGCAGTGCATTAGTGTTCGGGCAGTGCAGGGGCTCATGCTAGGGGTGGTGTTTCAGAGTTTAGGGCAGTGCAGTGGTGTTCGGGCAGAGCAGGGTGTCAGGCTGGGGGTGTTGTTTTAGGGTTTAGGGCAGTATAGTGGTGTTCGTGCAGTATAGGGGGTCGTGCTGGGGGTGGTGTTTTAGGGTTTAGGGCAGTGCAGCGGTGTTCGGGCAGTGTAGGGGGTCGTGCAGGGAGTGGTGTTTTAGGGTTTAGGGCAGTGCAGTGGTGTTCGGGTAGTGTAGGGGGTTCTGCAGGGGATGGTGTTTTAGGTTTCAGGACAGTGCAGTGGTGTTTGAGTAGGGTAGGGGGTAGTGCAAGGGTCGTGTTTTAGGGTTAAGGGCAGTGCAATGGTGTTCATGCAGTGTAGGGGGTTGTGCAGGGGGGTGGTGTTTTAGGATTTAGGGCAGTGCAGTGGTGTTCCGGCAGTGTAGGGGGTTGTACAGGGGGTGGTGTTTTAGGGTTCAGGGCAGTGCAATGTGTTCGGGCAGTGTAGGATGTTGTGCACAGGGTTGGTGTTTTAGGGTTCAGGGCAGTGCAGTGCTGTTCGGGCGGTGTAAGGGGTCATGCTGGGAGTGGTGTTTTAGGGTTCAGGGCAGTGCAGTTGTGTTCAGGCAGTGCAGGGGGTTGTACTAGGGGTGGTGTTTTAGGGTTCAGGGCAGTGCAGTGCTGTTCGGGCAGTGTAGGGGGTCGTGCTGGGAGTGGTGTTTTATGGTTCAGGGCAGTGCCGTGGTGTTCGGGCAGTGCAGGGGGTCATGCTAGGGGTGGTGTTTTAGGGTTTAGGGCAGTGCAGTGGTGTTCGGGCAGTGTAGGGGGTCATGCTGGGGGTGTTGTTTTAGGGTTTAGAGCAGTACAGTGTAGGGAGTCGTGGGGGGGGTGTTTTAGGGTTTAGAGCAGTGCAGTGGTGTTCGGGCAGTGTAGGGGGTTGTGCAGGGAGAGATGTTTTAGTGTTTAGGGCAGTGCAGTGGTGTTCAGGCAGTGTAGGGGGTCGTGCTGGGGGGTGGTGTTTTAGGGTTTAGGGCAGTGAAGTGGTGTTTCGGCAGTGTAGGGGATCATGTTGGGGGTGGAGTTTTAGGGTTTAGGCAGTGCAGTGGTGTTCCTGCAGTGTAGGGGGTCGTGCTTGGGGTGGTGTTTCAGGGTTCAGGGCAGTGTAGTGGTGTAAGGGCAGTGTAGGTGGTCATGCAGGGGGTGGTGTTTTAGGGTTTAGGGCAGTGTGGTGGTGTTCGGCTAGTATAGGGGGTGGTGCTGGGGGTGGTGTTTTAGGGTTTTGGGCAGTGCAGTTGTGTTCGGGTAGTGTAGGGGGTAGTGCAGGGGGTCGTGTTTTAAGGTTAAGGGCAGTGCAGTGGTGTTCGGGCAGTGTAGGAGATCATGCAGGGGGGCGGTGTTTTAGGGTTTAGGGCAGTGCAGTGGTGTTCGGGTAGTGTAGGGGATCGTGCTGGGGTTGGTGTTTTACTGCTTAGGGCAGAATAGTTCTGTTGGGGCAGTGTATCGGGTCATGAAGAGGGTGGTGTTTTAGGATTTAGAGCAGAGCAGAGCAGTGGAGTTCGGGCAGTGTAGGGGGTCCTCCAGGGGGTGGTGTTTTAGCGTTCAGGGCAGTGCAGTGCTGTTCGGGCAGTGTAAGGGGTCGTGCTGGGAGTGGCGTCTTAGGGTTCAGGGCAGTGCAGTGGTGTTCAGGCAGTGCAGGGGGTTGTACTAGGGGTGGTGTTTTAGGGTTCAGGGCAGTGCAGTGCTGTTCGGGCAGTGTAGGGGGTCATGCTGGGAGTGGTGTTTTATGGTTCAGGGCAGTGCCGTGGTGTTCGGGCAGAGCAGGGGGTCATGCTAGGGGTGGTGTTTTAGGGTTTACGGCAGAGCAGGGGTGTTCAGGTACTGTAGGGGGTCGTGCTGGGGGTAGTATTATAGGGCCCGATTCACAGAACTAACTTAAGGCAAAATCCTAAACTTACTACTTATGGTATTCACAGAAGTTAGGATCTTGTCTTAAGTTTGTCTTAAGACAAACTTAAGACAGACTTAAGTTAGGATTTTGTCTTAAGTTTGTCTTAAGTCTGTCTTAAGTCTGTCTTAAGTCTGTTCTGTGAATACCAAAAGTAGTAAGTTTAGGATTTTGTCTTAAGTTAGTTCTGTGAATCGGGCCCTTAGGGTTTAGGGTTGTGCAGTGGTGTTTTGGTAGTGTAGTTGGTCGTGCTGGGGGTAGTTTTTTAGGGTTTAGGGTAGTGCAGTGGTGTTCGGGTAGTGTAGGGGGTCGTGCTGGGGTAGTGATTTAAGGTTTAGCGTAGTGCAGTGGTGTTTGGGTAGTGTAGGGGTCGTGCTGGGGGTAGTGTTTTAGGGATTAGGGTAGTGCAGTGGTGTTTGGGTAGTATAGGTGGTCGTGCTGGGGGTAGATGTAGGGTTTAGGGTAGTGCAGTGGAGTTTGAGTAGTGTAGGAGGTCATGCTGGGGGTAGTGTTTTACAGTTTAGGGTAGTGCAGTGGTGCTCAGGTAGTGTAGGGGGTCATGCTGGGGGAGTGTTTTGCTGTTTAGGGTAGAGCAGTGGTGTTTGGGTTGTGTAGAGAGTGGTGCTGGGGGGAGTGTTTAAGGGTTTAGGGTAGTGCAGTGGTGTTTGGGTAGTGTGGGGGGTGGTGCTGGGGTAGTGTTTTAAGGTTTAGGGTAGTGCAGTGGTGTTTGGGTAGTATAGGGGGTTGTGCTGGGGTGATGTTTTAGGGTTTATGGCAGTGCAGTGGTGTTTGAGTAGTGTAGGGGTCATGCTGGGGGTGGTGTTTTTAGGGCTTAGGGCAGTGCAGTGGTGTTCGGGCAATGTAGGGGTTCGTGCATGGGGATGGTGTTTTAGGGTTTAGGGCAGTGCAGTGGGGTTCGGGAGCGTAAGAGGTTGTGCTTTGGGTGGTGTTTAGGGTTTAAGGCAGTGCAGTGGTGTTCGTGTAATGTAGGGGGTCGTGCTAGGGGTGGTGTTTTATAGTTTAGGCCAGTGCAGTGGTGTTCGAGTAGTGTTGGGGGTCGTGCTGGGGTGATGTTTTAGGGTTTAGGGCAGTGCAGTGGTGTTGGGGCATTGTAGGGGGTCATGCTGAGGGTGGTGTTTTAGGGTTTAGGGCAGTGCAGTGGTGTTCGTGCAGAGTAGGGTGTCGTGCTGGCGGGGGGGTTTAGGGTTTAGGACAGTGCAGTGGTGTTTGGGCAGTGTAGGTGGTCGTGCAGAGGAGTGGTGTTTAAGGGTTTACGGCAGTGCAGTGGTGTTCGGGCAGGGTAGGGGGTCATGCAGGGGGTGGTGTTTTAGGGTTTAGGGAAGTGTACGAGGACTTGCAGGTGGTGGAGTTTTAGGGTTTAGGGCAGTGAGGTTGTGTTCGGGCACTGTAGGGGTCGTGCAGGGGGTGGTGTTTTAGGGGTTAGGGCAATGCAGTGGTGTTCGGGTCGTGTAAGGGGTCATGCAGGGAGTAGTGTTTTAGGGTTTACGGCAGAGCAGGGGTGTTCAGGTACTGTAGGGGGTCGTGCTGGGGGTAGTATTTTAGGGTTTAGGGTTGTGCAGTGGGGTTTTGGTAGTGTAGTTGGTCGTGCTGGGGGTAGTTTTTTAGGGTTTAGGGTAGTGCAGTGGTGTTCGGGTAGTGTAGGGGGTCGTGCTGGGGTAGTAATTTAAGGTTTAGCATAGTGCAGTGGTGTTTGGGTAGTGTAGGGGTCGTGCTGGGGGTAGTGTTTTAGGGATTAGGGTAGTGCAGGTGTGTTTGGGTAGTGTAGGTGGTCGTGCTGGGGGTAGATGTAGGGTTTAGGGTAGTGCAGTGGAGTTTGAGTAGTGTAGGAGGTCATGCTGGGGGTAGTGTTTTACAGTTTAGGGTTTAATGCAGTGCAGTGGTGTTCGGGCAGTGTAGGGGTTCGTGCAGTGGGATGGTGTTTTAGGGTTTAGGGCAGTGGAGTGGTGTTCGGGCAGTGTAGGGGGTTGTGCTGGGTGTGGTATTTTATGGTTTAAGGCAGTGCAGTGTTGTTCGGGGAACAACCTTTACAACGCAACTTTTACAACGCACTACACTTACAACGCATTTTTTACAACGCACAATCCATTACAACGCATGACATTACAACGCATGACACTACAACGCATTTTTAAAAACTACCTTTACAACGCATACCATTACAACGCATAATATTACACTACACTATCCAACACTTACCCTACTGTTGCACCCCCTGGAGTTAGAATAGTAATTTTTACCCCTATACTATCCAACACTTACCCTACTGTTGCACCCCCTGGAGTTAGAATAGTAATTTTTACCCCTATACTATCCAACACTTACCCTACTGTTGCACCCCCTGGAGTTAGAATAGTAATTTTTACCCCTATACTATCCAACACTTACCCTACTGTTGCACCCCCTGGAGTTAGAATAGTAATTTTTACCCCTATACTATCCAACACTTACCCTACTGTTGCACCCGCTGGAGTTAGAATAGTAATTTTTACCCCTATACTATCCAACACTTACCCTACTGTTGCACCCCCTGGAGTTAGAATAGTAATTTTTACCCCTATACTATCCAACACTTACCCTACTATTGCACCCCCTGGAGTTAGAATAGTAATTTTAACCCCTATACTATCCAACACTTTCCCTACTGTTGCACCCCCTGGAGTTAGAATAGTAATTTTTACCCCTATACTATCCAACACTTACCCTACTGTTGCACCCCCTGGAGTTAGAAAAGTAATTTTTACCCCTATACTATCTAATACTTACCTGAAATGCAATTTAATATTATGCGTTGTAATGGTATGCGTTGTAATGGTAGTATGCGTTGTAATGGAATGCGTTGTAAAGGTAGTTTTTAAAAATGCGTTGTAGTGTCAGGCGTTGTAATGTCATGCGTTGTAATGGATTGTGCGTTGTAAAAAATGCGTTGTAAGTGCATGCGTTGTAAAAGTGTGTGTTGTAACGACATACATCCGTGTTGTTCAGGTAGTGTAGGGAGTCGTGCTGGGTGTGGTGTTTTAGGTTTTAGGGCAGTGCAGTGGTGTTCGGGTAGTGTATGGGGTCGTGCTGAGGGTGGTGTTTTAGGGTTTAGGGTAGTGCAGTGGTGTTTGGGCAGTGTAGGGGGTAGTGCTGGCGGGGGCGTTTTAGGGTTTAGGGCAGTGCAGTGGTGTTCGTTTATTGTAGGGGGACGTGCAGGGGGGTGGTGTTTTAGGGTTTAGGGCAGTGCAGTGGTGTTCCGGCAGTGTAGGGGGTTGTACAGGGGGTGGTGTTTTATGGTTCAGGGCAGTGCAATGTGTTCGGGTAGTGTAGGATGTCGTGCACGGGGTTGGTGTTTTAGGGTTCAGGGCAGTGCAGTGCTGTTCGGGCAGTGTAAGGGGTCGTGCTGGGAGTGGTGTTTTAGGGTTCAGGGCAGTGCAGTTGTGTTCAGGCAGTGCAGGGGGTTGTACTAGGGGTGGTGTTTTAGGGTTCAGGGCAGTGCAGTGCTGTTCGGGGAGTGTAGGGGGTCGTGCTGGGAGTGGTGTTTTATGGTTCAGGGCAGTGCCGTGGTGTTCGGGCAGTGCAGGGGGTCATGCTAGGGGTGGTGTTTTAGGGTTTAGGGCAGTGCAGTGGTGTTCGGGCAGTGTAGGGGGTCGTACTGGGAGTGTTGTTTTAGGGTTTAGAGCAGTACAGTGTAGGGAGTTGTGGGGTGTGGTGTTTTAGGGTTTAGGGCAGTGCAGTGGTGTTCGGGCAGAGTAGGGGGCCATGCTGGCGGGGGGCGTTTTAGGGTTTAGGGCACTGCAGTGGTGTTCGGGCAGTGTAGGTGGTCGTGCAGGGGGGTGGTGTTTTAGGGTTTATGCAGTGAAGTAGTGTTTGGGCAGTGTAGGGGGTCATGTTGGGGGTGGTGTATTAGGGTTTAGGCAGTGCAGTGGTGTTCCGGCAGTGTAGGGGGTCGTGCTTGGGGTGGTGTTTTAGGGTTCAGGGCAGTGTAGTGGTGTAAGGGCAGTGTAGGTGGTCATGCAGGGGGTGGTGTTTTAGGGTTTAGGGCAGTGCAGTAGTGTTGGGCTAGTATAGGGGGTGGTGCTGGGGGTGGTGTTTTAGGGTTTTGAGCAGTGCAGTGGTGTTCGGGTAGTGTAGGGGGTAGTGCAGGGGGTCGTGTTTTAAGGTTAAGGGCAGTGCAGTGGTGTTCGGGCAGTGTAGGAGATCATGCAGGGGGGCGGTGTTTTAGGGTTTAGGGCAGTGCAGTGGTGTTCGGGTAGTGTAGGGGATCGTGCTGGGGTTGGTGTTTTAGTGCTTAGGGCAGAATAGTTCTGTTCGGGCAGTGTATCGGGTCATGCAGAGGGTGGTGTTTTAGGGTTTAGAGCAGAGCAGAGCAGTGGAGTTCGGGCAGTGTAGGGGGTCCTGCAGGGGGTGGTGTTTTAGCGTTCAGGGCAGTGCAGTGCTGTTCGGGCAGTGTAAGGGGTCGTGCTGGGAGTGGCGTCTTAGGGTTCAGGGCAGTGCAGTGGTGTTCAGGCAGTGTAGGGGGTCATGCTTGGAGTGGTGTTTTATGGTTCAGGGCAGTGCCGTGGTGTTCGGGCAGAGCAGGGGGTCATGCTAGGGGTGGTGTTTTAGGGTTTAGGGCAGTGCAGTGGTGTTCGGGCAGTGTAGGGGGTCGTGCAGGGAGAGATGTTTTAGGGTTTAGGGCAGTGCAGTGGTGTTTGGGCAGTGTAGGGGTTGTGCAAGGGGTCGTGTTTTAAGGTTAAGGGCAGTGCAGTGGTGTTCGGGCAGTGTAGGGGATCGTGCAGGGCGGCGGTGTTTTAGGGTTTAGGGCAGTGCAGTGGTGTTCGGGTAGTGTAGGGGGTCGTGCTGGGGTTGGTGTTTTAGTGCTTAGGGCAGAATAGTGGTGTTCGGGCAGTGTATCGGGTCATGCAGAGGGTGGTGGTTTAGAGCAGAGCAGTGGAGTTCGGGCAGTGTAGGGGGTCCTGCAGGGGTGGTGTTTTAGGGTTCAGGGCAGTGCAGTGGTGTTCAGGCAGTGCAGGGGGTTGTACTAGGGGTGGTGTTTTAGGGTTCAGGGGGTGGTGCTGGGAGTGGTGTTTTAGGGTTTTGGGCAGTGCAGTGGTGTTCTGGTAGTGTAGGGGGTCGTGTTTTAAGGTTAAGGGCAGTGCAGTGGTGTTCGGGCAGTGTAGGGGATCGTGCGGGGGGCGGTGTTTTAGGGTTTAGGGCAGTGCAGTGGTGTTCAGGTAGTGTAGGGGGTCATGCTGGGGTTGGTGTTTTAGTGCTTATGGCAGAATAGTGGTGTTCAGGCAGTGTATCGGGGCATGCAGAGGGTGGTGTTTTAGGGTTTAGAGCAGAGCAGTGGAGTTCGGGCAGTGTAGGGGGTCCTGCAGGGGGTGGTGTTTTAGGGTTCAGGGCAGTGCAGTGCTGTTCGGGTAGTGTAAGGGGTCGTGCTGGGAGTGGTGTTTTAGGGTTCAGTGCAGCGCAGTGGTGTTCAGGCAGTGCAGGGGGTTGTACTAGGAGTGGTGTTTTAGGGTTCAGGGCAGTGCAGTGAGCAGTGTAGGGGGTCATGCTGGGAGTGGTGTTTTATGGTTCAGGGCAGTGCCGTGGTGTTCGGGCAGTGCAGGGGGTCATGCTAGGGGTGGTGTTTTAGGGTTTAGGGCAGTGCAGTGGTGTTCGGGCAGTGTAGAGTGTCGTGCTGGGGGTGCTGTTTTAGGGTTTAGAGCAGTGCAGTGTAGGGGGTCGTGCTGGGGGTGGTATTTTAGGGTTTAGGGCAGTGCAGTGGTGTTCGGGCAGTGTAGGGGGACATGCAGGGGGCTGGTGTTATAGGGTTCAGGGCAGTGTAGTGCTGTTCGGCGAGTGTAGGGGCTCGTGCTGGGAGTGTTGTTTTACGGTTCAGGGCAGTGCAGTGGTGTTCGGGCAGTGCAGGGGCTCATGCTAGGGGTGGTGTTTTAGGGTTTAGGGCGGTGTAGTGGTGTTCATGCAGTGTAGGGGGTCGTGCTGGGGGTTGTGTTTTAGGGTTTAGGGCAGTGCAGCGGTGTTCGGGCAGTGTAGGGGGTCGTGCAGGGAGTGGTGTTTTAGGGTTTAGGGCAGTGCAGTGGTGTTCGTGCAGTGTAGGGGGTCGTGCTGGGGGTTGTGTTTTAGGGTTTAGGGCAGTGCAGCGGGGTTCGAGCAGTGTAGGGGGTCGTGCAGGGAGTGGTGTTTTAGGGTTTAGGGCAGTGCAGTGGTGTTCGGGTAGTGTAGGGGGTTTTGCTGGCGGGGGATGTTTTAGGGTTTAGGGCAGTGCAATGGTGTTCATGCAGTGTAGGTGGTTGTGCAGGGGGGTGGTGTTTTAGGATTTAGGGCAGTGCAGTGGTGTTCCGGCAGTGTAGGGGGTTGTACAGGGGGTGGTGTTTTAGGGTTCAGGGCAGTGCAATGTGTTCGGGCAGTGCAGGATGTCGTGCACGGGGTTGGTGTTTTAGGGTTCAGGGCAGTGCAGTGGAGTTCGGGCAGTGTAGGCGGTCCTGCAGGGGGTGGTGTTTTAGGGTTCAGGGCAGTGCAGTGCTGTTCGGGCAGTGTAAGGGGTCGTGCTGAGAGTGGTGTTTTAGGGTTCAGGGCAGTGCAGTTGTGTTCAGGCAGTGCAGGGGGTTGTACTAGGGGTGGTGTTTTAGGGTTCAGGGCAGTGCAGTGCTCTTCGGGCAGTGTAGGGGGTTGTGCTGGGAGTGGTGTTTTATGGTTCAGGGCAGTGCCGTGGTGTTCGGGCAGTGCAGGGGGTCATGCTAGGGGTGGTGTTTTAGGGTTTAGGGCAGTGCAGTGGTGTTCGGGCAGTGTAGGGGGTCGTGCTGGGGGTGTTGTTTTAGGGTTTAGAGCAGTACAGTGTAGGGAGTCGTGGGGGGTGGTGTTTTAGGGTTTAGGGCAGTGCAGTGGTGTTCGGGCAGTGTAGGGGGTCGTGCAGGGAGAGATGTTTTAGGGTTTAGGGCAGTGCAGTGGTGTTCAGGCAGTGTAGGGGCTCGTGCTGGCGGGGGGGGTTAGGGTTTAGGGCACTGCAGTGGTGTTCGGGCAGTGTAGGTGGTCGTGCAGGGGGTGGTGTTTTAGGGTTTAGGGCAGTGAAGTGGTGTTTGGGCAGTGTAGGGGGTCGTGTTGGGGGTGGTGTTTTAGGGTTTAGGCAGTGCAGTGGTGTTCCGGCAGTGTAGGGGGTCGTGCTTGGGGTGGTGTTTTAGGGTTCAGGGCAGTGTAGTGGTGTAAGGGCAGTGCAGGTGGTCATGCAGGGGGTGGTGTTTTAGGGTTTAGGGCAGTGCAGTGGTGTTCGGCTAGTATAGGGGGTGGTGCTGGGGGTGGTGTTTTAGGGTTTTGGGCAGTGCAGTGGTGTTCGGGTAGTGTAGGGGGAAGTGCAGGGGGTCGTGTTTTAAGGTTAAGGGCAGTGCAGTGGTGTTCGGGCAGTGTAGGGGATCATGCAGGGGCGGTGTTTTAGGGTTTAGGGCAGTGCAGTGGTGTTCGGGTAGTGTAGGGGATCGTGCTGGGGTTGGTGTTTTAGTGCTTAGGGCAGAATAGTTGTGTTCGGGCAGTGTATCGGGTCATGCAGAGGGTGGTGTTTTAGGGTTTAGAGCAGAGCAGAGCAGTGGAGTTTGGGCAGTGTAGGGGGTCCTGCAGGGGGTGGTGTTTTAGCGTTCGGGGCAGTGCAGTGCTGTTTGGGCAGTGTAAGGGGTCAAGCTGGGAGTGGTGTCTTAGGGTTCAGGGCAGTGCAGTGGTGTTCAGGCAGTGCAGGGGGTTGTACTAGGGGTGGTGTTTTAGGGTTCAGGGCAGTGCAGTGGTGTTCGGGCAGAGCAGGGGGTCGTGCTGGGAGTGGTGTTTTAGGGTTCAGGGCAGTGCAGTGGTGTTCGGGCAGTGCAGGGTCTCATGCTAGGGGTGGTGTTTCAGAGTTTAGGGCAGTGCAGTGGTGTTCGGGCAGAGCAGGGTGTCAGGCTGGGGGTGTTGATTTAGGGTTTAGGGCAGTGTAGTGGTGTTTGTGCAGTGTAGGGGGTCGTGCTGGGGGTGGTGTTTTAGGGTTTAGGGCAGTGCAGCGGTGTTCGGGCAGTGTAGGGGGTCGTGCAGGGAGTGGTGTTTTAGGGTTTAGGGCAGTGCAGTGGTGTTCGGGTAGTGTAGGGGGTTTTGCTGGCGGGGGATGTTTTAGGGTTTAGGGCAGTGCAATGGTGTTCATGCAGTGTAGGTGGTTGTGCAGGGGGGTGGTGTTTTAGGATTTAGGGCAGTGCAGTGGTGTTCCGGCAGTGTAGGGGGTTTTACAGGGGGTGGTGTTTTAGGGTTCAGGGCAGTGCAATGTGTTCGGGCAGTGTAGGATGTCGTGCACGGGGTTGGTGTTTTAGGGTTCAGGGCAGTGCAGTGGAGTTCGGGCAGTGTAGGCGGTCCTGCAGGGGTTGGTGTTTTAGGGTTCAGGGCAGTGCAGTGCTGTTCGGGCAGTGTAAGGGGTCATGCTGAGAGTGGTGTTTTAGGGTTCAGGGCAGTGCAGTTGTGTTCAGGCAGTGTAGGGGGTCGTGCTGGGGGTGGTGTTTTAGGGTTTAGGGCAGTGCAGCGGTGTTCGGGCAGTGTAGGGGGTCGTGCAGGGAGTGGTGTTTTAGGGTTTAGGGCAGTGCAGTGGTGTTCGGGTAGTGTAGGGGGTTTTTGCTGGCGGGGGATGTTTTAGGGTTTAGGGCAGTGCAATGGTGTTCATGCAGTGTAGGTGGTTGTTCAGGGGGGTGGTGTTTTAGGATTTAGGGCAGTGCAGTGGTGTTCCGGCAGTGTAGGGGGTTGTACAGGGGGTGGTGTTTTAGGGTTCAGAGCAGTGCAATGTGTTCGGGAAGTGTAGGATGTCGTGCACGGGGTTGGTGTTTTAGGGTTCAGGGCAGTGCAGTGGAGTTCGGGCAGTGTCAGCGGTCCTGCAGGGGGTGGTGTTTTAGGGTTCAGGGCAGTGCAGTGCTGTTCGGGCAGTGTAAGGGGTCATGCTGAGAGTGGTGTTTTAGGGTTCAGGGCAGTGCAGTGCTGTTCGGGCAGTGTAGGGGGTCGTGCTGGGAATGGTGTTTTATGGTTCAGGGCAGTGCCGTGGTGTGCGGGCACTGCAGGGGGTCATGCTAGGGGTGGTGTTTTAGGGTTTAGGGCAGTGCAGTGGTGTTCGGGCAGTGTAGGGGGTCGTGCTGGGGGTGTTGTTTTAGGGTTTAGAGCAGTACAGTGTAGGGAGTCGTGGGGAATGGTGTTTTAGGGTTTAGGGCAGTGCAGTGGTGTTCGGGCAGTGTAGGGGGTCGTGCAGGGAGAGATGTTTTAGGGTTTAGAGCAGTACAGTGTAGGGAGTCGTGGGGGGTGGTGTTTTAGGGTTTAGGGCAGTGCAGTGCTGTTAGGGCAGTGTAGGGGGTCGTGCTGGGGGTGTTGTTTTAGGGTTTAGAGCAGTACAGTGTAGGGGGTCGTGGGGGGTGGGGTTTTAGGGTTTAGGGCAGTGCAGTGCTGTTCGGGCAGTGTAGGGGGTTGTGCTGGGAATGGTGTTTTATGGTTCAGGGCAGTGCCGTGGTGTGCGGGCACTGCAGGGGGTCATGCTAGGGGTGGTGTTTTAGGGTTTAGGGCAGTGCAGTGGTGTTCGGGCAGTGTAGGGGGTCGTGCTGGGGGTGTTGTTTTAGGGTTTAGAGCAGTACAGTGTAGGGAGTCGTGGGGGGTGGTGTTTTAGGGTTTAGGGCAGTGCAGTGGTGTTCAGGCAGTGTAGGGGGTCGTGCTGGCGGGGGGCGTTTTAGGGTTTAGGGCACTGCAGTGGTGTTCGGGCAGTGTAGGTGGTCGTGCAGGGGGTGGTGTTTTAGGGTTTAGGGCAGTGAAGTGGTGTTTGGGCAGTGTAGGGGGTCGTGTTGGGGGTGGTGTTTTAGGGTTTAGGCAGTGCAGTGGTGTTCCGGCAGTGTAGGGGGTCGTGCTTGGGGTGGTGTTTTAGGGTTCAGGGCAGTGTAGTGGTGTAAGGGCAGTGTAGGTGGTCATGCAGGGGGTGGTATTTTAGGGTTTAGGGCAGTGCAGTGGTGTTCAGCTAGTATAGGGGGTGGTGCTGGGGTGGTGTTTTAGGGTTTTGGGCAGTGCAGTGGTGTTCGGGTAGTGTAGGGGGTAGTGCAGGGGGTCGTGTTTTAAGGTTAAAGGCAGTGCAGTGGTGTTCGGGCATTGTAGGGGATCATGCAGGGGGGCGGTGTTTTAGGGTTTAGGGCAGTGCAGTGGTGTTCGGGTAGTGTAGGGGATCGTGCTGGGGTTGGTGTTTTAGTGCTTAGGGCAGAATAGTTGTGTTCGGGCAGTGTATCGGGTCATGCAGAGGGTGGTGTTTTAGGGTTTAGAGCAGAGCAGAGCAGTGGAGTTTGGGCAGTGTAGGGGGTCCTGCAGGGGGTGGTGTTTTATCGTTCAGGGCAGTGCAGTGCTGTTCGGGCAGTGTAAGGGGTCGTGCTGGGAGTGGTGTCTTAGGGTTCAGGGCAGTGCAGTGGTGTTCAGGCAGTGCAGGGGGTTGTACTAGGGGTGGTGTTTTAGGGTTCAGGGCAGTGCAGTGCCTTTCAGGCAGTGTAGGGGGTCGGGCTGGGAGTGGTGTTTTATGGTTCAGGGCAGTGCCGTGGTGTTCGGGCAGAGCAGGGGGTCGTGCTGGGAGTGGTGTTTTAGGGTTCAGGGCAGTGCAGTGGTGTTCGGGCAGTGCCGGGGCTCATGCTAGGGGTGGTGTTTCAGAGTTTAGGGCAGAGCAGGGTGTCAGGCTGGGGCCGTTGATTTAGGGTTTAGGGCAGTGTAGTGGTGTTTGTGCAGTGTAGGGGGTCGTGCTGGGGGTGGTGTTTTAGGGTTTAGGGCAGTGCAGCGGTGTTCGGGCAGTGTAGGGGGTCGTGCAGGGAGTGGTGTTTTAGGGTTTAGGGCAGCGCAGTGGTGTTCGGGTAGTGTAGGGGGTTTTGCTGGCGGGGGATGTTTTAGGGTTTAGGGCAGTGCAATTGTGTTCATGCAGTGTAGGGGGTTGTACAGGGGGTGGTGTTTTAGGGTTCAGGGCAGTGCAATGTGTTCAGGCAGTGTAGGATGTCGTGCACGGGGTTGGTGTTTTAGGGTTCAGGGCAGTGCAGTGCTGTTCGGGCAGTGTAAGGGGTCGTGCTGAGAGTGGTGTTTTAGGGTTCAGGGCAATGCAGTTGTGTTCAGGCAGTGCAGGGGGTTGTACTAGGGGTGGTGTTTTAGGGTTCAGGGCAGTGCAGTGCTGTTCGGGCAGTGTAGGGGGTCGTGCTGGGAGTGGTGTTTTATGGTTCAGGGCAGTGCCGTGGTGTTTGGGCAGTGCAGGGGGTCATGCTAGGGGTGGTGTTTTAGGGTTTAGGGCAGTGCAGTGGTGTTCGGGCAGTGTAGGGGGTCATGCTGGGGGTGTTGTTTTAGGGTTTAGAGCAGTACAGTGTAGGGAGTCGTGGGGGGTGGTGTTTTAGGGTTTAGGGCAGTGCAGTGGTGTTCGGACAGTGTAGGGGGTCGTGCAGGGAGAGATGTTTTAGGGTTTAGGGCAGTGCAGTGGTGTTCAGGCAGTGTAGGGGGTCGTGATGGCGGGGGGCGTTTTAGGGTTTAGGGCACTGCAGTGGTGTTCAGGCAGTGTAGGTGGTCGTGCAGGGGGGTGGTGTTTTAAGGTTTAGGGCAGTGAAGTGGTGTTTGCGCAGTGTAGGGGGTCGTGTTGGGGGTGGTGTTTTAGGGTTTAGGCAGTGCAGTGGTGTTCTGGCAGTGTAGGGGGTCGTGCTTGGGATGGTGTTTTAGGGTTCAGGGCAGTGTAGTGGTGTAAGGGCAGTGTAGGTGGTCATGCAGGGGGTGGTGTTTTAGGGTTTAGGGCAGTGCAGTGGTGTTCGGCTAGTATAGGGGGTGGTGCTGGGGGTGGTGTTTTAGGGTTTTGGACAGTTCAGTGGTGTTTGGGTAGTGTAGGGGGTAGTGCAGGGGGTCATTATTTAAGGTTAAGGGCAGTGCAGTGGTGTTCGGGCAGTGTAGGGGATCATGCAGGGGGCGGTGTTTTAGGGTTTAGGGCAGTGCAGTGGTGTTCGGGTAGTGTAGGGGATCGTGCTGAGGTTGGTGTTTTAGTGCTTAGGGCAGAATAGTTGTGTTCGGGCAGTGTATCGGGTCATGCAGAGGGTGGTGTTTTAGGGTTTAGAGCAGAGCAGAGCAGTGGAGTTTGGGCAGTGTAGGGGGTCCTGCAGGGGGTGGTGTTTTAGCGTTCAGGGCAGTGCAGTGCTGTTCGGGCAGTGTAAGGGGTCGTGCTGGGAGTGGTGTCTTAGGGTTCAGGGTAGTGCAGTGGTGTTCAGGCAGTGCAGGGGGTTGTACTAGGGGTGGTGTTTTAGGGTTCAGGGCAGTGCAGTGCTGTTCGGGCAGTGTAGGGGGCCGTGCTGGGAGTGGTGTTTTATGGTTCAGGGCAGTGCCGTGGTGTTCGGGCAGAGCAGGGGGTCGTGCTGGGAGTGGTGTTTTAGGGTTCAGGGCAGTGCAGTGGTGTTCGGGCAGTGCAGGGGCTCATGCTAGGGGTGGTGTTTCAGAGTTTAGGGCAGTGCAGTGGTGTTCGGGCAGAGCAGGGTGTCAGGCTGGGGGTGTTGATTTAGGGTTTAGGGCAGTGTAGTGGTGTTTGTGCAGTGTAGGGGGTCGTGCTGGGGGTGGTGTTTTAGGGTTTAGGGCAGTGCAGCAGTGTTCGGGCAGTGTAGGGGGTCGTGCAGGGAGTGGTGTTTTAGGGTTTAGGGCAGTGCAGTGGTGTTCTGGTAGTGTAGGGGGTTTGCTGGCGGGGGATGTTTTAGGGTTTAGGGCAGTGCAATGGTGTTCATGCAGTGTAGGTGGTTGTGCAGAGGGGTGGTGTTTTAGGATTTAGGGCAGTGCAGTGGTGTTCCGGCAGTGTAGGGGGTCATGCAGGGGGGCGGTGTTTTAGGGTTTAGGGCAGTGCAGTGGTGTTCGGGTAGTGTAGGGGATCGTGCTGGGGTTGGTGTTTTAGTGCTTAGGGCAGAATAGTTGTGTTCGGGCAGTGTATCGGGTCATGCAGAGGGTGGTGTTTTAGGGTTTAGAGCAGGGTAGAGCAGTGGAGTTTGGGCAGTGTAGGGGGTCCTGCAGGGGGTGGTGTTTTAGCGTTCAGGGCAGTGCAGTGCTGTTCGGGCAGTGTAAGGAGTCGTGCTGGGAGTGGTGTTTTAGGGTTCAGGGCAGTGCAGTGGAGTTCAGGCTGTGTAGGCGGTCCTGCAGAGGGTGGTGTGTTAGGGTTCAGGGCAGTGCAGTGCTGTTCGGGCAGTGTAAGGGGTCATGATGGGAGTGGTGTTTTATGGTTCAGGGCAGTGCCGTGGTGTTCGGGCAGTGCAGGGGGTCATGCTAGGGGTGGTGTTTTAGGGTTTAGGGCAGTGCAGTGGTGTTCGGGCAGTGTAGGGGGTCGTGCTGGGGGTGTTGTTTTAGGGTTTAGGGCAGTGCAGTGGTGTTCAGACAGTGTAGGGGGTCGTGCAGGGAGAGATGTTTTAGGGTTTAGGGCAGTGCAGTGGTGTTCAGGCAGTGTAGGGGGTCGTGATGGCGGGGGGCGTTTTAGGGTTTAGGGCACTGCAGTGGTGTTCGGGCAGTGTAGGTGGTCGTGCAGGGGGGTGGTGTTTTAAGGTTTAGGGCAGTGAAGTGGTGTTTGGGCAGTGTAGGGGGTCGTGTTGGGGGTGGTGTTTTAGGGTTTAGGCAGTGCAGTGGTGTTCTGGCAGTGTAGGGGGTCGTGCTTGGGATAGTGTTTTAGGGTTCAGGGCAGTGTAGTGGTGTAAGGGCAGTGTAGGTGGTCATGCAGGGGGTGGTGTTTTAGGGTTTAGGGCAGTGCAGTGGTGTTCGGCTAGTATAGGGGGTGGTGTTTTAGGGTTTTGGTCAGTTCAGTGGTGTTCGGGTACTGTAGGGGGTAGTGCAGGGGGTCATGTTTTAAGGTTAAGGGCAGTGCAGTGGTGTTCGGGCAGTGTAGGGGATCATGCAGGGGGCGGTGTTTTAGGGTTTAGGGCAGTGCAGTGGTGTTCGGGTAGTGTAGGGGATCGTGCTGGGGTTGGTGTTTTAGTGCTTAGGGCAGAATAGTTGTGTTCGGGCAGTGTATCGGGTCATGCAGAGGGTGGTGTTTTAGGGTTTAGAGCAGAGCAGAGCAGAGCAGTGGAGTTCGGGCAGTGTAGGGGGTCCTGCAAGGGGTGGTGTTTTAGCGTTCAGGGCAGTGCAGTGCTGTTCGGGCAGTGTAAGGGGTCGTGCTGGGAGTGGTGTCTTAGGCTTCAGGGCAGTGCAGTGGTGTTCAGGCAGTGCAGGGGGTTGTACTAGGGGTGGTGTTTTAGGGTTCAGGGCAGTGCAGTGCTGTTCAGGCAGTGTAGGGGGTCATGCAGGGGGTGGTGTTTTAGGGTTTAGGGCAGTGCAGTGGTGTTCGGCTAGTATAGGGGGTGGTGCTGGGGGTGGTGTTTTAGGGTTTTGGTCAGTTCAGTGGTGTTCGGGTACTGTAGGGGGTAGTGCAGGGGGTCATGTTTTAAGGTTAAGGGCAATGCAGTGGTGTTCGGGCAGTGTAGGGGATCATGCAGGGGGGCGGTGTTTTAGGGTTTAGGGCAGTGCAGTGGTGTTCGGGTAGTGTAGGGGATCGTGCTGGGGTTGGTGTTTTAGTGCTTAGGGCAGAATAGTTGTGTTCGGGCAGTGTATCGGGTCATGCAGAGGGTGGTGTTTTAGGGTTCAGAGCAGAGCAGTGGAGTTCGGGCAGTGTAGGGGGTCCTGCAAGGGGTGGTGTTTTAACGTTCAGGGCAGTGCAGTGCTGTTCGGGCAGTGTAAGGGGTCGTGCTGGGAGTGGTGTCTTAGGCTTCAGGGCAGTGCAGTGGTGTTCAGGCAGTGCAGGGGGTTGTACTAGGGGTGGTGGTTTAGGGTTCAGGGCAGTGCAGTGCTGTTCAGGCAGTGTAGGGGGTCGTGCTGGGAGTGATGTTTTATGGTTCAGGGCAGTGCCGTGGTGTTCGGGCAGAGCATGGCGTCATGCTAGGGGTGGTGTTTTAGGGTTTAGGGCAGTGCAGTGGTGTTCGGGCAGTGTAGGGGGTCGTGCTGGCGGGGGGCGTTTTAGGATTTAGGGCAGTGCAGTGGTGTTTGGGCAGTGTAGGGGTCGTGCAGGAGGTCGTGTTTTAAGGTTAAGGGCAGTGCAGTGGTGTTCGGGCAGTGTAGGGGATTGTGCAGGGGGGTGGCGTTTTAGGGTTTAGGGCAGTGCAGTGGTGTTTGGGTAGTGTAGGGGGTCGTGCTGGGGTTGGTGTTTTAGTGCTTAGGGCAGAATAGTGGTGTTTGGGCAGTGTATCGGGTCATGCAGAGGGTGGTGGTTTAGAGCAGAGCAGTGGAGTTCGGGCAGTGTAGGGGGTCCTGCAGGGGGTGGTGTTTTAGGGTTCAGGGCAGTGGACGGCTGTTCGGGCAGTGTAAGGGGTTATGCTGGGAGTGGTGTTTTAGGGTGCAGGGCAGTGCAGTGGTGTTCAGGCAGTGCAGGGGGTTTTACTAGGGGTGGTGTTTTAGGGTTCAGGGGGTGGTGCTGGGAGTGGTGTTTTAGGGTTTTGGGCAGTGCAGTGGTGTTCTGGTAGTGTAGCGGGTAGTGCAGGGGGTCGTGTTTTAAGGTTAAGGGCAGTGCAGTGGTGTTCGGGCAGTGTAGCGGATCGTGCGGGGGCGGTGTTTTAGGGTTTAGGGCAGTGCAGTGGTGTTCGGGTAGTGTAGGGGGTCATGCTGGGGTTGGTGTTTTAGTGCTTAGGGCAGAATAGTGGTGTTCGGACAGTGTCTCTAGGCATGCAGAGGGTGGTGTTTTAGGGTTTAGAGCAGAGCAGTGGAGTTCGGGCAGTGTAGGGGGTCCTGCAGGGGGTAGTGTTTTATGGTTCAGGGCAGTGCAATGCTGTTAGGGTAGTGTAAGGGGTCATGCTGGGAGTGGTGTTTTAGGGTTCAGGGCAGTGCAGTGGTGTTCAGGCAGTGCAGGGGGTTGTACTAGGGGTGGTGTTTTAGGGTTCAGGGCAGTGCAGTGAGCAGTGTAGGGGGTCATGCTGGGAGTGGTGTTTTATGGTTCAGGGCAGTACCGTGGTGTTCGGGCAGTGAAGGGCGTCATGCTAGGGGTGGTGTTTTAGGGTTTAGGGCAGTGCAGTGGTGTTCGGGAAGTGTAGAGTGTCGTGCTGGGGGTGTTGTTTTAGGGTTTAGAGCAGTGCAGTGTAGGGGGTCGTGCTGGGGGTGGTGTTTTAGGGTTTAGGGCAGTGCAGTGGTGTTCGGGCAGTGTAGGGGGACATGCAGGGAGAGATGTTTTAGGGTTTAGGCCAGTGCAGTGGTGTTCAGGCAGTGTAGGGGGTCATGCTGGCGGGGGGCGTTTTAGGGTTTAGGGCAGTGCAGTGGTGTTCGGGCAGTGTAGGTGGTCGTGCAGGGGGAGGTGTTTTAGGGTTTGGGGCAGTGCAGTGGTTTTGGGCAGTGTAGGGGGTCGTGCAGGGGGTGGTGTTTTAGGGTTTATGCAGTGCAGTGGTGTTCCAGCAGTGTAGGGGGTCGTGCTTGGGGTGGTGTTTTAGGGTTCAGGGCAGTGTAGTGGTGTAAGGGCAGTGTAGGGGGTCATGCAGGGGGTGGTGTTTTAGGGTTTAGGGCAGTGCAGTGGTGTTCGGGTAGGGTAGGGGGTCGTGCAGGGAGTGGTGTTTTAGGGTTTAGGGCAGTGCACTGGTGTTCGGGCAGTGTAGGGGGTCATGAAGGGGGGTGGTGTTTTAGGGTTCAGTGCAGTGCTGTTCGGGCAGTGTAGGGGGTCGTGCAGTGGGGTGGTGTTTTAGGGTTCAGGGCAGTGCAGTTGTGTACAGGCAGTGTAGGGTGTCATGCATTGGCTGTTGTTTTAGGGTTCAGGGCAGTGCAGTATGGTATGGGAAGTGTAGGGGGTCATGCTAGGGTGGTGTTTTAGGGTTTTGGGCAGGGCAGTGGTGTATAGGCAGTGTAGGGGGTTGTGCAATGGGTAGTGTTTTAGGGTTTAGGGCAGTGCAGTGGTGCTTTGGCAGTATAGGATGTCGTGCAGTGGGTGGTGTTTTAGAGTTCAGGGCAGTGTAGTGCTGTTCGGGCAGTGTAGGGGGTCGTGCTGGGAGTGGTATTTTAGGGTTCAGGGCAGTGCAGTGGTGTTCAGGCAGTGCAGGGGCTCATGCTTGGGGTGGTGTTTCAGGGTTTAGGGCAGTGCAGTGGTGTTCGGGCAGTGCAGGGTGTCAGGATGGGGGTGTTGTTTTAGGGTTTAGGGCAGTGCAGTGGTGTTCGTACAGAGTAGGGGGTCATGCTGGGGTGGTGTTTTAGGGTTTAGGGCAGTGCAGCGGTGTTCGGGCAGTTTAGGGGGTCGTGCAGGGAGTGGTGTTTTAGGGTTTAGGGCAGTGCAGTGTTGTTCGGGCAGTGTAGGGGGTCGTGCTGGCGGGGGACAAATTTAGGGTTTAGGGCAGTGCAATGGTGTTCGTGCAGTGTAGGTGGCTGTGCAGGGCGGTGCTGCATTAGGGTTCAGGGCAGTGCAATGTGTTCGGGCAGTGTAGGATGTCGTGCATGGGGTTGGTGTTTTAGGGTTCAGGGCAGTGCAGTGGAGTTCGGGCAGTGTAGGGGGTCATGCAGGGGGTGGTGTTTTAGGGTTCTGGGCAGTGCAGTGCTGTTCGGGCAGTGTAGGGGGTCGTGCTGGGAGTGGTGTTTTAGGGTTCAGGGCAGTGCATTTGTGTTCAGGCAGTGCAGGGGGTTGTACTAGGGGTGGTGTTTTAGGGTTCAGGGCAGTGCAGTGCTGTTCGGGCAGTGTAGGCGGTCGTGCTGGGAGTGGTGTTTTATGGTCCAGGGCAGTGCTGTGGTGTTCGGGCAGTGTAGGGTGTCATGCTGGGGGTGTTGTTTTAGGGTTTAGAGCAGTGCAGTGTAGGGGGTCGTGCAGGGAGAGATGTTTTAGGGTTTAGGGCAGTGCAGTGGTGTTCGGGCAGTGTAGGTGGTCGTGCAGGGGGAGGTGTTTTAGGGTTTGGGGCAGTGCAGTGGTTTTGGGCAGTGTAGGGGGTCGTGCAGGGGGTGGTGTTTTAGGGTTTATGCAGTGCAGTGGTGTTCCAGCAGTGTAGGGGGTCGTGCTTGGGGTGGTGTTTTAGGGTTCAGGGCAGTGTAGTGGTGTAAGGGCAGTGTAGGGGGTCATGCAGGGGGTGGTGTTTTAGGGTTTAGGGCAGTGCAGTGGTGTTCGGGTAGGGTAGGGGGTCGTGCAGGGAGTGGTGTTTTAGGGTTTAGGGCAGTGCACTGGTGTTCGGGCAGTGTAGGGGGTCATGAAGGGGGGTGGTGTTTTAGGGTTCAGTGCAGTGCTGTTCGGGCAGTGTAGGGGGTCGTGCAGTGGGGTGGTGTTTTAGGGTTCAGGGCAGTGCAGTTGTGTACAGGCAGTGTAGGGTGTCATGCATTGGCTGTTGTTTTAGGGTTCAGGGCAGTGCAGTATGGTATGGGAAGTGTAGGGGGTCATGCTAGGGTGGTGTTTTAGGGTTTTGGGCAGGGCAGTGGTGTATAGGCAGTGTAGGGGGTTGTGCAATGGGTAGTGTTTTAGGGTTTAGGGCAGTGCAGTGGTGCTTTGGCAGTATAGGATGTCGTGCAGTGGGTGGTGTTTTAGAGTTCAGGGCAGTGTAGTGCTGTTCGGGCAGTGTAGGGGGTCGTGCTGGGAGTGGTGTTTTAGGGTTCAGGGCAGTGCAGTGGTGTTCAGGCAGTGCAGGGGCTCATGCTTGGGGTGGTGTTTCAGGGTTTAGGGCAGTGCAGTGGTGTTCGGGCAGTGCAGGGTGTCAGGATGGGGGTGTTGTTTTAGGGTTTAGGGCAGTGCAGTGGTGTTCGTACAGAGTAGGGGGTCATGCTGGGGTGGTGTTTTAGGGTTTAGGGCAGTGCAGCGGTGTTCGGGCAGTTTAGGGGGTCGTGCAGGGAGTGGTGTTTTAGGGTTTAGGGCAGTGCAGTGTTGTTCGGGCAGTGTAGGGGGTCGTGCTGGCGGGGGACAAATTTAGGGTTTAGGGCAGTGCAATGGTGTTCGTGCAGTGTAGGTGGCTGTGCAGGGCGGTGGTGCATTAGGGTTCAGGGCAGTGCAATGTGTTCGGGCAGTGTAGGATGTCGTGCATGGGGTTGGTGTTTTAGGGTTCAGGGCAGTGCAGTGGAGTTCGGGCAGTGTAGGGGGTCATGCAGGGGGTGGTGTTTTAGGGTTCTGGGCAGTGCAGTGCTGTTCGGGCAGTGTAGGGGGTCGTGCTGGGAGTGGTGTTTTAGGGTTCAGGGCAGTGCATTTGTGTTCAGGCAGTGCAGGGGGTTGTACTAGGGGTGGTGTTTTAGGGTTCAGGGCAGTGCAGTGCTGTTCGGGCAGTGTAGGCGGTCGTGCTGGGAGTGGTGTTTTATGGTCCAGGGCAGTGCTGTGGTGTTCGGGCAGTGTAGGGTGTCATGCTGGGGGTGTTGTTTTAGGGTTTAGAGCAGTGCAGTGTAGGGGGTCGTGCAGGGAGAGATGTTTTAGGGTTTAGGGCAGTGCAGTGGTGTTCAGGCAGTGTAGGGGGTCGTGCTGCAGGGGGCATTTTAGGGTTCAGGGCAGTGTAGTGGTGTAAGGGCAGTGTAGGGGGTCATGCAGGGGGTGGTGTTTTAGGGTTTAGGGCAGTGCAGTGGTGTTCGGGTAGTGTAGGGGTTATGCTGGGGTGGTGTTTTAGGGTTTAGGGCAGTGCAGTGGTGTTCGAGCAGTGTAGGGGGTCATGCAGGGAGTGTTGTTTTAGGGTTTAGGGCAGTGCAGTGGTGTTCGGGCAGTGTAGGGGTCGTGCTGGCAGGGGCGTTTTAGGGTTTTGGGCAGTGCAGTGGTGTTCGGGCAGTGTGGGGAGTTGTGCAGGGGGGTGGTGGTTTTGGGTTTAGGGCAGTGCAGTGGTGTTTGGGCAGTGTAGGGGGTCATGCAGGGGGTGGTGTTTTAGGGTTTAGGGCAGTGCAGTGGTGTTCCGGCAGTGTAGGGGGTCATGCAGGGGGTGGTGTTTTAGGGTTCAGGGCAGTGTAGTGGTATACGGGCAGTTTAGGGGGTCATGCAGGGGGTGGTGTTTTAGGGTTCAAGGCAGTGCAATGGTGTTCAGGCAGTGTAGGGGTCATGCTGGGGTTGGTGATTTAAAGTTCAGGGCAGTGTAGTGGTGTACGGGCAGTGTAGGGGGTGGTGCAGGGGGTGGTATTTTAGGGTTGAGGGCAGTGCAGTGCAGTAGTGTTCGGGCAGTGTAGAGGGTCATGTTGGGGTGGTGTTTTAGGGTTCAGGGCAGCGCAGTGGTGTTCGGGCAGGGTAGGGGGTCATGCAGGGGGTGTTTTTTTAGGGTTCAGGGCTGTGCAGTGCAGTGGTTTTTGGGCAGTGTAGGGTGTCGTGCAAGGGGTGGTGTTTTAGGGTTTAGGGCTGTGCAGTGGTGTACGGGCAGTGTAGGGGGTCATGCAGGGGGTAGTGTTTTATGGTTTAGGGCTGTGCAGTGCAGTGGTGTCCTGGCAGTCTAGGGGGTTGTGCAGGGGGTGGTGTTTTAGGTATTAGGACAGTGCAGTGGGGTTCGGGCAGTGTAGGGGGTCATGCAGGGGGTGGTGTTTTGGTGTTCAGTGCAATGCAGTGCTGTTCGGGCAGTGTAAGGGGTGGTGCAGTGGGTGGAATTTTAGGGTTCAGGGCAGTGCAGTGGTGTTCGGACAGTTTAGGGGGTCATGCAGGGGGGTGGTGTTTTAGGGTTTAGGGCTGTGCAGTGTTGTATGGGCAGTGTAGGGGGTCGTGCAGGGGGTGGTGTTTTAGGGTTCAGGGCAGTGCAATGTGTTCGGGCAGTGTAGGATGTCATGCAGGGGGTGGTGTTTTAGGGTTTAGGGCAGTGCAGTGGTGTTCTGGTAGTGTAGGGGGTCGTGCAGGGTGTGGTGTTTAGGGTTCAGGGCAGTGCAATGTTTTTGGGCATTGTAGGATGTCGTGCAGGGGTGGTGTTTTAGGGTTCAGGGCAGTGCAGTGCTGTTTGGGCAGTGTAGGGGGTCATGCTGGGAGTGGTGTTTTAGGGTTCAGGGCAGTGCAGTGCTATTCGGACAGTGTAGGGCGTCATGCAGGGAGAGGTGTTTTAGGGTTTAGGGCAGTGCAGTGGTGATCGGGCAGTGTAGGGGTTTGTGCTCGCGCAGGGCGTTTTAGGGTTTAGGACAGTGCAGTGGTGTTCGGGCAGTGTAGGTCGTCGTGCAGGGGGTGGTGTTTTAGGGTTTAGGGCAGTGCAGTGGTGTTCGGGCAGTGTAGGGGTCATGCAGGGGGTGGTGGTTTAGGGTTTAGGGCAGTGCAGTGGTGTTCCAGCAGTGTAGGCGGTCGTGCAGGGGGTGGTGTTTTAGGGTTCAGGGCAGTGCAATGGTATTTGGGCAGTGTAGGGGGTCGTGCTGGGGGTGGTATGTTAGGGTTTAGGGCAGTGCCGTGGTGTTAGGACAGTGTAGGGGGTCATGCAGGGGGGGTTGTGTTTTAGGGTTTTGGCCAGTGCAGTGGTGTATGGGCAGTGTAGGGGGTCATGCAGGGGGTGGTGTTTTAGGGTTCAGGGCAGTGCAATGTGTTCGGGCAGTGTAGGATGTCGTGCAGGGGGCGGTGTTTTAGGGTTTAGGGCAGTGCAGTGGTGTTCTGGTAGTGTAGGGGGTCGTGCAGCGGGTGGTGTTTTAGGTTTCAGGGCAGTGCAGTGCTGTTTGGGCAGTGTAGGGGGTCATGCTGGGAGTGGTGTTTTATGGTTCAGGGCAGTGCAGTGCTGTTCGGGCAGTGTAGGGGGTCATGCAGGGAGAGGTGTTTTAGGGTTTAGGGCAGTGCAGTGGTGTTCGGGCAGTGTAGGGGGTTGTGCTTGCACGGGGCGTTTTAGGGTTTAGGACAGTGCAGTGGTGTTCGGGCAGTGTAGGTCGTCATGCAGGGGGATGTGTTTTAGGGTTTAGGGCAGTGCAGTGGTGTTCGGGCAGTGTAGGGGGTCATGCAGGGGGTGGTGTTTTAGGGTTTAGGGCAGTGCAGTGGTGTTCCAGCAGTGTAGGTGGTCATGCAGGGGGTGGTGTTATAGGGTTCAGGGCAGTGCAATGGTGTTTGGGCAGTGTAGGGGGTTGTGCTGGGGGTGGTATTTTAGGGTTTAGGGCAGTGCAGTGGTGTTCGGGCAGTGTAGGGGGTCATGCAGGTAATGGTGTTTTAGGGTTTTGGGCAGTGCCGTGGTGTTCGGGCAGTGTAGGGGGTCATGCAGGGGGGTGGTGTTTTAGGGTTTAGGCCAGTGCAGTGGTGTTTGGGCAGTGTAGGGGGTCGTGCAGGGGGTGGTGTTTTAGGGTTTAGGGCAGTGCAGTGGTGTTCCGGCAGTGTAGGGGGTCTTGCTAGGGGTGGTGTTTTAGGGATCAGGGCAGTATAGTGGTAAACGGGGAGTGTAGGGGGTCATGCAGAGGTGGTGTTTTAGGGTTCAGGGCTGTACAGTGCAGTGGTTTTCGGGCAGTGTAGGGTGTCGTGCAGGGCGTGGTGATTTCGGGTTTATGGCTGTGCAGTGGTGTACGGTCAGTGTAGGGGGTCGTGCGGGGGGTTGTGTTTTAGGGTTTAGGTCTGTGCAGTGCAGTGGTGTCTGGGTAGTATAGGGGGTTGTGCAGGGGGTGGTGGTTTAGGTTTTGGGGCAGTGCAGTGGGGTTCGGGCGGTGTAGGGCATCATGCAGGGGGTGATGTTTTAGGGTTAAGGGCAGTGCAGTGCTGTTCGGGCTTTGTAAGGGGTCGTTTAGTGAGTGGTGTTTTAGGGTTCAGGGCAGTGCAGTGGTGTTCGGACAGTGTAGGGGGTCATTCAGGGGGTGGTGTTTTTGGGTGTAGGGCTGTGTAGTGGTGTACGAACAGTTTAAGGGGTCGTGCAGGGGGTAGTATTTTAGGGTTTAGGGCTGTGCAGTGCAGTGGTGTTTGGGCAGTCTAGGGGGTCGTGCAGGGGTGGTGTTTTAGTTTTCAGGGCAGTGCAGTGGTGTACGGGAATTGTAGGAGGTCATGCTGGGGTGGTGTTTTAGGGTTTTGGGCTGTCCAGTGGTGTACGGGCAGTGTAGGGGATCGTGCAGGGTGTAGTGTTTTAGGGTTTACGGCAGTGCAGGGGTGTTCGGGCACTGTAGGATATCGTGCAGGGGAGTGGTGTTTTAGGGCAGTGCAGTGGTGTTCTGGCAGTCGAGGGGGTCGTGCAGGGGGTGGTGTTTTAGGGTTCAGGGTAGTGCAATGGTGTTTGGGCAGTGTAGGGGGTCATGCTGGGGGTGGTGTTTTAGGGTTCAGGGCAGTGTAGTGGTGTACGGTCAGTGTAGGGTGTCGTGCAGGGGGTGGTGTTTTAGGGTTCAGGGCAGTGTAGTGGTGTACGGTCAGTGTAGGGTGTCGTGCAGGGGGTGGTGTGTTAGGGTTCAGGGAAGTGCAGTACAGTGGTGTTCGGGCAGTGTAGGGGGTCATGCAGGGGGGTGGTGTTTTAGGGTTTAGGGCTGTGCAGTGTTGTATGGGCAGTGTAGGGGGTCGTGCAGGGGGTGGTGTTTTAGGGTTCAGGGCAGTGCAATGTGTTCGGACAGTGTAGGATGTCGTGCAGGGGGTGGTGTTTTAGGGTTTAGGGCAGTGCAGTGGTGTACGGGAATTGTAGGAGGTCATGCTAGGGTGGTGTTTTAGGGTTTTGGGCTGTCCAGTGGTGTACGGGCAGTGTAGGAGATCGTGCAGGGGGTAGTGTTTTAGGGTTTACGGCAGTGCAGGGGTGTTCGGGCACTGTAGGATGTTGTGCAGGGGAGTGGTGTTTTAGGTTTTAGGGCAGTGCAGTGGTGTTCTGGCAGTGTAGGGGGTCGTGCAGGGGGTGGTGTTTTAGGGTTCAGGGTAGTGCAATGGTGTTTGGGCAGTGTAGGGGGTCATGCTGGGGGTGGTGTTTTAGGGTTCAGGGCAGTGTAGTGGTGTACGGGCAGTGTAGGGTGTCGTGCAGGGGGTGGTGTGTTAGGGTTCAGGGAAGTGCAGTACAGTGGTGTTCGGGCAGTGTAGGGGGTCGTGCAGGGGGGTGGTGTTTTAGGGTTTAGGACAGTGCAGTGGTGTTCGGGCAGTGTAGGTCGTCGTGCAGGGGGTGGTGTTTTAGGGTTTAGGGCAGTGCAGTGGTGTTCGGGCAGTGTAGGGGTCATGCAGGGGGTGGTGGTTTAGGGTTTAGGGCAGTGCAGTGGTGTTCCAGCAGTGTAGGCGGTCGTGCAGGGGGTGGTGTTTTAGGGTTCAGGGCAGTGCAATGGTATTTGGGCAGTGTAGGGGGTCGTGCTGGGGGTGGTATGTTAGGGTTTAGGGCAGTGCCGTGGTGTTAGGACAGTGTAGGGGGTCATGCAGGGGGGGTTGTGTTTTAGGGTTTTGGCCAGTGCAGTGGTGTATGGGCAGTGTAGGGGGTCATGCAGGGGTGGTGTTTTAGGGTTCAGGGCAGTGCAATGTGTTCGGGCAGTGTAGGATGTCGTGCAGGGGGCGGTGTTTTAGGGTTTAGGGCAGTGCAGTGGTGTTCTGGTAGTGTAGGGGGTCGTGCAGCGGGTGGTGTTTTAGGTTTCAGGGCAGTGCAGTGCTGTTTGGGCAGTGTAGGGGGTCATGCTGGGAGTGGTGTTTTATGGTTCAGGGCAGTGCAGTGCTGTTCGGGCAGTGTAGGGGGTCATGCAGGGAGAGGTGTTTTAGGGTTTAGGGCAGTGCAGTGGTGTTCGGGCAGTGTAGGGGGTTGTGCTTGCACGGGGCGTTTTAGGGTTTAGGACAGTGCAGTGGTGTTCGGGCAGTGTAGGTCGTCATGCAGGGGGATGTGTTTTAGGGTTTAGGGCAGTGCAGTGGTGTTCGGGCAGTGTAGGGGGTCATGCAGGGGTGGTGTTTTAGGGTTTAGGGCAGTGCAGTGGTGTTCCAGCAGTGTAGGTGGTCATGCAGGGGGTGGTGTTATAGGGTTCAGGGCAGTGCAATGGTGTTTGGGCAGTGTAGGGGGTTGTGCTGGGGGTGGTATTTTAGGGTTTAGGGCAGTGCAGTGGTGTTCGGGCAGTGTAGGGGGTCATGCAGGTAATGGTGTTTTAGGGTTTTGGGCAGTGCCGTGGTGTTCGGGCAGTGTAGGGGGTCATGCAGGGGGGTGGTGTTTTAGGGTTTAGGCCAGTGCAGTGGTGTTTGGGCAGTGTAGGGGGTCGTGCAGGGGGTGGTGTTTTAGGGTTTAGGGCAGTGCAGTGGTGTTCCGGCAGTGTAGGGGGTCTTGCTAGGGGTGGTATTTTAGGGATCAGGGCAGTATAGTGGTAAACGGGGAGTGTAGGGGGTCATGCAGAGGTGGTGTTTTAGGGTTCAGGGCTGTACAGTGCAGTGGTTTTCGGGCAGTGTAGGGTGTCGTGCAGGGCGTGGTGATTTCGGGTTTATGGCTGTGCAGTGGTGTACGGTCAGTGTAGGGGGTCGTGCGGGGGGTTGTGTTTTAGGGTTTAGGTCTGTGCAGTGCAGTGGTGTCTGGGTAGTATAGGGGGTTGTGCAGGGGGTGGTGGTTTAGGTTTTGGGGCAGTGCAGTGGGGTTCGGGCGGTGTAGGGCATCATGCAGGGGGTGATGTTTTAGGGTTAAGGGCAGTGCAGTGCTGTTCGGGCTTTGTAAGGGGTCGTTTAGTGAGTGGTGTTTTAGGGTTCAGGGCAGTGCAGTGGTGTTCGGACAGTGTAGGGGGTCATTCAGGGGGTGGTGTTTTTGGGTGTAGGGCTGTGTAGTGGTGTACGAACAGTTTAAGGGGTCGTGCAGGGGGTAGTATTTTAGGGTTTAGGGCTGTGCAGTGCAGTGGTGTTTGGGCAGTCTAGGGGGTCGTGCAGGGGTGGTGTTTTAGTTTTCAGGGCAGTGCAGTGGTGTACGGGAATTGTAGGAGGTCATGCTGGGGTGGTGTTTTAGGGTTTTGGGCTGTCCAGTGGTGTACGGGCAGTGTAGGGGATCGTGCAGGGTGTAGTGTTTTAGGGTTTACGGCAGTGCAGGGGTGTTCGGGCACTGTAGGATATCGTGCAGGGGAGTGGTGTTTTAGGGCAGTGCAGTGGTGTTCTGGCAGTCGAGGGGGTCGTGCAGGGGGTGGTGTTTTAGGGTTCAGGGTAGTGCAATGGTGTTTGGGCAGTGTAGGGGGTCATGCTGGGGGTGGTGTTTTAGGGTTCAGGGCAGTGTAGTGGTGTACGGTCAGTGTAGGGTGTCGTGCAGGGGGTGGTGTTTTAGGGTTCAGGGCAGTGTAGTGGTGTACGGTCAGTGTAGGGTGTCGTGCAGGGGGTGGTGTGTTAGGGTTCAGGGAAGTGCAGTACAGTGGTGTTCGGGCAGTGTAGGGGGTCATGCAGGGGGGTGGTGTTTTAGGGTTTAGGGCTGTGCAGTGTTGTATGGGCAGTGTAGGGGGTCGTGCAGGGGGTGGTGTTTTAGGGTTCAGGGCAGTGCAATGTGTTCGGACAGTGTAGGATGTCGTGCAGGGGGTGGTGTTTTAGGGTTTAGGGCAGTGCAGTGGTGTACGGGAATTGTAGGAGGTCATGCTAGGGTGGTGTTTTAGGGTTTTGGGCTGTCCAGTGGTGTACGGGCAGTGTAGGAGATCGTGCAGGGGGTAGTGTTTTAGGGTTTACGGCAGTGCAGGGGTGTTCGGGCACTGTAGGATGTTGTGCAGGGGAGTGGTGTTTTAGGTTTTAGGGCAGTGCAGTGGTGTTCTGGCAGTGTAGGGGGTCGTGCAGGGGTGGTGTTTTAGGGTTCAGGGTAGTGCAATGGTGTTTGGGCAGTGTAGGGGGTCATGCTGGGGGTGGTGTTTTAGGGTTCAGGGCAGTGTAGTGGTGTACGGGCAGTGTAGGGTGTCGTGCAGGGGGTGGTGTGTTAGGGTTCAGGGAAGTGCAGTACAGTGGTGTTCGGGCAGTGTAGGGGGTCGTGCAGGGGGGTGGTGTTTTAGGGTTTAGGGCTGTGCAGTGTTGTATGGGCAGTGTAGAGGGTTGTGCAGGGGGTGGTGTTTTAGGGTTCAGGGCAGTGCAATGTGTTCGGGCAGTGTAGGATGTCGTGCAGGGGGTGGTGTTTTAGGGTTTAGGGCAGTGCAGTGGTGTTCTGGTAGTGTAGGGGGTCGTGCAGGGTGTGGAGTTTTAGGGTTCAGGGCAGTACAATGTTTTCGGGCATTGTAGGATGTCGTGCAGGGGTGATGTTTTAGGGTTCAGGGCAGTGCAGTGCTGTTTGGGCAGTGTAGGGGGTCATGCTGGGAGTGGTGTTTTAGGGTTCAGGGCAGTGCAGTGCTGTTCGGGCAGTGTAGGGCATCATGCAGGGAGAGGTGTTTTAGGGTTTAGGGCAGTGCAGTGATGATTGGGCAGTGTAGGGGGTTGTGCTCGCGCAGGGTGGTTTAGGGTTTAGGACAGTGCAGTGTTGTTTGGGCAGTGTAGGTCGTCATGCAGGGGGTGGTGTTTTAGGGTTTAGGGCAGTGCAGTGGTGTTCGGGCAGTGTAGGGGGTCATGCAGGGAGTGGTGTTTTAGGTTTTAGGGCAGTGCAGTGGTGTTCCAGCAGTGTAGGTGGTCGTGCGGGGGTGGTGTTTTAGGGTTCAGGGCAGTGCAATGGTATTTGGGCAGTGTAGGGGGTCGTGCTGGGGGTGGTATGTTAGGGTTTAGGGCAGTGCAGTGGAGTTTGGGCAGTGTAGGGGGTCATGCAGATAATGGTGTTTTAGGGTTCTGGGCAGTGCCGTGGTGTTAGGGCAGTGTAGGGGGTCATGCAGGGGGGTGGTGTTTTAGGGTTTAGGGCAGTGCAGTGGTGTTCTGGTAGTGTAGGGGGTCGTGCAGGGTGTGGTGTTTTAGGGTTCAGGGCAGTGCAATGTTTTCGGGCATTGTAGGATGTCGTGCAGGCGGTGGTGTTTTAGGGTTCAGGGCAGTGCAGTGCTGTTTGGGCAGTGTAGGGGGTCATGCTGGGAGTGGTGTTTTATGGTTCAGGGCAGTGCAGTGCTGTTCGGGCAGTGTAGGGGGTCATGCAGGGAGAGGTGTTTTAGGGTTTAGGGCAGTGCAGTGGTGTTCGGGCAGTGTAGGGGGTTGTGCTTGCGTGGGGCGTTTTAGGGTTTAGGACAGTGCAGTGGTGTTCGGGCAGTGTAGGTCGTCGTGCAGGGGTTGGTGTTTTAGGGTTTAGGGCAGTGCAGTGGTGTTCGGGCAGTGTAGGGGGTCGTGCAGGGGGTGGTGTTTTAGGGTTTAGGGCAGTGCAGTGGTGTTCCAGCAGTGTAGGTGGTCGTGCAGGGGGTGGTGTTTTAGGGTTCAGGGCAGTGCAATGGTGTTTGGGCAGTGTAGGGGGTCGTGCTGGGGGTGGTATTTTAGGGTTTAGGGCAGTGCAGTGGTGTTCGGGCAGTGTAGGGGGTCATGCAGGTAATGGTGTTTTAGGGTTTTGGGCAGTGCTGTGGTGTTCGGGCAGTGTAGGGGGTCATGCAGGGGGGTGGTGTTTTAGGTTTTAGGCCAGTGCAGTGGTGTTTGGGCAGTGTAGGGGGTCGTGCAGGGGGTGGTGTTTTAGGGTTTAGGGCAGTGCAGTGGTGTTCCGGCACTGTAGGGGGTCATGCTAGGGGTAGTGTTTTAGGGATCAGGGCAGTTTAGTGGTGTACGGGGAGTGTAGGGGCTCATGCCGGGGTGGTGTTTTAGGGTTCAGGGCTGTACAGTGCAGTGGTTTTCGGGCAGTGTAGGGTGTCGTGCAGGGGGTGGTGTTTTCGGGTTTATGGCTGTGCAGTGGTGTATGGTCAGTGTAGGGGGTCGTGCGGGGGTCGTGTTTTAGGGTTTAGGGCTGTGCAGTGCAGTGGTGTCTGGGTAGTATAGGGGGTTGTGCAGGGGGTGGTGGTTTAGGTTTTAGGGCAGTGCAGTGGGGTTCGGGCGGTGTAGGGCATCATGCAGGGGGTGATGTTTTAGGGTTAAGGGCAGTGCAGTGCTGTTCGGGTTTTGTAAGGGGTCGTTTAGTGAGTGGTGTTTTAGGGTTCAGGGCAGTGCAGTGGTGTTCGGACAGTGTAGGGGGTCATTCAGGTGGTGGTGTTTTTGGGTGTAGGGCTGTGTAGCGGTGTACGAACAGTTTAAGGGGTCGTGCAGGGGGTAGTGTTTTAGGGTTTAGGGCTGTGCAGGGCAGTGGTGTTTGGGCAGTCTAGGCGGTCGTTCAGGGGTGGTGTTTTAGTTTTCAGGGCAGTGCAGTGGTGTACGGGAATTGTAGGAGGTCATGCTGGGGTGGTGTTTTTGGGTTTTGGGCTGTCCAGTGGTGTACGGGAAGTGTAGGGGATCGTGCAGGGGGTAGTGTTTTAGGGTTTACGGCAGTGCAGGGGTGTTCGGGCACTGTAGGATGTTGTGCAGGGGAGTGGTCTTTTAGGGTTCAGGGTAGTGCAATGGTGTTTGGGCAGTGTAGGGGGTCATGCTGGGGGTGGTGTTTTAGGGTTCAGAGCAGTGTAGTGGTGTACGGGCAGTGTAGGGGGTCGTACAGGTGGTGGTGTGTTAGGGTTCAGGGAAGTGCAGTATAGTGGTGTTCGGGCAGTGTAGGGGGCGTGCTGGGGGTGGTGTTTTAGGGTTCAGGGCAGTGCAGTGGTGTTCGGGCAGGGTAGGGCGTCGTGCAGGGGTGGTGGTTTAGGGTTCAGGGCTGTGCAGTGTAGTGTTTTTCGGGCAGTGTAGGGTGTCAGGCAGGGGGTGGTGTTTTAGGGTTTAGGGCTGTGCAGTGGTGTACGGGCAGAGTAGGGGTTGTGCAGGGGGTGGTATTTTAGGGTTTAGGACTGTGCAGTGCAGTGGTGTACGGGCAGTGTAGGGGGTCATACAGGGGGTGGTGTTTTAGGGTTCAGGGAAGTGCAGTGCTGTTCAGGCAGTGTAGGGGGCCATGCAGTGGTGTGGTGTTTTAGGGTTCAAGGCAATGCAGTGGAGTTCGAACAGTGTAAGGGGTCATGCAGGGGAGTGGTGTTTTAGGGTTTAGGGCTATGCAGTGGTGAACGGGCAGTGTAGGAGGTCGTGCAGGGGGTGGTGTTTTAGGGTTTAGGGCTGTGCAGTGCAGTGGTGTTCGGGCAGTCTAGGGGGTCGTGCAGGGGTGGTGTTTTAGGTTTTAGGGCAGTGCAGTGGTGTTCGGGAAGTGTAGGGGGTCATGCAGGGGGTGGTGTTTTAGGGTTCAGGGCAGTGCAGTGCTATTCGGGCAGTGTAGGGGGTTAGTCAGGGGGGTGGTCTTTTAGGGTTCAGGGCAGTGCTGAGGTGTTCGGGCAGTGTAGGTGGTCATGCTGGGGGTGGTGTTTTAGGGTTTAGGGCAGTGCAATGGTGTACAGGCAGAGTAGCGTGTCATGCTGTGGGTGTTGTTTTAGGGTTCAGGGCAGTGCTTTGGTGTACGAGAAGTGTAGGGGGTCATGCTGGGGTGGTGTTTTAGGGTTTTGGGCAGTGCAGTGGTGTACAGGCAGTGTAGGGGATCATGCAGTGGGTAGTGTTTTAGGGTTTAGGGCAGTGCAGGGGTGTTCGGGCAGTGTAGGGCGTCGTGCTGGGGGTGGTGTTTTAGGGTTCAAGGCAGTGCAGAGGTGTTCAGGCAGTGTAGGGGGTCTTGCAGGGGGTGGAGTTTTAGGGTTTAAGGCAGTGCAGTGGTGTTCGGGCATTGTCGGGGGTCATGCGGGGGGTGGTGTTTTAGGGTTTAGGGCAGTGCAGTGGTGTTCGGGCAGTGTACGGGGTCATGCAGGGGGATGGTGTTTTAGGGTTTAGGGCAGTGCAGTGGTGTTCGGACAGTGTAGGGGGTCATGCAGGGAGTGGTGTTTTAGGATTAAGGCAGTGCAGTTGTGTTCGGTCAGTGTAGGGGGTCGTGCAGGGGTGGTGTCTTATGGTTTAGGGCAGTGCAGTGGCGTTCGGCAGTGTAGGGTGTCGTGTAGGGGGTGGTGTTTTAGGGTTTAGGGCAGTGCAGTGGTGTTCGGGCAGTGTAGGGTGTCATGCAGGGGGTGGTGTTTTAGGGTTTAGGGCAGTGCAGTGGTGTTCGTGCTTTGTAGGGGGGCGTGCAGGGGGTAGTGTTTTAAGGTTTAGGGTAGCGCAGTGGTGTTTGTGTAGTGAACAGCGCATGCGCTGTGATGCTAGGAGAGACCTAAAAAGCATTGCACCAAGTTGGCTGCCAACACTTCCTGGATTGAAGTGTTGGCAGCCAATTAGAACCAAGCTTGGCCTTGTGTAGTTAGTTCCCACCCAGATCTATAAAGATATTTTTCCTTTAATATCTCAAAAACTACTGAACAGATTTCCACCATTAAAAAAAAAGGACGCTTTCTGAACCAAGCACTACCATTTTGACAAATTTGGTGTAATTCCGTTTCAGCAGTTTGAGCTGCAGCCGTGTCAAAAGTTTCCTATGGGAAATTGATTTTCCGACCTCTATATTTTGAATTTCTCAGGAACTACTGAACGGATTTACACCATTTAACAAAATGGGCTCTTTCTGAACCAAGGGCTACCTTTTAGCAAAATTTGGTATAATTCCGTTCAGCAGTTCGGGCTGTAGCCGTGTCTAAACTTTCCTATGGGAAATAACATGGAGAAAACACGTTTTGGGACCCCCCTTTTATCTTGCCCCCCACTTGGTGAATCACTCCGAAACTTTCAAGGCAGGAGCTGATCGGAGCACACCACTAGTTTTGAGAATTTCGCAATGATTCGTCAAACGACGCCAAAGTTATTGGGAAAAAAAAATGCTTTTCCTATGGAAAATAGGTTCTAACTATAACTATATAACTATGTTAGATGTGAAGGACATCTAACATGGGCTTCAATTGGAATTCCATAGAGCATATTATCAAGCCCATTATCGCCATTTTAGCGGCAGTTTTCTGCCGCTAAAGCGGCGATAATTTTTATCGCCTGTCTTGATAATATGCCCCTGAGTTTCTTGTGGTTTATAGGATTACCATTTGCATGTTTTACTAAACAACCATGACATCCAACTACTGCATATTTTCCTTCTTTTAAATTCTGTTTCACATTTCTTTTGAAGCTGTAATGTTGAAGTACTTCATTCTGACATAGCTGTTCCAGATGTCGACTCCTTTTTGGATAGTATGTGTCCAACATATTAGTTTCAAGAATGTTTGTACTGTCTGGTTCATTTGCTGCTAAGTATTCAATTTCTTCTAATGATTTCAATACTCTATTCCGTGAGCAGGCAAGACCTAAAATTACCCAAATGATTCCTCAAGATTTCGAATATAAACTTGAAGAGCACAAGCGGTCTGAACATTCATAGGATCCAATTTCTCAGTGGGAAAGCATTTTCAAAGTAAAGCTGTATAATGTTTTGCAAACGCTTTTCTCTTGGGCAATTTCTTCCCATATTTGTTTCACCTCTGTTGTTTCTGATTTTGTTATGTACGATGTAACATAATGGGCAACAGCAATTGAGTTTTCTGTAACATACTGGATGTCCATGTTCGCATACCACATTTTTAAAATGACTGGATTGTAGTCATTGATATACTTTGACACTTCTGTTCTTTTTAAGTTGTAGGTATTCTTTGGAGATTTCCAAGTTATTGTGTGCCTTACAGAAGAAAAAAAAGAATTTACTCTTCCTTTACAAATGACTGGACATGGAAAACCAAACCGACATTTGGTGTAAAATTTTCCTTTAGACTTGTATTTTCTTCTGCAGTACTTTCCACAACGGTGACTTTGGAAACGTAAAACTTGCTGTCTCAAGCTTCTATCTCCTTCTTCTCTCGGAATCACACATGTCACATACTGTTCGATGAAAGACAATGCTGTTTCATCAGAATCAGTTCCAAATTTAGATGTATCCTTGACCCATAGTAGCATATGTATATGAGGTGCTCCTCTTGCTTGGTACTCCTTTCTCCAAAAGAAATCAGTAACTTCTCCAAGAGGTGGATTCTTTTTATTGCAGATAAAAGACATCATAGCTTGAAACCTATGATTAAAATATCTGCACACATTTACAGGATCCAATGAACACAGTTCACCAGCAGTCTTTATTTCAACATTTTAAATATTGGAATTCACTTCTCTTAGAAACTCAAGCAAATCTTTCCATGCATACTCTGCACAGCTAAGTGTGACAAACCATGTTGGTGTACCTAAGTTCCGTTAAAAACACTTGAGTTCTCCATGATGACGATACCAATACTCATTTGTTCCACATTGACATGCCATCAAATTGATTAACTGTGATTCTAAATTTTCATCTGTTTTTTTCAACTTTCTCCACAAATTCTTTCGCAGAAAGAAGTGATTGCTGAACTCCAGTTTTAAGTATGTGGTTCACTGCATACGATAGAGAAGATAAATCACTTTCAAACAAAAGGTGAAATATGTATGGAATGCACTGTCGAAATCTAGGATCTTCAGAATATAATCTTGTTGACCAATATTTTGAAGCTGGAATACGCACAGGTCGGTCATCATATCATCCACCTTCTCCAGTAGGAAACAGCTGTGGAAAACAAAGAGCTTCCAAGCTCTTCTCCCATACACTCATTGGAGGGGGAACAACCTTTACAACGCAACTGTTACAACGCACTACACTTACAACGCATTTTTTACAACGCATAATCCATTACAACGCACTACACTTACAACGCATGACACTACAACGCATTTTTAAAAAATACCTTTACAACGCATACCATTACAACGCCTACCATTACAACGCATAATATTACACTACACTATCCAACACTTACCCTACAGTTGCACCCCCTGGAGTTAGAATAGTAATTTTTACCCCTATACTATCCAACACTTACCCTACTGTTGCACCCCCTGGAGTTAGAATAGTAATTTTTACCCCTATACTATCCAACACTTACCCTACTGTTGCACCCCCTGGAGTTAGAATAGTAATTTTTACCCCTATACTATCCAACACTTACCCTACTGTTGCACCCCCTGGAGTTAGAATAGTAATTTTTACCCCTATACTATCCAACACTTACCCTACTGTTGCACCCCCTGGAGTTAGAATAGTAATTTTTACCCCTATACTATCCAACACTTACCCTACTGTTGCACCCCCTGGAGTTAGAATAGTAATTTTTACCCCTATACTATCCAACACTTACCCTACTGTTGCACCCCCTGGAGTTAGAATAGTAATTTTTACCCCTATACTATCCAACACTTACCCTACTGTTGCACCCCCTGGAGTTAGAATAGTAATTTTTACCCCTATACTATCCAACACTTACCCTACTGTTGCACCCCCTGGAATTAGAAAAGTAATTTTTACCCCTATACTATCCAACACTTACCCTACTGTTGCACCCCCTGGAGTTAGAAAAGTAATTTTTACCCCTATACTATCTAATACTTACCTTAAATGCAATTAAATATTATGCGTTGTAATGGTATGCGTTGTAATGGTATGCGTTGTAATGGTAGTTTTTTAAAATGCGTTGTAGTGTCATGCGTTGTAAGTGTAGTGCGTTGTAATGGATTATGCATTGTAAAAAATGCGTTGTAAGTGCATGCGTTGTAAAAGTGTGCGTTGTAACGTCATACATCCTCATTGGAGTTCCCTGTAATTTTTTCATTTGAAATAAGTCAATGCTGCTTCCTATTACTTCTTTTGAATGCAAAGGACATATTGTGTAATGTTCATAAATCTCTTCAGTCCTTGACTTGTCCACTTTCTCTATTTGACCACTTGAAATTTCACATTTATCTTCTAAACTTATTACCTGTTCATCCACATTTACAGTTTTGTATTAAATATTGTTCTCTATAAGATATAAGGTAGCCTTTTCAACTTTATTAACATCCACAAATTCTTGCCATATTTTCCGACTCTTTGTTGGTACACCATTTACTAGAATGACTACTGCCTAATTTTCCTCTTGCTCTCCACCAATAGTTTCAATATTTTTCTTAAAATCCAAAGGTAAGTACACCACTCTTCCTTTCTTTCAGCCCTCTTTGCAAGTCTGTTGGTGGCAGTTTACCTGTTTTATGCTCCATCCGAACTATAGATTGAAAAGGATGAACAGATTGAATTAGAACCGACTCATACTCAATTCTGCCAGTTCCTCCGGAATAGCTACTAATTCTAAGTTATTATGTACTGCTCTAGCAGGCATTTCGTTCTCTTCTAATTTATTGTAACAATATTTACATATACGTTGATCACTACCTAACTCAAATCCACCTTCCACCAACAAGTAAGTTGCAAATTGTTCCCACTTACTATTGTTCTCCTTTTCACTTTTCAAATACAATTCAACATTCCTAGTTTGACTTTTATAATGAGTATGTCGACAACAAACACAAACATAGTTTGGTATTTCAGAGCACACTACATTAAACCTTCCAATTTCTTTTTCAAACTGATCAGTGCTAATAACTTTCCCATCTCCTTCAACATCTGTAATTGTCAAACTTTCCCTTTCTATTGACTGCTCTTCTGAACCAAAATATCGCATTTCATTATCATCACACTTTTTTTGAACATCTAATAAAGAACCACATAAAAGAGCTGTATTCATTTCACTTAAACATAATGCAGGACTTTTTACATAGTACAGTTTCCTTGCAAACGTCTACATTTCTAAATGGTGTACTGCTAACATCCTCACGATATGAAAAACACTTTTACACACTTTTCTTGAAAGACAAGCCAGAGAATGCCCATGTTTCTCAGTATATTTTCTTCCATTACATGGATCTAGTCCTTGCAACAACGTAATCTTCTGTTTAATACTTTTCTGTGTATATTCTCGTAGCAAATTTTGCACTATATAAATAGATTTCTGTCGAATACTACACTGCTACAACCCCACTTATACACAGGAGCTTGTGTACGTTTCCCTTGCACTTCTTCAACCATTAACTCTTTTGCACTTTTACCAACCAATTCCTCTTTTGGAAGGGGACAACCATCCTGAACTTCGTAGCAACGACCTCCAGTATCAACTGCAAATGGTAAACTATTTTCCTGGAAGTAACTTTCCTCATTAAAAAAAGGCTCACTACTAGGAGTATGTTTCCAATGTCCACTAAAGATTTTGCAAAAGTTGGTTCTGTTCACAAGTCTTTTTCTTCTACTTTTCTCTTTCAGCACTTTGATTACTTCATCTAATACTTTGATCCTCTTCAAAATCACAATGAATAACTTCTGTTTTAAAGTAAAAGCAGTATCCACGATACTTTCGATGCGCTGCTTCTGTTTGAATTGCAGCACTTTCTTTTTATATTTGCAGCATGTTCTCATTAAATTCTGAATCACTCTAATTCGAAAAAGTCTCTGACAAATTTCTTGAAATTGTTTTTATCTCCGGGTAACAGATACTGTTTCTTTATCATGTTTTCTTTTCCTTGTATTTGAAATTGAAGTCTCCTTCTCCTTACTTAAAAAAATCTTCTTTTTCCTTTTTTTTAATTTTAATTTATTTTTATGAATGTTCCACAGACATCCACACAAAAAAAAGTAGTAATACAGATTTTTTTTTTTTTTACAGTTATACAATAAACAAAAAGAGCAAGAAAAAGTTAATCAGTGAGATGATCCGTTAACGGTTGCCAAATAGTGATACCAAATTTTCTCTTGCGTGATTTTTTCAACCTATACATGCTGATTTCCAAATTATACACATTAAATAGTTTGGCCCGCCATAGATCAAAGCTCGGAGCCTCGGGTTGTAACCAAGCAGTTGCAATAGTGAGTCGTGTTACAGCAGCGATAATAAACAAAAAATACTGATAATTATATAAGGATTGTCCCTCCCAAAGATCTCCACCAATCCCTAATAAGATCCAGCTAGGAGAGAGAGAGACCGGTTTGCCTAAAACATGAAAAAAAAAACTTTCAATTTGGTTAAAGAAAAAACGTAAAGATGGGCAGGAATAAAAAACATGTAAAATATCGGCATTGCCCACTTGGCAACGAAAACATTCCCCAGATTTAGGGAATTGAGAAGAGTTGCCCCATTTCATAATGACTGTGGGGGTGTGGTACAAGTTGAACATGGTTTTAAAATGCTGGGCTTTTAACGAGGCAGAGTACAGAATTTTATGAGCAATCCTGATAGAATCTTCGACATGAATAGAAGGGGAAGCTAAGCGAGTTCTCCACTTCACATTAGTTTTAACCAAGTCATCTGCTCTGGACTCCAATAATATATGATAAATGGAACCAATTCGTAACTGAGAGCTTATGGCGTCAATAACACGGATGGGGACAAGCTGAGAAGTGTGTTTGTGGAGGAAGTCCCGGATCTGAAGAAATTAAAAAAAGGGATTATTGGCTACATCAAATTTCTTTCTAAATTCGTCAAAAGAAAGACAAACTCCCCCTGAAGAAACAAATGCCCCTAACCGTAAAATCCCTTTGAAATACCATTGACGAACAATTGGATCACAGAAAATAGAAGGTAAGAGATGTGGTGCGACAAGAGGAGTGTAAATTGTATATTTGGGAATATGAAACATCTTTTTAAGAGTTTTCCAAGCGGAAAAAGCGGAGGAAAGTATCTTAAAGCGGGTGCGCTTATAGTAGCTACCATCAACCTCCGTTTGCAAGAAGTTCTTGGCATAACAACCAAGAGCCATTTGATAGATTGATGGTGCCTCTGCCAAATTACCAACCTCTTCCCCCGTAAGCAAAATGCGCATCTTCAAAAGTAAACAACACATTTGATATAACGCAAAATCCGGGATTCCCCATCCCCCACGATCGAATGGTAAAGTCATCCAACGGGAAGCTCTCCGAATTCTCCCTGGAGACCAGATATATTTTTCGCATAGGGATTGAGACTGTTGGATCTGAGGCTTAGAAACTAATAAGGGGACAGCACGAAAAAAATAAAGTACTCTTGGAAGGATAACCATCTTTAAGAGATTGGATCTGCCCACAAGAGTAAGGTGTAAACTCTGCCAAGATTCCAGAGCGGATTTAGTTTTGTCTAAGATATCATTCCAATTGGCAGAAACCAAGTCATCCAAGTTGGATCTAATCTTGATTCCGAGGTACACCACTTCTTCCACTACTCTAGGATCAGACATTGTGGCTAAATTCATACAGAAACCGGTCCTAGGAAGCTTGTTTCCGGTCCAGGGAAGGCATGGCTTGGCAGTTCGGGCTGGACTGTTCCCATGAGGCACAGGGTCAGACTGATTTGCATATGGCCATGTCTGAACTGGGGTGGCAGAGTGGGCTAAAGAACGGTGATGGATCAAACCCAGATCTGTTGACTGGGTGTGAGTATTTGATTGGTTCTGATGCTCCGTCCATCACCACCCTCTTTTGTACTTCTAAATTCATACAGAGACATTGAGTCTTGGTGGTGTTTAACTTATAGCCAGAGTATCTGCCAAAATAAGTCGCGAGATGTTCAATAACTGGTAGAGCGACTTCCAAATTAGAGGTAGCAACCGTCATATCGTCCGCATAAGCGAGGACTGTATAGGGAAAGTTCTGAGCTATAAAAGGGGGGATTTGGGCATTTTGCTCCAGCATTTTCACAAAAGGGTTGATGTAAAAAGCAAAAAGGAGGGGAGAGCAGGGACATCCCTGACGGGTCCCCCTGCAGATCTGGACAACCTCTGATTTGATTCCCATTGCGCAAATCCTTGCTGTAGGGACCTGATAGAACACCTGGAGAGCGCGTATAAAGCCAACACCGAATCCCATGCGCATCAATATCCCCCAAAGAAACAACCATGCAACCCGGTCAAAGGCCTTCTCGGCGTCGAGTAGGACGAGACCCAGAGATCTGGACTCGACCTGCGCGACGTCGAGGAGAGCAACAACCCGGCCAACATGGTCGACTGTACCCCGGCCGGGGACAAACCCATGCTGCGACGGTGAAACCAGTTCTGCCACAAGGGGGGCCATTCGGTTGGCAAAAAGCTTAGTGTTAGAAGGCGACCTCAGAGGAGCCCGGAGGGGGCCCTGACTATCCTGAGACCAACCCTCGAGGTATCGTAGCCGGGCACTGGCGGGAGACTCCTCAGGGGAGGAATCTCGTATCTAGGATCGTACACTCGACACCACACGACAAAGAGACGCCACACCGTGAGTTCTTAAGAACAAATCTTTATCAAATCGGAGTCGTAGGATCTTTATGATCAGCAAGGCAAATATATACAAGTAGAGCACGGGCTCACAGAGTCTCGGGGAGGGTAGGAGGTAGCGGGACAGTCTTTGGGGATATGGATCAAATGCAGGGGCGTACCCGGCGCACAGCTCACAATCCTCGAGCTGGGGGAGACGCTTGTCGTCGTCGGGGTCCGGCGGGCCCAGGAGAGTCTGTGGGAGCCGCGAGTCACTCAACAGGGCTCAAGCACAAGTTCGGAGGTCTTACGATCTTCAGGGAGCCGCGAGTCACTCAGCAGGGCTCAAGCACAAGTTCGGAGGTCTTATGATCTTCAGGGAGCCGCGAGTCACTCAGCAGGGCTCAAGCACAAGTTCGGAGGTCTTACGATCTTCTGGGAGCCGCGAGTGTTTCCAAAGGCGAATCTGCCGGATAGTCCCAGAGCACCCCTTGTTATAGGTCGACTCCTCTTTGATGTCCGGAGTCTGTGCAGGCAGGGGTCTTGTCACCTGGGGGTCGCTTGTCGGGGTTTCCTGCCAGAGTCTTTTGATCCTTTCAGGGCCGGGTTGGGAGGAGTCCCAGACACCCAGCAGGCGTGGACCCAGCCCTCGGGGAGGCCGGAGGGCCGATCGAAACCCACCTTCCCAGGGGAGCTCAGAGGTGCGATGGAAACTGCTTCTCCCTCTCTCATCCCAATGGGAGCGCGATATCCTCCAGCCAGAGTGGCGCCTCTAGGCCAGGGTCGCGCTGGGGACCGGGCGGCCATCTTGGTGCATGAAGTGGGCACGCGGGCCCGGTGTGGCCGAAAGGAGACAGGCCACGGACGGGGAAGTCCGGGTCGGGTGGGTGTGTGTTCTGGTGGGAAGGATCGGCTAGGCCGTGTGCTCGGGGGCTGCCTGAGGTGCATGGGTCAGGATATGTGGTGCGGGGACAGGGATGGCCATGCCACGAGGCCGGGTCTAACACTTAGCATACAATTTACCGTCGCAATTAACCAAAGAAATCGGGCGGTAAGACCCCGGTTGGTCAGTAGGCTTCCCTTTTTTAGGAAATATAACAATATGTGCTTCATCCCAAGAATGGGGGGGAGATCCCTGCCTGGCAGCCTCAAAAGCACTCAACATATCTTCCCGCAGTTCAGAAAAAAATACCTTATAAACCTCCATAGGGAGAGAGTCTGGCCCAGCAGCCTTGCCCGAGGGCATTTTAAACAGCGCTGAATCGATTTCTTCAATTGATACTGCCCTATCCATTCTTTCAACATCCGCCGGGTCCACCTGTTCCCAACTCAAAACAGGTAGGCCCAGATCGAAGGGGAGATCCCCAGTATTCGGTTGGGCATAAAGCTCAGAATAAAAATGATGGAAGACCTTCACAATAGCCTGGGGTTCAAGAACTAATATGCCTTGAGCATCGTAAATGGCGTTAATCGTTAGAGCTTGATTTTTGGCACGTATTCTTTGAGACAAGAATCTACCTGAGGATTCGCCAAATTCATAAAGTTGTCTCCTATAGAGATGGTGCTTAAGCGCGATCTCCTGAGCCCATACAAGGTTGATGTTAGCCTTGCATTGTGCAAGTTTATCTAGGCTTGCCTTGGGATCAGCTGCTGCCCGTAGCTGAATAGCTAAATCCAGTTCAGCTTTCTTCAGAAGAGAGAAAAGCTCTAGCATTTTATGTTTAAGAGATTTTTGTGCAAACAGACCAAAGCTAAGAACCTCACCCCTGAAGCAGGCCGTAAAAGCGTCCCATACCCCCGCGGGGGAGGCAGAACCACGATTACACACAAAAAAATCCTGAATCCATTTTTTAATATGAACCAAAAATAAGGGGTCATATAACCGTTTTCTGTCGAAAGAAAAAGCCTTAACACCTCTTATAGTAGCAACATTACAAAGAGAAATGTCTACTGGGGCGTGATCAGACAAAAGTCTCGGAAAGATTTGAATTTGGGTGCTAGGCGCCCAAGCAGCTGGGACAAAAAAATAATCTAAGCAGAACAATTTGTTATGGGGTGAAGAAAAGAAAGTATACCCAGGCTCTTGTGGATAAACCGTGCTCCAGACATCTGCCAAGCCATGATCCAGAACTAAATTCCTGAGAGCTCGAAAAACTTTAGGTTTGCGACCTTTATAAACAGAGGAAGAAGATGCCCAATTACCAGTTAAATTAATGTTCAAATCACCACAGAGTATTAGAGGTGAAGGCCAGAGAGCAAGTTCCCCATTTAGAAAATTAAAAATATCTGGTTCATCTAGATTAGGGCCATATACAGTGCACAAAGTGAATCTTGTCCCCCCCACTGAACATTCAAAGATTGCCCACCGGCCTGAGATATCAACCAAAGAACGCCCTGGAGGAACCAGGGAAGGTCGTGCTAAAATAGCCACCCCACGCTTCGTGTCAGACTGTTTAGAAGTAGCAAGAGTAGAATATCCTAAATTGACTAAATTCTGTCTATGAGACCAAGAGATATGCGTTTCCTGCACACAAATGATATCAGGAATTGTAATTTTCAATTCTGCTTGGATCTTCTTACGTTTGTCGTAGTTGTTGAGGCCACAAACATTGTAAGTGCCTATTCTAATCCCCTTATTTGCCATAAACCAACATGCTCTAAATTACCAGTAAGTATAAACCTTCTCACTAAGAATAAATAGTGACAATACAGAAAAATAAGTCCGAGCATGTTCTGTGGAACAAAAAAAATTGTTTTTTTAATATACCCCCCAAACCCTCACCCCCCCGCCCCCACCCCCCACCCACCAAACCATCCCTGATCTAAGGCAATGGGACCTTGGTCCTTGTGATGGGGAGCAGGAGACGCTCCCTAGGGTGCCCCCCCCAAAATAAGTGTAGCACAAAAGGGCAGAGTACGGGGAAGACCTAAAAGACACCCGCTTTTGCCATACCCAATCAGGGACCAGACTTAATTGAATGTAGATACTCCTTAGCTTGAACTTCAGAAGAGAAAAACTTAATCTGGCCCTGAAACACAATTTTTAGTTTTGCGGGATTAAGGAGAAACGCTTGACCCCCTTTAGCTTGAAAGAGAGGTATTAGTTGGCGGAGCTGCCACCTCCGCACAACTGTCTCATGGCAAAAGTCGGGTGTAACAAAATAATTGACACCTTTGGCAGATCTCTTCTGGTTAGGTCTTGCTAGGCTATATACAGCTTCTCGAGCAAGAAAATTATTAATAGAAATCAGGATGGCGCGGGGGTGGATAGTCTCTGATCCAGAGCGAGGAGCTTGCGGTTTGCTGTGAAAAGGAAAACGGTGGGCTCTTTGGATCTCGATCTCCCAGTCCCATTTAGACAGTTCGGGGAAAGCATCTACGAATAGCTGGGTGATAAATTGTCTCGTGTCGCCCCCTTCTGCCCCTTCTGGGATACCCAGGACCCTAAGGTTGTTGCGTCTCATCCGGTTTTCCAATTCTGAAAGTTTCCAGGTAGCATCTTCTTTATGGGCCCTTAGCTCGTTGACCACACCTTTCTGTATTGCAGCTTCGTCTTCAAGGATGGAAATACGTGCCTCGGTCTCCCCTAATCTAGTACCGATCTCAGAGCAAGTCTTACTAACCCGTCTGATTGCATTTTGCAGCTTACGGCAAGCCCCCTGCGTTCTGGCGTTCTCAAGTCTCGTCTCAGCCCTGTGTGACAGCATCGTGTCATAAATCATTTCCAGAGTAATTGATTTCATAGGAGCTGAGGAATCAGTGGAGGCCGGGGCCCCCATTGTACCATTATTACCAGCTTCCAAAGGGTGTGTGGTTGAGAACGAGTAATCCCAGGCCAAGTTCTCCCCCGGGAGTGAGGTATTTTTTTTGGGGGGCGCGGGATTTTCGGAGGTTTCTTGTCTGCTTGGAGGCTTACATTTCCGAATTGTACCATCAAGTGGGGCCAAGTTCATATAGCCCCCCGATAAGCAGTCATCTATCTCGCCCTGACTGGTGGATCCAGCCTCATATTCAGCCCAGTCTCTACTGATGATATCGTCATCATCATCATCATCCGAGGTCGTTGATGCGTCTGAGAGTGAGAAAAAATTATCCAAGGCTTCAATATCTTGGCTGGGTTCAGTTCTCCCGCTGCCATCGACCGCGAATCCCCCCCCAATTGGCCCACACTCTAGAAAAGCACCCGCAGTCTCATTGGTCCTGCAAGGAGAAACTGCAAAACCAGTAGGGACTCCAGAACCCATAATGCATCCTGCCGGTACATCAGAAACCTGCTGTTGGTCTGTGATAGCTTCCACGGGTGTTGCTTCTTTAGAAAATAATACCCCCTCGCTGTTTTGAACAAGAGAATGAGTCACAGTATGCACAGGTAAAGGGGGGGTTAAGGGCGTCTCGGAGGGTACTCCAGGACTGACAAGCTTGGATGTGTTTTGCACCGCGTTCTTCAATGGCCGTTTCAAAAACAAAGGTGCTGTATTCTTAACAAGATTTGTGGGAGCGGAGGGGGTCTTACCGGAGAATGTCTTCGCCGGCTCAGAGAGGCCTTCAGGGGGGGTTTATGCGACTTCAAGCCTCCCCCCAGATTTCCAGAGATGTCAGAGCCCGCTGTAGGCTGGGTATTGCGGAGTTTGCTGCTCCTAGCCGGGGCTTTAGTAGATAGCTTGGGCGGCATATTTCCACTGATCGTCTGGGGAACGTCTGCAGCGGGAAAAGTGGTGAGAGAGCGCCGAGCGCAATACCGGAGAGCTCCAATGGCTCCAGGACGCCAGTGACTTCTGCGCGCTGGAATCAGGAGAGAAGCTGCCGCGAGGAAGATCATCGCCTCTTAAAAGCAACTGACCCAAAAGTAGTGCATGTCAAAGCCAGGAGAGTCGATCATCACCGCAAAAGATGTACATGGGGGAGCACCAGCAACAGGGAGCGTTCAACCCAGCTCACTCGACCGGAGCTCCGGCCGCCATCTTTCCACTACGTTATCCCCAAAAATTCTTCTTTTTCCTTTGTGTGATGTTATTTTTATTAAACATTCGTAATATTTTTTTCAGAAATCGTCTAGCGTTTTTACCAGAAGAAACTGTTTGTGTAGTGCTCTAATTTTTTTGTAATTGAAAATCTTTTCTTTTCTGCAAATATAAATGCTTCTTTTCTTGTCTTTTTTTCTCAGTTCTTCTAGGCATTTTCAAATATTTATCCAAACAAAATAATTTTCTGAAAAAAAATAAAATAGATTCAATTATTTTTTACATCAGTCCAGTATATTACAATAATAACATACAATTACATAACTTCTACTGACGGCTTCCAGAGGCAGTGCTGCAACGTGATGGAGCACGGCAGGGGAGCAGTAGGATGATGGGTAGTGCCATAGAACATACAGCAAGTATTTATTTAATTATTTACATACACCTTTACAATTTACATGTAACTGCACTACCTTGTACTTTTCACCTCTCCACCGCACCCCACCACCCCACACACTCCCTCTGCAACCCACCGCAGACAACTTTATAGATAATATTTTTTTTAATTGTAATCTATATACTTAGGATGAAACTATCAACCAAACGGCACACAGAAAAATTACCATTATTAGCCTAACAATTTTATCTACAACTTCGCAAACATAACACTGCACCCAAAGATGTAATTGGAGGGGAGGGAGTCTGAGCACCGGCAGTTTATTTTTGGGGTCCTCGAAACGGATCTCTATGGGGCTCTATTTTCGGGCCTCACAAAGGTAGTCCATTGTTTTTTTTTTTTATTGGACTGTAGTGAGACAGTGAGACCATGCACATTGCTCACTACTAAAAAGTGGAGACATCATGCCAGGTGAGTCGCGTTGTAAGAGAAAAGAAATCCTTTAAGAGAGCCATTTTCTCTCACGAATTCCCTTCTCTTTTGGCAGCGCAGGAGTGCAATAACACACACAGAGCCGCACCCGAGTACTTCACAGGTCTTCAAAAGACCATTTGCTTGTAAATGATGCTCTGTTTTTTCCACCCCCTTTTAGAGCCCCTACATCCCCACTCTGCCTGTTGCTGAAAGAACTAGCCTCACCTGAAATTTCGCTCTGGTTGCACCTTTGGAGACAACCACATGCAGTCAACTCCAACACAACCCTGCTCTCACCTTTCATAGGGTGTTGTTGTAGTAGTATGAAAACACACGCTTTGCCTGGCTCACTTCAGGGCATATTATCCAGAATGGCGTTAAAATTATTCTATTCCCATAGAAGCCCAGCTTCACACCACAACCCGGCTATGAGAATTGACAAGGGCATATTATCAAGCCCATTATCGCTGCTTAAGCGGCAGTTTCCTGCCGCTAAAGCAGTAATAATGTTAACGCCGTTCTTGATAATATGCCCCGTTATCTTTCTAAATTAACGTCTTACACTGAAAAGCTGCTTTACATTTCTTTCCCTACATCAACCTTTGTTTAAAACACCACCAGAGAAGGGTGGTGAACTCTGGTCCACAAAGAGCAACTCAGAGCTTTCTTGTTCTTTATCAGAAACTTCATCTGCCTCTCAATGATTATCGTCAGCCTTTTCAGCCCCTTAAGAGGCTGGGTGGATGAGTATAATACACAGTATTTAGGCTCGGCGGCGGCGAGTGCACGAACATAAGGACGGATAGTTGAATAAAGGGCGACTGGATGGATGGCCAGATGGATGAATGGATAGCTAGATGGATGGATGGATGGATATATGGCTGAATGGAAGGATAAATGGATGCATGGACCATTACTTAGGATACACGGGTGGGCTGATAGATGCGTAGGATTGGTTCTGGGTCAGATGTATGTATGAATATATGGGCGTATAACTGGATGGATGGCACAGTGCTTACCATAGGCGATTGGGCTGATAGATACTTAGAATAACTGCAGGTACAGATGTATATATGTATGTAGGTAGGAATGTCTGAATGAATTGAAAGATGGCTGGATGGCGCAGTACTTAGGATGAATGGATGCAGGGCTTTAAGTGGGCTGGCTCTGAGCACCGGCAGTTATTTTCAGAAAAACTCGAAACGGGTCTCTATCGGGCTCTATTTATGGCCCTCGCATTGGTAGTCAAGTTTTCTTTTTTTATTATTGGACTGCAGTCAGAGCATGCACATCGATGTGCGCATGCTCATTTTGCTCACTACTGAGGAGTGGAGACATCATGCTACGTGAGCCACGTTGTAGTAGGAAGGACAATTCTTTAAAGAGCGTGTTTCCCGAACGTAGGATAATTCGAGGGGATTTTCTTAAGCACACAATGCTAGTTAGCTTCATGTAGACCACGCCCCTACTTGGATAGCCCACAACCCTTTAACAGGTTTGCCCCGCCCCTTTGAGAGCGCCCCCAGTTTTGTTCCCACTTAAAGCCCTCACTGCACCATAGTTACAAAGAAATGGTCAAAGCTTCCATTTATATGTACAATGGTACCAAGTTTCATAATTTGACATCTACTCTGGCAGCCTTCTACCACAGTGCAAGAGTGTCTATCAGCACGAAGATTTGTTATCCACAGAAATGTTGTGTGATTTGCGTAGCTGTCTGCTGGAACACTCATCCCCAAAAGGTATTAAAACATGCAAAGTTGCGAGAAAAACGTATACCATCCCATAAACCGCTTCATAAATGGGCCCAGTGCCACTACACCACCCTCATCCCCATTCTTGCTTAACCGTACGAAATTAAAGAAAGACCCCAGCAAACCTGGTAGAGCCACTATAGCAATACGGGGACTTAATTTGAACAAGTCTCTGCCGGAACGCCAGGCAACAAAAGGTATTAAAACATGCAAATTTCCGGATAAAACATATACCATGCCATAGAGCGCTTTATAAATGGACCCAGTGGCACTACATCACCTTTACTAACTACACATATGCACGTTACAAATGTCCGTGTTATAATCAGCAACATACCCACCTCTCCCACGCCCACCCCTTCCCTTGCTTAACCTTACGAAATCAAAACAACAAGCCCCAGCACTACCGATTGCGCCACTATAGCCATACATAGCCTTATTTTCAACATGTGTCTACCAGAACGCTCATCAGCAAAAGGTATTGAAACCTGCAATTTTCCAAGTAAAACATACACCATACCATAAGGCGGTTTATAAATAGTCCCAGTACCACTACACCATCTCCACACCGCCCTTGCTTAACTTTACGCAAAAAAACTAACCCTGGGCGTAGTTCGCGAAGTAGCACTTCGCGAAGCTACGCAAAGTGCAGTTCGCACTACGCGAGCTACGCAAGCTACGCGTAGCACTTCGCGAACTGTGTAGTACCTTGTTCGCACTGTGCCAGATGTCGTTTTCAATGATTGCACAGTGCGGACAAGCAACCGGCACTGTGCAATCATTGAAAATGAAAATGGCATCTTGCACAGTGCGAGCTGTAGTTTTCTGCTGTTCGAGTAGATTTTTACTCGAGCGGCAGCTTTCTCAACGCGAACTGGTAGTTTCTCATCGCGAGCGGTCGCGAGCATACGCGACCACTCGCAATGAGAAACCTGACCTCCTCGCGTTGGGAATCTCGCCAGGAGGTTTATTTTCCATGCGCGCGATCGCCAACTTGATGTTGCTGATCGCGGACAAGGAAAAAGTCTCGCCGGGATGTCATTTTGCTTGCTCGCGGTCGCCAACTTGACGTTGAGGACCGCGAGCAAGCAAAAAATGACCGCAGCACTACGCAACACTACGCTACGCGTGTTCGCACTGTGCTACGTGCAATTTGCGTAGTGCGAAGTAGCTCGAACTTCGCAAACTACGCGAGCGTAGCGTAGTGCTTTGCCCAGGCTTAAATAAAACAAAGAGCCCCAGCAAACCTGGAAGTGCCACTATAGCCATACAGAGGCTTAATTTCAACAGATATGTCCTGAAACCTATTAAAACATGCAGATTTGCGGGTAAAACATATACCATGCCATAGGACGCTTTATAAAGGGTCCCAGTGGTACTACATCACCTTTAGTAGCTAGACATCTGCACGTTACTAAAGTCTGTGTTTTAATGACCAACATACCCACCTCCCCCACTCCCACCCCCGCCATTGCTTAACCGTACGAAATCAAAGAGAAACCACCACCATTCCTCGTAGCGCCACTATACCCATACTCAAGCTTAATTTTTAAAGGTGTCTTCTGTAACGCTTATCATCCAAAAGTATTCAAACATGCAAATTGGCGGGTAAAACATAAACCATCCCATAGCACAGTTTATAAATGGGCCCAGTGACACTACACCACCTTTACTAGCTATACATCTGTAAGTTAATAAAGTCGTTTAAAGACTCTGTAGAGTGTATAGCAGAGGATGGGGAGAGTAAACAAAGTTGTAATTCCCAAACTTTTGATACACCGTCCCTTTGCTGTATGTATATTAAGGACATTAAATTGAATGAAAAAATTGACGAGTGTCTCAAAAGAGATAGTGAAACTGAGCACCGGTAAAACCCGGACCACTTAAAAACCTACCTATATTCAGCACAGGGACACAGCCTGACAATTACTATCACTTGTAATGACATGTACTTTACTAATGTCAAGAAAGTCATACAGAAAATATACCGCACATTTTCATTTCTTTTTTATCTCTCACACATTTATAAAACATCCCTTCTAAAGAAACACTCCCCAACCACTTCTATTTTATAAGAACAGACAATCATTAATACGTTTACTACCATATATTTTAGTATATCTACCTTTTTATTATTCATTAATCACAAACTACTAAAACTATTAACTATACCCAAATGCAAACCAGAAACCATGTTCATATTATATCTCAACCTATATTCAAATGATTCAACCTATGCGTACCTATAAAAGGAACGTATCGCTTTTACTATCTCCTTCTCCTCTCCATGTAATCTCTAAACACTGTAGACGGCCTCAGAGTACAACAACCTACCTAGACTTACATTCAAATCTACCTCTCACTGTCAAAAATGAGACCACAACCTGTCCACATAACATTTCTGGGTTTGGTTTTATCGCTTTTAACTTAATAACATATACATCTCCTACCTCCCACCCCTTCCCCACTACTTCCACAAAAAGTATAATTTGCAAACGTGGGACATTTTGTTTATCTCGCCTGAATACATTAACAAACCGAAATTAACGCTGTACCTTATGTTCAAAACTATACAGTCCTTTAAAGATGACAAACTATATTTCTTCTTTGAGAAAAATTCCTAAACATATATAAAGTGCTTATGTAACAACAGGTCAAACTTTATGCATATTTTATAACCAATATGAAACACCACACTTTACTAACAGGATATTATTTTGAAATAAAAAATACTTTCAAACTTAAAAATATCACCTCAAATACTTAATCACTACTACAGAACACATAACACACCATGTTCATTTATACCTCACCTTTGTAGTTGGTATGCAGATTTCAAATGTCAAACACGCATGCAATTCTTTCTTTCTCACACAGTACATGTAATGCATCGCTTTCATCAAGGATGAAACCAGTAATGGCACAATTTATCTGGCGCTCCACATATAAATACATGTAAACAACAAATCAGAATACTTCATTCCTTCATCGACATTCCAAAACTTATCTCCATTGGTTATTTTTTAATTGTGCATCTGAAAAGCTACTTAATATTCTGCGCCACACACAGGTCAGAAGTTCAACCTATTTTATCACCCCACTTTCTGGAACATTTTACGACACCTGCAGGTTAAAAGTTCATGATTTTTTTAAACGTAACCTTTTCTTTTTCAGCATATTCTCGAACATTTAACACCACCTGCAGGTTAAAAGTTCACTATTGTTTTAAGTTCCAAATGTACCTTCCAAATGCAAGTAGCACGTCTGGTTGAGCTTTGCACATTTCATCCCATCGTATGTACTACGATTTAGACTGCTCTTTATTAGCCAATGACAAACATGCTTTTTCTAATATGCACCCTAGTTTTTAGTACCAAATGCTTCTTATCTTCCAATCAATTATTGTTTTCTGTGTAGTTTGCACTTTACAAATACCGTATTGATTTACCTTCGCACTCCCTGTATAACAGCACAACCTAAGCACCATATACAAATTACCGTGTTCCAAACAAAACTTCCTCCTACTACGTATAAAATATTACTGACACTACTTAGACAGGTGTGGCACAGCGCCCAGGGCACATGACTTCACACCATAAGACACACAGTTTAGGCTCACGCTTTCATCCTTTACTCCCGCACCAGCTCACCTTAGCAGCATCAGACTCTACGCAATACTTCACTTAATTTTCGTACCCAGCACTTTCAGACCGGTAGCTATCAGTAGTTCACTTCGCAGCCGCCCTATATCACACCCTAAACACCCCCACAAAGGTTACAGTGCTCCTACCGTCCTCTTTCCTACTTTTCTTGCCCTTTTTCCCCTTACTCGCTTCGACAGAATCACAAAATGGCGGCCAACACTTCCTAGTTGCAACCGCTCACAGCGCTCCCAACCAATAAGCAGCAAGCTTGTGCTCATAACGCCTCAGCCAATCAGATAGCAGAATTCCCAAATATCGATATCTGTAAATTTTGATATTTCTCAAAAATTACTGAACAGATTTACACCAAAGAAACTAAAGTGTGCTTTCTAGACCAAGACCCTTCTCCCTGCCAAATTTGGTGTAATTCCGTTCATCCGTTCGACCTGTAGCCTTGTCTAAAGTTTCCTATGGAAATTAACATGGAGAAAACATGTTTTGGGACACCTCTTTCTCCTCACCCCCCCCATGATGAATCACCCCCTCACTTCCCACATAGGAGTTGATATAAAAAAAGAATTAGTTTGGAAAATTTCATGAAGATTCCTCAAACGACGCCAAAGTTATAAGCAAAACAAAAAATGCTCTTCCTATGGAAACTTGGTCCTAACTATAACTACCTACTGACGACCGCCAGTAGATTATATATATGTATATATATACATATATATATATATATATATATATATATATATATATATATATATATATATATATAAAAGGTTGCCTTTTTCGTGAGGTGCACTCTCTGGCCGATTTCCGCTGTTAAAACAAGAGCGCCGCTGATCGAGATAGCGCACTCTCCTTCATATTGCCGGCGCGTTTCGGGCTGACCGCCCTTCTTCTTAGGCATTTGGAACAAAATGGCTTGCAGAGACCACCAGTAAATTCCCTCATTTTATTGGTTGATAACATTTGGACAATTCCACTCAGGTGAGTAAATTCGCATTGCCTTATGGGACTGGTAGTTTAGACGATAATCCCCCAGTGGGTTGCAGCCAGAATGTCAATTTAAAAACTGAACTTTTTTGGGTGAGTGAAGCATCTCGTCCTGACATTTGCCTGTCATCAGCTTCGACCTGCTCAGGCTTCACGCTGCTCCAGTGAACAACTGCCGACCCACAAGGATATAGTGGTGGTGCTCACTCGTGGCCCAGGCCGGCCCACTAAATTCAAACATCAAAGATTGCCTTTTTCGTGAGGAGCACTCTCTGGCCGATTTCCGCTGTTAAGACAAGAGCACCGCTGATCGAGATAGCGCACTCTCCTTTATATTGCCGACGCGTTTCGGGCTGACCGCCCTTCTTCTTAGGCATTTGGAACAAAATGGCTTGCAGAGACCACCAGTAAATTCCCTCATTTTATTGGTTGATAACATTTGGACAATTCCACTCAGGTGAGTAAATTCGCATTGCCTTATGGGACTAGTAGTTTAGACGATAATCCCCCAGTGGGTTGCAGCCAGAATGTCAATTTAAAAACTGAACTTTTTCGGGTGAGTGAAGCGTCTCGTCCTGACATTTGCCTGTCATCAACTTCGACCTGCTCAGGCTTCACGCTGCTCCAGTGAACAACTGCCGACCCACAAGGATATAGTGGTGGTGCTCACTCGTGGCCCAGGCCGGGCCACTAAATTCAAACATCAAAGGTTGCCTTTTTCGTGAGGAGCACTCTCGGGCCGATTTCCGCTGTTAAGACAAGAGCGCCGCTGATCGAGATAGCGCACTCTCCTTCATATTGCCGACGCGTTTCGGGCTGACCGCCCTTCTTCTTAGGCATTTGGAACAAAATGGCTTGCAGAGACCACCAGTAAATTTCCTCATTTTATTGGTTGATAACATTTGGACAATTCCACTCAGGTGAGTAAATTCGCATTGCCTTATGGGACTGGTAGTTTAGACGATAATCCCCCAGTGGGTTGCAGCCAGAATGTCAATTTAAAAACTGAACTTTTTCGGGTGAGTGAAGCTTCTCGTCCTGACATTTGCCTGTCATCAGCTTCGACCTGCTCAGGCTTCACGCTGCTCCAGTGAACAACTACCGACCCACAAGGATATAGTGGTGGTGCTCACTCGTGGCCCAGGCCGGGCCACTAAATTCAAACATCAAAGGTTGCCTTTTTCGTGAGGAGCACTCTCTGGCCGATTTCCGCTGTTAAGACAAGAGCGCCGCTGATCGAGATAGCGCACTCTCCTTCATATTGCCGACGTGTTTCTTAGGCATTTGGAACACCACTATATCCTTGTGGGTCGGCAGTGGGTCCCACTGGGGGATTATCATATAAACTACCAGTCCCATAAGGAAATGCGAATTTACTCACCTGAGTGGAATTGTCCAAATGTTATCAACCAATAAAATGAGGGAATTTACTGGTGGTCTCTGCAAGCCATTTTGTTCCAAATGCCTAAGAAGAAGGGCGGTCAGCCCGAAACGCGTCGGCAATATGAAGGAGAGTGCGCTATCTCGATCAGCGGCGCTCTTGTCTTAACAGAGGAAATCGGCCAGAGAGTGCTCCTCACGAAAAAGGCAACCTTTGATGTTTATATATATATATATATATATATTTATATTACCTACTGGCGGTCGCCAGTAGGTAGTTATAGTTAGGATAATAGGTCCTAACTATAACTACCTACTGGCGACTGCCAGTAGATTATATATATGTATATATATATAGATATATATATATATATATTTATATGTTTATATACATATATTACCTACTGGCGGTTGCCAGTAGGTAGTTATAGTTAGGACCTATTATCCATAGGAAATCTGCAACATTCTATTTAGAATAACTTTGGCACCGGTTGACGAATCTTTGCGAATTTTTCAAAACTCGTGGCCTGCTCTGGTCTGCTCCTATCCTGAAAGTCTTGGGGTGATTCGTCAAGCGGGGACGGAGAAAAAAGGAGGGTCCCAAAACATGCTTTCCCCATGTAATTTTCCATAGGGATCTTAAGTCGCAGCTACAGCCCGAACTGCTGAACGGAATTACACCAAATTTGGCAGAAAGGTAGACCTTGGTTCAGAGTCATGCCTTTTGCTTAAATGGTGTAAATCCATTCAGTAGTTGCTGAGAAAATCAAAAGTAAAATCACATATATATCTGGGCGGAGCCTAACCACACATCTCATCGTGAGATCTGATTGGCTATCAGCACTTCATCCAAGAAGTGTTGGCAGCCATCTTGGGACCAATATACATGATAGCACCTCATTAGAAAGCATTGCAGTTAATAGAAGTTTTTAAGGCTGTAGTTACATTATAAATCCTTTGTTGATGGTACCATACTCATTTTAGGAATTGTGGTATGTTCTAAGATGATTTTACCATGTGAAAAAGCCTTCTGCGGGAGGAGCCTAGCGCGCACCCAAGATGGCCGCGTAGGTGCGAGGCTCCCGAGGACCTCCGCGACCTCCTGCATAAATCCTGACCGAATCCTGTCCTAGATGAGGGGACTGTGTTTGTGAACCCGAGTTGAGGTGACGCCCGTTTTCCGTTTTCAATTCGGACTTCGGACACCGGCGGGAGCACCGATTAAGGTTTGCGGCCTTCTCCACACCGGCCCCCCGTACTGGAGTTGTGGGGCGATCCGGCGACAAAGTGAATAACAGCGGCGGGCAAGGCTGGGCGACTCGCGCACCCCGCACTTTCACTTTCGCTTTTGCGCCCTCCTTGCTGCCAGGCGAGGTAGGGTCGCGAGGCGGTGTGTGGTGGTGTGGCCTCGTTGGGGTGCCCTGCCGGCTCGCCGGCTGCGGTCCGTCCTGCGGAGCGGTGGTCGCCCCCCCCCAGAGCCCTTGAACGGGATTGCCTACCCCCTTTTTGAGGAGATTGGCTCGATTTGGGGACCGCGACCATGGCCACAAAACAAGATGGCGACCGGGCTAAGGTGAAGTCGACCCGTCGTGGCGCGGCCCATCAATCCAACAACATGGACCGCTACACCCTCCAGAAGGGATCTCCAGAGGCGCTGCGTAGGGCCCCTACGGGCCCGACTGATGCTCCTGCTCTGCCCACGGACCTGACCCTCCGAGACGTCATGGGCGCCATCGCCGAGATGAAGGCCTCGGTGGACCAGCGCTTTGACACTCTGGCGCAGAAGATCAACTCGGTCCTCGTGGACGTGGGCCTCGTGAGAGCCGATCTGTCAAAAACAAATGACCGGGTCGATTCTTTGGCCCACTCTACCTCGGGCCTCACATCTGACGTGGCGGCCCTCCAACAGGAGGTGCGCAGGCTTGGCCAGGCGAGCGCCCTGATGCATCGTCGACTGGAGGATTCCGAGGGTCGGGCCCGGAGAAACAACGTCCGCATTATCGGGGTGCCGGAGGGACGCGAGGCAGAGGCAGCGGATCTGTTTGTGGAGGACTTGGTCCTCACCCATCTCCAGCCTCGGGGGCTGAGTAAATTCTTTGCAGTGGAACGTGCCCACAGGGTCCCTGGGGGTAGGCCTAAGGCCGGAGCCCCTCCGAGGCCTCTCATCGCCCGGATTTTCAGCTTTCGGGACAGGGACGCTATCCTGCAGACTTCCAGGCTACAAGGGCCGGTCAGACTTGACAATATGGATATAAATTTCTATCCTGACTTTACTCCGGCGGTCCAAAAACAGAGACTGAGCTTTCTCGGTGTCAAACGTCGCCTACGGGACCTGAATCTCAAATATGCGATGCTTTTTCCGGCTAAGCTGAGGGTGGAGGTGGATGGCCGCACGCACTTTTTTGATCGTCCCGAGGCGGCCGGGGACTGGCTGGACACTTTGCCCGGAGATCGGGGCCGGGGGGGTGGGGGGGGAGCGGTTGGTGGGGAGGGCCCGCCGGATCAGGACTGAGGGACTAATGGTAGGCCTTGCTCTGGACTGTGTTATTGTCACCATTGACTGTTAGGGTAAGTTCCCCTCCTGTGGAGGTCGTGTGGGGTCTCTTGGGGGATCTCCCTCCTCCTCTGGGGGACTAGTTAGTTTTCTTCTATGGGGCGACAGGCACACTGCACTTTGGGGGGGCTGTTTGGGCTCATGCAGGGGTGCAGGGTGGGGGGAGTTCTGTTGGGATGGGTGGGTTGGGGTGGGGTGTGGTTCGTTTCTACCGCAAGGCAAACCCTTCATTGTATTGGTGTTTTTGAGATGCTCTCGGGGGGACAAATGATGGCTTCTATATGTGATGGGGGGTAGGGACCTGACTTTGTTGTCCTGGAACGTTAACGGACTGGGTGATAGGATTAAGCGGGGTGTGGTCCTGCAATATCTGAAACGGATTTCGCCTGATGTGGTCTTTTTGCAGGAGACACACCTCATTGGTAACTCCTTTTGTGCCATGAATCGACGTGGCTATCGTTTGGTGGCCCACTCAGGCTTCACATCGGGCTCACGAGGGGTGGGCATTATGGTCAAGACCTCGCTCCCGCTAGAAATAGACGAGGTGCGCCATGATGAGAGGGGACGCTACACTGTCTTGGTGGGGAGAATGGAGGGCAAAGTAGTCGTCTTTGTCTCAGTGTACGTCCCACCGGGGTTACAGTCCACCACCTTTGCGGACCTGGGACGCCTCCTGCTTGACCTTCCGGGGGGGCTTCTGGTGGTTGGGGGGGACTTCAATGCGGTGGCCTCTGGGAATATTGGATCGCTATCCCCCTAGGGACCTCCCCCGGGCACAAGCGTGGCTGTCTGGCCTTTTGGACACACTGGGATTGGTGGACTGTTGGCGTCTAAAGCATCCCACTCAGCTGCAATACACCTTCCATTCGGGGGCCCATGGTAGCCTTTCGCGGCTTGATCATGTCCTTGTCCCTGCGGCCTATGCCGGGAGAGTGGGGGAGGTGCGCCATCTGGCGCGGGGTATTTCAGATCATTCCCCACTCCTGTTGCACTTTGATGTCTTCCCGAGGGGGGAGGGCAGGGTAGCTCCAATCAATGCCTGGTACCTGCGCGACCCCACTATTCGTGCTGACTTGATTAAATCCTTGCAACGGTATTTTGAGGAGAATGTGGGGTCTGTCCCGTCGGCCATCTCCCTGTGGGAGGCTTTCAAGACAGTGCTTAGAGGGGAGGCCCTCTCCTTTATTTCCCATGCCCGGAGGCGCGCACAGGAGGAGGTGACCCGGGTGGAGGCCGAAATTACTGAACTGGAGGGTGATCTGGGGAGTGGGGTGACTGACGCTGCGCTGCACGTTCTACACCTTAAGCAGGCGGCCTATAGGTCCCTCGTCACGGAGGCGGCCAGGGGCCTCAGCAGAGAGCAACAGGGGTGATTGTATGATGTGGGTGATAAGGCTGGCAAGTTGATTGCGTGGTTGGATAAGAAGGAGAGAGCTAGTCGTGTGGTCCCGCTGATTGAGAGAATGGATGGTGTACGTGTTACTGAGCCGGAAGGCATTGTCTCTTGCTTCGCGGATTATTTCCGCGAGGTATATTCCCCGGTTTCTCCCTGCCCGGAGGAGGATTCCCATGCCCTGCTGCGTGACATCGCGCTGCCCTCCCTCTCAATGGAGGACAGGGAGTTGATGGATGCCGCCCCCACCGCGGACGAAATTGCCCTCGCCATCCGCTCGGTCGCTTCTGGCAAGGCCATGGGCCCGAACGGCATTCCTATCGAGTTGTATAAACTGCGACCGGATGTACTGGCACCCCACCTCCGCGCAATGTTCCTTGCGGCCCACTCGCGGGGCTCCCTCCCGCCGGACCAGCGTCTGGCTACCATCGTGGTTATCCACAAGGAGGGGAGACCGCGAGACCGGGTTACATCCTACCGGCCTATCTCGCTCTTGAACGCGGAGCCTAAAATCCTCGCCAAGGTGCTCGCCAACCGGCTGGTCGGCGTGGTGGGCGATTTGGTCCACCAAGACCAGTCCGGCTTTATTCCCCATCGCAATACGGCCCTTAATCTGCGGCGCTTGCACGGGGTGCTCGCCCGTGTTCCGTTCGTGCGGGAGCCGGCCATCTTGGCGTCCTTGGACGCCACCATGGCGTTCGACACGCTCGAATGGCCCTACATCTGGGCGATGCTGGCGAAATTTGGATTTGGCCCGGGATTCATCAGTTGGGTCAAATTGTTGTACTCGGACCCATTGGCACAGGTGGTGGTGAATGGTCGAGTCTCGGCCCCATTCGTGCTGGGACGGGGCACGCGACAGGGTTGTCCCCTGTCGCCGCTCCTTTTTGCACTGGCCTTGGAACCCTTGGCGGAGTGGCTGCGGTGGCACCCTTCTATCCGAGGTCTCCGTTGGACCCCCGAGTATGAGGACCGCGTGTCCCTCTACGCTGACGATATCCTTTTGTACTTAGCCTCCCCGCGCAAATCACTGATTGTCCTGGTCGATGTTCTGCGCTCCTTTGGCCGTAATTCAGGCCTTGTCATCAACTGGGCTAAATCCTGTGTCTATGTGCTTTCCGGGGAGGCTCCTGTCCTCCCTCGGGGCTGTCCGATCCAGATTGCCTCGCAGGGATTTCGATACCTGGGGGTCTATATTACGCTGGACCCGGTGGCCCGCTACGAGCGAAATTTGCTTCCCCCCCTCCAGCGCTTGAAGGAGGACGTCGCGCGCTGGCGGCGCTTGCCGCTTTCGCCGCTCGGCCGGGCGGCATTGTTCAAGATGATGTCATTGCCGCGCTTTCTGTACGCTCTCCAGAACACTATGGATTTGGTCCCGGCGCGCTACTTCCGTGAGGTGGAAAGCTTACAGCGCCGTCTGTTTTGGGATGGGAGGCCGCGTATAGCCCTGGCAAAATTGACGCTCCCGTGGTACGACGGAGGGATTGCCCTCCCGGATATTAAGCGGTATTACTGGGCCTCCCAGTTAGCTGCAATTAATCACGGCTTCTATGGGCCCGCCCTAAACCCGGCATTTGAAATGGACAAAATGCTCCTGCCCGGTGGCGACTACAATCGAGCGCTCTACACTAGCGTGCCCGATTCCCGCTTGACGGGACCCACGCGTGTCATGGTGCGAGTATGGCACGCGGCTAATGCAGCTATGGGATGGAAGGACCGTTTGACCCGGGCGTCACCGTTGTATGCGTCGGAGAGGCTGGGCTCTTTGTGGACCTCGAAGGGCTTCGAGAGGTGGGACATGATAGGCATCAGTACAGTGGGAGATCTCTGGACGAGGGGAGGATTCAAAACATTCGAGACGCTGCAGGCGGAGTTTCAGCTGCAGGGCAGTGAATACTTTCGCTACCTGCAGGTCCGTCACGCACTGGGTTCCGTCTTCCCAGACGTGGCCTCCATCCCGGAGTCCTCCCCCCTGGAGGATAGAGTGCTAGATGGCCACGTTCCGGACAGCACGATCTCCCTCATTTACAAGAAATTGATAAATGACCGCTCGGGCTTACTGACTGGCCTCCGCGAGGCTTGGGTTGCCGATGGGCTGGAGTTGGACGACGAGGACTGGATTTCCGCGGTGGCCTCTCCGAAGGAGGTGGCCATCCCGGCTCGCCTTCGTTTCGTCCAGCTTAAGATACTCCACCGGGTGTATATGACGGGGCCAAGGCTTCTGCGTATGGGCTATGCCGAGGATGGATTGTGTAAGCGTGGGTGTGGTGCTCTGGCGACTTTTTTGCACATTCTGTGGGAATGTCCGAGGGTGGAGCGATTCTGGCGTGGTGTGCATGAGGTCCTGCGAGCGGTTACACATGTCGCGCTGTTGCCTGAAGCGAGGAGATGCTTGCTGAATGTGTGGGAACCGACCGATTACTCGGTTCCGCAGACGCGATGGGTGACTCTGGGATATATGATAGCTAAACGTGACATTGCTCAACTGTGGGGATCCCAGAGGCCCCCGGCGGTGACGGCCTGGAAAGAACACATGGATTGGTGCATGTTCCGAGAAAAGGTGGTGTATGTGGCGCGGGGTAAGCCTGGGGCATGGGTGAAGATATGGGGCCCCTGGAACGCCTACCGCGGGGGTATTTGCGAGCCGCCGTTGTTGCCTCCCGCTTCACCAGCTCCATCCCCCTAGTTGACCCCCTCCCTCAGCCCCGTGCACATTGTTCTCCCAGTCCCGGATCTGTTTCCCTTCCCCTCTCTGGATTTCTTTGGATGGTTGGGGTCCCCCACTTGAGGAGCACGTGTCGTCATTTTCGATAGCGGGTTGCCTTGCGGGTGTGGTTTTATGTTGTTGTGTTGTATAAAACGAAACCGTATTGTGGGCTCAGAGTCATGTGGCCCACGTTGTTGATACCTCCTGCTTTATCGTCTCTGCAAAGCCAAGTGCCTCATTGTATGTATGTCATTTGCTTCTGTCACTTTAGCGGCCGGCCGGAAGGTTGTAGGCCCATACCTGTATATATTTGAGATTGCAATAAACGGTTTCAAAAAAAAAAAAAAAAAAAAAGAAAAAGCCTTCTGCTGGGATATCATGAATCATGTTTGAGAGAAAATTATTTTCTCATGTTTTCCCACAGAGGTTTGGAAGGTGATCTATAAGCTAAACTGAGAACATATTTTCTGTAAATTCACATTATCTTTCTCAGTCATGTGAGAATGAAGTCTGACATTCTCAGTAAAACATGTACATCCAACAAGGGCAGAGACTGTCAGTTGATTCCTTTGTGTTCTACTGCAGCTTCCCAGAGTGTTCCTAAGAACATCTAGAGCGCTAACAGTCCTACTTATGACAAACGTATGGCACACCTGAAGCCATCTTGATTGGAATAAAGTGGTAACTCTTAAAACATTTAATTTACAAAGGAACAAAATGAGAGGGTTCATTTTGCCATAGAAAGTATGATTAATGCTGCAGAAAGAAAAATTAGGGCACATTTTGACTTCTCAAATCCTCTTCTATTTCATTAAAAAATTCTGACATGCAGACTGAAACATGCACTCTGAATACCAGCAGCAGACTTCCCTGGTGAGCAGTAGCTTTACTGCAGTGATCTAATGAGCAACTAGAGTGCTACCGTTCAGAATTTATGGCAAATGTGTGACACATCTGAATGCCTTCTTGATGGAACCAAAGTAAACAAGCATTGAAAATGCAATAGGTCGCGCCCTCATTTAAGTTAAAGCAATTCTGTTAGTAATTATTTGGCTTTTTAGCTTTGCTTTTATTAGTTTTTTCACACTTTCATGTACATAACATGCATATGCATGCATATATGTATATGTATGCATGCCTTTATATTTGTATTTATATAGATATGCAGATTATACATGTTTATATATCTATGTATATATATATATACACACATACATATATATAAATGCATATGCATATATATGCATATATACATCTGCATATGTGTGCGTGTAGAGAGAGGTAGAGAGAGGTAGAGAGGTAGAGGTAGAGAGGTAGAGAGTAGTAGAGAGAGAGTTAGAGAAAGGTAGAGAGGTAGAGTAGAGGATGAGTAATAGAGAGTAGAGAGTGAGGAGTAGAGAGTAGTAGAGAGAGTAGCAGAGAGTGAGTAGTAGAGAGTGAGTAGTCGAGAGTGAGTAGTCGAGAGTAGTAGATAGTGAGTAGTAGAGAGTAGTAGAGTGTGGGTAATAGAGAGAGTAGCAGAGAGTAGTAGAGAGTAGTAGAGAGTGAGTAGTAGAGAGTGAGTAGTAGAGAGTGAGTAGTAGAGAGTGAGTAGTAGAGAGTGAGTAGTAGAGAGCGTGTAGTAGAGAGTGAGCAGTAGAGAGTGGGTAGTAGAGAGAGAGTAGTAGAGAGTGAGAAGTAGAGAGTAGTAGAGTGATTAGTAGAGAGGGAGTAGTAGAGAGAGAGAGTAGTAGAGTGAGTAGCAGAGAGTAGTAGAGAGTAGTAGAGAGTGAGTAGTAGAGAGTGAGTAGTAGAGAGCGTGTAGTAGAGAGTGAGCAGTAGAGAGTGGGTAGTAGAGAGAGAGTAGTAGAGAGTGAGTAGTAGAGTAAGTAGTAGAGAGGGAGTAGTAGAGAGAGAGAGTAGTAGAGAGAGAGAGTAGTAGAGAGTAATAGAGAGTGAGTAGTAGAGTCGTAGAGAGTGAGTGGTAGAGAGTAGTACAGTGGGTAGTAGAGAGTGAGTAGTAGAGAGTGAGTAGTAGAGAGCAGTAGAGAGTGAGTAGTAGAGAGTGAGTAGTAGAGTGAGTAGTAGAGTGAGTAGTAGAGTGTAGTAGAGAGTAGTGGAGAGAGAGTAGTAGAGAGTGAGTAGTAGAGAGTGAGTAGAGAGAGAGTAGTAGAGAGTGAGTAGTAGAGAGTGAGTAGTATAGAGAGAGTAGTAGGGAGTAGTAGAGAGTGAGTAGTAGAGAGTGCGTAGTAGAGAGTGAGTAGTAGAGTAGTAGAGAGTGAGTGATAGAGAGTAGTAGATAGTAGTAGAGTGAGTAGTAGAGAGTAGTAGAGAGTGAGTAGTAGAGAGAGTAGTAGAGTAGTAGAGAGTGAGTAGTAGAGAGTAGTAGAGAGCGAGTAGTGGAGAGTGAGTAGTAGAGAGCATGTAGTAGAGAGAGAGTAGTAGAGAGTGAGTAGTAGAGAGTAGTAGAGTGAGTAGTAAAGAGGGAGTAGTAGAGAGAGAGTAGTAGAGAGTAGTAGAGAGTGAGTAGTAGAGTCGTAGAGAGTGAGTGGTAGAGAGTAGTACAGTGGGTAGTAGAGAGTGAGTAGTAGAGAGTGAGAATTGGAGAGTGAGTAGTAGAGAGTAGTAGAGAGTAGTAGAGAGTGAGTAGTAGAGAGTAGTAGCGAGTGAATAGTAGAGAGTGAGTAGTTTAATTTAAAAGGAACACAATTAGGGGGTCCCTTTTGTCAGAGAAATTATGATAAGTACTGAAAAAAGAAAAATTAGGGCACATTTTGAGTGACTTCTCAAATCCTCTTCTATTTCATTAAAAAGTTCTGACATGCAGACTAAAACATGCACTTTCAATACCAGCAGCAGACTTCCCTGGTGAGCAGTAGCTTTACTACAGTGATCTGATAAGCAACTAGAGTGCTAACATTCCAAATTTATGGCAAATGTGTGACAAATCTGAATGCATTCTTGATGGAATCAAAGTAAAAAACCTGAAAGTATTTCCTACTGAGGAGACTCTAGTAAATAAGGAAATTAGGAACCTTCATAACAAATAAGTCTCCCAAGATGGCCACCAGAGACAAAAGAGCCCATATTTAGCACAAATATCACCCAGATGTAGCCCAAGTATAGCCCAATGACAGAATGTCCCAGAGTGTTCTAGAGAACAACTAGAGCGATAACAGTCTTACTTATGACAAAAGTATGGCACACCTGAAGCCATCTTGATTGGAATAAAGTGGTAACACTTAAAACATTTCATTTGCAAAGGAACAAAATGAGGGGGCTAATTTTGCCATAGCAATTATGATTAGTGCTGCAGAAAGAAAAATTAGGGCACATTTTGACTTCTCAAATCCTCTTCTATTTCATAAAAAAATTCTGACATGCAGACTGAATGAAGCATGCACTTTGAATACCAGCAGCAGACTTCCCTGGTGAGCAGTAGCTTTACTACAGTGATCTAATGAGCAACTAGACTGCTACCATTCAGAATTTATGGCAAATGTGTGACACATCTGAATGCCTTCTTGATGGAACCAAAGTAAACAAGCATTGAAAATGCAATAGGTTTCGCCCTCGTTTAAGTTAAAGCAATTCTGTTTGTAATTAGGTGGCTTTTTAGCTTTGCTTTTATTAGTGTTTTTCAAACTTTCATGTACATAACATGCATATACATGCATATATGTATATGTATGCATGCATTTATATTTGTATTTATATAGATATGCAGATTATATATGAATGTATATATATACAAATACATCAAAGTTCACATTCACCCAAAGTGCGGGGTGCCCTCACAATCAGCGCGTTCAAATTGCAGGGGAGAACCAAGGTGCCACCAGCATCAGCAGAGCCTGACGCGTTTCAGGAATCCTCCCTTTTTCAAAGGCTTTTCTGCTCCAAATGAATGCCAGCAAACAGATACCAGTCTTATTTCCCTTTTTATTCCAATGATAACTCTCAGGTGAGTAACATAACAGCAATGAATTATGGGACTGGTAGTCCGTACCAAATAATACCCCAGTGGGCTGATGGCAGACATCCGGAAAATAAAGTTCACATCACGGGTGCACCCTTCTGTTACCCCCCCTTTCCAAATAACGCCAGAAAGTTCCACAGCGCTGATCAAAGACCAGCAGCGGAACCGCCAAAGTCCACGGCGGTGCATCCCCCGGCCGGGTCAGCCGTATTTATCAAAGTTCACATTCACCCAAAGTGCGGGGTGCACTCACAATCAGCGCATTCAAATTGCAGGGGAGAACCAAGGTGCAACCAGCATCAGCAGAGCCTGACGCGTTTCAGGAATCCTCCCTTTTTCCAAAGGCTTTTCTGCTCCAAATGAATGCCAGCAAACAGATACCAGTCTTATTTCCCTTTTTATTCCAATGATAACTCTCAGGTGAGTAACATAACAGCAATGAATTATGGGACTGGTAGTCCGTACCAAATAATACCCCAGTGGGCTGATGGCAGACATCCGGAAAATAAAGTTCACATCACGGGTGCACCCTTCTGTTACCCCCCCTTTCCAAATAACGCCAGAAAGTTCCACAGCGCTGATCAAAGACCAGCAGCGGAACCGCCAAAGTCCACGGCGGTGCATCCCCCGGCCGGGTCGGCCGTATTTATCAAAGTTCACATTCACCCAAAGTGCGGGGTGCACTCACAATCAGCGCGTTCAAATTGCAGGGGAGAACCAAGGTGCCACCAGCATCAGCAGAGGCTGACGCGTTTCAGGAATCCTCCCTTTTTCCAAAGGCTTTGCTGCTCCAAATGAATGCCAGCAAACAGATACCAGTCTTATTTCCCTTTTTATTCCAATGATAACTCTCAGGTGAGTAACATAACAGCAATGAATTATGGGACTGGTAGTCCGTACCAAATAATACCCCAGTGGGCTGATGGCAGACATCCGGAAAATAAAGTTCACATCACGGGTGCACCCTTCTGTTACCCCCCCTTTCCAAATAACGCCAGAAAGTTCCACAGCGCTGATCAAAGACCAGCAGCGGAACCGCCAAAGTCCACGGCGGTGCATCCCCCGGCCGGGTCAGCCGTATTTATCAAAGTTCACATTCACCCAAAGTGCGGGGTGCACTCACAATCAGCGCATTCAAATTGCAGGGGAGAACCAAGGTGCAACCAGCATCAGCAGAGCCTGACGCGTTTCAGGAATCCTCCCTTTTTCCAAAGGCTTTTCTGCTCCAAATGAATGCCAGCAAACAGATACCAGTCTTATTTCCCTTTTTATTCCAATGATAACTCTCAGGTGAGTAACATAACAGCAATGAATTATGGGACTGGTAGTCCGTACCAAATAATACCCCAGTGGGCTGATGGCAGACATCCGGAAAATAAAGTTCACATCACGGGTGCACCCTTCTGTTACCCCCCCTTTCCAAATAACGCCAGAAAGTTCCAGAGCGCTGATCAAAGACCAGCAGCGGAACCGCCAAAGTCCACGGCGGTGCATCACCCGGCCGGGTCGGCCGTATTTATCAAAGTTCACATTCACCCAAAGTGTGGGGTGCACTCACAATCAGCGCGTTCAAATTGCAGGGGAGAACCAAGGTGCCACCAGCATCAGCAGAGCCTGACGTGTTTCAGGAATCCTCCCTTTTTCAAAGGCTTTTCTGCTCCAAATGAATGCCAGCAAACAGATACCAGTCTTATTTCCCTTTTTATTCCAATGATAACTCTCATGTGAGTAACATAACAGCAATGAATTATGGGACTGGTAGTCCGTACCAAATAATACCCCAGTGGGCTGATGGCAGACATCCGGAAAATAAAGTTCACATCACGGGTGCACCCTTCTGTTACCCCCCTTTCCAATTAACGCCAGAAAGTTCCACAGCGCTGATCAAAGACCAGCAGCGGAACCGCCAAAGTCCACGGCGGTGCATCCCCCGGCCGGGTCGGCCGTATTTATCAAAGTTCACATTCACCCAAAGTGCGAGGTGCACTCACAATCAGCGCGTTCAAATTGCAGGGGAGAACCAAGGTGCCACCAGCATCAGCAGAGCCTGACGCGTTTCAGGAATCCTCCCTTTTTCAAAGGCTTTTCTGCTCCAAATGAATGCCAGCAAACAGATACCAGTCTTATTTCCCTTTTTATTCCAATGATAACTCTCAGGTGAGTAACATAACAGCAATGAATTATGGGACTGGTAGTCCGTACCAAATAATACCCCAGTGGGCTGATGGCAGACATCCGGAAAATAAAGTTCACATCACGGGTGCACCCTTCTGTTACCCCCCCTTTCCAAATAACGCCAGAAAGTTCCACAGCGCTGATCAAAGACCAGCAGCGGAACTGCCAAAGTCCACGGCGGTGCATCCCCCGGCCGGGTCGGCCGTATTTATCAAAGTTCACATTCACCCAAAGTGCGGGGTGCACTCACAATCAGCGCGTTCAAATTGCAGGGGAGAACCAAGGTGCCACCAGCATCAGCAGAGCCTGACGCATTTCAGGAATCCTCCCTTTTTCAAAGGCTTTTCTGCTCCAAATGAATGCCAGCAAACAGATACCAGTCTTATTTCCCTTTTTATTCCAATGATAACTCTCAGGTGAGTAACATAACAGCAATGAATTATGGGACTGGTAGTCCGTACCAAATAATACCCCAGTGGGCTGATGGCAGACATCCGGAAAATAAAGTTCACATCACGGGTGCACCCTTCTGTTACCCCCCCTTTCCAAATAACGCAGAAAGTTCCACAGCGCTGATCAAAGACCAGCAGCGGAACCACCAAAGTCCACGGCGGTGCATACCCCGGCCGGGTCGGCCGTATTTATCAAAGTTCACATTCACCCAAAGTGCGGGGTGCACTCACAATCAGCGCGTTCAAATTGCAGGGGAGAACCAAGGTGCCACCAGCATCAGCAGAGCCTGACGCGTTTCAGGAATCCTCCCTTTTTCAAAGGCTTTTCTGCTCCAAATGAATGCCAGCAAACAGATACCAGTCTTATTTCCCTTTTAATTCCAATCTTATCGCACCCCGCACTTTGGGTGAATGTGAACTTTGATAAATACGGCCGACCCTGCCGGGGGATGCACCGCCGTGGACTTTGGCGGTTCCGCTGCTGGTCTTTGATCAGCGCTGTGGAACTTTCTGGCGTTATTTGGAAAGGGGGGGTAACAGAAGGGTGCACCCGTGATGTGAACTTTATTTTCCGGATGTCTGCCATCAGCCCACTGGGGTATTATTTGGTACGGACTACCAGTCCCATAATTCATTGCTGTTATGTTACTCACCTGAGAGTTATCATTGGAATAAAAAGGGAAATAAGACTGGTATCTGTTTGCTGGCATTCATTTGGAGCAGAAAAGCCTTTGGAAAAAGGGAGGATTCCTGAAACGCGTCAGGCTCTGCTGATGCTGGTTGCACCTTGGTTCTCCCCTGCAATTTGAACGCGCTGATTGTGAGTGCACCCCGCACTTTGGGTGAATGTGAACTTTGATAAATACGGCCGACCCGGCCGGGGGATGCACCGCCGTGGACTTTGGCGGTTCCGCTGCTGGTCTTTGATCAGCGCTGTGGAACTTTCTGGCGTTATTTGGAAAGGGGGGGTAACAGAAGGGTGCACCCGTGATGTGAACTTTATTTTCCGGATGTCTGCCATCAGCCCACTGGGGTATTATTTGGTACGGACTACCAGTCCCATAATTCATTGCTGTTATGTTACTCACCTGAGAGTTATCATTGGAATAAAAAGGGAAATAAGACTGGTATCTGTTTGCTGGCATTCATTTGGAGCAGAAAAGCCTTTGAAAAAGGGAGGATTCCTGAAACGCGTCAGGCTCTGCTGATGCTGGTGGCACCTTGGTTCTCCCCTGCAATTTGAACGCGCTGATTGTGAGTGCACCCCGCACTTTGGGTGAATGTGAACTTTGATAAATACGGCCGACCCGGCTGGGGGATGCACCGCCGTGGACTTTGGCAGTTCCGCTGCTGGTCTTTGATCAGCGCTGTGGAACTTTCTGGCGTTATTTGGAAAGGGGGGGTAACAGAAGGGTGCACCCGTGATGTGAACTTTATTTTCCGGATGTCTGCCATCAGCCCACTGGGGTATTATTTGGTACGGACTACCAGTCCCATAATTCATTGCTGTTATGTTACTCACCTGAGAGTTATCATTGGAATAAAAAGGGAAATAAGACTGGTATCTGTTTGCTGGCATTCATTTGGAGCAAAAAAGCCTTTGGAAAAAGGGAGGATTCCTGAAACGCGTCAGGCTCTGCTGATGCTGGTGGCACCTTGGTTCTCCCCTGCAATTTGAACGCGCTGATTGTGAGTGCACCCCGCACTTTGGGTGAATGTGAACTTTGATAAATATGGCCGACCCGGCCGGGGGATGCACCGCCGTGGACTTTGGCGGTTCCGCTGCTGGTCTTTGATCAGCGCTGTGGAACTTTCTGGCGTTATTTGGAAAGGGGGGGTAACAGAAGGGTGCACCCGTGATGTGAACTTTATTTTCCGGATGTCTGCCATCAGCCCACTGGGGTATTATTTGGTACGGACTACCAGTCCCATAATTCATTGCTGTTATGTTACTCACCTGAGAGTTATCATTGGAATAAAAAGGGAAATAAGACTGGTATCTGTTTGCTGGCATTCATTTGGAGCAGAAAAGCCTTTGAAAAAGGGAGGATTCCTGAAACGCGTCAGGCTCTGCTGATGCTGGTGGCACCTTGGTTCTCCCCTGCAATTTGAACGCGCTGATTGTGAGTGCACCCCGCACTTTGGGTGAATGTGAACTTTGATAAATACGGCCGACCCGGCCGGGGGATGCACCGCCGTGGACTTTGGCGGTTCCGCTGCTGTTCTTTGATCAGCGCTGTGGAACTTTCTGGCGTTATTTGGAAAGGGGGGGTAACAGAAGGGTGCACCCGTGATGTGAACTTTATTTTCCGGATGTCTGCCATCAGCCCACTGGGGTATTATTTGGTACGGACTACCAGTCCCATAATTCATTGCTGTTATGTTACTCACCTGAGAGTTATCATTGGAATAAAAAGGGAAATAAGACTGGTATCTGTTTGCTGGCATTCATTTGGAGCAGAAAAGCCTTTGGAAAAGGGAGGATTCCTGAAACGCGTCAGGCTCTGCTGATGCTGGTGGCACCTTGGTTCTCCCCTGCAATTTGAACGCGCTGATTGTGAGTGCACCCCGCACTTTGGGTGAATGTGAACTTTGATAAATACGGCCGACCCGGCCGGGGGATGCACCGCCGTGGACTTTGGCGGTTCCGCTGCTGGTCTTTGATCAGCGCTGTGGAACTTTCTGGCGTTATTTGGAAAGGGGGGGTAACAGAAGGGTGCACCCGTGATGTGAACTTTATTTTCCGGATGTCTGCCATCAGCCCACTGGGGTATTATTTGGTACGGACTACCAGTCCCATAATTCATTGCTGTTATGTTACTCACCTGAGAGTTATCATTGGAATAAAAAGGAAAATAAGACTGGTATCTGTTTGCTGGCATTCATTTGGAGCAGAAAAGCCTTTGAAAAAGGGAGGATTCCTGAAACGCGTCAGGCTCTGCTGATGCTGGTGGCACCTTGGTTCTCCCCTGCAAATTGAACGTGCTGATTGTGAGTGCACCCCGCACTTTGGGTGAATGTGAACTTTGATAAATACGGCCGACCCGGCCGGGGGATGCACCGCCGTGGACTTTGGCGGTTCCGCTGCTGGTCTTTGATCAGCGCTGTGGAACTTTCTGGCGTTATTTGGAAAGGGGGGGGTAACAGAAGGGTGCACCCGTGATGTGAACTTTATTTTCCGGATGTCTGCCATCAGCCCACTGGAGTATTATTTGGTACGGACTACCAGTCCCATAATTCATTGCTGTTATGTTACTCACCTGAGAGTTATCATTGGAATAAAAAGGGAAATAAGACTGGTATCTGTTTGCTGGCATTCATTTGGAGCAGAAAAGCCTTTGAAAAAGGGAGGATTCCTGAAACGCGTCAGGCTCTGCTGATGCTGGTGGCACCTTGGTTCTCCCCTGCAATTTGAACGCGCTGATTGTGAGTGCACCCTGCACTTTGGGTGAATGTGAACTTTGATAAATACGGCCGACCCGGCCGGGGGATGCACCGCCGTGGACTTTGGCGGTTCCGCTGCTGGTCTTTGATCAGCGCTGTGGAACTTTCTGGCGTTATTTGGAAAGGGGGGGTAACAGAAGGGTGCACCCGTGATGTGAACTTTATTTTCCGGATGTCTGCCATCAGCCCACTGGGGTATTATTTGGTACGGACTACCAGTCCCATAATTCATTGCTGTTATGTTACTCACCTGAGAGTTATCATTGGAATAAAAAGGGAAATAAGACTGGTATCTGTTTGCTGGCATTCATTTGGAGCAGAAAAGCCTTTGAAAAAGGGAGGATTCCTGAAACGCGTCAGGCTCTGCTGATGCTGGTGGCACCTTGGTTCTCCCCTGCAATTTGAACGCGCTGATTGTGAGTGCACCCCGCACTTTGGGTGAATGTGAACTTTGATAAATACGACCGACCCGGCCGGGGGATGCACCGCCGTGGACTTTGGCGGTTCCGCTGCTGGTCTTTGATCAGCGCTGTGGAACTTTCTGGCGTTATTTGGAAAGGGGGGGTAACAGAAGGGTGCACCCGTGATGTGAACTTTATTTTCCGGATGTCTGCCATCAGCCCACTGGGGTATTATTTGGTACGGACTACCAGTCCCATAATTCATTGCTGTTATGTTACTCACCTGAGAGTTATCATTGGAATAAAAAGGGAAATAAGACTGGTATCTGTTTGCTGGCATTCATTTGGAGCAGAAAAGCCTTTGAAAAAGGGAGGATTCCTGAAACGCGTCAGGCTCTGCTGATGCTGGTGGCACCTTGGTTCTCCCCTGCAATTTGAATGCGCTGATTGTGAGTGCACCCCGCACTTTGGGTGAATGTGAACTTTGATATACAAATACATATATATCAATGCATATGCATATCTATGCATATATACATCTGCATATGTGTGCGTGTAGAGAGAGGTAGAGAGAGTTAGAGGTGGAGGTGTAGAGGTAGAGATGTAGAGGTAGAGAGGTAGAGACTAGTAGAGAGAGAGGTAGAGCGAGGTAGAGAGTAGAGAGTGAGTAGTAGACAGTAGTAGAGAGAGTAGCAGAGTGTGAGTAGTAGAGAGTAGTAGATTGAGTAGTAGAGAGTGAGTAGTAGAGTAGTAGAGAGTGAGTGGTAGAGAGTAGTAGAGAGTAGTAGAGTGAGTAGTAGAGAGTAGTAGAGAGTGAGTAGTAGAGAGAGTAGTAGAGTAGTAGAGAGTGAGTAGTAGAGAGTAGTAGAGAGCGTGTAGTAGAGAGTGAGCAGTAGAGAGTGGGTAGTAGAGAGAGAGTAATAGAGAGTGAGTAGTAGAGAGTAGTAGAGTGAGTAGTAGAGAGGGAGTAGTAGAGAGAGAGTAGTAGAGAGTAGTAGAGAGTGAGTAGTAGAGTCGTAGAGAGTGAGTGGTAGAGAGTAGTACAGTGGGTAGTAGAGAGTGAGTAGTAGAGAGTGAGTATTAGAGAGTGAGTAGTAGAGAGTAGTAGAGAGTGAGTAGTAGAGAGTAGTAGCGAGTGAATAGTAGAGAGTGAGCAGTTTAATTTAAAAGGAACACAATTAGGGGGTCCATTTTGTCATAGAAATTATGATAAGTGCTGTAAAAAGAAAAATTAGGGCACATTTTGAGTGACTTCTCAAATCCTCTTCTATTTCATTAAAAAGTTCTGACATGCAGACTAAAACATGCACTTTCAATACCAGCAGCAGACTTCCCTGATGAGCAGTAGCTTTACTACAGTGATCTAATGAGCAACTAGAGTGCTAACATTCCGAATTTATGGCAAATGTGTGACAAATCTGAATGCCTTCTTGATGGAATCAAAGTAAAAAACCTGAAAGTATTTCCTACTGAGGAGACTCTAGTAAATAAGGAAATTAGGAACCTTCATAACAATTAAGTCTCCCAAGATGGCCACCAGAGACAAAAGAGCCCATATGTAGCACAAATATCACCCAGATGTAGCCCAAGTATAGCCCAATGACAGAATGTCCCAGAGTGTTCTAGAGAACAACTAGAGCGATAACAGTCTTACTTATGACAAAAGTATGGCACACCTGAAGCCATCTTGATTGGAATAAAGTAGTAACACTTAAAACATTTCATTTGCAAAGGAACAAAATGAGGGGGCTAATTTTGCCATAGAAATTATGATTAGTGCTGCAGAAAGAAAAATTAGGGCACATTTTGACTTCTCAAATCCTCTTCTATTTCATTAAAAAATTCTGACATGCAGACTGAATGAAGCATGCACTTTGAATACCAGCAGCAGACTTCCCTGGTGAGCAGTAGCTTTACTACAGTGATCTAATGAGCAACTAGACTGCTACCATTCAGAATTAATGGCAAATGTGTGACACATCTGAATGAATTCTTGATGGAACCAAAGTAAACAAGCATTGAAAATGCAATAGGTTTCGCCCTTGTTTAAGTTAAAGCAATTCTGTTTGTAATTAGGTGGCTTTTTAGCTTTGCTTTTATTAGTGTTTTTCAAACTTTCATGTACATAACATGCATATACATGCATATATATATACATGTATATGTATATGTATGCATGCATTTATATGTGTATTTATATAGATATGCAGATTATATATGAATGTATATATATACAAATACATATATATAAATGCATGTGCATATCTATGCATATATACATCTGCATATGTGTGCGTGTAGAGAGAGGTAGAGAGAGTAAGAGGTGGAGGTGGAGGTGTAGAGGTAGAGATGTAGAGGTAGAGAGGTAGAGACTAGTAGAGAGAGAGGTAGAGCGAGGTAGAGAGTAGAGAGTGAGTAGTAGAGAGTAGTAGAGAGAGTAGCAGAGTGTGAGTAGTAGAGAGTAGTAGATTGAGTAGTAGAGAGTGAGTAGTAGAGTGTGCGTAGTAGAGAGTAGTAGAGAGTGAGTATTAGAGAGTGAGTATTAGAGAGTGAGCATTAGAGAGTGAGCAGTAGAGAGTAGTAGAGAGTGAGTACTAGAGTGAGTAGTAGAGATTAGTAGAGAGTGAGTAGTAGAGAGTGAGTAGTAGAGTGAGTAGTAGAGAGTGAGTAGTAGAGAGTAGTAGAGAGAGAGTAGTAGGGAATGAGTAGTAGAGAGTAGTAGAGAGTGAGTAGTAGAAAGTAGTAGAGAGGGAGTAGTAGAGAGTGAGTAGTAGAGAGTAGTAGAGAGTGAGTAGTAGAGAATAGTAGAGAGTGAGTACTAGAGAGTGAGTAGTAGAGAGAGAGTAGTAGAGGGTAGTAGAGTAGTAGAGAGTGAGTAGTAGAGAGTGAGTAGTAGAGAGTAGTAGAGAGTGAGTACTAGAGAGTAGTAGAGAGCAAGTAGTACAAAGTGTGTAGTAGAGCGTGAGTAGTAGAGAGTAGTAGAGAGTGAGTAGTAGAGAGATTAGTAGAGAGAGAGAAGTAGAAAGAGTAAGAGAGAGTAGTAGAGTAGTAGAGAGTGAGTAGTAGAGTGAGTAGCAGAGAGTAGTTGAGATCGAGTTGAAGAGTGAGTAGTGGAGACTGAGCAGTAGAGTGTAGTAGAGAGTGAGTAGTAGAGAGTGAGTAGTAGAGAGTAGTAGAGAGTGAGTAGTAGAGAGAGAGTAGTAGAGAGTGAGTAGTAGAGAGTAGTAGAGAGAGAGTAGTAGAGAGTGAGTAGTAGAGAGAGAGTAGTAGAGAGTGAGTAGTGGAGAGTGAGTAGTAGAGAGTAGTAGAGTGAGTAGTAGAGAGTGAGTAGTAGAGAGAGAGTAGTAGAGAGTGAGTAGTAGAGTAGTAGAGAATGAGTGGTAGAGAGTAGCAGAGAGCGAGTAGTAGAGAGCGAGTAGTAGAGAGTGAGTAGTAGAGAGTGAGTAGTAGAGAGAGAGAAGTAGAGAGGGAGTAGTAGAGAGTAGTAGAGTGAGTAGTAGAGAGTGAGTAGTAGAGAGAGAGTAGTAGAGAGGGAGTCATAGAGTAGCGGAGAGTGAGTGGTAGAGAGTAGTAGAGAGTAGTAGAGTGACTAGTAGAGGTAGTAGAGAGTGAGTAGTAGAGAGTAGTAGTAGAGAGTAGTAGAGAGAGATTAGTAGAGAGTGAGTAGTAGAGAGTGAGTAGTAGAGAGTAGTAGCGAGTGAGTAGTAGAGAGTGAGTAGTAGAGAGTAGTAGAGTTGCAGAGAGTTAGTAGTAGAGAGAGTAGTAGAGAGTGAGTAGTAGAGTAGTAGAGAGTGAGTGGTAGAGAGTAGTAGAGTGAGTAGTAGAGAGTGGGTAGTAGAGAGTGAATAGTAGAGAGTAGTAGAGAGTGAGTAGTAGAGAGAGAGTAGTAGAGAGTGAGTAGCAGAGCGTAGTAGAGAGTGAGTAGTAGAGAGTAGTAGAGAGTGAGAAGTAGAGAGTGAGTAGTAGAGAGAGAGTAGTAGAGAGTAGTAGAGAGTGAGTAGTAGAGTAGTAGAGAATAGTCAGTCAGTGACAGTCAGTGTCAGTCAATCAGTGTCAGTCAGTCAGTGTCAGTCAATCAGTGTCAGTCAATGTCAGTCGGTCAGTCAGTGTCAGTCAGTCAGTGTCAGTCAATCAGTGTCAGTCAATCAGTGTCAGTCATTGTCAGTCAGTCAGTTTCACTCAATCAGTGTCAGTCAGTGTCAGTCAGTCAGTGTCAGCTAGAGCAGCTCTGCTGACCTGGTTCTCTGGCTCTAAAGCAGCTCTGCTGACCTGGTTCTCTCCCTCTAAAGCAGCTCTGCTGACCTGGTTTCTCTTGCTCTACAGCAGGTCTGCTGACCTGGTTCTCTGGCTCTAGAGCAGCTCTGCTGACCTAGTTCTTAGGCTACAGAGCAGTTCTGCTGATCTGGTTCTCTGGCTCTACAACAGCTCTGCTGACCTGGTTCTCTGGCTCTAAAGCAGCTCTGTTGACCCAGTTCTCTGGCTCTAAAGCAGTTCTGCTGACATAGTTCTCTGGCTCTAGAGCAGCTCTGCTGACCTGGGTCTCTCCCTCTAGAGCAGCTCTGCTGATCTGGTTCTCTCCCTCTAAAGCAGCTCTACTGACCTGGTTGCTCTGGCTCTACAGCAGCTCTGCTGACCTGGTTCTCTGGCTCTAGAGCAGCTCTGCGGACCTGGTTCTCTGGCTCTAGAGCAGCTCTGCTGACCTGGTTCTCTGGCTCTAAAGCAGCTCTGCTGTCCCGGTTCTATGGCTCTAAAGCAGTTCTGCTGACCTGGTTCTCTGGCTCTAGAGCAGCTCTGCTGACCTGGTTCTCTGGCTCTACAGCAGCTCTGCTGACCTGGTTCTCTGGCTTCAGAGCAGCTCTGCTGACCCGGTTCTTAGGCTCTAGAGCAGCTCTGCTGACCTGGTTCTCTGGCTCTAGAGCAGCTCTGCTGACCTGGTTCTCTGGCTCTAAAGCAGCTCTGCTGACCTGGTTCTCTGGCTCTAGAGCAGCTCTGCTGACCTGGTTCTCTGTCTCTAAAGCAGCTCTGCTGTCCTGGTTCTCTCCCTCTAAATCAGCTCTACTGACCTGGTTCTCTGCCTCTAGGGCTATTCTGCTGACCTGGTTCTCTGGCTCTAAAGCAGCTCTGCTGACCTGGTTTCTCTTGCTCTACAGCAGATCTGCTGACCTGGTTCTCTGGCTCTAGAGCAGCTCTGCTGACCTAGTTCTTAGGCTACAGAGCAGCTCTGCTGATCTGGTTCTCTGGCTCTAAAGCAGCTCTGTTGACCCAGTTCTCTGGCTCTAAAGCAGTTCTGCTGATATAGTTCTTTGGCTCTACAGCAGTTCTGCTGACCTGGTTCTCTGGCTCTAGAGCAGCTCTGCGGACCTGGTTCTCTGGCTCTAGAGCAGCTCTGCTGACCTGGTTCTCTGGCTCTAAAGCAGCTCTGCTGACCCGGTTCTATGGCTCTAAAGCAGTTCTGCTGACCTGGTTCTCTGGGTCTAGAGCAGCTCTGCTGACCTGATTCTCTGGCTCTACAGCAGATCTGCTGACCTGCTTCTCTGGCTCCAGAGCAGCTCTGCTGACCCGGTTCTTAGGCTCTAGAGCAGCTCTGCTGACCTGGTTCTCTGGCTCTAGAGCAGCTCTGCTGACCTGGTTCTCTGGCTCTAAAGCAGCTCTGCTGACCTGGTTCTCTGCCTCTAGAGCAGCTCTGCTGACCTGGTTCTCTGTCTCTAAAGCAGCTCTGCTGTCCTGGTTCTCTTCCTCTAAATCAGCTCTACTGACCTGGTTCTCTGCCTCTAGGGCAATTCTGCTGACCTGGTTCTCTGCCTCTAAAGCAGCTCTGCTGACCTGGTTCTCTGGCTCCAGAGCAGCTCTGCTGACCTGGTTCTATGACTCTAAAGCAGCTCTGCTGTCCTGGTTCTCTCCCTCTAAATCAGTTCTACTCACCTGGTTCTCTGCCTCTAGAGCAGCTCTGCTGACCTGGTTCTCTGACTCTAAAGCAGCTCTGCTGTCCTGGTTCTCTCCCTCTAAAGCAGTTCTGCTGACCTGGTTCTCTTCCTCTAAAGCAGCTCTGCTGACGTGGTTTCTCTGGCTCTACAGCAGCTCTGCTGACCTGGTTCTCGGCCTCTAGAGCAGCTCTGCTGACCTGGGTCTCTGGCTCTAGAGCAGCTCTGCTGACCTGGGTCTCTGGTTCTAGAGCAGCTCTGCTGACCTGCTTCTAAGGCTCTAGAGCAGCTCTGCTGACCTGGTTCTCTGGCTCTACAATGGCTCTGCTGACCTGGTTTCTCTAGCTCTACAGCAGCTCTGCTGACCTGGTTCTCTGAACTCACGATGCACGCACCCGACTTCACGAAAATATATTTAAAAATAATATAAGTTTATTATAAGTACAAATGTATTATTTCTATGAATATCTTAGGTAATTTCTTGCCCTAATATGTATATTAAAGACACATCCATATCATTTTGGAACATACATTTTTTATGCGAGAGTCGCGCACCCAGCGTGCCCCAGCGCGTATATGACGTCACGCGGGACCCACAACCGCGCAAGCATCTCGTACCGTAATGTGCATGTGTCGCGAATGCGCAGGAGCAGGAGTCGCGGACTGGTCGCATACCAATCGCGCACATCACGTAATATTAAATGTATATGATGCAACTGAAAACACGCAGCCGTCGCACACCATAAGCGGATCCTTCACGATTTTTCTAAAATGGCGGCTAGAATGCGCGCACCCACCGTGATGTGCACGCTTTGAGTGTGCGACTCCGAAAAAAAAAAAAAAAGTTTTTTTTAAAGAAAATAATATAAATATATTAAAATAAAAAATGGTAACAAGAAAATTAATCAATATTTCTGTTTGAATGGATTTTTTTTGCAATTTTCAGAAAAATATGTTATTTAATGAATAAAATATTTATAAATAAACAGTTAAAAAACTGTAGAAAATCAGTACAAAAAATAGGTATAACTACTATCACACTTAAAAATTAGCATTTAAAAAACCTTTGAAATTCACTGAAAAAACCATAGGTTTCAGAGACGTTATAGTTAGAAATTAGCATTTAAAAAACCTTAGAAATTCACAGAAAAAACCATAGGTTTCCGAGACGTTATAGTTCGAAATTAGCATTTAAAAAACCTTAGAAATTCACAGAAAAAAACATAGGTTTCAGGGGTGTTATAGTTAGCTGGCCATTTCACTCGTACAAAACCATAGAAATTCCTCCGTTATAGTTAGTTCTGCTAACTATAACTCGCGCGCCCGCAATGCACTGCTGATGAAGTCACACATTGCATCATTCATGACATGGTCAGTGACATCACTGATGACATCACTGATGACATCTCAAATGACATGCCTGATGACATCACTGATGACATCATCCATGTGACAATCTGATACACCTCATCATACACTAGTATAACCTTTCATCACTCACTGTAAAATACAGAGTACCATATTTGAAACCATTGACACATCAATGCCAGTTACTACATACCCACTCACTGATTCCTAAGTCTACACACACAACTACCCATTCAACAACAGAATCATTTATACATGCAGTCACTAATTAATAGAACACTATCAAATGCGCTTATACACATATACAGACATTGACACATCAGCAGTCATCTTAGTTGGTTATGCAGTCATCCTACTCACTCATGAAAAAAATTAATCACACTTTCATTTACTCACTTACACAATTATCCAACAACACCTCATATTCAAACACATAGTAACTCATAGTTAATATGTTAAAAAATCACCATTACAATTATACACTCATTCATATAGTTACCCTCACAATCACTGACTCTTACACATACTTATTTATATACACCACCTCTCACATACAATGCCTTTTATTTTTAGGTCTCGCCTGACCAGCGCTTTAGCGCTGGCTCTGGCGAGACTTATAGTAAGCGCGTTTTGGAAGTGCAAACAGTGGCTTTGCAGGCCTCCAACTACAGTGCATGTGACCCGTCCGGGCGCGCGCACCATTTGGAGTCCTGCAACCACTTGTTTGCTTTCACTATTCATCGCACCATTTGGCAGCCTGCGTGCCCGCCCCCACTCCCCCTCCCACTCCGTCAGCTTCGCTTTCACTATTCATCGCACCATTTGGCAGCCTGCGTGCCCGCCCCCACTCCCCCTCCCACTCCGTCAGCTTCAGTGCGCGCTTGTTTTCATTTGTGAGTAGTTCAGTTGGGGCAGTCTCTTGTCCACACAGCCACGGTCTCTCAGAGGAAGGAAAGATGTGTTCTTTTTGTGACGGTTTCATGTTCCTGGGAGAGACCGAGGTATCTGATGTGGGGGTGGGAAGGTTGCGCATCAAAAAGAGAACCCCATAATGACGGCAGACACCTTTGGCGTTGTCCAAATTTGGAAGCGTTTTCTATCAAATGTAAAATACTTTTTCTTACTCCAGCAGCCCCCGGTCGTCATACGGATTAGCGTTTTCAGATGGCTTTAGGAAGTGCTTGAAACAATTTCAGTGGTCTTGTGTACCAAATCCCATGGTCTGGTGGTACATAAATGGTGCCAACCAACTCCACCCCGTAGCCACATAGGTGCACAGATTGGCCGATAGGCAGGCGTCATGCCAAGGGTGCTGGCAAAATTGTATGGGAGGAAATGAACAGGCCAGCCTTTAATTTTTTGTAATGGGGAGATTAGGGTTAAACTCCGGGATGACGAAATTCTTTAAATAGAAAGGAATCTGGTTACCTATTTAATCCAGGCAGTTCTCTGGGAACCACAGTCCTTCCTGCCTGCGCATCGTGTGCGTGCATGCACCAAGAACTCGCACCCTGCACACCTGGGGCTTACTTAGAGGTTGATTGATATTCCGAAAAAAACGTGACAGATTATCTTTACAAGTGCCGTAAAATATTATCGGGGCCACTTCAATTATGCGGAAGTAGAGGATAAAATTATGTGGCAGGGTTTACAATAATATGCCGACAAGAGAAGGTAAATTATGAGGCGTAATGTGACTTATTTTCTAATGGTGTTACCTCGTTATCTTTTTAATTTTGTACATACTATCTGGGTAACGGTCTCACCTCATCAGTACCAGTCTGACACCCAAAGATAATATAGCAACAGTTAGCAGAAAGGTGAAACCATTGCGCCTTCCTCTCCACTGCGCATCAACAGGTTTTGCTTCAGTTTACTTAATTTTGATCCACGTGAGCTGGATTTTTTGGTGTCAAAATATGCGTTTTGTGGCAACTGGGGCAGATCTGTAATTTTGCGGAACGGCAGTGGTGGCGAAATCACATAATTCCAGTGGCCCCAAATAAGGTGTCAGATATCCATAATGCTTGTTACTGGGTAACCAGCCTGCCAAACTGTAAACAAGGCCCTGGTCTCTATGAAGGGGCTTTATCAGTGGTGATGCGTGGAGTTGATAGGTCAGGCGTGCTGGGCAGGGAGCCCTCATAGCAAGACTCCAAACATTGTTTCCCCAGCTACGAACTGCTAGTGTGTAAGGGAAAACGTAACTGCTGCTGAAAACAGCTGTTCTTGACTGTGCTGGCTTAGTGCACACTTATTCTCAATGGTGCTCCTGTCAGCATAGATATTTGTTCTCTCAGTGGTGCTAGTGTCTTCAGCTTTGTGAGGGTAGCGATAGTGCCCTAGTATATTGAGTACCCGTTCTCAATGGCGATCCTAGCATCACAGCAACCTTTGCGCACTCAGATGTGTTTGCATGGCACTCACTGCTTTGTATGGTGCTAGTGTGTTGCTGATGGGCTCTCTCAATTCTCTGGTGGCAATGTGCTGGGATAGTGTAAATCTGCTCTAAGTGGTGCTCAGTATTGTTATTTTTGCGCTATGTGGTGGCAGTGTGCAGTGGAGTCCAGTGTTGTCAGTATACTTGGGTGGTGGTGGCGTGTGCTGTCGCCTCTATCTTTGTACCCTCTGTGTTGGTGGTGTTATCATGGTGCTCGCTGTGGTGGTAGTCTGCTGGTATGCAGAGCAGCCTTTCTTTTGGCAGGCGCTGCCATTGTGTTTGTTTTGTGCGCTCTGTGGTGGGTGTGTACCAGTATACAACACACCCATTCCCTCTGCTGGTGCGGTCAGTATTTTTGTGCGCTGTGGTGGTAGTGTGGGTGCATAGGTGTTGCTGTGGTTGTAGAACTGCTGTTAGTCCTGCTGGGTTGGACACCACTACCCCACTTTGGCTGGTTTAGCAGCACTACTGACTGTTGTCACTGCCCTCTGTTGGTAGGATGATGTATAAAAGCAGCAACACCTAACCACGTCAGCTGTCTCTGTGCTGCCGATGATGGTCCTGGGCCGCTGGGTGTCGCTGCTGTTTGCGTGATTGGCGATGAAGTCCTAGTTGTTTCATCAACTAAGGTGACCCAGGCAAGCTGCTCAGGCTTTGGTGGGTAGGGGTCAGTCAGAGCACACGCTCTTTGCTCTGGAAAGCAGCATGTGCCACTTACATAAGAAGCTACGGAACACAGTATGCAGCGCCTGTGCTATTCACACATCCAACTGATTTCATTCTGAAAGCTGGTGGTCTGCATTTTTTGTTGGGGAACTATCATCAGCATCAGTTGGCAATCATGGTATGTGTTCTGCAACAGAAAACACACTTGGCAAAACATCATATTAATCCATGGCTATAGGGAGTGGCAGTAGTTGATAGCGTCTTAACCCACGTGCATAGACTCTATTTCCTATAACACATTTGCCCCACTATCACATACTACATTATAAATAACTGTGTATATATTTATTGCTTTTAAAACATAAAAGATCAAAAACAATGCCATTTACAATACCAACCACTTTAAACTTTGCTACTGCGAGACCTATTGCATTGCAAATGCTTGTTTTACTTTGTTGAAGGTGTACACCAACACACAAATAATTACACTCAGTCACCCAAACAACTGTTTCCACATGCACTCTTAAACCTATACACCTAGTCAATCAACCATTCACACATCTATGCATAGAGTTACACTCACCCCATCCAACCACACACAAACAAAGTGTCCCATACAAATACTCACCCAACTAATCAATAACTAATATACACACTCATGTAGTTAGTGACCAACTGATGCAGCATGTTATACAACAACAGAGACAGTGATGCACACATTCACATAGTGTAGTTACTAATCCATGTATTAAGTGAGACACTTTTAATTACTCATTTAAACAGACAGTCAGACAGCTACTAAATCCTCCATCCAGACAGTTATTTATCCACTCAATCTTCAATACAGATTTGTAGATGTATAATACATATTTAAATTTCAAACTAAACCACATTCACTGGATGATGTCATCAGTGATGTCATCAGTGATGTAATTTGAGATGTCATCAGTGATGTCACTGACCATGTCATGAATGATGCAATATGTGACATCATCAGCAGTGCATTGCGGGCGCGCGAGTTATAGTTAGCAGAACTAACTATAACGGAGGAATTTCTATGGTTTTGTACGAGTGAAATGGCCAGCTAACTATAACATCCCTGAAACATATGGTTTTTTCTGTGATTATATATATGCACAAGTTTTACCGTGCTCATGGGTGAATTGTTTCCAATTTGTTCATTTAATTATATAAAAGAATACAATATGAACAATGTCCCTGCGCGTTTCAACCCACCAGGGACGTTGATTACGGAATACAAAGCAATTCTACCGTGTCACCGTTTTAACTCTTTTTTTCTTCAATATTTTTTTTCAAGTGCATATGTGCAATAAAAGTGGAAACAACAGTGAAAATGTTAAAACCAATGCTGTAAAATTAATTATTTGTTAGGCCGTTGTCACTTTGCAAGCAAGCAATTACCAATGTTATTTGACAATGCTAAGTCCATTCCAGTTGCATTCTAGGATCAGTAGTTCATTCTTAATTCATTAATCTTGCTTTTCATTATGTCAATTTCTTTGTATAATAGTCATACTGAGTTACACCTAAAATTAATACCAACATGTATGCCCTCCAGTGGGCTAATTGTCATTTTATTTTCTTGTGATCTGATACCCATCAATTATTTTCATTATGTTACTTTTGATGTTCTTCCAATATAATTGCCTATCATTTCATTAATCTTGTCAGCTTTGGATGTACAAATGACAATAAAGTGCTCAGTGTTTCTGCAAACAATGCAAAATCGAACAAAAAGAACCCTAAAATTATCAGAATCCTAAAATAAATATCAATGTCTATTAGTCGAAGAAGTCATGATTCTTTTTCATTTCATCTAACAATGTATGCATACCTTCTTATCCTGATTCGGAATAATGCAGTGGCAAAACATATGGAGATATATCATCAAAGTGACTGGAAGAAATTGAGATTCTATGCAATTGAGCAAATATAACAAAGTAAATGAGGAGGAGATCGGAAACAAAAGCTACGACAAAGGGAATCGTGCAACACACTGAACTTAAGAACATTAGCACCTAATGGACTGAATCAGGATGAGGAGTTATACATACAATTGCAGATGAAATGAAAAATAATCAGGACTTCTTCGAGTAATAGACTTTGATAATGGACAGATGATGGATTGCTGAAACTTTTCTACCACTCACCCCCAGTCAAGAGATCTCGGTTTACTCCATTGTTCTTTTGCTCACTATGCCAGCCCAGTTTGGACCCAGCCATATGTAAATCAGTCTTGACCCAGTTCCTCATGGGAGCAGTATAGTCCAAACTGCCAAGCTAGGTCCTCTGTGAACAGGAAACAAGCATCCTGGGACCGGTTTTGGGGTTCACCCCTCATCAGCCGGACTACCTTGCATCAAGTGGCATAGCGAGCAAGGGACCAATGTCTAGGCATAACCTTAGCCACTTAGGGCAAACACAGCAAAAACAACATGGTGATGGACGGAGTGCTGAAACTTTTCAACCTCTCACCCTTATCAAGAGATCTGGGTTTAATTCATCGTTATTTTGCTCACTATGCCCCCCCAGCTTGGACCCAGCCACATGCAAATCAGTCTTGTCCCTGCTCCATATGGGAACAATCCAGTCTGAAGTGCCAGGCCAGCCCCTCCCTGGACCGAAACAAGCATCCTGGGACAGGGTTTGAATTATCACCCCTTATCAGCCAGGTTAGCTTGAATCCAGCAGCAGAGTGAGCAACGAACCCACGCCTGGGCATACCCTTGGCCACTTAGGGCGAACATAGCAAATACACAAGATGATGGATGGAGTGCTGACTTTTTTCAACCACTCATCCCACTCAAGAGTTCTAGGTTTAATCCATTATTCTTTTGCTCACTATGCCACCACAATTTGGACCCAGCCATATACAAATTAGTCTTGACACTGCTCCTCATGCGAACAATTCAGTCCGAACTACCAGGCCAGGTCCTCCCTGGACTGAAACTAAGCATCCTGGGACAGGTTTTGGGGTTTAAGTCTCAGCAAAAAATGCCTTTATGCCACAAGGAGGGCAGAAGCATTTGATGCTGGCACCCAGTCCTGGGAAGATCAAAATGTAAGTTTATTGCTGGAGCTCAAAGGCTTCCTGGAAGGACTGCTGTTAGGTCAAATGTCCTTTGCACAGTAGATATTTGCCATTAGGTCAAACAGACTAGGAATTTCAAGAGGTTATCGATAGTCTCTTGAAGTCCCTAATTGAACCTTCTGTATTATAGGTGACTAACTTCGGTAAACTCTTTCAGCCTCATGCATCAAGCCAAAATCCAGTCGGTAAAATACAGATTCGCTAATAGCTCCCGGTATTGAGTTAAAAATACCCAATCCCAATGCATCAACCCAAAAGCAAAAATCGCTATTTAAGGAATCCTTAAATAGCGATTCCTTAAATAGCGATAGCATTTAAGGAATCCCAAATTGAGATTCCTTAATTTAAGGAATCTCTATTTGGGATTCCTTAAATGCAGTGCATGAAAGTAAAAAAATTAGCTAATTCGCTAATAGGGGGAGCAAATTACCATGAAGATGAACTGCATGGTAATTTGCTAAAAGTTTGAAAAATGCACTTTTGTGCATTTTTCAAAGTTTCATGTTGCGCACACACATGCCCTTAGAGCATGTGTGTGTGCAACATATGTGCACATATCAATTTCAGGGGTGCAATAGGGTGTCATTTTGACACCCTTGCACCCCTGAAATTGCATGAGCAATTTGCGAGAACCTACTGGTACTCGCTATTTGCTCATGCAATCTCCAATTCATTCCTATGGGCCTGGAGGCCCATAGGAATGATTGGGATGGCATTCCTTAATTGCTACTCGCAATTTGCTAGTAGCAATTAAGGAAAGTTAAGGAATCGCTATTTGAATAGCGATTCCTACATGCATAGCCTTTTGCTATTCCTTATTAGCGATTCCTTATTTTTCGCTAATAAGGAATCGCAAATGCCAATGTTGATGCATATGCCCCTTTATCGTTTACACAAATGCCCTTTACAACAGTGGAACAACAGGGAAAAAGAGAATCCAGTAGCTCTCATAATACAACAGTGGAACAGCATGGAAAAAGAGAATCCAGTAGCTCTCATAATACTTTATGTCCTACCTAGGAAGCAGAGATGAGTAGCAACCAAGAAATAATCTTATGCCACAATTGTAGCTGTATTCAGGCCCTATGCCTACTCATTTTGGACAACCTTTGATGGAGCCTTGGCCAGCTTACACAGTAATACTTAGTCAGCGATCTTTTTGTGTGACAGGAGAAGTAAGGGAAACACTTTCTTTCAATCTCCAAATACAATGTAGCCAATTTGGTCACACAAATAACTCAGTTTGATACCAAGTCTCAAGTTAGTAAATTTATTCCAAGTGCAGACTCAAAAACAGATTAAAATAGACTAGTCTGCGCATTATCGCATAGAAATACTATACAATTTACCCTATATAAAAAGAAGAAAATGGCCAACTAGATTACAGCTATATAAGTAAAAAGGAAACAACATTTTACATTAGGTTGCATCAGTTTGTCATTAAAAGGTAGCATATATCCTGTATCTGTCCCTACACAATCCTTAAGTGACAACCCTAGACTAAAACAGGGATTAAAGGTAAGGTGAAAAATAGAAAGGTGTCAGCTATTGGAGCCCTCCATAGACGAAACTCCAATATGGGTCAAGTTGCATCAAGCCACACTAACCAAAAGCAGAGGTGTGTACCTCAAGGGTTCCTAATTCTGAATACTAGCTATCCCTCACTAGGTTGCATCATAACATCAGTTACATCCAAAGGACATTCCACAAACTGTAAATTTACATACTATCAGCACAAATTGGCTACTTTACACCATCTTACCGTTCCCATAAACCATTACTTCATACATCCTTGGTCTCACCTCCTTCTCCCATTAAAACTATCCTCCCATCTTGTTATCATATGTCCTTCGCACCAGTTGCCGCTTCACATACCTTCCTATCTACTAAGAGCAAAGACTCTTTCTTTCACTAACGAAGTATTGTCCACTTCGCTTGCAGTGGGAATACAAAATACATGCAACATTTCTACTTCAAGAATTATAATACAAATTCAAATGTGAGCTTAAATCCGAATGCTTCTCAGGCCCACAAGTTAAGCTAGTAACATGATTGTTCTTAGGTAAACACCTCATTATACCAATTATCCTTTAACATATCAGCAAACATTCCTCATGAAATATTAATATGTAAGCCCACTCCACAGAGTCAGTTATACTGACAATATTGGACACCCTTCGGGAGAAGCCAGATAGAGGCTCTCCGCAGGCCCTGGTGCTGCTGGACCTTTCCACTGCATTTGACATGGTCAACCTTGAATGGATCCGTTCCTTTCTAAAAAAACGATTTCAGGCGGTCCGCCTAGGTCAGTTTACAACCCCCAAGATGAGAACTACATGTGGTGTTCCTCAGGGCTCCTCACTTTCCCCTCACTTGTTCAACTTATACCTTCTCCCTCTGATCCACGCCCTGAAAGAAAGGAAAGTTCACAATTTTAATTATGCGGAAGATTTCCAACTGGCGTTCTCCATCAGTAACTCTCCTACATCCATCCATGAATTCCAGACTACGATGCTGTTCATTCGCGACTGGAAGAACAGCAACCATCTGAATTTAAATCCAGATAAGACGGAAGTGATTTTAACATGAGGTCCTTTAAACCCTTGGAGTCCCCGATTCTGGCCTAAAGAGCTGGGACAGCCCCCGTCCCCCTCAATAGCTGCCAAAACACTGGGGGTCATAATTAATAATGACCTCACAATGATAACTCAAACAGGATCTGTAATCTCAACGTGCTTTTTCAAGCAGAGAAAAATAAGGAAAATGAGTAGGTTCCTTACACAGGAGGCAAAAATACAGGCAGTCCTTGCTATGGTGATATCCCATATAGATTACGCCAATTCTCTATACTTCGGCATTCCCGCTTATCTCACCCACCGTCTCCAACTGGTACAGAATCAGCGAGCTAGACTGATTCTTCAGGAAAACAGGCGTCAACATGTCACTCCCCTTCTGAGGAAGCTGCACTGGTTCCCCATAACTCAGAGATGCGCCTTTAAGGTAGGATGCATTATCTTTAAGTCCCTGAATGGTAGAAACCCCAAATTAATTGACAGTCTTATTGAAAGATACACTCTGACCCGCAACCTGCGATCTGCCCATATGCATTTCCTGACTATACCTTCCTTCAAACTGAAACGTTTTGGTGAAACAAGGTTTGCCATACTAGGCCCAGATACTGGAACTCCCTGCCTCTAGAAATCAGATCCTGCACAAACCTCATGAGTTTTCGAAGACTCCTAAAGACGTGGCTATTTAGACAGGCATACAAGTAACATCTCAACCCTTAGAGTAGCGCCATGAAACCAATCTGGTGTACGTGCGCATTACAAATAAAGTATAACATAACATAACATATGCACCACAGTTCTATCAGTTACATCTCTATACACACACATAACTTTCATTAGTTTGCAACAATATTTTTAATCTGCAATACCTCCACTGTCATTTATAACATTAGTCACATGGAATATATGTGAGTGCGAACTACATATGATTATAATGCACTCCTAACACATCTCTCGGGTGAAGTCATTTTTACATTACTCCACCTTCACTGTCAGAAAAAAAGAAAAGCTCTTGCAATTGCCGATAGTTGCTGCAGTGCTCTATTTCTTTGCAACTGAATTGCCTGATTGGATATCTCAAGTGTTGACACCATCTGATGATCGAGTCCCTCAGATAAGAATAGTCTCTGGCATGTGTGATTCCGCGAGGGCAAGCTTTAGGGCTAAATGTCCCTAGAACAGTAGCCATTTGCCACCCTGGTCCTAATTTTCAAATTCTGTCCAGTCCAGTATTTTTTCTTGAGCAGTTGGCTTGTGTATTTTGGATGTTGCTTACCAGCACAGTACTAGAACCTTTTGGGTGACATCCTGTAAGGTAGTCCTCCTTTTACAATGGGTACTTTTATCCTAAATTACAAACCTCCCACTTTGACCTCACAAAATATTTCTCTAGTGCATTTAAGATTACAGTTCTAATTGAACCTATAGTTCAGTGCACTAGAACCTTAATTACTATGTTGAAAGGTTAAGATCTGTGGTCACAGTTTAACATTCTGAAGTTGCACAATCACACTGGATATATAATGGAGTAGTGCCTAATTTGTGCTAGCGGTTGCAGGCAGTGACACCGGCACTTTTTGGTGACCGACTATTAGATATGTTTTATCATCAGACTTTGACACAGACCAAGTCACTTCAAAGCAGATAAGGGAGAAAGAAGGATGAAGAGGAAGATAGGAACAGAGTAACTAAAGAAGAATACCAGAAAGAACAACGTGAGGGAGCTAGAGAAACAGATATGAAGTGTAGGCTGGTGGAAGAAAAAGCCATAACATGAAATTAAGACTGGATATGAGTCAACCTTGGTATACAACTGCTAAAACCAACGTTGGACACTTGCACCTTTGCAAATAAAGCACTGCAAGAATGATATGATAGTGTTAGAACAGAAGAGGGAGCCTGAGTGTCCCCAGAAAATATAGAGCATTACATGTAACCAATCTAAATCTAAAGTGAAATACTAGGATTTTGCACAGAAGCAAGCATATTTCTTGAATATGAGGAGTGTTAATGTGCCTGGACAACAAGATGTGGTAGGAGTGTGCTAGAAGTTTTCCCAGTGAATACTTACTTTAAGAAGCATGCACAGTCTATGACTAACTAAAGGAATTTGTGAACCGAATGCGGTGGGCAGAATTACACTCAGTGGTTTATTTTAAAATATTTTGACAAAGGGCAGCACAGCAAGCCTCCCTTCTGTGCTGCGGTGGGTCAAAATGAAAGGGCAGGAATGTACTGTATCTACAAGACACAGCTTATTCCTGTCCCCCCTGCGCGGGCGAACAAACAGCAGCCGTGCACCAGCTCAGACACCCTTGCGTAATTTTGCAAGGGTGTCTGTGTTGTGGGGATGATGGTTTTGTGCAGGAAGGGACACTGAAGTAAGGAAACGGGAACGTTTCGTAGCTTGTAAGTATTTCCAAGTTTAATGTAATGATACACCCACAACCAGACGCCTCCGCCGCATACCAAGATCGCTGACAACTGACCACATCAGAATCCTGGCACACAACGTTCAGCGCTGGATCATGGAACAATGCTCAAATAATAACATGCACGAGCCTAACACTTCCGACACGAGGATGCCGGTCAGCGTCACATAACAACTTCTCCCTCCCCACAAGGAACTAAACAGAAAGAATAACCTAACGAAAAGTACAAAATTTATTATAACACAAAAGCATGTACCTTATAAAAACAAAAGTTCATAACAACAATAAATCATGACATCATGACAAAACATAGTCACTTAATTTCGTGGGCAATCTCCTACAACGAACTCCCAATTCTGATGAAGAAGAACAAGCATCCGAGTTGGAAACGACAGTGCGAGTACTTGCACAAGGTTCCAAACTGGGATGCGTAATGGGAAACGGAGTAGAAGATTTTCCAACACTGGAAGGTAATTCATTTAATAAATGAACCCAGTCAGAATCCTCTAATTCTTGACTGGAAAACTTAAGTAAAGAATCAGCCTGAGAATTAGAGAGATGAACCAGCGATCTTTTACTCCCCCACCCTTTATGGCCAAGCAAGGCTGATGACTTACTGACACCCGTGACCTGCACTGGAAGAGAAAATCTTGAAGTCCCCTTAGGCACTTTTGTGGGATTCTTAATAAGAACCCAGCTACCAACCTCCAAGTGTGAAGACTTGAACACTTTACCTTTATCATGAGTACTCTTCATGAGATTCTGTTTTTGAGCAACTCTGGAAGCTACCTCACCGTTGCAAGGCAAATTTTTGTCATGTTTGTTAACCAACCACTTTGAAAATAAATTAGTATGAGCAGTTCTACCTCTTAAAAGTGAAAATGGTGACACCCCAATGGTACAATGAGATGAGATGTTATAAGCCCACAATTTTGCTTCAAGAAAGTCTTGAACATCCTGTTGTGAGGATAGAGCTGTCTGAATGGCATCTTTAACTAATCTATTCGCTCTTTCAACCAAACCATTTGACGTTGGTGAGTAAAGAGCAACCTTAAAATGTGTAATGTCACAATCAGTAAGAAAAGAACTGAATTTCTCAGAAATAAAATGAGTGCCATTATCAGAAACTAAAACAGAAGGCGAACCTTCAAGAGAATCACTTTCTTCAAAAACTTTACGGCATTAAGAGAACTTGGTGAATCACAAAACATGTGATAAATCCACTTAGAATGGTAGTCAATCAACAAAATGATATACTTTAGATCATGTTGCAAACAGTCATATGGGCCAGAAAAGTCCAAGCCAACCTTATCCCAAGGTTTCGTAGGATAAGGGTCAGGATGCAGTGGAGTGCTCATAACTTTCCATTTCTTGTCTGATAATAAACGCTCCGGGCATGAATCAATAACATGTTTAACCTGTAATTCTAAGGATGGCCACCAATAGTATAACTTGATGAGTTGAGAAGTTTTCGAAATACCTAAATGACCTTTGTGAGCAAATTTGATAATGTCACTCCTAAGTTTGGCAGGAGGAACAAACCAATCATGTCTCATGATTAAGTTGTTGACTAAAGATAACTCAGATGCCACCATGGCGAAAGCTTTCAACTCATTTGAAAGTTTTCTATTTTCTGGCCAACCTTTAACAATGTACTCAGAAACAAGTTTAAGAGTGTCGTCTTTATGCTGTGCATCTAGCCAAGCTTCTTCAGTAATATTTGGACAAGAATATACAGCATCAAGAGTGGCAATAATACATCCCGTATCCTCTGAATTCTCAACCTCTGATGAATCATGAAAAGCCATGCGAGACAGGCAATCTGCCCTAAAGTTGTTCCCCCCAGAAATATGTTTAATGGAGAAATGAAATTCCTGCAATTTAGACAACAATCTAACCAACCTTGCCGATCCTCGTCGCCAAATGAAGTAAGGAAACGGGAACGTTTCGTAGCTTGTAAGTATTTCCAAGTTTAATGTAATGATACACCCACAACCAGACGCCTCCGCCGCATACCAGGATCGCTGACAACTGACCACATCAGAATCCTGGCACACAACGTTCAGCGCTGGATCATGGAACAATGCTCAAATAATAACATGCACGAGCTTAACACTTCCGACACGAGGATGCCGGTCAGCGTCACATAACAACTACCCTACTACACAAAAGCAATCATTAAAGGCATTTGCCATTTTCTATGAGTGCTGCACAATGCAGCACGCCTGAAATGAGGGAAAAAAGGAAAAATAAAGGTTTTTTTCTTGTTGCGCCTCCTTACGCCTCTGGGGAGGGGTAGAATTCTGACGCATTCCCAGGTTTACAAAATGTTGTAAATATGGGAATGTGTCAAGTTCCATGGATGTTGCGCGGGAACACCCACAGCAACACCCATGGAATGCGCCTGCCACGCGGAGTTATGTGTGAAAGGTAAACATATTTACAAGGTCATTAAAAGTCACGCAAGTTTACTTTACATGGCCTTGTAAATATGGTGAAGCCCATTGCACTGCCGGTGCATCAATAAAAGTGAGGCACCGGCGGTGCAATGGGCTCATAAATTGGCCCCTATTTGAGTACATCAATCAAGTGTGCTAGTTAATTATTGCTGGAAGAACTGTGTGCTCAGTATATGAAAAAGACTCAAGAGTGTTTAGTAGATAGAGGCTTATGAAGTAAGGAAGATGCTAATCAAAATTTAGGACCCAATTCACGTAACAAATAGTAAGTCTGTACCAAAAGTAGCCCATCTACCTATGGGTGCATATTTACTACTTTTTGTTGCTCCCGTAATTTCCCAGTAGTATTCCTGGAAAGAACCACCAAGCACAGGTTTCTGGCCATATTGCCGAGAATGTCATATGATATGTCCCATAGGTAGCTTTTTCCCATATGCGGAATTCTGCATAGTGTTCAATTCCACATAGGGGAAATGGGATCTCTTGTGTGTATGCACATTTTTTCCCTGCAGGGAAACATTTGTGGAGAATGGTTTTCCCCTGCACCTCAAACAAATCTAAGAGTGATCTGCTCCCCTTCACATCTTGGAAGGACAGTTACTCAAATCCTTGTGTAGAACAAATCAGTAACAGTTTGCAGGTTGGGATGGGGTCAGAGAGTCACTTAGGAATGGCCACAAACATACATTTTTATGGGAGTTCCCAAACTTTCAAAACAAACAATGCTTTGGAATGCCCACTTCCCATCCCTTGAGTAGGAATTAACAGTGCAGATTTCTTTGTCTGAACATATGCAGGAGAAATACGCAGAAATAATTCTATTTATGCCCCCCATAAATTCCAAGCATTGTAAATGGAGGTATGTTCAGCCATGAACTCATTTTTATGGCCGGGAATACCTCAGTGAATAGAGCCCATGGTATTTTCAATGTACTTAACAGTACTCTCAGAACAACAAAAGATTATGTGATCCTACTGAGAGCTGAACCTTTGACAATGCATTAATTAGTCCACAGAGCTGAGCTGCTGATACATGATCCAATTTCACACCACTTAAATTGCTGGATCTCCCCACATATGGAATGCTGTTCAGCATGATGATCTCCTTAAATGTTCACTTTGAAAGGTATGGGGTAATGATCGAGCTTCAATAACAATTAAAAGCAACAACAATGTGTTTGGTTAAGGGAAAAACTTTGCTCTTTCAAACTACTTTAAAATTTTCAAAAGAAATTTTTTATTTCGTAATGCGATTAAATGGATACTGTTAGAAATTGGATTTCTGGTTGGCAGAGATATGCACCCTGTCCAAGCAGGAACCACAGTCCAAGTCAGGGTAAGTAACACCTTAAATGAACCTGTGCTCCCCCTCTGGTAGCTTGGCACAGAGCAGTCAGGCTTAACATGAGGCAATATGTAAAGTATTTGTGCAAAACTTCAAACAGTACCACAGTGAAAACACCACAGAAGAGACTCTGCACCAATTTAGAAAACAAGATAATGATTTAATAAATAAAACAAGACCAAAACGACAAAGATCCAATGAGTAGATTTCGAGTTATGGAGTTTTAAAGATTACATTTGAAAAAATTGCGCTCAAAACCAAGAAGCACCTATGTGGTTTTCTGGTTGTGATGGACTGGGGTAAAGTCTAGAGTACAGGCCAACTGCAATGGAGCACAGGAAAGATACAGGAGCCACGCATAGCCAGCTGAACATAAGTAACTTGATCTTGGTCACAACAGCTATACGAGTGGTGCAGCCGAGCTATGCATCGTGTTGATCCAGCGGTTTAGGAGATGGGTCAATTTTCTCCACCCACGATGGGGATGCGCTGGTTCCAAAGATGAAGTGCCTGGTCAAAGATGATCCTGGTTTCTCCACGCAGACAAAGAAATGAGTTGATCGCCTCTCACTGCAGCAATGAGGTGGTTCTGATGCGTTGGTTCTGATGACAATCTGCTGCTTACAAGTGCAATGCATCCCATGGCATCTGGGGACCAGTTTTGGGGTATCACCCCTCATCAGCGAGGCTAGCTTGAATCCAGTGGTGCAGTGAGCAAAGGACGCATGTCTGGGCTTACCCTACCACTTAGGACGCACATAGCAACATCATAAAATAAAATGACGGAGTGTTGAAACTTTTCAAACACTCACCCCCAGTCACAGATCTGAGTTCAATCCATCGGTATTTTACGCGCCAATCATTCTAGTTTGAACCCAGCCATATGCAAATCAGTCTGGACCCTGTTACCCATGGGAATAGTCAAGCCAGGTTCTCCCTGGACTGGAAACAAGTTATCCTGGGACCGGTTTTGGGTATCACCGCTCATCAGCCAGGCTAGCTTGAATCCAGTGGCATAGCAAGCAAGGGGCCCACGTCTGGGGATTCCCTTAGCCACTTAGTGCACACATAGCAATGTCACAAAATAAAATGATGGACGATGAGTTAAAATTTTTAAACACTCAACTGCAGTCACAGATCTGAGTTTAATCTATTGTTATTTTTCTCATCACATCATCCCAGTTTGGACCCAGCCATATGCAAATAAGCCTTGACCTTGGGCCCAATGGGAACAGTCCAGCCCAAGCTGCCAAGCCAGGTACTCCCTGGACCGGAAACAAGCACCCTGGGACCAGTTTCCGGGTATCACCCCTTATCAGCCAGGCAAGCTTGAATTCAGTGGTGCAGTGATCATGGGATCCACATCTGGGCAAACCCTGAACTACTTAGGTTGTCGTCTGTGGCCTGCATGGCCCATTTTTGTTTTCTCTACATGAGCCTAATTTTGCACATTGTAGGAGCATTTCTTTTGATCACATTACTATATAGACATGCTCGCCTTTGTGCCACATTGTATTTTCACACAGAATCTGAAAATGTTTTTGTTTTCTGTTCTTCTCCGGGGACTTAGTCTAAATACCACAGACAGGTCAAACAACTATGCCCCTTGTTATTCGCTCTGGTCAGGCACTAGCACCTAGACATACCACAAGAAATCAGCTGCTGTTTGTGAGCAAACATGTCTTGTCATATAACTGAAGACAGGAGTTCAAAAAACACACACTGAGTAAAGGTCCTTAAGCAAGATTACTGTGTCAGCTGATATGTAAAACATCCATCTATGTATGCTGAGGCATGGTGCCCGCCACTGACCCCTGAGATCTCTGATATATAATAATTTAGCTTCAGTAGGAGGGGGGGTGTTAGGCTAATCTGTTTTATAAAATGACAGGGCTTTTTTGTGGTATACGGTTTGTTAAGCAAGCTGACTATATTTTTTATATGAATTTGTTTTCTAATTGTGGTGCAATTACTGCAACTTAGAGCACGATGGTTTAAATAAATATTATAGTTTTCCTTTGTGTCTCTTGTTTGTCTTATTAGGGACAGGTACGAGTGAGAGAGTGGAAGATTGTGTCCTTTTACTGTGACCCCTGAATGGGTCGACAGTGTTGTCTTCTGGGTTGTCAAGTCACTTGTTTCTTTTCAGGCACTATAGCTAGTCAGACTTGGGTGGTATGGTGACTCAGTCCCTAAATGCTGATGTTATATGGTCCCAAGCATAGTTTTGTTCCTGAGTAGAATGCCTGCAACAAGGGCACAATTAGCACCATCACAAAAAATGGACAGAGTGTTGAAACTTTTCAAACACTCACCCCAAGTCACAGACCTGGATTTAATCCATCGTTATTTTGCTCGCCTTGTCCCCCAGTTTGGGCCCAGCCATATGCAAAACAGTCTTGACCCCATTGATCCAGTACAAAAAACCCTACACAAAAAGGGAGAGTGTGGGTAGGGGGGGTCCGAGGGATAGGTTTAGAGACCAACTACAGTATAAATCCCCAGTCAACAAACATCATACCAAAAAATACTGTGGGTCTAAAAGTTCTGTGTGAAAACCTGATATATTCTATTGAGTGAAAACCATCTGGGGTATACCCAAAAAGGTTGAGTTCTCATCACCCACCAAGGTGGCTATTCATCATCTGGGAACTCTGAACTGAACCATAACAACCAACCACTTAGGTGATTATGGTGGTTATATGGTAGTCCCAGTCGTGGGTGCCAAAGATAGGGTGATGGTTTGCAGTGCCAAGAATATAAAAGGAAAAAGTGCTATTAAAAATGGCTATCAAAACACAAACAATTTTATTCTGGTGCTGTCTTGATGCCACTTTAAAAACAGTGCGTGGACAGCTTAACAAATAACTGTCAGAGTGTCGGTCTACATGTTTCGGCTATTGGACTAGGGAGTCCAAGCTCTCATCAGGACCAAATGCGCTACTGCAAAAACGTGTGAAAAAGGAAACTTATGTGAACTAATGATTGGGATGAGTTCCCAATACGACCTGATTGTTCTAGTACGTTTCCCTGGAGTTTTTGAGGGAAAGGAACCTGGTTACAATGGAGAAAAGAAAATCTACTCATTTCTGAACAATATCAATATTAAACACAGAACACGGCTAGATATGATGTACTAGCGGCCATTCACACAATACTAGTAGATGTATTGTTTAAACAAAATGATAGTCATATCAATAAACTGCCCACTTCCCATCCCTTGAGTAGGAATTAACAGTGCAGATTTCTTTGTCTGAACATATGCAGGAGAAATACGCAGAAATAATTCTATTTATGCCCCCCATAAATTCCAAGCATTGTAAATGGAGGTATGTTCAGCCATGAACTCATTTTTATGGCCGGGAATACCTCAGTGAATAGAGCCCATGGTATTTTCAATGTACTTAACAGTACTCTCAGAACAACAAAAGATTATGTGATCCTACTGAGAGCTGAACCTTTGACAATGCATTAATTAGTCCACAGAGCTGAGCTGCTGATACATGATCCAATTTCACACCACTTAAATTGCTGGATCTGCCCACATATGGAATGCTGTTCAGCATGATGATCTCCTTAAATGTTCACTTTGAAAGATATGGGGTAATGCTCGAGCTTCAATAACAATTAAAAGCAACAACAATGTGTTTGGTTAAGGGAAAAACTTTGCTCTTTCAAACTACTTTAAAATTTTCAAAAGAAATTTTTTATTTCGTAATGCGATTAAATGGATACTGTTAGAAATTGGGTTTCTGGTTGGCAGAGATATGCACCCTGTCCAAGCAGGAACCACAGTCCAAGTCAGGGTAAGTAACACCTTAAATGAACCTGTGCTCCCCCTCTGGTAGCTTGGCACAGAGCAGTCAGGCTTAACATGAGGCAATATGTAAAGTATTTGTGCAAAACTTCAAACAGTACCACAGTGAAAACACCACAGAAGAGACTCTGCACCAATTTAGAAAACAAGATAATGATTTAATAAATAAAACAAGACCAAAACGACAAAGATCCAATGAGTAGATTTCGAGTTATGGAGTTTTAAAGATTACATTTGAAAAAATTGCGCTCAAAACCAAGAAGCACCTATGTGGTTTTCTGGTTGTGATGGACTGGGGCAAAGTCTAGAGTACAGGCCAACTGCAATGGAGCACAGGAAAGATACAGGAGCCACGCATAGCCAGCTGAACATAAGTAACTTGATCTTGGTCACAACAGCTATACGAGTGGTGCAGCCGAGCTATGCATCGTGTTGATCCAGCGGTTTAGGAGATGGGTCAATTTTCTCCACCCACGATGGGGATGCGCTGGTTCCAAAGATGAAGTGCCTGGTCAAAGATGATCCTGGTTTCTCCACGCAGACAAAGAAATGAGTTGATCGCCTCTCACTGCAGCAATGAGGTGGTTCTGATGCGTTGGTTCTGATGACAATCTGCTGCTTACAAGTGCAATGCATCCCATGGCATCTGGGGACCAGTTTTGGGGTATCACCCCTCATCAGCGAGGCTAGCTTGAATCCAGTGGTGCAGTGAGCAAAGGACGCATGTCTGGGCTTACCCTACCACTTAGGACGCACATAGCAACATCATAAAATAAAATGACGGAGTGTTGAAACTTTTCAAACACTCACCCCCAGTCACAGATCTGAGTTCAATCCATCGGTATTTTACACGCCAATCATTCTAGTTTGAACCCAGCCATATGCAAATCAGTCTGGACCCTGTTACCCATGGGAATAGTCAAGCCAGGTTCTCCCTGGACTGGAAACAAGTTATCCTGGGACCGGTTTTGGGTATCACCGCTCATCAGCCAGGCTAGCTTGAATCCAGTGGCATAGCAAGCAAGGGGCCCATGTCTGGGGATTCCCTTAGCCACTTAGTGCACACATAGCAATGTCACAAAATAAAATGATGGACGATGAGTTAAAATTTTTAAACACTCAACTGCAGTCACAGATCTGGGTTTAATCTATTGTTATTTTTCTCATCACATCATCCCAGTTTGGACCCAGCCATATGCAAATAAGCCTTGACCTTGGGCCCAATGGGAACAGTCCAGCCCAAGCTGCCAAGCCAGGTACTCCCTGGACCGGAAACAAGCACCCTGGGACCAGTTTCCGGGTATCACCCCTTATCAGCCAGGCAAGCTTGAATTCAGTGGTGCAGTGATCATGGGATCCACATCTGGGCAAACCCTGAACTACTTAGGTTGTCGTCTGTGGCCTGCATGGCCCATTTTTGTTTTCTCTACATGAGCCTAATTTTGCACATTGTAGGAGCATTTCTTTTGATCACATTACTATATAGACATGCTCGCCTTTGTGCCACATTGTATTTTCACACAGAATCTGAAAATGTTTTTGTTTTCTGTTCTTCTCCGGGGACTTAGTCTAAATACCACAGACAGGTCAAACAACTATGCCCCTTGTTATTCGCTCTGGTCAGGCACTAGCACCTAGACATACCACAAGAAATCAGCTGCTGTTTGTGAGCAAACATGTCTTGTCATATAACTGAAGACAGGAGTTCAAAAAACACACACTGAGTAAAGGTCCTTAAGCAAGATTACTGTGTCAGCTGATATGTAAAACATCCATCTATGTATGCTGAGGCATGGTGCCCGCCACTGACCCCTGAGATCTCTGATATATAATAATTTAGCTTCAGTAGGAGGGGGGGTGTTAGGCTAATCGGTTTTATAAAATGACAGGGCTTTTTTGTGGTATACGGTTTGTTAAGCAAGCTGACTATATTTTTTATATGAATTTGTTTTCTAATTGTGGTGCAATTACTGCAACTTAGAGCACGATGGTTTAAATAAATATTATAGTTTTCCTTTGTGTCTCTTGTTTGTCTTATTAGGGACAGGTACGAGTGAGAGAGTGGAAGATTGTGTCCTTTTACTGTGACCCCTGAATGGGTCGACAGTGTTGTCTTCTGGGTTGTCAAGTCACTTGTTTCTTTTCAGGCACTATAGCTAGTCAGACTTGGGTGGTATGGTGACTCAGTCCCTAAATGCTGATGTTATATGGTCCCAAGCATAGTTTTGTTCCTGAGTAGAATGCCTGCAACAAGGGCACAATTAGCACCATCACAAAAAATGGACAGAGTGTTGAAACTTTTCAAACACTCACCCCAAGTCACAGACCTGGATTTAATCCATCGTTATTTTGCTCGCCTTGTCCCCCAGTTTGGGCCCAGCCATATGCAAAACAGTCTTGACCCCATTGATCCAGTACAAAAAACCCTACACAAAAAGGGAGAGTGTGGGTAGGGGGGGTCCGAGGGATAGGTTTAGAGACCAACTACAGTATAAATCCCCAGTCAACAAACATCATACCAAAAAATACTGTGGGTCTAAAAGTTCTGTGTGAAAACCTGATATATTCTATTGAGTGAAAACCATCTGGGGTATACCCAAAAAGGTTGAGTTCTCATCACCCACCAAGGTGGCTATTCATCATCTGGGAACTCTGAACTGAACCATAACAACCAACCACTTAGGTGATTATGGTGGTTATATGGTAGTCCCAGTCGTGGGTGCCAAAGATAGGGTGATGGTTTGCAGTGCCAAGAATATAAAAGGAAAAAGTGCTATTAAAAATGGCTATCAAAACACAAACAATTTTATTCTGGTGCTGTCTTGATGCCACTTTAAAAACAGTGCGTGGACAGCTTAACAAATAACTGTCAGAGTGTCGGTCTACATGTTTCGGCTATTGGACTAGGGAGTCCAAGCTCTCATCAGGACCAAATGCGCTACTGCAAAAACGTGTGAAAAAGGAAACTTATGTGAACTAATGATTGGGATGAGTTCCCAATACGACCTGATTGTTCTAGTACGTTTCCCTGGAGTTTTTGAGGGAAAGGAACCTGGTTACAATGGAGAAAAGAAAATCTACTCATTTCTGAACAATATCAATATTAAACACAGAACACGGCTAGATATGATGTACTAGCGGCCATTCACACAATACTAGTAGATGTATTGTTTAAACAAAATGATAGTCATATCAATAAACTGCTTAAGCACTTACCCGTCAGTTTTCGGGTATGTACCTCGCCTCGCCTGGCATCCGCTCAGGACAGGAGGCACCGCTCTATGAAGAAGAGAGTATCAAAAAGTAAAATAGCCCCTAGGTAGTTTATCCTGTTTAGTTAAAGTGGGGGAGGGAGAAAAAACTTCCACATAGTGTCGTTTGAAAATGCAATTATGAAAGCATGGCAGAATCAAGCAATCTAGAGAAGTCTAATAAGACGATAAAGAAATATACATGTGTGTGTGTGCTGACGTATTTAAAAGTACACTTAGCCTCTTGCAGAAGATTGAGAGCGGGTCTATAATGCAAAAAGAGGTATTGTAAATCCGCGTTCAGCCCCAGATTAGTGCAACCATAGTGCTCGATCATTCAGAAGAGCTAAGGTGGAAGAGGCTCAAGCTATGTCTACATAGGAGTGAAGGAGCGTGGAGTGTAGCGTGTAGGACTCGCGCCTAACCAGCAGCTCGTCTATATAGAATAAATGAAATTTGAACATCAAAAATAGAGTATCAAAAATAGAGTATAGGACTCACCTCTCCGTCGGTACCCCGCTCTAGCAACTGAGCTGGAAGGGGAGGTGGCGGACCGACCGGGGGAGTCTCCTTATAAGCACCAATGAGCGTCCAGCATTGTCAGTTTCTACGGAACGCTCAAAGGTACGAAATAGTTCGTATGCTGTTTCCTCATTGGGAAGCTTGGGTAATGTAGTTGTTTGTGTGGTTACTGTATTCAACAGAGTACGGGAAGGATTTAGGCGACATATTGGAATGTCTGCCGATGAGGTCCGGCCAAGGTAACTGTTTCTAGCGAGCTAGTGCGCGACAAAGCGCCGGCCATGTGAAGGGACCCTAAATGTATTATTGTACGTTCTGTCATAATATCACACCCTGGATGTAAAACTAGTGTGATGTCACATAATCATCGATGGTAGAGATTAATAATGCCATGTGTGGTGTCAGTCTGAAACGTGTATCTTCGTGGTGTTATAATACCACATCATAGATGAAATACTCGTGTGTTATCACATATTCGTCAGAACTAGAGATTTAAAGAATTAAGATATTTAAAGAATTAAGATGCCATATGTAGTATTAGGAGATCCCTTTTGAAGAGGTTACCGACAGATTAGTCATAGTAGACACTGCAGTTTGAGTGAGTAGTGTCCTATAAGCTAAAATGGTAAGGGTCTTAACATTTTAGGGTGCACAAAATGTTGATGTCTCACGGAATTACAGGGATGACCATGGGATATCATCGTTTAAACCCATTTGATCGCTCTTGAGTTTAAACACCCATTTCTGTTCTTTTATGAACAGAAATCTACTGATGTCTGTGACATGTGTGGGGATGAAAGGTTGTTCTAAGACCACCCATCTCAAATCCTCCGGTTTATGTCGCAGCGACAAAAAATGGTTGGTAAGTTTGGTAGCTTGTTTGTTCCTTCTAATGGTGCTCTTATGTTCGTTGATGCGCGTTTTGATCTTTCGTGTGGTCATGCCCACATATCGCAATGAACAAGGGCAGGTTATGAGGTAAATAACTCTTTCTGTATTGCAATTTGTGTGCTTTTTCAGGATCCATGGTGTATTAGTACCAATTTCAATGGTTTTGGTGGGCTGAGTTTGTGGACAAGCAGAGCACTGGCCGCATGGGAAATGTCTCTGTACTGGTGGTAAACTCCACAGGGTGTTGGTAGCAGTAGGGGGTTTCACCCGTGGTCTTGTATGTACTAGACTATCTCTGAGGTTGGTACCTCTTTTGAAGGAGAAAAGGGGAGGTGGTAAAACCTCATTCCCTATGTTTAATATCCGCCAGTGTTTCCTGATCGTTTTTTGTACATGGTTGGACCATGTGCTGAATGTATTGACAAAGGTCATTCTCGACAACGGTGGTTTTGGTACTGGAGGTTCTAGAAGTGCTCCCTGATGATTGTTGGTAGCTCTTTTCCAAGCACGTCTGACCAGATTTTTTGGGTATTGTCTTTCTTGTAGCTGATTGGATAGATCTACTGCATGACGATTGAAAGAAGTTAAATCAGAACAGTTTCTGCGAATGCGCAGGAACTGTCCAATGGGTAGATTTTCCCGGAGGGATCTTGGATGATGGCTTTGAAAACTCAAAAGAGAGTTTTTTGAGGAAGGTTTTCTGTATAGCTCACTCCCCAGTCTGCCCTGGTCAGGGCATATCACAATGTCTAGGAAAGGTAGTCGAGTTTTATCATAAGCTACCGTGAAACGCAAAAAATCGTTCTTCTCATTCAGCCATGCATGGAAATCTAACAGAGAGGCAACAGGCCCATGCCAGACTACCAGAATATCATCAATGTACCTTCTCCATATCTTTATCTGGTCTCTAAATGGATTGGACTGTGTAAGTACATTGTTCTGTTCGAAGAGATGGACATACAGGTTGGCTAGGCTCGGCGCGAAAATACTGCCCATGGATGTACCTGAGACTTGTAAGTAAATCGTCTCCTCGAACCTGAAGAAGTTTTCCATCATGGCCAACCTGGCACACTCCATTATGAAATGGACCGGTGTGATGGTGTCGAGGTTTCTCATTTCTAGAAGACTCTCTATGGCTTCTAAGGTCTCTGTTTGTGGAATAGAGGTGTACAAGGATTCCACATCGAAGCTCACCAGTAGGTCCGATTCCGTGTCAAAGGTAATGTCTGGAAGCAGACGGAGGACGTCCTTGGTATCTTGCAGGTAACTAGGCATTTCCTTAACAAGCGGTCTCAGGAAAAAATCCACAAAAGTGGAAAGAGGTTCTAATAAGGAGCCTATACCTGATATAATCGGTCGCCCTGGGGGTGGTCTTTGCTTTTTATGTATCTTTGGTAAAACATAAAAATATGGCATAACCGGGTGTTTGGTAGTTAGGAAGTGGGATTCTTGTTCTGTGATCCAGCCAGCAGCTTGTGCATCATCTACGAGGGTTTTTATCTCTCTCGTGAGTCTGGGAGTAGGATCTTCAGTAAGCGGTTTGTATGCTGCAAGATCGTTGAGTTGTCTTAGACATTCAGTGCGGTACGTCTCTGTGTCCAAGATGACAATTGCTCCGCCTTTATCTGCCGGTTTTATCGTGATGGAGTCGTCCTTCGTGAGAGCCATTAAGGCATGTTTGTCCTTCTTAGAAAGATTATGATAAACCTTGTTTTCTCTGGCATTGTAGGTGGTGATATCTTGGATCACTGCTTGTTCAAAGACTTTTACGCGATCTGGAACAAGATGGACTGGAGGGTTGAAAGTGGAGGCAATTTTCAGGCCTGTATTTTTGTCAGAAGAGTCAACTGCAGAAGTTGTGAGTTCTTTATCCTTAAAGAAAAAGTGGAGACGTATCTTCCTGAAGAATTTAGCCATTTCGCAGCGAAGTTGGGATGGATCTCCTTCGTTAGTCGGGACAAACCCCAAACCTTTGTTAAGGACTTGTTGTTCATTGGGTGTCAGAACTTTGGTACTTAAATTCACAACTAACTCGTTGTGCTCGTGCTTGTCCCCGGTTGTGGTTGTCCTTTCTTGCTGCGGGTATTCGGTTGTTGTGGTTCTTCCGTCTGCCAATGTACCTGTGGTTGCCCTCTCCTTCTGCCCCGATTTCGTCCACGGCCTGATCCTAAAAAAGGCGGTTGACCAAAGAATGGAGCCTGAGCTGGAAATGGAGGCGGTGGCTGGGTAAAGGGAGGTTGATAGCCCCATGGAGCGGGCGGCCACCAAGGTATTCCTTGTTGATAAGGGTTTGGCATATTTTGTCTGAAGTTAGGCCGGGATTGTCCTCTACCTCTCCTTGGTGGTTGTGCATTGTTCTGGGAATCTGAGTCGGTAGAATAGGTATCTGACCCAGATGAGGAGTAGTTGGACCCGTATCTTCTGCCTTTTCTATTGTACTCAGGTGGAACGTACTGCTCACTGGTGTATGGATACACCTTTTCAAAGGAGAAGCGCGCTAAATCCTTTTTGAACTTGTCTATTTTAGTCAATAAGATCGAGTCTTTATGTTCTTTATTGGTTTTGTTTGTCTCTTCTATATTCCTTTTGAAGATGGCGCTCGAAATGGTGGTCTTGATCTGCCCTTCCAAGGTTTGAATCTCAATAAGTATGGCATCTGCTACCCTTTTGGCCGTGTTAATGATAAGAATTAACCAATCGCGTGTGCAACGCCACGCGATTTGTGACCAGTCTTTGAGGAATATTTTATCTGATAGAAAGAGTCTGGGAGTGTTTGTCACTATTAGGCCCATGGGGGCGCTGTTGTTTCTCAAGTACTCAGTCATGATGGCACTGTGAATAAAGGTGCGAGAATGAGAATTCTTCAGACTGAGTAAAGATTGCCAGTCATCCTGGGTATTACTCGTGAAGGATGGTAAGGAGTCTAGAATACTCGGATTGGTGCTCAGTATCGATTGGAGCATGTCTTCATTAAAAGCTAGACCTGTGAGTTCTGCCATGTTCATAAATTGCCAAACGTAGTGAAAAAGTGGTGAATCTTCCCAAATATGAAGGACCCGCAGCCGTAGCTGCTCTAAGACTCAGTACAAAAAACCCTACACAAAAAGGGAGAGTGTGGGTAGGGGGGGTCCGAGGGATAGGTTTAGAGACCAACTACAGTATAAATCCCCAGTCAACAAACATCATTCCAAAAAATACTGTGGGTCTAAAAGTTCTGTGTGAAAACCTGATATATTCTATTGAGTGAAAACCATCTGGGGTATACCCAAAAAGGTTGAGTTCCCATCACCCACCAAGGTGGCTATTCATCATCTGGGAACTCTGAACTGAACCATAACAACCAACCACTTAGGTGATTATGGTGGTTATATGGTAGTCCCAGTCGTGGGTGCCAAAGATAGGGTGATGGTTTGCAGTGCCAAGAATATAAAAGGAAAAAGTGCTATTAAAAATGGCTATCAAAACACAAACAATTTTATTCTGGTGCTGTCTTGATGCCACTTTAAAAACAGTGCGTGGACAGCTTAACAAATAACTGTCAGAGTGTCGGTCTACATGTTTCGGCTATTGGACTAGGGAATCCAAGCTCTCATCAGGACCAAATGCGCTACTGCAAAAAAGTGTGAAAAAGGAAACTTATGTAAACTAATGATTGGGATGAGTTCCCAATACGACCTGATTGTTCTAGTACGTTTCCCTGGAGTTTTTGAGGGAAAGGAACCTGGTTACAATGGAGAAAAGAAAATCTACTCATTTCTGAACAATATCAATATTAAACACAGAACACGGCTAGATATGATGTACTAGCGGCCATTCACACAATACTAGTAGATGTATTGTTTAAACAAAATGATAGTCATATCAATAAACTGCTTAAGCACTTACCCGTCAGTTTTCGGGTATGTACCTCGCCTCGCCTGGCATCCGCTCAGGACAGGAGGCACCGCTCTATGAAGAAGAGAGTATCAAAAAGTAAAATAGCCCCTAGGTAGTTTATCCTGTTTAGTTAAAGTGGGGGGAGGGAGAAAAAACTTCCACATAGTGTCGTTTGAAAATGCAATTATGAAAGCATGGCAGAATCAAGCAATCTAGAGAAGTCTAATAAGACGATAAAGAAATATACATGTGTGTGTGTGCTGACGTATTTAAAAGTACACTTAGCCTCTTGCAGAAGATTGAGAGCGGGTCTATAATGCAAAAAGAGGTATTGCAAATCCGCGTTCAGCCCCAGATTAGTGCAACCGTAGTGCTCGATCATTCAGAAGAGCTAAGGTGGAAGAGGCTCAAGCTATGTCTACATAGGAGTGAAGGAGCGTGGAGTGTAGCGTGTAGGACTCGCGCCTAACCAGCAGCTCGTCTATATAGAATAAATGAAATTTGAACATCAAAAATAGAGTATCAAAAATAGAGTATAGGACTCACCTCTCCGTCGGTACCCCGCTCTAGCAACTGAGCTGGAAGGGGAGGTGGCGGACCGACCGGGGGAGTCTCCTTATAAGCACCAATGAGCGTCCAGCATCGTCAGTTTCTACGGAACGCTCAAAGGTACGAAATAGTTCGTATGCTGTTTCCTCATTGGGAAGCTTGGGTAATGTAGTTGTTTGTGTGGTTACTGTATTCAACAGAGTACGGGAAGGATTTAGGCGACATATTGGAATGTCTGCCGATGAGGTCCGGCCAAGGTAACTGTTTCTAGCGAGCTAGTGCGCGACAAAGCGCCGGCCATGTGAAGGGACCCTAAATGTATTATTGTACGTTCTGTCATAATATCACACCCTGGATGTAAAACTAGTGTGATGTCACATAATCATCGATGGAAGAGATTAATAATGCCATGTGTGGTGTCAGTCTGAAACGTGTATCTTCGTGGTGTTATAATACCACATCATAGATGAAATACTCGTGTGTTATCACATATTCGTCAGAACTAGAGATTTAAAGAATTAAGATATTTAAAGAATTAAGATGCCATATGTAGTATTAGGAGATCCCTTTTGAAGAGGTTACCGACAGATTAGTCATAGTAGACACTGCAGTTTGAGTGAGTAGTGTCCTATAAGCTAAAATGGTAAGGGTCTTAACATTTTAGGGTGCACAAAATGTTGACGTCTCACAGAATTACAGGGATGACCATGGGATATCATCGTTTACACCCATTTGATCGCTCTTGAGTTTAAACACCCATTTCTGTTCTTTTATGAACAGAAATCTACTGATGTCTGTGACATGTGTGGGGATGAAAGGTTGTTCTAAGACCACCCATCTCAAATCCTCCGGTTTATGTCGCAGCGACAAAAAATGGTTGGTAAGTTTGGTAGCTTGTTTGTTCCGTCTAATGGTGCTCTTATGTTCGTTGATGCGCGTTTTGATCTTTCGTGTGGTCATGCCCACATATCGCAATGAACAAGGGCAGGTTATGAGGTAAATAACTCTTTCTGTATTGCAATTTGTGTGCTTTTTCAGGATCCATGGTGTATTAGTACCAATTTCAATGGTTTTGGTGGGCTGAGTTTGTGGACAAGCAGAGCACTGGCCGCATGGGAAATGTCCCTGTACTGGTGGTAAACTCCACAGGGTGTTGGTAGCAGTAAGGGGTTTCACCCGTGGTCTTGTATGTACTAGACTATCTCTGAGGTTGGTACCTCTTTTGAAGGAGAAAAGGGGAGGTGGTAAAACCTCATTCCCTATGTTTAATATCCGCCAGTGTTTCCTGATCGTTTTTTGTACATGGTTGGACCATGTGCTGAATGTATTGACAAAGGTCATTCTCGACAACGGTGGTTTTGGTACTGGAGGTTCTAGAAGTGCTCCCCGATGATTGTTGGTAGCTCTTTTCCAAGCACGTCTGACCAGATTTTTTGGGTATTGTCTTTCTTGTAGCTGATTGGATAGATCTACTGCATGACGATTGAAAGAAGTTAAATCAGAACAGTTTCTGCGAATGCGCAGGAACTGTCCAATGGGTAGATTTTCCCGGAGAGATCTTGGATGATGGCTTTGAAAACTCAAAAGAGAGTTTTTTGAGGAAGGTTTTCTGTATAGCTCACTCCCCAGTCTGCCCTGGTCAGGGCATATCACAATGTCTAGGAAAGGTAGTCGAGTTTTATCATAAGCTACCGTGAAACGCAAAAAATCGTTCTTCTCATTCAGCCATGCATGGAAATCTAACAGAGAGGCAACAGGCCCATGCCAGACTACCAGAATATCATCAATGTACCTTCTCCATATCTTTATCTGGTCTCTAAATGGATTGGACTGTGTAAGTACATTGTTCTGTTCGAAGAGATGGACATACAGGTTGGCTAGGCTCGGCGCGAAAATACTGCCCATGGATGTAGCTGAGACTTGTAAGTAAATCGTCTCCTCGAACCTGAAGAAGTTTTCCATCATGGCCAACCTGGCACACTCCATTATGAAATGGACCGGTGTGATGGTGTCGAGGTTTCTCATTTCTAGAAGACTCTCTATGGCTTCTAAGGTCTCTGTTTGTGGAATAGAGGTGTACAAGGATTCCACATCGAAGCTCACCAGTAGGTCCGATTCCGTGTCAGAGGTAATGTCTGGAAGCAGACGGAGGACGTCCTTGGTATCTTGCAGGTAACTAGGCATTTCCTTAACAAGCGGTCTCAGGAAAAAATCCACAAAAGTGGAAAGAGGTTCTAATAAGGAGCCTATACCTGATATAATCGGTCGCCCTGGGGGTGGTCTTTGCTTTTTATGTATCTTTGGTAAAACATAAAAATATGGCATAACCGGGTGTTTGGTAGTTAGGAAGTGGGATTCTCGTTCTGTGATCCAGCCAGCAGCTTGTGCATCATCTACGAGGGTTTTTATCTCTCTCGTGAGTCTGGGAGTAGGATCTTCAGTAAGCGGTTTGTATGCTGCAAGATCGTTGAGTTGTCTTAGACATTCAGTGCGGTACGTCTCTGTGTCCAAGATGACAATTGCTCCGCCTTTATCTGCCGGGACGACTCCATCACGATAAAACCGGCAGATAAAGGCGGAGCAATTGTCATCTTGGACACAGAGACGTACCGCACTGAATGTCTAAGACAACTCAACGATCTTGCAGCATACAAACCGCTTACTGAAGATCCTACTCCCAGACTCACGAGAGAGATAAAAACCCTCGTAGATGATGCACAAGCTGCTGGCTGGATCACAGAACAAGAATCCCACTTCCTAACTACCAAACACCCGGTTATGCCATATTTTTATGTTTTACCAAAGATACATAAAAAGCAAAGACCACCCCCAGGGCGACCGATTATATCAGGTATAGGCTCCTTATTAGAACCTCTTTCCACTTTTGTGGATTTTTTCCTGAGACCGCTTGTTAAGGAAATGCCTAGTTACCTGCAAGATACCAAGGACGTCCTCCGTCTGCTTCCAGACATTACCTTTGACACGGAATCGGACCTACTGGTGAGCTTCGATGTGGAATCCTTGTACACCTCTATTCCACAAACAGAGACCTTAGAAGCCATAGAGAGTCTTCTAGAAATGAGAAACCTCGACACCATCACACCGTTCCATTTCATAATGGAGTGTGCCAGGTTGGCCATGATGGAAAACTTCTTCAGGTTCGAGGAGACGATTTACTTACAAGTCTCAGGTACATCCATGGGCAGTATTTTCGCGCCGAGCCTAGCCAACCTGTATGTCCATCTCTTCGAACAGAACAATGTACTTACACAGTCCAATCCATTTAGAGACCAGATAAAGATATGGAGAAGGTACATTGATGATATTCTGGTAGTCTGGCATGGGCCTGTTGCCTCTCTGTTAGATTTCCATGCATGGCTGAATGAGAAGAACGATTTTTTGCGTTTCACGGTAGCTTATGATAAAACTCGACTACCTTTCCTAGACATTGTGATATGCCCTGACCAGGGCAGACTGGGGAGTGAGCTATACAGAAAACCTTCCTCAAAAAACTCTCTTTTGAGTTTTCAAAGCCATCATCCAAGATCTCTCCGGGAAAATCTACCCATTGGACAGTTCCTGCGCATTCGCAGAAACTGTTCTGATTTAACTTCTTTCAATCGTCATGCAGTAGATCTATCCAATCAGCTACAAGAAAGACAATACCCAAAAAATCTGGTCAGACGTGCTTGGAAAAGAGCTACCAACAATCATCGGGGAGCACTTCTAGAACCTCCAGTACCAAAACCACCGTTGTCGAGAATGACCTTTGTCAATACATTCAGCACATGGTCCAACCATGTACAAAAAACGATCAGGAAACACTGGCGGATATTAAACATAGGGAATGAGGTTTTACCACCTCCCCTTTTCTCCTTCAAAAGAGGTACCAACCTCAGAGATAGTCTAGTACATACAAGACCACGGGTGAAACCCCCTACTGCTACCAACACCCTGTGGAGTTTACCACCAGTACAGGGACATTTCCCATGCGGCCAGTGCTCTGCTTGTCCACAAACTCAGCCCACCAAAACCATTGAAATTGGTACTAATACACCATGGATCCTGAAAAAGCACACAAATTGCAATACAGAAAGAGTTATTTACCTCATAACCTGCCCTTGTTCATTGCGATATGTGGGCATGACCACACGAAAGATCAAAACGCGCATCAACGAACATAAGAGCACCATTAGACGGAACAAACAAGCTACCAAACTTACCAACCATTTTTTGTCGCTGCGACATAAACCGGAGGATCTGAGATGGGTGGTCTTAGAACAACCTTTCATCCCCACACATGTCACAGACATCAGTAGATTTCTGTTCATAAAAGAACAGAAATGGGTGTTTAAACTCAAGAGCGATCAAATGGGTTTAAACGATGATATCCCATGGTCATCCCTGTAATTCCGTGAGACATCAACATTTTGTGCACCCTAAAATGTTAAGACCCTTACCATTTTAGCTTATAGGACACTACTCACTCAAACTGCAGTGTCTACTATGACTAATCTGTCGGTAACCTCTTCAAAAGGGATCTCCTAATACTACATATGGCATCTTAATTCTTTAAATATCTTAATTCTTTAAATCTCTAGTTCTGACGAATATGTGATAACACACGAGTATTTCATCTATGATGTGGTATTATAACACCACGAAGATACACGTTTCAGACTGACACCACACATGGCATTATTAATCTCTACCATCGATGATTATGTGACATCACACTAGTTTTACATCCAGGGTGTGATATTATGACAGAACGTACAATAATACATTTAGGGTCCCTTCACATGGCCGGCGCTTTGTCGCGCACTAGCTCGCTAGAAACAGTTACCTTGGCCGGACCTCATCGGCAGACATTCCAATATGTCGCCTAAATCCTTCCCGTACTCTGTTGAATACAGTAACCACACAAACAACTACATTACCCAAGCTTCCCAATGAGGAAACAGCATACGAACTATTTCGTACCTTTGAGCGTTCCGTAGAAACTGACGATGCTGGACGCTCATTGGTGCTTATAAGGAGACTCCCCCGGTCGGTCCGCCACCTCCCCTTCCAGCTCAGTTGCTAGAGCGGGGTACCGACGGAGAGGTGAGTCCTATACTCTATTTTTGATACTCTATTTTTGATGTTCAAATTTCATTTATTCTATATAGACGAGCTGCTGGTTAGGCGCGAGTCCTACACGCTACACTCCACGCTCCTTCACTCCTATGTAGACATAGCTTGAGCCTCTTCCACCTTAGCTCTTCTGAATGATCGAGCACTACGGTTGCACTAATCTGGGGCTGAACGCGGATTTGCAATACCTCTTTTTGCATTATAGACCCGCTCTCAATCTTCTGCAAGAGGCTAAGTGTACTTTTAAATACGTCAGCACACACACACATGTATATTTCTTTATCGTCTTATTAGACTTCTCTAGATTGCTTGATTCTGCCATGCTTTCATAATTGCATTTTCAAACGACACTATGTGGAAGTTTTTTCTCCCTCCCCCCACTTTAACTAAACAGGATAAACTACCTAGGGGCTATTTTACTTTTTGATACTCTCTTCTTCATAGAGCGGTGCCTCCTGTCCTGAGCGGATGCCAGGCGAGGCGAGGTACATACCCGAAAACTGACGGGTAAGTGCTTAAGCAGTTTATTGATATGACTATCATTTTGTTTAAACAATACATCTACTAGTATTGTGTGAATGGCCGCCAGTACATCATATCTAGCCGTGTTCTGTGTTTAATATTGATATTGTTCAGAAATGAGTAGATTTTCTTTTCTCCATTGTAACCAGGTTCCTTTCCCTCAAAAACTCCAGGGAAACGTACTAGAACAATCAGGTCGTATTGGGAACTCATCCCAATCATTAGTTTACATAAGTTTCCTTTTTCACACGTTTTTGCAGTAGCGCATTTGGTCCTGATGAGAGCTTGGACTCCCTAGTCCAATAGCCGAAACATGTAGACCGACACTCTGACAGTTATTTGTTAAGCTGTCCACGCACTGTTTTTAAAGTGGCATCAAGACAGCACCAGAATAAAATTGTTTGTGTTTTGATAGCCATTTTTAATAGCACTTTTTCCTTTTATATTCTTGGCACTGCAAACCATCACCCTATCTTTGGCACCCACGACTGGGACTACCATATAACCACCATAATCACCTAAGTGGTTGGTTGTTATGGTTCAGTTCAGAGTTCCCAGATGATGAATAGCCACCTTGGTGGGTGATGGGAACTCAACCTTTTTGGGTATACCCCAGATGGTTTTCACTCAATAGAATATATCAGGTTTTCACACAGAACTTTTAGACCCACAGTATTTTTTGACCCCATTGATGTCATTTGGAGGTAGTCAGGGGTCACAGCTGTGACTTCGTGCTTACTCCCGGCTACTCCTGGCACTTCCTTTCAAGCCCTGGCCTAAGAGGGAGCAAGACATTTCCCTCCTCTGTGGCCAGGGGTTGCAAAGAAAGTGACAGGAGTAGGAGAGAGCCAGATAAAGGTCACAGCTACGTCCCGTGACTACCTCCAAATGACATCTATGCTTGCCCTGCTCCCCATGGAAATAGTCCAGCCTCAACTGCCAAGCCAGGAGCTCTCTGGACCTGAGACAAGTATCCTGGGATCAGTTATGGGTATCACCACTCATCAGCAGGCTAGCTTGAATCCAGTGGTGCAGCGAGCAAGTAACCCATGTCTGGGCATACCCTTAGCCACTTAGGGCGCACATAGCAACATCACAAAATAAAATGATGGATGGCGTGTTGAAACTTTTTGAATGTTTGATATGTTCAGCATTCTGTTCATCATCTATTCTTTTTGCATTTGTCACCCTAAGTGGGAAGGGTGTGCCCAAATATGGGATTTGTGCTTGCTATGCGACCGGATTCAGGCATGCCTGGATGATGAGGGGTGATACTCCAAAACCGGTCCCAGGATGCTTGTTTCCGCTCCAGGGAGGACCTGGCCTGGCAGCTCGGGCACGACTGTTCCCATGGGGAACAGGGTCAAAACTGATTTGCTTATGATCAGGTCTAAACTAGGATGGTGTGGCAAGCAAAAAAATATAGATTTAACCCAGATCTGTAACTGAGGTGAATGTTTGATTTGATCAGTATTCTGCCCATCATCTGTCCTTTATACATTTGTCACCCTAAGTGAGAAGGGTATGCCCAGACGTGGGTCCCGTGCTCGCTATGCCACCAGATTCAGGCTAGCCTGGCTAATGAGGGGTGATACCCTGAAACCGTTCTCAGGATGCCTTTTTACGGTCCAGGGAGGGCCGGGCCTGGCAGTTATGGCTGGACGGTTCCCATGGAGAGCAAGTTCAAGACTGATTTGCATATGGCTGCATCCAAACTGGGATGGCATGATGAGCAAAAAAACTAAGGATTCTGTGACTGGGTGTGAATGTTTGATTTGTTCAGCATTCCGTCCATTATGTTTTTTTTTTGCATTTGTTCCCTAGGAGTGACGGGTATCCCCAGACGTGGGTCCTGTTCTTGCTATGCCACCAGATTTAGGCAAGCCAGGCTGATGAGGGGTGATACCCCAAAACCATTCTCACGATGCCTATTTCTGGTCCAGGGAGGGCCTGGCAGCTCTGGCTGGACTGTTCGCATGGGGAGCAGGATCAAGACTGATTTGCATGTGGCTGCATCCAAACTGGGATGGCGTGGCGAGCAAAAAAGCTATAGATTTGTTTGATTTGTTCAGCATTCCATCCATCATCTGTTATTTATGCATTGGTCACCCTAAGTGGGAAAGGTATGCCCAGACATGGGTCCCGTGCTTCCTATGCCACTGTATTCAGGCTAGCCTGGCTGATGAGGAGTGATACCCCGATACCGGTCCCAGGATGCTTGTTTATGGTCCGAGGAGGACCTGGCCTGGCAGTTCTGGCTGTACTGTTCCCATGGGGAGCGAGGTCAAGACTGATTTACATATTGCTGGGTCCAAACTGGGATGGCGTGATGAGCAATAAAATAATGGATTCTGTGAATGTTTGATTTGTTAAGCATTCCGTCCATTAAGGGTTCTTTATGCATTTGTTGCCCTAAGTGGGAATGGAATGCCTAGATGTGGGTACCATGCTTTCTATACCACCAGATTCAGGCTAGCATGGCTGATGAGGGGTGATACCCTGAAACCATTCTCAGGATGCTTGTCTCCGGCCAGGGAGGGCCTGTCCTGGCAGTTCATGCTGGACTGTTCCCATGGGGAGCAGGGTCAAGACTTCTTTGCATATGGCTGAGTCCAAACTGGATTAGTGTGGCAGGCAAAAAACAATGGATTTAACACAGATCCGTAACTGAGGGTGAATGTTTGATTTGTTCAGCATTCCGTCCATCATATGTTCTTTTTGCTTAATTCGCCCTAAGTGGGAACGGTATACCCAGACGTGGGTCCCGTGCTCGCTATGCCACTGGATTCAGGCTATCCTGGTTGATATTGGGTGATAGCCCAAAACCGGTCCCGGGATGCTTGATTCCGGCCCACAGAGGACCTGGTCTGGCACTTTGGGTCGGACTGTTCCCATGTGGAGCAGGGTCAAGACTGATTTGCATATGGTGGAGTGCAAACTGGGATGGCATGGCGAGCAAACAAAATATTTATTTAACCAAGACCTGTGACTGGGGATTAATGTTTGATTTGTTCAGCATTCCGTCCATCAACTGTTCTTTTTGCATCTTTCTAAAAGTGGCATTTTTAAAAGGGTAGAGATAAATTCATCTTTACCAGTATAGAGGATTTATCACTACCATTACAATGATATGACACATGACAGAACCCTTCCTTCTCAATCAGGAATTACAAGTTTTACGTGTAATAAGGAATTCCCAATGATATCCTGTGAGAGGGGTAAGTCTCACAATAAAGAATGACAAATTTGGGTGTTTTTCACTACCAGAAAATTAAAAACTTTAAAAGAACATGCCTTACCATTTTATTACAAAGCACCCTGCCCTTTGGGCTACCTAGGTCCTACCTTACGGGTGATTTATATGTAATAAAATGGGAAGTTTAAGGCTTGGCAAGGATCTTTGAATGTCAAGTTGACATGGCAGGTTAAACTGCACACACAGGCTCTGCAGTGCTAGGCTTAAATGCTACATATATGGGTGGCACAATCAGTGCTGAAGGACTACGAGTAGCATTAAATGTTCAGGCCCTGAGCACATGCAGTGCACACTACTAGAGACTTGTAGGTAAATTAAATGTGCCAGTTATGGGTAAGTCAATCTTACCATGTTTATTAAGAGCACATGCCCTTTAGCAGTGGTTGACAGTGGTAAAGTGCCCAAACTCCTAAGGCCAACAAAAAGAATTCAGCAAAATTGAAGACAAGCAGGGTAAAAGTTTGAGGGATGACCAGCCTAAGGCTGTCAGGTCTAACAGATAGCTGTCCATCGATTTCACAAGTATGGCCCATTTCTAAACCATAAACTAATCTGGTATGCATTGTAGGCAATCTTTAAACTACATTTATTGAGATTGTCTCTTTCCTGGGCGGTTACACCATCTGTCTTTGAGTAGAAGAGAAATCGTGGACTATTTATGTTTTACTGTTTATAAGAAAATAATCATTTATTTCTGAAAAATGATTGCGAGAGAACACGTTCAATTATTCAGCTGACCTGGGGGGACATTTAATTGTCTGCAGTTTATGATCATTAGTTGCTGTGGCAACAGATTTTGGAAATATAAACACTAGGTCTCCAGATGAGTTTCGAATGAATAGAATACAGTACATTAAAGAAAGGAAAAATAGACTTTATGCCAAAAAGCAACATGAAAACCAAGAATTGCCTGCAGTAATTGTGTCCAGATATGTCATTATTACTATCTAAGTATGCTGACATTACTGTTTGCTTGTGCTTTCGGCTGAATAAGGAATCTGGGCGCAATTTACGAAAGAAATGTGTCATTTATGGCAGGCGTAAATGACATCCTCAAATAAATGTACGTTTCACCTGGTTGAGTTATTCACAAAAAATGTCTTCTCAACTAGGTAAAAAGCAGGTATAAACGTATGCATTTCACAAAAAAGAGTGGTTTTATTTACTAAGTCAATATACACATTTCAGTTTGAAACATGCACGTTAAATATGCATGCTTGGAAAAAAAATTATCATAACTACTGAATTTTTTTTCTTCCAGATATTGCTCCCCAGCATATCTCTTCTTCCAACACACTCTCCCTTGTCTAAAAACTGGGGAAGCAGGCGCCCTTATGATCCCTTGAGCTGCTCTAACACCTGTGCCTTTCATGAGTAATGCACATGTATTCTGAAGCGTGAAAATGAATTCACACTTGCTTGTGAGACGTGAGTACTCACTAACTTACTCCAGAATGAGTGTTCACCATATCTGCATATGATTTCTCTAGCACCTGGGAATTCTGCAATGTATAATCCAGGCTAACAACAACGACTACTACCTAAACCATGCACGAATAACTTACTCCTATTTCTCACATTTATATCTGTATTTACACCTTGGTAACTCGGGCCATTTATGTTTGCATAAATGAGTTACATCTTTTCCCAAGCATACATCAGATGTAAGCCTTGAAAAATTCTCCATAAATCATCAACGCGTTGGCTTTGGTACCAGTTACTGTGCAAGACAGCTCTGAAAAGCTATTGAAAGACGGTCCCAGTTTAAATCCCAGTCTGGATTCCAGTCTGGGGTCAGCATAGTTCACACCCAGCCCACGTTCAGCTCCGCATCTGCTGAGCCTTTGAACAATGTAAACACCCATCCCAGGCAGCGGCTTAGCAAGGGCGCCGGTGCGACTGCACCTGCTGCACTGTTGATCGCTAGACCCCTGTTCCCAGGCTCTCGTGAACACATGGTATGTGGAGGTGCCTGGCCAGACGTGCACGGTGAAGGAATGGCTATTAATGACCGTGCTGAAAGCCTCAGATGCTTGGCTGGGGATTACAGGCCTCGGGTAACGCTCTGATTGCACGCTACGCCGTCAGCACAAACACAGTTTGCAGACTGCAGGCTGGAAAATAATGTCGCATAAGCAGATCGCTGCTCTTTAGGGCTTTTTCCCCTTAATCTCGGCTGAGAGACTGTCAGAGATAAAGCCAAGGACTTCTTGTTGTGCTTTAACCTTTAAGGCCTGTCAAGGTCAATGGGTTAATCCAGACCTGCTGAGTGCAAGTTCCATTCTCAAATCCCAGTGATGGGAGTTACGTTTTGGGAGTGCCGCATGAAGATTTGCACGTTTTCTAGTTGTGAATGAAAAAAAAAATAGGTGTGAAAAAAATATATTTTCACACCTACTAGACTAACTTATAATAGTTTGATATCGAACACATTAGGAGAGCACCAGCGATGTCCAAACAGATTCAAACACATTAGACATTCTTAAACTTTACTTCTCCCTGTTGTGTCAAACCAATAAACTAGTACCTTTTCCTCAGTAGCCTATAACCAACCAGTCTACAGGGTTGACCTTACAGGCTCAGGGAGGTGAATGAGAGCAACTGTACATGTCTTACTTATTGTTTGACGCCTGCGCTCGGCAATGTCAGCATTCTATTAAAAAATAAAACATTTCTCAATTCTTCTTCAAAGTGCTGCCCGGTTGAAACCCCAAACACGCTGGTAAAGGCAGTACCCAAGACCCGGTTGTGTTTTTTAAACGTGTGCTGCCCCAAAGTGTTTTATTTAGGATAGGAACAGTGTGCATATTTTAAACAGACAAAAAAATGACTCACGTGTTCAAGGCTGCAAATTCACAGACAAACCTTTGGTAACGTGACATGAGCAGCAAGGTTATTTTATATAAGGACGTTTGTGGTGTGTGTCCCAATTTAGACTTCGGTACAGTCAAACGAAATGAAAAAAACCTCCAGGTCTTAACCAAGACAAAAAAATATATAGAAGTATTTCATTGCCAAGAAGCAGCAAAATAAAAATTGGATCTGGGGTTCAAGAGCTATTAAGCTTAAAAAACGGGGCCAAAAAAATGATTCTTAAGCGCCTTGAAACAGGGAAAAGAGCACTGGAAAAAATTTAACAAACAGGGCGACCTCTTTCTGTACTCAATTTTAAAATGTGGAAAACCACAATTCACAGGCTAAGCTTTTGACTTGAAAGCACAGCAGACTGTGGACTGTTGGAGTTTGTCCACATTAGCACTAGGCCTGAAATTGTTTTGTTGCTAGGTCTTAAGACAGATAGAGTGGTCAATGCCTGTAGGCGGCAGTCTTCTAGGGGCATATCAACAACAACCGGCGATAATTATCGCTAAGCGCACTTAGAGCTAGGATAATTAGCCGGCTAGCGTGGATTTTTATCGCTGAGATAGCGTGCTATTAGCAACGCTTATCTCATTAGCGATAAAAATCCTAGCGCTAACTGCCTAACGTGAGATTATCGCTGGAAACCCAGCGATAATCTCATAAAGTGTGGCGTTAGCTTGTTGATAGGGACTCACAAACTTAGCCATGATATCCTCCTTCCATAGGATATCATGGCTAAGTCAGTCCTGAAGCAGGCGTAAGGAAAGTAGCGATAACAGGGGTTATCGCTACTTTTCCTGCTGCTATGCTTCATAGCGTGGGGCTTGGTGATAGGAGAAATGTCGCTTAGCGACATTTCTCCTGTCATGTCAGGTCAGGAACGCCCACTTTGCATCTCATTAGAGATGCAAAGCTGGGCGTTAAGATTTTGTACGCTAAAGCAAGGTTTCACGCGTTAGCATGACCTTGCTAATTAGGCGATAAAATTATCGCCGCTTTTCGGCCGAAGACGGCCGCAAAAGCGGCGATAATTTTCTATCGCCTTGTTGTTGATAGGCCCCTTTGTTCTTTGTGTAGAAAGATTTAACATGGAGGGGGAAAATGTATCTTAAACACAGTTTCTCCTAGGCGCATACTCTCCAACTATTTGCTTATTCCAGACTCTCAGCTAAGAAAGAGAGTATTTATACGTGCCTGGACCCACCCTCTGCAAATGAAAACCCATAGCCTTGGGTTGACTTCAATTTGGACTTAACAGCAGTAGCACCTAAACTGTGAATAGAGAAGAGAGCACCAGTTGGGTCCCTTTCCTCTTTCCCCTTCCCCTCACCGATCGTTTATCCTAATGGGTCTTCCTGAGAGAGGCCAAAGGATCGTGTTGGTGCATTTCTATTACATTTCCTCTAACAGACAGAGATATGAATTCACTGTATTATATCCTGAGCAGGAGAATAAAGTTAATTGGTTTTGGGCCAGATGTACTACGCTTGCATTTTTGTGATACGCAAATTGCGTCGCTTTGGACTCGCAATTTGCGACTCATCATCATCATAATCTTTATTCAATTTATTTAGGTAAAATCATAAAGGACAGATCATTAAAAACAACATACAAAATTTCAGTACAACAATCATCAATGTTTTTAAAACCCTCATTGGAAAACGTAGAAAGAAAATGCAAGTAGAAGGAGAGTTTAACAGCTGTAAAAACAATAAGGCTGGCCTAACTTGGATAAAATTCAGAGGTATTAAAATTGGGCGGATAAACTTGTATCACAAGTAATTATATTTTGGGCAGAGTATAACCGTGTGTAATGTATCATAAATTGATGTGTTGTCACAATTGCACAGGGGGAGATCTGAGTACCTGAAACAGCCATGATTACAAGGGAGTAAGCGAGGAAATAAGTTCAATCTAAAATAAGTCAGCAATCGATGTTGGTAACAAGACATATTACAAATCAAGAATGGTTCAATTCACAGTTGTTCACAAGTTGGGGCGATAGGCACTCTGCTGGTTGGGGGATGTGGGTAGTTTGGAACCTATGTGGCAGGGTAGCAGGGAGGGGGGCGGGGACACCGGAGTTGATACCTTTGGGATTCATGTTTGTTGGGTTGTTGATGATGGCAGGGGTGGGAGGTGATGGGGATTATTGTTGGTCAAATAAATGCATAGCATCAGTCACACGGTTGGGCTGCTTAAGGCTTGAAAAGCACCGTATGTTCAGTTTCCAGGCCACACATGCAGTGGGATAAAAGTCTTAAAATTATCAGCTGGAACGTCAACGGGTTGGGAGACAAAATAAAAAGAAGTATTGTGCTGCAATACCTCAAACGACACTCCCCCGACGTCGTATTGCTACAGGAAACACACTTAATGGGAAACACATGTAAAGCGCTTAACAGGTGGGGCTACGAAATGGTGACACATGCGGGGTTCACGACGGGGTCTAGAGGGGTTGGGATCCTGGTGCGCCACACTTTCCCCTTTGCTGTTCAACACACATGGACAGACCAGTTAGGGCACTACGTCGCGGTCGCGGGACAGTGGGAAGGCAGAACGCTCATCCTGGTGGCGACGTACATTACGCCAGGACTGCAAGCGCACTCCTACAAAGACCTGGGTGCCTTTTATTAGGCCTGCCTACGGGGCACCTTGTGATTGGCGGAGATTTTAACTCTGTGGTATCCGGGGAATGGGATAGGTATCCTTCACGTATTATAGGAATGGGCCAACAGTGGCTCCCCCAGTTCCTTGACGCCCTTGGCCTTGTCGATCTCTGGAGGAAACATCACCCAAATAGTAGAGAATATACCTTCTTATCGGGGGCACACCATACCTTGTCTAGACTCGACTACGTTCTCTCCCCGGTACAGACAGACTTGAACACGACGGATATTAAACACCTGCCTAGAGGCATCTCGGATCACTCGCCAATATGGGTCCATTTGACGATATGGAACAAGAGAGTCGGAGGCGTAAAGCCAATAAATCCATGGCACCTGAAAGGCCCGGAGACCAGAGCGTCACTGGTAAAAGTAATCGACCAATACTTTGTTGATAATGAGGGTACAGTGGATTCACCGTCCACGCTGTGGGAGGCATTCAAGACAGTTCTAAGGGGACAAGCTCTCTCAATCATAGCGGGTAGGCGCAAGGAAAAAGAAAAGCAGCTTGCCACCATCGAGTGCGGAATCACGCGCCTAGAGGAAAGGCTCGGGCGTGACCCTGATGATGAGAGCTCCCACCAACTGCAACTTTGAGCAGCGGAGTACAAAGCCATTGCCACAGAAGCAGCTAAAACCCTTGCTCGTGACAGGGATGGGCGTATATATGACCAGGGTGACAAGGCGGGCAAACTCATTGCATGGCTGGATAGGAAAGAAAGGGAGCAAAGAGTGGTGCCTGAACTGAGGAGTTCCTCGGGGAGCATCCTCACCGAGCCACATGACATAGCGAGAGAACTGGCCTTACACTTTGAGAGGGTATACCAGAGACAGTCCGACCTCGCGGAGGACGACTCTGCTGACCTCTTAACCGACATTAGGTTACCAACCCTTACAGACCAAGACCATGACCAGATAGAAGGAGATCTCACGTCTGAGGAAATAATTAAAGCAATTGGTGATCTTAAGGTGGGTAAGGCACTGGGCCCCAACGGTCTCCCTATTGAACTATACAAGCTAAAGCCAGATAAGATAGCGCCATATCTGAAAGCCATGTACTACGATAGTCAGAAGAGAGGTATATTACCTAGAGATCAGCGCATAGCCACACTTGTGCTAATTCCCAAACCAGGGAAACCGAAGGCGGAGAGCACATCATATAGACCAATATCGCTCCTTAATTCGGAACCCAAAATACTGGCCAAGGTCTTAGCCAACAGACTTCGTACCGTCATCACCAAACTAGTGCACCCTGACCAATCGGGCTTCATGCCTCATCGCAATACGGCCCTTAACCTGAGACGCCTGCATGGAGTTCTGGGGCGTTGCGCCGCAATCCAGGAAGACGCCATGGTGGTGTCTTTGGACGCAACCATGGCATTTGATACTCTGGAATGGGCTTACCTTTTTGCAGTACTCAAGAAACTGGGTTTTGGGCCCAAATTTATAGGATGGGTGCGCCTCTTATACACCGAACCGCTCGCGAAAGTGTCAGTCAACAACAAGATGTCAGAAGTTTTCACGCTTGGTAGGGGAACCAGGCAGGGCTGCCCTCTATTACCATTATTATTCGCTCTTTCCCTCGAGCCTCTAGCGGCCTGGATACGTAGGGATGTAGACATCCGCGGACTCCGTTGGACTGAGGGCTGGGAGGACAAGATATCGTTGTACGCGGATGATATCCTACTATATCTTTCCTCCCCTGCACGCTCCTTACAAGTAGTGTTAGATATTTTTGCCAGTTTCGGGAGAAACTCAGGGTTTCGTATCAATTGGAGCAAGTCAATGCTCTACATGCTCCGTGGATCGGCTCCCCCTCTCCCTAGAGAGTGCACAATCCAGGTGGCGGAAGACGGCTTCCGCTATCTATGTATATTCATAACCACGGATGTCAGGAAGCGATACGAACGCAACTTGGTGCCTCCACTGCAAAGGCTCTGAGGGGATGTCGATGTCTGGAAGAAGCTGCCCCTGTCCATGCTAGGGAGGGCGGCGCTGTTCAAAATGATGGCACTGCCGAGATTCCTATATGCCCTGCAAAATTACCCAGACATGGTACCGCAAGCCTTCTTTAAGGAGGTTGAGTCCTTGCAGAGGGATTTGCTATGGGATGGCAGACCTCGAATAGCGTTAGGTAAGCTCACACTGGGGTGGTACGATGGAGGTATAGCCCTGCCAGACATCAGGAAGTACTATTGGGCTGCGCAACTGGCTGCAATTAACCAATGCCAGTACGGAAGTGGAGATGACCCAGCATACGGAATGGATAGGTGGTTACTGCCAGGTGGGGAATTCACAAGAGCGCTGTATTCCAGGCCTACGAGGTATAGGCTCACAGGGCCCACTAAACACTCTGTCCAGATATGGCATGTGGCCACCAAAGCGCTGGGATGGGCCGAGAAACTCACGTTAGCCACACCCCTCTGGGACTCGGAACGGCTGGGCACTCTGGGACGAACCAAAGGGTTTGAAAAATGGGACCTTATCGGTATCTCGCATATTAGGGACCTATGGGTGCAGGACGGCGTGGTGACGTTTGATACACTGCAACAGACATACGAAATGGCACGTCAGAACACTTCCGTTATACACAGATTCGGCATGCGCTGCAGGCCAACATCCAATCTGACACAGAGCTATCTGAAGCATCCCCGCTAGAGGACAGACTGCTAGATGGACATCTTCCAGACAAGTGTATTTCCCTCACATACAAAAAACTCATCCACCACACCCCTGATCCCCTCGCCACACTTAGGGAGAAATGGGTAAGAGATGGACTGGAACTAGATGATGAGGAATGGCAGGAAGCACTTTCCTCACCCAAGGAGGTGGCTATATCCGCCAAATTAAAATTAATACAGCTGAAGATTTTACATAGAGTCTACCTCTCAGGGTCCCAGCTGATCCACATGGGGAGTAGCGTGGATGGGGTATGCAGGAGGGGATGTGGAATGCAGGGCGGATTCCTACACGTGCTCTGGGAGTGCCCGGTAGTTCAAGTCTTCTGGAGGAATATCCTTAAAGTTATGAGTACTGTGTGGGAGGTACACTTGCTGCCTGAGGCCAAGAGATGCCTTTTGAACGTTTGGGAGCCGACGGACTTAAGCGTGAAAGGGAGGTTATGGGTCACACTCGGGCAGACGATTGGCAAGCGCAACATAGCGCAGTTGTGGGGTGCAGCTGCGTCACCTACGTTGAAGAAATGGAAAGAAGATATGGACTGGTGTATGGTTCGCGAGAAAACTGTCTACGTTGCACGGGGATGCCCCAAAAAAATGGTTAGCAATTTGGTCGAAATGGAATGTGTACAGGGGGGGGCTGTGTGAACCACCGAATGTAACATCCCCAGAAGACCACAATACAGTGTGAATTGGAATGTATGTACTGTAACCATACCCGCTACGTTGGAAAAAATGTACTGCCACGTGTGAAAATGATGCAAGTGATACGTATGATGTAAAGAACTGTATATCATGACCACGGTTCCCTTATGTTAAATAAAGGAGGTGCGAGGCTCGTGAGGTTACTGGGGGTCTTGCTGTGGCCGGTTGTGGTCACGCTGTGTGGTTTCCGCCGCCGTTGCGGCTTCACCGAACTACATCTCCCAAGGTTCTGAGCGGGGCATTTCCGCCCGACATCACGCCCGGAGGCGCACAAATACCGTGAGGCTCCCTCGGTGGAGCGGGGACATTTAAAATCAGAACTTACTTTTGTGCTGAGAGGTGCGAGGCTCGTGAGGTTACTGGGGGTCTTGCTGTGGCCGGTTGTGGTCACGCTGTGTGGTTTCCGCCGCCGTTGCGGCTTCACCGAGCTACATCTCCCAAGGTCCTGAGCGGGGCATTTCCGCCCGACATCACGCCCGGAGGCGCACAAATACCGTGAGGCTCCCTCGGTGGAGCGGGGACATTTAAAATCAGAACTTACTTTTGTGCTGAGAGGTGCGAGGCTCGTGAGGTTACTGGGGGTCTTGCTGTGGCCGGTTGTGGTCACGCTGTGTGGTTTCCGCCGCCGTTGCGGCTTCACCGAACTACATCTCCCAAGGTCCTGAGCGGGGCATTTCCGCCCAACATCACGCCCGGAGGCGCACAAATACCGTGAGGCTCCCTCCGCGTCGCGGGACGCGCGCGGGCAACGCTGGGCTGAGTCCGGGCAGAGGGCGGGCCGTCTGTGGCCGTCCGGGGCCGGACGTGGCTGGGCTGGGCCACATACCTTGTTATATCGTCGCGGACTACTACATACGTGAGCTTGTAATACCCTTTAATTTGTGGATCTTGTTTGTAATGGCTTGGCTTGTTGATATGACTGTTCCTTTAAAGTAGTGCTGCAGATTCCATATTGGATTTTGGGGTGGCATTACTGTTAATACCTTATTATCGAGCATGCCGAGTGCTAAATTGGATAAACCTGCAGCTGGGTTTGGCCTAATGGACAACTATCTAGTCAAAGTGGTCAACAAAATTAACAATGATCGCAGAGTTTCCCTTGGTAAGGGGGCCCACCCTGCTCTGCCTGATGCCACCTCCAACCCTGTGGCTGATAACCCCTTTGAGGATTCTACCAGTGTGAACGCTTGTCCAGTTATAACGGTCGAAGCTCAGGTTCATTCTGAGTGCCCGGTGGATTCTCATGACTCGGCCCCTGTTGTTATAGAGGATGCTCCACCTAGTCCTAGACCTGTGAGAGCTTGCAGGAAACAAATAAACAAAAGGGAGGGGACGCCTATTAAAAAAAGAGCGGAAGCCCTACACAAAGCCCATAATAGTATTGTTTCTGGGACTGGTCTACAGGAAGCTAGAAGCCCAGTCTGTAGTATTTTAGATCCAGATCAATTTGCATTACTTGTAGCTACTCTTGAGGCCAAATTTGAAACTAAGTTAGCCGAGCACACTCAATCTTTACTACTCCAATAAAAAAATGGCAATAAGGAAGTGCAGAGGCTTGGCGATCTGGTAGCGAAACTTTTGCCCGGTAGTGGGATAACTAAGTCACTAGATACTGGTACTGCGGGGGTCATTGATGATATTTTAAGTAATCCCTCGCTGCAACCTTCACAGTCATCCGCTCTACCGGAATTTGTCCCTACTGACCCCTTACCTCCTATTGGTCCTGTTAAACAATTCTCCGTGGGACAAGGTGGTACATCTACCTTTAGATATGGAACGTCCACTGGTTCTACGAACCTTCCCCCTGAGTGTGCGCCATATGTGGTCGTCTTGACAAATGTGCCTGCTTTAGGAAACATGCACGCTCAATCTCGTGAGGAAACACACGAGTCGTTAAAAAATAAAACTGTGTCCTGGCTCAACAGAAGATGTGGTTTTCCGGTACACTTCGCTGATCAAATTATATCTACTAGAAGGACGAAGTGGGTCGGCCCATCCCAGAAAAGCTGTAGTGGGGACTGTGTTATAGTTAATTTTAGATTTCCTCAACACGTTAATACAGTCCTGCTACGTGCAGCCTCCTTGGCCAGTGATACAACTAGTGTGTGTGCGCGCCCGTTGGATTATTTTTATATGCACCAAGGTAGTTTCCCGAATCGAGCAATTCTTAGACCCTTTTCAACCAGGGAACCTCAGAAGCCCGTAGAACCCCAAGGGTTTATTGCGGATACTCTTCGTGGGTATGGCCCTAACATTTCCACCCATAATAGATTTGGGGCACTTTCGGGCTTGGAGGCCTGCGATTGACGGGAGGACTCTGTATCTCAGGGGAGCGCCAGTGTGGTTACTTTAGATTCCATAGAAATTATAGAAGTCTCAACGTACCATGGAAGTTCACAATTAAATTCTGATAGCACTGCATCTGACCCCGGCGAAACTATAAAAATGCTGAGTTGGAACATTGCGGGCTTACGGTCCAAAAAGAGCGATAGTGGTTGGTTAAATATTTTAAAACAATATGACATTATTGCCCTACAAGAGACTTGGGATAAGGACTGTGACTTTTGGTTGGATGGTTTTACCTCCTATTTTGTGCCGGCCCTGAGTTCTACAGCGGGAAGAGACAGGGGTGGCCTCATGTACCTTATCTCAGTAAATATCTTGGGTAGTGTCAAGAAGGTTGTAAGTACCTCCCATAACTGCCTTATTCTGGAAGTAAGTCTGGCAAACGATATCAAGTTTATATTAATTAATTGTTATAATTCCCAGCAGGAAGAGTCCCCTAATGAGCATATTCTCTGGTTGACTAAATTTTTAAAATCTTATAAGGATAGTCAAACCACTTTTTGTCACTATATCCTGATGGGTGATTTTAATGTTCATCTATGTAATGTAAACTGCCATTATAGAGATAAGGATGGCCCTCAATTTACAACTCCCAACATTTTGAACACAGTTCGAAAGGGGAAGCCATGGAGTCCCTTTTATCAAATAATGATCTCTATGAGGTAGGGTTCCGGGACAAGAACTCTCGTGTCCCTACCTATGCTGCAAGGGATAGTGAAACTATAATTGATTATATATTTTTATCTGCAGGGCTTTTAAGATATGTGTTTTTTTATAACGCCCTACGGTCTTGTTTTAGTGATCATAACCCGGTGGTATTGATTATGGCCAATGTTTTCCCTATTATAGACAAACGTACCCTGATACCTGCGGTGGTCTCTGTGAATGTTAAAGATCAAGGGAGGAGACTAAAATGGAGCAAGGTAATCCCTGAAGACTTTTTTTATCTAATTACCCTAAAGGTTGGCACTAATTTAAATATATGTACCGATCCATCCTCTTATGATAAAGATGTAATAACGGCCTTTGAAGCCATTTGTTCTCAAGTGGCTAGTGAACTTACCATAAAAGGCGGAGCTGTTAAAAGCAAATCCGGCCGAGGTTGGTTCAATCATAATTGTACCTCGGCCTTAAATCAACTTAGAAAAGCCCTTAATGATAAACCGAGGAACAAAGGACTTGTTACACAGCTAAGGAAAGAGTATTCCCAAATAACACTGGCAAGGAAGAGGGAAATTAAACAAGAAGCTTGGGCAGCCTTAATGGACAATGCCATCTTGAAAAACAGCTCCAAATTCTGGGAAATTATTAATTCCCCTTTGCTATCGGGTTCCCAGAACTCGGTCCTAGAATTGAATATCGCCGAGGAGGACTGTCTAGCCCACTTCGAAAATATTTATGGGAGTAATCTTGAGCTGGAAGCTTTTGTGACTCCAACTTCTTGCTCTCCCCTCTCCCCTATTATTTTTACTATTGAAGAGGTGGAGAAAACAATCGAGGGTTCGGCCGGCCGTAAGGCACCAGGCCCTGATGGGGTGCCTACGGATATGTTTAAGGCTAACCCTAACTACTGGGCTAAAGTTCTGTTAAATGTTTTTAACTCTGCGTCCGTAGCAGCCCCACCGAAGTCGTGGTCCCAATCGATCATAATCCCAGTGTTTAAGAAGGGTCAAAGGGGTGACCCTAGATGCTATCGGCCCATATCCTTGCTAGATTCCTCGTTTAAAATTTTGGGAAAGGTTATTCTGGCTAGGATAAGTGACTGGGCATCAGAGAAAGGTGTAATCTCTAATGCACAGTATGGGTTTAGATCGGGGAGGGGTACAGAGGACCAATGTCTCAATTTATATCTAATTATTGCAAAGTACACCAAAGCTTCAGGGGGTTCGATTTTTGCAGGTTTTATGGACCTATCCACGGCTTTTGACCTGGTTAACAGGTCTAAGCTTTAGTCAAAACTCCTAGAATTAGGTCTGGATAAGCCCCTTGTGTACTTTCTGGCCGAGCTACACAAAGATTTGAAGGCCTCAATTAGGATGTCACAGGAGGGGAAATGCACTGCTAGCTTTAAATCTGATAGAGGGGTACGTCAGGGGTGTATACTTGCTCCTTTGCTATTTACCTTGTACATAAATTCCCTCGAAGATAGTCTGCTAGCTGCTTCCCCTGATATCCCCCGGATTGATGGTACTCCCGTACCTGTACTACTTTATGCGGACGATACCGTCCTATTGGCGCGGACCCCGCTTGGTCTTCAAAGATTATTGAATTCTTTTGGTAGTTTTATGAAATCTTTGGACCTGGTGGTCAACAATGGTTAATCCCATATTATGGCACTGGGGAAGGGAAAAAATCATCTTAAAACGTATTACTGCAATGGAGCAGTTATTTCTAGAGTTAAAGTTTTCACCTACTTGGGCGTCGTTTTCGACGATAAATGTAACTGGGTTCCCCAAGTAACTACTAAGGTGAAAGCTGTACGTAGTTCTTCGGCTGCAATATTGGGTTTTGCAAAAAGGTTGGGAGGGAAACCCTGTGAGGCTATTTTAAAAATATACCAAGCTAAAACTGTTTCAATAGCTAGGTATGGGGCTGCTATTTGGGGATATATTAACCCTGAACTTATTCAAACAGAAGAGAATACATTTTTTCGTGCTCTTCTTGGCCTTCCTCAATCCACAGCGACCTACTCGGTCCATCTTGAATTGGGGACTGGATATATCTCCGATATTTTAAAAATAGCTCCACTCTTGTTATGGATCAGAACTTGGCTGAACCCGGACCTTACATTGAACCATAGTATTTTGAAAGATTGTTCCAAATTAGACAATTGGAAAGGTATTCAGTGGCTGTCATACATTAAATTGATCACTAAAGTGCTAGGACGCCCTGAGCTCTTTACCAACCCCGAAGGTTTATGTAAAGATGATTTAAGATGGGTTAAGACGTATTATATTAAGCACTGCGAGGCTGAGCGAGAATTCCACGAGCTTGGTAAATCTTCAGTAAGGGCTCTCATCTTGCTTAATTTATCCACGGTTATGCACCCATATTTGTCTACTGTCACAAATTTTTATCATAAATGGCTCTTGACAAAATTTCGTTTTAATCAAATTCACCTTGTTTTAAGTGTCCCACAGGGGTGGTTTAGGCCTGAAGATGGGGTTCCTTGCAGATGTGACAATTTCTCTGCCCAAGATATGATGCACTTTATATTTTTTTGTCCTTTGTACCTAGAGGCCAGGAAAAGGTTTATTCTGCCTATTCTGAGAAAGGAAGCTTTTATCCAAGTTAAACCAGCATTATTGTTCTTGCAATTGATGGAATCGCCTACAACTATGTTTTGTGTGGCTAGCTTTTTAGTTGCTTGTATTAGACTAAGGAAACTGAGATTGGCTGCATTGGAGGAAATTAATTAGTTTTTATATATTGAATCACCGGGTTAATTTTTTTTTTTAACTATGTATACGATGAAATGTTTTTAATTTGTTGTAAAATGTATTGTACACTTTTATGATTTTAATTAATCGAATAAAGTGGTTTGGACTAAAAAATTTAAATAAACAGTTTAAAAAAAAAAAAAAGAATGGTTCAATACTGCTGACTGTATTCACCAACATTGCATGTCGCATAGAGGATTTTGTTAATGCAACATCCACACGCTCTGATATCAACTTGTCATTCAAAGCAGTTTCGACCCATTTGCTATCAGCACGAGTTATGTTTGCGGTATTAACAAACATATCTGACCTCTGTAGGGCCCGCAGATTGTGCTCCACGTTCGCCAGCCAAGGAATCTGTGGAGTCAATTCTAGTTGCAAGCAATCCTGTAATTTCAGTCTACTGAAACTTAGTTCCTCCTTTGTCCAGATTGAGGGGCATATTATCAAGACAGGCGATAAAATGATCGCCGCTTTAGACATCTCTATGGAATTCCAATTGAAGCCCATGTTAGATGTGAAGGACATCTAACCTGAGCTTCAATTGGAATTCCATTGAGTATATTATCAAGCCCATTATTGCCGTTTTAGCGGCAGTTTTCTGCCGCTAAAGCGGCGATAATTTTATCGCCTTTCTTGATAATATGCCCCTGAGTTCCAAAGTTTTAATGGACTAAGGCAGAGCCGATCAGTTAAAAAATCTATACCTAGTTCTCCGTGGACAATTTCGTATGGTATACTTTGACAAATTCCCAAAAGGCTCCTTAAAAACTTGTTTTCAGTGACTTGGAGCGGGGCAACCTGGCCATAACCCCAGATTCCACTACACGAAAAATGCAATATACAACAGTGTCTCAGTCACTGTTTGCGATTCCCAATGGGGTTGCAAATTGCATGCCTCATCAATATTCATGAGAAAAGCGCAATTTGCAACTCCATCTGGAATGGCTAGCACTCACAGGGATGGTGGCCTGCTGGGGTCAGCAGACCACCATGTCTGTGACAGTTTTTTCAATAAAGCAGATTTTTTTTAAAATGCAGCCCGTTTTCCTTAAAGGAAAAAGGGAAGACTATTATCTGCTCCTCTTGAAAATCAATCTGTCACAGCAGGGGTGTCTCCAAAGCTGATAATCTCACAACACAGGCCATGGGAGTGACTAGAGTTCACACCTGGTTGTCAGCCACAGCAATATGTGCATCAAAAGGTTAGCTCACGGCTGCTAGCCCAACTCTTTAAGATTCTCTTTTCGCCCCATCTCCTTCCTGAGATATACCAATGCCCCTTCCTTGTGACCTCTCACTGAATCAAAGAGTACTCTTTGAAGTGTACAGGGGAGGCATGGTCCTCCTTACCCAAAGTGTGTCCCACCCAGCTTACAGGAATGCACCACAACACAAATCTGTATGGGGGATCTCTCTACCTCCTCTCCATGTTTCACAATGCAGGCATGGGTCTCCCAAAATGGAACCCAGCGCTCTCCATGTATTTTACCATTCACAGACACACATACATCCAGTGTGTGAATACAGCATACATGCACTACGCAGTACTGTTTCCTCCATGTACTGGGCCACTCATGGGCGCACATACATTAAGCACTTGCATTTAACATGCACGCATTACCCAGCGCTATAACGTTTATTGTATTGTATCACTCATATGCACACAAATATCCAGCATATGCATTTGCATTTAACATACACACACTGTACCCTTCATGTACTGCACAACTCAAAGGCACACATACACCCACTGCTAACCAGTGCTAAAGTGCTTGTGCTCTCTCCTTAAATGTTACCAGTGGGCCTGAAGCACAGATAGTGCCACACACTTAAGTAGCACTTTAAACATGTCTCAGTCCTGCCATTGCAGCCTGTGCTTGCAGTTCTAAACTGCTATTTTGGTCTGGCAAAATACACCTTTTGCCACACCCAAACCACATACATCTGAGTTTTACATTTCCTGGTAGTGAAAAACTCTTAAATTCCTTTTCCTTAACTGCAAGGCCTACTTCTTCCATAGAATAACATAGAGGGTGGAAGAGGGTCAAGGGGGTTACTTTATTACATTTGATAAGCTGTAACTTCCAAATGGGACCAGCTAACTCATTCGTGTTTGGTGTCTTTGAAATTGTGTTGCAATGAAAAATCCTAATTTATGGTGAAGTCGGATTCTAAATTACAATCTTGAAAAGCCACTTTTAGAAAGATGGCATTTTCCTGCCTTAGGGCCTGATCACGAACCCATGGTGGAGGTGCGCTGGCAGTCGGGGACCGCTGCCCCAGTGGTCTGACCGCCTTATTACAAGTACGGCAGTCAGATCGTTTTGGGACCACTGCAACCACCATGCATATTCTGAGTTTCCCCACTGACAGCCTTTTCCATGGCGATGAGCCCGCCAAAAAAAAGCTGGCGGTGGTGAAACAAAGGGGGCCATACAGGACCTCCTGTTGCCCCTGTACACTGGAATGCATGGAGGGGGGCACATGGTAATAATAATAATAATAATACTGACACTTATAATCCACAAACAGCTACCTTCATCAGAGGTGTCCCGGCACTATAGCAACAGGCGACCCGCCTAGATGACACAAACAGCAAGCTCCAAGACATTATTCAAGACTGAAGAGCCACGTTTTTGCAGCTTTCCTGAAGAGTGGTTCAGAATCAATGTGTTGCATGTAGTTAGGCAGAGAGTTCCATAGTTTGGACACTCCAGCCGTAAAAGATCTGCCCCCTAGCCGAGCTTTCCTAACTCACGGGGTGCAAAGCAGGTTTTGCGAATTGGACCTCAGTGAACTATTCTGCTTATAAGGGCACCAGTGCAGTTCTTTGATATGCTGAGAGATGTGATGACGAAATGGAACACGTCTAATCAGTCTTGCAGCCGCATTCAGTACCATCTGTAGTCTTTTGACTAGTTATGCTGGTAAACTCAAGTAACGGCCATTTGCATAGTCCAGCGTAGATGTCACAGTGGCATGGACTATAATCCAGCGGCATTTCTCCGGCAACAGATGTAAACATTTCTAAAAAAAATTCTCAATTTGCTGGAACAGAAGACTGTCACCTGCTGGATTTGGGAAGAAAAAGAGAGATCTGCCTCTCACTTTACTCCCAAATTTGTAACCGTTCCTTCTGGAGTGGGCCGTGAGCCCATTTCCACTGACCACCACAAATCCAATGCTGGTGGCTGGTTCTTGCCAAAGAATACCACTACCGTTTTCTCAGCATTGAGTTTGAGTTTATTGTTATTCATCCAAAAGGCAAAGTCTTTCAGACAGCCCTTGAAGCACCTAAAGGAGTCCTTTGAAGGAAAACATCAACTGGGTGTCATCTGCGTATGAAATTGCCTTCACACCCCAGTTAACTATTTGTGAGAACAGTGGGGCCAAATAGATATTAAAAAGAAGAAGGCACAGTGCCGACCCCTGAGGAATCCCACACCATAAATGCTTACGATCGGACTGATGTGGTTGTAAAGCAACCCTTTGAGTTCGATTGTTAAGGAATAACTTCAGCCAGGCAAGGACCGTTCCCCCAATGCTGATGTCCAGGAGTCGTTGAACCAGTCTTAAATGGCCAACCGTATCGAATGCCGCTGATAAATCCAGGAGCACCAGCATAGCTGATGCCCCTGAATCTACCGCCATCCTCACTGATTCTGCCACCTCTAACAGAGCCGTCATGGTGTTCTCCCCTGTGTGCATACATGCCCATTTCCTGCATGGCATGGACTAAACTGTCCATGCTGAGTAGGAATTTGCTTTGGCGTTCCCATTGTGGTGCCTTTTTCAAAGAAAACCCCTATTCTGGCGGACAACCGGTGGTGGACTTTGATGACGGTACAGGAGCAAAACGTTGGAATGCCCCGTTCCCGCACCACCAAATTTGTAATCAGCCCCCAGGCCATTTGTTGCCTGCAGCCTGTCTCTGGGTCACATGACTGGATGTAGTTGACAGTTGGGCTTTGTGTATTCCTCCTAGACAACCATACACAATAGGGAACTTAGGTGTGTATTGATCGGCCATCACTGGCAGGATGAGAGGGAGGAGCTGGGCACAACCTCACTTACATTTGAATAGGCTGTGTCCTGCCTCCACACATAGTGCTGTATACTCCTTGTAGTTAGTCCCGACCCAGGACAGGGAAGCCAGGATGCCTGGGGACTTCAAAGGGAAACCTCTAGAAGCTTATCCCACTTCAAAGGTATACATTTTAGACCCCAGACACCAACTCTTCTGTAAACATGTGGACATGTGAATACTCTGCCAGGAAGAATGACTGCTGTGCTGTTGAAAAGACTGCCTCTCTGCTGGACTGCTTTTCTGAAGGACTGCTGCCCTGCTATGCTGACCTGCTGCCTGCTGCCTTCCTGTCTGGGTGAGGTGCACCTGCGGAACTCAGGACCCCAGAGTGACGCCAAGGGCTAGTTGTCTGGCCTCCTGACTTGAGCCTCAAGGACAGAAGACTCCAACAACCTCGACCCCAGCAGCAGGACTCTGCCATCTGTGAGTCTACCCTGTCAAGTGGTACTACCCTAGTCCTGGACCCTTGGAATTGGGTCACAGGTGCTCTGCCAGCCTCTTTGGATCCAGCGGGACCGATGCATCTTCTCTGCTGCACGGTGCAACCGCACGCAGATCCGATGCATTGCTACTGGTGCGTGGATCACTCCATTGCAAAGAACTGCATTGCAGCCTGCAGCCTCCCTGCATCTCGGAACCAACGCATTGCTTCAGCTGTGCTACACATCTTTGACGGGGACACTCGCAACGCTTCACTAACCAGGATTTAAGGTACTCTGCTCAGGGCCCCTAACTGGGTCCCAGTAGCCGGCACCCGCTACACTACGATAGGCCTGAACTTGGGACTTTTTGGCACTATTTTTACTGAAATCTTTAAAATTACATATCTCCGGTTCTACTCATTGAAATGTTGTCGTTTTGGTTTTGTTTTATTTATGAAAAAGTATTTTGTTTTTCTAACTTGGTTTTTGAACCTTTTTGTGTATTTTTCACTTTATTACTGTTTGACGTGTTGCACAAATACTTGACACATTGCCTCTGAATTAAGCCTGACTGCTCTGTGCCAATCTACCAGAGGGTTGAGCATAGATTAATTTAGGGTTGACTTTTGCCTCACCCTGACAAGGACTGTGACTGCTGCTTGTCCAGGGCTGTTAGCCCCAGTCAACTGACAACCCACTTTCTTAGAAAAATAGTATGAGGGAAAACACTATACACATAGGTGCAACACTGCTCAGTCGAAGTTACTATAGTTACACCCAAGGACATAAATGTGCCGGTCTGACAGAGCTGTGCATGACATTGACTGTATTAAATGACCAGACCAGTGTGCCCCCATGTTCTTTTCAAGTGCTTTAAGATGTCTGGGTGTCTTTCGATTTGCACCTGTGAAGAGTTGGTAGCGAGCAGTGAAAAACAGATAAAGTTACTAAAAATTCCAGACCTTTCATACAACTCATTGTGGTTCTGCGAGGACCTAATACGCTTGTGTTTTTTGGGGCTTCACAGTGGTAGAGTTCCCTTTGTGGCATCTTGGCTGCCACCACAGGCACTGATACATATCGAATTGTCTCTTGTAATAAAAAAAGATGACTGGGAACCTGTCCCAGCACTACATTAGTCCTGTCATCAATGATTCGAATACCAAGACCGTATTGTCCATTTTCTATGTTCCTAATTCCCTGAGAGCTGGTTTTACATAATCAGCCATGAGTTCAATTCAATTCAATCCACACTTGGCTAGAACAGCTTCACTGCAGTCTGAGAAACCATTACCTCTGGCATAAAAAGGATGGGTCTACCTTACTCTCATGTCATGGGAATCTTTCTGAAAACTGTGTTAAAGTATTTTTCCTATGATATTTACAAGCCATTGAAAGACACAGAGGCCTGATTCCCAGCAACATTCATTAACAAGGACATGCATTGTTTAGGACTACACATCTTTTTGATTTATGACTATTTTAGCCTTCAGATGTGGTTCCTGTTTGACCCATGTGTGACTGCATTGTGTTAACAAGCACAGACGATTTATGCTTGTTTTCTTAACTTAGATTAGTATGATCTTCATATTGCGGATGGCACATGTTTGAAAAATATTTTATTTTTACATTTCTTTCTTATTGTCCCATATGTGCCACATTTTCCTACACCTGCCCTGCAAAGCCTGTAGATAGAGGTGAACTTTACTTTACTTTACTTAACTATCGGCATTAGTTCAACCTGGGTCATTAGGCGTAATTTGGAGGTGCAGTCAGTGCTTAATTTGTAAAACAATAAGAGTTGAAACCCAAAAGGCCTCATTCACGAGTCCCCTTGCGCCACCAGAGCATCACTATTATTGATGCTCCTGTGGTGCAGTGTGCTGGCCCATAGAGTCAAGGCCACGCAAAGCCACTCTGCATAGATTTTCCTGTCCTTGTAAATATGGTCCCCTTTCACGCAGTACTCTGCATGAAAGTGGCGTTCCATGGGTGTTGCTATAGTTGTTCATACGCAACACTCATGGAATGACTTATTCCCAGATTTGCTAGGTCTTGTAAACCTGGGAATGCTTCAGATTCCTACACCTCCCCAGGGAAGGCATTGGGGAGGTGCATTGAGGAGAAATACCTTTATTTCTCCACGTTTTTCCTTTTACTATGTGTGCTGCAGGATGCAGCACACATGAAAGAGGAAAACACCTCTAGTGATTGTTTATGGGTGAACAGATATACTTTACCACATAAATCATATATTTGTTTATAACCCAAGATAAATGAATGGGTCCTATAATATCAAGAACCAGTTTATCCAAAGGTTTGGATGGAAAGTCAACAGGAAAGAGAGATATCGAGATGAGCTTAATGCATATTCTTGGCCTTAACACTAGAACTGCTTGCAAAACACGCCCTCAGTTTGCTCTCTACAGAGGAATCCATGTTTGGGAACCAGTATTTTGCTCTGAGTATGCTTTTTGTCATACTCCTACCTAAATGCCCTTAATGTGCAATGTCAACAATACGATAACTCATACCTACAGGTGATACAATTTTATACAATTAAAAAATGTAATGAACTATGATAGACAGGTAAAGTCTCACTATACAAAATGAGAGATTTACATCTATATCCTTAAATGTGTCAGGCTGTTCATTCAATATCTTATGGTTGACTAATATGCATGTGCTGCCATTCTCCACACACCTTTCTCAATAATCCTTGATGATAGCAGGGATGTCAATAGGAAGAACAGTTTCTTCAGGCAGACTGATACATTGTAAATCATTATTCACAGGCATGCAAGATAAGCAGTCAGCAGCATAGTTCTTTGCCCCTGGAACATGTCCTATTCTGAAATTGGAAACTTGCAGGACCAAAATCCACTAAGCGATGTGTGGTATTGAGTGGTTTGCCTTCGGTGGTAAACATACAGACTGGTGGTTTATGATCTGTCCTCAATGTAAAAGGAAGACCCTATAGATAGAACCTGAAATGATTGATAGCCCAGTATCATGCCAAATCTTCTTTTTCTACAATAGGGTAATTTAATTCTGCATCTTTAAGTTTTCTTGAAGCAAATGTACTATTCTCTCCTTTCCATCAACCATTTTGGATAAAGTAGCACATGGACCTCTATCACTTGCATCAGTACTTAACAAGATCTTATATTTGACATCAAAATGTCTTTTATTGGAAACCTTAATTATTGCCTCCTTGATTTTAATAAATGTTTTTTGACATTCCTCAGTCCCCTAAAAAGGAGTATCTCTTTTAAGTAAAACCATTAAAGGGTGCACTTGGTCAGCTAATATTTTAATGAACTTAGACATATATTCCACTAGACCTAGAAATGATTTTAGTTCTTTACTTGTGGGAGATGGTGCTAGTCTAATTAAGTCTACTAAGTTGTACTTGGGTTTAACCACATCTTCTGAAATAGTATGCCATAGGTATTCAGCTCATTTGACTCCTATTTCACATTTCTCAATTGTTATAGTAAATGTCACCATCTTAACTTTTCAAACAACTTCTTTCAGAACAGAGTTAAGCCAACTTTTGATTTTCCATAGATTAAAATGCAGTCGTGGAAACACAGAACATGTTTATACCTTGTAATATATGTTGCATCATACCCCAGAAAACCGCATCTGCTGATACCAACCCAATTGGCATCCTGCAGAATTGGTCTTATGAAGGATGTGAGGCATTTAGATTCAGGGTGGAGGGCTGCATGATGATAGGCAGAGGAAAGATCTAAGACCCTAATGAATGAGGCTCAACATTTCCTTATTCTTTGGTAAAGTATATCTGTTCACCCATATTTTTAGTTTTAATCCCGGAGGTCCACTCATAATCTTATACTGTTATCTCCCTCTTTTAAGACAAACACTATGAGGTCCAACCATTCTGAACATTACATTTTTTTAATGACCTTTGTGATCGTTGCTTGTGAAGTTCTTTACAAAGAGATTCTCTCATCAATAAAGGAATAGCTCGCACCTTGTACACTACAGGAATGGAATTTGGTTTCAATTTGATTTTATGTGCGAAGTTCTCCAGCACACCCAGCCTTTCATAGAACACTTCTGGAAATTTGTCACACACTCCCATTCCTGTGACTGATATGTCGACCAGAAGAACTTGCTCACTAGCATTGTTATATTCCATATAGGCACTATAATATAGACCTCGGTAAACTCGTCACCCTTCACCTATATTATCTCCCTACATTACACTTGTCACAGTTTAAAGGGACTGACCTTTTACCTAGATATTACACTGCATTCAGAATGCAGGTGTTTCCCTAGTTCAAAATCTCATACATTATGCATGAGGGTTCTTGGAAGCACAACAGAACTGCCATCTCCTGTATAAAATCTATGTACAAAGTTCATGCCCAACGACATCCTTAGGCCGACACAGTAATACAGCAAGGTACGACCCCTGGGGAGACCTTTGGGTATATATACATCACATCTTGCTAAGATGGTAAGAGGAGATCGATACTTCTCGGCTGATACACTGACCAGAGACGCTGAGGTTCCTGCATGCAGAGACTCCAGCTCGCAGTGGTATAATAACACTCGCGGACTGTCCAGCTCGAGACCAGGGCGGGGTCCCATAGTCTCATTTCAGGTAATGGGGTTGACTGGATCCTAGAGGAATTCTTGGCTTAACACCTACATACATGCTAGGTACATTTAGGTACATCTAGTTAGGGAGGCATCGTAGGAGTATGCATCTTTTATCATGTGTTTCATATATTCATATGTATTCATGATTTTAATAAGATGATAGAACTATACCATCCTTTTACCTTCTTAGTACTGTTAATAATTTATATCTTATACTGTCTAACAGTTATTGCAGCTCATCTATTCTACACCAGAATAACAACTGTTCAATAAATGATTATTGAAAATACCCAGCTTGTTTTATTCGATGTATCTTTGAGACAGACTAAGTAAGCACGAGTGACTGAGCGTAAAGTAGTAAATTGTTTCCACGGTCCTGAGGGATCAGGATTGTCATGTTCGATGGTTGCCAAGAACTATTCTCTCCTTGGTAAGAGGAGATTCTAGTGGCACTGTGAGCTAGTTGGTACAAGAAGGCCAGCATACCCGGTGGGGGTGATCAGAGTTCGTCTGACACCAATCCTACAGTGTATGTTGTCTAAACGCACAGATCCTATATATTTTTATAGGAACTACACGACAGCCTTAGGATCAAGTTTGATTCCTAAATCATTCTGGTTTTTCTAACCAAACAGATTAGACCCTTGTTTAGAAATGTATACCTTTCCTAATGTTGATCTATTTTTTAATTTGATGTGCATCATTAACATATCCACCAAGGGAATAGGATCAATGTTGCTCCCCCTTGTTTAATGTCAGCTGACATAAAAGTGTGATCCTTGTCAGCAAAATTCTCCTTGAATGTTAATTCATCTATTAAGGTATATGGGGAACAAGAGTCTGCAAAAGCTTTGAATGTTACACCATCTAGGCCTATGTCACATGCAGGATATGTAAGTTCAATCAATCAATCAAGAGTTCTTGTATAGCGCATGCTAATCACTAGTGAGGGTCTCAAAGCGCTGGGGGGGTTCTGCAGTTCAGTCAAAGAGCCTGGCCTTGAGGTCCTTCCTGAATTTAGGCAGTGACTGTGATTGCCTGAGATGTAGAGGCAGGGGGTTTCAGGTCTTTACAGTGAGGTAAGAGAAGGATCTTCCTCCAGCCGAGATCTTGCCGATCCGTGGCCAGTGGCTTGTTGGGCGGAGCGGAGATGTCTGTTGGGTGTGTAGAAGGAGAGACGGTTGTTGAGGTATTCCGGTCTGGTGATGTGAAGAGCTTTGTAAGCATGTGTGAGGACCTTGAAGATGATTCTTTTGTTGATTGGGAGAAAGTGGAGGTCTTTTAGGTGACTGAAGATTTGGCTGTGGTGGGAGATGTCCGGCAGAGTCGTTCTGAAAGCGCTGCAATTTCGTTTGGACTTTTTGGGATGTGCCAGCGTAGTGTGTTGCCGCATTTGTGCTTAATGCTGATGAGTGTCTGGTTGACCATTCTCCTGATCTTGTGTGGATCCACTTGAAGATCTTCCCCAGCAAATGGATCTACTGCCTTCATTCAGTCATGGAAGTTGCTCTTAGTGGCTGTAGGCTCATCGGTGAGGGTGAGAATCAGCTGGGTGTCGTCAGTGTAGGAGACGATGTTGAGTCTGTGCTTCTGACGATGGTTGCAAACGGGTCATGGAGATGTTGAAGAGGGTGGGGCTAAGAGAGGAGCCTTGGGGAACTCCGCAGCTGATCTCTGTAGGTTCTGAGGAGAATGGAAGGAGCCTGACTTTCTGGGTTCGGCCTGTGAGGAAGGAGGGGATCCACTCTAAAGCTTTGCAGCGGATGCCGGCATTGTGAAGTCTTGTCCAGAGGGTGTGGTGGGAGATGGTGTCAATGGCCGCAGAGAGGTCCAGAAGGATGAGGGCTGCAGTTTCACCTCAGTTGAGGAGATTGCGGATATCGTCAGTTGCGGCGAGGAGTGCAGTCTCGGTGCTGTGGTTGCTCCTGAAGCCAGATTGGGAGGGGTCCAAGGGTGTGACTAGTTTCAATTAATTCTGTGAGTTGGGTGTTGACAGGCTTCTCGGTTACTTTGGCTAGGAAGGGGAGAAGAGAGATGGGTCTGTAGTTCTTGAGGTATGTCGGGTCTGCAAAGGGTTTCTTCAGCAGGGGGTTGATCTCTGTATGGTTCCAGTCTTCAGGGAAGGTGGCAGATTCAGTGGAGCAGTTGATGGTGCAGCAGAGTTCGGGGGCAATGGTGGCGCCGGCTCGGTTGAAAATGTGGTGGGGCAGGGGTCCAAGGAGGCTGCAGAGTGGATGGTTTTCATGATCCTTAGAGTGTCGTCTGCAGTGAGGGTGGTCAAGTTGAACAGGTTTGGCTGGGATCTGGAACATTCGGGAGTGGTGGTTGTGGTTGGGGTGGGGTGGGTGTGTCCTTGATTGCAAAGCTATCGTAGATATCTATGATCTTGAGATGGAAGAAGGTGATGAGGTTTTTGCAGAGGTCTTGGGAGGGGGGATGTCTGTGGTATCTTGGCAGGGTTTGGCACATTTGTTGATCATATCAAAGAGTTCTTTGCTGTTGTATATTGGCATTGATACGTTCCTGTATGGCAGTTTTCTTAATGGTTCTGATAAGTTGGTGGTGTGTGGTGATGGCAGTTTTGAAGGCTGCGTAATCTGCCAAGGTCTTGCTGCTCCTCCATCTTCTCTCGAACCGTCTGCAGGTGTGCCTGTACTCTTGGAGGGGAAAGGAGAACCAGGTGGCTTTCCCAGAGGGCTGCATGCCAGAAGGTTTACTGAAGGGAGCCAGTGTGTTAGCTCAGTTGGAGATCCATCGGCGGAGGTTGCAAGCTGAGGCGTTGGCATTCATGGAGGTCGGTGGTGAGGTTTTATGGAGGGAGTTGGTCGAGTTGGTCTTCGGAGACTTTGTTCTGGCTTCCTCGTGGGTCACTGTGGGCACGGTGGTGTTCTGTGGGTTTGGTGGAGGAGAAGTCGGTGCAGTGGTGGTCTGTCCAATTAAGTTTGGAGGTGTGGCTGATGGAGATGATGTTGCTTGTGGGGAAGATGCAGTAGAGCAAGCGTGTGTCCTACTGAGGGGGAGGGGATAGGGAGGAGACCAGTTGTTTCGGTCCGATGGTGCTGAGGTTCTCCATTAGGGATGAGGTGTTGTGGTTGACCAGGTTGTCCAGGTAGATATTGAGGTCACTGAGGAGATGTAGTCCATTGAGGTGAGAGCGTGGTGTGCAATGAAGTTGGCTATGGATTAAGTTTACAATCCTTACTAATAGTATTGACTTGAAAGACAAATGCTCATCGCTTTAATGCAAATGGCAGAATGCTCAATGTTTTTGGCTATGCTTATTGCTTCAGGTAAATCAGGATTTTTAGACAACGCGTTTTCATGTAGTTAAAGAAGAACTTGTGTCTTTCCAGCATTGTTTTAATCTTTTCACTGAATTATTCTTCCAGTTTCCTCAAAGTTAACTAATATACATCTGACAACCTGTCACCATTAGTTTCACTCTCATTCTCACAATCATCCATTTCTGCTCCCGTAAATCATCAAATATTTTCCTCCCTTGTAGTCCAGTATTATGCAATACAATATCTTGTTTATGTAATGAGGAGAATTTGTCCCCACGAATTGCAGTTAAATATGATTGAAAGAGTGGAATCTCTTCCATCTTTTTTTACAGAGTTTTATATAGCGCGAACTTGACCCGAATCGGGTATCAGAGCGCTTTACATAGCACCAGTTGCATTACATGAGGACACATTCATTTTTGTTAGGTATGGGGAGATTAAGTGATTTGCCCAGGATCACAGGATGTTCAGCGTCATTGCCGAGACTCAAACTCAGTTCCCCAGATTCGAGGTCGACCGCCCTAGCCCTTAGGCCAACTCCTCTCCCCAATCCTTGTATTGGTTCTCCCACCTCATTAAGAAATGGTGGTGACTGAGACATACTGGAGGCCGGCATAGTAACACTTGAGCCTACATATAAACAGCAAGCTCGAATTAGAGACACAATATAGAATTGAATACAAGTAAAGTACAACAGGAATGCTTAACGCATCACGATGGGTATAAATTTCATGTGAGAAAGTCAAGGAAGATTGTAATTCTTTTTATGAGACACCCGTATGTCAATACAAATGTCCCTCATTAGGTTGTGGGGTTACTCAGTAGTCATTGTATCCAATGTACCAGAATGTTGATGTGCCAGATTGGACAGGAAATAAATTCTCTTCAGTAGAGCAGAGCACATGTAATGTTGAGAAAATGGAGCCCAAGCTGTCCAAAACACAGTTTCAGAGCCCAAATAGGAAGTTATCTGGACCAACCTCTTCCTGCTATCTGTTTAGCTGACCCAGAAAAGGTAAAGCCAAATGAAACTTTCACAAACCAGCAGACCCCATGCCAGACGACACGTCATCATCGAGCTGCAGCGAAGATTGATGCAGCAACAAATAGTAAAGGCGGGGCCGGCATCGGACACGCCGATGATATGGCGGTCCTGCCGGTCCCCGACGACCAGGGAGGCGGGCCTGTCACACACAGCAGTGACGCGACAGGCGCGCCTCCATCGCGATAGGTCAGCACCCAATAGGCGTTACCCGGAAGTGAAAGTATTCACTTCCGGGTCACGTTGGTGTCCAGCACCAGGCCGGTTTGAACCGGTCTGGTGACAATAGAGGCATAAAAGGCTGGGGAGCAGAGGAAACTTCCTCTTTGCCTTCTGCGCTCCCCAGCCGTTACAGCAACCTCGCTAGGAGGCTGCGAGTTAATTTTCCTCACCCACCATCCCTTGATGCAGAGGTTTGTATAGCGTATGATTGTTTTCTTGTCCACTCTAGGTTGTGTTATGTCCAAGTAACATGTTTTTCCCCTTTTTTTAAGGTAAAATATTGTCGTATTTTTAGTGCAATTCCGTGGTCAGGCGGTAAGGTCATGATTGGTGAGCAGTAAATTTAAGGTCCTTAGGGGGCGGCGCCATTCTTGAATGGGGTCGTCCAAGGAGGAGGGACAAATCGTCCCTCCTAGAACTCCAGGGGCAGTTACAGCCTTTTTGGCTGGACAGGTGCGGGGGAGGGGGGAGATACGCTCTTCCTAGGCTGCTTGGCCACCCCGCACGTACACAATGGCGCCAGTAAAGGGCGCAGAACTGCAAGGGCCCCTTAGGGAGATAGTATATAGAGCGTACGGGGATAATCGGGGGGGGAAGTACCCTCACGGTGAACGGCCCTCTGCGCATGCGCACTCCGGCGGTAGAGCGGGCTTAATTGATAAGGATCTGACACCAGTTATCGACCTTGCCGTAGGCTCAAGCATGGATACGCAGAAAAATAATTGCGATTATGATTATGAATGATGTTATGCTTAGATTCGGATAGGAATAACTTGTATTAGAGTTATGTTAAGGATAGCCATCTGAGATCTGTATATATCAAATGTAATCAATGTCAATTGTATGATTTTCTGCGTAAATTTGTAAATATTGTTTTATTAAATGTTAAATTGTTTGTGAATAAATACGGCCGGGGGGTTATCTATGAACCCCATTTTCCATTTAAGTTTTTTGTCCTTGATATTATGTGGGTCTTGACAAAAGGAGGAGGGGGTATAGGTAGTGCCAGGCCATATATCCCCGGTGTAATTGTCAACATTTCGCTCCCTCCGCATTGAGCAGGAGATCTTGGTATGACCCAGTGACACAAGAACGACTTCAGGGATCCGAGTGCAGCTCCCTCTGCAGTGCCGTTGCTAGAGCCAGATCACAAAAAACAACAGAGGGTCCAACGCGCCCCCTTTTCTGACACGGAAGCCTCCAGGCCTTATCGGTTCCACTAGCTGGTGCCTCGCCACCCAACAGTTACTGAGGAGATCCAACATCTTGAAGGACTAGTCACGATAAACCGTCCTCATAAAAAAAAGTGGGATAATGTCCTCATTGACAGTATGCTTCTGCAGTCAAATCTTCCATTACTTGCCACTCCTCACTTCACCTGTCTGGCACTCACAATTCAGAACACGTCCAGGAAGATCGTTTCCACAGAAGACGAGTCAGCAGCGGAAGGCAGCACTGGCAGAGAACAGTATACCTGGGGTAAAGACACACGACTGTCCCAAGCACAGTATCCCGTCCTCGTCACCAGATTTGAAGTAGTTCACATGGACGCACACAGAATTCAAGACAAGTTTATTCTGTGGAAGAAATGTGCCTTCAATCTCTGCTCAGTAAACTGCAACTCTACACTCTCAAACCACCTCAAATCAACATTCTAATTGAGCTTCAAGAAAACATTCTAAACGGTTGCTTGGCACTGACATATAACAAGTCCATACCGAGAGAAAAATAGAATAAGTCAACTTTGTTCCTCTAATGCAAAGCGCACCATTAAGCCTGTTTATTGTTTACAGGGCTGCAACTGCCACCACACAACTTTGATAAACGGATTTAAAAAGAAAGAAAGGTAGGAGACAGCTGTCAACAGCATAAACATTTAAATAAAGCAATACAGATGCACAGCAATGACGGTTTCTTCTGTTTCACACAGAACTACCGTCTACTGTGAACAATTACCTGCTGGTTTAAAATATGCAAAGAAGAGAAAGATAAATAAGAAGCCTAAGGTAAATGACTCAACCACTATTAACGAGACTATTGAATCAAAGGCAAATAGAAAGGAGCCCCTTGTAATAATTGTTTTATGTCACATACCCTTACAGAAATTGCCATTGCTGTTTAGAAACAATTGCCCTGATGAGTCTCCTGGTACTTCACGCCCAGGAACAGAAACGCGTCGGCAGATAAATATACAGAGGGTCACTGAATTAAACTTGTGATCAGAGAGAAAAATCTCCAGTTTTTCACAAAAATCTAACGTGCCCTGTATAAGATTGGATATCGAATATAGACATTAAAGAGTCTTAAGAATCACAACCGAAAGCATACCACCAATAGCGATATATGTATTGGATGTCTTTTTTGTTAAAATGTTTTTTCATGTAAAAAGTGTTTGTGATATATGTTGTATTGCACATTTATGTCTAATTTAAGTGTGTTTGCTAAATAGTTTCGAGAACAGCACATTTATGTTTTATTTAATTGTGTTTGTAAATTGTTTTGAGAACAAGGATGTATTGATATGACACGACACATGTCTTTTTTCAGATTGAAAGAAATAACTAAGAATAAAAAATAGTGATAATAAAAAGGTGAAAATAAATACACCAGTTCAAACTAAAATCAATGGGTTTGGCTATTTAGAAAAGACATTTAGCTTTCAAAATAATGCGAGTCACAAGCACATTCTTTTGTCACTAATGCTTTTTAAATAAGGCATTATTTTTTTTAAATACAAGCCCGTTTTCCTTAAAGGAAAATGGGATGCCTTAAGAAAAGAAAAACAGAGGAGGAGCCTAGCGCGCATCCAAGATGGTCGCGTGAGCACAGGGCTCCCCGGACCCTTTCTGCTCCTCGGAATTTATCCTGAGAATATCCTGATGTGGTTTATGGAATCTGGGAGATGAAGACCAGCTGAGCACATATCTCTTTTCAAAAATCAACTCGGACCTGGGAATCCTGAGTTGTCGTCGTCGGAACTTTTGGGACCCACCCGACGGAGGTGACCGGGGTGAAGGTGACCCGTGGGGCCGGGCTGCAATTGAACAACAGCGGCTTCAGCGCGGTGCCAGTTGCCGATCCACCACTTTCGGTTTCGGTTTTGGACTTCAGGAGACCAGCTGGCGGGTGCGCTCGGGGTGGCGAGGTGCTTCCTGGGCCTCTGCACGAGGTTTTCCTCCACCTGCCACTAGAGTGCCTATCGCCTCGGACCCCCTATACCGACATTTTGAGGTCTTCTTGCTGGTGCCCTTACACCTCTTGATTGGAGGTCCCCTTGAGTGACCGTGTTCACATGGGGGGCAAAGGGGGTCCCGAGGGGCGCAAGACCAAGGCCTCCCTCCGCGGGGGAGCGGTCCAGAGCAACAACATGGACCGCTACACCCAGGGCAGAGGGTCCCCTGGCGCTGCTGGCCTCCCCCCGGACGCTGCAGGGGGAGGTACGAACGTCTCTACGGAACTTTCCCTGCAGGACATTATGGGCGCCATTGCTGGCATCAGGGAAACCATCGCCACGCAATATGAGGCCCTGGCCCGTAAGATCGACACCGTCGCGATTGATGTCACCCTGATCCGGGCCGACCTCTCCAAAACTAACGAGAGGGTCCAGGCCCTCGATACACGGACCTCCACCCTCGGTGCGGAGGTGTCGGATCTGCGGGCCGCGCTTGGAGACATCAGGGTGGTCAACGATCATATGGCCCGGCGGCTTGAGGACTTCGAGGGACGGGCCCGACGCAACAACATCCGCGTCATAGGTGTACCGGAGTCCTCCGACGGCCGCCCGGTTGACCTCGTGGTCGAGGAACTTATCCTGCAACAGTTGTCTCCGGCTGGCCTAAGTAAGTTCTTTGCCGTGGAGCGGGCCCATCGAGTTCCGGGCGGTCGGCCACGGCCGGGGGCCCCCCCGAGGCCTATTGTGGCCAAACTATTCCACTACAGGGACCGCGACGCTATTCTGCAGGCCTCACGGACCCACGGCCCGGTTCGTCACGAGAACTCGACCATCAATTTTTACCCGGACTTCACGCAACTGGTCCAGAAACAGCGGATGGGATTCCAAGGGGTGAAGCGTCGTCTCCGCGAACTGGGCCTAAAGTATTCGATGCTCTACCCTGCCAAACTCCGAGTGGAACATGGGGATCGGACAGCCTTTTTTGACTCTCCTGTGACCGCAAGTGACTGGCTGGACTCGCTGCCGGACGGAGGTGGCCGTCCCGGACCCTCTGCGGGCACCGCAGGTGACGGGTCCCCTTTAGAATGACTTTTGGTCCTTGATTTTGCCGTTTTGCACTGTTCAGTTGGGTCTTACTTCTTTTGTATATTGTGCTTCACCAGGACCTGTGAGGGGGGCGGGCGGGGACGGGTCCCTTTCCTCCTCCGGGGTCTTTTCGTAGAATGGGGTTAGTGGGGCGACAGGCACACTGCAAGTTGGGGGGGTTTTTTGGCCCGCAGGGGTGCAGGGTGGGGGGAGTTGGACTTGGGGTGGGGTTGGGGGGGAGGAGGGGTTGTTTTGTTGTGTGTTTTTTGTTTACAGGGCGAGGTATTGATTTTTGTCCACATCTGGGAACTGTGCTGCAGGCTGGGGGACCCTTGATCTATTGGAGGGGATGGGGGGGGACGGGTTGAGGCTTATGTCATGGAACGTCAATGGGTTGGGGGACCGTATCAAGCGGGGTGTAGTGCTGCAATATTTGCGTCGCTTGACTCCTGATGTGGTGTTTCTCCAGGAGACGCATCTGGTTGGTAATGTTTGTCATGCAATGAACAGGGGGGGATATCGCCTCGTAGCCCATTCTGGTTTCACAACTGGTTCCAGGGGGGTGGGCATTCTCCTGCGAACCTCCCTTCCGGTGGAGATCACTAAGATAGTCTCGGATGACAGAGGGCGCTATGTGTGTTTGATTGGGAGGTGGGAGGGGCAGCCCCTTACCCTGGTTTCAGTCTACGTCCCCCCGGGCCTCCAGAACTCCACCTTCACTGACTTGGGTCGAATGCTGCTTGACCTTCCGGACAGCCTCCTGCTCATGGGCGGGGACTTTAATTCTGTGGTTTCGGGTGAACTGGATCGTCACCCACCAAGGACCCTCCCCGCTGCCCAGGCATGGCTGGGTGGGATGTTGGAGACCTTCGGCCTGGTGGATAGCTGGAGATTAATGCATCCGACCCAATGTCAGTTCACCTTTCACTCGGGGGCGCATGGGAGTCTCTCTAGGTTAGACTACTTCCTTATGCCCGCGGCACAGACTGGTCGGATTAGAGAGGTCAGGCACCTGGCGCGGGGTATCTCCGACCATTCTCCGCTGTGGCTTCTTTTTGACACCGGGTCGCGGTCTGCAGGGCGGATCGCTCCCATTAACCCATGGTATCTGCGAGACCCTACGACTCGCGACAGCCTGGTTAAGGCTATGGACCAATACTTCCTTGATAACGAGGGGTCGGTGTCGTCTGCAATGTCCCTGTGGGAAGCCTTTAAAACCGTGATCCGCGGACACGCCCTCTCCCAGATAGTGGTGGCTAAGAAGGTCAAGTGTGAGGCAGTGGTGAGGCTGGAGACTGACATCTCGGGGCTGGAGTCGGCCTTGGAGGCGAATGTCACTCCGGACGGGCTCCATGCCCTTAGCCTGAAACAGTTTGAATATAGGTCCCTGGTCACTGACGCGGCCAAAACTATGTATAGGGAGCAGCAGGGTCGACTGTACGACGCCGGGGACAAGGCGGGAAAGTTGATTGCGTGGCTGGACAAAAAGGAGAGAGTGAATCGTGTGGTCCCGGAGTTGCGTGCTGCGGATGGTGTGTGTGTGACTGAGCCGGATGAGATTGTGGAATGTTTCGCCGACCACCTCCGGGCTGTGTACTCCCCAGTGACTGACAGAGATGAGGACGACTCTCGCCTTCTACTGAGGGATATTGCCTTGCCCGGCCTGTCCGTTGAGGACCGTGAGCGGCTGGACGCCCCCTTGTCGGCGGATGAAATAGCGACCGCGATCCGCTCCCTTCGCTCGGGCAAGGCTATGGGTCCCAACGGTCTGCCCATTGAGCTATATAAATTGCGCCCTGATAAGCTTGCGCCCTTCCTCAGTCGCATGTTCCGTGAGTCTCTTGCGGCGGGTTCCCTTCCGGCTGACCAGCGTTTGGCCACGATAGTCGTGATCCCCAAGGAGGGCAAGCCGCGGGACCGCTGTACTTCTTACCGGCCTATTTCACTGCTAAATGCAGAGCCTAAAATCCTGGCGAAAGTCCTTGCCAATCGTTTGTTGAGCGTCGTGTGCGATCTTATTCATTCGGACCAATGCGGCTTCATCCCGCACCGCAACACCGCTCTTAACTTGCGGCGTCTTCACGGCGCCCTGGCCAGGGCGGAGCTCCTCTCCGAACCGGCCGTGCTGGTTTCTTTGGATGCCACGATGGCTTTTGACACCATCGAGTGGCCATTCCTCTGGGCTGTCTTGGCTAAATTTGGCTTTGGGGAGGGATTTATTGGCTGGGTGAAGCTTCTTTACACGGGACCCATGGCTCAGGTGGTGGTGAATGGGCGGGTCTCTCGGCCCTTTGCCCTTGGCAGGGGCACGAGGCAGGGGTGCCCGTTGTCCCCTTTGCTCTTTGCTCTCGCCCTGGAGCCACTCGCTGCTTGGCTCCGCTGGGAGCCCTCGCTTAGAGGGATCCGGTGGGCCCCGGGCTTCGAAGATCGGGTCTCGCTGTATGCGGACGATATTCTCCTGTATCTCACCTCACCGCGGCAGTCGCTCAACGTCCTCTTTGACGTTCTGACTTCCTTTGGGAACAATTCGGGTCTCACGATCAATTGGTCTAAATCCTGCGTCTATCCTATCTCTGGTGGTCCTCCTCTCCTGCCGCCTCGGCTTCCGATCCAAATATCTCTGAGCGGCTTTAAGTACCTGGGGATATACGTTTCGCTGGACCCGGTGGCTCGCTATGAGCAGAATCTCCTGCGTCCACTCCGGCGATTGCGAGAGGACACGGCCCGGTGGTGCAGGCTGCCCCTGTCCCCGCTGGGTCGGGCCGCGCTGTTCAAAATGATGTCCCTTCCCAGGTTCCTCTATGCACTCCAGAACTCCTTCGACGTTATCCCGGTGGCCTACTTTCGGGAGGTGGAGAGCCTGCAGAGGAGACTGGTGTGGGACGGGCGGGCACGTATTGCTCTTGCTAAGCTTACTCTCCCCTGGTACGACGGGGGCATCGCGCTTCCTGACATTCGCAGGTACTATTGGGCCTCGCAGCTATCGGCCATTAACCATGCCACGTATGCGCCTGGCTTGAATCCGGCGTATGAGATGGACAAGTTCCTGCTTCCCGGCGGGAACTATAACAGGGCACTTTACTCCCGCTCGGCTGGCCGGACCCTTACGGGTCCTACTAAGATTGCGGTGCGGACCTGGAGGGCTGCCACTGCGGCCACGGGCTGGAGTGAGCGACTAACATGTGCTACTCCTTTGTTTGCCTCCGACCGCCTGGGCAGCCTCTGGACTACGAAGGGGTTTGACCAGTGGGATACGATTGGTATCAGCAAAGTGGGAGACCTGTGGCATAAGGGCACGGTTAAGACTTTCGCGGTGCTCCAGGCCGAATACGAGCTTACGGACAGGGAGTTCTTCCGCTATGCCCAGGTTCGACACGCCCTGCTCTCGGTCTTTGGGGAGGGGACCAAGATCCCGGTTTCCTCGCCCCTCGAGGACCGCATACTTGACGGACATGTCCCTGACAGTACTATTTCTTTAACGTATAAAAAACTGATTAATCATCGGGCTGACCTCTTTGTGCGCCTCCGGGAGGCTTGGACGGGGGATGGGGTGGAATTGGACGACGAGGACTGGCAGTCTGCACTGTCGTCCCCCAAGGAGGTCGCCATTCCAGCCCGTCTCCGGTTGGTACAGCTTAAGATTCTTCACCGGGTGTATGTGACGGGTCCTCGCTTGGTCTCGATGGGATTTTCCGACGACGGGCTCTGTAAGCGGGGTTGTGGGCTCAGCGCCACCTTTCTCCATATCCTGTGGGAGTGCCGCGAGGTGGCGGACTACTGGCGCCGGGTCCATACGGTTATGGGACAGGTCACTGGGGTTGTGCTGCTGCCGGAGGTGCGTCGCTGTGTCCTGAATGTGTGGGAGCCCAATGATTACAGCGCGGCTCAGACTCGGTGGGCGGCCCTGGGGAACATGATTGCCAAGAGAGATATAGCGCAGCTTTGGGGCGCCCAACGGCCGCCCACCGTGTCAGTATGGAAGGAGAATATGGACTGGTGTATGTTCAGGGAGAAGACTGTGTATGTGGCCCGTGGTAAGCCGGGGGCATGGGGTAGAATCTGGGGGCAATGGAATGCGTATCGCGGGGGTATCTGTACGCCCCCCCTGGTGGACACCGATATCGCATGTCCCCCTGACCCTTGATGGTTCCTGGCACCTTTTGGAATAACTACATATGGACGTTCATCTCCCTTGACCCCCCCCCCCGTCCCCAGCCTCCCGGTACTCCTTCCTTTTGCCGGCTGCTTAATGGTCTGCACTGGAGTTCCCCGGAGGAAGCCTGACCCGCACTGTTTGCCCTTATGCCTCGCCTTTTGTTTTTCTTTTAGTTTTTGTGTCTGTTGGACTTAAGTCTCCTGTTCCTTTAGAACTATCCGGAGCCACTACGGGGCTGCGCCCCGGGACTTGACTGCAGCCTTGACCAATGTATATCTCATTCTGTACCTAGCGGCCGGCCCTGGTGGTTGTAGGCCCGTGCTTGTAACCGAATTATTGTTCAATAAAATTTTATAAAAAAAAAAAAAAAAAAAAAGAAAAGAAAAACAAAAGTTTCCTTTTCCTTTTTAAGTTTTGCTTGCACAGTGCTTGTGCTGTGTTGTGATATTCCTTGGATTTAATATATACAACATGTGTGCATGCACCCCAGTTCCTGCACGGCATGGACTTTGCAGTCAATGCCATGCAGGTGATAGAGCGTCATGTGATACTGACATTTGTAGGGGTGCATCATATTCACCATTAGTCAGCACCCGCATATTAATCAATGTATGCTAAGAAGTACTATAGAAATGTATTATTAGAAATCGTTTAACATAGAGGTGATTAGAATTGTAATAATGCTTTTGTGAAGAGTAATGTTGCAAGTTATTGTGAATGTATTCAGTAAATGCATAATGATTAGTTTTCATGTAATGCAATGTGTTAGTTAAACGTTTGCCATGTTGGAGTTACACGTGTAGGATGCTTATTCACGTATATGAGAATAATGAACTAATGCTTAGAGTGTGATTTAATAGTGTGTTTAGCATTGTAAAGGCCTGATCGCATATACTTTAGAAGAGAAGGGCATGTTCATTTTCTTATGTTAGCTAACGTTGTAGGCCGAAAATGATTTCCCTTGGTAAAGGCTTTGGGTTACCAGAGGATAGAAAACCTTAGAGAAGTGAAAAAAAAAATTCCGTTCCCATGTTTCTGTTGCAGGTGCAAGGACATTTAGCTCGTTAGTGAGACTAGGTCTTTGTTTTAGGATTTAGGATGCTGCGAGAAGCCAACAGGGGAGTGCATTGGAATCGTTGGATGCCTTACAAGTTTGATGGAAGACTACTGGGAGAAGACCTGACTGAAGAGGTGTGCCGAAGGGCGTGTTCTATGATTTTGAGGTATTGTATTAGGGACAGTGCCCCGTGGGTTGAGCAGTTGAGGTTTAGACGGGAAGCTAGAAAGAGCATCTTAGATCGAGCTCTGACTAAGTGAATGTACTTCTTAGGGAGTCTTCACTTCTGACACCTTTATCCTCTTGCCTGGGAAGGGAAATGTTAAGTAGGGATGTCACCTTAGAGTTAGAGTAGGGATAGACTAACGTTTTTCCTTTTTAGACTAATGATTTCTAATTTGGATATTGGCTTAACCATTGCTTTCTTGATGATCTTAGAGTCAGTGATTCTTTTTGTTTTAAGTCGGTAGAGAATTCTACGTAGACTTGCTTATGTATTAGTGCCCATTTATCTCCTACACCTTGTATTGAGGTGTCTGTATGTTCAGGTATTTCTGGTTGTAATAAAATCCTATACATTTTAAATTCAAATTTCGGTGATTATGTTTTGATAATTATTATTTCCTCCCCTCTACGCTATTTAGCAGATAAAAAGATCCTGGCGACCTGAGAGGATTCTTGGAGATAATCAGGTAGGCAAAAATCCGGTCCTATCAGTTGGTAGCAGAGTAGGATAGTTCTCTCTGATAGCGAGGGGAGATCTAGATCAGGATAAGAGATTCTTGAGGCCCATAGAAGTCAAGTGATGGTGACTCATCAGATGGCGAGCAGCGGACGACAGCAGCTGATGGAGATTGATGGAGAGTAGCAGTGCGGCGGAAAGCAGCAGTTCGTGGAGGAGTGAGTATGAATAGGGTGAGATGTTTATAGATTGCGGTGTTGATTTGTTGTGTGATGTCTTGCAGAGTTGGAGTGAGTGTTGAGTGATTGCGAGATCAGGCTGTGAGCACGCGCAGCCCGGGAAAGTCTTAGGCTTGACGAGTAGCTTAAGCGATTGTGGTGTAGAAGACACCCAAGGTAGATTTTGTCGACCACAGAAAGGGGATCGTGAGACGTCATCGATTGCCCGGACCGAGATAGGGGGAACGAATGTGTGAGTGCGTGAGGAACCGACGCTGTTTGTGGGTTTGTTGTATGCGGAATTTGAGTATTTGTAACCTATCAGAAGGGATTGTCTGGTTGTTCGCGGACAGACGGTTGCCAGCCGTGGTCGACAATTGAGAGAGACTGTGGACGGACAGTCAGAGAAGTAACTTGTTTGGGACAAATGGTTATTTCAGTGTATGAATGGGACGAATGCAAGGGTGAGACGTGAATTGTGAAGGAGGGGAAATGCTGCGAGCGGAGGAAGAGTGACGTCAGAAGGTGCCGCGCTACGATAGGTCGGTTGGTGTGAGTCGCGCTGTTATTGGTGGGTTTGACATATGCAGTAAACGAAAACATTGTGTGTGATCGAAAATTGCTCATCATGAAATGTTTTAAAGATTTCCGATAATTATGTAGAGGTGATAAACATGTGGTTACTCGTGGGGGAGAAGAAGCCCCTCCCGAGAATACTCTGGCACATTACATGGCAAGAAATGTGGGGTTGCATACCATAATTTGGCTTGAAAATTGGCATAAAATGACTCAGGTGAGGGTGAATTGGTTTTCCCACGATATGGCTCCTTCAGGTTGGAAGTGTTGTATCAGTTGAAATCTGTGATGGCGGCTCTACGACCTTTGCCAAGACCTACACAATTTGAGGCGTTGCATGCATGGATTAGAGCAGCGCATGACAGGAAAAGAGATCGAAGTCAGTAAAGGGTGAAAAAGACGATTAAGGCATTTCAGGATGCAAGATGGGATGCAGAAGAGAAAAGGTGGAGAGTGCAAACAATAGAGGGAGACAGGTTGTATCCATTACTGGTAAAGACTGATGGCTCGAAGGTAAAGAGTATGGATGATGATGACAGTCTACTAGAGAGGTTGTTGTCTGAGAGACCACCTCCACACAATCCAGATCCCTACGAAAGGAGGTGGGCCCAAGCAGAAGGGACTAATGGAGTGCCGACTCAGTCAGAAGTGAGAGTAGAAGGGAACGAAGGGAAAATTTTGACAGGGACGGAGGGTACTAAAAACCATCCTGTAGCCAGCACAGAGGTTGGGAGAGGTATGAGGCTACCGGATGCTCTAAAGGTACCAGTCACCATTGGACCCATTGTTTCTGTTTACGACCCAGATCAAGAGAAGGTTGGGAGTTCAGTGCAGTCAGTTGTAGGAGCGAGGAGTGTGGTCGAGGGAAATGGATCAGTGAGTGGAATAGAGCAGACTCCAAAGCCTATAGAATGGAGTACGCCATTGCCAGCTACAGCAGACTCCTCTAGGGGACAGTTGGATGCGAGACCAGTGAGGCCGAGGTCTTTGGTCGAGTCAAGATCATATTTGCGGATGTGGGCACCGCCAGCGAGAAATCAGAATCAGAGTGAGAGAACTGCAGAAAGTGAACGAGGCACGATAGTGAATCGTTCTGTTCCTATGAGTATGTTGGAAGAGAGTAGGTCTCAGGAACGGGAATGCGATTATGATGAACGAGATGGAGCAGCTTGTCGAGAAGTATTGAAGGGGGCTCTGAAAGGAAGAATGTTAGATGTTGTGAGGTTGAAAGCAGAAGTAGATGAGATAATAAGCGGAAACTTGCCTCTTGAGAGAACGTACATGTACGAACAAGATGAGTTACTCTTAGTAGCGAAAGATGTGACTCGCAAGGCACGAACTGCACATGAGAAGTTGCCAGATTTGTCCAAGAAGTATGATGTGGACCTGTCTAAAACGAAATCATTGCAGGGAAGTAATAGATTGCAGTTTAGCGATCAAGAATTGGAAGAGAAGAGGGTCATGGGATTGAGGACCCATATCAAAGATTTGATTATAGCAATGCGTGCATGGCTCATGCTTGATAAGTGGGAAGAAAAGTGGTCCAAGAAGAAGAGTTCTATAAGAACAATAGGAGAGACGCCACCTCCAGGGGAGGGATGATGGATGTAGGGAATTTCCCTTTACGAGAGGTACAGAATGGAGGATATGTGCATGTACCTTGGAGTAGGGGTGATTTGGCCGCATTTACGAATGACTTTCCCCGTTTACGGGAAAAGCCTGTGGAGTGGTATAAGCAAGTTGATCGGTTTGTCAAGATTTCGAAGGTGTTGTGGGTCGACTTGAATACATTGTTTGACATCGTGGTTCCGAGTGACTTATGGTCGGCATGTAAAATCGCTGTTGAGTGGCCAACCTCAGAGCCTGACAGGGATCCAGTTTCCAATGGTCCATCACCCATAGTCATGAAGAAGTTCGAACAGGTGATCACATGGTTGAAGTCGAAAATCTCACCTCAGGACATTGATTGGGTGAAGATAGATCGGACAGTGCAAGAGCCAAAGGAGACGGTGCATGAGTTTTACGAGAGACTCTTGCAGGCTTTTAAGCAGTACAGTGGACTAGATGTGTTAGATACAAAAGACATGGGACAGTTTGTTTCGAAGTTTGTGTTGGGATTGAGGCCAGAAGTTAGTCTCATGATACAGCAGCATTTGATTTGTTGGCAGAACAAGCCTGTGGATGAGATCTTCTGGTATGCCAGGTACTGTAGTGATGAGATAGAGTCAAAGCACAGGAAGTTGAAAGACAAATTAATGCTTGTTCAGATGCAAACAGCTCAGGGACAGCCTAATGGAGGGACGTTAGGAAGGAAGCAGGGAAATAACCAAGGAGGAAACCAGAATGTCCAAGGTCAGGGAAGACCAAAGTCAATTGATCCTAAAACAGGGATGGATGTGGCGACATTGAAGAAGACCACTGTGTGTCATCTTTGTCACCAGATCGGACACTGGAAACGCAAGTGTCCTTTGAACCCGATAAATCAGGTGCAGCAGGAAGGAGAGATAGTTCAGGTACCTGTATCCGAAATGGTTTCCACAGTGACTAGACCTAGGATGGTGAAAGGGGGGACCAATAGCCCACAAGTGCAAGTCCCTCAACCACCTAGGGTTCAGAACGTACAGCAAGGAGTCCGAACTTACATGCCGATGCCCATGTTCGAGGGGAATGAGGAGTTCGGTCCGGATCCGTTGGCATGACGGTGCCTGAGAGAGGAGGAAGACAGCACACTTGGAGCAGTCTTAGAGGTAGACTAGAGGGGACCGTTTGTGGAAGCAGACATTGATGGTCACCCTACCACCTTTTTGGTTGACACTGGTGCTACCTGGTCTACTGTGAGATCAGCAGTAGTCCCCAACCTACCCCTCTGGGGAAAATCGATCCAAGTTGTTGGTGTAGCAAATAAGAAATTGACTAGCCAACTGACCGAACCAATTCTGGTGAGAATAGGGACTTTCAAAGATCAACACCAGTTCGTGGTGTGCGACTCAAGTCCAGTTTGCCTGTTAGGAACAGATCTGTTGTGCAAGCTGAATTGCACCATCTATTGTACCCCGAAGGGAGTGGAAGTACAGACAAAGGATGACGATGCGACCTTTAAGGTTGCAAACCAGCGTGTGTGTATAGAAATGTATCCAGCACTGACACTGGAGGAATTTCCACTTGATTTGAGGGATTCTGTGTCAATTGATGTGTGGGACATCAGTGGAGAGGAGATCGGATTGGTCAAGGGTGTAGACCCAGTGAAAATCCAGGTCAGCCGAATGTAGAATTTCCCAGGATGCCCCAATACAATCTGTCACCTGAAATGATTGCAGGGATTAAGCCTGTAATTGAGTCTATGATCAAGCAGGGAATTCTGAAAGAGATCATGGGTAGCCCATGCAATTCACCTATCATGGGACTACAGAAACCGAGTGGGAAATTCAGGATTGTACAAGACCTGCGAAAAATCAATGAGATAGTTGTTCCATGTTGTCCAGTGGTACCGAATCCATTTGTAATCCTGTTTCAGATCCCATGTGAAGCTGAGTGGTTTACAGTTATTGACTTGAGTCAAGCATTCTTTTCAATCCCACTACATGAGGAAAGCCAATTTCTTTTTGCTTTCCGGCTGGAGAATCGCGTGTTAACGTGGTGTCGTATCCCTCAGGGGTATACGGAGAGCCCATCGATCTTTAATCAGATCTTGAAGAAGAATCTTGAAGGTCTTGTGTTGTCGCAGAACTCTGTTCTGGTGCAATACATTGACGACTTGCGCGTTGCGTCAGAAACTGAAGACGCCTGCAGGATCGATACCATTGCCTTACTGAATCATTTGGCAGAGAATGGACACAAGGTTTCTCCGAGCACATTGCAGTACTGTTTGAGTGAAGTGCAGTATTTGGGTCATAGAATTGAGAAGGGCAAGAGAAAGGTGTCACCAGATCGTATTGAGGCTATTATGAATACGCCTGTGCCTACCACTCAGAAAGAAGTCAGAATGTTCTTGGGGATGGTCGGCTATTGTCGCCAATGGATTCCCAATTTCTCCTTTGAAGCGAAGCCCTTACAACGGCTGACGCACAAGGATGTGAGTGATCCGGTACCATGGGACGAAGACTGCTTGAGGTCATTTTTGAGGCTGAGCGAAGCCCTGTGTTGTGCTCCAGCTTTGGGGATGCCTGATTACAACAAGGCACTCGCATTGTTCTGCTGTGAGAGAGAAGGTTGCACATTGTCAGTCTTGACTCAGAGTCATGGGGGTGTCCGTAGACCAGTTGCCTACTTTTCAGCTACTCTAGACCCAGTAGCTTCTGCGTTGCCCGGATGTCTCAAATGCGTTGCTGCAACAGGTGTCAGTATTGAAAGATGCGAGAGCATTGTAATGTGACATCCACTTACAGTTTATGTGCCACACTCTTGTTGAACTGTTGATGATGAGGACTAAAACACAGCACCTCACGAACAATCGATTGACACGTTATGAACAAGTCATACTTGCTGCAGAGAATGTAACGTTGAAGAGGTGTTCTGTTTTAAACCCGGCAACATTGATGCCTATTCCAAATGTAGATGTCGAAGATTGTGAGGATCACGACTGTCTCGATGTGACTGAATTGTGCACCAAGCCGAGACCAGACATTGTTGATGACCCGCTCCTTGACCCTGATGAAATTTTCTTCGTGGACGGTTCATGTCTAAGAGACAGTGCTGGTCGATTGAGAGCAGGGTTTGCTGTATGTACCATCACAGGGGTGGTTGAAGCTGCTTGTTTAGAGGGAGTACACTCCGCACAGGTAGCTGAAATCATTGCTTTGACCCGTGCCTGTTTGGCTGCTGACCAGATTCGGATAACTATTTATACCGATAGTCAGTATGGGTTTGGTGTCGTTCACGACTTCGGACAGTTATGGTCACAGAGAGGGTTCATGACGTCTTCAGGTTCGCCCATTAGAAATGGGGAATATGTGAGACAGTTGTTGGAAGCATTGCAAAGTCCGAAAGTGATCGCTGTTGTCAAATGTTCAGCCCATTCTAAAGGAAGTGACTTTGTGTCTATGGGGAATAACTACGCTGACGAAGTTGCCCGGTATTGTGAAGAACAAGGATGCATATTTACTGGAGGGTATACTTGAGAAAGCCAAGAAAGAATCGATCTCAGCATGATGTTAGCCATGGCCGATACATGGGAGGAGCTAAAGCGACTGCAGGATGAGGTTTCTGATCAGGAAAGGGAGGGCTGGATAAGATTGGGATGTGAAAAGGGAGATGTGGACGTGTGGGTTTCGAGCGATGGACGAGCTGTGCTGCCAGAATGTCTGTTGAGTCCAATGGCAAGATTGATACATGGTGCAGTACATCTTGGTAGAGATGCGATGGTGCGAGTGTTCAGAAAGACATGGTACAATCCGAAGTGTCGTGCAGTAGCTGAAGCTGTGTGTCAGAGGTGTGTTACATGTCAGCAGATGAATGCAGGAAAGAGAACTGCTGTGACCTTAGGCCACATTGGGAGGTCAGGAGGGCCTTTCAATAGGATGCAGTTGGATTTTATCGAGATGCCGAAGTGCAATGGGTTGAGGTACATCTTAGTTGTGGTATGCGTCTTTTCAAGATGAGTGGAGGCTTACCCAACACGCAGATGTGTCACACTCACTGTAGCTAAACTGTTGCTGAGAGAGCTTATCCCGAGGTTTGGTTTCCCGACCTCTTTGGAGTCAGATAGAGGGACACATTTCCTTTTTTTTGTTTTTTATGATTTTTATTAGCAATTTTCACAAAATTATACATAAACCCCCCCACCCCTCCCTTTGGACCAAGATATTACTTCACATCGTACCCATCCAAAAGAGAGAAAAACAATTCGGTAAATCTGTAGGATAATACAGCATGTATTGTCAAAATCTTTATGATTACAATGAATATTCTCCCAAATAGGATCATATTATGGACCAAGCATTTTAGGTGTGATCTAGTTGCCATTGCAAAAGCGGACCCCAGATCTGCATCCCTCTTCTCTTTTTTCTCTTCCCTTTAGTTTTATATATAGCTACTTCCAGAGTACAGATTGCTAATAGTCTAGTTCTCCATTGTGTAGAAGCCGGTGGAGTTGCATCCAGCCACACTGAAGCTATACAGAGTCGGAGGACAGCCATAGCTATAAAAATAAGGCCCTGCATATGATTAGGTCTTTGATTATTAGATACTCCTAGCACAATTTCCTCCCGAGTAATAGATATATTAACTTGGAGAATTTCTGAAAGGAAGTCAGAGATTTCTTTTATCAAACCTGACAGTTTCTCGCAAGAGGCAAGCATGTGCATCATGTCGGCAGCGCCCATCGAGCAACGTGGACATGTTGTTCCCTTTCCTACTGTCCATTTTGCAATCTTATAAGGTGTATAGTAAAGGGAGAAAAAAGTTTTATAAAATTGTGCCTGGAAATTTATAGACATTAAGCATACTTGTGATAATTCGTACGCTTGCAAAGGAATATTCGGTTGGATTGCAAGAGAGGTCTGCCACTCCATTAGATGTTTTCCCATGTCATCAGGGAGCTTATCCCTAAGAAGTTCATAGATGACCCCAATTTTTGGGGTATTTGGTCTAGATATAGTATCTAGTACGATATTGTTTTGGAAAAAGTGATCACTGTTGTCAAATGTTCAGCCCATTCTAAAGGAAGTGACTTTGTGTCTATGGGGAATAACTACGCTGACGAAGTTGCCCGGTATTGTGAAGAACAAGGATGCATATTTACTGGAGGGTATACTGGAGAAAGCCAAGAAAGAATCGATCTCAGCATGATGTTAGCCATGGCCGATACATGGGAGGAGCTAAAGCGACTGCAGGATGAGGTTTCTGATTAGGAAAGGGAGGGCTGGATAAGATTGGGATGTGAAAAGGGAGATGTTGACGTGTGGGTTTCGAGCGATGGACGAGCTGTGCTGCCAGAATGTCTGTTGAGTCCAATGGCAAGATTGATACATGGTGCAGTACATCTTGGTAGAGATGCGATGATGCGAGTGTTCAGAAAGATATGGTACAATCCGAAGTTTCGTGCAGTAGCTAAAGCTGTGTGTCAGAGGTGTGTTACATGTCAGCAGATGAATGCAGGAAAGAGAACTGCTGTGACCTTAGGCCACATTGGGAGGTCAGGAGGGCCTTTCAATAGGATGCAGTTGGATTTTATCGAGATGCCGAAGTGCAATGGGTTGAGGTACATCTTAGTTGTGGTATGCGTCTTTTCAAGATGGGTGGAGGCTTACCCAACACGCAGATGTGTCACACTCACTGTAGCTAAACTGTTGCTGAGAGAGCTTATCCCGAGGTTCGTTTTCCCGACCTCTTTGGAGTCAGATAGAGGGACACATTTCCATAGCGAAATCATGAAATTGCTCTGTGCTGCCTTGAATGTGGATCAGAGACTGCATTGCAGTTATCGACCAGAGGCTTCTGGGATTGTGGAACAAATTAATGGGACTTTGAAAGCACGGATGGCAAAAGTGTGTTCTTCGACATCCCTGAAATGGCCCGATGCACTGCCCCTGGTTCTTATGAGCCTTCGTAGTGTTCCCGATAGGAGGACTGGGTTGTCACCGCACGAGATACTGATGGAGAGGGCAATGCGAGTACCAGTGATACCTGACACTGCTTTGATTAACATCACTGATGACTTGATTCTCTACTACTGTAAGGGACTGGCTGAAGTAGTCCGTTCTGTGTCCCAGCAGGTGCAAGCAGCAACTGTTCCAGCTGCAAGTGACCTGTGCCACGACTTGTGCCCGGGAGATTGCGTGCTTGTGCGTAAACATGTGAGGAAGAGTTGCCTGGATGTTCATTGGCGTAGTCCGTACTAGGTAATACTGGTCACAAACACGGCAGTAAAGTGTGGGGGACTGCCGTACGGGTGCATGCCTCCCATGCCCGCAGAGTTCCAGCACCCTTGAAAGATACAGCCCCTCTCGTAAGTGAAAATCCAGCTGAGGTGGCAGGGCCATCTGAGAGGGCAAGCCAAGCTGTGAGGGTTGCTGATGCAGTTGGTTGTGCACTAGATCAAGCAGAAAGGGGTTGTGCAAATCGAATCCCCGAATTTGACTCAGACGGGGAAAGTGTTGCTGTGGGTGGAGTAGAGTCAAATTCCGCTGAAGAAGGAAGTAGTGCACAGGGTATCTGAAGGGAGAGCAGAAGTGCCACAGAAGCAGAAAGAGTTTGGTCCGCGAGTCAGAGGCGGCTGAACTTGAGATTGGCACCTGAAAGAGATCTTGCTCCAGTTTCTGAAACGTCTAAATCTGAGCAAAGCGACGAAGAGCAAGCTCGAGTCAATCTGAGAAGGTCCAGGAGAACAAGAGTTCCGTGTCAAAAGTACACCTCACCAGAGTGGACTTACGTTGTGACTGATGTCAGGCGTATTGAGCACAGGGAGGCAGAGGTCTTTGACGCTGATCAGCAATTCTCCGAACCTGAAAATAGACGTGTTGTTACGGGTTCCAGGGGTGGAAATAGAGGGGATATTGATTCTCAATATTCCGAATCCACCACTTCTGAGTAAGGTTCGTGAATTGATCTTGGAGACGCTGGTTTTTCCAGCTTTTGGTATTGTGCCACCACACCAGGAGTTAGTGGTACTTCGTCTTGAAATTCTGCAAGGTGTCTTAGAGATTTTGGGAGCTGATCTTGTTCTGGACTGAAGGTAAAACCTCTGTTGTACATAAAAGTCCAAAGAAGAAGATAACCTAGGCCCGAGTGGAAGAAGAGTAGAGTTAGGGACTTTCCGTCGAGACGATGAAGGAGGGCTAAGGAAGTCTTTTGTGGACTGTGTAAATAAGTAACTGAAAATTGCAAGGGGATGTCCAGCTTTGAGGCATTGTTCGAACTGGTTGACAAGCAGTATCTAGAGGAGAAAGAGACTCTTACGTGTTGCTGTCGAGCTAAGAACTTTTGAGAACATTTCAAAAATAGCAGATGCTGGAAATACTCATTGTTGTGATAGTTGTAGCCTCATATATCGTTTCGCATGAGCAGGAGGTGGAGGTACGGGGGACACCTACACCTACCACCTCTAGCCAGAAAGAGGTTACTATAGGAGTTTAAAGAGCTTTGTTACTTGAAGAGAGTCGTAGGTTTCACATAGATCTGTCTAGAAGTGACTTTAAGCTTAATACTTATGCAAAGCTGTTGTATGAGTATGTGGATGCAATGGATGCGAAAGACTGCTATGTGTGCATGCAGCTACCTTCTTCAGTAGATGAGGGTATTAGATACCATCACCTTCCACTAACCTATGGAATTTCTTGTAGTTTGTTACTTAGTATCTTTTATGAAAGAAGACAGTTTGAGTATTTCTTTTCCAATTACGATGCAGTACTTCCTGAAGTTCCAGCCTATAAGCATTTGAATAAATACGACTATTATAACTCAGAAGACAGAATTCGAATGTATTTCATACCGACTTTGGAATTGGATATGGCTTATGCTCACCGACATAATTTGACATGTTCATTGTCAGACACAGAGAAGAAGTTCATAAGTCAAGTAGAAAGATATAGAAAACTAACACAGACACGAAATACAGGAGATATTGGACAGGACAGATGAGGAGAGATTGCACAGTTCCAAGGGGAGTTATGGACCCATAGCATTAGATCAGGTGCAAAAGGGGAAGTTGTGTGTGAGACGTCCTCAGACCTACTATGAAAAGGTTTCGGTAGGACAAAGTACGTGTGACCATACCTTTACCATGGAGGACTCTGCTAAGAACTTTTTGCAAGGTCTGGTGCAAGTGATTCCAACTGTTTATTATGTGTGTGGAAGGAATGCCTATGTGAGGTTGCCTTGGTATGGTACATGTTACTTGGCTATTATTTTTCCGAAAATCTATCATGCAGAAGATTTGAATCTTCTGGAGACTGGACATCATTCTAAAGTACGGAGAGCTGCAAGTGCAGGAGCAGTGATTGGTGATATCTTTGGAGCGATGATACCAAGTTTTGGAGTGATTTTGAATGATGTGAAGATTAGAAGGTTGGCGACTGTGGTTGATGAGTTGTCAATGAATGCTGCGAGGTCTTTGCTGATGGTGGATGGAGAGATGTTGTCGATAAGGACGATGGTTTTGCAGAATCATCTTGCTTTAGACGTATTATTGGCAAAAGAGGGCGGAGTCTGTAAATTATTGAAAGTTCAGGAATGTTGTACGTATATTCCAGACAATAGCAAGGATCTGGAGAGATATATAGACAACATTTCTACGATTCATCAAGAGATTGAGGATTTGACTGAAGAGGGTGTGCGGGAGAAGGATTTGGTCATGTGGGAAATTGGTTTGCGAGTCTGGGAAGGGGGTTCCTTGGGTTCGTGCTGAAGCCCCTTATTATTGTTGTGGTTTGTGTGATCTGCTTGTGGGGTCTCATCAGAGCCTATAAGTGGTACAGAGGAAACAGAATTGAAAGAGCTCTCAGAGTGAGTGAAGTGTGAATGGCTAGACTGCAGGACAGTCAATATCAGAATCTCAAGAATATGGAGAGGTTCCGACGGGGGAGGATGGCAACAAGTACTGTTTAGGTCGGTTCTTTCTCCAAGGGAATTAATTGTGTGATGGTGTGATGACATTCATCATCAAAGGGGGAACTGATAGAGCATCCTGTGATCCTGAAATTTGTAGAGGTGCATCATATTCACCGTTAGTCAGCACCCGCATATTAATCAATGTATGCTAAGAAGTGCTATAGAAATGTATTATTAGAAATCATTTAACATAGAGGTGATTAGAATTGTAATAATGCTTTTGTGAAGAGTAACGTTGCAAGTTATTGTGAATGTATTCAGTAAATGCATAATGATTAGTTTTCAAGTTCAAGTTTCAAAGCTTTATTCGACAGCAAGTCATAAAAGCAAATAAACATCCTAACAATACTATAAATACTATATTAAAATACAACATATGTATTTTTTTTTAAATACATTAAATCATGATGCTGGCGAACAATTTTAAAAGGAAAACATCATCAATAAAATCAATTTGAAAAAGATAAAATCTTAGTTTTTTAAAATTAATCATGCATCATTTGATGTCAGAAATTCATTGGCCAGCTTCTAAAGATTTTAAGGTGCGAGAGCGTATTATCCAGGCCCACCCTAAGAACTTTGCAACAGCAATAGCCAAGCAGGGAGTGCAATCGGATTCAAGTATTCTTAAGGCCTCTTTATACCTGCGTGTTCCCAAATTTATACACACTGGTTTTAACCATCTATGACGTGGAGCGATATACAAGGGACATACAAACAATAAATGTCCTATGTCCTCAATCAGATCTTTGCAGTGGGGACACTTATTGTCCTGGGTAGATGACCATCTATGGGTAAATGCTTTTACAGGGAGGGACCCGATTCTAAACTGGAAATACAGTTTTCTATCAGTGGTCCTTTCTATAATATCCCAATATGCCTCACAAGATGGTATAGATTTAATGTCAAGAAAACGACCCGTTAGGTTGGCATTTTGGCCAGAGCTAAAGGCAGATGTCAGGGTCATATCCCAGTACAATTTTGTAAGGATTGACTTAGATGGGAAACTTGAACCATTTGAGTCATTCAATAAATGTCCTAATTCTAGTTTTATTAACAAATCTCTAATTTCCTTGAGCCATAAGATGGAATGGAAACGGTCAGCCCTAATAATATCCTTCAAGGCGATGGCATAATGGGCTAGTTCAGGAGTTACCATGATCCTTCGCCAATAAAGGAGTGGGCGTAGTCGTGCCAAATCCTCAACTTTTTTCCTGCCTAGGTCATATGTAAGCGGAACCATTGGGGTACTTTGGGGAACTCCAGTAAGGCAGCGTAAGAACTTGTTTTCTGCCAGTCTTAATTGGTTCAAATTAGCAAAGCCCCACAGTTCCGAACCATACAAAGAAGCACTAATAACTTTCATGTTATAAATTTCCAAGGCAGGAGTAATGGGCTTTGTCAGAGAGGATTTGAATTTAGAGACAATTGCACCTGCTAACTGGTGGAATTTTAAAGCAGCCATGTCAATATCGTTTGTCCATTTCATATTACTCTGGAGGGATATTCCTAGATATGTGAAAGCCTCAACCTGTTCCAGCTGGGTGCCATTAAAATTAATAACACCTCTAAAGTTTTTCCGCTGGTTTAAACACATAAATTTAGTTTTGGAGGTATTTATCTCAAGACCACGTTCTTGACAAAAGTCACCGAACATGTTTAATGCCTTCTGGAGCCCGCTTGGTGTCCGCGAAACTATCAACGTGTCGTCCGCGAACATGAGGACTGGCACACGGGACCCTGCCAATACAGGGGCGTCCATGGGGGAGCATCTAAGATGGTCGACAATGCCGTTGATATACAAGGAGAACAACGTAGGTGCCAAGACACACCCCTGTCGAACACCACGCTCAACAGGAAATGGGTCAGTCACCTCTCCTTGGGTTCCCCACCTAATACGTGCATAATTGTTCTCATGCAAGCGGACAAGTAATGTTAACAGTTCTGGCGCCATCCCTGCATCGTCAAGGACCCTCCAAAGTTTAGAGCGAGGCACTAGGTCAAAAGCTGATTTCAGGTCTATAAAGACCGCATAAAGGGTCCCATTAGTCAACTTCACATTCCTCCAGTAAAGTGCTAGAAAATAGAAAACCTGATCAACAGAGCTGGTACAGGGTCGAAACCCAGCTTGATACCGGGATAAAATGTTATTTTCTTCTACCCAAGATTGCAATTTATTTTGCACTAATCGACCTATAAGTTTTTGCGCTGAGTCTATGAGACTGATAGGTCTATAATTACTTGGTAGTGATTTATCGCCTTTTTTACAAACTGGGATTATTTCCGCGCCTTTCCATGAAGGGGGAATAGGTGCACCCATAGCTACGGAATTGGCTAGCCATTGAAAATATTGACACCAAGATAATCTATCAGTTAAAAACACATCAGCAGGTATCCCATCCATTCCTGGAGCTCTGCCCCCAGTTACACAATCTAGTGCTAGATTGACATCTTTAATCGAGAACACCTGCGTTTGATAATAAATAGTGGGTGGAAGTGAATACTCTCCTTCAGATAAGTTAGAAGCGTATTGCGGTCTGAAGAAGTCAACCCCACTGATTTATAGCAACATTATTTTGAGGTGATGGTGCAATCCCACCTCTATCCCACTTAACTATAGCCCAGAATTGTTTTTGGTCTTTGGCTAAACAGGCAAGTTTCAAATCTTGCCAGTGCTCCTCATCCCACTCTTTCTTAGCCACTAGCTGTACTTGCCTATACACCTTCGATATTTCTTAATCTGAGTGCTACACTCAAGTTCTGGCGAGCAACTTTACAAGCATTATTGAACCATCCCACCTCGGGTAATTTTCTCTTATTTGCTTTTCCAATCTTAATGGGCTTCGTGAAGAACCCTTGGAGTTTTGCGAAAAAGAGGGTGTGAGCCTCAAGCATGGTTAGGGGGAAATTTTTATTGGCAGATTGGATATTTAAATTAGCCACTCCGTCAATGACCGCTTTATTAAGGTCCTCTACTTTCTCTGGCTTCTCAATGAATCTGTCCCATTTAACATGTCGCATATTGTTCGATACGACAATATCCAGAGTGGTTTTTTCCCTTCCGATTTTGAATTCTCTGAGCCCGTTAAGAGTTTTGAATTCCATACAAAGGGGATTATGATCACTTTCCTCCCATGGAATTATAGTCATATCGCTCAACCTATGCCAAACTCTAATATCCACCAGGAAATAGTCTATACGACTAGAGGACCTACCATTATCAAATGTGCAAGCACCCTGGCGATCTGACTGAGTACGCCCATTAACTGCTCTGAGCCCTCTCTCTAAGCAAAGAGCTTTAAGTTGGATGGCTACTGCTGACCATCTCTTAACTGCGGGAAGGTCCAACTGGGGAACACCCCACCTACAATCCTCCTCAGCAGCAAGAAACTGGTCCTCAGGACCAAGGGGCTCAAATGTTGTATTAAAATCTCCTCCTACAATTATAGACATCTTAGATGGAAGTGCTGAAAGGTGATAATCAAGGGCAGAGATCACGTCAGATAGTATTCCTCCAACCGTCCCTCTGGCATAAATGTTGAAGATTGCCATTCCCTGGCCGTTAGGCCAAGTGATATTCAATGACAGAATATCATTCTGTGGAAAACTCTGTTGTTTAATTTTACAACATAGTGATTGGCGGATCCAAATTATTAAGCCACCTGATGGACGACCTTTAGATTTTTTAATGGCAAGTGTATGAAAATTAAGAAACCCCATACGATAAACTGGGACCAATGACCATGATTCCTGGAATAAGATTATATCAAACTGGTCAACAAAGCTGCACCATTCAATAGAATGCAGCTTGTTGCCAATTCCTGCAAGATTCCAAGAAAGAAAAGTCAGCCCCGCCTCAGTTTCGGGGAAACAGGAAGGCTCTTTTGTTATTAGTGGACCTTGGATCACACCTGCTATCCTGTTCTCATGTTCATCGTTATTGCATGGAGTACCTGGTGGTTCAATTACTAATACCTTGGATCCTAAGTTTTCGCATTCTGAAGGACTGGAGGATGTTAATATGTGTGATTCAGTTATCTCTATCTGGTTTTCTGTAAGGTTACATACTGCCCTCCTTTCATGACGGAGGGGGAAAGCAACATTTAATTCATTTGATCTCTGTACTATAGGGACGGTCAAACCATCAGACATGATTATATTCTTATTCACTGATCTAGCGTCCCTATCAAGTCAATCACAATCATTTAGATCTGACAAGACCCCAAACCTGTTTTCTAAACTGATGTTCCAATTGCTAATTGAATCACTCCTACCCCCTTTGTTAGGGGCCGGAATCCACCTTAACCTTGGTGTCACTAGATTAGCTTTCCTGTTACTCGTGCAATAAAAATAATTTAGGGTTAGTGGAATAATAGCACCATACCTTCGTTGAGGGGGAAATATATTGCTCAGGGCATTGGGGAGAACACCTGAATTTGAAAAGTTAAGAACTACACAGTCTCCCTCAAATTTTTTTGGGTTATGCCCTAGCCATGATACTCTTCTTGCCATAATAATTTCCCCTGCTAATTATTGCTCACACCAAGGGGACATCCTCATGTTATTTGTCATCCAATGCAAGGATTTGCTAATCAGAGAGGATGTAGTTTCTACTTTGTCAGGCAACAGGGTGGGTAGGCCTCAGCAATACATTGGAATTGGTCGCTCTCTGGATGTGAAGCAATAGAACTAGGTGGGGGACCGTCTTTGGGTACCTTCTGAAGATTCTTATCAGTTATAATTTGCAAAGGAGGAGGATTCACTATCTCTTTTTCTGCAACCCTTTCTCCACCCCTGGAGGGCACCACGTTTGGAGCAAGTCTACTTAACACCGGGGACAAAACACTAGCCGCTTCTTCCACTGGTTTGTTTATCAGAGCACTCAATCGTAATACCTCTGCCATAAGCTGATCGATTTTAGCCACCAATGGTGTGATGATACTCTCTATTTTGGAATCGATCATGCTAGCTATTTTTATGGATAGCTCGTTCTCAGGCTCTTTGTTGTGATGTAACCCTAATGCCTCTTCCTTATTCGAGCTTTTAGCTGCAGAGGTTGGCTTTTTCCTACCTGAGCGAGACCCATTATTTTTGGTCTGGGATTTTCTACACGCTCTAACTGCTCTGGTTCTGGGAGGAGGAGCACGGGACGGGGAATCTGAGGCCTCGATATCCAAAACTAGTTCTGATTCAAGATTAGGTTGCAGGTTAATAGCTGGGGGCACACTTTGTTCAGAGATATCACTGTCTAGGACCTCTATATCAGTTGCAATACTACTATTAGCCTGTAATGGAAAATCCAGCGATGATTCTGACAGATGATTCGTCAAAGGGGGATTAGGAGAACAACTTCTGTCATTATTAATTTTGCTAACAATCTGCACCAGATAATTGTCCATAGTATTCGACGTCGAGGGGTTCTTTTGTTTAGACATGCTGCCACGTTGATATGGCAATACCTTGCAATTAGTCAGTATTGGATAACACAATCCGTGGGTAATAATAAATAGTTTTTGTACACTTACAGATAGATACCTCTGCTATACAATGTTACCCAACGGAGTACAATGAGTAATAATACTCAGAAACCAACAGTACCTGTATGTCCTAAGTCTTGTAGGTAAATAAGCAATCCAACAGAGGTAAATAATATGGCCCGTTCCGTCCTCAGTCGACCTCGGACGGCCTCAGACGGCCCGCCCTTTGCCCGGGCTTAGCCCGGCGCAGACCCGCGCGCGTCCCGCATCGCGGGGGAAGTCCGCAAATTTAGGCGCCTCCGGGCGCGATGCTGACGAAGGCGGGCTTCCGCCGCTGAGGAGCTTGGGGGCTGTAGTCCTCACTGCGCCCTGCGGCTGATGGAGAATAGCTGCGACAGTGGTGAACAGAGAGGGAGGTAAGTGCCCCTATAGATGCTGAGCAAAATGCAGGCAAGACTGGTGCAGGATAGCCCAGGATTCTGCTGGAGACACCCGCTCTGCCGTGGAAGACCGCAAATTTAGGCGCCTCCGGGCGCGATGCTGACGAAGGCGGGCTTCCGCCGCTGAGGAGCTTGGGGGCTGTAGTCCTCACTGCGCCCTGCGGCTGATGGAGAATAGCTGCGACGGTGGTGAACAGAGAGGGAGGTAAGTGCCCCGATAGATGCTGAGCGAAATGCAGGCAAGACTGGTGCAGGATAGCCCAGGATTCTGCTGGAGACACCCGCTCTGCCGAGGAAGTCCGCAAATTTAGGCGCCTCCGGGCGCGATGCTGACGAAGGCAGGCTTCCCAAATCAAAGTCACGTTTCCAACAGCCAACTAACTCCATGCAGGTGATAGAGCGTCATGTGATCCTGACATTTGTAGGGGTGCATCATATTCACCATTAGTCAGCACCCGCATATTAATCAATGTATGCTAAGAAGTACTATAGAAATGTATTATTAGAAATCGTTTAACATAGAGGTGATTAGAATTGTAATAATGCTTTTGTGAAGAGTAACGTTGCAAGTTATTGTGAATGTATTCAGTAAATGCATAATGATTAGTTTTCATGTAATGCAATGTGTTAGTTAAACGTGTGCCATGTTGGAGTTACACGTGTAGGCTGCTTATTCACGTATATGAGAATAATGAACTAATGCTTAGAGTGTGATTTAATAGTGTGTTTAGCATTGTAAAGGCCTGATCGCATATACTTTAGAAGAGAAGGGCCTGTTCATTTTCTTATGTTAGCTAACGTTGTAGGCCGAAAATGATTTCCCTTGGTAAAGGCTTTGGGTTACCAGAGGATAAAAAACCTTAGAGAAGTGAAATTTTGTTTCCGTTTCCATGTTTCTATTGCAGGTGCAAGGACATTTAGCTTGTTAGTGAGACTAGGTCTTTGTTTTAGGAGTTAGGATGCTGCAAGAAGCCAACAAGGGAGTGCATTGGAATGTAGAGATGATACTTTCAGCGGAGAAGGTGCCTGGGACCCAAGGTCAAGCTACCCGTCGTTGGATGCCTTACAAGTTTGATGGAAAACTACTGGGAGAAGACTTGGCTGAAGAGGTGTGCCGAAGGGCGTGTTCTATGATTTTGGGGTTTTGTGTTAGGGACAGTGCCCCGTGGGTTGAGCAGTTGAGGTTTAGACGGGAAGCTTGAAAGAACATCTTAGATCGAGCTCTGACTAAGTGAATGTACTTCTTAGGAAGTCTTCACTTCTGACACCTTTATCCTCTTACCTGGGAAGGGAAATGTTAAGTAGGGATGTCACCTTATAGTTAGAGTAGGGATAGACTAACGTTTTTCCTTTTTAGACTAATGATTCCTAATTTGGATATTGGCTTAACCATTGCTTTCTTGATGATCTTAGAGTCAGTGATTCTTTTTGTTTTAAGTCGGATGAGAATTCTAGGTAGACTTGCTTTTGTATTAGTGCCCATTTATCTCCTACACCTTGTATTGAGGTGTCTGTATGTTCAGTTATTTCTGGTTGTAATAAAATCCTACAAATTTTACATTCGGAGTCAGTGGTCTTCTCCAAATGAAATCGAATTTCGGTGATTATGTTTTGATAATTATATTTCCTCCCCTCTACGCTATTTAGCAGATAAAAAGATCCTGGCGACCTGAGAGGATTCTTGGAGATAATCAGGTAGGCAAGAATCCGGTCCTATCACAGGCACTTTCTTTGGGGTTCCCATTGTGGTGCCCATTTTCAGGGACACCACTGCGGTGTCACAAAAAAAAGCCAGACAGACACGAGAAACATCCGTAATCTGGCGGGCGGCCCTATCACAGGTTTAGCAGTGCGAGAGTAGGCCGCCGGCATGGGGGTCCACTTCCGCACTGCCAAACTCCTAATCCGGCCCTTAGTTGTGTAAACAAGATGCTTTACCCTTGAATGTTTGTGGCATTTCATATGCATGCCTCAGTATCTTTCCTTGCACTTTGTAGACATTATCTGATAGATTTTTTCAACTTAATCTATTTGGTCATTATGATCAAATTCTAAATGTTGTAATAAACATTGCGCGTTAAAAATAAAGTTTATGTACAAGAGCTATGCTATATTTTACTTCTAAACAGCCAGCCACAAGCGCAGTTACCTTGCAGACAACAGGGTCGTAATTTGTGTTGTAATTGTTTGTTAGCATTTACTAAATATAATACAGTAGAGACAATATACAGAAATATGTAATACAATAACGTGAATTACATTGGAATTAATGTATAAATAATTAAATATATGAATTACAGAAGGGTGGAGATAAAATCTGACTAGAATACAAGTGATGCATTAATAAGATGCAAGAAGGAGAAAAGAATATAAGTATGAATAAAACAATAAGCAATTTGATAGAAAATGCAGCAGGTGCAGTAGCACAGGGCCCAAAAGTTGCCAGAACTCCTCTAACCACATAATATTGGTATATTTAATTGTTTCAAGTCCCTTTTCGCTGCAGTTACCTTGCATTAAAAAGGGACTTTATTTGAAGGGTGAAGCAGGTACAGTGGCACTGGGGCCAAAACCTATAGGGACCCCACTAAACCAGTGTATTGCTTGAATTGAAAACTAAACAGACAGTCACACATGCAGTTACCTTGCAGAAAACAAGATCACGATTTGAATGGTGCAGCAGGTGCAGTGGCACCAGGCCCAAATGTTGTCAGAACTGCTCTAAGCTCCTAATATTGATATATTTTACTACTATAGAGGCAGTCACAATTGCAATTACCTTGCAGTTAAAGGGCTTGATTTAAATGGTGCAACAGGTGCAGTAGCACCGGGGCCAAAAGTAGTCATAAATCCACTAAACATCAAATATTGCCATATTTTACTATGAAACAGGCAGTCACAAGTGCAGTTACCTTGTAGGCAAGAAAGTCATTATTTGAATAGTGCAGCAGGTGCAGTGATACCAGGCCCAAACATTGTCAGAACTCCTCTAAACACCTAGTATTGCTATATTTTACAATTAAACAGGCAGTCACAAGTGCAGTTATCCAGCAAGCTCTAGTACAGGATGAAATATGATGACCTAACAATGTAGTAGCACTCAAGCAGTACTTCACATAAAGCATGCATAATGACCAGGAATACATAGTAATGACCATCTCAATTCATTTGGCCCAACCATTTCCCCCATACCCACTCCTGCTGTGCACACCAATCGATGCCCCGTCTCCATCTCGATAAAGTTGGGGGAGCGGGGGACAACCATCATGTAGCAATATTGCATTTCGGGATGTGAAAGGCAGTGGCCAGAAACGCTCTCTCAGCCCTCGTTCCCCCAGTGTCCTCAAACACACCAAGCTGAATCAGTAAGGGGGAGAGGGAAGCTTCCCACCCAAGGTCGGCCAATGAATCCCAGGTCACCCTGGTCCAATATCGACATACCGCTGGACAAGACCACTTCATATGACAAAAATCTGGCAGGTCGATTCCGCAGCAAGGACACGCAGAATTAGGGCAAAGTCCTGTTCAACACAGGTGGGCCGAGGAAAGAAAACCAAAGTAAAGGTAGTATGTCTGCACTAGTCTTAATCGTGAGGGGATAGTGAGTTCTCATGGGGCCATCAGGGTGACTTGTCAATCCACATTCTCCATGGGTCCCTCCCAAGTCTCGCAATGGGTTTGAAGGTGGTTTTAAACACCAAATATTGCTATATTTAACTACTAAATGAGCAGTCACAATTGTAGTTACCTTACAGGCACTAGAATCATAATTTCAATGGTGCAGTGACACTGGGGCCCAAAGCTCCAGGAACCCCTCTAAACACCAAATATTGCAATATTTTACAACTAAACAGGCAGTCACCAGTGCATTACCTTACAGGCATTAGGGTCATGATTTGAAGGGTGCAGCAGGTGCCGTGGCACCGGTACCAAATGTTGTCATAACTCCTCTAACCACAAAATATTGCTTTTTTGCACAACTAATTTACTAATTAATTCTATTATTTCCCTCTTTCATTTCATTTTTCAAAATGTTGGTATTACTTACCCACACTATACCACTAGTATATTGCCTTTGTGTGCATAAACAAGTGATAACACTTTAACAGACTTTCTGTAGCTTATATTGTACAACTACTCAGCAAGCTACAACTTACAACAAAAAACAGCTTATTATTATACACATAGGCAAAACCTAATGTATTTACCAATGATTGTTTTAGAGTAGGCAGTGGTCTGTTAAACAACTGCCCACTCTTAAAAAATGTTGGCGCCCACATTGTCAAAGGGGAAGGGGTCCCTTGGGGACCCCTTTCTGTTTGCGAATTGGAAGCCAACTCCTTCATGGAGTTTGTAGAATAAGAATGTTTTGCAACTGTAATCGAGTAGCAAAACATTCATATATGCCCCTGCAAATCACAATCATAAAGGGACGCCCTTGGCGCTCCCCTTCCTAATACCAACTCGCAATCCCTATTTTGTAAGTCAGTGATAGGTTACCGACTCGCAAAATAGGGTTAGTACATTCTGAAAGCCATTTTAGCGGTCGCACACTCCCCTATTCTCCTTTTAGGACAGCTAAAAAGGGTCGTACATCTGGCCTGAAGAGAATTTTTGAAAGTGACTCTCAAAAGTTCTCTTCTTTTTTATGTGTGGTATCTGCGAGTGAGTGAGTGAGATGTGTTTAATGCCCTTAGTGGGGGCATTCCCCTTCACACTCCCTTCCCCCCACACCTACTGCTGTGATCACTATGCTCCTGTACACGGGAAACGGCCACTACAATGCGGCCGTTTCCAAACATGACAATAACCACGCATGCATTACAACACATGCGTGGTTACAACGAATAGCCTTTACCACGCATACCTTTACTACGAGATACGTAGTAAAGGCATGTGTGATAAAGGTAAAAAAAAGGGGGGGCTTTGGGAGGTTTCCCCCAAAAAAATACAAAAATAAAGCGTGGGTTTTAAAAAACGCACCTGTTTCCGTCGTTTTAAGTTAATGAAGAGAGACGACGTAGAGGCAATCGGCGTCGTTAGAGGAAACGGAAAGACACTTCCGCTTCCTCTTAACGACGTAAAATGCAAATCAGAAGTGCTTGGAGTGGAGAGGTAAGGAGAAATGGGGGTGGTGTCGCGCAGGGGTAAATTTTAAGGGTACATTAGGGTTAATTTGTAGGGATAGGAGATATCCTTTAACATGAAAATGCCTTTAACATGCATAGTTTAACGACGAAAAACATTGTAAAAATATGCGTGTTAAAGGCATTTCGTGATAAAAGATATGAGTGGTGATTCCCGTTGTAACGCATGCGTGGTAAAGGCATGCGTTGCAACGGAATGCGTTGTAACGTCACACAACCCCTGTACACTACCCAAGCATAAGATCAACCCTCTGCTATGAGAGCACAGGTGCTCGTCATTGGGAGCTGCAGAAATCAGATTTAGACTGGAACATAGCTGCAGAAAAAAGATGTCAACAAAGAAGATGTTTAGGAAGGTTTGACAGGATCTGGGGTATATGGCGAGGGTTCTTAGGCCTCAACTGAACTTTCAGTAGATAAATACGGGGAGATCCAGCCTTGTCTCCTTAGAACATAGAAAGTGGCAGATCTGGGTCAACGCCTGCCCTGCTAATCCAAAAGCAGTTTGGAAATGAGACCACAACAGTTTTGTATTTAAAGAATCAATCTGCTGGTGTAACTATTGCATTAAATGCACAGCACTTGCTCTGAACCATGGACAATGATAACCTGAATATGTTAGATGCTTTTTTGGAAAATAAAAACCTTTTGTCTAAAAAAGGCGCTTCATCCATGCGCGCTATGCAGTTGCGGTTCTGCGAAAGGGTATTTTTTAGAGGGTGTAGTAGGATTCCTGTGTTCTCGCATCATCCTTTTCCAAGGGGTTGACCCCGATGACCCCTTGATTCTACTAAAAAGCACCATAAAAGTGCATCACACGGTATGAGTAACTCATTTGTCACACCGAGTTGAGATGGACACATCTGCACATTAGACCCTTCCATCCCTGATGGCTTGACTTTATCACAAACAAGTTACCCAGCCCATGTTACCACCCGGTTCAGATTTGTAGTCACGTTCTCTGAACCAAGACAACAATGGGTTGAGTTGGCCTTGTCAGCGTCTGATCCCATTAACTAAAGGTTCACACAGGCGTGAAAGGCTCAGGTCTTTGGCCAGGTCGGCGTGTAGGAGCTGTTTTTGTGTGCTGTATGTACAACTATGCGCTCGGAGCAGGGGAGTGGTGCAATTCATGAATTTATCTAACAAACCACAATTGAGTCAAATAAAGAAGCTTTACCTTTTGTTTACCTTGTTGACTTCTTTATGGTCTGTTTACATCAATTAGCAAAACAGTCACTGCGGAGACAAACAGGACCATTAGGATGCGAACCCCACAAGCCCGAGCACTATGGCTAGAAAGAGTTCACAGGTGACTGCAAATCAGTTATTAACAGATACGTAGACAATGAGGAGCACTCAATCATTAAGAGGCCAGGGTTGTTCCATCCAGACTCGCTCACGGCGTCCAAAGGCTGGGCACGGATCTGTTCCTGTGCCCTGTCTCCCCCGCTCCCAGTGTGCTGTGGCGGCTCACAGTGGCATTGTGTATGCAGCTGTCCTGTACCTGAAGGATGAAGGCCTTGTCATGACGTCTTTGTCATCCAGCTGCCTAATCAAACCACAACCAATGAAAGCAGGAAATTGTGCTGCGTGACCATTGATGTCAATGGTGGGCCGAGCGAGTCCCCCGTGCACCCCTATCCTTTTATTGCGACCAAACCCCCTCACTTCGTGGCTGAGTCTCTTCTAGCCTTTATGCCCATTTTCCACTCATTGTCCTTGCCCTGACCTCTCTGATTTGTTTTCTCGACTTCATCCCCAGCACCATTGCACAGCCCTGTCATCAGCCTTCCCTTTCCCCATCACTGTTCCCGCTCACCTCCCCTCCCAGTACCGACTGGCCCTGTGCCTGCCCTGCCCGGCTACACTGCCGTGACTGGCTTACCAGCATTCAAATGACCTTGGGACGACCCTGAACCCAGGACATAAGTTGTACAGTACGGGGCAGATTTATAATAACTGGCGCATCCCTGCATATCAGCAGGGATACGCCAGTTATTTTGCGCCCCAGCTCCGCCATCATGAATGCGCCGCATTTATAATGCGGCGCACCATGGGGCAAAAACGGCACAGATGCGTCACGCATCTGTGCCGTAAAAGTGGCGCATTGCTGGAGTTGCGTCGCAAGCGCGACGCAGCTCCATTAAGGCTCTGGGGGGCCCTATCTGCACAATGCTGCGTCAATCCTTACGCCTGCTTCAAGCAGGCGCAGGGTTTTGACGCAGCATGGGCTCAAAAGTGACTGAGTGAAATCTTGTAGATTTCACTCAGCCACTTTTAGGTGGCGTTCCTGCGCCGGAACGCCCCCACCTGCCCTGGAACGCCTACATGTGGCGCAGGGCTTTACAACGTGACGCATCTCCCAGATCCGTCACGTTGTAAATACCCTGCACCATGGTGCAGGATTTGCGCCGCTGCTGCGTCACAAAAGTGACGCAACGGCGGCGCAAAAGTGGCGCAAGTGCAACATAAATCTGCCCCTACATGTCTAGCTCATAAACAATACAGGACCACGGGGAGGGGACTCTCAACTGGGCGCACAACATATCATGAGCAACCACTCTCTTGAGATGCAACAGGTGCAGTTTGAATTACATTTTATGAGTAAATGAAGGGAAGGGCAGAGATGGCTCTATCCCCTCCTGCGCACTGAGACTGTTCAAGCCCTACTCAACCCTACTCAACCCATAGCCGCTTCCTCCTAGATTCACAATAAAGTTTTGGTTGAATATTAATCCCACAATACACACTGTTCTTGAACTCTTCGGGGCAGATTTATGAGCCCCTTGCGCCACTTTTGCGTCACTTTTCCCATGTTAAAAGTGACGCAAAAGTGGCGCAAGGGGCTCATAAATCTGCCCCTTCATTTCTTGAACCATGCCATTTCTGTTTCCAAGCTACTCATTAACATTCAAGTCTAGGAGAGTTTAACTTTTGTTCTGGGACCCCATAATACTAGAGCAATGGGGGAATGGCATCTCACAATGTCGGGTGAGCACATTTGCTATGACTTCTAGGGGCATATTTTCAAGCCAGGCGATAAAATTATCGCCGCTTTAGCGGCAGAAAACTGCCGCTAAAACGGCGATAATGGCCTTGATAATATGCTCAATGGAATTCCAATTGAAGCCCATGTTAGATGTCATTCACATCTAACCTGAGCTTCAATTGGAATTCCATAGAGCATATTATCAAGCCCATTATCGCCATTTTAGCGGCAGTTTTCTGACGCTAAAGCGGCGATAATTTTATCGCCTGGCTTGATAATATGCCCCCTGGTGACTGTGTGTCAGAGAGGCACCTGCAGTGCTTAATTTGTAAAATATCAGGGGGCATATTATCAAGAAACAGAGTTAAAATGATCACCGCTTTAGCAGCAGAAAACTGCCGCTAAAGCGGCGATAATGGGCTTGATAATATGCCCTTGACAATTCCCATAGAAGCCCATGTTTTGGTGACAATATGGACTTCTATTGGAATTCTCAAGTGCATATTATCAAGCCCATTATCGCCGCTTTAGCGGCAGTTTTCTGCCGCTAAAGCGGCGATAATTTTAACTCCATGCTTGATAATATGCTCCCAAGCACTGAGCCCCAAAGTTTTGCTCCGAATTCAGCGTCCAGTGCTATCAAGGGTTGGGCTGCCGAATAGGAGCCTTGATTCCACTCTTTGTCTCTTTAAGCCACCATCAGAGACTCCCTGCCTATTTACTTCGCTCTGGGATGTTCTTTATCATCTCTAATTTCTTCCTTTGTCACTTTTTTCATTTGAGAAAAGGACAGGGCTGGCCACTTGTTTCTAGCAGTGTAAAATATAAGTGTTTTGCCTCATAGGGTTTGCATGGGGTAACCCCTAACCACTTTTCCAGTTGTTTTACGTTCGTCCAACCCAGTGGTCAAAGTGGACGGGATCTGAGGAGCACAGCGTGCCCATACTTTTGCAATTTAAGGAAAACTATTTCCCTAATCGTTTTTTAAAAGAGAGGTGTCCCGGGACGGTTAATTGTGACAGTCGCAGAGGTTTCATAAAGTACGATAGTACATTTCCACTGATTGATTTAACTTACATTTCATTTTCATCTAAGCTGTGCATTATTTTATATGTAGTTACTTAAACGTGAAAAACAGAAAAAAGTTACAGAATATTTCGGGGCATATCAGCAACAACCAGTGATAATTATCGCTAAGCGCACTTAGCGCTAGGATAATTATCACCGGCTATCGACGAATTTTATCGCTGAGATAGTGTGCTATTAGCAACGCTTATCTCAAAAGCGATAAAAATCCTGGCGCAAGCTCCAAATGTGCGATTATCGCTGGAAATCCAGCGATAATCGCACAACATTTGGCAATAGCTTGTTGATAGGGCAGGGCATACTTAACCATGATATCCACCTTCCATTGGATATCATGGCTAAGTCAAACCAAAAGCAGGTGTAAGGAAAGTAGCGATAACCAAGGTTAGCGCTGGTTAGCGCTACTTTTCTTATCGCTATGCTTTTTAGCGTGCCCATTGATAATTGGAGAAATGTCGGCTAGCGACATTTCTCCAGTTATTTTGGGACGGAACGCCCACTTTGCATCTCATTAGAGATGCAAAGCTGGGCGTTATGCGAAAGGGCGCTAAGGCAAGTATTTACGCGACAGCGTGACCTTCCTGATAAAGTGATAAAATTATCGCCGCTTTTCAGCCGAAAACAGCCGCAAAAGCTGCGATCATTTTATATCGCCGCCTTGTTGATATGCCCCTTTGTTTTTTTTAGGGACGCCTTTGATTCCACTCCAGTGGCGTAGCTAGGGGGGGGCGGTGGGGGTGGTCTGCCCCAGGCGGGACTATTTTGGGGGCGATGGCATGCGGCACTTGTGGCCCATGGCAGCGCCCTTTATAATGTATTTGTGGACACTCACTGACACTACTGTCAGTCACTACAGTAGTGTCAGTGTCCCCAAATAAATTATATAGGCCGCCGCCACTGAGGAGCCGGGAAGTGAAGGGCTGGCTGTTATCCGCGTCCGATGACGCGACGGCTGCAGTCGCTGTCATTCACTGTGCTGAAACCGTGACGTGTGCTGCAGCGGTCAAAATAAATGTATGTTTAGTGCACATTATATGTATGACTTTATTCCAAATCATTGCCATGCCCACTTGAAAAGTGGTGAGTGTATTTTCTTTTAAATAGCAAAGGTTTTCATTTACTTGCGCCTGGGCGACGGAATTCACACACACGGCGCAGTCCTCCGGTTTGCTCGTTGTTTCTGGGTACTGGGGGGCAGATGTACAAGCCCCTTGCGCCACTTTTGTGTCACTTTTCCCATATTAAAAGTGAGACAAAAGTGGAGCAAGGGGCATGTAAATCTGCCCCAGTGTTTTTATGTTAGCATCCTTGACTAGCTTAACTCAGAGAGCTAACAAAGGAAGAGATGAAATATGCTAATGCGAGCTTAGCTATGTTTTTTCGTGCGTGAGAGGCAGAAACGCGCATTTACATCTGAAAAAGGAAGCTGATAAAATGTATCCTGGCTGATGGGTGGCAGGTGACAGACAGCCGTGCTCCGCCCACACCGCGAGGTCAGAATATCGTGACCGCCTGAAGCAGACCGCCATACAGGAATTAAAACGCCACCCAGGTTTCATGGCTTCAATAAACTTAGCTTTATATCATTTTATTTTTTGTTGTTGCAGTTTTATATAGCGCAAACTCGACCCAACGGTATCAGAGCGCTTTACATGAGCACCAGTTGCATCATAGACTGACATTCATGTTTTTTAGGTACGGGGAGAATAATTGATTTGCCAAGAATCACAGACTGTTTGGGCCACCTGCCAGACTCAAATGGGGTTCCCCACATTGAAAGTCAACCGCTCTAGCCGTTAAGCCACATCCTTCCACAACCCTGGTGGGAGATGGGACTAGGGAAGTCACAGCACCCTACGGCCTCATAGTACTTAAGGGCGTTTATTGATTTACATACATTTGCTGATAACACAGAGAGGGGGAAAGTACCAGAGACCAGAAAGAATAGAGAGAGAGAAAAAAAAAACACCGACAACCAAACAGATGCAGAGGAAAACAAACAATAAGGCAGAGAGATTTGTTGGTAGATGCAGAAAAACAGCGAGAAAGAGACAAAAACATGGGGCAGAAAGATCTATTTAAATAGGTAACATCCGTTTTCACCACCTCGCAGGCCTCTTAAATGTAAACAGTAAGCTCAGGTCTCCAAAATTGGACCTGTTGGCGGGCGATACCAACTGCTCTTCATTACGCAAAGTGCAGGCTGTAGTGATCAGCTTTCGCATTGAGTCCATTGTAACTGGTGTTGAATGAAAAATTGTCTAGCAATCGCAACAAAGAATTTTCAATTCTATTAAGGACACGGAGGCGAGGATTATGCTTCCCAATCTTTACTGACAAAATACAGCAGCCAATAAACAAACTTTAAACTTGCATGACCCCCGGAAGGTCAACCCCCTCCAGTGTCTGCACCAATCACCATCAAGTCCTTCACATAAGTGTCCATGTAAACGCCGTGACGTCCTCTTTCTTTGCGATCTCTTTTAACAGTCCAACCATAACTGGAAATACCACGTGACGTAGAACCTTGTCACAACTCAAGCTGTGCGCCACATCCAATGAACTCCGCACTACATGTGTATTACTCTTTCAGATTCAGGTCTGCTTGCTCTGGTCACCTGAAATAGAAAGGAACACCGTAAAATCCATCCCAAAACGATGGACATGCCACAACCATGAATTAAGGCTAGGGTGGGTATAATGCATTATAATATACACAATATTATCATTGTGCTGTAACCTGAAAAGTAAAGGTATAAGAAACGTATATCAATCCACCAAAACATATTCACGGACATTGTAGCCTGGGTGGGACAATCCTCACCTCCGTGTCCTTAATAGAATTGAAAATTCTTTGTCGCGATTGCTAGACAATTTTTCATTCTATGTCAGTCCACGGAGGCTCCGATTATGCTAGTGTAAAGTTGTTCCACCACAACCGAAGCCACATCCACAATAGGTTTATGATAAAAGGTCTTAAACGTAGAATCAGTAGACCAATCCGCCACAGACATGATGTCCTGGAGCCGAGAGCCGGCACCAAAAGACTTGGAGGCCATGGCCCCTCTAACTGAATGAGCTCCAAATTTAGAGGTATCCACACCTGCAAGACCCAGTAACCAAATGACCCACCTGGCCAGAGTCGCAGACGTGACTGGGCGAAAAGGTTTCTGAAGAGCAATCAACAATTGTCCCAACAAATCATTTCTAAATTCTCTAGTACAATCCTCATAAACTTTTAAGCATTTGACCACACATAATTTACTGTGATGAGGAAAAGCAGGGTAAGAAATACAGTGAGAATGTGTTTTCGTACGTCTTGAAATCGTGAATGAAACTCCCGAAGGAGTAAATACTCTACCTGCCAAATCCAAGGCCCGTATGTCAGACACTCGTCTGCATGAGATCAAGCACAGTAAAATCGTCAATTTTGCCGATAGTTGTTTCCTTGACAGACCTTCGTTATTGGGCCAGTTCATCAAAAAACGTAGGACCACAGTAACATCCCAGAGAGTCGAATACTTAGGCTGGGGAGGATTCACCAACCGAATACCTCTCACCACCTTGCAAACCAAAGGATGCTCTCCCACCGGTTTGCCTTCCACATGCGGATGTCCCGCTGAGATCGCAGATCTGAAATTGTTCACTGTCCTATACGCCAGCCCCGATCTGGCGAGCTCCGACAAGAAATTTACAATCATATGTATGTCGGATCTCATAGGATCGCTCTGTCTTTCAGTACACCAACTAACCCATCGTCTCCAAGCGGATTCGTACCGCTTGTGAGTGGAGGGTGCCCAGGCCTGGGATAGAAAAAAGAGAGTGTCCTGTGAAACTCCCAGCACTTGCCAACGACGCCTGAAAGTCTCCAGGCCATGAGGACCAACTGGTGGTATAGGATCAAAGGATGTTGAAGCCCTTGAGGGTCCAGGAGGAGATCCGGAAATGACTGAATTCGAACCGGATGCGCTCAAGTAAACTCCAGCGCGCTCGGAAACCACGCTTGTGCTTTCCAACAGGGTGATACGAGAATAACCTCCGCCTTCTGTCTGCGGATTTGCGCCAACACTCTGGGTACCATGATAAATGGAGGGAATGCATATAGAATGCCCATCGTCCATGATTGAAGGAATGCATCCGAGCTGAGCGCTAGAGGGTCCGGGCGCCAGCTGTAAAACAGGGGAACCTGACGATTGAGTCTGGACGCAAAGAGGTCCATCGTACAAGGACCCCACTTGAGGTCTAAGGCCCTGAAGACTCTGGGGTGGATTCTCAAATCGCTGGCGTCCCTCAAATATCGAGAGTTCCAGTCGGCTACCACATTGGTCGACCCGGGAATATAATCCGCTGTCACCACAATGTGATGGTCGAGACAATAATGCCAGAAGTCCTTTGCTATTTCCTCCAAAAGGCGAGATCTGGTGCCTCCCAGGCGATTTATATACCGGACCGCGGACACATTGTCCATGCGGAGGAGAATGCAGCAAGAGACCTTTTGAGGAGCTAGCGTACGAATCGCAAATGAGCCTGCTAGAAGCTCCAAGCAATTGATATGCAGATTCAACTCCTCCCGGGACCATCACCCTCCTGTCTCTAGAGTCCCACAACGTGCTCCCCAGCCCCAACGACTGGCATCCGACTCTATTAACACATCCGGACTGGCTGAGAAAATGGCTCTGCCATTCCAGGCGTCCATATGTTCTAACCACCAATTCATCTCCGTACGTGCCTCTACCGACAGTACGATCTGCTGCGCGTATGAAAGACCCTTGCACAGATGTAAGATCTTCAATCTCTGAACGGCCAGAAAAATCGCTTGAATGGAAGATGCCAACAGTCCAACCAGTCGAGCCAAAGTCCTCAATGATATAGTCGGAGAGGCAAGCGCTCTCCTCAACTCCTTCCTGATCACTACTCTCTTCTTGAGAGGAAGAAGTAACTGCGCCGTAAGGGAGTTGATCTGGAAACCCAGAAAATCCATCACCTGTGCAGGTACCAGAATGGACTTGTCCAGATTCAGGATGAATCCCAATTCCTGCAAGAGATGAATCGTCCATGCTAGGTGGACTAACAGAAGGTCTCTGGACTGAGCCATGATCAAAATGTCGTTGAGGTAAATGATCAGACGTACTCCCCTTTCTCTTAACCATTGTACCACCGGCTTCATCAACTTGGTGAAACACCAAGGAGCGGACGAAAGGCCGAACGGCATGGCGGAAAACTCGAACCATTGCTCTCGCCAACGAAACTGAAGGAAACGCCTGTGTGGAGGGAATATAGGAACTGCGAGATAGGCATCTTTTAGGTCCAAGCGAACCAGCCAATCGCCCTCTAGAAGGATGTCCCGAAGGAGGTGTATGCTTTCCATTTTGAGGTGCCGATACACGACCCAAGCGTTGAACTCCTTGAGATTTAACACCAGGCGAAAACCCTGCTCTTTTTTGGGGACCAAGAAGATGGTACTTACAAAACCCCGCGTGTGAGGAACGGTCTCTACTATAGGCCCTTTCTGGCGCAATGCCTCCACCTCTTTGTCGATGAAATTCTGCTCTAGTAGGGAAAAATGAAGAGGGCTGGGCACACGTGTCTGCTGTGGAGAGGCATAAAACTCTATGTAAAAGCCCTGCACAGTCTGTAAAATCTAGGGGTCGGTTGTGAGACTTTGCCATCTGTCGAAAAACAGAGTTATCCGACCACCCACCATGCACTCCCTGGGACTTAGGACTCGTACCTGAATAGGAGGCATCTCCTGTCGTGTGCTGTTGTCCTCGATAGACCCCTCTCTGGCCTCTGCCTCTTCCCTCTCTATTACGGGAGGGGTAGAATTGTGGTCTCTGATAACCTCTGCCTCGTTGCTCTGCTCCTCGTGAGGTCTGACTAAAACCTCGGACGGACCCTCGACCTCTTGAACGGCCGGCCTTGTCAAAAACACCCGTGTGAAACACTTTTTTAATGTTAGCTTGAGCCTTGTCCAACGCCGAAAAGGTGGCCACATATTTCCCCATCTCTTTAACGAACTTGTCCCCAAACAGCATGCCATTGGCGAGGGAACCTGGTTCGGTAGTGGCCATCTCCGCTAACTGGGAGTCAATCCGCATTAAGAAGGATCTTCGCCTCTCCGTAGAGAGAGCCACATTGGCATTTCCCAGAAAGCATAGAGCCCGTTGGGCCCATTCCATGATATCCGATGTATTCAGTGGGGCGTTCTGATCCTTTGCATTAACTGCCGCTTCAAGAATTTTTGTGAGGGGTCCAGAGACGTCCAATAACTTATCCTGGCATCCCCTCCAAGCCCTATCTAAACCTTTCTTAGGGTCTTTCGCAAACTTCCTCATGAACGTCGCCATATTGGGGTCTAGTTCTGGCGTATCCGCCACCTTCCCTATCAAAGAAGGCCTCGGGCATTCCGAACATAAGGTGGCCCGAACTTCTTTCTCAAAACCCTGGCGCAAATTATTAGCGACATATTGAGCCACTTCGGGACCCGGTACCCACTCGGTAGACCGAGGATGAACCAAACTTTGAGGGTCAAATAAAAGGTTCTTGGGCGCTTGACTATCATCTGCTTTATAAGCTGTATGTTTAGTTTTCTGGGATTTCTTTTTTGGCAACACCGATTCAACCTCGGAATCTGAGGTAGCCGATGTAGACTGAGAAGACTCCTCAGTAGTATAATGAGCCATGGAGCCATGGTCCTTCATAACATTCTTAGCCATGCGCGCTAAAATTTTGGCCGATGACTGTGAGTGGCCCGCGCTGCTATGAGAAGATTTTACCTTCCTTTTACCAGAGCTATGAAGGGGTTTCGTAAAAGGCTTCAAAGCCTTGATCAGGGCTTTATTTACCGAACCTTGAACGTGGGTGTCCAAGACTTCTACCAGATTTTCCTCCTCATCAGGCTCCTGATACTCCTCAAACTGGTTACACTCAACCCACTGATCTTCCTCTTCGGCGTAGTATGCCATTGCCACAAGCAGAGAGGATTTGGAGGAACTTTCCAAAAGGGGGGAGCAACCCTGGGGCACCTCAGACCCTTCTGCAGTCACAAATGTAAGCAAAAAAATAAAATAAAGATGGTCTTTGAGGTGAAATTTAATGGTGGAAGGAGACCCCTACACTCCCCTAGAGCAAAGCTCTCATCCGGATACTGCCCCGGTAGGCGTTCACAAGGCCAGGGAGTTATGCAGTCCTGCACGCTTTTAAAACGATGAGTCAGTCACTCGAATTTCACACGCGTATAAAACGAAGAGTCAGTCACTGAAATTCAAACAGAAACTGCCCCTCACGTTCGCGCGCAGTGTTTGGGCCACAACTCAACTGCTCCCTGTGCGCGAGAGTCTCGCGTCTGCCTTCTCCTGCTCCACCGCCCCCTAACGTTGGAATGCGCGCGTCGCGGAAACCCGATACCCGCTAACGCGCTGGAAACACCCGACACTCGTCAGCGCTCGTGAACGAGTCGGTGTCAACAACACATCATTCGTCAAAAAGAAAATCATTAAAACCATGAAAAATACCGTTAACCAACCTCCCCTAACATATATTCCACAGAGAGAAGAAAGGAAAGGCACTTATCTGCTCCTGCAGCAGCAAAGAAAGAGGACGTCACGGCGTTTACATGGACACTTATGTGAAGGACTTGATGGTGATTGGTGCAGACACTGGAGGGGGTTGACCTTCCGGGGATCATGCAAGTTTAAAGTTTGTTTATTGGCTGCTGTATTTTGTCAGTAAAGATTGGGAAGCATAATCGGAGCCTCCGTGGACTGACATAGAATGTTAAGCACCGTATTAACTTCTCTTGACCGAGTGAGAACAGGATGTTACATTAACAATGCGCAATAAGCAATAACAGTGTCCACAAGGAACTTATTTGAAGTAACACATTTTCAATAAAGAGTACAATTTTATATACTCATAACTGAGTCAATCACGAACAACAAGAAGATAGAAAATTATTTCAATTAAATTTGAAACAGTAACCTGGACAATTATTTACTTCAGCCGAAGTAAAAATGATTTATTTTGCGAATAACAGTTTATTCACACAAACAGTTAAGGTCACAGATTTTCTAACATTATAGGCACAATGGTAGAAAAGTGAAAAGGTGAACCCAGTGAAGTGATCATAGCCTTCAAGGTGAAAAATAAGTGAAGAAAGATTCAAAGAAAGGTCTTAAAAACAATGAGAGGCATTCAACAATAACATGAATCTTTCTCGCTCTCTCTTAGTTTGTGTCGACGATGTTTCAACCCACAATGGATAAGGTGTCTCTTCAGGACAATTATCTGGGAACTAAAATTAGAATTGTGTAAGTGCCAATAGTATATTAGGACCGTCCGTAAAGAATATTATATAGATGCGGGTTACCATTTCACTTACCTAATGGTAATGATAGTCTGATATTTCCACAATTTTCTATGTTCAACCACTTATCAAGGCAGGGCTTGGGGGGAACTTTAGTCAATTCGATCCAGCCTAATTAAAATATATACAGCCATGTAAGAATCATTAGACTTTATCTCAAGATATAACTTCTTTAACATCAAGAGATAATTGAATTCAACCTAAATTCAGGAAGGGTCTAAATACCTAACCTATCCTAAAAATAAGTAAGGAAACAACAAGAATATAGTCAATTGCCAATGAGAACTCTCTCAATTAAGCCCTCTTTCATAATATTTTGTCTACCCCGTTTTTTTTAATATGCATTCTCAAACAGATGGTACAACTGTTTGAGAATTCAATTATAATTATTCTTTACGGACGGTCCTAATATACTATTGGCACTTACACAATTCTAATTTTAGTTCCCAGATAATTGTGCCTATAATGTTAGAAAATCTGTGACCTTAACTGTTTGTGTGAATAAACTGTTATTCGCAAAATAAATCATTTTTACTTCGGCTGAAGTAAATAATTGTCCAGGTTACTGTTTCAAATTTAATTGAAATAATTTTCTTTCTTCTTGTTGTTTGTGATTGACTCAGTTATGGGTATATAAAATTGTACTCTTTATTGAAAATGTGTTACTTCAAATAAGTTCCTTGTGGACACTGTTATTGCTTATTGCAAAATACCCAGTTCACAGGGACAGATGGGTTGCTCTTGTGCTTGTTTATATTGACATTAACAATGCGCAACCTACCCCGTTTGTGATTGTGGGTCCCATCCCAGGGCCGTCAATCTAGTTGCGCGCGAAAGCGCTACCAATGACGGCCCTGGACGTAATGTTTGGCCAGCCCTTGCGCTGAAAAGTAGCGCAGCAATTACGCCACACGCGCTCCACCAAATCGCGCTCGCCTCTTTTCCGGCACAGGCAGCACAAGGGTTTTGCTGCAGGCATCAGAAGGATGATTTTCTACTTACAGCGGTTCGCATCTGGTCCATCAGTTGGCGAGCAGTCGCGTCGCCGCGGTTCGATTCAGAATAGAGTCAAGTTGTTTCAGGTGAGCCGTGACTTCCATGCCCACGCCCGGTGTAATTTCCACATTGCGCCCGGCCTAATAGGGGGGCCTGCTGTACTTAAGTTGCTCTCCCAATGCACCCTCAAATTTCTGGGCGCTTTTGGTTGTGCCGGAGATATATACTTTGCTGGTTTGGTATCCGGATGGCCTTCAGGCTTCAGCGGTGCAGCGGGGGCCTGCCGTTCATTGAAGACTATGTTATCTTAAGTTGCTCTCTCCGATCCACGCTCAAAACCCCTGGGCGTGTTTGTATATGGTTGTGCCGGGGATTTATACTTTGCTGGTTTACAGGCTGCTTATGCACAGTATGTAACTGGATGGCCTTCGGCGGCGCACCTGGGGCCTGCTGTTTGTCGAAGAAGATGTTTTTGACCTGTTCTCCCGATACACTCTCAAATCTCTGGGCGTTTTTGTATGTGGTTGGACTCGGGATATACTTAGGTGGTTTCCGGCTTCACGTGCACAGTATGTAACCGGATGGCTGATGGGGCCTTCGGCAGCACAGAGGAGGCTTTGGTTTCTCACAAGTTAATGGCAGCAGAGTGGCCAGCCGCCTAAGCGCCGACCGGGGCAACAAGGTCGATTGCTGCACTTTGGTCGTAATCAGGTAGTAATGCTTGTTCTCAAATGCTGTCGGATATGGAACAGCTGTAAGGTTCTTTTTTACTGCGATGTGTGGGGATTTTGTGATGCAATCACGTACAGCATGGTACTACGATCAGCATGGTTGAAAGTTTGATGCCCAGGCCAGGTATGTTATCGAGAATAGTTTACATAGTCGGTATCGCCATGGCAACACTGTCCGGCCCTGGCTCGACCCAAAATGACCAGGCGGCGAAAATGGCGGCCACCTCATACATGATGTTCATGTTTGGGTGGTTGGTTGAAGCACTTCATGGTAATGGTTCAAACAAACAAAATGGTTATTATGGCTTGGGGGGCAGTTTATTATCACAAGCGTTTATGTATTGTCCGATAGGTTCAGTATTTAAGGATGCAGAACCAGCGTTTCAGATCGCCCACATTTTCACTTTTATCCCATGGTGCAGGCAAGTCAACGCGATGTGCTCATTCGCACTTATTTACTTATTGCGTTTACAAAACGTATATGGCTTTGTGGCTGTTTTATTTAAAGCGAAATTTCTATTTTATTATCGGAGCAATGTGCACTTATTTGCTTGCAGCACCTACACGTGCCGGGTGTTCCCATGGCTGCGCCGTGCAGGGGGCGAAGGGGATAGCTGATTGGCACCTATTGGCTGACTGCAGGCTCCACCAACGCAAACCAGCAGTGCGGCCTCTTGCTACCCGTCGAGGCAGGGCTTTAAGTGGGCCGGGTCTCACCGGGTCTGAGCACCGGCAGTTTTTTTTAAGGGGGCCTGGAAACGGGTCTCTATCGGGCTCTCTTTTGTGTCCTGGCACAGGCGGCCCGTTTTTTTTCCCGGATTTGCAGTGACAGCAGCACTTCGATGTGCGCGTGGTGCAGAGGCGCAACTAGAGCCAAATTTCGGGGGGGGGGGCTAACCAAAAATTTCGGGGGGGGGGGCTGAATCTTTAAACAGTAGGCAGAGTGGCGCTGATTTCGGGGGTGGGGGGGCTCATTCTAGGCAGAGTGGAGCTGCAGGGGCTCTTAGAAGGGGTGAAACAACAGCGAGGCCTCATTGACATGCAAATGGTCTTTTTAAAGACCTGTGAAGTGCTCGGGCGCGGCTTTGTGCCTGCCCGGGAAGCGGTCTCATCCCGGGCTGCCACACACCAGGGGGGGGGGGGGGGGGGGGGTCGGCTGAAGCCCTTTGAGTTCAATGGGTGTTGCGCGCCTGGCGTGGTGAGCCTTGTAGAGAAAGGGAAATCCTTTAAAGAGTCTTTTTCTCTATGGATTTCCCTTCTGTTTTTGAAACTCAGGAGCAGCAACATTGTCGTGGTGTCACTTTTTCAATATTATATACAGGCTATAGTTGCTGCTTATTTATCTTATGCAACTAACAACCACTGACAAAGCCAATAGTCCTGACACGTAGGTATGATGTGACTTGTATCATATATCTGGACGCAATGACAGAAACAGCAAAATACAAGTCGGGCAGCACACTATGCTAAACACAGATTTTTAGCTTACGTGTTTTTAAGCCACGCCCTTAATTACATTGACCACGCCCCTTTGGGAGACCCCTTAGTTTTTTCCTCCCACTTAAAGCCCTGCGTCGAGGAATGGATATTTCACATTCTGTAATTGTGTGAGGGAAGTTTATTTTCTTACAGGGCGTCTAGAGGAAACACAAGGGGGCTAATTCACATCCATTCCGGATGTATCTTGGCCACCAGACAACACTAAAGGCCATTTAGGTTTGGCAAAGGCAGCGCTTGAGTGGAATGGGCAACCGTAAATCAATGGTTATATGGTTTTGTGGCAGTAAATTGTTGAAGAGGGAAGTTTGCCTTATGGTACACGGAGGGTTTCAGGCCACCAGATGGCACTGACCCACTGTTGCTCGATAAATTAGGACGTCACAATGAATATTTGCACGTCGTTTTCAGTGTTGTGGCCTAAACATGAGGGCACTGCAGGTATTTTAGGATTACAGTCTACCTTATTTACATCTAATTCGGCTATCTGCTAATCTACTATTCAGCGTCAGGGCAATGCTGTGTGTTTTTGGGATTGCTGTTTAATTTATTTATGCACCAGACTATAACAGGGTGGGAGAGGCCCTAACACAAATCTCGATTGCCCCAGGCCTATACCATAAATTCATTAGTCAGCTGACTCACGGACTCCGGCTGCCGCAGTGAGCATGTGCGTGATAGCATGATTGCTGGGTAAGCCTTGGGAGAGCCTGTGAGACACATATACCGATCACAGTCAGGCGGGCTGACAAATGTGTTTAAAAGTATTTTTAAAAATCACACCAGTATAATTAAGGGAGTGGCCCTGGGGTGCTGTGCGCAGCCCTCTACAACTGCGAGTTCAGATGGTTAACACTTACTTGCACTAGTTAATAGACCAATGTAAAACTAGCATTCCAATGATACATGCGAGAAATATTTGTGCCCGAAATTTGACAGTGAGTTGAGATTCAAAATTCAAGTCTGAGACTTAAGCTCACACAATCACAGGGCTGCAGATGCCATGGGCGGCAATCTGAGGGATAGCCCCGGGCGCCACAAGCTCTAGCTACGCCTCTGTTCCACTCCCAAGCTCACTCACCCCACCCCTCATAGAGCGCAGCACCACAGCTCCCATGCCTTTTTAAAGCATTTCGACCACTGGTCGATTCTCAAAGATGCTCTACAGATAGTCCAAAACTTTGTATGCAAAATAGCGTCAAGTAAGGTGGAAGGTGCTTGTCTGCTGTGGGATCAAGATTGTGGAATCAGTTACCAAGTTTGCTTGTAGCTTATTCTTTAGTAGTCTTAAAATGATTTGAGAAAATACTTTTTCCACGATTCTTAACCTATTCTCTGCTGCAAATAGTTTTATGTATTTGTTGTAGTGCTATTTTATATGGTTTGTGTTGTATATTTTATTTTGGATTTGAATTGTTGTTGTTGGACTACAAGCCAGTTTAAGCCCTGGGAATTTGTTTGCACTGGAAAGTATCAATAAGCAAACACATAAACAATAAACTTTAATCCTGACCAATGAAGAAATCTTGGCATGCGTGACATATTTATTTTGGAACTATCCATCTGCTCTCTTCTCTGCATGTCATATTTTTTATAAAAAAAATATAATGCCGAGTTGTAGAAAGAGCTGATAGCATCAGTTGAGGAGAGAAGAATCCTGACAGGGGGAGGGATTTTCGGCAGCAGGGAATATGGATATATGGGCAGGGTTAAAGGCCTTCTGCCATGATGGAGAACCAGCATCGGTGAATGCACGGGTGGCTAGACAGTAATTATGCCAACTGCAAAAAATTAAAAAGTAATATTGTGGATTCAGTTAAAACAAAATAGTGCCAAGTGCTTTCTCTTGGTTCACATGAGGGGCATTTAAAATGCTTCATTGATCCATATTCTTGAAACTGATTTGCCATGTTGTTTCACTTGCTACCCGGAAGGCCTATGTCTATGCATGAGCCAAACAAACACTCACATATGAAGCCCCCTGTACCCCGCCACTCCAAGCCTGAAGTTCTCTAGTGATTTGTTTGTTATAGTAAAATAATAACGGGCATCGGAAAAATCAATAGGTCTCTCTTTTATAATGTGAGTGCTAGGCTGTTGCCTTTGCCAATGCTAGCTTGTACGGCGTTGTTTGAAGAAGTTTTAAAAAAACACAGTTCAGAAAAGCCTGAGAAAACACAAAGGCATATCTTAAGGTAGCTTGGAAAAATTACATTGAATTCAATATTTTAAATCGTATGTTTTATTTTTCAAATATTATACACCCGGGAAACTCTGAACAGAATTTAAAAAGCCATTGCTTGTGATCCAGCTTCAACATAAGACAGAGGAATAGCTGCAGGTACTTAAAAGAACAGAACAGCTGCCTGGGGACTTTATTATGAAGTGTCAGAGCTTAAAGGACAATGATTGCCAAGGGCTAATTTTCTTAACACAGGACTCGGAACTGAAATTAATGCTGCCGCCATTTGAAGCACTGTAAAAACCCAGGAAGGAAATTTATGGGTCTCCAGGAAAAGAAAGAGTGGCGGAGAACAAGGCGGACAACAAGCGGCTGCCCACGCGCTCGCCAGGGGAAAAGGGGATATGTGTCTGAAGGTGTTTAGATTGCAGGTACGGGGACCAGAGACAGGGCTGGCTTTAGCACTGGTGGCACCCTGTGCGACAATGTTTGTTGGCACCCCCCAATGACCACATCTCCCATGGATTCCCTCTCTACCACCATTTAACAGTGCTCCTCAAGTCTCTATAACCACTCTCTCTCAGACTGGTTTCGTTTCATAGTGCCACTTATACCAATGTAGGGTATCAGAGCACTTTAAATCACACACACATTGGCACAAAGACAATCATACATGTGTAAATCAGTGTATAGGAAATGTTACATAAGATAGAGGACTACAAGGTGTAGGAGATATATGTCATCTATACTGATAGGCAGTATAGTTTGAGTCCTTGGTCTGGAAAAGCGCAAATTAAGAATTTAAAGCACAACATAATTGTTAGGGGTATTCTTTAATAATAAAAGTTGATTGCTTCTACCCAAATGAACCCTTTTTGCAAGTTTAGTTTAATGAAAGACAGGGAAAAAAGACATATAGAGCTAATACTTATCTTGTAGTTTGCATGCAGCTCTTTGATGACAGTTAATAGCTCGCTCTGCTATATTAGAATTTTAACTTATAAACTGTAACAAAAGTAACAAAGGATCCCTGGAACACAAACAGTAACCCACTAACCTATTTACATTATATGTACTTTGTGATCTGCATGGTACACATTCTTTGCAATAGGCACATTAACCCACTGAACTACCTTAGGATGAGTTAAAACTTCCACTAGACAAACCTACGATCTCTCTCCAGCATGAACATTATTCACTGGAGCGTTTTTATTGATGGCTGAAAATTGCAGATGCTTTTAAAACGAAAATATGCTTGCAAACAGGGCGCCCCCACCCCAAGTCAGCGCCCGGTGCGGTGGCACCGATCACACCGCCCTAGAGCCGGCCCTGACCAGAGATCAGCATTGTCAGCAGAGAACAGCCGGCTGCCGGCGGCTGGGCAATTTGGTGTGTCGATAGTTGCCGAGGTGCTGCAGGAAGGCCTCAGAGATGCCATGGAGGGAAAACGCTGGAGGAGGCAGAAGTGAAGAAAGTCTGTAGGCTAACTTCCAGTGTCGTCTGGAGAGGGAGGAGCAACTACCCTGGGGATAGCCTCCCTAGCCCTGCGCTGCATGTTAAAGTTTCAGTTTCTGCACACCAGGGGCACAGTACAGATGGCAGCAGAAAGCAAACCATTTTCAGAAGGCTTTACAGCGGAGGCGGAGATTTGGAAAACAAGAAAGAAGGACCCTCCCAAGTCTGTCCTACCTCAGACAAGGAGAGGACTGGGGTTTGGCCAATGAGGGGGAAAGCACAAAAGGCACAGAAACCTGATAGATATACATTAAGGTGTGCAGGTATATTTGGGAGTGGGGACTTTAACCTACCCAAAGAGCAATCCTCTCTACCCCCTCCGGGGAAGAAAGTGAAGATGGTCCTCAAAAAGCAAAAGTAAAAGCTGCAAAGGAAGGCAAGAAAAATCTCTCTGTTTGGGACGAAGTGGGGACGGCGCCCACCTTAGTGTCCCAGGAGTTATTTTGGGCCCTTCAGTATTGCAGATTGGGCAATACAGACTCACCGCCAAGATTTAAGACCCAAAAGATCACCCACTCTCTGAGATCTTACTTTAACTTGTGGGAAATAAAGCTCTGAGTGTGAGAAGGGCCCTCTGTCTTGTGACCACTTAAAAGTTTCTTCTTCGGAAGCCTTAAATCTGAAGCCCGAATGAATGCTCGTTAGGCAATAGATAAGGAGTCCAGGGACACACCAAGGGCTCCAGGTCAAGATAACAGCATGAAACTAGGGGATGTGCCTCAGATTCTGGTCAGCCGAACCGTTTAGCTGAAGATGACTCTATTCAAGTTGCAGGCATGGGAGGAGACTTGGGTGTAGATATGAGCAGTAAAGTGTTTAGGGGGCCAGGAGAAGTGTGGTGAGAACTCAACCCTATGTCTCTCCTGCAGGGAAAATCCCAACCAGGGTTGATCTCGCAAAACTTTACTGAGAACGATTACCAGACCAACTCTTTGGAACAGATAATGAAATCTCTTGCAGAGGAGGTCCAAAATGGGTTTGCTACATCCCAAGCAAACCAGATGGAGATTTAGGGTGTCTGTGAAGGGCTTGCAAAGAACTTTGAGTTTATCTCAAAGCAAAAGACATATGAATTAGAATCCTCAGTTGCAAAGCTAAAAGATAACACAACACAAGATAGACAAGCATTGAATAGGCTTAGGTTGAAATTCAAGGACACCCAAGACAAACAACAGAAGGCGAAATAACATCAGAGTACTGAATGAAGTAGGTGAGAAGGATAAAAGCTTTTATAGTTGATTTACTTAAGTCTAGTGGTGCTTGGGAAGGCTCGGCAGAGGTCCTGATGCAGGATATACAGAGGGTTCATCAAGACCCCTTCAGGAAGGTTGCAAACAGAACAAAGCCACGAAGAATCCTAGTGAATTTCCTTACATATTCCATCAAGGACAATATTTTGAATGCAGCCTTTATACTATCTGGGATGGGATTCCCCTTCAACATCAGATCCGATATTTCACAAACCACTTTGAACAGGCAATGGGAGCTAGGGAAAATAACGATGAATTCAGAAAGTTGGGGGGGACCACGCATTTAGAATTCCCATCTACCCTTTGAATGATGATATAGAATAAAATGCATAACTTGAGAGACCACGAAGAGGCAGATTTGTTACTAGAGACACTTAGGTTGACCCAAGGCCCCACAAAATAGAGTTAGGGGTGGGTCAGAGTACCCCCTCGAACTGTCTCTCTTTTTTTATTTTTAGCTGAAGGTGTGACTTATTTCGCAGTGCTACACTAGTGCCTTCTTCCTTTGTATATGTTACTTTCGTGAGCACTTCTTCACTTTTATGCTTGTTTAGTTTTAGTTGAATTTCCCTTGATCCCTGGCAGGGGCACAATGGCTAGGTTAGCCAAGAAGAGTAGGGGCAGGGTTCTCAATGGAAGGACGGGGGCGATGAGAGAAGTGTGGGGTGCACAGGGTGGGGAGCATAATGGAAAAAAAAACAAATAAAAGTCCTACTGCCTTAACAGTCCTCCAAGAATATGAATCACCACAGACGCAAAGATGCAGATAGGTGGAAAGAAAATCCAAATCTTATCATGGAGCGTTAATGGGTTATGGGTCAAAAGTAGGAGAACAAAAGTTATCCAATATTTGAAGGATGCCCTAGCCCAAATCATTATTCTTCAGGACTCACATTTATCCAAATCAGAATGCTTAGATATCTTCAAAAACCAGAAGTGGGTTCAGCAATTGGTGTGTTAAAAACAAACATGAAAGGGGTGATTATCTTAACTAAAAAGAGAACAGAAGTTTCAATTTTAGATTTGAAAGTGGATAAGAGGGAAAGATGGTCCATTGCAACCACAAAATATGTATGGTAGGATGTACATGTTGACAGGATATTACGGGCCAAACATAAGTGACATAAAGGGATGTATGACATTACAACACAGGTTTTTACAACGCGTGCAGTTACAACGCAAGTCTTTACATCAACTTGCGCTAGATGGTGTGCTAACATTAAAAAAGTGTAATTTACTATTCCAACTCCAGTCCACTTAACAGTAGGGAAGGTGTTGGGATAGTAAACTACACTATTTGTAATGTTAGCACGCCATCTAGCGCAAGTCGATGTAAAGACTTGCGTTGTAATGGCATAGCGTTGTAACATCGCATGCGTTGTAACGCATGCGATGTAACTGCACTGCGTGGTAAAAACCGCGTTGTAATGGCTGTTCCCCGACATAAAGCCCATGCAAAAGATGAATACAGAACTGATTAGTTCTCATTTCCCGATCATTCTATCTGGAGATTTTAATATAGTGATGGACTACCAGTTGGATAGATCTAACAGCAGTAGATCAAAGTTCTGCTCTAAAATTCACACATATATTAAATCCCTGTCAAAACAATTTGGCCTACATGATATTTGGAGTGAAATGCATGCTGATGAGAAGGAATATACTTTCCACAACAAGAAATATAATCACTGCTCTGGGATCGATTATTTCTTGCTAGATAATTCTCTAAAAGCAGACGTTAAAGAAGTGAAGAATTTAGCCACCATTTGTCTTACATGCGGCATTAGATTTAGAGCTAAAAGCAGAACCATGGAGAAAGCTAATAAGATGATCAGATCGCTCTTTAATAAATGATAAGGCCATAATAGATACACTAAGAGTAAGAACAGTCGAATTCTTCGAGATTAATAGTGCATCAGCAGCTAAACATATACTTTGGGACACTTTCACAGCCTATATAAGGGAGGGTTCTGACCAGCCTATCTGCACAAAAGGCCCAGCAATATAAAAAGTTGGTCAAAGACTACAAATACGAAATAGTAGCATTGGAAAAAAAGTGTAGAGATCCAATGGTTGGGAAAGAATCTCTGATAGAATTCAAGATTGTAAACTTAAACTATTCTGGAAAGCAGTGTACGCTGGAAAGCAAGCTAACTAGAACACTTACAATATAGCGAGAATGCATGGAAACTCTTGGCATGGCAGACTAAGGCAGATCTCACAAAAAACATGTTTAGTGAGATAAAATGTAGGAAAACGGGAAATAGTTTAAGAGAAACTCAGGATGTGGAACTAGCCTTTGTTGAGTTCTTCGAAAATCTGTTTGCAGAGGATTTGTGCATCTCAGAGGATCAGGTTAATAGATGGTTGGATGGACAAAACGTAGGGAGACTCTCAACAGAAGTAAAATAAATTCTAGATAAGGAAATAACCCAAAATGAGGTACTTTCAGTGATTAATAAGGGAAAAAAGGTAAAGCGGCCGCATTTGATGGGCTTACCATTACATTTTATTTGAAAGGAAGTGATATATTATGCCCAATATTGACGCAGCGCTTCGTAGATATTTGGGAAGAAGGAGCTTTGCCCCCAAAATCTTGGACGGAGGCAGTAGTCACCTTAATCCTAAAACCAGGGAAAGACCCCTCGGTCTTGTAAATCTTATGGACCAATCTCGCTCTTGAATTGTGATTAAAGGTCACATCTAGTATCCTTGCTAGTAGAGTAAGCAATGTAATATGTGGGTTGATAGCGGAAGACCAAAAATGTTTCATGAAAGGGAGATTTATGCACCATCTAAGCCATGAGTTAATAGCGACTATTGACTCGTCAATGCAAAGTAAAACACCTCTGGCGATTATCACACTAGACACTACCACGGCTTTTGATAGGGGAATTGGCAATGTCTCTACATCATGCTGAACCACTATAATATGGGAAATAAGTTCTGCAGGGCCTTATGGGGCATTTACAGGGCTCCTTCTGCAAAAAGCTTGTTGAATGGGAAACTTACATTAAGCTTCAAGATAACAAGAGGGACTAGACACGGTTGTCCCCTCTCTCCACTGCTTTTTATTGTGGACATCGAAACTTTGTCTGAAAAGATCAGGCTAGAACAACAGATGACCCCATTCTCATATGGTACTTGGTCAAAGAAAGTCTCTTTATATGCAGATGACATTATGGTATATACACAGGATCTGGCACCAACGCTGGAAAGCTTAGACCTCCTGATTGCAGAATTTGGGAAGGTGGCTGGGTATGAGGCTAACTCCACCAAGACTGAGGTGAGGGTGTGGAATATGGATGAGAATCACAGGCTGATTAAAAGGGAGATTAAATACTTGGACATAAGGGCGGGTCGGTCATTAGGAAAATTGGCAGAATTAAACTATCACAAAATAATGGCAGACATGAATAGGCAATGAAACAGCTGGTCCCATCTTCCATTAACGGTATTTGGAAGGATCAATCTAATTGAAATGTCAATACGTACAAAATGTACCTTTCTTTTTAATATGATACCCCTCCATTTTAAGAATATTTGGTTACATAAACTCCATGGCAAAATAAACTCATTTGTATGGGCGTCTAAGGACTCAAGAATCGCAAGAAGGATGTTGCGGAAGAAGTATGATAAAGGAGGTTTTACACTGCCAGACTTTCAATTATATGCATGGGCTTTTCAGCTAAAAAACATAACATTTTTGCTATCTGACAAGGGAGGGTCAGGGAGTGACCAGCTTTGGGAGATTATTTTAAAGAAAGTGGAAAATGGTGGGTCCAAATTTATGTTTACTTTCAGAGACCAGAAGTATTTAAAAAAATAACAAGATTAAAAGTGTTAAAAGTGTTGCAGGCGGTGGCCCAGTTGTGGGCACAGCCAACAATTTAGGATTTCTGGAACGATGTATGTAAGTTCATGAATGACCTCTTGCCCAGTTAAATTGAGGTAAGCCTTGAATTCATTATCTTTGGATTGGCACCAGAAGTTGGAGACAAGTTAGGGCATGGCAATAAATTCACATTCTAACTAATGTTACTGGGAAGAAGACAGATCTGTAAATATTGGATTCATTCGGCATCCCCTTCAAAACCTGAATGTCTCGAATCAGTATTTTACGTCTATAGGAAAGACTTTAGTCGCTCCTCCTCAAAAAAGTAGGCAAGTTATGGGAACCCTTGACAAACTGGGGGGAAAGGAAGGAGGGAAGATAAAAACTCTTACGGTTAAATATAATAGAGAAATTAGTTGACACAATGTCAAATGTGTCCAATGATTACAGCCACCTAGGGAGAAGACAAGGAAGTCAATTCTCCCTTTCCAAAATACTGCCATCTCGAAAGTCCTTTGTAGGGCAAAGACAGAAGGGAAACTTGGATGTTTTCAGTCAGAAACAACACGCGAAATGAGGACAAAAAAAAAAGAATTTATGGGCCTCCAGGAGAAATGATATTTATTCTCAGGCATGTGATATATTCTGTTTCAAATATTAGCTGAGAAAGTGCAGCAGCCTGACCCTAGCCCAGCCCTTGTATACCACGTAAATGGGTAACACGTGGAAGGCAGGAAATAAAACAAAAACAACTCAATAAAATATGCTTTTTATTCAAACACCTGAAAACATATACTTGTTGCTGTGCTTTTACGGATAAGCAGGGAGCAATGCAGAGAGCGCCAGGTATGTGGGGAGGAGCAGTCCAAGGGGAGGAAAGTAAGAAAACATATGCACTCTCATGGATTTCTCAAGGAAATATAGCCCCATGGAAGGATACAAGTCATCCAGTAAACACAAGAAGAGGAAGGAAAGCCACCAAATAAGAAGCAAGTAAATGAGATTGACAAGTGAGCCAACCAATGATAAGCAATAGGCTGACCCAAAACTCACTCTAACTATTGGTATTTTACACAATAGGTCCTGCCTTCCATAGGCGAGACCTAAAAATGGGAGAAGAAATGGAAATTATATTCCTTGCTTAGAGATTGCCCTTGCAGATTAGAGGAGGGAAGTAGATTATCAAACTGCATGTTCATTCATACTCTTGGAAGATGGTTCAATGGAGGCCAAGTCAAGGGCTACATACATTTCAGGTGTGGATATCAAGATATTAGTTGCTGGAAACACTATACAGAAGTAACATTTCATAAGAAGATAGTGTATGTTGGCAGGTATGAAGACAAAAGAGGCATGTGCAATCACACCCAGACAGGCTATAGATGATACAGTGACACACCAGATTCAGCATGCACTGTATGTGAATGTTGACCATATGCGATTTCTGGCTTGCTTAAAGAAACATTTAACAATGAAGTTTTGGGTGACTCACTCTCACTTTAACTTCTGATGTTGATGGAAAGTGATCACTCTATTTGGACATGATTGAGTGGATACTAGCTGAAGTAGGGATCAGAATGATGATGCTACCAAGAAAGAAAATATGACGCTGGAGGGATCCACCTTATTTAGATCCCTTTTGGTACTAAATGCATACAGTCTAGCATATGCAGGACTGTTCCTGTCTTTATCACTGAACTTAGAAAGTTCCTAGTCCAGAGGCTGACACTAGCAAAATGCAGGATAGTAATAGGATGGCTGTCTTCCAAACCACCGAAAGTTGAAGATTGGCTGATAGATATGGCTGAATGGATAAATGCTGAGGGGTGCCACATGAGAAAGATACACAAAGGTGACAAAATAGAAGATGACATGAGGGCCTCAGCGGCAATGCTCTCAGAGCTACTGACTCCTCCCGATGAGCTCCCCCGTAGATCATGATTGAGTGAAGATAATAAGCAGGAGGGGGGTAATAGTAGAAGAGATGCCTGAGACCTAATGTGTGTGTCTAAAAAATAATATCAATGAGGATTTTCTGCTCCACTGTTAGTGATCACTGGGAAACTATTGTAACAATTTTGGCCATGCATATTTGGGGTTTCTGAGCCTATGCGGGGCGGGGGAAGAGGTTAGTATCAAGGGTTTAGCATGCAATTGAAGTTGTGAAATAGCACGCTCAAATGATGGTAGTATTGTGTCTTGGAAATGTCAATAAAATACCATACTTGAAAAAAAAAACTCTGAACGTATCTTTCTAATCTTTCTACAAAACACACCGAGATAGGCCAGTGGTCCAGCGCTATTAATGTTTCTTTTTGCTTTAACAGGATTATATTAAATAAACATACCTCAATTCCTGTGACCCATCAGCATGGAACCCACTGTCAGATACCTCACAATGGTTATGGTTTTTCGATAGAGGGTTAGGAGACACACTTTTATTCTTACACATTCGCTATATGTAGTCACCCCCTTTTTCTTTCCATGATATAGTTTAACACCCACTCTATATGAATTTCAGCTCTTATTTTGTTATTTATTTTTTCTTTTTTTCCATAAGGTCATTGGTTTTGCAGCTCCTAGCTACCTTGTACTGTTATCCCATGGAAAGCATAAAAACCTTTGGCTTCAGTGATGAAGAGTTTTCCAAATTGTTAGGACAGACCACCAATACTAATAAACATTTTTCAATTAATAAAGGGAATGAAGATGAATGGTTTAAATGATTAAACCAAAAAAAGAAAGTAATAAAGACAGAGTCTCACGCTGAGTTTATGCCACAATATCTCAAGGCATAAGTCATACCCAATGACCTTAGAATTAGGCACATTCCAGGTCTCCTTGTAGAGATCAGAAAGATCCTAGAAAAATGGTCTCTTATAGCTAACCATTGTTCAAGAGATCTCATGATGCTAATTATTGAAACTGCGTGAGAAGTAGTAGATTCCCTACTTAAAGAAATCCTAGAAATGTAAGAAACCCTGAAAAAGAATGACCCAGAAGAAGACGATAAAAGAAAACTTGAAGAAGTGAACCAAGAGTTAGACTCTTTAGTGAATATCTTTTTTTTAAAAAGACCGACAAACTCAAAAAAGATATCAGATACTTTTCAGAAGAAAGAGTTTACCCATACTTGGGAGCCCAATATTATAACATTCCTAAAGACAACGCTAGCCACTCTGACTATCAACACTGCTCAAACAAAAAAATCCTTACTTTTTCATATACTTCTGAGTCAGAGGGAGAAGGGGGCTCTAATCATTTTGACATATATGGAAATAGGAGAACACACCCTGAAGGATCTAATAGAAACAATTGTTTTTTAGGGAACTGCCGAGGCACACCCAGAACGAGATTCAGGAACCAAACAGGGGGACAATGCCAACATATGGACGATCCTCCGCAATATCTCCAAACCAGACGCAACCAATATTGGAGGGACTGAATTATCCATCACATGTTGACCCTATTCCTATATTCAACATGTCAGGTGTTGAACTTGATGAACACTCGCTAGGACTCCTTAGTACAGGATTATCCTTTGTCCCTAGTATCAATGCAGATAAATTTGAACCACAAAGTCACAATTATAATAATTGTGATAAGAGCGGTGGCATCGTAATTCTAGATACCCCAAACTATAAGAACGAGATGCACTTGATGCTTGATGTTCCTGAACACTGGCGCTCTTATGTCTACACAACATTGTACTTTAGAGAATTTTTTAATACTGCACTGTCACTGTTACCACTTTAGGAATTCGATATATATATTGTTTTTCAATGTAAATGTATGTGATTGTCTTGTCTGAAGTTGTGATGTAGTAAATCTATTGTTGTCTTTCTTATTAGTGTAACAATTTGTCTAATTTGTGATTTTTTTATATATGTGGAGCTCACAGATTGTACATGTATCCATTTTTGTTAAATATCACTTCTATATATGTTGCTTCAAAAAAAATGACAACCCGAAAAAAGGTAAATGTTTATATTAAAAAATCTATAAATTATTAATAACACTGGTCTGATGTATGGTATATTTATATCATAAACATAGTGTTTACCTATTTATATTTTGGAGAAGATTTTGTTGACTTTTGTTACTTGTATGGCCAGATGCACACCAACTCAAAGGGCCTCATTACGAGTCTGACGGTCCATGGACCGTGAGACTCAAGTGGGTATGGCAGAGGCGGTCTTCCAACCACCCTATTATGACCTGGGCAGTCGAGTTTTCTGGGACCACCGCAACCGCCAGGGATCAGAGATCGCTGGTGGTAGTGCAGCCGTCTTGAGGCCGCAATATACTAGGCATCCCACTGCGGCCCCACCGAGCATATTACAAAGTGTGGCAGTGGGGAAACACTAGTGCCTCTGCATCATGGCGGGGCTTGCAGGGGGCACACGTTGTGCCCCCCTGTGTGCATGTACCCCAGTACCTGCACAGCATGGACTGCAGCAGTCCATGCCATGCAGGTACTGATTTTGATGTTCCCAACGCAATGACTATTTTATAGGCACCGCCGTGGGAATGCTGAAGAACTGCCCGCCAGACAGAAGAAAACTCCTAATCTGGCGGGTGGTTCAACCACAGGTTTGGCGTTGTGGGAGCGAGGTGGTCTCACTCCCGCACTGCCAAACTCGTAATAAGGCCAAAAGACTTTTCCATCTACCTCACAACTGCAAATGGATGCTCACTAGGATTAGAAGGTGTGTGGTGTTGTATCTTTATAGAATACCTGTGGCGTTTGTTTAATGTAATATTGACTTAAAAAATATTGCAATACCAAAATATTGCTGAAAAAATATTGAGGCCATAAATATTGATTTTACGTGCTTGTAATATAAAGAACTCGAATATCGTACACAAAAATATTGTCGACTAAAAGTTCAACATTATCTAGGTAAGTATATTTTTTAATGTAGTAAAAATTCTTGTAACTTGAAAAACATGAAATCAATATTTAGAAAATTAGTATACATTTTAAAACTATAGATGACATAACATAAAAAATGTTGTACTTTTTTTTAACGAATACATATTTATTTAATATATAAGTATCGATTTCAAATAAGAATAGAATATTCATCAATTATATTAAAAATAGAACAATGTAAGCATGTATAATTATTACTATTTAACAAAAATATAAAAACACTACAGAATTATTAAACTATTAAAACTACATTTAAAAATAAATTAGTTCATTTAAGACTAAAGATGTCAATAGAAAACCATTTAAAAAAACAAAGTACAGTTAAAAAAGTTTACTTTTTAAAAATAAATTATTTTAAATAAAATATCATCAAAATGAGTGTTGGACCAATACTGAAAGAAATAAAAGAGTAACCAAGTCAAATTCAAAAATATATTAAAATAAATATTTAAATGCACTACTAGTACTAGTACAAGCCTACAAATATTATACATAAATACATACATTTTGGAGTAGGCAGAATTTTGATTCCTCATCATGAGTCCACTGAGGATTAAATAAACCATTCTAACACCAGTGCAATAAACAATGGAAAAGTCAGAGGGGGGGAAGATTTATTAGGCAAAATGCAGCCTAAAAACATTGTTGAAAGTTCACACATTGAGTGGCGTAAAGATCACCATTGTAACTCAAATCTAAAAAACATTGGGGAAAGTGTAAACATAGGAGGAGGGGGGCAGATTTACAATTCAGTAATAAACACCGGGGAAAGTGCATACATTGCGGAAACAATCTGCTATTTAACTCAAATCTAACAAACACTTGAAAAAATACATACGTTTGGGGTTTACATTTATTATTCCAACTCCACCATGTCACACATTGCATTAAATGCATACATGGCATGGGCAAGGGAGATTTACTATCCTAACTCCAGTCCAGCAAACACTGGAGAAAGTCCATGCATAAGGGTGGCCAGAATTGATATTCTAACTCCAGTCAAATTCAATTGGGAGAGGGGTATGTGTTACTATTCTAACTCCAGAATAACAATCCTGGGGATAGATCATATACATTTTTGGGTTCACATTTACTCCACATAAAAAATATAATTAGCACTAATTTGTAAAAAAAACTACTTAGAATCTTAAATAAAGAAATTGTTTAAAAAAATATTTAAATGAAACAGTAAAATTCAAACTCACCCATGAAACACATCTATATTTAAAGACAATATAGCACATAAAAATATTAAATTTTTAAAATATAACAAATATAAAGATGTTATTCATTATTAAATAAATATTTTAAAAAACGTATTCAAACCCACAAAATACCAAACAGCCCTTCAAGCAATTACATATATAATTATGTAAAATAATATTTTTCAAAGTAAAAGTAATTAAAAATACAACTAATTAATTACCAACTTGTGAATAAATAAATCTCAATGTTTAATTATTTTATTAACTAATCCCTGAATAAATCCCACACACCAACTTTAAAACTGAATGCTTAACTCAACAAATTATGAAACATCTAAGCAAATAACAATATTTTTTTTTTCATTAGCATATTAATCAATTATTATTAATAAATATACAATGTTAAAAACTACCTGCTAAATTCCTAATAATCCAAACAATCCAAATGTACAATTAAACAATACAATTAAAAGATACATCATAAAAAGCAAATTAATCAGTTAAAATTAATTTATATTAAGTAAATCCACTCATTGAATCCCACAATTAATACAACAGCTCAAAATAAACACTTGGTACATAATGAAACAGTGTAATAAACATTTAAACATATAAATACAAATTAAGATATATATCAATAACAAGTTATTTAACCCCTTGCCTGCATCAGACGGCCGGGAGCTGCCCGACGCTACAGTGCTCATGTGCGTCGAATGGCTCCCGGCTGACCGCACAGAGGGCACTGGAAATCCCTCTGGTACGGGCACCAGAGGGATTTCTTTAAGCCATAAAACAGCCTGTGTTCAGGGAAATGAGGATCAGCGCACATGTCGCGCTGACGGAATTTCTCTGAAACTGAAGCTGGAATGAGCCAATATTCTAATTTCAGTTTTACTTTCTAGATGCTCAGGGGGCTATCTCAGCCCGCCCCCGAGCACGGAGAGAGACAGGAGAGGTATCATTGGAAAGGAAAGAATCTCCTTTCAAATGGTACCCCTCCCTAGTGGATCCCTGCTTGGGGATCACCTCAGGAGGGCGATCCGCAAACACGGATCCACCCACTGGACACCAGGGCGGGGGAGCAGCCCCTTGGGCAAGGGACTTCTCTCCCACCAATTATTCTTGGGTATATTCAGTTTTTCTGCCCCCCTGGGGGCAGATGGGGGCAATAGTCCCTGATCTGCCCCTCTGGGGGGTCAGAAAGTACATTAGACACAAGGGTTTTTGGTTTTATGTATATAGCGGTGGGGCGGCCCAAAATGGGCATGTCAATGCCCCCAGCTCCTCCCCCCAAAAATCTCAGTCTTTCTGCCTCCCACAGGAGGCAGATGGGGGATTCTTTTTTTGTATATATAGCCCCCACCTCCAAAACAAAATTCCACAGGCTTTCTACACTCTCAAGAGGCAGATGGGGCAATAGTCCGTGGCTTGCCCCCGAGATGGGGGCGGAAAGCCCACTAGGCCCCAGGGATTATTTGTTTTATATGTAGGGGTAGGGGCTGCCTTGAATAGGCATACCAATGCCCACACCCCCAAAACATTTTTACAGAGTCTTTCTGCCCCCGGAGGCAGATGGGGGCAATAGTTCCTTCTCTGCCCCCCAGGGGTTCAGAAAGCCTACTAGGCACCAGGGAGTTTTTTTGTTTTTTAAATACGTAGGGGTGGGGGCTGCAGAGAATGGGCAAGCTAATGCCCCCACCCCCAAAAAGTATGCTAGTGAGAAGCCTCATAGCCAAGGGTCGCTCCCTTTTTTTAGGCACACATTCTGGCTGTTTCAGTGATATTCTTAGTCTTATCTGCACCCAGGCAGGGCAGAAAACCACTAGAAACCAGGGAGAGTTTGTGTGTGTGTGGTCTCCAGAGAAAAATTCTACCTCACTTGTGTGGGTGCCCAAAGAAGCGTCAGCCTAAAAATGTATAAACAAACCGCCCTTTTGGACCCACTTTGGGCCCACCTCAATCTCTACACATTTTTGGCCCTTCCATGTCCTAAGCACTTGGCCCATCTGCACAAGTAAGGTATATTTGTGATCAGGAGACTAAGGGGAATGCTGAGTGGTATGAAATTTGTCACATGCAGTGATCCCACAACTTTCCCACACAGATATTGGATGAAAATGTGACTTTTTGAGCAAAACTTGAGGTTTGCAGCGGATTCTTGGAAGGAAAATGTTGGGGATCAGTGCAAGACACACCTCCATGGACTCCCACGAGTGTCTCGTTTTTAGAAATGTCTGGGTTTTTTAGGTTCCCCTAGATGTCTCCAAGCCCAGGACCAAAAACACGGGTGCCCACCTATTTATCACAAAACAACCTGGATTTTCAAGGGGTCACCTGCGTTTTTGGTCCCGGGCTCAGCAGCCATCTAGGGAAACCTACCAAATCCAGACATTTCCACCCAGGGAGTCAATGGAGGTGTGGCTTGCATGGATTTCCTAACATTTTTCTACTCGGAATCCCCTGCAAACCTCAATTTAGGCTACAAAAATCACATTTTACTCAGTTTTCTGTGTCAGAAGGTTGTGGGATCACTGGGCTGCCACAATTTTTCCCACCAGCCAGCATTCCCCCTGGTCTCCTGATAAAAATGGTACCTCACTTGTAGGGGAGGGCCAAGAACCCACGACAGGCAAGGGCCCAATGTATTATGGAGACATCAAAATGACCTATCACAAAACGACGCAAGGGGGGTCACCTGGGTTTTTAGCCCCAGGCTTCACGGCCATCTAGGGAAACCATACCAAACCCACACATTTCTGAAAGCTAGACACCCGGGGGAGTACAGGGACGTATGACTTGCGTGGATGCCCCAATGTTTTCTTACCTAGAATTCCCTGCAAACCTCAAATTTATCTGAAAAAAACCCATTTTCCTCACATTTCTGTCAGCATAAATGTCCTACCACACAGCGTTCCCCTTGGTCTCCCGATAAAAATTATACCTCACTTGTGCGGGTGTCCAATGCAGAATCACCTAAACATGTGTTTAAAAAAATTTAGTGCTTAGAGTTTGCTGTGCTATACGCTTAATATTTGTTTTCACCCCTTCACAGTCACAGTCCCTTGGCCCACCCACACAAGTGAGGTATCATTTTACTCAGGATACTGAAGGGAACACTGTGTTGTAGGACATTTGTGCCAGCAAAAAAAAAAAATCATTTTGAAAAATTACCTTCAATTCACATGCTTGTATGGGTACCCACAATTTTGGAGATGTGCAAAAAAACACTGCTAATACACTCTATATTTTGTTCCCATTTCGTAAATATATTGCTTTCCTTGTTACCTTTTTTCACTCTTTATATTTTACCAAATGAATTGCTATATACCCGCACACAATGAAAAACCATTGCAAGACACAGCTCAGTTATTGGCTCTGGGTTCCTCGGCTTCTTAGTGAACCTACAAGTCTTATATATCCCCACAACCTGAAGAATCCAGCAAATGTAACAGTATATTGCTTTAAAGAATCTGTCATACTTTGAAGAAGTTACAGGTGAAAATGTTGATACAAATGGCTGTTTTTTTCAAATCAATTTAAATATTTTCTATTTTCAACTGTTAGTTTCTGTTAAAAAAACTTGAAGGATCTTCAGAAATGACCCCTTGCTGAATTTAGAATGTTGTCTCCTTATTAGAAATGTATAGCTTTCTGGGATTCATTATTGGTATCATGCCCATTTCGACCACTAACTGGAAGGAGGTTGAAAGCACATAAAATAAGAAAAATAGGCTATATCCAAGTAAAATGCCAAAACTGTGTTGAAAATGTTGGTTGTCTGACAAAAGTCTGCCTGTCCCTGAAAGCTGAGAAGATGGTTATTTCTGTACCACAAACCCTTTGTTGATGCCATTTGCAGGGAAAAAACTGATTCTTTCTTCTTCAGCAAATGTTTCCCATTTCTATACAAAATAATCTTTAGCTGTAGTTTGGCTAATTTCTGGGTCCCCTCCAGGGGGATCCATAAACCCTGGGTACCTTTAGAATCCTCAGGGTGTTGGAAAAATATGGCACAAATTTGACGTGGATACCTTATGTGGACAAAAGGTTCCAGAGGCCTAAGCTCGAATTTCCCCAAATAGCCAAAAAAAGGTTTAGTACAGGGGGAAAAAGCCAAGCAGCAAAAGGTTTAATTAACAAATTAATATATCATTTAAAACAAACTACCCATCCAATCCCCCAATAACCACAAAAACCCAAAAATATATGCCAAAAATAGGTTTAAAAAAATACTTTTACTAAAAACATATAATAAAATAAAATCATAAAACAATACAAAAATACCATAATGAAAATACCTTTAAAGCATACATAGGTGCCGATTCCGATCCTGGAAAAACCGGGTACGAATCGTCGGACGGAGTGTTTTCTCCGTCCGACTCGTACCCGGGAAAAATACCTTACAAACATGCAAGTACGATTCGTACAGAAACACCATTTCCGCACGAATCGTAAAAAACACGACCGGCAAAAAAATACATACAAATCGGATCCGGGACACCGCGTACGCGACATTCGCACGGAGTTAGGCAGCGTTTCACGGATCAGCAAGTACGATTCGTACCCACAGCACTTCGCACGGCAAAATTTTTACGGGACCCAAAAAGTGCCGGAAAAGCTAAGTACGCCGCACGATGCACGACGAAAAGGGGGCCCGGTACGCACCGTACCCCCATCCCTACACAAACGCACCGCACCCACAGCCCCCCATGTACGCACCTTACCCCCACCCCACCCCCGTAGGTACGGCGCATACCCACACCCCACCCCCGTAGGTACGGCGCGTACCACCACCCCCGTAGGCATGGTGCGGACCCCCAGTGCGTAGGGGTCCGCACCGTACCTACGGGGGTGGTGGTACGTGCCGTACCTACGGGGTGGTGGTACGCGCCGTACCTACGGGGTGGAGGTACGTGCCGTACCTATGGGGGTGGGGTGGGGGTACACGCCGTACCTACGGGGGTGGCGGTACGCGCCGTACCTACGGGGGTGGGGTGGGGTACGCGCTGTACCTACGGGGGTGGGGTGGGGGTACGCGCTGTACCTACGGGGGTGGTGGTACGCGCCGTACCTACAGGGGTGGGGTGGGGGTTCGCGCCGTACCTACTGGGGTGGGGTGGGGGTACGCGCCGTACCTATGGGGGTGGTTGTACGCGCCGTACCTACAGGGGTGGGGTGGGGGTTCACGCCGTACCTACGGGGGTGGGGTGGGGGTACGCGCCGTACCTACGGGGGTGGGGTGGTGGTACGCGCCGTACCTACGGGGGTGGGGTGGGGGTACGCGCCATACCTACGGGGGTGGGGTGGGGGTACGCGCCATACCTACGGGGGTGGGGGTACGTGCCGTATCTACGGGGGTGGTGGTAGTCACCATACGTATGGGGGTGGGGTGGGGGTACGCACCGTACCTACGGGGGTGGGGTGGTGGTACGCGCCGTACCTACGGGGGTGGGGTGGTGGTACGCGCCGTACCTACGGGGGTGGGGGTACGCGCCGTACCTACGGGGTGGGGCTGGGGCTATGGCGCGTAGGGGGTACAGCGCGTATGCGGGCACATGTTTGGACGTCTCCATGGTTGCCATGGGAGTTCGCTCCGTACGGTGTTTTTTCCATACGGTTGAGCATTCAGACGGACGGGATGGATCGTACTTGCGTGCTCGGACTTCAGTTTATCGATTCGGACGTAGAACTGTCCGGGGATGTGTCGGACACTGTTTCCGACCCGAGGGCGTGTCGGGGAATTTTCCCAGTGCGATTCGTATGGATTTTTTAACATACGAATCGTACTTGCCAGTTTGTACGGGACTTGTACGATTCGTACGGAAAAAAATCCGGATACGATTCGTACGGGTAATATTTTTAACAGATCGGAATCGGCACCTATATCTTAAACTTCGAAATAATTGTAAAATGGTTAAAGAAAACCATATACTTATCTTCAATGTTTTAGTTCTTGATATTTTTTTAGTCACAATATTTTGACCATGATATTATTGTCAGGTTATATTTTTGAGTCTAAACTATGGTGGAACACCCCCATGCCACCACCATTATTATTTCAAGTGTCTTACTTTGTTCCCCACCGTAACAAGGTCAACCTGTTGCAATGCAGCATAAAATGCTTTATATTAAAACTAAAAAAAAGAAATAGGTCAAAAATATAGTCAGATAATGCTACGCCTAGACACAGAAGTAGGAAATACTTCAACCTGCTTCATCAAGCATTCAATATTAGGTGAAAGAAAGCTGTTCTTAGAGGACAAAAGAGGAAGCTATACTCATCAGCAAGGCGAATTTAGAGATATACCATTCCAGAACAACCATCACTGGGTTACCTTCAAATTCCTGCAACCAAATTCAGAATCCTGGTGATTATCTTGGAACTTTTCAGCCACAAGTCAACACTGCAGGCTAAAATGTCATATTCTTAAAATATTCTGAACCAAACTCAGCTTCCACCTGAAAGTCAATTTAGTACACGCAAAGTATTATCATGCTTTGCACATAATCCCTACCCGCCCAAACCTTAAAACAACTTCAACACGTACAAAACTGTGTTGCAAGGTATGACATAGCGACATTGTGAGAAATGTTGCATCACTGCAACAAAACAGCGATGCAACACTTCTTAGTGCGCCCTCCTTGCGACACTATGGATGCGCCGTATTCACAGTATGGCGCATCATGTTGCAAGGAGTTAAAGATACATCAGTATTACTGACGTATCTGTAGGCGCAAAAGTGACGCATTGCTAGGGTGTGGCTGAAAACAGACGCAACTCCAGCAATGTGTCCTTTCCCATGGGGCAAGCTCTATGTGAAGGGCCTGCCTCACCCTTATGCCTGCCATGAGGCAGGCTTAAGGTTTTGACGCAATGGCGTCCTAGAAGTGGTGCACTGAAATCTTATAGATTTCAATGCACCACTTCTACAAGGCTTTGATGCAGGCGAATACCCACCCTGCATACCTTATACCTGCCCGTTTCTCCACTTACATCAGGAGCCCCACCACTCTCCTGAAACTAAGAGGAACAACCCCCGCAATATGCCATCTATCTTGGAATCTAGCAGACCCGCACACAACATGTTCACACTGTGGTTTCCAGCTCCATCCTGCCCCACTAACCAAAAAAAACAGCAAAACATGTACCTCCTAAATTGTAGGTCACTCCCTAAACATTTTACGGAAATGTCTATGCTCTTAGAAGAGCTTCACCCAGACGTCTTATACCTGACTTAACTCAGATTCAGAACCCGACCTTGTCCTGTGTCTCCCCTAAGGATACCAAATATTACGTGAAGACCGAAAAACTGGAAATGGAGGCGGCCTAGCGGTCATCGATAAGGACTGTTATAAGTGCCGCAGTTCGCCCAACCAAATACCAGACTGTGAAAGTCTCTCCTTTGCCATAGACTTCTCCCCCACCAGTACCATTTCTAGAATGCTTATATATCGCCCACCCGGAACGTTAGGACAATTCCACAATACCCTTCCCCCCATCATAGCCAATTTAGTATGTAGCCCATCTAATTTTACACTATTAGGGGATCTTAACATCCATTTTGACAACCTTGGATCATACCACCCTAGAAATGACTGCAAGTCTTTCCGCACTACAACTGAAACAACTAGTACTTAAACCGACCCACATCAAGGGCCATCTACTTGACCCTGTCTTTAGCAACAGTGCAGATCTCACAGTGGGAACCTCCTCTCCTCTTCCGTGGTCGGACCACTTCCTGATCCCCCTCTCCTGGGTCACTCCTGTACCCCACCCTCCCTCCAATACTGGCACACGTAGGGAACAAAACTGGTCAAAACTCCCCCTAGAGAGCTGGCTGGCAGTCCTGGAAGCCTCCAGACCACCCTACAACCCAGATCCTACTCTAGCTAATGAGGATTACAACAGATGGATCTCCAGATCACTAGACTCTGTACTCCCCATGAAATGCACCAAAACGAAGTGCAGCATAAAGACTGCCCCTTGGTTTTCCCCCGGACTACGGAAAATGAAACTTCAATGCAAAAAATTAGAAAGGAAATGGCGACCCTCCAGAAAAACTGCATACAGACAAGTGATTAGGACCTATAAAAACGAAATTATAATCACACATACGACCTTCTTCGAAGAAAAAATTAGTGCAGCTGCTTCTAGACCCAAAGAAATGTATCGCATTGCGAAAACCCTCCTTAAGCTCCCAGAAAAACCACCAAACCCCATTAATGCACAAACTCATTGCAATAATCTGGCATAGTTCTTCCTTCAAAAAATTCAAGCCATCTATACCTCCTTTTCCCCCACTCAGATTGACCTACCACGGACCAAACCTCCTGAACTAGGGACCCAGCCCCGGGCCACACTCGAATCCTTCCCCCCTCTTAATTCCACCATGCTAGAACCCATTTTGCACCAGGTGAAATCCGGCTCCCCCAATGATCCGGCACCTCCGCGTACCCTGCTGTCAGTTGCCGGCAATGTCCTTCCCACCATACTCAACTTGCTCAATGCTTCTTTATCCACAGGCTCCGTCCCGCTTCCTTGGAAGCGTGCTATGGTCAAGGCCCTCCTTAAAAAACCCAATTTAGACCAAGACAACCCCAGTAACTATCGACCGATATCCTTGCTGCCCTGGCTGAGCAAGATCTTGGAAAAACATGGCAACACAGTGCTGGCTGAGTTCCTCGAGACCAACAACCTACTCGACCCCTCCCAGATGGGATTCTGGCCCATGCATGGGACCGAAACCGCTCTGGTTGCAGTAACGGAAGAGGCCAGGAAGATTCTGGACCAGGGAGGATCGGCAGCAATGATCCTTCTCGACACTGTAAACCATATCATCCTACTACATCGACTCACCAGTATAGGAGTCTCAGGAAAAGCAATTACCTGGTTGGAATTCTTTCTCTCAGACCGCTCCTTTCAAGTTTTTGAGGGCGACATCACCTCCCCCAGCAAGCCTCTTGGCTGCGGTGTGCCACAGGGCTCTTCTTTGAGCCCTACGCTATTCAATATATACTTGAGCTGAGATTGTCCGTCCGTTTGGGATAAAAATCATCACCTACGCGGACGACACTCAGCTAGTGGTGGCTCTTAATCAGCCTTACACTGCACAACAGCCTGAGGGACTGCTTAGAAGAAGTGACCAAATGGATGACTTCATCGTGTCTCAAACTTAACGGAGACAAAACTGAGCTGATGCTCTTAGGCAACTCCCCCACGCTCCTGATCAGCTCATGATGGCCTACCTGCCTTGGCCCTGCCCCCACACCTAAGGATACAATCAAGAGCTTGGGCATCTGGCTAGATAAGTCCCTTAATTTTAACTACCAAGCAGCCAAACTATCAGCCAGCTGCTTTGGTCTTTCTCAGGCTACTGCGGAAGATTCTCCCCTTACTACCTTTCCAAGCAAGACAGATCATGGTCCAGGGTCTCATTCTGTCTCGTCTGGATTTTGGGAACGCCCTCTATCTAGGGGCCCCTCAAACTACTTTGCGCAAGCTTCAGATTATACAAAATTGCGCCGCCCGAACACTGCTTCAAATCCCCCGTCGACTCCCAGTCAAGCCCGGTTTAAAGAGCCTCCATTGACTCCCAGTCAGGGAAAGAATCGAATTTAAGACCCTATGCTGCGCCCACCGAGCCTTTTGGAGAACGGGTGCTGTTATCAATCACCCATTGATCACCCCCTATAACCCGACCAGACAGCTCAGATCAGCATCCTCTCTCCTTGCTACAGTACCCAGGATCAAGAGGGCCAGGTGTGGGGGCCGGTCGTTCTCTTATAATTCGGCCATACTGTGGAACTCCCTCCCCTTTCCTCTGCGATCAGAGCCTAACTTACTTCAGTTTCGTAAACAATTAAAAACCCTGCTTTTTAATAGGCCTGAATAATCCCCAATTGTCCTACCTGCAAGCGTTGTCCGTAGCGCTAGGACGCCTCAGGGTAGCTATCGCGCTCAATAAATGGTCTTTTAATTTCATTCATGTAGCGCAGGGGTTTACGAAGTGACGCGTCTGTCTAGATGCATCGCTTTGTAAATATGGCACAACGTGGTGCATTATTTACGCCGCCTCTGCGTCACAAAAAGTGACACAACGGCGGCATAAATGTGATGCAGGGCTTCATAAATAAGTCCCTCAGAGTACATATATTTTGGACTGCAATCCCTGTACTGATTAGCAGCGAAAAAATTATAGTTTCTAGAATGCGTTGCACATCCCACAAATCATACTAGGTTAGGCACCAAATAATTGAGCAACCTTGTGCTCTATTACAACATAACTTGAGACCGATGCAAGACAAAAAAACTCACCAACAGCTTTCAACAAAAGGACCAGTGGAAGCAAAACATTTAAATATTGTCTTCTGAGCTGTGATGTAAAGCTGGTGATTTCCAGCCTTGTGGTGGTGAGCTCTTGGCCTTCCAATTAAAGATTCCATCTGGATGAAATAATATACTAGCAAAGCGGAAAACTAATGCAATGAGAAAAAATCTCTTGAGATATAATGGTCTTTTTCAAGGTTCATCAGTAGTTTGGATGCAGCATTTTCAAATAAGATTATATCTACATTCAATAATTCAGGGCACTCACCCCTATAGACAAGCTAACTGGCAGAGTTTGTCAACATTGGCCCAGCTGTGCTGTTTCTAATGGCAGGGAATTTTTTTTCATATGCATTGGGATTAAACTTGTGTAAAATGTACACATATGCATGACACGTGAGAGAATACCTTGTGCAAGTACTTTCCCATTGCTGAAGTCCGGGCCATATGTGCCTAGTCCAGGTAATGGGTAAAATATAAGAAACAGACTTACCTGGTTCTCGGCGGCAACAGACTTGTTTTCTTTAGGGTCAAGTTGCTGCAGTGAAGGGGGCCCCTAGAGTAAGGGATCCACATGGGACACTGAAGGGAAAAAGAAGGAAATGGGTGTGTTTGCACCCCATTTCCTTCGATTTCGCAGACTCGAAGCAGGCGGTCTCCCCTCCACAGTCTTTCGACGGAAAAGGCACCTCATAATCCCGACGGTGGAAACATTGTCTGTACTGCCCTCTGACAGCTGCTTTTCCCCCCTGCCACTGTCGAGGCAGTTTGCGAATGGCTGGCAGCATTGGCAGGACTCTGGCGGTCTTTCCTTCAGCAATCTACCAACAGCGTAATACAGCCGGCGGACTATCAACTAGGCGGGTGGGGAATCAGACACTGTTTCAATGGCAGGACCCCTTCCACCATACTCATAATCAGGCCCTAAGACTGCAGGAACTAGCTTCAATGTGTGATGGTTCAATTTCAGCTAAATAGCTGATATCCACAATCTCATTGCCAACAGGGTGGATCAGATCCTAGACGGTCACTGAACGATTCCCTTAGTCTAGACCGGTGCTCACGTTCTGTGTCAAAAGAAAAGCTCTAACAAGAGTTACATGAAGAGTTGGGCTTTACCAGCAAAGAAGTCCACAATCAGTTCTTTTTGAGGCATAATGTCATATACTCATTTTACATAGATGTTAAACATTCAAGGTTCCAAAATTGAGCACTGAGATATGTCAGCTACTGCTACACCTGTAAACTATTACAAAGGCAGCAGTACACAGAATGTCATCACACATCCAGATATAGCAATACAGTTGCAAAATAATGAGGCTGGTGTAAATAGAGATAGGATGCACTGAACCATTTCACCCATTGCCACCAGGGGTGCCAAAATGACTCTGTTGGAGAGAATTCCAATTCATGTACAGGCACAGGTCAATAGGTTGACGTGTACCAAGAAAACCAGTCCATCAGATGTGCAAGTGTGATATCATGTAAAAAGACGGCTGTTACTATACTGTTAGGATTCTCCCATTCCATCGCTAGTTGCCACTCACGAAGGCTCTGTGGGGCCTAACCTTTACATTAGTATATGACAGAACACTTTCCAACATCTTGTATTCCCAGCTTCACATCATATCTCAGTCCAGGCTTCCACACAACCTTCCAGTTGCATCATGTCCTTATACTTCCCTCTGTCATCAAACCCTGTCTAGATCAGGTCCTACTGGCAGAGCTTTGAACTGTATATTGGTTCCTTGATCCTACGGTTATTCTGGCCCTTTCATACATGCACTCTGGACCTTTCTCTTTCCCAGCTCCAATCAGCACTCTGTTTTAGACTTTCTTGTTTTCCTTCTTGTGCCTTATGGTTTTCTTGGTCTTTCCCTTAGCTAGTCTCAGCACAGCCTTCCCTTCTTGGTGATTGCATGATTTCTAGCACTTGGTTAATTCCTTGCTCCTGCAGCTTTGCCCTACTCCTGAGCCTAGCTATTTCTGGTCTTTGAGTTCAATGTTCAGAGGCTTGCAACAGTTCTTGTGGATGAGGCTGATTGTGCTGAGGCACGTTGCTAACGCTCTGCTTCCAGGTTTTCTCTTTGATTCTGTATCCCCTATTACTTGTTCACAATTTCCTGTTTTTTGCTAATAATTCTATCTATTTCTCTTTCTTGGTATTCTGTCTTTGTGGTTGCCATTGTTTCTAGTTCAGCCTGCATACTTCCTTTTCTCTCTTGGTTTTACACAGACCCCTTGTCTTGTGTTCCTGTGTTCTCTGCATACCTCTGCCCCGCCCTTATTAGTGATTTCCCCTCCTGACTCCAGCATTCATAGCTCTGTGTATGTACTTTTTATTCCAGTCCTGCTTTCCCCTGAGCCCAGTTCTGTGCTCAGTGTTTACTTCTGTAATCCCTCAGTCCTTTCTTGTGTCTGCAGTGAAACCTTGATCAGTGTTGCCAAGGGTACCAGTGAGATTCTGAGGCTTGCAGCCTCTGGCTCAGAATACCACCCTGCCCTTTATCCATATGAGCGGCTGGGCATCTAAGACTCTGTGGGATTGAGTTCCCCTTGCCTTAATATGAGATCTTTTACCTCACAGAGTGATCACCTTGCAAACAGCAAAGTTTGTCTATCGTTGTCCTGCTTGTACCTTCATTTTGCTTGTAGTTTGTATTTGCAGTGTATCACTAGTTTCTCTTTGTAGGATTTCACAGTTTATGCCCAGTTTCCAGATCTCAGTCTGTTCTAACTCGCTCTAGTCCTCAACTTCTGTCCCACTCTCCTTCTGATCATTCACATACTCTCTTGTGAACACTACACCCCTCTTCCTGAGTTCCCTTCTCCCTCCAGAGAGCAAACACCTCCTTTTAGTTAGCCTTGTGCTAATCTCATCAGGGCCCCTAGCACATACAGAATATCAATATGGCAGTGATGCAGCGTGGAATTTCAAATCCTCCCTTCGTCACAGACCAAATATCACACTAACGTTTCACTCAGTACATTCATTGGTGGAGCCCATAGCACCAACACTCACACTACATTGGTCTGCTCTTACAGGAGCGATAAGTGTTCCAAACGCTGACGTGAAAAGAATAACTTATAACCTAAAGGAATTTTATTTACATAAACATACACTAAATATCCTTAATCCAGCACATCTTAATCCTGAACCTCGAGATATTCCTTCCATTTAGCCGATGGATCAAATTAGCTGAGTTGGAGAAGTGATTTTAATCCTCTTTCATTTATATTCAAATCTTTATCTATTCCTTCTCAATAAATAACCCAACACATTTGCTTGTTAATCAATAATATTGTTTATCTAATTAATGCAAATTTTAATAAAACGTTAATCAAACCACTGAACACCATATTTACCTAATCTGGCTATTAGTCGGCTTCTAAATCAATCAAGTCGTCATGCAGCACGCTACAGTCCCAAAGATTGGGTCTGGACCATAAGCGTGTACACATCAATCAATGCCCATCAGTTTGAGAGTCCTCAGTTCATCAGGAAAATGGGCAGCAATTTAGTTGTCAAAGATTCAGGGAAACAGCTGTCCTGCAGTGTTACCGTCCTCTCTGTCAGCGCAACTCACTATTCTACCATCTTTTTATAATGAAAGTTACGACAAAATGTAACAAAAGTCAGTTTTGGGCACTTCTGATTGGTTGGTTAAGATCGTCCGTTTCGGTCTCCCAAAGTCTATGATGTCACTCCGTCAGACATTATCCATCCGGTTGTCAAAAGATGTCCATTGTTAAAGCTCTTGTAAAAGTCCAGTCGTGACCTTGTTTGGGTACAGGCTATGTAGGTCATCTTGAGGCCACTTGTTCAGGAGCCTGGGACATACCCACTTGGTCTGAAACCTCGTGGAATAGTAGCTGTCTCGTCGTGTACGTTGGTCGGCCATTTTGTCATAGGCCCAATCGGTCAACTTAAGTGAAACAAACACAAAAAGTAATTAAAACATGGAAATAACAAATAAAATGTTTAACCCTCACTAATTGCCCTATGTGTGTGTAATTATCTAGCATAATGGCGACATTTAAAGCGTTTATATTCACCCAATGATGTCATCTGGTGCAACTTACAATTATGTCAAAAAAGCAACATATATCATGCAATATTCTATTTTTCTAGTATTAGTATGCGTTTGTATATTAGCTTAGAAATTATTTTAGCCATGTAAAAATGCAAATCCCACGTGTAATTCATACATTAGTAAGGTTGGTTAAGTACCACTCAAAACACATTAATATTATTACAATTAATACATTATTCTAATTAGTATGAACATGCAGAAATGGGGGCGGTATACAAAATGTTGTACTACCTGCTCCATCAATCCCCCCTTTGGTGATTATATCACCACACCATCAAAATTTTGTATTTCTTTTATGGAGTTTCAAAGTGATTTCTTATTTTTATTCATAATTCAGTTTCCCCTGTCTCTTCTCTTTTCGCTGACTTATACATACTCTCCTTAACTTCCTCTAATTCTATTTCTTCAAATTCTCTCTCTTGTTTCTTACCTTTTCTCCTTAAATGTTCTCCTTTTGACTTTTTCTGACTTTTATTCCCTTTACGACAGATACACCCTAATCTTATTATTAATACTATGAAAATCACACAGGTTAATGGAAATAAGATTTTACCTACAAAAGTACTACCTAAGTTTACTAAGAAATCTTTAATAGCTAATATTTTCTTTCCAATCTTTTCCAAACACCTTCAACCTCCAGTGGTGCAATTTCGTCATGCAGTTCAGTTATATTTTTAATATAAATCTTCAAATCTTTACTTTTGTCTGGAATGTAAGTACAACAATGTTGAACTTTCAGCATTCCACAGACTCCACCCTCCTTTGCCATAATATATCAAGGGCAAGTCGATTTTGCATTACCATGGCACGCATGGCAACCATTTCAGTGTTCACCAATAAAAATCCTCCAGCGGTGCTTGTTGACAAGCGATCCACTACTGTTGAAAGTCTTCTAATTTTGTTTGCATTCAGAGATATTCCCACTGCTGGTATCAAGGCTCCAAAGATGTCACCCACAATTTCTGACCAAGATTCTCTCCTACTACGTGCTAAATAACTACCTAAACTATGTACACCATCTTCTTCTCTATCCATATGAAAAATCTTCGTTAAAACCAGGCCTACATAACATGTGCCATACCAATGGTCTGGCAAACGATAATATGCCTTGTTCCCGCAAATGAAATATAATCCAGGAAAAACTGGATCTTTTCCACCGTTAAATCCCCATCCACCCATGATTCGGTATGTCTCATGGCACTCACTTTTACCTACAAAATAATTATCATATGCAGTTTGATTCCTTCTAATACACAATTTTCCTTTCTGAGGCCAATTTAAAGCCATAGTTGGACTAGCCTCACCTTTCAAGTGTTTTTCCATTTCTACATCCCAGACTGTCTTCGCCACCCTTCCTTCAGATGCCTTTCTTTGCATTTTTAGTCTCCTTTCTTCAACCATATCTAAAAATGTATTTTCCTCATTCTTTAAACTACAAGTCAAATTGTTTTTAATTATATATTCTAATGTTAGTTCTTTAGTCTCTAAGAAAAATTCACCTAATACCTTTGCAGGTTTTACCTTGTTTAGCTTGTTAATTGATGGTACTTATGAAAATATATTATCTACATCTGAAAAATAATACTCTAATTTCCCTGTTTGGTAAAATAAACTAGCTATTACACTACATGTTATTCCATAAGTGACTGGAAGGTGGTGATAAGTCACTCCCTCCGATACAGAGGCAGGTAACTGCATACAAACGTAGCAGTCCCTTACATCCATTGTCTTTACATATTCATACAACAATTTCGAAAACACATTATTAGAAAAATCGGTTATAGACCTGTCTTTATGTAAATAGTTTTTATCTATTCTAGTCGGAACTACCTTTTGAATCTTTTATATATTAGTTTTGCTTTCACTATATCCTTCTATTGTATCTATAGTTACCTTAAATGAGATCAGGAGAGCAAATATACCCCACAGAAGCATTAGTAATCCTGTACAACAACAACACATTTTACACCATCTTTGCAAAAATATCTACTATCTGTGTTTTGCCATTTTTGTTAAAATGGACAGTGTCTTTTGACTTAGCCTCTTCTACTTCACAACTAGTTTGTCTAACCCAAGGCTCTAAGCACCTACTTGGTTCTACCAGTTTTTGTCTTTTTTCCCTTTTTTGTTATCTTTCCATTAGCAGCTTTCTGGTCTCATTCAGTTTGGCATCTCATCATCTTTCGCCTTTCCCTCGTGATCTGAATACAGAATGTCCTGAACATCGGCTTCTTCTCCAATCGCAAACAAGATAACTCTCAGGATTTCCGATTCTTCGTCCTCCTCAACCACTTCTGGCACAATCACCTCTGAATTTCCTTGGCTATCCGCCTCTTCTTTCACTTCAGGCAGAGCCACATATGTCCATTCTGGTGACTTATACTTCTGGTTGGGTTTTCTTATTCTTTTGCTTTCTTTGATTAGAATGGTTTCTTCGTCTTTTAATTTCTCCTGACTTGTCACTTAATTCACCTGTTCAGCCCTTGGTGAATTTACTCGTGTCAGTCGATATCTCAGTCTTTTAATTTTATTCGTCCAAACGTCGTCTTTTGCTGCTCTTTTTAATTTACTTCCTTTATCATTCTTTTCAGTTCTCCAAGCTCTCTTTCTTAAAACTCGACCTTCAGGTACTTCATCTTTGCTTTCCTCTGACTCTGTTTCAACTTGCTTTTTACTCTCAACAGCTTCTTTTTCCCCCACTTCTTTTGTTTTTCCTACTTCTGTCACTTCTCGTATCTCCTGCATGCAATCTTCTTGCTGACCACTTGTCCCTACTTCTGACTGAATGTTGGAGTTCCCTACACCTCCTCGGGGTTCTTCCGCAATAATCTTTCCCTCTCTCTCTGTATCTAGCACCTCTCCATCTAAATGTGTTATTTCAGGTGGAATCTCTCTCAACCTTTCGTCTGGAAATTCTCTTTCAGCATTTTCTTTTATTGTCTCTTCACTGTCTTTTTCTTTGTCCTTTCCTTGTCTTTTCCTAGAACATTGAGTTCCTTGTTCAGTCTCTGTCTCTGAGTCTGAGCTGGTATCAGAAATCTGTAACCTTCTTCTCAAGGCAATACTTCTGGGGACAAATGTTAGACTTGATTCTGATTCCCCCTTTCAGGGTTTTCTTTTGTATTTGGCTCTCCGTCATCCGATTCAGTACTGGATTCTGATTCATCAAAATACTCCTTTTCTGTGCTATCCACTGGATTTGGAATTCTCAATTTATGACTTGCATGAATCAAGTTTTTCAGTCCAGCACACTTCACAGCTGTTGTTGTGGTCAAGATGACTTGTCGTGGTTTTCCCCACCTGGAACCAAACAGTTTCTTCTTCTGCGTACTTTTATTCTCACCCAGTCTCCTGGGCTCAGATCATGGGCTTGCTTCTTTTCAAGGGTGGTGGCATCCGCTCCAACCTGATGAAACACAGAATGAACTGCGTCAGCCAGGCTTTTACAGTATTCCAAAACCATGTCATCAGTTATAGTCATCAGCTTGTTGACTGGTATTAATACATGTCGCATCGCCCGTCCCATGATAATTTCATGGGGGCTCAACCCTGTAGTTCTGTCTGGAATTGATCTAATAGTCATGAATACCAGAGGCAAGACATCAGGCCATTTCATTCCTGTGGCTAAACACATTTTCCCTATGCTGTTTTTGATAGTACCATTCATCTGTTCCACCACACCAGAAGCCTCTGGGTGGTAGGCACAATGTAGTTTTTGTTGTACATTCAATACTTCGCAAATCAATTTTATGATCTCATTATGGAAATGTCCTTCTCGGTCTGATTCAATTGTTACTGGGAATCCGAATCTAGGGATAAATTCCCTCAAAAGTAATTTTGCCACTGTCATTCCATCATTTCTTCTTGTTGGGAATGCTTCTACCCATCGAGAAAACAGACAGACCATAACTAGAACATACCTCAACCTGTTACAGGGAGGCATCTCAATGAAATCCACTTGCATTCTGGTAAAAGGCCCTCCTTCGCGACCTATTGTTCCTAGACTCACTACTGTCTTTCTTCCAGGATTGTATTGCTGACATATTAGGCATCTCTGACAAAGACTTTCTGCTACAAGTCTGAATTTTGCATTGTACCAGGTCTGCTTAAATGACCTGATCATAGCATCTCTCCCTATGTGTCCCTGACCATGATACATCCGTGCCATGGCAGGCATCATGCTATCAGGCATAACTGGTCTTCCATCCCGATAGACCCACACATGATCCTTATCTCTTGGTGCACATCCTGCTTTTACCCACTGCTTCATTTCCTCATCTCCTGCTTCTTCCTGTAATTGTCTCACTTCTTCCCAGGTACCCACAATGTTAGTAAACATCAAAGAACAAGAAATCACTTCTTTCTCCTTGGCCCTGTTTATGGAATTCTGGTTACGTGCGCAGTATTGAGCCATGTCATTGGCATATTTATTGCCAGTGGCGATGTAATCACCACTTTGACTGTAGGCAGCACACTTCACAACAGCCAATTGCCTAGGCAGCTGTATCCCCTCAAGCAATTTTCCAACCACTTCAGCATTCTTAATGGGAGTTCCGCTTGATGTCAAAAACCCTCTCTGCAGCCATATTTGACCAAAGTCGTGTACGACTCCGAAGCCATACTGGCTGTCAGTTATCACAGTCACTCTCACACTTTTTCCAATCTTGCATGCTCTAGTCAAAGCAACAAGTTCAGCTACTTGGGCCGATTTTACTCCTTTTAAGTAAGACGCTTCCATTACTGCTGCAACTGAGCATACCGTATATGCTGCACCCAAAACTCCATCATCTGTTCTCAAACAAGACCCATCCACAAACATGACGAAATCACTTTCTGATAAAGGTTAATCTTTTATGTCAGGTCGTGGTTTTGTACAGAAATAGAGTACATCCAGACAGTCGTGATCTGCTTCATCTCTGACTTCTACATTCTCAGCATCAGGCAGCAATGTTGAAGGAATCACATTCAAACATCTCACAAGACTTACATTTGTTGCACCTAATATAACTTTCTCATACTTAGTCAGCCGACTATCTGGCACATGCATCAACCAAAAATCAACTCGCAAAAATACCGAATCGCTAAAATCACCCGTTAGCGAGCGGCAAAAAAAGAATCCCAATGCATCAACACAAATAGGGAAAAAATAAAGAATCGCTAAATAACTCCCCGGTAAAATAAAGAATCGCAAAAAGAAGCCCCGTCAAAATACAGAATCGCAAAACAAAAAATCGCAAATACCGAAATCACTATTAGCGCCTGGCATTAGCCAATCGCAAATAAAGATTCGCTAATGAATGCATCAAAAGTCGCAAATACCGAAAATACCAAAATTCGCTATTTAGCATGAGCAGATTAAGGGGAATCAGAACCAGGAGGTAAAGTTGCATTAAAAAAAAAAAAAAAACAATTGTGCCACAGATGCTAACAATCAGTAAGCCATACAAATAGGGCCAGGAGACCCTGTTTCCTTGCACAAAATGGCAGCCCTCTACGTGCTGGCAAGGAGGATGCAAATTAATGCAGCAGCACAGTGCAGGAGAAGGGTCCAGGAGAGAGTCTTCAGAGTGCGCATCACATTGCTTGGTCAAAATGAGGATGAAGTCTACGACAAGTATCATCTCAATCGTGCCATGATAATGCGCCTAATGGCAGACCTTGAACCACTACTGCAGCACCAGACACGTCGGACCAATGCTATTCCTGCGCACGTCCAGGTCCTATGCAGCCTGCACCTACTGGCCTCTGGAAGTTTTCAGGGGGTCTCGCTTCTTCCACAAATTCATTGATGCCATGCTGACAATGATACATACCCACATCAGCTTCCCCACAACCCCACAGCAGTTGGACCACACCAAACAGGCATTCTACCAGGTGGCCCAATTCCCCCATGTCATAGGATGCATTGACTGCACGCATGTCCCCATCTGTCCACCCTCAGCCAATGAGTACATCTTCCGTAACCGGAAGTCCTACCACTCCATCAACGTGCAGGTCGTGTGCGATGCCAAGCACATCATCACGGACATAGTGGCACAATTTCCAGGGAGCACACACGACTCCTACATATTCCGACACAGTGGCATCCACAGGCGCCTACTCAATGAAGAATTCGGAGAGGTACTCCTGCTTGGTACGTACACATACCTCTTCATAACATGAGCATCACACATGTATAATCATCACTGTCGCTAAGCCTATGCTTCCATCCTGTAGGTGACAGTGCATACGCCCTGCGTGAATATATCCTCACCCCTACCTCAATCCAGCAACACCACAGGAGCAACGCTACAATGCAGGCCACATAAGCACCAGAAATGTGATAGAGAGGACCTTTGGGATTCTGAAGAGTCGCTTCCGAATCTTACATAAGACTGGTGGTGCCTTGCAATATAAACCAGACACCTGCTGCAGGATTGTAGCAGTATGTGCCATGCTGCACAACATCGCAACCAGAAGGGGGAAACCCATAGAGGTGGACAGGAATGACGACTACTGGGATGACCAACCACCCGCACAATACCGACAGGCACACGTTCCTAACACAGCTGAGGGCCAAAGGAGGCAGACATACATCACGCAACATCATTTCTGACCCAGGTAAGAATGAGCCATGACGATATCATTAGTGGTGCTACTGTTTAATGCACAGGAGCACTGATGTATGTGAGGTCACACATAAATGCAAAGTTGAGTTCCCCCACACAATGAGGACAAAAACATGCCTGTTGTAGTCACGGGTGTGCAATAGTACAATTAAACTGGCCCATGGTTACCCCACCATGGTCAGGGATGCCGTGCTGTATGACTAGTGGCGCTTGCCACGAACGCCCAGCCTCCTATCACCTGTCTCCTCCACCTCACCACGCCCTGTCCCTGTGGCTGTGGAGCAGCGCGAACTGCGCCACCTGGTGCTGGTCTCCACCACGGAGACGCTGCTGACACTTGAGGCAGCCTCACTGCCGTCCTCCCCTCCCAAGTTGCTGCCACTGAATGTTCCAGTCTGCAAGTGTTCCACTGCAGTGGTCACCTGGCCTAAGGCCTTTGCCACGTCACCACAGTAATGGCCGAGGTCCACCTGCAGTGACACGGAGCGGCGGGACAACACAGCAGTGCTGTTGCAGAGCCTTGTGATGGCCCTGGTTGATGCAGTGGAACGGAGCAAGTTCTGTCTATGCCTCCGTCGATCACTGTGTTTTCCTGCTCTGATGGCACGGGTGAGTTCCTGGAGGTCCTCACTGAGTTTTTCATTCCCCTCTGCCACAACTGTGTTCATGTTCCGCACTGCGTCTGTCAGGGTGCACATGTGCTTAGCAAGACGCGGCATGTGTACGTTATTGGTCCCCATGTGTCTCCCCTGCAGGCGCTGAACACGCAGCATCTGAGCCTCGATGCCACCATATGGGGAGCTTGCCTGGTCGGCTCCATCTGAAGTACTGCGCAGGGACCTGTGCCGCTGCGTGACTCGGCTACGTGCTGGTGGTGGTGCTGGCGGTGTGACACCTGTCGGACTTGGCCCAGTTGTGGTTGCAGGACTCGGGCATGCATCTATCACCTGCATGGAGGGGACTTGTGCCCTGCGTCTTGGTGGTTTTGTCGCAGTTGGCGCAGGTGGTGGTGGTCGTATAGTTGCTGGAGGAGGTGGGGATTGACCCTCCTGCGGAGTGTCGCCATCTGAATCAGCTGGTGTTTCCGAGATGATGAGGCGCCCGCTATCATCCGAATCGCCAGGAGATGCATCTGTGTGTGAAACAGTGCATGGTTAGTTGGATTATTACGACATCTGTTTGTAATTTTGCATTCATGTCCTACTATGAATTACATTATTTGAGTCTATGTTTTGCCTGTACTGCTGATCTCATTTTGTTTTGCATTTATGACTATACTTGCACACCTGGCTGACATGACTACGACTCCCATGATGCACTACTGATATGAGGGAATATGTGTTGTGCACTTCTGCCTGCACACTGTGATAGAGCTGGGGGGATGGGAATGGGTATACGATATGCAGAGTATCGGCGCAGGCATGCATCTTACCTTGTTCAGTGGTGGCTGCGCCGGAGGTGTCCATATGCGTGACTCCCATGACCACCTCTGGCTCGATGGTCCCCTCGACTAGCTCCTCAAGGGCAGTGTTTGCAGGCACTGTGGATGGCCCCCTCCTGTGCCAGCTGCCTCCTTGACCCTTTCTGCGATCCTCTCCTTTGCCCTCTTCCTGAGGTCATACCACCTCTTCTTTAGTTCATCGATGCTGCGGGGCGTCACTCCCACGGCATTCACCCTCTCCCTGATGCACAGCCAAATTCTTCTTTTCTCCGCCTCTGGCACCTTGAGAAACAGCTTTCCGAACAGCCTATCATGCTTGCTGCTCACCCCCTCAATCAGGTGCCTCAGTTCCCTGTCAGAGAACTTTCTCTTCCTCTTCCTGGCAGTTTCAGCAGTGCCTGGTGCATCCTTGTCCATCCTGGTGAGGGTAGGGTGGATGGTTTGTCACTGAGGATTATGTAGCCTCAGCCTGTGTCCTGTGCCTCCTCCTCTGAGCTCCTCAGGCGAGTGAATGAGGGTGGGGCAGCTTGACTTCCTGGTAGTGATGTCATCAGGCCACTCCCGGAGCAACCCGTTTTTTGCGATTTCGCTATTTGCGATTTCGCCAATACCGATTTCGCTAATATCGATTTCGCTAATACCGATTTTGGTAATACCGAACTCGCTATTTGCTAATCGGTGTTTGCTCTACTCGCTATTGTGGATTCGGTAAATTATAGCGATTTTTTAGGAATCGCTTTTTTTTACCGTATCTGTTAATGCATTCCGAAATGCGATTCCTTAATAACGAATCCTTATTTCTCGCTAATAAGGAATCGCTTTTCCGAATGTTGATGCATGTGCACCTATGTGTCATATACTGAGTGCGACTCCTTGTGAAAAGGATTGCCACATCATGAGGTACAAACACTTTCACAGGATATCCCATTACCATTCCTTCACTCTGTTCCAAACTCCGGCATGTAGCAGCCACTGCTTTCAAAAACCCGGGTAGGGCTACAGCTACTGGGTCCAGCATTGATGAGAAATATGCAATTGGTCTCCTCAGTTTTCCATCCTTCTGTATTAGAACAGAGAGTGCACATCCATTCCTCTCACTGCAGTACAACTCAAACCCCTTCTCATAATCAGGCATACCTAATGCAGGTGCTTCACACAACCCATCTCTCAATAGTTTAAAAGCTGCCAATTCTTCTTTCTTCAAATCAATGGGATCTCTCACATCACTTCTTGTCAATCGTACCAAAGGTTTTACAATCAACGAAAAATTGCTGATCCATTGACGACAGTATCCAACCATTCCAAGAAACATTCTCACCTCTCTTTGGGTCATGGGTGCTCTCATTCCTTTTATGATCCTGATTCTGTCTATTGTTATCTTTCTCAGTCCTTTTTCGATGTTGTGGCCTAAATATTGTACTTCTTTCTTGCAAAATTGTAATTTTGATGGTGACACTTTAAGTCCTCCATCTGCCAGATGATTCAGCAAGGCTATTGTGTCTATCTCACAAGCGTCACGGGTTTTCGACGCCACAAGAAGGTCGTCGATATATTGAACTAACACTGAATTTTTGGGCATTTCTAGACTTTCCAGAGACTTCTTCAATAGCTGATTAAATATTGAGGGGCTTTCTGTATACCCCTGTGGAATTCGGCACCAAGCCAAAATACGCTTGCCGAAACGAAACGCAAATATTTGCTGGCTGTCATGGTGCAATGGAATGGAAAAGAAAGCATGGCATAAATCAATCACAGTATACCATTCTGCATCATGGGGAATCTGATACAAAATCACAGATGGATTTGGTACAATAGGACAGTAAGACACGACAATTTTGTTCATCTTTCTCAGATCTTGTACTATCCTGAACTTCCCATTAGGTTTTTTCAGTCCCATAATTGGTGAATTACATGGACTACTCATTATTTCTCTCAGAATGCCTTGTTTTATCATTTTTTCAATCACAGGAGTAACTCCTTCAATTATTTCAGGTGTCAATTTATATTGAGGGACATTTGGATAGCTTACTCCTTCCTTCACTGTTATTTTTACTGGATCTACATTTCTCATTAATCCCACATCTTCTCCTGTGATATCCCAAACTTCTGCTTTTACAGACTGTTTCAATTCTTTAGGTAATTCATCAGGGTTAAATACAACATAGGTTTCAGTAACCTCATTTTTCCTGTTTGCCATTGTCATTTTATACAACACATATTCATCCGGGGTCTCAAAGGCTATCCCATCAGGGGTACAGAATGTAGTGCAATTCATCTTACACAACAAATCCCTACCTAATAAATTCACAGGACTGGTATCGCACACAACAAAGCGGTGCATTTCAGAAAATGTCCCTATGCTAACTTTCACTGGCTCTGTGAGATAAGTTTTAATCTGTCTGTTTGATACACCAACTACTTGGATCGTTTCGTCCGAGAGAGGAAGGTTCTTAACATCAGCTGACCTGACAATTGATCGAGTAGCACCAGTATCAAGTAGGAAAGTAATTCTTTCATTATTTATTTTCCCATCAACAAATGGGCCTGTCTGGTCTACTTCTAGAGTTGCGCCAAGTACGCACTCTTCTCCCTCCCTTCGGCACCGTCAATAACCCTCTTCTGAATCACTCTCATTGCGTTGTAGCCAATACTGCAAAACAGTGCCAGCCCGCGGCAGCTTATTTACCTGTTCTTCGTTGTAGAATCCTGTTTCGTTACTATATTTCTGGGAGTTTTTGCTCTGTGGGAAAGGCGGTTTTGGCACCTGATTCTGTTGGGTTACAACCTGCTGCTGTTGCTGCGGTTGACCACTGACCTCATTCTGCACCTGTGGATTCAATGATGTATTTTCATTGTTAGTACTTGGGGGAAATTTACACTCGGATTTCCGATGCCCTATCCTTCCGCAAATATGACATGGGAATTTCTTTTTAGCTTCTTCTATATTAAAATTTCCCTTACCTTTCCCAGGAATGAACTTTTGTCTCGGGCCTGTATTAATCACTTGTTCCGCTAATTGAGCTACCTGTCTCTCTGCTACCTTTCCTTGTGCCCACATAGCCTTTTCTTTTACTTTTCGCTGTTTTGCTTCAATCTCATCACTGAAATATTTTGCATGTCTCAATACTTCGTCTATTTTCTTATTTTGCCAGTCTACAGTATGCTGTTTTATCATTTCACTAATCTCTGGACGTAGACCATATACAAATCTGTATACAAAATGACTTAAATCCTTTTCACTTAAATTTTCATCACCACTAAACTGTTTAAAGGCCAAAATCAGCCTTTCGTAATATGCATGTACTGACTCTTTGCTTTCCTGATGTGTTCTGTCAATTTCACCCAATCTGTCACTTAAGGAGGTACTTTGTTTTTCAGAAAGGCAATAACCTGTTCATATTTCTTCATTACCTCAGGATCAGAAGCTACAGTTTTTGGATCTCTAGGGTATTCCTGAGTTGGCCAATTGATCATTAATTTGCACTCTGTCCATAAATCTGCTGGTACTATTATGTCAAATAGACTATTCAGATCAATCCATAGCACTTTAGACAACTTCACAAATCTATCCACTTGCCTATACCACTCGACAGGCTTTTCGCGTAGTCGAGGGAAATCATTTGTAAAAGACAAAATATCCTGTCTTGTCCATGGAACATGTACATATCCTCCTGCTGGAATTTCTCTCATGGGGGATTCTGTTACTACCCTTTCTTTTTCTCTTACAGGGAATGCTGCAAACGTTTTATCTGGGGCATCATCTCATTTTCGGTACCACCTGCTTCTCCATTTATCCACATCTTCCCATTTTCTCAGCAAGATAATTATTTCCTTAATCTGACTTATCCGTCCTGTGGTGTTCAAATTTTCAATATCTTTTTCAGTGAAATCTATTCGATATGGTTTTTGTAAGGCCTTCACCTTTTCAATATCTATACCCATTTAATTTGCTAATTCTTCTAGTCTTTCGTGCAGATTTTTCGCTCTCCATGTTACACTTTTGCACAAATTCCTCATCTTGATAAGTTTTTAATTTCTCTGTGGGGATAGTTCCTACTATTAATTCTTCCAGTACCATTCGTAGTTTGGCCACATCTATTGATTGGGATTCCTTGTCTTTTCTCTGCAAGCTTCTCAACCATTCACTTAATTCATCTGTGGATGGACCTACTGGTTTTTCTACATTACCTCATTCTGAATCCTTTTGCGTCTCTAATATTGATTCCACTGTCATTGTATGTCTTTCCGCAAAATTTTGGCCTATAAAAGGGTTACTCGAAACATTTGGTTCAATCATACTCATTGTCTGTCTCCATGGATTTTCATTCTGGCTCTGCTTTGGCTTCTCAGCCTGTTTATTGGTATTATAAGGCTCTGTTAAAAAATGTTCGCTATCTTTCTGTTTATGAAAAATAGGCATCACAGGGCCTATCGTCACTGGAACAGTCACAGCTTCTAAATTTTTAGTCAAATCTCGAATCTTTTCAGTTAATTCTAAGGTTGTTTTTGCTAATTCTGCAGAATTTTCACCATTTACCCTACCCTCTGATGTTCTCTCTACCTCTCTATTGGAATTACTTTTCTCTAAATCTTGGGACACTGGTTCTGACTTAATGATACGTAAAGTTTCTCTCATTGGGGCACTTGGTGTCAACATCTCTGATTCCGGTTGATACGGAGGTGGATTTTTATAAAACATGTCATCAAGAACATCATCCTCCGACTCATTCACTCCATACCCTCTTGATTCAACATTATGTCTTTTTTCTGTGCATTTTCTACCTCCAATTTATTCAGCAGTTCTTACGGGAAACAGACCTTCAGTCATACTTGCATTCCGCCACCTTCTCATTCTATCATCATGGGTGTCATGCCCATATCTACCAAACATATACTTATATCTCCCGCCACACCTCTGTCCCTCTCTGTCATGAATTTCATCTTCCCATTCAGTCAATGCTTCAAACTGTGTCGGTCTTGGTCTTGGTTCTAAATTCATCATCTTTTCTCTCAAATTTCTCAAAACTGCTAAATTAAATGAACCATGCTCTGGAAATGCCAAGACTCCATCATCTCTAGTGTATTTTACCCAATTGTCTAACCAAATACAAGTATGATATCTGTATTACGCAACCATAAAGGATGCAGGGGTTTTCGGTGGAGGAAGTAATTGTCCTTCCCTAGTCACAATCGGTTTGTCCTTTTTGAACCGCTTCTTAATTTTTCCAAACCAAGACTTTTTCTCCTTTTCTGGTGGATCGTAATACATATTTTCTGTCTTCCGTGTATCGCTAGTCTCTCTTTACAACTGTACCGCTATTCTGACCTATCCTAGCACGACTCACACTAACTCACCAATCTGGAGCGTCTACGTCACCTTTGCAATTCTCCACTCCTAGCGCAGTGTACACTAACGCACCAATCAGGAGCGTCTACGTCTCTAGCTGACTGGCCAATCCCAGCGCGGTCTTTCCGACGTCAGCAGCCGCTGCTGCAGCTCCTGCTGACCCCTCCTTTACAAAATTCTCTTGGTAATTTTTTTTTACATTTTTCTAATCTACAAATCTGTTAGTAACAATATGAAAACACCACCATTGTCCGCTTCGCTAACCAAAGAATAGCAAAAGACCTTTTTCACAAGAATTCCGTCTTTCCCGAGAGCAGCGCTTACCTCTGCCCTACTACGGAATTGTCACTTCCGTTGATAAAGTAGCACATCCCTCTACCTTACCCTTCTAGCAAGCATTAGCTAACTGTTTATCCAGAAAAGACACCTAGGTGCCGATTCCGATCCTGGAAAAATTTTCCCCGTACGACTCGTATCCGGTCTTTTTACCGTACGAATCATACAAGTAGCGTACAAACTGCCAAGTACGATTCGTATGGGAAAAAGTCCAAACAAATCGCATTTGGAAAATTTCCCCACACGTCCTCGGGTCGGAAAAAGTGTCCGACACATCCCCGGACGATTTTACGTACAAATGTGAAAAGTGAAGTCCGAGCGCGCAAGTACGATCCATCCCGTGCGTCCGATGTTACAACCGTATGGAAAATGCACCGTACGGACCGAACTCCCATAGCAACCATGGAGACATGTGCCCGCAAACGCGCCGACCCTCCCCCAGCCCCCGTGAGTACGCGCCGAACCCCCCGTGTATGTACACCCGTGTACGTACGTGTCGTACCCCCCAGTGTATGTAAACACGTGTACGTATGAGTCGTACCCCCACCCGTGTATGTACACCCGTGTACATACGACTCGTACCCCCCTGTGTATGTACACCCGTGTACGTATGAGTCATACCCCCACCCGTGTATGTACACCCGTGTACGTACGAGTCGTACCCCCACCCGTGTATGTACACCCGTGTACGTACGAGTCGTACCCCCACCCGTGTATGTACACTCGTGTACGTACGAGTCATACCCCCACCCGTGTATGTACACCCGTGTACGTACAAGTCGTACCCCCATGTATGTACACCCGTGTACGTACGAGTCATACCCCCACCCGTGTATGTACACCCGTGTACGTATGAGTTGTACCCCCGTGTATGTACACCCGTGTACGTACGAGTCGTACCCCCACCCGTGTATGTACACCCGTGTACGTATGAGTCGTACCCCCGTGTATGTACACCCATGGGGTACGCACCGTACATACACGGGTGGGGGTACGACTCGTACGTACACGGGTGGGTAGATAGACATCCGCTTCCTAATATATCTGAAATGTTGACAATGAATGGTGGTGGGGTCGTATTCAGTGTTCTGGATATGTCGTCCGCTTATCATCAGGTGGATTTCATGCTCAATCAAGGCATTTGACATCTTTTGTGACGCCCTTTGGTGCCTTTCATTACAAGAGGATGCCATTTGGCCTAGCCTCGGCGTCCGCAGTGTTTCATAGAATAATGAAAAATATTTTTGGAGATCTCAATCGTGTGTTATGTTTTCAGGATGATATATTAATCATAGGAAAAAATCTTTCTGAACATGATACATTGTTTGGTGAGGTGATGTTGAGGTTACGCAAACATGGCATGACAATAAAAAAAGAAAAATGTCAAATTAGAACGAACAAGGTAACTTATCTAGGACATACAATAAATGCTAAAGGTATAACTCCAAAGAAAAGCATTGTGACTGCAGTTGAAAAGGCGAATAGACCACATACCAAGGATGAATTAAAATCATTCTTGGGTTTAGCAGAATATTGTGCTAAATTTGTAAAGGATTTCACTGAAATTGTGGAACCATTAAGGAAATTGTTAAAAAAAGGGAGCTGAATTTGTCTGGTGTACGGAGTGTGAAAATGCATTTTTGTGTATAAAAAAGAGCATTAGTCATGCTCCAACACTAGGACATTTTGATGTTACAGCAAGGACATATGTTACGACGGATGCTAGTAAAGTGGGAATTGGTGCGGTGCTCACACAGGTTAAAGATGGTGTTGAAAATATAATTGGTTTCGCATCTTGGAGACTGCAAGGAGCAGAATCTACATATTCTGTAATTGAAAGGGAAGCTTTACCTTTTTGTTGGGGAATCAACAGATTCAGGTTCTATGTATGGGGAATTCCCTTCAAATTAAGAATGGATCACAAACCGTTGACATTCATCTTTAAAGGTGGTAGAGGACTGGAGGGAAATGTTACACCACGCTTCTCTAGGTGGTTGCTATCAGTAATGGACTATAACCTTGAGATTGAGTTTGTGAGAGGCATTAAAAATGTGATTGCAGATTTTTTATCAAGATCACCTGAAAACGATGATGATAAAATTGGAGAAATTTCTAGAGATGAAGTATTTATCAATGGAGAGATGGCTATAATCCCTGAGGAATGGATGGCTGCGAGAGAAGAAGATATTGGAATGGATGAAGTTTAGAAAAAGGTTGTACATGGATGGAATGAAAATTGTGAAATGAATTCTGAATTACGACAATATTTTAAAGTCAAGGAAGAGTTAAGTATAATTGATGGAAAATTGATGAGAAGAAATCAACTGGTACCTCCTAAAGGTATTTAATCTAGGATTCTCAATATTGTCCATGAGGGCCATTTGGGACGTGGCATTGTGAAAAGGAAAGTCAGACAATCATACTGGTGGCCTGGAATAGATCGGGATGTTGAGGAAAAGGTGATAAAACCAAAATAGTTAGGGTGCCTCCATTGGATATTGTGAGTTTTCCAGAGAAACCTTGGGAAAAATTAGCCATCGATTTTTTGGGACCTATATCTAAGTTAGGATCAATTTTAATTTTAATTTTAGTAGATTATCATACGAAATGGTTTGTGTTTAAAGATGTTGGTGAAGTGAAGACTTCAAACATTATTGACTTCTTGGAGGAAGTTTTTGTGGAGGAAGGAGTACCCAAGAAAATTGTGTCAGATAATGGAGTACAATTTGTATCTAGAGGAATGGGGATACAGCATGATTAAGTGGCTCTTTTCCGACCTCAAGCCAATGGCTTGGTAGAAAGAGTAAATTGATTGGTGATGGATAATATACAATTATCCCTTGCAAATCATCCTCCATGGAAGAGAGAGTTGAGAAGGATGATGCGGACGCATAGGACTAGTCCTCATTCAATGACTGGAGTTTCTCCTTTCGTCTCCTTAAAAGGAAGAAGTCCTGGAGTAAAAGAATGTCCGATGGGGCTGAAAGGAGTGGTAACTAATGTCAGAGTTGATCGAGCAGAGATCCAAAGGAATGTTTAAGGTCACAAATCAAAAACATGGAGTATTATAATGAGAAGAAGGGAGTGAAGCGATGTTGTGTTAATCCTGGAGATTGGGTGGCTGTCAAGCTAAGAGGGTTTGTTTGTAAGGGTCAGAGTAAATATTCTGATCTTTACAAAGTGAAAGAGGTCAAGCGTAATGTGGTGATTTTAGAAAATGGAACCACAAGAAGTATGGGTGATGTTTGTAAAATCCAGGGTTAATATAATGAATTATTGTTAATATGCATGTTATTCATTATTCATAATGTAATGTATTTTATTGTAACTCTGACTTAGTTCTCATATTATTTCTGATTTTGTTAATATATTAAAAGGGGAAAGATATGTAAGGACTTGATGCTGAATTTAGAATGTATGTGGTCATTGATGACATAGGATGAAACCTGGAGTTTGAAGAACAACAGCAAGTGAGCTGTGCTGAGCTGGGGATGCTGTGATTTTAACCTGTTAATTAATAAACTGATCCTGCACATCAAGATCAAGAGTATGCGAATCTTTACACAGTTGTATATAGCATGCATGAAGTTAAAAAGTTGGTAATCAAAGACATTAGCATAAAACACATTTTCAGCCAGTTATTGGATTGGAGTAAAGTAACCATGACGAAAACCAAACCACCAATCATAGTAGAGTGAACTGTTTACAAAGTGTATTTGCATCTCTTCTAATAGCTGTTTCTTATCAGCACATTTGTGATTGTGCATACAATCTCTTTAGGGTCTGGTCTAGAACAAAACAGATTAGAGGGTATTAGATACTAGTGCATTGGTGTTGACAACATTCATCCCTTGCCCAGGTTTGGAGTGGGAACAGGCGTGGGTGTGCTCCTACCTGACTAGAGGATTGTGTGAAATAGTTCATTAGTGGTATTATATTTACCCAGTTATTTTTCCATAGAAATCACTGTGTTATAGCTCATTTTCAGTGGTGTTTCCTATCATTGCATCCCTTTTCTTGCTGTTATAATAAGACTCCGGGTTGGTTTTGTTTTCATTTCTTCTATAAAGGAAAATGATGTGTATGCTTTCTGTGGGCCATAGTAGTCATGGAACTCAACTTAGGGCCTCATTACGATGTCGGTCGGAAAGGCTCCGAATAGCATTTTGATTTTCCTAACCCATTTCAGGAACCCATATTTCCGACCGACTCAGAAACATTTCCGACCGACCGTTTACGATAGAAGGTAACCTGTTGGTCATTCCGAATTGGTTCCGACCGGCATTTGGAGAGTCCGAGTCAGTCGGAGCCGAATCGTACAGCTCAACAGCCCGTGTTTCTGACTGACCGATTACGATGTCAGATTTTGGCAGCCTTTCTGAATCAGTCTGACCGACACTAATGGGCTGTCGGAAACTGACTTTGGTGGCCTGTAGCATGCCCCCTTCACCTGTAGGCCTCCGGTTGGGGCCCGTGGGGGTACCAATGGGCCGACTCTTTCCAACCATGCACAGTGTGGCAGGCACCATGGTGTGCCCGCCACAGGGTGCAAGGTTTTCCGCTACCACCCCGTTTTTCAATGGGAACCTGTGTTGTCGGTCAGAACACAAGCTCCCATTGAAGTCAATGGGAGTCCGACCGAACGGTGTTTGGAAACATCATAATCGGTGTCTGGCACGCCCCAAATCCGAGTCGGTCAGAAACGATTCCGACAAGAAGTTGGTCAGAAGGCTTTCCGACCAACATCATAATGAGGCCTTTAGTGTTTTATGACTCCAGGGTTTCTGGCTATTGTGGTTCAAACCTCAACCAGCATTCTTTAGTAGATGCGTGTGGCTGCCTGGCAAGGTGCACTGCTGTTCTGGCTGACTTGAATAAAGTGAAGTTCAACCCCTTCCAGCTGTGGTGTGGTCACTGAAAACATGACAACAATTTGTTGCACATCAGGTTTGCTGTGGAAGGAAAGGATATGATGCAGTGATCTGATGCATCTATGCATGCATGCATGGGCTGAGTGGGGATGCTGTAGAATATTGAGTATGGACTCTGTGAGAACATGATGATGCATGAAATATTTGTGTCTGTGTGCTTGTGGAAGGCTGGTAGTTGATTACAGTTGGGGATAGGATGGAATAAAATGGATGCTCCCAGTATTTCTGTTGTACCATAAGACATTGTAGTTATGTATGGAGTGTGCAGTATCTTTAAGAACTTATGAGCATGCGAGCTCCTGCTTTGCAGAGCAAGCTCAATTGTCAAAAGTAAATGCATTCCAGTTGCTGTGTTTCCTGTTAAGTTACCGCTTTATTGTCCATGCTGCTGTCCCGAATCGTTTGCTTTGTCTTCGTTTGGCATCTGATGCATAAGGACAGGCTGCATGTGGGCTCCTTATTTATTACCTTGTACTTCACGAAATAAACACTGTATATATCTCTGCTTGGCTACACAAGTCTCTATGTAACTTTTGGCAATGATTTATCAAGAAATTTGAGACTTTTGAGAATTTGGAGCCTACAATTCACTCTGGATAACCCACGCTATTGTAGGTACCATTTCACTTGTCAAAGCAATTACTCGGTGGGTGCTTCTCCTGTACTTTCTGGAGCCCACACAAAAAAAGGCTATTTTTGGGCTATTTCAAGTGCAGCTCTGCCCACTTCCTCATTTCGATACCGTGTGCCCTGCTTCTTCAACTGCACAGGTGAGCCACCGAGCCAGCACGCTCGTGTAAGTGCTTGATATCATTTCTTCAGTTTACATGCCTGTCAAACAAGTAAATACTTAGCTGCATGCACTTATGTCCTCCTGGCATTAACTTTACTTGTCTGATCTGTTTCTGTTTTAATTATCGGCACTGTGCCAATACACTCATATGTCAATGCCAGTGCTAGATCGCTTTGGATATTTCAAGTTTATAGCAACATTTCTTTATAACGTGAGTCCTTTTGTTTGAATTGGCTTAAGTAAACTTGGAAATACTTAGGGGGATATTCTCAAGAACGTGTGATAACTACCGCAAAAGTAGCTTAACGCAACTCTTCACATCGCAGTCTATTGCGGGAAAATAACTCTGTGTTAACGTGGTATTCACAACACGGCGGCACCATGCAATAGACCTACCACAACACGTTAAATCAATGCGTTAAAATCAGCGCAATGCCGCGAAAAAAGCGGCGATGACACAAATTGCGATACAAAAATCAGCGAAATCCAGCCACAGGCCTGCAATCCCCATGCGACATGCGGGAAAATGCACTATAAAAGTTGGAGAAAAAAACACATACAAAAGCCAAACAGCGAAGCACAATGGAGTCAGCCGGAGCAAGTGCAGAGGACAACCAGAACCCCACAAGCCCCCCGGTGGGCCAGCCTGGGACCTCGGGGTCAGGGAAGGGCAATGAGAAGAAGAAAAGGTTCAGTCGCAGGAAAACAGGATGCTGATAACGAAGGTGATAGAACACCATCAACTACTGTTCGTCACCTCCACTATGTCACTGGGAACTAAAAATGGAGGCGCTGGAAAGATGTCAAGCGCAAAGCCAAGCAGAAACACAACTGGTGCCGCTTGTGGGCAGAAACAGGCCAATCACATATGGCTTTGCAGGAAAATGTGAGTTGACAATGTACAAGTACAAACACACATCTGTGATGTTGTCGAAATTCCACTGTCCCGCATCAAATAGGCAGCTCCCCACAAACAGTCACAATGCACACTGTCATGCAGTCTGAATGTAAACATGTACAATGCCAATGTGGGATGCTAGTGGGTATTGCTTACATAGTCACTGTTTCGCAAAAAAGTGGTTTGCTGTAATAACGTCCATTTCCCACCCCCGCAAGGCCGACTCGATATATCCATCTGGCCGGCGATTCCAACCTTGAACGCAGAGTTCAATAGGATGAGCAGAATAGGGGCTTATTTGTCTAAGAAGGAAGTTGCGTTGACTTCGTCCCGTGAAACATTTCTTCTTAATGTGGCGAACACACGCACTGAGGTACAAGCTCTTTTAAATACTGACCTCCCCCTCCATTTTGGAACCTTGATTCACACTATCTTTAATGCTTCGTCTACGACTGGCCTTGTTCATTTTTTTTAAATTGTGGGCTCGGGCCTCGTGACATCTTTCCAGACTGTTTTTGGTGTGATCCCCGCATTTTTACATTCTATTTTTTCAAGTGTCTTCGGAGGGTTCCCCTTGCTCCTCGCTTTGGTGGCTGGGATCCTCTTGTTGATTTGCGCACTTCGATATGGCTGCACACCAGGAGTTGCAAGACAGCATGCTCCGCCTGCTCCATCTTCGTAGCCGGATGCTTGATTACTACGGCACTTTACCTCTGGCGGTCTTAAGCGTCAAGTATCGATTGTCTTTCCGGTTTCCCTTTTTTACTTGTGTGCAGCCTGTCTTTCATTGCCTAGATTGTCCCTTCCAGTGGGCTCTGGACTTGTGCCTGTCAAACTTGGCGTCACCTGACCCGGATTTTGATGAACTAATGTGTCCCTTAGTGGGTCATGATTTTGATTGTTCTGGTGTTGGGTTTATGGCTTTGGGTGCTGCACAAGGAGTCCTTGGAAACTGGGATATCGGAGAGGCGGCTATTGAATTCCTTGAAAGGAGTTATATTGAGGATGCTGACAGTTCTCCTATTGTGGTGCTGGATGCTCCGATAATTGATGAACACGTGTGTTCCTTTCCCTTGCTAAATTGGATGGCAGATACTTTTGCGGAACGCTCCAATGATTTCCTCTTGGAAGCTGTTGCAACTTACGGTGCATATACCTTTATGGATTGACTGATTGACATTGTCACTCCAGGGTGCATCCAGGTCTGTTAATTTTTCATCGAAATATTTTTACTGATTTTTTAAAGACATCGTTTTTTTTTTTTTTTTTTTAACGATTTTTTCTTCTTTTTTATTCTCAGACTTTACACTTACCTTATATGGACTTATAGTTCATGCCCTTGGTTCCGTTCTATATCACTTGAACTCTGCGTTCTTGATAAGTGTATCCCTATTGGTTCGTGCTCCGATCATGGGGGGTGTAGGATGGATTGAGCCACGCCCTATTTACAACACTAAGTTAGCATAACCGAGATAATTGTTAGCAAGCCAGCTTGTCGTTTCTGCTGCGCTGCACACGACACTGTTGTTATGTGTTATTCATTTTAGAAATGCTGACTCGACTTTGCCTTACAGGATAACAAACTGTTGTTTCACATTCTTAACAGTGAAATGTGCCCTTGGTCTGTACATCATGTAAAGAACGAGTCTGGGTCACTAGAGTGTTGTGATTAGATTGATCGTACCACTTTCTAGACATATCATGCATACTGCTGCCAATATCTGAAGGACAAGCGTCTTTAATATTGCAGAACAGTTTGGTTTTACATTCATTCGAACAGAAGAGCTGATGCATGAGAGAGCTGGCTGATCCTTTGATGTGATTCTACTAAGCTGATCTATACGGTATGGGGTCCCCCCTGTTAACCTAAGAGACCTTCTAATAGTCTAATAATAATGTATTAGATTCTAAAGAAAGGAGTGTGGCTGTATACCACTGTCATTATTAGTATGATTGCTCCTTTCATTTTGTATGGTATTGTAACAATGCTTATGGTTCTGATCTGTACCGTTAGTCTGCTAGTGTTAGCCAAAGTACTGCATCTTAGGACGCGAGGTTTATAAAATAAACTCTTTAAACTTTACCGTGTCTGTATTATTCTGTTGTGGACTAACAAATAGATACGAACAGGTATTTCGGATTCCCACCACTCCTGAGAAAAGTCTAAGTCGTTTGTTCTGGTTTGTCTATACATTGGGACCGCCTAGCTAGATCTAGGCTAACGAATGGGATACTAAGCTAGTCGGATAAGGGGTTCTTGGTTCTGAGGGGAGTTTCTGGTACACCACAATTCTCTGAGGTCCTGGTCTCCTGCGCATAGTTCTGTGCATAAGCAGAATCCCTGCAACAAGAGCTCTTCAACGTCATGAAGGAACTCTCCAACCCCAGCTCCAACGCCATCGACATCCCGCCGTCGCAAGCCCTGTGCGACTACCTTGCCACCTTCTTTCACCGCAAGATCGCAGACATCCACAACAGCTTCAACCCCCGGACGACCCTAACAGGCCCAAACACACCGGACCCACCACACCCCACTGACCACGACCCCCTGATGACCTGGGCCAACGTTAGCATCGAAGACACAATCAAGACCATGGGCACAATCCACTCCGGCTCGCCGTCTGACCCTTTTCCACACCACATCTTCAACAAAGCCGGCAGCTCCATCGCACCCCACCTGCGCAACATCATCAACCTCTCCTTCGAGACCGCGACCTTCCCTGAGAGATGGAAACACACTGAGATCAACACCCTACTGAAGAAACCCAAGGCGGACCCGAGCGAACTAAAAAGCTTCCAGCCCATCTCCCTTCTTCCATTCCCACCGCCCTCATCGCCGCCACAGATGACATCAGGATCCTACTGGACAACGGCGAGACCGTGGCCCTCATCCTTCTGGACCTCTCCACTGCCTTCGACACCGTCTGCCACCGCACACTACGCACATGACTCCACGATGGAGGGGTCTGAGACAAGGCCCTGGACTGGACCTCCTCCTTCCTCTACGGCAGAACCCAGAGAGTTCGCCTCCCCCCGTTCCGATCCGAAGCCTCCGAGATCATCTGCGGCATCCCGCAGTGATCCTCCCTCAGCCCGACGCTGTTCAATGTCTACATGGAGCCTCTCGCACGCATCGCCTGACATCACGACCTCAACATAATCTCCTACGCCAACGACACGCAACTGATCCTCTCTCTCACCAAGGACCCCCTCACCGCCAAATCTAACCTCCACCAGGGAATGAAGGCCGTCGCCGACTGGATGAAGGATAGCCACCTTAAGCTGAACACAGACAAGACGGAAATCCTCATCCTCGGGCCCAACCTCTCACACCTGATCCTCGACATCCCGCGCCGCGACCACATCACCCCCCACCTGAGGAACCTGCACTGGCTCCCCGTTGACAAAAGAATCTCCTTAAAGCTCCTGATCCACGCACACAAGGAACTCCTCAAGACCGGCCCAGCCTACCTCAACAGTCGACACTCCTTCTACGTACCCAACAGGAAACTCCGCTCGCAGACCTCTCCCTGGCTACCGTCCCATGCATCCGTAGATCCACAGCCGGAGGCAGATCCTTCTCCCATCACGCTGCCAAGACCTGGAACACCCTCCCCCTCAACCTACGACAAACCGAAGACCTTCTACCCTTCAGGAGACGACTCAAGACCTGGCTGTTCGAACAGTAGCAACAGCACCCCCCCACTCCCCACTCTCAGCGCCTTGAAACCCTTGCTGGTATGTAGTGTGCTTTACAAATTAATTGATTGATTGATTGATTGAACATACATGTGAACACAATGTTAAACTGCATCTCCCCTTCACACTGCAGAGGGAGAATCAACACCTCCTGGAGAGCAGTCCCAACCTCACTTCTCTGATGACGAAGAGGACCACCACACCTTCGACTCCGATGCCCTCCAACAGCTCGTGGGGAGCCTCAGCAGCCCACTTCCAAGAGGCAGCCCCCACCACCAAGGCTGCCTCCCAGGACCCCCATGATGAACACATGGGCTTCCAACTCCGTGTGTTGGGTTGCCAGGAGAAGCTGGCTGAACAGGTGCAGGTGGGGTTCGACCGCATGGCAGCCAAACTAAATGCCATACGTGGATGTCTAAGTCCAATCTGGGACCACTCACAGTCCCTAACGGACACCGTCAGTCGGCTCCATGCCCTCCAACGAACCATTGCTGACATCGCCAGAGTCCTGACTCTGCACACGAGCGAGAGGTAGCTGTGTCCCTCAATGCCATAAAGACCCTCCTCATGGCATTGCTGCCACAAGGTCTGGTGCTGATGCATGCTGCTGCTACCGCTCCATCCACATCTCCGGCCCCTGATGTGTCAGTGCCACACAGTGCGGCACACATTCCACCTCCGGCCCCTGAGGTGTCACTGCCACATAGTGCTGGAGACAGAACACCACCACCCACATGTGAGGCACTTGAAACAGCAGAGGACGAAGATGCGGATGAATCTGCACTCGTGGTCAGAAGGAAGTGGTAGCATTCATCTCCGTCATATGGCCTGTTTCTGCTTGGTTCTGCCCTGTGCATCATGACCTTCCACGATCCCCCGATGCACTATCCCCCGTGACACTCGCCTTGGACCTCGACATGGATTTCCATATTCTGTTTGGTCACCAATGACACAGCTATCAGACTGCGGACTGATCTCATCCTCTTCTGATGTACTTGTCATTCCCTGAAGGACTCTGGCCATACGCCAGGCCAGCCCACTCCGCTTAGGCTCACAGGGGGGGGGACGACAACGCTACGTGAACTCAGGTCTTTCCTGTAGGGATCTGCTGCTCACAGGTCTAGTTGTCAGCATGCCACAGCCACTCCCTCATGGCTGGTTCACACCCACACCACACCCATTCAGCACCGGCGTCACAGGACATGAGACCCTGCCAATAAAAAGGGCCTGGTGCACGTGCTGGACGCCATTTCCACTCTCCAACTGGGTGTCTCCGTGTGAGTATCATTTCTGCCTAAGGGCCTAGGGCCCAGGCACAGCAAATTGCCCAGTGCCAGGCGTGACATGATGGCGTCCGCACCACGGGACTCAATCATAAAGGGTCCATGGCTTGCGTTGCACAGACTTGGTGGCACCAGATACACTGCGGCAGGCACAAGCACACCGCCATGGGACAGTGTCTTTCCGTGCACTGAGGTAGGGGAACCTAAAGTGCTGAGTGGGTGTGCAGCCTGCGATGATGCGCCGTCCAGGCGGTCCAGAATGGTGGCATTAGTGTGAGCCCTACTAGACCGCAGTGTAGGCCTGAGCCAGCGGGTAGTGCGAGCCTACTGACACATGGTGTCGCCTCGCAGTTCACAGAGTTAGTGGCACCTCTAGGGCTGAGCTGGTGTGCAGCCTGCGATGAGGCCGGGTGCACTGATATGTTCTCTGCCATAGCAAAATCAAGACCCAGAATCAAGTGTGTGACCTGGTGGCCCGCGGTGCGGGGCTGCATGATGTTGAGGGTGCCATGGTCGCAGGCCCCGGGCTTGGGGCTCCCAGCGGTACATGGTGGGCCCTCTTGGAGACACGCCGGTGGCGGAAGGTGAGCAGTGAGGCCTGGTTGCGCAGGGGCGGGCAATCTCCGCTAGGTGGCGGGAGGGGCTGGGGTGCAGCTGCCTGTGTGCGCAGGGGTGGGCAAGCGATGATGGAGTGTGCTACTTTATGGACTCTGCCATTCATGTCTCTGGCAATTGTTTCAGATGAGGGACTGCAGTGTGTACCGGCACATGGTTGGAGACACACCGGTGGCAGCAGGTGAGCAGTGAGGCCTGGGTTTGCGTTATCAGCACTCTCTCTCCCTCTTTCTTTCTCTCTCCCTCTCTTTCTCTCACGTTCTCTCTCCCTCTCTTTCTCTCTCCCTCTCTTGCCCTTTCTCTTTCCCTCCCTCTCTTTCTCTCTCTCTCCCTCTCTCTCCCTCTCTCTTTATCTCCCTCTCTTTCTCTCTCCCTCTCTCTCCCTCTCTTTCTCTCTCTCTCCCTCCCTCTCTTTCTCTCTTTCTCTCTTCCTCTCTCTTTCTCTCCCTCTCTCTCTTTCTCTCTCCCTCCCTCTCTCCCTCTCTTTCTCTCTCCCTCTCTCTCTCTCTCTTTCTCTCTCCTTCGCTCTCTCTGTACTTTGATGGGCACATGAAACACCTTCTTATCTGTATTTCTGTCTTGCAGGCTGTGACTTACAGAATGCCCAGAGAAGACCCGCTGTGCCTCTTCAAGATTGTTGTTTTTTGTTTAATCTGTAATAAATGTTTTATTTGGATTATATGATATGAATGTATGATCTCCATTTTTCCGGCCACACCTGTAAGTTAGGTGTTGTGATTGTGCGACTTCCGGCGATTTGTTTGGTTCATGGTTTCGTGGAGTTGATGTGCATTCTCTTTGTCCAAAGGGGGGGTCCGAGGTGGGTCCGGGGGGGTGGCGGTGGGTGTTGTTGCCCTATTGGGGCTCTGGGCTGCATGTCCAGTTGCTCGGGGGCATCTGTTGTTCTTCAGGTGTGACTATGGGCTGTGCTCCCTTGGCTGCTGCCGGTTGTCGTCCGACTTTACACCAGGTCAGAGCAGGTGTTAGTTTCCTGCTGCTAAAGCGCATTATCACCTGTTTTGTGTTCTTATCGCCGATCTGGCTGGTTGTTGAGAATGTTGTGGAGTGGTGTTGTCGCGGCATTTTGCTCGGGAACGCCTACTCTGCATCTCATTAGCGATAGTTGATGAGGTCATCTGTGGCGATGTTTATTGAGGATGCTATAGCTGGAAAACTGGTGATATCGGCTGTTAGCACCAGCTTGTGAAGGGGGGCGATAAATTTATCGCGACTTTAGCTGCGCTAAAGTCCCGATAACTCAGCGATAACTCCTTGAGAATATGCCCCTAATTGTCCTCTGAGAACTGTGTCATTACCTATATCAACTCTTCATTGGATGGTGGCAATTTAAGCAATTGTTTTCAATGGCTTTTACAATTTAACTCAGATTTCACCATTTGCTCATCTTTCTGGCAAGCCTTTGATTAAGTGGAATGCTTGGTTAAGATCTTTTGAGAACTATTTAATCGCAGTTGGAGCAGAAGAATTTGAACCTAAACGAAAGGCTGCTATTTTGTTTAGTCATTTTGGGAAATGAAGGGGAGCTAGTTTTGATATTTTGCCTCCAGCTGCTGCCACATCTGGACAATACAGAGAATCTAATGAGTACTCAGAAGCGATTACAACATTTAGTCAAATTCTCAGAACAGCCTAGAGTTCTATTGGAGAGATTTAATTTTTTCAAGAAGAAACTGTTGAAGAATTCATATCAGCATTAATGGCATTAGATGCTACATGCAAGTTTTGAGCATCCATTGACATATTCATTCAAGATCAGTTTGTGCATAGCTGCTTTTCAAAAACATACAAGAAAGGCTCCTCAGTCACAGGGACCCTCCTTTGTCAGAGGTTGCTGATTTGGCCAAAAGCATTGAAAGTTCAATAATCTCCCGTCCCATGATGGCTCAGAAATCCACTCAGACATCATCTCTAATTGCTATTGCTGTGGGGTATTCTGAACATGTTGATGCTGTGCAAGTTAAGGGCAAAGTCTTTAAGAATGTTCTTCATAATACTAACACTTTTTGTTTCTGGTGCAGATCTAAATCCCAATCAAGCAAATTATATGCAACGTCCAGCAGTAGGCAAACGATGCAATAAGTGCAAGAAATTAGGTCACTTTTACAGTGTTTGCAGATCTGGTAAACACCAAGTTAAAGTACACAGTGTTCACTTAAATAAAGGGGACTATCTTGTGTATCTAGCAAATATGGTCCTGAATCTGGAGATTGACTCCTTGTCTACTAACAAAATTAAGGAACCTTTATACCAGGCAACTTTAGGTTCATAAATAACTCCTAACATGATGTGTGACTCAGCTGTGCCTATTACTATCATATCGGATTTATTTTACCAACAGTAAACAGTGGGGGGTTAAGGTTATCCTGAGCACACTGGACATACATCCTAAACCTTACGTTGATCATGAGATTTATATTGTTGGGTTCTACTTAGACACTGTGTCTTGTCTTGGCAAATCAAACTCACCTAAAATCTATATTGCAGAAATATAGTTGGCTGGCAGGACCTTGCAAAACTTGGTCTTATGCTTGTACCGCTTGCTGATCCACCAGTCACAGTAACAAATGTATCTTTACTCACTACTGATGATTTTAATCCCACTGAAGATCTTGTTAAAAGATTTCTTGATTATTTTTTCTGGTAAGATTGGGCTCATTCAGAAATAAATGCACACAATTCGGTTGAAAATGCATGCTATACCTACTACACGCAAAGACCTGTCCCCTTAAGTGTTAGATCTGAATTGAAAAAGCTATTAGAGACGTTATTTGGAGATGGCATTATCAAACCCACTGACCCTTCTGAATGGGTAAGTCCCTTTGTCTCTGTGTGCAAAAAGGATGGTGAGATTCACTAGTGTGCTGATTTGCACAGTCTCAACAGAAACATTGTGCTTGATTGCCATCCTCTGCCCAAGGTTCAAGACTTACTTGCCAACATGGGAGACTCTAAACTCTGAACACTTTTGGATCTCAAATCAGCTGACCACCAGATCCCATTTGATGAAAGGTCACACGAGTTAACCATCTTTGTTACTCCTTTCGGAGCATTTAGATTTTGCAGACTCCCTTTTGTATTGGCTTTAGCAGCTAGTGTTTTTCAGTGCCTCATGGATATCATATTGGAGGGTGTGATTGGGGTACAAGCAATTCATGATGATGGGCTGATTTTTTCAAAATCTTTACCTGAACATAATCACACTCTTGAAACCGTTTTTGATAAATTTAAAAAGCTAGGTATCACTCTTAGCACAGATAAATGCAATTTTTAGCAGAAAACATTGACTACTTAGGACACTCTATTACTCCCAATGGTATTTCTATTTCAAAATGTTCTCTGATTAAAGCTATTGAAGGTGAACATCCACCCTGTGAGAAAGATACACTCCGCTCTTTTTTCAGGCTACGCAAATACAATTCAAGTTTTGAGTAAAGTTATGGTCTTAATGTGCAGCCCTTGAGGAATTTACTCAAGAAAGGAGTGAAGTATATCTGGTCTAATGATGTGCAAAATTGAAGAATCTCATTATTTCAGCCCCCAGCTTTAACTCATTTGTAGCAGGTCATAACTGTTGATGCCAGTCCAGTTCGATTGGGGGCTCTGTGTTCACAGTTATGTCAGGACAAAGAAACACTATTGCTTTTCCCTCTCACTCTCTCACTAGTGTGGAAGCCAATTACAGCACTATTGAGCGAGAGGCATTGGCATGATGTTGGGCTGTGGAAAGGTTCAAGACTTTCATTTAGGGTTCCCATTTTGATCTATTCACAGATCACAAACCATTGCTCCACCTGTTGAGTGGCAATGGCTCTGGAAAATCTTCATCACAGTTGGTCAGATTGATATCAAAGCTGTAAGAATGTAATTGTATAGTGAAATACATACCTGGTTGGAAAAACATAGGAGTGGACTGTCTCTCTAGGTTACCCATCAGAGGTGAAAAATCCAGCACATCTCAAGATAATGAGAATGTGATTGCTGTTGTGGTGGATCTGCAGCAGAACAAGGGGTGATCACACATAAACGGTGGTTAGAAGCTTCCAAACTGGATGTCACGTTACAGTCAGTTTTCAAATTCCTGAAGGAAGGTTGGCCCAAGGAAGAAAAATGTTGAGTTCTCTTTGAGAACTTTTTTTTACAGATTTCAGAGGACCTATCAGTTGTTGAAGGGTGCTACTACATAATGATGTGTGTGTGCCTCCTGTGACTATTAGAGATGATATTATTAAGGAGGCACACAGGGGCCATTTAGTGGTCAGTAGCACATGCAAATACATACAACAATGTTAGTGGTGCCCTGCATTGTAAGCTTAAGTTTCTTAGTTTATTGATAATTGCACCACCTGCTTGGTATCTGATAAGCACTTGAAGGTACATGTCACCTATTCATAGGGTCCCTCTACCAGAGGAAGCTTGGCAAACAGTGGCACATTATTTTGTGGGTCCATCTGAGTTATTGCCTATTAACAAAAGATACATGATGGTTTTGATTCATTATTTTTCAAAATGGGTGTATTTTGGTTTTACATCTGTTCCCAACACTGACGCTATAATTAAATTTTTTTAAATAAGCTTTGATGTAGAAGAAGTACCTAATGAAATTCTTACAGACAATGAATGCGTTTTTTGAAACGGGTGTGCAAACAGCCTTGATGATGGGTCTTGAGCTTGAAACTTTTCTTAGGAAGAAAGTTTGGTCAGATCTAGGAACTCCCCCACAGTACAACATGTATGTCCTTGCTAGAAATGTAGGTTTCTGTTTGGCATAGTATACACCCTTTCCAAACAGTAGCCACACTCCTAGTCAGGGTAAATACGATACACACCGTAAATGAACCTGTGCTCACCCTCTGGTAGCTTAGTACAGAGCAGTCAGGCTTAACTTAAGAGGTAGAGTGTAAAGTATTTGTACAACACTTACATTAAAGTAAAACAGTAAAAACATGACAAAAAGCCTCCACACCAGTCTAGAAAAATAGAGAATATTTATCTTAGGAAAAAAAAAAAGACAACATTACAATACATAGAACTTGAGAGATTAATTTTTAAAAATTAAAGGGTCGATTCCGATCCGGGTCGGACAGCCCACCGAGAGCTCTTCGGAGCCTTACCTTGCGACCGACACGTTCCGTGAGCCGGTCCGTCTGAGTAATGAAGTACGATGCGCATAACTGACACAATTCCGTCCGACACGTAGGCTGCGATTCCAGCAGCATTTCCCGTACGAGCCATACCTCCGATCACCGATTCGAGTCGCCCGGAAGCAGTTCCCACAGCAGTTACCGGCCGGACAAGTACAATGCGCAAATCATACGCGCCGGACGGGTCACCACTAGCAGCACGTCACATCATCTGGGAGTGCTGCATATCAGGTCCGATTTGCGCCACAGCACGATCCACAGCTAGGAGACGGACCAATTCTCAACGTGTACGAGATGGAGCAACGAGCAGCAAGTACGAGACGAACCAACAATGAATCCCATTGCGCAGGTCATCCCAGTACTGTACATCTATGACCGGATCAGGAACACAGGTTGTGTGCGGTCCTAGGAGGCTTGTTTCCGGTCCAGGGAGGACCTGGCTTGGCAGTTCAGGCTGGACTTTTCCCATAAGGCACAGGGTCAAGACTGATTTGCATATGGCCAGGTCTGAGCTGGGGTGGCATGGTGAGCAAAAGAATGATGGATTTAACCCAGATCTCTTGACTGGGGGTGAATGTTTTGATTTGTTCTGCATTCCGTCCATCAATTGTGTGTCTTTTACAATCACACAAACAACATCCCCCCAATGGAACCCTGAAGCCACACCAATGCAGAGGCACAGATGCACAAACACAGACAGGCAGCCACACACTGCATATCATACACAACATGTGTGTGTGTCACAGTGTCCCCAGGCTACTGCACAACGCATGACAGTGGGCTGACGTAAAATGACACACATGTGTGCACTGTGCCATACAAAAGTAAGTCTTTGATTGGGCACACCTTGGGGGGCAAGCAGGCATTGTCAGGTAAGCGGGATCACAAAGGATTCATGTGACACAAGGTGGGTGGAACAGCTACCAACACAGCAGGAGACAGACCCAACACAGCACTGCCCTCTAGTCCCCTATATTTGTGGTGACATTAGCCTGTACGCCAATCCCACTGTGATGATAAAGCTAGTTTTACCCCATACTGCATAGCACAGTCAGATGTGCGTCCTGGGTCATGTGTCCGGGCCCACAAACTCACATCACACCTCCATAAACATACATCACTGGCCATGGCTTGCAAACAATGGGCAAAAAGTAGTTATGGGCCTAGACATTAAAAAACTCCCATTTTGCCAACATCAACAGCACACACCTTGATCTGCAAGAATATGCATCAGCTAGGCACACAGGGACCGGTGATATTGCTCATGCACACATGACAATCCCAGGGGTGTTGGGGGGGATCAAAGGTACCCACAAGTCCTCACACATGGGCTGACAACAACACCTGTGAAGGTCTACCACACTGCACAGCATGCGGCACATCGACATTACGTGAAAACTATACAATTCATTCTGAACCCTGCCAGACACCTACACCAATGTTGAACCACAGGAGAGCCACAACGCACAAATGTCAACACCTTCCAACATAGCAGCAATGACCCTGATGATAGGGAGTAGTCACACACACACACACAAGTGAGCTTGTCAATGACAGATACCACATAGGGAAAAACACATGATGTTGCTAACACATAAGGGCCAATGGTAATCCAGAATGTGTCCCACGTGCGTTGGATAACAACCCTGGAATTTACTGATGAAACAGCCAGGGATGACAGCCTAATTACCAGTAGTGTGGCATGCACTTACATCCCAGAAAAGGCAGGGCAAAGCAGTTACATGAACACAGGCCAAGTCAGCCAGTCCACAAAACAGGTACCTCTGTGTGGAACACAGGCTGCGTCCAGAAAATGGAAGTGAACACACACAGACATGCTCACACAACACACACCATGTGCCCAGGCAATGTCATGGAATGACACAATGCCATGATGGGACTGCACTCCTGGGGAAGGTCAGCTGTGCCACATTTTGTCTGTGCAGGCTCTTGTCATGCCAGCACAAGACTTGCCCAGTGATACAACTATTACAACTCAAGAAAAGCAATGGTCACAGAAGCTGGTGTACGGGAGTCCTCCCTCAGGGGAAACATCCTTTACCACGCAACCATTACAACGTGGTATGGTTACATCGTGGTTTTTACAACGAAAATCGTTACACCGACTTGCACTGGAGGGCGCTCTAGACTAAGGAATAGTGTGAATTACTATTCCAACACCTTCCCTACTGTACGTAGACTGGAGTTGGAATAGTAATTCACACTATTCCTAAATCCAGTGCCCTCCAACGCAAGTCGATGTAACGACTTGCGTTGTCAAAACCACGATGTAACATACCGCGTTGTGATGGTACGCGTGGTACCATCATACATCCCTCCCTCAGTCATCTGCATATATGCAATACACATGTAGACCAAGTTGGACAGATGACACAGATGACTTGTGTAACATGGATGCACAAACATGCCTGTCCAGTGGAGATTGTCCAAGTCAGGGAATCTTTCCATGTGCCCAAATGTAAGCACAACCTATGTGCAACAGTGTATGGCAAAGATGTCAAGTAGCAAACCCAAAGATAAAACCCTGGTCACAACATTTTTCCATCATTACACCCTGAAATTGCAGCTAAGGATGTCATGGATACACAGCAGAAAAGTACACATACCCCATAGACCACATGGAGTACATCACATCAACAACTCATTCTGTTATACCTTTAAAACACCTGTACAACAGCAAGTCCATGACTCCCATCATCAACATTATGTACATTTGAAGCAACACCACTGGATAACAAAAATTGGCTTTATTAAGCACATAACTCATTGAAACTGTTAAGTCCATAATGTCAAAAGGCCAATAACCAGTCCGTCAGGAGTCCTCACAGGGTGAAATGTGGCAAGTTGTCACCCATTGCTTGCCTGCACTGCTACGGGCAGGGGACATCTCCCCTTGGAGGGGCATACACAGAGGCAGGCCAGGCACAGCAGGGACAGGATCAGGGGACAGTAGAATGGGGCAGGGGAGGGCTGGTGGGTGCAGGAGTGTCACTGGCAACTGCAGCGGAGGCATCTGACACTGTGGGCGCCGTCACCACAGCAGGGCCCAAGTCCAATGGGGTGTGTGCTGACATCAATGCAGGGCTCAAGTCAGACGGGGTTGTTACCGGCACCCCTGCAGTGGGCAGGTTAGATGGTTGGGACGGGGCCTCCACTGCAGTGCAAAACTCCAAGGGAGTGTCATGGGGCCCAGGTGAGGTTGGCAGGACAGAGGGGGGACACGGTCCCCACATCAGTGGCAGGAACAGGCTGAGCATGTGAGGTGGGGGTGGAAGTGCATGTGGTAGGAGGGGATGGCCTAATCATTTTGGGGATGCGGTATTGGTGTGTGGGGGAACCAGGGACAGGATGTGGTGGGGCGACCTGTGGAGTGGTGGCCTGGGGGCTGCAGGAAGGAGAATGTGACTTTGACCCACGGGAATGGGGGGTTCTTGCTCTGGGGGGACTTGCGGCTGGGGGCCTCAGTGTCCGGGCGCTTGGGGGAAGGTGTCTGTGTGGCAGGGGAACTCCCCCCTGTGCATGGTGACTTCCTCTTCCCCTTTGCGTCTGAGCAGGTGGATCGGTGTGAAGAGGCCAAGATCACAGAGGAAGAGCTGCTTAGAAGGGGGGGTTGCAGGTGAGGCAGGGGAAGTGCTTTTGGAGGGAGAGGCATCTGAGGTCTGCGGAGTGCTCGTGGATGCCTGTTTGTGCATCTGTGACCCATCCCCTGTGTGTGTGCCATCAGTCCCTGGAGTGTGCGTGCCTGTGGATTTTGTTTTGGACTTGCGGGATTGTGTGCTCCCTGGGTCTGTTGTGGTGCATGCCGGTGCCGGTGTGTGTGTGCGTTGGTCAGGTAGGGTAGTGGGGACTGTGGGTGGTGCAGCGGTAGGAGGGGTGAGGGACTGTTGGAGGAGCGACACTGCTGCCGTCTGTGTGGAGCTCATGGACTGAATGGTCCGATGTAGGGCAGACAGGTTGGATGAGATGCCCTCCATGAAGTACACCAGTTGAGTTAACAGAGGGGTGTGGGAATGGAAGACACTCAGCATCACTGCCTGCCCTACATGGAGCTGCTTCAGGAAGTCCACAGACTCCACACTGAAGGCAGCAGGGGAGACAGAGGCAGGGGGTGCAGTGCCTGGACCAAAGGAGACATGTTCCCTAACACAGAGGGTGGAGATGGTGGTGGTGGCATGGACAGACTCACTAGGTGTTGTCTGGTGTCTGCTGACACCAACCTCCACAAGGGAGTCCTCACTGGAGATGCTGTGTTCCTCAGCAGAGGTGTTTGTAGCTGAGGTCTCCTCTGTTTGGCTCCCCTCACCCTCTGTGCCACTGGGTCCCTCCAACTCCTCTGAAGTTGACCCAGTCTGGCTCTGCGGCTCCTCTTGGTCCGTGGAGCTGTCTCCTCCAGTAGCTGTTGATGTATCTGCAATCAATCAGGATAAACAGATCCACATCAGTCACCTGTTTCACCTGACACATCACAGTCAGTATAGCAAATCACAGAGTACGGCTTTGCATCAAGTGTAAGATATTGCGAACAGTGGAGACATCATTTGGAAATGACACATGTCAGTCTGCAAGTCAACCATGCCCCTCAGATCCTGCCCCTGCATGGAACCATCTTCCTGGGACATGTTGTCTGCCACTTCTCATATGTGTGCACAAGCACCACATAGACATATTTGTGAACTGCAGGGCTCGTGATTTAAATCTGCCTGGACTAACACATACCATCTCCTGCCACTGACTCAGTACATGTGTCATGAGAAGGGATGGCAAAAATCATCGGCAGTAAAATGGATAGGCTTCACTCACAAGACACCATGATGTGCACATGTCTTGATGGTCAATGCCACAATAGAGTGCATGCTGTATAACTGACATCACTGCGGGATACACATCAGCAAGTGGGATACCATGTGTTAGACCTGGCACCTTGGCGTGGGTCTCCCTTCCATATTTGCTGTAGCCTCGTGTTTGTGCTGGTGTTAGGTGCTCAGTGCACTGTGCCACTGCTGTCCAGTGCCACAGTGCAAGTGCTCCCTATTGTAAATTGATGTATGAATTTGTGATTCCATGATTGGTTGATTTGCTTTACCTGTCAGACCCTAGTACAGTGCACCAGGACTGCCCAGGGCTTGTAAATCCAAATGCTGCTAGTGGGCTTGCAGCACTGGTTGTGCCACCCACAGAGGCAGCCTGTAAAAATGTGTCTAAGGTCTGCCATTGCAGAGCCTGTGTGCAGTCTGGTACTGCAATGCTGACTGGGCAAGTGCACCCACTTGCCAGTCCCTAAACCTTCCCTTTTCTTCATATCAGACACCCCTATTGTAGGCCCAAGGGCAGGATGCATTGTAAGGATAAGGTAGGACATGCCCTGGTGTGTGTGGCATGTTCTAATAGTGAATTACAGCCATTTTCGTTTTTCACTATTGCAAGGCAACCTGTTCTCCATAGGCCAGAATGGGCAGTTTGGTTATTACATTTTATAATCCTAACTGACTCAGGGAAGATGGTAGAAATTCGAATTTAGTATGCCTGAACTTAGAATGATAAAATACATCTTTTAGTGAAGTTGGTTTTAACATTCTGTGTTTGAAAATACCACTTTTAGAAAGTAGGTATTTTCTTGTCTAACCATTCAAACCTGCCTCTGCTAGGCTGTGTATTCCTTATCTGGAGTTTGAGTGACAGGGCTGGGGAATTCCAGGAGACAGGGTGAGGTGGCCCAGTGGGGAATAGAGAGATCTGCATTTAGATGGGTGGGAGGAGTAGCACATGGGACCTGAATAGGGCTGTGCCTTCCCTGCACAATGCTGGCTCCACCTCCTGTGGTGCGTCTGATGTCTCTGCCCTGCACTCTGAAAGGAAAGAAGGAGTCAGTAAACAAAGTGCTCCAGGACTGACCAGAACTGGTTTGGACTAGGCAAAGGCCTCTCTGCCTTCATAGAAAAAGAGAATCTTAGTATAAATATTGGGACCCAAACCCAAGGGGCCCGATTCACAGAACTAACTTAAGACAAAATCCGAAACGTACTACTATTTTGGTATTCACAGAAGGCACTTACTCATTTTGGTATTCACAGAAGGCACTTACTCATTTCGGTATTCACAGAAGTTAGGACTCCTAACTTTAGGACTCTTAAATGCCTTCTGTGAATACCGAAAGTCTTAAAGTTAGGATTTTTCTCAGTTTAGGAGTAGTAAAGTTAGGACTCCTAACTTTAGGACTCCTAAATGCCTTCTGTGAGTACCGAAAGTCTTAAAATTAGGATTTTTCTCAGTTTAGTAGTAGTAAAGTTAGGACTCCTAACTTCAGGACTCCTAAATGCCTTTTGTGAATGCCAAACGTCTTAAAGTTAGGATTTTTCTCAGTTTAGAAGTAGTAAAGTTAGGACTCCTAACTTTAGGACTCCTAAACTGAGAAAATCCTAACTTTAAGACTTTCGGTATTCACAGAAGGCATTTAGGAGTCCTAAAGTTAGGGCTCCTAACTTCTGTGAATACCGAAATGAGTAAGTGCCTTCTGTGAATACCAAAATGAGTAAGTGCCTTCTGTGAATACCAAAATGGTAGTAAGTTTAGGATTTTGCCTTAAGTTAGTTCTGTGAATGGGGTCCAAGAACTTTAGATCACTTTGGGAAAACAAGAAGAAACCTCTGCTGAGGAGAGGAACCAAGAAGAAACTGAGGAGAGACTATCCCTGCAACTGGGGGATTGGCCTGCAGTGGTTGCCTTACTGCCAAAGGGAGGAAAAAGGAACTGTGTGTGTACGTTTGCTCAACTTGTGAAGGATCTCCAAGGGCTTGGAAAAGAGCTTGCCTCCTGCTGAAGTCTCAGGGACAACAGACTTCCACCACCAGCTCCACAGAGTTCTTTTGGAAGTTCCTGCTGCTGTGTTGGGCCTTCTGAGGGACTGCGTGTCGCAAGGAGCTAGAAGCGCGACTCAAGAAGGAGTTGCGTGCCGCCGTCGGAGCTGTTGTCGTCGCATCGCATAAAGTGTGTCGCCGCTGCAGCTGTCGCATCGAGCGGATGCGTCTCGCATCATCGAAGAAGTGTCTCGCAACGCCGAAGAAGCGTGTCGCCATCTGTTATGTTATGTTATGTTAATAGCATTTATTACGCGCACAGCTGCCCCAGCTAAGGGGCGTCCTGGCGCGTGACAAGGTACAACACAACCAACACAAGACCACAGGAAAGCAACAGATTTAAAACAAGAAGGTTTTTAAGGATTTCCGGAATAACAAAAGATCATTAATTGTACGGAGCTGAAGCGGGAGCGAATTCCATAACGCTGCAGCCTTCGCCCGGAAAGAGCGCCCACCAGCTCGGCAAAGCCTGAACCTCGGGACTACTGCAAGCGCCTGCTCCGAAGATCTTAATGCACGGGTTGGTATATAACCGGAAATAAGATTGGAGAGAATCTGAGGAGCAGATCCTTTCAAGATTTTAAAAACCAAACATAAAACTTTAAAATGAATTCGCGACCTAATCGGCAGCCAATGGAGTGCTCGAAGAGTGCTGAAGGCCGAACAAGACCTAGGCAAGCCGACAATTGCTCTGGCAGCGGCATTTTGAACGCGTTGAAGCCGCACAATTTCTGCCTGATTGCTCCCTAACAGGAGCGAGCTGGCATAGTCCAGGCGAGATAAAACTGTTGCCTGTACTACCATCTGCCTGGTAGAGGGATCGAAAAATTAAGGACAGGTCTTAAGCCCCGAAGGACACCAAAGCAACACGCCGTGGTTTTCTTGGTGTGCCCCACAAAGCTGAGAGTAGAGTCCAGCCAAACTCCCAAGTTTCTCAACTCCATAGCTGGGGTTGGAGCCACACCAAGTTCCGGCGGCCACCATCTGTCACCCCAGAGGTCCCTACCCTTCCCGACGATCATGACCTCGGTCTTCTTTGCGTTCAGCTGGAGGCAGTTGGCCGTCATCCAACTAGCCACCGCCCTTAGTCCGTTCTGGAACTTGGGAGCATCCACATCGGTATCCCCACTGATGGTAACCGCCAGCTGAGTGTCGTCGGCATAAGAGACCATGTACATGCCCCATTGCTTGACGACATCAGCCAGCGGTCTCACATAGAGATTGAATAAAGTGGGACTCAGTGAGGAACCTTGCGGTACTCCCAAGTCTAGAGGATGGAATTTGGACTGATGGGGGGGTATGGCAACGCAGAAAGACCGGTCCACGAGAAAGGAACGGAACCACTGAAGGGCAAGCCCCGTAACGCCGATCTCTTCCAGGCGGTGCAGAAGGATACGGTGCGAGACCGTGCCGAAGGCGGCGCTCAGATCTAATAAAACTAGCGCCGCCGTCTGTCCCTGATCTAGCACCGATCTCAGCCATCGTAGCTGACGCATTGTACCACATCAAGAGAAGAGTCTCGCATCGAGGAAGAAGCGTGTAGCCATCGCAGCCATCGTAGCTGACGCATTGCACCGCATCAAGACAAGCGCCTCGCATCCACAGAGAAGCGTGCCGCCGTCGGAGCTGTTGTCGTCGCATCGCGTAAAGTGTGTCGCCGCTGCAAGCTGTCGCATTGAGCGGAAGCGTCTCGCAACGTCGGAGAAGAGTGTCGCCGCCAAGGCCGCTGTGGTGTCTATCTGTAGTGTTGTCACTTGATTACTGTATGTGTTCACAAATGCTTTACACACTGCCTCTCAGATAAGCCTGTATGCTTGTGCCAAGCTACCAAGGGGGTGAGCAGGGGTTAGTTTAGGAGTGTACCCATTTACCCTGACTAGAGGCGAGGGTCCCTATTTGTCACAAGTGATTACCTGTGCCAACTAGAGACCCCCGAGTCTAACATTGGTAGTCAGCGGTGAGGATTCTGGACTTGCATTTGTGACTCATGTACAGTGATTGGTGAACACTACTAGTGAGTGCAGACCAAAACGCGACCACATACTTGTTGGTAGATTTCTTTTTGGGACTTTCTATTTTTGAGTACTGCCAAGCTTAACCATGGTGGAGAAAGCAGAATCTGTGGTCTCTGTTGATAATGAGTGGGAGTGGGAAGAAGAGAAATTGGAAAGCTACACTGCCAGGCAGCTGAAATTCTTCTGCAAGAAATTCAATGTTTTCACTACTGGATGTAGAAATAAGGCAGAATTCTACAAGGCGCTGAGGGCCTGGGTAGAAGCAAGGAATGCCACTGATGATGATAACGCAGAGTAGCAGCTGGAAGGGCCAGTGGGTCCAAGAGAAAGGAGAACCCCTTCCCCTACCGGTAGCAGTGATTCTGTTAAGTGTCTATCTCCAGAGGAGTTGGCAGATAGAAAAGAGTGTAGGATGCACGAAATGGAGCTGACCAACCTCAAGTTAAGTGGGCAGTTAGAATTTGAATTGCAAAGTAGAAAGATAGCCCTAGAAGAGAAAAAAATGCAGTTTGAACATGAAAAGGTTTTGAGGGAGTTGGAGTTGAAGGCCAAGAGCTTAGAAATTGCTCCCTCTGGTGGCATCACACTGTCAATGCTTGTGGAATCTAGAGTGTACATCCCTAAAGATGTGGTGAAGGAATTTTTTTTAAATGATGATATTGGGCAGTGGTTCAAGGCCTATGAGGTAGCCATGTCTTCCCACCGGGTCCCTGAGAAGGATTGGGGAGCAGGGTTGTGGGGGCGGTTCCTTAGTGAGGGGCGGGACACACTACTAGACTTGCCTTCTGATGTCTATGATTCCTATCCCACATGAAAGATGCATTAATGTCTAGATATGGTTTAACTCCTGAGATGTACAGACAGAGGTTCAGGGGTTGCACAAAGATAGCAAACAGTACCTATGTTGAATATGTCACTTTTTTCTGCAGAGCATTGGATGGTTGGGTGAAGGGTAGCAAAGTTGATGATTTTCAGGGACTTCTTGATTTAATTGCATGGGAGCACTTGTCAAGTAACTGTTTTCCTGAGCTACGCCAGTACCTGATTGATAGTAGGCTGATTAATCCTATGAAGCGTGCTGAGGAGGCGGACCACTGGGTCAGTACCAGGGTCCACAAGGGTCATGTGGGAGACTCAGCCAAGAGTAGGCAGGGTCCCCAGCAGAAGAGTGGGGGGGGCAAGGGTAAACAGAGCGAGTTCCATAGGAGGCCCCAAAGTAATCCCCAATGGAACCAAGGGAAAGGTTCTCAGCCTCCCCCCCAGAAACATTCAGGGGCCCGACAGGTCCACCTGTTCAAAGAGGGCCCCCGAAATGCTATAAATGTGTAGAACTGGGTCATTTTGCCAATTATCCCAAGTGTCGCCTGTTTGGAAAACCAGCACCCCCTGGTGCAGCCCCCCGGCAGATGGCTAGTGTAGCCCTGGGTGAGGAGATGGGTGCCCAAGGTGGGTGGGGCCCCACAGAGATGTCCCTTGTCTCATTAGGAGACTGTGAGGTGGTCCCCAGGACCCAGTTGCCTGATAACACTAAAAAATACAGGCAGTGGGTGACCATCAATGGCCATAGAATGGAGGCTCTTAGAGATACTGGAGCCAGTGTGACAGCTGTCAAGTGTCACCTGTGTCTCAAGAGCAGGTTGTCCCTGGAGCATTCTACCCAGTTGTTGCCGCTGACAACACAGAGAGTCACTGCGAGGTGGCTCAGGTTCTCTTTGAGTGGGGGGGTCTCTGGTACTCTTCAGGTAGCCGTGAGGCCCACCATGCCTGTTGACTGTTTGTTAGGGAATGACTTGGAGAGCTCCCCTTGGGCGAAGGTGGAGCGGAGTGCTCATTTAGAAATGTTGGGTTTGCCTGACTGGGCGTGTGTGACCACCCGGTCCATGGCAGCGAGTAAAGGTGCTCAAGAGGACCTGGAGCCTGAGAGGGAGGCCCAGGTACCTGCCGTCAAGAGTAGAGGCAGGGGGTGCGGGAAACCGGCCCACGAAGTTCCCACGGTCCAGGAGGGAGCAGACCCTGAGGGGGATTCCCTGGAACCTACAGGGGAACAGGTAGCCGAACTGGGGGACCTGCCTGAGCTGACCCATTGGCAGCAAGAAGGAGGACCCTCCAGGGAGGAATTCTGCAAGGAGCAGAAAGAATGCCCTTCTCTTGTGGGTCTGCGGCAACAGGCTGCAGACCAGGCAGCAGGTGATCAGTCTGGGTCACATTGGATCTACTGGGAGAATGACCTCCTGTATACAGAGCCTAAGGTTGCTGAGCCTGGGTCAGCCCGTGTGCTGGTGGTATCCCAGCGCTTCAGAGCCTTCCTACTGGGGCTGGCTCATGATGTTCCATTGGCAGAACAAGACCTTTGAAAAGCTTGTCACCCATTTTTATTGGCCCCAAATGCACAGGAGTTCAGACACTCACTGCACGACATGTCTGACTTGCCAGGCAAGTGGAAAGAGTGGGAGGAAGCGTAAGGCCCCTCTCCAGCCATTCCCTGTAGTCAGCACCCCCTTTGAACGGGTGGGAATTGACATTGTGGGGCCACTGGACCCCAAGACAGCCATGGGCAACAGGTTCATCCTGGTCTTGGTGGACCATGCCACCCGGTACCCGGAAGCCATACCTCTGAGGACAGTGACGGCCCCCGTGGTGGGACGAGCACTGATGGGAATTTTCTCCAGAGTGGGATTCCCTCGCGAGGGAGTGTCCGACCGGGACACCAACTTCATTTCCAAGTATATGAAGTCCCTGTGGCAGGAGTGTGGTGTAACCTATAAGTTTACCACTCCTTACCACCCCCAAGGAAATGGGTTGGTTGAAAGATTCAACCGAACCCTAAAAGGCATGATTATGGGTCTTGAGGAACCCATGAGGCGTAAGTAGGATGTTCTCTTATCATGCTTACTCTTTGCTTACCGTGAGGTGCCACAGAAATCTCTAGGGTTCAGACCCTTTTGAACTTCTCTATGGACACCCAGTGAGAGGACCTCTAAGTTTGGTTAAAGAAGGCTGGGGACAATCTCCCAGGAAACCTCCCCAGGATGTATATAGCTACATGCTGGCCTTTAGGAACCAAATGCGGCGTTTCAGGCAACTCGCTGAGGCGAATCTGGAAGCCAGCCAGAAGGAGATGAAGCAGTGGTACGACCAGAATGCCACTCTGGTAGAGTGTGGGTCATGGCCCCAGTGGAGCCCTGCATGTTCCAGGATAAGTGGACCAGACCATTTGAGGTTATGGAGCGCAAAAGTCCAGTTACCTACTTGGTGGACTTGCGGTCTCCCAGGAACCCCTTGAGGGTCCTGCATGTCAACCGCCTGAAGCCCCACTTGGAGAGCTCCCAAGTGGGCATGCTCTTAGCGACAGATGGTGGAATGGAGGAGGAGACCGAGCCTCTTCCAGACCTCCTGTCGGCGACCTGCATATTCCTTGTAAAACTATGCCGGGAGGCCATCTGGTCCCGGTGCCTTGCCGGCTGCCAATGATCCTATTGCCTCCCGCACATCTTCTGCCGCAAATGGCCGATCGAAGTAACCTTTTTGGTGCGCATTGAACCATATAAGTTGTATCGTGTCAAAATAGTCAGACAGCTCCTCCTGTGGGTGGGCTGCCCGAGCCTTGTACAAGTCCCTGTAAAAGGTCCGAAAGGTATCCAGTATTTCCGGAGGTGTATACACGGTATCACCTCCCTCTGTCATCACTGAGGAGACGAAGGGAGAGGGTCGTTGTGAACGCAGCAGGAGGGCGAGCGTTCTGCCAGGGCGATCTCCCTCCCCATATCTGCGGGCCACAGCATACTTAGTCAGGAACTTAAGCTCCCTATCAGCTTCTGTCTGATATTCAGTTAGCGTGGTGCGAGTTTCCGCCAAGGTGGCAGTCGAGGGGTCAGAACAGTACTTCACCTCCAGAGAATGCAGGCGATCCTCCAATTTACCTAGCGCACCCCTGATAGTCTTTAGGACTTTGGCCTGTCCCGCAATGCAGTGGCCCCTGATCACCACCTTAAACGCGTCCCATAAGGTGCCCAACGATGACACGGAACCCGCATTGTGCTCAAAGTAGTCGAGTATGTGCTGATGGATATCCTAACGAAACACCTGATCTGATAGGGCCTGCGCAGGCAATCGCCACGTGAAGGGTGTAATGTATGGCTGGGGGACAGTCAGAGTCAGTGCAACAGGCGAGTGGTCTGAGAGGGTGCGCGCCTTGTGGGTGACTGCAGACACCCAGGAATGGACCTGTGGGGTCAAGAGCCAGAAGTCCAAGCGGGACCAGGCTCCTCTGTGCGGGGTGAAGCAGGTGCCTTCCCTAACCGCGGGATGTAATACGCGCCACAAGTCCTGTAGATTATAATCAGCCATTAGGCCGCGTATAAGATCTGCAGCTTGCGGGTGATGCGCGCGAGCAGCCCCTTCCCTATCTAGCTCCGGTGACAGCACGGCATTGAAATCTCCTCCCCACATGCACGCCCCTCCGCCCAGTGATTGTGCCAGGTGCCAGACGTGACGAAAAAACCCAGGGTCATCTGAGTTGGGGCCATATGTATTAACTAATGTGATCGGCATGTGAAATAGCTGCCCTAGCAGTATTATGTAGCGCCCCTCAGAATCCGCGTGTACCTTAAATGTCTTCCAGGGAAGGCCTTTACGGAGAAGAATAGCCACTCCCCGAGAGTAATTGGAGCAGCCGGAGGAGTGTATCTCGCCCCATCGAGCACATCTAAGTTTGTCCCCGGCGTTGCGAGTCAAATGCGTTTCCTGTAGGAAACATATGTCGATTTGGTGTCTTGTCAAATACGCATGGGTCAGGCGTATCTTGCGGTGATCGTTAAGACCACGGATATTCCATGTAAGGCAGCGCAGCGCGGTCAGGGAGGCTTATATGCGTGTGTCCTATGTAATGGCAAAGTCCCCAATGGCCCCCGTTCCAGGGCTCCCAGGGGGATCCCCCGCTTCACATTCCCCCGGTTCCACAACCCTAAAAATTCGGCCCGTGGCAAGGCCGCATCATCATTTAGTGGTGTAGTAAAAAAAAGCAGTGTAATAAAACCAACCAACAACAACCACAACCCCCCTCCACCCACTCCAACCCCCCAATCAGGTTGAGATACCGTCCCCCCCCGCCACCCCACCCAACAGTAACTGTCCTGCAATAGTATCTCGGGAATCATCCCACAGGGGCGTGGGGTCACCGGCTAACTCCCCCGTCTAAAATCGACAGGGTGGCCGAACTGTTCTGCCTTCTACTCACGCAGGACATCAACTTACAGTTAGGGAGGCCCCGCATTTCTCCCCTTACAGTGTTCCACAAGGTATCAGCAAAGTTAACCGTGCCAAAGCTGACCATTCCCACAGCTCCGGGATAGGGCCAACGGTCCCACAGGCCCCAGGGACCCCGTAGGTGGTTACAGGTCGTGCACCCGACAGTCACGGTGTCCGGCGTCACAATGTGTTACTGTGCTGCGTTATTCAGTGTCACTTAACTGGCCCATCGGTGGAGAATCTTGCTTATCTTGCCGCTCTCGCTGCGACCGTTCCGCCTGTCTCGTAAATTTGAGCGCATCCACCGTCGCTGTGAAGACCATTGGCTTCCCTTTATGGTGTATCCGCAACTTGGCCGGGTACAGCATGGCATACTTAGTCCCCACCTTCTGGAAGATTTTTGTTGCCGGCACGAATTCTCGCCTCGCAGCCTGCACAGCCTGCGTAAAATCTGGAAACAAGGAGATGGCCATATTTTGGAAAGTGAGCTCACCTTTTTCCCATGCCAACCGTAGGATAGTATCCCTGTCTCGGTAATTTAGAACTCGGGCCAGGATCGGACGTGGCGGAGCTCCCGGCACAGGTCTCGGCCCCAGCGTGCGATGTGCACGCTCGATCAAGAACATGGCCGACAGATCCTCCCCAAACAGGTCTCGGAACATCCCCTCAACGAATTGTTCCATGTTGCCAATGTTTGTGGATTCCGCAATGCCAATAATTCGTACGTTGTTTCTGCGGGAGCGGGCTTCCAAATCTTCATTGCGCCCTCGTGTCACCTCCAGGACCCTGTCCATGCGAAGTAATTTCTCCTGGGTGTCCCCGTGGCCCTCTTCGCAGTCGGCTATCCGCGCCTCCACCGCAGCGAGACGCTCTTCGTGCTGGTCGACCTTATGTGATATGCCATCAAGCCGCTGGACCATGGAGTCGAGTTTGCCGTTGATTTCCTTGAGGCAGCCCTTAAGGTCGCGGAACATGCTCTTAACATCATCCTCCGGCGTTGAGTCCAACTGCGTTTTGGTGACCACAGTCTGCGACGCTGGCACCGCCTTGGCGCCGCGTGAAGCCTGCTTCTCAAAGTGGAGCTTCCGCTGCTTGGTGTCCGACTTCCCCATGGTGTCTCTGAGGGGCCAACACACTCCGGCACCAATTGAGGGAGGCAGCAGGCACACCGCTGGTCATAGGCCTCACCAAGCGCAGGGATCACGCAGGCCAGATGGTCACAGCACCAGGCGGCCCCACTCTCCGCCCATGCCCCGCGTAGAGCACCGCCAAACAGGCAAGGTCCAGCCAGCTCCCGGCGCACTCAGGTCGCGGGCCCGTGTCAATCAGGTACCAACGGCGGTCTCTCAGCGTTCGGGCAGCAGCCCTGAGGGCAACCCGGCCGGCCGCTCATGTCCTCCTCACCATCACCTCATCAACTCCCTCGCTGGCAGACCTGCGGAGTTTAGGGCATGGATTCCAAAGGCCACAAGGCGCTGCAGCCCCCGTCCCTCGCCGTCTCACGCCAGCAGTAGCACCGGTACCTGGCAGCAGCGCGGAGCCCGGCGACGCCGGCAGGGCCCAAGCAGCCCGCACATCAGCTCCGCAGACGGCACGCACCAGCCTCACAGCAAAGACCATCAGCCGTACAGCAGGGGCCCGCCGCCGTCACCTGGGTGTCAATCGCGGGGCGTCCCACGCTCCACCAGCGTCATCGACAGCCTCCCCGCGTCCGACGGGCCACGGCCCGCCACCAGGGCCTCGCGTAGCAGAGGACGCCGCTCAGCGCGGCGCCTCCCAGCCGCTGGATCAGCTCGTGTGTGTAGCTCCTGATCCCCGCTGCCGATGTCGACCGCAGCAGCACCGCCAGACTCCTCTTCGTCTGGGCACCTCCCACCGTATCTTCCTTGCGCCAATATCAAGGCAGAGACCGGATGGGCTGACAGATTAGTTGTCCGGCCGGCAGAGCCCCGTTACACGGCGGCCATCTTGCAGCTCGGCTCGGCCACGCCCCGCAACATTGTTGCACCCTTGACAGCGCTGACTTCCAGGAAGCAGCCAAAGAGAGTGATTTGGACTGACACCTGTCAGAAAGCTTTTGAAGCCCTGAAAACTGCTATGTGCACGGCGCGCGTGCTCCTGGCCCCCAACTTCTCCAAAGAGTTCATAGTGCAAACAGACACTTCAGAGCATGGGGGGCTGTTCTATCACAGATGAATGAGGAGGGCCTAGATCAACCCATAGCCTTCATCAGTAGGAGGTTACTGCCACGAGAACAGAGGTGGAGTGCTATTGAGCGTGAGGCATTTGCTGTGGTCTGGGCACTGAAGAAGCTGAGACCATACCTGTTTAGGACTCACTTCCGGGTTCAGACAGACCACAGGCCCCTCAGATGGTTGATGCTGATGAGGGGTGAGAATCCAAAGCTGTTGAGGTGGTCCATTTCCCTACAGGCAATGGATTTCACAGTGGAACATCTCCCTGGTACAGAACACGCCAATGCTGATGGTCTGTCCAGATTTTCCCGCCTTAGTGATGAGAACTCCTAGGAGGTAGGGTAGTTCTCCCCACATTTCAGCTGGAGGGGACATGTGTTAGACCTGGCACCTTGGCGTGGGTCTCCCTTCCATTTTTGCTGTTGCCTCATGTGTTTTTGCTGGTGTTAGGTGCTCAGGGCACTGAGCCACTGCTGTCCAGTGCCACAGTGCAAGTGCTCCCTATTGTAAATTGATGTATGAATTTGTGATTTCATGATTGGTTGATTTGGTTTACCTGTCAGACCCTAGTACAGTGCACCAGGAGTGCCCAGGGCTTGTAAATCCATATGCTGCTAGTGGGCTTGCAGCACTGGTTGTGCCACCCACAGAGGCAGCCTGTAAAAATGTGTCTAAGGTCTGCCATTGCAGAGCCTGCGTGCAGTCTCATACTGTCATGCTGACTGGGCAAGTGCACCCACTTGCCAGTCCCTAAACCTTCCCTTTTCTTCATATCAGACACCCCTATTGTAAGCCCAAGGGCAGGGTGCATTGTAAGGATAAGATAGGACATGACCTGGTGTGTGTTGCATGTTCTAATAGTGAATTACAGCCATTTTCGTTTTTCACTATTGCAAGGCTACCTGTTCTCCATAGGCCAGAATGGGCAGTTTGGTTATTACATTTTATAATCCTAACTGACTCAGGGAACATGGTAGAAATTTGAATTTAGTATGCCTGAACTCAGAATGATAACATACATCTTTTAGTGAAGTTGGTTTTAACATTCTGTGTTTGAAAATACCACTTTTAGAAAGTAGGTATTTTCTTGTCTAACCATTCAAACCTGCCTCTGCTAGGCTGTGTATTCCTTGTCTGGAGTTTGAGTGACAGGGCTGGGGAATTCCAGGAGACAGGGTGAGGTGGCCCAGTGGGGAATAGAGAGATCTGCATCTAGATCGGTGGGAGGAGTAGCACCTGGGACCTGAATAGGGCTGTGCCTTCCCTCCCCAATGCTGGCTCCACCTCCTGTGGTGCGTCTGATGTCTCTGCCCTGCACTCTGAAAGGAAAGAAGGAGTCAGGTAAACAAAGTGCACCAGGACTGACCAGAACTGGTTTGGACTAGGCAAAGGCCTCTCTGCCTTCAGAGAACAAAGAGAATCTTAGTATAAATATTGGGACCCAAACCCAAGAACTTTAGATCACTTTGGGAAAACAAGAAGAAACCTCTGATGAGGAGAGGAACCAAGAAGAAACTGAGGAGAGACTATCCCTGAAACTGGGGGATTGCCAAAGGGAGGAAAAAGGAACTGTGTGTATACTTTTGCTCAACTTGTGAAGGATCTCCTAGGGCTTGGAAAAGAGCTTGCCTCCTGCTGAAGTCTCAGGGACAACAGACTTCAACCACCAGCTCCCCAGAGTTCTTTTGGAAGTGTCTGCTGCTGTGTTGGGCCTTCTGAGGGACTGCATGTCGCAAGGAGCTGGAAGCGCGACTCAAGAAGGAGAAGCGTGCCGCCGTCAGAGCTGTTGTCATCGCATCGTGTAAAGTGTGTCGCCGCTGCAGCTGTCGCATCGAGTGGAAGTGTCTCGCATCATTGAAAAAGTGTCTCGCAACGCCGAAGAAGTGTGTCGCCATCGCAGCCATCGTAGCTGACGCATTGCACGGCATTAAGAGAAGAGTCTCGCATCGAGGAAGAAGCGTGTCGCCATCGTAGCTGACGCACTGCACCGCATCAAGAAAAGCACCTCGCATCCACAGAGAAGCATGCCACCGTCGGAGCTGTTGTCGTCACATCGCGTAAAGTGTGTCGCCGCTGCAAGCTGTCGCATCGAGCGGAAGCGTCTCGCAACATCGGAGAAGAGTGTTGCCGCCAAGGCCGCTGTTGTCGCATCGCGTAGAGTGGTGCCGCCACTGCAGCTGACGCATCGAATCGAGTCTTCTCGCAACATCGGAGAAGCGTGCCGCATCTGGAAGATCTTCACGTCTTTATTTCTTTGCACCAAAAATCTTCAACGCATCAACATCGTGCAACACTTTCGTTGCCCTGCGTGTCGCATCTAAGAGGTACATTGACTTAAAGTGTCGCATTTAAGAACTAAAGAGAACTAAGCTAAATTCTACCATCTTAAAGTAACAGTATTGTGGATTTTTGTCGTTTCATGGTCTTGTGGTAAATCTATATAAAGAATACTTATTTTTTATATAAACCTTGTGTGGTGTCCATCTGTAGTGTTGTCACTTGATTACTGTATGTGTTCACAAATGCTTTACACGCTGCCTCTGAGATAAGCCTGTCTGCTTGTGCCAAGCTACCAAGGGGGTGAGCAGGGGTTAGTTTAGGAGTGTACCCCTTTACCCTGACTAGAGGCGAGGGTCCCTATTTGTCACAAGTGCATACCTGTGCCAACTAGAGACCCCCAAGTCTAACACCATCCTACGGCCCAGTATGGCTAAGCAGCCAGCACTGGCTTCAGTCTCAGGGGTAGTGCATCCAAAATTATACACTCTGAACTGTGTCACAATCATTAACATGTATGAGAATTTAAGCCCTGCAGATGTCAAGTGCACAGGGACACCCAATTCTAACCACATCTTCAGGCATCTGATGATCACACGTAATAGAAATGCAACAGATGACTGACTGCAAGCACCAATCTGTAAGCATGATGACATCACAGCATGATGGCAATGAATTGAGACTGCCTGCACTGTGATGTACTATACATCATAATGCACCGTCAAGTGATTCAACACCGATGCATGAACCCATTCTGATGATCCATTTCCCATAACCCAGCTAGCTGCACAAACCAAAATGACCAACACCACAGGAGTCTAAGAGGCTAGGCCACCTCACAATGACACTGATGCAGACACCATATAGCACACTTCACAATGCACTAATGTTAGGCTGACACACAGGAGTAGAAGAACAGAGTGTACTTCATGTCCGGAGTAGGGATACCTGTCCAGGAACATGTGCAACATGGGATTACCCTGGACACCAGGCATGTGTCCATGCATGTGTGAAACACATGATATACATTTTTCTGAGGCCCATAAATTCTCGTTGCTGCAACATGGAGGTGTGTCAAATACCCCTGGCACATATGGTGTGCCAAAACATCAATTGGAACACATATCAATTGCACACACAGAGTACATGTCTTTTTTTCAGGCAATGTGCAGACACATGGAAATCATGTGCCTCACTTATGAAGACAAAACAATGCACCGGTCGCAGATGCTGTTCACAACGTTAAGTTTGTACAACAGCAGGGACACACAACCCAAGTTACACAAGTCACAGCCTGAAAGGGGCACACCTGTGTATCAGATGAGGATGGGACATGACGTAGTTTTGCCACATGACTCCTGTACAAGCAGACAGGAGATCTGTGGAAGTGTAACCAGGATGTGGGCGTGCAAAGAGCATGTGATACATTGGACACAGAGAATGCATACACTTACCCCCTCCTTCCTGCTGTCTGGCCTTTAACTGCCCATCCTGGTCCTGAAAGACCACCGCCAGAATCCCGAGCATGTGGGGGGTCAGTGTCCATCGTCCGCCCCTTCTGCGAGGAGGCGACAGCTTCAACTGGACTCTGGCAATCCTCCGGGTCCAGCCACGAAGGTCCTGTCAGCTCTTCTGGCAGTTGCAGATGCAGCGTCTGTGGACCCCCACAGCACGAACAGCCCGGGAAATGGTCAGCCAGATCGCCTGGTTCTGGTGGGCATCAACCTGTGAGGATGACAAGGGTAGAAAAAGTCCTTTACCACACAAGCCACATGTTTCTGCATCACAGGTAGTGCAGATATGGTGATTGACAGTTGTCCTGAGTTTTCAACAGGGAAACATTACCTGAGTATTACATCCGTGTGAAAAAGCACTTTTAATGCACAGTACCTGTCCACTACAGGGATCTACACATCATGGGGGTATGAACTACTCAGTGAGCATGCTAGACACTGTTGCACACAATTTCATTGGTGCCAGTCAGACAACATACACAATGAATAAGGGATGCGGAGTGCACACTCACCTGTTCCCCTGGTGTCCCATACAGCTTGCAGTACTGTGGAAGGAGGTTGTCTAGCAGGGCTTGTTCTCCTCCTCTGTGAAGTCTGTGGCCCTCTCCACAGTACGTGCCATTCTTGGAGCCAGAGGATGCAGAGACAGCAGCAGTGTTAGCAGAGATGTCGATCTGGAGCATGTAGTGCAGGCAAGTGAGCTCACAGGTGAACAGACAGACTTATATCTGTGCTGCAGAGGCAGATTCAGTCCCATGTGTCAAAAGCGATAGGTCCGACACGTTTGCATCCTATGAATCTGGCCACTCCATTGCATTGTACGTCTCGTAGACGCCTTCCGCAACATTTGAAATATTCAAAAGCATTGCAATGATGAGTCTGAAACATTGTTGCAGGCAGCCAACGGATTTTCAAGGAACCAAAACGTACCAGGCTCAAATCCGCGCCTGTTCCTATTGAAGAAATTGTGCAAGGCATGCGTGCAAGGCATGCGTGCGGCTCAGTCCACCCGCGTCAGTCCACATTGGTGACACTGTGCAAGGTGTGTGTGCAAGGCGTGCCTGCGGCTCGGTCCACCCGCGTCAGTCCATATTGGTAACATGGTGCAAGGCGTGCATGCAAGGCATGCGTGCGGCTCGGTCCACCTGCGTCAGTCCACATTGGTGACATTGTGCAAGGCGTGCGTGCGGATCGGTCCACCTGCGTCAGTCCACATTGGTGACATTGTGCAAGGGGAGCGTGTGGCTCGGTCCACCCGTGTCAGTCCACATTGGTGACATTGTGCAAGGTGTGCATGCGGCTCGGTCCACCCATGTCAGTCCACATTGGTGACATTGTGCAAGACGTGCGTGCGGATCGGTCCACCCATGTCAGTCCACATTGGTGACATTGTGCAAGGCGTGCATGTGGCTCGGTCCACCTGGATCAGTCCACATTGGTGACATTGTGCAAGGTGTGCGTGCAAGGCGTACATGCGGATTGGTCCACCCGTGTCAGTCCACATTGGTGACATTGTGCAAGGCATGCGTGCAAGGTGTGTGTGCGGTTTGGTCCACCCACATCAGTCCACATTGGTGACATTGTGCAAGGCGTGCGTGCAAGGCGTGCGTGCAGCTCGGTCCACCCGTGTCAGTCCACATTGGTGACATTGTGCAAGGCGTGTGTGCGGATCGGTCCACCCACGTCAGTCCACATTGGTGACATTGTGCTAGACGTGCGTGTGGATCGGTCCACCCGCGTCAGTCCACATTGGTGACATTGTGCAAGGCGTGCGTGCAAGGCGTGTGTTCGGCTCAGTCCACCCGCGTCAGTCCACATTGGTGACATTGTGCAAGGCGTGCGTGCGGATCGGTCCACCCGCATCAGTCCACATTGGTGACATTTTGCAAGGCGTGCGTGCGGCTCGGTCCACCCGCATCAGTCCACATTAGTGACATTGTGCAAGGGGTGCGTGCGGCTCGGTCCACCCGCGTCAGTCCACATTGGTGACATTGTGCAAGGCGTGCGTGCAAGGCATGTGTTCGGCTCAGTCCACCCGCGTCAGTCCACATTGGTGACATTGTGCAAGGCGTGCGTGCAAGGCGTGCGTGCGGATCGGTCCACCCGCATCAGTTCACATTGATGACATTGTGCAAGGCGTGCATGTAGCGCCCTCCCTAGGTGTTCAACACATCTTTTGCATTGGTCACCTGCGTCAGTCACCATATAAGTAACTGTTTAAGGCGTGAAACACACCATAGCTTACCATTGACCCATGGACACAGCAACAGTACACTCTGTGACACAGTAACTCAAAGTGCATGTCAGGCTGCATTACCTGTGTGTGTGTGTGGGTAGACATGTGAATTTGTATGTTTCACTTAGGGGCACCCACTCCCAGGCAGGGCAGGTTGTCATGGGGACAGATCCAATTGTTGGCTGGACACATAAACACTGTGTTTGACGACAGTACATTTCAGTGCATGAGGCATGTACACAGTTCCCGGTTTACATTGTGTATTTCATGTGACATACACGGAATGGTAGGTGCCTCACAGGGTGTCACAGTGCCACATATGCGATGTTCATCCACAGTATGTGTGCATTGCCATGCAGAGATGACTCAGATTTCATGTGCTCAATGTCAAATGTTCACAACATCCCAGTCTATTGTCAATGTGAGTGGGATGTTGCGTCTGTGTATCACAGACATCCATGTGTGAGCTAGCATGAAATCAGGGGGCACTTCATGTGTGTGTCATGTGCGCGTTGTGTTGTGCACATGGTACGCCACATCATGATGGTGTCCATGTTGCGACACAAGGTCCCTGTGTGTTTCTGTCAGGAACCTGTGCTGTGGGGTAGACATCTGTCCTCACTAGTCACTGTGGTGTGTGTCTGGTATGTGACACTCGTACTGATGTACTGTGACGGGGCACATTGATTGCTCACAACAGGGACCTTGTTGTGAGGCCCTGTAGAGCTGAGATGTCAGATAGTGGGCATGTATCTGATATGTGTGTCCATACCCAACAGCTTACACATCATGTTCTTGTGACCTGTAATGTGGTATCATGTGCTATTTGTCATGTACACTGGCACATAGTTAGGGGGAATGACAAACTGTCTTTGCTCTCCTATGTACTGCAGGAGACCAAATGTCCACAGACCATTCACAGACCTGGAGACCATGGTTGAAAGTGACTGCATGCGACAGTACCACTTCGCCAGGTCACTGATCGAAGAATTGGCAGAGCAGTTGGCTCCACATCTGCAACCTGGCCGGAAATAACCTACAGTGCTGACCCCCAAGGTGAAGGTGACGGCAGCCCTACACTTTTTTGCCACCGATACTTTCCAGCACACTGTTGCTACTGCTGGTGGGATGTCACAGACTATGTTCAGCCGTGTGCTTCGGGATGTGTTAGAGGCAATGTTGCATTTCCTGGACCAGTACATCCATTTCCCCAAAGCACAACAACTAGCTGACATCAAGGGGGACTTCTATGCCCTGGGCAGGATGCCACGTGTCATTGGCTCCATCGATGGGACACATGTGGCTTTGGTACCACCGCAGGCACATGAGCAGACGTACCGGAACAGGAAGCATTTCCACTCTATAAATGCTCTTGTGGTTTGTTTTGCCGACATGACCATTTCCCATGTGTGTGCAAGGTTCCCGGGCTTTCCCATCAGCCCAACCTTCCTTCATTTTGACTCAGCTTTCCTGTGAGGTGGTGTGACAGTGGTTGCAAAATGGGTGACAGTGTTTGTTGGTTATTTCTGGTCATGCTATGCACAATTGGTCTTTAGGTTTGTACATATTAGTACGTAGTTCCCTATTACTGTGGGATGGCAGGTATTGTGTTTGTTTAACTGATATACACATCACAGGATAGTTGCCTTTCCGTTGCTATGGCTTTGCTGGCGGTAATTTGTTTCACAGTTCCCTTGACAGTGCTATATGTGTGTTGCCACACAATGTTGAGTGAATTGGTTGTGTACTCACCAGACTGTAGTATTCCTGTTAATCCATGTATGCTCTCCGGTGGTAGGATGGACCGCACCTTCTCCTCCCAGGTCCAGAAGGGCGTTGGTTTGGCAGGAGGGCCACCGCCAGTCATCCTGCTCAGGGTGTGTTCCCTGTCGATGAGCTTCTTGACCCTCCTGCGAACATCATAATACCTGCTCTGTATGTCGTCCTTTGTGCGCACACAAGGTGCTTGTGCGTTGACCTAGTCGACAATCCTCTCCCACATCTTGGTTTTCTGTGACATGGGGTCTGTTGGACTAATGTGCCAAACAACTGTGGCTCTACCCTGAGTATTTCATCAATCATGACTTCCAACTCACTATCTGTGAACTTTGAATTCTTCTTGGGGGGGCATGGTGCTGGATGGTTGTGGGGATTGATGAGAGGGGTGTATGTGTGTGTGGTGGGTGTGAGTTTGTCAGCGACTATGTGATTTAGTTTTTAAGTGGTGCAAATGGTGTAGTTGTTGCGTGTTGTGTGAGTTGTGGTGTGTCTCTGCAATGTGGTGGTGGTATCTGCTGTCCTATGCCTGTAGTTTGCAAAGGATCATGGTAGGGCTTTCCTGCCATTATATAGGTGGAGTTGTGGGTGTGTCTTTGTTCTTCCGTTTTTTTATTTTTATTTATTGGGTTTGTCATGTGTTTTTTTGGCTTTTTTGTGACTTTTCCTTTGCTTTTGTTGTGCATGATGGAGACGTTTGTCGGATGCTGGATGTGGCTCGCGCGGGCTAACCCGAGTCTGTCACACTGACATTCTGCTGTCTTCGACGTTGTCGTACGCGTCGGACGCAGAGAGGTCTGTTATTTGCTAGTCACTATTTGCTGTGCGTCTCGGTTTTCATGTTCGTGCTCTGTGCGAGTCGGTCTCAATTCACACGTTTGGCATCGTACTGCGCGGCTCGTGCATCGCAGGTACGTTTCTGTCACGTCTATTCGTGGTGCGTGTCGGTCGGTAGGATTCCCGGTCATTATATGAGCAACTCACTGATTTTTGTACGGGTCGGCCGTTCGGCTCATGTTCCGTGCAAGTGGGTTGTAATTCACACGCGTTGCATCGTACTGCACGGGTCATACGGCGCCAGTCCGTGTCGGTCGGTCTCTGTCCCAGGTCCGTGTCGGTCAGTACGTTTTATGGCCAGAATCGGAATCGGACCCTAAATGTGAAAACAGTGCTTAGAAGTCACTAGCAGTTAAAAGATTACTTGAAGTTGCGAGAGACCGATACAAATCCAAAGTTCAGGCTGACTGTGATGAAGGGTAGGCCGGCTACTTGTATAGAGCAAAGCGTCATCGTCAAGCACATGATGGGTCTGAATTTTCCCTGCATTCGGGACCCTGCATCTGAGACGAACCTCACAGATGGTGTCAAAGATTCAGCTCTGCATTGTCATCGAGCCTCGCAGTCCAGTCTGCTTGTGACGAGGGCTTGGGTGATCGTCCTTTTGGTTCTGGTGGGGATCCATCTGTAGATCTTCCGAAGCATGCGGAGGGTGGTGAAGCAGGAGGAGGAGAGGGCATTGACTTGCTGGGTCATTGACAGTGATGAGTTCTGGATGAACCCCAGGTTGCGTGCGCGGTCAGTGGGTGTTGGCGCAACTTCCAGCGAGGCCGGCCACAGGTGGAGGGGGTGGAGCCGAGGATGAGGACCTCCGTCTTGTCCGAGTTCAGTTTCAGGTGACTGTTCCTCATCCATTCGGCAACGGCCTTCATTCCTTCGTGGAAGTTGGTTTTGGCGGTGGCAGGGTCCTTGGTGAGGGAGAGGATCAGCTGGGTGTCGTCGGCGTATGAAATGATGTCGAGGTCATGCAATCGGATGATGTTGGCGAGTGGTGTCATGTAGACGTTGAAAAGGGTCGGGCTGAGGGATGATCCTTGGGGTACGCTGCAGGTGATCTTGGTGGCTTCGGATCGGAATGGAGGGAGGCGGACTCTCTGGGTTCTGTCAGTGAGGAAGGAGGTGATCCAGTCCAGGGCTTTGTCACAGATCCCTGCGTTGTGGAGGCGTGTGCGTAGGGTGTGGTGGCAGACGGTGTCGAAGGCGGCCGAGAGGTCTAGGAGGATGAGGGCCGTAGTTTCACCGTTGTCCAGCAGGGTCCTGATGTTGTCGGTGGTGGCGATGAGGGCGGTTTCAGTGCTGTGGTTGCTGCGGAATCCGGATTGGGACGAGTCCAGGGTGTGGTTGTCTTCAAGGAAGCGGGTCAGTTGTCTGTTGACGATCTTCTCTATGACTCACCGGGAACGGGAGCAGGGAGATGGGCTATAAGTTCTTGAGGTCTTTTGGATACGCCTTGGGTTTCTTGAGTAGGGCGTTGATCTTGGCGTGTTTCTAGCTCTCCGGGAAGGTGGCAATCTTGAAGGAGCGGTTGAAGATCTTCCGGAGTTGGGGTGCGATGATGGAGCTTGCTTTGTTGAAGATGTGGTGAGGGCAGGTGTCTGACGGTGAGCGGAGTGGATGGTGTCCATGGTTTTGATGGTGTCTTCGTCACTGACGTGGTTCCAGGAGGCCAGTGTGACTGGGGGACGGTGAGTCTGAGGAGTCAGCGGCTGTCGGGGGGGGACTGAGTGTTGAAGCCAGATATGCATTCGGAGACACAGAATAGTAAAAGTAAGAAAATGCCAACTTTCTAATAGTGGCATTTACAGACTTACAATTTAAAATCTGACTTCACCATAAGTTTTTATTTAAAATTGTAAGTCCACAGACACCACATTCCAATTGTTATCAACTCGCAATTGGAGATAACACTTAAAAGGTTTTTAAGGCAATCCCAATGTTAACCTAAGGGAGAGATAGGCCTTGCAGTGGTGAAAAACTAATTTAAGAGTATTTCACTACCAGGACATGTAAAACTTAAAAGTACATCTCCCACTTTTTAAATACACTACGCCCTGCTTATGGGGCTTCCTAGGGCCTACCTTAGGGGTAACTTATATGTAATAAAAGGGATGCTTTGGGCCTAGTAAGTAGGTTAACTTGCCTGGTCGAAATGGCAGTTTAAAACTGCACACACAGAATAGCAGGCCTGAGTCATGTTTAACGGGTAACTGAGTGGGTGCCACAGTCAGTGCTGCAGGCCCACTAGTAGCATTTATTTTATATCCTCTGGGCACATATATTTCACTTTACTAGGGACTTACTTATAAAGGGCAAAGGCTGGTGGAGTACAAGAGATCTGGATTAAATTACCCAGGAGAGGCAAGCAAAAATGCAAGTTTTACGAGGCTACGATGGTAACAATTCCTCTCTTGAAAACACTAGGTGGGAAACAACTCAAGAGCATTCAACTGACAGTCAAGAGTCATCTCAGTTTGATAATGCAAATGATTTGTTACTTACACAAAGGCAACCTGTTACAAACATTGCTCCTAAACGATCTAATGATTGCATTACGTCCCGTAATTCTAGAGCTGTACGCAATACTACTATGCCTTCTAAATTTAAGGATTCTTGTATATCTTACAAAATGAAATAATAGATGTAGAGATGTAAATATTGCATTGTTATGCTTATTTTCAATATTTTTATTTGAGATTTGTTATGCTCATTATTTAGCTTTTCTTTTTCAAAAAGAGCAAGGTATTGTAGCATAAGATATTGCAGTAATGTATGGAGTGCGCGGTACCTTTAAGAAATTGTTATGAGCGAATGAGCTCCTGTGTTGCGGAGCGAGCTCACTTGTCAAAAGTAAATGCATTCTAATTGCTATGTTTCCTTTTAAGTTACTGCTTTATGGCCCGCGCTACTGCCCCCCATCGGTTACTCAGTCTTCATTGAACATCTGATGCATGTGGACAGGCTGCATGTGGGCTCCTTATTTATTACCTTGTACTTCACAACAAAATGTTGTACTTATCTCAGCTTCGTTTCTAAAGTCTCTACCCTTTTGGTTTGTTGTTTTCGGAGTATGGGCTAGTGGTTCTGTTCTCTCTGCTTTAACAACAGCTATAGATGCTGATGCAGTTATGCACCATTTATGGCATATGGGAGGATGTGAAGATCTTTGGTATTATTTCATGGTATAGAAGCTTTGTAGGATCTGCAACAGTTAATTTTCAAGCATGGTGTTATGATTGTGAAGAAGGAATGGAATGTCTGCATTTTGTGAGGATTGTTATGTCTTGCATGCTGTTATTTTCTGTTTTAGACAATGTTTCTTTGCATTTCAGGAGTTGGATTTCAGCTTTTGATCTTGGTATTCTAGTCTTTGTGTGTTTTTCTTTTTTTGACTTTATTAGGGGGTTCAGTTTAAGTGATTTCTTGGAGGGTATTGCTGTGTTGTTGTGCTTTAAAAATATCGAATTGCACAAACAACGTGTAAAAAATATTGTGAGTCAGGAATATCGACAGAAAAATTCTCGTGGTCAAGAATATCGATTTTAGGAAAGTAATATTTTACTTTTTTGGGTAGCTGTTGTGCCTTACAAGTTCAAAAAATAAATAAATAAATAAAAGTGTTTAATATCGTTTGCAAAAATATCGTTGTTAAAAATATCGATTTTTTTCTTAATGTTATTTATTTTAGTATATATTTTATGTGTGTGTGATGCTTGTTTTTTTGTACAAGAATTGTTTTTATTTTTATTAGATGTGTTAAAATGTTAGTAGTTATTATTTTTTTTATTTGAAATTTGCGTTTTTAGTTCCGTTGTGGTTTTATAGGGGGAATAGGGTGGGAAGTAATTTAATTATATAAAATGTATTGATTATTTTTAGTAGTTATTATTATTTTTATTTGAAGTTTGTGTTTTTATTTCTGTAGCAGGTTGTGGGTTTATAGGGGAATAGTGTGAGAAGTAATTTAATTATATCTAATTTCTTGAATAATTTTTATTTATTATTATTTGTTTAATTGAGATGTCATAGTGTTAAATGTGTAAAATAATGTATTATTAATTATTTATAATTCGTTGTTAATTATTTTAATTAATTAATCAGTAATTAATGATGGTAATTGTGTAATTAATTTTAAGGTGTGTGTTGTGGTGTTTATAGGTGTAAATGGTGGGAAGGATGGGAAATTATTCATTTTTTAATGATGAATTATTAATTCATTGTTAATTACTTTAAATTAATTAATTAGTAATTAATTATGGTATTTGTGTAATTAATTGTAGGTGTGTGTTGTGGATATTATAGTGTTAAAGAATGTATACTCAATGAATGTTTATTATTTTTTTATTAATATTATTTTTTGAATTAATTATTAATTAAGTTAATTATGGAAATACATTTAAATAGAAATGTTGAAGTCTTTTTTTATTGGTGTGGTGTTATAGGGTAGAAAATAAAATAAATACATTTATGTTTTAAAAAAAAAAAATATTATTTTAAATAAATATTGTTTATAATGCATTTATTAATTTATTTTTTATAATATGTGTACCTTTTTGTTATATGTAACTAATATTATAAATTGTGTTCTTTCTAAATGTTTAATATATTCAATTGTATGTGTTTAAAATATTGTTTATTTATACTTAAGATTAGTTAATTGTTTTCAATTATTTAAATGTTATTAGTATTTTTGTTTCTTTGCAATCCAAAACTTTCATTACTGTTGCACTCACTGGGTTGGGAATAGTAATTTTTACACTTCCACTATCCAGCACTTTTCCTACTGTTGTACTCATTGGAGTGGGAATAGTAATTTTTACCTCTCTGCTATCCAGCACTTCCCCTACTGATGCACTCATTGGAGTGGGAATAGTAGTTATCACCCCTCAGCTACCCAGCACTTTCCCTACTTTTGCACTCACTGGAGTGGAAATAGTAATTTTTACCCCTCCGCTATCCAATAATTTCCCTACTGTTGCACTCACTGGAGTGGGAATAGTAATTTTACCCCTCCGCTATCCAATACTTTCCCTACTGTTGCACTCACTGGAGAGGGAATAGTAATTTTTACCCCTCCGCTATCCAGCACTATCCCTACTGTAGCACTCACTGGAGTGGGAAAAATAATTTGACCTCACCCTATCCAGTACTTTCCCTACTGTTGCACTCACTGGAGTGAGAATAGTAATTTGTACCCTTCCACTAGTCAACACTTTCCCTACTGTTGCACTCTTTATAGTGGGAATAGTAATTTTTACCCCTTCGCTATCCAGCACTTTCCCTATTGTTGCAATCACTAGAGTGAGAATAGTAATGTTTACCCCTCTGCTATCTAACACTTTCCCTACTGTTGCACTCTTTGGAGTGGGAATAGTAATTTTTGCCCCTCCGCTATCCAACACTTTCCCTGCTGTTGCACTCACTAGAGTGGGAATAGTAATATTTTACCCCTCCGCTATCCAGTACTTTCCCTACTGTTACACTCACTGGAGTGGGAATAGTAATTTTTACGCCTCCACTATCCAAAACTTTCCCTACTGTTGCACTCACTAGCATGGAAATAGTAATTTTACCCCTCCGCTATCCAATATTGTCCCTACTGTTGCACTCACTGGAGTTGGAATAGTACATTTTGTTCTTCACCTATCCAACATTTACCCTCCTTTTGCACTCACTAGAGTGGGAATAGTAAATGTTACCCCTTCGCTATCCAACACGTTCCCTACTGTTGCACTCTTTGGCAGGGGAATTGTAATTTTTACCCTCCCCCTGCTATCCAACACTTTCCCTACTTTTGCACTCCCTGGAGTTGGAATAGTAAATTTAAATATTTTGCTATCTAACATTCTCCCTACTGTTGTATTTATTGTATTGCGAAATGTACCTTTTAATTTTTTTAAATAGTTTAATGTTTTAATTAATTATAGAATGTTTATTTAATTGTTGATATATGTATCTATTTTATTTTTAATCATTTAAAAGTTTAAAATTAAATAAAGATAATAGTTAATAAATTATTTTAAAGTAAATATATGTATATGTATAAATTATTATGTTTGTCTGCTTATATTTTTCTAAATTAAGTTTATTTTTATATTAGTTAAAGAGTATATTAAATTTAACTTTTTTTGTTAAAGTTAATCTGAATATTTTATATATTTAATATATATTATTTATAATTTAAATCGATATTTTTTACATCTATATTGTTAACTTCGATATTTTAGATTTGATATTGTTTGATATTGTTTAAGTATAGGGAGTCGATATTTTTGCATTCTATATTTTTGGGATATTTTTTACATCAATGTTTTTAGCATCGATATTCTATCAGTGAACCTTTTGGTTTGATTAGCAGTTTTCTGACATATGTATATTTCACATTCTATATGGTTAGGCTCACTTTGGGGTTTATTAGCATCACAGTCTGGTGGCTCTATATAAGTGGGGTGATTTTATGAAGGGTTCTTAGAGGGATACATGTGTGACAATGTTAAACTTGTTGAAGTTTGGTTTGATTCTTAAGTTGGGTTGTGACTCAAGTGTCAGCTGTTCTCTTCTGACTGTAGTAATATTAGCGCATCGAGGGATTATGAGACTGAATATGAAGCTGCCAGAGGAAGTGCAGGTCATTTGGGTAAATGTTGCCGAATATGAAGAGAAGTCTAGATTGTCATATTCCTTGAAGGTTTTTACATTAAAGTATTTGTACTACTTTGAGTAGATAGACGCTCTCAGTCTGTACGAAGGACCTTTGTTTGGATGTCGGCAGAAGGTACTTTAATACTGAATCTTTGAAGAGGTTTGTTAGTGTTCCACCTGTGTGTAGTCTGTTTTAGTCATGGGAGTGCAGTGCAATGGGTAACAACATGAGAGATCCTGCTTGGTCATCAAAGGAGGTCTCATTGAGAAACTATTGAGGGTGGCGCTCACAATGGGAAGAGTGACGGAGTAACCCATGCCTGTGATACAAGTCTGTCTTCACTGTTCAAGAACAATCTCCTAAGGAACCAAACAGAGGGGTACAATGTTCATTCAGACCTAGTGATTCTGCCACTTCCTGGGTGGCTGTTTGTTGTAGCAGTGCTGTTTATTCTGTTGATCTACGGTTGCTGTATTTATTCTGCCTTGAGAGTCTAATGACTTATCATAGAAACAGAGCAACTCTAACATCAGGAAACAAACCTCGCTATTGAAACAGTGGAGCCTGGCCCCACAATGTCTGACAGCCAGAAATATGCTTTCAACTACTAGGAAAACAAGACTGGCCTATTTCATTTTAACGTTACATGCCTTGCTTCGCTAACTCCTATGACGCTTAACTAATTAGTGTGTAGTAAATGAGCTTCAGTATACCATGAACTTCTAACTAGGACCTCCAACAATGGAGACAAACTAAAATTGTTTGTTTTGCGTGACATACCAAAAGACATTTAAACTTCAAAGATGTACCTCCAGTAAAACCTGTGCAGTCAGCTCTTCATTCTAGCAAGAACGCAAAACCACAGCATAAAAAATGACTGCAGGGCGGTATGAGATGGCACGAGGCCAGCAGCATTAATAATTCACCAGTGTCTGGACCTGATGCTCTTTCAAGTGGTTCAGTGTACATCCGGGTGCTCTTTCCTTCCATCCCCCACCTACCTTGGGCGCACCATGGCATCCCTCAGATATTTCCCACCATTTCCTTACAGCATCTAAGTGGTGTAAAATTCCAAGGCTCTTTTTATCGATTTCAAATTGTCTATATTTATCACATCCACGTGGGAAGAATGTGACCCTGTGTGAGCTACATCAGGATTCAAACCTGTAAATGTCGGGCTGCACCCACATTTCTATCGCACCTATTCACACTTGTCTAAACAGCAGGAGGAAAAATGTCACACACAAATAACACATGAGCTGTTTACTGGATGTTGGGGCATATTTACAAGCCCCGCGCCACTGAAGCCTCACTTTTTTTGACGCTCCGGTGCACTCTATGCTAGCCTATATTTACAACACTGCGCTAAACCTTTTAGGGTGGCTTAACACAGCCTTGTAAATATGGCCCTCTGCAATGCAGTTTTCTTTGGCAAAAGGGTGTGCAATGGGTGTTGCTGTGGGCATTTCCAGCAACACCTACGGCTTTTGACACTGTTTTCAAAAGGAGGCGTTAGAGTGGCGCAACGAGGAGAAATACTCTCCTCGCTGTTTTCTCTTTCTATGTGTGCTGCATTCTACAGCACACACAGGAGGAGCAAAATGCCAATTCATCATTGTTGTTCTTGTGTAGGAAGGTCCTGCACAATCATCACTGCAATGTAGGCACCATGTGCATGGGTGCCTGCGTTAGCGTCAGGCAGCTTTTTCAGCACTGGCACAGGCGTGAGCACAGGGATGCGCAGTATTCTTGTTAATACCCTGCATTTTGAAAATGACGCAGCTCGGTGCAGCAGAATTGCTTGCAGCACCACCCTGCACCATTGTCATGTGAATATGCCCCGTTATTTATACCTGATATTGTGTAAAAATGTGGAATGACCGGTTGAAATTACTTTTCAGCATATCTTGCATGTGTTATTACATATACTGCGCAATTTTGCACATGCCATTATCGCCAGAGAGGACCTGGAGTAAAGTGTCCTCACAAATACCGCAGGGAGTGCTATTTGTACCCATATTCTTCTAGGATCTGAGGCTAGATGTATGAAACATTTTTGCACTCGCAAATGGCCCAATTCACAGAATCAGTCCGTTAGCGAATGCAAAAATGACTTTTCTGATGTACAAAGTGCGATTTGGTAACCTGTTATTTGGGTTTGCACATTGGTATTTGGAAGGGGTATGCTTTGGGATGTCCCTTCCAAATAACGATTTGCATTGGTATGTACAAATGATTTGCAACCGAAATGCGATTGGAAAATATTCGCACTTTACAGCCAACCTGAGTTAAAGTTGGTGGTAATCCATTCCCACATTTGGGAATGGTTGAATAAATATTTTTAAGAGCAGGCAGTATTTCCAGGGACCACTGCCTACTCTTAAATAATTAAATTCAACTTTTCTTGGTTTTTTTCGCATCTCATGTTTCTTTAAGAAAAACGGGCTGTATTTAAAAAACGATTTTGCTTATTCAAAAGCAATCACAGACATGGTGATCTGCTGCTGATGGCAGCGAATTGTAGTGGGTCACAAATTGCAACCTACCTCTTTAATATTCATGGGGTAGACCTATTTGTGACCCACTACAAATCGCCATTGAGAGAATAGGGGCTAAATAGTCCCTTTGTACATTGGTAATAGTGATTACCAAATAGTGATTTGCAAAAAAACGCTATTTGGTAATGAACTATCTGAAGGACAATCGGGAGGACTGATTGAACACTATTGTGGAGGTTTGATACCACTCATTCTTCCTTTCCTTGGAAGTTTATGAAGAAAGCACTCCTTATCTGCATGATGTCTCTTCATTTAGAGTAGGGCTGGGCTCGAACCATCATGGCCACATCAGGTAATGTTTTTGGAAAGATTAGGAATATGCTATAATTCCACATGAAATTCTTTTTATGCAAATTACCCATATATATATATATATATATATATATATATATATATATATATATATATATATATATATATATATTAATGCTCTCCGACTCGCACACTTCAGTAAAAGTCCAGCACTCGGGGGGTAGTTTCGCAGGTGTCTTTATTCAGCAACACAAAAGAAATGTGTCTTTTGTGTGGCTGAATAAAGACACCTGCGAAACTACCCCCGAGTGCTGGACTTTTACTGAAGTGTGCGAGTCGGAGAGCATTCATTTTCACGTGGAGCACTGCCACGAGGAGAACCCGCCTCCGAGTGCCTTGATCTCGGTGCAACTTGGGAGCTGGATATATATATATATATATATATATATATATATATATAGAACCAAAGTCCTGAACTCCCCAGTAAGACAAAGGGAGCTGCAAACAGGTAAGGACCTCTTCACCACGCACAATGCTGACGTCCAACAGTAAAAACAGCAAACGATTCCAAATTTTTCAATTCTGACTTTTTATTTCATTGTCAGACAAGTGTCCGCCTCAGACGCGTTTCGATCGCCTCCGCGATCTTGATCACCTGACGCGCTGGTGCCGGACCATACAATTTAAAATAGGGTTCACCCAATCACAATGCTCAGTGTTAATGAACATAATAGAAATACTGCAACTTAGAGTGTGTTTACTTAAAAAGGTGCCGACAATCAATCGGAAACAAAAGTAGCCGGGTTGATGGAAGAAAATTGATACATAAAATGCAACAAACCAGCAAAACAATTCATAACAAATGAAATACATGGCTAGTGCCCCTGAATGCTAGAATGTTAATTGTCAAATCCTAACCACGGCTCGCATGTTTGGAAAGAAACGACAGCATGATTTCCTTTTTTATCCATAAATAGCACACTCTCAATGACTAAAGTTAAAGGAGAAGAAAAATAAATAAATAAAAATTACGAAGCATGAATAGGGATGAAGAAAATTAATGAATACTAGAAAGAAGAAAAATAAATAAAGATAAAGAAACTAGAGCAAGAAGCATTGGAATGAATATTCATACTGTAGAAGACTGCCAGTTACAGAAAAACCGCTCAATTGAAATTGTTACTGTTGTTGGAATATCCACATACAAAGTAAAGATAAACAGCCACAAAGGAAACACATTTACAGAAAGTTATGCAAATCCTCACTCGTATTCATCCCGTTTGGCATCTTGGTATCTAATAAAAGGATGAAGGAGGATTCTAACTGGCGTAATTGTTTCTCTCTGTTGCCCCCCCGAATTGAAGGTGGTACCGCCCCAATCACAAAGTAAGACAAGTCACTGACCTTATTGGCATGAATGGCCTTAAAATGTCATGCAACAGGATATGTGGGGTCCGAGTTTACAATCGCACGAAGATGTTGTAAGATGCGGTTGAAAACCGGTAGTTTGGTACTCCCCACATATCTTAAGTGACAGGTACATTCTAACACGTAAACCGCAAAATCAGTGAGGCACGTGAAATGTTGTTTTATTTGTACCGGAACATTGCTAAATGCAGTGCAATATTCAGAAACATTAATTCCGAATTTGCACGCACGGCATGAAGCACATTTGAAAAAGCCAAAGCGTGTTAGCCACGTGATCTTTTCAGTGACTTCAGGATTGGATTTAACCAACGCATCCCTCATTGAGGGAGCTCTCCTGAAAGTAATGTCCGGTAGATTTGGCAGTAGAAATTTCAGAGTTAAATCGGTTAAAACAATAGGCCAGTGTTTGTAAATAATGTGTCGCAAGCTTTTGTGTTGTTTACAAAAAGTGGTAATGAGTCTGATGGGTTGAATGATCTCGGTATCCACCTCCAAACTTGGACAAATAATTTGTGGCTGTCCGGCACTAAGACAGATTTCCCGAGACCAAAGATTGGCTTTGTCAAGGGCTTTTTTAAGATTGTCTGGTTTATACCCACGGGCAAGGAACCGATTGGTGGCCTCCTGTTGGCATTTTTCTAAATCACATTGACGGCTACAAATGCGACGTAAACGAAGATACTCCCCGTAGGGAATGCTACGTATGAGATGTGGAGGGTGTGCACTGCTGGCATGTAAGATGGAGTTGCCAGCAGTGGATTTCCTGTGCAGTTTGGTCTCTATGTGTTGGTCCATAATGAACACTTCCACATCAAGGAACTCCACTCTTTCAGTGCTAATAGTAGCCGTGAATTGTAAATTCATTGAGTTGTTGTTAATAGAAGCCACAAATGAGGAGGCCTCCTCTTTGGAACCTTCCCAGACGATAAAAATATCGTCTATGTATCTGCCGTAATACCGGATGTGTGCATCCCATATGTCTTTATGGTTGGTCCTGAGGACATGTTCCTCCCACCACCCAACCAAAAGGCAGGCATAGGTTGGAGAGAAACATGCCCCCATAGCCACACCCCTCAGCTGTTTGTATAGAGCTTTATTAAACAAAAATAGGTTGTTATTGAGACAGAGCTCAATCATTTGAAGAAGCATGGTATTGTGGTCTTTGAAGTTAATGGAACGGGAATCTAGAAAATGTTTGACAGCATTTAACCCCTGTGAATGTAAGATACTGGTGTAAAGGGAAGCTATGTCAAGTGTAATTAGTACAAAGGTAGATTGCCAGCTAATCGCCTTGATTTTAGTTAAAAAATCCCCCGTGTCCTTGATGAAGGACGGCAGAGCGGTCATATGGGGTTGAAGAAAGTAATCTACATATTTAGACATAGCTTCCAAAAGATTATTCCGTGCTGAAATAATAGGTCTACCTGGTACCGGATGAGTACCCTTGTGGACCTTAGGAATAAAGTAAAGGGTAGCTGTAGTTGGAAAATCATTTTTAAGAAACAGATATTCATTCTTTGACAAGAGTCCCATTCTTTTCCATTGGGCTAATAGGGAGGACACAGATTTCTTAATCTCACCCAAATGATCCCGACCTACTTTGCTGTAACAATTAGTGTCGGACAGATGGCGTTGTGCCTCTTGTAAGTACTCTTCTTTGGGCCAGAGAACTATGTTACCGCCTGTTAGAACCGGCGGTCTCTAGTTGGCAGAGGTATACACTTCTGACAAATAGGGACCAACCAACTCTAGTCAGGGAAAGGGGATTACACACTCAGATAACCCCTGCTACCCCCTTGGTAGCTTGGCAGAGCAGACAGGCTTATCTCAGAGGCAGTGTGTTAAGCATTTATGACCACATACAGTAATAAAGTGAATACACTACAGATGGACACGACACAGAAGTTATTATAAAAATAGTATTTTTATATAAGGCTTAGCACAAGACCAAATAACGACAAAAATATACCACAGTCTTAATAAATACTCTTTGGAAGGAAAAATAATAGTTCAAGTAAGGTTTCTTCTTGGCAAATAGTTCTTTAGCAAAGTATTCTTCTGAGCACAGTTCTTTGGCAACAATGTAACCCCCACAGGAGTCACACGACGTCGAGTCTACAAGATTCCCAAGGTTCGGCGTCGACCGCGAGGAGCGCTACGTCGAGCCTGGAGTCGCAACAGACCCCACAAGTACAGTACCTTGAGAAACGAAGAAAACGATGATCCACGGCGTCGAGATCGGCGTCGAGGTCGTGCCTCGGAGTCGGGTCAATCCGCAGCGGCGTCGAGGGATGTCGGGCCGGAGCAGCGCTCCCAGCGTCGAGAAGGGCGTCGAGTCGATGCGATCAGCAGCGGCGTCGGGACGGGGTCGCTTGGAGGTAGAGCCGATACTCACTCCTCACTGGCGTAGATACCGGCGTCGAGACGGGGTCACTTGGAGCCGGGGCCGATACCCACTGCTCACTGGCGTTGCTGCTGGCGTCGAGACTGCAGATTTTCCCTGGTGTACTGGAAACAACACTTTCCAGCAATTCAGCAATTCAGTAGATGGTGAAGTCCTTTGGCCCTGTGACTTCAACAGGAGACTGGCACTCTTCCAGTCCTTGGAGATTTCCTAGCAAGTGTTCAGAGAGTACACACCAAGTTCCTCTCTCCTTGTTCCTTGGCAAAAATAAAGAAGCAGCTTTCAGGTTCCTCCACAGCAAAACAGCACTCTGGCAGAAAGGGGAGGCAAGTCCTTAGATCAGCAGGCTTCTTGTCCTTGGTACAGGTTTCCTTGTCAGAAGTGATCTGAGTTCTTGGTTCAGGGGTCCTTCTCTTATACCCCGTTTTCCCTTTGTTCCCTTTGTCCAAGCAGGGAGATTCCCACCATCTCAGGTTTGTTGTGGGTGTTGCCAGGCAGAGGCACCTGGCCTATTCACTGGGCAGGGCAGAGACCTCAGCCGCCCAGCAGGAGGCGGAGCCAGTATTGTCACCGGCAGGAGCAGGGCTATCAGTCGCCCAGCAGGAGGCGGAGCCAGTATTGTGTCAGGCAGGGCAGGCTACTCTTCCCTCACTCTACGTGTAAACGCCCCATTCACCCCACACTGACTCACCCAGACCTCTGGAGCCACCCAGCCCCTGACACACACACCAAACCAGCAGAGACCGGTAGATAGTTGGACAAGAAAATAGCCACTTTCTAAAAGTGTTATTTTCAAACATAGAATTTAAAAACCATCCATCCTAAAGGGTGTGTTATTAAATTCTGAGTTCAGGGATACTAAACTCGACATGCTACCATGCTCCCTGAGTCAGATAGATTATAATGGAGTTAATAATCAGTCTGCTCAGTCTGGCCTATTGGAGGCAGGTAGCCCTTCAATAGTGAAAAACGAAAATGGCTGTAATTCACTATTAGGTCATGCCACACACATCAGGGCATGACCTACCTTTTACCAACAATGCACCCTGCCCTAGGGCCTACCATAGAGGTGTCTGAAATGTGGCAAAGTGAAGGTTTAGAGACTGGTAAGTGTGTTTCCTTACCAAGTCGACATGGCAGTCAGGGACTGCACGCAGGCGCCGCGGTGGCAGGCCTGAGACACATTTTGCACGCTGCTTCTGTGGGTGGCACCACCAGTGCTGCAAGCCCACCAGCAGCAGTTAACTTACACGCCCTTGGCACACGCAGTGCACTAGACTAGGGTCTGAACAGTAAGTCAACCAAGCCAATTATGGTAACACCAATCAATGTAACAATTTAACATAGGGAGCACTTGCACTGTGGCACTGATCAGCAGTGGCACAGTGCCCAAAGCAATAATCCAGCAAAAACATCGTAAACAGAGGAGGCAAACAGAAAAAAATGGAGGAGAGACTCATGCCAATGATGCCAGGTCTAACACGTGTCCCCTCCAGCTGAAATGTGGGGAGAACTACCCTTCACCCAGGGAGTCCTCATCACTAAGGCGGAAAAATCTGGACAGACCATCAGCATTGGCGTGATCTGTACCAGGGCGGTGTTCCACCGTAAAGTCCATCCCCTGTAGGGAAATGGACCACCTCAACAGCTTTGGGTTCTCACCCCTCATCTGCATTAACCATCTGAGGGGCCTGTGGTCTGTCTGAACCCGGAAGTGAGTCCCAAACAGGTAGGGTCTTAGCTTCTTCAGCGCCCAGACCACAGCAAATGCCTCACGCTCTATCGCACTCCACCTTTGTTCCCTGGGAAGTAACCTCCGGCTGATGAAGGCTACAGGTAAGTCTCGGCCCTCCTCATTCATCTGTGCTAGAACAGCCCCCACACCATGCTCTGAAGCGTCTGTCTGGACAATGAATTCTTTTGAAAAGTCGGGTGCCTGGAGGACCGGTGCTGTACACATTGCAGTTTTCAGGGTGTCAAAGGCGTTCTGACAGGCGTCAGTCCAGATCACAAGTCTCGGCTGCTTCCTGGAAGTCAGCGAGGTCAAGGGGTGCACAATGTTGCCATACCCCTTGACAAACCTCCTGTAGTAACCCGTGAGACCCAAGAAGGCTCTCACCTGAGTCTGGGTTTTGGGCGGTTCCCAAGCCAGGATGGTATCTATCTTGGGTTGCAGGGGGGCCACCTTGCCGCTCCCTACTTGGTGCCCCAAGTACACCACTGAACCCTGCCCAATCTGGCACTTACTAGCCTTGATTGTGAGGCCTGCTCTGCGCAGGGCCAACAACACTTCCTGGAGGTGGCGCAAGTGTTCCTCCCAGCTGGCGCTGAACACTGCTATATCGTCCAGGTAGGCGGCGCTGAAATCTTCCAGCCCGGCCAGTACCTGGTTAACCAACCTCTGGAATGTGGCAGGGGCATTCTTCATCCCAAAGGGCATCACACGGAACTGGTAGTGCCCATCTGGTGTGGAGAATGCAGACCTCTCTTTTGCCCCATCAGTCAAGGCGATCTGCCAGTACCCAGACGTTAGATCAAACGTACTAAGGTACCGGGCAGCCCCCAACCGATCGATGAGCTCATCAGCTCTGGGGACGGGGTGCGCGTCAGTCTTGGTGACCGAATTGAGTCCTCGGTAATCCACACAGAACCGAAGTTCTGGTGAAGCACCGGGCGCTGCAGCCTTTGGGACCAAGACCACTGGGCTGGCCCAAGGACTGCTAGAGGACTCAACCACCCCTAAGGCAAACATCTTGGAGACCTCCTCCTTGATATATGCTCTGACCTTTTCAGTCACCCTGTAGGCCTTGTGCCTCACAGGAGTGCTGTCCCCAGTGTCCACATCATGGACACACCACTGAGTGACACCAGGGATTAAGGAGAACAGATCAGGGAATTGTACCAACAGATGGCGACAATCTTGCTGCTGCTCAGGGGTCAGTGTGTCAGAGAGGACAACACCATCCACTGACCCATCTTTTTCTTTTGCACACAGGAGGTCAGGAAGAGGCTCACTCTCCTCCTCCATCCCAGCATCTGTGGCAAGGAGCATGCCCACTTCGGACCTTTCTAAGTGGGGCTTTAACCGGTTGACATGCAGGACCCTTAAGGGGTTCCTGGGAGACTTCAAGTCCACCAAGTAGGTGACATCGCTCTTTTTCTCCACAACCTCAAATGGTCCAGTCCACCTGTCCTTGAGCGCACAAGGTTCCACAGGGGCCATGACCCAAACTTTCTGACCAGGTTGAAGCTCAACCAGAGTGGCATTCTGATCGTACCACCGCTTCATCTCTTCCTGGCTGGCCTCCAGATTTGCCTGAGCAAGATCTCTGAAGCGCCGAGTCTGGTTCCGAAAGGCCAGCATGTAACTATATACATCCTGGGGAGGTTTCCTGGGAGATTGCTCCCAGCCTTCTTTGACCAGACTCAAAGGTCCTCTTACCGGGTGACCATACAAGAGCTCAAAGGGGCTGAACCCTAGAGACTTTTGTGGCACCTCACGGTAAGCAAACAGCAGGCATGACAAGAGGACGTCCCATTTACGCCTCATTGGTTCTTCAAGACCCATGATCATGCCTTTTAGGGTCCGGTTGAATCTCTCAACCAGCCCATTACCTTGAGGGTGGTAAGGAGTGGTAAACTTGTAGGTTACCCCACACTCCTTCCACAGAGACTTCATATAATTCGAAATGAAGTTGGTGCCCCGGTCTGACACCACCTCTCTGGGGAACCCCATGCGGGAGAAAACACCCATCAGTGCCCGTCCCACCACGGGGGCCGTCACTGTTCGGAGAGGGATGGCTTCCGGGTACCGGGTGGCATGGTCCACCAAGACCAGGATAAACCTGTTGCCCATGGCTGTCTTGGGGTCCAGTGGCCCCACAATGTCAATTCCCACTCGCTCAAAGGGGGTACTGACGACGGGAAAAGGTTGGAGGGGAGCCTTCTGCTTCCGCCCACTTTTCCCACTTGCCTGGCAAGTCTGACAGGTCCTACAATGGATATCTGAATCCTTTCTCATCTGGGGCCAATAAAAATGGGTGACAAGCCTGTCATAGGTCTTGTCCTGCCCCAGATGTCCAGCTAACGGAACGTCATGAGCCAACCCCAGTAGGAAGGCTCTGAAGCGCTGGGGTACCACCAGCACACGGGCTGACCCAGGTTCAGCAGCCTTAGGCTCGCTATACAGGAGATCGTTCTCCCAGTAGACCCAATGTGATCCTGACTGATCACCTGTCGTTTGGGCTGAGGCCTGCTGCCTCATACCCACAAGAGAAGGGCACACTTTCTGTTCAGCACAAAATTCCTCCCTGGAGGGACCACCATCCTGCTGCCAATGGGTCAGCTCGGGCAGGTCTCCCAGTTCGGCCACTTGTTCTCCTGTCGGTTCCAGGGCATCCCCCTCAGGGTCTGCTCCCTCCTGGACCGCGGGAACGATGGGGGACGGTTTCCCGCGCCCCCTGCCTCTTCTCTTCACGGTTGGGACCTGGGCCATACTTTCAGGCTCCAGGGCCCCATCAACACCCTTACTGACTGACATGGACCGGGTGGTCACACACACCCACTCAGGCAGACCCAACATTTCCAGATGCGATTTCCTCTCCACCTTAGCCCAAGGGGAGTCCTCCAAATCATTGCCCAAGAGACAATCAACAGGCATGGCGGGCCTCACAGCAACCTGAAGAGTACCTGAGACCCCCCCCCACTCAAAGGGAACTTGAGCTACCTCACACTGACTCTGTGAGTTGTCAGCAGCTACAACGGGGTAGAATGCATGAGGGACCACCTGCTCTCTGGACACCAAGTGACACTTGACAGCTGTCACACTCGCTCCGGTGTCTCTGAGAGCTTCCACCCTATGGCCATTAATGGTCACCCACTGCCTATATTTCTTAGTGTTACTAGGCAGAGGGGTTGGAGGGACCATTTCCACGTCTCCTAAAGAGACCAGGGACATTTCTGCGGGACCCCACCCACCGGGGGCACCCATCTCATCCCCTCCCAGGGCTACACTTGCTACCTGACGAGGGGGTGCACGCGGCGGTGCATTCGAATCCTTCATGGGACACTGGGGATCATAATAACGGTGTCCCACCTGCTTACAGGCATAGCAGGTCATGGGGCCCCTGTGAACAGGTTTACCTGTCGGGGCCTCTGGCTTCTTTACAGGGGGAGGCTGGGAACCCTTCCCTTGGTTCCCTTGGGGACTACTTTGGGGCCCTTTCTGAAACTCCCTCTGTTTACCCCTGTCCCCCCCACTCTTCTGCTGGGGACCCTGCCCACCTTTGGCTGAGTCTCCCACTGGACCCTTGTGGACCCTGGTACTGACCCAGCGGTCCGCCTCCTCAGCAAGTTTTCTAGGGTTAGATAGCTTGCTATCAACAAGGTGCTGGCGTAGCTCTGGAAAACAGTTATTAGACAAGTGCTCCCAAGCAAACAAATCATAAAGAGCATCATAACTATCAACCTTGCTACCCTTTATCCAACCATCTATGGTTCTGCAGAAAAAAGACACATATTCAACCCACGTAGTACCAGGCAACTTCTTACATTCTCTAAAGGTTTGTCTGTACTTTTCTGGAGTTAAGCCATATCTCAGCATTAAAGCATCTTTCATATGAGTATAAGACATCCTATCCTCAGCAGGAAGGCTCAACAAGGTATCTCTCCCCTCGTTTGTAAAGCGGCTCCACAACCCCGTTCCCCAATCCTTCTCAGGGACCCGGTGGGCCAACAATGCTAACTCATACGCTTTAAACCATTGGCTAATATCTTCATTCTTACTGTAATCCTTGATCACATCTTTAGGAAAATAAAACCTACTTTCTGCAGGCACAGATGGAGTGCTGCCACCAGAGGGATTCAACTCTAAACTCTTAGTTTTAAGCTCCATCTCCCTCACCATCTTCTCACGTTCAAACGCTAATTTCTCTCTCTCAAAATCTAATCTTTTGCTCTCCATTTCAGCTTCTCTCTTGCTTCTTGCATTCTCTAATTCCAACTGCCCTCCTAATTTAAGTTTTGCCATTTCCAACTTGTACCCCCTCTCCTTCTCCCTGTCTTCTAATTCTTCGGGGGAAAGGCTCCTAGAGGACGCACTACTGCCTGGAGATGACACTGGCCCACCTGTGGGCTCTTCCTCTTCCTCTTCTTCTTCCTCTTCCGGTACCACCACCGGATCAGAGGGATTTCTGGCCTCTAACCAGGCCTTCAGCGCTTTGAGGAAGTCGTCTTTCCTTGTGAGACCTGTGGTAGGAACTTTAAACTGCTTGCAAAATCCTTTTAGATCCTTTAGCACGTAGGAATCTATCTTCTCCTTATCAAATTCCCCCACAGCAATCTCCACAGGTGTAGCAGCTCTGGCATTCTCCATGGTCAAAACTGGCAGTGTTTAGAAAAATCAGATCCAGGAAAGCGGAGAACAAAAATAGGATATCCTACCAAAACAGATTGTGGCTGCGTTATGGTCTGCTTTCACTATGTAGCGTACACTAATCACTGCACATGAGTCATAAATGCAAAGTTCAAATCCTCACCGCTGACCACCAATGTTAGAACCGGCGGTCTCTAGTTGGCAGAGGTATACACTTCTGACAAATAGGGACCAACCAACTCTAGTCAGGGAAAGGGGATTACACACTCAGATAACCCCTGCTACCCCCTTGGTAGCTTGGCAGAGCAGACAGGCTTATCTCAGAGGCAGTGTGTTAAGCATTTATGACCACATACAGTAATAAAGTGAATACACTACAGATGGACACGACACAGAAGTTATTATAAAAATAGTATTTTTATATAAGGCTTAGCACAAGACCAAATAACGACAAAAATATACCACAGTCTTAATAAATACTCTTTGGAAGGAAAAATAATAGTTCAAGTAAGGTTTCTTCTTGGCAAATAGTTCTTTAGCAAAGTATTCTTCTGAGCACAGTTCTTTGGCAACAATGTAACCCCCACAGGAGTCACACGACGTCGAGTCTACAAGATTCCCAAGGTTCGGCGTCGACCGCGAGGAGCGCTACGTCGAGCCTGGAGTCGCAACAGACCCCACAAGTACAGTACCTTGAGAAACGAAGAAAACGATGATCCACGGCGTCGAGATCGGCGTCGAGGTCGTGCCTCGGAGTCGGGTCAATCCGCAGCGGCGTCGAGGGATGTCGGGCCGGAGCAGCGCTCCCAGCGTCGAGAAGGGCGTCGAGTCGATGCGATCAGCAGCGGCGTCGGGACGGGGTCGCTTGGAGGTAGAGCCGATACTCACTCCTCACTGGCGTAGATACCGGCGTCGAGACGGGGTCACTTGGAGCCGGGGCCGATACCCACTGCTCACTGGCGTTGCTGCTGGCGTCGAGACTGCAGATTTTCCCTGGTGTACTGGAAACAACACTTTCCAGCAATTCAGCAATTCAGTAGATGGTGAAGTCCTTTGGCCCTGTGACTTCAACAGGAGACTGGCACTCTTCCAGTCCTTGGAGATTTCCTAGCAAGTGTTCAGAGAGTACACACCAAGTTCCTCTCTCCTTGTTCCTTGGCAAAAATAAAGAAGCAGCTTTCAGGTTCCTCCACAGCAAAACAGCACTCTGGCAGAAAGGGGAGGCAAGTCCTTAGATCAGCAGGCTTCTTGTCCTTGGTACAGGTTTCCTTGTCAGAAGTGATCTGAGTTCTTGGTTCAGGGGTCCTTCTCTTATACCCCGTTTTCCCTTTGTTCCCTTTGTCCAAGCAGGGAGATTCCCACCATCTCAGGTTTGTTGTGGGTGTTGCCAGGCAGAGGCACCTGGCCTATTCACTGGGCAGGGCAGAGTCCTCAGCCGCCCAGCAGGAGGCGGAGCCAGTATTGTCACCGGCAGGAGCAGGGCTATCAGTCGCCCAGCAGGAGGCGGAGCCAGTATTGTGTCAGGCAGGGCAGGCTACTCTTCCCTCACTCTACGTGTAAACGCCCCATTCACCCCACACTGACTCACCCAGACCTCTGGAGCCACCCAGCCCCTGACACACACACCAAACCAGCAGAGACCGGTAGATAGTTGGACAAGAAAATAGCCACTTTCTAAAAGTGTTATTTTCAAACATAGAATTTAAAAACCATCCATCCTAAAGGGTGTGTTATTAAATTCTGAGTTCAGGGATACTAAACTCGACATGCTACCATGCTCCCTGAGTCAGATAGATTATAATGGAGTTAATAATCAGTCTGCTCAGTCTGGCCTATTGGAGGCAGGTAGCCCTTCAATAGTGAAAAACGAAAATGGCTGTAATTCACTATTAGGTCATGCCACACACATCAGGGCATGACCTACCTTTTACCAACAATGCACCCTGCCCTAGGGCCTACCATAGAGGTGTCTGAAATGTGGCAAAGTGAAGGTTTAGAGACTGGTAAGTGTGTTTCCTTACCAAGTCGACATGGCAGTCAGGGACTGCACGCAGGCGCCGCGGTGGCAGGCCTGAGACACATTTTGCACGCTGCTTCTGTGGGTGGCACCACCAGTGCTGCAAGCCCACCAGCAGCAGTTAACTTACACGCCCTTGGCACACGCAGTGCACTAGACTAGGGTCTGAACAGTAAGTCAACCAAGCCAATTATGGTAACACCAATCAATGTAACAATTTAACATAGGGAGCACTTGCACTGTGGCACTGATCAGCAGTGGCACAGTGCCCAAAGCAATAATCCAGCAAAAACATCGTAAACAGAGGAGGCAAACAGAAAAAAATGGAGGAGAGACTCATGCCAATGATGCCAGGTCTAACACCGCCCTTATCAGCACCCATCACCACAATTTGACCATTCCCACGAATTTTCTTGATCAGTGCCCAATAATTTCTCATTTTTGCATTTATTTGTTTACACTTGGAGAAAGTGGATAGATTCAAACTTTTAAGGTCACTGATTACCATGTCACTGAACACATCAACAGAGTCCTTGGGCATGATTGGATAAAAACTTGAAGGAGGACGGAATGGACTGGCAGCCGCCAATCCTGTGTTAATTCCTTCCACTTGTTCCGGTACAATGCCAGATACAGTAAGATCCGAACTCTCCTTAGCCAAGGATTGCATAATTTGAAGTGTCTCAGAGTCCCGAACTTGCAGTGGATCCAACAGCAAGTCAGAAGTGGTGGCCGTGTTGATGGATTTATTCAATTGGAAGAATTTTTTGAGTTTAATTTTTCGGATGAACTTGTAAACATCTATGCGAGACTGTTTATAGGAAAAGTTAGACTCCGGACAGAATGATAGCCCCAATTTTAGCAGTTGTTGCTCAGCATTTGTTAACATAATGTCCGTCAAGTTGATAATTGTGTTATCTGATGGGTCTAGCGTTTCCATCTCCGTCCTCCTCTGCCCCTGTTTGATGGTTTTGAGGCGACATTTGCGCCTCTCTCTCCGCCGTTTGCTGCGGTTGTTTGGCTTTGAGGATTTCTGGGGCGGAGGGTTGCTCGCCTGTCCATAGTTAAAAAATTAAGCTCCTCCCCCAAAGTGTGTCTGATGGCCACTGTACTAGATGTGACCCCTGTACTGGGACCTTCATCCGAGTCTCCACTGGTCAGAGAGTTGACATCAGAGTCCCCTGGAGTATTGGAGTCGTCATTGGTAACTGGATCACGATTCCCTTGGACTTGCTCCGTAAGGGCTTTCCTTTTTACATTGTCGAATTTGCGGGAAAACGTGAAAACCCTTCCCGCCAGATAGTCATCACGATCCCTGGCGAACTTGAAGGCTTTGCGGGTTTTGATAGTCTCTTCATACTGTTTCAGTTTGTTGGCTATCAAGACTCTGCCTTTAGCAATAGCATCCCTCTGATCATGAGCATCAAGAATTTGATTTAATTCAGTAATCTCTTTAAGAATCCTCTCTCTGTCAATTACAGCGTACTTGATCAGGATGTGAACCATGTTCATAGAGGCTTGGAGATTGTTTGTGGCCCATTCAGAGAGCATCTCAGGGTGCGGGTTTTCATAAGATGGTGCGATCATGACTCGCAACCCCCGTGGCACCCTGCCAACATCACGATACTTCTCAAGGGACTTACTCTCCCACCATTTGGATAGCTCGGTTTTCTGAAGTTTCTCCAATTTTCTCAGTAAACTCCTTACATCGTTTGTATTACCCTCATGGGTTAGCGATTCACTTGTAACATTGGCAGTCGGTAAATCAACAAATAACGCTTCTGCTGCAGCCTCCCGGTCACGCAGCGTGTCCTGGGCTGACATTGGAAACTAGCAAGCTTCAAGTGCGTTAGATAAATGGAACCGCTTCTTTGCTGGTTGAGGACGAAGAATTCAAATTTAAAGCAACGGCAAGGATCTCCCAACCCGTTAAATGACCTCTTTGAAGACAGTGTCCCACTCCTTACCGGCGACTGAAGAGAGCCGTCCGGGGTCCGCCGACTCCAGAGAAACAAACTTCCTCGCCTGGCTTACGGAGATATGCTGCAACACTGTAGCGAGGCACGGGGGGCGTGGCCAGATTACTCCTTCCGAGTCACGTAGAATCACAGATGTGATGTCCGGCCAAACACGAACACGCCACTTAAAAGGGAGAGGGTCCAGAAATCCGGAGTTCAGCCGATATCCGGAAGAAATTGTATAGAACCAAAGTCCTGAACTCCCCAGTAAGACAAAGGGAGCTGCAAACAGGTAAGGACCTCTTCACCACGCACAATGCTGACGTCCAACAGTAAAAACAGCAAACGATTCCAAATTTTTCAATTCTGACTTTTTATTTCATTGTCAGACAAGTGTCCGCCTCAGACGCGTTTCGATCGCCTCCGCGATCTTGATCACCTGACGCGCTGGTGCCGGACCATACAATTTAAAATAGGGTTCACCCAATCACAATGCTCAGTGTTAATGAACATAATAGAAATACTGCAACTTAGAGTGTGTTTACTTAAAAAGGTGCCGACAATCAATCGGAAACAAAAGTAGCCGGGTTGATGGAAGAAAATTGATACATAAAATGCAACAAACCAGCAAAACAATTCATAACAAATGAAATACGTGCTAGACGTATATATATATATATACGTCTTGTGGGTGTAACTACATCTACGTACATATCGGAATTAATTTAGTAGGATCCTAGACAGTGGCGGCTCCTCCATTGGGGCGTTTGGGCGCCGCCTCACTGCTTTCTCGCAGTGCGAGAAGGCAGAAACATAAATGGTAATAACTACCATTTATGTTTCTGCTTCTCGCACTACGAGAAAGCAGAAGTGCCTGGTTGGGGGTGGGCGGTCCTGCTCGAAGGCAGGGGGGGAGTGGCCTGCCCACTGTTGTGCATACTGACTGTTTGGTCGGCCCTGGGGCTGACCAAACAGTCAGTATGCGCAACAGTGGGCAAGCCACTCCCCCCTGCCCTCGAGCAGGACCGCCCACTCTCCCATTTTCTCTATGTAGGATGCTGCATGCAGCAGCCTACATATACAAAATGGCCCGGGTGGGGCGCTCTCAGAGTCGCCTCACCAGTTGTGATTGGAGGAGGGAAGGGAGGGAGGCTGCCTTACCTGATGACGCGAGGAGAGCTGCAGCTGGCGGGCCGGAATTTGAAAACCCAGGAGTCAGGACCGGACGTCGGGAACCATCCAGAAGATGGCGCGGGACGGTAAGTTTTATTTTATATTTTTTTTCCCATTTAAACCCCTTCCGCCTCATCCCCCCGCGCAGCGCGATGACCCAATTTCAAATTACACCACACCCCACCCGCCCGTAATGCTGGCCGCGACTGATCGTCAGGCCACGATTAAAAGTGTCGATATCTTTATTTTGTTAGATTAATGTTTTCTGCTGTATCCTATTGCGTCGATTCTATAACATTCCAGATTTATGTTTAAAAATGTATTTTATATCTCTTTCTGATATTCTGTTTTCAGATCTTTCGTTGATATATCTCTCACTGTGCCGTTTTGTTCTCCTCGTCAGTAAGCCGAATGCTCTCACCTCTTATTTATTTATTTATTTATTAGTTGCATTCACTGCCTCCAGAAGCTGGACGTGTTACACGTCAGACGTGATAAAAACGTGTCCTTCCTCTCAAACGTGTGTATTACGGTGTGACAACCGATGCTTTGCATCTACAACAAACTTCTCCAAGTATTGAAACAAGGCTCCCTGGCAGGCCTTGAATGCGAGTCCTTCTTCCGTTTCATGGCTGCTTCTAGGCGGTGCACAGCAATATAGCATTCAGGACAGGCATTTACGCCCTACCACTTTTAAATGGCACCAGCCGCCCCTGATCCTAGATGTAAGGCAAAGGTGCAAAGGCGAGTAGAGAGGAATATTACATAGGAGGCAAGAGGCGATGTAAGCAGGAAAGTGGGATCAAATGAAGGGTCCATCCTTCAAAAGGTTACAAAGAGATGAGATCTGCTTGTAGAGGAGGGCCGTCATTTCCTATCTGAAGAGCGGGAAGGAAGGTGATTACAGCATCTGGGTGGGTGGGAGTTACATATTCTAGGAGCATTTTTCTCTCGGTCCTGATGAGACTCGAGCCTGGAGTGTTAAATAGTCCCCCAGAGATCTCAATCTCCCTTGCTACAAATGGTGAAGTTCTCGGGTTTGCCACTTTGTACGTGTGTCCTGATAACCTATTTCTTTTTTTAGGTCTCGCCTGACCCAGCGCATGCGCTGGTCTGGCGAGACATTTTGTGAGGGCTCCAAAAAGTGCTACCAGGCCAGCCTAGAGCTACAGTGCATGTGCGCGGGTGCGCGCGCCGCGCTTTACCGGGATTACTTTCACTTTCGCGGCCGCACGGCCGCTTTGATGTTCTCCGTGAGGCTTCAATAGGTTGCAGCAGTTAAAACAAGCATTGGCATAGCCAATAGGTCTCGCTTTTGGGACCTTATAAGTGTTTAGTTATGCAACTGTTGCATGGTTAAACACTTCTAAGGTCCCAAAGGCGAGACCTATTGGCTATGCCAATGCTTGTTTAAAACTTTTTGTTATTTTGACAAACCTTGACCTACATGAATGACACTCTTTTGTTAGAAGAAATTGACTATATTGTTAGATGTTGAAGTTTTTAGGGTTAAAAAGTTCCTTCCATCTACACAGACAGATAAAGGGGCCTGAAGATAATACGTGCCTCGATAATGTTACTGGAAATACATCTAAGGTGAAGATGTGAATAGCCGTGACTTGACTTGTTGTAGCAAGAAAGCTGTTCTCTGTGTGCTAAGACATGCATCTTGCAACGAAATTTTGTAAAAATATGTACAAAACATCGACCGCAAAGGATGGAAGTAGACCTAAATAGGCAACATTTGCACATTTAAAACTGTAAGCGGATCTCAGGGGATCAACTTGGGCCTGTCGCAATTTCCTGCAATATACAAGCTTCCTCATGGACGCCCTGATGAGCGCCAAGCACAGGCGAGTTCTACGAAGAATCAAACCTAGCCACAGCATAGGGCACCATGACCAGAGGGCACCAGAATGACCTTGAAAGCATCACATGCAGCCCCATTACTTGGGAAGGGTGATGGTAAAATTACATTTTCCTGACGGTGGAAAATATCATTGCACAAGCATGGCTCTCTGCATACCCAGTCAGAGCAGTGGTCTCACCCACCACTCTTTCATGAGATGAAGGACCCAAACTCCAAGGAACCCCTTGGGGTCTTGAGGATGCCCAAAGGTAGGTGCCGCTGCTAACTGCACCTCCCTGCAAAGGGGGATCAGCCCACTCCAATCTATTCCACTGCGATTCAAAAATGGGGCAAAAGCCCACTCAGAATGCTCTTAGCTGCAATATGGCCATGAAGATCAGAACTGGAAATGAACCCAATGCATGTCAGTGGCAGCAGGCAGCTGTGTGTGTGTGTGTGTGTGTGTGTGTGAATAGCGAGCTTAATACATGAAAATCTGTGCAATATATTTCTCAACGGGTTCCATGTTTAATTATATAACAATCCTCATGTGACTGCGCTGCAAATTTGGGATACTTTCATAGTCCAGGAATTTAGCAGAAATACATATGTTAATGTTAAGGACCACATGTGCTAAATACTGGTTCCAAAAAAGTTGTTGTATTTAACCTATGTACTAATGGGTAGGTTCATGAAGTTCTGATTCGGAGTGGGTACAAATCTGACATACCGCATGAATATTAAGGAGGTAGGCCGCAACTTGTGACTCACGCCAATTGTTGGCCAACTCAGGGACGGTGGCCTTGTAAGGTAAGCAGACCATCCAGTCTATGAATACTGTTCAATAAAGAATTTATATATTTTTTTAATGCAGCCCTTTTCCTTAAAGGAAACTCTGCTGTGTTTAAAAAAAAGTGTACTTTTTCTCAAGTTTGTTAGAGAATAGTCTTATGGGATACTGCCTACTCTCAAACAAACTTTTTTTTCTACATTCACAAAGGGGAAGGGGCCCCGATGGGACCCCTTCCATTTTGAGAATGGGTTACCACCCTAACTCAGGAGTCTTTAACATTTCAATGTTTTTCAACCAGATAACAGTTGTACAACATTAATACGTCCGGTATTTAGAAGGAACCACCACATCAGACCGCTTCCGCATGCGGAGTCAGTATGGGATTACAATCTCATTTTAGGAGTTGATAAAAATGTACTGACTCTTAAAATGGAATTGGTACATTAGAAAAGCCATGGTCGCAAACTCTGAACCTATAAATGGTTTGTACATCTGGCCTTAATTTCAGGGGTGAGTAACGCTGATTAATAAATTAACACTGTTACATTTTAACTGAGAGCAACAGCAAAACGAAGCATTCCTATAATTTGACTGAGCTATGTATGGACCAAATATTGACTGGGGCCCAAGAAACTCCTGTGGGAAGGTTAGGTAACAGCCTCTCACCAGGAGCTGCCCGATACACAACATATCTTTTGCCCTAACACGAGGCTTTGGAAGAAGCAAAGGTAGGGACTGTGTACTTAGCAAATGACAAGATAAGATAACCTCCAGCCTTTACAGCCTCCTAAGGCAGCCTCGTAAATATCTCAGACAGAGACCTCTTAAACCAAGCACTGGAGTGAAACCCCAGGAAAGGAGTCCAGGGCGCTTTGCTCAGCTGTTTCGAGCCTGGGAAGGTCAGAGCGACACAAGGCACGTGCGATTGACCTAGAGATAGGGTCACGTAATTTGACGTACAACTAGACACTTTTTTTTTCTTTCTGGACAGTGCCTTAAACAACTCCTTAAATTAACATCGCCGTGGAAAAATAGAGACTAGACAATGTCATGTAGACCTTGGTCTCGTGCTGAAATGGGCCCGTTTAGGTACCAGTGCTCTTTTACAGCTTTGTACAAACTGCACTAGCAGTGTTCACTCGCACGCACTATCATATTTTGCTGGTGATAACTGTGAGGGAAAAGCATATATATATTTTTTTTTAAAATAGCACACACAAAAACAGTATAATTTCCATTTGCACCCGTTGTTTCCCATGTTTGTTCCAATGTAAAAATCGGGCTCTAAACTCAGAAAACGCCAGGTAAAAAATGTGTTTAAGCCGGGGAGAGAGAGAGAGAGAGAGAGAGAGAGAGTAACAAAGGTTAAAGTAGCGTCATAGATAGGTTAAATGTTCAGTAACAACATAATGTGTTAAACTCTAAAAACCACAGAAATTCACCAGTTATAGTTCTCATTTAACTATACCTTGTGCCCTTAAGTAACTTTAACCTGCACCGTCTCCATGCCCCCTGCCTTTCAACAGGTTCACTGTCTTCTTTAACAGACTAACACCTGATTTCTCTCAACCCCTTTGCAACGCCCTCTGAATATTAGTGGTAAACACACAAAAAAAAACTGTGCTGCACTACCTTGGCCTAGCAACATAATAAACCTATCTCCAAGCTTTTCAAAACATTGCAATCAGACTGGCAAAAATCCTGGGACTTGATCAACCAACTCCAGACCAGGCCTCAAATGTTCCCAGACAGCGCCTTTGCATCACCCACTGATATATCTACCAAATAAATAAGATCATCAAACCCTGTCTCACAGGAAGCTCATTCTACGGATCCAAATCTTTTCCAGATCCTCAGGAAACTCGGTGGGCCTCATAGAGTTTGACAGAGTGGTATCCCTTCTATGAATCACCAAAGCTCCAGTCTGTAGTTCCCACACGTCACTTAGCATTGGGGGAATGGCCAGGTTTCCTATGATGTAGCTGACTCATCTCCTGGAAATCTATGAATTGACAGCTCATTGGCCACAGGACTTCCTGGTCAGTGTATTAGAAGGCTCCCACTATTTAGGGCTAGCCTTTGGACGCATATCTTTCCTGCTCTGGACCTCCTTGCGAAGCAAGGCGGACCCAGGCAAGAAAAATGATCAATGCTCCACATGCAGGAAGACAATTCCCTCCACTTCAGAGCCATTTATTTGTGTTTGCTTTTCAGAAACCCACCCCCACGTTGGTGGATTGTCTCTGTAATACAAAAAGAAACCATCGAACAACCTCTTTGACGTGGCAAACAGCCAGCATTGCAGTTTGAGGAAAAGTGCATTAACGGATTCAGTTCCTCAGAAGGCATCCCTGCCAGGCCGGCAGGGACCTCTTAATGCAGTGTGGTGATCCTCTGCTGGGATGGCAGAGATGTTGTCTTAAATTGTATTGGTGGTCTAGGGTGCCACCAAAATTGCTAAATGTTGCACTGTGTGTACAAAGGTAGGGGCTGGGTACCAAATGCTGAATGCTTCACTCTCTGACACACATTGAGACAATAGTTTCTGGACATTGTGTTGCAGGTCGAAACGACTGTTCGGGGTTCTCAGAAGGAAATCAATCTCCCTACCTGGCTCCTTCAATGTAAAGCATGCAGTACTGGGAATAGCCACGTCTCCCTTGGATATTGATGCCCGGGCCAACGAAATGTTGATCCATGGATGAAGTTTTGGCAACCCATCTCTGAAACCACATATCATAAAAAGAGCAACTCCACTGATGTCTGGTATAATGCCCTTGAGAGCAACTCCAACATTTTTCATTTTCCCCTTTCAGACTTTTCAGTTTCTTATTTCTGTGTTGCAACAAGCATATTACAAATCACTAGAGATATTCTAAATAAAATATCCATAAAGCCAATTAATTTGGCTTTTATAGAGGGGAGACAGCTCCCTGTTCAAACACAGGAGAAGACAGGGGTACATGTAAAGAGCTAAAGAGGTAGATGGGGTGCGCAGTTTTTGGGTATGATGGTGAGTGGTTCTGCATCTTTCTGGTTAGAACATGAGTGAGAGATCTGTATGTAATCCACAGGTCACTGAAGATGACCTGAGGGTTGTTATACCTACTACAGAGATATCTTTATAATCTATAGGTCATGGCTGTTTTGGAATCCGAAAGATGACATTCAAGTGGCTAAGCCATGAATTGAGGGATTTGTCAAAAGTGTGTTACAGGAAGGATGCAACATTAAACTCAGGTGTAGATAGGAAGTATGAGGGTGGAGGAACTATGAGTCTCAGGTGCTGATCAGTGGAAGCTGCTTCCAATACAGCAGTGGTGAGCAGCACTGGGGAAATAATATTTTAAAAAAGGACTTACTTGCCACTACAGCTGCTAGGGCCCAGCTTCTTCCACGATCGCAGCCCATGGGCCACACTGCACAGGCTCCCAGACTCCCCACCCAATCTAGATGATGCTCTCATGCTATTATCCATGATTGGTCTGAATGGGCTGGTTTGACACTTGCTCAGGGACAGAGAGCCTGTGCCTTATCTGGCTGTGCAACACAGTTGGGTTGGAGAAATGTAAGTGCGCATGTTGGTTTGGCCATCCTAAAACAGCCGGCTAAACCGCCATGGGCACTTTCAGTACCCAACTCACCTCCTCCATGCTGCTGTCCATAGAGGATGATCCCGCCACAGACTCGGCCACTCAGCAGACTTGGCTCAGCCAGGGAAAAATAAAATGATAATAAATTGTTTAATTATCATTCTATTTTTTTATCGGTTGGCTCTGAGAAGTGGGGTGGTGCTCCTGCGCCATAACAGAGGAGCAGCCGCTGGTGCTGATAGGGAGTGAGAGGGTGGAACGACTACAAGTTTCAAGTATAGATAGGGAGTCACTGGTTGAAAAATCATGGGCCTCCGGTAGAGCTATTGATTCACAGGGTGGACAGACTACAGGTAGAGATTCTCAATGATGCAGTTCGTTAGTTTCTTCTTTAGATAGAGAGCCACAAGTTGAATGACCCATGAGTCTTGGATTTACACAGGAATGCAAAGGTGGGATTGCCCTAAAGTTTTGAACAAGGATAGGGAGCCAAGAGGTGGACAGTCTTAGATATGGGTGTGGCCCTAGAATCTCAGATTTATATAATGAGACACAAGGTGATTGCACTGAAGTCTGAGACATAGAGAATCATAAAGTGGACAGCCTATGGGCACTGGCTATAAACAGTAAGTCACAAGATGGATGGTGTATAAATCTCAGGTATGGTTTGAGAAGTCATGTGGAGGCCCGCCTCTGCATCTCTGGCACAGCTGTGGTGTTTCAGACAGGAAGAACGTGAACCTCGGATATAGATAGGAGGCAGTTCATGTGTCTTGTGTATAGATAGACACCCACAAGGTGAATGACACTTAAGTCGTGGGTACAAACAGGGTTTCACAGGGTGGATGACCCTTGAGTCCCATATATATCTTTATGTCTCCCCTGTTGCTACCATTGTGGAAAGTTATGACATCCAACTAGTGTCATATGCAGATGATACACAATTGGTCATCTCGCTGTCACGGGCACCTGATGCTGCGGCATCCAGCTTCAGTGCTTGCATGCAGGAGCTTGCATCCTGGATGTCTGACAACTGCCTGAAGCTGAATGGGTCAAAAACTGAAGTGCTCGTGGTAGGAGGTGGACCGAACGTGTGGTCATCGGCTTGGTGGCCAGCTTGCCTGGGTTCCACTCCAGTGCCCTGTCAACAGGCCAAAAATCTGGGAGTGATGTTTGACTCAGACCTTTCATTCACTCCCCAGATTAATCGGGTGGTCGGAGTATGTTTCGGCATGCTCAAGAGTCTAAGGAGAATCCTCGACCTACTTCCTGTTAGTGCCAGGCAGACTCTTGTACATGCCCTGGTCACATCTAGACTCGATTATTCTAACCTCCTGTATCTAGGAGCAACAGCGAGAAACCTTAACCGTCTCCAGGTACTACAAAATGCCATAGCCCGGCTGGTGTTGAGGCTTCCTAGAAGAACGCCCTCTAAAGATGCTCTGAAATCCCTTCACTGGCTTCCGGTCAGAGAAAGGATTACCTTCAAAGCACTTTGCATGTGTCACCGTATTATCATGGGCAGGGCGCCCGCACCCCTTCACAACCTCATCACCCCCTATAGACCGGAGCGGATGCTTAGATCCTCTGGCACCGGACTAGTAACCGTCCCCAAAATTCGTAAAGCTCGTATGGGGGGGAGATCTTTCAGGCTTCTTGCAGCCAAAAATTGGAATATGCTCCCGATAGAGCTGCGTCTTGAACCTTCAGAGACTAAATTCCGCAGTGCGTTAAAAACCCACCTCTTTCGCTCAGCACTGATTTAACCTCCCTGCTCTAGCCGCCTCTCACTTCTTCTCAGCGCGGGGACACGCCGGGGGCGTAACCATGCGCTTTACAAAATTTCATAATAATAATAATAATATAGATAGGGAGTCGTAAGGTGGACATTCCATGCGTGTCAAGTATACACAGTATACCACTCGGCAGACAGCCAACAAGCATTGGAATGGATAGGCAGTCATACGTGGAAGTTCCTTTAGTTTTGGGCATAGAGAGGGAGAAACATACTGGCACATGCATCAACAATGCCATTTGCGATTCCTTATTAGCGAAAAATAAGGATTCGCTAATAAGGAATAGCAAAAGGCTATGCATGTAGAAATCGCTTACAAAATAGCGATTTCTAAACATTCCTTAATTGCGACTCACAAATTGCGACTCGCAATTAAGGAATACCTCCCCATTTATTCCTATGGGCCTAGAGGCCCATAGGAATGAATGGGAAGTCTTTCTCAATTTCCGATTCTCAATTAGAGAATCGCAAATTGCTCATGCAATTTCAAGGGTGCCAGGGTGTCTAAAAGACACCCTGTTGCACCCCTGAAATCTGCATATGAGTACATCTTGCGCACACAAATGCCCCAAGGGCATGTGTGTGTGTAAAATGGAACTTTGAAAAATGCACTTTAGTGCATTTTTCAACGTTTTTGCAAATTACCATGAAGTTCAACTTCATGGTAATTTGCTCCCCCATTAGCGAAATCGCTAACATTTTTACTTTAATGCATTGCATTTAAGGAATCTCAATTTGAGATTCCTTAAATGCAATCGCAATTTAAGTAATCGCAATTTAGAGATTACTTAAATTGCGATTTTTGCATTTGGGATGATGCATCCCAAATGCAAAAATACCAGTCGCAAAGGGGCAGATTCTGAAAATCTGCCCGTTTGCGACCGGTTTTTGCTTTGATGCATGTAGGCCATAGTCTTTAATTAATGAATCTTTGTAATGAATAGAGGATTATAGGGCGATCCACTCAAGAGTATCAGTGATAGATAGGAGGTCACAAGATGGATGGTACGTGAGTCTCAGGTGTAAACAGGGAGTTACAATATAGATATACTTTGAGCCTCAGATGTAACTAGGGGGTCATAACACGCATAGCCCATGAGGCCCGGCTATGGATAGGGGGTCACAGGGTGATTGGTCCTAGAGTCACAAGTATAGATAGGGTGGTCACAGTGTGAACAGCCCATCGGTCTCGATCGACCGAGTCACAGGGTGGACGGATCATCAGCTGTGGGTCTGGCTAGAGCTTGCGAGTCTTGGCTATATAAGGAGTTGTAACGTGGACTGCACATAAGTCTCACTATAGACAGGGAGTCACTGCTCTGTATTCTCAGATATAGTGAGCCACAGGGTGGATGGGCATTCCATGAGTGCCATGTATAGACAGGGTGTACCACCCTCAATCCTCGAGTCTCTTATGTATTGAGGGGGTCACAAAATGGTCAGCCTCAGAAATAAAAGGGAGTCACGGAGTGGGCAGTCCACAAATCTCAGGACTGCGCATAGAGTAACTAGATGAACTCATGAGCCTTGGCAATGAAAAAGAAATCGATTATCACTCGGTCTCAGATAAGGTTGGGGAGCCAATGAGCCTTGGCTATGGGGAGTCACAAGATGGTGGGAGCATGACTTTCAGGTGCAGACAGGGAGTCACACAGCACAGGGACCGAAAGGAGATCCAGGTGGAGGGACTCTTAAAGGGGCCTTCCCCTGCACGAGGTCATAGTAGATCTCACAAAGGTACATTCTGGAATGCCTGTTGATGGTGATTGTTGGTCTGGATAAATAGAAATGTGTTTTTTCTACACTCATTACCCCTTTAAAACTATATAGGTTGGATTTCTCACAACAAACCATACTAAACATTTGACTATCAGGCACCTGAATACAAAAAAGTGTCCTGCGGTCCATACAAACTGCACCGGAAAAGGGAAAGCTGATGCCGGATTCTACAATGAGCTCCGACTCTAGGGACTAAGCCGGTGGTTCCCAAACTGTGCACCGTGGTTCCCTGGGGCGCCGTCAAATCTAGCCAGGGGAGCCGTGCACCAAGCACTTTAATGCATTTAACATTGAAAGGGTTGTTGGCTTCAGTTAAACTAATTAGACTTAAACATATGCTGTTAATGATTTGTAAGTGACATGCCTAAAGCTGTAAACATAGTGCTTAATTGATGGCATCTCGCGGGAGATGACCTCCATATTTCACTGGATCCCCACATTCCAACACTCCCAAAGTAGGCAGAAGATGCCTGATTTATTTTGTTAAACTTGTTAATAGTTTACTTTTTTTCCAAATGCATTATGTACCAATGCAAGTTATCAGAAAAGTACAGTTACCTGTCTATCAAACACCCTAAGTATTATTAAATATTGACATTTGTACTTGAATCATAGGTACTTCCAGTACACATTTCTTTCAGTAAACACACTTCCAGACAGGCCGGCTCTCGCCTTGAACACAGGGAAGTAAAACGGCATATATGGCATAATGCCAACATTGGAAGCAAGAAAAAGGCACGTTTAAAAAAAAACCAAAAAACAACAAAAAAACCAGAGGAATTTATTTTACTTGCATTGATTTGGAGGCAATTTTAGGGAGGACATAGCAAAAATAAAGCTGTATGTGGTTTAAAAAATTGTGAGTCACCCTGCTGAGACAGGAGTGTTGGCGCGTATGACATGGATAGAAATGGAAGTGCATGCAAATATTCTTCAAGCACAGAAACACTTTGGCAATGGGGCCTACATGCGTTGGGGTGCTATCTAGCACTTTAAGTGAGATAAAAAAAGTTTAAGAGGGTACTCTAAAAAAGGCATGGGTAAAGAAGTGTAACTAGGAATATTTTATTAGAGGCGCCGCCTTAGTAATACAAAACACCCTGCGTATATGATCATAATACATTCATCAGCTTCATTCCAATTATTTTTAGGGAGAAAAATGTAAGTACTCCTGAGGCCAGGTTTACAACCACCCCCACCCCGCCCTCCAAAAAAAGTAACCGTGGGGAGCCAAGGGCAATGGCCAATGGGTCAAGGGAACCACGGGTCGAAAAAGTTTTGGAACCACTGGACTAAGCAAAGCTCAACCAAGTAAAAACGGTCCTTTGTGGCGCTGCTAGCATTTTCTCTTCCGACACGTTCTTGGGAAAGCCCGTTTTCAGATATTCTCATTTCATTGACTCTTTTCACATCTTTTTTTCGTGCTTTCGTGCTTGCTAGTAATTCTGCCCCTTGAGTGTATCACCTGTCACCCACACCTTTCCATGTCTAACAAAGGCCGCTTCCTGGGCAGGGTGGGGCAGCGCCCTCCCGCCTCTGGTCCGTGAGAGGGCATCGGAGCCTCTAAACTGCTCCGGGTGGGTCTCAGGTTACAGTGGCTGTAATGTACCCGCCACCGAGGCCTCATCTGGTTAATTAGTGTCTCGAAGCCACCGCGCTTCCTTGGCGTGGCCCTGAGTCCCCGCCCACGCCTGGTGAAGCAGATCAGTTTACCTGCCACTCCTGGCAATATAAGCATCCCCGGGGCTCATCCTCGGGTGACGGCGAGACACTCTACCTGCAAGAGCACCGCCTGCGAGCATCCTGCCCGGCCCGCCACAGACAGTAAGTGTCCCTGTTTAGACATACATGACAGAGCAGGCATTCTTCGACACAGAAACGTCCGCGGTTTATACATTCCAGGCACCGGCGCAGGACTTTATGTCACTTACTAACCACAGGCGTGTCGGTTCCAATAGCTGTAAATAGTCTTGGGGGGAGATGTGGTCTGTCGGCTAGACTGCCGCCTTGGGTGCTGCAAACCAGGGTTCGAACCTCGGGGTCGCGTCCACATCCTGTGATTCTGGGCAAATCACTTAATCTCCCCGTGCCTGAATGTGTAATGTAAATACGGTGCTCGTGTAAAGCGCTCCGATACCTGCGGGTCGAGTTCGCGCTATATAAAATATGCAAAAAAAAAGTCTGTTTTGCTGTTATCCATTTATACTCGATGATTCCCGTCGTGAAACCGTAGGACCGAAGGCTGAATCCACAGGGCCAGTTATCGACCCTGAGCTGACAGGCTGCGTCAAGAGCTCAGTGGTAGGTACAAACCTACCAGGTTTCTTACCGCTCAACCTATTTGGCAAGCAAGGGAAAACTGATGAATGAGTCTTAGGAAACGTTTCGTTATGGTGCAACTTTCTTTACTATACAGCGCTTCCCAGAGGCGCAACTAGAGCCAAATTTCGGGGAGGGCTGAGCAAAAATTTCGGGGGGGGCTGAGCAAAAATTTCGGGGGGGGCTGAACTTTAAGCAATAGGCAGAGTGGAGCTGCAGGGGCTCTTAGAAGGGGTGAAACAACAGCGAGGCCTCATTAACATGCGAATGGTCTTTTAAAGACCTGTGAAGTGCTCGGGTGCGGCTGCTTTTTTGCCCGGGAAGGTGTCTCAGCCCGGGCTGCCACACACGACGGGGGGGGCTGAAGCCCTGTGAGTCCAATGGGTGTTGCGCGCCTGGCGCTTCCTTTTAGAGCCTTGCTCCTTCTTAGCGCTGCACGAAAAACTGCACCATTATCCACGCCGATATTGTTTGTTTTACAGACTTGGGCATGGAACTAGTAGAGTCCACACAGGTGCCTGCCGTTTGAGCATTAACTCGCTGAGCTGTCTTACATGCAATTGAATTGTGGCACACACATGTTCAAGAAGAAGGCTCAAACAATATGCCAAGGGAAAAGTATTCATGTTTTGCAGTTCAGTAAATGGGTATTACTCGAAGTGTCTCTTGATTAGCTTAGCACTGTCTGTGGCAATAGGGAATCAATAATGCAGAGGGGTAGATTTACTAACATTTAGCACAACGCAGTGTAACTACCAAAGCTGCTGTTCTGTTGGAGGGGGGGGGGGGGTGACAGCAGTGCAGGGCCATATTTACTTGATATGGCCTGCTGCTCTATTTCCTTAAGCTGGTGCACAAACAGACTCTCCAGAGCCATGCACACATCTTCGCACCATGGTGCGAAGCTGTAGTGTGTGTGTGATGTTTAGTGTAGATTTTGAAATGGCAGTATTCATTTCCAGTATGAATTCCTCTGCCTAGACACATTTTAGAAGACGTCATACACTGCATGTGCGCCGTTCAGTGCAGGTCACATGCAATGTGGGAACCTGTTGAGAAGTAACTATATTACTCAGACTATGCGCTTGTCTCGAGGGGCTGCTATTTTTCACACAAAACCCGGTCTGTAAATAAATGTTAGTAGATGTGGTTTTGCTTCAAATACCATGGGTCTCGCACTGAAATAAACCGGGTACCACCCATGTAACACCCCCACGATAGAGAGTGGCGCAAAGGGCTGTGTGTGCTGAAAAAGGGCACCTTTTCAGCGCAAAAAGGTTTGTAGCTGGGAAGTAAATACTGTATCAAGACTTTGAGCAGCTTTGTGTCACTTTCTGCGAGTTTGCAGTGCTGCGAAGTCTTGATAAATCTGCGTCGAGAATGTAGTAAATCGGAACGCAAGAGATATACTGGAGGCTGTATGGAGCTGAAGCCCAAATATTGCACCAGTGTCGAGAAGTTTTGTACTCAGTTCTGGTTATTTTTTGATCTGTCCCTTGGTCTCCTGGTTTATTTGTTTCCTTTCTGTCTAAGACACCAGAATGCCAATTTTGGGCCAGATTCGTAAAGATAAACTGAGACCAAAAGTCTAAGTTACGAATTCTGGTATTCACAAAGGTAAGTTACGAGTAGTACTTTTGCACCAGCCTCGGGGCGGAGTTTCCACACTTGGGGTAGAACTAGGCCTGGGCTAAATTTCCGTTCCGCTCGCAGAAATTGCGATAATTTGACATTTTCGCGTTCTGCGGAGAGCGCGAAAATGTTAAAATTTCCGCATTCCGCAGTTTAGCGATAATTTGGTTCTTGCTCGCGCTGGAAAATAATACATTCTCGCGCGCGCACGATCGCCTTACCTGAATCCCCGCGTTCGCCGACAAGTTTTCCCGATCCAGTCGCGTTCTCCACAAGATGTTGGATTGTTGGTAGCCATTTGCGCTGTCTCGCGACAGTTCGCGCCAGCAGTAACGTCATGCGTCGCGCGATCACGTCTTTCTTCTCGCGATCATGCACCGCGAGAAGAATAAAAACAAGATGGCCGCGCCCGCAAGCAACCGCATGGGTAAGTTGGCGAGCCGCGAACACGCAGAAAATACCGCGAACGGGCGGGAAAAAACCTCCGTACTCAGGGCGGAATCTCCGCACTCAAGGCGGATCTACGCCCCGGGTGCGGAGATTCCACCCTGAGTGAGGAGGTAAAGATATTACTCGTAACTTACCTTTCTGAATACCGAAAAGAAGTAAAGTTAGACTTTTGATCTAAACTTAGACCTAAAGTCTAACTTAACCTTTGTGAATCAGGGCCAGAATCTGGGGCACTTGACCGAAAAACTTGGGATTTTGTGTTAAAAACTGTAAGCATGTGCCATGCAAGACCAACTGTTGTGTGTGAATCTATGTGATGTAATAAGCAATTATCCTGCCTTGTACTGTCCTAATAATATTTTCAAACACCCCTACAATCCTGTTTCCATTGCACCCTGTTTCTTTAATTGCAGCTGCTCATCACACAGCCCTGTTCTGCCCACAGCACATCATGTCTGGAATTTCTGCGACAATTGCAATATATTTTGTAAAGCGCTCTGCTGCTTCTAGGAGCTAAGCTTGTGCTGCATTACATTTCTACAGTCAATGCACGCATGACAAGCAGCTTATTTCAGAACTAGCACTGGTACAGGACCAGCTGCTCATCCGTTCCTGCGTTCTTGAAGGCAAGGTTGCTCAGTGGGTTTAGCTCTCTCCTTACTTCTATTTTCGGCTTGCAGGTCGCAAGTTACCTTAATATCTGGCCCATTTTCTGATGGTGCTCCAGGCCTCTTTGCCTCTTTCTCAGGGAAGTTTGTGCTCTTAGTAATTGAATCTGCAACAGGTGGTTTGTCTCCCCTTACCCCTTCTGAATTAGGCATGAAGTCCGCACTTCTGTAAGGCAGTGATGTGTGAATACCCACACCTTGCTCAGCTAGACATGAATTTGCATTTTGTTTTTATAATAATTGTTCTGACCTTCTATTTACTCACAGGGATATGTACATATTATCCTAAGCGCCTGGACGCGGTTTACTCAACTGTTAGGCTCTATAAAAGAATATTCACATAAAACCTGGATATTCAGGTGTAACATCAATGAGAGGAGTAAGACACAACTTCTCATCCGAAAATCTTTGTGACCCAGCCCTTTAGATCTCATGCAGCGATCTGGAGGGAGAGGTGTGGCGCAGCGGCCAGGACGGCTGCTTAGGGAGTGTGGAGCTCTCATGGTTCGATCCCTGGCTCAGCTCAGCCCAGCACCATGCGACCTGGGCAGTAGCTCCGACGGCCACCAGCGCCTTGCGGCCCTTAGGCGTGATTACTGCGCGCTTTACAAATGGCGGGTTTTATATCATGGCTTTGTTTGACCTCTTAGAATGAAAAGCGCGAGTCAGCTCTCTCCCCTACAAATCTCTCCATGTATATATCTTGCCTCAATCACCCTCTCTTTCCTCTTGTGTTCGAACATTTTGGGATTGACGCACAAAGGTTTCTAATTGTAAATTTCAAGCTTACACCATTAGCAAATTCTGAAACTGCATGTGACAGGTGAATAACATCGACTGGAGTTGTCACACAGGTAGGAGAAGCGCTTAGAAGACTTGTTGTTGTGAGCATTCTAGAAAATGTCAACGGGTGACACAAAACACCCCTAGGGAACTCCCACGTAGCTTGATATTCATCGGATTCACAAACATCACAATTCCTTTCTCACACTGGTCTTTGGTTGTTCACTTACACCTCCAGGGTGCATGTATAAGAGCATTATTCTCGCTTTTTGCCAGCACTGTGAGGCATTAAACGATTGGTCATGGAAACACATTCTCGGTCCCTATGCATGCAGAAACTCGGTATGTTTTCAATGCACCCATGTAAGGTTAGGAAATACGGGAATATGGGACTATGCTAGAAAAGTTGCCGAAAAGCGTGCATTTAGGTATGTAAGTTCCAAACCTGATTAAGGCCGGGGCACACATACGCCTGAGCGTTCGATTTCTCGGGCACGCAATTGTAAGTATCCTCAATGGAGAGTCACACACCCTGTGGAGATTTGCAGCGTCTTTGAGACTAGGGCCTATATAGACTCCAGCAGCAACGTTTTGCGGCCAGCTTGTCACACAAACATCTCTGGGCAGGTTTATTACTTTTTAGCTCAATGCCGTGCAGCAAGTAAACGTGTGCCGTGTTGCACCGGGGGGAGACAGTATTGCAGAGACACATCTCTTAAGGTGGCACTGTCGACCAGTTCCCCGATTCTGGCACACAAACAGGCTACCTGCCTGGTACCATTGCTTAGAATAACTTAAAATACTTCTAATGACAGCACAACAGGTAGAAGAAATTAAAACATTGGAATTTTTGTAGATATGGTATGGATTAGTATCACAATGATGGGTGGAGTGTGGGAATGCCCATATGCTCCCAATGGGACATCCCCTTAACACAAAGTAGTACAAAGCACTATTCACACGACTTTTAGGGCAACCTTCCAGGGCAAAAAAAGTTTTGTGATGGAAAGTAAGTACTTTAGCAAAACATTTGTGAACCGATTTGTGTCACTTTGCGTGGCTGCACTGGTGCAAAATCCTCCTAAATCTGCCAACCAGGTTGAGATGTGAGCCAAACTGCGCCAGCAATGTGGCGCTGAGAGGGAGGAGACTTGTTCATAGCAAACGTGGGGAAGGGGCTTTTTACCCCTCTCTGCATGCCATCAAATGGCTTCTACATCGGAAATAGAACCCTCCTTGTGTTCCCCTCACTGGTTTATCTTTCATGTTTTATTTGACTCCTCTTTACTGCTCTTCCTCCTTCTTTTGTGTTGCCCGTATCCTGCGTGTTGTGATTTAAAGTGTGACTACCACCCCTGTGGCTCCCATCCTACCCCTTTTCCTCCATTTTGTAAACTCTTGCAAAACCCTGCCTAAGCCGGAGCGGCTGGCAGGTATATATATTGGTGGGGTGGGCAATTGGGTGGTGGGTGATAGGGTGCATGCAGGCAAGGTGAGCTGCTACAAAAAAAAAGTCACTTACCTTGCTTGCTTTACGTCCGACGTCCTCCTCACTCCGTCCCTCAGCTCCGAGTGCTCCAGTCAATTCCATTAACCAATCGTGGTGCTACTCTCATGCGGGTCACCAGCATGAGAGAAGCACCAGGATTTGATGGAGCAGGCTCGCTGGACGCTCCTTCAGGCCCTGTAGGCAGTAGCGGTCCGTGGAGGGAGTTCCGTGGGGCGGTGAGGCGGGGCGGGGGAGGGGCAGGGTGGGGGAATGTAAACACCGGAATATGGATGAACGGAGGTAAGTACACATTTAAATAAATAAAACGAATTCCTTTGCGCGCGCTGCATCGCAAAATGCGATGCAGCGCGCGCAACGAAATTCATTTTATTTATTTACATGTGTACTTACCTCCGTTCATCCATATTCCGGTGTTTGCATTCTCCCACCCTGCCCCTCCCCCGCCCCACCGCCCCACGGAACTCCCTCCACGGACCGCTACTGCCTGTAGGCCTGTGCTTGGTCTCCACCCAGCTGTCTAATACAGCTGAGTTGAGAGCTTCAAAGTGCACATGTCGTTTTGGCCGGCGCAAGACTGCCGGCCAAAGTGGCATGCGCACTTTGGAGCATCCAGCCAGCCACTGCTGCTGTCCTCAGCTGCCAATCAGCGGCAGAAGAGGACACCCCCCCATTTCTCCCAGCTGGGGGCAGGCTGGCAGCGGCAGCGCGCCGCATGATGAATAAAATGGCAATGAAATACTTTCATTGGTATTTTCTTCTCCAGGTTTAGCCCAAAAGCGGCGGGCGGGGAGCGATGCTCTCCCACCCTCAAGCAGACACTGCCGCTTCCTACTGTTTCTGCGGTGCTACTGTTTAATTTGCTAGTGAAACTTTATGCTCCAACGAGTTGGTAAAAGAGAGTGAGTACGGTGTACAGTTGTTAAAAGAGAGTGAGTACGGTGTACAATCAGGATTTCACCCCCTTGCCGTGCCAATGAACGCAGCACCATTGGTGTGTGAATTCCATGGCACAAGTTCAAATCAGGCCATGGCCAACCGCGCATCTAACCTCTCTGACTTTCTAGAGCCCATTACATTCAGAAATAGCAACACCTGATATTTTCAGTGTTGTGAAATTGCAGCACTGAAACAGTAAGCGCTACAATATGAACATGTTGTTAAAATCTTGGACCAATAGTAGTAAGGGAGCAGCACACTTCAATGTAAATGACATGAGGGGAGCGGGGGAGTGAGTCTAGAAAATAGAGTATCTCTTGTAAAGAAAATATAAAAAGCGTCTATGGTATGTGTGTTTAGTAGTCTTAATTTTATTTACATTACCTAAATTAGCAATGACAGCGCTCAAGTATTCAGAATCAGAGGTTCTGCAGCACCCATGTGTCCCTCGTTCTCACTCCACTGTACAGAGGTGAGTAACAAGCGCTTAACTCACTGAGCCACCTTGCTAGCGGCATGAGCTTGCATGGTGGTCCTTGCAATATCAAACTCCATCTGAAGCACTATGCATGCTCTATCATGCTGTGCTTGTGCTGATACGGTTATTGTAAAGTCTCTGTACTTTCACCTCTGCTAAACCTTCTAGTGATGTATTCATTCTGAGCATTTGTTTATGCCAGTGCCACTGTATATAGAGTCTCATAATGCTAAATGATGGGGGTCTCCTGCAGAATATGATGAGCGGGCCCCAAAGTCTTGCATATGTGACAGATATTAATTGGCGTTGGGCTAAATGGGGGCGCCCTGAATGGTTGAGGCATCTAAATGCTTCAGGGCCCCTGCGTGCCTCAGGGGCTGCAAGAGCCTGTTATGCCCACGTGTACATAGCACTGAAATATGTTCTATTATGGTGGGATTTGAGTGGATTGTCCAGCCATAGAGGAGTTTGGGAAAGGTGTACTTTTGTTGAAGGTCTGTAGACCTAGAAGGCTTTATGGGAGGTGTCCAGCCATTGACACCCTGCCAATAAGGTGTGCTGCAACAGAGGGCTTTGATGAAGGAGTATTACCACAGTAGGCTTTGTGGAAGGTAAGTAGACATAGAGGGGCATATTTATGAAAATTGTGGCGCAGGGCAACGCAGCATGTCACCTTGCTGCGCTACCTTGCTTCACTGGGAAAGGGCACGAATGCGCCGTATCTATCCAATTCGGTGCATTCCTGTCCTTTCCTCTTGCTCTGGCACCATTTTGACAGCCTTGCGCCAACGCGGGAACCCTTGCACCATGGTGTAAGTGTGCCTCCCATGCATGCAGGATAGTTTATATGCAGGAATGGGCACCTTCCTGCACAAAAACAATGCTGAGAGGCTTGTTCCTTTCTGTATGGGGTGCTGCATAATGCAGCACATGTAGAAAGAGGTACAATATAGAAGAAATAAAGACATTTCTGCTTTTTACACCTCGCCTGGGGAGGCATAAGATTTTGGAGCATTCCCAGGTTTACAAGTCCTTGTAAATCTGGGAATGCGTCAAAAACCATGGGAGGTGGGTGGTAACATCCATCGCAACGCCCATGGAATGCCTTCCTTGTGCAGAGAAGGCAATTCAGTGATTTGTGCTGCATTGCCTTACTCCAAATTTATGAAGCCACTAAAAGTCATGCAATATGGCTTTGCGTGGCTTCATAAATCTGACTTAGAGGCTCGTGTCACGCATGTGCCACTTTGCGTAGTGCAAATGTGACACAAATCACTCATAAATATGCCCAAGAGGGCTTTAGGGAAGGTGTCCCGCCATAGACATCCTTTGGAGAAGGTGTGCTACCACAAAGAGCTTTGGGAAGGTGTATTTTTTCCACAGTGGCCTTTGTGGAAGGTGAGTAAACATTGTGGGCTTTAGGTAAGGTCTCCCACCATAGACATTCTGTGGCGAATGTGTGCTGCCACTGAGGGCTTGAGGGAAGGTGTATTACCACAGTCGACTTTTTGGAAGGTGTGTAGACATAGAGGGCTTTGAGGGAAGCTGTCCCACATTAGACATCAGGTGGAGAAGGTGTGCTGAAACCACAGTGAGCCTTGGGGAAGGTGTCCACCACTAGTGGGCTTTGGGGAAGATGTGGTAACATAGAGGGTGTTGGCATAGGTGTCCAGCCATGCAGAAGTTTAGATAAGGTGTCTTCCAAAGAGGGCGTAGGTGAAAGTGTGCTACCACATAGGGCTTTGGAGAAGGAGTGCTACAATACAGGGCTTTTGGAAAGGTGTGCTACCATAGAGGGCTTTTGGGAAGATTTGGTGCCACAAAGGGCTTTGGGTAAGGTGTAGTGCAAAATAAGCCTTTCTGGAAGGTGTGCCACTGTATAATTCTTTTGGGACGGTGTGCTACAATGGAGGGCTTTGGGAAAGGTGTATTATCATATAAGGATTTGATGAAGGTATGCAGCCATGAAGTACAAAAGAAGCCTTTCTGGAAGTTGTCCTACCACAGATGCCATAGGGAAGGTGTGCTACCAGAGAGGGCTTTACTGAAGGTGCAAGGCCATAGCGCATTTATGGGACACAGTATCAAAGGCAGCGCTGAGATAAAATACAATCAGCGTGGCTGTCCCGCCCTCATCTAGGAGCTGCGTGAAGTGTTCTGTGACTTCCAGAAGGGCAGACTTGGTACTGTGTCCTGCCCTGAACCCTGATTGGGACTCATGTAAAAAATAGAGGCTCTACAAAAGCAGAGAGTTCTCTACAGACATGCTTTTCTAGAATTGTAGACAGAATAGGGAGCAAGGAAATGGGTCTATAATTAGACCAATTGGCAAGATCCAAGTTGGGTTTCTTCAGAAGGGGAAGAACAGTGGTGTGCTTCCATGCCTGAGGAACAGAGCCCTCCTGCAACAAACAATTGAGGAGTTTTACCAGAGGAAGCCAGATGCTCGGATCTAGAAGACAGAGCTTGGCAGGAGGAAGGGGATCCCTGTGAGAAGCATATCGTGTAGAGTGTGCCAAAGACACAAATGAAGACAGGTCGGGAGTATCCCACAAGTCCAGTGTCTGGTGGATAGGAGGAGAGTTCATCGAAACTGAAGCCTCAAAATCAGCGAGCACTGGACCAATATCAGTCTGAGAACAATCTCTTCTTCCTCACAGCAGATTGCTGAATAGCCTGCACTTTACTCATGAAGAAAAGCGTCAATTCCTTGCATTGAACCTGAGACAGTAGAGCTGCAGGAGGGGCCGGGGTCAGAGAGCTCACTGACTATCCTAAAAAGTTTTACAGTTCATATGTAAAGCTCTCAGATCCCCTCTGGGGGTTTGTTCATGCTACATAAAACGTCAATAAATAAAGATGTCCAGGGGGTGATTTTACATCAATATGAATGTAATAAATTAGTAGATATAAAGCGCTACACATAGCATAACAATAATAACTAATACAGCAAATGTGTCAATGTCGGATGGATGGCTGGTGAGTGGACGGGTGGTAGATGAAGTTGGAAATGTGAATCATTTGGGTGGCCTTGCAGTGGGAGCTTGGTCCATGAGAAGAAGGAACAAACAGATGAATGTATCAATAGATTGGTGGAAATATTGATGAACCAGAGAAAGATTTACGTAACTAGATAAGTAAAGTCTGAAGCAGAGAAAGATTTAAGTAAATATTTAAGTAAAGCCTGAAACATTTGTAGAGTTTGAAAGTAGGATACTCTGTTTCTAGCTTTTAGTAAGAATGTACTGAGTCAAGTAAAGTCAGCAAACAGCCAGAAGACACATAATTTGGCGAGAAGTTAGAATCAGAACATTCCATGGGAGAAAATCTATTTCTCAGCTTCCAAAGAGTAGGGTATGTTTGGTTATGTGGGGCATTTAGGGTCAAAGGATGGGTTGCGGGTGATTGACTGGCTAGGCCAGCTACAAAACACTTCTTTGTTCTTTGTGCAATAGAATTCGGCTATCTTGAGTGTGTAAACTTCAGGGTAGCGTCCTCAGACAATCTAAAAGAAACCCTTCTTTGTTTTTTGCATTCTTTCCAAAAGATGCTGCATTTCCCATTCCCTTGGGGTATTTTCCAATTCACAAGCCAAACATTTGTTTATCACTTTCAACAAATATGTGCTTGGCATCGCCCAAAACCCCTACAAAGTCACGTGCAGTTAACATTGTTTTTTCAAGTTTCTGGAAATCCCAAGAGTTGCCTCACAGTGAACCTTCGAGTCTGACTAAAATGTGTGTGCGAGTCCCAGTGAAAATCAGAAGCGAAGTTCAGTTAGCCCAATTTTCAAAGAGCGCCTGAGTGTGTGTCGCTTATGGTGGGGCGGGCAACACAGAAACTCTAAGCACTTGCACATTTGTGCAATTGGAGTTAGATAGCGGGTGATTCGAGTGCTTCTTTGTGTAAATCCTAAAGTCATCGTTCGTTTCCACACAATTAATTCAAACACAGATGTGAATCGTCGAACCGCCAGTCTGTCTTCGGAAGTGGGCATACCAAGGGAAGGCTGACCAGTGAGCACAAGTGCCAGGCTCACCCCCACCTCCAACATTAGCTGCCAGGCACGCGCACAATATCTCGTCATTCATTTGCTGCCATCACCCTCGTGGGTGAAGGGGTTGCAGCCTGTTTACTGTAGCAGTCTCCTCAAGTCCCAGTGGTGATGTGAGCGCAGGGCAGACAAGGGGCCCTAATGCGCATCTCAAGCAAGAGTATTTAATCCATACAAGAGGGGGGGGGAGGGGGGTGCTGGTGTAATTAAAAATATTAATTCCACCCATTGACGTCCTTGCGTATACCTGAAAGGAGTACTACAAGACAGGCGTCTGTCAGCCAAGATCTTTTACCACTTTGAGATCGTCTGGGACAAGAAATACAGAAGTACCTCTTTTTCTGCGTCTATGCGTGTCACGGTCTGTGGGAATATTAATTTCTGAGGACGGGGCAGTTTCTGCAAAATCATGGATTGGCCATATTTACCACATAATCCATCACCTACCACATAATTTGCAGACTTCACAAAAAAGGTTTCTAGCTCAAATGAATACAAAAGTTGCTAAGGAAACGGTGCCATTCGCAGTTCCACACTGTGTCATATCCTTTGCAAATGTTAACACACCACATTTCAATTGCTGTTTGATGTACTCTTGTGTTCAACTAATACGAATCAGGTGCAACCTCGCGCAGACACTGAAAATGCCAACATAACTAAAGAATACTGATACAGATTGGCTCTTATTGTGACACATAAATTGTCTAGTATTGCATAATTTTGTCAACCTTCCTACCGAATTTGGTCCTCTGCTACCGGATAATCCCAGTAGCCCTGATGTATTGTGCACAGGATGACCACTAATCCCATTATCATAGACCACCCCACTATTCCTTCTGAAAGGTCCTATTACAAACCTCTTCACAGGATAACAACTCAATTGAGGATAAAGTAACTTCTTTCAGCTATTTTATTTACAAATAATGTCTCCTGTGTGAGCATCAATTTACTTTCCATTTGTGCCTAGTAGGTAACTAGTGTTTTATTTTAGAAATGCACTTGGCAATAAGTAATTTGCTTCGATGAAGGTGACGATATAGCATAATGGGTTGATGAAGGTCTATAACAATGCATTACATAAAACGGTCGGTCTTATCTTCCTGCTACTAGCACTAGTGTCTTAGGGTTCTATTATGATGTAGGGCGGATCGCCGCCCTACATCATACCCTGCCCGCCACCCATTTCCCCCCTGCTATATTAGTATGGCAGGGGGACCCCGGAGGACGGAAAGACCGTCCGCCAGTTTACCGCCGGTCGACCAGTCGACCGGGCGGAAAAGGGGCTGAATATGATGGCGGTGTCTGCAAGACACCGCCATCCATATTAGCATGGGTAGCGGTGCAGGGCTTTCCATGGCGGAGACCCCGCCATGGAAAGCCAGGCGGATGTTGCTTTCGGGGGCCCATTGCGGGTCCCCAGGGTATTGGGGGGGTGGGTGTTGCACATGCGGGTACCTATGGTACCCCCCTACATTGTCATCCACAACGTGACAGGCACCTCGTGGTGCCTGTCACCTTGTGCATGAAAATGCACAACGTGCATTCCCAGCATTGTGGCGGGCGGTGCTGTGAGCACCGCCCGCCACAATGCTGGGAATAGCGGATGCCACAGTGGCATCCTAATTGCCAGTGCGGGACCGCTGCACCACTGGCGGCCAGTCCCAGCACCGCTAGGGTGGCAGGCGGAAAAAAGTCTGCCCGCAATCCTAATAGGCACCTTAGTTGGGTCATGTGCTATATAATTTTAGTGTGGTATATATTTTGCATAATGGTTATGGGCTCTTTTCTGTTTCCAAAGAATATAGTTTTATGCAGATGGCTAGAGTTTAGGTCAAGCTAATTTCCAATATGGGCAGTTCAGTCTGCTTAGTCTTTAACGTATTGGCTCTTCGAACAATACAGAAAATTACAATAGTTGAATTATAGTGTCTGAGATACCTAATCTCATCAATTATTGTGTATTATGGGTTTACAAAGTCCATTCTTAAGTTTTAGTCGAGTTTCTTTACATGTGACTTGAATACTTCAGGGTGATACTTAAGAGCTTTGGTTTACACCAAACATGTGATATCTGACGCGGTGTATGAAGAATCTCATGGGCGTTCTTGCAGTCTTACATGCCAATATTTGCATAAGAAAACACTAGACCTAACATAAACACTATACCATACATCAATATAAGAATATATGAACGAAAAGCACACTATCATAGCATATTAATTGAAAAATATATTGTTATTAGTATCTTGCACAAATATCATTCAGAAAAATCAATAAACATTCAGGGGCCTAAGTCCACTTGTTTAAAGGTGGGCAAATATTGTGTAAACACACAACATGTTATCACCTTCAACCAACCCCGGGATTTAGCCAAGAGTTGTCTAAATCCTGGGACTTGTAGGTGCATAGTCCCACTATACATATGGGCCTACGTCATGGCATGCAGATTGCTGCTGGAAAAACACTGGGCTTGTCAAAGGCGACTTGATGTCACATCAAGTCCATAATTACACTCCCCATTTCCAACATTTGATTAGTTTACTGACACACATATTGCCATGCAAGAATTTGCAATTCATTGTCTAACATTATCAGCTGAAAACATTTACTACCATTACACTGCTGTTAGCTACCTGCATAACCTTTAAAAGGTACATAGCTGTCTATGAAATGGAATCAGTATGCCATGTTTACATCAAGAGCCAGTAGGCCTACGTGGACAGCAGGGCCGCACTGTTCTGCAGGGGACAGGAAGTGACGACAAAGACTGAGGGGATGGTGTGTGTCACTTCCGTGCCTCCCACTCCTTCTTGAAACTCTACTGCAACACACGGTCCTAGCGCTACTCTGCCTCTCTACATCAGAATGCATGACAAAAATAATAGCCATCATTTCCTTCTGAAATAGCCTGCCTTTTAGAAACGCCAAAAATAAAAATAAAAATGTTATATGCATCTGTTTTAAAATGTTGCGCATGTTGTTCTGCATTAGACTGAGTGGATGTTGACAATATGACTATTGTACTCCATCAGGTACCATGGCAGCCACACTATCCGTCAGAAGCCAGTCCTTTGGCCAGAGGCCAGCCTTTAGCAGTTACTCAGTTGGTGGAAGAGCTCTCCCGAAGCCCAGAGCCTCAGTGTCTACCATGAAACTGACTGCTACCTCCCCCGTCAAAAATGGCTTCAGCTCCACCGAGGTGGTCAACGCGGCCATGCAGGTGAACGACAAGGAGACAATGAAATGCCTGAATGACCGGCTGGCAAAGTACTTGGAGAAAGTGCGCTACCTGGAGAAGACAAACCAAGAGCTGGAGATAAAAATTCAAGAGAAGATGATAACAAATGCCCCAGTAGTCAGGGACCATGGACCGATGTTTGCCCAGGCAAGCGCTCTTGTGCAAGAGGTGAGACAAGTTCTGCTTTCCCAGCTAATGGGTCGTTTGTGCATATGGATCATAAGCTTATTTTTTAAAGTCGTGTTATCAATCTTTGTGGGTTGTTTGTAAAACCAGAGGCATGCTGCAACATTTTGTAGTGGCCCAAAAAGGGGCAAATTAGTTTACACCACTTTTGCTGCTTGCTCGAAGGCGCCTTTTTCTTACAAAACAAGATAGAGCGAAAACCTTTGTCACAAAAGTTTAGCTATGTTTACATAAAAAGAAAACACAATGTCTCCTCTTTTAAAGGGAAAGATAGATGACTCGGTGGTCTTCGTTTTATTAAATAAGGAGTACAATTTTGTAAGAAAATCTGTTTCCATATTTTAAATTAAAAAAGGTAGTTCAAGAACTAGGATTTATGTGTTACCTTCTCTACTCCATACAAAAGTGTTGTGTAACTGCACAAATGTTCCACAATCCAGTTCCACCTATCATGGCCTCGGTGCTAGTATACTTCTGTAAGATAAACTGATGCAAATGTGTTTGATTCACTTCCCATTGCACAAGCAGAAAGCAATGAAAAACAGCTTGTCCTTTTTCTTACACCGGTGTAAAATATCTGTAATAAGGCCCTGAATCATATTCTGATTTTTGGGGAATTTGTTAAAATAAAAACAAAATATATGTTTCATGATTATTTGCAAATCACGATGATAGTCACGCAATACATTCAAGGTGCATAGAAATGATGTAAATTAACTTACATTACAGAAACAAAACTTGGAAGATATTATAGAAATTAAAAAAACCAGACACATTGAAATGCCATCGAGTCTGCTCACAGACTGCATTTTGTAGTACCAGAGTCTGCAATGGTAAGTTTATGTTTTAGTAGTAAACATGAGGGAGGGTCTGGAAGAGTGGCTGGAAGATGGGGAATAACTACTACCAAATGTGAGGTAGAAACTACATTTCTAAAGTTACAACAGCTCTAAAGGTATTAAAACAGTAGTAAATGTACTCTTTCCCAATCATGGAGTATGTCAAGCACCACAAATGACTACTCACAGGTATTGCAATACACTCCCCAGGAAATAATGCAGGTTGGGGCTTAAAATAACATCTCATAGGAAATAATATTATTGAATAAATAACATAAATAAATGATGTTGACTTTGTATATAAATATATGTGTGTGTGTCACAAATATATAAAATAATTACATTATTTTATTCAAGACTTAGATGAAAAATGTAACGAAATTAAAACTTTAACATTTTGTTAAAAAATTAAGATCATTTACATCAAATCTTCATATAACTTTTAAAACCATGTAATACATATTAAATACAAATGTTACTGGGGTGAGATCCTTAAAAAAATATGCTTTGAGAAATATCATTTGTAAAATTACACAAATATATTTTGATGGATTAATTAATTATTACACTTAGAATTAAATGCGCTAAGGCACTGTAACATTTTTGTATTAGCTTTAGGTTTCTAATAAATATTTACAATTATTTTAGAAGAAACTTTAATTGCTTGCCCTATACTTTCCCATAGGGAGATAACACACTCCACTTTACTTATGTGTGAAAATCTGCGAACAGTAACTTTACACTCATAAATCCTGTTGTAGGAGACTCGATAACAAAGGGAAAACATGTCGGTCTACACTTAGGTGTAAATCTACATTCGGAAATGTTCAATAGCAAAAAAGTCAATATTTAAACCGAGGTGCTGTAGTAGATTTACTTGTGAGTAAATATAAACATGTGCATTAAGCTCTGTGAATAGCCCCACAAGGTCACTTATATATTACTCTTTCGAAGAAACAAGTCTTCCAAACTGAATGTAAATTCATAGACTGATGACCTATATTGGGCTTTAACAAAGAGGTCTGTGACTGAGCAACTGCAGTTCCCAACACTATCAATGTTCATCAATGTCTATCCGACCCTCCTTATCCTAGCCCTGCACCCTGCCCCACGCGTCACCCTCAGTGTTGCCTTGGTATTGATTCACTTTGTTTTGCACAGGTAGAAGAAGGGTTGTTGTGCTCTTGAAGCATTATTTTTCTTAACCCCTTCGCTGCTGCGGACATTCCGCTGCAGCGCTGGGGGGGGCAGGGGGGCAGCGCGGCGGGCCTGTGCTCATGACGGAGCCGCTCCGTCATGAGCCACAGTTGAGCTGTGCTCATGACGGAACGGTTCCGTCATGACTCCGCCCATTTGCGTTGTCGCCCCGCACAGGCGGGGAAACAGCGCCGCGCAGGCGGAGCGGCCGCCGACAGGATTGTCATGACGGAACCGTTCCGTCATGAGCACACGGCAACCGTGGCTCATGACGGAACGGTTCCGTCATGAGCAGGGAAGGGGTTAATGGAATAAAGGAGTTGCTTATCTCTACAGGGAGAATGAGTCTCATAGATTAAGTAGTGTGATGAGAAAGATGGATGAGGTGATAATGCAAACATCCAACTGGTGCACTAAACTAAACAAACTCTGAAAAGAAAAAGGAATGGGTAGCCTTTATTATTTTTCACAACAGGTAGAGAATTGTTATTTTAATCTGGCCTCAATAAGTATCCATGGTGTGTGTAAGATTACAATCTTTGTCTCTATTTTAGATTGCTAATATCACCCAGGAAAATTCCAGGCTGTTGCTTGACATTGATAACGCCAAACTGGCTGCAGGCGACTTCAGAATGAAGTGAGTAAATCTAACACACTTTCTACTACACAGGTCTTTCAAGGGTTGTCTAACAATTCACAAACTTCAACGAGATTCAGCAGCACTAAATTGAAAAGCATTCAGCCTAAATGAATTTAAGTGTGGCAAAGACACAGACAAAACCACAAGAATGTATTTTTACGTACTTTTGGGCATCATAAACCTCATCATGGTGGAAACACCATCCACCGGCACATGTGGTATTTCATTCTGCTCATGCATTAAATCCAGGTGCAGAAGGATCACATAAGCTGTATGTCAGACTATATTTAGCAATAATTTCGCCTGACATAAATATTGTGTCCTAAATATCGTCTCACTGGATGTAGATTTTCTATTAACTCCAATTGGGCAAGATTTGTAAGCGATATTTAGGACGGAATATTCATGTCAGCCAATATTTTAGTTATAGGATTGTGGTACCATCCCCGCATGTGGCACACCATCTCCTCCCATAAAAATGGTAAAACGGGTTGTTTGCCCTATTCTCATTGTTCACATTTGGGCCTGGTGCTCCTTCGGAGCACTAGATGGAAGTGTAACCATTGGGTGAAAGGCAGTGGGGTAGTGTCCTATCACGCTTGTTGAGGCGTTCTCTTGAGCCCTCTTCCCAGACCTGGGTAGAGGTGTTTGGGAATCCTCACACCCTTTAGCTTTCTGGAACCCTAAAGGCTGGTTTTATTCTGTAGGTGTGCAGGCAGTTAAAGGTGAGTTCCAAGTCAGGATCAGTGGCAGCTGCTACTGAATGGGGGTTGTGGGACGGGGGGAAGGATAAACGTATGTTTTTGTTAAAACACTTACCTGATTACAGCCGCAGTTTCTCCTTCGTCCTCTGCTCTTTCTGGCTCCCAGCAGCACACAGGCTCCCCTAAGCCAATCATGACTCTGCTGTCATCAGCATGACAGCAACGTCATGATTGGTATGAGCGGCCTGTTAGGCTGCTCAGACATTGCCTGGGAGCCTTGGGACTGCTCTCCACCTGCCAGGTGGAGAAGTGCTAAGTGCGCATGACTGGCCATCCAGAGACGGCCGGCCAAACTGTCATGCGCACTTATAGTACCCAAAACACTCCTCCTCCCTGTGACCTCAGTCCGCCCCACCCAAACATAGCACCGTAGCCAGTAAGAAAAATAAAATGATAATAACGTTATTATCGTTTTAATTTTCCTTTTTCCACTGCTCTAAGAGCAGTGGGGCAACGCTCCTCCGCCTTAGCGGAGGAGCCGCCAATGGTCACCAACTGCAAAAAAAACTTCAGTTTATCCTAATCTTAGTCACTGTGTTGAATAAAAGTGCACATGAGTGGCTAAGAATGTGCTGTCCAAGGTGTGGCTCCTCCAGTTTACAGGATGTTGCTTATCACGGCATGCACAAAAATGAGAGGGTCATTGAGATAAAGAGCAGTGAAAAATCAAATGTTGATCAAAGTAAAAGACATGTCTGCTGAGTTTTTTGTACACTGAGCCCCGTAAATCTGATGGCTAAGCTATTTGCATTTAAACATGCAATGTAGGTATAACTGCATATGGAAAAAAAAACTATACATGGATGTGCCTTGACTAGATATTGCCTGACAGATATCTGAACACTGTGGCAGTAAATTGGGAATTTAAACGGATTTTGCTAATGGATACAGCATGTGGCTCACTATCTACGTTTGGATAATCATCCCCCTGAGCTCTCTTATTCTAATAAAAATAAAACCCATTTAGAGGAACTCTTCCGCCAGATTCACTTAGTCTTGTGATAGGCTGTCATGAGTACTATCACAAACCTTCTCCCGGCTAGGATTTTCACCTTTTCCAATGTACTTCCCTGCGGCTCCTGACTCCTTTTGGCCTGCCCTGTTCTCTACACACTGGTTCTCTAGGTTTCTGCGGACTGTATTTTCTGTCCTCCTTGGTCGGTCAGTGATGTTTCTGTGCCCAAGCTTCGGAAGAAGTCTAACTCCACCTTTGGCTGATCTGGGACTCCAAAATTAAACACCATGTTCCCAATCTTGTCCAATCTTGGCCAAAAATTCCTGGGTTCAACCTTTTCACCTCTCAACCAGAAATCTCTACACTCTACCACCATCTGCCACCACAGCACTGGGGCCCTCAAATGTTCCTTGCATAAAATGGAATAATGAACAATGAATTGAATCCCAGCAGCCTGGTTGTGCAGTGGAACTGTAGCTTCAGTTTCTCTCTTGGTGTCATCGAGCTCTGAAATCCTACATTTTCTGAGGCTCTGGGCCTGATTTAGATCTGCGCGGAGGGGAATACTCCATCACAATTGTTACAGATATCCCGTCCCCTGTATTTCTGTACACCAATACGGTGGACGTTATAGCCATCTGGTTTGGGACAGAGAACTCCATCTGCCGAGATCTAAATATGTCTTGTTTCTCAGTGTCTTGTTTGAGGGGTGCAGCATGTATCAGTTTCCCAGTAGATTGCAGTCACCTTCCACTTTAAGATAAGCATCATCGCCTTCATGTAGATTAAACTGGACATTCCACAGCCAATGGCATTGACGTATACTGAAAACTGCTCATTCCGACCTCTAGGGCTCGGACTGACGCCGAAAGGTGCATTTAGGTACCTGGACCAAGTTCCTGAGCCAAGCTTTCTCATTCCAATACTTAAAGTAAGTCTTTATTCTACACACTGTCGATCACAATACAGAGTATTTGTGTACGCTGAGACGTTTACTGTCAAAGACAAAAGGCCAGTGTCGATCTGAAGACTGCAGACTCCAGTCCCAAAATCCACATTTCAAACACTCAACGCAGGGGCCTCTTCTGGAAAACACACAGTCCAAAAACAAGCAGGTGGATGCTAAACCATATACATTTCAATGTAAACCTTCTGTAACAGCTCATTTCTTAATGTACCCCTGCGCTGATCATCACAAATGAGAACACCCAAAGCATGCGCCACTGTTTGTACCCTGTGTATCCAAGTGCTAATCACGAGCCAGTTCTTCTGTCTGAAAATTCAACTATTAGCATGCATGCGGACAATATAAATTCCAAAACCAGGGTTTTGTTTATGATTATCTCTGTAAATTGCTAAAAGTATGCCTGTAAGCCAAACACTGCCTTTTCATTTACTAAACCTATGCTGATGCAGGGCAGCGCTCACTCCATCATCAGGCATGCCACAAGGCTGAGTCATGCAACGTCAGCAACTGAACGCACGTGTGTTTTGCCCATCCTCATTCTAATCCTAAATGTGTTTCTCTTCCTAACTCTGAGCATGCCAAGAATAGGCACGTACCTTTGCTGAACACAGCATTTAAAAATACTGTGCATGTACCTATGCTGATCACATCACATTCCAACACTGAATCTATGACTATACCGAGGTCTGCACTGCCCAATACAAAGCATGTCTATAACGCATGCTCTTGTTCTGTACACTTCGCATTCTGTTAGTAAGTATGTGCCAACTCTGAACGCTGCACACTTCAAAACTACAAATGTGTCTAGGTTATTCTCTGAGTAGCTCAGAAGAAGGGATATAACTAAGCTGAGTACTAAAAGAACCGAATCTCTGCCTCAGGCCATTATTTTAGCATTTTATTTTATTGAGAAGTTTTATATTGTTAAAAAAAATGCGCGCACACCAATCAAAATTTGAAAGGGTTTCTCAAAATGTTTTGGAGAATCACAGATTTAGATGGGCAAAGGTCCCCCAGCAAACCTATCAGAGCCAGCTCCCTATGCAAAAGCAAAGGACACGTTTATAGAGTTTTTCAACATAGGGTTCTTTCGGGGCATGTCATTTATTCAAAGAGGGCATGCAGGTCACTGAGATTTTCTCGCCTCTTGAGCCAAGATTTGAAAAATAGGTCTAAACGTCATAGCCAGGCACCCCCTTTTGGCCTGGTTAGCATGTGCAAGAAAAAAATATTATGCATTTAGCTGCGCTAAGTCTATAACTGTCATTCCACAATATTAGTCCACAGTCCCGAAGTGTGTCAGACCACCACTGAAGAATTATGAGGGGATACTTAGTAAAGAGAACCAGGAAGAGTTTATTGGAGGTTCAAAACAAGAACATAATCCAGATTTTACCACTGTGCATCTGAATAAACTGCATTACCTAAGTAGCTGGTGCCTTTGAGGTGAATGCTAGAGTGGAGATGTTTACTTCTTCCTATGCCTAGAATAAACTAGTGCTTTTTGAACCCCCTTAAATTATCATACATCTAGAAGACGGGTTCGTTACTGGGATGTTCATGTCCGAGCTTCCAAAGCCGCCCTGCTGTTAAAGGTTTCAAGCTGGTTGTACGATTTCTAACCTCCAAGCCTCAGGGTGGAATGAAGGGTAAACCTAACCAGGTTTGTTATTTTCTGTTCGGTCCTAGTAATTCTGTGAGGCACAGGCAGTGCCTCACAGATCCCAGTGATCTGGTCGAGGTACCTGCTTTGCCTTGGCTTTTCTTTATTTTTCAGGAGGATAACGTTGGAGGGGAATCTATTGAGTCTTGAATACCCAGGAACAGAATTAGAAGAAAATAAGGATGAGGAAGTGAATGGAACATGCTGTTTGTGCTCACTTTTGGGAGTCAAATGAGAATATCTAGAGATCTCGAATTTTAGTTTGTTTCCAATTTTTCACAGCAATTATTGTCAGTGTGAGGCCCTCTGCATTCATCCAATCATCGATGCCCTGTCCCTGGAATCCTAGAGGCTTGTTCTGGTGCATCCTATGAAAGTAAAGAGGGGAAGGAGGATCACAGATAGATGATCCTCACAGCCAGAACCACAAAAGGGGACACTCAGTGGCAAGTCAGTCATCAGTCATTGAAGCGTGAGCATCATATACTCACAGCTGGCTGCATCCAGTTGTAAGGTGTCTGCATTGAGTAGAAGGCCATTAATATGCTTATAACAGTGTCCCAGCAGGACATACTGTCACCGTTACCTTCAACCACTGCCATCTTTACGCATGGGCATGCTGGACAGTTGACAGGGGGCCCCGCGAGCATAGGGTCCCCATGAAGACTGGAATTTAACACTAATTTTCCGTCAAACATTTTTATTCCTGTGAGTGGTTGTGTAGGCAGGGCCCAATGCACTGCTTTGCCCAGGGGGCCTAAAATGCAGTTAAGATGGCCCTGCCTTCAACAAGATTACCCCAAGTCACCCTGAGAAAGCACACACAGGGTCTGCCCTCCGGTGACTCACATTTAGTCATTGTGGCAAGCTGCACAGCCTTTGTGTCACTTTCAAGTCCACAGCTTAGACTTGTATACTTCTGTCAGCCTGCAATTCTCACCTGCAAGCACATCGATGTCCACTCTGCAGTAATATGTTATGGTATGTTAATTTATATTTGTAGAGTGCCAAATCACCAAAAGGTCTCTAAGCGCTTGCAGCATAGACCAAGAACCCGGGAATCCCTTATTCATGCTGGGCTCAGCACGATTAGGGTGAGCTTATCTTATCCTGTTGGTAGCCTGTGTCCGTGGCCTATCCTGTCTTCCCATTCCCTGCCTACACATCACACAAATGCTTCCAACCCATCCTGCCTCTCCATTAGCTACCTACACATCACACTCAGATCCCACATCTATCTGGCTGCCAATTTCTTTCCTATACATCACACGCAGATCCAGGGTCCATCCTGGCTGTCCAGTCTTTACCTATTCACCACACACACCCCACACCTGCTCCGGTTGCTCGTTCCCTGCTTACGCATCACACACAGACCCCAAACCCTCCTGTCTCCACATTCCCTTCCTACATATCCTACACACCATACTCAGACCGCACACCCCTCTGCTTTCTCATTCCTTTCCTACATGTTACACTCAGACCACATGTAGGCTCAAACTTTAACCTTGACAGTTCAGAGCTTTAAATGCTCTGTCCCAGCCATTTTGGATTTATTGACTTTGGGTCTAATTGCGAGTATGGCGGTCCACAGGACCGGTGTACTGATGGTGGCAGTCCGACCACTGCAAAACTGGCAGCCTGACTGCAGTTTTATGAGTGCGGCAGTTGGACCACCATGAGACCACCAGCACCTTCAGGATCAAGGATCCCGCTGCGCTGCCAGTCTGGAAATGGCGAGAAATTTGCTAGTGGTGCCATGCTGGCACCGCCAAGCATGTTCAATTTGAATGTCCTCCGCCTGTTTCATGGTGGTGAGCCCACCATGAAAAGGGTGGCGGACATTCAAGGAAGAGTTCCCTAACAGGGCCCCCATCTGCTTCTGGGGGTGCATGCACGTGGGCACATGTTGTGCTCCCCCATGGAATTGCATGCCCGTTCCTCCACGGTTTGGCATGGACAACATGGTGCTTGTCACACCGTGCAGGAACATGCTGCAGGGGCTGTCACAGCAGCGGTCTGCTGTTAAGGCTCTCCTAGGAGCCTAACAGACCACCGCTGGAGCACCACCCGCCTGCCATGAATTACACTCGTAATCCGGCGGGCGGGCGCACTATGGGCTTGGCGGTCCTCCTGTCCCGTGGAGAGCTGACAGAAGGACTGCCAAACTCGTAATAAGGTTCTTCGTCTCCACCAGTCAGCTAGGAGGTGTTGCTCTTATGCCTCCTTCCACCACATCAGTCTCATATGAAGTGTTGGACTTGGCCCTTTTTGGAAGGTCATCCCTGAACTTTTTGCGTTCCTCCTAGTCTTTTTTCTGATCTGGTGTTGGTGGTTTTAGGACTCTGGGCACTTTAGAACTGCTGTCCAGTGTAAAGTGTGTGTGTTCTCTGTGGAAAACATAGTAAGATTGGTCTACACCTGTTTGGCGTATTTCATTTACCTGTCAATCCCCAGTAATGTGGTATCTCATATACTCGGGGACAGTAAATTAAATGCTACTGGTGGGCTTGCAGCGCTGCTTGCACCACCCACCAAAGAAGCCTTTCAAACCTGTCTCAGGCCTCTGCCACTGCAGGGCCTGTGCGCGCAGTGTTACTGCAGCTGTGACGTGACATCTAAAGTGTGTGCCACGTCTGTGACCCCCCTTCTACTGCATGTCAGTCACCCCTAAGGTAGGCCCTAACTAGCCCTATGGACAGGGTGCATTGTAGGTAAAAAGTAGAACATGTACCTTAAGTGTGTGACATGTCCTGGTAGTGACAAACAGCCATTTTTGGTTTCCCACTGCTATGAGGCTGCCCTCTCTTAGGAATGCATTGGGGATTCTCAGATAAGTGTTTCAGTGGTAATTCCTGATATGAGAGGAGCAGCGTGGTCAAGTTTGGTATGTCTGGAATAGTGCTAATAAATGCTGTGTAATGGTTTGCACAGATTTATTATCCCTATTTTAGAAATGCCACTTTTAGAAGTTGGCATTTCTGTGTGCTATGTGTCTCTGCCTGCCTGATGTGTATTGCATGTCTGGCTCTGGAGTGACCAGGACTGGTGAGGTGTGAGGCTCCAGAGGGGGTGGGTGAGTCAGAGCTAGGCTGAATTGGGCAGGTCTGCATTTGGAGTAGTGGGAGGAGTTGTCCCTGACCCTGAATAGTTCTGTGCCAGCCTGGGTGAAAGCTGGCTCTGCCCCCCTGTGGTGTGTCTGAGGACCGAGCTCCCACCTGACAAAGGGGAGTAGAAGCACTGTAAACAAAGTGCTTCAGTACCCCCAGAACCAGTTGGGACTGGTTATTCAAGCCCTGTGCCAGAATAAAGAGAAATGTAGTATAAATATGGGGGCTGTGACCCCATGTAAGGTGTGCTGTTTTGGGTGCTTGAACTTCTGGGCCACAGGAGGAACCACCACGAGGGATTGCCCTTCTGCTGGAGGGGCCTGTGAGCTGACCTGCCTGGGCCCAGCTCTGCCCTATGGAACTTTGGGGCTAGAGGAGAGGACAGCTCCTGTGTTTTGGCTCCTCTTTGTGCCGAGCTCTGCCCTGTGTAATCACCTGGTGAGCACTGCATTTCTCTATTTCTCCCTTTGAGCCCGAGAGCCAGGGGAAACTTCTGCTCCCAGTGCGAGAGGAGCGCTGCCAGCTCCCCCGCTTGGTGTACTATGGGAGAGACTGGCTGAGCACGGTGCTCATCCACCATTTTGTCTAGCAGCCCGGGTGGAGGGCTGCTCTGTTGAGGAGTGTCCCAGCGGTGGCCGAAGTGTGCAGCCGTGCAGCGAGTTCCGAACTGCCTCGCCGGGACCCATGTGCCAAGGAGACTTTGCTTTGGATGCCGGTCGGCCCAGTCGCAGACCGGAAGCCAGAAAAGTGCCTGATCGAAGGCAGGACCATTCCAAGAATCCAATTGTGCGCACTGAGAGCCAGGCAAGAGAAAGCCTGGTTGTGGGCGTGGCCTGCACCCGATGGTGGGAAGCCACCGAGCCGGAGATCGAGGCGGGAGCCTACCCCAATGGGGTGAAAGAGAGGGACTGGAGCCTTGCGGGCTCACCTCAGCTGCTTCCTGACTTCCAATCGTGAGCGGAGACGACGAGAGGTAGGAATCCTCCCGGCTCTCGTAAAAGTCAGCTCCGGTCGCCGTGAAGGCGAAGAAAAGCCCCTGTGAGTGGAGTTGAAATGTGGAGCATACAATGAAGGGACCATTCCTTTTCTTTTGAGGCCCACCATAGAGTCCCGGTGAGAGGGGCTTGAGTGGCACTGTGGTATCAGGTTACACAGCTGCACCGCAGGAGTGCGGGCAGATTCAACGTTGGGAGCATTGTTTTGAGTCTCTGGCGAGACCAGGATGGGTTGCACCCTCGCCTTATTTAGCGCCCTGACTCTTGGACAAAGGGCATTGTGGGGAAGTCCCAGATTGGCCCCTGAGGAAGGTCAGTTTGCCGGTTAGTACCTGTGGTACTGGTAGGGCACAAAGCTCTAATGTGTTGCATAATGTGTTTATGCCAAATGTCATGCTATGATGTTTTTGCCTAATGTGATGCAGACATAATGCGTTTATATTGCTTGTGATGATGCTGAGTACAGTATTTTGCCAGTAGTTACTGGTTGTGTTATTACCTGTTCTAATGGTTCTGACTGTGGCCCAATTGGCCCGATCATATTTATAATCCCCTGTGAAATATTGCCTAATTCCAGGTGACACAGTGTACATTTGTGATTATGATTCTAATGTGTTCATGATAATACAAAGGCTATTTTTTTAGATAACCTTGTGTGGAGTTTCTTTTGTGGTGTGCCTAGTGTAGCTGCTGTGTGTGTGTGTTTTGCAAACGATTTACACATTGCCTCTGGGATAAGCCTGACTGCTCGTGCCAAGCGACCAAGAGGGTGAGCAGGGGTTATCTTCAGCATGTAACTCCCTTGCCCTGACTAGAGTGGTGGTTTCTGTCTGGCTTAGGCGCAAGCCCTAGCCAACCAGAAATCCAATTTCTAGCATGAATCATGTGGGCTCTTAAGTCATGTTTAGTCCAGTCCAGAACATGAATGTCTTTTTCGTACTCTCATTCCTCTTTACCATTACTGTACAAATTCTGCAATTCTTGAGTTTTCCCCCAAAATAGGATTGTGGCTTACACCATGCACACTTGTGGTGGCCCATCTCTGCACTGTCTCAAGGCCATCCTTTCTGGAGATGAGGGCCCCCAAAACGAGACAAAGCGCACAAGATGAAGTCTTATTAGTGATGCATTCAGTGTTACTACCTCCTCGCATTATAAATCACATCTGTTATCAGCCAATACTGGACAACACAACAAAGAATTCATATTTGTTGTTACAAAATTGGTTTTCAGCCTTTTCAAAGTGATCATTCGATATGATAGGTATTATTGTATTTCTTCTCTTTGTTGTTATTAATGTGAATATATTTTATTTAGTCTAGTTGTTGAGCGTTATTTTCAAATGACAGTAACGCTTTACCAAATACTTTGACATTCTTCTAGATGGGAAACAGAAATGGCCATCTGCCAATCTGTGGAAAGAGATGTCGCCTCCCTGAAGAGTGTAAAAGGGCAGCACGAAGGGCTTCTTGGTAGCCTGAGGGCCCAGCTGGAAAGTCTAGAGGATGAACTACACTTCTTAAACCAAAACCACAAAGAGGTATTGAAATAACTCTGCATACTTCTTCTGTTGAAAAGAAAATTGTGTTGCCACCAGAACGCCACCGTTTGTTACTGGTGATGGAGAAAAATGATGCAGTATATTTGAATTGTGGAAGGGTTCAGGGACAGGTATGTTCACTGATTTGTAACATTTTCAACATTTAAAATCAACTTTCTTGTGTAACTGATGGTGTACATGTGGAATTTTCTGAAGTGTTGCCACGATTTCCTGGTCTATCCCTGGTCCTCCATGTAATGGACATTGCAACTGATGCTTTTGCAAAAAATATCAGAGAAATTGAGGAATTGGTGAATATATTATCCAAATAGAAAATCAGTGCTTGACAGTTGAGGACCATCAAGTATTTTTGGATACTAAGTACTGATTGTGGACTGCCATATGCACGAAGACAATATTAGGCACATGGCAATACGCATGATATTTGCCTATATTTGGAAAACATTTTCTAAACATCATACATACAAAGGAATTAAATAAATCCAGACTATAGTGCTCAAATCCTTGATGGTTGACTGCTTTGTCAAATATACTAGATGTAAGACACCAAGAGTTTTTTAAAGCCAAGTGGGATATTTTGAATAAAATCTCGAACTTTACTAGTTGTAATTGCCCATTATGAATAATGAGAGAATGAGATCACACTGGTAAATGGTTGAGCATTTGAGTATTTTAATTTCCCAGTGATTTGAAGTTCCTTAACAAATCTAGTTAATGCACTTCTCAAGGGCATTGTCTAATCCAAATGTGGTAATATAAAGAGAGATCCACTGAGTCCATGTCAAGAGTGCAGTGAGCATGTTTCTGGCTTAAAGGTAAAGAATCTTTCATCAACTTTTGTCCAAACACAAGAAATTTGCCCTGAAACTGTGATTTACTGAGTCTAATTTAAGGAGGTCCATAACACCCTGCAGGACGCAACAGCTTATCCTAGCCAACAATAAGGACTTCAGTATAGCCTGGGCCCAAATGTAGGCAAAACTGGTATCTCAAGATAAACTCCTTGATGAGCACTTAGACTAAGCAAGAGAAGCCTCCCTTGAGATAGTATTTTTGGTCCATGTTGGTGTGATTTTGTCTAAAGGTGTGAAGGTGAGTCTGATCCTTCCCACATATAGCTCTTGATGGAGCTCTCAGTCCACTCTTTCCTTCCATCTGATACTAAACTACCTCTTAGAGCTGCATTTCCTCTATTCCCTCTCGCGTATTGAGTCTGACTAGCCCCATCTTTTGATTGCTGTGGAAATGATAATGTCAGATGCTTCTAGTATGTCTTAAAGTCCTGATGATGACCCTTGATTAATACATAGAGGTCAAAATGTTGAAATTTAATGAGTTGCCATTACATGACCTTTGGACTTTTAATCACAACATAGTCTTTGGCCTGATTGACCATCGTACAAATGGGTTTTTTGTTTCTCATGGCCTGCACATCTTGATTTGGGGTTATCCTAACTGGTTGTACAGCACATTTTTACTGCACTGAGCACTGTGTCACTGTTACATTTCATTTTCACATTTAATATAATTTTATACAAGCGCAAACAACAGCCTTATGGTGGAAGGTATGTGTTCTCTATGACTATTACAATCGTAGAGTTGTGTAGTCTTTTAGAGGAGGAATCATGGCTGCAACTTGACATTGTTTTCTTAACAATCGATTGGCACCACTTTTACCCACATATTGGGACATTTTAATACTGAAGATGTCAAATGCAGTTTGTCTGTTTTTCTTTATTGGTGCCTAAAAAAGAAGCAAAAAGTCCTGCCCGTACCATGTTTCTACCACTGACCTATCCCCCAAATGTTATTTTCTATTCAATACACAAGGAGTTCTGTATATGTTCATCTGTGCATGCTGTAACCTTGCATACTAGGTTGTTTCTGCTGTTACTTAAGGGACTCTGCTGCAACCAAGTGACAAGTTTTTGTTATATTACTGCAACCAGCGGGGTAGGTGCTACACCCTGCTATATTAAGGTGTGCCAGCCAGAAAAGTGCTTTCTGATCAAACGAGAGGTAGGATTTCTGGCATGGTCAACTCAGTTATTTATCCTTCTGTGGGTGCTACATTGAGTTCCATGGACTTCTTACCATGGACTAGGTTAGCAAGAGCTGTACAAAGTAAAATCAAACTATGTAATTTTTTAAGTTAGGCTTGTCTGCCTTCCTCTGTGAGAGGCTAGTATGTTCGTCTGGAGGGGTTGTAGGTACAAGATAAAGTATGGGAAATTGACAGAAAGAGTGTCGGTAGCTTGAGTTAGGAATCCTTCCACCTCAAGCCCTTATCCTATTCTTCTATTGATAGCAAATTGGCACTCATTTATAGTATGTACCTGTGTGGGGGACTTACGGAGCGAACCTTGCTGAGAAGCAACAAAATACTCAGTAGCGGCTGGTAGGGAATAAGGGTGGCAGGGCAGGAGAAGGGAGGGGTGGGGTGGACATAATAAACGAAACACCACTTACCTCTTCCCCCGGCCGTCTCTCCTTGCTTCTTTGGAGTCCGGGAAACAGGACGCACCCAGGCTCCCCAAAGGGGGAACAACCTTTACAACGCAACTTTTACAACGCACTACCATTACAACAAAACTGTTACAACGCGAGTGCATTGACAACATAGGACATTACAACGCAAGTCTTTACATCGACTTGCACTAGATGGCGTGCTAACATTAAAAATAGTGTAGTTTACTATCCCAACACCTTCCCTACTGTTACGTGGACTGGAGTTGGAATAGTAAATTACACTTTTTTAATGTTAGCACGCCATCTAGTGCAAGTCGATGTAAAGACTTGCGTTGTAATGTCCTGCGTTGTCAATGCACTCGCGTTGTAAAACTTTCGTTGTAACGGGGAACAACCTTTACAACGCAACTTTTACAACGCACTACACTTACAACGCATTTTTTACAACGCAAAATCCACTACAACGCATTCCATTACAACGCATGACACTACAACGCATTTTTAAAAACTACCTTTACAACGCATTCCATTACATCGCATACTACCTTTACAACGCATACCATTACAACGCATAATATTAAATTGCATTTAAGGTAAGTATTAGATAGTATAGAGTTAAAAATTACTATTCTAACTCCAGGGGGTGCAACAGTAGGGTAATTGTTGGATAGCATAGGGGTAAAAATTACTATTCTAACTCCAGGGGAGAAGATTGAATTTCTGGTATTTTCATATAGTGTTATACAAAGTATGGAGAAAATACAACAAAGTGTTAGTGCTCAGAGATTATGATAATCATCACTTGGTGCAAATAAATGGGGCAGGTGAGCCGCTATTGGCAAGCGCCGTCTCTGCCAGCCAACACTTCAACTCTAAAGGACAGCCTATAAACAGGAGATACCGTTTTGAAGAAATTAAGGCAATCTGCTTCCGTCCCTAATACTTGAGAGCCATATACAGATTCTTAGATACAGATAACCTGATTTCAATTTCCCAGGATCCAAACAGTCTACGGCGTTTGCACTGCGTCAGTATTTGCTGTTATGAACTGATGTATAGACCTTTACGGTATGCCTGGTTGGTTATTTGTATAGTGCTTTATGCCATCCTCAGGATGCTTCAAAGCACTGACATGCAGGCAAAATGGAAAGCATGTGTCCTCTTAACTGGCCGTACCAATGTTTACACTATTGTACAATATAATGTCATGAAACATTCTGATAAAGGTCTTGCCTTATGTTCCATGGTATACAAACACCTTTGAATAAATATGTTTAACAAAAAACGTCATTCTACAGGAAATGGATGCAATCAGAGCATCTATTGCGAGTTCAAAGGTAGACGTAGAAGTAGATGCCGTTCAGGGCCCCGACCTCGCCAGCATCCTAGCTGATGTTCGCTCTCAGTACGAAGCGATGATGCAGAAGAATAAGGAAGAGGCGGACGCTCTTTTCAAGACTAAGGTAAACCCCAACAATTCAAAAATCTGTGTTTGAACTTTTTATGGTGCAAATCTTTTATGCATTGTTTCTGACCTTGTTCACACCTCTGCATGAGGCATGTTTGGAGAGAAGTGAAAATCAAACCCTCCAATTTCTGAATTAAACAACAATTCACCAGGTGAATTTCCTCTACCATAAGGATATTAGTGTGGAGGAAATTCAACCGATGGATTTTTCTCCATGTTTAGAGTTTCCACCAGAATTTGGAGGATTTTCAGTTCCCCCTCAATCTAAATGAGACCTCAGATTTTTTATGAAAATGGTGGAGTAGAACATCTTATTGATCAATGTGGATATCTGTCCTAAAATTCAGCTGTTGATTAATCCAGTGGTGTCAACCTTAAGTCCAAGCTATCCAGATCAATGCCAGATTTTCAGAATGACTATGTTCCAGGAGTCCATTTACACACATTCAGAAAATCTGCCAATTAAATGCATTAGCTGCTCTTTCTGTCTAATAATTAAGTTACTTACCAACAGGAGCAGACCAACAAGCTGTCTTTTGTTAAAATGCTTATGGCAAATATGTTAAGGACCAATGTGAATTTCAACTCTGAGATACTTCCTGAATATTCAATATTTTGCATTTGTTAACCATGGACAGTAGTGTCTTACTTTGATCTTCAAAAGACCACATCAATAGAACATCCCTTACATACTCATGACACAAAGCTTTTCAATGACATGGGGAGGTTTATGCCAGGTGGGAAATCCAGCTGGTGAAAGCCTCCTCCCACCACCACTCGAAGTGGACAACTGAGCCCTTCTTGAATGGGACACCACATTCAACAGAGATTCCCATTTTCTCTCATCATCCACTACTGAAGACAAATATGTGTTATGGGACAACTCACAGAGGGATGCATAGAAGGCGTGTTTGTGGTGGGACTCCATACGGACCCTTCGGTCAAAATAGTAATTTCTGCATGTTGGTCTACCAGATCACCATGTTGAAATTACCGGGTGAGCATGAAAATGATTTGCACAGGTCTTATTCACACCTTTTCAACCTGAGACAAATGAATTTACTGTCCCAGCGAATATAATTTACAGCCTGCCTGGGTGGTTTGCTAATGTGTTATAAAGTCATTATGTTGTGTCACTATTTATTTTTTAGCACACTGCACCATTTATGTAACTTCTTCGCTTTGAAGTCACAATCAAAATAGCTACTAGTAAGCCAAGGTCAGCAATTCAGAGAGTGAAAATGGTTTGTGTATTTAGATAAATGGCAAGTGGTTCTCAGAAGCCACCATTGCAAGGGAAGGGGTTATAAAGATGTAATGATGGAGATCGAATACCTGCTTATCAGGCTTTCGCAGTCAAACGAAACAATAACCTTATCAAAGGTGGCTGAATATAGTTGACATAGAAAATTACAGGGGATAATGTATCCTAAATCAATGATGGACGAGTAGTGTAAAAGGCTTGCCGTAGAATCCCAGTAGATTAAACATTGGTATGTTTTCTGGTTTGTTCCTTGTATCGGGAAACATAATCAAAACCCACTGTAAATCCCTCTTTTCAGTTTCAGTAGTTTTCAATGCACTAACTAGATTCAGTCAAGTGCAGCTCCTATATTAGCCCTCCTACCACTTCCATGCCAGTAAATGCTTTTATTGTAGTAGAACAGAACTTGCGGAAAAGGCTGGGAGGTAGAGGCCTCTAGCATTTCACCACCGCCGGTACCACAAGGGAAACCACAAACACTGGAGTTTGTCTGCAACCTGACAAATGTTAGCGTAGATTGGGATATGGTCACGATAGGACATTTTGCACCTTCTCCTGATCCTCTAAACAGCAAATCATATGCCTGGGGCATCCTTCCTGACAGCCTCTCGTCTCGCCAATCAACAAAAATGTTGCCTGGGGTACTGTGATATGATAACTCCTTGCTACTCTTGCCCTTCCTGCCTGTTCAGCATATACCTGTGGAGCTCAGTCTCAGGAGTCCCAGGTAGCGTCAGCTGTGGGGCTGGGTAGCATTTGTGAATATGAGGTATAGGGCTGTGTCTGAATGATGCAGGGTGGCAGGACACCAACATGTGGCACAGCATCAGTCACGAGGCTTTGTTTTGAGGTTGGCTGTATGGACAGCAGGTTCGACATAGTTTATGAGTGAGGGAGTGGCAGAGTTCCAAATGTATTTTAAAGGCGGAGTACTGGTATTCCCCCAGATATACTGATTTGTTTGATTGGTGGGGACAAGGATGGAAGGTCACCAGATATGGCGCTATGTGTGGGAGTTGTAGAGTGGTATGGTGCCAGGAATGGGTCTTTGCTTGGGGCTTTGGGACTTTAAGACAGCAAGTCTGTCACTAGTCGCAGGGACCAGGAAGATGGGAGGGCATCAGGTGTTGGTGCTTTAGGATGCGGTACTTTTTTGCATAATATCTTTGTGCTTTTTGGTGGAAAAGTGGAAACAGTGAAAATAACTCTGCCCTCTCATTTCTTTGCTTACAAATGTGTATGCACAGACGAAAACATAATTCCACGAAGTGGGAAAGCATTGTAAAAAAAAGCAGAATCCACAAAAAAATAAATGTTGAAAATGTGAAACCCTACACAAGTTTTTCTTGACTCGAAGCCAGTAGAGGACTTCCAGCACAGGGTAGATGTGATCTTGGTAGGTCGCTCTTGTTAGAAACATAGCTATAGTGTTCTGAAGGTGCTGCGGATAATTTATTAAATAGTATAGAAGTCCCGGATATATGTCATGGGCGTGCCAGATCTAGGTCAAGTCAGATGATTGTCTGGACTCCATTGGTTTGAGCGAGAATCCGAAAAAGCCCTTTTGCAGTTATTCACACAGAAACAGTTTTTGAAACATAAACAATATCAGATGTTTTCCACTCTCTTTGGGCTCGTGTAATGGGATGAAAACCCTTCTCGGCTTCTGTTGCTACTCAAGTGTCCCACCCAGTTGGTATTTGCTGACTTGTCAATATCTTTTTGTCGCTATCCGTTGCTATCATTCAATAGTGGCATGCCTTGTTTTATGGTAATGTTAATTTATTCACTCAGCATTCAATAGGTATTGATCTTAATGATCTTAATTGGTGTTTGTTAACTGCTGCAGTGTTACAATTCTTTGGTCTTATGATGGTGAGTTTTTGAAGTATGGAAAGTTGAGGAACCTTGCGACTAATCAACAACTTGATAATACACGATGTACCTAATTTGAACAGAACCGTTTTCTCTAGCGACTGGCTGACTATTACGTAAGATTGGCATAGTGTGCTTCAGAGTGAAGCCCTACGCCAGTTATGCATGCTGGGAGTAGGGTTAGAGGTGGAAGCAGTGATTGTCGGTTGCTCCCCTAGTAATGTAAGGGTCTGATAGATGGTCATGTTACAGCATCACAGCTGCAATATTGATCACCTGGCATCCCATCACATTTGAAGTTGGGTCAATTCAAACTTGTACCAACTTATACTGACCCAACATGCACTTTAATTAGGCACCAACTAAGCTATGAAGCAAAGAGCAATATAATATAGATGCAAGTAAATAGCAGAACCTCTCTTTATTTTACATGCCTCTTAGGTGAATTCTCTCATGCAGCAAGTGGAGCATGACACCAAGACTTTAGAGAACGCCAAAGAAGAGATGACTCAGAAACGTCGCGTTCTGCAAGGACTGGAAATTGAGCTTGAATCCCTAAAGAATCAGGTGCGCTGGATTTTCTAAGCATTCTACTGTTTGGTTATTTTCATATTTCCTTTTTTATCTCAAGTTATCCCAAGTTTTCTGAAAATGGTTTGCTTCTTGGAAACAGCAGCAAACTCAAAGCTCAAAGACCACCACAGTGTTGTTCTGAAGCATAGTGTAAGCCCTTGGCACTTGGATAGGGTTGCATATCTAACAGAAACAGTTCATCATAGTCTTTAATCACTAAATATGTACGCAATAATGTTTTTTTTATATAAATATATTTCACTTCTTTGCTTCCCTATCCTTGTTTATGTAGGTTTCTGCCTTTTTTCCGACTACATCACCCAAGTCTCTGACACTAGCATTGTCTCAAATTCCTCTTACGGCATCCTAAGCTTTCTTCTATATTTATTTCTCCTCCTTCTTCTTTACTCCATTGCTCTTGACTTTGCCCCGGACCAGCGCGACCAGATACCCCCATAGGCACTTATTGCTTCTAAGTGCTATTTTTACATTTAATCTTTAAAAACTAATAACTCGAAATTCTACTTATTGGATTTTTTCGTTTTTGTCATGTTTTATTTATAATATCATAAACTATTTTTCTACACTGGTGTGGAGTCTTTTTGTGGTTTTACCACTCTGTTACTGTTTGAAGTATTACACACATACTTTACACATTGCTTCTTAATTCAAGCCTGACTGCTCTGTGTCAAGCTATTAGAGAGAGAGCACAGATTAATTTAGGGTGTGTATCTGACTTACCCTGACTAAGATTGTGGTCCCTACTTGGACACGGTTCATACCTCTGCCAACTGGAGACCCAATATCTAACAGTTAAAAATAATAATATAAAATACAATAAGAAATACAACAAATTAATCGAAGAAAATATGATTCTGCAGTATTTACCATTTTATTTTCCGAGGCAATTGTTGCCATTCTCAAACAGCATTTTTCATCAAATTGCGATCACTCACAATAGCAATGTGCGATGTTTTTACCAGTGGCGATCACACAATAAAGAGAAATTAGGTGATATTTCTTCCTTCATTAATGAGATGTATCATTCCGCTAGTGGTGATTTATAAATAGTGGCTTTGGTCAAGATTCAGACCTCTCTTTCTGTAATAAGGCCAGGGTGATTTTGTATTGCTACAAAAACATTAGTTTTGCCCTTTTGGTCGTAAAGCACTACATGAATTGAGGAAAAAGTATGTTAAGATGTGGACAATTGATTTTACATTGGAACACAATTCCAATGTGCTGAGTATTTGTACAAGCTACTATTTAAATTTTAGTTGGTTTAAAAAAGAAAAAGCTACATATCCAAGTAATCAAGCTAGTTAAATATTTTCGCCATTTGCAGAAAAATGGCCAACATATTCTTCTTTGTCGCCTTCTGCGTTTGCTGCTTCCTGACTGATATTAGCTCAGATCAAAGGCTCCATGATGTGAGGATAATTCACTGCTATATATTGCTATAAGAGAAAATAGGTTGCCCAGGTACTAGAGGTAGTTGTTATGAAGTTGGCACACTTTTAAGAGTCAATTAAATGTATGACCAGGCATACAAACTACAAATCTTTTTTGGTTTCTTCTTTGCACTGTGGTGTCTTTAGTTTTGCTTTTCCCATTATAAATGCATTGAAAAAGTACTGAATTACAAGATAATCTCATGGTCTACCCACGGCCAACACTTGGCAATGGCAGACCTACGGTAATAGTTCAGTGGTGGGGTATCATGAATCACTCCAAGTTGTATATCCCTTCTGTAATGGTCAAAACATCTTATCTCATCCATTATTCCAACAGGTCAATGCCCTGAAAGGTGACCTAGAGGAAACTGACCTCAGGTACAGAAGTGAAATGGACAGACTCCAGGAATCCATATCAAGAATGGAAGCTGAGCTCATGGAGATCCAGAGGAACATGCAGAGTGAAAAGCTGGAGTACGAAGCCCTGCTGAGGGTCAAGGAGACGCTGGAGAATGAGATTGCCGTCTACAGACGCCTCCTGGGTGGAGAGGAGTAAGTACCCAAGTCTATTGGATGATGCAGATAGGCAGAGAGTCACTGACATTACATTTTAGTCTTCACGTGAACTTATCAATCAGTGAAGGATATTTCTGAAATGTGATTATTAGGAATGCTTGAGTCGACCTTTCATTACTGCTGGGAATTCTTCAGATTAAATGTCATTCTATTGGTATTTGGCTTGTCTGGGTCACAACTGGACACGCCACCAATATACAAATAACTCTGAGCCACACTCAGCAGAGTAGTCTAGTCCAGTCCAGTCCAAGCTGCTAAGCTATGTTCCCTCTTCACTGGAAACCAAGGAACCCATTGACATTACACCTTGTAGATAAGGCACAGCTTGAGTTCTTAGGCACACCGACAAAGCTTCCACAACGCAAAGTCACAGAGACAACAAAATACCAATGGGTGAAAATGCTTGAACCACTGAGTCAATCATTGGGAATTCTCTATGTCATTCTATTCCATTGTTTTATCTCTCCAAAGCCATCACTGAATGCAACTCATCGTATGCAAACCAGTTTTGACTGCGGCCATACCAGCAGTTCAGCCAAACCTACAAGGTCACATCCGCACTGCACAGGAACAAAAGCAATCTCTGAGATATTTAGGCTTCATTGCAATTCATCAGTGGGGTGCAGCGTGAATACTTAAGCCCACCCACTTAAGGAGATTCATTGAGAAAACAAAATACTGATGGATGAAACTACTTGAACCACTGTGGCTTACTGTCTGGAAATGTCTGTAGGTGGCACTCCATTTTATTGTTTTTAACCTGTGTGTCTTTGCAGCGAGGGGAAAAAACACTTTTTAGCCGCCTACGTGAAGGAAATTGTGGTGATAAACAATGAGAAAATAACCATCTAATGTAATCAGTTGCAGCAAATAAACCTCTTGTGGTGCAGCCCTTTACCAAGTGATTTCGCCTCACAATCAAGGCATAGCAACAAACTTTGTGATTGCCAATTCGCACTGGTCAAATGATGATTATATATCCCTGGAGATACAAAGGAGATGCGCAGAAAAAAGCACAGTATATGAGCGCTTGCAACATACCATTGGCAAATCAAGAAAGGTACTTCTCAAACATTCTGAACAATCACAGCCAAGTTTCGCTTTATTTGCTTGATGAGCAGTTAAAGCTTGCAACCTTTCGCATTGGCTCATTTGTAGCTCTGCCTTGAATCTGTGAATCAAAATCTTGGCATTCCCCAGTCTTTTCCTTCTGTAGTGACATTCATGTATTTTCCCAATGAGCCTTCTTTAATAAGAAACATATTCTGAAAATGTAAGGTGACTCCTTTAGAAATTCGGTTTTTGTTTATGACTTCATTTAGAGGTTGGCAGGTGCTGGGCAGTCGCTTAAAAGGGCAGATGCCCCATCTGCCACCCTGCTGTCTTCCTGACCTTCAGGGTTTCTGAAAGGGGAGCCTCAGCTGGCTGCACTGTTAGAATCCCTGGTTCTGTTGGCACATCTGCCTCTGGGCCACCTGGCCATAGTGACAGTCACCTTGCTCAGTTTTGGTCTGGGCAATCACCACTGGATTCCCCTTGTCTGGACTGGCATGAACGGCCTGGTGACGCCGGGCAAATTAATAAATCAATGGCCCTGATACTGAAGGTCATTTCGTTTTTCTTTTTTCAGAAACAAATCACAGGATTGGGTGGAAGTGTGTTGTTTCTGAAAAATAAAAACAAATGAGTGAGCCAAAAAACACATGGTGGCCCGCCCAGCATTAGCAGTGACAGAAGTGCACTTAACACATGGGGGGATGCAGTTTTGTCACAGAGATTACCGCCAGGTCGAAAAACACAGACCAGTAATGAGGCAGAACAAGACTGACCTTGGGACCAACTCCCACGCCCTGTAAGGATCTCACCATCAGACCAGGATAGCCTCAACCAGATTGTTGACTCCTTGAAGCCTATTACAATGCCGGTTGTAAGGACTCCGACCGACATCGTTGGTTTCAATTCCGACTGGCTGATTTTGATTCAACCGGTTGGGATTGAAACCAGTCGGTCATTCCGGCTGGCTTCCGATGGGCTCATGAAGTCCATCAGCCAGTAGGAACTGGCCCGTAATCCAAATGGGCGGCGGTTTACGTCATCCGGATTGCGATGCACGGTTTCCGGCAGGGTTTCCATGCCAGCCTTTCCAACATGGAAACCCTTTCGGAAAGCATGTTTAGGGGCCCCTAGCATGGCCCCTTTTCCTTTGCGGCCTCCGGTTGGAACCAGTGTTCCAGTTTAGTTTCAGCACATTTTTGGCTTGCAGTAAACTCGACTATGAATATCCTGTGCAACTACACATGCCTTTCTTACTAATTAGTCCATGAATAGGGTTCCCAAAGGTCTCTGCTATCTCAGTATCCCCAATTTGAAAATAAAACTGGAAGGTTACAAGATGTTATTTTGAGAATATATGGTATAATGATAGATCAGGTTTACTCTACCACGTCCATGCTAGTGTCCAAGACCACATGGCCAACTGCGGTCCAAACCAAATACCCAGACGGTGAATGGAAATCTCTTTTAGAATTGCATGGCAGATGGTTAACAGAATGAAGACTTGCATTCTACTATCTAAAAGTCTTTCTTAATTGGTTCTGGACCACTCATCATTTGCACAAGGCTGGCTTACTCCAACTTTCTGCATGCTAACACTGCAGTCAGACCGTGACCTCATCCATGTGTTGTGGGGCTGCAAAGCGCTCCAAACAATCTGGTTAAAGGTCTTGACCACACTCTCCACCACTCCTGACCCTGTAATTGTACCCATTTGGGTGCTCAGCCTTCCTACATGATTAGCATGAATGTACACTTTCCACAAATGATAAATGTAGATGGACAGCCATCTCTATAGCTAGTGCTAAAGCATGCATTCCGCGACATTGGAGATTCCCTTCTGTGATGTCACATGAAGAGTGACTAGCAGAACTTGTGAGGGTGGTTGAATGAGAACACTGGTCTATAAACTTAATGACTAGGGCCCGTATTACTGGAGTGCCCGGAGGTGCAACGGGCATCTGCGCCCGCTTTGAATGCCCCCGGGGCACATTGGTATTACAGAAAGGGCCGCAGACACTTGTGCATCCCCTCCTGTAACACCGATAGCGCTGGAGCACATAACGCAACAATACTGTCATCAGAGGTTGTTCCCTCATTTGCACAGGGGCATGGCCCCATGCAATTGAGGAAATCACTTTTCCTCTGCGCCTGTGCCATATTACAGACGTGGGCGCAGAGGGAAAGAAGCTGTCAGGAGGCACACTGATAGCTTGTCATCTAAAAGGTGGCGCACTGTCAGTACCCCCCCTGATGGCAGCCCTCTGGAGGTGGGAAGGGGTTCTCATGGACTTCCCAGACATCCCCTTGCAGGCAAGTGCAGTCACTCACTGCACCCGCCTGCAAGGGGACCTCTAATCCCCTTTAAAAGTGCTGGTGGGTAGCCGCCTGCACTGTGAAATACAAAGCAAAGCAGCCACTCTGTTTTTTATATGGATGCTCTGCCCTCAGTGCATCACAAGGTTGCAGCTGCCCTCGGGGCAGCGCATTCATCCTAACATAGCACATTTTCCTTTTTTCGCGCAAACAAGGAAAATGCGCAGTATGTATAATGCGGCCCCTGGTACCATTTCTCAGACCTAGGTAGAACCTGAATAACTTACTTTGTACAAATACATTTGTCCTGGGATTATACACTACAGCAGAGGGGGGAGGTCAAACCCCAAGTGAGCGAAGATATGATTGATAGACTCGGACATGTCAAGTTGGTCAAAATACTGCGCGTATCCTTTCTTACAACGGTATTGAAAAAGTTCTGATAGACCAAACTCTCAGTCTCTCAGTGGATTATATCGGGAGTGGGATGTACCTGTGATGTTAACAATGCAAATAGCTCTATTTCGTGACAGTGGTGACCGGACTATGCACTATACAAACTGTGTCTGTCATTAACATGTATTGTACTTCTGTACAGTAAGGTCACGACATATTAGTTTAAAAAAAATTATAACCAAAGCTACTAAAAAGTTACTTTAAAAAAATAGAGATACCTAGCAGGCAAAGGTATCTATAAATAAGGCAGGAGTCCTGTGCCAGGGCAGTGGAGGTCAGGGTCTCCACTGACCTGGAAGGCGGATGGGCCCCAGCAAGGTCTACCTTTAGGCTCTTAGTCGCGAATAAAAATCTGGATGATTCGTATTTGTTAGATAATACCATCTGGCCACCTAAAAAACAAAAAGTAAAATTCCTCTGCCCAAGTGGCCAAGAGAAGTGCTTATTTTTATAAACAGGTCTTATTAAAGTGATGTCTATAATAATCAAATCATCTGTGTACGTTTTCCTGCTGCTAACTCTTATTTTCATATTTAATTTTACAGGGAAATCAAACCACCACCCAAAGGTAGGTGTCTCAAGCATGCTTGTAATTCTATAATTATTTACAAAGCACTGTACAACGAAAGACAAGAGATGTTAAATTCATTACACAATCTACTCATCATCATACATGAAAATACCATTTAATGTCAGCAACCGTTTAATTCAGTACACAATGCGGTGTGCTAACTAGTGGGCAGAAGCAGAGTGACCCGGTTGGCAGCACCTGTATACAGAGAACAAAATCAAACAATTTCTACATGTGCTGAGCAATATTGGCTAGCACAGGTTTCTGCGTTTGCTTAATGAATTATGAATAGTGCAGATAATTAGGGTTGTCACCTAGATCCAACAGAGCAGAATGTCTCACCTGTTTTGGGCAAAAACCAATAGAGTAAGCTGAAGCCAAATGCTACTTAGTTTATGGACCCATTCGGGAGTGGGTTGGCCATTTTATGGGTGAGTTGGACCCCCTATTCGATTTGTGGCAATCTCAGGTTTCCTCACTCCGTTTTGCATGAGGCCAAGTAATTTTATATTATACCTCATCTGGTGGTTTCACATGTAATCACATGAGACTAAAGGGGTGCAATAAATTGGCCTCTCATAGCTTAGCTCTCTCACTGGCTTTTTTCATTCTGAGAACCAGCAGTCAACACATGGCATACATCACCCCCTCCATCAATTATAAATTCTGCTGTTCAAATCTATGGAATTATATTCTCACTTTCCTTGCCGCCCAGCATGTACTACAGTAAAGCCACTGAGGGCAGCTGACTTACCACACTACCACAAGTGACCAGAGGAGGGCATCAGATTACAACAAATGGTCTCAAATAGAGCCTTGTTGCTGGAGGAGAGTTCAAATGACAAACTTTGATTTGGTATGGCATTCCAAAACACCTGGCACTGGCCCTGGACTTCCTGTCTATTCTTGCAGACACTCTCTTCTGGCAAACCCGGCCTAGCACAGCTTTATAACCCCAATGTCAGGAGGCGTGGATGCGGTCTGGTGACTGAACCGCAAACTTCGAAAATAGGAAACCTAGGTGCTAAGCAAGGGTCTTGCAATTGACTGGACATTGAGTGTCTCTGATCAAATAGCTCCATCTAACTAGGCCTAAAAATCGGGACTATTTCTGAAATCTGCTGCAGTTGTGAACTTGTGACATGCAAATGGGCAAAACCCCACTAGAACCATGATGCTTTTAGCTATCTAGGCTGGCGGTATGCGGATTCTACCCTAAGCTTCCTGAATTGGTGGTTGATGGTTCTTTCAATGAGTTTGGTGGAATGGCATTGACTGACCGTCAAACAAAGTTTCACATTTTCTCTAGTTTCTTGTCCATTTTAGACTAATCAGAAGGCTCCATGATTTTGTCCTTGTAAGAGCCATGTACTCCAGAGGGGGTGACCTATTCATTTTAGTTACTCAGACAGAAGAGATATCAGCATTTAGTTTGATAAATGCAGATGTGTCAGCATCAGTCATCGCCCTACAAAGGCTTGAAGAACTCATTTAATAAAATAAATTGCAATTTAAGGAGAACTGGAGATCAATTGATGCTTTCCAACACAAGACAGCAGAAAAGAAAAATGTAGTCACGCTTTGCAAATAAAGAAGGGTTTCAAGATTTGCTTTAAGTGTTGTTTTAGTTATTCACAGAGGACGCCACGAGCAGGAGGAGAGGAGTGAGTGGAAAATGCACACAAAAGTAGTAGCTTTATGACTCATATTTAATGACTACAGAAGTCAGAAAGTTAATACTTTTCTGGAACTCACAAGAATCACAAAGTCTACACACCAAGATCTATAGCCATCATCGATTTCTGTGCATATGCCGAATCCTGTACTGGTGGTACCTTTCAATTACTTTATGTTTAGGGTTAAGGTGAAAAAACACCATTTCTTTCGCTATAATCCCGTTAGTGATTTTTTCACATCCATTTTACGCACCTAATGCAGTATTTTTATCAATGATTGTGGGAGATCACATTAAGTGTAAGAAACTATTGGGGATAGTAGTGAACACCCACAAAGTTATGACTTTGTGGTGTTTGCTGTATTCCCATTGGCCACCCGGGAGCCTTCCCCTCCGGGAGCACTCTCTAACCTTTAAGTTTTGACTGCACAAACTCTGCCATATTCCATCTCCAACCTTAAAGTTTTGACTGCATAAACTCTGTCATAGTTGTAAATTATGTTTGAGTGTAAGTTACATTATTGACCATATTTGTCCAAAAAGTAAATAAAAAAAGTATATACCCAAGTATGCAAGATGGCTCAGTGAGCTGACTGCTTACCACTCAGAAATGCAGTTATCTAAAGGTCAGGAGTTTGAATCCTGGCATGGTTGACTCAGGCCTCAATCCTTCCAAGGTTGGTGAAATAAATATTCCCAGAATAATAATGGTACTAAGAATTCTCATATATCCTCGTCAAACCTGCCCCTATGTAAATATGCATACTGATTGTTGCTTGCAATGGATTGCATTGCCTCTCACTTACCACTAGCAGTAATACCACCCTCTTTATGTTCTCTATCAAACTGCATACGTTTAAGCTGCTACCACAAAGCCGGTTGCTATGTACATACAATGAAGCCTAAATAAATATCAAAAAGTTGTATAATAGTAAGACCTATTGCCCCAGGGTATTAGAAAACGTCACGCGTGCAATACGACAAGCTATAAAAAAAACAATGAATTACTCAAATTTCCGAAGGAAGGGGCATATTATCAAGGACGGCGTTAAAATTATCGCCGCTTTAGCGACAGGAAACTGCGGATAAAGCGGCGATAATGGGCTTGATAATATGCCGCAGAGAATTCCAATAGAAGCCCATGTTCACACCAGAACATGGGCTTCTATTGGAATTCTCTGCGGCATATTATCAAGCCCATTATCGCCGCTTTTAGCGGCAGTTTCCTGCCGCTAAAGCGGGGATAATTTTAACGCCGTCCTTGATAATATGCCCCGAAGTTCGTCCCCGACTAAGGATGTGGGGCAGATTTACAAGCCACTTGCGCCGCCGGTGCATCACGTCGCGTGATGCACCGGTGGCGCAGCCTGCTAAGTTATATTTACAAGAACAGGTAAAGTCACCCTGCGTGACTTATCCTGTGCTTGTAAATATCGCCCCTGTTCACGCAACACTTTGCATGTTAGGGGTGTGACATGGGTGTTGCTGTGGGTGTTCCCACACAACACCCATGTCCACTGATGCATTTCCAGATTTACGAGAAATCGTAAATCTGGAAAGGCATCAGAATGCATGTGTCAATGCAATGTCTGTGCTCCTTCCTGCACAGAAACAATCTCCCCACGACGCAGGCATCTTTGCACCATGGTGCAAGGAAGCCTGCGCCGGCGCATGGCAGCAGTTTGTGCACCAGCGCAGGGGGAAGCACAGAGATGCGACATATCATTGTAAATATGTTGCATCCCTGTGCTTCGAAACTAACGCAGCGTGGCGCAGATAATTACTTGCGGCACCGTGCTGTGTTAGGGGCAGATTTACAAGCCTCTTGCGTCACTTTTAATATGGGAAAAATGACGCAAAAGTGGCGCAAGTGGCTTGTAAATCTGCCCCTTAGTTTCTTGTAGATCTGCCCCCAGGTATGTAAATATTTCATAAAGTGTTTAAAATGGCATATGTAATTAAGATGATGCACCCTTTTAAAATCGATTTGTGTCTGTTTTCCTGTTTCCTTCCCTTCTAGAACCTGAATCCAAAACCAAGAAGATTGTAAAAGTTGTTACTCAAACCCTGATTGATGGAAAGGTCATCGACGAATCCAGCGAGATTGAAGAATTCGACGTCAAGAAAAAATAAAGCTAATACGAAGATGATGTCACCACGACTGCGCCTGCGCTGTTACATCCATATGCACTGTAAACTTTTCTGTCATCTTTAACTGTATTGTTATGTTCGACATACCTGACGTAATCAAGGGAAGAAATGCCGCTACTGACGTATAACATTGTACCAACCACTTAAAACGAGTTTAATGATTTTGTGACGCGGTTTAAGAGACGTATATACAATATAAAATATGACAAAGGAAGTAAGAAGTGACTGCTCAGAAAATGAATACATTTCCTGGAGACAGTCCCAAAAGTACAATGTTGAACCTGAGAAAGGGAAAAAGGCTCTCTAGTTAATTTTATACATAGTCTTTTCTAGCAACCATAAGCATATTTCTTGCACAAGAATAACACTTTCGCTATCATCCAGCTTCGATCTCATATTGCAAACAGGGGACACCCAGGGGGTACTAAAAGCCAGAAAAGCTTACATTGCTTCATTTATTTGCCTAGTATCAGTTTGTACCTCACTTTTCAGGTGCATATTTTTTTTCTGACTGCCCTTTTAGCTCACCCTTAAAGAACGGTGATGGATCAAACCCAGATCTTTTGACTGGGTGTGAGTGTTTGATTGGTTCTGATGCTCCGTCCATCACCACCCTCTTTTGTACCGCTTTTAGCTCACCAGCAGCATAGTTTGGAAGCTGTGTGTATATTCATTCATCTTAGTACTTGTGAGGAAGTTATATGTTTGCAATTATCTAAATATTACATTGTCCCTGCCCTTTCTTACGAATGACCTTATCTGTTTTTTGCATGATGTCTTGATGTCTGCGCTACTTGTGTGAAGAGGCAGGAAGGTAAAACTCTGGCTTCCTGTCTACAATGGGTACTCGAGATTCGTGAAAACTGACCAGTAATCAATGGATGTGCCTACCAATGCTTAACATGCCACTACTGAATTCAGTGACGCTTTTATGCCCACCTTGGATAATCTATATTTGATTTAAAACGTTATATCGTCACTAAATAAAATGCGGAGCATTAGTACCACCCACTTTCAAGTCAGTTTATAACAGAAAACATAAATCCCATTGTAAAGCAGATATTCCATTTAAAGGGGCAATTCTGAGAAAAGAAAAAACAGTTATTTTTCCCCGGTCAGGCATCTCTAATAACCATCCACAACATACTTTCTAGAATGTTGCTTTGTTGTTTGATGTCTGCTTATGTTTTGAGATGTATTGTGACATCATTCGCTGGCTAGCCTGTTTAACTGAAATTTTAAAAGCAGATATGCATATGGGCCTAAATTATTTTGCCAACCACAGATATCTTTACTTCTGCACTCCATCATCAGCACTAATGGCCCAGCACTCTAATGGTATAAGGTTTGGTTTGGTCTTTGACGAGCAGCTCACTTCCTGTAAGCTATAAACAATACCAAGCACTTCCTGTCCCTGTTCTGCTTTTTAGATTGGACCCTGGGCAATTGATCACCTAGTATGCACAATAGCTTTAAATAAATGACCTATATATTAGGTTAAATGCGATTAAATATGATACCTCTAAATATGATCAAGATATTGAAAGCCAGATGGAGTTTTGTAAGATAAGGCCATATTATTTTGGAAAACTTCAAAAGATATAATTGTAGGATTGGGGTAATTTACTTCTTGACCGTGTTCCTCTTTATTCTGGATTTGAAGTCTTAAATAGACTGATGGCAATTGTAGGGGTGCGGCAGGGGATTACTGCTGATTATAAAATCATTTGGAAGGACCATCAGGACTCCACTTTCTGTGCTTATTACCATATGTTTTATGCCATTGGTATCTAGGTTTTCAAACAGACATTTCGCCTACGCCCAGCTGTGAATTGTATGGGCAAAAATTGCCAATTACCAGACCCATCAGATTGACAGACCTTGTACAATAAAGGCCTAAGTATGATGAGTACTTCAACTCTCTTTCTATTCCCCTCTACAGTAGAAATACACATCAATGTAGAAGTGAATTTACTTTCTAAGATGGGCTTCAATGGTGCAACATTTATCCTACACCACGAGCTCAGCTGGCGGATCTTTGGTGGCAAAAGTGATCTCTTATGCAGAAAACACACAGCTACTTTTTTCCGTTGAGAAGGGAGAAGAGATTGCAGGTGAATCTATTAAATGTTGTCTAGCAACTGTATTTCACTGGATGACCATCGGTCAATTATAGTGCAATGCTGACAACACCGAGGTTCTGATTTTTGGTCAAAATTCCCGAGCAGCACGGCAGATGATTTTGCCAGATAGCTGGGACACTACTAGGAGTAGCTGCAAGCTTATGTTATGTTATGTTAAAAGGATTTGTACAGCGCACGTACACCGGGATGGTTTCATGGCACTACTCTGATAGATACCTGTGCCCTAAGGAATTACTCATAAGCCTGTCGAAACAGCCAGGTTTTAAGGAGTCTCCTAAAACCTAGGAGATCGGTGCAAAAACGAATTTCAGAAGGAAGGGAGTTCCAGAGTTTAGGGGCAATGATAGCAGACATCGCACTGCCTACACGCTTCAATTTAAATGAGGGAGTGGACAAGAATTGCTTGTGGGCCGAGTGCAGATTGCGTGTAGGTGCATGCCTTTTATTCAGGCTGTTCAAAAATGTAGGTCTTCTTCCATTTAGAGATTTAAAAATGAGACACCAAACCTTGAAGGCACAACGTTGAGTAATCAGGAGTCAATGTAGCTGCCTCAGCAGCGGAGTGACATGGTGGTTCCTGGGTTGATGGAAAATCAAGCGCGTGGCTTGGTTCTGTACCAGCTGCAGACGTTTTGACAGGTATAAGGGGATACCAAATTATAGCGAATTGGCATAGTCAATATGAGACATAACCATGGCAAGAGTCACCTGAATCAGAGCTTCCTGGGTGAGTAATCTTCGGATCTTTTTTATTTTCCTCAGATGGAAGAAACAGGTGGAAATTACTGACCCGATCTGGGACTTCATGGTGAGGTCCTGGTTGATTGTTACCCCAAGGCTCTTGGCCGAGCTGGAGGGGGAGGGAGGTTGACCCAATTCCTTGGGCCAAAAGTGAAAACCCCAGGGATTTGTATCCTGTACTATTCATTCATTCATTCAGATCTTTTATAAGTGAGCTTAATAGTTCTCATGGATGGCTGGTGCTGGGTAGGAGGGGCTGGTTCTCTATGGTACAGCATGTCTCAACAAAACTGTCCACAAGTAGTACATTGCTAGTTAGGACTTTAATGTACTTTTATTATATTCAGTAGGAATGGAAGCTGTGAAGCTTTAGGGGTGCCCAAGCTGGTCCATCAGGACTGGATACGTGCTTTATTTTCAGAGTTTCCACCGACAATGCCAACGAGTTTCATCTATAATCATTGCATTGAATTGAATTTCCTGAAATTTGAATATGTAGTAAAATAGCTTGACTTTATGCAGAATATTATTCATTTCATAATGAGAATGCTTCTGATTTTAACTGATTTGTACAACTATCATGCCTGGAATATCTTCACTGTGTTGGTTGAACATTTTAAACAGAGAAATGTGTGAATTTGTGGGTGTCAAACACAGAGAACTCCAAAAATCAATTCTCTATGTACCATAAATGAAATCGTGGTTCTGAAAATCAGTAGAACCTCTGTTGTTACATGTTAGTCCTGGAATTCTTTTTTTTACAGTGCAGTTTATAAATACTATGCTTACGCTCTGACAATAGAGCATGCTGTAAAACCTTTGTATACTGTGTCTCCAGACCGCACGATTTTATTGTTCCAGTCCAATGTTTCTGTGTTCGGAGTTTATTAATATATTAAACATCTATTAAAGAAAATAAACAGCCTCAGTCTTCAAAGTCATTATGCAATTGCACACAGGGAACCATCTGTGTAGATAATTGAATTTAAGCCACAATGCACATATCTACTCAGAGAGTGATTGTTTCTGCAGCCATTTGATGTAATTATAAGGGGGCAGAACAATACAACGCAAAAAACAGAATGTGCCTTGTCAAATTAACCCAGACAAATCAATTGAAGTAAACTTGACTATGAGGTGTGTTCAGATAGCACAATTAGTATGTATTTTAGGGAGGGTAAACATACATGAATGTTGTTACTTAAAGATTTAAACAGTGTTAATAAATACTATGCTTGATCAGAATTCTTAAAAGCATTTATTTACAAGAGTGACTTGAGCAAAAAGTGTGTAAACAAACTCTGCTTTCTTAATCCCATTCCCGTTTCACTAGTTCAGAATCAAGGGTGTTTCTCTGCAGAGGTGAAATTTACAACTGAGGAGTTCTGCCAGCTGTGGTATTTTCTGTACCATGACAGTCTTAGGGAAAGAGATGTGGGTGCTGATATGTGAGTTGTCAGTGTCAACACCATCAAAGTCCTACCTCTGCTGGTATCACCAGCATTTGATGTGTCTTTCCCATAATTCTATGCAATTTTGGACCTGGCTGACCCTTCAGTGCTGCAAATTGGTGCTTCTCTTACCCCCTCAAAACGTGCAGCTCCCTCATCCCACTTAGAGGAGGGTATCTGTTGACTGAGCCACCAGTTGGCAGCCAATTACAAAGATGTACTTTAGGTTTAGAAAGGTTTCCTTCTTTCATGAATTGGAGATTCAATCAAGGCATATTTTTCCTTCTTAACGTTGATTGTTTAGCATAGCTGCAATCTTATGCATGAAGTTTGGCTGATTCTCAATTGAATGCACTGATTACTTATTGGTTGAATTTATTTATTTATAGCGCTTCTATCACTGGAGTGATAGAAGCGCTATAAAAGTACTCCTTTACATTACATTACATTGGTCCTGCTTCTTTTTTAGGTGGTTTATCCGCTTTATTTTCAGTTTAACTTTTGCTGTTGGGGTTATCTAATTGATTGTGCTCCTGGTGTTTTTTGTATTGCTTTTCTTTACTTGATTTGGGCCGAATTGGGAAAGGGTTGTGTGGTGATGAATCGCACACAGGATCAGTGGGAAACAGCTTTATTAGTTACAGGACACAGCACAGAGAGCGTGGTCCCTCCAACGACAGCCACAGTACAAACTGCCGTTGGTAGAACCCACGCACACAGTCAACAATTAAAAGGAACACTGAGGATGTAATTTAACAACAAACTAAGAAGCACTGCTAAAAGCAAGTGCCACATTACTACAGGTTGATTCGTAACTGCGTCCATTGCTATTATGGATACATGGACCATGTAACTCTTGCGTGCCACATCTTGCTTTGGTAGAAGATCCCATTTCAGGGGAAGAAATGGCAGAAGGGCGTGGCAGCGTTAGAAGTGCTAGTTAGCAGAGAACCCTAGCCAGTTCCTGCTACTGCAACTGTAAATTCCCTTCACTCACCAATAGTAGTCCATCTCTTCTATAACATGATGCTCGGCCACCCTGCCAAGAAATGTTATGATGATCACTTTGTTGGTAGGTTTCTAGGCCAGAACCTTGACCTATGTGCCATTTCCACATATTGGGGTTCGAAGCCTCAACACTGGAAGCCTATATGCTGCACACTTATCCTTGAAAAAAATCCTGTCTTTCCTAATTTGATTTTTTTGATCTCACCAGGCCACCACACCTATAGGAAGAAGTAAGTCCCTTTGAAGGAGATAGCAAGAGAGGTATTTGAGTCTCTGCCTCCTTCATCTGTGGGAGAGAAGGGTGTGGCTATCACCAACAGGAGTTGTGTATCCAACAGGAAGCCTATGTGAACCCTCTGCCAATATTCGAAGCCTGTAGAGTGATGCCGTAGTGACTAGCTCAATAGCATGGCTTGCATGTCCAGGACTGGTGTCTTTCTCTTGCCTCCATATTAATAGAACACTATATTATTAATTGGTAAGAAACAGTACAGTCAAACATACCACAACAATTCACTACATTGACTTATTTCAGCAACGCAGAAAGGGCAGCACAATGTGAAAACTTGTTTAGAAGTTACTAGAGTAAAGGCTTAAACATAGCAAATAACTGAAAAGTTTCAGACATGATGACCAGAGGCCATCTAAATGGAGCTGGGGACATATTTATTTTATTTTATTGACTTGAAATGTTGAACCCTGATAATTGACGGCCAATGCACAATGATATGAACCTTTTGTGTTGTTCACGCAGTAGCCAGTGTAGCGTCCAGAGAGGTGGCATGAGAATGGTATGTTTTGGACCCAGTAGAAGTCACGTAGATGTATTATGTGGCATTGCAAGTGAAACACTGATCCTTGCAAGAGCCCTAAGTAGTTTTTTGTTAGCATACTCAATCCATTAGGAGACTATTGACATTACTGCCTGTGACTTGCTGTTGTAAGAGGCCAGTTCAGCACAAACTCTGTGGGTGATAAAAACAACTTTCACTACACTAGTTCTGTCAGGTCATATTAGGGGCAGAAAAGGGGCACCCCAGACACATCTTCAGATTTGGTAGGTAAGTGAGGTGAATCTTTGAACTCTATTTCCATCACTGCCTCTCCAAAGAGACAGTAGCTTACAATTTAGTCTATTCTCTTATACTTGTGGGCATATTTATCAAACGTTCACGCAAGGCAGGGCAGCAAGCAAAGTTGTTGCGTTGTGTGAATGGGAGACCGTTGAAAAGCCCTATATCGTCTAAGATATGGCACTCTTCAGCTCTCTCCCTGCGATGAACACACATGGCTGCCTAGCGTTCATACAAGCACTCTTGCACCAGAGTGCAAATATACCTGCATTACAGACACCATTTTGTGTGCTCAAAGGGATACCTTCCTGCCCAAAAACAATCCAAATAGACATTTTATTCTAAGTGTGATGCCTTGGAGATCATGTAGTTGCTGTGTTTCTGGTTTTAGAACAGTCATCATCAGATGTTGATCTGTAACCAAAAAGTCATCTAGCCACCAAGGGCTTCTCGCAGGGAACAACTCTCAGAGTTTCTTCCCACAGGGGGTTTGAGCTAATTCCTCAGATCTCGCTGCCTGGCCCTTCGCTGTGTGTGTTCTTGTGCCTGAGTGATTGCCTGTATTTTTGTGTGTATACGTAAATGCAAGAGAGAGAGGCCCCGCTACTCCAAGAGACAGGGTCCCATATAAGACTTAAACGTCACAAATACATTCTCTTGGAGACCTGAATTCAATTTCCTCAATTATTCAAAAATTATCTCAGTGTCACACACTCATACACACCAGTCTTCGAAGGAACCAAAAAGACAATGATCAATTAATCAAATTTAATTTAAAAAAATATATGTTCAATAAATTCATCAAGAAAAATCAATCTAAAACAGGAAGTAAAAACATTGATAGATATATCGAAGATATACAGTAAAAGGAGAAACAACACATGAGACAAACACATTTGTCATAAAAATATGTTAATTTGTAGGAATCAATTAGTATGACATGTCGTTATTAAAAAATTCTGAACATGTGAAACTGTGTACCTCAAATTTAAGCAAACTGGGCATCAACGTGTTTCGGTGGATATAACAGGATAAGACTACCTTCTTCAGGACAACAAGAATATATCCCTCCTAACGATTTATACAGGATTTGCCTGCATCAAAACATAGAACATGTATGAGATAAAACCACACCTTGACGTTTATTAAAACAAAATCAGTCTATGGGGCATAACCGTATTCCTTATACTTTACCTAAAACAGTAGGCCAGTAAACCGTCTAGGTATTATCACTTTTCGTTTTAATCAAAACAATACATTCTTTTACAGAGATTTTTTTTAATTGGTTGATTAATCATTGTAATGGTCCTCTTGAAACTGGAGGTACAGAACCAACACCAAAAGTCACATCACTCCTACTCATTCATTATGTTGTTCAAGTATGATCAACTCACCTATGTTCACGCTAAGGTAAGATAAGTTCTGTTCGGACTGTTCTAAAAATTTGGAGACGAACCCTACATCCTAAATGAAACAAAGATAGGAATAGGCGTGGAGTTAACTAAAAATGGATTCTTATATCGGGTTTACCATTTTGAATTATAATCAATATTCTGAACAGGCGCCAAAAAACCCTCTGTTTTTTATCTGAACATACCTATTTTTTATAAAAACCTCTCTTAGAGTATATGTTTAAAACATGTAGAAGTAGACAAAGCCACTAATAAGGTGTTCACTGTATTTCATTACTTTTTCTTCAATTTAGGAAATTCCTGTATTTAACAAAAAGGAAAAAAAGAGAGTATAAGAGATTTTGTAAATTTATAGCAATTGCCCATTTGCCCAAATTGAATAGTATGATCTGAAACATAACCCACCTCCTACGTGGGATGACGCAAGCTCGCATATGTCTTAGCAGATAAGTGCAGATTCCTGTATTGGATAAAAAGAACGGAAACACTATGTGAAGGACTTGAGAATAACCCGCTTGAGCAGTCATATATTCAGATGTAATATAAGAAATGTGTATAACCCACCTCTACTATGAGTTTTAAATAGGTCACTTGAGTTGCAGGAAATAAGTATGGAGGCTTAAAAGCCTTCCAAACACATCCGTCTGTGGCTAACACCTCCAAGATGTCTGTCCTATATCCTAGAAGGGTAAACTAAAATGGTCTTAGCGTTAGGCTGTCCAATAGCACAAATAGCTTGCTAACTTATTTTTATTCTTAGAGGCAAACTCATTATTCTAAGATGGCAACAACCACCATAAGGGTTTGTCGCAGAGAAGTTCATCAATTGGATCTATTATCTTGTATTGTGTCTTAACTCCTACGGTCCAAAACCTCAAATTCCGTAAAACCCTGGTTCAGGCTGCTTACCAATGGGTAACGTAGCTCTCCGTCCTACGTCCTTGAGGCTTGTTTTCGCCCCCAAATAAAGACAATGCCTACGCACAACGCGCTCAGCTGAACAGCGTTTCTTTCCACATTGGCCCGCAAGAGATATTATTTGAACCGTCATGCGTGAGATATCAAGCCAATATGGCAAACGATCCCCCATCTTGGAATGTGGTAGAAAACTACCCTTCAATCTATAACTTTGCGATTGTGATTATTCTTACAGCGAGTTCAATTGCTTTAAAACAAGGAATAGAACACCTTCTTTAAAAAAAGGATTACATTTTTATTTATTATGATGTTGTGATTCTCAACTGACAATCACAAAGCACCATTATTCATAGGATACATACTGTAGAAGCTTGCTAGCGTTACTGTATGGAACCCGCATCAGTATGCCTACTCCTAACTGCACTATCACTGGGACAAAAGCAACTGCCTATCTATCCCATCAGAAACTTACCAGTGTTCCAGCATGGACCACACAAAGTGGACGCCCTTTTTGAATGGTTAGATAACCAACAATTAGGGGTATCCGCTAATAGATTTTATAGCCATTCCCTAATAACTTTTAGTCCTCTAATACGATTTCCAACAAAAGAGGGCAGTCCTAATGGATTTTAACAGCCATTTCCTGATGCTTATTAGTCCTCTAATCATAAAGAAAAACCTTGAGTAATAAGACTGCCTCACCATCTCACCCCTACTGAGAGTTTCGGTGAGTATACCATTAATGTCATATAGAACAAATGGCATCTGTGGGTGGCCCCATGTAATCTCAACTATGACTAAAAGTGAGTCAAACTATATATTTAAAAGATTTTTTAAATAAAATGATGATTGCCAAGTTAACCTAATGGTGCAATAACATAAGTATCAAAAGGCAATGTTGAATTAAAATATTCTTCTAGTACTAGAAAACACCCCTTAAGGTTGGTTATTTAATTTATTTCATCTAGTCTTCCTTTGTGTTCAATCCTTTCCTCACAGTGTCATGAATGGATATATACCACTGTTCTCTGTTTTTTCATTTTAACTCAAGATTCCCTCCTCTTTTACTGCTGTTTATCTTCTCAAGGATGAACCACTAGAAGTTCATATGGGTATGCCCTACTTTCCCAAAGTGTTCTACAAGGGGGGCATTCCCTTTGTTGGTTTTGAGTGCTGATTTATGCTCCGATAGCTAGTTCCCGGGCTGTTTTCCTTACATAACCCAGGTCACAGGGACACAGAATCAGATAAACAACATTGCTACTTCTACACAATGTTCACAGATTGTACAACCCCCACACTTGTTGTTTCCAACACCTCTAGTTCCCTAGATGGGACTTTGTTGTAAAGGTGTTTTCTCTCTTTACGTGTGAACTAATGCAGTCTGTAGATTGTTGTTCCGTTTAAAGGCAAAGAGTGGTTTAGCTAATTTAGTCTCTTCGTTATCATTTAAAATGTTCCAATTTGAGTTGACAATATACTTATGAAATGATCTTATTGCTTACCCCTGAGAATTGTCTAACAAACACGATTCTCTTATTGGTATTTTTATTCTCTTTCTTATGACCAGTGTCGACCAGCATACTCTCTCGGTCATAGAATCGTGTTCTTTTGAATGCATGATTAATCAATTTTCTTGAGTAGCCACAATGCCTGAGTTTGATCTTAAGGGTGTCAAAGTGTTTATAAAAATCATCCAAGGACAAGCAATTTCTTCGAAGACTATTTTTGAACAATGACAAAGCTATCATACCAGCAATTTATGAACTCCAGAAAATCCACAAAAATTATAGGGATCCCCCACTTAGACCCATTGTTGGTTGTTTAGGGTCCTTATTGGAACCCCTTAGCAAATATGTAGACAGCTTTTTAAAACCATTAGTTGATGGTGCCAGTCTCTCTCCTTTCACAGAGTGGTGTAGCCAGGTCATCTTCTTTTGACTCCATGGGTTCCACTATAAGTATTCTCTTAGGTTCTCATGGATCTGAAGACATTACTGGGCCCTGTAAATATCCACAGAGTAAGTTTGGAGTCATAAACACAGGTGACAGGTGCCATATTGGTGCTGGCTTTGTGTTAAGGGCAGCAGCTCACTGCCTTGTTAATTTCTGAGGATGTAGCACAACAAACCAGTAGGTGACTGGTTTCTAGTTTGGCACATTACGCTTCCTAGGACACACTGTGAAGACAACGAATAAAACCAAAGGACTTACCTTGGATGAGGATTCCCTGCCTTAAACTTCTAGTACTCTGCTGGGCGTGTATATGGCACTCCCCACCCCCGACTTTACAGCTCTAGGAAACATCGAGGTCACTTAAAGGATCATTAGAAGCCCCATGGCATCAGGTGTGGTAATACATCACCTAGAAATGACCAAAATTGCAGGGTGCAGTAGTTACTGGAATTGGTAGTACTGTTTAATTACAGGTTTCACACATCAGAATGGTGAATAGTATGGTAGTACTGCATTTTGATATACTCTCAAACTCAAAATATTTTGGTATTTCTGGCTCAGTTTTCACATGGTATTAGCAGGGACATATCACAAATCTCAGAATCCTGATTTGGGGCAAACATGAGTTTACTACTGAATTTGGATTCCTGCAAGACTTGTAATGAGCCTCTTTGGCCTTCATAGCAAGTAGAGCGCAGTCCCATATTAATCATACTTCTGCTAAATCACAATACAGCTGGGAGTGGCACTTAGTTAGTACATAAATACCACACCATTTCATAATTCAGAATGGATGTCAACAGGCTAATTGTGCATCCTTCCACATTCCGAGATGCACAATACCATTACGTGTTGTATTTTTGATGACTTAGTACATCCGGTACAGGACCCTACTGAACATGTAAAATTCATGGAAGACAAATTGGAAGATGTGGAGGGCCGCTTCCAAAGCAACAACTTACATATAGTTGGGCTACCAAAGGGCTTAAAGACAATGATGCTACTCTGTATATAGAAGAGTGGTTAAGAGCAGATGTTGCAACCCTGACCTTGTCCCACATGTAACACGTTCACAGAGTACCAGCAAGGTGCTCATCACTTGGATCGACAGTAAGGCCCATAATGGGAAGGATCCTTAACTGCGGCAGCAGAGATGCTTTCCTAGCTACTGCTAGAAAACAGGGTCACATCAAGGTCGAACATGCTTAGAGGATGATTTTTTATGAATACACTATTACGGTACAAGCGTGCATCATTTCTGAAAGTTAGTAGCACACTGCGATCCCTGGATGTAATGTATGCATCATCGTTTCCGGGGAACCTGCACGTGAATGCCAATCACTGTACCTATTTCTTTACCAATGTGGAAATGTGTCGGACTGGTAAAAGAAGTATGAATTGACCAAAGCTGCTTCACCCGCTGCACAGCCTGCTGGAACACTGAAGTCAACACAAGCAATCAGTGGGCTGAGACACTCGTTCGAGACGAAGAGGCACCAAAGGTCCTTCTTCCTCTCAAGTGTAAGCAGAGAAACAGAATGTAGTAGATAGGATGGCAGGCCTGAGGGAACTGACCTGAACACCAGTACTGCTATTATCTGACTTTACTGTGTTGGGGAGAAGTCCCCCCTCGAACCGAGAAGAACTGAGTGCAACACCCTCCATGATGGTTACATCCTTTTTTGAAACAAGGTGCACATGCAAGTGAATGCCAGGGAGATGTATTCTGCACTATACTGTTGGTTTTGTTGCACTGTAGCATACCTACCTCTCTAAGTATGTTCATAACAAATGCGTGCACATTCAGGTTTATTTCTAAGGTGGACTGTTGATATGGCTCGCTGTCATGCTCAACCTTTCCTGCGTTTTGATGGAGGGCTTACCCCGCTATATTCGACTACAGGTGAGCTCTTGTAACGATGGCGCTACTACTTTGCCTGTTTCTCACTCTGATCTGTGCTGGGGATATGATAGAGTATTGTTGTAAAATTGTTCTTGGATGGATACGTTGAAGAATCTGTCTGAAGGGAGTGGGTGGCTACACCAACCACGACCACCCTTATGCACCCACATTCATTTGTTCAATAGGCTTTCGGTTGGCACAGAGTTTTCTCCTACAAATAGATGCCATTGTGTCATTGCCTTGGGCAGTTTGCCATACGCCCCCACACACTGCTACTCATCACTGTTCGAACCTCCAATCAGATTGATAACGTGGGACATCAGTGGGATGAATTTGATACTGAAACGATATAGAAAACAGTATTCGGATTGTCTTATCAGAAAAGGTCCATTTTGCGTAGTGTGAGACACCCAAATTAGAGAGTAGATGGCAAGAGCATTTAGCCAGGGATACTCTGCATTCACACGAGGGGTCCTGATTTGGCTCAAGGCGAATGTTCCATGTCAGGTTGAACTTGCACAGATTGATGAGGGGGGTCGTTATGTGTTACTTAAGGGCAAATTTGATGTTCTACCGCTAGTACTAGGCAGTACCACACCCCCAAAATAAACCATACAACTTACTGACCTAGATTGTAGACTTGCCTGGTTGATTGGGTGCAGCTGGGGTTTTGGTGGAGACTTTAATTGTCTTCTTCACACTGAGCTGGACCATACTTTTCCAACCCTCCCTCAGTTCCAGCTACACATAGGACTAGAGTGCTACAACATTGGTCAGAACACCTGGGGGTGTGTGGCACAAGGTGAATAAATAATCCAACTAGGCCCGAGTACTTGTTAAACTCATTGTCCATGACATGCACTCCATCCTGGACCAAAATGTTTGTTCACATGGATTACACTTACGAGTTTCCTCCATGGCTTACAAGCCTAAACCACTTTAAGATCACAATACCCTTGCACAAGAGATTGTTTCGGGTAGAGCGTTAACACATGCCCCAACTTGGCCAATGCAGGTCACAATGCTTGATGATGCAGTGTTTCAACATACATAATCTGAGCATATTTAAATTGTATTCTGAGAAAACGAAGGAACAGTGTCATTGCCTTAAATTGATAACATCTTTGAAAGGCTTTGTGTTTCAGACTATGGTTGAGGTCATAACGACAGTCCAGAGGGAAGTCCTGGAAATAGAAACGTATATGCGTTCGAAACAGACGCTAAACATTTGGATAACGTTGAAATACTGCACTGCCATGATCATATGTCCTATCAAGTTAGGGTGCATCAAAAGGGAGACAAATCTAGACAACGATTGGCTGCCTGACTCCACCTAATTCCTCTCGTGCTGTCCTGTGTTTAAATACTACATCGACTGGTGTAGACATGCTTACACAAACCAATATCAATCAGGCCTTTTATCATTAGTATATCAACTTGTATAAGGCGACTGATGATCCAGCTCGGGATAGCCCGGACGACTACCTGGAGGGTGTTGCTGTGCCTGGGATTTCACCGGAGGCTAGAGCAGTTGCCAATTACAAAGCAGAAAATAAAAGAGATCATACGTGAACTGTCTCTTGGTAAAGCCCCTGTTTCGTTCAGATGACTGATGTAGCGCTTAAAAGGTTGAAAATTGTAGGGGTGCGTTATATTCACTGTTAGTCGGCACCCGCATATAATCAAATGTGTACTCGGGTATTTTGTGTGCAATGTATTAAGAATTGTATAATCTATATCGATTTCAATAGAAGTGTTAGCTATGTACAAGCATATTGTGAATGTATTAGAGAAATGCATAGAGTTCAGTCATTTGAACAATGTGATGTTAAAACGTGTAGATTAGAATTCGTGTCTGTAGACTGTTTAGTTTGACCACACATGAAAGAAAGACGTAAATGTCAATACTGTGATTTAGACATGCTTGTGTAACCGTAGTAGTGGCCAGAATTCGCATATATCGTTGAGGCGAAAGGCCTGGTATTTTCTTATGTTAGCCAAGGGCAATAGGCCAAAAAGGATTTATTCCAGTAGAGGTTTTAGGCTGTAGTAAATTGCAAGTTAAAAGATGTGAAGTATGTCTGTCTTGCATGATCTCACCCCAGGTGCAAGGACAGTTGCTCGTTAGTAGAGAAGCTCTTTGTTCATGAATTGACTTATGTAGTAAAAGCCAGACATGGGAGTGCATTGGAATGTGCCAATCGTAACTCCTAGTGCGGATGGTGTCTGGGACTCAAGGCCAAGCGATGGACGATGGAACTGGACAGCGCTCTGTGGAAAATTACTGAAAGACGACTCCGCAGAAGAGGAGGTGCGAAGGGCGTGTTCTGAGATTTGGGGTTCTGTATTAGGGAAAGCGCCCCGAGGGTGGAGGCAGATCAGAGCAGCCCAGAGCAGAGAAAGGCTAGGCGAAGAGATAGAGGGGGCAACTTAGACCAAGCTCTCTAAGTGAAGACTTCTTAGGAAGTTTCACTCTGACACCCTTCGACTGAGGGTCTCAAGGGATTGCTAAGTAGGGATGTCATCTAGTACAGAGTAGGGACAGAGATGGTATGGTCCAGTGTCCCTAATATCGACATTGGCTTGGTAGTTTTCTACCTCATGCTTTTAGAGATTGTGCTTTTAGTTATTTTTAGCCGTATGCGGATTCTTCGTAGAGTAGCATTTGTGTTAGTGCCTATGTACTTGTTGTGCCTCGTATTGAGGACTTTGTATCTTCAAATCTTTATGTTGATAATAAAAGCCAGAGAGCCAAGAGATTAAGTCTCGCGTCCTTGATTATGACAATTTGTGGACAGTAATTGTGATAATGGTGTTTATTCCCTCCACGCTATTGGGCAAGTAAAAAGTTCCATCCGACCAGAGTGGGTTCTAGTAGATAATTGCGAGATACTAAAATGGGCCGGAGCAGTTGGTAGCAGAGACGGATGGTTACTTCCGATAGCGAGGGACGATTAGATTAGATAAGGATAAGTGATCCTTGAGGCCCAAAAGACGATAAGTGATGCTGAATCATCAGATGGCGAGCAGCAGACGGCAGCAGACGAGCATCGACGGCGAGTAGCAGTGCGGCAGAAAGCAGCAGTTCCAGGAGTGAGTATGAACATAATGGGATGTTGTAGATTGCGGTGTTGATTTGTTGTGTGATGTCTTGCGGAGTTGATGTGTATGTCGTGTGATTGTGAGATCAGGCTGTGAGCGCGCGCAGCCCGGGAATTGTGGTGTAGAAGACACCTGAGATAGATTTTGTTGACCACCCAAAGGAGATCGTGAGGTACCATCGATCACCTGGACCGAGATAGGGGGAGTGAACGTGTGTGTGTATGGCAACTTAACGCTGGTTGTGGGTTGTTGTGTGTGGATCGGAGTGTTAGTAACCTATCAGTGGCGATCTGTCTGGCTGGACGGGGGCAGACGGGCGCCAATCGAGGTCAACAAGGTCAAGAGACTGTGGACGAACAGTCAGAGGCTGTGGACGGACAGCCAGAGAAGCAACTTAATCGGTTATTTCAGTGTATGAATGGGACGAGAGCAGGCGTGAAACGTGTTTGGAGAAGGGAACTGCTGCGAACGGAGAAAGGTGACGTCAGAGGGTGTCGCGCTGTGATAGGCCGGTTGGTGTGAGTCGCGCTGTTATTGGAGGATTTAAGAACAAGAAGTAAATAGAGCGCGAGACCAAATTCGCTCGTCATGAAGTGTCTTAGGGTTTTGCGAGAATTGTGTAGAGGCGATAAGCATGTGGTTGTTCGTGAGGGAGAAGAAGCCCCTCCCGAGGACACCCCAGCACATTACATGGCAAAGAATGTGGGGTTACATACTATAGTTTGGATCGAGAATTGGCACAAGATTACACAAGGTGAAGGGGAACTAGCTTTCCCGAGGTATGGCTCATTTAGACTAGCGGTGCTGTACCAACTGAAGACGGTGATGGGGTCCTTAAGACCCTTGCCAAGACCGGCACAGTTCGAGGTATTACATGCGTGGATTAGAGCAGTGCATGATAAGGAAAAGGGAAGAAGTCAGGAGAGGATGAGGAAGTCGATTAGGGCATTTCAGGATGCCAAGTGGGACGCAGCGGAGAAAAGATGGAGAGTGCAGACAATTGAGGAAGAGAAACTGTATCCCTTACTGATAGACTCGACGGGGATAAGGCATGTGAAAGCACAGGATGAAGAGAGTGACTCCGATGATGGGGTATTGCAAAGATTGTTAGACGAGAGACCACCTCCTTATAATCCAGATGAAGCGGATGATAGGTGGGGTGAGAGGGGAGAAACTAGAAGGGTAACAATCCAACCCGAGACCCGAGTGGAGGGGTTGGTTTCGTGTGGAACAGAGAGTTCACGGAGTCAGTCTGATGTTAGTGGGAGGATTGAGAGGGAGATGAGGTTACCGGATGCACTGAGGGTACTGGTCACCATTGGACCGATTGTGTCGATATACAGTCCGGAATCAGAGGAAGGAGAGAGGTCTGAACAAGTGGCAGAAAGAACGAGGAGAGAAAGCGAGGAAAGTGGGTTGGAAGGGGCAATGGCCCGACCTCCAAGCCCTGTACAATGGAGTACACCATTGGCAGCGGTGTCAGATACATCTAGGGGCGAAGAGGATCAGAGATCGGTGAGGCCGAGGACTCTGATGGAGTCGAGATCAGATTTAAGGTCATGGGTACCGTCAGAGAGGCACCTGAACCGGAATGTGGGACAAGCGGAGAAAGCTCAGGATAACTTTAGGAGTTATTCTGCTCCTATAGAAGCACCAGAAGAAAGGAGAGAGAAGGAGCCGGAATGTGAATATGATGAGGGACGTGGAGCCAGTTGTCAGGTGTTGAAAGGAGCCTTGAAGGCAGGGATGATAGATATAGTAAGGCTCAAGGCAGAGGTAGACGAAATTATATATGGAAGTCTACCTCTTGAGAGGATAGTATCTTACAATCCGGATGAGCTGTTTTTCGTAGCGAAAGATGTGACTCGGAAAGCACGAATGGCACACGAGAAATTGAGGGGATTGGCGAAAGAATATGATGTGGATTTATCCAAGACTAGGGTGTTGCAAGGAAGTCATAGGATGCATTATACTGAGCGAGAGTTGGAGGAGAAGAGGGTTGTTGGATTGAGGTCACATGCCAGAGAACTGGTTCTAGCCATGCGGCCATAGCTGACGCTTGATAAATGGGAAGAGAAATGGTCTAAGAAAAAGACCTCTAAGGGAGCGGAAGGAGGAACCCCGGGTGAAGGGTTGTTATTAGCAAAGACCTTTCCCCTGAGGGAAGTGGCGAATGGAGGATATGTGCATGTACCATGGAGCAGGGGGGATTTGGCATCATTTACGAATGATTTTCCCAGGCTCAGGGAGAAGCCTGCCGAGTGGTACAAGCAAGTCGAGCGTTTTGTCAAGATTTCGAAGGTGTTGTGGATAGACTTAAATACCTTATTCGACATTGTGGTTCCGGGAGATCTGTGGAACGCATGTAAGATTGCTGTTGATTGGCCGGACTATGAGCCGGAGAGAAATATGATTACAAATGGTCCGTCGCCAGCGGTGATGAGGCTGTATGAGAAAGTAATTACCTGGTTGAAATCGAAGGTTTCACCCCAAGACATTGATTGGGTGAAAATAGACAGGACGGTGCAGGAGCCAAAGGAGACAGTACATGAATTTTATGAGAGACTCTTGAAGGCTTTCAAGCAGTACAGTGGTCTAGACGAGTTAGAGACGAAAGATATGGGACAGTTTGTGTCTAAGTTCGTGCTGGGTTTGAAGCCCGAGGTTAGTCTCATGATACAGCAGCATTTAATCTGTTGGCAGAATAAGCCCGTAGATGAAATCTTGCGGTACGCCAGGTACTGCACGGATGAGATTGAGTCGAAGCACAAGAAGATGAAGGATAACCTATTGCTCATTCAGATGCAAGCTGCTCAGGGACCGTCGAATGGGGGTCCAGTGGTGAGGAGACAGGGAAACTATCAGACAGGGAATCAGAACGTGCAGGGTCAAGGAAGGCCGAGGCCCGTCGACCCTAGGACCGGGATAGATGTAGCTATACTGAAAAAGATGACAGCTTGTCACCAGTGTCATCAGGTGGGACACTGGAGGCGCGAGTGTCCCTTGAACCCCTATAATCAGCCACAGATGGAGGGAGGAATGGGTCAGGTCCCTGGGGCGGAACAGGTACAGACGGTGACTGTACCGAGAATGATGCAAGGGGGGGACCGGCATCCCGCAAGTGCAGATTCCCCAGCCACCCAGGATACAAAATGTACAGCAGGGAGCTCGAGCTTATTTGCAGATGCCCATGTTCGAAGTGAGCGAGGAGAAGGATATGGATTTTCTGGCTCGGCTGAGTTTAGGCCAAGAGGATGACTGCATACTTAGGGCCATCTTAGAAGTAGATCAGAGAGGACCCTTTGTGGAAGCAGAGCTTGACGGACACCCTACTACATTTTTGGTAGATACGGGGGCTACCAGGTCAACTATAAGATCAGCAGTAGTTCCGGGTGTAGCCCTTTCTGGAGAAAGCATACAAGTGGTTGGAGTAGCGAACAAGAGGCTAGTTAGCCCCTTGACAGAACCGATTCCAGTCAGGATAGGAAATTTTAGGGATCGACATCAGTTCGTGGTGTGCGATTCTAGTCCTGTTTGTTTGTTGGGAAGAGACTTATTGTGCAAGCTCAATTGCACAATCTACTGTACCCCGAAAGGAGTAGAGGTGCAGACAAGTGATGATGATGCGACCTTTAAGGTTGCAAATCAGCGGGTGTGCGTGGAAATGTACCCAGCTTTGACAGTGGAGGAGCTTCCACAGGATTTGAGGGAGTCAGTATCGGCTGACGTGTGGGACCTAAGTGGAGAGGAGATTGGCTTAGTCAGGGGAGTGGAACCGGTGAAGATACAGGTTAAGCCAAACGCGGAATTCCCGAGAACACCTCAAACGATTGCAGGGATTAAACCTGTGATCGAGTCTATGATTAGGCAGGGAATACTGGTGGAGATCATGGGTAGTCCATGTAACTCGCCCATTATGGGACTGCAGAAACCAAGTGGAAAGTTCAGGATAGTGCAAGATCTGCGAAAAATAAACGACATAGTCGTTCCATGTTGTCCAGTGGTACCGAATCCATCCGTGATACTGTTTCAGATCCCATGTGAAGCTGGATGGTTCACAGTGATTGACTTATGTCAGGCATTCTTTTCGATTCGATTCCCCTACACGAGGAGAGCAGATTTATTTTCGCATTTAGGCTAGAAAATCGTATATTAACGTGGTGTCGTATCCCACAGGGGTATACGGAGAGCCCATCGATTTTTAATCAGCTCCTAAAGAAGAATCTTGAAAGTCTTGTGCTGCCGCGACACTCTGTTTTGGTGCAATACATTGACGATCTGCTTGTTGCGTCAGAAACAGAAGACGCTTGCAGGGCCGATACCATTGCGCTGTTGAATTTCCTGGGAGAGAACGGTCACAAGGTGTCTCCGAACAAGTTGCAATACTGTTTACCTGAGGTACAGTATTTGGGGCACAGGATCGAGAAGGGCAAGAGGAAGGTGTCCCCAGATCGCATTGATGCGATCCTGAGAATACCAGTTCCCTCGACCCAGAGGGAAGTTAGAATGTTTTTGGGAATGGTGGGCAATTGCCGCCAGTGGATCCCAAACTTTTCCTTTGAAGCGAAGCCTTTACAGCGGCTGACGCGAAAGGATGTAAGTGATCTGGTACCATGGGACGACGACTGCTTGAAATCATTTCTGAGGCTGAGAGAAGCCTTATGTAGCGCTCCTGCGTTGGGAATGCCAGATTACAACAAGGCATTTGCATTGTTCTGCTGCGAAAGGGAAGGTTGCGCATTAGCAGTGTTAACTCAGAATCATGGGGGTGTCCGTAGACCAGTTGCCTATTTCTCAGCTACTCTAGATCCAGTAGCTTCTGCGTTGCCCGGATGTCTCAGATCCGTTGCGGCAACAGGTGTCAGCATCGAGAGATGTGAGAGCATTGTGATGGGTCATCCTCTTACTGTACATGTGCCACATTCTGTTGAATTGTTGATGACTAGGACTAAAACACAGCACCTCACGAATAATAGGCTGACTCGTTATGAGCAAGTTATCCTTGCAGCCGATAATGTGACATTGAAGAGGTGTGCTGTTTTAAATCCTGCTACATTGTTACCTGTTCCAAATATAGATGATAATGAAGATTGTGAGGACCATGATTGTCTCGACGTTACGGAACTATGTACCAAACCGAGACCTGACATTGTCGATGAACCACTCCCAGTGTCAGATGAGATTTTCTTTGTGGACGGTTCATGTTTAAGAGACAGTGTCGGTCGATTGAGAGCAGCGTTTGCTGTATGCACCATCACGGGGGTGGTTGAAGCCGCTTGTTTGGAAGGAGTACACTCCGCGCAGGTGGCTGAGCTCATTGCCTTGACTCGTGCCTGTTTGGCAGCCGAGAAGATCCGTGTAACTATTTACACGGACAGTCAGTATGGGTTTGGTGTGGTTCATGACTTCGGACAGCTATGGTCCCAGAGAGGGTTTATGACGTCTTCAGGTTCTCCTATAAGAAATGGTGACTATGTACGAAAATTGCTTGAAGCATTGCAAAGCCCGGATGAAATTGCCGTTGTTAAATGTGCTGCTCATACGAAGGGAAATGATTTTGTTTCGTTGGGTAACAATTATGCCGATGAAGTAGCTCGGTTTTGTGCAGAGCAGGGATGCAATTTTACGGAGACTCACATTGAAGAAACCGAGAAGGAATTGGTGTATGATCAGATGTTGGCAATGGCAGACTCATGGGAAGAACTGAAACAGCTTCAGGAAGGAGTCTCGGATCAGGAGCGAGATAGTTGGATACGAGCGGGGTGTGAGAAAGGAGATGTGGATATATGGGTTTCGAATGATGGAAGAGCAGTGTTGCCGGAAAGTTTGTTGAACCCCATTGCGAGGCTGATACATGGTGCTGTGCATCTTGGGAGAGACGCAATGATGAGAGTGTTTCGTCAGACTTGGTACAACCCGAAGTTTCGGGCAGTGGCTGAAACGGTGTGCCAGAGGTGTGTCACTTGTCAACAGATGAATGTAGGAAAGAGGACAGCTGTGACGTTGAGCCACATAGGGAGGTCAGGAGGACCTTTCAATAGGATGCAGCTTGATTTTGTTGAGATGCCGAAGTGTAATGGGTTGAGGTACATATTAGTCATAGTATGTGTCTTTTCCAGGTGGGTGGAGGCATACCCTACACGCAGATGTGACACACTCACGGTAGCTAAACTACTATTGAGAGAACTCATTCCAAGGTACGGGTTCCCGACGTCCTTTGAATCGGACAGAGGAACTCATTTCCATAGCGAAGTTATGAAGTTGCTTTGTGCTGCCCTGAATATAGATCAGAGACTACATTGTAGGTATAGACCAGAAGCTTCAGGGATAGTGGAGCAGGTGAATGGAACTCTGAAGGCTCGGATGGCGAAAGTATGTTCGTCTACGTCCCTGAAATGGCCTGATGCATTACCCTTGGTCCTTATGAGCCTCCGAAGTGTGCCTGATAGAAGGACTGGGTTGTCTCCCCATTAAATCCTCATGGGAAGAGCGATGCGTTTGCCTGCAATACCTGCTACTGCTCTGATAAATATCACTGATGATATGATCCTGGACTATTGTAAAGGCCTTGCTGACGTGGTCCGTTCTGTGTCTCAGCAGGTGCAGACAGCAACGGTTCCAGCTGCGATCGACCTGTGCCACGACTTATGCCCAGGCGATTGGGTCTTAGTCCACAAGCACGTGAGGAAGAGTTGCTTGGATGCTAGGTGGCGAGGCCCGTTTCAAGTGATCCTCATCACGAACACAGCAGTTAAGTGTGGAGGTTTACCGAACTGGGTGCATGCTTCCCATACCCGTAGAGTTCCAGCACCCTTAGAAGATACAGCCCCTCTCGAGAACGAAAATCCAGCTGAGCCGACAGAACCTCCAGAGAGGGCCAGTCAAGCTGTAAGGGTTGCTGAAGCGGCTGATGGTGCACTGAACCGAGCTGAAGAAGGACGTGAAAGAAGTACTGACCCAGAAACGGGAGAAGGAGCAAGAGGTGCAGTGGGTAGTACGGAATCGAGTTCTGCCGAAGAGGAGGAGGTCAGTACACAGGGTATCGAAGGGAAGACCGGAGGTGCCACAGAAGCAGAAAGGGTTTGGCCCCCAAGACAGAACCGGGTAAACCTGAGGTTGGTACCGGACACAGATCTTGCACCAGTTTCGGAGGAGCCAGAAGAAGAATCAGGCGACGAGGAGTATCCTCAAGGTGTGAGAAGGTCGAAGAGAACTAGAGTGCCAAGTCGGAAGTACGCTTCACCAGAGTGGGCATATCAAGTGACTGATGCCAGGGTTACCGAGCACGGGAAGATTGAGGTCGATGACATTGGTCAACAGTGTCCCGCTCCAGAGGGTGGAAGTGTTGCTGAAAGTTCCGGGATTGGAGATCGAAGGAATTCTGACGATTCATATTCCGAGTCCGCCTTTCCTGAGTGTCATTCGAGGTATGAATTTGGACAATTTAGAGTTCCCGACGTTCACAGCTGTGCCAGATCCACAAGAACTGATCATCCTTAAGCTCGAAATATTGCAGGGAATCCTGGAACTGTTGGGACCAGCGGTTATGTTGGACTGATTTGAAAGGGTTGCAAGCAGAGAAGAAGATAACCTAGACCCGAGCGGAAGAAGAACAAATTTAGGGATTTTTCCGTTATAGAACGAAGAAAAGTTAGGAAGGGTTGCCTAAGTTCACGAAAGAGACATTAATGAGAAAGAGACTTACCATTTCAGAAACTGTACTGGACATTGAGTATATTCCGAAGATGGCAGATCCTGCAAACACACATCGTAGGGCTAAATTGATAATAGGTACACTGATAGGGGTTGTGATAGTCACTATATTTGCAGTAGTGATCAGTTCATATATGGTGGCTCACAGGCAGGAGGGGAAGGTTCAGGGAGCACCCACACCTATTACCCCAGGACAGAGAGATGTCAGTATCCGGGAACAGGGAACATCCAAGTTAAATGAGGATCGCAGACTCCACATGGATTTATCGAAGGGTGATTTTAAGCTTAATGCTTATGCAAAGTTATTGTATGAATATGTTGATGCGATGGATGTGAAGGATTGTTATGTGTGTATGCAGTTGCCTGCTTCAGTGGATGAAGGTATCAAGTATCATCATCTCCCATTGGCATATGGGATTTCTTGTAGTTTATTGCTCAGTCTATTTTATGATAGGAGACAGTTCGAGTATTTCTTTTCAAATTTTGACACAGTACTTCCGGAAGTTCCAGCAATCAAGCATTTGAATAAATACGATTATTATAAGAAAGAGGACAGACTCCTGAAGTATTTTAGACCGACTGTGAAGTTGGATACTGCGCAGGCTCACAGGCATAACCTGACATGTGCGTTGTCTGAGACGGAGAAGAAATTCATAGATCAAGTAGAAGACAGATATAGAAAGTTGACCCAGACACGAGACACCGGAGATAGTCCAGTAGATTGGACAGAGGAGGAGAGGGCTCACAGGTCCAAGGGAAGTTATGGACCAATAGCGTTAGATGAAGTGCAGAGAGGGAATTTGTGTATTGGGCGGCCTCAATCGGCCACGGAGAAGGTTGCAGTAGGACATAGTACCTGTTCTCAGACCTTCACTCTGGAAGCTTCTGTTAAGGGTTTTATGCAAGGTCCAGTAGAAGTGATTCCGACAGTGTATTATGTATGTGGGAAGAATGCTTATGTCAGGCTACCCGCAAATTGGTATGGCATATGCTATTTGGCTATCATATTCCCGAAGATTTATCACACAAAGGACTTGGAATTGTTAGAGACGAAGCAACATTCTAGAAGACGTAGGGCTGCAAACGCCGGTGCAGTGATTGGGGATATATACGGAGCAATGATACCTAGTATGGGTGTGGTGTTGAATGACGTGAAGATCAGGAGGTTGGCGACTGTAGTTGATGAGTTGTCTATGAACACGGCGAGGTCCTTGTTGTTGGTGGCTGGAGAGATGTTGTCGATACGAAATATGGTTATGCAGAATCGCCTTGCGTTAGAAGTGTTATTAGCCAAGGAAGGCGGAGTCTGCAAATTATTGAAGGTTCAAGAATGCTGCACATATATTCCAGACAACACGAAGGAGATAGGGAAGTACATTGATAACATCACAACTATTCACAAGGAGATTATGGACTTGACGGAGGAGAATGTGTGGGAAAAGATTGGACAAGGATTTGGAAGAGTGGGAACGTGGTTTGCGAATTTGGGAAGAGGATTTCTTGGATCAGTGTTGAAGCCAATTATCATTGCTGTAGTTTGTGTGATTTGTTTGTGGGGATGCGTGAAAGCGTGGAAGTGGTATCAAGGAGGCAAGGTTGAAAGAGCTCTTAGGGCAAACGAGAAAAGGATGGCGAAGTTTCAGGAGCAGCAATATGAGAGTCTTAAGAGAATGGAGGGAGTTCGACATGGCGGAGCCATGACTAGTACGGTTTAAATCAGTTCCAAAGAAGAAGATTGTAATGGTGTGATGACAGATGTCATCAAAGGGGGGAACTGATGTAGCGCTTAAAAGGTTGAAAATTGTAGGGGTGCGTTATATTCACTGTTAGTCGGCACCCGCATATAATCAAATGTGTACTCAGGTATTTTGTGTGCAATGTATTAAGAATTGTATAATCAATATCGATTTCAATAGAAGTGTTAGCTATGTACAAGCATATTGTGAATGTATTAGAGAAATGCATAGAGTTCAGTCATTTGAACAATGTGATGTTAAAACGTGTAGATTAGAATTCGTGTCTGTAGACTGTTTAGTTTGACCACACATGAAAGAAAGACGTAAATGTCAATACTGTGATTTAGACATGCTTGTGTAACCGTAGTAGTGGCCAGAATTCGCATATATTGTTGAGGCGAAAGGCCTGGTATTTTCTTATGTTAGCCAAGGGCAATAGGCCAAAAAGGATTTATTCCAGTAGAGGTTTTAGGCTGTATTAAATTGCAAGTTAAAAGATGTGAAGTATGTCTGTCTTGCATGATCTCACCCCAGGTGCAAGGACAGTTGCTCGTTAGTAGAGAAGCTCTTTGTTCATGAATTGACTTATGTAGTAAAAGCCAGACATGGGAGTACATTGGAATGTGCCAATCGTAACTCCTAGTGCGGATGGTGTCTGGGACTCAAGGCCAAGCGATGGACGATGGAACTGGACAGCGCTCTGTGGAAAATTACTGAAAGACGACTCCGCAGAAGAGGAGGTGCGAAGGGCGTGTTCTGAGATTTGGGGTTCTGTATTAGGGAAAGCGCCCCGAGGGTGGAGGCAGATCAGAGCAGCCCAGAGCAGAGAAAGGCTAGGCGAAGAGATAGAGGGGGCAACTTAGACCAAGCTCTCTAAGTGAAGACTTCTTAGGAAGTTTCACTCTGACACCTTTCGACTGAGGGTCTCAAGGGATTACTAAGTAGGGATGTCATCTAGTACAGAGTAGGGACAGAGATGGTATGGTCCAGTGTCCCTAATATCGACATTAGCTTGGTAGTTTTCTACCTCATGCTTTTAGAGATTGTGCTTTTAGTTATTTTTAGCCGTATGCGGATTCTTCGTAGAGTAGCATTTGTGTTAGTGCCTATGTACTTGTTGTGCCTCGTATTGAGGACTTTGTATCTTCAAATCTTTATGTTGATAATAAAAGCCAGGGAGCCAAGAGATTAAGTCTCGCGTCCTTGATTATGACAATTTGTGGACAGTAATTGTGATAATGGTGTTTATTCCCTCCATGCTATTGGGCAAGTAAAAAGTTCCATCCGACCAGAGTGGGTTCTAGTAGATAATTGCGAGATACTAAAATGGGCCGGAGCATGACCGATGGAATTTTAATCAGCATTTTCATCTCAATGGGCTTCCAAACTGGCATGAGTATATGGCAGAGCATTTGAGATTTGGTAAACCGTCTCCCTCTACTAGGGAAGCAATAATCTCTTCCTTTCCTAAACCACAGAGGGAGAACTGAAACATGGCCTCTTAAATTCAGACACTAAAAGATACTTGCTACCGTTCCTTGTGATAAGCCATAAAACCTCTCTTAATAGTCGTCTGCTAAGGGATTTAAATGAGAAGCTGCAATATTATAGCCATGAGCAGCCTTGGGGGGGGGGGGGGGGGGCCTCGACCTAGAAAAGGCATTTGAATACTTAAATTGAATGTGCATGCACAGAGTGATCAGTAAATTTGGTTTGAGCACATAAACGTGCCACTGGCGATAGGGTCTTTATAATTGCCCATCTGCTACAATTAAAACTGGCCAAAGTACTCGAATTCATACAATTTCAGAGAGGCACCCATCAAGGCTGCCCCTTGTCACCTATACTGTTTGCCATGACCATTGAGCTATTGGCTGCTATCTTTTGCAATTGGGTATTCCACTGTTTGCGATTCCACAAGTAGTCTTATACGCTGATGTTATTCTGATGTACATCAGATGCACTTTGGCGTATCTCCCTGTCACATTGCAGACACTTGGCGCTTTAGCACCCATTCCTGACTTTCATGTTAACTCGAAAAAATCCTGCATATTTCTCTGAATCTAGGGTATCTTCCACCCGACCAGGCCATCATAGATACCATCCTTCGTAGGAGACCAGAATATTTAATTACCTAGGCATTAATATTGCACAAGACATCCATGGTGGCAAACTGGGCAAAGTAGTATGAGCCCTTAAGTGACAGATTACATTTGGACTTTGCTGCCTTGGTCTGTTATGAGTCAGGAGGCACTCATAACAAGCATTTGCAATGCAGTAGGTCTCGCATTTACGTGAGAACTATTACATTGCAAATGGTAGGCATCATGGATAATGGGAGGGAAGGCGGGAGGGGGGAGAAGGGAGGGAGGGCGGGCGAGGTGGAGAAGGCACAGAGAACGGAAGGGCGGGTGGGGGGCGAGAAGGCACAGACAGCGGTAGGGCGGGCAGGGGAAGAAGGCAGGACAACGAGAGAGCGGGTGGAGGCAGAAGGCACGGACAACAGGAGGGAGGGCTGGGGGAAGAAAGCACGGACAATGGGAGGGCGGGCAGGGGGGAGAAGGCATGGACAACAGGAGGGTGGACAACATTGGAGAAGGCATGGAAAATGGGAGAGAGGGCAGGGGGAAGAAGGCACAACAACGGGAGGGAGGGGGGAGTAAAGGCACCAAAGCATGTTGTGTCTGCTGTAGTAGAACCTCATTAAAGAAAATAGTGCTCACAGTTTAAATAACACATACCGAGTAACAACCGAAGGAAAGGGGCCAGTCGCCATGGGAGGTGACAAATGAAGAGGAGGCGGTACTAAGGAGGGGCTATCAAGCCTATTGACGAATCAGAAGCCAGCATTTAGAACGGACACTGACACAAGCCAATGTCAAATATGGGCTGAGAGTGGGCGGGGCTTCTATCCCCTACTCCTCTACAATAAGTCTTGCAGGGCAGCACATGCGTGCTGGCTTTAGGCTCGACCTAAAAATAGTGGTGCTTTCACGCTTTCTACATTACTTTGTCAATTAACCTCTTACCCTGATACCTTTTTAATAACCTGGTTGGATTGCTGTGCCAACACTGAAGTTGCCAATAGAAGTGGGAGGACTAGGGCTCCCAGATATAGAAAAATACTACATTGCTGTGCAACTCCAATGGTTGTCAAGATGACTAGCTGGCCGTTCAATGGGAGAGAGTCAGTGATAGCAATTGATGTCCCTCACAAAGTGATCTGCCTACTGCAGATGGTATTAGCGTAATTACAATCTTACTAAGCACATACTCCTTTATGCCGAGTGCCAGTGCCCTCCTTCTCTTTTGTACCCGAGTGAGTGCCGTTGTCTGCCTTCATTTGTGCCTTCTCCTGTGCCTTCATTTGTACCTGTGTCATTGTAGCCCAGTTCTGCGCCTTCCCCTTGCCCTAATTGTGATCCCTTCTCTTCTGTTCCCGTGGTCGCCGAGTCTCCCCCTCGCCGCCCGCTTCCCGCCACCGCGTCCCATAGCTCCGCCCCCTCACACCCCATTGGCCGCCCCGCTCCCACCTCCCAGCTGCTCCTCCCTCCCTCTCCCACTCTTATGGAGGCCGCGCAGCGGCCGCGCAGTGGGCGCGCCGCTGGCGCGCCGAAGGCGTGCCTAAGGCAAGCCCGTCAGCGCCCGTCCGCTCCTGGCCCGCGCCCAGCACCATACCCCCTGGCCCCCGCAGATGCCAGCCCACCCGCCAGACCTACAGCGCCGCCACTATCATCGCACTCAACACCGGCCGAATCCTCGGCTGCTGCCGCGCCGCCCCAAGACGCACCCACGGACCCTTCACCTGCCAATCCTGCAAGTTCTCATGCATCCGGACCCGTACCGCACCCGCCAAGACAAGCATCAGCAGCAACCACCTAAAGTGCATCCTGCTCAACACCCGCTCCGTCCACAGACACGCCGTGGAACTCTGGAACCTGCTCGACACCACATCTCCAGACGTCGCCTTCCTCACGGAAACATGGATGAACGCCTTCTCAGCACCCGACATCGCTATCGCCATCCCGGACGGATACAAGATCACCCGGAGGGACCGCGTCAACCAGACGGGAGGAGGCATCGCCATCGTCCACAAAAACACCATCCGCATCACGACCTACTCTGACGACACCCTCACAGCCGCCGAACATCTTCACTTCCAGATTCACACCGACCCCAAGACCACACTCAGAGGCACCCTCATCTACAGACCCCCTGGACCCCACACACAATTCAGCGAAGACATCGCAGACTTCATCAGCCCACACGCCCTCCCCTCCGCTGACTACATCCTCCTAGGGGACCTCAACTTCCACCTGGAGAACAACAGCGACAACAACACCACCACCCTGCTGGACAACCTCGCCAACCTCGGACTCAAGCAACTGGTGAACACCCCCACACACTACGCCGGACACACGCATGACCCAGTCTTCTCCTCCAGCAAGCACATCTCCTTCAGCCACTCCACCGGACTCCACTGGACAGACCACAGCTGCGTCCACTTCAGCTTCAGAAGAACCACGACTCACCACCACCAGCAACAGGTTCCCCGCAGGAGCTGGAACAAGATCAACACCGACCAGCTCTCCACAGCACTGAGCCAGAACCCTCCCGCCAGCTCAACGGACCCCAACCAAACAGCCAACAACTTCTCACAGTGGATCACCAACTGCGCCAACGACCTCGCACCCCTGAAAAACCATCCCAACAGGACCAAAAGCAAGACAGCACCCTGGTTCAACGACGACCTCAAGAACTCCAAGAAGAACTGCCGCACCCTTGAGAAAGCCTGGCGAAAAAACCCGACTACAGACAACATGAACGCCCTCAAGCACGCCTCCCGCAAACACCACCAGCTGATCCACATCACCAAGAGGACAGCATTCAAGGAACGACTAGACAACAACGCACACAACAGCAATGAACTCTTCAACATCGTCAAAGAGCTCTCCAACCCCAGCGCCGGAAACAACGACATCACTCCCTCACAAGACCTCTGCGACTCACTGGCCTCGTTCTTTCACCGCAAGATCGCTGACATACACAACAGCTTCGGCGCACAGACCACGCACCCAACCACCGAACCGATGCCCCCCACCACCACCCTCCGCGCCTGGACCCCAGTCAGCACCGAAGACACCATCCACACGATGAACACCATCCACTCTGGATCACCAACCGACCCATGCCCCCACCACGTCTTCAACAAGTCCGACTTCATCATCGCACCCCAACTCCGGGACATCATCAACTGCTCCTTCAACACCGCCACCTTCCCGGAGAGCTGGAAGCACGCCGAACTCAGCGCCCTCCTGAAGAAACCATCAGCAGACCCCACCGACCTCAAGAACTACCGCCCCATCTCGCTCCTCCCGTTTCCCGCCAAAGTCATCGAGAAGACCGTCAACAGACAGCTTGCCACCTTCCTCGAGATGAACGGATCCCTCGACCACTCGCAGTCCGGCTTCAGAGCCAACCACAGCACCGAGACCGCCCTCATCGCAGCCACAGACGACATCCGAACCCTGCTAGACAACGGGGAAACAGCGGCCCTCATCCTCCTAGACCTCTCTGCAGCATTCGATACTGTCTGCCACCGCACCCTGGTGCAGCGCCTCCGCAACATCAGAATCCAAGAGAAGGCCCTGGAGTGGATCATCTCATTCCTCGCCGGAAGAACCCAGAGAGTCCGCCTCCCCCGTTCAGATCCGAGGCCACAGAAGTCATCTGCGGCGTACCACAAGGATCATCACTCAGCCCCACCCTCTCCAACGTCTACATGAGCCCCCTCGCAGCCATCGCACGCCAACACAACCTCAACATCATCTCCTACGCCGACGACACCCAGCTGATCCTCTCACTCACCAACGACCCAGCCTCCGCCAGAACCAACCTACACGAAGGGATGAAAGACGTAGCCGAGTGGATGACGAACAGCCGCCTGAAACTGAACTCAGACAAGACGGAAGTCCTCATCCTTGGACCATCACCCTCTGTCTGGGACGATTCCTGGTGGCCCCCTGCCCTGGGCAACGCACCCAAACCAACGGACCACGCACGAAACCTGGGCTTCATCCTGGACTCCTCCCTCTCGATGACCAGACAAGTCAACGCCGTCTCATCATCATGCTTCAACATCCTACGCATGCTCCATAAGATCTTCCGATGGATCCCCACCGAAACCAGGAAGACGGTCACCCAGGCACTCTACACCGGAACCACAGCCAAACTACAGAAAAGACTCCAACGCATCCAGAACGCCTCCGCAACGACTCATCCTGGACATCCCCCGACACAGCCACATCTCCGGACACCTGAAAGACCTTCACTGGCTCCCCGTCAGCAAGAGAATCACGTTCCGACTCCTCACCCACGCACACAAAGCCCTCCACGACCTGGGCCCCAGGTACCTCAACAACCGCCTGACCTTCTACACTCCCACCCGCCAGCTACGCTCGTCCAGCCACGCACTCGCCGCCGTTCCACGCGTTCAGAGAGCCACCATGGGAGGAAGATCCTTCTCCTACCTGGCAGCCAAGACATGGAACTCCCTCCCCATCCACCTCCGTCTTACCCAAGACCACCTCTCCTTCAGGAAGCATCTCACGACCTGGCTGTTCGAGCAGTAGCGGACCCCCCTTCCCCTAGCACCTTGAGACCCTCCGGGTGAGTAGCGCGCTTTACAAATATCTTGATTGATTGATTGATTGATTGATTACACCACTACTACCCTGTTGCTGGCTTGCCCACACACATGGGATGGCTTAGGGAATACCAGCTGCGAGTGGGGATTGAGACGGGGGTTGCCGCTGTTGGGAATTTATTTTTAGGAATGGGACTCTATTGGACTTTGATACCTTAACAGAGACTTGCAATATTCCAAGGAGGCAGTTTCTTGCCTATGGAATATTTAGATTAGCTTTGCTTAACCTATGGCAGATTGAAACTCTCAAAGCACCCATGCACAAAGTGAATCAACCCAGCACAGTATGAGTAACAGTAAGAAATTGATTAGATGACTTTATACAGCCCATCTACATCATGTAGATCTGTTGCATGCTAAACTCTGTTCACAGTGGGAAACGGACAATCCAGAGTGTTAAACGAATAGGACTGGAGGAAGATTTTCTTCTATACAATTAGGCTATTGCTCTACATGCGATTTAAATATATATGATAAAACATTCTCAATAGAGAATATTAAGTCTAATTCCCCTTATTGAATTTTAACCCTGATAAAATCGGACAAATCTGTACCGAGCCTTCCACACCTTGTCTTTGATGACATACTGAACGGACCGACTTTGTTGACATGATATGGGGCTGAGATGGCCTTACCAGGCAAGGGACATTGCAATTCTGATCCATGTCACAGACTGCAAAGATCTCTTTTCACTTCACGGCTGATTACTGGACCTTTTTCCACACCCTTAGATGGATAGGAGGGAAGGGAAGCTTGTGGATCTTGCTTTACTTCTGGCTAAGCATAATATTACCATGGCTTAGAAAAACACCTCTTCTCTTTCTGTCACTAAATGCCCTAATACATCCATGAACTGGTTAGAAGCAGAAAGTAAGGGTTTGAATCAAGAGGAACGTGCTGGACTGCGAAAAATTCACATTGCTTCTAGATGGGACAGTATCCCTGAAAACCTGAAGCTGCAATCTAAAAATGATGAGCATCCTCAGTAGATCCCCCGGTGTATTAATCCACGTACTGACAACCTTGATTTCCATTGCAGGCTTGTCACTGTATGCCTCCTGGAATGGTTAAACTGTAATGTCCGTGAGTGGACTTTTGGGGCCAGATGCATCAAAGGATTTTACTCATTCTGTGTCTATGGAAAAATATGTTCGTATATATGGCCCTTGGAGGTTAAGTAACGAGGCACAGCCTCAGCAATGAGTAATACTAATCTGGATGACATAATGAGTACGGACAAGGTGTAAATAGAGTGGTCTACAGAGGGGAGGAAGAGGGAGGAGTTCTGTTAAAGTTGTTACTTGTTCCTCTCCTTGTTTTGCAAGATATGTCTTACAAAAAGAAAAAAGGCTTAGTTGTATGCCTGCTGGTAGCTGTAGGGACATGGTGGCAATTAGAATAGTTCCAATTTCTCATTCATTTTACAAATGGTGTTGCTGATATCTCAATGAAAATTGTGCTAAACAAATAAAAATTGTTTTAAAAAAAGTGTAGTATTTGCCACATAATGTACACCAAGCTTTACCGGACGCAAGTTGTGCTGGCAAACACCAGCAGGTTCTGTGACTACTGCAAAATGTATCGTCTGAATTAAAGAGCCACCTGACTGTTGACCAATTGAGGATAGGATAAGTATAGCATCTTTTAAATTTGATAGGTGAGATATTTATCACCTATTAACAGTTGTATCCTTTGAAGTAGAGCCTACCATGTGAATTGGGGGAAATTGCTGGGGATGTGGTAATTGCCACAAAACATCAAATGCCGTTCCCTGTGCAAATAGTAATTTGGGCCACTCGCAAAGAAGGTCTAAGTGTTTGCAAGGTATTTGGGACGACTTCGGCACCCTAACAATCTAATACACAACTTAAGAATCAAGATCTGTTAGTCTTAAAATTAAGGTGGGTGATTTCTGAATTATGGTCGTTTTTTAATGCTTTAAAACCTAATTTGAGCAGATAAATATGTTTTCTTTATTTAATGACCAATTCACTGCTATGAAAGAAGTAGGGTGAATGCTTGTTTAAATCCCCACTAGGTGTAATTGAAGTTCAGTGTACACGCCTAATAGCACAAATAGGGTCCGGGTGGGCTAGGGGAAGATGCAGCCTCGATCAGTTGACCACCCAGAATGTGAGCTTTCATAGGAACTCATACAACCACCAATAAGGACAAGAAAGTCTTTTAAAGTGCGGAGATAGGTGCTAGCATCAGGGTTCTGCTTGTCTGTTGGTTATGCTGTTGAGCTTTATATGCACAACTTACATTTAAAATAAACTATTCACTGATTATATTAATGTTTACGGTCGTGTTCCCACAGGAATTCTATCATAAATTAGCATTCAGTGTAAAAACAATAGGATAAGACTTGAGACAATTTAAATCATAGCTGCTTAAGTCTAAAAGTCTCAAACAACGGTTTTCTTTACAATGCTACTTAAAAAGATGGTATCCCAGAGCCCCTGGACAGTACGCTGCACCTGCAGAACCTCAGAGCGTGCCTCCGTTTTATGCAGATCGGCCAAGCGTCGCTCCTGTACCTTAATGTCCACCTCTAATTGTCTTGGGAGTTCCCACTCAGTAACTCTGACATCCTTATTTAAAAATTATTATTTAATGAATAATTAATTTTGCTTCATTAACTTCCAACCCTATCCTCCTACAAATGCAACAACTTGCTCCGACACTATAAATTACTATTAACAATTACATTAAAAATGTTAAATCACTTAAAATTACAAACTATATATAATGAAATTTATAACAACTTCCCAAACAATAGCAACACATAAAAGTAATATATGAATGAAAACACAGTAAAATTATATTTTTACAACTGTATTACTAAAAACGATATTGAAAACAATAACATTCTAGTAAGCGATATTACTTACTAAGAAAACCAATATTCTTGACAACGATATTTTGCATCATGATATTTTTGTGTCACAATATATTTTTCCGATATTTGTGTCTCCCTATATTTACGACTCAATATTTTTTCCAAAAACCTTGTGTACCATATATTAGGGGCCAATATGTATTTTGAATTAGATTTTAGGGGTCAGAGAACACGCATTGGGGCCTGGTTAGCAGAGTACCTGTGTACAGAGTCCGAACACCACCAGCATCTGTCCAAAAATTGAGGGATGATCATTCAAAAAGAGGAATTTTCATACACATATAACAAAATACAACATCTATCTGTGTATAGTTAGCAGGTTGTTTTTTCCAGTGCCACTACATATAGTACACCTGAAGCTCCTGCACATTCTCTACATCCTGCTTACAACTTATTCCAGTGTAAGTAAGAAATAATTTTCCGGAAGGAGACTTGCTAAACACAAGTTTTTTTCATAGTGAGATAGATGGAGATGATCATGTGTTCACTATAGGATCTGCGGTTTAGGTTGTAGTAGTGGAGAGTTTCATATCGGTGACCCCTGTACGTAGTATGAACTTCCACCAAATTTCTGGTGTCATGTTGGCCATTGGGACGTTATTTGTGATGTAGATGTCTGAAAATAAGGTGCAAACAACTTGGAAAGATGACGAAAGGCCAAGAGGGAATTTTGAAATACATTCCTTGTTTTACTGAGAGCCAATGAAGGGATTTCAATGCTGATGTCATGTGATCACATCGTTTCAGCCCAAGCAAAAGTAACAGCACAATTTTTGGTTTGTTTGCGTGACTGTTATAGAAGCTATCTGCAGAAATCCCAACAGGATATGACCACAGCCAGCCCAAGTTTCTTTTCCAACAGAGGTGAGAGAGCGGCACACATTTGGTGGACATGTAAGTAATGGAAGGCCGATCAACAGGCAGCATTGGTTTAATAGCTAAAAAATGGCTCACAGTTGAACAACAAACCCTGATTTCAGGCCTTTTATCACATGATGCTGAAGAGAAAGGGATTGGATTGAAAGGCTCCAAGAGCAAGATTTCTGATTTTAGTAAGGAATCTGAGATAGCTGGTGGGTCACATTCGGAGATTGCCTGAATCGTCTCTAACTTGCGATGTCATAAAGTATCATCCACATTCAAACATTGACCATTCTTATGGGTTCATAGTATTTTATATATCCAGTGACAATTTGTAAACTGCATGTTCTCTGTTAGACCTATAAGCCTTAATGTAGTCAACTTTTTGCCTTCCTGCTCCATTTTGCTGATCTCACCTTTGCTGGCCTTAGGACTCTGCACACTTAACCAGTTTTAAAGTGCATGTGCTCACTCCCTAAAACTTGGTAACATTGACCTACCCCAATTGGCATATTTAATTTACTTGCAAGTCCATACTAAAGTGGCACCACATGTTCCCAGGGCCTGTACATTAAATGCTACTAGATGGAATCCAGCACTGATTGTGCCACCCACATAAGAAGACCTTTAAATATGTCTCAGGTCTGCCATTGAAGCCTGTGTGTGCAGTTTTAAACTGCCATTTCGACCTGGCAAAATAAACCTTTATCAAGCGCAAACCTTCCTTTTTAATACATATAAGTCACCCTGGATAGGCCCTAAACAACCCGAGGGCAGAGTGCAATGTATTTAAAAAGTGAGACATGTAATTTTAAGTTTTGCATGCGCCGGTAGTGAAAGACTTTTATACTTGTTTTTCACTACAGCAAGGCATACCTCTCCCATAGACTCATACTGGAGTTACCTTATTACATTCAGTAAGCTGTAATTTCCAAATGGGAGCAGGTAACCAGTTCATGTTTGGTGTCTTTGGAATTGTAATGAAAAATCCTCAATAATGATAAAGTGTTTTTTGTATTAACATTTTTAAAAAGCCACTTTTAGATAGCTTGCATTTTACTGCCTTGGCCATTTAGTGCCTGTAGCCTGCCTCTGCGTCACATAACAGAGTGGAGCTGACAGTTGGGGTTTGTGTATTCCTCCCAGACAGCTATACACAATTGAGAGCTCAGGTGTGCCTGAATAGGCCATCACTGGCAGGATTGGAGGTTGGAGCTGAGTACAGCCCTACTATCACTTGAATAGGCTGCGTCCTGCCTCCACACAGAGGGCTGCATACCCCCTGTAGTTAGTTTAGAGCCAGGGAAGGCAGGATGCCTAGGGACTTCAAAGGGAATTTCTAGAAGCTTCTCCCAGCTTCCATAGGAAGGGAAACAGGTATACATATTGGACCTCAGACACCACCTCTTGAGTACAATTCTGGACCTGTGAATACTCTGCCAGGAAGAAGGACTGCTGTGCTGCTGAAAAAACTGAAACTCTGCTGGACTAGTGCCTTGAAAGACTGCTGCCCTGCTATGCTGACCTGCTGCCTCTTGTCCTCTTCCTGGGTGAAAAGGATTGAATCTGCACCTGTTGAACCCAGGACCCCAAAGTGACTCCAAGGGCTAGTTGTCTGGCCTCCTGACAAGAGTCTGAGGGACAGAAGGCTCCATCAACCTTGAACCAGCACCTGGGCTCTGCCATCTGTGTGTCTACCCTGCCAAGTTGTACCACCCATGTCCTGGACCCTTGGACGTAGGCCTATGGGGCTCTTCCAGCCTCTGTGAATCCAGCAGAATTGATGCATCTCCTCTGCTGTGTAGTGCAACCCCAAGCAGAAACAACAAGGTGAAGGTGAGGCTATTAAACAACTGACATAGGACAACCAAATAGTAATTAGAGAAGCTGACAAGGGAGAGAACATAGTAATCATGAACAGGAGTGACTATGATCAAGAGGTTATTTCCCTGTTGGAAGACTCAATGTGTTATGAAAAACTAGACATGAACCCAATAGGACTATTGACAATAAGAATCAACAAATACTTAGTGAAGTGGCACTCAGAGGGATTACTTAATGAAGAAGAATATCTTCATCTTAAGGTGTTTAGATCTACTTACCCCTGCCTTTACAACTTGCCAAAAGTGCATAAAGACATTGCCTTTTTTCAAGGATGACCTATAGTCTCTGGTATTGGGGGACCAACAAAAAGATTGTGGGAATACATAGACTTATTTCTACAACCCATGGTACAAAACCTCCCATCACACATAAAAGACACTAAACATATCTTGAGCATCCTATCAGACCTGACCTGGGAGGAACATATTTTTCTGGTAACTTTGGATGTGGTGGCATTGTACACCAGCATCCAACCAGATTTAGGACACAGTGCTATTAAATACCAGCTAGAGAGGAGACCAGCACCATTATGGAAAGACACTGAAATGTTGCTAACAATGATGGACCTGATTCTCCATAACAATGTATTTATTTTTAACTACGCATGGTATGGACAGAAAAAGGGCGTATCGATGGGCTCCAAATGTTCCCCATCATTCGCTAATCACTTTATGGGACATTTGGAAGACACATGGATTTGAGGGGAGTGGGGCAGTCAGTGGAGTGGACATATTGTCTGTTGGGGAAGATATATTGACGACTGCCTCCTACTGTGGTCAGGCTCAGAGACTGGACTGAAGGAATTTTGTCAGCACCCAAACTCTAACAATATGGGACTGGAGTTCACCTCTAAATATAGCAAGACACAAATAGAATTTCTAGATATAGAGCTCTATGTCACAGACAACACACTGCACAGCAGGCTTCACCAAAAACCAACTGCCTGTAATTCACTCTTACACGCGAATAGTGCTCACCCCCACACCAAATTCGAGCTATACCATTTGTGGAATTTACAAGAGCAAGGAGGAATTGTAGTGAAGATAGAGAATTCATCTTGTGCCTGGGAGAGATGAAAGACAGATTCAGAAAGAGAGGATACAATGAACAGACGCTCAGGAAAGCTGAACACAGCATCAAGAACACACCAAGGTGTAACACACTAAAAAACAAGAACACTAACACTAAACAACCGGTCAGACTGATAACCAATTTTAATGACATGTCCAAAGCATTAGTAAAAAGTATGAACAAACATTGGGGCATCCTTAAAGCAGACAAAACATTAGATGAGTTCACCAGCGGACGACCACTCATAACATACAGAAGGAACAGGACACTAAAAACTATTCTGAGCCCTAGTTTCCCACAGAGTAGAAAGAAAACAAACTGGTTGACCAATCATTCATTGGATTTCCACAAAGGTCCTGTGGGGTAAGCAGATGGGCAGAGGACAAGAAGAAAAGTTTTAAAGGACATGACAGACGGACGTTTACAATACGACAGAACATCAATTGTACATCTATATTTCTGGTATATGTAATTGTCTGCAAGTGTAACCGAATGTATGTGGGAAGTACAATTAGGAGACACTGAAAGAAAGGATCATTGAGCATGCCAGGGCACTGAAACAAGGAGACCAGCACTTGTGACTCACAGGGGCCATACAAACAATTCTCCTTCTTTGGAATTGATCACATCCTGCCCAATCAAAGAAGGGGTAAATAGGGAACTAATGTTGCGCCGCTCTGAAGCGACATGGATTATGCGTCTTAAAGTAGTAGATAGGGGTTTAAATACGGACCATGAAATGCAATATTTCCTGGGAAACTGATCATCTAATAAATGGGGGATACCCGTGAAAAGTAACATAGCAAGGGTTACTAAGATAATTCCCGTTCCCATTCATATGAGAAAACATGGTGCATGACAATTCATGATTATAAACCAATGAACAACAACTAAGAATTTTTATACAAATATTAGAAAGCACAGATATAAACACAAAATAAACCAGGACGAGGTCAAGTGGGATCGTGGGGTTTTAATAATGTAGGTAACGAGGCAACGATAGGAGAAATAAAGTTGGTTGGAGCAAAAACGGGCTGAAAACCAAAACCACTTCCGGTGAGGAACAGAACCCATGGGAAGTTTGAGTTCGGGTTCTAGCCTTTTGGGAGTCTTCGTGACTATACAAAAGACCTAGGGTAATTCACTTGGAACTTCCGGGTCATCGCTGAATATACATGCAAGGAGACGACAACGGTCTAAGGCGTACTCGCTTAGGTAAGAACAGTGAATGCAGGGGACCCCTAGAAGGGAGGCCTAATCTCTCAGCAATGGATGGGCATCAATATATTAAATTTAAAATAATACCCACAGATCCAAACTACGAGATAATTACCGGGACATCCAGACCTAAGAAGGAAACCTAAATAGAGAAAATACTTTGTGAACATCGTTTGGACACAAGTCTAGGTAAGATCTAACGGCCATATATACATGAAGGAGTCCAGTATTGTAAAAACGATTACGCATTAGAAAACCGGGGTTTGGGTAACCGTATGATGATTAACTATTGAAGAACCAGCAGGGAGGTGAGTGATCTCTCACCGACCTGAACAAAATAGAACATTTAAACAATATTAAGGCTCAATGTAGAATATGAACAAACACTTACACGAGTATTCGTTTGCACCATTTGTGTCTTTCAGAACGCCATAGATTTCGTCCACCTGCTCGACAGGTAGGGGGGCAAACCCGAATTAGGCTCTCACCAAAAAACTTAACAATAAATAGACACTATAAGCATGAATGTCACACCTTGGATAATGTAAATTGAAGATGGGACGTTTGGTCTTATTCTTCTCGTTTCACCCCCACCTAATCATAACACTCCACCTTTTCGCAACTTGAACTCAATTGAAGTACCGGGAGTGATTTGAACAATGACTCCGGATATCACAGTTGTTTGACCAACGTATTCGAATATGTTGAATAAGATAGACTTCTGACGTACCTCCACCATTTGGATTATATTATATGGATACATAAATGCTCACATTTATCCTTTGTTTACAGGAAAAAGTCACAAATATAGTGTAACTTGTACACCCTAAAAGTCACTGGGTCATATGGGTACACAAATGCTCACATTTATCCGTTTTAATAGGAAATAGTCACAAATGTTGTGTGACGTCTACACCCCAAAAGTCACTGGGTGTTCACTTTAACAACAAGTTATCTATTCGCAACCAAACTGTTGATCGGCTGTTCCCAAGTGCATATTTTCTTTTGTAGCCCTGAAGAAGTCGGTTGGGATATCACCCACGACGAAACACGTGTTGGCTGGGCATTCCTACTACTAACAAAGAACAAAAGAACACTCAACAACTTTAATGAAAATTTATTTTCATCAATTTGTGTCTAATATTTGATAATCACACAGTGTCAGAACGATATCACAACATGTTAATGAATGTAGCGTGTGCATAGGATTACGGTTAACGTATCACTGCTGCTCTGGGGATCGGTACGGCCGCAAAAACCCGCATCACATCCCAACCTGTTGCCCCATCGGAACCTCCGCTGTGCGACCCACCCTTGGTGCTGTACCTTGAATGCCTCATCAAATGCAGCCTCAGCGACAATGCAGTACCTCACACCCCGCAAGCCAGGATTTAAGGTACTCTGTTCAGATCACTTAACTGGGTCCCTGTAGCCAGCCCTTCGCTCCATCTAGTCAGCCTGAACTTGTGATTTTGTTCATGTCCTGCGCAACCAGATATCCAGAGCACTTTGTGCATTTCGCTGCTTTTTTAAATAAAATCTTAAAACCTGTGTATCTACTGATGACATTTTTGTCATTTTGGTCTTGTTTTATTTATTAAAATTACTCTATTTTTCTAAACTGGCTTGGAATCATTTTGTGGCGTGTGTTAATGTGTTACTGTTTGAAGTGTTGCACAAATACTTTACACATTGCCTCTGAGTTAAGCCTCACTGCTCTCTGCCAAACTACCCGAGTGTTGAGCCCAGGTTAACCTAGGGTTCGTTTGTGACTTCACCCTGAAAAGAACTTTGGCTGCTGCTTGAGACAGGTTCACCCCCTCAACCAGTACCCCAGTTTCTTACATTCTCATTCTAGCCAACTCAACTTCCCTCAAAGATTGATGAAACAAGTACCAATGACTTGTGCAACAATGTCTACAATGTAAACTGTTTCTTAACTGCAAGACTGTGGTAAACACAGCCAATGATATTATATCTATAAATGTGGGTTTATTTTGGAATTGTTTAAGGCTGCATGTCCACTTGAGGACAATGCAGATACTCCATCAACTGCACATTGCAAGCATGAATGTTCAGATTTCTCATCAATAAGCCATACAACTCTTTACACCAGGCTGCGCTTATGCAGATATACTTTTGGATGCTAGGAGAAGAAGGAGGAATGTAGCTGCAGTTTTGAGAGCTACCAGCAAAAGTCATAACAAAAGCTAAAAAGCATTGTCAAATCCAATATGTCTTGCCTTTATGACCTATTGGCAATGTAGCATAGCTGAGGTTAAAAAGGAAAACAGCCACCTGCGTCATTTTGTAGGGATGTGAACTACACATTTGCATGCTTACAAAATGAAGTATAATCTTATTTTTTTTCTTTTTCGTTGCTGATCCAAGTAGGACTAATTAAAAAGAAATTAAAATGTACATGTGCTGTTTTTTAAAGCGGGTAGAGGGAGTTAAACAACATGGGTTATCAAGGGGGAAACGGAGAAGCAACAAGGGTGAGGGTGGGGGTGAATGGTAAAGCAATACAGGAGAGCGTGGGGAAAACAGCGAAGCAACACAGGGGAGGGTTCGGGAACACAAAAGCAACACGGAAGGGAACACCAAAGCAAAGGAGGTGGGTTGGAGGAGATACTAAGCCAAGAGGAGAGGGCAGGAGTGGAAGCAACACAAATTGAGAGAAAGCGTGAGGGAGAAGGGTGGGAAGAAGCAGTCAGTCAACAAAGAGGAACATGTAGTGCAGGGCGTTGGCTCATGAAATGTAGTGTTTCACACAAAGAAAAAAGGTAGTGCTCAAAAAGCCAGCAGCGATACCACCCAATCAAAGAGATTACAGAGGCGCAATGTTCCATGGAAGAGAGAAACACAAGATTGACGAGCATGGACTTGAATAAGAAGCTGAGTCTACCCTGTCCATTTTCACTCATGAGATTTAAATGTTACAGGCAAGCATGCAGGTCACTGGTATATCTTACCAGCAAATGATGGAACAATGCAGAAGATACTCCATCTAATACCTACTTGGCGTAGCGTGTTATACACTGTATACCATTTATGTTATCTGGGTTTTTCCGAGATGTATCTCTCAGTAAAACATTTGTCTGATTATACAAATGTTTCTGCTATTCTTTTGAACTTGTCTAAACTTGCTATTAGTACTGTTTACCAAAATACTTATTTGACCTTGCCATTTCTTATAAGCGTGATTGTTAATAAAAACAGGGCAGGAGGAAGATTGATGGTTCCCACATAACAAACGTGCCACTCACAGCACCACCCAGCCACTGGCAACTATTCAAATCACCCCCACCAAAAATGCCATACCTTCAATTGACCACTACAGAGAGAGGCACACTCTACCCCACCAACTCAGTAACACAATAAACACTTTGCTTTAATCGTCGCTACACTCATTATACCACACATTCATTGACAATGACTCACTCACCACTCTGCCCTCTATTCCACTCTTAAAAAAACATTAATTCGACCACCCACGAGTCACTCGTCACATCTTTCACTCACATCTCCCATCTACTCACCGATAGTCACCACTCTGCACATCACTTCAAACAACAACCACATACCACTGAACACATTGACAACCACTCAACACTGCACTCACTGGCTCATGCATTCACCATGAGGCTTGTCAGCAATTAGACGTTACTCCACTTTTCATGACATTCACTGCATGACACATTCCTTTCTATATTCACCTATTTACCCACAGCAACCACCAACCTACGCCTCAGTGCATATAACCAACATACTAAACGCCACTAACCACTCCACTCACTGGCTGCCACCCACTACCCCCTCTCAAAACATTACTCGCAGGCTGACAGTCAGAACAATACGTCGCACCATTCCCCACCTTTTTAGGTTGAGGCATGCTGTATTCAGGTAGGGAGGGAAGCTCCGCCCACTCTCCGCCCATATTCTTGATTGACTTGTGTCATTGTTCACTGTAAACTGTGGCTGTTCATAGGTCAATAGGCTTAGTTCCCTCCTTAGTGCCTCCTTATCTCACTTTGTAAGCTCCCATGGGGACACCCCCGTTACGTGTGCTGTTACCTGGTAGGCTTTAATTAGAGCCTCTGAGCACTATTTTCTCAAATAGCTTTGTCCTGCCTGCTGTTACATGCAGGGTACGCTCTCTACTAATGCTTTTTAAAAATTTATTATAGCACGGGCGCCCAACGAATTTGCAATGCAATAGGTCTAGCATTTGCAAGAGTTTAAACTATTGGTATTGTAAATCACAATGCTTTTTATTTATCTGTTTTAAAAACAACACATACATAAAAAGCATTGTCATTTACAATGCCAATAGCTCAATCTCTCATAAATGCGAAAACTATTGCATTGCAAATGCTTGTTATAAAATGTCATTGATCTGCAGATTTTTTTTGTCCAGCATGTTTTGTCACATAGTTTGAGACATATGATATAATATTTTGTTAAAAGGTGCTATTCATACTATGCAATTAAGGTAAAGGAATTTATATGTAAAAAAATAAGTGTTTATATAAAATAAATTTGAAAAAAGAAAAATAATATGCAATAAAATGGATGTACAAAAATGGAGCCTTCTGAGGCGCTATACATAATAATATGTTCATTTGAAGGTTGGTAGGGTAAGACGGCAGTGTTCTCTTTAATTTGTATTTTCCCTGTCCCGGTATTCTATCGAATGAGGGGGTCCTTTTTTCTTGATAATCGTCATTTACAAATCCGACTTTCACCTCAAGAATTTGAATGGCAAGTCAAACTATACTTCTTTGACACTCTTCCCCAACAAATCCTACCAAACACAGGATCATCTACAATGTCTAATACGCTTTATTGGTTTAGTATTTAACAAAAAAATATAAGACGTAAATCGGCAGTGCAAGCAAATCATCCACTGGTCCCAATTGTCTCAATTGTCTCAAACAGCCTATAAGAACCGAAATCCCAGAACCCACATTAAAACATTTATCACTGCCTTCAAAAAAGTTAATAGAGTGGAACCAAGCTATACCCGAATGATAAGCCCTAATAAGGGTAAAATCGGTCTTGAGTTTTTTTGTGTTCCAGTTCAGAGAGAACCTGTCAAAGCAGTTCAGGTCTGGACTCTTCCTATTGGAGCAGGGTCAAGACTTATTGATATATGGCTGGGCCCCAGGGCCGGATTGGCCATAGCAGGCCCCCTGCATTTCCCCAGTGGGTCGCCAGGGTTGGGGGCCAGTTATGGGCTCCTGGGGGCCGATTTTGTTACAGGGCCGTTTTTGCAGCATAGTTGCAATATCGGCCACTGTAACGAAATCGGCAGAAACGGGCCCTGATAATCAGCTCGGCCGCACCCCCAAACCCCTGAACTTTGCCAGGGCTGGTTTGGGGTCCCAGTCCGGCCCTGCTGGGCCCAAACTGAGGTGGAATGGTGTGCACTAAAAGGATGGACTGGGATGCAGCCCCGAGAAATAACCTGGGGCTCAATTAATTCCAGGATTCCATCCATCACTTTTTTATACTTCAATCTAAAGTTTAAAAAGCACCAATGCAACCAAAAACAGATTTGCATACAATAGCGTGTCCTGAACAAGAATTTCATTCAATATTAAAGGCTACTGTTATCCAATAATGTGAAAATTGTGATGGCCGCCCTCTTCAGGTTCTCTTTTCCCACTACCCCTTGTGAATTGTTACTGAATGCTGACACAACTTCGGCCATTTTGAAAAAAACGCACAGCCATGCTGGACACATTCCAAGCCAAACGAGATCTGCAAAAGTCAAACCTGTTTTTTCTCCTTTTATTCATTGGCGTTGTCTTTAAAACTGTCTGAAACAAAGATCTACATTTGTTACCCATCAATGAGCTTTTTTCGTCTTCTACACCATTCAAAGGAGGCACGAGTTAACTGACAAAACACATCCCCTGGACGCCAAACCTCATTATGCAGACTGTTTATAATGCACACAATGGGGAGGTGGGCCAGGAATGCTGCGTGTCATATCCTTCCTGTAATTTTCTGCTGTCTGGGAGTTGTTTGTCATGGTATTTGCACATATGCATGAGTGAAGGATTTGTCTAGCTCGCCTGGAGTTTTCACATTTGGGAATTGCCCAGATAGGCCTAAAGTTGCTTGATTCAAGATCACAGACATTTCACTTTACTTTCATGTAACAATAATGAACTGCAGATTAAATAATGTTCGCATGTCTGTTGTAGCACTGCAGGCGGTGCGCTTTTATGTGAAAATCTGGCTGGGGAAGCCGTGTGTTGTTTTCTATGTTAGTGCTGGGTCTGAAAGATAACAGAAACTTCAATTGAGATCCATTTTGAATGAAATCTGAAAGCCAACCTGTAAACAATGTACATAACTAAACAGAGAACTTGTTAAATATGTAACACAATTACGTGAACTCATTTTGGTGAAAAATATACCGGAGATATAGAAAGTAAAATAAATAATTCACTTGAATATGATCAATCCTTTGTTGTTGAAGGGGAGGGGGTGGCTGCTGGGAGGTGGGCTATGTCAGATGGCAGGAGGGGTGTTTATATATGGTGTTGTTATGTAACTAAATAAAAAAGTTTTTTTTTAAAATCCTTTGTTGTGCTCTATAATAATTCACAGTGGAACAACAGGTAGTAGTAGATCGTATGTAAATATGCTACTTAATTTATGTCATACAACATTAGATGTTTGAAATGCTCTTAATAATATGGTTTAGGTAATTCAAGAGTTGTGTCTTAGAGGCAGCGGAATCTCCACATATAAAAAGATAGGACAATCCCATCTTTGTATGTGCGTAGACTCTGCAGTCGTAAAGGTACTGCTCGTAAATTACCTTTGTGAATAGCAAACAATCGTAAACTTACACAAAAGTGTAAGTTTACCTTTGTGAATCAGGACCTATGGTTTTTTACAGCTTGTATTCGCCACAGTAAATCGTTCTAGATGTTGTGCATCTTTACATTATCAATGTGAGCTGTAACTGAGTTCCCATCAGGTCCAAATAGACTGACCTGCAGAGCTAACCTGTTTTTGTTAGAAATCCCTTGGCTAACCCTCGGCAACCTGACCTTAGCATAGTGCTTAACACTGGTGTAACAATAGCCCCCGCACGCCCCATGGTGCGAGGGGGGCCAGAGGTCTAGTGGACTCCCAAGGTCCATTGGGCCCCTCTCACCACAAATACAAACTGGCGCTAAGCTTGGGGGCCTCTGATTCTGGGACTGGGTTGGGGGACGACGGGGACGACGGGGCTGTAGAGAGCCACTCGGCCTCTACACTACAATGTATACAACCATACATGCATCCCCCACCCCTCGAGGCGGGCTCGCCTCGAGGGTATAAATAAAGTCACGGAAGACCGCTCGGGGTCTTTCCGGTTAACCAGTATCCAGCCTACCTGTCGTTTACTCTGTCCAGTAAAACCCTGCATGCATGGCCTGCACTGGGTCACCACATTGGCGACGAGGCCGGAAGTCCCGCTGCGTGCCACCAGCGAGTGCAGCTGTTGCCGCGGCGTCATCGGAGCCCACCCGAGACGTTCCATCGCTGCTGGCGTTCCTTTGGCCCGGCCGCGCTTCCCTGCAGAGGCACCCCAGCCGCTCTGCTCCTCCGCGCCCGCCCGCGCGTCTCCCTCCCCGTCGGAGACACGCTCCAGGGGCGTGGCGCATCCTCGCCGGAGTCCGCGCGAGCTCCAGAAGCGCTGCATCAGCGCCACCGGTTGCCGTGGCTGAGACCTTTGCCGAAGGAGTCTGCTCCCCACGTGGCTGCTGGAGCGCCCGCCCCCGCTGGCAACGGATCGGAGGCTGCTTGTCCCGAAGCGCTGCAGTATCACATGACAAGGGACGAAAGGGCCTGCGTAAGCGGAGGCGAGCCCCCATTTTCAATAAGCATTGGCAACTGCAAGCTCCTGCCTTCAACAAGCATTGGCAGCAACAAGTCCCCTTTCGGGTGTTGTGGGGTCCTTCCGGTTGTTGGTTTTCACCGGCCAGCTGTGGGGGTGCCCTCCCCTCCCTGCCTGCTGCCAGGAGCTGACGGCGGATAGAGTTTTGGGAAGTCCTGCGACAGAGTGAGTACGCCTGCTTACACGCTCTGCACCCATAAGCCACCTATCTCTCCCGGCCCAGCTGCTCCCCCACGTGTGCGGCGCTAGGCGCGACCTGCCTGGCAGCATGAGCAACCCGCCAGCACCTGGTAACAACACCCCACCGCCCCAGCAGGCGGCCCAAGGTGGAGGAGGACAGGCGACAGTCCCGCGCCACAACCATGCAACAGTTAACCCGCCCCCGCCCTTCAGCGAAATGGCAGATCCAGCCACGGCAGCCCCCCGATGGAGGGCGTGGGTTGGCCAGCTTAACAACTATTTCACGGGGACCCATGAAACGGATGGCACAGTGAAGCGCTCCCTGCTCATCTTCTATGGGGGACCTGAAATATATGATCTCTTTGAGACCCTTCCGAACACAGGTAACGCGGACAACTACGATGCAGCAGTGGCGGCTCTCAATCAGCACTTTGATCCGCAGCTGAACCTAGACTTTGAGAGATTCAAGTTTCGACGCTCCCTCCAATTAGTACATGAGTCCATTGACATGTTCCATGCGCGTCTGCGGAAGTTAGCGGCTACATGCGAATTTGCCGATCAAAGGGAGGAGATAAGGAGTTAGATCATACTGGGATGCAAATCGACACTGCTCAGGAAACTGATACTGCGTCAGCCGGGCATCACGCTAGACCAGATCCTGATGCTGGCCAGGTCACATGAACTCTCGGATGTCAGGGCAGAGGAGATGGCTGCGGCCCTCCACAAACCGCCCCCGGTACAGAGCACCGCACGGTCTCCTCAGATCAAAGAGGAACGCGTAGACGTGATACGGAGGCGACCAACGTCCGCACCGGTCAAAGCCAGCCCGCCACCTGGAGGACCCTGCGGAAATTGTGGAGAAGACCACCCTCCCACGGCCACGTGCGGAGCGAAAGGGCGTGAATGCTCCCGCTGCGGGAGGTTGAACCACTACGCATAAGTGTGCCGCAGTGATCAACCACAGGCTGCCCCGAGAAGACCGAGAGGGTTCACGCAAAGAGTCAGGCAACTGTCGATTGCTGATTCAGACAGAGCAGAAAAAGGGGTAACGCACCACCAGAACCTCGACCTGGAAGACGAAGACGACGAGGTATACTATGTTTCGTTTGTAGGTCAGTCAGGGAGCCGGCGGAGGCCGCCGCCCATGTGCTCAGTCAGGATACTTGGCACTGATCTCTGGGCACTCATTGACACCGGGGCAACGGTGAACGTCATGGACTCCCAGCAGTTCGAAGCACTGGCGCACCGACCCCCTCTGCTACCAACCAAAGCGAGAATATACGCATACGGAGGAGTCGACCCCCTTCCCCTAAGAGGTACTTTTGAGACAACTGTCACCAGCGGTTCCCTCACCACCGCGGCCAGATTCCACGTAACAGAGGGAAGGAAAGGCACCCTCCTAAGCTGTCATACAGCTGAGGACTTGGGTCTCGTGTTCTTCACAAATGAAGTGCACGAAGCACACGCCGAGGACATGTTGAAAGAGTTCCCCGAGCTGTTCACAGGGTTAGGAAAGCTGAAGGGAAAACAATTTCGGCTCCACATAGACCCTACAATCAAACCGGTAGCCCTGCGACACCGAAGGGTACCGTACAACTTGAGACCTCAAGTTGAAGCGGAGTTGGCAAAGCTCGAAGCGCTGGACGTCATCGAGAAAGTCACTGGTCCCACGCCCTGGGTATCCCCGCTAGTGGTCGCCCCAAAGCCGAAACAACCGGGAGCGATTCGACTGTGTGTAGATATGAGGCTACCCAATGCGGCTGTTAAGAGAGAGCGCCATGTAACACCTACCATGGATGACATCGTAGCGGACCTTCACGGCGCTAAATGGTTTTCAAAATTGGACCTCAACGCGGGGTACCACCAGTTGGAGCTGGAACCGAGCAGCAGGTACATTACGACTTTCGCTACACACGTGGGCCTCAGAAGGTATAAGCGACTCAGCTTTGGAGTATCTTCGGCGGCGGAGGTATTTCAGAACGCTATTAAGGAAACCCTGTCAGGCCTGACAGGAGTAATCAATCTAAGCGATGATATCATGGTATTCTCGTGTACACTAGAAGACCATCACGCCCAGCTGAGAGCAACACTCCAACGGCTCAGAGACCATGGCCTAACACTGCACAAGGAGAAGTGTGTGTTCTATCAGGAGTCGATCGACTTCTTCGGGTACACGTTCACACGAGAAGGCCTTAAGGTGGACCCAAAGAAGGCACTCGCCCTGCGGTCAGCAAGCATCCCCAAGTCACCCACCGAAGTGAGAAGTTTCCTTGGGATGGCAACGTATTGTGGGAGATTCATCCCAAACCTAGCCGCACTGTCCGAACCCCTTCGTGTCCTCACGAGAAGTGACCAGCCCTGGCTATGGATGGTGGAAGCCAACGCAGCGTTCGTGAAAATCAAGGCGGCATTGCAAGACAAGACTGTCATGGCGTACTTCCGCCCCGGGAGGTCGACTGAGCTCGTCATGGACGCAAGTCCGGTGGGTCTTGGAGCAGTGCTGCTACAGGAACACGAAAGAGGCACTTGGAAGCCAGTTGCATATGCCAGTCGTGCGCTATCGGATACAGAGACGAGGTACGCACAGATTGAAAGAGAAGCGTTAGCGATAAAGTGGCCATGCCAACATTTTCACTTGTACTTGTTCGGACAAGACTTCCACGTGATCACGGACCACAAACCTTTGGTCCCACTGTTTGGAGGCACCACACGGCTAGCTCCACCCCGCATTGAACGGTGGGCAGTACAGCTGCAGCAATACCGGTTCACTGTACTTTTTCGCCCAGGAGCACACAACCCTGCGGACTACCTATCCCGGCACCCAGAGGACCTTCCCCCGGCATGCGTCCCCGCGGACGTCAGGTACTCCGACACCTACGTACAAATGATTGGCCAGGATGCCTGCCCGGATGCAATGACCCTGGAGGAAGTTGGCCAGGCCACGGACCATGATGAGACCCTGACCAAGGTCAAGGAGGCCCTGGCATCCCACAACTGGAAGAGGTTCCTGGAAGGTAACCAGGCGCTCACTGGGGAAGAAAAACACGCGCAGCAGCAGATGTGGCAAGTTCGTCACAAACTAAGCATTGGGGAGTGCGGCGTGGTGCTGAGAGGCCATCTCTTGGTCGTCCCAAGGGCACTACAAGAGCGTTGTCTGCACCTAGCACATGAGGGCCATCAGGGGATGGCGAAAACCAAGGCACGTCTCAGGAACAAGGTCTGGTTTCCGACCATGGACACAAAAGTCGAGGAGCTAATACGGCGGTGTCGAGCATGCACGATTACAGGAAGTGACCCACCGTCAACGCCGGTCATCACTGAGGAACCATGTCATCACCCGTGGTACAACGTGAGTGTGGATTTCGGCAGTTTTCCGGATGGGAGACAGATGCTAGTACTCGTGGATGCATACACAAAGTTCCCAGTGGTCGAGGTGGTGGAGTCCACGTCGTTCCAACATATACGGATGGCTTTGGAGAAAACCTTCGCTATGCTGGGGAGCCCGAAGGTAATCCGATCAGACAATGGACCACCCTTCCAGGGCCAAGAGTTCAGAGAATACATGGCAAAGCGGGCGATCAAGTATAGGCAGATAACCCCTCTGTGGCCGCAGGCGAATGGGGACGTTGAGAGGCTGATGCACACTCTGAACAGAGCCCTGCGCATTGCAGTCAAACAAGGACAAGATGTGGAAGTAGAGCTAACCAAATTCCTCGACGCCTATCGACACACGCCTCACTGCACGACGAAGTGTGCACCAGCCCATCTCCTGTTTAAAGTAGCCGCGCGAGACGGGATACCTACCGATCCGTCCTGGAGCCCACCAACACATGATGATGACGCGGTGCAAGGGCGAAGGGAACAAACGAACAACAAGGCCAGTGAATACCGGAGAGCCCGAGAACATCACATAGTGGCTGGAGACAAGGTGATAGTAAAAGATCGACACCCTGGCTGGAAGTTCCGGACACCTTTCGAACCAGAGATGTGGACAGTGCTATCAACAAAAGGGACGATGGTCACGGCTAGAAGAGGCGATGTGAGAGTGACAAGGAATGCATCATACTTCAAGAAGATCGACGGGTAACTGGCAGCAGAACAAGACAGCGAAGAAGCGGGAATGGAGTATGACGTCTCCCCAGACTGGGTGGCCGCCCCAGAGAGAGGATCCCCAAGGCGAAGCGAAGGCATACCACCAGGCAGTCCCGGGCAAGCCGCGAGCAGCTGCCAGGAAAACCGAGCTGAAGGAGAAGAGTCTGTTTCCCGGAGCCTGGAGGAAAGAGGCGTGTCCAGCAGAGGAGCAGGCTCCAGGTTGCGAGGCAATCCTGCTCCAAGCCAAAGACTCAGAGACTGTGTGTGCCCCTCGCCCTGAGGGAGAACTTTAATGAGTGACATTATCTAAAATGTTGGAGGGATGTAGAGAGCCACTCGGCATCTACACTACAATGTATACAACCATACATGCATCCCCCACCCCTCGAGGCGGGCTCGCCTCGAGGGTATAAATAAAGTCACGGAAGACCGCTCGGGGTCTTTCCGGTTAACCAGTATCCAGCCTACCTGTCGTTTACTCTGTCCAGTAAAACCCTGCACGCGTGGCCTGCACTGGGTCACCACAGGGGCCAATTAGTTTAACAATTATCAGCAGCTGGAGAGCGCAAAGGTGATCGATGCTCAGTTCACCATTGAAGAAGTTCAGGTAGCACTCCGATCTATGCTGGGATCCAAGGCCCCCAGAGCAGATAGGTTCCCTGTGGCCTTTTTGCAGGCGTATTCAGATCAGTTGATACAGTCGCTACTGCAGGTGTGTGAGGAGGCCTTTGAGTCGGGGATGCTTCCACCCACCATGTGTAAGGGTGAAATCATTATACTCCTCAAACCTGGGGGGAACGCACAGGACCCTTCAGCATATCGACCTCTTACAATGACTAATTCCGATGTGAAAATACTATGTAAGGCGCTGCCCACCAAACTGGCTCCCCACATGATTCACCTGGTACATGAGGATCAATGTGGGTTTATGCCCACTCAAAACACGGGCATGAACATACTGCATGAAACACAACAAAGAGACGAGGACCTTGCCTTAGTATCTTTAGACCTGGAAAAAACCTTTGATTCTGTGGATTGGGTGTACCTCTTGGAGGTGTTAAGAGTAGCCGGCTTTGGACCTAAATTTAGAAGATGGGTAGAGATCCTATATACGGCGTCCAGCGCCGGAATCCGGCTGGGATACAACTGGTCGGGTGAATGGAGACTAGAGAGGGGGATGCAACAGGGCTGTCCGCTCTCCGCACTGTTGTTTGCTCTGGCAATACAACCCCTGGCAATTTGGGCACAGAGGGACCTGGCCCCTTGGGGCATCAATGTTGCCGGAGCATCTCAGGTCATTTCTCTATATGCAGAGGATGCATTATTTTATGTCTCCTCACCCCGGGAGGTAGTACCGAGACTCCTACGAATTTTGGAGAAGTTTGGCAACTGCTCCGGCAGAGGATAAATAAGAGTAAATCACTGCTGTTTCCCCTGGCTTGCTTGACTGACCTTTGCACAGAGTCGCTCCCTCAACTGGGACTGAGATGGGAGAACTCGCATTTCAGGTACCTAAGTCCACCATACATACATGATCCCGGCAAGAATACATCACATGGCTCCAGGCAGGTCTAATGCATGTCCCAGGTGTCATAAAACTGAGGCTAATTTCTTGCACTTGGCTTGGGAGGTGCCCAGCGGTCAGTGGCTTATGGACTGAGGTATTGGAGTTGATAAGGGGCCATGTGAATAGTAGAGTTCAATTAACACCAAATCATTGTCTCCTAGGGCTGATAAGGAAAAAAACATATATGAATAGGCTATAGACTATGGCAAATATTGCTGGTGCTAGCAAGGCGTAGAATTGCAATAGTATGGATGGGGACGCGCCCTCCGGAGTTTTCGGCATGGATGCGGGATGTTTGTGAGTGGGCTTTAGCTGAGGAGGTGCACATGAAGAAGTGTCGCAGGGATGAAAAGCTTGAGGAAGACTTAAGGCTCCGGAGGGAGTTATGTCACGATTTATTGGCCGGTAACTCCCAAACAAGTACACAGAGCACCACTTTAGGGGATAATTCCGTGGGCACTGATGGGGAGGATGAGGTGGGTGGAGTAATGACTTAAACGCTCAGTTCTTGCCCCAGACTATGGAGGTGGGGGGGAAGGGACCCGATGTCTTGCAATATTGTCATTGTTTTACATTCCTATGTATCGCTTCTGCTCGCTACTGTGTGCGCACCAATTGATTATGTACTTGAAAATCTTTAAATACATTTTATTTAAAAAAAGAAAATTAGCAGCAGCTGACACTGTCATGACAAGCTCTGTGCACAGTCACTGCGCATTTTAATAATTGCCTGCTGTTGCACCCATGCACCGCACTTGCTGTGTATCATATGGCCATGAGCGGCAGGCCAATACTAATTTAAAATGCCCCTGGAGACAAAGGTTCGGCTTGAGTGGCGGTGCAGTGCTGCATGTTCATATTTCTGCAAGGCATGCTAGTGCTGCCTTCGTGCCCCTGCTGCCCGGTGACCACTACGCACTGTGCTCTTCAGGGTGGAGCACCACATGCGAGCACCACGCAATGTAAGCTGCATGACGTGCGACTCAATCAGCGGTCTACTCTGTGCCTGCCACTGCTGCAAGTGCCACGGTAGCAAACTAAGCGAAGCAGACTATAATTGGTACTGCTACACCCACCAAGGTGCAGTATATAGGTTATCTAGGAAGTGTACTGGCGGCAGTATTATGGAGGCCTCATTCCCTGACCCTCCACTATTATCATGAAAACATAGCGGCACAGGCTGCTTTTCATGTGCAGGACCCAGTTACTGGCCACAGGCCAGAAATGTGCAGCAGGTGCTGCAGGGAGAGGGTGAGTCTTCTTTTCAGGGCCATAAAGGCTTATAGGTTGTACTGCAGACATTGTGCTTCATCTGGCTGTCTTGTTAAAGGCAGAACATGGCGTCCATAACCTGTGACTTGGCTGAAGATGGTGTTTACTGGGCATATCAGTTCGATTGGAGAAAGTTAGTAATGCTTTTGTGGTGCAGGATTTTGGATTTCCCATCCTGGCCTTCAAAAAAGTGCATTGGACTTTGTGTATGTTATTTATGGTGCTGTGTGAGGTTCTCTGTGTATCACCCTCCTACTGCATTGTGGAAAGTGTCTGTGAGCTGTAGCTTGGTCGCTGTTTGTACACTGGGTATTCTTTGTCCAAAGATGTAGTGTGTGGGCCATAAGTATATTCTCTCTCTGCCTGTTGTTGTATTTTAGTGCTGCTGTTCGTGTTGTTCAGTCTTGACACAAATAAAACCTTCAGGTAAAACGGTATATCCCAGGGCTGCTGTTGCTGTGTGTTGTTTGGCAGACCATTCACGCTGTTCTGTGCCTCTGCAACTTGAGCTCACCCACCCCCTGCAGCCAAGAGAAAGGCGAACCTGAACTCCAGTCATATCTAGCAGCTGCTGTTGATTGTTTTGGGGCCCCGAGGTCTCCTTCTAGAAATGAAGACTGCATGATACACAGGACCATGGGCACATCAGTGATGAAGAAGGGCAGCTCCAGTCTGTCTTCTGTGATATTCTCTACGCACAACTCTCCTTCCTCATCCAGGTGTCAGGGGTGTCAAGGTAGAAACTGAAATCGCTTCCAAAGTTCATTTCAAATACTATAGAGTGGTTATTATCATACGCAACCCCTGGCAGACACAAGTGTGTGGCATGCAGATAATTCACACCAGTTTATTCCTCTTGGAGCTGGCAGGGTCCTGAGTTATACCTTGTGTATTCCTTACGTATATTGTCAGTCGAATCTGTGAAATTGAAGGTTTGGGAATGTCTTTCAAATTTTCAAGTTATTATCATAAATGTCAATTCTAATTCAGACCCTATGTAGTTGTTCTTTGTTCATCAGGGAAAGGCAGTTGCTGAGACAATAGGACCACTCCCTGGCATTGTACTGATTGCTGTTTCAGTTAAATAATCTGCTCTTGAAATTAATGTTGCGTAGTTTATATGCTAAGAGTGTTTCTCACTTTCTTATTAGAACTTTGACCAAGACAATATAGAGGCATTTCATTAAATGTTGGAGATTTCAATTACATATATACCAGATTTTTTCGTATTGGGCGAAGTAATAGGGAGTGGGCCGGGGGAGGGGGGGCCTCCTTCCTCCATGTACTTTGCAGGGGGGGGGGGGGGGGGCTCAGGTTTTGTTACACCGCTGGTGCTTAATTTGAGCCAACGGTTGCAGGTGGGACTCAGCAGCATTTATTTTTGGGGACCAGCACTTATTTTATCATCAGACTTTGACCAAGAGCAACACAGAATAAAACATACACGAGTGGGAAAAAGAGGAAATGAAAGCCTGAAAACAATGAAAAAGTGAAAACACAGGAACCTGCAAACGGGATTAAAAAGCACAGGGAGTGGTTGGTGATGAACTAAAGAGGCACGAGTTGCAATCAAGACTACAGGAGCCTTTGTATTTAGCACGCTGCAGGCTTCTGAATAAATCTTTGGGCGCCGACACTTATTCTTTTACAAATTAAGAACTTCCTAATCAGCAAGGCATGTTCAGAGAAAGTGTAGGTTGTATATGAACAACAGTTAGCCAAAAGGCAGCAGGGTTGAGGTATAAAGAACTTAAAGGAAGAAGTTAGGCAGAAGTGCAAAAAAGTAGAGCAGTTACACAGTGAGCACATTTTGTGAGTCATGTTCAAATATGCATTTGGAGAACTGATGAAAAGAAATGTAAAGAATGAAATGGCCCAACAGCAGTCCAAAGTGATGCAAGGGTGCAACAGAAGAGCTCGAATCATTGCTCCTGGCAAAACCTAATGACTCACCCTTGGAAGTGGTATGGACTTTTCGGTGAGCGCATTCAAAAAACTGAAGACAAAAGGCTGCAGGTATGAAAGATCCAGCTCAAATAGTCGAACGGCTTGCTCATGGGTCAATTTACTTGGCAGGCAATAAAGAACAGAGTTGGCTCGGTGTTGTTCTGTTTCCGGATTGAAGCAGCACGATGGCATTGAAGCTTCGGTGATGAACAGGCTATGAAATGTTGCTGGTCGAGGCGAGTTCAAATCTGGATGCAAGCAGCTTTGAGTCTCACAACTCCAGGCATTGCTATGTGGCATCCTCTCACCACCTGCAGGGACCTCTTGCTGATTTACACTGGTTCTGTGGGTGTGGCTAGACATAGAAACACAGATTCAAAGAAGTTTGCTAATCAAAAATTCCAAATCCAGGGATAAATTGAAACATTACTGTGCCATTTGTGAGCCACAGCTTCCTCTAGACTCAAATTCCAATAAGCCCAGCTGCAGCAAGCAGGATGCCTCTAACACGCAGCTGTATCTCTCATGTGAGGCTCAAAATGTGTCCTTGCACCCCATAGGTAGGAAACTGACTCTCCCTTTCTGTAGTCAAATTCTGGAGGTGGAGTACAAGACAAAGCAGAGAACCGCTTCCCTCGCAGGTCTATGTCAGGAAGTCAGCACGTCTTCGGCAAACCAGGGGTGTCTATATTCCTTGCTGAGCCCCCAGCAGCTTCCCCACTTGCAGTGGCTCAAGCATAAGGCTTCTAAAGGGTAAATCTAATTTACTGTAGGTGATGGTGGCTGAACAAACGCTAATAAAAGCAATTCGATTTCCACTTCTCCACAAACCCCAAACGGACGGCCTGTGTTTTCCTGCCCACACATGCATGCTTAGAGCAGGTTCCTCTGGAGAATAACTATTATCGAAAGCCACCTTGAAATTAAAATAGCAATAAAGAGTTTGATGCTCCCAAACCCTCATGCAACTGTTCTCAAAGGCATACTGGTTTGTTTTGGCTACCTAGGAAGCTTTCGCTCCCACTCTATTTGCATTTCACCTCAGTGCCACGTCTGAAGTACACTCTCCCCGGCCTCACACACCAACACCAATCTTAGCACTAATCTTATGACACTCAAACCCACACCTTTTTCTCATTCATGCACTGGAAGATTGGCTCACTACACAATCTTTTAGTGACCACTTTGAGGCCTTGACAAGAGATAGGAAAGTGCTACAGAAATGCCGCTACACGTTTGTGAGGGAGTTCCATGCCTTGGCCGCGAGGAGGGAAAAGGAGCGTCCTCCTGCTCTGATCTTCTTAATGCGTGGTATTGCTGGAGCAGAGTTTTCTGTTGAAAATCTATTGGGTTTTTAAGCTCTGGTTTGTCTATATGTCGAAAATTAAAAATATTAATTTGTAACGTTAATTATTTGTTTTGTGTGAAAATTCTAATTAACCAATACGAACTAACAAGAGAAAACTACACGTGGGGATGCATTCGTGTTGCTTAATAATAATGTGCAGGTTTTATTAAATGAATGTTGCTAAGTGTTGTTTGTTTTAAAGCATAAAACGCTTTTGAAATAACGTGTACTAATGCTTAAATGTGTTGCAAAGGCTAGATAATTACATACACATAAGGGTATTAGTGGGGTTAACACTGTTTAATCACTATGCTGTGGTAACGTTGTTTTTGTCTCTTTTAATTAAGATGGTCTGTTTTGGCCTATCGTAAAATGGCTGACGTTTAAAGCCTACATTCGAGTGATGAAATTTTGATGAGAAGGCCTTACTGAACATGGTCGAGGGTCACCTGACCACAGCCTTCGCCTGGTTTAAAGTTTTCCGTGAGGACAGCAGTTCTGGGCGTTAGTCCAAGTCCTTGGGCAAGGATAAAGTACAATGAACATTGTCCAGTTTGTGGTGACTCTGCTAGAGATATCAAGGAAGAGCGGCTTTCGAAAGAAACATTTGTAAATTTGAGTTCCTTCTTCCGTTTTTATTTTTGTGATTTTTTCTGAGCGGAGATTTTCCAAATGTAGCAATGCTACATCCTTTCCTGCTCGCTCTGCTCAGCGGCTCAACGGAAATCAAGAACATTTTATGTTGCTATTATTTTGTAATTTTGATTATAAATATACTAGACTAGAGAGGGTTCGTGGTCATTGCATTTGGATTTCTGAGGCCACTTCTTTCCGAACTTGCGTTGGTGAGGATCGATGCTGTGAGGACGGCGACTTGGGAGACTTCTACTAAGAGACCTGTCCTGACTTACTTATGACATTTAGCTAGAATAGGTAACTATGAGAATAATGATTTATTTTGATTGCATTTCTAATTGAACTAATTTTAGATAAAGAATCATAATTTTAAATACAGTGTTGGTGATTATTTCTTGTCAATTATTGAGTACTCTATTATGATTATTGTTGTTTAAATCATGACTCAAGACAGTGTCAATTAGGTCTTATCGACCTTGTTGTAGATGCAGGGTGTTTAGGAGTTTCTTCTCTCATGGTTGGTACTTATAGAGTAATCTGAGTGTGTGTTAGTGAAATGGGCCCAAGAGTATGGTGAGTGTATGTGCGTGTATCTGTGAAATTACTCTATCCGTGGAAGTAGGGAGAATTTATATGCCCTGATCTGCACCAATTTCCTGGTAGCAGAATTTGATGGTTATTGATTATTGTCTTGATCTGATTAGATTGCTTGTATATTGGCTTTTTGATTTATTGATTATTGATTGATGTTGGTATATGTACTAATACTATATGTTGGAGTCGTCGTGTTGAGTTTTATGTAGTGCTTCTGGAATTTGGGAGCTGGTAGCAGTTCCGTAGTAGGGCAGAGGGAAGTATATACTGCTCTCGGGAAAGACGGGATTGTTGGAATTACCTGTACGTATGCAGGAAAAACGTGTGACAATTGAAGTTGCGCGTCACATTGTCTGAGTTCGGAATCAGTGACATCGTCGTGTGTTACTATTAGGGATATATTTCTAGTATAAAAGGAGTGTGAATGGTAGCGAAGGTTATCTGTGAAACTCTGGTCTTAAGTCCCAGGGATCCGTAAGGTTTGCCGTTAAAGCTTATCACGGGAGGAGTAATAGGTATTCTCTGAGCTTGTCTGAAGGACTGGGCAGAGGTAAATAAATGCTGCTTGGTTAATGTGTGATATAGTTCTGTAGTGGGACAGACTGTTCGCTGTTCTCGGGAAAAGCAGGATTCTGTGTGCATGTACTACATTTTCTTGTATGAAAGTGCGTGAATGTATGAGCATTTGGTTGATTGTAAGACTCTTTGGAGCAGTCCAGGAGGAAGCAGTTACTGGATGCATGTTAGAAGGGCAGAGTAGAAGAATGTGCTATTATGTCAACGAGAGTATTAATTCCGTAGTGAAACAGAAGTGAGTGCTGTTTCAGGGAAGAGACGGGATTCTTGTGAAAAAGATTTCTTTACTATTCTATGGTTAGCGAAGCAGATAATGGAGATGTTTATATGTTGTAACTAATAGATTTTGTAAAATTTTGACACGAAGTCTACTGAGAAGATTTTGTAAAGGAGGGGTAGACGAGTGACAGGAGACAGGAGCAGGAGCGACTGCAGCGACTGCTGACGTAAAACAGACCGCGCTCTGATTGGATAGTGAATCAGAACAGTGCTCGCGCTGGGATTGGTGTGTTGGTGTGAGCCGCGCAAGGATTGGAAAGAGTCACCTTATACTCTTGTGACGTAGACGCTCCAGGATTGGTGCGTTGGTGTGAGTCGCGCTGTTATTGGATTAAAATATCGTACTGTACAGTTGTATTACGAAAGGGATTAGAAAGTTTTGGTAAACGCAGAAATGTATTACCAAGAAGAGAAAAAGAAGAAATCCTTGTTCGGAAAAATAAAGAGATGGTTTGACAAGGATAAAGATGTGAAAACAAGAGAAGGTGAATTGTTACCTCCAACGAAAACGCCTGCATCCTTTATGGTTGCGAGATATGGGTATCATACCTGTATATGGTTGGAGAATTGGGCTAGATATACTAAGGAAGATGGTGTCTTAGCTTTCCCAGAACATGGTTCATTTAATCTGACTGTGTTGAGAAATTTGCGAGAGAAAATGATGAGTCTAGAGCCTAGACCAAGGCCGACACAGTTTGAGGCTTTGGTGGAATGGGAAGAGGAAGTACATGAGCGAGAAAAGCAGAGGTCTGGAGGCAATTATAGGTACATGTTTGGGAGGAAACATGATCGTGAAACTCATCATGACCGAATGAGGAGATGGCGAGATGCTAGTATGTCAGAGGGATTATATCCTATGAGAACAGTTGACGAGAAGGAAGAAAGGAAGGGTATGGAGAGAGTTCCTGAGACAGAAGTGAGAAGATATGGAGTTAGCGATTATGAGGATGAGGTCTTGAATGACATGATTTACAAGAGACCACCTCCATATAGACCAGAACCAGAAGAGAGCACACCAGTTGTTTCTCCGATAAGAGATACATTGCGTATCATTGAGACAGAAGTTGTGACACCTGAATTAAGAAGTGGTAACCCTTTTAGAGAAAAAGAGGGAGAGAAAAGATGTGGTGATGAGAATACGAGAGAATTAGCCAGAACTACATCAGAACTGACTGAAAAGATTAGGGAACTAACGAAGAATCTAGAAGCTGTTACGGTGCCTGTAACTATAGGTCCGGTTATGCCTGTTTTTGATAAACAGAGGATGGGTGAAAATGGTCTGGTGGTTCCATATGTTGGGAATAAGATAACAAGTTTGGCTGGTCCTTCAGGAGATTCAGGAAAAAGGACGGAAAGTAATGATGATTTGAGACAATCCAGACGTGACACATGCAGTGAAGGATTAGAGGTACAGTCTAATTCGAGATTGGATACTAGTGATGCTAGTTGTTCAGGGATGCCAATGTTAGAACCACAGAGAGTGCCAGAAAAGGTGGTTCCAGTGAAAAGAACTACTGAAATAACAACTGAAGATTTGAATGAATGGATGAAAGTCCTTCAAAAGAGGGATAAAGATTCCCAGGCAATTGATGTGGCCAAGTTACGCATAGAATTAGAGGAGCTTGTTGTAGGGACAGTTCCTACAGACATTCTAAAAAATCATCATGATGGAGAATTGTTATTCATGTGTAAAAACATTACCTGGAGAGCTAAAAATACACATGACAGGTTAAGAGCAATAGCGAATGAGCAAGGAGTTGACATTGATAAGGTGAAAGCATTGCAGAGGTCTTACAGGATGGATTTTACAGACAAGGATATTGAAAATTTGAATAGTAATGGTAGAACAGGACAGATTAAAGAGATGATCGCCTTATTGCAAAAATGGGGTGACGTAGAAAAATGGAAGGATAGATGGTATAAGATAAGGGAAGAATCAGTGGACAGGACTTATTCAGCATTTCCTGTGAGAGAAAAAGAGAAAACAGTGGATGCTTATCCTATGAGAGAAATACCTGGAGGAGGATATGTACATGTTCCATGGACCAGACAGGATATTCTATCATTTACGAATGATTTCCCTCGACTGAGAGAAAAGCCCGTCGAGTGGTATAGGCAGGTAGACAGATTTGTGAAATTGTCAAAAGTGCTGTGGATTGACCTGAATAGTCTGTTTGATATAATTGTTCCAGCAGATTTGTGGACTGAGTGTAAAATAGTTGTAAGTTGGCCTACTGAGGAATATCCAAGAGATCCGAGAACAGGAGCACCAGATCCAGAGGTAATGAGGAAGTATGATCAGGTGATTGTATACCTGAAAAGTAAAGTACCTCCAAAAGAGACAGACTGGGTTAAGATAGATCGAACACATCAGGAAGCAAAAGAATCAGTTCATGCTTTTTATGAGAGGCTGATACTGGCATTTAAACAATTCAGTGGGGATGAGCACCTGGGTGACAAAGATTTGAGTCATTTTGTATACAGATTTGTATATGGCCTGAGACCTGAGATTAGTGAGAGAATTCGTGAGCATACAGTGGATTGGCAGAGTAAGAAAATAGATGAGATTCTGAGACATGCAAAATACTTCAGTGATGAAATTGAAGCAAAACAGAGAAAGCTGAAAGAGAAAGCAATGTGGGCACAAGTGAAGGTTGCGGAGAGACAAGAAGCACAGTTGGTGGAACAGACAAATAATTCAGGGAATAGGCCCAGATATGCAGGGAAAGGAAAGGGGAATCTTGAGGAAGCGAAGAGGAAGTTCCCTTGTCACAACTGTGGCCAACTGGGACATTGGAGATCTGAATGTACTAATCCACCATTAGCTAATAACGAGAGTAAACCCTTTAATCAACAGGTGCAGAACGAGGGGAATAATCAACAGCAGCAACAACAGAAGGTTGTGAGACAGCAGAGCCAAGAGCCAAAACCGCCCTTGCCGCAGAATAGAGGGTCACAAAAGTACAATCAGGATTCGGGATTCTACAATGAGGAGCAGGTAAACAAACCAAGGCGTTCTAACAAGGTACAACAGTATTTTTTGAAGAATGAAGGGAGTGAGTCTGAAGGTGATTATTGACGGTGCCGAGGAGAGGAGGAAGAGTGCATACTTGGTGCAACTCTAGAAATAGACCAGGCAGGACCATTTGTAGATGGGAAAATAAATGAAGAAAGTGTTACTTTTTTAGTAGACACAGGTGCGACAAGATCAACTGTCAGGTCAGCAGATTTTAGAAATCTTCCTCTCTCGGATGAAGCAATCCAAGTAGTTGGTGTAGCCAATACACAAATCAAGACACGACTTACTGAACCAGTAAGAGTACAAATAGGGAAATTTTCAGACATGCACAGATTTATTGTCTGTGACACTAGTCCAGTGAACCTGTTAGGCAGGGATCTGCTATGTAAGATGAACTGTACAATTTTTTGTACGCCAGATGGAATAGCTTTTGAAACACCAGATGAGGATGTTTTGTACCGAATGACTCTAGATAATAGAGAGAGTGAAATGGTCGGTGCATATGCTGTGTTTAATCCAGAGGATTTGCCTCAAGAGTTGAGAGACACAGTGAAAAAGACAGTTTGGGATTTTACTGGAGAGGATGTGGGATTGATGAATAATGTAGATCCTGTGAAAATTTCAGTGAAAGAGGGAATTACTTATCCTAACATTCCTCAGTACAAAATGACACCAGAAATAATTGAAGGAATAACTCCTATAATTGAGAAAATGATTCAGCAAGGAGTTTTGAGAGAACTACTGAGTAGTCCGTGTAATTCACCGATAATGGGGCTAAAGAAACCTAATGGGAAGTTCAGCATTGTACAGGATTTGAGAAAGGTTAACCAAATTGTGGTGGCATGTTGTCCTATTGTGCCAAATCCGTCAGTGATTTTGTATCAGATTCCACATGATGTTGAGTGGTATACAGTGATTGATTTGTGTCATGCTTTCTTTTCAATTCCATTGCATCATGACAGCCAGCCGATTTTTGCATTTAGGTTTGGCCAGCGTATTTTAGCATGGTGTCGAATCCCACAGGGGTACACAGAGAGTCCATCGATATTCAATCAGTTATTGAAAAAGTCATTGGAGAGTTTGATCATGCCTGAAAGCTCAGTACTAGTGCAGTATATTGATGACCTACTCGTGGCATCAAAGACACGTGAAGCTTGTGAAGTAGATACCATAGCTTTACTGAATCATCTGGCAGATGGAGGGTTAAAGGTATCTCCAGCCAAATTGCAATTTTGCAAGAAAGAGGTGCATTATCTTGGACACAATATTGAAAAGGGTCTGAGAAAAGTGACTGATGACAGGATCAGAATTATCAGAGAAATGAAAGCCCCAAAGACCCAGAGAGAAGTGAGGATGTTTCTGGGGATGGTGGGTTATTGTCGTCAGTGGATAATTAATTTCTCGCTGATAGCAAAGCCACTGATTAAGTTGACAAAAAGTGAGATGAAAGACCCATTGGAACTAGATGGAGAACAAATGGCAGCATTTGAGGAGTTGAAGAGCAGAATGTGTGAAGCCCCTGCTTTAGGTATGCCAGACTATGAAAAAGAGTTTGAGTTGTATTGCAGTGAGAGAAATGGATGTGCACTTTCAGTGTTAATTCAGAAACATGGATTACTGAGAAGGCCTATTGCGTACTTCTCATCGACACTTGACCCTGTAGCTGTGGGTTTACCAGGTTGTCTGAAATCTGTAGCTGCAACATGTAAAAGTCTGGAACAGAGTGAGGGTATCATAATGGGATATCCTGTAAGGGTATTCGTACCTCACAATGTGGCAATTCTTTTGACAAGAAGCAGAACTCAGTATATGTCACATAGTCGGCTGACTAAATATGAGAAAGTCATTCTGGGAGCATCAAATGTGACTCTTGAGAGATGTGTGAATGTGAATCCAGCAACATTATTGCCAGATAATGAAGGTGTGGGAATAAAGACAGAAGATGATCACAATTGTTTGGATGTGCTGGATTACTGTACAAAACAGAGACCAGACATAAGAGATCTTCCATTGCCTGAGAGTGATCATGTGCTGTTTGTGGATGGATCATGTCTGAGGAATGATGATGGTGTGCTGAGTGCAGCATATGCAGTGTGCAAAGTTTCAGAAGTTATGGAAGCATCACCATTGAAAGGAGTTAAATCTGCACAAGTTGCTGAATTGGTGGCATTGACGAAAGCTTGTGAAATTGGGAAAGATCTGAGAGTGACTGTGATGACTGATAGTCAGTATGGATTTGGAGTTGTGCATGATTTTGGCCAGCTTTGGCTACAGAGAGGTTTCTTGACGTCGAGTGGGACTCCAATAAAGAATGCTGAGGTGATTGGAAAATTGCTTGAGGCGGTACAGCTGCCTAAGGAATTAGCGGTTGTAAAATGTGCTGCTCATGGTCAAGGAGATGATTTTGTGACAATTGGAAACAGATTTGCAAATGACATTGCACAGTATTGTGCTAAAAATAATCACTCGATTAATAGGGAACGAGAAGGGGAAATGTCTTTTTGTTTTGTGATGTTTACTAATGTCCTAGAAACGTGGGATGAGGTGAAACAGTTGCAGGATGAGTCAGGAAAGGAAGAAAAGAAAGACTGGATCAAGGCAGGTTGTGCCCCAAGAGAAACAGATCATGTCTGGATCTATAGAGATGGTAGACCAGTCATGCCTAACTCTATGTTGTCAGCAATGGCAAGGATGTATCATGGCCAGGGACATTTGGGAAGGGATGCGATGATCAGGTCTTTTAAACAGTCTTGGTACAATGCAAAGTTCAGGACGATTGCAGAAAGCATTTGTCAAAGATGTTTGATTTGTCAGCAATTTAACACTGGAAAAAAGACAGTGGTGAGTCTAGGAACAATAGGCAGAGAAGGTGGTCCTTTTACCAGAATGCAGATTGATTTCATTGAAATGCCGCAAGTCAACAGATTGAGGTATGTTCTAGTGGTAGTCTGTTTGTTCTCAAGATGGGTGGAGGCCTATCCGAATAGGAGAAATGATGGAATAACAGTTGCAAAGTTACTGTTAAGAGAGTTGATTCCTAGGTACGGATTTCCAGTAACGATTGAGTCTGATAGAGGTGGACACTTCTACAATGAGCTCATGAGTTTGATTTGTGAAGCATTGGGCATACAGCAGAAGCTACATTGTGCTTACAGACCAGAGGCTTCTGGTGTTGTGGAGCAGATAAATGGCACAATTAAGAACAGGATTGGTAAGATGTGTTTAGCCACTGGAATGAAATGGCCTGATGTCTTGCCTCTAGTACTAATGACTATTAGATCTACTCCAGATAGAACTACTGGTTTGAGTCCACATGAAATTTTGATGGGACGTGCAATGCGTCATGCATTTGTACCTGTCAATAAGTTGATGACAATAACTGATGACATGATTCTGGATTACTGTAAAGGCCTGGCTGACGCAGTTCATTCTGTGTTTCACCAGGTTGGAGAAGACGCTACTACCCTTGAGAAGAAGCAAGCTCATGATCTGAGTCCAGGGGACTGGGTGAGGATTAAAGTGCACAGAAGAAGAAATTGCTTGGTTCCAAGGTGGGGAAGACCAAGACAAGTCATTCTGACTACGACAACTGCAGTGAAGTGTGCTGGTGTGAAAAACTGGGTGCATGCAAGTCATACTCTGAGAGTTCCAAACCCAAAAGACGGGACTGGTAAAGAGTATTTTAAAGAGTCAGATTCCAGTGATGATGAAGAAACAGAACCAGTAAGGAGAAATCAAAATTCTGGAAGAGCTGAAGGAGAAAGAGAGTCAGTGATTCTTTCTTTCCAGGAGAGACTTCAAGAGAAACATTGAGAGTTTCAAAAGGGAGATCAGATTCTGTAAGAGAGCCTGAAGTTCGAACAAGCAGTGGAAAAGAAAGAAGAGAAAAGAGCAGTTCCACAGAGACTACTCCTGAATCAGATGAGGAGGTTGAAAATCCACTTGAGATTACATCTGAAGAAGTAGGGTCAGAAGAAGATAGAGAGGGACAGATTGCGGAAGACCCCCGAGGAGGTGTAGGGAATATTTCTGATGAGCTAGGTGAAGGGACAAGTAGTCAGCAAGAAGATTGCGTGTTGGAGACCCGAGGAGGGAAAGAAATAGGGAAGTCTCAAACAGTGGTGATAAAGAGTGTGGAGCGAAAGAAAACTGCTGAAGAACAAGAGGCATTTGAAACAGAATCGGATGAGAGTGAAAATGAGAAATCAGAAGGTCGAGTACTGAGAAAGAGAACTTGGATTGGAGAAAGAAATAATAAAGAAACAAGACCAAAAAAGGTTGTAAGAGGAGATCTTTGGCCTAACAACAGAGTAAAGAAGCTGAGATACAGACTGATAAGAGCAAATACATCGAAATCTGAACAAGTGAATGAGGTATCGAGTCAAAACGAAGTGAAGAGAAAGGAGCAGAAGGAGTCAAAAGAACCGGAGGAGATAAAGAGAATTAGAAGACCCAACCAAAAGTACAGATCACCGGAATGGTCTTATGTGGCACAGTCTGAAGGAGGAGAAGAAGAAGAAACAGTGAATCGAGACAATCCGGAGGGGATCTTGAGAAAAGTGATTGAGTAAAAGGAAAAGTTTGTTGGAATCTTAAAAGTTATCCTGACTGACATTGGAGAAGAGTCGGATGCACAGGATGTCGTTGATGATCTGATACAATTTGATATTGCTGAAGAAGGAGTGAAGAGTGATGAATATCCAAACTGAGTGAACTGAAGAAATCACTTGGTGAAAAGTGAAAAGGAGAAAGTCTGAAATTTAGCTGTCTGAAGCAATCCAGAAATAAAGAATTGCAGTAGTGGAGTAGTAGAGGCTAAGTCAAAAGACAGGGTCAAAGTAGTAAAATGGCTAACATAGAGAATAATCAAAGTAGATGTGCCTTTTTGAAAAGATGGTGTAGAATGTGCTGTTGCTGTACTGGATTAATAATGCTACTATGGGGTGTTTTAGCTTTATTAGTTACATTTAGAGTTACAATAGGTACATTTGAGATACATACTGAGAATGAGACTAATGTAGAGAAGAATTCACAAAAAGTAGTCCCAACTAGAATTAGTAATACTTACATGCATAAAGATAGGTCAATTAATGATTTTTCTAGTAATGTTTTTTCAAAATTATTGTATGAATATGTGAAGACAATGGAAGTGAGGGATTGCTACGTATGTATGCAGTTACCTGCATCCGTTTCAGAGGGTGTTACTTATCACCATTTACCAGCTACGTATGGAATTTCATGTAGTGTGTTAAGTAGTGTTTTCTATTTGTTAGGGAAAATAGATTATGAGATGTCTAACAAAGATAATATTTTTGGGCAATTGTCTATGAACAAAAAGCTAAATCCAGCTAAAGAAGCTAACATTTTTGGTGAAATTTTTATTGAGAAAGAAGAATTAACATTAGATTACATTTTTAAGAATAATTTGACTTGCAGTTTGAAAGAAGAGGAGAAGGCTTTCCTAAACATGGTAGAGGAAAGGAGAATGAGCATGCATGAAAAGGCAGGGAAATACAAAGTTAGTGAGACAATTTGGGACATTGAGATGGGGAAAGAATTGAAGAATGGGGCTAGTCCAACGTTAGCTCTAGATGCACCACAGAAGGGTAAACTATGCATTACAAGGAAGAAATCCCAATATGATACATATTTTGTTGGGACTAGTGAGTGTCATGATACATACTTCATTGCGACAGGATGGGGTTTTAAAGGAGGAGAGGATCCAGTTTTCCCAGGAGTGTATTATGTTTGTGGGAACAAGGCTTATTACAGGTTGCCTGACCATTGGTATGGCACGTGTTATGTGGGCCTGGTCTTTCCAAAGATTTTTCATATAGATAGAATAGAACATGTAGAACATATTAATTTACTAACACGATTTAAGAGAGAAACTTGGTCCGAAATAGTGGGTGATATTTTTGGAGCTTTAATTCCAGCAGTGGGAATTTCTTTAAATGCATATGGAATTCGGAAATTGTCAACAGTGGTGGATCGCTTATCGACAAGTACCGCTGGAGGGTTTCTTTTGGTAAATACGGAAATGATTGCCGTACGTGCCATGTCTATGCAAAATCGACTTGCCCTTGATATTCTATTGGCCAAGGAGGGTGGAGTTTGTGGAATGCTGAAAGTTCAACATTGTTGCACTTACATTCCTGACGAAAGCAAAGACCTGAAGGTCTATATCAAAAATATTACTGATTTGCATGAAGAATTAGTACCACTGGAAGCTGAAAGTATCTGGACCAAAATAGCTAATAAAATAGTTGTTGTTAAGAGTTTTATTGCAAAAATAGGTAGTACTATTATAGGTAAGATATTGTTTCCTTTGACTTGTGTAATTGTTGCTCTATTGATACTAAGATTGGGGTGTTTGTGTTGTAAAAACAGGGGAGGGAAAAAGGAATTAATCAAAAGAAATATTGAGAAGAGAAATAAGAGGTCAAAAAGAGATCCACAAGAAATAGAATTAGAAGAAATGAGGGAGAGTGTTTACTTGGAGACGAAGAGGGATGATGAAAGGGAGTCTGGTGTGTAGTGTTGTGAAAAAGAAAAAGACATTTCCAATTTCTCCTAAAATGGGACTAAATTTGACAAAAAAAATGTTTTGGGGTTGTTTATTTGGTGATAATATCACCAAAGGGGGGATTGCTGGAGCAGAGTTTTCTGTTGAAAATCTATTGGGTTTTTAAGCTCTGGTTTGTCTATATGTCGAAAATTAAAAATATTAATTTGTAACGTTAATTATTTGTTTTGTGTGAAAATTCTAATTAACCAATAAGAACTAACAAGAGAAAACTACACGTGGGGATGCATTCGTGTTGCTTAATAATAATGTGCAGGTTTTATTAAATGAATGTTGCTAAGTGTTGTTTGTTTTAAAGCATAAAACGCTTTTGAAATAACGTGTACTAATGCTTAAATGTGTTGCAAAGGCTAGATAATTACATACACATAAGGGTATTAGTGGGGTTAACACTGTTTAATCACTATGCTGTGGTAACGTTGTTTTTGTCTCTTTTAATTAAGATGGTCTGTTTTGGCCTATCGTAAAATGGCTGTCGTTTAAAGCCTACATTCGAGTGATGAAATTTTGATGAGAAGGCCTTGCTGAACATGGTCGAGGGTCACCTGACCACAGCCTTCGCCTGGTTTAAAGTTTTCCGTGAGGACAACAGTTCTGGGCGTTAGTCCAAGTCCTTGGGCAAGGATAAAGTACAATGAACATTGTCCAGTTTGTGGTGACTCTGCTAGAGATATCAAGGAAGAGCGGCTTTCGAAAGAAACATTTGTAAATTTGAGTTCCTTCTTCCGTTTTTATTTTTGTGATTTTTTCTGAGCGGAGATTTTCCAAATGTAGCAATGCTACATCCTTTCCTGCTCGCTCTGCTCAGCGGCTCAACGGAAATCAAGAACATTTTATGTTGCTATTATTTTGTAATTTTGATTATAAATATACTAGACTAGAGAGGGTTCGTGGTCATTGCATTTGGATTTCTGAGGCCACTTCTTTCCGAACTTGCGTTGGTGAGGATCGATGCTGTGAGGACGGCGACTTGGGAGACTTCTACTAAGAGACCTGTCCTGACTTACTTATGACATTTAGCTAGAATAGGTAACTATGAGAATAATGATTTATTTTGATTGCATTTCTAATTGAACTAATTTTAGATAAAGAATCATAATTTTAAATACAGTGTTGGTGATTATTTCTTGTCAATTATTGAGTACTCTATTATGATTATTGTTGTTTAAATCATGACTCAAGACAGTGTCAATTAGGTCTTATCGACCTTGTTGTAGATGCAGGGTGTTTAGGAGTTTCTTCTCTCATGGTTGGGACTTATAGAGTAATCTGAGTGTGTGTTAGTGAAATGGGCCCAAGAGTATGGTGAGTGTATGTGCGTGTATCTGTGAAATTACTCTATCCGTGGAAGTAGGGAGAATTTATATGCCCTGATCTGCACCAGTATCATTGCAAGGGAGAGCGGGGCTGAGCGGGGAGAACTTTGAGGTGCGTGGAACAAGAGGCGGTGGTTCATGTAGGCGGTCCAGCATTCTGGAGGGCCTTTAGGTGCATCGGTGAGAAGCTTGAATGTGATTCTCTTCTCAACGGGGAGCCCGTGTAGTGTCCGTAGGAGCTGGCTGACATGGCAGTGGCCCTGTATTTTGAGGATTAGTCTGTAGTGGCGTTCTGGACGTTCTGGAGTCTGCAGATGAGGTTCTTGTTGATTACAGCGTAGAGTGCGTTGCTGTAATCCAGTCTGCTGGTGGTGAGGGCGTGGGTGACGGTTTTCTTTTGTTCGGGGAGAATGCAGTTAGAGGTCTTTCGGGGGAGGCGGAGGGTGTGGTAGCAGGAAGAGGTGACAGCATTGATCTGGCAGTCCATTTTGAGTTCGGAGTCCAGGATGATTCCGAGGTTGCATGTGTGGTCCGTGGGGGCAGGAGGGTCCAGAGGGTGGGGAGGCACCAGGTGTCGTTCCAGGCATCAGGAGTGGGCCCATGATGAGTACTTCGGTTTTGTCCGTGTTGAGTTGTAGGCAGATGTTCTCCATCCACCTGGTGACTGCTTCCATTCCTTCTTGAAAGTTGTGTTTGGAGATGTTAGGTTCGTTGGAGAGCGTGAGGATGAGTTGGGTGTCGTCTGCGTATGATACGATGTAGAGTCAGTGTCATCTGACGATGGATGTGAGCGGGGCCATGTAGATGATGAACAGAGTGGGGCTGATGGAGGATCCGTGGGGGACTCCACAGGTGGTCGGTGTGGGTTCCAAGATGAAAGGTGGGAGTCTGACCCGCTGTGGTCTGCCGGAGAGGAATGAGTAGATCCAGTCGAGGGTCTTGTTTCCCATTGAGTCTGCAGGCTAGGGTACGATGTGAGACTGTGTCGGAGACAGCAGAGAGGTCCAGGAGAATGAGGGCCACAGTCTCTCCACTGTTGAGTAGGGAGCGGATGTCGTCTGTCGCAGCGAGTAGGGCGGTTCTGGAGCTGTGGTTCTTCCTGAAGCCTGATTGGGAGGAGTCGAGGATGTTGTTTTCTTTTATGAAGGAGACACGTTGATTGTTGATGGCGTTTTCCATTATTTCTGCCTTATAGTATCTCCCAAGTCCCTTCCAGCTCAGCCAACTTAACTGCAAAGGGAACCACTCCCTCAGCTAGCACTTGGCATTATGCATACCATGGCCAGATTTTAGAAAGGGGAAGGGTGTTTATGTTCTATTGAGAAGCACATGTTTTCCTGACAAACCCAAGGCTGGTCCTCACCTTACCTATTCTGCTTTATGTCATGGAGCATCATTTTTGTTCTCTGAGCTGCATAGAGGAATGATTCATATGTTTGAAATGTTGGGGACTCTAGCTACAAAAATAAATATCATCCACACTGTGCCTGGATTCAGGCGGATGTCTTATAATTTTCTTGCAACTTTGAGAAGGATACACAATAACTGATATTTAACTTCGCTGAAGATCCTTTCGGACCAGGCTAGTAGTACTTTGCACATTTGGTTCTTATCACATTTACCCTTGTCAGTAATGCATAACTGGCAACATTACATTTCTGTAGTGAGGGTTATTTCAGCCAATATTGTTGACAGATAACATTTAGAGCCCGATTCACAAACTGCATTTTGTAGTACGTAAAGTAGTACTGCAAGAGTAAGTGTAATTCACAAACCTATGGTTGGATATCTTCATCTCCCCTTCTTCTATATTTTCTATAGGGAGATCTTTGCACATATAAGTTGTCTACTTAGTCGTAAATATGGGAAGGACTGGAATGGGGTGGGGAAATGGGGAATATCTACCACTAAATGGGAGGGATTTCGGGAGAGGGTCGGAGGAGTTTAGTGAGCGTGATGCTACTACAAACACCAGCCTACTAAAGGGTAAGTACATTGCTAATCACAAACTGCGCTTTTAAAGTTAGTAAAGCATTAAAGATGCGAAATAGTAGTAAATGAACTCTAGCCCAGGCTAGTATTAAGTCAAGTACCACTCATGGCCGCTCACAGGTTCTTCAACACATAGAAAATAATGGATGCGGGAACATTAAATAATAGCCAAATATCCAATAGAAAATAATGTTAATTAAATCAATATATATATATATATATGCTGCAAATGCGGCGGGAAACTTTTGTGCTGTGCCTCCCGAGGAATACCAGTGAGCAAGGGCTAAGGTAGCCCGAAACATGTTTGGTGATTTACGCTGTGATGGTGAGCCTGATTTCCCTGCAACTTGCCGAAATTAAAAGATTGAAAATACGCACATGTGTGGTGCCTCAATTTTGGTGCAGCTTTCGACTGGATATATTAGCGGCCTTGCCCAGGTCGCGAGACACCCCGCTGCGGACGAGCAGCTCCAGTGCGCTGTGATTTAATCGGCGCATAATGGAATGGCGTGACCATTTTCGGCGAGACTACGAGCAGGGACCCAGACTTGACAATTACAGTTACCCACTTGGGGTTTTAAGAGACACTTGGAAGACACAGCGATATCCACTAGTGATGTTAATCAGCCTAAAACTACTGAGACCAGCATGCCGTTGCGAGGCACGCCCACAGGGCGGGACTACACTTTAAATGCTGCAAATGCGGCGGGAAACTTTTGTGCTGTGCCTCCCGAGGAATACCAGTGAGCAAGGGCTAAGGTAGCCCGAAACATGTTTGGTGATTTACGCTGTGATGGTGAGCCTGATTTCCCTGCAACTTGCCGAAATTAAAAGGTTGAAAATACGCACATGTGTGGTGCCTCAATTTTGGTGCAGCTTTCGACTGGATATATTAGCGGCCTTGCCCAGGTCGCGAGACACCCCGCTGCGGACGAGCAGCTCCAGTGCACTGTGATTTCATCGGCGCATAATGGAATGGCATGACCATTTTCGGCGAGACTACGAGCAGGGACCCAGACTTGACAATTACAGTTACCCACTTGGGGTTTTAAGAGACACTTGGAAGACACAGCGATATCCACTAGTGATGTTAATCAGCCTAAAACTACTGAGACCAGCATGCCGTTGCGAGGCACGCCCACAGGGCGGGACTACACTTTAAATGCTGCAAATGCGGCGGGAAACTTTTGTGCTGTGCCTCCCGAGGAATACCAGTGAGCAAGGGCTAAGGTAGCCCGAAACATGTTTGGTGATTTACGCTGTGATGGTGAGCCTGATTTCCCTGCAACTTGCCGAAATTAAAAGGTTGAAAATACGCACGTGTGGTGCCTCAATTTTGGTGCAGCTTTCGACTGGATATAGATATATATATATATATATACGGGACTCTTGACAGGGCGGGTTCTTGTACCGCGCTTCTGGCGTGCGCGGAAAATATCCCAGTAAAGACCACTCGTTTCGGAATGACCCAAGGACACAGAGGGGATTCTTACGGGAGTCCTTTATTCACAAATTGCGCAGCGTTATGCATTTCCACCGGAGCGGCCTTCCTCAGACGCCGTTGCAACTAGAGGGTACCGTCTCCCTCCTTCATTTATTGTTACGGTGCTCCCATTGGTGGGAGAGCTGCGGACCCTGTTCAACTTGCAGCAGCTGTGATCAAATACGAGACCACAACTTCCAGAATGCAATGTCATGGCAAATGTGTTGACAGGAAAGTAAATTCTACATTTGCGCTGCAATTCCGTGTGAAGGGGGCCGTGTAGTGACAGGAACCATCCTCAAATAGAAGTGTCAGGGCTCCCTCGGGTCCCCAACGCCCCAGCCTCAAGTTCAAAACAAATCAACTGTCAAGAGTACCGGATGTTACTGGCATTATTTTTGTGGTTCCCAAGGGATTGGTGTTTACCGGGACCTCCACGAGAACGGATCAAGCCCGAGGCTGCTGTCAGATGGCAGACCGTGACTGCACGGGAGAGAGGGCTCATTTCAGCGCCCTCTGTAGCCCGATTTGTTTTGAATTTGAGGCTTGGGCGTTGGGGACCCGAGGGAGCCCTGACACTTCTATTTGTGGATAACATAGATGGAACTGACTTTGGAAGCTATTCTATCCCAAAGTGGGTGGTGAAAGTCTCAAAGTACACGGCATATAAGTCATAGTATCTAATATGATGCACTGAGTTACTGCTGAGCCTATATTTCATCATTTGTCCTCTCTTGATAATTTCAAGCCCCATAGTGGGTATTCCATAGAAAGACTTTTGACTGATCTTAAACCAATGTGTATATAACAGATAAATATATTAAACAAAATACAAAAAGAAGTGAAGATGCAATCCTTATCTGAGAGAAAGTGGGCATCTAAATAAGAATCCACATGAAGAAAAGGTTAGGGAACCCGGGAGGTCCCAAGTTGTATCCAAGGGCCCCTTCCTTTTCTCCTGTAAGAGACAGGACACAGCAAAATTATCAGCAGAGAAACTCAACAGTAACGAACTCAAAATGAATAAACCAAATTGTAGACAAAATACCACACTTATGCTTTTAGAGAAAAACATGTAATTAACAGGGCTAGATATATTTGACTCGCTTGCGCTCTTTTCTTCCTCTTGCTCCATCGTGAACTCTCACAACTATAAAAAACAAAAACAAGATCAATTACGACCTCATATTTGTTCAGCTAAAAACAGCAAACTTAACTCTCCAAGACTCACGGCATATAATAGAAAGGGTGGTGAAATAGACAAAAAGAGAACAAAATTAATTAAAATAATGAAAAACTTTGTCCCGTACCTCAGTGATTAAATTTATCGTACATTCAGCCTAAATGGACTGCTAGTTCTTCATCCATGGTTAACATAAATTAATAAAAATGTTACTGCGCTGTTTTTAATTATTGTTTAGCAAATATTATTATTAATCGAGTTAATATATTGACATTAAACATTTTTAATACACATTTAATTTTATGACTTTGAAATAAAGAAATTGCAAGTAAAATGCAATCAAACACTGCATAATACAAACCAAAGTTGAATATGTGAATGCTCAGATGAAGTCAGTGAAAATTTGTTCTCTCGAAGGTGCACACGTTTTGTATGGATTTCACCAATATGTGTGCACCGCACAATGTACAGTTGGCTGGGTGTTTCTTTGTATTTAGGAAAATGTAACATGAACTCTGTGCAACAAATTATCAAGAAAACAGATTCCGGGCCCAAGAACATCCCCTAATTCATTAAATCAATGTTACATAATTCATTAAAGGGTGATAAATTACCATCACAGTAAAGAAGTTGTCCTCTTATTATATAGAAGAGACCAATTGGGCCAGTAAGTTAACTCGAAGCCCTTTTTGCCCAGCAGCTGGCCTATGAGACACCAAATTCATGAGAATATTAATCCTGAAAATAGATCAACGGTAAGTTCCTGCACCTAAAATACTTGTGAGAGCTAGCCTACAGTATAAAGCTAAGAAAATCAACAGCAAATGAAATGCCTTATAAGACAATTACAGGAAAGAACATCTCCTAGTCCGTAAAGCAGCAGAATGGATAGGTTGGGAAAGTAACACAATAAATGCACTTTGGGCAGTTTTTTAACAAGTGATGCCTAAGGACAGAATACATAAAAGGATGAAGGTGAATGAGTTGAAGATCTCCAAGGGAGAATCAGAAGTGCAACATCAGCATCCTGAAACTCTTTAGTACCACCATCAAACACAATCTTGCAACCATACCCATGTAGTCTTCCATTGGAAGAGTGGCTTCTCTTTCTAGGAGCAAAAGCCATTAGATGAAGCTGAATGTATCCAAACAAAATTAAAATAATCTATTTCAGACCTACACATGTGAATCAGATGTAAGGAAAAAATATTCCTCACTTAAAGTTAGGCTGCCCTTTCTATCAGGTGTGGCCCATCCTTAAGGGCAGAAGGCCCCCCTCACGTTTTTCCAAACATGAAAAGTATCTGACAAGTTATGTAAAGGTCTGCTTGACAGACGTTCTTCATGGTAAGGTCAGGCGAACAAGCACTGTACATGCGCTAAATGTGCAGGCGCCTGACTGCCTGAACTGAACTTTGCCTGGCTGTGGATTTCACAACCCTGAGAGCATGACCTCCTTAGCCCAGCAAATCGTTTTGTGGTCCTTCCCCTCTTGATGAAGGGGCACATCACTGATAGACTCAGACCTGGGTGCTTTGGCTTTGAGCCTCGAAGTCCTCAAGGATGGGTGTTACTGATGCTCATCACAGAGTGGGATGAGGTCAGCAACTCTCACTGACCCCATCCCACCCTGTGACAAGTAAGGGACTGCTGCCTCTATTCCCAATACTCCAGGAACCTCTGAGGCTTCCCTCCTGCCACCTAAGATCACAGCTGTGGCCTGGTAAATTTTCTTTTTTTTTAAATGTTTGGTGCATGTGTGTGTGTGTGTATGAATGCATATGTATTTGTGCATGCATGCTGTGAATGGGTGTGTGCGTGTGTATGTGCTTGTGAATGGTGGATGCATGTGTGCATGTTTGTGAATGTATGGATGAGAGTGAGTGAGTGTGCATGTAGAGGTGAGTGTGAGCTTGTATGTGTGTGCTTGTGAGCCTGCCCGCCCCCTGCTTATTCGAATTACTGTCCGCCACTGCTTTCTATAGAATCATAAGAACATATCAAGTAATGACGGGGTTGGTAACACAGAGACTCCACATGATTTCTTCAAAAAATGGCATGCAATTTAGACATCAAGCACCACCTCAAACTATAGGAATTAAAAAAAAAAACATTGACATATCGAATGGGCTAAGAATACTGATAAATGGAAGTGCTTTTTCTTTGGTAGGCAAGTTTGTGTGTGTGCACATTTGTGCATGCGTGGGTGCATGCATGCATGTGTATGTGTGTGTGTGTTAATGTGTGGTTGAGTGAGTTGGTCAGTTTGTGATTATGAGAACTATGCAAAGAAGGTCAGAATGTTTGTACCCAGCTATAGGCAAACCAGTCTTGTCCCTGCTCCAATAGGAACAGTCCAGCCTGAGTGGCAAGCCAGCTTCTCCCTGAACCCGAACACAAGCAACCCACAACTGGTATACTTTTTGTATTCTTTAGTATGTCGCCCTAAGTAGGATGAGTATTCCCAGACTTTGGTCATTTGTGCACTGTATCACTGGAACAAAGCTATACCTTCCTCATGAGCACATAACAAAGGCAAAATCTTTCCTGGGCTGCTGGAGTTCCAGTTTAGGGAGGACATGGCTTGTCAGTTCGGAGTGGAATGTGCACCTCTGTTATCTACTAAAGTGTTTTATAACCCCACTGTACCTTTTGGAAACTTAATAAACAGATTTGAGTAAAAAAAATCTTCTTCTTTAATTTATAATGACTTACTCTCCAATGTATGTTTCTCTCTCCTCTCAGCTTCTGTTGTACAGCAGCCAATGCTGCCAAACTTTAAAACATCCTCAACCTGGAAATCAAGGGACATACTACCATTAACAATTAGCCCCTCTACCATCCGTTCGTTAGGTAAGTCTGGAAAACTATGATCTTAACTTCTTAACTTCTACATCTCACCATTAGTCCTTCCACTAATTCGTTTTTTCTCTTTTTTCAAAGTATAGTGAATGTTTACAGATTTATTTATTAGACGTGTATGAGTCCAGTATGTCTCTCTAAGTAATCTGCACTTTCGATCATTTTTGGTCATGATAACTTACAGTATTTTCTTTCAATAGCTGCTGAATCTGGAAATAACAACTACAAGGACTTAGGTTCAACAACTGACCTCACAGGGGATCTCAAAAACAGTAATCTCTGTGACTGTAGTTGGTGAGTTTACATTGTTAATATATATTAACTGCATCCATGAATCAACTCTTCCTATCAGATACTGACTTATGCTCACATGGAACTCTAGTCTTTATTGACAGAGCAATGTCTATTAAAGTATTGTGTTGACAATTTGATCCAAACTGGGTGTGATGTACTTCATCTGTTGAAATCTTCTTCTTTTAGGTACTGGGGACATTAAGCCAGTAGATGATCCATTTACAGGTGGAGGATGGCGGACAATCTAAAGAGAGAATTTTATCCTCATCCAAGCAACAATATCTGCATCCGGGACTACTCTCCAAGAAGAGGTGGAGCAGGATCTGGGTGAGGAGGGGAGAACCTGAACAAATAGGAGGGCCTTGTTGCCCGCACATAAAATCTTCAAGACAGCCAGTTCACGGTGGGGCAGCAGTGTTCATCCTAATTCCCTTCTGAGGATTACCAATCCCCACCCATTAGTTAAGGACCCTCAAATGCTACTTGGCCTACACAGCAGTCATCTACACACACCCCTCAAATCACAGGTCTCTCTGTAAATCTCCAACATACTTTTAAGGTACATCTCCAGTCTACTCTCAATCATCTGAAGGAGAGCACACATCTAGTGAAGAGAAGATATCCCCCCATTCTTGAATCTTCCTTCTACATCCTCTCAGATGCCACCACTATCCATGCTGGTCATGTCAGACAGCCACACGTATTAGGTGGGGTGGGCGTGGGCTAATGCCAGCCACTGGGAGGATCAGTTTTACCAGCAACAGATAATGTTCAGCAGGATATTTGTGCTATGGTGGCCACTTTGTGTGAAGTCACTGACTCACATAAAGAACTCCCTCAAGTGATTGATATGCAGACTCATGCCTTGGATAATTATGTGAAATTTTACCAAGACACGGAAAAGATGTGATAAAAACAACTGAGAACTTTTAGAAAAGAGAGTGCATGATGCATGCCTTAGCCATGAAGGTGATTAAGGCTATAGGAAAAAATGTCAATTTTAACAGCCAATGCATGCAGGAGAATATACAGCCACCTGCTTCATCTGCACCAATTGCCACCTGCACTACCTGCATCATGACTTGGAGGACCACCTGTACAACCACCCAGTACACAAACACAGTCTCAAATATTCTCACCACCAGCATTGCTTAGAGAGCAGAAGAAAAAAACCTCTTAATAACTGTATTCACTCTGAAAAGTTGATAGACTATTTGATGGTGTGGGCAGAAATGATACAGGACATCTCAGACCTGCCGGGAACCACATCACCATGAAAGAATGAGGGAGCCCAGAGAATTACAGGTAAATAGAATAGATAATAGAAACCTTGCCTCTCCGCCCACCTCATTATGTCCCACATGGTGCTGGAACAGTAGTGATATGACGAAATAGTCCACAAACTGAATTGAAGACCCACGCCACCAGTCACATTGTACGTTGACAAGCTTGCTTGCGTGGTAAAAAATAATAGCAGAACACATTGTGGGGACATAATGAAACTGACAGTTCACTGACATAATATGGAGACCACAAAGAGATACAGGATTATCTAAACCTAAATATCATTAACAAAAATATCAAGACCCTATACCTCATTAAAAAAGCCACTAATATCATACAAAAAATATTAAAGTCAAAAATATCTAAAATAACATATATTAAAAACAAAAATATTGGAATCAAAAATCTTGTTTAACTGAACATAGACTATGTCACAAATATCAAAATCAAGAATATTGGCTACAAAAATATAGTTAAAACAAGTAATGAATAGCATTAAGAAATCTGAAAAACACAATATTTAAAGAAACAAACAACAAAAAAGATATCCCATATTAATACCTACAATTTATAAATAAAATATTATATTTTACTTCACCAAAATAATAGATTTAAAATATATCAACATAAAACTCCTCTAAATTATATAATACATTTATTAACATCCCACTTCCATACTATACATATTTATATTTATAAATAATATAATTTCTTTACTTAACATAAATACATATAATATAATTATCTCTAATACAAGCATAAAAAACCATGAATTGGTATTTTCCAAATAAGGACATAACTACAGAAATAAGTCAAGGGAAGCTAAAACAACCAGTAATATACAAAACTATAACCAATAAAATAGCTTAACCAATTAAACAAACAATATAAAAAGCCCCAGTGATTAAAAATAGCATAGAAAAACGCAAACGTTTGAAGAGGAGGAAACTCTGCCGGATTTTCTCTGCAAAAGAGAAGCCTGCAACATACACAGCCATACATTTACTTCCCCAAGTTAGTAAATACTTTATTTAAAATAGGAACTTAAATAATTTTAACTTTAAGAAACAATTCTTATTAAACAAAACATAGTTTCAATGTTTATCATTTTCTACAGATTATTCAACCTGCATTTAAACTTCATCAGCAAGCACACATCAAAGACCACAAAAATATGTATAACTAAAAACTTGCTTAATGTACTAAAATAGCAACGATTAAAACTCCCAATAACCTAAACGTTCTTAAACATCAAAAATATAATTTGTGCAATAATAAAACTACGTTTTCACTCCCAACAGAAAAAAGCGCCTGTTTCAAGAAGAAGCTTGCCAAAGAACAAAGGGGCATATTATCAAGGGCCGGCGACAAATATCGCAAAATGTGCTTAGCGCTTGCATATTTATCGCCGGCTATCTCTGGAATTTATCGCCCGGTTAGCGCGTTATCAACAACGCGCTTCGCCGAGTCGATAAAAATTCCAGAGATAGTTGGGATATTGCCGTTTTCCATGGTGGAAAACGGCGATATCCTAGATGATATTAGCCACACAATCCACCCCCCCATGTTAGGTATGCCTTAGTCAGGAATTTAACAGACGTTAAATTCCTGTGTTAAGGCATACTTAACGCAATATTATTTATCGCTAACCCTCCTTGATAATATCGCGAAGCTACTTTCACGATATTATCCCATGTTTCTTTTCACAGCCACACCTCTTTTGCATCTCATTATCGATGCGAGGCGAGGCGAGGCGTGTGAAAAAGGGGCAATACGTCAAGGAATCATGCACTAACGTGCCCTTGATGATAATGCGATAATATTATCGCCGCATTGTGCCCGAAAACGGGCTCTAAAGCGGAGATAATGTTATCGTCGCCCCTTGATAATATGCCCCAAGGTTCCATAAAACCAAAACTTCACTAAACAAGATACCAGTAAGTTTTGAAAAAAGCTAAAATGTTTATTTAACTCTATATTAATAAAAAAATGAATTAATAACTATTTTTCTATATTCATGTTATTACAGTAAATAAATACACAATAACAAAAGGTGCAAACTTTATACCATCAAAGAAGAGGAAACTTTTACTGAGTTACATGGGATACACTTACAGTCAAGAAAATGTTTCTACAGAACATATTAATTGGATATGTACCAAATATTATTCTAATCAATCTTATGGGAGGGCACAACCAGAGAACCTGCAGTAATTAATGTAAAAGAGCATAACCCCCCTCCCAATGTAACAAAAATAGAAGTGAGAGAAGTATTAGAAAGTATAAGGAAAGCAAGCACTTGTTCCTAAGAACCACACCACATAAATACTTAAAGATATACTACCCCATGTACCAGAACATAAACCAGGGCAGTTACCATCAATACACACCTTATAACTACAACTGAAAGAGCCACAAGTGAAACACCACCTGCTCCTAAAACATTCAGAGAGATAGAGATCCCACCTCAGCTTACAATTACCCACAGAGAAGAAGAATTCCTATTATATGACAATAAAAGCCATGAAAAACATATACTTATAGTTGCTACCCCTACAAACTTACTCAAACTGGCCCAATGTGAACAAACTAACATACCTTTTGTGCATGCATTACTCCCAAACAAACAAGGCAGCACCAACGTGTAACTGCTAAACCATATTAGGCAACAGACCAACAACTACTATCCCCCAAAAAGTATTATGGACTTTGAGCTAGCTATGATCCAAACTATACTAAAAATATACGCCCACCCAACTAAAGAGGGATGGTAAGATCATTTTAATCAAAGTATATGGCATGACCTACAGAAATCTGCACTAAGGGCCTTATTACGAGTACACCCATGGTGGCGGTCCAACCACCGCGCCCTCGGCAGTCAGACCGACAGAAGACCGCCACCACCACCGGGATCCCTTGGTGGCGGCTGTGGGGAATGCTGTGAGAAATGGAGGAGATGCCGATGCTGGCACCAATGTGCCTATTCTAACCCCAAACAGGGCCCCCAGCCATTTTCGTTCACTGGGCATTGTGGCTAGGGGCACATGTTCTTACCCCCATGCCTGCACTGTCGACATGGTGTATGGTAACAGTGCACGCATGACAGTGTAGGCATGTCCAACTTCCCTTAGAACAGTCCAGGAAAATGAAACCTGCAAAGAAGTGATAAAACACCCTCCCACACAAAACACTACAATCCAAAATATATGCATACATAATATTATCCTACAACCAGAAAATAACGCTGCACTCGCCTGAAATATATCCAACTACTTTATTGAGTCATAAAGCAACTCAGCCTTTGCACTCCCACCTACGCGTTTCGACCACACTGGTCTTGATTATCGTGTTCAAGACCAGTGTGGTCGAAACGCGTAGGTGGGAGTGCGAAGGCTGAGTTGTTTTATGACTCAATAAAGTACTTGGATATATTTTAGGCGAGTGCAGCGTTATTTTCTGTTGTAGGACAATAATTTTCATGGCGTAATCCACCCCTGACGCGTGCACCAACTGTTCAAAGTGTGCCCTTCGTTTCAACTGATTTGATGAACACATACTTAATATTACTATACACACAACTAGTCAGCAATACATACACTTCACATAAAATAAAATACATTAAATAACATTTCAATTTCTACAACACATAAAAAAAGTAAACGTACGCAACACCAAATAGCATCCCAAAACACCATACATATAAACACAACTCTCCCCAAATTAGAAATACCTTAAAAAGAAGTAAAAATTAACTTACCTTCACCGTGGAACAGCAGTACCTAAGTATTTCTTCCACGAAAGGCCCGGAAATAACATCAATAGACTGCAAATTTAAATAGTGTTAGAAAAAAATGGTCGCCTAACTAAAGTAAAAAAAAGTTTTACAAAAATAGGAATTAATGGGAAAAATAGCAGAAATGTTACAAAAATGTTTAAAAATATAATACATAAACAAAAATGTTCCAAAAAAGAATGCAAAAATTGTAAAGTATATATTAAACAGTATTATAACATAACATTATTTAAAATTTATAAAAAATGTTTATGTTAAAAACAGTATGAAACTGGGTGTAAAATATGTTTGTAAATAATATTTAAACATGTGCACTGTTTAAAAAAATATAAAGATGTATATTCCTGAAACTGTATTCAGAAAGAGTAATACTGTGTTTGTTTAACCACTATTAAAAAACGTATTATATATTAAACAATATTATAACATATATAAGATTAAAATGTTTGTGAAAATATTAAAGTATTCAATGTTTAAAAAAAATATGAAAATGTATATTACTAGAAATATCTTCAAAAACATTTGTTCTGTTTTTCTTAACAAGAATTTAAAAATGGGTTATATATGAAATAAAAATCTGACACATTTTCTTTTTAATAAATATATATCAAAAACATGGAAAAGTTGCAATAAGTGTTTATTTTTCAAATTAAAATAATAAAACATTATATGTCTTTTATGTTCTTCTAATACTTATTAATGTTGAAATAATAAAGAATTGCAAACGCTTCGCTTTTTTACCATGCAGTGCAAACAGATTATTTTATATTACAAACATAACACGTACTACTCCCAGTTTACCACAAACAAAGTAAACATGCATCTACAGCACTAAATACTTATCATTCTATAGTCCCACTACAATACAACTTACATCAGGAAAGGTTTTGGACACAAAGGCCCTGAGTATGAGTTTGGCGGTCCGACCACCCAACCGCCGCATCCGCGTCCTCTTTTGATGTAATGAGTATTGTATCTAAATGACAGAAATGCGCCAATCCTGCATTCCAAGGGCTTGACATGAATACCTGGGGGAGTAAGTTACACTTCAATAACTGGCACAATATCACAATGTCCTGTTTGCTCTCTACTCAGCGTTTGCTATTGTGTTCTCTATCTATTTTCCTAGCATGCAATACTGAAAGTATCTGAGAGGTTGGTTTGTCTATACCAATGTGTATTGTTGCGTATAAGACTATATGTTTCCAACTCCATGACATGCCATATATTGCAATGTGGTCTGTAAATGCATTAAGATAACATATCAAACCAGGGCCCATGATATGTATTAATATTTAAAAGTGTGGTCTCTCCCAAATGCTTGTTGCCAACAGGTATGGTACAATAACTATTTGTTAACTGTTGGTAAAGTGAGATTGAAGTGACTACAACTACCATGAGGCCCTGTGACTGGAGCTCCAACCAAGATGCTAGACTCCTTTTACCCTCTCCCACATGTCTGCCATGTTACAACTGATCTTCCGGAGACATGCAGATTACCATTTTTCAAGTCTTAGTCAAGCGAGATTAAAGTGACTACAACTACCATGAGGCCATGTGACTGCAACTCTAACCAAGATGCTAAGCTCCTTTTACCCCCTCTCACTTATCTGCCATGTTAAAACTGGTCTTCACTAGTCATGGTCTGTGCAATGTACAAACAATGCTCCAATCAGATATACGTCTAAATACTTTGCTTGATGTTCTCCTGGTCTCATCACCTGAAACTATTGATGGCATGAGTGACACCATAACAACGGTGTACCCCTAATATATTGAACCATGAAGGAAACTCAGCTCATTAGCCGTGGCTAGTGACCCCTTAACTCTGCAGTTCTCACATGGTGACTAATGCTAAATATATAATCAATCTGGGTGTTTCCCTGTATTAGAAACAACTATGCCTTGGAATGGACAAAAAACAAATTTTATGACTACAATGTGTTTGGAAGAAATGTTTGGGAGATGTATTGTCTATCCCAAAAGCCTAAATGCCACATATCTTCACATCTAATGAACTGATTAAATTTACTACATATATTGAATGTCTACAAATGTCTAGTAACCAACTTCAACTCCACCAAATAGATAACAATACTGACCTCTGTCTATTTTGTTCCATTCAAGGTCCGTATTTACTTTGACACAAACAACGTAGATATCTCACTCACACCACTAACAATGTCCTCTATATCTCAGCAGATCGATCCATCACTGCACCCTACAGAGGTTGGAAACCGAACAGAGTTCCTCTCCACCCCAGGACAAAGCCCTCAGTGATGACAAAGCTCCTGAAGAGGTGGATGTGGATGACGGTCTTGGACCATCTGGTCAACCTAGGTAGATGCCACCAGTAGGTCTCACAGTGCCCACAAAAACATCTCTCACCACAGCTGCAGCAACATAGGCAATGCCTACCCCCCCCCAACCTGTGCACCTAGCACAGTCAGTACCATACTGTGCCCCCAGTCTGGGATTCTGATCCACTATCACCATCCAGTGACGGAGGAACCAGGACACATTGGGAGGGTGGAGTCTGTGCCATGGGCACAGGCCCATTGGGATAGGCATAGTGGGAGGGTAACCGTGGGCCCACAGAGTGAGCCCACTGGGATCACCGACACCCAGACTGTCATCACCCAAGTCCAGGTACTGACAGAAATTTGGGAAATGAAAGAGCTGCAGAGGTACACATACCAGAAGGTTGCCAGCATACACACTGAGGAGGCTGGTATCAACACCAACATGGCCTCCCTGTTTGGTGTGCTGCGGGACATCAACACCACCCTCTGCAGGGCTTTTCCACCTGCATCTACCCCTTCCTGTGGTACAAGTACATCCAGACCTTCAACATCTGCGGCAGCTGCAGGAAGGGAGACCCTGTCAGTGGAGGACATGCCTGCAAGCGCCCTTATTTCAGCAGCTGTGGATACCCTCCTTTCAGAAAGTGGGACTGTCCACTCAAAGTTCCAGGAGCCCCGGTTGGTAAGACACCCACCACCACCAGGAAGAAACCTTCCACCTAATGTCCTCCTGTTTGTGATACACATTCACTTTCCTGACTATTCCTGCTCACCTTTCCATATCTGATGGGAGGAGTATGTTGATCGTTGGACTCCAGAAAATTTTGACTCTACTACAATGGTTTCCTCCACCATGACTGACTACTTCTCTTTTGTTTTTTTCCTGTTTAAATAGTTTTAACACTTTTTGATATTATCCTTGTTTACTTCAATAAATGCACAAGTCACCAATTCATTGTCTCCTGTTGTAATTCTCACATATAACAATGCCAAACTAGGGATTTCTGGAAGCATGGGTATGTTGTATGTGAACTATGTCCAACTCAGAATCACTACCATGTCACAACAACACATACTTACAAGTGTCTGGGCTGATAACATCTTCATTCCATTGTTCTAATTGTAGGCTGACATGATGTCAGAAACAACAAATAGAACATGATTCAGTTATTCTTTGACAGTGATCACATAAACACTTGAGTATGGCGCCAGTAGTTTTACTCGAGTGTGCCTTTGAAGTTGGGGTTGGTTCAAAGGCTTCCCCTTTGAACCACAGATGTTTTGCCTGCATTTCACTCCTGTCTGCCATATGGTAGTGGAATGCAGATCTTTATCTTTTGTGGGGCCATGATCTGGCTCCAGGCGCCAAGTGTCAAAACCTCTTCCTCCAATCTCTCCAGCCGGCCCACAGTCTGTCATTCCAGTTGCATGGCCAGTGTTTTATAGCTGTCACTGGGGAATGCCCAGATGTTCTCCCTGACCTCCAGTGTGGACTGGAGTCAAGCACCAAGGCACACAAAGAGTTTTAGAGCACAGAAATACCCACTTTCTGTTAGTGGCATTTCTATATGAATTACGACAAATCCACCTTTATCATTGGCAAATGGTTGTGGCTGCAAATCCAATGATAGGCAACATCATGAGGTTGCTCTGCTACAATCCATAATTGCAGCCTGAAGTGATGTCAACTACTTACCCATGTTAGCTTATGTGAAGAGCAAACCTCATAGGTAACGAAAACAGGCTGGGGACAGGCTGGAGATATACACGTGTACCTGCCCTGCCTGTCACCTACCACTCATTTCACCCCTTATGACATACCCTCCAGGTACTCGAGTGGAAGTGAAAGGACCTCTAAGGATGGCTAGTGACTTAAACTGGCCAGTCTGAGTAAACACGCAATTGTGTGCATCAGCCTGCAGTAGCAGGCTTGACATGTCTTTAAGAGCACCATCCGTGCCCAGCGCACACCATCCTGCAATGACAGGCTGGACATGTATTCAGGCGCACCACTGGTGCAAAATGCACACCAGCCTACAATGGCAGGCTGGACTAATGCTTGCATCCCCAGGAAAGCGCCACTTCCTACCTTGTCTAGGGAAGGTGCGCACACTTTTGCACTGCATTTCCAGAGAAAAACTGCCCCAGGCCCTAAGGCCATAACAAAAGAATCAGAAAAACCTGGGAGGACGAAAAGAAAAAAGGTTTGGGGAAATGCTATCTGAATGGTGCAGTTCTAAGAGGAATTAACTAGGCGAAATAAAGATATTTACACCTCTGGTGGATAGGAGCACCCTTCTGGTGCAAATCCACGTTTACAAGTCTTTTAAATATGGGTTTGCATCAAAATACATGAGGGGAAACATTGGAACACCCATGCTCCACCATGTAACACCTACTCGATGCAAAATAACCGTCAGTTCCACATCTAGGAGTGGGAAGCATCTGAGAGTATTACTGTTCACTAGTTCTACAGTCTCTGAGTTGTGGGTCTCTTAGTTTGGGTGAGTTTATGTTCTTATTGCTTACGTTCAATTTCTCCATTTGTTAAACTGTCAGATCAATATTAAAAATGTGTGTGTGTGAGTTAGAAAATGTTTTACTGGTGTCTCCCTGCAACAAGTTTAGAATAGGAGGGTTGAACAATAGATATGCTTCTCTTTTGTTGTCAACATATTTCAACACTTAAATATTGCCCCTATTGGGTCATTCCCCAATTTCAAATATACATGTGGGTCCTATGGAACTGTAAATTTCAGACTGATTAGGCATTGTCTGGCTAACATACTGGAATGTATTAGCCCAGCTTCAGGAGCGCCTGGATGATAATAACTGCTTGTGAGAAAGTGGCTCTTTGTCGTATGTTCACCTCCCTTTCTTTCTGGCTGAAATTTCTAATTTATAATCCCAGCAAATTAGGGAACGGTCCAGTCCTCGGTGTAAGTGTCCTGATACATAAAGCATAGTGTCAGAAATTTGGTGACAGGTTGAAGAGGCGGAAATCCTTCTCGAGCAGAAGTGACAGTTCCTCTCACGATGAAGTCACAAGCTAACCCTAAATTAACCTGTGCTCAAACCTCGGGTTACTTGGCACAACGCAGTCAGGTATTTGTGCAACACTTCAAACAGTAACACAGTGAACACACATCACAAAAGGAGCCCACAATATAAAATAGGTTAGCTTTCAATAAATAAATCAAACAAAATGATAAAAATCCAATTAGTAGAACCAGAGATATTGAATTTTATATTTTTCGTTAAAAATAGCACCAAAAAGGCGTGAAGTGCCAACTGTGGATATCTGGCCGCACCAGACCAGGGCAAAATCACAAATTGAGGCTGACTGTGATAGAAAAGAGGCCAGCTACTGGGACCCAGTTACGCCCGCTGAACAGAGTACCTTAATTCCTGGTCTGCGGAGCTTTGCTAGGATCCGCATAAAAAATGCTGCCGTACAGCCAAAGCGATACAGCAGTTCTGAGATGCTGCAAGGCTGTGATGCGAAGGGTGTGCATCATCATTGAGGATCTCATTGATGGGGCTTGCAATGCAAAGTCCAACATAGAGAATGTGGTGCACCATCGGGGCGAGACGGCAGTTGCGGAATACATTGTCATTGTTGAGACTGTCGTCGACGAAAGATACAAGGACCTGCACCGAGGATGCATCACGCAGTGGCAGCTCCAGAGGTAATGCAGGCTGCAGCAGTGATGTGGGTATTGGTAACAAGTCCAATCCACGCAGCAGCAGAGATGCATCTTTTCTTTTCAAGTTTGCGACGAGCAGCAGCAGAGATTTGTTGGTTCAGCTAGATCCACAGAGGCTAGCAGAGCACCTTAAGCCCACTACCAAGGGTGCAGGACCAGGGTGGCACCTCTTGGCATGGTAGCATCATAGATGGCAGAGTCCAGGTGTAGGCTCAAGTTTGTTCAAGCCTTCTGTTCCTAAGATTCATGTCAGGAGACCAGTCAACAAGCCTTAGAAGTCACTTTGGGTTTCTGGGTTCAAGAGATGCAGGTCCAGTCTTTCTCATCCAGGCAAGAGAGCAGCATGTAGCAGGTCACAAAGTGTACTGAAGCGTCAAGTTTAAACAATGCGTTGCTTACCTTTAATTTCACACTGTTTGCTTTGACGAGTTGAACCCAGCTCTGTACACCCTACCTTTCTGCTCATGAAAATTCCAATCCATGATGAAGAGCGGTAAGATTCAGGGAAGAGGGTCTTGTTTTGAAGTCTTCCTATTCATCCACAATGATGTAGCTTTTGAACCTTAAAATAAACAAAAGGGTCAATGTGATTTAAGTCCATTTTAACCAATTGGTTTCTATTTTGTGCTCTGAACTCTCCCTCGTGTCCTGAATAATCCCAATTCATTTGTGACCAACTACATGAATCCTTGAATATGCCTTGGTGTGTGGAGTAGTTTGTTGCTTCCCAGTTCAAGGAATGTGGGTTGTGTTCAGGTACTTCTCTGGAGTTAAGGCCAAAGGGTTAATACCGCAGGGATTTCGTGTTCAGGATTACCCACTGACAACAAGATTTGCAACAATGGATAGATTACACATTTAAGCACAAATTATCAATCATGCTATTTAAAGTCTTTGTACAGAAACATTTGCACACACATATATCAATGCTGTTACTAATACTCTCATGTAAAGATATCGCTCTTTGATTATGTTCTTAAATAGCAGCTCCCGATGACATGCTGCTTTGTTCGTTTTAAAGCTTCGTTAGTTTTAAGTTTCTTTTCTGACTGAAGCTTTCTCTGTAGTCTCAGTTACCTCACTGCCTTTCTTTCTTGATGCTGATGATGCTCATGATTTTACTCACTGTCTTTCTCTCTTGGCTTTGGGAATGTGCATGGGTTGCCTCACTATGCCTTTCTTTCTTTGTCCGTTCTGCAGGTGATCGACATAACTGTTGGATCCAATGCCGATTCAAAGATCCATGCTGAGGATACAAGCTGCGATGCTAAACGGCGCAAGCTCTGGAACAAGGTTACCAGGTAAGTGCCATTAATCCAATGAGGAGCAGCAACACAGGAGATGTTGCCTCATTGAATCTCTTGAAGCTTAGCAGGTGAGTAATCTTGGGCATGGTTTAAAAACCTGACGTCACCCAAGATGGCCGCCAGGATTTTCAGTGATATACACCTCATCTAGGCACACCTAAGCTAATGTGGTTGTCTAGGAGGAATACACAAAGCTAGGCTGTCAGTTTCTTCCATTCATGTGACCAGAGACAGGCTTCAGGCACTAAGTGGCACATGCATCAAGCAAAAATCACCTCGCAAAAATACCGAATCGCTAAAATCTCCCGTTAGCGAGTGGCAAACAACAAATCCCAATGCATCAACACCAATAGCGAAAAAAAAAAGAATCGCAAAAAAAAAACCAGTTAAAATAAAGAATCACAAAAAAGAATCCCCGTTAAAATAAAGAATCGCAAAATAAAGAATCTGCAATACCGAAAATACAAATAGCGCCTGGCATTAGCGACTCGCAAATAAATAATCGCTAATGAATGCATCAAAAGTCGCAAATACCGAAAATCCCGAAATTCGCTATTTTGCATGAGCAGATTAAGGGGAATCAGAACCAGGAGGTAAAGTTGCAGAAAAAAAAAAAATACGGAAAAATTCACAATTGTTCCACAGATGCAATCAATCAGAAAGCCATACAAATTGGGCCTGGAGACCCTGTTTCCTTTCACAAAATGGCAGCCCTCTACGTGCTTGCAAGGAGGATGAGAATAAATGCTGCAGCACAGCGCAGGAGATGGATCCAGGAGAGAGTATTCAGAGTGCGCATTTCATTGCTGGGCCAAAATGAGGATGAGGTATACGACAAGTACCGTCTCAATCGTGCAATGATAATGCGCCTAATTGCTGACCTGGAACCACTACTGCAGCACCAGACACGTCGGACCAATGCCATTCCTGCGCACGTCCAGGTCCAATGCAGCCTGCACCTACTGGCGTCTGGAAGTTTCCAGGGGGTCATAGCGGTAGCGGGAGGCGTATCACAAAGCGCACTATCGCGCTTCTTCAGTAAATTCATTGATGCCATGCTGACAATGATACATACCCACATCAGCTTCCCCACAACCCCACAGCAGATGGACCACACCAAACAGGAATTCTACCAGGTGGCCCAATTCCCCCATGTCATAGGATGCATTAACTGCACGCATGTCCCCATCTGTCCACCCTCAGCCAATGAGTACATCTTCCGTAACAGGAAGTCCTATCACTCCATCAACGTGCAGGTCGTGTGCGATGCCAAGCACATCATCGCGGACATAGTGGCACAATTTCCAGGGAGCACACACGGCTCCTATATATTCAGACACAGTGGCATCCACAGGCGTCTGCTCAATGGAGAATTCGGAGAGGGACTCCTGCTTGGTACGTAAACATACCTATTCATAACATCTGTATCACACATGTATCATCATGACTGACGCTAAGCCTTTGCTTCCATCCTGTAGGTGACAGTGCATACGCCCTGCGGGAATATATCCTCACCCCCTACATCAACCCAGCTACACCACAGGAACAACGCTACAACGCGGCCCACATTAGCACCAGAAATGTGATTGAGAGGACATTTGGGATCCTGAAGAGTCGCTTCCGGATCTTACATAAGACTGGTGGTGCTTTGCAATATAAACCAGACACCTGCTGCAGGATTGTAGCAGTATGTGCCATGCTGCACAACATTGCCACCAGAAGGGGGATACCCATAGATATGGACAGGAATGATAACTACCGGGATGATCAACCACCCGCACAACACCGACAGTCACACGTTCCAAACACAGCTGAAGGTCAAAGGAGGCGGACATACATCGCACAACATCATTTCAGAGCCAGGTAAGAATGAGCCATGACGATATCATTAGGAGTGCTACTGTTTACTTAACATGATCGCCTATGTAGGTAATGTTACACTAACATGCAAATTAGAGTTCCCCCACACATTGTTGGCAAAAACATGACTGTTGGCATCACGGGAGTGCTAATGCAAAATTAAAGTGGGCCATGGTTACCCCACCATGTCAGGGATGCAGGACTGAATGTCTAGTGGCGCTTCCCACGAACACCCAGCCTCCTATCGCGTGTCTCCTCCACCTCACCACGCTGTGTCTCTGTGGCTGTGGAGCAGCGCGAACTGCGCCTCCTGGTGTAGGTCTCCAGCATCGACACACTGCTCACACTGGATGCAGCCTCACTGCCATCCTCCCCTCCCAAGTTGCTGCCACTGAATGTCCCTGACTGCAAGTGTTCCACTGCAGTGGTCACCTGGCCTAAGGCCTTTGCCACGTCACCACAGTAATGTCCGAGGTCCACCTGCAGTGACACGAAGCGGCGGAACAACACAGCAGTGCTGTTGCAGAGCTTTGTGATGGCCCTGTTCGATGCTGTGGAACGGAGCAAGTTCTGCCTATGCCTCCGGCGCTCGCTGTGTTGTCCTGCTCGGATGGCACGGGTGAGCTCCTGGCGGTTCTGACTAATGTCCCTATTGCCCTCTGCCACAACTGTGGTCATGTGCCGCACAGCGTCAGTTAGAGTGAACATATGTTTGGCGAGTCGTGAAATATTGAGGTTCATTGTCCCCATGTGTCTCCCCTGCAGGCGATGAACACGCAGCATCTGGGCCTCGACTCCACCATAAATATTTCTTGGCTGGTTGGCTCCCTCGGCAGTACTGCGCATGGACCTGCGCCGCTGCGTGACTCTGCCACGTGCTGGTGGTTGTGCTGGCGGTGTGACACCTGTATGACTTTGCCCACTTGTGGGTGCAGGACTCGGGCATGCATCCATCACCTGCAGGGAGGGGACATGTGCCCTGCGTCTTGGTGGTATTGTCGCTGGTGGTGGTGGTGGTATTGTCGCTGGTGGTGGTGGGGATTGACCTTCCTGCGAAGTGTTGCCATCGGTATCTGCCGGTGTTTCGGAGATGATGAGGCGATCACTATCATCTGAATCCCCAGGAGATGCATCTGTGTATGAAACAGTGCATTGTTAGATTATTTTGTGACTACATCTGTTTGTCATTCTGCATTTATTTCCTACAATGAATTACATGATTTGACTCTCTGTTGGCCGTGTACTGCTGATCTCATTTATTGTGCATTTGTGACTATACATGCACACTTTGCTGACATGACTACGACTCCCATGATGCAATACTGATGTGAGGGCATATGTGTTATGCACTTCTGCCTGCACACTGTGATTGACCTGGGGGGATGGGAATGGGTATACGATACGCAGCGTATGGGCACAGGCATGCATCTTACCTTGTTCTGTGGTGGCTGCGCCGGAGGTGTCCATCTGCGTTACTCCGGCGACCGCCTCTGGCTCAATGGTCTCCTCAACGAGCTCCTCCAGGGCAGTGTTTGCAGGTACTGTGGATGGCCCCCCTCCTGTGCCAGCTGCCTCCTTGACCCTTTCAGCAATTCTTTCCTTTGCCCTCTTCCTGAGGTCATACCACCTCTTCTTTAGGTCGTCGATGCTGCGGTTCGTCACTCCCACAGCATTCACCCTCTCCCTGATGCGAAGCCAAATTTTCCTCTTCTCAGCTTCGGGCACCTTGAGTGACAGCTTGCCAAACAGCTTGTCATGCTTGCTGCTCACCTCCTCGATCAAGTGCTCAAGTTCCCTGTCAGAGAACTTTATTTTCCTCTTCCTGGGCGTGTCTGCAGTGGCTGGTGCATCCTTGTCCATCCTGGATGAAGGTAGGGTGGATGGTTTCAGTGGGTGAATTCTCTTGCCTCAGCCTGTGTGCTCTGCCTCCTCCTGTGAGCTCCTCAGGACAGTGAATGAGGGTGGGGCTGGTTGACTTCCTGGTTGTGATGTCATCAGCCCGCTTCTGGAGCGACCCGTTTTTAGCGAATTCGCTAATATCGAACTCGCTAATACCGAATTCGGTAATGCCGAATTTGGTAATTGCTATTCGTTATTTTCAGGAATCGCTATTGAGTATTCTGTAAATATTAGCGATGTTTAAGGAATCGCTGAGATTTACCGAATCTGTTCATGCATTCCGAAATGTGATTCCTTATTAGCGATTCTTTATTTTTCGCTATTAAGGAATCGCTTTTCGGGATGTTGATGCATGTGCACCTAAATCGCTAAGTCAGGAAAATGCCAGCTTTCTAAAAGTGTCGCATTTTCAGAGTTGTAATCTAAATTCGACCTCACCATAAATTAGAATTTTAAATTAGAATTCCAGAAACACCAAACATGAACTGGTTACCTATTCCCGGTTGGAAATTACACTTATAAAATGCAATAAAGTAACTCCAATGTTATTCAATGAGAGAGGTAGGCCTGTCAGGACTGAAAAATTAATTTAAGAGTTTTTCACTAGCAGGATATGTAAAACTTAAAGTATATTGTTAGAAATGGGGTCTCTAGTTGGCAGAGGTTTGCATTCTCTCCAAGTAGGGGCCACCACTCTAGTCAGGGAAGGTCAGATGCACACCCTAAATTAACCTGTGCTCACACTCTGGTAGCTTGTCATAGGGCAGTCAGGCTTAACTTAAGAGACAATGTGTAAGTATTTGTGTAACACAAATTACAGTACCTCAATAAATACACCACAAAAAGACTCCACCCAGATTTAGAAAAATAAAGAATATTTATCTGAGTAAAACAAGATCAAAATGACAAAAACACAATAAGTAGAAGTTAAGATATGGATTTCTAAAGATGAAATGAGGAGCCAGTGCAAAGTCAACATTCGGACCAACTGCAATGGAGTGCAGGACCCAGACATATCCGGCTGAAGAAATTCCCTCAGTGAAGCTTTCGTCTATGTTGAGAGTTCACTGCATTGTTGTCGAGCCATGCAGAGTGGGTTCCGCGTTGTTGTAGCTGCTGAAACCATTTCTGACTCTCAGGACTGGAGGGGGCAACTCAGGCAAGGCTTGGGCTCACAGATGCCAGAGTCCAGTCACTCTAGCAAGTCTGCAGGAAGTCTTTTTGTGTCCCTGAGACTTCAAAAAGAACAGGAGGAAAGCCAGTAAGTCCTTGGAGTCACTCTAGTTTCAAGAGAGATGGTTCCAGTCCTTGTCCTAGCGAGGGCAGAGATCAGCAGGGCAGCTCAGAAAAACAGAGAAGCAGTTCCTCAGAACAGTCAATCACGGCAGGGTGGCAATCCTTTCAGCACAGCAGTCTTTACTCCTTCAGAGTTCTACCCAGGCCCAGTAGTGTACTGATTTAATAGGGCCAGAGCCTTGGTACTTATACTCAAAAGTGCCTTTGATGTCCAGGTTCTTCAAAAGAGTTCTCTGAAGTGCACAAGGATCCCTCTCAACCCAGTCCTGGCTCCAGACTACCAGGCGGGGGTAAATCAGCCCTTTGAGCAGGCCACAACCTAATCAGATTTCAGTGTGAGCCACCAGTCCCCATTCCTACCCAGGAAGGATATCAGTATGCAGATGAATCCAGATGTATATCCTATCACACCCAGCCCTTCCTGTGTTGTAGCTGTCTAGAGGGAATGCACAAAGTGTAGCTGCCACACAGCCCAGACGTGTATTGGAGACAGGCTGCAGGCACACAGAGCAAAGTTAAGAGCATAGAAATGTCCACTTTCTAAAAGTGGCATTTCTAAAATAGTAATGTCAAATCCAACTTTACCCTTAAAGAAGATTTATTATCACCATTCCAAAGATATTAAACATGAAGTAGCGACCCCTTTCCAATCAGGGATTGCAGCTTAAAAGGTTTTTTAAGGAAATGTGAATGCTAGCCTATGGAAGGAGTAGGCCTTATAGCAGTGCTAATCGAATTTAGCTGTTTCCAATCAGGGATTGCAGCTTAAAAGGTTTTTTAAGGACATGTGAATGCTAGCCTATGGAAGGAGTAGGCCTTATAGCAGTGCTAATCGAATTTAGCTGTTTGTCTCTGTCAGAAAATATAAAACTTAAAAGTACATGTTCTGCCTTTTATTAACACAGCACCCTGCCTATAGGGTCTCCTAGGGCCTACCTTAGGGATGAATTATGTGGAACAAAAGGGAGTTTAAGGTTTGGCAAGTGGTTTAAAATGCCAAGTTGACATTACAGTAAACTTCACACACTGTGTGAAATGGCAGGCCTGAGACATGTTTGAAAGGCTGCTTGTGTGGGTGGTACAACCAGTGCTGCAGGCCCGCTAGTAGCATTTAGATTACAGGCCCTGGGTACATGGTATAACAGTTTACAAGGAACTTACAGGCAAACTAAATGTGCCAATCAGGTATACACCAATACCAACATGTTTAGGGGAGAAGCAAATGCACTTTCGCACTCATTAGCAGTGGTAAAGTGTTCACAGTCCTAAGGCCAGCAAAAAGATACAGCAAAAAGTGGAGGGAAGCAGGCAAGACATTGGGGAAAGACCACCCTAAAGATGACAGGTCCAACATACATGTCCTATCTTTTAAATACACTGCACCCTGCCCTCTGGGCTGTCCAGGGCCTGCCCTTGGGGTGACATATGTATAAAAAGGGAAGGTTTGTGCCTGGAAAAAAGCTTATTTTGACAAGTCAGAATGGCAGTTCAAAACTACACACATAGGCTGCAATAGCAGGCATGGGACATGTTTCATAGGGCAACATAAGTAGGTAGCACATTCAGTGATGCAGGCCCAATAGGAGCATTCAATTTACAGGCCCCTGGCACATTTACGGGCCCTTGGCCTAGCTACCCCTTTAATAGAGACTTACATGTAAATTAAATATGCCACTTAGGTATAAGGCAGTGTTACCATGTTCAGGAAAGAGACCACAATGACCTAAACTGGGACACAGGGGCCTTTTGATCGCAGAGTGCATTATAGCCTTCATACCTTCCTGCACAAAAACAATCTTTAAAGGCTTATTTCTCTTTTTGTGCTGCAGAATGTAGCACATATACAATAAGGAAATAACGAGGAGACATAAGCTATTTCTCCCTTTAACACCAGTCTCGGATAGCCATGTTATTTTGGCGCAAACTCGGGTTCACTGAACTTAGTAAATCTGTGTTTGTGTCAAAATACAAGAGCGGAGGCACTCGGAACGTCCATGCTCCACCCATGTAATGACTCCTCAACACAAGAGAGAAATGTGATGCAAAGCCGCCCAAATCAGGATTTGCATGGCTTTGTAAATCCCAACTAACATTTTGCATTGTGGTTGCGCCAAAAAAGTGCAGCAATCACAACACAAAATGTTAGTAAAACTGGCATTTTGTTTAGTTCAGAATTGTGTTTTTTCAAACCAACCTATTTTCAAATCGGTTGCTTCGCAAAATAAGGAATCGGTTGGCTCAATCCGATATACCTACTTAATATTCTCAAGGTAGCCAAAGATTGTGACTCACTCTGATTGATGACAATCATAGGGATGGTGGCCTGCAAGGGTCAGCAGACCAACATGTCTGTGATTGTTTTTGATTAATGAACCTTTTTTTTAATTAAAGCAGCCTGATTTCCTTAAAGGAAACAGGGCTGCTTTTAATAGAATAAACAGTTGCTTACTAGAAGGCAGGTATAGTTAAAACATGTATAGAAGCACTTTATAGTTTTAATGCACATCACAGGAAAATGTGTTTCTTATTAGCTCAATCAAAATATTGACTTTAAATCACTTTAATTTAAGCACATAGGGCCATATTTATGGAATAGTGGAACAGTGCAGCTCTGCAAGTCACCTTGCTGCACTGTATCACCGGGAAAGGGCAGGAATGACCCATATTTAAAGCATACAGCGCATTGCTGACTGATCCCTCTGTGCTGGTGCCCTTTTGGCAGTCCAACAACAACGCAGGAACCCTTGCACCATGGTGCAAGGATACCTGAGTTGCATGCAAGATTGTTTTTGTGCAGGAAGGAACACCTTCCTGCACAAAAACAATACTGAGAAGCATTTTCCTCTTTCTATGTATGCTGCAGAATGAAGCACACATAGAAAGAGGAAGTAACAAGAAGGAATAAAGATGATTCTTCTTGTTACGCCTCACCTACGGAGGTGTATCTTTTTGCTGCAATCCTAGGTTTACAAGGTCTGGGAATGCGTCAATAACCATCGGAGTTATGTAGGAACACCCACGCAACTCCCATTGAATGCCTACCCAGGGCAGAGTAACGCAACACAGTGATTTGTGTTGCATTGCGTTACTCCAGATTTTTGGACCCCTCAAAGCCACGCATAGTGCCTTTGTGTGACTTAAAAAATCTGACCTAAGGTTTGCGATGTTCTTGCACCACATTGGTTGGTGCAAGAGCAACGGAAGCCGGGTCATAAATATGGCCCATAGTTTAAAAACACAAGGATGGCTAAAGAATTGGAAGAAAAGGTGTTAGCTGTAAGATGTGGTGAGTAGAAGCAAAATGTAAATGAAAGATAAACCAAACAATGGATGAAGGTGTCTGACATGAAGTCCTTGTTTGTATACATATAGGTTTCTATTTTTTATCTGTGTTTCTTTATCACATGAGCCTGCCAACAAAGTATGGCAATCTCTAAGCAAGACCCGAAAATACTTAAATTGATTAAAAAAAGGCACCATCATCTAGAATACGTTTTGAGCAAAATACCTACATATGTGAGCACAGTCTCATCATTTGTTGTATTTGTTTTTGGAAAAACAACTCCCTGGGCATTAACTGTTTTGCAATTTGTAGAAAAACCTACATTGTGGTCTTCCATGCTGGTTAATGTAGGTGCGGATCAGCTTTACACATTGCAGCTTAAGAAGAGCCAGACATGATGCAAGGTGTTGGTGTCTGTGTGGCTTATTTTCCATAATAACTATTTTAATGTTTGGTTCGTGGTAATGAGCGCGCTATTCTGTTTTCTCTCTGATTCAATCCCACTTGAGCACATTATTATACAGGGATATTCTGTTCAAAGTATGAGAGTAGCATCATCAGAGTCTGAGTAGACCAAGATCTTTAATCTGTAAACCTCAGCTGATTTCCGTGGAAGCAAATGTAGCACTCAGCTGCTATACTGAGGGCTATACAAGCGTGAGGCAGTATGTGGGCAGTTACAGAAACTAACAAAAATGTTGACTCAAACAAAAATGTAATCCTGCGTTGAAAAACATGCTTTTTTGGTCTTATCTGACCCTGCAGCAGTTGTTGTCAATACTGTCCCAACAAGCCTCCCGTGCAGCCTCATTATTCAGGAAGTCTTGAACCCCATGCTTAGGATGCTCCTAATATCAACAGGCATATGTGTAACACACAAGGCTTTTATTCAGATAGAGCCAAGCCATGTTTCAGTTCAGCCTATGGCCTCTATATAACACAGAATGGATACGAATGCTTTTTAACTTCCTTAGAAAGTTATATATAGCGTGAACCTGGTATAGGCTCATTATACATGTGCAGTTTCTGCAGTCTATCTTCTGCAACAACAATACAGCAAAGCTGGAACATGTCCATGGGGCACGTCATCAGCAGAAATTATCTTACAGCTCCAAGAAGTGCCATCATTAGATTCACATCTGCTTGCAATGTCTACACTGGCTGAGCAGCAAGCCACAGGAGTATTCTTACCAAGGAAGTTGTTGCAATCTCAAATCTGGTTGCAGTTGAATAATTAAGTCCCCCGCTGCTGATCACCATCTGAGTGTTCTTGTCTCAGCAACTAGTAATAAAATGTAAATAAATGCCAATATTTTTATAGTCATAACATGAAATGTGACACGAGTGGCCACAAAGTTTAATAATTTTAAATGGGGGAAGTTGCTTTTATTCGCAAGACATTTGTTGCTGAATAACATCAACACAGTCCCCCGTATAAACGAATGTATTATTTATTACATTGCAGCTTCATCAATCACCAAAGATCATCCATCTGTGGTACTAACAGTTTATACTAAATGAGTTTCTTAATCAATCAATCAATCAATACATTTATAGAGCGCGCTGCTCACCCGTGAGGGTCTCAAGGCGCTGAAGGGGGTGGGGGGTGTCGTTTACTGCTTGAATAGCCAAGTCTTGAGGTGCTTCCTGGAGGTGAGATGGTCCTGGGTCAGTCGAAGGTGTGTGGGGAGGGAATTCCATGTCTTGGCGGCCAGGTAGGAGAACGATCTTCCTCCGGTTGTGGTTTTGCGGATCCGTGGGACGATGGCGAGGGCGAGGCTGGCGGAGCGGAGCTGGCGGGTGGGAGTGTAGAACGAGAGGCGGTTGTTGAGGTATTCAGGGCCCATGTCGTGGAGCGCTTTGTGTGCGTGGGTGAGGAGCCTGAACGTGATCCTCTTGCTGACGGGGAGCCAGTGCAGGTTTCTCAGGTGGGGAGTTATGTGGCTGTGGCGAGGGATGTTGAGGATGAGTCGTGCAGAGGCGTTCTGTATTCGCTGCAGTCATTTCTGGAGTTTGGCTGTGGTTCCTGCGTACAGGGCGTTCCCGTAGTCCAGTCGGCTGGTGACGAGGGCCTGGGTGACTGTCTTTCTGGTTTCGGTGGGGATCCACCGGAAGATCTTTCGGAGCATGCGCAGGGTGTTGAAACATGAAGAGGAGATGGCGTTGACTTGTTTGGTCATCATGAGGGAGGCGTCCAGGATGAATCCCAGGTTGCATGCGTGGTCTGTGGGTGTAGGTGCGGTGCCCAGTGCTGTGGGCCACCAGGAGTTGTCCCAGGCAGATGGGGATTGTCCGAGGATGAGGACCTCCGTTTTGTCTGAGTTCAGTTTCAGACGGCTGAGCTTCATCCATTCCGCGACGTCCTTCATTCCTTTCTGGATGTTGGTTTTGGCGGTGGCTGGGTCTTTGGTGAGGGAGAGTATCAGCTGGGTGTCGTCGGCGTAGGAGATGATGTTGAGGCGAGGGGGCTCATGTAGATATTGAAGAGGGTTGGGCTGAGCGAGGAGCCTTGGGGTATGCCGCAGATGATCTTGGTGGCTGTGGAGCGGAAGGGGGGGAGGCGGACCCTCTGGGTTCTGTTGGAGAGGAACGAGGTGATCCAGTCCAGGGCTTTTCCATGGATTCCAGTGTTGTGTAGGCGGGTTATTAAGGTGCGGTGGCAGACGGTGTCGAAGGCGGCCGAGAGGTCTAGGAGGATGAGAGCGGTTGTTTCCCCGTTGTCCATCCGGGTTCTGATGTCGTCGGTGGCTGCGATGAGGGCGGTCTCGGTGCTGTGGTTGGCTCGAAATCCGGATTGGGATGAGTCGAGTGCATTGTTTGCTTCGAGGAATGCAGTCAGTTGTTTGTTGACGGTCTTCTCGATGACTTTAGCCGGGAAGGGAAGGAGAGAGATAGGGCGGAAGTTCTTGAGGTCTTTTGGGTCGGCTGTGGGTTTCTTTAGAAGTGCGTTGATCTCTGCGTGCTTCCAGCTTTCTGGGAAGGTGGCTGATGTGAAGGAGTTGTTAATGATGTTCCGGAGGTGGGGTGTGATGATGGCGTCGGCTTTGTTGAAGATGTGGTGAGGGCATGGGTCCGAGGGAGAGCCAGAGTGGATGGAGTTCATGACGTGGGTGGTGTCTTCAGTGCTGACGGAGGTCCAGGCGCTGAGGGTGGTGGGAGTGATTGTTGGTTCGGTGGCTGGAGGCGGGGTCTGGGTGCTGAAGCTGTCGTGTATGTCTGGGATCTTGCGGTAGAAGAATGTGGCAAGGGAGTTGCAGAGGTCTTACGACAGTGCGATGTCCTTGTTGCTGGCGCTGGGGTTGGAGAGCTCCTTAACAGTGTTGAAGAGTTCTTTGCTGTTGTTGGTGTTGTTGTCCAGCCGCTCTTTGAACCATGTCCTTTTGGTGGTGCGGATCAGCTGGTGGTGTTCGCGGGTGGCGTTCTTGAGGGCTGTCATAATTTCTGTCATCCGTTCGTGGCGCCAGGCTTTTTCGAGGGTTCGGCAGGATTTCTTTGAGTCTTTGAGGGCGTCGGTGAACCATGTGGTTTTCCTGTTGCTGGTCTTGCCTGGGGGGTTCTTAAGAGGAGCGAGGTTGTCGGCGCAGTTGGTGATCCACTGTGCAAGGTTCTGGGCTGCGTTGTTGTTGTCTGGGGTGTCGGCTGGTGGGTTCTGGCTCAGTGATGTGGTTAGCTGGTCTGTGGTGACTTTGCTCCAGCATCTGCGGGGGATCTGTTGCGTGTGGTGTTGGGAAGTGGTCTTCTTGAAGGTGAAATGGATGCAGCTGTGGTCGGTCCAGTGTAGTCCGGTGGAGTGGCTGAAGGAGACGTGGTTGCTGGCGGAGAAGATGGGGTCGAGCGTGTGGCCGGGGTAGTGGGTGGGGGTGTTCACCAGTTGCTTGAGTCCGAGGTTGGCGAGGTTGTCGAGCAGGGTGGTGGTGTTGTTGTCGTTCTTGTTCTCCAAGTGGAAGTTCAGGTCCCCTAGGAGGATGTATTCGGGTGAGGCTAAGGCGTGTGGGCTGATGAAGTCGGCGATGGTTTCGCTGAATTGTGTGCGTGGGCCCGGGGTCTGTAGATGAGGGTTCCTCTGAGTGTGGTTTTGGGCTTGGTGTGGATCTGGAAGTGTAGGTGTTCGGCGAAGGAGAGGGTGTCTTCGGTGTTGGTCGTGATGTTGATGGTGTTCCTGTAGATGATGGCGATTCCTCCTCCGGTTCGGTTGGTGCGTTCCTTCCGGGTGATTTTGTAGCCGTCCGGGATGGCTATGGCGATGTCGGGGGCTGAGGAGGCGTTCATCCAGGTTTCCGTGAGGAAGGCGACGTCTAGTGTTGTTGTGTCGAGGAGGTCCCAGAGTTCGATGGCGTGCTTGTGGACGGAGCGGGTGTTGAGGAGGATGCACTTGAGGTGGCTGTTGTTGGTGTTGGGTCCAGTGGGTGGGGTGCAGGTACGGAGGCAGGTGAATTTGCAGGCTAGGCAGGTGAAGGGTCCGTGGGTGCGCTTAGGGGTGGTATGGTGGCAGGCGAGTGTTCGTCCGGTGTTGAGTGTGTTGAGGGCGGCGGAGTCGTAGCTCAGTCGGGTTTTTCTGGCTCCGGCGAGGGCCAGGGGTTCTGGCACTGGGCGTGGTCCAGGCGCGGACGGGCGCAGACAGGCTTGCCTTTGGCGCGCCTTCGGCGCGCCCGCTGCGCGGTCTCCATAAGAGGGGCTGTGGGAGGGCGGAGCAGCTGGGAGGCGGGAGCGGGGTGGCGAATGGGACAGCGGGGGGCGGGGCCGCAGGGATGCAGCAGCGGGAAAATGGCACGGAGGGAGAGGGGGGAGAAATGGGACACAGAAGGCAAAACGGGGGAAGGGGGGCACAGAGAGGAAACGGCGGAAATACAAGGGAATGAAACCAGGCAACAAGTGAGGGGGGCACACTCTAAAACGGGGGAAAGGGGAACAGAAAGCAAAATGAGGGAGGGGGGCACAGAGGTTAAAAAATACGGCGGAAATACAAAGGGAATGGAGACAGGCAACAAGTGAAGGGGGCACACTCCAAAACGGGGGAGAAGGGGCACAGATAGCAAAACGAGGGAAGGGGCACAAGGGCACAAGGTCCAACAGCAGAGAATCGAAGGAAAAGGAACAGGTTACCAGTGAGAGACCAAGGAGGACTCACTCAACACGAGGCAGGCAGCGGGAGCAAGGCGACAGCGGGGGCAGCGTCACAGCGTCGCAGGAGGACCGTGTGGCGGATGGGGAGGGTGACCTACCTGCGGGCAGGGTCAAAGATTTCAAAACAAACTGCCTTAATATTCAGCATATATAAATCCCTTTCGGACACAGAGAAATCATTACTCTTCATAGTGTATGCAGGTGTGCAGATAGGCACCAGAGATGGTGAGCTTGTCTTTAAGATAAGTGCAAGTGCTGGTTCTAATGACTTTGTAAATGATGTGGCTGGTTTTGAAGATGCTGAGGGCTGGCAGGGTAAGTAAATTTAGTTCCATAAGGATGGGGTTGATGTGATCATATTTCCTCAGGTCCTGGTTGAGATGTCCTGCAGAATGTAGGAAGCCATTAGGAGGTGGCATTGTGGAGTCTGGGAGGCTATGGAGCAGGACGTGACCACCATGCAGATGTGAGGTTATAAGGGCTCTCTGGAAGAGATGGTTTCACTTTCTTTAGAAGATAGAGCTGGTTTCAGGCCATCCTTGTTTCCTTGGTAAAATGTTCCTTGAGGATAAGGTTGGTGTCCAGAATGAATCCAAGTAACTAGCCATTTGATGACTGTTGCAATTTTTTATAGCCACAAGGGTTTGTATAATTGAGACAGGTGTTTACTATATCTTGGTTTTTGTACTTGGAAGAATTGTATCTTGATGGAGTGGAGCTTCAGGTATGATGAGGTGAAGGCAGTGTTTGCGGCATTCGATGTCTGTGGTGCGAAGATACTCTCAAGTAAAATAGTGTACTGTCAGCATTTTGGTGAACCTTTATACTGTAATCTGTGAGTAGAGCCCATAGGATCTCCATATTGAGAATGAAGATGACAGGAGACAGAATGGGAGTTGGCTCCGCATGGGAAAGGGATTTTTTGGGACCTGGAGGGGCATGTTACAAACTAGTGTGGCTTAGAAAATGTAGGATGAGAAACAGTGACAAATATTAATAGTGAATACCTGGCCAGGCTCCAGGGTGTGGATGAAGGTGAGATGGTCGACATTGTTGAGGGCAATTGAAAAGTCCACCAATAGCCAGACAGTGGTCATCCTAATCTGTGATCAGCAGGGCATCGTCTATGACGTGTATGGTTTTCTCATAGATTACAAAAATAATAGTGACAGAGGATTTCTTTCTAATCACCAGTCTTCAGGAAAATCAGGATATTCCTAGGAATGGCTTAATTTACCTTGAAATGATTTCCACAATCTTAATCAATACTTTAATAACAGTTTTGGTCCTTTTCTTCCTGTACTTTCTTATGTGGCTACATCATGATTTGGCAGCTGGTACCAGGGGGCAACAGAGACACAGGAATGTCTATGCGCATCTTGACTGTTAGCATGTAGTACTGTTGTTGAGCAAAACTTTGGTAGGCATGACCAAGTTTGCAACAGAGACAAAGAACAGGGCATGGGAACAATGGCATTTGGCGTACAGTAACATGGTTGCGCAGGGTGCACTAACTAAATGGGCATCATGAGTTCAATGTGTCTTCTGAACACATCCACTTTAGTATGTATAAGAGGTAGATCATTTGGTGACACTGAAGTTTCCCCTTGGCTCTTACATTTGTATAAATTAAAGTATGTGTAGGGATTTTTTAGCAGGAACTTCGTTGGAAAGCGACGAAGCACAATACATAGGAAGGACATTGGGGAGTGTTAGACCTGGCACCTTGGCGTGAGTTTCCCTTCCACTTTTTGATGGTGTGCCTCGACTGTTTTGCTGGTGTTGTCCGCTCAGGGCACTGCGCCACGGCTAATCCGTGCCGCAGTGCAAGTGCTCCCTAGGTAAAGTGTACCTGTAATTGATGTTCACGATTGGTTTATTGGATTCACTGTCAGTCCCCAGTAAAGTGCACCAGGGGTGCCAGGGCTCGTGAATGCCAATGCTGCTGGTGGGCTTGCAGCGCTGGTTGCGCCACCCACGGAAGCGGCCTTGTAAAATGTGTCTAGGGTCTGCCACCGCAGACCCTGTGCGCGGTCCGGGACCGTCGCGCTGACTGCGCAAGTGCCCCCACTTGCCAGTCCCTAAACCTTCCCTTACCTACATATTAGCCACCCCTCTGGTAGGCCCACGGGCAGGGTGCATTGTAGGCATAAGGTAGGACATGCCCTGATGTGTGTGGCATGTCTTAGTAGTGAATGACAGCCATTTTCGTTTTTCACTATTGAAGGCTACCTGCTCTCCATAGGCCAGAATGGGCTGCTGGGATCACGCCAACGCTGTGACCCCAGTGGACTCAGAGAACATGGTAGAAGTGTCAAGTTTAGTATGCCTGAACTCAGGATGATAAAATACTTCTTGTAGTCAAGTTTATTTTAATATCCTGGGTTTGTAAATACTCCTTTTAGAAAGTTAGTATTTACTGACCTGACCATCTCAGTCCGCCTCTGCTGTGTGTATGTGTTCTGCCTGGCAACCGTAAGGAGCAGGGTTGGGGAATCCCCAGAGACAGGTTGGCTGCCAGGTGGTGGGTAGAGAGATTACACCTGGATGGGTGGGAGGAGTACACCTTGACTCTTGAATAGACCTGTGCTCTGCCACCACAAAGCCGGCGCCACCCCCTGTGGGGCGGCTGATGTCTCTGCCCTGCTGCTGAAAGGAAAGAGCAGAGTCACCATAACAAAGTGCTCCAGAACTGGACTGAGCCAGGCCTAGGCCCCCTGGCGCTAAAGAACAAAAGAATCATGGTATAAAAGTAGGAGCCTGGCTCCTAAGAAATCAGAATCCTGTTTACCACAAAGAACCTCTGCCCGACTAGAAGGAGAAGAAGACGCTGGAGGAGCTGGCCTGCTGCTTGCCTTGCTGAGAAAGGAGAGGAAGAGACTTACTGAAAAGACTTTGCTACTTTGTGCTTGAACATTCTCCAAGGGCTTGATCTGAGCTTGCCCCCTGAACTGAACCCCAGGAACAGTGGGTTCTCTGTGCTTCTTGCTCGTCCTCCAATTCGAGCCGTGTGTGCATCCCGCTGGAAAAGAGACTGCGCCCCTCATCGCCCCTCCTAGGGCCGTGACACTCAGAAGCTCGCCTGCCTCCAACCCGTGAGAGCCCCGCTCCGTCCGGAGCCGCTCTCTGTTCCCGGGCCAGGCCGCCTGCATCCCTGTCACCGCCTGCCATTGGAGTGCGCTGAACGCGCTATCACCCCTCCTGCCGGAAGCCGTCCGACGACTGTGATCTACGCCGGGTCATCCAGCTGCACTGACTGTGCCCTGTGACCCCGCTTCGCTATCCCCGGACATCTCAGGCCGCGCCGCCCCCGCTGTGGAGACCCTCCTGCACCGCCGTGCCAAAGGGTCGCGGGCCGCGCCTGCCTACTTGCCCACACCTGCTGATTGAGGACCCAAGAACACTTCCCAAGCTGAGAGTCGCACCGACCTGTGCCGACTCTCCACATCACGAACGAAGTTCCAGTATCGGGCTCGGGGCCCGCAACGCCTTATTTCCCCGTTCGCAGGAGCCGATCTCTGTGAGTACTGGAACCACAAGTAACATTTGCAAGAGACTACAAGGTCTCCCTTTGAAGCTACGAACAAAGAACATTTGCCTGCTTTACAACCTGGTGGCATAGCGAAAACGTTATTGGTCTTGTGATAAGTCTGCTGAGATATATATACCTATTTTTACATAAAGAAGCGTATTTTTATATATATCCAAGTCTGGTGTCCGTTTCTGGGGGGATTGATGTATTTACTGTGTGTATGATTGTAAGTGCTTAACCAACAACGCCTGAGGAATCGCCTTGGCTGCTCACGCCACGCACCTAGAGGGTGAGCAAGGGTCATTCGCGAGGGGTTATCCTGCGCCCTGACGTGGAGGAGAGGGTTCCTGCTTGACACAAGGGCAACCTTGCGCCAACCAGAGATCCCCGACTCTAACATTGTTGGCAGCGGGTGGGATTTCGGATTTGCACTTGTAATTTGCATACAGTGAATTATTAATCACCAGATAGTGAGAGCAGACCAAATAACGCAGCCACAGGTTTTTAATTGTTGAACTTTGTTGAGACATCTGCCATTACTGCAACCATGCCTGGCTCACTCTCTGCTGGAAGAGCGCTCTCCGTGATTTCTGGAATAGATGAGGTGGATTGGGAGAGACTGGAAGGCTACACGATGGAGCAATTGAAAGGCTACAGTGTAAAATTCAGAGTCCCCCATGCTGGATTCAAGAGGAAGCCCCAGTACACCAAGGCGTTGAGAGCCTGGAAGGAGTCACGAGACCCACGGAATGCGGGGGACATCGTTCCACCCGACAACCTTGAGGAACCCAGCAGAGTCCGGTCACCAGAGGAGCTGGCAGACAGGGCAGCCGACAGGGCGCATGCAATGGAGATGGCAAAGTTGGCAGGACAAATGGAAATGGAAAAGCAGAAGTTGGCCCTGGAGGCACAACAACGCCAAATGATAAGATTGAAGGAGTTGGAGCTGAAGGCGAAAAGTTTGGACACCGCTCCTTCTGGTGGCAGCACTCCACCAGCGCAGGTAGAGTCCAGGGTGTACATCCCCAAAGATGTAGTAAAGGAGTATTTTAGAAAGGATGACATAGGGCAGTGGTTTAGAGCCTACGAGGTGGCCATGTCCTCACACCGGGTCCCTGAGAAAGACTGGGGAGCGGGGTTGTGGGGAAGGTTCCTTGCGGAAGGGCGGGACACACTGTTAGATTTGCCCTTAGAAGTCCAGACCTCATACCCCCATATGAAGGAAGCTTTAATGACCAGGTATGGGTTAACTCCTGAGCTATATAGACAAAGGTTCAGGGAGACCAAGAAGATCCCTGAGAGTACGTATGTGGAGTATGTGACCTTTTTCTGCAGAGCGCTGGATGGTTGGGTGAAGGGTAGCAAAGTGAATGATTATCAAGGGCTGCTTGATTTAATTGCATGGGAGCACTTGTCCAGTCAATGTTTTCCTGAGCTACGCCAGCACCTGATAGATAGCAAGCTGTCCAACCCGAGGAAGCTTGCTGAGGAGGCGGACCGCTGGCTCAGCACCAGGGTCCACAAGGGTCAAGTGGGAGACTCCGCCAAAGGTGGGCAGGGTCCCCAGCAGAAGAGTGGGGGGGACAAGGGTAAACAGAAGGGGTTCCAAAAAGGCCCCCAAAGTAATTCCCAAGGGAACCAGCAGAAGGGTTCTCAGCCTCCCCCACCCCCGCAGCAGAACGGGGCCCCGACAGGTAGACCTGTTCCAAAGGGGCCCTTCAATTGTTATAGGTGTGGTGACCCGGGTCACATTGCCTCTGATCCTAAGTGTCGCCTGTTTGGTAAGACCGCACCCACTGGTGCTCCACCCCGGCAAGTAGCTAGTGTTAACTTTGGGGAGGAGGTAGCAGTCCAGGAGGGTGGGGGTCCCGGGCAGATGACCCTAGTCTCGCTAGGAGACAGTGAGATGGTCCCTGTAACCTACCTGCCCTCTAACACTAAGAAATATGGGCAGGTGGTGACCATCAATGGAAAGAAGGTTGAGGCTCTCAGAGATACAGGAGCCAGCGTGACCTCGGTGAGGCAACACCTGGTGTCTCAAGAGCAGATTGTACCCAATGCCTACTGTAGGGTTGTCAATGCTGACAACGTAGAGAGTCGTTGTCCAATGGCTCAAGTTCCCTTTGAGTGGGGGGAGGTCTCTGGTACTCTACAAGTCGCTGTGAGAACTGACATGCCTGTAGACTGTCTGCTAGGGAACGACCTGGAGAGTTCCCCTTGGGAAAAGGTGGAGAAGACCACGCATCTGAGGATGGTGGGTCTACCCGACTGGGCGTGCGTGACCACCCGGTCCATGGCAGCCAGTAGGGGTGTTGAGAGGGTCCTGGAGCCTGAGGGAGAGGTCCAGGAACCGGCCTTAGGGAGAAGGCGCAGGAGGCGCGGGAAACCGGCCCCCGAAGTTCCCACGGCCCAGGAGGAAGTAGACCCTGAGGGGGATACTCTGGAGCCTACCGGGGAACAGATTGCCGAACTGGGAGATCTGCCTGAGCTGACCCATTGGCAGCAAGAAGGAGGTCCCTCCAGGGAGGAATTCTGCAGGGAGCAGAAAGAATGCCCTTCTCTCGTGGGTATGCGGCAACAGGCTGCAGACCAGGCCAATGGTGTTCAGGCCAAAACACACTACGTGTACTGGGAGAGTGACCTCCTGTATTCCGAGCCTAAGGCTGCTGAACCTGGGTCAGCCCGTGTGCTGGTGGTACCCCAGAAGTTCAGAACCTTCCTACTGGGGCTGGCTCACGATGTGCCTTTAGCAGGACATTTGGGGATGGACAAGACCTATGACAGGCTTGTCACCCACTTTTACTGGCCCCAAATGCATAAGAATTCAGATTCCTACTGCAGAACCTGTCAGACTTGCCAGGCAAGTGGTAAGAGCGGAGGGAAGCACAAGGCCCCTCTGCAACCTTTCCCTGTGGTCGGTACGCCATTCCAACGAGTGGGTATTGATATTGTGGGGCCTCTGGATCCCAAGACAGCCCTGGGCAACAGGTTCATCCTGGTCTTGGTGGACCATGCCACCCGGTACCCTGAAGCCATCCCTCTGAGGACAGTGACGGCCCCCGTGGTGGGACGGGCACTGATGGGAATTTTCTCCCGAGTGGGATTCCCTCTAGAGGTGGTGAGCGACAGGGGGACCAATTTCATATCCACATATATGAAATCCCTGTGGAAGGAGTGTGGGGTAACTTACAAGTTCACCACTCCTTACCATCCCCAAGGAAATGGGTTGGTTGAGAGATTCAACCGAACCCTCAAAGGCATGATCATGGGCCTGGACGGTCCAATGAGGCGTAAGTGGGACGTCCTCTTGCCATGCCTGCTCTTCGCTTACCGAGAGGTGCCACAGAAGTCTCTAGGGTTCAGCCCCTTTGAGCTTCTGTATGGTCACCCGGTAAGAGGACCTCTGAGTTTGGTGAAGGAAGGCTGGGAGCAATCTCCCAGGAAACCTCCCCAGAATGTATATAGTTACATGCTGGCCTTCCGAAACCAGACTCGGCATTTCAGGCAACTTGCTGAGGCAAACCTGGAAGCCAGCCAGGAGGAGATGAAGCGGTGGTACGACCGGAATGCCACTCTGGTAGAGCTTCAACCTGGACAAAAGGTGTGGGTCTTGGCCCCAGTGGAGCCGTGTGCACTTCAGGATAAGTGGACCGGTCCATTTGAGGTTGTGGAGCGCAAAAGTCCTATCACCTACTTGGTGGACATGCAGACTCCCAGGAACCCTTTGAGGGTCCTACATGTTAACCGCCTTAAGCCCCACTTAGAGAGGACCGAAGTGGGCATGCTGCTGGCCACTGATGATGGAATGGAAGAGGAGACCGAGCCTCTTCCTGACCTCTTAGTGGCCTCTGAGAAAGATGGGTCAGTGGATGGAGTTAACCTCTCACCCACCCTGACGCCCGGACAACAGGAAGATTGCCGCCACTTGCTGGGACAATTTTCCGACCGATTCTCCCTGGTTCCTGGTGTCACAGATTGGTGCGTCCATGATGTGGACACAGGAGACAGCTTACCTGTGAAGCACAAGGCTTACAGGGTAACTGACAGGGTCAGAGCTTGCATCAAGGAGGAGGTCTCCAAAATGCTTGCGCTAGGGGTGGTTGAGTCCTCCAGCAGTCCTTGGTCCAGCCCCGTGGTCTTGGTCCCAAAGGCTGCTGCGCCGGGAGCCACACCTGAACTCCGGTTCTGTGTGGACTACAGAGGACTCAATTCAGTCACGAAGACTGACGCGCACCCCATCCCCAGAGCTGATGAGCTCATTGATCGGCTGGGGGCTGCCCGGTTCCTCAGTACGTTTGATTTAACGTCTGGGTACTGGCAGATCGCCTTGACCGATGGGGCCAAAGAGAGGTCAGCATTCTCTACCCCAGATGGGCACTTCCAGTTCCGAGTCATGCCATTTGGGATGAAGAATGCCCCTGCCACCTTTCAGAGGTTGGTCAACCAGGTACTGGTTGGGCTGGATGCGTTCAGTGCCGCCTACCTGGATGACATCGCAGTGTTCAGTGCCACCTGGCCTGAACACCTGCGCCACCTCTGGGAAGTGTTGATGGCGCTGCGCCGAGCAGGCCTCACGATCAAGGCAAGCAAGTGCCAGATCGGGCAGGGTTCCGTGGTGTACTTGGGACACCAAGTAGGGAGTGGCAAGGTGGCACCCTTGCAACCCAAAATTGAAACCATCCTGGCTTGGGAACCCCCCAAGACGCAGACCGCAGTGAGGGCCTTCCTGGGGCTCACTGGGTACTACAGGAGGTTTGTCAAGGGCTATGGAACGATCGTTGCCCCCTTGACAGAGCTGACTTCGAAGAAGCAGCCCAGGAACGTGATTTGGACTGACACCTGTCAGAAAGCTTTCGACACCCTGAAGACTGCCATGTGCACGGCGCCCGTGCTCTTGGCCCCTGACTTCTCCAAGGAATTCCTAGTGCAGACAGACGCTTCAGAGCATGGTGTGGGGGCTGTTCTCTCACAGATGACTGAGGAGGGCTGGGACCAACCCGTAGCCTTCATCAGTAGGAGGTTACTTCCACGGGAAAGTAGGTGGAGTGCAATTGAGCGAGAAGCATTTGCTGTGGTCTGGGCGCTGAAGAAGCTAAGACCCTACTTGTTTGGGTCTCACTTCCGGGTTCAGACGGACCACAGGCCCCTCAGATGGTTGATGCAAATGAGGGGTGAGAACCCGAAGCTGTTGAGGTGGTCCATCTCCCTACAGGGCATGGACTTTACGGTGGAACACCGTCCTGGTACCGATCACGCCAACGCTGACGGTCTGTCCAGGTATTTCCGCCTTAGTGACGAGGAACCCCCTGGGCAAGGGTAGTTCTCCCCACATTTCAGCTGGAGGGGACACGTGTTAGACCTGGCACCTTGGCGTGAGTTTCCCTTCCACTTTTTGATGGTGTGCCTCGACTGTTTTGCTGGTGTTGTCCGCTCAGGGCACTGCGCCACGGCTAATCCGTGCCGCAGTGCAAGTGCTCCCTAGGTAAAGTGTACCTGTAATTGATGTTCACGATTGGTTTATTGGATTCACTGTCAGTCCCCAGTAAAGTGCACCAGGGGTGCCAGGGCTCGTGAATGCCAATGCTGCTGGTGGGCTTGCAGCGCTGGTTGCGCCACCCACGGAAGCGGCCTTGTAAAATGTGTCTAGGGTCTGCCACCGCAGACCCTGTGCGCGGTCCGGGACCGTCGCGCTGACTGCGCAAGTGCCCCCACTTGCCAGTCCCTAAACCTTCCCTTACCTACATATTAGCCACCCCTCTGGTAGGCCCACGGGCAGGGTGCATTGTAGGCATAAGGTAGGACATGCCCTGATGTGTGTGGCATGTCTTAGTAGTGAATGACAGCCATTTTCGTTTTTCACTATTGAAGGCTACCTGCTCTCCATAGGCCAGAATGGGCTGCTGGGATCACGCCAACGCTGTGACCCCAGTGGACTCAGAGAACATGGTAGAAGTGTCAAGTTTAGTATGCCTGAACTCAGGATGATAAAATACTTCTTGTAGTCAAGTTTATTTTAATATCCTGGGTTTGTAAATACTCCTTTTAGAAAGTTAGTATTTACTGACCTGACCATCTCAGTCCGCCTCTGCTGTGTGTATGTGTTCTGCCTGGCAACCGTAAGGAGCAGGGTTGGGGAATCCCCAGAGACAGGTTGGCTGCCAGGTGGTGGGTAGAGAGATTACACCTGGATGGGTGGGAGGAGTACACCTTGACTCTTGAATAGACCTGTGCTCTGCCACCACAAAGCCGGCGCCACCCCCTGTGGGGCGGCTGATGTCTCTGCCCTGCTGCTGAAAGGAAAGAGCAGAGTCACCATAACAAAGTGCTCCAGAACTGGACTGAGCCAGGCCTAGGCCCCCTGGCGCTAAAGAACAAAAGAATCATGGTATAAAAGTAGGAGCCTGGCTCCTAAGAAATCAGAATCCTGTTTACCACAAAGAACCTCTGCCCGACTAGAAGGAGAAGAAGACGCTGGAGGAGCTGGCCTGCTGCTTGCCTTGCTGAGAAAGGAGAGGAAGAGACTTACTGAAAAGACTTTGCTACTTTGTGCTTGAACATTCTCCAAGGGCTTGATCTGAGCTTGCCCCCTGAACTGAACCCCAGGAACAGTGGGTTCTCTGTGCTTCTTGCTCGTCCTCCAATTCGAGCCGTGTGTGCATCCCGCTGGAAAAGAGACTGCGCCCCTCATCGCCCCTCCTAGGGCCGTGACACTCAGAAGCTCGCCTGCCTCCAACCCGTGAGAGCCCCGCTCCGTCCGGAGCCGCTCTCTGTTCCCGGGCCAGGCCGCCTGCATCCCTGTCACCGCCTGCCATTGGAGTGCGCTGAACGCGCTATCACCCCTCCTGCCGGAAGCCGTCCGACGACTGTGATCTACGCCGGGTCATCCAGCTGCACTGACTGTGCCCTGTGACCCCGCTTCGCTATCCCCGGACATCTCAGGCCGCGCCGCCCCCGCTGTGGAGACCCTCCTGCACCGCCGTGCCAAAGGGTCGCGGGCCGCGCCTGCCTACTTGCCCACACCTGCTGATTGAGGACCCAAGAACACTTCCCAAGCTGAGAGTCGCACCGACCTGTGCCGACTCTCCACATCACGAACGAAGTTCCAGTATCGGGCTCGGGGCCCGCAACGCCTTATTTCCCCGTTCGCAGGAGCCGATCTCTGTGAGTACTGGAACCACAAGTAACATTTGCAAGAGACTACAAGGTCTCCCTTTGAAGCTACGAACAAAGAACATTTGCCTGCTTTACAACCTGGTGGCATAGCGAAAACGTTATTGGTCTTGTGATAAGTCTGCTGAGATATATATACCTATTTTTACATAAAGAAGCGTATTTTTATATATATCCAAGTCTGGTGTCCGTTTCTGGGGGGATTGATGTATTTACTGTGTGTATGATTGTAAGTGCTTAACCAACAACGCCTGAGGAATCGCCTTGGCTGCTCACGCCACGCACCTAGAGGGTGAGCAAGGGTCATTCGCGAGGGGTTATCCTGCGCCCTGACGTGGAGGAGAGGGTTCCTGCTTGACACAAGGGCAACCTTGCGCCAACCAGAGATCCCCGACTCTAACAGGGAGGAATTATGCCAGAAAGTGCTGATGAATGATTTGAGATCATGTAAAAGAGCAGATGGGGATTTCTGTTTCTCGGCCAGAAACTAGTGATGCTCAGAGCACTTGTGGATCTCATTGGGTACTCAGTAGATTTGTGCTATACTGCTCCAACATACTCTCCCAGAGTTCAGGCTGCAGATTTATCAAGAGTTTGCACAGGGAAGGGTCACACAAAGTGATATAAACTGGTGCAAAGTATTCATAAAGTATTTTTCTTTTCAATGTACACCTTTTTAGGTGCTGGAAAGTACCCCTAAAAGTGACACAAATTTGTGCTACTTTGCATCGAAAGAGAATCCCACTGGCAGTACATGGCAGCGGTGGCGGGCACAGGTAAACTTGGTGGTGCGGGGGAGAAGTGGGGTGGGAGGGGACTGAAGTCAACAGACAACAAAATAGGTATAATTAAATAAATAAATAATGCCTATTCCATCGTCTGTCGGCTCCCACACCCGCCGCGCCCTGCCCCGCCTCACCGCGCTTACCTGTCCTTGCCGCTGCTAGTACATGGGCATTTCCACATTAGCTGTTGATAAGCAAGGCTTTGAACCAAAAAATAATACCTCCTTGAGGCAGGTACTAATAAGGAGAAATGGTTTTATTTATTCTAACTTTTCACATATTGCATGTGCGCTGTTCTGTGCAGTACACATCCTAGTTTTAAAGTAGGGCTAGGTATATTTTTTTAAACTGGAAGGTATCCTTGCAGTGATTAACTTGTAAAAGAATTATTGCTGGGGCCCAAAGGTTTGCTTAGAAGTTCACTGCAGGTGCTATCAAAGGCTGGAGTGCTGAATACTAAGGCTGTGTAATCTTGATTGCACCTGATGCCTCTTTAATCCACCACCAGACACTCCCTGCCTCTTTATTTCACTCTTGCACTTTTTTTAATCCCTACTCTCTCCTTTTGTCACTGTTTTTCATTCCTCCTACTTTCCCCTTTTGTCTCAAATGGGGATCCCCTTTTGTCTCAAAAGGTGATCTCCTTTTGTCAAGTTCCGGTGATAAAAAATAAGTGCCTGTCGCCAAAAATGAGTACAGTTTGCTCCACCTGCAAACACCGGCTCAAATTAAGCATTGCCTTTCTAGTACAAAACCCCTGTAAATCATCCCACACATACATTTGCAGTATGGGGCAAACGTGTGCATGGCGCTCGGCAACCTGTTTGTGCTCAGCAGTAGGAAAGAGAGCTGCACTTCAGTGGCGTAACGCAAAGAGATAAGTCCCCATGCAGAATGAAAGGCGGGACCCTGAGTCTCCCATATCTTACAGATATTGAATAACCTTGGCCTGAATGAGGGCCTCCTGAGTGGTTGAGGAGGGCCTCCTGGGTCGCAGGGGCTGCAGGGGATTGTGCTACGTCCCTGCTGCAGTCACTAGAAACTATGGCTTTGCCTTGCGCTATTTCCCCTCGGTTTCCATTAACCTGCATTTATGCATAGAACGCCCTTTCCATAGTGTTTGCTGTGTCTCGCCCCAGCTAGACCAGGCTCACTATTTGGGTAAATGTCTGCACTGGCAGAATTACAGTGTTTAGGGGCTTAAAGAGACTAAATGGACCGTGCAGCAAGCAACCACCGTGTCCTAGAGGAACTTCACAGACACAACTTGCTTCTTCAGCTAGGCATGCAGTGCTTCCGCCTGCCTTTTACTCTGTAATTGTCACTCACATGGGGTTTATGGTGTGACACTACAATTCTGCTTGGGAATGTGTGATGTAAATACGAGTTTTTAAATCCCTTTAAAACCACTATCAATTACAGAAATAGGCGGACACACTTTATTTTCATGCGCGTTCCACCCAGCAGGCTGTTCACAGTCTGGTGGCAGCAGATAAGCCAGTTCAGCAATTACAGGAGGAAGGTGCTGCAATTGAGCAGTTGCTACAGCATGTTCTGGATAGTTAGTTTGTGTACAGTAGAAACTAAGAACAAGTGTTGACTGATGTGTCAAAGGAAACGTGTGTCTGTGCTGGGAACAGCAGTGTCTGGCAGCTTCAGGTGGGCTGTTGGGATAATTACAGCTCCACCGGGCAGACGGTGCCAGTCCTGGAAGGGAACAATCTATGAGCAAGGCTGTCCTTATACATTATAATGTACATATGCCGACGCATATAGCCGATCTCTCCCTAATACATCTGCTATACGTCTCTATGAAATGTCTGTGCGGATCATTGAGTTAACAAGCATTTGCAATGCAATCGGTCTCGCCATTGGGACCTTGTGAGTGTTTAGCCAGGACTATTGGCTCTGCCAATGGGTTTAAGTCATGTTATTAAAAATTACTTAACTTAACGACAGCCCACCATCCACTCTGTACAGACTTCCCATTGCAAGGGCTACTAGAATTATGTGGCAAATGTATCTAAATAATCTGACACGGTTATTGAAATTATGCAGCACGTGCTCTGTCAGAATTAATTTCATCCATTTGAGCTAAACAAAATATTTTTGGAAAAAACTGCAAATAGAGTGACAAACTATGGGGTAAATGGATGGCAAGCACACAACTCAAAGTAGACCCATAGCAGGGGGAGTGAAAAGGGCTTGTAGGATATGGATGACCATTAACTGAACAATCTGCATCACTGAGTTTCTTAAGTGCGGAGCACAAGGATTGCCAACCCTGGAGATGTTCAGACTCAGAGGTTCAATATCGTAGACGACCCATGGCTAGGTCTGCGAATAAAGAAATACCATTTACATACATGTAGATCATAAAGGAAAAAACACAGCCTAGTACATAAGTTGATGTGGGAGGGGAAGGAGTGCAAAGGAGGTGAGGATGCCCAATCCCAGTCCTGTGGTGATCCTACCATGAATTTGATGTCTTTGCTAGTACTCAGAGCTGGCCTTGCGGAGCATCCCAGAATGCTGACTGGCTCTCAATTGGCAAAGGTCATGGAATAGTTTGTATTTATTACTTTCCTTGTCTATGGCTGGTAAAGTTAAAGGGTGGAAAGTGTTCTGGGGAAATGCATCTCTGCAACAAACAGCCAGGACAGACCCAGGGCTCTCTACAAATGATGCGCCAAACGGCAAGCAACCAGAGGAATTGTGCTACAGGAACCTATAGGAAAGGAATTGACCGAAAGATCATTAACCACAAGATCTGCCATTCACCAACAGCTTTCTGCCACGCGGCTGCATTGTTTGAAGCAAAACTGTTGTTGAATGGAGCAGCTCACAGGGAAGTACAATTCAGAAGCGAACAGCACAGCAGAGGTTTAAAACGTTGAGTCTGCCACGGTTGAGTCTGTGTCATGCTGCAAAGCTGCACATTTATCCCTATAGTTTGAAATGACGGGGACAAATTACTAAACTGTCACCAAAAGGAGTCTAAGCAGGCTCTTACTAGTTGGAATAGATCATAACACCCATACCATGCCAAGGCCTTGAAGATGTTCCTCAGACTGTGCCAGCACCAAAATCCACAAAATGCAATGGATGTTTGAAGATCAGCTGACTGTGCGGGACCAGCATAGGGCTGTACTGTTCATATTAAAGCAGGACCAAGACTGACCTGCATATGGTGGGGGTCTGTTGAAAGTGGCATACTTGGTAAAACATGATGGGTCTTGAGTGTGGTCACAAATGATCAACATATTAGGTATTACCGCTGTGTTTCTGAATAGAATTATGTGTGCTTTCCCTTTCAATAAGCAGTCACTCTAAAAGTTACTTCCTGTCACCAGAACATACACATGCCACGTCCATGACATTAATGCATTGGTTTATTTGATATCTTACAAAAGCCATTACATCTTTCGTTAATCTATGATCTGGTCTATGAAATTCTCTGTGTTGGGCATTTAGTTGTGATCTAATTGTGTAACAAAAACTTAGAGTCCCAATGCAATGCACAGTCATTTTCTTTGAGCTGAATATCATTTTTAGGTCTGGTCAAGAGATGGTGTTAGCTTTCTAGCCAGTCCTATGTTTCCCCAAACATCATAATAAAAATGCATACATATGCATATATTGTTTTATACTCGGCTTTTGCCCAATCCTATTCATCCATTGTTCTATTCTTTTTTTTAATTATATTTAAATATCTTTATTTTAGACATCATACAGAGGAGACAAAGAATATCATACTTTACGCAAAACAAATATAATCGATGTCCACATTTATGAGTTTCTTTTCCCCTCCACTCCATGAGAACCCCGGCCCCTCCTGCACTACCCCACTCCCCTCCCTCTTGATCCAAAAGACATTAAATTATACAATACAACCTATCTGGTCATAATTCATTAAATCAGCATCCTCATTAATTCATCTATTTATAGGCTCCCACATTTCGAGAACTCTCTTTTTTGCTCTGTGTCCCCTTCTTTTGTATATTGCAGTCTACCACCTATATGTAGCTAACAATTTCCCTAGCCCACAGTGTGGAGGATCATGGTCTAACCAAGCACTGGCCAAACATAGCCTAAACACTACCATAGCTGTGAATAGCAAGATCCGGTTTAGTTCAGCCATTTCCTGATTACTTACCTGGGGGGTGAGCTCCACTATATATCCCAGCATAATACTAAGACATTGCCTATCTCAGTTAGCAGAGGGGCAAGTTTAGGACATGTGGCAAACATATGTTCACTATCAGCGGCTAACACTCTGCATCGAGAGCAGTATATACCTGAAGTCCCACCCCATCTAAAAATCCGTGCAGGTGTGCTATATAGATTGAGCCACGTTATAAAACACTGTACTTGAAGACTTGCCGAGATAAATGCTGTCTAGCTTAACAGAAGGGAATCTTCACATTCTCCTGCCCCTGCTTGTAAAAGCTCCTGCCAACGGTTTGTATGTTTAACTAAATCATCCTCCATTTCCTTATTGATTAATTTGTATATTGTGGACAATGTCGGGCGAGCCCCAAACACCAATTCTAATAATGGGATTTTACTACAGCAGACTGTCTTTTTAATCAAGAAGTCTCTTAACTGTAAATATTTAAAAAAGTGATTATTCCCTATCCTGAATTTCTCCTTAATCGTGTCAAACAAAAACATTTCCTTATCTTCCATTAAATCACCCAAATGCCGTACACCTTTTTCAGCTCAAGTTTTCATATATCCATCATGAAATATGTCTGGGAGTAAATCATTATTAGCTAAGGGAGAATATCTGTGAATTCTGCCGATATTCAATTTTTTCCGAACTGCCGTCCAAACTTTAAATGCGCCCAGTAATACCTTAAATTTAACCCTTTTAAAATAAGCAAAATTACTATGTCGCATGAGACATCCTTTAGCCTCCGCCCCATATATTAACTCATAAATGGAAACATTAGATGCTTCCCTTATATCACCACAGTCACTTTTCAACAAATCAGCCATCTGTTTCATAGCTGCTGCCCAATAGTACACTTGAAGATTTGGGACTGACCAGCCCCTACGATCTCTGGGTAGAGTCATATACTTTAAAGCACTTCGGGGACGATGTATCCCCCACAGAAACCTAGAGATCAATTGATCTGTCACTAGAAACCAAGATTTACTTATTTCCAGTGGGATAGCTCTTGAAAAATATAAACGTTTAGGGAGAAATAGCATTTTAATTACGTTACACCTACCGACCAATGTAAGATGCAAATTATTCATCCTGTTGAAATCTATCTTAGATTTCTGCATCAATGGCTCCAAATTAATATCAACGATTTCATCCACATTAGCATCCTAGCATTCCGAACTACTCGAGAATCATCCAGATTTATTCTATCATTCTTGACAATTAGCATTTTACTTTCATTGAGATGATAGCCAGAGAACTTGCTGAATTGTCTAGCTACTTTCTCTATCTCCGTGAGGGCATCCCGAGGGTTGGGCGTGACTATTGCCAGGTCATCCGCATATGCTAAAATCTTGGTGTTTCCTCCTCTGGTATAAATAGCTTGTATCTTTTGATTCTCCTCTATTTCCCTGATTAGGGGGTCGATGTAAATAGCAAACAATAAAGGAGAACAAGGGCACCCTTGCCTCCTGCCTCTTGTGATCTTAATTATATCAGATGTGAAGCCCATCAAGGCTATTCTAGCAATAGGCTCCCGATAAACCCTTTGCCCAAGCCTGTTCTTTCCATAATTGCCCACAGAAAGGACCAGGAGACCCTATCGAATGCCTTTTCTGCATCTAAAAGAATTACAACCATAGGGTCACATTAGTATAGTCAAATAGGGCAATAGTTCAGCGGATATGTTCGGTTGTCCCACGGCCAGGAACAAATCCATGTTGATAGGGAGAAACTTGTTTCTTGGTCACCGAGGCCAACCTATTAGCAAGAATTTTAGCATAAATTTGTGTGTCACTGTTAATCAACGTAATAGGCCGGTATGACCCCAGTTCATATACAGGTTTACCTTTTTTCGGGAATACAACGATGTTAGCTGATTTCCAAGTTTCGGGTGGGACCTCACCAGATTGGGCTCTATGGAAAATCTCTAACATCGAAACCACTAGCTGTGCCCTGAATTTTTATAAAATCCCCCTGGTATTAGGTCCGTACCCACCGCCTTACCTAATGGCAGAGAAACAATAGCCGCTCTCACTTCCTCAATTTTAATTGGTGATTCTAACATTTCTATCTCCTCAGGGGTAAGCTGTCCAAGAGTTGTTCCATTAAGATATTCCTCAATCTCACAATTTTCTATCCAAATGTCCTCTGTATATAGTTTTTGATAACATTTCTGGAACACAGATAGAATAGCATCTGGGTCATTAACCAGGCCGGCATTAGGATCGATAATTTCTTTGATTCGGGTTTGTACCACTTTTTCCTTCTTGATCGAGAATTCTGTAATGGCTGACCTAGCAATTATAGTCCATGATTGAGCTACCTCTGACTCACCTCCCTCAGAAAGAATCTCTATTAGGTGGGCTTCGGCCTTTCCCAATTCATCATACAATGTATGTAACCGATTCCTCTCTTTTGTTTGTGTCTCCCAACCATATGTTTGATATTCCCCACTGTTGCCAGCCTTTAAAGTATTTCAGACTACCTGAATGCTAGTACTGCCAAGATTCTCTTCGATGAACCTGGGGATCCAACTCTCCATATGCTGAACATAACCTTCATCGCTGAGCAAAGCCCAATTAAATATCCAACGAGCTACATGTGGTTTCTTCTGGTTATTAATCTCGAGGACCAAAGGGTTATGATCTGACATAACTCTGGGATATTTAGTTATTTTACTACCATGTACCAGTTCCTGTGACACAAAAATATAATCCAGTCTGGCATGTGTTTGATGAGGGGCAGAAAAATACGTAAAACCAGGATAATGTATTACTTGCTTAGCCCAAACATCCGACAGCACGTACAATCACCTCAGTTGTAGCAGGGGTTTATACACTTTAGGTTTACGCCCTTGATACGTTGTACCCAGATGGTTAGAGGCTGAGCAACTCATATTTATGTGAAAATCCCCACAAACAATAAGCGGGAGGGGCCATCCAACCAACTCTACATTCAGCCAATCGAACAATTCTGGATCGTCAAGCACTGATCCAATAGACCGAGCATAGTGTAAACATACTATTGCCTACACAGCACTGCGTAATTACCCATCTTCCCATTTTATCAGCAGTGTATCGTGAAAAACTAGCTAAGCCCCTTCGAGCTAATATTGCCACCCCTCTTGTCCTTACATCCTGCATAGTGCTAGAGATCAATTGATATACATCCAGTTCCATTACCCTCCGTCTATAAGCTTCAATATGCGTTTCCTGAAGGCAGACTATGTCAGCCTTAAGGAATTGAAATGAAATAAAATGAAATGGGATTTATAAAGCGCGTTGGCTACCCGTAGGCCTCCCAGCACTGCGGACAGACAAGCAAAGAGCAGAAGCAGGAGGGAGACTTAAAACAACCAGGTTTTCAATAACCTGCGAAAGGATAGAAGATTAGATTCCTTGCGTAGTTGGAGTGGGAGGGCATTCCACCCAATGGCACCATTATATGAAAAGGAGCGGCCACCACATCTGGACCTTTTTATTCTGGGTTGAAGGGCAAGGAAGGATCCAGATGACCGAAGATCTTTCTTCGGATGATAGGGGGTAATAAGTGACTGAAGAATGGGGAGGGCCTTCCTCCAGAAGGCCTTATGGGATAGACACATTGCCTTAAACTGGATCCTTTGTCTGATCGGCAGCCAGTGAAGGCTTTTTAATGCTTGTTTTGCAGAACTCCAACGAGGAACCTGAAGAAGTCTGCGGGCCGCACAGTTCTGTATTACTTGGAGCTTATTGATGGTGTATTGAGGTGCTCCCAGATATAAAGCATTGCCATAGTCCAGGCGGAAAAGGATCAGTGCCTGAACCATGATCCTTCTGGGGTGGAAGGGCAAAAGGGGAAGGACCTTATGAAGCATCCTTAGAAGTCCGAAGCAAATGGCCGAGAGTTTAGTTGCCTGGTGACTAAATGAGAGCGAATGATCAATCCAGATGCCTAGGCTCTTAATTTGATCTTTAGGGGTTGGAGCCGGGCCTAGACAAACTGGCCATAAGGAGGCCGAGTTGAAAACAGGAGAATTGCCCAGCAGCATGAGCTCCGTCTTATCCTCATTAAGCTTAAGGCATGATTGTTCCATCCATTTGGCAACCTCCTCTAGACAACCGGCTAGAGTGCTAGATGACCCTTCCGGGTGGTTAAGAGCTACCACGAGCTAGGTATCATCTGCATAGGAAACAATTTTTATGGCAAATGGATGGACAATTCCTGCCAGAGGTTTCAGGTATATATTAAATAGGGTGGGACTCAATGCGGAGCCTTGAGGGACCCCGCAGTTGAGGGGGTACTGATTGGATGCAACATCTCCCTCAAAGACCCTAAAAGAGGGGCCAGTAAGAAAAGATCGCAGCCACTGTACTGCCATACCAGACACTCCCAAGTTCATGAGTCTGTCGCACAATATGGCATGATTGACAGTATCAAATGCAGCGCTGAGGTCAAGAAGGATAATGGCTGCAGTACCCCCTAGGTCCAAGATCCTTCTCGATTCCTCAGTCACTGCAAGAAGGGCCGTCTCAGTACCCATTTGGGGATGGAACCCAGTCTGAGAAGGGTGAAGTAGATTATTGGTTTCTAGAAAGACTACCAGAGTGTTATTTACATGCCTTTCCAGAATCTTACTTACCCACGGCAAATGGGAAATAGGGCGATAGTTAGCCAGATTGTCCTGATCCAGGTTAGGTTTTTTCAGCAGGGCTTTAACCATCGCACATTTCCATGCTGATGGAACTAAACCAGTGGAGATGGAAGAATTAACCAGGTCCAAGATTATAGGGCTAATAGTATCGGATACCAAAGTGAGTGCCTGGGGAGGAGCAGGATCAGTAGGAGAGCCTGATTTTATGTGGGCCATAATGGGACCCAGCAGGGTCAAGTCAAGAGGGGGGAATTGTTCTAAGAGAATGAGGTTTTACCAACAGTTCCGCAGGAACAATTCTAGTGCTAGTGGAGTGAGAAGGTGAAAAAGCCTGATAAATCGTTTGGATCTTTTTGTGAAAAAAGTGTGCCAGAGTGTTGTAGTGTGCCGTGGCATCACGTAGTCTGGAGGTTTTCAGGGGAAGTTTGGTAAGGGTTCTGGCAATTTTAAAGGTTTCTTTGGGGGAGTTGGCAGCTTGCGCAATTTTTTGCTCATAGAAAGTGGCTTGAGTAGTTTTAATTGCGGCTTTATAATGTTTAATGTTTAATGGATTCCCTATCTATTTTACTCAGGTCAGAATAGTCCAGCCTCCATTTCCTTTCAAGCCGTCTGCTCCGTTGTTTGAGTTAAATTATCAGTAAACCAGGGAGCAGTTTTCGGCCTGTTTGATATGGGGGCAGATTTTTTAGGGAGTATCATATCCAATGCACCCTGAATCCAGGAGTTAAACTCCTCACTAGCTTTCCCCAAATTGAAGTTTCCCTCCCAGAGCGGTCTGTTGTTTTCCAGGACCGACTTCCATTGGTCAGTTGAAAGTCTAGACCAGTTGCGTCTGCATACTGAGGTTCTGTTAGCAGATTTCTCAGGTCTACTAATTTCCCATATTATGGGGATCAAGAGGTGGTCAGACCACGGAAGGGGGACCGGAGGTCCTGTCTTAAGTTCACCACAGTTACTAAAAATTGGGTCCAAAAGATGACCCTTAGAGTGTGTCGGCTTCATCACTTTCTCCCTGAGCTGAAGAGCTGACAGATTCTCCGTCAGTTCCAGCGCCAATTTGTCCGAGGGATTATCTAGGTGAAGATTAAAATCACCTAAAAGAGTAAAATTCACAGGTCCCATAGCTAATTCTGCCACTATGGTAGGTAATGTATTAATACATTTTTTTGCATTGCCTGGGGGGCGATACACCAAGATGCCCGAAAAAGTCCTTGTGGGGGAAATCTCCAAGGAGAAGGCCATACTCTCGCAGTCAGATAGAGGATCTTCGGTAGTATGACAGTCAAAAGTACTTTTAAAAATAATAGCTATACCCCCTCCTCTACCGCAATTCCGGTCGGTCCTATGTATAGAGTAGTCAGGAGGAATGGTTTGCACAAGAGTGGGGCCTGACTCGGTCTGGAGCCATGTCTCTGTGAGGAAGAGAACGTCAGGTTTTAGGTCTTCCAACAGCATAGCAAGTTCAGAGGTGTGTTTAGAGACAGATCTGCAGTTCAATAAAAACATTTTTAAAGAGAAGGGAGTATCAGGACATTCAAGAACTTTAAAAACAGGCGAGAAGACGAAATCACAATGGGAACATCGTATTTCTTCACTCAAGGCATTCATAGAGTGCCTACAATTTTCTGAATTGTTAGTGCATAGTGAGTGAAGAAGATAGGAAGTATAAGTGGTGTGTTTCAGGCTGACTCCGCCAGAGTTTGTGGCCCCTGGGCCCGTCCCGGTGCGGACGGGCACAGACGGGCACAGACGGGCTTGCCTTTGGCGCGCCGCCGGCGCGCCCGCTGTGCGCGTCTGCCTGAGCATCCGGTTTTAAGGGGGTGAGTAGCACGAGAGCTAGAGCGCCAACCCCTGAAACCGGAAGTTGCCTTCTTCTCCCTCCACACAATCGGGACAACACCCGTGGTGGACCGGGGAGGGGCAACTAAGCAGCCACAGGTACAAATGACAATACAATATTGGTGTCAGCACTATATTGGTGGTGAAGTTTCAATTTTTAAAAAAGTTTCCAAGTTTTCAGTTTTAAAAGGCATAGAATATATCAGTTTACTGTTCGAGTTTCAAGCAGATCAGCATGCCTCTATCACATCTGGGCTCGTCCGCTGCACGTCTGCCTGAGCATCCGGTTTTAAGGGGGTGAGGAATTGGATGTCCAGGCTGACTCTTCGTCTCTTTGCTGGATTATTTAGACCACAGATATTAATTGAGGCAATTCTAAGCTTTACCATTAATAATTAAATAAGATTCGGGCACCCTGTGGCATATCCAGATCAGGTCTTGAAGACAACCATACAAGTACGTGCAACCTTCCCCTTGATTTCCTTTGGATACCCCCTCTCCCTCCTACCCCACCCACTCAATAAGACAAAAAAGGTCCAGGGACCCTTGTGATGCCTCCTACATTCCACTGTGCTCCCTAGTCACCAACTGCCTGAAACAAATAATAAAACAGGAAGAAAAATTGCAAAAAACCTCCAAACAGAGAGGCGGAAAAAACAAATATTCGACAAGCCGAATTTGAGCCGTCATATTGTATACAAAAGAAAGAATAAAGAAAGCATTATTAGCCCAAATATTGTTCTCTTATCCGCTTGTGAGTTCCTGCAAGTATTCTTGGGCCTGGATTTCTGAGGTGAATACTCTGGTATTTCCTTTGTAAATAACCTTGAGTCGAGCCGGGTTCATTAAGAACACCTCACAGCCTATTTTTTGGAATGGATTGATCAGCTGCCGAAGCCTCCATCTTCTCTCCAGGGTTGTATGACAAAAGTCCAGATGTACAAAGAATGAATACCCCACAACTGTTTGCTTTGCATGCGGTCACGCTTTCTCAAATATTGCCTGCCGTAGAAGGAAATTTACGAAGAAAATGAGAATAGCTCTAGGTTTCTCATTTTTACCTGTTCTGTTCTTTTTCATCATCATTGGGAACTTGTGCACCCTCGGCACCTCGGCTTCCCAATTCCAATGCACCAGCTCAGGAAAGGCACCTTTGAGAAGTTTTAACACAAACCAGCGAATGTCATTGCTTTTGGCTTTTTCCTCTGTGCCTAGCAGTCGTAAATTATTTCTCCTCTGCCTATTTTCAAAATCCTCCAGTTTCCAGAGTACATCGCTCATTCTGGCTTCATTTGCTACAATTTTTTGATCAGTGCTCTCCACCCTAGCTTCCAGCCCCACCACACGTTCCTCTAAGGTAGTAGTACGCTCCGCAATTTATCACTTTACAGATCGCCCCCTGGAGTTTTTTGTGTGCTAACTGTGTCCTCTTGTGCTCTTGACAGGCTTCTGCCTGCATCTGTTTGAGCGTAGAGTATATTAATCCCATAGAGGGGGGAGTATCTGGGGGAGGGGCTGCATAGTTTTCATGTGTTTGGTGGCAGCATATCTGATAAGGGATTTGTCTCAGGAAAAAATGACGGGAATGCAATACATGCGCAGCCCTTATAAGGAACAGGTTGGGCCTGGTGATAGAAGACGGAGCCCACCCAGCCCTTGCTAGTCACACATCCCCTCTGACGGACACACTTCGGTGTAAGTAGGCCCCACGAGGCCTCCGCGTTTCCTGAAGGCGCTCTCCTTTGAAGCTCACAGTCATATGCGCAGGGGAGTGATGAACGTTTACAAGGGAGACGTAAAATATTGCAACCCGGGAAGGTTCCACTTCCTGCACAGCGTTAATCATACTAGTGCCCTTACATAGTAATAACACCATCCTTTTAAACACACAAGGTTTTCAGGAAAGTAATAGATGCCAAGGCTAGAAGCATTGAAGGAGGCGAACCAAAGCAAATGTGCTTGTATTTTTGGGTCCGTCCATGGAATTATTCCACTTAGACAGGTCTGGCGACAATGCCTTCCGAACCCGACCCCAAACCTTCAGAAGCAGTAACTGTTCACCTGACCACCAGGAAGGAGCTGTGAGGCCTCAACGCATTGCAGGACATTCATGTAGGAACGCTACAGTCCCCTGGAGAGAGCGCATTCACATGAGACGTGGATGTGGTAAATTTGCAATATGGAGTCAAGTGCCTTCCTTTTTTCTGCTGGAGTTTTTTCCAAATGCTGAAAAGCGTGACATTTCCCATCCTTTTTTAACAGTTTGTATACACGCGCACATTTTCTAAGACTCTGTTTTCCTATTTCACACAAGTCACGTGACGCAGTGCCAGTCACAACTCTCCACTGTGCTCTGGCTAGTGAGCTTAGTGGGTAATGGAGGTTATGTGCATTTTTTCTGATAATAGCGGCAAAAAGAGCCAGTTGGGCTGGCCCTATATCTTTAATGTGGTGTGCATTTGAGCTCTAAGCGCTGTACCATCATTTCATTTGTTGGCAAGAGGTTCAACATAATGACAGTTTCTTTCAATAGTTCAATGCCCAGGCAATCTTCCATAATGGCGAGCACTGTAGTAATCTTCGGCAACAAAATGTAACAAAGTTATGTTACCCTCCTTCTGTTCTGCAAATATAGGAGCTGCTAGGTAGTTGAGTCATGGTGGGTTGATGATAACTTAAGTGCGAGTGCCAGCCTGTGATGGGGGTGCAGCCCAGTGAGCTACCAACCCTACACTGCCATAGTCAGGATGACTGAAAAATAACAAGTTCAACCACACCAGGTCATGGAACCCTTCCACCTGGGCCACTCTCCCTAGCGCTGTAGGAGCTCCAACAATGCTCCGGACCAGCCCTACCCACCGGGCTGTGTCGCGGAGGAAACTGGGGGCAGGCAGCAATCAGCAGCATGGAGCCCGCAAGGCTCTGGACCTTCTTCTAGAAGCCTGGGAGGCTTCAATCCCCCTCTCCGTTGTCAGAGCAATTGGGGAAGCTCAGTCTTCCTCTGGCTGGTGTGCGGGGCTCTCCTTAGTGCCCGGGAGCCCCACCCACACTCAGGCGCGAGACGCCTGACTTCCGGTCTTCGCACTTCCTTTTGGGGCCCTGCCTACAACCAGGCATAGGTGCCTGACTTCCTGGTCGCGCTGCTTTCTCGTCTCTAAAGTGCGGGTTAGGCTCCCGCCTTTAACTGAGCACAACTGCTGGGTGGGCTCCCGCCTTAAGGAACACAGAATGCGGGGTGGGCTCCCGCTCAACTACAATGCGGGGTGGGCTCTCACTCACAGAGTGGCACCAACTGCACTACTTTAAAACAAGCATTTGCAATGCAATACGACTCGCATTTAGGCGAGACATATTGCATTACAAATGGGAGTGCAAGCGTTTAATAAGGCACGAACGGGAGTGGATGGGTTGATGGGGGGCGAGAAGTGACGAACTGCGGGAGGGGGTGGGGGATACAGGGCAGAAAATAGTGTTTGAGTAAAGGGACCAATAGCCAGGGAAGAATACAAATGAAAACATGGCAGTCAGGAGGTGGGACTAACAAGCCTAAAACCAATCAGAAGGCAGCATTTAGGATGTAAGCAATCAAAAAGATGGGCGGAGAGTGGGCGGAGCTTCCAGAAAGCTTCCACGCTATAGTATATACTGCCTGTCTCAACGAGACAGCGCAAGCGCTGCCTTTGCGAGACCTAAAAACGATGCATGAAAACAGACATCAAAACATATGTTTGAAGGTATGTACAATAATTAGGAATCTGTAACTAAGATAATATCGCCTGCCTCTCAGTGTACACCTGAAGTTCTGCGAATTATGGCATTCTCTTGTCAACTAATACTTGTGAAAACGTAGTCATTATTAAAAATAAGTGATAATGGTCAAATGAAATACGTTAGCTTTGATAAATGGCACCTCCAATACATATTTTACATCTGAAATAAAAAACGTATGTAATCTTTTCATTTCCTCCTTTCAATACCTCTAATTGTCTCTTGCTGTATAATGATTATGACTTGCAATGTCGAACATTTTTTCGTGCATACAATATCTCATGACACAAATGTACACTCTGTCAAAATACAACTACAAAAAGGACGTGAGCATCCACATATAAGAGGAGAGCACCAACCAAAGCTGCCATGTGAATATGCCTAGCCCTGCATTTCACAGTGGCATAGCTAGACCATTTGCTACCCGTTGCGTCCCTGCATTTGCCCACTCACAGCGGCCACATGTAAGAGTGGGGGTGCAAGTGATTCCTGCATTTGCTGCCGTGCGACGGCCACAGGTAAGAGTGGGGGGCGCTGCGCCCAAATCGCATGCCACCCAGGGTGGACCGACCCTCCCCCTTGCTATGCCACTGTAATTTCATAACTTTAACAAGTAATTGTGTGCTACCTTTACTTCAGTGTTTTTACATCTGTAGTCACTACATCATAGGCAAGTACATCAGGAGTCCTTATATTGAGGTTATCTTTTAAATAATAGGTGAACTGTACTTAACCTAAATATATGTATCACTATATAAATTATAACTGGTGAATTTTAAAGTATATATGTAGATATTTTCATTGAAAAAAACAAAGGTTACAGGGATGTTATAGTTAGGCTCAGTTTTCACACATACAAAACTGTAGAAATGTAACAGTTATAGTTACCTGAGCTAACTATAACTTACACCCCCATAATGCACTGCTTATGACCTCACATATTACATTACTCATGACATGGTCAGTGACATCACTGATGACATAATTGATGAAATCTTAAATGACATCACGAACGACATCACTGATAATATCGCCCAGTGATTCTGAGTTGGACCTGGATGTTAAACGTATATACTAAGGTATCACAAAGGTTAAATTAGTTTACTTTGTGTACTACTAATGAGTGATTATATTTTAAAGCATAGATATTGTGGATGTGTGAGTGGCTGTATGGGTGAGTGACTGAGTGGGTGAGTGCCTGTATAGGTGAGTAAGTGAGTGTGATAGAGGTTCTATGTGGCTGTCTCAGTGACATTTTAAGTGTCTGAGTATGTGTTGGTATCTGTATATGGAAGTGATTTGCTGTGTGAGTATCTGCAAGGGTGAGTGTCTGGTTGTGTGAGTGCCTGTATGAGTGAGTGGGTGTGTGTGATTTCATGACCCACCCGCCTAAAGCAACATTACAGGAGCTTCCCGTGAAATCAGGACATTGAGGTGGGCAAGGGCGTGTGAGAGGAACATGTTCTGTGCCTCTTGCAGTTCTCCTATGAGTGTGCAGCAAGAGGATATTTTATAATTGGTGCAACAAAAGGGACTTTATAATCATAAGCGCATTCAAATGAACAATGTGACAGTATTAATAAAGAGAACAAATTACGAGACATTTTACTGTTTGTGGGTCCTTTAAGATACATTTGAATATAATCCATTGTGGTAGTATGTGATATTGCATTATGGGAACTGTAGGACCTACATGTATCATGAAATCACAAGATTTGTTCTTTTAAAAAGTCACGCTGCTTGCAAGTAACAACTGCTTGTCTGTGATCAAGGCTCTGATAAAGCCTAAAACATGTCAGAAGGAGAAATGCGTGTGTGTACATATATATATACACTTAAAAAACCATAGGTTTCACACATGTTATAGTTAGCTGGACATTTCACTCGTAAAAAACCATTGAAATTCCCCCGTTATAGTTAGTTCAGATAACTATAACTCGCGCGCCCGCAATCCACTGCTCATGACGTCACATATTACATCACTCATGACATGGTCAGTGGCATCACTCATGACATCACTGATGACATCTTCCTTGTGATAGAGTGGCAGTCGCGCGAGTTATAGTTATCTGAACTAACTATAACGGGGGAATTTCAATGATTTTTTACGAGTGAAATGTCCAGCTAACTATAACATGTGTGAAACCTATGGTTTTTTAAGTGAATTTGCAAGGTTTTTTAAATGCTAATTCCTAGCTATAACGTGTGTGAAACCTATGGTTTTTTAAGTGAATTTGTAAGGTTTTTTAAATGCTAAGTTATGTATGTTTTATTATATTTTTTATATATTTATTTTACAATAAGCTACCTATGTATATAGTTATAGATTGACTGTATCCTGTAATATGGAATGGCTCGTTAAAATTTTTTTTTGTTTTAAGATTTTTCACCGTGCGCGCACAGTGCGTTTTTTTGAAAAAAAAAATGTTTTTTTTACCCTTCGGGGTCCTTCAGGGACCCCCTGACAAAGGCTATGGGGTCAGGAACTCTCTACCCTGCCCCCTTTTCACGTTCTCCACCTTTCTTTTTCACTGTCACACACAACACACACAAAATGGCGGCCGACACTTGCTGATTTCGACCGATTCGAATGTTGACTGACATGTAACCAACAATCAGAATTACGCTCGCGCACGTTATGGTGCGCGCTTATAGATATTTACGTACTTTTAACTGCAATTATCTCAGGAACTACTGAACAGATTGACACCATATATGCAAAAGGCACATGCCTGACCTGAGGACTACCTCTTTGCCAAATTTCAAGTAATTCTGTTGAGTCGTTCGGGCTGTACCTTCGACTAAAGGTCCTATGGGAAAATGCATGGGGAAAACGTGTTTTGGGACCCCCCTTTTTTCTCAGCCCCCGCTAGACGAATCACCCCGAGACTTTCAGGGTAGGAGCTGAGTGGAGCGCCCCATTCGTTTTGAAAATTTCGCGAGGATTCGTCGACCGGCGCCAAAGTTATTCAAAATAGAATTTTCAGATTTCCTATTGAAACTCGGTCCTAACTATAACTATCTACTGGCGACCGCCAGTAGATAATATATACATATTACCTACTGGCAGTCGCCAGTAGGTAGTTATAGTTAGGACCTATTTTCCATAGGAAATCCGTAACATTCTATTTGGAATAACGTTGGCGTCAATTGATGAATCTTCGCGTAATTTTCCAAACTTTTGGCCAGCTCCAGTCCGCTCCTATCCTGAAAATTTCACGGTGATTCGTCAAGCGGGGGCCGAGAAAAAAGGGGGTCCCAAAACGCGTTTTCCCCATAGGACCTGTTGACGCAGACTACAGCCCAAAGTGCTGAACGGAATTACACCAAATTTAGCGAAGAGATAGTCCTCAGTTCAGACTCGTGCCTTTTGCTTAAATGGTGTAAATCCGTTCAGTAGTTCCTGAGAAAATCCAAAGTAAAATCACATATATATCTGGGCGGAGCCTAACCACACATCTCATCGTGAGATCTGATTGGCTGTCAGCACTTCATCCAAGAAGTGTTGGCAGCCATCTTGGGACCAATATACACGATAGCACCTCATAAAAAAGCATTGCAGTTAATAGAAGGTTTTAAGACTTTAGTTACATTATAAATCATTAGTTGATGGTACCATACTCATTTTAGGAATTGTGGTGTGTTCTAAGGTGATTTTACCATGTGAAAATGCCTTCTGCAGGGATATCATGAATCATGTTTGAGAGAAACTATTTTCTCATGTTTTTCCCACAGGTGATCTATAAGCTAAACTGAGAGCATATTTTCTGTAAATTCACATTATCTTTCTCAGTCATGTGAGAATGAAGTCTGACATTCTCAGTAAAACATGTACATCCAACAAGGGCAGAGACTGTCAGTTGATTCCTTTGTGTTCTACTGCAGCTTCCCAGAGTGTTCTAAAGAACAACTAGAGCGCTAACAGTCCTACTTATGACAAACATATGGCACACCTGAAGCCATCTTGGTTGGAATAAAGTGGTAACTCTTAAAACATTTAATTTAAAAAGGAACAAAATGAGGGGGTTCATTTTGCCATAGAAAGTATGATTAGTGCTGCAGAAAGAAAAATTAGGGCACATTTTGAGTGACTTCTCAAATCCTCTTCTATTTCATTAAAAAATTCTGACTGAAACATGCACTTTCAATACCAGCAGCAGACTTCCCTGGTGAGCAGTAGCTTTACTACAGTGATCTAATAAGCAACTAGAGTGCTAACATTCTGAATTTATGGTAAATGTTTGACACATCTGAATGCCTTCTTGATGGAACCAAAGTAAAAAACTGAAAGTATTTCCTACTGAGGAGACTGCAGTAAATGAGGAAATTAGGAAACTTCATAACAAATAAATCTCCCAAGATGGCCACCAGAGACAAAAGAGCCCAAATGTAGCCCAAATATCACCCAGATGTAGCCCAAGTATAGCCCAATGACAGAATGTCCCAGAGTGTTCTAACGAACAACTAGAGCGCTAACAGTCTTACTTATGACAAAAGTATGGCACACCTGAAGCCATCTTGATTGGAATAAAGTGGTAACACTTAAAACATTTAATTTACAAAGGAACAAAATGGGGGGGTTCATTTTGCCATAGAAATTATGATTAGTTCTGCAGAAAGAAAAATTAGGGCACATTTTGACTTCTCAAATCCTCTTCTATTTCATAAAACATTTCTGACATGCAGACTGAAACATGCACTTTGAATACCAGCAGCAGACTTACCTGGTGAGCAGCAGTTTTACTACAGTGATCTAATGAGCAACTAGAGTGCTAACATTCAGAATTTATGGCAAATGTGTGACACATCTGAATGCCTTCTTGATGGAACCAAAATAAAGAACTGAAAGTATTCCCACTGAGGAGACTGCAATAAATGAGGAAATTTGGAAACTTCATAACAAATTAATCTCCCAAGATGGCCACCAGAGACAAAAGAGCCCAAATGTAGCCCAAATATCACCCAGATGTAGCCCAAGTATAGCCCAATGACAGAATGTCCCAGAGTGTTCTTAAGAACAACTAGAGCGCTTATTGTCTTACTTATGACAAAAGTATGGCACACCTGAAGTCATCTTGATTGGAATAAACAGGTAGCACTTAAAACATTTAATTTAAAAAGGAACACAGTGAGGGGGTTCATTTTGCCATAGAAATTATGATTAGTGCTGAAGAAAGAAAAATTAGGGCACATTTTGAGTGACTTCTCAAATCCTCTTCTATTTCATTAAAAAATTCTGATATGCAGACTGAAACATGCACTTTTAATACCAGCAGCAGACTTCCGTGGTGAGCAGTAGCTTTACTACAGTGATCTAATGAGCAACTAGAGTGCTAACATTCAGAATTTATGGCAAATGTGTGACATATCTGAATACCTTCTTGATGGAATCAAAGTAAAAAACTGAAAGCATTTCCTACTGAGGAGACTGCAGTAAATGAGGAAATTAAGAAACTTCATAACAAATAAATCTCCCAAGATTGCCACCAGAGACAAAAGAGCCCAAATGCAGCACAAATATCACCCAAATGTAGCCCACATGTAGCCCAATGACAGAAGTGTGCAAAACACTTATTTTTTGTGTATTTGCAGTTTTATATAGTGCAGACATGTCAGGTATTGGAGTGCTTTACATGAGCATTGGTTACATCACACAAGATCAAATTCATTTTGGTTGTAGACATGGGGAGATTAAGTGATTTGACCAGAATCACATAATTTTGAGCTGAAGCAGAAACTCCAACCTGGTTCCCCAGTTGCAAATTCTGCAGCTCTGGAAGTAACACCACATCCTCTCCCCTAGGTGCAACATTTAATCAAGTGGTCAACTTGATAAAAAAACAGAAAGATTACAAATAATTTAAAAGTTCTTTGTCGCTATTCGAAAACTCAGAAAATATGTCCTCATTTTAGTTTTTTAGAGCACTAACCATAATTTTGATGCAAATAAGACCCTCTCTTTTATGTAATTTCTAAAGGAAATACTCTAGGTATTACAGTTTTGATTACATCAAGATGACGTCAGGCGTTCCACAGTTTTGTAATAAATATAGAATGTTAGCAATCTAGTTGTTCATTGGGATACTGTTGAGAGGCAGAGGCCAGCGGCACGGACTCTGAAAATTGAAGGCAGGTAGGAGAGTGCAGATGTCAAAATTTGACCACACTGGGCAGGCAGGAAGGGCAGTGGCAGCACAACAGACTATGGAGGGCAGTGGAAAGGGGGGCAGGGGCAACAAACCAACAATACAGGACTGGCAAGAGAGGCTGTGGCAATATAATAGACCATTGTGGGCAGAAGGAAGAGGCAGTGGTAGTACAACCATACATGGCAACAGACCCGTTTCAGTCAGGAAACGTCCAATGTTTTTAAGCTCAAATGGGCTTTATTTGATCTGTCTCCTGTCTACAATCTCCTCTTTTTCAATGTAACTCAAATGGGAAAATCAATACCCCAATTTTTTTCAAAATCTCCCTCTTACCAAGTTCAAAATGTTCGCAAGTATGGTACATTCGATCATGGTAGGTGTTAGAATCCGGGTTCTCTGGTTGGCACAGGTAGGTACTTGTGACAAGCAGAGAAACTTTCCTCTAGTCAGGGTAAGGGGTTACACTCCTAAAACAACCCCTGCTCACTCTCTAGGTAGCTTGGCGCAAGCAGACAAGGCTTATCTCAGAGCGTTATGGGTTAAGCATTTGTGAACACATACAGTAACCAAGTGACAACACTACAAATGGACACCACACAGGTTTTTATATTAAAAATAAGGATTCTTTATATAGAGTTACCACAAGACCATTAAACGACAAAAATACACAATACTGTTACTTTAGATGGTAGAAGTTTGCTTAGTTCTCTTAAGTTCTTAAATGCGACACTTTAAGTCAAAGTACTTTAGATGCGACACGCAGGGCAACAAAAGTGTTGAACGATGCTGATGCGATGAAGTTTTTGGTGCAAAGAAATAAAGACGTGAAGATCTTCCAGATGCGTTACGCTTCTCCGATGTTGCGAGAAGACTCGACTCGATGCGTCAGCTACAGAGGCGTCACCCCTTTACGCGATGCGATGACAGTGGCCTTGGCAGCGGCACTCTTCTCTGACGTTTGCGAAACGCTTCCGCTCGATGCGATGCTGCAGCGGCGTCACCCCTTTACGCGATGCGACGACAGCAACTCCGACGGCGGCACGCTTCTCCGTGGATGCGAGGCGCTTTTCTTGATGCTGTGCAATGCGACAACTACGATGGCTGCGATGGCGACACACTTCTTCCTCGATGCAAGACTCTTCTCTTGATGCGGTGCAATGCGTCAGCTACGATGGCTGCGATGGTGACACACTTCTTCGGCGTTGCGAGATACTTCCGGAATGATGCGAGACGCTTCCGCTCGATGCGATGCTGCAGCGGCGACACCCTTTGCGAGATGCAACGACAACAGCTCCGACGGCGGCACGCTTCTCCTTCTCGAGTCGCGCTTCCAGCTCCTTGCGACACGCAGTCCCTCAGAAGGCCCAACAACAGCAGCAGGCACTTCCAAAAGACTCTGGGGAGCTGGGGGTGAAGTCCACTGGTCCTGGGACTTCATTCAGGGGGCAAGCTCAGGCAGAGGTTCTTCTTGTCAAGCAGGATCTAATTTCTTGGGAGCAGGGTCCCAATACTTATACCCCTAATTCCTTTGTTCCTCTAGGGTAGAGGGGCCTTTGCCCAGTCCAAACCAGTTCTTGAGCACTTTGTTGACATGACTCTGCCTTTCTATTCAGGGGGCAGGGCAGAGACATCAGCCGCTCCACAGGAGGTGGAGCCAGCATTGTGGTGGCAGAGCACAGCCCTATTCAGAGTCCAGGTGCACTCCACCTACCCATCTGGATGTCAATCTCTCTATTCACCACCAGGCTACCTAGCCCTGCCCCTCTGGGTTTCCCCAGCCCTGTCACTCACACAAACCAGACAGGCAGATACACATCATAGCAGAGGCGGGCTGAAATGATTAGGCAAGCAAATACCAACTTTCTAAAAGTGGTATTTGCAAACACAGAATATTAAAATAAACTTTACTAAAAGATGTATTTTATTATTCTGAGTGCAGGCATACTAAACTCGATTTTCTACCATGTTCCCTGGGTCTGTTAGGATCATAGGATGTAACAATTCTAACAGCCCATTCTGGCCTATGGGAGCAGGTAGCCTTACAATAGTGAAAAACGAAAACGGCTGTAATTCACTATTAGGACATGCCACACACATCAGGGCTTGTCCTACCTTATGCTTACAATGCACCCTGCCCTTGGGCCTACCATAGGGGTGACTAATATGAAGTTAAGGGTAGGTTTAGGGACTGGGAAGTGGGTGCACCTGCCCAGTCAGCATGACAGTACCAGACTGCACGCAGGTTCTGCAATGGCAGACCTTAGACACATTTTACTAGGCCGCTTCTGTGGGTGGCACAACCAGTGCTGCAAGCCCACCAGCAGCATTTGTATTTACAAGCCCTGGGCACTCCTGGTGCACTTTACTGGGGTCTGACAGTAAACCAAATAAGCCAATCATGGAATCCAACCAACATATACATTTTAAATAGGGAGAGCATATGCACTTTAGCACTGATCAGCAGTGGTAAAGTGCCCAGAGTAATAGAACAGCCAACAAAAGGTCAGAAAAAATACAGGAGGAAGGTAAAAATTTCAGAGATTACCCTGCAAAAAGGGCCAAGTCCAACACGACCCCCTTCCAGCCAAAACGCAGGGTAGCCCAATCACCACCGTGATGGGCTTCCCTGCTTCGGGCGATAGCACAAGGACCTGGCCCGCAACTGCAGGGGCAGACTCCAGTTCTACGCCAACCTGAACCTATTGGAATCCCTATACTCTCAGGGCCCACCAAGCCAATCCATGGGGAACCCTTCTCCTCACCTGTGGACACCTCCTGTGCAGCACCTACCCTTAACTGGCTCACAGGTGTGTCCCAACAGACAGACAGCAAAATGTTACAGTGGCCACTGACAGTAGTCAGGGATGAGACCCAGGCCGTATGCCTCTCAGGGCTCTCAAACCTCTGTGGCGCCAGGGAGCGGGGGGCAGTAGCCCCAGGTGCTTGGCAACCTTTGTCCATTCTCCCTCCTGTCAGGTCAGGTATGACATCCTGGCACTGGCACACCAGCCCCAGGCCCGTACCCGGCGGCTGGACCAAAGACTGGGGTGGCCTCTCCCACACCCGGTCCTGCTCCTTGGGGCTCTGTACCCTCCCACTTGGAGTGGAACCCCCTTCCAGAATTGCCAGGGCACCTGTGGCAGGTGTCCTGCGCAATTCGCCCACCAGTTCAGGGGCTCTATCCTGCAACTGGGCGTTCAGGTCAGGGGGGACACCCTGAACCTGGCCCTTCAACCTAGGGTCTAAACCCTTCAGTTGAGCGGGGTCAGAGGCGAGGACGCCCTCCCTCTGCACCCCCTTCCAGATGGCTGTACCCACCCACCTGAAGTGGTACACAAAGAAGCAACATGGGTCAGGACACTGATTACAGATGCCCCTCCCTCCAGGTCAGACAACACCTGAACCTAGCTCTCCAACATAGGGTCTAAACCCTCAGGCTGCACCGGGGTCAGAGGCGAGGACTCCCTCCCTCTGCACCCCCTTCCAGAGTACTGCACACTCCCAACTGGAGTGGTACCCCTAGAAGCAACATGGGTCAGGACACTGATTACAGATGCCCCTCCCTCCAGGTCAGACAACACCTGAACCTGGCTCTCCAACCTAGGGTCTAAACCCTCAGGCTGCACCGGGGTCAGAGGCGAGGACTCCCTCCCTTTGCACCCCCTTCCAGAGTACTGCACACTCCCAACTGGAGTGGTACCCCTAGAAGCAACATGGGTCAGGACACTGATTACAGTTGTCCCACCCCCCAGGTGAGACAACACATGAAGCTGACTTCCCAACCCTGGGACCAACCTATGCGGTTGAACGCTTGCCTGGCGCACCAGGACTTCCCGGGGAGCACGCATGCCCCCCCTGAGGGTGACACATAACTCCTGTGTCGTGTGACAGTCTGCCTGGTGCAGATCTCCCAACCCCTGTCCATCTGACAGTGCGCGAAGATCCCCCAGGACAGAAGTGGTGTCACCCTGGTCATTCACTGGTGACGCAGCCCTTCTGGCTGGCCCCTGACCCACTGGTTCTTCCACTGGGGGCTCCTTCCCCCTCTCACCCCTCACTCTGGACTTCTGCACCCTCCCAACTGGAGCGGTACTGCCAGATACCAGAACTGATGGAGGCCTGCTTACAGACACTCCCCGTTCACCAGACACTAGGGGATCCCGCACAACGGGCAGCCCCTCAGGACAGACTAGGCTCCCCACCTGGTGTTCCCTTAAAGAACCATCCAGGCTCTGAGACTGAGGTTGGGCACTACCGGGACATAACCCATTCTCACTCCTTCCCCTTAAAGACAGGATGTGAGGCCCTACACCCCTCTCACTACTACAGGACCTAGTCGGGCTACTCTGAGCCACTTCCACCACGCTGGGTTTGAAGATACCTGAACCACTCCTCTGGGGATCACTCCCCAATGCCTTTCCAGACCCTCTGGACTCCACCAAAAGGTCTGCCTCCAATGTGAGCTCCCTGTGGTCAGAGAACTCACTCTCCCACAGGTGTTGGCATAGCTCTGGAAAACAGGAACTTACAATATGCTCTCCCACAATTGGATCACACAGCCCCCTAGCAGGGTTAACCAAACTATCCTTCACCTCACCATCCAGTGCCTCACACACGTACTGCACACCCCTCTCCTGAGACTGGCAAGACAGTATCTGACTGTCTCTGTCACACAACCCACACTCTTCTGGGTGGTCTTCACACTCACATACCAGGACTTCAATTTTGAGGGAACTCCTCTCCCTGCACCTCTCATCTAGAGTCAGTAGAGTGTCCCTCCCACTACTAGGACCACAAACCCCTGTGCCAGTTACCCTATCCCTCTCAGGGACACTGTGCACTACTGGAGCTACCTCATGTCCTTGAACCTCCTGGTGTATGTTAACCCCCGCCTTCAAGTCAGGTGCCATGTCTCTGGGTGTGTGTACTATTCTCTCTGCACTAGAAAACTCAATATGGCTGCCACCATCTGAGCTGGATTCCTCCTCCCACTCAGCAAAGCTCAATCTCTGAGCTACACACATTTCTTGTTGCTGGGCTGAGACACTCATGGTCTCAAGCCTCTCGATCTCTAAGTCAAGATTCCTCATGATCAACTCATGCTCCATTTCCATTTTTCTCTCTTCCATTTCCAGCCTTTTTTGTTCCATTGCCAGTTGTCCATTTAGTTTCGCCATCTCTATCTCATGAGCTCTGGTTTCCTTCCTGTCTGCCAACTCCTCTGGAGATAAACTTTTACTAGAAACACTGCTACCTGCAGGGGAAGAGGTTCTCCTTCCTCTTGGACCCACTGGCCCATCCAGCTGCTCCTCTGCATTATTATCATCAGTGGCATTCCTTGCTTCTACCCAGGCCCTCAGCGCCTTGTCGAACTCTGCCTTGTTTCTACATCCAGTAGTGCAAACATTACATTTCTTGCAAAAGAATTTCAGCTGTGATAACCTGTAGCTTTCCAGTTTCTCTTCTTCCCATTCAAATTCAGTATTAACAGAGACTATGGATGCTGCTTTCTCCACCATGGTTAAGCTTGGCAGTGCTCAAAAATAGACAGTCCCAAAAGAAATCTACCAACAAGTATTGGTTGAGTTTAAGGTCTGCACTCACTAAGTAGTGTTCACCAATTACTGTACATGAGTCACAAATGCAAGTCCAGAATCCCACCGCTGCCACCAATGTTAGAATCCGGGTTCTCTGGTTGGCACAGGTAGGTACTTGTGACAAGCAGGGAACCTTTCCTCTAGTCAGGGTAAGGGGTTACACTACTAAAACAACCCCTGCTCACCCTCTAGGTAGCTTGGCGCGAGCAGACAAGGCTTATCTCAGAGCGTTATGGGTTAAGCATTTGTGAACACATACAGTAACCAAGTGACAACACTACAAATGGACACCACACAGGTTTTTATATTAAAATAAGGATTCTTTATATAGAGTTACCACAAGACCATTAAACGACAAAAATACACAATACTGTTACTTTAGATGGTAGAAGTTTGCTTAGTTCTCTTAAGTTCTTAAATGCGACACTTTAAGACAATGTACCTTAGATGCGACACGCAGGGCAACGGAAGTGTTGCAAAGATGCTGATGCGATGAAGTTTTTGGTGCAAAGAAATAAAGACATGAAGATCTTCCAGATGCGTTACGCTTCTCCGATGTTGCGAGAAGACTCGACTCGATGCGTCAGCTACAGCGGCGTCACCCCTTTACGCGATGCAACGACAGTGGCCTTGGCAGCGGCACTCTTCTCCGACATTTGCGAGACGCTTCCGCTCGATGCGATGCTGCAGCGTCGTCACCCCTTTACACGATGCAACGACAGCAACTCCGACGGCGGCACGCTTCTCCGTGGATGCGAGGGGCTTTTCTTGATGCGGTGCAATGCGACAACTACGATGGCTGCGATGGCGACACGCTTCTTCCTCGATGCGAGACTCTTCTCTTGATGCGGTGCAATGCGTCAGCTACGATGGCTGCGATGGCGACACACTTCTTCGGCGTTGCGAGATACTTCCGGAATGATGCGAGACGCTTCCGCTCGATGCGATGCTGCAGCGGCGACACCCTTTGCGAGATGCGACGACAACAGCTCCGACGGCGGCACGCTTCTCCTTCTCGAGTCGCGCTTCCAGCTCCTTGCGACACGCAGTCCCTCAGAAGGCCCAACAACAGCAGCAGGCACTTCCAAAAGACTCTGGGGAGCTGGGGGTGAAGTCCACTGGTCCTGGGACTTCGTTCAGGGGGCAAGCTCAGCACAAGCCCTTGGAGATCTTTTAAGCACAAGTTGAAATAAAGTCTTTGTAGTCTTTTCTCCTCTCCTTTCAGCAGCAAGGCAACCACTGCAGGCCAATCCCCCAGGTCAGGGACAGTACTCCTCCTTACAGCTTTCCCAGTTCCTTCTCCTCAGGCAGAGGTTCTTCTTGTCAAGCAGGATCTAATTTCTTGGGAGCAGGGTCCCAATACTTATACCCCTAATTCCTTTGTTCCTCTGGGGCAGAGGGGCATTTGCCCAGTCCAAACCAGTTCCTGAGCACTTTGTTGACATGACTCTGCCTTTCTATTCAGGGTGTATGGCAGAGACATCAGCCGCTCCACAGGAGGTGGAGCCAGCATTGTGGTGGCAGAGCACAACCCTATTCAGAGTCCAGGTGCACTCCTCCCACCCATCTGGATGTCAATCTCTCTATTCACCACCAGGCTACCTAGCCCTGCCCCTCTGGGTTTCCCCAGCCCTGTCACTCACACAACCCAGACAGGCAGATACACATCATAGCAGAGGCGGGCTGAAATGGTTAGGCAAGCAAATACCAACTTTCTAAAAGTGGTATTTGCAAACACAGAATATTAAAATAAACTTTACTAAAAGATGTATTTTATTATTCTGAGGGCAGGCATACTAAACTCGATTTTCTACCATGTTCCCTGGGTCTGTTAGGATCATAGGATGTAACAATTCTAACAGCCCATTCTGGCCTTTGGGAGCAGGTAGCCTTACAATGGTGAAAAACGAAAACGGCTGTAATTCACTATTAGGACATGCCACACACATCAGGGCTTGTCCTACCTTATGCTTACAATGCACCCTGCCCTTGGGCCTACCATAGGGGTGACTAATATGAAGTTAAGGGAAGGTTTAGGGACTGGGAAGTGGGTGCACTTGCCCAATCAGCATGACAGTACCAGACTGCACACAGGTTCTGCAATGGCAGACCTTAGACACATTTTACTAGGCCACTTCTGTGGGTGGCACAACCAGTGCTGCAAGCCCACCGGCAGCATTTGTATTTACAAGCCCTGGGCACTCCTGGTGCACTTTACTGGGGTCTGACAGTAAACCAAATAAGCCAATCATGGAATCCAACCAACATATACATTTTAAATAGGGAGAGCATATGCACTTTAGCACTGATCAGCAGTGGTAAAGTGCCCAGAGTCATAGAACAGCCAACAACAGGTCAGAAAAAATACAGGAGGAAGGTAAAAATGTCAGGGATGACCCTGCAAAAAGGGCCAAGTAAAACAGTAGGCAGGAGGAATTGGGGTAGGGACATGGACTTGGATAACAGAGGACAGGAGGGACATGGATAGGTGCACCAAACTGACCCTACAGGGCAGGCATCAGGGTTTGCAGCAGCACAATACACCACACAGCGCATGCGGGACGGGAGTGCAGCACAACACTCCATAGAAATCAATAGGACCATGCACATGGACAACAGAGAACAGAGGGGAAAGAGGCAATGGTAGCTAGCTGACCATAATGGACAGACAGGAGAGAAAGCTGCAGCATAACAGACCATAAAGGGCAGGAGGGACGGATCAGGGGCATTACAATGGAACAGACAAGCCAGGAGGGAGGGAATAGGGGTCTGCACATGGAAACAGAGGGCAAGGGGGCAGGGCAGGAGCAGCAAGAGGACCATGGAGGTCAGGCAGGATGGGCACTAGAAACAAGACACACCATGGAGAGCAACCATGAGACTATGATGGCATTCACACAGACCATGGAGGGAAGGTGGGAGGGGGTCAGGGGCAGCTAGCTGACCACACAGGGAAGGTGGGAGGGGCCATGGCAGCACAGAAGACCATGCATGGCAAGCGGGAGGGTTAGTGGCAGCACAATGGCTATGATGGGCAAGAAGGAGGGTGCAGGGGCATGCACAAAGGACCATGAAGGATAGAAGGGAGGGTCAGGACCTGGGCACAGACAAGAGAGTTCAGGGGAAGGGGCCTCACAACAGACCGCGCGGGGCAGGCAGGAGGAGCAGTTGCAGCACAACAGACCAGGGAGGGCAGAAGGGTGTGGCAGTAAAATGGACCATGGAGGACAGGAGGAAGGGGCTAGGGGCATGGCATGTGGACAGGCAGGGTGGAGGTGGCAGCGACAGGTTACAGTCATCTGACAATGCTAGGCAGGTGGGAGGGGAGTGGCAGCTCAACAGAACACTCAGAGTAGATAGGAGTGGCAGGTGCATGGAACATGGTGGGCAAAAAGGATGGAGCAGGGGCATGCACAAAGACATCGGAGGGCAGGGGGGAGGAGAATAGGGGCAGCAAGCTAAGCACAGAGGCTAAGCAGGAGGTCAATGATGGGCCATAGAATTGGGCAATGGAGGGCAGGAGGAGTGGACTGGTACATCATGCTAAATGGAGGGCAGTGGCAGCACATCAGACCATGCATGGCAGGAGGGAGGAGGCTAGTCCATGGATTCAGACAACAGAGGATAGGGAGGAGGTGGATGGGGCAGCAAGCTAACTGTTCAGAGAAGGTGGGTATTAGGAACTTTATTGTTTTTAAAATGTGTGTCTGTGCGAACTACTTAAAATATGAACAAGTATGCAGCATAATCTCACTTTTATTCAGGAAGAAGAGGACGTTTGTGACTGTGATCCGGGCTCACTTGGCAGAAACACCCCCTGACCCTCCACCCCATCGCAAAATGCAATGCCCGTGAAAAGGGTAGGTGGACGCAGTGTTATATAGAACATAGTCCTGAGAGCACGATTGAAAATGAAAACTAGATATAGTATATGGTATAAACTATGCACCAAAAAGTGTGATATAAGATGAACCGGGGTGTGAAATATAATATGCAATACATTGTGCGCAATGACAGATTCATTGGAGAGCGCGAGATAGCACAGGCACTGCGTGCTCTGCGATATGCGCCTTGAAGTGTAATATGCACAGGGCAGTGTTGTGTAACCTAACTAGTCTCTAAAGTTGTAATATAAAATATGTGCTGGGGAGTGTAACGTTGCATATGCACTGTGACAAAGAGATGGATCCCAGATTGTAATATGTATGGCATAGCGCTGTGCGTTATAACATAGGCATCGAGGAAGGCACGTTAGATGGGGCAATATAACCCATGCGAAGGCAAGTGAGGCATGACATATTCACGGGGTGGTGTTACAGTGCACATGGGCTAGAGAGTGTCATAGCATACGTACTAGCTGGTGGAATACAACACAGAGGTGTGAGGCACTCGGCGGGCACCGGAGGGTGTAACACAGCATTGGGCTCAGCCAGGAGCACGCTGTGACTCTCAATTGAGGTTCGTCTCATTTCAAGAGAGTAAAATAAAAAGTATTACACATCCGGCGGTGGATGTGTGTTTTATTAACCGTGAGGGGGGTTTCTTGCATAGTTTGGTCGAATTTTTGTCGAATCCCCTTTGAATGGCTTGGTGTGCGTGTATATTAAATGTGCCCGTCAATAGCTACCCATGTTTGTATAAATAAACGACAAGGGTGTCTACTTGGAGAGTACCCACCGGCGGGGGCGCCGGGATTAGGCACGGTAGGGCATCAGACACGTCAGAGCTTCACTAGCGGTGTAAATACATTCCATGTGGATTCATTCTATGCATAGTCGCCTTTTAATGAATATCACGCAAATCGTCATGGTGATAGGTATATACGGTTTGTCCAGCATGTCCTAGGTGTTTCTATAAATATATATATTTTTTAAAATAATAAAAAACAAAGGCCGGCCCTGGGGGATGGGGTCCCTGGGGCCATAAGTGGCCTGAGGAGTGGGGCAACGCAGCCCCCTCCTAAAGAATAAAAAAAAAAAGGCCATGACCCGGGGGTTGGGGTCCCTGGGGCCGATTAAGGCCTTGGGAGGGCCAAATTAATTTTTTTCAACAAAAAAATTAGGGTGCAGGCCCTGGGGGATGGGGTCCCCAGGGCCAGTAAATTAGAAAAAGAAGGGGGGCCACACAGCCCTCCTTCTGACAAAAATAAAATAAATAAAAGACCGGCATCGCGCCGGAGGCCATGCCCCCTCCTTGCAGCACTCTGAAAACGCGCCCCCTGGCCAGTTGTAAATTGGGGAATTAATTCCCCTTCAATACTGAGGGTCCCTGAGGGCCAACTAGCCCAACAGGTATCTCCAGTATGCGCCAGGGAGCTGCGTTGCAGACAGGTGTTCTGAGGCCATGCCCCTTTTTACACCTCTATGCAACGCAGCTCTGTGGCGCTTATTGGAGGTACCTAGTGGGCTAGTTTGACCCTAGGGACCCTTAGGATTCAAGGGGACTTAATCTCTCAACTTAGAACGGCCAAAGGGCGCGTTTACACAGTGGTGAAGGGAGGGGACGGGGCCTGATGTGACGTGTGAAAACACACCCTGGGTCCCTTTCAATCCTGAGGGACCCTGGGGGCCAACTAGCCCACCAGGTGCCTCCAGTAAGCGCCACTGCTCTGCATTGCAGAGAGGTGGTGCAGGCCGTTCCACTTTTTACACCTCTCTGCAATGGCGCTTACTGGACGTACCTAGTGGGCTATTTTGCCCCTAGGGATCCTCAGGATTCAAGGGGACTTAATCTCCCAACTTAAAAAACGGCCAAAGGGCGTGTTTACACAGTAGGGAAGGGAGGGGACGGGGCCTGTGGTGACGTGTGCAAACACACCCGATGGCGCGTTTTAAGTTGGGGAAATAATTCCCCTTCAATCCTGAGGGCCCCTGGGGGCTAACTAGCCCACCAGGTGCTTCCAGTAAGTGCCACTGAGCTGCGTTGCAGAGAGGTGGTCCTGGCCGTTCCACTTTTTTCACCTCTCTGCAACGCAGCTCTGTGGCGCTTACTGGAGGTACCTAGTGGGCTAGTTGGACCCTAGGGACCCTCAGGATTCAAATGAACTTAATCTCCCAACTAAAAACGGCCACATGGCGTGTTTACACAGTGGTGAAGGGAGGGGACGGGGCCTGAGTTAACGTGTGCAAACAAGCCCTGTGGCGCGTTTTAAGTTGGGGAAATAATTCCCCTTCAATCCTGAGGGACCCTGGGGGCCAACTAGCCCACCAGGTGCTTCCAGTAAGCGCCACTGCGCTGCGTTGCAGAGAGGTGGTCTAGGCCATGCCCCTTTTTACATCTCTCTACAATGCAGCTCTGTGGCTCTGTGGCGCTTACTGGAGGTACCTAGTGGTCTAGTTGGACCCTAGGGACCCTCAGGATTCAAGGGGACTTAATCTCCCAACTTAAAACGGCCACAGGGCGTGTTTACACAGTGGGGAAGGGAGGGGATGGGGCCTAAAGTGACGTGTGCAAACACGCCCTATGGCGCGTTTTAAGAGGTAGTTTTAATCCCCTGCCCTATTATATACTAGGGGCTTATGTAGGTGTTTTCACTGTATTCTGAGTGTCTTTTAACATAGCACTGGCTCTAGGACTGGTTAGTCAAACTCAGTTACCACCAGTATCCAGTATGAAAAAGTAGAGGGTACAGAATGATTTTGCAACAAGGCTTCTTTCTGCTCTGCTGTTTGTTCTTTCTGCACGTTATCCTTCTTCCTGCACTTTTCTTCGTCTTTGATGACTTCTGTTGCTTCATTCTGCATTTCTTTTTTTTCATTCTGTGCGTTTTTTCTTCTTTCTTCACATGTCCTATCTCTGTAGGCATAGTTAGAAATTAGCATTTAAAAAACCTTTGAAATTCACTGAAAAAACCATAGTTTTCAGGCATGTTATAGTTAGGAATTAGCATTTAAAAAACCTTAGAAATTCACTGAAAAAACCATAGGTTTCAGGGGCGTTATAGTTAGCTGGACTTTTCACTCGTACAAAACCATTGAAATTCCCCCGTTATAGTTAGTTCAGCTAACTATAACTCACACGCCCGCAATGCACTGTTGATGACATCACATATTACATCACTCATGACATGGTCAGTGACATCACTCATGACATCACTGATGACATCTCAAATGACATCACTGATGACATCATCCTTGTGATAGAGTGGCAGACCTCCTCTCCCCCTAATATAACCTTTGATACACTCATTCAAAAATAGAAACTAAAATTTTCAAAACAATGGACATACCAATATCAGTTACAACAACCTATTCAGTAATTCGAAGATCCACATACACACCCACTCATTCACCAACAGTCCTATACAGTCACTCATACATGTACTCACTCATCATATGTACTCATACACCTATACATCCTGTTACACAACGCCACTCATCCCTAGAGTTACTTACACACATAGTCACTCATGCTAATAAAGAATCAAACATCCATTTACTTGCATATACAGTTATACACACACCACCACACTTACTTCTACAGAAACTTACACATACTTAGTCTTTTAAACAATCACTTATAGAAACACATACTCATTCATACAGGAACTCTTTCAATCTCTCACTCTCACATATACTCACTTATATTCACCAATATATCCTTGCTTCCATGAAGCAAAGCAGGAGTCTGCAATGACAGGGCGGAAGCATTGCTCCCGCCCTGCCATTTCAAACTGCAATGTCCCAGGGGTGGGCACCCTGGGACATTGCTGGAGCCAGCCCTAGGGGTGGGGGTCCCCAGAGCCATCTAGGGCTCCAAGAGGAGGGCCACATGGCCCCCCTCCCAACAAGTTTAAAGCCCCAGGGAGGTGGTGGTCTCTGGGGCCAGGGGTGCGCAACGGACCCCCATATTTAAATGAAGTGTGCCCCGGGAGTTGGTGGTCCCTGGGGCAGTGTAGGGGGGCTCAAGAAAGTAGCCCCAGGGAGGTGGCGGCCCCAGGGCAGCGTGGGGGAAAAGAGGCCCCCACACATTTTAATACGAAAGCCCTAGTGATGGAGACCGTGTTTGTTTTTCTTTCAATTTTCTGCCGGATTCGCGCACCCAACGCGACTCCGGCTGAAAACTTAAACAATGCTTTTTTGGCCCTGTGGGTTCCTGTGGGACTACCTGACTAGGCCTAGGGGGTCAGTATGTTATTACACTGCCTTCTTTTCTTGTTTTGTAATGTTTTTCTCACCTTTTTGCTTGTGACTCGGTACCGAGTCTCAAGGTGGCTGCCAACCCTTCCTGGTTTTAAGTGATGGCAGCCAATCAGAAACAAGCTTGTGATCAGGAGGGTTCCGCCAATCAGATCTCGCAATTCTTAAATATCGATATCTGTAAAAGTTTACATTTCTCAAAATCTACTGAACGGATTCATACCATTTAAAGAAAAGCGTGCTTTCTATACCAAAAGCTACATTTTTTGCCAAATTTGGTGTAATTCCATTCAGCAGTTCGGGCTGAAGCCGTGTTTAAAGTTTCCTATGGAAATTAACATAGAGGAAAAACTTTGAGACCCCCTTTTTTATTGGTCCCTGCTTGACGAATCACCCCGAAACTTTCAAGACAGGAGCTGACCTGAGCAGGCCATTAGTTTTGACTATTTCGCGAAGATTCGTCAACTGGTGCCAAAGATATTGGCAAAAGGAAAAACTATTTTTAAATAGAATCAAGTTCTAACTATAACTACCTACTGGCGACATATATGTGTGTACATACACATATATCTATATATATATTCACGGGAAAAAAACACAGGTTTCAGGGAAGTTATAGTTAGGCGGACATTTCACTCGTACAAAACCAGAGAAATTCAGCCATTGTAGTTAGTTGAGCTAATTATAACTCATGCTCCCGAAATGCACTGCTGATGATGTCACATATGACAGCACTCATGACATGGTCAGTGACATCACTGATGACATCACTGATGACATCTCAAATGACATCACTGATGGCATCATCCAGTGAGTGTGACTGTTTCTAAAAAGTTTAAGAAATATATATCTATGTATACGCCAAGGTGTATTGAAGAATGAATGGGTCTATGAGTGTCTGAATGGATGATTTAGTGGGTGTGTGACTGACTGTATAAGTGAGTGATTAAACATGTCTTAGTGAATGCATGGGTGAATGACTAATCTGTGTGAATATCTGTATCAGTCTGTCAGTTGGTGTGTAGGTGGCTGCATGGGTTGGTGAGTAGCTACAAGAGTGTCTATATGATTTAATGATTGGTTGTCTGAGTACCTGTATGTGTGCCTGAGTGTCTGTGTGACGGGTGTGACTCCCTGCATGGATGTGTTTTGGATGATTTACTGGGTTTATGGGTTCATGAGTGCATCTGTGAGGGGCTGTATGGGTGAGTGAGTGTACGTGTGGCTGTGTTGGTGAGTGAATGGATATCTCAGTGGTATATGTGTGAGTAACTATATATGTGAAAGGCAGTATATGTGTGTGTTGGTGTATATAAGTGACTATATGTGAGATTGGGTGATTGTGAGAGTGGCTGTATGGATGAGTGTGTACTTGTGTCAGTGATTGTAGAAAAGAGTAAGTGTGTGTTAGTATCTGACTAAGTGAGGTGGTGTGTGCATAGCTGTATAGGTGAGTAAATGGCAGGGTGATTGGTTCTTTGGGTGACTGACTAGGTGTGTGAGTAACTCTATGGGTGAGTGGCAGTGTGTGAGTGTCTGTATGAGTGCATATATCAATGCCTGTATTGATGAGTAACTGTGTGTATGAGTGACTGTATGGGTGATTGAATGGATGTGTGTGTAGACCTATGAATCAGTGAGTTTGGATGTACTAACTGGTATTGGTGTGTCCAGGTTTCGAGAATGGTAGTCTGTATTTTAGAGTGGGTGTATGAAAGGTTATATTAGGGTGTGAGGAGGTGCATCAGATGTTAAGTGGATGATGTCATCAGTGATGTCATCAGTGATGTCATTCACCATGTCATGAGTGATGCAATATGTGACGTCTTCAGCAGTGCTTTGGGGGAGCGTGAGTTATAGTTAGCTCAGCTTACTATAACGGCTGAAGTTCTCTTGTTTTGTACGGGTGAAATGTCAACCTAACTATAACGTCCCTGAAACCTGTGCTTTTTTCAGTGAATTTTAAAGGTTTTTTTAAATGCTAATTTCTAACTATGCCTACATAGGTAAGCCATGTGCAGAAAGAGGAAGACAGGCACAGAAAGGAGCAAGAGAAGTGCAGAAAGGGGCAAGAGAAGTACAGAAAGATGAAGAACGATACAAAAAGAAGCAAGAGAAGTGCAAAAAGAAGCAAAAGATGTGCAGAAAGAGGGTTACTTTGACTGTAGCTTTCCACAGACTCTAACAAGGTAGCCTCATCACTAATCCTTCTCCCAAGATGTCTTACACCTCACTTTTCTCTTGAAGGTTCACTATTCATCGACTGCTCAGAATGTTAGGCCTACCGAATGTAAAACAGCAATCCTAACCACATCACTGTTGTAAGTCTGACCAAGTTTGTGAAGGTATGCATGCATGTGTCTCTGCTTTTAACTAGTGACAGGTTACATAACAATAAAAATACAAATACTTGAATACCTGTGTTTCAAACAGCATACTCTGTAAATTTGTGTACAAAAAGGTGTATGTATTTCTTTCTGCTCATAATACAGGGCACATGGATATTCAATACTATATTTGAGGGGCTCTATAACACCTAATTACATAAGACATGTCTGCCTGTGCAACCGAATGACAGAGCAGAACTGAGAAGATTTGACCACCTATAGGAGAAGCTACCTGCTTTTTAAGCTGCCATCTTCAGATGCATAACACAAGAGACAATACATGTACAAGTAGACATATACCTCTGTGATGAGATCATGCAGACCTTTAAACTTGACAGCTTGCACTTCCCATTTGAGTACAGAAAGAAGCAAGAGAAGTGTAGAAAAAAACAATAGAGGTGCAGAAAGAGGCAAGAGAAGTGCAGAACGAGGCAAGAATAGTGCAGAAATAGGTAAGAGAAGTGCAGAAAGAGGCAAGAGAGGAGCAGAAAGAGGCAAGAGAAGTGCAGAAAGAGGCAAGAGTCGTGCAGAAAGAGGCAAGAGAGGTGCAGAAAGAGAGAAGAGGCATGCAGAAAGAGGTAAGAGGGACACAGAAAGAGGCAAGAGAAGTGCAGAAAGAAGCAACAGAGGTGCAAAAGGAAGCAAGAGAAGTGATGAAAAAGAGAAGAGAGTTGCAAAAAGAAAGAAGAGAGGTGCAGGAAAAAGCAAGAGAAGTGCAGAAAGAGGCAGGTGAGGTGGAGAAACATGTAAGAGAGGTGCAGAAAGAGGCAAGAGAAGTGCAGAAAGAGGCAAGTGAGGTGAAGAAACAGGCAAGAGGAATGCAGAAAGCAGAGAGAAGTATAGAAAGAAGAAACAGAGACACAGAAGGAGGCAAGACAACTGCAGAAAGAGGCAATAGAGTTGCAGAAACAGGCAAGAGAGGTACAGAACAAGTAAACAGTTTTGCAGAGAGAGGCAAGAGAGGAACAGAAAGAGGGAAGAGATGGAGAAAGAGGCAAGAGTGTTCAGAAAGAAGCAAGAGAGGTGCAAAAAGAAGCAAGAGAAGTGCAGAAAGAAGCAACAGATGTGCAGAAAGAGGAAAGAGGGATGCTGCAAGAGGCAAGAGAAGTGCTGAAAGAAGCAAAAGAGGTGCAGAAAGAGGCAAGAGAAGTACAGAAAGAAGCAAGAGGGGGGCAGAAAGCAGAGAGAAGTGCAGAAAGAAGGAACTGAGGTGGAGCAGGAGGCAAGAGAACTGCAGAAAGAGGCAAGAGAGTTGCAGAGCAAGTGAACAGGTGAGCAGAAAGAGGCATAACACATGTGAGAATACATGTACAAGTAGACATATACCTCAGTGACGAGAGCATGCAGACCTTTAAACATGACAGCTTGCACTTCCCATTTGAGTAGAGAAAGAGGCGAGAGAAGTGCAGAAAGAAGCAAGAGAAGTGTAGAAAAAAACAAAAGAGGTGCAGAAAGAGGCAAGAGAATCGCAGAAAGAGGCAAGAGTAGTGCAGAAAGAAGGAACAGGGATACAGAAAGAGGCAAGAGAGGTACAGAAAGAGGGAAGAGAAGTGTTGAAAGAAGCAACATAGGTGCAGAAAGAAGCTAGAGAAGTGATGAAATAGACAAGAGAGTTGCGGAAAGAAACATGAGAGGGGTAGACAAAAGCAAGAGAAGTGCAGAAAGAGGCAGGTGAGGTGCAGAAAAAGGCAAGAGAGGTACAGAAAGAGGCAAGAGAGGTACAGAAAAAGGCAAGTGAGGTGGAGAAACAGGCGAGAGGGGTGCAGAAAGTAGAGAGAAGTACAGAAAGAAGCAACAGTGGTACAGAAGGAGGCAATGAACTGCAGAAAGAGGCAAGAGAGTTGCAGACACAGGCAAGAGAGGTGCAGAACAAGAGAAAAGGTGTGCAGAAAGAGGCAAGAGAGGTACAGAAAGAGGGTAGAGGGTTGTAAAAAGAGGCAAGAGGGGTGCAGGAAGAAGCAAGAGAGGTGCAGAAAGAATCAATAAAAGTACAGAAAGAAGCAACAGGTGTGCAGAAAGAGGCAAGAGGGGTGCTGAAAGAGGCAAAAGAAGTGCTGAAAGAAGCAACAGAGGGGCAGAAAGAGGCAAGAGAAGGACAGAAAGAGGCAAGATGGGTGCAGAAAGCAGAGAGAAGTACAGTAAGAAGCATGCGAGTCGGAGAAGGAGGCAAGAGAACTGCAGAAAGAGGCAAGAGAGTAGCAGAAACAGGCAAGAGAGGTACAGAACAAGTGAACAGGTATGCAGAAAGAGGCAAGAGAGGTGCAGAAAGAGGGAAGAGGGGTGCAGAAAGAAGCAAAAGGGGTGCTGAAAGAGGAAAGAGAAGTGCTGAAAGAAGAAACAGAGGTGCAGAAAAAGGCAAGAAGAGGACAGAAAGAAGCAACAGATGTGCAGAAAGAAGCTACAGAAGTGCATAAAGAGACAAGAGAGTTGCACAAAGAGACACAAGAGGTGCAGAAAGAAGAAACAGAGGTGCAGAAAAAGGCAAGAAAAGTACAGAAAGAAGCAACAGATGTGCAGAAAGAAGCTACAGAAATTCAGAAAGAGGCAAGAGAAGTGCAAAAAGAAGCAACAGAAATGTAGAAAGAGGCAAGAGAAGTGCAGGAACAAGCAACAGAGGTGCATAAAGAGGCAACAGAAGTGCAGAAAGAGGCAAGGGAGGCGCACAAAGAAGCAACAGAGATGCAGAAGGAGGCAACAGAGGAGCAGAAGAAGGCAAGAGAACTGCAGAAAGAGGCAAGAGAGTTGCAGAAACAGGCAAAAGAGGTGCAGAAAGAAAAAACAGGGTAGCAGACAGAGGCAAGAGAGGTGCAGAAAGAGGGAAGAGGGGTGCAGAAAAAAGCAAGAGGGGTGCCGAAAGAAGCAAGAGAAGTGCAGATTAGAAGCAACAAGGGTGCAGAAAGAGGCAAAAGGGGTGCAGAAAGAGGGTAGAGAAGTACAGAAAGAAGAAACAGAAATGCAGAAAGAGGCAAGAGAAGTGCAAAAAGAAGCAACAGATGTGCAGAAAGAAGCTACAGAAGTGCATAAAGAGGCAAGAGACTTTCACAAAGAGACACAAGAGGTGCAGAAAGACTCAAGATAGGTGCACAAAGGGGAAAGATGAGAGCAGAAAGAGGCAGCAAAGGTACAGAAAGAAGCAAGAGAGGTAAAGAAAGAGGCAAGAGAAGTACAGAAAGCTGCAAGAGAGGTGCAGAAAGAGGCAAGAGAGAGGTGTAGAAAGAGGGAAGAGTGTGCAGGAAAAGGCAAGAAAAGTGCAGAAAGAAGCCACAGAGGTGCAGAAAGAGGCAAGAGAAGTGTAGAAGAAAAAAGCAAGAGAGGTGCAGAAAGAAGGGAGGTGCAGGAAGCGGAAGAGATGTGCAGAAAGAGGCAAGAGAACTGCCGAAAAAGGAAGAAATGTGCAGAAAGAAGCAAGAGAAATGCAGAAAGAGGCAAGAGAGGCGCAGAAAGAGGCAAGAGTGATTTGCTCACCATTAGTACTAATTTAACAACCACATGTAGCAGTAAGTAACACGTGACCATTCCAGATGATGGAGTATGTGACAAATGCGGAAAATGTATGATTATGCAAAATCGGTGCAGCCGAACAGTTGCATAATTCCAGTGGCCCTGCTCATACCTCCGACACTAGGTCCAGAAGTGCTCCTCAGTGGTTCCTTCTTTTTTTTGTCTCCTTGAGTTTATAGTTTAGCTTCTATGGAAACGAGGATGACTAAACCTGAGGCTACCACTCCACAACACAGACCACAATGCCACATAATTACTCTCCATAACACATAATCCCACTCTACATAATTCATACACACTAAATACCACATACTTTCTATCCACATAATTTCACTGCACAACATACCACATAATTCCGCTACACACAACGTAGATCTACTCCACTCCAAAAAACGTTAGTAAAATCTTTTACATTTACAACGCCAATAGCTATAACTCTTGCAAATGCGAGACCTATTACATTGCAAATGCTTCTTTAACTACTAGTCACATTTGCAGAGTGGTGGAGAAAGGGAGCTGGGCCTCTAACCAGAGCTCAGGAATTCCACTGCGTAGGACTTACGGGAGGTACAAGGAGGGCTTCTTGGCCCCCAAAGTCCCTCAGGAGTAAAGTGGACTTCATCCCCAACCAGTAGTGTGTCAGGAGACGCGTTTGCAGAGTGGTGGAGAAAGGGGGAGTGGTCTCTGAAGCTTCTTAGCAATTCCACTGTGTGGGGCTAACTAACCCTCCTATTACCTCCAGTAACTCCCACACAGCAGGATTGCTAAGTTCTCATTGCAGGCCATGCCCCCTTTCTCCACCACTCTGCAAACACACCTCCTGGCGTGCTTTTGGTTGGGGGATGAAGTTCCCTTACCTCTTGAGGGTCCCTGGGGGCCAACCAGCCCTCCTGTTACCTCCAGTAAGCCCTACACAGTTGAATTGCTTAGAGGTGGTTGGGGGCCACGCCCCCTCTTTACACAACTCTGCAAACGCCAGAGGTCCACTTTAGTCCTGAAGTCCTCCTGACAAAAGGGGACCTCATCGCCCTACCAGCAGTGCGCCAAGAGGTGTGCTTGCAGAGTGGTGTAAAAATGGGCGTGGCCTCCAACCACCTGTCACCAATCCCAATGTGTGGGGCTTACTGGAGTTACCTGGTGGACTAGTTGGCCCCTGAGGAACCTTAGCATTGAAGGGGACTTCATCCCCCAACTCAGAGTGTGCCAGGAGGTGTGTTTGCAGAGGCATGCAGTGAGTGGGCGAGGCCTCTGGCGAGTTGCTGGCTTCTGTGTTTTTAGCCCTGTTTTGGTGTGGCCCCACTTCCCTTAATACTCTTTGGGCCCTGCTGACCCCATCCCTTAGGGCCTGAGCCATTTAAAAAAAAGAAAAGGGAAGGGGCCCCAGGACCTCGCCATTTTTTTAAAATAAAATTTAAAAAGGCAGTGGCCCCTCTCCAGGGCTATTTTCAGCCTGGGGACCCCATCCCCCTGGGCTTGGCCATTTCATAAAAAAAAAATATAAGGGAAGGGGGTTGAGCGCCCATCCTCCCCCAGGCCATTTTTGGACCCAGGAAGCCCCCCCACACTTAATTTTTAAAACCAGCCGCAGGGAGGTGACTGTCCCCGTGGCTGTGGGGGGGCGTGTGCCCTCACATTTAATCCTTATAGCCCCAGGAGGTGGTGGTCCCCAGGGCAGTGTGGGGCAGGAGCCCCCCACACTTTATTAAATAAATTAAAGCCCCGAGGAGGTTACGGTCCCCGGGGCTTGGGGGGCCCGCGAGCCCAGCAGGTAATATATATATATATATATATATATATATATATATATATATATATATATATATATACATACACACACACACACACACACACACACAAACACAATCCTGGCTCACCACATATTCTTGTTGAGGCCACACAGGTACGGACCACAAGGCGTTGTTGTCGATTTATAACAGTGCTTTATTTCAGAACAAAGAATCGCACATAGTGTATTCCAGGCCAGTGCTTAGCATAACACGTTTAGACCGCTCAAGCGGTATATTCACTGAAAAACCAAAGGTTACAGGTACCTTAGTTAGGCCCAAATTTCACTTGTACAAAACCATAGAAATTCAGCAGGTATAGTTACCTGAGCTAACTATAACTTACACCCCTGCAATGCACTGCTTATGACATCACATATTACATCAATGCTCAATTTCTATTTTTTTTTACGAGTGAAATCTGAGCCTAACTATATTGTTGCTGAAACCTTTCGTTTTTTCAGTAAATGCATCTGTTTTTTTAATTCTATTTCCTAACTATAACGACCATGTAACCTGTGTTTTTTAAGAGAATTTCTGTAGTTTTTAACAAATAGTCGTATTTGCAGAGTGGTGGAGAAAGGGGTGGGGACTCTGAGTAGCTCTCAGGCAGCCAAGAGGACTTCATCTCCAATCAGTAGTGCACCAGGAGGTGTATTTGTATAGTGGGCAAAAATTGACAGAGAAGCACCCAGCACCTTTGTAACGGGCCCTGGACCCTGCACACGGCATGCTGCATGCTTCACGCTTCACTTTGCTACGATCCCTGCTGGTTGGAGAGGAGGGGAAACAGGCATAAGAACACCATAAAAGCGCCAAGGAGGTCCTGCAGCTCGGTACGCGAGCGGGGCATGCTCGTGCTCGACCCAGGCCAAGACTGGGCCTAGACAGGCCTGTCATAGACCGGATGAGGCCGGGCTGGGCTAGCCCCCTGATCAATAATTCCCGGGACTCGGAGTATGCGAGCGTGATTGTTTGGTTGCAGAAACGTATAAGTGTAGTTGTTTCTCACCTGAAAGCCCCGTGGGATCACGTGAAGGAGAATATTAGGACACATGGCCCAACACGTTCAGAACTGTGGAGATAGCTGAGAGTGACCGCTATAGTGTGACACTGAGGGACTGAGTAGTAAACAGTGTACCCTACATGAACTGGATTCGAACTAAGCCTATTTTCTGATTAGTTCTGGTACGAGTTGGCTTTATTCTATAATACCGACAGCCCCTGGGCTATATAGCCCCCAGACTCCACCAGGACATTTGACTCAAGTTTAGAGATTGTAAAGAACTTCAACTAATTTACGTCCTTCAGATCTGGGTGGAAGCAATGGACAAGAGAAAAGCTGTGAGGTTACTAAAGCTAGTAGGGGGGCCACAGCAATCACTAATGAAATATTTATCTGGGGCAATGGGGGCCATCGAAAAACAAATTCATTCAGTGGAAGAGTCACTAAATCAAGGGAAAAAGGGTGGAGGGGTGATCATAACCCCCCAAATTCCTGAGTGTTATGTTTCCCTGGAAACACGACCCAAGGTCGTATCTGGCCTATTTCACCCGAATGGTTGTGAACAAGATGTGTCAGACCATATATATGTGTCTGACGAGGGACCTGAATCCCAACCCCCCCTCGAAGCTCCCTAGAAACACTGAGGTAGCATTAGAAACTCCTGGTAAAAATCTCCCAGTAACCAGGACAGACTCTTTATCAAAAAGCGCAGAAAAATGTTAAATATACTAAGGCTGAGATTGGGAGGAGGGGCCAGCCCCATCTAACACCCGAATAAATAATCAGAACGCTGACCTCAACTAGATAGCACTTAAAATAGATGAATTACAGAAAACAATAAGTGACGGCTTCACTGTAATGAGCCACCTACGAAGCCAGGGCTGACATCTACATCCCATTCCAATTCTGGATTTACTGCCATGGGCCCAACCCCTCCCAACAGAAATACAAACACCACAAAACAAAGCAAAGAAAATAACTCAAGGGCACCAGCTAGCTTAGGCATAAGGATGAACCACCCGAACCGTCCTTTACTTCCAAGTAATCCAGACGTAGAAAGATCTAGGTTGGATCTGCCACCTGCAGCTACTCCCTATATAATAGATTTGGCCAATGCACCAGGTCTCCCATCACAGGCAAAAGAATCATGGGATTCCCGGAGAAATAAAGCTCTTTTCTGGTTGGGTACTAAAATTGGGTTAACAGAGGCCCTTTTGGCTGAATTTAAAATGGTAAGAAGGGTCTGCTGGGTCAGTAGAGATAATAAAATGCTTCAAGGTGATTGTATAGTATTGACATTTAAATCGCCGCAATTGATACAAGAGATTCTCACCAGAGCTGGCAATAAATCCATCACGACCTTAGATATCAATACGGTGCTTCTGGGATAATTTTATCAACCACCCTATTTAAATCAAACAAGAAACCATAGGAGGGGCCCTTATGGTATTCCACCATATGTCCATAGCGTTCCCACACATAATGATTTTGATATTTTGCACTCCTTAGGGGACATAGATTGACTTGAAATATCAGACATTTGTGTCGTTCAGGCAAGGGGCACGGTCTTCCATCAAACTTCTGCGAAACTGAATTCTCCTGTCACTATGGTACTACTCCCGTACTATGGCTCCAACCTAACTCATGATGCAAATCCTCCAGTCAGGGTTCATCGGCGCTGACAGAACAACATCTTAACACAGCAACTGGTCATAAAAATAAAGAACAGAGTAATAGTGATAATGTTAGGACGCCAACCTGCTGCATACTATTCTGGAATGTGGCAGGTTTGCGTGCTAAACTTACCAATACCTTATGGCTAGCTATTGTAGAGGACTTTGCTATACTATACTTGCAAGAAATCTGGGTGGAGGACATCTTGCACAATAATGGTTATAAAACAGTTCACTCCCCAGCAGTTCCATCAGCCCACGTTAGGAACAGGGGTGGTTTATGCACATACATGTTCCATAGAGTTAATGTTAAAAATATAGAACTGATGAAATAAGATATTTTTTATCAGGTTGTGATGTTTCATATTGATAACATGCACTGTGTTGCCCTGTCGAACTTCCTTAACAATATTCCGAAAGATCAGGTTGAGGGGTTCTGAGAAAATTACAGAATGATCTAGATAATACGCAGAATGAAGCGGATAGACGTGTGTTATCTGTGAGGACTTTAATTCTGTTTTGTGCTCACATTATATGGGAAGTGTATGTGGTCTAATGTCTGATTAGAAAACTGATTCTGCCCCATTTCCTTCACACAACATTTGGGGAACCCTTAAACACAATCAAGTTTTCATTCGATCTCGGATTCACAAATGAACTATGTTCTGCTATAATTCCCTTTAGCCGTACTTTTAATGGCCGAGGGATGTGCTCAACTATTTCAAATAGGCACTCTAGTAGGCTGCACAATTTTATGACCCATCCTGTCACAATGAGCGATCATTTCCCCATAAATATCACCCTTGGCTTTCCACGCAATGTGTCAAATATAAATTGCACATCTGAACACTTTACCCAGAATATCGTCCTAAATAAAATCAATGGATACTCATTGTGCTGGCCTAGAGTGGATCCAACTGAATTTACAAAGACACTTTTTATTAATTGTAAACCAGATTTCGCAGTTTGTCTCGATGAGAGTACTGCACATGTTGTAATCCTTCATGTCGCTATCTTCTGAGGCTAAGAGGAACCTATTTGGGGAAAATAAAAAAACCCATATCAAGAAGCAGGGATGGGTTGATTCAAAATGTAGCAAAGCTTATTCGGACCTGAAAAATGTCCTGCACAAACTGTTAGAAACCATGCTGAAATTAAGTTGGCCAGAAAGCCATATATATGTGACCTTAAAGAACTAAAAGATGCACTAAGAGACGAATCCTGGCGAGCTCTCCAGGAAGCCTCTATACTTAGAGATAACACACGCTTCTGGAAGACAGTAAATGTGCCTTTCTTATCCCCTAGAGATTTACCATCAGTAGAGAACTATTGGCGAGGACCAATGGGTGGATCATTTTTCGAATTTGTATCACAACATCGCTCAGACAAGCCTCGGAGTCAGATTTACCTAATTTTTACCCAATAGATGTTGACTTTACACTGGACGAAGTCATCCATGCAATAAAGGCAAGCGCGGGTGGTAAAGCTCCAGGCCCAGTCGGAGTGCCTGTGGACCTATATAAATCAATCTATCACTCTGGGGCCCACGATTAACATTGGTATTGAAAGCTTGTTGCAACTATGGTTTTATTCCATCTTGGTCAGAATCGATATTGGTTCCAATCTTCAAGAACAGAGATCGTAACAACCATACATGTTATCAACAATATCTTTATTAGATTCGTTTGTTAAATTGGCTGGTCGCATCCTATTGAATATATTGCAGACATGGGCCGAAAATGCTAAGGTGATCATTGAACTGCAACATGGTTTCCGACAGGGCCTTGACACGATCGAACAGGGGTTAAAACTGAATATTATCCTGGGAAAATACACGGGCCAAGAATGGGAAACATAACCTGGCATTCGTAGACCTTAGTTCCGCGTTCGACTATGTCAGACATGACCAACTCTGGAGCACCTTAGAGGACTTGGGCATGGAAATGCAACTTATCAATTTCATGAGGCAGCATTATCGAGACGCTCATGCCAGGGTCCGTTACAGAAGTATGGGAGTGTGTACTGCTAAGTTTGCTAAAAGGAAGAGGGTGTGACAAGGATGCGTGCTTGCCCCCTTCCTTTTTACTTTGTATATTAACGGCTTAGGTCCAGTTTTAACTAATGAGTGTCAGGATTTGCCATACATCAATAAGCGCCCAATCCCAGCCTTGTTTCATGCGGACAATGCAGTTTTAATGTCACACACACAACTTGGGCTCCAAAGAGTTGTTTCCAGTTTCTCAACCTTTAGGTCTAATTTGGGCCTTCAAGTAAATACCACTAAAACATACATTATGAAATGTGGAACTAATAGCGCAAAATTTCGAGACATTTTTATCAATAATAACAAGGTTAAGTTTACCAATAGATTTTCGTATCTGGGCATCCTTTTTAATGCTGTTTTATCAAGAAAACTGTTATTTACAAAAGCTACAGCAGTACTAGCCAACTTCGTTAGAAAATTGGGTAGAAGGCCGGTTATGCAATTAATGCAGATCTATAAAGCTAATTGTGTCTCAACGGGTATGTATGGTGCCGGTATGTGGGGCTATGCCGATTCTCATCCCTTGCAATTAATTGAGAATGCTTTCTTGAGGTACCTATTAGCAGTTCCGAATAGTACTGCCATTTACATCAGCCACGCAGAACTTGGGATGCCTGACATACCAGACCTAATTAGGATCCAACCAATCTTATTATGGCATAAGATATGGTCAACAACTTTTACCAGTTTTACCAGTTTTAATCAGGATATTTTAAATGATTATTTAAAGCTACAAAGGGTGCTTCATATTCCTTCGTTAAAATGTCACAAACTTTATGTTAGACCTTGGGCTTCCCAAATATTTTGATGACCCTGGTAGCATTAATACAATTTCAAGAAAAACCCTAAAGATTGATTGTTTAAAGCTTCTGGAGACAATTAGATTCTCCTCTGAAATAGTAAAGCCCACAGTTAGGTAAAATCAAATGCTATTACTTTATTGTGGTGTGCAACCATATCTTATAACTGTAGCAGGGGGGTATGATAGGATGTTGTTGACCCGTTTTTGCCTAGGGATATTTCACAGACCAACAACCTCCCCAGTTATGAATGACTGGTTGAGAATCTTATGCCCGTGCCCATGTGATGATCTATCCATGCAATCCACAATGAACATTCTCTTATTTTGTAAATTTTATACTATGCTAAGAAAAAGACGGATTGTACCTATGTAAGGGTGTTAGGCCGTGTTAGGCCTGAAACAATGCCGCCCGGCCTTTCTTACATTACAACTTTTAGAACACGATGTGTTTATTAGTCCTCTAGCTATGTATCTGAAATGTGTAATCAGATGCAGGAAAGCAATGTGGACCATGAATCTGACTTTTTAAAGTTTGGCAAAGATAATATTTTAAATAACTTTAATACTAAGCTGATATGTCTGTTTTTTATATCATATGCTATAATATGCTGTTATGATTTGTTCTTTTAAATCAAATAAAGCTTAATTTTGATTTGATTTTGAATTTGTATAGTGGTAGAGAAAAGGGGTGGTCCTCCGACCAGCTCTCAACAATTGCGCTGTTGGGACTTACTAGAGGTAACAGCAGGGGTTCTAGGCCCTCAAAGACCCACAGCATCTAAGGGGACTTTATCCCTCAACCAGTAGTGTGCAATGAGGCACATTTGCAGTGTGGTGGAGAAAGGGGGCGGGCTTCTGACCAGCTTGCAGCAATCCTGCTGTGTGGGATTTACTGGAAGTAACAGGATGGGTTCTTGGCCCCCAATGACCCTCAGCATCCAAGGGGACTTCATCACCCAACCAGTAGTGTGTCAGCAGGCCCGTTTGCAGAGTGGTGGGGTAAGAGGGAGTAGCCTCCAAGGATCTTTCAGCAATACCTCTGTGTGGGACCTACTGGAGGTAACAGAAGGGCTTGTTGGCCCCCAAAGACCCCCAGCAACCAAGGGGACTTAGGGCCAGATGAGTGACCATGACAATTTGCGACTCACAAATTGCACTCAATTGCGAGTCGCAATTTGCGAGTCGCAAAATACCATGTACAACAGTGTCTGAGACACTGTTAGCGAATTCCCAATGGGGTCGCAAATTACATGCCTCATGAATATTCATGAGGCACTCGCAATTTGCGACCCCATTGGGAATGGCTGGCTTTACCAGGGATGGTGGCCTGCCGTTTTCCTTAATAGGATGCATTTAAAAAAAGAAAATGAAACGTTTTTGTTTAATTTTCTAAGGGCAGGTGGACCACTGCCTGCCTCTAAAAAATATTTTCCCCTGCATTTGCAAAGCGGAAGGGATCCCCTTCCCATTTGCCTGTGCATTACCACCCTCTTGAAGAGGGCAGTAAATTGCGAGTGTTTAGCGACCGTATTGGGGGTATGGACGATAGCCACTATATGACCCTTGATCTGAATCAAACGAAGTATCTGAAAAAGTAATACATTTACTTCGTGATCTACCTCTATACTGGAGATTTAATGAACTTGGATTATTATTTTGATAAAAATCCTCTTTCAAGTAGGGGTAAATTTCTTCTAGTTTGAAGTTTTTTATGTCCCTAGCAACCTTAGTAGTTTTTTGATTTGTCGTGTGAATTTTTAAATAAGCAATAGTTTTTTCTACAGATTCTAATAACGTCTTAGAATCTTTAATGGTGGTGTCTCCTAAAATTTCTTGTTCTAGTGCCTCTATTTCTTTAAGTTCTTCATCATTCAATCTCAAGGCAGTTTCTATTGATAACGCCATCCAGTCTCTTGAACATTTTGTTCCCACACCACCAAATCTGCCCAAGTAAGCTTTGCCTGTGATGAAAATAACTGCAATATTTCTCACTTGAAGTCCTACCGGGATGGTATTGTTTTTAGATGTTCTAACAATACTTGTGCATGTAGTTGAGTTCTTATATTTTTCCTTTTCAGTTGTTTTAGTCTTTCTATTTTATCCACATTTATGATTTGTACCACTGCTTGGTCCCCACTCAATAATGTGGGAATCTTGCATAAAGCACTAATTTCTACTTCAGTGTAGCTCACTATCGGAGGTTCTGACATGGCAATAAATATCTATGGATGTTTTGTGAAATGTTCCTATGTGTCAATCAATCAATCAATCAGTCAATCAAGGCATTTATACAGCGCACTACTCACCCGGAGGGTCTCAAGGCGCTTGGGGGGGGGGTGGGGTGCCGCTACTGCTCGAACAGCCAGGTCTTGAGCTTCTTCCTGAAGGAGAGGTGGTCTTGGGTCAGACGAAGGTCGGTCGGGAGGGTGTTCCAGGTCTTGGCGGCCAGGTAGGAGAAGGACCTTCCTCCAGTTGTTGCTCTTCGGATGCGGGGGACGGCGGCGAGGGCGTGGTTGGTCGATCGGAGGTGGCGTTTGGGAGCGTAGAAGTTGAGGCGGTTGTTGAGGTAGCTCGGGCCTTGGTCGTGTAGGGCTTTGTGTGCGTGGGTGAGGAGACGGAAGGTGATTCTCTTGTTGACGGGGAGCCAGTGCAGGTCTCTCAGATGTCCGGAGATGTGGCTGCGTCGGGGGATGTCGAGGATGAGTCTGGCTGAGGCGTTCTGGATCCGCTGGAGTCTCTTCTGGAGCTTGGCGGTGGTTCCGGCGTAGAGGGCGTTGCCGTAGTCCAGTCGGCTGGTGACGAGTGCCTGGGTGACCGTCTTCCTGGTCTCGGTGGGGATCCACCGGAAGATCTTCCGTAGCATGCGCAGGATGTTGAAACAGGACGCGGAGACGGCGTTGACTTGTCTGGTCATGGAGAGGGAGGGGTCCAGGATGAAGCCCAGGTTGCGTGCGTGGTCTGTCGGTTTCGGTGCGGTGCCCAGGGCGGGGGGCCACCAGGAGTCGTCCCAGGCGGAGGGCGAGGAGCCCAGGATGAGGACTTCCGTCTTGTCTGAGTTCAGTTTCAGGCGGCTGGTCGTCATCCACTCGGCTACGTCTTTCATCCCTTCGTGGAGGTTGGTTCTGGCGGCGGCGGGGTCGTTGGTCAGGGAGAGGATCAGCTGGGTGTCGTCGGCGTAGGAGATGATGTTGAGGTTGTGTTGGCGTGCGATGGCCGCAAGGGGGCTCATGTAGACGTTGAAGAGGGTGGGGCTGAGCGAGGAGCCCTGGGGGACGCCGCAGATGACTTCCGTGGCTGCAGATCTGAACGGTGGTAGGCGGACTCTCTGTGTCCTTCCAGCGAGGAAGGAGATGATCCACTCCAGTGCCTTCTCCTGGATTCCGATGTTGCTGAGGCGCTGCACTAGGGTGCGGTGGCAAACAGTGTCGAACGCTGCGGAGAGGTCTAGGAGGATGAGGGCCGCTGTTTCACCGTTGTCCAGCAGGGTTCGGATGTCATCGGTTGCAGCGATGAGGGCGGTCTCGGTGCTGTGGTTGGCTCGGAAGCCGGACTGTGAGGGGTCGAGGGATCCATTCGTCTCGAGGAAGGCGGCCAGCTGCTTGTTGACGGTCTTCTCGATGACTTTGGCTGGAAACGGGAGGAGCGAGATGGGGCGGTAATTCTTGAGTTCGGTGGGGTCCGCTGTTGGTTTCTTTAGTAGAGCGCTGAGTTCGGCGTGCTTCCAGCTCTCAGGGAAGGTGGCGGTGTCGAAGGAGGTGTTGATGATGTCCCGCAGGTGGGGTGCGATGACAGCGTCGGCCTTGTTGAAGACGTGGTGGGGGCAGGGGTCGGTCGGAGATCCGGAGTGGATAGAGTTCATCGTGCAGATGGTGTCTTCTGTGTTGATCTGGGTCCAGGCGCTGAGGGTGGTGGTGGGGGGCGTTGGTGCGGTCGTGGGCAGCGTTGTTTGTGGGCTGAAGCTGTTGTGTATGTCAGCGATCTTGTTGTGGAAGTAGGAGGCGAGGGAGTTGCAGAGGTCTTGTGACGGGGTGATGTCGTTGTTTCCGGCGTTGGGGTTGGAGAGCTCTTTCACGATGTTGAAGAGTTCCTTGCAGTTGTGCGCGTTGTTGTCCAGCCGGTCCTTGAATGCTGTTTTCTTGGTGGCGTGGATCAGTTGATGGTGCTTCCGGGTGGCGAGCTTGAGGGTGGTCATGTTGTCCGGTGTTGGTTCCCTTCTCCAGGCTTTCTCGAGGGCTCGGCAGTTCTTCTTGGAGCTCTTGAGTTCGTCGGTGAACCATGGGGCCTTCTTGCTGCCGGGTCTGCTAGGCAGGGTCTTCAATGGGGCGAGGTCGTCTGCGCAGTCGCTGATCCACTTCGTGAGGTTGTCGGCGGCCTGGCTGGGGTTCGCTGAGCTGGCGGGAGGGTGCTGGCTCAGGGAAGCGGCGAGCTGGTCTGCTGTGATCTTGTTCCAGTATCTTCGGGCAGCCTGTTGCTGGTGGTGGTGGATCGTGGATCTTCTGAAGGTGAAGTGGTCGCAGCTGTGGTCCGTCCAGTGGAGTCCGGTGGCGTGGCTGAAGCCGATGTCCTTGCTGGAAGAGAAGACAGCGTCGAGTGTGTGTCCGGCGAGGTGGGTGGGGGTGGTCCCAGCTGCTTGAGTCCGAGGTTGGCGAGGTTGTCGAGCAGGGTGGTGGTGTTGCGGTCGTTGTTGTTCTCCAGGTGGAAGTTGAGGTCCCCGAGGAGGATGTAGTCAGCGGAGTGGAGGGCGTGCGGGCTGATGAAGTCGGTGATGTCTTCGCTGAATTGTGTGCGTGGACCCGGGGGTCGGTAGATGAGGGTGCCTCTGAGGGTGGTCTTGGGGTCCGTGTGGATCTGGAAGTGCAGGTGTTCGGCGGTTGTCAGGGTGTCGTCGGTGTTGGTTGTGATGCGGATGGTGTCCCTGTAGATGATGGCGATCCCTCCTCCCGTCTGGTTGTCGCGGTCTCTTCGGGTGATCTTGTAGCCCTCTGGGATGGCGATGGCGATGTCGGGCGCTGAGGAGTCGTTCATCCAGGTTTCCGTGAGGAAGGCGACGTCAGGAGCTGTGGTGTCGAGGAGGTTCCAGAGCTCGATGGCGTGTCTGTGGACGGAGCGGGTGTTGAGTAGGATGCACTTGAGGTGGTTGCTGCTGGTGTTCGGCTTGGCGGGTGCTGGTGCGGGGCTGGACCGGATGCAGGTGAACTTGCAGGCGAGGCAGCTGATGGGTCCGTGGGTTCGTCTCGGGGTGGCTCGGTAGCATCCCGGGATTCGGCCGGTGTTGAGTGCGTTGAGGGTGGCGGCGTCGTACGTCCGGCGGGTGGGCTGGGGTCTGCGGGGGCCAGGGGTGCTGGCACTGGGCGCGGTCCAGGCGCGGACGGGCACAGACGGGCTTACCTTTGGCGCACCTTCGGCGCTCAATCGGTGCTCCCGCTGCGCGCGTCCGCTGCGCGGTCGCTCTGGGGGCGTCATAAGTAAGGAGCCGGGAGGGAGGGTCAGCTGGGTGGCGGGAGCGGGGCGGCGAATGGGAGGACACGTGGGCGTGGCCGCCGTGGGCAGCGGCGGGAAAACGGATCAGCTGGGCAGCGGCGTGCGGGCTGAAGCAGGCAGGCAGGAGGCGGCGGAGTCAGCAGGGCAGCGAGCAGGCAGAGGTGGCAGGAGGGAGAGGAGCGACGGAGCTCAGAAGCTCAGAAGCTCAGAAGCTGAGCGGTGTGTACTATTATACAGTATTGAAGCTGAATTATCATTTGTCTGCAGATATATCTGGTTCTCAATTATTACTGTATTTTCACAGATAATATATATCTTCTCTCTCATAATACCCTCACACTTCACAAAGTGTAATGCAAACCTCTTCAAAAAAAGGGGGGGGTGTGCCCATTAAACCCTCTGGCATCTGGGTAAATAAACAGAATTATAAATAGATTTGCTATTTCTGGTGAAAAGCTACAGCCCATTGCCACTCCTGAAACTTGTAAATACAAACTCTCTTTAAAATTAAAGAAATTATTCTTTAAACACAAGTTAGCTAATGATATTATAAAGTCAGTAGGGACCTGATGGGGATGATCTCGTTGGTCCAGTGTATATTTCATTACTGACAGTGCCTCATCTTGGGGTATGTTAGTGTACAGTGATTCGATATCGAACGATACCAAGAATTGTTTTTCCATATCGTAAGGTAACCCCTCTACTTTCGATATCAGATCCATTGTATCTCTGACAAAAGATTGTGTCTCCTTTACCAAGGGAATTAAAAGGAATGCTGGTGTGAAAAAGTATTGAATGCATCCTCATTGATTAGTAGGGCAAGGAGAAAAGTGTAAAATGTAAATTTGAGGTATAAATATGCGTATATATGTATAATTTCTATAAAAAAAAGACATACACGTGATGTAAAATGTATAATAAATAGAAAAAACTTTTTGATACATACAAGTCGGTATACATTTTTTGCTGGATTACCTTAGACTCTGGATTGAAACAAAAATATCAATTTTTCAACAAAAATAAGGTGTTTAGGAAGAGATAATTTAACTACCTCTTCATCTAATTGTATATTGGATTTATCCCAAGGCATTATTTATTTTATAATTCTGTTTATTTACCCAGATGCCAGAGGGTTAAATGGGTACACCCCCCCCCCTTTTTTTGAAGAGCCAATCAGATTACAGCACAGGAGTGTTGGATCCGCAGAGGATCCACGTCCCTATATATACAAATTAGTTTTCCTGTTAATATCGCCCAAATAACTGAATGAATTTACACCAAATCACAAAAAGCATGATCTGCGTATCAAGATCTATCTTTCTGCCAAATATGGTGTAATTCCGTCCAATGGTTCGGACTGTAGTCGTGTTCAAAGGTCTTATGGGAATGAACATGGGGAAAATGCGTTTTGTGACACCCCCTTTTTCTTGGCCCCCGCTACACAAACTTTTAACGAAATGCTTTAGACACCATCTGAAGTAACAGCAGATCATTGGGGGAAATTTCATGTCTGAGCTCCAGAGGCTTCCCTGCAACAACGCAGCTGACCTACTTCACTGGACCTGCCTGGAACTGCAATTGGACCTGGCTGAGGTGTGCTGGCTTCTGCTAGAGTGAGTTTCTGACCCCCAAGAGGAGCCTCCCAGGTTCTGGACCATTGGCTGCCATTGGTTGAGCTCCTCCCATGAAGAAAGGTGAAATCCAGAGGTTTTGGGCTCTTCTTGACTGCTTACTGGCCTATTAGTGATGAAACTTTGCCACCCGCAATGACGGCCAACACGAAGCTACGGTGAACCTGACACTTCACACTACAGTTGAGACCAGCAAAAACTGGCAACACGAGACCGCACTTCGCACTACAGCAAAGACAGACCAGGATGACTGCCAAAGCAAAGCTCCAACAACTACCATCTGTGACACCTTACCAGATATTCACAATACAGCGATGGCAGCCCACAAAGCCAGGCCTGCTCTTCGCGCTACATTGATGACCATCCAGGATTCTCTCAATGTTCCTTGCAACTTCCTCCACAACGAACGGATCTCTCCGCGCTGGACTTAGAGAAGGTAACTTTTTCAGCTAAATTAACCTGGTTACTGCATCCAGCCCACGCTCCATCACAGTCAGCCTGAACTTGTGGCTTTTCCCTAGTCTAGCACAACCAGATGATTGCGAGAGGCACTTTGCACTTTTAGGAACCACATAGCTACATTATTCTTTAAAATGAAATATTTCTGGTTCTACTGATTGAATTTTTGGCACTCTGGCATCATTTTATTTATTAGGATTTGCTCTATTCTTCTAAAATGGTGTGGGATTGTTCTTCTGTTGTGTTGTCACTTTATTACTGTTTGTGTGCTTTATAAATACTTTACACATTGCCTGACTGCTTTTGTGCCAAGCTACCAGAGGGTGAAACACAGGTTAATTTCAAGACTTTTGTGGTTCACCCTGACAAGGACTGTGGTTATTGCCTGAGTGGGTCTTTCTCTCCCCTCAACAAATAACCCAATTTCATACAATTCTTAACTATACCAATCCACTGCTGTGCATGGCCAAAGGCTGTACAAGGTGAGAGACTGGCCACCAGTCCTGGCATTTGGCGAGGCCTTGTGCCCAACTCTCCACAGACATACAACCCCTGCCATGCTTGGTAAAAAGCTGTGCACAATGTGGAGTTGGCTAGAGTGCCTGGCCTGCGGCTAGCCCTGCACCCAACCCCCCATATTGGAACTGTGGGACTGGCACACAGGAGTACAACGGGACTGGAAAAAATCCCCTGTTGTGCGAAGTTCATGCTCAGCAGGAGGTTGGCCACCTGTGGGAGGGTTGGGTCAGGCCCTGTGTCTAGACACTGCACCCAACTCCATATTGTACACAGTTAAAAGGTATGCTCAGTGGATGAGTTGAATAAATATGACCCAAAACCCCAGAAAATCACAGATAAACTCCAAAGGTTGAAGTCACATTTGGGTTAGGTAAGGTAATAAGATCTTACTTGACTTTTTAAAAAAAAAAGATATTCACTGAAAAACAAATGTTAAACAAACTTTATAGTTAAGTCTGGTTATAATATCTTACTTTAAGTTAAAAAAAATCTCAGAAATGTTCTGAAAAGAACAAAGGTTAATGTAAGGTTATAGCTAGGCAAGGTAATAACATCTTTCTTAACATTTAAAAAAACACAGAAATCCACTGGAAAAAAGCTAATGTCAAAGTGACTTTATAGTTAGGTATGGTAATAATATTTTACTCAAAAAACTATTGCTTTAAAATAATAAAACCCTGAAACTGACCAGTTATAGCTTATTGAGCTAACTGTAACTTGCGCCCCGACATGCACTGCTTATGATCTCACATATTATATCACTCATGCAATGTTCAATTACATCATTGATGACATCACCTCTGACATCTCAAATGAAGTTATAAGCAAAGCATGCCTTTTTGAGGAAGCTGAATCTTAACTATAACTACATAGCTGCTATATGGTCACACAATTCCTCTGTGATTTGCAATAGTCTTATGATGTAAGGCAGGGAAAATATATCCTATATTTATCAACCCCAATGAAGACAACAAAACAAATTCATCCAGAGAGAGAGTGTGAGTGTGAGTGTGTGAGTGTGTGAGTGTGTGAGAGTGTGAGAGTGTGAGTGTGTGAGTGTGTGAGTATGTGAGTATGTGAGAGTGTGAGAGTGTGAGTGTGTGAGAGTGTGAGAGTGTGAGTGTGAGTCTGTGAGGGTGAGTGTGTGAGTGTGAGTGTGAGTGTGTGTATGTGTGTGTGTGTGTGTGTGTGTGTGTGTGTGTGTGTGTGTGTGTGTGTGTGTGTGTGTGTATTTTTCAGAAGTACAATCAGACACAGCTCAACCAGACAGGGTACATGGCAGAAGACAGGCTCCCACCCACAATATTTTCTTTTTAAAGGAAAGCTGGCACTCAACTCTATATAGTGATTGCAAATGTTTATTTTCAGACATTTAGACATCTTTCAAGTCAACATATTTCAACCTTTTAAACAGGTATTTTTCAAGACAGGAAATATTAGCCATAACTACACAGAGTGGAGTGAAACATTTCTTTCAATGTTTCATTGACTAAAGTACATTCAGTCATATTTATATATAGGCTTCCTTGCTACCTTTAGTAGTATTGTGCTACAAGATATCACTAAGTTGAAAACCTTATTACTTAACATTTGCATGCTCTACTTACCTGTAGTACTTCCACAGAATCATCTGAGCCCCTAATATGCAATAATGCAAAATTTCATTAAAATCCTGCTGATGGTTTCTGAACTAAATACTAAAGATTATGGAAAATGGATTGGATTTGAAGGCAGTTTTGGGACCCTCCTTTTTTCTTTACAACCCCTGGACCAAACAACATGGAACATTAAGTTCCCCCACAATGAAACAGGGCAGCAGGTCTACAAAGTTTCACGCACATTCGTCAAAGGTGTGCAAAGTTATAAAGGCACAAAAATCCGTACAGGGCTTTTGGTCAGAGGTTTTGGTTCTGTTACAGGGGGCCACAGGCTGGAAGATTCCGGAGACAATACATGTGTGCCTGCTGGGCTTGCTTCCAGAGAATCCAAAAAGGACACTCAGTAGACATGATATTCTAGGCCTTCTCATAGCAAAAAGGCGAATTGCAATCCATTGGATAAGTCCTCAGCCTCCAACAAGGTAGGCTTGGTTGGTTGAAGTGGTGGAGTGTGCGGGAGCGGAGGAGGTACATTTGAGAAGGAAGAGAAGGGACTGCAAAGAACAAGAGACCCTTGCAGCATGGGATGAATTGATTTGGAGCCTGCTCGCATACACAAATTCGGAAAGGGAGGTTACGCCGGAGAGTATGGGGGAGAAGGTATTGCAACCAGGGTGGGAAAGGGAGCAGCTGGGCAGATGTTGGCCAGTGGGGGACTGCAGTGTTCAGAGTGACTCTGTTGTTGGGAACAATCTGCTATGAAAGACAATGTGCCTATCATGGAAGCTTTATGGGGAGGTGGAGCGGCAAGTTGGGGGTTTAGGGGTTCACATTACTCAATTTTATATAAGTGGATAATAAGATTGATACGCTCTCTTATAGGTCAGCTGACCTTCGCGGTATTTGTGGGATAATCTGGATGTATAGATCTGAATAACCTATGTATATGATGTCTTTTTTGACTAACAAACCGAAAATAAGGATTACAAAAAAAATCACAAAAATCCCTAACTCTGGTCACCCTAACTATAAGTACAGAGTGGCTGCGTGGCAGTAGCTGCAGGGGGCACTGCAGGTAATTAGAGTACGTATATGCTAAGGTATAAAGTTTTACTTAGTGATATCTTGTAGCACAATACTACTAAAATTAGCAAGGAAGCCCAAAACATAAACTGGACTGCATATGTAAAGTTTCATATTTACTACATGAACAACTGAAAGACCCATTTATGGTCACATACTAATGGAAACCTATAAAGAAATACATGACAAATAGAATACATCTTAATCTATATAAATTTTGCATGCACTCTGGCCCCCAAAATAAAAGTAGCCAAACAAAAACTCTTTCTTATTCACCCCTGTGCAAAAGAATTAAAATGTGCCCTAACAGGGAGCCACACAAACTAGTATTTGGAGGACATGATAACTGGCCACAAGGCAAAAAAAATGTAAGTTCTTATAACAATAACAATGATTGCCTTTCATTTACTTTGGCCTTCATATGTAGCACGATCCTACTAAAAGTAACAAGAAAGCCCAAAGAATAAACTATACTGCATATGTAAAGTTTCATAAATACTACATGAACAACTAAAAGACACATGTGTGGTCACATGATTATCTAAACCAATAAACAAATACATAACAATTTTTCCAGACTTATAGCAATTTCAACAACTTGAGATGATGTCAATTTTTGTGGTGAATCCTAAAAGGGGTGCAAAGATAAAAGTGGGTTCCAAAACATTTTGCAGGATTATACATTATGGGGCAGAAATTATGGTTTATGGTAACTGCAGTTAAGTAGGGTAAATATTTTTTAAGGTACAAAGCATATAAATTTAGTGATATCTGTCACAGTTGTATTTTAGCAGAATTTCTCACAATTTTGTGAAACTACCGTGGTGTATGGCTGTACATTTATTTACAAATATAAAACAATATATAATACATTTCACTATCTCTTACCACTTTAGTAAAGTGTTAATAGGTAGGGACCTGCTACTTACCTATATCTAAGACACTAACACTGAACACAGACAAAGTATAGTAAAAGTATAGTTAAAAAAAAAACGCCATTACCCAATTATATACTGGCTTGACTTCGCCATACACCATGGCATACTGCTAAGTTATCACGATATACCATGGGCCAAAATATAACTAAGGCCATGCTGTATTACTGGATTGCGGTACCCTTGCCTCACTCTTGGTGTTGCATGGGCAATGCAATACTTAAATCAGATTTACAAAGGAAGGTAAGGTCAACAGGCAGCACAATTCCCTGTTTTGCTTTACTTTGCACACCATAATCTACATTGCTGCTAAATTTCAAATACATTCGTATGCCACACCACTGTTGCCACTCTACTATACCTTATTCCACTCCACGCCACTCCAGGCAATTCAACTGTATGAGACTCCACTCTACACCACTCCACTCTATGCTATTGCACTGCATGCAACGCTTGTGTATGCCACTCCGGTCTAAGTCACTCCACTGTAAGTCACACCACTCAATGCTACTTCATTATACGCTTTTCCAGTCTACTCCATTCTACTGAATGTCACTTCACTCTACTCTATTCTGCTGTATGCCACTCCACTCTACAACACTCCCCTATATGCTATTCGCTGTATGCCTCGCCACTGTACGCTTCTCCACTCTATGCCACTCCAGTGTATGACACGCCACTCTACGCCACTTCATTGTATACTATTTGATTGGAACCCCAGTCTATTATACGCCACTCCACTGTATGCTGTTACACTCTACCCCACACTACTGTTCTGCAAACTAGTCTACACCATTCCATTATATGCCATTCCACTGTATGCTACTCCACTATACACAATTACACTTTACAACACTTAACTGTACAACACTTCACTCTATGCCACTCCACTCTCCGCTATTACACCGTACACAGCTCCACTCTACACCAGTCCATTCTACTCTATTACACTGTATGCAACTCCACTCTACGTCTCATCAGTGTACACCAGTTCACTGTATGCCACTCCACTATATGCTACTCCCATATAAGCTATTCCACTCTACGCCATTCCACTATCTGCTACTCCACTCTACGCTATTCCATTGAAAACCACTCCACTCTATGCCACTCCACTGTATTCTATTAAACTCCACCTCATTCCAGTGTACGCTACTCCAATCTGCACCACTTCACAGTATGCCACTGTACTGTACGCTACTCTACTATACTTGATTCAAGTTTATGCTAATCTACTATACACTACTCCACTATTTGCTACTTCACTCTACCCCACTCCACTGTACACTACTCCAGTCCACACCACTCCACTAAATGCCACTCCATGCTATTACATTCTACCCCACCCTACAATACACCACACCAGTCTATACCACTTCACTATATGCCACTCCACTCTACGCTTCTAGATTATACGCTATTACACTGTTAGGCACTCCACTGTACATTACTACACTATACGCTATCACACTCTACACCACCCCACTATATGCCACTCCAGTTTACACTACTCCATTCTATGCTGTTCCACATTATGGCACTCCACTGTACGCTACTCCACTATACCCCACTCCACTGTACTCTCCTCCACTATATAACTCTACTAGACTCTACTCCACTCTATCCCCATACACTCCACTCTCCTCATTTTCACTCAACTCTATGCTTGTACACTCTATTGTACAACATTCTACTCTACTGTACAACAGTTTCTAACACTGTATGACACAGCACTCCCCTCTACTGTATAAGACGCTAATCCAGATTCCTCGACTCTACACTATGCCACTTTAATGTATACAACCCCACCCTGCGCTAATCCACTGTACCCTCCTCCACTCTATGTCACTGCACTGTATGCCACTCCACTCTACACTATTCCACTCTTTGCCACTTCACTCCTCTACACTCCACTGTACAGTATGCCACTGTATGCTACTCCTTTTTTCGGCAATCAACTCTGAGCCACTACAGTGTACGGCACTCCACTCTACATCGCTCCATTGTATGACACTCTCCTTCACTCTATATAAGTCCACTCTAGAAAAGTCTACTTCAATTCATGGCATTCTATGACATTCTACTCCACTCTATCCCCGTACACTCCACTTTCCAACTCTATACTCCACTCTATTCCCGTACACTCCAATATCCAACACTCTATTCCACTATATGACACTTTTCTGAATGAAACAGCACTCCACTCTACTGTACGAGACCCAACTCCAATTTATAACAGTTTACTACCTACACTTTGACAGTACACTCCCCTCCATGCCACTCTACTCTACGACACACCAATACACTGTATTGCACATTACTCCACACTACGTTACACCACTTGACTCTACTTTACCGCACAAGACTTTACTTCACTCTACACTACTATACAGTCCACTCTATGCAGCTCCATTGTTCACTCACTACTGTACTCTATGCAACTTTACTCTACAACACTCTAGTACACTGTATGCCACTCTCTGACACTTTACTCTGGTCTATGTACTATACTGAATGACACTGTACAACACTCTACTCTACTCTCCGATACTCTTGTCCACTATACGTCACTGTATGCTCTTTGTATGCCACTGCATCCCACTTTACTCCACTCTGATACAGTATCACACACTACTCCACTGTACACCACTCCACTCTGTGCCACTCAATAACATGGTACTCTATACCACTGTATCCCAATACACTCTACCACACTCTACAACACTGTACTGTACCAACCAGACTGTATACCTCTGTACTGTAATGTAGTCTACATTACTTTCCAAAACTGTATGACACCCCACTTCACTCTACTGTACAACACCCTACTCCAATTTATGATACTGTGGGATAAAAAAGGTAGATTTCCCTATATAAGGGGTATCGGACCTATATTATGTTAGCAAGATGCATCTATACGTGTACTCCCTGTTTGATATGTATGCTTTTGTATGGAGGAAATTTGTTTATTTCCTCCCTGTATATCTATTGCTAAAAGAGTAGGCCGAGAACCATACAGACACCATCTTCTGATCATATGCTCGAGCACGGGCCGTGATCACGTGTTGATCACGTGCAGTTGTCAGGCCCCAGTTCATTTGAGTTACTGGTAGCAGCTGAAGGTGGGCTGTTTCTATTCGACTGTTCTAAGACTCAAGGTCGCATCTGACTTTGGGGGCAAAAAGCGCATTCCTGGAGGCGCCGTGCTTACCCGCCTGGGCACCAAGACGAAAGGGAGTCATAATTCCTGACCTCCTCAGCAATAGATAGTCAAGCCTTTGTACTGATCTGATGTGTGCCATATATGGTCCTCTCTGGAGCTCGAGGGCCAACTGGTATTTTCCTTTTACAGTGATTGTATGTGTTGAACCGAAAAGTATATAACCTCTTGTTTGAATATGAACCAAGTCTTCTCGGCGCACCTGATGGGTGAGGTTCGGAGAGGCTCCTCTATAGAGTATTTTGTCTAATAAACGAATGAACCTTCTTCACTGCCAACTGACTGATTATTTGGTAATGGTATTGGGACTATTGGTAGGTATAGTCCTATAGTTTATTTTTATGGTACATCAAAACTTTACTCGACTATATGCTACGCCCCTATATTCTATTGCACTCCATGCCACTATTGTCTACGACACTCCACTCCACTCTATTACACTTTAATCTACTCTACACTACCCCACTCCATGGTACTCCACTCTACTACATTCCACTCTACTACACTGTATCAAACTCTACATGACTGCACTATGCTCCGCTCTATACCGCTCCACTGTCTGACACTGTACTGCATTATATGCAACTTCACTCTATGACACTGCACTACACTCTATGCCATTCTATGCCACTACATGACACTCGACTCCACTCTATGTCCATCCACTGTACAACACTGTATGACATTTGACGACACGCCACTCAACTTCTTTCTACGATACACCACTCCACTATTTGACACACTACTCCACTTTATGACTCTCTCCTTCACTCCACTTGATGATACGCCACTCTACATTACCCTACTCCACTCTAAAAAACTCTGCTCCACTCTATGACAGACTATGACATCCTTCTCTACTGTTCGACACGCCATTCCACTGTACAATACACTGCTCATCTACGATACTTGACTCTACTATATGAGGCACTATGCCAATACACTATATAACATGTTACTACACTGTACGATATGCAACTACACTGTACAATACGCAAGTACACTTTTTGAAGAGTCAGGACACATACTTTTGTATTAGAGAAGATTTATTAAGTTGATAGGAACAGACCCCTGGAACACAACTGCTCTCCAGTCCAACCGCAAACCCTCTGCCTCCTACATTCCACTCCACACTCAAGGCAGATAGGTTGCTAAGGAGCAGCAGTGTTGCACAGCATCTTACAAAAGTAATGAACAGAAATAATGATGAACAATGAAGAATGCAACACATCTCGCCCCTTAAGAAATAAAAAAAAAACAAGACCATTATGTACATATATAGTCTTCGTACTTTTAAGGCATAGCACGTGATCGTCCCAAATTAGTTCTGATACTAGGAGCAGGTATCCTAACAGGACATGGACCTGTTTTACATGCATTGGTGTCTTGTTGAGAATTAGGAAACAAAGCAACTTCAGTGTCAGAACATGGTGACACTTTTCTGGTGTTCCACCAATTACCATCAGCAAGCTTCACACTGTTACCTTTAACAAGAACAACCCTTTTTGGGGAAGACCATTTTGAACAACCTTTTCCTGCTTTGTCTCCCACGTACACTCTCACAAACATTCCTTGCATGAAGCAACGTTTAGACTTCACAATGTTCTTGTTATGACGATGACAATAAGCTTTTTGGTATTTTTCCACTCTATCCCGTACCTTATTTAAATTGGCATTATATGTACCAGCGCTGTTCATCCAAGCTGGTACTTCCCTTAAGTAAAGAGAAAGGTGTTTCCTTTGTCACCGAGTGGGGAGTGGTACAATATGACCATAACATGTCTTTGACTTGTTGCCTCCAAGTTTCACTATTTCTGCATGCTAATTGGATACACTCAACCAACTTTCTGTTGAAGCGTTCTACGAGGCCATTACCCCTTGGATGATAAACTGGCGTCGTAGTGTGTTTAATGCCCCACCTTATAAGAAAAGTTTCAAATTCTTCAGATATGATTTGGGGTCCATTGTCTGTGACAATCTCGGTGGGGCAACCCTCCCTTCCAAAAATGTCCTCACAGAATGAAATAACGCTAATGGACCTGACTTCCTTAACAAAAGCAACTTCCGGCCATTTAGAGAAATAGTCAACCATAACTATAGCAAATCTCTCAGACACGTTCAAAGTGTCAAAGGGTCCACAAATATCGATGGCCAGTTTATCCCAAGGACCCTTAGGCATGGGTGAGGAAATAATGGTGGTTTCCTGGGATGAATAGGTCTTGTCGCTACATGCACACGCTATGCAATCACAAACATAACGCTCAATTTGAATGTCCATTCCAGGCCACCAAAAATCCTCCCTAATTCTTCTTTACATGGCCAACATTCCACCATGTCCTTCGTGCATGATTCTCAATAACCTTTCTCTTAGCTTCTCCGGTACAACCAACCTACTCCCTCTTCTAAGTAAATCATCTATCACATTCAACTCAGACCATATTCATTTGAATGAATCTAAGTCTTTGTGTAATTTCCACCCTTGTTCGCAACATAAAACCTTTTTGATCTTGTTCAACACTACATCTTCTTCAACAGCTTTCCTCCAATCATCCTCACTAATGGCAGTGCAGACATCTTTCATTTCAGCAACCATCCATTCATCATCCTGATCATCCTGAATACTATCTAATGGTAACCTTGATATGCAATCAGCATTTACGTTTTTTGCACCTGGAATGTATTTTATCTCAAATACATATTCTTGAAGACAATACAACCATTTGGCGATCCTAGGGGTGGCCTTACTTGCACCTCTTGTGGAAAACAGATCTACCAATGGCTTGTGATCAGTATGTAATTGGAATTTGGTTCCCCACACAAATGCTGTGCGGGAAGCAAAAGCTACCACCCTTTCGTCTCCTTTGTGCACCTGGATTAGTACTGCACCTAACCCATTATTACTGGCATCAGTGGAAATTATGGTTTGATCTGCAGGATCAAACGGCTTCAATGAGACAGCATTCGCAATGTTTTTCTTTAATGAATCAAAATTTTGTTGACACTAATCAGACCATTCGAATCTGGTACCTTTTTTCATCAATTTTCTTAGCTTATGTACTTTGTCAGAAAAATGGTGTACAAATTTAGAGTAATACTCTGCCAGACCTAGAAATGATCTGAGTTGGTCTCTATCTCTTGGGGCAGGTGCACTTTCAATGGCTTCAACTAGATTTCGTTTTGGTCTCAACTCATCACAGGATAAAGTGTGGCCTAAATACTCCACTTCGCTCACCCCGAATTTACATTTTTCCAAGGCTATTGTGAGTCCAGCCTCAGAAAGCCTATTCAGAACCTCTTCTAGAATCAGATCATGTTTGATTTCATTACACCCCCACATCAATACATCATCTTGGAATACTACCACATTTTTTAAACCCGCTAAAACAGATTGCATCACCCTTTGGAATACAGCTGAAGCTGACGCCAAACCAAAGGGCATGCGTTTAAATTGGAAGACTCCTTCTGGAGTGAACGAAGGAGGTGATGTGCTTAGAGTCTTCATGTAGTAATATTTGGTGGTACGTGTTGGATAAATCCAAGGTGGTGAAATGCGTACCCCCTTTAACAGTAGCTAACATTTCATTTATGCGGGCAGGAGAACGTCGGTCTATCCAGATGTTATCATTGACGTCCCTCAAATCAATGCACATCCTAATATTTTCTGGCCAAAACTATTGGACTTAACCACTCAGACGCCTCAATGGGCTCGATTACTCCGTCATTACAAAGCCTAAGCAATTAATCTCTGAGTTTTTCTCTTAAGACAAAAGGCACATTTCTTACTTTATGTACCTTAGGAACAGGATCCACTTTTAAGATGATCTGATGTTTGAATTCTTTTAAACATCCTAACTTTTTACTAAATAAATTTGGAAATTTACTAACCCATTTGGAAGTTTTTCCTGGTGACGTTGATAACACTTGTTGAGGATGATTGGGATTTAATACTATATTGAGAGCTCTTTGCTCTTGACAACCCAAAAGAGATCTGCCCTTGTGCACAATGTACAATTTAGCTGTGGTTTTTCTATCTAAAAAGCACATTTCAGTTACTATATACCCCAACACTAGGAAGTTTTTCACCACAATACCCTTCTGGAATAACATCAGTGGATTGTAATTCCTCTAACTTACCGCCTAAACCTTCCCAAATGGATTTGTCTATGATGGTAAATAGGGAACAAGAGTCTGCTCATACATGTAAATCCTTGTTCATGATCCTAATAGTACATTTGGGAGGGCGATAGCTGTCCTGTTTGTTCGCTTCACATTTGAGAACCTGACTGGATTCAATGACCATAACTTCAATATCATCATTCTCACAATCATCTTCATATAATAAGTCCTTCTTGTGAGGCAAATCAGTTTGATCTACTAGAAATAACAGATTTGGAGATTACAGAAGGTCCGGAACTCTTACAACATCTTGCAAAATGCCCCAACCTTTTGCATTTGTGACACCTGGTTTTAACAGCAGGACAATAACTGGCATCAGCTGTGTGTTTTGGGCTGCCACATCCGAAACAAAAATGTAGGTTTAAATTTAGTATTTTCTTGTCTGTTCTCTGAAATAGGCTTATCCCCTGTTTCTTTAGCACACTTTTTTATGTTGTGTACAGTCTCATCCTCTTGGAGAATTTTTTTTGATACGGTATTAAGTTCCTTTACATATCTGGAGGTGTTCTCCATCCTTTTAGCTACAGACAATTTTTGTCTAAAGAAGGATCCTTTAGACCAAGAAGTTTTTCTTGAATTTTCAAATTAGACATTCTATTAATTAATTGATCTCTAATTAGATCATCCCTAATGTCATTAAATTTACATGTAACAGCCAACATTCTTAAATTTGCTACATACTGCTCAATGGTTTCTCCTGGTGACTGCACACGTGAAAAGAATTTGTGTCTTTCCACAACAGCACTGACTTTCTTCCCAAAAGTTTCCTCTAAAGCTTTTAACGCAATTTCGTATATATCGATATTGCTATCCCCAGAAGATTCACTGTCCGTACTAGCATCAGTAATTGTAGCTTCCATCAAAGGTAATGTTTTTAAAACATTTCTACCTTCCAAACCTCAAAAAATTGTTTTAAGATTGCTAATTTCCTTTTAGAAACATAATCATCACCCCCAATGGCTTCTAAATATGTTTCAAAAGTTTCCTTCCAGTGTTCCCACAACATACATGGTTCACCAGGACTCTGTAAAAAGAATGGTAGTGCGCGAATAACTTGCAAAGTCATTTCTTAATAAGGGACTCTGTAAAGGAATACAATGAAAAATGTAAAGCTTGAATGTTATTATATACTTAGTGGAAACACAATCTCCTGGTGACTGCACACGTGAAAAGAATTTGTGTCTTTCCACAACAGCACTGACTTTCTTCCCAAAAGTTTCCTCTAAAGCTTTTAACGCAATTTCGTATATATCGATATTGCTATCCCCAGAAGATTCACTGTCCGTACTAGCATCAGTAATTGTAGCTTCCATCAAAGGTAATGTTTTTAAAACATTTCTACCTTCCAAACCTCAAAAAATTGTTTTAAGATTGCTAATTTCCTTTTAGAAACATAATCATCACCCCCAATGGCTTCTAAATATGTTTCAAAAGTTTCCTTCCAGTGTTCCCACAACATACATGGTTCACCAGGACTCTGTAAAAAGAATGGTAGTGCGCGAATAACTTGCGAAGTCATTTCTTAATAAGGGACTCTGTAAAGGAATACAATGAAAAATGTAAAGCTTGAATGTTATTATATACTTAGTGGAAACACAATCTCCCTGCATGAAAGAAAAAAAAAATCTTATACACTGTGAAGAATTTTGAAGAATTGGCATATAGAAGGTACCTCCTTGAATAAAAGGTTAAGAAAATGTAATTGGGTTTTGAATTTCCTTTGAAATCGTTGTGTTTGTGATGCTGTACGCGTGATTTATAATTCACAACATTGAATAACACGCAAATGACAGTGTACGTGTCACCGATGGAGAAATGTAGTTCGTGGTCGTCTGACGAATTGGGGAAAAACTAGAAAGAGAAACAGTAATTTCGCTTCCCCCAAGATGGCGGCACATTTTACACGTATGTATTGTATGCAGCGTGAGCGTCGTGACGTTTAGTCCCTTGTTGTAGCCAAAGAAGAAGTTTGTTGCGCAAACGTGAACTCCCAGAGTGCGGAAGAAGGAATGGAGTCAGCAGTCCTCGAAGATTCTTCGCGCACGGATCACAGAATGCAGCGCACGATGACTCAATGGAGACAAAGCACAAGAACATACAGGTACGTGTAACGCCTGCCAAGATTGAAAAATAAGCAATTTTTAGTTGACTGCCCATGAAATATCTCGCAGTTCAGGAGAAAGATAAAAAGACAAAAAAAATCACATCCAGAGTAGGTCTCACCGAGTTCGGGTCACACAACGCACAAAGTTCACAACTCCGCTCTAGTGCGAAACCGAAAGGGTCAGATCAGTCACGATAATTGCCCCAATTAGACATACGGAAAATTGGATGCGCTACAACGCACCAACACGTAGGGAAATTGAATCTCCAGTTGGTAGTACCAGTAAAGCAGGTTAGTAATAGCTTAGTTCAGGAATAGAGCATCATCGATATACAGAGGAGAGAAGAAAAAAAATCTATTCTCAGCAACCACAAAGTGTCATGCAGACACACAAAAAGAAATAATGGACAGAGATAATGTAGTCAAATTCACTAGGGTACCAAGGCTGATTCAGGGGTCACTTACTGTTCCAGCTTATGTAGAATGGTTCTTCAAACGTTGGTGTCCTCTTTATGGGGTATATCCCACGCTCGTCGCCAGTTTTGAAGAGTCAGGACACATACTTTTGTATTAGAGAAGATTTATTAAGTTGATAGGAACAGACCCCTGGGACACAACTGCTCTCCAGTCCAACCGCAAACCCTCTGCCTCCTACATTCCACTCCACACTCAAGGCAGATAGGTTGCTAAGGAGCAGCAGTGTTCCACAGCATCTTACAAAAGTAATGAACAGAAATAATGATGAACAGTGAAGAATGCAACAACACTACTACTCTATTACACTTGATTCCAATCTACAATACTCTAGTCTATACAATAGACTTTCCAATACTCCCCTCCAGTGTACTTTATGACACTCCACATAATCCACCACTTGTGACACAGTACTCTACGATTCAAAACACATTTTTTATTAAAAATGTTAATAAAACGTTTAAATTGAATGAAAAAAACAAAGGTTAGAGCTTAGTTATAGTTAGGAAAACATATTTTCCCTATACAAAGCAAACAAACTACACACTAGGTTATAGTTATAGCTTTCATTTACAATTTATCCACCACATTCATATTGTTATAGGTAGTGCACCTTGTTACAGACTCTTTTCAACTTGCTAACCAGACAACACTAACTATAACTCACCATTCTAGCATGAATTGTGTTCTCACAAATAATAAACAACAAATTTAGGGGGGGTCCAAGGGAAATATATTTACCGACCCTTCGGTTTCCAATCCCTTTTTACCTTAAATGCAACAACAACATGAAGAAACCCAGGGTCTATGTCAGTAAGCCTTTACAATTTGTAAGTAAGCATCCTAAGAAATGAAGAACGAAAAACAGAAAGTGAACAACATTGGTAATGAATCCCATCAGCCACTAAAAGTAGCGTACATCATCATTTGAGATTCATTCATACACTTCCCTCCAAATCATGAGGCCTGAAACGATGTATGAACATAGACAAAAAATTCTGATGTTTGTATCTTTTGTGATGTCGCTATTCAATATTTGAGTGGGGATGATGGTCTAAGCAGTGCAAATAAACCAAAAATTGAGTGCAAATATTAAAAACATCTAGATGGTCAGAACAACCAGTTTATTAATAACTGACCAAATGATGGAACTAAAAACAGTGCACCAGCAGTTTGACAAAATAACTGCCAATGTCCTAAATTCGGTCTACATGTTTCAGCCTATCGATTGAAAAGCAATCAGGCTTTCGTCAGGACCAGAATAACCAACAAAACTAGACTCTACGACACTCTCCTTCACTGTACTGTACGACATATTTTTATTTTTTAAAAAAACATTAATATACAATGACAAACACAAAGGTTAAAGATAATTTATTGTTAAAAATATTTTTTTTCTTTTTTTCTATACCAACCCAACTTGAAATACACAAATATTAAAAATGATATAGTTATAATTTTAACTTCAATTTATATTTTACGCACCAACTTCGAATTACTATATGCTGTGCACTTCTGAACACAGTCTTGTCACCTCACTCGCCACACTACATTAACTATAACTCATGCCTTTTGTTTGCACTGGTTACACCCTTGCATACTACCTCACTTATAGTATATGAAATCACAGCATTCATAAAACACTTATAACTTCTCATATGACATCATTTGTCACAACAGAGCTCATGGTCGATACTGTGTAGTATGTTTGTTAAAATATATTTTGTGGCTTGCAGATTTTAAACTTTTCATCGGGGCAACAGCACGCTTTACAAACTCCCCTCAATCAATCAATCAACACTCCTGCACTGATCAGACCATCCCAAATCACCAACCCCAGTGCCCAACCCCTGCTGTGCATGATCTTCAGCCGTGTGGGCAGAGGTTGGTCATAGGTCAGGCCCAGCGTCCAACCCACCCTCACTGAGCATGGAATTCGGCGAAGCCCTGAAGCAGACCTGTGGTCATACATAGGTTGGTAAGAGCTGTGCCAAACACATGTGGGCAGCCAAACCCCATTGCATTCTCACATATTTCCACATATTTCCCAAACATGTTATATATAATGCATTTTTTGGAATGCTAATAAAAGTAGAGCTATTTGTCAAATGAGTTTGCATAACTCAAGTGAAATTGGCTAAAGTTTGGCATGCCAGGTTTAGATCCATGAAAGAGAAAAATGTTTGGGAGTGGTGGGTCACAGAAGCTGCATTTCTCATTTTACCTTTGGTAGGACATTTTGCTTCCCACTACAAAAAAAACCTCTGAACAAATTGATTCTAAACGTGGCATGAAAGTAGAACTTCACCCAGAAAACATGCTTTTTTGATTCTGAATAGTCTGTGAAATTAACATTTGAAAATGTGAAAGGCATGCATCAAAGGTTTACAATTTACAGAGATCTCAGCAGGTGAAAATATGTTGTTGATTTGCCTATAACTTTGGCACTGTTTGAGACATTTGTAGAGTATTCAGGGTAACAACTTGCTCAGTAAGATTGGGGTGGGGGGGTGAGCATATAATGTTAAAATACATTATGCTGATGAGGACGGCTCACTACAGAGGCTTAGGCGGCAGCAGAAAGGTAGAGGAATGCATATTGGTAGGTGTATGAAGTGAGAAAACTCACATTATTTTGTAAAATAACAAACACTTTTGAAATGTTTACAAACGGAGAGAGTGTGTGTGCGTATTTGTCTGTGTGTTTAAAAATTCCTTGAGAAATCCAACAAACAACTTAACATACCTGACTGAAAGCACCTGTACCTAACTATTTAAAACAAAATAATTTTTTGGGGGGGGGTGCAACACTACAAACCCCCCCCCCCTGCAGCTACACCCCTGCAAACACTGAGAATTTTTAGCTTACATTTTTTATTTTAAATGTGTGCTGCTCCATCAAAGAGGGCACAGTTAAGTCGGGGTCTAAAAGGTGATCATCTGAAAATAATTGTGGCATACTTTCATAACCCCCCCTAAAACTTTGGCAGGCATTTAGGATGTTTATTTTTGTGTTGGTATGTCATGTTTCATCAGTGCCAGATTAACCATTAAGTAAAATAAGCAAATGCTTAGAGCATCAAGAGAAGGGGGGGCACCGCATACATTTTCCATTGCAGGATTTACCATGGACCATACTGTGTAAAACTGAAAATGGTGCAGCTGAACTTATAAATGAAGTGGAACTCTACAAAAATAAACATCATTCTTCATCTTACTGTAAGTTTTATTTAATTTCAATAAAATGTTATTTTACGGTTTATTATTGTTTATATATTAAATTAGATAGATATGGAGGCATCAAAATCTTTTTAGAAATTAGGGCCTCTAAAGGTCTTAATCCGGCCCTGTGATTCATGCAGATTCTCAAAAGAGTTGGAGAGGGGGTAATTAACCCCTTGAGATCTGAGTCTTTTCCCAACAGTGCAGAGGCCCTTTTTGATATTTGGGAAAGTTGAGAAGTAACTGTTTAGAACTTATGTTCCACTAAATATATACAGGTCATAGATGCGTCCTTTTTTACCCACATGCTGGGGATGGTAAAAGTACCCTGGAGGGAACCGAGAACATAACCAAAATATATTAAAACATTTTTTGGGGTAAAAATGTGCTGTGCAGTAAAGTGCTTGTTTTTTCCTAAGAATGGCATCACCAAGATATTTGTGGTGCTAGGATCATCTTCTTGCCAGCTTTCAGGAAAACGCAGAGTTGTATATAATCATTTTCTTACCACAGTGGTTGCAATTTTCTGAGTGGTAATACATATTTCTAATATATGCAGTTTCCACTTTCTTTGAGTATGTGAGAGAAAGAGATGTGAAACCCCTGTGTGAATGCTGTACATTTTTTATAAGTAGACAATTCTGAATATAGTAAGTGGTCATGGGTGTATATTGCTCATGGTTTCCCCAAAGACACTAATTGTTGAAATTAATGAAAGTAATTAGGTAAAAATGGAGATGGGTAACAATGTTTTTATCTGTACTTTTTTGCCCCAAAAGTCGAACTAAGCAAGCAATATACTGTTACATACCTCAAGCTCTTCCTGTCGCCACGATATATTGGGCCCGATTCACATGCATTATGTAGTACTACTGTCGTAATACTTACTAACCATAAAATGCAATTCACAAGGCTTTTGGTGGAAATGTCCACTTCCACTTTCACCTCTGCTATATTTTCTATAGATAGATCTTCACTTACTACTTAGGGGCCGATTCCGATGTCGGACGGACTCAGGTCCGTCCGACATCGGTCAGGAGATGTAACCGACCAACCTGCTGTCGTCGTTACGGCCCTGCAAGTATAATGCGACCGGCATGCATTCCGAGCAGAATGCATGCTTGCCTTGTGAAAATCAGGGGTGCAGTTCATCTCTGCACCCTGTGGCCGGCACCCCCAAGGTGCAGGGATCCACCGAGGGGCACCAAAGGTGCCCCTAGGCCGCCATTCGGCAGACTCGCACCCATGAGGGCCCAACTGGGGGCCCCCAAAGACAGTTTCCGACTACCTTTTCGTGCCGGAAAGACAGGCACGAAAAGGCAGTGTAAAAACTGCCATCGTACTCCCTTGGTTGTACAGAGGCGGCCGGGAGAGTACTGAGGGATTTCTGGATGGTGGACGGGCTCTCCGAGCTTGTCATCAGCCATCCAGAAATCCGAGTCAGGTTCCTTTCCGACCGAGCCCATCGTAAAGGCTTGGTCGGAAAGGAATCCGGCCGACACGTTCCGATTTGGTCGGAAGGGCTTAGACCATCGTTCGGAGCCCTTCCGGCCATAACCGAAATCGGCCCCTTAGTAGTAAATGGAGGCGAGACTCGGTAGAGTGGCAGGAAAATGGGGGGAATGTACTACTAAATAGGAGACACACCCATAAAAGACTAAGCCCATTGCTATTCATAAACTGCACTTCAAAGGGCTACCACAGCCAAAAAGACCCAAAAGAGTACTAAATGTACAGCTCAGTCAGACATGGAGTAAGTTCAGCACCACACGTGGCCAACCACTGGTTCTGCAATATCCTCCCATCGAAGATATAAATAAAAAAAATAACAAAAATGTATAGATAAATTATTTTATTAACTTTTACTATTGGAAAATCAATGTAACTTTATTTTTTTTAAAACATTTACATGAATTTAAGTTACTTATAGACATAACTTTTTGTCATTTTTAATGCATAATAAAGAAATACATGTTATGTTGTTATGTTATGTGTATTTGTCAAGTGCACTATCACCTGGAGGGATACCCTAGCGCTGCGCTAATTGTAATATTAGCCAGTCTGTGGGCTGGGGTGTGGGCCCAATATAACCATTTGACTTTAGTTTGGGTTTTTAAAGAAAGCTTTAAAAATACAATTTTAGTCGGATTAGGGGTGGAGGGTGGAAGGTGCCAGGGCTGTTGTATTGTACTGTCGCCGTAGATGTCCCTGAAGTCATGTACAAGTATTTCTTTAACAATGTTAACCTCTTCAATGCCCGTGACGAGCTGGTCTCGTCATGGGCCGCGGTTGCGCTGTGCCCATGACGAGACCAGCTCGTCATAAACCCCGCCCGCTGATGAAACGGCCGGCACAGGGCGGGGAAAGGGGCGGGCACTGAAGGGGTTAAAAAAGTAATAGTGCTGATGAAGGCTAACTTTTGTATAGGTCGAGTGAGTTGGTGATGCCCAATGTTTCTAATAAAAATATTTTAAAAAGTATACATATATATCATTTTAATTCATTTTATTATAATTCAGTTCATTAAATATTTGATTCAAAATTAAGGGCCTGATTTATATGATGGCTGTAAGGATACTCCATCGCAATGACTACAGAGTATGCTTATCCCCAATTTTAAGGTCCGCCCACCGACTCTTAATGCCTTCGGTGTAACCATGCTGGAGACTACTCCGTCTCCGCCATGGTTAAACCCCTCCGACCAATAGGAGTAAGGGCCGTCAGAGGTTGACCTCTGTAGACACCCACCTTATGCCGATGGATAGGCATACAGGTTATTTTTCACTGACTGTCACCGACATGAAAATCCTGGTATTAAGGGGCAGTGAAAACTGTTCAGTGCTTCCCTCACCATGGGAGAGAACTCTCATGGTAAGCGGAACATTTATTTTCAAATTTGAAAAAAAAATCCCATTGTGTGATTTTTTATTTTTTTTAAAATAAATAACACGTTTGACGGATGACTCTGTCATGTTAGTGGAACCATGCAAAAAACTTTACAAAACATTGACAGAAGCTGCCATGAAGGCAGATCCTGTCCATGCTTTTGAAATGCAAAAATTAAATCTGGCTATAAATCAATAATGCTGTAGGTTTTTTTAATTTGTTCTACATATAAATTAAATGTATAAAACTATTATATATTATTATGTTACATAAAAATATTTTTCAAGTTTAATACACTTTTTAAATGTACCCTATACTTTACCATAGAGAGATCTCCACTCTGGCAGTGAAGAATTTCTCCTACTTACTACTAGTAACTTTTGAATCATAAATTTGGTCCAACATACAGTTTCAGGGGGTGGAGACAAGTAAGAAAACCAGAGGGGGTTCAGAGTGTGTTTTGATAAATGCACTCTTTCTTGCACACTTAATTACTTTTGAAAGCCAAATATTGAGAGAAATGTAGTAGATAATAATAAATGTTCTACTGTTCTTTTTTCACACACATCTCCCAATAAAAGCAGTAGCCCACTTGTGTGGGTGGGCATATTATCTGCTACATAAAAGGTACTTCAAATGTAACATGGAGACATCAAACGTTTTCCATTAATTTTCAGTCTTTCCGGAAATGTGTGTAGCTGTGGTGTTTGGGCCCGGGGAATTCTACCAACCCCAGATATTTCTGAAAAATAGACACCTGGGGCAGTCCAGATTGGCCTCTGCATTTGTAGTCCCTTCTATAATACCAAGGGGGAGCAGACAGGCTGTTTGGCCTTTAATGGTGGGAGTATGGACTAATGTCTAGTTGGGCTGACCCACAACCCATTCTTACTTAAAAAAGAATATATACAATGCTTGTGGTTAGTGCACTTTCCGCCCCTTGGGTGGGGCAGAAGATTGAGGGCAAACACCAATCTATCTCACAAGGGAGCTTCAAGAATGTTGGGGACCTTGTTGATTGGGGTGGGGGAAGCAATTACCCATGCCTGGGACGGTTTCTCCCCTCACCTTAAAACCTCCATGGTAGTCCAGTGTGTGAACCCCTGTTCTGAGAGCGCCCTCCGGCAATCCCCGAGCAGGGCCGGCTTTAGCACTGGTGGCGCCCTGTGCAACAATGTTTGTTGGTGCCCTCCCATTGACCACCTCTGCCACAGATTCCCTCACTACCACCATTTGACAGTGCCCCTCAAGTCTCCATAACCACTATCTCTTAGATTAATTTAGTTTTATAGTGCACTGAACCAGTTTAAGGTGTCAGAACACTTTACACCACACACACATTGCACAGAGACAATCATACATGAGTAAATGAGTGTATAGGAAATGTTACCTAAAGACAGAAGCCTAAAAGGTGTAGGAGTCACATGTCATCCATTCTGGTAGGCAGTATACTTTCAGAATTTAAAAAGTAACACCATTGTTAGGGGTTTTCTTTCATAATAAGAATTGAGTTCTACCCAAGCGAACCCTTTTTGCAATATTAGGATAATGAAAGAGTGGACAAAAAAACACACAGCTCTAATACATTCCCTGCAGTTTGCATGCAGCACTTTGATGGCAGTTAATATATTAGGATTTTAACTTATAAACTGCAGGTAACAGAAGGATTTCTCTGACAAAAGAGGGAACCCACTGACCAATTTATATTATAAGCACCTTGTGATATGAATGGGACTTTTGCAGCAGGCATATTAACCCACTGAACTAAGAGTCAAACTTTCTTAGACAAAGCTATGGTTTCTCTCCAGGAAGAACATTAATCAAAGAGTTATCTTGACATATTTATTGCTGGGACTAGGAACGCGGCATCAGGTGCTTTTAGGACAATAAACATGGCGGCCCCACCCCAAGTCAGCGCCCGGTGCGACGGCACCGATCGCACCGCCCTAGAGCCGGCCCTGTCCAAGGATCCACTAGAGAGAAGTACCTTTGGAAATGGGAGATTCTCACCTTTCTAACAGCTTCGCTCCCGCTGTGATTGGTGATCGCGATTCTGAGCTGTGCCCCTGCACACCGATCACACTGAAAGCAGCTGCAACTTACAGACCCAGCGAATATCTGTTTCACAAGCTGTAACATCAGTGAGCATGGCACACGGCACTTTAAATCAAATTTTCAAAAAATATATTGGGCTCCAATGGAAGCTTTTCCTCTGAAGCTCATGTTGGGGGCTGTAAAAGTAAACTCCTCTGATGCAAGCGCCAGAGGCATTTCTCCTCTCAGTGGGTGGATATGTTGTTCAGGCTCTCCGCACAGAAGTAGTGTGGAGGACGTGAACATCATGTCCTCTGCACGAAAGGCAAAAACATTTTCACGCTAATAATTTGGGGGTAGTTTATTTTTAAATGATGTAATTTGAGATGTCATCAATGATGTAATTTCATAAGTGATGTAGTATGTGAGGTTATAAGCAGTACATAGCGGGGGCTGAAGTTATAGTTAGCTAGCTAGCTCAGTAAACTATAACTGGTGAATTTAGTTTTTTTGGGGGGGGTTCAACATTATTTTTTATCTTATTTCAACTAGAACATCATTTTACCCTTTATTTCCTATGCATATTTAATTTGGTAACAACACTATTGATCTGCATCTCGAATGAGATTAAAATTGATTATTTATTCTAGAACACATACGTAGTTTTTGCATTATATGTGTAGGTAGGTAAGTTTAGGACAGAATCATGTCGGTCTTTTTTCAGTGTCTTCTTGGTGAACATGTAGATTGACATACATGAAAACATTTGTCAAGGACCAAACTTTAAAAGCGAATAAAACATAGTCACAGAAAAACATGCCCTGAGAGCCTGGCTTGCATTGGTAGAGGAGTTTTGAGAACGTGACATTCCACTTCCACTGCTGGGGCTGGGGTAGCCTCTAAATTCTCAGTATCACAAATTGTGCAGAGTTATTTGTTGCTATGAAATCGGAGCAGCCTTGAAAAATAGCTGCATGTCATCTGGGATCTTACCGTGGACGGAATAAACTGAGAAAACGTGAGCATGCGTTGCTCCATTAAATTCCTATCAAGCAAAATGAACACCATTTGATGGACCAACACTGCTCTCTGCTGGTTTCTTGGTTGTTTGCATCAATGATGTTTATTTTTTTTTGTCTATTTCATTTCAGCAAAACCATAAGGAGCCTAAAAACGCGTGTCTGTGATATGTAATGAAGAAAATCATCTCTGTGGCAATACTACGATTCACATGATCTCCAGAAAAGCCATGAATAAGGGTAAAATACAGAGAGCGAGACAGAGGAGGAAGACAGAGAGTTAGACAGAGAACGAAACAAGAGAGATGGAGAGAAAGAAAGGGGGGGGGAGATACAAGGAAAGAGGGAGAGAAGAAGATGGATAGAAAATGAGGAGAAGAAATAAAGAAATCCAAGAGAATCAGATTAGAGTGTGAGGAGAACGCGGGTGGGAATGGTCGGCTACATGAAAGAGAGAAAGACGACGAGAGAGGGGTCTGAGGGCCATCACAGGTTCGAGCCCTGGTTGATTTGAAATCTTACGCGGGTCTCCAGTTTAGATCCTGGCGGCTGCCCCAAAACAGGCTGGGTGCCTTCTATCTGTATGAGGAGCACGAGCAGCCCCAGCCACATTGTCGACCTTAGTAGGCTTCACAGGTGAGGTGCAGGTTGATGTAGGAGTGGATGTGGTGCGTCGGCTAAACTGCCGACTTTGGTGCTGGAAACCAGAGTTCGAGGTCGCTTCCACATTTTGTGATTCTAGGCAAATCACTTAATCTCCCCGTGCCTGAATGTGTAATGTAAATACGGTGCTCACCCTCATGTAAATACCTTCGGGTCGAGTTCGCGCTATATAAAAATGCAAACGAAAATAAAAAAATATTCCTTGGGGAGTTGAGCTCAGGACAGTGGCGTAATGCAGAATGTGATGGGGGTCCCCTGAGTCTTACATATCTCACAGATATTCATTGACCCTGGGCTCGACGGAGCGCCCTTGAAGGTTTGGGGGCCTCTGGAGGGTTGGTGGCCCCATGCACCGCAGGGGCCCTCAGGAACCACAGCTTGAGGTGCTTGTTTGAGCCACTCGGTGATTGACATGATTTATTTTGGATGGATAATGTGTATGTTATGTAGAGCGCTCTAACACTCTGCATTGGGTTGAGTCGCGCTATAAAAGAAATAAAATAGTCCTACTTAAATTGTTATTTGGATAAATACTGGGAGAGACAAACCCATCTGACATTTTTACAGCACGTGCACTTATATACAGGGACTGAACAAAGTAAAAAGCATGCATCTCTTATATACCTGTGAAGAGATAACAAGCTGTGTGTTTTTGTTTCCTCTCCATTGCATTTGCATGTAAGTGTGAGGCACAGGCCGCCTCCAGTCCCATAAATCAAAAGGAGGCCTGATGGCCCCTTAACTTGAGCCCAACTGGAGGTGAAAAAGAAACCTCCTCGCTACATGCATGTTGCTGCTGGGAATGAAAGGCAGACAACGTGCAGGAGCTGCTGAACAAGTCCCGGTGTCTGAAAATGACACCAGGACAAGTTCAACATATTTCTGTGGGGCCCAACTTCTTGGCAGGGTGGACGGTGTCCACCCTGTGAAAATAGTGGGTGGACACCGTGGACCCGCATGTACCCCTGACTCGTGCCCTGGTCCTTCCCCAATGGAACTGTCTACACCATGGGTACTCACAAACATTTTCTCAAGGGCCACAAAGTTTGCTCTGTGATGTGACGAGGGCCACATCAATACCAGGTAAGTAGCAAATTGGGAAGGAGGGGGTGCAGTAAGGTGGTTATAGGGGAAGCAAAGCATACATATTTAGTGTCTGAATTGCGCCATGTGAAATCAGAAAGCCTGAGATAAATCCCATCTTCCCCACTTTACCAAATTGTGTGTTACAAAATACACATTTCAAATTTTGAAGAGACGTTATCGTATTTTTACACTTTTGCTGCAAGTTAGCTTTGAAAATGAAGGTGTTTCTAAAGTTAAGTGAAGCAGGACAACCTGGTAACTTGCTTTTTTAAAACTTCAATTAACCTTTAAATAAAGGTTTGCCTGCATAGTTAACATGTTTTTAATATAAGTGCTGTTTTCAGTGAATAGCAGCCCAGTGCTGCTGTTGATCAGGGGGCCACATGTAAAGGTAAGGAGGGCCGCTTGTGGCCCCTGGGTGGTACTTTGAGTATCACTGGTTTACACGTCCAAACTGCTAGACTACTCAGGCAGCAAATCGCAATGGATCGAAAGGGTTCAATTACTTCGGAAACCTCTGTGTAAGAAATGCAAACGCGTCAACCTCTTCTTCAAATGAACCACCAAACTGGGCAGCCAGAAAACACCTATTGGGCGGTTCGGTAACTACCGGGATACACCGTGCTGCCCGAACGTCAGAATGAGGAATAACACACTATTATCACACTTTATTCCCAATTCCGAATTTGTAAATAGCATTTGTGCTATTTGTCGGTTGATTTGCAGCAGTAAAATCAGAAGGAAATAACCCTGAGGGGTGGAATACTACTGGACGGTAACCCCTTCTTAGAGTGCTTTGAAAACCACTACTTCTGTATTATTCTATTGAATGCGTAATTGTTTCAGCTAACTATTGTTTCTTCTTTTGTTTAGGTTAGGCAGGTAAGAGCTGTTTCTTTTTTGCAGTTTTATATAGCGGGAACTCCACAATAAAGTATTCAATGTACTTAGTTGATATAAAGTAAGGAACAAACAAGGGAGGTACCCTAATAATGATAGGGAAAGGGTAAGTATAAACAAACAAAACAGAAAGTCCCTAAATAGTATCTAAGTCACATAGGTTATAATGTTGTACACAGTGCTAGTAGTAAGGTATAATCAAAACAGGTCCATATAATTATACAATATTAAATAATAACAAATCAGTGCAACACAGAGAAAAAATGAAGATCTATAAAATGTATTCGTTCATAATACACAATCAAAGTTTAAAAAGAGCATTTGATATTAAAATACATAAATCACAATATCATTAGAAAACAAAAAAAGTGTTGACGCTGCGTTTCGGTGAGTCGATAAATGATCACCTTCTTCAGGACAGTTTTCTAAACATTTAGGAAGTTGCTTGAATGTGGTTTGTAGAAATAATATTCTTAAAGTAAGGGGCTGAGATTATCCCATCTATTAAAAACCTCTATAAATAAGGAATCTGATAACGAAGGTTGTGTTTGTTGTGGCCACCATAATGTTATACTGTTCTTCAGGAGGTCCAAAGACTCTAAAATTAATTGATATGGCAGTACCAATGGCTGATTAGCCATGATAGGAGGCACTGTATCTACAGTCCAAGTCTTTATCGTTGTTTTAAAACATTCTGGTGAGTAGATTGTTCTGATTATTATGACGAGATGGTCATGTGATCGAAGAAAATAATAAAAACCTAAAATTCATTGATATGGCAGTACCAATGGCTGATTAGCCATGATAAGAGGCACTGTATCTACAGTCCAAGTCTTTATTGTTGTTTTAAAACATTCTGGTGAGTAGATTGTTTTGATTATTATGACAAGATGGTCATGTAATCGAAGAAAATAATAAAAATCTGATAAAACCAATATGGCCTCCTTGCCAGCAACAAACGGACAGCTTCCGGGTCTGAACGCAGTATCGACACTTTTTGTTGTCTAATTATATTGTGATTTATGTATTTTAATATGAAATGCTCTTTTTAAACTTTGTGTATTATGAACGAATACATTTTATAGATCTTCATTTTTTATTAAGTCTGGTATTATTCCTCTGTGTTGCACTGATTTGTTATTATTTAATATTGTATAATCATATGGACCTGTTTTGATTATACCTTACTATTAGCACTGTGTACAACATTATAATCTATGTGACTTAAATACTATTTAGGGACTTTCTGTTTTGTTTGTTTAGTTGATATAAACCACAACAATTTATGTACAAAACAGTAATAAATAGCCATACCCATCCATATACAACTGTTTTACTCTGCATTAAAATCATTTCAGAAATGTAATGGTTAACTCCATGATGAACGGGGGGGGGGGCTTTAGATTAGTTTTGATTAACTCTTTTGAGTTACTGAAACGAGAGAGGAGGATAAAAGCGAGGTGCTGAATGAATAAGGTACGCAGTGCAAGATGTTAAATTAGTTTGTGAAAAGAGATCCCAGATGGGGTCTATGTGCCCCTCCCTACAGAAAGGTGCCCCATGACTACAATGTGAATACATGACATAGTTAGACTCAGGGCAAGAGGACAGCGCATCAGTTGGTAAGACTGATGGCTTCCCCGGGCAAACTCCTGAGGGCAACACCCAAGTACACAGACTTATAAAGACTGAGAGCCCTTTGCTGCTCCGGAGGCCCATTTTGGGTTTCTGCATAATTTTTTAGATCGGTCATGAGAGACAAAAAGTGCATTGTGCAGTAAATGGACTGCATTCCCCTAGCTGTGCATGTTTCCTGTTTCAGAGCTTCTGAGTGCTGTAGTCTGTTATGAGCTTTTGAGGAAAGGTAACTAGCTGGGAGTCAGTGGTGCGATGTTGAAGGCCAGCACTGAGTTCTTTAGCGTATTTTCCTCACCTCGATAGAGTTCCTACATCGGATCAGTAAAAGCATAAAGAAGAGGTCTCCGGACAAGTGCGGGCCCCCCTTCATCAAATAGATTGGCTTCAGCAGAGACCTCCCGACGACATCAACCGGTGGGGGGGGGGGGGGGGCAACAGCACAGAAGGTGCAACCAGGATTCAAGCCTGAAGTTGCATAGTCTGCACCCCGCCCCCATCCCTGGGTGGGCCCTTGGGGGTTTAAACTAAAGCATGTACAAGCTGTCTCTACACGCTCTCCGTTGATGGTCTCTGAGAGGTATGGTTGAGGTTTCCCTATCATCATTTAAGCCGTGCTGTGTGCTCCCCTGATCCAAGTTGCTGGGCAAGATTCCATGAAGCTAAAGACTGTTTTGGTCATTGGTTGCAGGGCCAAGAGGGTCTTTTGTAGGGGTGACCTGTTAGTTAGGTCGATGCACTAGAGGGTTAAGTTGGTACTTGTTTCCGCTGTTTGTATCCTAGAAGTAGCTGTGGTTGTGGAAGCCCTCAGCCCCTGCATATTTGGCTTTGGTGGCTGAGACCTGTTGGACCCATGTGTTGCTGCTGTAGGTTTGTTTGATGTGTAGATGTAATTCCAAGGTGAGACCGTTGTGTACGGTCCCACCGGCATTATATCTGGGGAGGAGTGAATTTCTATTGTTTCTGGTAAACTTAGCGTGCGAATTCCATCCACGGGCTCCTTGAATACCTTAGATGGCTCTCCGGCGGGTGTAGGTGTTAAAGTGACCCAGGATGCATGGTTGCTGACCATTGGTACCTGTGCCACATTAGTCACTTGGTTGGCCATTTTTTTAAGAACAGATTGCGGAGCTGGAGGCTTGAGGAGTGTGGTTTCCCGATGGATCTTGTGAGCAACTCGATGTGCCTGTGTCCTCCTCATCTTCCGTGCTTAATTTGCGATCTAAGTTGGAAATGAGAAAGAGCTTCATGGACCCCTGCCCTTTATGCACTTTTTAGACTGTTTTTCATTTTAGCCCTTCTCAAGAGGGTATAGATAGTTAGAGCGGCTGCAGAGGCGTAGCTAGAGCTTGTGGCGCCCGGGGCTATACCTCAGATTGCCGCCCCGGGGGGAGGGGCACGGGGGGCTCTGGAAAAAAAGGACGGCGAACACTTGAAAGAGGTCTGAGAGACACATAGTATCGCCGCTAATAGTTACCTCGATCGTGCAAGTTACATGCACATACATGACACGGTCCAAGGCAACACTGTTGAATACACCGGGGACTGGCAGTACAAAAGAAAACACACAGACAGCATGATCTATCTGGGGACTCAGAAAAACCGCATGTGACATCCATCAGAGAGCTGCGTCAACAATTACCTGGTAATCCCCTCAGCACAATGCAAACATGCACATACATGACTCTGTTCAGGGCTCCATCATCTACAGCTGACATTAAATGACCATGCATCATGGTCCCCCCATTAAAGCAGTGGGGACCTGCACAAACGTGATGTGCTCTGGGGACCCGAAACCAACTTAACAGTGTCGAAGCCTGTGATTCTGGTGGAAATACAGAGATTCGGCGCAACGTTAAGGGTTAACCATCACAAATGTAATTCGGAAATTAATTACAATAAAAGAAAGCAAACAATGCAATGTAATATTGAAAGATGCTACCTGAGAATCAAGCCCTAAGGAATAATGTTTGATAGGTGGTGAAGCATGTTCTACCACAGTGATGTCGGCTAAGAATGGTCAATGTTTCGAAATAAAGAAATGTGCAGGGCAAATAAATAGATACAAGACAAAGATGACATGAAGCACGTTAAGTGTGATTGTCAGCTGCTAAAATACAAGTGAAATACATCTAGATTAAAGGAAGTAGATGTACATAGGTGAGTCTTGAGCAAACCAGGTAGGCTGCATTATGCTAAACTTACATGAGATGCTGTTAGGTGTGTCTATTTAAATATATTGCCAAACTAATACCACACATTATGGCTAAATTAAAGAAGACAATAACAATCAAACTGAAAATTAAGGGATGTAAAGCCAGGGAATCGAACCCTGGATGTACATGAGATAATCATGGAGATTATGGGATGGGCTGTATTGTGCTACACTACTGTGACCCCCTGTTAGATGTGCCCATTAAAATCTATTACCAACATAAGTTAAAATATTTTGAGTAAGCTACATCTGAATTATACATTAGAGAAGAAAATTGTGCAATCTACATGACTTATATGGGGGTACTGCCAAAGAGATTCAGCCCTTGATGTGCATGGACAAGTCACAGATGATACACAGTAAGAAGCGTTCTACTGTACATTGCTGTTTTGAGTAGTTCCAACGTCAGGTGGTAAAGAGCAGCCTCAAAGTGCATAGCTGCCAAGCTTTCAGATTGCTATGTGATATTTTCATAATTTTATTGTAATTATGAGTCCGCTGCCGCAGACATTTGCACCAGTTTTATTCTTCTTAGAGTTTACCACTGCTCAAATGGGTGTAATTACTGATATATATATATATATATATATATATATATATATATATATGTTTCCCTCGTCTTCATTGCTTGAGTTTTTCTCGCAAAAAGTGTCACTCATAGCCGTTGAAATGTCACTCATAATTACAATTTAATTATGAAAATGTCACACATAGCAATTTGAAACCTTGGCAGCTATGCTCATAGTCGTTGAAATGTCAATCATAATTAAACTGAAGAATCTGAAGTTATGAGTAAATGTCACATTTGAAACCTTGGCAGCTATGCTGCCACTCACTAAATATCCCCTCTGAAAACATTTAGCTCCTACCTCACTCAGGCTCCAGCAGCACTCCACAGTGGTGGCAGCCAGAGACAGGGTCTCTATGGCAGGGGTTGGTTCACTTCTGCTGCAGCAGCCAGCAAATCACCCAGCACTGCCACTGCAAGGGAAGAGAGGTGGGGACGGAGGACACGAAAGAACCTGGGAGGGCAATGCACAGCAAGACACTCCTGACAGGGAGGGGACCTCATGGAAGAGGACACGATGCAGGAAGAAAAGAGAACGTGCAATAACATGGACAGGCTTGTGTCAAAGAGCAGCGGGAGGTAATGAAGCAGTAGAGGCAGGCAAATTGGTAGAGGGACTGTGGATGCACATACTTAAGGGGACGACCAACAGGTGGGAGAAGAATAGAATGCGGAGGGCCATAGTGAGGGAGAGGGGCCAGGGAGTGATGAAGAGAATGAGGAGGGTGTGAGAGAGGGAGGCCAGGGAGTGATGAAGAGAATGAGGATGGCCGGTGTGAGAGAGAGAGGCCAGGGAGTGGAAGAGAATGAGGAGGGCCAGTGTGAGGGAGAGAGGCCAGGGAGTGATTAAGAGAATGAGGAGGGCCGGTGAGGGAGAGAGGCCAGGGAGTGGAAGAGAATGAGGAGGGCCAGTGTGAGGGAGAGAGGCCAGGGAGTGATTAAGAGAATGAGGAGGGTGTGAGGCAGAGAGGCCAGGGAGTGATGAAGAGGATGAGGAGGGTGTGAGGCAGAGAGGCCAGGGAGTGATGAAGAGGATGAGGAGGGTGTGGGGGAGAGAGGCCAGGGCGTGATGAAGAGAATGAGGAGGGCCAGTGTGAGGGAGAGAGGCCAGGGAGTGATTAAGAGAATGAGGAGGGCCGGTGAGGGAGAGAGGCCAGGGAGTGGAAGAGAATGAGGAGGGCCAGTGTGAGGGAGAGAGGCCAGGGAGTGATTAAGAGAATGAGGAGGGTGTGAGGCAGAGAGGCCAGGGAGTGATGAAGAGGATGAGGAGGGTGTGAGGCAGAGAGGCCAGGGAGTGATGAAGAGGATGAGGAGGGTGTGGGGGAGAGAGGCCAGGGCGTGATGAAGAGAATGAGGATGGCCGGTGTGAGAGAGAGAGGCCAGGGATTGGAAGAGAATGAGGAGGGCCAGTGTGAGGGAGAGAGGCCAGGGAGTGATTAAGAGAATGAGGAGGGCCGGTGAGGGAGAGAGGCCAGGGAGTGGAAGAGAATGAGGAGGGCCAGTGTGAGGGAGAGAGGCCAGGGAGTGATTAAGAGAATGAGGAGGGTGTGAGGCAGAGAGGCCAGGGAGTGATGAAGAGGATGAGGAGGGTGTGGGGGAGAGAGGCCAGGGAGTGATGAAGAGGATGAGGAGGGTGTGGGGGAGAGAGGCCAGGGAGTGATGAAGAGGATGAGGAGGGTGTGGGGGAGAGAGGCCAGGGAGTGATGAAGAGAATGAGGAGGGTGTGAGGCAGAGAGGCCAGGGAGTGATGAAGAGGATGAGGAGGGTGTGGGGGAGAGAGACCAGGGAGTGATGAAAAGAATGAGGAGGGCCGGTGTGAGGGAGAGAGACCAGGGAGTTATGAAAAGAATGAAGAAGGCCAGTGTGAGGGAGAGATGCCAGGGAGTGATGAAAAGAATGAGGAGGGCCGGTGTGAGGAAGAGATGCCAGGGAGTGATGAAAAGAATGAGGAGGGTGTGAGGAAGAGAGGCCAGGGAGTGAGGAAGATTAGGAAGAGAGGCCAGGGAGTGAGGAAGAAGAGGAAGAGTGGCGGCGGTGTGCATGACATGTTTACAAAAGAAAAACAATTTAGTGCCATGAGGCGACTCAGTTCTTGGTTGTGAGCACTAAAGCTTTTCTAACAAAACACAAGGTAGCATAGGACACCGTAAGCATAGCACAGGTTGGGGAAGAAAAGCATCCCAAGAGCAGGGGGGTGCGTACAGTAGAGAGAAATGTCTGCACCCTGTGCTTCTGTGTGCCCCCCGTGACCCACCGCAGGATGTCTCGGGTTTCCAGAAAACGGCATTAGCCACTCGGGAAACTGGCGAGAGGGCTTCATTTTCCTAATGGGCTGGAAGTGCAGCCAATGGTGGAGAGCTGAGAGCCACCTGTGGGCTGAGCCTGTAACCGATACCCCCAAGTCTACCCAGGGCACGGGAAGGGAACCAGGAGTCACTGCCTGAGAGAGACACAAGCTGGGAGGCAGCGCTTCCGCCAGGGCAGGGCTGCTGAGCCTGTGAGTGACAGCCCTCCTCAGCGACGGAGCCAAGTCTTGCTGTTGGTTCCCTTACTCACGATCATGGCGTGCCCACTTCTGATGCCCCACCCGAGGCCAGGCGGCTCCTGGGGTCCGCTTTTGGGGCAGAGCGTTGAAGCTGGTTTGCGCACTTACTGGCTGAGGCTATTGGCTATACCTCCTGCAGTGCATTGCACTTGCTCTGTTTGTGCGGCCGTCAACGAAGGGCCTTGTCCTAGAAAAATATAAGTATCCTCGCTCAAGAGGCATGTGAGGCCCTCCTCCTTATACAACAGCCTTTTGAAGACTTCTTTGGCTAAGGAAGGCACGCTCGAGCAAAGGGTATTAGGGCATCATTTCAAACAAGAGGTGAGGACCCTGATAAAGAGTAGGTTTGATGTTTTAAGAGACTTTGAGGGCCTCTACCCTAGAGGCTTCGGAGTCAGCCACCCCTCTGAAAGCGTTTAGCCCTCCTCTTGCCTCACTCCAGGGTCTCTATGGCAATCATAGGTTAGTTCACTTGCTGCAGCAGCCACGAGGAAAAAAGTCAAAATTGTAGGATATAACAACTGAGACTTTTTTTTTTAATAGATTGTTCTATTTTTTATTTCAAGAGATTGTTAGTGGAATTGGTTGTAGCAATCAAACGACTAGAACTTACATAACCGCCTCAAAGTCATTTTATCAGGCTATCAAATGATAGAAGAATGGTCTTAGGTACAAAAGCCACTTCCACAGACCGAAGGCAGGCAAAAAAAACAAGTCAACCCAGGTTGCCATGGTAGTCAGGGGAATGGAAGAGTTAGAATGCTACACAAATACTAATACGGATGTCAATGTGAATCAGCGCCACCTCGACGCTCCATACACTAGCAGTTAAAGCAAGCTAGAATTGGTTCAGCCAGGTAGCCAACATCATCAACTTCACTCGACTGTTTCGGGCACCAAGATGCACCAAACTGCCCCCCACAAGCCGCGCCAGGGCCGCCAGCCGGCCCCCCTAGCAAACTCTGCCTCAACCCTCCCAGTCCCTGTGCACCATATGTTGCTGACAAAGAAAACTTACCCGGCTCAATACCCTTGCAGCAGCACCCCGCCCAGACCCACTCACCTTACCCCCACACAAATCGTCCAGCACTGTCAGGCGCGCACAAGTGTAGATTGACAGATTTCTCAATCACAAAGCATGAAATATTTCAGCAGGCAGGCATTCAGAAATCCTCCCACCTTTCAATGGTGAAATATTCACGGAACGTATTTCGGAACGCTGGTCTGCAATATATTTTTCCACTCTTGGCAGAACTCTTGGTAAGCTCTTGATGTGAAGTAGTAACCAAATCTCAAAAGATTGAGTCGGATGGCAAAACAGTTTTACAATATGTAGTAGGTAAATCACGAAACTTCATTACTAAGTTAATTATTTATCAGACCAAGCACCTTCTCCTTCCTGTGTTAATTTCGGACATTAACAGCTCACAGGGCACCAGGAAATGTCAGAGTTTGCGTCACTGCTCATCTGATGTCATGCCTTCTTTCTTCTTAGGCCAAGGGGTCTTCAGGGGGGCTTACATTGCTTAAGAGCTAGTAATACCTTTGTTTGTATCCCTTGTGCATCGAGCGCGGGTTATTTACTAATGTACGTTTACTGTGTCAAGGGGACTTGGGCGTTATCAATGTTCTTGTCTGCAGCGGAAATGCACTCACATATTAAAGTGGATTTGTAGCGGAGGTGATGAGCTACTCAGCCACCCCTCTGAAAACATTTAGCTAGCTCCTGCTGCTCTCACCTCACTCGCTCTAGGGGTTGGTTCGAACTTCATTCACTTCTGTTGCACTGCAGCACTGCCACTGGCTGCTGCCCCAGGCCAGAACTGAATCCTCACGAGACGAGCGCGTAGTGGTGAAGCGCGTGACGCATCACTACTACGTTCTCATCGCGAGGGCTGGCCAAATGATGCCCAGGGCCGTCATTGGTAGCGCTCGCGCGCTACAAGATTGACGGCCCTGGAGGCTGGGACGCACCAACAGTCAAGCAAGCACAAACGCGGGACGGACGTCGCGGCGGCAATTTGGCAGCAGTGTGTGGCTGCTTGCACTTTCAAATTGGGCCGCGCGCGCAGCACTGGTGGCCCGTTGCGGCCGCGGCGGCCTTTATAATTTATTTGGGGAACACTGTGTCCCCAAATAAATTATAAAGGCCGCAGCGGCCGCAACGGGCCACCAGTGCCATACGTCCGCCCCCAAAAAAGTGCCGCCTGGGGCGGACCGCCCCCCCCTAGCTACGCCAGTGAGCGGCTGGTGGTTTTGAAGATTTGCAAGGTTGGACCTGTGCTCTTCTTCAATCAGACTTGGGGCACTCATGGCAAGTGAAGTACAGGGGATGTGAATGGGCATTTTTGTAGGAGAGTGGGTCCCTTTTTAATTTCCAGGGGATCCGATGTTCCCACAACCAGAGAAGGGTTACTATTAATGTGACTGGTCCAGCCATAAACATAGTGTTTGCGGGCGGTGCATTTCTTTTTTTCATTCCAGGACAGCAGGCTTTGGCCTTAACGGTGTCCACAAGTGCCCATAGTATTTCAAACAGAGAGCTTAATTTGTCAAACAGTGGGGCACATGAACAGAGTTGGTCTGTCCCTGCCTGCCCAATAAGATTTCCAGTGAGCGTAGTCTGTGCCCCAGGTCCGCTAAGCACAGGGCAATAGATTGAATTAAGTCTATCTGAAACTCCAATTTTTGGCCTTGCCATTAAAGTGCCCTGGCAATCGTGTCTTGCTTGATCCTAACGGAGGCCACAGAGGGGTTGGAAGGCCCAGTGAGGGAAGATGTGGGAGCCCTTGTTTGTATGGGGCTGGTGGACCTACGTTGGTACTCATATCTGAGTACAGGGGTTTGTGCCAGCGATACTTCAATTTGGGCTTCAAGTGTGGCAAGAAAGCGGTCTGATAGATTGCCCGTTCCTGATCAAATATGCTTTCCCTCAAGAGCTTCTTTGGTGGTCATTGAGTGTGATTGGCCTCCAATACATTTTTCCCTGACTTTTGTTTCAGTGGTGTTGTCTGAGGTGAAGGGGTAGTCATGATTTTGTGCACTGCAGATCGGGAGTGTGCCTCCTTGACTGGTCTACTTCGCCCCTAGTTTTCTCGACTTGTTGAGTGAAAAAGAACCAGGCTCATGATCCTGGGAGGGAAATGCTGGTGATGGAGTGAAAGAATTGTCTGCAAAGGCGTTGGCTCTTTTCCGGGGCAAGGCTTTCCTTTTGGCCATAGCGCTGTGTCTCTGCCGGATACTTGAAGTGCTGATTTATAGATTTAGGTTTTCAAGTTGGTAGAAGGGGGTGTTGGTAGCACTTCCTTCCCTCTCGATCAGTGAGCATAGGGTCCCAATGAGGCTGAGTGGAGAGGCATGAGCACTCTATTCACAGGGAAACGTCTCAATGCTTACCAGAGGATAGAAAATGTGGATGTCCCACCCAAGTGACTGCCCGGGGTACGATGAGTTATAAGATTGGTTGAAGCAATGGGGAATGGGCTGCAACAGTGGCAGGTGGTTTGAATCTGCTATTTGTTGCTCCCATCAACTATGTTAGGGAAAGCTCTGCTCGTTAGCCCGTGGACATCCAGGCACCAGCTATGGAGGGATTTTTTACCACTGTTACAGATCCCAGCCATGAGGGACCAATGGTGCTAGGGGTATCCCTGGAGCAGTCCTTACCCTTGTAAAGCAGCATTTGTGGGGTACTGATGAGCCCGGGGAGCACAGATTTTAAGTCCAGGGGTGGCCGTGTGTAACCTGGCCTGATGAGGAGTGCAGGGTGTGGGGGAGCATGCTGTAGGGGGTAAGCCGCACGTCAGACCTCGACAGGCTGCTTCTGCTCCCCACCAGCTCAACCCTTGGGAGGGAGCACTATCCCCCACCCTTGCCCCTTGGGCCAAGAAGTACCCACTTGAAACTTGCTCCTGCCTGTCTCCAGCAGTGTGATAAAGTTTGTGGAGGAAGGCAGGAGAGAGTCAAGGCAGGAGACAAAAGACAGGCAGACAGGAGACAAGAGACAGTGGGCTCCTGCGGCCACCTCCTGCTGCTCTAGTTCTGGAAGCGCTGGGTTGCTGCACGGCGTGGGTGTTGTCACTAGACAAGGGTGGCGGCGGCCGAGAGCTGACTCCGCGTGGAAGCACGTGGGGACCTCCGGTGGCCACCGATCAGCAGGGACAGTGAGGCTTTCGAGGCAGCTCTGTGGAGTATGGGTGAGGCTACAGTGCGGCAGAGCGTGCTATGTGCTGTCTCTCAGCATCGATAGGGTCTGACTGCTGAATGTATTGAAGCGCTTTACATGAGCACTGGTTACATTACAGAAGGTCACGTTAACTTTTTGGGGCAAGGAGAGATTAAGTGATTTGCCCAGAATCACAGGATGTTGAACCCACTATGAGACTCAAACCTGGTTTCCCAGTTGCTAACCCGACACCTCTGGTGGTAACGCCACATCCTCTCCTCCCTCTAAATAAGACATGGAAAGGAACCCTAATTTTCTATGTTTCAAGGAGTTTTATAACAAAATAGGAGGGCGATTTTCAAAGTACCAAGAAAAGATGCTGTGTGTTATTTGTAAAACAAAGGTTCCAGTGTGATCCCAGTTCATTTAATGTCATTAGAATTCGACACACGTGAAGTGTACAAGTACAGTGAAAAGGATTTCACTCATATGCAAATTGTATCAAACAATGGAACTAATTTGTCCAAGTTATTTCTACAACACCAATTTAAGACAGATTTTTCCTTGCTGGTTATTCGTTTTTCGTAAATACTCATTTTAGTTGCCTATAATTTGGTTAGCGACGTTGCACACAGTAAAGAAAACAAGGAACAGCCAGAAAAATAACATTAAATAACCCCTACTTTGTATCACATCTTGAATAGCACCCTGAGAGTGAGCAATGCAGACAGGCTCAATCAACCTTTGCCAGGATGATTACCCCCCAACATGTCATCTATGGAAATTTGAAAAATAATGGGGTCAAACGATGCATTTTGCTACCCAGCTTTAAAACGAACTGCAAAAAACCATTAAATTATGCCAGGCATTTCTGAATAGGCACACATGAAATAATCCAAGAAATCCAGGAGCGCCTTCAAATGCTCACATTTCTAGGCGTGCAACCACATCCCACTTCCAAGAAATTCTGAAATAAAAATGCTAAATTGTACAATTCAGAGCAAACAATGTTAATATATTGACTCAAAATACTATAAGTTTAATTGCAAGTACTGAAGGGGAATTCATGAAATATTCCAATACTTCATGATGAAATAGACAAATCTGATCCTCACCAATGTTGTTTAGTAAATTTATAATCCAAGATTACATGGTAAAAAGTTCAATTTCAACAGCTCTCTCTTTAAAAAAAAAAAAGCCATATTTTTCTCAGGCAGTTCCTTACATCTGGGTATATCATGTTATATAGCCTATCATTTTCAAGACGACTCCGGCATTTTTTCAATGCTACCTCTCACCCCTTTTCATTTTTCCATCTTGATGATTTATACTCCAATTCATCTTTATGAGTATAAATGTAATTGGAGAATGCAGCGTGGCACAATGAAGTTACAGCAGAGATGTCCCTATGTTAGATCTCACAGGATCAGACACTACATCTACTGCACAGCTAACAATGTTCTTAAATGGTCAGACAACAGACATATTTATAAGGTTACGCTCTTTTGTACAGTCTTTGAGCTGAGATGCTATACTCTTACAAATGTCATAACATTATTTATATATGCTGAAATACCTTCACATGAATCATAAAACAATTTTATGATTCATGTGGAGGTATTTCCTCAGGAGCATGTACCCTTTGTCACAGAGGAATTAGCATTAGCAATAAGTACTTCAACCATGCATAAATTATTTCTCAAATATCAACTCAAAATATATCATGAAACTGCAATATGTTGTGCTCAAACATCAGCTTCATATTTTCTGAAAAAACATACATTTTGTTCACAAATACCAGCTTTTCTTCTGGGTATATAAACTACATTCCCTCGGAAAAAACTCATGTATTTTTTAAATACATTTTTATCTCCCAGATACCAGCTTTCATTTTCAGTAAGTCCACAAATGAGGTCCCAAAATACAAGTTTATAATTTTGATCAAGGCAAAGTTCGTATCACTGCACAACATGGACAACATCTACTTTACATGCCCATGTATCACAATAACATGGTCAAATATTTCCATTATATGGTGGTGGCAAACAATAAAGGTCAGGGATAGCCACCTAATGTGCATTAGAAGCCTATAGTAGCACTGCATGCCAGAGATGGCCCCCATTATACATCGGATGGCAACAAAAACAATAAGGATGCTCTCAATGTGGTAAATCCGGTATCCTGGAATTTATTTTGGCCCTGATGTCACAATAATCTGGCACGTGCACAAAGGCCTGTGTCACAATGCGCACGGTCCAGGACCTGTCCAATGACCTGGAGAGTAGAACAAAGTGTGCCATTCTAGTGGACAAAAACAGTTGTCTGTCCTGGTTTATGCACACAAAGCAGTAGTGGCAGCGTGCCGTATTTTGTGATGCCTTAATGTGACCAGAACTTATTTTTAATCTATTTTAGTTAGAATGAGGCTTACCAGCCACTCTTGCGCAAAGTTCCACTGTTAGGTAAACCCAGACTGATGTCTTGAAATTCTGTGTGTATCTCATGTGCATGTATATTTGTGGATACCCCTGATTTAGCATAATCCAAGGTGGAAGATGAGGATAGCTACCCCATATGGTGGAAGTGTATTGCATGCATTCTTGTAGCTAGAGAGTGGAGATCAAGACACTGAAGTAAGGAGAGAATGAAGAGAAATATTTCTTTAGAAATTGCATGAAGTCTTGATTAGCAAGGGGCTGATTAGTTCTTCCTAAGCACTGACATTGGGGTATGGTAGGGGTGAGAGCTGGGATTCCTGTTTCTGTTGTTCGTTTGAAGACGTTTTTAGGTCAGGCCTGACATTTGTCGCTCCCTGATTATTGTTTCTGGACGGCTGATGGCAGCCAGGTAGAGAAACCTCACTCTTTGTTTTGCCCATATTGTGGATGCTCTAGTCAGGAGGCAGACCCAGTGCCGCCTGCTATGAGAAGAACATTTACACAAAGGCTGTATCTTCAGAGCAGCCTAAGAAGGGTAACTGAAAGCGAACCTCCCAAACTGGTTTTGAAGTTTGAGAAAGTAACTCCACATTCTATCTCCAGACAATGTGTATAAAAGTGATATCCACCCACCCACCCCTCCCCTCTCTTCCTTTCAGTTCCTTGTTCTATAAGACCAAGGAACATAGAGCTCCACAGAAAGTTCAAAGGACAGCTGTGTGACCATTACTGGTGTCTGCCTCAAATCCAATCTCCCAAAGATCAGGGGACATCACATGAAGTCTACACTTTTTGGTGGAGGAGATGAGGGTCTGCCCAGTGCATAGTCCCCTGCCTGATGCTAAGAGAGGAAAGGAGTCTCCATCACTCTGCAGAAGGAGAGACTGTCCAGGAGGAGATACCCAATGCAGACTGCCTGAGAGTGTGTCCCAGGGGTGACCCTTGCTGCATGTGTGCCCCCAGGGTCTTCTCCAAGGTTCCCATCAAGAAACTGCAACCAACAAGACTGGCAAGATTAACAATCTGTGCAACACTGAAGCTGCAAATCAGCACGGCTGCTGCTGAAGGAGAGTTGTTCGGAGTAAACGAGATGCAACTACCAGCAGCATCCACCTGTGGACACATCAACCCAGCAGACCTTGCAGTGGGATTTAGCTACACTAATGAAGAAAAGGGCTGCAACTACCTTCCAATGAGATTCCTCTGCACCAACCAAGAAGAGGGCAGCTACTGACAAAGGTGCTGGGATCACTATGTCAAAGATCCATATGCCAAAGCCCACTGATCTGCAACTATCTGTCCTGCCAAGAGGCTGCACACGCCGAAGACACCATCTGTGCTCAACCTCCTTACTTAACAGAAAAGAGACAACAAATGAATGCCATGAGCCCCTGCCCAGCGATAATGTGAGCATAAGGACTTTAGACTGATTCTGCTCACAAACTATAATGGGGGTAAGATCAAAGTTACTGATTGAGCATTTAAACCAATGAGAAAACTGATCTGTACCTGAGCCTAATCTTGCCTTTGCTAGAAACTGCTGGGGGACTGAAACACACATAGAGGCCCTATTAAGATGGCCTGCCACCCTAGCGGTGCTGGGACCCGCCGCCAGGGGTGCGGCGGTCCCACACCGCCTATAAGGATGCGAAGCTACCCTGGCAGTCGCATCCCGCATCTTTGACATTGCGGCGGGCAGTGCTGTATGCAGCACCTGCCACAATGCCAAAGAGGCATGTTGTGCATTGCCATGCACAACGTGACAGGCACTGCGCGGTGCCTGACACCTTGTGCATGGCAATGAAGGGGGGTACCATAGGTTCCCCCCAAGTCCAGTCCCCCACACCCCTGGGGGCCCGCAACAAGCCCCAATAGGCATTACCCGCATGCCATTCCATGGCGGAGTCTCAGCCATGGAAAGGCATACCCACCGCAACCATCATAATATGGATGGTGGTGCCTGCAAGGCACCGACACCATATTGTGAGCTTTTTTCACAAGGCCGGCAATCGTGACGATTGACGACGGGCGGAAAAGCAGCATACGGACTTTCTGTCCGCCGCGGTACCCCCCGCCATGGTAATATGGTGGGGGGTAAATGTAGTTGTGATGGCGGGCGGTTCGCCAACGCTGGCCAGGCGGTGGCGATCCGCCCGCCATCATAATAGGCCCCATAGTCTCCAAAGTGAGGAAAAAGTTTTGAACAGACAAAAGTGGAGTCACACCTATGAGAGGAAAAGAATTGTAATCAAGATAAGCAACCAGGATTTCCCATTGAATTTTGTATATTTAGTTCAACTGTGTGAATAAAAGTACCTTAATAAAAAGACAAGCACTGGACTGGATACTGAGTTAAGGTGTCTGTTGGTTAAGTGTATAGTTCTGAGCTTTTGCCCCACACATTACTTTACTGAGAAGCCTATTACTGCTCACCCTTGATACCCTGAGAGTCAAGTGCAGAAAAGGTGTACTTGGTCCAGTGTGCACAGGTACAGTAGGACGGACCCAGCACAACAGTCGCAAACAACCTCAAACACCACAGTTGGGGCCAAGTTACTCCTATCTGTCTTGTTCACGCGCTCCCCCCCACCCCAAACAGGTTCTCAAATCATAAATTGCCAAAATCTGCCTGCGCCACTGTCACAAGACATTTCCTTTCTCACATTAATCTCTCTCGTTCAATCTCCTCCATTTCTCAGTTTTACTCATCTCCATTTTCAAGCTTTCTTTCCATCTTATCGCCACAATTTTCCTCTTTCTCTCTCTTAATGAATTCTTTGTTCTAATGTGCTTTTATGTTCCCCTTTCTTTTCTTTCATCTCCTTCTTTGTTTTTTCTTTCGTTTCTTCAGTCTTCCTTATCTTTGATTCTTATTTCCTTCACTGTCTTTCTTTTCACCTTGTTTTCTCTCCTTAGCATTTTTTTTTCGCTCTCCCTTTGTATACTCTGGCTACAGACAACTTAAGCTGTTTCACAGGTCTCGTGTCAGCACAACACACACACAGAATGCACATGTGAGATACAGAATAGGTTTTGGATCACCTCTTTTGAGCCAATGGCTTTTTTTTGGTTAAACCTCCCTTAGGCACTGAAGTTCTGTGGTTCTCTAGCACATTATGGAATCAGCCCATAGCATTTTAAAGATGAGTGCATTGCTCTTTTTTGCTTGAATTTGGGTCAAAGGTAGATCCATTGGTAGCATGAGCCCAGCTCCATGCAGTTTACAAAGCTGCCACATAAACTATTATTATATCCTCCATTGTTGAATCAAAGCTTTGAGAAATGGAAGGTGCTCCATCTTCTGCAATTAACACACATCTCTCCTGCTTGCAATTATTGCTAAACAGAATGTTTTTGTTTTGCCAACAATCTTCGTGACAAAAAATACTCCAACTCCTTCTACCCCCACTTCTTATACTCTTGTTCTCTCGTTTTCACTCCCTGTTTGTTATTCAGCCATATCCATTCCTTCCTTTTTTCCTGAAGCCCACACCCTGATGAGCACGAGGGGTGGACTTTGTCACCAATGAAGGGGATTAGGCCATCCTTTCCCTTTTAGGTCTCGCCTAACAGTTGCGGTGAGGGGTATTGTATACAGTAAAGGGCTTGGAACCTGTCCATACTTACCATAAGTTCGCTACATCTTCACTCTTCTTTGCAGCCTTTTAATTGGGCATCACAGGCCTTTCTGTCAGTCAGTTCCATTCCTTCAGTGGAGCATGGACGAAGCACACATGAATTAAACTTAATTAGCGGCCGTCCACTGCTCGCGCTATAATTAAGGTACAATTTCTTTTTTCCCCACCTCCCACTACCAGTTGTAGCTGTTGCTTCTTTCCTTTTTAGCGTGAACTTGACCCAAAGGTATTGGAGCGCTTACCATGAGCTCCCGTTACGTTACATTCATATTTCTTTTTATTTCGGCATGAAGACACATTAAAAACATTACATGCATTTTTTGTATTATTGTTTAAGCACAGGGCGATCTGGTGATTTACTCATAGACTATTGAGCCAATGCCGAGAGTCAAACCGGGCTGTCCTTGCAGTTTTACAATCTTTGATGCTTACTACTAATTAAGCCACCTCCTGTACCATGCACCATGTACTCTGTAATGGAATAGGTCACTGATTCCCAAGCTCAGATGCCATCATGGAAGTGATTGCTTGTTTTAAAACGTTCCAGTTATTTTGGAGTGTTTTGAAGAAATCCTTGCAAAACTCAGTTTAGCAGCCTCCTTAACTGGCCAGCACAGGCGACAAGATATTTCAGATCCATACTGTTAATCTGTGCCTGTCTGCTGCTCCTGACGTGATTGAGGTACTATTTCTAACTCCCTCCTACACCCCACGCACAGTGGTGGCTGGTAGATTTTGAAAGGGGTGAGGCAAAAAATGTTCTACCCTCATGTAATAAGCGAGTGAGGCCGAACTGCAAAAGGAGGGTGTGGGGGGGTTCTCCCCTCACAAGAATTTTTTTTTAAAAATGGTTTCAAATGGTGGGTTTTACACCACATATTTACTGCAAATTCTTGAAAAAAGGGGGATCCAAATATAACATTTTGAAGCACAAGTGTGAAGAAAACATTAGAAGCAAATCAAAAATGTGCCCCATGCTCAAACTGGTCTGCTTGCAAAATGAACCCCAAGCCAAGCACATACAACCAACAGAAACAGGCCCTCTAAGTGTTTCCCACCTGTAACACATCTCTGAACCACCTATGTTTTCCTTGTATACAATAATGAAAATGCTGCAGTTTGTTCTTATTTATCTTATGCAAATTACAACCATTGACAAAGCCTATAGTCCTGGATGGTTATAGGTTTAATGTCACTCATATTATATATCTGGAGGCAATGACAGAAGAAGCAAAATCACAAGGTGGCAATAGGAGTGAAACTTAAACAAAATACCTGTTTCTAGGGTATTTTTCAGAAAACTATATGCAACACAACTTGCTTTAAAAAATACTTTATATTAGAATTATGCCCAAAAATGCTTTAGTTGTACAAATTCTGTTGACCTCATCAAGTTTTGACATCCTTGTGTGTTTAAGGCGTTATTGTGATAGCAAAGTAAAACAAACCAATGAGCAAAGGAGATAAATAAAAACCAGGACTAGGTTGTCCCCACATCACTCAAACCCAATGGAAACACAAGTAGGTCATTGTCACCATCCGCAAAGTGCCATAGCCTCGAGAGACAGTCCATCCAAACAATGACAAAGCATGAAAAACGCAGGCAAGGCTGTGGCCGAATTGGGCTGACCAAGATAAATAAATCCATCAATCAATCCATAAATCCATCCATCGACTTTAAAAAAAAATTAGATAAAAAGGATGTCACAACCATATCGACGTTCCATAAACAGATAAGGCCTCAGCCATTCTTCTGCTTTAATAAAATGCCAGATTTTCTCCATGCAATAAACTGCTGAATGCCTTGAAGAACCAGTGTTTTTAACAGAAACATTTCCAGGCCCTAGGACTACCATTGTAATCATTGTGTGAAAAGTTTTAAAGCAATCTTAAATGCATACCACAATGGCATTGCAAATTAAAGAAATTTAATATACCGTTTTTCCCCAGAGGGGTTCCAAGAGCCAGAAAAAGTAAATTGCGAGTTGTCCATAATGTCACTTGACATCCCAGTGTGCACAACACCTGCAGGCAACACGAGAATTGAACACCCACTCTCTTCTCACACTCACACATTCACAACCCCTCTCCTCATATAGAAAAAAACTGAAGTTTATGTTCTTTGTGTCCTGTAATGGCGTTTACATTATTTGTAGCCTATATACTTTACAACTTTACATCCAAGTCTAGGTTTTAAAGACAAACAATAAAGTGCTTGAAATATATTAACAAAAAAGTGAAAAACTCGTAGGTGTCTCGATTTAAATATTCATAGTATACTACAATGCAGTTTCTTCAATAATTAAATATTTCAATAATTGACAATAGCTTAAAAACAGTATGTGGCCAATGCATGAACAAATAAATCCCGTTATTTTCCCCCAAAATATATATCTTCGTTTTTATGGAAAGGGCTGCCATTTTGGGAGCACGTGTTTTTTTTCTCAATAGCTTTCACCATAACCCACAATTCCCATCCTGCATAAACAGTAATTTTTAGTTAGGGGTTGTTATACCTATGCATGCTCCCGATATTCATCTGCATACTATGGCTTTCAAACAATGTATTTGTATTTCTAATTTCTGTTGCTTTCGTTTGCTTTGGAATGTGAACATCTATCTCATGTAGCCAAAGTCGGCCACTCAGCCTACATAAATTAATCATCTAAGATATTTTAATTTACTCGTTTTTTGACACTGTCATTTGTTTTATGAAGTACAGACTGCGCACTTAGGGGCATATTATCAAGAAACGGTGTTAAAATTATCGCCACTTTAGCAGCAGAAAACTGCCGCTAAGGCGGCGATAAGTGGCTTGATAATATGCCCTTGAGAATTCCCATAGAAGCCCAGGTTCTGGAGTGAACATGGGCTTCTATTGGAATTCTCTGCGGCATATTATCAAGCTCAGTTTTCTGTCGCTAAAGCAGCAATAATTTTAACGCCGTTTCTTGATAATATGCCCCTTAGAAAGTCACGCAGACGGTTATGTACTAACCCCGCTCTGGTGCCCCTGTGATTATTGAATATAGCGCCATGTGCGCCCAAAATGCCTCTTGATGCTTCTGCCAGACAAATCTAGTATGTGAAGGAGTCAGGAAAACCCAAAGCGGATAGCAGTCTGAGATTAAACTGGTCACGGCTTGGCATCTCATCTGAACTGAATGAAATGTGCATTTTACTTCAGATGCTCGAACAATTGCTCTTCGAACATCTGCAAACACCGCCCATATGTTATAGTTCTTTATCCTCTTTAAATTCTATATTGCGCGAATAGTTCTGAAAACTAATACTTTCTGGTGGGACACGAGGTAGCAGGATGTGTGCTGGGATTTTTACCTGCGGGTGGTTAGTTACTTAACTGACAACGTGGGTGTTATTTTCATGCTGTGGCGAAGGGTAAATAGAAGGAAAATGTGAGCAGCAGGACTGTGTAAATGGAGCCACTAGAAGAAAACAGGTCATTGCCAGTTCCTGTATGTTCCCTTGCCCATAAAGGAGAAGTGGTTTATCGGGGCATTTAACTCTTTATCAACATTTTGAGGGGGAACACAGGCGCCGCTAATTAGGATACAACTGAGTAACATTATACAAATATGGTGTCAAAAGGCAACAGCATCCAGTGACAGATGGCTGCAGTCCTTTTTCGCCGAATAGAATGTGAAACTATCCAATGAGAGTAAAGATTGTGGCATTTACAAGAACGCGAACTGTGTGTACCACTTTTATTGAAAAGCTTGAAGAAAGGCATCACTGTCGAAACAAGTCTGATACAATTGAAGAAATCATCTTATGGCTACCATGCGAGTGCTCCATAACTTTTTGAAAAATGCATTTTACATGAGGCCTACCCTCACGCCTCCACAGATGCACCCGTCCCTGTAGGTGGGACTCAGTCTATATCTTAAAATACCCTTTGAAGCTCCTATATAGAGTCCAGTAGGGAAAAAGTGGCACTTTCTTTAGGATTGGATGGACTGACAGTACCTCAGCCCACCTCACCTTAAAAGAAGCCTCCTGATCTGAGCACACTGGGATCTGTCCATGTGTCCCATAAAATCTTCCATGCCCTACCCTAAAAGCAGTTCCAAGGGAGCGGAACATAGTTTTCACATGTGCACATGCATGATTTGCACTAAAAAAACGTAATGCTCCCCTGTACTATGACATTCCCCTAAATAATGAAATTATTTTTGTTTTTTTTCATCAGAGCTGCCTGCAAGTTCCATGTTCTTGATTACCAGTACCTCGGTTATTAATGAGTCGCGGCTGGCATAATGGGTGGGTGTGGAAATGGGGTCATTGCGGGGGGAGGCGGCAGGGCTGACCAAACAGTCAGTACCCACAACAGTGGGCAAGCCACTCCCCCCCGCCCTGGAGCAGGACCACCCACAACCAGGCACTTCTGCTTTGTTGCAGTGCGAGAAGCAGCAACATGAAATGGTAGTTTTTACCATTTATGTTTCTGCCTTCTCGCACTGCGAGAAAGCAGTGGGGGACGTCCCCATGCCCACACATCCCCCATCCTTCCCACCTCCTGCTGCTCCCTCCACAACACTTGTTTTATTTATTTTTTACTGTGTTGCTTAGACATTGCTTGTTTTTTAGGCACACCAGCTCAGTTTTGCAGACGCTGTATTTGAGCTTAATATCTACAAAACACTTTCACATCGATACATAATCAGCACTTTTCAGATATTGCTAAATATGGGATGGACCTGGATGTAAGAATCTTTATCAACCCCTGTCAAGGCACAGCTGCTAACTTCAGTTTAACTTGCACATACTAGCTGCAAATTAGCAGTGTTGGCGTTATGTAACATTTGTACCCCCTTACAATTGTGCTTTATCACCCTGCCCTCCCACTGTCTTCGGAAAATAAAGCTCCAAGGGTAAGCCATGGGCTAATATGTTTCCCACAGGATACCAGATATTAAGCAACAAATGCGATGCAGTGCACGCAACGAAATTCGTTTTATTAATGTATATGTTAATTTACCTGTAAACCTCCGTAATCCATAGTTTACTATCCCCCACCCTGCCTATTTCTCCTCCCCACGTCACCGCCCTGCAGCTACTTCTACTACCGACCGCGGCTGGAAGATCATCACACCATGCTTACATGTCACTTTACTCAGTTAATCCATTGTTTATAAACCCATCCCCTTAATTTTTATTCATGCTTTATTTTCCCACCCGCATTCACATTTCATCTGCAACATGTGTTAAAAATCTAACATGTAGGTCCATTCAGTTGAACTTTTCACTGCTATTTCTCAGGCTGGGACACTTCATGACCTTGACTTTTATTCACACTCTGTATTATCCTTCCGAGTACACTCTCAGTAGTCATGCGCAGCTGTCATGTGACTCAGCTTACTTCAGTTATACACAAGAGGCCCAAATCACACTAGTGATAAATTCAGAAAGACAAATGTTACTTTAAAAAATAAATGGTTTCACTGTATACCACCCATCTCTACTCTATTCCCCTTTATTTATTAATACTTTCCCCACATTAGCATTAGTAAAATAGCTCGCTTTCGTTTCAGCTAGGCAGGTGCCATGCATAAGAGAGGGCCATGCTGGAAGCGATTTTGGTTCATGCTCTGAGGTAAATGGTAAACTCAAAATGAAACTGCATTACTTTATTTGCTGCTTCCCATTTATTAAAATGTAGGAATCATAATAAACTGTAAAAAAAATACATATATATATATATATATATCTGTACATCAAATAAAGAGCTTCCACCAGATTCCCCGCTGTGGCCTCTGCTTCTTCGCTCGCTGGAGGAGTTGCTGTGATGTTTTGCGCGGTTTCCAGAAACGCGCTACAGGGGCCCCGTTTTCAAAGTGGCCCGAACTTATCTGGTCTCTGCTTGGGCGGCTTTCTTCGTATCCAAGGTATTGGAATTGCCCGGGGTCCGCCTCTCTACATGATGTAATTCAGGGCGGCTGCAGCGCGGTCCGTGATTACACGGAGGATCGGAATGAATTGTCTTCCTGACCCCGGCCCGGCTGACATCTGTTTCTGGGGGGCTGGAACGTTTGGGGACTGGAGGAAGCACTGAGTGATCTTAATTACTGGATATTGACTTTATTTACACCTTGACCTTCCCGCACATCGCAAATCCATACGGACACACCTGGTGCAGCACTTAACTGGGCAATGAACTCTGGGGCTTGTAGTTCCCATGAACTACAAGCAGTGAGCAGATACCTTACGAAGGGGTGTGGCGATTTCCATCCAATGGAACAGTGGAAGGGTGATTTTAAACAGGTGAAGGAGTCTCCAGAAACATTGATGGCATCTGAGGAAGGCCGATATATGCAGCCGAAATGCATCATGCCAGTACATCAAATAAAGAGCTTCCACCAGATTCCCCGCTGTGGTCTCTGCTTCTTCGCTCACTGGAGGAGTTGCTGTGATATATATATATATATATATATATATATATATATATGGATTCAGCTTTTCCCGTAGGGAAGTTTTTTCCTCGTGCACTCCCGTGTAAACGAAATCAAGGAAACCAACACCGGGTTTTCAATCCAATTTCCATGCGTTTATTACAGCATCCAGCAAAACCTTACGCGTTTCGGTCTCTACGGAGACCTCAGGTCTCCGTAGAGACCGAAACGCGTAAGGTTTTGCTGGATGCTGTAATAAACGCATGGAAATTGGATTGAAAACCCGGTGTTGGTTTCCTTGATTTCGTTTACACGGGAGTGCACGAGGAAAAAACTTCCCTACGGGAAAAGCTGAATCCTTCTATTCGCAGCGGGTCCTGCTGCGCCTCGCGTGCACCGCCACAGAGAACCCGGGAGCCTCCGAACTTGGGCCAGACTGAATTAATATATATATATATATATATATATATATATATATATATATATATATATATATATATATATATGTGACCAAGGCAGTAATGCCGAAACGCGTTACAGAAAAATCCAGACGGGTCGTGTCCCAGTGTTGGTGTCCGATCTCTATCTGGGGAATGGGAATTGGTGTGTGTGTATGTATGTATGTGTGTGTGTGTGTGTGTGTGTGTATATATATATATATATATATAATATGTATGTATGAGTGTGTATATATATATGTGGAAATGTTTTATGTAAATATCATTATTTCTGAAAATATCGGACTAAAGATTGAATACATTGATGTGATTTTTACATATAATTATTGTTTATTTTTTGTTGCCCCAGTGAAAATTTTACGAAGGTGGGTGCAGTAGGTAGCTTACACCTAAATACAAAAGTGCAGGGCATATTATTTCAGTCATTTACAAACCCACCTGACACACGCATACCACACCCACTCGTGCAGATCACCTATTGCAGAGCAGGGTGGCTGCAGTGCAGCATGGCTAAAAGGTATATAAAAAACAAAACGCTATTAACCTTCCTGCATCATGTAACTTTATTTAACACCTTCTGTAGCGTTTATTCATTTTTTTACTTTTAGTCATGCTGTACAGTAACCATGCTGCTCTACAACATGGGTAAAAGACATTGGCAAAGCCATTAGCTCTTACATAGGGGAGACCTTTGGGCTTTGACAATGCTTGTCTCCTTCTCTTGAACATTCCTCGGGACAAGGAGGCTGGACTGGTAGGCCTGTAGGAGGACTACAGATGTGGCCCTGCACACTCACAGGCAGGTAACAGACAGGGCGGCGTAGCTAGCTTTCTTTTTGTCTGTTCTGGCTTCACCTTGCACACCGAGCAGCCACTGCCTGCCCACCTGCCCCCTTTAAAAAAAAAAAAAAAATACATAATTTATTAGATGTTTAAGTGGATTAAAATAATTGTCAATGACAGAAGTGGGCATCTATCACTCGCTTAAGTACAACAAATACCAGAGTAGTAAAGTCTTCACATCATATGCAAGTGGTGTGACAAGTAATATATGTGCTACTAGATACATCAGAGTGTCATTCTGTCGGAGCGTGCTCTGCTAGGTGTATGTGCGATATCAACTTAGGGTTAACCCGGTGTAAAGTGGGGGGAGTCCCATCCATGACATGGTGATTCCTAGGGTGAAGCTACTGTGCCGCCCAACTTGTATTTTGCAGTTTATGTCTTTGCATCTTGATATATGATACAAGTAACATCATACCTACAACAAGTCAGGACTATTGGCTTTGTCAATGGTTGTTAGTTGCATTAGATAAATAAGCAGCAACTATGGCTTCTTGTATATAATATTGAAAAAGCTTCCACTTAGAGTCCTGGTGACAACGGGACAGTGTTGCTGCTCCCGAGTTTCAAAGAGAGAAGGGAAATCCAGAGAGAAAATGACTCTCTTTAAAGGATTTCCCTTCCCCTAAAACACTCACCTGGCATGACGTCATGCCGCAACCTCTACTAGTGAGAAGAAAGCAGCGCAGATCAATGTGCCTACTGTCACTGCAGTCCGGAAAAAAACGGACTGCAGTGACAGCAGGCACAAAACAGAGCCCGAAAGAGACCCGTTTCGAGGGCCCGTTTATAAATCTGCCGGTGCTCAGACCCGGTGAGACCCGGCCCACTTAAAGCCCTGGTGTGCTGTATGGTCTTGCGCCTCATTCGTCTTCTGCGGGGTGTTTTGTGCCTCCAGTTGTGTCTGCCATGCGTTACGAAGGTCCGTGAGTATTGTATCCCATGCTGTTGCAATTGGTATCTTGCGCATGCCTGTGGCATCTTCACGTTTGAGTGCTACTTGTTCTGCGCCCACCTGCCCCTTACTTTAGAAGGACTGTGACTTTATTTCAGAAACAAGCTTATGGCACCTGATGAGGTCTGAAAAAATGGTCAAAAGAATTTTTTTGTGAGTTTGGCGCAGGTGTGAGAGAAATGGTAAGCTCCTGGCATTCTTCAGCTTCTATCTCTATCCGAGGGATGCTCACATTTGAGGGGTCGGGCATGATTCCGGATCGCCCATGCTGGTTATTTGGCAACACAAGCTGAAGAATTAATATCATCATTCGTCAATGATGATGGAAAAATAAGTCATATCAACAGTACAAAAGGGTCTTTTGCAATTTTTAGGTCAAATTGAATGCAGCCAAGTTAAAATGCCAAAGCTAATGTTGGAAACGGTTTTGCCACATACTTTCAGGGTTATAAAAATAATAAATTATAACAGGCATGATATAAATAAGCTGTCGGATTTTATAACCATGCAGGTACATTGACACAGAGAAGAAACTACCAAGTAAGTCCCCGTTCTTTGCAGGAAGAGCGAGAAACTCGGGCTACACTGCGGTTTTGACCTCAGTACTACCCGGTTGTTTTCACCCGTGAACCTTCTCACGCCCCCTCCATTGACCATGAGGCACAACTTTGCCTTTTATTAAGTATGTATTATATGTTCTATGTTGTTTGTCATGTACGTCATAAGCGACTACCAGGAGGCTGCATTCTGCTTTTTTAAAAATAAGAGTGCTGGGCATGTAAAAGGTTGTATGTGTTAAAATGTTATGTCTTTTGTCCTTCATGCACACCACAGCACAGTCACGAGGATCGACTTTTTTACTTCTTCACTTTTCTACCTTGATACAGTCACCACGCGCATAGTCACAGCACCTCTTTACCCTATTCAGGTTCTTAGACAAGCTGTGTTTCGTTTTCCTTTCCTTTTCAGTCTAGCACGGCGCAAGACACGGCGTTGACAACTAGGCACGCACCATGAAGAATGTCTTCGTTTTGCAGTAATCAAAGTACCCACCGTATCAAGGGCGGGTTGTTTAATTCATAACCCATGGTTTTTTCCTTTATTTCAGATACTACATGACCTATTAAGTGTCAGACTACATGACCTATTAAGTGTCATATGTATTGTTTGCTTATTAGTTAGCTTTTCCAGTCACTTTTTCACTGCACTTTGGAGTGGTACACGCAGGGATGGACCCTGCGTTGTCCTGAAGAAGAGCACTGGGGAGCTCGAAACATGTTGACCTCTACTAGGGACCCCTGACTCATAGCAACCAGGTACCCTAGAGACCAACCCCGGTTTTAACATTTCAACTAGGAGCAAGAATAAAGTTAATTCGCCCACTAGTTAGATATTTTTAAGTCACTCCACTCCATACACTCCACTGCACCACACATAGTTCCTCACTAAAGTGCTCCTATGTATTACGCAAGTCGTAGCACGCCTCAACCCGCAGCGGGTTGAGATGGTCCCAATGATGAAGCATGTCACCGTGGGGAAACCCCAGTGAGTGAGGGGACTCAAGAAAGGACATTTTTCCTTCTGTACCGGATTTTCTAGCTCGAAATGAGCGAAAATCTACCCCTACTACTAGGTCCTCTATCCGAGATTTCGGATTTTTTGTATGTTTACAACTTGAATAGGAGGGTGGTGAGGAACTTCGATTTCCGATCGCCATCGAATCGACCCGCCATTTTGTGCTCCGCCGCCATTTTGTGTTGCCATCACTCAGGCAGCACAGCGAACAAAGTCTATTCTGCTTTTTCTGCAGCCTCGTGTTAAAAAACAGCCTTTTTGCCTCTATTTGCAAAGCTGGTGTTAGGACTGGCCGAGTACACTAATCCCTGTCTGGTTTCCTAATCCCCGTCTCAACTATCTGTTGATTCACACTATTCTTTTCTGACTTTATCTTATCGTCTGGCCTTCACTGTCTTCAGCTAGCATTCTCTCGTTTCACAACTGTCCTCCAACACACACAAATGTATCTCGCCACCTGCAAGTTAGTTATGAATCTGTTAATAAATTAGTTTAAGGGAGGGGTGACAAACACGGTTGCTTCGAGTCATCTGACACTTTCTTTTCAAACCTTTTCTATTGGTCTTGTCCTGTTTTTCAACTTTTCCTATTGGCTCTTTCTTATATGTTCTGGGAGTGTATTTGGTTAATGTATATGTTACCTATAGGGTATAAAAGTTTGTGCGCCACAGAGTGAAGTGGCAGTCTCCTGAGAACCTACCTTGTGTACTTCTGGGATAACTGTACTAGCTGCAGCTAATAAATCTGATCTTCTAACGCCGACAGAGTGTCCCGTGTCTCTGTATAGCTGAGCAGGAGAACCCCGGAGACTAGGGCGTACCCTGCGCCGCCAGGCCCAAAAGGTTCTGGTTCTTCAACTAGCGCCCAACGTGGGGCGGCTTCAGTGGTACCGGTTCTGCCCGAAGGTCGTGAGGAACCCCGCAAGAAAATTCCGGAGGGTTCGCGAGCCACATTAAGCGACCCCTGTATGTCGAAAGTGGTCCAAAGGTCTTTTGCAGCGCGGTTACTCCTTCCTAACGACCACTGCCCTGACTGCCGCCCTGCCTTGGCCCTTCCTTTGATGATGTATGGTAAAGCGAGACGATAGACGGGCCTCTGTTGGTGTGAGAAGACGTCCTTAGTTAAGTATCTTCGTGGGTCGCGCCCACAATTTTTTTCTTTGTTTTCTTGGTATTTGTAGTCCTTAGATTCTACTGTTGCAATAGCCGAAGCCGAGGGTAAGTGCATTTGTGCTGCGTAAACTGAGTTTTTACCCCCTTGAAGTTTGTGAACAGTCCGGTGAAATCACGAGATGCCTGGTCTGACTAAGTTTGGAAGAATTTGTTGCTTTGGTTGTAATAGGGATTCCCGACTTGAGGACTCTTGTCCGATTCCTTCGGTTGGAACTCCCACATATGAGCTCTATTCAAAACATGGTATTGGCCCCATTGCCTTTAACAAGACATGGACCCGATACACGAAGAAAGATGGTGTTTTAAAATGGCCAGAAAATGGTAGTTTTGATCCCGATGTGCTAGACAATTTAGAAGCAGTTTTATTCAAAAGAAAAGCCCGGCCGGCAAAGTTGGACTCTTTCCGCCTTTGGTGTAAGGAAGACAAACAGAAAGAAATTGAGCAAGCAAAACGAGATAGAAAAGCACAGGGTATGACAATTATACAGGCTGCCCAACAGTTTAAAGACGATGAAATTGATAATGCAACTGAAATTTCAGAAAGACAGCATCGCATGGCGATAGATAAATGCTACCCGACGTTGCCTGTTTCTCCTTCTGAAAACAAAAAAGACATAGAAGAAGATCCCCTAATGTCCCATTTATTGAGGTTACCTCCGCCCTATGCACAAAGTGCCAATGCACCTCAGCCGTTACAGCCTGTTCAGCCGCCAGCGGTACCTCTGCCTGTTCCGGCTCTTCCGCATTTGCCTCCTCCAGTATTACCGCCTTTGCCGGTTTTACCGTTAACTTCAACTTCTTTGCCCTCATCTCCTGATCTTAGATCTCCTTTGCCTTCTGCTCCTCCTGCAATTATCGGTTCTCCTCCTGTCAGTTCTCCTAATACTTTGTCTCCAATTCTTATGTCTAATTCTCCGTCTGTGCATAAGCGTCTCACAGACACTGTCACTGGTATTTTATCTCCTTTCTTTGGAGCTTTAAATGTGTCTCCGGCTTTTGCTCGAAGACAGTCTCGTAGTCAGTTCCCAGATTTTGAAGAACGAGAAAAGTTGGATTCTCTTGCACGTAGATGGATCAAAAAGGGTCCTCAATACAGTGTGCTTGATATCATGCCTACTTTTTCACAATGGAATGCGCCTACGCAAAGATATGTTTTAATGTAATGTGCGATACTCTCATTAAAGAATGGGAAGATGTGAATTCGAGTTCGATCCCACAAGATCTGCTAGAGGTTCAGGCCGATTTTGATAAAGGACTTATTGTGGGTTCTAAGGTTGAGAAAGCTGTAAGGACACTTATTTCTCATAGATCCTTATTGTCCTCTCAAGCTTTCCTTGATTCTGATCCGTCGGTTAAACTGACACTGAAAAATTATCCCATGAGAGAGGTTCCTCCAGTATGGAAGGAGGAGGTAGCGGGAGTAGGTGGAAATGCACCTATCCCTGCTCATTTCCAACGTATATGGGTACATGTTCCATGGAAAAGATCTGAAGTTTTGGCCCTTAAACAAACTCTACCGGATCCTCGTAAAAACCCTGCGGGTTATTATAAAGAATTATCACAGACCGTTGATGCTTGCATCATGAACCTAGCTGATATTGATATGCTAATGGGAAATGTAGTCCCACAGACAATATGGCCTAAGATTCGTAGAGAGGATCATGCGCAGGAATTAGGTGCTACTTGGGATGTTATAACTGCCACTGATAGAGACCAAGTGGGTGGTGCAAAGCCTGATGCTTTGATTTCAGAACTCCCTGGTAGAATCATTACATTAATGAAAACTATGATGCCCGCATTGAGAGTAAATTGGGATAAACTATCAGCATGCAAACAAAAGAAAGATGAAAGTGTCTCTGATTTCTTTACTCGTTTCGAGGAGACATTTATCGACCACAGTGGTCAAGATATAGCTACAGAGGGTGGACAGTGATTATTTGTGGACAAATTTGTATTTAATTTGCTTCCCGAGCTGTCACACAAATTGAAAGATTCAGAAAGTTCATGGGCTGTTTCTTCTGCTGCCCAGATATTGGCTACTGCGCAATATTATGAAAACAGACATAAGGAGGAAAAAGAAAAGCAAGAAAAAAAGACGGAAGAATTAAAAACGAAGGTTCTCTTGCAACGAGCTTATCCTCCACGTTATGCTCAGCCTCAGTTTCAACAGCCTCCGCAGTTTCAGAGGTTGTATCAAAAACCTGAGCCATATATTCAGCGACCTTTGTTAGGACCTAATCAATGTGCCTATTGTAAAGAGGAAGGTCATTTTAAGAATAGTTGTCCGGTTTTATTGCAACGCAACGGAGCATTATCTGCTCCACGAGGTCGTGCTGGCCTCCAGTCAGCAAACAGAGGTAGAGGTCGGGGTGTGTTGACTCAAGAACAGCGTGCCGTTCCTTCTCCCAATTCCGTGAACTACTTTGATCAGCAAAATATTAGGTCTACACAGTATTACAATGAAGACCATTATATTGAAGGCGAGAATGAAAGCCTTCATGCTAACTAGGACAGCCATGGACAAAGTAAGGGAGTTGTGTTGATCCCAGTAGATCAGAATGGACCTTATGTTAACGTCACTACAATGGGTGTTTCAGAGCCATTTCTTCTAGATACTGGGGCAATGAGAAGTTCTATCATTCATTCTAAACTCCCTGGGGCACCTTTGTCTGGCTTAACGAATGTTTCTGTAGGATTTTCCGGCGCCCCTGTTCGTAATACAGTTTCTTACCCTTTGCCTATTTCAGTTGGTCCTTATGATTTGGAAGCTCCACTTCTGTTGACGAATGGTTGCGGTGAGAATCTGTTGGGTCTAGACCTATTGAAAAGAATGCATGCTACAATATATTGTTCTCCTTCTGGTGTACATCTTACTTTAGGACAGAAACTGACCTCTCCAATGTATTTGTCTAAAGATCAGTTTCCACCTGAATTGCTTTCTCTTCCAGCAGCGCTTTGGGCCATGGGTCCGAATGATGTGGGTTGTCTTGAAATTCCACCTTACGTTGTCACCCTCAAGCCCAATGTTGAAATGCCGCGCATCCCACAGTATAGAATTGCCATTGAAGGTGAAAAAGCGCTTTTGGAAATCCTTCATGATTTGATTCAGAAGGGTGTGGTTGAAGAAACAAGAAGTAACACATGCAATAGTCCTATTATTCCTGTTCTTAAACGCACTGATCCTTCTCAGCCACTTGTATATCGTTTCGTAATTGATCTGCGGGAGGTAAACAAAATTGTTGTGCCACAATTTCCTGTTATTCCAGATATCACTGCTCTATTGACAATGATACCTTCCACAGCGACTTGGTTCTCTGTTATTGATCTAAAGAATGCCTTCTTTAGTATTCCTATTGCAGAAGAGAGTAGGGACATTTTTGGCTTCTCTCTTGGAGGCCGAAGCTTCCGGTTTAAGCGTGCACCTCAGGGCTATTGTGAAAGTCCCTATATTTACAGCCAAGCTTTAAAAAGCCATCTTGATACTTTTTATTTGCCGTCTGGTGCAGCTCTTATCCAATATATGGATGACTTATTAGTCGCCGCTGATTCAGAAGATATTTGCAAAAATTTCACTGTTGCATTGTTACGCCATTTGTTTAATTTGAATCATAAGGTTTCACCTTCCAAATTACAATATGTTTGTCGAGAGGTTACCTACTTGGGTCATCTCCTATCGAAGGAGGGACGACGATTGACACCAGAACGAATTCAGGCGATTGTGCAAATGTCTGTGCCATCCACACAAAGGGAGGTACGTGCCTTTCTGGGTATCACCTCTTATTGTAGGCAGTGGATCCCTAACTTCTCTCTAATAGCCAAACCTTTGTTGGCACTCACTTTAAAAGATACGCCTCAGCCCCTTCCTTGGATTGATGAGTGCCAAAAGAGTTTCACTGACTTACGTACCGCTCTATGTTCTGCTCCTGTTTTAGGCACCCCTGATTACACTAAGCCTTTTACGCTCTATGTTCACGAAAGAGAAGGTTGTGCATTGTCAGTTTTAACACAGCAATTTGGAGACAAACAGCGGCCATGTGCCTATTTTTCGGCTACGTTAGATCCTGTAGCTAAAGCATTGCCCAGGTGTCTCAAAGCGACAGCGGAAGCAGCAATTTCTATTCGACAGTCTGCTGGAGTGGTGTTGGATAACACTCTCATTGTCATGGTACCACATGCAGTGGATACCTTGTTAAACCGAACTAAAACGCAGCATCTCACGAGTGCTCGTCTAACTGGATACGAGCTGACGCTTTTGTCTAGTCACGTACACATTAAACGATGTAATACCCTAAATCCTGCTACTCTGTTGCCCCTTCCAGATGAGAAAAGTAGAGAGGTGTGGCTCACTGGTTAGAGGCGGCAGACCCGTAAGCAGAGAATTGGCCAGGGACCAGGGTTCAATTCCCGATGCGGCAGGGTCGTGGACCAGGGTCAAAACGGATTCGATAATTCTCGCCTCGGTACCTACTCTAACCAGGAACACACTCAGCAACTCTGGGCATTAAGCTTGCCTCATCTCTACAACGGCCCCCCACAGACGCTGGGGATGCCTGGTTTCACCTTGGAGATACCCAGAAAGGGACCATCTCACAGGGATAGCCAGGACGGGTTCCCCAGCGGTCTATAGCGCCGGGACACCTCCTTGTGAGGTAGCTGTTCGCGCTCTACAAATATCAGTATTATTTATTATTATTATTATAAAAGTGTTGAGGAGCAACATGATTGTTTCTTCCGTACTGAGGAAGAGACAAAAGGAAGAATTGATTTGAAAGACACACCGCTAGAGAATCCGGATGGAACTCTATGGGTAGACGGTTCTTGTTTTAAAATGCCTAATGGAGATACAGTTTCAGCCTATGCTGTAACTACTTTACATACAGTTGTGGAAACAGCACGTATTAGACACAATTCAGCGCAAGCAGCAAAATTGATAGCATTGACGAGAGCTTGTGTATTGTCAAAGGGGAAGAGAGTGAACGTGTACACCGACAGTCAGTATGCCTTTGGTGTAGCGTTCAACTTTGGGCGTCTCTGGAAGGAAAGGGGTTTTCTCACTTCACATGGCACCAAAATACAACATGGTCAGTTAGTGACTTATCTTCTTGAATCACTTGTCTTACCCACCCAAATAGCAATCGTGCAGTGTAGTGCACACAAAAAGATTACAGATGATGTTGGTCGAGGAAATGTATTTGCAGATGAAATAGCGAAAAAGACAGCGAGAAATGCAAAAAGTCGAATGTATGTGGCGGGTCCTGCGAATTGGGTCAGAGAGAGGGGAATGTATGAGGATACAGTGGAAAGTGTAAAAGCGATTCAGAAAGAGGCTTCAGAGAGGGAGTTGAGCAAGTGGAAAGAAAGTACAGGAATGTTGGATGAGATGGGTTGTTGGGTAGAATTATCTGAACATCAACGATGGCTGTTACCAGATGCCTATGTACTCCCAGTGGTTACTATAGCACATGGTCCAGCCCACTTAAGTGCAAAAGGTATATGCAAACTTTTGGCTCCAGTGTGGAAAAACGAACAAATCCCAAAATGCGCAGACAATATAGTGAAACATTGTATTATTTGTTTAATGTACAATCCGGGAAAGGGAACCCCAACCCCAGCAGGTCACTTTGCCCCTCCAACATATCCATTTGAGGTGTTGCAGATCGATTATATTCATATGGAGCGATGCAACAACCTCAAATACGTTCTGGTGGTAGTATGCGCCTTTTCAAGATGGATAGAAGCATACCCTATAAAGGATAACACAGCCTTATCCACAGCTAAAGTTCTACTAAAATAATTTTTTCCCAGGTTTGGTTTGCCGCGCATTGTCTGGAGTGACAATGGGAGCGAATTTGTTGGCCAAGTCATGCAAAAAGTTTGTGCAGGTCTTGGTATCAAACAAAAGTTCCATGCGGCAAATCATCCCCAGTCAGCAGGTTAAGTAGAATGCTACAACGGAACCTTGAAGTTGAAATTAGCGAAGGTTCAAGCTAGTACAGGACTCAATTGGCCCGATACTTTGCCATTAGCTCTGCTGTCCACCAGAACTGCAGTACACTCTCGTTTGGGACTTAGCCCTTACGAAGTGGTTTTTGGACGCCCGGCTAATGTATGGGGAGTCCCTCGCCCTAAGAAATACTCAGACTTGTTATATCCAATGTTGATTGACTGCCTGCATGATCTTACAACTAAATTGCGTGTTCTCCATCAACAGGTTCAGAGTGCTCTGCCGGAGGTCTCCACAGACCCAGGTCATTCCATCCGACCAGGTGACTGGGTCTGTACCAAGAACTTCCAAAGGATGAGGAATTTGGAACCCAGGTGGAGAGAGCCCCGAATGGTTTTGCTAACCACGAGAACAGCAGTTAAAGTCGAAGGAAAGAAAAATTGGATTCACGGTGTGCATTGTAAGAAAGTGCCTTTGCCTTTACCCTACGATCAATGGGTGCGCAGGGGCATTGGAGACTTTGAAAGTGAAAAGGTTCCACGATTCGTGCCCTTTAGTGATGCACACCTGAATGGGACACTGTCTGAGAAAGCGGACGACGACATTCTTCAGGAAGCAATACCAACACATCGTCGCTTGGATACGACAAATCTGAGAACATTGTTCCACGGCCAGACTGTACAGAACAAGGAACACTATAATCTAAGACCTAGAACAAAGAACTCTTAAAATTTCTCTCTTGTATAGTATTCTGTACCGGTTGCAGGGTCACGGTAGGAGTCTAAATCGCGACCTGAGTCGTGGCAATAGGCCTGCAGAACTTGCAGTGTCATAGGACGGCAGACAATCGTGATTGAGTGATCGAGGAAGATTGCCGTGAGCATTCATTAGAAAGATGGAGACTACACTAGGAAAAAGAGAGAGAAAGGATAAAATGAAGAAAGAATCCTGTAAAATAATGTACAGTCGTTTCAATATAACCATATGTATTAGATTATTATTGTGTATTGCTTTGGCGTTTATAGGTTGGATTATTTATGCTCTGCAGCAAAAAGTTGTCTCTTCTTCTTCCTCTTCGTCTTCTTCTACTATCTCTCCACATCAGGGCCGGACTGAGAACCAAAACCGGCCCTGGCAAAGTGCTCGGCCGGCCCCCCCGAACTCTTTGCCAGAGCCGGTTTTCGGCCGATTTTGTTACAGGGCCAATTTTGCAGCTATGCTTCAAAAACGGCCCTGTAACAAAAATGGCCCCCAGGGGCCCAAAACCGGCCCCCACCCATGCGGCGCACCGGGGGATTGCCCAGTGCCCGCTACGGCCAGTCCGGCACTGCTCCACATCTCTTTCATACCCTTCCTCAACATGAACTCATTAGAAGAACTGAATATTATAACAATTCCTTTGTTCAGTTATTACACCAACATCAGTTAGTGGTCAATACGACGGACTGTTGGGTGTGTGGACTTATGCCACATACCACAGAGAAAGGAATGCCATATTTAGTTCTCCCGTTTTCTTATGAGGGTTCTGCTTGGGCTTATTTTGTCATCTTCTCCAATGCTTATCAAAGCAAATTCAGACGATCCGTTAGTTCACATGTTAGTGACCCGGATTTTAGTCATAGTTCTTTGATTAAGGGAATGGTAGCTATGGCTAAAATCATGGAAAATAGTAAGATCTCCATTGACGAAAGAAAAGCGTACACTAACTGGAACATCACCCAATATATGTCTAGCCTTAGTGATAAAATTAAGAAAGGAAAGTCTTCACCGATTTGGACTATACCACATCAGGGCAATTTCTGCTTACAGATAAACGCTCTTCTGACACCATACAAAGGAATAACTGCTCCCATACGTACATTTATTCCTCTCAAAACTCACCTCCTCTAGTGCCGTCTCAAGGCACATATTTCATCTGTTATAATAGAGCTTACACATGGTTACCAACGGGTTTCTCCGGTACTTGTTATATAGCTTTTCTTCTCCCCCCTACATACACCGCTTCGGCAAATCATCATCGAAACAGATACGGCAGAGGGATTATTGATTCGAAAGATACAGCAGGGCAAGAGGGAGGAGATTTCCTTAAAGGATTTCTTCCCTTCTGGGGTCCAATGGCTAACAGCAGAAATATAAGGCAATTGGTTCGTGTCGTAGAGACCACAATAGACATCACTGTAGGAGCCTTAAGTAACATCACGGCAGAACTACAGGCGGATCGTCTTATGACCTTACAGAATCGAGTTGCATTAGATTTTGTTCTTGCAGATCGTGGTGGAGTGTGCAAGTTGATCGGGTCAAGTTGCTGTATCTTCATACCTAATGACGCTCCGACAGTATACCAAGCTATCTCCAAGTTGCACATAATCCCTGAGTCTATTCACCAGAACGAAGGAGATTGGTCTTTTACGGAGTGGTTTTGGGGACTACTGTCCAAATGGGGTTGGAAAGCATTGACATTTCTTGGAATAATTCTGACCATTATTTTCTCCTATTGCCTTTGTATGCACTGTGGTCCCGCAATCTGTGAACTTTGTGCTACCATGTGCATCCCAAAACCCAAACCACAAGTAACAGAAAACATAAGAATGATGTTACAGCAACAGCTCGATGACCTCATGACTATCGACATTGACTCAGATTAGCATGAGTATATCTTGCCTGAGTTCTGGCAAAAGGAGGGTCTGAGGAACTTCAATTTCCGATCGCGATCGAATCGACCCGCCATTTTGTGCTCCGCCGCCATTTTGTGTTGCCATCACTCAGGCAGCACGGCGAACAAAGTCTATTCTGCTTTTTCTGCAGCCTCGTGTTAAAAAACAGCCTTTTTGCCTCTATTTACAAAGCTGGTGTTAGGACTGGCCGAGTACAATAATCCCCGTCTGGTTTCCTAATCCCCGTCTCAACTATCTGTTGATTCACACTATTCTTTTCTGACTTTATCTTATCGTCTGGCCTTCACTGTCTTCTGATAGCATTCTCTCGTTTCACAACTGTCCTCCAACACACACAAACGTATCTCGCCACCTGCAAGTTAGTTATGAATCTGTTAATAAATTAGTTTAAGGGAGGGGTGACAAACACGGTTGCTTCGAGTCATCTGACACTTTCTTTTCAAACCTTTTCTATTGGTCTTGTCCTGTTTTTCAACTTTTCCTATTGGCTCTTTCTTATATGTTCTGGGAGTGTATTTGGTTAATGTATATGTTACCTATAGGGTATAAAAGTTTGTGCGCCACAGAGTGAAGTGGCAGTCTCCTGAGAACCTACCTTGTGTACTTCTGGGATAACTGTACAAGCTGCAGCTAATAAATCTGATCTTCTAACGCCGACAGAGTGTCCCGTGTCTCTGTGTAGCTGAGCAGGAGAACCCCGGAGACTAGGGCGTACCCTGCGCCGCCAGGCCCAAAAGGTTCTGGTTCTTCAGTGGACCTAGCTTATCCCTCTACATCTCCCCCCTTCTTTTGATTTTGTGTTTTACAGCAGCCAGCTGTGGGAGTTAATAAATGTAACACTTTAGTTTTTTAGTTTTTCCTCGTGACACTACTCAAATATGACGGAAGTCTCCGGACTCACTTTCTCAGAAGAGGAAGTAGAAAGAATAATTGCATCCATGCTTCCTCTAGCTGGGGTACCCCACAGAGACTCAGATGAATTGAGCCAATGTAGGGATGAACTCTCGGAACTCAAAAAGAACCAAACAAAAACAATGGTACACGGCATCATGATGGCCGAATACTTAAGATCTAACACTGCCTCACGGGGGTTGATTGTTCACAATGAACCTTTTATTTTTCAGCAGGGCAAAACTTTCAAGAAAGACTGGGCTCTCATTTCATGGCACTGCAACAGAGACTGGCTGGTACTGATTAAAAAACCACAGCAAGACTGTCTGAAGAAATGAAAGGAGAAATACAAACACTAGAAATCCGTTTCAGAAGCTTCCAGAGCATTGCAGATCTAAAAAAAAGTCTAGATGAACTTAATAAATCAATGACTGATTTCGAAATTAACCTAAAAGACACCAAATATACTAAACTCAAGAAAGATCAAAAAAACTTCTCACACGACAAAGTGTACCCGTACACCAGAGATGACTACGTCCAATCGGGGAGGAACCCAGGATACAACACAGACAGTGACGGATCACATACTGGTTCAGATCACTCTGATTGCAGCTATAACAACATCAACAGAAACAGATCAAGACGACCACGTGGAGGACGTTTCAGGAACCGCAGAGGCCAAAACTTTGGCTGGCCGGGTTACCAGGGACCTCCACCATATGGCGGCCCACCACCCTTTTTCTGTGGCCCACCAATGTTCCAACATCAGACATATCAACAACAGCAACCAAATAACTACTGGGACCAAAGCCAACCACGCGAACCACAGAACCATTCTTTTTTAGGTCGCGGCAAAGGACCCCAGAGGGGAAAATCCAGAAGGAGCCAACAAGTACAATGGGCACAACCCCTGGAAACTTCAAGGAGCCACACCAGGAGCATGGGGGTCCACCGGATTACCCAACAACCAGCAATCCACCAGTTTAGTGGTGAATTTCTCCGACATCACCCTGACCAACACACAAAAATCAGTACTGAAAAAAGGACTGGGTTTTGTGCCTACGCCAAGTAAGGACAAATTCCGACTTTGTTGTGAACTAAACGAGTTAATGCGGAAAATAAAATTACAAGTATACTTTAAGGACAAACTATCAGCCACAGGAATAGAAAGTGACACTGGCCTCCACAAAAAGTCTAACTTCACCCCTCCAACCACAAGCCTCCCAGTGGAATTACTAGCTTTTGAAAAAGCAGTTCTTAAGGAGGTGTCTGAAATAGACCCAAGAGCCATAAAAGTGTTCAACAACACCAGCAACAAAGAACATGAGGCCATACAACAGCTAACGATGGAGAAAGAAATAACCATAAAACCTGCAGACAAAGGGGGTGCAATAGTACTACAAAACACCACTGCATATCGAGAAGTATGCCTACAACTTCTGGCAGATAAAAGAAACTACACACCAATCAAAGAAGACCCTACCGAACGCCTACGCATAGAAATAGCCTATCTAGCTGAGGAATCCACAGCCAACAATTGGATTACCAAAAAAGGAAGCTGATTTCCTAGAGAACAAAAACCCAACAATCCCCTATTTTTACACAATACCTAAAATTCACAAATCATTTGAAAAACCACCAGGTAGACCTATAGTGTCAGGCATCGGTTCAATCCTAGAACCCCTCTCAAAATTTGCCAATGCTTTTCTACGCCCTATCATCCAGAATACCAACATGTACTTACAGGACACAAAGGCTGTCCTATGCCTCCTCAGAGATCTACAATTCAATCATACAACCAACATTCTGATAGGCCTTGATGTAGAAAGTCTTTACACCAGTCTACCGCATAAGGAAACATTACAAATCCTGGAGGATGTCCTTTTCGAAAACCCTTGGGCTTATCACACACCCAGACACGTGGTTTTGGAGTGTTGCAGACTGGCCTTGACAGAAAATTACTTCAAGTTTGAAGACACACTTTTCCGCCAAGTACACGGTACCAGCATGGGCAGCACTTTCGCGCCGAGTGTAGCGGGACATTATGTGCACCAGTTGGAGAAACAGAAAATACTAATAGAATCCAACCCCCACATCAAACACCTCAAACTCTGGAAACGATACATCGACGATGTTTTACTAATCTGGGAAGGGAACGAAACAGAAGCAATGGATTTCGTTATTTGGCTTAACCTCCAAGACCCTTTTCTGAACTTCACTTACACCATGAGTAGGTCACAGTTAGTGTTTCTGGACCTCAACATCATGGCTTCAGAGGGCTTTCTATCCACAACCACTCATTTCAAACCAACAGCTCGGAACTGTCTTCTCATTTACGATAGTTTCCACCGAGGCAACTAAAAGACAATTTACCTTTCAGTCAATTCCTACGACTGAGACGCAATTGCACTGAAAAAAGAGACTATAACCTTCAAGCAAAAGACCTCTCAGAAAAATTAAAAGCAAGGCACTACCCCAAACATCTGATCTCTACAGCTAAAAAGAGGGCCGCTAATAACCACAGAGAGGCGCTTCTTGAACCCGGTGTAAAGGACAAGACGATACAAGAAAAAAGACCAATTTGTATTACCACTTATAACGTTGCATCAGACAAAGTGACCAAGATCATCAAGAAACATTGGCGTATACTGAACAGAGGTAATCTCGACATTCCAAGGCCAATGTCCAGCCGCAGAAAAGGGAAGAATCTAAAAAATTACTTTGTTCACACTCGCCCGATGAACACAAACAGAGTAGAAAGGCAAAGAACCCTACATGCATTACCCAATGGCCACTATCCTTGCAGCAATTGCAGTGTTTGCCACCTGACCTCAGCGACCAAAAAAGTTATTTTTAACAACAAAATGACATGGGAAATAAGAAATTTCACGAATTGCAACACTTCAGGAGTAGTATACCTGAAAACCTGTACCTCCAACCTACATTACGTCGGGATGACCACCAGAAAAGCAAGCACCAGAATTGTGGAACACCGCAGTAACATCAGGTGTAAGAGAAATACCACAAAAATGACATCACATTTTATTGAGAAACTGCAAAGCTACGACCACTATTATATTGGCAAAGACTTTGGTGCACAGAAGAGCTAGAACAATACACCAACGGTCTCAAGGATGTAATGGTAGCCGACACCTTCCACAAAATCCCTTGGCTAAAAGAGATTAGACTGCTTCTTGTGAGGATGGGTCTGAGCGAAATGTGGAATGATCCCCAAAATGCAGTTTTCCCATAAAAAAAAACACTGAAGAATATGTATTGGGATTGGGTAATGGCAGAGGCTTGCATGAGTAGATCCACAAGGCACCTAACAGGCCAATTTTTAGTACTTAAGCAAAGACCAGCACTAGAAAAATACTGGGATGTGATTACGAAACCCCACGATAGGAAATTATATTTCCAGTTGAGGGCTGGCACCCTCCCACTAAGGTCTTTTACAAGTAGCTGGGCCGGATCCTCAAAAGAAGAATGCCCATGGTGCCCAGACAACAAGGAATCTCTAAGTCATCTCCTGTTTTTCTGCCCTATCTATACTGGACCTCGAAGGGCATGGATTATCCCTATATGTAGATTACTGGGTTTTAGAAAATACGAGGAAGCACTTAGAGTTCTCCGATCAGACGCGTCCCCTCATATTGCTATAGCTTTGGCCAAGTTTTTAGGTTGGGCATGGTCCATTCGAGCCAAGGCATTAAAACAACATCTACCAATATCCTAAGAGATAGCTGTTCCAGCTGAGAATTTTGGGGATGCGGAGGCATTTTATAGCATGTATTGTATTTTATATCACAGGATTGGTCTGAAGGCTTGCACCCAGACCTTTTTTAGTATTATTCGACAAATTTCTCTCATTTAATATCTTTTTACAAGTTCTATTATTATGTAAATAATTGTATTTATTGTCTCATTTTTTATCATATTCATACTGTAAAATTGGTGCTAGGTGTTTTTTACAAGCTTTTATGACAGATTTGTCGAATAAAGTTGAAAAACGGCATACTCCCAATGACACGAAGTGGGTAATCCTTGAACATATCAAAAGCAATGACAACCTAGAAAAAAGACTCCTTGAGAAGGAACAGCGTTGGGTTTTCAAATTACGCACAGACAGCCATGGCCTGAATGGCAACATCCCATAGAGCCTTTTCTCATGATAAAATCATTTCACATAGATTATACTGACATCTTTTAATATTTATCCATTTTTGTATTGAGGAACACCAACCCTCATTGTATGGAATACAAAAATCCTATGCAACAAGCGCAAAAGTATCCACCTTACTAAATAACCCACTAGACATTTATCACCTGGCAGCTCTCCTTTTTTGAGTGACATCTAGGGACCTACCCTCTTACAACTGGTTTCCAATCAGGTTACTCATGAACCTAGCTACTCACTGGTTCACCTAATCACTCAACCAGTATTATCATTCAATGCAGTTTTACTCTACTGCCCCTAAATTTTTCAAATAATTTTTCATATTATTTTTTCATTTTGACTACATCTTGGCGCTCACGAATTTTCTAACATCAGAGCACTCGCGAACAATATCTATACCGCAATTGTAACGATCACGTAGAGTCATCACTGTAAATATTAATATCACCGCCGTTTTTTAACAATCGCACAACGTCTTCACTGTGAACTTTGTCTTTACTGTTTAGGACCTGGTTCAATGTCCCGTTATTCTAGCATTCCAACAGGGCGACTCCAGTAGCACAAAGGAAGGCGGCCATTTTGTGGATGTTACCGCTCCAGTCTTTACTAACATGACTGGGCGGAAACACTCCTTCAAATACCGGCTCCCGTCCAGAGACACGCCAATATGCGGTCTCGAGGGAACCATGCAGGTACATTGACAGAGAGAAGAAACTATCAAGTAAGTCCCCGTTCTTTGCAGGAAGAGCGAGAAACTTGGGCTACACTGCGGTTTTGACCTCAGTACTACCCGGTTGTTTTCACCCGTGATAAACGGCATCATAACCATGTTTTCTGTTTTTCAGTTCCAGTCGGATCCTTCTCACGCCCCCTCCATTGACCATGAGGCACAACATTGCCTTTATTTAAGTATGTATTATATGTTCTATGTTGTTTGTCATGTACGTCATAATCGACTACCAGGAGGCTGCATTCTGCTTTTTTTAAAATAAGAGTGCTGGGCATGTAAAAGGTTATATGTGTTAAAATGTTATGTCTTTTGTCCTTCATGCACGCCACAGCACAGTCACGAGGATCGACTTTTTTACTTCTTCACTTTTCTACCTTGATACAGTCATCGTGCACATATTCACAGCGCCTCTTTACCATATTCAGGTTCTTAGGCAAGCAGTGTTTTGTTTTCCTTTCCTTTTCAGTCTAGCACGGCGCAAGACACGGCGTTGACAACTAGGCACGCACCATAAGGAATGTCTTCGTTTTGCAGTAATCAAAGTACCCACCGTATCAAGGGCAGGTTGTTTAATTCATAACCCATGTTTTTTTCCTTTATTTCAGATACTACATGACCTATTAAGTGTCAGACTACATGACCTATTAAGTGTCGTATGTATTGTTTGCTTATTAGTTAGCTTTTCCAGTCACTTTTTCACTGCACTTTGGAGTGGTACACGCAGGGCTGGACCCTGCGTTGTCCTCAAGAAGAGCATTGGGGTAGCTCGAAACATGTTGACCTCTTCTAGGGACCCCTGACTCATAGCAACCAGGTACCCTAGAGACCAACCCCGGTTTTAACATATCAACTAGTAGCAAGAATAAAGTTAATTCGCCCACTAGTTAGATATTTTTAAGTCACTCCACTCCATACACTCCACTGCACCACACATAGTTCCTCACAAAAGTGCTCCTACGTATTACGCAAGTCGTAGCACGCCTCAACCCGCAGCGGGTTGGGATGGCCCCAATGATGAAGCATGTCACCGTGGGGAATCCCCGGTGAGTGAGGGGACTCAAGAAAGGACATTTTTCCTACTGTACCGGATTTTCTAGCTCGAACTGAGTGAAAATCTACCCCTACTACTAGGTCCTCTATCCGAGATTTCGGATTTTTTGTATGTTTACAACTTGAATAGGAGGGTGGACCTAGCTTATCCCTCTACATCTCCCCCCTTCTTTTGATTTTTTGGATTTTATAAACAAACAGTGGCTCTGTTGTTATATGTGTATGAATAATATTAGACAGTGAACACTCTTCTAATGCTGCCCATATTATAAATTTCTTTCAAGGTCATGTTTGCCTTGTCCATCTCACACTCAAACACACCTTATTATGTTTAAAAAAATATGTTTTTCAAAATGCAAAGTTTGCAAACGTGTTCTGCCATAATTGTAGCCTCACAGCGCTGACAAACATGACTGAATCACTGAAAAATAAAAAGAAAAGCTCACGATAACGTATATCTAATAAAATGCACCAAATACAACAAACCAAAATAAATATAAAGTTAATAACAAAGAAATAACTTCATACTGTACACAAACCCAACCACAGACACACACCACACAAACCGTACACATCCAAGTTAAGTAAATCTAAGTCCCACAATGAGGTGGTTTGTGGGAGTGCCTTGGGAAAAAGGCCACAACCTATTTAATATGGAATCATCCACATGGGATTAGAAGACTGATGCTTCTTTTTGAGAATTAACCTGTTGCCCTTAAGAAAAGTTACTGGCATCTGGGATAAAATCCCAAGAGAAGAGAGAATTTGTGAATTGTGTCATATACAAATCCAGGATCTCAATCATGTGTTATTTGTGTGTCCGGAATTACAAAGGGCAAAGCGTATGTTTTTAGGATCATCATTTATTAAATTTAATAATCATTCTGCTCAGGAGGCCCGAACATTTGTTTTATCCCCACCAAATGAAATGGTCTGTTATAGGATATTCCAACTTTTTAAAACTTTTCTGGCTATTTATTAGGAAATGTTTAAAAATCTAGCTCTCAGGTTGTAACGTCTAATGGTTGGATACTGAAGAAGTTTGCACTGCATACAAAGTATGTCCCTCCTTCTTCCCACTTTTTAATCTACTGTTGTATTTTAGAAAAAAAGAGAAACAATTTTTGTATTGTATTTAAAATATGTCTTTTTTATTGTACTAGTGTATTTTTGTGAATCTCCGTAGGAGTTCTTTAACAATTGAAAATTGAATTGATTGGTACACATCCAAGTACTCTGCCCACAGGAACAGAACAAACACACACACCACTTACCCCACAACATGATGCAGAACACATGTACATGCGATTTTACAATTTTAGGTCATTTGGCCTCCTTAAATATGATTCACAATTTGTATTGCTCATATTGCTTTCAACACCTGCATAGCCTTTAGATAACTAGGGAGACTGCTATGTTTCACTTGCCCCTGGAAGAACAGACGAAACCCCGTCATTTGTCCACCGTATAGCTGGCTTCAAAGCTGTGGGGATCATCAGGACAACGCTTCCTTGATATATATTTCCTAATACATCGATGACGATGATAAAAACATTAATCATGCATTTTATATTACTCATAGCCATGTGTTAGGAGATTTTAGTAGCTGGGTAGTGGGGAATCAGAAGGTTTATGGACCAGCTGGTGTGAGAAAGTCATTATTTTTGCCTTGATCACCCCCATTTCTTGCTGGATGCTGATGGTAACTGATTCTGACTGTGCCCTGGGCCCTGCTTACCAGACCCAAGGCCAGCATATGGCGATTAGGTATAATTAATTTGGTACTGACCACCTAGCTGTAAGTCCATAGGTTATAATAGTTTTAGAGGCCTAGTAGACTTAATGTACTGTAATGTGCTGTGTTGCCTGCTGTTATTTTAAAGGCTGCACTGCCTTTCAGGCTGCCTTTACATTAAGGGGCCGATTCTGATCCTGGACTCTTAATTTACATACAAATCGGATCCGTATTTTTTCCCATACAAATCGTACAAGTCCCTTCCAACCCGTGTAGTACGATTCGTATGGGAAAAATACATACAGATCGGCCCGATCCTTACAAATTGGATCGGGAAAAGCTGTACAACACGGACTTGTAAACAAGACCATACAATTTGTAAAAAGGCTGTACAACCCGTCAAGTACGATTCGTACTGGGTTGTCAGCATGCGATTTGTATGGAAAATGGCCTGTATACGGGGAACGACTCGTACCGGGCTACGAAGCGAACCTCTGTACGCCTTGTACCCTGGTGCGACTCGTTCTGGGGGTACGACTCGTACTGGGGTACGGGTCGTAAAGGGGTATGAGGCATACAGGGGTCCCCCCACATGCGAGGCGTGTGTATGGAGCGTACCCCAACATCGCTCATGTACGCACCGTACATACGCGATTTTGGGGTCCGCACCGTACATACGCACTTTTGGGGTACGGTGCATACACAAGCGATCGGTACGCACCGTACATACGCATCGTACCCCTGTATGCATGGGGTGTACGATGCGTACATGGGGGGTCCGTCTTGTACTGTTTTCGGAGCGTACAATGTTTTCCCGGAACTTTTTGGCTCCTGTAAAAAAAGAGCCGTACGGAGTGCCGTTTGTACGAATCGTACTTGACGGGTTGTAAACTGCTGCCGGGAATACATGTGAACGTCGCGTACAGGGCAATCCGAATCGGAATCGCTTGTATATACGAGTTGTATGGTCTTTTTTACAATTTGTATGGAGAGCGTTTATTTGTACGGATCGTACTTCCTAGGTTGTAGGGGAATCCTTACAAGTACGAGTTGTATGGGGAAAACGCTCCATACAACGATTTGTACAGCGTTTTTCCAGGATCAGAATGGGCCCCTAAATGTATATGTAAATTCAACTTTGAATTTAAAGGTACTTTCCAAGTCTCAAACTGCCTTATTTTGACATATGTCATCCCTAAGGTCTCCCCTAGGTGCTCCAGGTGTAGGGTGCCTCGCAACTAAAAGTAGGGACTTTATAAAATATGTTTTATCAGCACCCGAACAAAAATGTCTGGCCAAAGCGTTAACCACCCTTAACCTGTCGAAAAATTGTTAATAAAGCAGCCAAATTACAAGCCTGGATAATCGAAAAAGCTGAGATCTGCAAACCTACACAATGTGAGGCACACAACCCTATCTCATAAGTCATATATCCCCATCAATCCAACATTTTCTACTCCAAATCCGACTGGGAGCCTTCTCATCAAAAGACAAGGTTCCAGCCTGGAAATAAACCTGGTTTGACCCTAACTTTCAAATATGAGGCTGTTTTGAGCCAGCTGAGTCAGAAACTTCTACGACCAGCCGTCCGGGCCCTCCAGATAAGATCCTGCAGTCCGCTGTGATGACACTTTTGAACAGTCAGTTGCTCCAGCTCTATTGCAGGACAAAGTTTCTACTACAAGTTAACAGACTGTTAGTAGTGCAGCAGGGGCACAGTGCGGGTTCATGAGAGGCAGCTCAGCCCATGGCATGCAACCCCATGCATCTGCCATACAGTACGTTGCTTAGACATATTAGCACTGCATCTTAGTAATTATGGGGATTCTCTGCCCCTTCAGAGTTTTAACCGGTTTAAATGTGCTTATATCTTTTTTAAACTAATAAGCACACTTTATCAATTGAATTTCTGTTTAACCGGACACCATTTTTTATAAATATTTTTCTGGTCAGTCTTTTTGTAAGGATTGTAACTAATCTGCAAATAAAGATCACTTACTTACATTCAAAGAATCTAAATGAAAGTTATGATAACCCCAACAAGTTACCACTGCTGGATTTATAATAACTATTACAGAAAAGAAGTTATAGATCTTTCTTTTCTGTAAGCCAAAAGCCACCCTTCCAGCTCCCCTCTCCTGATTGTTCAGCCTCTGTCATGCTAAGCCAAGCTTTCCTAATGAGGTGGGAAGTGGCTTGCTAGAGAGACAAAGTATTTCCTGTGGAAGAAGAATTGAAACTGCAGAAGCAGAAGGCAGGATGAAGGTGGAGTAGCCAGGCTGGTCTTCAAAGGGAGAATGACATTTTAGGACAGCACAGGCTCACCCCCATGTCAAGTGTCCCTGTAATTAGATTAGTGAAGGGGCTGGAAGGGGAGTAATATGGAATCTTAGCCACACCAGTGGGTTGGTTTAGCTACATCTAACACTTCAGGAGAGACTTTCTCCATCTTGGATTTTTGGAAGAATAGTTCTTTCTGGGACAGATATATGCCACACTTTGGAGGAAGTGGTCATACACAGTGGCACTGCTAAGCGATTCCAAATCGAGGCAAAAAAGACACAAAAGGAAGAACCACCTTGCATCAACCTTTCAAAGTGAACAACCACTATCAGCTGTGCACCGCCCGAGCACAAGATCCTGGGAGGACAGCATTGCTGTTTCCTGGTATTGAGATATTGTGCCAGTGAAGTTGTCTTAGTTAGAAGGACCTAAGGGTCACCCTAGTGAGCTTAAATCAAAGATGAGCTGCCATATTTTGCACAACTTACAGGTGCTGAATTGAATAGTCTGGTAAACACAAATAAAGAACATTAGAGTAGTCCAGTCTAGATAAGATCAAAGCTGAAAGAACTATTTTCTGTGCTTTCCAAGTAAGAAAGGCCAAAATCTTTTTCAACACTTTCATTACCAAAAACACGTCTTCACTACAGAAGAAACCTAAGCTTTGAATGAGAGTAGACCATCAAATAACACCTCTAAATTCCTAGCCTCCTCTGCATGACGAGGGGGTGCCAAACACTCCCTATGCTAGCACCGAACCTGAGTAGTGGGTTGGGTTCAAAGATCAGAATTTCAGTCTTGTTTGGGTTGCTTTGGAGATTATTTAATCTCCACCAGCTCATAACTGCCCCCATACAAGCTGAAAAGGACTCCTTTGCTGATGTAGAATTGCCCTCATAAGAGAGCAGTAACTGAGTATCATCTGCATAAGAGATGATTTTACTGCCATTGGAATGCACTAAAAAAGCTAGTGGTGATATATAAATGTTAATTAAAGTGGGACTCAGTTCAGAATCCTGCAGCACTCCACATTTAAGTGTCTTAACATTAGAAAAATAGGGCTTCATCCAAACTGCCTGCTCTCTAAGGTCTAGAAAAAAACTAAACCACTTCAGAGTCAATCCTCTCAGCCCAAGTGCTGCCAGGCATTGGAGTAGAATATCAGGGGATTTAGTGTCAAAAGCACCCGAAAGATCTAATAAGATCGAGGCAGCATTATTACCAAGATCTAAGGTCATCTTACTAGACTCTGTTATTTACAGAAGAGCAGTTTCCGTACTATGACGTGATCAAAAATTTGAATAAGAGGAATTTAGAATGTCTCCAAAAACTCTAAAAGTTGAATGTTGATCATTTATTTCTAATATCTTTGATGAAGCTGGCAGAAGAGAAATTGGTCTAAAATTAGTAAGAGCAGAAATATCTGCAGTTGGTATTTTTAGGAGAGGAATAACACTTGACTTCTTCCAGGCTTTAGGAACAGTGCCCTACTGCTCAGTGAGGTGAGGGGAATTGATGAGGATGTCACCCAGGTACACCACTACCAGCTGATCTAGAAGTAGAACTTTATTGCATGACTAATGAAAACTTTGCAAGCAGTCAGACTAATATTAAACAAGCAACCTAATGTCTGACTTAAATGAAAAACAAATTCCTAATAAAATCCTATCAAAATATCAATGTATAAAACGACATGAAAAATAAATATTCAGATAAAAAGATCATTATCATCTCATTTTAAAAACATAGCCAAGGTGCAATATAGTCTGCAAAGTGTTAGCGTGCCTGAATATAACTAGAGTTGGAAGTAAGCATGACCTAATATTCAAGTACAAAAACAACAGTTGATGGACAGAATGTAGAACAATGTCATACATTCACCCCAGTACAGACATCTGGGCCTAAATCCATCGTTTTTTTGCTCACCATGCTGTTCCAGTTTGAACCCAGCCATATGCAAATCAGTCTTGACCTTGTGCCTCATGGGAACAGTCCAGCCCGAACTGCCAAGCCAGGTCCTCCCTGGACTGGAACCAAGCATCCTAGGACCGGTTTCGGGGTTTCACCCCTCTTCAGCCAGGATAGCATGATTCCAGTGGCATGGAGAGCACAGGATTCACGTCTGAGCATACCCGTCCCACTCGGGGTGACAAATGCAAAAACAACAGTTGATGGACAGAATGCAGAACAATGTCATACATTCACCCAGTACAGAGATCTGGGCCTAAATAAATCAAGTAGCTAGGTAGAACTAGAAGCAAACACATAGTAATGTTTAACAACAATTGAAATTCCCTCTTTCTTATTAGCAAGATCGGAGTCATATATTGCCTCATTCTCCAATTTCTTGTTGCTTCAGCATCTGAGAGAACGCTGCACATAAATTTAACCAACCTGACATTCAACACTGTGTTCAATGGATTAAGGGCTGCTATGAGGACTTGCTTACAAAACAGTACATTCAATAGGCTAAATTGTTGGCTCCACAAACGTCTACAAAGTTCTAACAATGCAGGGCACAGGCATAAAACATGTAAAAAAAAAAAAAGATCCTCGCTTCTCACTACAGCGTCTGCATTTCTTCTCGGGTGGTCGGATTTTCCACTGCAATAGATGGTCCAGTATTGACAAAACATCAAAACAGAATGCCAGGAATCCAATTTTTATGTTCTGTGGAAATTCGCCGATAGGTGAGCTTGTTTCCCTATGGTGTTATATGTTGATAGTACCATCTAAGCATGATATCTCTGTGATAGAATTGCTCGGTCAGTTTGTCTGCTCAGGGATCTGGCATTTCCGTTCACGATATTTTAAAAACTAAGTTTGGTCTACTCCCACCGCCCTTATCTTCAGGGCATGTAAGACAATTAAATATGAATCCATATAATGAGTAGGCAGATCTTCATTTGTTCCATATTAAACTGTTAAGCATGCCCACCACTGCTGATCTAATCCTATGACTTAGCTTTATAAATGAGCTTTGCCTAGTGATGGACTATTGAAAGAGGCAAAACTCTAGTCCATCCTGCACAGGGAGAAGCCGACTTTGAAAGGTGGATAGTGGGCTTATAAATTCTTTACTGTCAAAGCATCTACCAATCTGGCATCATTTCCAAGAATGATGTCCCTTGCGTAAGTGAGAGTAGATGAGACTTTTGCATGCATTACTTGTAAGACTGGATCTCCTTTTCTCACCCATCGAGCAACTTATTTCAGAAAATATCAACCACAGAAACATTCATAGCATGCCTTACTAGCCCTACAATTTTATTCCCAGAGTTTGGAGAGTGGACTGGAGGACAGGTACCTTATTTTTAATGGATCCCTTTTGCTTTTGAAAAGAACACCTTTCATCTAGACAGACTTCAAGATACTTATACTCTGGTACTTTCTCAATGATTACTCCTCCCATGTGTCATGAGCCTGGCTTTTTCAACCTTCTTCCAAAAGTGATCATTTAAGTATTTTCTTGATTCATCTCCAGCTTATTTAGCTTTGTGTAGTCAAAAAGGGCACTCATGAGCCTCTGTAGACCAGCCCTTGTATGACTTAACAGCACCAAGTCACCTGCATAAAGTAGGTTAGACAGGCATATATTTCTAAATTGTGTGAATTGTGTCTACCTCCCCTGTAAGAACAGAGATGAACAGATTAAAAAGCGGTAAGGCCAGGACACATCCCTGCTTAAGGCCTTCCATAGTCAATATCTTCCTTGAGAGAAGGGTGCCATCTCCTAGTTTCATACGCAGCCAGGTTTCGGAATACTGTAGATCTATTACTCGTAAATAATGCCCAGATTCTTAACTTTCCCCAGAGATGCTTTCCTTAACATGTATAAAATGCTGCATTAAAATGAACAACACATGCAGAGAGACGCAAGTGTACCTGGGCTGAAATTGTCATTAACATAGAGATGGCCATCCGATTTGATGCACAGCTGTGATTCTGATGGAATCTTGTGTGATTCAGGGCGATAATGCTTTGTTTGGGTTCCTAAGTTTCTAGGTCAGTTAGCAGCAGGTTTGTGAAGTATTTGGCTTCAGCATCAATCAATGCAACCAGACAATAATTATTAGGTTTGGTCGTATCTCCGCACTTATAGATGAGCTGGATAATCAACACGCTCCAAGACTGAAGAATTTCCTGTGTCTATAAAATATGGCTGTAAAGTAAATTGAGCCTATCCGTCCAAAACGTAGGATCTTTTTTTTAAATAATGCTTAGGCTAGCCCATTTGGGCCTAGTGCATAATGTGCATTTTCCACAGCCTGGTGGACAGAAAATCTGGATCAAGATTATACACAGCCCCTTTTATTGTCCTACTCACTGCATCAACAACAGAAATAATTTAGAACCATAGAATATTCTAATAATCTTTAAAACTCAGAAACATGCAGCTCTCTCCCTTCTTTTAAATGCTGTTCTGAGCCCTCAATTCCACGTTACATTAATGCAGGATTTCAAGGGGAAGACAAGAAACATACACACAATATTCAAGACACAACACCCTCCCCTTTGTACCCTAACAACCTGGAGACACAACTTCATATGACAGAAATCCCAATGAAAGGAACATTGGGTGAAAACAAAAACAATGGTAAAAAGAACAAAATGACCTAAATTGAAATCCATATATAATCCTTCCTTCACTTAGGATGTTTCTATGTACTAGATTCCACACCTGGATACTTGCACCATTGCCTCTGCAGGTCAATATTTCAATCCTCCTTTCCTCACCCCTCCAGCAACTTATTTCTGTACATATCAACCACAGCTTGTCCTTACCTCCTTTCTTCACCTTCAAATCTCAGCATTTCTCACACCTAACCTCCTTTCCTTTCACCAGTAACCAACTTGACTCCCACATGAAACACATGTTGACCCCTCATAATATCAAACTGTGCCAAACCAGTACTGTAATAAGGAATACTATGATAGTCCATAAAACTCCTTCATCACCTCCAACACCTTCAATCTGTTAGCATTAGCCAGTCTTACATCCTCACCAAACATTCTTTTGGCACGCTGAACCAACCTGTTATCTTGAGGATGATACAAGCTACAACCTCTGTGTTCAAAGCAAGATCTTTTCAAATATTCAAGCATTTCTCTTGAAGGAAATTGAACTCAATTATTTAAGATCAAAGTACTAGGAAGATTTTTAAAGTAACATTAAGACAAATAATTTAGGACAGCATTAGTAACTGGACATCTCACAAATTTAACTTCAATCCACTTGGATTTGTATTCTATCAATATTATTGCGTATCAGTGCTAAACAAGTAACATCTAAATTGAATGTAAAAGTGCTATTCAAATTTTCTCCCAAACCAATAGGAATCCCATCCTCGTCACCAAAAGGTGAGGAACACTCACTAGTCAGAATGTAAGCTGAACTGCTTAATGGGACCCACAGGATAAATAACATCATGTGTTCAGGCCATCAGAATATACCTCACTTGGGTTCTCCAATTCCAAAAGGTACATCATCATAGAATCACAAGAGGAAGACATAAGAGGCTAGAATCACACACCTCTTAAGATACAAAAGAGAGCCAAATGACTACCTAAAGAAAGGGGCACATCAGGATTTCTTAGAGAAAGAAGAGGTTGTTCAGCCCCTCATCTCCCAGCGACCCTTCACAGCACTAGTGCAATCACTTGTGAAAATGTTCTTCCAAACAACAACAGATGTCTGGTGTGTGAAATTGGGTTATTGGTGGAGGGGGGTGTTAACACTTCTCATGCAACAACCAAATCTGTGTCGGGGTGAACCACAAAAGTCACTAAATTAACCTGTGCTTAACTCTTTGGTAGCTTAGCACAAAAGCTGCTAGGCTTTACATAGAGGCAATGTGTAAAGTATTTATGCAGCACACAAACAGTAATAAAGTGAAACACAACACAAGACAAATCCCACACCAAAATTTAGAAAAATAGACTAAGATTTAATAAATTATGCGAACCGCCAAAAATCAGTGGAAAAGAAGATATGCAATTTAAAAGGTTAAGGTAAGTATAGTTCCTAAAAGTGCAAAGCGCCAATTTTGGTGATCTGTTCGTGCTGAACCGGGACAAAGTCACAAGTTCATGCTGACTGCAATGGAGTACAGGCTGGATACAGGGACCAGGTTGGTCCCACTGATAATTGTACCGTATGCCCTTAATGCAGAGCATTGCATCGTGCTGCATTGATTCTGATGAAGAGCTGCAAGGGCTGTAATGGAAGCTCTTGTGTCGAGTTGCATTGTGCTGTGCCGGGTCTTATGAGGAGCCGTGACTTCTTCAATACGAGGTCCTGTGTCGAGTTGCATCATCCTGCGTCAGTTCCAATGAGGCCGACGATCAGGGGCTGTGAGGTGCTGCAATGCGAGGTCTTGCGTCTTACTGCCTGGAGTTGCATTAAACTGTGTTGGTTCTGAGAGAACCCACATTTGAACCAGGAGGTGTACACCCTGATGGCCAGCCAAGAGTCTAGGAGCTGGGGGGCATCTCTTGGGGTTCAAGACTCACTCCAGCAGAGGCATACAGCAGGGCACAGGCAGATCCAGTTGAGTTTGGGCAGCTGGACAGTTGTCGGACAGGTCTCCGGAGCTTGTTATGTCCTGGTAGCTCAAAGAAAGAGGCCAGTCATCTAGCCCTTGGAGCCCCTCTCGTGGTTCTGGGTTCAAGGAGCAAGTCCAGTTTTCCTTCCTCAGGCAACAGGGCAGTCCTTCTAGCAGCGGGGCAGCAGAGCTCACCCTCTTCTAAGTCTTCCACAAGTACAGAAGTGATCTGAAGAGGGGGTTCCGTGGGCCCTACTTTATACCTGGTGCTAGCTTTGAAATGGGAGGAGCTTCTCAAGTTTTCTACCCAGAGAGGTGTTTGAAATGTCCTGCCTCCCTGTCTTGATCCCAGTCTGTCTGCAGTCACAATAGGCTAGTGTGAAGTTCTTTCTATGTGAACTGAGGCAGTGCAAGTGTGACAGGAGACAGCTCCCCCCCTACCCGCCCCATCCTGCCTTGGATGGCCCATCATGCCATCACCCCGTACTTCTATTGTGTGGATGTCTAGAAAGAATACACAAAGGCCAACTGAAATCTACACCTAGTCATGAGAGCCAAGAAACAGGCGGCAGGCACCAAATGCTTAGGACAAGAAAATGCAGACTTTCTAAAAGTAAAGTAGGTAAAGGTGTCAACAAAGAAGTTTTTTTTAACAAAAACAGTTGCCTACTTCGATTATTCAGTGATTTCCTAAAGTGAAATAAGAATTAAATTAGTTATAACCAATTTGAAAAAAAGATTACAGTCTTGAATTAATCACAGAAACAGGTGTATATGCTTTAGCATAGTGTATTGAAAATAAACATATAGAAAATCTAGGAGTTCAACATAAAGATTCTTGCACAGTACATTGACAATGTGTTGCATACAGTAGACTATGGACCTGGTGAATTCTAGACAATTGACAATGTTCTAATGACCCACTCTCTTAGTTCAACATAAAAATGTCCATCAACATGTTGAGACAAATAAATTGGAGTGATGAAGATAGTCCAAGAGAGAGATGAGTTGTGAATTGACGTTTCGGTCTCAGACAGTGAACATCCACAAGACCATCTTCAGAACTGTGTTGTTTAAGCGAAGATATATAGAGGTTCCCACTCTAAACAATAAGACAATCAAAACTATAATACATCACATATTTGTCTGTAAAAAGCAAAATACACCTGTAGTGAATAGAGCAGAGAGAAAGGAACACTGCTACAATGACAAAGAAAGTGAAAAGTGAAACCATCACCTTGTTGTAAAACTGATTGAATAAAAACAACATGCATTTAGGAAACACTTACCAAAGAAAGGAGAGGGTGATAGCCAAATAGATGGTGTGAGGGATCACACCCTTCAATCATGTGCAAATAAAAAATCATGTTAACATTTGCCCTTTGCTAGTCTCCATAACTCCATGAGGATGGACCGCGATAACCAATTTGCTCTATAGTCTTTGTCATTACAGATCCTTACATTGCCTTCTACCAATGGTATTGTTCTACATTGCACATATGTAAGTCTTACACGGTTTACAACAAACTCCACTATTTAATATACGCTTTCCACCTCGCCAGACATGCAATCAATGCTGCACACACACTCACACTAGGAGCAGCATCCAACACCCTCTAGACTTTAAAAATGGGCAGTAATGAACAAGCAGCTCTTAGAAAGATACTCTTACAGCCCTTAACAATACAAGTTTTTTAGTTTCAGCAATGTGAATTTAGTGGCATACGTGCTAAGGTCGCCATCATCATCAGCTGTTTGGCACAAAGTATACTTGGCCATAATCACCGCTGGGCACATGCCCACACACGAGGGAGCATCGTACATCTTTCACGCTTCACATATGGGCACCAATTCATTAGCAGCCCCTACTGATACAGTTTGTTCATCCATTTAATGGAAGTTTCCAGTTCGCCAGTATCCCTCCTTACTCGGAGAAACTGCAGATTTGCCCCATTCCCTCTCACTGCACACTGGTCAGCAATGCAGCCCATATTAAGATAGTCTTGCTCTATAGTACTTCTCTGCAAGGTATTTTCCACGAGGGATATACCACCAATTCCTTTCCCTTTAACCACAGGTTGTTTCTTGGGATCCCCGTTAAGTTATTTGTCTAGTCCCAAGAAAGATTAGCCTCCTCTAGATGCGAAGTTCGGCTGCACACATGGTTGACTCATTGCCTTCCTTAAAAATGTCAGGTTTTTCTTCCCACGATTTATACATGGACATAACCAAGCAGCATATTGTTCATCCCATATCATCACTACCAAGGGAAGCTCTGGACATCCTCTGCACTCCCTGTAAGGCTGCATACAAGCCTGTGATGTTGAATCTGTACGTTTACCACATTAGTCTATCTCACCCTTAACGTTTGGTCGTAATGAGCTCCCCTGGGACTCATTTATTTCCCTCCATACATCACTATTTTGTGTAGTCAACTGTTTTTGTTAAATAACTCCCTTGTTGGCATCTTTAATTACTTGACTATGGATACCTAAGCCCACAAGAGAATACTGGGTAGCCCTCTCATTTATTATTAACTTTTTAAAGCTGGCATTTTCAGAATTGTGACTTAAAATTCGACTTTACCATAAAGAGGTGTTTAAATTACAATTCTCCAGACATCAAAGATGACATTCTTACCTGCTCCCATGCAAATGTTGTCACTTATTAAATGTAATAAGGCTATCCAATGTTATTTTATGGGAGAGGTAGGCCTTGCAATAGTGGAAAACAAATTTGAGAGTTTTGGACTACCAGGACATGCAAAACTTAAAAGCACATGTCCAGCTCTGTAAATACAACACACCATGCTGTATGTGCTGTTTATTGCCTACCCTAGGGTTACTAACATGTATTACAAAGGATGTTTTAGGCGTGGCAAAAGGTTTATCTACTTAGGTCAAAATGGTGGTTTTAAAACTGCTTACACAACCACAATAGCAGACATGTTTGTTTTTAAATGGCTACTTAAGTGGGTGGTCAATATATGCTACAGGCACACTATTACCATTTAATTTATCAGCCCTGGGTATCTGGTGTACCACTTTACTAGGGAAATACAAGTAAAATAAATATGTCAATCGGGTGTAAGTCAGTTTTGTCATTTGTACAGGAGTGAGCACAAGTACTTTAGCACTGGTTGGTAGAGGTAAAGTGTGCAGGTACTAAAGTCAACAAAATCGAAATCAGCAAAACAGGAGGTGTGAAGGCAAAAAGCTTGGGGGAAAACCCCACAAAGAATGTCAGGTCTAACATCTGGGCATTAGAAGAGCTAGGCTAGATGTTTCAGAACCCACTGTGATGTACAAGATAACGAGGGCCACTAGCTCTCTGTCACAGCACATGAAGAGGAACTTGGGGCTCCAATTGAATGATCAAGGAGAAGGCAATAGAAAAGTAAAGCAGAGACCTGCCTGTCCAAACCTTCTTGTTCACCAAGACATAAGGAATGCCTCCCTACGTAGGGGTCCAAGAACAAAGAACAGGCATAATTGGCCCTTAGTTCCTTCAGAAGTGCATTCATGAGACAACAGTCACTAGCCGGTGGATTTCCACCTTGGCTGGAGTGATGAAGGACATCCAAACCTCTGCGCAATCTCATCAAACCTCTCTGAGATAGCAAGAACTGCAATGTGATAGGAGATTGAGAAAAACTGGAGCATCACAGTCATCCAGGTTCTTCTGGATTGTGCATTGAGTCTGCCAAATTGCTTCTTATGGATGAGGGATCAAACAACTAGTTGGGAAGAACTCACAGATAATATGAGACACCTCTACATAGGTCTACTCAGTAACACCATTACACATGTCAAATGGTCATACTCACATAGGTACAAAGCTTATTCCTGTGCACATTTATCTGTTGGCTTAGGTGAACAAAGCTTGAGGATTCAATTACATTCTCAATGCCGTAATTAATCCAGAAGAAGTTTGTGACTGTTAGGAGAATATATCTGGCTACATCAAAAGAGGTGAGACAACAATAGGAATGAAATGGGATGTTATGAAGGCAGTAAAACGAGAGGAAATTTCAGAACCTCTAATGGGATAAAGGAATGGATGCCAACCCAGACAGAGCAAGAGCAGCCTATAAATAAAATCCCACAAGAGACTATAAAAACAACAATGGCAACAGATCAACTAATCACTCTCATTGCAAACAGGTAAGAAATGCCATCAATATCTCTGTGCTTCTACCAGAACGGGAAACAACATTTTAATGCACAGACGTAAGCCCCATTTCTGAGGTAGCCAGGAGTACCGTGCCAGTATTTTCTGTACCCAGAATTACCAACATCATGGGTAATTCCACAAATACGGTAGCATTCCCAGGTGTGCCTTGAAGGAGGCCACAAGAAATAGGAGGTGACTGCTGGAACTGGAATTCATGTGTGCCATTTCAGTATTAATCTAGCATTTACCACCTGTGCATTTTAGCCAGTGGCATATCCAGGGAAGGGAAAACAGGGAATGGATTATTACTACATCACTTGTATTTCCAAATTCTGACAGAAACGTTTCTGCCACATATGGAATTTATTAGTTCTCGAAATGAAGGGCTTAAGAACAAAATCCTATGTAGAACGGATTAAAACGATCAATAGCAATCTGACAGAGGTTTCCAAAGAAAGCAAGAAGGTAGAATCATTTTGGGAATTATACCAAAACTTATACTTTAAAGGGCAAAGTTAGTGGGACGTGGAAGACTAACAACACAGGTATGTAGAATATACCTCATTACAAACCATTTCACTATCACTCAAGTAGGAAAAGACTAATATATTTTAAGACAAGACCTGACACAATCAAATTACATAGCAAGCGTGGTTGATAATACCCCACCCTAGGCACTGACAGCCACAATGTTGCATCCATGGCAAAGGTATATCGGAACCAGGAAAAGATAATAAAACATCATACCTCGTTCTGACTAATAGACCTATTGAAAATATCAATATAAAATAATTTACAAAGACTCTCACAAACCTCCTCTACATACTTTATCCAGAATGATTGCTCATTTGTAAAAGCGGGTTGGATCTTAAAGAAAATCTCTCAGCTGATTAAAAACACCAATAAAAGAACACAGATACTACTTTATTTTAAATGGGCGTGAAGAAGACATTCAACAGTCAGCATGCCTAGGTGTTTCCAAATGATAGCGGAGAGAAAATTTGGAGAAAAAAAACATGGCCAACTATGAGACTCTGAGGATCAGAGTCTCACCAAAAATGTGCACCTCAATGTAATTCAGTCTGGACAAAGCACAAGACATGGTTGCCCTAATTCAACCCTCATGCTTCTCATGAAATCATAAGAGGGAAAAGATACACAATACCACATAAAGGAATTAAAGTTCATAGTAGTCTAACATAAGAAATCATTATTTGTAGCTGTCATGTTAACATCATCAAAGTCCCAAGTGATCAAGTCAGCTCTACTAAAAGTAACAGGAATACGCAAGGTATTATGCTATTTATCTTGCACACATACGTTTGCACAAACAACGCTAAAAAAGCCAGATGATGGCAGAACGCATTTGTTACATTGATATCACTTGAAGAAGTTGATTAATCACATTGCTAAGTTTTTAGGAGTTCAGCTAGCTGATTCGCAAACTAATCCCTGGATAGCCTAATGGGAGGAGATCAAAATAAGCAAGACAGTAAAGTTGTTGCACATCTTCCAGCCCTGCCAATTTCAGTGGGTAAGGGAGTCAAAATGCAAGGATGTCAACTACTCTTCTAAATGCACAAAAATGGAGGAGATGTAAACTATTAAAGGATAAATCATCTCAAGGTAGTGATGGAATAGTTTAAGATGGGTCCTGAGCGATGCTTCTCCCTGAAGGACCAAACATAAAAACCATACTGTTTTAAAATGTATTTGGTTTAACCAAGAAAGTCAGGTTGTAAAATCAATGCTGTAGTAGGATCACATTCACACTACTGGAAGTAAGGGAATATAGGCGGGCCAAGACTTTAACAGAACTAACCTTTCACCAAATCGATAAAATTCCAACTGTTCACAAGCAGACACATACCACAAATGAAAGAAGTTATTAGATAAGTTCATAAAGGAATTCATCAATTCAGTCAAAATATACATAAATGCATTCTGTTTTTTGAAGAAGCACAGGATAAGGCACCCAGGTGAGAGGCAGGCAGCAACTGCCCAAAACCGAGCTTGGTAATTGTATTACCTACACTAAATATTTGGCATCTTCACTATATGAAATCCTTTTTAAATGCACTGGAAGACTATATGGAATTTGTTGGAATTTGATGGCTAAATTGGAAAGGAACAGTATGTGAAACGGGGAAATGGTAGAGCGAGATAACCCTAAATGATTTGGAGAACTTGGGCTCAGTTTTCAAACCTAAGAACTTTTGCTGAAATAGACATTTCAAAACCCTAAAAATAAAGCTGTAGCATCTTAGATTATGGGATATAATGCCTATGTATAACTTAAAGGCTCAATTTAATGATACTAAAAAATTGTTTTTAAATGTTTGTCATTGTTGCTTTAAATTGTGAGCCAAGATTGCCAGAAATGCATTTGTCTATAGTGCCTAACAATAATTAATAGGTTGACTTGCACAAGGGGACAGGGAGTGGAGCTTTGAAGGAAATAAAACAGGAATAAATACTCCATACATGGAAAAAATGAAGTGGTTAAGTCTTATTTTCCAAGTTTCACAAATGAAGCGTGGTGAGGGCACATAGGCTGAGAAAAGAATAAAAAAGTCTGAATCAGCGTCATGGATAAGGCTGGGAGAACTTGCACTGTTCTCAATCTGTGACATTTCCTCACTGTGGAACATCTAATCAGATATGCTTACAAAACTATTTTGGCATGGTTCTACACTAGATGACCATCCTGAATGCTTTTGACAGGAAAGATTAAGGATCATCTGTAAAATGTAAGTTGAGAAAAAGAGAGTGGGAGTGTGGGATAACTACAACCATTGATTCTCACACTTAACACCTCATATTACAATATCCCTAATCTTCTACACTGGTCATAATCTGCTGTACGCCAGGTTATGATGCGGAGTTCCTGGACAAATTTCTCAATATAAGCAAAATGTTTCATTCATTATTTTAAATAATCATAATACTACCTTCGAGTTGATGAACCCAAGAAAACATGTCCGAAAACACTTAACAATAAGCAAATCCTACAATTCACCCAACTATTAGACAGACCTAAATACATAGCAAATAATATGCTTTACATGATGTTTTAATTGTCCTCACATGCGTGCTGTACAACTTGAACTTCAAACTATATCCCAACAACCAAAGTGTACCGATTCAGACCCACGGAAATGACAGCAGGAACTTCAGAGAGGTCTTCTTCATCCTCCATAATCCACAAAGGCACAGCTCTCAACAAACAAGCTCCTGGTCAAAATCTACAATGAACTAGGGAGACCTTTAGACATTTCTTCCTACACAAACCCAAATGAGAGCTGAAAGCAACAAACAAGTGGATAAGCGTGTAGTTTTAAGGAAAAGAGTAGGACAGTTAAAGTGTCTCAGTAGAATTTTGTGTAATAAAGTTCCAAAATTACAAACAATAGCACACATTGGTGCTGTTCACTCTTATAGTGAAAGCAAGCATCTGTCATACAAGACAATCTACATTTCTCATATTTATAAAACATGATGCCAAAGGTTTCATTTCATCTCTCTATATATGTTTTAAATGTGCATCTATTATCCATTGACTAGTAAAGCATTTTATATGTGACTAGAGTTTGAATTATTTTCCAAAACGCACGTCTCAATCAACATTGTGAATAGTCAAATTTGTCTGTGTGCAAAGCTTTCAACAGCGTTAATGCATTGTAGGTCCTATAATTCAATGCATTATTTGACCCAAGATAAACATTTTACTTGGCTTTCTTGAGAGTGTTTTTGAATGTAATATAATGTTATGTTGGTATTATCCTTTGATATCGAACAGTTTGTTAATAGGTTTATTTGAATTGAGACAGTAGATCTAGTTTTCATTAAATAACCTCTAAGTGAGAGCACATATACATCAATTGTTGACAGCAAACAATGCATTGTGGTTACTGAAGTTCAAAGCATTTTTCAACCCAAGATGATCTTATTGATTTTCATCGTAAAATCCTTCCATGCTTATCGATACCATGCTGTAATAATTTTAGCCTTTGATGTTGAGCAGCGTGTATTTACTAAACTGACTTGATTTGAAATGAATTGGGACATTAACGAGATGTCGCACAGGGACCATGTCCATTTACGTGTACTGTTTTCCCCAGGCACAGTTTGGGCTTCCTCAGCAGCCATTGGTTAAGGTACATATTTCAATCAATCAATCAGGGGATTGTTAAGCGCACTACTCACCATGAGGGTCTCAAGGTGCGGGGGGAGGGTAAACAGCTCTGGTCAGTCGACGAGCCAGGTATTGGGGGTCTTCCTAAAGATGTGCAGAGAGGGGACGTGTATGATGTCAACTGGGAGCTCGTTCCAGGTCTTGGCCACGATGTAGGAAAAGGCTCTTCTAACCTGTATGGATGCGCAGGGTTTCGGAGAGGGCGAGGTCGCCAGATCTGAGGTTTCTCTTGGGTACGTGGAAGGATATTCTTTTATTGAGGTATTGGGGTCCGGTGTTGTGGGGCATTTGTAGGCGTGGGTGAGTATCTTGAAGGTTACTCTCTTCTTGACGGGGAGCCAGTGGAGGTCTCGCAGGTGTTGGGAGATGTGTTCTTGTTGAGGGATGCAGAGGACAAGTCTGTCTGCGGTGTTCTGTATGGTCTGGAGTTTGTGGAGCAGAGACTTGTTGATTGTGGCGTAGAGGGTGTTTGATTAGTCCAGTCTGCTGGTTATGAGTGTGTGGATGAAGGTCTTTCTTGATTCGTGGGGGATCCATTTGAAGGTCTTGAGGAGGATGTTTAAGCAGGTGGAGGTGACGGCGTTGACCTGCCAGGTCATGGAGAGGGAGGAGTCGAGTACGATGCCGAGGTTCCCGGCATGGTTTGTGGGGGTGGGCGGGCTTCCGAGGGCAGTGGGCCACCAGGTGTTGACCTATGCAGTGGGAGAGGGTCCAAGGACGAGGACCTCTGGCTTCAGGCAGCTGCTGCTCATCCAGGATGCAACGTCCTTCATTCCTTCCTGGAGGCTGAGTCAGGTGGTGACAGGATCCTTGGTGAGGGAGAGGATGAGCTGGGTGTTGTCGGCGTATGAGACTATGTTGAGTCCATGCTGTCTGACGACGGCGGCTAGGGGGGGGCATGTAGATGCTAAAGAGCGTTGGGCTGAGAGATGATCCTTGAAGTACTCCGCAGTTGATCTCTGTGTATTCGTAGAGGAAGGGTGGCAGTCTAATTCTTTGTGTTCTGCCAGTGAGGAAGGACCGGAGCAATTCGAGGGCAGTTCCCTGGAAGCCGGCGTCGTGGAGTCTGGCAGCAAGAGCGCAGTGGGAGATGGTGTCAAAAGCTACGGAGAGGTCGAGTAGGATCAGGGACGTGGTGTGGACTTGGTCAAGGAGGGTGTGGATGTCGTATGTGGCGGCGAATAGGGTGGTCTCGGTGCTGTGGAATCTGGATTGGGAGGGGTCAAGGATGGAGTTCTCTTCGATGAATTTCGTTAGTTGGGCGTTAACGGTCTTCTCAGTGACCTTGGCCGTGAAGGGGAGGAGAGAGATGGGTCGGTAGTTCTTGAGGTCCGAAGGATCTGCCGAGAGTTTCTTAAGAAAGGGCTTGACTTCAGCACGTTTCCAGTCATTGGGAAAAGGGCCAGTTTTGAAGGAGGTGTTGATGGTGCGTCGTAGTTCCGGTGTGATGGCGGCAGCGGCGGTTCTGTGGAAGATGTGTGGAGGGCAGGGGTCAGTGGGTGCTCCTGAGTGGATGCCTTTCATTGTTGATTCAGTGTCTTCTGTGGTGTCTGGGGTCCAGGCAGGGATAGTGGGTTGACTGGGGTAGCTGGGGGAGTGCGTGGTTTCGCCATTCAGTGTTAGTTAGTTGTAGAGGGACTTGATTTTCAGATCGAAGTAGGAGCTGAGCTTGTTGCAGAGGTCCGGAGAGTGGGTGAAGTCCGTGGCTTCGCTGAGGGGTTAAGTGAATTCTTGGATGATGCTGAAGAGTTCTTTCGAGTTGCCGGAGTTGGCAGTGATCTTCTCCTGGATGAAGGTCCTTTTGGTTGATCTGATGAGTTGGTGGTGTTCTGTCATGGCGTTCTTGTATGTGGTGCGGTCTTCCGAAGATTTGCTGTTCCTCCAATTCTTCTCAAGACGTCTGCAGGTGCGTCTGTTTCCTGTAGATCAGTGGTGAACAAGGTGGCCTTCCTTGGGCGCTGTCTGTTGGGTTTGCGAAGGGGTGCGAGTTTGTCTGCGCAGTTGGTGATCCATCTGTGTAGTTCTTTAGCGGCGAGGTTGGAGTGGGTTGGGTTGGAGGGTACATCGCGGTTGAGGGTGGAGTAGAGGTGCCCCTCGATGACCTTGCTCCAGTTCCTTCCTCGTGGTCAGGGTGTAGGTTTGTGGGCGGTGGGTTTGTTGATCTGGAAGTGGACACAGTGGTGGTCTGTCCAGAGGGGCTGTGAGGTGTAGCTGAAGTGGACGTTGTTACCTCCTGCGAAGATAGGGTTGAGGGTGTGTCCTGCCTTGTGGGTGGGGGTGGTGATGAGCTGTCGTAGTCCGAGGTTAGCGAGGTTGTCCAGGAGGGTGGAGAAGTTGGGGTCATTGAGGTTGTTGAGATGAAAGTTGAGGTCTCCGATGAGTATGTAGTCTGTGGAGGCGATGGCATGGGGTGCGGTGATGGTAGAGGTGAATGCTTTTCGAGGTGTGAGGGTGCCACGTAGGGTGGTTCATGGGCTGGTCCGGATCTAGAAGTGAAGGTGTTCAGCAGTGGTGGAGGTGTCGTTCGTGGTGGAGGTGGAGAGTTGGAGGGAGCTCTTGTGTGCGATGGCAAGTCCTCCTTCTGGGCGGTCCTTCCTCTGGATCTTGTATCCGTGGGGGATGGCAGTGGTGATGTCGGGGCGGAGGAGGCGTTGGTCCAGGTTTCCGTGAAGGTGGCATCTGGCGAGAGGGTGTTGAGGAGATCTCAGATCTTTACGAAATGTCTGTGCAGGGAGCACACATTGAGGAGGATGCACTTCAGGGCTTCTGTGCTGTTGGCATCCAGAGTGGGGGCCTCGGCCGTGATGATGGAGGTCCGGCAGCAGGAGAACTGGCCATGGGTGGTTTTGGTGTCGGCAGCTGGCAGTTGTTGTTACTTCTGGGATTGAGTGCAAGGAGGGCGGCTGAGTCAAAGCGGTGTGAGGTCAGAGATCCAGGGTCTCTGGCACTGATCGCGGATAGGCGCACACAGGCTTGCCTTCAGCGTGTCCGCTGTGCAGCTGCGCAGCGGCCGCCATTAATAGGGGAGGGCGAAGGAAGCAGAGCTGGGAGGGGGGAGCGGGAACACCGGGGAGGGGCTACAGGGGCAGCTGCGGCAGGAAAAGGGCAGTGAAAACGGGCACGGCGGACCAAGACGAAGGGCACAGGCACAAACACAAGAAGGAGGGACAGCACAAAAAGGGACAAAACCGAGTCACAGAAAAAAAATACAATATACAATACAATATAATCACAGTAAATAGACCAACACCTACCAGCGAGGAGTAGGCAGCAGTAGCACAGCAGCGGAGCTGCAGGGGCAGAGAGCAGGCACCCCGGCCAGGAGGTCAGAGGTCCTGCATATTCTGCAGTTTCATGCATTCTGGTCATGAGCAGCTATTGCAGCATGCTTTCAAACAAGGTTTTATAGCTTGCAAAACAGCTGAAACAGCAATCAAACCTTGCAGAAGAGAACGGTTGTGATATCAGTGTATGTACCATACCCACAGCAACCCTTCAAAACCTTGTCATGGTGCCTTCTTGCTAGAAGGATATGCAGTTGGACCCAGAGTTTTATGATCAGAGGGTCATCAATCAGGACAAATACTTCTGCCGCATACAAGCAGCTACTGAAAACTTACTGAACAGCCAGCAATGGCACGATCAGCTTTCTAAACAATGACTGCGTTTTCAGAAAAACCAAAAAGGAGGCAGCTGGATAAAACTTGCACTTTCAAGGAGTGCTTAGGGAAAAAGAAACAAGTATTGGCAAAGCAAGTAGGTCTCACCTTTATTATATGTTATTTGTGATGTTTTATTGGAATGGAGTGTATTGTGGGTGAACGTGTATGTGTTGTTGTTGTAAGTTTGTTTCAGTGTTAGTTTTAAAAGCTGTGTGTTTTAATCTATAAGTGAACTAGAGAATTAGTTTGTTTTGGTATTTGTATTTGAAGTGTTTCTTTTCTGAATTGTAAAAATTATAATTCATCCTTTTGATAAGTAAAATAAATATTTTGTTGTAAGATAAGTAAGTAAATACGTTTATTGTTGATTAATTAACATCTTACAATATAAAAGGCAATCATTTTCCGGTTGAGGCCAATATCCCCCTTTGAAAACAGAATAGGATAAGTATACAGCAACATTTAATTTTTCGATTATGTATAAAGCAAACATTTTACCTAATAATTAACAGGTAATAAAATATTTTTGTTATATTGTTGCACATATTTTTATTATGTTAGCAATATAGCCATTACAGAAAGCTAGTTCACATGTCATTGAGAGATGTATTAATACATCCGCTAAGTTTGTAACATGGATCGATAATTAACTAGTCCAGGAGTAGGTCATTGGTAATATCCATTGATTGAAAACTGTCTGTATCGATCACTTGTGTAGTTATAGTGAGTTTATAATTATTGGTATCTTCAATCCCACAGATGTGAGTTTGCAATGTTTCCAGTGGTGCTTCTGTGATATGTAATATACTTAAGGATAAAAACTGTTAATTGTTATGTTGATGACAACGCTAGTTTCCGATGTGCATTTTGACATAATTCATTTACAATTAAAAGGAAAATGATGGGGTGTGCACAACTGTATTTTTCTTTCTTAGGCTAAACTAGCCCTTGACTAGACCTCGACTCCATTTTGTAATAATACGGCTGCTGCTTCATAATATGTATTGTGTGTTTATATTTCTCATTTGACACTGCACACAGCAAAATGTGCATTGTTCAGGTAGTGAGATGGTGATATTATATGATGTTTTATAATGCTGAAATATGATGTGCTGTTGTATTGCTACATTACTCACCCTAATCAGACTGTGGGAATTTGATTGCTTTCTATAATGCACATTATTATAAACTGCTCTCAATTTAGGGGTGAGACCGATCTTCTTGGTCTCTACTATGGATGCTGTCTTTTTCTCAGCTGATTTGCTGCACATGTATGGCCTATTTTTCAGATTTTGCCCAATGTTGCATCTGTTTTAAAGGCCTTCATTGCAATTGATTCTGAGCTTTATGGATGATTATTCGAGACTGCTATATTTTTACACTCTGGTATTTAATATACCTTCATGGTTTTCTAAAATATGTATCTCAACAGCCCTATTTGAATCAGTCCTTACTTATTGGTTATATTTTGAAATGCTATTTTGAAATCTTGTTCTACGACACATTGCCTCATCTATTTTTTAAGACAACACAGTTTGAGACGCTGCACCAGGTGCTTCATCTTAATCATGTAGATCGTCGAAGATTTGTAAGTTATCATTTAAAGAACTGTAATTAGTTGTGTATTTATTAATAGTGAGCATTGGAATTTATGTAGCATAAATTCCTGCAATAATTGTTTGTTTACATTTACTTGTGATATCAGTACTAAAGTCTCCAAGAACAATGTAGGTAAAACTAGAGTAGAAGTTTATTCTGCTTTTTAGTTATTGTAAAAATGTTTGTATTGGTATTTGGGGAGGTTTGAATAATGCAATAAGTAATGTTTTATGCATTTGTAGTGTAAAATGAAATACGCTGATTCCATCATGATATTCACAAATTGGAAGTATGACAACATTCTTATTGTGGTAAAAAGCAATATCATGGTGAGTATGTTGATCATGAGATTTGTCAAAATGTATATGGTTGTATTAATTGATTGTAAAGGCATTATTAGGTGTATGTTTTGTAGTTTTTATTTCTACCAGACAAATAATGTCAGCTTTCATGACATCATTATCAATTCAATTGTTCTTTATTTCGGTCACTTGGACCATAAAAGAATTACAGCGTAAAAAAATTCATAGCATTGGAATACAGTATAATTTGCAGATAATTTAACAATTTGTAAAACCATCATTCATTCAATAATTTAATACACTGGGTGCGTCTGCGCCACATTGAAGTTAAAAATTTTGCCAACGCAAAAACAATTGGGGCAGACAGATCACTTTTCAGGATCCTGTAAGCAGGATAATAGCGCCTAAAGCCCAGATTTCTCAGTATTGGGACAAGCCAGTAGTTTCTTGCTTTCCTGTATGCTGGACAGAAGAATATTATATGCAAATCACATTCCCTCCAGTAGTCACAAGCTGGGCATTGAAGTGAGCTCTCAGTATTTGTCCATCGTGCAGTGTGCGCCTTAAAAGGAAGGGTGCCATACCGCCACTGCAGAAAGAGTTTCCTGGAAATGGGGGGGGCAATATTGTCAAAAACATCCTCCTGGAGATATAAGTCTTTTACCGCCAAGAATTTGCCCGTCATAGATCTCTCCTCTGCGTTGGTTATGTTAGTACGTAGTTGATATTCATGATAGACTTTGGAGAGAGACTTTCGTGCAGTTCTAGGGCAGATGTTTTCTGGGTCGGACCATAGATTTTGCCTGCCCAATACCTCGCATATTTGTTTGACATGTCTGAGCCAAGGAAGCCGTACAGGATTGCACAGTCTCAATATTTCCTGTAGCTCGGCTCTTTAAATAGACAGTTCTGGAACCGACCATAGTCTCTGCCAATACAATAGCGGTTTCAGGCTTAATTCTTCCAAAATCGGTCTTAGGCCTAGGTCCAGTCTCAGTGGTAAAAGAGGGGTGCTAGACGGGAGCCCTGCTAAATGTCTAATAAAATTGTTCTCAGTGACCTGAAGAGTATGGGTGGCAGAATGCCCCCATAATTCAGCACCATAAATCACTGCCCCTTTTGCTTGCATCCTATAGATCTGTAGCCGAGAGGAAAGTGGCTGATAGGTCAAACCACGGGACATCCTTGCCAGACCACCTGTCATTTGAGTTAGTTTGAGTCTAGCCTTAGTGCAATGTGAGTCCCAGGTCATGGACTCATTTAGTGTTATCCCTAGGTAATCAAATTTGGAGACCCTTTCCAGCCTGATGGGTCCTAGTGTGGGGTTGGGACGTAATTTCTGGGGGGGGTTGAAGATCATGTACTTGGTCTTCGAGGCATTGATCTCCAACCCCCGAATCGCACAGAAATTTGCGAATCCATCAAGGATCCGCTGGATACCCATTGGAGACTTTGAGAGCAACAGGGTGTCATCCGCAAAAAGAATAGCAGGTACCCCTGTGCCTCCGAGTCTGGGAGCATCAATATTTTCCAACGCATTTAAATGATCGATCACCCCGTTGACAAAGAGGCAGAACAGAGTCGGCGCCAGCACACAGCCCTGTCTAACCCCCCTGTCAACGGGGAATCGGTCAGTCAAGGTGCCCCCCCTTCCAAACCTCACCCTTGCATAATTCCCCAGATGGAGTCTTTTTAGGATGGCTAATATATCATTGGGAACCCCCATGTCGTCCAGGACTCCCCAAAGTTTGTCCCGAGGGACTAAATCAAATGCGGCACGTAAGTCAACGAAAATAGTATACAAAGTGCCACCTTCTATTAAAACAGTTTTCCAATGGATACAGTTTAATCTAAAAATCTGATCAATGGTGGAGACTTTCCTCCTAAAGCCAGCCTGATATGTGCTCATGATGTTTGATTCATCTATCCACTCTTGTAAGTGATTAAGAATAAGTCTCCCAAATAATTTTTGGGAGACATCTATGAGGCTAATTGGTCTATAGTTGGCTGGGAGCAGAGGCGAACCCTTTTTGAAAATTGGGACGATCTCTGCTCCCAGCCAAGTATCAGGAAGCTTCATGCCCTTTAAAATAGAATTGAATAAAAACACAAAATATGGTGCCCAGACTGCAGGTTCCTGTTTAAACAGGTCTCCCGGAAGGCCATCCAGACCCGGTGCCTTTCCTGACGCCAAAACCATAATGGCTACTTTGACTTCTTTATGTGAGAAGGATAGGGACGAACACAAGGGTATACTTGTTTGTGCTTGGACAGGATCGACCACCGTCCCCTCTAATGGCATATATAGGGACTGGAAGTGGTCCTGCCAGGTCTTAGCAGAAATGTTGGGTTCGACCGCAGAGACCAGCTCTTCTGAGCCTGTGTTTGCACAGCGCCAAAATTTCTTTGAGTCTCTGCACGCCAGGTATTTCGTTAATTTCTCCCACTTTTCCTGTTCCCATTCTAGCTTTGCATTCTTAATTAAGAATTTGTATGCCTTTCTTTGTTCGCTGATTTCGTCCCGATCGTGTCCATTCTTTATTAGTAATAGGAGGTCACTTTTGGCCTTCCTGCAGGCGGAATTATACCAAAGGGGGCCAGAGGTAGTCCCACGGGCCCTGTGGGGTTTGCTAGTTAAAATTTCTGACACAGATGTAGTGAGATCTGCATGTAGCTCGCCCAGCTCCATAAATAGACCCATCGTACTGGAACCATTATTTAAGACTTGAGCCTTCTCTAACAAGGGGGTGACTGAGGCGTATAACTTAGGGAGCAACCCTTGTTTCGTTAATAACGTCTCCCATTTTATTCTTCGCCTATTGTTGGAAAGAAGTAACCCAACATCTGGAGACTCTCTATTCTTTTTCAGAGGTTCAAGTCCCGCGCAAAGAAGCTCAAGCTCCAAAGCATTATGGTCGCTATCCTCTCTTGGCAATATGCGAAAGTCGCTTAGCTTTACCCATAATGCCAGTGGGACTAGGATGTAATCGAGGTTTGATGTTGTATTTCCCCTATGAAAGGTACATTTTGGAGGTATATCTGATGGTAACCTTCCGTTGCAGGCCCTAAGTCCGTGTTTAAAAGTAAGTGATGAGATTTGCACCGCCAGGAGGGACCAGGCTCTTGGAGCCGGTAACTGGGAGGGGGGTATAGACCAAACAAGATCCTCCTCCTTGGTCAAGCTATCCGATGAGCCCATGAGGGGCTCATAATAGCAATTGAGATCACCTCCTATTATGTAGGGGACGCCTTCAGGGATTGTATTGAGGGCAAGATCAAGCTCATCAATAGTACTTGATTCTTTCGAAAAACTAACTGGCCTTGAATAGACATTTATTACCAAGAAGCGGTACGAGTCTGGCCATTCTAGGAGTACGGCCAAGATATCATCCGAATTTAGTGTCAACGGGGCAGCCCTGCAACCTAGATCTGTGGCTATCCAAATTGCCAGACCGCCAGAAGGGCGGCCCTTGCCGCACCATTTAGCATTCTTCGAAAAAACAGCGAAGCCAGTGCGGGTAAAGTCTTCCCTCAGCCAGGTTTCTTGGAACAGACAAATGTTCCTATTCTCTATAAAGGTATTCCAAGCCGGGCAGTTTAGTTTGTTGGACAAACCTGCCACATTCCAGGATAAAATATTTAAAAAGGGAACTTTGATATTCCCTAGGTTGGGAGATAATGGTATAGTGTCCATGGGATTTGCATTGAAGTTGGCATGGATTTGATCTAGTGCAAGGCTCCCCTGTACCGCACCACTAGGTTCAATAGGAGACACTTCACAGGGTTGCAGATTCGTTTGCGTCTGCTGTGGTCCAATGATCTGAGTAAAAATGTCAGGTGGGGCAACGTGTAGTGGGGGACTGTTGCGGTTCTCCGCCTCCCCTGAATTTTGCCTATCCAGTCAATCCACTCTATCTAAATAGCTAAACCTATTGTATGTTGGAAAATAGTCATCCCTCATGTTTCTAGGGATAGGGTGAATTTTTTGTACAATAGATCTCCTCCTCCAGTTCCTTCTGCTAGACACAAGTTCCCATCCCTCTCCCTCTCCCTCCCCCTCACGTCCCTTTGAGGGATAAAAGAAGGACAGGGGGAGGGTTTGAATTGGCGACCCCTGCGTGTTCCGGGGCCAACTACAGATATACTTAACAGTAGCAGGGTCCCTAAAATTTATCACGACACAGTCTCCCTGTATAGACTTTCTAGTGGAGCCTATCCAGGGGGTTCTTCTAACCATAAGAACCTCGCTGTGTGAGCCCTCTGGCAAGGGTCTGTTAATGGACAACCAGTGAATAATTTTATTTTTTAGTGCGCCCACTGATTCTCCGGAAGAGGTGGTTAATTCCGGAATACCTGCCAGAATCACCACGTATGGAATAGCCTGAGGTGGGAGATTAACTATCCTGTGCTGTGGGGCCAGCGTTGGTGTCTCTAGAGGGGGAGGAGCCAAGGGTTCTTGTCGAGTTGTGTTATCGCTGGTTGGATTGGGTGATAGTGGTTTCCCTGATATGCATGCAGTAGGTTGTTGCGTTAGAATAGGCATGGATAGAGGTAGGCCTCTTCTGGGTGGGTGTTCAAAGTTGTTATCCCTCTCCTTACTAGTCTTGCCATTGGAAGACTCCTTCCCCTCTACTGTAGCTAGTAGACCCGTGTGAATTTTCACTACAAGTGACTCTATCTTGGAGATGCGAGCCTCCAGGGGATTAAGAATTTCCCTTAGGAGGATTCGGATGTCCAAGAGAGTAGGTACCTCATTCCCTATTGTGCAGTTAGAAATGGGGGGTTGGCGCAGGGATATTTTTAACAGAAGATACCTCATTTTGCTCAGGTTGCCTTGATGACTTAGGTTTTGGGATCTTGTAGGACGAATCGTTTTTGGTAGAACACTTGGAAGCGTTCACCTTACGTCCGCCAATGGAGCCAACCTTTTTTGGGGGTTTCTTTTTCGGTATTGCCCCTTCCCTCGACCTCCGTGTTAAATCTAAGGTGGAGATGGGGTTGTCGGTGATTAAGTCACCGGAAGGGAGGGTAGAAGTCCCCTTCAAGGGAAGTGATGGCGTTCTGGCAGAAGGGAGAGGCATAATGCTTAATTCCGTGATAGCGGACAACTCGCAGTCAGTGGTATTTGAAATAAGACTGCACTGGTCAGCTAGATCAGGGATAACATTTGGTACTCCTGGGTCTGCCATGTTTAGGTCGACAGTTTGTTCAGGCGTGGTAGCAAGTGCCAAGGGCCCTAGCGAAGATCTTCTAACCCAATAATTTTCCTGGGATATTCGCCGTTCAAGAATAGAAATTTCGTCAATGATTAGGGAACCAGCTTTGGCAAAGTAGGTGTCTAGGGGGCCTTTTGGCGCTCCAGCAGCCCGGGTAGATCTACTTCTGGTTTCCCTGGCCGACATTCTCATACAAGTCTTCCAATACTAAATGCTGGACTTCTTAACACGGTGGGGCCTTGGCCGTACCTCGGCCGTCCTCGAACGGCCTCAAACGGCCCGCTCTTTGCCCGGTCTTCGCTCCGCTCTTCGTTCCGCACGCGTTCCGCTACCGCGGATATTGGTGCGGTATATGTAGAGCTTAAGTGACCAAGGGGAGGGGCTTGGAAGAGGACCCAGCTGCGCCGCTGCTTCTCCAGGCGCTGTGGAAGCTGGTCCTCGCAGTCCCGCCCTCCTCGATGTGCTGGTCGCAATCCGGCGTGGAGCAAGATATGGGGTAAGTCAGGGCACAGAGGAATCAAGTGTCCACACCAATTTATAGGCGCGAGCGGCTCCCGCGAAGCGGGGGCCGCGAGCTGCTGCTCCGTTAGTAAGGGGAGGGGCTTGGAAGAGGACCCAGCTGCGCCGCTGCTTCTCCAGGTGCTGTGGAAGCTGGTCCTCGCAGTCCCGCCCTCCTCGATGTGCTGGTCGCAATCCGGCGTGGAGCAAGATATGGGGTAAGTCAGGGCACAGAGGAATCAAGTGTCCACACTAATTTATAGGCGCGAGCGGCTCCCGCGAAGCGGGGGCCGCGAGCTGCTGCTCCGTTAGTAAGGGGAGGGGCTTGGAAGAGGACCCAGCTGCGCCGCTGCTTCTCCAGGCGCTGTGGAAGCTGGTCCTCGCAGTCCCGCCCTCCTCGATGTGCTGGTCGCAATCCGGCGTGGAGCAAGATATGGGGTAAGTCAGGGCACAGAGGAATCAAGTGTCCACACCAATTTATAGGCGCGAGCGGCTCCCGCGAAGCGGGGGCCGCGAGCTGCTGCTCCGTTAGTAAGGGGAGGGGCTTGGAAGAGGACCCAGCTGCGCCGCTGCTTCTCCAGGCGCTGTGGAAGCTGGTCCTCGCAGTCCCGCCCTCCTCGATGTGCTGGTCGCAATCCGGCGTGGAGCAAGATATGGGGTAAGTCAGGGCACAGAGGAATCAAGTGTCCACACCAATTTATAGGCGCGAGCGGCTCCCGCGAAGCGGGGGCCGCGAGCTGCTGCTCCGTTAGTAAGGGGAGGGGCTTGGAAGAGGACCCAGCTGCGCCGCTGCTTCTCCAGGCGCTGTGGAAGCTGGTCCTCGCAGTCCCGCCCTCCTCGATGTGCTGGTCGCAATCCGGCGTGGAGCAAGATATGGGGTAAGTCAGGGCACAGAGGAATCAAGTGTCCACACCAATTTATAGGCTGCTGCTCCGTTAGTAAGGGGAGGGGCTTGGAAGAGGACCCAGCTGCGCCGCTGCTTCTCCAGGCGCTGTGGAAGCTGGTCCTCGCAGTCCCGCCCTCCTCGATGTGCTGGTCGCAATCCGGCGTGGAGCAAGATATGGGGTAAGTCAGGGCACTTAATACAGATTTCAATAAAATAGAACCGTTTACTTTGCATTGATATTAATGAACGAGGAACGCCCTGCCAGCCAGCCAGCCGCTGGTGCGGCGTTACTGGGATAGGAGCACCTTCAACAAGCACCTTTCAATCTCACCATCTAGCGTCAACATTGTTCCAAACTGCCAAGCTGTCGCTGCCCAGAACTGCTGGCCTGTTATATCAACTCCCCTCCTCCATCCATACAGAAACGAAGGGTGGCAAATTGTTCTGCAGGCCAGAGCCCCATCCACTATCAGCGCTAGGTCCGTGATAGACTGGCCTTTCGATGTCGGCCAGACCAGCCCAGCTCATCCTGTAGCACAGCGCGCGACACCCGCACATCATTATCAGTTGTTAAGGATGTAATATGCTTCTGAATATTTCGTTTGTTAAAGTGCATTTAAATTTGTTCTTCGGTATCACTTTATGTTCTATGTATTGCTCTAACTGATGCTTGTTGCAATGGGAATTGTTTAGGCATATTAGTAAGACATTCCTTTGAGTATTGGAATTGTCTAGAACTTGATTGTATGGGTGCCCAATCTTTAGAAAGTGATGTATGATGTAAGTGTTGGTTATGTTGTCTTGTAGTTTTACAAACTGTTTGATTGTTACATTTAATCCAAACAATTGTTTGTATATTGTTAATAGATTATATAAATGTACCTATTGCTGATGTGCCATTAGTTAATAGATCACTCAATGCTACACTGTCATGCCCCGCACCTCTTCCCTCTCCCTTTGTTCCCTTTATAAGACCCAGACTGATGGAGACCGGGATAGTGACCCTTGGCCTCTCACTCCACATCCCTTACCACTCTCATCAACATTGGCACACCACAAATTATGAACTACCTAGCCTCTCCCACTGCTTTCCTCGTCACAGTCATCAACATTGATGGTCCCGCAGATGAGGAAGCCTGCCTTTTCCCTCCACTTCCCTGGTTGCTGACATCAAGAAATTGCCACCAAACAAAACATTCTTGCCCACATGAATCTCATGGACTTCCCTCACCTCCCCTTGTGTGAAGACCTCCTTCCTGTGTCCCGAATACAGCAGCTGCCTATGCAACTGCAAAAGCTGAAATCCCACAAGATTTTAAACTCTTGCAAGAGTTTGAACTTTTGCAAGACTTGGCTGCCATCTTTTGTGTGGTATTATAAATACTGAGCCCAGCACTTAAGACTATGTTTGGCTTCAAGATTTTCTGCTGGAAGGACCTCAGTCATGTTCCCACTTCTCTCTGCTGCTGGCTTCCAGTAATCTGCCTTTGGCTCCCAAATTTCCCGAAAACCTTCAGCGTCTACACACCATTGACCTGAAAGAAAGAACATTGGAGTATTTATCAACAACAGCACCTGTAACAATGTTGGTACACTGAATACTTGAACATTAACCCCCTTCGGTTTTAAAGCGGATTTAGTTTTTTTTCTTTTTGTTAATCAGCAAATCCCTTGAAACTTCATAACTGCCCTACTATGAAGGATAAGAGGAATTATCCTTGTGAACTATTCCTAGAGATAATTAACCTTCATTTCAAAACTGAGTCAAGATTTCTAGAGAAGGGGACTCATTGAAAGCAAAACTTTATCCTAGGAGTCAATAGGAAAGAGATTTGAGGATACACTTGTATAAGATAGGGATGAGTGACTACCTCATCTACACTGTGACTATATGTAAACGGAATGTTCAGTAACATAGATTTGTTGACTGTTATTTATTCCTACCATTGCTACCCAGTGTCAGATTACGCTGATGAATACAGACCTCAAGTTCTGCCATATGTCCAGAGAAAGCCAATCACTTGTTCAACAACCTGAACAATAAACAAGAGATCATCTTCCTTGTTCCATCCTCCTCAAACACTCTTCGCTTTCGGGTGTGTTGAAGGCGAATCTCGGGAAGCTTGGTTGGGCTCCCTTCATTCCAGCAGAGGCCTGACCTCCAGGTGAATGAGTCTTGTCACATTACAAGTGAGAGCATAGCGTAGTTTTAAAGAAATTTGTAGTGTATGGTACAATTGTTTGTTTGAGTTGTTCTGTGAGATCTGAAACTGTGTAGTGTGTAGTAATAGTTAAAAAAAAAAGGATTTGTGTGATATTTGCATAAGAACTGCAATAATATTGTTATTTACTGCATTGTTTGTTGATATGATTTACGGGATAGTTTTGATGATGTCATCATCAGGTTTTATTTTCGCATTTGAAATGAAATTAAAGAATTGTCATACTTGAAAGTCAAACTCTCTTGCACATTTAATAGGCTCTTGTTGAATTAACTTGGATTTGTTTTCCCAAGTCATATTCTGAAATTGTTTGTTTGTGTATTCTTGTTACTGTTGTATTCTTAGTAGTAAATGTTTCAAAAGGTGCCATATAATTTCAGCCACAAATGAAGTTGGTATTACTCTAATCATTGCAAATAGATCTTTTTTGTAATGTTTCCAATACGGTGGTGAACGGCAAATAGTTTTAAATATTTTGTATCCTTCGTTGGAAGGTAGAATATTCTCTAAATTGTGTTTAATATACTTAGCAAATCAAGTCAATAAAGGGGGCACTACTGATTAGAGGAGCACTGGTCCACAAATTCCGAACAGGCCGATATGTTGTTGAGAAGAGTGTAGACCTCAATGAATATTACCCATTTGGTATAAAAGCCCTCACTCGCCAACCTGGTTGGTGACATGCTTCATCATCGGGCTCCACTGGGATGACCGAATGTCATCCCAGTGTGCTACAACGCCAGGTTACTGCGGAGCGGGGTTCTTGTGTGGTGGTAGTGAATTTAAAATATCCAATTAAGTCAAAAATAAAACTTTAATAATTTTGCTAATTGGAAAAGACTAAAAGGGAGTGAAGGTCAAAAAATAGAAGACCTGTTTCACTCCACGGCGGTCAACATGTTTCTGCCTCTGTGAGTGTTCGTCAGGCTTTCATCAGGACCAGAGTGGATGTGCGGAGCCCCGGAGGTATGAACGCGCTAAGGTTCACCCTACCGTGGACTGCTGTGTGAAAAATTATTTACAGTGAAAAAATCCGCCAAAAAGTATATATAATGGGGGAGAGGAACGAGTTTATTCTGACATTGAGAAAGACATACAAACAAAAAGACAAAACATAAGAAGAGTCATAAGTGTTTGTGACAAACTCGTACTGTTATACTCAAGGATTTAGAACAATGGTGCTCGGAGAATGAAGGAGTGCCACTAGGTCTACCTCAGGTGCCGAAATGGTGAAAAAATGTGCACCTAGGTGTATCCAAATATCGGTGTAGGATAAAACCTTTTGCTGAATATCCTATCGGATGTGACTAGAGTCATATATCGGAACGCACGTGGAATTATGCAGCGTGCCACTCTAAGTACGGAGAAATGGGGAGGGCTAGGGAATGGCTGAGCAGACCCCAATGCTTAATATACAAGAATTTTAGTAACATCTTACAAAGAGGCCAATCCGTTTGATGCCTCAAGGATCCCGGGAGCGGGGTGGGAGCAATATGGCACACCCTGCGTAAAAGAGAAGGGGGATAAAAAGAAAGAAAAAGAGGGCGGGTCACTAACTCGAGTGGAGAAGTGTGATCCCGCTTACCTTCAGGGACAGGGAGCAGTGTAAATAACTTACGCCCTTGCTGCTCAGCACCCGTGTGTCACCTATACAGCCTCTAGCTGCCGGGTCCGGATAGTAAAGATCCGTGACCGGAGGCTCGTATAAGAAGAGATACGAAAAGTCCCCTGTTGGGCTGACAGTGAGAGCTCAGACGGGATTGGGCAGATTCGCTAACCTCCGTTTCTGATTGGATGTAGAGAACATCCAATGGGAATGTGGAAAAGAACGGAGTCGTTCCCAGTACTGAACGACGCGTGAAATAGAAAAAAGAGCACAATACTTTATTGACAGGCTCCGTGTGGAACAATCATTCGACCCAAACAAACCACACGAAGAGCGTGCAAGGGGGACTCGCTATTATAGACCGGAGCACATATTGATTAAGGCACAGTTCTGTACATGCGTGCATATATAGAGTATTTTGATGTTTTAGCTCTGCTAGAGACATTCAATCGGCAATCTTACGTGTTTAGGTAGTGCCTGACTACTGCGTAAGTAAATAAAGGACAGGGGTCAGAATTAAATGCTGTCACCCCAGTATGTCACAGGTGGAATATGCGGTATTAGTCCGAGGTATATTATCAAGCAATGTATCAGAATTGCTGGAAACACTTATTCGACAAAATTGCGATTATCAATAATGCCTGACGGAGTCTACCTGATCACCTGAGTAAGTAAAGGACAAAAATAGACGCTGCGCCTCCAGTTGACCATAGGTAGATTATAAAATGTTAGTCCAAGGTATATTATCATTCAAGCCATGAAGGTTCGTACCCAGACGGTAAACCCATCTCTGCTCTTTTTCAAAAAGGGTCTTGGGGATGTTTCTGCCTGTCGAGATTTCTTCAATAATAGTCCATTTTAAGTCATTACACACACGCCCTCTGATGCATTCTGACACTTCACAAAGAACTATAACTGAAGTTTGGGGCCTCCCCAAGGTAACTGGACATTTTCCTTGCTCTGACTGTAGCATATGCCATCTGACCTCACACACTAAAACCCTAAATCTTGAACCCAACAAGGTTTGGACCCAAAGAGGTCATACAAACTGCAATACACCTAATGTAATTTACCTAATTACATGTCCTTGCGGTCTACGATACGTAGGGATGACTACGAGGAAGGTCAAACTCCGGATATGCGAGCACCGGAGCAATATCAGGTGTAAACGTGTTACCACAAAACTGAGCGAACATTTTCTATCTGTCAATCACACAACAAATGACTTAAAATGGACTATTATTGAAGAAATCTCGACAGGCAGAAACATCCCCAAGACCCTTTTTGAAAAAGAGCAGAGATGGGTTTACCGTCTGGGTACGAACCTTCATGGCTTGAATGATAATATACCTTGGACTAACATTTTATAATCTACCTATGGTCAACTGGAGGCGCAGTGTCTATTTTTGTCCTTTACTTACTCAGGTGATCAGGTAGACTCCGTCAGGCATTATTGAAAATCGCAATTTTGTCGAATAAGTGTTTCCAGCAATTCTGATACATTGCTTGATAATATACCTCGGACTAATACCGCATATTCCACCTGTGACATACTGGGGTGACAGCATTTAATTCTGACCCCTGTCCTTTATTTACTTACGCAGTAGTCAGGCACTACCTAAACACGTAAGATTGCCGATTGAATGTCTCTAGCAGAGCTAAAACATCAAAATACTCTATATATGCACGCATGTACAGAACTGTGCCTTAATCAATATGTGCTCCGGTCTATAATAGCGAGTCCCCCTTGCACGCTCTTCGTGTGGTTTGTTTGGGTCGAATGATTGTTCCACACGGAGCCTGTCAATAAAGTATTGTGCTCTTTTTTCTATTTCACGCGTCGTTCAGTACTGGGAACGACTCCGTTCTTTTCCACATTCCCATTGGATGTTCTCTACATCCAATCAGAAACGGAGGTTGGCGAATCTGCCCAATCCCGTCTGAGCTCTCACTGTCAGCCCAACAGGGGACTTTTCGTATCTCTTCTTATACGAGCCTCCGGTCACGGATCTCTACTATCCGGACCCGGCAGCTAGAGGCTGTATAGGTGACACACGGGTGCTGAGCAGCAAGGGCGTAAGTTATTTACACTGCTCCCTGTCCCTGAAGGTAAGCGGGATCACACTTCTCCACTCGAGTTAGTGACCCGCCCTCTTTTTCTTTCTTTTTATCCCCCTTCTCTTTTACGCAGGGTGTGCCATATTGCTCCCACCCCCCTCCCGGGATCCTTGAGGCATCAAACGGATTGGCCTCTTTGTAAGATGTTACTAAAATTCTTGTATATTAAGCATTGGGGTCTGCTCAGCCATTCCCTAGCCCTCCCCATTTCTCCGTACTTAGAGTGGCACGCTGCATAATTCCACGTGCGTTCCGATATATGACTCTAGTCACATCCGATAGGATATTCAGCAAAAGGTTTTATCCTACAACGATATTTGGATACACCTAGGTGCACATTTTTTCACCATTTCGGCACCTGAGGTAGACCTAGTGGCACTCCTTCATTCTCCGAGCACCATTGTTCTAAATCCTTGAGTATAACAGTACGAGTTTGTCACAAACACTTATGACTCTTCTTATGTTTTGTCTTTTTGTTTGTATGTCTTTCTCAATGTCAGAATAAACTCGTTCCTCTCCCCCATTATATATACTTTTTGGCGGATTTTTTCACTGTAAATAATTTTTCACACAGCAGTCCACGGTAGTGTGAACCTTAGCGCGTTCATACCACCGGGGCTCCGCACATCCACTCTGGTCCTGATGAAAGCCTGACGAACACTCACAGAGGCAGAAACATGTTGACCGCCGTGGAGTGAAACAGGTCTTCTATTTTTTGACCTTCACTCCCTTTTAGTCTTTTCCAATTAGCAAAATTATTAAAGTTTTATTTTTGACTTAATTGGATATTTTAAATTCACTACCACCACACAAGAACCCCGCTCCGCAGTAACCTGGCGTTGTAGCACACTGGGATGACATTCGGTCATCCCAGTGGAGCCCGATGATGAAGCATGTCACCAACCAGGTTGGCGAGTGAGGGCTTTTATACCAAATGGGTAATATTCATTGAGGTCTACACTCTTCTCAACAACATATCGGCCTGTTCGGAATTTGTGGACCAGTGCTCCTCTAATCAGTAGTGCCCCCTTTATTGACTTGATTTACACTGACTTTGTTGTTTTTGAATAAATCCTTGAGGGGACTAGTCGTGTGGATCCCTTCCTCTCTTGTTGGTTCTCTGTAGTTCAGCAGCGCACAGCTGTGAGAGTCTTCTTGCCCCCCTGACCTCAGGTGGTGGTTTTTCTCCTTCTTCCCGGGACTCTCCCCTTTCTTGTCATTATGGCCTCCCTCGGTCTCACTTTCTCAGATTCTGAGGTGGATGCTATTTTAGCACGCCCCTCATTAATTGCAGACCCCTCCATATCGCAAACAGTAACATATGCAAGCGAATGGGAACAACTCTCTGAGTTGAAGAAAAATCGGATTCGCACGATACTTCATGGCACGATCTTAACGGAATACTTAAGGACTAATACAGCCCCAAGGGGCCTACTAGTAACCAATGCTCCACGCATCTTTCTGGAGGATGCCACCTTCAGAAAAGATTGGGCAATGATAGCATGGCATTGCACTCGAGACTGGCTAGTCTTAATTATTAAAACAGCCGTCCGACTGTCTGAGGCAATTATGATCGAGATTACTCAGACAGAGACACATTTTAAGACCACCCTCACGGGTTTTAAAAAACAACTTGACGAACTCAACAAAGACATCAACGAATATAAAGAAAATCTTACACAAAGCAAGGTGAATCAATTTCAGAAAGATCTGAAAAAATTCGAGTTTAATAAAATCTACCCTTATGCTGACCCTACCTTCGTTGCCCTACGTAGAACCGAAACCAACTCCTATGGCACAGATGATGACTCTTCTAACAGCAGTGGCTCCAGCAACAATAGTTTCAGACAAGCAAGGAGTGGCAAACAAAGAGGAAGAACACGCCCCCCTTCTAACCAAGCACCATGGTCCAATTTTCCTCCACAACAAGGGGTTATGGGCACACACCCCATGCAATTCCATTATCCATTTAACCCGCATCTGGGTTGGAATCCTGGCTATGCGTCCCCAATGTACCCTCCTAATCCCTTTATACAGAACCCTTTTTTAGAAAGAGGCCAAAGGGGAAAAGGTCGGCGGAGAGGGCCCAACCAAAGGGTACACTGGGTACAAGACGACCCAGTGGGCAATCACACCCGGAGCAAGCAAGCACAGGAACAATTGGCCGCGGGACCGAGCACCTCGACAGCTTGATCGTCAATCTATCGAACAAAATACTGACAGATCAAGAGAGGTCCATACTAGAAAAGGGATTGGGCTTTGTTCCATCAGCCCGTCCCGACAAATTCCGTCTCCATTGTAAACTTGCATCATTCTTCAGGAAGTTGAAACTTAAAGCTTTCTTTGAGGATCGCATCATAGACGAAGCTGATTCTGATGTAGGGGATACTCCCCTACGCCCACTATCTACGTTTATCCCCCCTCCACATACCATTCCTGTGGAAATCATAACTCTCGAACGAGCTGTGTTTGCAGAAATTGAGAATCTAGACATTCCCACTAACTTTAAGAACCTGAGGGCAGACGGATACAGAGCCATCACCTCTCTTCGTGCGGACCCTAATCTCACCATTAAACCTGCAGATAAGGGGGGTGCAGTTGTATTACTGAACACTGCCGATTACAACCAAGAGTGCCTCAGACTGCTAAACGACCGTCGGAATTACACACCACTCCTTAATGATCCCTCCGGCGATATAAAGAGTCAGATCAGGAGTCTTGTTGAAGATGCACAGACACAAGGCGTCATCACCAGGGCCGAAGCACGATTCCTAAACGAAGGCCCAGGGAACATCCCATACTTCTACACACTCCCAAAGATTCATAAAGAGAGATTCCCTCCCCCTGGACGTCCAATAGTCTCGGGGATCGGCTCTCTCTTGGAACCCCTATCACGTTTCTGCGACCACTTCTTGAAACCGTTGGTTCAACAATCCACTACTTACCTTAAGGACACTAAGGACTTACTGAAACTACTAAACAACATTACGTGCTCAGAAAATACCATACTGGTGACATTAGATATAGAAAGTCTATACACGAGCATCCCCCAGGACGAAACCATCAGGGTCCTGGAGGAATCACTTGACTCCACTCCTTGGGAGTATAGAACTACAAAGGAGTTCATTATTCAATGTGCCTCTTTGGCCTTAAAAAAGAACTTTTTTGAATACCAGGGACGTCTCTATCTCCAATCCACAGGTACTTCCATGGGGAGTACCTTCGCTCCCAGTGTGGCTGGACTGTACGTGTATGCCTTTGAGCAAAAGTTTATCCTCCCTGCTTCGAATCCACATCGTTCTTCCATAGGCTTATGGAAGCGATATATAGACGATGTGCTATTGATCTGGCATGGCAATAACAACGCCTTCCAGACTTTCCTCACGTGGATAAATACCTTGAATCCAAACCTGAACTTCACACATACCTATGACCAGTCTGAAGTTGTATTCCTGGATGTAGTGATCACAAAGACACACGGTTCACTTCAGACCAGGACTTATTACAAACCTACTTCGAGGAATAATCTCCTTGATTTCACGAGTTTCCATCCTCGCACACTGAGGGAGAATTTGCCCTATGGACAATTTCTCCGCCTTCGACGGAACTGCACTGCCTTGAGTGATTTCAAGGTCCAATCTCATGATCTGACTACTAAATTGATAGCCAGAGGGTACCCTTCCCCTCTCCTCTCCAGAAGCTATAAGCGTGCGAGAAATCAACCCAGGGAAGTACTCCTAACTGACTATGTGAAAGATACTGCGTCCATCCCACTAACATGTGTCACCACCTATAGCACCTTATCCAACCAACTGAAGAAAACCATCACAAAACATTGGGGGATAATTAACAGCATCAATCGTAAGTGGGAAAAACCGCTCTTCTCATTTAAACGTGCTCAGAGCCTACGCAATAGTCTCGTACACACACGCCCTCTGATGCATTCTGACACTTCACAAAGAACTATAACTGAAGTTTGGGGCCTCCCCAAGGTAACTGGACATTTTCCTTGCTCTGACTGTAGCATATGCCATCTGACCTCACACACTAAAACCCTAAATCTTGAACCCAACAAGGTTTGGACCCAAAGAGGTCATACAAACTGCAATACACCTAATGTAATTTACCTAATTACATGTCCTTGCGGTCTACGATACGCAGGGATGACTACGAGGAAGGTCAAACTCCGGATATGCGAGCACCGGAGCAATATCAGGTGTAAACGTGTTACCACAAAACTGAGCGAACATTTTCTATCTGTCAATCACACAACAAATGACTTAAAATGGACTATTATTGAAGAAATCTCGACAGGCAGAAACATCCCCAAGACCCTTTTTGAAAAAGAGCAGAGATGGGTTTACCGTCTGGGTACGAACCTTCATGGCTTGAATGATAATATACCTTGGACTAACATTTTATAATCTACCTATGGTCAACTGGAGGCGCAGCGTCTATTTTTGTCCTTTACTTACTCAGGTGATCAGGTTGACTCCGTCAGGCATTATTGAAAATCGCAATTTTGCCGAATAAGTGTTTCCAGCAATTCTGATACATTGCTTGATAATATACCTCGGACTAATACCGCATATTCTACCTGTGACATACTGGGGTGACAGCATTTAATTCTGACCCCTGTCCTTTATTTACTTACGCAGTAGTCAGGCACTACCTAAACACGTAAGATTGCCGATTGAATGTCTCTAGCAGAGCTAAAACATCAAAATACTCTATATATGCACGCATGTACAGAACTGTGTCTTAATCAATATGTGCTCCGGTCTATAATAGCGAGTCCCCCTTGCACGCTCTTCGTGTGGTTTGTTTGGGTCGAATGATTGTTCCACACGGAGCCTGTCAATAAAGTATTGTGCTATTTTTTCTATTTCACGCGTCGTTCAGTACTGGGAACGACTCCGTTCTTTTCCACATTCCCATTGGATGTTCTCTACATCCAATCAGAAACAGAGGTTGGCGAATCTGAACAATCCCGTCTGAGCTCTCACTGTCAGCCCAACAGGGGACTTTTCGTATCTCTTCTTATACGAGCCTCCGGTCACGGATCTCTACTATCCGGACCCGGCAGCTAGAGGCTGTATAGGTGACACACAGGTGCTGAGCAGCAAGGGCGTAAGTTATTTACACTGCTCCCTGTCCCTGAAGGTAAGCGGGATCACACTTCTCCACTCGAGTTAGTGACCCGCCCTCTTTTTCTTTCTTTTTATCCCCCTTCTCTTTTACGCAGGGTGTGCCATATTGCTCCCACCCCCCTCCCGGGATCCTTGAGGCATCAAACGGATTGGCCTCTTTGTAAGATGTTACTAAAATTCTTGTATATTAAGCATTGGGGTCTGCTCAGCCATTCCCTAGCCCTCCCCATTTCTCCGTACTTAGAGTGGCACGCTGCATAATTCCACGTGCGTTCCGATATATGACTCTAGTCACATCCGATAGGATATTCAGCAAAAGGTTTTATCCTACACCGATATTTGGATACACCTAGGTGCACATTTTTTCACCATTTCGGCACCTGAGGTAGACCTAGTGGCACTCCTTCATTCTCCGAGCACCATTGTTCTAAATCCTTGAGTATAACAGTACGAGTTTGTCACAAACACTTATGACTCTTCTTATGTTTTGTCTTTTTGTTTGTATGTCTTTCTCAATGTCAGAATAAACTCGTTCCTCTCCCCCATTATATATACTTTTTGGCGGATTTTTTCACTGTAAATAATTTTTCACACAGCAGTCCACGGTAGGGTGAACCTTAGCGCGTTCATACCACCGGGGCTCCGCACATCCACTCTGGTCCTGATGAAAGCCTGACGAACACTCACAGAGGCAGAAACATGTTGACCGCCGTGGAGTGAAACAGGTCTTCTATTTTTTGACCTTCACTCCCTTTTAGTCTTTTCCAATTAGCAAAATTATTAAAGTTTTATTTTTGACTTAATTGGATATTTTAAATTCACTACCACCACACAAGAACCCCGCTCCGCAGTAACCTGGCGTTGTAGCACACTGGGATGACATTCGGTCATCCCAGTGGAGCCCGATGATGAAGCATGTCACCAACCAGGTTGGCGAGTGAGGGCTTTTATACCAAATGGGCAATATTCATTGAGGTCTACACTCTTCTCAACAACATATCGGCCTGTTCAGAATTTGTGGACCACTGCTCCTCTAATCAGTAGTGCCCCCTTTATTGACTTGATTTACACTGACTTTGTTGTTTTTGAATAAATCCTTGAGGGGACTAGTCGTGTGGATCCCTCCCTCTCTTGTTGGTTCTCTGTAATATACTTAGCAGCAATCATTTTTTCATTGGTAAAATGTTAACATAAAGAAACATACATTTTCTCTTGGATTTGTTTAATGGGTAATTTTTGTAGCTTAAAAAAGATATTAGTAATTGATCTTGCAACTCTTTTATCACAGCGTCTTGATTCCCATTGACATATGGTACTGTAAAGTGCCAGAGTTTGCCTTTGTTGATTATTAGGCTGAAATTATCATTGGGGTAACTCGGGGTACCTCAGAACCATGGTTAAGCACAGTACTTGCATATGAATCCCGCTATATACAGAAATTAATTATGCTAGAACAAATATATGAAAACTGCTTTGTCTTGCAAGAATGTATTGTTAGGGGATCGAATAAAACATTCAATTAAACAATATCACTCCATAAGGTGCTCCAAGCATTTTACGTGTACAGAAGTGTTTGTGCAGTGCACATGCATGCAAAATAAAAACAGGCAGACACTCTTGTGATTCCTCTACAGGCCTGGCCACATAGACACAATAAAGTCTCTTAATTTGGGCTCATTAATGAATCCAGTCTACTTCTCCAACTAGATTTCAAGGTATAGGACAAATATAAAATCAATCAACGCAGTGACCCGTTAACAATTTGTGTGGTGTACATACATTAGTTTAGGTCTCCATCAAGATAGTAAATCAGAACACCCTAGTCATTGTGGATAATAAATAACTGTAATTATGTAAAAGGCTGCTGTCACTACTTCATATAGAGGCATCAAAATCTCATCCCCTTCCACCACCAAGTGAAAGGGATGTGTGCCACTTTCTTTACTTTAGATCTATCCCATGACTGTGGACCCACCAACACGTTCTTCTGTAAAGTCAACAGTGGAATCTGTCAGAGATTGTATCACCAGCATAATTAATTTGTTTATATAGGGTGACTGATATACCACCTATTGGGAATCATTGATTGTTTGAAGTAATTAATACAGAATCAAGTATATGCATCTTGTGTTGTTTATCATGTCTGCGCTCTCTACATAAAATAGTAGGGAACGTTAGAAATTCTGAATCATTATCTCCATATAAACCTCTTGGTGTATTATGTTCTCCAGGTGCTAAGCATAATATACTGAGGATACCAATTGTAATATTTTCATTGGTTAACACGTTATCTAGATTTCCTGCTGCTATATTGTCAGAAGTTTCAAAATAATCTGTTGTCTGTAATATATCAGTAGTATCTGGTAAGCTTTGTGGGTTAAATGTCCAATTTGAATGAACTGTTATGTCATATTCATGAAACATTGTGCTATTTATTGCAAACCATAGTGCTGCATCCTTGAATGCATATGGTTTAACCTTTAGGAGGTATGATAAGTATAATAATCTTGTCTGTAAATTATTTGAAAATTGTCATTTCTTCAGTTTTTTGCCTTGGTAAAATTGTAACAGTTACATCAGCGGATACACTGACTATTGCGCCAGATAATGATAACTGTGAACCTCGTGGCAACATTCTAATTTGTAAGAATGGAAATTTTGTGTGAAACCAACCTCTCTTCTAAGTCCTGTAAAAGTCCATGTAAAAGAATGTATGGAAATGTCATTTTTAAAAGAACAGGGTGGTACTGTGCATTTGTTAATGTATGCATAACAAGTATTCCATACATAGTTTGCTGGCTTCGAAGGTATATTGCATTGTTTAAACATTGGATGGTTTTGAATGGTTGTGATATTTTTTAAGGAATGTTTATGGCAAACTTTATAAATGTATTCTGGTCCATGTAATATTTGTTTGTTAAAGTGTTCAATTATTTTATTAGTATTTATACTATTTTTTTAATTTTTTTTGCAGAGTTTTATGTAGCGCGAACTTGACCCGAATCCAATCCGGTATCAGAGCGCCTTACATAGCACCAGTTACGTTACATGAGGACACACATTCATTTTTTTGTTAGGCACGGGGTGATTAAGTGATTTGCCCAGAATCACAGGATGTTTAGCTTCGTTACCGAGACTCGCACCCAGTTCCCCCAGGTCAGAGGTCGAGCGCCCCTAACCATTAGGCCAACTCCTCTCCCATGATTTGCATTACATGGTTACTAGTTGGATTGAAGAAATCAGATATAGAGGAAAAAGTAGAAAAAGACTAGTTCCATATCTAGTCTTTCCCACAAACTTAATTCTGGGCTTTCTTAACACATATTTTTGACTAATGAAATGTCACACAAATCATTTCAGGTGATAGAAACCAGTGAAGCACAATCAAGGCATCAACCCACGTTTCTAATTGTAAAGTGCTGATATACCCACCCAAGACAGGCTGGCCTATTAGTAGTATTGAAAAGGGAATCAATTAAGGAGAAATAAAGACTTTGCATATTGGTCAGAGGATAGTTTCTAATGCAGCAGCTTCTTTGTGTGGAATTGCAGTCCTATACTATGCCTATTAGCGTCAAAGTGTTCATGTTAAAGAACAGTAGATGTTGTAGCACCCAGGATAATGTTCTGCATGGCTAAAAACTAACTAGATCCCTAAGGTGCGACCTAATGGCTATGCCAATGCTTGTTCCTCAAGGTATCCTAGAGGTGTGCCCTTTTGATTAAATCAAATGACAATCGACAAAAACAAGCTAGAGTTCTTCATTCTGTAAAATACGTTTTCCAGTAAATTAGAAGAAATCAAAAAAATCTGTCAGATTGTGCTGACCTTTCTTCTAAAGCCAGCCTGCAATGGCGAAAGGGCCTGATGTTCTTCTATCCACAAATCTAGTTTTTCTAAGATTTGTCTAGCAAAGACTTTTTGAGGCACAACTCTTAGGCTAATAGGCTTATAGTTTAGCGGGTAGTGCCTCATACCCTTTTTCTAAATAGGTACAATTTGAGCCGCCTTACAACTGGTCAGAATATTCCCCTCCCCCACCCCCTTCAGAATATAATTTGCCAATTTATTGAAATAAAGGGCCCATGGTTCAGCATTGGCCAGGAATAGTTCAACCCGGACTCCATCAGGCCCAGCACCTTACCAGGGGCAATAGATTTTATTGCGTCCAGGGTATCTTTTAGCTCAAACACCAGAGGAACTTCAGGGCAATGAGTAACATCATTTTGTTGCAAAACATCGACGACTGAAGAGCTTTTCTGAGCTCTATACAGATCAGAGAAATGGGCATGCCAAACCCTTGGCTGGATTGTGTCTGAAATTGGCCTAGATGGACCACTGTTACCACTTGCTACCAATTTCCAAGATGTTCTCTTATCTTTGGTCACAGCTGTCTCTTAGATGCCTTGCCATAGCTTTGTCTCCCATTCCTTCTTGTATAGCATATGTCCTCATTATATAGTTAATGAGGGTATGTTTAGTGTAACATTGATGAAAGAGAAAAAGCAGTATGATGTGGCCAGTGTTATCCGTATTATAGCTTTTCTTTTTTATTTTTGAGGCTAAATGGGAGGATATGAAGGGGTAAGCAAGAACACAGTAGAGTGGGAAGGTGGAAGCAAGAATGCAGGAGGGTGGAGAAGTCAGGTAATATATCAGGGTGGAAGGAGATAAGCACCAAAACGAGAGGACAATGGGTGTACGAAATAACATGGAGGCAGAAGGGGCAGAAATGGCACTAAGCTAATTGTATGGTTTAGCAAACAGACATTTGAGGTGAACATTTAAAGTGTGTCTGTGGTATTGCAAAAAGTGACATATAAAGCAGTGGTACTCGATGTACGGCGCACGGCCCACTGGCAGCACCGCAGGTCTTTCCTTGCAGCCCACAGAACTTTCAAGGGAATCTGTAAACAGCAGCATAGAAATAAAGCTGCTCAAGTTCAATTTTTTTCCTGTGAACAGGCATGTGAACAGGCAACATTGTTTTTTTAAATTCTGGGCTTCTTTTCAACAGTCAGTTCAGCTTGTTTTATGAGCAGGGCTGCCCTGCTCATAGAACAATCTGAAAGGACAGTAGAAACTAAGAAAACAATGTTGCAAGCATACTTTTGTTTGTACTGTTCTTGTTCTGGTTGAGGGCTGTTTCTGCAGCAAGTTAAGCTTGCACTGCCATCAAGGAAAGCCTGGTGGAAGGTGAGTTGAGTGGACTGTGCAAGGGCATAGAAATAGTATGAGAACTGAACAGGAGTGTAAAAGGCTTTAGTTAGTGAAAGTGAGGAGATCTGATCAAGGCTTCAATTTGGACGCTGATACCTGCAATCATTTTTATTGCATTATAAATTCAGGAGTGCAGGCAAGAGAGTGCATAGAAATGTCCTGTCGGGGGTAACTCCTCTCATATGGAAATAGGTAAACCAGAGAGCTTTGGACCAGTCAGTTAGCTTCATGTTCCCTCTCTGGCATACTTGTACTGCTGGGTTTGTTGTTCGTACTGCCACATATGCAAGCATTTTAGAAGAGGAAAGTGCGAGATTAAAAAACATTAATCAGAAGAAAATATTTTCCCCATTGACATCTATTGCAGGAGAGGCATTTTCAGGTGGTTGACAGCCAAAATAAAGCCATTTTTGGCTTAAAAAATCGTGAGTCTCCAGTTTGAATTGAATGGGGTCTATTTGCATATATGGGTACTGAATGGAGCAATTATGATGCTTAAATGTAGTTGAATATACTATTGAAGTGTCACTTGAGGCGTCACATTTAAAAGATGAAATGTCACATGTAGGCACAATGAAAAGATAGAAATGTCACATATAAGCAGGCTGCAAACTTGCCAGCCTTTAATATGTGGAAATGCATGGTTTTGGTAAGAATACTCAGTTTTATCACTACAAACTTCAGATGACTGTGTGTAAGTGGAGGGTCACTGACAAATCCTGGTTAATGCAATGGGGAAAAAAGATGCTATTGGATGTCATCTTGTAAGCCCTGTGAATATATATGTTCATAAATGTTTTACACACAGTATAACATAGGCTACAACATTTAAAAAATGTATGGGCTATACATAGTTTAAGATAGACTGCCACAAACTGTGCAAAAAGATTTGAAAGAAAGCTTTTTGTCACAATGTTTTGAAAAGCCGGGTGTTTCTTTTCGGACCCCACATTTCCCCACCTCACTCTGTCCCTCTTCGGTTGCCCCGTCATCAATGTAGCTCTCGAGCACACCTCACACTGTACATTTTGGTCCCTGGGAAAATGTCTGAGTACCCATGATATAAAGGAATTACTCTTTTCCTAAAGCTTGGTAACTACTCAGAGTTTTCGACTTCCTTTTTTTTGCGCAGTTTATGTGGCAGTGGAAACCTGACAGCATATTGCATTGACTTTTAGTGGCTACTACCTGCTGTCTCGACAAAACTATGTATTTGTGATGGACTCTACCAAGAAGATAACACATTTGTAAGAGGCTGCTTTTATTCATTCTAGATTGTCTTATATGGTATATTACTAATCTAATTTTATCATACTGTGCCTGGATGGTGCAGGGTTTTTCTTATTTACAGCTCGGTATGTATTGCACTATCTAATCCTTTCCTTAAAGGCTTTGCTGCAAAAGCGTGAAAAGACTTTTCTATCTTGGCATGGATGACAGTATAGTAATTCAATGATGTGGCTATGTAGTGTACATATAGTGGACGTAACACTGTAGCTGTGCATGGAGAGCTGCAATGGTATAAGGAAGAAGGACATGGCCATGGAGAGAAGGATTAAAAGTACTAATAAGAAATATATGGTAATGAAGATATGCGATGGGGGCGCAATATAAAGGATGTACATATGGAGGGGGTATTTATGGGAAGCAAAAGGCGAGGAGAGATATTGTAATGAAGGTGTATAGTAAGTTTGTCGTAAGTAGATGAGAAGATGCACGTCCTAAGGAGTTGTCAAGAGAAAAAGAAAAAGAGGCATGGTCCCAAATAAATATTGTAGTTGTAATTTGAGGAAAGTGGATATATTTTTTTAATGCACGTATTGTGAATGAAAAAGTGTGGAATAATGCCTAGATAGAAAGAGTATGAAAGGAGTGATAACCGAAAGGGATAGGAATAATTATTTTTGTATGAAAGAGAAGGAATGTGTAGTTGATGAAAAATATGTCACTGTGTTCTAAGAACATAATACTATTTATTGTGGAATTACATATTTTGGAGTCATGAAGTGTGGCCAAGCAAGAGGAGGCGGCACGTTTATTGGGTATGGATGAGAGCAACAAACAGAAAGAATATGACCTTGGACAAGAGAAATGAGTAAAAGATGAGAAAGGACGAGGGCATGGAAGGGAGAGAAAGGGGCAAGCCAAATGAAGGATGAAGGCTACTGAAGAAAATGTTGTATTGTAAATCTAGCTACACTTATTGAAACCTGTGGGATCCTAACAAAAATATGAAATAGTGGCAATTATATTTATGAAATAAATGGCACTTCCTGTTGTGTAATACACATTACTACATTCACATCATATTAAAAATTATGTGTGAGAATTAAATAATGAAATGAGTGGGTATGTAGGGGATCGAAGTTAGGAAGTAATTGGATGCATGCAAGCATTAGGTAAACAGAGAGAAGCAACATGAGTAATGAGGGCATTGTAAAAATAAAGATGAATGTTTTTGCAAACACACAGTGGAACAGCCTGAAAGAAAACTATTGTAGTTAGTAAAATATGTTATGGACGCAACAAATATGGAACCATAAATGATATAAAAACTCAACATTTTGTTTTATTTTTTTATTTTAATTGAACAAAACAGTACAGAGGTATGACGTTCAAAGCCCCCCTCCCCCCCACCCACCACACCAATAGACTAGCAGTTCAAGGACACAAAAAGGAAAAAGAAAGAGGAGGAATGAATTACACTGTGGAGAAAGAAAAGAGAAGAGAAGAAGGACGAGAAAAGAAACAAAATGTAGAGTTCAAGATCACTAGGTCAAAAGTGATACCCTAGGAGGAGGAGAAAGTAAAGAAGGAAAGTAGAAGTATAAGGAGCGAAGAAAAAGCGAACAGGGGAGAAATCGCAGGCCAGGTTAGCCCGACTGCTCCAGCCAAGTAGTGAGAACTTCCCAGACGTCTAGACCCTTCTTTCGCCCTTTACACCCTTTTCTGGCATAGACAGCTTTTTCTAGATGGTAGGTTGCAACTAGCCTGGCCAGCCACTGAGAGGATGGTGGGGGATCAACATCCAGCCAAACCGAAGCAACAACGATCCTCCACACTGCCATAGCAACAACAATTAGTGCTCCACCTTTGTTCCTATTGGTTTCGGTCTGAGTCCCCAGCAAGATGACTGTGAGGGTTAGTGCGATGGCCTGTGAGGTGACTTTCCCCAGAAATTCCTGTACCTTAAAGAGGACTGAAGCGAGTTTAGGACAAGTTGCAAACATGTGAACTAAGTCGGCACCAAACTCCGAACACCGGGGACACAATGTCCCTTTGCCGGCTCCCCATTTGGCAATTTTGCTGGGGGTAATGTACAGAAAAAAGATGGTTTTGAAGTGTTGTGTCTGCAGTTTGGCTGACAGCAAGAAAGTTCTAAAGAGTTATAAAATGTACTGTGTGGAGCCGCGAGTTTAGTGTGCCACTTGTCCGCTATTCTCGGTAGATCGTCTGGAGTTTGTCTGTTTAGTGCATTGTGTATATGACCTATCTGAGGAGTCGCGGTGTCCCGCAATGTATTGACAAGTTTTATTTCAGCAAACCCTGCGCTGCCCCCTACCTTTCTAGAGAGAAAATCACGTATGGAAAAGTATTTAAAGGCATCTTGACTTTTCAGACCGTGTTTATTTTGCAGGTCTGTAAAGGATTCAACTCTTTCACTGGTGAGTAGGTCTCCCAGTTTCGTGATGCCTGCCTTATGCCATTCTAAAAGATAGGACCTATCAAAGATGGCGGGGAGGTTACAATTTGCAGTGATAGGAGAATAATAATTAAATCTCCCCAGCCCAAATATTCTGCGGATATTAGGGAAGACCTTAAAGGAGTTCATTAAAGTCTTAAATCTCCCACGTTTTTAATATCCAAAGGTTATCTGCCGGACGAGGCAGCCACGATGCTCTTCACCCAGTAAAAGCTTAAATGGTGAGGCAAGCCCAGATGGAGGGGAGGGGGAGTGTTCCCTCAACAATTCAGTACTATACTGCAGGACCGAAGCCCAGTAGTACAGCACAATATTTGGGAAGGCCCAGCCGCCCGCTCTCTAGGAAGAGACAGTTGCTTTAGATCCCACCTTGGTTGTGAGTAGGCCCAGACAAACTGTGTATATATTTGCTGACATTTCTGCAGATTGATTTTGCTGAATTCCAGTGGTATGGTACGGAAGAAATAGAGCAGTTTGGGGAAGTAGGTCATTTTAATTACATTACATCTGCCAACGAGGGTCATGTGCAGGTTGTCAATTTGCTTAAGGGCTTTCTTTGTTTCTGCTGCAAGGGGGGGGGATAGGTTCTCTGTTACAATTTCATCAATGTTAGCGGTAATGAAGACCCCCAGGTATTTTGCCTTCGGAACTACCCGGGTGTCGGTCCAGGTGATTTCCTTATTTATTATTATTTGGGTTTTCGTTTTATTCAGTGCATACCCCGAGATTTTCCCAAATTTTTGTGCCTCTGTTTCCAGTATCAGAATGGCATTCTCGGGATCAGGGGAAGTTATGGCCAGGTCGTCGGCATAGGCCATAATTTTAGTGTTACTGCCCTGCATGCTTGTTGCCATGATAGCGGGGTTCCTTTCAATTTTCTTGATGAATGGGTCTATATAGAGGGCAAATAGCAAGGGGGAGCAAGGACAACCCTGCCTAGTACCCCGGGAGATGTTGAATTGCTCTGTAAGCCGCCCGTTGATAGAAACACAGGCTGTCAGCTTTTGGTATAGAGCCTGTACAGCCTGTGTAAGTTTTGGCCCAAAACCCATCCTACCCATGACGACCCACAAGAACCGCCAGGAGACCCGGTCAAATGCTTTTTCGGCATCTAGTAGTATTAGTGACATTGGGTCTCCTGCTGCCTGTGCTGCGTCAAACAGGGTAATAGCCCGCCTGACATGTTCCGTGGTGCCTTTCTTTGGGATGAAACCGTGTTGCCATTCTGAGAATAGGGATTCAACCACAGAGGATATTCTGATTGCCATTATTTTAGAGAAGACCTTGGAGTCGCAGTTAATAAGTGTAATCGGTCTGTATGAACCCATTTCTAATGGCGATATTTTGGCGTTCGACCAGGAGGCGGGAGGGGAATCCCCGTTAAAGATTGAGGTCACTACATCAGTATAAATGGGTTTAATTTGAGGAGCGAAGGTTTTATAAAACTCCACAGGAATGCCATCCATTCCTGCGGCTTTCCCATCTGGTAGACTGGTTAGGGCTTCTAAGATATCATCCCAGGTAGGGGTGAGATCCTGCTGCTCACTACTATCAGAGGTAAGTTGTTCTAGGTCAACCTCATTCAGGTAGCTAATTATCTCGCTTCCTACGGAGTCCGCTCCCCTGCCGTTCTCTTCTGTGTATAGTTCTGTGTAGAATTCTTGGAATCCTTTTTGTATTGCGCTGGGATCGTTGGTCTCTATCCCTGTTGCCAGTTTAATTACGTGTATTTCGCTACTAGTGAACTGTTGCCTGGTTTTGACGGCAAGGTGATGTACAATACAGTCACTACACTCGTAATTCTTTTCCTGCATTGCCGCCCATTTTGCTGCGTTTTGTTCTGCAAATACTGCCCCGATTTCTTACTTTGCAAAAATTACTTCTTTTTTAACATTCTCAATGTCCTGTCCAGAGTTAACCATTAGAACCAGTTTTGTTTCTGCTTGCCTTAGTTTTTCCTGAAGATCACAAATTAACAGCTTCTCCTACCTGTTTTTCCTGGTTGAAAACCTCAGAGTTTCACCCCGAACACCCGCTTTAAAAGTGTCCCAAACAATCATGGTTGAGGCAGTTCCAGTATTTATTTCCAGGAACTCCTGAATCCAACCTTGCATATGTAGCCGATAACCCGCATCTTGTAAAAGGGCTTTCTCAAAACTCCACCTTGGTGCCTCCTTCCAGTTCCCTAATCCCTTGATGTTTAATATAAGAGGATTGTGGTCTGACATGAAGCGAGGTGCGATGTCTATGGTGCATTTGCTAAGTAAGGAGGATGAGATAAACTCAACATTTTTTATTGTATACAAATATTGCAAATCAAGGTCCCACACCTCCTGGAATTTAGGGAACAGTTAAGAGATAAGCACTTTGTTACAAATTGAACGAGTCATTGCTGAATAGTCATAGCTAGTAGTTTTTGCAGTATTTGTAATTCATTTTCAGAAATGAACAATGCATGGAATGAGTGATTTATTCTTGTTCACATTCCACAAGGCGTGATTATCACTAGTATGACAGCCAGCATGCCGATATTGATATTAATAGTGTCCCATATTGTAAAAATAAATTTATAGTGTCGTGAGGTTACTGCAGTACTACGGGAGTGGACACAGGCATGTTTGGTAGATGTGGCAGCTGTTTTTTTCCATGTAATCAGGTTGTACGAAATAATATAGTGGAATTTGTGGGATAAAAAGAAAAGAAAACATTGGCAAAACCAATAGGTCTCGAATACAACACAATGAGAGAGAAAAAAAGCACTATGGCACGGCCAGCATTGGCTGCATCAAAGTGCTTTGTTTTTTAATATGGACAGGAGGTTGTGAGGTGGCAAGAAGGAGTACCCGAGGAGGAATAGATCCAGCACACTGATGAGGAGGCGATGGTGGGAGGGGGCAAGCAACAACACAGAGAGGGTGACAGGAGATAAGCATGAACTAAAGAGATGGTGCTAGTGGTTTTGTTTTATGTACTGTGTAGGTGAAAGGGATAGATAGTCTGATATGGAGCTACACAACAAGAGGAGGATAAAAGATAAAGTATAGTTATTGCATTTACATCATTGCCATGCTGACTATGTTATGCGTTTTATAAAGCGCACAGCTGCCCCAGCAAAGGGGCATCCCAGTGCCGATACCAGGAATTAGGAGGCTACTAGCAAAAAGCAGGGCCTAGAGCGGAGGGAAGAGGTGCGTTTTAATTGCCTTACGGAATGCCGGGTAGTTATTCATGCTGCGGATCTGAATAGGAAGAGAGTTCCAGAGTTTGGCTGCCAGGATGCAGAAAGAGCGCCCACCAGCACGCACCCTCCTCACCCGAGGAACAACCGCCAGATGTTGACCAACAGAGCAGAGTTGGCGAGTGGTTGTATAGGGTAAAAGCAGGTTGGCCAGGATGCCAGGAAAGGAGAAATTCAAAATTTTAAAAGCAATTCAAAGGGACTCTACGCGTCTAGCCACCGGCAACCAGTGTAATCAGCGGATGGCACTGGTAGTAGAGCAAGTTCTAGGGAGGCCAAGGAGAGTTCTAGTAGCCGCGTTTTGAATCCTCTGCAATCGCAGGATTTTTGTCTGGTTAGTCCCCAGGTAGAGCGAGCTAGAATAATCCAGTCTAGACAGAATGGAGGCCTGGATGATAACTTGCCAGATGGAAGGATAAAAAACAAAACAGCAGTGATTTGAGCCCCTGCAATATTCCGAAATAGGTCCTTGTCACTTTCTTGGATTGGACCTGGAAACTAAGGGCCGAGTCAACCCAGACACCCAGATTATTTACCACCTGTTTGGGGGCGGGTGCACAGCCCAGAGTTGCAGGCCAGCAGCAGCTCTGAGTCTCTCCCTACCAGCAAAACCTTCGACTTTCTGGCGTTAAGCTTGAGGCAATTGACAGTCATCCACTCAGCAATAGCTGCAAGATAGCTCCGAAACTTGCGAGCGTCCTGCATGGAATCGTCAAGAGAGTGCTACTACCATCTGTGCATCATCAGCATACGATACTACTGTGAGCCCTCTGCTCCTGGCCAAAGCTGCTAACGGTTGGACATACAAGTTGAATAGCGTTGGGCTCAGTGTTGAGCCCTGTGGCACCCCTTGTTTAATAGTACGGATCAGGGAGGCAAAAGGGGAGGCCGTCACCTGGAAGGTCCTCTCGGAAAGAAAAGAGGTGAACCAATCGAGGGAAGAGTCCACAATGTCCGCCTCCTCCAACCGTTGCAGCAGGATTTGGTGGGAGACCGTGTCAAACGCATCTAGTGCTACCCTCAGATGTTTGGTCACAGCTAGGAGAGCAGACTCCGTGCTGTGACCCGGGCGAAAGCCATTCTGAGAGGGGTCTAGTATGTTATTATTTTCCAGGAATCCTGTCAAGATGGAATTAATGTAGGACTCATAGATTTTGGATACCCACGGTAGGAGAGATTTTGGGCAGAAGTTCTCTGGTTTAGCTGTGTCCAAGGTGTTTTGTTTTAGCAGGGGGACCACCCTTGCTTGCTTCCAAGTCCTAGGGACGACTGCCATGGACAGGGACATGTTAATCACCTGACCCAGAGGTGTGAGGAGCACAGGTAGAGATTTCATAAATTGCTCAGGCTTAAAGAGGGTCAGCAGGAGAGCCCGATTTAACCTTGCTACATAGCATGCCCAGCTCATCCTGGGAGATCGACAGGAAGGCAGAGAGAGTGCGAGTAGGAAGGTGTCTGAGAACCGGACCTGGACACGTTACAGATCGAGGAAAGGTCTTATAGATGTTCTTTACCTTCTTAACAAAGACGGTGGCAAGAACCTCACATTGCTCATTCGACGATATCAAAGGCCCTGTGGATACCCCCCGACAATTTATGATCTTTAAGTATAAAAAAAATACTTTTAGCGGGGTTACTACTGCTCCTGATTTCGCCCGCAATGTAGGCTGCCCGTTCTATCTGGACAGACCTGTGATAATTCTTGATGACTGCCTGATAGCACCCCTTCAGGATCGGATCGTAATCTGGTCTCCATGCCCGCTCCGACCGTTTGCATGCTTTATGCATAGTAGCGAGCTTGTCAATACACCAAGGACTAGATTTAGTGTTACGGCTCATAGACCACTTAGCAGGGATAAGTGTGTCCAGAGACCGGAGGATCCAGTTGGATAGAGCTTTGTCAGCAGCATCCGGGTCATCCGGCATGCTGAGGGTATTCGTAGAGAGGAGGCTACCCCAGAAATTGTAATGGGTATCAGATAATGGTCGGACCAGCACACCGGGATAAGAGTGTTGACTGTGAGGGAGGGAAGGTTAGAAAAAACTGGGTCAAGCAGATGGCTAGCGGAGTGGGTGCGACCTAGGACCAATTGAATCATCTGACAAGCCGCAAGGTCTGCTAAAAAATTACCCATTTCCGAGTCATGAGGGCTATCTAGATGCAGGTTCAAGTCACCAATAACACTAAAGTTGGCCGCTCCCATTGCCAAGGAACTAACTGTATCGACGAGTGCTGCCCTAAACTCTTTAGATGGTCCTGGCGGGCGGTAGACCAATAACCCGGACATAGTATAGTTAGCGTTAAAAGAAATCCTAAAACGTGTGCACTCACAGCCGACCAAAGTCTCTTTGAAAAAGGTGCAGGTATAGCAGGATTTAAAAACAACTGCGATACCGCCCCATCTCAACTCTCAATTAAGAGACACAATGCTGAAGCCCTGGGGAAGCGCTAAACCTGGCTCAGCCACAATGTAAGATGAAAGCCAAGTCTACGTTAGAAAAAGAACGTCGGGAGATTCATCCTGTAGCATATCGTAGACATCGGAAAAGTGCTTAGCTAAGGAGCGACAACTAAGGCTAAGAAGTTTGATACTATGCCTGGAAGGGAAAGGTGAAATAAGAGGCGATGTGATGGCCCAGGAATTAAAGCCGCAGCTTTTACAGCAGAACAAGCCCTCAGGAAAATTGCATGGAGGGTGACCGCAAAAGCTCACCAATTTCCTAATAGCCAGAAGATCGCCACAGGAGTAAATGAGCTTACCTGTGGCAGAACCGGCAGCATGTTTGGCGTCAGGCAACGTGCAGGCGCAGACAGGCGCAGATGGGCTTGCCTTAGGCACGCACGCTGCACGTCCGCGGTCTCAGCATGGATGGACATGCATGGATGTGCATTTGGCCCAGCAAACACATTACCAAATTAAAGAAATTAATAACATGTACATGTAAACAACTCAGAAGCTAGAGGTCGCTAAAGTTAAAGGACTATAACATTGTAAAAAAGATGTTGCATGACTTTTGTGAATGGCTGACTTTTCATTATGAAACTCTTATGATGGTCAAAATTGTTCAGCTTGACAAAAGCAACCTGCTTTGACAATATTATCGTTTGAAAACACAAGCATCCTAGGACCGGTTTCGGGGTTTCACCCCTCTTCAGCCAGGATAGCTTGATTCCAGAGGCATGGAGAGCATGCTTCCGGTCCTCGGATGCTTGTTTCCGGTCCAGGGAGGACCTGGCTTGGCAGTTCGGGCTGGACTGTTCCCATGAGGCACAGGGTCAAGACTGATTTGCATATGGCTAGGTCCAAACTGGAACGGCATGGTGAGCAAAAAAACGATGGATTTAGGCCCAGATCTCTGTACTGGGGTGAATGTATGACATTGTTCTGCATTCTGTCCATCAACTGTTGTTTTTGCATTTGCCACTCCAAGCCAGCAATTTCTTTTTTTTTTAAAGTGAGGCGGCCCTCCTGCCTATCCTATTTTGTCTCCGGGGACCCAATCTGCCGACGCCTCCATCAGGCAGCTAACCCCACGCAGCGCACGGCCTTTCATCATGTGCAGCATGATTCCTACAGCAAGGCATCCAACCCCGCGCGGTGCATTGGTTTTGTATCCCATGGGGTTAGCCGCTGGGCCTATTTTGCAGCCAGGCCATGCTACCAACTGTGCAAAGGCAGCCAACCCCACGCTGCACACAGTATTTTGCTGTGCACAACAGGATGTTGGCCACAGGGCTTGGTGTGTCGCCAGGGCGGGCTGCTAACTCCACAACTCACACAGCCTTTGGCGTGAGCAGTGCAGGGTTGCCATGTGGACCCCATCCTCTGGAGCAAAACATATCTATTAAGGGAAGAGGTTTGTGCAACTCCCACCCTGACACTTAATTGGACCCAGGGACCCCATCCCCAGAGACAGTTCTAATAAAAAAGAGGAGGGGGCAGTGTGTGGCCTCCCTCCCGAAGCCTTAAAAGGCCCCAGATACCCTATCCCCTGGGGCAAAATACAATAAAACATGGGAGGAGGGCATGCCCCCACCCCCCGAAAGCCTCACCAGGCCAGGAGACCCCATCCCCAGAGGTCAAACACAATTTTTTTTTAAAGATAAGGGGGCCGCACCCCTGCCTGAGCCTTCTTGGGCCCCGGGGACTTTACCCCCAGGAGTAAAATCTAAGCAGATGGGGCAAGCAACCCTATCTATATCTATATGCTTCCTAAAATTCATAAGGATGCAGAGAAACCACCTTTTAGACCTATTGTATCAGCTTGCGGGTCATTGTCTGAACCGATAGGAAGATATTTAGATTTCTTCTTTCAGCCTATTGTTCAAAATTGGCAGGCTTATCTGAAGGATACCACATCCCCCTTGAACATACTCAATGATTTCGATACGCTGGAAATCTGCAATTGGCACCTTTGTACGACTGATGTGACCGCTTTATACACTTCGATACCTCACTCAGATGGTTTGGAAGCCATCAAATGGGCCTTGTTAAACAAAGATGACATTGGAGCAAAGAAAGTGTTTCTTTTGGAACTGCTACAGTATGCATTATACCACAGTTATTTTGAATGGCACGGAGTGTATTACGCTCAAAACAATGGCACTTCCATGGGCTTTGCCGGAGCTCCTTCATATGCCAACATCTTCATGACTAAACTCGAACAAGAGCACATCCTGACCAATCAAAGTTGGACGCAACATTTGGTAACATCGATGATATCTTGATCATTTGGAAGGGCGACATTAAGAAATTGGAAGATGCTATCACTCTGAATAATGTACATAATCACATCAAGTTCACCCATCACATCAATCAATCAATCAATCAATAATTCTTTATTCGGTGGTTAAAAACCATCATAAAAGATTACATATATATACAAGTAAAAATAGTATTAAATCATTATGCAAGAACATTGACTGAGTCTATATACATAAAATAATTCATTATTCACAATACGGGCACCATAAAAACTTAATCACAGTAGACGGGTGGGGAATCCTACAGGGTTCTCAGGTAATGCTATCCTCTGGTTACCCTTAGTCTTAGTGCAAATTTCAGGAAACTAATAACAGAACACAAGGTTAACGGGTCACCGGCCCTTTGTAGGAAGATCAGTGCTTCTTTGGCTCGAGTGAACCTGGCCTTTTTTAAAATTTCCTTTAAAAATCTACGTCTTGGAATTGCATACAAGGGACATAGAAGTACAAAATGAAGGGTGTCCTGCGGAGACTTATTGTCGCAGCCGCAGGCACCCTTCTGCTCAATTGACTGACTAAAACCAACTGGTTCAGCTAACAAAAAAGGTAAAAAATTGAGCCTAAAACGTGACATTAAAAACCTTTCTTGGGCATTATACACGACACAAAGATAGGGTTCCATCCCGTCAGTGGTTTCAAGCCTACTATAAACACTCACCGAGGGTTTTGCCCCTTCCACTGTGGATCTTGCAAGAAATCTTTGGTCCACAAAAAATTTCTTAAGAGTCTGCTTATCCTGTGGGATAATCCCTGAAGGGTTTGAGTACAGCTCCTTACGACCCATACTTTCCAAACTGGATTTCACGTAAATAAGCCATGGGATATTCAAGCTTTTATCCCTCCCTAGGCAATCTGTTAGGATCTGCCTACTCAATGCAGCTTCAGGGTTAAGCCAAATTTTCAGCCAGGCCAGGATTGGTCTGAATTTAATCAAATCCTCTAGATAAGGTCGTCCTAATTCTCTATGAGCTATGGCGGCAGGGGTGCAGTTGGGGACTTTCAAGATTGAACGGAAAATTTTATTTTCTTCCCTTTGCAAAAGGTCAAGGTTTATGAACCCCCGCACTTCTGAACCATACATGGCTTTGGGGCAACACATAGAGCCATAAAGGTTCATTGATTGTTCCGGGGACCATCGACCAACTCTCCTCCCATAGCCTGCTATGGCCCCAGTTGATGCGACCAATTTTCCACACCTTTCCTGTACCAGAGGGGCAAATTTCAGGGACTCATCAAAGAGCACACCTAAATACGAAAAGGATTGCACCCTTTCTAGTGTGTGATTCCCAATTCTGTAAGCAAAGCTAGTCCGTGGTTTATGACCTGCTGCCATTACGTAAGATTTTTTTAAATTCACAGACAGATCTAACGCATCCATGAATTTGACGAACCCGTCAATTAAAATCTGCAGACTTTTAGGGGTGCGCGCCAAAAGAACCGCATCATCTGCGTACAGCAGCACCGGGATATTGCGTGTTCCTACCCTTGGGCAGTCTGTTTTTAAGTTGGTTAGAGACTGTTCTAGATTATTAATATATAACGAGAATAGAAAAGGGGCCAATATACAGCCTTGCCTAACACCGCTAGTACATCTAAAATACTCGGTCAGCCCCCCTTCCATGTTATAACGTACTCTGGCAGAGGTCTCTCTGTGCAATTCCCTCAGAGTACAAATTATACCTGGATCAATTCCTAGATGACTCATCATCGCCCAGAGCTTGTTCCGGTTTACGTGGTCGAATGCCGCGGCCAAGTCCATGAACCCCAAGTAAATAGCTTCTTTACTGGTTTTCGTGTACTTGGCGACCAACATATAGAGGTTCAAGCATTGGTCACTAGTGGACCTACCGGACCGAAAACCGTACTGAACGTCCGAGATGATGTTGTTATCCTCTGCCCAATCAGTCAGTCGGTTCAGAATAACTCTTCCTAAAATTTTGGCTGAAACGTCTATCAGGAAGATTGGGCGAGAGCATTGGGGGTTGTCTCTGTTACCGTTTTTAAAAATGGGTACTATGATGGCCAGCGACCAGGACCTAGGCAAACCTACCACGATGGCCGCATTTATTACTCTGGTTAAAATGGGAGCGCATAATTCCACATTACTCAAGAACAAATCCGGGGGGGGTCCCGTCAGGACCCGGGGCTTTATTTTTGGTTAATCCCTCGATGCCCAAGCCTATTTCTTCCAGGGTGAACTCCAAAATCTGTCCCTGCGTGACCACCCTCCTCTCCTCTGTACTGTCCGCCTCCCCGTGATTATACAGGCCCTCAAAATGCACGGTCCACTGCTCTGGTAAAATGTTTGTGGCAACCGAGGGTGAGTTTTTATCTTGAAAACAAGGGGTATTTATTATTCTCCAGAATTCCGTTATATCCCTTTTTTCGGAGGCCTCCCTCAAGGCTGCCCACGCTTCCCCCTGCAGCGCTGCTTTCCTTCTTTTTAGCTCCTTCCTGTAATTTAGTCTATACATGTGGACTTTTAATGGGTCCCTGGGTTTACTACTAAGGGCTTTTTGTAACTTCCTCAGGGCTCGTGTGCAGTCCCCATCAAACCACCTCAGAAAATTCGGGTTGGTTTTTTTTGGAGCCTTGGTCCGCAATAGCCCATCCACCAGATTAATTATTTGGCCAAAAGCGTCTGTTAAGCAGGCCCCTTCAACTGAAAAATCTAGACACTTATCGATGAGTGATTTACCTTTATCCATTAAGGACCGGTAAAATCTTTCTCCGTCTACTTTTGCCCACCTAAGTCTTCTGCCTTGGTCCGTTACTCTCTCGGAAATTCCCTCGACTGGAGTCAACTTTTGTTTTGCCAGATAGAGAAACTCCATAACCAAGGGGTTGTGGTCACTGAAGGGACTCCACTCAATTCCCACTTCAGTAATCCGGTGCTTTAAGCATCTGGAAACAAAAATATAATCTATATAAGAAGAGCACCCTCTCCCTTTAAAAGTGGGTGGGAGAGTGCCGTCTAACCCCAGTGACGTCAAGTCAATAGTATGTTCCAAATCGTGAGATAGGAGGAGCTTTCCCAGTTCTGCACCATTCGATGAGTGGCTAAAGTGGGGGCCTTTTTCCACTGGGCATTGTGACCAACTTGCGTTAATCGGAAACAATAGGGGGCATAAATGACAGTTCAGGTCACCCACTACTATTGTCAATGGGGTCAGGGCACCGTTAACGGGCGCCAACTCTTGGCTCAATCTGTGGTCTAGTTCCCCCAGGGTGGAAATATCATTTCCGGAAGGGCCAGTGTTATACACGTTAAACAGTACCAGCCTTAACCCTTTGTTCCTAAGCCTCAAAGCTTGGATATTCCAAGCAAACCAGTCTGCGCTGGACCAGTTGCCTTGTATTTTTAAGTCTACATATATGGACAGACCTCCTTTGGCACGACCTGAGGGGGTTTTTTGTGCTGGGATAAAAAAACATTTATATCCTGCCATGTGAAATTGGGAATTATCTGTTGCCCAGGTTTCTTGCAGGCAGATTATGTGGAAATGGGCAATATATTGCCGCCAGTCCACGTTGTCGAATTTACCTGCCAGGCCAGCTATATTCCAAGAAATTATTCTCAATCCCTCTTCCACACTATTATCAGGCCCTAGCCCAGGCACACCTTGAGTGGTATTAGGCAACCCAACTTTAGTCCTATATGGTGACTTCTGCAGATACTTGCTCTGCTGTGTTAGATTTGAGGCCAAAGCTCCTGCTCCTGGAAGTGCATACGAGCGACCCTCGGGCGAGTGGTCCAAGGCTTCCGGAGTCTTTACTAGGCTCCTGCTCCTACCCGCCTCTGCTGATGCCAGACTAGCCTCATTGGCCAAAAAAAGAGTACCTGATGTGCCCCCTCTGTTTTCTAAACCTCCCCCATTCGATGTGTCCGGGTCGACATTTGCATAGTTAGTGGCAACCTGCTTTAACGGGATATATGGGGTCATTAGTCAGTCATTCTCATCTAAGGACCTTAGTGGATTAAACCTATTTACCCAACATGGGTATCCACCTTCCCAGGTCCCTGCCATTCCTCGTGTACTGTTTGGGACCCTCTTTGGGGTCGGGTATAAGCCCTCCCCTCTTCTCCAGATATCACACTGTCCCTCATAGATTTCCTGCTGCCTTGGGTAGAAATAACTAAGAGACAGTGGTTTTATATCACTCGCACACCCTAGTGGCCCCTGTCTGAGAATGTGCTCAACCACTCCCCTGTCCCTAAAATTGGCGATGATACAGTTGCCTTCTATGTTTTTGTGTCTAGGTCCTATCCAGTTCACTCTCCTAACCAATAAAATTTTCCCCTCTTGATTAGGTGCTAGTGGTCTATTTTGAGTCAACCAGTGGGTGAGTTTGTTTTTTAACTCCTGGTGTGTTTCGCTCGGACCATATTTTAATTCCGGGGTCCCAGCGAATACCACCACGAGTGGACATGATTCAGGTGGCAAATTTATTGTAGGAAGTGCATTACTGGAGTTTGATGTGGGAACCCTCTCTATATTGTGTGCTGGTCGCGTTGTCGAAATCACAGGGAGTTGAGATAGCCTTCCCTGTTGATACACACCTAATCCATTAGTGGTGTCCGTGCCTTTATCTCTAGAGTCAGTGGCCTTCTCCCCTTGGGGGTGCGAGACCGGGGCTTTATGAGTCTGTGCAGTTGTTAAGTGGGTGATCCCTTTGTTGCTGGTGTTCGTCTCCCTTTGGGGAGCTGCATTAGAGGCTAGGGTACTAGTTGGAATACTTGGTTCACCACCTATACAGGCTTTTTTCTCCCTATTTTTTAATTCAGTCATGATCTTATCCAACCGGATTGCCAATGGTTTTAACTGATTTATAATAAAAATTTCTAATTGGGATTGTAGATCAGACGTGATTTGCAACAACCATGTTGGTGGCTCTGTGTGAGAGGTTGTCTGTACTGCTCGCTCAACCCCAGCGTTCATGCTACTCACAAGGTGGGAGGGGCTATCTATACTTTTTTAGTCTTCTGCTTCCTTGGGCAGCCTTTCTTCTTCTTTTGTGTGGTGGCGCTTTTGGCTGGACCTACAGCCTCCCTGATCCTAGTAGTGGGCGGTTGGGCACACGGGATATCCTGCACACTTAGCTCTGAAGGTCTGGGAGAAGTAATTAGCATGACCTCCTGGTCATCATCGTGGGTGCCTACAATTGGGTCAGGTACTGAGTTTATGGAAAGACGCCTTTCTGTGCGCTCGATTTCACTGGAAACCGCCCCTAGTGCTCTTTTGAGCATACGGTCGATAGCTGTGGGCTGCATGATGACAGGGAATGGTGAACTAGAGACAGCTTTATGCGCCTGAGGGGCGGGTGAAGATGTCAGTTTTGCCCTTATCGAGCGTGTGACCGTTTTACCTGCCATACTCCCAGCACCAATTTGACCCTACCCTTAGAGATGTCGTGGGGAGATTTAATCACCCTCCTCCAACCCCAAACCTCCACCTCACCCAACTTGGAATGACAGCCGTTTGTACCCCACCACCCCTGTCTCCGCTATCACTTGAGACAGTGCTGGCAAAGTAGCAAGTCCCAAGTTCAAAGTCTTGAATAATAAGGCACTATGAAGCTTTATGCGCACCCTATATCACAATCGACTTCATACACAAGCATATCACCAGTTATATAACTCACGAGGGGGGGCTCAGCCCGGCGCCGCCCGCACGCGCGTCCCGCGACGCCGATGGAGCTTCTGCTTTTCAAGCGCCTTCGGGCGCGCTGATGGCGGAAGTGGGGTGAGGAGCAAGGGCTCACGGGAGTTGTGGTCCCCTCGCAATAGCGTTGTCCGGCAGCGGGAGAGAGATACTGCTGAGGCACCCTGGTCAGCGATTCCGCTCAGGTGATCCTCTTCAGCCAGGGTAGCTTGATTCCAGAGGCATGGAGAGCATGCTTCCGGTCCTCGGATGCTTGTTTCCGGTCCAGGGAGGACCTGGCTTGGCAGTTCGGGCTGGACTGTTCCCATGAGGCACAGGGTCAAGACTGATTTGCATATGGCTAGGTCCAAACTGGAACGGCATGGTGAGCAAAAAAACGATGGATTTAGGCCCAGATCTCTGTACTGGGGTGAATGTATGACATTGTTCTGCATTCTGTCCATCAACTGTTGTTTTTGCATTTGCCACTCCAAGCCAGCAATTTCTTTTTTTTTAAAGTGAGGCGGCCCTCCTGCCTATCCTATTTTGTCTCCGGGGACCCAATCTGCCGACGCCTCCATCATTTATAGGTGGGTGTCCCCACAGGCAGCTAACCCCACGCAGCGCACGGCCTTTCATCATGTGCAGCATGATTCCTACAGGAAGGCATCCAACCCCGCGCGGTGCATTGGTTTTGTATCCCATGGGGTTAGCCGCTGGGCCTATTTTGCAGCCAGGCCATGCTACCAACTGTGCAAAGGCAGCCAACCCCACGCTGCACACAGTATTTTGCTGTGCACAACAGGATGTTGGCCACACGGCTTGGTGTGTCGCCAGGGCGGGCTGCTAACTCCACAACTCACACAGCCTTTGGCGTGAGCAGTGCAGGGTTGCCATGTGGACCCCATCCTCTGGAGCAAAACATATCTATTAAGGGAAGAGGTTTGTGCAACTCCCACCCTGACACTTAATTGGACCCAGGGACCCCATCCCCAGAGACAGTTCTAATAAAAAAAGAGGAGGGGGCAGTGTGTGGCCTCCCTCCCGTAGCCTTAAAAGGCTCCAGATACCCTATCCCCTGGGGCAAAATACAATAAAACATGGGAGGAGGGCATGCCCCCACCCCCCGAAAGCCTCACCAGGCCAGGAGACCCCATCCCCAGAGGTCAAACACAATTTTTTTTAAAGATAAGGGGGCCGCACCCCTGCCTGAGCCTTCTTGGGCCCCGGGGACTTTACCCCCAGGAGTAAAATCTAAGCAGATGGGGCAAGCAACCCTACCTATATCTATATGCTTCCTAAAATTCATAAGGATGCAGAGAAACCACCTTTTAGACCTATTGTATCAGCTTGCGGGTCATTGTCTGAACCGATAGGAAGATATTTAGATTTCTTCTTTCAGCCTATTGTTCAAAATTGGCAGGCTTATCTGAAGGATACCACATCCCCCTTGAACATACTCAATGATTTAGATACGCCGGAAATCTGCAATTGGCACCTTTGTGACTGATGTGACCGCTTTATACACTTCGATACCTCACTCAGATGGTTTGGAAGCCATCAAATGGGCCTTGTTAAACAAAGATGACATTGGAGCAGAGAAAGTGTTTCTTTTGGAACTGCTACAGTATGCATTATACCACAGTTATTTTGAATGGCACGGAGTGTATTACGCTCAAAACAATGGCACTTCCATGGGCTTTGCCGGAGCTCCTTCATATGCCAACATCTTCATGACTAAACTCGAACAAGAGCACATCCTGACCAATCAAAGTTGGACGCAACATTTGGTAACATCGATGATATCTTGATCATTTGGAAGGGCGACATTAAGAAATTGGAAGATGCTTTCACTCTGAATAATGTACATAATCACATCAAGTTCACCCATCACATCAATCAATATCGCATTGCATTCTTGGATGTACTAATTCAAATTGATTCTAGCGCTATTGGAACAAGAGTCTTCAAAAAGGCAACAGACAGGAACAATGCTTTACACTTTAAGAGTTTTAATCATGATGCATTGAAACAACATCGTCCATACTCACAATTCATCAGACTAAAACGGATTACTTCTGATCCACAAGAAGTCGTGACAACTATTGACAGATTTGCATTAAAATGTCAACAATGTGGTTATCCAGAACAAGTCACTAAGAAAGCAATTGAAAGGGTTTCCAAACTCACAAGAGAATCTCTACTCCACAAAGTTCAACCAAGACAATCAAACCCCATGATTTGTGTTCTTAAACATTCAACTCAATCCAAAGCCATTAAATCTATCATTATGAAGCACTGGATGATAATATAGACTGAACCTGGTTTTCCACAGTTGTTTCCACAACGCCCTACTTTTGCTATGCAACGCTCGCACGACTTGAAAGAATTACTTTCCATTAAACAGGCACAAGATACTGTTAGACAAGAACATCAGGGCATGCAGAAATGCAGGAACTGCATACATTGTAATAACGTGATGGTGGGCAATATGTTTACACATCCCACAAAAGGTTCCCATATTAAATTGTTACATTCAAGCACGTGCGATACTTCTAATATCATTTACGCTCTTAAATGTCGATGTGGAAAAATCTATGTGGGGAGAACTGAAAGGAAGATAAAAATTTGAGTGGGTGAACATAACGTTAGAAAGCAATCACTGAAATCCACCGTTGCCGTTCATTGGATGGAGGCAAGACATAATATCACACAACTCCAATTTACTGTGCTTGAAGCAGTGTCACCACAACCGGGTACTGACCCACATAAAATGTTGGCAAGAGCTGAATTTTGCTGGACTAAAAAGTTACATTCCATGCAATCTTTTGGATTAAATGATACATTAGAATATAACTGTTTATGATGACAGCATGAAAGCATGCAGACATTGATGCCATAACCACTGGTATTTTCTACATATTTTGGGTTCATGTTTGACTGCCATTAAGCTCATTGAACTGAATATGACATGTATGAAATGTCACTAGTATGTTCTTTTGATGTATTGCCGCAAGAACCATTGTTTTTTGTTAACATCACCTGACTGTTTGATTTGTACACATCATTTGATTTATGTTTTGAGCCTTCACAGAATTACTCATGTTGAGCAAAATATGTTATCAAGAGAGTGTTCAACTGCTATATTTAGATTCGTGTGATCCTAATACATGCAAGACATATGCCACCTAAGTGTTTCTTCCAATCACCAGGATTGTTTTCTAGTATTACAATAGTTGTGCGTAGATTCGTTAACTCACAGTGGAGGCACTGTTTATGTCAATGCACTTATGCGGCATGCCCCTTTAAATTCACGTCACTCGAGCATTTTTTATTTACGCAGGACTCCTTTGGAAACCTTGCAACCGCGGCCCGCGCTGCTGGCTGAAGCGAGATCGGTAAGCGCGTTGGTTTTAACACTCCCGGGAATATTCACTTCGGCTGGTTTTCTTTTGTCACGGTGGTATGGACGTTGATACATTTCATCACAAGGCACCGCTATTGTAATCGCTTCTTCGGGTTTTCGACTTTGTGTTAAACGTGGATGATGTTTTGACAATTACAACGCTGTCTTCTATTGAGTCTTTGATCCTCGGTTTTCACTATTTTCATTACCATAGAGCACCTGGTGTTATTAATCACCGCAGGACTAGCATGCGAGATGTTTTCTTTTAACCTTTATTCTGTCATTCTGTCTGACCCCGCATGTAAACTACGCGCTGAACACTGATTTACACATGGTTTGTAGTGTTTTTTTCACAGCCTTTGGCGTGCGTAGTGCAGGGTTACCATGTGGACTCTATCCTCTGGAGCAAAACATATCAATTAGGGGGCGTGGCTAAGGCGCCGAAGGAAATGGCCGCCGCTTTTGCGAGCTCCGCAGAGACGTAGCACGACGGAGATCCTCCATACTTCCTTTCCAGCCACCTGAACTCCAAAACTGCTGCATTACATGTCGGAGCAACTGCTGCCTGGAATGTGCTATATGCGGTGCACGGGGTGAGCATTTTCAGACCTTTATCTTGGTCTTTCGTCCAACGCAGTTCGCGAGAGAAATGCGGCCGCCATTTTGATTTATGACCAATCCCCGTGACACTCGCTGACAGAGTTTTCTCTCTGCATTTAAAGGACTATAAAGCATGTTTTACTGGGAAACAAATACTCTTTTTCTCCAGTTTTTCCCCTCATTGGAATTCTTTTAATTATATAACTGTCTTCTGGACAGTTTTTTCTACATTCTGTGGTGTTGAATAATAATACCTTTACTGACCGCCATTTTGTGTTCTGGACTTTGATTCTATATCTCGAATCTCTCCCAATTTTTCCTCAAATGGCAATGGCCCGAAGTGGTCTTCATCAAATTAATACAAATAATGGGTCACTGGAAGACACTAACCCATTTAGTGTTTTACAAGATAATGTGGAAGAACTAACAATGGATACTACTACAACGAAAGGTACTTCCGCTCATACTTCGCGCTCAGGTTATAAAAATTATTCCAAAACTCCTTCCACATCCACCTCTACTCCGGCTAAAAGAGTGAAAACAAATCCTCCTTCACCCACTAATTCTAATTCCTCCTCCTCTATTTCTATGGAATTACTACTTGATGAAATTCGCTCACTCAAACCATATATGGCAGAAACAAATTCTCGTCTTCAAAATCTGGAGGATAATTGGTCACACACTGAACAAAAAGAGTTAGACAGAAAAGTTGCCTCAGTTCAGGTAGTCACTGACCAAGTTCCTTGCCTACACAAAGAAATACAGAATCTTCAACTACAAGTTGAAAATTTGAAAAACCGCAACAGGAGTAATAATCTACGCATTTACGGTCTGGTAGAGGGTCTTGAAGGATCTAACCCTATATCCTTTTTTCAATCCTTTTTGCCCACGCTTCTTGGACTTTCAACTTCTCCAACCTTAAATATTCAGCGAGCCCATCGTCAAGGTCAAATCTCCCGCTCAGCTGCTACATCTTCCTCTTCAATGAAACCTAGAGGGGTAATTTTGTACTTTCTAGAGTATACGGATCTCCTTAAGGTTCACCAAGCTGCAAAACAAAGGAAAGATCACATGGAATGGCTCAACTCTCTTCTTTGCGCAGGATTACGCCAAGGTTACTACAGATTGTCGAAAGAAGTTTCTAGAGCGGAGACCTACTCTTCCATCCTTGAATGCTCGTTATGGCCTATTTCACCCTTATCTCTTCAAAGTGACTAATAATAATAAAACAACGACCTATGAGGATCCAGTGCTTCTTCAACAATTCCTGAATTCTTGCAGAAAAGATTCTATGGACACTCCTCGATCTTAATCGACTTACGCATTGTTGGCTGTTGCTGTTGTGTTATGTCTTATCCTCATCCCAGTTGATTTGTTTCTGTCAAGATATGAGACATGTTAATCATATTCATTTTTCTGTTGGATTCTTTCAGATGCAGTTTTGTGATTCTTTGAATATGTCCTCTTCGTTTGTACCTGGAGGTTGTCTCCCTCTGCTGCGTTTTTGTGGAGGCCTCGATCCGGTGTGCTACCTTCCTCATGTGGTTCCACCCACCCCACTTTCATTGTTTTTGTGTGGTATTTTCTTCTGATTTTGTTCCCAATTGTCAATGGTTTGATTTGTATTGTTTATTTGTACTGTATTTTGTTTTCTCCTCCCTTTGTCTTTCCCTGTCCTTTTCTTTTCACTTTTCTTCTTTCCTTTATCCTTGGTACTATCTTCTTCAAATTCGCTGGCTTTCTTTTCTTAATCTCACTTCTCTTTTTTATTCTCTCTTCAATTATATTATCTCTCGCTTTGAGCAACAAGTATGCTATTTAAATTGCTTATATTAGAACTGTGCATGTTCATGTTAATGGTTTATTTTTAGAGTTGTAACTTGGAACGTTAAAGGAGTTAATAATCCCATAAAAAGACAGCGCGTGTTAACTCATTTAGCTAGATTAAATGTTGATATTGCTTTAATTCAAGAAACTCATCTATCGGATGTTGAAGAGGCTAAATTAAAAAGAAGCTGGGTGGGAAATGTTTTTTCTTCCCTAGCTTTAGGGAAAAGGAATGGAGTCTCTATTGTATGCCATAAAAAATATCAGTTTTCAGTTGTTCATCAGGAAAACGACCTAGAAGGTCACTGGGTAATTGTTAAATTACTTATAGATCAAATACCCTTAGTACTCTTTAATGTTTATGCGCCTGTTAATATTGATAATACGTTTTGGACCCAGAAATCTGATAAACTTCTTATGTTTGATGATGATTATGTTATTTTTGGAGGTGATTGTAATCAGGTTCTCAACCCTATATTAGATAGACATTCCTCTGTTAAATGTTCCAACACCAAGATGCACTCACAATTTACTTCTGCCATACGTCGTTAAGCACTAATTGTCATCTGGAGGCTTTGTAATCCAGATGTCCGGGAATATAGTTTCTATTCTCCCCCTCACCATTCACAATCCTGAATAGATTATCTCTTCCTTAGTAAACCTTTATCTCAGCACATCTCTCATGCCGATATTGGTTCTATTCTAATATCGGATCATGCTCCAGTTTTTGTGGATTTTTATATGATACCTTATTCCCCCCCATGCTGGTAGGTGGCGATTTAACAACACATTATTAACGGATCCTAATTTTACAAGCCAATTCACCTTCTTTGCTTCTGAATTTTTCTCTTTTAACTCCACCCCAGATTCTTCTCCAGTAATGATTTGGGATTCTTTTAAAGTTGCGGCCAGAGGCTTTATCATAAACTTTGTTTCACCAAAAATAAAAAGGTTCTTTGAAGCTAAAAATCAGTTACTAGCTAAGATCAAGCAACTTGAATACTGCTATTATCACTTCAACTCTGAATCTTCGTTAAAGAATCTTATCGAGGCAAAATTCTCTTTTAATAAAATTATCTACTGAAGCTGCTTCCTCTGATCTCTTAAAAAGTAGTGCCCGTTACTATGGAGGACAGAATAAAATGGGGAAATTACTTGCAAACTATTTAAAGATCCGGCGCGAGCGGACTAAAATAGAATCAATACGTAACAATGTAGGTGATTCGCTATTTAAAGATAATGATATTTTGAATGAATTGGTTTCATTTTACAAAAAACTTTATACGCCAGAGCAACAACCAACTTCAGATGCACTTTCTTCTTTCTTTCAATCGATTCATTCTCCACCCCCTTATGATACCGACTTTGCCTCTTTAGAATCCGACATCACTCTCTCTGAAGTCACACATGCAGTTTCGGTGCTGAAGAGAGGAAAGGCTCCTGGTCAGGATGGATTTACTATTGAATTTTATGCCCACTTCGCGTCTCTGTTACTCCCCCCAACTCTTACTACTTTATAATGCTTTTGTAAAGGACGGCTCCTCATCAGGAACTTTTCAGGAAGCCATGATTTGTTTAATTCCTAAAGAAAACAAAGACCCCTTTGTGGTGATGTGATCATGTCAGAGGCCGGTGAACATTCCGTGATGTCATCTGGAATATTGTGTTCAACATTCTCTGAAGGCTCAGAGTGGCAGTTGCTATCTGTGCCTTGGCTGTACTAGGGACAGCTCTCTTTACTCTCCAATAAAACCTCAGCTGAAATCCATACAGCGTTGTTCTTCTTCATTTCACTGGCGACAGAAGACAGGATGTGACTCACTCTGCCCTGCTTGATCAATAATGGACCTTCATTTCACCCATTGTTTTGGACAAGAAGAGGTCTGGGTACTTGAGGATGTGTGTCGATTTGAGGAACCTTAATGAAGCCATTTGGGTTGACGGTTTTCCTCTGCCGCGCATTGAAGATCTCATTGCCGAAGTGGGCTCCTCCTCATGGTATACCAAACTCGATCTTAAGGCTGCTTACCATCAGGTCGAACTACATCCTCAGTCCCGACATCTCACAGCTTTCGTCACTCCAGATGGTGTGTTTCAATTTTGTCGCCTCCCCTTTGGTCTTGCTTCGGCTGCCGTCGTATTTCAAAGATTGATAACTGAAATGTTCCGTCAAAATACCCATGTTGATGTTTTTCAAGACGACATTCTTATTTGTACCCAAAGTGAAGAAGCTGAGCACGATTCTGTTCTTGATCAAGTATTCAATGTTCTAGCAAACAGAGGAGTCACTTTACAAAAAAACAAGTTTACCTTTAATGTCAAGGAAATTGAGTATCTAGGCCATGTCATCTCCGAACAAGGTATCAAACCCAGACCAGGTCTTATAAAGAGCATAGTTGATGCACCTCCTCCTCAAAACAAAGAACGACTAATGTCTTTCACTGGACTCTACTAAAGAAAGGATCAACCTATATATGGTCTGTAGAATGCCAAAAAGGATTCCAATCCATCAAAAATCACATAGTGCAGGCTCCTGCTTTGCAAGCATTTGTTGAAGGAAAGCAAACCATTATCACTGTGGACGCATCAGAGTATGGTTTGGGAGCTGTTCTTTCACAACACACTAATGGAAAAGAAGATACTGTTGGATTCGCATCCAGGACTCTTCGTCCTGTTGAACGGAAATATTCCGTATTTGAAAAAGAATTTCTGGCCTGTGAATGGAGCATTGAAAAATTCAAACAATATGTGTGGGGCAGATCTTTCATTCTCAAAACCGACCATCGTCCCTTGGTCAACATCCTCTCAGGTAAAAACATCAAGCGCACTACGGCTCGTCTAGCACGTTTATCTACGAAACTCTTGAAATACACCTTCACTGTAGAATATATTCCTGGAGAAAGAACTGCAGAGCAGATTGCCTATCAAGGCTTCCCATCCCTGATACAGATGAGCAAGACTGGGAAACTGAGGTCGAAGAATGCTTCATTGCAGTTATTAATCAAGACAACTTATCTTTTGCAGAACATGACTGGATTACGCAAATTGATAAGGATCCCATTCTCAAGGAGGTTGCATCTTTGATTATGAAAGGCTGGCCAAGGGAGAGGTGTCTTTCACATGATCTTCAGATGTTCTGGAAAGTTAATGACGAGCTTTCAGTGGAAGATGGAAAAGTAGTCAGAGGCGATAAGCTCATTCCTCCTTGTTATCGAGAGAAGATCATTCTTGCTGCACATTCGGGTCATCTTGGAGCAACTATTACAAAGAGGAAAGTCAGGAATGACTTTTGGTGGCCCAGAATGGATATGCAAATTGATGACTTGGTGAGGCAATGTTTACACTGTAACGCCAGCGACAAAGTCTTAGTTTAAAGGTACAGTTGAATCTCCCGTACCTCCTCCTGGCAGAGCTTGGCAAAAACTTGGTATGGATTTTCTCTGACCTTTTCATATCCTTCCTTCTAGCTCCAAATACTTTAGTCCTCATTGACCATTTGTCCAGGTGGGTGGAGGTTGAACCCATTTCTACACCCGATTCAAAAAGTGTCGTTAGCTGTTTGGACGCCATTTTTCATAGAGAAGGTTATCCTGAGGAAATCCTCACTGACAACGGTAATGGAAAAACTGAGAGGTTTAACAGGGTAGTGGTGCAAGCAGCATTCAGATCTAAGTCCTGTGTTTTCCAAGCTGTGAAAGATATTTTATGGTCCTATCGCACTTCACCTCATGTAGCTACCACTTTTTCCCCATTTGAACTTATGAGGGGCAGAAAAGCGTCTTCTCAAGTGTATCCCTTTTGAATGGTTACATCATTTCATCTTGGCCGCGACATGAGGTGTAAGTGGGAATCTGCAAGGAAAACTTCAAATGAAGTTTGTTCCAAATCATACCAATTCTCCACCACAAAAGGAACTCACAGACTCTGTGTTGGAGACTGGGTCAAGGTCAAGAATCCAGTCTCATTAAGAAAAGCTTTTTCAAAATTTCTTGATTCGCAGCAAATTGTAGAAATGCGAAAAAATGCTGTTGAGTTGTCTTAACAGCTTAATGCCGGGGGTAGGGGGGCCTGAAGCCCTTTGAGTCCCATGGGCGTTGCGCGCCAGCCACAATGAGGTTGCATGAATAAAAGAGAATAATGTGAAACCCCAGAATCTCAGCTGTTGTGTCCTCAAAAGTAAATTGCAACATTGGAATGTTGGGAGCCTGACTGAAGGCTATGGAGGGAGAGTAGACCAAAAATGGCTGGAGTAGGTCACCTGCTCAGACTTCCCAATACTTGTCCTTCTGTTTTTCACTTTTTAGGTTGAGCCTGGGCAGAACGCATGGGCTGCTCTGCGAGGCATGCAGTATTGAGTTAGGAATGTGAAGCTCCGCCCACTCTCCGCCCATATTTGTAAGTGGCTTGTGTGAATGCTGCCTTCCGATTCCTTCCTTGCCTTGTTAGTCCCTCCTTAGTACCGCCTTGTCTTCTTTTGAAATCTTTATAACACAAGAAATCCTCGGGTCTAAACTTACACACAAGAATGCATCAAAACCATTATGCATCAGAAGATTTAAAGGATTGGTATCTCACAATATGTCCCATCTAGACAGGGGACAATCCCTTTCAGGACGAAAACCCTCACCCACTATAGGTGGCATGCTTCATCATATGGGTTTCTCCTCCCAGTGGGAAACCAAGTCCCGCTAAGGGCTACAACTACTTCACTGTGAGGTAGGAGCTCTGGGATGTTTTCAAGATGGTAAAAAACCTATACTAGGATGCTAAAATCCCATATGTGAATAGTAGGTGTGGTGAGAGTGCAGCACAAAAGGGGCGTGATTGAGTGCAATAGCAGTGGTGAGGTTAAAAGACATTGTTTCAACCTTAAATGATCAATCAATGTATCTAGGCTTTCTTCAGGACCAAGATCAAAAAGGTTGCTGCTACTGGTGCAAGAAAAAAACGTGAGAAGGAAAGAAAGCTATACAGAACCAGTAATCCTAAAAGTTACTGATGGTTATTACTGGAACTCTCTGTAAGGGTGAGACAAAAGACAAACAATGCAACAAGTCAAGTAACAATCCTTCAGTTCTGATGTGTTGCAAGTAACGCTAGAGTGATAAAACTTTATCCGCATTAGCAAGTGCTCATACATTCGTTAGACAAAAAGAATACACTAACCCTCAACTTTAGGATAAGTAGCCACACCTCTACCTGGCGACAGCTCAGGGAAAGGGGCCCTGCTCTGTAAGGAATAAGATCTAGTGTCACACTTTACACAAACAAATCTGGGCACTGATCATCGAGGGCTGATGTGTGTGTGAAAAACGACCGTGCGGGATCACAAGTGTAGAGTGCCTATAGGCTTGAGCAGATAATTCTCTCGCAAAAAAATACAATAAAAAACAGATGGCTAGTATGTCATTGTTCAAGCACACAAGGCTGTGAATTTGGCCAAAGCAATCTTCCATTCTGATGATCAAGTCTAGTATGAACATACCGCCCACAAGAATGGCATTTTTTAAGTCAGAAAGTAAGGTCACATCCATGATATAGGAAAGGCCCCTGTAAAGGGAGTTGTTACAATGTGGCCAAAGGATCTACCGCGTGGCGGTCTCGAAATCAGTCAGAGGACTGTTATACTCCCCGGTTCAGGAAATGCCAGAGTCTAATAGCATCAATATATGTTCTTGAACGACCAAGTGTCATGGCGTTAGTATCGGTGCTCAACACGAGTCCGCAATAATTAATTGGCATCACTAGGTGACGCGTCTCTTTGGGCAGAGCCCATTATGACAAGAGGCGGCTAAGTGACAGCATCGGTTAGGCATCTATAACATGTTACTATCCCAGGTTAAATCTTAAATTAACAGTAATATAAAGCAGAGTCTTAAGATCCCATTCCAATTCGAAATAAGAAAAAGAGGGAAAAGCCAACCTTACTTCATTGTTGGCCACCTCAATAGACCCACCTTCACATACAACCTATAGAGTTTAAAAATGAGCCTCCCTATAACAAGACTATCTCTCAAAAAATACTGCCATGCATTCCCACTTGCCTCTGCGTCGGTACCACGTCGTGGTACACGAGCTGCGACCGGAGTTACCGACCGGAGGGAAGGCAAGCCATTTAAGTAGTCGCAGGGGGGAGTCTCTATTGCGCTACCCTATCAGGGCCCGAAAGGTGACTGCTCACAGTGCCCGAGTGCTGCAAGCAAAGCAAATGCTGCGCATGTGCGAATAACGTCCCACGCATGTGTTGAAACAATTAGCTATCCCAATCCGGAAATGGATTTTGCGCATATGTGAGAGACGTGCTGCGCATGTGTATAAGATAGACAGCTACCCCAAGTTTATCCCCGGATTTGAAACGGATAACTTTATTGCATGAGTTCTTTAGAAGCAATGTGCCAGACTACGTGAGATTATCAGCAAGGTCAGCTGTACGTGTTTCAAAGAATCAGCATATTGAAGAGTGTAAACGGTGATAATACACAGTGTACAAAGAGTAGTATTATTAGGAGTCAGGATGTTAAGGGCGGACATAGTATTCTTTGAATATTATGTTAGCGATAGCAATAGTAGCAAACACTGGATGGCCCACTATACCCTTGTATACTAGCAAAGTCACTAAGTTCAATGATCCAATCCAAGTGGTGTAAGTAAAACCAGCTGGAAACCTCCCATGGTGACTGGCCCTTTTACTTCTGTTGCGACAGGGTATGTTTGAATTGGTCTGTAAGCACGATTTCCTTCAATGGGTTTTGCCCTGCTGCAGGCACAACGTGCTTTCCTTCCATGTAGCACACCATGCGGGCTTTCAATTTTAAAGCTGCCTTCAAGATTCGAGAAGCCCCCGCCATGAGCCATGCCAGTGACCTGAAAAGCCCCAGGGGTACTTATTATGTACATCCGGTGTCTGCATAACAGCTGGGCAGGTAATACTGCCACATACACCATACTGCACAGGCATGATTTACACACACAATATTTACCAGATGTAAATCTGCAGTGTCCCCGTATCAAGTTGAACACCTTCGGCCAGTACAGTTTTTTTCTTTTTAAACTCTTAACACTTTGCATTCTGGAACTTGTAGTTCCGCATTCTCAAAGCAAAACCAAAGGAAATGATGGACGGAGTGTTGAACATTGCAAGCACTCACCCCCAGTCAACTGATCTGGGTTTAATCCACCACCGTTTTTAGCCCACTCTGCCACCCCAGTTCAGACATGGCCATATGCAAATCAGTCTGACCCTGTGCCTCATGGGAACAGTCCAGCCCGAACTGCCAAGCCATGTCTTCCCTGGACCGGAAACAAGCTTCCTAGGACCGGTTTCTGGCATTTCAGCCGTCTTCAGCCAGGCTTGCTTGAATCCAGTGGCAAAGTGAGCAAGGGAGTCACGTCTGAGCATACCCTGCCAACTTATGGCGAACAAAGCAAAACCAAAGGAAATGATGGACGGAGTGTTGAACATTGCAAGCACTCACCCCCAGTCAACTGATCTGGGTTTAATCCACCACCGTTCTTTAGCCCACTCTGCCACCCCAGTTCAGACATGGCCATATGCAAATCAGTCTGACCCTGTGCCTCATGGGAACAGTCCAGCCCGAACTCCAAAGCCATCATGATCATAGACTCTATGCCCCAAAAAGCAGAATGTTGTTGGCCACCATATTGATCGCTGTCTTGATAAAAGGGGACACGGGGCTACTTACCGATATGCTTTTATACAACTACCTGTGACGACACAAACATATTGTTTACTAATGCTTGAATAATATGTCTTAATATCATCTACCTTAGTGGTACTCGTTTTTTATGAATCTCTCTCAAGGGTGGAAGACTGAATTCCTGAGATTTGAACCTGTGACCTGCGTTGTGGATCACTGGGGCCGTCTCTTTAACACACTGAGCAACTGGTTGAGGAATAGTCTCGCTGGAGAGATGCAGTGTCCTCAACGAACGGTTTGAAAATTAGAAGTTTTGTTATGACTTGTGTACGTGTGTCCCACTGAGGACACCGTTTTGGTAAATGCATTCTGTTGTCCCTGCGCGGACACCATACCATCGGTGAGGTCACCAGCTGTGAACTGTCACAGATGACAATTGACAGCTGATCGCTGAACTGACTGGATGTACATACGCTCTGATCCATGTAGGAGCTGGTGTTGGCGTATTTAATTAAAGAACTCACTTCAACCCGTTATCTGTGTACGGGAGTTCTTCACAAAGTGGCGACGAGGATGGGATACGAACCCACGCGTGCAAAGCACAATGGATTAGCAGCAAGTGGGCCTCGCTTTTTTTTTTCCCGTGAACGATGTGATCTTCTTTCTTCTCTCTTTTTTTTTTTAATATTCCAAACAGCTGCTTGTACTTGAACTATTTCCTTGAGGTTCGTGGGTCCTTGTGTTGGCGCTCGTCGCCACTTTGTGAACGTGAGACTTGGAGAGAACGGTCAGGGAATGCACCCTCTGCATGGATTCTGACAAAACACAGGTGACATTCAGACCTCCTCTACACCCAATTCCCTGCCCATCCATGCCAGGGGAGAGTATAGGTATCGACATAATGGGAGCTATATCAGATGGCCTGGAACAATGGTATGTAATAGTCATCTTTGATCACTTCACCAAGTGGCCAGAAGTAAAAATTATCAACAAACCTGATGCATTGAACGTAGTCAAGTTCATGGATGATACATTTACACGGGAAGGTCTCCCCAAACAGATAGTAAGTGACAACGTGGCACAATTCACGTCCGAGACATTCAAGGATTACATACTTAAGCACACAATTGAGCATAAAACAACATCTGTATATGATCCTGCAGGAAACGGTGCCGTAGAAAGATTCAACAGAGTCATAAAAGGTATAATCAACTGGCTAACAGCAACAACCTCAACTGGAAACAAGAAATACTCAAGACTGTGTGGGCTTACAGGATAACACCGTGCGGAACAACAGGACACAGTCTGTTTGAACTTATGCGGGGAAGGACACCTCTCTCAAAGGACAATGTGGGTTGGGTTAAGGCAGCTAGGCGAGTACACTGGTCTTACCAACTGGTCAGAGAAAGACTCATGCATGCTCAGTTCTGGGGCAAGATGATTTATGACAACAAGCACGGGTGCAATCGTGTGGAACTCAAGGCAGGAGACATCGTCAAGGTAAAAAAAAAGTGGTCACATAGGGAAGGGTCAGGACAGATACACCACTCCTCTGTCCGTACGTGAAGTGTATTGCAATTCCACACTCTTGAGCGACGGTAGAGTATGACACTTCTCTGCCCTCTCTGCTTACAGACATCCCGTGAAGAACCCCAAAGCTACCATGCCCACTGAGTTGACGAGAGAGTCTCCTGAAGCACCTAAAAGCAACACAGCACAACCATTTTTGGTAAATGCTTTCTGTTGTCCCTGCGCAGACACCATACCATTGGTGAGGTCACCAGCTGTGAACTGTCACAGATGACAGTTGATCGCCAAACTGACTGGATGTACATACGCTCCCATCCATGTAGGAGCTAGTGTTGGCGTATTTAATTAAAGAACTCACTTCAACCAGTTATCTGTGTACAGGAGTTCTTCACAGTTTTGTCCTCGACATTTCAGGCAAAGGCGCTGCATCCCCTTAGTGTGTCAGACTTGGAAAACGAAAGGCAGAAGCAAAGTAAATCTGCTTTTTCAGGAAAGAGGCGAAAACGAACCTAGAGCTTTAACTGGCCCACTCTGTAAAGTGGTGCTAATGTGTTTGCGCATGAGTGAAACTATTCTGGTCAATTTGCGGCCACTATTGGGCTTTATTTAGTTATTTTCCCATATTTAGAGCTGTTTTTTCCCATTTATTTACCGCTTCCATCTTGAGGCTGCAGTTTGGAACAAAATGGAAGAGAAAGACAGTTTAACAAAAGGGTTTCTTTCTTTTTTGAATCCATTTCACAGTGGAAAGAATGAAGGGGAGGAAAGAAAAGGTAAGAACCGCTTGCTGAAGTCACGGTTTTCCTTCAGCAAGCTTGAACGAGGGAGGACATGGGGCTCCAAAGACCACCTCACCTGCCCCTCACACTTCACCCAAGCTGGCAGGACAGGACGCAGTGACAAGCGCAGTGCGGACACAACTCCCCCCACCAACAGCTCTCCGCCCACCTGCCAAAAAGCATCTGCATTGCAATAGGTCTTGCATTTGCGATAGTCTTAGCTATTTGCATTGTAAATGACAATGCCTTTTATTTATGCTTTAGAAACCACCACGTAAATAAAAAGCATTGTCATTTACAATGCCAATAGCTCAAACTCTTGCAAATGCAAGACCTATTGCATTGTAAATGCTTGTTGATTTAGAGCATTCTACCTTTAGTGAGTGGAATGCACTAATAGCATTAAATCAGTATGTACTGGCCATTAAAAGCCTGTTTCATTGTTACAGTCTCTGGTCTGTGGCTTGGCTAGAGGGCCTTTAAAACGGCCATTGGCACCAGGCTATAATGCTATATTTTTACACGTCAAAGCATACAGAAAAGAGCTTACACCACATACTGCTGTACCCATAATTAACTTCATACTCTGTTTTCCAAAATTCTTTCCTAAAAAACGAACAGGATCTGAAATATCATGCCTTGGTTTTAAACTATAAACATTTTTTATTAAGAAAATCAAGAGGTATTCCAATATTTTGGTCAGTTAAAGTTAAAACTTGGCATCACTTGAAAAGTTATTCACATTTGCAGATGCGAAATATTCGTGTATTTAACATATCTGGCTGCAATCACCTTTAACTTCCAGAATAACTTTGTAACAGCATAAGGAGATTAGTACGTTGACAGATGCATCAGACACAATAAAGACAAATTAAAAACTAATATCCACACTTAAATCATCTGTATGAATGTGAAATATTTTCTGTAAATGCTCGGATGTGGCATGCCTTCATACAAGAAATTAGCTCGCTTAAATAACAAATAATGCCTCCTTTAAAAGTATATTTTAACAGGTGTATCTTTAGTAAAAATAGGTTATACAAAGTACATTAACCAGTAGAGTTACAACTGAATAAATAATGCATTTATCCAAGGGGTTGGAAGCTTCAGAAATAAGAAAAATGACACGCAAGGGGAAATAAATGTTTTACAATTTTTATGTCTGCTTAAAAACACTACTTGCCATGTCACTGTGGAACCATAAAATATTTATCATGAAAATATAGGTTTAGGAACCTTGCATATCTTCCATTGAAAGATGTCACACACTTTAACAGTTAAATGCCAGCGGACATAAAGGCACAACTATTCAACTTTTCAACATACATATTTTTAAACAATAAATTGTAATTAATGGTCTTTATTTTGCCCCACAATTCCTCCTCCTAGTTTTCTTTACATGTTTCGTTCCAATGCACACTATCCCAATTTATTTTTACGTTCTGATTATTTTTATCACTTTTTTCATCTTAATATCCTCATTCATTTAATTGAGTTTCATCATTTTATCTATTTGGTGAATTTTAATGTACTATCACTTTATGAAAAATAATGATTAAAACTCTTTTCTCACATTCCGAGAATCGTATCCTTCAGCAACTGGAATTACGATATATAATGAATACCACATTATTAAGCACACGCTTCAAGTACTATTAAGACCTCCTTCTTATCATGCTTATTTCAGCAACACAAAGAAATGTACTTCAATCTTCAGATTGAAACAAAAATCTGGCGTGAAATAAGTAGTCTGCAGTTCTCCTGTTACACAAATGTTTCATACTGATTCAGGAACCTCTACAACTTCATTTGGCTTCCTGAGCCATGTACATCAGTGATGTGTGGCAATTTCTTACTACAGCGGAGGATGTTAACATGCCTACGGTTATGAAGGGATGTTGGCTCTATGGTTTTTCGATGGGAAACACCATTACAAATGTAATCTAGATGATAATAACTCTTTTGGAGACCAATTCAGACTAGGTTTTTAAAAGTGCGATATGCTAAAGTTCCAACAGAAATGTAAAACTAACAAAAATAAAGAAACTAGCATTGGCCAAGCCAATTTCACTGGCTTGCATTTTTAGTTATTAACCAAAGGTATTTGTTTTGCAAAAGACACCCGGTGCTCCTTAGCAGGGGAGCCAGATCTCATCAGAGCCATTCAGATTAACAAGTCTTTGGCATCTATAGCAATGTATTTGTTTTACCCTTAAGTGAATCATTTCTCTTACAGTGAAAACAAATAAACAAAATATTTTTTGCATGCAATGCATGTACGAGATAAAGAAATGGATGTGAAAAGCTGTGTGATTGAGTGCACTTTTCAGATGTTAATAGTTAGCCATGCTTTCCAATTGATCCACCACCTAGAAGGGGGCAATAATACAACAAACAGCCAGTAGCATGGGGTGAGATACATATTACTTTGGGCTGATCCAAGACTGATGCTGTGTTAAAACAATGGCGGTAGGGTGCTAACACAAATACGCTGACTAAAATCCCACTTTTTCTATATTGTAAACAACGGGTATCACAAGTAACTCCGCTGTCAAGCCAGACCTTCTAGGGGAAAGAAAGTAGGGAAATCCAAAATGAGGTAAGAGAACCTTTTCATTGCCATGTGAGTACAGAGAATATTAGCCATTTCTACAACTAAATAATAATTTTGGGGTGGAAATAGCCGCATGACGAAATCTAGTCTAGATTTAATCTTTGTTTCAATGGTGAGGGCGATTTGTTTCATATCAACATTTTCATATAGTTAGTTTTCATTTTGGTACGTCTTTAGTTTACTAGTAAAGCAAATAATGCTCCTTTTTATGCATGGTCCCTTTTCATCACTTGCTAAACCAAGGGTCTCCAACCTTTTCTGTAGTGAGAGCTACTTCTGATCAGTGAAAATCATTGTGAGCTATTGAAGGTTAATCAACTTGCGCATTATGAATAGACACCGTCACACCCAGCACCATTGACTTTAAGCCTAATGTCCATAGAACCAGATACTATGGTTTGAACAAACTACTTTGATTAGAGGCACTATGTAGGACTGCCATGTGTGTCAGGGAGAGTGTGGTCTTTGGAGATGTATGAACATGTGTGCTTATGAATGGGGTAAATGAATATGGGTGACTGAGAGACTATGTTGTATGTATTTGTGGCACTGGAATGCCTTTCATCGTATGTGGCACTGTTACATGTATTATTCAAATATATAACTATTTTGTTAAAATGAGAGAAATTTAAAGTACAGAAAACGTACTGCAAAAAATGCACATGATATGGAACATTTTTCTACATTTTAAATGTCTCCCTCTTAAAATAATGGGTGTATTTTCAGTTATAAATATGGCACTGTCTCTACCAGCCACTGGGAGTAAGGTGCCTGCTGTGTGTAAAGGCAACACTTTGAAATGGGAGAAAATTAAAAACATTAAGAGGCTTAATTGAGAGTGGGAAAAACATTATGACAATGTTTCATAGAAATATTTTTCTTCACGCTAAATCTTTCCCATTTAAAAAGAAGGTGAATGTATTTTTCAGTTAAAGATAAGAAACAGTTTGAACTAATACAAAGAACAAAAACCAGGTATCACATAGCAGATAAGAGGAGGTTCACATATGGTAATTCTGATCCAGGACTTTCCACATCAGACCTTGGCTCACCAAATTTATCACATGTATTACATTTCTCTTATTTTCGCCCTGTTAATTGGTTTTGGAAATGTTCAATAAAGTTTTTCTGAACTACCAAAAAAAATGTATGGAACAGTGTCTACTGGGAGCAAGAGCCTGCTGTTTGTAAATGGGACACTTAGAAATGGGAAAAAACTAACATGAAGTGTTAACTTAATCATTAATGTAACTGTTCATTTTAATGTTCTACTATTTAAAAGCATTCAGAAACATTTTGTTCTCACACTCCAATACTGAGTGGACATGGACTTAATTAAGAGTTAAATACCTCAGTGCTTCAGCCTCTGTGCCCTGGATCATAAATCTAACTCCAGCACTGCTCATTTTCAGGCCCTGGTGTCTGGGGCCTGAAGATAATAATGTAAAATAAACACAGTCTTCCCTTAACTTTAATAGAAAAATGGGACCCTGTGCTTTTTTAAAAATGAACATACGGCTGTGAGCTACTCTGAAGGTATCAATGAGGTACTGGTAGCTCATGATGGACTGGTTGGAGACAACTAAACAAATAAATCTTCTAAAGCATTTTGATCCACTTTGTTTCAGCACTACTATAACAGAAGGCAGACAATTCTTTAGAACCTGGGGCAGAATTTTGATGAACTATTACACAAGGGCACTTTCCATGGCACATAATTCAGCAGATTTTCGACAAACGCCCAGTGACCTTGGCAGCCCACATCTTTATTGAGAATGTAATCCCGACTAGACCAACAACTCATCACTTTGTTGATGCCAATTTGTATTTGGATCAAAGCAGCAAATATTCTTGAAAGCCAACAGCGGTCAGGGTCCATCAAAAGAGACAACAAACTGTCTTGACAAGAATTTAATTCTATTAAGGACAAGGAGGCGAGGATTATCCTTTCTCATTTCTTTATTAGAAATGCTCAGCAGCCAATTAGAAAACAGTAGGTAGAGAAAAAACTACAGTACCCATGAACACCAGGGTATCACGTGACCAACCATAGAGATCATAATATAAAAGGTCATGTGGAAAGTATCATATCCTTTTTCTTTGGTGAGGAAACAGTTCAAGTTAAAACAGGAAGTCCAAGAAAACGTTGAACATCAGTGGTAGAAAACCCTCAGAAACAGCAGAAGTCCACTTCGAACACAGGACTCGGAAGCAGTAGATTATTGGAAACAGAGGGGCTTCGAAAACCGGATTAACCAGAAGGAACAGCAACACCGTTACTTCGGATCAGAACCTGAAAAGAGACATACAGCCGTAATACACACCCAGTATATAGAATGAAGTCATAAATAGGGGGAGGGGGGGGGGGGGGGTAGAGAAAATAGTGCATTGCATTAAACAGTAGTCATATGCATAAAACAACAATATAAATGCATAACATGTGCAAAACAATAATCACGGGTGGGATAATCCTCGCCTCCTTGTCCTTAATAGAATTAAAAATTCTTGTCACGTATGTTCGCAAATTTTGAATTCTATGTCAGGACAGGAGGCTCCGATTATGCTTGTTCAAAGCTGATCCACCACCACAGAAGCAATATGATCAATTGGTTTGTAATAGAAAGTTTTAAACACTGAATCAGAAGACCAATCTGCGGTCTTCATGATGTCAAATAAAGTAACACCCATGGAAAATGCCTTAGAAGCCATAGCCCCACGTGCCGAATGAGCACCAAAAATTGAAACATCAATACCAGCTTCAGACATGAGCCATCTGACCCAGCGAGCTAAAGTAGCTGGGGTAACAGGGCGAAAAGGCTTCTGCAAAGCAATCAACAGTTGACCATGCATATCTGAACGTAAAGGGGCAGTACATACCTCATAATCCTTGACACATTGAACAACGCAAAGGTTGGGATGATTGGGAAAAGAAGGATAGGTAATCTCGGAAGTATGAGTCTTGGTACGTTTGGAAAGTCGAAATGTGACACCCTCAGGTGTAAAACTGCGACCTGCCAAGTCCAAAGCACGAACATCAGACACCCGTTTGCAAGAAACAAGGCATAGCAACATGGTCAGCTCGGCTGACAGTTGCTTACGGGAAAGTAAAGAATTGAAAGGCCAGGCTTCCAAAAACTTCAAAACAATGGAAACATCCCATAAAGACACGTACTTAGGACTAGGAGGTTTCGCCAGGCGAATACCCTTAAGCAATTTGGCAATCAGAGGATACTCACCCGCAGGTTTACCATCAATTGGAATGTGGGCCGCCGACATGGCAGAACGAAAGTTGTTGACAGTGCGGTAAGCCAAACCGGAGGAAGCAAGAGAGGCAAGAAAATTAATGATCAAAGAGATATCCGCTGAAGAGGGATCATCCTCCCGTTGAACACACCAGTCACACCATCGCTTCCATGACCCTCTGTATCGTTTATGAGTATTGGGAGACCAGGCGTCACTGATAAACTTGGAAGCGTCATATGAAAGGCCTGGGAGCGACCAGCGATCCCCGAAATTCGCCACGCTAGCAGAAGGAGATTGCCTGAAAGAATCAGGGGATGCGGATTGCCGAGAGGATCCAGCAACAGGTTCCACTTCTGGGGAAGAAGGAGAGGCACTGCACAACACATTTCCAGGAGAACCGGGAACCACGCCTGAACCCTCCACAGAGGAGCAATCAGAATTAAGTCTGTCTGAAATAGTTTTGTGCAAGCCAAGACCCTGGGAATCATCATGAACGGGGGAAAGGCATAGCACAGAACCGACGGCCAAGTCTGTAGAAACGCATCCGTGGCCAGGGCCTTCGGATCCGGCCTCCAGCTGAAAAACAGAGGAAGTTGAGTGTTCAGGCGAGAGGCGAACAGGTCTAAGTGGCATTGACCCCAGATCCGGAGGAGAGAGCGGAAAATGCGGGGATGAAGCCGCCAATCGCTGAAGTCCCGAAGGTGGCGTGAATTCCAGGTCGCAATCTGGTTTTGGCGACCGGGGAGATATTCGGCAATAACAGTGATCTTCTGTTGCAGACAAAAGTGCCAAAAAACTTTGGCGATCTCCGCCAATAATCTGGATTTTGTTCCCCCTAACTTGTTGACATACCGGACCGCCGAAATATTGTCCATGCGGAGAAGGATGCAACAATTGGAATGAAGAGGAGAGAAACATCGGATCGCAAATGATCCCGCCAGGAGTTCCAGGCAATTTATATGGAGAGCCAACTCCTGGGAGGACCAACGACCCCCCGTCGAGATGGGACCGCACCGTGCTCCCCAACCCCACAGGCTGGCATCGGACTATCACGAGATCTGGAGATGAACCGAACAGGGCTCGCCCATTCCAAGCATCCATGTGGTCCAACCACCATTGCATCTCCGTCCTTGCTTCCTCTGAAAGAGGAATTAGATCGGAATAGCGAAGGTCTTTCTGGAGATGACGTATCTTCAAACGTTGAAAAGCCCTGTAATGCAGAGGGCCCGGGAAAATCGCCTGAATGGAGGATGCCAACAGACCGACAACTCGTGCTAACGATCTCAGTGACAGTCTGTTTGGAAATAACCGAATTCAACTCCCTCTTGATGTACCGAATCTTTTGATTGGGTAAGAGAAGTTGATATGAAGAGAATTGACCTGGAAGCCCAGAAAATCTATTACCTGCGATGGAATTAAGACCGACTTCTGAGGATTTACCAGAAAACCCAGAGATTGCAAGAGGTCTATAGACCACTCTAGACGAGTCAAGACTTTGAGGGGACAGTCTGCCAAGAGTAGAATGTAGTCTAGGTATATTATTAAGCGGACACCCCGAGCGCGCAAACATTTCACGACGGGCCTCAGAAGTTTCGTGAAGCACCAAGGTGCTGACGAAAGGCCGAACGGGAGAACCATGTACTCGTACCAATTCCCCTGCCAATGGAATTGCAGGAACCGCCGATGAGGCTCGAAGATGGAAATCGACAAGTACGCATCTTTGAGATCTAGGCGAACCATCCAATCCCCCTCGCGAAGAAGATCGCGCAACAGATGAATTTCCTCCATCTTGAAGTGTCTGTACACCACACCTCCGTTGAATTCTTTCAGATTGAGGACTAGGCGAGAACCGCCCCCTTTCTTCTGCACCAGAAAGACCGTGCTGACGAACCCCTGGGGATGGCGAACAGTCTGCCTGATTGCCCCTTTTGCCAGGAGCGAATCTATTTCTGCAGAAATAAACTCTTGGTCTTGAAGAGAGAAATACAGAGGAGAGGGAGGGAGGGTTTGATGTTGGGGCTGATAAAACTCTATGTGGTAACCCTGAACGGTTTGCAGCACCCAAGCATCTTTGGAGATTAAACGCCAATTGTGGAAAAAAAACTCGAATTCGGCCCCCCAGAACAACATTGGAAGCTGGAATCAAGCTCACCTGAAGTGTTGGAATCTTGGTAGCCACCTTGATTTCCGCCGGAACGTCCCTTTCTATATTGTCCTCTCCCTTTGCGAGAGGGATAGAACTGAGAACGGGAGCTGTAGCCGGAATCCTGACCACCGCCTCTGTGGGACTGGAATCCCCTCTGGGAATTTTGGGAGCCACGGCTGAACGAGCGTCCCCGATGTTGTTTGGCCCTGGCAAAAACCGGTCGAAATGCTCGCCGCAGCGAAGCTTGAGCCTTGTCAAGGCCACTGAAAGTTGCCACAAATTTAGTTAGTTCCTTCAAAAAAGAATGTCCGAACAGAAGCCCCTGAGCTAAAGGGCCGGACTCGGAAGAGGAGAGCTCCACCAGCTTAGGATCTAATTTAAGTAGGATAGAACGGCGTCGCTCACTGGAAATTGCACAGTTTGCATTACCCAACTGGCAAATAGCCCTCTGAGCCCATTCAATAAGTTCATTAGGGTTAACAAGGACTGAAGACTCTTTGGCTAAAAATCAAAGGTCTAAAATCTTCATAAGTGGCCCTAGCAAGTCCAGCAATTTGTCTTGGCAGGAGCGCCAGGATCTATCCAGACCCTTCTTGGGGTCTTTTGCATATTTTTTGAGATAGGAAACCATCGTTGGATCGATCTCTGGAGTATCAGCTAAATGGTCGGCGAGATCCGGACTCGGACCGAAGGCGGGCCGACATCCTTCTCAAAGGGTTGCCGGATATGAGCTTGAATATACTCCGCCACACCAGGGGATGGAAGCCATGAGGAAGAATGAGGATGAAAAATATCCGAAGGCTCAAAAGTTAAAACAGGAGGATGTGCAGGAGCATCCACATAATTCTCTTTACGCGACTTCTTGCGAGGCGGAGGAACATCCTGATCAGTGGAAGCTAAGGAATGCGTACCTTCAGTGTCCGTGACATTGCTGGTGGATGCCGAAGCGCCCCCCCCCCCCCCGAGGCCAGTTTGGAAGAGTGCTCAGAGGCTAATGTTTTGGCCAATCTCTTAAAGTCCGATCTATGAGGATTAATAGGAGACTTGGAAGACGTACGTGTGGAAGGCAACCAGGCCTGTTTTTTGTCGTAATGAGTCAAATGACGCTTCAAGGGGTTGATAGCACAAGCAAGTGCCTTAATAACTGAGTGTTGCACACCCTGGGCTAAAGCCTCCACCAAATCATGCTCCGAAAAGCCAGAGGCGTCATCCTCATAATAGTAGTCATCTTCATCCAAATATTCATTCATAGTGACACAAAGTGTTACAGTAATGCCCACAAGATGACAAAGTTCTATAAGGCCAAAGGCACAATGCAGGGGGAGTGAAAAAAAACCTCAGCAAGCCAACAGAACAGGAGAAAACCTGTACACTCTGTTAATAATTAATTAAATGTGGAGGGAGGGCTTGCTGAAAAAATAAAAAGAACACTCTAGGCAGAGCCTATGCGTAGTTATACAGCCCAATGCAATTTCCTAAGCAAAGGGCGTCAAATGGGGCTGAAAACGTGAGGCTGTGGGCAGTTGTTGTGTTGAAACAACCTTCATCATGAAAATCTCCGTGAAACACGGAAGAAATGCATTATAATGGCCGCCGCGCATGCGCGGTAACGGCCGCCTCCGTAAACATAAAAAGGAGGTCGCGCACAGCGCGAGTCCTCCAGCCCCTTTCCCCCGCTCCACCATAAATTTTAAAACGCGGGCGCGAAGCGCCCGGACACCGGGGGGTGAGCCACACACGCCCCCACTACAGTTCGCCGTGAACCGAATAAGCCGCTGACAGAGCGCGCAGCACGAGCGCTACAAACACAGGGAACAATAGCGCATTGCCAAGCATTAATGAATTAATATAAACCTTGAACCGTACAAGCCGCTGACAGCGCGCGGCGCGAGCGCCATTAACACAGTGAACAATAGCACATTTGCCAAGCCATAAGTAAAGAATATAAAATAAAGCACTTAACTGGCTGCGGAGCAGCAAAGAAAGAGGATAGGATACTTTCCACATGACCTTTTATATTATGGTCTCTATGGTTGGTCACGTGATACCCTGGTGTTCATGGGTACTGTAGTTTTTTCTCTACCTACTGTTTTCTAATTGGCTGCTGAGCATTTCTAATAAAGAAATGAGAAAGCATAATCGGAGCCTCCTGTCCTGACATAGAATTTGTAGATCCTGAAATTGAAGGCATACGCATTATGGTTGACAACACAGATGGTGTAGACATGGCAACAGACAGCATACCATTTTCTGGGACAACCTTTGGTCAGCTTCCAATTTGTCTCTCAGTCAATCCATAGTATATTTCCTTATTCACAAGAATTAGCTAGCTTCAAAGTAGCATGACATTTTGATATCTATGTAAGTATGTTAACTCTTCCATTGAAACTCGGAATAAAAGCAGTTTGCTTGTATAGCAACAGCCAGACTACCAAGCTTAATGTCCCCCACACCAAAAACACACTTCAAAATGGTTACAGCACAATGGGCTGAGTGTACGTCTTTATTCCTGGTAGCTAAGAGTTTGAATTTCCTGCAAAGAGAAAATAAATGTTAACTTTTACTCCTTTAATGCATAAATAATCTCCGCACAAGGCACTCAGGTCTGTGAAACATCCTATCCTTTCAGTTGCCCATGATCACTCACCAAATATCTACTGGCACGCCACCAAACCACGCGCAGAAAATTCAATGGAGGCGTCACTGCACATCCAGAGATTCTAAGCCCTGCAACACTCTGACAGAATACTTAATAATGGTGCAAGGTTTGCCAAACTCTTAAAAAGAGAAATGAAGAACAGTACAGCAACTTTCAATTTAGATTCAACTGGAAGGCAGAAGCTCTCATAATGCTTTATAGGTATCGTAAAGCGTGTGCTGAAGGATTTGCATTGAGCCCACCACCAGTGAGGCTTTGCCTTAGTACAATATACCCGAGGTGGGCTGACCAATTTCAATATTGATAACCTCCTTGTCCCACTTTCCCTTCATAAGAACTCTGAGGCAAGTTTCAAAAACCCTAATAAAGGTGTAAAAACACACACATCCAACTCAGTGCTTGGCTATACTTTCCAGTTTGTACTGGAATGTAGTAGCAACAGATGTGATGCCCTGTCAGGGATATAGGTTTATGCTGAAAAAAGCATCACTTACCTCTAAAGATGAATGAGGGAAGTAAGTTTGGTACACAGAAGCATTACTGAACTCATCATTATTTGTGGCAACCTGTAAGTTTCTTTTGTGTACACACAATTTAAAACAGTGTTGCTCTTGAAAAATAAAATAGTTTGATTAATATCAAGAGTCAAAACCTCGAGGATTTTCACACAAATGGCTCCTGCGTAGACATACTCATTTCCTAGCAGTCCCTTTTTAGGAGAAACAGTTTTGATATCAGAAAATAGATTGGCCATTTTGTTTGTGTTGCTGCAAGTTTAATTTTCTAAAAAACCTATTTGGCGTTAGGTTTTCAAGGGAGAGTGGCACCTTCTTTATCTTTCAAACTTCACAGTTCGGACATGAACAGACTCTCGCCACCCGACAGTGAGAGAGACTTTCAGTGTCAAACTTACTTTGCACATCCTCCTCATCAATTTGGTAGAAGTATCTTTGCGAAAGAGACTAGTGACAAAATGTTTAGCTGTCCCCAGGAACAAGCATCGTGCTCAACAGGAATAAACATTTATGGGTAAAATTTAAATTACTATGTTGATCTAACCTCAAAGATATGATACACTAAGAAAGCATCTGAAATAGGGCAATATGCCTCTGGGATGTGAGTGCCAAAATGTACACTGTCAAGAGTGCATTTGTAAAGTACACCACATATTCCGAAATCCAAAGAGGACATAATTCAACACTTTTTTGGTCTTAATTTCATATTGAAATCTCAGTAGTTGTAGTACACACTCAATTTTGTGTACCTTCTTTGAACAAATATACAACAAAAAATATGAACAGAGAAACCATGATAAAACTTGATGATAAAACAAGTCTACTCTTGACGTGCGGTCGCATAAAAATCTGAGTCCAAGTCCACAGTAACATCTTGAAAGCTCCTTTCATGTGCATTGTCAAAACTGTTTTTCCCATGCAGCTGTTTGAGGTGCTTTCTTAAAACAGGTTTATGAGCAAACACCATATCACAGTAATTACATTTATGGGGCTTATCACCACTGTGAAGGTTAAGATGATCTTGTAGCGAGCATTTTTGAGAAAATGTTTTCCCGCATATCTTGCACTGGAAAGGCTTAATTCCCGCATGCACTCTCATATGCCTGTGCAGATTTCCTTTTTGAGTGAATGTTTTCCCACAGAGAAGACACATGAACAGTTTGTGTAATTTCAAATGACTGGCATAGTTTTCCAAATGACGAAATACTCTGGTGCACTTAGGGCACTGATGATGCCACTGAAGCCCTTTTTCCATCATCCTGTTCATTGGTCCAAACATTTCTTTAGCTTCGAGCATCATATTGTCGCTGCCTGTATCCGAGAGGTCATAGTTCTGGAGTTGGTTGTCTTCAGTTTCATTGACTTTATTTTCAACTGTTGAGTTTATGAGTGAGTGCTGTGGCTCAGATCCATGGAGAGCAGATTGATCTGAAGGAATAAAATGGTTCAGAATTTTCTTCTCAGATGCTTCTCCGAATGTCTCCACTTTGACAATCTGAACATCACCATCATCCATGTCATCACTAGCTTCAGACAAAGGAGAACAAGGAGAACTTTGCAATAAATGATCTTCAAACTCGTCATCACTCTTCTTCAGTTCCGAAGAATCACTTTCGTGTTCACATTTTTCTTCACGATCCAAAGTCTCTTTTGGTTTTATGAACTTCCAGAGGGCCTGTATACATCTTTTCACAACATGGCTCATTTGAAGAAAGCTAGCAGCAGTTAGGTAGTTTACAAGCTCAATTTCTGGAAACTCCAGCATACCGGTATAGCAGGATAAGAGCAACTGCCTCCCTGCTTCAGAACTTTGCAAAATGGAGATCTCTACTTCTTGTTCATCATTCAATAAAAAACGATCTCTTAAATAAGGGGATCCTGCAGCAAATACAATTTTATGTCCTTTGATTTCAACGTCATCAATATGTACAGTCACATCACAAAACTTATTTTCCTTTCTCAGTTTGTTCATGGTCTGTAACATTGAATCTCCATAATTCTCAAATTTGAACTGAAGGTGATCAGAGCGTTCACACATTTTGGCAGACCTAGACGAAAACAAACAAACATGTTTTTATTGTTTTGTTAGGAGCATCCGTGCAACAAGATTTAATTAATTAATATCACACGTGTTATAACACCCAACATCTTTCCCATTTATCAAGGCCAATTCTTGAGTGTGAGAAACCCAGTACAGGAGGTTTCAGTAGACCACAGGCAAGACTACGGCCCAGTAACTTATGACTGTCCTCGGTCTGGTTTGAAGAGTGCTGGGGAGAGGGGAGAACTGCGGTACCACACAGCTGCAAGACTGCCATGTGGTCTAATGCATGAGGCTTGCAGATGCCAATGGAGGGCAGGGGAATCTGTGTTTGAAAGCAGAGTGACCAGAGGGCTAAATCAACAAGCATTAAAAACGCAATAGGTCTCGCCTTTCATTAAGTTAAAGCCATTTGCTTTGCTATACAATACCATTAGCTAGCAAATGACTAACTTAATCAAATGTGAGAACTATTGCATTTTCAATGCTGGTCTTTCCTGCCTCCCTTCTTTGCTATTATTCTTTATTCCTTCCTTTTACCCATCTGTTGTCTTTCTTCCCTCCCCACCTGCCTTCTTTGCTTCCACTTTTTTCCTGCCTGCCTTACTTTCGTTTTGCTTAGTTTATCTGTCTGCCTTCCGTCCATTCTTTCCAACTTGCGTTGCTAGTAGTGTTCCCGCCAGCTTTCCCCACTTCCTTTCTCTCTGTCCTTTCTTCAAGCCCTCCAGTCTGGCTTGATTGCTGTCCCTCCTCCCTTACTGCTGCCTGTCTGTGGGGCCTACTGCCTGGCTGCCTACGTTATAGTCTGACCTGGGTACAGATGGGCACATGCCTCCCTGGCTTGGCACGATCATGGGACTTTCTGCAACCTATACTAGCACAGAAACCAAAACCTCATGTGATCACGACCGGACGAAGACTGTATTTTTTTCCCGAACCTGCTGCGGAGATCAACTGTGTGACTTCCGGATCACAAATCTACCTGTGAGATAGCTGAGTGGGTTAAGCGCGTGCAGTACAGAGGTGTGTGTGTGTGTGTGTAGTAGCTTGTTCGAGTCCCGTGGATGCGACTATCTGATTGGTTGGATTTCTGTATAACCTGCAGACGATGGGAGGTAATTCCCGCAGGGCCGCCTGCGCCTGTCATCCTTCTAAGGGCGATAAAACTAGTATAATTGCGTTTGCTAGTATGTATTAGTTAAGGAGCCAAGCAGAAATGTGGTGTGTCCTGAACATGATCAACATAATAATTATTTTGCTATTTGTCATCCTTCCAAGGTCGATAAAACGAGTATAATTGCGTTTGCTAGTATGTATTAGTTAAGGAGCCAAGAAGAAATGTTGTGTGCCCTGAACATGATCAAAATAATAATTATTTTGCTATTTCACGTACACACAAACATTATTCGGAAGGGGGTGGGGGGGCTTTATTCATTCTGCTATTCCACGTCAGGGACTGGAGGAACACAAGCTGGTAAATGTCTGGCAAGCAGACTCGCTTCCAGCCATCTGCTCCTTTATGTGAGGCGGGGACTTCCAATCAGGGAAGCAATCGGGGCGAGGAGGTGCAGGCAGCGAGAGCAGGGAGGGGGGGTGGTGCAGAGGAGGCTCCTGGGTGGGGCTGACCCCAAGTTTACGTCCCTCCCCCGTAGCGTGCTGTCCTTGAGGAGCTCTCCTTTTGGAAGGTGGCCTCTCAACTGGGAGGGAGTGAATGGGGGGGGGGGGGCGTGACGGAGAAGCAAATACTCCTGAGTGAGGCACCCCCCCCCAAATGAAGATACCCCTTTTATGAAGGTGCCCACTCACCTGGGAGATTGGTGGATATGTAGGGGGTGGTGTGTGTGGATGGGGGTGAGGGGTGACAGGAGACATGGGCACAGAGAACTTGCCTTTTCAAAATAACCCTTTCATAAAGGTGGCCTCTCACCTGGGATGGACGGCGGCTAATGGATATGTTTAACGTTTGGGAGAGTGGCACGGAGACGCCAAGGCTCAAGTAGCTAACCCTCCGTTTGAATATAACACTTTAAGAAGGTGGCCTCTCGCCTGCGGGATGTGGGGGGGGGGCATACGGATATATTTAGAATCGTGGGGGATAAGTGGGAGGTCGTGAAGCTGGCCTCTCGCCTGAGAATGTGTGTGTGGGGGGGGCATACTGATATATTTAGAGTCACAGGGTAAGGGGGGAGGTAATACCCCTTCATAAGGGTGGCCTCTCACCTGAGATTGTGGAGGGGGGGCGCAGATATATTTAGACTCTTTGGGTGCAAGGTGGAGGTAACTGTCATGAAATGCCCACAGCATGCAAGCAGAAAGAAAGGGAGCCACTTGTGCCCGCTCCCATTTAAAATAAAAAATGAGGTTGTGATTGTCCCGGCACCTTAGCAAGTGAAAGCAGTAGGGGGGTGGTGTGTGTGTGGGTGGGGTGGGGGGTGGCGTGCTGGTGGCAGGAGACATGGGCACAGAGAACTTGCTGTTTCAAGCTAACCCTTTAATAACGGTGGCCTCTCACCTGGGATGGACGGCGGCCAATGGACAAGTTTAACGTTTGGGAGAGTGGCACGGAGACGCCGAGGCTCAAGTAACTAACCCTCCGTCTCAATATACCCCTTCATGAAGGTGGCCTCTCACCCGTGGGATGCATACAGATATATTTAGAATCGTGGGGGTAAGGGGTAGGTCATGAAGCTGGCCTCTCGCCTGAGAGTGTGTGTGGGGGGCATACAGATATATTTAGAAGCGTGGTTTGCCTGGGAAGTTTGTTGATGCCCACAAACAAGCGTGTTTTGGGGTATTTACAAACTCCCCTTTCCACACAGGAAAGGGTTGGATTTTTACTCTCCCAGCCAAAGGCTGGAATAAACCCCTTTCTGGTGTGAGGAGTGGAATGGATCACCCCCCCAGATGTGTTGGTGGTCCAGAGGAGTTTCATCCTAACAAAAAATAAAACAAGGATTCGTCCAGGAAATAGAAAGTGCAAGCACCCAGAGTCTGCTGGAATCCCTTGTCCCCCCCATGACCCTGTGCGCCTCTGAGCTCCGTGCCTGCTTCACAGCTGTTGTGAAGACTTATCTTATCTGCTTGCTAAATAAACAAGCAGATAAGAAAAGTCTTCACGATAGCCGTGAAACCGGCGAGCCAGTCCGGGTGGGCCGGACAAAAAAGCCAAAAGGAGGCACCCCAGAAAGCTTATTTCCAATGGCAGGCCACTGTTTAGCATAAACGGTGATGCCAGCCAATGGAAATAAAGGGGCGGGGCTTAAAGCCCTTTTCTCAAACTCCTCATTAGCAATAAATCTCGCCAAGCGAGAGGCGCATGTGTGCAGCAACGCTAAGCAAGACCTAAAAACACTAAGCACAACTGGAACAAAAAAACATAGAAAAGCCAAGCTTCTCAGGAAGCATCGAAGGGATTTGTGAAAGTCAGCCTCTAAGTCTGCCTAATTTGCATACTTTGTATCAGGAACCCATGAGGAGCAAGATACCCTCAAAGTGCTCAAATTTTTTTTGTGAAGAAGACAGGAGGAACAGTGAACCCTATAGGTATCCCTCAGGGAGAAAAGTGCTGTCCTAAGTCTACCGAAAGGCAGAATCGGAGACACCAAGACAAGATGGGGTTTGTTTTGGACCCCCATCTTTTGCGAGTCGTAAGTGGTTACTTAGCAACCTGGGATAACATATGAAACCATAATTGTTATTGAAATGTTCATTTTTATTAATGCTGAAATGTTTTCATACCATTAGGTCTGAGTTTTTGATAGTGAATAATCATTGTTGAACCTATTGTTTTCAAGCCAGGAGGCTTATAACCATCAATGACAAATGTTATAAGCCTGACACCATTAGCAGGACCAGTAGGCTCAATTTTCTTGGCCATATATCTTAGTTTGGTTTGCTATAAGCAAAGTCAAGGGTAATGTGATTTTGAGGGTTAGAATCTGCAGGCACATGAACAGTCCAAAGTGCCTCAAACCCAGGTCTAGTTCGGCTTCAGGAGTTAATTGTCTACTGTGACAAGTTTTACATAATATTTAGTTATGTGTATATTAACAAATTTTTCTTTTCATGTTAACATTTTATTAACATTTTCATGTGAAGGCCTTACAGAAATGCAATTAAATAGAAACGAGAAGTAATGAAAAGTGCAGTTGTATTTTGCATGTTACATGAGAATCCATTTGTAGATTTCATACAAGACACTATGAAGGCATTGCAGATCAAATCAGCAAATTTCATTGTATAAACCAAATCAGCATAATCAGTGGATATTACAGCGTCCATTATTGTCTCACAGGATTTGGTGGCAGTATACTTCCTGTGTGAGGGGAGAGTAGAGTGAAGAGGAACATGTAAGTTGGAAAGAGGAATAGTAAAAGAGGGAAGGAATGAGGAGATGGGGAGTACAGGGGATATAACAAGAACCTACTTGTGGATGGAGAGTGGTTAAGTGGCGTTCAGCTCAGGACCTGTAACAGGGGGTGTGATTGTCTGTAAGTAGGCATCCAAGGGTAACCAAAGAATTATGAATTTGTTGTGGTTGAAGTTTTGGTTGAGAATAATGTTGTTCGAGCTTCTGAGAAACCATATCCAGGCCCAACAAGTGTGGCAAGAGATAGATTTGAAGTCTTTCCAATCACAAAGGATCGTTATGGCTCCTAATGTGAGTAATAAGTCAAATAGTAAGAGTTATGCTTTGTTAAGTGGGGGGGATTGGGAGAATCCAGGGGCCTAAGCATGCGAGGACTGGGTCCAGAGTTACTTTACAGTGGAAAATATTTATGGTTTTGTTAATATCTTCCCAGTATGAATGGAGCACAGGGCAATACAATAGCATATGTTCAAGGTCACCTACCTCGGTTAAGCAGTTCCAGCATTTGTCTGAGTTTAACAAAACCAGTCTAAAGAGTTTGCCCAGGGTCCAGAAGCATCTATGCAACAGCCAGTATTTACATTGAGATAAGGAAGATTTTGAGCTTAGTCACACGTTTCCATATGTGGGACCAATTTTCTATTCAACTAGATGAGTGTACCCTTCTTTAAGGCAGGAGGAGGACCACTTGTTTTGAGACTTTTGTATGGAATTGGGAGCGTGTTCCTGAAGGCTTTTATAGAGTTTAGAGGCTTGGTGGTCTTGAGATGCAACTAAAGCTAGTTTCTTCAGAATGCTTGGATTTTCTGGGTTCAGGAAGGGTCGATTACTGTTAATCGCAAATCTGAGTTTGAGGACATTGTAGAATTCCTTGTTAGGGATGTTGAAGGTTGTTTGGAAGAGTGACAAGAGAATCGGATTTGCTCTCAACCACATCCTTAATATATAAAAATGTTGTGATGGCCTGGTGTGTACCAATGGAGACTTTTACCATTAACATTTATTCGTGGGTTATGCCATAGCGACACGTAGGAAGAGTCTTTGAGCTTTACAAGGCATTTGCTGTCCAGATATTTAACTGCTAATATCGTGTCTCTGATTATATTTGAGGAGTGGAGGGGCTTAAAGTGTTTTATTGAGATAGCAGCTAGGGGCTTGAACGGGAAGAAGAGACCTTTCTCACTATCTGCCCAGATAGGTGGGGGGAGCAAAAGGTTTGGGTGAATAGAATGTGAGGATTGTTTGAGTATGAATGCTATTTGAAGTTCGCAGATGTTGGGGAGACCGACCCTTTCTTTCTATTTGTCCAATAATAGGACTTTGTTTGAGATTCTGGGTCTTTTACTGCACCAACTAAATTGGATGCTAGTCTTGCTGAGGAGTTTAAAAAGCGGAAAGCTGTAGAGGGAATGTGCTTATTATTAAGTTTACCTGCGGCGCTATTAGCATTTCAGTGCAATCCAATCTGCCCCACCAGGTTATCTGTTTGGGTGACATACCTCAAAGTCACAACGCCAAGCCTACAACCTTTGCATAGAGACTGAACCGAGACATGCTTATAGACAGAATCAAGACTTGTATCAGCCACATATAATGTAGGGAACGCACACATGTAAACCTTTAATGTTGCCAATGCTCGATTCCTTGGCATACTGAACTGTATGACACAACAAACTTATGTAATACCTAAATGCATAGTATGTAGTTCTGTGATGTACACAACACCAATATGGAGCTCTATTTCGCCCCATAGCGTATTCTAGAAGTATAGTTGCCTAATGGTGTCTCTTATTAGTTTCAGTACCCCTCGCGGCCGCCATCTTGTTTAAGACTGTCTCTTTAAAGACGGCTGTGCCCAGCCGTCGAGTGCGGATTATTCAGCATCTGAGCCGGAGCAGCATCTGTGAAGCTGGTGAGCTGCCAATCCTGCACTGCTTCTAAGTGGGCTGCCCCACAGAATGGTAGGCCTACTAAGTGGAGAACTCCAGAGCAAGGTAAGCAGACGCCCGTTTCTGGGGATCTTGATATTATGCTGCAGAGTGCTGGAAATTGGCTGAGTTCCTCCGTCCAGTGGGGGCTGTCCATTGATAAATGTAGTATGTGTAAGCTGAGCCGTTATGAACCCTTGTGAAGTGAACATGGGTATACACTGTATGATTTGAACCGAATCTTAGTTGCTGAGCATTCTCTGTAACAGACCCCACGATTGCATTTCTTATTGTATCCAAGAAACCAGACTGTACTGTTGCGCATTTTATGTTCACAGTGAAAAGACAAGGTATTCTTAGAGCACATGTATGACAAAGTTGTACCCAGAAACAAAGCGCTTGTACCATGAGCCTACTATTGTGAGCCATAATTGTGATGATTAAGAAAGGCTCAAGCTAACTGATGTTACTTGCTTGTGTAACGATATATCTGTAGGAGACATTAGCTAGTGATAGATTCCTTACCTTAGAATATCCGAAGGCGTCAGACTGGATCCGGAAAGTTTGCGTCAGCAGTACCCCTGCGCGTTGGTAGGCGTCGTAGTGCGGCTCCGTGTACGTCGGTGTCGTAGTCGCCGAGATGATGTCATCGGAACTACTTAGACGTGCCCACGCGCGCTGACGTCAGTTCTGTACACGACTTTCCGCCTCAGGAACGCAGAGCCATGCCAGAGACCGACTACTAGTGCACTAAAACTAGAGCCCTGAAAGGGATGACCTCAACCTTAGAGACCAGTTCGCAGAATGGGGAGGATGGGCAGGCGGTATGGAATCTATCACTAACTGATGTCTCTTACAGATATATCGTTACACAAGTAAGTAACTTGTGCATCTGAAAGAGACACGTTAGTGGTAGATTCCTTACCTTAGAATACATACCCAAGCAATACCAACCCCAGTGGTGGGTCTGCGATGTGAGATTACACCAGAAAGTCAAGGAGAACCGAACGGCCAAAGAAGCAGTCTCTCCGGACTTGACTGTCAAGGCAATAGAGCTTAGTGAAAGTGTGCAGTGAGGCCCACGTGGTCGCCTGACAGATGTCACGCAATGGGACACCGCGTCCCAATGCTGTAGTAGCCGCCATTGCCCTGGTCGAATGGGCGCGCAACCCTATCAGAGGCTCCTTTGTAGCCAAAGAGTAACAGGCTTTAATACTCAAGACAACCCTGCGGGAGATAGTTCTCTTGTGCACAGCCCAGCCTTTCTTGGCGCCAACGTAGCCAACAAAGAGCTGGTCATCCACCCAGAATGGTTGTGTGCGGTCGAGGTAGAATGAAAGCGCACGTTTGGTCCAGACGGTGGAGCCTCACTTCCTCTCTGGAAGGGCGCGGAAGTGGAAGGAAAGTGGGGAGAGACACAGTTTGCCCCAGATGAAAGGTACGGACTACTTTTGGACCAGGTTCAAAACCCGCAGAGGCATCACAAAAGGAATAGGAAGGAAAAGGAGAGTAATGCCATTGAGAAATCTATTGACAACAGGGGACTTGAAAAGAGAGGGCTGATCAGGCAGCCTGAGAAAGGCTGAAAGAGCAGGAAGGTAGTCCTTGATAGTGCCCAGAGCAGAGCCCTGCTAGGCCAAAGAGAAGGAACAATAGGACCTCAGAAAGAGGGGCAGAAAGGGGATCAACAGCTTTCGCTGTGCACCATACCACAAACTTGTTCCACTGACAGGCGTATACAGTTTCAGTTGAGGGACGCCTGGCTGCCAGAATCACATTACAGACTTCAGAAGGTAAGTCAAATGGAATTAACTGTCGCCACTCAATCCCCACGCAAGGAAGTGGAGGCTGGACAGGTTCGGGTGGAGGACCATCCCCTGGTGCTGCAACAGGAGACCCTCCCGAAGAGGCAGTCAGATTGGGGGATCCACGCTCATACTGAGTAGCTCGGGATACCAAACCCTTCGAGCCCAGTCCAGTGCCACAAGAATGACTTGGGCCCATTGTACTCGAACCTCTTCAGCACTCTGGGCAGAAGCGGTATAGGCGGAAAGGCGTATAACAGCCCGCAACTCCACTCACGATGAAAAGCGCCGCCGAGCGAGGGCTGCCTTGGAAACTGCAACACGCAGAACTGCGGACATTGCACGGTCACTTCGGCGGCGAATAGATCCAACCAAGGTTCTCCCCACAGGTGAAAGAAACCTTGCGCCACCTCCGAGTGAAGACAAAATTCGTGATCCATAATGCACAGACAGCGAAGTGCATCCGCCCTGGCGTTCGAAGGACCTGCCAAGTGGTGAACCACCAGGAAAATGCCCTGATGTTCCAGCCATGTCCAGAGACGCAGAGCCTCTTGACATAGGGTCCACGACCCCACCCCGCCTCGCTTGTTGCAGTACCACATGGCGGTGGTGTTGTCTGTGAACACCTGCACTACTCTCCCCTTGACAGAGGGAAGGAATGCTCACCCTGAGCTCCAAAAGATTGATATGGAGCTTGAACTCCGCCTGAGACCAGAGACCCCTGATCTCTGCCTCCCCCATGTGGCTGCCCCATCCCAGGAGGGACACATCCATCACCACTGTGTGCTCCGGTCGGGGAAGGGAGAGGTACCTGCCGCTGACCCAACGCTGGCCAGTGAACCACCACTGCAAGTTTTGTGCAGTGCCCTCCGAGATCTGGACGGAGCCGGACAGGTGTCCCTGATGCTGCGTCCACTGGAACTTCAGGTTCCACTGCAGAGCCCGCATATGCCATCTGGCATGATTGATAAGCAGGATGCAGGAGGCCATGAGGCCCAGCAGCCTCAGTGTCTTTTTGACCAAAATCCAGGACAAGGGCTGAAAGATCGGAATCATAGCCCGAGTGTCTCAGACAAGCTGTTCGGGAGGACAAACCCAAAAGTGCGCCGAGTCCAGAACCGCTCAGAAGAAGAGGAGCTTCTGAGAGGGAATCAGATGCGACTTCGGCACGTTAATGGAGAACCCCAGCAAATGCAGGAGGTCGGCCGTAGGCTGGAGGTAGGAGACGACTGCCTGGCTCGAGCCCGCCTTCAACAACCAGTCGTCGAGCTAGGGAAAGACTGAAACCCCTGATCTGCGCCGAGGCCGGAGCCGACGGCTGCGCCGAGGCCGGAGTCGACGGCTGTGCCGAGGCCAAAGTCAACGGCGGCGCCAAGGCTTCCGGCAGTGCTACGGCCGGAGCCAACAGCGGCGCCAAGGCCGGAGCCAACAGCGCCACAGGGTATCTTGCCGGTATAACCGGGACCAAAGGCGGCGGCACGGGAAGCACCCGAGGGGTCCGCGGGGCCCAAAGGCGCTCCGGAGGGACCCGATGGGACAAAGAAACAGCCCATGGCCGACAGAAGTACCTGCACTTCTTCCGGATGCATGTACGGTCCCCAACAATGCGGTTAAGCCGCAGGCAACAACCGAGGCCCCAAAGGAGCCACGGGGGAGTGACCACCCGTCCCCTCCACCGGGTCCCGCGACCGGTGAGGGGTAGACAAAAAGCGACACCGCTCCTTTGACCTTTAATGGCGCTTGTGACTTACCTGTCCCCAATTCCAATGAACGATGGTGTCAGCTGCGCCAGCGATCCCTCGACCTTCCACGGGAGTGGGATCTTGAGTGGCGCGGTACCGAGCGCCGGGTCTCCAACAACTACCGGGAACGCTCCCGCAAGTCGTCTGCGCCATGGCCCGACAATCGGGGCACGTCTCGGGGAGATGGCGTGCCCAAAGCAAAAGAGACACGCGTTGAGCGGGTCAGTCATCGACATGGTCTGACGGCAGTCCCAACAGGACTTCAACCCGGGCATCCCCACTGCACCAAAAGTCGAATTGTCGAAAAAAAGACTAGGAGTACCACTCTCTCTCGGATCTGCACTTGCTGGCGCGGAAAAAGAAAGAACTGACGTCAGCGCGCGTGGGCACGTCTAAGTAGCTCCGACGACGTCATCTCTGAGACCACGACGTACACAGAGCCGCACGACGACGCCTACCGATGCGCTGGGGTAATGCTGACGAAAACTTTCCGGATCCAGTCTGGCGCCTGGGGATATTCTAAGGTAAGGAATCGATCACAAACGTGTCTTTTTCAGATACATTGTGCCAATGGCAATCTGTTTGATAATCGGGTATTGAGACAAGTGTGATGAGACTAATGGCCTGAATCCATCATTAGAAGGAAAGCTTAGGATAACCTGAGACACTATAACACAGAGCTGAAGAATAACCAGACATCTAGTATTTAATGCTCATCAAGACGTTAAGATATCTGAGCCTAAGAATTCAGAGTTTCCTGTGATGTTATAACCATAGTAGTCTCAAGAAAATAAAACTCCTCCTCTTTCTTTATAGGCAACGGTTATTCACAAATTACATGCTATAGTAGTATATACCAGGTATACACTGAAGCAGTACTAATGATTTACATCCCTCTGTTCCAGATCTCCCTCCACGCAGTACTCTCCCTAATACCCTTCCCCCTCGTCTGGCCACTCTGATCCTCTGTGTAATCAAACCAGATTTGGAGCTGCCTGTAGGTGGGCCTCTTGAGGGTACTGCTCCTGAGGAACTGGCGAGTTCTGACACTCTATGAGGTCCTGTATTTTTTTTTATTTTTAATAGAAGGGTGTTTTCAATATGCATACGGGAGGCAGGCAGCGATTTACAGAGAAAGGTCAAGCAGGCGCTCGTCAGAAGCAAGCTTGACTACGACAATGCACTCTACGCCGGCACCACCTAAAAACTCGAAAGAAATTGCAAAGCATCCAAACCGCCTCCGCCAGACTTATCCTGGACATCCCCCACTACAGCCACATCTCGGTCACCTGAGAGACCTTCACTGGCTCCCGATCAACAAAAGAACCACCTTCAAGCGCCTCACACACACCTACAAAGCTCTCCACAACACCAGACCTGCATACATTAAGTAGGGATATTGGCCTATAGTTTTTGCCATCTAATGGGTCTTTGTTGTCTCTGTGGATAACTGTTATTATAGCCTCTGAGTAGTTCAGACCTGTTTTGCCTTTACAGGAATAAAAATCAAAGAGGGATTTTAGGTGCAATGTAAGTTGTGGCTTGAACGTTTTGTCAGCCGTCAGACCCTGTGCTTTCTTTATTTTGAGTGTTTTGATTGCCTTGTCTATTTCTTGTATTTCGAACAGTTTGTTGACTGCAGTCTCGTCTGCCTGTATAATTATGGGGAGTTTGTTATTTTGGAGGTATTTTTCATAATCTGTGATATCTGGTTGCCAATAGGGATGTATAATTCTTTGTAGTATTGTGCAAAGCAGACTGCCTATGTTTTTAGTCTCCGTTTTCCCAGATTTGCTCTTGATTACAATTATCAAGGAGTTCTGGCTTTCGACATTTAGGTAGTTGGCTAGGAATTTCCTTGCTTTGTTGAATTCACATAACTTTTGCTGATGTTCAGCAATATGTGAGACTAGAAGGCGCTCAAAGTATTTCACTTTGGATATTAATTTTCTTAAAGATATGTTTATTGCCATTTAAAACATTGTCTTTTACAACATCTTCATTTACAGAAAGAAAAATAAAATCAGCATTTTGCCGTGCACTACTTTACTGCTCACAAGTGATTGCCAACGTGCATTACAATAGCAGGATTGTTTGTTCGGAACGTCTCCAAGGTTTGCAATATGAGTTGTTATTGAATATATCTCAATCAAACTGCAGAACAGTGCAACTGCACCGTAAACGCCTTTCCCCTTACCACTTACGATGGTGGTCCGCGGCGAGGAGGCAACCCTCTTCACATCCGCACAACACTGAAGTTCCTCATCATGAAAAACAGCAAACCGCGGACACATAAATGCTTCGCCGACCGACGCGTTTCGGGATATATCTATATCTATCTCGGTTCCTAGGGTCCCCAGCTGATGACAATGTGTGTATACCCTCCCCATATCTCATAACCCATGGAGCGGAGTATGGATTCCAATACTCTCTCAGGATCATATTGTGCTGCGGTTCTCGAGGGACTAAGTATGGGCCAATAGAGAAATGGGAAACCGGGAGCCCCCAGAACAAAATAAACTAGATAAATAATAAAACAGTAGATCAACTATGTTTCTGAATGGGGTGATATGGTAAGCCCGACACCCCGGACTAAAGGAGGTTGTATAACATGAGTTGCCACTATCTATTCACTACGCATGGTGATCCTGGCTGGAGAGTCTATGTCCGGGGACTGGTAGAAGATCACAGCAATTGCAGTGCACAGCTATCAGGTTGGTGTAAGCTAGGTGCAGCACCTAGTGTGGGGTGGTCAATCCTAAAATAAGCTCCGTTTATGAGGTCCATTTAACAGTAATAAGTATAAGCTCAATAAATAGGTATTAGTTCAATGCAGATTTTAGTCTTAAATCATGAAATATTATTTGTTCAGGCCAACACGTGTTTCACGACAAACTGTCGCTTCAATAGGGCCATCCAATACCTTTACTTTGCAAAATGTTAATCAGTATGATTATGCGCAAAGTTAAAGCAAAGCAGTGATAAATAAAGTATTCTTCTTAAACTTCATGAATACCGTAGGTCCAGGGTGAGAAGATAATATATTTATTTGATTGTTCCAAAAAGAAATATTCATCCATAGTCATCGGTAGGATAGCCGATAGCTCCTTTCTGGGGGTCTGTGAACCTAGTGTGGGGTGGGCCTTACCCTCGGGTCACTAATTACTCCTCATGGCCACTCTTCTATCTCTCCTTCTGCAGCAGGTCCTCCGGCTAACCAGCCCCCACTGCTCGGAGTCTGTGTCTTAATCCGGACTGCCCCCTGCTCAGCAGAATCTCCACCCATACGACGTCCCTCACCCAAGTCTCTAGCCTTGGTCCCCTCTCAGACTTCCACGACTATTACTATTCTTAGTCTAGATAGAACGAGAGCTAAGTTTGCGAATCAAGTGCCCACATTTTTGTTTTTAAGGTCTGTGAAAACCTCATTACAGACAGATATGTACAGCGCAGGGAAAAGTACCTCCAGGCGTGGTCTGAAGCTTCAGTTAAACTGCATGCCAAAAACTCTGTATTGTGGGGCATGATGTGACAGAAGTCTGGGTCTAATATTTGCAATTTAGATTCTAGTTCTTCAAGTTTTTTGTTAGCCATGATACTGATCATTCTGTGTTTCTGAGGAGATTTCCAGAGCGGCATTTTCATTGAAGTAATTAATGTTTGTAGAGCATATTTCTTTTCGACTGGTTGAGTCATTTAGTAGCGTCTCGTTGAGACGCCATAGTCTACCTGGTTTTTGGACGTTGGATAGTGTAATGTCTAATGAAATACAGGCATGGTCCGAGAAAATGATGGGTTCGATCCTGGGACTGGAGCAGGAAGGAGTAAGTTTCTGGTTAGTTAGGATGTACTCGATCCTTGGGTGGGAGCTATGTGGGTGGGAGTAGAAAGTGAACTTGCTACCTGTGGGGTTGACTAGCCTCCATATGTCTGTTAGGTTATGTGGCGCACATACATTTTTCATTTGTTTGTGGGTTTTCCCTGGTAAAAGTTTGCAGTTTTCATTTAGTCTTTGATTTAGATTGACCAAAATGAGGGGCAGTCGGAGGTGGGTGCATATATGTTCACAATGAATAATTCCTGATTGCGTTCTTATATTTGTGAGAAGACCCTTCTGCTTCCTGTGTCATGCATATTTTTAATCACTTTAATGCCTGCTGATCTGGCAAAGACCGTGATGACTCCGTTTTTCTTGTTGGAATCAGGGGAGCATGCCAGTTCCGAGGACCAGTTGTTTAGGAGGTTGTGGGAAATCTCCCTATCTATTCTGGTCTCTTGGAGTAAGAGGATTTCACCTTTCTGTTTATGGCAGTATTCTATGATCTGCCTTCTTTTGACAAGTTGATTTAGCCATTTCATGTTTAACAAGAGAATCTTAGAGAAGCGTTGTTGGGCATAATATATGCTGTGGGGGGTCTCTGTATAGCTTGAGCGGTTCTGAGAGGCACAGTTTAAGGTGGGGCACATCATGTAGAATATGTAGAGCAGAATTGACTTGGCAGATTAGGATTGGGATCGCCCCGGGTGGGAGAGGAGGAGGATAGGGAGGAGAGAAAACCAGGAATAGAAAAGTAAGGAAAGCTAGGAAGGAAGATAATACATAGAAAACATAATGTCCCCTCCCAAGACAAAAGGTGGGGCACTGGTAGCCACGGTTCCGCACTGTGGGAGTTTTGAAAAGCGGGGTGGAGGGGATACGGCAGTCAGGGGAGGGTTTGGTGGATAGCCGAGTAGTAGGCAGGGAGCAATAAGCATTCAGGGTCAGAGTTGAGAGTTGGAAGGCTAACTCACACTGCAATTCAATTGGCATTGGTTGCCACTCATTTGGAACAGCTTTGAGCACCCTTTGGGTTGTTAGTTTGCACAGAAACGTGTGAGTAAGCATACATTATGTAACAAACGTTAAACAAACATTTCAAACGTCTATGGCAGTGTTTCCCAAACTGGGGTCCGAGGACCCCCAGGGGTCCGTGGCACATTCCCAGGGGGTCCGCAGGCAGCAGTTTTAAAAGCACTGCAAAGTTCATTGTAAAATTTGCAGTTTTCCAGCAACTATAAAAGTGTCAAGAAAATGCCAGTGATTAATGTACCTGCTGGAGAGAGATGAGAGTTTTGTCCAGTGGCAGCTTTGACTTATCTAATGTGACACAGAGGGTTAATATACCTACTGCAAAGAACGTGTACAATGCATTTTAAAAAACAGTATTTTATATGTGCATAGGTCAGTGGGTTACAGATTTTGTCACAGAGATTCTTTTGTCACTGTGCAATTCATAAGGGACCATCGTAATCTAGCACAGTGACCTATAAACTGTCATCCAAGAGCTGCTTGTAAACTGCATGGTAAAAGTTAGTAACATATGTTTATTCCCAGTCTATCATTATCCTGATGCTGCTAAAAAGGTTTATTAGGGTGGAAATACATTTATCTTGTTAAAGTCAATGCTAACCACTGTGTCATGTTCTGAATCCTGAGTTTGTGCTTCTCCAGACCAAGCACTCTTTAAAAATGCCTACCAGTATGAATGACATGTGAATCCTACACCTTGTAGTCCCCTTTGCCTTATGTAACATTTTCTATACACTGATTTACACGTATGATTCATTATCTCTATATGTGTGTGATGTAAAGTGCTCTGAGATCCTACAATGGTATGAGAGATGCTAAAACAAATGAAATACATGTGACAGTGGGGCTATGGAGAGATGAGAGGCACTGTTGGAGGGTGATAATAAGAGAATCATTGAAGAACCCCAACAAAGATTGTTGTATCCTGGTGCATAGTTAGGTCTTTGAAATGCCATTTTGTCACTTCTATGTGTGCTGCCTAATGCAGCACACATGGAATTTACAAAACGCCATTTTTATTAAAGATTGTTTAAGTGCAGGAAGGGTCACCTTCCTGAACAAAAACAATCCAAGGTGTTTTGATTTCCCCGTGGGAAAAAGCAAAAACGAGGAGAAATAAGGCATTTCTCCTCGTTTCGCCAAGTTTAAAACCAGGTTTTTCATGGTCTTAATTTAGGTGCTGTCTCCTATTTAAGCTGCCCTTGTAAATAGAGGGCAGCGTCAAAATCAGTGGGTGTTGGGGTGGAACGCCCACTGCAACTCCCACTGTCCACCTCTTTCACGCTAAGCATTGCGTGAAAGGGGGCCTTATTTACAAGGCAGCGTTAAGCCACAATAAGTGGCTTAACGCTGCCTTGTAAATAAGGCGAAGCCCCTATCGCCACAGGAACATCGCAAAAATTGACATTCCCATGGCGATAGGGACTTGTAAATATGCCCCTAAAATCCTTAGTAATTCGAGTAATTGTTTTGTGTGCACACGTGTTTATTTTTTTCGAATTACTGTTTTAATGTTTGAAATTTAAATCCGACAAATTGCTTTGGGGTCCCTGGCTTCCAGTGGTGACTCAATGGGGGTCCTCAGGAGTCAAAAGTTTGGGAACCACTGGTCTATGGCATATAACAGGGGTAACAACATTGAAGCTCTAATCAAAAAGTTCGGTTAATACAGTATATCGCTTATCAGAGAATTAATTAGAGGTCTGATTGAGTAAAGCGCCGATAAATGCGGTAAACAGTCACCTAAAATCGTACAAGTACCATCAAAAACGTAATATGCAAGGCAGGCAGTTACAAACGCCTCATAGAAAATGTATCAGTTACAATTTGATAAGCCTGCAATTGAGAACAGTTACAGCGACAAATTCAGCATAGTTGAGGTGAAGCCATGAACATGGAGAACACATTTGAAAGTACTTAAACATTTATCATTTTAATCTTCACAAGAGATGTCCTATGTGTGGTGAGAAAGATTGCATCAGAGGTTGTGTTAGGTCGAAGTATGATCTAGACATTAGCTATGGTTCCATCCAGATAGGATGTTATATTTTCCTTTGGCGAAAAGTGGTGAATATACCTGCTCTAGTGTGAGTGGGAGGGCATGTGTGGTCATGGTTGTGTATGCACGTATGACTGTGTGTATGTGTAGGGTATGATATTAGTGTAGGTGGGAGTGTATGTGTGAGAGTAGGAGTAAAGTGTGGGTGTTGAAGTATAAAGGTGGGTGTGAAATGTTAGGTGAAACAACTGTGGTATGGGAGAGCATGTAGGAGAGTGCAGTCGACCCAACGCAGAGGCGTAAAGTAATGTAGTTGTATGCTAGGTATATCATAGACGAGTGTAGAAGCGATTGGGATAATGTTACGGTGCAGAAATTGACCTGCAGAGGTCAAGTACAATGTACGGGGGGGAGCGTATGCAGTCATTTAAGACAAGCTTGCATACATAGACATTTTTTACATCAGACAGGAATCATTATACATAAGACGGGCTGGAATTGAGAAGGGCGAGTTATCTGATGTAATGGAGAGTAGTCAGGAACCACCGTCAGGGTTGTGTGGAGCAGTCAAGTCAGGAAGGAATTTCTTGATGCGGTCTGTTTTCGATATAAGATTGAAGCTCTGTAGGGTCACTGAAGACTAAAGTTTTCCCACGTGGTTGATTTGAAATCTGAATGGGCTGAAAAAGGTGATGTTTAGCTCTGTGAGGGGGTTCCTTAAAGCTAGGACGCCTTCCCTGCGAAACACAGTCTCCTTTGCATAATCTTGGGCTATTCCAATCTTTATGTTGTTACAGGTTAGCGTTTTTGATTTCCTCATGTGTGTTGAGATAGTCTTGAAGTGCTGGAATCGAAGAGTCTGAAGATGAGATGACACGGGGGTTTGGCACCCGAGATTGGTCTGGTTGGGACTCTGTGTCCTTTCGATTTTGTATGGTCTCTCAAATTTGTGGTAGACATTGTTTGAGGAAGGAGGCACATAAGGAGGCTTGGTTTTCGGACCCTGCAGGCAATCCAAAGATTCTGAGGTTTCCTCTTTTGTTCCTGTTCTTTAAATGTTATGGTTCTGGAGAGAATGTTTAATGGCTTGGTGGTGGCCTAGGATATCTTCTTCGTCTTTGAGGCTCTCATCCTCCAGCACGCTGATTCTGGATTCAGCTTCCCCTATTCATGTGGATAGGGATTCGAGCAGAGTGTGCTGGATTTCAACTCAGGGGTGACACTATTGCCACGTGCTCAGTACTGCTACAATCGCTTGCTGTGGAGGCACAGGTTACTGTTGATTTATATTGGCTACCCACACTGTAGGAGTGACGGGAGAGCTGCAGAGGGGATTGTACTTTATTCAGATCCTGCTGTTATCCCCTAGAGAATTGGTAAGCCACACTGTGACACTGTTATTGAAGATTTCATTATATGCCAGTGTTGCACTATTTGCCAGGTACTTTACAGTTCATAAGGGCTTATGCATCTTCTATGATGTGGCTGTGTGGCAATGGGCCCCGCGGGAGGTGTTCGCTTGGAGGATTTTACTACATACTCTTGATTCTATTTTGATGATTAAAGTCAGGTATACCTCAGGCCGAGTGACACAGCCATGTGTGGAGCTACATGATGCGCCTCTCAGTAGGCCTTAAAACATGGTAGGCCTTAAAAATTAGACTGTAGGCCCGATATTGGCCTGATACTGGCATCGGAGGTACTTGCTCCCTTTGGTATGTGCTTCCCAAATTAGAGGGGGTGAGAGGTTGCGATGTGTGTTAGCATCTACAGAGAGGCTCTGGCCTCAGTGTTGCGTACAAGGCTGTGCGGAAGTGTGTGGTTATTTAAAACTGTGAGTCAGTGAGGTAAACACATCACAGGCCCAGCACCAAGACAAGATTAGACAGTTGCATAAGTGTGTAGTAGCAGAGTATGCAGTAGCGTGATACGGCGGGCCCTGCCTCAGCAATATGTAGGTTGGTGCTGCTGATTTGTAATAAGGTCCTTAATATAATTAGCATTTATGCGCACAACCTTGGTGCCGAACTTGCGAGGGTGTGAATAGGCATTATTAGGGGTGAATGGTGATGGACTGAGGGAGATAAATGGATATGATCTCCTCCGGCTGCCAGAGCTCACACTTGAGGCAGCCATCTTGTTTAGACTCGAAGACACGCATTGCAACAAACTTTTCCTTTTTACAAGAGAAAGTTGGAGGAGGGAAACTGTGGCCCCCCAGGAGAAAATAGGGTTTGTGGTTTTTGAGGCATTGCTACATTGTGAGCTTCTAGCACACAACACCTTCCTGAGTCACAAATGTAAACAATATTAAAGCTGCACCACATCAAATTGTAATCAGGGCAAATCAAATTGTTCAAGTCCATATTGTAAGAATATAATGTTGCTTCTTTATTGATTCCTTATTAGAGACCAACGCGTTTCGTTTTGAGAACAGAACTTCTTCAGGGCGGCAAATTTAAAACACATAGAAAAACACACGTTTCATACTATAACATATATACATAAAATTATTGTTACAAACAGTATATACAACATTTAACATATATATATATATATATATACATATTATCTACTGGCAGTCGCCAGTAGATAGTTATAGTTAGGACCGTGTTTCCATAGGAAATCTCAAAATTCTATTTTGAATAACTTTGGCGCCGGTTGACGAATCCTCGCGAAATTTTCAAAACTAATGGGGCGCTCCGTTCAGCTCCTACCCTGAAAGTCTCGGGGTGATTCGTCAAGCGGGGGCCGAGAAAAAAGGGGGGTCCCAAAAGGCGTTTTCCAGATGCAATTTTCCATAGGACCTTTAGACGCAGCTACAGCCCGAACGGCTGAACAGAATTACTTGAAATTTGGCAGAGAGGTAGCCATAAGGTCAAGGAAGTGCCCTTTGCAGGTCTGGTGTAAATCTGTTCAGTATTTCCTGAGAAAATAGCATTTAAAAGCATATCAATATCTATACGCGCGCAGGGTGAGCGCACCGTGCGCGCACCGTGCGAGCACCCTAACGTGCGCGAGCGTAATTCTGATTGGTGGTTACATGTCAGTCAACGTTCGAATCGGTCGAAATCAGGAAGTGTCGGCCGCCATTTTGTTTGTTTGTTTTCAGTGCGAGAGTGAAAAAGGAAGGTGGCGAACGTGAAAATGGGGCAGGGTAGAGAGTTCCTGACCCCCTTGCCTTTGTCAGGGGGTCCCTGAAGGTGAAAAACCCCCCGAAATTATTTTTTTTTTTTTTTTTTTTTTTTTTTTTAATCGCGGGGTGCGCGCACGGTGAAAACCAAAAAAATTAAAAAATTAAAAAAGTTAATACGTAGTTTATGGTCAAATAAATATATATAAAAAAATAATAATACATAAATAAGTTAGCATTTAAAAAACCGTACAAATTCACTGAAAAAACCATAGGTTTCACAAACGTTATAGTTAGGAATTAGCATTTAAAAAACCTTGCAAATTCACTTAAAAAACCATAGGTTTCACACATGTTATGGTTAGGTGGATATTTCACTCCTTAAAAAACCAATGAAATTCCCCCGTTATAGTTAGTTCAGATAACTATAACTCGCGCGACCGCCACTCTATCACAAGGGTGAAGTCATGAGTGATGCCACTGACCATGTCATGAGTGATGTAATATATGTGACGTCATGAGCAGTGGATTGCGGGCGCGCGAGTTATAGTTATCTGAACTAACTATAACGGGGGAATTTCATTGGTTTTTTACGAGTGAAATATCCACCTAACCATAACATGTGTGAAACCTATGGTTTTTTAAGTGAAAATATATATATATATATATATATATATATATATATATATATATATATATATATATATATATATATATATATATATATATATATATATATATATATTACCTACTGGCGGTCGCCAATAGGTAGTTATAGTTAGGACCACGTTTCCATAGGAAATCCGCAACATTCTATTTTGAATAACTTTGGCGCCGGTCGACGAATCCTCGCGAATTTTTCAAAATAGGTGGGGCGCTACGCTCCGCTCTTACCCTGAAAGTCTCGGGCGGATTCGTCAAGCGGGGGCTGAGATAAAAGGGGGGTCCCAAAACGCGTTTTTCCCATGCATTTTTCCATAGGACCTTTAGACACAGCTACAGCCCGAACGGCTGAACAGAATTACTAGAAATTTGGCAGAGAGGTAGTCCTCAGGTCAAGGAAGTGCCTTTTGTAGGTTTGGTGTAAATCTGTTCAGTAGATTCTGAGAAAATAGCCTTTAAATCAATATATATATCTGAGCCAGCTTACGGTGCGCTTACGGTACGCTTACCGTACGCGTACGGTGGCGTGCGCGAGCGCGATTCTGATTGGCTCTTAGATCTTAGTAAACATTCGAATCGGCCCAAACCAGGAAGCGGCGGCCGCCATTTTCTCTCTCGCACTGAGAGTGTGGATTAAAATACAAAGCACAAAAACATGTAAAGGGGCTGTTTGGACAGCTCCAAAACACCTAGCCATGTTGAGGGACTCCCCAAAGATCCCCCAAGGCCAAAAACTGAATTTTTATTTTTTCGCTAATTTCGCCGATTACGCTTACCGTACGCGTACGGTAAAAAAATATTAAAAAAAAAAAATTATCCACACTCTCCCCACCCCGTGTGCAAATGGTGCCCGAAGGGCACCATTTGTGCATGGCTTATAAGAGGTGTGAAAAATTTAAATATTACCTTTCAAAACAAAGTGCATCATATGTCCTCCATGTGCGCACGGTGCGCGAAGCGCATCGTGCGTACATGGCCCATCTAGCGTAACGTGGGCACGCGGTGCGCGTAGCGCATCGCGTGCCCACCGTGCGTGCACGGCACTAACTGCGTAAAGTGGGCGCGCAGTGCGCGAAGCGCACCGCGTGCTCACTGTGCGCGCACGGTGCGCAAAGCGCACCGTGCGCGCATGGAACAAACTGCGTTAAGTGGTCGCGCACGCCACGAATGGCGTAAAGTAACTTAGCATTTAAAAAACCGTACAAATTCACTGAAAAAACCATAGGTTTCACACACGTTATAGTTAGGAATTAGCATTTAAAAAACCTTGCAAATTCACTGAAAAAACCATAGGTTTCACACATGTTATAGTTAGCGGAAATTTTACTGATAAAAAACCAATGAAATTCCCCCGTTATAGTTAGTGCAGGCAACTATAACTCACGCGACCGCAATCTTCTGCTGATGACATATGTGTCTTTATGAAAAAAAAATATTTGTAATATATGTATAGCTAAAAATTTATGGAAGAAGACATGGGCAAATAAGTGTCTAAATACAGTATTAGCATCAGCAGAGGATTGCGGTCGCGTGAGTTATAGTTGCCTGCACTAACTATACCGGGGGAATTTCATTGGTTTTTTATCAGTAAAATTTCCGCTAACTATAACATGTGTGAAACCTATGGTTTTTTCAGTGAATTTGCAAGGTTTTTTAAATGCTAATTCCTAACTACAACGTGTGTGAAACCTATGGTTTTTTCAGTGAATATATATATATATATATATATATATATATATATATATATATATATATATATATATATATATATAACAGATGACAATTTGTTTTGATGTGTTAAATTGCAACGTGTCATTAACACAATATGCTTTTTCAACTTGGTTCGTTTTGTTTTGGAGAAAATATGTAAATTGCCCATTTTCTCCACACGATCTAACTTGGGTATTGTTTTGGGGTCATATGTTTGAATTTTCAATTATGCACAGTATTCAGACTGGGGATTTAGCATATGACTCGAACACGTTAGATTGTCAACAATGTATTTACTATATTTATTTATTTTATTTTAAGTACATTTACGAACAAAATTATGTATTCATTCAACAAATTCATTACGTTGTTGTTTTGTGCAGAGCACTGATTTTCGATGTGATAGTATCTCTTCCATTTCTGTCCATCATGTGATGTGGGTGTTAGCATTTTTAAACGTCGTCATACGCAAAGTTTGTCTCATGTGATCAAGGCCGTTCGTCGGCCGAAACGCGTCATGACATAAGGGAGATTTGAAAACTGTAAAATAAAATAACAGTATCTACCGACGAAGAGGAGTTCGTGCATTCTTTCTTTTCCTGGAGAAAACCGATGAATGCTTTGTGTCCATATTCGTATCACCAGGAAGTGGGTCTGCTTCCGTTTACGAACCCCCTCCATGTAAGCAGGCAGCCGTTATCAGCCAACGAGTTCGAGTAGCGGTCCGGGAGGACATCCTACAACGGCAGCCCCCTGTGACAAGATTTCCTCATCCGAATCGGCGAACACGGCAGCAGACGGGTCGGATGACGCGCCGCAGCAGAGTTCGTCGGATGTAAGTGGTGAGCGGGATTAAGTATACTCACAGGTGAGGAGGAGCCAAGATGGCGACCGGGACGGCAGCGTAGGCTCCCGGCTCCGTGAACCTCCACATCCCGCACAGATATCCTGCATGTGATCCTCAGCCTGCGCTACATGCCCGTGTTGGTGATTGAGAGCGGCAACCGATCGTGTGATCCTGAAGCTTCTAGCGGCGGTACCGCCCGAGAAATGTTCATTTGAAGTTTGCGGCCTGTGCAGCCCTGGAACCGGGACCTCGGGTGGACAACATGGCCGGGCGGCAGTTCAACAACAGCGGCCATTGGTGACCGGGTGGAGTCGGAATACCGAAGCGGCGCGAATATTGGCCTGAATCTCGCAGTGGTCGCTCCTATCACCGAGAGTAGCGTGACGGGTGCATACCCGGGGTGACGATTCCAGGGGTTTATCGGCGATCGCCTGGACCCTCGCCAGTGAACTGACCGGACGCGGCCTGTGGCTCGTCCAGATTTGCGCGGGCTGCTCCCGGTTTTCGCGGACACTGGCCCAGGGGGAGAACGACTGTTACCTGTGGCCACACACTGGATACACATTTTGCCTGCCTCCGGACCCTTGTTTGCAGGGACATGGAACTTGCTGCGCCTGTGCCTGAGACCCGGTCCCCATCTGGGGTGGCCCTGCCCTGCGGCCATCTTGATGGGATGGACTCTATCATCCTGTACACTGGGTCACAGGAAGATTGGGAGTGTGTGGCGCAAGGGAGCGGAGCGAGCGCGGGGGACCGTGCTGGGGTACGGTGACCTTCTCGATGCTCTCGGAGCCCTTCATTCCACCCTGGTTCACGACGCCCGGGTATTGGGGAGGAAGCTTGATGGTATTGCGTCAGCGTCGGAACAGTTGCGGTCTGCCTGTCCCCAGGTACATAAGGCTCTGTCTCACCTTCCACAGGAGGAAAGTGCCGTGACCGCCTCTGTGAATAAGGGACATATGGAAACTTTGGACTCTGTGGCAGCGTGTGGTCGGCTGGCTGTGGGGTCGGTCTGTTCCGGAGGTTTTGGACTTGAGCAGACGGTGGTGACTTTGTCCCATGCGCGGCCTCCGGCGACCCAGGCAATCTTCACGCAACGGTCGCCTGCTCTGGCTGATTCCTCCTTCCTGGACCTTGTGTGCGGCGCAGGCCCTGGGGCAGTACTGGGAAAGGTGATCTTCCATGACGATGACTGTGTTGGTGTTCCGAAACGTCCTCCCCACATGTGTGTGTCCCTTCCTAGTCTTATCTGGACGCTCCTCTTCCTTGTAACTTTGGACATGATGGTGGGTCGATGGGTATGCATTGGTGGATTCGCAAAGAGTGGCCAAGGATAAGGCTGATCCTTCAGAGGTGGTCAATTAATAGGCGGGCGGGCTTGGGGGTTGTGTGCTTTCACGACGTAACTAATAGTGTAGCCGGTGCATAATGCTCCCCATTTCTCTTAGATATGGCCGAATTTTTGCTGTTTACTGTTTGCGCTGGGGAGGAATATATTGTGCGGGAGGGAGAAGCCGGGGGCATGGTTGAAGGCCCTCCTCCAGTTTATTATTACTCTCTCCCCTTTTCTGTTAGGGGGGGTTTCCTCTCTTTCCCCTTTTTCTCTGTTTCTTCTATATTTCGGGTCTGGTTCTGGGGCGACAGGCACACTGCGGGGGGGGGCCGTAGTCATCTGCAGAGGTGCAGGGTGGGGGGTTGGGGGAGGGGCTTCTTTAGTCCTTTACTTTGTTTCTATGGCCTCCTTTTTCTTCTCTTATTCTTCTTTGTCTTCTTTTCTGGGGTCAGTGCGGTAGGTGTCCTTCGTGGCCAATCATTGTTTTTCATTTGTGCCTCATTTCCGTGGGGTTTTCTGGGTCCTAGGGCAGGAGACTGCAGGCGCAAACGGCTCGTGATATTCCTCCACATCCTGAACCTCCTGTTTCAGCGCCATTGACTTGATAGATTGCTATTTATTGTTGACGTTCATTATTCTGCCTGCCATTTTTCGCTGCTGAGAACTTGATTGGCACCTGATCCTTCTATCCCTTATTGTAAAATGAAAACCTTTTATATCCTGGTTTCCCTCTTGGGCTGTTCGGTGGACAAGAGAATACTAGCATGGAGAATCTGCTTCCCGAGGTGCTGCATGTGATTAAAATCTGTTTGCTGTTACTTTCACTGCTTAGCGGCCGGCCCCGAGGGTTGTAGGCCCATACTTGTCTTTATTTGCAATGTCAATAAAGGTTTTTCAAAAAAAAAAAAAAAAAAAAAAAAAGTATACTCACAGGTGGGGAGGTGTCGGCGCATACATATTTTCCCAGTGCCGCCGGATTGCTTTTGCGCTGGGCTCCCACCAATAGTTTGAATATGTCAATGGACGCTTTGCGAGATCGTGAGGCAGCAGCTGACGCTCTCTTTAGCAACACACCCGGTTCAGCGGTACAAAATTCGAGCACAGTTACTACTGTAAATAATTCTGATGTTACATCTTTGCTTAAACGTCTGGAGAAATGCATGAAAAATGAGATTACAAAGTGGTGGGAACATAAGTCATTACAAAAGTACGAGGAGGCGGGAAGAGTGCCCCGCGGCTTAAGAATCTTTGTAGCACCATCTTACGAGAATCCCAACCCTGAGATGTTAAAGGAATGGGCTGCGAATAATCTGGCAGCATCAATGAATATGGTCATCATTCTTATCAAATACGCCAAGATTGATCGAGAAAGTTTATTAAAAGAAATCGAAAGCATCAACGAGCAACTTAATAAACTGGAACAAACTGATTACATCATCAAAACAAAGCAAGAAATTGGCGAAAGAATGAAAAAGCACGAGGACAGAATCAAGACACGAAAGGCATTTAAATATGCAAGAGATAAAACAGACTACGAGTTGGGCCAGATATTCACGTTCTCGCGCAAATATGACCATGTCAAGAAAAACATATCAGGACGTACAGCGCACAAAAATGTGGTATCTAACACAGAAGCAGCAACAACTAGTAATGACAGAGGGGAATTGAGTTCTGAAACAGGCTCACTCACGAGCGAATACGAATCTGATGATGGCATGAATAGAGGGCAAATGGTGGGCGAACAGGTGAATATTCTTAGTCCAGCTGAAGAGCTTAATTTTTTAGCAGAGGACCGCCTGCAGACGCTGCGACCACGGAATCGGAACCAGCCTCAAGCAGCAAGCAACGAAAAAATCAACGTCGCCGGGAGAGGCGCAAATGCAGGAAAAGGCAGGCCAAGAAGGCAGTGGCGCAGGAGATGATGACTAACAACAACACTGTTGTCAACCTATCACAACTTGTACTTACTAAAGCTGAGACACAGATTCTAGCACTCGGCCTTTCTTTTTGCCCGGAAAGCAGCTTCAACTACGGAAAAACACGTATTGATATCTTCAAATACATTAGGAAGCTGAAACTTCAAAAGTTCTTTACCATCAAAGAGGGTAACACAACATCCACCCCACCGGTCAACTCAAGTACTTCTAATCCCACTAATCAACCAAATCTTGCAGCATCTGATGCATCAATCATGCTCACCATTAGTGAACTCAATGATGAAAACTGCCTCACCAACGTTCCAAACATCAGCCAATATTCCACTCAGGAAAGACTCGGCCTACACAATCTCACGGAGTCCAGTGCTGGGCTCAGTCCATTTAAGGTCAAATCTAAATTTTACCCTATGATGCCCAAGGACGCCATAGACATTTTTCATGAACGTATAATTGATGATATCAAAAAATTATACTACAGGACCAACCACAACAAAGCTAGACTTAAACATCAGAACATACAATATGAGAATCTTATTCGTAAATTGAGAGACAGAAAAGACATTGTCATCAACATGTCAGATAAGGGTGGCAATGTGGTAATATGGCCCAGGGCAGAATATATTAAGGAGGCTCAGACACAATTGTCCAACACAGAATGTTACTCAAAAACCACAGTAACTGAATATCACAAAGCTAAGGATAACATTAAGAAAGAGCTTATGAACTGGAAACGACAGGGGCTGATTTCCAGTCAAGAATTGAACTTCATGCTTAATGATTATCCTATTATCCCAACCCTGTATCTAATTCCAAAAATACATAAAGGAATCAATCCTCCACCAGGCAGGCCTATAATTTCGGCGATTGGGGGAATGAGTGAGCACATCACCGAATACGTGGACCATTTCCTACAACCATTTGTACAAGGACTGCCATCCTACATCAGAGATACAGGGGATTTCTTAAATAGAATTCAAAATGTCAAATGGGAGAATGATTCTTTACTAGTGGTGATGGACATTGAGTCTCTATATACCAGCATCGACCATCATGCTGGTCTAACAGCTGTTAAACATTACTTGGATAACAGACCCTTAGGCCTCTATAACCACAATATCATGCTTTTAGAGATGGTGAAATGGTGTCTTTTTAACAATTTTTTCATGTTTGAAAATGCAGTATATCGTCAACTGCGGGGTGTAGCCATGGGGGCTTGCTTCTCTCCCAGCTACGCGTGCTTGCATGTGGGCTGGTGGGAGGAGCAGACCCTCCATGGCACTCTGGCCAGGGTGGTTGATAAACACGTTTCACATTGGCATCGATATATAGACGATGTATTTTTTATTTGGAAGGGTGACCATGAGAGTGCTTTATTATTCATCGATTAACTCAATAATAATATCTGTAACCTTAAGTTTACTGCATCTATCAGCTCCTCTGAGGTCCCATTTCTGGATACTAAGATTTACATTCATGAGGGTCGTCTAGAATCAACACTTTTCAGAAAGCCAACAGCAGGAAACGCCACCCTTCATGCGACCAGTGCTCACCCCCGCCAATTGATACGTAGCATCCCCTACGGGGAACTACTCCGGTTGAAACGAATCTGCAGCACAGAAGGGGAATATATCAAATGTTCTGAACAGACATTGTCCCGATTCAAAGAAAGAGGATATAAAAATGATATCCTTCGACAAGCCCAGGCGAAGGTGGCTCTCAAATCCAGAGAGGACCTTTTATCCCCCAATAATGACACCACAATACCACTAATAAGCAGTCATGATAACATCAATGCACCCCGTCTCATCATCACATTTAACAAACAACATCATCAGCTCAGGAGGATAGTTAATCACAACTGGCCAATACTAAGAACAGATGCAGTATTGGCAGTATTGGCACCCAGATTGCCATCTACACCTACTATCACCTTTAGACGGGCAATTTCGATGAGAAATCAGCTAGTGTCTAAACATATAGAAACCTCCACTAAAACCAATTGGCTGCAGCCCATTAAAGGTTTCTTTAAATGCGCTTCTTGCAGGGCATGTAAATTCGGAGTGAATACTTCACAGTATAACACTCCCTTTAGTTCCACTCCAGTACAAATCAGGGGTCATTACACATGCCGTACTGAGTTCGCAGTATACGTTTTAACGTGCACTTGCGGTCTCAAGTATGTAGGTAGCACCAAACTACAGGTGCATGCGCGCATTTTACAACATCTTAGGGCCATTGTAAATAATGACACAACTTATCCTGTGGCCCGTCACTTCAGAGCTGTTCATGATAATGACTTAACCTGCCTCTCATATTATGTAATAGATGCAATCCCCAAACTCAAATATGGGGGGAATAGAGAACGCTTGCTCAGGCAACTGGAGACTCGGTTAATTATTGACCTAGACAGTAAGACACCTCTTGGGCTCAATACAACCGAAGATATGCACAACTTTTTATAAAGCTTCATGATTAATCAATAGACATTTCGGATATAACAATTCTTTATATTTATACATCATGCTTTGTTTGTGCACTTACTGCGCTCTATGCACTTATACATGCTTGAAATAGGGACATCATGCCCATCTTACTTTAAGCCCGGTGTGTTTCATCGAGAGATTTCTGCAACCTCACTTTCTGGGTTATTATTCAAAATAGATAAAAAACATGCTTTCCATGACTACCCACACATTGAGATTATTGGAGTATATTATTCACAGTGACATTAGGATTCAATCGGTTCGCATTATTTTAATGTCTGTATTTTATCAAAGTTTTATATCTTGCACATTTATTGCGTATTTGCACATATGATCGATTTGCACTTTTGCACTATTTGCACATTATCAAATTGCACGCATATGCACTATTTGCACTTTAAATTAAAGGACTAAAATATTTATATATATAAAAAAATAATAAAATAAGAAAACGATAATATCATTATAAAAATAGCATACAGTTCAATGAGATAAATTACAATACGCACCGATCTAATGTCACGCTATATACATTTACTGATTGGACATATTTAGAATTGCATCAAGTACATGAGGTACCTGCAAGCCGGATTTTATCCAGATGACAATTTGTTTTGATGTGTTAAATTGCAATGTGTCATTAACACAATATGCTTTTTCAACTTGGTTCGTTTTGTTTTGGAGAAAATATGTAAATTGCCCATTTTCTCCACACGATCTAACTTGGGTATTGTTTTGGGGTCATATGCTTGAATTTTCAATTATGCACAGTATTCAGACTGGGGATTTAGCATATGACTCGAACACGTTAGATTGTCAACAATGTATTTACTATATTTATTTATTTTAAGTACATTTACGAACAAAATTATGTATTCATTCAACAAATTCATTACGTTGTTGTTTTGTGCAGAGCACTGATTTTCGATGTGATAGTATCTCTTCCATTTCTGTCCATCATGTGATGTGGGTGTTAGCATTTTTAAACATCGTCATACGCAAAGTTTGTCTCATGTGATCAAGGCCGTTCGTCGGCCGAAACGCGTCATGACATAAGGGAGATTTGAAAACTGTAAAATAAAATAACAGTATCTACCGACGAAGAGGAGATCGTGCATTCTTTCTTTTCCTGGAGAAAACCGATGAATGCTTTGTGTCTGTATATATATATATATATATATATATATATATATTATCTACTGGCGGTCGCCAGTAGATAGTTATAGTTAGGACCCTGTTTCCATAGGAAATCCGCAACATTCTATTTGGAATAACTTTGGCGCCGGTCGATGAATCCTCGCGAATTTTTCAAAATAGGTGGGGCGCTACGCTCCGCTCCTACCCTGAAAGTCTCGGGGGGATTCGTCAAGCGGGGGCTGAGAAAAAAGGGGGGTCCCAAAACGCGTTTTTCCCATGCATTTTTCCATAGGACCTTTAGACACAGCTACAGCCCGAACGGCTGAACAGAGTTACTTGAAATTTGGCAGAGAGGTAGTCCTCAGATCAAGGAAGTGCCTTTTGTAGGTCTGGTGTAAATCTGTTCAGTAGTTCCTGAGAAAATAGCATTTAAATCAATATATATATGTGGGCGGAGCCTAACCACACATCTCATCCTGAGATCTGATTGGCTGTCAGCACTTCATCCAAGAAGTGTTGGCAGCCATCTTGGGACCAATATACATGATAGCACCTCATTAAAAAGCATTGCAGTTATTAGAAGATTTTAAGACTTTAGTTACATTATAAATCATTTGTTGATGGTACCATACTCATTTTAGGAATTGTGGTATGTTCTAAGGTGATTTCACCATGTGAAAAAGCCTTCTGCTGGGATATCATGATTGAGAGAAAAATATTTTCTCATGCTTTTACCACAGAGGTTTGGAAGGTGATCTATAAGCTAAACTGAGAGCTTATTTTCTGTAAATTCACATTATCTTTCTCAGTCATGTGAGAATGAAGTCTGACATTCTCAGTAAAACATGTACATCCAACAAGGGCAGAGACTGTCAGTTGATTCCTTTGTGTTCTACTGCAGCTTTCCAGAGTGTTCCAAAGAACTACTAGAGCGCTAACCGTCCTACTTATGATAAATGTAGGGCACACCTGAAGCCATCTTGCTTGGATTAAAGTGGTAACTCTTAAAACATTTAATTTAAAAAGGAACAAAATGAGGGGGTTCATTTTTCCATAAAAAGTATGATTAGTGCTGCAGAAAGAAAAATTAGGGCACATTTTGAGTGACTTCTCAAATCCTGGCATGCAGACTGAAACATGCACTTTCAATACCAGCAGCAGTTTTCCCTGGTGAGCAGTAGCTTTACTACAGTGATCTAATGAGCAAAAAGAGTGCTAACATTCTGATTTTATGGCAAATGTGTGACACATTTGAATGCCTTCTTGATGGAATCAAAGTAAAAAACTGAAAGTATTTCCTACTGAGGAGACTGCAGTAAATGAGGAAATTAGGAAACTTCATAACAAATAAGTCTCCCAAGATGGCCACCAGAGACAAAAGAGCCCAAATGTAGCCCAAATATCACCCAGATGTAGCCCAAGTATAGCCCAATGACAGAATGTCCAAGAATGTTCTTAAAAACAACTAGAGCACTTACTGTCTTCATTATGACAAAAGTATGGCACACCTGAAGCCATCTTGATTGGAATAAACTGGTAACACTTAAAACATTTAATTTAAAAAGGAACACAATGAGGGGGTTCATTTTGCCATAGAAATTATGATTAATGCTGAAGAAAGAAAATGAGGGCACATTTTGAGTGACTTCTCAAATCCTCTTCTATTTCATTAAAAAATTCTGACATGCAGACTGAAACATGCACTTTTAATACCAGGAGCAGACTTCCATGGTGAACAGTAGTTTTACTACAGTGATCTAATGAGCAACTAGAGTGCTAACATTCAGAATTCATGGCAAATGTGTGACATATCTGAATACCTTCATGATGGAATCAAAGTAAAAAACTGAAAGCATTTCCGACTGAGGAGACTGCAGTACATGAGGAAATTAGGAAACTTCATAACAAATAAATCTCCCAAGATGGCCACCGGAGACAAAAGAGCCCAAATGTAGCCCAAAATCACCCAGATATAGCCCAAATATAGCCCAATGACAGAAGTGTGCAAAACACTTATTATTTTGTGTTTTTGCAGTGTTATATAGTGCAGACTTGTCAGGTATTGGAGTGCTTTACATGAGCATTGGTTACATCACACAAGAACAAATTCATTTTGGTTGTAGACATGGGGAGACTAAGTGATTTGACCAGAATCACAGAATGTCGAGCTGAAGCAGAAACTTCAACCTGGTTCCCCAGTTGCAAAGTCTGCAGTTCTGGAAGTAACACCACATCCTCTCCCCTAAGTGCAACATTTAATCAAGTTGTCAACTAGATAAAAAAACATAAAGATAACAAATAATTTAAAAGTGCTTTGTCGCTATTTGAAAACTCAGAAAATATGTCCTTATTTTAGTCTTTTAGAGCACTAACCATAATTTTGATGCCAATAAGACCCTCTCATATATGTAATTTCTAAAGGAATGCTCTAGGTATTACAGTTTTGATTACATCAAGATGATGTCAGGCGTTCCACACTTTTGTAATAAATATAGAATGTTAGCAATCTAGTTGTTCATTAGGATACTGTTGAGAGGCAGAGGCCAGGGGCACGGACTCTGAAAATTGAAGGCAGGTAGGAGGGTGCAAAGGCAACAATTTAACCACACTGAGCAGGCAGGAAGGGCCGTGGAAGCACAACAGACTATGGAGGGCAGTGGAAAGGGGGGCAGGGGCAACAAACCAACAATACAGGACTTGCAAGAGAGGCTGTTGGAGGGAAGATCTATTACGGGTCAAGGAAGCTAGGGGCGGTCCCCAGAGCCCCGGGAGCCACCACAGAACTGAGCAGGAGAGTGAGTCAGGGACAAAAGGGGCACCTTAATTTGAGCCGGGGTGCCTAGGAACGCTTGCTCCAAAAATGAAGAAAACAGACATATGAGACATGGAATTGGAGGCAGAATACAATGGCAGTTTAATGAGAAGATGCAACTTCAAAGAAACCGCAGAATAGAGACATAAAGTACAAAATACAGAATCCAGATAATCATACAGCTGTCATGATATTCTCTGTATCTCAATTAATGGACTGACAGAGAGAGAGAGAAAACACATCTATAAATGCATCATGAGAAACAAGTTACACCAAGGAAAATGTTACCTAGGGACACTCACATTTACTCTTAGAGCAAGCATTCCTGCAATTACAATACAACATCTTTTAAATGCAAAAGTAAAGAGAACAATGGTTAAACATAACATGACATTTCATATAGGTAAAATAGAATAAGATACTTCAAGCAAAGCAGAGCAAGACATTTTAAGCAAAGGAAGACAAGAGCTCCCAGTTCTTGGGGAAAACCTGCACAGCCTGTTAACCTACATACAGACGGCGAGGTTGTCTGTCGATATCTGTGGGTGCTCCCTTTTTATATCATTTTGTGGGCTCCTTTGCACGCTACATCTACCTACGTATGCTACCCAAAAGCTTCGTCTGCAGATTTTACCAGACATTTCGTCATTTACCCACTTAATGCTGACAATGGACTGGGTGAAAAGGTCAGTCTCTCAGGCCAATCGCTTATCGTAAGTTCCATAGAGCAAGCAGAAAATAATGGGTATTGTACAGGAATTCAATATATTCATGTATAAAATCTCCTCAGTTCTCCTAACTTGACGCTCTGCGGTTGCCACTTCCTTAAAAGCGGGAAACCTGCCCATGAAGCAAGTACCAGTCCAGGATGCAGCCTACTGTATGTCGACAGCTTCAGGGGGATGTTGAACTTTGATACCGAGCACGGAGCACTCGGGTAGGGTGGGGGCTACTAGTTTGGAGCAGAAGGCCTCGCAGACCTGCCTTCAGACTGCTATACACTAAAATTGCAGAGCTATGGTCAATTTAACAAAGAGGCCTACATATTGAACAGAAGGGCCTACACAGGGGTTTTATGCTGGCTGAGTGGTAAGGATGTCTCAGGATAATTATATAGCAACACAGGACCCGCTGGTCAATTTAATACGGCCTACAAATGCGGCTGGCAGGGCAAGGACAAGGGTCTCATACTTCAGGTGTGGACAGAACGGGCCAGGGGCCCCCCGTGATACAAAATCTACCCTCCTTCAAGGCTGTGGCAATGTAATAGACCATTGTGGGCAGAAGGAAGAGGCAATGGTAGTACAACCATACATGCCAACAGACCCGATTCAGCCAGGAAACGTCCAATGTTTTTAAGCTCAAATGGGCTTTATGTGATCTGTCTCCTGTCTACAATATCCTCTTTTTCAATGTAACTCAAAGGGGAAAATCAATACCCCAGTTTTTTTTCAAAATCTCCCTCTTACCAAGTTCAAAATGTTCGCAAGTATGGTACATTGGATCATGGAAGGAAATGGGATAGGGACATGGACTTGGATAACAGAGGACAGGAGAGACATGGAGAGGTGCACCAAACTGACCCTGCAGGGCAGGCATCAGGGTTTGCAGCAGCACAATACACCACACAGGGCATGCAGGACGGGAGTGCAGCACAACAATCCATAGAAAGCAAGAGGGAGGGGACAGGACCATGCACATGGACAACAGAGAACAGAGGGGCAAGAGGCAATGGTAGCTAGCTGACCATAATGGACAGACAGGAGAGAAGGCTGCAGCATAACAGACCATAAAGGGAAGGAGGGACGGATCAGGGGCATTACAATAGAACAGACAAGCCAGGAGGGAGGGAGTAGGGGTCTGCACATGTAAACAGAGGGCTGGGGGCAAGGGGGCAGGGCAGGAGCAGCAATATGGCCATGGAGGTCAGGCAGGATGGGCACTAGAAGCAAGACACAACATGAAGAGCAACAGTGAGACTGTGATGGCATACACACAGACCATGGAGGGAAGGTGGGAGGGGGTCAGGGGCAGCTAACTGACCACACAGGGAAGGTGGGAGGGGCCATGGCAGCACAGAAGACCATGCATGGCAAGTGGGAGCGTTAGTGGCAGCACAATGGCTATGATGGGCAAGAAGGAGGGTGCAGGGGCATGCACAAAGGACGATGGAGGATAGAAGGGAGGGTCAGGACCTGTGCACAGACAAGAAAGTTCAGGGGAAGGGGCCTCACAACAGACCACACGGGGCAGGCAGGAGGAGCAGTTGCAGCACAACAGACCAGGGAGGGCAGAAGGGTGTGGCAGTACAATGGGCCATGTAGGACAGGAGGAAGAGGATAGAGGCATGGCATGTGGACAGGCAGGGTGGAGGTGGCAGGGACAGGTTACAGTCATCTGACAATGCTAGGCAGGTGGGAGGGGAGTGGCAGCTCAACAGAACACTCAGAGTAGATAGGAGTGGCAGGTCCATGGGACATGGTGGGCAAGAAGGATGGAGCAGGGGCATGCACAAAGACATCGGAGGGCAGGGGGAAGGAGAATAGGGGCAGCAAGCTAAGCACAGAGTTTAAGCAGGAGGTCAATGATGGGGCATAGAATTGGGCAATGGAGGGCAGGAGGAGTGGACTGGTACATCATACTAAATTGAGGGCAGTGGCAGCACATCAGACCATGCATGGCAGGAGGGAGGAGGCTAGTCCATGGATTCACACAACAGAGGATAGGGAGGAGGGGGATGGGGCAGCAAGCTAACTGTTCAGAGAAGGCGGGTATTAGAAACTTTATTGTTTTTAAAACATTTTGTCTGTGCAAACTACTTAAAATATGAACAAGTATGCAGCATAATCTCACTTTTATTCAGGAAGAAGAAGACGTTAGTGACTGTGACTCCGGGCTCACTTGGCAAAAACACCCCCTGACCCTCCACCCCCTATCGCAAAATGTAATGCCCGTGAAAAGGGTAGGTGAACACAGTGTTATATAGAACATAGTCCTGAGAGCACGATTGAAAATGAAAACTAGATATAGTGTATGGTATAAACTATGCACCAAAAAGTGTGATATAAGATGAACCAGGCGTGAAATATAATATGCAATACATTGTGCGCAATGACAGATTCATTGGAGAGCGCGAGATAGCACAGGCACTAGCGCGTGCTATGCGATATGCGCCTTGGAGTGTAATTTGCACAGGGCAGTGTTGTGTAACCTAACTAGTCTCTAAAGTTGTAATATAAAATATGTGCTGGGGAGTGTAACGTTGCATATGCACTGTGACAAAGATATGGATCCCAAATTGTAATATGTATGGCATAGCACTGTGCGTTATAACATAGGCATCGAGGAAGGCACGTTAGATGGGGCAATATAACCCGTGCGAAGACAAGTGTGGCATGACATTTTCACGGGGTGGTGTTACAGTGCACATGGGCTAGAGAGTGTCATAGCATATGCACTAGCTAGTGGAATACAATACAGAGGTGTGTGGCACTCGGCAGGCAATGGTGGGTGTAACACAGCATTGGGCTCTGTCAGGAGCGCGCTGTGACTCGCAAGTGATGTTCGTCCCCTTTCCAGAGAGTAAAATAAAAAGTATTACACATCCGGCAGTGGATGTGTGTTTTATTAACTGTGAGGGGGGTTTCTTGCATAGTTTTGGTCGAATTTTTGTCGAATCCCCTTTGAATGGCTTGGTGTGCATGTGTATTAAATGTGCCCGTCAATAGCTACCCATGTTTGTATAAATAAACGACAAGGGTGTCTACCGGGATTAGGCACGGTAGAGCATCAGACATGTCAGAGCTTCACTAGTGGTGTAAATACATTCCACGTGGATTAATTGCATGCATAGTCGCCTTTTAATGAATATCACGCAAATCGTCATGGTGATAGGTACGTACGGTTTGTCCAGCATGTCCTAGGTGTGTCTATAAATATATATTTTTTAAAAATAATAAAAAACAGTGGCCGGCCCTGGGGATTGGGGTCAAAAAAATATAATTAGGAGACAGGCCCTGGGGGATGGGGTCATCAGGGCCAATAAATTAGAATAAGAAGGGGAACCACACAGCCCCCCTTCTTAAAAAAATAAAATAAATAAAAGACTGGCATCGTGCCGGAGGCCATGCCCCCTCCATGCAGCACTCTGCAAACGCGCCCCCAACAGGCATCTCCAGTATGCGCCAGGGAGCTGCGCTGCAGACAGGTGTTCTGAGGCCAAGCCCCTTTTTACACCTCTCTGCAACGCAGCTCTGTGGCGCTTACTGGAGGTACCTAGTGGTCTAGTGGGACCCTAGGGACCCTTAGGATTCAAGGGGACTTAATCTCTCAACTTAGAACAGCCACAGGGCGCGTTTACACAGTGGTGAAGGGAGGGGACGGGGCCTGAGGTGACGTGTGCAAACACGCACCATGGCACGTTTTAAATTGGGGATATAATTTCCCTTCAATACTGAGGGCCCCTGGGGGCTAACTAGCCCACCAAGTGCTTCCAGTAAGCGCCACTGAGCTGCATTGCAGAGAGGTGGTCCAGGCCGTGCCACTTTTTACACCTCTCTGCAACGCAGCTCTGTGGCACTTACTGGAGGTACCTAGTGGGCTAGTTGGACCCTAGGGACCCTCAGGACTCAAATGAACTTAATCTCCCAACTAAAAACGGACACAGGGCGTGTTTACACAATGGTGAAAGGAGGGGACGGGGCCTGAGTTAACGTGTGCAAAAACGCCCTGTGGCCTGTTTTAAGAGGTAGTTTTAATCCCCATGCCCTATTATATACTAGGGGCTTATAGAGGAGGTAAGGCTAATCACAGGGGGACCCCAACGCATAATGTTCCCTAGTGTATGTAGGTGTTTTCACTGTATTCTAAGTGTCTTTTAACATAGCACTGGCTCTAGGACTGGTTAGTCAGACTCAGTTACCACCAGTATCCGTCTGAAAAAGTTGAGGGTACAGGATGATTTTGCAACAAGGCTTCTTTCTGCTCTTCTTTTTGTTCTTTCTGCACGTTATCCTTCTTCCTGCACTTATCTTCGTATTTGAGGACTTCTGTTGCTTCTTTCTGCACTTCTTTTGTTTCTTTCTGTGCATTTTTTCTTCTTTCTTCACATGTCCTATCTCTGTAGGCATAGTTAGAAATTAGCATTTAAAAAACCTTTGAAATTAACAGAAAAAACCATAGGTTTCAGGCACGTTATAGTTAGGAATTAGCATTTAAAAAACCTCAGAAATTCACTGAAAAAACCATAGGTTTCAGGGGTGTTATAGTTAGCTGGACTTTTCACTTGTACAAAACCATTGAAATTCCCCCGTTATAGTTAGTTCAGCTAACTATAACTCGCGCGCCCGCAATGCACTGCTGATGACGTCACATATTACATCACTCATGACATGGTCAGTGACATCACTCATGACATCACTGATGACATCTCAAATGACATCACTGATGACATCACTGATGACATCATCCTTGTGATAGAGTGGCAGACCTCCTCTCACCCTAATATAACCTTTGATACACACATTCAAAAATAGAGACTAAAATTTTCAAAACAATGGACATACCAATACCAGTTACAACAACCTCTTCAGTAATTCTAAGATCCACATACACATCCACTCATTCACCAACAGTCCAATACAGTCACTCATACATGTACTCACTCATCATATGTACTCATACACCTATACATCCTGTTACACAATGCCACTCATCCATAGAGTTACTCACACACATAGTCACTCATGCTAATAAAGAATCAAACATACATTTACTTGCATATACAGTTATACACACACCACCACACTTACTTCTACGGAAACTTACACATACTTAGTCTTTTAAACAATCACTTATAGAAACACATACTTATTCATACAGGAACTCTTTCAATCTCTCACTCTCACATATACTCACATATATACACCAATAGTCACATATACTAGTTTAAAACATATGTAGTTACTCATAAATACACTATTGAGACAGTCATTCACTCACTAACACACCCATACACACACTCATCCACCCATACAGTCCTGCACACATACTGTGTTCAACACATACAAGCAGTGAGTCACTCATTCATGCACCTATGCACTACGTAATACCCCCACCGAACCATGCAGACACTCAGACTGATACTCAAAAAACCAACTAATAACCTATATAGACACCCATGTAGCTACTCACCAACCCATGCAGCCACTTATACACAAAGTGAGAGACTGATACAGATATTTACATATTTAAACATTACTCACTAAGCCATGTATTCACTATGATACACTTAATCAGTCAGTTACACAATCAATTTTTCAAAAACAAATCATCCATTTAGACACTTATATACCCATTTATTCTTCCATCGACCTTGAGATATACATATATAAAACAGATTTAATTTTCAGAATAACACACATTCACTGGATGATGTCATCAGTGATGTCATCAGTGATGTCATTTGAGATGTCATCAGTGATGTCATGAGTGATGTCACTGACCATGTCATGAGTGATGTAATATGTGACGTCATCAGCAGTGCATTGCGGGCGCGCGAGTTATAGTTAGCTGAACTAACTATAACGGGGGAATTTCAATGGTTTTGTACAAGTGAAAAGTCCAGCTAACTATAACACCCCTGAAACCTATGGTTTTTTCAGTGAATTTCTGAGGTTTTTTAAATGCTAATTCCTAACTATAACGTGCCTGAAACCTATGGTTTTTTCTGTTAATATATATATATATATATATATATATATATATATATATATATATATATATATCTTCACATAGATAGCTCCTTCCGGATTTGCATAGACCCATGGAGAGTGGCACGCACGCCGGCGGAGAAACCGGCCAATAAATCCACAAATCACTTTCTCACTCCGCGTGCTCTCAGGAATCAGGGACCCAAAGATGGTAAGTTTAAATTGCTGTTTATTCGCACACAACGCGTTTCGCCAAAGGGCTTGATCACGTGTATATGCCGTCACTTTGTCACCGCAACGTATATAGTGAAAACAAGCATGAACATAGAAAGAGGACCACATTCAAACAAAAAGTCAGTTTTGTGAATCAGAAAAATAATAAATTGTGCGCGGAACAAAACAGCTGTTAAATACAATCGGTATTATGATCCAATCCTACAAATCCATGTGTGTAATTATGTTTTACGTATAATGCTCATACAAGTCGTGTAATGAACATAAACAACGGACATGCTGTCGCAGATCTCTGAGCCTAAGTAAACGTTTAAAATTAAGGATAACATAGGCCTTTAATGCAGTAAGGCAAAATAAAAATAAAAATGAGTACAAACGTGGAGGAAGTTCTAATCTGACCATTGAACAAAGGAAAGCTCTCAAGTCATTGATGGACGATGATAACATTATCATTCGTCCTTCGGACAAAGGGGGCAATATTGTTATCCTAGATCGTGAACAATATATAAAGGAGGCAGATAGACAACTCACTGATACTACTTTTTACCAAATTGTTGATTTCCAACAGTATAATGCAAGCATTACTACAATTTGGGAACTACTGACAGATTGGAAAGACAAGGGGATACTAAAATGGGAAGAATATGGTTATCTCAAATGTGATTATCCTGTTCTCCCTGTTATGTATCTATTGCCCAAGATACACAAAGACCCCATTGTTCCACCTGGGAGGCCTATAGTTTCTTCTAAGGGCAGTGTTGCAGAACATGTTTCTAAATATATAGACCATTTCCTCAGGGGCTATGTGATGTCACTTGATAGTTACATCAAAGATACTAAAGACTTTCTTAAAAAAATCGAAAGCCTAGCATGGGATGGGAACAGCATTTTCATTACCTTGGATGTACATAGTTTGTACACCATTATCAACCATAAACAAGGCTTAGAAGCATGTAAACATTATCTCATGAACAGAGCTATCAGATTCCGAGAACACACTCACATGCTCCTTACCATGTTAGAGTATTGTTTAACGAACAATATTTTTCTGTTCAATGGTGTCCTCTATAAACAGGTCAATGGGACTGCGATGGGATCATGCTTTGCTCCCAGCTTTGCCAATCTTTTCATGGGGAGCTGGGAGGAAGGCATTCGATCCCATCCATCCCTACAACAAGATTGGAAGCGGGTGTCGATGTGGTTACGGTATATCGGCGACCTGTTTATCGTGTGGAAAGGATCATTAGAAGAGGCACATGATTTCATTGAGAAATTGAACGAGAATGACCTTAACATCACTCTTAGTGGTAACATCAGCAAGACACAAGTGGAGTTACTAGATGTCAAACTGGAAATAAGGGACAACAAGGTACATACTTCGTTGTACCGTAAGAGTACAGCAGGTAACAGTGTTCTACATGCCCTCAGCAGCCATCCAGATACCCTCAAATGGAGTATCCCTTATGGGGAGCTGCTGAGGGCTAAGAGGAACTGCAACACGGAAGAGGCATACAAACTGGAAAGTAAGTGTATCACTGACAGGTTCAGGGAGAGGGGGTACCCGAACTGGGTCCTCAATAAAGCACTGGTTAGAGCTGCAGGAGTGGAAAGGGCTAACACCATCTCTGACTCATTACCAGAGTGTACTAAGGAAGATAACACTACTAGAGTTATAATGACATACGGATCTGACTCAAAAACCATTAGGAGAATCATCACTAAGAATTGGGACATTCTGAAAAACGATAGTGTAATAGGTGGTAGCATTCCTGACAGACCTAGTATTACATATCGTAGAAATAGGAACATCAGAGATATGCTTGTGCATAGTGATATAACCATATATCCCCCGAACAACATCCAAGGTCTTGAAGGTTTTTACCCATGTAGCCACTGCAAGGCTTGCAACAATAGCACATCTCAAAAGAAAGTGTCGTACAATGGCATCAGCAAGAACATCACCCAATTCTTGATGTGCAGCTCTGTATTTGTAATATATGTGATAGAGTGCACTTGTAAATTATGGTATATCGGAAGTACGACCTGTATGGCAAAAAAACGCATTCTAGAACATTGCAGGGCCATTACTAATCTTGACCAGAAATACCCTGTGGCACGTCACTTCAGGGAGAAACATTTTTCTAATACCAACGAATTGCGTTACTTCCTCTTAGAACAAATTGAGAGAAACCCCAGGGGTGGTAATAGAACTCTCAAATTAAGACAACGTGAATCTAAATATATCATTGATTTTCAGTCTAAGACCCCTGGAGGATTAAACCAAGAGGAAGAATTATCTGTACATCTTAGGGAATGATTAATTTTGTTATCAGCGTATCATACAGTTTTCCTCATGTTCATGACTGTGCTTGATATTGTGTAGAAAGAATACCACCTTTTGGTGGCTTATCTGTGTATTTATACTAAATCTTTTATGGGTTTTTAATCCGTAATATTGGTTTTGTTTTATTTCATAGGAAGGAAGTAATGGGTCCATTCATCTGAATCTACCTGCACGGGCAGTTAATCTATGCTCTTTTTCCTTCACTGCACTTTTTTAATTTTTCAATCAATTTATATTTTATTCTGTGTTCACCTTTCCTCTTTCTTTCTTATTCACACTAATAAGAGATATTATGCCGTCTACATGTTAACGCTGGGGTGGAAACTCCATGTTTTTCATTATCCTCATGTTTGTAATATGGCACTTGCCAATTATTGTGATATCTTGACATTTGGAGTTTGTGGAACTTTATTGATATACTTTAGAAACACATGCAGCAAATTGGAAGGTGGCAGGCTTGTCACTAATAATTGTGGATTTCCAATTTTGGGATGATGAATTGCAAATTATCGCATTATGCTGAGCATTATTGGAACTTAGAGTGCTGTTGTTAGTATTTTTTCCAGCAAATGTGTTTTTTATATCGAAGGCGCAACTTTGTCAACTTTACAATGTGCACTAAACACATGGATCGTGTTTTCTCATGCAAACCATAAAATATTTTTGAGGAATTTACATTTGTTGCAGTAGAAAGTACCACTTGGTATTATTTTGTGGATTTGTTTTTCATTGTGTGTGGAAAGGTTATAGAACATGTACATTGCTGTAGAGCTATGTTATCCATAATTTTAAACGTTTACTTAGGCTCAGAGATCTGCGACAGCATGTCCGTTGTTTATGTTCATTACACGACTTGTATGAGCATTATACGTAAAACATAATTACATACATGGATTTGTAGGATTGTATCATAATACCGATTGTATTTAACAGCTGTTTTGTTCCGCGCACAATTTATTATTTTTCTGATTCACAAAACTATGACTTTTTGTTTGAATGTGGTCCTCTTTCTATGTTCATGCTTGTTTTCACTATATACGTTGCGGTGACAAAGTGACGGCATATACACGTGATCAAGCCCTTTGGCGAAACGCGCTGTGTGCGAATAAACAGCAATTTAAACTTACCATCTTTGGGTCCCTGATTCCTGAGAGCACGCGGAGTGAGAAAGTGATTTGTGGATATATATATATATATATATATATATATATATATATATATATATATATATATATATATATATATATTACCTACTGGCGGTCGCCAGTAGGTAGTTATAGTTAGGACCACGTTTCCATAGGAAATCCGCAACATTCTATTTTGAATAACTTTGGCGCCGGTCGACGAATCCTCGCGAATTTTTCAAAATAGGTGGGGCGCTACGCTCCGCTCCTTCCCTGAAAGTCTCGGGGGGATTCGTCAAGCGGGGGCTGAGATAAAAGGGGGGTCCCAAAACGCGTTTTTCCCATGCATTTTTCCATAGGACCTTTAGACACAGCTACAGCCCGAACGGCTGAACAGAATTACTAGAAATTTGGCAGAGAGGTAGTCCTCAGGTCAAGGAAGTGCCTTTTGTAGGTTTGGTGTAAATCTGTTCAGTAGATTCTGAGAAAATAGCCTTTAAATCAATATATATATCTGAGCCAGCTTACGGTGCGCTTACGGTACGCTTACCGTACGCGTACGGTGGCGTGCGCGAGCGCGATTCTGATTGGCTCTTAGATCTTAGTAAACATTCGAATCGGCCGAAACCAGGAAGCGGCGGCCGCCATTTTCTCTCTCGCACTGAGAGTGATGTTTAAAATATTAAGCCCAAAAACATGTAAAGGGGCTGTTTAGACAGCTCCCACACACATAGCAATGTTGAGGGAGTCCCCAAAGATCCCCCAAGGCCAAAAACGGAATTTTTATTTTTTCGCTAATTTCGCCGATTACGCTTACCGTACGCGTACGGTAAAAAATTATAAAAAAAAAAAAAATTATCCACACTCTCTCCACCCCGTGTGCAAATGGTGCCCGAAGGGCACCATTTGTGCATGGCTTATAACATATACGAAAAATTAAAATATTACCTTTCAAAACGAAGTGCATCATATGTCCTCCATGTGCGCACGGTGCGCGAAGCGCATCGTGCGTACATGGCCCATCTAGCGTAACGTGGGCACCGCGTGCCCACCGTGCGTGCACGGCACTAACTGCGTAAAGTGGGCGCGCGGTGCGCAAAGCGCACCGCGTGCTCACTGTGCGCGCACGGAACGAACTGCGTTAAGTGGGCGCGCACGCCACGAAAGGCGTAAAGTAACTTAGCATTTAAAAAACCGTACAAATTCACTGAAAAAACCATAGGTTTCACACACGTTATAGTTAGGAATTAGCATTTAAAAAACCTTGCAAATTCACTGAAAAAACCATAGGTTTCACACATGTTATAGTTAGCGGAAATTTTACTGATAAAAAACCAATGAAATTCCCCCGTTATAGTTAGTGCAGGCAACTATAACTCACGCGACCGCAATCTTCTGCTGATGACATATGTGTCTTTATGAAAAAAAAATATTTGTAATATATGTATAGCTAAAAATGTATGGAAGAAGACATGGGCAAATAAGTGTCTAAATACAGTATTAGCATCAGCAGAGGATTGCGGTCGCGTGAGTTATAGTTGCCTGCACTAACTATAACGGGGGAATTTCATTGGTTTTTTATCAGTAAAATTTCCGCTAACTATAACATGTGTGAAACCTATGGTTTTTTCAGTGAATATATATATATATATATATATATATATATACACACACACACATACACACACACACACACACACACAAATACGAATTGTATATATACACATATCACAAAATCATCCCTAATTCAGTAAGATAATATGATACCAACGAAAAAACATAGATACACGTTTTGAATAATTATATAAAATATATACACAAAATATATAATATCAATTAGTAATTGCCTATATTTAAAGACTCAAAGAAATCTAATCCTAAATATCCACGATCATTACAAATTGAGACATATATGCATCTGCGCCCCAAAAGGACTTCTCACAAGGGTGGGAATGTAGTGATTATGAACACCGTTGACTACACAAATGAAATTAAAAGACAACTCGGGGATCCCTGTTATCAACGGGTTGTAGAAAATCCCATTCCCACCCTTGTTATGCACATAAATGCTAGGATATATGATTGGTGTGAATGTGGCCTGCTCTTGGATGAGGAACGCAGGTATCTCACTGTAAATAAACCACTTGCCCCCTGTATTTACATTCTACCAAAAATTCATAAGGGGGCGCCTTTCCACCAGGGCGTCCCATCATTTCTGGAATCAATTCACCTACTGAGAGACTTTCACAGTATGTGGATGGTTTTCTCCAGCCTCTTGTAACAAATCTACCTGCATATATACAGGATTCCAGGGATATTTTAGAGAAATTCTATGGCTTATCATGGTCAGAAGGTTTGACATTTGTTACGCTTGATGTGACCAGATTGTACACTTGTATCCAAAAGCATTTTGGAATGACAGCCGTACAATCGTTTTTGGCAACACATTCGCCAGACCATGCCGATCACAATGAAATGTTGATGGATATGATTGACATTATTCTATCACAGAATTTCTTCTTACATGATGGAACCTGGTTCCATCAAATACAAAGAACTGCGATGGGGAGCAGGTTTGCTCCCTCGCATGCAGGCCTATTTATGGGCTGGTGGGAGAGGGAGCATGCCTGGGGAAAATATGCCTCCCCCTGGATTGACATGATTGTCTTTTGGGGGAGGTATATTGATTATATTATCTAACTTTGGAAAGGTACCACTGACCAACTGATGGAGTTCAATGCTTTCCTCAACGATTATCCCCATAATGTCCAACTGACCATGAAACACAGTAGAAGCAGAACTGAGTTCCTGGATATCCTTTTCTACATTGACAATAATGAGATACATAGCACCATTTTTCATAAAGCTACATCGTGCAATAGTACTCTGCACGCTTCCAGTTCACATCCCAAATAAGTAATTAACAACATTCCCTTTGGAGAAATGGTTCGTGTTCGCCGTAACTGCAGTATGGATGAAACCATTAGGGATAATATTGGAGAGGTATAAAGAAGGTTTAGATCACAAGGTTATGGTGAGGACACTCGGAGTAAGGCGGACCTAAGAATTAACAGAGTGACCAGAGCGAGCACGTTACAAAAACACACAGGCTCAAATACCAGGCAGACTCAGGGTTCACGCTTGACTTTTATTACTCAATACACAAACAATAGTGCTGGTTTATTTAACATCTTAAGGAAACATTGGGGACTATTGTATGAGATACCTAGCCTGAGAGAATACGTAACGGCCACTCCCAAAGTGACACTCCGCAGAGGTAAAACACTTCGTCAGCTATTATGCCCAAGCTACCCTAGAAGTGTGACCGCTAAAACATGGATTCCCACGGCTCCAAAAGGCTTTTTTACGTGCTCACATTGTAATGTGTGTCCCTTTGGAAAAAATAAGATCAGGAATTTCAGTTATAACACATCGACTAAATATGAAATAAGGGACTTTATAAACTGCAAAACCAACTATGTGGTCTATATAATAGGCTGAGAGTGTTGGAAGTTATATGTAGGGAGCACAGTACGATCGCTCAAGTTACGCATACAGGAACATGAACGAGCCTTTAAAAATTATTATCTCAAATATCCCATGACGCACCATATGAGGGAACACCATGGTGAAAAGAGCAAAATATGGTTTCATGGCATGGACTACATCCCGGCCCACCCTGGGGGGGGCAGAATTAATCTTGCGTCAAAGGGAGGCTTTGTGGATATGTCGTCTAAGATGTATTGAAATGGGACACAATACAGATGATGAGATGCATTATTACTTATGAGCAAAGAATTATGGCATCATTGATCTGCTTATCTTACATTGACATCATGATTGTGCATCTTGTAATGTGAGATGCTACCCATTTCCCTGTATGCATCATTATTTTTCTGAAATTATGCACGTACTGAGCCTTATATATGTGTGTGTATAAGAGGATTATGTCCTCACCTTAATGATAAATAGAACAATACTGTCTTCCCACTTTTGATCATTTCTTGATAATCAATATGTATGTTAAAAATAAGTGGGAATAAGATGTTTTCATATCTGTTGCCTGGGGAATGTCTATAACTTTGCCACCACACTGAGTGTTGGGTTCCTCTACTCCTTGGGATTGTTGGGACCAGTTGCCCCGTTTGCTTTTGGATTCCAAAAATACCCTTCGGATTTGTTTCTGATATGTTTGGTGAGTTGTGTAACATTGTCATGCTAAACACTTCAAAATGGCGGTCACATATTGTGGAGAAGTGTGGCTCAATGGTTAGAGCGGCAGACCCTGATGCAGAGTGGAGAAGTGTGGCTCAATGGTTAGAGCGGCAGACCCTGATGCAGAGGTCTGGCCCGGGACCAGGGTTCAATTCCCCACCTCGGCGGGTCTTGGGCTCAAAATTCCACGGACCTGATAATTCTCGCCTTGGTGCCTATTCCAATCATGGAGTCCCACTCTGCAACTCTGGGCAATAGCTTGCTTAATCTCCACAACGGCCCCCACAACGCTAAGGATGCCTGGCCTCCACCTTGGGGGTGCCCAGGAGTGGACACCTCAAAGGGAAAGCCAGGATGGGTTCCACAGCAGTATTCGTACAAGCGCCTTGAGACCCTTGCGGGTGAGTAGTGCACTATACAAGTATCAATTTACAATTTACATTTTTACATATTTAGTAATCAGCATTATATTTAATCACGTTGCGTGCGCATATTTTGAAGTATAACTATGTTATTTAAAATGATGTGGTTTGCGTTTGAGAGATTATGTTCAATATTTAATATCTAGTTCGTGCACCGGTTTGCTAAGGAAATTGACCGTTACGATATTAATCATCTTCTCCCTTTTTAATAAATTGGGAGTATATACATATAATAAGTCCGATACTATTAGCCATTTCAAAATGGCGGCTACATTTTCGTGATTCAGTATTACAATCTATCATGTTATATAGTTGCGTCTATTTAGAAGGCGTCCCGGGTTTTGAACCACGGGCGGGAACCAGAGTTTCGGATTAGGAGTAAGGACAATTGGACCGTACTCTCAGGCAAGGTTGGGGAAGGGGGGGGATTTCCCTGCCGCTTTGTTTGTGGGTACGTGCTAAATGTTCGTTTTGGTCCGAATTGGTTCACCTTTGACTTTGTATCGTGTATATATTAATAACGCTGACGGGAGTCACTTTAGAAAAGTGCTGTTACTATTGCGCTCTTAGAGGGGGTGTTTTGAATGTCCGTTGGACTTGTATTTGGCTAACGCCGATGTGGTATTTCCTGTACATTTATGATGGGACTTACCCTATAAAAACACTGTTATACATTGGTTATTTTTTTAAATGACACTAGTGATGTAAATGGATTTACTATGTGGATTAAGCGTCTTACTGATGCATTGTTGCTATTGCTGGAGTAGATAGGTTTGTGAAATTGTCAAAAGTGCTGTGGGTTGACCTGAATAGTCTGTTTGATATAATTGTTCCAGCAGACTTGTGGACTGAGTGTAAAATAGTTGTGAGTTGGCCTAATGAGGAATACCCAAGAGATTCAAGAACAGGGGCACCAGATCCAGAAGTGATGAGGAAGTATGATCAGGTGATGGTATACCTGAAGAGTAAAGTTCCTCCAAAAGAGACAGACTGGGTTAAGATAGATCGAACACAACAGGAAGCAAAAGAATCAGTTCATGCTTTTTACGAAAGGCTGATACTGGCATTTAAACAATTCAGTGGAGATGAACATCTAGGTGACAAGGATTTGAGTCATTTTGTATACCGATTTGTATATGGTCTTAGACCTGAAATTGGTGAGAGAATTCGTGAACACACAGTGGATTGGCAGAGTAAAAAAGTAGATGAGATTTTGAGACATGCAAAATATTTCAGTGATGAAATTGAAGCAAAACAGAGAAAGCTGAAAGAAAAAGCAATGTGGGCACAAGTGAAAGTTGCAGAAAGACAGGAAGCACAGTTAGTGGAACAGGCAAATAATCCAGGAAATAATGGAGGAAATAGACCGAGATTTGCAGGAAAAGGAAGGGGAAGTCTTGAAGAGGCGAAAAAGAAGTTCCCATGTCACAACTGTGGCCAACTGGGACATTGGAGATCTGAATGTCCTAATCCACCATTAGTGAATAATGAGGGTAAATCCTTAAATCAACAGGTGCAGAATGATGGGAATAACCAGCAGCAACAACAGCAGAAAGTTGTGAGACAGCAGCAGAGTCAAGAGCCAAAACCGCCCTTACCGCAGAATAGAGGGGTACAAAAGTACAATCAGGACTCAGGATTCTTCAATGATGAGCAGGTAAACAAACCGAAACGTACTAACAAAGTACAGCAGTACTTGTTAAAAAGTGAAGGGAGTGAGTCTGAGGGTGATTATTGACGGTGCCGAGGAGAGGAAGAAGAGTGCATACTTGGTGCAACTCTAGAAATAGACCAGGCAGGACCATTTGTGGATGGGAAAATAAATGAAGAAGGGGTTACTTTTTTGGTAGACACAGGTGCGACAAGATCAACTGTCAGGTCAACGGATGTTAAAAATCTTCCTCTCTCGGATGAAGCAATCCAAGTAGTTGGTGTAGCCAATACACAGATCAGAACACGTCTTACTGAGCCAGTAAGAGTACAGATAGGGAAATTTTCAGACATGCACAGATTTATTGTCTGTGATACGAGTCCAGTGAACCTGTTAGGTAGGGACCTATTGTGTAAAATGAATTGTACAATTTTTTGTACACCAGATGGAATAGCTTTTGAAACACCGGATGATGATGTTTTCTACCGAATGACTCTAGAGAATAGAGAAAATGAGTTAATTGGTGCATTTCCAGTGTTCAATCCGGAGGATTTGCCTCAAGTGCTGAGAGACACAGTGAAAAGAGCAGTTTGGGATTTTACAGGAGAGGATGTGGGATTGATGAATAATGTAGATCCAGTGAAAATTGCAGTGAAAGAGGGAATTACATATCCTAACATTCCTCAGTACAAAATGACACCAGAAATAATTGAAGGGATAACTCCTATAATTGAGAAAATGATTCAGCAGGGAGTTCTGAGAGAACTACTGAGTAGTCCGTGTAATTCACCGATAATGGGACTGAAAAAGCCTAATGGCAAGTTCAGGATCGTGCAAGACCTGAGAAAAGTTAATCAGATTGTGGTGGCATGTTGTCCCATTGTGCCAAATCCATCAGTGATTCTGTATCAAATTCCACATGATGCTGAGTGGTATACAGTGATTGATTTGTGTCATGCGTTCTTTTCAATTCCATTGCATCATGACAGCCAGCCGATTTTTGCATTTAGGTTTGGCCAGCGTATTTTAGCATGGTGTCGTATCCCACAAGGGTATACGGAGAGTCCTTCGATATTTAATCAGTTATTGAAGAAATCGTTGGAAAGTTTGATCATGCCTGAGAGCTCAGTGCTAGTGCAATATATTGATGACCTACTTGTGGCATCAAAGACACGTGAAGCTTGTGAAGTGGATACCATAGCTTTACTGAATCATCTGGCAGATGGAGGGTTAAAGGTATCTCCAGCCAAATTGCAATTTTGCAAGAAAGAAGTGCATTATCTTGGACATAATATTGAAAAAGGTCTGAGAAAAGTGACTACTGACAGGATCAAAATAATCAAAGAAATGAAAGCCCCGAAAACCCAGAGAGAAGTGAGAATGTTCCTGGGTATGGTGGGATATTGTCGTCAGTGGATAATTAATTTTTCCCTGATAGCAAAGCCACTGATTAAGCTGACAAAAAGTGAAATGACAGATCCATTGGATCTGGATGCAGAACAAATGGCAGCATTTGAAGAGCTCAAAAGTAAAATGTGTGAGGCTCCAGCTTTGGGTATGCCTGACTATGAGAAAGAATTCGAGCTGTACTGCAGTGAGAGAAATGGATGTGCACTTTCAGTGTTAATCCAGAAACATGGACAATTGAGAAGGCCTATTGCGTACTTCTCATCAACACTTGACCCTGTAGCTGTGGGTTTACCAGGTTGTCTGAAATCTGTGGCTGCAACATGCAGGAGCCTGGAACAGAGTGAGGGAATCATAATGGGATATCCTGTAAGGGTATTCGTACCTCACAATGTGGCAATTCTTTTGACAAGAAGCAGAACTCAGCATATGTCACATAGTCGGTTGACTAAATATGAAAAAGTGATTCTGGGAGCATCAAATGTGACTCTTGAAAGATGTGTGAATGTGAATCCATCGACACTCTTGCCGGATATTGAAAATGTGGGTATAAAGATGGAAGATGATCATGATTGTTTGGATGTGCTTGAGTACTGTACAAAACCGAGACCAGACATAAAGGATATTCCCTTATATGAGAATGACCATGTGTTGTTTGTGGATGGATCATGCCTGAGAAATGATAATGGTGTGCTATGTGCAGCATATGCAGTGTGCAAAGTTTCAGAGATTATGGAAGCATCACCATTGAAAGGAGTGAAATCTGCGCAAGTTGCTGAATTAGTGGCATTGACAAGAGCTTGTGAGATTGGGAAAGACATGAGAACAACCGTGTTGACTGATAGTCAGTATGGATTTGGAGTGGTGCATGACTTTGGCCAACTGTGGCTACAAAGAGGTTTCTTGACATCGGGTGGAACCCCGATAAAGAATGCGGAGTTGATTGGAAAATTGCTTGAGGCGATACAGCTGCCTAAGGAGTTAGCGGTTGTAAAATGTGCCGCACATGTTTCAGGGGATGATTTTATCACTGTTGGTAACAGGTTTGCCAACGATGTGGCGCAGTATTGCGCTAAGACCAACCAATCTATTAACCGGAGTAGGATGGAGGAAATGTCTCTCCTTTCTGTGATGTTTACTAATGTCCTAGAAACGTGGGATGAAGTAAAGCAGTTACAAGATGAGGCAGGAGAGGAAGAAAAACAAGATTGGGTTAAAGCAGGATGTGCTCCAAGAGAAACAGACCATGTTTGGGTCTACAGAGATGGCAGACCAGTGATGCCAAACTCAATTTTGTCATCAATGGCAAGGATGTATCATGGCCAGGGACATCTGGGGAGGGACGCAATGGTAAGGTCCTTTAAGCAAACCTGGTACAATGCAAAGTTTAGAACAATTGCGGAGAGCATTTGTCAAAGATGTTTGATTTGTCAGCAATTTAACACTGGGAAAAAGACAGTGGTGAGTTTGGGGACAATAGGCAGAGAAGGAGGTCCTTTTACAAGAATGCAGATTGATTTCATTGAAATGCCCCAAGTGAACAGACTGAGATATGTTCTAGTGGTAGTCTGTTTGTTTTCAAGGTGGGTGGAAGCTTACCCGACTAGAAGAAATGATGGATTAACAGTGGCAAAGTTACTGTTAAGGGAGTTGATTCCTAGGTACGGGTTTCCAGTTACAATTGAGTCTGACAGAGGTAGACACTTTCAAAATGAACTCATTGGTTTGATTTGTGAAGCATTGAAAATACAGCAGAAGTTACATTGTGCATACCGACCAGAGGCTTCTGGTGTGGTTGAGCAGATCAATGGCACAATCAAGAATAGGATTGGAAAAATGTGTCTAGCCACTGGTATGAAATGGCCGGATGTGTTACCTCTTGTCCTGATGACAATGAGATCTACTCCAGATAGAACTACTGGTTTGAGCCCGCATGAAATAATTATGGGACGTGCTATGCGCCATGCATTCGTGCCTGTGAATAAATTGGTGTCAATAACTGATGACATGATTTTGGATTACTGTAAAGGCCTGGCTGACGCAGTTCATTCTGTGTTTCACCAGATTGGAGAAGAAGCTACCACACTTGAGAAGAAGCAAGCCCATGATCTGAGTCCAGGTGACTGGGTAAGGATTAAGGTGCACAGAAGAAGAAATTGCTTGATTCCAAGGTGGGGAAGGCCGAGACAAGTCATTCTGACTACAACGACTGCAGTAAAGTGTGCTGGAGTGAAGCACTGGGTACATGCAAGTCATACTCTGAGAGTTCCAAGCCCGAGAGAGGGAACTGGTGAAGAGTATTATGAAGAGTCAGATTCCAGTGATGGTGAAGATCCTGAAGATACAGAATCAGTGAGAGAAGAAGCGGAGAGAGCTTCAAGAGATTCACTGCGAGTATCAGAGGGAGAATCTAATTCTGTTGTAGAGCCTGAAGTTTCAAGTAGCAGTGGGAGTAAAAGAAAAGAAAAGAGGAAACACATTGAGCCTACTCCTGAATCAGAAGAGGAGGAGATTGAAGAACAACTTGAGATTATCCTTGAAGAAACAGGGTCAGAAGAAGATAGAGAGGGACAGATTGCGGAAGACCCCCGAGGAGGTGTAGGGAACATTGATGAGGAGCTAGGTGAAGGGACAAATAGACAGCAAGAAGATTGCGTGTCGGAGACCCGAGGAGGGACAGAAGCAGGGAAGTCTCAAACAGTGGTGGAAAAATCTGTGGAGAAAAGAAAAGCTACTGGGAAACGGAAACAAGAGGCACTTGAAACAGATGATGAAGATGAACAAACAGAAGGTCGAGTTCTGAGAAAGAGAACTTCGATTGGAGAAAGGAGTGTTAAACAATTGAAGCCGAAAAAGGTTGTGAAAGGAGATCGTTGGCCTAACAACCGAGTAAAGAGGGTGAGATACAGAATAATAAGAGCAAATTCATCAGAAGCTGAACAAGTGAATGAAGTATCAAGCCAAACCTCAAGAGCTGAGGAAAAAGAATCAAAGAAATCAAAAGAACCAGTAGAAATAAGGAGAGTTAAAAGACCCAACCAAAAGTACAGATCACCGGAATGGTCTTATGTGACACTGTCTGAAGAAGGAAAAGAAGAAACAGTGACTCGAGATAATCCGGAAGTGGTCTTGAGAAAAGTGGTTGAGGAAGATACTGGTGAAATTCTGAAAGTACTCTTGACTGACATTGGAGAAGAGTCGAGTACTGAGGATTCCGACGTTGGAGATCTGATACAGTTTGATGTTGAAGAAATTGAAGTGAAAAATGACAAGTATCCAAACTGAGTGAAAGGAGGATTCGCTTGGATCAAGTGAATAAGGAAGTCATTTGGATAAACTGAAAGCTGAAGAGTTGCAGAAGAATTGGAGAAGTTCAAACAGTAGTGGAGTAGTAGAGGCTAAACTAAAATGGCTAACATAGAGGAGAATAGAAACAGATGTGCCTTTTTAAAGAGGTGGTGCAAAATGTGCTGCTGTTGTACTGGATTATTAATGCTTCTATGGGGTGTTTTAATTTTATTAGTTACTTTTAGAGTAGAATTTGGAATGGATATAGCAAAAATGACTAATGAAGAGAAGAATTCACAAAAAGTAGTTCCAATTAGAAGTAGTAGTTACATACACAAAGATAGGTCAATTAATAATTTTTCTAGTAATGTTTTTTCTAAACTGTTATATGAATATGTGAAGACAATGGAAGTGAGGGATTGCTATGTCTGCATGCAATTACCTGCATCCGTCTCAGAGGGTGTTACTTATCACCATTTACCAGCTACATATGGTATTTCTTGTAGTATTTTAAGTAGTGTTTTTTATTTGTTAGGGAAAATAGATTATAAGATGTCTAACAGAGATAGTATTTTTGGGCACTTGCCAATGAACAAAGAGCTGAATCCAGCTAAAGAAGCTAACACTTTTGGTGAAATTTTTATTGAAGAAAAAGGACTAACATTAGATTACATTTTTAAGAATAATTTAACTTGCAATTTAAAAGGAGAGGAGAAAGCTTTCCTGGATATGGTTGAGGAAAGGAGAATGAACATGCATGAGAAAGAGGGAAAATATGAAGTGAGTGAAACAATTTGGGACATTGAGATGGGAAAGGAGTTGAGGAATGGGGCTAGTCCAACTTTGGCTCTAGATGCACCGCAGAAGGGTAAACTATGCATTACCAGAAGGAAATCCCAATATGATACATATTTTGTGGGAACTAGTGAGTGCCATGATACATACTTCATTGCGACAGGTTGGGGTTTCAGAGGTGGAGAAGATACGATTTTTCCAGGAGTGTACTATGTGTGTGGGAACAAGGCTTATTACAAGTTGCCTGACCATTGGTATGGCACATGTTATGTGGGCCTAGTTTTTCCTAAGATTTTTCATACGGATAAAGTAAAAGATGTAGAAGACATTAATCTATTAACACGCTTTAAGAGAGAAACTTGGTCTGAAATTGTGGGTGACATTTTTGGGGTTTTAATTCCAGCAGTGGGAATTTCTTTAAATGCTTATGGAATCCGGAAACTGTCCACAGTGGTTGATCGCTTATCGACAAATACCGCAGGAGGGTTTCTTTTGGTGAATACGGAATTAAGTGCCGTACGTGCCATGTCCATGCAAAATCGACTTGCCCTTGATATCCTTTTGGCTAAGGAGGGTGGAGTTTGTGGAATTTTGAAAGTTCAACATTGTTGCACTTACATTCCTGATGAAAGTAAAGACCTGAAGGTCTATATCAAAAATATTATTGATTTGCATGAAGATTTAGTACCACTTGAGACTGGGAGTTTATGGACTAAACTAGCTAATAAAATGATTGCTGTTAAGGATTTTATTGCAAAAATAGGTAGTACTATTATAGGTAGAATATTGTTTCCTTTGTCTTGTATAATTGTTGCGTTACTGATACTAAGATTGGTGTGTGTGTGTGTGTTGTAAAAACAGGAGAGGGAAAGAGAAATTGAAAAATGAAAAGAAAAAACAGGAATTCGAAAATTTCAAAGAGAGAACCAGAAGAGATTGAATTAGAAGAATTGAGGGAGAGTGTTTATTTAGAGACAAAGAGAGATGATGAAAGAGTGACTGGTGTTTAAATGTTGTCTAAAGGGAAGAGACATTTCTGATTTCCTAAAATGGGACTAAAATTTTCACTAATTTTTTTTTTGGGTTTATTTGGTGATGAAATCACCAAAGGGGGGATTGCTGGAGCAGAGTTTTCTTTTAGAAAATTCTGGGCTTTTGAAGCTCTGGCATGTCTATGCGTTTTATTAATTCATTAATAATTAACAACTAATTATTTGTCTTGTGAAGGTATGTTTCAATAATCAACTCGTTTGTTCTAACATAAGAGAAAGTTACATGAGGGTTAGTTTATTTGTGCTGTTCATGTATTTACAATAACGTGCAAGTTTTCGTGTTTAAATGTTGCTGTGTGCTATTTATTTTGAGCACAAAACGCTGTCAGAATTAATGCTTTTTATGTCGCAAAGCTAGATAAATGCATACACATAAGGGTATTAGTGGGGTTAACACTGTTAAATCATTATGTTGTATTAACGTTGTTTTTATTTCTTTTAAATTGAGATGGTCTATTGTGGCCTATGGAGGCCTAATTCTTGTCGGCTGACTTGAAAGCCTGGCCTCGAGTGAATATTTCTGTGATGTGGCAAGAGAGACCCCTGCTGGAAATCGGTTGAAGACAACTGATCGTAGTCCTTCTATAAAACTTTCCATGAGGACATCAGTAGTTTGGAGGATCTCCAAAAGAAAAGATTTGTCCTTGGTGCACAAAGGAGCTTCTGAAATGAACAATGTGCTGAAGCCGGGTTGCCGAGGGAAATGAACGAGATGGATACTTTAATAGTTTCTATTTCTTGGTTCCTGTTCCGTAGTTTACGTATTGTGACTTTTCCTGAGCGGAGATTTCAAGATGTTGCAAAGTTACATCTCTTCCTTCTCATTCTGCTCAGTGATACAGTTTTTCTTGCCAAATTTATGTGAGTTTCCATTGTATTTCTTATTATAAAAACTATTAGCTTAGGGAGGGCTCTCCCCACTCTTTCGTCGTTTTTGCCGCGTGAACTTGCGTTGCTGAAGCCTGATGCTGAGGACTATCTTGAGAGACTTTACCGAGAGACTGGTCTTGACCCGTTCTGACACTTAGTTAGAATAGGTAACTATGAGAAATGATTTATTCTGATTGATTTACTTTGACTAATTTTAGATAAAGCAATATAACTTTTAAACATGGTGTTGAATATTCTTTCTTGTCAATTATTGAGTATATTTTGATTACTGTTGTATAGATTGTATAGAGTATGAATAAGGACAACCACTATAATCAGATCCTATCGTCCTAGATATAGATGCAGGGTTTTCCTTCCCACAGGTCTTATGCCGGCAGAGTATTGAGCGTATGTTAGTGAAATGGGCCCTAGCGTATGAAGAATGTATGTGCGTGTAACTGTGAGATTACTCTATCTGCGGTAGTGGGCATATTTCTGATACCCTGATCTGTATCACTATATTTTTTGTCGCGAATACAATATTATATTAACATTGGCAAATCCGTGAATGGCTGAATAACTTTTCCTGCAATTTCTTTATTGTATTGAAAATAATCTGGAAATTTTCAATATTGACATACTGAACATTCTCACCAATTTTTTATATATATGGCCCTGATGTGCGTCTTTGGATTTTTGTAGGACCGGTGGATGTCCCATTATATATTTATATTGGGACTGTCTGTTGTGATAATCATATCACTTCTTTGATACCTGCCTCTCAATAATTGAAAAAGAATGTTGATTCATTACGAAAGATGGACGAATTTGATATTACAAAGGGGTTTGAATAAACGACGTGAGCAAACAATAGAGGTAAGCTTCTTCACATTGCTTGTGGCCGGATGTCTCACGTTTTTGATTAAATTTGAACTTTATTAGGAGTGTAAGTTGGGTTATATATATATTCCCTTTTTTATCTCCTCCAAACGCAGACACTCGAGTACCATCTCTAAGGAATATTTTGAATTGCGTTCACACTTCCATATAACTGCTAATACATTTACTGATACACCAATCAGTAGGTTTATCATTATATAGAGATATATATAGATATATTCACTTAAAAAAACCATAGGTTTCACACATGTTATAGTTAGCTGGACATTTCACTCATGAAAAACCATTGAAATTCCCCCGTTATAGTTAGTGCAGGCAACTATAACTCACGCGACCGCAATCCTCTGCTGATGACGTCAGATATTACATCACTGTATTTAGACACTTATTTACCCATGTCTTCTTCCATTAATTTTTAGCTATACATATATTACAAATATTTTTTTTTCAGAAAGACACATATGTCATCAGTGATGTAATATCTGACGTCATCAGCAGAGGATTGCGGTCGCGTGAGTTATAGTTGCCTGCACGAACTATAACGGGGGAATTTCAATGGTTTTTCACGAGTGAAATGTCCAGCTAACTATAACATGTGTGAAACCTATGGTTTTTTAAGTGAATTTGCAAGGTTTTTTAAATGCTAATTCCTAACTATAACGTGTGTGAAACCTATGGTTTTTTCAGTGAATTTGTTAGTTTTTTTAAATGCTAAGTTATGTATTTTTTTTTTTAAGGTTTTTCACCGTGCGCGCACCGTGCGCGCGCTGTGGGCGCACGGTGTGCTACGCGCACCGCGCACCCACGTTACGCAGTTCGCGGAATTTTTCCGTTTCTACCGTACGCGCACGCTACGCGTACTCCGCGATTTTTCGCAAAAAAATTAAAGGAAATTTTGGCCCTTGGGGGTCCTTCTGGGACCCCCTTACAAAGGCTAGGGGGTCAGGAACTGTCCACCCTGCCCCCTTTTCATGTTCTCCACCTTTGTTTTTCACCCCCTCAGACTACGAGAGACAAAATGGCGGCCGACACTTCCTGGTTTCGACCGATTCGAATGTTTATTAAGATCTAACAACCAATCAGAATCGCGCTCGCGCACGGCAGCGTGCGGTAAGTTTTACCGTACGCGCACGATGCGCACTTATAGATATATATATGCTTTTAAATGCTATTTTCTCAGGACATACTGAACAGATTTACACCAGACCTGCAAAAGGCACATCCCTGACCTGAGGACTACCTCTCTGCCAAATTTGAAGTAATTCTTTTCAGCCGTTCGGGCTGTAGCTTGGACTAAAGGTCCTATGGAAAAATGCATGGGGAAAATGAGTTTTGGGACCCCCCCTTTTTCTCAGCTCCCGCTTGACGAATCCCCCCCGAGACTTTCAGGGAAGGAGCGGAGCGCCCCACCTATTTTGAAAATTTCGCGAGAATTCGTCAATCGGCGCCAAAGTTATTCCAAATAGAATGTTGCGGATTTCCTATGGAAACACGATCCTAACTATAACTATCTACTGGCGACTGCCAGTAGATAATTATATATATATATATATATATATATATATATATATATATATATACACATACATACTTTTCATTCTTCTCATTCTTTCCTCTTTTCTATGGTGGTATTGGGCCCCCTCTTGTGTTTTTAGTCGCTTGGTTTAATACAAGTTGAAATATCTATGTTAGTTAGTATATCAGAATTTACAGTAATGATCAAAGAGATTTAAATCTTTCTAGTTTAAGTAGTGAGAAGTCCTTTTGGGGCGCAGATGCATACATGTCTCAATTTGTAATGATCTTGGAGATTTAGGATTATATTTCTTTGAGTCTTTAAATCAATATAGGCAATTACTAATTGATTTTATATGTTTTGTGTATATATTTTATATAATTATTCAAAATATGTGTATCTATGTTTTTTCGTTGGTATCATATTATCTTACTGAATTTCACTTACGCTATGTGGCATGCCTTAGTATATGGTCAGACATGTGGAAATATCCTGCTTTTTTGTTTGAGACATGTGGGATGGTGAAATTCCCCCCTATAAGATAAATGATTAGGAATGATTTTGTGATATGTATATATACACAATTCGTATTTTTGTGTGTATATATACACAATAATTTTATGTTATAGTATGAAACATGTATGTTTTTCTATATGTGTTTTTATATGTGTTTTAAAATTTGCAGCGTTGGCTGTGGTCTCTAATAAGGAATCAATAAAGAAGCAACATTATATTCTTACAATACGGACTTGAACCATTTGATTTGCCCCGATAACAATTTGATATGTGGTGCAGCTTTATTATTGTTTAAATTTATGATTCACCCTGAGGCTTAGGGTGGTGCTTTTGGACAGAGGGCACCTTTGAGGCTCGCACACAAATTTGTTAAGCAACATATAAAGTTTTGGTATAATTTTTTAAGTTGGTGCCCTTGTAAGTGAACTGGTCCACTGTCCATGTTTTGTTGTTTACAACCTTCCTGAGTCACCCTTGGACTGTCCTTCTTCACTACCTTGACTGCAAGTGCCCAAAGGGATTGTTGGTCTCCAGTTTGAGGGGGGGCATATTATGGGAACCTCAGGACAGAAGCTAAAGACCCCATTTGACTCAAATGGGGTCCACTAGCTTTTGATTGCCCTGTCTACAGCCTCCTGGCCTGGATTTATGATGCTGGGTGATTTGTAGAACACAAACGGCACATCCCCAAGACTCAACATCACTATCATCAAAAACTCAATATGAGTTTTACAATTGTTGTACTAGCCATTGATGACAGACGTTTAAATTTTTTTACATTTCTTATTACAAAAAACTAATAGTACTTTTACAACATTAGTGTGGCTTTGCCTAGAGCTAACATCTAAATATATACTGGCACAGGAGTCATGCATGCCGTGTGAAATACTCTAAATGAGAGACACAAACCTGATGTTAAACCACATATCACTTACATAGCTGCGTTCAGAATAGCACATACTGAAACCGTACTACCATATTATAGAGTTATGTGACCTGGTTCAAGATTGTCCAAGCTTTTTACATTTCCAGCATTAAAAAAACACACAGAATGACAACAGCTAGGAACAGTGCCTTGATGTCAAGAGCAACTAAACACACAAGTGTATTTACCGTCAAGGACTAACGGAGCGATTGAAACTGTCAGCATCCGTTTGTTCTGAATCTCTGTGCCATACTCAGCAAAAAAACATCGCCCACTTGTGCATAGTTTTGAGAGAACATCTGTGGTGGGGGCAAGAAAAATTTCCAAGCAGTGATGTACATAAAAGCCTGCATTATTATCAATCTGAAAGTATTTACATGAAAACATTTACACAGATGTTCACTTAGAGATTCCCTAAGAATTCCAATGAATTAATCTTATCCAGATCATTACAAAACCAATTACCAGATCTAAATTAACATGTAAAATCTAGGAGGAGGATTTCAGACATAGGGTAAATATCCAAATGTGAGAACATCTCATCAGCATTAACAATCAAAGGCATAGCAGATACAAGACACATAAATTTTACAGTCTTATTTCTATACATGCAAACATATACATATCATACAACTGAAATGATGCAGTTATCCTGCACTGAATTAGGCTGCATTTCCCTTGTTGACTCAAAACCAAAAGTATATTTAAATAGTTGTCAAGTTTCACGAATGAAATAACACCACCTCCCAGTAATTTGCATCTGCTCTCAAACCCATCAGATAGTAAACTCACCTTCCCCCTCTCCTTACATTCCATTTGGCATGTCAACAAATGCCAATCCACAAATGCACTCTTAATCTACATGTATAGTTTTTAAAAAAATGAGGACAGTGCCATTACCAAAGTAGTACTCTTCCTATTGAAAAAGAGCTACAGAATCTGTTCATACATTAACTTCACCTTCTAGTTCTGGATTTCAGCACCATGATGAAAAGTCAACCCTTGCAATTGCATGCCTATATGTTTGCCAGGACCAATAGTGGTGAACTGGGCATTTAATAGCTGGTATAGCCTACTACAGTAGGCTCTGCAGTTGAAATGTTGTGGTATATATGTGCTATTGCATGGCTAATGAATGCCATGACTTACAAGTCTTCAAACTATTTCAAAGTGGCACAATAGTAGATTATCACTTTACAAAACACCAACAGTATATTAACTATCTCTGCTACTTTAAGAGCATGTATGTAGTCATGTACACATTAAAAAAAAAAACACAAATGTATTCAGCTACAGGACCAAATAGCTAATACCATCAAGGACTTGCGGGAATCATATGCTGCAGTGTTGGCTTTTCATGGTAGTATCACACTATGTGGCACTCTGAGGAGGCCAATAGTGTAAGCTTTAAGAGTTGTCTAACCAAATGTGTTTGTTTGAGAACAGAGAAGATACCATGAACAAACTTCACCTGACCACTAGTGCTCTGAACTTACAAAAACATGTGGGATTTCTAGAGATTAGGGCAAAAGTTGCGGAAGGAAGAAACAGACACAACAACATAAGAGTCATGGGTCAGGGAGACAAGGCCAGTGACAGATTGGCTACTACATTACAGACACAGACACCACATTGTAGATGGAAAGAATGTCTAAGCCATATAAAGTGTACAATTGTATGGCATTTACATTTCCAGATTACACGTCTGCTGTCGAGTTTAAAAGACCTTTATTGAAGTTGAGAAAGTCTTAAGAGAGGCAAGCTTTCGCTATGCCTTGATGTTTCCCACTACGCTAAGTGATGACAGATGGTAAATCTGTGTTTTTTAACAGAGCCGTCCTAGGCATGGGACCGGCTAGAACTGTATAAAACTGGAAAAGATAAGAGCAGCTAGTCTGAACAACAAGCGCTTCAGAAGAGGAGTAAGACACACCAATACTCTAGAGAACAGCTAGCCCTTCCGGTTCCCAAACTAAAAAAAGAGACCCAGAGGCACTAAAAGCGACACCACCTTGCCAAACACAAAACTTTGCCTTAGAAAACTGTGGTGGAACACGGCTATTGTGCTCGGAATCAGATCCAGAAGTGCCAACACATGAACAAGTTGAGATGCCACACAACACCTTGACTTGCAGATGACCCATAGAGGGGACCTGGGAGGTATACCCCTGCTCTGGGGGGAAAACAAGATGTTAATTATAACTGCAGGTTTATGTAAAGGAAAGGACAACGCTGCTTAGAGAAGGTCCTCTGAGGTGAGAATGATACACGGTATTAGGATGAAGAGAAAATTATTTTGTAATGGGGGAATCGGGATAATATGCTAAAAGAAATGAATCAGGCACATCCCTACTTGTTTGTAATCGACACTGAAATAAAGTATTTGTGGGGAAAGTACATTAAACAGATTGAAAGCTTGAGCAAAGAGCTGGTGTTGTTTTGTTCTGGGGAGAAGGAGTTGGGAAATGTTTATGCTTGCTGTGGGTATATTCAGTGAATTTGACATCAGTCCGTAGTGGCCATCACACTGATGGAGGAAGCTCTTCTGGCCAGATAGTGGGTGTGGTACTGAAGTAAACGTAGTACTAGAGAAAATGGGAGGGGAAAGCAAGAGAGGACATTTTTTATGACCTGCACTAAGGACACGTATACATTGTTGCCATGGAATGCTAGAAGTATAGGGTCCATACTCTAACAATACAAGATTAACGTTTATTTGAAGACACTATAGGTGTTAAGGTGCCTAGTTATAAGAGACATTTCAACAAACTACAGTTAGCCTGATTACAAAGCAAGAATATATGCTGCAGAATACTAATTGTTTGCTAGGGGGACCCTGACATGGGTAAGGCCAGGAGTACGGATGGTCGGAGCCACTATTGGGGAAAGTGACGTTATATGATACTGAGATGTTCCTGACAGCATTTACCCAAAAAATAATCAGGATCAGCGGAAGACTTTATTCCTTCTCACGGAATCTGGCTTGGGGGAGAGATATTCCATAATTTAAGGTGGGGGAGATTTTAACTTTTTATGGATATTAACCTAGATCGCTCTACCCCACATTTGGCCAGTTTCTATCCCGGCAGTATGTTAGAGGGTTTCACTAAATGATCACTGACTGGGGCCTTACAGATTTAAGGAGGCTATACCATAACCAAGACCGGGATTACTCATTTTATTCCCCACTGCATGACATACACAATCGCCTAGATAGGGTATTGTGTACTACAGAGCTATGTAAATTTATTACTGGCACAGTATATCTCACTATAACCCTCTGTTATGGAAAATTCACGGGGGGTCCAGCCTAGCCCTACTTGATGGCGGCAAGTGTACTTCCTGGAAAGAGGCCATTGTTTGAAGGGTATCACTGTTTATTGTAAACTTAATCAGGGAACAACTGCATTGGACACACTGGTTGATGTGGAAGCGTTTAAGTGATCAGAAGTCATTGCATTGGCAAGATAGTGGGTATTAGGGGAAAACTGGATATTGAGTTAAAAGACCTAGATAGATTCATACATGAATTGGAAATGTCCAGTATTGGCAGACAGACTGGAGAGGTATGCCCAACTAATCGAAAAATTACGATGTGATAATTATAATGACTATGTACTACGGACGCATTATGAGCAAGGAAAGTCTGAGAAACAGTTAGCTTGGCTTATCCACTCTAGGGACAGGCAAGCAACGATCATCTAAATTTCTGGGGGGAGGGACAAATGGTAGGAAAGCATCAAGAGATTAACAAGACATTTAAGGACTATTATAGTAAGTTATAGGAGATATCAGGAGAGACCACAGACAGGGAGATTAAGGCTTACATGGATAATGTAACGCTTTATCAGGTACTCATGAAGGGCAAAGAGGCAAAGACTAAGATGCCAATTAATGACATGGCAAAAGGCAGGAGGCTATGCATGGATGGCCTGCCTGCAGAATTTTACCGGACATATGCAGCAATTCTGGTACTACGACTCATTAATCTGTACCAGGCGGTGCTGGAGGGTGGTGAACTTCCGACTTAGTCCAGGGAGGCCTGGATTGTGCCACAGCTTATGTCTGGTAGGGACATGGGTGAGACGACTTCTTATAGGCCGCATTCCATGCTTAATCAGGACTATAAAATACTCAGTAAAATCCTCATTAATAGAATATACTTTTACATGATCGCCTTGATCTACACACATCAAAATGGGTTCATCCCAACATGTAAACACTCAAGAACAGTTAACAGAGTCCTTACTGAGATCTTGCCTGTGGTGTTCCCCAATGCAGTGGTGGTCTCTGCAGGTTAAGAAGAAGCACTTTATACACTACAATGGGCATATCTGAGCTTGGTAATGCAGCGCATGGTACTGGGGTTGTGGGGGCTCGATCAAAGGGATTGAGTTATTATATCACAGACCAACAGCAAAAGGTGCAAACTGAAACGGTGCATCTCTGACCAGTATTATATCTACAACAGTTCAAGACATGGGTGCCCACTCGTCCCACTCCTGTTTGCAGTGGCCATAGAACCCTTTGCTGCAATCCTGAGAATGGCAGGACAGTAGACAATTATTTTGCAAAGCAATTGGGTGCATGTCATTTCATTCTAGGCTGACACCATTTTTACATACTTGAAAGGGAAAAACTTAGTTTGAACCAACTGTTCAGCTGCTGCAAGAGTTTGGAGATGTGTTGGGACTAAATACGAATTGGTCTAAGACTTGTTTTCTCCTGTTGTATCCAGGTGTATTTCAACCCAGGATGAACCTTTGTGTTATTTGGGCTCCCAAGCCATCTACATATTTAGAGGTGAATATTTATCACACAGAAGAAATCTTAAGGAAGGGAACCTAGGACCTGCCTGGAGGTCTCTGGTCTCTACGAGGCCTATGAGGAGTTCTGAAGGTCCCTCAGGCTACTCATCATCGCGCGATAGACCCTTACAAAAATGGGGATTCTGCTTAGGTTACTGTACAATTTTACACATCTTCTGACTGAGCTCTCAATATACTGATTTACACAAATAAATGAAATGGTCAGAGTTGCTATGCAAGGTAAAGAGAACAAGAACTTCTCCAAAACACTGTGTATAGCATATGCAGTACATCAACAATATATACTAAGCCAGGGATCAGATTTTTTTTTTTACAGTTTATTCATCTCATACAAAAATACATATTTTTTATATAAATACATTTATAGTGCAAAAACCTTTCTTTAAAAGGAACTGTATATATATTATTTTTTGTATATCCACCAGAACAACGGTACATACAATAATGTAGTTGGGAGCACCCTCATGATCAATACATATTGGGAATATAATCCTACACAAACAAAGAAAAAACACACATAGTAAATCATAAAACACTTAACAACAAGCACAATAATCAGAAAAACAATATGAAAAGAATGCGGACGAAGATCGCGTCTCCTCACGGCAGAATGCATTCCGCATTCGTGATAAAGACTTGTATGCTTTAATACACCTTGTTTCACTTAAGGATAAGTGTACCCTCATGGCCAGCTATTCCATGGTCCATCTTATATGGCAAACTAAAAGGTTCACCATCTGAATCCATTCCCTTAGGAATATAGTGATATTAAGAGTTCCGGTGGGAAGTCTTTAATTCCCTTCCCACCCGTCTCCTCCCATGACCCGGATATCAACAGTGGATACTGTTTGAATCATATGACTGCGGCAACACGTTGCCACTTACCACCAACTGGATAGTCTCTCCCTAGGATTGTGAAGATTGTGAGCCCCCCCTTTTCTAATGCTTGATTATTGTATGATCCTAAGCCAATTGGATGGCCTCCTGCCACAGGAGTTATTTGTACAGACAACGCCCTGATGAAGGTTGCTAACATCTACGGCCCACTACCGAAACACGCATCTGCGTCTTTGTTAGTTTGAATTAACATCCTACAATGTCATCAACATCTACAAATGGAGTATTTATTTCTTTGTATTGTGATGTGCTTTATTGTTTGTGATGTAAATAGAGTTGTGTCCAATGTTTCATATTGTTTTTCTGAACTACCCTTGCACCACATGTCTGACAACAGGCTGGCGCTAGTCCAGGAATTACCTGTCATCCCTCAGACATCTTTCCTGGGTGAAGCTTCTTACAAGGCCTCATATCTCGGGGTTTCCCATCAAAAGGCACGTTTGTTCTGTGTTTGGGAAGTCACTGTTTCTTCGGCCCCCTATACCACTACTGTGGAGCGCCAAGTACTTCACTGATTTCCCTCAACTACTAAGCCCAGACGCAAGTAGTCATGACTACAGGTGGGTGAGGAACTCCACTCCACCGGCAAGAGTTAGAGTTTTGGGCACTCTGTGCTACGCTTGGAGCATGCGGTTCAGCAAAAACTCCGCTACCACTGTGTAGCGGAGTTGACCGGCGCCCAACCAAACATTTCACTTCTCCTAATGGGCATGAAAAAAATAACACATTGCATTTGCAAGATACAACTGACAAATACCAGGAAAGCGGAACCACAGACATCGATTGTGCTGTTGGCCAAAAACACGAGACGGACCAAACTTCATCCTACCTGGGAGAGAGGAGTTGCCGAGCCTCGCTATGGCAGCCTCTGAGGCAGAGCGGGTTGGTCCGTCACTGGCCCTGATGGAGGAACAGCTCCTTCTCCTGCAACTGATCCCGGTGCTGCCTCTTGCCTCTGCTAACAGAACAAATGGTTCGCATTCACGGAAGGTAGTAGACCCACGGTCCGTGCCCGAGTCACGTGACAGGTGTGTGTAGCTTACAAATAAGATGACAGCTGCTGGAAGCAGACGGCCAATGGGAGGCTGGCTCCCGACAGAACCACTGGATCAACTAGACAGCCCCTGAGATGGTGGTTGCGGTGCATAGAATTGGCGTAAGGGTGAGGGTCTTTCTTCACTCTTCAACATTGATTGCCGTAGTCCTTGGGCTCCAAGGCACCTGCAGATATTTTCTTTCCCTGCACTTCCCATAGGCGAGACACTGATCAGAGGGAGCCTGCAGTGAGGAGCGGAAGATGGAGATGAGAACTCCAGCTGGCGGATCAGAGGAGCTGCATATCTTCAAACATCAGCTGACAAATGGTAAGTGTGCTGCCATAGAGCATAGAACCCGGCCGAAACTCAAGAGAGCCGTCGGGCACGTGCTCTTTCTTTACACTCCGTTTACAATTAGCAATGGATTTGAGAGTAATAGGAAGCCTCTCAGCGTGCAGGTTTACTATTGTGGCATTCTGGTACGCGTGTGGTGGTTTAAAAGCGTGACATCCAACTACACAGCATATAGATTTGAAACACAGCGTGCACCGCCCAGGCCTGGTCATGACTAGGTTGCAGAGAATTACAGGGAATGTTCGTGGTATGGGGACAGCATGCAAGTGTCACACTATTCAGCAATACATTAGGCGGCGCAATGCACAGATTGCATTCATCCAAGAAACGCATATAGCGGATGGAGAAGATGCCTGTCTACAGAAGCGCTAGAGTGGGCAATGCTAATGCACTACCTATTGGGGGTTTGTGAGAAGTTGGCCTGGTATATGCTGTCCATTAGTTATAGTGGGCACCTTGTACCAGTCCAAACCACACTTATTGCGGATAGGTTTAAAGACAACCTTTATTGAAAGCTATCCTAGTGGTAGCTATGCCTTCAGGCTAAGTCTTGAAGGAGTGTAAAGCAGCTTGGTTTACCAGATTTTAACCTCTTGAATGACTAAATGAAAGGAGAACCACACAAGGTATATATAAAATATATGTATTTATTTCTAAGCACTCACTACTAATCTCTTTATGAGATCAGAGTCCAAGATACACAATAATACAGTTCTAAAAACGACAGTTAATAGCACAATAAACAATGGGCCCTAGGGGCGGACCAAACCATATATTAAGAAAGTGGTATAAGAACCACAACTTGACTCGACACAGTGCCTAGAGCACGTAGAATCGCTGGGACCCCAAAGTAGTGACACAGGAGACCCACAGGGGACGCGTGCAGTGTGAGAACACAGACGCGAGCCCCGTACTATTCTATGGGAAAGTCGTGGTTGGAATTTTAGACGTTAAGGACACTTAGGAGAGGACTTTGAGCAAACCCCTTTAGACTTAGGGGGTTCTAGGGCCAGCAGCCATGGGAGCACCGGAGTGCTCGAGTTACCTCACCCAGGGAAGCCAGGTGCATAGGTGTCAAATGGTGTCGGGAATCGTCGTTGATTTCAATGGCGATCTGCTTGAAAGTGCTGCAGCCGGGAAGAAGAAAAGTGTCCGGTGTGATCCAAGCCTGGATCGAAGATCAGAGGAACCTGAAAGCAGAGGGGACAGAGTCTGGGTCACTTGCCAGTGACCAGGGGCACAACTGACGAATGCCCACCGATATCGGGTGTTTCAGGTGCGAAGAGGTGAAGCTTGACTCTGCAGCTACGAGGACCAGGAGGCGTCGATGACGATCAGGAGCTGGATTCGAGCTGTCCCACGAAGGCTGTCGAGTGCTGCGGTGTCGGTGGTCGGATTGCACACAACAAGCCTTGGCAACAGCAAACCCCGCAGGAAGAGAAAAGATGCTTCGGTGTGGACCAGCAAGGTCCTGGGGACTCCCCAAGTGATGGAGAGTCAGGACACGTCTGGAGCAACCAGGTAAGCCCAATTAGAAGTAAAGTTGCTTTCACAGAGACCCACCAGTCGACGGACTGGGGATCGCGAAGGGAGCTCGAGAGAAAACACAAAGGGCCAGCTCACGGAACACTCATGGAGTGTAAGCAGGCAATCTTCGGTGCAAATGCTGCTCGGGTTCAGGGCTACATGTAACCTAAAGCTCAGCTGCAGGAGTCGCTGGAAAGTGGATGCTTCTGCAAATGGTCGCGGTGTCCAGGGGTTCGGGTTGCACAGTCTTCCACAAGGGATACTGGCCTCAGAATTGCTGAGTGCACAGATCGACCTCAGAGACCACGAAAACCCACCTCCTGTGTTGCAAAATTCTTCAGAGTCCGGCTGGAGCTTTGGATATGCAAACCGGACAGATGTGTCTGATGCCTGCCTTGCAGGGGAGTAACTCCTTTACTCCAAGGAAGATTCTTCAGTCATCTAGTTCAATGTAGATCGTCGAAGTTCCAGGATTCAGTATCAGAGTTTCGTCCAGGTGTAATGTAAAGTCCTGTAGCCAGGGGTTCCTGTCTTATACCCAAGGAAGAGGTGGGACAAACTCTAGGGACCCACCTATGGAAGGGCCAGGAAAGAGGGGTGCCTACACCCATTTCCTTTGTCCAGTTTCGCACCAGAGCAGGGGCTGGTAGCCCCTGCAACCGGTTTGAGCTTGACTATGCACAGGGACACCAAATGTGCCCCCAGTGCAGACTTCAAAGCACTCTTGGAGTGCACCCACCCAGCCCCAATACACTAAAGACTGTCTGGGAGTTGGTGACACCTCACTGTGACAGGAAACCTATTGTCCAGGCATCCCCTGCCGGAGTTTCGTCCAGCAGCAGGAGGGCAGACTCGTGTCTGTGGCTGGCAGCATCCATTTTGTGATGTCAGGGCTCTGTTAGCTGGTACCGGGTATACCGGTGCTGTAATGTCTCTCCCTCTAGAACGGTATGATTCAAACACGACATGTTTCCATGCAGCCATTCCAAAGTTAGCATTTACCGTTTGGTTATAATGTACTTAAGAGTATATGGTCTGGCTGCATCGAAAACAACCCCGGAATTAAGGTTTCGAAAGCTGCAGAGTGGCTCTGCTCATGAATGGGCACCCTATCACATGAAACCCAGCACCCTGCCTTCAGGATTGTTAAGGCCTGCCATAGGGGTGACTGATAGGTTTACATGTGCGGTGATATGGAGAGATGTAGTGAACCTATATCTCAGTAAGGGGTGCATGCACCACCTTACCCAGGCTGCAGTAGCAGACCTGTGGTGTTATTTTGGAAGGCTTCCCAGGGGTGGCATAATACATGCTGCAGCCCCTTGTAGGCCTCTTGGGTACCTATGACCTGGGTACATAGAAAACCATATACTAGGGACTTATAAGGGTCCCCCAGAATCCAATCTGGAGTTTACCTAAAGTACTGGTATCAGTTTAAAGAGGAAAGCAGATAGTTTGGCTGGGATCCTGCTATTCAGGACGCCAGCCTATGTCGAAAACCAGCAAAACAGCAGGAGAAAAGTGGGGGCAACCATGCATTCAGATTACACCTGCCTAGAGGGTTCGCCTGCGGCACGGTCATGTGGGTCCAATCTGCCATACTTTTTTGTTGTCTTGGCACTGTAACAGACCCTGTGGGGCATTATGTCATTGTTGAAGGGAAACTAGATTGCCGAACCCTGCTTTTGGGCAGCATCAATACACCAAATACAGCACAACAGGCCTTCCTGGCCCACCTCTCTCATTCTCACTAGGTGGGCCCACATCCCCTAGATCACAGGTCTTCAAACTGTGGGGCGCGCCCCCCTGGGGGGGGGGGCGTGGATGGGTTCCCAGGGGGGCGCAAAGGCCTCCGCAAGCACATGTAAATGAAGACACCTGGAAGTGCAGCGATGTTTATTTGCTGCATTTCCAGGCTGTCTTCATTTACTCTGAAGCCCTCAGAGTGCCGTGGGGACAGAGGTCAGTGGGTGTGCTGTTGGGGGCTCGCTGGGCAGTGTCTGGAGTCTTATTAAGACTCCAGCACGCCTGATTTTTCACATGTCTTCAAAGACCATTGGCACATTTACATACCTTTGTAAACTGGTTACCGAGGTTTATTTTTTTTTCTGATTCCAGTACCCTCTGGCCCCCCACTCTGCCTATTCTTTCATTGTATTTTACATTTACTGATGTAGTGCGAGAATGCTTTTCATGAAAAGGAGTATATAAAAGGGTTGCCAATAGAAAAAATGCCAGCCATGTATGTTTAAAGAGCCCGCAAAGACCTTGCTTTGACACTAAATAGGGTCTTAAATAAAAACGTATGTATTCATTTGTAATGCGACTTTCTGTCTGTTCCTTTTATTTTCAGTCATGAATCATTCAGGCAGCCCTAGAACACATTTAAAAGTGCTTTATATTTGCTTTTCGAAGTATGCAGAGATAAGTGCTGAAAATAGGGCTTTAGGTACTGTTAATTTTTGTACTATCCGGGCCATCAAAATAATGAGCTGGCAACCTTAATCATAAGACTGGAAGTTTGTTGCAGGATCAGCACATTATTTATTTCCTTCACCCTCGATTCCCTGATTAATTCCGTAATAGCAATAGTTTAATTTATATCTGAAACCCTACGCCCCGTCAATAACATGCTGATTAACTTCAAGTGTCTGGGAATTCACCCTGCATTCAGACAACTCACTCCTCATTCTCACCCTTCACTTTCAAGCTCACCCTGCACTCACAGCGCATAGTTATGGTTTTTCCGCATTTGCCACATAATCCATCGTCTGCTGCATAATTTGCAGATTATAAAATGCAGCAACACGTTTCCTCACAGTGGAAGGCCCTTTCTAGAGGCTGACTGCTCACCTTTCTGTTGCTTGTTGCTATATGTTGGTGTTAATGTGGAACTTATGAGGGGCAATAAAGGCCAGGACAATGTGAACAAGTGTAAAAATAGCAAAATAGCACAGTAATGCTATCACAAAAAATGCAGCATAATTTGCCTTTGCTTGCTGCAGAATTTAGTCAACCATGCTGCATAATTTGGCCTGCTCCTGCCGCAGAATTCCAATTGCCCTGTTTATAGTGCTGTGAGGTCCCAGCCTGTGGCAGAAAGCACTGTGATTATGCAAGTCATTATTTTAAATCAGTATTCACATACTCTAAGCTAGTCTGCTGCAAAATGATGCAGTGATTGAGATAAAACAAGTTCTTACAAAATAGACTTTTTAGTAATAAGTAATCAAACTGTATCTAATGCAGACATTTTTGTGTCTCCACTATTCCAGATGATAACTCCTTTACATTACATGTTAAAAAGAATAGATCTTTGCCACCATAAAGCTTTAAGCAGATCCACTGGAATTATTCAGCAGAAGAGGACAACATTATGCGGCACGTTTGACTAAATTATGCATCAAGAAAAGGTAAATTATGCGGCACAATGCACCACCTTTTGTGGTTAGCATTACTTCATTTTTTGTCATTTTAAATCACGGTAACGCTGTCAGGGGAATTATTTCACCTCATTAGTACCAGTTTAACACCCAATACAGCATTAAGCAACTACAAGATTACCAGTCAATCTTTGCAAAGGGCCTTCCACTGCTCTGGATCTCTGTCACTCTTTAAGTAACTTTTGTTCTGTTTGAGCTAGAATCAAGTATTTTTTGTTGAAATCTGAAGATTATGTAGCAAATGCAGTAAACTGATAATTATGTGGAAAACGCTGCTGCTGCAGAAACTCATAATTCCAGTGGCCCTGGCTTTAAGTGACTCAATCAATTAATGGCTGGTAAGAAGGCTGGTTTCTTTTTTAACTTTCTGCACTACCACCACACACTTCGATTTCAGGCAGAGGCATCTCAAAGTCAATATTAACCATTCAGGGGCAGTTTTTTGTGTGAAAGCTGAGTCCATGGGGCGGCAGGTAGAAGGCCAGCAGGGTTGCATTCAGATCCAGAGCCCTATTCCTCTAGATCCCTGGGGCCTCACAGTAATGGTCTAGGACAGCGTTTCCCAAACTGTGGTCCGCGGACCCCCAGGGGTCCGTGACACATTCCTAGGGGGTCCGCGAACTGGAGTGCCTTCGAGTCAGCTATTTTTAAATATTTAGAAGCATTTAAGCATACAAGCACTGTGAATGACAGCGCAGGGGCGGCGGGACCAAAAAAAAGCGGGCCAATCACCATTTCAGCTTAGGCCGGGGAAGCTGAAGGGTGATTGGCTTATTTTTTTATAGACGCGCACGCTCCCACGGCAGTGCGTCTTACCTCACGTCTGCAGCCAGCCCAGGAGCATTTTGCCGCCCAATGCCCTGTCTCCGCTTCGCCTCGCTAAATACCTGCATTCCGGCACCTCGGACCACTACTACAGCACGTGAGTGTTTATTTCTTTATAATTAATTTAAAAAATGTTACATTTACACCTGTTGGGCAAGGCCAGGGGAATTAGGACGCCGTGTGTAGGCCGGGTGTACCAGTCGCGCAACACCGATTGTACTCCCGTTGTGTGTGTCGGCCCTCAGCCCGGAATGAGACTTCACCCGAGCACTTCAGAGGTATGTAAAAGCCCATTTGCACGTTATTGAGGCCTTACTGTTTCACCCCTTCTAAGAGCCCCGCGCAGCGGTGAAACAGTAAGGCCTCAATAACGTGCAAATGGGCTTTTAAATACCTCTGAAGTGCTCGGGTGAAGTCTCATTCCGGGCTGAGGGCCGACACACACAACGGGAGTACAATGGGTGTTACGCGACATTTATGTGAGGCCTGGTAATTGCCGGCGGAAAGAAACGCTGCAGCAGGTGCTTCTAATCTAAAAAGCATAAAAAACTTTCAAACACGGACCCAGGAAACCAGCGGCCGGTGGGCTTTAGGGCGGTGCGACCGGTGCCACCGCACCGGCCGCTGGCTTCCTGGGTCCGTGTTTGAAAGTTTATTATGCTTTTTAGATTAGAAGCACCTGCTGCAGCGTTTATTTCCGCCGGCAATTACCAGGCCTCACATAAATGTCAAGAAAACTCCTGTGATTAATTATCTTCCTGGAGAGAGATGAGCATTTTGTATAGTTGAGGTTTTGACTTCTGTGAAGTTAGTGCAGAGGGTTAATATGCCTGCTGCAAAGAACGTGTGCCAAGTAGATTACAGAGTGGGTATGATAAACAGATCAAATATTACTGCTTTCAAAAGAGACATCCTTTTGTTACTTGCAATTTATAACTTAAATTCCTAACATAGAAAGTGAGCTATTAACTTTCATCCTGCACTGCATACACACTGCAAAGTATACAATATTAGAACATTGATTAATGTTGCAAAAAGGGTTAATTTGGCTAGAAATCGATTCTTATTATTAAAGAAAACTCCCAACTATGCGGTTTCTTTTTCGACTCCGAGTTTGTGCTTCTCCACACCAAGCACTCTTAAACTATACTGCCTACCACTATGGATGACATGTGACTCCTACACTTTCAGTCCTTTGGCTCTTATGTAATATTTCCTATACACTGATTTACACACGTATGATTGATTGTCTCTGTGTAATGTGTGTGTGATGCAAAGTGCTCGGACACCCGGGCCTACACTCGTATTAATTCAATGCATCTGAGAGTGTGTGGTTATGGAGACTTGGTCACTGTTAAAGGGTGCTAGTGAGAGAATCCGTGGTGGAGGTGGTCATTGGGGGGGCGTCAACAAACATTGTCGCACAGGGCGCCACCAGCACTAAAGCCGGCCCTGTGCAGCTCCACTCTGCCGTTTGCTTAAACTAGATTCAGCCCCCCCCCAAATCAGCCCCACTCTGCCTATGTCGTGTGTGTCAGCCCTATGCCCGGGATGAGACCGCAGCCGAGCACTTCACAGGTCTTTAAAAGACCATTTGCACGTTAATGAGGCCTTACTGTTGTTTCACCCCTTCTAAGAGCCCCTGCAGCTCCACTCTGACTTTTGCTTAAACTAGATTCAGCCACCCCCAAATCAGCTCCACTCTGCCTATGTCGTGTGTGTGTCAGCCTGGGATGCGACCGCACCTGAGCACTTGACAGGTCTTTAAAAGACTATTTGCACGTTAATGAGGCCTTACTGTTGTTTCACCCCTTCTAATAGACCCTGCAGCTCCACTCTGCCTTTTGCTTAACATTCAGCCCCCCCCCGAAATGTTTTCTTAGCCCCTTGCCCCCCACGAAATTTGGCTCCAGTTGCGCCTCTGGTACTTACTAAATACATTACAATTTGGTTGGAATTGTCCCACCTCTGGGTAAGCCCTGTTTGCGCAGTGATTGGGTGGTATTCACTGCGTATGTAATTCCCAGGTATGTTAAATATTGCACCCTTCTTAAAATTTAGGACGGTCAAACCTGCCGTAAACTTACAGGGGAAAAGTGTGCTATTTATAGTACCAAAGTACCACAGTCTGCATGTTAGTCTCCAAAAACTCAAAACAGATGCTATTTATTGTGCCCCATTTTTCTTGCTGGGTTTAAATTTCGTTTCAGATTGAGGATAGTAACAAATAAGGTTTTATTCCGGACAGATTTGGAAAAAAGGCCTCTCGGACGTTCCTGCAGGTCAAGCTGCTGGCGGATTCTGCCCTCTCTCATTAAATCTGTTTGAGAGGGTTCTGTTACTAGCTTCTGATCACTCAGTCTGGGCTTGGTGACCATTTCCGTATGCCTGGTAACTTGTACCTATTTGCGCTTTATGACTTGTCTGCTTGCTCCTCAGTCAGTATCTGTGCAATGTGTACAGACTGCTATAGTGCTGCTGCTCTCAAAGTCTGTTTACTTTAATGTTGGCATATTCATGCACTCCTTTTGTAGAATGTTAGAGTGATATTATCATGATCTGAATATTTGAAACACAGTAAATCTGCAGGCGCAGGGCAGCTCAGTGTTTTAGTGTTACAAGTGAAATGACTAACTGCTAGCACGAAAATGTAATATGCATTTGGTTAAAACGCTATTCTGGCTGGAAAAGTAAAACGCGACAGAAAAAACTTGGCAATTAATATGGTCTGATAAATGAATTGTTTCTTATGCTTTGAAGCAGTTAACTTAGCCTGTCTTGTTGCTCAAATTGGTGTATTTTCTGGTATTTATGTTTCCCTCATCTTCATTGCTTTATTTTGCTTGTGAGCAAGCGTCATTCATAGTCACTGAAATGTCACTCATAATTACACTATATTTATGACAATATCTCACACCGCAATCTGAAACCTTGGCAGCTATGATTTAGCAGCAGCCTTTCTATAATTCTTCTCGTGTGTGACGAGTGATCAGCTTGTGTGCTAGTAGCAGTGACATTATGGTTTATTCCCGCCGTCAGGGTTGGTTTCATGAAAAGTGTGGCTTGTGAGCAAGTGTCACTCATAGACACTGAAATGTCACTCATAATTACACTGTATTTATGACAATATCACACACCGCAATCTGAAACCTTGGCAGCTAGGATTTAGCAGCAGCCTTTCTATAATTCTTCTCGTGTGTGACGAGTGATCAGCTTGTGTGATAGTAGCAGTGACATTATGGTTTATTCCCGCCGTCAGGGTTGGTTTCATGAAAAGTGTGGCTGCAAGTGTAGTCCACTCCAAATTATTGCATTGATTTTAAAATGGTTTATTTTAAAATGGTTTCTTCATGGCACATTATGCAATCAATGCGTGTAAATAATTTTTGCATATTTTCCAAGATAAAATAATAAAAGCTTTAGTAATGCAAGTATTTGTTTGGTGTGTACTTGTTTGTGTATTTTTTGCGAATTATTGTTTTAATATTTTGAAATTTAAATTGTAAAAATTGCTTGGGGTTCCCCGGACTCCAGTAGTGATTCAGTGGGGGTCCTCAGGAGTCAAGAGTTTGGGAACCACTGGTCTAGGAGACAGAGGACAGGAGTGAGATTCATAGATATTGTCAAAGAGAAGGCCCAGAATAGGGAGCACTGTATGTGGTCTCATTTTTATGTTTACAAATGGGCAGAGACCACTTCTTCAGAGAGATACCCCAAAGAAGGGGACAATATAAGTGTTTTAGTTTTTTTTAAAGGGACATTCATTGGTGAAGCTGGTACTGCTGCCAAGTGTGTAAGTGGACACTGCTGGTTATCATAAAGGAGCAGATGCAGCAGGACTGGGGCCCAGGGATTTGGGGGGCCCACTGCATCACAATTATGACTGTCTACCTTTAAAAAAGGGGCATCAGAGCTTATTGTCCTTTCAAGCATTAGGACAGAGGTGATGATCCATCCTGGAGGGGAAGAGGTAAAAGAGGCAGATGAGATAGCCTGATACTCAGGACTGCAGTTATTATTAGTGCAGCAGGTATAGTTGCATTGGGGTCAAAGAGTGTGAGGGGCTCACAACACCCCAATTATAGGGAGCAGTTTGTTTGGGATTTCTGTTTTTGTTTGATTAATTTGCTGTTTTATAAATCTCATATTTGGTGCGGTTCATAAGCTATAGAAAAAATATTCCTGAAATGATCTTATATGCCCCGCTCCCTGCACGCAGCCGTGTCCCTTCCATTCCCCCAAACCTTGCCATAAAGTTTTGGAGGGGGGCCCGACCTCAAAACATTTTTCTTAGGGGGGGCTCAGAGTAAAAAAGTTTGAAGACCTCTGCCCTAGATTATCAGAGGAGACTTTAACAGTATCATCTGCCCAAACCTGGACCCATCATACCCCCATTGCCCACCTCTCCAATGACAGCAGCTGCCACAGGCCTCACTCAACACTTGTCCCAATTACATAGCTAGTGAACATTGTACCCCGAAACAAGAGATTACTCCTACTACTGGTCTCTGCATGATCTGTATGTGCACCTTGACCGAATTCTCTGCCATCCGACTGTCCCATTTCCATGTCACCAATGCCAAGTATTTAGGGAAGACCTACTTAGACAACAACCCACTTCAGATACACTTTGACAGGAGCACACCTCGCCCACTCCTCCCCACATGGTGACTGCAACCGGCTCTGCTGGAGGATACTGCCTTTCACGACATGACCTGGTTCCGCTACCCATAAGAGAATTGCATCACAGCCACTACTAGGCTCATCAAATGGGAAGCACAAAAATTGGTATTTCGTGGTCACTTTATCAATGTGGTATTAGGCGCAAGAGTAGATCTTCAGAGCAATTAAACCCTGCACCCCAGCATGCACTGGAGCCTGCTCGATTGATAGACCAATTTAATTGCCAGGACTTTAGGGCATACCAGGCAAAAATGCGCGCAGAAGGTGATAAATCTGGCCACCTGCTGGCGTGGCTGCTCCACAGTGATTCACTGGTGGCCTCGAGCACCATAATTTGGCAGTCAAAGGCTTGCTATGTTACCAGCCAATCTGATATACATGCAGGTGTCACGGCCCACTACCAGTGCCTATATAAACATTTCCCTGTTAACCACACGTCCCACATACGGTTCTTCCTTAGTAAAATCACACTGCCGACTATGACCCAGTGGCCCATAAGGATCTCAATGCGCCCATCACAGAACAGGAGATTCGGGGAGCTATCCGAGGGTCTGCCACGTGTAAGACTCTGGGCTTTGACAGACTCCCAGTTGAGTTCTACAAGGCATTCCTGATTCCCAAAATTCCTGAAACCCCTACCTATCTTAGATACCTTTGCAGAGGGTGTGCCCCACCCACTATCAGGAAGGTTGGGCCCCCTGTTCGCTGTAAATAGGTTCAGCGTGTGGGACCTCGCGCGTCCTATTTGACACAGATATTTTTGTATAACCCCTGTCCTGAAGAGGCCAATGAAGATAAGGCTGGTCACGTCGACAGACACTTTAAAGGAGGAGTCACAGGACTAATAGTGATTCTTGAAAACCTTGCTGTGATACACTAAAGCTAAGTTAGCTAGTTACTAGCCCTGTAGTGTCTCAGGTTTTGACCACCTCCAAGTGGATCGTCCATAATTCTCTAAGGGGGGGACACTATTACGAACAAATTATTTTAGGGTTATTGGTCTTGTTGTATATATTTCATGTTGTTTATGTCATGCAATTTGTAATGTGATATATGTCATGCTCTTTGAATAGGCGCCTTGCCCATGTGCGTTGTAAATTGAGTTTGATATATTTAGTGTAAATATGAATTATTCTGGAGAGGGTAATTAAATGTGCTCAACCCATATAATTGATCAGTATTGGTTCCTTGATACCTCTTTTTCTTTGTATATAACTATGCGTCCATGCCCAGGTATTTAAGGGTCATTTGAGTATACCCCGGTTGTTTCTAGTGGCAGCAGGAGCGGGCATGGGGTATCCCGCTGGGTGACGAGATGCATACTGTCTCTCTCTACGCAGACGACATGCTTATCTGTACTCAAACATACGTCACGGAATAGCAGAGATTGGGGATATCCTAGAGGAGGACTGCACAGCATTAGGTTTCAGAGTTAACTGGGCTAAGCAGTGTCTGTTTAGACTTAGCCCAGCCTGCCCGCTGCAGCTCTCAACGGTGAATACACATCCGCTACGATGGGACCCGTGCACATTCCGATACTTCAGTATCCAGATTCATCATACCACACAGGACCTCACTGATGGCAATCTTACCAGAGCCATTGCCATCATGCGCCCCCAAATGGCATTCTGGAGCACGTCCCCGCTCACTGTTCAAGGTCGAGTATCACTATCCAAAATTGGAATGCTCATGTGCATACTATATTTTTTTCCACAACCTCCCAGTACAAGTACCCCGCAAAACTTTCTGCACACTCCATAGCATGTTGGGGAGCTTACTATGGAATAAAGGTTGCCGCCGGGTTGCATTACACAAACTTTAGCTCTCACTGAAAAAAGTGGGGACTCTGTGCCCCTAACTTTGAGCACTATTACCTGGCTGCGCAAATGCAATGGCCTTCCTGATGGCTAGCTGGATGACTTCTGGAAGACCTAGGACCTCCCGCCCCGGGACTAAGCACAGCACATAGTACGAGAGGTATTCCTACCACAAAGTAAAGCCCCAAGGCAGTCCAACAACCTCCTCCACATAGCACACACTAGCTACCACCGGAGTCTTCGTCTAACGCCAGCCCTCACAACTTAAATGCCAGAGATCCGTATTAGCACGGTCAGTCCCTTCAGGGACTTGATTGGAAGGGAGGCAGACTGCAATTTACCTATGGGCCCCTACCTGGTATATATCGCTCTAGTGACCCAACTGCATCAACTATGGCAGATAACTGACACAGAACGGGACAGCACCGCTTGTCCATATGCTCCACACCATAGGCGGAGGCCGTAGACTGATCACGTAGTTCACTAGGGGCCTAGCATACACACCGCATGACCCTCTGCAGTCCACTTTGCAGGAGTGGAAAACCGACTTAGGACGTGACTTGACCCAAAAGGAGTGTTATGGGACTTTAGCGGGACAGCACAAACTTTCCTGCAATGATAAATTTCAATATATCCAGTCCAGCATAATATCCTGCTTAGAGCGCACCTCACACTGCCATAATTAGACAGTTCTGCCCTGTGCTGCCCCAGATGCGGAGCTTAAGTCGGCAACATGGTCCACATGTTGTTGAGCTGCCCGGTGGTGGAAACACTGTGGCATGAGGTAACTGGTGCACTGACTGGGCTGCACGGAGCTGTCGCCGTCATTTCAACCTGAATGATAGCAGGTCATCATCAGGTCAATGGCCCTTAGTTTGAGAGTAGTGCTAAATTGGACAAGTTAAATTCAACCGTTCGGGTCTGAGCAATCAGGGAGTAGCGAAGACAACGAGGAGACAGGGATCCGCGTACATACCAACAGAATTAGGTCCTATAACTTGATGAATTGACAAGGTATTGGGAGCCAAGGGAAGACGTGTATGGATCCAAAGACAACCCGTGCGGTCGGTGGTGGCGGCGAATTTGAAAAGTAATAAGTGGATGGAATCCAGGGACAATGTCGCACAATGGCGGGCAGCGTGTTCATGTCCCCGATTCCTCAGACCCGGATGGTTGAATTTAAGTTGTTCGATTTAGCACTACTCTCAAACTAATGGCCATTGTCCTGATGATGACCTGCAATCAGTCAGATTGAAATGCCATTGACTACCCAGACTAGAACTTGGGCGCTGTTGTGGTCAATTTATTTATCTGGAATCCTGTACATCAACACTGTATATATGTTGTAATTTTGACCACTTTACTCTTACCCATTGTCACCGTTCATGCTGTTCTCTTCACCCGTGTCACTGCACCGCCCACCTTCACTAGCACGCCCAGTGCTCACTTTGTGTGTTATGGTCATTGTATATTAATTTGTACTGTAGTGCTGCATAACTACTTACAATAATAACAATTTAATTTTTTCAACCTACCATTCTCGTTGAGGTCTCCCCTCCTTTGTTCCCTGTTCCTGTTGTGATTTATATCACTGGATTTGAAGCTTAAACATACCATATGGTATGATGCCCCTGTGTCGGTCCACAAGACAAGGAACAATCCTTCCCCCTTCTCTGGAGAAAGTTTATGTTGGTGACTTCAGTTACTACTGTTTTTCATGTCGCTCTCCCTACCATAAAGTTGGAGTTAATTTTAGGACTCTGCCTTAAAGACAGAATAGCGACACAGCTCCCATGAGGTTGTTTGAAAATTGCTGGTTGTAATGCATGCTGTATTGTTGCTTTTTCAAACGCAGCAGCGCCTTTCAATTTAGGGTCCCTGTTGAAGGCATGCAAACATATTTACCAAGGCACTATCCAGAGAAACTTCGCACAGAGCTCCCACGGCCTTCATCCTCAATTCTCAGAATGATTTGTGAAGAGAAAATGCGGTAATGTTGAATGGTCAGGATCCTCTTGGTTGTGCCGTTTTAAACAAACAATCCCCCAGAGCAAAAAATGTTTCCTAGAGAGTCTCTGGTTCAGTATCTTTGTGGGACTGACTCCAACTTCTAGTTTTAATGTTGTCAGGGCAGACATTTCCTTTAAATACAGAGACGGTACTGCAACTTTACACAACAGAAGCTTTGAAATGCAGAGTTGTTATGTTTTGCAAAGCGTGGGCATTATTTATAGATTTGTCTCCATTACCAAGTGTATGAAGAACTACATTTCCAAGGCCCGTTTCACAGGACTTGAAACATGGCCTTTCTTTAAACAGCATGACGTGGTTAGCAAAGAAACGTATGCACTGGCCATTCTTTAAACAGCATGTCGTGGTTAACAGGAGAAACACTTGCATGCCAGGCTTATTTCCCCCCTGAGACGGGCTTCTAATGACATTGAGACCTCTCGATTTCCTCTCTCAGATAATGTTGTTAATGAAAGATTTGGGAGGGCACAAACCATAATAAAAACATGCATGAGAGTAGAGGACAGAAGGGAATGTTCTGGCAGCCAAAAACTCCATCATCAGGGATGAGGCACAGGGCAAGATGGTAAAAGTTGATCAAGTTGCCAATAAAGGAAGCTGTTTAGTTTTACATGGGCGCTGGTCGTGCTGCATGGCTGAGGAGGAGAAGGGGCACCCTGTAGTAAAAGAATCCCCCCGAGCTATCTGAGCCTCTAGTTATCTATGTGTTTATCAAGCGGTCTACTACTGCTCCACCTATCTTTCATACGCCTTGCTTGCTACACATATTTCTTAACCTCCCCTCTCTTCCTAGCTCAGTTTATGACTGTACCCGAATTCCATCGGTTTTTGTATGCAAGTGTCTGTGTCCGCGCAGTATCCAGCCACCCACCCACTCATCATATAAATGTATACATCTCTCCGTTATTGTTTACTTTCAGCCCTATCCATGTGTGTTTGTGTCCCCCACCTTTACCACTCAACTTCTGTAGTACCCATATCCATCTAGCTGCCACCCTGTATCAATCTGCTTGCCCGTCTTCGTCTGTCTATGTATCTACCAACCTATCTATCTACCCCCCTTCATCTTTCTACCTCTATAGTTTCAACTATCGATCTGCAACAATATGATCCTCAATAGTGCAAGACTCGCACTTTATCTGCCTGCACATCCCGGCTTTTCTTGCCTTCTCTGCCTGCCGTGCACACTCAGTCTTTGAAAACTGGGCTATGCTTGGCTGAGGCAGTGAGTGGAGTGATGGTTGCAGCATTTCTAGGTGCCTGCGCCTTCATCAACAGAGCTGGGAGCAGCAACTGGACTTCTGTATCAGGTACGAACCAGAGAGGCATAAACTATATCTCCAGGAGTTATAAGGGCATCACTGTAAGTGGTAATTAACGAGCACCCTGCAGCTTAGTTGCCATGTGCTGGGTAGCGTGAGGTGCATCAAATGACTGGCAGTATAAGCCCATCTGTGCCATAGAGACTATGTGGCTGGCATTGTAAAGTCCATGGCTATATGGAAGGTCACCAGTGCCATTTACTGCAAATAAAAAATGTGTAGAAGGGTATTAATGTCAGATAGAACAAGCATTGGTAAATCATCAGTTTCGCCTATATAATGAGCTGTTTTCATGATCATTGTCTGGGAGAAGGAATGCGCTCCCTGACAGATAACACAGGAGTGGAGTAGATGTGGCACAGCGGCAGAGCTGCTGACTCGAGAGCTGGGGATCCCGGTTTGAGTCTCCACAGCGCCGCGCAACATCCTGTGATTCTATACAAATCACTTAATTTCTCCGGGTGATACATAGACATAAAAATATACTGCAACAGTAAAAGGCAAAACTTTGTAAAAATATAGATCCACCAAAGCGGATGTTAACAGTATTTCGACAGCAGGAAATTATTAGAGAAGCAGACGAGGAACAAGCATGGGTAAATGCAGGAAAATATGTTACAGCCCATAGAAATGGAGTTAAGGTAAGTGACATGCACAGGAACCGATGAGAAGCCAGGAAAGAGAGGAGGCGGGATAGAAGTCCCTTTTAAGCTTATATGGTAAACAATAGATTTCTGAAGCACAGCGCAAACGCTGTGCAGGCGAAACCTAAAAAGCATATTTTACCTAAATTTGTGTATGATAGTCGGTTTGAAGTCTTTAAAGACTACGCATGCCAACACTGTCAAAGAACTTTAATTAATGCCTGGTGGTAATAGGGCCAGTACATCATAGATTATTTACCACAAACTTTGTCATCAGGAGTATGTGCTGCATGGCTAAACACTTATAGAGGTCCCACAGGCAAGATATATTGGCTATGCTAATGCTTGTTTTATACTAGCATCCATAGATAAGGAGCTATCTAGCCACATGCATAGGCTCGGTTTGTTTCCTAGATTCTTCAGCTCTGTTTTATCTCCATTCAAATTAAATGAATAGTTCGCCATCCAACTTGCCACTTCAATATCTCTCTCTGCTACCTTCATGACAGTAAATAAGAATACAGTGTTGCTATTCGTGTGAAGTAGTCAGGTAATTTACATGGAACTTGGGTTTCAATTTTCATTACGTTGTATCCCTGCAATGTGTAGCAATCTAGAAACTATGTACAAGCCCAAGCGCAGAGGTAAGTTTGGCAGATCCACTTTGGACTAGCAGATGATGGTTTCTGACATGATGCTAATGGTCCCATCTGAAATTGATATTTCTACCTCTCCGGTTCCACGGAGCTAGGTTCTGGTTCAATCACGTCAAAATTGAAGTCTCTCCAGGTGGACACCCAATGAGGGGATAGCCACTGGAAGTCTCTCTGGGTTGATGTTCCACTATTTGTTTTGATGTGTTCAGTCAGTTTTTTGTACTTAGACATGCTTAACTCTTAAGGAATTAGATGAAGAACAATGTTGTGGGAATGCCTATATCAGTGCTTCCCAGACATTTTAGAACCACGCCCCACTTTAAACGACTAACTTTTGCAACCCCCTTAGCTTTAACAGACATGACCCACCCCAACACACAAACGCACCCATTAGAGCTATCCCTCGACTGGAAGAATACAACTGAAGTAATGGGGGTTATCAGTAAGCATTCCTAGCAATCAAGATAACATACAAAATCTGATAACTAATATTTTACTCACTGCTTTCCGAAATAGAGAGTAAAAAACAACCACCACCACCACCACCACCCTCCCGCCCTCCCAGCTCAGTGAGGCGTTTCCTAGTTCAATTTAGAGTGTGGGACTATGTATGGCGGCCTGTGAGCCTTCTAAGTCCCTGTGAAGATTGCTGAATTCCACTTGTTGCTCGAGTTGTATATTTTGCTACATAACAGCAGGTCGGTGGCTTGCAGGCTTTTGGAAAGAAAAACACAGAAGAGGGTGAATGAAAATTATGGGAGGTGGTGCATAGGGTAGAACTTTTATTTTTTATCCATCGTCCTGATCCAAGTGTGCACATTCTGCAACCTGCCCTCCCATTTTTGCAAATACGCATTTGGCATGATCACACGGTTTACCTTTTGGTCCGTTATGGCTGCCAACCCAAAAAATGTATATTCCTCATATGCGAATCTATAAGTGTAAGGCACTGGGTTTGATTAAAACAGTACTTTTAAATAGCTGTAATTGACAATATGTGTAGACATACAACACTGCGAAAAACAATCTTGCAATACATCAGTAAATAAATTCATCCTTCTAGCCTTGTTTGACATAACACAGCAGTCATTTCTGCATTCAGGTAAACCATATAATGAAAGCAATAGAGCATAAAAATATGGCATCTGCATTGGATGCAAACTGCAGTGCTGGGAGACTGCGCAAAGCAAATAAAAAATGTAGTGGCAGCATTTGCCTTACATATAAAAAAAGGAAGATGAATCACGGCGCACACCGGGTACACAATGCTCTGAAAGAGCACACCGACAACAGTGCACCCACTGCACGACATCATCGCAGTGTGCACTTGAATTACAATGTACAGCAAAATACTAGTGACAGGGCACAAGTCCTAAAAAAAGAAGTGGGTGGACTAACCTAGTTAGGCAGTATGCAAGTGATATCACGGCGCACTATATCACACATGGCATCACAGGAATTGACAGCATAGAAAGTGGCATCACAAGCTACGACTTTACATTAAGTGGAATCACAAGAAGTGACATCAGATCTAAAGCCATCATATATGTGTTTAGCAGGTCTATCATGTGTATGTTTGAGCGCACTGCGAGGATAATAGCACAGTGAGCTATGGAAGAGGATTTGTGACTTATACACCTTGCAATCCCCTAGTTTTATGTAACACATCCTATACGTTCATTTACAAACTTATATAATTTATTGTACATGTAATATACACGTGTTGATATAAAGCGCTCCGACACCCTGCATTGGGATGAGTAGGGCTATAAGAAAACAAAATGGTACTTAAATTAGTTCAACGCCAAATTGTATTTATATAGAGCTTACTACATCAGTAAGCTCTAAATAAATGCAATTTGCTGTGTGTAAATACTGGGAAAGACCAACACATCTGACATTCTTACAGTGCATGCATATCTCCTAAACAGAGACTGAACAAAGTGAAAAGCTGCTTCTCTTAAGTTTGTGTGAAGTGCTAACAAGGTGTGAGCCTTTGTTTCCCCTCTGTTTCATTTGCATCAGATGTGAGGCTCCTGACTGCTCCCAGCCAAGAGACTCAAGGCCTGATAACCCCTCAAACTGGGCCCAGCAGGAGTCTTAAATAAGAAATCCGCATCCACGTTGTTGCAGGTGGAAAGAAGACAACGTGCAGGCGCTGCTGCAAGTGTCCCGTTGTTTGGAAACAACACCGGGGCGAGTTCAGCACATTATTCAGTGGAGCCCAAATTCTTGGCAGGTTGGACGGCGTTCACCTTGAGAAAATAGTGGGTGGACGCCGTCCACCCGCTTGTACCCCCGACTCGTGCCCCGACTAGCAATGCGCACAGACACGTAACCCCAGCATGGCAAAACGACAGTAGCAAACAACTAATTGTGCCCGTCTGCAGACTTTGTAGATGTTGTACCTGGAACTGCACAGGCAGAGCGAAGAAGATCAGCTGTGTAACGTACAAAGACAATACCTAGGCCGCGGCTGTAGCACAGATCGGTCACCATGCAAATGCACGGTATCCCCACCGAGTGCATGTAGCAAATGTAAAACAATGGTAATGTACAAACTTTGCCCTGCAGACGTACGTTATAGTACGTTGAATGTTTATATGCATTATAGCCACAACAAAAACTCAAGATGCAGAGGTCTGTCAGGGCTCACCGACAACAGCTGCACGGTATTGGTGCTGCAACTGACATTAGATATATAGTTCACACACACTGTAAACGCACAATTACTGTAAAGAAAACAAATACAGGTTTTGCCCGAAACACAAACCGCGCAAGCATACAGTCAGCCAACGTAAACACTGTCACAACGCCGCTTGGTCAGATGCAGAATCATAACAACACACAAAGAGTAGCCTAGTACGGCACATCCAGTCGCTGCTCCTCACTGAAATTAGCAGCTCTCTCGCATACCTTATTACGAACGTGAGTGTAATGAGCGTCTGATAAGCTGCACGGATGCACAATGTTGACTCACGGGCAGGTAAACTGCCCTGGTGCCTTCACACTAATGAACCTACAGGGTCCTTACAACTGCCCTGCTGGCCTTCTCACAGAGAATCACTACCCCGGACTGACATCCCGAACCAAGTCATTTGGCCATCAGCTGCCGTGCAAACCCTACCTTCCCAGCACCCGCGGCCTGCGGTGACGGTACAAGAAGCTGGTGAAAGGGCACGGCTACAAATACCAAACCCTAAGTGACACAAACCACCTAGCCCAGAGATACAATTTCCATTTGGTGAATTAGAGAAGCCTTGTCCTGGAACTATCGCGAGACCTTTACCTGCGCTTTGGCATCGCGGGAAGAATGCTAAAGACGTCATCAACAATGACTGGACCTAGACCGAACATGCTAACAATCATACGCTTAAAAGGGCAAAGAGGACGGCCATGTTAGAAGTTGAAACTGTTGTATGGGGTCGACACACTTTCCCTTGAATATGGTCAATTTTCCCGTACGCGAGCTGTAAGGTCAATGAATGGGAACCATTAGTACAAGCAAGATAGGGACAATATATAATTATGCAACTTAACGGCGAGATACATTCATTTATGCTGTTAACTATTTCCAATTTGCATTTTTAGTAATCAAACGAGTAGCTATTTGCAAGTCTATTTTGTTAGGTGGGCGGGGGTTGTTTCGGGCTCTTCTTTTGTAGGGAGTTCGGCCTTTTTTTTGGTTTTGGCCTGAGCCGAACTAATTCTTCTTGGTTAATGAGATCTCGCATTGCAGGAGAGGGACGAGCACAAATGGAATGCAAGCCTGGTGGTGGATTGAACACACTATATACAGAGGAAGAGGCTTTTGGTGTTATAATTGGTTGCAGGAGTAGCAAACAAAGGCTGTTTCACCCTTTCTCGGCGGAGCGAGGCTTCAGAACCAATTGGGCAAAACCGGCTGCTTAAAAGGTACCAATACAACAAGGCGGGGGGCCTGGGACAGCGGCAGGTTGGTAGACATTAGCATCCCGGAAAAACAAAAGGTCCAGTTATCAGATCAGGTTTCTTAACGAGCAGTGTTTGGGATTACCACCTGACCGGATTCTTTACCAACCGTATTGTCATGCGAACAGTGGCTAAAAAAAAAGGAAAATATTCACAATCCTTGATTTCCGGAGAAGTAAGTTCCCACTAGGTGGTTATAGTACTCTTATAACTTTGTTGATCGACAAACCCCCTGTTAAGAAAGAGATCTCGTCGTGGTATAATTTGATCTTGGAGGAGATGGATGGGGTATTTTTGTTACCTGATGAGCTTTGGGGGCCAGATATAAGCAATACCAACTTGCAAGAGCTATGGGGTACATCATGTAGTATGATGTGGGATGTTGTGAAACCGGCGTGGTTGCGCAGGAACCACCTTTATACTATTCACAGAGCGTACTACTCTCCCCTTCGCCTCTCTAAATTTACTCAGGGGAATATGGTGGTGTGTGCTAGGTGTGGTCTCTTGGCTGCCTCGGATATCCACATGTTTTACGAGTGCCCTTTTTTGTCGCAGTTCTGGGAAGCTATTTGCAAGATTCTGTCGTCCTCAGTGGACTTCAACATAATATTAGATCCTCAGTTAGTGATCTTCGGAATTTTAGAGGGGGTCTCCACATTGGCGAAAAAGTTAGTCTTCTATGCTATACTACTTGCTAGAAGGGAGATATGCAAGAAGTGGAAGGACTCTTCACCTCCTTCTGTCAATGAATGGTTTGCTTCTGCCTTGCAAGTCTCCAAGCTGGACTTGGCCAGAATAGGGAATCCTGATAAAAGATCTTTTTGGCGCCTCTTGAAATGGGATCATTGAGAGACTGGGCTTTTTTTTTTTTCCCCCAGGTCCAATGATTAAGCCATCTATCCCATTTCTGGGTATAAGCAATGCCTTGATACTTTTTTCAGTATTCTGGCGGATTTTCAAAACCCTTCGTAAGGTTACGCTATGCTGATCGCCGGTATGTCAAGCACTATTGCTATGGGACGAGGTCCTCGCTCCTTGTTTTGTCCCTTCCAGTTGGCATGTACTGAGGTAGCATATCGCTTGTTAACCTATCGATCGCGCATATAGAACCTTGGTGGCGTATGAGGACAAAAAAAAAAAAAATCCTTGTTTTCCTTTGCTCACTTTGGTACTGGATTCAAGCTAGCTTGGCTGATGAGGGGTGTTACCCTGAAACCGGTCCCAGGATTCTTGTTTCCGTTCCTGGGAAGACCTGGCTTGGTAGTTCGGCTGGACTGTTCCCATAAGGTACAGGGTCAAAACGGATTTGCATATGGTTGGTGAAGTGAGCTAAAGAACAATGATGGATTCAACACAGATCTGTGACGGGGGTGAGTGTCTGAAAAGTTTCAGCGCTCCATCATCTCGTTGTGTTTGCTGATTTGTAAGGGCCACAGAGCGAAAGGCAACTCACTTTTACTGCATGGAGTAACTCTTAGCTTAAGGAAGTACAAGATTACTGTATACTGATCCTAGAGTCAACTTTTGAATTAGCGTACCTGCAGGTGACTGAGGAATATTATTTTCCTACAGATATCACGGTTGCTGCAAGACACACGGTTCGCGCCTTTCAGCAGCTCGCTGATATCTGGTATGAATTTTAAGTGCCTAGTCAGATAAAACTTGATTACTATGAAAGTGCATGCTAGTGTCCAAAATTATTGTGTCACAGGACTAATATTCTTATATTGCCCACACACAAAAAATGAGTAGGAGGTTTGTGAGGTCAGACAAAGGATTTTTTAAATGTACAGGCTGTGAATTAAAATGTGGTCCGGGACCAGGTTCATAACACAACTACAGCCAGGGTATTTAGGAGAAGATCGGACTAAATGTGCCTGTTCTTATGCAGGTAAGCTGTCTACTAAGAAAGGGAGGAACAGTTTATTTCTTAAATGAAGAATGTAAAAACGTAATTCTATTACAGGACCAGAGGCATCGGATTATGCTTTCTCTTTCTATTTATTGCTTCTCTCAGCAGCCAATGAAAACGTTTTTAATATGTAAATAAACGACATTTCCCATGATGCCTAATAGCACATCACATCTTGAAAGACCCTATAAGAGCCACCATAACCGGAAATCCTCCTCTTTCTTTGCTTCTCACGCAGAAAGTTAAGTGCCATCAGAGTTTCATGTGTTTAAAATTGTTAATTAGTGCTTATGCTGACTTTGCTATAATTTATGTGCATTGGTGATCATAGCGCGACCACATTGTATTGTATTGGCAAGGACGCGCGCTAATGTTATAAGCGTCTTCGCCTAATTTAACTGTGCCGCGTTGTGTGGTAATCCTTGACTTCTCTCTAGCATACGCGTGATCGTGCTGCAGCTCTTTATCCCGCTGCGGCGGTCGCTGCAGAGCGATCGTCGCTTCTGACTCCAAAACGCTGTGCAAGTCTCCTGGGTTGCAGCGGTGACTCGCGCTGTTGCAAGCAGCCCGAGTGGGCTTTTATTTCATTCCCCATTGTCAAAAAATGTACCACACTGACGTCGGCAGTTATTTGACCTTGTTTGCAACGCTACAGGCTTCCTTTATTGCCGGTGCGTTTTGCTGAGAGCCTTTACTACCGATCGTCGTGCGTAGCTCAATTGGACTCCTTTTCAGTAGGATTGGGCTATGCATGACGTATTCGACCCAGTAATTACTCCAGAGCTCATTTTGCTCGGAGTTTTTTTTAGACAAGCGACCCTGCTTACGCCGGAGGTGGCTGCAATAGTGATCTGGCCTTTGAGTGTGCACACACTCTCTGGTATTTGTTCTCTTGGCTCTCCCTACGCCCTGTGGGCTGCAAGAACATTCATACAGCTTTGCTGAGGAGCAAGGTACTTTGTTGTGGGTTGGCTCCCCCTTACTCCTCTTCTGCACATGACATTTAAATCCTGCTCTACCATGGAGCACTGGGTCAGATATGAGGATGATAACCTGTATGAGGAGGAAGTTACTACCCCTTCCCTGGAAGATATCGTGGAGGCGCAGGACGCTACTGTCTAAGAGTCAGTGAATAAGGCCGTGGAGAAGGCAGTCCCTGGGTCTCTGCAGCAAGCGCTGGCTGCTGCGTTGAAGCCGATAAGTAAGCAATTAGAGCGATTTGCCAAGCATCATGGCTTTACTACCCCAGTTGAACCAGCTCAGGACACCTCGGTCGGTGGACAGCAGTCCAAGTCTTGGCCACATGCTGACACTTTCTCTTCTTTGCCTCCTTCTGGTAAGATGAAACGCCATGACACTAATACGGACACAGGCACTGATACCACAGGGACTGACACCCCTGATGAGGCTCCCCCGAAAAAAAAAGTTAGGAAAACTAAGCACGTGGAGCAAGACCTGTCACAAACGATGTCTACTCCGTTCACCTTCAACCCTGCAGACATAGTCCACCCTGGGTCTTCGGACTGGGCTCCTGCGCCTGAAGTCGCAGTGTACTTATATGATAACCTACGGCGGAGTTTTGACAAAGAGGTGCGCAATAGATTGCGTTCTGAATATCCCAGGCCGGATATTCCGGACAAGGTTGCAGAGACCCCGGACATAGACGCAAGCTTACTTACCTTCCTCAAGAAGTTCGCTAAGGACCCGAAGAAAGGTATTGATCGGGCCTGATGTGGCTGTCAGGACAAACTCCAGGACGTGGCAGGCCCTCTCGCCAAGATTCTAGAAATGGCCCTGGAGGAGCAAAGCTCGGGCACTGCGGTGGACCCGGATGTTCTGGCTGGTTGGACCCAGCGGGCCATATGCCTCCTTGGCAACGCAAATTGCGCCCTATCGACAGAATGCCGCAAGTCGCTCCTCATGCGAATGGACTCCAACCTCACTAAATTGGCGGCCGCAGAACCGGGGCCCCTGGCTGAAGGTAATCTCTTTGGAGAACGCTTTGTCAAGGATGTCTCCAAATACGTGGGCACGTTAACCACGCTGGATAAAGCCCAATCTGGCATCAAACGAGTCTTCCAGGCTGGCCTTTTTCAACGGGCCGGGCGAGGCATTGGGCGCTCGCCAGGCCGTCAGTTTTCCCAAGGTCCTCATCAAGGAGACTACGGAAGGGGCCTCGGAGAGTGGGATTCCACTCGCGGAGGAACCTTCTACCCCACCAGACAACGCTTCAACCAATGGCGTTTCCACAGAGGTGGCCACCGTGGAGGCTTCCAAGCCCCAGACTCTGCAGGTAAGTGCCCTCAACAGTTTTCTGATGCCTTTGGGGGGTCGCACTCAGTTTTTCTATCATAACTGGTTTTGAATCTCTCAGGATGCGTGGATCTTGCAGACAATTCAAGGGTTCCACTTTGATTTCTATCAGACTCCATATCGGGTCAACAGACCCAGACAGCTTTATTTTTCCCAACTAGAATGTGATTTTATCGATTCAGAACTAGAAGAATTGCTGCAGAAACACGCGATAGCATATTGCAACGAGGGCCCTCGCGATTTCTGCAGCAATATTTTCTTGGTGCAGAAGAAGGGTGGAGGTCACAGGTTAGTTTTGAATTTGAAGGAGTTAAATCAGTTTATGACCTACAAGCATTTCAAGATGGAGGGTATCCGTCTTTTGGCGGATCTTCTCAAAGAAGGAGACTGGATGGTCCGGCTGGTCCTGAAGGACGCCTATCTGTCATTACCTATCTTTCCTGCTCACCGCCGCTTCCTCCAATTCCAATGGCGGAACCAGTGGTTCGAGTACTTGGTCCTTCCTTTCGGGCTCTTCTCAGCACCATGGTGCTTCACCTACGAGAGCAGGGCATTCGCATGATAGTTTATCTAGACGACATACTCATCATGGCGCAATCTCCCACACTAGCTGTTCTGCATCTGAAACTAACCATAGCTACTTTGCAAAATCTAGGGTTCGTGATCAACAAAGTCAAATCAGCTCTTGTTTCCTCGCAAACTATGGACTTTCTTGGATTCGTCATAGATACTCAGTTGAGTCTTCCTCGCTCCAAACTGAAAATCATCAGGAAGGCGCTCACTGTGCTGCTATCCAAACAGACAGTCTCACTCCGAGTAATTGCCAGGATTGTGGGTCTTCTGGCCTCATCCATACAAGCAATATTTCCGGGCCCTCTTCATTATCGAGCCCTTCAAAGGTTAAAAATACGTCATCTTCAGAAGGGTCTTTCTTACCCAGATGTTGTTCCCCTCTCTCCGGAAGCAAGGGAAGAGATACAGTGGCGGTTAAGCCACGTAGCGGCGTGGAACGGCATGGCCATTTTCAGTTCTCAACCGGAGGTAGTTATAGAATCCGACGCCAGCCGTTGGGGCTGGGGCGCGCGTTGCGGAGATATCTTCACATGCGGGCAATGGTCCCTGCGCAAACTCGATCTTCACTTCAACTGTCTGGAACTCTTAGCGGGATCGTTCGCGATCCGGACTCTGTCTCTCATGTTGCATCCTTCTTTGGATGGACAACATCTCGGCGGTACGGTACATCAACAAACTGGGAGGCACGAGGTCCTCCCTGCTTGCGTAAATAGCGAAGGATTTCTGGCACTACTGTCTGAAACATCAGATATCGGTGATTGCCGAGTATATTCCGGGACAGTCAAACATTGTAGTGGACTGGAAATCCCGGCACCTCAGGGATTACAGCGATTTGCAACTCCAACCCCAGATAGTCCAATGGTTGCAAGCGATCTGGGGCAGTTGCGAAATCGACCTATTTGCGTCCAGACTGAATCGACAGATGGAGAAGTTCTTCAGCTGGAGACCGGATCCGTTAGCTCTGGCGACGGATGCGTTTTCACAGGACTGGTCCAAGGGCCTGAATTATGCCTTTCCCCCGTTCATATTGATTCCCAGGGTGACCACCCAGGTGTCTCGTCACCTGGCAGAAGTGATTTTAGTGACACCCATGTGGAAGTCACAGCCTTGGTTCCCAATATTATTGGAGATGAGCTGCGTCTTCCCCAGGATGATCCCATCATTCACGACAACGCTCCAGGGCCCTCATGGAGAAATGAACCCGATGATGTTGGCGGGTCAGTTGTCTCTGATGGACTGGAGACTTTCAGGCAAAGATGGCAAATGCCGGGACTTTCGGACACAGCTACGTCCTTCATCAACCAAGCTTGGGCACCTTCTACCAAAAAACGATATTCTTCAGCCTGGAAAGGCTAGGTTCGTTGGTGCGTGAAACAACATGCGGATCCCATGGGGGAAGAGTTACCCCAGGTTGTAAATTTTCTGTTGGAAAAAGCCTCAGAGGGTTTGGCATACCGTTCAGTTAACAACTTTCGCTCGGCTATTTCAGCAGGCCATTCCCAGGTAGACGGCAAACCAATAGGTATGCATCCGGTAATTTGCAAATTATTAAAAGGTATTAGGGTAGGGAATCCTCCTAAACCTAAGTATTCCTCGCTGTGGGATGTTTCTCTAGTTCTTTCCTTATTTGACAACTGGACACATAATGACATGTTGACGCGGAAACAACTATTGTGTAAGTTAGCTATGGTTTTATGCCTATCCGCCTGTCGGCGGTCTTACGACGTGAAAGCTCTGGATATTACAGGTAGAGTATTTACTCAGGAAGGAGTTTCCTTTAACATTACAGCCAGAACAAAAACTTTGTCAAGAAGTGTTGAGCATCATGCTTTCCCTAGTGATACAAAACTATGTGTAGTTCAATGTCTAAAAGCTTATGAACAATGTACAAGACCTATACGACCTGATGGTGTGGTTCAATTGTTAATTGCTCTGCAAAAGCCTTATAAGCCAGTCTCTTCGGCTACTATAGCCAGATGGTTAAAATATATCATGAAAGAGGCGGGTATTGATACCCAAGTGTACGGTGCGCATTCTGTGCGTGGAGCTATGGCCTTCGAAAACATTTATGTTGGGTTCTACTGTTCAAGATATGCGTCCTGCTGACTGGTCTTCTGAATCAACTTTTAAACAGTATTATTATAAACCGGTGGGTGATATAACTTCTGTGGTATTTGATAAGCGTTAAACTGGCATAATCCGAAGGCTCTGGTCCTGTAATAGAATAAAAAATTAGCTAGCATTCACGCCAAGAATTTTCAGTTCTATTAAGGACACGGAGGCGAGGATTATCCCACCCGGTTGTATTACAGAAATGTAATGTTTCCCACCCGTATGTATTTATATTCTGTCTAAGCAGAAGTTACAGGTCTTTCCTGTGTTTCATTAATTCCAGGTTCTGAGAAGAAGATGGATTAAGAGTACTTCTGGCTAAGAAGACGTCACTTTCCAGTTGCTTTGGTTCTTCTACGTTGGAGGAGGTTATTTGGACTTACGTTATTGTTGTTGGACTTTTGCTGTTCGAACAAAGAAAGAGGAGGATTGCACAGCGTTTTGGAGTCAGGAGCGACGATCGCTCTGCAGCGCCCGCCACAGCAGGATAAAGAGCTGCAGCGCGATCACACGTATGCTAGAGAGAAGTCCAGGATTACCACACAAAGCGGCACAGTTAAATTAAGCGAAGATGCTTAAAACAGTAGCGTGCCTCCTAGCCAGCACAATACAATGTGGTCCCGCGATCCGCTATGATCACCAATGCGCATAAATTATAGCAAAGTCAGTGTAAGCCGTAATTAACAATTTTAAACACATGAAACTCTGATGGCACTTAACTTTCTGCGTGAGCAGCAAAGAAAGAGGAGGATTTCCGGTTATGGTGGCTCTTATAGGGTCTTTCAGGATGTGATGTGCTATTAGGCATCATGGGAAATGTAGTTTATTTACATATTTAAGACGTTTTCAATGGCTGCTGTGAGTTGCAATAAATAGAAAGAGAAAGCATAATCCTCGCCTCTGTGTCCTTAATAGAATTGAAAATTACTTGGCGCGAATGCAAATTTTTTATTCTTGAAGGCTTTGGGTTTTTATGCAGAAGGAAGGTGTACAATTTTAAAATGTTCTTTTTCTCTTTTGTAATAAAATGTTCAGTCTAGATGGCGATTTTTATCTAAAGCAGTGCTTGCCAAACGTCTTAGAACCACGACCCAATTTTTAGAATGACAAACTTTTGCAACTCACCTAGCTTTATTGGACATTAATGTAACTAAAGCATGGTGTGGTAGCGCACTGTCATTTACAAATGGCTCATTTTCTTTTGAAATGCCACTACATTTTTACAGACAAAGTTTTACTGATAAAACTATATTGAACATAAATGAATGTGTGGAAATTGGGTTTCAGTGACTGTCATTTGTTCATGAACAAGTAAACTGTTTTGATTTGTTTTGATTCTATTAAAAGCTTTGTTTCTGCCACACTTAAGAATTACAAAAAATCAGCTTAATTTTTGCTTTCCTAACTCCTAAATGTATGCAGTGGATTTACAGGTATTTACGTTGTGTTGTTACAAAAAAATGACATCCTACAGCCTTTCCTCTCACATTCCATCAGGGGTGTGGAATTTACTAAAATATTTACTTCTCTATGGGGCAGGTTGCTTCATAAATGTACTTGCCCTGTAACAAAATCCACTTTCCCTTCGGTGCCATGTAGTGACAAATTAGGGCGGCAATCTCATTTTGTAAGAGCTCTGATATTGTCTCTCTGATTATGCCAGGGCTCATACCATAGTAGGGTTTGAATAATAACAGTTCCCTTAATTTGCCACCTTTCCGCAGATCTACATACTGGGTTTGAAGGTAGTGGTAAACAATAGTTCCAGGATTGGAATGCCCATTTGGGTCTCTGCAAACCCACTAAGGTGCATTTTGTAAGGGTTTTCACCTGCTCTTCTATAATCTTTTCCCAAAATGAGAGAGAGGTTGGAAATCTACTCCTGACAATGGCAGATGTAAAACTTCTTCCAGGGTTAGGAAAAAAGTGGATGAAGGGAAAGTGAACATGCAAACGCTCAACAGATTTTCGCATGAGCAAATCTGCACATGCGTGTTTGCTCCTGCTAAAATGAAGTTCACAAATATTCCTAAGACTATGATTTCTTGACCTACTTCTGTGAATTCATGTGACTTCATGAAAGCTGTAAATCTGCACTAATGCAAGGACATATACCTTGGGTGCACTTTTGAGATTTCTTTAATAACTGGGCCCCAAATTAGGTCTGGCGTTAATCAAGACCTTTTGTGTTTATTAAAATCCTATCTGTCTATCGGCTGGTTTCACTATCCATGATAACGTTCTGCTCTTTTACAAGGAGCATATTGGCGCGCAAAGTTTTGTTCAGTGCCAGGAACTAATGTGGCACTGTGTGCTTTTTGAGACCAAACATTTTTTTTTTGCCAATGCTTGTTATAATGATGAGGGCCTGACAGCTCCTTCACCAAAAAGATTTTACAAAAAACATGTCCAAACAAGAGACACATTGACAAAACCAAAAGGCTTACCACCAGTTTCAGACCTACTGACTTTGCCAATGTGCGTTTATTTTTATGTTTCCCATAATTTTGTTGAAACTGGTTCCACCGATTTCTCCATTATGAATATTTTTGGAAAATACTGGCATGCATCAACACATTTTATAAATGATGCTGAAAAGAAATCTAACCTACAATTTAACAATAGTTTAGAACATTTTTTTTATTTTCCCAGTTGAATTTTGTTTTATGAACATTTTATTTGAACACAAAGAATCATCCAGTTTGCATTCAAGTTTCTTCAAATATTTGCATCTAATCAGAGAGCATTTTGGGAGCATTATACATATTCTCATACTGCTAAGCTTTGAAAACGGGTGTACACATGCTTCTACTGGAACTTCTGTCAGTAGTGCAGTCCGAGATTACAATATTTCCTTACAACGCTCACCCTAATTATAAAGGCTTTGCATTAATGAACCGTTAATACAAGTTTGAACAGCATTAACATAGGAACACAAAAATTACCTTAACTGCAGTCAATGCCCATCCCTGATACATAATGTGGTACTGTAGACTGGCAGCCAAGGGGTCTCCTGTAGACTGGCAGCCAAGGGGTCTGTGCTGCAGGGGGTTGGGCCTACTTGTCCCAAGGACAAAATACACATGAAAACCTGTTGTCCTTGACCCCAAACAATATGTCCTGGGCATCGGGCTATAGGAATTCTAAAGCCCTGCTCCCCGTACTCCAGCAAGACTGTCTCATAAGTCACTTTATTTTTCTTTATTTGACTACAAAGTGGGAGGCATTTGTAAACACCAATCTTCATGTTAAAAATAAGGTTTACAGCAATTGCATTGTTGTTAGCCAAAAAGGAAATTGCAATTAACTGGGAGGCCCGGCAACGCCCCACAAAAGAGGCCTGGCTGCGCTGCATGGCAAACTGTGATATGCAGACTGAGACCTAGGCTACCTTGCAACCCTTCCCATAGCCCGTCCTAAGGATATCTGGCACATATACCGTACATATTTAATCACTTTGCAGCACGATTCCACTGCCGCCTCCCCAGTATCTGCAACCGTACAGGGTGGGGCTCTACCCTCCCCCTTCCACAAAACGTAACTAGCGAAACCTTATGAGCAACATATACATATGTTTCTTATGACTGCACCGTCTAGCTTGCTGCAATTTCAGCCTTTATCCTTTAAACATTCCAATGATAGCTTTGAGAAACACTTCCTGTGAGCGCTTATGCGACTATTCTCTCTTATCCTAGCCATGCTCCTCCTGAACCCCCACTTTTTTCCCCTCTTTCTCGTTGTAGTGTTCTATATTATCTTTTATATCGAGAGCCTTTCCTCCACTGTCTTCCATAATGTGGGAACGTTGATCACACAAATTGCTATTTTGAGGATGTCTTTCCATGTAGCCATTTATAACCATTTTTTCAATGTACACCAGCTATGAATGCAGCCTGGCTCAATGCTCCCCCCATGTTCCCCTTGTACTGCGGATATTAGGCTATTCTAAAAGGCTCTGTATGTTTGTATTCTTTATAAATAATAAAAAATTCAAATAAAAAAAAGAACATACGAATGAGGGGAACAGAGTAGAGATACAGAAACACAGACTGTTCCTACTATACTGGATGATATTGCATTTAATTACTGATACAGTCTGAACTGTGAATACCTTCACACTCAATACTAGGCTGAACTTCCATGTGAATTGAACTTGAGTGCCCAATAGTAAAAACCTTGTATTATGCACCCTGTTGGAGACCGCTAGAGCACAGCTAGGCTTCCCAAATACAGCTAAATAAATCTACGTACTATTACTGACACGCCCTCTTGTATGGCTCCAGGTCTGAATGGATTTCCATTAGAATTCCTCGAGAAGTACGCTTTGTTGCTACTGCCACACCTAAAGGGCTCTATTTAAACCTGCTCAGCCCTTGACAAACCTCTTAATGAGTGCCCCTCCTATTGATCAGTATCACTGCTAAACGTTGCAGCAAACCTCTTTGCCAAAGTCCTAGGATCTAGACTGACTAAGGTGATTTGTTTCTTAGTTCACCGTGATCAGAATGGCTTCATACCATGGCGGAACTCTTGGCATTGTCTTCAGCATATCCAGGTGGACTGGTGTGCACAATTTAAGTATGGGGTACGACAGCTGTACTGTCAGTGAACTTTGAAAAAGCATTTGATATAATCTATTGGCCTTTCATGCATTGGGTGCTTGAGAGGATGGCCTTCTGCCCTTTTTAGGTCTCGCCTAGGTAGCGCTCATGCGCTGCACTAGGAGGGCCTTTAGCCATCGGTCTGCTCATTTTGAAGCACAGTCGTGCTTGTGGCGGCATCCACCTTGCGGGAGCGAGCAGCGGCGCGCGTGCTAATTGGCCGGTGCTCGCTCCCGCAAGGCGGATGCCGCCACAAGCACGACTGTGCTGGAAAACAGCTGCTGCTTGTTCCAGCATTAGTTATTCACAGTCATTAAGCACAGCGCGGGCTGCGTCGGGTAATTAGCGCGATCGGTTTCACTTTCACGGCCGCGTCGATTTATGCCGGTTGTTTAATGTCAATGAATTCCTTAACTACCGCCTCAAAACTTGTAAGTAGTGTTCCTCCTCCTAGTCTTCCCTCGAGTCCTTGTTATTTTAATGCGGCTTTTCAGTAGAGAAGGACAAAAATAACTTCCCGTGGTTTGACCAGAGATAACATTATAAATAACTTCCATGAATAACTTCTTTCCTGAATACAAAAAAAGTTACTGACATAATGTTCGTTTTTGATATTAAAAGTGGCGGATAAGGAGGCTGGTGGGGTTACGGTCTGCCATGGAGGGGCTACAGATGCGGCCGATTTGACTCGTGTTTTTAAAGCCTGCGCATGCGTGAGCGCTGGCGAGAAACTTCTCTTCCCCTCTCCGGTCAGCAGGTCACTGACTTGGCCTCTCGGTGATCTGGGGAGCCCAGCAGTTGGTAGTGCAGGTCAATAGGGGGCAGCATGCCTATGGTCTTGTAGTGTGTTTAGTAGGGGTGTCTCTGAGAGGGTGAATGCTATTCTTCCATGGCCTGGATCAGTCACCGCAGCGTACCGTGCTTCTCAAATGCTGGGGGCCAACCTCCGTTGGGGCACACACTGCTAGAGAGTGCGCGTGACATTTGTACTGGGGAGAATCTTTCACCGTGGCTTCTGTATGGCAGCGAGTTCCACCGGTGAGATCTCAGTCAGTGTAAGCTTCTTATAAGATTTTATCGAACCACTCCCTTATATTGGATCATAGTGTGAAGGCGCAGAACTGCATTTATTCGTTTAAGCATTAGTGTAACTGTAACCCACTTCTGCCATATTTTCTTGCTCTTGGTAACATTGTGCACGTGGAGATGCTTCTGCATCTTGGCTTCTGAGGTATGAAAACTGAGAAGATCTTGCTTAGCCAAAACTGTTTACATATTTGCTGTTCGAAGGCCATCCTTTCTGTTACCATGATTTCTGATAGGGACCTGCTAGCTCTTACTGTAACAAAACAGATATGTAACCAAACTCGGCACTTGTTTGTCTTAAAGCATGAATTTGTGTCTTGCTCTCTGTATATTGGCATGCACCACTAACTGTTGCTAGGGGAAACTCTGGCAACTTAAACCTCTGATTCACAGGTTATTAAATGAATGCTTATTTTGTAAATAAATGTCCTGTTTGCACAATTTCCACTTGGGTTTGGTGTAATCTGCCCTTCTGCACCAATGTGTGTATGAGTTCAAATGAACTTCTTGTTTGTCCACATTTTTGGCTGCGTTCTTCTTTCTTTTAGTGAATAAAGGTTTTTGTTTTTTTTGTTGCAACATTTAATGAGTTGATTAGTTTATTTTACAAAGACATTTCCTTGGAAACATGAACTCATTAATAACTTATATTCACCACGAATTGTGCACACCGTGTATTTCCTAAATCCCCAACAGTATTGTAGCAAGGATTCCAAGAGCCCTGGTGCAAGCATAAAAGAAGGCCTCTTTGACTGCTGTTAGGGTAGTAAACTATCACAAGTATCAGGTGTGCATGGCCCCTCTGCGCTCTGGGGCCCGGTGCACTGCACCTGCTGTGCCAAAGTTAGCTACGCACCTGATCCCCAATGTATTTCGGGCTATAATACTGAGCTCTTCGTCAGGGACCCGCTGGTCAGTGCGGCACACCGAACACTTAAACGAGAAAGTCCTCAGATTAAAGGAAACGGACACCGCACAAAAAGAAGTAAAAGGCTCAGTGCTGTGAAAATAATGCATAACTGAATCTTTTGCAAACAAACCCTTCCAGACTCATTTGGCATGTCAGCAGATTTTCCTTGATAATAGGGCAAAGATTTAAGTAACCCCCATCATACAAAGTACAGTGTAAGCCGAAGGCTCGCAAACGACACAGGCCAATTCAGCAACCTAAACATTTTAACTTGATATTGGCATCACCTTTTCAGGATGACTTGTTTTTTTCAACATGTGCACTCTTGTTTCCCTAAAGCCATTCCTTGTATATTAGCCACCTTCAAACTAATTTATGGCTTGCCCCACAGTACTCCAGTCTCAAGTTGCCCTAGGTCAGTTTTAAATAGTAGGTATAGATGTGGTTTTCTCTCTGTATTCATTACTGTACTTCTGAGCACTTTTGAATGTAAAATGCAACACTATAAATTGTAGAATGCTAGTTATATCTCGGAACTAAATACACCAGTTATTCCTATCATGATACCCACCCCCTTAGAATCGATGGGGTCACCGGACCATGTTACATGAACCAGACTCGTTTATTCTAACTACGCCAACTATTGCAAACTCCACTAAGAATATTAAGAGTCAAACTTTCCAGCATAGCTAATTCTTGGAATTATTCAATTTTTAATGGAACAATATATTTGAGTGTTCTTTTACCTTCAGTTTGGGGTGAAGTATGGAACATTATTGTTGTGTTATGTTATTTTATGTTATGGAGGATTTATCAAGCGCACGTTCACCGAAAGGTCTCTTGGCGCTAAAGTAGATACTTCCGCTATGATAGAAAATGAACTAAAGGCTTGTCTAAACAAATTGGTTTTCTAGTGGTTCCTAGATCTCTTCTAGTTTATTTATAGCTCTTATTTCAAGAGCGGGGGAGTTCCATGTTTGTGGAGCAATCACCGAGGACCTAGTTCCTCCTGGCCTCTTTCTTTTACTTCTAGGAACAATCAACAAGTTCAGATTGGCTGATCTGAGATGACGATTTGGAATATAAGGCTGAAATCTGGTAGAAATGAAGGCTTGGCGTTTTCTATGAAGAGATTTGAAAATCATACAGCCCATATTAAAGATGATTCTCTGGGCTACCGGGATCCAATCTAGCTTTTACAACAGTTCTTTAAATCCAGTGCTTAATTTGTAAAAGATGTGCCAGGCCCAAAGATTTGATCAGAAGCTCAAGGTTGGCGCTATCAAATGTCAGTGTGACAAAAACCACAGCTGCGCAGTCTTGAGTCCACCTCATGCCTCTTTAATCAATCCACCAGCAGACAAACCTGCCCCTTTATCTCACTCCTACAGGTTCACACACTTTACATTTTTTTCGTTGTATTCATCTTTCTCTTACTCCTTCGTTCCCCCTTGTGTCTTCTCAACTCTTTCTCCTGGTCTGATGAACTAAAATAAGGACCCTTTCCCAAACGTGAGAGCCCGTCCGCCCCACCTGCAACCACCGGTTCAAATTAAGCACTCGCAAAATAATTCCATTTACTAGCTCCTTATCTCACGACAATATTTTTAAGTGTTGTGCATGAAGGGATACCTCAACTTCTCCTAGAAATGGTTTCAATATATATTGTCAACAGTAATTAAATCAGTTACTTGATTTGAGAGAATCATCATCAAAATCTCAGTTCATAAATGATAAGAGTGATTTCTTTTTGCAGATGCTTTTAAAAGTCCCAATGGAACACTCAGATTTCGTCAATCTATCAGTAGGATATAGTATTCAAATACACTTTAAATTCCCTACATTTACCTACTATTTTTAGGAAGAGTTAAAAACGAATAATTTTGAATCGTAGAAAGTGCTGCCCCGAGGGTGCAGCCCAGGGAAAAAAGCATTGGCATAGCCAATAGGTCTTGCTTTTGGGACCTTATAAGTATTTAGTTATGCAGCACAATATCCTTGGTGCAACAACATCAACTGTTGAATGGCAAAACACTTATAAGGTCCCAAAGGCGAGACCTATTAACTATGCCAATGCTTGTTTCCTAAGATATGTAGCAGTAATATACACAGCCTCCAGGACACACGTGATGGGAAAGGGTACAGCATTTATCAAGTAAGGCACTCTCCAAAGTTGCCTACTATCAATTTTGATTGTGCTCCTGGCAGAGAGGGTGCGTCGTGATGCGCAGTTGACGGGCTTACAGTGGAGTGGCGGGTTTGAAGACAGGGTGTCTCTTCACATGGACCACCTGCTACTTGATGCCCAGCAGCCTAATAACTTTATTTCATATGATTCAAATGCAGATTTAAGGGTGTTCCTTGGAACGTAGGGTGAACTGGGACAGGTCAGTATATATGCAAGTGGGAGGAAGACCGCCAACAGGGTTGGAAGGTGTCCGTTTGCGCATAGCAGAAGGCCATTTTGAGTACCTGGATTTATCCCCGTCATGTCTCTACCTTCCCTGCTTAACGACAAAAGAAAAGCATTATTATAGAAATCTGGTTTGTATATAACTTTGGTAGTCAAAACCAGGGCTTTACACTTGTACTTTCTAAACCGCTTTATGCTCTATGCGTCTACATTAAGACATACTCCGCCAATTAACAAGCGGACACCCACTTTTTGCTGGTCTGATCCCTGGGATGGTTGTTAATGTTTATTCTGTTCTTAATTTTAAGGCTAGAATTCAGTTGCCTCTAGAGCGTTCCTCCAACTCCTCCTGTTACTCACAGTTCGCTAACTCAGTCAACCACTAAATCAGGCTCAACAACTGTTATCTGGATGGAGGAAATGCTCAGCTCACCAGCACCCAAGTGAGCGAACATGCTATATGCGTTTCTGTGGGCTTTAACAAATTCTAAGCTTTAACCACACTGCAGAATGCTTGCAACCCCTTGCATGGAATTTATTCCCGTGTAATATGCAATTCTGGGGTAGTACCCAGTAGTAAATCCAGCAGTTTGCAATTGTAACGCAGTACAACAAGCAAAATGGCCGAGTGAATCGAGCCCAATATGATTTGAAACTTTGGGAAGAGTCAGACGGGTCATTCGGGAATAATGTGAATTAATTATTTGCATAAATATCACTGAAGTTTACTTTTTTCTTGCTTGTTCCTTGAGTATCAATCCCATTTTTTACTCCTAGTTATTATTTAGGAAAAATACATTTCTAGTCCCAGAATGAGATTAAATTAGTAGTCAAAACAGGTTTTGGTGTCCTTAGAATCTCAATGGTGCAAAGCCACAGAATCGTTATACAGAACATCTCTAAAGATAAAGAAGAAAATACTGTTTAGCTTTAGCAAAAGAACAAAAGAGAAATGGTTATGAAAAATACTTTGTTGTGTCCAAAACGAATCGATTTTGGAAATATTACTACTCAGCTTTACATTTATGTGTTGCTAGAAAGTAGAAAGCTGCTAGAAAGTGCAAAGCAAAAATTTAAATCCAATCATTAGGGACTTACATCTTGCCTCCTATCTTTCGAGGCTTCTTATTGGTTCCTGTGCGTGCCACTCACCTTTCCTCCATTTCTATTGGCTGTAGTATATTTTCCTGCATTTACCAATGTATGTGCCTCATCTGCTTCTTTTATCCGTTTCTTGCCGCCGAAATACTGTTAACATCTGCTTTGGTGGAACTATATTTTCATAAAGATTTGACTTTTACTTTTGCAGCATATTTATATAACAATTTATCACCCTGAGAGATTAAGTGACTTGCACAGAATCACAGGATGTTACCCGGTGCCACTGAGAATCGTACCTGGATCCCCAGCACTACAGTCAGCAGCTCTGCCGCTGCGCCACACCCTTTCCCTTGTTATCTGTCAGGGAGATCTTTCCTTCTACCAGACAATGATTGATGAAAACAACTCTTTATTCATTACATAGGCGAAACCAATGCATTACCAATGCTTGTTATTTCTGATCATGATGCAAGGGACCGGGACCAGTCTTGGACTTCAATAATGCCGTCTCTTCCAGATAGCCCAGGTGTACCTAGGAGCCAAGAAAACGAGTAGGTAGGGTTGGTACATATTTTAAAATTCTTTTCCTATGCACTCTATTTTTTTGCTGTGGTATTACCTATGTACTGCAGATACATCAGAAATGTCCTGCTTTGTCCCACCAAGCTGTGCTTTGATTGCATAGCCTCTCTTTGCAAAAGCAGAAAGTTAACACACTAGCTGTGCAAGTGGGCTGGGATGGTCACAAAATCTCGATTTTTTTGTATGGTAATAAGGATATGAAATGCGGAAATATTTTGAAATATTGCATGTTAAATGAGGCATTTTTTAACCTTCTACAAGGTCTGACCTAGAACTCTGAATAGAACGGTTGTTTATCACCTAGAGCATTTCGGCACAGACTAGTTATTTAAATTGCTTGTTCCACATTAAATCACCAGGTGCACAGTCAAGCACTAAAACGAGCATTTTCCCTCATAGACATGTCTTGAGCCATTTTCATTACCCATAGCAGATCTGCATTGCATTGCATTGCGTTGCAACATTTATAATTTATAACTCCATTTTGAGTTTTAAGGCAAGGCCAATTTTCTCGTTAATACAAAGTCTCTTTATTTTTAGGTCTCGTGAGCCAAAGGCTCTAAGAGACATTTTATATCTGGCATTTTCAAAGTGCTGCCGTGGCCTAAAGCTACAGTGCACGTGAACGTGCACGCGCGCAGCGCCATGTGTCTTTCCTTCGTAGCGATCGTGATCACTTTCACTTTCGCGGGCTCCTCTGTTGCTGGCATTCCCCCCTCCCCTCTCGTTTGTTTATTTTCTCTGGCTGCACGCATAGCCTGTTCCCACCTTCGCTCCGCCGGGCTTGTTTGTTTTCCTTTCACTGCCGTGTCACTTTCAGTGAAAGCCCCTCCCACTCCCTCCTCGTCAGCTTCATGTTTTTTTCCAGCGGCGGGCTTGTCTTGTTCAGCTTCTTTTGCGGTCTTTGGCGCCTTTTCCCTCTTTATTTCATAAACACGGCGCCCTTACCAAGTCTACTGTGAGAGTAGTTTGTCCCACAATCTGTTCTCATTTTTAATTTTGATGAATGCGGTAAACTGAACTACATCCCAAGGGCCCGCCATCCAGCAAAAACCATGAGGTAATCGAATTCAGAAAATAAACCCCCCATTCTATCCAACCTTACTCGGAACTGCGGCCTCAAAGGCCCCTACAACGGAGCCTGTTTGTATTTATTTATCTTCAGCTGAGGCCTTGTGTCACCGAGGGCTGGCAGGAAATGAGAGTTTAACATAAGGAGTAGTAACTGGAGAACATCATGCGCTCGCGCTACAAACGCCAATGCCCCCGCCTTCCTGAACATGGACTAAACCTGGAGAATGAGACACGTCTTTTAGATGATGGAGTTTGGCAGGAACCAAAGCCAGAGGTGGGTGGTGTAATTTTTGGGATCTCAATTTACAGCTCTGCCATGCCCCTGAATCCTGGAACAGGGCACTCTGTGTTGTTGCAGTGTATAGCGCTGTCCCTGCACTAAATGAGTCCACTCTATCAGAATGATGTAACCCCCTGTGTACGATGCGCCCAGGACCTAAACCCACCGTGCTAACCTCGATGCTTCTAGTGCTGATCATTGGCGTTGTTCTTTGAGTGTGCTTGAAAATGCTGAACCTCATCCACCGACATGAGCCCTTGTTTTTAGATCTGGCCATGTGTGTGATTGGCTCTCAAAAGCATCCACCTGTCCTGCTCTTCACACGCTGTGCACATTGACGTTAGTGACAGGTGTATAACGTGTACGGTAGCCTCCCGGTGCCGTGTACCGCAGAGTGGTGCCTCCTAGTGTGTGTGCCTCCTGGCGTTGGCTGTGCGTGTGTGTGAGCATGCTGTGGGCTGTGTACACTGTGTGTTACTCCACATTGTTGGCTGTCCGTGTGTGTGAGCACGCTGCCTGGACTGTGTGTCACTGTAGATTTGTGGCTGTCAGTGCGTGTGTGCATGCTGTGGGGTGTGTATACTGAGCGTCACTGCACATTATTGGCTGTCCGTGCGTGTGAGCAGGTTGTGGGCTGTCTGGACTGTGTGTTACTTCACACTGTTGGCTGTCTGTGTGTGTGAGTAGGCTGTGGGTTGTGCACACTGTGCATCATTCACTGCACATTGTTGGCAGTCTGGGCGTGAGAGCAGGTTGTGGGCTGTCTGGACTGTCTGGACTGTGTGTTACTGTACATTGTTGGTTGTCAGTGCTTGTAAGCAGTCTGTGGGTTGTCTGGACTGCATGTTCTTCACATTTTTGGTTTCCTTCAGCTGAATTACCGCAAAAAAACGATTTTTCTGGCCTGTGCGCTGCTGTAGGATCTTGGCATTTTGACTGTGTCTGATTGCACACTTGGGTGTGTGATTGCAGGCTTGGATTCACCAGCCATGTAGCACCGAACATTCTTGGCTTTGTGTATGTTGCTGCAAGATCTGTGCTATTGGGATCTTTTGTTACTGCACGTTTGTGGCTGTCCGGTGCCTCTTGATTAGTTCTTACACATAATACATGCAGGGGCCCAAAGCTTCCTTTAAGAGCTCGTGACTGCTCCGCCACATGCCCAGACTGCCTAGATTCGTTGCGCTTTCTGGCCTTCATCTCACTACTGCAGTTTCTCTTGCACCCCCTCTGTCACCCCTTTTCACTGGAATGGTTGTTGGCGCCCATCACCTGTAAACACCAGCAGTACTTCAGCACTGGGTGTGTTACTACAGGTTCAGGTGGGATCACTGTGTGACTGCTTGGCTGTGGGAGTCTCCAGGCCAGCCCCAGGGAGCGACCAGACTTGTAGGAAGTTACGTACATGCTGCATGTACCTATGCAGGACAGTGTTCATGCAGTTAGTGCCCTGTTAGGCGGCGGCAATGCTGTGGGAAGAGGGCAGAACTGGGGTGGGGTCTATCAATGTCGATGAAAGTGGCACATTGCCAGATGGTTTTTTTCTGCCACGCTTCTGTTCGTGAACATGCTATTAAGGTAGAAATAAATGATTAGTTGGTTAGAAAGAATGATGAGTCTACTTCTGACACTAACACTTTGCAAAGTGAACTGTACTCTGGCTGTGGAAGTTGGAACCAAATAGAAATGGTGTAAAGGAGAGGTTGGAGCATCGCTTGTATGTCAATATATTGTTGCCATACAAATAGTGCCCTAAAATTTTTTTACAAAAATATTGTCCCATTAGGTGGAAATTTTCTGTTATAAATTCTAATGTGGTGATATTTTGGTACCTGGTACCATATTTATATGTCTGACAAGGATATTGTGGCAACACACTGGATCGTCAGAGGTCCCGTGTGTTGGTAGCTTTAATGTAGACACTGGACACTGAAATTGGAGGCAGGACTCTGACAGATGGTTGAGATGGAACACTTTGGGTGGCAATGGTCTACACAGGGATGGAATAGTCCTAATGAGAATTGTGTGGTGGGTCCCTGTTGTAACCCGTGCATTAGTCATTCACTTTCCTTGTGTAAGTAGTGGTGTTTCCTTGCACACATGTCTGAATCCTACTGTCATAATCTCCCATCGCATTTGGCGATGCAGCACGCGCAACAAAATTAGTTTAATTTATTTATATGTTTACTTACCTCTAATCAGCCGCAATCCGTAGTTTACTCCCCCCCCCCCCACCCCCTCGCCCCTCCCCCGCCCCACATCAGCGCCCGGCAGCACTGCCACCACGGGCCGCTACTGTCAGCCATTCCAGTGCTTTGCCTCTCACACAGATCTCCCCCAATCTCTGGATTAGGGTTGCATGAGAGATGATATCTCCAGGAGAGCCAGGATAGCCGAGTTCCCCTGGTTTAAAGCAAGCCTGCTTGTGTCAGCAGCCTGCACAAAGGCTGTCTCCGTGCTATAAGATGCACGGCAACCTGACTGGTAGGGCTCTAATAGGAATAGGTTTATAAAACGAGACAAGTTGTTGGTTGACCAGGGTATCTGTTACTTTTCCAAGAAAGTGAAGCAATGATATGGGTCTGTAATTGACCAAATCAGTAAGGTCGGCCGTAGGTGTTTTGAGACTCGGTTTGCCATTGCAGCTTTCCATTTAGTCATAAGCACTTCCAAATTTAGAGAGAGGTTACACAGGTCCTTTATTAGACCGAGAATTATTGGGGCAGAGCTATAATGCTCTGATCCACGACCGGAACCTGCGCCTAAGGCTGTTGTTAACGAGCGCGCTGCCAGTAGGACGTGTTTTGGTGTGGTACAAACTGTGTTGACTGGTGCGCACTGCCGCATTGAGGAGGGGTGATTTCTAGGAGTGAAACAGAACTAAGAACTGGCATTTAATTATGCTTTCGCGCACATGGGACTATTGCCTAAAGGAGTGCAGCATTCTGTGTTACGAGTACAGCGAGGGCATTATTGATAGGAGCACATTGTTTTACAGTGACTTTCCACGCGTTGGAAACCGAGTCTATAGCCATACTGACTCCCCAAGTTCCTTTATTTTTACAATTACGTTTACTTTTGCTAAAAAATACCAAACAAACATTTCTAAAGAAAGAATCCTTATGTATGTTGGTTCTATGTCGCAACAAACATAAACTAATGAATACAAAGCAAAAAAACAATACCATTCACAAAACAAATTGCTTTAACTTACACAAAGGCGAGACCTATTGCATTTCCAATGCTTGTTTAGATTGCATGCAATCCGAAACTGCAAAACTGTAAAAATATTATTTGCACGTGAGACATTTCTATATATTGCCATATAGGTACTTTTGATTAGAAGTGGAATCGGGCAAATATTCTATCCCCTGAAAGGCTAACACTAGACCACTGCTTCAGCAAGAACAGCTGAACCACTCAGTGACTGGAAGCATAAAGTAATGGCTGGCTGCAATGTAGGGAAAGTTTGAGATGTTTAGGCCTCATTCAAAGGCCGCAGTAACCTCAGGAGCACAGCTAGGTGAGTAAGTATGCAGTATAAGTAATGCAGACATCGAAAAGGAGATTCTGCAGCTGCAGGAGAGGATGTGTTCTGTGTTCACCCTTCAAGTTTAGCTCAGAGTATTAAGTACAAAAGCAGAATGATATCCATTTTGGATGCCCCCTGTGAGGAAAGTTTGCCAGACAGTAGACGTGTATTGCCTGCTTTCCTGAGGCTGGAGGGTGGAGACCAAGACATTGAAGTGAGGTGGATATAGGGCTACTTTCAGCCATTCTGTTAGCAAGGTGCTGCTAGTTTCTTCCTGAGCACTGCTGTTTTGTAGATTTCAGGGGTGAGTGGGGAGACTGCACTTTATGCTGTACAAAGTGGAGATGGAGACGTTTCTAAGCCTGGCCTGCCCTTTGTCGGTTCCTAATTGCTCCAGAAATGTTAATGACAGTTGAGTACAGGGACCTCAAACTTAAAAGCGTCAATATTGTGCTGGAAACCCCACATTTATTGCTTGTATGACAAACGGGAAGAACATACGCATGAATAAACACACAATAGGTCATACTGAACATTTCTAACAAGAGCAATACTCTAAAACGTTTTGCAGGTAAACCTTCATTCATACCCGAAGGAATTCAAGAGATTTAGGTTTGCTATAGATGGGGCACACAATGTTCCTAATTGTTTGTATGTTTGGGAAGCATAGCAAGGGTGACGAAGTGTGGGTGGGGGGTTCCCATGAGCTTTCAATGTTTGTAAATAATATCCTATGCTTCCAGTCTTCTCTGGTGGCAGGGGGATACCCCTAGGAGTATAGAGGAATTGTGAACCAGGCCTAAGTCATAATAAAAAGGAAAGGGATAGAAAGAGGGAAAGGGACCATAAGTCACAGAGATTTGATGAGGAGTTAAAAAAAAATAAAAAGAGAGGGAAGTAAGGCTGGACAGTGAAGGAGTAGGATGCGAGATCAAGACAGAAGAGGGAGATGAGGAAAAGAGAGGCAGCTATAGGTGTGAGTGAGAGACAGGGTAAGAGAGAAGCGGACTGAGAATGAGGGCAGGGTTTAGGAGAGACAGAAGGAAAAGGAGAGGGAGTTAAACAGAGAAATGGAGGAAGAGGGACGGGAATTGCGAAGAAAGAGACAGTTCAAAAAGAAGGGACCGCATGGTGTTGAGATAATGGGGAATCGTCTGAAGGTAGATGGTGAGAAGGAGACCAAATAGGCAATGCAGTGAGAGTGACATGGTTCGTCACTCATCCCATGGCTCCACCTGCAATGCTATGCTGCCTCGAATCGCTCTCTTGCCACGTCCCACACTCATTTTGTGGACACAAGAGTGCTGCACACGTCCCAGTCCAATGCTTCCTTTTTAGAGCACACAAAAAGGGTTTTTGTGTAGTTTATTTCCACGATATATGTTGTTGTTCCTTACTTTTACATAAATAAACATGTTCCTAACTGATACTAAACACATTTCCCTTCCTAAAGAAAGAAAAAGGAGAGACAAGGAAAGAGAGAAAAGAGGAAAAAATGCATCTAATATTACCATGCAAGAATATGAAGACTTCTCAATTTCCCAAACGACAATTTAACATTCATTTGTTTTCCTAAAGCGCATCAAAGGATGTTCAGAAATCAAAGTATAATAAAACTTGTGCAGCTGCACATAAAGACCAAATACCTTCTCTTTACTACTGTTTACACATTTAATCATTCTATTTCCTTGGTGTCATCTTGGCATGGACACTTCATCTTGGATTACCTTCACATTTGTCCTCATTGTTAGTTTTCCACTCAATACCATTTCATTTCCCTTATACCACATTTCAGATTTAATTTCAGACCACTTGGTGACTTTCCTCATGTCTACCATTTGCCCCCTTGAACACAAACCACGTTACTGCATACATGCAATACCTTCTGAGGATTGGACCATTAAGAATCACCCTTCCTGACTCCTGCTCCAATTTGCACCGTGCCTCATTCTCCCTTTCTTAAACTCACTGCTCTTCAAACTTCAATTAAGCCTGTCTGTGTGTTTGTTTTGATATCGTTCCACCCGTATTTTCAAAGCACGCTAGTCCAAACTCCCCATATCCGTTCTGTTCATCCATGCAGGAACACCCGCTGTACACGCCACTCTACTCTTTAACAAGAAAAATTGAGTTTACTTTGTCGCCAAATGGGGAGCTGTTCTGTAACTCCATAACATGTTCCTTACTTCCTCCTTCCAACTCAAACCCTTTCCCAAAGCCAACTGAATGCACTCTCCCAGAACTCAATTGAACCTCTCGACTAACCCATTCTCCCGGGGATTGTATACTGATGTTTTGTTGTGCTTAATTCCCTCATGTTTGAGAAACGTTTCAAATTCTTCACTGGCCAAATGTGGCCTGTTGTCTGACACTACTATTTCTGGACATCCCTCCCTCTGGAAAATTCCTTCACAAAATGCCACGACGTTGCAGGATTTAATATCTCTAACAAATGCTAGTTCTGGCCACTTAGAGTAATAGTCTACTAAGACGAAAGCAAACGTGCTGTCAGGACCCAAACTTTCAAAAGGTCAATCGCAACCCTTTCCCAGGGTTTATCAGGGAACTTCACTGGAGTTATGGTTGTTTCTAACACTTTGTGCGTTTTGTCACTACATACGCATGGTTCGCAGTTCCGAACATACAGCTCAATCTGCTTATCCATCTCTGGCCACCAGAAGTCATTGCAGGCCTTCCTTTTCATTGCAGAAAATCCCCAGTGTCCTTGGTGGGACAACTCTAGAAGCTATGGTGCATGGTGGTCAGTATAACCAACCTGTCACACCTCCTGACAATGTCATCCTCTCTGACAATTCATCCCACACAGGCACGTACACACTCAGCCTTTCTTTTTCATCCAGAGTCAAACTTTCACGATTGGTTAACTTGTCAATAAGTAATTTTATAATGGCATCATTGTCAACCTCTCTTAACTATTCATCCATCCATATGGCTCCCTTGCAAGTGGGACCTACCCGTCCCACCACCCAATCATCCTCTTTACAACTGAAATCACTGTCTAGAGGCAAACAAGATAAGCAATCCACGTTCACATTCCTGTGACCCGGTACGTATTTGATCTTGAATGAATATTCCTGCAATCTGTACAACTACTGCGCTATGCGAGGCATGGCTCTTCCAGCACCCTTCGTGGTAAATTAATCAATTGGTGGGCGATGATTAGTTCTTAGTTCGAATTGAGTTCCCCATACAAACATTCTGTTGTACTACACCCCCCACCAACACGTGAGGGCCTTCTTTTTGAAATAGAATATGAACTTTCCGCGAACACAATATAAATTGGCCATTTAGGCTATATGATTCCTGTACTGCAGAAACTATTTGGTTCCTCAGATAATTGTGTACGTAAGGCCAAAGACACACCCCTCACCTTATGCACCCTTGGCACAGCCACATCTTTAAGGACAATACAATGGTCAAACTTTTTTCAACCTTTGGGAAAACAATCTAGGAAATTCATTTTTCCACCTCTCTACATCCAGTAGAGCAGCCAGCAGCACCTGTTCAGGATGGTTGGGTTCCAACACAATTCCCAGCGATCCCTGCGCTCTCCACCCCAACAAGGTCTTTCCCCTTACCCCCCACATATACCTTTCCCCAAGCATTCCTTCCTTTGTACACTAGCTCAGCTTCAAAGTAACCTAGTACGGGTAGCTTGACCTCACAACACTTTTGTGGTTTTACATCGCATGTTGTCAATCCACATGGCTTGTTCATGCTCCTCCACATTCCACGGCGCCATACACCACGAATACCTCTGTTTTCACTGTGATTTTCCTCATCATTATCCTCTTCTTACTCATTCTCACTGAGGCGCTTTCAAATTAACCTTGTTCTTACTCCTGACCTTGCTTGCCAATTTGCATACCCTGGAAAAATGACCTGTCGTCTTATATTTATAACTAGCATTAACAGCAGGACATGCACTAGACTTAGCCAAATGACATGTGCTCTCAAATCTATAACTTTTTTTTTTTTCTTGACCCTTCCCATTGTGGATCTGTTCGTTTTTTCTCCTTTTTGTTTGTTCCCTTTCTGTACCGCATTCACATTTTCTTCATCTGATCTATTATTGTCTTTATTATTATTCAATTCTTTCAAATACCAGGAGATGTGCTCAATGTGGCGTGCTACCGTTATAGTTTTTTCCAATGAAGGATCCTTCATTTGCAGTAATTTCTCTTGTATCTTATGGTTACTAATCCTATTTATCAATTTGTCCCTTATTATTTCTTCTTGCAAATCCCTAAACTTTCATGAAATGGGCAACATTCTCAACACGGCCACATATTGCTCTATTGTTTTGCCCGGTTGTTGAGCCTGTGAAACAGATGTATGACGTTCCACCACTATGCTTACCTTATTACCATAATTTTCCTCCAGTGTTCTCATAGCCGACACATATTTATCTTCAAGACCTTCCTCCACATCTGATCATTCTCACTGAGAGGCATAGGTAAAGTTTTTAGAACCTTCAACCCAGAGACTGTTTCAACATGGCAAGCTTTCTTTTTGCTGCAAAGACATCCCTTCCTATGGCGATCAATCAATCAGGGGTTTATAAAGCAAGACTACTCACCCATGAGGGTCTCGAGGCACTGAGGTGTCTGGGGGCGGGGGGAGGACTGAGAGCTGCTGGTCCTTCTGGGTGTGGAGGATCATTCAGAGAGCCAGGTCTTGAGATCCTTCTTGAATTGGGTCAGTGACGCGGATTACCTGAGGTGGCGGGGCAGGGTGTTCCAGGTTCTGGCGGTGAGGTAGGAGAAGGAACTTCCTCCAGTTCTGATCTTGGGGATCCTGGGGATGGAGGCTAGGGCGTGATGGGTGGAACAGAGTTGTCTGGCAGGTATGTGGAATGCAAGGCAGTGGTTCAGGTATACTGGTCCTGTGTTTTGGAGAACTTTGTAGGCATGTGTGAGGGGCTTGAAGGAGATTGTTGACTGGGAGCCAATGGACTTGTCGGAGGTGTTGCGTGATGTGGCTGCGGCGGGTGATGTTGAGGACCAGTCTGGCGGCGGCGTTTTGAACTTTCTGTAGTTTCTGGAGTTCTTTCTGGGTGAAGCCAGCATAGAGTGCGTTGCCGTAGTCAAGTCTGCTGGTGATGTGTGCGTGGGTGACAGTCTTTCTGGATTCTGTGGGGATCCATCTGAATGTCTTTCGAAGCAGGCAGAGTTTGTAGAAGCAGGCTGAGGAAACTGGGTTGATTTGGCAGTTCATTGAGAGCATTGAGTCCAGTATGATGCCAAGGTTGCATGCTTGGTCGGTAGGGGTGGGAGAGGGTCCCAGAGAGGCTGGTCACCAGGAGTCGCCCCAAGCTGAAGAGGTGGGACCCAGGATGAGTACTTTGTTCTTGTCCGAGGTGAGCTCGAGGCAGCTGTCTTTAATCCAGGTGGTGACGGCCTTCATTCCGCTGTGGAAGTTGGTTCTGGCAGTTGTGGGTTAGTTGGTGAGGGAGAGTATCAGCTGGGTGTCGTCGACGTAAGAGACTAAGTGCAGTCTGTGGCTTCTGACGATGTCCGCGAGGTGTGCCATGTAGACGTTGAAGAGTGTGGGGCTCAGGGAGGAATCCTGGGACACTCCGCAGCTTATCTCTGTAGAATCTGAGAGGAACTGGGGTAGTCTAATTCGCTGTGTCCGGCTGGTGAGAAGGGAGTGGATCCAGTCCAGTGCCCTGCCGCGGATGCCAGCGTTGTGGAGTCTCGTGATTAGGGTACTGTGGGAGACTTGGTGAAAGGCGGCCGAGTGGTCCGGTAGGATGAGTGCTGTAGTCAAATCCCGGTTGAGGAGGGAGCAGACGTAGCCGGTGGTGGCCAGGAGTGCAAGTAGTAGACCCAATAGTGTCCAGTGTGCCTTAAAGAATGAAACAGAAAGCACGTTTGGGCTTAGGGTTTTGCCTGGCTGAAGTTGGACCAGAACTAAACCAAGTTCCTTGAGGGTTAGTCCTTCCTCAAATTAGGTTCTCTCCTCGTGAGGCATCAGGATGGCAAGTCATTGACAAATGCCGCTGTGTCCGGATCAGAAAGCCCATCCATAGTAGAGTAGAGCTTGGTATGGTAGGCTGTAAATTTGGCAGCTATGAAGTAAATGTCAGTGATGCTCTTGCCCGCTTCATCTAGCAGACCGGGGGGGGGGAGGATGTCACTGCAGGTAAGCACACGCAGCGAAGAGTGGAAGTAGCTTTGTCTCCCTACTGATATATGCGACTCTGCAGCACCAACCACACCTGCCTTGATTCGCCCAAGAGTGTCTGTCGAATGAAGGATTGGGTGTATGCTATAAGTCTCAGAAGGACTCCCTCTAGGTTGTCTGCGTACTGCAGTTCCATTGTCAGTAATTATGCTTCCCTGGTGATGATACGGTACCTTTGTTGTGCTGTATGTATTGTTCTATGTCCCCTCCCCACCCCATACCTCTCTGTCTAGGATCTAACCATAGTGTGAGCTTGATCGGATAGAACTATGGCTAATATTATCATACTTATTTTGCGAGGGGCTTTAGAGATGAGAAGGATAAAATAATCCAGCTGTGAGAACACTTTGTGTGCACCCGAATAGTAAGTGTAGCCCTGTGTGTTGGGGTGGTATAGCCACCATGCATCATTCAATGCTAAATTTTCCAGGAAGTTGGCCTGATGCGTTGTTCGGGTCTGGTTGTGGTGGCCATATTCGAACCGTCACAGGCTGGGTGAGTTACCCCATTAAGTTCACCTCTCTAACAACTAGAACCCTGGAGGAAGCTGCATCAGCACCTCACCTAGGGTGTGGAGGAATTCGACAGAGAGCAGTGGTGGAGTGTACACTTTAAGGAAGGAGACCTGTCGGTCACAGAGTTGGCCCGATACCACTATGTATCTGCCCCACTTTTTCTCTTTTTATGTGTGTTTTTTGGAAAGGGATAGTAGGGTGAAACAGAATAGCCAGGCAGTCTGCAAGGGCATGGGTTGGTGAGTCAGCTTAAACAGCCATGGGTCGTCAATGTCTCAGGGACCATCCGACCCCGTCGAGCCTACAGTCTCAGGAGATGACCTGCAGCATTTAGGATCAAAAATTTCCTCCTCTGCCAAACTGTGTTCTCTCTTATTCCTCCGGCTCCTGCGTGGGAGCTAGGACCAGGGTCCCGGGCACAGATTGGTCCAAGTTGTCTGTGTCCAGTCGTCTCCAATCGGGGTCTTTCTTGATCCAGTGCCAATGCTCTTTCTGGTTCGTCAAAGAAAATAGTCTTCCCAGGGAAGATGATTTTATGGAGTGCTGGAAAGAGGAGCATATATTGCACATGCATGGCCCACAGTTTCTGTTTAACAGTAAGGAAGGAAAGGTGCTGCTGTTGTACCTGTATTGTATATTCCGGGAACAGCATGATCTTCAAAGAGTCTTGGGAAAGGTCCCCCTTCTTCTGTGCTGCTCGGAGGATCACATCCGTATCATCAAAGTTAAGGATGTGTGCTATTATGGGTCTCCGAAGGGGGCCCTGGCGGTGGCTGGGGTGCCAAGGATCTGTGGGCCCTTTCCAGCAGGAGGACAGTTCTGTCCGCACTCTCAAGCCCACCCACTGGGAGATGAAGTCCATGGGGTTAGGGACTTCCACACCCTCTGGGAACCCCACAAAGCGGATATTGTTTTGCCAGGAGCACCCCTCACTCTGACTTTGAGCATCCGGACTGTTTATTGAAGTTGCAAGGCATTTTCCTTCAGTGTGCGGACCGTGTCCTTAGTTTCAGGGTGCTACCCTCTGCCTCCGTGACTCTGTCTACTGTATTCCGCAAGTCTTGATAAAGTAGGGAGAGGTCAACTCTGAGTTCACCAATCTTCCCCCTCCAAGAGTCTAGAGTCATAAATAAATAGCTTGAAATTAGTGGTTGCTGAGTCTGGAGGGGTGTCCTCTGGGTGGTCACGGCCATCCGACTGCTCCTCCTCTGGGTCTTATGTGGGCTTCATGAATTAGTCTATGTGGCTCTGACCAGTGCGTGGTGGAGGGTTGTCTTTCACCATATCCACAGTTCACTAGGCTGCTATGTGAGCCGTTTATCGAGCCTATTAGTGCGGAAGCAGTACATCCTGTGGGGTAGTCCAAGCATCCGTGCTCGGGGCAGGTTGGACCCTCCAAGTTGCTAGGAGTGCCACCCTTCTCGGATGTCTTGGGAAGTCCCCTTACTGGCGAAGCACTCCTGATATGACCGCTGCAGTGGTAAGGTGAAATTGAGGACGTTTGCCTGTCTGGCCGGCACACCCCAGCCCTCCCTGCCGCTTGCAGATCCCTGCAATTTGCAGTGTCCCCGCTGCATTCACACCTGTCTGGGCCTCTCTAATGACGGTCTTCCCCCGGATGAGAATGGATTACGGGTGGGACTGCAAGCGGAGCCTAAACATGTGTGTCCGCCATCCTTGCTGTCCAAGCCACACCCCATACAAGTTACAAAGTTGGTTATGAACTTTGTGTTTTTGACATCTATATTGAACTGTTTCTTTGAAGAATTCACAAACATGCAGAATTATGATCATGCCAAATTACAGTAAAATCACATTTAGAACTTGAGATGTAAAAGTTGCACACTGCCATGAAGGCGATACTAAAGCATTCCTGCTATAGCATATTGTAAAAAAATATATATATAATAAAACGTCCAAACTATCCTGTGGCAATGCTCCAATTGATTGTCGTAATGTGCACTAGTACAGATAAAGAGTACCCTCACTTTTTAGCAGAGGATTAATGCTGAGGAGTGCTAAAACAATACACTGCCCTTCAGCAACAGCCTGCAAGTTCTAGACTGAAGAAGGTGCTGGCTGGCTAGGTTACTGTCTGTGGCTGACAAAGAGTAGGCCCCTGTGCACCAATCACCTGCTCAAGCCAGCCAATGTGTGCCCTGGAACACCAGATGCAAATAGAGGGAAGGCCAGGAACTGGCAAACAGCAGATACTGTATCGCTAGTGTACCCATGCTGGGGAGCATGGCTACTTCTTAGATTTGTGTCTCACGTGAACTGGCCATCATGGTAAATCACATTTTGCTAGCAACAATGTTTAATGTTAAACCATTGCATGTGCTTTGTACATTGCACTTTAGTTCAAGTAACAAGACATAGTTAAAGCTCAAAAAATGCATTCTTGCATGCATGTATGTATCTATAAAATACATTCCAGTTCTTTTCTACGAAGTTGGGTACGGGTGGCTGCAACAAACAGCTAAAGATTGGCAGTAAAGTACACCGAGTGAAGTATTGGGTGCTTAAAACGGTTTGTGGGGTGTATTTTTATGAGGGACTCTCTCGCAAAGGGCCTTACCCGGACAATGCCAGGATGACCCTCCTGATACGCACAGAGGTGAAACCATGTCTTTCATTCTATACTGGTTACAATTTACTTGCTACTTTGTTGATGGGTTTCTTATTTGTTTTCTAGGGACACTAGGGGTGGGATTAGGGACAGGTTCTCTACATGTTGCCCCATTCCACTTCCTAGCTGCCACTATTTATGTGTAGTATGGGCAAGATTCTCCTACACCAACCAACCTTCCACAGACCCCCTACCAGTAGACACTAGAAGGTTGAAACGCCCAATTTCTCACAAAGGTACAATTTGTCTCATTTGTTGTTAAGTGGCTAAACTCACCCAACAAGAAGGTCAGCATTTGGCAGTACTTATTGTAGGGCAGGAACTATATTATTGCTTTGCAAAAAACACACCTCCCAGAAAAATGATGAAACCGGATTTCAGTTTAAACACTAATCAGTTGCATTCTTAGTAGCCACAAAACCCAAAAGCAGTTTCAACCACAGACCACCAAACAAAATAAAGAGAGGAGGTACATTATGGACACAGGAAAACGACACGGTTCCCTGGCCACGATTTCCATACTCTACGTTCCCTATACTTGGCAAGAGAGATTCTAACAGAACTTCTTGGACATCTTTGCAGGTTTAGCAAAGGGTGATCTGAATCTCACTGGAGACTTTAGTCTAGTGTGGAACACTTTGATGAATAGATGTAGGAGGCACACACTTCACCCCTTTTTAAACAAGCATTGAAAATGCAATAGGTCTCGCCTTTGACTAAGTTAAAGCCATTTTCTTTGCTAATGGTATTGTATAGCAAAGCAAATGGCTTTAACTTAATAAAAGGCGAGACCTATTGCATTTTTAATGCTGGTTATTAGTGGTGGGTGAAGCACTCGCTTGCACTTTGCGGTAGGTATATAAATCGATCATAAACCGATGCCCTTGAGCCCTCTGTGCAAGCACTGACCTGAAGACACTCAGTTAACACCCTAACATAACTACACTGTAGTGCTAGGTTATTAATTATACTAATATTGCCCATGCACAGATACAGCTTCTTTTTTGCGTTTAATAGTAAGCATTTATTACTGTAGTATTGTTTACTACCTAATTCAATAGTACTCTGCTTCTTACCCTCAAAAGAATGAAAGCTTCGGTTAGCGCTGTATGCACGTAAACGTTTCCATGCACAATAGTCCCAGGTCTTTGTCGAGGCTGCATAACCCTCTGATGAGGACTGGAAACAGTTACCTGTGGGTTCCATCTGGAACACAATATTAAATTAATGAACCTACAGACCAAAGTTCCAGGGTTTGCATCTATGACCTGGAGATGATACGTGGTGCTCTCTGCAGCAGGCACATTGAGCACCTGAGCTATTTTATTAGTACTGGAAACTGTGTGCTACTGCAAAACAGACTCACAACTGTGCTGACATACTAGCTGACACGCTTAGTCACCAGATAACCGCATAGCTCAGTCTATTGAACCTCCTACTGTGGAAATCTTAAAGCATTTTTAAACTTTTACAGCCAATACAGCGTCCGAGCCTGCCGACTTGGGAGACTGGCAGCTATTATTTCTAGTGCAACTGAACAGCAAGACTGGGGTAAAATGCATCATGTACAAAAATATGTAATGTATACACCTATATGTGCATGTATATTGCCCTGGTTGGTTCTTTTAATTCTGTACTTGCACTGATAATCGGAAAACGAAAACTGAACTAACCACAGCAGTTAAACATAAAACCAACATTCAAAATAATTAAAAAAGAAAATCACCATAAAAATGCTTACAATTGCTGAAAAGGAAAATCAAACCTGAAACTTAAATAGTTACGGCAATTAAACAGAAAACCAAAATTAAAGAAGGTTACCATAAAAATACTAAACGCGTGAGAACGAAAATCAACCCGCGCATTCGGCCCTGGGGTGGAGCATCATAGTTTGCCAAGTTTCTGGTCAGGGCGGCTGCGCCTCTACATTTTTTCCGGCTGCTGACCCCTAGGTGTTAAGACCAGGATGGGTCGCCATGGTAACCCAGGGGCCTATCGGACGTTTGCATAGCGCGTGGCAGGGCAACAGACTAGCCCCAGAGAGGCGGCGCATGTGTGGTGGCCCCCTCAGAGGTGGGTGCATCTGCCTTCTACACTGATCTGTACTGGTCAGCACTTTTGGGGCGCTCAGGAGGGAGGGGGGGGGGCGGGAGTCAGATGTTGCGTTCACAGAGGTAGACCAGTCAGGCGCCCCTCCCAGCAGTGCACAGAGAGAATGCCATGGGGAATATGGAAGGGAATCCATGCCTCGTGCTGACCCTGCAACCCTGTGATCGTAAATCTAATCCCGGCATTGCAACTGACTGGCACATCTTGTGATTCTGCGCAAACCAACTGAGACGCATGAACCTTTTTGTATTCACAATGCTAATATCTCTAACAGAAGAAAGCACTGTGCGGTGTGCTGCCTAATTCTGCCCAGGTACATATGCCATGCCTCGCTGCTCACTGAACTGTTGATACATATGCCATGCCTCGCTGCCCACTAAAAGGTTTTCTGTGGTCTACTTTAAACAGGACCCAAACTCCATGCTGCTTCTGCATTATAAATGTTCCTTCAACTTGATCCAGTGTTACACTGGTGACTTGTGTGCTGCATCTAGTGAGAAAAAGTAGTTTCTAGACCGTAATAAAATAAGTAAATACAAATATAATTAACGCTTTCATACACTTTTACGGAGCCAAAATGTGAGAATGGGTGAAGATGGGCGGCCTTACAACACATTTTAACTTACCATTCTAAAATATATATTTTTTTAAATTATCACATCTCCGCAATGACGCTGAACATCCTGTGAATCTGTGCACATCACTTAATCTCCCCATGCCTAACAAAAACAAGCTCTTGCCACCGACCTTCCAAAGATGGCTTCCTCCAGCGTCCCCCCCTCTTCTTCCTTCCTCTATATTGATTGGTTAAGTCGTCAAGTCTGCCGCTGCTATTGGTGGAGCAGGTGATTCGGCCACCCTGCTGCCGGTGTGGATTTGGCTGTTTGGGGGATGTTGAGAACAGTCATGTCCGAAGAGGCAGCAGCGGCGCTTACAGCCGTAAGGAGCAGGGTACAAGCGGCGGAGACCCGAAGACCGCGGGTAAGATATTGAGGTGACAGAGGGCCGGGGATATGGGTAAAATGGTGTTTTGAGATATCAGGCGTTATACGTAGGAAGTGTTCAGGAGTAGCGGGGGCAGTGAGATCCGAGAGTTATAAGCAGCGGCCGCGGTAAGACCAAGGAGAACGTTAGTAAAGTGTTAAATGACTTAAGATACTTGAGGATTTTTAAATACCTAAGGTATGGCTGTCGAAAAGCTTTAGAGACATTGAGGCGTAGCCAGCATGTTTTGTACTTTGGAATACCCGCCACCTTCCTGCCAGGAGCCGGGGATATTCCGGTGAAGAAGGCAGGGTGATGGGTGCTTCCAAACTGACAAGTGGGATCAGGCCTAGTATGGCACCTTCAGCTAGTTTAGGCGGCCGCGGATGCGGTGTGGGGGGTCGGCAGGGGCGGGGTGTGCGCGCGCGAGTGCGTCTGCGCAAGCGCGTCTCAGAAGCGCGTCCACAGACCCCGATCGCTGCGCGTGCCCCGGTCTGTCTCCCTTGAGTGGCATCACGGCAACAATAGTTCTCATTGGGGCAGCGCTTCGCGCTGCAACGCCAGCGAGACCTAAAGAGTGGAACCATAAAAACTCGGAACCACACGATGTTGCTTAGGAACTCTTGGGGGACATGAATGAATTTTCCCACCGCCCTTACAAATATACTTCTGCGGACTATTAGAAGATATTTATCATATATGTTCGGATGTCCTCTTTAGCGGACCCTTCTCGGAATAAAATTAGCAGCTGTGAAGGAGATCCTGGAAAAGCCTATATCAGATCATTTTAGTTTTGTACTCTTAGGCTTACAATCACGCTTTTTGTAATACCAATCTAAGTCAGATAGCACACTCTTGTAGAACTGTGTGGGTGCAGCAGAACTCTTCTTGACTTTCGAAAAGACGAGGAAAACACCACCATTGAATGCACAGTGAAACCTTAGACTGTGGAATGGGATGACAATGGAAAGGCTAACCCTGGTTCTGTGCGATTTGTAAAAGAATTTCGAAATTGTGTGGAGCTCTCTGGTCTCCTATCTTTCACTGAGCACTCCTACACTAATCCTACCTATCATACTTGAAGACTCTTCACCTATTCTCATATTGATGACTGAAAGCAACTTTTGATGGCAAAATCAACCTATTTTGTGTGTTAATATTAATAGTGACACTTTGTGGACCTGGTTGTAGCAAGTGGCTAAATCAACAGAGAAATACATGTATACCTTAAACAATGCAGATGAGAACTTAGGGAAGATAGATTTGGAAGGCGGAGAGGATGGAACAAGTGGGACCATTACTAACCCCTTTCATAACAACTATGTATACCTCTCTAGCTGTTCTGATACAAATGTGTTGATGAATGTCCTCTCTATGCAATATGTTCAATACAACAAAAAGTTAAAAAAGGGCACCGCACAGTTGTGTGATTGACACACGAGTTCCCCTCATAATAAATTGTGTAATGGTCCTGCAAGGAGAGAAAGAGGTTGTGTAACATCATCATCTGCCTGTAAATCTTCTTTTCTGATGTTTCTCCTTTTTTCTTGTAACAGGGTATACAATATGGCCTCCGATTTGGATATCCTACACTTCCGATTTGAACAGCAGGGGAATGGTGTGTTGCACAAGATGAATCTTCTTCGTGAACAGAACTTATTTTGCGATGTGTCAATCCGTATAAACGATGCAGAATTTCATGGGCACAAGGTGGTTTTTGCTGCTTGCTCTACATTCATGAGGGATCAGTTTTTGCTCAACCAATCCAAGCAAATGAGAATATCTATTTTACAGAGTGCAGAGATTGGAAGAAAACTGCTTTTGTCCTGTTACACTGGTGTTCTAGAGGTCAGGAGAAAGGAACTTCTGAAATATCTCACGGCAGCAAGTTACCTCCAAATGGTCCATATTGTAGAGAAATGCACTGAAGCGCTGTCAAGATATTTTGACAATGAACAACCACTACTGAACAGCTCTCACAACAGTGAAAAATGTGAATCTTCTGACAACAAACCTGATCCTGGAGACCACACCTTGGAGAAAGATTGTGAAATTATTGAGATTTCAGAGGATAGTCCAGTTGATGCAAAAATTGATATGGAACCAGGCACAGAAGATTGTCCGCAAACTGTTGTTAAAAGTCCATGTTCTGACAAGAGTGAAATAAAAGATTCTGAAGTATCTACAGTTGAAGTGGATTATAAGGATAGTGAGATTTGTTTGTTTCAAATGGGATCCACGGCTGACAATGCAGATGCTTCCGATAGAGGTCGTTTTTCACAACAGTGCAACTCATCTAATTCAAACTTGTATTATGCAGAAACGCAGCACTCTTTTATCAATTCTACAGTCGAGAGCCGATTGCCTGAAATAGCAGTAGGCCCTTTCCAGGTCTTTTCTCAAGACAACCAAGAGAGTGGGCCAAATGCAAGCATGTTCCATGGCTTGCAGTGCATGGAAGAAGGCACTGGTCAATGGCGGCACCAGTGCCCTAAGTGTCCTCGGGGGTTTTTGAGCCTTGAGAACTATATCCGGCATTTAAAGATGCATAAACTATTTCTCTGCTTGGAGTGTGGCAAGACATTTACCCAGAAGAAAAATCTCAACAGGCACATCCGTGGGCACATGGGGATCCGACCCTTCCAGTGCGCAGTGTGCATGAAGACTTTCACTGCCAAAAGCACCCTGCAGGACCACATGAACATTCACAGCGGAGACAGACCATATAAGTGTAATTGTTGTGACATGGATTTCAAACACAAATCTGCTTTGAAAAAACATTTAAATTCAGTCCATGCAAGGGTCAACAACGACCAATCAAACCCTGACACCATTACAAAGATTACGATAGATTACAATGAATAGAACTTATTTTGAAACCTAAGGACTGTATTTTAGGGTTAATATATTCAAATCTGGATTTTTAAGCAACTTTTGTCCTGACTGATATGCTATTTTAAGATCTAACCTTTGAATCTTGACTCATTTTATAAGACACAGTGGGTGCTTTTCCTGCAAGTATTTTCACACCAGCAAATTCCCTGCATGAAAATCACAGCAGCCAAATGTTTACTCTTGAATGAAGATTTTCTCCATCCTATTTTTAGTATGTTACTCCCCCTACTACACATTTATGTAACTGTTCCCAGACCATTATCAGAAGCCTTATTCTAAAAGACATGTTTTAATGAATTGTTCTCTTTTTCCAGATGTTTAGCACATTCATGTGCTGTTGCCAAGAGGAATGCATTTTAACATTCCCTGGAAGGTGCTAGTTTTCTAATGTTTATAATATGGTGGGTTTTTTTGCACACTTGTTAGCAAATGTAAATCTTGAAATGGTTATTTTTTTGTGACCTCCAATGCCATTGTTATCAGACTTGTAATGTGTCTGTATATGTCATTCTTATTAAAAGCACTTTCGGGATAGCAGTAAATGGGCAGTAGGCAGTGTAAACATTGTGTATTGTAAGCCTAGTGTAGTGTTTCATTGCTACAAAATGTGCATTTTGTGCAAATGTAAGAAAATGTTCATTGTGGTCGATGCCACTACCTCATTGGGTGATTTATGCTGAGCTTCACACTGGCTCTGCAATCAGGACCAACATATTGATAAGAGAATACCATTACCTTCCAAACATTACCTTGGCAAACTTCCTCTGCAACACAGTAAGTCATATACCATAATATTATACACCATTATCATGTCAAAGTTTTAAAATAATGACATATTTGTTGCGACATTATTTTAATTTAATGCAATTAAGTATCATTTAATTCACATTAAATGCACTTGAAATTGTATATCTTTTTAAATACCCATGTTTGAGAGTAGGGATTAGGGTATTGTATTGATCACATTAAATGCTAAACATTGCCTATCGCTAGAATTAGCATTAGGGCTAGGATAAGGATACCATATGTAATACAAAGAAAACAAATAACATTTAATTTAAAAAATATTTGTATTTAACATTCGCATTAGGGTAGTCTCCTTAATTGATTTAATATGAGAATAATTACACATTTTATTGAAAAGAGACATTGATGGGTTAAAGGCAAGAAAATTAAGTGACATTTTCTATATAATGAAAATAAATTAAAGCTGATCAATTACAAATGCTTACATGTCTACTACAGCGTAGAGCTAGATTTAAGGTTGCAGTAGGGATTGAGTAAGGGTGCATTATTTAAGGTGATTAACACCAAGTTGTTATTACTACAATAACCGAATATGTCAGTCAAGTAATATTTATTGTATGTTTAATCAAAATATTTACAATGTAGATAAAACATTATGCATAAACTCCATAAAACCACAAAAGGTCAGTTAAAAGAAAAAAACTCACTTTGTATAATAAGTACTGGGTGGAGAGCTAAGATCAAAGTGTAAAAGCAGCATCCAAGAAATAGATAAGGGCTCATCAATGTCTCTAAAATAAAACAAGCAGCAAGACAACATGAATCCGCAAGTTTTTAGCCACTAAACGCTATTCATAATATGAAGACCAGGTATCCCAGACCATGCGATCCAGCCCATTCTTTAGGGGACAGAGTCCTCTAATCTTAGATTCATGATTTTCGTGTATTTGCCGAATTTAGATAAATCCACTGGCTCTGTCATGCTGAACACCAAATGTAATGCTCGTTGCAAGTACGGGTGCCGTGAGCAGAAAACAGTGGTTTTAACAGTCTGCAGCACGGTGTAAGACGTACAGGGCAATAACACAGATGGATAAAAGGTCTGCTTTTATAGTGGCAAAGTCGACAGTTTTCTCTTGTCTCGAGAGATTGCCATCTTGGGCTTTTTTTTTTTAGGCCCATTATCCTGGCAAAAAGGATTTCTTTTAAGCAGCCTATCCGTAGTGCACTCGACAAATAAGACTGTGGCCTGAGGAAATCCAATTGTGCGCAAGAATACGACCGCTCCATGGCTCGCAGAGCTCTCCAGTTTCTGATTTTTTTTTTTCATATAATTTTTCTTGGGTAGTCTTATAGGTTGTTTTTTCAGGGCATATTTGAGCATGACGCACAAGAGCTGCGGGCCATTTAAAACCTTTTGATCAATTTGGAAGGTATCAATTGCAAGTTGTGAGTGTTGTGACCAAGGGTTCCCACTGTGGCTGAAAATGGGCTGGATAGCTGCTATCATTGTGTTGGTTGATCATCCTGTGGTAGTAGCTTACAAATGATGCCATGCTTGCCCACATTTGAGCAACCAGACCAAATTTCAGCCTTATCACGCAGTTTCATGAATACGGAGTAAGGCTATTGGGCGCAGGTTCAAGACGGATATGCATATGGCTGTGTTCAAACTGGAAAGACATGGTGAGCACAACAACTATGGATTTAGGCCCACATATCTGTACTGGGGTGAAAGTATGACATTGTTCTGCATTCTGCCCATCAATTGTTCTTTTTGCATTTGTCACCCAGAGTGGGACGGGTATAGACATGGGTCCCGTACTCTCCATGCCACTGGAGTCAAGCTATCCTGGATGGTGAAGGATGAAACCCTGAAACCAGTCCTAGAATGCTTGTTTCCGGACCTGGCCTGGCAGTTTGGGCTGGACTGTTCCCATTGGGCGCAGGGTCAAGACTGATTTGCATATGGCTGGGTTCAAATTGGAATGGCATGGGGAGCAATAAAACAAAGGATTTAGGCCCAGATCTCTGTACTGGGCTGAATGAATGAATGACATTGTTCTACATTCTGTCCGTCAATTGTTCTTTTTAAAGACTTGTATGCCTTGACCCGGTATTTGTCCAAGATGCGTACTAGCTGACCCAGGTAAGCCTCGTGTCCATATGTAATCATTGGGAGCAGAGTGACTGCCAGGACCCGTCTTATTGGAATGGTGGATGGGCTTTACAAATAATTATTTAATTTACTCAGAGTGATGATGACGGCTTCAGCTTTTGCAATGGCATGTCTCAGTTGCTTATTATGTCCACCTTTAGTGGTGAACCATACACCCAGATAGTTGTAGGAATCAGATTTTTCTATTTGTAGCTCCCCTAGACTCCATCTATAGGCTGTATTTTGAATGGGTGGCCAAAGGTGAGTATTTTGGTCTTAAAACCATTTGCTGCCATTTTATTAGCCACCTTGTAGTATTGTAGTGCACTGAAAGCTTTCTGGAGACAGATTCTCGAGTGGTCAAGAAGGATGATATCGTTGGCATATTTGCATTATAGGAATCTTGATACTCCCAATCTTCCGAGGGATGAGGTTAGCGTGTTTAAGCGCTACTCCCATGTCGGCAGTATAGAAATTAAATAAAAGGGGTGCAAGCACACAGCCCAGCTTGAGTTCGTTGTTAGTCTTTATCTTCCTCGAGGCGGTCTTAGGTGTTAACTTAACTCAAACCCAAGTGGAGGTATATAAAGATGAAGTTGCTAAAAGTAAAGTGTTTGGTATTCCCAATCCTTTTAGTTTTTTCCATAAAATGCTCCTGTCTACCCAATCAAAGGCTGCTGAGTAGTCCATGAAATAGTCAAAGAGTGGGAGTTGCTTCTTACTCTTTGCCATGTGAGACAGGTAGGAAAGGGCCACGATGTCCAACGCTGAGGAGTTTGCCCTGAAACCTGATTGCATAAATGGGATGAGGTTGTTGGCTTCTGCTCAGCCTTCAAGTAGGATGAATGCGAGGGCGATCAGGAGGTAGTTGGATGGTTCTGCCCTGCCATCCTTCTTATAAATGGGATTTCAAAATAGATCCCCCTCCAGTTCTCTGGAATCTGCACAGTCAATTTGCAGGTTTGGGAAAGGGTAAACAAAATAGCGGACCATAGCTCAAGATCCCCTTGAAAGACAGCTGCAGGTTTCCCATTTGGGCCGGGAGCCCCTGAAACTCTAATCTTTTGCAGAGTTCTGGAGATGTCTGACCCCAAAATTGGCGATTCCTGGTACCCTGTTTAAGGGTGGTTGATTTGTGCCACAAATCTACTTCTGGCGCATTTGCGGCAGCATATAAATTTCAGACATGAGCAATCCACTTAAATTCAGGGACAGTGTTCACTCTTGTTGTTGGAGGACAGGTATTTTTCTTTAAATACCTCCATGGATCTGCCTGTCAAGGTTTGCTCATCAGCGAGTACACATGCAGCCATTCTTCCTCTGTTTGCTCGCGCTTGACTGCCCAAGCCATCCGTTTGTGCTGTTTATTGAAGGCTTGCAGTCTTGTTAACAAGTCGGCTATAGCTGTGGCTCTACTTTCTGTTTGGAAATTGTTTTGGAGCCTACTTAGCCTCAATTTGCTTGCAGTGATGTAGAGTTTGGTTACTTCCCGTAGAGTTGTGGTGAGTGTGGCTACTATGCACATTGTGTGATTCACAGACTGTTGGGTCCCAATTGGCAAGAACAGTTGCCCCGCTTAAGGTCTTGAGGTGCATGCCTCTTGATGATTCCCAGACTTTGAGTTTTTGCAAGTTCCCTGGGCCCCTATTTAATCCTTCAGATTGTATTGTAATTTACCTTGTCTGTGGATTCAGCGATTTATCATGAGGTTTTAGAACCTGTTGGGGTTAACAAAGAGGGTAGTTAAAGTGGGAGATGATCACTCTCAGTACATGACATTATGTCAAATCTAGCTACTGCATTCAGTATCCTACTTGTGGTGAACACATAACCCAAGGTGCTTATTCCCTTGAAGGATTTTTGCTACTTAAACGGTGGAGCATTATCTTCTATTATATGCTGGATAGAGTTCAGGCTATGTGCTTGAAAAAGGTAACTACATGTTTCCAGGGTAATTTCCCAATACCAGGTTTGTGAGTTGAATGCCCAGGGTTCGTTGGTTAAAATTGTCACCCATGATGACTTAATGCGTTGGGTTATCGTACAAGACGGATTGAAGTGAGTGACGGAACTTGGTTAGCCTTGCCAGGTGTCCTAAACCAAATCAGTTGCAGTATACATTAACATGAAAAATCTTCACATTCTGCCCATTTCTTTGTAGGACTTCTAGAGACACCAGTTGGAGCATTTCATCATGTGATTTGATTGTACCTACTTTCAGGTCTAAGGCAGGTTTCACATATATCGAAAGCCTGCCAGATGGTCTCCTGAATATGTTCATTTTTACAGCTGGCTGGAAAAGTTTGAAGTAGCCAGGGATTGTTGTAGAGCTGGTTACCCAATTTTCTTGGAAACAGAGCAAATCTGCTGACTGAACAAAGCATGCTAGAACTGTGGACTTGAATAATTTTGCAAGGCCTGCCATGTTGCATGATATAAGGCTTATAGAAGAACTGCTTTTAGGTTCACACTGTCGAGGGTAACTTCCTGAGCTAGGAGTAATTCCTCACATTATTTGGGAGTGTTGAGGATAGCCAACTCCAGTCGTTACCTTGTTTTGGAGATCCAACTTGCTCTAGGATAGTTCTCCTTAATGAGCTGTCGTAGGTCTCTTGAGCGCAAGATATCCTCAGTTTGTTATTGGTCAGATGGAGCTGTGGATTTCCACCCCCCTGAGGCTACTACGTGACTGGATCGAGTGCTTTAAGCGGGCTCCTTTTTCCTTTAAATGATGAGGGTATTTTGGGGCCAGGGGTTACCTGTTCTCTATCCCCCATTCATCAAAAGAAGTTTTGCAAGACAGGATGTCTACAACTAGTATTGAGGATTTAAGTACTACTATTGATGATTTAAAACGGGATTGGCTGTTAGTTAACGTTCTAAATTTAACTGCCAAGAGGTGTTCTGTGGTTATTCTTCCAAGTTGCGGGATAGTGTGAAAGTCTCAACAGGTTGGATCGATTTAAGATATCGTTTTGGCCCTCGGAGTGAACCAGTTTTGCTGGTGCTTGTTCAAGTCTGTGATCATTGTTGGAACTGTTGCTTCTTGTGGGACTGGTTGCAGTTTTATCTCCTGGTTTCCCTTCCCAGTACGGATTTTTGCAAATTTGCAAGATAGTCGTGTTGTCAGAGTCTGAGGTATTTACAGGGTTTAAGGATCTTTGTGAGGTTAATGCTGGCTTTTGCACGTCATTTATTGTTTTTTGGTTGAGCCTTGACTGATCATAAGACTGAGTTGGGATCCCCTGGGTGTGTATTAGTATTGGCCCCTTTCCCGGGTCCTCTACTTCTGGGCCGGAGGGCATACAGGGTTCTTCACGTTCCTTTGTTTATCCTCAACTCAGTGTCTTCCTTGGGGGTGGGATTCCCAGGAAAATGGGTAACATGTTGTCTGGAATTTCATTTGCTAGTTGTGCCTGTACTTGGTGCTGCATTTGTATTACTAGTTCTCGTTCTTTTTTTACTTTTTCTGGGCCTTTTTCATCCTTTTTTTTTGTTTTTTATTAAGATCTTTTCGATAGGGTTCTACTCCATGGGTTGGTCCCCTGAATTGGTTCACTGAGTTTGACACAGGCAGAGGGAGATGTGTTCCGCACTACTCCGGTGCGGACTGGCTCTATAGTTGATGAGATAACCACAGAAGCCATTTGAGTAGGTGCTATTAGGTTTGCAATTGATTGGTGGTCGATGACTGAGAGGGCAGCGTCTGCTGGTGGGCCCAGGTTGCACCACTGACAAGCTATATTTTAGGTTGCGCTTGATTCACTTACGGAGGGCACAGTGTCTACGGTCACTGGAGTAACCTGATAGGCGAATGGCTGGGCTGCGTTTTGTGAGTGGCTGGAGGTAGACTCCGAACTAGCCACTAGTGCCGTAGTGTATGATGCTGATTGTAAGCTGGTAACCTTAGGGACCACAATGGTGACTGAGGCAGTCGGAGGTTTAGGGGTGCAGCGAGCACATGAGTGGATCGGCCCTAGCAAAACCTGTTTCCAGTCTGCCATCCTAGTTGATAGGACATCCAGAGGAGTGCTTAATTTTTCTACTATTGGATGACAAGAACAGATGCTGACCCTTTCACAGGTTTTGTTGTGATCCAAGTGGACGCTTGGACACAGGGCTTCTAATTTATGTTCTAGCCTGGTTATGGACATGGCAGTGTGTTTTTCAGGTCCAGCTGAAGTTCAAATTTGTCTGACTGCCAGGTGAGAGCAGGTATTGTGGCGGACAGAGTGGAATTCATGGAGGCCAATAAATTCCCCTGAACAGTGTTGGTGTGGAGGGAAGAATGGCCTGTTCCGTCACATTAATTAGTTGCTCCGTCTGGTTGATATTCTGGTCCGGGGGAGACCAGTGATTGTTCAATATAGAAATAGTAGTGCATTTACCAGAATTTATCTTAGGAGTGCTAGTGTCACAGTGGCTGTCGCTATTGAAGGCATCCAGCCAGTCCTGTGTATTCCTTTCCAGAAGCATATTGTCCTTGGCTGAGTACAATGTTAGTGCCTGCATCCTGTTGGTGTCAGAGGGCCCAGGAATTCCTTGGGCTGGTTCATTTACTTGAGTCTCCAAAGAAGCACTAAAAGTGCAAAGGCTCGGTTTGAGGCTGTGGCTGAATGATGGTTTCTAGAGTTGTTTGTGTCTTCATGTGATACGTTTCCAGCAATTGCATTGTGTCGTGAGCATATCCCCTTGGTTGGACTTATTAATAATCTTGGGTCGCATTCCAGTGATACGCTTAGTAAGCTGTCAGATGATAGTTTAGTAATGGAGATGTTCCTGCACAAGGCGGGGCGCAAAGAGATCCAGCAACACTGCCCTACATGGCTAGCCTCTATGGGTGAACCAGGATTAAGTGCTCCAGGTAAGCTGGGAGCGCTTCGGACGCCTAGGCTACTCGAGCAAATGGCACCACAATTTCAAGTTGGGAACTACTGCCCCTCTGAAAATGAAGTATTCAATTGTTTTTGCCTTGCAGGGCAGGAGTTTGCTGCCAGTGTTACTTAGGGTTGGTTTGGGTGCGATTGCACTGGGACTCAATGTAGGCTGAGACTTCTTCAGCTTCACTCCGGATCGCAGCCCTTTTATGGTAAGCTGCTCACTTGTAGCTGTTGAGGCGTTTGGGTCAGTCTGGGTCAAATGAACATGTGCTGATGATATGGTTTGAACTAGGACTGGGGCAGCTCCAAGTTTACTTGAAGTTGGGCCCTTCTTTTTTGCCATTGTGCTTAAACATCTGCACAGGAAGAGCTTATATGATCATTTCCAACCAAATGAGAACGGATTGTTAGATCTGACTTGTTTCCTTTGCCTGAGTTGGGGCCCTAAGCTTGGTCTTGAGGATGTTGGCGAGAACAGATTTGGCCCTGGGGGTGGTGGGGAGTTCACACAGCTGCCTTGTGTGTGTGGGCCTTGCTTCTTTAGCCTCCCATTGGATGAAGAGGAGTGTCTTTTGGACAGATACCTAGCATGTATATCGGCTGTCTTGCACATTCTAAAAGGCTCTATAAAGAGCTTAGTCTATACATACAAATGCTGGGGGAGTGGATAGAAGTGTTGGAGCAGGGGAGTTCATGAAGTGGTGCAAGCCGCACCGAGAACGTAGCCCGGTCGCTACTGCCCCACCCCGGCTCAACCCTGAGGCAGCAGGACTAGCACCACTACCACACTCACTCACTCCACTCCTATACCTACAAGGGCCTGCCATCTGTGCTAAAAGCCCTAATTGTCAAACCTGTGGCCTCCCAGTAGCTTGCTTACCCCCAGCTTTGCTGCAGCACCACTTTGGGGAGAAGTGGACTAGATGGTGGTGTCGGCTGGGGGGTCCAGAGTGCCAGAAGACAGTAGGTCTAGTACTACCACCAGCCGTTTTGTTTTGTCAGTGCTTGTTGTTTTCAAAAAATATTATTGTTGGAGAAGCTTCCAAACCCTTGTCAATCTAAAAAGAAAAGGCTAAAATATTTTTGGGTCACCAAAAGAAAATATTGGCATAGCAGTTTTTGTGACATGAGGAAACTACTTTGTGTGTGGATGTGCTCCTTGTGACAGGGAGGAATGGGATTACTCTCAGTGAAATTAGATAGTGGCTGAAGTGAGCTGACCCATTACCTCTTGCTGTATGTTGTGATGGGTGGAAGGAAAATGTTAATGACAGCAGGGCCATTTTTAACACTGGTGGCGCCCTGTGCGACAATGTCTGTTGGCGACCCCCCCCCCAAGGACCACCTCTGCCACGGATTCCCTTACTAGCACACTTTCACAGTGCCCCTCAAGCCTCCGTAACCCCTGTCTCTCAGATTAATTTACTTTTATAGCGCCACTCATACCAGTGTAAGGCGTCCGAGCACTTTACAGAATACAAAGAACCCTCCCCAAGAAGGGGAGAGGGGGTCACCTGCCTATGTATAAATCTGAGCGCAATGAGTCTCTGGTAGACTATAGGTCAATTCCTATCACGGGGAGCAAGATTAGAAATGTGTCAAACAGAAAATTGTATGGAAAATAGACTAGAAGAAGAATGATAAGGAAAAATATGTATTCAAAGTGTAACAATTTCAAAAACATTGGTTGTTTTTTATATAATAGTTTTAAGTATATATACAAACAATTCAAAACAACACAAATAATATCATAACATAGATATATAATATTCGTAGAGTCCCTACAGGACCGAATGGAAATAAAGTTCGCACAACACAATGAATGACGGCAAAAACAATTCAAAAATAATCATACCGGTTTCATCCTAACACAATCTACAGAATCATTCATACCGAAATCACATTCGCACTATTGTCTTACGCAGTCACACAATAAAAAGAATTGCATGAATATGAACACCGGAACCAGAGCATCAAAACACAGTGACTCTGTAAAGTTAGAGCACTTTACAACACACACACATTACAAGGAGGCAATCAATCATGCTTGTGTAAATCAGTGTATAGGAAATGTTACATAAGACAGGTCTACAAAGTGTAGTGTATGAGTAACATGTCATCGACTCTGGTAGGCAATATAGTTTAGGAGTCCTCATTCTAGAAAAGCACAAATTCAGAATTTAAAACGTAACATCATTGTTAGGGGTTCTCTTTAATAATAAGAATCGTTTTCTACCCAAATGGACCCTTTTCACAAGATTGGGATGATGAAAGACTGGGCAAAAAACATATAGCTCTAACATATACCTTGCAGTTTTCATGCAGTACTTTGATGACAGTTAATAGCTCAATGTTCTATAGTAGGATTTTGACTTCTAAAAGGCAAATTACAAAAGGAGCTCTCTTACAGAAGCAGTAACCTTCTGACATGTTTACATTATATGCACTTAGCTATCGGCATAGTACACGTTCTTAGCAGCAGGTATTTTAACCCTCTGGGCTACCTTAGGATGAGTCAAAACTTTCACTAGACAAACCTCTGGTCTCTTCCCAGGAATACGATTATTCACCAGAGTTATCTTGACATTTTAATTGATGCCTGGAAATTGCTGGAGGCCAGGAACGCGGTAGCAGGGGCTTCTATATGATAATATACTTGCAAAAATGACGCCCCCACCCCAAGTCAGCACGTAGTGCGATGGCACAGATCGCACTGCCCTAGAGCCGGCCCTGAATGACACTCAGACCAGTAGATGAAGACGGCTGGCCGAAAACCTGTATAAATAAGTATACTATACACATAATTTTAGTAAAATCAAAAGTCTTGGATAATGCCCAACCTAATAACTGTGCAATAAGGAAAGGCCTCAGGTCTCGGGCAGTTACCCCCTTTCCCTCAGTTAAATTATTTTGTCCTCATTATGTTGTACCCTCTGCCCACTGTTCAGACTTCACACCACACATAGACCGGCGCTGTAATACACAGCAGGATGGCAGAACATACACTAGCGCTCCTTCCCAGATGTCCTAATGTTACTACCCTTATTACTTCATGCTGGACACATTACTCACCTGTTGTCACTGCTGTGTCCTCAGCACTTGATTCACTATTGTATTATTCCCCAGTATATGGTGTCGTTGATCTATTACTGTACTGCAATGTTAAAATTGTAAATGACAATAAAAAGATTTACACAAAAAAAAATAACTGTGCAATAAGTAGTGAAGTTCCCATTATAACAATTCTGGTACACCCTTACTTTACAGTGTTGCCTATGGCATTGCTTGTGAGCCGTTTCTCAGAAACAAAAGTGAACCATATGATATGTAGAAATGTGATTGGATTTTGTTTAGTGAAATGAACACTTGTAAAGTGAACCCATGAAAATGGGCATAAAGACATTCATAGTTCGTCTGAGGATAAGTAAATGTAACTTGATAAAGAGCATTTGTAGATAATGATCTACTGAGCTTTTTGTTTTAACCATGCTTTTGGAACAAAAATTGCAAAATGTGAAATTGCAAGTGAGACACAAATTAAAATATACTACAAAATAAAATTTAGAATATAACATTGCTAATTTTCCAAAGACTTACCGGTACAAAGAATTTGCTTCTACCGACTGGTGCTAATGTTATTACTGCACTTGGTGAATATGCCGTTGAATAGTTGCATGAAACTTAGTGCGAAGCATACGTAACCTGGTTTCCACATTTTGATTTTATCCAAAGGGTAATCCAGTGCCACTGTGCACTGATATTTAGATGGAATATTTGTGTAAGAAAGCATTTTTAATTGGGACTGACCAACAAGGACAGAGGTATTAGAGAGGCTTAATAGTGAAGTTTATCTATTTTAATTAAGTATATTTTCAGCAAATTTTGCCTTTTGTGTACCTGAATTTACTTCATTTTTCTTTGGAGTGTGTGTTCAAACTATGTGGGGGCATCTGCAAATTCATTTTCTTCTGCTATTGGATGTTCAACACCCATGTTGGTGATATTTTTAATTATACAAAGACATTTTTTGTTTTGTGAGTGTACATAATGCTTGGGATTACAATTTATGTAAAGCATTCTATACTACTTAAAGATCTATTTACTTTACATACAGAGTGATCAATGAGTGTTGTACATGTAAAGCATGCTCTGTTTAGAATTTCAACTATCCAGATCATTGCTGATTTTGTCTTCTAGGGTCAGGATGGGACAATAGTTACATGCATATCCAAATGTTGTACTTTTTCCAGCATGGCCTTTTGTCCATAAATCCTGCATTGTACTTTGTGAAAAACGTGGTTTCCCATATTAATGGTTCAGTACCTGCTCCTTTATAAGATACTACCGCTGTTTATCAATATATTTAATAAACTTTCTCCCACTTTATAAGCTATGGTGTTCCATCATTTCATTAATTCATCTATCTGGGATTCAGCCTATTTTACCCAATAACTGGGACAAGAAACGGGCATTAGTGTTTTAAATTAATTTGTAAATTATTAGTTTTGTAGCATCATTTATATGTATGAAATATGCTACGTTTTATTTTTTAATATACTTCAGAGAACCATGCATGCATGTTATCTCAGTCAATTTCCATTATGATATTAACAAGCATTTGCAATGCAATAGGTCTCGCATTTTCGAGAGTTTGAGCTTTTGGCATTGTAAATGATAATGCCTTTTTAAAATGTTTTGAAAAGTTGCAGGAGGTGCGTAAACACGCACTTTGTGTCACAGAACACTACACTCGAAGTAGCAATTACTGCAAATGACTGCAAAATAACTCAGACTCGAGAAGAAACATGGAGATTTCCGTCTCTTTTTTTAATAATAGTAAAGACTCTTTTAGTGAAAGGTGTGCATACTAAACATGAAAGGGACTGTCCTGCTGGGGGGAGGGGCCTGTTTCTACACTGGATCCGATGCTTCCAGGGTTTTTATAATCTGACCACAAGACGCACTCCAAACAGCATAACTTGGAAGCCCAGACTAAATAAATGTGGCACGTCTTTTATTACAAGAGGTGTGTACATGAAGGGTTCTTTTGTGCTGAGGCGACACTGTATGTGTTTATGCAATCTACCTGGTTTTGGAGAGTACGGAGGAGGTCTGCGCTAATAATAACCAGCACCGCCCTGCTAGATCAACTAAAACACACTCTACCACAAAGCATACACTTACAGTACGACTGTCCCTGTTGGGTAGAAGGCGCCGTGTCACCTCTGCTCACCTTGGCGCTGTCTATGTCTCACTGACCAGCAGCTCTGGCCGGCCGTAAACCCACAAACTAGCAGCCCCAGCTGCCGGCACTCGGTTCCCTGCCTATGCCACTCAACGTCATTTATGCGCATCCGGCCCAATTACTCTCTGTGCCCTTATCTTCCAAAAGATCCTTATCTTGGGACAGGATCACACAACATGGCATCACCGCAGCTGCAACCGATTCGATTCAAGAGAGACACTATAGTCCCGGTTCAGGCAGTCCCCGCCACAGTCTGTTTTTTTTCTTCAAATTTCTGTTCTCGATGAGGAAATTTCACCCAGTTAGGACTGGGACGGGCAGACGAACTTGGAAGTAATGGAGCTCGAAAGCGCCTTTCCGTGCCCGGCCCACCAGGTGTGTCCTCAGTGACCTTGGGTACTAGGCAGGGCCTGCCATGCGCCACCACTGCAATACCCCAAGCAGTCTTCGCGCGACTGAGTGTCAGTGAAAGGGTCTTGTTCCTCGAGTTCCCCCGGCGCGGGTTGACATCCATAGAAATGCGCCCACCACAAGATGCGCAGTTTGGAAACTATCAAGACATTTACTAAAACACTATAGCATGTCTTATAAAAAAGAAAACTATTTTCCTTGCCCCCTTTCAATTGTGTGTCTTTTCCTTTCGAAAGCAGACACCTTAAAAATCCAGAAAGGCTTGTCTGTGTCCAGCACGGGAGGCATCCACGGCTTAATTTAAAAAAGAATAAGTGTCCTGGGCCCAAAGTGTATCTCAGAAGCTTGCAGCCAGTGCCGTTGAGTGCCAGGATTGCCGATGCCAATGCTACTATTCTTGATTCCACCTCGTGCCACCTTATTTAACCCTGCTGCTTATTTTTCATTCCTGTCAAAAAATTGCCCTTGTCACTGTTTCCCTTTCGCTGACTCTTCTTTTTTTTTTTTGTTTTAAAGTCTGAAGAAGAACGGGTATGTTTCGATCCCCACGTGAGCCACCTGCAGCCAACGGCGCAATGTAAGCACGGGGGCATGAATATGTCGTTACTACGCATTCCGTTGCAACGCATGACTTTACCACGCATGCGTTAAAACGGAATGTTTTTTCTTCGCATTGCCTTTACCTCGATTTTTCCTTTACCCCGCTTTTTCTTTTTTGGGGGGGGGGGGAGACCCCCCAAGCCTCCTTTCTTATTTATTTTTTTTCCTTTCTCTTAGGTCTTCGCCGACACTAAAGAAGGACTGACGCTTTTTTTCAGATGAGGAAGACGTTGTTCCGTGATGACGTTGCTTGCGTGGTAAAGACGTCGTTGAAGCAATACGCGTTGTGAAGACGTTTACGAGGTAAGTGTACCGTTGTACACGTAACGCGTAGAAAATGCTTCGTGGTAAAGGCTGTTTCCCGGGTGAGCCAGTGAGTCGTTTGTGAACACTGGAGCCTGGCAGTGCAAACACAAGATGTAAGCACGCCTGCTATTCACAGTGCTTAGACTGACAGAAGCGCGGAATCAATAACTTCTCAAGCCACGGTGTAGTGATTAGTACATTGATAGTGTCCAAAGGATGTACCAAACAAAGTAAAAGAAATTACAGAGCGATTTATGTTGCGCTTCAGTCGTTTCTAGGCACTAAATGTGCACATCTCCGATCTGATAGGCACATCCAGGTGGGTCTGCCAATGGCACTTAGGGCTGTACAACTGTCCGAGCACCGCCGTCGTTGTTCCAGACGATAAATATGCAGTGTAGTCGGCTGGGCTTGCAGTTCCTACAGCGCAGCTTAATTCCTTTTAGCTGCACCCGGGCACGGTCAGACCTCCCCGCTGCACAAGTGCACTGTAAGATGCACCGATATTTATACATCGCGAACCTGTCCATATACACGAACTGTCAAAAGGCAGTCATGTTGGAAAATCCCTTGTACATGACATGTCCCATTGTGTACTCACTGAGGTAGACATATCCTTGTACAGTTGTCTTGCTGTATAAGTTAGACGTAGGGATATGCATCGTCTGTGTACGCCTGTTGTGTCTATCTGTAAGATGTTACCCTCTACACCTGTACATTAGGTGCACCACCTGTACACTGCACAATAGCTGAGGCAGATACATTCCGGGACAGACATTTCCCTAATACTTACTAGACATCTCTATATATGGTACACATCGTCTTGTACAGTCAAGCTAGATGTCTTGCTGTACATTGATTGCGGCAAATGTCTCCCAGTATAGTGTTCTATACTCGATAGATGCCCCAGTGTCAGATGCCCCCGTGTACGCTGGCCCCATAGGTCTCCCCTTACACTGCTAGATGTCTTCACACACATCACTCGGTGCTCCTGTATACACTATATGTTTGGAGTGGAGTGGAGGTGTCTCCCTGTGCATCACACATTTCCCCGTGTATTAATACAGACGGCATTTCCATGAACAAAAGTTGCAAGTGTCCTCTGTGACATGGGGTGAGATGGGTGTACACAATGCTTCTTGGGACACCACATGTTCCTTGCACCCGGTTGGGGGCAGATTCCTTCATTACAGATGCCCCTCTGTACAACGCAGGGTATCCCGTGCGCATCAGATGTCCCGATGCCCACTGTCCGGTTTCTCTCCGTGGAGAAGTTCACTAACATTTAACTCCCATGCGCTCAGCGCTGTACACCACACTCCAACGTGTACAGATGCATCTCCCTTGAGCTCGGTACTGCGTTGTAAAGAGTGTGCGTGTATGTGTGTGTTAGGGGTGCCCATATACATCAATAGGGATACACGCGCTCTGAGCTCTCCTCTGTACTCGGCGCTGTACACACAGTAACCCATGTAGTGGGAAGCCCTTCACAGCCGCTCACCTCTCAGGAAGCAGACGCGGGGCCCGGACGTGAGGCTGCCCAGGGTCGCTGCCAGCGCGCGCGGTCTGCGTCCGGCACCACGCAGGGAAAGCGCCCTCCAGAAGCCAGGCGCGCGCTGCCTCCTCTCGCACCACGAAGCGCTTCGGCGCCGGCCCCCCACGGGCTCGCCGCAGCACCAGGGAGTTCAAGTTGACATTCAGCGATCCACGAACGTTGGAGCCCAGGAAGTCCAGCGAGGGCCGGCAGTCCAGAAGCAGCGGCCGCCGGAGACGGTGAGCATCCACGGACGTCACCTTCATCATGGGGCTGTGGCGCGCGGCGGGCTCCGGCATCAGGCGAGGTGGCACAAGCTGCATGAGGACCGGAGAGCCTGTACTTCACTGCGCGGGGATCCAGCAGTCAGTCCTTTAACTCGAGTAGGTGCTCCCCGCCTGTGACGTGTATGACCATATACGGAGCGTGACGCGATGAGAACTCCAAACTTGGTCTGCGCCAGGACTCCGCCTCCATGCGGGTTATCTCCGCACACTCGTTGGTCCTCTAATGATACCTACAAGTGAAAATGCCACAACCAGCTTCAAGAAGGCTGCCATATTTAACAAGAAATAAATAAAGCTTAAAAAATTCTTACACACAGGAGATTACCAGTGGTGCGCGCGCACCACAGAGGAGCGGGGGGAGGGAGCGCAGCAGTGAGGCGAACGCGCGTTGCTGTGCGTGCTAGACACGGTCAGGAATGGGCGTTGCAAAGGCGGGACATGCGCCTGCCTTTGCCCAATCGCGTGCCTTTTTAAAACAAAAAAAACACGGGAAAGCCAATGCCTGCCGGCGAAAGACTGATCACTCGCACGAGAGTGTGGTCAGCTTTCAAAACCCCATACAAAAGGGCTCTCGCTGCACGAGCAGTGCCGCGTACTGCAACGCAGGCACGAGCCCTAAAAACTGTTTTAATGTATTTATTTTTGTAAACAATTGTGAGCTATTCCATATTTATTCTTACTCCAGATTGTGATTTCTATATGTTCTTTTCTGTCAGTGAAGTCACTACTAATGCCTTTACAGAATATTTTTCTATTTGTTGGGGAAGGTGGATGGAGACACACTTTCATATTAATTACTGTAATGAAGATCATAAAAGGAATAGTGTTTCTTTGTCTTAGAGTTGTTCCTTACTCTTGATTGTTTTCTTCTTTATTTTCTTGTTCTATATTAACGAAGTCACTAGTAATGCCTGTTTAAATTATTTTTCTATTTGTTCAAGAAGGCATATGGATACACTTTCATCAATTGCTGATGAAGATCATGAAAGGAATTCCAACTTTTTTGTCCTAAGAAAGTTGCTTTGTAGAATCAAGAAGCCAGTGAAGCCCAGCTCTGTCCATTTGCTGATAATGATGTTGGTATATGAGGCCACATCCAAACATTATATTTTCAGTATTCAGTTTCTATCGAACTTGAGTGCAGACACCTGGCTTAGCTCATGTTATTTTACTATTCTAATGCCAAAGAAAGGCAAATAATACATTTATTTTTCTATTGTACTCGTGTAAATGGGAAACCAGGCGGATTAACTATAGCCTATTTAATCTTCCAATTACTATTTCGACCAAGCATAGAAGAAATGTTTCCTAATTTATGTGAATGAGGTTGTCTATACGAAATAAGGTTCACCATTTTAATCCAGTCTTCGGAACTGGTGGTTTCACTGTTCCGACCTAGGAAGTGTTTGCTAATTACTTGTGGAGCCAGTCGATTTATAAAATGCACGATTCTCCATTGTTTATACTTCACAAGCATAACAGCAGTGTCTCATGAAAAGGCAGATGTTTTTCTCTTTAAGGCTCTAAAATCTCCACAGCAAGTACGGTAAAAATCAGTTTCTATGCAAACTGCACATCATTTATATATTTTGCATTTGTTTGAATAGTGTTCACCTTATTAAAATATACATGTATGTATTTTGTCTGTTATATAGATCAAATTGGCCATTCCTGTATTTAAACCTGACATTTTTACTTTTTTTGACAAATTCAATAAGCACATTGTATATATGGTTTATACTTTCGAATAGACCTTTCGTTTATTGGCACTTAATCTGTTTTAAAGGGTTAGCTGTATAGTGAAAGAATTATTTGTATGACTTGAAAAGCCTTTATTTTTGCTAAGCGAATGAATGATCATTTGACTTTTTTATTTGGATTTTGGTATATGTATGGGGAAAGTATAGCATGCCCAAATAAGACTGTTAAAAAAGTCTTGAAGCATGTTTATCTGTCACTGGAGTGAAGCTGTAATTCATTTTGTGTATTTTATGTATACATTCCTGGCAGTCTTTAAAATTGCAAATGTGTTGGGTGTACTGGATTCCATATTGTTGTTAACCAAGAGTCAAAATTTCAAAGGTGCTGACAGGAATGCATCTTCTTCCGTTTTTCTTGACACTAGGAAAATATCCGCCACTGAAATCAATGAAAATAAATGAAAATGGGTCTTTATAAAGAGCGCGGATACTCACACCGAACCGTAACAGAAAAAGCTCCACCCTAACCAACCAGGGTGTTATTGTTGGAACAACCATGTTTTAAATTGTTTCCTAAAAAACAAGAAGTCCTGAGCCTGCCTGAGATGCAGGTCGTTCCACAGGCGAGCTGCTAAAACCTGAAAGGAACGTCCCCCTAACCGAGATCGAGCAAACTTGGGAATAAGCATGAGGGACTGTCCAGAGGACTGTAAGACCCATTGAGGCGGATAGCGTTAGATCCTCCTTCTCAGGTAAACGGCACCCGTGTCATGAAAAGCTTGGTAAGCCAGCACTAAAGCTTTAAACTGGATCCTCTTTCTAACTGGGAGCCAGTGCAACGCCTTCAGGTGGGGCGATATGTGCATTCTGGGATTTACCATAGGAATAGCTCTGGCTGCGGCGTTCTGGACAGCCTGCAGCCGATTGAGCAAATATTCTGGTAACCCCAGATGCAAGATATTTACATAATCCAACCAAGATGTAATTAGGGCTTGCACTACGGTCTTGCGGTATTCAACCGGAAGTAGAGGGAGACATTTTTTTACCATTCTTATCAATCCAAAACATGTGCCGGCAACAGTTTGGACTTGGGTCTTCATCGGTAAACTAGCGTCCAACTTAACTCCCAAATTCTTTACCGTGCTGACTGGAGTGGAAGGAGGGGACATGTCACAGGGCCACCATAAACTCCAGTCCGCACATGGGGGGGGCAGCCGAAAAAGATAATTTTGGATTTTTCTGGGTTACACGTAAATTGGTTGAGTTGCAGCCAAGAGAAGACCTCCGTTAGACATCTGTTAATCTCCGTCCCTCGAAAGTTTGCCCCTTTGTCACACGTGAACAGCAGTTGTGTATCATCGGCGTAAGAAAAAATCTTCGCTCCGTTTGACTCTGCGAAGCGTGCAAGTGGGGCCATATAAATATTAAAGAACGTAGGACTCCGAATGGCACCCTGTGGGACGCCCACCTGCAATGGAGGAATTGCGGCTGAAAAGGGGGGAGACCAAATTTCCTGCTGCCGCTCAGTCAGAAAGGAGGCAAACCATTTGTACACTGTGCCCCCAATGCCACACTCCGCCAACCTACGCAGGAGCCGGTCATGGAGCACGTTGTCAAATGCCGCGGACACATCCAACAATATCACCACAGCACTGCCCCCCTTGTCCATCTGAGTTTTAATGGTTTCAGAAACCTCCAGTAGCGCTGTTTCAGTGCTAACAGAGGCTCGAAAGCCCGACTGACTGTCGTGGAGCACAGGTGTCAGGAAGGACCGGACGACTCCCCACTCTGGCCCGTATTCAGTACACCCAAACACCCACTGGCCGGCACTAGGACCCAGAGACCGGGGAACAGTCAAGTCATTCAGGGACACATAAACAAATCCTTACGTATGCCGACCTACAGGAAGCACTCACTCAGTTCCCGAAAGGAGGCGGGAGCGAACCCGGAAGCGATGACGAGAACGGGAAGAAAAGGGACCAATCACAGTACAGACAGCGCGAAGAAGCCGGAGTAAGGAAGAACACGGAGGACGAGGCGACGCGAGACGGAAACTAGGAAAACGAAGAAGACGACGGCAACGAAGAAAACCAAGACGAAGAGAACGAAGAAGACGAGAGGTGGTGTGAGGAGTGGTGGATACCTCAGGAGGAGGCTGGAGAGCGGCCGCAACTCGGGAGAAGAGTTGCGGTGGAGCCGGTGAGTGGAACGGGGACGGGACCGGGGAAGGGAGACGAGGTGGGCGAATAAGGGGGGGGGGGTGGAACAGAGGTTGAAGGGAGAACGTGGGCACGCCTGAACCACCTACTTCTAGTGCACTGACCCCACCCGTTGTACGTAGAGGCACAACGCTAAACCCTACGACCCTGTAATTGCTGAACTCTGAACTCCCATCCCTTCCGTATATTTAGAAAGCAAAGGACTTTGCACGCACAAATTGCACTTCCCCACCCGAAAGGCACATCCAATCACTCCTGGGTTTTGGTGAAGGATCTATCCTGACAAGATCGATATATACTAGACAAACTGACTGCTCCCTTTTCTTTTTTTTGCTCATGAGCCTCCGGGGGAACACCACACCTAAAGAAGAGGAAGAGGAACCATACCAAGGGAAACTTACCGACCGCGACGGCAAGACAGAGCACGAAGAAAAGCCTGGGGACACAGAACGTTTCTCCCTATCCCCAACCCCGTTAAGTGCGGCTTTAAATAAAACTCGGCCATTATCCTCCTATATACAGCCTCCGCGTCTGTTTATCCGACCTGCCCTCCCACAGGTGGTGTCAGAAGTGGGATCATCTAAAGACATGGAAGCTGTTATCGCCAAGATGGCCGAAAATCAAGAGAGCCTGGGTAAGGCTATGGAAAAGTTCTTGTCAGTAGTAGAACAAGACAGAGGAAAGCTACAACAGGTGCTGTCTGACCAAGGACAAGCACACGAGACCGCCATGGGGAAACTTGCGGATGCTATCGGACAGCAGAGGGCCCCAAGTACCTTACCATCGGTCATTTTACAGAAATACGTGACGGGAGAAGATCCGGATTATTTTTTCAACAATTTCGAGAGAATGGCATTGGCAGCAGCATGGCCAGTAGAAAAATGGGGACAATATTTAGGGCCTTTGCTATCGGGAGAACTACAGGCGTCCTATCAAGCAGCTAACATTCAAGGAACCACTCCTTACGCTGATATTAAACGTTGCATCCTAGAACGGTTGGGAGTGGATGACGATACCTATAGGATACGACTCAGACAACTAAAGGAGGGTCCACAAGAAACTCCCAGGGCATTGTATTTCCGGGTAAAAGACATGGCCGATAGATGGCTAAAGCCAGCCTCAGCCACCAAGGAAGAGATAATGGCAAAAGTGTACTTGGAACAGTATTTGGCCTCACTCCATCCACCCATTCAGAAATGGGTTAGACAACATGCCAATCTTACTCTGGAAACAGCCGTGGAGATTGCCAGTGCCTATAGTCGAGCCCAAGAAGTACCAAAAGGGCGAGAAGACGTTGCATGGAAACCTGGGGTCGGCGGGCCCCATCGCACGCCTCGACCATCCCTGAGTAGAAAACCGGAACAGGCTGTACTGATTCCCGGAACCCCGGTATTCTGGGTTCCTGGTCCCCCAATAGTAAGACCTTCTCCACCAGGTCCTCAATGTTTCCATTGCGGAGGACTGGGACATATAGCTCGCTTTTGTCCACAAAAAGAGGAACCCATGGAAATAGGGATGGCGAGAAATTATTGTGGTGTGTCCCAAACTGAGGCTAACCCCTCCTATCGTCGTGATATACTGGTAAACGGGCGACCCATGACAGCCTTGGCCGACACTGGATGTCGCCAGAGCGTGATACGCCCTCAAGAAATAGGACCTGAGCTAAAGACCTCGGACGAGATTGTACATATAAAATGTGTACACGGGGACACTAAGCCATATCCTACCGCATATGTACAAATACAACACCCCACGGATCCAGGTTCACAACTAAAAGTTGGGCTCATCCCAAAACTGCCCGAACAGGTCATACTAGGAAATGACTATCCACAATTGTCTCAACTACTGAATAAGGCAGTACCAGAAGACAAGGACTGGTGGGTTGATGCTCCCTTTGCACGAGATGACAACCCTGAGTGGCCCCCTTCAAAAACCAAGTAATCCAGAACCCAAAGGCGTAAAGAAAAGAAGAACCCCATCAGAGTCCTGCCAGTACAAACAGAGACCAACCCATGGGAAGACGATAGAAACTTCCATGCGGCACAAAGAGAAGACCCCGTTCTGCAAGAGGCTTGGAATCAGGCTCTACCAAGCGAGGACTCTTCACATGTATGTCCTTATTTCTTTATTAACAATGGATTGTTGTATAGAAAGGCCGAGACTAGCTCAACACCCCAGTTGTTAGTACCCGGCCCGTTTCGGGGGAAAGTCTTGTACATGGCATACAGTCACCTATTAGGGGGCCATTTCAGCAGTGAGAAAACCGAGCTCTCCATCACAGAGCATTTCTATTGGCCAGGGATTTATAGTCAGGTGAAACAGTATTGCAGGGAATGTCCCATTTGTCAGAAGAACAGCCGTTATCGGCCCCCTAAGGCACCACTCCATCCCCTACCCATTATAGACGAACCCTTCCATAGGATAGGGATGGACATCATAGGTCCTCTTTTACCCTCTCGTAGTGGGTGTCGCTATGTTTTAGTCTTGGTAGACTATGCCACGCGATTCCCGGAAGCAATCGCCTTAAGACACCCAAATGTGTCTAGTATAGCCAAAGCCATAATCCCAGTCTTTTCTCGAGTAGGTTTCCCAAGAGAGATTATAACTGATCAAGGGACCCCGTTCGTGTCTAAATTAATGAAGCAAGTGTGTGCTCAATTGGGCATCGAACAAATACGAACGGCGGCATACCACCCCCAAACGGACGGTCTAGTTGAGCGTTATAACGCCACCCTTAAACTCACGTTGAAAAAACTCCTAGCCCTCGAAGCAAGACGATGGGAAGATCTATTACCCTTAGCTTTGTACGCGATTCATTGTAAACAACAAAAAAGCACGGGGTATTCCCCATTTGAACTGCTTTACGGACATCAACCACGCTCTCTGCTAGACATGACACGAGAGAAATGGGAATCCGAGCCAAACAACTCCACACCCCTCATCGAATACGTGAGCCAATTGAAAACACATCTACACCAGATACGTGCCATAGTCCGAGACAACATGGAGAAAGCCCAAAACGCCCAAAAAGCCCAGTACGACAAAAAGGCGAAGACTCGAGTTTTCACCGTAGGAGACGCAGTGTTATTAATGATGGCGTCCTCTGACCATAAACTCTTGGCCACTGGCAGGGTCCCTATATCGTACTAGAACGAGTAACTCCCGTTACATATCAAATAGAACTTGACAAAAACAGAGGAACATCCCAAGTATACCACGTTAACCTCCTAAAGAAATGGGAGGGACCCCTTCCAAATCTCGTAGGAAACGCAGGGGTTATGTCACCCCTATTCGTTCAATGCATCGATTCCACTTTGCCGATCGTCTTAAAGAACGAACTAGTCAAGGCCTTAACGCCCCTACAGGGAATCTTTTCACTGACCCCGGGGAGAACCACCCTGTTAGAACACTCCATTAAAACTCCTCCTGGCAAGAGAGTACGTCTCCGACCCTATCGGATTCCGGAGGCCCGTAGAAACACCATACGGGACGAGGTACGACAGATGATCAAAATGGATATCATAGAACCCTCTACCAGTGAATGGACCTCCCCTATCGTACTGGTGCCTAAACCTGACGGTTCCGTACGATTCTGTATTGATTTCAGAGAAGTAAATAAAATCTCCGAGTTCGATACATATCCCCTACCGAGAGTAGACGAGATGATCGAACGAATAGGGAAAGCGAAATACATCAGCACCCTTCATTTGTGTAAAGGGTACTGGCAGATACCCTTGAGAACCGAAGACCGGGAAAAGACGGCCTTCTCCACCTCGGATGGCCTCTTCCATTTCAAGGCATTGCCTTTTGGGTTACATGGGGCACCCGCTACTTTTCAAAGGGCCATGAATATAATCTTGCAGCCTCATGAACGATATGCCGGGGCTTACATAGACGACATCGTCATTTTTAGTGATACATGGAGAGAACACCTTGAACACCTATCACAGGTTATTAGTTCTCTGGGAGCCTATGGCTTAAACATCAACCCTGCCAAGAGCCATTTGGCCGCACAAACAGTGAGATATTTAGGCTACCTATTGGGGGAAGGTGTCATACGTCCACAAAGTCAGAAGTTAGCAGCGATATCCCAAATACCTTTTCCACAGACAACCAAAGATCTCCGTGCCTTTTTAGGGTTGGCTGGGGTACTATCGTAGGTTTATCCCTCCGTTCTCACAAAGAGCAGCCCGTCTCACAGACCTATTACAGAAGAAAGTAAACACAGAAAACAGACTCAGAAACCCCTCTCCAGAAACGATCCAAGCGTTTGAATCTCTAAAAGCCTCCCTCACCTCTGATACAGTACTAGCTAGTCCTGACTACACATTACCCTTTGTACTACAAACAGACGCCTCTGATCACGGGTTGGGAGCCGTCTTATCACAGAGGAATAAACAGGGGGAGGAGAAACCCCTTTTGTACATTAGCAGAAAGCTGTGTCCTAGGGAACGTAATTATGCAGTCATCGAAAAAGAAGCCCTGGCAATCAAATGGGCCATTGACTCTTTGAAATATTATTTAGAAGGACGTGAATTCACCCTATACACCGATCATCCGCCCTTGGAATGGTTGGCCCGCAACAAAGGGAACAATGAAAGGGTATTGCGCTGGTTTTTAGCGTTACAGCCCTACAAGTTCCAAACCAAACATCGGAAAGGTACAGAACAGACAAATGCAGACTTTCTATCCCGGTATCCTCATGGGAACCCCCCCACTAGAAAGACAGCAAGGGAAAGGGGATGTCAGGAAGGACCGGACGACTCCCCACTCTGGCCCGTATTCAGTACACCCAAACACCCACTGGCCGGCACTAGGACCCAGAGACCGGGGAACAGTCAAGTCATTCAGGGACACATAAACAAATCCTTACGTATGCTGCGCCTACAGGAAGCACTCACTCAGTTCCCGAAAGGAGGCGGGAGCGAACCCGGAAGCGATGACGAGAACGGGAAGAAAAGGGACCAATCACGGTACAGACAGCGCGAAGAAGCCGGAGTAAGGAAGAACACGGAGGACGAGGCGACGCGAGACGGAAACGAGGAAAACGAAGAAGACGACGGCAACGAAGAAAACCAAGACGAAGAGAACGAAGAAGACGAGAGGTGGTGTGAGGAGTGGTGGATACCTCAGGAGGAGGCTGGAGAGCGGCCGCAACTCGGGAGAAGAGTTGCGGCAGAGCCGGTGAGTGGAACGGGGACGGGACCGGGACCGGGGAAGGGAGACGAGGTGGGCGAATAAGGGGGGGGGGGTGGAACAGAGGTTGAAGGGAGAACGTGGGCACGCCTGAACCACCTACTTCTAGTGCACTGACCCCACCCGTTGTACGTAGAGGCACAACGCTAAACCCTACGACCCTGTAATTGCTGAACTTTGAACTCCCATCCCTTCCGTATATTTAGAAAGCAAAGGACTTTGCACGCACTAATTGCACTTCCCCACCCGAAAGGCACATCCAATCACTCCTGGGTTTAGGTGAAGGATCTATCCTGACAAGATCGATATATACTAGACAAACTGACGGCTCCCTTTTCTTTTTTTTGCTCATGAGCCTCCGGGGGAACACCACACCTAAAGAAGAGGAAGAGGAACCATACCAAGGGAAACTTACCGACCGCGACGGCAAGACAGAGCACGAAGAAAAGCCTGGGGACACAGAACGTTTCTCCCTATCCCCAACCCCGTTAAGTGCGGCTTTAAATAAAACTCGGCCATTATCCTCCTATATACAGCCTCCGCGTCTGTTTATCCGACCTGCCCTCCCACCGGGTTTCCTTCTATATAGTCCGTTAGCACTGAATTAACGTACTTCTCGAGGACCTTTGAGACCCCTACTTCTGATCAGTAAACCCCCTGCAGTCCTCTTTTGTGTGGAGGTGTAAATATCTACTCCTTCAAAGGAAGATATTATACTATACTTATTCTTAAATTATTTCGTTATCTCCCTACTTGAGAAAATGTCTTTTTGCATTTGTTTAGCTTTACCATTGATTTGTCAAGAAAGGCAAAATGTATTGAGCCCTGTCTTTTGTGATACAATTGGAATTCTTTTATTCGTGGATTTAACTATATCGTCCTTGGTAAGACTATGAAAAAATTACTGAAGCACCAGCTGGGTCTTTTGCCAAAATCTGGCATAATATCTAAAGAAGCTGTACTTTCTTTCCTGTTGAAAATCATCTAATTGTCTCCAAATATTTACTTTTTGAAATGGCTTATTTCCGTCCTAGTTCGGTTGTGCAGATACATTTCAGACTACTTTCCACTCAATTATCCTATTCGGAATTCATATGTGGATGAAAAGGTTTAATACGTTTTTGCTGTACCCTAGTTATTGCTTAAGACTTTTGTCTGGGACTGGAAAAGTAATGCAGGACCTATTTTTCTGGCTCAATACTCAAAAGACATCTAACTGTTCATAAGAGGATGCTTTTCAAAAGACGTTGAGGCCCTATTTTGGAAGAAGAAAACCTCTCCCATCATTCGTCTACAATGTTGAGTTCTTTTTGACATTGTTTATTCACAAATATCGCTGAGACAAATGAAGCAGCCGGAGCATCACCCGTCGGCTGCGCTGTCTCCCACACTAGTGACAATCATGAAGCATTTTTATGATTTCTCATACATGTAGAATTTAAAACTGGGGTTTCCAATTTAGATCCACTAGGGCTGCATCTGAGCCCAGAGATTCATGGTAACTGCAGATATTGTACGAGATCCATTCTTACTGCCAGTATCCTGAGAGACTAACATGGATCCAGACCTACTTTATCGACTCAGAACACCTTTCTTTTTTAAGTGATTCACAGAAAATAGTTTGCTGTAAGACACTTGATAAAAGGGTCTCTTCCGTATCTTCTGTTCTGGTTCTATGCTCCATATTGTAGGCCATCATCCAAATGCCTCCAATGTGGTGTGGACTAGATTGTGGAGTGGCACTAAAATGCCCCTGTGGTGTTCAAAGGTATGCAGTTTGTGCCAGGCCTACCATATTTCTTCTGATGAGTCTACCTGCCTCCATTGTTTGCACCATTTTCTTTTCTGTGGCACATGTACACAAACATTTTTTGTCATTTACATGACCTTAATGGTCTCATGTTACAGGTCATTCTTCTTTCACAAATAGTATTGAATGTTTTTCTTGCCAATAACTGTTAATCCTCCGAACTCAATCCTCTGTTTTCAGCTAGTTGGGTTCTGCCAAGTCACTTAGGCAGAGGGTGGAAAATGGTCAAATAGATAATTACAAAGAATCCTGTTTTAATGATGGGTAACATACACCATGGAAATTCCAGTTGACCAGTTGCAAATGTTTTCAGTTGGATCCGGTTGAAACCACTTGTAACTGGTCAAGTGTTATTTCTTAAGTAAATGATAGAATGCACACTGAACTTTATTCAAAGGTGAAACATTTTGAGTGCTCAAATGCAAGGTTTTGGCATGCAGGCTTGAATCGTGCTCGGTCCCAGTAGCAGGGACATAGAATTCCAAAGTTAAACTGTTGCGTATGCCGCCCCTACAGGAAGCACTCACTCAGTTCCTGAAAGGAGGCGGGAGCGAACCCGGAAGCGATGACGAGAACGGGAAGAAAAGGGACCAATCACGGTACAGACAGCGCGAAGAAGCCGGAGTAAGGAAGAACACGGAGGACGAGGCGACGCGAGACGGAAACGAGGAAAACGAAGAAGACGACGGCAACGAAGAAAACCAAGACGAAGAGAACGAAGAAGACGAGAGGTGGTGTGAGGAGTGGTGGATACCTCAGGAGGAGGCTGGAGAGCGGCCGCAACTCGGGAGAAGAGTTGCGGCGGAGCCGGTGAGTGGAACGGGGACGGGACCGGGACCGGGGAAGGTAGACGAGGTGGGCGAATAAGGGGGGGGGGGTGGAACAGAGGTTGAAGGGAGAACGTGGGCACGCCTGAACCACCTACTTCTAGTGCACTGACCCCACCCGTTGTACGTAGTGGCACAACGCTAAACCCTACGACCCTGTAATTGCTGAACTCTGAACTCCCATCCCTTCCGTATATTTAGAAAGCAAAGGACTTTGCACGCACTAATTGCACTTCCCCACCCGAAAGGCACATCCAATCACTCCTGGGTTTAGGTGAAGGATCTATCCTGACAAGATCGATATATACTAGACAAACTGACGGCTCCCTTTTCTTTTTTTTGCTCATGAGCCTCCGGGGGAACACCACACCTAAAGAAGAGGAAGAGGAACCATACCAAGGGAAACTTACCGACCGCGACGGCAAGACAGAGCACGAAGAAAAGCCTGGGGACACAGAACGTTTCTCCCTATCCCCAACCCCGTTAAGTGCGGCTTTAAATAAAACTCTGCCATTATCCTCCTATATACAGCCTCCGCGTCTGTTTATCCGACCTGCCCTCCCACAGGGTTTCCTTCTATATAGTCCGTTAGCACTGAATTAACGTACTTCTCGAGGACCTTTGAGACCCCTACTTCTGATCAGTAAACCCCCTGCAGTCCTCTTTTGTGTGGAGGTGTAAATATCTACTCCTTCAAAGGAAGATATTATACTATACTTATTCTTAAATTATTTCGTTATCTCCCTACTTGAGAAAATGTCTTTTTGCATTTGTTTAGCTTTACCATTGATTTGTCAAGAAAGGCAAAATGTATTGAGCCCTGTCTTTTGTGATACAATTGGAATTCTTTTATTCGTGGATTTAACTATATCGTCCTTGGTAAGACTATGAAAAAATTACTGAAGCACCAGCTGGGTCTTTTGCCAAAATCTGGCATAATATCTAAAGAAGCTGTACTTTCTTTCCTGTTGAAAATCATCTAATTGTCTCCAAATATTTACTTTTTGAAATGGCTTATTTCCGTCCTAGTTCGGTTGTGCAGATACATTTCAGACTACTTTCCACTCAATTATCCTATTCGGAATTCATATGTGGATGAAAAGGTTTAATACGTTTTTGCTGTACCCTAGTTATTGCTTAAGACTTTTGTCTGGGACTGGAAAAGTAATGCAGGACCTATTTTTCTGGCTCAATACTCAAAAGACATCTAACTGTTCATAAGAGGATGCTTTTCAAAAGACGTTGAGGCCCTATTTTGGAAGAAGAAAACCTCTCCCATCATTCGTCTACAATGTTGAGTTCTTTTTGACATTGTTTATTCACAAATATCGCTGAGACAAATGAAGCAGCCGGAGCATCACCCGTCGGCTGCGCTGTCTCCCACACTAGTGACAATCATGAAGCATTTTTATGATTTCTCATACATGTAGAATTTAAAACTGGGGTTTCCAATATAGATCCACTAGGGCTGCATCTGAGCCCAGAGATTCATGGTAACTGCAGATATTGTACGAGATCCATTCTTACTGCCAGTATCCTGAGAGACTAACATGGATCCAGACCTACTTTATCGACTCAGAACACCTTTCTTTTTTAAGTGATTCACAGAAAATAGTTTGCTGTAAGACACTTGATAAAAGGGTCTCTTCCGTATCTTCTGTTCTGGTTCTATGCTCCATATTGTAGGCCATCATCCAAATGCCTCCAATGTGGTGTGGACTAGATTGTGGAGTGGTACTAAAATGCCCCTGTGGTGTTCAAAGGTATGCAGTTTGTGCCAGGCCTACCATATTTCTTCTGATGAGTCTACCTGCCTCCATTGTTTGCACCATTTTCTTTTCTGTGGCACATGTACACAAACATTTTTTGTCATTTACATGACCTTAATGGTCTCATGTTACAGGTCATTCTTCTTTCACAAATAGTATTGAATGTTTTTCTTGCCAATAACTGTTAATCCTCCGAACTCAATCCTCTGTTTTCAGCTAGTTGCGTTCTGCCAAGTCACTTAGGCAGAGGGTGGAAAATGGTCAAATAGATAATTACAAAGAATCCTGTTTTAATGATGGGTAACATACACCATGGAAATTCCAGTTGACCAGTTGCAAATGTTTTCAGTTGGATCCGGTTGAAACCACTTGTAACTGGTCAAGTGTTATTTCTTAAGTAAATGATAGAATGCACACTGAACTTTATTCAAAGGTGAAACATTTTGAGTGCTCAAATGCAAGGTTTTGGCATGCAGGCTTGAATCGTGCTCGGTCCCAGTAGCAGGGACATAGAATTCCAAAGTTAAACTGTTGCGTATGCCGCCCCTACAGGAAGCACTCACTCAGTTCCTGAAAGGAGGCGGGAGCGAACCCGGAAGCGATGACGAGAACGGGAAGAAAAGGGACCAATCACGGTACAGACAGCGCGAAGAAGCCGGAGTAAGGAAGAACACGGAGGACGAGGCGACGCGAGACGGAAACGAGGAAAACGAAGAAGACGACGGCAACGAAGAAAACCAAGACGAAGAGAACGAAGAAGACGAGAGGTGGTGTGAGGAGTGGTGGATACCTCAGGAGGAGGCTGGAGAGCGGCCGCAACTCGGGAGAAGAGTTGCGGCGGAGCCGGTGAGTGGAACGGGGACGGGACCGGGACCGGGGAAGGTAGACGAGGTGGGCGAATAAGGGGGGGGGGGTGGAACAGAGGTTGAAGGGAGAACGTGGGCACGCCTGAACCACCTACTTCTAGTGCACTGACCCCACCCGTTGTACGTAGTGGCACAACGCTAAACCCTACGACCCTGTAATTGCTGAACTCTGAACTCCCATCCCTTCCGTATATTTAGAAAGCAAAGGACTTTGCACGCACAAATTGCACTTCCCCACCCGAAAGGCACATCCAATCACTCCTGGGTTTAGGTGAAGGATCTATCCTGACAAGATCGATATATACTAGACAAACTGACGGCTCCCTTTTCTTTTTTTTGCTCATGAGCCTCCGGGGGAACACCGCACCTAAAGAAGAGGAAGAGGAACCATACCAAGGGAAACTTACCGACCGCGACGGCAAGACAGAGCACGAAGAAAAGCCTGGGGACACAGAACGTTTCTCCCTATCCCCAACCCCGTTAAGTGCGGCTTTAAATAAAACTCGGCATTATCCTCCTATATACAGCCTCCGCGTCTGTTTATCCGACCTGCCCTCCCACAGGGTTTCCTTCTATATAGTCCGTTAGCACTGAATTAACGTACTTCTCGAGGACCTTTGAGACCCCTACTTCTGATCAGTAAACCCCCTGCAGTCCTCTTTTGTGTGGAGGTGTAAATATCTACTCCTTCAAAGGAAGATATTATACTATACTTATTCTTAAATTATTTCGTTATCTCCCTACTTGAGAAAATGTCTTTTTGCATTTGTTTAGCTTTACCATTGATTTGTCAAGAAAGGCAAAATGTATTGAGCCCTGTCTTTTGTGATACAATTGGAATTCTTTTATTCGTGGATTTAACTATATCGTCCTTGGTAAGACTATGAAAAAATTACTGAAGCACCAGCTGGGTCTTTTGCCAAAATCTGGCATAATATCTAAAGAAGCTGTACTTTCTTTCCTGTTGAAAATCATCTAATTGTCTCCAAATATTTACTTTTTGAAATGGCTTATTTCCGTCCTAGTTCAGTTGTGCAGATACATTTCAGACTACTTTCCACTCAATTATCCTATTCGGAATTCATATGTGGATGAAAAGGTTTAATACGTTTTTGCTGTACCCTAGTTATTGCTTAAGACTTTTGTCTGGGACTGGAAAAGTAATGCAGGACCTATTTTTCTGGCTCAATACTCAAAAGACATCTAACTGTTCATAAGAGGATGCTTTTCAAAAGACGTTGAGGCCCTATTTTGGAAGAAGAAAACCTCTCCCATCATTCGTCTACAATGTTGAGTTCTTTTTGACATTGTTTATTCACAAATATCGCTGAGACAATTGAAGCAGCCGGAACATCACCCGTCGGCTGCGCTGTCTCCCACACTAGTGACAATCATGAAGCATTTTTATGATTTCTCATACATGTAGAATTTAAAACTGGGGTTTCCAATTTAGATCCACTAGGGCTGCATCTGAGCCCAGAGATTCATGGTAACTGCAGATATTGTACGAGATCCATTCTTACTGCCAGTATCCTGAGAGACTAACATGGATCCAGACCTACTTTATCGACTCAGAACACCTTTCTTTTTTAAGTGATTCACAGAAAATAGTTTGCTGTAAGACACTTGATAAAAGGGTCTCTTCCGTATCTTCTGTTCTGGTTCTATGCTCCATATTGTAGGCCATCATCCAAATGCCTCCAATGTGGTGTGGACTAGATTGTGGTGTGGCACTAAAATGCCCCTGTGGTGTTCAAAGGTATGCAGTTTGTGCCAGGCCTACCATATTTCTTCTGATGAGTCTACCTGCCTCCATTGTTTGCACCATTTTCTTTTCTGTGGCACATGTGCACAAACATTTTTTGTCATTTACATGACCTTAATGGTCTCATGTTACAGGTCATTCTTCTTTCACAAATAGTATTGAATGTTTTTCTTGCCAATAACTGTTAATCCTCCGAACTCAATCCTCTGTTTTCAGCTAGTTGGGTTCTGCCAAGTCACTTAGGCAGAGGGTGGAAAATGGTCAAATAGATAATTACAAAGAATCCTGTTTTAATGATGGGTAACATACACCATGGAAATTCCAGTTGACCAGTTGCAAATGTTTTCAGTTGGATCCGGTTGAAACCACTTGTAACTGGTCAAGTGTTATTTCTTAAGTAAATGATAGAATGCACACTGAACTTTATTCAAAGGTGAAAAATTTTGAGTGCTCAAATGCAAGGTTTTGGCATGCAGGCTTGAATCGTGCTCGGTCCCAGTAGCAGGGACATAGAATTCCAAAGTTAAACTGTTGCGACGTCTCGCCCAGCATCAAGCTGCACAGCCTCAAAGATACAAGTCTATAGAATACAAGGACAAGAATCCAAGTAATCAATTGTAATTCATGTTTATTTTAGAAGTTCATAATGGAGGCAGTGTGATTAGCAACTTTAAAAGCTTTAGAAATACCCATCCGGGCTTTTTTCAACAGCACTTCAGAATACATGTACAAACCTGAGTAACTGTGCAAATGTTCACAGTAGATCTTAAAATGGATGGGTTTCAGCTGTGGTGTACGCAATAGGTTTAACAATCACAAGTTCGTTTGGTGCAGAATTCTTGTGGCGTTTGGATGAAGCGGTCACGTTGCCGGTAACAGCGTTAACCCCTTCGATGCTCATGACTTACCTCCTCCTCACTTGGACGCCTGGAAACAAATGGTTTCCAGGTGTCCAGCGCTTCCTGATGACGTTGGCGCAGAGCACCCGCCGACGTCATCAGGAAGCGCTGGACGCCTGGAAACCATTTATTTCCAGGCGTCCAAGCGAGGAGGAGGTAAGTTTTGGGCTCCGGTGGGGCAATTCACGATGCATTGAGGCATCGGGGGAGAGGAAAGAGTGTTTCCTCTCCCCTGATGTCTCAATTCAGGGCATTCCTGCTGCACGATCGCGCACAGCGTTGCGATCGTGCTGCAGGAATGCCCCCACTAGACACCAGGGATGTCTTATTTGAGAAAAGGAAGCGGCCCCTTGGGCAAGGGTCGCTTCCTATGTGGGCAGAATAATTGTAAGACTTTTCTGCCCCTCCCCCCTCTCCCCCGGGGACTGATCGGCTATTTTTTTGGGGGGGGCGATTCTGGCCCGGGGTGGGGGGGCAGAAAAGCCCACTAGAGCCAGGGAATTTGTTTTAATTAGTATTAGCGGTAGGAAGGTCTGGCAGTGAGGATGACCATACAAATAAAGATGTGTTACCCATCTTTAATCTTTCCTCAGTTAATCTTAATCTGGAGGGACGTGCTGTTCTCAGCCGTGGCCTCTCATTTGTCCCAAGTACTCGTCCTAACATATTCAAGTTGCATGAGGATTTATTCTCCTTTTTTAGGAAAGTGAGATTGAAAAAATTCTTCCTTGATCGACCTATGGAACAAGATGAAGATAATCAGTCTAAATGTAAACCTCCGTCCCAGTTTACACCAACTTTGGATATGGTGGGACCAGAGGTCCATATTTTTTAGCAGAATGTGATTAAAGAGATAGCCCGATTTATCAAACATCCCCCCACCACGCGCAGCAATCTATCACATGTAGAAAACATGGCTTTGAATAACATCAAACATAACAAAGATCTGATTATAAAGCCTTGTGATAAGGGTGGCAGGATAGTTATGAATAAATCGGATTTTAATGATAACATTTCCAACATGCTCGCTAGCCCTCAACACTATAAAAAATCACATTCTAGAGAGTTATCAAAATTGAAAACAACTATTCAAGAAATGACTGGTAGAGCATTAGATCTAGGCTATATTTGTCAGGAGGAATACAACTTCCTCAATAAGGCCCGTCCTAAAATCCCAGCCCTATATGGGTTACCAAAGACCAACAAAAAGGAACTGGATCCTCCAATGCGCCCCATCATTTCGACCATTGGCTCAAGTACTGAGCCGCTCTCAAAATATGTTGACTCTTATCTATGTCCTCTGACACAGAACTATGCCTTCTTCACTCGGGATACAGGCGATATCAACAAAATTGAGGGTATGCCATACAATTCTAAAGCAGAGATATTGGTAACGCTTGACATTGAGACATTATACCCAAACCTTCCTCAATGTCAAGCGTTACAAGCAGTGGCATCACTCATACAGAGGTCTCCAGGAGATCGACCCGATGGTGTTATACTTGAATGCCTTGAGATAGTCTTGAGGAACAACTTTTTTGACTTTAACCGATCCATATACCAACAAATAAACTGCACCAGTATGGGAGCTTTGTGTGCTTCTAGCATTGCGAACACCTACATGGGGGAATGGGAGATCAGAAATGTCTTCAATGAGGCGGCTCCATTTTTTGACAATGTAGGGACGTGGAGGCGCTTCATTGATGACATTTTCTTTATTTGGAAAGGAGACAGTGCTACATTGCATGAATATATACAGCGGCTCAATGCAAGTGACAGCAATTTGAATTTCACCGCTAAAAGTAGTTCTACCAATGTGGAGATTTTAGACATCATTATTACTGAGTCAAATAACATTCTTGAAGTCAGTTTGTTCAGGAAACCTATGGCAAAAAATACGATATTGCAGTATCATAGTTTTCACCCGGCATGTCAGCAGGACTCGATCCCTTTTGGAGAGTTCTTGTGGGTAAGGCGTAATTGTACCAATATCTTTGATTTTCATAAACATGGAGATGCTCTAAAAACACGACTAATAGCTAGGGGGTATCCTCGTAGACTAGTTAGACATGCCTATAAAAGGGCTAAGTATTACAATCATGATGCCCTTTTAGAGGGAACACATCGCACTGCTCAAAATCAAGTGGTATGTGTTGTTAATCATTCTCCACTCAACTTTAAAATCAAAAATATTATCCCCAAAAATGTGAAAATTTTGAATATTAATGAAAATGAGACCCAGTTAGAACCACCTTTGGTAGCCTATGAGAGGAACCGTAATCTGCCTGATATTTTGGTACATACTAGGCCTTTTTCAAACAGTAATTCATGACAGACTACCATCACTGGCCTACCAGTCATCTTAGGCAACCACAAATGTGGGTCTTGCCATGCCTACGACACCACTATTGTCACTGAATCTCTTTTGTATCAGGGACACAGTATAAAACTAAGAGATCTCATAAATTGTAGGAGTCAAAACATCATATATATGTTGTTATGTCCGTGTAAGCTGGCATACATTGGGGAGACATCGTGTGAGTTCCGTACAAGATATAGCGAACACAAATCAGCTATTCGGACAAGTAAGATTACATCTCCGCTTGTCCAACATTGTTTGAACAATCATCATTCAGAGAAGGACATCATGTGGTGTATTTTGGAAAAGATTAGAAGCCAAGCAGGCACACCTATTGACATCACTCATAAAAGAAGAGAAACCTTTTGGATTTTTACCTTGGATAGTATTAAACATGGACTTAATGAGGATAGTCAGTGGAATGTCCTTAGACCTTGGTAGAACTTATCCATGAGGGCTGTATGGAAGGTGTATTTGCAGGGATTTTCATTGGCCTTTCTTGTATCATATGATCTACAAGAGATTTTTTAAAACATATTTTGTCAAATCGCATATATTGCGCAGGGTTCTGCACTCCAGAGTCCTCTGCCAAAGCAAACCAAATATAACCATGACAGCAATCGACTTTTGGCAGGCTGGGCAAAACGATACATAAGAACATTAAAGGGTAATGAATCCCTCCCCAACTACCCCCCCCCCCCCCCACCACTCCCCTTAAGATCGCACTAAGGCTACACAGTCTCGTCCACAGCATCAAAAAGAAATCAGATAGTCTTAATCCAGGTACGCACACCCTTCCCTCTCCCCCCCCCTCCATCTATACTGGCCCAAGAACTTAATCCGACAATGAAGGCTCCACCATCGTCGGAGGCTCCAGCCATCGGCCCCGGTACTCCGCCCACCGTTTCCATATCTTAGTGTTTGCGTGGGTACCCCATGGCCACAAAGATAGGTTGCTCCAGCCCCATGCAAAAGTCCAAATCAATTTTCCAAACGGCCACCGAGGGGACGCGCGTCGCCTTCCACGCCTTAGCAATGTCTCGCTTTGCCAGTGTAAGGCCTAAGAGCAGGAGATGTCGCTTATAGGCGTTGCCACCCACCCCCTCCATGACATGGTGCAGAGCCAGCTGCGGCGTACATGCAAGCTCCCAGCCCAGGAACTTGGAGAGACATGCGAATACCCCCCTCCAGAAGCGATCTAATGAGGTGCACTGCCAGACCGTGTGTATAAACGTACCCTCATCCCGACCTCAGCGAAGACATTCGGGGGAAGCAATCAACCCCGCCTGCCACAGCCGTGTCCTAGTAAAGTAGACCCTATGGAGGTATTTGAATTGGACTAGACGGAGCCGTATCGCTATAGCTGCTCCCCACGGTGTTGCTAGGGCTTCCGTCCAATCCTCCTCCTCCAGCCCGCCCACATCCGCCTCCCAGTCCCCTCAGAGTTTCTGAAGTGTAGGGGAGCAATGCGTAACTAGTGACTGATAGATCTGAGAGATCTTCCTTTCCTGTAGATCCCCCATAAAAACTTTGGCTTCAATGGGACAAAATTCGGGTATGGACTTTAGTCCCTGCAGCCTGGGGGACAATGCGTGGCGTAGCTGCAGATATCGATAGAATTGCGTCTGCAGCATATGAAACTCCCTCTGGAGATCCCGGAAGGATTTTAGGGTCGTGCCCCTCAGAACGTTCCTCAGGGTGGAGATGCCAATAGCGTCCCATCCCCGAAATCCCAGAATGGCCGCCAAATGGGGCAGACGTCCATTGTTCCACAATGGGATCCCCCGAGTCAGGACATTCCACCGGCCCATACGCCGCACCGCCTGTCTCCAAACCATAAACACCACCCCGTGGCCGATGGCAGCGCACTCCGCAGCTTCGCCGAGTACAAAAGAGTATGTAAGGTGTGGTGTCCCATAAGGTAGCGTTCCAGCGCACACGCCGGGTCTCCGCTATCACCGTAACCACCACTCATTAAGGACTAGTAGATGTGATGCCTGATAGTACGAGAGGAGATCCGGGGATGCCAGGCCTCCACAATAAGTGGATAAAAAACATGTACGTATAGCCACGCGCACCTTTCCCCCCCCCCCCCATAGAAACTGCCCAAGCATAGAATTCACCAGCCGGAACCATCTAGGCGGGATCGGGTGATTCTGCAGCTGGTAAAGAAGTCGAGGGAGTGCTACCATTTTGAAGATAGCCGATCTGCCAAACAGTGTCAGGGGCATGCGGGACCAGGCCTTAAGGTCTGCGCGAACCCATTCCCACACAGGTGTTAGATTGCGCTCCCAGGCAATGGCCGGTACGTCCGAAAGGACCACCCATAAGCCCACCTCCATCCGATCTCCCAGCGCCCACAACGTAGATTTGCGGGGATTCATGTACAGACCTGACATTTCCCCAAAGACTTGCATAATACGCAGAAGTAGGGCCCCGTTTTGTCAACCGCCGTTAGAAAGAAGAGAACGTCATCTGCATACAATGCAATTCTATCGGACAGACCCGTGGCCCACTCGAATCCCTGTACCTGAGCGTCCATGCACACCCAGGCCGCCAAAGGCTCCATGGCCAGGGCGAATAGGTATGGAGACAGGGGACATCTCTGCCGCGTGCCCTTTTTAATTGAAAAGGTGGAGGTGGTGGCGCCCGCGACCCGCACCGTCAGATCAGTTTAAAGGAGTTTCACATAGGAAAGAAAGCGTGGGCCCAAATTGAGTCTATGGAGCAATGCGAACAGATAGACCCAAAACAGGGAGTCGAATGCCCTGTCCATAATCTACAAGAGATTTGAGCTATTCTATTTGTTGTACCTCTTGGTAAACTATCTTTATTCCTCATTGTAGGGATATATAGAATCAGTCACTGTGAGAAATAAGGTACTCAAAATATAGCGGTTTGCTATCAGTTTGAAAATCACTGCATCATACTGCTGCTTATTAATATTTATAACATCTGTCCTTTCAGGCATTACTCACATTACTTATTTTATGATAATGCTCCCCATAACTGGGTAACAATCCGTGTTTGCCTGTATACCATGAGTGCATGCTACTGTGATCTTATTTTTGAACCCTCAATAACTACCACTTCGTGATGGTGTTATTTGTAAAGGCCTCGCTTAGCTAGTATATTGATCCTGTTTTTAGTAGATATAGTAACCATAACATTCTGGTGAGAAATGACGGCAGCTATCAACACGCTATAACATCATCAGTCTATACCGACAATATTTTTTTTGAGTCATTATGTACATGAATCAGGTATAGAAGGCTCAACTGACAATTGTGCATTAGTGCCTTCTCAGTTGTTGATGGTATGCACGCTAAGCTGATTTTATTTTTGACCCCTTTGGTAATTACCATTTCACAAGGTCGCTATTTGCAAGGGATTGTTGTGTGATAAAGCGGCTGGCATGTGTAGGTGTACGATTGCAGCAGTAGCTAGTGTGTAAGGTCATCAGCTAACGATATTTCCTTTTTAAGTCACTATGTGTATCACCCAACTAAAGATGGCACGATCGAGTATTGGGTGTTAGTCCTTCCTTCGTTTTTATTGGTATATCACGTGAGCACGATCACTTTACACATATTTTGGGTTCTCTAAACCGCTGTTAATTGTCGTGATTTTGGATGTCTACGATTAAGGTAGCAAACAGTGTACAATATGGTTGTTACTTAATATTGACAATATCTCCCTTTTAAGTCACTATGTGGATTATCCAACCAAAGATGACGCGAGCAAGTTTTGGGTGTTAGTCCGTCCATAGTTTTTATTGGCACATCATGTGAGCACGATTAGTTTGCGCGTGCTGTGAGATCTATGAACCGCTTATAACCGTCGGGATTTGGGATGTCAGTAACTCCTCTTGACATATTGTGTGCCCGTTCTCAGTTTCGAGACTCGTTAGGAGTCTGTGCTGTTGAAGGAATGTAAGACCCATGGCTATGCTTGATCCTTTTTTATGGGATGGCATTGGGCTCCTGTACACATTTTTTAGAGTCGTCACTAGAGCCAGGGATTTAAAATAAAATAAATTGGAAGCGACCCCTTGGGCAGGGGTAGCTTCCAGGGGACATATATTTTTTTATGTGTATTCTGCCAGATCTGCCCGTTTATTTGGCCTTTCTGCCCCCATTTGGGTAGTGACATAGCGTGTTATAATGTTAATTGTTTTATTTCTTGTAAATTGTAATGCTTTATTTCTCCCTTTTTGTTCCAGTTCAAGGCTTTTGCTCTTTAAACTGTTACTGGTTGCGGTTTTGTTACTGGTGGTTCTGCGGTTTGTGTAGTTGAATGTGTTTGGTAGGAGACCTTTTTTTTGTACAATGTAAATGTTTTCATTTCTCTGCATGAATGTGTTTTTTGCAAATGGTGTAATAATAGCAGTATGTTTGGCTTCTGTTTTTTGAGTGTCAAAAACATTTTGAATCTGTGCTCGATGTGTATTTTGTTGTCTTGTGAGTAATTGGTTTTGTTTTTTTCTTTCTAGTTGGATATCGTTTTTGCTGTCTCTCTGCAGAGTAGGTGCTGGTGAGTGTAGCTGTCTCTTGCAAGTGAATCATATAGTTTTTGAGTATATAGATCTTTGTGATAAAGGCACACATTTCTTTTACTTACTTATTTTGCACAGTGTTGGTTGTTGTGGACTTGTTTGTGCAGTCTCCTTTCTTAGTAAAGATAATGGCTAGCCGCAGGATTACTGCTCAGCAGGTTGTTGGCATGCTTTTTGAGTCTTCCTCTGACCATGGTTCAGAGACTGACTCTGCATCTGAGGCAGAGGAGGGAGGGGAAGATTCAGGCATAGAGTTTTCTCTCCACATGGAATCATCGGATGATGAAGCTACGCTCAGTGCGGATGAAGTACCTGTTTTAGAGGAGGACATTGATGTGCCGATAGTGCACCAAGAGGGATCTGGGTTGCAGCCTGGGGCTGCAAGGCTTCCATTTGGAAGTGATGACCTCTATGCTGCCCCAGGCATGGTACAGCCAGCGTTGCCAGACGTACTGGTGTTCCAGGATGTAGAGTGAATACAGAAAACTTTTTGCTAATACATTTTTTTCAGTTGTTTATGGACAATGTGTTTTTGGCAGAGATTGATGAGCAGACTACTTTGTATGCCAAACAGTTTTTGAGGGACAACAGTGTCAACCTTAAGCCCCATTCTAGAGCTACCCGGTGGAATACCACAAATCTGGAAGAGATGAAGAAGTACTTGGGTTTAACTTTTTTGATGGGCTTGCTAAGGAAGCCATCAATGTCTTCATATTGGTCTACTAGTCCCTTGCTGGCAACGGCTATATGACTTTTGCTAATTTTCAGCAGTCTGTAATAGTCAGCCTTGTTTTAGTGGAACAGGCAAGTGTTCCTAGAGATGGAGTGGTGGAGGATGTGGCGAGATTGAAAGATCGCCACTTTCCAGATCACATTCCTCCCACACCCTCAAAAGACTTTCCCAGTAGGAGATGTAGAGTATGTTGGCGAAGAGGTACGCGGAAGGAGACTCGTATGTACTGCCCCGAGTGTCCTAACCGTGGACTGTGTGCGCCTGCTTGTTTTAGAATGTACCACTCGCAAAATAATTTTTGGGAGTATCCTTGAGTGATAAAGTGAACTGCCTGGTCTCTATTGTTATACATTTTTTGTTCAGTTTCAAGGTTGGCATTTGTGCAATGTATTTAGTTTCAGATTTTGTCATAGTAGATTTGTATCTATTTGCAATTTGTGTTTTCTTTTTTGTATAAAAAAATCCTAAGTGTGATGGCAGTGTGTGTAGAATGGCACTTGGCTGGTGGTGTGTGTGGACTGGCGCTTGGCTGGTGGTGTGCGTGGACTGGCGCTTGGCTGGTGGTGTGCGTGGACTGGCGCTTGGCTGGCGGTGTGAGTGGACTGGCGCTTGGCTGTCGGTGTGGGTGGACTTGCGCTTGGCTGGCGGTGTGAGTGGACTGGCGCTTGGCTGGCGGGGAGGGTGGAGTGGCGCTTGGCTGGCAGTGTGTGAGTAGTGACTGGCTAGCAGTGTGTGTAGTGACCAGCAGCAAAACGCCACTCCACGCAATCCGTGAGCTGGTGTGGTTGCTGTGTCAGGAACGTGGGCGTGTGAAAGTGATGGGCCCTTGAATGGCGCTGTCTGCTGGTGTGATTGTTGCAATGTGCTGGGCCCGCGGCTGGCGGTGTGAATGGTTTTGTATGTGTCACACGTATGAAAGGTGTATGAATCGCCTGTAAAGAGGTTGGTGCCTTGTCGTGCCTTTACAGCTCACAAGCTGTGAGTCAATGGCTCAGTTTCTCGTCCTTTCAATTATTAACAGTGCATTTCATTTTTGTAAAATCTCTGGTTAATACAACTGTATATACTGAACCATCACTCACCCTCGTGACAAATCCAACCAGTATGTATGTGTGCTTGATGAATAGGTGGTTGTGCAGAAATATTTGTCTTTTCTGTTTTTGTCAAGCAGGGTGTACCTTGTCCCTTTTTGTGAATGTTGTAATGTGTTGGTTTTGTGCCATGTGGTGTGAATGGTCTTGTGTGTATCATGTATGAAAGGTGTGTGAATGGCCTGTAAAGCGGCTGGTGCCTTGTCGTGGCTTTACATCTCACGAGCTGCGAGTCAATGGTTCAGTTTTTTGTCCTTTCAATTATTGACACGCATTTCATTTTTGTGAAATCTCTTGTTAATAAAATTTTATATACTTAACCATCACTCGCCCTCCTGCTAAATCCAAACAGTATATGTGTGTGCTATAGGAATAGATGGCTGTGCAGTAAACTTAGTCTTTTTTGTCTCTCTGCCAAGGTGTACATTTCATATAAAAATAACCTACCAACTGTAAATTTTGTCGTACACTAAACACCCATGGGAGTACATGGTGATGTCTCTCTTGCGGATCCCAACAAGTTATCTTACCCACAATGTCCTGCAAACCTCAAAATGTGTCACATTTTCCTTGCATTATTGTGCTAAAATTTTCACGCTGCAGAAAGTAACAACAAATTTCCAACCCCCCAGCATTTCTCTAAGTATCCCAAAAGAAATGGTACATCACTTTTATGGGTGGGCCAAGTACCCGCGGCAGGGAAGGGCCCAAAACCTATTGAGGAGACATCAAAATGACCTATCACAAACCAAGCTGGTTTTGCAAGGCGAGGTCCCATGGATTTTTGGCCAGGGGCTCGGCGGCCATCTAGGGAAACCTACCAAACCCACACATTTCTGGAAACTAGACACCCTGGGGAGGCCAGAGAGGTATGGCTTGCGTGGGTCCCCCAACATTCTCCTACCCAGAATCCCCTGCAAACCTCAAATTTCGCTGAAAAAACACTTTTTCTCAAATTTCTCTGTGGGAAAGTTCTGGAATCTGCGTGGATCCACAAATTTCCTCCCATCCAGCGTTCCCCCAGGTCTCCAGATAAAAATGGTACCTCACTCACTTACGTGGGTGGGTCAAGGACCCGTGACAGGCAAGGGCCGAAAACCTATTGAGGCGACATAAAAATTACCGATCACAAAACCAACCTGGTTTTGCAAGGGGGGTCCCAAGGGAAACCTACCAAACCCACACATTTATGGAAACTAGACACCCGGGGGAGTCTAGCGAGGTATGGCTTGCGTGGGTCCCACAACATTCTCCTAGCCAGAATCCCCTGCAAACCTCAAATTTCGCTGAAAAAAAATCACCTTTTTCTCAAATTTCTGTGTGGGAAAGTTCTGGAATCTATGTGGATCCACAAATTTCCTCCCATCCAGCGTTTCCCCAGGTCTCCCGATAAAAATGGTACCTCACTTGTGTGGGTAGGTGTAGTGGCTGCAACAGGAAATGGCCCACATCGTACTGTGGAGACTTCAAAACTTTTTCTAAGATGGCCGCCGAGCCTCGGGCCAAAAACTCATGGGACCCCCCCCTTGCAAAACCAGGTTGGTTTGTGATAGGTAATTTTGATGTCGCCCCAATAGGTTTTGGGCCCTTGCCTGTCGCGGGTCCTTGACCAACCCACGCGAGTCAGGTACCATTTTTATCGGGAGACCTGGGGAACGCGGGGTGGGTGGAAATTTGTGGATCCACGCAGATTCCAGAACTTTCCACCACAGAAATGTGAGGAAAATGTGTTTTTTTGACAATTGTTTGGGTTTGCAAGGGATTCTGGGTAACAGAACCTGGTGAGAGGGGTAACAGAACCTGGTGAGAGCCAGTCAAGTCACCCCATCCTGGATTCCCCTGGATGTCTAGTTTTCAAAATTGTATAGGTTTCCCTAGGTGCCGGCAGAGCTAGGGTTAAAAAACTACAGCTAGGCACTTTGCCAAAAAAGGGCCATTTTTAACTGTGAGATTTTGGTGTGTCCACGTTGCGTTTTGCGCCGTTTCCTGTCGCTGGCACTAGGCCTACCCACACAAGTGAGGTACCATTTTTCTCAAAAGACTTTGGGGAACGCGGGGTGTGTGGATCCACGCAGATTCCAGAACTTTCCACCACAGAAATGTGAGGAAAATGTGTTGTTTTGACAATTTGTTCGGTTTGCAAGGGATTCTGGGTAACAGAACCTGGTGAGAGCCAGTCAAGTCACCCCATCCTGGATTCCCCTGGGTGTCTAGTTTTCAAAAATGATAGGTATGCTAGGTTTCCCAAGGTGCCGGCAGAGCTAGGGTTAAAAAACTACAGCTAGACACTTTGCAAAAAAAGGGTCATTTTTCATTGTGAAAATGTGGGGTGTTCACGTTGCGTTTTGAGCCGTTTCCTGTCGTGGACACTATGCCTACCCACACAGGTGAGGTACTATTTTTATCGGGAGACTTAGGGTAATTCAGATTTGTAAAGCAACTGTTATTACCTATTGACTTTCGATGCATTTCTGCCTTCCAAATGAAAGACATTGTGTAAAAAAGAAGTCATTTTGAAAAATTACCGATAATTCTCATGCTAGTATGAGTATTCCCAATTTCGGAAATGTGCATATATCTACTGTTTCTAAACTCTATATTTTGTTCCCATTTCAGAAATACATAGGCTTCTTTCATACCGATTTTTCCATGTATACATTTTCCCAGAATAATTGGTATATACCCGTTACATAATAAACAAGCATTTACAATGCAATGGTCTCGGCAATATTATAGGTAGAGCTATTGGTATTGCTCATTATTTTTTTATCATTTTTGTATCCCTAAATAAATGGCATTGTCATTTCTATTGGCATTAGCTTTTTTTTGCATATGTGATACCTATTGCATTAGCAGAGAGAGAGTGAGGTAGTGAGATAGAGAGAGAGAGTGAGGTATTGAAATAGAGAGTGAGGTAGTGAGAGAGAGTGAGTGAGATAGAGAGTGAGGTAGTGAGATAGAGAGTGAGGTAGATAGAGAGTGAGGTAGTGAGATAGAGAGAGTGAGGTAGTGAAAGAGTGAGGTAGTGAGGGAGAGGGATGTTGTGAGGTAACAACAAACAACAAAATCAGAGTAAAGCTAAAGGCATCACACCTGCCATGGGTATTTTGACTACTATCTATGATTGATGCAAGAGTCCAGAAATCCTGTATGGTCATATGTGGCAGAACATATAAGATGGACGCCAACATTTTATTGGAGAAACTTGCAATACTACTTTTTCGTTTCTGCGCAAAACGTGCCAACAGGAACAAATACATGATGAAAAGAGCGAAGGGTGCCTTTCTCTGGCCATAGCTGCCGGATTGCTCCCATGCAGGGACACATATAACCGGCCATGTTTTTAAATCAACAGGACTTTGAAAGCATATCCGTGCTTACAATAAAAAAAACAAGCATTACAAGTCTTAGCAGTACTGCTGGCTCTAAAGTCAGAATTCGCTAAAGGCGATGTGTGACATTTAGCCTTGCTGTCTGGGGCCTGCGTGAAACTTCTGGAATAGGAGAAAAAAAATATTACTATGTTAGCACAGCAGAAATATTAAGTTTGTACCATGATTGCCCATATACTGTTTTCTTCGTTTCATATTACTCAAGCACCAGAAACGCTGCATAAGTGTTTGCACCAGTGCAAAGTGTTTTTGTAATCGAACCCTAGTATTGTACATTTAACGGCCATTGTTACCAGGGGCCAAATTAGGGACCTGACACTGCTGGTCTGTTTTGCGTGTGTACCTGGCAAAGTCCGTGACGGTGCGTCAGATTGTTTGCGGTAATATGCGTCTTCCAGAAGCACACTCAAGTTGTCTGCCTTGAGGGCAGTGACGCAATACCATGAGGAGGGGTGACTTCATACTATAGCGGCAGATCCAAAGTGAAGTGTGTGACAGCAGCGGCAGGCAAGGAATTCATTTCAGGGATCACAGAGACCCCCACACACGCCCACACTTCCGCCGCCCTCTAAAATGCACCTCCTGGGTGAAGGGCAACGCCAGAGGTGTGCATACAGCGCACTAGCTGCCAAACAATGCTTGCACTCCCACAATGTTGGTTTATACATGCACGTGTGTTAGTAAAACTGCAAAGGAGCAAAGGAATCCCCCCACCTGTAGGGGAGTTTCCTCACTCGCATGAGGATATGACCTCCGCAAATGAGGAAAGAACCCTTTGAAATTGTGCTGCTCAAAATGTGCATCATCGCTGGCTACTTCCCAATCTGCCATACGAAAATGGCCGGGGGGGTTGGGGGTTCTGGTTCAAACGCTTCCGCGACACTGTAAGGCGACTCTGGGCGTGTTATTGCAACTCATTCAGTAGGACCTGAAATGAAGGCTTGCAAAGTATACATACACACTGTGAAAAGAGAGTCCAGGACCAGCAATAAATATGGCTTTTGGTGCCATGTGGTCACTCTACTGTGTGCAGAGGTCAAAGTGGACAGGATCTGTGGGGCAGGACTTGCCCATATTTATTTTTTTCCTTTAACAAAAAGAAGCTCCCCTTCTTTTTAGGTCTCGGCTCGAAGGCTGCGCTTGCGCAGTCTCGATCCGAGATTTAATGACTTGGAGAAGAGGGGCTTGAACCCGCCCCTCTTCTCCCCTGTTCTCCATTGGCTGGCCTCTTCAATGCTTGCCAGCCATTGGAGAAGAGGTCCCGTCACTCCGATCAGGCCCCGTCCTTTTCGGATCGGGGGGCGTGTTTTTTGCAGAAAGTCTAATTATCTCCTCCAGCCAATGGCAAGAGGAGACAACAGCAAAACACGCCCCCGAATCCGAAAACGCCGCTGCGTTTCTCCGAGGCATTTCTGCTTCGCCTCGGAGAAAGGCGGTGGTGTCTTCTGGTGCCCTCGGCTTGTTATCCATTCATATTGTCATCAGCCCCTCATGGAGTCCTCCTCTCTCTCTCAATCCTAAAGAGTGAGCCCCCCAACAGCCCATACACACCTTAATAAAAGTTGTTAACCTTTAAAGAAGGCTGGTACTCACCCATTGCCCGGCTTCTATGTCTGTATTTCACCCATCACTTTCTCCTTCACTCTTCAGGGTTTCCCTCCGCTGACTGTCTTCCTTCTCCGTTTCTGTTTTCACCACTCTGACATCCATTTCCTCTCCTCCCTGACACTTTCATGCTCCATCACACTATAGTTTTCTCATCTTTCTACCTCCGTTTTCCTTTTTGCATCTCCCTTTCCACCCTATTTACTTCCATTTAACATTATCGCTCCTTTCTCCTGTTTTTCTGTCACTGTATATAACCTCCGCACTTTCACCCTCACGCCTTTTCCGTTCTCTGTGTCCCCCCTGCCGTGAGAGGTGCTTTTACAGATTCCTGCGCATTCCTGCCTTTTAATGGGCCGCGGGGAACACGGAATCGTCGACCGTGTACAGAATGGGTTAAATATGTGCAGGGAGATCCCAGAGTCAGGGCTGCCTGTAGCGAGGGTGAAACAGGCCCCGAGGGCACCAGTGCTGGACGGGGCCGGGCTGGTAACCCAAACCGGCCCTGGCAAAGTTCTCGGCCAGCCCCGGAGGGAGGGAGGGGGGGGGGGGGATGATTGGGGTGCGGCCGAACTCTGTAGTATCGCTGCCAAGAGGCCCCGTCTCTTGAGAGGCACTTTCACTCTGTCTTTGCTACAGCCAGCAGCACTTTGCATGCTGCGGTGCTCATAACTGTTTTCTTTAAAAAAAAAAAAAAATTAAAAAAACGCGCACACATTTCCCACAATGCAATGTTCAGTTGGCTAAAAAGTGTAGATTGGACGAAACATGACATGGGGGATGGGCTTAGTAGCCGTGGGACATGTGAAATCTCAGCAGAGAGGCCAAGATTCTGAATGGGAGTAGAGTGACCAATTCTCTGGCCTGCCCAGGAAGGGCGTGTGCGTGCTGGCAGGCTGCTGGGGCTGAATGTAACACTTCTCAGGAGAAAGTCCATACCCGAGTCCCTCAATCATACTTTTCAGCTGAGAGTATAGTGCATATGTGACACTGACTACAAGTCACAAATTGCAATTATTGCAGGGCAGACTCAGCCTTTCATCCGTCAAAGTGGGTAACATAGGTAACGCTGGGGTAATAACACTTCGGTTTAAAGATGTGAGTATATAAACGGCTGGTGTGACCACGGGTTGCAGCTGTCCCCTCACAGCTTCACTAGGCCTCTGCTTCTATATAGGCCACATGCAGCCCCCCCCGCCCCACACACACACACACACACACACATTGGGAGCTCACCCGCCTTAGCGCCCCTGACACCTTTTAATAAAGTGAAGGTAGAATGTGGCTTCCCATGATGCTCTGCGGCTCCGGGAGGAATTCTTTGCAGGCGCTCAGTGTAGCGCGAGGTGCAAGGACTCACTGAACGCCTCAAGTTTGTTTCCAAATGGAATCGCTAGCACGTGAGCTTTCGGCACATTGGAGGCGGGAATCCGCTCAGGTTGATATAGTTTTATTCGAGAGTGACTTCAGATTAAGTTAAAACGCCGTGACATGAAGGCCAGCCCAACCTCTCAACAACAAACAAAACAAGCATTTACAATGCAATAGGTCTCGTATTTGTGAGAGTTTAGGCTATTGGCATTGTAAGTGGCAATGCCTATTGTTTATCTGTTTTGCTAATTAAAACATAAAGAAAAGGCATTGTCATTTACAATACCAATAGCTCAAACTCTTGTAAAAGCAAGACCTATTCAAAGAACAGCTATCACTGTCCTGGGCTGCTTGGAAAGTTAAAGCGCGCATGGCGCTCTGCAGGCGGGCAACTAGAGCCAAATTTAGGGGGGGCTGAAAAAGATTTCGGGGGGGGGGGGACGGGGGGGGGGGCTAAGACTTCCAGCCATAGGCAGAGTGGCTGTAAGAAGGGGTGAAAACACAACAAAAGCCTCATTAACGAGTCTTTTAAAGACCTGTGAAGTACTCGGGTCCGGCTGCAATTAGAAGGACACCAGCCCGCGAGGCTGTCTCAGCCGGGCTGACACACATGACTGGGGGCGCTGAAGCCCGGTGAGCCCAATGGGTGTTGCGCGCCTGGCGCTCTGAATGTTTCAGGAAAGCATGTCGTGTTTGCAGTAGGAGAAACTCATTCAAGAAAATAGTGCTTACAGACTAAAACAAGCATTTACAATGCAATGGTCTCGACATTGGTAAAGTTAGAGCTATTGGCATTGCTCATGACATTATTTTTGTTTATGTTTTTGTTTTTAAAACATGTAGAGAAACGGCATTGTTGTTTACAATGTCAATAGCTTAATCACTGTGTGTGTAGGTGGCTCTGTGTGTGGGTGCAAATGCAATAGGTCTCGCATTTGAGAGTGATTAAGCTATTGACATTGTAAATAACAATGCCATTTCTTTAAATGTTTTAAAAACAAAAACATAAACAAAAATAATGTCATGAGCAATGCCAATAGCTCTAACTTTACCAATGCCGAGACCATTGCATTGTAAATGCTTGTTGTAAAGGACAACGATCCCGGGGGCAGTTAGCTTAAACAGCTGGAAGTGAAAAGGGGCGGTGGGGGGTGGGGGGGGGGGGGGGGGGAGTCTCCGGTGTTATGAAGGCGCGAGAGAGGTACGACCCTGAACAAGAAACAAGACTTCTTGCTAGGGTGCCTGCTGAAAGAAATGTAAATATGTGCGACTGATTGATCTGCAAATGTAAAGGCTGCTCGGGGGCCGGTGGTGGAGCCCTTTGAAGCTTGTTGGTTACAAAGCTTAATTCTTTTTCAGAGGTATGCTGAGGTTGTTACCAACGTGTGCTTTTAATGGACAGTTAAAAAAATGTTGGGACTAGGTGCAGTTTGTGTATTAATAAAATGTATATTTTAGAAGAGCTATTTTAATCGTGAAACTAAATCTTCTGCACACTTGTGGCAGCCAATCTCATACTGTGCAATGCTAGTTTAAAATAATGTAATCACAGGGCTTTCTGCCACAGGGTAGACCTCGTAGTACTAAAAATACACAAGTCATTGTTCCCCACCACACCAACCCGGATTCAGATCTCGTTACACCGACAGATCTCCGCAGTGATCGCATTAATCAATAGAGTCGTCGTCATAACGTCAAATAGCATATGTCCCCCTCACTAGTTTCCCTTGCGTTTATTTTTCATTTAAGGTGTGCGTTATGTTGTATGCCGTTACCTAAAGGTGATACACCAACATAATTAAGATTATTTAGTTCGCTTCAGCCAGGCCTTTCACTCTGTTCCCACGCCCTCTCCCCTTCTCCCCCCCCCCCCCTTCTCCCCCCCCCTCCCCACAATTAACCCAGGATCACAATTCCCGTACTTTTTTTCATGCACTTTGATCGCTGGTTGTGTGAAGCACTACTCACTTGCGTATCCGAAGGAGTATTTGGCCAAGTTATAAACTCTTATGTGTTTGCGCAGTCAATTATTTATTTATTTATTTATTTATTTTTTAAAACCTTTATTTCTTCAAGAGTCTGGACACAGCTATTCAGCCGACAACCCGGAGGTTCGGCAGCTTCGATAGGAGAATACAAAGAATCGTCCACAGTACATTGAAGGAGCAGTGAGAAGGTTCCATTTTTAATAATTACAAACACACAACAAACCCCAGCAAGGCAACAACACTGAATGCCCACGGTGGTAGCCCCTCAGGGGGAGCCGGACCCCAATCGTCTAACAGTCACAGTACTATAATAAGAGGAAAAAGGGGGAAAAGCAGAGGCCCAAGAAGTCAATTAACCATCACATCTGCATACTGAGCTGGAAAGGTCAAGAAGAAAGCTGTTCCTCGGGAGGATCCAGATCAGGGGCAAGACATATTCCCCCCCTGTATTGATTCCACCGCCCCCAGATGGCATGCCACTTCCGAGGGCGGCCTCTGGCGCAATAGACTGTCTTCTCCCTGAGCATACTTCAGTCCATATTTTCTTTCCACGCGGTTAACGTGGGGGGCCCCCCGGAACCCCACAAGCGCGCGATGTCCCTCTTAGCAACCATGTTACCCAGGGTCACCCACTGGGTCTGTGCCTCATCATGGTCAGTAGGCCCCCAGACATTCAGGAGACAACACCGCGCTTCCGGCTGCATAGCAATGCCCGTCACCTCCCCCATCACCGCATGGACTCGCCTCCAAAATTCCGTGATGACACCACATTCCCAGATGATATGTAGGAAAGTACCCACCATACCGCATCCCCTCCTACATAGGCCTTCCTCAGAGTATCCCATATGAACCAGTCGCGGCCCCGTCACATACACTCGATGCAGGATCTTGAGCTGCACCAGCCTCAGACGCGACGGGATCGCAACCTCCTTAGGAGAGGAAACAGCAGACTGCCAGTCCTCATCATCCAACTCGAGTCCGTCCCTAGTCCACTGGTCCCGCAGCCCCAGTAGCAAATCAGCCCGAACATTTATCAGTTTCTTGTAGATGAGCGAGATCGTGCTCTCCGGCATATGGCCATCAAGGATCCGGTCCTCCAAAGGAGAGGACTTAGGCACCTTCTCACCCTCCACGAGGACTGACCGCAGGGCATGACGCACCTGAACATATCGGAAAAACTCAGACGCCCCCAACTCGTACTCCTTCTGCAACTTTTCAAAGGACTTCACCCTACCCTTAATCAGCATATCTCCAACCCTGGAGATGCCGATCAAGTCCCATTTGTCAAACCCTTTCGTATGCCAAAGCCTACCCAACCTTTCAGATTCGAACAACGGGGCTGCTAGGGTGAGCCTATCCTTCCAGCCCAGAGAGTCAGTCGCCATCTTCCATACACGCACCGCCACCCCAGTGGGCCCCGTGAGGGATGAGTCGAGGGACCGCGAATACAACGCCCTAAGATAGTTTCCCCCGCGCAACAACCATCTGTCCATGGCATAACCAGGGCTGAGGGCCGGGCCATAGAAACCGTGGTTAATCGCGGACAACTGGGTGGCCCAGTAATAGCGTCGGATGTCTGGAAGCGCAATACCCCCGTCATACCATGGAAGCGTCAATTTAGCAATCGCTATCCGCGGCCGCCCATCCCACAACAACGTCCGTTGGAGGCTTTCGACCTCCCGAAAGTACTTGGCCGGCACCCAATCTAGAGTGTTTTGCAATGCGTAGAGGAACCGGGGAAGGGACATCATTTTGAACAAGGCAGCGCGCCCGACGAGGGAGAGCGGCAGCCTCCGCCAGCCCTCAACATCCCGCCGCAGGCGCGCCAGGGGGGGGAGCAGGTTTCTCTCATACCGCAGGGCGGGGTCCATGGAGATAAAGATCCCCAGGTACACGAAGCCCTGCTGAGCAATCTGGATCGAACAAGTTCGCGGGACCGGCGGAGCCTCACCACTCAGGACGTATAAATACGATTTACTCCAGTTGATGACGAGACCCGAATTCCTACCGAAGGACGTAAGAACGTCACAGACCACTATGAGTGAGTTCTTGGGCGAGGCAAGGTACAACAAGATGTCATCAGCATATAGCGAAATGCGGTCCTCGTGTTCGGGCGACCACCGAAGGCCACGTATATCCGGGTGCCAGCGTATCCACGCCGCCAGAGGTTCAAGAGCAAGAGCGAACAACAGAGGCGACAGGGGGCAGCCCTGCCGAGTCCCCCTCCCAAGCCGGAACGGAGTCGATGCCCGGCCATTTACCACCACACTCGCAAGGGGTCCCTCATACAGCAACCTCACCCAGCTCACAAAACCAGGGCCAAAGCCGAACTTGGCTAGCACAGCCCACAAATACTCCCATTCCACCGTATCGAAGGCCATCGTGGCATCAAGAGACGCCACAATAGCCGACTCTCGCAGCGTGCCAGCCCTGGCGATCACCCCATGAAGGCGCCGAAGGTTCAACACGGTGTTGCGATGCGGAATAAAACCGGATTGATCAGGATGAATCAAGTCTCCAAGTACCCTGACCAATCTGCCCGCCAGGATTTTAGCCAGGGCGCAGTCAATTATTGAACAGAACATACTTTTTTTCCAAAATGAAATGTTCGCAAAATGCAGCCTCGTTGTATAATAAGCGAATGCTTTAGTTATCAATGGATCTACTGGTGTCACGGGAAGTCCCTGCAGCTCCGTGCACAATACATTGCTCTGCACCGTGGTGCTAAAAAGAGCCCAGTCAATTAAAAAAAAAAAGCTTGGCGCCTTTTTGTCCTAGAGTAGATGACGTAAATACAGTGGCGTTGCTAGACACTTTACCGCATGTGTCGGTTGTCTCCCCACGGCAAACGCATGTAAGGGGGGAGGCCGCCCCCCCCAAACTCGTGACGCACCGGGCAGACGCCCCCACCCTTGCTACGCCGCTGCGTAAATAATACAGAACAGGAAACTTCCGCCCATACATGTTACAATTTCATACAAGTTCATTTAACGCATAACAAATAGGAAAATGTTTGTACGGTGCATAAATGTGCTGTAATTATAAAGGGCTATTTTCGTCTGGAACATACTCTAGTCGGATATACGTAGCTACGATTTAGCGTGCACTTTACGGACATGTTAGGAATGGGTTGGTCTACAAAATGGGACTTTTTTGAAAATTTCAGAATATTGTGAGATTACAGTAATCCACACTGCACACTTAGAAAAGGGCAGGGGTCCTTTGCAATCGATTCATTAGGCAGGGTATGTTTTAACAAAGCACCCCGCTGTTTCAGACGCTGAGGTCAAACTAAATAAACAAGCATTAAAAAGCTCACCACTGCCTTTCTCCGAGGCGAAGCAGAAATGCCTCGGAGAAAGGCAGCGGTGCTTTCGGATTCGGGGGCGTGTTCTCCTCTTGCCATTGGCTGGAGGAGATAATTAGAAAAGTAACGAAAAAACACGCCCCCGAATCCGAAAAGGACGGGGCCTGTTCGGAGTGACAAAGCCTCTTCTCCAATGGCTGGCCAGCATTCAAGAGGCCAGCCAATGGAGAAGAGGGGCGGGTTCAAGCCCCTCTTCTCCAAAACATTAAATCTCCGACTTCCGGTTCTGCCTTCGGCAGACCGGACGGTCCTCGACCTAAAAACCACTGCAAGTCGCTGCTCAGTTTTTGGCTCTGGGTTCGTCGGGTTCTTGATGAACCTACAAGTCCAATATATCCCCACAACCAGTAAGGTCCAGCAGATGTAACGGTATATTGCTTTCAAAGAGCTGCCATAATTAGAAGTTAAAGGTGAAAACGTTGACACAAAAGGCTGTATTTTCAACAAATTTTCTATTTTTCCTATATTTAACTATTAGTTTCTATAAAGAAACCTTGAAGGATCTACACAAATGACCCCTTGCTGAATTCAGAATTTTGTCTACTTTTCTAAAATATATAGCTTTCCAGGATCCATTATTGCTTTCATACCCATTTCAACCATTAACTGGAAGGAGGTTGAAAGCACAAAAAATAGCAAAAATAGATTATGTCCCAGAAAAATGCCAAACCTGTGTAAAATTTAGGTTTTCTGACAAAATTCTGTCATTCCCTAAAAGCTGGGAAAATGGTGATTTCAGCCCCACAACCTCTTTTTTGATATCATTTGCAGGGAAAAACCCAGACGCTTTCATTTGCAGCCCTTTTTTCCCATTTTTCCCCAAAAAAACCAACATTTAGATGTATTTTGGCTAATTTCTGGGTCCCCTCCAGGAAATCCACAAACCCTGGGTACCTTTGGAATCCCCATGATGTTGGAAGAAAAGGACGCAAATTTGGCGTGGATACCTTATGTGGTCAAAAAGTTACAGGGGCCTAAGCGAACTACCCCAAATAGCCAAAAAAGGCTTAGCACAGGGGGGGGGGGGGAAAGGCCTAGCAGCGAAGGGGTTAAGACACAGGTTTCAGATCTTATACTTGTTGCACTGTAAGTTTATGTTTGGCATTTGCTTAATTGGCTCTGTGCACACATTGCACTTAAGGCATAATAACACTTATATTTTGTATTCAGTTTCTTGACATTGCCTTGGTTTATACTGGGCACAGATTAAGCAGTTTAATTGGTCTAATTTTTGTGATGAGTGGTGTGTATTCACTCCACGGACTATACAATTCAGAGGTTTTACTGTCATGAAATTATTTATGGTCGCTAATGGGTTGTTTTTATACTGCAGTTACCCCTACAGAAGGTCTTATTGGCTGAAATGCATTGGGTGAATATTTCAATAGTTACCCTGGATTATACTTGTATTCTGACGTGCCCTTGGAAGAAAAAAAAAACTGGATCAGCATTTCTTCAGCATTTAAAGTTGGTAATCACACCGCCTCCGTTGTGAACTTTGAAACTTCTAAAATAAATATTACAATTGATTACTTGGTTTCTTGCCATTGGATTCTATTGACGCTTGTCTTTGTGGCGCTCAGGTGTTATTCCCACCACAAACCAACAAGCAAATAAATAAATAGTATAATGGCACACAGCAAGTAAGCTGAGCGGGGAACCAAGGTGAGCTCTGGGCATGCCAAGAGGAAGGCGTGGAAGACTGGGTTCAACGCACACAGTTGGCTTGCAACAGGAGTGACCTGGTCAGACCAGAATCCAGTAACGTTACGTTTAGCACAACAAATAATACAGATTCCAAAGAAGTGTGCAGATTATTTCGAAAGGGCTTTAAATTGAAGCCAACCGGTAATGTATACATGTCTGGACAAGCCAGAAGTTGAGAGGTAAGGAGACGCCGAAAGGATTGTGCAAGGTAAGTTGGCAGAAGCACTGAGTTTAGCACACTTTTTTACACAGGGTAATTCAGAGTGCAGAACATTCCTACAGCTTGATAAGGCAGACTGCTGTCTACTCCTCATGTTAAAAAAAAAAAGGCAAATTCCGTAGCAGTCTTAAGACACACTAACAAAGCCAAGACCTTCGACTTTTGTACAAAGCTTATAGTGAATCAGCAATGCAGTTCTGTGCCCTTAGTTTGGGCTCATAGACACTTTACAGCTAACGTCAGACCAGGGATCTAGCTACCAATGTTGCACCAGGTACAGGGGCGCCGGGACCTAGGGGTGTGAAGGGCCCAGTGAGCTCCAATCGCCAACCAGCGCCTAGGGAGGCACTGTTTTCTTCCTTGCATTAGGGTTCCTGGTGTTTTTGCTACGTCATTGTGTCAGACATTCACTCAACCCATCCATCAAAGTTGTGAGTGTCTGTGAGGTGAAACTAGTCATTTCAATTAACGTGTCTTGCCTGTCCAGATGAAGATGTGGTAAGGAAGTGGTTACAATTGTATGTGAGAATGTGGGTAAAATGAAAATTTACTGTATATGGGGTTTACTTGAGAGGTTTGTGGGTACTGCCCAGGTCACTCAGCGGAGATGGAACCATTTATGAAACATGCACTTTTGAGGTTAAGCCTGCATCAGCGCATTCACTGCATGCACTCTGCTTGCAAGATGTATTGTTTAAAATAAAGGGGCTGGAGCCTGCTCATTGCTTACCATTTGTTGGCTTCAGTGTCCCTCTTCTTTACTTCCTCCTAATTGGCCAGCGCAGGCCAAGCATCACTTCCATTCCTTTCCGTGGAGATTAATTTTACTTAATTAGTGCCTGTCTGCTGCTTGCGCTTTGACTGAGGTACTATTTATTTTTCTTTTGTCTCCCTCCAATCCCTTCTCCGTATTGCTGCCCCCGTCTGGTACTCCCCTGTACCTCCCTCGTGTTGCTTTTCCCCCTCTCCCTTTGTTGTTGCTCTCACGCTCCTGCCTGCCCATGCCTCCCTCGTGTTGCTCCCTCTGCCCCACTTTTTAGGTCTCGCCTGACCCAGCGCATGCGCTGGTCTGGCGAGACTTATTGAGAGGGCTCCAAAAAGTGCTACCAGGCCAGCCCGGAGCTACAGTGCATGTGCGCGGGCGCGCGCGCCGCTCTTTACTGCGATTACTTTCACTTTCGCAGCCGCTTTAATATTTGATCGTGATCACTTTCACTTTCCGCTTTGCATAGCCAATAGGTCTCGCTTTTGGGACCTTATAAGTATTTAGTTATGCAACTGTTGCATAGCTAAACACTTAGAAGGCTATGCCAGTGCTTGTTTTATTTTTATATATTGCACAACAGCACAGGCTGCTGCGCAACATGCCTTAAAAAAACAGTGCTGAAACGGTTAATGGTGGCCTCGTCATAGCGCTTTTTTTCTTGTATTTAAGCCATGTTGCACAGAGCAGATATCTAAAACAAAATATTGACAAAGCCAATAGTTCTTGCATAGACGAGACATATTAGCATTGCCAAAGCTTGTTTCTGAAGTGAAGGACTATGCAAGCTCTGAACTAATGAAAACATACTTTTTTATTTTTAAGTTTTCTCCAAGTCTGCATATCCAAGCTTCTAATCCAGGTACTAGAAAGAGGAAGTTCAGCTGCTGCTGTTTTTTTCATAATCTTGGGGGTGGGACTCTGTTTCTGATCCAAGGACTCTTAAAACCTGTGATTTTTTTTCAAGCACTGAGTTCACAGCAAAAGCACACTGCTTTTTTTGGTCCATAGACTCTCTGGGTCAGTAGACTTAAAATGGAGGCCAGAGTCTACAGCCCTCATGTGGACCCTGTTACCACATACTCTGGCCCAATGTCTGCACACTCAAACTGACACCCAGACCACGGGTTTTTTGTGTGCTTATTTTTCAGCCAATATGATGTTTATTCACAAAGACTTTGCATTATGTAAATTAGTACTCCTGTAGCACTCTTACATGCCTTTGCAAATTGCTTCTAAAACATCTAAAGTGGAAATAAAACGTGAATATTAAAGAAACATTCATATTCCTTTAGTGGAAATAGAAAAGACTGTGTCCTCTTTGCACTTTTAATAACGAGATGGACATTTTGGGGCTAATTTGCAAAGGCATGTAAGCATTTTGAAGAAGAGTACGTCTGTAGTACTAACTCCTGTATGCCCATTTTGGCCTCCCTACACACCCCGAGGTCACTGTGTGCCCCTTGCCTCTTTGTTCCCCATTGACACTTAATTTCAATGTGAATCTGAGATGGCATTGCCAATGGCAGCTGCAATTTACTGTTAAGGCCAGTACATCACATTACATGGGTCTGAGGATCCCAAAAAGGAGGAGTAGAGAAAATGCTCTCCATTTTTTTTTTCTTCCAAATTTGAGTCCACAAATTTACAGAGAATGTCTTTTATCTTTTCAATGCAAATATAAAAAAAACACTGCGGGCCCGATTACAAGTTTGGCGGTGCAGCAGCAGGACTGCCCCCCCGCCGCACCGCCAAACCCGCGTGAGGATTGCTCGCCCAAAAATTACATTTAGTGGGCATTTCCATTGCCGTTCCCACAGCAGTGCTTATAAAATACACACCGCAAAGGGAAAGTCAAAGGAAGTTCCAGCACAGCATGGACAGAAAAGTCAATGCCGTGCTGGAGCTTCTGTGCATTCACACAGGGGGACCTCCATGAAATCAGGGCGATGATGTAAGTCGTTTTATGATTGGAGGGACTGTGGTGGTCCTGGCCAAGCATATAGATACCTCTGACCGCCACGCCACCGTCGGGAAACATTTGTTCCCTGGCGGTGTCGGTGGCCCCAGGGTGGCACAACCACTACCCCGCCACCAGGAGTCTAACGGTCCTCGGACCTCCAGACTCTTAATCAGGCCCGAGTATATTTACACCAAACAAAAAAAGATTCTGAGAAAATGTTCAAGTTTCGTGCCACATTTGGTGTAATTCCATTTAGCAGAGTTTGCTGAAGTGGAGTGCGAAAAATCCTACAAGACATTGAATGGGAAAGACTACTTTTTGACCCTCCTTCAAGTTCCAGCCCCCTGCCCCTTCAATGGGATTTGCACGACATCTGACAAACCAAATCTTAGCAATATGTGCGGTCTTCTAAAGTTCATACAGATTCCTCAAAAGGTGGCAAAGTTATTAGTAAATCAACATACCTTATCAGTGGAAAGTGAAACTTAACCATAACTTACCCAGCTGCCATCACTGACTGTATTTAGTTTAGTTATAGAGTTCTATATAGCGCAAACATGACCCTTTTGGGTATCAGAGTGCTGTACATCTGGTAAACACAAGGAGAACATAAAAGAGTAACCCAAAAGTGGCGGAATAGAATGGAAATAAAAAAGCACACAAATATATACAAAGAGTCACTAAAGTCTGAGAAGAATGCATCTTCATTAGGGGAGGAATCTGTTCATTAGTTGAAACTTTGCTTCTTGTTTGAAGATGGCAGTAGAGGGTTTGGATCTGGTCTCAGGAGGAAGCGAGTTCGAAGTTTTAGGGGCAATTCTGGAAAAGGAACGCTTGAAGGTTTTCTTTTTGTTGAATTTGTAGGGCTTCAGTAGAAGGAAACCTGTGCTTCTTAAAGATCTGTTCTCACCCGAGTGGACAAGTTTCTTGGCCAGGAAAGTTGGAGTGTTGTGGTGAAGGGCTTTATGAGTCGGTGCAAACAATTTTTAGGTTTAAATCTTTTATTAAAGGTTTTCAATAGCGACAAGCCGACACCCTTTCCCGGCCCATGCAGGAGCCGCCGCAGCAGAGGTCTCCCCCCACCACAGGTGGATGGGAAATGGAAGCAACACTTTCAGGCCTTTACAATCGCTATCAGTTCCGCCCCCTCCCCCAGAACCCCCCTCCAACGGCACCCCCCAGTCCCCCCCCAACCCACCATCAAGAGAGACAAAGAAAGAGAAGAAAGAGAAAGAAATGAAGGAGTATAGACCCTGCCTCGGGAACGAAGGGACCAAGAAGGCGCCTGCACCGCTCTGCCCCAAACCCAATGGCCAAACAGGGCGGCTATGTGGCTTCCCCCTCTTCCAGGTCGTCGCTAAGCCGCAGGAGGCGCAAGTATCGGGGGCACGTCAGCTCCCTGAAGTCCTGCGCCAACAGGGACCGGAACGGCTGCCACAGTTCCGCGAAATCGTCACCCTTCCCCGCCAGTGTCAAAGAGATGCGTTCCATCCCCAAGATGTGCCAGAGGCGATGTAGCCATTCTAGGTGCGTGGGCACGCGGGACGACCTCCAACAAGCCAGGAGGCACTGCGTGGCCGCCCCCAGCGCCAAGGCTATCTGTTTCCCTCGACGGGACTTTAGAGGGTAAGTAAGGGCGTTGGGGACCCCCAGGATGATGTATGCAGGGAATCTGGGCAGCTCCGTGTCAAAGTGTTTGTCCACCTCATCCAGAATTTGGCGCCAGTAGGGCGCTAACAAGGGGCAATCCCAAAGAATGTGTGCGAGAGTGCCCTGCTGACCGCACCCTCTCCAGCAGACCCCGCTATGTGAGTTATCCATGCGATGTAGACGCTCCGGTGTGTAGTACCAGTATGTCACCAGTTTAGTGAATGTCTCAGTGAGCCCTGCGTGTGTGGCTGTGTGGCGAGCCCTATAACAACAGCCCTCCCATTCCTTCGCCAGCAGATCCCTTCCCAAATCCCTCTCCCAGCGTGCCCTCCCCGCATGATATGAGTGGTGGTGTGTCGACAGGAGCATTTTGTAGAGATCCGACGTCAGTTTCTTGTCAGTCTGGCGAGTGATCAGCCAACGCTCGAACGGGGTGAGCCGACGCCGCGCTGCGAGTTTCTCCCTCGGCCGGGTGGCCCAGTGTTTAACCTGCAGGTACCCGATCCGGTCCGTGGCCGGAATGCCATATTCGGCTGCCAATTGTGCTAGGGGGATAAACCCCCGGGCGTCGTAAAGGACCCCCAGCGCTCTGCAGCCGGAGTAGCGCCAACCCGGGAACGCCGAATCCGGAAGCCCCGGCGGGAAGTCGGAATTCCCAAACAAAGGGGTGAGAGGCGAGGGGAAGGATGTCAGGTCCTGACTAACACCCGTCTGGTCCCAAATCCGCACCGTTGCCTGGGTTACCCACGAGGCATACAGATTGGGCGGCCGTTGGTCCCGCCGAAGAAACGGGACCGCGGCCAGGGCCCTCCCGGCCACCGCCCGGTCCTGGAACAGCCAATGCTTCTCGGACATGGGCTTCATCCATTCCGCCAGGTACCGTAGCTGAGCGGCCTGGAAGTAAAGCAGGAGATCCGGGACGCCAACGCCCCCGTGCTCCGGCGGGAGCGCGCTAATCTGGCGTTTGAGTCGCGGCTTCCTGCCCTGCCAGATGAAGTGCGCCAGATCCGATTGGACCCGCTTGATCCACCCCTTCGGTGGATATATGGGGAGCGTGTGGAACAAGTACAGGATTTTAGGCAATATCGTCATCTTAATGGCCGCGATCCGCCCCAGCCACGAGATCGGCAGGCGGCGCCAGCGATGGGAGATTGGCTTTAACGGCGGAGGAGAGACGGTCGTAGTTCGTGGTCCTAATGCTCGGGATCGTGGGCGCTAGCAGCACCCCGAGGTAGGGGACAGGGCCCGACGCCCAGGGGACCGGATATTTCGTGCGGAGTTCCGCCACCGTGCCCGGCGCGAGAGAGAGGGAGAGCGCCACTGATTTAGTGATGTTAACTTTAAAGCCTGATATATCCCCGAACACCGACAGTTCCTGCAAGATCACTCCCAGAGACGTCAGGGGCTCCCTGAAGGTCAGTAGGACATCATCTGCATAGAGGCAGATCTTGTGAGTGTCCCCCCCGAACCGGACCCCAGCAATTTGGCCGTTTTGGCGTATGTGCTGCGCCAGGGGCTCCATGTACATGGCGAAGAGCAACGGAGAAAGGGGACAGCCCTGCCTCGTGCCACGGGAAATCTGAAAGGGCGATGACGTATGGCCGTTAACGCGGACCGATGCGTGGGGGTCACGATAGCAGTTGAGTATCCGCGCCCTCATTTTGTCCCGGAAGCCGAACCGGCACAAGACCGCCTCGAGATAGGGCCAGTGCACCCGGTCGAATGCCTTCTCGGCATCTACCGCCAGCAGGGCGTAGTCAGCCGGGAAGCGGGAGGCCTTTTCTATAAGATGCAGGACCCGTTTCGTGTGGTCGCTCGTTTGGCGGCCTGGGATAAAGCCTGGGATAAAGCCTTGTCTATGAGGTTCGGCAAGTGGGCCGCAATACGAGCCGCCAATATCCCCGTGTACAGCTTGAGATCCACGTTAAGGAGGGAGATAGGCCGGTAGGAGCTGCACTGCTTGCTGTCCTTCCCGGGCTTGGGGATCACCACGATCGCCGCGTCCAGTAGGGATGGGGGCAACTCCCCGAGCGTGTCAAACGAGTTGAAAAGGCGCGTGAGGAGTGGAGTGACCAGTGAGCAGAATTGTTTATAAAACATGGCCGAGAAGCCATCCGGGCCTGGGGATTTGCCCACCTTGAGCCTCGCGATGGCTGAAATCACCTCCTCCGGCCGGATCGGCGATTCCAGCAGCTCGGCCTGGAGTGAGGGCAGGCCGTCCACCCGCGCCTGTTCCAGATACGCGTCCATCCCGCCACCGTCGAGGGGCTGCGCATCATAGAGCCGGGCGTAAAAATCCCAAAACGTCGCGGCAATCTCCCCATCGTCCGTATGCACGGCCCCATGGGCGTCCTCTATCTCCTTGACGCCCTCTCGCTGTCGACGCTCCCGCAGACAGCGGGCCAGAAGGCCACCACATTTATCCCCTCCCACGTAATAGCTGTGCCGGAGGCGCAGTGCTGCATATTCCGCCTTGTCGCGATCTAGCGCCTCCAGCTGCGCTCTCTGCGCTTTTAACAGCCGCCAGACTCTCGGGGCGCCCGTCCGGCTGTGCATCCGTTCCAATTCCCTGACTTTCTGCGAGAGCTCCGCACGCTTCTCCTGCCTTTCTTTATTTTCCGCCGCAGAGAGGGCAATAATTGCACCCCGGACCACCGCCTTCAGGGCCAGCCAGCACGTGGCGAGGGTTGTGGCCTGTTAGAAGGCGACCTCAGGGGAGCCCGGAGGGGGCCCTGACTGTCCTGAGGCCCACCCTCAAGGTATCGTAGCCGGGCACTTGCGGGAGATTCCGCAGGGGAGGAATCTCGTACCTGGAATCGTACACTTGGCACCACACGACAAAGAGACACCACACCGAGGGTTCTTAGGATTCAAGCTTTATCAAATCGAAGTGGTAGGATCTTTATGATCAGCAAGGCAGATATTTACAAGCAGAGCGTGGGCTCACAGAGTCTTGGCGGGGGTAGGAGGTAGCGGGACAGTCTTTGGGGGGATCGGATCAAATGCAGGAGCGTACCCGGCGCACAGCTCACAATCCTCGAGCTGGGGGATACGCTTGTCGTCGTGGGGTCCGGCGGGACCAAAGAGAGTCAGGGGGAGCCGCGAGTCACTCAGCAGGCTCAAGCACCAGTTCGGAGGTCTTACGATCTTCAGGGAGCCGCGAGTCACTCAGCAGGCTCAAGCACCAGTTCGGAGGTCTTACGATCTTCAGGGAGCCGCGAGTCACTCAGCAGGGCTCAAGCACAAGTTCGGAGGTCTTACGTTCTTCGGGGAGCCGCGAGTCACTCAGCAGGGCTCAAGCACAAGTTCGGAGGTCTTACGATCTTCAGGGAGCCGCGAGTCACTCAGCAGGGCTCAAGCATAGGTTCGGAGGTCTTACGTTCTTCGGGGAGCCGCGAGTCACTCAGCAGGGCTCAGATGTTCCAAGGCGAATCTGCCGAACAGTCCCAGAGCACCCCTTGTTATAGGTCGACCCCTCTTTGATGTCCGGAGTCTGTGCAGGCAGGGGTCTTGTCACCTGGGGGTCGCTTGTCGAGGTTTCCTGCTATTGTCTTTTGATCCTTTCAGGGCCGGGTCGGGAGGAGTCCCAGACACCCAGCAGGCGTGGAGCCAGCCCTTAGGGAGGCCGGAGGGCCGATCGAAACCCATCGTCCCAGGGGGGCTCAGAGGTGCGATAGAAACTGCTCCTCCCTCTCTCATCCCCTGGAAGCGTGATGTCCTCCAGCCGGAGTGGCGCCTCTAGGCCCGGGTTGTGCTGGGGCCGGGCGGCCATCTTGGTGCACGAAGTGGGCACGCGTGCCCGGGGTGGCCGAAAGGAGAGAGGCCATGGACGGGGAGGCCCGGGCTGTGTGTGTGTGTTCTGGTGGGAAGGATCGGCTGGGCCGTGTGCTTGGGGTCCCTGGTACCAGGTGAGGTAGTGCGAGGACAGGAAGAGCCATGCTACGAGGCTGGGTCTAACATGGCCCTATTGTCGTTGAGCCGGAGGTATTCCTCCATGACCCCCTGTAGCTGTGTGACCACCGCGGGGCGAAGCAGGAGTGAATCTCGCAACCGCCACTGGCGCATCTTCCTGCCCGTGGGCGGGAGCGTCAGCGTCATAACCACCGCCGCATGGTCGGAGAGGGACGCCGCCAATATCTCCACCCCTGATGCCTCCCGGACGAGCGCGCGGGTGGCCAGAAAATAATCCAGGCGTGCATATGTACCGTGCGCACCCGACGTATGTGTGTATTCCCGGGCCGTGGGGTTGTGTAGCCGCCAGAGGTCCACCATGTCTAGTTCCTGCAGCGCTGAGTGCCCCGCCTGAGACAAGGCCCCCACCTGCCCCGTGCGGTGGGCCGACCGGTCCATCATGTTGTCGAAGACCAGGTTGAGGTCGCCCCCAAGCAACAACCTCCGGTCCGAGGAGGCCGACAAGTTCGTCAATGCTGTCTGGAGGAACCGCTCCGGGCCATCAATGGGCGCATAAATCGTACCCGCTGTGAATGTGTAGCCACCCATGTGGAATTGGTAGACCAGCAGCCTGCCCTTAATCTCCGCCACCTTACACACTGGGAGCCCCCTGAATCTTGGTGCGAGAAGGATCGCCACCCCCGCCCGCTTCGAGGAGTCACAGGAGAAAAACTGCACAGGGAATGACCTGGATTGCATCCTTTGTGTGTCTCGCATGAGCAAATGTGTTTCCTGGAGGAGGCATATCTCCGCCCCGGACTGTGCAAGAAGGGAAATGATGGAACGGCGCTTAATTGGGTTATTCAGGCCCCGGACATTAAGCGTAAGGACCTTAAGTGACACTGGAGGCATTCCTAGCAATCAGCGAGCCCCCACTTGCTATGCACATCCCCGTGCCCTCCCAAATGCGTCCCTGGCATCCAACCACCGCCCCCCCGACCCGACACAGGAAAGAGAAGAAAAGAAAGGAAAGGAAGTAAAGAAACAGAAAACCCCAACTAACCCCGTACAGCCCCCTTCCCCAACCCCAAAACCACGAAACGTACCAAAAGTCCATCTTCCAAGGAAGATCAGGAAGTCTAGAGTCAAAGGGGAACGTGGCGTACCAAAGTGTCCCCCCCCCCCCCCGCCCGACCGCCCTCATGTCCGCCAGCCAAGTCCCAACAAGAGCGAAGGCGCAGGCCGTCTGAGAAAAGGGACCCAGCCCCGCAACAGACCTCTATGAGTTACCCTCAGGGAACCTCGCCCCTCGGTGCCAGCGTTCCAGCCACTGAAGATATGGCATCCTGACGGCTTTGGGCGATCTCCTCGGGGGGCGGCCTTCGTCGTCTAGAGCCTCTGCGTCGCTGCTTCAATAGGCTCCAGCCCACGCCGAGGCCGCTGGTTCTCTGAGAGCTCGGTGCCTGGCCGTCCCCCTCCTCCTTTGAGCAATCAATGTCCAGCAGCTGGCACGCCTCCGCCAGAGATTGAAGCTGGTACAGCCGATCCTCATGACGGAAAATAAGACGAAATGGGTGGCCCCAAGAGTATTTAATGTCCCGTTGGCGGAGGGCCTCCGTGACAGGGCGGAAGGTTCTGCGCTTCTGCAGTGTCAGGGCGGACAGGTCCTGATATAGCACCGGGTGGGATGCTGTGTGCGGGCCGCACGGAGGATCTCCTCCTTAGTGGTGTAGTCCTGGACACAAACCAGGATGACAGCAGGAAGGGCATTGTCCGGACGTGGAGGACCCACCCGGTGGGCCCTGTCCAGAGTGAGCGCCGTGTCCGCCGGCTTACCCAGGATCTGATTGAAGAGCTCGCGGACGAATGCGAAGATGTCTCCCGCCTCAGCGTCCTGTTTCACCCCCCGGATGCGGATGTTATGCCTCCTTGACCGATTCTCCAGGTCCTCCAGGTGGGATTGAATGTCCACTTGCTGGTCATGTAGCCGGAGCAGGTCCTGGTGGACTAGGGAGAGTTCCGTGTCCTGTGCGTCCGCCCTGTCCTCCACCGCCTGCACCCTCTCACCCAGGCCATCCAGGTCCCTCCGGACCTCCCGAAGCTCCGCCGCCAGTTCCTGCCACATGCTTTTAAGTTCCTCCTTCTGTTCCGCGAATAGCGACAGCAAAAGGGCCTTGGTGATCGGCTCCGCTCCGTCGTCTCCGGACCCCTTCGACGGCGTCGCCTCAGCCGTGGACGACCGTGTATCTGGGCCACTGTCAGTGCCCCCCCCTGGGGCTTAGCAAACAGCTCCTGCAGCGACTTGCCCTGGGCCTTGTCCTTGCCCTTACCCCTCTGTGTCGCCATCTTGCTGGTAGGCCCGCCGGAGGGGGCCGCAGGAAACTCGCCCCACGCGGGCCGGCCAGGACTCCGAGGCTCGTCCTCCGCGCCTCTGCGGGCTACCTCGCCTCTTCCCTACGCCGCTTCCGACGGGGGGTGGGCAGCGTCCGCGACCGCTCTTCGCGTCTCAGGGCTCTCTCCCACCGATCGTGGGGCGGTTGTCTGCTGCCCTCACCTCCTCCACCCCCGCCACCGCTTCAGAAGGGCTGGTCCGCGCCGAACCCCGCCCGCTGGGCTCCTCGCTGTGTTCCGCACACCCGGGGTCGTGGGTCCTCCCTTCTCGCCTCTGGGAATCCGGAGCCCTCCTGACGGCACCGCCGTCCTCTATGTACGCTGCAGCGCCGGGTCCAGTTCTTACCGCGCTGTCCAATACGGGCGGGGATCCCCAGTCCGTCAAGCCCCTTGTAGGCCGCCGAAGGCTCCGCGTCGGGCCGAGCCCGCGCCGTGTCTCGCTAGGCTGCGGGTCCTCCTGGGCGCCGTTCCCCTCCTCGACCTTCGGGTCCACGCTGCCACGACAACCGGCTCAGTGCTGCGTCCGCTGGCTCGTAGCCCCGAGCCCACCCGGCCGCTACCGCACTGCCATGGGCGCCGTCCCCCACGCTGGGCCCTCCGCACCTGAGGCCGGGGCCGTAATGCTCGCTACTAGGCCGCACGCGGCCTCGACGTCCTCTGCTGGCGAGCGAGCCCCACCGCTCCTAGGGACACCGGCTGGGCCTCCACAGGTGCACCCCGCTCTCGGGCTCCGCCGGCGGTGCTGTGTGCCGGAAACGGGAAGGGAAATCGGTCCCGCACCGGCGCTATTCACGGGCGCTCGAGGGAGAGACAGAGAGATGCGTCTCACCTCGCCGCCATCTTGGCCACGCCCCGCAAACAATTTTTAGATGCATCTTTGCTTTACAAGGTAGCTAATTCAGCGCTGTAAGGTCTTGGGTGATTGGATCACTTTTGTTTGAGCTTGTAATGAGTCAAGCCGCTGTGTTGAAGGTTGCCTTCAGATGTGCCAGGTTTCTTTGGATAGTCCCACGAGAGTAGCACTACCGTAATCTAGTTTGGAGATCACTAATGCTGGAACTGCTGTCTTGAGATCTGCAGTCAGAAGACAAGGTTTTATTTTCTTTAGTACATGCAGCTGGTAGTTGGCACTCCTGCTGGCGGTGCTTATGTGATCATACTTAGAAAGGTGATTATCCAAGATTATTCCTAGAGATTTGGATGAGGTTATGATGTGTGTGGGGTACAGTTCAAGGCTGTTAGGTGTGAGAGCCATTCTTTGACATTAGGTGTGAGGTTGGGTGATGAGATTAAGAAGAATTAAGTTTTGAGTGGTTACGAGTTAGCCAGTGTTGAGTTTTTGTCAGGGTGTTATTGAGGATGCTGATGGCTCCTGCAGAGGTGATTTTCATATAAAGTTGAGTATCATCTGCATACATGTAGATGAGATGTATGAGAGTTTGAGGATTTCAGTCAAGGGTTCCATGAGCAGGTTGAACAGGGTAGGGGAGAGTGAAGAGCCTTTAGGAACACCAATTGAGACTGGCGTTGGCATGGATAGAGTGTGGTTGATCATAACGCTTTAAGATCTGTTGTGTAGGAATGGAGAGAACCATTTTAATACAGTGGTGGAGAGACCCATCCTTTATCCTGGGAGGTTCAGGAGGATGTAATGTTTAACCGTGTAAAATGCAGCTGACAGGTAAAGGAAGATTAATACGCAGGATTCATTGTGGTCGAGAAGTCTCAGGGCATCATCAACAGTGTGGGCCATGGCAGATTCAGTACTATAACCTGGTCTGAAACCAGATTCATATTGGTTGCTGAGTTGGAATTGCTCAATATGATTTCATAGTTGTTGATGTACGCATTTTTCTAGAAGCCTGGCCAGAGTTGGGGATATTGGAGACTGGGTTGTGAGAATCTGACTGGTCTATGTTTTTTTTTTCTTTTTTAAAATATAGGTGTAACTTTGACATTTATGGACAATCCGGTATGGAGCCTTGTGATAGAGAGGCATTGATGATCTTGGTCCAGGGCGGGTTGGGTCTCGTTGAGGACATTGGAGGTAAGGGGCTAATAAAGTGGTTAGACTATTTCAGAAATGATAATATTTTTAAAATGCAGGATTCATTAAAAATCTTAAAGATGGAACAAGAGACATTGTATTTGGGTTTGAGGGAGGGACTTTTAGGGGGGGTTTCTCCCTGAGGTATGGGGGGTGAGGTGGAGTAGTTTTGAGGGATGAGCTTCATGGAATTATGGAGATAGTTGTTGATTAGGTTTGTTTTCTCAATAAAGGAGGCACATACGTCGCTGCTTGGCGGGGTTGACTTTTCCGGATGCGAGATTACATTTTCTATTTGTTTGATTTTTGAAAATGAAAAAAAAAAAGTTGGACGGTTTGTTGCCTTGTCGAGTTGCTGTCTGAAGAAAGATGCTTTGGAACTTCTGATAAGCATGTTATAGATTTTCCTTCTTTGTCTTGGTAGGTTGAGGTCGATTGTAGAGGGTGTAAGTCTCCATGACCTTTCTGCTGATCTCAGTGAGCAACATTCTTCTTTGAGGCTGGAATTAAACTATGGGTTGGAATTTTTGATGAGATTCTTTTCAGTTGTTTTGGAGCAAGGGCGTCCATGATGTGGGCTATGGAGTTGACATAGTGCTCAATGACGTCTGGCGTGTCTGAGATGTTAGTGGATGGAAATAGGATGTTTTTGCTGAGAGCAGAAAACATGAGAGGGTTGATATTTCTGGTGTCTCTTGCACAGCGTTTGGCTTTCACCGGTTCCCCTTTAGAGAGAACTGTCCTTTCTGCTATGAAGAACATGATGCAATGGTGGTCTATCTAGTCGCATGGATTTTTGCTTCACACCTGTGAAGGAGCACCCTAGTTGCTGTACAGCATAGATGTAATTGGCATACACCATAATTGTGTAGTTCTCATGCAGAATCATGGCAACTTTTGTACACCTTTTTGAGTATGTCATTCCTTTCATAGTTCAGGAGGCACATAATGAGTCGAGGAGGAGCCCCCGGGGAGGGTTTGGCTACCAGAGCCCGATGAGCTCTCTCACCAACAAAACACTGGGAGAGGTTCTCTGGAGAAATCAAAGTCTTCAGCCAACCTCTGATGAAGCATTCCATTCATGTGCCCCCTGCCCCCTCCTGGATGGTTACCTCCAGGACGCCCTGGTATTTTTATTGACCTTTAGTACTTTCTTGGTTGAGGATGACAGCTTGTCACTTTGTGTAGACTGGTACGTTCCTGATGCTATTCCTGTAGCCAAATCTCCTTGATGCACACTGCTATAGCACTCCATCTTTGCCTGTGACTGATGGTTGCCTTTATTTTAACTGTGATTCTACCCGACTCCTCCTGTTGCAACCTCCGTTTATCTCTGTGTAGCATCTGTTTACTTGGCAAGCAATTTACCTCAGTCTTGAAACCTTGGAGCATGGGTGGCAGATGGTGTAGGTGGGGTTGGAAAGGTCATGTAGGAGGGTTGCCGCCTAAGATGGCCCCAACTACCTCTACTCTATGCTCAAAACAGCTACATTGCTACCCCTGCAATGTACTTGTACAGAAAGGTATACACTTCTCCGACCGGGATGGAGGGCACAAGAATGGGGTCACCAACCACTCGCCCTCTACTCCTGAAGCCACCCACTCCTCAGATGGAAGACATTATTTGTCTCCATCCACTATGTAACTCTGCTTGTGTGTCGGGTTGAGAAGAGATGCTTCGCTGCAAGGCGTTGCATTATCCTCATATATTTTGAAGTCACCATTTGGTGTTGAGGCCTGCACATGTAAATAAGTGCGGGGGAGAGGAGGGAGTATCCCTGGGCCTACTGCAGACCACTAATCTACTCCTCCCTCAGCCTCTTACCTCACCCAAATGACACTGGGGGGGTGAAAAAGCGCCGGTCATCCCTGCCCTCAGGAGGGGTTAGTGGAGAACAAAATGAGAGTGCCCTAACACAATTACCAGGGCCCCCGGCTCACCCTCCTGAGGTCTTTTCTGTGACATAGCTGCAGCAGCCTCCTCCAATTAGCATGAGGCTGTGCCCGTCTTCTGGACCTGGTTCTAGTCTTCACTGGTCAGCAGTTTCAGTGGGGTTGAAGGGAGGTGGGAAATGGACTGGGCTCTTAACCACCCCGCCAGAACCTTACCAGAGAAGGGTAGGGCCTGCAGCACCTCCCACAAGCACATGGTACAGGCATCAGGTGAGGCGACTAGTTGTCTTTGAAAGGGAAATTGCAGATTGCCCTTGTCAAAGGCAACACTCCTCTACAGCTGACAGTGTGGCATTGGCCACAAACTCCGTGCAATTGGATCTTTCCCCATCCACAGCTCGAATTTTCCACATTTTCCCCTCAGCAAGGTGCAGGCAAAACTAGGATGGTGACAGATGGTTGGGGGCGGAGGCGGTGGATTACAGGGGGGGGGATTACAGGCAGATACTAAATCAAACATTTTTGCTGGTTAGCTACTCCCGCTTAATGTTTGGCCTCTTGACAAGGAGACTTGTTAGCCCCAGTGCTAACAGTCACTGTTCTGTATGCTACAAGGAACTTAGCCTCTATTAAGCTAGAAAGGTCACAATGACCACTTCACAGTTACTGGAAACAGTTCTGGAGACGGGCAGTTCCATCAGCAACCTTCATTATTGGGACATTGGCAAGACAAATATGTCTTCATATGGAAAGGGAGGTGCAATTCCAACAATATTCAAAGCGGGTGACCCACAGAATGGCAGTATAAAGGGAATCCATAAGCATTACTGGAGGAAATTCTGGATCCAGTTGAAATCTCGCCGACATTGGTAGATCCTCAAATGTTTCCTGCAGTTAAGGTTAATCCTGTAAGGTTTGACATGCTGCAAATTCGTCTGCTGGGCCACATTTACTGGGCTTGCTACAAGGCATTCTAGGCAAACTGCTTTCCAATGTTTGACCTTTCTGAAAAAAGAACAAAGGGAAAGCTTAGGAATGTGTGTCAATGGCTTACTAAGGCTTTCCATGTTGGTTCTAGCCGGTGTTAGAGCTATTCTTGACCACGTCCTCCAGAAAAGGACTTCCTCTTGCTCTAACAAATCACTTCGCTGTGCACGGAACAAGAAAAACAATTACTCTAGTTGTATTTTCAGAGATGGATCAGTCAAGCTACAGAAACCTCTGATTGAGGGATTTATCTGCTATTACACATTTAATTTGAGGGTTCATTTAATATTTTGGTTAATTTTATAATATTACTTTTGAGTATAGATATATAGATGCTATTAAATCCCTTGAATGTGATGTCGATAAATATATACAAAAAAAGAACATAGGGACTTATTTAGAGCTTGGCAGGGAGGGTACTTCGTCGCAGCAACAACCCTTTCTGCCAAACTGAAGGTCTGCCCGCCTACTCCCGCTCCGCCATTGACATGCTTCTCTGATGGTGGTTTATATATAATAACTTTTGCCCAATTTAGGTAGGTGGCGTTATGAGGTTTTGCTTTTGGTCACACCAGGTAAAACCTGGCAATGAGGGACAGCAAAAAAAATAATAATAATAATATATATATATATATATATTCACCCCCACACCATAGGAGACAACTCCCATGGTTTGAAGGCAATTAGATTTTCTTTTTCCAAAACCAAACTCAAGGTTTATGACAAAGTGTATTGTTTACTAGATACTCTACTACTACTTCTTCTTTGTCCTTCCTTCTTCCTTGCCCATCTTTATCCATGTGGGTGGAATGTGTTTTTTAATTTTTAAACACCAAGTAGCAAGTTTGATATTATATAATAAAAAACCATTATGCAATATTGTGAATTGATTCATTTCTGTATTTTTATTCATGAAGATCTAAAAAAAAAAGTTGTCTTTTAATTGTTTTAATAAAACATCTAATATTACTCAATGTGCATAGTTGTTTAGTGACATGTGCAACTTTTTTAAAGAAGACATTGTTGACCTTATTAGGTGTGCAGTGAGAGTGTTGTTTGACTGCTGGAGATATGAAGTGATCTATGGTTCTGCCAAAGGAAAAACCTTACATTTTCATGTCTAAATACCATGCACGCGAAGTATTGTTACAAGTGGCCACGCCTGCAACTCACACTATAAACCACACCCCAAATTTGACCAACATCCTTTGCCATTCAATGCAGAACACCCACCTTTACAACAATTCTTATTACACATTCCATTCTATTAGATAAATCCTTTATTAATCACAACCACCCTTTTTAACTACATTTGCACAACCCAACTCATCATCCCCTTTTCTCCTCACTATGCCATCCAAAATAACAGCCCTCAGCATAGGCAAATTAAGGGCCAAAGGTGGATGAAATCCTTACAGTAGAGGCCACAAATGTTGGAAACCCATGTTCAGCATACTCCTCACAGTATGAGATCGGATATGTGGGAGAGGGTAGTCAACAGTGTGAATGCTGCAGGAAACACCCAGTGCAGCAGGACATTAGGAAGAGGTGGAATGACCTCTGGAAGAAGGTTCGCCGAAAGTTCAGAGACCAACACAAGGAGGTACTGGCGGTGGCCCTCCCAGCGAGCCATTACACCTCATGCCCCGGGAGGAGAAGGTCTTGGACATCCTACACCTGGAGGGCTTGGAAGGAATTCTTTGTGGAATGGACTCTGGTAAGCTATGCTACCAGACTGCCACAACATCACAATGTCCTATTTGCTATCAAATAGGCCTTATCCAGCCTCATTAACATCTACTCCCTGAACATGGCACATAGAAGCTATCTCAAAAATAGGTTTGTCTGTGGCAGTGAACATTGTTGCAAATGACCCAACAGGCTTTTATTGCATAAACTGTAACATGTTCCAGTGCTGTCTGTAAGTGCTGCACCAACTCCAACAAAAATGGAATCATGTAATGTGGGAATACGTCAATGTGTGCCAATTATAATATCTGTACAATATACAGCTATGGTACAAAACTCATCAGTAAAGTAACAAATAACCACAGCTACTTTAAGGCCTGGCCTCTTACACTCCGCCCAGCATGCTGCACTCCTAACCCCCCCACACCCACCACCTGGCAGCAATCTTGTTACTGAACTAACACTGCTCAAGTAGCTGAACTCTTTCCAGCATCTGCTAAAAGCACATCCACTTGAACACAGCTACCATGAGGTCTGGTCACTTGCACTCTACCCAGCATGCCATACTCCTTGACCCCCTTGTCACCAGGCAGCCATCTTACTACTCAAATCTCACCAAACATGAAATCTGTTACATAGAGAAATTTCGAAATTTCAATATGTGTAGGACAGCTTTGTTTGTTGGTGTCAGGCACACAAACCCTGAGCAATGTTGGCTGAGTTATCGCTTAACACAACTATACACCTAGTAAATGTGTGCTAACCAAGACACTCAGTTGTAAAACAATGTCAGCTGACCCCCATGCTCACAGTTCCAAAATGTTAATTGATAACAAAGACAATCAAAATTCATTGTTGACAGCTTAGCAAATAATATAGCTTTTTTGTATGGCAGATATACATCGGAATTAAATCGTTAGTGTAGGCAATTGATGATGAAACACTAAATTCCAGAGACTGAAGATTTCACATGTGAAATAGTGATATGATATATTTGCAGATTTCCAGTACTAATGAAAAAGATGAATTACGTTACTACTAACTGGTATCAATTTTTTAGCTCCGCAATGGACTGGACGCAAACATACATCCTAGATGTACACGCACAAATGCTCTTATTAACTTTCATTTCCTTTCAAAACCATATCTGACCTAAAAACTTATGCTGAGCAGGCGGAGGCAAGTCAACAGAGTCCCTCCCAAGACCAAGATGAAGAAGCCCTCTGTGACCAACCAACTCCTGAAGCATTGGAAGTCGACGACCGGCCTAGCTCATCTGGTCAGTCTGGGCAGACTCCAACAGTTAGGCACTTTGGGACCACACCTCCAACCACGGTGGGAACAACACAGACAGAATCTATCCCCAAAAAGAATGCGTCTAGAGCAGGTAGTGCCATCTCCTGACGCTGTCATGCCCTGCGGTCAAGCCCCTTCAGGCAGTGGGTATTTAAAGAGCGAAGGGCGTGTAATCGCCGCTTCGCGTTCTAGCATTGAGCCCCATTTCCGTCCCGATTGTCTTGCCTGACTTCCTGTTTCTGTAGTTCCGGTTTCCTGTTACGAGTCGCGGACGATTCCCGGCTCCTGTGGTCGATGCGTTGTGGTTCCTGTTGGAGAGCGGCGTTGGCGGTGTTCTGGCTCGCCTCTCAAGAGATATTACGAAGGTTACACCCGCTCCCTCTGGTTGTAGCACCAGTCAAGTAAGGTCTGCTGGGTGTTTTGTTGTGCGGAGGTGTGCGGAGGTTTCCTGTCGTGGTATCTTCATACCATCGCCACATTGCTTAGAGAGTTCTGACTGATGCCTTATCAGGCGTGTGTTTAGTTGTGTTGTTGCCTGCTGTTAAGGTAACTCCAAGGTTGTACATAATTGGAGTCTTTTCCTGTGTGTTTCTACCACGCCCCCAGTATCATTTACTTCTCTTCACGTTCACCCTGCACTTATCCTTTGGCCTTATATCCAGCCCCTACGTCCTCCTGAGCTTATATATCAGGATTCCGGGGGTGATTACTGCGAGGACCATTGAGCAGGGGATTAGGTTTCCCGTACATCTCCACTAAAGCACGGTACTTGTCCATCTTTCTGCTCTTCTATGAAACAGTGGCGTAGTCTACCTCCTGAGTTCATGATCTCTGTATACCTACTTTCAGCAGCTGCCCACAAAGGAACTACTTACCTAGAATAACACCTGCATGTTCTCGCATACTAATACCTAAGCAGCTGACGAAACTCCTGGTAGGTGTTGGGGGAAGTAAAGATAAGGAGGAGCATAGGGGGGGTACGGAGATATTCGCTAACCATATTTGTGTTACAGCTGGGAAGCCATCTAATCCATTCCGCCAAAATCCATCCAGCTCCTGCTGTTCCTCCTGCCAGAGTCACCCATCAAGACCTGCCGATTCCCCCCACCTATCCTTGTTTTGTTTCCCTGTTTTCCCCGGTGGGTTCTCCGCACTCTAGAGTTTGATAGAGTTGGAGGAACACGGGGGACGACTGTGGACTTTCTTCACGACTCCAGATGCTCCTGCAGGACATCCGCGATCCTTACAGACCCCAGCCATGGCTTATCAGACAGCCACCACCACCCCAGTCAGCCAGGACCCATTGGTAGTGTGCATGTGTCTAGGGCAGAGGGCAGTGGGGCTAGACGTCAGAGGAGGGCCAATGAGGAACCAAAGCCTGAGTACACTGGTGAGACAGGTGTCCAGGCTGCCATTACACAAGTCCTGGGTATTTACCAGGACTCTCAAGGTGTGTTGGGCCAGGTTGTCAACAAAGTTAGGGAAATGAAGGAATTGCATGGGTCAACATAACAGGAGTTTGCTGCCATCCGTTGTTGACTTCCTCAACAACGAGGTTGCAGGCCTATGCAGAGAGGTGGCAGGGGTCCACACCGAGGTGGCTGGCCTACATTCTGAGGAGAAATCCATGGTAGGGGTGCTAGGGGACATCAACAGCACCCTCTCCAGGGCTTTCCCAATAACAGCCTTCCCCCCGTGTGCCAAGCTCTTCACCAACATCAACTTCTGCAGCAGCCACAGGAAGGGAGGCCCTGATAGAGGAGTTAAAACCCTCAGGCTTAGCAGCTCCTCATCCCCTCTCACCAAGAAAGAGGGTACCTATCATGTAAGACTTCAGGAGGGAAGGGTGGCAAGACTAGAACCACCGGCAGAGAACCACCTTGCCGATAATGTCTTTGCTGTGTGTTGCAGACATTCACGTTGTTGAATCTACCGCCCTATATTTTCCACTCTGATGTAAGGAGTAAATTGGACTTTAGTTCCCAGAAACTAGTGTATCCGTCACTTCAACTTTTTGTCTATACTCCTATCACGGTTTTAATTAGAACATACTTTTTTTTGCCCATTTAAATAAATAGTAATATACACCACAAATTATATTGTCCCTTGTATTCATTCACTTATTGTATCATATGATAAATCATCCACGTTCAAATGTACATTGTATGTTTGCAAAGGTAAAACATTTGTCACTACTGCAAACATAGTTGTGTGTGCAGAAAGACAGTGCTAACCCCCTTTGTACAGTAGCAGGTCACATGAGTATATACACACCTTGAATCATCATCCTTTCCATTGAATCTGATCATTCATAGACTGACTGCTAGCTTTACATCTTCAGCAGGACTTGCTGCTACACTGTAAATCTGTACTAGCACCAATTTTAACACTTGGGATTAGTTACAAAATTAGTCACAAATTCACTTCATGTCAAAAACAACTAAATAAAGACAAAAATATGATATGCACATGCAGTTTGCCACCAAGCTAATTTTATTCAAATAACATATTGTAAATCAGTGCACAGACTCATGTCTGCATCCCAGTCCTTGACCCAAAGAACTACTCAATAAGGTGTTGCCTCCATCAGGTGGAATAACACATGTACATGTGAGTCATGTGTGACAAGCACTTTTAACACCTAGGGGCCGATTCTGATCCGGGTCGGAAGGGCACCGAACGCGATCCGGCCGGAAAAACTACGAGCCGTACTCGTGTTTTCCGGCCGACTCGTACAGCTGTACGAGCGAGCCAGTACGATGCGAGCTACATAAAATTCACCGACCAAGTCGTTTCCGGGTCCGAACCGCTCCGTACGTCTCGGTCGTAAGCTAACCATGGCGTGCAATGGATGCGATTCACGACCAAGCCAGTACGATGCACGCGTCGGACAGCCTGTGCGAGCCGGCTCGCAAAAGCCCCCCCCCCCCCCGACACACTGCAGCCATATGACTCGCACACAGGGGGGAGACCTATGGGTCTCCCCAACACAGGCATGTACGGTGCGGATGGCACCGACCCGTACCCACTGTAGGGGGCGCACTTGTTCGAGACGTACCCATTCAGTCAATGGGAGCGCATGTACGCGTCGTACAACTGGTTCCCATTGACTTCTATGGGAGTCCGACCAAATCGAGTCCGACAGCATACGTGCGCATCGTACTCGCTCGGTCGTACTGTAGGGGTCCGGCTCGGTCAGAAAACACTCCGGATCCGACTCGGTCGGAGGGCTTTCGGACCCGGATCGTCCCCATAATGGGAACACACAGAAACAGTCACAAATAGGTCATAAACTGAGGAATGAGGCAGTGTAAAGGCAGCTTTACATTATTTGGCCTTAACTCAACCATTTGTTGTGACACAAGATGGCACACATATTGTTTTGAGACCAATGCACCACGAGAATCAAGGTACTTGCCAAACCATTGTAGTGCAAGCTGTCCTTACAATGATGTGTTACACCCATAATCAATGACACACAGTCCCAGGAACAATCCATGTTCACTCCTCGATTTTATGCACATGATGACGACGACATAGTGCAGAAACCTACAATCGAACAACACAGTGACTATTTCTGCAAAATCAAACTTCACATACCTCATGTCGCTATTTTCTGAGGGCCTCCACTTTTAAATATAAACTACGCACTGGCTTCATTAACCACTTAAAAAACATCAGTCTACAGCGTGTTTTCCGAGGCTAAACATGGTCTGATTACCTCGAAACAATTCAAGGATCTGTACAACACCCGCGCAGTGCCTAGTGTTATTGTGAACACCACATCTCAAACTACACTTACCGTCTGGAGTAGTAGTTACAGGTGATTTCCTGACCCACATCTGCCTCATCATCCTCACTACTATCGTCATCACTTGGCATTTATCAGTGCCCAGCAGCTGGGTTCCCATGATCTCCATCCTCTGGGATATACAGTATTTCCTGTCTCAGGGCAATGCAGCAGGCCACGGTGACCTGGCATACCTTTCCAGGTGAGTATTGGCGGGCTCCACCAGTCTTGTCCAGGCAGCGGAATCTTGCTTTCAGGAGCCCAAAAGTCCGCTCTGTTGGCTGCCTTGTGCTTCATTGAAGCGTTGTTCACCTGGCGTTGTGGGATTTCGGAGGGGGGACGGTTGGGATATCCTGAATCTCCTAAATGTGAGATATATAGAAGGAATTAATTAATTCACACACTACGCATTATCTTAATGCATAATTTAACTACCATACATCAGACTTACCCACAAGCCAGGCCCTCTATGGTTAGAATTGTGACATGAGCCGTGGTATGTTACTGTTCTGCAGGATGAAGCGATCATGGGCAGATCCAGGAAACCAGGCACAGAGGTTGGAAATGTACAGATCTGCCAAACAAACAAATTGCGCATTGATGAATTACATTTAACCCAGTTCAAAGCTTACAGCACTTAGAGGGGCTTGCTCCTCCAGCTGCATTAATAAGGCTCCACCGGTATTGGAGGGAGCTTTTGCATGCAGCAGTTGCCAGTTTAGTAGCCTCATTCCACCATTGATTAATGGTGGGCTAGACACTGGGAATAAAGAACATCCCCAAGCGGCTAACAAGGCTCACCTCCTTGCACATTCCATTCTGGTAGAGACTGGCACTGCCTCCTGGTGAATGTCCAATCTCTTCCTAAACATGCCATTGAGATCTGGGATTTACTTTCATCAGGGTCCACAGATATCTGCTTTTTAACAGAAACCTGGCTGGAGCCTAGCTCCTCCCCCACCACTATGGCAGCTATCCCTGTAGGTTATCAAATCCACAAATGTGACAGATTAGTTAAGATGGGTGGGGGGATAGCAATAGTGCACAAGGAATCGATTAAGGTCTCCATCATAAAACACAGCAGTGATACTAAATTAGCAATTATGATAGTTAGGATTGACTCCCAAATCCATCACTGCTGGAAAGGTGCTTTAGTTTACTGCCAATCAACAGAAAGGGGCCCCCAAAAAAGCAAAAATAGAGGTAGAGACAATGGGGAAACTAATTCAGAACAAACGGAGAAGAACTCTACCCTATTTATCAAGAAAGTACACAGTATCAATGAATATCTTTAGATGCCAGCTAGAGACACACAAATAAAAAGAGAGACAAAACACAAACAGTTGTATACATATATAGGACCACACACAGCAATAATTGAGATTTTATACAAATATTTTATTGCATTACTCTAAATGAATGTTGTAAATAGATATGATACATTAAAGGCTATTTAATAAGACAAATTCAGAGAAACAATATAAATACAAAAAAACAAATTCAAAAAACACACAGGTTCCCACTTCAAGAAAAATCCAATCATATACACATTCATTCACACCCAATCACACACATTCATCGAGATATATATAACTGTGCTGTTAATGCAAAAACTGAATAAGTGGTAAACACCAAGGACCCGGCCCTCAAGGAGGTCTTCACAGAATTACTCAAGAACACAAATGAGTATGGAAATTCTAGATGGAATAAGGATTTCAGAGGTTGATGATATGTCTAGATGTTAGGACCAATATCAAGAATCGAGGGGGCGGGGCTCTTGGGAAAACGCCGACGCGCGTTTCGGTGAAACAACTCCGAGGAGCGGAGAACCACCTTCTTCAGGGCGAGAAACAGAACCACACAAATCAAAAACGGGACCTGTGTTGATAGCAGAAACAAAATTCAGAAGATAAGCTTTACAAGATTTAGGATGACTTTAGCGATTTTCAGGCAGAAAGAATTACAAATCCAGGAAAGCCCAGGGGTAATAACAGCGCTAGAAAGTCTACACGCCAGAAGTTTCAGAAAATCGATACAGGCGGAAGAGTTGCAGCGAAGAAACCTGTTGCTTGTTGAATCGCCGCTAAATACAAAAACCACCAAGGAACGTCATTGTGCTCCGTACGGGAGAAAATAGAAATGTTCCACGGTGAAAACCAGCTTCATCGATGAATGCGTGAAGCTGGCGAAAAACGGCCGAGAACCGATGATAAACTTAGTCCTTCGGCGGGAGTCTCAAACGGATAGACCAGCGTCTCTGAAGTGGCGTACGGAGCACAATGACGTTCCTTGGTGGTTTTTGTATTTAGCGGCGATTCAACAAGCAACAGGTTTCTTCGCTGCAACTCTTCCGCCTGTATCGATTTTCTGAAACTTCTGGCGTGTAGACTTTCTAGCGCTGTTATTACCCCTGGGCTTTCCTGGATTTGTAATTCTTTCTGCCTGAAAATCGCTAAAGTCATCCTAAATCTTGTAAAGCTTATCTTCTGAATTTTGTTTCTGCTATCAACACAGGTCCCGTTTTTGATTTGTGTGGTTCTGTTTCTCGCCCTGAAGAAGGTGGTTCTCCGCTCCTCGGAGTTGTTTCACCGAAACGCGCGTCGGCGTTTTCCCAAGAGCCCCGCCCCCTCGATTCTTGATATTGGTCCTAACATCTAGACATATCATCAACCTCTGAAATCCTTATTCCATCTAGAATTTCCATACTCATTTGTGTTCTTGAGTAATTCTGTGAAGACCTCCTTGATGGCCGGGTCCTTGGTGTTTACCACTTATTCAGTTTTTGCATTAACAGCACAGTTATATATATCTCGATGAATGTGTGTGATTGGGTGTGAATGAATGTGTATATGATTGGATTTTTCTTGAAGTGGGAACCTGTGTGTTTTTTTAATTTGTTTTTTTGTATTTATATTGTTTCTCTGAATTTGTCTTATTAAATAGCCTTTAATGTATCATATCTATTTACAACATTCATTTAGAGTAATGCAATAAAATATTTGTATAAAATCTCAATTATTGCTGTGTGTGGTCCTATATATGTATACAACTGTTTGTGTTTTGTCTCTCTTTTTATTTGTGTGTCTCTAGCTGGCATCTAAAGATATTCATTGATACTGTGTACTTTCTTGATAAATAGGGTAGAGTTCTTCTCCGTTTGTTCTGCTTTAGTTTACTGCACCCCAGGCCCCTTCATGAATTTCTCACTTCAACTCATGGAATTGATTGACCCTCATATTATCTCCTCTAATAATTTTCTCCTACTTGGAGACTTTAATGTTTATAGTGAAGTCTCTCCTGATGCAGATGCTTCTAGGCTCCTGACGGATTTAGCATCCCTCGGTTTGAAGCAGATCAACACTGGCCCCACCAGTTTAGCGGGGCACACTTTAGATCTCACCCTGACTACTGCCTCTAATATACATTGCAAGGCTCCCCGCCCCCTTACTTGACCGATCACTCTTTACTTTGCTTCCACATAAAAGATGGCAGAGCTTTCTCCACTCCCATGACAGCTTCTCGCAGTTGGAGAAGACAGTGGCATAAAATCACGCCTGGTCACTTCTAGAATACCCTTCCCAGTAACACATATCTGGCGTCCGAAAGCATTGAAGAATACCTGGCTAATTATAATGCTCTAGTCACTTCTACACTAGATCAACTAGCCCCCTTAAAACTCCTCTCCTCTAAATCAAATAGATTACGAGCGACATGGTTCTCACCCATCCTAAGGGAAGAAAAACGCCACTGTAGAAAGCTAGAAAGACGCTGGCGGCTTTCACATAGCGCAATTGATAAAGAAGCCTATAAGAATTGTCTGACCCTTTACAATAAAAATCTAAAGAAGGCCCGCAAGACTCATATCAAGTCCCAGCTGAACCAGGCAGGAAATTCTTCTAAGGTGCTCTTCCGCATTCTGAACTCATTCATAAACCCTAAGGCATGCCATAATGAAGTAACGCCTTCACAGGACCTCTGTGATAAACTGGCTAAGCCCTTTACCCAGAAGATTGAGAGCATATATGCCAGTATTACTAAAGATAAGGACCCCAAATAAACCAATATTGCTTCTTACCTACCTCATCCTAACTCCGCAAATCCTTTGGATTGCTTTCTCCCCTTACTATAGACACAGTGGCGTCGCTCATGAAAACAGTAAAATCTTGTTCACCTCAGGATGTTCTACCCGCTAAGGTATCTTTACTGCTTCATAAGCAGTTGGCTCCCTTGATCTGCCCTATCCTTAACTCCTCCCTGACCACGGGCATATTACCTTCAGAATGGAAAGCCACCCAAATAATTCCAATCTTGGAAAAACCCAATGCTCTCCAGAAGATCTATCCAATCACCGTCCTATTTCTTTGCTGCCCTACTTGAGTAAAATCCTGGAGAAGCATATGAACAAACATCTTTCAGACTTTATGGAAGCAATAGGAGGCTTCGATCCCTCCCAGTCGAAATCGCTCCTTGTGGTTCCCCGGATAAAGAAATCATGCACAGGGGGGAGGGGGGGAGGCCTTTTACCATCTGGCTCCCTCACACTCTAATCAACTTCCTCTTCGTGAATGTACCAACTATTTGCAATTTCGTCGATCTCTCAGACCCGAACTTTTCCAGACCGCCTTGATGACTTTGTAGCTCCTCTTCAGTCCCCCTATGTTGACTAAATAGCCCTTCCATACCGCGGAGAAACCCCTTTGGGGGGTGATTTGGGTGCTCTATAAGACACATAAATAAACAAGCATTGGCATAGCAAATAGGTCTTGCCTTTGGGACCTTATAAGTATTTAGTTATGCAGCACAATATTATTGGTACAACAACATCAACTGTTGCATGGCTAAACACTTATAAAGTCCCAAAGGCGAGACCTATTGGCTATGCCAAGGCTTGCTTATTTTGTATCCCATTTTTCACAACTGTAAACCGGGTATTCTGACTATTGCAGGCTCATTTTGATCTACACAGTGTATTTTAGTATGTAAATAATTATTTTTCTTATTCTTCCTCGTATAAGTCCTAACAATCTGTGGTGGTAATGCCCTATTTTGCCATCTGTGGAAAGGTGGTTTTCTGTGAAAGGGACAACGTAACCTTTAAACCTGGATACCCACATGTCTGGGACTAGGGCCTGAAGTTTCACAACCTGTTCTCTTCCCCTTATGCCCTGCTTGTTTTATTTTTACTACTCTTTACTCTTTTTCTAGGCTTTTCGATTAAAACCAGATTGTAAATGAATAGACAGTCTGTATCACTTGATGGAGGCCTTTCGAATGAGTTCACAGATTGTGCGGACACTGATTTGCAAGTCCACTTCCACCCCCTGTGCCAGGAGTAAGGCCCTCTGATTGGCAGGTTTACCCCACTAGTGGTTTCCATCAAGCACTATTCACAAGCGCGCCTCATATTCACTGCAGCGCCTAGAGGGGATTGATTTGGCGCATATTGTGCTTATGGGGGCAATGCCAGATGGAATTGGTATAGCGCTTCATACAAATGTTGACGTCCTCTGCGCTTTTCAGGCAACGATAGAGGCTGTGTATTTGTTGTGCTTGGCTGGTAGAGTAGGCGCTTATTGTTGCCTGTGTGGTAGGCGTTGGTTGTGTAGTAGTGAGTTTCAGAGGGACGCTAGCGCTACAATCATGATGTGATTAACTTTTAGCCGCACTGAAGCGTGTTGTGATGCGGAAGCGTAGGAAACAGCCACACTTTCAGAAACATACAACCAGGCCTCTGTCAGAGCGGGGCACGTGTATAGAAGCTGCCAGCCCTTTACTGCCCTCCCTTACATCAGCTAATAAGCTAGCTCAGCGGGTTGAGCACCTGCTGCAACGCAAACAATAACCACGTCTGTGCTTTATTCAGGGTTTAATGTAATTCTCAGAGTGACAGTTTCCGGCCAGCCCCGGGCAGAGAAAGCCTTAATCTGACTTGAAAGCATGTCCTCTCCCGGTTAATGACTTCGCTCAGTACTAAATTAGATTTGGGAGCTCTGGAGACGTTTTCTTGGTCTCTTTGGAACAGTTATTTTGTAGTTATCTAGGCTGCTGACATCTCCAATCTGAACCTTATCAGAACATGCAATCGCCTTATCTTTACAAGAACTCTGCACGGACCGTAGCAGCAAGATAGGAAACGGAGGAAAGCCCGGGTGGGGGAGGGGATTGGGGCCCAGTGCTGCCAGAGCTTGTGTTCATGGGCGGAGCCTGCTCTTAACTGGAGTGGGGGAATGTGTGAGGAGATTGTGATTGTATTTGCATTTATTTAGCGCTTACTACCCATGAGGAGGCGATGGAAGAAAAGTCGCGCTTCAAGTGCCATTTCTTTATAATTTACCAATAAACTTATTTGTTATCTGTCGTTTGTATAGTGTGTGTGTCACCCGTTGAAGTTTTTGACACTTACAGTTATTTTTTGGAGACTGTCACGACAGGAGGGGGAGAAAATACGCAAGAGCACGAGTGCGTGAGGGTGAACGGCGGGCTGTCCGAAAATTGTATTTGTTTCATGTAATAACATTGTGCCACCATTCAATAACTTTAGAACAATATAAAACTATCACAAGCATTGGCATAGCCAATAAGTCTCGCTTTTGGGACCTTATAAGTATTTAGTTATGCAACTGTTGCATGGCTAAACACTTATAAGGTCCTAAAGGCGAGACCTATTGGCTATGCCAATGCTTGTTTTTTTCTAATCGCGGCACCGGTACTTTACTTTTAACATTAAAAGTAAAGCGCGGGTGCCGCGATTATAGCAAAAGTAAAGAAATAGATGTTTGTTTCTATTTCTCTACTTCTGCTATAATCGCGGAACTGGCGTTTTACTTTTGACATTAAAAGTAAAGCGCGGGTGCCGCGATTATAGCAAAAGTAAAGAAATAGATGTTTGTTTCTATTAAAAGTAAAGCACCGGTACCCGGATTAGCAAGCTAAAAATGGTACCGCCGGCCACAGCTTGCAGTGCATGTGCGAGAGTGATGCGCGCGAAGCAGTAATATGGCGCCTTTGCTGAAGCGCGCGCCGGTGCACATGCACTGCAAGCTGTAGCCGGTGGTAGCATTTTTTAAAGCCCTTACTAAAGTCTCTCCGAGCAGCGCATGCGCGCTGACTCAGCGAGACCTAAAAATAAATGGAGTGGTAGTGTTTCCAGTTCCTGTAAACTTGCTCACAGTCGTGTGGTGCCATTATGGGAATGTGTGTACAATCAATGGATCCAATTACATGAGGGATGTGAACGAGGCTATAGGAAGCTACCTTCACTGGGGCTAAATCCTCATGGCTATGGAACTGGATGTAGCGTCTCACGTCTTTTGACAATGCTGCAAGCACCTCTGTCAGGACAAGACTGAACATCGCTTGCGACATCCCACCTGAAATGGCAACAGTAAATTGAAATGAGCCAGTGGTCAAAAAGTGCAAAACAGACAAAATCTTATTTTAAGAGGCGTGTGATACTGTGAGGATTGTTAAGTACAGGTTGGAAGAAATTCTCCAACTGACTAGTCAGATCCAGAATGGTCCGTTGATTCAATCGGTATTTCTCGATAATGTGCCTCTCATACATGGTCTGTAGGTCAGGGAAGGGGGGGGGCTGTGGAGGATGCCATCCTTCCCCTCTCCTAGGGTACCTAAGTGAGAAAGTAGTGGATCATCATCATTGGACTCTGTTAGCAACATCAACATATTTTAACATGGAATGCCTTATTCATGTGTCAGTGACATTTTCTACATGCAGGAAACCAGGTACTGGGACCTTATCACTGTCCAGCATGTTTTTTCAATCACTCATCTACAAGGTCCCAATTTACATTATCCACACATTGATTATGCAAATCATGTGACATTTTCTGACATGACAAAAAGAGAAGGGTTGACAGACATGTGTAAACTGGTACACTTTCACACGTCGCAATGTTTTGCTAACTATTATGTACATCTATGTATTCCAAAATGATTATTATGTACAGCATTTAAACTGGGATTTTGGACATATGAATTACTAAGCCTTCAACAACCACATGTAGTGGTGCATACACAATTGTGTAAATCCCAGTAACAAAGAGTTCTGATGCCACTTCAAACACATCACAATCGACTGCTAACATGGCGGTTGTCTGAACTAGCGCAAATGTGATAATGGAGGCGTACACCGCCGGAGGTCAAAGACCGCGCGCTTGACGGGTGCATGCAGGGCGGTCTACCCCGTAGATAACGTTGGGTAAATATGATCACGGTTGACCAAAGGCTATATGCGTCTACCCTTATGTATGCTTATGCGCCGTACAAGTACACCGCAATCTAAAAAATCACTCACTTGCCTACAAATACCGCTGCCATTAACCACTTCTCACAATCAGCTGCTGCGTGTTACTTCTGGGAGCAACCATGCCAGGCCAAACCGGTGCAAGGGCTCCTGCCTTCACAAATGAAGGGCTGGAGACCCTTGTTGGAGAAGTACTACCAAAGAATGGCCAGCTCTTTGGTTCACAAGAGGAGCAGATAATTTCCGCTCTTTGGTTTGAGGATACAGATGTCGCTGCAGCAGACGCCATCGTCCACTGAGCCAACAGACCCGGCATACACACATCTCTCTCTCTCCCTCTCCCCCCATCTCTCCCTCTCTCCACCTCCCTCCCCCTCCCTCTGTCTCTCTCCCCGTCTCCCTCCCTCTCTGTCTCCCTCTGTCTCCCACCCTCAATCCCTCTCCCTCCCCGTCCCTCCGTCTCTCTCCCTCTGTCTCCCTCCCCCTCCCTCCCTGTCTCCGTCTCCCTCCCTCCGTCTCCCTCCCTCCCTCTCCCTCCGTCTCCCACCGTCTCTCTCTGTCTTCCTCCCTCTATCTCTCCCTGTCTCTTGCCCTGTCTCCCTCTCTCTCCTTCCCTGTCTCCCTCCCTCCGTCTCCCTCTCTCTGCCTCCCTCTCTCTGCCTCCCTCTCTCTGTCTCCCTTCTCCCTCTGTCTCCCTCCCTCTGTCTCCCCCAGACTGCGCCTCTCTGTCTCCCTCTCTCGGTCACCCTCTATCAACCTCTGTCTCCATCCCTCTCCCTCGGTCTCCCTCTCACTCCCTCCATCACCCTCTGTCATCTCACGCCGTGTGTGTGTGTGTGTGTGTGTGTGTGTGTGTGTGTGTGTCAGCCCGGGCTGAGACAGCTTCCCAGCGCACGCACACAGCCGCACCCGAGTACTTCACAGGTCTTTAAAAGACCATTTACATGTTAATAAAGCTTTGTTGTATTTCACCTCTTAGGCCCCTGCATCTCCACTTTGACAATCACTGGAATCCCCCAGCCCCCACAGAGCAGAGTCTCAGAGTCCGGGCTGCTGCAACCGGCAGCGTTTGCTAACACTATTTAATATATTTTTTTTAAAACACAGATAGGATGTCTGCAAGGTCCGCGGGCCGCCAAGGAAGGCTTGCCGGGCCGCTGGCGGCCCACGGGCCGTACCATGCGTAACCGTGATCTACATGATCATAAGATGTCACATCATACAAAGTATCCACATGTGTGTGACATGGTCGTAATACCCCACTTTTGAATGGTTTGTCAATGTGATTCCATTCAGTGCTTTTCTGCCCTAAATGGTGAACCTTACTAGTTTAGACATTGCACACACGCACTATGTTTCAGACCTGTATCACTCTCAAAGTTACACAGATGCACACCATGTTGGACTATGTGAGTACAGGTGACTACACATGGAAGGATTTCAGTATTGTACAAACACATTGGAACATGGCGCAGTAGTCACAAATATGTTGTGGACTACAAGTACAGAGTCATAGTTCTGGCTTGTCATAATCAATGTAAATTCTGGCAGATTTACTGCACCTGTATTGTACTGGCAAAGGTGTCTATCTAGTGTGCATAATTCCACAGACTGTGTGTTAGCCCTGCCCTTTGTTTTGCAGTCAATTCGGCCTGTCCTCTGCAGCAGGCGAAATGTTTCAAAGTGTTTTTAGCAGATATCCGTCACGTAACCTAATGTCTGTGTACACGGCCCTCATAATTTCAAATAACCTCTGGTCTATAATAATGTACATCTTGCATATGCTAGTTGTCCAAAAAGCATTGTTCTGTGTCACAAAATTCATATGTCTTGCATGTGCAATCAATTAATCATCTCTTTTATCTATCCAGATCAACGCCCAAATCAAGGAAAGCGCAGAGATGTGGAATTCCTATAGCCTGACACCCAGGACATATTGTCGGGGGTTTTCATGTGTATTTTGTCCTTGGGACAAGTAGGTCCAACCCCCTGCAGCACAAACCCTTTGGCTGCCAGTTTGCAGTACCACATTATGGATCAGGGAAGGGCACTATCTGCAGTTGAGGTGATATTTTTGCGCATATGTAAATGCTGTTCAAACTTGTATTTATGGTTCATTAATTGAAAACCTTCATTATTAGGGTGAACGTTTTAAGTAAATGTTGTAAGCTCAGACTGCACTACTGACAGTAGTTCGGATATAAAAATGTGTACACACGTTTTCAAGGTTTAGCAATATGAGGCTATGTATAATGCTCTCAGAATGCTCTCTGATTTGATGCAAATAGTTGCAAAAGCTTGAAAGCAAGATTGATGATTCTTTTCTTTCAAAATACAATATTCATAAAAAAAATGAAAGCAGAAAAAAAAAACATTTCGCTAAACTACTGTAAAATTTCAGGTACCATTTCTTTGCAGCATCCTTTAGTAGCATGTGTTGATGCATGCTAGTATTTCCCAAAAACATTCATAATGGAAAACCACTGTAGCTAGTTTCAATAAGATTATGGGAAACAAAAATAAACAGAGGCAAAGCCAGTAGATCTGAAATTGGTGGTCAGTTTTTAAGTTATGTAAATGTGTGAATTGTTTTGGCATGGTTTTTGTAAAACCTTATTGGTGTGGCAGCTGCTGGGCCCTCACCATTATAACTAACATTGGCAAAAGCAAAACATTTTTTGGTCTCAAAAAGCACACACTGCCACAGTAGGTACTGGCACTGAACAAAACTACTTTGTGTGCGGATATGCTCCTGTGAAAGAGCAAAATGCTGTCACTCACACTGAAGTCAGCTGATACAGAGAGAGACAGAATTGTAATAAACGCAAAAGGTCATGGTCAATGCAGGATCAAAATAGGGGCCCAAATATTAAAGAAAGTCTCAAAAGAGCACCCATGGTATATGTCCCTGCATTAAGTGCAGCTATACGGCTTTCGTGAATTTACAGAGGTAGGACAAGAAATAGTACTCTTAAAAAATATATGTGAACTGCATTTTAGCATGAGCAAGTACGCATGTGTAGATGAGCTCATGCGAAAATCAGAGTGTTTGCAAGTTCACTTTCCCTCCAACCACTCTTTTCCCCAATTCTGGAAGAAGGTTTATGTCTGCCATTGTAAGGAGTACATTTCCAACATTTCTCAGTATGGGAAAAGATTAGAGAGGTGTTGTTGACAACCCTTAAAACATGCAAGTTAGTAGGTTTGGACAGACTCAAAAGGGCATTCTAACCCTGGAACTATTGCTTACCACTACCTTCAGCCCCAATATGTAGATCTGCGGAAATGTGGCACCATTAGGGGATTGCAAGTATTCAAGCACTACTATGATATGAGCCCTGGCATAATCACAGAGGCTATATCAGAGCTCTTATATAATGAGATTGCTGCCATAAATTGTTGCCACACTACATGGCACCAAAAGGGACAAGTGGATTTTGTTACAGGACAAGTAGATTTAGGAAGCAACCTGCCCCGTGGACAAGTAGTTATTTGATTAATTTCCACACCCCTGAAAGCATTTGGAGGGCCATCGCCAGGAAAGTACAGACCCAGGGAGTCTTTCGCCAGCGCAGCTTCCACTGTCGGAAGAGGTGGGAGGACATCAGACATTGGAGCAGAAAGATCACCCAAGTCCAGCTGGGAAAGTCCTCCCCACTTCGAAGGACTCCCCTCATGGCCCGTATTCTGGTGGTGGCCTACCCTAAACTTGATGGGCAGTTGAGGGCCCAACAGCAGCTAGGAGAGGGTGAGTAAAGACCTGGACTAATTAGTCAACAGCTAAGCACATTTGTAAAGTCACAGGCAGCAATAAACAAATATACCTGCATTGTGACCAATGCTAATTCAAATTACAGAGTACATGCCTATGTAGTGTTGTCAGGCTTTGCTTACATAACCGTGTTGTACCACCATCAAAACTGCAGTATGCAACTAAATCTATGGCTCTTCATGGCATCTGTGTCCATCATAAATGAAGTAAGCTGTAAAGGTGTCAAGGACATATGTGTGAGGTTCAAGTACTGCATCTGACGTTTCATTACAAACAGGGATTTGTGGACATTGGTTTGGTTTCTCAAACATACTCATTAACATGAGTGTATTGAGACTATCTAAATCAGGGAGGTCCCATGCATCTGAGTTGACATTACGTATGAATGGCACAAACAAATGGATTTCGTTTGCAAACATGTTATTGCCTGTATATAGGTAGCATGTAATGGTAACAACACAAGTTGTGTACAGAAGTGTATGTGTGTTGAGAGCAACACTTTACTATATAGGTATGAGAGAGATGCTTGTGGTACTATGATGTCTCTTTCCAATGGTCTACAGATGTAACCTGCTCCACAAGGCCAAGGATTCGCTTGAAAACAGCACACTTACCATCTGCAGTCTCAACAAAAATATGGAAATGGTTGTGAATTTGTCCCAGATTTAAAGTGGAGATGTACAAACTAGAATGCGGTGTCAGGGCATATGAATGTATGTGTTTGTATGTCAATTGAACATGTTAGTCACATCATTAACAAATTACTCTGGATGTCAGTCAAATCAGATATGTATGGGAACCACCCTATAATCAGAATGTTGATGTGTATACACAATGAACATCTGAGGAATTTCACCACTAATTACAAACAGTTCCGACTGCATTTTGTGTTTGCTAAAAAACATTATGTAGCAGACATATTGTAGTGAGAATCATTTAGCAGGATCACATTAGTCCATATTGCAAAGCTTATTATGCAAATATCGTGCGTCTACCATGTCCTTGCGAGGGATGTGTATGACTGAAGTAAGAAATGTCAAGTTAGTTGGTGTCACAATTTCACAATAATGTGTGAAAAGTTCCATTTTAGACAGGGTCTAATCATACCTTGCTACATACATGGATAAGGAGTAGCGAAAACTTGATTAACTCAATTGTTTGATACCGTGTTTAATGCCACCATGTGTGGAGTAATAACTACCTCATGTTAAAGACATGCATGCACTCTTGCATAATCTGTATCACTACTGTCATACATATTAGGTGGTTTATAAATCAACATTGCAAGTTGCTCGAAGTGCTATTCTTTGCAACATTTGAGTCTACAATGTTTACTTTAAAATAGCTATTGTTCCATTCCATCATCTACACAGCCAAGCAGATGAGACATGGGCCAGGATGTTGGGGAAGCAGCTGGTCAAAGTGGTTCCAGTCAGGGCACTGATGGACCCAGTGACCAAGAGGGCGAGGGGTGTGCCATGGATGATCCAGATTTGATGACTACATCCAGCGAGTCGAACTCCGAGGGCTCTCCCTTGGTGGTGGCAGCCACCACCCAACCTGGCACAATGTCATTAGTGCCCACCATCCCACCACCATCTCCACACTCCCTGCTGCTCCTCAACCAGTTGCCTAGGCCCCCTCCCTTCAGAGGGGAGCAGTCTCCTCTGCTGCAGGCACCTCTAGCCCTGTGTTCCCAGACACCCTTGGTGAGGAGGTAATTGAACTCCTGAAAAAGATCTCTATTGGGCAGACTGCACTGTTGAATGGCATCCAGGGTCTGGGTAGCCAACGTACACAGATGGCTGCCTACCTGGGTGGGATGAGTGCCCTGCAGGGATCAGTTCAAGCTCTGACCTCCTCTTTATTGGCAGCTATACAGCTACCTCAGCCTTCCATCCAACAGCCTTCACCAACCCCACCATGACCATGACCATCCCAAGATTCTAAACCTCTGCCTGCTCCAAGCACAAACACACCTGTGCATGCACCCACCCAAACACACACCTGCAGCACACAACCATCAACATCCCCAGCAATCACCACACACACTACACTTGCAGACATACAGGAATCCACATCACCACCCATCATCACAGACACTACAACTGCAGACATACAGCCATCAACACCACTACCTATCAGCACACAAACACTATGCCTCCATCCACATCACCTTTACAAACAGCAAGCACTTCAATTTCCTCTACCTTCTAACCTGACGATATCTAGGATTTACCCACAAACTGTACCTGTAACCATTTCTTCTTCTCCCTTGGACTTTGCCCTGTGGGACAACTCCCTCCCCTCCATCAGCCAAGGCCTGCTTTTTCCATCCCTATCCCCTATCCTTCGTCATCTTGGCCTACCCATCCTACATCCACTCCCAGAAAGAGGAAGAGAGGCAGGACCCGATTTACTCCTAAAAAACACCCTCCCAGGGCAAAGTCCACCCATCCCAAACCAAAACCCACCCCAACTAAGCCCAAACTCACCCATTCCAAAACCTAGCCCACATGTCACTGATCCATCCTTGAGGTGCCTGCCCAACCCACCCGATGCCCCTCCACGGGAGTGTGTTCAGCCAGCGTTTGCTTGGCAAGAAAGGTGGCATATATTATGTAGACATGCCACCAGGCTCTTTGGCGCTAATATAAGGCCTGACGTGTTCTTGTGTTGACTTGATGTTTAATAAAAAAAAAAATCTTTATTTTTTTAGAAACACAAGTGTTATGTCATGGTTTGTCAACAAAATGTGGCACAGTCAGGATCTCTGTGATGTATTTCGCCATGTTTAGATTTCTACATGCGTTTCTGGTTCCAAAAACACAATTATGTGACTGATTGAGTAAATGGCACCAATGAAGGCAAACAGTTTGAGAGGGCCAAGTGTCCCATGGATTGACATGTTGGCATGCATGGAATGAGGCTGGTCTGAATTATGGTGGGTATTTGTAATGGTTTTCAGGACAATAAAGACCCGTTTGGACTTGCTACTCTGGTTATGGGTAGCTCTCATTACTTGCATGTCAGATAGAAAAGCATTGAGCTGTCACCATGTCAATGGTGAGCACAATGCTACTGTACACATGAGTTGGTAGAAGGATATGAAACTGTGTCTGTAAGCAAAGACAGGTAACCACATGGTGGTCTGATTGACATGATTTTTTAAATTAATCAAGGAAAACCATTTTTATTGCTGTAAATGTTTTCTTTTGGCCCATATTACCCTGTACTGTTAAAGTTCCGGACAGTACTAAGTACTTTCTACATACTGGACAATTTTCTCACAAGTGTCAATTACAATTACCTTGACATAGATCACAGTGACTGGTGTGACAGAAATTAAGGCAAAATACTACACTTGTAAGACACCCTTTCAGCACTAAAAGTCCTAGTTTAACACATACATTTAGGTATTGGGACACCTTTAACCTTGATTTCACATATCACAATCATTTGGTCTCGACATCTGTTTATTTGTATGTTTCTCGTAGCACACAGACTCAAAATGGAACCACACCGACGATTCACTTGCTAATCCATTTGCCATATTATCTGTGGTTCAGTACAAAGCTGGTTTGGATGATAAATGATGCACTAGTTTGTTAGTGCCAGTTCCAGCATTGCTCCTACCATTAACAAGCTGTACCCCCGCTGTAGCCATGCTGTTGTGACATGCTTGCACTCATGCCTTAATTTGGCCAGGGTCCCCCTGGTACTCAGCCCAGCAAGTGCTGACATGCTGGTGGTGAGACCAGTCCCTATTGGAATCTGTTTATGGACTCACACTCTAGCTCTTTCACAAAGGTGCATATGTGCCATAGTACTAGCCTTCAGGCTCTGAAGTGTAATCTCCAAGACTCCTTTGGTTCCTGTCACTGTTTCTTCATGTGCCTCAAGTACTGGATTTCATACAAAGATGAGAGAAAAGTACAATTGTGTTTTGTGCATTTTACATTTCAATAGGCATCTACAATGACTGTATTAACTAAACTGTTATTGCACAGTTGCTTTGCAACTATGCTATTTTGAATTTGCTCATTGATGCCGTCCCTTTGAATAAGGTGTGGCTCTCATGTATGTCCATCATGTCCAATATTTCAGAACATATTTGTGACAATTACTCGGCCTCTTACTCACAAGATGTTTAAACCTTTTAGGTCCGTGAAACATACATACAAACTATGAGTGCATTTTTTGAGAAGCAGAACATTTATCTTCCTTATTTTGCATAAATGACTTTTTCTCCAACCCTTGGACCCAGCCTACTAGGCCTCACAAACAGTTGGCTAATGTGAGTCCAGTGAACATACATGGGCTGATATGTATACGTGCTAGCCCACGACAAATAATTCATTGTTTGTATCCTGCAAGTATGCTTAAAAATGTATCTTTTTGCCCACATTTCCGGTACTCATGTAGCAGAGGTTCTTCTACTGATCTAGTTATGTTTGTTCATGCTGAGAGTGTGCCTATCAGGTTCAAGGGTTTAACATGAGGGGTGAGCAAGCATTGTTAACATGTTTTGGCAGGACAGGCAATATGCAGGGAAAAAAGTTTTTTGAGCTTCCACTTTGCATTACATATGAATTTCAGCCAGATAAGTCTTAACTGAAATGTTTTGATATTATAAGCTGATCCATTTTATACATACACATGGATATTAGTGATTATTTTTGGGTTTAGTAGTAGTTTGTTTTGGAGAACAATTTGGGAGCATGTATACACAAACAACTGTTTGAACCTACTGATCATATGTGCACAAGGACTATTTAGTATGTTACTGATGTTATTTAAGTAATAAAAGGTGTTCCTCTTTGTAGCCCTTGTAACATTTCATTGACATGAATGCACGAGTGGCATTGCAGAAAACCTCTGTATCTATTCTCATGTTCCCTGTGATAATAGTTGTGTGAAATGTAGTTTTGACTAATGTCCAAACCCCACACATTATTTGGTTTGGTGGACTTACAGTGGAACTTGGATCTGGCTAGTGAATTGTCAGACATGCATGTGGACAATGTACCTGTGTAGTACCAACTTCCAAGTGTATGTGACTACCTAGCGCACAGATCCTACAGGAAGATGTGAAAAAGGTTACAGACATACTTGTGTAATGTAATCCTGAGAAAGCTTATTAGATGGGTCTAATTTAAGAGTCTATAGTGTGTATGAGTTCCGTGATTGTCAGTTCATGATCAAGTAAGGCTTGTAAGCATACATTATACAAATTCTGAGCAGATCTCTTGTCTTAAGCATGTGCCTATGGTGGTTAAGAATCTCCAAAGTCTCACTCATAGTCCAGCACATAGTTATGTCACATAATTCATGGCCAAGGAATGTTCATATGCCATTTGTAGTCATGTAAATGTGTTGGTAAATATGATGCAAGTGTGTTTTAGGTGCCTTGAATTAGTATGGATGGAGCATTTTGAGTACTATTTTAAATTACATAGGCTGAGAGGCACAGTACTTGTACTCTGCATATGTTTGTATAGTTGTGCTCCTTGTAGTCGACATGATAGTATAAAGTTCAGCAAGAGAAATCATTCCACTAAAACTCTTTTGATGGAGATTTGAATGTAGATAAATGTAGTTAGTTTGTCTGTGATAACATGAATTTTGAGACATACTCCATACGCAGTCAATAATGTACATGTTGGTTTCAGAGTGAGGACCATTGTATTCCAAAAGTTTTGTATGTGTACACCAAATGCCTCAAGTTGATGCGGTATAACTTAATAGGATCTAAAACTGGTTAAGGTTAACCATGTACAAATGTAATTTAAGAATTCATGGCATGCCCTTCATTGCAAGTTCCTGACATGGCAGTGTGCATGTGTCATGGCATGGTTACCAACCTGTAAATATGTCAGATTATTTTATGTTATTTCTTTAAATGGCCAACATTTTATTGGCAAGCACAAGTGGTATCTGTCAATCTGACACATGTGTATGTTTGCATTGTGCCTTCTTATGGTAGTAGTCAGTCTGTACCCCAGTGTTAGGCAGTATGTAGTATGAGTGTCAGGTTGAGTACAGCGTGTATGCTAACATTTTCCAGTTTCCTCTCCTGCAAGAAGTCTCACTGTTGTGGAGTTTGCCCATTTAAGTCACAGCAGAGTACAATACTGAAGGACCTGCCTTACATGTTTTTGATAGGCTTTGTCAGTGTGTTACACAACAAGGTGAGGTGTAGTGCAACTTGATTTTTCTGACTGTCTACAGTTGGAGATGGAGTTTAAATTGTGTAAAGTACCAATGTTGCGTAGTGAGATGTCACATACATGTGCATACAGTTTAATCCATTTTTAAGTTGGTAAGATTGATCTTTGCATTTGTTGTTACAATCTCTTGCTTCAGGTCTTATGTGTACACAGGTCAAAGCCCTTCAGAAGAAGGCATTGTGGAATGCCATCGCCCTAAAAGTTTGGTCCCTGGGGATCTATCGCCGGCGCAGCGCCCACTGTAAGAAAAGGAGGGAGGACCTAAGACGTTGGACCCGTACCATCGCCCAAGTCCAGGTAGGGAAGTCCTCCACAGGTCCTTGGGGCAAACGCCGGAAAATGACTCCCCTCATGGGCTGTATCCTGACGGTGGTCTACCAACAGCTTGATGGGTCGTTGAAGGCCCAACAGCAGCTACAAGGGGGTAAGTATTGTGCAGAGTTTGACAGTGTGCTTAATGTATTTCCTCCTGTCACAAGCAGCAGTTTCCTCGCAGACGATGCAGGTGAGTATAGGTGTGTTTATAAATTGGATTCTAGCATGTATGGTTAGTGATGCTGTATCCATGCTGTTTATACAAGACTTATGTCCCTGATCTAAAGATGTGTAGTCACATGACTAGTTTGGGATTTTTAGTGAGACCTGAATGAGTGATGTAACATATCATATGTTAGATGTGATGTGTGTGTGAGATGTCCCAGACAGACCACGTTCCTTGTCAGTTTTGGGAGTGTTGCTCACACAATGCTGTGTATGTTCTATATGAAATTTCTTACATGTGAGCTAGCATGCAGTGCACAAAGGAGTCAAGGAAAGAGGCGTAATTAGACTGAATAACTGGTGTATGTGATCCATTATGAAATCTAGGCTCTACACAGGTTCTATTAGTATATTGTCAATAACTTGTACAACATACTGGATTGCTATTAAACACATTAAGGTTAATCATGGTGGAGGATCTTAGCTCTACACAGGAGGATTTCTTGTCCTTTGTGTATTTACATTCATGATGGAGAACACATGTTGACTTCCACACATAGACAGGTGTGTATGAATATAGTTGGGTTATTTAGACACACACAGTCATAAAGATCTCCCATAATGGTCATATCATAATGCCACGACTATGTTTTTTGATGTTTACATAGTAACCTTTATGTCTCATACACTTAACCAATATGTCCTTGGTTTAAATGTGTGAAATATCTGTGGAGTTCATTTGTCCACTGTTGGTTGTGCTCTCACTGACTGATGACATGTATCAGTGTAGTCATTGCAATATTTTGTGTGCTCAGATGTTGATGTATGAACAATGGTCTAGTATAGTCCTGTGAATGCAAATCACCTTGGATTGTGTACTATGTACCCTCTTATGACCACAGGTGTCCCATCATATTGAATACATGTGACTAAGCTGACCAGCTTAGGCCTTCCACTGTCAACTTGGGTTTTAAACATGCAAAGTAAGGTTGGTGTTGCCACCCAGACCATTGTGAATTGGGTATGTCCCTAGCTGTAGGTGGGATTTTGGACTCTGTCAATATGTGCTGCTACTAGCCAGTAATGATTTCTGTACAAGTTGTAAATATAGTTCACTGTGTCCGTTTGAGGATGTTGTGGTTGAGTAATAAAAGTGAAACAAATGTGGTCAGTTGCCTTACACCTATTTGCACTGTCTTTTCAGCATTAACAGAGGCAAGCAGAGAAGACGTTGGAGGCGATGTTGGGGATACAGCGCGCCACAGTGGCTCTGGTCAGCATACTGAAAGAGTCACTGGCACAGAGGGTGAGGGGCGTGCCCAGGAGGAGCAACTTTCAATATCTTCTTCGGATTCTCCAGCGGCCACTCTGTGGAGGTGGTGGACCCCCGTGGATCTAAGACCACACCAACCTTGTCCGCCACCTCCACTCCCTTATCCAACCTCCCTGCTGGTACCCACATATTGGTAAGACTCTGCAACCGTAAGTTGCGGAACATCTTCTAGGCACTACATCCCCTGCCCCTGTAGCCCCAGCTGCCCTGAGTGAGGAGGCTCCTGACCTCCTCAGATGCATCTCTGTTGGGCAGGATGCACTGCTGAGTGCCCTCCAGGGGGCAGTCCATTGTAATGGCGCAGACCCTATAATTCCTGGAGGACATTCACAGTAGTAGGTCTACACTACAGAGGTCGCTTCAGGCTCTGGCCTCCGTAGTGACAGCAGCCTTCCCTCAGCCCAGTCTTCCAGTCCACCTCTTGCCTCTTCCGAAACCCAAATCCCTGTTCCCATGCCTGTTCCACCATGCTGCCCAGATGCTGCCTTACGCTCGGCTGTACACAACAAATAAGGACTTTACACGTGAAACCTCTTTGAGCCAAGCGGTTTTTCAACATAGCAATATTTAACTATTTGACAGCATCAGTTATTATAGTGCTCTAGCGTCCTCCCTAATTCCATTTATCCTTGTGAGGATTTTTATCAAGCTCTGCACTGCTATTCATTCTCTGTTGAGCAGAAACTCGGAATTATTAATAAGTATGCAGTTACTTCACACTAAATAAGGTAATTGCATTTCAAATCTCATAGGAACCTGCTCATGTTTAATTTACATGTCACAATAAGGCTCTCAATCGTCGATATAGTATTTACTGAGATGGAACCCTGAAGAAGGCTTTGCCGAAATGCGTGTCGTTTAATTATACCGCCAGTTCTCTCAATATATATTGTATTGTATCATGCAAAAAAGAGTAATTAGATGTGTTCCTGAGACAATCATATGTCTATAATTTGAATTCCAATCATTTTGAAATAATACATGCACCTTTATTTTGTATTGTATATTTACTGATGAGAAGATTTTCCTTGAATGAATCAGCAATATCGATCTGGAATTGTGAAGTATTTATAACTGTACATGAAAAGGTGTCATCCCAAACCAATTTCATATATCTCTTGTTAAAGAAATGATCATAAAAAATATAAAAATATATTTTTCTATATAATAAACTATACAAAAAGTTGACAGTATTTGTGCAGGTCTGTATACAGAACTATTGTTATACGTTGGAATTGTAGCACTAAGCTCCATAGCCCGGTCTAGGCCTTTTTTTCCTATTTGGTCCCATGCCAGTTCCATACAGACGCAAACATAAGCAGACACACAGTACAACATCCATATGCACAACAACACCCGTCAAACGCAGTAAAAAACATACATGCACCCACCGAACAGACACTCACCACCATCACCAGGCTGAGCCCACATATACCAACTGAGCATGCACTAATAGACACAGCCCAGACACAAACTACATCAGAGCGCCAGACACTAGCGCCGACCACAGACACACCCACAACAGTGACATGCAGTCCCTCAAGCTCCCAAAGCCCACCCCTTGCCATCCCACCTGCCCAGGATCCCATGGAAGCCCCCGATGAACCTCGTAACTTTCTTTCTGCCCCAGCTACTGTCCCACCTTCTATTGACAACCCAACCTCTCCCAGTCCTGATCTCAGTTCTCCCAAGTGATGCAGCAATGTTCTCAGAAACATTTGAACATTGGACTGGCCATTGGCCTTGAAACTTTATTATTTATAAAACATTTTGTTGAAGTATTGAAAGTACATTATTCCATCATGTCCTCTACATGATATTTGCTGTATGAGGTACGTGGACTATCTATGCTTGTACTCTGGTATTAGGTTGATGGAAACTGGTGTTCCTTTTGAGCGGTAGTTGTAATGGGACCTTTGTACATGCTGTGGAGTTCTACTTAATCGTGGATGTGGACCCAATGATTGTGTCCTAGCAGTGTGTAGTTTAGCATGAGGTAAGTATTTCTGGTTAGCGACTGTCAGCAACAATTTACTTGCCCTGCTCCCAATGAGATATGTTGAATATCTATCATGTGTTCAATGTGTGCATCAAAACGTAGAGGACATCAGCATTGCTTAGGTTTGTGTAGTTCTGCATGTACATTTGTTAATTGGACAGTGTATGCTTTTAGGATACCTACAATTGATGTCTGACAGCTGCTGTGATTGTAGGATGTATGACGTTACAACGCACACTATTACAACGCATGCACTTACAACGCATTTTTTACAACGCATAATCCATTACAACGCATGACATTACAACGCATGACACTACAACGCATTTTTAAAAAATACCTTTACAACGCACTACCATTACAACGCATACTACCTTTACAACGCATACCATTACAACGCATAATATTAAATTACATTTAAGGTAAGTATTAGATAGTATAGGGGTAAAAATTACTATTCTAACTCCAGAGGGTGCAACAGTAGGGTAAGTGTTGGATAGTGTAGGGGTAAAAATTACTATTCTAACTCCAGGGGGTGCAACAGTAGGGTAAGTGTTGGATAGTGTAGGGGTAAAAATTACTATTCTAACTCCAGGGGGTGCAACAGTAGGGAAAGTGTTGGATAGTATAGGGGTAAAAATTACTATTCTAACTCCAGGGGGTGCATCAGTAGGGTAAGTGTTGGATAGTATAGGGGTAAAAATTACTATTCTAACTCCAGGGGGTGCATCAGTAGGGTAAGTGTTGGATAGTATAGGGGTAAAAATTACTATTCTAACTCCAGGGGGTGCATCAGTAGGGTAAGTGTTGGATAGTATAGGGGTAAAAATTACTATTCTAACTCCAGGGGGTGCATCAGTAGGGTAAGTGTTGGATAGTATAGGGGTAAAAATTACTATTCTAACTCCAGGGGGTGCATCAGTAGGGTAAGTGTTGGATAGTATAGGGGTAAAAATTACTATTCTAACTCCAGGGGGTGCATCAGTAGGGTAAGTGTTGGATAGTATAGGGGTAAAAATTACTATTCTAACTCCAGGGGGTGCATCAGTAGGGTAAGTGTTGGATAGTATAGGGGTAAAAATTACTATTCTAACTCCAGGGGGTGCATCAGTAGTGTAAGTGTTGGATAGTATAGGGGTAAAAATTACTATTCTAACTCCAGGGGGTGCATCAGTAGTGTAAGTGTTGGATAGTATAGGGGTAAAAATTACTATTCTAACTCCAGGGGGTGCATCAGTAGTGTAAGTGTTGGATAGTATAGTGTAATATTATGCGTTGTAATGGTATGCGTTGTAATGGTAGTATGCGTTGTAATGGAATGCGTTGTAAAGGTAGTTTTTAAAAATGCGTTGTAGTGTCCTGCTTGTAATATCATGCGTTGTAATGGATTATGCGTTGTAAAAAATGCGTTGTAATGGTAGTGCGTTGTAAAAGTTGCGTTGTAAAGGTTGTTCCCCGTGATTGTAATTTGTTTTGCTGATTTTCACTTATCAAATGCCTACACATTTTTTTTCTCTTTGAAACGTTTTTTAACCCAGACAGCTTTGATTTCCTGGGGAAGTGCTTATGTGATTGTCAATGTATGTGGTAGTTGTTTTGTTGGCCCACTAGCTACAACTGTATTTGTTACCCTGATGGTGTCATTGGTATCCTGTGGGTTAGGTTTCGGACTCGGACGGGACAGTGGAATTGTGGCTGTGAAAATAGTTAGTTTTACACTTGTGTGTGACATAGATTGGTGTGATGTTTTTGATGCGGCGGTATTGTGTATCACGTAAAAATGCAGACATTACTTTCACTTTAAAAAGTTCTAACATGTGATCATTATATAGGTGTTGTTGTGATGTTTGTGGCACGGCGACCTCAGAGGAGCCTGGAAGGGGTCCTGACTACCCTGAGACCCACCCTCAAGGTATCGTAGCCGGGCACTGGCGGGAGACTCCCCAGGGGGAGGAATCTCGTATCTAGGATCGTACTTCTGGCACCACACGACACAGAGTGACCACACCGGGTATTCTGAGAAAACAATCTTTATCAAGAAGGGTATCACTGCAAATATGTACAAGGTGAGCATGGGCTCAAGAGTCTCGGAAGGGGTAGGGGTAGCGGGACAGTCTCTGGTAAAGGTTCAAGCAGGGACGTATCCGGCGCACAGCTCACAATCCTCGAGCTGGGGGATACGATGTTGTAGTCGGGGTCCGGCGGGACCGTGAGAGTCGGTTGGAGCCGCGAGTCACTCAGCAGGGCTCAGGTGGGTCCAAGTTCCAGGAGCCGCGACCACGTCGGCAGGCTCTCGTTGTTCCAGCGTCGAATCTGCCGGACAGACCCAGAGCACCCCTTGTTATAGGTCGACCCCTCTTTGATGTCCGGAGTCTGTGCAGGCAGGGGTCTTGTCACCTGGGGGTCGCTTGTCGGGATTTCCTGCTATAGTCTTTTGATCCTTTCAGGGCCGGGTCGGGAGGAGTCCCAGACACCCAGCAGGCACGGAGCCAGCCCTCAGGGAGGCCGGAGGGCCGATCGAAACCCATCGTCCCAGGGGAGTTCAGAGGTGCGATAGAAACTGCTCCTCCCTCTCTCAACCCCTGGAAGCGTGATGTCCTCCAGCCGGAGTGGCGCCTCTAGGCCCGGGTCGCGCCGGGGCCGGGCGGCCATCTTGGTGCATGAAGTGGGCACGCGGGCCCGGGGTGGCCGAAAGGAGAGAGGCCATGGACGGGGACGTCCGGGTCGGTGCGTGTGTCTTGGTGGGGAGGTTCGGCTGGGCCGTGCGCTTGGGCTGCAGGTACCAGGTTTTGGTGGTGCGGGGGCACGGAGGGCCATTCTACGAGGCCGGGTCCAACACGCGTCCCCCCCAGCTGAAAGCCGGAGAGAACTGCCCATCAGCTTGGGGGGTTCTCTTCGCTGAGGCGGAAGAACCGGGAGAGGCCGTCAGCATTGGCGTGGTCCGTACCAGGGCGGTGTTCTACGGTGAAATCCATCCCCTGGAGGGAGATTGACCACCGCAGTAGCTTGGGGTTTTCTCCTCGCATCTGCATGAGCCATCGCAAGGGCCGATGGTCAGTTTGGACTCTGAAATGGGTGCCGAACAGGTAGGGTCGTAGCTTTTTGAGTGCCCAGACCACGGCAAAGGCTTCGCGCTCTATGGTGCTCCATCTCTGTTCTCGGGGCAACAGCCGCCGACTGAGGAAGGCGACGGGCTGGTCTAGGCCTTGGTCATTCACTTGTGATAGGACGGCCCCAATGCCATGCTCGGAGGCATCGGTCTGGACTATGAACTCCTTGGCGTAGTCGGGAGCCTGGAGGACGGGGGCAGTACACATGGCCTTTTTTAGGGCATCGAAAGCTTCCTGGCAGGCAGCCGTCCACTGCACTTTCTTTGGCTGTCTTTTAGACGTGAGTTCTGTGAGAGGGCCGACAAGGCTGCCATACCCCTGAATGAATCTTCGGTAGTAGCCCGTGAGTCCCAGAAAGGCTCGGACCTCCGTTTGGGTGATAGGTGGTTCCCAGGCCAGGATGGCGTCGATCTTTGACTGTAGAGGGGCGACCTGGCCGCTCCCGACCTGGTGCCCCAGGTAGACCACGGATCCTTGCCCGATCTGGCACTTGCTGGCTTTTACTGTGAGGCCTGCCTGGCGCAGGGCGGTTAGCACCCTCCGGAGGTGCTGGAGGTGCTCACTCCACTCTGAACTGAAGACAGCGATGTCGTCCAGATATGCCGCGCTGAACTGTTCTAGCCCGGCCAGGACCCTATTCACCAGTCGCTGGAAAGTGGCCGGGGCATTTTTCATCCCGAAGGGCATTACGCGGAAGCGGTAGTGCCCATCGGGGGTGGAGAAAGCGGACCGCTCCTTGGCCCCTTCGGTGAGCGCAATCTGCCAGTATCCGCAGGTGAGGTCGAATGTGCTGAGGAACCTAGCTGCCCCTAGTCGGTCAATGAGTTCGTCGGCTCGTGGAATGGGGTGGGCATCGGCTCGGGTAACGTCATTGAGCCCCCGGTAGTCCACGCAGAACCGGAGCTCGGGGGCGACACCGGGGGCCGCTGCCTTCGGGACCAGGACCACGGGGCTGGCCCAGGGACTGTCAGAGGGCTCGATCACCCCCAGGGTCAACATCTTCGAGACCTCCGCTTGAATGCAGGACCGGACCCGGTCAGGAACCCGGTAGGCTCGGTGTCTCACCGGCGGGCTGTCCCCGGTGTCCACGTCATGAACACACCAGTTGGTGACCCGGGGGGTCAGGGAGAAGAGGTCGGAAAATTGTCTTAGGAGCTGGCGGCAGTCCGCTTGTTGCTGGGCAGTGAGGGCTGGGGAGAGGTTCACTCCTTCTACGGAGCCATCCTGCTCCTTGACACACAGGAGGTCCGGGAGGGGATCCGACTCATCTTCGGCCCCGTCATCGGTGGCCAGCAGGAGGCTCAGTTCTGTCCGCTGGAAGTGAGGCTTAAGGCGGTTCACGTGCAGGACCCGGAGGGGATCCCGAGGCGACTGGACGTCCACCAAGTATGTGACTTCACTCTTCCGCTCAACCACTTTGTAGGGCCCAGTCCATCGGTCCTGGAGGGCGCCAGGCTTCACGGGGGCCATGACCCACACCTGCTGGCCCGGCTGGAACTCGACCAGAGTGGCATTCTGGTCGTACCAGCGCTTCATCTCTTCTTGACTTGCCTCCAGGTTGGCCTCGGCCAGTTCTCGGAACTTCCTGGTCTGGTTCCGGAGGGCCAGGACGTATTGGAACACATCTCGGGGGGTGGTCTGGGGTGCTGCCTCCCACCCTTCCTTAACCAAACTGAGGGGACCTCGGACGGGGTGTCCATAGAGTAATTCAAACGGGCTGAACCCTAAGGACTTCTGGGGGACCTCCCGGTAAGCGAACAAGAGGCAGGGGAGCAGGACGTCCCACTTACGCCGGAGGGGCTCTTCTAGGCCAGCGATCATCCCTTTCAAAGTCCTATTAAACCTTTCTACTAGGCCGTTCCCTTGGGGATGGTACGGGGTGGTGAACTTATAGGACACCCCACATTGTTGCCACAGGGACGTCATATACTTCGAGATAAAATTAGGGCCGCGATCGCTCACGACCTCGCGGGGAAAACCCACCCTGGAAAAGATCCCCATCAGGGCCCGGCCCACCACGGGGGCCGTAATGGTGCGTAGGGGAATAGCCTCAGGATAGTGGGTGGCGTGGTCCACGAGGACCAAGATGAAACGGTGGCCTTGGGAGGTGGGGGGGGTCCAGTGGTCCCACGATGTCGATTCCGACTCGTTCAAAAGGGGTACTGACGACCGGGAAGGGTTGGAGGGGAGCCTTGCACTTCCCCCCACTCTTCCCACTAGCCTGGCACGTGGGGCAGGACTTGCAGTGGGCTTCTACCGCTGCTCTCATTCTAGGCCAGTAAAAATGGGTCACGAGACGGCTGTAGGTCTTGTCCTGACCCAGGTGGCCGGCGAGGGGGACGTCGTGGGCTAAGCCCAGGAGGAAATCTCGGAAGCGGAGGGGTACCACCAGTACCCGTCCGGATCCCAGCTCCACCGACTTCTGCTCACTGTACAAGATGTTATTTTCCCAATAGATTCGGTGTGTCCCGGTCTGGTCACCTGCGGCTTGGCCCTCGGCCTGGCGCCGCGGCCCGACCAGGGAAGGACAAGTGGCTTGCTTCCGGCAAAACTCTTCCCGAGTGGGCCCGCCCTCGTGGCGCCAATGGGCCAACTCGGGTAGATCTCCTAACTCGGGGACCGGGGCGGGGTCGGATGGTGCGGGTTCGTCGCGGGCGACGGGCCCTTCTGATGGGGGGACGGGAGGACCCTCGGCGGGGACTGCACTGATCTCTTCGATCGGGGTGTTCTCGACTTCTCTCCGGGGAGTGAGTCGGGCTGACATAGATCGGGTGGTGGCGCACACCCACTCGGGGAGTCCCATCATTCCTAGGTGGGCCTTGCGCTCGACGTGCTTCCAGGGAGAACTCTCCAGGTCGTTCCCTAAGAGGCAGTCGACCGGCTGGGAGGTTCTTACGGCCACCTTGAGTTTACCTATCACCCCTCCCCACTCAAACGGCACCAGGGCTACCTGACACATACTTTCTCTATTGTCTGCGGATATTACGGGGCAAAAGACGTTGGGGAGGATCTGCTCCTCGGGGACTAGGTGCCTGAGGACACCGGTGATACTGGCCCCGGTGTCCCGCAGGGCCTCTACCTGGTGGCCATTGATCTTGACGAGCTGCCCGTATTTCTGTGTGTTGGAGGGTAGGAGGCTACCAGGGATCATCTCTCTATCTCCCAGGGATACTAGGGCCATCGCTGCGGGTTCCCACTCCTCGGCTTCCTCAACCTCCTCCCCCAGAGCTACGTTGGCTATCTGTCTCGCAGGGGTGGTAGGGGAGACTTGGGTGGCCATGGGGCACTCTGGGTCATTGGCGTAGTGCCCGGGTTTCTGGCAACGGAAACATGTGACGGTCACCCGGTGTCCCCGTCTCCCAGGGGGCCCTGTCACCGGTGGGGGGGGCGTCGGGAAAGGTGGAGGTTGTGTCTTCGGGGGGCTAGGCTGGGACTCTCTCGGCCCTCCCTGGTTCCCTCCCCCTCTCTGGCGGGGTGGTCCCTGACCGGCTCGGGGGTACTCTCCTACCATGCCCCGGGAGACCCGGGTGTTGGTCCAGCGGTCGGCCTCCACAGCCAGCTTCCGGGGATCTGTGAGCTTGCTGTCAAGCAGATGCTGACGTAGTTCTATGAAGCAGTTCGCAGCCAGATGTTCCCACAACATGAGGTCAGTGAGTTCGGCAAGGGTGGTGACTTTGCTGCCCTTGATCCACCCATTGAAGGCCCGACTGAAAAAGTTTACATACTCCACCCAGGTGGTGCCCGGGATCTTCCTGCAGTCCCGGAATCGCTGACGGTACATTTCTGGGGTGAGGCCGTATCTTGTGAGTAGAGCCTCTTTCATGTGGCTGTAGGAGGTCTGCAGGGAGAGGGGTAGGTCGAGCAGGGTGTCCCTTCCTTCGCTCAGAAACCGCCCCCACAACCCCGCCCCCCAGTCCTTCTGCGGGATCCGATGGGAGGTCATGGCGACCTCGTAGGCCCTGAACCATTGCTGAATGTCATCGTTTTTATAATATTCCTTGACCACATCCTTGGGGATGTGGACCTTCTGTTCCGCTGGGGAGGCCGTCTCTCGGTTTCCCGGGGGCCTCCCTTCCTCGTTTCTGGCCTTGAGCTCGAGTTCCTTCAAGCTGCGTTCGTGCTCCAGTTGAAGCTTCCTTCCTTCGTGCTCCCGTTGGAGCTTCTTTTCTTCTAGTTCGCCTTGTACACGCATTTGCTCTACTGCTAGCTTTTTTTCCGCTAACTTCAATTCGCCCTCGATTTTGAGTTTGGCTAACTCGAGTTCATGATTGCGGCTTCTCTCTCTGTCCGCGAGCTCTTCTGGGGATAGGCCCCCGTCTGGTACGATGCCTCGCACCTGATTGCTACTGCTTTCACTTTGGGGGTGTTCGGCTTCGTCGGGGCGCTCCCCCGTGCCTTCCGGGCGGGAGGCCCCGGTCTCCACCCAAGTTTTCAGTGCTTTCTGCAAATCCTCTTTAGTGTTGAGACCAGTGGTAGCGATTTTAAGTTCTTTGCAAAATTGCTTTAGCTCTTTGTGTGTGTATTCTTCTAGCTGCTCCACCTGGAACACCCTGTTGGCGCTGGTTTCTGCGGGGCTCACGGCGCTTCCTTCTGCCATCTTTGTCGGTAGTGCTTCCGTTGTTCACGGTACGATCTCTAGGTGATGGGCCCGAATCCCGTCGCTTGCCACCAATGTTAGACGGCGACCTCAGAGGAGCCTGGAAGGGGTCCTGACTACCCTGAGACCCACCCTCAAGGTATCGTAGCCGGGCACTGGCGGGAGACTCCCCAGGGGGAGGAATCTCGTATCTAGGATCGTACTTCTGGCACCACACGACACAGAGTGACCACACCGGGTATTCTGAGAAAACAATCTTTATCAAGAAGGGTATCACTGCAAATATGTACAAGGTGAGCACGGGCTCAAGAGTCTCGGAAGGGGTAGGGGGTAGCGGGACAGTCTCTGGTAAAGGTTCAAGCAGGGACGTATCCGGCGCACAGCTCACAATCCTCGAGCTGGGGGATACGATGTTGTAGTCGGGGTCCGGCGGGACCGTGAGAGTCGGTTGGAGCCGCGAGTCACTCAGCAGGGCTCAGGTGGGTCCAAGTTCCAGGAGCCGCGACCACGTCGGCAGGCTCTCGTTGTTCCAGCGTCGAATCTGCCGGACAGACCCAGAGCACCCCTTGTTATAGGTCGACCCTCTTTGATGTCCGGAGTCTGTGCAGGCAGGGGTCTTGTCACCTGGGGGTCGCTTGTCGGGATTTCCTGCTATAGTCTTTTGATCCTTTCAGGGCCGGGTCGGGAGGAGTCCCAGACACCCAGCAGGCACGGAGCCAGCCCTCAGGGAGGCCGGAGGGCCGATCGAAACCCATCGTCCCAGGGGAGTTCAGAGGTGCGATAGAAACTGCTCCTCCCTCTCTCAACCCCTGGAAGCGTGATGTCCTCCAGCCGGAGTGGCGCCTCTAGGCCCGGGTCGCACCGGGGCCGGGCGGCCATCTTGGTGCATGAAGTGGGCACGCGGGCCCGGGGTGGCCGAAAGGAGAGAGGCCATGGACGGGGACGTCCGGGTCGGTGCGTGTGTCTTGGTGGGGAGGTTCGGCTGGGCCGTGCGCTTGGGCTGCAGGTACCAGGTTTTGGTGGTGCGGGGGCACGGAGGGCCATTCTACGAGGCCGGGTCCAACACTTAGGTTTGTGTAGTTCTGCATGTACATTTGTTAATTGGACAGTGTATGCTTTTAGGATACCTACAATTGATGTCTGACAGCTGCTGTGATTGTAATTTGTTTTGCTGATTTTCACTTATCAAATGCCTACACATTTTTTTTCTCTTTGAAACGTTTTTTAACCCAGACAGCTTTGATTTCCTGGGGCAGTGCTTATGTGATTGTCAATGTATGTGGTAGTTGTTTTGTTGGCCCACTAGCTACAACTGTATTTGTTACCCTGATGGTGTCATTGGTATCCTGTGGGTTAGGTTTCGGACTCGGACGGGACAGTGGAATTGTGGCTGTGAAAATAGTTAGTTTTACACTTGTGTGTGACATAGATTGGTGTGATGTTTTTGATGCGGCGGTATTGTGTATCACGTAAAAATGCAGACATTACTTTCACTTTAAAAAGTTCTAACATGTGATCATTATATAGGTGTTGTTGTGATGTTTGCGGCGTCGAGTGAACCTTATGGATTTAAAAACAGAATTTCGTTTATGTGTAATGTCAATAGTTGACCCCGTGAATGTGTGAAATACAAGTAAAGGACAACTCCATTGTTTGTTTGTTGGTGACGCATTTGTTTTGCATAGGTAATTTTTTTATTTTTAAATTTTTTATTCAATTCAGTGAGGCAAAAAATGTTACACAGAATTCATAAAGTACAGAAAAACAGCCTTAAATTAAGTACGTATACAAACACACGATCAAATACAACAGAGATAGTCCTTGACTTTACAGACAAACCCGAAGCTGATCATCAAAAATACATTCCTATAGCCAATTTGCGATCGGCTCCCATATTGCTACCCCAAGCTTCTTTCTTGCCCTACCTTTTAATTTATACAGGGCCATTTCCAAATTATACAATGATATAAGCTTAGCCCTCCAGTTATCAAAAGAGGGGGGTTCTGAGTCTAACCACTGAGATGTTATACATAGCCTCAACACCGACATACATATGAACTTAAATCCTCTGTATGAAACCGTTTTACTCCCCGCCTCCATACCATGTTCTATTCCAAACAAAACCAAATGTGCAGTCAAGGTGATCGAAATACCCAAATATCCTAAAATAAAACGTTCAATATCCAATAAAAGTTGGGAAAGCGATGGACAGGAAAAAAACATATGTATTGAGTCTGCAGCATATAACCCACATCTAGCACAGCTCGTCCCCCTACCCACCTTCCACTTTGTGATCTTTGCTGGCGTATAATATAGGTTAAACGCGGCCATATATGCTTGACTTCTTAAACTACCAGAAAGCAAAATAGCATTAGCAGTCCTCCAAGCCAGCTGAAGATCAATATTGGTCAAGGTTAATTTCCCTTCCCACATTGCCTCAAATTTGTGGATATCGAGGAGGAGCCTAGCGCGCCACCAAGATGGCCGCGTAGGTGCGAAGCTCCCGAGGACCTCCGCAACCTCCTGAATTAATCCTGATTATATCCTGTCTTTGATGAGGGGACTGTGTCTGCGTACCCGAGCTGAGGCGGCACCCGTTTTCGAATCGGACCCCGGACACTGGTGGGAGCACCGATCGAAGATTGCGGCCTTCTCCGCGCCGGCCCCCCGGATTGGAGTTGTGGGGCGATCCGGGGACAAAGCGAACAACAGCGGCGGGCAGGGCTGGGCGACTCGCGTGCCCCGCGCTTTCACTTTCGCTTTTGCGCCCTCCTTGCCCTCAAGCGAGGTAGGGTTGCGGAGCGGGGTGCGGTGGTGTGGCCTTGTCCCGGTGCCCGGCTGACCCGCCGGCTGTGAGTTGTCCTGCGGTCCAGTGGTCACCCCCCCCCCGGAACCCGTGAACTGGTTTATCGGCCCTTTCGAGGAGATTGGCACGACTTTGGGAGTGCGACATGTCCACAAAGCAAGATGGCGACCGGGCAAAGGTGAAATCGACCCGCCGTGGCCCGGCACATCAGTCTAACAGTATGGACCGCTACACCCTCCAGAAGGGATCTCCAGAGGCACAGCGTACATCCCCCGCGGGCCCGACTGAGGTGTCTGCTCAGCCCGCGGATCTGACCCTCCGGGACGTCATGGGCGCCATTGCCGAGATGAAGGCCTCGGTGGACCAGCGCTTTGATACTCTGGCGCAGAAGATAGACTCGGCCCTGGTGGATGTGGGCCTGGTGAGAGCCGACTTGTCTAAAACAAATGACCGGGTCGATTCCCTGGCCCACACCACCTCGAGTCTCACTACAGATGTGGCGGCCCTTCAAAAGGAGGTGCACCGGCTTGGCCAGGCGAGCGCCCTGACGGAACGTCGATTGGAGGACTCCGAGGGTCGGGCCCGGAGGAACAACGTTCGCATTGTCGGGGTGCCGGAGGGACGGGAGGAGGAGGCGGCAGATTTGTTTGTGGAAGACCTGATCCTTACCCGTCTCCAGCCCCGGGGGCTGAGTAAACTTTTTGCGGTGGAACGTGCTCACAGGGTCCCCGGAGGAAGACCTAAGGCCGGAGCCCCGCCGCGGCCTCTCATTGCCCGGATTTTTAACTTTCGGGACAGAGACGCTATCCTGCAGACTTCCAGGCTACAGGGACCGGTCAAGCTCGATAATATGGACGTGAATTTCTACCCTGACTTTACTCCGACGGTCCAAAAGCAGAGACTGAGTTTTCTCGGAGTTAAACGTCGTCTACGGGACCTGAACCTTAAGTACTCAATGCTTTTTCCAGCTAAGCTGAGGGTGGAGGTGGATGGTCGCACGCACTTTTTTGACCGTCCCGAGGCGGCTGGGGACTGGTTGGATACTCTGCCTGGGGATCGGGGCCGGGGGGGTGGGGGGGGTGCGGTTGGCGGGGAGGGCTCGCCGGATCAGAATTGAGGGGTGAATAGTAGGCCTTGCTCTGGACAACGTTCCGGTTACCATTCACTGATCGTGTATGTTCCCCTCCTATGGAGGTCGTACGGGGTCCATTGGGGGCTTTCCCTCCTCCTCTGGGGGACTAGTTAGTTTTTCGTCTATGGGGCGACAGGCACACTGCACTTTGGGGGGGCTGTCTGGGCTCATGCAGGGGTGCAGGGAGGGGGGAGTTCTGTTGGGATGGGTGGGCGGGGGTGGAGTGTTGTTTGTTTGCACCGCAAGGCGAACCCTTTACTGTATTGTTGTTTTCGAGATGCTCTTTGGGGGACGACTGATGGCTCCCATGTATGATGGGGGGTAGGGATTTGACTGTGTTATCATGGAACGTTAACGGACTGGGGGATAGGATTAAGCGTGGTGTGGTCCTGCAGTATCTGAAACGAATTTCACCAGATGTGGTCTTCCTGCAGGAGACACACCTTATAGGTAATTCCTTTCATGCCATGAATCGGCGAGGCTATCGCTTGGTGGCCCATTCGGGCTTCACCTCGGGCTCGCGGGGGGTGGGCATCATGATTAAGAACTCACTCCCATTGGTGATTGATGAGGTGCGCCATGATGAGAGGGGACGTTACACTGTCTTGGTGGGTAGAATGGAGGGCAGAGTGGTCGTTTTTGTATCAGTGTACGTTCCGCCGGGGTTGCAATCTACCACGTTTGCGGACCTGGGGCGCCTCCTCCTTGACCTCCCGGGTGGGCTCCTGGTAGTTGGGGGGGACTTCAATGCGGTGGCTTCTGGGTCTATGGATCGTCATCCCCCCAGGGACCTCCCCCGGGCACAGGCGTGGCTGTCCGGCCTTTTAGATACACTAGGATTGGTGGATTGCTGGCGACTAAAGCATCCCGCGCAGCTGCAATACACCTTCCACTCGGGTGCCCATGGTAGCCTCTCGAGGCTTGATTATGTCCTTGTCCCTGCGGCCTATGCTGGGAAAGTGGGAGAGGTGCGCCATTTGGCGCGGGGTATTTCAGATCACTCCCCACTACTGTTGCACTTTGATGTCTTCCCGAGGGGGGAGGGCAGGGTAGCCCCAATCAATGCCTGGTACCTGCGCGACCCCACTATTCGAGCCGAATTGATCAAATCCTTGCAGCGGTACTTTGAGGAGAATGTGGGGTCTGTCCCTTCGGCTATCTCCCTTTGGGAGGCTTTTAAGGTAGTTCTCAGGGGGGAGGCCCTCTCCTTTATCTCCCATGCCCGGAGGCGCGAGCGGGAGGAGGTAACCCGGGTGGAGGCCGAAATTACTGAACTAGAGGGTGACCTGGGGAGCGGGGTGACGGATGCCGCATTGCATGTTCTACACCTCAAGCAGGCGGCCTATAGGGCCCTCGTCACGGAGGCGGCCAGGGGCCTCAGTAGAGAGCAACAGGGGCGACTGTATGATGTGGGTGATAAGGCTGGTAAATTGATTGCGTGGTTGGACAAAAAGGAGAGAGCGAGTCGTGTGGTTCCGTTGATCGAGAGGATGGATGGTGTGTGTGTCACCGAGCCGGACGCCATTGTCTCCTGCTTCGCGGATTATTTCCGCGAGGTGTATTCCCCGGTTTCTCCCTGCTCGGAGGAGGATTCCCATGCCCTGCTTCGGGACATCGCGCTGCCCTCCCTTTCGGTGGAGGACAGGGATTCGCTGGACGCTCCTCCCACCTCGGACGAAATTGCCCTTGCTATCCGCTCGGTCGCATCTGGCAAGGCCGTGGGCCCCAATGGCATCCCTATCGAGCTGTATAAGCTGCGACCGGATGTACTGGCGCCCCACCTGCGCGCGATGTTCCTGGCGGCCCGCTCGCGGGGTTCCCTTCCGCCGGACCAGCGTCTGGCCACGATCGTGGTGATCCACAAGGAGGGGAGGCCCCGTGAGCGGGTCACATCCTATAGGCCTATCTCGCTCTTGAACGCGGAGCCCAAAATCCTCGCCAAGGTGCTGGCCAACCGGCTGGTCGGCGTGGTGGGCGATTTGGTCCACCAAGACCAGTCCGGCTTCATACCCCATCGTAACACGGCCCTTAATCTGCGACGCTTGCACGGGGTGCTCGCGCGTGTCCCGTTCGTGCGGGAACCGGCCATCTTGGCGTCCTTGGACGCCTCATGGCGTTTGATACGCTCGAGTGGCCATACATTTGGGCGATGCTGGCGAAGTTTGGCTTCGGACCGGGCTTCATCAGCTGGGTCAAGTTGTTGTATTCCGGCCCATTGGCGCAGGTGGTGGTGAATGGACGAGTTTCGGCCCCATTCGCACTGGGACGGGGCACGCGACAGGGTTGCCCCCTGTCGCCTCTCCTGTTTGCACTGGCCCTGGAGCCCCTGGCGGAGTGGCTGCGGTGGCACCCTTCCATCCGTGGTCTCCGCTGGACCCCCGAGCATGAGGACCGTGTGTCCCTCTACGCTGATGATATCCTTCTATATCTTGCCTCCCCGCGTAAATCACTGATCGTCCTAGTTGATGTTTTGCGCTCATTCGGTCGCAACTCAGGCCTCGTCATCAACTGGGCGAAATCCTGTGTATATGTGCTTGCCGGGGAGGCTCCGGTCCTACCACGGGACTGTCCGATCCAGATTGCCTCCCAGGGGTTTCGGTACCTGGGTATATATATTACTCTGGACCCGGAGGCCCGCTACGAGCGGAATTTGCTGCCCCCCCTCCAGCGCTTGAAGGAGGATGTGGTGCGTTGGCGGCGTCTGCCGCTTTCGCCGCTCGGCCGAGCGGCCTTGTTTAAGATGATGTCGTTGCCGCGCTTTCTGTACGCTCTCCAGAACACTATGGACTTGGTCCCGGCGCGCTACTTCCGTGAGGTGGAGAGTTTGCAGCGTCGCCTGTTCTGGGACGGGAGGCCACGTATTGCCTTGGCTAAATTGACGCTCCCGTGGTACGATGGGGGGGTTGCCCTCCCGGATATTAAACGGTATTACTGGGCCTCCCAGCTAGCTGCGATTAATCATGGCCTTTACGGGCCCGCCCTGAACCCGGCATTTGAAATGGACAAGATGCTCCTGCCCGGTGGCGACTACAATCGAGCGCTCTACTCTGACGCGCCGGACCCTCGCCTGACGGGACCGACGCGTGTCATGGTGCGTGTATGGCACGCGGCTAACGCAGCTGTGGGGTGGAAGGACCGTTTGACCCGGGCGTCACCGCTATATGCGTCTGCGAGGTTGGGCTCCCTGTGGACCTCGAAGGGCTTCGAGAAGTGGGACACGATCGGCATCAGCACAGTGGGAGATCTCTGGACGAGGGGGGGATTCAAAACTTTCGAGACGCTGCAGACGGAGTTTCAGTTGCAAGGCAGTGAGTACTTTCGGTACTTACAAGTCCGCCACGCGCTGGGCTCCGTCTTCCCGGATGTCGCGTCCATTCCGGAGTCTTCCCCCCTGGAGGACAGAGTGCTGGATGGCCATGTCCCAGACAGCACGATCTCCCTTATATATAAAAAACTGATCAACGACCGATCGGGCCTGCTGACTGGCCTCCGCGAGGCCTGGGTTGCCGATGGGCTGGAATTGGACGACGAGGACTGGATTTCCGCGGTGGCCTCTCCGAAGGAGGTGGCCATCCCGGCTCGCCTTCGCTTCGTCCAGCTTAAGATCCTCCACCGGGTTTACGTGACGGGGCCAAGGCTTCTACGTATGGGCTTTGCTGAGGATGGACTGTGTAAGCGTGGCTGTGGTGCTTTGGCAACTTTCTTGCATATTCTGTGGGAATGCCCAAAGGTGGAGCGATTCTGGCGTGGTGTGCACGAGGTCCTGCGAGTGGTTACGCGTGTCGCGCTGTTGCCTGAAGCGAGGAGATGCTTGCTGAATATGTGGGAGCCAACTGACTACTCGGTTCCGCAGACGCGGTGGGTGACTCTGGGATACATGATAGCTAAGCGTGACATTGCTCAATTGTGGGGATCCCAGAGGCCCCCGGCGGTGTCGGCCTGGAAAGAACACATGGATTGGTGTATGTTTCGTGAAAAGGTGGTGTATGTTGCGAGGGGTAAGCCTGGGGCGTGGGTGAAAATCTGGGGCCCCTGGAATGCCTATCGCGGGGGTATTTGCGAGCCGCCACTGCTGCCGGCTGCCTCACCAGCTCCGTCCCCCTAGCCGACCCCCTCCCCCAGCCCTGGGCACGTGGTTCCCCAGTCCCTGATCTGTTCTCATTCCCCTCTTCAGAGTTTGGCGATTGGTTGGGGTCCCCCACTTAAGGAGCGCGTGCTGTCACTTGGGATTGCGGGTTGCCTTGCGGGTGTGGTTTTTTTTTTTTTTTTTTGTGTTGTTGTGTTTCGACAAAAGGAAACCGTATTGTGGGTTTGGTGTTATGTGGCCTGCACTACTGATATCTCCTGATTTACCTTTTTTTGCACCGCCAAGAGATTTTTCTGTATATATGTCATATGCTTCTGCCACTCTAGCGGCCGGCCAGACGGTTGTAGGCCCATACCTGTAACTATTTGAGATTGCAATAAACGGTTTCAAAAAAAAAAAAAAATTTGTGGATATCATCAGGCTCCTTCAACATAAATTCTTCATATAATTGTCCGATTTTAGATTTACGCTTTATCAGCTCCAAGATCCGAATCTGGGACACTTGACAATTCCCCCTCGCAATTTCAGCCTGAAGGAAGCTTCTGAGTTGCAGATATTTAAAAAAATCCGCCCTACCAACCCCAAATTTCTCTTGTAACGATAAAAAAGTAAGAATATTGCCAGTTTCAAAAAAATCCCCTATTACTCTTATACCTTGCTGTGACCACCTCCTCATAACTGAATCCTGACATATAGTGGAAGGCAACACATGCGAGTCAAAAGGTGTACACCATAAAATAGTGGGCATATCTAATTGTTTCCTGAACCTCCTCCATACTGCATATGCTGCCTGTATAATCTTAAACCTAGTCTTTTTGTAGTAGCTAGGCTCTAGCACTTTAACCAACAATCCTCGAGCCGAGTCACCAAGACACCATTCATAGATTGAAGGGGAAAAGGCAGCCTCCAGTACCTCAGTATTTCCACATAACAAAACCCCCATATATTGAAACAGTGAAACACAATAATAAGCATAAAAATTAGGAATAGCGAGACCTCCCCGCTCTGCCGACAAATATAGCCATTTCATCGCCCTTCTAGAGCGCCGATACCCCCAGAAGAACCGTAAGCACATACGCTCCATTCTCTTAAAAAAAATATTAGGAAACACAATTGGGATCGCCCGAAACAGATATAAAAACTTCGGGAAGATTGACATTTTTAATACATTCCCCCTTCCATATATAGATAGATGGAGCCTATTTAAGCGCTCCAAGGTGTTAGTTACTGATATAATCAGTGGATCAACATTGATCCTTGGTATCTCTTGAATTTTGACAGAGATAAGCACCCCTAAATACATTGCCTCCTTGGATATATCGATCCCTAATGGTAAACCAACCTCCGTATGTAACACCTGTGTCTTGTCCAGATTCAGTTTATAGCCTGATACTACACCGAAGTCTCTAGTAGCAACCACAATTCTTTCCATGGCTTTCCCCATATCCGCAGACAATACCGCCAGATCATCCGCATAGGCCAGAACTTTCACTGAATACAGGTGTGCTTTAACCGGACAGATTTCAGAATCAGCCTCCAATCTGTTTATAAGAGGATCTATATATAGAGCAAACAGAAGTGGGGAACAGGGGCACCCCTGCCTCGTGCCCCTGCTAACCAAAAACCTCTGAGACTCTTCTCCCCCTAATCGTACTATCGCATTCGGCATACAATACATAGACTGTATTGCTCTTATAAAGTTCTCGGGAAAGGACTTCCACCTCATCACTGCCCACAGAAACTCCCAGGAGACCCTGTCGAATGCCTTTTCGGCATCCAACAGGGCCACCCCCGCAGGAGCCCCCGTTGCCTGTGCCCAATCGAAAACCGAGATAAGCCGCCTAACGTGGTCCGTAGTACCTCTCCCAGCAATAAATCCATGTTGCCGTAATGAGACTAAGGGAGTAATAACCGACCCCAATCTCTTTGCTAAGCATTTAGAATATATTTTGTTATCGGCATTTATAAGGGAGATTGGGCGATATGAAGAATGCTCACAAGGATCCTTTCCCTTCTTCTTAAAAATTATTATTACTGTTTCCGACCAAGAGGCTGGGGGAAACCCCCTAAATGCAGCCTCAACCACCAAAGTAAATAACCCAGCTAACCTCTTCCTAAACTTAGTATAAAACTCCAACGGAATTGAGTCAGACCCCATCGCCTTCCCTGAGGCTAATGAGAGCATAGCGATCTCAATCTCCTCCCAAGAAATCTCTTCTACCAATTCCTCTTTATCCCCCTGTTCTAACTCGAGAGGGCTCGTTTCCTCTAAATATTGCTGTATTCCTCTAACCGGTTCTGCTGTATATAAGTTCTCATAATACTTTTTAAACGAATCATGAATTAGGGAGGGAGTCTGTAGGAAGGTGGATATCTGACTATGGTTACCCCCAAATTTTTGCCTAGTGTCTAGCTGGTTTTTCGACTTAGTTGGCCTGAGATCCTGCTATTCAGGATCTCAGCCTGGCTGTTCTCTCTTTAAAATGGACTCCATGTACCCTAGGTACATACCCAATTGGTTGGATCACCCTGTCAGCCCCTGTACCAGTGTACACTAGGTACCCAGGGCATTGGTGTACCCAAGGCCTGCCAAGGGCTGAAGCATGTATTGTGCCACCCCAGGCTTGGCCTAACAATTTGACACAACTGGCTGATCACTCAGCTGGGGTAAGTTGGTGTAATCACCTCTTACTTAGGTGTAGTATACCTATACCTAACCTTAAATGGGACACCTGGTAACCTATAAGTCACTCCTATGCCAGGCCTTAACAATCCTGAAGGCAGAGTGCTTGGTTCCATGTGAGATGGTGCTCTGGCATGAGCTGAGCCTGTCTGCAGTGGTCGGAACAACTTCCTTCTACTGTTTCCAGATATCGTCATACCATATACTCTTAAGTGCATTATGAACCTCGCGGTTAAATGCTATCTTTGGTTTGGCTTTATCAAAACATGTCGAGTAAGGTGTCATACGAATTGGAATACTAACCCCTCGCCAATTCTGGCGACGGGGTTAGCATTCCACCCTTCTAGAGGGACACGACATGTACAGTACCTGAAACCCGGGTAAAATCAGACATAGCCTCAGCTCCACAAAATGGATGCTGCCACCACAGACACAAGTCTGCCCTCCTGCTGCTGGGAGTCCTTCCAGCTTGGGAGGTGTGGACAAAGGGTTTCCTGCCAGGGGAGGTGCGTGCACCACCCCAGACAGGATTTTGTGTATTGGTCAGGTAGGGCTTGAAAGAAACCAGACATGCCTGTGGCTCACAAGGAGCCTCGGTGCATATGCCAGTTCAAACCGGTCCTGGGGCACACCAGTCCCGGGCCTGGGGCGAGCTGGACAAAGGATTGGGGGTGTAACCACCCCCCTTCCTGGTCCCACCCATAGGGAGGGACCTAGCAGGTAGTCCGGCCCCTAGAATCCGCTTAAAGGTAGGAGCTGTGTCCTAAGACTTCAGACATCCTGGAATCAACTTAAAACTAAGAAGAAGACGGGAACTTCGACGCTCTGCTGCACAGAGGACTGAAGCCAATCTCCCCTGTGGTCAGGGAGTGACCACCTTGCTAACGCAAGCACCATCCAGCGAATCAACGTCTGCTTTGCCGCCGCCTCCCGCCGGAGCCCGAGCCCAGAGACTGACAAGACCTGGACCTCCAGACCTCTCACCGCCCGATCCACAGTCCCTGCAAAGAGGAGACCCGTGGAGGCACCGAGACACGTGGAGCCAGCCATCTTGAAACGACTACGACAAGCTGACCAGTGCAACAACCGAGGCTCCCTCCAAGTTGTGCTTTGGGTCCTGAGAAGCCCAACCCTCGAGCAGCATCTGCACCAAAGGTGAGCCCTCCAGCATCTCCACGATCTGCGTGGGGCCCTTCTGCATTTTGCCACTCGACGCGCCTAACCGGTTGCTGGCCCGCTGGCTAGTGGCCATCTTGGCGACGAAATCTACGACAAACACCGCTGGTCTGGTTGCCCCAGACTGGCCCTTGCTCCCCTCCAAAGGAGCAGTTCCTCTGACCTTGCTGGTCAGAACCATCAGCTTATCTCCTTGCCTACAACAATTGCTTTTGCCAAGGCTTGTTTGCTTCGATCAAGTCGCCGACACCGCCGACAGCGAGAGCCTGCGTGGGACAGCTCGTGACTCGACTCCTGGACGTCGTCGACCTTCAGGGACCACGTGGCTGCAGAGTCAAGCTACACCTTCCTTCCTGTTTGCACCCGACATCGCCTGGTACCCACCTGGTGCCACGCTGGTCACTGGCTAGTGACTGTGAACACTGTCCCCTCTGCTTACAGGTCTTCAACATCTCCGATCCACTCTTGGATCCACTGCATCTCTTCCCGACCGACCGCCTGCAGCACTTTTGTCTACAGGCCCCACGGAACCGATAGAAGAAACCCGACGCACTTCGAGGCCTATGCACCCGCTTCCTGTGGGTGAGGTAAAGCTGGCACTCCGGTGCCCAAGTGTAGTATTACATCTCTAGTGCCTGTGTTCCAAATCTTAAGTTCCTAGGTCATCCGGAAGATTCCTTTTGCAGTAACTTTGTACTTTTTACGCACCCATTGAAACCTATGGGAGCACGCGTGTGACTATTTGCTCTGCACACGCCACCCGTGGACCTCCTGGTCACTAACTGACGTTAGCTCCTTGTAGGCCCAGCGATTCTAGAGGCCCTAGGCCTTTTTCCTTTTCTGTTCGTGGTACTTATACCACTATTTTAGTATATGGTTCGATTGGCCACCAGGGCCTATCCATATAAAGTGCAACTTCTGTGTATTCTGTGATAATCTTGTTTGACGATTTGTGCTCCTGTGCTCATAAAGAGACTAGGGGTTACTTTGAGAAATAAATACATATATATTTTGAATATATATCTGTGTGGTGTCCTTTCATTGGTATAAAAGGGGGTTACTATTGGTAAAACAGCTTGCTTAACACGCATCACGAGTTTAGCCTCAAAGACTGCTTAGCCTACGCTACCACTAGGGCAGCTAGTCCAAAAAGGTTGACTTACAACCACACCATAAGGGTTGCTTGGCATGGTACAAGGTGGTCACTAGAACTAGTGAACAGCATATACCAGGCCAACTTCTCACATTGGTGAGCAGCGGTTGGATTTGAGCTTGCTGTGTTTTACCATTGTAATCTCTTGGTTACCAATTGAAAGATCACATAGGTACCTGTAGGTACATATAAAACAAGATTAGATATACTTAAGTTCTACTGAACTTAGTTGTTGTAGAGCAAAGGGAGTAGCACACCCTGACTACAACTACTAGATAGGTTTAGTAGGTAAACCCAAGTGTAGGTAGATTGCAACACATCCACCCACACTTAAGAGCAATGGCTGGGGCAGAGGGGTCCACTGTACCCATCTCTGTTGAGAGTGACCCCCCGAGGGCACCATCCATCTTTGCTACCCTTAATCAGAATGAGCTCAGGCAGTTGGCAACTCTTAGAGGCCTTAAACAGCCCAAGAACCCTACCTCTGCTGTGCTCAGAGCACTCTTGCAAGATGATGAGAATCAAAGAGAGCTCAAGAGAGCTTCCCAGTTAGCCCCCTTAGGGACAGGAACAGGAGGCCCCCCTTCTGAAGATGCCACTGAGGTACCCCTTTCCAATAGCCATCCCTTAGATGAAAACCATACTACAGAGGAGGAAAGTGAGGGGGATACAGACAGTGGTGAGGATGAAGGGAGAACTAGCCCAGTGCCAAGTGTTATACTTGGCCCAGCTAAACCAAGGCTATTGGGGACTGACAGTGGGTTCACCCCACTGGATCTCCCCAGTGGACTTAACACAGGGCTTGGAAGGCAAAGGAATCGCTCAGGTGACTCCAATGCTTCCCATGGCTCTAGAGGCTCTCAAGGTCACTCCAGGAGAAGGATGACCACCCCTCAGAGGAGGGAACATGAGGCCAAGATGCAAGAAGCCCAGCTGAGGATCAGGAAGCAGGAGCTAGAAGTAGCCCTGATGGAAGAGAAACTGAGCAAGGCTAGACAGCATAGAGAGAGTGGGTCTATACCCACTGGTGGCAGCAATGTCCCTAGGGACAAAGATAGGGTCTTTGACAATAGGAACCTGTCCAAGATTGTGCCCCCCTACAAAAGTGGGGATGACATCCACAAATGGATGACTGCTCTTGAGAGAGCCTGCAAAGTGCAGCAGGTTCCTGAAGACCAGTGGGCAGCAATCTTATGGCTCTCCTTTGAGGGGAGAGGCAGAGATAGACTCCTCACTGTTAGAGAAGAGGATGTCAGAAATTACAGAGTCCTGAAGAGTGTCCTAGTTGATGGGTTAGGCTTAACCACTGAACAGTACAGGTTAATGTTCAGAGACACCCAGAAGACACAGACTCAGGACTGGTCTGAATATGTGGAATGTGCCACTAAGGCTTTGGAGGGTTGGTTGCTGGGAAGTAAGGTGTCTGATTATACAGGATTGTACAATTTGATGATGAGAGAGCAGATTTTAAGTAATTGTCAAAACCAGCTTCTCCATCAACACCTGGTAGACTCAGATTTGACCTCTCCCCAAGAATTGGGAAAGAGGGCAGATAAATGGGTCAGGACCAGGATCAGGCCTAAAAACCAGGGTGGTGACCAAAAGAAAGATACCACCAAGCCTCAAGAGAAGGGTGGGGATAAAGAAAAAGAGAAACCTTCCTCAGGGCCCCAAAACTCCACACAGGGTGGTGGGTCCCAAGCTCCCTCCTCTACCACAGCTAAAAAGCCCTACTGCCATGAGTGTAAAACTCCTGGGCATTGGAAAACTGACAGCGGTTGCCCAAGGGCTAAAAACAAAACTGTTCCTCCAATTACTCCTGTCACACCACCTATTACTGTCAGCAGTAATCCCCCAGGTGGTGGGAGTGCCCCCAGAAATCTGGGTGGGTTTACTTGGGGAACACAGGGGGACCCTGGCTTAGCCAATTCCCCTGCAGCAGATACTCTTGTCTGTGATGGTGGCATGGGGTTTGCCAACTTCACTGCCTGTCCCAACACTTTGGGTAGGTACAGACAGGAGCCCTACATCAATGGTACAAAAGCTGAGGCCTACAGAGACACTGGAGCTAGCATCACAATGGTGGCCCATTGGCTAGTTCCCTCTGAGCAGCTTTTGCCTGGTTTCTCCTACCAGGTGACCAACATTGATGGCAAACAGAACAGTCATCCCATGGCAGAGGTATGTCTCAGCTGGGGAGGTGTCACTGGCCCTAAAAGGGTGGCAGTGTCCCCAACCTTGCCTGTAGACTGCTTACTGGGGAATGACTTAGAACTCTCAGCTTGGGCTGGAGTTGAACAAGACACCCATTCTAAAATGGTAGGCTTGTCACAAAAGGGTAGGGGGGTTGTGCCATTCACAACCCCTGTCCAAATAGATTTCCTCCCTGAAAAGGTTGGAAGGGCAGTGGTAGCCACAGCCCAGGCACAGACAGACTTCCCTGTAGAGACTGGCAGAGCTGTGACAGTCACAGCTCAAACACAAACTGAGTGCCCCCCTGAAAAGGTTGGCAAGGCTGTAATGGTCTCAGCCTATACTCAGACTGACATAGGTGTAGTGAAGCCTGAAACAATGGATCACTCCACACAAACTAAGAGTAGTGGGGAGGAAGAAAAGTCTCCCTCTCCCCAGACATTAGGAAAAGGTCAGCCTCCTCAGGGATCTGACCTCACCCCTTGTGAAGGAACTGCCCCAGAGGTAGCCAGGCCTGGCCTGGCAGAGCCTCTGATGTCAGTGGCCCCTTCCAAGGTGGGACCCAGTCTGGTGCAGGTAGCCTGCCTCTCTCTACCCTGCCTCAGTCAGCCCAGGGCTGCAGAGGTCAGGGAGGCCAGTGGACCCCCAGAGGGCCCCTGTCCACAAGAACCCCCCCATCAAAAGAATGAGGATTGCCTGGCTAGTAGCCCTAGTCAGGTGATGGGTAAAAACATTCCTGAGGGATCTCCTTTACAGGTAGTTAGGGACCTCCCCCAGAGGGATTCTGTTGGGCACAGGCAAACCTGGGACCTTAGGGCCCCAAACCTGACCTGTCCCTCCAGTAAGCCCACAAAAGGGACCCAGCCTCCAGCTTTAGGTAGCCAGAGGCTGACCCTGAGAGCACAGTGCAACTCAGTTAAGGAAAGAAAGGCATCCATGGTGGAGGGGGATTGGAGGAAGGTGAGGCCTCACTTTGAGGACACTCACTTCAGTACTCCATCTCAACACCAGCCTTTTACTTTGCCAAGACACACCAAAGGTAGAGATTCCCTATGGTGGAGACCCTCTGATACCCTTAGGGTGAGGGATTGCTTAGTGGACCATGAGACAGGGGGTAACCATGCCAGTGCTGGTTCCTCCTTATATGGCCACTTGGGCAATATAGGCTTACCTGGTCAAGGTCAGCCTTATCTCCCTTCGTTTGGGGGGGGGTTGTGTAGGAAGGTGGATATCTGACTATGGTTACCCCCAAATTTTTGCCTAGTGTCTAGCTGGTTTTTCGACTTAGTTGGCCTGAGATCCTGCTATTCAGGATCTCAGCCTGGCTGTTCTCTCTTTAAAATGGACTCCATGTACCCTAGGTACATACCCAATTGGTTGGATCACCCTGTCAGCCCCTGTACCAGTGTACACTAGGTACCCAGGGCATTGGTGTACCCAAGGCCTGCCAAGGGCTGAAGCATGTATTGTGCCACCCCAGGCTTGGCCTAACAATTTGACACAACTGGCTGATCACTCAGCTGGGGTAAGTTGGTGTAATCACCTCTTACTTAGGTGTAGTATACCTATACCTAACCTTAAATGGGACACCTGGTAACCTATAAGTCACTCCTATGGCAGGCCTTAACAATCCTGAAGGAAGAGTGCTTGGTTCCATGTGAGATGGTGCTCTGGCATGAGCTGAGCCTGTCTGCAGTGGTCGGAACAACTTCCTTCTACTGTTTCCAGATATCGTCATACCATATACTCTTAAGTGCATTATGAACCTCGCGGTTAAATGCTATCTTTGGTTTGGCTTTATCAAAACATGTCGAGTAAGGTGTCATACGAATTGGAATACTAACCCCTCGCCAATTCTGGCGACGGGGTTAGCATTCCACCCTTCTAGAGGGACACGACATGTACAGTACCTGAAACCCGGGTAAAATCAGACATAGCCTCAGCTCCACAAAATGGATGCTGCCACCACAGACACAAGTCTGCCCTCCTGCTGCTGGGAGTCCTTCCAGCTTGGGAGGTGTGGACAAAGGGTTTCCTGCCAGGGGAGGTGCGTGCACCACCCCAGACAGGATTTTGTGTATTGGTCAGGTAGGGCTTGAAAGAAACCAGACATGCCTGTGGCTCACAAGGAGCCTCGGTGCATATGCCAGTTCAAACCGGTCCTGGGGCACACCAGTCCCGGGCCTGGGGCGAGCTGGACAAAGGATTGGGGGTGTAACCACCCCCCTTCCTGGTCCCACCCATAGGGAGGGACCTAGCAGGTAGTCCGGCCCCTAGAATCCGCTTAAAGGTAGGAGCTGTGTCCTAAGACTTCAGACATCCTGGAATCAACTTAAAACTAAGAAGAAGACGGGAACTTCGACGCTCTGCTGCACAGAGGACTGAAGCCAATCTCCCCTGTGGTCAGGGAGTGACCACCTTGCTAACGCAAGCACCATCCAGCGAATCAACGTCTGCTTTGCCGCCGCCTCCCGCCGGAGCCCGAGCCCAGAGACTGACAAGACCTGGACCTCCAGACCTCTCACCGCCCGATCCACAGTCCCTGCAAAGAGGAGACCCGTGGAGGCACCGAGACACGTGGAGCCAGCCATCTTGAAACGACTACGACAAGCTGACCAGTGCAACAACCGAGGCTCCCTCCAAGTTGTGCTTTGGGTCCTGAGAAGCCCAACCCTCGAGCAGCATCTGCACCAAAGGTGAGCCCTCCAGCATCTCCACGATCTGCGTGGGGCCCTTCTGCATTTTGCCACTCGACGCGCCTAACCGGTTGCTGGCCCGCTGGCTAGTGGCCATCTTGGCGACGAAATCTACGACAAACACCGCTGGTCTGGTTGCCCCAGACTGGCCCTTGCTCCCCTCCAAAGGAGCAGTTCCTCTGACCTTGCTGGTCAGAACCATCAGCTTATCTCCTTGCCTACAACAATTGCTTTTGCCAAGGCTTGTTTGCTTCGATCAAGTCGCCGACACCGCCGACAGCGAGAGCCTGCGTGGGACAGCTCGTGACTCGACTCCTGGACGTCGTCGACCTTCAGGGACCACGTGGCTGCAGAGTCAAGCTACACCTTCCTTCCTGTTTGCACCCGACATCGCCTGGTACCCACCTGGTGCCACGCTGGTCACTGGCTAGTGACTGTGAACACTGTCCCCTCTGCTTACAGGTCTTCAACATCTCCGATCCACTCTTGGATCCACTGCATCTCTTCCCGACCGACCGCCTGCAGCACTTTTGTCTACAGGCCCCACGGAACCGATAGAAGAAACCCGACGCACTTCGAGGCCTATGCACCCGCTTCCTGTGGGTGAGGTAAAGCTGGCACTCCGGTGCCCAAGTGTAGTATTACATCTCTAGTGCATGTGTTCCAAATCTTAAGTTCCTAGGTCATCCGGAAGATTCCTTTTGCAGTAACTTTGTACTTTTTACGCACCCATTGAAACCTATGGGAGCACGCGTGTGACTATTTGCTCTGCACACGCCACCCGTGGACCTCCTGGTCACTAACTGACGTTAGCTCCTTGTAGGCCCAGCGATTCTAGAGGCCCTAGGCCTTTTTCCTTTTCTGTTCGTGGTACTTATACCACTATTTTAGTATATGGTTCGAGTGGCCACCAGGGCCTATCCATATAAAGTGCAACTTCTGTGTATTCTGTGATAATCTTGTTTGACGATTTGTGCTCCTGTGCTCATAAAGAGACTAGGGGTTACTTTGAGAAATAAATACATATATATTTTGAATATATATCTGTGTGGTGTCCTTTCATTGGTATAAAAGGGGGTTACTATTGGTAAAACAGCTTGCTTAACACGCATCACGAGTTTAGCCTCAAAGACTGCTTAGCCTACGCTACCACTAGGGCAGCTAGTCCAAAAAGGTTGACTTACAACCACACCATAAGGGTTGCTTGGCATGGTACAAGGTGGTCACTAGAACTAGTGAACAGCATATACCAGGCCAACTTCTCACAGAGTCTCTAATACGTTCCCATCTCTATCCTTAATCTTTAATATCCTGGAATAGACCTCCTTTTGTCTAAGCCTTTTAGCCAAGACACTCCCAACCTTTTCCCCATATTCGTAAAACTCCCTTCTGTGAGCTTGGTATTTAGCAGCTGCCTCATCGGCATATCCTTGATATACAATTGAGCGAAACGCGGCTACTTCCGCTTGAGCCTCGGTCACTCTCCCAGCTAATTTTATCTCAGCAACTAGTTTCTGCTCCAGCCGCGATAGGGCCGCCAAGTCGTTTAGACATTTCACACGATCCTCCTTCCGCTTCCTTGCTGCAAACCTTATTGTCTCGCCTCTTATACCCGCTTTAAGAGCATCCCACAAAATCTCGGTCCTTGCAGATCCAGTGTTCAGCTGGATAAAATCAGGGATCCATTTTTCCATCCAGCTACAATAGTCATGATTCATCAATAACTTCCTATCAAAAGTCCATTTCCTTCCTTTGGCTTTTAACCCACCGCATTCAAACTCCAATACTACTGGGCTATGATCTGAAATTATCTTGGGGGGAACATTTATAGAGGCACTCGATAATATAACATCAGAAACCAAAAATAGATCAAGTCTTGCCATCATCTTGTGTGGGGCAGAAAAATACGTAAACCCATCTTGCCCTGTTTTTAGTTCCTCCCAAGCATCATATAAACCTTGATCTTGAACCAGAGCCTGCAAGCTCTTAAAAGCTCTATGTTTCCTGCCCTTATAGACTTTGGCTGTCCTTATATTCAATTGTGGATACATATGTATATTTAGATCCCCACAAACCAACATAGGCTGAGGATAACTAGACAGCTCCGTATTAATTACCTGAAAAAAATCTGGGTCATCTTCATTTGGTGCATATATTGAACACAGTGTCATTACTTGCCGTGAAATTGCTACCTCCATTAACACCCACCTCCCAAATTTATCCGCTTTATATTTTTTAACCTCCAACAGTCCCCTTTTAGCCAAAATTGCAACCCCCTTTTGATTAACAGCCTGCGATGTGCATGCCAACAATTCGAGCCCCAAAGAGCCGAGCCAGGCCCTATTAGACCATGCTATATGTGTTTCTTGTAAGAAGAGCAGATCCCATGAACTTTTATACACTATTCTGGCCAATACTCGTCTTTTCTTAGCGTCATTTAGACCACAGATATTTAATGAGCAGCAAGTTAATTTCATCATTCAAACAAAAGAGAGAATTCTTACGAAAAAAAGACACACTGATATCGAATAACTTGCTCTGCTTATATTTGATGCTATCAACATTTTCCAAAGACATTGTGCTGTTTTTTACCTCGACCCCCACTGAATTGATTACCACCCAGCCCCTAACCCCCTTACCACACCCCCCACCACCAGCACCAACTGAACCCACCCCACCCCACCCTGAACCTCCCTCAACAGGCGTTGGGACCAAGTCCCTGTTGATGGTAAGCCCATGCTTGACCCCACCTCTTTCACCCCCCCTCCCCCGTACTCCAATAACAAAGAAGAGTAATAAGGCAAACTATAAAAAGGCATTTAGCATAGTTAGGCACATACCTTTAACTGCATGGCTACCACGCTTCATCACTACATCGCTCTAAGCATCAAAACCAATAATCCTCAATTTGCCTAACTAATCACATTGACTGGATATATTCATTTGCCTTAACTTCTGATGTGAAAAACTGACTATGACCACCCTTAATGACTTTTAGTTTGGCTGGATTCTGTAAAAACGCCTGGGCCCCCTTTGCTTGAAAACCCGATATCAGCTGTCTTAGCCTCCAGCGACGCTCCACCGTATCATGGCAATAGTCTGGCTGAACAAAAAACTCACACCCCCCAGCATTTCTTCTCTTATTCGGGCGGGCCAGATCATATAACTCCTCCCTCGCCCTGAAATTATTCAGACATATCAGGATAGCCCTAGGGAATTCTACCTGACCCTTCTTCTGGACAAAAGGAAATCTATGAGCCCTTTGAACCTCTTTTTTCCACTCCCAATGCCCCAGCTCCGGGAAAGCCTCTGTTAATAACCCCACCATAAACTTTAGCGTGTCTGAACCCTCCTTTCCCTCTGGTATCCCAAGCACCCTCAGATTATTACGCCTAGACCTATTTTCAAGGTCCGAGATCTTCCAGCGTATGTCCTCTCGCTGTGCTTTAAGAGACTCCGTTAGTTCTTTCTGGGCTGATAGTTCATCCTCGAGTGTAGAGATCCTTGCCTCTGCCTCGGTCACCCTAGTGGACACATCCACACATGTCTTTGCGATTCTTCTAACAGCGTTTTGCAACTTTTTACACGCACTCTGAGTACGTAGCAAGCCGGTCTGAGTCTCAGCCCTATGAGTCATAATTAAATCATAAATAGTCGCTAACGTAATTTCTCCAGGGGTTGACTCCTCCATCCTTTGTTGACCTTGTGAGGGCGTGACTGAATTGCCGGGTAGGCATGACAAAATAGAACTCGGGGAGCTCTGATCATCCCACATAAATGAAGCCTCAGATACTCTCAAGACCCCTCCACTGTTAGTCTCCTCGTCGCTCCTCAGGGGCTCTGCCTGGTCTCCTCCGATCTCCTCTTCCCCCCCCAAACTGGCCCCTTCCAGCCACTCTTGGACCGCGCTGTCCACTGAGGATCTATCGGACAAGGAGAAGAAATCCTCCGTAGTAGATACTTTATCCGGTGCTTCCCCTACGCTCGATGGAGGCTCAAGAAAGTTAGCTCTTAATGACTTTGCTACGCTTACACCCTCCACGGATGATACTGCTGGGATTTTCTCCTTCTCCTTCCCCTTCTGACTATGCAGTTGCTGTGTCTGATGTAGCGCCTGACGCATTTCAGAGCTCTGAATTTGACCTAGCCCTTCTTGGACTACATCTCCCAGAGTCCCTCTGTCCAAAGAGCTTTGATTCTGATCCGGATTCAAACTCCATTGCTGCTGCTGAATTCCGTGCTGTCCCTCCTCAGTAAACTCAGTGGGCTCAGTAAGCTCAGGGGTCACAGGAATGCCCACTTTCTGTCTAGCCTTAAACATTGCGGGGATTTGCGAAGAAACAGTCAGCTGAGACTCTATCTGTGTCTCTCCCCCCTCCTTCTGTGCGTATGGCGCTTTCCCAATCTTACCGGCCCCATTCGGTTTTGTGGTCGTCTGCCGTGTTCTCACCGGTGTCCCAGCCATATTCCCAGCACCTCTCTGCCGACTCTTTCCCACCATGGCTCCACCAGCAGTAAGTACCCGCCAGCACCAGCGCCAGCAGCTGCACCAATATCCGGTGACCCCCGACTCTAGGCGCGTACTCGTCAAGATTCTCCAAAGCATTCACCCCCAGACAGGCTCCACATCAAACGGCCCAGCTCCTCGAGGAAGCTCCGAATCGCCGCGGGCAAACCAAGGAGGAGAAAGGATCCGAAGGGCGTGAGCCGGGAAACAGGAGACGAGAGTCGGAAGTCGAGAGGCACCGCTTCTCCGCTTCGGCGCCTTTGAGCCACACCGCCACACAAGGGTAACAGATACCGGCTCGCATTCACTTCCAGGATCCAAATAATTAATTATTTTCGAACGTCGTGGTCAAAGCCCAAGACCGGGCACGGGAGAGTGTAGAGGTGGGAAGCACTCGCCTAGCCGGCCACAGCAGCGGCCGCCATCTTGCCAATGTTATGTGGTAGTTGTTTTGTTGGCCCACTAGCTACAACTGTATTTGTTACCCTGATGGTGTCATTGGTATCCTGTGGGTTAGGTTTCGGACTCGGACGGGACAGTGGAATTGTGGCTGTGAAAATAGTTAGTTTTACACTTGTGTGTGACATAGATTGGTGTGATGTTTTTGATGCGGCGGTATTGTGTATCACGTAAAAATGCAGACATTACTTTCACTTTAAAAAGTTCTAACATGTGATCATTATATAGGTGTTGTTGTGATGTTTGTGGCGTCGAGTGAACCTTATCGATTTAAAAACAGAATTTCGTTTATGTGTAATGTCAATAGTTGACCCCGTGAATGTGTGAAATACAAGTAAAGGACAACTCCATTGTTTGTTTGTTGGTGACGCATTTGTTTTGCATAGGTAAAAATGAGTACATGCTGTGACGACACTCCCCGGCGACGTTGTCCTCGACTGGGTCTTCTTTGGAGGTGGTCGATGCATTAGAGCACCGGCATAATGGGTAAGTGGACCTCCATGGTGGCACCGGTCATGTGGATGGGCGTAGAGGTAAGCTTCGAACTTATATACCTCCCTTTCTGCCACGTATTGCCTGGAGGTCGGACCGTCACACTTCCGCCAGCTGTGATGCAACTCGTAATGGTGTGGGAGGTTGGAGTGGCGGTCGCAGGCTCATTGGCCCTCTTCGCCAGCTGTGTGGTCTCAGAAAGCCAGTTGTGTCAGCGGCACAACGGCGGTCCTCACCAAGCCATTCCTGGCAACTCGTAATAGGGCGGTTGGGACTGCATGCCAAACCGCCGTTGCTACAGCACGACCGGCATGGAGGTCTATGGACTGCCAAACTCGTAATCGGCCCCTATGAGTGTGGGGAATCCAGAATTTTCCAGTGCCACAGCCCTGAATTTGGTCAACTATTCAGTGCAGTCAGTCATACTCCGCCAGGGAGCGGAAGAGATTACAGGAAATGAGCTGAAGGACAAGTTCCTACCAAGGAGAACCAGGTGCAGCATCCAGCAAAGGAGGCAGCCTACGTGGGATTTAGAGGAGAGGCACGGGTTGACAATAGAGAGAGAGAGAAAACTCTTTCTTGGGAGGAGCCCAGGGAGAACAGACCCACACACCCTCCCCCGGAGGAGAGCTGAGCTAGGCCCTGTGCCCCACAGGGAGTGGAGCCTATCCAGAACACAAACGCCATCAGATCAGCAGCGTAGGAGAGGGGTTGACCAAAAAATAAGAGATCAGGGTAGCCTAACCCAAGCTCAATTAAGACAGAGGCGAAGCAGAATGGCACCTCGGTGCACTCACGAATAGAGCAGTTACGAGGATGTCAGCCGCGCCCCTGAACATGCCGGTAAAACAAGCTGACCCATAGAGCTTTAGTGTAGTGAGAAGAAGGTGAGGTCTTTGCGTGGCCATTTTGCCACCTGCTAGCCCACTGGACCGAAAGGGAGGGCCAGTATGATAGACCCTGGCTGGAGGAGGGATACTTCGGACAGGAGGACATGGCCATCGCGGAAGGCTGCATCCGGCGTGCATGGGGAGATTCCAGATAGAAGTTTCCCTACATGCAGGAATGCCCGAGATGGGAATGCTACAAATTGGAGAAAAGTAAGCAGAACAGATCCAGGGCCAAAATATGCCCACTAATGCAGAAAGGCATGCCAGGGACCATCAATGTGTCCTGGGCTCAGATGGACAAAAAAGGGCCCAGGACTAAGGTTGGGTGGTAAACTCCGCTCCGCCAGCGAAGTTCAAAGAGTATTTGACACTCTTACGCCGCATAGTACAGTTTACTGGCACCCACCACCACATCTATGACCTTCATCTAGTAGATGAAAAGATATTTAAATGTAATAAAGTTTATCTAAGATTCAGAACGCCCGCACACACATGCACTGAGAGGGTCAAGGCAGAACAATGACATATACAAGTGTGTTTGTATTTGTGAAGCTTTAGCTGTAGGGCTGCAAAAGGGAGGAGTGTGACGTGGGGAGGAGAATGTGTGGTAAAAAAAAGTGTGACTAAGTAGGCTACTTCCATTAAAAGTGGACCATCATTTGAAAAAAAGATTCCATAACTGTAGGAAACTGGCTGTATATATACACTACACCAAAATGAGGTATAGACTCTATAGTCCAGGTGACCCCAGAGGTAGGCAGAGGTTAAAGTTAGATAGAACCTTACTCTCTATTTGTGGTAGAGTGGTCGAGCAGTAAGGCAGTATTAGAGGACAGTGTTAAGCATTTGATGTACACACTCAGTCAGAAAATGAATTCATACACTCAAGAACTAAACTCTAGGCCGATTGTTTTATGTTTAAAACGTTTTATTGAGACAAAAACAAACCATGGGGGAGGGGGATAGGAGGTCAGGATACATGGAATACAGTCAAAGAAAAAGGGTGCAACTCCAGAGGGTTGGCAATAGGTAGCGCAGTAAGTCAGGGGGAAAAACACATTAAATGAAGGCTAGAAATGCAAGCTATGGAATCCCCGCCCGCGTATCCGACACCCCAAATCTAAGCAATGAAAGCCATCAGCAACTCAACAGAACACAATCCCCCCCCCCATCCCCCATCCTCCCAGTAACGAAAGAACCACACCCCCCCCCCCCCCGGCCTATGGTCCCGCACCAGAGTAATCCTCACCAGGAAGCCCCGCACCCCCCCCCCCCTCCCCGGGAGGTCCCCGTCTCACATGTAAACTAGTCCCCAGGGTCACCGGCGGCGTCAGCCTGAGAAGCCTAAGATACCTCGGGCAGGTGAGCTCCCGGAATTCAGTGGACAGCAGCGCTAGAAAGGGTTGCCACAGCTCTTCAAATTGGTCTATCTCCCCCGCAACCGTAAGCGACAGCTTCTCCATCCCCAGCACATGCCAAAGCCTGTGCAACCAACCGGTGATGGAGGGGACAGTGGCTGTGCGCCAGTGGATTAGAATGTTCTGAACCGCAGACCCCAGCGCAATTGCGATCTGCCTACCCCTGCGGGACTTCAGTGGGTACATTAGGTCATTGGGGAGGCCCAACAGGACATACGCCGGGAGTCGCGGCAGCTCTATCCCAAAGTGCTTATCCACCTCGTCCAAAACTTCCTTCCAGTAGGCGGTCAGCACTGGGCAATCCCAAAGAATGTGTGAAAGGGTACCTTCCTGCCCGCAGCTCCGCCAGCACCCCCTGTCAGTGTGTTTATGCATTTCATACAGTCTCTCCGGGGTGTAGTACCAGTATGTGGACACCTTAGTAAAGGTCTCCGTAAGGCCCGTGTGATATGCAGAGTGCCGCGCCCGATACGCAATTTTGTCCCATTCCTTGTGGCTGAGTGTCCTACCCAATTCCCTGTGCCAGCGCTCCCTCCCCGGGTTGTAATAGTGAAACGGCGGGGGTTGTAGGTATTTGTACAGATCGGTAATTAGCTTAGCGTCGGAGGTCCGAGTAGCCAACCACCTCTCATACGGTGTAATTGGGCGGGCGGCGGTGGCACGCACCTGGGGCTGGAGGGCCCAATGCCGAACCTGCATGTAGCGCAATCTGTCCAGCTCCGTCAGGCCGAACTCCTGGCGGAGTTGCTGAAAAGGAACCACTCCTTCCGGGCCATAGATCTGGAAGAGTGCCCTGCAGCCCGCCTGCACCCAGTGGGAGAAAACCCCCGGCTCCATCCCTGGGGAGAAGTCCGGGTTGCCCACAATGGGCGTGAGCGGCGAAGGGAAGGTGGTAAGGCCCCGGGCCTCACAGACCGCGTCCCACACACGCAGGGGGACCCGCGTAACAAAGGAAGCGTAAAGATTAGGGGGGCGATGCGCGCGGCGCAGGAATGGAACCTCTTGTAAGGTGCGGCCCGCCACTGCCTGGTCTTGGAAGAGCCAATGTTTGTCGGACTCCCACCTGCTCCACTCCACCAGATAGCGTAGCTGTGCCGCCTGAAAGTACTTACGGAGGTCTGGAATGCCGAGACCCCCCGCCTCCGGAGCAAGCGTGGAGAGGACCCTCTTCATGCGTGGCCTGCGGCCCTGCCAGACAAGGCGGGAGATGTCAGCCTGCATTTGTCGTATCCAGCCCACCGGGGGTTGGAGCGGGAGGGCCCGGAAAAGATATAGTATCTGGGGCAACACCGTCATCTTGACCGCCGCGATTCGCCCCAGCCAGGACAGCAGGCCTTTGTTCCAGCGGCCAAGCTCATTCTTGATCTTCCTGCTGAGGGAGGCATAATTGGCCGTAACCATCTCCGGCAATGTAGGCGCCAGCAGGATCCCCAGGTACGGCACCGTGGACGAGGACCACTGCATGGGGAAGAGCCGCTGAAGATCCCTCCTGGTATCCGCAGCCAGGGACACGTCTAACGCCATCGACTTGCTCATATTCATTTTGAAGCCGGCCACCCCCGCAAAGGCGTCCAGTTCCCGGAGGCAAGCAGGCAGCGACCTCCTAGGGTCGTCCAAGGTCAACAGGACATCATCCGCGTAGAGACTGACGGTGTGGACGTACTGGCCCATCCGGACCCCGACAGCATCCGGATTATTACGAATCCTCTGAGCAAACGGCTCCATGTAGAGGGCAAACAAGAGCGGCGAAAGAGGGCAGCCCTGCCGCGTGCCGCGCTCGATGGCAAAGCCACCGGAGCTACACCCGTTGACCCGCACCGACGCTGAAGGATGCTTATAGCAGTTAAATACCATGGTGCGGAACTTATCGCCGATCCCCAATTTCTTGAGGACCAGCTCAAGATACGGCCAGTGGACTCTGTCGAAGGCCTTCTCCGCATCGACGGACAGCAACATCCGTTCCCCCGAGATCCTTGAGGCCTTCTCCAGAACATGCGTCACCCGCTTGGTGTTGTCAACCGTCTGGTTGCCGGGCACAAAACCAGCCTGGTCCGCCTCCACCAGACCGGGGAGGTGTGGACTCAGCCTGGACGCGAGAATCCCCGTGTACAACTTGAGGTCGACATTTAAAAGCGAGATGGGTCGGTACGAGCCGCAGAGGGCCCGGTCCTTCCCAGGTTTCGGGATTACCGCGACCGTCGCCCTCAGGAGATCCGGAGGGATGGCTCCCGGTTTGGAGAAAGAGTTAAATAGCCGAGTAAGGACAGGGGCCACGACCGTGCAAAAAGTCTTGTAAAATAGCGACGTGTACCCGTCCGGGCCCGGGGCCTTGCCATGTTTCAGCCGCGCGATAGCTGAAATCACCTCCTCAACATGAATGTCCCGCTCCAGGTGGTCCGCCTGAGCCGGATCCATTACCGGGAGGGTCACCGACTCCAGATAGCCGTCGGCATCCCGTGGCGAGGAGGGCTCCTCAGCATACAGCGCCTCGTAGAAGCCGCGGAAAGATTCCGCTACCTCCGCGTCCCCGGAGACAACCCCCCCGTCCGTGCCCACCAATTCTTTCACAACGCTACGCTGTTGCGCGACCCGGAGCCGGTGTGCTAGGAGCTTGCCACATCTGTCCCCCCCAGTGTAGTAGGCATGTTTCAAGCGTAGGGCGGCATACTCCGCCCTGTCAAGATCCAGAGCCGACAGGAGCTTCCTCGCTGCCTTCAACTGCCTCCACACCCTCGGCGCCCCCGTGCGGCGGTGGACCTGCTCAAGCTCCCGGACCTGAGCTGTCAGCTCATCCCTCTTCAGTTGCCGCTCCTTATTTTCAGCTGCAGAGATAGAGATAAATTCCCCCCGGAGGACTGCCTTCAGTGCCGCCCACTGTGTCGCCTGCGAGGTGTCAGTGTTGCTATTGTGGGTGAGATAGTCCTGTATGACCTCCCCGATGCGTTGCACCACCGACTTCTTGTGTAGAAGGGTATCCCGGAGGCGCCACACCCCCCGAGAGGGGGAGGCCGCCGGCCACTGGAAAACGCCGGTGACTGGGGAGTGGTCAGACAGGGTCAGGACCCCGATGTCCGCCGCCGTGGCAGCGGCACGCATCGGTCAACTCACCAGGAGGTAGTCCAGCCGTGAGTAGGTTCGGTGTGCGTGCGAGAAATAAGAGTAGTCCCTATCCGTGGGGCGCATGGAGCGCCAGAGGTCGTGCAAGTCCATTTCCGCAATCCGGGCCCTCCCAGCCTGGGACAGTTCCCCCGTCTGCGGGAAGCGCTGTGCCGATCTGTCCATCACAGAATCGAAGACAATGTTAAGGTCCCCCCCCAAGATAATGTGGCGGTCGGGGGAAGCAGTGACATCCACCAGCGCGGAGTCTAGGAAGCGGTCTTGGTGATCATTTGGGCTATAAACGGAGCCGACCGTAAATGCTATGCCTCCCAGGCGCATGCGATACGCAAGGAGCCTCCCCTTCTGTTCAGCACACTTATGCAAAACCTCCCCCCGAAAGGAGCTCGCTAGGAGAATGGCTACCCCCGCCGTCTTGTTCGCTGCCGAGGAAAAGAACTGGGTAGGGAACTTAGCAGAACGCATCCTATGGCAATCTCGGGGCAATAAGTGTGTCTCCTGCAAAAGGCAAATGTCCGCCTGCGTCCCCTCCAGCAACGATAGGATCGCTCTGCGCTTCACCGGGTTATTCAGACCCTGAACATTAAGGGTCACTACCTTTAGGCCCGGCATTCCTCGCGGGGATCGGGAGCGCCATGCAATGGGCAGGGAATCAGCGGGTGGGGCGCGCGGGGCCGCCGCGCAGGACAAGCCAAAACAAAGCGGGCATAGACAACATCGGACGGGACCTTCCCAACCCCAAAACAACCCCCTCCCCCACCCCAAACACAACCCTGGCAATTAGCCACCCACAAACTCAAACACCCCATTGTCTCAGTCAAGCCCCAAGACGGGCAAGTCCGTAGAAAGGAACGAAGTGGACGTTCAGCCACTCACCTCCATCCGCTCCCCCCCAACCCCCCCGCCCCGCACCAAGCATGTAAAGAAGCTAAAGACATCTCCCCCCGGAGTGTGTGTTAGGCCGTCAAGGCCACGCCCGAGGAGCCGGTCGAGTCCCCGGCCGCCGCCCTCAGAGCGTCGGCCATGTCCGCCCTGATGGTAGGGGAGTCCGGACGCCCCACGCTGGCCGCTGAGCGCCGCCTCGTTGACCTCCGCCGGTTCCGTCTCTCCGAGGACCTCCACGACGGCGTAGCTCCTTCTTCCTCCGCCGCCGTGAGCCCCAGGACACCACAAATGTCTTGCAAGGAGCGTAGCTGGTGTAACACCCCATTCCACCGAAAAATCAGGCGGAAGGGGTGACCCCAAGAGTACGGCGTCTCGTGTTCGCGCAAAAAGTCAGTGGCAATCCTAAAGGACCTGCGTTTCTGCAGCGTGATGGCGGAGAGGTCCTGGTAAAGCGCCACCGGCCGATCCCGGAAAGTCAGGGGCTGTTTCCTGCGGGCCTCAGCCATGATGCGTTCCTTCAGTGGAAAGTCGGGCAGGAAGGCCAGAATGTCCGGTGGAGGTGCCGATGGCTGGCGCTGCCGGCCGACCCTATGCGCCCTATCAATGCTGATGGGAAAGTCCGCAGCTTCCCCCAGGATCTCTCGGAACAGGGCCTGCAGGTAGCCCCTCAGATCGGACCCCTCATCCGCAGTCGGCACACCACGCACTGGAATGTTGTTCCTCCGAGATCTGTTCTCAAGGTCCTCAGAGTGGGCCTGGAGCTCCACACACTGCTCCCGGAGGCGGAGAACGTCCTGCTGTAGGTGGACTATCTCCTCCGCTCGATGTTGGCCCTCCGTCTCCACCGCTTCAACACGTTCGCCAAGGCCCTCCACCTCCCTGCGCACTTCTCGGACCTCACTGGCCACCTCCCGCTTCAGTGTCTGGAAGTCCTCCCTGAGGGAGCTAAACAGTTCCTCCATAAAGGCCCTCGTGACGGGTGGCTCCCCCCCAGTCACATCCGCCGGAGCCCGGGAGGACCCCGGTGAGGGCTGCGTCCTGTCCCGCAATTGCTGGGCCCTGCCAAGCATGTCCGGCAGGGTACGGTCCCCTTTCTTCGGGCCGCCTCTTCCAGACATCGCTAGCTCCGCAGTCGAGCACAGATCCAGGCGCCCCAGGGGTGCTCAGCCGCCGGCAAGCACTCGACGTGGGCATCCCCCACGAGCGAAGTCGCTGCGTCACAGGTGACAAAATGGCGGCCCAGTCCGGTCACCGTCAGCCGCGGGAGCCCGTGCGAGACAACCAAGGGGGCCGCAGTGGGGGGGTCTCATCAGCACATCCCTCCGAGAGTCAGCCCAGCAGCAGCGGGGGCACTTGCATCCAGCAGCCAGGACTCCGGCGAAGGCTGCCACCACTGCTCCTTCGGGGACAAAATGGCGGCAGGGCGGAGCAGGCCAAAATGACCAGGCCCGACGACACCACCGGGGCCCCTGAAGCACCCCACAGTCAATTAAGTTCCACCACCGGCCCCAGTCCGTCACGCACAGGGGCCCAGATGGTCCAACCCCGTCAGGGAGTCCGCTGTACCTCGGCTAGGGGTTAGGGGCCCCCGCAGTGCGAGGTGTCGCCGTCACAAGTCTGAGTGCCGGGGCGCCCGTCCCAAGCCTTCCGCACCGTCGGGTCCTCTCCCGCAAGGCTCCTTCAATCTCCGTCGAGCGGCGGGCCAGATCCCCTCTGTAGGAGAGTAGGGTCTGCTATCCTATGGTCACCCCAAATTTTTGCTTTTTGCTTCACTGGTTTTTGACATATTGAGGCTGTGGGCCTGCCAATCAGACCCCCAGCCTGCTGTTCTCTCTACTAAATTAAAACTATGCACCCTAGGTGCATAACCAATTGGAAGTGGATCACCCTGTCAGCCCCTGTACCAGTGTACACTAGGTACCCAGGGCATTGGTGTACCCAAGGCCTGCCAGGGGCTGCAGCATGTATTATGCCACCCCAGGCTTGGCCTAACAATCTGACACAACTGGCTGATCACTCAGCTGGGGTAAGTTGGTGTAATCACCTCTTACTTAGGTGTAGTATACCTATACCTAACCTTAAATGGGACACCTGGTAACCTCTAAGTCACTCCTATGGCAGGCCTTAACAATCCTGAAGGCAGAGTGCTTGGTTCCATGTGAGATGGTGCTCTGGCATGAGCTGAGCCTGTCTGCAGTGGTCGGAACAACTTCCTTCTACTGTTTCCAGATATCGTCATACCATATACTCTTAAGTGCATTATGAACCTCGCGGTTAAATGCTATCTTTGGTTTGGCTTTATCAAAACATGTCGAGTAAGGTGTCATACGAATTGGAATACTAACCCCTCGCCAATTCTGGCGACGGGGTTAGCATTCCACCCTTCTAGAGGGACACGACATGTACAGTACCTGAAACCCGGGTAAAATCAGACATAGCCTCAGCTCCACAAAATGGATGCTGCCACCACAGACACAAGTCTGCCCTCCTGCTGCTGGGAGTCCTTCCAGCTTGGGAGGTGTGGACAAAGGGTTTCCTGCCAGGGGAGGTGCGTGCACCACCCCAGACAGGATTTTGTGTATTGGTCAGGTAGGGCTTGAAAGAAACCAGACATGCCTGTGGCTCACAAGGAGCCTCGGTGCATATGCCAGTTCAAACCGGTCCTGGGGCACACCAGTCCCGGGCCTGGGGCGAGCTGGACAAAGGATTGGGGGTGTAACCACCCCCCTTCCTGGTCCCACCCATAGGGAGGGACCTAGCAGGTAGTCCGGCCCCTAGAATCCGCTTAAAGGTAGGAGCTGTGTCCTAAGACTTTAGACATCCTGGAATCAACTTGAAACTAAGAAGAAGACGGGAACTTCGACATTCTGCTGCACAGAAGACTGAAGAAAATCTCCCCTGTGGTCAGGGAGTGACCACCTTGCTAACGCAAGCACCATCCAGCGAATCACCGTCTGCTTTGCCGCCGCCTCCCGCCGGAGCCCGAGCCCAGAGACTGACAAGACCTGGACCTCCAGACCTCTCACCGCCCGATCCACAGTCCCTGCAAAGAGGAGACCCGCGGAGGCACCGAGACACGTGGAGCCAGCCATCTTGGAACGACTACGACAAGCTGACCAGTGCAACAACCGAGGCTCCCTCCAAGTTGTGCTTTGGGTCCTGAGAAGCCCAACCCTCGAGCAGCATCTGCACCAATGGTGAGCCCTCCAGCATCTCCACGATCTGCGTGGGGCCCTTCTGCATTTTGCCACTCGACGCGCCTAACCGGTTGCTGGCCCGCTGGCTAGTGGCCATCTTGGCGACGAAATCTACGACAAACACCGCTGGTCTGGTTGCTCCAGACTGGCCCTTGCTCCCCTCCAAAGGAGCAATCCCTCTGACCTTGCTGGTCAGAACCAACAGCTGATTTCCGAATCCTCCTGCAATTGCTTTTGCCAAGGCTTGTTTGCTTCGATCAAGTCGCCGACACCGCCGACAGCGAGAGCCTGCGTGGGACAGCTCGTGAGCCGACTCCTGGACGTCGTCGACCTTCAGGGACCACGTGGCTGCGGAGACAAGCTACCCCTCATCACCTGTTTGCACCCGACATCGCCTGGTACCCACCTGGTGCCACGCTGGTCACTGGCTAGTGACTGTGAACACTGTCCCCTCTGCTTACAGGTCTTCAACATCTCCGATCCACTCTTGGATCCACTGCATCTCTTCCCGACCGACCGCCTGCAGCACTTTTGTCTACAGGCCCCACGGAACAGATAGAAGAAACCCGACGCACTTCGAGGCCTATGCACCCGCTTCCTGTGGGTGAGGTAAAGCTGGCACACCTGTGCCCAAGTGTAGTATTACATCTCTAGTGCCTGTGTTCCAAATCTTAAGTTCCTAGGTCATCCGGAAGATTCCTTTTGCAGTAACTTTGTACTTTTTACGCACCCATTGAAACCTATGGGAGCACGCGTGTGACTATTTGCTCTGCACACGCCACCCGTGGACCTCCTGGTCACTAACTGACGTTAGCTCCTTGTAGGCCCAGCGATTCTAGAGGCCCTAGGCCTTTTTCCTTTTCTGTTCGTGGTACTTATACCACTATTTTGGTATATGGTTCGAGTGGCCACCAGGGCCTATCCATATAAAGTGCAACTTCTGTGTATTCTGTGATAATCTTGTTTGACGATTTGTGCTCCTGTGCTCATAAAGAGACTAGGGGTTACTTTGAGAAATAAATACATATATATTTTGAATATATATCTGTGTGGTGTCCTTTCATTGGTATAAAAGGGGGTTACTATTGGTAAAACAGCTTGCTTAACACGCATCACGAGTTTAGCCTCAAAGACTGCTTAGCCTACGCTACCACTAGGGCAGCTAGTCCGAAAAGGTTGACTTACAACCACACCATAAGGGTTGCTTGGCATGGTACAAGGTGGTCACTAGAACTAGTGAACAGCATATACCAGGCCAACTTCTCACATTGGTGAGCAGCGGTTGGATTTGAGCTTGCTGTGTTTTACCATTGTAATCTCTTGGTTACCAATTGAAAGATCACATAGGTACCTGTAGGTACATATAAAACAAGATTAGATATACTTAAGTTCTACTGAACTTAGTTGTTGTAGAGCAAAGGGAGTAGCACACCCTGACTACAACTACTAGATAGGTTTAGTAGGTAAACCCAAGTGTAGGTAGATTGCAACACATCCACCCACACTTAAGAGCAATGGCCGGGGCAGAGGGGTCCACTGTACCCATCTCTGTTGAGAGTGACCCCCAGAGGGCACCATCCAGCTTTGCTACCCTTAATCAGAATGAGCTCAGGCATTTGGCAACTCTTAGAGGCCTTAAACAGCCCAAGAACCCAAACTCTGCTGAGCTCAGAGAGCTCTTACAGAATGATGAGAATCAGAGAGCACTCAAGAAAGCTTCCCAGTTAGCCCCCTTAGGGACAGGAACAGGAGGCCCCCCTTCTAAAGATGCCACTGAAGTACCCCTTCCCAATAGTCACCCCTTAGATGGGATGCCTACCACAGAGGATGAGAGTGAGAAGGATACTGACAGTAGTGAGGATGAAGGGAGAACTAGCCCAGTGCCAAGTGTTATACTTGGCCCAGCTAAACCAAGGCTATTGGGGACTGACAGTGGGTTCAACCCACTGGATCTCCCCAGTGGACTTAACACAGGGCTGGGAAGGCAAAGGAATCGCTCAGGTGACTCCAATGCTTCCCATGGCTCTAGAGGCTCTCAAGGTCACTCCAGGAGAAGGATGACCACCCCTCAGAGGAGGGAACATGAGGCCAAGATGCAAGAGGCCCAGCTGAGGATCAGGAAGCAGGAGCTAGAAGTAGCCCTGATGGAAGAGAAACTTAGCAAGGCTAGACAGCATAAAGAGAGTGGGTCTATACCCACTGGTGGCAGCATTGTCCCTAAGGACAAAGATAGGGTTTTCGACAATAGAAACCTGTCTAAGGTTGTGCCCCCCTACAAAAGTGGGGATGACATCCACAAGTGGATAACTGCTCTTGAGAGAGCCTGCAAGGTACAGCAGGTTCCTGAAGATCAGTGGGCAGCAATCCTCTGGCTCTCCTTTGAGGGAAGAGGCAGAGACAGACTCCTCACTGTTAGAGAAGAGGATGTCAGAAACTACAGAGTCCTGAAGAGTGTTCTAGTTGATGGGTTAGGCTTAACCACTGAACAGTACAGGTTAATGTTCAGAGACACCCAAAAGACACAGACTCAGGACTGGTCTGAATACATTGAATGTGCCACTAAGGCTTTGGAGGGTTGGTTGCTGGGAAGTAAGGTATCTGATTTTACAGGATTGTATAATTTGATGATGAGAGAACAGATTTTAAATAACTGTCAAAACCAGCAACTGCATCAACACTTGGTTGACTCTGATCTGACCTCTCCCCAAGAATTGGGAAAGAAGGCAGACAAATGGGTCAGAACCAGGGTTAAGCAAAAGAACCAGAACCAGGGCCAAGGGGGTGATCAGAAGAAAACAGACCAAAAGGGTGGAGATCAGAAACCTAAAGACCAGAAGTCTTCAACAGGGCCCCAAACTACTGCTAAGGAGGGTGGGTCCCAACAACAGTCCAAAAAGAAGAAAGAAGGTCAAAAGAAACCCTGGTGCAATCATTGTAAAAATACAACTCACTGGACTAGTGATTGCAAAAAGGGTGGAGCCCCCAACACTGTTGCCCCTAAGGCACCTGCTCCCAGTACTACTGTTAGCAGTGTTGGTCCCCAGACAAAGGGTGTAGTGGGAATCACTATGGGAACTGAAGGAGATTCTGACTTAGACAGAACCCTTACACAGGCAGTCTTGATCTGTGATGGGGACGTTGATTTGTCCCTGACTGTGAGCCCCAGTAACCTGGGCAAGTACAGACAGACTCCTTTAATTAATGACAAAGTGGCTCAAGCCTACAGGGACACATGTGCCAGTGTCACTATGGTGACACCAGGCTTTGTGGACCCTGGACAGTACATACCAGGTGAGAACTACCTGGTGACCAATGCCAGCAATGCCACTACTTCACATAGTGTGGCAGTTGTTAACTTCTCATGGGGAGGGGTAACTGGCCTCAAAAGGGTTGTGGTTAGTGCAGACCTCCCAGTAGAATGTTTGTTGGGCAATGACCTAGAGAGTTCTCTATGGTCAGAAGTGGAGTACAGGACTCATGCAGAGATGTTAGGTATATCATCACATGTCCTTGCTGTGACCAGGTCACAGGCCAAAAAGTGCCTCACTGAACCTCAGGTCTTGGATCCTGGAACAATGGACCAAGCACCTACCAAGAAGAAGAACAGGAGGGTCAAGGCTGTGCCTTCCCCCCTGCCTCAGAGTGATGATCAGCCTTCCCAGGAAGCTGATCTAGAGGACCCTGAAGGAACTGTCCCTGAAGAGCTTGAACCTGATCAGGTTGAGTTTCTGGGGACAGGGGGACCTTCAAGGGCTGACTTGAGGCAGGCTCAGTTATCCTGTCCCTCTCTTGAACCCCTCAGACAGCTGGCTGCTGCTGAGGCTGCTGGGAATGCTCAAGGTACCCATAAAGTGTATTGGGATGAAGGGCTCCTTTATTCAGAGGCTAGAGACCCCAAGCCTGGTGCAACCAGGAGGTTGGTTATACCTCTGCAATTTAGGGGCTTCCTTCTTACCTTGGCCCATGATATTCCTTTAGCAGGACACTTAGGCCAGAACAAGACTTGGGACAGGCTTGTCCCTCACTTTCACTGGCCTCACATGAATGAAGATACAAAGGAGTTTTGTCGCTCCTGTGTTACCTGCCAAGCCAGTGGCAAATCAGGTGGCACAACAAAGGCCCCCCTAATACCACTACCTGTGGTGGGGGTCCCCTTTGAAAGAGTGGGAATAGACATAGTGGGTCCCATGGATCCTCCCACTGCATCTGGGCACAGATTTATACTGGTGGTAGTGGATCATGCCACCAGGTATCCAGAGGCAATTCCCCTTAGGACCACTACAGCTCCTGTTGTGGCCAGGGCCCTGCTGGGAGTATTCTCCAGAGTGGGGTTTCCTAAGGAGGTAGTATCTGACAGAGGTACCAACTTTATGTCAGGATACTTGACAGCTATGTGGAAGGAATGTGGTGTCAACTACAAGTTCACCACCCCTTATCACCCACAATGCAATGGGCTTGTTGAGAGATTCAACAAGACCCTAAAGGGTATGATCAAAGGATTACCTGAAAAGCTCAGGCGAAGATGGGATATCCTTCTACCCTGCCTTCTGTTTGCTTACAGAGAGGTCCCACAAAAAGGAGTTGGCTACAGCCCCTTTGAATTGTTGTTTGGGCACCCTGTGAGAGGCCCACTGTGTTTGGTGAAGGAAGGATGGGAGTTACCTCTCAAAAAGCCTAAGCTAGACATAGTGGACTATGTACTTGGTCTCCGCTCCAGGATGGCTGAGTATATGGAGAAGGCATCTAAAAACCTTGAGGCAAGCCAGGCCTTACAGAAAGCTTGGCATGACCAAAAGGCTGTCTTGGTTGAGTATCAGCCAGGACAGAAGGTATGGGTGTTGGAGCCAGTGGCCCCAGCAGCACTCCAAGACAAATGGTCTGGACCCCATACAATCCTGGAAAAGAAGGGAGAGGTCACCTACTTGGTGGACCTAGGAACTCCCAGGAGTCCCCACAGGGTACTCCATGTTAACAGGCTTAAAGCGTATGTTGACAGGGCAGACATGGGCTTGCTCATGGCTACAGATGAGGGACAGGAGGAAGAGAGTGACCCTCTCCCAGACCTGTTGTCTCAGAACCCTGAAGATGGCTCAGTTGAAGGAGTGACCCTTGGAGGCAACCTCACTGCCCATCAGCAGACTGAATGTAGACAGGTTCTACAATCATTTTCACATATGTTTTCCTTGATACCTAGTCAAACTGACTGGTGTACCCATGTTGTGGACACTGGTGACAGTCTGCCTGTAAAGAACAAACTTTACAGACAACCTGACCACGTCAGGGACTGTATAAAGGCTGAGGTACATAAAATGCTGGAATTAGGTGTCATTGAACCCTCAGAGAGCCCCTGGGCTAGCCCAGTGGTTCTGGTCCCCAAACCTCACACCAAAGATGGCAAGAGAGAGATGAGGTTCTGTGTGGACTACAGAGGACTCAATGCTGTCACCAGGACAGATGCACACCCTATTCCAAGGGCAGATGAGCTCATAGACAAACTAGCTTCTGCAAAGTTTTTGAGCACATTTGACTTGACAGCTGGCTATTGGCAAATCAGATTAGCTGAGGAGTCTAAGGCCAAAACAGCATTCTCAACCCCAGGTGGGCATTATCAGTTTGTGGTGATGCCCTTTGGTCTGAAGAATGCACCTGCCACCTTCCAAAGGCTGGTGAACCAAGTCCTTACTGGGTTGGATGACTTTTGCGCAGCATATCTTGATGACATTGCTGTCTTTAGTTCCACCTGGGAGGATCACCTGATCCACCTGAAGAAGGCTCTTGAGGCTCTGCAAAGGGCAGGCCTCACTATCAAGGCTACTAAGTGCCAGATAGGGCAGAGTAAGGTTGTGTATTTGGGCCACCTTGTAGGTGGGGGCCAAGTTCAACCACTGGAGAGTAAGATACAGTCCATCAAGGATTGGTCCCCTCCAACCACCCAGACTCAAGTTCGAGCTTTCTTGGGCTTGACTGGGTATTACAGGAAGTTTGTTAAGAACTATGGGTCCATTGTGACTCCTCTTAATGATCTGACATCCAAGAAGATGCCCAAAAAGGTTCAGTGGACAGTAAGCTGTCAAAAGGCATTTGATGACCTGAAGGAGGCCATGTGCTCTGCACCTATCCTGAAAAGTCCTGACTACTCCAAAGAGTTTATTGTCCAAACAGATGCTTCTGAGTTGGGTGTGGGAGCTGTGCTGTCACAACTTAATGTAGATGGTCAAGACCAACCCATTGCTTTTATTAGCAGAAGGTTGACCCCCAGAGAGAAGAATTGGTCAGCTATTGAGAGGGAGGCCTTTGCTGTGGTGTGGGCCCTGAAGAAGCTGAGGCCATACTTGTTTGGCACTCACTTCAAGATTCAGACCGACCATAAGCCCCTCTTGTGGCTAAATCAGATGAAGGGTGAAAACCCCAAACTGCTTAGGTGGTCCATTTCCCTACAGGGGATGGACTTTACAGTGGAGCACCGGCCAGGTACTGACCATGGGAATGCAGATGGTCTCTCCAGGTACTTCCACTTAGGACATGAAGACGAGACTGGTCAAGGCTAGTTTAATGTCCCAGCGTTTGGGGGGGGGTTGTGTAGGAGAGTAGGGTCTGCTATCCTATGGTCACCCCAAATTTTTGCTTTTTGCTTCACTGGTTTTTGACATATTGAGGCTGTGGGCCTGCCAATCAGACCCCCAGCCTGCTGTTCTCTCTACTAAATTAAAACTATGCACCCTAGGTGCATAACCAATTGGAAGTGGATCACCCTGTCAGCCCCTGTACCAGTGTACACTAGGTACCCAGGGCATTGGTGTACCCAAGGCCTGCCAGGGGCTGCAGCATGTATTATGCCACCCCAGGCTTGGCCTAACAATCTGACACAACTGGCTGATCACTCAGCTGGGGTAAGTTGGTGTAATCACCTCTTACTTAGGTGTAGTATACCTATACCTAACCTTAAATGGGACACCTGGTAACCTCTAAGTCACTCCTATGGCAGGCCTTAACAATCCTGAAGGCAGAGTGCTTGGTTCCATGTGAGATGGTGCTCTGGCATGAGCTGAGCCTGTCTGCAGTGGTCGGAACAACTTCCTTCTACTGTTTCCAGATATCGTCATACCATATACTCTTAAGTGCATTATGAACCTCGCGGTTAAATGCTATCTTTGGTTTGGCTTTATCAAAACATGTCGAGTAAGGTGTCATACGAATTGGAATACTAACCCCTCGCCAATTCTGGCGACGGGGTTAGCATTCCACCCTTCTAGAGGGACACGACATGTACAGTACCTGAAACCCGGGTAAAATCAGACATAGCCTCAGCTCCACAAAATGGATGCTGCCACCACAGACACAAGTCTGCCCTCCTGCTGCTGGGAGTCCTTCCAGCTTGGGAGGTGTGGACAAAGGGTTTCCTGCCAGGGGAGGTGCGTGCACCACCCCAGACAGGATTTTGTGTATTGGTCAGGTAGGGCTTGAAAGAAACCAGACATGCCTGTGGCTCACAAGGAGCCTCGGTGCATATGCCAGTTCAAACCGGTCCTGGGGCACACCAGTCCCGGGCCTGGGGCGAGCTGGACAAAGGATTGGGGGTGTAACCACCCCCCTTCCTGGTCCCACCCATAGGGAGGGACCTAGCAGGTAGTCCGGCCCCTAGAATCCGCTTAAAGGTAGGAGCTGTGTCCTAAGACTTTAGACATCCTGGAATCAACTTGAAACTAAGAAGAAGACGGGAACTTCGACATTCTGCTGCACAGAAGACTGAAGAAAATCTCCCCTGTGGTCAGGGAGTGACCACCTTGCTAACGCAAGCACCATCCAGCGAATCACCGTCTGCTTTGCCGCCGCCTCCCGCCGGAGCCCGAGCCCAGAGACTGACAAGACCTGGACCTCCAGACCTCTCACCGCCCGATCCACAGTCCCTGCAAAGAGGAGACCCGCGGAGGCACCGAGACACGTGGAGCCAGCCATCTTGGAACGACTACGACAAGCTGACCAGTGCAACAACCGAGGCTCCCTCCAAGTTGTGCTTTGGGTCCTGAGAAGCCCAACCCTCGAGCAGCATCTGCACCAAAGGTGAGCCCTCCAGCATCTCCACGATCTGCGTGGGGCCCTTCTGCATTTTGCCACTCGACGCGCCTAACCGGTTGCTGGCCCGCTGGCTAGTGGCCATCTTGGCGACGAAATCTACGACAAACACCGCTGGTCTGGTTGCTCCAGACTGGCCCTTGCTCCCCTCCAAAGGAGCAATCCCTCTGACCTTGCTGGTCAGAACCAACAGCTGATTTCCGAATCCTCCTGCAATTGCTTTTGCCAAGGCTTGTTTGCTTCGATCAAGTCGCCGACACCGCCGACAGCGAGAGCCTGCGTGGGACAGCTCGTGAGCCGACTCCTGGACGTCGTCGACCTTCAGGGACCACGTGGCTGCGGAGACAAGCTACCCCTCATCACCTGTTTGCACCCGACATCGCCTGGTACCCACCTGGTGCCACGCTGGTCACTGGCTAGTGACTGTGAACACTGTCCCCTCTGCTTACAGGTCTTCAACATCTCCGATCCACTCTTGGATCCACTGCATCTCTTCCCGACCGACCGCCTGCAGCACTTTTGTCTACAGGCCCCACGGAACAGATAGAAGAAACCCGACGCACTTCGAGGCCTATGCACCCGCTTCCTGTGGGTGAGGTAAAGCTGGCACACCTGTGCCCAAGTGTAGTATTACATCTCTAGTGCCTGTGTTCCAAATCTTAAGTTCCTAGGTCATCCGGAAGATTCCTTTTGCAGTAACTTTGTACTTTTTACGCACCCATTGAAACCTATGGGAGCACGCGTGTGACTATTTGCTCTGCACACGCCACCCGTGGACCTCCTGGTCACTAACTGACGTTAGCTCCTTGTAGGCCCAGCGATTCTAGAGGCCCTAGGCCTTTTTCCTTTTCTGTTCGTGGTACTTATACCACTATTTTGGTATATGGTTCGAGTGGCCACCAGGGCCTATCCATATAAAGTGCAACTTCTGTGTATTCTGTGATAATCTTGTTTGACGATTTGTGCTCCTGTGCTCATAAAGAGACTAGGGGTTACTTTGAGAAATAAATACATATATATTTTGAATATATATCTGTGTGGTGTCCTTTCATTGGTATAAAAGGGGGTTACTATTGGTAAAACAGCTTGCTTAACACGCATCACGAGTTTAGCCTCAAAGACTGCTTAGCCTACGCTACCACTAGGGCAGCTAGTCCGAAAAGGTTGACTTACAACCACACCATAAGGGTTGCTTGGCATGGTACAAGGTGGTCACTAGAACTAGTGAACAGCATATACCAGGCCAACTTCTCACACCCTCCAAAGCGCAACTTTCAGCACCAGGCCCAACCGAGGTGTCCGGACAGCACTCCAATGCGCTCCGCCCCTCGGGCTCGCCGTCGTCCCTTGAACTCGATCGAACTTTTGGGGGGGTTCCCCCGAGGCGATCCGAACCAAAACAGCACCAATATGCACCCCTGATGCTCCGCCACTCTCCTCTCCCGCGCTGAGCCTCAGCAGGGGGAGAAAAGCGTAAGAAAAGGGCTCAAGCTTGGCCGGCCGGAGGAGCTACGGGAGGAAGCGTCCGCTCACCCCGCCATCTTGGCCACGCCCCCGGCCGATTGTTTTTGTATGAAAATATATGTTTTATTTTTAGAACCAAGCAAGCCTGGCACAGGTAAGCATTAAATACTTTTCAGTAATAAGTTACTGGATATAGAACAGTTTCAAAATGCAATATAAATGGACTTTGTTTGATTTACAGGGGATGCAGCAGGTTGCAACACTTAGCAAATACAGTACATTGGAATGAATAGGTTTTATCAGTAAATTAGAGGCAAGTTACTTTTTACGTTACTTTTCTAACTCAGTGTGGGATACCTAGATTCGGCACTGGGACAATTCTTTTAAACAGGTAAGTAATTATGTTTTGGGTATTCGCATGATTTTTAAAGAATATCTTTAGATTTCAAAACTCCACACTTAAGTAGTTTTTTGGAAGAAAAACAGTGCATTGAAATGAATAGGTTTTTTCAGTAAATTACAGGTAATTTACTTTGTACGTTACTTGTCTTACTCAGTGCTGGATACCTGGATTCAGCACTGCAAACTTTCCTGTAATCAAGGTCAGGACAAATGGGGAAACAAAGTAACACAAAAGGTGCACCTTCAGCGGCACTGGGGTGGCCGGGTGCAGAGAGCTGTTTCGACGTCGGGCGCCCAGTTGTTTTATATAGAGAACCTCCAGTTTGAAAAAGCACTGCAGGCAGGGAGACGAAGGACTTCAGGGTGCGACCACCACTTGGAATGATAAGTTGGGAAGTTAAGGGTTGGTTAGGCACCGTTGGTTTGGGCACACAAGGCCGTGGGGCGTCGGGTGCAGGGTTGCCTTTTGGGGTCAGATCTTCTTACCAGCTTCTGGTCGCGGTTAGGGGGGCCTTCTGGATTCAGACTACAGGCGTTTTTTGGAGGCTTGAGGCAGGTCAGGGGTCATCCGATCTCGGGTCAGGATCGCTAGGGTGACCTCCTCGTGGAGTTTTTCCACTCGAGATCGGGCTGGGTTCGGCGGGTGCAGAGTGGGCTGGTTAGTGGTCTCTGGCTGCTGCCAGAGGTTGCAGTTGAACAATTCCGGGGTGCACGGGAGAAGCAGTCTTTGGAAGTGAAGGCAGGCAGGTCCTCCGGAGTGTTGGAGGTTGCTGGCTGCAGGACACACCGGGATTTGGCAGGAGCAGGTTCGAAGGGAGACAGGCCTGTAGGGTTGGGGGCCAAGTGAGTGGGTGCCTTCCTCTTGTTAGCTGGCTGCACAGCTGTTCAGTCCTTCTTTTCTTTTTGTTGTTTCTGGATCTGAGGAAGCAAGGTTCAGGGTGCCCCCTATATACTATATTTAGGGGCGTTACAGGTAGGTAAAGAGCAGGGGCCAGTGCGTCCCTTCCCTGGGGCGTGTACACCCCCTATCGTGCTACCCTCCAGTGGGAGGGGGGCAGGAGCCTGTCCCTGGTTGGCTAGGTCTCCCCAGCCTCAAGATGGTGGGGACTCAGAGTTGTGCTTCACCTCGCCTCCCCCACCTGAGGGGTGGAGTTGGCAGAGGTGGGCACACCTCTGTTCCTCACTTTTTTTTCCCGCCAGCTCTCCCGCCCAAAGTGGGGGGTAGAACCAGTGGGGACCTGTTGCTGAAAGCAGCAAATGGTCTGGGGAGGCTCACAAAGGCGGCATGCCTTTGAAGCTTCCCCTTTGTGAACCCTGCCCATCATGGGGAGGAGGCTTGGCACCTTGTCCCAGGATGTGCGTTGTTTCAGGCCCCCAAGTGGCGCAGGTTCTCGACCCAGGGGTCCAGAAACATGTCTGTTGATGGCAGCCTAAGCAGCTACTCAGTCAGGTCACTAGAAGTTAGTCGCGTTTCAGGGAGCATCTCTAAGATGCCCTCTGTTGTGCATTTTACATTAAATCCCACACTAGCATCAGTGTGGGTTTAATGTGCTGAGAAATTTGATACCAAACTTCCCAGTCTCCAGTGTAGCCATTATGGTGTTGTGGAGTTTGTAATGACAAACTTCCAGCACCATATACTCTTAATGGCAGCTCTGCACTTTCAGTGCCCAGGAATGGACTTGGGCACTGTAGGGGTACATGGCTCGTGCACCTGTACCATCACCACTGACATAGGGCAACCAGCTAGAGGGGTGACTGATGTATGCCAGGGCAGTGGTTTGTGGGCATGGCACACAGGGATGTGTGCCATGTCGACTCTTCACTGTGTTCTGCACCAAGACACGCAGCCTGCAAAGGCAGTGTGTGAGTGTCAGAGTACAGGGCCTCCAAGGGTGGCACAATAAGTGCTGCAGCCCTTAGAGGCCTTCTCTGGTTACAGTGCCCTGGGTACCTGTGATACCATTTACCAGGGGCTGACATGTGGCCAGAAATGCCAATTGGGTTTAGGCTTCAATGCAGTTTTAGGGAAGGAACATAGGCCCTGGGTACCTGATTAGCAGGAGCCCAGGGCACACTCAGTCAAAGAACATCAGCAATTCAGCAAAAAGTGGGGGCATACCATGCAAGATAGAGGGCACTTTCTCACAATAACAATGTCAGAAACATTTAGCCTCGCTGTTTAATATAATGGAAATCCAGGCACAATGAACGGACTCCCAGCGCAGTTGCGAAGTACAGTTATCGTACAGTAATTGCATACATGCATATTAGCATCTGTTCAGCGGCCCGTATTGTTTTGGACAGCAACTCTGCCTATTAATGCGGTGACTCCATGATGCTGGTCCCAGGCTGCCCATAAAGGCCATCTTTGTTTCTTTGTGATGCGGACTGGTAGCTCTTACAATGTTCAATTTGCAGACCGGTGGGAAAATGGAGATTGCATCAGTCGAAATATGAAATGCGATGCTGCTCCCATCTGCTCGGGCAACAGTTTAAGGCCTGCTTGGCATCAGCTAAACCAGTTGGGCGTTCAGGGCAGCCATATGCTCTGCAGAACACCCGTGCCACCTCAGTGACAACGCCCGCTACCACATTATCCACAGCAGCAGATTAACAAATGGACAGAAGAAAAAAAAACACCCAAGGTCAGGCACGTACAATACTCCGAAGGCGACAGCCCAGACTGTCACTAAAGCGTAACCCACACAACTAACAGAAGACAACCTTAAAGTCAAGTACACGTACACTGAATGCAGACTGCTACTGTTGTCACTGTCAGTCAAATGATGTGTGTAGGGCTGCCTGGAGGCTAGGCCCAAAGAAAGATACTAGTGCACATGGAAGTCCATTTTTAGGAACAACATATAGAGAGGGCTAGTCACTGACAGTCGAACACCGCTAGATACCAAGGCAACACAGCACTACAGACAGGGTCTTCACAGCCCCTGAGTGAACCAAACGGTTGTAATCCAGCCCACCATGACCTCGCCCGAGTACGACAGTCATAGTGCTTACCGGGACGGATCAGCCTCGCTGCAAATTGCCATGCTGCCACAGCACAATCCCATTCCTCCTCCCAGAATCACGGGGCCTGACTGCTTTGAGACAGGTTTTCCTCCACTTTCATCACTGGCTCAACACAGAATAACCTGCCCACAAAGCCATTCCGCCCCAGGCTGTATGATGTCACTGCCGAGTAGTGGAGGGCGGCTCCAACAGTGTTTATACAGCAAAGGCACTTGCGGACTCTGCAGCAAATCAGTGCTTCGAACTTCTGGGCAGTGCACTAGGATTGCCTTGGCTACCAAAAGTGCACCGCCTCCAACCTTAGGCCACCTTACACATTTCCCTCTTTCTCTCAAACCACGTCCAGCCCTGGTATTGGTTTTCAGGCGACCTGGAGGCACTGCATTTACAGACAAATGTCACTCCAACTGAGTCGGAAATAAAAAATGGCATCACAAGAGTTCTCTGGAGTTCACTCTTCAGTCTTCACAAGCAGGTGGGAAATGCATTTATAAATAACACAGAGCATTGTTTCATTCTTCTTTGACGCTTCATTTTAGCTGATGTAGGGAAAGTTCTAGAGAAATGTGTACAACTTCAACTGAGCCATCTTATCACCACCTTCAACCTACTAGACTATTTCCAATCCGGGTTCAGATCTGGGCACAGCACTGAAACCACCATTCTCCATATCGTGGATGATGCTCTCCAAGCCCTTGACCAAGGCAAAACCTGTCTCCTAATCCTTTTAGATCTATCCTCGGCTTTCGATACGGTCAACCACGAGAAACTTCTCAAACGCCTCAAACTCAGGATGGGACTGGATGGCTCTGTGCTCAAATGGTTTAGATCCTTCCTCCAGGACCGCTCCCAGAGATTTTTTAATCAACGGTAACATATCCGCTCCCTCTCTAATTATGGTTGGAGTCCCCCAAGGATCAACCCTTTCCCCTACCCTTTTCAATCTTTACCTCGAACTGCTAGCAGAAGTACTACGCACGCCAATATCTCCTACCACATGTATGCCGATGACACCCAGATCTACATCAAAATCTCTTCTCCGGAGGAGATGTTTTCCTTGAATGAGGCCTTGAAGTTGACTGTCCAATGGCTTACCTCCAACCAGCTCAAACTAAATGCACAAAAAACAGAATTTCTTCTTATCGCACCACCAAAACCAACCTTGACATTCGTGAATGGACTAAGTCTATCACAGCTCTAAACTGCCTACCGACCATAGTGGACTCTGCCAAATCTCTTGGAATAACCCTGGACAGCAGCTTGAATATGCATGACCACATCAACTCGATGGCCAAAACCACCAGGTTTCACCTGAGCTATCTAAGAAAACTAACACCTTTCCTTGACACTCCTGACCTAAAAATAGCAGCCCAGGCACCAGTTATCTCTGGAGGCTCTACCCTTTCTGGCCTATCCAAGATCTCCCAGGCCCCCTAAAAGACTGCCTCAACGCCGCCGCCAGACTCCCAATACGTTCTAAAAGAATTCGACCACATCTGAACTGGCTTCCTCTTGAAGCTAGAATATAACTTAAACTGGCATGTATCACTCGCAAGGCTCTATACACTAAATCCCCTGCATTTCTCACCCAGAAGCTTGTGGTGTCCGGAGGAGCCAGAAACTCCCGGTCCTCCCGAGAACTTTTGCTCCAGCCTCCGCGCTTTCAAAAGGAAAAAACCTATAATCATGTATTCTCTGGGGCTGCCCCAAGAATATGGAACTCATTCCCGCCTGTCATTAGAAGAATTCCGTCTCTGGCATGTTTTAACAAGCATTGGCATAGCCAATAGGTCTCGCTTTTGGGACCTTCTAAGTATTTAGTTATGCAGCACAATATCCTTGGTGCAACCACATCAACTGTTGCGTGGCTAAACACTTATAAGTTCCCAAAGGCGAGACCTATTGGCTATACCAATGCTTGGTGTGGTTGTGTGTGTGGTGGCTGTGTGTGTGGTGGTTGTGTGTGTGGTGGTTGTGTGTGTGTGGTTGTGTGTGTGGTGGTTGTGTGTGTGTGGTTGTGTGTGTGTGGTTGTGTGCGTGTGGTTGTGTGCGTGTGTGTGGTTGTGTGTGTGTGTGGTTGTGGGTGTGTGTGTGGTTGTGTGTGTGTGGTTGTGTGTGTGTGTGGTTCTGTGTGTGTGGTTGTGTGTGTGGTTGTGTGCGTGTGGTTGTGTGCGTGTGGTTGTGTGCATGTGGTTGTGTGCGTGTGGTTGTGTGTGTGTGGTTGTGTGTGTGTGTGGTTGTGTGTGTGGTTGTGTGTGTGGTTGTGTGTGGGCTTGTGTGTGTGGGCTTGTGTGTGTGGGGTTGTGTGTGTGGGGTTGTGTGTGTGGGGTTGTGTGTGCGTGTGGTAATGTGTGTGGGGTTGTGTGTGTGGGGTTGTGTGTGCGTGTGAGGTTGTGTGCGTGTGGGGTTGTGTGCGTGTGGGGTTGTGTGCGCGTGGGGTTGTGTGCGCGTGGGGTTGTGTGCGCGTGGGGTTGTGTGCGCGTGGGGTTGTGTGCGCGTGGGGTTGTGTGCGTGTGGGGTTGTGTGCGCGTGGGGTTGTGTGCGCGTGGGGTTGTGTGCGCGTGGGGTTGTGCGCGTGGTGTGCGTGTGGTGTTGTGCGCGTGGGGTTGTGTGTGCGTGTGGTTGTGTGTGCGTGTGGTTGTGTGTGCATGTGGTTGTGTGGTTGTGTGTGTGTGTGGTTGTGTGTGTGTGCGTGTGGTTGTGTGCGTGTGGTTGTGTGCGTGTGGTTGTGTGCGTGTGGTTGTGTGCGTGTGGTTGTGTGCGTGTGGTTGTGTGTGTGTGGTTGTGTGTGTGTGTGGTTGTGTGTGTGTGTGGTTGTGTGCATGTGGTTGTGTGCGTGTGTGGTTGTGTGTGTGTGTGTGGTTGTGTGTGTGTGGTTGTGTGTGGTTGTGTGTGTGTGTGGTTGTGTGCGTGTGGTTGTGTGCGTGTGGTTGTGTGTGTGGTTGTGTGTGTGTGGTTGTGTGTGTGTGTGGTTGTGTGTGCGTGTGGTTGTGTGCGTGTGGTTGTGTGCGTGTGTGGTTGTGTGTGTGTGGTTGTGTGTGGTTGTGTGTGTGTGTGTGTGTGGTTGTGTGTGTGTGGTTGTGTGTGTGTGGTTGCGTGTGTGTGGTTGCGTGTGTGTGGTTGGTTGCGTGTGTGTGGTTGGTTGCGTGTGTGTGGTTGGTTGCGTGTGTGTGGTTGGTTGCATGTGTGTGGTTGGTTGCATGTGTGTGGTTGGTTGCGTGTGTGTGGATGGTTGCGTGTGTGTGGTTGGTTGCGTGTGTGTGGTTGGTTGCGTGTGTGTGGTTGGTTGCGTGTGTGTGGTTGGTTGTGTGTGTGGTTGTGTGCGTGTGTGGTTGTGTGCGTGTGTGGTTGTGTGCGTGTGTGGTTGTGTGCGTGTGTGGTTGTGTGTGTGTGTGTGTGTGTGTGTGAGACCGGCCTCACAGCATATGCCCTCCCGATCATCCAGCCAACCTGCAACCACCCCCAAGACACGGCATCTCCGACTCCGGCCGCCCCAGCCACACAGACCCGAGGGCCGGCCAGAGCCCCCGACAGACTCGACACCCCACCACGCATGTCCGACCGAGGGAGCGGGAACCCCCGAGCCAGACCAAGAGGCGCCAGCCCAGTCACACCTCGGGTCGCCTTCCCCCGGGAGGACTCGATCGGCCACCAGGCCCCTGGGGAGAAGGCGCCTCGCCTGCCGAGTGTCTGGGGTCCCTCCCAGACCCACCTGAAAAGACCAAAGAAACGAGCGGCAGGAAATCCCGCCGAACCCCCTCAGTCACCCAAGGCCCCTCTCTGCGAGGACTCCGGACTTCAAAGGGCAGGGGGAGTATAATAAGGGGTGCCGGAGGAACGAATGGCAGAGAAGACCTGGAACCATCGAAGCCTGCTGACGTTGTCGCGGCTCCCAAATACCGAACCACCTGGGCCTGCTGAGTGACTCGCGGCCCCCAGCCATTGAACCATCTGAGCCCTGCTGACGAGATCGCGGCTCCCGAACTCCGAACCACCTGGGCCTGCTGAGTGACTCGCGGCCCCCGACCCTCGAACCACCTGAGCCCTGCTGACGAGATCGCGGCTCCCGAACTCCGACTACCTGTGCCTGCTGAGTGACTCGCGGCTCTCCCCTCGAGGACAAATTGGCAAGAGATCGCCCAGAGAAACAACACCCTCCAGCTCGAGGATTGTGAGCTATCCGCAGGGTACTTTGCAGGGACACTACCTTCAAAGACTGTCCCGCTACCCCCATTCCCCTACCACCGATTTGTAGTCTCTTGTGCCGCTGACGCATTACTTACACCTTGGATCATAAAGATCCCTTGAAACCTTCGATAAAAGAACCTATCGTCCTACAAAGAATACGTGTGGTGTCACTCTGTTCGTAGTGTAAGCTCAGGGTGTGCGCGCCTGGTTCGGCCTACTTGGGAGAGGTGGGTCAAAGGGGGTGGGCAAGACGTGTATCGAACCCCCCTCCGGCGAACGCCTTTCCAACATTTGCTGGCAGACGACGGGATCCGAGCCGACACCGAAAGAGAGCGTGCAGTGAACGACTGACGCACTACCAAACACAGATGGAAGGAGAAACCTCCCTGGGTGCCGCAGGTACCGAAATGAGCTCGACATTCCGAGAGGATCAATTGGACTATTATACGCATAGAGAATTAAAACAATTTTGCAAAGACCTTGGAATCGCTACCACCGGATTAAGCACAAAGGAAGACTTCCAGAAAGTATTGAAGACCTGGGTCGAGATGGGGGCGCCCCCGACCCAAACGGAAGGAGACTCCGCCCATGAACCACAAAGCATCCCGGTGAGAAACTGCGGGCCAGAGGGGAACCTGTCCCCCGAGGAACTAGCAGACCGAGAGAGAGGCCGCAACCACGAACTTGAACTGGCCAAGCTGAAAATCGAGGGAGAAATAAAACTGGCCGAGAAAAAGTTAGCCATCGAGCAGTTACGGCTACAAGGGGAACTCGAGGAAAAGAGACGCCAAAGAGAGCACGACGAAAAGAAACTCCAGCTGGAACATGAACGCAGCCTGAAAGAGATCGAGTTGAGGGCTAAAAGCGAAGAGTCACGACCTTCCGGGAATCTACCATCCGCTCCCACCGTGGAAGCAGGCAGGGAGACGAAGGACTTCAGGGTGCGACCACCACTTGGAATGATAAGTTGGGAAGTTAAGGGTTGGTTAGGCACCGTTGGTTTGGGCACACAAGGCCGTGGGGCGTCGGGTGCAGGGTTGCCTTTTGGGGTCAGATCTTCTTACCAGCTTCTGGTCGCGGTTAGGGGGGCCTTCTGGATTCAGACTACAGGCGTTTTTTGGAGGCTTGAGGCAGGTCAGGGGTCATCCGATCTCGGGTCAGGATCGCTGGGGTGACCTCCTCGTGGAGTTTTTCCACTCGAGATCGGGCTGGGTTCGGCGGGTGCAGAGTGGGCTGGTTAGTGGTCTCTGGCTGCTGCCAGAGGTTGCAGTTGAACAATTCCGGGGTGCACGGGAGAAGCAGTCTTTGGAAGTGAAGGCAGGCAGGTCCTCCGGAGTGTTGGAGGTTGCTGGCTGCAGGACACACCGGGATTTGGCAGGAGCAGGTTCGAAGGGAGACAGGCCTGTAGGGTTGGGGGCCAAGTGAGTGGGTGCCTTCCTCTTGTTAGCTGGCTGCACAGCTGTTCAGTCCTTCTTTTCTTCTTGTTGTTTCTGGATCTGAGGAAGCAAGGTTCAGGGTGCCCCCTATATACTATATTTAGGGGCGTTACAGGTAGGTAAAGAGCAGGGGCCAGTGCGTCCCTTCCCTGGGGCGTGTACACCCCCTATCGTGCTACCCTCCAGTGGGAGGGGGGCAGGAGCCTGTCCCTGGTTGGCTAGGTCTCCCCAGCCTCAAGATGGTGGGGACTCAGAGTTGTGCTTCACCTCGCCTCCCCCACCTGAGGGGTGGAGTTGGCAGAGGTGGGCACACCTCTGTTCCTCACTTGTTTTTCCCGCCGGCTCTCCCGCCCAAAGTGGGGGGTAGAACCAGTGGGGACCAGTTGCTGAAAGCAGCAAATGGTCTGGGGAGGCTCACAAAGGCGGCATGCCTTTGAAGCTTCCCCTTTGTGAACCCTGCCCATCATGGGGGAGGAGGCTTGGCACCTTGTCCCAGGATGTGCGTTGTTTCAGGCCCCCAAGTGGCGCAGGTTCTCGACCCAGGGGTCCAGAAACATGTCTGTTGATGGCAGCCTAAGCAGCTACTCAGTCAGGTCACTAGAAGTTAGTCGCGTTTCAGGGAGCATCTCTAAGATGCCCTCTGTTGTGCATTTTACATTAAATCCCACACTAGCATCAGTGTGGGTTTAATGTGCTGAGAAATTTGATACCAAACTTCCCAGTCTCCAGTGTAGCCATTATGGTGTTGTGGAGTTTGTAATGACAAACTTCCAGCACCATATACTCTTAATGGCAGCACTGCACTTTCAGTGCCCAGGAATGGACTTGGGCACTGTAGGGGTACATGGCTCGTGCACCTGTACCATCACCACTGACATAGGGCAACCAGCTAGAGGGGTGACTGATGTATGCCAGGGCAGTGGTTTGTGGGCATGGCACACAGGGATGTGTGCCATGTCGACTCTTCACTGTGTTCTGCACCAAGACACGCAGCCTGCAAAGGCAGTGTGTGAGTGTCAGAGTACAGGGCCTCCAAGGGTGGCACAATACGTGCTGCAGCCCTTAGAGGCCTTCTCTGGTTACAGTGCCCTGGGTACCTGTGGTACCATTTACCAGGGGCTGACATGTGGCCAGAAATGCCAATTGGGTTTAGGCTTCAATGCAGTTTTAGGGAAGGAACATAGGCCCTGGGTACCTGATTAGCAGGAGCCCAGGGCACACTCAGTCAAAGAACATCAGCAATTCAGCAAAAAGTGGGGGCATACCATGCAAGATAGAGGGCACTTTCTCACAATAACAATGTCAGAAACATTTAGCCTCGCTGTTTAATATAATGGAAATCCAGGCACAATGAACGGACTCCCAGCGCAGTTGCGAAGTACAGTTATCGTACAGTAATTGCATACATGCATATGAGCATCTGTTCAGCGGCCCGTATTGTTTTGGACAGCAACTCTGCCTATTAATGCGGTGACTCCATGATGCTGGTCCCAGGCTGCCCATAAAGGCCATCTTTGTTTCTTTGTGATGCGGACTGGTAGCTCTTACAATGTTCAATTTGCAGACCGGTGGGAAAATGGAGATTGCATCAGTCGAAATATGAAATGCGATGCTGCTCCCATCTGCTCGGGCAACAGTTTAAGGCCTGCTTGGCATCAGCTTAACCAGTTGGGCGTTCAGGGCAGCCATATGCCCTGCAGAACACCCGTGCCACCTCAGTGACAACGCCCGCTACCACATTATCCACAGCAGCAGATTAACAAATGGACAGAAGAAAAAAAAACACCCAAGGTCAGGCACGTACAATACTCCGAAGGCGACAGCCCAGACTGTCACTAAAGCGTAACCCACACAACTAACAGAAGACAACCTTAAAGTCAAGTACACGTACACTGAATGCAGACTGCTACTGTTGTCACTGTCAGTCAAATGATGTGTGTAGGGCTGCCTGGAGGCTAGGCCCAAAGAAAGATACTAGTGCACATGGAAGTCCATTTTTAGGAACAACATATAGAGAGGGCTAGTCACTGACAGTCGAACACCGCTAGATACCAAGGCAACACAGCACTACAGACAGGGTCTTCACAGCCCCTGAGTGAACCAAACGGTTGTAATCCAGCCCACCATGACCTCGCCCGAGTACGACAGTCATAGTGCTTACCGGGACGGATCAGCCTCGCTGCAAATTGCCATGCTGCCACAGCACAATCCCATTCCTCCTCCCAGAATCACGGGGCCTGACTGCTTTGAGACAGGTTTTCCTCCACTTTCATCACTGGCTCAACACAGAATAACCTGCCCACAAAGCCATTCCGCCCCAGGCTGTATGATGTCACTGCCGAGTAGTGGAGGGCGGCTCCAACAGTGTTTATACAGCAAAGGCACTTGCGGACTCTGCAGCAAATCAGCGCTTCGAACTTCTGGGTAGTGCACTAGGATTGCCTTGGCTACCAAAAGTGCACCGCCTCCAACCTTAGGCCACCTTACACATTTCCCTCTTTCTCTCAAACCATGTCCAGCCCTGGTATTGGTTTTCAGGCGACCTGGAGGCACTGCATTTACAGACAAATGTCACTCCAACTGAGTCGGAAATAAAAAATGGCATCACAAGAGTTCTCTGGAGTTCACTCTTCAGTCTTCACAAGCAAGTGGGAAATGCATTTATAAATAACACAGAGCATTTTTTCATTCTTCTTTGACGCTTCATTTTAGCTGATGTTGGGAAAGTTCTGGAGAAATGTGTACAACTTCAACTGAGCCATCTTATCACCACCTTCAACCTACTAGACTATTTCCAATCCGGGTTCAGATCTGGGCACAGCACTGAAACCACCATTCTCCATATCGTGGATGATGCTCTCCAAGCCCTTGACCAAGGCAAAACCTGTCTCCTAATCCTTTTAGATCTATCCTCGGCTTTCGATACGGTCAACCACGAGAAACTTCTCAAACGCCTCAAACTCAGGATGGGACTGGATGGCTCTGTGCTCAAATGGTTTAGATCCTTCCTCCAGGACCGCTCCCAGAGATTTTTTAATCAACGGTAACATATCCGCTCCCTCTCTAATTATGGTTGGAGTCCCCCAAGGATCAACCCTTTCCCCTACCCTTTTCAATCTTTACCTCGAACTGCTAGCAGAAGTACTACGCACGCCAATATCTCCTACCACATGTATGCCGATGACACCCAGATCTACATCAAAATCTCTTCTCCGGAGGAGATGTTTTCCTTGAATGAGGCCTTGAAGTTGACTGTCCAATGGCTTACCTCCAACCAGCTCAAACTAAATGCACAAAAAACAGAATTCCTTCTTATCGCCCCACTGTTGGACAGGCCACATGAAGGGCTTGCTCCCTCCCCGCATGACACGGCCCAAGCCCCGGACTCCCAGGTGTTACCCACAAAAGCAACCCGCACCCCGTCTCCCGACGGAACTCCTGCCCCCGGACATCCATGTATCATGGGGCCGAACCACTACCGGCTCCCCCGGCCGGATCAGCCGCCATCTTGGACACTGCGCCACGAGGCCGCGTGGCCTCAGCTCGACCCTAACCCTGGGCCTGGCCCGGCCCCGACATCCCGGCACCACCATCCACCCAGGAGGTGAACGGACCACTTGGCAGGTCAATGGGAGAAAGAAGTGTCGATGGCTCTCCCCCGCCAGGTGCCGATCGCCCTCCAGCTCCCCCGGGCGCTGGCTCCACCCCCTGCTGGGTGTCTGGACTCCCTCATCCCGGACCCCCCGACCTCCAAGTGCGAGGGTCCGGACATCAAAGGGCGCCAGACCTATAACTAGGGCAGCTCCAGAGCAGGAAGGCAGTTGTATCCTGGAGTCGAGAGACACCGAGAAGAACTCAGCCTTGACGGACTACTGGCGCTGCCGTAGCCCTGCCTTGTGAATTATCGTCCTGCCTGCTGGCGCTGCTGCGGCCTTCTGCATCATCCATCCTCGTCGGGACCTGCTGGCGCTGCCGCGGACCGTTGTAACGACCACCTTCATCGGGACCTGCTGGCGCTGCCGCGGACCGTGTAACGACCACCTTCACCGGGACCTGCTGGCGCTGCCGCGGCCCGTCCAAGCTAGAACACCGAGCTCGAGGATTGTGAGCTATCCACCATACCATCTCAGCTACCAGATTGGTAACCAGACTGTCCCGCTACCCCCTTTTCCCAAACCCAGAGACTAGAATCGAGGGGACCCCTGAGTCCAGACCTCCTTGTACCATTTCATCGTACCTTAAGAAATCACCTATAAAGAACGTTAAATCCTATCCTTGTGTGGTGTATATCTCTGGGGGGGAAGTTACTCATCTGTACGATCGCTGGAGACGGCTCTCCCCGGAGACCTCTCCCCTTGTCCTCGGCCGACCCTCCCGGTCCGTCTAACATTGGTGGCCAGCGGCGCGATCCGAATCAACGCGTAATCGTACAGAGAGTAGCTCACCCCACGACAAAACCACGATGTCAACCAAAGAGAGCGGATCCACCGAGAAATTCCAGATGGATAAATTGGAAGAGTATAGCCATCGTGAACTGAAACAATTCTGCATGGAACTAGGCATTGCTACCACCGGCCTGAGTACCAAAGACGATTTTAAACACGCCATTGAGTCGTGGGCAGAAACCGGGGTCGCCGGATCCCCAGACCGAAACGGTGCAGCATCGGAGAGGAACGCCACGGCTCCCGAGGAGCGAGGAACGGGCCTCTCGCAGGAAGAGATCCAAGAGAGAGAAAAAAACAGATTACATGAGTTAGAAATGGCACGACTCAAAATAGACGGTGAACTAAAATTAGCCGAGCAAAAACTGAACATAGAACATCTGCGGCTCCGAGAAGAACGGGAGGAAAAACAGAGGCAGAGAGAGCTCGAAGAAAAAAGACTGACATTCGAACACGAGCGCAAACTGGCAGAAATAGAACTACGGAAGCAGAACAAAGAACCGGAGGTGCCCGAGCGACCGCGCACCCCGGGAGCGACAGAAAAGAAAGTCCACATCCCCAAGGATGTTGTCCGAGAGTATGTCCGAGAGGACGACATACAACAGTGGTTCAAGGCCTACGAGATCGCCATGACCTCCCACCGGATCGATCGAAGTGACTGGGGAGCCGGCCTATGGGGGAGGTTCGTCAACGAAGGCCGTGATGCCCTACTGCAGCTCCCAGACCATCAGATGTCATCCTATGACCACATGAAGGCTGCCCTCCTCACCCGATATGGGCTCACACCCGAAATGTACCGCCAGAGGTTTCGGGACTGCACCCGGATCCCGGGTACAACGTGGGTGGAATATGTCAACTATTTCAGCCGAGCCTTCGAGGGTTGGATCAAGGGAAGCCACGTAACGACCTACGAGCAACTTTTTAATCTCATGGTGTGGGAGCACCTGTCTAACAACTGTTTCGTCGAGCTCAGGCAGCACCTCCTCGACAGTAAATTAACTGACCCACGGCAACTCGCCGCCGAAGCTGACCGGTGGGAAAGCACCCGAGTGGGCCGGAGAGGGCCACACGAGCAGAACCGGAACAACCAAGGTCAGCACCGTCCCCAAGGAGGAGGAGGAGGCCAGGGGCGAGGGAGAGACACCGTCCCGGCCGCTCCCGCTGCCAGCACCCCGCCCCCGGCCAGCCGGGGGAACCCCCCGATGCGCCCGGGGTTCCGAGCCAACGTCACGTGTCACCGATGCCAGCGAGTCGGCCACTACGCCAATGACCCGAACTGTCCACAGAACCAAACTCCAAAACCCCGCCAGGTAGCTGCCGCCGCCCTGGGGGGAGAACAAATCTCCGAAGAACAAGAAGAATACGAGCAGGCACAACAAGAGTGGGAACCGGCCGCCATGGTTCTAGCGTGCCTAGGGGGAAAATACATGGTCCCGCGGGCCCCCCTACCCGCCAACACCAGAAAATATAGCCAGTGGGTAAACATTAATGGGCGCCGGGCCGAAGCCCTACGTGACACAGGGGCCAGTGTGACGGCCGTCCGCTGTCACCTGGTAAAACCAGAGCAGATCCTGCCGAACATTCTCTGCCCCGTCCGCTCCGCCGACAATTCCGAGAGTCTATGTCGGATGGCCTGCGTCCCCTTCGAATGGGGAGGGGTCTCCGGCATGTTGAAGGTGACGGTCCGGGATGATGCCCCCGTGGACTGTCTCCTGGGGAATGATCTTGAGAGTTCCCCGTGGGCCGCCGTCGAAAGAAGAGAGCACCTGGGGATGCTGGGCCTCCCGGACTGGGCGTGCGTAACCACCCGGTCCATGGCCACCCGTGCCATCCCCCGACCAGAAGAACCAGAATGGCCTGCACCTCCTCCCCCGATCGCTCCAGTAGAGGACACCGACTATACCGACCCCCCAGAGCAAACCCCTGAAGGGGTCGCCCCGCCCCAGGACCTTCCCGGCCTGGCTCAGTGGCGTCAAGAAGGGGGGCCCACCCAGGAACAGTTCCGCCAGGAGCAGAAGACCTGTCCCTCCCTCGAGGGACTCCGCCAGCAAGCCATCGCCCAGAGCGCAGGGGACTCCACCGGAGCCCATTGGGTCTATTGGGATAACGACCGGCTATACAGTGAACAGAGAATCGCGGAGTTAGGGGCCAGTCGAGTGCTGGTGGTGCCCCTCCGTTTCAGAGACTTCCTGCTAAATTTGGCCCACGATGTCCCTCTGGCTGGACACCTGGGCCAGGACAAAACCTACAGTCGCCTGGTGACCCACTTTTTCTGGCCGAGGATGCGAAACGACGTCCTCAACCACTGCCGGTCCTGCCCCACGTGCCAGGCCAGCGGGAAGAGCGGCCGCAAGCTCAAAGCACCTCTGCAACCCTTCCCAGTTGTCACCACCCCGTTCGAGAGGGTGGGAATAGACATTGTGGGGCCCCTGGACCCCCGCACAGCACAAGGACATCGGTTCATCCTGGTACTGGTGGACCACGCCACCCGCTACCCCGAGGCTGTGCCCCTGCGAACTGTAACAGCTCCGGTGGTTGGCCGGGCCTTAATGGGGATCTTCTCCCGGGTGGGCTTCCCCCGAGAAGTCGTCAGCGACCGAGGCACAAACTTTATCTCGAAATATATGAAGTCCCTCTGGCAACAGTGCGGGGTCACCTACCGATTCACGACCCCCTATCATCCTCAAGGAAACGGACTAGTTGAGCGATTCAACCGCACGCTCAAGGGAATGATTGGGGGATTGGAAGAGCCCCTCCGTCGCCAGTGGGATGTACTACTTCCGTGCCTCCTCTTCGCCTATCGAGAAGTTCCCCAGAAGTCCCTCGGTTTTAGCCCTTTCGAACTCTTGTACGGGCACCCTGTGCGAGGGCCCCTCAGCCTAGTCAAAGAAGGTTGGGAGATGGCCCCCCTAAAGACCCCTCCAGACGTCTTCAAGTACCTCCTGGCACTACGCAATCAGACCCGGCGATTCAGGGAAATGGCAAAAGCGAATCTTGAGGCCAGTCAGGAGGACATGAAAAAATGGTACGATCAAAATGCCTCCTCCGTCGAATTCGAACCTGGTCAACAAGTGTGGGTGATGTCCCCCACCGAACCATGTGCCTTGCAGGACAAGTGGACGGGGCCCTTCAAAGTGGTCGAACGCAAGAGCCCCGTCACCTATCTCATCGATATGGAGTCTCCCCGGAACCCCCTCCGGGTCCTCCACACCAACAGACTCAAACCCCACTTTGTGCGATCGGAACTCAGCCTCCTGATGGCTACAGACAGTGGGGCGGAAGAAGACTCCGAGCCTCTCCCTGATCTCCTGAAGACTCAGGAGAAAGACGGTTCCGTGGACGGGGTCCGGCTCTCCGATGCCCTCACCCCAGAGCAACGCCAAGGCTGCCGGGACCTCCTACTGCAGTTTGCTACTCTGTTTTCCCTCACCCCAGGGGTCACCCCCTGGTGCTTGCACGACGTGGACACGGGGGACAGTCCCCCTATCAGACACCGGGCATACCGCGTACCAGATCGGGTGCGGGCCTGCATCCAAGAGGAAGTGTCCAAGATGCTCACGCTCGGGGTCATCGAGCCCTCGGACAGCCCCTGGGCCAGCCCGGTCGTGCTGGTCCCCAAAGCCGCTGCCCCCGGCACCACTCCTGAACTCCGATTCTGCGTCGACTATCGGGGCTTGAATGCTGTCACCAGGACCGACGCTCATCCTATCCCCCGAGCGGATGAATTGATCGACCGCATGGGGGCTGCCCGCTACCTCAGCATCTTCGACCTGACAGCGGGCTACTGGCAGATCGGCCTCACACCCCGTGCCCAAGAACGGTCCGCCTTTTCTACCCCCGATGGCCACTACCACTTCAAGGTCATGCCCTTCGGCATGAAGAATGCCCCAGCTACTTTTCAGCGACTAGTGAACCAGGTCTTGGCGGGGCTCGAAGAGTTCAGCGCCGCCTACCTGGACGATATCGCTGTGTACAGCCACCACTGGTCCGACCACCTCCACCACCTCCGAGAGGTCCTGCAAGCCCTCCAGCGGGCCGGCCTCACAATCAAGGCCGGCAAGTGCCAAATTGGTCAGGGGTCCGTGACTTACCTCGGACACCAGGTGGGAAGCGGTCTGGTGGCCCCTCTGCAACTTAAAATCGCTGCCATCCAGTCCTGGCAACCCTCAGTCACGCAGACCGAGGTCCGAGCCTTCTTGGGACTCACCGGCTACTACCGGCGGTTCGTGAGGGACTATGGCAGCATTGTGGGGCCCCTCGCGGTTCTCACGTCCAAAAACCACCCGAAGAAGATTAACTGGACCCCCGACTGTCAAGCGGCCTTCGAGAAGCTGAAAGCCGCCCTGTGCACCGCCCCTGTGCTCCAGGCCCCCGATTACAGTCGGGAATTCATTGTGCAAACGGACGCCTCCGACCACGGCATCGGGGCGGTTCTCTCCCAGCTGAACCCCGAGGGTCTTGATCAGCCGGTGGCCTTCATCAGCAGACGCCTCCTGGCCCGAGAACAGCGCTGGAGCACAATCGAGAGGGAGGCCTTCGCAGTGGTGTGGGCCCTCAAAAAGCTCCGGCCCTATCTCTTCGGTACCCACTTCCGGGTGCAAACCGATCATCGACCCCTGCAGTGGCTAATGCAGATGCGGGGGGAAAACCCAAAACTATTGCGCTGGTCCATCTCCCTGCAGGGGATGGACTTCACTGTGGAACATCGACCGGGCCAAGACCACGCCAACGCAGATGGCCTGTCACGCTTTTTCCGCCTCGACGAGGAGAGTCCCCAAGAGGATGGGTGACTCTCCCCGCCTTCAGCTGGGGGGGACGCATGTTGGACAGGCCACATAAAGGGCTTGCTCCCTCCCCGCATGACACGGCCCAAGCCCCGGACTCCCAGGTGTTACCCACAAAAGCAACCCGCACCCCGTCTCCCGACGGAACTCCTGCCCCCGGACATCCATGTATCATGGGTCCGAACCACTACCGGCTCCCCCGGCTGGATCAGCCGCCATCTTGGACACTGCGCCACGAGGCCGCGTGGCCTCAGCTCGACCCTAACCCTGGGCCTGGCCCGGCCCCGACATCCCGGCACCACCATCCACCCAGGAGGTGAACGGACCACTTGGCAGGTCAATGGGAGAAAGAAGTGTCGATGGCTCTCCCCCGCCAGGTGCCGATCGCCCTCCAGCTCCCCCGGGCGCTGGCTCCACCCCCTGCTGGGTGTCTGGACTCCCTCATCCCGGACCCCCCGACCTCCAAGTGCGAGGGTCCGGACATCAAAGGGCGCCAGACCTATAACTAGGGCAGCTCCAGAGCAGGAAGGCAGTTGTATCCTGGAGTCGAGAGACACCGAGAAGAACTCAGCCTTGACGGACTACTGGCGCTGCCGTAGCCCTGCCTTGTGAATTATCGTCCTGCCTGCTGGCGCTGCCGCGGCCTTCTGCATCATCCATCCTCGTCGGGACCTGCTGGCGCTGCCGCGGACCGTTGTAACGACCACCTTCATCGGGACCTGCTGGCGCTGCCGCGGACCGTGTAACGACCACCTTCACCGGGACCTGCTGCCGCGGCCCGTCCAAGCTAGAACACCGAGCTCGAGGATTGTGAGCTATCCACCATACCATCTCAGCTACCAGATTGGTAACCAGACTGTCCCGCTACCCCCTTTTCCCAAACCCAGAGACTAGAATCGAGGGGACCCCTGAGTCCAGACCTCCTTGTACCATTTAATCGTACCTTAAGAAATCACCTATAAAGAACGTTAAATCCTATCCTTGTGTGGTGTATATCTGTGGGGGGGAAGTTACTCATCTGTACGATCGCTGGAGACGGCTCTCCCCGGAGACCTCTCCCCTTGTCCTCGGCCGACCCTCCCGGTCCGTCTAACACCCACCAAAACCAACCTTGACATTCGTGAATGGACTAAGTCTATCACAGCTCTAAACTGCCTACCGACCATAGTGGACTCTGCCAAATCTCTTGGAATAACCCTGGACAGCAGCTTGAATATGCATGACCACATCAACTCGATGGCCAAAACCACCAGGTTTCACCTGAGCTATCTAAGAAAACTAACACCTTTCCTTGACACTCCTGACCTAAAAATAGCAGCCCAGGCACCAGTTATCTCTGGAGGCTCTACCCTTTCTGGCCTATCCAAGATCTCCCGGGCCCCCTAAAAGACTGCCTCAACGCCGCCGCCAGACTCCCAATACGTTCTAAAAGAATTCGACCACATCTGAACTGGCTTCCTCTTGAAGCTAGAATATAACTTAAACTGGCATGTATCACTCGCAAGGCTCTATACACTAAATCCCCTGCATTTCTCACCCAGAAGCTTGTGGTGTCCGGAGGAGCCAGAAACTCCCGGTCCTCCCGAGAACTTTTGCTCCAGCCTCCGCGCTTTCAAAAGGAAAAAACCTATAATCATGTATTCTCTGGGGCTGCCCCAAGAATATGGAACTCATTCCCGCCTGTCATTAGAAGAATTCCGTCTCTGGCATAATTTAACAAGCATTGGCATAGCCAATAGGTCTCGCTTTTGGGACCTTCTAAGTATTTAGTTATGCAGCACAATATCCTTGGTGCAACCACATCAACTGTTGCGTGGCTAAACACTTATAAGTTCCCAAAGGCGAGACCTATTGGCTATACCAATGCTTGGTGTGGTTGTGTGTGTGGTGGCTGTGTATGTGGTGGTTGTGTGTGTGGTGGTTGTGTGTGTGTGATTGTGTGTGTGGTGGTTGTGTGTGTGTGGTTGTGCGTGTGTGTGGTTGTGTGCGTGTGGTTGTGTGCATGTGTGTGGTGTGTGTGTGTGTGATTGTGGGTGTGTGTGTGGTTGTGGGTGTGTGGTTGTGTGTGTGTGGTTGTGTGTGTGTGTGGTTGTGTGTGTGTGGTTGTGTGTGTGTGTGGTTGTGTGTGTGTGTGGTTGTGTGTGTGTGTGGTTGTGTGCGTGTGGTTGTGTGCGTGTGGTTGTATGCGTGTGGTTTTGTGTGTGTGGTTGTGTGTGTGGTTGTGTGTGTGGGGTTGTGTGTGTGGGGTTGTGTGTGTGGGGTTGTGTGTGCGTGTGGTAATGTGTGTGGGGTTGTGTGTGCGTGTGGTTGTGTGTGTTGTTGTGTGTGTGTGTGGTTGTGTGTGCGTGGTTGTGTGTGCAGTTGTGTGTGTGGTTGTGTGCATGTGGTTGTGTGCGTGTGGTTGTGTGCATGTGGTTGTGTGCGTGTGGTTGTGTGCGTGTGGTTGTGTGCGTGTAGTTGTGTGGTTGTGTGCGTGTGGTTGTGTGCGTGTGGTTGTGTGCGTGTGGTTGTGTGCGTGTGGTTGTGTGCGTGTGGGGTTGTGTGCGTGTGGGGTTGTGTGCGTGTGGGGTTGTGTGCGTGTGGGGTTGTGTGCGTGTGGGGTTGTGTGCGCGTGGGGTTGTGTGCGCGTGGGGTTGTGTGCGCGTGGGGTTGTGCGCGCGTGGGGTTGTGCGCGCGTGGGGTTGTGCGCGTGTGGGGTTGTGCGCACGTGGGGTTGTGCGCGTGGGGTTGTGCGCGTGGGGTTGTGCGCGTGGGGTTGTGCACGTGGGGTTGTGCACGTGGTGTTGTGCGCGTGGGGTTGTGTGTGCGTGTGGTTGTGTGTGCGTGTGGTTGTGTGGTTGTGTGTGTGTGTGGTTGTGTGTGTGTGTGTGCGTGTGGTTGTATGTGTGTGGTTGTGTGCGTGTGGTTGTGTGCGTGTGGTTGTGTGTGTGTGGTTGTGTGTGGTTGTGTGTGTGTGGTTGTGTGTGTGTGTGGTTGTGTGTGTGTGTGGTTGTGTGTGTGTGTGGTTGTGTGCGTGTGTGGTTGTGTGCGTGTGTGGTTGTGTGTGTGGTTGTGTGTGTGTGTGGTTGTGTGTGTGTGGTTGTGTGTGGATGTGTGTGTGTGTGTGTGTGTGGTTGTGTGTGTGTGGTTGCGTGTGTGTGGTTGGTTGCGTGTGTGTGGTTGGTTGCGTGTGTGTGGTTGGTTGCATGAGTGTGGTTGGTTGCGTGTGTGTGGTTGGTTGCGTGTGTGTGGTTGGTTGCGTGTGTGTGGTTGGTTGCGTGTGTGTGGTTGGTTGCGTGTGTGTGGTTGGTTGCGTGTGTGTGGTTGTGTGCGTGTGTGGTTGTGTGCGTGTGTGGTTGTGTGCGTGTGTGGTTGTGTGCGTGTGTGGTTGTGTGTGTGTGTGTGTGGTTGTGTGTGTGTGTGTGAGACCGGCCTCACGGCGTATGCCCTCCCGATCATCCAGCCAACCTGCAACCACCCCAAGACACGGCATCTCCGACTCCGGCCGCCCCAGCCACACAGACCCGAGGGCCGGCCAGAGCCCCCGACAGACTCGACACCCCACCACGCATGTCCGACCGAGGGAGCGGGAACCCCCGAGCCAGACCAAGAGGCACCAGCCCAGTCACACCTCGGGTCGCCTTCCCCCGGGAGGACTCGATCGGCCACCAGGCCCCTGGGGAGCAGGCGCCTCGCCTGCCGAGCGTCTGGGGTCCCTCCCAGACCCACCTGAAAAGACCAAAGAAACGAGCGGCAGGAAATCCCGCCGAACCCCCTCAGTCACCCAAGGCCCCTCTCTGCGAGGACTCCGGACTTCAAAGGGCAGGGGGAGTATAATAAGGGGTGCCGGAGGAACGAATGGCAGAGAAGACCTGGAACCATCGAAGCCTGCTGACGCTGTCGCGGCTCCCGAATACCGAACCACCTGGGCCTGCTGAGTGACTCGCGGCCCCCAGCCATTGAACCATCTGAGCCCTGCTGACGAGATCGCGGCTCCCGAACTCCGAACCACCTGGGCCTGCTGAGTGACTCGCGGCCCCCGACCCTCGAACCACCTGAGCCCTGCTGACGAGATCGCGGCTCCCGAACTCCGACTACCTGTGCCTGCTGAGTGACTCGCGGCTCTCCCCTCGAGGACAAATTGGCAAGAGATCGCCCAGAGAAACAACACCCTCCAGCTCGAGGATTGTGAGCTATCCGCAGGGTACTTTGCAGGGACACTACCTTCAAAGACTGTCCCGCTACCCCCATTCCCCTACCACCGATTTGTAGTCTCTTGTGCCGCTGACGCATTACTTACACCTTGGATCATAAAGATCCCTTGAAACCTTCGATAAAAGAACCTATCGTCCTACAAAGAATACGTGTGGTGTCACTCTGTTCGTAGTGTAAGCTCAGGGTGTGCGCGCCTGGTTCGGCCTACTTGGGAGAGGTGGGTCAAAGGGGGTGGGCAAGACGTGTATCGAACCCCCCTCCGGCGAACGCCTTTCCAACATTTGGTGGCAGACAACGGGATCCGAGCCGACACCGAAAGAGAGCGTGCAGTGAACGACTGACGCACTACCAAACAGAGATGGAAGGAGAAACCTCCCTGGGTGCCACAGGTACCGAAATGAGCTCGACATTCCGAGAGGATCAATTGGACTATTATACGCATAGAGAATTAAAACAATTTTGCAAAGACCTTGGAATCGCTACCACCGGATTAAGCACAAAGGAAGACTTCCAGAAAGTATTGAAGACCTGGGTCGAGACGGGGGCGCCCCCGACCCAAACGGAAGGAGACTCCGCCCATGAACCACAAAGCATCCCGGTGAGAAACAGCGGGCCAGAGGGGAACCTGTCCCCCGAGGAACTAGCAGACCGAGAGAGAGGCCGCAACCACGAACTTGAACTGGCCAAGCTGAAAATCGAGGGAGAAATAAAACTGGCCGAGAAAAAGTTAGCCATCGAGCAGTTACGGCTACAAGGGGAACTCAAGGAAAAGAGACGCCAAAGAGAGCACGACGAAAAGAAACTCCAGCTGGAACATGAACGCAGCCTGAAAGAGATCGAGTTGAGGGCTAAAAGCGAAGAGTCACGACCTTCCGGGAATCTACCATCCGCTCCCACCGTGGAAGCCAAAGTCCACATCCCCAAGGATATGGTAAAGGAGTGTTACAAAAACGACGATATCCAGCAGTGGTTTAAGGCCTACGAAGTCGCCATGACCTCTCACCGAGTCCCGCAGAAGGATTGGGGGGCTGGGCTATGGGGCCGGTTCTTAAGCGAAGGAAGAGATACCCTGCTGGATCTGCCCTCCACGGTCATGAACTCCTACAGCCACATGAAAGAAGCCCTCGTGGGCCGGTATGGACTCACCCCCGAGATGTACCGGCAACGGTTCCGAGATTGCAAAAAGATACCGGGCACCACATGGGTAGAATACGTGAACTTTTACAGCCGGGCCTTGGACGGGTGGATCAAGGGCAGCAAGGTCTCCACCTTCGAAGAGCTGTTTGATCTGATCGCCTGGGAACATTTAGCGGCCAATTGCTTTGTAGAACTGCGCCAACATCTCCTGGACAGTAAACTCACCGACCCTCGAAAGCTGGCCGCCGAGGCTGACCGTTGGGTGAACACCCGGGCCACCCGAGGCCCCGTGGGAGACTACGGTCGCCACAGTCAAGGACCCCCCTGTAGGAAGGTGGATATCTGACTATGGTTACCCCCAAATTTTTGCCTAGTGTCTAGCTGGTTTTTCGACTTAGTTGGCCTGAGATCCTGCTATTCAGGATCTCAGCCTGGCTGTTCTCTCTTTAAAATGGACTCCATGTACCCTAGGTACATACCCAATTGGTTGGATCACCCTGTCAGCCCCTGTACCAGTGTACACTAGGTACCCAGGGCATTGGTGTACCCAAGGCCTGCCAGGGGCTGAAGCATGTATTATGCCACCCCAGGCTTGGCCTAACAATTTGACACAACTGGCTGATCACTCAGCTGGGGTAAGTTGGTGTAATCACCTCTTACTAAGGTGTAGTATACCTATACCTAACCTTAAATGGGACACCTGGTAACCTATAAGTCACTCCTATGGCAGGCCTTAACAATCCTGAAGGCAGAGTGCTTGGTTCCATGTGAGATGGTGCTCTGGCATGAGCTGAGCCTGTCTGCAGTGGTCGGAACAACTTCCTTCTACTGTTTCCAGATATCGTCATACCATATACTCTTAAGTGCATTATGAACCTCGCGGTTAAATGCTATCTTTGGTTTGGCTTTATCAAAACATGTCGAGTAAGGTGTCATACGAATTGGAATACTAACCCCTCGCCAATTCTGGCGACGGGGTTAGCATTCCACCCTTCTAGAGGGACACGACATGTACAGTACCTGAAACCCGGGTAAAATCAGACATAGCCTCAGCTCCACAAAATGGATGCTGCCACCACAGACACAAGTCTGCCCTCCTGCTGCTGGGAGTCCTTCCAGCTTGGGAGGTGTGGACAAAGGGTTTCCTGCCAGGGGAGGTGCATGCACCACCCCAGACAGGATTTTGTGTATTGGTCAGGTAGGGCTTGAAAGAAACCAGACATGCCTGTGGCTCACAAGGAGCCTCGGTGCATATGCCAGTTCAAACCGGTCCTGGGGCACACCAGTCCCGGGCCTGGGGCGAGCTGGACAAAGGATTGGGGGTGTAACCACCCCCCTTCCTGGTCCCACCCATAGGGAGGGACCTAGCAGGTAGTCCGGCCCCTAGAATCCGCTTAAAGGTAGGAGCTGTGTCCTAAGACTTCAGACATCCTGGAATCAACTTGAAACTAAGAAGAAGACGGGAACTTCGACATTCTGCTGCACAGAAGACTGAAGGAAATCTCCCCTGTGGTCAGGGAGTGACCACCTTGCTAACGCAAGCACCATCCAGCGAATCAACGTCTGCTTTGCCGCCGCCTCCCGCCGGAGCCCGAGCCCAGAGACTGACAAGACCTGGACCTCCAGACCTCTCACCGCCCGATCCACAGTCCCTGAAAAGAGACCCGTGGAGGCACCGAGACACGTGGAGCCAGCCATCTTGAAACGACCACGACAAGCTGACAAGTGCAACAAACGAGGTTCCCTCCAAGATGTGCTTTGGGATCTGAGAAGCCCAACCCTCGAGCAGCATCTGCACCAAAGGTGAGCCCTCCAGCATCTCCACGATCTGCGTGGGGCCCTTCTGCATTTTGCCACTCGACGCGCCTAACCGGTTGCTGGCCCGCTGGCTAGTAGCCATCTTGGCGACGAACTTCACGAAATACACCGCTGGTCTGGTTTCTCCAGACTGGCCCTTGCTCCCCTCCAAAGGAGCAGTCCCTCTGACCTTGCTGGTCAGAACCATCAGCTTATTTCATCTCCTACAACAATTGCTTTTGCCGAGGCTTGTTTGCTTCGATCAAGTCGCTGACACCGCCGACAGCGAGAGCCTGCGTGGGACAGCTCGTGAACCGACTCCTGGACGTCGTCGACCTTCAGGGACCACGTGGCTGCAGAGACAAGCTGCACCTTTCTTCCTGTTTGCACCCGACATTGCCTGGTACCCACCTGGTGCCACGCTGGTCACTGGCTAGTGACTGTGAACACTGTCCCCTCTGCTTACAGGTCTTCAACATCTCCGATCCACTCTTGGATCCACTGCATCTCTCCCGGACTGACCGCCTGCAGCATCTTTGTCTTCAAGCTCCACGGAACAGATAGAAGAAACCCGACGCACTTCGAGGCCTATGCACCCGCTTCCTGTGGGTGAGGTAAAGCTGGCACACCTGTGCCCAAGTGTAGTATTACATCTCTAGTGCCTGTGTTCCAAATCTTGAGTTCCTAGTCCATCCGGAAGATCCTTTTTGCAGTAACTTTGTACTTTTTACGCACCCATTGAAACCTATGGGAGCACGCGTGTGACTATTGGCTCTGCACACGCCACCCGTGGACCTCCTGGTCACTAACTGAAGTTAGCTCCTTGTAGGCCCAGCGATTCTAGAGGCCCTAGGCCTTTTGCCTTTTCTGTTCGTGGTACTTATACCACTATTTTAGTATATGGTTCGAGCGGCCACCAGGGCCTATCCATATAAAGTGCAACTTCTGTGTATTCTACTGTAATCTTGTTTGACGATTTGTGCTCCTGTGCTCATAAAGAGACTAGGGGTTACTTTGAGAAATAAATACATATATATTTTGAATATATATCTGTGTGGTGTCCTTTCATTGGTATAAAAGGGGGTTGCATTTGGTAAAACAGCTGGCTTAACACGCTTCACGAGTTTAGCCTCAAAGACTGCTTAGCCTACGCTACCACTAGGGCAGCTAGTCCGAAAAGGTTGACTTACAACCACACCATAAGGGTTGCTTGGCATGGTACAAGGTGATCACTTTAACTAGTGAGCATCATATACCAGGCCAACTTCTCACACCCCCCGCCAGAGGGGCGGAGGAAACCACGGCCGACCGAGAGACTTCCCAGGGGGGCCCCCCGCACAGCCCTCCCAGCAGCCCACCAGCGGCAGGTCCAGCCCCGTCCCCAGCCAGCACCGGAGCCCCGGGGCGGCTAGGGCCACGAACCAGGATCACCTGCTTCCGCTGCCAACAGCCCGAACACTATGCCAATGACCCCCAGTGTCCCCAGTATCAACGAACCGCAACGACCAACCCCCCGGCCCGGCAGATGGCCTCCGTGGCCCTAGGGGAAGAGATAGAGGACTCTGAAGAGTGGGAACCAGCTGCCATGGCCCTGGTCTCCCTTGGTGATCGAGAGATGGTCCCCGGGACACCCTTGCCCGCCAACACGAAGAAGTACCGACAGCAGGTGACCATCAACGGCCACCGAGTCGAGGGCCTCCGCGATACCGGGGCAAGTGTCACCGCGGTCCACCGCAACCTAATCTCTGAAGACCAGATCCTACCCGGTGCCCTCTGTCCGGTCATATCCTCCGACAATTCCGAGAGCCTCTGCCAGATGGCTCTGGTGCCTTTCGAGTGGGGAGGAGTCTCCGGAGAATTGAAGGTAGCCGTCCGAACATCTCAGCCCGTAGACTGCCTCCTGGGCAACGACCTTGAGAGTTCCCCGTGGGGGCAAGTGGAACGGAGAGCCCATCTCGAGATGATGGGCCTACCCAAATGGGTCTGCGCCACCACGCGCTCCATGACCGCGCGATTGCCCCTCTCCGAGGGCGGTGAGGCCCTCCCACCGAACACTGTCCCCGAGAACCGGGACACCCTACCAGAAACGGACAACCCTCCTTCGGAAGGAGAAGACGACACTAACCCGGGAGAAGGGCCGGAACCTTCCGCCCCTGAGGCACTGACTGAGCTCGGAGAACTGCCCGAGATGGCCCAGTGGCGCTGTGAGGGAGGTCCCTCCCGTGAAGAGTTCTGCCAGGAACAGGCCACCTGCCCTTCCCTCGTGGGACCCCGACAACAAGCCGAAGCACAGACCGCCGGTGACCGGACCGGAACCCACTGGGTCTATTGGGACAATGGCCTCCTATACAGCGAACAAAAGTCAGCCGAGCTAGGCTCAGCCCGAGTACTGGTAGTACCCCTGCGCTTCCGAAGCCTCCTCCTGGGCCTGGCCCACGATGTACCCTTGGCAGGACACTTAGGCCAAGACAAAACATATCAGCGATTAGTTACCCACTTCTATTGGCCCAAGATGCGAGCAAATGTAGAAGTCCACTGTAAATCCTGCCTCACGTGCCAGGGCAGTGGGAAAAGTGGCGGAAAGCGCAATGCTCCATTACAACCCTTTCCCGTTGTGAGTACCCCGTTTGAGCGGGTCGGCATCGACATCGTGGGACCCCTGGATCCGAAGACCGCCCAGGGCCACAGATTCATCCTCGTCCTGGTGGACCATGCCACCCGCTACCCCGAGGCCATTCCCCTCCGCACCGTGACGGCTCCCGTGGTGGGCCGGGCTCTCATGGGGATCTTCTCCCGTGTCGGATTCCCTCGCGAGGTTGTGAGTGATCGCGGCACTAACTTCATATCCCGCTACATGAAGTCCCTGTGGCAGCAGTGCGGAGTAACATATAAGTTCACGACCCCCTACCACCCCCAGGGCAATGGCCTGGTGGAACGCTTCAACCGAACCCTGAAGGGGATGATCCTGGGCCTCGAGGAGCCCCTGCGCCGAAGATGGGACGTCCTCCTCCCTTGCCTCCTGTTCGCGTACCGGGAAGTTCCCCAAAAGTCCCTGGGGTTCAGCCCATTCGAACTACTATACGGACACCCCGTCCGGGGGCCCCCGAGCCTGGTCAAAGAGGGCTGGGAGACAAGCCCCCGGGGGACCCCCCCTGATGTGTTCCGCTACATCCTGGCGCTCCGCAACCCGACCCGGAAGTTCAGAGAACTCGCAGAGGCTAACCTCGAGGCCAGCCAAGGAGAAATGAAGCGCTGGTATGACCAGAACGCAACTCTGGTCGAGTTCCAGCCGGGCCAGCAGGTTTGGGTCATGGCCCCGGTGAAACCCTGCGCCCTACAGGACAAATGGACTGGCCCCTTCACGGTGATCGAGCGGAAGAGTCAGGTCACGTACCTGATCGATGTACAGTCCCCACGGAACCCCCTCCGGGTTCTCCACGTGAACCGTCTCAAGCCCCACTTTGTGAGAGCTGAGTTGAGTTTGCTACTGGCCACCGATGATGGGGCGGAAGAAGACACTGAACCCCTGCCCGACCCCCTGTGCGCTAAAGAACTGGATGGTTCCGTGGAGGGAGTGAAACCGTCGACCACCCTCACTCCCCAACAGTCCGACGACTGTCACCAGCTGCTCAGACAATTCGCAGACCTCTTCTCCCTCATCCCAAGAGTCACCGACTGGTGTGTCCACGACGTGGACCCCGGCGACAGCCCACCTGTGAGACACCGAGCCTACCGGGTGCCTGACCGGGTCCGCACCTGCATCAAGACCGAAGTACAGAAGATGTTAACCCTTGGAGTGATCGAACCCTCCGATAGCCCCTGGGCCAGCCCGGTAGTCCTGGTCCCGAAAGCGGCCGCCCCTGGGATCGCCCCCGAACTAAGATTCTGTGTGGACTACCGGGGGCTCAATGCGGTCACCCGAGCGGACGCTCATCCTATCCCCCGCGCCGACGAGCTCATCGACCGCCTTGGGGCCGCTCGTTTCCTCAGCACCTTCGACCTGACCTGCGGTTACTGGCAGATTGCGCTCACGGAGGGAGCAAAAGAACGCTCCGCCTTCTCCACACCCGATGGACACTACCGCTTCAGGGTCATGCCATTCGGGATGAAAAACGCCCCGGCCACCTTCCAGCGGTTGGTAAACAAGGTCCTGGCCGGACTCGAGGAGTTCAGCGCAGCGTACCTTGACGACATAGCCGTATTCAGCTCTCAATGGCACGAGCATCTCCAGCACCTCCGGCAAGTACTGCTGGCCCTGCGCCAAGCCGGCCTAACAGTGAAGGCCAGCAAATGCCAGCTCGGGCAAGGCTCCGTGGTCTACCTGGGGCATCAGGTGGGCAGCGGGCAGGTCGCCCCCCTCCAACCAAAGATCGACGCCATCAAGTCCTGGGAGCCCCCCACCACTCAGACGGAAGTCCGGGCCTTCCTGGGCCTCACAGGATACTACCGGAGGTTCATTAAAAACTATGGTAGCCTCGCAGGGCCTCTCACGGAGTTGACCTCCAAAAAGCTCCCGAAGAAGGTGCAGTGGACCCCCCCATGCCAGCAGGCGTTCGACGCCTTGAAAACCGCCATGTGCACCGCCCCAGTACTCAAGGCCCCCGACTACTCCCAAGAGTTTGTGGTCCAGACCGACGCATCCGAACACGGCATCGGAGCCGTCCTCTCGCAGTTCAACGATGTGAGAAGTTGGCCTGGTATATGATGCTCACTAGTTAAAGTGATCACCTTGTACCATGCCAAGCAACCCTTATGGTGTGGTTGTAAGTCAACCTTTTCGGACTAGCTGCCCTAGTGGTAGCGTAGGCTAAGCAGTCTTTGAGGCTAAACTCGTGAAGCGTGTTAAGCCAGCTGTTTTAACAAATGCAACCCCCTTTTATACCAATGAAAGGACACCACACAGATATATATTCAAAATATATATGTATTTATTTCTCAAAGTAACCCCTAGTCTCTTTATGAGCACAGGAGCACAAATCGTCAAACAAGATTACAGTAGAATACACAGAAGTTGCACTTTATATGGATAGGCCCTGGTGGCCACTCAAACCATATACTAAAATAGTGGTATAAGTACCACGAACAGAAAAGGGAAAAGGCCTAGGGCCTCTAGAATCTCTGGGCCTACAAGGAGCTAACTTCAGTTAGTGACCAGGAGGTCCACGGGTGGCGTGTGCAGAGCAAATAGTCACACGCGTGCTCCCATAGGTTTCAATGGGTGCGTAAAAAGTACAAAGTTACTGCAAAGAGGATCTTCCGGATGGACTAGGAACTCAAGATTTGGAACACAGGCACTAGAGATGTAATACTACACTTGGGCACAGGTGTGCCAGCTTTACCTCACCCACAGGAAGCGGGTGCTTAGGCCTCGAAGTGCGTCGGGTTTCTTCTATCTGTTCCGTGGAGTCTGAAGACAAAGATGCTGCAGGCGGTCGGTCCGGGAGAGATGCAGTGGATCCAAGAGTGGATCGGAGATGTTGAAGACCTGTAAGCAGAGGGGACAGTGTTCACAGTCACTAGCCAGTGACCAGCGTGGCACCAGGTGGGTACCAGGCAATGTCGGGTGCAAACAGGAAGAAAGGTGTAGCTTGTCTCTGCAGCCACGTGGTCCCTGGAGGTCGACGACGTCCAGGAGTCGGTTCACGAGCTGTCCCACGCAGGCTCTCGCTGTCGGCGGTGTCGGCGACTTGATCGAAGCAAACAAGCCTTGGCAAAAGCAATTGTTGTGCGGTGAGAGGTCTGGAGGTCCAGGTCTTGTCAGTCTCTGGGCTCGGGCTCCGGCGGGAGGCGGCGGCAAAGCAGACGTTGATTCGCTGGATGGTGCTTGCGTTAGCAAGGTGGTCACTCCCTGACCACAGGGGAGATTGGCTTCAGTCCTCTGTGCAGCAGAGCGTCGAAGTTCCCGTCTTCTTCTTAGTGTTAAGTTGATTCCAGGATGTCTGAAGTCTTAGGACACAGCTCCTACCTTTAAGCGGATTCTAGGGGCCGGACTACCTGCTAGGTCCCTCCCTATGGGTGGGACCAGGAAGGGGGGTGGTTACACCCCCAATCCTTTGTCCAGCTCGCCCCAGGCCCGGGACTGGTGTGCCCCAGGACCGGTTTGAACTGGCATATGCACCGAGGCTCCTTGTGAGCCACAGGCATGTCTGGTTTCTTTCAAGCCCTACCTGACCAATACACAAAATCCTGTCTGGGGTGGTGCACGCACCTCCCCTGGCAGGAAACCCTTTGTCCACACCTCCCAAGCTGGAAGGACTCCCAGCAGCAGGAGGGCAGACTTGTGTCTGTGGTGGCAGCATCCATTTTGTGGAGCTGAGGCTATGTCTGATTTTACCCGGGTTTCAGGTACTGTACATGTCGTGTCCCTCTAGAAGGGTGGAATGCTAACCCCGTCGCCAGAATTGGCGAGGGGTTAGTATTCCAATTCGTATGACACCTTACTCGACATGTTTTGATAAAGCCAAACCAAAGATAGCATTTAACCGCGAGGTTCATAATGCACTTAAGAGTATATGGTATGACGATATCTGGAAACAGTAGAAGGAAGTTGTTCCGACCACTGCAGACAGGCTCAGCTCATGCCAGAGCACCATCTCACATGGAACCAAGCACTCTGCCTTCAGGATTGTTAAGGCCTGCCATAGGAGTGACTTATAGGTTACCAGGTGTCCCATTTAAGGTTAGGTATAGGTATACTACACCTAAGTAAGAGGTGATTACACCAACTTACCCCAGCTGAGTGATCAGCCAGTTGTGTCAAATTGTTAGGCCAAGCCTGGGGTGGCATAATACATGCTTCAGCCCCTGGCAGGCCTTGGGTACACCAATGCCCTGGGTACCTAGTGTACACTGGTACAGGGGCTGACAGGGTGATCCACTTCCAATTGGTTATGCACCTAGGGTGCATAGTTTTAATTTAGTAGAGAGAACAGCAGGCTGGGGGTCTGATTGGCAGGCCCACAGCCTCAATATGTCAAAAACCAGTGAAGCAAAAAGCAAAAATTTGGGGTGACCATAGGATAGCAGACCCTACTCTCCTACACAACCCCCCCCCCCCAAACGCTGGGACATTAAACTAGCCTTGACCAGTCTCGTCTTCATGTCCTAAGTGGAAGTACCTGGAGAGACCATCTGCATTCCCATGGTCAGTACCTGGCCGGTGCTCCACTGTAAAGTCCATCCCCTGTAGGGAAATGGACCACCTAAGCAGTTTGGGGTTTTCACCCTTCATCTGATTTAGCCACAAGAGGGGCTTATGGTCGGTCTGAATCTTGAAGTGAGTGCCAAACAAGTATGGCCTCAGCTTCTTCAGGGCCCACACCACAGCAAAGGCCTCCCTCTCAATAGCTGACCAATTCTTCTCTCTGGGGGTCAACCTTCTGCTAATAAAAGCAATGGGTTGGTCTTGACCATCTACATTAAGTTGTGACAGCACAGCTCCCACACCCAACTCAGAAGCATCTGTTTGGACAATAAACTCTTTGGAGTAGTCAGGACTTTTCAGGATAGGTGCAGAGCACATGGCCTCCTTCAGGTCATCAAATGCCTTTTGACAGCTTACTGTCCACTGAACCTTTTTGGGCATCTTCTTGGATGTCAGATCATTAAGAGGAGTCACAATGGACCCATAGTTCTTAACAAACTTCCTGTAGTACCCAGTCAAGCCCAAGAAAGCTCGAACTTGAGTCTGGGTGGTTGGAGGGGACCAGTCCTTGATGGATTGTATCTTACTCTCCAGTGGTTGAACTTGGCCTCCACCTACAAGGTGGCCCAAATATACAACCTTACTCTGCCCTATCTGGCACTTTGTAGCCTTGATAGTGAGGCCTGCCCTTTGCAGAGCCTCAAGAGCCTTCTTCAGGTGGATCAGGTGATCCTCCCAGGTGGAGCTAAAGACAGCAATGTCATCAAGATATGCTGCGCAAAAGTCATCCAACCCAGTAAGGACTTGGTTCACCAGCCTTTGGAAGGTGGCAGGTGCATTCTTCAGACCAAAGGGCATCACCACAAACTGGTAGTGCCCACCTGGGGTTGAGAATGCTGTTTTGGCTTTAGACTCCTCAGCTAATCTGATTTGCCAATAGCCAGCTGTTAAGTCAAATGTGCTCAAAAACTTTGCAGAAGCTAGTTTGTCTATGAGCTCATCTGCCCTTGGAATAGGGTGTGCATCTGTCCTGGTGACAGCATTGAGTCCTCTGTAATCCACACAGAACCTCATCTCTCTCTTGCCATCTTTGGTGTGAGGTTTGGGGACCAGAACCACTGGGCTAGCCCAGGGGCTCTCTGAGGGTTCAATGACACCTAATTCCAGCATTTTATGTACCTCAGCCTTTATACAGTCCCTGACGTGGTCAGGTTGTCTGTAAAGCTTGTTCTTTACAGGCAGACTGTCACCAGTGTCCACCACATGGGTACACCAGTCAGTTTGACTAGGTATCAAGGAAAACATATGTGAAAATGATTGTAGAACCTGTCTACATTCAGTCTGCTGATGGGCAGTGAGGTTGCCTCCAAGGGTCACTCCTTCAACTGAGCCATCTTCAGGGTTCTGAGACAACAGGTCTGGGAGAGGGTCACTCTCTTCCTCCTGTCCCTCATCTGTAGCCATGAGCAAGCCCATGTCTGCCCTGTCAACATATGCTTTAAGCCTGTTAACATGGAGTACCCTGTGGGGACTCCTGGGAGTTCCTAGGTCGACCAAGTAGGTGACCTCTCCCTTCTTTTCCAGGATTGTATGGGGTCCAGACCATTTGTCTTGGAGTGCTGCTGGGGCCACTGGCTCCAGCACCCATACCTTCTGTCCTGGCTGAAACTCAACCAAGACAGCCTTTTGGTCATGCCAAGCTTTCTGTAAGGCCTGGCTTGCCTCAAGGTTTTTGGATGCCTTCTCCATATACTCAGCCATCCTGGAGCGGAGACCAAGTACATAGTCCACTATGTCTAGCTTAGGCTTTTTGAGAGGTAACTCCCATCCTTCCTTCACCAAACACAGTGGGCCTCTCACAGGGTGCCCAAACAACAATTCAAAGGGGCTGTAGCCAACTCCTTTTTGTGGGACCTCTCTGTAAGCAAACAGAAGGCAGGGTAGAAGGATGTCCCATCTTCGCCTGAGCTTTTCAGGTAATCCTTTGATCATACCCTTTAGGGTCTTGTTGAATCTCTCAACAAGCCCATTGCATTGTGGGTGATAGGGGGTGGTGAACTTGTAGTTGACACCACATTCCTTCCACATAGCTGTCAAGTATCCTGACATAAAGTTGGTACCTCTGTCAGATACTACCTCCTTAGGAAACCCCACTCTGGAGAATACTCCCAGCAGGGCCCTGGCCACAACAGGAGCTGTAGTGGTCCTAAGGGGAATTGCCTCTGGATACCTGGTGGCATGATCCACTACCACCAGTATAAATCTGTGCACAGATGCAGTGGGAGGATCCATGGGACCCACTATGTCTATTCCCACTCTTTCAAAGGGGACCCCCACCACAGGTAGTGGTATTAGGGGGGCCTTTGTTGTGCCACCTGATTTGCCACTGGCTTGGCAGGTAACACAGGAGCGACAAAACTCCTTTGTATCTTCATTCATGTGAGGCCAGTGAAAGTGAGGGACAAGTCTGTCCCAAGTCTTGTTCTGGCCTAAGTGTCCTGCTAAAGGAATGTCATGGGCCAAGGTAAGAAGGAAGCCCCTAAATTGCAGAGGTATAACCAACCTCCTGGTAGCACCAGGCTTGGGGTCTCTAGCCTCTGAATAAAGGAGCCCTTCATCCCAATACACTTTATGGGTACCTTGAGCATTCCCAGCAGCCTCAGCAGCAGCCAGCTGTCTGAGGGGTTCAAGAGAGGGACAGGATAACTGAGCCTGCCTCAAGTCAGCCCTTGAAGGTCCCCCTGTCCCCAGAAACTCAACCTGATCAGGTTCAAGCTCTTCAGGGACAGTTCCTTCAGGGTCCTCTAGATCAGCTTCCTGGGAAGGCTGATCATCACTCTGAGGCAGGGGGGAAGGCACAGCCTTGACCCTCCTGTTCTTCTTCTTGGTAGGTGCTTGGTCCATTGTTCCAGGATCCAAGACCTGAGGTTCAGTGAGGCACTTTTTGGCCTGTGACCTGGTCACAGCAAGGACATGTGATGATATACCTAACATCTCTGCATGAGTCCTGTACTCCACTTCTGACCATAGAGAACTCTCTAGGTCATTGCCCAACAAACATTCTACTGGGAGGTCTGCACTAACCACAACCCTTTTGAGGCCAGTTACCCCTCCCCGTGAGAAGTTAACAACTGCCACACTATGTGAAGTAGTGGCATTGCTGGCATTGGTCACCAGGTAGTTCTCACCTGGTATGTACTGTCCAGGGTCCACAAAGCCTGGTGTCACCATAGTGACACTGGCACATGTGTCCCTGTAGGCTTGAGCCACTTTGTCATTAATTAAAGGAGTCTGTCTGTACTTGCCCAGGTTACTGGGGCTCACAGTCAGGGACAAATCAATGTCCCCATCACAGATCAAGACTGCCTGTGTCAGGGTTCTGTCTAAGTCAGAATCTCCTTCAGTTCCCATAGTGATTCCCACTACACCCTTTGTCTGGGGACCAACACTGCTAACAGTAGTACTGGGAGCAGGTGCCTTAGGGGCAACAGTGTTGGGGGCTCCACCCTTTTTGCAATCACTAGTCCAGTGAGTTGTATTTTTGCAATGATTGCACCAGGGTTTCTTTTGACCTTCTTTCTTCTTTTTGGACTGTTGTTGGGACCCACCCTCCTTAGCAGTAGTTTGGGGCCCTGTTGAAGACTTCTGGTCTTTAGATTTCTGATCTCCACCCTTTTGGTCTGTTTTCTTCTGATCACCCCCTTGGCCCTGGTTCTGGTTCTTTTGCTTAACCCTGGTTCTGACCCATTTGTCTGCCTTCTTTCCCAATTCTTGGGGAGAGGTCAGATCAGAGTCAACCAAGTGTTGATGCAGTTGCTGGTTTTGACAGTTATTTAAAATCTGTTCTCTCATCATCAAATTATACAATCCTGTAAAATCAGATACCTTACTTCCCAGCAACCAACCCTCCAAAGCCTTAGTGGCACATTCAACATATTCAGACCAGTCCTGAGTCTGTGTCTTTTGGGTGTCTCTGAACATTAACCTGTACTGTTCAGTGGTTAAGCCTAACCCATCTACCAGAACACTCTTCAGGACTCTGTAGTTTCTGACATCCTCTTCCCTAACAGTGAGGAGTCTGTCTCTGCCTCTTCCTTCAAAGGAGAGCCAGAGGATTGCTGCCCACTGGTCTTCAGGAACCTGCTGTACTTTGCAGGCTCTCTCAAGAGCAGTTATCCATTTGTGGATGTCATCCCCACTTTTGTAGGGGGGCACAACCTTAGACAGGTTCCTATTATCAAAGACCCTATCTTTGTCCTTAGGGACAATGCTGCCACCAGTGGGTATAGACCCACTCTCTCTAGGTTGCCTAGCCTTGTTCAGTTTTTCTTCCATCAGGGCTACTTCTAGCTCCTGCTTCCTGATCCTCAGCTGGGCTTCCTGCATTCTGGCCTCATGTTCCCTCCTCTGAGGGGTGGTCATCCTTTTCCTGGAGTGACCTTGAGAGCCTCTAGAGCCATGAGAAGCATTGGAGTCACCTGAGCGATTCCTTTGCCTCCCAAGCCCTGTGTTAAGTCCACTGGGGAGATCCAATGGGGTAAACCCATTGTCAGTCCCCAATAGCCTTAGTTTAGCTGGGCCAAGTATAATACTTGGCACTGGGCTAGTTCTCCCTTCATCATCACTACTTTCTGTATCCTCACCACTTTCCTCCCCTGTAGTATGATTCTCATCTAAGGGATGGCTATTGGAACTGGGTACCTCTGTAGCATCTTCAGAAGGGGGGCCTCCTGTTCCTGACCCTAAGGGGGCTAACTGGGAAGCTTTCCTGAGTTCTCTCTGATTCTCATCATTCTGTTAGAGTTCTCTGAGCTCAGCAGAGGTAGGGTTCTTGGGCTGTTTAAGGCCTCTAAGAGTTGCCAAATGCCTGAGCTCATTCTGATTAAGGGTAGCAAAGCTGGATGGTGCCCTCTGGGGGTCACTCTCAACAGAGATGGGTACAGTGGACCCCTCTGCCCCGGCCATTGCTCTTAAGTGTGGGTGGATGTGTTGCAATCTACCTACACTTGGGTTTACCTACTAAACCTATCTAGTAGTTGTAGTCAGGGTGTGCTACTCCCTTTGCTCTACAACAACTAAGTTCAGTAGAACTTATGTATATCTAATCTTGTTTTATATGTACCTACAGGTACCTATGTGATCTTTCAATTGGTAACCAAGAGATTACAATGGTAAAACACAGCAAGCTCAAATCCAACCGCTGCTCACAAATGTGAGAAGTTGGCCTGGTATATGATGCTCACTAATTAAAGTGATCACCTTGTACCATGCCAAGCAACCCTTATGGTGTGGTTGTAAGTCAACCTTTTCGGACTAGCTGCCCTAGTGGTAGCGTAGGCTAAGCAGTCTTTGAGGCTAAACTCGTGAAGCGTGTTAAGCCAGCTGTTTTACCAAATGCAACCCCCTTTTATACCAATGAAAGGACACCACACAGATATATATTCAAAATATATATGTATTTATTTCTCAAAGTAACCCCTAGTCTCTTTATGAGCACAGGAGCACAAATCGTCAAACAAGATTACAGTAGAATACACAGAAGTTGCACTTTATATGGATAGGCCCTGGTGGCCACTCAAATCATATACTAAAATAGTGGTATAAGTACCACGAACAGAAAAGGGAAAAGGCCTAGGGCCTCTAGAATCGCTGGGCCTACAAGGAGCTAACTTCAGTTAGTGACCAGGAGGTCCACGGGTGGCGTGTGCAGAGCAAATAGTCACACGCGTGCTCCCATAGGTTTCAATGGGTGCGTAAAAAGTACAAAGTTACTGCAAAGAGGATCTTCCGGATGGACTAGGAACTCAAGATTTGGAACACAGGCACTAGAGATGTAATACTACACTTGGGCACAGGTGTGCCAGCTTTACCTCACCCACAGGAAGCGGGTGCATAGGCCTCGAAGTGCGTCGGGTTTCTTCTATCTGTTCCGTGGAGTCTGAAGACAAAGATGCTGCAGGCGGTCGGTCCGGGAGAGATGCAGTGGATCCAAGAGTGGATCAGAGATGTTGAAGACCTGTAAGCAGAGGGGACAGTGTTCACAGTCACTAGCCAGTGACCAGCGTGGCACCAGGTGGGTACCAGGCAATGTCGGGTGCAAACAGGAAGAAAGGTGTAGCTTGTCTCTGCAGCCACGTGGTCCCTGGAGGTCGATGACGTCCAGGAGTCGGTTCACGAGCTGTCCCACGCAGGCTCTCGCTGTCGGCGGTGTCGGCGACTTTATCAAAGCAAACAAGCCTTGGCAAAAGCAATTGTTGTGGAAAACGAAATAAGCTGATAGTTCTGACCAGCAAGGCCAGAGGGACTGCTCCTTTGGAGGGGAGCAAGGGCCAGTCTGGAGCAACCAGACCAGCGGTGTATTTTGTAGAGTTCGTTGCCAAGATGGCTACTAGCCAGCGGGCCAGAAACCGGTTAGGCGCGTCGAGTGGCAAAATGCAGAAGGGCCCCACGCAGATCGTGGAGATGCTGGAGGGCTCACCTTTGGTGCAAATGCTGCTCGGTTGTTGGGCTTCTCAGATCCCAAAGCACAACTTGGAGGGAGCCTCGGTTGTTGCACTTGTCAGCTTATCGTAGTCGTTCCAAGATGGCTGGCTCCACGTGTCTCGGTGCCTCCACGGGTCTCCTCTTTTCAGGGACTGTGGATCGGGCGGTGAGAGGTCTGGAGGTCCAGGTCTTGTCAGTCTTAGGGCTCGGGCTCCGGCGGGAGGCGGCGGCAAAGCAGACGTTGATTCGCTGGATGGTGCTTGCGTTAGCAAGGTGGTCACTCCCTGACCACAGGGGAGATTGGCTTCAGTCCTCTGTGCAGCAGAGCGTCGAAGTTCCCGTCTTCTTCTTAGTGTTAAGTTGATTCCAGGATGTCTGAAGTCTTAGGACACAGCTCCTACCTTTAAGCGGATTCTAGGGGCCGGACTACCTGCTAGGTCCCTCCCTATGGGTGGGACCAGGAAGGGGGGTGGTTACACCCCCAATCCTTTGTCCAGCTCGCCCCAGGCCCGGGACTGGTGTGCCCCAGGACCGGTTTGAACTGGCATATGCACCGAGGCTCCTTGTGAGCCACAGGCATGTCTGGTTTCTTTCAAGCCCTACCTGACCAATACACAAAATCCTGTCTGGGGTGGTGCACGCACCTCCCCTGGCAGGAAACCCTTTGTCCACACCTCCCAAGCTGGAAGGACTCCCAGCAGCAGGAGGGCAGACTTGTGTCTGTGGTGGCAGCATCCATTTTGTGGAGCTGAGGCTATGTCTGATTTTACCCGGGTTTCAGGTACTGTACATGTCGTGTCCCTCTAGAAGGGTGGAATGCTAACCCCGTCGCCAGAATTGGCGAGGGGTTAGTATTCCAATTCGTATGACACCTTACTCGACATGTTTTGATAAAGCCAAACCAAAGATAGCATTTAACCGCGAGGTTCATAATGCACTTAAGAGTATATGGTATGACGATATCTGGAAACAGTAGAAGGAAGTTGTTCCGACCACTGCAGACAGGCTCAGCTCACGCCAGAGCACCATCTCACATGGAACCAAGCACTCTGCCTTCAGGATTGTTAAGGCCTGCCATAGGAGTGACTTATAGGTTACCAGGTGTCCCATTTAAGGTTAGGTATAGGTATACTACACCTAAGTAAGAGGTGATTACACCAACTTACCCCAGCTGAGTGATCAGCCAGTTGTGTCAAATTGTTAGGCCAAGCCTGGGGTGGCATAATACATGCTTCAGCCCCTGGCAGGCCTTGGGTACACCAATGCCCTGGGTACCTAGTGTACACTGGTACAGGGGCTGACAGGGTGATCCACTTCCAATTGGTTATGCACCTAGAGTGCATAGTTTTAATTTAGTAGAGAGAACAGCAGGCTGGGGGTCTGATTGGCAGGCCCACAGTCTCAATATGTCAAAAACCAGTGAAGCAAAAAGCAAAAATTTGGGGTGACCATAGGATAGCAGACCCTACTCTCCTACAAACGACAAGGGCATAGATCAACCCATAGCCTTCATCAGCCGAAGGCTGCTGCCTCGAGAACAGCGTTGGAGTACCATAGAACGAGAGACCTTCGCCGTAGTCTGGGCCCTCAAGAAACTACGGCCCTACTTGTTCGGAACCCACTTCCGAGTGCAGACGGACCACCGGCCCTTGCGGTGGCTGATGCATGTTGGAAAGGCGTTCGCCGGAGGGGGGTTCGATGCACGTCTTGCCCACCCCTTTGACCCACCTCTCCCAAGTAGGCCGAACCAGGCGCGCACACCCTGAGCTTACACTACGAACAGAGTGACACCACACGTATTCCTTGTAGGACGATAGGTTCTTTTATCGAAGGTTTCAAGGGATCTTTCTGATCCAAAGCGTAAGGGGTACATCAGCGGCACAAGAGTCTACAAATCGGTGGTAGGGGAATGGGGGTAGCGGGACAGTCTTTGGTGGTAGTGTCTCTGCGGAGTACCCTGCGTATAGCTCACAATCCTCGAGCTGGAGGGTGGTGTTTCTCTGGGCGATCTCTTGCCAATTTGTCCTCGAAGGGGAGAGCCGCGAGTCACTCAGCAGGCACAGGTAGTCGGAGTTCGGAAGCCGCGATCTTATCAGCAGGGCTCAGATGGTTCAATGGCTTGGGGCCGCGAGTCACTCAGCAGGCCCAGGTGGGTCAGAGTTCGGGAGCCGCGACAGCGTCAGCAGGCTTCGATGGTTCCAGGTCTTCTCTGCCATTCATTCCTCCGGCACCCCTTATTATACTCCCCCTGCCCTTTGAAGTCCGGAGTCCTCGCAGAGAGGGGCCTTGGGAGACTGCGGGGGATCGGCGGGATTTCCTGCCGCTTGTTTCTTTGGTCTTTTCAGGTGGGTCTGGGAGGGACCCCAGACGCTCGGCAGGCGAGGCGCCTGCTCCCCAGGGGCCTGGTGGCCGATCGAGTCCTCCCGGGGGAAGGCGACCCGAGGTGTGACTGGGCTGGCGCCTCTGGGTCTGGCTCGGGGGTTCCCGCTCCCTCGGTCGGACATGCGTGATAGGGTGTCGAGTCTGTCGGGGGCTCTGGCCGGCCCTTGGGTCTGTGTGGCTGGGGCGGCCGGAGTCGGAGATGCCATGTCTTGGGGGTGGTTGCAGGTTGGCTGAATGATCGGGAGGGCATACGCCGTGAGGCCGGTCTCACACGCGTCCCCCCCAGCTGAAAGGCGTGGAGAACTACCCATCCACTGGGGGGTTCTCCTCGCCGAAGCGGAAGAACCGGGACAGGCCGTCGGCGTTGGCATGATCCGTTCCGGGGCGATGCTCGACAATGAAGTCCATCCCTTGGAGGGAGATGGACCATCGTAATAGCTTGGGGTTCTCTCCCCTCATCTGCATCAGCCACCGCAAGGGCCGGTGGTCCGTCTGCACTCGGAAGTGGGTTCCGAACAAGTAGGGCCGTAGTTTCTTGAGGGCCCAGACTACGGCGAAGGTCTCTCGTTCTATGGTACTCCAACGCTGTTCGCGAGGCAGCAGCCTTCGGCTGATGAAGGCTATGGGCTGATCTATGCCTTTGTCGTTGAACTGCGAGAGGACGGCTCCGATGCCGTGTTCAGATGCGTCGGTCTGGACCACAAACTCTTGGGAGAAGTCAGGAGCCTTGAGTACTCGTGCGGTGCACATGGCGGTTTTCAAGGCGTCGAACGCCTGTTGGCACGGGGGGGGTCCACTGCACCTTCTTCGGGAGTTTTTTGGAGGTCAACTCCGTGAGAGGCCCTGCGAGGCTACCATAGTTTTTAATGAACCTCCGGTAGTATCCTGTGAGGCCCAGGAAGGCCCGGACTTCCGTCTGAGTGGTGGGGGGCTCCCAGGACTTGATGGCGTCGATCTTTGGTTGGAGGGGGGCGACCTGCCCGCTGCCCACCTGATGCCCCAGGTAGACCACGGAGCCTTGCCCGAGCTGGCATTTGCTGGCCTTCACTGTTAGGCCGGCTTGGCGCAGGGCCAGCAGTACTTGCCGGAGGTGCTGGAGATGCTTGTGCCATTGAGAGCTGAATACGGCTATGTCGTCGAGGTACGCTGCGCTGAACTCCTCGAGTCCGGCCAGGACCTTGTTTACCAACCGCTGGAAAGTGGCCGGGGCATTTTTCATCCCGAACGGCATGACCCTGAAGCGGTAGTGTCCATCGGGTGTGGAGAAGGCGGAGCGTTCTTTTGCTCCCTCCGTGAGCGCAATCTGCCAGTAACCGCAGGTCAGGTCGAAGGTGCTGAGGAAACGAGCGGCCCCAAGGCGGTCGATGAGCTCGTCAGCGCGGGGGATAGGATGAGCGTCCGCTCGGGTGACCGCATTGAGCCCCCGGTAGTCCACACAGAATCTTAGTTCGGGGGCGACCCCAGGGGCGGCCGCTTTCGGGACCAGGACTACCGGGCTGGCCCAGGGGCTATCGGAGGGTTCGATCACTCCAAGGGTTAACATCTTCTGTACTTCGGTCTTGATGCAGGTGCGGACCCGGTCAGGCACCCGGTAGGCTCGGTGTCTCACAGGTGGGCTGTCGCCGGTGTCCACGTCGTGGACACACCAGTCGGTGACTCTTGGGATGAGGGAGAAGAGGTCTGCGAATTGTCTGAGCAGCTGGCGACAGTCGTCGGACTGTTGGGGAGTGAGGGTGGTCGACAGTTTCACTCCCTCCACGGAACCATCCAGTTCTTTAGCGCACAGAGGGTCGGGCAGGGGTTCCGTGTCTTCTTCCGCCCCATCATCGGTGGCCAGTAGCAAACTCAACTCCGTTCTCACAAAGTAGGGCTTGAGACAGTTCACGTGGAGAACCCGGAGGGGGTTCCGTGGGGACTGTACATCGATCAGGTACGTGACCTGACTCTTTCGCTCGATCACCTTGAAGGGGCCAGTCCATTTGTCCTGTAGGGCGCAGGGTTTCACCGGGGCCATGACCCAAACCTGCTGGCCCGGCTGGAACTCGACCAGAGTTGCGTTCTGGTCATACCAGCGCTTCATTTCTTCTTGGCTGGCTTCGAGGTTAGCTTCTGCCAGTTCTCGGAACTTCCGGGTCGGGTTGCGGAGCGCCAGGATGTAGCGGAACACATCAGGAGGGGTCCCCCGGGGGCTTGTCTCCCAGCCCTCCTTGACCAGGCTCAGGGGCCCCCGGACGGGGTGTCCGTATAGTAGTTCGAATGGGCTGAACCCCAGGGACTTTTGGGGAACTTCCCGGTACGTGAACAGGAGGCAAGGGAGGAGGACGTCCCATCTTCGGCGTAGGGGCTCCTTGAGGCCCAGGATCATCCCCTTCAGGGTTCGGTTGAAGCGTTCCACCAGGCCGCTGCCCTGGTGGTGGTAGGGGCTCGTGAACTTATATGTTACTCCGCACTGCTGCCACAGGGACTTCATGTAGCGGGATATGAAGTTAGTGCCGCGATCACTCACAACCTCGCGAGGGAATCCGACACGGGAGAAGATCCCCATGAGAGCCCGGCCCACCACGGGAGCCGTCACGGTGCGGAGGGGAATGGCCTCGGGGTAGCGGGTGGCATGGTCCACCAGGACGAGGATGAATCTGTGGCCCTGGGCGGTCTTCGGATCCAGGGGTCCCACGATGTCGATGCCGACCCGCTCAAACGGGGTACTCACAACGGGAAAGGGTTGTAATGGAGTCTTGCGCTTTCCGCCACTTTTCCCACTGCCCTGGCACGTGAGGCAGGATTTACAGTGGGCTTCTACATTTGCTCGCATCTTGGGCCAATAGAAGTGGGTAACTAATCGCTGATATGTCTTGTCTTGGCCTAAGTGTCCTGCCAAGGGTACATCGTGGGCCAGGCCCAGGAGGAGGCTACGGAAGCGCAGGGGTACTACCAGTACTCGGGCTGCGCCTAGCTCGGCTGACTTTTGTTCACTGTATAGGAGGCCATTGTCCCAATAGACCCAGTGGGTTCCGGTCCGGTCACTGGCGGTCTGTGCTTCTGCTTGTTGTCGGAGTCCCACGAGGGAAGGGCAGGTGGCCTGTTCCTGGCAGAACTCTTCACGGGAGGGACCTCCCTCACAGCGCCACTGGGCCAACTCGGGCAGTTCTCCGAGCTCCGTCAGCGCCTCAGGGGCGGAAGGTTCCGGCCCTTCTCCCGGGTTAGTGTCTTCTTCTCCTTCCGAGGGAGGATTGTCAGTTTCTGGCAGGGTGCCCCGGTTCTCGGGGTCAGTGTTCGGTGGGAGGGCCTCACCGCCCTCGGAGAGGGGCAATCGCGCGGTCATGGAGCGCGTGGTGGCGCAGACCCATTCGGGTAGGCCCATCATCTCGAGATGGGCTCTTCGTTCCACTTGCCCCCACGGGGAACTCTCAAGGTCGTTGCCCAGGAGGCAGTCTACAGGCTGTGACGTTCGGACGGCTACCTTCAATACTCCGGAGACTCCTCCCCACTCGAAGGGCACCAGAGCCATCTGGCAGAGGCTCTCGGAATTGTCGGAGGATATCACCGGACAGAGGGCATCGGGTAGGATTTGGTCTTCCGAGATTAGGTTGCGGTGAACCGCGGTGACACTTGCCCCGGTATCGCGGAGGCCCTCGACTCGGTGGCCGTTGATGGTCACCTGCTGTCGGTACTTCTTCGTGTTGGTGGGCAAGGGTGTCCCGGGGACCATCTCTCGATCACCAAGGGAGACAAGGGCCATGGCAGCTGGTTCCCACTCTTCGGAGTCCTCGATCTCTTTCCCTAGGGCCACGGAGGCCATCTGCCGGGCCGGGGGGTTGGTCGTTGCGGTTCGTTGATACTGGGGACACTGGGGGTCATTGGCGTAGTGTCCGGGCTGTTGGCAGCGGAAGCAGGTGATCCTGGTTCGTGGCCCTAGCCGCCCGGGGCTCCGGTGCTGGCTGGGGGCGGAGCTGGACCTGCCGCTGGTGGGCTGCCGGGAGGGCTGTGCGGGGGCCCCCCTGGGAAGTCTCTCGGTCGGCCGTGGTTTCCTCCGCCCCTCTGGCGGGGGGGTCCTTGACTGTGGCGACCGTAGTCTCCCACGGGGCCTCGGGTGGCCCGGGTGTTCACCCAACGGTCAGCCTCGGCAGCCAGCTTCCGAGGGTCGGTGAGTTTACTGTCCAGGAGATGTTGGCGCAGTTCTACAAAGCAATTGGCCGCTAAATGTTCCCAGGCGATCAGATCAAACAGCTCTTCGAAGGTGGAGACCTTGTTGCCCTTGATCCACCCGTCCAAGGCCCGGCTGTAAAAGTTCACGTATTCTACCCATGTGGTGCCCGGTATCTTTTTGCAATCTCGGAACCGTTGCCGGTACATCTCGGGAGTGAGTCCCTACCGGCCCACGAGGGCTTCTTTCATGTGGCTGTAGGAGTTCATGACCGTGGAGGTCAGATCCAGCAGGGTATCTCTTCCTTCGCTTAAGAACCGGCCCCATAGCCCAGCTCCCCAATCCTTCTGCGGGACTCGGTGAGAGGTCATGGCGACTTCGTAGGCCTTAAACCACTGCTGGATATCGTCGTTTTTGTAATACTCCTTTACTACATCCTTGGGGATGTGGACTTTGGCTTCCACGGTGGAAGCGGATGGTAGATTCCCGGAAGGTCGTGACTCTTCGCTTTTAGCCCTCAAATCGATCTCTTTCAGGCTGCGTTCATGTTCCAGCTGGAGTTTCTTTTCGTCGTGCTCTCTTTGGCGTCTCTTTTCCTCGAGTTCCCCTTGTAGCCGTAACTGCTCGACGGCTAGCTTTTTCTCGGCCAGTTTTAGTTCTCCCTCGATTTTCAGCTTGGCCAGTTTAAGTTCGTGGTTGCGGCCTCGCTCTCGGTCTGCTAGTTCCTCGGGGGACAGGTTCCCCTCTGGCCCGCTGTTTCTCACCGGGATGCTTTGTGGTTCATGGGCGGAGTCTCCTTCCGTTTGGGCCAGGGGCGCCCCCGTCTCGACCCAGGTCTTCAATGCTTTTTGGAAGTCTTCCTTTGTGCTTAATCCAGTGGTAGCGATTCCAAGGTCTTTGCAAAATTGTTTTAATTCTCTATGCGTATAATAGTCTAATTGATCCTTTCGGAACGTCGAGCTCATTTCGGTACCTGCGGCACCCAGGAAGGTTTCTCCTTCCATCTCTGTTTGGTAGTGCGTCAGTCGTTCACTGCACGCTCTATTCTGGTGTCGGCTCGGATCCCGTCGTCTGCCACCAAATGTTGGAAAGGCGTTCGCCGGAGGGGGGTTCGTTGCATGTCTTGCCCACCCCTTTGACCCACCTCTCCCAAGTAGGCCGAGCAGGCGCGCACACCCTGAGCTTACACTACGAACAGAGTGACACCGCACGTATTCCTTGTAGGACGATAGGTTCTTTTATCGAAGGTTTCAAGGGATCTTTATGATCCAAAGCGTAAGGGGTACATCAGCGGCACAAGAGTCTACAAATTGGTGGTAGGGGAATGGGGGTAGCGTGACAGTCTTTGGTGGTAGTGTCTCTGCGGAGTACCCTGCGGATAGCTCACAATCCTCGAGCTGGAGGGTGTTGTTTCTCTGGGCGATCTCTTGCCAATTTGTCCTCGAGGGGAGAGCCGCGAGTCACTCAGCAGGCACAGGTAGTCGGAGTTCGGAAGCCGCGATCTTATCAGCAGGGCTCAGATGGTTCAATGGCTGGGGGCCGCGAGTCACTCAGCAGGCCCAGGTGGGTCAGAGTTCAGGATCCGCGACCTCGTCAGCAGGGCTCAGATGGTTCAATGGCTGGGGGTCGCGAGTCACTCAGCAGGCCTAGGTGGTTCGGTGTTCGGGAGCCGCGACAGCGTCAGCAGGTTTCGATGGTTCCAGGTCTTCTCTGCCATTCATTCCTCCGGCACCCCTTATTATACTCCCCCTGCCCTTTGAAGTCCGGAGTCCTCGCAGAGAGGGGCCTTGGGTGACTGAGGGGGTTCGGCGGGATTTCCTGCAGCTCGTTTCTTTGGTCTTTTCAGGTGGGTCTGGGAGGGACCCCAGACGCTCGGCAGGCGAGGCGCCTGCTCCCCAGGGGCCTGGTGGCCGATCGAGTCCTCCCGGGGGAAGGCGACCCGAGGTGTGACTCAGCTGACGCCTCTTGGTCTGGCTCGGGGGTTCCCGCTCCCTCGGTCGGACATGCGTGGTGGGGTGTCGAGTCTGTCGGGGGCTCTGGCCGGCCCTCGGGTCTGTGTGGCTGGGGCGGCTGGAGTCGGAGATGCCGTGTCTTGGGGGTGGTTGCAGGTTGGCTGGATGATCGGGAGGGCATACGCCGTGAGGCCGGTCTCACACACACACACACGCAACCAAGTACACACACACACACAACCACACACACGCAACCAACCACACACACGCAACCAACCACACACACGCAACCAACCACACACACGCAACCAACCACACACACGCAACAAACCACACACACGCAACCAACCACACACACGGAACCAACCACACACACGCAACCAACCACACAACCAACCACGCAACCACACACAACCACACACACAACCACACGCACACAACCACACGCACACATAACCACACACACAACCACACACACAACCACACACACACACAACCACACACACACACAACCACACACACACAACCACACACACACACAACCACACACACACACAACCACACACACACAACCACACACACACACAACCACACACACACAACCACACACACAGACAACCACCCACATAACCACCCACACACACACAACCAAGCACACACACACAACCACACACACACACAACCACACACACACACAACCACACACACAGACAACCAACCACACAACCACACACACAATCACACACAACCACCACACACACAACCACACACACACAACCAAACACACGCACACAACCACACACACACAACCACACGCACAACTACACACACACACACAACCACACACACACACAACCCCACACACACAACCACACACACGCACACAACCACACACAACCACACGCACAACTACACACACACACACAACCACACACACAACCACACACATGCACACAACCACACACAACCACACGCACAACTACACACACACAACCACACACAACCACACACAGACACAACCACACACAACCACACGCACAACTACACACACACAACCACACACACAACCACACACACACACAACCACACACACAACCACACACACACACAACCACACACACAGACAACCACCCACACACACAAAACCACACACACAGACAACCACCCACACAACCACCCACACAACCAAGCACACACACACACACAACCACACACACACACACAACCACACACACACAACCACACACACAGACAACCACACACACAACCACACACACACACAACCACACACACACACAACCACCCACACACACAAAACCACACACACAGACAACCACCCACACAACCAAGCACACACACACACAACCACACACACAACCACACACACACAACCACACACACAGACAACCACCCACACACACACAACCACACACACAACCACACACACAACCACACACACACAACCACACACACGCAACCAACCACACACACGCAACCAACCACACACACGCAACCAACCACACACACACAACCACACACAACCACACACAACCACACACACAGACAACCACACACACAACCACAACCACACACACACAACCACACACGCACACACAACCACACAACCACACACACACAACCACACGCACCCACACACACACAACCACACACACACACACAACCACACGCACACACAACCACACACACACAACCACACACACACAACCACACACACACAACCACACACACACAACCACACACACACAACCACACACACACACACACACACAACCACACACACAGACAACCACCCACACAACCACCCACACAACCACCCACACAATCACACACACAACCAAGCACACACACACAACCACACACACACAACCACACACACACAACCACACACACACAACCGCACGCACACAACCTCACACACGCAACCAACCACACACACACACACCCAACCACCCACCCAACCACCCACACACAACCACCACACACACAACCACACACACACACACAACCACACACACACAACCACACAACCACACACACACAACCACACACAACCACACACACACAACCAAGCACACACACAACCACACACACACAACCACACACACACAAACGCACGCACACAACCACACACATGCAACCAACCACACACACACAACCACACGCACACAACCACACGCACACAACCACACGCACACAACCACATGCACACAACCACACAACCACACGCACACAACCACACGCACACAACCACACGCACCCACACACACAACCACACGCACACAACCACACGCACACAACCACACGCACACAACCACACGCACACAACCACATGCACACAACCACACACAACCACACGCACACAACCACACGCACACAACCACACGCACACAACCACACGCACACAACCACACGCACACAACCACACGCACACAACCACACACACACACAACCACACACAACCACGCACACAACCACACGCACAACTAAACACACACACAACCACACACACAACCACACACACAACCAACCACACACACAACCAACCACACACACACACACAACCACACACAACCACAGCCACACACAACCACATGCACACAACCACACACACGCACACAACCACACACACGCACACAACCACACGCACGCAACCAACCACACACACGCAACCAACCACACACGCACACAACCACACACACGCAACCACACACACGCAACCACACACACACACAACCACACACACACAACCACACACACCCACACACACAACCACACACGCACACAACCACACACACACAACCACACACACACACAACCACACACACAACCACACACACAACCAACCACACACACACACACAACCATATACAACCACAGCCACACACAACCACACACGCACACAACCACACGCACACAACCACACACACGCACACAACCACACACACGCACACAACCACACATGCACACAACCACACACGCACACAACCACACACAACCACACACACGCAACCAACCACACACGCACACAACCACACACACAACCAAGCACACACACACAACCACACACACACAACCACACAACCACACACACACACACACACACAACCACACACACAACCACACACACACAACCACACACAACCACACGCACACAACCACACACACACAACCACACACACGCACACAACACACAACCACACACACACAACCACAAACACACAAACACACAACCATACACACACAACCACACACAACCACACACACAACGACACGCACAACCAAACACACACACAACCACACACACAACCACACACACAACCACACACACAACCACACACACACACAACCACACACACACACAACCACACACACACAACCACACACAACCACAGCCACACACAACCACACACGCACACAACCACACACGCACACAACCACACACACGCACACAACCACACACGCACACAACCACACACGCACACAACCACACACGCACACAACCACACACACGCAACCAACCACACACACGCAACCAACCACACACACGCAACCAACCACACACACGCAACCAACCACACACACGCAACCACACACACACAACCACACACACACAACCACACACACACAACCACACACACACAACCACACACAACCACACACGCACACAACCACACGCACACAATCACACACACACAACCACACACACAACCACCCACACACACAACCACATGCACGCACACCACACGCACACCACACACACGCACACAACCACACACCTACAACCCCACGTGCACAACCCCACGCGCACAACCCCACGCGCACAACCCCACGCGCACAACCCCCACGCGCACAACCCCCACGCGCACAACCCCACGCGCACAACCACCCACACACACAACCACACACACACACAACCACACACAACCACGCACACAACCACACGCACACAACCACACACACACACCACACACAACCACGCACACAACCACACGCACAACCACACGCACAACTAAACACACACACAACCACACACACAACCACACACACAACCAACCACACACACAACCAACCACACACACACACACAACCACACACAACCACAGCCACACACAACCACACAACCACACACACGCACACAACCACACACACGCACACAACCACACGCACGCAACCAACCACACACACGCAACCAACCACACACGCACACAACCACACACACGCAACCACACACACGCAACCACACACACGCAACCACACACACGCAACCACACACACGCAACCACACACACGCAACCACACACACCCACACACACAACCACACACGCACACAACCACACACACACAACCACACGCACACAACCACACACACACACAACCACACACACAACCACACACACAACCAACCACACACACACACACAACCATATACAACCACAGCCACACACAACCACACACGCACACAACCACACGCACACAACCACACACACGCACACAACCACACACACGCACACAACCACACATGCACACAACCACACACGCACACAACCACACACGCACACAACCACACACGCACACAACCACACACGCACACAACCACACACACAACCACACACACGCAACCAACCACACACGCACACAACCACACACACAACCAAGCACACACACACAACCACACACACACAACCACACAACCACACAACCACACACACACACACACACACAACCACACACAACCACACGCACACAACCACACACACACAACCACACACACGCACACAACACACAACCACACACACACAACCACAAACACACAAACACACAACCATACACACACAACCACACACAACCACACACACGACACGCACAACTAAACACACACACAACCACACACACAACCACACACACACAACCACACACACAACCACACACACACACAACCACACACACACACAACCACACACACACACAACCACAGCCACACACAACCACACACGCACACAACCACACACGCACACAACCACACACACGCACACAACCACACACGCACACAACCACACACGCACACAACCACACACGCACACAACCACACACACGCAACCAACCACACACACGCAACCAACCACACACACGCAACCAACCACACACACGCACACACACACAACCACACACACACAACCACACACACACAACCACACACAACCACACACGCACACAACCACACGCACACAACCACACACACAATCACACACACACAACCACACACACAACCACCCACACACACAACCACATGCACGCACACCACACGCACACCACACACACGCACACAACCACACACCTACAACCCCACGCGCACAACCCCACGCGCACAACCCCACGCGCACAACCCCACGCGCACAACCACCACACACACAACCACCCACACACACAACCACACACACACACAACCACACACACAACCACCCACACGCATGCACAACCACACTCATGCACACAACCACATGCACACAACCACACACACGCACACAACCACACATGCACACAACCACACACGCGCAACCAACCACACACACGCAACCAACCACACACACGCAACCAACCACACACACACAACCACACACACACAACCACACACACACCCACACACACACACACACAACCACACACACAACCACACACACACGCACACAACCACACGCACACACGCACACAACCACACACCCACACACAACCACACACACACAACCACACGCACACAACCACACGCACACAACCACACGCACACACACAACCACACACACACACACAACCACACGCACACACACAACCACACGCACACACACAACCACACACATGCAATCAACCACACACACACACACAACCACACGCGCACACCACATGCACGCACAACCCCATGCGCACAACCCCACGCGCACAACCCCACGCGCACAACCCCACGCGCACAACCCCACGCGCACAACCCCACGCGCACAACCCCACGCGCACAACCCCACGCGCACAACCCCACGTGCACAACCCCACGTGCACAACCCCACGCGCACAACCCCACACGCAAAACCACACACACACAACCACACACACAACCACCCACACACAACCACACACACACAACCACACACACACACAACCACCCACACACAACCACCCACACAACCACCCACCCACACAACCACCCACACAACCACCCACACAACCACACACACAACCACACACACAACCACACACACAACCACCCACACGCATGCACAACCACACGCATGCACACAACCACACGCACGCAACCACACACACGCACACCACACACACGCACACAACCACACACACGCACACAACCACACACCTGCAACCCCACGCGCACAACCCCACGCGCACAACCCCACGCGCACAACCCCACACACACAACCACACACAACCACACACACACACACCACACACAACCACCACACACACACACAACCACTCACACACACACAACCACTCACACAACCACACACACACAACCACACACACAACCACCCATACGCACGCACAACCACACGCACGCACACAACCACACGCACACCACACACATGCACACAACCACAAACCCGCACACAACCACACACCCGCACACAACCACACACACGCAACCAACCACACGCACGCAACCACACACACACATGCAACCACACACACGCACAACCACACACACGCACAACCACACACACACAGCCACCCACACGCACGCACAACCACACAACCACACACACGCATACAACCACACACACGCACACAACCACACACACGCACACAACCACACACACGCACACAACCACACACACGCACACAACCACACACACGCACACAACCACACACACGCAACCAACCACACACACGCAACCACACACACGCACACAACCACACACACGCACACAACCACACACAACCACACACACACAACCAAGTACACACGCACACAACCACACACACACAACCACACACACACAACCACACACACACAACCACACACACACAGCCACACACACACAACCAACCACACACACGCAACCAACCACACACACGCAACCAACCACACACACGCAACCAACCACACACACGTAACCAACCACACACACGCAACCAACCACGCAACCACACACACAACCACACACACCCACACACACACAACCACACACAAACAACCACACACACAGCCACCCACACACACGCACACAACCACACGCACGCACACAACCACACACACGCAACCAACCACACACACGCAACCAACCACACACACGCAACCAACCACACACACGCAACCACACACACAACCACACACATGCAACCAACCACACACACACACAACCACACACACGCAACCAAGTACACACACACACACAACCACACACACACAACCACACACACACAACCACACACACACAACCAACCACACACACGCAACCAACCACACACACGCAACCAACCACACACACGCAACCAACCACACACACGCAACCAACCACACACACGCAACCAACCACACACATGCAACCAACCACACACATGCAACCAACCACACACACGCAACCAACCACACACACGCAACCAACCACGCAACCACACACACAACCACACACACACACACACACACACAACCACACACACAACCACACACACAACCACACACACACAACCACACACACAACCACACACACACAACCACCCACACAACCACCCACACAACCACCCCCACACACGCACACAACCACACGCACGCACACAACCACACACATGCACACAACCACACACATGCAACCACACACATGCAACCACACACATGCACACAACCACACACACACACAACCACACACACACGCAACCAAGTACACACACACACACAACCACACACACGCAACCAACCACACACACGTAACCAACCACACACACACAACCAACCACACACACACAACCAACCACACACACGCAACCAACCACACACACGCAACCAACCACACACACGCAACCAACCACACACACGCAACCAACCACACACACGCAACCACACACACAACCACACACACACCACACACAACCACACACACAACCACACACACAACCACACACACAGACAACCACCCACACACAACCACACACACACAACCACACACACGCAACCAACCACACACACGCAACCAACCACGCAACCACACACACAACCACACACTAACCCCACACACAACCACACACACACACAACCACACACACACAACCACACACACACAACCACACACACAACCACACACACAGACAACCACTGTTGGACAGGCCACATGAAGGGCTTGCTCCCTCCCCGCATGACAGGGCCCAAGCCCCGGCCCTCCAGGTGTTACCCACAAGAACAACCCGCACCCCGTCTCCCGACGGAACTCCTGCCCTCGGACATCCATGTATCATGGGGCCAAACCACTACCGGCTCCCCCGGCCGGACCAGCCGCCATCTTGGACACTGCACCACGAGGCCGCGTGGCCTCAGCTCGACCCTAGCCCTGGGCCTGGCCAGGCCCCGACATCCCGGCACCACCATCCACCCAGGAGGTGAACGGACCACTTGGCAGGTCAATGGGAGAAAGAAGTGTCGATGGCTCTCCCCCGCCAGGTGCCGATCGCCCTCCAGCTCCCCCGGGCGCTGGCTCCACCCCCCTGCTGGGTGTCTGGACTCCCTCATCCCGGACCTTCCAACCTCCAAGTGCGAGGGTCCGGACATCAAAGGGCGCCAGACCTATAACTAGGGCAGCTCCAGAGCAGGAAGGCAGTTGTATCCTGGAGTCGAGAGACACCGAGAAGAACTCAGCCTTGACGGACTACCGGCGCTGCCGTAGCCCTGCCTTGTGAACTATCGTCCTGCCTGCTGGCGCTGCCGCGGCCTTCTGCATCCTCCATCCTCGTCGGGACCTGCTGGCGCTGCCGCGGTCCGTGTAACGACCACCTTCATCGGGACCTGCTGGCGCTGCCGCGGACCGTGTAACGACCACCTTCACCGGGACCTGCTGGCGCTGCCGCGGCCCGTCCAAAGCTAGAACATCGAGCTCGAGGATTGTGAGCTATCCATCAGACCATCTCAGCTACCAGATTGGTAACCAGACTGTCCCACTACCCCCTTTCCCAAACCAAGAGACTAGAATCGAGGGGACCCCTGAGTCCAGACCTCCTTGTACCATTCCATTGTACCTTAAGAAATCGCTTATAAAGAACGTTAAATCCTATCCTTGTGTGGTGTATATCTGTGGGGGGGAAGTTACTCATCTGTACGATCGCTGGAGAGGGCTCTCCCCGGAGACCTCTCCCCTTGTCCTCGGCCAACCCTCCCGGTCCGTCTAACATTGGTGGCCAGCGGCGCGATCCGAATCAACGCGTAATCGTACAGAGAGTAGCTCACCCCACGACAAAACCACGATGTCAATCAAAGAGAGCGGATCCACCGAGAAATTCCAGATGGATAAATTGGAAGAGTACAGCCATCGTGAATTGAAACAATTCTGCATGGAACTAGGCATTGCTGCCACCGGCCTGAGTACCAAAGACGATTTTAAGCACGCCATTGAGTCGTGGGCAGAAACCGGGGTCGCCAGATCCCCAGACCGAAACGGTGCAGCATCAGAGAGGAACGCCACGGCTCCCGAGGAGCGAGGAACGGGCCTCTCGCAGGAAGAGATCCAAGAAAGAGAAAAAAACAGACTACATGAGTTAGAAATGGCACGACTCAAAATGGACGGTGAACTAAAATTAGCCGAGCAAAAACTGAACCTAGAACATCTGCGGCTCCGAGAAGAACGGGAAGAAAAACAGAGGCAGAGAGAGCTCGAAGAAAAAAGATTAGCATACGAACACGAGCGCAAACTGGCAGAAATAGAACTACGGAAGCAGAACAAAGAACCGGAGGTGCCCGAGCGACCGCGCACCCCGGGAGCGACAGAAAAGAAAGTCCACATCCCCAAGGATGTCGTCCGAGAGTATGTCCGAGAGGACGACATACAACAGTGGTTCAAGGCCTACGAGATCGCCATGACCTCCCACCGGATCGATCGAAGTGACTGGGGAGCCGGCCTATGGGGGAGGTTCGTCAACGAAGGCCGCGATGCCCTGCTACAGCTCCCAGACCATCAGATGTCATCCTATGACCACATGAAGGCTGCCCTCCTCACCCGATATGGGCTCACACCCGAAATGTACCGCCAGAGGTTTCGGGACTGCACCCGGATCCCGGGTACAACTTGGGTGGAATATGTCAACTATTTCAGCCGAGCCTTCGAGGGTTGGATCAAGGGAAGCCACGTAACGACCTACGAGCAACTTTTTAATCTCATGGTGTGGGAGCACCTAACAACTGCTTAGTCGAGCTCAGGCAGCACCTCCTCGACAGTAAATTGACTGACCCACGGCAACTCGCCGCCGAAGCTGACCGGTGGGAAAGCACCCGAGTGGGCCGGAGAGGGCCACACGAGCAGAACCGGAACAACCAAGGTCAGCACCATCCCCGAGGAGGAGGAGGAGGCCAGGGGCGAGGGAGAGACACCGTCCCGGCCGCTCCCACTGCCAGCACCCCGCCCCCGGCCAGCCGGGGGAACCCCCCGATGCGCCCGGGGTTCCGAGCCAACGTCACGTGTCACCGATGCCAGCGAGTCGGCCACTACGCCAATGACCCGAACTGTCCACAGAACCAAACTCCAAAACCCCGCCAGGTAGCTGCCGCCGCCCTGGGGGGAGAACAAATCTCCGAAGAACAAGAAGAATATATGAGCAGGCACAACAAGAGTGGGAACCGGCCGCCATGGTTCTAGCGTGCCTAGGGGGAAAAGACATGGTCCCGCGGGCCCCCCTACCCGCCAACACCAGAAAATATAGCCAGTGGGTGAACATTAATGGGCGCCGGGCCGAAGCCCTACGTGACACAGGGGCCAGTGTGACGGCCGTCCGCTGTCACCTGGTAAAACCAGAGCAGATCCTGCCGAACATTCTCTGCCCCGTCCGCTCAGCCGACAACTCAGAGAGTCTATGTCGGATGGCCTGCGTCCCCTTCGAATGGGGAGGGGTCTCCGGCATGTTGAAGGTGACGGTCCGGGATGATGCCCCCGTGGACTGTCTCCTGGGGAATGATCTTGAGAGTTCCCCGTGGGCCGCCATCGAAAGAAGAGAGCACCTGGGGATGCTGGGCCTCCCGGACTGGGCGTGCGTAACCACCCGGTCCATGGCCGCCCGTGCCATCCCCCGACCAGAAGAACCAGAATGGCCTGCACCTCCTCCCCCGATCGCTCCAGTAGAGGACACCGACTATACCGACCCCCCAGAGCAAACCCCCGAAGGGGTCGCCCAGCCCCAGGACCTTCCCGACCTGGCTCAGTGGCGTCAAGAAGGGGGGCCCACCCAGGAACAGTTCCGTCAAGAGCAGAAGACCTGTCCCTCCCTCGAGGGACTCCGCCAGCAAGCCATCGCCCAAGGTGCAGGGGACACCACCGGAGCCCATTGGATCTATTGGGATAACGACCTGTTATACAGTGAACAGAGAATCGCGGAGTTAGGGGCCAGTCGAGTGCTGGTGGTGCCCCTCCGTTTCAGAGACTTCCTGTTAAATTTGGCCCACGATGTCCCTCTGGCTGGACACCTGGGCCAGGACAAAACCTACAGTCGCCTGGTGACCCACTTTTTCTGGCCGAGGATGCGAAACGACGTCCTCAACCACTGCCGGTCCTGCCCCACGTGCCAGGCCAGCGGGAAGAGCGGCCGCAAACTCAAAGCACCTCTGCAACCCTTCCCAGTTGTCACCACCCCGTTCGAGAGGGTGGGAATAGACATTGTGGGGCCCCTGGACCTCCGCACAGCACAAGGACATCGGTTCATCCTGGTACTGGTGGACCACGCCACCCGCTACCCCGAGGCTGTGCCCCTGCGAACTGTAACAGCCCCGGTGGTCGGCCGGGCCTTAATGGGGATCTTCTCCCGGGTGGGCTTCCCCCGAGAAGTCGTCAGCGGCCGAGGCACAAACTTTATTTCGAAATATATGAAGTCCCTCTGGCAACAGTGCGGGGTCACCTACCGATTCACGACCCCCTATCACCCTCAAGGAAACGGACTAGTTGAGCGATTCAACCGCACGCTCAAGGGAATGATTGGGGGATTGGAAGAGCCCCTCCGTCGCCAGTGGGATGTACTACTTCCGTGCCTCCTCTTCGCCTATCGAGAAGTTCCCCAGAAGTCCCTCGGTTTTAGCCCTTTTGAACTCTTGTACGGGCACCCTGTGCGAGGGCCCCTCAGCCTAGTCAAAGAAGGTTGGGAGATGGCCCCCCTAAAGACCCCTCCAGACGTCTTCAAGTACCTCCTGACACTACGCAATCAGACCCGGCGATTCAGGGAAATGGCAAAAGCGAATCTTGAGGCCAGTCAGGAGGGCATGAAAAAATGGTACGATCAAAATGCCTCCTCCGTCGAATTCGAACCTGGTCAACAAGTGTGGGTGATGTCCCCCACCGAACCATGTGCCTTGCAGGACAAGTGGACGGGGCCCTTCAAAGTGGTCGAACGCAAGAGCCCCGTCACCTATCTCATCGATATGGAATCTCCCCGGAACCCCCTCCGGGTCCTCCACACCAACAGACTCAAACCCCACTTTGTGCGCTCGGAACTCAGCCTCCTGATGGCTACAGACAGTGAAGCGGAAGAAGACTCCGAGCCTCTCCCTGATCTCCTGAAGACTCAGGAGAAAGATGTTTCCGTGGACGGGGTCCGGCTCTCCGATGCCCTCACCCCAGAGCAGCGCCAAGGCTGCCGGGACCTCCTGCTGCAGTTTGCTACCTTGTTTTCCCTCACCCCAGGGGTCACCCCCTGGTGCTTGCACGACGTGGACACTGGGGACAGTCCCCCTATCAGACACCGGGCATACCGCGTACCAGATCGGGTGCGGGCCTGCATCCAAGAGGAAGTATCCAAGATGCTCACGCTCGGGGTCATCGAGCCCTCGGACAGCCCCTGGGCCAGCCCGGTCGTGCTGGTCCCCAAAGCAACTGCCCCCGGCACCACTCCTGAACTCCGATTCTGCGTCGACTATCGGGGCTTGAATGCTGTCACCAGGACCGACGCTCATCCCATTCCCCGAGCGGATGAATTGATCGACCGCATGGGGGCTGCCCGCTACCTCAGCATCTTCGACCTGACAGCGGGCTACTGGCAGATCGGTCTCACACCCCGGGCCCAAGAACGGTCCGCCTTTTCTACCCCCGATGGCCACTACCACTTCAAAGTCATGCCCTTCGGCATGAAGAATGCCCCAGCTACTTTTCAGCGACTAGTGAACCAGGTCTTGGCGGGGCTCGAGGAGTTCAGCGCCGCCTACCTGGACGATATCGCTGTGTACAGCCGCCACTGGTCCGACCACCTCCACCACCTCCGAGAGGTCCTGCAGGCCCTCCAGCGGGCCGGCCTCACAATCAAGGCCGGCAAGTGCCAAATTGGTCAGGGATCCGTGACCTACCTCGGACACCAGGTGGGAAGCGGTCTGGTGGCCCCTCTGCAACTCAAAATTGCTGCCATCCAGTCCTGGCAGCCCCCAGTCACGCAGACCGAGGTCCGAGCCTTCTTGGGGCTCACCGGCTACTACCGGCGGTTCGTGAAGGACTATGGCAGCATTGTGGGGCCCCTCACGGGTCTCACATCCAAAAAACCCCCGAAGAAGATTAACTGGACCCCAGACTGTCAAGCGGCCTTCGAGAAGCTGAAAGCCGCCCTGTGCACTGCCCCTGTGCTCCAGGCCCCCGATTACAGTCGGGAATTCATTGTGCAAACGGATGCCTCCGACCATGGCATCGGGGCGGTCCTCTCCCAGCTGAACCCCGAGGGACTTGACCAGCCGGTGGCCTTCATCAGCAGACGCCTCCTGGTCCGAGAACAGCGCTGGAGCACAATCGAGAGGGAGGCCTTCGCAGTGGTGTGGGCCCTCAAAAAGCTCTGGCCCTATCTCTTCGGTACCCACTTCCGGGTGCAAACAGATCATCGACCCCTGCAGTGGCTAATGCAGATGCGGGGGGAAAACCCCAAACTATTGCGCTGGTCCATCTCCCTGCAAGGGATGGACTTCACTGTGGAACATCGACCGGGCCAAGACCACGCCAACGCAGATGGCCTGTCACGCTTTTTCCGCCTCGACGAGGAGAGTCCCCAAGAGGATGGGTGACTCTCCCCGCCTTCAGCTGGGGGGGACGCATGTTGGACAGGCCACATGAAGGGCTTGCTCCCTCCCCGCATGACAGGGCCCAAGCCCCGGCCTTTCAGGTGTTACCCACAGAAACAACCCGCACCCCGTCTCCAGACAGAGCTCCTGCCCCCGGACATCTATGTATCATGGGGCCGAACCACTACCGGCTCCCCAGGCCGGACCAGCCGCCATCTTGGACACGGCACCACGAGGCCGCGTGGCCTCAGCTCGACCCTAACCCTGGGCCTGGCCAGGCCCCGACATCCCGGCACCACCATCCACCCAGGAGGTGAACGGACCACTTGGCAGGTCGATGGGAGAAAAGTGTCGATGGCTCTCCCCCGCCAGGTGCCGATCGCCCTCCAGCTCCCCCGGGCGCTGGCTCCACCCCCCTGCTGGGTGTCTGGACTCCCTCATCCCGGACCTCCCGACCTCCAAGTGCGAGGGTCCGGACATCAAAGGGCGCCAGACCTATAACTAGGGCAGCTCCAGAGCAGGAAGGCAGTTGTATCCTGGAGCCGAGAGACACCGAGAACTCAGCCTTGACGGACTACCGGCGCTGCCGTAGCCCTGCCTTGTGAACTATCGTCCTGCCTGCTGGCGCTGCCGCGGCCTTCTGCATCCTCCATCCTCGTCGGGACCTGCTGGCGCTGCCGCGGACCGTGTAACGACCACCTTCACCGGGACCTGCTGGCGCTGCCGCGGCCCGTCCAAGCTAGAACACCGAGCTCGAGGATTGTGAGCTATCCATCATCACATCTACCAGATTGGTAACCAGACTGTCCCGCTACCCCCTTTCCCAAACCAAGAGACTAGAATCGAGGGGACCCCTGAGTCCAGACCTCCTTGTACCATTCCATCGTACCTTAAGAAATCGCTTATAAAGAACGTTAAATCCTATCCTTGTGTGGTGTACATCTGTGGGGGGGAAGTTACTCATCTGTACGATCGCTGGAGACGGCTCTCCCCGGAGACCTCTCCCCTTGTCCTCGGCCGACCCTCCCGGTCCGTCTAACAGTGGTTGTGTGTGTGTGGTTGTGTGTGTGTGTGGTTGCGTGTGTGTGGTTGTGTGTGTGTGGTTGTGTGTGTGTGGTTGCGTGTGTGTGGTTGCGTGCGTGTGTGTGGTTGCGTGTGTGTGGTTGGTTGCGTGTGTGTGGTTGCGTGCATGTGGTTGGTTGCGTGTGTGTGGTTGTGTGCGGGTGTGTGGTTGTGTGCGGGTGTGTGGTTGTGTGCGTGGTGTGCGTGCGTGTGGTTGTGTGCGTGCGTGTGGTTGTGCGTGCGTGTGGGTGGTTGTGTGTGTGGTTGTGTGAGGGGAGAGGTCTCCGGGGAGAGCCGTCTCCAGCGATCGTACAGATGAGTAACTTCCCCCCCACAGATGTACACCACACGAAGATAAGGTTTGACGTTCTTTATAAGCAATCTTTAGGTACGATAAAATGGTACAAGGAGGTCAGGACTCAGGGGTCCCCTCGATTCTAGTCTCTTGGTTGGGAAAGGGGGTAGCGGGACAGTCTTGTTACCAATCTGGTAGATACGATGATATGATGGGTAGCTCACAATCCTCGAGCTCGGTGTTCTAGATGGACGGTCCGCGGCAGCGCCAGCAGGTCCCGGTGAAGGTGGTAGTTACAACGGTCCGCGGCAGCGCCAGCAGGTCCCGACGAAGGTGGTAGTTACAACGGTCCGCGGCAGCGCCAGCAGGTCCCGACGAAGGTGGTAGTTACAACGGTCCGCGGCAGCGCCAGCAGGTCCCGACGAGGATGAAGGATGCAGAAGGTTGCGGCAGCGCCAGCAGGCAGGACAGTAGTTCGCAAGGTAGGGCTACGGCAGCGCCAGTAGTCCGTCAAGGATGAGTTCTTCACGGTGTCTCTCGACTCCAGGATACAACTGCCTTCCTGCTCTGGAGCTGCCCCAGTTATAGGTCTGGCGCCCTTTGATGTCCGGACCCTCGTACTTGGAGGTCGGGAGGTCCGGGATGAGGGAGTCCAGACACCCAGCAGGGGGGTGGAGCCAGCGCCCGGGGGAGCTGGGTGGCGATCGGCACCTGGCGGGGGGAGCCATCGACACTTCTTTCTCCCATTGACCTGCCAAGTGGTCCGTTCACCTCCTGGGTGGAGGGTGGTGCCGGGATGTCGGGGCCTGGCCAGGCCCAGGGTTAGGGTCGAGCTGAGGCCACGCGGCCTCGTGGTGCAGTGTCCAAGATGGCGGCCGGGCCGGGCGAGGGAGCCGGTAGTGGTTCGGCCCCATGATACAGAGATGTCCGGGGGCAGGAGTCCCGTATGACACGGGGTGCGGGTTGCTTCTGTGGGTAACACCTGGAGGGCCGGGGCTCGGGCCCTGTCATGCGGGGAGGGAGCAAGCCCTTTATGTGGCCTGTCCAACATGCGTCCCCCCCAGCTGAAGGCGGGGAGAGTCACCCATCCTCTTGGGGACTCTCCTCGTCGAGGCGGAAAAAGCGTGACAGGCCATCCGCGTTGGCGTGGTCTTGGCCAGGTCGATGTTCCACAGTGAAGTCCATCCCCTGCAGGGAGATGGACCAACGCAATAGTTTGGGGTTTTCCCCCCGCATCTGCATTAGCCACTGCAGGGGCCGATGATCTGTTTGCACCCGGAAGTGGGTACCGAAGAGATAGGGCCGGAGCTTTTTGAGGGCCCACACCACTGCGAAGGCCTCCCTCTCGATGGTGCTCCAGCGCTGTTCTCGGGCCAGGAGGCGTCTGCTGATGAAGGCCACTGGTTGGTCAAGTCCCTCGGAGTTCAACTGGGAGAGGACCGCCCCGATGCCATGGTCGGAGGCATCTGTTTGTACGATGAATTCCCGACCGTAGTCGGGGGCCTGGAGCACAGGGCCAGTGCACATGGCGGCCTTCAGCTTCTCGAAGGCCGCTTGACAGTCTGGGGCATTCTTCATGCCGAATGGCATGACTTTGAAGTGGTAGTGGCCATCAGGGGTGGGAAAGGCGGATCGTTCTTGAGCCCGGGGTGTGAGGCCGATCTGCCAGTAGCCCGCTGTGAGAAGTTGGCCTGGTATATGCTGTTCACTAGTTCTAGTGACCACCTTGTACCATGCCAAGCAACCCTTATGGTGTGGTTGTAAGTCAACCTTTTCGGACTAGCTGCCCTAGTGGTAGCGTAGGCTAAGCAGTCTTTGAGGCTAAACTCGTGATGCGTGTTAAGCAGGCTGTTTTACCAATAGTAACCCCCTTTTATACCAATGAAAGGACACCACACAGATATATATTCAAAATATATATGTATTTATTTCTCAAAGTAACCCCTAGTCTCTTTATGAGCACAGGAGCACAAATCGTCAAACAAGATTATCACAGAATACACAGAAGTTGCACTTTATATGGATAGGCCCTGGTGGCCACTCGAACCATATACTAAAATAGTGGTATAAGTACCACGAACAGAAAAGGGAAAAGGCCTAGGGCCTCTAGAATCGCTGGGCCTACAAGGAGCTAACGTCAGTTAGTGACCAGGAGGTCCACGGGTGGCGTGTGCAGAGCAAATAGTCACACGCGTGCTCCCATAGGTTTCAATGGGTGCGTAAAAAGTACAAAGTTACTGCAAAAGGAATCTTCCGGATGACCTAGGAACTTAAGATTTGGAACACAGGCACTAGAGATGTATTACTACACATGGGCACCGGAGTACCAGCTTTACCTCACCCACAGGAAGCGGGTGCGTAGGCCTCGAAGTGCGTCGGGTTTCTTCTATCTGTTCCGTGGGGCCTGTAGACAAAAGTGCTGCAGGCGGTCGGTCGGGAAGAGATGCAGTGGATCCAAGAGTGGATCGGAGATGTTGAAGACCTGTAAGCAGAGGGGACAGTGTTCACAGTCACTAGCCAGTGACCAGCGTGGCACCAGGTGGGTACCAGGCGATGTCGGGTGCAAACAGGTGATGAGGGGTAGCTTGTCTCCGCAGCCACGTGGTCCCTGAAGGTCGACGACGTCCAGGAGTCGGCTCACGAGCTGTCCCATGCAGGCTCTCGCTGTCGGCGGTGTCGGCGACTTGATCGAAGCAAACAAGCCTTGGCAAAAGCAATTGCAGGAGGATTCGGAAATCAGCTGTTGGTTCTGACCAGCAAGGTCAGAGGGATTGCTCTTTTGGAGGGGAGCAAGGGCCAGTCTGGAGCAACCAGACCAGCGGTGTTTGTCGTAGATTTCGTCGCCAAGATGGCCACTAGCCAGCGGGCCAGCAACCGGTTAGGCGCGTCGAGTGGCAAAATGCAGAAGGGCCCCACGCAGATCGTGGAGATGCTGGAGGGCTCACCTTTGGTGCAGATGCTGCTCGAGGGTTGGGCTTCTCAGGACCCAAAGCACAACTTGGAGGGAGCCTCGGTTGTTGCACTGGTCAGCTTGTCGTAGTCGTTTCAAGATGGCTGGCTCCACGTGTCTCGGTGCCTCCACGGGTCTCCTCTTCGCAGGGACTGTGGATCGGGCGGTGAGAGGTCTGGAGGTCCAGGTCTTGTCAGTCTCTGGGCTCGGGCTCCGGCGGGAGACGGCGGCAAAGCAGACGGTGATTCGCTGGATGGTGCTTGCGTTAGCAAGGTGGTCACTCCCTGACCACAGGGGAGATTTTCTTCAGTCTTCTGTGCAGCAGAATGTCGAAGTTCCCGTCTTCTTCTTAGTTTCAAGTTGATTCCAGGATGTCTGAAGTCTTAGGACACAGCTCCTACCTTTATTCGGATTCTAGGGGCCGGACTACCTGCTAGGTCCCTCCCTAAGGGTGGGACCAGGGAGGGGGGTGGTTACACCCCCAATCCTTTGTCCAGCTCGCCCCAGGCCCGGGACTGGTGTGCCCCAGGACCGGTTTGAACTGGCATATGCACCGAGGCTCCTTGTGAGCCACAGGCATGTCTGGTTTCTTTCAAGCCCTACCTGACCAATACACAAAATCCTGTCTGGGGTGGTGCACGCACCTCCCCTGGCAGGAAACCCTTTGTCCACACCTCCCAAGCTGGAAGGACTCCCAGCAGCAGGAGGGCAGACTTGTGTCTGTGGTGGCAGCATCCATTTTGTGGAGCTGAGGCTATGTCTGATTTTACCCGGGTTTCAGGCACTGTACATGTCGTGTCCCTCTAGAAGGGTGGAATGCTAACCCCGTCGCCAGAATTGGCGAGGGGTTAGTATTCCAATTCGTATGACACCTTACTCGACATGTTTTGATAAAGCCAAACCAAAGATAGCATTTAACCGCGAGGTTCATAATGCACTTAAGAGTATATGGTATGACGATATCTGGAAACAGTAGAAGGAAGTTGTTCCGACCACTGCAGACAGGCTCAGCTCATGCCAGAGCACCATCTCACATGGAACCAAGCACTCTGCCTTCAGGATTGTTAAGGCCTGCCATAGGAGTGACTCATAGGTTACCAGGTGTCCCATTTAAGGTTAGGTATAGGTATACTACACCTAAGTAAGAGGTGATTACACCAACTTACCCCAGCTGAGTGATCAGCCAGTTGTGTCAGATTGTTAGGCCAAGCCTGGGGTGGCATAATACATGCTGCAGCCCCTGGCAGGCCTTGGGTACACCAATGCCCTGGGTACCTAGTGTACACTGGTACAGGGGCTGACAGGGTGATCCACTTCCAATTGGTTATGCACCTAGGGTGCATAGTTTTAATCTAGTAGAGAGAACAGCAGGCTGGGGGTCTGATTGGCAGGCCCACAGCCTCAATATGTCAAAAACCAGTGAAGCAAAAAGCAAAAATTTGGGGTGACCATAGGATAGCAGACCCTACTCTCCTACACAACCCCCCCCCAAACGCTGGGACATTAAACTAGCCTTGACCAGTCTCGTCTTCATGTCCTAAGTGGAAGTACCTGGAGAGACCATCTGCATTCCCATGGTCAGTACCTGGCCGGTGCTCCACTGTAAAGTCCATCCCCTGTAGGGAAATGGACCACCTAAGCAGTTTGGGGTTTTCACCCTTCATCTGATTTAGCCACAAGAGGGGCTTATGGTCGGTCTGAATCTTGAAGTGAGTGCCAAACAAGTATGGCCTCAGCTTCTTCAGGGCCCACACCACAGCAAAGGCCTCCCTCTCAATAGCTGACCAATTCTTCTCTCTGGGGGTCAACCTTCTGCTAATAAAAGCAATGGGTTGGTCTTGACCATCTACATTAAGTTGTGACAGCACAGCTCCCACACCCAACTCAGAAGCATCTGTTTGGACAATAAACTCTTTGGAGTAGTCAGGACTTTTCAGGATAGGTGCAGAGCACATGGCCTCCTTCAGGTCATCAAATGCCTTTTGACAGCTTACTGTCCACTGAACCTTTTTGGGCATCTTCTTGGATGTCAGATCATTAAGAGGAGTCACAATGGACCCATAGTTCTTAACAAACTTCCTGTAATACCCAGTCAAGCCCAAGAAAGCTCGAACTTGAGTCTGGGTGGTTGGAGGGGACCAATCCTTGATGGACTGTATCTTACTCTCCAGTGGTTGAACTTGGCCCCCACCTACAAGGTGGCCCAAATACACAACCTTACTCTGCCCTATCTGGCACTTAGTAGCCTTGATAGTGAGGCCTGCCCTTTGCAGAGCCTCAAGAGCCTTCTTCAGGTGGATCAGGTGATCCTCCCAGGTGGAACTAAAGACAGCAATGTCATCAAGATATGCTGCGCAAAAGTCATCCAACCCAGTAAGGACTTGGTTCACCAGCCTTTGGAAGGTGGCAGGTGCATTCTTCAGACCAAAGGGCATCACCACAAACTGATAATGCCCACCTGGGGTTGAGAATGCTGTTTTGGCCTTAGACTCCTCAGCTAATCTGATTTGCCAATAGCCAGCTGTCGAGTCAAATGTGCTCAAAAACTTTGCAGAAGCTAGTTTGTCTATGAGCTCATCTGCCCTTGGAATAGGGTGTGCATCTGTCCTGGTGACAGCATTGAGTCCTCTGTAGTCCACACAGAACCTCATCTCTCTCTTGCCATCTTTGGTGTGAGGTTTGGGGACCAGAACCACTGGGCTAGCCCAGGGGCTCTCTGAGGGTTCAATGACACCTAATTCCAGCATTTTATGTACCTCAGCCTTTATACAGTCCCTGACGTGGTCAGGTTGTCTGTAAAGTTTGTTCTTTACAGGCAGACTGTCACCAGTGTCCACAACATGGGTACACCAGTCAGTTTGACTAGGTATCAAGGAAAACATATGTGAAAATGATTGTAGAACCTGTCTACATTCAGTCTGCTGATGGGCAGTGAGGTTGCCTCCAAGGGTCACTCCTTCAACTGAGCCATCTTCAGGGTTCTGAGACAACAGGTCTGGGAGAGGGTCACTCTCTTCCTCCTGTCCCTCATCTGTAGCCATGAGCAAGCCCATGTCTGCCCTGTCAACATATGCTTTAAGCCTGTTAACATGGAGTACCCTGTGGGGACTCCTGGGAGTTCCTAGGTCCACCAAGTAGGTGACCTCTCCCTTCTTTTCCAGGATTGTATGGGGTCCAGACCATTTGTCTTGGAGTGCTGCTGGGGCCACTGGCTCCAACACCCATACCTTCTGTCCTGGCTGATACTCAACCAAGACAGCCTTTTGGTCATGCCAAGCTTTCTGTAAGGCCTGGCTTGCCTCAAGGTTTTTAGATGCCTTCTCCATATACTCAGCCATCCTGGAGCGGAGACCAAGTACATAGTCCACTATGTCTAGCTTAGGCTTTTTGAGAGGTAACTCCCATCCTTCCTTCACCAAACACAGTGGGCCTCTCACAGGGTGCCCAAACAACAATTCAAAGGGGCTGTAGCCAACTCCTTTTTGTGGAACCTCTCTGTAAGCAAACAGAAGGCAGGGTAGAAGGATATCCCATCTTCGCCTGAGCTTTTCAGGTAATCCTTTGATCATACCCTTTAGGGTCTTGTTGAATCTCTCAACAAGCCCATTGCATTGTGGGTGATAAGGGGTGGTGAACTTGTAGTTGACACCACATTCCTTCCACATAGCTGTCAAGTATCCTGACATAAAGTTGGTACCTCTGTCAGATACTACCTCCTTAGGAAACCCCACTCTGGAGAATACTCCCAGCAGGGCCCTGGCCACAACAGGTGCTGTAGTGGTCCTAAGGGGAATTGCCTCTGGATACCTGGTGGCATGATCCACTACCACCAGTATAAATCTGTGCCCAGATGCAGTGGGAGGATCCATGGGACCCACTATGTCTATTCCCACTCTTTCAAAGGGAACCCCCACCACAGGTAGTGGTATCAGGGGGGCCTTTGTTGTGCCACCTGATTTGCCACTGGCTTGGCAGGTAACACAGGAGCGACAAAACTCCTTTGTATCTTCATTCATATGAGGCCAGTGAAAGTGAGGGACAAGTCTGTCCCAGGTCTTGTTCTGGCCTAGGTGTCCTGCTAAAGGAATATCATGGGCCAAGGTAAGAAGGAAGCCCCTAAATTGCAGAGGTATAACCAACCTCCTGGTTGCACCAGGCTTGGGGTCTCTAGCCTCTGAATAAAGGAGCCCTTCATCCCAATACACTTTATGGGTACCTTGAGCATTCCCAGCAGCCTCAGCAGCAGCCAGCTGTCTGAGGGGCTCAAGAGAGGGACAGGATAACTGAGCCTGCCTCAAGTCAGCCCTTGAAGGTCCCCCTGTCCCCAGAAACTCAACCTGATCAGGTTCAAGCTCTTCAGGGACAGTTCCTTCAGGGTCCTCTGGATCAGCTTCCTGGGAAGGCTGATCATCACTCTGAGGCAGGGGGGAAGGCACAGCCTTGACCCTCCTGTTCTTCTTCTTGGTAGGTGCTTGGTCCATTGTTCCAGGATCCAAGACCTGTGGTTCAGTGAGGCACTTTTTGGCCTGTGACCTGGTCACAGCAAGGACATGTGATGATATACCTAACATCTCTGCATGAGTCCTGTACTCCACTTCTGACCATAGAGAACTCTCTAGGTCATTGCCCAACAAACATTCTACTGGGAGGTCTGCACTAACCACAACCCTTTTGAGGCCAGTTACCCCTCCCCATGAGAAGTTAACAACTGCCACACTATGTGAAGTAGTGGCATTGCTGGCATTGGTCACCAGGTAGTTCTCACCTGGTATGTACTGTCCAGGATCCACAAAGCCTGGTGTCACCATAGTGACACTGGCACATGTGTCCCTGTAGGCTTGAGCCACTTTGTCATTAATTAAAGGAGTCTGTCTGTACTTGCCCAGGTTACTGGGGCTCACAGTCAGGGACAAATCAATGTCCCCATCACAGATCAAGACTGCCTGTGTAAGGGTTCTGTCTAAGTCAGAATCTCCTTCAGTTCCCATAGTGATTCCCACTACACCCTTTGTCTGGGGACCAACACTGCTAACAGTAGTACTGGGAGCAGGTGCCTTAGGGGCAACAGTGTTGGGGGCTCCACCCTTTTTGCAATCACTAGTCCAGTGAGTTGTATTTTTACAATGATTGCACCAGGGTTTCTTCTGACCTTCTTTCTTCTTCTTGGACTGTTGGGACCCACCCTCCTTAGCAGTAGTTTGGGGCCCTGTTGAAGACTTCTGGTCTTTAGGTTTCTGATCTCCACCCTTTTGGTCTGTTTTCTTCTGATCACCCCCTTGGCCCTGGTTCTGGTTCTTTTGCTTAACCCTGGTTCTGACCCATTTGTCTGCCTTCTTTCCCAATTCTTGGGGAGAGGTCAGATCAGAGTCAACCAAGTGTTGATGCAGTTGCTGGTTTTGACAGTTATTTAAAATCTGTTCTCTCATCATCAAATTATACAATCCTGTAAAATCAGATACCTTACTTCCCAGCAACCAACCCTCCAAAGCCTTAGTGGCACATTCAATGTATTCAGACCAGTCCTGAGTCTGTGTCTTTTGGGTGTCTCTGAACATTAACCTGTACTGCTCAGTGGTTAAGCCTAACCCATCAACTAGAACACTCTTCAGGACTCTGTAGTTTCTGACATCCTCTTCTCTAACAGTGAGGAGTCTGTCTCTGCCTCTTCCTTCAAAGGAGAGCCAGAGGATTGCTGCCCACTGATCTTCAGGAACCTGCTGTACTTTGCAGGCTCTCTCAAGAGCAGTTATCCACTTGTGGATGTCATCCCCACTTTTGTAGGGGGGCACAACCTTAGACAGGTTTCTATTATCGAAAACCCTATCTTTGTCCTTAGGGACAATGCTGCCACCAGTGGGTATAGACCCACTCTCTTTATGCTGTCTAGCCTTGCTAAGTTTCTCTTCCATCAGGGCTACTTCTAGCTCCTGCTTCCTGATCCTCAGCTGGGCCTCTTGCATCTTGGCCTCATGTTCCCTCCTCTGAGGGGTGGTCATCCTTCTCCTGGAGTGACCTTGAGAGCCTCTAGAGCCATGGGAAGCATTGGAGTCACCTGAGCGATTCCTTTGCCTTCCCAGCCCTGTGTTAAGTCCACTGGGGAGATCCAGTGGGTTGAACCCACTGTCAGTCCCCAATAGCCTTGGTTTAGCTGGGCCAAGTATAACACTTGGCACTGGGCTAGTTCTCCCTTCATCCTCACTACTGTCAGTATCCTTTTCACTCTCATCCTCTGTGGTAGGCATCCCATCTAAGGGGTGACTATTGGGAAGGGGTACTTCAGTGGCATCTTTAGAAGGGGGGCCTCCTGTTCCTGTCCCTAAGGGGGCTAACTGGGAAGCTTTCTTGAGTGCTCTCTGATTCTCATCATTCTGTAAGAGCTCTCTGAGCTCAGCAGAGTTTGGGTTCTTGGGCTGTTTAAGGCCTCTAAGAGTTGCCAAATGCCTGAGCTCATTCTGATTAAGGGTAGCAAAGCTGGATGGTGCCCTCTGGGGGTCACTCTCAACAGAGATGGGTACAGTGGACCCCTCTGCCCCGGCCATTGCTCTTAAGTGTGGGTGGATGTGTTGCAATCTACCTACACTTGGGTTTACCTACTAAACCTATCTAGTAGTTGTAGTCAGGGTGTGCTACTCCCTTTGCTCTACAACAACTAAGTTCAGTAGAACTTATGTATATCTACTCTTGTTTTATATGTACCTACAGGTACCTATGTGATCTTTCAATTGGTAACCAAGAGATTACAATGGTAAAACACAGCAAGCTCAAATCCCACCGCTGCCACCAATGTGAGAAGTTGGCCTGGTATATGCTGTTCACTAGTTCTAGTGACCACCTTGTACCATGCCAAGCAACCCTTATGGTGTGGTTGTAAGTCAACCTTTTCGGACTAGCTGCCCTAGTGGTAGCGTAGGCTAAGCAGTCTTTGAGGCTAAACTCGTGATGCGTGTTAAGCAGGCTGTTTTACCAATAGTAACCCCCTTTTATACCAATGAAAGGACACCACACAGATATATATTCAAAATATATATGTATTTATTTCTCAAAGTAACCCCTAGTCTCTTTATGAGCACAGGAGCACAAATCGTCAAACAAGATTATCACAGAATACACAGAAGTTGCACTTTATATGGATAGGCCCTGGTGGCCACTCGAACCATATACTAAAATAGTGGTATAAGTACCACGAACAGAAAAGGGAAAAGGCCTAGGGCCTCTAGAATCGCTGGGCCTACAAGGAGCTAACGTCAGTTAGTGACCAGGAGGTCCACGGGTGGCGTGTGCAGAGCAAATAGTCACACGCGTGCTCCCATAGGTTTCAATGGGTGCGTAAAAAGTACAAAGTTACTGCAAAAGGAATCTTCCGGATGACCTAGGAACTTAAGATTTGGAACACAGGCACTAGAGATGTATTACTACACATGGGCACCGGAGTACCAGCTTTACCTCACCCACAGGAAGCGGGTGCATAGGCCTCGAAGTGCGTCGGGTTTCTTCTATCTGTTCCGTGGGGCCTGTAGACAAAAGTGCTGCAGGCGGTCGGTCGGGAAGAGATGCAGTGGATCCAAGAGTGGATCGGAGATGTTGAAGACCTGTAAGCAGAGGGGACAGTGTTCACAGTCACTAGCCAGTGACCAGCGTGGCACCAGGTGGGTACCAGGCGATGTCGGGTGCAAACAGGTGATGAGGGGTAGCTTGTCTCCGCAGCCACGTGGTCCCTGAAGGTCGACGACGTCCAGGAGTCGGCTCACGAGCTGTCCCACGCAGGCTCTCGCTGTCGGCGGTGTCGGCGACTTGATCGAAGCAAACAAGCCTTGGCAAAAGCAATTGCAGGAGGATTCGGAAATCAGCTGTTGGTTCTGACCAGCAAGGTCAGAGGGATTGCTCTTTTGGAGGGGAGCAAGGGCCAGTCTGGAGCAACCAGACCAGCGGTGTTTGTCGTAGATTTCGTCGCCAAGATGGCCACTAGCCAGCGGGCCAGCAACCGGTTAGGCGCGTCGAGTGGCAAAATGCAGAAGGGCCCCACGCAGATCGTGGAGATGCTGGAGGGCTCACCTTTGGTGCAGATGCTGCTCGAGGGTTGGGCTTCTCAGGACCCAAAGCACAACTTGGAGGGAGCCTCGGTTGTTGCACTGGTCAGCTTGTCGTAGTCGTTTCAAGATGGCTGGCTCCACGTGTCTCGGTGCCTCCACGGGTCTCCTCTTCGCAGGGACTGTGGATCGGGCGGTGAGAGGTCTGGAGGTCCAGGTCTTGTCAGTCTCTGGGCTCGGGCTCCGGCGGGAGGCGGCGGCAAAGCAGACGGTGATTCGCTGGATGGTGCTTGCGTTAGCAAGGTGGTCACTCCCTGACCACAGGGGAGATTTTCTTCAGTCTTCTGTGCAGCAGAATGTCGAAGTTCCCGTCTTCTTCTTAGTTTCAAGTTGATTCCAGGATGTCTGAAGTCTTAGGACACAGCTCCTACCTTTATTCGGATTCTAGGGGCCGGACTACCTGCTAGGTCCCTCCCTAAGGGTGGGACCAGGGAGGGGGGTGGTTACACCCCCAATCCTTTGTCCAGCTCGCCCCAGGCCCGGGACTGGTGTGCCCCAGGACCGGTTTGAACTGGCATATGCACCGAGGCTCCTTGTGAGCCACAGGCATGTCTGGTTTCTTTCAAGCCCTACCTGACCAATACACAAAATCCTGTCTGGGGTGGTGCACGCACCTCCCCTGGCAGGAAACCCTTTGTCCACACCTCCCAAGCTGGAAGGACTCCCAGCAGCAGGAGGGCAGACTTGTGTCTGTGGTGGCAGCATCCATTTTGTGGAGCTGAGGCTATGTCTGATTTTACCCGGGTTTCAGGCACTGTACATGTCGTGTCCCTCTAGAAGGGTGGAATGCTAACCCCGTCGCCAGAATTGGCGAGGGGTTAGTATTCCAATTCGTATGACACCTTACTCGACATGTTTTGATAAAGCCAAACCAAAGATAGCATTTAACCGCGAGGTTCATAATGCACTTAAGAGTATATGGTATGACGATATCTGGAAACAGTAGAAGGAAGTTGTTCCGACCACTGCAGACAGGCTCAGCTCATGCCAGAGCACCATCTCACATGGAACCAAGCACTCTGCCTTCAGGATTGTTAAGGCCTGCCATAGGAGTGACTCATAGGTTACCAGGTGTCCCATTTAAGGTTAGGTATAGGTATACTACACCTAAGTAAGAGGTGATTACACCAACTTACCCCAGCTGAGTGATCAGCCAGTTGTGTCAGATTGTTAGGCCAAGCCTGGGGTGGCATAATACATGCTGCAGCCCCTGGCAGGCCTTGGGTACACCAATGCCCTGGGTACCTAGTGTACACTGGTACAGGGGCTGACAGGGTGATCCACTTCCAATTGGTTATGCACCTAGGGTGCATAGTTTTAATCTAGTAGAGAGAACAGCAGGCTGGGGGTCTGATTGGCAGGCCCACAGCCTCAATATGTCAAAAACCAGTGAAGCAAAAAGCAAAAATTTGGGGTGACCATAGGATAGCAGACCCTACTCTCCTACACCCGCTGTCAGGTCGAAGATGCTGAGGTAGCGGGCAGCCCCCATGCGGTCGATCAGCTCATCCGCTCGGGGGATGGGATGAGCGTCGGTTCTGGTGACAGCATTCAAGCCCCGATAGTCGACGCAGAATCGGAGCTCAGGAGTGGTGCCGGGGGCAGCAGCTTTGGGGACCAGCACGACCGGGCTGGCCCAGGGGCTGTCCGAGGGCTCGATGACCCCGAGCGTGAGCATCTTTGACACCTCCTCTTGGATGCAGGCCCGTACCCGATCTGGTACGCGGTACGCCCGATGTCCGATAGGGGGACTGTCCCCAGTGTCCACGTCGTGCAAGCACCAGGGGGTGACCCCTGGGGTGAGGGAAAACAGGGTCGCAAACTGCCGCAGGAGGTCCCGGCAGCCTTGGCGCTGTTCCGGGGTGAGGGCATCGGAGAGTCGGACCCCGTCCACGGAGCCATCTTTCTCACGAGTCTTTAGGAGATCAGGGAGAGGCTCGGAGTCTTCTTCCGTTCCACTGTCTGTAGCCATCAGGAGGCTGAGCTCCGAGCACACAAAGTGGGGTTTGAGTCTGTTGGCGTGAAGGACCCGGAGGGGGTTCCGTGGAGATTCCATATCGATGAGATAGGTGACGGGGCTCTTGCGCTCGACCACTTTGAAGGGCCCCGTCCACTTGTCCTGCAGGGCACAGGGTTCGGTGGGGGACATCACCCACACTTGTTGGCCAGGTTCGAATTCGATGGAGGAGGCATTTTGATCGTACCATTTTTTCATGTCCTCCTGACTGGCCTCCAGGTTCGCTTTCGCCATTTCTCTGAATCGCCTGGTCTGATTGCGCAGGGTCAGGAGGTACTTGAAGACGTCTGGAGGGGTCTTTAGGGGGGCCATCTCCCAACCTTCTTTGACTAGGCTGAGGGGCCCTCGCACCGGGTGTCCGTACAGGAGTTCGAAAGGGCTGAAGCCAAGGGACTTCTGGGGGACTTCCCGATATGCGAAGAGGAGGCACGGAAGTAGCACATCCCACTGGCGACGGAGGGGCTCGTCCAACCCCCCAATCATTCCCTTGAGTGTGCGGTTGAACCGCTCGACTAGTCCGTTTCCTTGAGGGTGATAGGGGGTCGTGAATCGGTAGGTGACCCCGCACTGTTGCCAGAGGGATTTCATATATTTTGAAATAAAGTTTGTGCCTCTGTCGCTGACGACTTCTCGGGGGAAGCCCACCCGGGAGAAGATCCCCATTAAGGCCCGGCCGACCACCGGGGCTGTTACAGTTCGCAGGGGAACAGCCTTGGGGTAGCGGGTGGCGTGGTCCACCAGTACCAGGATGAACCGATGTCCTTGTGCTGTACGGGGGTCCAGGGGCCCCACAATGTCTATTCCCACCCTCTCGAACGGGGTGGTGACAACTGGGAAGGGTTGCAGAGGTGCTTTAAGTTTGCGGCCGCTCTTCCCGCTGGCCTGGCACGTGGGGCAGGACCGGCAGTGGTTGAGGACGTCGTTTCTCATCTTTGGCCAAAAAAAGTGGGTCACCAGGCGACTGTAGGTTTTGTCCTGGCCCAGGTGTCCAGCCAGAGGGACATCGTGGGCCAAATTTAACAAGAAGTCTCTAAAACGGAGGGGCACCACTAGCACTCGACTGGCCCCCAACTCCGCGATTCTCTGTTCGCTGTACAACAGGTCGTTGTCCCAATAGATCCCATGGGCTCCGGTGGTGTCCCCTGCGCTCTGGGCGAGGGCTTGCTGGCGGAGTCCCTCGAGGGAGGGACAGGTCTTCTGCTCTTGACGGAACTGTTCCTGGGTGGGCCCCCCTTCTTGACGCCACTGAGCCAGGTCGGGAAGGTCCTGGGGCTGAGCGAGCCCTTCGGGGGTTTGCTCTGGGGGGTCGGTATGGTCGGTGTCCTCTACTGGAGCGATCGGGGGAGGAGGTGCTGGCCATTCTGGTTCTTCTGGTCGGGGGATGGCCCGGGCGGCCATGGACCAGGTGGTTACGCACGCCCAGTCCGGGAGGCCCAACATCCCCAGGTGCTCTCTTCTTTCTACGGCGGCCCACGGGGAACTCTCAAGATCATTCCCCAGGAGACAGTCCACGGGGGCATCATCTCGGACCGTCACCTTTAACATGCCGGAGACTCCTCCCCATTCGAAGGGGACGCAGGCCATCCAACATAGACTCTCTGAATTGTCGGCTGAACGGACGGGGCAGAGAATGTTCGGCAGGATCTGTTCCGGGGTCACCAGGTGACAGCGGACGGCGGTCACACTGGCCCCTGTGTCACGTAGTGCTTCGGCCCTGCGTCCATTAATGTTCACCCACTGACTATATTTTCTGGTGTTGGCGGGTAGGGGAGCCCGCGGGACCATGTCTCTTCCCCCTAGGCACGCTAGAATCATGGCGGCCGGTTCCCACTCTTGTTGTTCTTGTTCGCCTTCTTCCTGTTCTTCGGAGATTTGTTCTCCCCCCAGGGCGGCGGCAGCTACCTGGCGGGGTCTCGGAGTTTGGTTCTGTGGACAGTTCGGGTCATTGGCGTAGTGGCCGACTCGCTGGCATCGGTGACACGTGATATTGGCTCGGAACCCCGGGCGCATCGGGGGGTTGCGCCGGCTGGCCGGGGCGTGGTGCTGGCAGCGGGGGCAGCCGGGACGGTGTCTCTTCCTTGTCCCTGGCCTCCTCCTCCTCCTCGGGGACGGTGCTGACCTTGGTTGTTCCGGTTCTGTTCGTGCGGCCCCCTCCGGCCTACTCGGGTGCTTTCCCACCGGTCAGCTTCGGCGGCGAGCTGCCGGGGGTCAGTCAATTTACTGTCAAGGAGGTGCTGCCGGAGCTCGACGAAGCAGTTGTTAGAGAGGTGCTCCCACACCATGAGATTAAAAAGTTGCTCGTAGGTCGTTACGTGGCTTCCCTTGATCCAACCCTCGAAGGCTCGGCTGAAATAGTTCACATATTCCACCTGTTAGACGGACCGGGAGGGTCGGCCGAGGACAAGGGGAGAGGTCTCCGGGGAGAGCCGTCTCCAGCGATCGTACAGATGAGTAACTTCCCCCCCACAGATACACACCACACAAGGATAGGATTTAACGTTCTTTATAGGCGATTTCTTGAGGTACGATGAAATGGTACAAGGAGGTCTGGACTCAGGGGTCCCCTCGATTCTAGTCTCTTGGTTTGGGAAAAGGGGGTAGCGGGACAGTCTGGTTACCAATCTGGTAGCTGAGATGGTATGGTGGGTAGCTCACAATCCTCGAGCTCGGTGTTCTAGCTTGGACGGGCCGCGGCAGCAGGTCCCGGTGAAGGTGGTTGTTACACGGTCCGCGGCAGCGCCAGCAGGTCCCGATGAAGGTGGTCGTTACACGGTCCGCGGCAGCGCCAGCAGGTCCCGATGAAGGTGGTCGTTAAAACGGTCCGCGGCAGCGCCAGCAGGTCCCGACGAGGATGGATGATGCAGAAGGCCGCGAAAGCGCCAGCAGGCAGGACGATAATTCACAAGGCAGGGCTACGGCAGCGCCAGTAGTCCGTCAAGGCTGAGTTCTTCTCGGTGTCTCTCGACTCCAGGATACAACTGCCTTCCTGCTCTAGAGCTGCCCTAGTTATAGGTCTGGCGCCCTTTGATGTCCGGACCCTCGCACTTGGAGGTCGGGGGGTCCGGGATGAGGGAGTCCAGACACCCAGCAGGGGGTGGAGCCAGCGCCCGGGGGAGCTGGAGGGCGATCGGCACCTGGCGGGGGAGAGCCATCGACACTTCTTTCTCCCATTGACCTGCCATGTGGTCCGTTCACCTCCTGGGTGGATGGTGGTGCCGGGATGTCGGGGCCGGGCCAGGCCCAGGGTTAGGGTCGAGCTGAGGCCACGCGGCCTCGTGGCGCAGTGTCCAAGATGGCGGCTGATCCGGCCGGGGGAGCCGGTAGTGGTTCGTCCCCATGATACATGGATGTCCCGGGGCAGGAGTTCCGTCGGGAGACGGGGTGCGGGTTGCTCTTGTGGGTAACACCTGGGAGTCCGGGGCTTGGGCCTTGTCATGCGGGGAGGGAGCAAGCCCTTCATGTGGCCTGTCCAACATGCGTCCCCCCCAGCTGAAGGCGGGGAGAGTCACCCATCCTCTTGGGGACTCTCCTCGTCGAGGCGGAAAAAGCGTGACAGGCCATCTGCGTTGGCGTGGTCTTGGCCCGGTCGATGTTCCACAGTGAAGTCCATCCCCTGCAGGGAGATGGACCAGCGCAATAGTTTTGGGTTTTCCCCCCGCATCTGCATTAGCCACTGCAGGGGTCGATGATCGGTTTGCACCCGGAAGTGGGTACCGAAGAGATAGGGCCGGAGCTTTTTGAGGGCCCACACCACTGAGAAGGCCTCCCTCTCGATTGTGCTCCAGCGCTGTTCTCAGGCCAGGAGGCGTCTGCTGATGAAGGCCACCGGCTGGTCAAGACCCTCGGGGTTCAGCTGGGAGAGAACGGCCCCGATGCCGTGGTCGGAGGCGTCCGTTTGCACAATGAATTCCCGACTGTAATCGGGGGCCTGGAGCACAGGGGCGGTGCACAGGGCGGCTTTCAGCTTCTCGAAGGCCGCTTGACAGTCGGGGGTCCAGTTAATCTTCTTCGGGTGGTTTTTGGACGTGAGACCCGTGAGGGGCCCCACAATGCTGCCATAGTCCCTCACGAACCGCCGGTAGTAGCCGGTGAGTCCCAAGAAGGCTCGGACCTCGGTCTGCATGACTGGGGGTTGCCAGGACTGGATGGCAGCGATTTTGAGTTGCAGAGGGGCCACCAGACCGCTTCCCACCTGGTGTCCGAGGTAGGTCACGGACCCCTGACCAATTTGGCACTTGCCAGCCTTGATTGTGAGGCCGGCCCGCTGGAGGGCTTGCAGGACCTCTCGGAGGTGGTGGAGGTGGTCGGACCAGTGGTGGCTGTACACAGAGATATCGTCCAGGTAGGCGGCGCTGAACTCTTCGAGCCCCGCCAAGACCTGGTTCACTAGTCGCTGAAAAGTAGCTGGGGCATTCTTCATGCCGAAGGGCATGACCTTGAAGTGGTAGTGACCATCGGGGGTAGAAAAGGCGGACCGTTCTTGGGCCCGGGGTGTGAGACCGATCTGCCAGTAGCCCGCTGTCAGGTCGAAGATGCTGAGGTAGCGGGCAGCCCCCATGCGGTCGATCAATTCATCCGCTCGGGGGATGGGATGAGCGTCGGTCCTGGTGACAGCATTCAAGCCCCGATAGTCGACGCAGAATCGGAGTTCAGGAGTGGTGCCGGGGGCAGCGGCTTTGGGGACCAGCACGACCGGGCTGGCCCAGGGGCTGTCCGAGGGCTCGATGACCCCGAGCGTGAGCATCTTGGATACTTCCTCTTGGATGCAGGCCCGCACCCGATCTGGTACGCGGTATGCCCGGTGTCGGATAGGGGGACTGTCCCCAGTGTCCACGTCGTGCAAGCACCAGGGGGTGACCCCTGGGCTGAGGGAAAACAAGGTAGCAAACTGCAGCAGGAGGTCCCAGCAGCCTTGGCGTTGCTCTGGGTTGAGGGCATCGGAGAGCCGGACCCCGTCCACTGAACCGTCTTTCTCCTGAGTCTTCAGGAGATCAGGGAGAGGCTCGGAGTCTTCTTCCGCCATCAGGAGGCTGAGTTCCGAGCGCACAAAGTGGGGTTTGAGTCTGTTGGTGTGGAGGACCCGGAGGGGGTTCCGGGGAGACTCCATATCGATGAGATAGGTGATGGGGCTCTTGCGTTCGACCACTTTGAAGGGCCCCGTCCACTTGTCCTGCAAGGCACATGGTTCGGTGGGGGACATCACCCACACTTGTTGACCAGGTTCGAATTCGACGGAGGAGGCATTTTGATCGTACCATTTTTTCATGTCCTCCTGACTGGCCTCAAGATTCGCTTTTGCCATTTCCCTGAATCGCCGGGTCTGATTGCGTAGTGCCAGGAGGTACTTGAAGACGTCTGGAGGGGTCTTTAGGGGGGCCATCTCCCAACCTTCTTTGACTAGGCTGAGGGGCCCTCGCACAGGGTGCCCGTACAAGAGTTCGAAAGGGCTAAAACCGAGGGACTTCTGGGGAACTTCTCGATAGGCGAAGAGGAGGCACGGAAGTAGTACATCCCACTGGCGACGGAGGGGCTCTTCCAATCCCCCAATCATTCCCTTGAGTGTGCGGTTGAATCGCTCAACTAGTCCGTTCCCTTGAGTATGATAGGGGGTCGTGAATCGGTAGGTGACCCCGCACTGTTGCCAGAGGGACTTCATATATTTCGAGATAAAGTTTGTGCCTCGGTCGCTGACGACTTCTCGGGGGAAGCCCACCCGGGAGAAGATCCCCATTAAGGCCCGGCCGACCACCGGAGCTGTTACAGTTCGCAGGGGCACAGCCTCGGGGTAGCGGGTGGCGTGGTCCACCAGTACCAGGATGAACCGATGTCCTTGTGCTGTGCGGGGGTCCAGGGGCCCCACAATGTCTATTCCCACCCTCTCGAACGGGGTGGTGACAACTGGGAAGGGTTGCAGAGGTGCTTTGAGCTTGCGGCCGCTCTTCCCGCTGGCCTGGCACGTGGGGCAGGACCGGCAGTGGTTGAGGACGTCGTTTCGCATCCTCGGCCAGAAAAAGTGGGTCACCAGGCGACTGTAGGTTTTGTCCTGGCCCAGGTGTCCAGCCAGGGGGACATCGTGGGCCAAATTTAGCAGGAAGTCTCTGAAACGGAGGGGCACCACCAGCACTCGACTGGCCCCTAACTCCGCGATTCTTTGTTCACTGTATAACAGGTCGTTATCCCAATAGACCCAATGGGCTCCGGTGGTGTCCCCTGCGCTCTGGGCGATGGCTTGCTGGCGGAGTCCCTCGAGGGAGGGACAGGTCTTCTGCTCCTGGCGGAACTGTTCCTGGGTGGGCCCCCCTTCTTGACGCCACTGAGCCAGGCCGGGAAGGTCCTGGGGCTGGGCGACCCCTTCGGGGGTTTGCTCTGGGGGGTCGGTATAGTCGGTGTCCTCTACTGGAGCGATCGGGGGAGGAGGTGCAGGCCATTCTGGTTCTTCTGGTCGGGGGATGGCACGGGCGGCCATGGACCGGGTGGTTACGCACGCCCAGTCCGGGAGGCCCAGCATCCCCAGGTGCTCTCTTCTTTCGACGGCGGCCCACGGGGAACTCTCAAGATCATTCCCCAGGAGACAGTCCACGGGGGCATCATCCCGGACCGTCACCTTCAACATGCCGGAGACCCCTCCCCATTCGAAGGGGACGCAGGCCATCCGACATAGACTCTCGGAATTGTCGGCTGAGCGGACGGGGCAGAGAATGTTCGGCAGGATCTGCTCTGGTTTTACCAGGTGACAGCGGACGGCCGTCACACTGGCCCCTGTGTCACGTAGGGCTTCGGCCCGGCGCCCATTAATGTTTACCCACTGGCTATATTTTCTGGTGTTGGCGGGTAGGGGGGCCCGCGGGACCATGTCTTTTCCCCCTAGGCATGCTAGAACCATGGCGGCCGGTTCCCACTCTTGTTGTGCCTGCTCGTATTCTTCTTGTTCTTCGGAGATTTGTTCTCCCCCTAGGGCAGCGGCAGCTACCTGGCGGGGTTTTGGAGTTTGGTTCTGTGGACAGTTCGGGTCATTGGCGTAGTGGCCGACTCGCTGGCATCGGTGACACGTGACGTTGGCTCGGAACCCCGGGCGCATCGGGGGGTTCCCCCGGCTGGCCGGGGGCGGGGTGCTGGCAGCGGGAGCGGCCGGGACGGTGTCTCTCCCTCGCCCCTGGCCTCCTCCTCCTCCTCGGGGACGGTGCTGACCTTGGTTGTTCCGGTTTTGCTCGTGTGGCCCTCTCCGGCCCACTCGGGTGCTTTCCCACCGGTCAGCTTCGGCAGCGAGTTGCCATGGGTCAGTCAATTTACTGTCGAGGATGTGCTGCCTGAGCTCGACGAAGCAGTTGTTAGACAGGTGCTCCCACACCATGAGATTAAAAAGTTGCTCGTAGGTCGTTACGTGGCTTCCCTTGATCCAACCCTCGAAGGCTCGGCTGAAATAGTTGACATATTCCACCCACGTTGTACCCGGGATCCGGGTGCAGTCCCGAAACCTCTGGCGGTACATTTCGGGTGTGAGCCCATATCGGGTGAGGAGGGCAGCCTTCATGTGGTCAAAGAGTGACATTTGATGGTTTGGGAGCTGCAGTAGGGCATCGCGGCCTTCGTTAACGAACCTCCCCCATAGGCCGGCTCCCCAGTCACTTCGATCGATCCGGTGGGAGGTCATGGCGATCTCGTAGGCCTTGAACCACTGTTGTATGTCGTCCTCTCGGACATACTCTCGGACAACATCCTTGGGGATGTGGACTTTCTTTTCTGTCGCTCCCGGGGTGCGCGGTCGCTCGGGCACCTCCGGTTCTTTGTTCTGCTTCCGTAGTTCTATTTCTGCCAGTTTGCGCTCGTGTTCAAATGTCAGTCTTTTTTCTTCGAGCTCTCTCTGCCTCTGTTTTTCTTCCCGTTCTTCTCGGAGCCGCAGATGTTCTAGGTTCAGTTTTTGCTCGGCTAATTTTAGTTCACCGTCCATTTTGAGTCGTGCCATTTCCAACTCATGTAATCTGTTTTTTTCTCTTTCTTGGATCTCTTCCTGCGAGAGGCCCGTTCCTCGCTCCTCGGGAGCCGTGGCGTTCCTCTCCGATGCTGCACCGTTTTGGTCTGGGGATCCGGCGACCCCGGTTTCTGCCCACGACTCAATGGCGTGCTTGAAATCGTCTTTGGTACTCAGGCCGGTGGTAGCAATGCCTAGTTCCATGCAGAATTGTTTCAGTTCACGATGGCTATACTCTTCCAATTTATCCATCTGGAATTTCTCGGTGGATCCGCTCTCTTTGGTTGACATCGTGGTTTTGTCGTGGGGTGAGCTACTCTCTGTACGATTACGCGTTGATTCGGATCGCGCCGCTGGCCACCAATGTTAGACGGACCGGGAGGGTCGGCCGAGGACAAGGGGAGAGGTCTCCGGGGAGAGCCGTCTCCAGCGATCGTACAGATGAGTAACTTCCCCCCCACAGATACACACCACACAAGGATAGGATTTAACGTTCTTTATAGGCGATTTCTTGAGGTACGATAAAATGGTACAAGGAGGTCAGGACTCAGGGGTCCCCTCGATTCTAGTCTCTTGGTTGGGAAAGGGGGTAGCGGGACAGTCTTGTTACCAATCTGGTAGATACGATGATATGATGGGTAGCTCACAATCCTCGAGCTCGGTGTTCTAGATGGACGGGCCGCGGCAGCGCCAGCAGGTCCCGGTGAAGGTGGTAGTTACGACGGTCCGCGGCAGCGCCAGCAGGTCCCGGTGAAGGTGGTAGTTACAACGGTCTGCGGCAGCGCCAGCAGGTCCCGACGAAGGTGGTAGTTACAACGGTCCGCGGCAGCGCCAGCAGGTCCCGACGAGGATGAAGGATGCAGAAGGTTGCGGCAGCGCCAGCAGGCAGGACAGTAGTTCGCAAGGCAGGGCTACGGCAGCGCCAGTAGTCCGTCAAGGATGAGTTCTTCACGGTGTCTCTCGACTCCAGGATACAACTGCCTTCCTGCTCTGGAGCTGCCCCAGTTATAGGTCTGGTGCCCTTTGATGTCCGGACCCTCGCACTTGGAGGTCGGGAGGTCCGGGATGAGGGAGTCCAGACACCCAGCAGGGGGGTGGAGCTGGGTGGCGATCGGCACCTGGCGGGGGGAGCCATCGACACTTCTTTCTCCCATTGACCTGCCAAGTGGTCCGTTCACCTCCTGGGTGGAGGGTGGTGCCGGGATGTCGGGGCCTGGCCAGGCCCAGGGTTAGGGTCGAGCTGAGGCCACGCGGCCTCGTGGTGCAGTGTCCAAGATGGCGGCCGGGCCGGGCGAGGGAGCCGGTAGTGGTTCGGCCCCATGATACAGAGATGTCCGGGGGCAGGAGTCCCATATGACACGGGGTGCGGGTTGCTTCTGTGGGTAACACCTGGAGGGCCGGGGCTCGGGCCCTGTCATGCGGGGAGGGAGCAAGCCCTTTATGTGGCCTGTCCAACAGGTTGTGTGTGTGTGTGGTTGTGTGTGTGTGGTTGTGTGTGTGGGGTTGTGCGCGTGGGGTTGTGCGCGTGGGGTTGTGCGCGTGGGGTTGTGCGCGTGGGGTTGTGCGCGTGGGGTTGTGCGCGTGGGGTTGTGCGCGTGGGGTTGTGCGCGTGGGGTTGTGCGCGTGGGGTTGTGCGCGTGGGGTTGTGTGCGTGTGTGTGGTTGTGTGCGTGTGTGTGGTGTGTGTGCATGTGGTGTGCGTGCGTGTGGTTGTGCGTGCGTGTGTGTGGTTGTGTGTGTGGTTGTGTGTGTGTGGTTGTGTGTGTGAGTGGTTGTGTGTGTGGGTGGTTGTGTGTGTGGTGGTTGTGTGTGGGTGGTTGTGTGTGGGTGGTTGTGTGGGTGGTTGTGTGGGTGGTTGTGCACGTGGGGTTGTCCGCGTGGGGTTGTGTGTGCATGTGGTTGTGTGCGCGTGTGGTTGTGTGGTTGTGTGCGTGTGTGTGGTTGGTTGCGTGTGTGTGGTTGGTTGCGTGTGGTTGTGTGTGTGTGGTTGTGTGTGTGTGGTTGTGTGTGTGTGGTTGTGTGTGTGTGGTTGTGTGGTTGTGTGTGTGTGTGCTTGGTTGTGTGTGTGTGGTTGTCTGTGTGTGTGGTTGTGTGCGTGTGGTTGTGTGCGTGTGGTTGTGTGCGTGTGGTTGTGTGCGTGTGTGGTTGTGTGTGTGGTTGTGTGTGTGGTTGTGTGGTTGTGTGTGTGTGGTTGCGTGTGTGTGGCTGGTTGCGTGTGTGTGGTTGGTTGCGTGTGTGTGGTTGGTTGCGTGTGTGTGGTTGGTTGCGTGTGTGTGGTTGGTTGCGTGTGTGCTTGTGTGGTTGTGTGCATGTGTGGTTGTGTGCATGTGTGGTTGTGTGCATGTGTGGTTGTGTGCATGTGTGGTTGTGTGCGTGTGGTTGTGTGCGTGTGGTTGTGTGCATGTGGTTGTGTGCGTGTGTGGTTGTGTGTGGCTGTGGTTGTGTGTGGTTGTGTGTGTGTGGTTGTGTGTGTGTGTGGTTGTGTGTGTGTGTGGTTGTGTGTGGTTGTGTGTGTGTGTGGCTGTGTGTGTGTGTGGTTGTGTGTGTGGTTGTGTGTGTGGTTGTGTGTGTGTTTAGTTGTGCGTGTGGTTGTGTGTGTGGTTGTGTGTGTGTGGTTGTGTGTGTGTGTGGTTGTGTGTGTGTGGTTGTGTGTGTGTGGTTGTGTGTGTGGTTGTGTGTGTGGTTGTGTGTGTGGTTGTGTGTGTGTGGTTGTGTGTGTGTGGTTGTGTGTGTGTGTGGTTGTGTGTGTGTGTGGCTGTGTGTGTGTGTGGTTGTGTGTGTGGTTGTGTGTGTGGTTGTGTGTGTGTTTAGTTGTGCGTGTGGTTGTGTGTGTGGTTGTGTGTGTGTGGTTGTGTGTGTGTGGTTGTGTGTGTGTGGTTGTGTGTGTGGTTGTGTGTGTGTGGTTGTGTGTGTGTGTGGTTGTGTGTGCTTTAGTGTGTGTGTGGGTGGTTGTGTGGGTGGTTGTCTGTGTGTGTGGTTGTGTGTGTGTGGTTGTATGTGTGGTTGTGTGTGGGTGGTTGTCTGTGTGTGTGGTTGTGTGTGTGTGGTTGTATGTGTGGTTGTGTGTGTGTGGTTGTGTGTGTGTGTGTGGTTGTGTGTGTGTGGTTGGTTGCGTGTGTGTGGTTGGTTGCGTGTGTGTGGTTGGTTGCGTGTGTGTGGTTGGTTGCGTGTGTGTGGTTGGTTGCGTGTGTGTGGTTGGTTGCGTGTGTGTGGTTGGTTGCGTGTGTGTGGTTGGTTGCGTGTGTGTGGTTGGTTGCGTGTGTGTGGTTGGTTGCGTGTGTGTGGTTGGTTGCGTGTGTGTGGTTGTGCGTGTGTGTGGTTGTGCGTGTGGTTGTGTGTGTGGTTGTGTGTGCGTGTGGTTGTGTGTGTGGTTGTGTGTGTGGTTGTGTGCGTGTGTGGTTGTGTGCGTGTGTGGTTGTGTGCGTGTATGGTTGTGTGCGTGTGTGTGGTTGTGTGCGTGTGGTTGTGTGCGTGTGTGGTTGTGTGTGGCTGTGGTTGTGTGTGGTTGTGTGGTTGTGTGTGGTTGTGTGTGTGTGTGGTTGTGTGTGTGTGTGGTTGTGTGTGTGTGTGGTTGTGTGTGTGGTTGTGCGTGTGGTTGTGTGTGTGGTTGTGTGTGCGTGTGGTTGTGTGTGTGGTTGTGTGTGTGTGGTTGTGTGTGTGTGGTTGTGTGTGTGTGGTTGTGTGTGTGTGGTTGTGTGTGTGTGGTTGTGTGTGTGTGGTTGTGTGTGTGGTTGTGTGTGTGGTTGTGTGCGTGTGTGGTTGTGTGCATGTGTGGTTGTGTGCATGTGTGGTTGTGTGCGTGTGGTTGTGTGCATGTGGTTGTGTGCATGTGTGGTTGTGTGTGGCTGTGGTTGTGTGTGGTTGTGTGTGTGGTTGTGTGTGTGTGTGGTTGTGTGTGTGTGTGGTTGTGTGTGTGGTTGTGTGTGTGTTTAGTTGTGCGTGTGGTTGTGCGTGTGGTTGTGTGTGTGTGGTTGTGTGTGTGTGGTTGTGTGTGTGTGGTTGTGTGTGTGTGGTTGTGTGTGTGTGGTTGTGTGTGTGTGGTTGTGTGTGTGGTTGTGTGTGTGGTTGTGTGTGTGTGGTTGTGTGTGTGTGGTTGTGTGTGTGTGGTTGTGTGTGTGTGTGTGGTTGTGTGTGTGGTTGTATGTGTGTGTGTGGTTGTGTGTGTGGTTGTGTGTGGTTGTGTGTGTGGCTGTGGTTGTGTGTGGTTGTGTGTGTGTGTGTGTGGTTGTGTGTGGTTGTGTGTGTGTGTGTGTGGTTGTGTGTGTGTGTGGTTGTGTGTGTGGTTGTGTGTGTGGTTGTGTGTGTGTTTAGTTGTGCGTGTGGTTGTGTGTGGTTGTGTGTGTGGTTGTGTGTGGTTGTGTGTGTGGTTGTGTGTGTGTGGTTGTGTGTGTGTGTGTGGTTGTGTGTGTGTGGTTGTGTGTGTGTGTGTGGTTGTGTGTGTGTGGTTGGGTGTGTGTGTGTGGTTGTGTGTGTGTGGTTGTGTGCGTGTGGTTGTGTGCGTGTGGTTGTGTGCGTGTGGTTGTGTGTGTGCGGTTGTGTGCGTGCGGTTGTGTGCGTGCGGTTGTGTGTGTGTGTGGTTGTGTGCGTGTGGTTGTGTGTGTGGTTGTGTATGTGTGGTTGTGTGCGTGTGTGGTTGTGTGCGTGTGTGGTTGTGTGCGTAAGTGGTTGTGTGCGTAAGTGGTTGTGTGTGTGTGGTTGTGTGTGTGTGGTTGTGTGTGTGTGGTTGTGTGTGTGTGGTTGGTTGGGTGTGTGGTTGGTTGCGTGTGTGGTTGGTTGCGTGTGTGGTTGGTTGCGTGTGTGGTTGTGTGCGTGCGTGTGGTTGTGTGTGTGTGTGGCTGTGTGTGTGTGTGTGGTTGTGTGTGTGTGTGGTTGTGTGTGGGCTTGGTTGTGTGTGTGGTTGTGTGTGTGGTGGTTGTGTGTGGGTGGTTGTGTGGGTGGTTGTGTGGGTGGTTGTGTGGGTGGTTGTGTGTGTGTGGTTGTGTGTGTGTGTGTGGTTGTGTGTGTGTGTGTGTGTGTGGTTGTGTGTGTGTGTGTGTGTGGTTGTGTGTGTGTGTGGTTGTGTTTGTGTGTGCTTTAGTGTGTGTGTGTGGGTGGTTGTCTGTGTGTGTGGTGTGTGTGTGGTTGTGTGTGTTTGTGGTTGTGTGTGTGTGTGGTTGTGTGTGTGTGTGTGGTTGTGTGTGTGTGGGTGGTTGTGTGGGTGGTTGTGTGTGTGTGTGGTTGTGTGTGTGTGTGTGTGGTTGTGTGTGTGTGTGGTTGTGTGTGCGTGTGGTTGTGTGTGCGTGTGGTTGTGTGTGTGTGTGTGGTTGTGTGTGTGGTTGTGTGTGCGTGTGGTTGTGTGTGTGTGGTTGTGTGTGTGCGTTTGTGTGTGTTTGTTTGTCTGTGTGTGTGGTTGTGTGTGTGTGTGGTTGTGTGTGTGGTTGTGTGTGTGTGCTTGGTTGTGTGTGTGGGTGGTTGTGTGTGTGTGGTTGGTTGCGTGTGTGTGGTTGGTTGCGTGTGTGTGCGTGTGTGTGGTTGTGTGTGTGTGTGTGTGGTTGTGTGTGTGGTTGTCTGTGTGTGTGGTTGTGTGTGTGTGGTTGTGTGTGTGTGTGCTTGGTTGTGTGTGTGTGTGGTTGTGTGTGTGTGTGGTTGTCTGTGTGTGTGGTTGTGTGTGTGTGGCTGGTTGTCTGTGTGTGTGGTTGTGTGTGTGTGTGGTTGTGTGTGTGTGTGGTTGTGTGTGTGTGTGTGGTTGTGTGTGTGTGGTTTTGTGTGTGTGTGGCTGTGTGTGTGTGTGTAGTTGTGCGTGTGGTTGTGTGTGGTTGTGTGTGTGTGGTTGTGTGTGTGGTTGTGTGTGTGTGGTTGTGTGTGTGTGGTTGTGTGTGTGTGGTTGTGTGTGTAGTTGTGCATGTGGTTGTGTGTGTGTGGTTGTGTGCATGTGTGTGGTTGTGTGTGTGTGGTTGTGTGTGTGTGTGTGGTTGTGTGTGTGCTTGGTTGTGTGTGTGTGGGTGGTTGTGTGGGTGGTTATGTGTGTGTGTGGTTTTGTGTGTGTATGTAGTTGTGTGTGTGTGTAGTTGTGCGTGTGGTTGTGTGCGTGTGGTTGTGTGCGTGTGGTTGTGTGCATGTGGTTGTGTGTGTGTGGTTGTGTGTGTGTGGTTGTATGTGTGTGGTTGTATGTGTGTGGTTGTGTGTGTGTGGTTGTGTGTGTGTGTGCTTGGTTGTGTGTGTGTGGTTGTCTGTGTGTGTGGTTGTGTGTGTGTGTGTGTGGTTGTGTGTGTGTGTGGTTGTGTGTGATTGTGTGTGTGTGCTTGGTTGTGTGTGTGTGGGTGGTTGTGTGTGTGGTTGGTTGCGTGTGTGTGGTTGGTTGCGTGTGTGTGGTTGCGTGTGTGTGTGGTTGCGTGTGTGTGGTTGGTTGCGTGTGTGTGGTTGTGTGCGTGTGTGTGGTTGTGTGCGTGTGGTTGTGTGCGTGTGTGTGGTTGTGTGCGTGTGTGTGGTTGTGTGCGTGCGTGTGGTTGTGTGCGTGTGTGTGGTTGTGCTTGCGTGTGGGTGGCTGTGTGTGTGGTTGTATGTGTGTGGTTGTGCATGTGTGTGGTTGTGTGTGTGGTTGTGTGTGTGCGGTTGCGTGTGTGTGGTTGTGTGCGTGTGTGTGGTTGCGTGTGTGTGGTTGCGTGTGTGTGGTTGCGTGCATGTGGTTGGTTGCGTGTGTGTGGTTGTGTGCGGGTGTGTGGTTGTGTGCGTGGTGTGCGTGCGTGTGGTTGTGTGCGTGCGTGTGGTTGTGTGCGTGCGTGTGGTTGTGTGCGTGCGTGTGGTTGTGTGCGTGTGTGTGGTTGTGTGCGTGCGTGTGGTTGTGTGCGTGCGTGTGGGAGGTTGTGTATGTGGTTGTGTGTGTGTGGTTGTGTGTGTGAGTGGTTGTGTGTGTGTGGGTGGTTGTGTGTGTGGTTGTGTGTGGTGGTTGTGTGTGGGTGGTTGTGTGGGTGGTTGTGTGTTGTGTGCGTGCATGTGGTTGTGTGCGTGCGTGTGGTTGTGTGCGTGCGTGTGGTTGTGTGCGTGCGTGTGGTTGTGTGGGTGGTTGTGTATGTGGTTGTGTGTGTGTGGTTGTGTGTGTGAGTGGTTGTGTGTGTGTGGGTGGTTGTGTGTGTGGTTGTGCGTGGTGGTTGTGTGTGGGTGGTTGTGTGGGTGGTTGTGTGGGTGGTTGTGTGGGTGGTTGTGTGTGTGGTTGCGCGTGGGGTTGTGCGCGTGGGGTTGTGCGCGTGGGGTTGTGCGCGTGGGGTTGTGCGCGTGGGGTTGTGCGCGTGGGGTTGTGCGTGTGGGGTTGTGCGCGTGGGGTTGTGCGCGTGGGGTTGTGCGCGTGGGGTTGTGCGCGTGGGGTTGTGCGCGTGGGGTTGTGCGCGTGGTTGTGTGCGCGTGGTTGTGTGCGTGTGGTTGTGTGCGTGTGGTTGTGTGCGTGTGGTTGTGTGCGTGTGGTTGTGTGCGTAAGTGGTTGTGTGCGTAAGTGGTTGTGTGCGTAAGTGGTTGTGTGTGTGGTTGTGTGTGTGGTTGTGTGTGTGGTTGTGTGTGTGGTTGTGTGTGTGTGGTTGGTTGCGTATGTGTGGTTGTGTGCGTGCATGTGGTTGTGTGTGTGTGTGGTTGTGTGTGTGTGTGGTTGTGTGTGTGTGTGGTTGTGTGTGTGCGTGGTTGTGTGTGTGCGTGGTTGTGTGTGTGCGTGGTTGTGTGTGTGTGTGGTTGTGTGTGTGTGTGGTTGTGTGTGGGTGGTTGTGTGTGTGTGTGGTTGTGTGTGTGTGTGGTTGTGTGTGTGTGTGGTTGTGTGTGTGTGTGGTTGTGTGTGTGTGGTTGTGTGTGTGTGTGGTTGTGTGTGTGTGCTTTAGTGTGTGTGTGGGTGGTTGTGTGGGTGGTTGTGTGTGTGTGTGGTTGTGTGTGTGTGTGTGTGTGGTTGTGTGTGTGTGTGCTTTAGTGTGTGTGTGGGTGGTTGTGTGGGTGGTTGTGTGGGTGGTTGTCTGTGTGTGTGGTTGTGTGTGTGTGTGGTTGTATGTGTGGTTGTGTGTGTGTGGTTGTGTGTGTGGTTGTGTGTGTGTGGTTGTGTGTGTGTGTGTGGTTGTGTGTGTCTGTGTAGTTGTGCGTGTGGTTGTGTGCGTGTGGTTGTGTGCGTGTGTGTGGTTGTGTGTGTGGTTGTATGTGTGGTTGTGTGTGTGTGTGGTTGTGTGTGTGGTTGTGTGTGTGTGGTTGTGTGTGTGTATGTGGTTGTGTGTGTCTGTGTAGTTGTGCGTGTGGTTGTGTGCGTGTGTGTGGTTGTGTGTGTGTGGTTGTGTGTGTGTGGTTGTGTGTGTGTGGTTGTGTGTGTGTGGTTGTGTGTGTGTGGTTGTGTGTGTGTGGTTGTGTGTGTGGTTGTGTGCGTGTGTGTGGTTGTGTGTGTGGTTGTGTGTGTGGTTGTGTGTGTGTGTGTGGTTGTGTGTGTGTGGTTGTGTGTGTCTGTGTAGTTGTGAGTGTGGTTGTGTGCGTGTGGTTGTGTGCGTGTGTGTGGTTGTGTGTGTGGTTGTATGTGTGGTTGTGTGTGTGTGGTTGTGTGTGTGTGTGGTTGTGTGTGTGTGTGGTTGTGTGTGTCTGTGTAGTTGTGCGTGTAGTTGTGTGCGTGTGGTTGTGTGCGTGTGTGTGGTTGTGTGTGTGGTTGTGTGTGTGTGGTTGTGTGTGTGTGGTTGTGTGTGTGGTTGTGTGTGTGTGTTTGTCTGTGTGTGTGGTTGTGTGTGTGTGGTTGTGTGTGGTTGTGTGTGTGTGCTTGGTTGTGTGTGTGGGTGGTTGTGTGTGTGTGGTTGGTTGTGTGTGTGTGGTTGGTTGCGTGTGTGTGGTTGTGTGCGTGTGTGTGGTTGTGTATGTGTGGTTGTGTATGTGTGGTTGTGTGGGTGGTTGTCTGTGTGTGTGGTTGTGTGTGTGGTGTGTGTGGTTGTGTGTGTGTGCGTGTGGGTAGTTGTGTGGGTGGTTGTATGTGTGTGTGGTTGTGTGTGTGGCTGGTTGTCTGTGTGTGGTTGTCTGTGTGTGTGGTTGTGTATGTGTGGTTGTGTATGTGTGTGTAGTTGTGCATGTGGTTGTGTGTGGTTGTGTGTGTGTGGTTGTGTGTGTGTGGTTGTGTGTGTGTGGTTGTGTGTGTGTGTGGGTGTGTGTGTGTGTGTAGTTGTGCGTGTGGTTATGTGCGTGTGGTTGTGTGCATGTGGTTGTGTGCATGTGTGTGGTTGTGTGTGTGTGGTTGTGTGTGGTTGTGTGTGTGTGGTTGTGTGTGTGTGGTTGTGTGTGTGTGGTTGTGTGTGTGTGGTTGTGTGTGTGTGGTTGTGTGTGTGGTTGTGTGTGTGGTTGTGTGTGTGGTTGTGTGTGTGGTTGTGTGTGTGTGTGGTTGTGTGTGTGTGTGGTTGTGTGTGTGTGTGGTTGTGTGTGTGTGTGGTTGTGTGTGTGTGTGGTTGTGTGTGTGTGTGGTTGTGTGTGTGTGTGGTTGTGTGTGTGTGGGTGGTTGTGTGTGTGTGGGTGGTTGTGTGGGTGGTTGTGTGGGTGGTTGTGTGTGTGTGTGTGTGTGTAGTTGTGTGTGTGTGTGTAGTTGTGTGCGTGCGTGTGGTTGTGTGCGTGCGTGTGGTTGTGCGTGCGTTTGGGTGGTTGTGTGTGTGGTTGTGTGCGTGTGTGGTTGTGTGTGTGGTTGTGTGTGTGGTTGTGTGTGTGTGGTTGTGTGTGTGGTTGTGTGTGTGTGGTTGTGTGTGTGTGGTTGCGTGTGTGTGGTTGCGTGTGTGTGGTTGCGTGTGTGTGGTTGGTTGTGTGTGTGTGGTTGGTTGCGTGTGTGTGGTTGGTTGCGTGTGTGTGGTTGGTTGCGTGTGTGTGGTTGTGTGCGTGTGTGGTTGTGTGCGTATATGGTTGTGTGCGTGTGTGGTTGTGTGCGTGTGTGGTTGTGTGTGTGGTTGTGTGTGGTTGTGTGTGTGTGTGGTTGTGTATGTGTGTAGTTGTGTGTGTGTGTGGTTGTGTGTGTGGTTGTGTGTGTGTTTAGTTGTGCATGTGGTTGTGTGCGTGTGGTTGTGTGCGTGGTTGTGTGTGGTTGTGTGTGTGTGGTTGTGTGTGTGTGGTTGTGTGTGTGTGATTGTGTGTGTGTGATTGTGTGTGTGTGGTTGTGTGTGTGTGGTTGTGTGTGTGGTTGTGTGTGTGGTTGTGTGTGTGGTTGTGTGTGTGGTTGTGTGTGTGTGGTTGTGGGTGTGTGTATGGTTGTGTGCGTGTGGTTGTGTGCGTGTGGTTGTGTGCGTGTGGTTGTGTGTGGTTGTGTGTGTGTGTGGTTGTGTGTGGGTGCGTGTGGTTGTGTGCGTGTGGTTGTGTGCGTGTGGTTGTGTGCATAAGTGGTTGTGTGCGTAAGTGGTTGTGTGCGTAAGTGGTTGTGTGCGTAAGTGGTTGTGTGTGTGGTTGTGTGCGTAAGTGGTTGTGTGCGTAAGTGGTTGTGTGTGTGGTTGTGTGTGGTTGTGTGTGTGGTTGTGTGTGTGGTTGTGTGTGTGTGGTTGTGTGCATGTGGTTGTGTGTGTGGTTGGTTGCGTATGTGTGGTTGTGTGCGTGCATGTGGTTGTGTGTGTGTGTGGTTGTGTGTGTGCTTGGTTGTGTGTGTGATTGTGTGTGTGTGTGGTTGTGTGGGTGGTTGTGTGTGTGTGGTTGTGTGTGTGTGTGGTTGTGTGTGTGTGGTTGTGTGTGTGTGGTTGTGTGTGTGTGGTTGTGTGTGTGTGTGGTTGTGTGTGTGCTTTAGTGTGTGTGTGGGTGGTTGTGTGGGTGGTTGTGTGTGTGTGTGGTTGTGTGTGTGTGGTTGTGTGTGTGCTTTAGTGTGTGTGTGGGTGGTTGTTGGACAGGCCACACAGAGGGCTTGCTCCCTCCCCGCACGACAGGGCCCGAGCTCCGGCCCACCAGGCATACCCCCGTGACAAGCCCCTGTACTCCGTCACCCGACGGACCCTCTGCCCTCGGACCCCTACTCATCACGGGGTCCAGCCCCACCGGCTTCCCCGGCCGGGTCAAGCCGCCATCTTGGGCCCTGCACCACGCGGCCGCGTGGCCTCACCTCGACCCTAACCCCGGGCCTGGCCGGCCCCGACATCCCGGCACCACCATCCACCCAGGAGGTGAGCGGACCACTTGGCAGGTCAATGGGAGAACGAAGTGTCAAGAGCTCTTCCCCCGCCAGGTGCCGATCGCCTCCAGCTCCCCCAGGCGCTGGCTCCACCCCCTGCTGGGTGTCTGGACACCTTCATCCCGGACCCTCCGACCTCCAAGTGCGAGGGTCCGGACATCAAAGGGCACCAGCCCTATAACTGAGGCAGCTCCGGAGCAGGAAGGCAGTTGTATCCTGGAGTCGAGAGACACCGAGTGAACTCAACCCTGACGGTCTACTGGCGCTGCCGTAGCCCGCTCTTGTGAACCATCGTCCTGCCTGCTGGCGCTGCCGCGGCCTTCTGCAACCTTCATCTTCCTGGGACCTGCTGGCGCCGCCGCGGCCCGTTGTAACGACCATCCTCACCGGGACCTGCTGGCGCTGCCGCGGACCGTCATCTTCCTGGGACCTGCTGGCGCTGCCGCGGCCCGTTGTAACGACCATCCTCACCGGGACCTGCTGGCGCTGCCGCGGACCGTACATCTTCCGGGGACCTGCTGGCGCTGCCGCGGCCCGTTGTATCGACCATCCTTACCGGGACCTGCTGGCGCTGCCGCGGACCGTACCACCTAACCACCAAGCTCGAGGATTGTGAGCTCATCATCATCTCATCCGAACTACCTGATTGGTAAATAGACTGACCCGCTACCCCCTTCCCTACCTTACGAGACTCTAACCGAGGGGACCCCTGCGTCCAGACCTCCTTGTACCATTCTACCGTATCATAACTAAGTACCTATAAAGAACACTGAACCTTATCCGTGTGTGATATCTGTCTGTGGGGGGGAAGTTACTTGTCTGTACGATCGCTGGAGACGGCTCTCCCCGGAGACCTCTCCCCCTGACCCCGGCCGGCCCTCCCGGTCCGTCTACCTTTTCTAACATTGGTGGCCAGCGGCGCGATCCGAATCAACGCGTAATCGTACAGAAAGTAGCTCACCCCACGACATAAGCACGATGTCGACCAAAGATAGCAGCTCCACCGAGAAATTCCAAATGGAGAAATTAGAAGAATACAACCACCGCGAACTGAGACAATTTTGCATAGAACTTGGCATTGCTACCACCGGCCTGAGTACCAAGGATGATCTAAAGCGCGCTCTGGAGTCATGGACAGAAACAGGGGTCACAGGACCCTCCGACCAAAGCAGCGTCACACCAGACCAACACAGCAGCACACCAGAGGGGAACGCCACGGCTCCCGAGGAGCGGGGAACGGGCCTCCCGCAAGAGGAGATCCGAGAAAGAGACAGAGTCAGATTACACGAGTTGGAGATGGCACGACTCAAGATGGATGGGGAACTCAAGTTAGCTGAACAGAAACTCAACCTCGAGCATATGCGGCTTCGAGAGGAACGAGAAGAAAAGCAGAGACAGAGAGAGCTGGAAGAGAAAAAATAACGCTCGAGCACGAGCGCCGACTAGCGGAAATAGAACTGCGCAAACAGAATAAGGAACTGGGGGTGCCTGAGCGACCACACACCTCGGGGCCAAGTGAGAAAAAAGTTCACATCCCCAAGGATGTTGTCCGCGAATATGTCCGAGAAGACGACATACAACAGTGGTTTAAAGCCTATGAGATCGCAATGACCTCCCACCGGATCGACCGGAGTGATTGGGGAGCCGGACTTTGGGGGAGATTTATCAACGAGGGTCGCGATGCCCTGCTGCAGCTCCCCGATCACCAAATGTCGTCCTACGACCACATGAAGGCTGCCCTCCTCACCCGCTACGGCCTCACGCCCGAGATGTACCGCCAGAGGTTCAGAGATTGCACCAGGATCCCAGGTACAACTTGGGTAGAATATGTGAACTATTTCAGCCGTGCCTTCGAGGGTTGGATCAAGGGAAGTCAGGTCACCACTTACGAACAACTCTTCAACCTTATGGTATGGGAGCACCTGTCAAACAACTGTTTCGTCGAGCTCAGGCAGCACCTACTCGACAGTAAGCTGACCGACCCCCGGCAGCTCGCCGCCGAAGCTGACCGGTGGGAAAGCACCCGAGTGGGCCGGAGAGGGCCCCACGACCAGAACAGAGGCAACCAAGGCCAGCACCGTCCTCGGGGAGGAGGAGGGGGCCAGGGGCGAGGGAGAGACGCCTTACCAGCAACACCCGTGGCCAGCACCCCGCCTCCGGCCAGCCGGGGCAACCCCCCGTTGCGGCCTGGATACCGAGCCAACGTCACGTGCCACCGGTGCCAGCGACTAGGCCACTACGCCAATGACCCGAACTGCCCGCTAAATCAAACACCCAAGCCCCGCCAGGTAGCGGCCGTTGCCCTAGGGGAAGAGCAATCATCGGAGGGACCCGAAGAGTACGAGCCGGCCCAGCAAGGGTGGGAACCGGCCGCCATGGTCCTGGCATGCCTAGGGGGAAGAGACATGGTTCCGCGGGCTCCCCTACCCGCCAACACCCGAAAATACGGTCAGTGGGTGACCATTAATGGACAGAGAGCCGAGGCCTTGCGTGACACCGGCGCCAGCGTGACGGCCGTCCGCTGTCATCTGGTGAAGCCCGAGCAGATCCTGCCGAACATTCTCTGCCCCGTCCGCTCGGCAGATAACTCTGAGAGTATGTGTAAGATGGCCTGCGTCCCGTTTGAATGGGGAGGGGTCTCCGGCCTACTGAAGGTGACGGTCCGGGACGATGCCCCCGTGGACTGCCTCCTGGGGAATGACCTCGAGAGTTCCCCGTGGGCCACCGTCGAGAAAAGAGAGCACCTGGGGATGCTGGGCCTCCCGGACTGGGCCTGCATAACCACCCGATCCATGGCCGCCCGTGCCACCCCCCGATCAGAAGAAACCGAATGGCCAGCACCTCCGCCCCCGGTTGCCCCCGTCGAGGACAACGGCGAGTCCGACCTCCCGGACCCGACTATCGAAGCAGACGCGCAACACCAGGACCTTCCGGATCTGGCTCAGTGGCGTCAAGAGGGGGGGCCCACCCAAGAACAGTTCCGCCAGGAACAAAAGACCTGTCCCTCCCTCGAGGGACTCCGCCAACAAGCCGATACCCAAAACGCAGGGGACACCACCGGAACCCACTGGGTCTACTGGGACAACGACCTGCTCTACAGCGAGCAAAGAATCGCCGAGCTGGGGGCCGGTCGAGTTCTGGTGGTACCACTCCGCTTCCGAGACTTTCTGCTCAACCTGGCCCACGATGTCCCCCTGGCTGGACACCTGGGCCAGGACAAAACATACAGTCGCCTGGTGACCCACTTTTTCTGGCCAAAAATGAGGAATGACGTCCTGAACCACTGCCGATCTTGCCCCACGTGCCAAGCCAGCGGGAAGAGTGGTCGGAAGCTGAAGGCCCCTCTGCAACCCTTCCCTGTGGTCACCACCCCGTTCGAGAGGGTGGGGATAGACATTGTGGGGCCTCTGGACCCCCGCACGGCACAAGGACACAGGTTCATCTTGGTACTAGTGGACCATGCCACCCGCTACCCCGAGGCGGTGCCCCTACGGACAGTGACAGCTCCGGTGGTTGGCCGGGCCCTGATGGGGATCTTCTCCAGGGTAGGCTTCCCCCGAGAAGTCGTCAGCGACCGAGGTACGAATTTCATATCTAAATACATGAAGTCCCTCTGGCAACAATGCGGGGTCACCTACAGATTCACGACCCCCTATCACCCCCAAGGGAACGGACTAGTGGAGCGTTTTAACCGCACTCTCAAGGGGATGATTGGGGGATTGGAAGAGCCTCTCCGTCGCCAGTGGGATGTGCTGCTCCCGTGCCTCCTCTTCGCCTACCGAGAAGTCCCCCAGAAGTCCCTCGGCTTTAGCCCTTTCGAACTCTTGTACGGGCACCCTGTGCGAGGGCCCCTCAGCCTAGTCAAGGAAGGTTGGGAGATGGGCCCCTTAACGACCCCTCCCGACGTCTTCAAATACATCCTGGCCCTACGAAACCAGACCCGGCGCTTCAGGGAGATGGCCAAGGCGAACCTCGAGGCCAGTCAGGAGGACATGAAGAGGTGGTATGATCACAATGCCTCCTCCGTTGAATTCGAGCCTGGGCAGCAAGTATGGGTGATGTCCCCCACCGAACCATGTGCCCTGCAAGACAAGTGGACGGGGCCCTTCAAAGTGGTCGAGCGTAAAAGCCCCGTCACTTACCTCATCGACATGGGGTCCACCCGGAACCCCCTGCGGGTCCTCCACACCAACCGGCTCAAACCACACTTTGTGCGCTCCGAACTAAGCCTCTTGATGGCTACAGACAGTGGCACGGAAGAAGACTCCGAGCCCCTCCCGGATCTCCTGAAGACTCAGGAGAAGGACGGCTCCGTGGACGGGGTCCGGCTCTCTGACGCCCTCACTTCGGAGCAACGCCAGGACTGCCGGGACCTCCTGCTGCAGTTCGCTGCCCTGTTCTCCCTCACCCCCGGGGTCACCCCTTGGTGTTTGCACGACGTAGACACCGGGGACAGTCCCCCTGTCCGGCACCGGGCCTACCGCGTACCAGATCGGGTACGGGCCTGCATACAGGAGGAAGTGGCCAAGATGCTCACGATCGGGGTCATCGAGCCCTCGGACAGTCCCTGGGCCAGTCCGGTTGTATTAGTTCCCAAGGCCGCTGCCACCGGCACCGCCCCTGAACTGAGATTCTGCGTTGACTACCGGGGCTTGAACGCTGTCACCCGGACCGACGCTCATCCCATCCCCCGAGCAGACGAGCTGATCGACCGGCTTGGGGCCGCCCGCTACCTTAGTATCTTCGACCTAACGGCGGGCTACTGGCAGATCGGCCTCACACCCAGGGCTCAGGAACGGTCAGCCTTCTCCACCCCCGATGGCCACTATCAATTTAAGGTCATGCCCTTTGGCATGAAGAATGCCCCCACCACATTCCAACGTCTTGTGAACCAGGTCTTGGCAGGGCTCGAAGAATTCAGCGCTGCCTACCTGGACGATATCGCTGTATACAGCCGCCACTGGTCCGACCACCTCCGTCACCTCCAAGAGGTCCTCCAAGCCCTCCAGCGGGCCGGCCTCACCATTAAGGCCGGCAAGTGCCAAATTGGCCAAGGGTCTGTGACCTACCTTGGGCACCAAGTGGGAAGCGGGCTGGTGGCCCCACTACAACTTAAGATTGCTGCCATCCAGTCCTGGCAGCCCCCCGTCACCCAGACCGAGGTCCGAGCCTTCTTGGGGCTCACCGGCTACTACCGGCGGTTCGTGAAGGACTACGGCAGCATCGTGGGGCCCCTCACGGGACTCACATCCAAGAATCAACCGAAGCGGGTCCACTGGACTCCTGATTGTCAAGCGGCCTTCGAGGAGCTGAAGGCCGCCCTGTGCACCGCCCCGGTGCTCCAGGCCCCCGATTACAGTCGGGAATTTGTGGTGCAGACCGACGCCTCCGACCACGGCATCGGGGCCGTCCTCTCTCAGCTGAACCCCGAAGGTCATGACCAGCCGGTGGCCTTCATCAGTCGACGTCTCCTGGCCCGAGAACAGCGTTGGAGCACCATCGAGAGGGAGGCATTTGCAGTAGTGTGGGCCCTCAAAAAGCTCCGACCCTATCTCTTCGGTACCCACTTCCGGGTACAAACCGACCATCGACCCCTGCAATGGCTGATGCAGATGCGGGGGGAGAACCCAAAACTCTTGCGCTGGTCCATTTCCCTGCAGGGAATGGACTTCACTGTGGAGCACCGGCCAGGCCAAGACCACGCCAAAGCGGATGGCCTGTCCCGCTTTTTCCGCCTCGACGAAGAGAGTCCCCAAGGAGATGGGTGACTCTCCCCGCCTTCAGCTGGGGGGGACGCATGTTGGACAGGCCACACAGAGGGCTTGCTCCCTCCCCGCACGACAGGGCCCGAGCTCCGGCCCACCAGGCATACCCCCGTGACAAGCCCCTGTACTCCGTCACCCGACGGACCCTCTGCCCTCGGACCCCTACTCATCACGGGGTCCAGCCCCACCGGCTTCCCCGGCCGGGTCAAGCCGCCATCTTGGGCCCTGCACCACGCGGCCGCGTGGCCTCACCTCGACCCTAACCCCGGGCCTGGCCGGCCCCGACATCCCGGCACCACCATCCACCCAGGAGGTGAGCGGACCACTTGGCAGGTCAATGGGAGAACGAAGTGTCAAGAGCTCTTCCCCCGCCAGGTGCCGATCGCCTCCAGCTCCCCCAGGCGCTGGCTCCACCCCCTGCTGGGTGTCTGGACACCTTCATCCCGGACCCTCCGACCTCCAAGTGCGAGGGTCCGGACATCAAAGGGCACCAGCCCTATAACTGAGGCAGCTCCGGAGCAGGAAGGCAGTTGTATCCTGGAGTCGAGAGACACCGAGTGAACTCAACCCTGACGGTCTACTGGCGCTGCCGTAGCCCGCTCTTGTGAACCATCGTCCTGCCTGCTGGCGCTGCCGCGGCCTTCTGCAACCTTCATCTTCCTGGGACCTGCTGGCGCCGCCGCGGCCCGTTGTAACGACCATCCTCACCGGGACCTGCTGGCGCTGCCGCGGACCGTCATCTTCCTGGGACCTGCTGGCGCTGCCGCGGCCCGTTGTATCGACCATCCTTACCGGGACCTGCTGGCGCTGCCGCGGACCGTACATCTTCCGGGGACCTGCTGGCGCTGCCGCGGCCCGTTGTATCGACCATCCTTACCGGGACCTGCTGGCGCTGCCGCGGACCGTACCACCTAACCACCAAGCTCGAGGATTGTGAGCTCATCATCATCTCATCCGAACTACCTGATTGGTAAATAGACTGACCCGCTACCCCCTTCCCTACCTTACGAGACTCTAACCGAGGGGACCCCTGCGTCCAGACCTCCTTGTACCATTCTACCGTATCATAACTAAGTACCTATAAAGAACACTGAACCTTATCCGTGTGTGATATCTGTCTGTGGGGGGGAAGTTACTTGTCTGTACGATCGCTGGAGACGGCTCTCCCCGGAGACCTCTCCCCCTGACCCCGGCCGGCCCTCCCGGTCCGTCTACCTTTTCTAACAGTGGTTGTGTGGGTGGTTGTGTGGGTGGTTGTCTGTGTGTGTGGTTGTGTGTGTGTGTGTGGTTGTATGTGTGGTTGTGTGTGTGTGTGTGGTTGTGTGTGTGTGTGTGTGGTTGTGTGTGTCTGTGTAGTTGTGTGTGTGATTGTGTGCGTGTGGTTGTGTGCGTGTGTGTGGTTGTGTGTGGTTGTATGTGTGGTTGTGTGTGTGTGTGGTTGTGTGTGTGGTTGTGTGTGTGGTTGTGTGTGTGTGTGTGGTTGTGTGTGTCTGTGTAGTTGTGCGTGTGGTTGTGTGCGTGTGTGTGGTTGTGTGTGTGGTTGTATGTGTGTGGTTGTGTGTGTGTGGTTGTGTGTGTGTGGTTGTGTGTGTGTGGTTGTGTGTGTGTGGTTGTGTGTGTGTGGTTGTGTGTGTGGTTGTGTGTGTGTGGTTGTGTGTGTCTGTGTAGTTGTGAGTGTGGTTGTGTGCGTGTGGTTGTGTGCATGTGTGTGGTTGTGTGTGTGGTTGTATGTGTGGTTGTGTGTGTGGTTGTGTGTGTCTGTGTAGTTGTGCGTGTGGTTGTGTGCGTGTGGTTGTGTGCGTGTGTGTGGTTGTGTGTGTGGTTGTGTGTGTGGTTGTGTGTGTGTGGTTGTGTGTGTGTGGTTGTGTGTGTGTGGTTGTGGTTGTGTGTGTGTGTTTGTCTGTGTGTGTGGTTGTGTGTGTGTGTGTGGTTGTGTGTGTGGTTGTGTGTGGTTGTGTGTGTGCTTGGTTGTGTGTGTGTGTGTGGGTGGTTGTGTGTGTGTGGTTGGTTGTGTGTGTGTGGTGGGTTGCGTGTGTGTGGTTGTGTGCGTGTGTGTGGTTGTGTGTGTGTGTGGTTGTGTATGTGTGGTTGTGTATGTGTGGTTGTGTATGGGTGGTTGTGTGGGTGGTTGTCTGTGTGTGTGGTTGTGTGTGTGGTTGTGTGTGGTTGTGTGTGTGTGTGCGTGTGGGTAGTTGTGTGGGTGGTTGTCTGTGTGTGGTTGTGTGTATGTGGCTGGCTGTCTGTGTGTGTGGTTGTCTGTGTGTGTGGTTGTCTGTGTGTGTGGTTGTGTGTGTGTGTGGTTGTGTGTGTGTGGTTGTGTATGTGTGTAGTTGTGCATGTGGTTGTGTGTGGTTGTGTGCGTGTGTGTGGTTGTGTGTGTGTGGTTGTGTGTGTGTGTAGTTGTGCGTGTGGTTGTGTGCGTGTGGTTGTGTGCATGTGTGTGGTTGTGTGTGTGTGGTTGTGTGTGTGGTTGTGTGTGTGGTTGTGTGTGTGTGTGGTTGTGTGTGGTTGTGTGTGTGTGTGGTTGTGTGTGTGGTTGTGTGTGTGTGTGTGGTTGTGTGTGTGTGTGTGTGTTTGGTTGTGTGTGTGGGGGTGGTTGTGTGGGTGGTTGTGTGTGTGTGTGGTTGTGTGTGTGTGTGTAGTTGTGCGTGTGTGTGTGTAGTTGTGCGTGTGGTTGTGTGCGTGTGGTTGTGTGCGTGTGGTTGTGTGTGTGTGGTTGTGTGTGTGTGGTTGTGTGTGCGTGTGTGGTTGTGTGTGTGTGCTTGGTTGTGTGTGTGTGGTTGTCTGTGTGTGTGCTTGGTTGTGTGTGTGTGGGTGGTTGTGTGTGTGTGGTTGGTTGTGTGTGTGTGGTTGGTTGCGTGTGTGTGGTTGTGTGGTTGTGTGTGTGTGTGGTTGTGTGTGTGTGGTTGTGTGTGTGTGGTTGTGTGTGTGGTTGTGTGTGTGGTTGTGTGTGTGTGGTTGTGTGTGTGTGGTTGTGTGTGTGTGTGGTTGTGTGTGTGGGTGGTTGTGTGGGTGGTTGTCTGTGTGTGTGGTTGTGTGTGTGTGGGTGGTTGTGTGTGTGGGTGGTTGTGTGGGTGGTTGTGTGTGGTTGGTTGGTTGCATGTGGTTCTGTGTGGTTGCGTGTGGTTCTGTGTGTGTGGTTGTGTGTGTGTGTGTGTTTGTTTGTGTGTGTGTGGTTGTGTGTGTGTGGTTGTGTGTGTGGTTGGTTGCATGTGTGTGTGTGGTTGTGTGTGTGGTTGTGTGTGTGGTTGTGTGTGTGATTAGTTGCGTGTGGTTGTGTTTGTGTGTGTGGTTGTGTGTGTGTGGTTGTGTGTGTGGTGGTTGTGTGTGGGTGGTTGTGTGGGTGGTTGTGTGTGTAGTTGTGTATGTGTAGTTGTGTGATTGTGTGTGTGGTGGTTGTGTGTGTGTGTGGTGGTTGTGTGTGTGTGTGGTGGTTGTGTGTGGGTGGTTGTGTGTGGGTGGTTGTGTGTGGGTGGTTGTGTGTGGGTGGTTGTGTGGGTGGTTGTCTGTGTGTGTATTTGTGTGTGTGTGTGGTTGTGTGTGTGGGTGGTTGTGTGTGTGTGGTTGTGTGTGGTGGTGTGTGTGGGTGGTTGTCTGTGTGTGTATTTCTGTGTGTGTGTAGTTGTGTGTGTGTGTGGTTGGTTGTGTGTGTGTGTGTGATTGTGTGTGTGTGATTGTGTGGTTGTGTGTGTGTGGTTGTGTGTGTGTGTGTGTGGTTGTTTGTGTGGTTGTGTGCGTTTGTGGTTGTGTGTGTGTGGTTGTGTGTGTGGTTGTGTGTGGGTGTTGGAAGGCGTTCCCCGGAGAGGCTGCAGAATACTTTCCTGACCCCCAGAGGCCCACGTTTCCCAGAGTTAGGCCGAGCAAGAGCGGGGAGTCCCTTCCTGGAAGGGTCTCGTACCTAGGATTGCCCGCGCTGCACGCACTCTTTTCGGACAGAGGGACACCACACAGGAATTCTTTGCGAGACAATAGACTTTATCATTAGTTGTCCGGGATCTTTATGATCCGGAAGGCAGGTGTAGAATTAGTGCCACAAGCGGCAGCGATCTCGTGATGAGGGGTAGGGGGTAGCGGGACAGTCTTTGAATCAGTGTCTCTTCGGAGTATCTGGCGCACAGCTCTCAATCCTCGAGCTGAGGGGATGTTGCTTCTCTCTGCAATCTCTGCCGATTCTCTTGGAGAAGCGGGCCGCGAGTCACTCAGCAGGCACCGGAGGTTTGTGGTTTGGGGAGCCGCGACAGCGTCAGCAGGGCTCAGATGGTTCAGAGTTCAGGGAGCCGCGACAGCGTCAGCAGGGCTCAGATGGTTCAGAGTTCGGGAGCCGCGACAGCGTCAGCAGGGCTCAGATGGTTCAGAGGTCGGGGAGCCGCGACAGCGTCAGCAGGGCTCAGATGGTTCAGAGTTCGGGGAGCCGCGACAGCGTCAGCAGGGCTCAGATGGTTCAGGGTTCTTTGGTTCGGGGAGCGATCAAGCCGCGACCAGGTCAGCAGGCTCTCGTCAGTCCAGGTCTTCTCTGCCTCCCGTCCCTTCAGCACCCCTTGTTACACTCCCCCTCCTCTTTGAAGTCCGGAGTCCTCGCGGAGAGGGGTCTGGTGCCTGGAGGCGGTGTGTCGGGGTTTCCTGTCGCTCGGCCCTTTGATCTGTTCAGGTGGGTCCGGGAGGGACTCCAGACACCCAGCAGGCGAGGCGCCTGCTCACCGGGAGCCTGGTGATTGATCGAAACCTCCCTCGGGGAAGAGACCAGAGGTGTGACAGGATCGGAGCCTCTCGGTCTGGTTTGGGGGGTTTCGCTCTCCCTCGGCCGGGCATGCGTGTTGGTGATCTGGCCGGTTCTCGGGATGTTGGGCCACGGGAGCCGGAGTCTGTGACTTCGAGGTTCGGCATGGTTGCAGGGTAGCTTGCTGGTCGGGAGGGCCCACGCCATGAGGCCGGTCTCACAGTGGGGTTGTGTGCGTGTGTGGTTTTGTGTGTGTGTGGTTGTGTGTGTGTGTGTGTGGTTATGTGTGTGTGTGGTTGTGTGTGTGTGTGGTTATGTGTGTGTGTGGTTATGTGTGTGTGTGGTTATGTGTGTGTGTGGTTGTGTGTGTGGTTGTGTCTGTGTGGTTGTGTCTGTGTGGTTGTGTGTGTGTGTGTGGTTGTGTGTGTGTGTGGTTGTGTGTGTGTGTGGTTATGTGTGTGTGTGGTTATGTGTGTGTGTGGTTATGTGTGTGTGTGGTTGTGTGTGTGGGTGTGTGTGGTGTTGTGCGTGTGGTTGTGTGTGCGTGTGGTTGTGTGTGCGTGTGGTTGTGTGTGCGCGTGGTTGTGTGTGCGCGTGGTTGTGTGTGCGCGTGGTTGTGTGTGCGCGTGGTTGTGTGTGCGCGTGGTTGTGTGTGCGCGTGGTTGTGTGTGCGCGTGGTTGTGTGTGCGCGTGGTTGTGTGTGCGCGTGGTTGTGTGTGCGCGTGGTTGTGTGTGTGCGTGGTTGTGTGTGCGCGTGGTTGCGTGTGTGTGGTTGGTTGCGTGTGTGTGGTTGGTTGCATGTGTGTGGTTGGTTGCATGTGTGTGGTTGGTTGCGTGTGTGTGGTTGGTTGCGTGTGTGTGGTTGGTTGCGTGTGTGTGGTTGTGTGTGCGTGTGGTTGTGTGTGCGCGTGGTTGTGTGTGCGCGTGGTTGTGTGTGCGCGTGGTATGTGTGCTTGTGTGTGTGTGGTTGTGTGTGTTTGGTTGGTTGCGTGTGTGTGGTTGGTTGCGTGTGTGTGGTTGGTTGCGTGTGTGTAGTTGGTTGCTGTTTGAAGGCGACCTCAGGGGAGCCCGGAGGGGGCCCTGACTGTCCTGAGACCCACCCTCAAGGTATCCTAGCCGGGCACTGGCGGGAGATTCCGCAGGGGAGGAATCTCGTACCTAGGATCGTACACTTGGCACCACACGACAAAGAGACACCACACCGAGGGTTCTTAGGATTCAAGCTTTATCAAATCGAAGTGGTAGGATCTTTATGATCAGCAAGGCAGATATTTACAAGCAGAGCGTGGGCTCACAGAGTCTTGGTGGGGGTAGGAGGTAGCGGGACAGTCTTTGGGGGGATCGGATCAAATGCAGGAGCGTACCCGGCGCACAGCTCACAATCCTCGAGCTGGGGGATACGCTTGTCGTCGTGGGGTCCGGCGGGACCAAAGAGAGTCAGGGGGAGCCGCGAGTCACTCAGCAGGCTCAAGCACAAGTTCGGAGGTCTTATGATCTTCAGGGAGCCGCGAGTCACTCAGCAGGGCTCAAGCACAAGTTCGGAGGTCTTACGTTCTTCGGGGAGCCGCGAGTCACTCAGCAGGGCTCAAGCACAAGTTCGGAGGTCTTACGATCTTCAGGGAGCCGCGAGTCACTCAGCAGGGCTCAAGCACAGGTTCGGAGGTCTTACGTTCTTCGGGGAGCCGCGAGTCACTCAGCAGGGCTCAGATGTTCCAAGGCGAATCTGCCGGACAGTCCCAGAGCACCCCTTGTTATAGGTCGACCCCTCTTTGATGTCCGGAGTCTGTGCAGGCAGGGGTCTTGTCACCTGGGGGTCGCTTGTCGAGGTTTCCTGCTATTGTCTTTTGATCCTTTCAGGGCCGGGTCGGGAGGAGTCCCAGACACCCAGCAGGCGTGGAGCCAGCCCTCAGGGAGGCCGGAGGGCCGATCGAAACCCATCGTCCCAGGGGAGTTCAGAGGTGCGATAGAAACTGCTCCTCCCTCTCTCATCCCCTGGAAGCGTGATGTCCTCCAGCCGGAGTGGCGCCTCTAGGCCCGGGTTGTGCTGGGGCCGGGCGGCCATCTTGGTGCACGAAGTGGGCACGCGTGCCCGGGGTGGCCGAAAGGAGAGAGGCCATGGACGGGGAGGCCCGGGCTGCGTGTGTGTGTTCTGGTGGGAAGGATCGGCTGGGCCGTGTGCTTGGGGTCCCTGGTACCAGGTTAGGTAGTGCGAGGACAGGAAGAGCCATGCTACGAGGCCGGGTCTAACACGCGTCCCCCCAGCTGAAAGCCGGAGAGAACTACTCATCATCTTGGGGGGTTCTCTTCGCTGAGGCGGAAGAACCGGGAGAGGCCGTCCGCGTTGGCGTGGTCCGTACCAGGGCGATGTTCTACGGTGAAATCCATCCCCTGGAGGGAGATTGACCACCGCAGTAGCTTGGGGTTTTCTCCTCGCATCTGCATGAGCCATCGCAAGGGCCGATGGTCGGTTTGTACTTTGAAATGGGTGCCAAACAGGTAAGGGCGCAGCTTTTTGAGGGCCCAGACTACGGCAAATGCTTCGCGCTCAATGGTGCTCCACCTCTGTTCTCTGGGCAACAGCCGCCGGCTGAGGAAGGCGATGGGCTGGTCTAGGCCTTGGTCATTCACCTGGGACAGGACGGCTCCAATGCCATGCTCGGAGGCATCGGTCTGGACTACGAACTCCTTGGAGTAGTCGGGAGCCTGGAGGACGGGGGCCGTGCACATGGCCTTCTTTAGGGCATCGAACGCTTCCTGGCAGGCAGTCGTCCACTGCACCCTCTTGGGCTGTTTTTTTGATGTGAGTTCGGTGAGGGGGCCAACCAGGCTGCCATACCCCCGGATGAATCTTCGGTAGTAGCCAGTGAGGCCCAGGAAGGCTCGGACCTCCGTTTGGGTGGTGGGTGGTTCCCAGGCTAGGATGGCGTCGATCTTTGGCTGTAGAGGGGCGACCTGACCGCTCCCGACCTGGTGCCCCAGGTAGACTACTGATCCTTGCCCAATCTGGCACTTGCTGGCTTTTACTGTGAGGCCTGCCTGGCGCAGGGCGGTTAGCACTCTCCGGAGGTGCTGGAGGTGCTCACTCCATCCGGAACTGAAAACAGCGATGTCGTCTAGATAGGCCGCACTGAACTGTTCCATCCCGGCCAGGACCCTATTCACCAGTCGCTGGAAGGTGGCCGGGGCATTTTTCATTCCGAAGGGCATTACGCGGAAGCGATAATGCCCATCTGGGGTGGAGAAGGCGGACCGCTCCTTGGCTTCCTCTGTGAGCGCAATCTGCCAGTATCCGCAGGTGAGGTCGAATGTGCTGAGGAACCGGGCCGCCCCGAGTCGGTCAATGAGCTCGTCGGCTCGGGGGATGGGGTGGGCATCGGCCCGGGTGACGTCATTGAGCCCCCGGTAGTCCACGCAGAATCGGAGCTCGGGGGCGACACCGGGGGCCGCTGCCTTCGGAACTAGGACCACGGGACTGGCCCAGGGACTATCGGATGGCTCGATCACCCCCAGGGTCAACATCTTCGAGACTTCAGCTTGAATGCAGGACCGGACTCTGTCAGGGACTCGGTAGGCTCGGTGTCTTACTGGCGGGCTGTCCCCGGTGTCCACGTCATGGACACACCAGTCGGTGACTCGGGGGATCAGGGAGAAGAGGTCGGAGAATTGTCCTAGGAGCTGGCGACAGTCCGCTTGTTGCTGGTCAGTGAGGGATGGGGAGAGGTTCACTCCCTCTACAGAGCCATCCTTCTCCTTGACACACAGGAGGTCCGGGAGGGGATCGGACTCATCTTCGGCCCCGTCATCGGTGGCCAGCAGGAGGCTCAGTTCTGTCCGTACGAAGTGAGGCTTGAGGCGGTTCACGTGTAGGACCCGCAGGGGATCCCGGGGCGACTGGACGTCCACCAAGTACGTGACTGGACTCTTCCGCTCAATCACTTTGAAGGGCCCGGTCCACTTGTCCTGGAGGGCGCCAGGCTTCACGGGGGCCATGACCCATACCTGCTGGCCCGGCTGGAACTCGACCAGAGTGGCATTCTGGTCGTACCAGCGCTTCATCTCTTCTTGGCTGGCCTCCAGGTTGGCCTCGGCCAGCTTTCAGAACTTCCTGGTCTGGTTCCGGAGGGCCAGAACGTATTGGAACACATCTCGTGGGGGGGTCTGGGGTGCTGCCTCCCACCCTTCCTTAACCAAACTGAGGGGACCTCGGACGGGGTGCCCATATAGTAATTCAAACGGGCTGAACCCCAAGGACTTCTGTGGGACTTCCCGGTAAGCGAACAGGAGGCAGGGGAACCGGACGTCCCACTTACGCCGGAGGGGTTCTTCTAGGCCGTTGATCATCCCCTTCAGAGTCCGGTTAAACCTTTCTACTAGGCCATTCCCTTGGGGATGGTACGGGGTGGTGAACTTATAGGACACCCCACATTGTTGCCACAGGGACGTCATGTATTTCGAGATAAAATTAGTGCCGCGATCGCTCACGACCTCGCGGGGAAAACCACCCGGGAAAAGATCCCCATCAGGGCTCGGCCCACCACGGGAGCCGTGACGGTGCGTAGGGGGATCGCCTCAGGGTATCGGGTGGCGTGATCCACTAGGACCAGAATGAAACGGTGACCTTGGGAGGTGGGGGGATCCAGGGGCCCCACGATGTCGATTCCGACTCTTTCGAATGGGGTACTGACGACCGGGAAGGGTTGGAGGGAAGCCTTGCGCTTCCCCCCCACTCTTCCCACTAGCCTGGCACGTGGGACAGGACTTGCAGTGGGCTTCTACAGCTACTCTCATCCTAGGCCAGTAAAAGTGAGTCACGAGACGGCTGTAGGTTTTGTCTTGACCCAGGTGGCCGGCGAGGGGGACGTCGTGGGCCAAGCCCAGGAGGAAGTCTCGGAAGCGTAGGGGTACCACCAGCACCCGGCCGGATCCTAGCTCCACCGACTTCTGCTCACTGTACAAGAGGTTATTCTCCCAATAAACTCGGTGTGTTCCGGTCTGGTCGCCTGCGGTTTGGCCCTCGGCCTGGTGCCGTAGTCCGACCAGGGAAGGACAGGTGGCTTGCTCCCGGCAGAACTCCTCCCGGGTGGGCCCGCCCTCGTGGCGCCACGGGGCCAATTCGGCCAGATCGCTTAACTCGGGGACCGGGGTGGTGTCGGACGGTGAGGGTTCGTCGCTGGCGACTGACCCTCCCGATGGGGGGACGGGAGGACCCTCGGCGGGGACTGCTCTCACTCCCTCGGTCGGGGGGTCCTCGACTTCCCCCAGGGGGGTGAGTCGGGCGGACATAGATCGGGTGGTGGCGCACACCCACTCGGGGAGTCCCATCATCTCTAGGTGGGCCTTGCGCTCGACGTACTTCCAGGGAGAACTCTCCAGGTCGTTCCCTAAGAGGCAGTCGACCGGCTGGGAGGTTCTTACGGCAACCCTCAGTTTACCTATCACCCCTCCCCACTCAAACGGCACCAGGGCTACCTGACACATACTCTCTCTATTATCTGCGGAAATTACGGGGCAAAAGACGTTGGGTAGGATCTGCTCCTCGGGGACTAAGTGCCTGAGGACACCGGTGATGCTGGCCCCGGTGTCTCGCAGGGCTTCTATCTGGTGGCCATTGATTTTGACGAGCTGCCCGTACTTCTTCGTGTTGGAGGGCAGGAGGCTACCAGGGACCATCTCTCTGTCTCCCAGGGACACTAGGGCCATAGCTGCGGGTTCCCACTCCCCGGTGTCCTCAACCTCCTCCCCCAGGGCTACGTTGGCTATCTGTCTAACAGGGTTTGCAGCAGGGGGGACCTGGGGGGCCATGGGGCACTCCGGGTCATTGGCGTAGTGCCCGGGCCTTTGACAACGGAAACAAGTGATGGTTACCCGGTGCCCCCGTCTCCCGGGGGGTCCGGAGACTGGTGGGGGGGGCGCCGGGAAAGGTGGAGGTTGGGTCTTCGGGGGACTCGACTGGGACTCTCTCTGCCCTCCCTGGTTCCCTCCCCCTCTCTGGCGGGGTGGTCCCTGACTGGCTCGGGGTAATTCTCCTACACTGCTCCAGGGGACCCGGGTGTTGGTCCAGCGGTCTGCTTCCACAGCCAGCTTCCGGGGATCGGTGAGTTTGCTGTCGAGCAGATGCTGGCGTAGTTCCACAAAGCAGTTCGCCGCCAGGTGTTCCCACAACATGAGGTCGGTGAGTTCCTCGAGGGTGGTGACCTTGCTGCCCTTGATCCACCCATCGAAGGCCCGACTGAAAAAGTTTACATACTCCACCCAGGTGGTGCCCGGGATCTTCCTGCAGTCCCGGAATTGCTGACGGTACATCTCTGGGGTGAGGCCGTACCTAGTGAGGAGAGCCTCTTTCATGTGGCTGTAGGAGGTCTGCAGGGAGAGGGGTAGGTCGAGCAGGGTGTCCCTTCCTTCGCTCAGAAACCGTCCCCACAGCCCTGCCCCCCAGTCCTTCTGTGGGACCCGATGAGAGGTCATGGCGACCTCGTAGGCCCTGAACCATTGTTGAATGTCATCATTTTTATAATATTCTTTGACCACGTCCTTGGGGATGTGGACCTTCTGTTCCGCCGGGGAGGTCGCCTCTCGGTTCCCCGGGGGCCTCCCTTCCTCGTTTCTGGCTTTGAGCTCGATCTCCTTCAAGCTGCGTTCGTGCTCTAGTTGAAGCTTCCTTCCTTCGTGCTCCCGTTGGAGCTTCTTCTCCTCCAATTCGCCTTGTGCGCGCATTTGTTCTACTGCTAGCTTTTTTTCTGCTAATTTCAATTCGCCTTCGATTTTGAGTTTGGCTAACTCGAGTTTGTGATTGCGACTTCTCTCTCTCTCTGTCTGCGAGCTCTTCCGGGGAAAGGCCCCCGTCTGGCACGAAGCCTCGCACCTGATTGCTGCTGCTTTCGCCTTGGGTGGGTTCTGCTTCGTCGTGTCGCTCCCCCATGCCTTCTGGGCGGGAGGCCCCGTTATCCACCCAAGCTTTCAGTGCTTTCTGCAAATATTCTTTGGTGTTGAGACCGGTGGTAGCGATTTTAAGTTCTTTGCAGAATTGCTTCAGTTCTTTGTGCGTGTATTTTTCTAGTTGTTCCACCTGGAACACCCTGTTGGTGTTGGTTTCTGCGGGGCTCATGGCGCTTCCTTCTGCCATCTTTGTCGGTAGTGTGTCAGTCGTTCACGGTACGATCTCTAGGTTATGGGCCCGAATCCCGTCGCTTGCCACCAATGTTAGAAGGCGACCTCAGGGGAGCCCGGAGGGGGCCCTGACTGTCCTGAGACCCACCCTCAAGGTATCGTAGCCGGGCACTGGCGGGAGATTCCGCAGGGGAGGAATCTCGTACCTAGGATCGTACACTTGGCACCACACAACAAAGAGACTCCACACCGAGGGTTCTTAGGATTCAAGCTTTATCAAATCGAAGTGGTAGGATCTTTATGATCAGCAAGGCAGATATTTACAAGCAGAGCGTGGGCTCACAGAGTCTTGGCGGGGGTAGGAGGTAGCAGGACAGTCTTTGGGGGGATCGGATCAAATGCAGGAGCGTACCCGGCGCACAGCTCACAATCCTCGAGCTGGGGGATACGCTTGTCGTCGTGGGGTCCGGCGGGACCAAAGAGAGTCAGGGGGAGCCGCGAGTCACTCAGCAGGCTCAAGCACAAGTTCGGAGGTCTTATGATCTTCAGGGAGCCGCGAGTCACTCAGCAGGGCTCAAGCACAAGTTCGGAGGTCTTACGTTCTTCGGGGAGCCGCGAGTCACTCAGCAGGGCTCAAGCACAAGTTCGAAGGTCTTACGATCTTCAGGGAGCCGCGAGTCACTCAGCAGGGCTCAAGCACAAGTTCGGAGGTCTTACGATCTTCAGGGAGCCGCGAGTCACTCAGCAGGGCTCAGATGTTCCAAGGCGAATCTGCCGGACAGTCCCAGAGCACCCCTTGTTATAGGTCAACCCCTCTTTGATGTCCGGAGTCTGTGCAGGCTGGGGTCTTGTCACCTGGGGGTCGCTTGGCGAGGTTTCCTGCTATTGTCTTTTGATCCTTTCAGGGCCGGGTCGGGAGGAGTCCCAGACACCCAGCAGGCGTGGAGCCAGCCCTCAGGGAGGCCGGAGGGCCGATCGAAACCCATCGTCCCAGGGGAGTTCAGAGGTGCGATAGAAACTGCTCCTCCCTCTCTCATCCCCTGGAAGCGTGATGTCCTCCAGCCGGAGTGGCGCCTCTAGGCCCGGGTTGTGCTGGGGCCGGGCGGCCATCTTGGTGCACGAAGTGGGCACGCGTGCCCGGGGTGGCCGAAAGGAGAGAGGCCATGGACGGGGAGGCCCGGGCTGCGTGTGTGTGTTCTGGTGGGAAGGATCGGCTGGGCCGTGTGCTTGGGGTCCCTGGTACCAGGTTAGGTAGTGCGAGGACAGGAAGAGCCATGCTACGAGGCCGGGTCTAACAGTTGCGTGTGTGTGGTTGGTTGCGTGTGTGTGGTTGGTTGCGTGTGTGTGGTTGTGTGCGTGTGTGTGGTTGGTTGGGTGCGTGTGCGTGTGGTTGTGTGTGCATGTGCGTGTGGTTGTGTGTGCGTGTGGTTGTGTGTGTGTGTGTGTGTGTGTGGGTGTGTGTGGGTGTGTGTGGTTGTGTGTGTGTGTGTGTGTGTGTGTGTGGGTGTGTGTGTGGTTGTGTGTGTGGTTGTGTGTGTGTGGTTGTGTGTGTGTGGTTGTGTGTGTGTGGTTGTGGTTGTGTGTGTGTGTGGTTGTGTGTGGGGTTGTGTGTGGTTGTGTGTGTGGTTGTGTGTGTGGTTGTGTGTGTGGTTGTGTGTGTGGTTGTGTGTGTGGTTGTGTGTGTGGTTGTGTGTGTGGTTGTGTGTGTGGTTGTGTGTGTGTGGTTGTGTGTGTGTGGTTGTGTGTGTGTGGTTGTGTGTGTGGTTGCGTGTGTGTGGTTGCGTGTGTGGTTGTGTGCGTGTGTGGTTGTGTGCGTGTGTGGTTGTGTGCGTGTGTGGTTGTGTGCGTGTGTGGTTGTGTGCGTGTGTGGTTGTGCGTGTGTGGTTGTGCGTGTGTGGTTGTGTGCGTGTGGTTGTGTGCGTGTGGTTGTGTGCGTGTGGTTGTGTGCGTGTGGTTGTGTGCGTGTGGTTGTGTGCGTGTGGTTGTGTGCGTGTGGTTGGTTGCGTGTGTGTGGTTGGTTGCGTGTGTGTGGTTGGTTGCGTGTGTGTGGTTGGTTGCGTGTGTGTGGTTGGTTGCGTGTGTGTGGTTGGTTGCGTGTGTGTGGTTGGTTGCGTGTGTGTGGTTGGTTGCGTGTGTGGTTGTGTGTGTGTGTGGTTGTGTGTGGTTGTGTGTGTGTGTGGTTGTGTGTGTGCTTGGTTGCGTGTGTGTGTGGTTGTGTGTGTGTGGTTGTGTATGTGTGTGTGGTTGTGTATGTGTGTGTGGTTGTGTATGTGTGTGGTTGGTTGCGTGTGTGTGTGGTTGTGTATATGGTTGTGTGTGTGTGGTTGTGTGTGTGTGATTGGTTGTGTGTGTGTGGTTGTGGGTGTGTGTGGTGGTTGTGTGTGCGGTGGTTGTATGGGTGGTTGTGTGTGTGTGGTTGTGTGTGTGCTTGGTTGCGTGTGTGTGTGGTTGTGTGTGTGTGTGGTTGTGTGTGTGTGGTTGTGTATGTGTGTGTGGTTGTGTATGTGTGTGTGGTTGTGTATGTGTGTGGTTGTGTGTATGGTTGTGTGTGTGTGGTTGTGTGTGTGTGGTTGTGTGTGGGGTATGTGTGTGTGGTTGTGTGTGGTTGTGTGTGGTTGTGTGTGTGGTTGCGTGTGTGTGGTTGTGTGTGTGTGATTAGTTGCGTGTGTGTGTGGTTGTGTGTGTGTTTTTGTGTGTGTGTGGTTGTGTGTGTGGTTGTGTGTGGTGGTTGTGTGTGTGGTGGTTGTGTGTGTGGTGGTTGTGTGTGTGGTGGTTGTGTGTGTGTGTGTGGTTGTGTGTGTGTGTGGTTGTGTGTGTGTGTGGTTGTGTGTGTGTGTGGTTATGTGTGGGTGGTTGTGTGTGGGTGGTTGTGTGTGGGTGGTTGTGTGTGGGTGGTTGTGTGTGGGTGGTTGTGTGTGGGTGGTTGTGTGGGTGGTTGTGTGGGTGGTTGTGTGTGTGGTTGTGTGGGTGGTTGTGTGGGTGGTTGCGTGTGTGTGGTTGTGTGTGTGTGATTAGTTGCGTGTGTGTGTGGTTGTGTGTGTGTTTTTGTGTGTGTGTGGTTGTGTGTGTGGTTGTGTGTGGTGGTTGTGTGTGTGGTGGTTGTGTGTGTGGTGGTTGTGTGTGTGGTGGTTGTGTGTGTGTGTGTGGTTGTGTGTGTGTGTGGTTGTGTGTGTGTGTGGTTGTGTGTGTGTGTGGTTGTGTGTGGGTGGTTGTGTGTGGGTACGTGTGTGTGGGTGGTTGTGTGTGGGTGGTTGTGTGTGGGTGGTTGTGTGTGGGTGGTTGTGTGTGGGTGGTTGTGTGTGGGTGGTTGTGTGGGTGGTTGTGTGGGTGGTTGTGTGGGTGGTTGTGTGGGTGGTTGTGTGTGGGTGGTTGTGTGTGGGTGGTTGTGTGTGGGTGGTTGTGTGTGGGTGGTTGTGTGTGGGTGGTTGGGTGGGTGGTTGTCTGTGGGTAGTTGTCTGTGGGTAGTTGTCTGTGGGTAGTTGTCTGTGGGTAGTTGTCTGTGGGTAGTTGTCTGTGGGTAGTTGTCTGTGGGTAGTTGTCTGTGGGTAGTTGTCTGTGGGTAGTTGTCTGTGGGTAGTTGTCTGTGGGTAGTTGTCTGTGGGTAGTTGTCTGTGGGTAGTTGTCTGTGGGTAGTTGTCTGTGGGTAGTTGTCTGTGGGTAGTTGTCTGTGGGTAGTTGTCTGTGGGTAGTTGTGTGCGTGTGGGTGGTTGCGTGTGGGTGGTTGCGTGTGGGTGGTTGCGTGTGGGTGGTTGCGTGTGGGTGGTTGCGTGTGTGTGTGGTTGTGTGGTTGTGTGAGACCGGCCTCACGGCGTATGCCCTACCGATCATTCAGCCAACCTGCAACCACCCCCAAGACACGGCATCTCTGACTCCGGCCGCCCCAGCCACTCAGACCCAAGGGCCGGCCAGAGCCCCCGACAGACTCGACACCCTATCACGCATGTCCGACCGAGGGAGCGGGAACCCCCGAGCCAGACCCAGAGGCGCCAGCCCAGTCACACCTCGGGTCGCCTTCCCCCGGGAGGACTCGATCGGCCACCAGGCCCCTGGGGAGCAGGCGCCTCGCCTGCCGAGCGTCTGGGGTCCCTCCCAGACCCATCTGAAAAGACCAAAGAAACGAGCGGCAGGAAATCCCGCCGAACCCCCGTAGTCTCCCAAGGCCCCTCTCTGCGAGGACTCCGGACTTCAAAGGGCAGGGGGAGTATAATAAGGGGTGCCGGAGGAATGAATGGCAGAGAAGACCTGGAACCATCGAAGCCTGCTGACGCTGTCGCGGCTCCCGAACACCGAACCACCTGGGCCTGCTGAGTGACTCGCAGCCCCCAGCCATTGAACCATCTGAGCCCTGCTGACGAGGTCGCGGCTCCCGAACTCTGAACCACCTGGGCCTGCTGAGTGACTCGCGGCCCCCAGCCATTGAACCATCTGAGCCCTGCTGATAAGATCGCGGCTTCCGAACTCCGACTACCTGTGCCTGCTGAGTGACTCGCGGCTCTCCCCTCGAGGACAAATTGGCAAGAGATCGCCCAGAGAAACAACACCCTCCAGCTCGAGGATTGTGAGCTATCCGCAGGGTACTCCGCAGAGACACTACCACCAAAGACTGTCCCGCTACCCCCATTCCCCTACCACCGATTTGTAGACTCTTGTGCCGCTGATGTACCCCTTACGCTTTGGATCATAAAGATCCCTTGAAACCTTCGATAAAAGAACCTATCGTCCTACAAGGAATACGTGTGGTGTCACTCTGTTCGTAGTATAAACTCAGGGTGTGCGCGCCTGGTTCGGCCTACTTGGGAGAGGTGGGTCAAAGGGGTGGGCAAGACGTGCATCGAACCCCCCTCCGGCGAACGCCTTTCCAACATTTGGTGGCAGACGACGGGATCCGAGCCGACACCAGAAGAGAGCGTGCAGTGAACGACTGACGCACTACCAAACAGAGATGGAAGGAGAAACCTCCCTGGGTGCCGCAGGTACCGAAATGAGCTCGACGTTCCGAAAGGATCAATTGGACTATTATACGCATAGAGAATTAAAACAATTTTGCAAAGACCTTGGAATCGCTACCACCGGATTAAGCACAAAGGAAGACTTCCAAAAAGCATTGAAGACCTGGGTCGAGACGGGGGCGCCCCCGGTCCAAGCGGAAGGAGACTCCGCCCATGAACCCCAAAGCATCCCGGTGAGAAACAGCGGGCCAGAGGGGAACCTGTCCCCCGAGGAACTAGCAGACCGAGAGAGAGGCCGCAACCACGAACTTGAACTGGCCAAGCTGAAAATCGAGGGGGAACTAAAACTGGCCGAGAAAAAGCTAGCCGTCGAGCAGTTACGGCTACAAGGGGAACTCGAGGAAAAGAGACGCCAAAGAGAGCACGACGAAAAGAAACTCCAGCTGGAACATGAACGCAGCCTGAAAGAGATCGAGTTGAGGGCTAAAAGCGAAGAGTCACGACCTTCCGGGAATCTACCATCCGCTTCCACCGTGGAAGCCAAAGTCCACATCCCCAAGTATGTAGTAAAGGAGTATTACAAAAACGACGATATCCAGCAGTGGTTTAAGGCCTACGAAGTCGCCATGACCTCTCACCGAGTCCAGCAGAAGGATTGGGGAGCTGGGCTATGGGGCCGGTTCTTAAGCGAAGGAAGAGATACCCTGCTGGATCTGCCCTCCACGGTCATGAACTCCTACAGCCACATGAAAGAAGCCCTCGTGGGCCGGTATGGACTCACTCCCGAGATGTACCGGCAACGGTTCCGAGATTGCAAAAAGATACCGGGCACCACATGGGTAGAATAAGTAAACTTTTACAGCCGGGCCTTGGACGGGTGGATCAAGGGCAGCAAGGTCTCCACCTTCGAAGAGCTGTTTGATCTGATCGCCTGGGAACATTTAGCGGCCAATTGCTTTGTAGAACTGCGCCAACATCTCCTGGACAGTAAACTCACCGACCCTCGGAAGCTGGCCGCCGAGGCTGACCGTTGGGTGAACACCCAGGCCACCCGAGGCCCCGTGGGAGACTACGGTCGCCACAGTCAAGGACCCCCCCGCCAGAGGGGCGGAGGAAACCACGGCCGACCGAGAGACTTCCCAGGGGGGCCCCCGCACAGCCCTCCCAGCAGCCCAGCAGCCCACCAGCGGCAGGTCCAGCTCCTCCCCCAGCCAGCACCGGAGCCCCGGGGCGGCTAGGGCCACGAACCAGGATCACCTGCTTCCGCTGCCAAAAGCCTGGACACTACGCCAATGACCCCCAGTGTCCCCAGTATCAACGAACCGCAACGACCAACCCCCCGGCCCGGCAGATGGCCTCCGTGGCCCTAGGGGAAGAGAGCGAGGACTCCGAAGAGTGGGAACCAGCTGCCATGGCCCTGGTCTCCCTTGGTGATCGAGAGATGGTCCCCGGGACACCCTTGCCCGCCAACACGAAGAAGTACCGACAGCAGGTGACCATCAACGGCCACCGAGTCGAGGGCCTCCGCGATACCGGGGCAAGTGTCACCGCGGTTCACCGCAACCTAATCTCAGAAGACCAAATCCTACCCGATGCCCTCTGTCCGGTCATATCCTCCGACAATTCCGAGAGCCTCTGCCAGATGGCTCTGGTGCCCTTCGAGTGGGGAGGAGTCTCCGGAGTATTGAAGGTAGCCGTCCGAACGTCACAGCCCGTAGACTGCCTCCTGGGCAACGACCTTGAGAGTTCCCCGTGGGGGCAAGTGGAACGAAGAGCCCATCTCGAGATGATGGGCCTACCCGAATGGGTCTGCGCCACCACACGCTCCATGACCGCGCGATTGCCCCTCTCCGAGGGCGGTGAGGCCCTCCTACCGAACACTGACCCCGAGAACCGGGGCACCCTGCCAGAAACGGACAACCCTCCCTCGGAAGGAGAAGAAGACACTAACCCGGGAGAAGGGCCGGAACCTTCCGCCCCTGAGGCGCTGACGGAGCTCGGAGAACTGCCCGAGATGGCCCAGGGGCGCTGTGAGGGAGGTCCCTCCCGTGAAGAGTTCTGCCAGGAACAGGCCACCTGCCCTTCCCTCGTGGGACTCCGACAACAAGCAGAAGCACAGACCGCCGGTGACCGGACCGGAATCCACTGGGTCTATTGGGACAATGGCCTCCTATACAGTGAACAAAAGTCAGCCGAGCTAGGCGCAGCCCGAGTACTGGTAGTACCCCTGCGCTTCCGAAGCCTCCTCCTGGGCCTGGCCCACGATGTACCCTTGGCAGGACACTTAGGCCAAGACAAGACATATCAGCGATTAGTTACCCACTTCTATTGGCCCAAGATGCGAGCAAATGTAGAAGCCCACTGTAAATCCTGCCTCACGTGCCAGGGCAGTGGGAAAAGTGGCGGAAAGCGCAAGGCTCCATTACAACCCTTTCCCGTTGTGAGTACCCAGTTTGAGCGGGTCGGCATCGACATCGTGGGACCCCTGGATCCGAAGACCGCCCAGGGCCACAGATTCATCCTCGTCTTGGTGGACCATGCCACCCGCTACCCCGAGGCCATTCCCCTCCGCACCGTGACGGCTCCCGTGGTGGGCCGGGCTCTCATGGGGATCTTCTCCCGTGTCGGATTCCCTCGCGAGGTTGTGAGTGATCGCGGCACTAACTTCATATCCCGCTACATGAAGTCCCTGTGGCAGCAGTGCGGAGTAACATATCAGTTCACGACCCCCTACCACCCCCAGGGCAACGGCCTGGTGGAACGCTTCAACCGAACCCTGAAAGGGATGATCCTGGGCCTCGAGGAGCCCCTACGCCGAAGATGGGACGTCCTCCTCCCTTGCCTCCTGTTCGCGTACCGGGAAGTTCCCCAAAAGTCTCTGGGGTTCAGCCCATTCGAACTACTATACGGACACCCCGTCCGGGGGCCCCTGAGCCTGGTCAAGGAGGGCTGGGAGACAAGCCCCCGGGGGACCCCTCCTGATGTGTTCCGCTACATCCTGGCGCTCCGCAACCAGACCCGGAAGTTCCGAGAACTGGCAGAAGCTAACCTTGAGGCCAGCCAAGAAGAAATGAAGCGCTGGTATGACCAGAACGCAACTCTGGTCGAGTTCCAGCCGGGCCAGCAGGTTTGGGTCATGGCCCCGGTGAAACCCTGCGCCCTACAGGACAAATGGACTGGCCCCTTCAAGGTGATCGAGCGAAAGAGTCAGGTCACGTACCTGATCGATGTACAGTCCCCACGGAACCCCCTCCGGGTTCTCCACGTGAACCGTCTCAAGACCCACTTTGTGAGAACGGAGTTGAGTTTGCTACTGGCCACCGATGATGGGGCGGAAGAAGACACGGAACCCCTGCCCGACCCCCTGTGCGCTAAAGAACTGGATGGTTCCGTGGAGGGAGTGAAACTGTCGACCACCCTCACTCCCCAACAGTCCGACGACTGTCGCCAGCTGCTCAGACAATTCGCAGACCTCTTCTCCCTCATCCCAAGAGTCACCGACTGGTGTGTCCACGACGTGGACACCGGTGACAGCCCACCTGTGAGACACCGAGCCTACCGGGTGCCTGACCGGGTCCGCACCTGCATCAAGACCGAAGTACAGAAGATGTTAACCCTTGGAGTGATCGAACCCTCCGATAGCCCCTGGGCCAGCCCGGTAGTCCTGGTCCCGAAAGCGGCCGCCCCTGGGGTCACCCCCGAACTAAGATTCTGTGTGGACTACCGGGGGCTCAATGCGGTCACCCCGAGCGGACGCTCATCCTATCCCCCGCGCCGACGAGCTCATCGACCGCCTTGGGGCTGCTCGTTTCCTCAGCACCTTCGACCTGACCTGCGGTTACAGGCAGAACGCTCCGCCTTCTCCACACCCGATGGACACTACCGCTTCAGGGTCATGCCGTTCGGGATGAAAAATGCCCCGGCCACTTTCCAGCGGTTGGTAAACAAGGTCCTGGCCGGGCTCGAGGAGTTCAGCGCAGCGTACCTTGACGACATAGCCGTATTCAGCTCTCAATGGCACGAGCATCTCCAGCACCTCCGGCAAGTACTGCTGGCCCTGCGCCAAGCCGGCCTAACAGTGAAGGCTAGCAAATGCCAGGTCGGGCAAGGCTCCGTGGTCTACCTGGGGCATCAGGTGGGCAGCGGGCAGGTCGCCCCCCTCCAACCAAAGATCGACGCCATCAAGTCCTGGGAGCCCCCCACCACTCAGACGGAAGTCCGGGCCTTCCTGGGCCTCACAGGATACTACCGGAGGTTCATTAAAAACTATGGTAGCCTCGCAGGGCCTCTCACGGAGTTGACCTCCAAAAAACTCCCGAAGAAGGTGCAGTGGACCACCCCGTGCCAACAGGCGTTCGACGCCTTGAAAACCGCCATGTGCACCGCACCAGTACTCAAGGCCCCCGACTACTCCCAAGAGTTTGTGGTCCAGACCGACGCATCTGAACACGGCATCGGAGCCGTCCTCTCGCAGTTCAACGACAAAGGCATAGATCAGCCCATAGCCTTCATCAGCCGAAGGCTGCTGCCTCGCGAACAGCGTTGGAGTACCATAGAACGAGAGACCTTCGCCGTAGTCTGGGCCCTCAAGAAACTACGGCCCTACTTGTTCGGAACCCACTTCCGAGTGCAGACGGGCCACCGGCCCTTGCGGTGGCTGATGCAGATGAGGGGAGAGAACCCCAAGCTATTACGATGGTCCATCTCCCTCCAAGGGATGGACTTCACTGTCGAGCATCGCCCCGGAACGGATCATGCCAACGCCGACGGCCTGTCCCGGTTCTTCCGCTTCGGCGAGGAGAACCCCCCAGTGGATGGGTAGTTCTCCACGCCTTTCAGCTGGGGGGGGACGCGTGTGAGACCGGCCTCACGGCCTATGCCCTCCCGATCATTCAGCCAACCTGCAACCACCCCCAAGACACGGCATCTCCGACTCCGGCCGCCCCAGCCACACAGACCCAAGGGCCGGCCAGAGCCCCCGACAGACTCGACACCCTATCACGCATGTCCGACCGAGGGAGCGGGAACCCCCGAGCCAGACCCATAGGCGCCAGCCCAGTCACACCTCGGGTCGCCTTCCCCCGGGAGGACTCGATCGGCCACCAGGCCCCTGGGGAGCAGGCGCCTCGCCTGCCGAGCGTCTGGGGTCCCTCCCAGACCCACCTGAAAAGACCAAAGAAACGAGCGGCAGGAAATCCCGCCGAACCCCCGCAGTCTCCCAAGGCCCCTCTCTGCGAGGACTCCGGACTTCAAAGGGCAGGGGGAGTATAATAAGGGGTGCCGGAGGAATGAATGGCAGAGAAGACCTGGAATCATCGAAGCCTGCTGACGCTGTCGCGGCTCCCGAACACCGAACCACCTAGGCCTGCTGAGTGACTCGCGGCCCCCAGCCATTGAACCATCTGAGCCCTGCTGACGAGGTCGCGGCTCCCGAACTCTGAACCACCTGGGCCTGCTGAGTGACTCGCGGCCCCCAGCCATTGAACCATCTGAGCCCTGCTGATAAGATCGCGGCTTCCGAACTCCGACTACCTGTGCCTGCTGAGTGACTCGCGGCTCTCCCCTCGAGGACAAATTGGCAAGAGATCGCCCAGAGAAACAACACCCTCCAGCTCGAGGATTGTGAGCTATCCGCAGGGTACTCCGCAGAGACACTACCACCAAAGACTGTCCCGCTACCCCCATTCCCCTACCACCGATTTGTAGACTCTTGTGCCGCTGATGTACCTCTTACGCTTTGGATCATAAAGATCCCTTGAAACCTTCGATAAAAGAACCTATCGTCCTACAAGGAATATGTGTGGTGTCACTCTGTTCGTAGTGTAAGCTCAGGGTGTGCGCGCCTGGTTCGGCCTACTTGGGAGAGGTGGGTCAAAGGGGTGGGCAAGACGTGCATCGAACCCCCCTCCGGCGAACGCCTTTCCAACAGGTTGTGTGTGTGTGGTTGTGTGTGTGTGGTTGGGTGTGTGTGTGGTTGGGTGTGTGTGTGGTTGGGTGTGTGTGGTTGGGTGTGTGTGGTTGGGTGTGTGTGGTTGGGTGTGAGTGGTTGGGTGTGAGTGGTTGGGTGGGTGTGTGTTGGACAGGCCTCACAGACGGCTCGCTCCCTCCCCGCTCGACAAGGCCCGAACTCCGGCCCCCCTGGCATATCCCCGCGACAAGCACCTGCACTCCGTCTCCCGACGGACCCTCTGCCCTCGGACCCCTACTCATCACGGGGTCCAGCCCCACCGGCTTTCCCGGCCGGGTCAAGCCGCCATCTTGGGCCCTGCACCACGCGGCCGCATGGCCTCCCCTCGACCCTAACCCCGGGCCTGGCCGGCCCCGACATCCCGGCACCACTATCCGCCCAGGAGGTGAGCGGACCACTTGGCAGATCAATGGGAGACCGAAGTGTCAAGGGCTCTCCCCCGCCAGGTGCCGATCGCCCCCAGCTCCCCCAGGCACTGGCTCCACCCCCTGCTGGGTGTCTGGACACCTTCATCCCGGACCCTCCGACCTCCAAGTGCGAGGGTCCGGACATCAAAGGGCACCAGCCCTATAACTGAGGCAGCTCCGGAGCAGGAAGGCAGTTGTATCCTGGAGTCGAGAGACACCGAGTGAACTCAACCCTGACGGTCTACTGGCGCTGCCGTAGCCCGCTCTTGTGAACCATCGTCCTGCCTGCTGGCGCTGCCGCGGCCTTCTGCAACAAGTCACCTTCCTGGGACCTGCTGGCGCTGCCGCGGCCCGTTGTAACGACCATCCTCACCGGGACCTGCTGGCGCTGCCGCGGCCCTTCTGCAACATTCATCTTCCTGGGACCTGCTGGCGCTGCCGCGGCCCGTTGTATCGACCATCCTCACCGGGACCTGCTGGCGCTGCCGCGGCCTTCTGCAACATTCATCTTCCTGGGACCTGCTGGCGCTGCCGCGGCCCGTTGTATCGACCATCCACACCGGGACCTGCTGGCGCTGCCGCGGCCCAGACCACCTAACCACCAAGCTCGAGGATTGTGAGCTCATCATCACCTCAACCGAATCACCTGATCGGTAAATAGACTGTCCCGCTACCCCCTTCCCTACCTTGCGAGACTCTAATCGAGGGGACCCCTGAGTCCAGACCTCCTTGTACTATTTCACCGTACCTTAAATAAGTGCCTATAAAGATCACTGAACCTTATCCGTGTGTGATATTCGTCTGTGGGGGGGAAGTTACTTGTCTGTACGATCGCTGGAGACGGCTCTCCCCGGAGACCTCTCCTCCTGACCCCGGCCGACCCTCCCGGTCCGTCTACCTTTTCTAACATTGGTGGCCAGCGGCGCGATCCGAATCAACGCGTAATCGTACAGAGAGTAGCTCGCCCCACGACAAAGCACGATGTCGACCAAAGATAGCAGCTCCACCGAGAAGTTCCAAATGGAGAAATTAGAAGAATACAACCACCGCGAACTGAGACAATTTTGCATAGAACTTGGCATTGCTACCACCGGCCTGAGTACCAAGGATGATCTGAAGCGCGCTCTTGAGTCGTGGACAGAAACTGGGGTCGCAAGGCCCTCCGACCAAAGCAGCGTCACACCAGACCAAAACAGCATTGCACCAGAGGGGAACGCCACGACTCCCGAGGAGCGGGGAACGGGCCTCTCACAGGAGGAGATACGAGAAAGAGACAGAGTCCGACTACACGAATTAGAGATGGCACGACTCAAGATGGATGGGGAACTCAAGTTAGCTGAACAGAAACTCAACCTCGAGCATATGCGGCTTCGAGAGGAACGAGAAGAAAAGCAGAGACAGAGAGAGCTGGAAGAGAAAAAAATAACGCTCGAGCACGAGCGCCAACTGGTGGAAATAGAACTGCGCAAACAGAATAAGGAACTGGGGGTGCCTGAGCGACCACACACCCCGGGACCAATCGAGAAAAAAGTTCACATCCCCAAGGATGTGGTCCGCGAGTATGTCCGAGAAGACGACATACAACAGTGGTTCAAAGCCTATGAGATCGCAATGACCTCCCACCGGATCGACCGGAGTGATTGGGGAGCCGGACTTTGGGGGAGATTTATCAACGAGGGTCGCGATGCCCTGCTGCAGCTCCCCGATCACCAAATGTCGTCCTACGACCACATGAAGGCTGCCCTCCTCACCCGCTACGGCCTCACGCCCGAGATGTACCGCCAGAGGTTCAGAGATTGCACCCGGATCCCAGGTACCACTTGGGTGGAGTACGTGAACTATTTCAGCCGGGCCTTCGAGGGTTGGATCAAGGGGAGTCAGGTCACCACCTACGAACAACTCTTCAACCTTATGGTATGGGAGCACCTGTCAAACAACTGTTTCGTCGAGCTCAGGCAGCACCTACTCGACAGTAAGCTGACTGACCCCCGGCAGCTCGCCGCCGAAGCTGACCGGTGGGAAAGCACCCGGGTGGGCCGGAAAGGGCCACACGACCAGAACAGAAGCAACCAAGGCCAGCACCGTCCTCGGGGAGGAGGAGGGGGCCAGGGGCGAGGGAGAGACGCCTTACCAGCAACACCCGTGGCCAGCACCCCGCCTCCGGCCGGCCGGGGCAACCCCCCGTTACGGCCTGGGTACCGAGCCAACGTCACGTGCCACCGGTGCCAGCGAGTAGGCCACTACGCCAACGATCCGAACTGCCCGCTGAACCAAACACCCAAGCCCCGCCAGGTAGCTGCCGCTGCCCTGGGGGAAGAACAGTCGTCGGAGGGACCCGAGGAGTATGAGCCGGACCAGCAAGGGTGGGAACCGGCCGCCATGGTCCTGGCATGCTTAGGGGGAAGAGACATGGTTCCGCGGGCTCCCCTACCCGCCAACACCAGAAAATACGGTCAGTGGGTGACCATTAATGGACAGAGAGCCGAGGCCTTGCGTGACACCGGCGCCAGCGTGACGGCCGTCCGCTGTCACCTGGTGAAGCCCGAGCAGATCCTGCCGAACATTCTCTGCCCCGTCCGCTCGGCGGATAACTCTGAGAGCATGTGCAAGATGGCCTGCGTCCCGTTTGAATGGGGAGGGGTCTCCGGCCTACTGAAGGTGACGGTCCGGGACGATGCCCCCGTGGACTGCCTCCTGGGGAACGACCTCGAGAGTTCCCCGTGGGCCACCGTCGAGAGAAGAGAGCACTTGGGGATGCTGGGCCTTCCGGACTGGGCCTGCATAACCACCCGATCCATGGCCGGCCGTGCCGCCCCCCGTTCAGAAGAAACCGAATGGCCAGCACCTCCGCCCCCGGTTGCCCCCGTAGAGGACAACGGCGAGCCCGACCTCCCGGACCAGACTACCGAAGAAGGCGCGCAACCCCAGGACCTTCCGGATCTGGCTCAGTGGCGGCAAGAGGGGGGGCCCACCCAAGAACAGTTCCGCCAGGAGCAAAAGACCTGTCCCTCCCTCGAGGGACTCCGCCAACAAGCCAGCACCCAAAACGCCGGGGACACCACCGGAACCCACTGGGTCTACTGGGATAACGACCTGCTCTACAGCGAGCAAAGAATCGCCGAGCTGGGGGCCGGTCGAGTTCTGGTGGTACCGCTCTGCTTCCGAGACTTTCTGCTCAACCTAGCCCACGATGTCCCCCTGGCTGGACACCTGGGCCAGGATAAAACGTACAGTCGACTGGTGACCCACTTTTTCTGGCCGAAAATGAGGAACGACGTCCTGAACCACTGCCGATCGTGCCCCACATGCCAAGCCAGCGGGAAGAGTGGCCGGAAGCTGAAGGCCCCTCTACAACCCTTCCCGGTGGTCACCACCCCGTTCGAGAGGGTGGGGATAGACATTGTGGGACCTCTGGACCCCCGTACGGCACAAGGACACAGGTTCATCTTGGTACTAGTGGACCATGCCACCCGCTACCCCGAGGCGGTGCCCCTACGGACAGTGACCGCTCCAGTGGTTGGCCGGGCCCTGATGGGGATCTTCTCCCGGGTAGGCTTCCCCCGAGAAGTCGTCAGCGACCGAGGCACGAATTTCATATCAAAGTACATGAAGTCCCTCTGGCAACAATGCGGGGTCACCTACAGATTCACGACCCCCTATCACCCTCAAGGGAACGGACTAGTGGAGCGTTTTAACCGCACTCTCAAAGGGATGATTGGGGGATTGGAAGAACCTCTCCGTCGCCAGTGGGATGTACTGCTCCCGTGCCTCCTCTTCGCCTACCGGGAAGTTCCCCAGAAGTCCCTCGGTTTTAGCCCCTTTGAACTCCTATACGGACACCCTGTGCGAGGGCCCCTCAGCCTAGTCAAGGAAGGTTGGGAGATGGCCCCCCTAACGACCCCTCCAGACGTCTTCAGATACATCCTGGCCTTACGAAACCAGACCCGGCGCTTCAGGGAGATGGCCAAAGCGAACCTCGAGGCCAGCCAGGAGGACATGAAGAGGTGGTATGATCACAATGCCTCCTCCGTGGAATTCGAGCCTGGGCAGCAAGTATGGGTGATGTCCCCCACCGAACCGTGTGCCCTGCAAGATAAGTGGACGGGGCCCTTCAAAGTGGTCGAGCGCAAAAGCCCCGTCACTTACCTCATCGACATGGGGTCCTCCCGGAACCCCCTTCGGGTCCTCCACACCAACCGGCTCAAACCGCACTTTGTGCGCTCCGAACTAAGCCTCTTGATGGCTACAGACAGTGGCACGGAAGAAGACTCCGAGCCCCTCCCGGATCTCCTGAAGACTCAGGAGAAGGACGGCTCCGTGGACGGGGTCCGGCTCTCTGACGCCCTCACTTCGGAGCAACGCCAGGACTGCCGGAACCTCCTGCTGCAGTTCGCTGCCTTGTTCTCCCTCACCCCCGGGGTCACCCCCTGGTGTTTGCACGACGTAGACACCGGGGACAGTCCCCCTGTCCGGCACCGGGCCTACCGCGTACCAGATCGGGTACGGGCCTGCATACAGGAGGAAGTGGCCAAGATGCTCACGATCGGGGTCATCGAGCCCTCGGACAGTCCCTGGGCCAGTCCGGTCGTATTAGTTCCCAAGGCCGCTACCCCCGGCGCCGCTCCTGAACTGAGATTCTGCGTCGACTACCGGGGCTTGAACGCTGTCACCCGGACCGACGCTCATCCCATCCCCCGAGCAGACGAGCTGATCGACCGGCTGGGGGCCGCCCGCTACCTCAGTATCTTCGACCTAACGGCGGGCTACTGGCAGATCGGCCTCACCCCCAGGGCTCAGGAACGGTCGGCCTTCTCTACCCCCGATGGCCACTATCAGTTTAAGGTCATGCCCTTTGGCATGAAAAATGCCCCCGCCACGTTCCAACGCCTTGTGAACCAGGTCTTGGCGGGACTTGAAGAATTCAGCGCTGCCTACCTGGACGATATCGCTGTATACAGCCGCCACTGGTCCGACCACCTCCGTCACCTCCAAGAGGTCCTACAAGCCCTCCAGCGGGCCGGCCTCACCATTAAGGCCGGCAAGTGCCAGATTGGCCAAGGGTCTGTGACCTACCTTGGGCACCAAGTGGGGAGCGGGCTGGTGGCCCCACTACAACTTAAGATTGCTGCCATCCAGTCCTGGCAGCCCCCCGTCACCCAGACCGAGGTCCGAGCCTTCTTGGGGCTCACCGGCTACTACCGGCGGTTCGTGAAGGACTACGGCAGCATCGTGGGGCCCCTCACGGGTCTCACATCCAAGAACCAGCCAAAGCGGGTCAATTGGACTCCTGATTGTCAAGCGGCCTTCGAGGAGCTGAAGGCCGCCCTGTGCACCGCCCCGGTGCTCCAGGCCCCCGATTACAGTCGGGAATTTGTGGTGCAGACCGACGCCTCCGACCACGGCATCGGAGCCGTCCTCTCTCAGTTGAACCCCGAAGGTCATGACCAGCCGGTGGCCTTCATCAGTCGACGTCTCCTGGCCCGAGAACAGCGTTGGAGCACCATCGAGAGGGAGGCATTTGCAGTAGTGTGGGCCCTCAAAAAGCTCCGACCCTATCTCTTCGGTACCCACTTCCGGGTACAAACCGACCATCGACCCCTGCAATGGCTGATGCAGATGCGGGGGGAGAACCCAAAACTCTTGCGCTGGTCCATCTCCCCTGCAGGGAATGGACTTCACCGTGGAGCACCGACCAGGCCAAGACCACGCCAACGCGGATGGCCTGTCCCGCTTTTTCCGCCTCGACGAAGAGAGTCCCCAAGGAGATGGGTGACTCTCCCCGCCTTCAGCTGGGGGGGACGCATGTTGGACAGGCCTCACAGACGGCTCGCTCCCTCCCCGCTCGACAAGGCCCGAACTCCGGCCCCCCTGGCATATCCCCGCGACAAGCACCTGCACTCCGTCTCCCGACGGACCCTCTGCCCTCGGACCCCTACTCATCACGGGGTCCAGCCCCACCGGCTTTCCCGGCCGGGTCAAGCCGCCATCTTGGGCCCTGCACCACGCGGCCGCATGGCCTCCCCTCGACCCTAACCCCGGGCCTGGCCGGCCCCGACATCCCGGCACCACTATCCGCCCAGGAGGTGAGCGGACCACTTGGCAGATCAATGGGAGACCGAAGTGTCAAGGGCTCTCCCCCGCCAGGTGCCGATCGCCCCCAGCTCCCCCAGGCACTGGCTCCACCCCCTGCTGGGTGTCTGGACACCTTCATCCCGGACCCTCCGACCTCCAAGTGCGAGGGTCCGGACATCAAAGGGCACCAGCCCTATAACTGAGGCAGCTCCGGAGCAGGAAGGCAGTTGTATCCTGGAGTCGAGAGACACCGAGTGAACTCAACCCTGACGGTCTACTGGCGCTGCCGTAGCCCGCTCTTGTGAACCATCGTCCTGCCTGCTGGCGCTGCCGCGGCCTTCTGCAACAAGTCACCTTCCTGGGACCTGCTGGCGCTGCCGCGGCCCGTTGTAACGACCATCCTCACCGGGACCTGCTGGCGCTGCCGCGGCCCTTCTGCAACATTCATCTTCCTGGGACCTGCTGGCGCTGCCGCGGCCCGTTGTATCGACCATCCTTACCGGGACCTGCTGGCGCTGCCGCGGACCGTACCACCTAACCACCAAGCTCGAGGATTGTGAGCTCATCATCATCTCATCCGAACTACCTGATTGGTAAATAGACTGACCCGCTACCCCCTTCCCTACCTTACGAGACTCTAACCGAGGGGACCCCTGCGTCCAGACCTCCTTGTACCATTCTACCGTATCATAACTAAGTACCTATAAAGAACACTGAACCTTATCCGTGTGTGATATCTGTCTGTGGGGGGGAAGTTACTTGTCTGTACGATCGCTGGAGACGGCTCTCCCCGGAGACCTCTCCCCCTGACCCCGGCCGGCCCTCCCGGTCCGTCTACCTTTTCTAACAGTGGTTGTGTGGGTGGTTGTGTGGGTGGTTGTGTGTGTGTGTGGTTGTATGTGTGGTTGTGTGTGTGTGTGTGGTTGTGTGTGTGTGTGTGGTTGTGTGTGTCTGTGTAGTTGTGTGTGTGATTGTGTGCGTGTGGTTGTGTGCGTGTGTGTGGTTGTGTGTGGTTGTATGTGTGGTTGTGTGTGTGTGTGGTTGTGTGTGTGGTTGTGTGTGTGGTTGTGTGTGTGTGTGTGGTTGTGTGTGTCTGTGTAGTTGTGCGTGTGGTTGTGTGCGTGTGTGTGGTTGTGTGTGTGGTTGTATGTGTGTGGTTGTGTGTGTGTGGTTGTGTGTGTGTGGTTGTGTGTGTGTGGTTGTGTGTGTGTGGTTGTGTGTGTGTGGTTGTGTGTGTGGTTGTGTGTGTGGTTGTGTGTGTCTGTGTAGTTGTGAGTGTGGTTGTGTGCGTGTGGTTGTGTGCATGTGTGTGGTTGTGTGTGTGGTTGTATGTGTGGTTGTGTGTGTGGTTGTGTGTGTCTGTGTAGTTGTGCGTGTGGTTGTGTGCGTGTGGTTGTGTGCGTGTGTGTGGTTGTGTGTGTGGTTGTGTGTGTGGTTGTGTGTGTGTGGTTGTGTGTGTGTGGTTGTGTGTGTGTGGTTGTGGTTGTGTGTGTGGTTGTGTGTGTGTGTGTGGTTGTGTGTGTGGTTGTGTGTGGTTGTGTGTGTGTGCTTGGTTGTGTGTGTGTGTGTGGGTGGTTGTGTGTGTGTGGTTGGTTGTGTGTGTGTGGTGGGTTGTGTGTGTGTGGTTGTGTGCGTGTGTGTGGTTGTGTGTGTGTGTGGTTGTGTATGTGTGGTTGTGTATGTGTGGTTGTGTATGGGTGGTTGTGTGGGTGGTTGTCTGTGTGTGTGGTTGTGTGTGTGGTTGTGTGTGGTTGTGTGTGTGTGTGCGTGTGGGTAGTTGTGTGGGTGGTTGTCTGTGTGTGGTTGTGTGTATGTGGCTGGCTGTCTGTGTGTGTGGTTGTCTGTGTGTGTGGTTGTCTGTGTGTGTGGGTGTGTGTGTGGTTGTGTGTGTGTGGTTGTGTGTGTAGTTGTGCATGTGGTTGTGTGTGGTTGTGTGCGTGTGTGTGGTTGTGTGTGTGTGGTTGTGTGTGTGTGTAGTTGTGCGTGTGGTTGTGTGCGTGTGGTTGTGTGCATGTGTGTGGTTGTGTGTGTGTGGTTGTGTGTGTGGTTGTGTGTGTGGTTGTGTGTGTGGTTGTGTGTGTGTGTGGTTGTGTGTGGTTGTGTGTGTGTGTGGTTGTGTGTGTGTGTGTGTGTTTGGTTGTGTGTGTGGGGGTGGTTGTGTGGGTGGTTGTGTGTGTGTGTGGTTGTGTGTGTGTGTGTAGTTGTGCGTGTGTGTGTGTAGTTGTGCGTGTGGTTGTGTGCGTGTGGTTGTGTGCGTGTGGTTGTGTGTGTGTGGTTGTGTGTGTGTGGTTGTGTGTGCGTGTGTGGTTGTGTGTGTGTGCTTGGTTGTGTGTGTGTGGTTGTCTGTGTGTGTGCTTGGTTGTGTGTGTGTGGGTGGTTGTGTGTGTGTGGTTGGTTGTGTGTGTGTGGTTGGTTGCGTGTGTGTGGTTGTGTGGTTGTGTGTGTGTGTGGTTGTGTGTGTGTGGTTGTGTGTGTGTGGTTGTGTGTGTGGTTGTGTGTGTGGTTGTGTGTGTGTGGTTGTGTGTGTGTGTGGTTGTGTGTGTGTGTGGTTGTGTGTGTGGGTGGTTGTGTGGGTGGTTGTCTGTGTGTGTGGTTGTGTGTGTGTGGGTGGTTGTGGTTGTGTGTGTGGGTGGTTGTGGTTGTGTGTGTGGGTGGTTGTGTGTGGTTGGTTGGTTGCATGTGGTTCTGTGTGGTTGCGTGTGGTTCTGTGTGTGTGGTTGTGTGTGTGTGTGTGTTTGTTTGTGTGTGTGTGGTTGTGTGTGTGTGGTTGTGTGTGTGGTTGGTTGCATGTGTGTGTGTGGTTGTGTGTGTGGTTGTGTGTGTGGTTGTGTGTGTGATTAGTTGCGTGTGGTTGTGTTTGTGTGTGTGGTTGTGTGTGTGTGGTTGTGTGTGTGGTGGTTGTGTGTGGGTGGTTGTGTGGGTGGTTGTGTGTGTAGTTGTGTATGTGTAGTTGTGTGATTGTGTGTGTGGTGGTTGTGTGTGTGTGTGGTGGTTGTGTGTGTGTGTGGTGGTTGTGTGTGGGTGGTTGTGTGTGGGTGGTTGTGTGTGGGTGGTTGTGTGTGGGTGGTTGTGTGGGTGGTTGTCTGTGTGTGTATTTGTGTGTGTGTGTGGTTGTGTGTGTGGGTGGTTGTGTGTGTGTGGTTGTGTGTGGTGGTGTGTGTGGGTGGTTGTCTGTGTGTGTATTTCTGTGTGTGTGTAGTTGTGTGTGTGTGTGGTTGGTTGTGTGTGTGTGTGTGATTGTGTGTGTGTGATTGTGTGGTTGTGTGTGTGTGGTTGTGTGTGTGTGTGTGTGGTTGTTTGTGTGGTTGTGTGCGTTTGTGGTTGTGTGTGTGTGGTTGTGTGTGTGGTTGTGTGTGGGTGTTGGAAGGCGTTCCCCGGAGAGGCTGCAGAATACTTTCCTGACCCCCAGAGGCCCACGTTTCCCAGAGTTAGGCCGAGCAAGAGCGGGGAGTCCCTTCCTGGAAGGGTCTCGTACCTAGGATTGCCCGCGCTGCACGCACTCTTTTCGGACAGAGGGACACCACACAGGAATTCTTTGCGAGACAATAGACTTTATCATTAGTTGTCCGGGATCTTTATGATCCGGAAGGCAGGTGTAGAATTAGTGCCACAAGCGGCAGCGATCTCGTGATGAGGGGTAGGGGGTAGCGGGACAGTCTTTGAATCAGTGTCTCTTCGGAGTATCTGGCGCACAGCTCTCAATCCTCGAGCTGAGGGGATGTTGCTTCTCTCTGCAATCTCTGCCGATTCTCTTGGAGAAGCGGGCCGCGAGTCACTCAGCAGGCACCGGAGGTTTGTGGTTTGGGGAGCCGCGACAGCGTCAGCAGGGCTCAGATGGTTCAGAGTTCAGGGAGCCGCGACAGCGTCAGCAGGGCTCAGATGGTTCAGAGTTCGGGAGCCGCGACAGCGTCAGCAGGGCTCAGATGGTTCAGAGGTCGGGGAGCCGCGACAGCGTCAGCAGGGCTCAGATGGTTCAGAGTTCGGGGAGCCGCGACAGCGTCAGCAGGGCTCAGATGGTTCAGGGTTCTTTGGTTCGGGGAGCGATCAAGCCGCGACCAGGTCAGCAGGCTCTCGTCAGTCCAGGTCTTCTCTGCCTCCCGTCCCTTCAGCACCCCTTGTTACACTCCCCCTCCTCTTTGAAGTCCGGAGTCCTCGCGGAGAGGGGTCTGGTGCCTGGAGGCGGTGTGTCGGGGTTTCCTGTCGCTCGGCCCTTTGATCTGTTCAGGTGGGTCCGGGAGGGACTCCAGACACCCAGCAGGCGAGGCGCCTGCTCACCGGGAGCCTGGTGATTGATCGAAACCTCCCTCGGGGAAGAGACCAGAGGTGTGACAGGATCGGAGCCTCTCGGTCTGGTTTGGGGGGTTTCGCTCTCCCTCGGCCGGGCATGCGTGTTGGTGATCTGGCCGGTTCTCGGGATGTTGGGCCACGGGAGCCGGAGTCTGTGACTTCGAGGTTCGGCATGGTTGCAGGGTAGCTTGCTGGTCGGGAGGGCCCACGCCATGAGGCCGGTCTCACAGTGGGGTTGTGTGCGTGTGTGGTTTTGTGTGTGTGTGGTTGTGTGTGTGTGTGTGTGTGTGTGTGGTTATGTGCGTGTGTGGTTGTGTGTGTGTGTGGTTATGTGTGTGTGTGGTTATGTGTGTGTGTGGTTGTGTGTGTGTGTGGTTGTGTGTGTGTGTGGTTGTGTCTGTGTGGTTGTGTGTGTGTGTGGTTGTGTGTGTGTGTGGTTGTGTGTGTGTGTGGTTGTGTGTGTGGGTGTGTGTGGTGTTGTGCGTGTGGTTGTGTGTGCGTGTGGTTGTGTGTGCGTGTGGTTGTGTGTGCGCGTGGTTGTGTGTGCGCGTGGTTGTGTGTGCGCGTGGTTGTGTGTGCGCGTGGTTGTGTGTGCGCGTGGTTGTGTGTGCGCGTGGTTGTGTGTGCGCGTGGTTGTGTGTGCGCGTGGTTGTGTGTGCGCGTGGTTGTGTGTGTGCGTGGTTGTGTGTGCGCGTGGTTGTGTGTGCGCGTGGTTGCGTGTGTGTGGTTGGTTGCGTGTGTGTGGTTGGTTGCGTGTGTGTGGTTGGTTGCATGTGTGTGGTTGGTTGCGTGTGTGTGGTTGGTTGCGTGTGTGTGGTTGGTTGCGTGTGTGTGGTTGTGTGTGCGTGTGGTTGTGTGTGCGCGTGGTTGTGTGTGCGCGTGGTTGTGTGTGCGCGTGGTATGTGTGCTTGTGTGTGTGTGGTTGTGTGTGTTTGGTTGGTTGCGTGTGTGTGGTTGGTTGCGTGTGTGTGGTTGGTTGCGTGTGTGTAGTTGGTTGCTGTTTGAAGGCGACCTCAGGGGAGCCCGGAGGGGGCCCTGACTGTCCTGAGACCCACCCTCAAGGTATCCTAGCCGGGCACTGGCGGGAGATTCCGCAGGGGAGGAATCTCGTACCTAGGATCGTACACTTGGCACCACACGACAAAGAGACACCACACCGAGGGTTCTTAGGATTCAAGCTTTATCAAATCGAAGTGGTAGGATCTTTATGATCAGCAAGGCAGATATTTACAAGCAGAGCGTGGGCTCACAGAGTCTTGGTGGGGGTAGGAGGTAGCGGGACAGTCTTTGGGGGGGATCGGATCAAATGCAGGAGCGTACCCGGCGCACAGCTCACAATCCTCGAGCTGGGGGATACGCTTGTCGTCGTGGGGTCCGGCGGGACCAAAGAGAGTCAGGGGGAGCCGCGAGTCACTCAGCAGGCTCAAGCACAAGTTCGGAGGTCTTATGATCTTCAGGGAGCCGGGAGTCACTCAGCAGGGCTCAAGCACAAGTTCGGAGGTCTTACGTTCTTCGGGGAGCCGCGAGTCACTCAGCAGGGCTCAAGCACAAGTTCGGAGGTCTTACGATCTTCAGGGAGCCGCGAGTCACTCAGCAGGGCTCAAGCACAGGTTCGGAGGTCTTACGTTCTTCGGGGAGCCGCGAGTCACTCAGCAGGGCTCAGATGTTCCAAGGCGAATCTGCCGGACAGTCCCAGAGCACCCCTTGTTATAGGTCGACCCCTCTTTGATGTCCGGAGTCTGTGCAGGCAGGGGTCTTGTCACCTGGGGGTCGCTTGTCGAGGTTTCCTGCTATTGTCTTTTGATCCTTTCAGGGCCGGGTCGGGAGGAGTCCCAGACACCCAGCAGGCGTGGAGCCAGCCCTCAGGGAGGCCGGAGGGCCGATCGAAACCCATCGTCCCAGGGGAGTTCAGAGGTGCGATAGAAACTGCTCCTCCCTCTCTCATCCCCTGGAAGCGTGATGTCCTCCAGCCGGAGTGGCGCCTCTAGGCCCGGGTTGTGCTGGGGCCGGGCGGCCATCTTGGTGCACGAAGTGGGCACGCGTGCCCGGGGTGGCCGAAAGGAGAGAGGCCATGGACGGGGAGGCCCGGGCTGCGTGTGTGTGTTCTGGTGGGAAGGATCGGCTGGGCCGTGTGCTTGGGGTCCCTGGTACCAGGTTAGGTAGTGCGAGGACAGGAAGAGCCATGCTACGAGGCCGGGTCTAACACGCGTCCCCCCAGCTGAAAGCCGGAGAGAACTACTCATCATCTTGGGGGGTTCTCTTCGCTGAGGCGGAAGAACCGGGAGAGGCCGTCCGCGTTGGCGTGGTCCGTACCAGGGCGATGTTCTACGGTGAAATCCATCCCCTGGAGGGAGATTGACCACCGCAGTAGCTTGGGGTTTTCTCCTCGCATCTGCATGAGCCATCGCAAGGGCCGATGGTCGGTTTGTACTTTGAAATGGGTGCCAAACAGGTAAGGGCGCAGCTTTTTGAGGGCCCAGACTACGGCAAATGCTTCGCGCTCAATGGTGCTCCACCTCTGTTCTCTGGGCAACAGCCGCCGGCTGAGGAAGGCGATGGGCTGGTCTAGGCCTTGGTCATTCACCTGGGACAGGACGGCTCCAATGCCATGCTCGGAGGCATCGGTCTGGACTACGAACTCCTTGGAGTAGTCGGGAGCCTGGAGGACGGGGGCCGTGCACATGGCCTTCTTTAGGGCATCGAACGCTTCCTGGCAGGCAGTCGTCCACTGCACCCTCTTGGGCTGTTTTTTTGATGTGAGTTCGGTGAGGGGGCCAACCAGGCTGCCATACCCCCGGATGAATCTTCGGTAGTAGCCAGTGAGGCCCAGGAAGGCTCGGACCTCCGTTTGGGTGGTGGGTGGTTCCCAGGCTAGGATGGCGTCGATCTTTGGCTGTAGAGGGGCGACCTGACCGCTCCCGACCTGGTGCCCCAGGTAGACTACTGATCCTTGCCCAATCTGGCACTTGCTGGCTTTTACTGTGAGGCCTGCCTGGCGCAGGGCGGTTAGCACTCTCCGGAGGTGCTGGAGGTGCTCACTCCATCCGGAACTGAAAACAGCGATGTCGTCTAGATAGGCCGCACTGAACTGTTCCATCCCGGCCAGGACCCTATTCACCAGTCGCTGGAAGGTGGCCGGGGCATTTTTCATTCCGAAGGGCATTACGCGGAAGCGATAATGCCCATCTGGGGTGGAGAAGGCGGACCGCTCCTTGGCTTCCTCTGTGAGCGCAATCTGCCAGTATCCGCAGGTGAGGTCGAATGTGCTGAGGAACCGGGCCGCCCCGAGTCGGTCAATGAGCTCGTCGGCTCGGGGGATGGGGTGGGCATCGGCCCGGGTGACGTCATTGAGCCCCCGGTAGTCCACGCAGAATCGGAGCTCGGGGGCGACACCGGGGGCCGCTGCCTTCGGAACTAGGACCACGGGACTGGCCCAGGGACTATCGGATGGCTCGATCACCCCCAGGGTCAACATCTTCGAGACTTCAGCTTGAATGCAGGACCGGACTCTGTCAGGGACTCGGTAGGCTCGGTGTCTTACTGGCGGGCTGTCCCCGGTGTCCACGTCATGGACACACCAGTCGGTGACTCGGGGGATCAGGGAGAAGAGGTCGGAGAATTGTCCTAGGAGCTGGCGACAGTCCGCTTGTTGCTGGTCAGTGAGGGATGGGGAGAGGTTCACTCCCTCTACAGAGCCATCCTTCTCCTTGACACACAGGAGGTCCGGGAGGGGATCGGACTCATCTTCGGCCCCGTCATCGGTGGCCAGCAGGAGGCTCAGTTCTGTCCGTACGAAGTGAGGCTTGAGGCGGTTCACGTGTAGGACCCGCAGGGGATCCCGGGGCGACTGGACGTCCACCAAGTACGTGACTGGACTCTTCCGCTCAATCACTTTGAAGGGCCCGGTCCACTTGTCCTGGAGGGCGCCAGGCTTCACGGGGGCCATGACCCATACCTGCTGGCCCGGCTGGAACTCGACCAGAGTGGCATTCTGGTCGTACCAGCGCTTCATCTCTTCTTGGCTGGCCTCCAGGTTGGCCTCGGCCAGCTTTCAGAACTTCCTGGTCTGGTTCCGGAGGGCCAGAACGTATTGGAACACATCTCGTGGGGGGGTCTGGGGTGCTGCCTCCCACCCTTCCTTAACCAAACTGAGGGGACCTCGGACGGGGTGCCCATATAGTAATTCAAACGGGCTGAACCCCAAGGACTTCTGTGGGACTTCCCGGTAAGCGAACAGGAGGCAGGGGAACCGGACGTCCCACTTACGCCGGAGGGGTTCTTCTAGGCCGTTGATCATCCCCTTCAGAGTCCGGTTAAACCTTTCTACTAGGCCATTCCCTTGGGGATGGTACGGGGTGGTGAACTTATAGGACACCCCACATTGTTGCCACAGGGACGTCATGTATTTCGAGATAAAATTAGTGCCGCGATCGCTCACGACCTCGCGGGGAAAACCACCCGGGAAAAGATCCCCATCAGGGCTCGGCCCACCACGGGAGCCGTGACGGTGCGTAGGGGGATCGCCTCAGGGTATCGGGTGGCGTGATCCACTAGGACCAGAATGAAACGGTGACCTTGGGAGGTGGGGGGATCCAGGGGCCCCACGATGTCGATTCCGACTCTTTCGAATGGGGTACTGACGACCGGGAAGGGTTGGAGGGAAGCCTTGCGCTTCCCCCCCACTCTTCCCACTAGCCTGGCACGTGGGACAGGACTTGCAGTGGGCTTCTACAGCTACTCTCATCCTAGGCCAGTAAAAGTGAGTCACGAGACGGCTGTAGGTTTTGTCTTGACCCAGGTGGCCGGCGAGGGGGACGTCGTGGGCCAAGCCCAGGAGGAAGTCTCGGAAGCGTAGGGGTACCACCAGCACCCGGCCGGATCCTAGCTCCACCGACTTCTGCTCACTGTACAAGAGGTTATTCTCCCAATAAACTCGGTGTGTTCCGGTCTGGTCGCCTGCGGTTTGGCCCTCGGCCTGGTGCCGTAGTCCGACCAGGGAAGGACAGGTGGCTTGCTCCCGGCAGAACTCCTCCCGGGTGGGCCCGCCCTCGTGGCGCCACGGGGCCAATTCGGCCAGATCGCTTAACTCGGGGACCGGGGTGGTGTCGGACGGTGAGGGTTCGTCGCTGGCGACTGACCCTCCCGATGGGGGGACGGGAGGACCCTCGGCGGGGACTGCTCTCACTCCCTCGGTCGGGGGGTCCTCGACTTCCCCCAGGGGGGTGAGTCGGGCGGACATAGATCGGGTGGTGGCGCACACCCACTCGGGGAGTCCCATCATCTCTAGGTGGGCCTTGCGCTCGACGTACTTCCAGGGAGAACTCTCCAGGTCGTTCCCTAAGAGGCAGTCGACCGGCTGGGAGGTTCTTACGGCAACCCTCAGTTTACCTATCACCCCTCCCCACTCAAACGGCACCAGGGCTACCTGACACATACTCTCTCTATTATCTGCGGAAATTACGGGGCAAAAGACGTTGGGTAGGATCTGCTCCTCGGGGACTAAGTGCCTGAGGACACCGGTGATGCTGGCCCCGGTGTCTCGCAGGGCTTCTATCTGGTGGCCATTGATTTTGACGAGCTGCCCGTACTTCTTCGTGTTGGAGGGCAGGAGGCTACCAGGGACCATCTCTCTGTCTCCCAGGGACACTAGGGCCATAGCTGCGGGTTCCCACTCCCCGGTGTCCTCAACCTCCTCCCCCAGGGCTACGTTGGCTATCTGTCTAACAGGGTTTGCAGCAGGGGGGACCTGGGGGGCCATGGGGCACTCCGGGTCATTGGCGTAGTGCCCGGGCCTTTGACAACGGAAACAAGTGATGGTTACCCGGTGCCCCCGTCTCCCGGGGGGTCCGGAGACTGGTGGGGGGGGCGCCGGGAAAGGTGGAGGTTGGGTCTTCGGGGGACTCGACTGGGACTCTCTCTGCCCTCCCTGGTTCCCTCCCCCTCTCTGGCGGGGTGGTCCCTGACTGGCTCGGGGTAATTCTCCTACACTGCTCCAGGGGACCCGGGTGTTGGTCCAGCGGTCTGCTTCCACAGCCAGCTTCCGGGGATCGGTGAGTTTGCTGTCGAGCAGATGCTGGCGTAGTTCCACAAAGCAGTTCGCCGCCAGGTGTTCCCACAACATGAGGTCGGTGAGTTCCTCGAGGGTGGTGACCTTGCTGCCCTTGATCCACCCATCGAAGGCCCGACTGAAAAAGTTTACATACTCCACCCAGGTGGTGCCCGGGATCTTCCTGCAGTCCCGGAATCGCTGACGGTACATCTCTGGGGTGAGGCCGTACCTAGTGAGGAGAGCCTCTTTCATGTGGCTGTAGGAGGTCTGCAGGGAGAGGGGTAGGTCGAGCAGGGTGTCCCTTCCTTCGCTCAGAAACCGTCCCCACAGCCCTGCCCCCCAGTCCTTCTGTGGGACCCGATGAGAGGTCATGGCGACCTCGTAGGCCCTGAACCATTGTTGAATGTCATCATTTTTATAATATTCTTTGACCACGTCCTTGGGGATGTGGACCTTCTGTTCCGCCGGGGAGGTCGCCTCTCGGTTCCCCGGGGGCCTCCCTTCCTCGTTTCTGGCTTTGAGCTCGATCTCCTTCAAGCTGCGTTCGTGCTCTAGTTGAAGCTTCCTTCCTTCGTGCTCCCGTTGGAGCTTCTTCTCCTCCAATTCGCCTTGTGCGCGCATTTGTTCTACTGCTAGCTTTTTTTCTGCTAATTTCAATTCGCCTTCGATTTTGAGTTTGGCTAACTCGAGTTTGTGATTGCGACTTCTCTCTCTCTCTGTCTGCGAGCTCTTCCGGGGAAAGGCCCCCGTCTGGCACGAAGCCTCGCACCTGATTGCTGCTGCTTTCGCCTTGGGTGGGTTCTGCTTCGTCGTGTCGCTCCCCCATGCCTTCTGGGCGGGAGGCCCCGTTATCCACCCAAGCTTTCAGTGCTTTCTGCAAATATTCTTTGGTGTTGAGACCGGTGGTAGCGATTTTAAGTTCTTTGCAGAATTGCTTCAGTTCTTTGTGCGTGTATTTTTCTAGTTGTTCCACCTGGAACACCCTGTTGGTGTTGGTTTCTGCGGGGCTCATGGCGCTTCCTTCTGCCATCTTTGTCGGTAGTGTGTCAGTCGTTCACGGTACGATCTCTAGGTTATGGGCCCGAATCCCGTCGCTTGCCACCAATGTTAGAAGGCGACCTCAGGGGAGCCCGGAGGGGGCCCTGACTGTCCTGAGACCCACCCTCAAGGTATCGTAGCCGGGCACTGGCGGGAGATTCCGCAGGGGAGGAATCTCGTACCTAGGATCGTACACTTGGCACCACACAACAAAGAGACTCCACACCGAGGGTTCTTAGGATTCAAGCTTTATCAAATCGAAGTGGTAGGATCTTTATGATCAGCAAGGCAGATATTTACAAGCAGAGCGTGGGCTCACAGAGTCTTGGCGGGGGTAGGAGGTAGCAGGACAGTCTTTGGGGGGATCGGATCAAATGCAGGAGCGTACCCGGCGCACAGCTCACAATCCTCGAGCTGGGGGATACGCTTGTCGTCGTGGGGTCCGGCGGGACCAAAGAGAGTCAGGGGGAGCCGCGAGTCACTCAGCAGGCTCAAGCACAAGTTCGGAGGTCTTATGATCTTCAGGGAGCCGCGAGTCACTCAGCAGGGCTCAAGCACAAGTTCGGAGGTCTTACGTTCTTCGGGGAGCCGCGAGTCACTCAGCAGGGCTCAAGCACAAGTTCGAAGGTCTTACGATCTTCAGGGAGCCGCGAGTCACTCAGCAGGGCTCAAGCACAAGTTCGGAGGTCTTACGATCTTCAGGGAGCCGCGAGTCACTCAGCAGGGCTCAGATGTTCCAAGGCGAATCTGCCGGACAGTCCCAGAGCACCCCTTGTTATAGGTCAACCCCTCTTTGATGTCCGGAGTCTGTGCAGGCTGGGGTCTTGTCACCTGGGGGTCGCTTGGCGAGGTTTCCTGCTATTGTCTTTTGATCCTTTCAGGGCCGGGTCGGGAGGAGTCCCAGACACCCAGCAGGCGTGGAGCCAGCCCTCAGGGAGGCCGGAGGGCCGATCGAAACCCATCGTCCCAGGGGAGTTCAGAGGTGCGATAGAAACTGCTCCTCCCTCTCTCATCCCCTGGAAGCGTGATGTCCTCCAGCCGGAGTGGCGCCTCTAGGCCCGGGTTGTGCTGGGGCCGGGCGGCCATCTTGGTGCACGAAGTGGGCACGCGTGCCCGGGGTGGCCGAAAGGAGAGAGGCCATGGACGGGGAGGCCCGGGCTGCGTGTGTGTGTTCTGGTGGGAAGGATCGGCTGGGCCGTGTGCTTGGGGTCCCTGGTACCAGGTTAGGTAGTGCGAGGACAGGAAGAGCCATGCTACGAGGCCGGGTCTAACAGTTGCGTGTGTGTGGTTGGTTGCGTGTGTGTGGTTGGTTGCGTGTGTGTGGTTGTGTGCGTGTGTGTGGTTGGGTGCGTGTGCGTGTGGTTGTGTGTGCATGTGCGTGTGGTTGTGTGTGCGTGTGGTTGTGTGTGCGTGTGGTTGTGTGTGCGTGTGGTTGTGTGTGTGGGTGTGTGTGGTTGTGTGTGTGTGTGTGTGTGTGTGTGTGGGTGTGTGTGTGGTTGTGTGTGTGGTTGTGTGTGTGTGGTTGTGTGTGTGTGGTTGTGTGTGTGTGGTTGTGGTTGTGTGTGTGGTTGTGTGTGTGGTTGTGTGTGTGGTTGTGTGTGTGGTTGTGTGTGTGGTTGTGTGTGGTTGTGTGTGTGGTTGTGTGTGTGGTTGTGTGTGTGTGGTTGTGTGTGTGTGGTTGTGTGTGGTTGTGTGTGTGGTTGCGTGTGTGTGGTTGCGTGTGTGGTTGTGTGCGTGTGTGGTTGTGTGCGTGTGTGGTTGTGTGCGTGTGTGCGTGTGTGGTTGTGTGCGTGTGCGGTTGTGTGCGTGTGTGGTTGTGCGTGTGTGGTTGTGTGCGTGTGGTTGTGTGCGTGTGGTTGTGTGCGTGTGGTTGTGTGCGTGTGGTTGTGTGCGTGTGGTTGTGTGCGTGTGGTTGTGTGCGTGTGGTTGTGTGCGTGTGGTTGGTTGCGTGTGTGTGGTTGGTTGCGTGTGTGTGGTTGGTTGCGTGTGTGTGGTTGGTTGCGTGTGTGTGGTTGGTTGCGTGTGTGTGGTTGGTTGCGTGTGTGTGGTTGGTTGCGTGTGTGTGGTTGGTTGCGTGTGTGGTTGTGTGTGTGTGGTTGTGTGTGTGTGGTTGTGGTTGTGTGTGTGTGTGTGGTTGTGTGTGGGGTTGTGTGTGGTTGTGTGTGTGGTTGTGTGTGTGGTTGTGTGTGTGGTTGTGTGTGTGGTTGTGTGTGTGTGGTTGTGTGTGTGTGGTTGTGTGTGTGTGGTTGTGTGTGGTTGTGTGTGTGGTTGCGTGTGTGTGGTTGCGTGTGTGGTTGTGTGCGTGTGTGGTTGTGTGCGTGTGTGGTTGTGTGCGTGTGTGGTTGTGTGCGTGTGTGGTTGTGCGTGTGTGGTTGTGTGCGTGTGGTTGTGTGCGTGTGGTTGTGTGCGTGTGGTTGTGTGCGTGTGGTTGTGTGCGTGTGGTTGTGTGCGTGTGGTTGTGTGCGTGTGGTTGTGTGCGTGTGGTTGGTTGCGTGTGGTTGGTTGCGTGTGTGTGGTTGGTTGCGTGTGTGTGGTTGGTTGCGTGTGTGTGGTTGGTTGCGTGTGTGTGGTTGGTTGCGTGTGTGTGGTTGGTTGCGTGTGTGTGGTTGGTTGCGTGTGTGTGGTTGGTTGCGTGTGTGGTTGTGTGTGTGTGTGGTTGTGTGTGGTTGTGTGTGTGTGTGGTTGTGTGTGTGCTTGGTTGCGTGTGTGTGTGGTTGTGTGTGTGTGGTTGTGTATGTGTGTGTGGTTGTGTATGTGTGTGTGGTTGTGTATGTGTGTGGTTGGTTGCGTGTGTGTGTGGTTGTGTATATGGTTGTGTGTGTGTGGTTGTGTGTGTGTGATTGGTTGTGTGTGTGTGGTTGTGGGTGTGTGTGGTGGTTGTGTGTGCGGTGGTTGTATGGGTGGTTGTGTGTGTGTGGTTGTGTGTGTGCTTGGTTGCGTGTGTGTGTGGTTGTGTGTGTGTGTGGTTGTGTGTGTGTGGTTGTGTATGTGTGTGTGGTTGTGTATGTGTGTGTGGTTGTGTATGTGTGTGGTTGTGTGTATGGTTGTGTGTGTGTGGTTGTGTGTGTGTGGTTGTGTGTGGGGTATGTGTGTGTGGTCGTGTGTGGTTGTGTGTGTGGTTGTGTGTGGGTGGTTGTGTGTGGGTGGTTGTGTGTGGGTGGTTGTGTGTGGGTGGGTACGTGTGTGTGGGTGGGTACGTGTGTGTGGGTGGGTGTGTGTGGGTGGGTACGTGTGTGTGGGTGGGTACGTGTGTGTGGGTGGGTACGTGTGTGTGGGTGGGTACGTGTGTGTGGGTGGGTACGTGTGTGTGGGTGGGTACGTGTGTGTGTGGGTGGGTACGTGTGTGTGGGTGGGTACGTGTGTGTGGGTGGGTACGTGTGTGTGGGTGGGTACGTGTGTGTGGGTGGGTACGTGTGTGTGGGTGGGTACGTGTGTGTGGGTGGTTGTGTGTGGGTGGTTGTGTGTGGGTGGTTGTGTGTGGGTGGTTGTGTGTGGGTGGTTGTGTGGGTGGTTGTGTGGGTGGTTGTGTGGGTGGTTGTGTGGGTGGTTGTGTGGGTGGTTGTGTGTGGGTGGTTGTGTGTGGGTGGTTGTGTGTGGGTGGTTGTGTGTGGGTGGTTGTGTGTGGGTGGTTGTCTGTGGGTGGTTGTCTGTGGGTGGTTGTCTGTGGGTGGTTGTCTGTGGGTGGTTGTCTGTGGGTGGTTGTCTGTGGGTGGTTGTCTGTGGGTGGTTGTCTGTGGGTGGTTGTCTGTGGGTGGTTGTCTGTGGGTAGTTGTCTGTGGGTAGTTGTCTGTGGGTAGTTGTCTGTGGGTAGTTGTCTGTGGGTAGTTGTCTGTGGGTAGTTGTCTGTGGGTAGTTGTCTGTGGGTAGTTGTCTGTGGGTAGTTGTCTGTGGGTAGTTGTCTGTGGGTAGTTGTCTGTGGGTAGTTGTCTGTGGGTAGTTGTCTGTGGGTAGTTGTCTGTGGGTAGTTGTGTGCGTGTGGGTGGTTGCGTGTGGGTGGTTGCGTGTGGGTGGTTGCGTGTGGGTGGTTGCGTGTGGGTGGTTGCGTGTGGGTGGTTGCGTGTGTGTGTGGTTGTGTGGTTGTGTGAGACCGGCCTCACGGCGTATGCCCTACCGATCATTCAGCCAACCTGCAACCACCCCCAAGACACGGCATCTCTGACTCCGGCCGCCCCAGCCACTCAGACCCAAGGGCCGGCCAGAGCCCCCGACAGACTCGACACCCTATCACGCATGTCCGACCGAGGGAGCGGGAACCCCCGAGCCAGACCCAGAGGCGCCAGCCCAGTCACACCTCGGGTCGCCTTCCCCCGGGAGGACTCGATCGGCCACCAGGCCCCTGGGGAGCAGGCGCCTCGCCTGCCGAGCGTCTGGGGTCCCTCCCAGACCCATCTGAAAAGACCAAAGAAACGAGCGGCAGGAAATCCCGCCGAACCCCCGTAGTCTCCCAAGGCCCCTCTCTGCGAGGACTCCGGACTTCAAAGGGCAGGGGGAGTATAATAAGGGGTGCCGGAGGAATGAATGGCAGAGAAGACCTGGAACCATCGAAGCCTGCTGACGCTGTCGCGGCTCCCGAACACCGAACCACCTGGGCCTGCTGAGTGACTCGCAGCCCCCAGCCATTGAACCATCTGAGCCCTGCTGACGAGGTCGCGGCTCCCGAACTCTGAACCACCTGGGCCTGCTGAGTGACTCGCGGCCCCCAGCCATTGAACCATCTGAGCCCTGCTGATAAGATCGCGGCTTCCGAACTCCGACTACCTGTGCCTGCTGAGTGACTCGCGGCTCTCCCCTCGAGGACAAATTGGCAAGAGATCGCCCAGAGAAACAACACCCTCCAGCTCGAGGATTGTGAGCTATCCGCAGGGTACTCCGCAGAGACACTACCACCAAAGACTGTCCCGCTACCCCCATTCCCCTACCACCGATTTGTAGACTCTTGTGCCGCTGATGTACCCCTTACGCTTTGGATCATAAAGATCCCTTGAAACCTTCGATAAAAGAACCTATCGTCCTACAAGGAATACGTGTGGTGTCACTCTGTTCGTAGTATAAACTCAGGGTGTGCGCGCCTGGTTCGGCCTACTTGGGAGAGGTGGGTCAAAGGGGTGGGCAAGACGTGCATCGAACCCCCCTCCGGCGAACGCCTTTCCAACATTTGGTGGCAGACGACGGGATCCGAGCCGACACCAGAAGAGAGCGTGCAGTGAACGACTGACGCACTACCAAACAGAGATGGAAGGAGAAACCTCCCTGGGTGCCGCAGGTACCGAAATGAGCTCGACGTTCCGAAAGGATCAATTGGACTATTATACGCATAGAGAATTAAAACAATTTTGCAAAGACCTTGGAATCGCTACCACCGGATTAAGCACAAAGGAAGACTTCCAAAAAGCATTGAAGACCTGGGTCGAGACGGGGGCGCCCCCGGTCCAAGCGGAAGGAGACTCCGCCCATGAACCCCAAAGCATCCCGGTGAGAAACAGCGGGCCAGAGGGGAACCTGTCCCCCGAGGAACTAGCAGACCGAGAGAGAGGCCGCAACCACGAACTTGAACTGGCCAAGCTGAAAATCGAGGGGGAACTAAAACTGGCCGAGAAAAAGCTAGCCGTCGAGCAGTTACGGCTACAAGGGGAACTCGAGGAAAAGAGACGCCAAAGAGAGCACGACGAAAAGAAACTCCAGCTGGAACATGAACGCAGCCTGAAAGAGATCGAGTTGAGGGCTAAAAGCGAAGAGTCACGACCTTCCGGGAATCTACCATCCGCTTCCACCGTGGAAGCCAAAGTCCACATCCCCAAGTATGTAGTAAAGGAGTATTACAAAAACGACGATATCCAGCAGTGGTTTAAGGCCTACGAAGTCGCCATGACCTCTCACCGAGTCCCGCAGAAGGATTGGGGAGCTGGGCTATGGGGCCGGTTCTTAAGCGAAGGAAGAGATACCCTGCTGGATCTGCCCTCCACGGTCATGAACTCCTACAGCCACATGAAAGAAGCCCTCGTGGGCCGGTATGGACTCACTCCCGAGATGTACCGGCAACGGTTCCGAGATTGCAAAAAGATACCGGGCACCACATGGGTAGAATAAGTAAACTTTTACAGCCGGGCCTTGGACGGGTGGATCAAGGGCAGCAAGGTCTCCACCTTCGAAGAGCTGTTTGATCTGATCGCCTGGGAACATTTAGCGGCCAATTGCTTTGTAGAACTGCGCCAACATCTCCTGGACAGTAAACTCACCGACCCTCGGAAGCTGGCCGCCGAGGCTGACCGTTGGGTGAACACCCAGGCCACCCGAGGCCCCGTGGGAGACTACGGTCGCCACAGTCAAGGACCCCCCCGCCAGAGGGGCGGAGGAAACCACGGCCGACCGAGAGACTTCCCAGGGGGGCCCCCGCACAGCCCTCCCAGCAGCCCACCAGCGGCAGGTCCAGCTCCTCCCCCAGCCAGCACCGGAGCCCCGGGGCGGCTAGGGCCACGAACCAGGATCACCTGCTTCCGCTGCCAAAAGCCTGGACACTACGCCAATGACCCCCAGTGTCCCCAGTATCAACGAACCGCAACGACCAACCCCCCGGCCCGGCAGATGGCCTCCGTGGCCCTAGGGGAAGAGAGCGAGGACTCCGAAGAGTGGGAACCAGCTGCCATGGCCCTGGTCTCCCTTGGTGATCGAGAGATGGTCCCCGGGACACCCTTGCCCGCCAACACGAAGAAGTACCGACAGCAGGTGACCATCAACGGCCACCGAGTCGAGGGCCTCCGCGATACCGGGGCAAGTGTCACCGCGGTTCACCGCAACCTAATCTCAGAAGACCAAATCCTACCCGATGCCCTCTGTCCGGTCATATCCTCCGACAATTCCGAGAGCCTCTGCCAGATGGCTCTGGTGCCCTTCGAGTGGGGAGGAGTCTCCGGAGTATTGAAGGTAGCCGTCCGAACGTCACAGCCCGTAGACTGCCTCCTGGGCAACGACCTTGAGAGTTCCCCGTGGGGGCAAGTGGAACGAAGAGCCCATCTCGAGATGATGGGCCTACCCGAATGGGTCTGCGCCACCACACGCTCCATGACCGCGCGATTGCCCCTCTCCGAGGGCGGTGAGGCCCTCCTACCGAACACTGACCCCGAGAACCGGGGCACCCTGCCAGAAACGGACAACCCTCCCTCGGAAGGAGAAGAAGACACTAACCCGGGAGAAGGGCCGGAACCTTCCGCCCCTGAGGCGCTGACGGAGCTCGGAGAACTGCCCGAGATGGCCCAGGGGCGCTGTGAGGGAGGTCCCTCCCGTGAAGAGTTCTGCCAGGAACAGGCCACCTGCCCTTCCCTCGTGGGACTCCGACAACAAGCAGAAGCACAGACCGCCGGTGACCGGACCGGAATCCACTGGGTCTATTGGGACAATGGCCTCCTATACAGTGAACAAAAGTCAGCCGAGCTAGGCGCAGCCCGAGTACTGGTAGTACCCCTGCGCTTCCGAAGCCTCCTCCTGGGCCTGGCCCACGATGTACCCTTGGCAGGACACTTAGGCCAAGACAAGACATATCAGCGATTAGTTACCCACTTCTATTGGCCCAAGATGCGAGCAAATGTAGAAGCCCACTGTAAATCCTGCCTCACGTGCCAGGGCAGTGGGAAAAGTGGCGGAAAGCGCAAGGCTCCATTACAACCCTTTCCCGTTGTGAGTACCCAGTTTGAGCGGGTCGGCATCGACATCGTGGGACCCCTGGATCCGAAGACCGCCCAGGGCCACAGATTCATCCTCGTCTTGGTGGACCATGCCACCCGCTACCCCGAGGCCATTCCCCTCCGCACCGTGACGGCTCCCGTGGTGGGCCGGGCTCTCATGGGGATCTTCTCCCGTGTCGGATTCCCTCGCGAGGTTGTGAGTGATCGCGGCACTAACTTCATATCCCGCTACATGAAGTCCCTGTGGCAGCAGTGCGGAGTAACATATCAGTTCACGACCCCCTACCACCCCCAGGGCAACGGCCTGGTGGAACGCTTCAACCGAACCCTGAAAGGGATGATCCTGGGCCTCGAGGAGCCCCTACGCCGAAGATGGGACGTCCTCCTCCCTTGCCTCCTGTTCGCGTACCGGGAAGTTCCCCAAAAGTCTCTGGGGTTCAGCCCATTCGAACTACTATACGGACACCCCGTCCGGGGGCCCCTGAGCCTGGTCAAGGAGGGCTGGGAGACAAGCCCCCGGGGGACCCCTCCTGATGTGTTCCGCTACATCCTGGCGCTCCGCAACCAGACCCGGAAGTTCCGAGAACTGGCAGAAGCTAACCTTGAGGCCAGCCAAGAAGAAATGAAGCGCTGGTATGACCAGAACGCAACTCTGGTCGAGTTCCAGCCGGGCCAGCAGGTTTGGGTCATGGCCCCGGTGAAACCCTGCGCCCTACAGGACAAATGGACTGGCCCCTTCAAGGTGATCGAGCGAAAGAGTCAGGTCACGTACCTGATCGATGTACAGTCCCCACGGAACCCCCTCCGGGTTCTCCACGTGAACCGTCTCAAGACCCACTTTGTGAGAACGGAGTTGAGTTTGCTACTGGCCACCGATGATGGGGCGGAAGAAGACACGGAACCCCTGCCCGACCCCCTGTGCGCTAAAGAACTGGATGGTTCCGTGGAGGGAGTGAAACTGTCGACCACCCTCACTCCCCAACAGTCCGACGACTGTCGCCAGCTGCTCAGACAATTCGCAGACCTCTTCTCCCTCATCCCAAGAGTCACCGACTGGTGTGTCCACGACGTGGACACCGGTGACAGCCCACCTGTGAGACACCGAGCCTACCGGGTGCCTGACCGGGTCCGCACCTGCATCAAGACCGAAGTACAGAAGATGTTAACCCTTGGAGTGATCGAACCCTCCGATAGCCCCTGGGCCAGCCCGGTAGTCCTGGTCCCGAAAGCGGCCGCCCCTGGGGTCACCCCCGAACTAAGATTCTGTGTGGACTACCGGGGGCTCAATGCGGTCACCCCGAGCGGACGCTCATCCTATCCCCCGCGCCGACGAGCTCATCGACCGCCTTGGGGCTGCTCGTTTCCTCAGCACCTTCGACCTGACCTGCGGTTACAGGCAGAACGCTCCGCCTTCTCCACACCCGATGGACACTACCGCTTCAGGGTCATGCCGTTCGGGATGAAAAATGCCCCGGCCACTTTCCAGCGGTTGGTAAACAAGGTCCTGGCCGGGCTCGAGGAGTTCAGCGCAGCGTACCTTGACGACATAGCCGTATTCAGCTCTCAATGGCACGAGCATCTCCAGCACCTCCGGCAAGTACTGCTGGCCCTGCGCCAAGCCGGCCTAACAGTGAAGGCTAGCAAATGCCAGGTCGGGCAAGGCTCCGTGGTCTACCTGGGGCATCAGGTGGGCAGCGGGCAGGTCGCCCCCCTCCAACCAAAGATCGACGCCATCAAGTCCTGGGAGCCCCCCACCACTCAGACGGAAGTCCGGGCCTTCCTGGGCCTCACAGGATACTACCGGAGGTTCATTAAAAACTATGGTAGCCTCGCAGGGCCTCTCACGGAGTTGACCTCCAAAAAACTCCCGAAGAAGGTGCAGTGGACCACCCCGTGCCAACAGGCGTTCGACGCCTTGAAAACCGCCATGTGCACCGCACCAGTACTCAAGGCCCCCGACTACTCCCAAGAGTTTGTGGTCCAGACCGACGCATCTGAACACGGCATCGGAGCCGTCCTCTCGCAGTTCAACGACAAAGGCATAGATCAGCCCATAGCCTTCATCAGCCGAAGGCTGCTGCCTCGCGAACAGCGTTGGAGTACCATAGAACGAGAGACCTTCGCCGTAGTCTGGGCCCTCAAGAAACTACGGCCCTACTTGTTCGGAACCCACTTCCGAGTGCAGACGGGCCACCGGCCCTTGCGGTGGCTGATGCAGATGAGGGGAGAGAACCCCAAGCTATTACGATGGTCCATCTCCCTCCAAGGGATGGACTTCACTGTCGAGCATCGCCCCGGAACGGATCATGCCAACGCCGACGGCCTGTCCCGGTTCTTCCGCTTCGGCGAGGAGAACCCCCCAGTGGATGGGTAGTTCTCCACGCCTTTCAGCTGGGGGGGGACGCGTGTGAGACCGGCCTCACGGCCTATGCCCTCCCGATCATTCAGCCAACCTGCAACCACCCCCAAGACACGGCATCTCCGACTCCGGCCGCCCCAGCCACACAGACCCAAGGGCCGGCCAGAGCCCCCGACAGACTCGACACCCTATCACGCATGTCCGACCGAGGGAGCGGGAACCCCCGAGCCAGACCCATAGGCGCCAGCCCAGTCACACCTCGGGTCGCCTTCCCCCGGGAGGACTCGATCGGCCACCAGGCCCCTGGGGAGCAGGCGCCTCGCCTGCCGAGCGTCTGGGGTCCCTCCCAGACCCACCTGAAAAGACCAAAGAAACGAGCGGCAGGAAATCCCGCCGAACCCCCGCAGTCTCCCAAGGCCCCTCTCTGCGAGGACTCCGGACTTCAAAGGGCAGGGGGAGTATAATAAGGGGTGCCGGAGGAATGAATGGCAGAGAAGACCTGGAATCATCGAAGCCTGCTGACGCTGTCGCGGCTCCCGAACACCGAACCACCTAGGCCTGCTGAGTGACTCGCGGCCCCCAGCCATTGAACCATCTGAGCCCTGCTGACGAGGTCGCGGCTCCCGAACTCTGAACCACCTGGGCCTGCTGAGTGACTCGCGGCCCCCAGCCATTGAACCATCTGAGCCCTGCTGATAAGATCGCGGCTTCCGAACTCCGACTACCTGTGCCTGCTGAGTGACTCGCGGCTCTCCCCTCGAGGACAAATTGGCAAGAGATCGCCCAGAGAAACAACACCCTCCAGCTCGAGGATTGTGAGCTATCCGCAGGGTACTCCGCAGAGACACTACCACCAAAGACTGTCCCGCTACCCCCATTCCCCTACCACCGATTTGTAGACTCTTGTGCCGCTGATGTACCTCTTACGCTTTGGATCATAAAGATCCCTTGAAACCTTCGATAAAAGAACCTATCGTCCTACAAGGAATATGTGTGGTGTCACTCTGTTCGTAGTGTAAGCTCAGGGTGTGCGCGCCTGGTTCGGCCTACTTGGGAGAGGTGGGTCAAAGGGGTGGGCAAGACGTGCATCGAACCCCCCTCCGGCGAACGCCTTTCCAACAGGTTGTGTGTGTGTGGTTGTGTGTGTGTGTGGTTGGGTGTGTGTGGTTGGGTGTGTGTGGTTGGGTGTGTGTGGTTGGGTGTGAGTGGTTGGGTGTGAGTGGTTGGGTGGGTGTGTGTTGGACAGGCCTCACAGACGGCTCGCTCCCTCCCCGCTCGACAAGGCCCGAACTCCGGCCCCCCTGGCATATCCCCGCGACAAGCACCTGCACTCCGTCTCCCGACGGACCCTCTGCCCTCGGACCCCTACTCATCACGGGGTCCAGCCCCACCGGCTTTCCCGGCCGGGTCAAGCCGCCATCTTGGGCCCTGCACCACGCGGCCGCATGGCCTCCCCTCGACCCTAACCCCGGGCCTGGCCGGCCCCGACATCCCGGCACCACTATCCGCCCAGGAGGTGAGCGGACCACTTGGCAGATCAATGGGAGACTGAAGTGTCAAGGGCTCTCCCCCGCCAGGTGCCGATCGCCCCCAGCTCCCCCAGGCACTGGCTCCACCCCCTGCTGGGTGTCTGGACACCTTCATCCCGGACCCTCCGACCTCCAAGTGCGAGGGTCCGGACATCAAAGGGCACCAGCCCTATAACTGAGGCAGCTCCGGAGCAGGAAGGCAGTTGTATCCTGGAGTCGAGAGACACCGAGTGAACTCAACCCTGACGGTCTACTGGCGCTGCCGTAGCCCGCTCTTGTGAACCATCGTCCTGCCTGCTGGCGCTGCCGCGGCCTTCTGCAACAAGTCACCTTCCTGGGACCTGCTGGCGCTGCCGCGGCCCGTTGTAACGACCATCCTCACCGGGACCTGCTGGCGCTGCCGCGGCCCTTCTGCAACATTCATCTTCCTGGGACCTGCTGGCGCTGCCGCGGCCCGTTGTATCGACCATCCTCACCGGGACCTGCTGGCGCTGCCGCGGCCTTCTGCAACATTCATCTTCCTGGGACCTGCTGGCGCTGCCGCGGCCCGTTGTATCGACCATCCACACCGGGACCTGCTGGCGCTGCCGCGGCCCAGACCACCTAACCACCAAGCTCGAGGATTGTGAGCTCATCATCACCTCAACCGAATCACCTGATCGGTAAATAGACTGTCCCGCTACCCCCTTCCCTACCTTGCGAGACTCTAATCGAGGGGACCCCTGAGTCCAGACCTCCTTGTACTATTTCACCGTACCTTAAATAAGTGCCTATAAAGATCACTGAACCTTATCCGTGTGTGATATTCGTCTGTGGGGGGGAAGTTACTTGTCTGTACGATCGCTGGAGACGGCTCTCCCCGGAGACCTCTCCTCCTGACCCCGGCCGACCCTCCCGGTCCGTCTACCTTTTCTAACATTGGTGGCCAGCGGCGCGATCCGAATCAACGCGTAATCGTACAGAGAGTAGCTCGCCCCACGACAAAGCACGATGTCGACCAAAGATAGCAGCTCCACCGAGAAGTTCCAAATGGAGAAATTAGAAGAATACAACCACCGCGAACTGAGACAATTTTGCATAGAACTTGGCATTGCTACCACCGGCCTGAGTACCAAGGATGATCTGAAGCGCGCTCTTGAGTCGTGGACAGAAACTGGGGTCGCAAGGCCCTCCGACCAAAGCAGCGTCACACCAGACCAAAACAGCATTGCACCAGAGGGGAACGCCACGACTCCCGAGGAGCGGGGAACGGGCCTCTCACAGGAGGAGATACGAGAAAGAGACAGAGTCCGACTACACGAATTAGAGATGGCACGACTCAAGATGGATGGGGAACTCAAGTTAGCTGAACAGAAACTCAACCTCGAGCATATGCGGCTTCGAGAGGAACGAGAAGAAAAGCAGAGACAGAGAGAGCTGGAAGAGAAAAAAATAACGCTCGAGCACGAGCGCCAACTGGTGGAAATAGAACTGCGCAAACAGAATAAGGAACTGGGGGTGCCTGAGCGACCACACACCCCGGGACCAATCGAGAAAAAAGTTCACATCCCCAAGGATGTGGTCCGCGAGTATGTCCGAGAAGACGACATACAACAGTGGTTCAAAGCCTATGAGATCGCAATGACCTCCCACCGGATCGACCGGAGTGATTGGGGAGCCGGACTTTGGGGGAGATTTATCAACGAGGGTCGCGATGCCCTGCTGCAGCTCCCCGATCACCAAATGTCGTCCTACGACCACATGAAGGCTGCCCTCCTCACCCGCTACGGCCTCACGCCCGAGATGTACCGCCAGAGGTTCAGAGATTGCACCCGGATCCCAGGTACCACTTGGGTGGAGTACGTGAACTATTTCAGCCGGGCCTTCGAGGGTTGGATCAAGGGGAGTCAGGTCACCACCTACGAACAACTCTTCAACCTTATGGTATGGGAGCACCTGTCAAACAACTGTTTCGTCGAGCTCAGGCAGCACCTACTCGACAGTAAGCTGACTGACCCCCGGCAGCTCGCCGCCGAAGCTGACCGGTGGGAAAGCACCCGGGTGGGCCGGAAAGGGCCACACGACCAGAACAGAAGCAACCAAGGCCAGCACCGTCCTCGGGGAGGAGGAGGGGGCCAGGGGCGAGGGAGAGACGCCTTACCAGCAACACCCGTGGCCAGCACCCCGCCTCCGGCCGGCCGGGGCAACCCCCCGTTACGGCCTGGGTACCGAGCCAACGTCACGTGCCACCGGTGCCAGCGAGTAGGCCACTACGCCAACGATCCGAACTGCCCGCTGAACCAAACACCCAAGCCCCGCCAGGTAGCTGCCGCTGCCCTGGGGGAAGAACAGTCGTCGGAGGGACCCGAGGAGTATGAGCCGGACCAGCAAGGGTGGGAACCGGCCGCCATGGTCCTGGCATGCTTAGGGGGAAGAGACATGGTTCCGCGGGCTCCCCTACCCGCCAACACCAGAAAATACGGTCAGTGGGTGACCATTAATGGACAGAGAGCCGAGGCCTTGCGTGACACCGGCGCCAGCGTGACGGCCGTCCGCTGTCACCTGGTGAAGCCCGAGCAGATCCTGCCGAACATTCTCTGCCCCGTCCGCTCGGCGGATAACTCTGAGAGCATGTGCAAGATGGCCTGCGTCCCGTTTGAATGGGGAGGGGTCTCCGGCCTACTGAAGGTGACGGTCCGGGACGATGCCCCCGTGGACTGCCTCCTGGGGAACGACCTCGAGAGTTCCCCGTGGGCCACCGTCGAGAGAAGAGAGCACTTGGGGATGCTGGGCCTTCCGGACTGGGCCTGCATAACCACCCGATCCATGGCCGGCCGTGCCGCCCCCCGTTCAGAAGAAACCGAATGGCCAGCACCTCCGCCCCCGGTTGCCCCCGTAGAGGACAACGGCGAGCCCGACCTCCCGGACCAGACTACCGAAGAAGGCGCGCAACCCCAGGACCTTCCGGATCTGGCTCAGTGGCGGCAAGAGGGGGGGCCCACCCAAGAACAGTTCCGCCAGGAGCAAAAGACCTGTCCCTCCCTCGAGGGACTCCGCCAACAAGCCAGCACCCAAAACGCCGGGGACACCACCGGAACCCACTGGGTCTACTGGGATAACGACCTGCTCTACAGCGAGCAAAGAATCGCCGAGCTGGGGGCCGGTCGAGTTCTGGTGGTACCGCTCCGCTTCCGAGACTTTCTGCTCAACCTAGCCCACGATGTCCCCCTGGCTGGACACCTGGGCCAGGATAAAACGTACAGTCGACTGGTGCCCCACTTTTTCTGGCCGAAAATGAGGAACGACGTCCTGAACCACTGCCGATCGTGCCCCACATGCCAAGCCAGCGGGAAGAGTGGCCGGAAGCTGAAGGCCCCTCTACAACCCTTCCCGGTGGTCACCACCCCGTTCGAGAGGGTGGGGATAGACATTGTGGGACCTCTGGACCCCCGTACGGCACAAGGACACAGGTTCATCTTGGTACTAGTGGACCATGCCACCCGCTACCCCGAGGCGGTGCCCCTACGGACAGTGACCGCTCCAGTGGTTGGCCGGGCCCTGATGGGGATCTTCTCCCGGGTAGGCTTCCCCCGAGAAGTCGTCAGCGACCGAGGCACGAATTTCATATCAAAGTACATGAAGTCCCTCTGGCAACAATGCGGGGTCACCTACAGATTCACGACCCCCTATCACCCTCAAGGGAACGGACTAGTGGAGCGTTTTAACCGCACTCTCAAAGGGATGATTGGGGGATTGGAAGAACCTCTCCGTCGCCAGTGGGATGTACTGCTCCCGTGCCTCCTCTTCGCCTACCGGGAAGTTCCCCAGAAGTCCCTCGGTTTTAGCCCCTTTGAACTCCTATACGGACACCCTGTGCGAGGGCCCCTCAGCCTAGTCAAGGAAGGTTGGGAGATGGCCCCCCTAACGACCCCTCCAGACGTCTTCAGATACATCCTGGCCTTACGAAACCAGACCCGGCGCTTCAGGGAGATGGCCAAAGCGAACCTCGAGGCCAGCCAGGAGGACATGAAGAGGTGGTATGATCACAATGCCTCCTCCGTGGAATTCGAGCCTGGGCAGCAAGTATGGGTGATGTCCCCCACCGAACCGTGTGCCCTGCAAGATAAGTGGACGGGGCCCTTCAAAGTGGTCGAGCGCAAAAGCCCCGTCACTTACCTCATCGACATGGGGTCCTCCCGGAACCCCCTTCGGGTCCTCCACACCAACCGGCTCAAACCGCACTTTGTGCGCTCCGAACTAAGCCTCTTGATGGCTACAGACAGTGGCACGGAAGAAGACTCCGAGCCCCTCCCGGATCTCCTGAAGACTCAGGAGAAGGACGGCTCCGTGGACGGGGTCCGGCTCTCTGACGCCCTCACTTCGGAGCAACGCCAGGACTGCCGGAACCTCCTGCTGCAGTTCGCTGCCTTGTTCTCCCTCACCCCCGGGGTCACCCCCTGGTGTTTGCACGACGTAGACACCGGGGACAGTCCCCCTGTCCGGCACCGGGCCTACCGCGTACCAGATCGGGTACGGGCCTGCATACAGGAGGAAGTGGCCAAGATGCTCACGATCGGGGTCATCGAGCCCTCGGACAGTCCCTGGGCCAGTCCGGTCGTATTAGTTCCCAAGGCCGCTACCCCCGGCGCCGCTCCTGAACTGAGATTCTGCGTCGACTACCGGGGCTTGAACGCTGTCACCCGGACCGACGCTCATCCCATCCCCCGAGCAGACGAGCTGATCGACCGGCTGGGGGCCGCCCGCTACCTCAGTATCTTCGACCTAACGGCGGGCTACTGGCAGATCGGCCTCACCCCCAGGGCTCAGGAACGGTCGGCCTTCTCTACCCCCGATGGCCACTATCAGTTTAAGGTCATGCCCTTTGGCATGAAAAATGCCCCCGCCACGTTCCAACGCCTTGTGAACCAGGTCTTGGCGGGACTTGAAGAATTCAGCGCTGCCTACCTGGACGATATCGCTGTATACAGCCGCCACTGGTCCGACCACCTCCGTCACCTCCAAGAGGTCCTACAAGCCCTCCAGCGGGCCGGCCTCACCATTAAGGCCGGCAAGTGCCAGATTGGCCAAGGGTCTGTGACCTACCTTGGGCACCAAGTGGGGAGCGGGCTGGTGGCCCCACTACAACTTAAGATTGCTGCCATCCAGTCCTGGCAGCCCCCCGTCACCCAGACCGAGGTCCGAGCCTTCTTGGGGCTCACCGGCTACTACCGGCGGTTCGTGAAGGACTACGGCAGCATCGTGGGGCCCCTCACGGGTCTCACATCCAAGAACCAGCCAAAGCGGGTCAATTGGACTCCTGATTGTCAAGCGGCCTTCGAGGAGCTGAAGGCCGCCCTGTGCACCGCCCCGGTGCTCCAGGCCCCCGATTACAGTCGGGAATTTGTGGTGCAGACCGACGCCTCCGACCACGGCATCGGAGCCGTCCTCTCTCAGTTGAACCCCGAAGGTCATGACCAGCCGGTGGCCTTCATCAGTCGACGTCTCCTGGCCCGAGAACAGCGTTGGAGCACCATCGAGAGGGAGGCATTTGCAGTAGTGTGGGCCCTCAAAAAGCTCCGACCCTATCTCTTCGGTACCCACTTCCGGGTACAAACCGACCATCGACCCCTGCAATGGCTGATGCAGATGCGGGGGGAGAACCCAAAACTCTTGCGCTGGTCCATCTCCCCTGCAGGGAATGGACTTCACCGTGGAGCACCGACCAGGCCAAGACCACGCCAACGCGGATGGCCTGTCCCGCTTTTTCCGCCTCGACGAAGAGAGTCCCCAAGGAGATGGGTGACTCTCCCCGCCTTCAGCTGGGGGGGACGCATGTTGGACAGGCCTCACAGACGGCTCGCTCCCTCCCCGCTCGACAAGGCCCGAACTCCGGCCCCCCTGGCATATCCCCGCGACAAGCACCTGCACTCCGTCTCCCGACGGACCCTCTGCCCTCGGACCCCTACTCATCACGGGGTCCAGCCCCACCGGCTTTCCCGGCCGGGTCAAGCCGCCATCTTGGGCCCTGCACCACGCGGCCGCATGGCCTCCCCTCGACCCTAACCCCGGGCCTGGCCGGCCCCGACATCCCGGCACCACTATCCGCCCAGGAGGTGAGCGGACCACTTGGCAGATCAATGGGAGACCGAAGTGTCAAGGGCTCTCCCCCGCCAGGTGCCGATCGCCCCCAGCTCCCCCAGGCACTGGCTCCACCCCCTGCTGGGTGTCTGGACACCTTCATCCCGGACCCTCCGACCTCCAAGTGCGAGGGTCCGGACATCAAAGGGCACCAGCCCTATAACTGAGGCAGCTCCGGAGCAGGAAGGCAGTTGTATCCTGGAGTCGAGAGACACCGAGTGAACTCAACCCTGACGGTCTACTGGCGCTGCCGTAGCCCGCTCTTGTGAACCATCGTCCTGCCTGCTGGCGCTGCCGCGGCCTTCTGCAACAAGTCACCTTCCTGGGACCTGCTGGCGCTGCCGCGGCCCGTTGTAACGACCATCCTCACCGGGACCTGCTGGCGCTGCCGCGGCCCTTCTGCAACATTCATCTTCCTGGGACCTGCTGGCGCTGCCGCGGCCCGTTGTATCGACCATCCTCACCGGGACCTGCTGGCGCTGCCGCGGCCTTCTGCAACATTCATCTTCCTGGGACCTGCTGGCGCTGCCGCGGCCCGTTGTATCGACCATCCACACCGGGACCTGCTGGCGCTGCCGCGGCCCAGACCACCTAACCACCAAGCTCGAGGATTGTGAGCTCATCATCACCTCAACCGAATCACCTGATCGGTAAATAGACTGTCCCGCTACCCCCTTCCCTACCTTGCGAGACTCTAATCGAGGGGACCCCTGAGTCCAGACCTCCTTGTACTATTTCACCGTACCTTAAATAAGTGCCTATAAAGATCACTGAACCTTATCCGTGTGTGATATTCGTCTGTGGGGGGGAAGTTACTTGTCTGTACGATCGCTGGAGACGGCTCTCCCCGGAGACCTCTCCTCCTGACCCCGGCCGACCCTCCCGGTCCGTCTACCTTTTCTAACAGTGTGGTTATGTGTGTGTGGTTATGTGTGGGTGGTTGTGTGTGGGTGGTTGTGTGTGGGTGGTTGTGTGTGGGTGGTTGTGTGTGGGTGGTTGTATGTGGGTGGTTGTATGTGGGTGGTTGTATGTGGGTGGTTGTATGTGGGTGGTTGTGTGTGGGTGGTTGTGTGTGTGGGTGGTTGTGTGTGTGGGTGGTTGTGTGTGTGGGTGGTTGTGTGTGTGGGTGGGTGGTTGTGTGTGGGTGTGTGTATTTGTGGTTGTGTGTGTGGGTTTGTGTGTGTGTGGTTGTGTGTGTGGCTTTGTGGATGTATGTGTGGTTGTGTGCATGTGGTTGTGTGCGTGTGGTTGTGTGATTTGTTGTGTGTGTGGGGTTGTGTGTGTGGTTGCGTGTGTGGTTGGGGGTGGTTGTGTGTGTGTGGGTGGTTGGGGGTGGGTGGTTGTGTGGGTGGTTGTGTGGGTGGTTGGGGGTGGGTGGTTGGGGGTGGGTGGTTGTGTGGGTGGTTGGGGGTGGGTGGTTGTGTGGGTGTGTGTGGGTGTGTTGTGGTTGTGTGTGTTGTGGTTGTCTGGGTGGTTGTCTGGGTGGTTGTGTGTGCGGTTGTGGTTATGGGTGTGTGTGTGGTTGGGTGTGTGGTTGGGTGTGTGGTGGTTGCGTCTGTGTGGTTGTGTCTGTGTGTGTTGTGGTTGTGTGTGTGGGTGGTTGTGCGAGTGGTTGGGGGTGTGTGTGGTTGGTTGGGGGTGTGTGTGGTTGGTTGGGTGTGTGTTGGAAGGCGTTCCCCGGAGAGGCTGCAGAATACTTTCCTGACCACCCGGAGGCCCACCTTTCCCAGAGTTAGGCCGAGCAAGAGCAGGGAGGCCCTTCCTGGAAGGGTCTCGTACCTAGGATCGCCCGCGCTGCACGTACTCTTTTCGGACAGAGGGACACCACACAGGAATTCTTTGCGAGACAATAGACTTTATCATTAATTGTCAGGGATCTTTATGATCCGGAAGGCAGGTGCAGGATTAGGGCCACAAGCGGAGCGATCTCGTGATGAGGGGTAGGGGGTAGCGGGACAGTCTTTGAATCAGTGTCTCTGCGGAGTATCCGGCGCACAGCTCTCAATCCTCGAGCTGAGGGGATGTTGCTTCTCTCGGCAAGTTCTGCCGATTCTCTTGGAGGGGCGGGCCGCGAGTCACTCAGCAGGCACCGGAGGTTCGTGGTTCGGGGAGCCGCGACAGCGTCAGCAGGGCTCAGATGATTCAGAGTTCGGGGAGCCGCGACAGCATCAGCAGGGCTCAGATGGTTCAGAGTTCGGGAGCCGCGACAGCGTCAGCAGGGCTCAGATGGTTCAGAGTTCGGGGAGCCGCGACAACGTCAGCAGGGCTCAGATGGTTCAGAGTTCGGGGAGCCGCGACAGCGTCAGCAGGGCTCAGATGGTTCAGAGTTCGGGGAGCCGCGACAGCGTCAGCAGGGCTCAGATGGTTCAGAGTTCGGGGAGCCGCGACAGCGTCAGCAGGGCTCAGATGGTTCAGGGTTCTTTGGTTCGGGGAGCGATCGAGCCGCGACCAGGTCAGCAGGCTCTCGTCAGTCCAGGTCTTCTCTGCCTCCCGTCCCTTCAGCACCCCTTGTTATACTCCCCCTCCTCTTTGAAGTCCGGAGTCCTCGCGGAGAGGGATCTGGTGCCTGGGGCGGTGTGTCGGGGTTTCCTGTCGCTCGGCCCTTTGATCTGTTCAGGTGGGTCCGGGAGGGACTCCAGACACCCAGCAGGCGAGGCGCCTGCTCACCGGGAGCCTGGTGGTCGATCGAAACCTCCCTCGGGGAAGAGACCAGAGGTGTGACAGGATCGGCGCCTCTCGGTCTGGTTTGGGGGGTTTCGCTCTCCCTCGGCCGGGCATGCGTGTTGGGGATCTGGCCGGCCCTCGGGATGTTGGGCCACGGGGGCCGGAGTCTGTGACATCGAGGTTCGGCGTGGTTGCAGGGTAGCTTGCTGGTCGGGAGGGCCCACGCCACGAGGCCGGTCTCACACGTGCCCTCCCAGCTGAAAGGCAGGGAGAACTACCCATCCACTTGGGGGTTCTCCTCGCTGAAGCGGAAGAATCGGGACAGACCGTCCGCGTTGGCGTGGTCCGTCCCGGGGCGATGTTCCACAGTAAAATCCATCCCTTGGAGGGAGATGGACCAGCGTAGCAACTTGGGGTTTTCCCCTCGCATCTGCATCAACCACCGCAGGGGTCGGTGATCTGTTTGTACTCGGAAGTGTGTTCCGAACAGGTAGGGCCGTAGATTTTTGAGGGCCCAGACTACTGCGAAGGTCTCTCTTTCAATTGTGCTCCACCGCTGTTCTCGGGGCAGCAACCTTCGGCTGATGAAGGCTATGGGCTGATCTATGCCCTTGTCGTCGAACTGTGAGAGGACTGCCCCGATGCCGTGTTCCGAGGCGTCCGTCTGGACCACAAACTCCTGGGCGTAGTCAGGGGCTTTAAGCACCGGAGCCGTACACATAGCTGCTTTTAGGGCGTCGAACGCTTTCTGGCAGGGGGGAGTCCATTGTACTTTCTTGGGGTGTCTTTTGGAGGTTAGCTCTGTGAGGGGGCCTGCGATGCTGCCATAGTTCTTAATAAACCTCCGGTAGTAACCGGTGAGGCCCAGGAAGGCCCGGACTTCTGTTTGGGTCGTGGGGGGTTCCCAGGACAAGATGGCGTTGATCTTTGGCTGGAGGGGGGCGACCTGTCCACTTCCCACCTGGTGCCCCAGATAGGTTACGGAGCCGTGCCCAATTTGACATTTGCTGGCTTTGATGGTGAGGCCGGCCCGGCGCAGAGCCAGCAGGACTTGTCGGAGGTGCTGGAGGTGCTCGGTCCATTGGGAGCTGAATACCGCTATATCGTCGAGGTATGCTGCGCTGAACCCCTCTAGTCCGGACAGGACCCTGTTCACCAGCCGCTGAAAGGTGGCCAGGGCATTTTTCATTCCAAACGGCATCACCCTAAAGCGGTAGTGCCCATCCGGGGTGGAGAAGGCGGAGCGCTCCTTGGCTCCCTCGGTGAGGGCAATCTGCCAGTATCCACAAGTTAGGTCGAAGGTGCTGAGGTAGCGAGCGGCCCGGAGGCGGTCAATGAGCTAGTCTGCGCGGCGGATAGGGTGAGCATCCGCTCGGGTGACCGCATTGAGTCCTCGGTAGTCCACACAGAATCTCAGCTCGGGGGCGACACCAGGGGCCGCTGCTTTCGGGACCAGGACTACCGGGCTGGCCCAGGGGCTGTCGGAAGGTTCAATCACCCCGAGAGCAAGCATCTTCGCTACCTCGGTCTGGATGCAGGTTCGGACCCGATCAGGGACCCGGTAGGCCCGGTGTCTCACTGGCGGGCTGTCGCCGGTGTTCACGTTGTGGACACACCAGTTGGTGACCCCAGGGATCAGGGAGAAGAGGTCTGCGAATTGCCTTAGTAGCTGGCGGCAGTCGTCGGACTGTGGGGCTGTGAGGGCGGTTGATAGTCTCACCCCCTCCACGGAACCATCGGTCTCTTTCGCCCCCAGGGGGTCGGGAAGGGGCTCGGTGTCTTCTTCGGCCCCATCGTCGGTGGCCAGGAGTAAACTCAACTCTGTCCTTACAAAGTGGGGTTTGAGGCAGTTCACGTGGAGGACCCGGATGGGGTTCCGCGGAGACTGCACATCGACGAGATAGGTGACTTGGCTCTTCCCCTCGATCACCTCTGTTAGACGGCGACCTCATAGGAGCCTGGAAGGGGTCCTGACTACCCTGAGTCCCACCCTCAAGGTATCGTAACCGGGCACTGGCGGGACACTCCCCAGGGGGAGGAATCTCGTATCTAGGATCGTACTTCTGGCACCACACGACACAGAGTGACCACACCGGGTATTCTGAGAAAACAATCTTTATCAAGTAGGTTATCACTGCAAATATGTACAAGGTGAGCACGGGCTCGAGAGTCTCGGAAGGGGTAGGGGGTAGCGGGACAGTCTCTGGTAAAGGTTCAAGCAGGGACGTATCCGGCGCACAGCTCACAATCCTCGAGCTGGGGGATACGATGTTGTAGTCGGGGTCCGGCGGGACCGTGAGAGTCGGTTGGAGCCGCGAGTCACTCAGCGGGCTCAGGTACAAGTTCGGAGGTCTTACGATCTTCAGGGAGCCGCGGGTCACTCAGCAGGGCTCAGGTACAAGTTCGGAGGTCTTACGATCTTCAGGGAGCCGCGAGTCACTCAGCAGGGCTCAGGTACAAGTTCGGAGGTCTTACGATCTTCAGGGAGCCGCGAGTCACTCAGCAGGGCTCAGGTACAAGTTCGGAGGTCTTACGATCTTCAGGGAGCCGCGAGTCACTCAGCAGGGCTCAGGTGGGTTCAAGTTCCAGGAGCCGCGACCACGTCGGCAGGCTCTCGTTGTTCCAGCGTCGAATCTGCCGGACAGATCCAGAGCACCCCTTGTTATAGGTCGACCCCTCTTTGATGTCCGGAGTCTGTGCAGGCAGGGGTCTTTGTCACCTGGGGGTCGCTTGTCGGGATTTCCTGCTATAGTCTTTTGATCCTTTCAGGGCCGGGTCGGGAGGAGTCCCAGACACCCAGCAGGCATGGAGCCAGCCCTCAGGGAGGCCGGAGGGCCGATCGAAACCCATCGTCCCGGGGGAGTTCAGAGGTGCGATAGAAACGGCTCCTCCCTCTCTCATCCCCTGGAAGCGTGATGTCCTCCAGCCGGAGTGGCGCCTCTAGGCCCGGGTCGCGCTGGGGCCGGGCGGCCATCTTGGTGCATGAAGTGGGCACGCGGGCCCGGGGTGGCCGAAAGGAGAGAGGCCAGGGACGGGGATGTCCGGGTCGGTGCGTGTGTCCTGGTGGGGAGGTTCGGCTGGGCCGTGGGCTGGGGCTGTAGGTACCAGGTTTCGGTGGTGCGGGGGCACGGAGGGCCATTCTACGAGGCCGGGTCCAACACGCGTCCCCCCCCAGCTGAAAGCCGGAGAGAACTGCCCATCAGCTTGGGGGGGTTCTCTTCGCTGAGGCGGAAGAACCGGGAGAGGCCGTCCGCATTGGCGTGGTCCGTACCAGGGCGGTGTTCCACGGTGAAATCCATCCCCTGGAGGGAGATTGACCACCGCAGTAGCTTGGGGTTCTCTCCTCGCATCTGCATGAGCCATCGCAAGGGCCGATGGTCAGTTTGGACTCTGAAATGGGTGCCGAACAGGTAGGGTCGTAGCTTTTTGAGTGCCCAGACCACGGCAAAGGCTTCGCGCTCTATGGTGCTCCATCTCTGTTCTCGGGGCAACAGCCGCCGAGTGAGGAAGGCGACGGGCTGGTCTAGGCCTTGGTCATTTACTTGGGACAGGACGGCCCCAATGCCATGCTCGGAGGCATCGGTCTGGACTATGAACTCCTTGGCGTAGTCGGGAGCCTGGAGGACGGGGGCAGTACACATGGCCTTCTTTAGGGCATCGAAAGCTTCCTGGCAGGCAGCCGTCCACTGCACTTTCTTTGGCTGTCTTTTAGACGTGAGTTCTGTGAGAGGGCCGACAAGGCTGCCATACCCCCGAATGAATCTTCGGTAGTAGCCCGTGAGTCCCAGAAAGGCTCGGACCTCCGTCTGGGTGATGGGTGGTTCCCAGGCCAGGATGGCGTCGATCTTTGGCTGTAGAGGGGCGACCTGGCCACTCCCGACCTGGTGCCCCAAGTAGACCACGGATCCTTGCCCGATCTGGCACTTGCTGGCTTTTACTGTGAGGCCTGCCTGGCGCAGGGCGGTTAGCACCCTCCGGAGGTGCTGGAGGTGCTCACTCCACTCTGAACTGAAGACAGCGATGTCGTCCAGATATGCCGCGCTGAACTGTTCTAGCCCGGCCAGGACCCTATTCACCAGTCGCTGGAAAGTGGCCGGGGCATTTTTCATCCCGAAGGGCATTACGCGGAAGCGGTAGTGCCCATCGGGGGTGGAGAAAGCGGACCGCTCCTTGGCCCCTTCGGTGAGCGCAATCTGCCAGTATCCGCAGGTTAGGTCGAATGTGCTGAGGAACCGGGCTGCCTCTAGTCGGTCAATGAGTTCGTCAGCTCGTGGAATGGGGTGGGCATCGGCTCGGGTAACGTCATTGAGCCCCCGGTAGTCCACGCAGAAGCGGAGCTCGGGGGCAACACCGGGGGCCGCTGCCTTCGGGACCAGGACCACGGGGCTGGCCCAGGGACTGTCAGAGGGCTCGATCACCCCCAGGGTCAACATCTTCGAGACTTCCGCTTGGATGCAGGACCGGACCCGGTCAGGAACCCGGTAGGCTCGGTGTCTCACCGGCGGGCTGTCCCCGGTGTCCACGTCATGAACACACCAGTTGGTGACCCGGGGGGTCAGGGAGAAGAGGTCGGAAAATTGTCTCAGGAGCTGGCGGCAGTCCGCTTGTTGCTGGGCAGTGAGGGCTGGGGAGAGGTTCACTCCTTCCACGGAGCCATCCTGCTCCTTGACACACAGGAGGTCCGGGAGGGGATCCGACTCCTCTTCGGCCCCGTCATCGGTGGCCAGCAGGAGGCTCAGTTCTGTCCGCTGGAAGTGAGGCTTGAGGCGGTTCACGTGCAGGACCCGGAGGGGATCCCGAGGTGACTGGACGTCCACCAAGTATGTGACTTCGCTCTTCCGCTCAACCACCTTGTAGGGCCCAGTCCATCGGTCCTGGAGGGCGCCAGGCTTCACGGGGGCCATGACCCACACCTGCTGGCCCGGCTGGAACTCGACCAGAGTGGCATTCTGGTCGTACCAGCGCTTCATCTCTTCTTGACTTGCCTCCAGGTTGGCCTCGGCCAGTTCTCGGAACTTCCTGGTCTGGTTTCGGAGGGCCAGGACGTATTGGAACACATCTCGGGGGGTGGTCTGGGGTGCTGCCTCCCACCCTTCCTTAACCAAACTGAGGGGACCTCGGACGGGGTGTCCATAGAGTAATTCAAACGGGCTGAACCCTAAGAATTTCTGGGGGACCTCCCGGTAAGCGAACAAGAGGCAGGGGAGCAGGACGTCCCACTTACGCCGGAGGGGCTCTTCTAGGCCAGCGATCATCCCTTTCAAAGTCCTATTAAACCTTTCTACTAGGCCGTTCCCTTGGGGATGGTACGGGGTGGTGAACTTATAAGACACCCCACATTGTTGCCACAGGGACGTCATATACTTCGAGATAAAATTAGTGCCGCGATCGCTCACGACCTCGCGGGGAAAACCCACCCTGGAAAAGATTCCCATCAGGGCCCGGCCCACCACGGGGGCCGTAATGGTGCGTAGGGGAATAGCCTCAGGATAGCGGGTGGCGTGGTCCACGAGGACCAAGATGAAACGGTGGCCTTGGGAGGTGGGGGGGATCCAGTGGTCCCACGATGTCGATTCCGACTCGTTCAAAAGGGGTACTGACGACCGGGAAGGGTTGGAGGGGAGCCTTGCACTTCCCCCCACTCTTCCCACTAGCCTGGCACGTGGGGCAGGACTTGCAGTGGGCCTCTACCGCTGCTCTCATTCTAGGCCAGTAAAAATGGGTCACGAGTCGGCTGTAGGTCTTGTCCTGACCCAGGTGGCCGGCGAGGGGGACGTCGTGGGCTAAGCCCAGGAGGAAATCTCGGAAGCGGAGGGGTACCACCAGTACCCGTCCGGATCCCAACTCCACCGACTTCTGCTCACTGTACAAGATGCTATTTTCCCAATAGATTCGGTGTGTCCCGGTCTGGTCACCTGCGGCTTGGCCCTCGGCCTGGCGCCGCAGTCCGACCAGGGAAGGACAAGTGGCTTGTTCCCGGCAAAACTCTTCCCGAGTGGACCCGCCCTCGTGGCGCCAATGTGCCAACTCGGGTAGATCTCCCAACTCGGGGACCGGGGCGGGGTCGGATGGTGCGGGTTCGTCGGGGGCGACGGACCCGTCTGCTGGGGGGACGGGAGGACCCTCGGCGGGGACTGTACTGGTCTCTTCGATCGGGGTGTCCTCGACTTCTCTCCGGGGAGTGAGCCGGGCTGACATAGATCGGGTGGTGGCGCACACCCACTCGGGGAGTCCCATCATTCCTAGGTGGGCCTCGCGCTCGACGTGCTTCCAGGGAGAACTCTCTAGGTCGTTCCCTAAGAGGCAGTCGACCGGCTGGGAGGTTCTTACGGCCACCTTGAGTTTACCTATCACCCCTCCCCAATCAAACGTCACCAGGGCTACCTGACACATACTTTCTCTATTGTCTGCGGAGATTACGGGGCAAAAGACGTTGGGGAGGATCTGCTCCTCGGGGACTAGGTGCCTGAGGACACCGGTGATACTGGCCCCGGTGTCCCGCAGGGCCTCTACCTGGTGGCCATTGATTTTGACGAGCTGCCCGTACTTCTGTGTGTTGGAGGGTAGGAGGCTACCAGGGATCATCTCTCTATCTCCCAGGGATACTAGGGCCATCGCTGCGGGTTCCCACTCCTCGGCTTCCTCAACCTCCTCCCCCAGAGCTACGTTGGCTATTTGTCTCGCAGGGGTGGCAGGGGAGACTTGGGTGGCCATGGGGCACTCTGGGTCATTGGCGTAGTGCCCGGGTTTCTGGCAACGGAAACATGTGACGGTCACCCGGTGTCCCCGTCTCCCAGGGGGCCCTGTCACCGGTGGGGGGGGCGCCGGGAAAGGTGGAGGTTGTGTTTTCGGGGGGCTAGGCTGGGACTCTCTCGGCCCTCCCTGGTTCCCTCCCCCTCTCTGGCGGGGTGGTCCCTGACCGGCTCGGGGGTACTCTCCTACCATGCCCCGGGAGACCCGGGTGTTGGTCCAGCGGTCGGCCTCCACAGCCAGCTTCCGGGGATCTGTGAGCTTGCTGTCAAGCAGATGCTGACGTAGTTCTATGAAGCAGTTCGCAGCCAGATGTTCCCACAACATGAGGTCAGTGAGTTCGGCCAGGGTGGTGACTTTGCTGCCCTTGATCCACCCATCGAAGGCCCGACTGAAAAAGTTTACATACTCCACCCAGGTGGTGCCCGGGATCTTCCGGCAGTCCCGGAATCGCTGACGGTACATTTCTGGGGTGAGGCCATATCTTGTGAGTAGAGCCTCTTTCATGTGGCTGTAGGAGGTCTGCAGGGAGAGGGGTAGGTCGAGCAGGGTGTCCCTTCCTTCGCTCAGAAACCGCCCCCACAACCCCGCCCCCCAATCCTTCTGCGGGATCCGATGGGAGGTCATGGCGACCTCGTAGGCCCTGAACCATTGCTGAATGTCATCGTTTTTATAATATTCCTTGACCACATCCTTGGGGATGTGGACCTTCTGTTCCGCTGGGGAGGCCGTCTCTCAGTTTCCCGGGGGCCTTCCTTCCTCGCTTCTGGCCTTGAGCTCGATTTCTTTCAAGCTGCGTTCGTGCTCTAGTTGGAGCTTCCTTCCCTCGTGCTCCCGTTGGACCTTCTTTTCTTCTAGTTCGCCTTGTACACGCATTTGCTCTACTGCTAACTTTTTTTCCGCTAACTTCAATTCGCCCTCGATTTTGAGTTTGGCTAACTCGAGTTCATGATTGCGGCTTCTCTCTCTGTCCGCGAGCTCTTCTGGGGATAGGCCCCCGTCCGGTACGATGCCTCGCACCTGATTGCTATTGCTTTCACTTTGGGGGGGTTCGGTTTCGTCGGGTCGCTCCCCCGTGCCTTCCGGGCGGGAGGCCCCGGTCTCCACCCAAGTTTTCAGTGCTTTCTGCAAATCCTCTTTAGTGTTGAGACCAGTGGTAGCGATTTTAAGTTCTTTGCAGAATTGCTTTAGCTCCTTGTGTGTGTATTCTTCTAGCTGCTCCACCTGGAACACCCTGTTGGCGCTGGTTTCTGCAGGGCTCACGGCGCTCCCTTCTGCCATTTTTGTCGGTAGTGCTTCCGTTGTTCACGGTACGATCTCTAGGTGATGGGCCCGAATCCCACCGCTGCCACCAATGTTAGACGGCGACCTCAGAGGAGCCTGGAAGGGGTCCTGACTACCCTGAGTCCCACCCTCAAGGTATCGTAACCGGGCACTGGCGGGAGACTCCCCAGGGGGAGGAATCTCGTATCTAGGATCGTACTTCTGGCACCACACGACACAGAGTGACCACACAGGGTATTCTGAGAAAACAATCTTTATCAAGTAGGTTATCACTGCAAATATGTACAAGGTGAGCACGGGCTCGAGAGTCTCGGAAGGGGTAGGGGGTAGCGGGACAGTCTCTGGTAAAGGTTCAAGCAGGGACGTATCCGGCGCACAGCTCACAATCCTCGAGCTGGGGGATACGATGTTGTAGTCGGGGTCCGGCGGGACCGTGAGAGTCGGTTGGAGCCGCGAGTCACTCAGCGGGCTCAGGTACAATTCGGAGGTCTTACGATCTTCAGGGAGCCGCGAGTCACTCAGCAGGGCTCAGGTACAAGTTCGGAGGTCTTACGATCTTCAGGGAGCCGCGAGTCACTCAGCAGGGCTCAGGTACAAGTTCGGAGGTCTTACGATCTTCAGGGATCCGCGAGTCACTCAGCAGGGCTCAGGTACAAGTTCGGAGGTCTTACGATCTTCAGGGAGCCGCGAGTCACTCAGCAGGGCTCAGGTACAAGTTCGGAGGTCTTACGATCTTCAGGGAGCTGCGAGTCACTCAGCAGGGCTCAGGTACAAGTTCGGAGGTCTTACGATCTTCAGGGAGCCGCGAGTCACTCAGCAGGGCTCAGGTGGGTTCAAGTTCCAGGAGCCGCGACCACGTCGGCAGGCTCTCGTTGTTCCAGCGTCGAATCTGCCGGACAGATCCAGAGCACCCCTTGTTATAGGTCGACCCCTCTTTGATGTCCGGAGTCTGTGCAGGCAGGGGTCTTTGTCACCTGGGGGTCGCTTGTCGGGATTTCCTGCTATAGTCTTTTGATCCTTTCAGGGCCGGGTCGGGAGGAGTCCCAGACACCCAGCAGGCATGGAGCCAGCCCTCAGGGAGGCCGGAGGGCCGATCGAAACCCATCGTCCCGGGGGAGTTCAGAGGTGCGATAGAAACGGCTCCTCCCTCTCTCATCCCCTGGAAGCGTGATGTCCTCCAGCCGGAGTGGCGCCTCTAGGCCCGGGTCGCGCTGGGGCCGGGCGGCCATCTTGGTGCATGAAGTGGGCACGCGGGCCCGGGGTGGCCGAAAGGAGAGAGGCCAGGGACGGGGATGTCCGGGTCGGTGCGTGTGTCCTGGTGGGGAGGTTCGGCTGGGCCGTGGGCTGGGGCTGTAGGTACCAGGTTTCGGTGGTGCGGGGGCACGGAGGGCCATTCTACGAGGCCGGGTCCAACAACCTCGAAGGGTCCAGTCCATTTATCTTGGAGGGCGCAGGGTTTCACCGGGGCCATGACCCAGACTTGTTGGCCCGGCTGAAACTCGACCAGCGTAGCATTCTGGTCATACCAGCGCTTCATCTCTTCTTGGCTAGCTTCAAGGTTCGCCTCTGCGAGTTCTCGGAATTTCCGGGTCTGGTTGCGGAGGGCCAAGATGTATCGGAACACATCCGGGGGGGGTCCCCCGGGGAGTCGTTTCCCAACCCTCCTTGACCAGGCTCAAGGGTATCTGGACGGGGTGTCCATATAGCAGTTCGAATGGGCTGAACCCCAGGGATTTTTGTGGAAGCTCCCGGTAGGCGAACAGGAGGCAGGGGAGGAGGACGTCCCACCTCCGGCGTAGAGGTTCTTCGAGGCCCATGATCATTCCTTTCAGTGTCCTGTTAAAGCGCTCGACTAGGCCATTCCCCTGGGGGTGGTAAGGGGTGGTGAACTTGTACGATACTCCGCACTGCTGCCAGAGGGACCTCATGTATCGGGAGATAAAAGTTCGTACCCTGATCACTCACGACTTCGCGGGGGAACCCCACGCGGGAGAAGATCCCCATCAAGGCCCGGCCCACCACGGGGGCCATCACGGTGCGGAGGGGGGATGGCTTCGGGGTAGCGGGTGGCATGGTCCACTAGGACGAGGATGAACCGGTGGCCCTGGGCGGTCTTGGGGTCCAGCGGTCCCACGATGTCGATGCCTACCCGCTCAAAAGGAGTACTGACGACGGGGAAGGGTTGTAGTGGAGCCTTGCGCTTCCCGCCACTCTTCCCGCTGGCCTGGCACGTGAGGCAGGACTTGCAGTGGGCCTCCACATTCGCTTGCATCTTGGGCCAATAGAAGTGGGTGACGAGTCGCTGGTAGGTCTTATCTTGGCCTAAGTGTCCGGCCAGGGGTACATCATGGGCCAGGCCCAGGAGGAGACTTCGGAAGCGCAGGGGTACCACCAGTACTAGGGCCGATCCCAATTCGGCCGACTTCTGTTCGCTGTACAGGAGGCCGTTTTCCCAGTATACCCAGTGGGTGCCGGTCCGGTCGCCTGCTGCTTGGGCCTCGGCCTGTTGCCGGGGTCCAATGAGGGAAGGGCAGGTGGATTGTTCTTGACAGAATTCTTCTTGGGAGGGACCTCCTTCGCTGCGCCACTGGGCCAATTCCGGCAGGTCCCCGAGCTCGGTCACGGGTTCGGGGTCGGAAGGCACGGACGCCTCGTCGGGAACGGTCGCTTCGTCCGGAAGGGGGTTGTTGGCCTCGGGTGGCGCATCCGGGACCTCGGGGATGGTGGCGGTGCTCCGTGGCAGGCCCTCCCCCCCCCCTCGGAGGAAGGTACTCAGAGTCATCGAGCGCGTGGTGGCGCATACCCATTCGGGTAGGCTCATCATCTCGAGATGGGCTCTTCGTTCCACTTGTCCCCACGGGGAATTCTCAAGGTCGTTGCCCAGGAGGCAGTCCACGGGCTGGGAAGTTCGGACCGCCACTTTTAACTTGCCAGTGACTCCCCCCCCATTCGAAGGGAACTAGGGCCATCCGGCAGAGGCTCTCGGAATTGTCTGATGATATGACGGGACAAAAGGCGCCGGGCAGGATCTGGCCTTCGGAGACCAGGTGACAATGGACCGCCGTGACACTTGCCCCTGTGTCCCGGAGGCCCTCGACGCGGTGACCGTTGACCGTCACCTGCTGTCGGTACTTCTTCGTGTTGGCTGGTAGGGACGTTCTGGGGACCATCTCCCGGTCCCCGAGGGAGACCAAGGCCATGGCGGCGGGTTCCCATTCTTCGGAGTCTTCCATCTCTTCCCCCAGGGCTACGGAGGCCATTTGCCGAGCCGGCGGGGTGGTTGTGGCGGTTCTTTGGTACATGGGACATTGAGGGTCGCTGGCATAGTGTCCGGTCTGTTGGCAGCGGAAACAGGTGATCCTCACTCGGGGCCCCGGCCTCCCCGGTGGCCCGGTGCTGGCCGGAGGTGGAGCTGGAAACGGCGGAGGTTGTCCTCTGGGGGGGCTGAGCGGGGATCCCCCCGGGTGTTCCCTTGGCCGGCCTTGATTCCCTCCGCCCCTCTGGCGGGGGGCTCCCTGACTGTGGCGACCGTAGTCTCCCATGGGACCCCGGGAGGCCTGGGTGTTTACCCACCGGTCGGCTTCGACTGCCAGTTTGAGGGTCTGTGAGTTTGCTGTCCAGGAGGTGCTGGCGCAGTTCTACAAAGCAATTAGCGGACAAGTGTTCCCAGGCGATTAGGTCGAACAGCTCCTCAAAGGTGGAGACCTTGCTGCCCTTGATCCACCCGTCCAAGGCCCGGCTGTAAAAGTTCATGTACTCCACCCAGGTGGTACCGGGTATCTTCTTGCAGTCTCTAAACTGTTGTCGGTACATTATAGGGGTGAGCCCATATCTGGCTACTAGGGCCTCTTTCATGTGACTGTAGGAGTTCATCACCGTGGAGGGCAGGTCCAGCAGGGTATCTCTCCCCTCGCTCAGGAACCGGCCCCACAGCCCAGCCCCCCAGTCTTTCTGCGGGACTCGGTGGGAGGTCATGGCGACTTCATAGGCTTTGAACCACTGCTGGATGTCGTTGTTCTTATAGTATTCCTTCACCACATCTTTGGGGATGTGGACCTTTGGTTCCACGGTGGAGGAGAGGGGTTGGGTTTCCGAGGGTCTGGTCTCCGCATTCTTAGCCTTGAGCTCGATCTCTTTTAGGCCACGTTCGTGCTCCAGTTGGAGTTTTCTTTCTTCGTGTTCTCTTTGTCGTTTCTTTTCTTCAAGTTCTCCTTGTAGGCGCAACTGTTCTACCGCCAGCTTCTTTTCGGCCAGTTTTAGTTCTCCTTCGATTTTTAATTTTGCTAGTTCTAGTTCGTGGTTGCGACCTCTTTCTCGGTCCGCTAGTTCCTCGGGGGATAGGCCCCCCTCGGGGGCGCCGTTCCTCCCCGGGATGCTTCGTGGTTCGTTAGGCAGCTCTCCTTCTGTTTGTGTCAGGGGAGTTCCCACCTCGACCCAGGTTTTTAATGCTCCCTGGAAGTCTTCTTTCGTGCTTAGTCCGGTGGTAGCGATTCCAAGGTCTTTGCAAAATTGTTTCAGTTCTCGGTGCGTATAAGATTCCAGCTGGTCCTCTCGGAATGTCGTGCTCGGGTTGGTGCCTGCGGCACCTAGGGAGGTTTCTCCTTCCATTTCTTCCTGGTAGTGCGTTAGCCGTCCACTGCACGATCTCTAGGTGTTGGCTCGGATCCCGTCGCCTGCCACCAAATGTTGGAAGGCGTTCCCCGGAGAGGCTGCAGAATACTTTCCTGACCACCCGGAGGCCCACCTTTCCCAGAGTTAGGCCGAGCAAGAGCGTGGAGGCCCTTCCTGGAAGGGTCTCGTACCTAGGATCGCCCGCGCTGCACGTACTCTTTTCGGACAGAGGGACACCACACAGGAATTCTTTGCGAGACAATAGACTTTATCATTAATTGTCAGGGATCTTTATGATCCGGAAGGCAGGTGCAGGATTAGGGCCACAAGCGGCAGCGATCTCGTGATGAGGGGTAGGGGGTAGCGGGACAGTCTTTGAATCAGTGTCTCTGCGGAGTATCCGGCGCACAGCTCTCAATCCTCGAGCTGAGGGGATGTTGCTTCTCTCGGCAAGCTCTGCCGATTCTCTTGGAGGGGTGGGCCGCGAGTCACTCAGCAGGCATCGGAGGTTCGTGGTTCGGGGAGCCGCATCAGCGTCAGCAGGGCTCAGATGATTCAGAGTTCGGGGAGCCGCGACAGCGTCAGCAGGGCTCAGATGGTTCAGAGTTCGGGAGCCGCGACAGCGTCAGCAGGGCTCAGATGGTTCAGAGTTCAGGGAGCCGCGACAGCGTCAGCAGGGCACAGATGGTTCAGAGCTCGGGGAGCCGCGACAGCGTCAGCAGGGCTCAGATGGTTCAGAGTTCGGGGAGCCGCGACAGCGTCAGCAGGGCTCAGATGGTTCAGGGTTCTTTGGTTCGGGGAGCGATCGAGCCGCGACCAGGTCAGCAGGCTCTCGTCAGTCCAGGTCTTCTCTGCCTCCCGTCCCTTCAGCACCCCTTGTTATACTCCCCCTCCTCTTTAAAGTCCGGAGTCCTCGCGGAGAGGGGTCTGGTGCCTGGGGGCGGTGTGTCGGGGTTTCCTGTCGCTCGGCCCTTTGATCTGTTCAGGTGGGTCCGGGAGGGACTCCAGACACCCAGCAGGCGAGGCGCCTGCTCACCGGGAGCCTGGTGGTCGATCGAAACCTCCCTCGGGGAAGAGACCAGAGGTGTGACAGGATCGGCGGCGCCTCTCGGTCTGGTTTGGGGGGTTTCGCTCTCCCTCGGCCGGCCGGGCATGCGTGTTGGGGATCTGGCCGGCCCTCGGGATGTTGGGCCACGGGGTCCGGAGTCTGTGACATCGAGGTTCGGCGTGGTTGCAGGGTAGCTTGCTGGTCGGGAGGGCCCACGCCACGAGGCCGGTCTCACAGTGTGGTTGTGTGTGGGTGGTTGTTTGTGTGTGGTTGTGTGTGTGTGGTTGTGTGTGTGTGTGGTTGTGTGTGGTTGATTGTGTGTGGTTGATTGTGGGTGTGTGGTTGTGGGTGTGTGGTTGTGGGTGTGTGGGTGTGTGCTTGTGTGTGTGGTTGTGTGCGTGTGGTTGTGTGCATGGTTGTGTGCATGTGGGGTTGTGGGTGTGGTTGTGGGGGGGTTGTGTATGTGGTTGTGTGTGTGTGTGGTGTATGTGGTTGTGTGTGTGTGGTTGTGTGTGTGGTTGTGTGTGTGGGGTTGTGTGTGTGGGGTTGTGTGGTTTTGTGTGTGGTTGTGTGGTTGTGTGTGTGTGGTTGTGTGTGGGGTTGTGTGTGGGGTTGTGTGTGCGCGTGTGTGTAGTTGTGTGTGTGTGTGTGGTTGTGTGGTTGTGTGTGTGTGGTTGTGTGTGTGGTTGTGTGCGTGTGGTTGTGTGGGCATGGTTGTGTACATGGTTGTGGGTGTGTGGTTGTGTGTGTGGTTGTGTGGGTGGTTTGTGCGTGTGGTTGTGTGTGTGGTTGTGTGCATGGTTGTATGTGTGTGGGTGTATGTATGTGTGTGTGGTTGTGTGTGTGTGGTTGTGTGTGGCTGTAGTTGTGTGTGTGGGTGTTTGTGTGGTTGTGTGTGGGTGCGGGTTGTGGATGTGTGGTTGTGTGTGGTTGTGTGTGGGTATCTGTGGGTGTATGGGTGGTTGTGGTTATGTGTGGTTGATTGTGTGTGTGTGGTTGTGCGGGTGGTTGTATGTGGGTGGTTGTGTGATTGTGTGTGTGGTTGTGTAGGTGGTTGTGTGTAGGTGGTTGTGTGTGTGTGTGGTTGTATGTGGGTGGTTGTGTGGTTGTGTGTGTGTGTTAGTAATACTAAAAGCATAACAAAATAAAGGAACACAAACATCGAGTTTGTGGAAAGAGAAAGCACATTGTACGTCAAACGGGCGCAGCAAAGCATTAACACAACAACATGTTCTTTGATATTTGATGTTCTTTGAACGAGAACTTCAAAGGGGAGCCGCAAAACTGATCGCGGGCAAAAGTGAAAGTGATTGCGGGCGCTTAATGAGCATGATGAGGTTTGCCATATGGTGCCTCTGCTCCTAAGAAGCGCGCCCGCGCACATGCACTGTAGCTCTAGGCTGGCCATGGTAGCATTTTATGAACCCTCACTAAAAGTCTCGCCAGATCAGTGCATGCGCTGGGTCAGGCGAGACCTAAAAAGGAAGCCAAAACCTTCCTAATGGGCAAATTCCTCTCCTAATTCTCGCACTGCACTCACCTTCAGCGACCTTGTTTTTATTCTATTACTACTAAACCTGGGACTGGCCAGATGCTATCCACCCGGCACCTCCTTGCACTCCAACCTTATATTCTTGGACCTTCGTTCTTGTAAAATGTTTGTACTGGTTTTATCCCAAATGTTCACAATCTGTTAACCCTGTAAAGCACTCTGATACCCTAACGGGTCATGTCAGCGCTCTATAAAACACAAATAAATAATTAAAATAAATAAATGTCCCGGGTGGAGGGCAGTCTGATGAGGGGGGGCAGGGCGGCCCCCGACCAGTGTATAAAAACAGGCACCCAGGATTCCTTTTAGTTCCAAAGCAAAGCAACGCTCCAGTGCTGGAAGCCAGGTTTTCCACACATGTGGGATAATGGTGTCCCCCACAGAACTCCGTAGTCCAAGCACAATTTTGGCACCAAGTCAGTAGGTAAATTCATCAGGGCAATCAGCCTTCTCAGTTCATTGCTCACAGCAAGACATGTCCCAGCCGCGCACCTAACTCCCATTGTAAGCAGTACATTCTGCCTACTCCTCTCCCCTAATGCTTCCAAACATTCATTGCTCATCAGATCATGTCCCTTCAAAACAGTGGGAGTAGTGTGTCACCTGGTAGGAAGTCCCTGATTCCAGTCGAGGGCAGCAGACCCAAAGCCTCCTGGATGCGAGGGAGAGGGGGTGACAGGAGGGAAAGGGGTTCCATAGAGGACCTCCATCGCAGACTCCGTACGAGGCGCATGGCTATGCTCACCACCGCACACAGCTTGTTGAATAAGATACGCAGGGCCGCAAGAACATGATCCAAGAGAGCAAAAGGCCCGATCCCAGTAATTGGCACATTTGAATCACACGGGGCTACAGAGCAGCCTCTGAACCCCCACCTATATGCCACAATAAAACCCACAATACATGAGATCTTACAAAGGCATCCAATGACATGCAAGAAGCAGCCCAAAGACAAACCTTCCAGAAAGAGGGCACAGTCAAAACACCCAACTCCATTAGAGAAAACCTCGTTGCATGCCACGTGCAGGGACCAGAGATGCATACACGTGTCCTCAGGACATGTTGAAATTACCCCCTTCCTTTCATGACGCATCACGCATGTGTAGGTCAAAAGGTACCATCCGCATAGATAAAGCTCAGGCCTCGAAAAATCCACTTGCATTGTCGAGCAAGATTTATTTAGGACGAGCTATTTTTAGGGACCACACGCCCTTTATGGAGAGTTGAAAATTCTCACACTTAAAGGGAAGACAAACTGACTTTTGACCTCCGAAAGCAGAGCAAATGTGACCAGCTAAGATTTAAAGGCATCTTTATTGCTCACGAAGTGAAAGAGCAATAAAAGGCCATTAGGTCTTGTTATCCTGTCACATTTGCTGGTTTTCAGAGCCAGAGGTCAAAAATTAGCTTATTTTATTACATTTATTTATGTGACTTTAGTTAGAGGATTTTGTCAAATGAACTGTGTGACAATTGAACTGTGCAAACCATGTTAAATGAAAGGCTGTAAGGTGTCAGGCTTATTCCTAAAACAACAGTGAAATAGCTAAGCAAACATTTCAAATATATTTCACTTGTTATGAAGACCAATTTTTCTAGTTTTATAGGATTTAAACCAATTAGAACACTCTACTTGGTGATGTGCAAATTTTAAATATTTTTGCTGAAACCCAATTTCCAAAAATTGTTTATGCGCTATTATCAGTAAACCTACGTTAGTAGGACGTTCTTTGGCCATTTCAATGGAAAATATGCTATCTGTAAATGACAATGCAGTACCAGATCATGTTTTGGTAATATATTTATGAAAAGTGAGTTTTTAAACATGAACTAGGCATTACTACTGTTCCTGCCGAGATGATAATGCTATTAGTGAACTAAGAGGCAAGCCAGGAATCATGTATACCTTATATATAGGCCAATTCTTGTTATACATGGAGCAAACAGGTTTTTTGTACAGCAAAAATAGTGAACTTACATATTTGAAGCTGCTCTCTTATTTGAGGATAAAGAAAAAGGCGGCTCCATAAGACAAAATATTTGCCTAGGATCACACAATTTGAGACCAGTTCACAGGTCAAGTACGTTACAGTTAGGTTGAGTAGATTATTAAAGTTACTAGACCTGCAGGTCTAGTAACATTTTTATGATTTTTCAAGCCCTGAAGCTACAAACACATGTTAAGGAAAGTATGGAATTAAAGGGCCGACAAAACACCCATAAAACGATAGATAAAAAGAGTCACCCACGAAGATCACCCCACTTAAATGCTCACCTCTGTCCTGGCGGAGGGTGACGGCCAAACGACCCACAAAACAATACTCAGGCGACCCATGACTAAAAAAAATGTTCACAGTCTTCTAAAATGACTCCCCAACCGGGGGCACCTTCCAGTACCCCAACAAAAGGTACAGGAATTTCAGAGACCGAATAATGATGCACGTTATTCTAAAAGCTATCCTACAGCTCTTTTCCAACAGGTCTGCAATCTGGCTTTACGTGCACCACCTTTACTGCAGCCCGCCCCCTCTTCAGCAGCAACCTCCGAACGAGGCCAAAGGGGTCAAGCCAAAAAGACCACAGATTATTCTTTAACAACAGACTCTTTACACTGTGCCAAGCAAAGACACCCCCGGATGCCAGAAAGTTGCAGATGACCCCCCCCCCCAAACACCATCCCAAGACCTGCAATGTTCAAAAAGTTATGTATTTTCATTCCACAAGCACTACATAACACACTCCTGCACAACACATAATACCCACAAATGACCACCGTGGGTGCCCAGACGTCGGCTAGGTCATGCTATGTCTGCTCGCTGATACCCCATGCCGTGGGCGCAGACAGACTTTACCTATCAAAAGAAATAGCCCCAAAAAAGCATAATGTTTCATCCACTTGTATCCATGTAGGAATAGGGCCAGGATACCACCCAATAGAGTAGAATCCCCATATAGTAGTGGTAAACATCATCTGGTATGAAACCAACCCCACAGTGTTACACCTTTTCACTGAGCCTAGCTGTGGAAATGTGGATTTTCCTGGTCAGTTATGTCCCCTATCTTGGACCCCAACGGCTCTATGTGCATGTCACAAGTACATGTATGTTCCCTCCAGTTCCAGTTATGAAGACGCAAATACATGTGCGTCCACCGTCAACATGTCCTCTGTCAGATCCGCCATGAACAGGCCGGATATTCCATTCCTAAATATGAAAGGCCACCGGCTTTATATGGTTCACTTATGCCATTTTACAGTCCAGGCAAGTAGGCCCTGATTCTGTCATCAAAACTCCTCTTGCCTTCTGCCTCTGAAAGCTCCAGTCTGAGCCTGCATCTGTGACCATGAACTTTGTCTCATTCTCTGCGCGGCTCACGAAGCCTGACATCAGCCTATTCTCTGCCAAGAACTGTATTTCACCTTCGAATTATCTGCTTCCCCCTCAGCCGATGCATTCCTGCCTAGTAGTTTAAGTAAACATTCTTCCAGTTACCAAGCAAAAGGCCCGGCTTCTCTGTCCTCATGCAAGTAATTCATAGCCCTGTTACCATGGAATATTCCTACCCCCTCGCATTCAGTGTAGACACTTAGACGCTTGTACACGCACGCACAGTCAGTATAGAATAGATTCTGTCCGAGAGTCCTTCTTTTGTGGATAACATAGTTCTTTAAACATAGGATGTTAGATATGATTTGGGATTAGGTTGACTTGACCCCCCAGACTTTTCGTCTCCACATGTAGAGCTAATGTCAAGTCCCCTTCACCCCCTAGTTACACGTCAATTACACGTCATGCTGCTGCGCGCGCATCTATGCCAAGTATTATCTTATAGATCCACCTATGTATGACATCATAACCAATCATGTTCCTTTTTACTCCTTATGACACCCATTTTCGGTTACGCAGGTACAACGTCAATTTCCTTATCAATTGTTACGCCTACTGTATTCACTTCATTGTAAAATATGTACTATAAAAGTTACTTCTTGTCAATAAAGTATGTACTTCACTTCCTGAACCCCCGTGGTGATGGAACTTGGAGCATCCGATTATAATCGATCATTGGAATAAAGCCCATTCCGAAACTCTAATATCACGGATTCTGCCTCTCATTTTACTGAGCTATTATATTATGATTCTGTATCAAATTCAGTCCCGGTAAAGGAATTTTATTTACCACATGATGGCGCCCGAACAGGGACACTTTCTCATCTCACGCGCCGGCGGTGAGTTGTAGGCCCGGTCTCCTGCCACAGCTGGACGGACAATTACGCGTACCAGCAGGATTTCCTGTATCTCCCTCCGGTCAAGCGGGGGCGACTGAGACTACGATCAACACCCAGACGAGGCGGTGAGAAGTGCGAAGTATCCCGACCAGAGCCTAGCTGAGAGAGCAAGATCCGAGGTACACAGAGACCCACCAGTTCGAAGTCAAACCCAGTTTCCGACGAAGTCGAGTCGAGTCCAGTCCGGTTCAAGTTCAAGTTACCGAGGCCTTCCGTTTCCGAAGCTACCCGGTGAGTACCATTACTGGGGAGGCATTTCTGACGTGCACATAGGTTGTGCCGGTCAAGACGGGTTTGGGTACACAAATCCGGTCTGCACTGTTTTAGCAGTGTATCTGTACTGTTTAGCAGTATATCAAGTATTCCGAAGTACCTAGTTATTGTCAAGAATTATACTTGGTGATTAGTTATGCAGACGATCATCATTGTTGTTTATTTTAAAGGTTAAAAATGTTTAATGTTTAATGTTTAATGTGTTAAACGTCCTGCATATTGTGGTATGAATGGTTGTTCATTAGTGTGCTTTTGTATTAAGTGTGTTCAAGATTAAGTATCGGATCAGTTGTCAATATGCCGCTCTTTTCGAAATTAAGACAGATCACCACTAGAAAAGGGGTACTTGAAGAAGCCGTCCCTATTCCTCCTAGGGATACTCCAGGGCACTTCATGTATCACAAACATGGCTTAGACGCTATATTATTTCTTGATTTATGGGTAGACTACACCAAGGGATTGCCAGAAAGTCAGAGGTGGCCCGCAGCGGGGACCTGGGATGCAGAATGCATCATGAAAGTCGAGGAAGAGTTATGGAAAAGAAAAGTCAGACAGTCACAGAAAGACGCCGTTGAGTTATGGCGTAAAGAATCTCATAGACGTACAGAAAAAGCACGTAGACAGGAAGAGAAGAGTAAAGAAAGTTCAAATAAAGTTCAAGAAAATCTATTAATTGAGGAAGGTATCCGAGTGAAATCAGAACAAGTAGATAGACAAAGAAATGCCCTCATGAATGGTATGTATCCCCTTCTAGCCGAAGGCTTACCTAAGGCTACTCCAGAGATACCGAAAGACTTGCCACCCCCATTATTCCCAATTAAGGTACATCCTAAGGGGCATCCTAGAACTGCAGAAGATGTTTTTCTTTCCTCATATTTAGATGACGTAGCTCCCGAGTATGCTAATTCCGCCCCACATAGACCGCATACCAGGGAGGTCCAACGCCAAGATCCAGCACCCGTATCCCTACAGCAACAGACCGAGTCACAAGTTCCGGCAAGCACATCCGTTTCTGCATCTGTTCCTGCAGCTACTTCTATAGCTGTGTCCACACCTATAGTTGCTGTGTCACGTTCGACGAATCCTTTCACACCCGACGCCCCAGATGGGGCCACGGGAGGTGCTACCAATACTTTTTCTACGCCACCTAGAATAAATAAACTTATTTTTCAAGAGTCAGCGCATTCACGTACACCCAAACTCGTAAGTGACCGTGCGCTTAAGGAACTTCTTATAGATTGTAGATATGACCCGGTGATCGGTAAAGAGGATGAAATGATCCTGGCATCATTACGTATCAGACGAGCCGCAGTGTATTTAGCGAAGTTACCAGGAATGACTGCGCATCTAGATAAAATATACCATTTTGTCCAAACAGGGCGAGATCCAGAATGTATTAACAGAGCTATGGAATACCAGAAAGTAGAGATACAGGGGGAACTGTTACGTTTCCTCATAAACTGTGTGATCAGAAATCAAGACCGACCGGGGGTAGACCCAGATGCAATGCAAATTCTTACAAGATGGAGCCAGAATATATCAGAAGGGAGACACGATAAGCAAAATTGTATAATAGCCATGTGCCGAAAGATCCGTAAAGAAATAGAACGCCTACACGAAGAGAGATTAGAGACAGACGAGTTCGAACAAAGCGAGGAAGAAGGGTCAGGACCGTCCGCGGGACAGCCGGACACCATAGCCTATGTAGGTAAAGGAAGATCTTGTAATAGAAATCAGACTAGATATCATACTGACTCAATACGTCCGATATGTCCAGATAATAACAAGAATTTCCAAATACCTATAATTAATATAAGGTCTAACGAGCATTCATTCCAAACCGCCGACAAACTACTCCGAGAACGAAGGGGTTATCATTTTCTCGATTCTATGGATGAACAAGATTTAGCCAGGGCAGCTGTCCATTGGGTGGACAGTCCCGGAAAATATAGTGATGCTACAGTAGTACGCACATTTTTGAATCTCACCCCAGATGAACAGAGGTTAGCTGGAATTTATATGATTCAACAACTCATTATACTATATCGGAGTCAGCATTCGGACCCTGGTCCCTTACCTGACATATTGACTGAATTGCTTATGAATAAATGGAGAGGTCCAGGTACTGAATTAATTAAAGAAATTCTAGTATCAAGAAAGCAGTATATTCTTTTTGTATGCTCAGAGCATGCCTCATTGTCCGGAAAGGAAAGAACCACGTATCACATGGATAGACAGAATCCCTTACGAGAAGTGCACCCAATAAAAGGCGAGGACAACGAGTTTAGGCGCGTATTTGTATATACGCCCATATCAAAAATAGAACTGTTACAAATGAAGAAAGTGGTACCCAGTCATGACAAAGATCCAGCGGGTTTTCACCGAGAAATTAAAGACATGTTACTCATGGGAGAGTATACCTATCCCGACATTATGACAATATTAAAGGTATTGATGCCTGCTGGCATTTATGAGAAACTCAAGGAAAAAGAGTGGGAGGTAGGAGACCAAAAGATAGAATGGTCAGTGTTAGAAGCAGAAGAAAGGGCCCGAACTGCAGGAGCAGGACTTGGGGATAAAACTAAAGCACTACCAGGTTTGCTAGTACAGGTACTGCCACGTTTATTAACTACGAAAAAGGAAGATTGGGGTACAATTTCAGCCTGTAAGCAGAAGCAAGATGAAGACACTAGTGATTACTATGCCCGATTCGAAAAATGTTTTGGTATAAATAGTGGCATAAAAGCAAGTAGCGAATCATACCCACATCTGTTTGTAACAAAATTAGTAGAAAATGCCCTGCCCCCAGTAAAGAATAGAGTATTAAAATTCGAGAGTACCTGGCAAGGTAACACTCCATCACAAATGTTACAAATGTTACAGTACCATCACAATAGAATTAGAGAGGAACAAGAACATGAACACAGACGCATGAAAGACACAAAAATGAAAATGCTAGTTTCCCAGACAGTTCCAGCTGAGGGACATAAAAAGGGTATGACACATTCCGACTCAACAGGACCTGTAAAAGGGACATGCAATTATTGTAAAAAGCCAGGTCATTACGTACACGATTGTCCAGTTCTAAAACATAATATATCTATAGGTAAAACACAAGAAAGATCACGGCCACTCAGACAAGATCAGAATGAACAAGGAGCTATGCAGCATGCCCAGGCCATGCCAGCCGCACAACAGCCAATACAGTTTGTGCCAGCTGCACCACCGTTGCCTGCTGCTGCCACACAGACCACAACACGACAAATGTATCAGACTGCACAGTATGAATATCCTGAGTATCAGCGTTACGCATGAACTAGCCTAGAGAGGGAAATTGACTTACCCCTTATCGAGATTCCTGTAGATCAAGAAGGACCTTATGTACATAGTGAATTATTAGGTCAAGATAGAAAATTTTTACTCGATACAGGGGCAAGTCGAACAACTATAAAACGTAGTGAAGTCCCAGGGGCACCCCTCTCAGGCTCTCAGAATATTTCCCTTGGTTTTTCAGGAAAACCTATTGTTAATGAAGTATCACAGCCTCTTCCACTTACGATAGGACCTCTGACCCGAACTACAGATTTATTGCTTACTAAATCATGCCCAGAAAATCTGTTAGGAATTAAAACACTGAAAGCTCTAGGAGCCATAATATGTTGTTCCCCGGAAGGAGTAAGGTTGTTTTTACGTGATTTTAAAGGTCACTATGTGTCTAGAGACATGGATCCCCGACTACAGACTTTACCTACACATCTATGGGCACAAGGCCCTACTGATGTTGGTTGCATGAATATTACACCATATCGAGTCACACTAAAGGCAGGAGTGGTGCTACCACGAATGCGACAATACAAGTTACCACCAGATGCTGTAGTGGCTTTACTACAAATCATTGACGAGCTAATTGCCCAAGGAGTAGTTGTAGAAACAGACTCAAATGTATGTAATTCACCGATAATTCCGGTTCTTAAACGAACAGATCCTACAGCCCCGCCAGTATATCGATTGGTTATTGATCTGCGCGAGTTAAACAAATGCATTGTGCCACAATTTCCTGTGGTCCCAGATATCTCATCATTACTGACAGCTATTGATTCCGAAGCAACATTCTTTACTGTAATTGATCTCAAGAATGCCTTTTTCAGCGTCCCAATAGATCCGGAAAGTCAATATTTGTTCGGATTTAGTTTAAATGGGCGCAGTTTTAAATTCTCACGCGCACCTCAAGGATTTACAGAAAGCCCCAGCATCTATAGCCAAGCACTGAAACGAGAACTTGACAGTATCCACATGCCAGTTAACACTGCCTTGCTTCAATACGTCGATGATCTGCTGATCACCGCCCGAAGCGAACCTGAATGTGAAAAAGCATCACTGACAGTTTTACAATTTCTAGCCGAAAAGGGGCACAAGGTGTCCCCTTCTAAGCTGCAATTCTGTGTCCAGCGAGTTGTTTATCTTGGACACTCGCTGTCCAAGGAGGGAAGGCAGCTTACACCCGACCGCATTCAGTTAATAGCTAACATGCCAATACCCAAGACACAAAAGGAAGTACGAGCTTTCATAGGCCTCACGTCATATTGCAGGCAGTGGATCCCTCAGTACGCATTTCTAGCAAAACCACTCATTCAGTTAACCACACAGGAGGCAGCCACACCGACTGTTCTCCCTTGGACTCAGGAACACACACAAGCTTTTGAAAGCCTAAAGAAAGCTTTATGTCAAGCACCCGTTTTAGCAACGCCATGTTACAGAAAACAGTTTACACTCTTTGTTACAGAACGCGAAGGTACTGCCTTGTCAGTACTCAAACAGGATCAAGCGGGAGCACACAAACCATGTGCTTATTTTTCTAGTACATTAGATCCCGTAGCCCAGGCTTTGCCTGCATGCCTGAAATCAGTAGCAGCGACAGCTTTAGCAATCAGACAAAGCGATGCCATAGTGTTAGGACATCCATTGACAGTTCAAGTACCACATGCAGTAGAGGTTCTTGTGAATAGAACGCAAACACAACACTTGACTATAGCGCGACTTACAGGATATGAACTTACATTGTTTCAGCCACATATAGAAATCAGACGCTGTAACACATTGAATCCTGCTACACTTTTGCCAGTAATAGGAACAGACCCATTAGCTCATGATTGTATTGAAGTTATTACGATAACGACGAAACCCAGACAAGACTTAACCGATGTCCCATTGTCAGATCCAGACCTGACATTGTATGTAGATGGTTCATGCATGAGAACAAGTACAGGAGAGTTAGTGGCCGCTTACGCAGTCACAACAGATACTGAAGTCATTGAAACTAATCGTATAAATACTTTGTCAGCTCAAGCCGCAGAACTCATCGCTCTGACACAAGCCTGTATTCAAGCCACGAATAAAAAAGTCAACATATACACTGACTCACGTTATGCATTCGGAGTTGTACATGACTTCGGCGTGCTGTGGCGAGAGAGAGGTTATTTAACTTCCCACGGTGCCCACATTCAGCACGGACCCCTCATTCATGCCTTATTAGATGCAATACATCTACCCACTGCAATATCAATTATGAAATGTAAGGCTCATACGAAGGTTACTGATATCATTTCCCAAGGCAATGATCTAGCCGACAGAACAGCTAAACAGACTGCTCAAACTCAAACTCCCGACATGACAAAGACAATAGTCCCGACACCGACACATTGTATGACAGTTAAAGATCCTACTCTTGACGTAATTGACATACAGACACATGCTACACCAGACGAAATAAAGAAATGGACTGAATTAGGAGGGATCCAAACGGACCAAGGATGGATGATGAAGGAAAAGACTGTGTGGTTCCTTCCTGATTCAATGGTCCAAGTTATAATTAACACTATACATAGTCCAGCACATCTAGGAGAAAAAGCTATGCTAGACAGCATTCAACACATTTGGTTCAATAAACATTTACGAGCAGCAGCAAAACAAAAGGTCCGTACCTGTATGATCTGTTGTCAGTTTAACCCAGGAAAAAGCGTTCCCGTAGAACAGGGTGGATTTCATACTCCTAATCATCCTTTTGAAGTACTCCAGATGGACTATATCCAGATGGAACGATGTCGAGGATTCAAATATGTTCTTGTAGTTGTCTGCGCTCTGTCCCGTTGGACAGAGGCATACCCGGTTTCAGATTACACTGCCCCGACTACTGCCAAACAGTTGGTTCGAGAATTCTTCCCACGATACGGTTTACCACGTGCTGTTCACTCAGATAACGGCCAGCCGTTCTCATCCGAATTAATGAAACACGTTTCACTTCTGTTAGGATATCAGTGGAAATTCCACTGTGTCCGACATCCCGAGGCAGCAGGTCTCGTAGAAAGACATAACCAGATACTGAAAATCAGAATGTCCAAAATATGCAGAGAGAAAGGTGTCGACTGGGTAGTAGCGTTACCCGTTGCACTCTTTTACATGAGAATGGTAGCACACTCACGAACAGGGCTATCCCCGTATGAGGTGATCTTCGGCAGACCACCAAATATGTGGGGGACGCCTATACCACGCAAAATAACTGATATTGACTGTAATATGCTGACAGATTACCTGGCTTCCTTGATGTCTGCACTACAATCTTGTCGTTCACAGGTTGCTGCAGCTTTTCCCGACAACACTGAGGTGAAACCCCATGACGTTGTTCCGGGTGATCTTGTCTTTGTGAGGAACTTCGACCGAAAGACTCAGCTGGAGCCCAGGTGGAAATCACCCAAGTTGGTCCTGTTGACCACAAGGACAGCCGTGAAGGTCGAGGGCCGCAAGGGCTGGATTCATTCAAGTCATATCAAGAAATTTCATGGACTATCCTCGGATATAGACATTGTGCCATGCACTCCCTCACAGACCGATTCAAAACTTCCTTTGGTTGAAAAAACTGAAACAGAACTCTATAAAGAAAAATTGAGGCCTAGAACGTCAGACAATTTGATTGTTTAAGTCCTCTCCAAGGTGAAGCGGTTGAATTTGTCCCTGACATGTATCCTCTAGACCTGAATCATGGACAGTCGCGAAAAATGTTGAAACGACAGGCGTATTGTAAATCACTGCGTAGCCACTGTATAGGGACATTATTAATTTTGTTTTTATTGAGTCTTTTAATAATCATTACAAGTATGTTGTTGCACATATATTACCCTATTTCTAGACACGTTTATAATGTTACTGCTGAACATTCTTTTAGTGACTTACCTCCGCATGAATTGTCTTATAGACTTGCGCTGCGCAATAACACTTTCATTAGTATGTTACATCATTCCCATCAGACTAGTAATGCCACCAATTGTTGGGTGTGTGGCCGACTCCCTCCCTATCAGAATTATGAAGGAGTCCTGCCTTTCTTTCCACATCCATTCACACATAATGGCTCCTGTGGAGCATGGTTTAGTTTAATCAATTCCATAGACTCAGACACAGCAGTTTACCAAGATCATTGGATATGGGGAAACCTGAACTTAGTTTTACTCAAGGTCTGCTACCCTGACAAGGAGGGTCGCCCCAAAAGAACAGGAACTGATCTAGAAAATGAAGTATATGGATTAGGTAATTTTACACCTAATCTCATGATTCTAAACGTCGTATCCAAAGTTGAACTAGTCCTACCCACCATGTCAGTATTCCCAGCAAAGGGTGAATTGTGTGTAAGAAAGGTTGGTTCCATACATATGGGCCATAGTAAATGCACTACTATAGTAGAATTCAGTGATCAAGGCAAATCTTCATTTAAAGCTTCTCGCCACTCCTACTTTATATGTGGTCAGACTGCATATATGCGTCTACCTCCAGATTGGGATGGTACCTGCTACATTGCATTCCGTTTGCCACCTGTTTTTCTAGCTCCTCCTGATTATTACAGAAATATTCATTTAGTACACAACAGAAAGCGGAGAGATCTCCCCATTGTCGATTACAGTGAGACGGCATGGGACAAGTATGTAGATTTTAATAAAGGCATCTTCCCCTATATAGGTACTGTTACTAATAGTAAGCTGATACGTAGATTAACTAGAACCCTTGAAGCAGTAGTGAATGAGACTATTTCCGCCTTAGGCAATTTAACAGAAGAGCAGTCTGCTATGCGGATTGTTGTGCTTCAAAATCGTCTTGTCCTTGACGTCATCCTGGCTGATAGGGGCGGAGCTTGTAGGGTCATCGGATCAAGCTGCTGCGTATTCATACCAGAGAATTCGCCATCTGTATATAAAGCCATCACTCGCCTTCATAAGATTGTAAACCAGATACACCAGAACCCAGGCACTTGGACTTGGTCCAGTTGGTTTTGGAGTGTGATATCAGCCTGGGGATGGAGAGTTTTATCCTTCCTAGGTATTGGCCTTCTCATACTATTCAGTTGCTGTCTATGTCTACAATGTGGACCAGCGATTTGTGGTCTGTGTGCCACATCGTGTATTCCACCACCAAGATTTCATTCAAGATTACGGAAGAAGAAAGAAGAACAAATGATGCTATATGAACAGATCAATGGATTGATGAAGATTGATATCTCTTGAAGGGCAAGTAGGGGACAAGGAGGGAATGTGGAAATGTGGATTTTCCTGGTCAGTTATGTCCCCTATCTTGGACCCCAACGGCTCTATGTGCATGTCACAAGTACATGTATGTTCCCTCCAGTTCCAGTTATGAAGACGCAAATACATGTGCGTCCACTGTCAACATGTCCTCTGTCAGATCCGCCATGAACAGGCCGGATATTCCATTCCTAAATATGAAAGGCCACCGGCTTTATATGGTTCACTTATGCCATTTTACAGTCCAGGCAAGTAGGCCCTGATTCTGTCATCAAAACTCCTCTTGCCTTCTGCCTCTGAAAGCTCCAGTCTGAGCCTGCATCTGTGACCATGAACTTTGTCTCATTCTCTGCGCGGCTCACGAAGCCTGACATCAGCCTATTCTCTGCCAAGAACTGTATTTCACCTTCGAATTATCTGCTTCCCCCTCAGCCGATGCATTCCTGCCTAGTAGTTTAAGTAAACATTCTTCCAGTTACCAAGCAAAAGGCCCGGCTTCTCTGTCCTCATGCAAGTAATTCATAGCCCTGTTACCATGGAATATTCCTACCCCCTCGCATTCAGTGTAGACACTTAGACGCTTGTACACGCACGCACAGTCAGTATAGAATAGATTCTGTCCGAGAGTCCTTCTTTTGTGGATAACATAGTTCTTTAAACATAGGATGTTAGATATGATTTGGGATTAGGTTGACTTGACCCCCCAGACTTTTCGTCTCCACATGTAGAGCTAATGTCAAGTCCCCTTCACCCCCTAGTTACACGTCAATTACACGTCATGCTGCTGCGCGCGCATCTATGCCAAGTATTATCTTATAGATCCACCTATGTATGACATCATAACCAATCATGTTCCTTTTTACTCCTTATGACACCCATTTTCGGTTACGCAGGTACAACGTCAATTTCCTTATCAATTGTTACGCCTACTGTATTCACTTCATTGTAAAGTATGTACTATAAAAGTTACTTCTTGTCAATAAAGTATGTACTTCACTTCCTGAACCCCCGTGGTGATGGAACTTGGAGCATCCGATTATAATCGATCATTGGAATAAAGCCCATTCCGAAACTCTAATATCACGGATTCTGCCTCTCATTTTACTGAGCTATTATATTATGATTCTGTATCAAATTCAGTCCCGGTAAAGGAATTTTATTTACCACATAGCGACATTCGAACTGAGCTAGACAGGATGCAGGGGCGGGGCGCCATAGGGGAGGACACCGAGTGGCCCTGAGATTTTCCAGAGAAGAGGTTCTTAGAGGTAGCAAGACCACCGCACCAGTGTACAAACATATCCACTCCCTCTTATGTCTGTAATCTAAGGGTGGCCCTTAGCGAATTTGGGTCAGCATACTTTAATTACAAGTGGACACAGACATTGAATTCCAGTACAGGGCCATTCACCTCAATGATACAAGGGGAAATGAGGCTAGAAGGGAAAGGTTGAATGCCATCATAGTTACCTCATGTCAGGAATTGTGTGACACTGAGATAGATAGGTGCACGTGGCTAGAAGGGAAGGGGCAACCCTAATTGTACAGAAACTTACACTGTGTTATTTGTGTTTTAGAGGCAAAGGAACAATACTGCTTGGTACAAACGTGAATTGTGAAGCAATGCTGCCCGTACCAGCTATGCAATGGGGCACCTCCGTGTTGATGGATTCTTACTGGCAGTGTAGTGAGTTTGCCTACACTCAGCTGGTCCCCGGATGGCGGGTCTCTGCACTCTCAAAACCATACATACCCTGAAACTGGTCTTACCTGGATAAGATCTGTCTGAGTTGTACCAACATCCTCTACAGAAGAAAACATCTCTATTACATTAGGCTTGAGAAAAAAAGAACTACTTATTATTTTGACTGCGCTCAGTACGAGGACATTCGGGAAAAATGCAGACTTTTCTGACACTCAAGTAAACGAAGGAGGGTCCATACCCTTCTTCACCTTCAAACGAAGGCAAACACCCGCTGGCTACAAATAACCAGGTGGGAAATGCTTAAGATGATCAACGATACTGACCTTGGCCTAAACGATATCAAGGAAGAACTAAGAGCCATTCGCCTAGGTTATGTTATACTGATTTGTACAGCGCATAGCTACTCAAACAGTGTCCCAGCGCTCAGGCTAAGGGCAACAGACATCGATACCTAGATTGACTGAATAAAAAGCCATGCTTTCAGTTTCTTCTTAAAAGCAGCGAGCTCGCTGACTAGACGGAGGTCTCTCAGGAGCTTTTTCCAAGTGAGTGGCCCTAGATAGGAGAAGGCTCTACAGCCCACTCTGAGTCAATGGATCCGAGGCACTCTTGCCAAATGAGTGGATGAACATCGAGCTGGGGTTGTTGGACAGGCCACGTGAAGGGCTTGCTCCCTCCCCGCATGACAGGGCCCGAGCCCCGGCCCTCCAGGTGTTACCCACAGAAACAACCCGCACCCCGTCCCCAGACGGGACTCCTGCCCCCGGACCTCTCTGTATCATGGGGCCAAACCACTACCGGCTCCCTCGCCCGGCCCGGCCGCCATCTTGGACACTGCACCACGAGGCCGCGTGGCCTCAGCTCGACCCTAACCCTGGGCCTGGCCAGGCCCCGACATCCCAGCACCACCATCCACCCAGGAGGTGAACGGACCACTTGGCAGGTCGATGGGAGAAAGAAGTGTCGATGGCTCTCCCCCGCCAGGTGCCGATCGCCCCCAGCTCCCCCGGGCGCTGGCTCCACCCCCCTGCTGGGTGTCTGGACTCCCTCATCCCGGACCTCCCGACCTCCAAGTGCGAGGGTCCGGACACCAAAGGGCGACAGACCTATAACTGGGGCAGCTCCAGAGCGGGAAGGCAGTTGTATCCTGGAGTCGAGAGACACCGAGAAGAACTCATCCTTGACGGACTACCGGCGCTGCCGTAGCCCTGCCTTGTGAACTATCATCCTGCCTGCTGGTGCTGCCGCGGCCTTCTGCATCCTCCATCCTCGTCGGGACCTGCTGGCGCTGCCGCGGACCGTTGTAACTACCACCTTCGTCGGGACCTGCTGGCGCTGCCGCGGACCGTTGTAACTACCGCCGCATGAACAGAACCGGAACAACCAAGGTCAGCACCGTCCCCGAGGAGGAGGAGGAGGCCAGGGACGAGGAAGAGACACCGCCCCGGCCGCTCCCGCTGCCAGCACCCCGCCCCCGGCCAGCCGGGGCAACCCCCCGATGCGGCTGGGGTTCCGAGCCAATGTCACGTGTCACCGATGCCAGCGAGTCGGCCACTACGCCAATGACCCGAACTGTCCACAGAACCAAACTCCGAGACCCCGCCAGGTAGCTGCCGCCGCCCTCGGGGGGAGAACAAATCTCCGAAGAACAGGAAGAATACGAGCAGGTACAACAAGAGTGGGAACCGGCCGCCATGGTTCTAGCGTGCCTAGGGGGAAGAGACATGGTCCCGCGGGCTCCCCTACCCGCCAACACCAGAAAATATAGTCAGTGGGTGAACATTAATGGACGCCGGGCCGAAGCACTACGTGACACGGGGGCCAGTGTGACGGCTGTCCGCTGTCACCTGGTAAAACCAGAGCAGATCCTGCCGAACATTCTCTGCCCCGTCCGTTCAGCCGACAATTCGGAGAGTCTATGTCGGATGGCCTGCGTCCCCTTCGAATGGGGAGGAGTCTCCGGCATGTTGAAGGTGACGGTCCGAGATGATGCCCCCGTGGACTGTCTCCTGGGGAATGATCTTGAGAGTTCCCCGTGGGCCGCCGTAGAAAGAAAAGAGCACCTGGGGATGTTGGGCCTCCCGGACTGGGCGTGCGTAACCACCCGGTCCATGGCCGCCCGTGCCATCCCCCGACCAGAAGAACCAGAATGGCCAGCACCTCCTCCCCCGATCGCTCCAGTAGAGGACACCGACCATACCGACCCCCCAGAGCAAACCCCCGAAGGGCTCGCTCAGCCCCAGGACCTTCCCAACCTGGCTCAGTGGCGTCAAGAAGGGGGGCCCACCCAGGAACAGTTCCGTCAAGAACAGAAGACCTGTCCCTCCCTCGAGGGACTCCGCCAGCAAGCCCTCGCCCAGAGCGCAGGGGACACCACCGGAGCCCATTGGATCTATTGGGACAACGACCTATTGTACAGTGAACAGAGAATCGCGGAGTTAGGGGCCAGTCGAGTGCTGGTGGTGCCCCTCCGTTTTAGAGACTTCCTGTTAAATTTGGCCCACGATGTCCCTCTGGCTGGACACCTGGGCCAGGACAAAACCTACAGTCGCCTGGTGACCCACTTTTTCTGGCCGAAGATGAGAAACGACGTCCTCAACCACTGCCGGTCCTGCCCCACGTGCCAGGCCAGCGGGAAGAGCGGCCGCAAACTCAAAGCACCTCTGCAACCCTTCCCAGTTGTCACCACCCCGTTCGAGAGGGTGGGAATAGACATTGTGGGGCCCCTGGACCCCCGTACAGCACAAGGACATCGGTTCATCCTGGTACCAGTGGACCACGCCACCCGCTACCCCGAGGCTGTGCCCCTGCGAACTGTAACAGCCCCGGTGGTCGGCCGGGCCTTAATGGGGATCTTCTCCCGGGTGGGATTCCCCCGAGAAGTCGTCAGCGACAGAGGCACAAACTTTATTTCGAAGTATATGAAGTCCCTCTGGCAACAGTGCGGGGTCACCTACCGGTTCACGACCCCCTATCACCCTCAAGGAAACGGACTAGTTGAGCGATTCAACAGCACGCTCAAGGGAATGATTGGGGGATTGGAAGAGCCCCTCCGTCGCCAGTGGGATGTACTACTTCCGTGCCTCCTCTTCGCCTATCGAGAGGTTCCCCAGAAGTCCCTCGGCTTTAGCCCTTTCGAACTCTTGTACGGGCACCCTGTGCGAGGGCCCCTCAGCCTAGTCAAAGAAGGTTGGGAGATGACCCCCCTAAAGACCCCTCCAGACGTCTTCAAGTACCTCCTTACCCTACGCAATCAGACCAGGTGTGAGAAGTTGGCCTGGTATATGATGCTCACTAGTTAAAGTGATCACCTTGTACCATGCCAAGCAACCCTTCTGGTGTGGTTGTAAGTCAACCTTTTCGGACTAGCTGCCCTAGTGGTAGCGTAGGCTAAGCAGTCTTTGAGGCTAAACTCGTGAAGTGTGTTAAGCCAGCTGTTTTACCAAATGTAACCCCCTTTTATACCAATGAAAGGACACCACACAGATATATATTCAAAATATATATGTATTTATTTCTCAAAGTAACCCCTAGTCTCTTTATGAGCACAGGAGCACAAATCGTCAAACAAGATTACAGTAGAATACACAGAAGTTGCACTTTATATGGATAGGCCCTGGTGGCCGCTCGAACCATATACTAAAATAGTGGTATAAGTACCACGAACAGAAAAGGGAAAAGGCCTATGGCCTCTAGAATCGCTGGGCCTACAAGGAGCTAACGTCAGTTAGTGACCAGGAGGTCCACAGGTGGCGTGTGCAGAGCAAATAGTCACACGCATGCTCCCATAGGTTTCAATGGGTGCGTAAAAAGTACAAAGTTACTGCAAAGAGGATCTTCCGGATGGACTAGGAACTCAAGATTTGGAACACAGGCACTAGAGATGTAATACTACACTTGGGCACAGGTGTGCCAGCTTTACCTCACCCACAGGAAGCGGGTGCATAGGCCTCGAAGTGCGTCGGGTTTCTTCTATCTGTTCCGTGGAGCTTGAAGACAAAGATGCTGCAGGCGGTCGGTCCGGGAGAGATGCAGTGGATCCAAGAGTGGATCGGAGATGTTGAAGACCTGTAAGCAGAGGGGACAGTGTTCACAGTCACTAGCCAGTGACCGGCGTGGCACCAGGTGGGTACCAGGCAATGTCGGGTGCAAACAGGAAGAAAGGTGTAGCTTGTCTCTGCAGCCACGTGGTCCCTGGAGGTCGACGACGTCCAGGAGTCGGTTCACGAGCTGTCCCACGCAGGCTCTCGCTGTCGGCGACTTGATCGAAGCAAACAAGCCTTGGCAAAAGCAATTGTTGTAGGAGATGAAATAAGCTGATGGTTCTGACCAGCAAGGTCAGAGGGACTGCTCCTTTGGAGGGGAGCAAGGACCAGTCTGGAGCAACCAGACCAGTGGTGTATTTCGTAAAGTTCGTCGCCAAGATGGCTACTAGCCAGCGGGCCAGCAACCGGGTAGGCGCGGCGAGTGGCAAAATGCAGAAGGGCCCCACGCAGATCGTGGAGATGCTGGAGGGCTCACCTTTGGTGCAGATGCTGCTCGAGAGTTGGGCTTCTCAGATCCCAAAGCACAACTTGGAGGGAGCCTCGGTTGTTGCACTTGTCAGCTTGTCGTGGTCGTTTCAAGATGGCTGGCTCCACGTGTCTCGGTGCCTCCACGGGTCTCCTCTTTTCAGGGACTGTGGATCGGGCGGTGAGAGGTCTGGAGGTCCAGGTCTTGTCAGTCTCTGGGCTCGGGCTCCGGCGGGAGGCGGCGGCAAAGCAGACGTTGATTCGCTGGATGGTGCTTGCGTTAGCAAGGTGGTCACTCCCTGACCACAGGGGAGATTGGCTTCAGTCCTCTGTGCAGCAGAGCGTCGAAGTTCCCGTCTTCTTCTTAGTTTTAAGTTGATTCCAGGATGTCTGAAGTCTTAGGACACAGCTCCTAACTTTAAGCGGATTCTAGGGGCCGGACTACCTGCTAGGTCCCTCCCTATGGGTGGGACCAGGAAGGGGGGTGGTTACACCCCCAATCCTTTGTCCAGCTCGCCCCAGGCCCGGGGCTGGTGTGCCCCAGGACCGGTTTGAACTGGCATATGCACCGAGGCTCCTTGTGAGCCACAGGCATGTTTGGTTTCTTTCAAGCCCTACCTGACCAATACACAAAATCCTGTCTGGGGTGGTGCATGCACCTCCCCTGGCAGGAAACCCTTTGTCCACACCTCCCAAGCTGGAAGGACTCCCAGCAGCAGGAGGGCAGACTTGTGTCTGTGGTGGCAGCATCCATTTTGTGGAGCTGAGGCTATGTCTGATTTTACCCGGGTTTCAGGTACTGTACATGTCGTGTCCCTCTAGAAGGGTGGAATGCTAACCCCGTCGCCAGAATTGGCGAGGGGTTAGTATTCCAATTCGTATGACACCTTACTCGACATGTTTTGATAAAGCCAAACCAAAGATAGCATTTAACCGCGAGGTTCATAATGCACTTAAGAGTATATGGTATGACGATATTTGGAAACAGTAGAAGGAAGTTGTTCCGACCACTGCAGACAGGCTCAGCTCATGCCAGAGCACCATCTCACATGGAACCAAGCACTCTGCCTTCAGGATTGTTAAGGCCTGCCATAGGAGTGACTTATAGGTTACCATGTGTCCCATTTAAGGTTAGGTATAGGTATACTACACCTAAGTAAGAGGTGATTACACCAACTTACCCCAGCTGAGTGATCAGCCAGTTGTGTCAAATTGTTAGGCCAAGCCTGGGGTGGCATAATACATGCTTCAGCCCCTGGCAGGCCTTGGGTACACCAATGCCCTGGGTACCTAGTGTACACTGGTACAGGGGCTGACAGGGTGATCCACTTCCAATTGGTTATGCACCTAGGGTGCATAGTTTTAATTTAGTAGAGAGAACAGCAGGCTGGGGGTCTGATTGGCAGGCCCACAGCCTCAATATGTCAAAAACCAGTGAAGCAAAAAGCAAAAATTTGGGGTGACCATAGGATAGCAGACCCTACTCTCCTACACCAGGCGATTCAGAGAAATGGCGAAAGCGAACCTTGAGGCCAGTCAGGAAGACATGAAAAAAAGGTACGATCAAAATGCCTCCTCCATCGAATTCGAACCTGGCCAACAAGTGTGGGTGATGTCCCCCACCGAACCATGTGCCTTGCAGGACAAGTGGACGGGGCCCTTCAAAGTGGTCGAACGCAAGAGCCCCGTCACCTATCTCTTCGATATGGAATCTCCCCGGAACCCCCTCCGGGTCCTCCACACCAACAGACTCAAACCCCACTTTGTGCGCTCGGAGCTCAGCCTCCTGACGGCTACAGACAGTGGAGCGGAAGAAGACTCCGAGCCTCTCCCTGATCTCCTGAAGACTCGTGAGAAAGATGGTTCCGTGGACGGGGTCCGACTCTCCGATGCCCTCACCCCGGAACAGCGCCAAGGCTGCCGGGACCTCCTGCTGCAGTTTGCTACCTTGTTTTCCCTCACCCCAGGGGTCACCCCATGGTGCTTGCACGACGTGGACACTGGGGACAGTCCCCCTATCAGACACCGGGCGTACCGCGTACCAGATCGGGTACGGGCCTGCATCCAAGAGGAGGTATCAAAGATGCTCACGCTCGGGGTCATCGAGCCCTCGGACAGCCCCTGGGCCAGCCCGGTCGTGCTGGTCCCCAAAGCTGCTGCCCCCGGCACCACTCCTGAGCTCCGATTCTGCGTCGACTATCGGGGCTTGAATGCTGTCACCAGAACCGACGCTCATCCCATCCCCCGAGCGGATGAACTGATCGACCGCATGGGGGCTGCCCGCTACCTCAGCATCTTCGACCTGACAGCGGGCTACTGGCAGATCGGTCTCACACCCCGGGCCCAAGAACGATCCGCCTTTTCTACCCCCGATGGCCACTACCACTTCAAAGTCATGCCCTTCGGCATGAAGAATGCCCCAGCTACCTTTCAGCGACTGGTGAACCAGGTCTTGGCGGGGCTCGAGGAGTTCAGCGCCGCCTACCTGGACGATATCGCTGTGTACAGCCGCCACTGGTCCGACCACCTCCACCACCTCCGAGAGGTCCTGCAGGCCCTCCAACGGGCCGGCCTCACAATCAAGGCCAGCAAGTGCCAAATTGGTCAGGGGTCCGTGACCTACCTCGGACACCAGGTGGGAAGCGGTCTGGTGGCCCCTCTGCAACTCAAAATCGCTGCCATCCAGTCCTGGCAGCCTCCAGTCACGCAGACCGAGGTCCGAGCCTTCTTGGGGCTCACCGGCTACTACCGGCGGTTCGTGAGGGACTATGGCAGCATTGTGGGGCCCCTCACGGGACTCACATCCAAAAAACACCCGAAGAAGGTCAACTGGACCCCAGACTGTCAAGCGGCCTTCGAGAAGCTGAAAGCCGCCATGTGCACTGCCCCTGTGCTCCAGGCCCCCGACTACAGTCGGGAATTCATCGTACAAACAGATGCCTCTGACCATGGCATCGGGCGGTCCTCTCCCAGCTGAACTCCGAGGGACTTGACCAACCGGTGGCCTTCATCAGCAGACGCCTCCTGGCCCGAGAACAGCGCTGGAGCACCATCGAGAGGGAGGCCTTCGCAGTGGTGTGGGCCCTCAAAAAGCTCCGGCCCTATCTCTTCGGTACCCACTTCCGGGTGCAAACAGATCATCGACCCCTGCAGTGGCTAATGCAGATGCGGGGGGAAAACCCCAAACTATTGCGTTGGTCCATCTCCCTGCAGGGGATGGACTTCACTGTGGAACATCGACCGGGCCAAGACCACGCCAACGCAGATGGCCTGTCACGCTTTTTCCGCCTCGATGAGTAGAGTCCCCAAGAGGATGGGTGACTCTCCCCGCCTTCAGCTGGGGGGGGACGCATGTTGGACAGGCCACGTGAAGGGCTTGCTCCCTCCCCGCATGACAGGGCCCGAGCCCCGGCCCTCCAGGTGTTACCCACAGAAACAACCCGCACCCCGTCCCCATACGGGACTCCTGCCCCCGGACCTCTCTGTATCATGGGGCCGAACCACTACCGGCTCCCTCGCCCGGCCCGGCCGCCATCTTGGACACTGCACCACGAGGCCGCGTGGCCTCAGCTCGACCCTAACCCTGGGCCTGGCCAGGCCCCGACATCCCGGCACCACCATCCACCCAGGAGGTGAACGGACCACTTGGCAGGTCGATGGGAGAAAGAAGTGTCGATGGCTCTCCCCCGCCAGGTGCCGATCGCCCCCAGCTCCCCCGGGCGCTGGCTCCACCCCCCTGCTGGGTGTCTGGACTCCCTCATCCCGGACCTCCCGACCTCCAAGTGCGAGGGTCCGGACATCAAAGGGCGCCAGACCTATAACTAGGGCAGCTCCAGAGCAGGAAGGCAGTTGTATCCTGGAGCCGAGAGACACCGAGAACTCAGCCTTGACGGACTACCGGCGCGGCCGTAGCCCTGCCTTGTGAACTATCATCCTGCCTGCTGGCGCTGCCGCGGCCTTCTGCATCCTCCATCCTCGTCGGGACCTGCTGGCGCTGCCGCGGACCGTTGTAACTACCACCTTCGTCGGGACCTGCTGGCGCTGCCGCGGACCGTTGTAACTACCACCTTTGTTGGGACCTGCTGGCGCTGCCGCGGACCGTTGTACCCACCACCATCATCGGGACCTGCTGGCGCTGCCGCGGACCGTGTAACGACCACCTTCACCGGGACCTGCTGACGCTGCCGCGGCCCGTCCAGCTAGAACACAGAGCTCGAGGATTGTGAGCTATCCAGCAGATCATCGCATCTACCAGATTGGTAACAAGACTGTCCCGCTACCCCCTTTCCCAACCAAGAGACTAGAATCGAGGGGACCCCTGAGTCCTGACCTCCTTGTACCATTCTATCGTACCTAAAGATTGCTTATAAAGAACGTTAAACCTTATCTTTGTGTGGTGTACATCTGTGGGGGGGGGAAGTTAGTCGTCTGTACGATCGCTGGAGACGGCTCTCCCCGGAGACCTCTCCCCTTGTCCTCGGCCGACCCTCCCGGTCCGTCTAACAGGGGTGATTCATAAATCCTCTCTGAGGTAGCCAGCACTAGATCCATGCACCAGAGCCATGCAAGGCATTATGCGTTAAGACCATGGCCTTAAATTGCACCCTCATTTTTATGGGGACACAGTGAAGAGCCTTCAGATGGATAGACATACGAGTCGTAGGTGGGAGTTTGATTAGAAGTCTGGCTGCCGAATTTTGCACCACCTGGAGTCTATTGAGAAGGTACTCAGGGAGCCAGAGATAGTGGGTATTACCATAAACCAGTCTCATCATAATCAGAGCCTGGATAACCTTTTTGCCGTCCGACACGGACAGGAGAGGTAAAAATTATTTGGGCATATGAAGAGTGCTAAAGCAGGAGCAGATTAAAGCTTGTATCTGTGGTTGGAAGGAAAGGGTGCTATCAATTTTAATGCCTTGATTCTTCACTGAGTTTTGAAGGGGGCCTGGCTGCGGCACATTGTCAGACCAGCAAGCTCTCAGTAAATTGGGGGAATATCACAATCTCTGTCTTGTCAGGGTTGCATTTCAGTTGGTGCAGGGCCAGCCACTGAAACACTGGTGAGGAATTTTCAGATGAGCTCCCCGTCCAGCTACTTTCACTTTTTTTTTAAATCTGTTTATTAGGTAAAATAAAATACGTTTCACAATCATCAGTGAGCAGCATACAGAAGAACAAAACGATAGAACAACAATACAGTTCCGGACAGAGTAAAGTATTACAGTGTGCATTTTGGAGACACGGCGTGTGCCCTACTGTGGACCCGCCCCACGAACAGCAGCACAGCATTACCCCTTGAAAGAGACGTGACACAATCGCACTCACTCATTATCAGCCAACATTTTCTCAGCAAGGAAGTTTCTGAGCGGCCCCCAAATATCCTTCGGTTGGGAGGGGGCGGGTAGCTCCTCTGCATACAGTTCCAAGTTTTCCCTGCAGTATACCATGTCTGACAACCACTTGTTTAACGTTGGTTTGGCCACTCCGTCCCATGTAAACAGAATGCGCCGTTTAGCCAGCAGAAGGGCAACCCTCACAAATCTGCCCACCACGCCCTTCAGCTGAGGTACATGAGCCAACAGACACACCGCTGGCACACACGGAAGCAATGCCCCCGTCATTTTATGAATATGGGTTTAGCACCGCCCCCCAAAATTCAAATACTGGCCCACAGCCCCACGCTAGGTGTAGAAAGTCCGCCTCGTCTTGGCCACACCGTCTACACCGAGCCGATTCTCTCAATCCCATTCTGTGCAGTCGGGCCGGGGTGTAGTAGACTTGGTGCAAGAATTTAAAGTGGATAATGCGCAGGTTGCCATTGGGGGTGAGGCGACCCGTCAACTGGCAAATCCGCTCCCAATCCGCAGCTTCGAGTGGGGGATCTAGAATAGCATTCCATTTGGCAAGACTAGCATCAGGGCCGTTAACCGTCTCCTCCTGCACAGCTTTGTACAATTTAGTAAGTAGTTTCTTTTTAGACGGAGCTACCAGCAGCAGCTGCAGTGCCTTAAGTGTGGGGGGCTCTGCAGGGAAACAGGGGTAGTGAGCCTTCATGGCCTGTTTAAGACGGTGACATGTATACACAAATAATGGCGTGGGGTTTTGTATGTAGGCCAGATCAGTCTGCTCTAGATAATGTCCCTGCGGGTACAAGTCTTGCATATGAGTGATACCAGCTTCCTTGAGCGACACTAGAGGGCCCGCCTCTCGTGTGACCGACAGAGCGGCGTGGTGTGCCAGTGGCAGGGCCGGCGCATACAGCGGCAGCCTCTGTGTCCTGCGGCCTATTGCCTGCCAGGCAGCAATCGTCATGTCCAGCGTGTTAATTTCAGCGCGTGGCGTATGTCGGGCAGTGTGCGTGAGCATACCTCGAAGCGGGGTGGGATGGGCGTCCCCATCTTCCACCGCCACATGTGGAATAAAGTTATGTGGTCCATACCAATAGTATGCATATTGCGCCTGTGCGCACAGATAATACACGTAGAAGTCTGGCGCCGCGAATCCCCCTCTTTCGTACGATAGGGTCAGTGTTTTCCAGCTAATTCTAGGGTGCCGTCCCCCCCAAATTAAGCGCAGGAGTTGGGCACGCAGCAGCGTGAAAAATTGCTGAGTTAATTTTATCGGTATATTGCAATATAGGTATAGAAAGCGCGGCAGGACGACCATTTTGATCACAGCGATACGGTCTGCCAGGGACAAGGGGAGACGCAGCCAACCGTCCACCTGCTGCACCAGCGCGTCATAAGCCCTACCGTAATTTTCCCTGATCACTACCTCGGGATCGCGATGAACCCACACTCCAAGATATTTTACTGCGTCGGACGTCCAGATCAGAGGGTATTCCAGGTGAGGCCGGGACGTAACCGTTGTGAGTGGAATCACGACCGACTTGTCCCAGTTTATCGTGAGCCCTGAGTACAGGCCAAATTTAATGTATTCTCGGAGGACCGGGGATAAATGCGTTTGTGGGTGTCTGACGAACAAGACCATATCATCCGCATATAGCGATATCCCAACCGGTCGGTGGTTAAAGTTGAGGGCGGACTCTCTGTGACGTTGTCGAATCTTACAAGCCAGCGGCTCAAGAACGAGAGCGAATAGTAAAGGGGACAGCGGGCACCCCTGTCTCGTACCCCTTGCAATGCGGAACGGCCCGGACGTGTGGTTGCCCACGCGCACCACCGCCGATATGTCCGTATATAGAAGCCGAATCCACTGCAGCATGACTTCTGGGAAGCCCATCTTACGCAGTATGTAAAACATATATTGCCATTCGACGGAGTCAAAGGCTTTAGCCGCGTCCAGCATGACAGCAGCCGCTGGCAGCTCAGGATTAAGGATATGGAACATTGAGAAAATAGTCCGCAGATTGTGAGAGGTGGATCGTTCCGGTATGAACCCAGATTGATCTGGGAGCACCAGTCGGGTCATAAGCGGCTGTAGTTTTGTGGCCAGAATTTTAGCCAATATTTTCGCGTCCAGATTAATCAGCGATAGGGGACGATATGAGTCGCAGCTGGAGGGCGATTTATCCTTTTTAAGGAGGGTGATAATCATGGCCTGGCGCAGAGTTGGAGGCAGCACGCCAGTCTCGTGCGCCTCAGCATACAGTTCTAGTAGATGCGGGGCAAGCAGGTCGGTATACGTCTTGTAGAATTCGGCCGACAGGCCGTCAGGCCCGGGAGCCTTTTTATTGGGAAGAGAATGAATAGCGTCCCGGACATCCTGCTCATCTATCGGGAGTGATAGATATTCCCGGTGGGAATCACAGAGCCACGCACACGCTATGTCCGACAGGTAGTCCGCCAGGGCCGACCCCTCCACCTCCCCCTGCGTCGTGTAAAGTGACTGATAACAATCCTTAAATTGGTCTACAATGGCCTGCGGTGTGAAGTGTTCTATGCCTGCAGCATCCACAATTTTATCTATGTGTTGATGATGCGCCCGAAATTGTAGTTTAGCGGCCAGATGCTTGCCAGGTCGCCAACCCTCTCCGTACGCTCTGGCCGCGTGTCGCTTCCCCCTGTATTTGACCTCCGTGTCCGCCCATTTGTCATATTCCACCAGCAGCTCATGTATACGCGCCAGCGTGGCAGCAGACGGCGTCTCGGCATAGGTCCTCTCCAACCCAACGAGGGCAGTCTCAATTTTAGCAAGCTGCCCCCGTATGTCCTTCAGAATGCCTGCGGTGGTGCCAATGCACACCCCCCGGATCGTCACTTTGAACGCCTCCCAGAGAGACGCCTGACTACCCACGGAGCCCGTGTTTTCAGCAAAATAATTGACAATGGCCTCCCTGATAGTGTCTAGGTAGAGCGGGTCCCGCAGTGCCTCCGCGCGAAAGCGCCATGTGAAGGGGCGATGGGGGCTCGCTGGAATCCGCAGATGCAGATATACAGGGTTGTGATCGGACAACGTGCGTGGTAAGTTGCGGACGTCGAGCACCCATCTGTTAGTTTCCTCTCCCAATAACCAGTAATCCAGTCGGGACCAACTATTGTGTGCCGGCGTGATGTGCGTGCCTAGGCAAGTCCGTTCATTCCTCAACCGCCAGACATCCACCAGTCCCCACTCCCCCATGGCCTCACAAACGCATTGAGCAACTCTAATTGTGCGAGCCCCCGCCGGGTTTGATTTATCAACCTGTGGATTGAGATGTGTGTTGAGGTCTCCCCCCCAGAGTATCGCAGCATCCGGCCAGGAGCGCACCGCAGCGAGCATCTGCACAAAGGGAGAGGGGTCGTCCACCACGGGGCCATACATATTGAGAATCGTAACGTAGGTCATGCCGAGTTTGCCCTGTACCGCCGCCCAGCGCCCCTCTGAGTCAGTGGACGTATGCACGGGCTGGAAAGGAACACCTTTTTTAATCAATATGAGTACCCCGCGCGCGTAGGCTGAGTATGAGGAAGCGAGCCGAAACCCCGCCCACCTACACGCCACCACGGTCTCAGTGTGTTTGGTGAGGTGTGTCTCTTGCAGCAACGCCACCTGAACATTGTGCCTATCTAAGTAGTGTAGGACTTGCCTGACTTTCTTGGGGGTGTTAAGGCCGCGGACATTCCAGGTTAAACATCTGTAGTCTTCACCCATTGTCACCAAGTAGGGGCCCCAGTGCAATCTCAGCTACCATCTCCCCCATCACACCACCATTCGCACTGCGCACCGTCATCCAAGCACACACTCCAGGTTCGCACTCCTCTTGTATCCGGAACTGTAGTAAACCCCCGCCCCCCACCCACTTCAGCAGCCCAACTTTGCCAAAGATGATCCCTGCCCCTACACAACACAACATAAAAACAAAACCGAAAACAACCCCAATGCACAGTGGTGAGATCGAAAAGTGGGGAGCACCCATTGGGGGAACGTAACGACCACAAACACCTCCCAGTCTTTTGGGGAGGGGGCCACCGTGTCGTGTCTAATGCTCCCGGTGATTAGCCCACCACCCGATGCGTCATGTGTCTGCCCATCGTGCGGCCATTTTCCCAAGGCGTCGTACAACAGTATCAACACAGGTGCAGCAAACCAGGAGACCCAGCAGCCCACCCCGCACCATGACAGCCAGAGGCTGGAAGAACATTCCGAGGACAATCAGCAGACCCCCGGATCAGTCGCACACCAACGCCCCAGCAACAGTACATGCTGTAGTTAGTAGGGAGTCACAGGAGAGGTAGTGTGATCGCCACAGGGCAGCGTAGCAAACAGTAAATAGAAGTCCGCAGACATGCGGCCCATGGCTTCCACCAAGCGTGCAAGTCGGGTGGGTCGCGGCACATTTCCGGCATCAGTGTGGGGAAACCTAAGTCAATCATCAGCCTCAGGGGTAGGAGCTGAATGTTGGTGCGTTTTCCTCAAGGACTTTGCATAGTCCATAGCTGACTTGGGGCTGGTGAAGATTTTAGAGGCTTCGTCAGTACCAATGCGAAGGCGCGCCGGGTACAGCATCGCATAGGGGATGTGGTCTTTCATGAGTAGTTTTTTAACCCCTAGGAATTCTTTACGAGCCGACTGGACTGCGGCAGTGAAGTCAGGGAAAAAGGAAAGGACATTGCCTTGGTAGTTGATCGTGCCTTTCTGGCGAGTGATACGGAGCAGTGTGTCTCGGTCCCTGAAATTCAGCAGTCTAGCTATGATAGGGCGCGGTGGAGCGCCCGGTGGCGGGCGCGCATTGAGGGATCTGTGAGCGCGTTCAACGGCAAACATGGCTGAAAGATTCGTGGGCTCGCAGATGTCACGAATCATGGTTTCTATGTAGTCCTCAAACCTGCCCACATTTGTGGATTCTGGCAGACCCAAAATCCGTACGTTGTTGCGCCGAGAACGCGCCTCAATGTCCTCGTTCTTGGCCTGTATCACTGCCAGCAGCTTCGCCATGTCCGTGGTCTTGTCGGAAACCTGCCTGAGGCCATCTTCGGTATCCGAAATGCGCTGTTCCGCCTCGCCCAAGCGCACCCCCTGCCTGTCCAGTTTGGCGGAGATGGAGTCCATGCGGCCACTGAGAGCCTCTATCTTTCCATCTATGGACTGCAGGCTGGCCTGAATCGGCGATAGTGTTGTCTCTAGGGCAGTGGGGGGCGGCGCGGCAGACTCCAACTCCGAATCCGAAGCCAGCGATTGCGACGATTTGCCTCCCTTGCGCGTCTCAAACGTGAGGCGAGCCTGAGACTTGTCCGGCTTGCCCATGATCGCCCCCTCCAGCCCTCGCCAGTCCAAGCGCCAAGGATGGCCAACAGGTGAAGGAGGTGCCCTCCAAGTCAGGAAGGAGCAGAACACCAGGTGGCGAAAGGATCCAATCAGGGGGGGGGAAGGGAGCAGTGTCCGCCGATAGTGACCACCCCAGGCGGGTATCCAGCCGCAAGGCAGACGAAGAGGCACTTAGCAGGGGGGGGGGGGGGGAGAGGGAGGGGAGCCACCGCCGGATCGACAGTCCAGCAATCTCCCGTCGTAGTACAGGCAGCAAGTCCAGGCCTCAAGCCACCCCTCCCTCAGCAGGCCCCCGGAACCCTCAGTTATCCGCAGCAAGCGTGAGCATCCAGGCACCCACAGTCCAGCGCAGGGCAGGGCAGTCCAATCGGACACAGGAGGAGGAGCACGCCAACCGGCCAAAGGGCCCACTCACCCGTCCGAAGCCGGCAGCTTGCGTGGACGCAGCGCCGCCCGCTCCTCGCCCTCAGCGGCCGATCCACCACACTTCTCCCCAGCTGGCGCGTGTAGCGACGGGCAGCTCCGGAGTCGGCCTCGCGTCCACCACCTCGTCCTCCGGACGTCCGCTACGCAGGCTCCAGGCAAGCAGCTTGGGAGGGCTGCAGCGTGATGTCGCTCCTCACCGCCTCACCCGCTCCGAATCCCTCAGGCGTCACAAGATGGCGGCTCCGCTCGGCGTCGCACCAAAGGCACGGTTACAGAGCGCAGAGCCGCACCAGAGTCACATCCCCCGCTGGCGCCCGATCCGGGGGGGCTCGACCTCCCACTCTGGCGCTCGTGGGCAGGCTGTTAGGGAGCAGGATAGTGCAGGATATTGGCGGTGGCCGGCGGAGCAGCACTACCGTGCGGCCATCTTGCCTCGTGTCAAGCCACGCCCCCAGCTACTTTCACTTACCACAGGAGAAGGGAAGCTATGGATCATCAGCATACAAGATTACTTTAGCACCCAATGACTTTGCCAGTATAGCCAGAGGTGTAAGATAAATGTTAATGTGGGGCTTAGGGCTTGTAGTACGCCCACAGTCAGAGTTCTGGCATGTGAGGTTTATGGGGGAAGCCATACTTCTTGAGTTTGATTGCTAAAGAATGAGGATAGCCATTTAAAGGCAGTGTTTCTGATCCCTATTGCTTGACTGAGCTCAAGTAGTTTAAAGTGGGGCACAGTGTCAAAGGCTGCAGTCAGATCCGACAGGATCATGATGGCCTTGCCTCCCTTGTCAAGGGCAGGGATGTGGAATTCCTATAGCCCGACGCCCATATTGTTTGGGATTAAGGGCAACAAGTTTTCATGTGTATTTTGTCCTTGGGACAAGTAGGCCCAACCCCCTAGAGTGCAAACCCTTTGACTGCCAGTTTACAGTACCACATCATGGATTAGGAAAGGGCATTGTCTCCTGTTAAGGTAATGTGTTTCCATGTGTTAATGCTGTTCAAACTTGTATTTATGGTTCATTAATGCTAAGCCTTTATTATTAGGGTGCGTACTAAAAGTAAATGTTGTAAGCTCGGCCTGCACTACTGACGGTGGTTCCAGTATAAATGTGTACACACGTTTTCAAAGTTTAGTAATATGAGGCTATGTACAATGCTCCCAGAATGCTCTCTGATTATATGCAAATATTTGCAGAAGCTTGAAAGCAAGAGTGATGATTCTTTGCTTTCAAAATAAAATGTTCACAAAAAAAATGCAAGTAGGAAAAAAACATTTTGCAAAACTACTGAAGGATTTTAGGTACCATTTCTTTGCAGCATCATTTAGTAACATGTTGATGTATGCTTGAATTTCCCAAAAATATTCGTAATGGAAAATCAGTGTAACCAGTTGAAATAGGATTATGGGAAACAATAATAAACAAGCATTGGCAAAGCCAGTAGTTCTGAAATTGGTGGTCAGCCTTTTGGTTCGTCAATGTGTGACTTGTTTAAGCATGGTTTTTGTAAAACCTTATTGGTGTGGGAGCTGCTGGGCCCTCACCATTCTAACAAGCATTGGCGAAAGCAAAAATTGTTTTTGGTCTCAAAAGCACACATTGCCGCAGCAGTTCTGGGCACTGAACAAAACTACTTTGTGTGCCAATATGCTCCTTGTAAAAGAGCAGAATACGGTCACAGGAAGGAAGGAAGCAAGGAAGGAAGCAAGGAAGGAAGGATTTTATTAAACACAAAAGGTCATGGTTAACGCAAGGCCTAATTAGAGGCCGAATTATTAAAGAAAGTCTCAAATGTGTATCCATGGTATATACCCTTGCATATATACATTTTCCATGAATTCACTAGAATTTACAGAAGTAGGCCAAGAAATAGTAGTCCTAAAAAATATTTGTGAACTGCATTTTAGCATGAGCAAATGTGCATGAGTAGATTTGCTCATGTGAAAATCTGAATGTTTCAAGTTCACTTTTCCTCCAACCACTCTTTTCCCAACCCTGGAAGAGGTTTTACGGCTCAAGTAAATTTACAACATTTTTCAGTATGGGAAAAATTTAGAAAATTGTTGGTGAAAACCCTTAAAACATGCAAGTTGGTAGGTTTGCACAGACTCAAAAGGGCATTCCAACCCTTGAACTATTGCTTACCGCTACCTTCAACCCCAGTATGTAGATCTGCGGAAATGTGGCAACATAAGGGAATTGCTAGTATTCAAACCCTACTATGGTGCGAGCCCTGGCATAAAGAGAGATGCTATATCAGAACTCTTATATAATGAGATTGCTGCCGTAATTTGTCGCCACATTACATGGCACAAAAAGGACAAGTGGATTTTGTGACAGGACAAGTAGATTTATGAAGCAACCTGCCCAATGGACAAGTAGATATTTTATTAAATTCCACACCCCTGCAAGGGTGCATCTAACATGGTCCACAACTTCCAGAAGCGCTGTCTCTGTGCTAAAGTGGGGTTGATAAGGTGATACAACATTGGTGTGTGTTAGACTTGATGACCGCAATGGAGGGTGGGGTGTGTGCCAAGATTGGTGCACCCTGCTTTACTTTTATCCTTGGAAACGACATGAGTAACAGTACCTTGGCTCTTGCCATTCAAGCATCGCATCGTCTACAAGCTGACATGAAGAAGGTGTGACGTACACCTGAGCTGAACTGGTTTATAGACTTATTTTCCTCGCTCTCCCAATGGGTAAACAAATTGTGTCTGTCATTGCTTCCCATTTCTCTTTTTGTACTGTTTTGTGTGGTTTCATACATGTGGGGGTTTTCTGCTGTAAAAACGCAGTCCTCAAGTTAGGTAGAATAAAGGTAACTAGGGAATTAGTAACAGACACAAAAGATACACAGCAAACCTCAAATAATGTGACTGTCAGGACGTATGGGTAAATAATGTAGTTGAAAATTCACCGGGGGGGGAATGTTAATATTGATAAATACGATGTTGATGTACACCATGATATATGTTCGAATAACAACAAACTTGCATCTATGTTGTTGAATTAACCTGATATGACCTCCCCCTCAACCAGAAATCCGTGGTCAGGTAGGCCCTGCGACCTAGGCTTGAAGCAACTGATTGACAGGTCACAGGTGGGGCGGGGGGGGGGGGGGGTGGAGGGGGGGGGACATGGGACCCTTAGACAAACACACAAACAGGAAAACCCAAATTGACCCCACAGCTAGGCAGCTACACCAAAATGGTCTCCATAGAATGGCCCCAATAAAACATGTTTGGCTGGAGGGGTGCTCATTCCCAAATACATCATAAATTCAGATGCCACACTAAGTTAGCAACACAGAGCCAATCAGAACACAGCATACACATTACATGCAGTGATCATGCACTTTCCCTGCCGGACAACTGATCATGTACCCACTGGCCCCGCATTTTGTCCTCATAAGGTAGAGGCCCATCCTGCGCTTCTCATCAAAAGACCAGATTTAGGGCCCTGTGACTAGGGACGGATTTCTGTCTGTAAAGCAACGTACAACTGTTTTATGACAAGCTGCCTTCTTCCTTCTAACACCGAATCACACAAAAAAGCTTTGTTCTTTGTGAGACTAAAACCTGTTCTATCCATGGTTTCAATGTATTTCTCTAAGCCAGAGGTCTTCAATCTGTGAGGTGCAAGCCCCAGGGGTACCATGGAGTCCTGGGAAGGGGGGGGTCGCGCATTCCCCAGCATCACTTGTGCCTGGATTCCAAAACGTTTGTTTTGGTTTTGAAAAAAGACAACCCTCCTGGGATGGCTAATTTCGCTTGCTAAAATACTTCAGCTGATTCTCCTGTACTCTGAAAACCTTTGGTGCCAGGGTGCCTAAAAGAAATGCAACTATGCCGTATTAGTTAATCTGCAAGTACAAAGGGCGCTTGGCACCCCATGAATAACTCAAACCTTTGTGATGACAAAGACTATTATTTTTTTAGTGGTAGTGCAAAGAGTTAACAACTGGGCTGTGAAGTGCTTGCTTTTAATCGTAGTTGTATTTACACAGCCCTTAGAACCCCTAAGGAGGAGTAGAAGGACAAATATGTATTTAAAAAAAACATAAAAAACATTTGCATTACATACAATTTACTGGTGTTACTAAAATCTACATTTTGGATGCACCATTTTATCTTACAGCTATTTACACATTTTGTATCAGTCTATCTTATACTGTGTGTAACGCTATGCAAGTATAAACAAGCATTTGCAATGCAATAGGTCTCGCATTTGTCAGAGTTTGAGCTATTGGCATTATAAAGGGCAATGCATTTTATTTATGTGTTTTGAAAACCTGCAAGCGGTGCGTACACACGCACTTTGTACTTCTAGCCATTGCTTACGAGAATCAAGGCTGGCAGCAAAAGAGGCGTAAGTATTGGTTTCTTGGTAATGAATGGGAGATCTGCGAATGATACTCCCCCCAACTGGTCCTGGTCAAATGGCCGCAAACGCTCCTATTTAGATTACACCATCTGCAATTCAGCGCTGTTCCATCATTTGACCAACTACAGTATTCTGCCCCGTTCAGGAAGTGATCACCGTCCCCAAGTTGTTACCCTTAACATTCAGCCAGACTTTCACAAACTTGCCTCAACGACATGCCCAGGAATATACACCGAAAACCTAAAACGGCTAAAATGGAATGACGATATAAGTCCTAACATTATGGAAGCTTGTTTGGTATTTATCACAGGAAGCACCTCCGCAGCGGTCTTTTCCACGGGTGCGTGGTCATCTTTCTGCTCCCAACTGACTACTTGCTTTCCTTCTAGCCATCATGCCCACAAGGCCCTCGTTAGCCGCAAGTTCCAAATCTCCAGTCACACTAAGGCACTGAAGAAATCTAGAGACAAAGCACTGCGATCTCTTAAGTCATCCCCAGGAAATAATGAACTTTCGAATGGGCTCAAAGCAATCCAAAAATTATTCAGGGTCGCAATCCAATCTGATAAACGACGCCATCTAACCCAATTTTGGTGCAAACTTCTATGGGAGAGCAAAAGCTGTAACTCTAAAAGATTCTGGGCCTTAATCAACCAACTAAATGGTAGCTCCTCCAGATCTGGATCAGCAAACATCACAGAAGCGACCTGGTCTGCCTATCTGACCGACCATTTCAGGGCCTCAGAGGTCTCTGTGTCTACAGTCTTATCTGTTCCTAAACAACTGTCACTTCTTCCACAATCGATCAGGAGCAGCTCGATGGTCCGTTCAGATATACGAAGTGAAGATCTGCAAGTCACGCAAGAAATGGTCACCAAAGTTCTTGTAAAAGCAAGATCCGACGGCGCTCCCGGTCCAAACGGCCTACCACAGTCCTTGTTCAAAACAAACATTGATTTATGGTCGAGATATCTATCCAATCTTTTCAACAATGTACTGACAAGTTCAACCATCCCGGACTCATGGCGAGGGGCAATAATCCACCCGATTTACAAGTCCGGCTCTCATGCATCCCCAAACAATTATAGACTAATTGCCTTGTTAGACATCGAAGCTAAGTTCTTTGCAGGAACATTATTGGGGGAACTGAGAGATTGGGTAGAGCAGAATAATCTGATTCCATTGAACCAAACTGGCTTCACTACCTCCTCCGGTACCATGACCAACTTACTATCATTGTCTATCATTGTCAACAATGCATTAGTCACATCTAGCATGGTTTTTTGTTGCTTTATAGATTTTAAAGCTGCATTTGATCGGGTACCAAGGGCAGCTCTATGGGAGAAGCTAAAAAAATGGGGGATCCCAGATAAGCTCCTGGACGCGATCATCCAACTTCATTCGGGCACGTGGGTACAAGTGAAGCTGGGGACCGGCACGCATCTCTCTCGGAAAATTATGACAACTAGAGGAGTCAAACAGGGATGCGTGCTGGCCCCCCTTCTCTTCAATCTGTTCATTGCAGATCTGCCATCCTTCCTTGAAGAAACGAACAGTCACCCGCCCAAGATGGGAGGCGTCCCGATAAGCAACCTTTTGTATGCTGACGACTTGGTCCTTTTTAGCTTGACACGGGTAGGGCTGCAAAGGCTATTAAACAGACTGGAAGTCTATACAACCACGAATGGGTTGGAGGTCAATCTAAAGAAAACCCAGGTTGTCACTTTTGGTAGAAAGCTATACCGTGGGGGTGGTTGGCTGTTTAACAACTCTAGTCTCAGCATAGGAAATACCTACAAATATCTTGGGGTCACTTTTGACCCCAGGGGTAACTTTAACCAACAACGTAAGGTTATCTCAGTAAAAGCCATGAACCTTCAGGTAAGCTTCTGTAAGCTCTCAAGAAATCTGTCTGGCCCAAGCCTGTCCCCATTACTGGAAGTCATGAGAGCAAAAATTGGGCCCACTTTGACTTATGGCGCTGAGATTTTTAGGGGGAAACTAAATTCCTCTTTTAACCAACACGTGACAAAACTGTACAAAAAAATCCTCCACTTGCCCAAATCAGCTTCTGCTGCTCAGATCAGACTAGAATTCGGTCTATTAAATTACGAAATTTCAGCCACTGGTCTGTATCTAAACCTGTGCCACAAACTGAGACAGGCAAAGCCAGGATCATTGGAGTCCTTAATTTGGCGGGATATTTCCCAGACAAATCGAAGCGGCCCTTACAGCCGCCTTTTTAAGGATTCGATCCGTGAAATGTCTGCTGGTGCATTATGGGACCTCAACCCTAGTAAATCAGCATTTAAAACTAGCATTAAGAACTGTATTCGCATGAGGTCCCTGATTATTGATAAAGCCCAATTTGCCAAACGCAGTCACGCCTGGGCTACAATGTCCTCATATGGTCGGTTAGCTCCCGCTTCTTACCTATCCTGCACCTACTCCTTGCACCTAAAAACTAGCTTTATGGCCGCCAGACTAGGCGAATGGCAATTTCTAAAAGATCTTCCCGTCTGGCGCCGTCCGTCAGAGGACGTAATCTGCAGGGGGTGCGGCTTGTCTCCCGAAACCATGGAGCATATAGTCTGTCTTTGCCCATTTTTTATGTCACAACGTAGACATAAATTGAAAATTGAGTGGAACAGGCTGGGAATCCGAACGTGCAGACAAGCAATTATTGCAGCATTAATGCCAGAAAACATAGGTCTAAACATTGCTTTTACAATTTTCATACGAAATGCTTACCGCTCTCTTAAGTAGTTACGGGCTGGTTCACTTTTATGCTTTTTCATTCTATTTTGTGATTTCTTAACTGCTGCTTATACCTTTTTATTGGACTGTTGCTTTGCACAATTGGCTGTCACTATATGGTCCATTGTCAGTAATCATGGTCCTTGCCAAAGACTTGATTCTAAATGCACTTTAAATGTTATACCGGTCATTGCACTTTGCACATTAAGTCCTTTTCCATTGATAGACTGGTGAAGTTTTTTACTGTGTTTTGAAGTTCTATTAATTACTGTTTTTATGCTAAGGTTCTGTTTTTAAAATCTTTTGCTGTGTAACTTTGAGGTGATCTTTTAATAGATATTTTTATATCTAAAATAAAGTAAACAACCAGACAACAACCAGAGCAAAAGAGGCGCAGTTACTGCCAGACTTGCTTCTAGTAGGCAATGACTATGCACCGCTTGCAGGTTTTTCAAAACACATACATAAAAGGCATTGTCATTTACAGTGCCAAAAAAACTCTTGCAAATGCAAGACCTAGTGCATTGGTCCAAAAACAAAACAGCAGGCCCTCTGAAGTACCAAGGGGAAACATATTGTAATATCAATCAGAAACAACTTCCGGTGCGAGGATGCAATTAGGAGTGACAGCTAGATGTCTGCTCGGCCTGGCAGACTTGCGTCCAAGCGCCGCAGACTTTCTTGAATGTAAACAGTGGGTCTTTGAGAAACTGGCAGCCTGGACACAAAGCACCGGGTTAGCTGGCCGTGGCGATAAGGATGGGTTTTAAGTCCAGAAAACAGGGTATCACTGTCTATCTATACCAAACGTTCTTAAGCGGGAGAGCGTCTTCCGGAATAGTATGGCTATACGAATGTGTTACACCGTGCACTGTTTCCTCTGCTGCTATCGCTAATTTTCCATCTATGAATGACTGCCGCCTCAAAATGTTACTTGTTTTAACGCTCAAGCTCACCAATTAACAAAAAAAAAATGTCGCGATTTGGTTTTGTCTTTTTTATTGTTTTTTTTCCGATTCACTAACTTAATTCAAAGTATTAATGTGTGTCTATTCTAGCATGTTTGCAGACAGGTGAACGGTTGTGCTGGTGTGCTGTATTTTTATGTGATTGAGGAGAAGAAACACCAGCGGGTTGTGTGTTTCATTAGCCATGGTATTACTTGGATTCCCAGCCACCCAGTTGAGACCTTATTGCAAAGGGTAAACAAAGAGAACTGGCATACACTCAAATCAACACAAACACATTGATGGGTTCTTACAACATTCGGCAACGATTGGTTAACATCCACACACAGCGCTTTACCAGCAGTGGGCATGTACAGTACACCATCCCGGAAGATGCCCAAGTGCCCAGATGTAGAGCCCTAGATACCGCCATCAGCCACAGAGATTACTGACCCACAGCTCACTGAAGCGGACACGGTCACATGACACGAACGGTCTCGTTCATACAGTGACGCATCGCACCCCTTCACAAGCAGCGCACGCCGATGCAAAACGAGTGGAGAGTCGCCTCGCGCATACTGAAAGTGCGGCGCTGCCAAACTGAGAGAGTCTGTGCGCTATAAAAATGTGAATAACACAACTTAGGAGTAAATATTCCTTGCCCCTTACTCCGAGGGCAGCTTCAGTCTCTGATCCTCTCCGAAATTCTGGGCACGCATCGATCCCCGCGCAGGGGGTCTATGTAAACACAACCCCCCATCGCCCCTCCAAGTCGCCTTGGTGATCGCCACGAGAGCACGTCCGCACAGAACTCACTCCCAGCGCAGGAATCTTGGAACTGCAGAAGAATGAGTGTGTGTTCTGCAGCTTTTGTCAACTTCTGGAAAACAGTAACTATAACAATTCTGGCCCCAAAAGATATTGTTTATTCATTAACATCAAAAAGAAAACAAGAAAACACTCCCACTCACTCTGCATCACCGTGACAGAGAAAACAAGCGCTCGGTAGGAGCGTGTGAGCGCGGAGAGGAGGTGCCATATGCGCACAGAGAGAGGGCAACACTGTAGGAAAGCAACATTTTTAAGAGAATGTGCCCTGATCAAAAAAGCAAAATTCTTCAACTTTTTAAATCGGATACTTTATATTCCACTCCAAAAAAAAAAAAATTGTGAATAAGCGCTTTATATTCTAAGTTGAGAGGGAGCCTACCCCTTTTGTCCGCCTGGTGTTTTATTCATGAGACGGGAGCCCACGCCGCCGCAGCCCGAGCTGTTCTGGAAGCCTTCTCCGGGCCGCTCTCAGCGTGACCCAGAAGTCAGGCAACCTTGGACATGGGCGTGGCATGGAGCTCGCAGCCGGAAGTGTCCGTGGCTTCCGTGAGCTGAGGGAGTCCCGTGTGTTGCAGCCCGCATGTAGGAGAAGCCCACCCCGCAGAGTGAAGTCTGGCGGGAATGCCACATGCTGCAGCCGGAGCAGGATTTCAGGCGGGCTCTTGTGAGCAAGACGGAGCCCCGCGTGTTGCTGCGCCAGTGACCGGGGAAAGAGGCGAGTCCCCCCCTGCCATCGAGGAGACCAGTCGGGGAGCAGTGCATGAGTGGGGTTAAGCGGGAGGCATGCTCTACGTGCCCACCGGCCGGCTGATAGACATGCAGCTGACAAAGCACGCTGCACCTGGACAGGACATGTACACACGTATGGTGCGAGCAGGAGTTGTGATAACGCCATGAGCCGTACGCGTGCACATCTCCTATATGTTAAGCTTCGGCACAGACAGTCGATGTGCACGCTTACGGCTTGCGGCGTTATTTCAACTCCTGCTCACACCATACGCGTGCACATTTCCTGTCCAGGCTGTGCCGTACGCGTGCACATGTCCTGTCCCACATCGAGAGCAAGTTGACAACAATAGATCTCGCCTAGCGAGATGCGCCTGGCGCTGCATCGCTAGGCGGGACCTAAAAAATTACATATTCACAGTGCTTTCTGTCACAGGTTGTGACCTCTTAGTACTAAAAAAAATAGGCAAGTCACTATTCTCCACTGCACCAATCAAGGTTTAATTTTGTGGCTCCCGGGTTACACACAGACCTTTACAGTACATTAACTAATAGCGGTTTCATAATGTACTACAGTGCATTTCCCACTGAGTAACAACCTTTTTTTTTTCTTACATTTTTTTCATTTATGCTGCCCCTTATTTTATATGTAGGTATCTGATGGGGAAAGACCTAAAAAACGTAAGGAATATTTTGGAACTCTTTTATGAGACGCTTGCTCCACCAGAGCATCATTGTCTTGATGCTATGGCACGCAAGTGTTTCAACCATACCTATGAGGCAGCACAAAGTCATCCTGCATTGCATGGCCTCATAGGATATGGAGAAGAGTAAGCAGCGCAAGTCACTGCCTTGACTTACTCTGCGTCAAGGAGGTGTTTTCTAGGCGTTGCATTAGAGTTCCCAAGCAACACCCATGGATTTTGATGCTGCCCTATATTTACAAAATCGTGTAAACCTGGGGCAGCGCCAAAAACTAACGCCTCCCCAGCAGAGGCATAACGAGGAGAAAAGTTTTGATTTCTCCTTGGTTTTTCCTCTTTCCATGTGGGCTGCATTCTGCAGCTCACATAGAAAGAGGAAAATGCCTGTTGGGATTGTTTTTGTGAAGGAAGATGCCCGTTCCGGCACAAAAAATAATCCTGCCTATATTGGTGCTAGGCAGCAATTTGTGTGACAACACAAGGGGAAAGGGCAGGAATCAACTGTATTTCATAAATATGGTGCATTCCTGCCCTTTCACATTGGTGTAGAGCAGCGCAGGAAGACTACTTGAGGCGCTGCCCTACGCCAATTCCTCATAAATAAGGCCCCTTGTTTTTAGCAACACTGACCATGCCCCCACGCTCACTGACCTTTGGTTGACTAAACACTTAATATTATTCCTCCACCGCAAAAATGATTTGCTGTGGGAATTGGGGGCATTTATGGGTGTCAATGATGAGGAGTACCAGGTTCTAGAATTTTGTCAGGAGGGGGTCCTTACGCCTAATAAATTGACAAGGGGGCCTCAGCGTCAAACTTTTAAGGCCTCTGCTCTAAGCATTCAATCCCTTGGGAACAACTCTCTCTCAGCGCTCCCAATACACCAAGGAAAGTAGAAGGTATTATCACAGTATTCATCCAACTGGCAACCAAGGAATCTCCTTTGCATAGAAACTGCACAACTGGTTCTAACTGAATTATCATTAGAGGAAAGCAACGAAAAAATAAAACAAAAAGGAATGCTTTAATGTAAACGTCAACTATTTTGGCCTTACTTGATGCACCTGAACTATCATACCCAAGTCTACTGCTGTTTAAACTGTCGTATTATAGATGGTTAACAATGAAATACAGGATTGTTTTTCACCAAGGGGTTTGGAGCAACATCAAACAGGACTCGTCATCGAAGCTCGGGTTGTGTTGGAAACGGCCCTTTTTGCAGGGTTATCCCCAAACTTTTTGCTTCTTCCTCCTTTTATTTTTTCTGACCCATGGTTGTTGGCAATAGGACCCTGGGCACTTTGCCACTGCTGATCAGTGCTAAAGTGCATATGCTCTCTGTATAAATTGTTATATTGATTGGTTATCCATGATTGGTATATTTGTTTCACCTGTTAGCCCCTAGTAAAGTGCACTGGGTGTGCCAGGGCTGGTGTTTCAAATGCTACTTGTGGGCTGCAGCACTGACTGTGCCACCCACAGGAGTAGCGCTAAAATGATGTCTTAGGCCTGCTTGCAGTGCCTATGTGCAGTCCAGGACTGCCATGTCGACCTGGCCAGTACACCCACTGACCAGGCCTCATCCTTCCTTTTCTGTACATGTCAGGCATCCCTATGGTGGCCCTAGGTACCCCCCTGGGCTGGGTGCAGTGTATCTGAAAAGTAGGGCATGTACTGAGGTGTGTAACATGCCCTGGTAGTGAATTACAGCCATTTTCGTTTTTCACTGCTGAGAGGCTATCTTGCCCATAGGATAGAATGGGGAAAGCTGTTTACATGCCTATCTTCCCATAAGGGCAAGATAGAAAATCCAAGTTTGGTATCTCTGTGTTCAGAATTTAATTATACATCTTTTTAGCAAGATGGTTTTTAAATTCATTGTGTGAGAATAGCACTTTTTAGAAAGTAGCTATTCTCCTGTTTAACCTTCCTGTGTGCTGGTTGGCTGACTGGTGTCATGTGATGGGCCAGGTGGCTCCAGGAGCCTGGATGAGTCAGCAGCAGGGTGAATAGGGAGATCTGCTTTAGATGGGTGGGAGTAGTAGTCCCTGGGTTTGAATAGGGCTGCCCCTGCCAGCACAAAGCTGGCTCCACCCCCTGCTGGCCAGGCTGAGGACTCTGCCTCTGCTGGCACAAAGAAGGCTCCACCTCCTGCTGAGCATCTAACGACCCTGCCCCTCACTCTGAAAGGAACCAGGTGCTCCAGAGCAGAGCACACCCAGGAACCGGTTTGAGCAGGGGAATCCCCCCACTGGAACAAAGAGAGACAAAGACTTGGAGGGGTATAAGAAGAGGACCCCAGACACCTAAACTTTAGATCACTTTGGAACTAAGAAGAAACCTCTGCCAAGGAGAAAGCTGAAAAGGACTGAAGAGGAGAAGACTGCCTGCTTGCTGTTTTGCTTTGCTGCCAAGGAGAGGGGAAGGACTTTGCTGTGTCCCCTTCTTTTGATTCTGATCTCCAAGGGCCTGAGAAGAGCTGGCTCCCTGTTAAGAAGTCCCAGGAACAAAAGGACTTCACCACCAGCTCCCCTGGAACTCTGCTGAGAGAGTTCTGACCTGCCTTGGAGTGCTTGCCCAGTCTTGGGGCCTCAGGAGGTCGTTTTGCTGTGTTTTGGGAGCTGGGAAGCAGAAGCGTGAAAAAGAGCAACTGATACCCAACGCATCATCCGATTGCGTGTCGCAAGAACGCGAGTGCGTGGAAAATTTAATCGCGGCACCATCGCAACACGCAGGGTCCCCGCATCGCCGAGTGCGTCGAGCATCGTCCCGAAGCGTGAAGATTCCTGACATTGCGAGGGTCGTCGCAGAACCAGTTTGCGAGTCGCACCACTGCCGGTGCGTGAAAGTCTCCAGTCATCGGGTGCGTCGACGCAGAGTTCCATTCCGTGGCGCATCGAGAGTTGCGGCGCCGGAAGACAACGCTGCGCCGCGCATCGTGCCACATCGAAGCGTGTCGCATCGAACCTGTGCGTGAAGCTTCCCCCTAAGAAACCTACGCAACGAAGGCCAAAGTCATCGCATCCTCCCCTTACAGATCGGAGCCGGCGCATCCACCTCTGCTGCGTGAAGCAGGGCTGCTGCAAAGCCTCCCCAGGATCTCAGGAGTATTGCATCGCCTTTGCCAGCTTCCTTGTTATAGCTTTTGGGAACCTTATCGCAACTACAGGTACTGTTGGGCACGAAAGTGTCGCATTTTGTGCATTGAGAGTCGCATTGTGCAAGACACTGACTTTTACATCCTGGAGTACTTTCTGCAAGCTCTTGAACTATCTTTAAAGTAACCTTTTGAATTATATGTTGGTTTGTCTGTAGTATTTGGTCTTGTGAAGTTTTTTTTAGTAAAGATACCTTATTTTTCTAAAACTGGTGTGGAGTAAATCTGTGGCGTTTTCACTGTGTTACTGTGAGTGTTGGTACAAATACTTTACACATTGCCTTTGATAGCCTAGACTGCTCAGGCCAAGCTACCTAGAGGGTGAGCAGGGGTTATCTTAACAGTGTATCCCCCATTCCCTGACTAGAAGCAAGGGTCCCTACTTGGGCAGTGGTACCTACCCTGCCAACTAGAGACCCCCAGATCTAACAGGTTGTCTATGTTACGGAGAACTCAGAAGTGAAAAACATCCCTGCATTCCAACTTTTACCCATCTATAATTTTATGCTAGATTTGTCTTCCAAATTCCACTGCTTGCAACTGCAATGCAGTGGCAGGGGACTAATGGAGAACCCTCCATATCATGGCTCACCAAAAAAAAGTAATATATCTCCCCTGCCATCTTTGACCAATGATAATATTCAGCACCTTCCCTGCCTTGTTTCCCCCTCCTACAGCTGTGCTTTCTAATTTCATTAAAAGCAGACCTGCACTGATAAGCTATAAGAGAGTTATATTAGCTTGCCCTTGCAGGCCTTTAGGACGTGTCATCAGTGAGTAAGCAGCTTTGTTTTCAACGTTCATCATAGCAGCGAGTTATCACATTTAGAAACTGAAACAAACGATAGAGGCTCTCTATGACGGACAGATATAACATTATTCTAAACATCCTATTGATATGGGAAAAAGGCAGACTGAAGAGTATGAGAACAAGCAAAGGAACGAAACATGCAACCACTAATGCTAAAGTATAGTACAAATCGGCACGAATGTGGGCGCTATGAGAAAACTGACCCAGTCGGTAATGCCACAAAAGTTCGAGGTGTTGTCAAACATAGCAGTAGCAGTTAAAATAGCAGCAGGGCGTAAAACGACACTAGTGTCTTATAGCAAGAGGACTACCCCTTATTCAATGAATCCTAAACAGTCCACATGTGCCTTAGACAATTAAAGCACCTTATCCTAAAGGGCCCGACAATGCCACGGGTAGCAGCCTAAACTTGCCTGTCCGGCCGAGCAACACAGACTGTCGCCGCCCGTTTCTAAAAATCAACTCAATCCATGGGGAAACCATCAAAGCTCAACTCGTCCCAGGATGAGCGGCACCCCCAAGTTTAAGAGGACGGCTGGGACAATGGCACGTGTAGCGTGTATAGCCAACCAGTACACGGGATTCTGTGTGGCGAATTTGGATTGGCTGGAAGGTCCTCGCTGCTTTAATCACAGGCCATGTTAGACATTAGAAGTACCGCCCTCTGCCAGGCGATTCCAAAACATGGTCTGCTGTGGGATTGGTTCTTATACGAACCGGAAGTGCTAATATTTCAGACAAATGACATCCGTTAAAAGACCAGGTACGGAGGAGCGATATAATATTGAATTCAGAGACTGCCCGTGTAAGTAGTAGATTAGCAATGATCGTGGCTCGTAGGGGAGTCGTAGTGGGGGTGCAGGTTTTTATGATCGCTCGTCCCGATACCGTGTCAGCAGTATGGGCTAATAACGTTTTTTGGGGTCTGCATATTCTACAGGTTATTTGCTAAACTTTCCCAGGTGTCTGTGGGATTCCTGCAGCCAACTGGGTTATTGAGACGTTTGTTTGTATCGTTCCCTGCGAATAGGGTTATTCTTGTTGTCGTTCGCAGCTGTAAACTCGTGCTGTTTATATTGGCCGGGCTGTACGGTTTTGGAAATAGTCTTGTCCGATGGTCCTTAATTTTCCTATTCATTATCTCTTTAGTGGTCCATGATCACCGATTGTGGTGTTTTTTTTTTTTTTTTTTTTTTTTTTTTAAAGTTGGTTTGAATTGTGTTTATTCTATGGTTGTTTCTCTTGGTAGTGGAGATGGTTTTCTTCTTTCAGATGTCGTTGCGGCATTGTAAGGTGGCCCTCGTTCCATCTCAATATAGGTTTATATCTTCGTAACATTCTGTATGTATTTGAAATAAGCTCACGTTTAACTACGTACTTATGTACTGTTATAACCACGGGTGCATATAATACATCGAACTCTGAAAGTGATCAGTTCATCCAGTTAATTATTTATGTAGTGTGTAATACCATCATGTTCTAGGAAGGCATATTCTAGACAGATATTCTCGAAGCTGCACAGAAATATGTAGTAACTTGTCAATTGATTCACGTGGTTATGTGGGTAAACTCGGGTTACAACCTACATTTCCTTGATCCGCAACTCGTAAACTTATTCTTTGGATCGAATCGTGTGTACGTTAAAGCCATAACCATTACAAGGAGACCATTTATGAAACGTAATGAAGGCAGGCGTGGCCACGCTTTGTATTATTGTTTTGTTTGTAGGAAAATACATCCAACTCTAATATAGTGTTCACGTACACTTCATGTTTTGACAGATTAAGCAAACGTGCATGGGGCGTGGGTGATGTCATCAGACCACATTAAGTCAAGTTGGGAAGCAGGGTTACAACCAATTTCCATCTATTGTTAGTCGACCACAAGAACATCACACTTACTGAAAGTTCAATAACACATTTATTACATTGCAGCTTAAATAGGGTGACCAGACGTCCCCGTTTTCCCAGGACGGTCCCCGTTTTTGGGGAAGTGTCCCCGTGTGCCGACACTTTTCTCCAAGTGACTCAAATGTCCCTGTTTTCAAACAGTGTCCCCGTTAAACGCAGAAATGTCCCTGTTTTTCATTGTTCCGGTTGAGCATGCGCGCGCATACACTCTTTGCACTGTTTACAGCATGTGTCGTCACTGAGGTGAGCGCTGTAGCGAGAAGGGAATTCCTTTGAAGAGAGACATTTTACACGCAGCGCCACCTACGTCATCGTGCCAGCCAAAGTTTCTACTTTGGATAAAACAATATTTCTTCATCCTGTAGCTTCTATTCATAGCCATACAAACTTTTCAGTAGCCTTATGCATACCGTGCAAGGATTAATGCATTGCTCATTGCATGTTTTATTCATAACCAATTGATGCATGCTTTGTGTTCTCCATATCAAAGCTATGACTTGACCTTTTGACTGACCTTTCAGATCACGGCAAACTGTTTAGCTGGAAAGGACTTAAAGGAGCAGGGTTAACGCCTGTGGGAGAGGCGAGCAGCACTGCTCGAGCTTTTTGCTCAGGTCTTCACAATATTGCACTATGAGATGATACCAATGGCTAGAGTGCACTATACATACCCCAGTAAGGTAACATGACATCCCAGCAGTGACTACGCAAATGTGGGAGGACTGTGTGGTCGGCCAGCCTTTGCCACCCTTAAGACCCTAAGGCAGTAATACCTGGAGAGAAGTTTTTTTTTGTACATTGGTCCATGGCTGCCATTTGGCAATTTAGCATTCTGCAGTTTACCTCCCATGCTTTTCTGTCATGAGCAACTAAGCAACATTGGTGAGTTGTACTTTATGTGGTGCTGCCGCGCAGCTATAGAAACGAGCATTGATAAAGCTAGTAAATCTGGCGTTTGCTAGCCTGTGATGTTTTATTGAATTCTGGCAAATATATGCTATAGTCCTTAAAAGTGTAAATGTAATAAAAAGTACTAATGCTGCTGTGTGAAGGAGAGGGTTGCCAATAAAAGACCGCGGATTTGTTGTCTGTAATGCTTCATCTCGGTCTGTGGAGGGAGCTGTAATGGTAGTCCTTTTTCTATGTCTATGACAGCTGTCAAATAGTCCCACTTTTATGTCGATGGTTACTGCAAACCGTAGTCCTACTTCTATGTCTATGACCTGTCCCCGTTTTTTGTTTTGAGAATCTGGTCACCCTAAGCTTAAACATTAAAAGTACTGTCGCGTCCTTTTACTTTGCACGTTTTGCTTGTCTCCAAATATGACTTGTACGATTATTGGTTGCAGGGCTGGCTTACTTAATTAACCTTTATCTATTCAAATTAGTTCTTTGTTGTATGGTGTCCTTTATTATTATTATGATGGTTAGAATTCCTTGATGTCAGCACTCTGATGTGGGTGCATTCTGTGTTACCTAGTTACTTAGAGGAATGTTGTGAGTCACTTCGTGTTCTGTGCTGACCGGTGCTGGAGGGTCTCTGTCATCCGCTCTGGTGGGTTTATTATATGCTTATTTGTGATTAAACCATTTCTTCACAACATCGCCTGAGACCCGTCTTTACATTGGGGACGAGGGTGGGATCACCCACCGTGAGGGAAGGACCCGAGAATTCCTCTGCACTACGATTTTTTTTTTTTTTTTCAAAAGTAAAAAAAAAAAATGTTGGGTTATTTTGAGGAAAAATTGAATTTTCAGGGACGTTGTATTTTCACGAAAATTTATGTTGCAGTCAATGGTAAGAATATTGTCGGGTGGTACGATCTGGGAAAACTAGGAATAATGTTATGTCCTGGTACGGATACTCCCATTAGATTACGTGACATTTCTGTTAATCAGATTGCAACACAAGATTGTAATACTGACTTTATTCTATCAAAATTCAATACTGTTTTTGCTGATAAAGTTGGTCACGTGAAAGGTTTTATGCATCACATTAAATTAAAGAAAGATGCTATACCTGTACAGCACAAAGTACACACGGTACCTTTGGGTGTTCGTCAAAAGCTCAAAGAGCATTTAGATAATCTTTATTCTGAGGGCATAATAGAATCCACTGATAGTTCAGAATGGATTTCGGCTATTGTGATTGCATTAAAAAAAAAAATGGAGTTTTGAGGCTATGCATTGACTTGAGATCACTTAATAAGAATATAATTATTGACAGTCATCTGCTTCCTAGGATTCAGGAATTGCTCATGGCTGTCAATGGTGCTAAATTTTTTTCCGTTATTGATCTCAAGTCTGCATATCATCAAGTAATGTTGGACGAGGAATCTAAAGACTTGACTGCTTTTGTAACTCCTTTTGGAGTCTATAGATTTTTACGTATGCCATTCGGGTTCGCTTCTGCCGCTAGTGTTTTTCAAAAGCTGGTGGATGTATTATTTCAAGATGTTGTAGGGGTACAAGCATTTCAGGATGACATTCTTATCTTTGCTAAGTCACATGAAGAACAGGATTCCATTTTAGGCAAAGTACTTACCAAACTGGCAGAAAGAGGGATGACGGTTAGCAAAGAAAAATGCAAATTTTTTGTGAAGGAAATTGATTATTTAGAACACAAGATCTCAGGAGAGGGCATTGCTCCTAAACTTGATTTGATTAGTGCTCTTAACAATGCTATTAAGCCATATGACAAAGATTCTCTGAGGTCCTTTTTGGGACTTGGAGAGTATTATGCTAGATTTGTACAAGGCTATGCTTTGGTTGTTGAGCCTTTGAGACATTTGCTTAGAAAAGGGACATCCTTTGTCTGGTCTGAAGAGCATGACAAAGCTTTTGTAAGAGTTAAAGAGCCCATTTCTAGAGCTCCTACTTTGAAAACATTTGATCCTAATGGGGAATCGGTGGTAGCTGTTGATGCCAGTTCTATTGGTTTAGGGGCTGTTTTCACTCAGTTTGTAAATGGGAAAGAAAGGACTATTTCGTTCATTTCAAGACCTTTAAAAGGTTCTGGGGTACATTACAGTACAATTGAAAGAGAGGCGCTTGCATGTGTGTGGGCTGTAGAAAAGTTCAAGAATTTTTTATGGGGACAGTCTTTTAAGTTAATCACGGATCATAAACCTTTGGTGTTTATGATGGATGGTGTACGTTCGGGCAATGCTTCTTCCAGACTCATTAGACTTATTGCTAGGTTACAGGAATTTAATTTCAAAATTGAGCATATTTCTGGAGGGAAGAACATCACGGCAGATTGTTTGTCTAGATTGCCAGCTAAAGAAGTCAATGAAGGTTCCTGTGTTGATAATCATGAATGTGTAGTTGAATTGAATTGAAAAGGCTCTTATATAGCGCATGGCTACTCGAAAGCATCCCAGCGCTCAGGAAAGATAACCAGAGGATAATAGAGGAACCATTAGCTAATCTGAGATCTCTAATTTCTCGGGAAGAGCCATGTTTTTAGCTTCTTCCGGAACACAAGAAGACTGGGCTCTTGGCGAAAAGATAAAAGAAGAGAATTCCACAATTTGGATACATTCAGTGAAAACGACGGCCACCGGAGCGTGATCTATTGATTCTTGGAGTCACTGCAAGATTCTGGTCGTTAGAGCGAAGATTTAGAGAGGGCTTGTAGGGCATTACCATGTTTTCTAAGATGGGAGGACCTTTCCCGTGGATGATTTTATGTGCCATACACAACGACTTAAAATGGACCCGCTCTTTCACCGGAAGCCAGTGGAGGGTTTTTAATGCGGGTCTGGCTGATAAGCGGTGACTGGTGCCCGTAAGTAGCCTTGCCGCCGAATTCTGAACAACCTGAAGTTGTTTAATAGCGGAGACCGGGGCTCCTAAATAGATTGCATTCCCATAATCTATCCTGGATAGAATCAATGACTGTATTAAGATTTTTCTTGCTTTTTCTGGCAATTGTGGAGGGATTTTACGCGTGGATTTCAGGAGCCCAAAGCAGGTGGCAGCTGTTTTTCTAGCCTGAGTTCCAAACGACAGTTCTACATCGAGCCAGAACCCCAGGCTTTTAATTTCAGACTTGGGGATGGGGCCAGGACCCATGCAAGAGGGCCAGGAAGTAGAGTTGTCAAATATAGCCTGTCGTCCCAACAACATCAACTCTGTCTTTCCACCATTCAGCCTAAGATGGGACTGATCCATCCAGCTTGCGACGGCTTCTAGGCAGTTATACAAATTCAAAGAAGAATGTGCAGCCTGATTCAAAGAGAACCCCAGCTGGGTGTCATCGGCGTAACTCACCAACTGAACCCCAAAAGGAGCCACTATCTCTGCCAGGGGTGCCATATACACGTTAAACAGTGTGGGGCTGAGGGAGGACCCCTGCGGCACCCCACACTGCAGCGGAACCGGGCAGGAGCAATGATCATCCTCAAACACATTAAAGAATCTATCCCTAAGGAAGGATTCCAACCACTTGAGGGCCTTACCCGTGACTCCGATGTTACTGAGGTGGGAAATGAGGATACAGTGATTAACCGTATCGAAGGCGGCGCTGAGGTCCAAGAGGATAATGGCCGCGCTGCCACCTGCGTCCAGAATCCTCCTGGCCTCCTCCACCACCTTCAGCAGGGCTGTTTCAGTTCCCTGTCCTTTCCTGAACCCAGTTTGGGATGGATGGAGCAGATTATGTGATTCCAAAAAAGAGGCCAATTGAATGTTAACAAACTTCTCAGTCAGTTTACTAATCCCCGGTAGCAAAGAAATGGGGCGATAGTTGAAGTCCCCTGGGTCCAGGCTGGGCTTTTTCAGCAAAGCCTTGACCATCGCTACCTTCCACTCTCTAGGAACCACAGCTGACTCCATTGATGCATTAACCACGTTCACCATGGGTTTACTGATGGCAGGCAAAACTGAGTTTAAGATGTTCATCGGGGCGGGATCGAGCGGGGAGCCACTCTTTATGGCATTCAATAGGGGAGGTAGGAGATCCTCCCTAAGAGGAGAAAAAGAGGAGAGCCTAGGATGATCCAATTGGTCCTGGATGGTAAGTAGTGATTGGTGGTCGCCTAAGGGTATTAAAGGGAGCGTATCAATGATCTTTTGAATTTTTGTGCTGAAGAAATTCGCCAATTCTTCACATTGACTACCTGATTCATCTGGAGCGGGCGGTGGATCAGGTACTTTCATCAGTGACTTTACTATTCTGAACATCTCCCTAGGGGCATTAGCGGAGGACTCCATTTTACCTGCGAAGAATACAGATTTAGTGGTGATCAGAGCGGTCCTATATTTCTTTAGAGCAGCTCTATCTCCTTTTCTTTTCACAGCTAAACTCTTTTCGCCATTGCCTCTCTTCCCTTTTGCGCTCTTGTTTAAGGGCTCTTAGCTCCAAATTAAACCAAGGATGTTTAGTGTGGCCTTTCTTTAATGTTGTCGGTTTTTTAGGCAACAGGCTATCCAAGGATCGTTCTATCCACTGATTAAAGTCCTTATTAGCTCTATCCACATCCGAATGGGCTGAAGGTTCAGTCTTCTTCAAAATTTCTGCCCATTTAGAGAGCTCAAGTTTGGACCAATGCCTAGCCAGCCCTCTATGCGAGATTGGGGTTAAGCTAGGCCGAGGCACCTTCCAGGTAAAAGGAACTACCATGTGGTCTGACCAGGGAACCGGGTCAGGGACATCAGTGATAAGGCCGGGAATATTTGAAAAAATGGGGTCCAGGAGATTACCTTTGAGATGTGAGGGGTGTTGTACCTTTTGGCTTAAGTCGTAACTCCCCAGGTCTTTAGTTACTTCTGAGGCAATGATATCCGATGATTTATTAAAATGAAGATTAAAGTCCCCCAACACCATACAGTTGGAGACTGTACTGGCTACGTCCATTACTGTTTCGACCAGTTTTTCATGGAATTGCCCCAAAGAGCCCGGGGGGCGATAGATCAAAAACCCTGAAAAGGAAGTCTCTGGAGAAATTGAGATGGCAAAATGTACACTTTCACTATCCGGAATCGAGAGTTCTAATAGCCGGCATGCTATATAGTCCTTCTAAATAATGACAACCCCTCCCCCCACCTTTAAGGCTCTGTCCTTATGTTGAATCAGGTACCCAGGAGGCAGAGACTGGACGATATCCGGGCCCGAATTAGGTCCCAGCCAGGCTTCCGTGACAAACAGTATATCCAAGGCCTTATCGTGAAGTAGGAGGGAAATTTCGACAGCATGCTTAGGCAGTGAGCGGCAGTTAACTAATGCCATTTTCAATTCGACTTCAAGCGATCTTCTATTCTCGCCACTCTCTGTTACGCTAAAGGAGCAATGATTACAGGAAGAATGACCAAAGGCCAAATCTAAAGAGTGGCAACATGTGGGGAATGAATCACCTTTTAGCGATAAAAGGCTCCGACGAGAATAGGTAAGAGGCTGCTTACATACTGGAGCAGAGGTTCTAGACCCTATGCCCGACCATGTGCGAACGGGCGCAAACGGGCTTACCTCCGGCGCTCCCGCTGCGCTCGACCGCTGCGCGTATCCATGTTCCGTTTAAATAGGTTGCAGTCCTGAACGCCGGAGCGCTCGCTAAAATGGCGCCCAAAAACGGCACTTCCTTCCCCCAAGATGGCGGCTGTGTCACACTCCCCGGCCAGGGACCCGCTCTAAAAGCGGTGAGTTTCAACTATTACAGTGCAAGAATGCGCAATTGGGGAGCAAGGCTGAGCACACGATGTCACAAGTTAAAAACAGGGACACATAACTTAAGTACAACAGAGATAGGAAAACGAGAAAATAAATTTAAAAAGCACCACAACAGAGGGCTATGCTGCAGCAGCGCACGTGAGTAACTAACAGCGCTTCCAGCACCCGGGGGTACCTTGTCCAGGCTAACCCACCTGTGCTTGGAACAGTTGCTTTGGTGGATCTGTTAAATAGTTGTGAGGGAAAAATTTCTGAAGCTGACTGGGTTAAATTTTATGATGAAGACATTGTGATTAACAAGGTCAAAACGTTTCTTGTTCAAGGATGGCCTCCTCTCAGGAATCTTGAGGCAGATCTACACAGTTTTGCACACATTTCTAGTAAACTCAGTATTGAGAATGGATTTCTGGTCAGACATAGTGTGTTGGTTCCTCCCATGGGTCTCAGGTCTAGGCTCGTAGAGTTAGCTCATCTGGGCCATAATGGGGTATCTGGAACTAAGAGAGCTCTTTGACAACACTACTGGTGGCCTGGTATGGATACTTCGGTTGAGAGATTTGTTGATGCTTGCGCTATATGTGTGCGTTCAGATAAACATTGTAAAGTTTCTTGTGAGCCTATTGGTTTACAGGAAATTCCCAAGGGACCTTGGCAGAAGGTCCTTATGATATTTTAGGTAAACAATATAGATTTCTTATTGTTTTGATTGACAATTTTTCCAAATGGATTTACCACACTTTTGTTGAGAATCCTAATACTGACGAAGTGATCAAATTTTTAGAGAGGATTTTTATTGTTGAAGGTTTTCCAAGAGTACTTATGTCTAACAATGGTGTTCAGTTCACTTCGTCCAGAATGGTTTCTTTCTTAAAAAAGTGTGGCATTAGAGCTGAGAGAGCTCCTTTATACTGTCCGAGAGCTAATGGTCAAGTGTAGAGGGCAAATAGATTTGATTACGGATGGTATTCAGTGTGCCTTGGAGAGTGAGAGGAATGTTTTCAATTTTCTTGATGAGAAGCTTTGGGCATATCATACCATGCCGCATTCAGTGACAGGGTTTTCTCCTTTCTATTTGATGAGAGGAAGAGGGTGTTGTACATTGGTGTCACCATCTTGTGAGTTGATGGTTCATAAGGATTTTGAGAAAACATTAGATAAGGTGACAGATAATTTAGATGGAGCTGCCTTGAAAAATAAGGTATATCATGATGATATACATAGAACCAAACACAAAAGTATTTGTGTTGGCAATTGGGTACGCATCATTAATCCAGGTTTGCCACGCAAAGGTCTTCCTAGATCTTCTGCTCCTGTGCAAGTTATTAAAGTCTCTGAAACTGCTGTTCTTTTACACAAAAGAGGATGGTGGAATAAGAGTGCCATAATTCTTCTTAAACCTGGACAGGAAAAGTTGTTTAATGTGATTGATGCAAATGATTCATTTTTGGATGTAGGATCTTCCAATGAGAAAAGTGTTTGTGGTTCCAATTTTAGACATTCTATTGATGATACACATATGGCTAGTTCCTCTTCTGATGATAATTCTAAGTCTTGTTCTGATTTGTCTGTTTCTATTACCGATTCTCACAATGTCTCTTCTTCTGAGGAGATTATTTCTGGGAATGTCTCTTCTGGGGTTCCTGTTAAAAGGGTGGTGAAATTACCCAAGAAATTTGAAGATTTTATTTTAAAATGATTTGTTTTCTTTTGTGTTTTTTTTGTAAGTTTTATTTGTATATGTTTTATTAACCTCTTCGACGCCGATGACGGAACGGTTCCGTCATGCACGTCGGTTGGGCTGTGCTTATGACGGAACCGTTCCGTCATGGCCCCGCCCGCGCTCAGATCTTTCAGCACCGCGCGGGAATCCGCGCAGCGCTGAAGAGGTTAAAAAAAAAAAAAAAAAGGGGACATGTTGTATGGTGTCCTTCTGTTATTATTATGATTGTTAGAATTCCTTGATGTCATTCTGTGTTACCTAGTTACTTAGAGGAATGTTGTGAGTCACTTCGTGTTCTGTGCTGACCGGTGCTGGAGGGTCTCTGTCATCCGCACTGGTGGGTTTATTATATGCTTATTTGTGAATAAACCATTTCTTCACAACATCGCCTGAGACCCGTCTTTACATTCTTATTTTTTTTAATGATGTATTGTCATCGGCACACACCGTATTACCTTCAATTTGAATACACTTGAATAGTGTGTTACATTTAATTCCATGGATGAATTGTGCCCCATCTTCCTTGATGTACCTTTTTTTAAGTGGCAAAGTCCCTGACCCCGTTCGTTCCTTCAACCCTCCCTGCTCTCATACAGGCCTGTATGGTCTGTTCATTCTGTGAAAAACTGTTTGCCTTCGATGGCGTTCTTACTGACGATTTTCCACCTAAGGTCTACTTTCATTCTGACTGGCTATTCAAGTTCTCAGTTTTTGTTATACATTTAACAGTATTGGAACAATCTTCTCCCTTTTTTTTTTTTTTTATATCGAAGTGAGGTTCTTTTTATGTATTATTTTTTTTTTCTTTTTTTTTTAGTTGCCCTCCAGGTGTTAATTGCCATCTTATTACATTTTTCGGACTTCTTGTTTACCGCTGCATAGTTTTAAGCCATTTTGGGGTATACTTATTAAGACCTGGCCACTGACAGCTTTAGCTTTCTACTGCTGATCGCTTGCGATATCCTTAATGTATACATGCCATTGGTATATCGAAGATTTTAACAATTTTACACACTGTGCCATTGACATAACACTATGGTTCCTCGTGATATAAAGTATTGCCTACAGTTTAGTAGGTTTGGTTTAATGGCCCTGATGTGGGGCAAACTGTGTGTATTAAAGGGGTGTGTGTGTGTGTGTGTGTGTGTGTGTATATATATTGTGTGTGTATATAGATATATATGTGTGTATGTATATTCAGAAAGCATGCTAGATCGGTTGTATTTGCTAATGCTTGTTTTGAGATTGTTCTTATCCTATAGTCTTTTAAAATCTTTAGCAATGACATAGTGATCTTTTCATCTATCTTCAGTTTATCAGTATGTTTTCTCTACTGTTTCTAATATCTCAATATCATATTATTATACCTTTTTTTTATTTTTTTTTTTATTTTATTTTTACTCGCTGATTTATTAGGACCTCGGGGGCTAATACTCTGGATGCGGTGTTGGTCTTGCTTAGTTTCTTGAAGTAATTAGTGCGTGTCATTGTCCCTTTGCAAATGTGTTCCTTTATTTCATTGCTTCATTCGTGATTGTCAGCTTTTGTGTTTCTTAGAGTACCATATCCCTTTTAATATTATTCAAATTACTTTATATATATATTATATATATATATACATCTGTTATTAAACATGTCTGCATTTGCTCTGTATTGTGCTTAACTCAATTTCTCAAATGGTTCTTTGCTACGACCTCTGCTACCTTTTGGCTGATCAAGAAACAGAAGAAGATTCTTGCGTACATTCCTATCGATTCTAGGAGGACGGTTGTGACTGTACTTGTGCTTTCAAAGCTAGCTTACTGCAATGGTTGTATCAGAATATGCAGAAACAACATCTAAAAAAGCTGCAGATGGTACAGGATGCAGCCGCAAGACTCCTACTAAATCTGCCTTAACAAAGACAGTCTCTAAGGAACCTCCATTGGCTTGCTTCAGCAAGTTGCGTCCTGTTTAAGAAGCTATGCTTAGCCTATAAAGACTTGAATAACATGGTGCCCATATTCTTAAAGTCTTTTCAATTGGTATAATCCTGGTAGACAGTTACGCTCTACTGCCGCTAAGCTCATGATGGTTGCTAGGATTCGCACCTCAAGTTGGAGGGGGGGGGTCGAAGCATTGATTATGGTACGGCCAAATTATGTAATACACCTCCAATGCATATTAAGTCAGCAAACTTACGAGCTTCCTCCAGAAAGAGTCATAAAACCTGGCTGTTCCAGATTTCGTTTCATGATCCCTAGGGCTAAGTTTTAGCCTCAGCGCCGAGACACCTCCGGGTATTAAAACGCTGAACACGTTAAATTAACATAACAAGGTGAATGCTATGGTGTAATGAATTGTTGCAAAATGTGTACTTGAGTATTTTTATAATCTTGCTGTTATACGCTGAATTTGTCCAGTTGGTTTCCTGTGTACATTTTCTTGGTGCTGTATCACCTCTTCTGCCGCTAATCTCTTTAAACAAATTTCAGTAGATATACCTGTATATTTGTTTTTGCTATCCCTTTTACTATGCATATTTGGAGAACCTGGTAATGTAGTGATTTGAAGTATATTATTCATCCTAATAGTTTTATTTTAGCTCACAATTGCAAACGCATAGGTCTTTCCATATCTTTGTTAACTTCAACAGTCTGCATAGTTTTCCACTGTGAAGTTATTTGATATTTGTAACCTGCATACAAAATATTTTACTCGTTTTTATTTTTAACCCATTAAAATGGCGTATTTTCCCAAAACTACTCCTAAGTAGCTCTATTTTCTGTCAGTAAAAATTTGTTTTTTAAACCTCTTTTCTATTGTATTTTGTGCATACGTTACAATCCTTGTGCCATGTTCATGCATTGTACAGGATTATTAGAATATCTTGCATGTTTAGGCTTATTATCTAAACTTTGAACTGCACAGGTAAACATATGGGTCTTATCTTGGGTTCTAGTCTGCAGCAGTTTATTTTGGCCTGTATGAATAGAGTAGACCATGACTGTCTGGGTCCAGCCACAAGTAGATCAGCCGTTATCTCTTGGGGGCCAGTAGGTACCAACCTATGTGTATGGCTCCTCTACGATCTCTTGCGTTGTCTGTAGACCCTGCAGATGTTAAAGTTCAGGCTTCCGGTCTATTCGGATAGTCTGTAATTGCAAGCCACCTACGAGTGTCTAGGCTCCCTTCTCCCAATAAATCCCAAGTTTGTTGGGTGTAAGCAGGGCCACTAGAATTATGAGGCAGGGGTGCACCAAATTAGGCATCCAAGTTCACTAAATTATACAGTGAGAAAAGGCAAATTGTGCAGTATAATGCAGCACATTTTTTGATAGCATTGCTTCCATTATTTTATCATTTTTACACATGATAATACTATCTGGGCAAAGATTTTACCTCCTTAGTACTAGTCTAACAACCAAATACAGAAATAAGCAGCTGAAAGATGACCAGTTAACCTTTGCGAAGGGCCTTCTACTGGGCGCAAACACATGTCACGGTTTTAGTAACTTTTGATCCATTTGAGCTGGAAACAAACTTGTTTTTAAATTAAAATCTGCACATTATGTGGCAGATGACTGATTATGTGGCAAATGCATCAAATCCATTTTTTTGTTTAAATCTATTTTATTGGATTTTTCTATTAACAAAGCAGACATTCACATTCCAAGTCACAGTGTTTGGGCTGCTTTGATTGTTTATACATTACATCACTTACTTTGGCATGGAGTTGGTTTGAGCACAACAAAATCATTAGGCATAGCAGGTACTTCTACAAATTAGGGTTGTGCTCACATCCCGTTCAGGCCTCAACCCCTAATTGCAGTGGGGCTGATCTCTAGAAGCATCCCATCTAGACGACTGCAGTGTGTTAGTTGTGAATTAAGCAGGTGGTGGTACTTTTAACTGGAGCCACACCTGATCCCTATCCCGACAGATGCGCATGTTTCTTGTTACCTTGATCTGGGAGTGTGTATTGCTAAGAATGCGGTAAGCGATGCATGGTCGTGTTTGCTGGGGGTGGTCCCACTTGAGGGGGTTCGAGGGATTTCCATCTTTTAGTCATCCGCTATTTAGCTACTGCCTTTCCCAGGCCGATTAAGCAGGAGGTCACCTTCTATCTTTTGCTCCCACTGTAAAGGTGTAGAATGCATGTGTGGCACTATGCGCCCCGTGCAAGGAGTCAGGGTGTCTGACACTACCCTCCAATATCCCTGAAGGTGTGAGCACCACCACAGAATGTGTAGCAAGTCCGCGTCCACAATGCGACCGCACGCACAGTTGGTGTCCGTGCGGTTAAAGTATTTGTTGATTTTTGGCTGGGGTAAGATGCACCCTTTGCGTGATGTAGTATTGTATTAATCGAAAGTGCAGGTTTCTCGGAACACAGAAGGAGCTTTCTAGCCCAACGGTCCACTCATTGTCCGTGAATGGATGGTATAAGTCCCTTTCCCAGTGCTGTCTCGGGGGTGATAATGTTATCGTGGTATTATGCCTGAGGGATGCAGTGAACCATTTTGTCAGGTACCTGCCCCGGCATATGATGTCTAGGTATTGGATCTTTAAGTGTGTTGGAAGTTCCTGGGTCATGTCACCTCATTGTTTGTTCATGGCTGCTTGGAGCAAGCTGTGCCGTAGGAATTGACCTGAATGGAGCCCGTCCTCCTCAGTCAGTGTGGCATATGGCAGCGAGACCCATCCTGGTACAAGTCTCCCATATCGTGTATCCCCACCATTGCTGTAATAAGAGTGACCCTGGGTGGGCTTTGCAATGGTAGTGCAGGTACATACGGCTTCACGTTTCTTGTTATATACACCTGCGGTAGCATCGATATGCCCTGTTGAGCAGTAAAGGTGCTGGCAGTTTCTCCCTGGCGCAGGGGTGTAAGCAGTTGGCGTCTGGCCAGCCACCCACTGCAGTTTTGCAGCAAGGTAATATTGTTCCTGGTTAGGCACCACCAGACCTTCCTGATTTTTCGGCAGGTATAGATTTTAAGAGCAACTATAGGGGTAATCGTGCATGTAGGGATCGGGCATCAGCACGTTTCTCTGTAGGTTTGAAAAGAAAATCAGAGATCTTAACTGTAACATGTGCAACTTCATGAGGGTGGGCCAATAACGAGGGTCTACCCAAACTGCAGTGCCCAACCATGGCAGTTACTGAACGTGTCAGTGTCTGTTGGAGGGTCGCATGTAATGTGAGCTCCTAATTACCCCTCAATTAGTTTTTTGTACGTTCCACCGTGCCCTGTGACATTGTGCAACCTAGAGAGGTGCGACAACCTTAATTCATAATAGCTCATCATCTTAACCTACGGGGGAGGCGGCCAAGTCCTAATTCCTCATCTGCATCGTGTAAGTACTTGGCGCATCCAGTTCGGGGTCGCCCAATTCTGTTCAATGAAGCCTTTAGAGCATCTGTTCAACCATCTATTATCTGGTGTCTGTTCATATTATATCTTCGGAGGTCTGCGTTGTCCCAACAAGCAGGGCTGGCAAATCCGGTGCTCCCGGACCATAGATGAGTAAAGTAGTCTTCATTCTGGGGTTTGGCTCACTCTGTATCTTGGTCTGAACTTTATGCCTGGTCTTGGATTATCGCCACCACGTGGAGGGCCTCTCGTCATCCTGTTATTATTTGCTCTATGTTTGGGACAGATGACGGCGGAGCAGAACGGACCGCTCCCCTGCCTCACTTTTCTCAGCGCACTCCCGCTGTGTTCCTCTTCTACATGCGCCCAGCCGCAAAGCCAGCATTTTCCATCCAGTTCCAAGGTCCGATGGGGAATCGAAGAAGCGGGCAGAGCCCTTCGCCACTACCTGAAGTCGGACATGTCCAGTCCATAGAGGTGGCTTTTCACCACTTGAAAGGAACTCTGGTGTTTCTGTACCTGCGCCGTATAACCAGGAAAGGGAATAATCGGAGTGTTCTTGATTTCGGTAAGTTTGCGTGCTTCTCTCAAGATGGTGTCTCTGTCCCTGTACTTCAGCAACTTGAACAGCAGCAGTCTGGGATTAGCGTCCGGTGGCGGTCTGCAGGCTGGTACTCTGTGTTCCTTGTTATGTGGTTCCTTCTGCTTGGGACGCTCCATCTATTCTGGAACCGGTCGCTGTCTGCGGCGTGTTTAATCTCATGCAGCCCATGACCAGCTACTGGACAGTAAGCATGCGGCGGCCCTCCACTGGTTTCCCCACAGGAATCGAGGCTTGCCCAATTGCGTCAACCGCAGGTTCAGGTCCATCTCCAGCCTCCCACAATATCTCCCTCAGTCACGTCAGCAGGGCAGATGCTGCTTTCTTGATCTGTTTCAGTTTGGGGGCTTGGTCTTCTTCGTTCTGGTGGTCCTCTGCCGTCTTTAGCCCCTACCGCCAAGGTCGACAGACGCATGGGTTCTCCGTCCATTGCTGTGGGTGCAGCGCTCAGGGTAGGCTCTCCACCACCCTCTACTTATTTCCACGACTCATGTTTTCGCCCAAAGGAAGAAGGGAGGGGGTAACCCCCAGGCCCCTTCTCGATCTGGCTCAATGCAGTCAGCTGTTCAGCTAGACCAAAGCGGTCAGGATTGCTGATCGCCCCTCTGTGTTCCCCAGTCCGATGTCTCGGTCGTGTGCCCGGGGCGGCCCCCTTCATCAGGAGGCCATACCAGTTGCAGCGCCCAATTCCTTTGGCATGATGGATACTGCCAGGAGGTGACCCGGTGCCTTAATGTGGAAACCCAGCGATCGACGACTAAACCACCCAGGTGCAGGGAGTCTATGTTCTGAGCGCTGCTGCTCCGTGGCTCTTAATCTGATCTACTTCCTATAGCTTTTGCGCAGCAGACACCGAGCTGCATTGCTTCACACTCGGTAAAATATCTGTGTTTGCTCTGGGGAGGTCCAAACTCCCTCCTCTCATAGTTTCACCCAACTTCGGTGTGTCAACAGCCAGTGCACCTTGTGGCAGTTGGGCTCTGTCCCCGGCTCAGGCCTTCATATGCACCTCCGCTTATCGTGTGTCTTGGTGTCAGTGAGGGCACATTAAATTGTTGCCCTCCTCTAGCCACCAATATCCAAATTGCTAAGCAACGCATGTCTGGTAGATACATGAGGCACCCCACCTTAGATAGGTCGTAGCGGTGTGGCCTAGGCCCGAGCTGTCCTCCAGACCTGCTCCAGTGGCACGAGGCCCAGGTGAGCCAGCAGCCTAGTGGGGGCTCACTCCTAATCTCTGAGGTGTGTGACTGTCGGCTGTCTCGGCGCTCGGTCAGTGGCTGTCCCGTTCCTCCCAGCCACTCTCAGGTGCATATATACCGTAGTACGGAACGGCTGCTACGAGGCACACCTGGTTGCCACTCTGCCGTTGTTAGGGCTTCCCGCAGCCGAATGCTGGGTCGTGCCTACTTCTTACAACCAGTGCCCAGGGGCTCCGGTCCAGCCACAGTGTGCCACTTGCGTCCTGTCCCATGAGGCTCGGCTTCCCGATTGTAGTCTGCGGGTCTCTCCCCATTCGTCTTGTCTCTGCTCAGGTCGTGCCTATTGTCTCTCTATTACAGCCTCAGTTTTTCAGAGAGTGCAGTGAGGCCACCCACTGTCTGTCATGGCCCACCGTCTCCTCCATACTGACTGCGACACTCCCTCAACTGCACCGCACTAGTCCAGTTTACTGCTGCGCCTTGCACCTCATCTCAAAGCGCCAGTGTTCAGGATGCAGCCTTGTTCCTGGCGGTGGTTAGATGGTTGGTATTCACGGGGGAATTTACAGGCTAACAGGGTTGAGATGCGTATCCCTACTAAGATGCGGCTGCCATTTTGGCATGCTAGCCACTCCCCACATGAAGCAAATCTATTATGCGAAAATGGCAGCAGAATGGCCCTGGGTGTAAGATGTGTAATGGAGCAAATTTAAATTGTATGAATTTTAGTCGTGTGTTGTATGACACTTTTTGTGTGTATTCCAAAATCCAGTCCCACCCCTTCCCTATGATTTCGTGCCCAAAGTCTGCCTCCCAGTCGCTTTGGCCCTAAGTGGTTGCTGTTGTACCATGAAATTGAGTGCCTTTTGTACCCATGTAGTAATGTTTTTACCATCCTCTGTGTAAGTACAGGATATTGTGTAGGGTTTCCCTCTTTCAGATCCCATAGTTCTGTTCATGCCTGGTTTACTGCCACATACGTTAAAAATTTGCCAGGATGGAGATCTTAGCTCTCTATTAGTTGGTCTGAGGCTTTCAGTTTCTGTAGCAATCTCCTACCCTAACAATGCTTAGTTCAGTCCATTGTGTCAGATGTGTGGTGTAGAAAAACAGAGTTATCCACGCCTCGTGGGAGGCCTACCAGCAGTATTGTCGGTGAGGACTGGGAGCAGCGTGCTGTCTGTTTAATACATTTCCTTCAACTCCTCATCGCTATGAAAAGTAATAGAAGTCTCGTTACCGGTGTCTGGCCCTGCGAGAGGGCCACCAGAGTTCCCTGCTTGGTTTAATCACCAACCCGACCCAGCTTCTTTTTCACCTCGCCATCCAGCCAGTGGGCTATCCACTGCAGCAGTGCCACTAGATGATAGAGCTTAAAGTCTGGAACTCTAAGGCTTCTAGAAGTAATGTGTATTAAAGTGTATGCAGAGTGGCTCTTTTCCTCTCTGTGTCCTGTAGCAGGGAGTCCAACTGTCAAAGCTAGTCCCAGGAAAACCCATACTGGCAAGTTGACAAAGATATAGGAGTCTAGGTAAGACTATCTTTCGTCAGTGATATCCTTGCCATGGAGTGATCTCCAGCATGCTACCGACCCCTTAAGTGCCTTAAGCACCACTCCCAAGTTCACTTCAGGGAGGCGCACTGGGTTATTTTAAATGTTGACCCTCCGATACTTTGAAAGTGTCGGGAGACCACATCATCCTCTGCCTCTCCAGGTTTGGCACTTCGTCTTCTGGGTACACAGAGAATATGCTTTGCAGTCTTTCGTCTTGAGCCCAGAGATTGCGCCAAATTCCTTGAGTAGCATTTTTATCATGGTTAAATCCTGTTCCTTGTTCTTGACCTAAAATAAAATGTCAGGGTAGAGGGAAATAATGTGGTTGCCATCCCTTTGTGTAATACCTCTATTCAGACCCTCCACCTGGGCTGCTGCTGCCAGAGGTTCTTTTACTATAAATAGCGAAAAGCATCGGAGAGTGGACAGCCCTGCCTGGTGACATGGTGAATTGAATACTCTGGGAAGATGCCAGTTCTCCTGTATTATCTCGTTCCAGGGGTTGGGTATGGAGTGTTGTGATTGATCGGGACCATTACTCTCCCAAGCCCATATAGGTCATGGTGGCCTCCAGGAATCCCCACTGCACAGAATCAAACGACTTCTCTAGATCCATGGAGGCTACCAGCTCTCGAGGAAAGTAGTCGACCCTAGTTGGTTTTGTCCAACATCCGGTGCAGTCTACGTAGGTCATACACAATTTTTTGCGTCTGTACAAACCTGTTCTGATCAATCTTGTCATGTAAGGGTACAGGCATGTTGCCAATACTTTGTCGAGTACATTAAAATTGAGATTCAGCATGGACAGTGGTTGGTAGGAGCTTGCACTATCTCTGGATTTTCCCAGCTTAGGCAGGGGTATCACCAAGGCTTCAAGAGATATGAATATGTTTGATGAAATTCAGCAGGTCGTCTGTCCAGCCCTTGTCTTTTACATCTTGCCACTTCTTTTATGGCCTCTCGTATTTCGTTCTTGGTTATCGGGACCCTGTTATCTCCCAGGCTCAGTGTTGACCGCATAGCCCTCAGGAATGGCTTGGATTTCTTCCACTGGGAGCCTCCGCTTCTGAGCCATACAGTGTCCTAATGTAATCGAGGAATACATCATAAATGCGGTCCTGATCATATTCATTGGCGCCATCTGGTGCCAGGACATTGAGTATCGGTGAACCTTTCAACTCTGGTCTAACCAACCACGTCAGCAACCTGTAACGCCCTGAACGTCTCAGGATCGTTTAACAGACACGATAATGAGAACGCAACCACTTGTGAAGGTTTAGTTATTTTAATGAAGGCAAAAATAATACAAGGAATAAACAAAGGTTATAGTCACTGGAATCCTCCAGGCTAAGTACGTTACCAGCCCACAGCACGGATGGTCCTAACCGTCCTCTGCAAATACGCCGATCCCGGCGTATGCCAACAGAGGGCAGAAATGAAATGGCCGACAATGCCAATCGGTAGGCTGTGAGGGGCACGAAGAGTGTTGGGGAGAATCGAGGAGTCAGGGAAACACCCAGCCGGGGTCTCTACCTGAAGGGAGCAGCCGCTCAACCTCTTTCTCAGACTGCACCGGGACGCGGAGTCACCTCCTGGTGATGCGTCACCGATACCCCAATCACAAGCAAAGAAGACTGAACCGAGAGCAGCCGCTCGATCGATCCTGTGGACTTCCGAGTCTGTAACGCGGCAAACACCTCCTGGTGTGCGTTACAGCTGGCAGTCCCTGTATCTCTGGTCGGGCTGGGAGTTACGACTCCAACCAGCAAAAGCGCCACTGCGCTTTGACTCAGCCGAGTCAAAAAGCGAAGCTCAATGGTTATCCGGTAGAGCTTCCAGGTCCTTCACAGGTGACGATGGGGCAAGACACGGCCCAGGGAGTAACGACTCGACCTACCTCCGTTCTTGCCTTACTGGAGCACCACTCTGGAACACTGCTCTTCACTAAGCAGGTACGTCGGTGTAAACACAATATCCGACAGCGTTGTACCTCCCGGTTCCTCCCTTTATAGGGCGTGTTTTCCTTGAGTTATGTAACAGCTCTCCTGTTTACATAAGGGCGTGTTTTCCTTGAGTTATTTAACAGCTCTCCTGTTTACATAAGGGCGTGTTTTCCTTGAGTTATGGAACAGCTCTCCTGTTTACATAAGGGCGTGTTTTCCTTGAGTTATGTAACAGCTCTCCTGTTTACATAAGGGCGTGTTTTCCTTGAGTTATGTAACAGCTCTCCTGTTTACATAACCTCTCAACCGCTAAGCATCCTGGGAGATGTAGTCCGTTTTCGCTGGTTACCGTTTTCCTCCCCTCGCATGACAGGAATTCTTGACACAACCACCCTGGTTTGCCTTCTCCTTCGTGCCTTCTCGTAACGTATTCCCTGTAGTGCTGGTGACTGAGTAGATCTATAATGTTTGTGTTTTCAGCTTTTACTATTTGCTAGGCGTTGTGTGGTGCCTGGGTTGTCAATTGCCTCTAATTCTAACCTATGTATTGTTTTGTCCAGTTGTGTCAACTTTGTCTAATTCCCTCAGAATTCCTACAGTCTAATCCAGGCAATGGCCTTTGACTACTGCCTTAAAGGCCTCCCATTCAATAAGAGCTGACATTGCCATAGCCATCCCGGACGGCTACAAGATTACCCGCCGAGACCGCACCAATGGAGTAGGAGGTGGAATCGCCATCATCCACAAATCCACCCTCAAGGTCTCAACCAACTCCGACGACACCCTCAACACTGCCGAACACCTCCAGTTCAAGATCCGCACTGTTCCCAACCCCACCCTGTGAGAAAGTGCCATCTTTCTTGCATGGTATGCCCCCCTTTTTGCTGAATGTACTTTGACTGAGTGTGCCCTGGGCTCCTGCCAATCAGGTGCCCAGGGCCTATGTTCCTTCCCTAAAACTCTGATCCCAGTGCAGGATTTAATGTACAATGCACGACAGAGGGCATCTTAAAGATGCCCCCTGAACCTAATCTACAATCCACGTCTTGTCTGAGGGGCTGCCTAGGCTGCCACATAGCAGACATTTTGCTGGACCCCTGGGTAGAGAGCCATCCGCTCTCCTGGGCCTGCAACAATGCACATCCTGGGTGAGGTGCTAGGTCTCCTCCCCCAGGATGGGCAGGGTAAGCTTCAAAGGCATACCGCCTTTGTGAGCTTCTCCAGGTCACTTGCTGTTCTCAGCAACTGGCCTCTACAGGTTCTAAACCCCCACTCTGGCGGGAAGACAGGCCGGAAACCCCAAGGAAGGACAGGGGGTGTTCCAGCCTCTGCCAACCCCACCCCTCAGGTAGGGGAGGCGAGGTGAAGCACATCTCCGGGCTCTCGCCATCTTGAAGATGGGTTGCCCTGCCCAATCAGGACTAGGCCACTGCCCCCCTCCCACAGGAGAGTGGCAGGATAGGGTGTGTACCCACCCCAGGGCAGGGACCCAGTGGTCCCTGCCCTTTACCTACCTGTAACGTCCCTAAATTTAATATTTAGGGGCACCCTGAACCTTCCTTCCTTAGATCCAGATTCCGAAACAGCAAAGAAGATCAAGAAGAAAGAAGACCTGCCATGCAGCTGCTAACAAGAGGAAGACACCAACTGCTTTGGCCCCAGCCCTACCGGCCTGTTGACCCTCGACATGCTCCTGCTAAATCCCGGCATCTCCCGTGGCCAGCAACCTCACAAACCCCGAAGGACCTGGCTACCTTGTGACTCTGAGCATCTGGGACTCCCAAGAGCAGTGGCACTGCTCCAAGCAAGTAACTGACCCCTGGCATCAGCCAGGAGCCGCGAACCCTGCACACTCTGCACCCTCCAAGCCTGGCCTGTGCTGGCGTGGACAAAGACCATGAGGACATCCCCCCCCCCCCCCCCCCCCCAGGGTGACTGTGACCCCGAATCCTGCACCCAAGGACCCTCCTCGACGCTCCTGACGATGCCTGCAGCCTCAGAACCAGGGACCCCCCCCCCCCAACCGCGATCAACAGAGGGTAAGATTTCCTGACACCAAAAGGCACCCCTGCACCCGGTGCCCTGCGGCCCCCTGGTACCTACCTATCCCCCAACTTACCTCTCGAAGTGGTGGTCGCACCTGAAGAACCTTCGTCCCCGAGCTTGCAGCCTTTGTTCGTTCTTGAGCTTCTCCATTGCAATCCATTGAGCGCCCGACGGCTCAAAAGCACCCTGCACCCAGCCGCCCGAGTGGTCCTGGCAGTACAACTTCTACTCTAACCTACTTCCTCATTTGCCCTGAGCAAGTGACCAGGAGCCTAGCTCTCACAGCCGTATGGCCTGCTAGCCAGCAGCCACCAACCACGGGCCCCCTGCCTCCTCCCATAGGATAACATTGGGCCTACCTCACTCTGCACCCTGCTGCCCCTGTGCCGCTGAGGGTGTAACAACTGTACTTGCCTGACTCTGGGAGACCCCCGAGTCTATGCCCAGAACCTTAACTCTGCCAGTCGAGTACTTACCCAAAAGCCGATAACTCACTTTTCTTCCATAGGGTAACATTGACTGGTTTCACTTAGAAGAATTTTCAAGTGTGAAGTTTCTAAACTTTAAAATATTAATCTAAAATTAACCGAGTAACAAAATCGAAAATACTCACCTGCTGGATCTTGTTGCCCAGCACTGACGCTGAAAAGTAATTACAATTATACTTGACGCTAACTCAATTTTCTTCCATGGGAAACCGTTGACTGTTTTTCTGTGAAATTTTCTTGTCGATTTTGCAAACGTATAAATAGTCGTTAAAAATCGCCTGTATTACCTAAACGTGTTCTCTCAATTGCTTACAGGTGGTACACTAGTGCTGGATCCAGGATCCAACACTGACCTAGAAAAAGTAACACTAACACCACTTACCTGCTAAGTGAATTTCCTCCCATAGGATAACATTGGTGATTTTATTAGAGAGAAGTTTCTAAGTGTCAACTTTTAAAACACCAAAATATTGCTTAAAAATCACAACAGTAACTAAATAATATGTACTCGCCAGTTTCGAGGAACTGTCCCAGGACTGAATCTAGGATCCTGTCCTGGAGTTAGAAAAGTAATCGGATGCATTTAACTTGAAATTCCCATTGAGCTCAATGTATTATTGTGTTTGAAATTGTGTTGCCTATTGCAACAAACTGTAACTATTGCATTCCAAGTCAATTGCCTCTTGCAAAGTATTTAACTAAAGCATCTCATTCTGAGAAAGTATATTTTGATACCTATTGTTGGTTCTAAAATAAAACAACCATATATTTTTATATACAAACCTTTGGCCTAGAGTTCAGTTATTGAGTGTGTGAGACCATTTGCTGACTGTGTGCAACAAATGCTTTACACTGTCCTCTGATACTGCCTTACTGCTCGACCAAGCTACCACTCTAGAGAGTTAGGTTATATCTAACTTTAGCCTTTGCCAAACCTCTGGGGACTGTGGACTCTGTGCACATTGTATCTATTTGGGAACAGTATATACAGAGCCACTTTCCTACACACCCTCAGAAGAACTCTGATCTATAGGCCCCCCCCCCCCCCGGACCCAGACCACAGTTCAGCGACTCCATCGCCGTCTTCGTCAGCACGCACGCCCTTGAGTTCACGGACTACATCCTCCTCTGGGACCTGTACTTCCACCTCGAGAACAACGACACCAACTCCACCACCCTGCTCGACAACCTCTGACTCAAACAACTCGCCACGACTCCCACCCACTCCGCCGGACACACGCTTGATCCCATCTTCTCCACAAGCTCCCACGTCTCCTTCAGCCACACCACCGAACTCCACTGGACCGATCATCGCTGCGTCCACTTCACCTTCGAGAAGCCTACCACACACCACCGCACCCAACAGATCCCCCGCTGCTGCTGGAGCAAAATCACCGAAGACCAGCTACACACCACCCTCGCTGGAAGCCCACCCACAGACCCCACTGGCCACGACGACGCCGCCAGCAACCTCAGACGCTGGATCAACGACTGCGCCAACACCCTCGCCCTGATCAAGAACCCCTCCAACAGTCGCACCAACAAGACTGCCAGCTGGTTCACCGCGGACCTCCAGACCTCCAAGCAAAAATGCCGAAAGCTGGAGAAGAAATGGCGCCTCGAACAGACACCAGAAAACCAAGCAGCCCTCAAGAACGCCATGTGCCAACATCACCACCTCATCAGATCAGCCAAAAAGACCGCCTCGACAACAACGCACACAACAGCAAAGAGCTCTTCAACATTGTGAAGGAGCTCTCCAACCCCAGCTCCAGCACCAACGACATCCCGCCTTCGCAAGACCTATGCAACTCCCTGGCCGCCGCCTTCCACCGCAAGATCAGACATCCACGACCGCTTTGACAACCAGTCTACCACGGCAGCCAATGACACCTCCGACCCCACGGCCACCACCCACAGCGACCCCCCCCCCCCCCCCCCCCCCCTACTCACCTGGACCAACATCAACACCATCAAAATCATGAGCACCACCTACTCCGGCACCCCATCAGACCCATGCCCTCACCACATCTTCAACAAAGCCAGCGCCACCATCACACCCCACCTCACCTCCGCAAAGCCATCAACATCTCCTTTGAGACTGCGACCTTCCCGGAGAGCTGGAAGCACGCCGAGATCAACGTCCTGCTCAAGATACCCCAAGGACCTCAAGAACTTCCGCCCATCTCCCTGCTCCTGTTCCCGGCGAAGGTCATTGAGAACTGTCAAACAGCTGACCCACTACCTCGAGGAGAACAACATCCTGGACCCGTCCCAATCCGGGTTCCGCAGCAACTACAGCACCGAAGCTGCCCTCATCGCCGCCACCGATGACATCAGGGCCCTGCTAGACAACGGCGAGACCGCGGTCCTCATCCTCCTGGACCGATCAGCCGCTTTCTACAGTCTACCACCGCACCTTACGCACTCGCCTCCACGACGCAGGAATCCGAGGCAAAGCACTGGACTGGACCGCCTCCTTCCTCTCTGGCAGAACGCAGTGCGTCCCCCCCAACCCCCCCACCTCCCCCCTTCGATCCAAAGCCACCAAGATCATTTGTGGCATACCCCAAGGATCCTACCTCAGCCTGACTTTGTTCAACATCTACTTGGCCCCGCTAGCCCACGTTGCCAGACTGCACAACCTCAACATCATCTCTTACGCCGACGACACACAACTGATCCTCTCGCTCACCAAGGACCCTCTCACCGCCAAAACCAACCTCCATGAAGGAATGAAAGCCGCCGCCGAATGCATGAAGAACAGCCACCTAAAGCTGAATTCGGACAAGACGGAGGTCCTCATCCTCTGCCCCGCCCCCTCTGCCTGGGACAACTCCTGGTGGCTGATTGCCTTGGAAGCAGCACAAACACCCACCGACCACGCACGCAACCTGGGATTCATCCTCGTTTCAATGCTCTCCATGACCAAGCAAGTCAACGCCATCTCATCCTTTTGTTTCAACACCCTCCGCATGCTCCGAAAGATCTACAGGTGGATCCCCACAGACACTAGAAGCACGGTCACCCAGGCCGTCGCCAGCAGCAGACTGGACTACGGAAACACCCTCTACGCGGGAGCCCCGGTCAAACTGCTGCAACGCATACAGATCGCCTCTGTACGCCTGATCCTCGACATCCCTCGCCACAGCCACATCACACCCCACCTGAGAGACCTGCACTGGCTTCCCGTCAAGAGGATCACCTTCAAGCTCCTCACCCACGCACACAAAGCACTCCACAACACCAGACCAGCATACCTCAACAAACGACTCGCATTCTACACCCCGAACCGCCACCTACGCTCCACTGACCTCGCCACCATCCCCCGCATCTGAAGAGCAACCACTGGTGGCAGATCATTCTCCTACCTCGCAGCCAAGTCCTGGAACACCCTCCCCATCCTCCTACGGCAGACCGAAGACCTACTTACCTTCAGGAGGCTACTCAAGACCTGTATGTTCGAGCAGTAGCAGCAGTTCCCACCCCAGCGCCTTGAGACCCTCACGGGTGAGTAGTGCGCTTTACAAATGTCTTGATTGTTAGTTCATTCAATGTAAAATACTCCGTAATGGCCATGCAAAGTGATTCTCTGAAGTGTGTGTCTGTGTCTCTCATTGTCAGCAATTTTAAATAGTCCTTTTTAGGTCGAGGACCGTCCGGTCTGCCGAAGACAGAACCGGAAGTCGGAGATTTAATGTTTCTGAGAGTGGCTCCTTAGACCGCCTCTCTTTTTGGCTCTCCTCCATTGGCTGGCTTCCTAAACGGAGGCCAGCCATTGGAGGAGAGAGCCGTCCCTCCAAATAGGCTCCGTCTTTTTCAGATTCGGGGGCGTGTTTTTTGGTGTTCTTTCCACTTTTTAGCAACGCCCTTTTTTTAGGCGTGTTTTTCTCTCCTCCTGCCAATGGCAAGAGGAGAGAAAAAGAAACACGCCCCCGAATCTGAAACTGCCGCTGCGTTTCTCCGAGGCATTTCTGCTTCGCCTCGGAGAAAGGCAGTGATGTGCTTGTCCTGCCATGCTTTCCATTATGTACCGCCGTAGTAACCGAGGATTTCGATGTGGAAGTCAACTTGCACAATTAGTGCATTTTTTAGTGTTAAAGAGAAAATATGGACAGGAATCCGAGAGAAACTGAATAACATGCATTTTGTATTTCCAAAGTTGCCAACCATAGTTTAACTATTCTGAAATTTACTAGCGATATTATAGGAAGCTTTTACAGTTTAGATATAAAAAAATTGTTTTAGAATATATAATGTAGTTATCTCATATTTGAAAATTTCAGAAAAGTATCTCCGCAGCAATACAAGAAATTACTCCTAACGCCTCGAAGATTGCCATCGGCGCTTTACCCTCGGAGCCGCGATGGCGGCCACCTTGAGAAGGGCTTACTCAGATTCAAATGTTCGGCATCTGCGCATTGCATGGCTAGTTAGCGCGCAATAATACACCCGAATTCAATTAAAGTCTTAGGGGGCGCGCCATTGTTTTGAAAGACCCCCCCCCTACTGCTGAACTCCATCGTCCTGTTGATGTCACACACGCACACTAGTTGTCTTAACGGTGATCGACAGCCCTGCAGTAATCCGATGTGCCATCTAGTCCGTCATTTATGTCCGTGACAACCGTACCTGCCAGTACGTGCGCGCACCCTAAAGCAGGAACGTTTGGAGATGGTGGGCCGGGATCGGGTACAGTCTCTCCTCCGAAGGTACCGGCTACTACTGTTCAGCGCGTTGCTGATCCTTTTGCTACAAGCGCTTCTGGGATGGAACTTCCAGAGCCTGGAGGAAGGGGGCGAGGAGGTGAGATCGGGAGTATGGTAGTGCATCCAGAATGTGCATTGGAGAATCTAAGGAAGGGTTGCGGGTGCTTGGGCAGTGATGGGTATGTTTACAAGTTATGGTTGAAATCATGTGTGACATCCCTTGTTAAGGTGCTGGAGATGACCTTGGAATGGAAGTCACGTTTGAGATTGTATATCGACCCTCATGTAAATGATTATATAGCGTAGTGTTGTAATGCGGGGCATCTGTTTGGCCATGGACGGATTTCTTATCGCTTGGATCAGTTTCCTACACACCATCATCCAGACTGCAGAGATAGGAAGCCGTGGCTTCTCACGCATCCAGCCTGAATGTGCAAACTTACCTTGCACAAACACTGCACACGAAAACAAGCAAAAGTTATACTCCCACCGGAGCCAAGTTCAGCCGCGTGTGTGCTCCTCATCACGGGATCAGAACTCTGCAACATCTCACTAACTCACTTTCTCGGTCTCTTTCACTACCTCTCTCTATCTCACAACACCACTCTGCTTACATCTCACTACCTCACAACATCCCTCTCCCTCACTACATCACTGTTTCACTACCTCACTCTTTCTCACTACATAACTCTCTCTACCTCACTACTCCACTCTATCTCACTACCTCACTATCTCACAACTTCTCTCTCTCAAAACATCACTACCTCACTCTCTAGCTCACAACTTCACTCTCTCTCTCTCTCTCACTCACTACCTCAATCACTCTCTATCTCACTACCTCACTCTTTCTATCTCACTAACTCACTTTCACTCTCTCTTTCACTACCTCTCTCTATCTCACTACATCGCAACATCACACTATGCTTATATATATCACTATCTCACAACATCCCTCTCCCTCACAACATCCCTCTCCCTCACTACCTCACTCTTTCACTACCTCACTCTTTCACTACCTCACTCTTTCACTACCTCACTCTTTCACTACCTCACTCTTTCACTACCTCACTCTTTCACTACCTCACTCTTTCACTACCTCACTCTTTCACTACCTCACTCTTTCACTACCTCACTCTTTCACTACCTCACTCTTTCACTACCTCACTCTTTCACTACCTCACTCTTTCACTACCTCACTCTTTCACTACCTCACTCTTTCACTACCTCACTCTTTCACTACCTCACTCTTTCACTACCTCACTCTTTCACTACCTCACTCTTTCACTACCTCACTCTTTCACTACCTCACTCTTTCACTACCTCACTCTTTCACTACCTCACTCTTTCACTACCTCACTCTTTCACTACCTCACTCTTTCACTACCTCACTCTTTCACTACCTCACTCTTTCACTACCTCACTCTTTCACTACCTCACTCTTTCACTACCTCACTCTTTCACTACCTCACTCTTTCACTACCTCACTCTTTCACTACCTCACTCTTTCACTACCTCACTCTTTCACTACCTCACTCTTTCACTACCTCACTCTTTCACTACCTCACTCTTTCACTACCTCACTCTTTCACTACCTCACTCTTTCACTACCTCACTCTTTCACTACCTCACTCTTTCACTACCTCACTCTTTCACTACCTCACTCTTTCACTACCTCACTCTTTCACTACCTCACTCTTTCACTACCTCACTCTTTCACTACCTCACTCTTTCACTACCTCACTCTTTCACTACCTCACTCTTTCACTACCTCACTCTTTCACTACCTCACTCTTTCACTACCTCACTCTTTCACTACCTCACTCTTTCACTACCTCACTCTTTCACTACCTCACTCTTTCACTACCTCACTCTTTCACTACCTCACTCTTTCACTACCTCACTCTTTCACTACCTCACTCTTTCACTACCTCACTCTTTCACTACCTCACTCTTTCACTACCTCACTCTTTCACTACCTCACTCTTTCACTACCTCACTCTTTCACTACCTCACTCTTTCACTACCTCACTCTTTCACTACCTCACTCTTTCACTACCTCACTCTTTCACTACCTCACTCTTTCACTACCTCACTCTCTATCTCAATACCTCACTCTCTATTTCAATACCTCACTCTCTATTTCAATACCTCACTCTCTATTTCAATACCTCACTCTCTATTTCAATACCTCACTCTCTATTTCAATACCTCACTCTCTCTCTGCTAATGCAATAGGTATCACATATGCAAAAAAAAAGCTAATGCCAATAGAAATGACAATGCCATTTATTTAGGGATACAAAAATAATAAAAAAATAATGAGCAATACCAATAGCTCTACCTATAATATTGCCGAGACCATTGCATTGTAAATGCTTGTTTTATTTTTAAAGCCTAGCACATATTTAAATCCGAGAGAGCTAAACAGTAGCCCCTTAAAGACTATGCTGTTCATTCCTGGAGCTTACTTCTAATAACCCAACTCCAATAAAAGTATTTGGCTACTACGCAAGCAACTGTTTGCGACGTAGCTGTGCGGAGTAGGCGTAAGGCTACCTCTAGTTGGCGGCAGCCTAATTAGTTACAAACAGGGATAATCCATGTTTTCCTAGGACGAGTATGCCCATGTAGAAAAAGAGTGCGCTAGTGTTTCCTCTGCTTTCTGGCAAATTCGACAAACAGTATTTGATATCTTTAGTGTATTCCAGTTTGCTGTAAAACACATGATCGGTAAAGTGCCCTAGCGAAATGTAAGGAAAAGTGCCCTTCCAGTCAATGGGGTAACGAAATCCAAAAAGGATTCAAACAGTCTAAAAGGTTTAAAACCTAAGAACCGAGAGGACTCTCTGGAATTCACTGTCGTATATGTAAGCCCAGTATGCATCTTTGAGTGTGGCTTTGGCTAAGTGGGACATGGGTGTCATAGAAGACCAATATTCCCCTAGACCAATCTGTATCAGCATTTTTTTTTTTTTTACATATAGCAACCACTTTATTTTAAGACATATATTCAGTGAGACCACCTCCTCCATAGCTCTACAATAGTCCTCCAGCTCTATAGAGTACAATACAATAGTGGTCTTAATTGAGCCGTATGTAATATCTCGTCTTAGTGGTGTATCAAAAGAAAGATTAGTTATACCTCTTAGAAATGTATTCTCTGCAATCCCCAGTCTGGCAAGGCTCGAGAAGCCACATAGTTGGCTCCGTAGAGTGCACTACCCTCCGTCTTCGCTCTATACACCTTAAGTGTAGGTGAGATGGTCCCATTTCAAAATGCTCTTTACTGTCTTACTATGGCCACAGTGTTGAATCAAATTTATACTGCTCTTATCAACTTGGGGCGCCCATGACCTGGATTTAGTCAGTTTACCCTCTCCAGAAGGCAAACCCCTAACATTATTGATCCCCTAAAAGATGTATGGGGACTTATAGTCATACATTTGGTCTTGGAGTGATTTTTCTTTTTTATAATCAGCACAAAACTTGCTCACTAAGCGCTGTAGCCCCATGGTGGTTATGAGATCATGAGGGTGTTGTCTGCAAGAAGTAAAAGAGGTTTTGTGTCAACAGAGACAACGGCATCATTTGAACCGTCCTCTACAGAACTTATCACGTCATTAAGATATAAAGGAAAAAGGGTATGGGCAAAGACACCTCTATTAATTGGTTCTGTCAGCTCTCCGCCTTAGCCCCATCTCACTTGGACATAAGTATCCTGGTGTAAACGAACCAGTATATCCAAAATATTGTTTGAGACTCAATTTTTAGGTCTCGCCTGAGTCAGCGCGTATGCGCTGCTCTGCGAGGCTTCTAGTAAGGACCTTTCAACTCTAACCACACGCGTGTGCTTTTTTTTTTTTTAGGTCTCGCCTACCCAGCGCGCATGCGCTGCATAGAAGGGGACCTTTTCTAATCGATCAGCATTTTGGCCAAAACGTGCACGTTTTGGATTGCTTTCTATTCTGTGCGTACACGTTTGGCGTTTCCCTTGCGGGAACGAGCAGCGGCACCATGTGTTAGCACTTATCGCGCTCGCTCCCGTGTGTCCATGCTCTCGGCCGCACTCCAACCCCCCCCCCCCCCCCCCAACCACCCATCCACATTATTGTAGGAGGCTGCTCACCTTCCTGTATGCAATGCTCGCCGGGGCCGTTGTTTTGGTTACCACGGGGAAGCGTACCTAGTCTTATCGCTAATTCTAGCACGTTCCTGCCGCATCACAACCGATTCCACGGCCGAACATATTTCTGAGAGCTGACTGTGGGAGGGTCTGATACAGTCTCCGCCAATACTAGTACACCACATAGAGTTCCCAAGTGCTCATTGGCCGTAGGCTCCGCATGTGCCTCTTTCCAAACCTTCCTGCAACAGACTGTGGTAGCTTTCACTATTGTCTTGTAAGTTTGGCGCAGTGTTCATTTAACTTAAAGAAAGCTTCCCTCACCTCGTATCATTACAGCCCCTTTCTAAGATATCGCAGCGAGTAATCTCCTGCTCCAACTGCTAATGCAGGAGGTGCCGGGCCCCCAGCAGCTCTCCAGTTTGCGCTCCAAGTCTGGGATCTTGTGCAAATCCATTCATGGAGCAGGACAGCCAGGGAACTGCTGCCGCCAGCATCTGCTTTTACCTACCTCACGTGGCCCAATGTTAGAAATGGGATTTCTGGTTGGCTAAGGCTTGTGCCAAAGCCAGGCAGAAACCACCACTCTAGTCAGGGCAAGGGAGTTGCACACTGATGATAACCCCTGCTCATCCCCTTGGTAGCTTGGCATGAGCAGTCCGGCTTATCCCAGAGGCAATGTGTAAAGCGTTTGCGCAACACACACCCCTATCCAAAATAGCCTTTTTATTATCATAAACACTTTAGAAACATAATCACACATTTACACTGTGCCAACTGGCACAGGCAAAATTCACAGGTGATTACATACAGTACATAAGTATTTAGTTATGCAGCACAATATCCTTGGTGCAACAACATCAACTGTTGCATGGCTAAACACTTATGAGGTCCCAAAGGCGAGACCTATTGGCTATGCCAATGCTTGTTGTTTTTTGCTGCTAACAGGCTATTGGCATTTGCGTGCGTCTTTTTCTCTCCCCTGGCCTAGGGAGCTCGGGAGCGAGCAGCGGCCCCGCATTGTGCCTGCTGCATTCCTTAAATTCTTTGCAGTGCGCGCGCACCACTTGCGGGCTTTTATAGGTCTCGTCTTAGCCAGCGCGCATGCGCTGCTCTAGGCTCCCCAGCACTTCCCATGGCTCACCTGCACCCCTCCCTTCCTGCAGCTGAACACCACCACCATCATAAAACTTTATTCAGTTTTACAGTGTAAAAACCATAAGTCACAATAAATATACATATCCCATATAAGTATACATTAAAAAGAAGCTTAAAAATCACATCAAATCTTGTGTACAATATGACAAGTGTGATGAACAAGTTATAATTCATCGAAAGGAGAGCACACTAGAAACATACTTTAAAACTATGAGCACCACCTCCCCCTAGAGTGATTAATATTCCAAGCAGGCCCTGGTTCTCGCCAGCGATTTCAAATAACCTGCAATGAAAATTATACAGTCTGGTTTCAACAGCTGCAGATACAGAAGTGCTGGGCGAACCTGGTTAAAATCAAGCCTTTTGAGGAGGGGGGGGGGGGGGAGTATAAAGTGTCTCTGTGGTGCATCATAAAATCTGCAGAAGAACATAAAGTGTAGCAAATCCTGTGGTGACAGGTTGTCGCAACCATAGGATGCTAACACCTGACCTCTGCTGGCCCCTTTCGGAACAGCAATTAAAAGATTAAAAAAATCAAGACGAAACCTAGTCAGTAAAAAACGCTCATGTGGTCAATGTTCTCAAGAGATATATATGGCTGTGTCTGTGGGTGGGTTTTTAAGGTCAAGAATTTGCGGGCGCTTGGTTTGCATAGTTCCTTTCAAGTTTCCTTGTGGAAATGAATGTCTTTTTGACCAATTCAACGTCCTTTTTAGGTCCTGCCTGGCGTAGGCTGCGCAGACATGTGCAGTCTCGCTGGCGAGATTTAACGAATTAGGGTAGCTTTCACTAGCGGGGTTTAAGCCCCACCCCTCTTTTCCATTGGCTGGAGTCGCCGTTTATGCTAAACGGTGGCGAGCCATTGGAAAAGAGCTTCCAGTGACGTACACTTTTCTCTTTTAGAGCCGTCCCAGTTGGACTGGCTCGCTTGCCTTACGTTTGTGGTAAAAGGTTTCTTATCGTTATGGGGCCATGTGTTTCAAACTTATGGCCCCATAAAGACAAGAGATCGGCTGCAGCCCAGTCCTCTTTCACTTTCGAGACCGCGCTTGCCATTTGCTCTGCCTTGTTTTTTTACTTTTATTACTTTTATCTTTCCTTTCTCAGTCTCACCCTCTTCCTGCCTGTTTCCTTCACCCCTCCTCTCGCAGTCTTATCTCCCCTCTCCGTCTCTTTTCCCTCCCTCCGTGTTTACCTCCCCGTGGGTGAGGCGGTCTGCACCTTGAGCGTGGGCTGGGCTCTTTTGTATTTTTTATTTTTGTATTTTTTTTTTTTGTTCTTAAACCTGGGACGGTCTGTTTTACGATTTTTTTCGCAGGCACAAATGTCCGTACATAATTAGGCGATCTTCCGCATTCCCATTTAATTATGGCGCTACAAGGACATCTATATGGATTGCGTAGCTTGCCTTTAGCAGCCCGAAAACGATACTTTCGAAGATGGCTGCAGCAGAGACACAGACCGGAAGTGGGCTGGGGAACTATTGTGGGCGGTGTGGAAAAGTCGTCCTATCGCAAAAACCTTCCCCTAGGTAACTGGCTTGTGCGTTGGTGGTTCCGGCTGCTGTCTGGCGGCAGCATGTCTGACACTTGGAGCTCCATCCAGGCGCATAAGAAACAACTTGACTCCTTGCGCTAGAGGTTGCAGCGCAGAAGGAAGGATGAACCAGGAGATTGCAGAAGCCACTCGTGAGTCGTGACTTAAACAACGAGGGAAGGAAGTCACCGGAGCTGGCAGAAGCCTGCTTGTCCGCTGCCTGGAAAGAGAGCATGAAGCCTCAGGCACTCGCCGCTCATACTGCAGGACCGTCACTCCACTTTCCTCGCTAGTGTTAAGGAAGGGCACCCTCACGTGACCCAGGGAGATGAAGAGCAGGTAGGTGCCACAGAAGCTGCTAGGGAGCTGTAGAGCACGCATACTCACCACAGCTGTGATCAGGGCTTCTGTCACGCCCACCGCACACAGCAGTGTTCTCAGGCTGCCAGATATTGCATACAGCTTGCCTACAGATTTCGGCAACATCGAAAATTAAAACCATTACATCCAAAATGTCTGTTTACAGATTGCTACTTACTAATGCATTGGGCTGTGTGAATCAAACACTGACTGGCAAAACTTGTACAAGCCACCCATGTTAGCAAAATACTCCTTATGTATTTCAAATCCAGATTACTTACGGTATTGCCTGATTTTTTTTTTTTTTTTTTTTTTTTTTTTCATATGAGCAAGGAGATTTGTCCAGGTGCTCAGTGTATGTTTACTATCACCGCAGCCTTCCAGTACGGGAGCCTAAAACATGCATGTCGTCACATACCTACCAAGTTTTCATTTTGCCTATGAGTGACATTTCCAATTTTTCAGCATGATTGTGTGACATTTTAAGGCACTTTGCGTGCCACTTGGGGTACTAATAGAGCACGAGAAAAGCAACAAAGCTATGTTCATGTTATGATATAAATGTTCCATTTGTCCCCTTTGAAATCTAATATTTAGAAACAAGCTTTATACTCCTGCTCCGTCTCTGAAGTGCCTGCGCTAGGTCACCACCCTACTTCCCTGAATCCACAGTGCTCTTGCCTAAAATGCCAGGTCTGGCTAAAGGTGCCAGTTACATACGACACATCCACTTAGAACCTACATGTTGGGTTTACAGCTTTCCAAGTCTCTCCTTCTGCCATTTGCACACTTACACATATCGATTGATGGAGCTGGTATTTGCATTGCGGTATGCAAATAGGTTGAAGGTTTCCCATTCACAAAGAGAACAAATGCACATTGTTCTAATTGACCTTAGTCAAAGTTTACCTTCGCCAAACAAACGCAGAACTAGCAGCCAGCAGGTAATGTAGTGGGGCACAACAGGACATGATATAGGCACACTACAACAGCTGAAAGTGTATGTCATTGATTTTGATTAGTAGGTCTATTTTACAGGCGAGATGAAACCTCGACCATGATGGTTATAGTACAGCCGCCTGGAAATATTGTATTGCAACATTTATAGAAAGCTTACTATCCATACGTGGGGCAATGAAGCGCTTACCTTAATGGGGAGCACACTACACCGTCTAGGGTGTGTGATCTTTGTTTTGATTATGTATGGGGAGTGTTACCATGTCCTGCGTGATCACCACTGAGGTGCACTTCCTGTGTAATGGGTTTTATGTGTTGCATCTCTTTGTAGTGTGATGAATGAATAAGTGTGAGAGAGAGACGCTCAGTTTATGTTCTTCAGTACTCTTGCAGCTTTGAGAAGCTCTGTAGGTCCCTTTATGGTATTTAATATGATCATTGTCGATTTAGCTGGTTACTTAACCGTGTTGTCCATTCTGAGATATTTTGTTAAATGTTATGGACCTCAGCAGGCACAGGTTGGAGGGTGAAGTGGTGGAGAGATTTTCACGATTACCAAGAGATTAGAGGGGTATTTAATTTTACTAAAACGCAAGTGCCTCATTTTACCTTGTAAGAGGCTCCGTTCTGCTGCATTGACCACCGCCCTTATAATATTGCTTTTAAAAAAATGGTTCCTCATTCCCCCAATGCTCCTCAACCTGATCTCTTCATGCTTACACATAGCGCTATTTTGTCACCGCAAAACATGTCCTAGCACCTTTTGAGAAAAATATGCAATGATACAAAAAGTTGAGAGTTTCTTGCATAGGATCACGTGTCATATTACGCCTCTGGCTGCTACGGCACGACTTATGCTAATTAATACTCAGTAATTCTGGATTTCTAAAATGTGACCGTCTGATCAATATTCATTATCTTAAAATCACACGGGGTCTGGTTTTTTTTTTATGCTTCACTGAAACCAGTGTTAACCGTACAAAAACCTAAACTGTGTGCCAATGCTTATTGATGTGATCAGCATAAAGAACACTGCATTAGATGCACATACTCTAGGCGCAATGGGCAGGTTCCCTTTGGGCTGCTGCATGTGCCATGTATTCTGTGTCCTGCTGCTTGTGCCTTGTGACACACCAGGATTCTGCCGCTCCCAGCCACCAACAAAGTGTCCCAGCGTCGAAGCGCAGTCAGCTGTCTGTGGGGCATCCATCAGGGGCTCCCGTAGGAACCAGAGGCTGTCGCTCCCACCGGCATCATCTGGGCCCGGTAAGTCTCCCTCCGCCGCTCGTGGGTGTGTCTGTCTGACTGACTGACAAACTTCCATACTTTTCAGTGCAGCTCCAGCAAAGCGCAACCGTCCTCAGCCCTCCCCCGACGGATAAATGTACATTCCGTGTGGTGCTTGCTTCAATCAGTAGTTTGAAAAGGAAGTGTTGTGAGCCGCTTCTCACCGGATGACAGAGAATATATCTTGAAAAGGCAGAGCTGTCTGTCAGCTTTAAATTAAAAATGCAATCCGTCTTGCCTTTTATCAAGTTAAAGCCATTTGCTTTGCTATACAATACCATTAGCAAAGCAAATGGCTTCAACTTAATCAAAGGTGAGACCTATTGCATTTTCAATGCTTGTTTGTTATAGATGAGGGTTTTAAAAAGAGATCTGGGTGACCCAACTCTAAAAAGCGTTCTTTGACCTACTTCAGCCATGGAATTCTGGACGTATGTTCCAGGGACCAATCAATCAATAATTTGTAAAGCGCACTACATACCTGTGAGGGTCTCAAGGCGCTGGGGGGGGGGGGGAAAGGGGGGATGCTGCTGTTACTGGTCGAAGAGCCAGGTCTTGAGTTGTCTCTTGAAGGTCAGCAGGTCTTCGGTTTGTTGCAGGTAGAGGGGGAGGGTGTTCCAGGTTCTAGCGGCTCGATGGGACAAGGATCTGCCTCTGGAAGTGGCTCTCCGGATGTGTGGTACCGTGGCCAGGGCGTGGTCAGCGGAGCGGAGTTTCCTGTTGGGTACGTAGAAGAGCCGACTGTTGAGATAGGCTGGGCCGGTTTTGTGGAGAGCTCTGTGTGCGTGGATCAGGAGCTTGAAGGAGATTCTTTTGTCGACTGGGAGCCAGTGCAGGTTCCTCAGGTGGGGGGTGATGTGGTCGCGGGACGTCGAGGATCAGGCGTTCTGGATTCTCTGTAGTCTGTTGATGAGCTTGACCGAGGCTCCGGCGTAGAGGGCGTTTCCATAGTCGAGTCTGCTGCCGACTAGGGCCTGGGTGACAGTCTTCCTCGTGTTTGTCGGGATCCATCTGTAGATCTTGCGAAGCATGCGGAGGGTGTTGAAGCAGTCCGTTAGGATCTGATGAGTTAGTTTTAGTAGTTCTTTTTTTTTTTTTTTTTTTTTTGAAACCGTTTATTACAGAATCCCAAAAATATACAAAGATGGGCCTACAACCTTCAGGCCGGCCGCTAGCAAACAGAAGGAGCATATAATACAGACAGTAGAACGCACGCTGAGGCAGAAGGGAATTCACAGGAGTTGAAAGAGGCGTTGGCAGCCACACCATCCGGACCCCACACGACGGTTTCATTTTTATATAAATAACAACAAAAAACAAGTCCACAAGGCAACCCACAGTCGGAAACAACAGCATGTGCTCCCCTAGGGGGGGGACCCCACCGATCCATAGGAATATCGAGGTAGTTTTAGTTCTTTGTTTGGCCAGCACTTAAGCCAAAACACTAAAGGGCGCAGAGCGAAGGTATCACACAAAAAAGGGGCCCCAGTTCTTCATGGGCTATCAAATTCGATAAGCCAAGTGGCATTCCCAGCAGACGCTTTAGAATGCTGTTCTCTACCACCTGTAGCGCGTCTGCGGTAACATGCCCCCACACTTCACTACCGTAACAGGCAGTTGACACGCCCCTCGCCTGATAGTTTCAGCAAATCTGCAATTGGGCGCTTGCCCATCTTAGCAGCGAAGCTGAAGATGGTGGCGGTTATTCGCGTGAGCTCCCCCTTTTTCCTTGTAATAAGGGCCCCCCACTTCAGGCGATCATCCAGCACGACCCCCAGATATGAAAAAACTGACGTTGTAGGGACTTTCGCAGGGCCCACAAAAAAAGAAAACTTTTTCGTTGGGGGGGGGGGCCCTACCAGCCTGATATAGGATTTTGCGTTGTTGATCGCAAATCCCGAGACCCCATAAAGTTCAAAAAGGCATCTAATAAGGATTGAAGTCCTCTAGCGGTTCTATCAGGACGGCGTCGTCCGCGTATAGGAGGACGGGGAGACCCCGGCGACTCACATGCGGAAAGTCAGCCCCTGTAGATACCAGGGCTCCCTCTAGATCATTAATATATAGGTTGAACAGGAAGGGGCCCAAAATACAGCCCTGCCTCACCCCTCTTTCACTGTTAAATTCCCTGGAGACACTGACATCCTATGCAAATCTAATGTTTGCCTTGGTGTCCCGGTGCAGATCCATTAAAGTCCACGATAGGAGCCTCCACCCCCATGGCCCTCATGGACTGCTACAGTTTGACTCGGTTTACACAGTCAAACGCGGGCGATAGGTCCATGAAGGCCATGTAGATCGTACCTGGTCGGGCCATCGTGTACTTACCAAGGATCAAGTACAGGTTTAAACATTGTGCCACTGTAGATCTCCCTGCACGAAACCCTTATTGGGTATCGGTGAACACAATGGGGGGAGGCAGTTCAAAGCAAGTCCACTTTTGTGCAGCGTTTTCCCTATGACTGCTGCAGAAGGTCTTTTGCGGAAACAGGATCGCTCTCTAAACGAGTCAATTTTACTGGAATTAAACTTTGGTAGAAACTTACCAACTTGCCTGTGATTTCTGGCCTACCACGAGCGTCTTAAAGTCTGAAAGCCCTGTCAAAACGATAGATAAAGACCGAACGGTGCATTAATAACTGGACGGATAACCAAGCAAAATGAGAATGTCGCCTTTCCCGACGCATCACCTATTAAAAGGGTTTTACTAACTCAATACTCTGACCTTGTACTTTTTACTTTCACTTTCCTTTGGCTTGCGTTGATCTCTCGCCCATTCACTGTGTCAAGTGGGAGGCCTGAACAGGAGTTTTCATAGGCGTGGCGTCGTTCCTGTCACTGGGCCGATTTGAGCCCGGCATGCATTGTTCGAAGTTGTGCACTGTTCTTGGAGTCATCTCGTTGATGTGATTGTGCGAAGTCGTTGAGCGCGCGGTTCTCTTTTCCCAGCTGTCTTTATGCTTGGAGTCAGTCCGCCCCTCTCCACGCATCTTCCCGCCTCTAGCTTGTGAGGCTAGGATGTAACCGCGCCCTGACACTGCGACTAGTCTTCAGCAGCGCATGAGCCTGGATTCCCCCGCGTGGTATATGGGCTGATTCAGGAGAATGGCCACAGTCTTATAGTTTGGGGCCGGTACCGCCACCGCCATCCTGGGGAAGACCACAGAAGGCATCCCCTCGGGTGCAGGGGTCTTCTCATTCAGAGCGGCGGCTCCGAGGTAAGGAGATTCGTTGAGTCGGTCATATTTGCCTGTCTTTTGAAGTTGGATAACCAGAGGCTATTCAACACCAGTGATGAAGTCCTCGCTCCTTTTTATATGTACCCCAGCCGTGCCCTTGTTGTAGCCCCATCTTCGAGAATTGCAGTGGATGGCTAGATGTGCTTTTATTAAAATGTAACCTGAAATTTGTGTCTGGTAGGTACATTGGTGTGATTATTCTGAATTAAAAACTGCTAGCTCTTTGTAATTTGCTCACCCCTTTTCTCTATGTACATTTTGATCGTTGAGTATCCATGAACCACCCCCCCCCCCCACCCCCTCCCACCCCTAGTCGAGCAGGTGACCACATTTTAACACAGTTCCCTCATTGACTAAGATTTTAATAGTGTTGAAATGTTGTGCTCATCTATATTTTTAAACGTTAGATATAAAACAAAAAAGTGATATTTTTTTTATTTATTGTATGTTTGCAATTGTTTGCATGAGGAAAGAATTGGAGTGGGTCTTTCAAAGGGGTGTGGCCAATGTAATTAAGAGAGTGGCTTACAAACACTTAAATTAAAAATCTATGCATAGCATTGTGTGACACCCTACTGGTATTTTCCACTGTCTGTCACTGCATCCAGATATATACAACAAGTAACATTACACCTACAACAAGTAACATTACACCTACAACAAGCCAGGGCTATTGGCTTTGTCAATGGTTGTTAGTTGTACAGAAAAACCTATAATATGCCTATTAGCGTCAAAGTGTTGATGTTAAAGAACAGTAGATGTTGTAGCACCCAGGATAATGTGCTGCATGGCTAAAAACTAATTAGATCCCTAAGGTGCGACCTAATAGCTATGCCAATGCTTGTTCCTCAAGGTATCCCAGAGGTGTGCCCTCTTGATTAAATCCAATGACAATCGACAAAAACAAGCTAGAGTTGTTAATTCTGTAAAATAAGTTTTCCAATAAATTAGAAGAAATCAAATCTGTCCGATCGTGCTGACCTTTCTTCTAAAGCCAGCCTGCAATGGCGAAAGGGCCTGATGGTCTTCTATCCAAAAATCTAGTTTTTCTAAGATTTGTCTAGCAAAGACTTTTTGAGGCACAACTATTAGGCTAATAGGCTAATAGTTTAGTGGGTAGTGCCTCAAACCCTTTTACTAAATAGGTACAATTTGAGCCACCTTACAACTGGTCAGAATAGTCCCCTCCCCCACCCCCTTCAGAATATAATTTGCCAACTTTTTCAAATAAAGGGCCCATGGTTCAGCATTGGCCAGGAATAGTTCAACCCGGACTCCATCAGCAGCCTTACCAGGGGGAATAGATTTAATTGCGTCCAGGGTATCTTTTAGCTCAAACACCAGAGGAACTTCAGGGCAATGAGTAACATCATAATGTTGCAAAACATAGACGACTGAAGAGCTTTTCTGCGCTTTATACAGATCAGAGAAATGGGCATGCTAAACCCTTGGCTGGATTGTGTCTGAAATTGGCCTAGATGGACCACTGTTACCACTTGCTTCCAATTTCCAAAATGTTCTCTTATCTTTGGTCACAGCTGTCTCTTAGATGTCTTGCCATAGCTTTGTCTCCCATTCCTTCTTGTATAGCATATGTCCGTTCTTGCAGGAGGCTGGCACATGAAAAAAATATATATATATAGATTTGCTTAGGGCAGTGTAGCAGGACACTGGGATTAATGCAGCTCAAAATAAATAACATACAAATTGTTTATTTCTTATAGTTCCTGTATCCAAAGCAATGATGTCACTGTTTGCATTGTAAAGAGTTGTGGTAGGAATGAAAAGATCTTGATATGAGAATCTTTGCAGCAAAATTAAGATAATGATGTTGATTCGTGCATTAGTTGATGTTCTCATTTCTGACACCGGTTAACCAAAGAATTTATCACTGCTTTTCTTGTTTGTAGAGTTTACTACACATGGGGAGCTTTGCTGTATTGTCGTGCGGGCTATCCTCAGAAAAGTGTGTACAGCCAGGACAAGCAGCCTCAATCTGAGCTCTGAAGCTTTGTACTAGTATTCACTTCTGTAGTGCAATCTCGTTACTGTAAATAGTTTATTAATTTTGATTGAATGTACATTTTCAACTGTGAAGATGGGCCTTTGAATTTTGTAATATATCCCGGGCCTCTGTGTAGGAGCTAAACACTGATTCAGAAGTGCCACTGACTGTGCCTTGCTTGCTAATAATGAAGTTATAACTATCCCCGGAATTATTTCACTGCGCTGCACATCAATATTTCTTCATGTGTAGGTAGTTCATATGGCATTGATGGATTCTCCAGAAAATACAATGGGTATTTGTTCAATTGCGCTATGATAAACTTCTAGTGCTGGGAGACCTCAATCTGCATTTTGAGGACACAAAGAGTGTGGTGGCAGGTGAATTATGTCAAGAATAGGCTACCTTACAACTTAGGTTAATATCTGATTCCTCTACTCATCAGCAGGGCCATTTGCTTGACCCCATTGTTACGAATTGGGATGACATAGTGGTCAACCCACCTCGGCCAATGGTATGGACAGATCATTTCTTGGTCCCGTTTGTTATGTGGGTGCCTGGGCCTAAGGTGCAGGAGGAACTTAAGGGGGGAATAACATGCCGGAAGTGGGCTGGATTTTCGCCGGGAAAGTTTAACAATGCCCTTTTGCAGGGGGGGGCTACCTGGGGAAACAGATGCCGATGGTGCCTGTGTAAATTTGGACAGGAGGATTACGGAGGCACTAGATAGCACTGCCCCATGGTCACGGAAAATACCGGGTAGAGCACAAAAATCTGCTCCTTGGTTTAACGCCGTCTTGAGAAGTGCGAAAGCAGACTGCAAACGCATGGAAAGGCAATGGAGGAAGGACTTCTCGGACCAGGGGAGGAGGGAATATAAAGTTATGTTAAAGAGCTACAATGGGCTCATAAGAAGGGCTAAGGCTTCATACTATCTGGAAAGAATTGGGTCAGCGGGAAATTCGACAAGGGAACTATTTAGGGTTTATAAGGAGACATTGTCCCTAGCTACAGCGGCAGCACCTACAACGGGCTCGGAAGAGCTATGTAACCGCGTGGCAGATTTCTTTTCAGATAAGGTGGAGACAATCTATTCCACCTTCCTGGACTCTGCCCAAGTAGGCCATGATACCTTGGAGGAGGCAGGGCACGTTCAGGAGAGTGAAGTGCTGGACAGTTTTGCTGGCTGCACAGCATTGGAACAAACTCCCTTTGAGCCTTCGGGTGGAGGCCATGGAGGGCACCTTTAGGAAAAATCTGAAAACTCACCTATTTCCCTCGGGATAATTGGGTCTGGTTGGGTTAGGGTGTAGCTTGTCAGGGCAGCTTGCACAGCAGCGCGGGGACACACTGGCCGAGTGTAACCAGGCGCTTTTATAAATGTGTTTAACATAACAATTGTAAAGAGTGATCAGCTAAACAGTGGTAACCTGTAAATCTATATCTCCCTCAAACTCTTTACACATCTTATTTGATAAAAAAAAAAAAAAAAAAGCTACTTAACACAGATGTAAGCACCTTAGCGTGAAGTTTTAAGATTTCATATTCACTTGATTTCACTCCGTGCAGCCTTGTGGAGCGACTTCGATAATTCCACACGAAGACAGAAGAAGCTGCTGCATTAGAAACTATCCTCTGAACAATATGCAAAGTCTTTATTTCTCCTTAATTGATTCTCTTTTCAATACTACTAATAGGCCAGCCTGTCTTGGATGGGTATATCAGCACTTTACAATTAGAAACGTGGGTTGATGCCTTGATTGTACTTCACTGGTTTCTATCTCTGAAATGATTTGTGTGACATTTCATTAGCCAAAAATATGTGTTAAGAAAGCACAGAAGTAAGTTTGTGGGAAAGACTAGAAATGGAACTAGTCTTTTTCTACTTTTTCCTCTATATCCGATTTCTTCTATCCAACTGATAACCATGCAATGCAAATCATGGGAGAGAAGTTAGCCTAACGGTTAGGGCGCTTGACCTCGGACCTGGGGGAACTTGGTTCGAGTCTCGGTAACAACGCTAAATATTCTGTGATTCTGGGCAAATCACTTAATCTCCCCGTGCCTAACAAAACCAGCATTAACAATGCAATTGGTCTCGCATTTACAAGAGTTTGAACTATTAACATTGCAAATGGCAATGCCTTTTTATTTTTGTTTTTAAAAGATAAATAAAAGGCATTGCAAATGACAATGTCAATAGCTCAAACTCGCGTAAATGCGAGACCTATTACATTGCAAATGCTTGTTTATTTTTAGGAGAGGAAAAGCAAATTTCCCCTTTCCCAGAACCAGCCCAGGATGATACCTGGTGTGAGCGGATGCTACTTTTAGTCCTATTATTGCCTCTAAACCTTTTTTCAATGTTAGCTCAGAAACCTACATTTCGTAAATGCAATAACTAACGTTTTTGTATTGTGATTTGTGTTGGCAACCTCGACATTCATATGGGCCCCGTATAAGAAGCTGAGAAAAAAATGCATAAGTAAGTCTGATTTAATATAGTGCTAAAAATATTTCCTGCTAAAAAGACGTTTCGCCGCATCTCAGCTATTAATCTCCCCCTGTACTCTGGGGCACACAGACTTGCCGCTTCGATATACTGCTTGGTGTAAACGACTTTAAAATTTCGCCCAGCAGGTCGTCAGCAGCAGGAGAGTGAGGAGTGCTCTCCCCTTCCCTGAGGAACTGCGCCTTCCCCCACACAGTGCCGCCAGAGGGAACTGCGAAGCGGTGTTTTCCCCTGGACCAGGAGTCCTGTTACTACCAAGGAGGCGTCCGAGGCCCTGGTAGTTGCGAAGCAGAAGCCGGAGGTTGGGGTGGGCGGAACGGCACTCCTTTTTCACATCGACGGTGGGAGTGGTGTTGGCTCCCACAGGGAAGGTGGGGGGTGGCGGGAGAGCCTCTGAGCGTGGAGGTGCCCGAGAGAGACACGAACAGCAGAGGCGGTGGCGGAGTTTCAACGCGTCCTGAAGCCCTATTACTGTATTGTAGTAACCGGGAAGGGGTTTTCTAGTAGTAACCGCACCTGGTCCGAGATTGGTGGTGGCCGGGGCACCTGTGACATTACGGGGGCACACTTTGTTTCTCTACTCCCTGTCAACAGCAGAGGGGACCGTTTTGCATACTCCTGCAGTAAAAAGATCACGGGGGCAAACCTCTACCGGTGACATCGCCTTGGGGCTTGCTTTAAATAGTGACACCATTGTTGAGATTACACGGGGGGAGTGATTCTGTGGAGACCATGTATATTGGAGTCTGAACTCGGACAAGACACAATCTGATTGTTTAGTGGCTCTTACGATACCAGTCAGGAGATCAGGGTAGATGTGCTCTGCGAGACTCAGGATAAAGATTGTACCCTTAGTAATCCAGCCCTCAAAACCTGCCTCGCTTAAGTAATGAAAGGGATTGTATCCCTGGCCTCCAGTAGAAGGGACAGCTCTTTGTTGATGTGATTTATGTACTTATTGGAGCCCGCAACTTGCTTCATTCTGCCGCCAGCTGCCTCCCGCTGCCAGAGGGGACTCCAGCCCCCAGTAAACACCACGCCTAGAAGTCAAGCGGACACCATGAGGTATTTGCTCGGCTTTTTCTGCCGGCCTCGCCTACCAAATGGTTTCTTGTCTTTATGGGGCCATGTGTTTGGCCCCATAAAGATAAGAAACGTTTTGCGACGAACTCAAAGCAGGCGAGGCCGTCCGAATGGGACGGCTCAGAAAGCCAAGCAAATACATCACGGACACCTCTTTTCCAATGGCTGGCCACCGTTTAGCATAAACGGTGACGCCAGCCAATGGAAAAGAGGGGCGGGGCTTAATGCCCCTTGCAGAAAATACCCACATCTCATTAAATCTCGCCAGCGAGACTGCGCGCAGCCTACGCCAGGCGAGACCTAAAAATTAATGTGTCCTCATGTAACGTAACTGGTGCTATGTAAAGCGCTCTGATACCTGATTGGATTCGGGTCAAGTTCACGCTATATTAAACTCTGCAAAAAAAAAAAAAATCAAAGGAGTATTGCAAAATGATAGTTCTGTAGCTTACTTTAAGGTTTTGTTACCACCAGGCACATACTGAGGTGTTAATGTTTGGATTAAAATGTGAATTGAATCGTGTATTGCATATGCCCAGTCCTTTTTTACTTTTTAAACCACTTTATGTTTTTTATTTCAAGATTTAGGATGCGTATAGCAAACAATATATACGCTTGGTATGGGGTAAAATCAAGTAATCAACCATTACAGGTGATCAAATGTTTGCAACATCTTGTATCTGTCTAAATGCCACTTATTCTTCCAACAAGTTAATATTGCTGTGGAGCATGAGTGCAAGCTGGATATTTAGGTTATCAGGCATTACTGTTACATCATGTATGCAATATATCCTTTCCTTTTGATAACTTTATTTCGGTCGGAGACCATAAAAGCACAGAATAAATAACAAGAAAATTGCACATTTCATTAAAACAATAAATAATGTCAAGTTAATACAATAGTTAAAAATGTATTAAACTGATGTTATCAAAAAGACTCATTTGATAAAAGACAAAAGTGTTTAAAGAAAACTTTTCCTTCTGCGCCAAAACCCATATAAAAAGCGAGACATAGCAAAAACAATTGGGGGGTGAGTATCATATCTTAAGACCCTGAGCATGCAGTGTCTAAACCCTAGGTTCTTGCAAATGGGAATGAGCCACTTTTTTCTTATTGAATGGTATGCAGGACAGAAAAACAGGACATGGCATATGTCTTCACTGCTATGATTACATGCCGGACAGGCTGCATTTTCTGATCTTGCCCATTTGCAGGTGAATACTCTGAGCGGTAAGGTACCATACCTCAACTGCAAATAAAGCTTCCTAGCAAGAGACGGATAAATTACATCAAGGAAGGCCTCTGCTCTTGTTTCTAATTTTACTAGGAGAAACTCATTAGTGAGTTTCCCCAAGGAGCTTGAACCATGTAAGGTGGCTAATCTCAGCTCCCTTATATGGCCTCTTAGATCAGGTTTAGAAATCCGTATGCAGGCTACCTCCGGTAGTTCCCAGAGATCGGTCCTGCCGATCTTTATGCTAAGAGCCTTAATATGGGATAACCATGGAATGTTCTTACTTTTAATTAATGTCCAAACCTCTAAGAATTCCTCTCTGAAGGGTGCCAATTCATGCACCGTCCAGAGCCTTTTCCAGTAGAGTAAGGGTCGGAGAATTGCCAAGTCTTCAATTGGTTCTAGCCCCAGGTCAAGGCGTAGGGGAGTGAGCGGTGTGCTTACAGGAAGGCTCACAAGTCTTCTCATAAAGCCCTGCTCAACCAGGGTTAATTTGGCAATGTTTTTATGGCCCCATAATTCGGCCCCGTACAATGAAGCTGTTCTAGCTTGTAATCGATATATTTCAACTACCGGAGCTGCTGGTTTATATACTGAGGCTCGCTGGACCTTGCAAAGGCCCCCTGCTATTTGAGACAGCCTCAGCCATGATTTTGCGATTTGAGGTCCCCAATCAAAATTCTCGGTCAACGTAATTCCAAGGTACACAAAAGTCCGGACTCTCTCGGGGGGAGCCATTTAAGGTGGGATTTGGACGAGTCTGTTTTGGAGGATTAAAGATCATGAATTTAGTCTTTTCTAGATTAATCTCCAAGCCTCTGGAAGTACAAAATGCCAGGAAACCATCCAAGATGCGCTGGATGCCCGATGATGTTTTGGATATCAGCAAAGTATCATCGGCAAACATCAGAGCGGGCACTCTACCGGTAGCCAATCTGGGGGCGTCATTATTAGCTACATCAGCCAGGTGAGTAACAAGACCATTGATGTATAGGCTGAACAATGTTGGAGCCAAGACACACCCTTGGCGCACTCCCTTCCTAACGGGAAAGCGTGAGGATAAATCGCCATGTCTCCCGCATCTCACCTGGGCGTAGTTACCGCTGTGAAATCTGATTAAGATATCCAACAGGTAGGGTGGGAGACCCATTTCTGCCAGGACTTCCCATAGTTTTTCTCTTGGGACAAGATCAAAGGCAGCTCGCAGGTCTACAAAGATGAGGTAGAGACTGCCACCCTCTACTCTCACCGTTTTCCAATATATAACCTGGAGCCGGAAGATCTGGTCAATGGTTGAAATCCCAGATCTGAACCCTGCCTGTAATGTAGTCAAGATGTTATTGTCATCCATCCATTCCTGGATTCTATCCAAGATAATCCTGCCCATTAATTTCTGGGTGGTGTCATTAAGGCTAATTGGTCTATAATTAGCCGGCTTCAATGGGCAGCCTTTTTTAAATATGGGAACTATCTCCGCGCCCAACCAAGTATCTGGCAAGTCGGCCCCCATCAGAATGGAATTGAATAATACCACCAAATACGGGGCCCAGATTTTTGGTTGGGAGCGGAATAAGTCCGGTGGTATTTTATCTAGGCCAGGTGCTTTGTTAGAAAGGAGCTTATTTATTGCGGTTTCTGCTTCTTTAAGAGTGATGGCCACAGGGAGTTCTGTCACAGGAGTGGCTACACCCATCAAAGATGGTTGCGGCTGGCATACATGTGAAGGTGCTAAAATAGAGGAGCGAGGGTGAGTCTCAATATTAGATATACTAGAATCAATTCCTCTCATCAGACTAGACTCAAGAGACCTATCAGTAGAAAGAAGGTCATCCGAATCCCCGTACAGTTCCCCAAAGTGAGATTCCCAGACTTGTGGAGCTATATTTACAACGAGGGGTAAGGCTACCCCATTCCCGTCAGAGTTCACAGTGGCCCAAAACGCCTTAGGGTCTCTACATATGAGAGCTAATCTTAGATCCTCCCATCTTTGCTCCTCCCAATCCCTCTTCCCCCTGGCGATAGCCTTCTTATAGTCTAGACGAAGTTTCTTTATATTGGCCCTGTCATTACCTTTAATTGCCGCAAGCAAGTCCTTTTTTGCTTTTCTGCAGGGTTCCTTATACCAGGGGTGTGACCTAGACTGGTGTTGTTTGTTTCCCACAGGGTTAAATAGGCCCCTCAGGTTATTAACTAGGTGAATATGGATCTTAGTTGAATCACTCAAGTTGTCTATACTTAGATCCCCCATTGCGGAAAGAGATGGCAAAACTGTCTGATAGACTTCCGCAAGTTTAGCAGGGGATTTCAGAAAATAGGGCCATTTTATTCTCCTCCTATTATTAGAAAGGAGTACTGGGAGTATTGGGCTATTTAAATTGGGAGGAGGGTTAGTTAGACCAAAACTGCCCGGTTTCAAAGTTAGAACAAGGGCATTATGGTCACTATCTTGTCTGAGGTGGATTTCGAACTCTAATAAGTTACCCCAATGTCTTGCCTCCATTAATATATAATCGATATTAGAGTTTTGGCCTGGTCTGTTGAACGTGGGAAGGCCTGGGCAATCTGGTTTCAATCTCCCATTACAGACCCTTAGGGACAGTGCAAGAGATAAGGATTTAATTTGAAGGACGAGCGGAGTCCAGGCTCTGACAGGAGAGATCTGTGGTTCACAAATGTGCCAGAACTGGTCTTCTTCGTCTGGCTCGCCCGTGTTAGGAGACTCGAGGGGTTCAAATTGGCAGTTAAAGTCGCCTCCTACTATTAATTGCAGTGGGGGGGTCTAGAGACAATATAAAATGCTTTAATACATCTATTACACCAGATTCTTGGCCATTCTTGACTGGTCTAGAATAGACATTTATTAAAGCAACCGATGGTTTGTCTTTTAGGGTTAAGAGGACACATTGGACATCCAGGGAGTTAGTTGGAATCACAGTTGCCTGAGCTCCCAAATGTGTCCCCACCCAAATTGAAAGACCACCCGAAGGCCTCCCTCTGCCACTTGTGGTTGCCAAAATGTCAAAAGTGGCATAACCAATCCTCGAATTTTCCTCAGTGGCCCAGGTTTCTTGCATGAGGCAGATGTCATGAGTACCTACAAAATCACTCCATTCCAAGTTAAAGAACTTGTTTTTTATCCCTGCCACATTCCAGGACAATATTTTTATTCCCCCGCCTAGTGCTCTATTCCTATTTACTGGGTCGCCAGGCGTAGAATCTGTGCAGACTTCAGTTGTTTGAGGGTTTGTTGCTATTATGGTGCCCACAAGATTAACATTCCACAGAAGATCATCGGGGGGAACAACCAAGTCTTCATAGGTGGTTTGTTTTGTTTCCGCTCTTGTGGTCAGGGGAAAAGATACTGACGGATATTCTAGAGTTCCACTCACATATCTATCCTTTTCTACGGCTGATTGGACGCCCATAACTTTGTCAGATTGGAGTACAGGGCTCAAGTTCACGACTGGTCAGTCCACCTCCTCCAACACACTGAATCTATTTTTTTGAGCAAAGAGTGACAACAAGGGCATATTCTGGGTCTCTTCCACTGATCTAGCGTACAATTTATTTTGGCCCCCCGCCCAACTTACACCCCTCATCTGCCCTACTCTATGCTGTGGGGCTGGGTAGAAATATGACAGATGTAATGGGATGATTTGAGTGTTAGGTCTAAAGGGTGTCCTGTTGCAGATATAATTTACAGCAAGTGGATGTCTAAAATTGACAATGACACAATTACCTATGATGGACTTAGGAGTAGGCCCAATCCAATCTAGTCTCCGAACACCCAGAATTTCTCCAGAGATGTTATAGGGGAGGGGGCTGTTTAAGTTGAACCAGTGCATATATTTGTTTTTTAGTTCTGAAAAATCCTCGTTCTTCCCTTTAGGTAGGGGGGGGAACACCAGCAAGCACAACAACATACGGGAGAGATTCAGGTGGCAAGTCAATGCAGGGTGGTGCGGTGTTAAGTCCCTCAGTAGAAGTGTTTCTATGCTCTCTAGCTGGATTGTCTGGACATTTTTCCCCCGCATTGGTAATCTCCCTCTGTGTTCTGAAACTTTCTGAGTCTATGGTCCTAGTCAGAGAGATAGTTGTAGCGGGAACAATCATGTCAGCTATTTGAGAGGGAGCAGAGGAGGTTTCAGTGGCGGCGGAGACGTTGTCGGCAAGAGCAGGACAAGGGGGGAAGTTTGTGGAGTCTGTGGACGGCTTGGTTTTACCAAAGCCGGCGTTGTTGATGGTAGAAACCAATCTGTCCAATCTAGACAGGAGGGATTTAAAATGGGAACCAAGTAGATGTTCAATATGGGCCTGGAGATCTAAAATCATGTGAGTGGCCCACAGAGGAGCCTGCGTGGGGGACAAAGTAGAAGGAGTATCAATCGGTGCAGAGGAATTAATTGGAGGCTTATTTTTCCTTAGTGTTTTATTCTTCCCAACCCTAGGTTTCTTGACTAGATTACGAGTCGCTGGAGCCTTATTAGGAGGAAGGTGGGGTGGGGAGTTGGGAACCTGGAAGGCGTGCGTATCGCTGGTAGTGGGCTGTGCGCAGGGTAGATCAGCGAAGGAACAAATAAAAGAGGAATTAATATCAAGGGCGTTAGTTGTGGCAATTGACACATCCTCCACTATTTGAGAAGGGGGGGGGAATTGCAGGAGTAATTGATAAACGCCGCTCTGTGTTTTCTATGGCCGAGGCCACGGCTCCAATTGTCTGCTGCAGCATTTTATCAATAGCTGTCAAGCTTGGGAGGGGTTGCGCAGTTGTAGTCTGTTGCCTAGTTGTTGGCCGTGAAGTAGATAGGCTAGGATTTTTACCATTGCGTTTCATGGTTACAAACAAAGTGTAAAATAAACACAATCGCGCAAAATATTACAGTAATTCCCTTAGGTGTTAACTAACACAACTGTGAGGGGAGATACCGATAAACTTGTAGTTCAGAATGTCAACCGATTCAAACACATAAGACGAGTCGGGGATTTGGAATGCGTATCAGGCTTGTGTCACAGTACCTTGATTGCTGCTATTTCCAGCTGCGATAATGTCAGTGGGGTGGCCCGGCCCGGCCTCTTGTGGCCACAGACGGCCCGCCCACTGCCCGGGCTCAGCCTGGCGCCGCCCGCACTCGTCCCGCGACGCGGAGGGAGCCTCTTTTTTTAATAGCGCCTCCGGGCGCGCTGCTGGCCGGAAGGAAGGCAGGTAGGGAGCAGGGTATGACGGGAGCTGTAGTTCCTCCCCCCCCCCACTGCGGCCAACGAGGAAGTGGCGGCGAGGGGAACAACAGCGTCAGCAACCCGCAAGCGTCCTGGTGGTCCAGTGGTCTGCCCCCAGATGGTGTGCCTGTGCCTGGTGAGTCCGCCGCTAGTCCGGTTAGATGCCCTCCTTTCTCTCTCTGTCTTCTTTCCTCTGTTTTCTTCTAATTTCATCGATGTGTATCACCGCTGGTCCCACTGATGCTGCAGGGGGCTGGTGCCAGGGGGCGCAAAAGATCAAGACAGAAGCCCCGGCCTGTGTGGCTCTCGTGGCCCTCTCTCGCCACGGGAGGAATCGTAACTCCCTCGCCAAGCCGCACCTGCCACTTCAGCCACCGCGGGGACTCACCCGCCACCAGCCGCCTCCAGCCACCGCTGCAAAAGACTCCCTCGCAGCTCCTGCCTCTACGGGGTCTCGCCGCAGCTGGAAACACTCGGGCAGGAATACTCAGCAGCTCCTGCTCCCGCCTCACGCCGCCGGCTCTCCCGCCTGTCAACGAGGTCCAAGCCGAGGCCCTGGGCCGGGAACACAGAAGGTCCGCAGAGAGATGAAAGGAGCTCAAACGGTGCCCGGTAGACCCCCAGCGAGCAACGGCCGGCTGGGCGGAAACGCTGAAGGTAGATACAGGGAGCGGAGCCCTGAACACACTCGATCACGGCACCTGGCGTCCGGCAAACCGCAAAACCTGGGCGGGATTTTTTAATATATCAGATAAACCAGACGCACTCTTCCCTGCATCTCCGCCTCAAAGAATCGAGAACTTGAGACTCGAGCTAGTTGAAAAATGTGAGGTTTGTTCCACCAAGCTCGTCATCCATATATGTCAGAAAAGTGGCACACACCCTTTCATATTTTTAGTCAGTCTTTATCTAGGCTGTAAAACATTCTGTTGCATTACTTTTCCAGTTTTTCCCCCACCATAAATGGATGGGGATTGCTTCAAGCATTTTCATTCTGAACTATTGTGAGTCTTGTGGCTATTATGCAGGTTCGAGGCATGTCTCAAATCGTGTTCCTCTATGATGACTATTCTTGGTGAAACGGTTTTGCACATTTGGTAATGCAAATCCGCTGCATATATTTGAGCTTAAGTTATTTTTCACAAAAATCAACCCTGAGCCACAATAAAGTGTGGCATTACAACTGGCTTTCACCAGATTGATCAAATGTCAAGTTTTTTACGTTGAGTCAGAGCTGGTTGACTGAACTGTATTACACTTTGCACCACTGATCTGCCATAGCTATTTCTCTGTCTGCCCGATAATTGTTTTACTCCCATCAAAAAATGTCTGCCTGACTGATCCTAATCTTGAGTGTTTAAATCACTTTTTCAGTATCTGCCAAGTCTTTTACACTGAAATGTCTGCTCTTTAGTCTGTAACCATAACACTACAAAGTTGCTTGCATTGTGTTTTGTCTCCTCCACAGGTCACTCTGAGAGTATTTACAGCGCGCTTCATGACTCTGACCTTCTGATCAGATGGCCTGCCCTTACTGAGCTCCTACTCTCTCTCTAGCTCCCAGCCTGGTTTCGGAGGCTTGTTGGATTGCCGCCAAAGGGAGATGCCAGGAAATCGCCTTCCAGCCCTCTCCTTCCCTCGTGCAACAGGTAAATGAACTTTGTAATTTGTTGTTTTTATTGCTTGAAAGCATGGGCAGCCCAGGTACTTCAAAACCCCTTTCGCATCTTCTCCCTAACCTTGCAGAACTTTGTGGTAAAAGACGGAAAAGGTAAGGATGTCTATGTATTGCATGTACCCTGTTTGGGCCTAATGCAAGAACTTCTTCCGTCGTCTTCCTAAATCTCTTCTCTCAGACATTCTTCCTCTTGTCATTTTCTTTATAGTTCCTAATCTGACTACATTGTTCTACAAGATTAGTCAACAAACCACTCGCACACCCCTCAACTCAACCCATATCACTCTTCTGTAGGTTGCATTTATGTCACTCCTGGGCAGACCCCTCTTACTATATATTGTAGCTGGTTGTATATTGCACATTCCTTTGGATTGCACCCTCTTGCCCTTTGGTAGACTCCCAAGGCATATTCTGTGTTTTTTGTATATAATGGTTGTTCCTCTTCAGCTCCTGTGTAGACTCCTCAGGCATTTACAATGCAAACTGTATAATGCCCAGCACTTTTCGTTCCTTCTTGCTGGCTTCTTTGTGGTCTCCATATCCGATGAATAAGATTATGGATGGTTGTACGATGCCCATTTCTGTGGGTTACACATTGTCACTCAAGGGAGGAGTCTTGAAAGCATCTTGCATGGCTGGGGGTATATATTCCCTGTTGCCATGGGTTGCCCCTCTGCTAGTTCTGGGTGGGCTCCAGCACAGGTGCCATAGTTGAAGAAAGAGTCCACCTCACGACAATGGCACCCTTCACCCCAAGGTGCTCAATATACATTCTCAATGTGGTTTAAGTGTATGATACAGACTATTCTAAAGATGGTGGATAGAAATAAACCTGTGCGACCATATCTATTCTCACACTTTACTCGTACATCAATGCATATGCACGTCTTCACCCTTGCTGTCTTTATGCCATTCCTTGGGTTCTTCCTTCCCATATGAATTTGTTAATTGTGCCCATGAGCAAACATACCTATGTATTGGTACTGCAACAGAAAGTACCTGACAGACCTATGCCTTGTGCATTCATTTTCAGTCTCAACCCTTCGTATGCAGGTCAGCGATCCATTACACCAAAAGCACAGATCTGTACATGTGTCCTTTACCAGTTGTGGGTTTCTACACTATCTGTGGATGAGCTAGGCCCCTTACACGCCTAAATAGATAACGTGTCTGTGTGACCACTGTAATGTCAGTCATAATGTTGGGTAGAAACCCACGTTCTTTGTGGATTGCTAAGGTAACAATATCTGATTTCTGACTGGGACTGGTTGTGGGAGGTCAGACATCATTGGGTTTGCCATAGAGATTAAAACACTGCATATATTGTGAGCTTTAATTCATCTTGGCATATCCTGATCTCCTCAATATAGACAATGTTTCTAATTCCATTTGCAAGAGACTCAATAGAAAGAGTGTGGGGGGAGAAGGCCTATCTGACTTGTTTTGCATCTGTTTTTAAAGAGTTCAGAGGTCACTCTTTTAATACACACACTGGCCCATGTCTGAGTATCGTGCTGTAATACACCCAAATCCGCTCTATTAGTTGTACTTCTCAAAGCTCTTTCTGTTGATAACAAAAGGTTTTTGCAAAATGGTGCACTGTCAAGCCAACATCATGTAAGATATCAGCGTCATGATGGCTACATCGGTGGCAGACTGCATCTATTCTGTGAAAGTAACAATTATTTTGTTCCGTAGTAAGATATACCCTATGTACTATGTAATACTGTATTAACCAGAACCTAGCATTGCTCGGGACACGGGTACGACTTCCCAGAATCCTATTCCGTTCCTTAGGGGTGGTTGGACGAGCCAGACCCATCTCCCATTGGTGTTGCAGGGAAGTCAAGTTTGTGGCAGTCTGCAGACGTAAGGCATCCGCAAACCACCGAGTGAGATGACGCCTCTCTCCCATGACATGTAAATATTTGAGTGTAAGGTGCGTGTGTGGTTCTTGTATGATGTCTCCCCAGTGGCACTGCAGTGTGCCAGTCCAAGATGCATGACTAATGGAATGCTCCGGGGCATTCCTTCTTCTTGTGTTCGTATATCATAAGCCAGGAGTGTACCGTGCTTATAGAGGTCTCCAAATGTGTGTAGTCCCGCTGCATGCCAATGCTGAGAGCTCAACTAGTAGTGTCTTCCTGTTGCCCTTGGGCATTCCTAATAAAGGATTTGCTGGGGCATTGGGTGTTAGATGTTTGGTGAGAAATAAGCAGCGACGGAAACAATGATAGGCCACCTGTAGCACAGGGGTGAAACAGGTAAATAAGATTTTCCAGTCTATAAGGAGGACCACCCACTGCTATGTCGGAGAGGTGCAACCTCATTATCCAGCGGGCCACCCATTGAATCTGGGATGCTGAGTAGTAATGCTCCAGGTTGGGCACCGCTAGCCCTCCTTGAGTCGATGGTAGATGCAGTTTCGAGAGCGCCACCCTGCATCAAGATTTGTTGTTGAATGGGCAGCACAATATTTTTGAGGATGATACATGGATATATTTCTTCCACACTGCAATGAAATGACCAAGCAAATGCAAGTACGTCGAATGTTCTTCTCAGTCAAAAGGAAAATGAATCATGGGTACACCCCATCACTCTGTTGGAGCCACTGGGTATAGTGGAACAGAGACAATCTGGAGAGTGATATAAATCTTGGTATTGCCGATCAAGGACCTGCAGAAATGCATTTTCACAGTAGCCTGCTTGCCTTCCTCTGAGGAGGTAGGCAAGCACAATGTCATTGCACTCTTCTGGGCCGCACAGCCATGTAAAGATGCAGCCAATGAAACCTACCACTGAGAGGCCTGGCCAGTTGTTAACAGGAGAAGGAGCTTCTGTATTGCATCCTGATCACATTGTGACTCTTTCCCCATGATGTAATTTAAAAATGTTTCAGAATTCCTTCTTTTATTGCCACTCGACCCTAGTTAAATTGGGCCAAATTGCCATACAATCTGGCTATGGGAAATGCTGAGATTTGTCACTTTTACCCACGCTCTTCTATCACATGCTGGAGGTTTGCCATTGTTTTCTCCGTCTTGCATCTCCCACTGCTGTAACTTTGAAGTCGTAAGTGATCCAGAAGATTTTTATGGTTCTTTATTATTCTTGTATTCCTCCATCAAAAAAATCTGTAAATGAACCACATTGGCTTTTCGACACGAATTGTTGTGAAAACCATACCGTTAGGATTCCAGAATAATTGGTATGTCTTGCAAGATGTTATTAACTCCGAACATGCTAAGCCTGGTTTTGTTTAGGTGTGGTCCCCTTCTGTATTGACCTAGACAAGTTTAAAACAAAAACACTCAAATAGAATACGCCCGGGTTGTTGCAGGTCATTGCTGGATTGAATCGAGCATTTCGGTCCATCACCGTTTTGCTGCCAGTTGTTCAAACCTGTTTAGTTACCACCTCCCTTTGCTAAAGCATCGATCATTAAGTCCTAGGCCAAGTGAGTGGTAAACAATTGCTTCACATACGACTACAGTACTCTTTGCACGGAGTAAATCATATACTATTATTCTCGCAAATTGGCAGCACCTACAACCAATTGTTTGTATTGAACTTCGGGTCAGATGTGTTCTGAAAACTTGTTTGGGTCCGTAGATGTGCACAATTCAATCTAAAGCTCTTGTACTATTTCACATCTTATCCGACAGGTGGATGCACTTCTTGGAAGCAGTTCATGTAACCCTGCAATTCATTTTGTTTTCTTCTGAGCAAAAGTATGAAACACTCTTCTGTGGTACTATGTTTAAATTGCCACACACGCTTTACATTTTTTTTTTTTTTTACCTCTTTTGAGTAACATTGTGCATTTGTATTATACTGTGTTTGTATAGTTGCACATGAATTTGAAACAGTGTGCAAATACTCGGTTACCAATAACTGTACACCCGTCTTTTTTTTTTTCTTTGTAAATTGAATGTTGCTTTACCCCAGTAGGTTTCTTATTTAAAAAGAAACTAATGCCTTGAATGAATTTGTTTTTAATGGCAGGATTCCTTTTTTTCCAGATGTTAAAAGCTAATTCATGAATCCAGCTTTCCTTCTGAGCCATGGATGACAAGGCCTCTGTTGGGAAAATAAGTGTCTCTTCAGACTCTGTTTCCACTTTGAACAGTGAGGATTTTGTCTTGGTTTCCAGACAAGGAGATGAGACACCTTCCACAAATAATGGAAGCGATGATGAAAAGCCAGGACTAAAGGTACAGCTGTAGTACATTTATTGAGGTTGATTTTATTTGGCAATTTTGCATCCATATATTATCATTTTGTTAGGCAGCTGGCCGAAAAGAACATTGGAAATGGCCACTGTTTTGTATTTTGCCAAACTGTGTGTATTTTGCATTGCAAAAGTGCTTGCATTACTGCTTAAATGTCTGTACCCTAAGACTACGCGATATGAATGATCCGGTTTTAAGACAGGATAAAGAGGATTATTAATTTGAGAGCCCCAAGGTTCAGTTTCTCCCTGGTACTCCAGATTGTTGAGTATTTCACTAACAGGTGCGTTAGCATCTCGTTTAATTGGGTTTGCACTTGTAGGCTGGACCTTATGAGTATGATCTGATCAGGAGAATCCTTAAGCCCGCCGTCATGATTGCGATATAAAGCTGGGGCTTGTGCCCATTCTGCTGCATAGGCTTGTTTGACTTCATCTGGGGCATGCTCAGAAAATGATGGAATTATTGCATCTTGACCTTGAGGGGATGTTTGAAAAACTGCGAGGGTCAGTCAAACTCCGCTAATAGGATGTTGAAGGATAATGTTAGATTTTCCCAGAATATTACTCTAAGGGTGCCCTGTGTGTTACCCTCAATTTGTATATCCACATCATATACTTGATCTGAAGGGGCTACGTGACTGGGGTTTCAACAGTAACATATTGATCAGTTGCTTTCCCTGCCAGAGATTCCTGGAGATTCTAGCACACTGTAGTGACCTCCACCGCGCTGTTAAGGAGAATCACCGCCTTTCTCATTTTTTTGTGGCATATTTTGCGTTAATAACCACAACTTTATTTTTGTGGAATTTGGTTTAAATTGTGGAGGGTATTTCTCCTTTATCTTCACGTCATACGAGCGTTCAGTTTCAATTACTCTTTTTGTCTGCGGTTAGAACGCACTGCTCTCATGTTGTTTATCCAATGAGTTCCTCAAAGGAACGAGAAGGACAACTATCAGAATGCTGATAACTATCAGGTGGTTTTATTTGTGTGTGATCACGCATATTGTAGCGTCTGTGAGAAAGGTATGCTAGCGTAGAACCTCCTTGATTTTTGCTTTTTCTTTAGGCCATAATTAAATGAACAATCACAGGACTTATGGTAGGCACTGCTGGCAATTGAGCTTGCCCTGGCAGGCCAGCCCTTGCTGGCACTGCCATCAATGTGTGCGAAACATACGGAGTTAAGCATCTATATAATCTAACTAGACCATTATATAATTGCACTAGTTCATTAGCATTGAAATTTTGTAAATTAGGCTATGTGTATACCCAGCTAATGCCTGCCAGGTGGCCACTTCATTACTAAAGGGATCTGTGCGTACTGGTGCAAGTACATGTATTAGGGTGCAACGGAACCAATTTTGATGTTCGCAATATGAAAGTGGAATTTCTAAGAGCTGATGCCCTATGTTGTGGTGGTGGTACAATGTTGCTATATTCATGAAATGTTTGTGTTCGCATCCACTGCCAAAAAATGGACCTAAGAATAAAAGAGTTCTTTAAAAAAAAAAATATATATATATATATTCTTTTAAAAAAAATTATTTTTATATATTTGTATACATTCACAGATACCACTGCAGGGATAGCCACAGCTGGCATAGCTCATTAGTACAGTGTTGTTTATGCGGGTTACCCCTTTGATGGTTACATTTTGATAATAGAGAGGTAGGTGTAAGGAGGAAAGGACAGAAAAGATAGAAAAGAGAGAGAAAGAGGATAGGACAGGCAAATAGAGAGGCATACATTCTTGGCATATGATTAGCGTCCGATATATCGACTGCATTTTGTTTTATCTCAACTCTGGGTTATTGAGCCCTTCTTCGAGTCCACCCGATTCATACTTGTGCTGCGCCTTGGGTTGTTACAGTAGGAGTTGGGGTTGGGTGTCTATGGAGGCTTGTAGGGGACTGGGGATCTGTCCAGAGCTTCCCACAGCCCCCTTGATGATGCCTTCCCGGGGGAGTACTGCATCGCCATGCGATCCGCTCCTCTGAGGTGAGTGACCCAGTTGATCCAACCTTTGTAATTAGTTTTGCTAGTGTCTTTCCAGTTGGTCAGTACAAGTTTAACCACAGCTGTCAGTCGTAGGTCCATTAGTTCCATCTCTCTCTCCGAGGCGAGATCAGTTCGTATAAACGTCGTGGTGAGGGAGGCAAAATCCCTCGTTAGTTTGCACTTAAACATATTCTCTATGAAATCAAATACCCTACCCCAGAATACCTTGAGTGTTGGGCAGTGGAAGATAAGGTGCGCTAATTCTCACTTCTCTATGTTCCAGTTCCAGCAGAGGGAGTCTTCCCTGAGGCCTAGTGTGTGTGTAGCTGGTCTGGGGTCCAGAAAGTTTTGTGGAGTAGCCAGAACTTTGTTTGTGCTAGGACTGGGGTGATTTTATTTCACGTGGCCGAGGCCCACAAAGTTTTCCACTCATGGTCGTTTAGCGGGGGGGAGGGTCTGGTTATTCAAGTATTCAGTTGTTTTGGCTTTGAGCTTGGTGGTTTTCGGGTGTAGTAGCTTGTATATTTGGGAGACTTGATGACCTAGTTTGTTTATATTTGCTACATAGCGGAAGATCGAGGGTTGGGTGCTGGTTAGGCTTGATTTTGACAGGGCTGCTTTTATCTTTAGGAATCTGTATAGGTCTATGTCTTCCAATTGGTGGATTGCTTTTAGGTCGGAGAATGTGATGGGGGATACCCCCTTCTCGAGTTGGTGTGGATAGCATATACCGTTTTTTTATCCATGTCTTGTTGTTAAGACTTTCCCTTTTATATTTGATCCTGCTATTTGCCCACAGCGGTTCTGACTTGGACCCCTTGATGCTAACCTCCATTTTCTTGTCGGCTTTTAGGAGTGCTGTTTTAGTATTTTTAAAAATCGGTTTAGATGTGTGTGGGTATGTGTTTGTCGTTAGTAAGACTAGTGGGCTCAGGCTGTTCAGAATGGCTTTCTCTATCTGTAACCATACAGGCGTGTAGTCGGGTGCCGGGGCCACCCATTGCGTTCCCTGTTTAGCTAGGAAGGCTATTTGGAGAACCTTTAAGTCTGCTAGGTTCACCCCTCCCTGGGATTTCGTTAGTCTCAGTTTCTTAATACTAATCCTAGCCTTCTTCACGTGCCAGAGGAATTTGGTGAGCATGTTATCGATTTTCCGGTGGAAATCGTCTGTGAGAATGTGTGGTGGCATGCTTATCAGGTAGTTTATCACGAATAAAAGACTTCTAAACGATAGCCATTGTAGGCTTCAACCGTAAAAATAAAGTCACCTCCCGCATTTGTAAGTCCATGTAAAATTACATGCGCATGGACGCAGGCCTGCGATTGTCAGCTATAGGAACAGGTCGTGGCTGCGCCATGATCGGAACAAAAGTGTCAACAAAAAATGGATTATCCTTTTTAAAGGTTCAGGCTTGAACAACAAACAGAAAAAATTAGGTGCTTCCTAAAATACTGTGGAGTATTTTACCCCCAATACCACAGATTTGTCCTGGTGGTAGGTGTAAAGGCTATTATGGACACGCACAAGTACTATGGAGACCCGCTGAATAAGTACCAGACCATTCTTGGTAGTGCCATGTTGCAGGGATTCTGTTTGGCAACAGAAGAGTTCCTTGGGATAACAGGACATCAGAATGTAGGGACTGAGTCTTTTAACCACATCAGTACCTGCGGGCTCAAATCTGATTAACTCTCAGTGTCTCACCTGAACCTTCCCAGAAGAACAGGTGATTGTGGCAACCTTGAATATGACCCTCTATTCCCCAAGGGAACTGTGGATACAGATAATCTCCTTTTCGTTTCTCACACATGCTTGTCCTTTATAAAGAAAAAGACACAAGGAAAATGTACAATATTTATTGAAACGATCATTGTCTATTATGAGGCAGTTGTGCTGAAATTAGAAAACATATACAACTAAGCAGAGTAGTCCGCATTACTAGCGAACTGTGAGCAACAAACAGTCCTATTATGGCAAATAATATCTGTCTAAGTCTAACCTCACTATGCGAGCACAGGGATATATCTGTGATCTCTAGGCTAAGTACCGGGTCCCATACCTGGTATTTGTAGTTGGGTAGTCCGCATTATATAAGTGTAAACTTCGTTTACTCAAGGCTGGTGTCCCTCTGCTTTAATTCTCCTCTCTTTTTTCCAAGAGGGTGAGTCACACTTTATATGATAAGAACTACTGTGTTTGAAAGCAGCAGCTGTGTCCCTGTGTTATGTCTAAAACATTAGTAGATGTTGCTGACCGGGCACAAGAAAACAGTACACCCTTTTGTTCGACTTTGTACAAAATTTTCAAACTGAATCCTAAGAAAAAGAGCTAAATAACATGTTCAGCGTATTTATAAAATATTTTCATTTCACAAAATAAATGTGTTGTTTACTTCAGTTCGACTGTGAATAAATGCTTCCTATTTATTTAATATCTATATGGGTATTAGTGCTTAATAAAGTAAACAGCAGCCTAGTGCTGCTTTTCAACCAGGGGCTGCACGTAAGGTCAGGAGGGCCTTATGTGGCCCCCGGGCCGTACTACGAGTACCACTGATCTACATACAGGATATCACAAACTTCAAAATAGTTTTCATTACTTCCAACCTATCAATCAGTTTGAGGTATACTTTGTGCAGCCGTGGCAGCAGCTGACTTTCAAATGGTTTATGAAATGTGGGCCATCAGGCCCTCTAACTTGGTGCTACTTATAGCATTCAAAATTCTTTATACTCTAATGGCTTTTAAAGTTCTTCCATATCTTTTTGTGAATTCTTCAGCAGGCATGCCTGCCGTATATTAAGGCCCACTGGTCTTGGGAGGGGTTGATTGTCGGGTCTTTTAAATATAATGTGGAGTTGTAGTCAAAAATACTCAGCTTTCTCTTTGTGTAACTGGCACATTTCTTTAGCATTCTTCATATAACAGTGTTTGGCACTCAAGGTTAGTGGGCAACCTTCCTAGTTTTTGCCCAGTTCTTCTTCTACTTTTTTTTCTTTCCAACTTTGCAACGATCTTTCTCCATAGTGTGACTTTTTTTTTTTTTTTTTCCCTTTCAATTTATCCTCTGCGCTTCTCAATTGATTAAGGATATGTTCCCTCATCTTCTGGAGAGGGGCTGCCTCTGCTTTAAATTGACTCTGAATTATGGCCTACAAAACATTCCACCCTATGGCTGAGCTAGTATCATTGTTGACATTTTCAGTTAGGAAATGGCTGATACCTTTTTTTAATACTTTCTGGCACTACCATATATCTTAATAGGGACTTATTTAGGTACCACTTCCCAGCTTACTTTTTCTATGCTGTATTTGATTGTGACAAAATACATTGCACTGGGTCATGATCTGATGGTGTAATGGGTTTTTAGCTTACATCTTGTTCCTCCAAGAGGCAGAAAGCTTCTTGTCTGAAGAAATATAATCTGTGCTAGACTAGCTTTTGTGTACTGCGGAGTGATGATTAATGCTCCCCTTCCGTCTGCAAGTCCCATGTCCTTTAGTAGGGCCCTCTTGAATGCTGACCTCAATGCCGTCCCTCTGAATTTGTGGTGTCTTGTCTTTTTCTTTCATCTATGATCATGTTCAAGTCGCCACCTAAAATCATGGGGCACACCACCCATTCAGTTAGAATCCTTTTTGTGTGATCTAGTAATTTATCTTGACCCTTGTTGGGGCAGTACATGGATACTAGTCCCATGGACTAGTATCCCCCCCCCACCAGATAGCTACCCACTTATCAGCCTTGTCTTATCAGCAGACAAAGCAAAAAAGTACAGTACCGTTAATGAGAATCCATGCTCCCACTGGTTACCTCTCACCTATAGCAGAGCACAGGTGCAGGATTTCACTGACCTGAGATGTTTTTAGTCTGCTGTAGATTGGTCCTAGATGTGCATTAGGCGCAGCTGCCGCACCAAAGGTGCAGCAAAGGCTAGCCTGTCTAACTCCCTCCCTTGCCCAGCACCATAACCACCTACGCCCACCCCAGATGCTACTCAGCCACCAACATCCGCTCTCTGAACGCCTGATGACCTTTCAGATGCGTCTCCCCAACTTGCACTGGAAAAGCATTCTCCTGCTTCTGACTTCTTCAGTGCAACCCCCACCCATCCTCCTCCTCTTTCTTGCCTCCAATCGCCTGTAGGGTCCATGGCATTTATTGGATTTTCGGAAAAAAGTCCCAAATGTAATCTTGTGAATTTCAGTAATTGGCATGTCTTACAACATTAAACAAAACAAAAAAAAGGTGAGAGTACTTCACATGAAAGTTCAGGTTTGGGCTGGCACACACACATGGGTGAAATCACTGGGCGGCCTACATGCGGGGGGAAAGAAATCTCCATAGGACAAGACCAGGCCTCCACCTTCCATGAAGCCTTGATTCCTCCCAGACGGTATTCTTTTCAACAGAGTGTCAATATGTTTAATACATTTCGGAGGGGGCGTGGCCTGGCGATCGGCAAGATGGCCGCACAGTACTGTTGCTCTGTCGGCCGCTGAAATAATCCTTTCAATATCCTGCTCCTGACGAGCCATCCACCGGCGCTCTTCGCATAGAAGTGCTTGCTAACATCCAGAGAGTGCTGTCGGTGTGCTGATTGGCAACGGAGTTGCTGTCCGGGGCCTCAGAGAGTCGGCCGAGCGCTGTCCTGCAATCATGATGGCGGCTGTGGTGCTGTGGAAGAGCAGACGCCTGTAGGTGCCTGACCTGTGCTGGTGTGCCATCGGTGGAGCCCGGGCGTGCTCTGAGATCTGCGGGGACCGCTGCGACTGCGCAGGAAGGTGCGCTATCGATTGGATGTGTGGCCTGCTGGCATCGGCGGGACCCGTCCGAGTGTTGGGACTGCAGTGCGCACGGCGCTACGCAAGGGGCCGGCTCCAATCTCTGATGTAGGCTGCAGTGCGATCGCGGCAGCCCGCCTTCATCACTGTGCGGCGCCTTGCGCTTGCATGGGGGCCCCCAAACCTATCATAAAAGCGGAGCCTTGCTTTCTACACCGGCCGGGAGTTGGACAGAGTGGCTCCCTATCGCATGGTGTGGATGGCGGAGGCGTAGTGCTCTGATTGAATACTGCCTGCTGATCGCCATTACTTTGCGGAGGCCTGCAATTCACGTGTCAGCGCTATCTGCGCTGTTTGACTGACTCCTTGATTATCCCTGGACCGTGGCGCACGCACCCCAGCGTCTCTCTCAGCATTCTACCTCGTCCCTCCTGCTGTGATATCTAGGGCCTGTTGTTCCTACGGCTGGGGAGACTCACGTTGACTGTCCCGGGCTGCTATGTAACTTCGGCATATGGTGGCGCTGCGTTGTTCTGCACTGCAGCTGTGAGGGGCCCATCACACCACACTTCCCCGCTTGCAGTGTGCTGGAAATAGCGGGCGCAGCATCATCTCCATTCGCTCCTGGGTTCCATTTTGTTGTGTCATCGCTGTGAGATATTGGGTGCAGGACAGTCTACCCTCTATTCTGCGGGCTGGACCACCCTTGCTGAACCCCCCCCCCCCCCCCCCCCCCCCCCCCGACTACAGCCTGCAATTCCCCCCCATCATTCCCATTCCCCTCCCAATTCGTCACACAACACGAGCTGGGTCACGTATTCTGACGCGGCTCCCTCCCCTGCCAGCACAATGGGTAAGCCGGACAAGAATCAGACTCTGCTAACCTTCGAGTTACGAAGGGGCGGTAAATCCTCACAGACTGCGGCCTCGGACTCGGAGCTGGACTCGACTGCTCTGACCCCCACAACGCTGGAAAAGTCATTGGATGCAATATAGGCCAGCCTGCAGGCGATTGATGGCAAGATTGAAACCCTTAACGGCCCGATGGACCATTTCTCTTCGAAATTGGACAAGCATGCGGCGAGGATCAGAGAGGCTGAACAGCGAAAATAGGACTCAGAGGATGGCCTTGAACAAGTTGCCGCCAAAACCACAGACATTACGAAACTCTTGGCCGTCATTCAGGCAAAGAACGAGGAAATTGAAGCGCGCTCTATGCTCAATAATGTGCGTGTTTTGGGTCTGCCAAAATCAACAAATGTTTGGCGCCTAGAGGACTACGTAGAGACTCTCTTGTGGGATGTCTGTGGCGCGGATAACTTCTCCACCATGTTTGCTGTGGAGCAGGCACACAGGGCTCTGGCGGCGTGCCCGCTGCCTGGTGCTCTCCCCAGGCCGACCATAGCCAGATTATTGAATTTCAGAGACCGAGATACTGTGCTGCGTATCACTCGACAAAAAGGTACCATCAACTATCAAGGCAATGTCTTATCGTTTTATCCAGACTTTATGGCTGCTATGCAGGCGGCACGAAAGGAGTTCCAGGGGGTCAAGAAGCTGCTCATGAAAAAACACGTTCAATATGCTGTGCTTTACCCGGCGTGACTGCGCATAGGTGCAGATGGCAACGCCAAGATCTTCACGAACCCGAAGCAGGCCATGGAAGACGCCAAGTCTCTGCGTCGCAGGCACAGCTCTTCGGCCCCTACGTCGGATATTGATGACCAAGTGGAAAGCAATCCTACGATCGCATTGTCATAGCGAACTGCTGATACCCCTGTATTAGTGTATCATGTTGGATCGCAGGGCGGAACTGTATAATATCCACATTTGTAAAGCGCGAACACTCACCCGCAAGGGTCTGTAGGCGCTGGGAGCCGTCGGGAAGACTAAGCAAGCTATTGCCCAGAGTCACATGGTGCTGGGCTAATCTGCCGCCGACGCCGGGGATCGAACCGTGATCCCCAGATTCTGGAGTCAGTCGCCCTGGCCGCGGCGCCACACCTCTTCCACTCTAGGACTTGGGGCCAAGGAGTAAGTGCCTGGGACTCCTGAGCCTGCCATTAATTGAGGTGGGACGTGTGCAGCCAGGGCTGGTGCTAGCCACTGGGGATTAACTGCCTGCCAGTGCTGTGAGGGCCTGGGTCTACACAATTTGGGTTCAACCAACCATTATCAGATGTATTACTTTGCCCCCCTTGGAGCGGTAGGGGCCTTCCTGAGACTGCTGCTAGATGGGGATAAAGAGTGCGAGTGTGCATTGCAACCCTGATTCCAAAACACTCATCAGGAGGAATAAGCAGGCGTGGCCACCCAGGGGGAACACCATGGAACATTACATAACCCCGGCTCTCGCATAGCAGTGATCTACATGGCATACCTCTGGCCGGGGCAATCAAGATACTGAATAGTTGGCGGGAGAACCTTCGAGGGCTGAGTTACTGGAGGCTATACAGAGCTCTAGGTTCGCACTTGAAAATAAAATTGTGGCCCTCAAAGTCAAGCGTACTGACCACTGTGACCTTGAGGAATCTGGTTGCAGCGGTCACTTCTTGTTCTGGGGCCCTGGAGGCCAGGGTGGAGGATGCGGAGGGGTGCTCCCGCCGCAATAATAAGCGCCTGCTGGGTTTTTCAGAGTGGGCCGGGGACAGACACTTCACAGTTTGAGACTTGGATAAGAGGCACCCTGAAGCCCAGCGGGCTGTCCCCCCATGTTCATAATTGTGAGGGCGCACCGTGCGCTTATGGCACCGCCGTGAACGGAGACTCCACCACAGGCCATCAGTGCTCACATTTTAAATTACAAAAATGGGGACTATATCTTCAGGGTGGCCAGAGACATTGATGCTACCAAATATGAGAATCAAAGAAACGCCATTTACCCAGATTACACTAACCTGGTCCAGGGCACCTGGAAGCCGTTCCTGGAGGTTAAGGCCAAACTTCGTTCAATGGGCCTATGTTACATGTGGTACCCAGCTAGGTTGAGAGTGCTTTCAGTGGGAAAAGATCCCCCTTCTTTGATACTCTTGAGGATGTGTGGCACTGGCTGGAGGTCTGGCACGAAGTACCCAGGGAACATACTGGCTCCTGGAGACCTGGAACTGGGAGGTTGTCCGCTTTAGAGGGTTCATACTGGAGGCAGGGAGACTGGCCAGAAGCTGACCACCGCCGGTCCCCTGAGAGGGTTGATCCTGTTAGGGTTTAGATTTAGGAGGAGGGAACCATGGCTGCAGCCTGAGTTGGTAGCGGCTTCACTGATTGAGGAGGTTCGGCTGCAACAAGAGTCTGAGACCGGAGGTGGACCTTAATGATGTTATTGGCCTCTGTATAACGGTTGAATGACCCCCTTGTTTTTTCCTTTGCAGGAAGGACTTGTTTCAATTTCTCTGCTGCGTTATGCTGGTTAAATGTGAGGGTGCGCATAGAAGGATCTGTTGGAATGCATAATAGTTATTGTGGGTGTGCGCTATGTTTATGCTTCATGTTTACGCTTTTTCTTCTGAATGTGTGATATTCTGTGTGCTGGTTGTGTCTTAACGGGTAGCCTGGCCACATTAGTGGTAGGCAACAGGGGTGGGGTGGGGGGGTGGGGGGGGTAGAGTTATGCTTTGGGGCCTGCCAGCAAAAGCACAATTGAAATTGCAGTGGGATATGTTGTTGTTACACTGTATATCTGGGGAGGTGTGTGGGTTCTTAATGGATCCCACTGTTTGGGGTTGTTAGCTATTATTACGGTGTGTGTACCACGACAGTGCGAGTCTTTGCTGGTCTGGCAGCCCTTAAGCTGGACATTCTGGAATTCAGGGGTGGGGTTTGGGGTGGGACTCTATTGTGCCTATGATTCAGCAAATTAACATTGTTACTTGGAATGTCCGTGGGCTTTGAGGATATTCCAAGCGCCATAGGGCCAACTCTTTCCTTAGATGTCATAGATCCTAATTGCTTGTCTGCACAGAAGCTCCAAAAATATGTGGAGGGGTCAACTGTTCTCTGCCTCTTATTCATCTTACGCCTGGGGGGTGGTCATCTGGGTGGCTCCTGGAGGCCCCTATATACATGCCCATAGGGAGGCAGATGTGGAAGGGAGGTACGTCCTGATTCAGGGCACCCTGGGTGTAAAATATCACATTGTTTAATTCGTATGCGCCCAAAATTGATGACCAACAGTTTTTTTAGGGAATGCAGGACATGTTGGCGGACAGCGTGGGTTCCCCCATAATCTGGACGGAGGACTTTTAACTGTTTTGGACGGGATAGGGGATTGTTATCTGCCCAAGGAGGGGGGCCAATCCACCAATGGTGGGCTCTCTGAGGAGGGCAATGCAGAATTTGGGTCTCTAGAATGGGTTGCCACTATTGCACCCAGGCGGTCGAAAATGTGTGTCACTCTCGGACAAATAATACTTAGTCGACTAGACCGCCTCTTGGTGGCATGGTTTGATCATTCCCAGAGAGACGCAGTGGCGCATATGGTCAGATTCTTCTCAGATCATTCCCCGACTTTACGGACTTTGAGGCGGGAGGTTGAACGAGTTCTGGGCATCTCCTCACGGATGTCACCTGTAGGGCGGATATGCGGACTGCTCTAGAACGTAACTGACCATGGACACCAGGGCAATCGAGTGTGAGGCAATAAAAGCGGTAGTTCGGGGGAGGGGAATGCATAGGTACTGTCTGTGGGTGTGTAGACGACTTGAAGGAGGTATATTGGTGACGAGGCTTGGTGGAGTGGTCGGACACCTGGTCCACGAGGACCAATGCAGCTTCATGTCGGCACATAGCACCACTCGCAACCACTGTAGGCTGGCCCATGTTCTACACAACACTTTGGATGGGGAGTGGGAGAAGGCCTTGGTTTCCTCCAGATCTTGGAAAGGCGTTTGATACAGTGGAGTGGGCATTTTTAATGGCTGTACTGCAGGGCATGGGGTTTGGACCCAACTTCTGTGCTTGGATACAACTACTGTACACTATACTTGTCGGGGTGGTGTGAACTTTCTGAAACCTGGCCACTGGGGCGGCGTACTCGCCAGGGATGCTCTCACCACTACTGTTTGCTTTAGCAATTGAGCCTCTTGCGCTGTTACTGCATATGGTGCTGAACCCTGGGGGATCATGGGGAGGGGGGGGGGCCTACCCACATTGTTGTGATATATGCGGATGGCTCATTGGTATATGTGCACTCGCTTGCCCGGATAGTCTGTTCCAATCCTCATGTAGTTATTGGCTGCCTTTGGTGAGGTTTTTGGTCTTGGGATCAATGTCCACAAGTCACTAATGTTACTTTTGGGTGGTCTTATTGGGAATCAGTGGGAACAGCTGCAGGATGTGTAAATCCGATGGGAATTGGTTGGATTCCGAATCTTCGAGATTTGGGTTACACAAACTGAGGCCCAGCATCAATGCCAGAACGTAGATTGGGTGCTGACCGGTTTGGAGAACTCCATTAAATTTTGGGTTAGGCTTCCTCTCTTGTTGATGGACAGAGCAGTTCGCAAACATGGCTTTCCTCACCCGCTGCCTGTACCTTTGTGCAGCACTCTGTTAACGCTAAGGGATTGGTTTTTCCACAGGCTGTGTATCCTGTTGGTGACTCTCCTCTTGTAGGGTGGCGCTTGCAACACTAAAGAAGGACTTGGAGAATGGGGGATTGGCGGTCCCAGATGAGCAGTTCTACTATTATGCTGCACACCTGCAGCATGCAGCTAGATGGCTCACAGAGTGAGATAATTGGGAGAAACTGCTTCTGGGGACTGAATTCGGAGGCAACACTCTGCCCCAGTTGTTGATGCGGGGGATAGGTTGGAGCTCCCAGTTCCTTATCTGTTTAAACACATGACGTAAATATGGGAGAAGGTGCTCCAAAGAGTACTTCGTAGAGCCCCCTTCAGTATGGAGTTAAAATTGTAGGATCTGGCTCGCTTTAGGAACATTGACACCACCATGTCTATGGAGCAATGGGCGAGACGTCAGGAAGCTGGGGATATTTACCCTGGGTATACCTTCATCTCTTTCCAGGATGCGCAGGGCAGTTTTGTGATAGGACCAGCCCATTTTTGTACATTACGACAAGTTGGAAAGTGTTACGAAGGAGCTCTGGACGGATTTTCCAGTGGCGCCCTGGCCCTCTGGGGTCCTAGACTGCCTTTTTGGGTTGGGAGAGGGACGCCACTTAATTACCTACTATTGCAAAGCCCTTAGGAGTGATATGCAACTTCAACAATTTCCTGCATGTGTGGCGTGGGAGAGAGATTTGGGTACACCCATCTCCGATTCAGATTGGGAGTTTGTCAGGCCTTGTTCGTACCGTGTCCTATAACCAGTTTAAGCTCCTTCATTTGTATTTCCTGTATCTTACTTGCGTCTTTCCATATAGCCTCAATAAAATAGACCCTACAAGCAGAGCTACATGTGCGCGATGCAGGGAGGTCTGGCCACTTTCGTACACCTAGTGTGGGACTGTGCACAGGTTGAATTCCGTGGCGCAGCTCGCCTGTCTATTGGGAGTGGTGGTGCGACCAAATCGACGCAAGATCCCTTATAAACTGGCCTAGTTGGCCTTATTGTTGGCAAAGAGACTGGTGGCTATTGGGTGGGTGAGGAGCCCACTATTGACACATTTGTTACGAGACCTGTTGGAATGGGAGGTGGCAGAGAAACCACACATGAGAATATTGTGCACAGATGAGGGGGTAGCTGAGGCCATAATGCTGTGGGCCCAATTGCTGGGTATGTTTCAGGATGACCGGGATACATCCTCAGAGTTGCTCCGAGGCGGAGGATTGATTGAGAATAGACCAAATGCACTTGAAATCATTCTGATGACCAAGTGTGTAATGGTGTTTCCTTGTATAGTGGTCTGCTTGTTGCCTTGATTCTATGTATCCATGGCTTAAATTGTCATCGGACAAGTGGATAATCCTGCTCACGGACACTGTATACTATTTGATTGCAGCTGCCTCTATCATATATTTTACTTGAAAATATGCATTAAATTGCAACACACACTGTTCGGTTTTTTGCTTGTAACCAATAAAATACAGTTTAGTACAAAAAATGAAATTCTTAACCATGATTGCCATAGATTATTTTAACCACCTGATGTCTTTTTGACCAATCTATTGACTCTGGATGAAAAGACACATTTTTGCTTGGGGCAGTTCATTAGGCCTTAACAGCTTCTTGTACTTTGGATAAAAGGTCTCTGATAAGGAACTCCAAAAAGAGGCCTGTCTGGCATTGCACCTTCCACCTGACACGAAACCGGTCCAATGATGAAGCATGCCACCCAAGTGGGTGAGGGACCCTGTATCGTAAAAAGGTATGCCCCCTAATTAGGGAACATTCTGTGTCATTATCCGAAGTAGTGTGGTAATCACACCATCGATGGTGATATTTTTCCGAAGCGCCATACTTGTGTTATATATGCAATCTTTTCTGCTCCTGCTAGCTGCCATGCTGATGAAGGTGTGTTCTCGATTTTGATTTGCGGGTGGCACTACAAGGTGAAGAGGTATCCGGAGTATAGAGTCTTGCTATAACCTGACCTCTTGGGGTAAAGCATAGTCCCTGCTTTTTTACGCCTGTGATTGCCCCCACCACTGGAGCTTCTGAGAGGGTGGTTGTGGTGTTCCTGCCCAGTAAGGATTTTGTCTCTGTTCTGTGGGATGCTTTCAAATGGGCTGCTATGCAGTTTCAGAGGGAACCGCAGGGCCGAGCACTGTGTGGCAGTCTGGGATGTGCTATATGTAAGAAATTGGCTCTATATATACTGCACCAAAGTGAGGTACAGTGTGTATAGAGTCCAAGGGTCTCCAGAGGTTAAAGTTGGATAGAACCTTACTCTTTAACCCCTTCGACGCGCATGACGGAACGGTTCCGTCATGCACGTCGGTTGGGCTGTGCTTATGACGGAACCGTTCCGTCATGGCCCCGCCCGCGCTCAGAACCTTCAGCGTGGCGCGGAAATCCGCGCCGCGCTGAAGGGGTTAAAGTGGTAGCTTGGTCGAGCAGTAAGGCAGTATCAGAGGACCGTTTAAAGCATTTGATGTACACACTCAGTCAGCAAATGGTCTCACAAACTCAAGAACTGAACTCTAGGCCAATTGTTTTGTATAAAAAAATATACTGTTTTATTTCTAGAACCAAGCAAGCCTGGTACAGGTAAGCATGTAAATACTTTGCAGTAGTAATTTTACTTGTTTGAACACAGTTCAGATTTGCAGTATAACTTGTACTGATTTTGGTTAGTTTTAAGAAAGCAGTTTGCAACACATTGCAGGTATAGTACGTTCAATTGAATGGGCTTTTTAAGTAAAATGCAGTTAATTACTTTTCAGATTACTTTTGTAACCACAGGACTGGATCCTAGATTCAAAAAGAGCTATTGATGGACAGAATGCAGAACAATGTCATACATTCACCCCAGTACAGAGATCTGGGCCTAAATCCATCGTTTTTGTACCGCTTTGTTCGCCATAAGTTGGCAGGGTATGCTCAGACGTGAGTCCCTTGCTCACTTTGCCACTGGATTCAAGCAAGCCTGGCTGAAGAAAGCTGAAATGCCAGAAACCGGTTCTAGGAAGCTTGTTTCCGGTCCAGGGAAGGCATGGCTTGGCAGTTCGGGCTGGACTGTTCCCATGAGGCACAGGGTCTGACTGATTTGCATATGGCCATGTCTGAACTGGGGTGGCAGAGTGGGCTAAAGAACGGTGATGGATCAAACCCAGATCTGTTGACTGGGTGTGAGTGTTTGATTGGTTCTGATGCTCCGTCCATCACCACCCCCTTTTGTACCGCTTGGATCCTAGATTCAGCCCTTAGACATTTCCTGAAAACAGGTGAGTAAATGCATTTTGGTGAAAGGTACGATTTTTAAGGAATGTTATTGCATTTCAAAAGTTGACACTTGGAAACTTTTTCACATAGAATAACCAATGTTATCCTATGGGAGGAAATTCACTTAGCAGGTAAGTTAGGTTATTGTTACTTTTTAATACTCCGTGCTAGATCCTGGATTCAGCACTGGGACATTTCCTGAAAACAGTTGAAAAAATGCGTTTTGGTTAATCGGCTGATTTTTAAGGAACATTTGCAGTTTTCAAAAGTCGACACTTGGAAACTTTTTGGGAGAAAAAAAGTCAGTTATCCTATGAGGAAAAATAAGTTCTCGGTTTCAAGGTAAGTAATCTGTCTTTTGAGTTAGGGTTCTGGGGTTAGACTCGGGGAGTGTTAAATGGTAGCGGCAGTTGCAGTCGATAACCTTTTTAGTATTGCCCGGCGGTAATCGCCTCTTATACCATTCGATAAGTAACCAACAAAGAGGCAGGCGCCGGAGACTGGAAGGCAGGAAACCAAGGTTTATTCTCTCCGGAGGAGAACACATCAGATCAGACAGCAAGGTATCGTCACGAGGTTCTCTAACCACATCTCTGAGGCCTGGCCTCTTATACACAGGTTTATGACTTTATTGCAGGTTTATCATACATGGCACATTCTTGAGATCGCTTTGATACAAACATCCTCAGAATCCCCACTTCAAGCTCGTTCCCACACATATCTACAGTGGAAGTCCCCACCCCACACACAGTAGGAGATGGCTATCACACAGCTGGACATTCCGCCAATTCCCGGGGGTGTGTGCGACTGGTCGGGTCTCAGGGGGTGGGGGGGGGCCTTGATCTACTGTAATCCCTTTGATGTGGGGTGTTTCCTTTACAGTAGGGGCAATAAAACTGCGTCAGCAGGGCTAGGTGATGGCCTGGGATCACTTCGGACGATCAGGCGTGGAGGAAGGGGTTACCGAAAGGATGTATGACCATGTAAGGGATAAAAGGAGGTGTTGGCCAGGTGCGGGATGTGGTTTCATGGCAGGGCCGCGCAGAAGGAGAGGGTTCATGGCCTATGTATGAGGGAGCGGGGGCGACCGGCGCGTGTGGGATGTTTTGCAGCGCCTAGGGAACGCGTTGGTGGTCGGCGGGGGAGGGGCAGAGGGGCCATGGCGCTTTCGAAAATGGCTACTGCTTGAGGGAGCGTGCGAGCCTGGGAGGGGACAAGATGGCGCCGATTATGTTGACATCGCAAACCAGATTTTAACAGTCCTCCCTTTTCAACATATCTAGCCAGCTTGTCTAGCCGACATTCACCTTCGTTAACCTCTTAGCCATAATATCGTAAATGCTTTCATGCGTTCCTGTTTTAAAAGTACAGAGTTTTAGGACAGACAGGAACAATCTGACACAATTGTACATAGTTACATGTGGTTGATGTGACAGGCGAGGAGGTAGCGTATACAAAATTACATCAGCTGCGTCATATGTCAGACCCGGAGATAGGTGGAGGGAAGCTCGCTTGAATACAAATTCGATACCGTAAGAGGTGGTCCGGCAAGACAAGGAATATTACGCACATTACTCAAGGTCTAGAATTTTGTGTGGATCAAACTAATCAGCATAGTCATGTGTACGGCTGATGCTATACAATTGTCATTTTATACCAAGCTAATGTTTCTTAGATATTAGTGTGTAGTTGGAAGTGACCGATAAAGGACCTTGGAAACTTGATTGGAAGATAGTCAATTCAAAAGTGGTTGGGAGAGGAATACAACTCAACATGAGTTACAGTCAGGGAGGGAGGGGGTTTCTTCTTTCGTTGGCACTGTTGAGCACCGGCGGTGGAGCTAAGGTCCAGCTCAAATCCAGGCTTCCGCGTTGTAGGGTGTGACCATTCTTTGCTCTTGGATCACAGTCCTGTTCTGTCCTGTCCCTTGACTGGTCTTATCATAGGTACCTTGAGACGGAGTACCCGCTTCTCATTCTTCTTTTGTCAAGTCAAGTTCAAAAATGGGGGTGCTTTGGGAGGCCGAGGGAAGAGGGGGTGGAGTGGGATCGGATCAAAAGTGGGCCAAAGGGAGCAGAATCTTTCAGCACTGGGCCCATCAATCGGGCTCGACGGGTTGGGACTTCAGGCACGAGCTGATCAGCGAGCAGGGGGCTTCGGGATAGCCCTTCGTTCTATCGCTCTCCATGCTGAGAATGGTGCCTCGTCCCGCATCCTTTTGCTTCGTGGCTCCCCCTTGGTCGATGCCATAGATGTTCCATGATCCGCAGCCAGGCTGTGCGTCACGTCCGACCCCTCTTCCGATGACCGCATGTTATCTTTGAATGAGTACAAGAAACAAAATCTTAGAGAGCTGGCAGGGAAGACATTTACACACTTCATTCTCTCTTCCAACCACCGAGTAGTCGGGGAAAAGGTTTTATCGGTCGCTCTATGATGGATGTCTATTAACTCTTATGTCGGTGTATGTTACTAACTTATTAATCATTTGCTGTGGTGCAGGTTTTGTGGGTGTTCCTGCAAATTTCCATCGTCTGGCCTGCTAGGTGTCGATTCCTGTACCTTATAATCGTGGCAAGAGGCCTGACATCTGTCAACTTTCTGGTCTATCAAAATTCGAACCGGCTTCTCCGGTAGAGACTCGTTCTTCTAACACAAGCTCTGTTAATTCATATTTTTCTTCGAGGACTGCTAAGTTTATGAAGAAGTGCGAGGTGCTACTGTTATGGGTTCACAAATATCTATTTCGGGGAAGGACACAAGCTAAACATTTTTCTTGCTGGAGACAATAGGTAACCCTCATCAGTTTAGGCGATGTATCTTCAGAAAATAAAGTCATCAGCTGTATTGTTCAAAATACCCTGGGACGGCTAGTACAGAACTGGGGCTATTCTGGGAGGACTGGGTGCTTAGACGTTCCAGTTCTGAGCAATTGGGCGGGGCGATTCTGAGCGGTGGAGGTGGTGTCGTTAGAGCTCTAAAACGAAAACCACTGACATATAGTCCCCGTGATGAGGGCCAGATTGGGAGACATCTGTCGTCTTACCTGTCCTTTCTTTCTTAGCCAGTTAAGTTCAACATTTTACAGAAAGGAGAGGTAGTAATGTGGTAAAATACGGTCGTTTTGCTTCTGTCAATTTGTTCGAACACTGTCGTGTTTTAGGCCAATTATACACATACTGAGGAGGTATAGTGTTGTTAATTTATTCAAAAAGAAAGAGGGCAAGAGAGCCTTCAGCGAGGGAGAGAGAGAGTGAGAGAGAGAGAGAGAGAGAGAGAGAGAGAGAGAGAGAGAGAGAGAGAGAGGGAGACGTGTGCATCAAGTAGGCTATTTCGTATACGTACGACATAAAAAGAGAGAGAGAGAGAGAGAGAGACGTGTACGATAATAGGCTACTTGGTGTACACACAACATGGAGTAGCACGGGTCAGTTCTACGTAGGAAAACACAAGCGGGGGAGAAACATAAATTCGGCGTTCACGTACACACAAATACCGGATAGGGCGTAACAGTACATACATCAAGCGCAGAAACTTAAGACGAAGACACAGAGCTTCGTTGAGTATGGGGACCTCTCCTTTCCTGTCCTCTTTCCTATGCATGCTGAGTATTTTCAGTATTTTCCGTAATTCATTTTGGGGGGGGTGTCGGACTTTTTACTCCCCTCATTTTGATCGATAGACAAGCACTTCAGTCATACGATGACGTTCTCTTCCAGCGACCCAAGCATATGTAATGCATACACATTCATACCGTACAATCAGGGCACATACGCACAGTCATACCATACAGTTTTTCACGTTCTCAGTGGTGGTCTGCACTTCACGCACCATCCCACAACGTTTGTCTATGTTTTTCCCTACATTGAGCACGGTGCGGTCCATGTCCACTCCATTCTTCAGTCGGAACTCCGATGTGACCTATAGAGAAAAAAAGAAAAGGGGGGGGGGGGGTGTGCAGCATTCAAAGTACGTTAGCGCGCGTAGACACGAAAAAGTTCTACTTACCACGTACCAGGCTAGCTGCAGGAGCGGGTAATACCACAGACCTACTATATCCTTCCTCTCGATTATACAAGGATGCTCCATTTTATTCGTCTCCTAAATTCGGGTTCCTTCGTTGTGCATTTGTTTCTCAATCGGTCGCATATTATGGGGCGAGGTACCGTACCTTGCGTTCGGCAGATACCTTAAGCTATAGTCAACCATTCTCTAACAACTCTGGAAAAAGACAGGTGTGATGGGTACAAATTTAATCAATCTAAAATTCAGGCAAAAAAAGAAAAGGGTCTGCATTATCTGCTTTCTATTGCTTGGGAGTAACAGTCATTATTCAAAACCTTTACCAACCTAGATGATTTGTTATGACGCTGATTCCGTAATTCCCTCAAAAACCCTTTATTGAAAACAATGTCAGTATACAAATACGGGCCTACAACCGTACAGGCCGGCCACGGTGTGAGAGGCGTCGAGTATCATGAGCAACACTACCTTAACACGAAAAAAATAAAAATGATAATAAAAGTGGGAAGGCCAGCATCAATAAGGTTGTTCGTATGCCCGATCAGTCCCCGTCCCTCCGCCCATCATGTGTGAAAACATCGCATACATATCCTTTCAACATAAATGTCAAGTAACCGAAACGCCATAAGGAGTTGTAGGCCCCTCCTACATCAGCGCCATTTTGGGGCGAGGTCGGGCGGGTCCAGCGTACGGTCTAAGTCCTTCCACTAACTAGCTGCCAGACCAGAATCCCTTTCGGCAGTTCGAGAACTTTCGTTAAAGCCAACGGAAAGAACAGACAGCATGAATCGTGATTCGGGGGTGGGGAAGCACAGTTTTTGTTCCTACCGGGTCATGTTGAGGTTCCACCGGAACTGATCCGAGCGGCTAGGCTACAGTGTCTCCTGATAAATCAAACAGAAGCTTGCGTCAGCATGGCGTCACCACGGTCTCGCAGCAATGCCATGATCCATTCTCAGGGCGGGACAGCAGGCAGGTCTCGCTGCCGACGCCTTGAATCAGTCTCTCTCAGGGCATCAAAAGGAGGCAAGATGGCTGCCGCCTGGGGCAAAGACAAGTTAATGTGGAATGATCAAGCAATAGCGGCGGTTGCCCCCACCGGAAGTCCACAGGAGTCGAAGGCCAATGACTCCAGCAGAATCTGCAAAGCTGAGAGGGCGTTTTCAAGGGTGTGGCCCATGCCCGAGCAGGCAAGCTTCCGAGTTCCAAGGTAGCCCAGAGCCATCTTTTAGTGGACCAGGCCTGAATCTGAAGAGCCGACCGCCATTTCGAGAGTCCAGTGGCAGCAGCAGCAGCAGCTCTTCGTTACAGCCACCGGGGTGGGTCCCTCCGACCACTTGGCTGCGGGGGCCCACTTCTTGCGTCGAACGCTGACGGCAATCTTGGTGCAGAAAGGAACCCGCGCCTGGGTGGTTGTCCGATAGGCGAGACGTAAATGGTTCCCCTGCTGCAGCTGGCTGGTGAGTGCAGGGGCGGCTACTCAGCTGGCCGGCGAGTGAAACGGCAGGGGTGCCTTCTCAGCTGGTGAGCCTCCACCTGGGGAGGCGGGGGAGGCCCGTTCGCGTCGCTTCCCCCCCCGCCAGGGCACCCTTCGTTGTCGATCTGTGCAGCAGAAGAGAATGGCAAGACCAGTACAAAAACCCGCTAGACTCCTCCTCGGCGCCGCCAGGGTCCCAGCGCTGCGTGTAGCCTCCGGCCTATTCGCACAACCGTCCGCCACTGATGCCGCCCTACAGGCCGATGGATTTTGCATGTCTTTTATAGCCCAAAGCCGACTAAAAGGACCGCCCAAAACAAGCCAATGTTGCTACTTCGAGGAAGGAGGGTGAGGACTGTGTCACGCGGACGTGAATGCTTTGGGATGGAGGTTGCGGCAGGCTGTCATGTAAATAGTTGTTAAACGTGTTTTAACGTGTTCACCCTGTCGGAATGTTGTTATACCTATAAGTTATTAAAATGTTTTAATCCTACTACTTTGTTGGAGTGTTGTACATATTTGCAATCTGGCAACGAGCACAAGGATGTTGCTGCGTAATCTGAAAACGACCTAGCCCAAGTGTGCGCGATCTAACCCAGTTCGGTAACGTCGATGGTGGGTATTAGCAGACTTCCATTTGTGCAGGATTTTGTCGTGTTTACTGGGCGGGGTGTTGGGGCAGACATGTTTAGGCAGCGAGAGCGATGGAGCCGAGCTACCTCGTGGCCATCTCAACCGTGAGCTTGGATCCTTCCCCTAGTTTCATATTTTTCGCAAATGGCTATTTCCTAGTGTTTCTTATTTTTGTAGGGTCAAAAGGATCCCATCAGTGGTCTACTGGTCTCGCTCGATTATTTTTGTTTCTCTATAGCGATTTTTATGCCCTAGTTTGTTGTAGGCTACAGCGACTGATCCATATTTAGTAAATATGTCCTTATTAGGGGTGCCTTCCAGTGGAGCCGGATGGTTCACCTCTAATAAGCGGTCCGGGCAGAACCAACTACCAATCAGTGGGGAGAAGACAGGCATAACTGGTTACAACGGGGACAAAAGTCTGCACTACCTATCTTTTCACTGCTTGCAAAGACTAGACAGAATATCTCTGTTCCACGTTATTTGTAAGCAGAGAATACCTCCAAAGAACCAATATCGAACAACCAGTGTTCAGACAATCTATCAATCAATGGTGAGAAAGAGATCGGCACGACGGGTTACAATGGGGACAAAAGTCTGCGTTACCTACCCTTCACTATTTGCAAAGACTAGACAGAATATTTCTATTCTACGTTATTTGCAAACAGAGAATATCTCAAAGAGCACTATTCTTCAAAACAATCAATATTCGGACAATCAATCAGGGGGGAGATAAAAATAGGCACGACGGGTTACAATGGGGACAAAAGTCTGCGTTACCTACCCTTCACTATCTGCAAAGGAAGAGAGAGTATTTCTACTCCTCCCCGTTTGTAGACAGCGAATATCTCAAAGAGAACAATCAATAAGCAATACTAGTATTTTCAATCAATCAATCAATCAATCGTTTCGCAATTTGTCGTGTTTCACGACCTTACCCGGACCGCATGGACAGTTTCTCGTCTTCCGCCTCCAGCGCCCGATCGTCCTCTACTCTCCGTATTTGCCGCGGCACTCCTGATGGTTCCCAGTCAGGACCGTAGATCACTCGAGAGAGGTCGGTTCGGAACCAGTGAAGTTCGGATGATCGGCTGCCAGACGAGGGTCTATCGGGTAGGAGCTCTTTCCGATCGTTGCAGTCGTTCACTCTGTCGTCGGGACCTCTCCCACTGGATCCACGTGTCGCTGATGGGCCCCACGCTTGGGACGCCAATTGTTAAATGGTAGCGGCAGTTGCAGTCGATATCCTTTTGAGTATTGCCCGGCAGTAATCGCCTCTTATACCATTCGATAATTAACCAACAAAGAGGCAGGCGCCGGAGACTGGAAGGCAGGAAACCAAGGTTTATTCTCTCCGGAGGAGAACACATCAGATCAGACAGCAAGGTATCGTCACGAGGTGCTCTAACCACATCTCTGAGGCCTGGCCTCTTATACACAGGTTTATGACTTTATTGCAGGTTTATCGTACATGGCACATTCTTGAGATCGCTTTGATACATTAAAGAACATCCTCAATCCCCACTTCAAGCTCGTTCCCACTCATATCTACAGTGGAAGTCCCCACCCCACACACAGTAGGAGATGGCTATCACACAGCTGGACATTCCGCCAATTCCCGGGGGTGTGTGCGACTGGTCGGGTCTCAGGGGGTGGGGGGCCTTGATCTACTGTAATCCCTTTGATGTGGGGTGTTTCCTTTACAGTAGGGGCAATAAAACTGCGTCCGCGGGGCTAGGTGATGGCCTGGGATCAGTTCGGACGATCTGGCGTGGAGGAAGGGGTTACCGAAAGGATGTATGACCATGTAAGGGATAAAAGGAGGTGTTGGCCAGGTGCGGGATGTGGTTTCATGGCAGGGCCGCGCAGGAAGAGAGGGTTCATGGCCTATGTATGAGGGAGCGGGGGCGACTGGCGCGTGGGGGGATGTTTTGCTGCGCCTAGGGAACGCGTTGGTGGTCGGCGGGGGAGGGGAGGGGAGGGGAGGGGCAGAGGGGCCATGGCGCTTTCGAAAATGGCTACTGCTTGAGGGAGCGTGCGAGCCTGGGAGGGGACAAGATGGCGCCGATTATGTTGACATCGCAAACCAGATTTTAACAGGAGGGTCTCCCAGGGTCAGTGATGCACTGTTGTTGCACCCCCAGTGGCACTAGGGCGGCCAGGTGCAGAGTGTTGAGGCCCAATGTTCTCCTATGGAGGATAGGGGGGGCTCCGGTTGGTGGCTGCTGACAAGCAGGTCACAGGGTTGTGGGAGCAAAGCTCCTAGGGTTAAGCTCAGGGCACATGGGGGACCAAGTTAGCACCAAATGGGCACCCTCAGCGGCGCTAGGGCAGCTGGATGCAGGGTGCAGTTTTGAGGTTGGGTGCCCTGTTGAGTTCAATGGAGATTCTCCAGGACAAAAACACTGCAGGCTCGGGGACGTAGATCTTCCAGGAGTGACCACCACTTCGAGGGGGTAAGTTGGGATGTAGAGGGATGGTTAGGCACCACTGGGTTGAGCACACAAGGCCGTGGGACGTCTGGTGCAGGGGTACCTTTGGACGTCTGATTTTCTTACCCGCTCTGGTCGCGGTGGGGGTCTCCTGGATTGAGGCTGCAGGTGTCGTCTGGAGGCTTGAGGCAGGTCAGGGGTCGCCGGATCTCTGGTCAAGATCGCCGGGGGGACCTCCTCGTGGTGTTTGTTCACTCAAACACAGGCCGGGGTTGGCGGGTGCAGAGTGCGCTGGATTTTTGGTTTCTGGCTGGCGCCAGAAGCTGCAGTTCAAACACGTCGGTGTTCACAGGAGATGCAGTTTGGAAAGTGAATGCACGCAGATCCTCCGGGGTTTTTGAGGTTGCTGGCCGCTGGACACTACCGGAGTTTTGAAGGAGCAGGTTCAAGGAGAGACAGGCCTGTAGGGCTGGGGTCAAGTCAGTGGGCGTTGTCCTCTTGTTAGCTCTGCATGGCTTCTCGTCCTTCTTCTTTTCTTGTTGTTGCTGGATTTGAGGAAGGAAGGTTCAGGGAGCCCCTAAATACTAAATTTAGGGGCGTTGCAGGTAGGTAAAGGGCAGGGACCAATGGGTCCCTTCCCTGGGGTGGGTACAACCCCTATTCTGCCACTCTCCAGTGGGAGGGGGGCAGGAGCCTGTCCCTAGTTGGCTGGGTCACCCCAGCCTCAAGATGGCGGGGACTCAAGGTTGTGCTTCACCTCGCCTCCCCCACCTTAGGGGTGGAGTTGGCAGAGGTGGGCACACCTCTCTTCGTCACTTGTTTTTCCCGCCGGTTCTCCCGCCCAAAGTGGGGGGTAGAACCAGTGGGGACCAGTTGCTGAAAACCGCAAATGGTCTGGAGAAGCTCACAAAGGCGGTAGGCCTTTGAAGCTTCTCCTTTGTGAACCCTGCCCATTCTGGGGGAGGAGGCTTGGCACCTCGTCCCAGGATGTGCATTGTTTCGGGCCCCCGAGAGCAGCAAGCTCTCGACCCAGGTGTCCAGAAACATGTCTGGTTTTTCTGGGGGCATCTTAAAGATGCCCTCTGTGGTGCATTTTACATTAAATCCCACACTGGCATCAGTGTGGGTTTAATGTGCTGAGAAGTTTAATACCAAACATCCCAGTCTTCAGTGTAGTGTGATTATGGTGCTGTGGAGTTCGTAATGACAACCTCCCAGCACCATATACTCTTAATGGCAGCACTGCACTTACAGGGCCCAGGAATGGACCTGGGCACTGTAGGGGTACAGGGCTCCTGCACCTGCACCCTCCCCACTGGCATAGGGAACCCAGCTAGAGGGGTGACTGATGTATTCCAGGGCAGTGGTTTGTGGGCATGGTACACAGGGATGTGTGCCATGTCGACTCTTGGTTTTGCAGGGCCTCTAAGGGTGGCACAGTAAGTGCTGCAGCCCTTAGGGGCCATCTCTGGTCACAGTGCCCTGGGTACCTATGGTACCATTTACCAGGGGCTGACATGTGGCCAGAGATGCCAATTGGGTTTAGGCTTCAATGTAGTTTTAGGGAAGGAACACAGGCCCTGGGTATCTGATTGTCAGGAGCCCAGGGCACACTCAGTCAAAGTACATCAGCAATTCAGCAAAAAGTGGGGGCATGCAAGAAAGAGGGCACTTTCTCACACTATATATAACATGTTTCTTCTCATTCTATGATTAGCTTAGTAACATTCCATTTGAAACGTTATGGCCCCTCACTGATCTCTGTCCATACCTGTAGTAAAATGGGATTCTGTTGTATTACTCCCTCACTGTTTGCCTGGTATCTAATGCAACTTTGACTGAGTGTGTACTGGGTCTCTGCTAACCAGGCCCCAGTACCTGTGTTCTTTCCCCTAAACCGTACCGTTGCTTCCACAATTGGCACAACTCTGGCTAACATACAAGTCCCTTGTACCAAAGGCATTGTGAGCAAAGAGGGTCTCCAAGGGCTGCAGCATGTATTATGCCACCCTAAGAGACCTCTCACCTAACACATACACACTGTCCTTGCAGACTGTGCTTAGGTGCAGCTAAAACTGAAGAGTTGACATGATACACATCTCTGTGGGCCATGTCTACAAACCACTGCCTGAGTGTGTACCTCAAATGCTTAACACAGCCCTCTGATGAGCCTGACTGCTCAACTGCACCACCACAAAAGAGTAAGGTATTCTCTACTTTAACCACTGTAAAACCTCTGGGGATCCACTGGACTCTGTGCACACTATACCTTACTTTGGTATAGTATATACAGAGCCAGCTTCCTACAAAACCCCAGGTTGGCCCACTGACAAACAGAACAGTCTCACCGCTGCTGTGGCTGGGTCTGTAGCGTTTGTTGTCCTAATGCTCTGTGGATTTAATTGCGGTCATCATCTTGGAGATGCACTGCACTCACTGTGATGTATGCTCCTGGTGATGAAAGGCATTGTATCCCCAGACTGTCGTCTCTATCAGGCTCCGCTATCATTTTTTGTTAGATGGGGGGGTGTGCAGCTCAAAGAGTTCAAGAAGCAAATATAAGTAGAAAAGTGAATTCTTTATTCCAATTTTGCAAAGATCATCTGTTATAAAACCGTCCAGCCAACGCGTTTCATTCCCTTATCAGGAACTTCATCAGGGCTGTAAACATGACAAAACAACATAAATATTGCATTAAAATCTCACGACACAGGACTTGCAAACCCACAGACCTATATGTAAACATCAAAGGAAAAAAGAGAAAAAGGGGGACACCATATAAACATTACATTAACAATAACATTGACAACTACAAAACAGCACCATTTCTATATCGCATCATTCGTATATATTATCTATGATGCCGGTTAGCAATAAATTCAAAGGAATTTAGGAAAGCCTGATGGTGAAAATTGTGATCACTGTCCTAGCTTGTATCTACATTAGAACTGAATATTTTACAATTGCATCGTTGTAATCATGAGCATCATACATGACTATTGTATAGGTAAAACAGTGCTTCCCAAGAAAAGGCCAAAAGTAACACTAAATATATAAATAAACAAGTGTATAAATAGACCTAGTCTAAAAAGCGTCGGCAGTAGTATACAACAGATCTTACCATGAAATACGTTGTGGCAGTATTCATTATACTACACAATTTCAAGGATCCATGTTATTAAATTAGCAGAATTCTTCCGAAAGGACACAGTAACACTATATCAAAGGAAAGATAATATGGCATTGCTATGTATGACAGTATGGAAGTTCAGAAAGACATAGATACGACAGGCGATCACTATACAATCTAATGGGTCATATTGTGGAGAAGCACACTTTTTTTTTTAGCTAAAGACTGTGATAATCTGACAGGAGTGGAATCCCTGAGCTTCTTATCATCCCACCATAGTTTGAACAGTATACAAAAATTGAGACCAAAGGTTTCTAAGCTTACGTCATTACTGTATACACTGAGTGTACAAAAGATTGATAAAATATGTATAACTTCGAATGTCCCCTAATAATTGCTATTTCGCTATATTCTTGTTACAGAAAATCATGCATGCACTGTCAATAGATCTGAATTATGACAATCCCGCCCAATACATTTAGATAAAAAAAAATATATATTTGATTCCTCATTTTATAAGCCAGAAGGTGGGACTATCCCACACCCAAGAACCAGTCCACGTATCTAAGATTATCAGAAAATATATATGTTTTTTTACTCTATCTAAAAAAAAGATGTATATTGAAGATCGTACCTTTTATGTTCTCTATACGTCCAATAATTCAAAGAATTAAGTGTGTCGGAGCAAGTTGTGGCAAATGATGGAGGTCATGGGCTTCGAGGAACCCTTGGTCACCTTGCTCCGTAGACTCCATGAATCAACTACTGTAGCCATAAGGTTTGGGCCAGGGGGAGAGAAAACTAAGTCTATCCTCTCAACTGAGGGCGTCCGACAAGGATGCATATTAGCTCCTTTTCTGTTTCTTGTGTACACCAATGGCCTGGAAAAATATCTGTTGGATAATTGTTATGACTTTCCAAAGGTCAACGGCAGGAGCATTCCAATGCTTTCTTACGCCGACGATACGGTACTTATGACACTCACAGGAAACAGTATGCAGCACTGTCTTGATGCCTTCCACAAATTCATGTTGGACCTAGACCTTAAGGTTAACTTTGCCAAATCCTTCGCCATGGTCTGTGGCCCAAAGGGCACTAAGACTAGAAAGTTTGTAGTTAACAACTCTACCATTGAAAAGGTTGAAAACTTTAATTATCTGGGTAACCTTTTTAACTACAAACTAAGTTGGGCCCCGTTAATGCAGACCCGAGTTCAAAGTGCTAGTCGCTCTATAGAGAGTCTGTTCCGTTTCTGTGGCAAACTAGGACAAAAACCTGTCACACATTTAAAAACTTTGTATAAAGCTAAATGTTTGTCGGTTGCTACTTATGGGGCAGGAGTTTGGGGGATTGAAAGCCCTGACTCACTACAGATTATGGAGAATAAATTTTTAAAGCGTGTATTGGCTACTCCATCAGGCTCCTCAAACAGATTTGTCCACAACGAATTAGGTCTAAGTTACGTGAGTGACACCATTCGCCTTTCCCCTTTATTGTTATGGGGCAAAATATGGCAATCGGAGGACTTACAGCTTACTAGAGATATCCTCCGGGATTGTTTAAAGTTGGCAAACATGAAACAGATCCCCTGGCTATCTTATGTAAATGAAATGTTTCATAAATTAGGCCTGGGTGACATATTTGACAACCCCGAAAATATACAGGGAAACATCAAAGCTGTAATTAAAACAACTTATTGGAAATCACCGTTTGTGAATTCCCTGGTTAGCCCTTATGCCCCTAAGGCTACTTTGCTGCACCAGTTTTATTTATCTTTTACAAACCATGTGCAATGGCGATTCTACTTGACAAGGTTTAGGTTACACACCCTGCATTTTCTCTTTGCGTTTCCTAAACAGGGGGGTTGGTGTGAGAGACTGCCACCCTGTCCTTGTAATGACAAAGATAGCCAAAGCACGATGCACATTGTTCTTTTCTGTTCCCTATATAAGGACCCGAGAATCAGGTTTATTAAGCCGATCCTTAAGGAAAAGCAACCATGCCATTATGAAGAGGGCTATGATCATTTACTATCCCTATCTTCACCTGGTGTTTGCTATGCAATGCTAAATTTTATACGGATGTCACTTTTGATCAGGAAACGTTACGGCTAAATCGGGCACCATGAAGTTGACCCTTGATTATCTATATTGTATATCATTGCATCGTGATTTTCTGATTCTCTATTTGTTTTGACCGGCACTTTAATGTATGCCCTGGCATGAAGAACCAATGAAATCATTTAATTTGATTGGAAGTAACCGCTATGGGGTTTTATTTGTGATTATTTTAGCTAATGAATTTTAACAGTTTAGTGTTATAATTGTAAGAATGCCTTTTTAAAAAATGATTTTGAAATAATGTTTGTAAATGAAATTGTTTGACTTTTATGATTCCTTTGTTCTGAATCGAATAAAGTTTTTTGAGACTGAGACTGAGACAATCCCGCCCAATACATTTAGATAAAAAAAAATATATATTTGATTCCTCATTTTATAAGCCAGAAGGTGGGACTATCCCACACCCAAGAACCAGTCCACGTATCTAAGATTATCAGAAAATATATATGTTTTTTTACTCTATCTAAAAAAAAGATGTATATTGAAGATCGTACCTTTTATGTTCTCTATACGTCCAATAATTCAAAGAATTAAGTGTATTACACTTAAACCTCCATATCCTGTTAATAAATATAGTATCCCATGTTAGAAAACAAGGTTTTCAGCAAAAATAATTGTGCCTTAGACATCACCAATGATTATAAAGGACACCATCCATTTCAAACAGCAAATGCCCTGGCCTCACTCGGATTTGTACATATGAGGCAACAGTTAACATGACCCCGTTCTGATTCCATGCAAGTAACTTATAGCATCGCTAGCAAGGAACTACATATCCCAGCAGTCACCAGAACACCGTTCATAAAAGGATATCCTCAATAGTAACCATTCAACTTCCTTTACGAAAAGCGTAATGTATCGGCTAAAGGGAGTGGGTGCAGATAGATGTCTCTCACCACACAAAATAACATTCATTCAAAATAAGCAAAAAACGCAGGGAGGAGCGCAAGTGCCCTAGCCCCACTCTGATTGATACATTTGACACAGCAGACAACGTAACCCCGTTTTGATTCCAAGCATGTTGCTTGCAGCATTACCGACAAGAAGCTACACATCCCAGCAGTTACCAGAAAGTAGTTCATTAAGCGATGTCCTCAATAGTAACCATTTGAATTTCTTTAACGTAAGTGATGTGTGTCAGCTCGGTAGTTAATTAGGCGGTGTCCTCAATAGTAACCATTTCAATTTTTTCTAAACGGAAGTGCTGTGTGTCAGCTCAGGGGAGTGAATGCAGATAGGTGTCTCTTTCCACAGAAGATCACATATTTTCGAAGTAAACAAAGACGCAGGAAGGAGCGGAAGGGTATTTTTAAAAAACGCTCCATCCTTACTCCAGCTCAGAGTACATATTGCCGCCAAGGTGCCCGAGTCGGTACTACTGGTGTTAAATTCTGATACCATCTGCCCCTGTTTCCCGATCTAAAACGCCTTACCTCGGTCGTATTTCCAACGATCCGTTACTGTTTCTATCCATGCGGGAGTGTGTTCTGCCATTACTACAAATACACGGAGCCCCCCCCCCCCTCCCCCCCCTCCCCCCTCAATAGATTCGGGCAGCCAATTATTGCTGCTCCGCTATCACTTGTAGAACCCAAATTCACCTTCGATGACTTGTAGAATGCGACGGGAGGTCCGACCAGACCCACTATCTAAGTGGAGCAGCAGATTCACACTTCTGCCATTTTGGCTTAGGCAACAACCCACAGAGCCTGTATTAATCTGAGATCACTTTGCCCCATAAGCTCCATTGGCATAGTAACATTCTGCTGGAGTCTTATTTTCATAGAGATCCTGCACATGTTAAGGGTACACACCAGATAACCGAGTTCTAGTTTTAGAGAAGCATGTCTCAATGTGATGCCAATATAAATTTGGTCAAGGCTCTTCAAATCTTCATCAATACTTTGCAACAATTTTGTTTTTTTGCTTTGTCTGTTTTTTAGTTTCGGATAGTCTGCAAAGTCACTACCCCTTTTATGTGAGTATTGTAGCACTCTAAATAAAACCCTGAAGCATTGTTTAATGCAACATTAGTACATTGTAATGCATTCCAAATTAGAGCAGCACAACTATTCAGTCGTGAGTTTGCTGATGTACAATGGTCTGTTTAGTCCTGCAGCACTTCTATTCTTAAGTAGTCTTAATCCACACCATACCTCCTATTCCTGCAGATGCTATGGCACAGTAGAAGCACAATGTTGCTTGTCCATGGCTCTCTTGAGGGCAGTTTCTGCTATTGTACATTCGATGAGTCCTCCCACACACTGAAGTGCTTTACAAAAATATGTAAGTTGGTTGCAATGTCAAGTATGTAAATTCCTCTTTCTGAAGGACCATCTCTAAAAAATGGTGCTTCACTCCTCAAAGTCGTCGTTATTAGGAATGAACAGCAACCATACAACGGTTTAAAAATATCTAGTTTTATACCTAGCCTATACTACAGCAATTTTGTCATGCTAATGGACTTTAAATTACAGGTGCTACTAAACCCAATGTAATGGTGCTTAATTCATTGCGCCCCCCCCCCTCAACCGAGAGGATGAAAGCTCATATCAGCTTAACTCCGCTTTTATTGTATCTTGTCATGATTTCTGCCTAATGTCTATTTACAGCTCTAGAAATGTTTTACAGACCGCTTAACACTACAGACTACTATTTTCTGTCAGAGCAATTAGCTTGGTGCTGAGGCTGTGCTGACCACATGCTTACTCCTAATTAGCGTGTAAATTGGCACCCAAAGCCTGTTTTTCATAACTATGAGATGATGTACTATATTGGGCCACCAGGCAAATTGATGTCTAAGGTTTTCTTCCCCGCTGCTGATGTTTGGCTCATTCCAAAGTGATTTTTCTATTGCATCACACACATGCCCGTTTGCCAACATAGTTTACTAAGATAGTTATTTTTTTTTTTAATTGTCTTTATTGAATTTTGAATATAAAACAATAGGAAATGCATTCAACAATGCACAATATTAGTTGGTCATGCCAATAATAGTATTCTCACACAGCATTAAATACATAGCAAGTAGTTACATACTACCAGAACATTGCAGAAGTGGATTCTATACATGCGGGAGACAGTGTGGAGTACTGGTGTACATAAACTGGGTGAGTGGGAAGCGAAAAACAGAAGGTGGGAGTTAGCAGTTAGGTGTCCGCTCTTTGCTCCAGAGCACTAAGATACATACGGAAGGGCGCGTAAGCATCTTTAAGGTGTGATGCGAGTGATTGTAGGTTGGCGTAGTCTTCTCATATGCTCTCACACCTGCTCATGTTTTCTAGAGGTGGGTGACCTAGCACTTCCCCATCTCAGATCGATCTCCCTCTTTCCTATTGCCAGTGCCGTGGAGAGAAGGCGGAGATATGCACTAGGTACATTTTGCTACATCCCAATAGTGCAGTTACAGGGTCTGGGGTCATCACAGTGTTAATTCATTTAGTATGATGGTTAAACAATATCCCTCATTTTGTAAGATGTATTTTCTAAACGAGAAACATCTATTACAACGCATGCATTACAACATAGTGTCTTTACAATGCAGTGCCTTTATAACGCAGTCAGTACCACAACTGCGACGTTACCACGAGTTCTATTACAGCGTAAGTCATTACAACACTTGCTTTAGGGAATGCAGTGTTGGACTAGTGTTGGATTTTAAGTCCAACACCTTCTCTACTGATACACCGACTGGAGTTGGAATAGTAATTTAAACTATTGAAAAGTCCAGCGCTTCCCCAAAGCAAGTCGTTGTAAAGGAACTCGTGGTAACGACACAGTTGTGGTTTTGACTGCACTGTTAAGCCACGTGTGGGTTTGGCATGCGTGGTAACAGATGCTATTTTTCTAAACATCTGCTCCCAGTAAGGAATGAGGTTATAGATGACTTTCTCATGGGGCAGACACTTTTTTGCTGTCCTAAGTCTTCGACTTAGGACATGTAACTTTGGAGGTGGGCATTTATCACACAATAATTCTGTGTAGAGCTTTAATTAATGCAATATCAACGACAGATCATTCATCGAAATAATACAGCGCATTAATCCTGTTGAATGTGTTATTTTTAGAACCAATTAATGAACATCTTTTATGTTTTGGAATGAATGTTTAGATTGTGGGAAACGGCAGTGAACAACAGCTTCAAAAGGAGCTTGAAGATGTTCTGATGGATACACCAACAGAAGACCATGAAAGCCATAAGCGATCTTTGGAACAGTCACTTGGTGATGGGGACCATGCAACCTCTGACTCCTTTGATGAAGCCTCTTCAGCATCTTCCTCCATTAACCCAGCTTTAACATTAGGTCTGCAGAAACAAGGTATGGGCCTTGTAGTGATGCCATCGCAAGAAGGTAAGCAGAGACTTTGCAATATAGCCTTTCTATGAAAAAAGCATTGTGGTTTTGTAATCTATTGGCATTATTTATTATGAAATTAAAAATTTAGGGAAATAGTCATCTACGAATTATGCCTACAACTGCTTAAAAATATCATCCAGTTGCAGACACAAGAACAATTTATGTATGGCCTGGCTAAATTTCAGAAGACCTGCATCATTGGAGGTCTGTTCCTTTCTAGCTAATGGGTAGACATTGATTCTTCTATTTATCGTCCCATATGCAGTGCCCATTCGCATGTAAACTCTTGAAAAGATTTGTCTTTGACCATTCAAAGCAGTCATCAAAATAAACAGTCTCATTTATGACTATCAGACCAGCTTCCTAATGGTTGCCACAAGGAGTACTATTAGATTGCTACTTGACTCATCAAGACCACCATTGATTCATATTAATTTGCTTCACTTATTTCTTCGTACTTCCTCAGCCTTTGATTTTGTTAATCACCCTAGTGCTACAGAGACTCAGACATACAAGTGCATTTCATTATGCTGGACTGGATTCCCTCCTTCCTATCCAACAGATAAACTGATCATATCACTTCCCTTTTCCCCTCACCAGCTTTCCTCTCTCCAAATCTGGAGTCCTTCAAGGTTTCACCATTGTCCCTCCCATTTTTGCACTATACCATAGTCCTCCAACTGCTCCCGTCCCCTCCTTTAACCTGAAGTGCTGGCATTGCACCAATGACACCCAAATGCTACAAAACCTGATGACTCTCTCAATTCCTGTGTCATAAGCCAGTGAAACCAAGCTGTTGAGTTTTCATGTAAACTACATTTCAAGTTACATACTTCAGAACCTGAGATACTAGAATGTGGGAATGGTGCATCTATTACCCATCCACTATCTTGCGAAAAGAACTTTGCACATCCCCAAACCCTTCCAGCTAGGTAAACAGTTTGAGAATGATTATGAACTCAAAAACCCACTCTTGCAGAACAATATAGTATACTAAAGATCTACCCTATTTTAAGCTGAAGTAGGAGGGAGTTTAACACCGTTTTAGCCAGGAATGTTTGTGGCGGTACAGATATGTTAGCACCCTGGGATTAATGATGTTTTCCTAAGTGACATTCAGAATTTAAGTTCACAATTGAAAATCCTCTAAGAAGGAGATAAAATGTTTTCATCGTATGATAGTGCAGCAGGACAAACTGATTGAAGACCATGAAATAAGAATCGGCGGGCTTGAAAATGATTGTTCATTACCCACTCATTGCCTACAGATTGGAGAGATGCAACACTTTTGTTGAAATATTGACAACTTGAGAACTAGATCTCAATATAACAGCTTTTGATGTGCATCCTGTAAGAAATGGAAGACTTAAACAGATTTTCACAAAACTTCAAACCTTCCCTTCAGATGGAGGATATTGACTTGGTGATTGAAAGGGCAGAATCTGTCTAGCACACAGACCTCAAAACCTACAAGTTGACCGACCTCTCACCCAAATGACAAGGTCATACTTCACTCTGATCTCTATATAGAGAGAACACAAGCCCCACCTTAAGGGGGCTACATGTCTCCTGAGTCCGCTTACAGTTTCGTTGTTCCCTAAATTGCACTTTTACTTATTAATCAGTTTTATATGATGAAATAAAGGCAGTTGCAACAATTTATATCCATAGCAGCTGTGTGTGATGATTATTCTCAATTCTTGTGGTGGGCTTGGGGGAGAACGGTTTCTAACTGGCAAATATTTTCATGTGAGACAATATTCTATATTGTCCCGCATTATTCTGTTCTGCATTAAGGAACACTGCTTGATACTTTAGTGAGATCATCTACTATCACTAACCCTGGGTGTGATGATGAGGTTGCTAATGTTGAAGATGATGTTCATGATTTTATATGGGAAGGAGAACCAATATGGTTTGAAATAGTTTGGTCTGTGGGAAAATTAAGTGGAGAAAGTATATTAGCCTTCAGGAATACTCGGACTTCACTTTTGCAGGTATGAAAATGTTTGGTTTTCTACTTTTGTAGCATCTTGATACCGGATGCATTTAATCAGTAATCCTTGAACAAATAAAGGTTTACCACATTGTTTTGTTATTATTTGAATAATCTGAAAGAGACACGTTAGTGATAGATTCCTTACCTTAGAATTACCCCCAGGCATCAGACTGTATCCGGAAAGTTTTCATCAGCAGTACCCCTGCGCGTCGGAAGGTGGTGTCGTGCGGCTCTGCGTCTGTCGTAGGCGTCGTGATCGCCGGGATGACGTCGCGGCAGCTACTTAGACGCCGCCCTCGCTCGCTATTGTCAGTTCTTTCTTTTTCCGCGCCAGCAAGCGCTGATTCGGAGAGAGCATTACCCCCAGTCAATTTTTGACTGAGTTTTTGGGACTTTTGTCTCTGTCTTTTTTGAGTCTTTCGACTCCTGGTGCTGTAGGGATGCCCGGTTTTAAACCTTGCAAAGTTTGTCCCCGCATGATGTCGGTGACGGACCCGCGCCGCGAGTGTCTCTACTGCCTGGGGCGCGACCATGACCCCACGTCATGCCCCGAATGCTGGGCCATGCCTCCGAAAACTTTGCGGGAGCGGTCCCGATAGTTGCTTGAGGCCCGGCAGTCTGCTCCGTGCCGTTCAAGGTCCTGGTCCCGTGGGAGGTCGAGGGACCGGTCGCGGAGCCGCCATCACCGTTCGACAAAGTCTTCGCACACGGGGTCAGGTAAGACTAAGAACGAGAAGTCGAAGAAGCGCAGTCGCTCTTCGCCTAGCCTGTCGTGTGACGTGGCTGAGGGTGTTGCTGCCCCCGCGGCTCTGGCGGAGCCTACGCAGCTGCCGAAGGCCTACCCACCTTTCCCGGTGGGTCGGCAGGACGGGTATATGAAAGTAAGCCCAGCTGCAGGACTTCCTGTCAGCCTCTTTGGCCCGTTGGGCCCCGTTGGTTCGACTGGGGGTCCTCGCCCTTCTTCGTCGTCGGCTCCGGCCCTGATGTCATCGACTGCTCCAGATCACCGTCGACGTCTGTTGACCTGGTACGACCTCAGTTGATGTCTACGGCACAGCCGCTGGCCGGCCTTCTGGCCGATGTCGTCCCCGGCTTCCACCCCGACATGGAGACGGTGCCGGACCGGTGTCGATCGACGCCCATTCCAATGCCGATGGGGGAATTTCTATCCCTTTCTCCATCGTCCTGCTTTTCTGCCTGCCCAGCAGGTTACGGAGGACGCAGGTGGACTGGATTTTTCTCCAGAACCTGGCGCACTGTCTCCTTCTACTGTGGCTACGGAGGAGGGTGGTACTTATTCAGTGGTGAGCTCCCTACAGTGGCCGTCAGGACTAACCTCCTGACAGAAGTGCTTCGGCCGCCGGCTTCCTCTGCGGAGCGGATGCTGGCCTTCAATGACACACTTTCAGACGTTCTTTTAGGCACCTGGTCCAGGCCCATTACAGTGGTTCCTGTGGATAGGAACGTGGCCCGACACCATCTCCCGGCCCCGGGCGACCCCATTTTCCTCTCCCCACACCCTACCCAAGAGCTTAGTTGTCCAAGCATCTGCATCCCCGAGCGCATTACCTTCCGTACCTCCGGACAGGGAATCCAAGAAACTTGAGCAGTTTGGGAAGAAGATTTTCTCTCCACCAGTTCAGGGTTGCGGTCTGTGAACACCGCATGCCTCTTGGGCCGTTATTCCCACTCTGTTTGGGATACGGTGGCGCAGGTGCTGCCTCAGTGTCTGGAGGAGGCCTGGACGGTGTCCTCCCAAGCTATTGCTGAGGGAGAGATGCAGCCAAGTTCACGATTCATTGTGGTCTAGACAACGCCGACTCTCTGGGCAGAGCGATTTCCACGACCGTGGCGTTACGCCGTCACGCCTTGCTGAGGACAACTGGCTTTTCCGGGGATTTGCAGAACACTCTGATGTACCTGCTGTTTGATGGCACTCGCCTTTTTGGGGACAAGGCAGATAGTGCGTTGAAGCGCTTTAAGGACTCTTGGGCTACGGCCAAGACCCTGGGCCTTTCAGCCACGCGCACTCCTTCGGCTTCTGCTTTTTGCTCCTTTCATGGCCAAGAAAGAGGTGCCCAAACACGTTCATTTAAGAGCCACAGGTCTGTGCAGCAACAGTCTCAGCGCAGCAGTGGAGGTGGGACCTGCGAGGTGGGTCACGGGGCCAGCGGGTGGGTCAGTCCACCACCACCACCTCTGTCACCACTGCCTCCAAACCTTCCTAGTCCAGTGTTTCAGGCCCATCAAATGCCGATGGGCGGCAGGATTCGCCATCACCTCCCCCACTGGCGTACCATCCCTTCGGACAAGTGGGTTTTACAGATAGTCCGAAGGGGCTACTCCCTCCCCTTCGAGTCTACCCCACCAGCCATGCTACCTCAATTCCACCGCATGTCGGGAGATCACTTGGCACTTCTCCAGCAGGAAGTTGTGACCCTCTTGGCCAAGGGGGCCATCGAGCGCGATCCAGCGCGATCCGACGCCAGAAGTGGATCGTGGTTGTTATTCCCACTACTTCCTGGTTCCAAAGAAGGACAAGGGCTTACGTCCGATCTTAGACCTTCAGAACGTCAGTCGCTCCCTCCGGAAGGAGAAGTTCAAGATGCTCACACTTGCTCAAGTCTTGTCTGCCCTAAACCCGCAAGACTGTATGGTGGCGTTGGACTTGCAGGACTCTTACTTTCCTATCCTCATCCTGCACAGCCGCGTTACCTGCTGTTCTCGGTAGGCAACAAGCACTTTCAGTTCACTGTGCTCCCTTTTGGCCTTACCAGCGCCCCTCGGGTGTTCACGAAAGTGATGGCGGTGGTCGCAGCTCATCTGCACAGATCAGGGTATTCAGTCTTCCCCCATCTCGATGACTGGTTGTTGAAGGCGGGCTCGCCCCAGGCCGTCGTCTCCCACCTCCAGACTACGGCCGACTTCCTGCATTTGCTGGGGTTCTCCATCAACGTGCTGAGGTCACACCTGATTCCCTCTCAGAAGCTCCTCTTCATTGGAGCGGTTCTGGGCACGGTGCGGTTTCGGGTTTATCCCCCCCAGACAGCGACTCCGGGACATTCAGGCTATTATTCCGATCTTTCGGCCCTTGTCCTGGGTTTCGGTCAGGATGACCTTGAGGCTGCTGGGCCTCATGACCTCCTGCATCCTGCTGACCAATCATGCCAGATTGCATATGCGGGCTCTGCAGTGGGACCTGAAATTCCAGTGGACGCAGCATCAGGGGAACTTGTCAGAGTACGTCCAGATCTGGCACTGCACGACAATTGCAGTGGTGGCTCACGGACCAGCATTGGGTCATTGGCAGATCACTCTCCCTTCCCCAACCGGAGCACACAGTGGTGACGGATGCGTCCTTCCTGGGATGGGGCGGCCACATGGGAGAGGCGGAGGTCAGAGGCCACTGGTCTCCGGCGAAGTCCAGGCTCCATATCCACTTTCTGGAGCTCCGGGTGATCCTACTTGCACTGAATGCATTCCTTCCCTCTGTCAAGGGGAGAGTAGCGCAGGTGTTCACGGACATCACCACCGCCATGTGGTACTGCAACAAGCAAGGCAGGGTTGGGTCGTGGACCCTTTGTCAGGAGGCTCTGCGTCTCTGGACATGGCTGGAACATAAAGGCATTTCCTTGGTGGTTCAACACTTGGCAGGTTCTTTGGACGCCAGGGCGGACGAACTCACCCGCAGGTTCATGATGGATCACGAATGGCATCTTCACTCGGAGGTGGCGCAAGGTCTCTTTCGACAGTGGGGAGAGCCTTGGTTAGATCTATTCGCCACAGAAGACAACGCGCATTGTCAGCAGTTCTGCGCGTTGGAATTTCCAAGGCGGCACTCGCTCGGCGACGCTTTTCGTCATGAGTAGAGTTGCGGTCTATTGTATGCCTTTCCGCCTATACCACTTCTACCCAGAGTGCTGAAGAAGATCAGGCGGGAACAGGCCTCAAGTCATTCTTGTGGCCCCGGACTGGGCTCGAAGAGTTTGGTACCCCGAACCACTCAGTATGAGCGTGGATCCCCCGATCCGACTGCCTCTTCGGGAGGATTTTGTCGCAGCAGGGGAGGGTCCTCCACCTGAACCTGACCAGCCTCCACCTTCTTGCGTGGAGATTGAGCGGCGACAGTTTTTTTTCGTTTGATATCACAGACTTCAGGAGGAAAGTCATTCTGGCAGCCAGGCTTCCCTCCACTAAATCGGTATACCCCTGCAGGTGGAACAAATTTGTGGCATGGTGCACAGCAAAGGCTGTGGATCCCCTTTCTGCCACTCTTTCAAAAGTCCTTTTTTTTCCTTCTTTCTTTGGCGCGGCAGGGCTCTGCTCTGGGCACTATTAAGAGCTACCTTTTTGTAGTTTCAGCCTTTCTCAGGCTCCCTGATCAGCCCTCTCTTTTCAAGTCCCCTGTTGTAAATGGATTTCTCAAAGGCATTACTCACCTTTTTACTTTTACTCACACAGGGGGGTCTAATGGAATTTTGTAACACGTAAAGGACGGGGCTGATTTTACCTATCCTATATTGCTTCCAAATCAATATAACTCACACTAGATATAGGATAGTAAACTGTGAAAGAGAGATCTGTGTGTGTGTATATAGGTGGGCATTACCTATTAATGGACGTAAACCCTCACCCACCCTAGGGTGACATGCTTCATCATTGGTTTCCTCCAAGCACATTGGGACCACAAGGTACCCAGTGTGGGCTTCAATTTCCCCTTTGGGAAGGACCAGGAGTGTTTTACCTATCATGTGAGTGTTTCTATACCTCTATGGTGTGAATAAGGGGTAGAGTGCAAAAAAGGATAAGAAAATGTGTGGATCTAAAAACGGCCGAGCTGTACATGAGATTGATCTCCCGCTGGGTCGTCTTGTGTATAAAAGCCTGTTATTCTCTATCTAAAAAGGAACCTCTGGTGGGGCTGCGCACCCATTCCACCAGGGCGACAGCAGCTACTACTGCATTGGGACGTGGTGTCCCCGTGCAAGACATCTGTCAGGCAGCCACGTGGACCTCGCTGCAAACTTTTACTAAGCATTATTACAAATCCGGAGAGACTGCTTCTTTGGCCGTTCTGTTCTCCGTGACTTCCTGGTGTGATCTTGGTTCGCAGACCCACCACGGGGTTGGTATTGCTGGGGTATCTATTCTAAGGTAAGGAATCTATCACTAACGTGTCTCTTCCCGATGCACAAGTTACTTGCCTTCGGTAACTATATATCTGTGAGAGACATTAGTTAGTGATAGATTCCTTACTGCCCCACCCATCCTCCCCGTTCTGTGAACTGATTTCTAGGGTTAAGGTCATCCCTTTCAGGGCCCTAATTTCAATGCACGAGTGGTCAGTATCTTGATGGCTCTGCGTTCCTGGACTGGAAAGTCGTGTACAGAACTGACGTCAGTGCGCAAGGGCGGTGTCTAAGTAGCTGCCGCGACGTCATCCCGGCGATCACAACGCCTACGACGGACGCCGAGCCGCACGACCCCACCTTCCAACGCGCAGGGCTACTGCTGACACAAACTTTCCGGATCCAGTTTGACGCCTGGGGGTAATTCTAAGGTAAGGAATCTATCACTAACTAATGTCTCTCACAGATATATTGTTACCGAAGGTAAATAACTTGTGCATATAAACCAATGTTCTAGAATAAAGCATATAGCGAGAAAATGATAAAAGCTGAGAGTGGTCTTTCACTGTTGGTTTATTGGATTGATGTTGCCTGAAAACAATGTGGGGGATATGATGAGGGCTATGTTAAAATTGGCAAGAATCCCAATGCTTTGAGTAAAGCAGCCAGTTTTGCCATTAGGCCTGCAAAGTAATTTCTTTTTTTGGATGTAAACTTGGACGTGGTGGCAAAGGCAGACTGAGGATGTTTAGTTCAAGATGGTAACTAATGTAATTTAGGATGCACTTCTCAACGGTGATTTCACCCATGCTATTTCTAAAATATTGTGTTTAACTTTTTGTGGTGGAACGAGAAACTAAAAACTACGTGAAAGTTTACAATACATACAAAGATATAATTTCACTGCAGCCCAATTACGACCTGAAATCCATTATTTGTTGGATTTACTAATCTAGGCAATAAAGCCATCTTGGGTCCCTCTGCACCAGCTGTCTCCCATTGGCCCCACGTAGGCAATAGAGATCTATTTATTTTATTCATTTTTATTTATAAAACTTACATATGGTGAGCATGACCTGTGAGGGCATCGAAGCGCTTTACAAGAGTAGGAAGTAAGAGACAAGAGCAACAGTCACATATACGAGAGAGGTGCAAACGGAGAATAATTAGATGATAAACGAGACCTACATGGGAAGTCCGCAATCTAGTAGTCATGATCAACAAATGAAAATAATCACGAATCAGATCAAGAGACCAAAGGAGTGATCTTAGGGCAAAAACTTGTTAATCTGAAGTATTTTCACTTCTTTATGAAGGAGGTGTTAGTCTTAATCAGGTGATTTCCAGAGGCAGAGAGTTCCAAATTTTCGGGGTGAAACCCGAGAAGGCCCTGTTGCACGTTTTCTTGTTGTGGAAGATCTGAGGATTCAGCAGCATAGAGCTGGTACTTCATGATGATCTGCATCCGCCCGATAGTTCTAGCTTTTGAGACAAATACCTAGGCTGAGTCATGCACACAGTTTTTAGATGTATCCCTGCCTCAAGGGGAGCAAGTTGACGGATTTCAGATCCGGGGAGATGGGCTTGTTCCCTTTTAGGTCGAGCAGCGCGCATGTGCTGCTCTATGGGAGGCTTCTTGTGAGCACTCTAAACTTATCCGTGTGGGTCTGACTCCTCCCACACATAGGATTGGCTTTTGCCTGTGTCTTTTACTAATGAAAGCACGCAAATGGCTAAAGAAGGGTGCATGTCCCACCTTCTATTTTTTTTTAATGTTCACTCCCACAGCATTTTGCTCTCTGGAGCGAGCAGCAGCGTGGCAGCTGCATTCCTCATGGGTCAGGTTACACAACGCGCCGTGCTTTTGCTAGTTTTACAAGCAGGACTGACAAAACGTGGATTTAAAAGTCTGAAATGTTTTGGCTTCTCATACCCAACATGGGGAAACTTAGGATTGACCCTCTCGGCGATTATTCATTTTCCGCCCAGCTCATTTTCACTTTCTTTGTGCAGATCGATAAAGTGCTTATTGAATTCAAGTTTGAAGCGCGGCAGCCGTGTTGATGAAAGAAAGGCGCACAGCCCCCAAACTTCATCTTTCAGCATAGTGGCTGCACCTTTCTTTTATCAGCGTGGCACCCGCTTGTTGTTTTAGGAAGATAAGAGGTAAGAGTAATGGGTGTGCTGGGTCACTTTATACGAGTGGTTAATCTCAATGGAAGCTTTACGGGGAATTTTTTTATTAATTCACAATAAACTTTGTGGGAATGTGCTCACGCGCTGCTTTATGAGTTGCTTTATTTTCTGTTTTATCCCTCCCACCCCCCCCCCCCCGTTAGTATATGGAAACAATAGCCATGCTGCTGTACCCGGTCTTTATCGATCTCTCGCCAAACACACGCAGCTTCTCCTGGCTTTCTCTGTGTTGGCTAATGGCACAAATTGTGTGAGCGCTTGTTTATTTCCCCCTCACCCGTCAACATTATGACGTCTGCTTTTATCTTGACCGATATAGTCACTGCCTGAATCGGCCAGTTTAGATTTATACTGCAAGCGTGTTGGTACTGATAGTGCCAAAAATACACACATCGGTGTTGATCTCCCTCTCTTGAAAAGACACAGCAGTCTTGGTGCTTGGCGTGAAGATAGTGCAGTCCTGCCCTGCTTACGGTAACGGCGCATCAGCTGCGGGCATATGTTTTTTTTCAGTTTTTGCCTTCTCTTTAGTCATCTCATTTATTAACTCAGTCTTACCCCTCAACAAACCCCCTTAAAAAAAAATTATTGTTGCAATTGAACTGTGCCGTGTCTGATTATAAGATGTGCACTTTTATTGTTTACACGGTAGGCAAATAAATCCCTCTCCTTTGGTCTCACCATACTTGTGATCATTATGCACTTCTAACAGTGAAACAAAACCCTTGATAAAACCCTTCTCCATCTCGCTCACTTGCCATAAATAACCTTTTAAGAATGCCACACTTGTATGTTGATCTCAGTGCTGCATGTAGTAGACATTACTATGTGCATCCCTCGTACTCCACACGTGTGTCTCATAGTGTGATGGCTGTCCAGCAATGCCCGCCCCCAATCCCGGAAATGTTTTCATTTACAAAGTTGTGCTTCATCATATTCAAAAAGTTGTACATACATCACCAACATCTACACTTTTCGACAATATTCATAGCTTGATTTCTGTCCATGTTTTCTATTTTTTAATGTTAACCACACTTTTATGCCTTCCCCTTAAAAACATAATTTCTCTGTAAAAGCAGGTTGTTTGTTAGGCATGCACTGCAGTTGCTGAATTTGTGCCTGAGAAATGTAGTATTTTTGTCCACCACCCACCTCCTCTCCCCCGCCGCTCTCCGACCAATCGCCAAATATAACTTTGAGTACGTTCAGTTAATGTTTTTTATTTTGTCTTCCTTGAAAAGTACCATCCAAGGCTTAACAATAAAGAAAGAGGAGACAGAAAACATTCCCTGTGTGGGAGGAGTTGCGCTTCAGTGATTAAGTTGTTCCATGTAAACATGGAAACCAGAGTTGTAATCCCAGATTCCCACTCAAACATTGAGTGATCCTGGGCAAGTTACTTTATCCGCTTTTGCTCATTAGCCTTCTCCACATCTCCAGTTATTTGATGTACCAAAATATTTAAATTAATTTACAAACATCCTGAGTTACAATAGCATGCTAAAACCATTTCCTACGGATGGGTGGAACAGTCTACCAGTGGGTACAAAACACCGTCGTACTGTGGTTTCAAAGGTGTTTTCTGCTGTCTTGACTTGCTTTATTTGCCGAATACCACATACCTTGTTATTAGCTTTAGGGCCATGCTTTTCTAACCACTTTACCTCTTTTTAGGTGAAGCCTGTGCCGTCTGCTTTGTGAAGGACTTCTTGGGTTAATTCTAAAAGCCTCCTTGGGAATGCATTCTTCCCATTACTAACAGTTGGCTTAATGTTTTGTAATTCACAGTTTCTTGCTCTCTGTTTGCTGGCTTTATTTATTTTAGGCTGTCCAGCATATAGCGTCTTTGTCCCACCCATGGCGCATAGCCTGTTTATAATGTGCTGCATAACTAAACACTTATAAGGTCCCAAAGGCGAGACCTATTGGCTATGCCAATGCTTGTTGTTCCAGTGGTGAGTCTGGCAGCAGAGTTGAGAGAGGCCCTTAGAGGGTCCAGATTGTATCTAGGAAAGCCACAGAGTGTAGCACTTACATAATTCAGCATGGGCAAGGTGAGAGCTTGGACTGCATATTTAAAGTCATACTGGGGGTGGAAGGGTTTTAGTTTCCTTCAAATGCTCATCTGATAATTTGCTCCGTTGGTGGCAGTACTGATGTGATTCTGCATGTTTAGGGATTTGACTTGGGTAAATCTCAAAGATCTCGCAGAGTCTATAATTTGAGAAGAGCAGTTGAAGGCTGTTAGATGCTTCATCCATAGGTCGATCTTGTGATTGTGGTTAGGTGGGGTAATCGGGAGGAATTCAGTTTTGGCAGCATTGAGTTTGAGATGGTTGCAAGTAAGCCAGTTGTTGATATTATCAAAAGAAAATAAAGCATCTGACCATAGAATGATTATTCATGGTGTTAACATTAACTTAAAGTTTAATACTTGTGTTTTTTCTGTTGTATTGCAGTTGAAGATGAGTCTAGTCCATTCACCCCAATGGCTGATGAAGACAGTGTGGTTTTTAGTAAGCTTACCTACTTGGGATGTGCTTCCGTAAATGCACCTCGAAGTGAATTAGAAGCTCTAAGGATGATGTCAATACTACGAAGTCAGTGTGAAACCTCTTTAGACGTCACACTTTCGGTGCCTAATGTATCTGAAGGAACTGTGAGGTAAGTAGCTGACTTGAATCTGATATCTGTTGCTCGTAGTTGTTTAATATCAAAGTTTATGACCTGACCGTTGGTGTTACTATTTTTGTGTAGACAAAAGTTTAACTTTTCAAAGTTTACTTGTCATTCCTACATTTATTGTACTGTACAAGTTTACATTGCATGTCTGACATTTTGTTCCCCATTTTAAGATGGGCCTCCTCTGTAAATCCCCTATAGTATTTTTTTTTTCTTCGTTCTACACAACCTCTTTTGCCAAAGCAAGCATACCCTCCTGTTCTTTTTGTAAGAGCTATGCAACAATGTGTTTTTTAATGTATGAAGTACAGATTGTTTTTCTAATCAATCACAAGCACTTAGTTAATAATCCCATAGTCCATTAAATCTTAATTATTAAAATTAATTAATTTGTAGGTCTATAACATATTTTTGTATACGTGTGTAACTGTGTATATGTATGTATGTATGTATATAATCTGTAACCTAATGGTGGTCACAAGTAAGTAGTTATAATTAGAAGAAGTTTTTTTTGACTTGCCTAGATCTTTGGTACCGGTTAACGAATCTTCACTAAATGTTCCCAAAAAAAGTGTGGTGGTGATTCTTGTTGTGCATGGAAAGGTTTGGGATGATCCATTAAGAGGGAGGTCGGGAAGAAAAGGGGGCAAAGAAAAAATAAAATGGGTTTCACCCATGTTTATTTCCAAACAGATTTTAGACTTTATTACAGCCCAAACCGCTAGACGAAATTGCACGGAATTTGACAGAAATGTAGCTCTTGGTCCAGAAAAAACCCTTTTTGTTATTTGGTGTAAGTCCGTTCAGTAGTTTTCGAGATATTAACTGAAATCTAAATTTGTATATCTAGGGATGTGGATCATCCTTAAATTTGCAAATTCATGCGCCAATTACAATGCCGTAATTGGCTGGACGCAACCTGAGAGGAAAGTTGCAGCCGCCATTTTGTTCATTTTTTTTACTTTTTTTATCCTGTGAGGATCTTCGGACCCAGACCCCAATAAAAAAAAAAAATACATCCCCTTACAGATTCACACACCCACTTAAACCACACACATACCCACACATACCCACTTACAGACCCACACAGCTTTCACACACCCACTTGATGATATCACTGCGACATTAGCAGTGAAATTATTGATGAGAAAACTGTGCATGCCAGGGACGCGAGTTATAGTTACCTATATAATTACGTTTATAATTATTTTAATAATTTGATCATCCGTAAGTAGAGGTTACCCGATGCCTATGTGGGAAATTAAATGAATGAAATGAAAATTAAACTTATAAAGCGCATGGCTACCTGGAGGCCTCCCAGCGCTAGGCATGACCAGTACTCAGTAACACAGACATTAGGGGAACAGGAAAGTTTTCAGTTGTTTTCGAAAGGTATGGTGGCTTGGTTCCCTGCAGAGGAGTAGTGGAAGTGCATTCCAGAGTTTTGCAGCGTTGAGGGAGCAGCGTCGGCCACCGCTTCAGACCTCTTCATCATTGGGGTTTCAATTAAGTGAAGTTCATCCGAGCGAAGTTTCCTCCTCGCTTTGTAGGGGTGGATCATGGCCGAAATTAAAGGTGAGCCTTTCACTTGCAAGGAATTATGGACGATGCAGAGGGCTTTAAAGCTAATTCTTTCCCTCACTGGCAGCCAGGGGAGGGAGGAGAGAGCCGGTTTCGCTGAGAGGTGCTTGGACATACCCAACAGTAGTCTCGCCGCGCAGTTTTGGAAGGTTTGTAGTTTATTGATTACTGCAATCGGGGCCCCTAGATAAAGTGCATTTCCGTAGTCTATCCTTGAATTTCAGACATTGGACTAGGATTTTTTTGGCTTGAGTGGGGGGAGAAGGGAAACACCTTTCTGGCCGTTCTAAGCAGGCCGAAGCATGTCGCAACCATCTTCCTGGCTTACGCCTTGAATGTCAGGTTCTGGTCGAGCCAGATACCTAGACTCTTTATTTCGGGCTTGGGGACTGGGCCCATGCATGCTGGCCACATGGTCCCAAGAGTCGCATATAGGGGGTTGCCCATGATCATAATCTCCGTCTTCCCCATTGAGCTTCAGGTGGGACGCCCCCATCAACTTAGTGACTTCGGACAGGCAGGTATTCAGGACCTCCGGATGTTGTCACTTGGTTCAGAGCTACAACCAGTTGGATGTCATCTGCATAGGTAACCATGTGGATCCCAAAGGGGGCCATATAAACATTAAAAAGGGTTGGGCTTAACGATGAGCCCTGAGGAACGCCACACAACAAAGGCATGGGTTTGGAGCTCACACTTCCTTCAAAGATCTGGAGGGAGCGTCCTTCCAGAAAGGAATGCAGCCATTTTAGTGCGGTTGAAACTACTCCTATGTTCCTGAGACGGTGAATCAGAACGAGATGATTCACCATATCGAAGTCTGCACTCAGGTCAAGGAGTATGATGGCTGCTGACCTTCCTGCTTTCCTCCACCACCACCACCAGCAGGGCAGTTTCCGTGCTTTGGCGGGGGTGGAATCCTGTCTGGGAGGGGTGAAGCAAGCTAGAGAACTCCAGAAAGTTCGACAGAGTGTGGTTCATATATTTTTCGGCAATTTTAGCAATTCCCGGGAGATAGGGCGGTAGTTCCGCAGGATCCAGATGTGGCTTCTTCAGGAGTGTTTTTACCATTGTCCCCTTCCAGTTGGGGGGGGGGGGGACTACTCCTGTAGCAAGTGAGGCATTAATTACGTCTGTGACAGCAGGGGCAACTATGGATGCTACTCTACCCAGAACGTTCATAGGTGCGCGGTCACTAGGTGAGCCACTTTTAACTGAGGAAATCCGTGTCCGGAGCGTATTCTGTGGAAGAGGGGAAATAGACTCCAGCAGATGTCTCGGAAGGGGGCGGCACGTGTACATGGTGCTCGTTTGCAGGGGCGTGTTCGTCAGCAATTGGGGGCAGCAATTTCAGAATATTTTGAATTTTTGAGGCGTAGAACTCTGCCTGTTTATTGCAGCATTGGCCTGAAGGATCAGGGATAGTGTGAGGGACAGGGTTTTTAAGGTGCTTATTAATGATACGGAATGTCTCTTTGGGGGAGTTAGCGGCTTGCAGGATTTTTCCTCGTAGAAAGAAGCCTGCGCCTTTTTAATTTCGACCCTATACTTCCCACTGGCTTTCCTGTATTCAAGCTTTTTACTGGGTGAGAAGTCTTTCCTCCAGGCTCTCTCTTGTACTTTGCAACAATGTTTTAAGGAGCGTAATTCCGAGTAATACCAGGGGGATTTATGGGGACCATTCTTTTTCTTCATTAAGGTCTTGGGGAGGACCAGATTCAATGAGTCTTCTATCCAGCAGCAGATGTCGTTGTTGGCTGTAGCTGGACTAGGATCAGGCTTTGGTCTGGTTCTTTCCAGTTCTTGGGCCCATTTGCCCAAGGGAAGTTTGGACCAGGGCCGATTCAGGGTACGTAGGGGTTGGGCATATGGAGTGGAGGCCTGAGGGCACCAGGAAATGGGGCTAAGAAAGTGGTTGGACTAGGGAATGGGGATAGGGTCATTTCCTTTAAGGTTCTCCAGGTTGGAAAACACAGGGTCGGGCAGTGTCCATGAACATGTGTGGCAAGAAAGACTTTTTGAGATAACTGAAGACCCGCAAAGTCACTTGCTAATTCTTGTGCAGAAACGGAGCCTGGGTCGTCGAAATGTAGGTTAAAATCCCCAAGGAGGGCGAAATTCGTGGCCGTGCTGGCTAGGTTAATGGCTGTTTCTATCAAAGCTTTACAGAATGTGCCTGCCGCTCCTTGGGGCCGATAGATCAAGATGCCTGTGAGTGAGAGGAGAGAAGTGAATTTTATTGAGAAATGTACTCTCGCAGTCGGGTAGTGGGTTCCCTAGTAAGCGACAGATGAGGTGGTCTTTGTATAGGATCGCGATTCCCCCGCCCTTGCCTGTAGTTCTATCTACTCTTTGTATCAGGTACCCCTGAGGGAGTGTTTGCACAATGTCAGGCTCTGAGCTCGTGTTGACAGATATGAATTGGGAACAAGTATTCTTGAATCTATTTTATAATAATCGTTTTGATCTGCATTCATAGACTTTTACATGCCTCTAATAATACTAGTGCATTTCATAACATTCACAGTTTTAGGTTAGTTTGCCTGTTTCATTTTTACCTTTCTCCACTATGATCCCAACCTAAAGACTAGAAAAGGCTGGAAGAAAATAAATGCATGATGTATAACAATATGCGTATCGAATTCTAAAGGGTTTGTTCATTTTTTTTTCTTCAGACTTTTAGATCCGCAAACGCACACAGAAATTGCAAGATATCCAATCTACAAGATTCTTTTCTGTGTTAGAGGTCATGATGGGACACCAGAGAGCGACTGTTTTGCTTTTACTGAAAGCCATTACAATGCTGAACTTTTCAGAATTCATGTCTTCCGATGTGAGATCCAAGAAGCAGTAAGTGAAAGATGCTAATGAAGTAACTAACCAGAATTGTTTAGAAAAAAGAAAAAAAAAAAAGTAAAACTTTTGTTTCTTCACTGAAGTAATTTCTAAATCTATTAGAAAGAGAATGGCTAAATGGTTCTGTTGCAGTCTTTGTGGGCGTAGGGGTCCTCTGCCCGAACACCTCATCCCCTTTGCCCCTGGTGTCCAACTTCAAAAACCATGCGTAGTTGGCAGGTTTCCTTGGGTGACCACTAATCATTGGCTCAAACACCCCAGTTATCCACATCACAAGAATGATAGTAAATAAAAGCAAACGTTTTGACATTTCCATGCTCCTTTCTAGACCTTTTCCTGGACCGGTGCCAGATCTTTCTCTAAAACAGCACAATTGTTCCACCAATTTGCAATACCTTTAGCAACCCTGTAAGTCCCTAGTACTACACCACCGCCACCACCTTGCCAGCACAGATGTATTTCCAACCCCTTAGGAGGTGAGAGCCCCCCCTCCCAGAGGTTAGGAGCCGTGCCTGCTCTGCTAGGTGTTTTACACCTCCTCCAGACTGTAAGTCTAGCAGTCAGCATACCAAGACCGGAGGCTTCAAAGCCATGCGGTCTTTGATATGCGACCAGACTTGGAGATGCCACCCCCTGCCCCGGAGGCTGATTTGACACTAAGACAGGTGGGGAATTAGTATGCGAAATAGGCGTGGAGCACAGCCAGGACAGTCGCACCCTTAAGGTGAGCTGCCTGATATCCCACACTCAAGAAAAATTCTGTTGTCTTGGTGATGGTAGAATTTTAAAAAATAGGACCGGGTTATGCCTTCTTCCAACAGGAAGTGGTCATATAGGGGGGTGTTGTGACCCCAAGGGTAGGTTGCCAATTGGCTACTGCTCTCTACTCCCCTTTGTTCTCTGTATTTAGGGGACTACCTGAATCCACACCTTCAGATTCCACTGTCTGAAAAGAGGAAGAGGACACTGAAGAGCCGACCCTGCAAGAACTGAAGACTGCGTTGGAATTTTGGCACCAAACCCTGCCTGCCACTCAGACTCGACAATTCCAAAGACTTGACTCATCCTGCTGCTGTGCATCCTCCCCAAGTCCCGGAGGGCTGTCAGCACTATGCCCAGCAGACAGCATCTCCCTTGGAATAGAAGAGCTACTCGCCTGCGGGCACCGACCACAAATGTCAGTTTAAAGGAGCTGCTGTCCACCGAGCAGTAATCGCCCAGAAGAAGGTCCGCGCAGTTGAGGTCAGATCATCTTCTTGCAAAGCCTGAGATGCCAGGATCCCAAAGAGCTCTGCTGCACCAATACCTGGGGTACTGGACCCTTTGTTGTGTGCAGATTTAGATTTTTTATATAGGTTTCCCGATTTATGCCCTTATATAGGTACAATTCACATTGTCCTTATTTGAACATAGAAATCCGGCCCTTATTTAGACATTGTCCGTACAAACCAAATACAGGCATGGCCACCTACATCCGTTCAACCACGTCACAACAAATTCTTGGAAAACCAGACACTTAAGCCTTTCGGAATTTCCCTCAGCTTGAATATTGATTTCTCCAAGAACTCAAAGTATGCATGAACATCTATTCCTTAGGGGTTCATTCACGACGTTCCTCTGCCCGACTTTTACGTCAATACTGGCATTCCTAGACACCTTCAAGGTATAAATATACCAGCACTTGCCCTGGCAAATTGTGGTTCCCGGAGGATTCGATCCAACCCAGGCTACGCGGTTTGCCACGGCAAGTTCGGAAGGAGATTGAGTTCCAGCCTGATGCACTGACCTGACGCTGCCATCCTCATCGCAGAGAATCCAGCTCCAATGCTCTCTGACTGCCCTTGTGGGGGGGTTAGACTATCGAGTCCAGACAAGAGATTATAACGTCTCTCATTCATGGAGCTGACTAGAACTTACAGAAACTTTTGGCAACTCATGGCTAAACTAAAATATAGCTAGTTATACTTTAGAAATAGCACCTACTTCAAACCTCGTACTGCACTTAGGTTAGGTACAATGGGGTAGAACAATTTAGAAGCATCAGATGAGTATCATATTTTAGCAGTTATTTATGTATGTATTTTGATTAATATGTCATAGCTACAAACCATGCTATTGCAGTATTATCTTCTTACTGCTAACCTCGTACATATTGTACTTCGCAGTCTGTCTTGCGATTGTAGCAATTCATATCTCTTGCATGAGAAATAGACTGCTCAATAAACCCTTTTATTGTAACACCCGTCTCCCTATTTCTGTGCAACTGTGTAGAAATGCAGCATGCACGATTGACTGAGTGAAACTGTTATCTATTGTTTCCACGATTCTGAGACTGTTACGATTCTAAAGGGAAACAAAGTTGTCATGTTTATGCGGTTGCCAGAGACTAATCCCTCCTTGTATATTCGAGAAGTTTCTAGTGACCTCTGAGTTAGCTGGCACACACACGAGTAATTAAGTTTAATTTACTCGATAGAGACATACTGACCGTAGTCCTATGTCAAATCTATAGTGTGTTATTCCAATGAGCAGAGCCTATCGGGGATATAGGAACTACACTACATGGCGCCCAACGGTTTGGTAAGGCGCTAATTTAACGCTAGATACTGAAGTAACTGAGTCGTGCTTTTCTCAGAGACCCTCAACTCATAATATTCCATAAGACGTCTGGAGTGGGTAGGGATAATATCCGCCGTACCTGAGTAGGACGAAAGTCTTGTGTATTAGATGTTTGGTTTTGTTCAACGTTGTAAGGATACAGTGTTCCAAAATATTGTGCACCGTATATTTGTTCCTTTTGAAACTTGCTCTGCATTTTTCATTTCAACATGTCCGAAAACGGCACAAACACCGATGCTGGTGAGGCTGTAGCCGACCAAGTGGCAGCAGCTTTTAATCGTACAGGTTTTCAAGAAACCCACGAGGATGCTATAAACATTCATCCAAATTTAAGGAGAGCCATCACTCTAAAACTAATGAAACATGGTCTAACACCAAGAGGTGGTAGAGCAGTTTTCGTGATAAAGGCACATGAATCTCACCAGACAGGTATTCTACTCCTGGATAGTATTCCCAGAATCAAATCCAGTAACACACTTGTTTCACTTCTACAAAGAAGATGAACCACCTGAGGAATATATTCCTTTCGAGGATATTGAAATTTCACTCCCATTCCAGGAGCATGAGCTCTGGTTTAAAGGCGCCCTAAAACATTACAATCAGATTACTAGGCTTGGTCCACTAGGTAGACCAGGAGCAACATGGCCGATTTTAGCCGGCTACACACATCATCCTGACATTGAAGAAATGTCAGATGTGGATCTACTCGCTCAACTAAAGGAGCTAATCAAAATTTATAGACAATTGGTTCAATATGTCATACGGACTTTCACAGTCCAACCACCATTAACAATTCAAAATCCAGCCCCTCATCAGGGGAATACACCAAGAATGAATCCACAGACTTTACACGCAGTTATGGGTAAAATGCCCACAAAACGTGAACTAATTCCATTCTGGATAGCTCAAAAAAATTACTCAAATCGAAGCAGTATTTCCTAATACTAGCCCTTATGAGAAACACAGAATTCTAACAATCTGTTTACCAATGGGGATCACATGACATCTGGAAGACTGCACCTCTTGGGGCACAGTCTTTGCTGCTATCTACACAAACACACATGGTCTGTAATACCAGATGTCCTGAAACAGATTCAAAACGAATACGGGGCAGAGCCTGCTCTGAATTTGGGTATGAAGTTACTTAAAAATTTCGACCAGGTCTCAACAATAATATTATCTAATATTAAAGGAGAAGCAGCATCAGTGGCGATCCGCCAGAAATTAAGGGAATTTGATGTAACGGAACAACCACAAGAACTAGCCAGAATAATTGAAAAATCCTATGAAGAATTGGGCAGAGACAGTTTGGGAGGGAAACCAGTTAAACCACAACTGTCAAAGTCCTGATACGGTCTTTACTAAAAACACTCCTACCTCTTCTAAAAAGAAGTGGGAAAATAGTTAACCGAATTCCAAAGAGAAGCGTTATCATTCCCGAGGCAGTTCTCCCCCACAGAAGGAGCCCTCTGAAAGGAGGTACAACCTCGGGAATAGGGATAATTTGAGAAAACCTGACCGATATCAAGATAATGATACACGTTCCTCTCGTACCTTTCAGATATCGTCACAGACATCCGAACGAAGAGGACGGTCCGAAAACAAGGAAGAACGCGTGAAGTCCAAAGACTATCAACACGTTCAGAAAAATAAAGCAAAACCTCAATTCTCCAAGAAAAAGGTAGCAGGCCTGAAGATCAGACATGCTGAGAATACTGAGAACCCAACTCTGGAATGTAGAGTGGAATGGAGAGTGGGCCCAGACCATGCTGGACAGTGCAGCAGAAGTTACAATAGCTCACCAGAACCTGAAGGGACTTCTGGAGACAGTGGACTTGAATGAAGACATACAAGTTGAGACTGTAGAAACCGGGTTAGTTCTCCCCATAGGTTATATGAAATAACACTCCGGATGGAGGGAGACCTACCAAGAAAAAGTGAAGGGACTCTTTTGGGAGCCTCTTTCAAAGGTTTATTATATACTTTTAGCAGGACAGGACTGGCCACCAGAGTTTGTCAGGGAGTGCCCACATGGCGAGGCCAGAATTATACCTGCCTTCTCCAACCATATTCCAGTTGATTTAAAATATACATTAGCCAGGAAATGGGCAGTAGCCCAAGCCCCAGCACTGTATAAAAATCATGTAGGATGGGATGAGGACTCGCCTCACCATAAAATCCAGTTAAAAAATCAACCGACTGCACAAATGCAGTACCCTGTTAAGCAAGAAGCTAAAAAACAGGTCCGGGAGATCTTAGATCAACTTGAATATCAGGGGGTGATTGAACAATCCTTTGTTTCCTGTCTCCAAACCAGACAATACGTATCGTCTAGTTTTGGATTACAGACACATACATTCCTGTTGCAAAATGCACGTAGTACAGCATTAATGAATAACATTGTGCGTAAAAAATATAAAACCACATTAGATAATTCAAAAGGTTTCTTTTGTCAAAATATTGCACCAGAAAGCAGATATTTGACAGCTTTCTCAATAATGGGGACTCAGCGTCAATTTTGTCGACTGCCCCAGGGATTCAAAAACAGCCCGGGGTTATTCTCTGCAAGAGTAACAGAGTTACTACAAACTTATGATGACGAGGCATTGTCCTATGTCGATGATATCTATCTGACAGACGATGACCTGGATAGGCACTTGAACAGGGTGAGCACCATAATATTGGGCTTCGCCTCAGAGGGTTACAAATTCAACTTTTAAAAAGTCAAGAATTGCCCACCTCAACTTTCTTTTCCTAGGATATGAACTATCAAGTGAAGGCAAAAGCGTGGCTGCGTTGCTCCAACCTATTCTAGGTTTCCTGAATTTTGAAAGAACTTACATTTTAAACTACGCAGAAAGGGTTAAACCTCTCTACGAATTAATCAAACCTGATTTTTAAAATCACACATTGGACGCAAACACACACATTTTGCGTTCACTACAGACAGACCTGTTAGCAGCAAAATACTTGCAAACACGCGTAAACATCCGCAACTTAGTGATCCGAATAATTCCAGGTCGATGCGGGTTCACCTAGTTAAAAATTACCCATTGCATACAAATCCCACTTGTATACACAAGCAGCAATGAAATTCACTTCTACAGAAAAAATTCTGACCGCAGTTCAAACTGCTCTAGCAAAAGAAAGAGCCCTAGCACAGGGGAAACGCATTATGGTCGTAACTCCTGTACCAGCCTTAGAGGCAGTCACAAAGGCTAGCATTTCAAATGCAAAAACTTTACAACCAAGATGGATACAATGGGTTAATTCTCTTGCTGCAACTGATGTTGAATACGTTTTTGATCCATATTTAAAAACACAAGCATTCCTGCAATATGAACACGAATGTCCTCTGCCTACAGAAATTCTCCCTCTTGATCCGTACGAATTTATCATTTATACTGACGGATCTTCACAGCCCGCTACGGGGAGTAAACAAGCTTACAGTGCAGCGTGTGCTATCGTTAAAGATCGCATGCGAGATGGCAAATTCAGACCAATGGTCACAAAAACACAATCTCTAGGAAACTGTACAGCTCAGCGAGCTGAACTACTAGCATTTAAGATGGCACTTGAAAATACAGATCGCAAATTCCCCACACTGATAGTGTGCGATTCTTTTTACTATGTTCAATCTTACAATGAATATTTACAGAATTGGATTCAAAATGGTTTCAAAGATGCAAAAGGTGGCACAATCGAGCACAAATTGCTTTGTGAACAAGTAGTTCAGTTGCGAAACGGATTACAGAACACTCACCTGATACACACGCTGAGTCACCAACGTGATGGCGTTAATTGGCTGATGAAGCTGCGAAAGGGGCTGTGCAAATGGCTTCCGTAGCTGCAATCACTCGTTCAAAAACAAAAATAGACCGTAAAATAATGCTGGCTGTCAATGCATCCAGCAAAGGCAGCGGTGCGGCATTACTTAAAACATTTCCACTCTAATACTCATATATAATTGATGCGAACAATGTTCCGTTTGCTCGAATTCCTGGAGTGGGGGATAGAGTAATTCAAAACATGGAACATAAACTAGGGCTAATCCTAGCAGCACATAAAGGGCTCGCCTCTGCCCATGCAGGTGTTTCTGCCACAGTTGCATTATTAAAACAAAGGTACTGGTGGCCCGGCATTAGGAAACCGACTCGAAATTATGTTTTGGACTGTGAGATATGCCAGAAGATGAAAGTCTCTACTGTGAAACGTCCTGCGCAGACGCCCCTGTTAATTTCAGATAAACCATTAGCTTGTGTTTACCTGGACTACTGCGGTCCCTTACATAGGGGTGTGAATTATAAATAGATCATGAACGCAGTGGATTCGTGCTCGATGTTCCTATGGATGTGTCCTCGGCGCTCGGCTGACGCTCAATCTGTTATAAAAGATTTGCGAGTCTTTATCGGCACATACACAATAGGCACACTACATTCTGACCAGGGTCCTCCGTTTAGCTCTAGGGCTTACAAAGAAGCCATGGCCAGTCTGGGTGTAGCATTGCGGTATTCTTCTCAGTTTCATCCGGAGGGAAATTTTGTTGTGGAAAGAAAAAACCGGGACATAAAGCAGTCTATAACAGCTAGGGTATTAGGTTCGGGTGATGGGTGGGTCAAACATTTATATGGGGTCCAGCGCGCAACAAATACCTTGCCAAGAAGTTCTCTAGGGGGTGTCGCTCTATATGAGGTCCAGTTTGGGACTAGAATGTTGGTTCTGGACTTGGATAGGAAAGGCACAGTGGTGGAAAACAAACCATTTGATATCAAAGGTCGTTTGGCTGTTTTTACAGGACTTAAATGATTTAAGAACCCAACAAAGCAACGTGATCCTGAAACCAACCACCACTTAGAAAAATCCGGCCGGCCCAGCAAGGCCTGTCTGGATCCCAAAGCTTGGGGATCTAGTCAGAGAAAGGATCGCGGACAAGAAGGAATTTGGGCCTTCATACAGACAACCAGTACCTATCCTAGCGATCCACGGATCAAGAACAGTACTTTTGCCGCCCCTTGCTGGTAAAAAGGAGAAAAGATTTCTGTCCATCGACCTGATCAAACCACACTATGTGGCCGATACTGAACAGTAGGCCAAGTGGATTCCGCCAATGTAGCAGATGCACTCCTCTAGCTACAATCCAAGAGGTTCAAACTGAGAGACTCATCACCTTTTGAAGATTCGACAGTACGAAATAGAGGACTAAGCAACAATGCTATGGGCCTTGTACCTCTTTAGACCCAAATAACAGTTCGTCCAGATGCACCTATTTACAACAAAGTAACTAGTGAGCAACTGGTTCCAATGAATTCAACAAATCCTGATGCAATTCCAACCATTGGCAGAACTGCTTCTGGTTATTTCATGAACTTTGATACCTTTTCTGAGGATCCCAGCGAGCCTGAAACAAAGCCAGCTCAAAGAACTTTCAAAGAACAAGCAACAGAATTTTTTCATCTACTGGAAAAGACTTATCTGGTTTCACCATGCATTGTTTTGGGAATATTCTTCTTTCTACTTTGGTTAGCTCTGGTAATAACTCTGGGTATGCTGATTAATGGAAGACTTATTCAAATGGACACAGCAAGTAAAAGGGTGAACTAACTTCTCCAGCCACACATCATCCAATCGTGAAGCAAGAGACTTGAAGCAGTGAACATCACAGCGATTCCTGTACCTGATGGTATAGTTGGGGACAAAACCGAATATGACATTTTTGGTCCGTCTGAGCTTTTGAAGATTCCACATTTTATTTAAAATTTCATTAAGTGACTTTATTACCTCCAGTACCTTTTCTGGTGATTGGGACTTCGAGACTGTTAATAATATGATGTCTGATCTAGAGATGTCAACTGCATTTACTAATAATGAATATTTACAAGGTTCATCAGACTATGCACAACTGTATTGTTATAACCACTATGGTCATCAATTCTTGCTTAAAACTGCAACACCTAGAAATTTATTTGTGTAACCAAAGGGAACATTGTCCTACGCCACCAAAGGGTAGTGCAAACATTTGCAATGAAATTTCCATATTTTTCAGCGTTTAATATCTCAAATGCAGAGACTTTTTACTTTAAGAATGTCAATAAGACAGGAATGAAAACTATGTTAACGAATACCAAACAGATTTATTTTACAGCCTTTATTACCCAACTCTCTAGACAGGGTTACGACTTTTGGAAAGACAACATTGAGACAAACTGTCTGGGGTACTAAAGATTGGCAAGTACAGGGAATAGAAGCTTTGTTTAGAGCCTGTATCATCCCTGAGCAAATTGTTTCTGAACGACACTGTCCAACAAACATCATGCCTTGGAATAGCCAAGATGAGACATGAATACTCCATCTATACCTGCACCTACAAGTGAAAGCACTACACAGGGGGAGGCTGACGTACATAATATTTTGCATCACAACAGATCAGATCCTGAATGGAATAAATGGTTGCTCTGGCCCTTAGACATAAACAACTGTCAAGATAGATTCCTGAACAAAACACAAAGTTTTACCTTTCATAGGCCAGACCCACGTTATGTCCAAAGACGGCATCCGGGGGTAGCAACAACTTAGTGTAGGGAAACTTTGCCTTGATTGGCTACATAAAGCTACACTAGAGGATGTAAAACAACACTTAACTTTACTTCAAGAAGACTCAGACCTTGGGGAATTCTTGCTAGGACCAGGAAAATCGCGTCAAACTTTTCATATATGCCAGTATCTACGCTGCTTATAATGAAGCATGGAAGGTCACTGTGAGGGGGTGCCGAGCGGGTCCCGTCCCTGGCCCGTATATCGTAATGGAGACTGCTTACCTATAGGAGTTAGGACCCAGACTCCACCTTCACGCATGACTCCCTTCAGGAGGATAAACACACCCCTCCGTATTCTGCCCATACAGGAACCACTCCCTCAGGACGTCACAGGGGAAGGAGGGATTAACCCTGGAAGTGGTTACAAGGTGGAAGAGAAAAGGAGCCAATCAACTCCAAGCAGGTGCGAAGAAGCCGGAGAGAGGAGGAAGTCAGCGAGCGAAGAGACGGTGAAGCAGGAGGACGCGGAATCGGAAGAAGACTAGGAACCAAGAGGAAAAGGAGAAGAAGGAGAAGAAGACGAGAGGTGGTGTGAAGACTGGTGGTCCCCACAGGAGGAGGCTGGAGAGCGGCCGCAACTCAGAGTTGCGGCAGAGCTGGTGAGTGATTTGGATCAGGGAAGGGGGAAGGGGGGAGAGGGGTGAGTAGGGAGAGAGGGGGGTGGGGGAGAAAAGTCCGAGAGCAACAGGGCGGGTACGATTGAGTCTTACCAAATGCACTATCCTCACATAAGATTGACCTCTACTGTTGGTTTTAGGCTTGATAAGTAGTGTAAGATAAAATATCCATTGTGCGCCTTTCCCACCCTTTTCCTTAGACACATAATTCCCCTACCCTCACGAGTGACCCTGATCTGCCATAGAACTGTATTTTACCACCAACTGGGTATGGTGATGGGAATGCCCTAGCATACGGGCCTGTTATACAAGAGAGGACTGACGGTTCCTTTTTTCTCTTACTTACTCCTATGAGCCTCCGTGGGAGAACCACGGACCGAGAAGAAGACCAGACAGACGGGGGAGGGGGAACCTACTGAAGACGACGTTTCACCTAAAAGAGAGACCAAACCCGAGGACACCGAGGAATCCCCAACCTCCTCTAGTTCCATATCTAAACCTGTGAATAAAAGCCGCCGACTGGCGCACTATATGCAGCCTCCTCGTCTGTTTATCCGGCCCGCACTCCCACAGTCATCCAAGCAGAGACTGCAGAACGGATATGAGAAATTGATCATATTCATTTAGAGAAATCTCTCTCTCTGTAGTAGACAATGGGTTAACAACTCTGTCGTCCAGGATATATTCTTTGGACAGCATTGTATCCTCTGTCATAGACATCATGGAACAAGACTTGGTCATGTTGCAACATGGTCAGTCACAGCTACGTTCTATCATGCTATTAAGCTGGACGCTTCAAAACCTGCATTCTGGCCTTGGTGTTTAATCAATACTACGTCACTGTTTGCAGAATTCAATCTCACTGATAAACAGATCAAAATGGCACAAAGGGGAGCAGACTATACGGTGCTGAGCATTGAAAAACTGGAGAAATTACCATTCACAGTGGCAGAAAAACCAGCTACTGAGTGAATCATACATGGTAAGGTTCCTCTGCCTGTTACGACTTTCCATTTTCAGTATTGCCTAAAAAATATACCAGCAGGCAAATATGAAAGGTTGGGTAAAGAATACATCAAAACATCCTGGGATTTACCTTACACACATAGATGTTGGAGTGGGGGACGTGAAGTTTCTTAGCTGTGAAAACTGTGAACACGCACTAAGCGGTTCTCTCCTTTGTCAGGGTATTAACTTACACGGGGCCTGTGACGGTTCCACTACAAACTTATCCGCCACCTGCACTGTTCACCGGCAGCAGTGATTAATCCAATCTTTGGTCAACTTTCAAATGGGAGTTACATTATGTTGAATGATCACAGCTGCTGTGGCATGCTGCCAGGTATCCCATATCTAGTAACGGTTACATCCAGGGTCGCTTGATGTATGCAAGTCTTGTTTCCACAAATAGACATAGTCAGGGAGTCGCCTTTATGGCCTTCACTGAATATCTCTTCTATACGAATTGATACTCGAAGCAGAATGAAAGCTATTCTTTTACAAAAAACGGTGCCTTTGACCTCTGCTAAAGAAACCTATGATCTCCAAGTCGCAAGGACCTCTGCGGAGATGCATACCCTTTTGTATACAAACTGCCCTGTGCATTTCTCAGAAAGTTCGGTCGTATCTTAATCATGTCTGATACGAGCGGTATTGTATATGTATTTAAGAATGTGTGTGCAGGACTGTTAGCACCTTTTCAAGCAGTCCTCGGAATTTTTCAAAACTTCGTGCACTCTGTGTTTGGCGGACTGCCGCTCCTTTTAGCACTTGTTGCAGGGATACTATTTTTGCTCCTATTGCTACGATATGGCAAGCCAAATCACCAGCGACACCCAGTTCACCATGGAAAGAACTTTATTGGAGATGAAGTGTCGTGAGCGCATCGTCCAAATTCTGGGTTTACCTCGTCTACGAGAATTAAACACCACTTGGTTTCTGTCATTCAGACCAATCTGGCAAGATTGCATCTTACCTGTTCTACGCTGCCTGCTATGCGGTGAAGAATGCATGCTGGACATTTGTCTGACACTCCCATCAGTCATGCCTATGGATATCGATACTCTGCTGGACCCGGTAACGGCCCATGCTATGTGTTGTCCCCAGCGGCTACCAATCCTGATGGTGGCATTCATTGAGATCTCACAGATCCAACACGCTACTGCTGAGGTACGAGAGGAAGCACCAATCCAATCCGGACATTAATGCTTCCAATGCTGAAGGCGATAATTCGCATCTCTGTGCTGTTGATCTTCTACACGAGGTATTCCAACTCTCACCCACAGCGGTAGACGACTTGTCTACAAGTTTAGAAAATTTTATGTTTTCTCCATCCCCACACACTGACTTTTGATTCAAGCACACAGTGTTCCGGAGAGAATCTGAATTTGACCTTCATTCTTTTTCAAACATGCTACTGACTTTGGAACCTTTTTTTCTATGATTAATTTGTTTTTCACCAAATTAGTTTTTTTGCATTTTTTGGCACAGTAATCTGCTTATAGTAGAACTATTCATAGAGAACAGAATTCTTTGATAAACACTTCCAGGGACAGTATGCCACCTTGTCATGAATAACAATTTGACTTGTGTAACCTGATATGAAATGGTTTCGGCTCCTTTTTAGGTCTCGCCTAGCTATTGCGTTTACGCAATCGCTATGCGAGGCTCTAGTAAGAGGGGCATTTCAAAGTGCTCCCAAAAGTGGATTGCATGGCGAGCACGCGCACAGTCACGTGCATCGTGCCGCCATGCAATCTGTTTGGGGAAGCGCTTCAGGCCACTGGCGCGTACACGTGTAGCCACAGCCTCGGCATCATACTTCAAAGGGTCCGCTCCCCCGCCTGAAATGCGCTCCCCCGCCACAGCATGCCGAGAGATTGTTTCCCGAGCGCGAAGGGGAGCGGAACACCAAATTGTCAATTTTCAACCGTTTTATATTGCGTTTTAACTAAAGGTGGTCTTGCTTTACCGCCATGGAACCCCCAACGTAACCTCTTTAGGTTTGGCAGCTTAATGGAACACATATTACAAACATTGTTTTTAAAAATAAACTGATTTCAAATAAGCTGCAGAAACCTAGATGCTTGTCGTAGTGCCCGGAATTCTGAGCAGTTCACGTTAATTTCTCAATTTTGTTTGTATTTTGTTACTTTAACAGAGCATTCAGGATTAAGGTCCCAAATAGATTGCTTTTTTTCTAAATATTCAGATGGTTAAACGTGGTCTTAAGCCTTACCGTTTTTGAAGCACTTCGTATCGGCAGTTTATCAAAGACTAAGAAGCCAGACTGAGGTAAACGTGCATTCATTATTGCTTCTGCTTTTTTCATCGTTTCGATACAAAATACTCCATGTCAGTGCACAAAGAAGCTTTCCTTCAAATGAGTCTATTTAGAAAAAAATCACCCCTCATTTCATTGTTAACCGCTCTTTAACCGGCAATTTAATTAAAATAAGAGAGATTCCATAGTGAAATACCAATTTGGAGGTTAATCGTGTAACCTGTGCAGATCGTTTGTAAAATTCAAACCGCATAAAAACTGCTTTTCTGCCATTGGAATTGACAAGGATTTTTTTTTTTATTCTTCGCGGCAGCACCTGATGAGCTGGCACTCTGCACACTGTCTGCTGCACAGGTTCTTTGGGTGCTACACTCCGAAGATTCATTCATCATTAGGCACACGATGCGTGATGGGCGCGATTCTTCCTGGCACAAGCCACCGATATTCTGCTGAACACCACAGTTTATACTCTTCACAACATAGTTTATAGATTCATATCTATGTTTTCTGATACGACTGAATAATGCTTCTGTGTAGTAAATCTTCGAGCACTAATTGCAAAATAAACGCGCATAACCTTTTGGCTGTTAGCTTTGATGCTTTATTATGCACCAGTTTGTTTCATTTATTGCTCACGCCTACTGAGTAAATAAACTCCCCACAGCCCCTTTACGCAGGGTTGGTGAGCTGCCTCCTCTGTTCACAAGCCCTCCCCATAATAGTGATAGGACCCTCGAGGGCTGTAAATCACCCCCCTTCTATGGGGCTCCCTGCCCCGTCCTCTCTAACTGCTAATGACTGGTTTCTTTTCGTGATGCTGTCAAAGGAGACACTGAGCAGAATCCGGGTTAGTGAAGGTGTTTACTTGTGTACTTAGGGAAGACCTGGTGTTATTGATGGGTCTGTGTGTGTTCAGTCCCCATTACTGCTGTGACTTGCGGCTGTTAGTTCACTGAGAGAATTACTTGTTTACTTATGTTCGTGATTTTATATAGCGCGGACTTGGCCCGTGGGCATCCGTACAACTTACAATGGGACCATAACGAAACAGTCATAGCACGAATAACAGTTACAACAGGATCAGTGAACATAGGTCACATTGTTGGTAACAATTACATAAGGATCACAACAAAGACCTCAGTCGTGACTAACAAAGTCTCAAACAGATTACACGTAAGTGCAGGTGCGTGAAGGGATTGGAAGAAATAGCCCAAGTGCGTATCCATGAGTGGAGCTTTGAGATCTCTTCTGAAGGTGGCACGGCATATGGCCAGGCATAGGGACAGACGTAGGAAGTTCCCAATTCTCGTGTCACTTCCAGAGAATGATTGGCTCATGAATCGTCCCCGAATAACGGTGGGAGCCGAGGCCAGTTATGCGCCACCAAAAATGAAAACTTATTGAGTTAGTTATTTATTTTAACCCTACAAAAGGATCAAACCCGTCAACCTCAGCACTAGAGATCACGCGAACACTGCATTGAGCCAAGAGCTCCTTGAAACGCTATGCCAGGCCTCCCTAGACCCACCGTGCCACACGCGTCTCTGTTTCCGACGTTCTTGCGGCTTCCCTGGGTCCAAGGAGACAAAGGAGGAGACCCCAGGGACGCCACCTTATATACAACAAGCATTGGCATAGCCAATAGGTCTCGCTTTTGGGACCTTATAAGTATTTAGTTATGCAGCACAATATGTTTGGTGCAACAACATCAACAGTTGCATGGCTAAACACTTATAAGGTACAAGGTTTAGCCATGCAACAGCTGATGTTGTTGCACCAAGGATATTGTGCTGCAAAACTAAATACTTATAAGGTCCCAAAAGCGAGACCTATTGGCTATGCCAATGCTTGTTTCTTTTGTATTTACGAGCCATTTCATAACGTGTATGTATTTTGGTTCATTCATTTAGCATTCCAATGTGATCCTATGCTTAGAATGGAACATTACCTTTAATATGTACAACACTTTATGCATAGAAATGGTTTTGTAATGTATTTTTTAGAACATATGTTTTAGATATGTTTTTAGCTTATTTTAGCAAACCCATGTGATACTCTGTTTTAAGATATGTTTAGAACGTTTAGGATTTAGTAACGTCGTTCATACGAAACTGGAGTGGGTGTTGTGTGCAGATTTAGATTCCGTATATAGGTTTCCCGATTTATGCCCTTGTATAGGTACAATTCACATTGCCCCTATTTGGACATAGAAATCCAGCCCTTATTTAGACATTGTCCATACAAACCAAATACAGGCATGGCCACCTACATCCGTCCATCCACGTCACAACGAATTCTTGGAAAACCAGACCCTTAAGCCTTAAGGAATTTCCCTCCGCTTGAATAATGATTTCTCAAAGAACTCTTTGTATGCATGAACATCTATTCCTTTGGGGTTCATTCATGACGTTCCTCTGCCCGACGTTTACGTCAATACTGGCATTCCTAGACATCTTCAAGGTATAAATATACCAGCACTTGTCCTGGCAAATTGCGGTACCTGGAGGATTCGATCCAACCAAGACTACGTGGTTTTCCACGGCAAGTTCGGAAGGAGATCTAGTTCCAGTCTGATGCACTGACCTGACGCTGCCATCCTCCTCGCAGAGAATCCAGCTCCAGTGCTCTGTGACTTCCCTTGCGGGGGATAGACTATCGAGTCCAGAAAAGAGATTCCAACGTCTCTCATTCTCAGGTATGGCGCTGACTAGAACTTAGAGAAACTTTTGGCAACTCTTGGCTAAACTAAAATATAGGTAGCTATACTTTAGAAATATCACCTACTTCAAACCTCGTACTGCGCTTAGGTTAGGTACACTGGGTAAAACAATTTAGAAGCATCAGATGAGTATCACATTTTAGCATTGTTATTTATGTTTGTATTTTGATTAATAGATGTCATAACTACAAACCATGCAATTGCAGTATTATTTTATCTTGCTGCTAACCTCGTACATATTGTACTTCGCAGTCTGTCTTACAATTGTAGCAATTCATATCTCTTGCATGAGAAATAAGACTGTTCAATAAACCCTTTTATTGAAACGCCAGTCTCCCTATTTCTGTGCAAATCTGTAGAAACGAAGCATGCACGATTGACTGAGTGAAACTGTTATCTGTTGTTTCCACGATTCTGAGACTGTTCCGACTCTAAAGGGAAACAACGTTGTCATGTTTATGCGGTTGTCAGAGACTAATCCCTTCTTGTATATTCGAGAAGTTTCTAGTGACTTAGCTGGCGCACACACAAGTAATTAAGTTTAATATACTTGATAGAGACATACTGACCTTAGTCCTATGTCAAATCTATAGTGTATGTTATTCCAATGCGCAGAGCCTATCGGGGATATAGGAACTACACTACAATGGACCCTTGCTGCGACCAACACTTGTTGAAAGTCCAGTTCTGACTCCAACAGCATCACCAACGAACAGCTGCAGAGGGGTGTCAGCACTGCAGAGGGCAGCACAGAGAGTGGCCCGGCTGTCCTATTTGTGTCCCCTTTGCTGGTCCTGTCTAACATCAATGAGCGCCTTGACGCACGGGTGTCGACCTGCCTGGGCCTGAAGAAAATGACTGCTTCCTCGTGGACGCCCTCCCTTTCTACCACGTAGCGGGCAAGGCTACCAACCCATCCAGCACCTCTTCTCCATGACTTACCGAGGCAGATACAACAGATCTACTGGTGCAACTTTGGGCGTTGTCCCTCTACCACCTCCCGACCGAAAGGGGTCCCACAGAAATGCCTTGCAAGTATATGTATGCAGTGAATTTTCTTTCTCCTATAGGAAAGCATTACAAGTAAAAACGCAGTGTTGGTTAACTGTGCTAAAAATGTGAAGTCTATTACAAAAAAAGTACTTGCCTGATAATGAAGTTCTTGGCTTCAATATATATATATATATATATATATATATATATATATATATATATATATATATATATATTTGTTGTTTCTTCCTTCCTGTATTTATTCAAATAACCTTAAACATAGTGACTGCATTTTTAGGGGTTTTTTTTGCTTTAGATTCATCTACTCACTTTTTCTCATTTACTACTTAATTAATGCCTATTCACGGGTCACATTAGCGAGTTAGGGGTTTGGGATCAATACATGCCCTAATTTTGACTTAGGATTTAATTTAACACTTTGCACTTTACATGACTAGCTTTATCTAATTTTATTTGGGTATCCCTACGCATCACACAACATAGACTAGACCTCCCATCTTGCTGTGTTTGGCTATTATCGAGCTACCTATGAATCACATGAATTCTATTCATTGGTCGTAGAAATTACTACCTGTTGCCTCCAAGTATTTGTACCTGATATAAAACACTAATATCATATTAGAGAGCATAACCTACATATGCACACTGTTAATTGACAATGTGGTAATTTTCGTTATATTTTCTCAGTGTTACCTGTCGAGCATTGTCTTAGGATGTATTTTTTCTAATATGAACCCTATGGCTCTACAGTGATGTATATCGTTTATGGCACTTTTTTGGTCCTTCCGACCTTAAAAAATGAAATAGATTGACTATTCATGAATTCTTTGATGTTCCGTATTTGTTAACACATTTATTTGGATTGTAGTTAATATTTCGTTTTACGCAAAAAGCCAATGACCACCTCTTGATTTATGAGGCATTTATGTATTTTCTCTATGTCTATGATTGTGCAGTTGGTAGTTAACCAATAGTGAGGAAAGCTTTGCCACCTCCCCTTCCTTTTTGTTATGTATATAAACGTCACCTATTTGCAACGCAATCATGTGAGCAAGGCCACACAGTTGGCCGAAACGCGTCTTCCCGTTTCATTTGCACTGAATATATGATTTAAATAAAGACGATACTGCGGCTGCAGTTTTCTACTAAGAAGAAGGTGTCTGTCTCTCTGTTCATGGTGCCGAGAAGCGCTTTGGAGTGGTACTTGGGGAGATATATAGATAATTGGGGTGAATCTCCTTTTTGAGTGTGTGCTTCGTTTATTGACTGTGTGCAACAAATGTCTAACATCCCTCTCTGATAAGCCTAAGGCCACTCGACCACCCTACCCTAGATAGCGCACCTTGGGATTGCTAGTGCAAGTCCCTGGTAACTTGTAAGGGATAATTGGGCTCTTTTCAAATCATACCTCTTTTTGGTATACTATATAAAGAGTCAGCTTCCTACACAAGTTTTATTCAAGCAAACATCCTTTAGGTGGATTATTAGTTAAGGTGTTATTTCATCATTTGCCCAGCTGACTCAGTTTTTCCTACCCATTCACATTTTGGAAATTTGACAGAACTGACGTTATGAACACAAGGGGCTATCCATATGAAGCGGATTTGTCTCTTCTGGCTGAAATGCCTATGTGTCTCCATTGACAAAGCTGCTCTAGCACCAGGTTGCCTCTGTGTGGTTATGTTGAGTTTTTGGATGAGTCTTATCCTGTTCTAATTAATCTGAGGGAAACTAGAGTATTCACCAGAAAAGCTATTTTGAATGCAAGTAATATGTGCTTTTGTGTGATTTTAAGTTGTATTGCCTAATTTGTTTAGAAAAAGGTTTGATTCTGTTGTAGATTATAATCTGATGTTATACCTTGATCATCTCTCTAGGCAAGCCACCACAGTAAAGTACAGGCCAATCTAAAACTTAATGAAAAATGTCAGTTCTTTATATTTTCCTCTGCTCCCTTATTGATTTTGTTTTTCATCTTTTTAAAGTGGTGTTCACTATTTGCCATGCAGCAACTACAGGAAATTGACTATATGGCAATATTTTGTTTCCTGTTGCAGGTCAGTCGTATACTTTACAGCTTTGCAACAGCCTTCCGACGATCTGCCAAACATACTACCGCTTTGCCACCACAGACCCCAGACAGTGATATCTTCACTTTTTCGGTGTCTCTGGAAATTAAAGAGGATGATGGAAAAGGTTATTTTAGGTAATTTGTTATTTTGATGTGATACTTGCACTGCACGCACAATTGTAGTATCTGTTTCACTGTAATATTTTTTTTAAATCTAGGATGCATCTACAAAGACTAATGTGGTGAGGCCTTTTTAAAGGTACCAATTCCTGCCAACCCAGTTAATGGTTGTCCAGTATTGAAGTCTTTGATGCTCTTTCATTCTGTGAAAATTGTGTTTTCTTAAAGTAGCATTTGTATTTTCAAAGATGTTAGCACACTATGCTTGTAGAATCCCTTACAGTGATGGCACACTGAATTCTTGCTATCTCTGAGCTTTTTTCAACTTGTGTATATCCTAAAATTAATTGTGTGAGAACAGGGTTTTGAGCTTCTTTCAGGTAGAAGGCTGCAAAGACTCTGGTAATCATTGGATTTTTACATCCTGTTGAACTATGAATGGCTTGAGCACTACCTTTTGTAGTTGTTTCACTGAATGGATTCCATCACTGTGCTAATGAAATATCTCCTGAGAATATATATTTGTAATCTATTTTGCTTTAAAGGAGTAGCAAATGTGTTGCTTTTGCATCCTGCATCACTTGAAGGTGAGGTGTGTGTTATGGCTAATTATCTAAGATGAAGATCTTCATAGTTAGAAGGTAAACTGATACCAACCTCAACCATGAGAAATAATTTACAGTTAGTTTGAGAATTGATCCAGTTGTCAATGGCTATTGGAAGCAATACTGAAAACCAGGACTGTGATTTGATATAATATGCTGTTCTACAACTTGTTATCTTGAATGCATTTATAAGCCCTAAAATACATTCAGCTATCCTCATAATCTTAAAACTATATGCAGTTGAGGCATCTTTACAAAATGTTTTCCAGTGTGTTCTCTCAGCAACCCTGATCGAGAAACAGCAAGTTCTCTTGAAGTCAAAAATGTTCCTTTTTGCGAGACCTGAAGAGACTGTTTATAGTCATTCATCGTGAGAAACTGACCCGTATTTAGTGACTTACCATTCTAGCAAATTCATCTTTTACTCTATTACCCATACAATATAGTCAGTTTGGTATTAATTACCTGTATATACAGATATTTGTAGACTTAAATCTAAATAGTACTAAAAAAATACACAATACATTTTCTTGTGATGAGCATAAATGCAGAAAAATAATCTATTTTCAGATATTTAAATGGTGGGCAGGTGTTCAATATGAAATATGATCATAGCCTAATTCCATAGCGTCCCATCTTCAATAGCAGAGAAATGTTGAGGCAAATTCTTTCACCAAACTGCTTAGCACGAGAAGATCATTATCATTATTCATTATCCATTTTCCAACTTATTAAATACTTTTCAATGAACGAACATTAACGAAATCCTCCGTCAGTGACTTAAGTTAAAGTGACCGTAAAGGTTAAATACATCAGCAACAGGAATACGGGTTGCTATTAAGGGCATGGCGCGAAATAAGACAACGGATACAGATGGCCTGCCGGCCGAATTTTATGCTATATATATGCGGACGAGCTGACCCATCGCCTGGTCCCAATGTACCGGGAGCCTGAGAACTAGGAGAGCTACCCGAAAGTGCCAGAAAGGCCCTTATTATCCCTATACCTAAACCAGGGAAGGAACCCCATGACTACACGGCCTACAGACCATTGTCAATGTTAAACATGGACTATAAAATCCTGAGCAAAATCCTTGCGACTTGCTTACTTCCACACATGCCCTATCTGGTTCACCCGGACCAGGCGGGATTCATCCCGGGGCGGAACACTGCCATAAACATCAGACGACTCCTGGCGGTAATTGACTCTGAAGGGTACAACAAGCAGGACGCGGCAGTGCTCGCAGTGGACATAGAGAAGGCATTTGACAGCCTAGAGTGGCAGTATTTATATGAAGTCCTGGTCAAGATGGGTCTGGGGGAGGGATTCCTGAAGTGGGTGCGGCTCCTGTACACGGCCCGTACAGCCTGCGTGCGCACTGGGAGAGTCAGCTCATCTAGGCAGAAGGTAGAGAGAGAGGCACGAGGCAGGGATGCCCCCTCTCCCCGCTCTTGTTCGCTTTGACCATGGAACCACTGGCGTGCAGGGCCAGGAGTGGCCAGGATTACAGAGGCCTGGAGACTGCAACGGGAAGGCATTTTATAGCATTGTATGTGTATGATCTCTTTATTTTTCTGCGTGACACGGCAGGCGAATTGCATGGGGCGCCATGGTGGCCCGCTTTGGCACCGTGTCTGGTCTTCCGGTCAACTGGCAAAAAGCCAGCTTATATCCACTGGTGCCAGATACCCCCCCGCTGCTTACTTTGGAACGCTTGCAGTGGGAGCCTAGCTGCCTACAGTACTTTGGAGTTAAAATATACTACGACACAGCAGACCTCCTGCAAGGTAATGTGAGCAAGGCAGTGAGGTCAGCAAAAGCAACGATTGACTTCTGGAGCACACTCCCGCTTTCTGTGGCTGGGAGAATAGCGGTCCTGAAAATAGTAACACTGCCACTCCTATTATATTACTTTGGGACTCTACCAGTGTGGATCCTGTGAGAAGTTGGCCTGGTATATGCTGTGTACTAGGTGTAGTGGGCACCTTGTACCAGTCCTACAACTCTTATTGATGATTAGGTTTAAGACCACCTTTATTGAAAGCTATCCTAGTGGTAGCTATGGAGAGCAGCCTTCAGGCTAAGTCTTGAAGGAGTGTAAAGCAGCTTTGTTTACCAGATTATAACCTCTTGAATAACTAAATGAAAGGAGAACCACACAAGGTGTATCTATAAAATATATGTATTTATTTCTAAACACTCTCTACTAACCTCTTTATGAAGTTAGAGAGCAAGGTACACAATAATACAGTTATTAAACGACAGTAAATAGCACAATATACACTGGGCCTCCGGGGGAGACCAAACCATATATTAAGAAATGGTATAAGAACCACAACTTGACTTGACACCGTGCCTAGAGCACGTATAATCGCTGGTTCCCAAGAAACCACCCAAGGTATTGACACAGGAGACCCACGGGGAACGTGTGCAGTGTGAGAACACAGCTTTGAGCCCCGTACATTTCAATAGGAAAGTCACGGTTGGAATTTTAAAGAATAAGGACACTTAGGAGAGGACTTTGAGCAAACCTGTAAGGATTTGGTGCTGACTTTAGAATGTGTTTTTTTTTTTTTTGTAGATTTTAATGCAACAGTAGTACATGTAATATACAGACAGAGCAACAAATACAAAGTGTATGACCAATAGGTACAGCAGTGCATAAGCAGGAAGGCAACGGTACATGTCCGCAATTATTGGTAGTTTCCCCTGAAATGTTCAGTTGCATGGGTGGGGACATTCAGTGGGGCACATTGTTCATTTCATCAAGGCCTCAGCAAAAACACACTACATATCTCTGTGTAGTCTCTATTATTACTATCTTTCCAGATGGGTCAGTGCAGTGGGTCTAGATACACAGTATATTGCCTGTTGTCGAGGTCAGTTCAGTCCTACAGCCTGCCACCCTCCGCTACCGCCCCTCGAGGAAGCACTATCAGTTCTCCAGATTCCACGGCAGTACCTGGTTACAGGGGGGAGATTCTACCATCGCCGCTATCAGATCAATCAGGGGGGATCCACCCGCTCGAGCCTGCAGGTATTGCGTTAGGGTGTCCCATATATCTCTAGGTTTTGAAGTGCAGGGCAGCGTTTCCGCATATATGGTAAGGTGTTCCTGACAATACACCAGGTCCTCCATCCATTCCTTAAATTTAGGGGCTCGCCCTCTCCCCCACCTACAGGCCACCCTGCGTTTCGCTAATAGCAGCGAAAGCGAGACATAGCGGCGTCGCGTCTTTGAGATTTGTCTAGTATAGCCCAGTAGCGCAACTAAGGGGTCCCAGTCTATCAGGAGGTCCGTCATCTCAGAAAGCGCGTCGAAGATCTGTCCCCAATATTCTTGTACCCCCGGGCACTCCCAGGCTAAATGCAGAAACCCAGCTCCCATTCCACCGCATCTATTGCAGACCAAAGCAGCACATCCCAGCCGGGGTACAGTACATACGCTGCAGAAATTTATAATGAATGATACGCAACCTGGCGCTTGCTGAGATTTCCGCAGTTTGTAAGCAGCAGTATCGCCATTGTTCATCCGTAAGGTCCCTTTTCAGGCCAGCCGTCCAGTGCATCCACGCTTTGTCGTGAGGGATCTCACAGTCCGCTCGTATCGTGCGATACATACCGGACACCAGGTGCCCAGGATTCACGCTCTGTAACATCTGGTGCAGTGGTTTCAATATCTCTGGCTCCCTCGGAAAGCTCGGGAGAATGTCCCGCATGCCCTGTCGCAATCTTACATACAGAAACATTTCCAAGGGGGTGTGTTGTGTGGCACCAAAGAACTGATCGGCCGTACAGAATTTACCACTACAAAACAGATCTCCCCAGGTTAGTTTACCCACTCTAGTGCATAATTGTCTTAAGCCTGTCTCCTGCAGCAGTGTTAGTCGGGGGTGATGCGTCAGAGGCAGATTTGGGGAATAAAGTGTCGATACCCCCATAGTCCTCATAACATGCTGCCAGTGCTCGTGATTGTAGTTGGCGCAGTGTTTCGAGGGCAACGAGGCGCATGTATCATTCCATCTAGGGGAATCTGGTCTGCCAACCAGTGCTCCGCCGCTATTTGTGGCATGCATGCTGGCGGATGCACCCAGTAATAGGCGTAATGGGCTTGGGCGCAGGCATGGTATAGCTCGAAGTCCAGGATGTCAAATCCTCCACTCAGTGCAGGTCTGGTAAGCACCTTCCACTGGTCCCGCGGCCTCCTACCACCCCAGAAGAGTTGTGTAAACTCGGATCGCAATGTTTTAAAGAAGAATCGCCCGGGTGGTAGAAATAGGTATAAAAACTGCGGCAGTATCACCATCTTAATCAATGAGGCTTGACCTGCCATTCATAGGGGCAGGGCAATCCAACGAGTGACATTGTCGGTAAGCCGACTCATGGCAGTGCCGTAGTTGAGTCGAACCATTTCCTCCCTATCTCCCGAGATCTGAATCCCCAAATATCTCAGGTCTGTGTCACACCACTCAAGCGGGTAGTCCAGTGGGAATTTGACCGCTGCCGACGTCAAGGGGAATGCATGCGATTTCTCCCAATTAATATGCATACCAGACAGTTTCCCGAAGGTTATAAATTCTCGTAATAGGGGGTTGAGGTTAGTCTGGGGGTCTCGAACATATAGAGTTAGATCATCTGCGTACATTGAGATCAATATTTGCCGAAGGGGGCATCGGAGTGCTCCATCGTTATGGTGCTGCCGCAGCCTGCACGCCAAGGGTTCGATCGCAAGGGCGAACAGGAGGGGGGGGGGGGACAATGGGCACCCCTGTCTATTCCCTCTTGTAACGGGAAAGGCAGGCGAAACGCGGCCGTTAACGAGCACCCTAGCTGTGGGCTTTCTATAGACCAGCTGGACCCATGACACGAATCCCGGGGGAAACCCCATTCGGAACATAATGCCAAATAGCTAATCCCATTCAATGGAATCAAACGCTTTGGTAGCGTCCAGAAACACCGCAGCCAACGGAAGCTCCGGCGAAACATTCTGTAGAATCGAGCACAGCGTACGAAGATTATGCGAGGTTGCCCTCCCTGGAGTGAAGCCCGCCTGATCCGGCAGGACCAGTTTGCCGATGAGGAGGAGGACTTGATTCGCTATGAGCTTTGCCAATATATTGGTGTCGCAATTAAGGAGCGATAGCTGCCTATAGGAGGCGCAAAACTGTGGTTCCTTACCAGGCTTTAGTATTGACGTAATCAGGGCTTCGCGCATGGAAGGGGACAGTGTTCCACCCTCAAGGTCTTCCTCATAGAGTTCTTTCAGTATGGGGGTTATAATATCTACGTACGTTTTATAAAATTCTGCAGGGAGCCCGTCGAGGCCCGGCGCCCTACCGGATTTCTGCTGCATTATTGCCTCGCGGACCTAGTCTATCTCAAATGGGGCGCAGAGGAACTCTCTATGGTGGTCTTCCAACCATCCCAGAGCAACATCTCCCAGGAACGTCTCAAATTCTAAGGGGTCTCTGCGCTGTGTCGCATACAGTTTGGCATAATGGTCAGCGAATATATCCTGCACGTTTCCGCGTTCCGACATAGCTCCCCCCCTAAGTCTGTTATTTCAAGAGTATAGTTGGAGAACTTAGGTTTCTGTATGGCTTCAGCTAGCGCCTTACCCGGGCGTTCTCACTCCCCGTATCTCCGAGCCTTCCAGTATTTCCCCAAGAACTTGGACTCACGGTCAGCCGTGTCTGTGTATTCCGATAGCTTGTCCCTGCACTCTGCGTGTGCCTGTCCCCTGGCTTCCTGAGTCATCCGCACCTCCAGTGCCTTCAGCTCTTTTTCTAATCTTTGGAGACTCCCACGCATATCTCGGAGCACCCCAAAGCTTTTTGATATGCACAAACCCCTGATTGTGACCTTAAATGCTTCCCATATAATCTCCACCGTGTCTACCGAGCCCCTATTTCTCCGGAAGAAAAGCCCAATTTCCTCCTCCAGTTCGGCATGAAACACCGCATCCAGCAGTGCTGTGGGCTGTAGTCTCCACGCCCGTTGCGCTCCCTCCCCCCCCCCCCCCCCCCCCCCCCCCCCAAACAGGTCAAGCATGAGATGCACTGGCGAGTGATCCGAGTATGTGCGCGGCAGGTGGCTGACTTCTAATATATGGCCCTAGGCCTCTGGATGTTAGACAGTAATCTATCCGGGCCCATGACGCCGCGCTTGACACAAAATGCGTGCCCTCCGTGGATTGTGGGTGCGTGTGATGCCAATTATCTATTAGCCTGCCTTCTTCCATGACCTCCCGCATCGTGGCCTGTGTGAGATTGTAGTGGTGAGAACGCCATGGATCTGTCCATTGCAGGGTCGAAGGCTACATTAAAGTCTCCTCCCCAGATGACGTGTATAGTGCCGAGCGCCAGAATTTTGCCCCCTAGACTAGTGATGAAGTCTGGTGTGTCCACATTTGGGCCATAGCAGCTCACTAACGTGAATGTATCGGCTCCCAACCTCCCCCACACTATCGCATATCTTCCCTGCGGTTCTTCGAGTTCTCCCTGCGGTACGAAGGGCGTATGGCGCTTAACGAGGATGGCAACTCCTCGAGCATAGGAGGAGTAGGAGGAGAAAAGCCTGTAAGTCGCCCATTTCCCCGCAAATGGATTGCTGTTTTGTGGAGCACAGTGTGTTTCCTGCAATAGCGCAATGCTGATTTTATGCCGATCTAAATGGGAGAGGATTTGTCTCTTCTTTCTAGGGTCCCCCATCCCCCTTACGTTCCAGGACAGTATCCCTATACAATTGTCGACCGTCCTACCTTCCGTATTCGCCATTAGCAGTTACAGGAGCCTTTCGCATCCTAATAGGTGTTTCACTGTCTGCATCTGTACAGTTGCGCAGTTGTCTGTCTAGAAGCATTGGAATAAACTCTAAAACATTTTCCCTGTCCATCCCCCCACCCTCCTCCCACTGAAGCATCCCAACCATGCCAGAACCACCGTTTTCCCCCCCCCCCTCTCCCCCCAACTTAACCCACTACTAAAACTAGGACACTTCAGCTGAGTGTTGCAGAAATTCTACAAAAAGGAAAAACACCCTGAGGGGTCTCCCAAGTGGGGTTTGTCATCAGGTGGCTCACAGGTATCGCCTGCCTTCTCAGGGACATGCAAAAGCGCGCCATATCCCGTCAGGAAGGCAAGGATGTCCGATGTGGTTCATAGAGAGTCTTCAATGTCAGGGCTAGTACGCTGTACGATGTGGGGAAATATTTCGCCAAATAATTCATGGCCGTCGCCGAGGCGAGGTGTATTGCTCACTTCTGCTTTTGTTGCCATCATCCAACGGATGCGTCCCCTGTCAGTCAATCAATGTCCGATGTGGTGGGCGACAGGGATCCTGCAGTAGAGTGTTCTTCTTTATTGCGGCGTCTCAATTGCTTCAAAAAGTCCTCAGCTTGCTGTGGTTTAGTGAAGAATGATTGTTTGCCTTGGTGGGTGATGCGGAGCCGGGCCGGGTAGAGCAGTGCATAGTCAATTTGTGCCTGCCGGAGCTTTTGTTTCACGGGGAGAAATTTTCTTCTGTCCTCCTGCACCGTGGCGGTGAAGTCTGGGTATATAGTGAAAGTTACTCCTTCATATTGAAGCTGTTTCTTCTCCCGTGCCGCCCTGAGGGCCACATCCCGGTCTCTATAGTTGAAGAGACGCGCAGTGATGGGCTGTGGCGGTCCGCCCACCGGTGGTCTCGGGCCCAATGTTCGGTGCGCCCTCTCCACCACAAATTGAGAGGAGAAGGATTCTGCCCCTATTGTCGCCAGCAGCAGCTTCTCTACGTACAGCTCCATCCTACCTGTATTGGTAGTTTCAGGTATTCCTAAAAGGCTGAGATTATTGCGGCGGCTCCTCGCTTCCATGTCCTCGCTCTTAGCCGCAATGACTTTCAGGAGTTTGTCCATTTGGGTCATCGTGTGTTGCATGCACGCAGCAGCGTCTTCCGAGTCTGATATGCGCGTCTCCGCCTCCTTGAGCCGGTTTTCATGCCCATCTATTTTGCGCTCAATATTGTCCATGCGCGTGGTCATGTCGTCCATTTTGCCCGCAATCGTAGCTATTCCTTGCCGTACTTCCAGAAGGATAGTTTTCATGTCCACGTCAGGTTCCATCGGCAAGTCTCGGGCACTTGTTGCCGTGGGTTCGGTGCTGTCCTCCGGGCTCGGGATTGGAATTCTTTTTCGACTCAAACTGGAGCCGAGGCTGGCGAGGATCCGTCTTCCCAATCTCTTCGGATCGCGAAATGGCACCGCCAAGTCCCAGGCGAGATCAGGCAGTGGCCCAGACCGTTCCGCTCTGAGCGACTCCACCGAGCGGCACCCAGATGTCCCTATCGGCCAGTGAATGGTGGACTATAGCACACAGTGTGCCCGGGTTGCCTCCCCTCTATAGAATGTCCCCAGGTGGTCTCGTAGCGCAGTCCGTCTGTGCAGTGCGCAGTCCTCCACACCGCCTGGGCAGTTCGCACAGCCGACAATAGGCCCGACAACGTTCACACTTCACATAGAGCTCCCGGACAGCACATCATGTTATTCCGCACAGCACTGTGGGGTGTCATGCAAAGGAGCGCTGTGTAGGTCTCACTCACCGTCCGTTTAGAGGGCGCTTTCGGAGCAGTAGGCGGCAGAATGGAGACTAGGCTCTTGCAGGTGTGCCTTAAAGCTCCCCCTAGTTGTCGCTCAGCTGTCCCCACACAACGTCCGCATTCTCTCCAACAGCTCCACACATCCAGCACACAGAGCCAGTCCCCCCCTAGCTTGCCGAGCGCTACTGTTCCCCCAGGCACCAGGGCCCTGCCCCGTGCGGCATCGCCAGGATATTATGTTGGCGCTGTACAGGTCCCCACGTAGCCGCCCCGCTCACGGCAATGTCTCCACCTTCAAAGATGACACTCCCAGTCGCCGCTCATCGCATCCCCCGCCGCGTTTTATGAGCACCGGCGTCGCAGCCCCCAGCTGTAACAGTAGTCGCATATGCCGCAGTGCCCCACAGCGCAGCGTCCCCGTCAGGCAAGTCCAAGGGCTTACTTTGTTATGGGTATCTCTCCGATATCAGGGCTAAGTCTCCACCGTCGCTACCTCTCGGGTGCTTCCGCTCCGGGCCCAGGTCTCCTCCAAGGGTCACAGCGTATGGGCGGCCCAGCCTCTCGATGCACTTCACGCTCGCCGCTCACAAATTCTCTGGACGTGCCCCTCACTCTTGCCACAGCAGGCATCGTCACTCTGGCGCCTCGACGGCCAGTCCGCCCCTCCACAAACTGTCTGTGCCTCCGTAGCCGCGGTCTTCAGTCCGTTGCGGCCTGCACGCCTCGTGGGCGCATCGGCCTCTTGTAGCTATGCCCTGCCCGGCACAGTCTCCGGTCAGTCCGGCGCCTTTCGCCGGTCGGGTATGTTTCTGCCTCTTATTGGCCCCTCACACCTCCACCAGCCACGAAACTTGCCAGAGATGTAAGTCGATCAATTTTGCATCAGCGCCTCACGTTTGTAGATCATGCCTGGCCTTGAAGGAGGATTAATGGGTGGATTATTCCATCGGACTGCGGGAGCTTCACCCAAGGGAAGCCATTCCGCAAGTGTGCCACCTAGCGCCCCCCCCCCCCCCCCACTTTAGAATGTGTGGTCATTGATGACATAGGATGAAACCTAGTGTTTGAAGAACAGCAAGTGAGCTGTGCTGAGCTGGAGATGCTGTGAGTTTAATCTGTTAATTAATAAACTGATCCTGAACTTCAAGATCAAGAGTACGTGAATCTTTACAGGGATTGATTGAAGGAAGGAGGATATATGAGGATCTGCCTGAAGTGTCTTTGGGCATAGGTAATGGACAACCAAACAATGTGTACGATATGTCTATGCAAATGCTTGTGATCCAGTTCACCCCTAAAACAAATTTAGTATTAGAGCGACACAAGTTCTTCTCTAGAGTGCAAAAGCAAGATGAAGATATAGCGTCTTATGTCGCTACCTTAAGGGGTCCGTCTTTGTCGTGTCATTTTGAGCAGTTAACTGATTCCTTGATTAGGGATCAAATAGTTAGGTGCACAAATAACAAAAGAATTAAAGAAAGGTTGTTAATGAAAGATCCTAATTTAGATGAAACTATCAAAATTGCAAAAGGAACGGAGCACACAGCAGTGAAAGAAATTGATAGTTCAAATGGTGATAAAAAAGAATCTCTTGTTGCTGAGGTGGGAATGGTACATGGTAAACAGAAAGGTAATGTGAAAGGGACAACAGAATCCAAATCAAAAAATGACATTCAGGTTAAACAAACTAGCAGTGATTGGAGAGAGATAGAATGTTTTCGCTGTGGTGCTCCGGGGCATATTGCAACCAGTACTAGGTGTACTGCGAGAAGTTCGATTTGCAGGAAGTGTGGCAAAAGGGGTCATCTTGCAAAGATGTGTAAAACAAAAATGAAGTTTACGAATACCAAGCGAATTCAACAAGTTGAGTCACAAATAAATGATTCATGTGAAGATGTTCAAGAACTAATTTCTACTATAGAAATTGTTTCTATGGTAGATGGTGAAGTTCAAGGTGGAAAGGATGTAAGAAGTCAGAATCCTGATGGGGTGAAAGTTAAGTGAGAGTACTGACAAATTGGATAACCCCATTGTCAAGTACTTCTTGAAGGTGTGCCCATACGAGTCCTAGTAAAAAGTATTTGAAGTTAGTTGGGATATCCATTCCTTACTCAAACCAGACATAAAAGCTGTGGGGTACGCTGGAAAGAAAATTGAAATTTTGGGAATGAGATGGTTAACCATCTATTTCAAAGGTGTGAAGGTGTATGGTAGAGTATACATTAGTGATTATGGCTCCAATCTATTGGGTTGGCGCCATCACCGTGACTTAGGCAAAATCATCAATCCTAATGCCCCTGAACCTGTGATGCTAGCTGGGGGTGAAGAAATAAAAGAAGTTGATGTTGCAAAAAGTGAGGATCTCATTGAAAAATATCCAGATGTATTCTCTGATAAATTAGGATTGTTAAAGGGGTTCTCACATAAAATTATATTGAAGGGAGGAGCAAAACCTGTGGTACATAAAGTGAGGAATGTCCCTAATGCCATGAAAGATCTCTTGAGAGTAGAGTTAGACAAGTTGTTAGAACAACATATTATCGAACCCTCTGAATGGTTGGCGCCAATCGTCGTAGCGCCCAAGGCTGAAGGAAAAATCTGTTGATGCATTGACCTCCGCGATTTAAACAAATCTATCTGGGTGGATAGGCATCCGCTTCCTAATATATCTGAAATGTTGACAATGAACGGTGGTGGGGTAGTTTTCAGTGTCCTGGATATGTCGTCCGCTTACCATCAGATGGATTTGCATGCTCAATCAAGGCATTTGACATCTCTTGTGACGCCTTTAGGTGCCTTTCGTTACAAGAGGGATGCTATTTGGCCTAGCCTCAGCATCCGTAGTGTTTCAGAGAATAATGAAAAACATTTTTGGAGATCTCAATCATGTGTTATGTTTTCAGGATGATATATTAATTATAGGAAAGAATCTTTCTTAACATGATACATTGTTTGATGAGGTGATGTTGAGGTTACGCAACATGGTATGACAAAAAAAAAGAAAAGTGCCAAATTAGAAAGACTGAGGTAACTTATCTTGGACATACTATAAATGCTACAGGAATAACTCCAAAGAAAAGCATTGTGACTGCAGTTGAAAAGGCAAATAGACCACATGCTAAAGATGAATTAAAATCGTTCTTTGGTTCAGCAGAATATTGTGCTAAATTTGTAAAGGGATTTACTGAAATTGTGGAACCATTAAGGAAATTGTTGAAAAAGGGAGCTGAATTTGTCTGGTGTGGAGAGTGTGAAAATGCATTCTTATGTATACAAAAAAGCATTAGTCCTGCTCCAACAGTAGGACATTTTGATGTTACAGCAAGAACATATGTTACGACGGATGCTAGTAAAGTGGGAATTGGTGCGGTCCTCACACAGGTTAAAGATGGTGTTGAAAATATAATTGGTTTCGCATTTAGGAGAGTGCAAGGAGCAGAATCTACATTTTCTGTAATTGAAAGAGAACCCTTAGCTTGTTGTTGGGGAATCAACAGATTCAGGTTCTATGTATGGGGAATTCCCTTCAAACTAAGAACGGATCACAAACCATTCACATTCATCTTCAAAGGTGGTAGAGGACTGGAGGGAAATGTTACTCCACGCATCTCGAGGTGGTTGCTATCAGTAATGGAATATAATTTTGAGGTTGAGTTTGTGAGAGGCATAAAAAATGTGATTGCAGATTTTTTTATCAAGAGTACCTGAAAACGATGATGATGAAATTGGAGAAGTTTCTAGTAATAAGGTATTTGTCAATGGAGAGATGGCTATAATGCCTGAAGAATGGATGGCTGCGAGAGGAAAATATCTTGGGATGGATGTAGTTGAGGAAAAGGTTGTACATGGATGGGACGAAAATTGTGAAATGAATACTGAATTACGTCAATATTTTAAAGTCAAGGAAGAGTTAAGTATAATTGATGGGAAGTTGATGAGGAGAAATCAATTAGTACCTCCAGTAGGTATTAGGATTCTCAATATTGTCCATGAGGGCCATTTGGGACGTGGTATTGTCAAAAGGAAAATCACACAATCCTACTGGTTGCCAGGAATAGATCAGGATGTTGAGGAAAAGGTGAACTGCTCAATATGTGCTAATAGTGATAAAACAAAAATAGTTTGGGAACCTCCATTGGATATTGTAAGTTTTCCAGAGAAACCTTGGGAAAAATTAGCCATATTTTGGGACCTATATCTAAGTTAGGATCGAACAGCAGATTTATTTTAATTTTAGTAGATTAACATACGAAATGGTTTGTGTTCAAAGATGTTGGTGAAGTGAAGACTTCAAACATTATTGACTTCCTGGAGGAAGTTTTTGTGGAGGAAGGTGTACCCAAGAAAACTGTTTCGGATAATGGGGTACAATTTGTATCTAGAGAGATGAAGGATTATTTATCTGGTATGGGAATACAGCATGATAAAGTGGCTCTTTTCCGACCTCAAGCTAATGGCTTGGTAGTAAGAGCGAATCGATTGGTGATGGACAATATACAATTGTCCCTTGCTAATCATCTTCCATGGAAGAGAGAGTTGAGAAGGATGTTGTGGACGCATAGGACTAGTCCTCATTCAATGACTGGAGTTTCTCCTTTTGTCTCCTTGAAAGGGAGAAGTCCTGGAGTAAAAGAATGTCCGATGTGCCTGAAAAGAGTGGTAACTAATATCAGTGTGGATTGGGCAGAGATCCAAAGGAATGTTTTAAGGTCACAAATCAAAAACCTGGAGTATTATTATAAGAAGAACAGAGTGAAGCGATCTTGTATTAAACCTGGAGATTGGGTGGTTGTCAAGCTAAGAGGGTTTGTTTGTAAGGGTCAGAGTAAATATTCTGATCCTTACAAAGTGAAAGAGGTCAAGCGTAATGTGGTGATTTTAGAAAATTGAACCACGAGAAGTATGTGTGATGTTTGTAAAATCCAGGGTTAATAATGTATTATTGTTCTGCTTGTTATTCCTTATTCTCAATGCAATATATAGTGTTGTAATCCTTATTTAATTCTTCTATTATTTCTGATTTTGTTAATATATTAAAAGAGGGAAGATATGTAAGGATTTGATGCTGACTTTAGAATGTATGTGGTCATTAATGACCTAGGATGGAACCTAGAGTTTGAAGAACAGCAAGTGAGCTGTGCTGAGCTGGAGAGTTTAGTCGGTTAATTAATAAACTGATGCTGAACTTCAAGATCAAGAGTACGTGAATCTTTACAAAACCCCTTTAGCCTTGGAGGGTTCTAGGGCCAGCACCCACGGGAGCACCGGCGTACTAGTGTTAACTCACCCAGGGAAGCCGGGTGCATAGGTGTCAAATGGTGTCTGGAATCGTCGTTGATTTCAATGGCGATGTGCTGCAAAGTGCTGCTGCTGTGGAAAGGAGAAGTGTCCGGTGTGATCCAAGCCTGGATCGAAGATGTGAAGAACCTGAAAGCAGAGGGGACAGAGTCTAGGTCACTGGCCAGTGACCAGCGGCACGATCGACTAATGCCCACCGATGTCGAGTGTTTCAGGTGCGAAGAGGTGAAGCTTGACTCCACTGCCACGGGTATCGGGAGGCGTCGACGACTACCACAGTCCGCATACGAGCTGTCCCACGAAGGATGTCGAGTGCTGGGGTGGTCAGTTTCCGGATTGTAGACCAACAAGCCTTGGCAACAGCAACCCACGCGGTGAGAGAAAAATGGCTTCAGTGTGGACCAGCAAGGTCCTGTGGACTCCCCAAGCGATGGAGCATTTGGGCACATCTGGAGCAACCAGGAAAGCCAGTTGAAAGTTAAAGTACCCTTTTCAGGGACCCACAAGTCGACGAACAATGGATCGTGAAGGGACCTAGAGAGGATTCTCTCAATACCAGCCCACGGGTCACTCGGAGTGTAGGCCAGCAATCTTCGGTGGAAACACAGCTCGAGGTCTGGACTACAAGTAGCCTAAACCGCCTCCGGAATCACCAAGAAGCATATGCAGCTGCAAATGTGCACGGTGTCCAGCGGTTCGGGTTGCACGGTCCTCACGAGGGCTTTGTATCTCAGAGTTGCTGAGAGCACGGATCAGCCTTGGGGAAGCTTGGAAACCCACCTCCTGTGTTGCAAAATAGTCGGTGTACTTCAGGAGCAGCGTCGATGCAAACCGGACAGATGCGTCTTTGGTGCCTGCCTTGCAGGGGAGTAACTGCTTTACTCCCAGGGAGATTCTTTGGTCATCCAGCGTCCTGTGGATAGTAGAAGTTCTGGGATTCTGTAGCAGTTTCATCCAGGTAAATCTGAAGTCCTGTAGCCAGGGGTTCCTACTTTATACCCAAGGAAGGGGTGGGACTAACTCTGGGCCCCCATCTATGGGAGGGTCCGGAAAGAGGGGTGGTTACACCCATTTCCTTTGTCCAGTTTCATGCTAGAGCTGGGGCTGGTAGCCCATGCAACCGGTTCGAGCTGGACTATGCACAGGGACACCAAATGTACCCCCAGTGCAGACTTCAAAGCACTCTTGGAGTGCACTCACCCAGCCTCAATACACTAAAGCCTGTCTGGGAGGTGGTCACACCTCCCTATGACAGGAAACCTATTGTCCAGGCCTCCCCTGCCGCAGTTTCGTCCAGCAGCAGGAGGGCAGACTTGTGTCTGTGGCTGCAGCATCCATTTTGTGATGCCAGGGTTCTGTTAAGCTGGTACCGGGTGTACCGGTGCAGTCATGTTTCTCCCTCTAGTAGGGTGGAATCATACCAGTTACTGGTGCGGAGGTATGATTCCAAGGTGTTTGACACGAAACACGACATGTTTCCATGCATTCACAGCGAGGTTATAATGCACTTAAGAGTATATGGTTTGGCTGCATCACAGACCACCCCGGAATAAAGGTTCCGAAAGCTGCAGAGGGGCTCTGCTCATGCATTGGCACCCGCTCACATGAAACCCTGCCTTCCGGATTGTTAAGGCCTGCCATAGGGGTGACTGATAGGTTCACATGTGCAGTGATATGGAGAGATATAGTGAACCTATATCTCAGTAAGGGGTGCATGCACTACCTTACCCAAGCTGCAGTAGCAGTAGCGGTAGCAGTAGCTGCAGTAGCAGACCTGTGGTGTCATTTTGGAAGGCTTCTCAGAGGTGGCATAATACATTTTGGAGCCCCTGGTAGACACCAGAATCCAATCTGGAGTGTACCTAAAGTACTGGTAATCAATTTAAGCGGAAAGCAGAGCATCTCGGGTCCTGAATAGCAGGATCCCAGCCAACTAAGTCGAAAACCAACAAAACACCAGGAAAAAAGTGGGGGCAACCATGCAGTCAGATTCCACCTTCCTACAGATCCCACGGGCGGTATTCAAAGAAATGGACTCAATGGTCACGTCCTTTATTTGGGGTGCAGGCAGAAGGAGAGTGACGTTGACATCGCTGCGGCGGGTGGGCTGGCGGCGCTTGATCTCGAGAGCTACTACCTGTCTGCACACCTGTATTGGCTGATCCAATGGTTGGCGGCGTATCGTAACCCAGACAGGGAACAATGCACCAGATACTGCAAACCTGGCAAAAATGCTTCTACGAGTCTGTCGAAATACGACTGAGGACACCATGGCTACCAGGGTGGTGGTGGTGGCGTGCTGCTGGTCCAGATATCTGAGGAAGGTGGGCACCGTGACTCCCTACTCCCCTGACATACCGCTGATGATGCTACGCTTACTCCCCCGGGGGGAACACTGGGCAGGGCTAGAAGACTGGGTTGAAGTCGGACTAAGAGAGAAGGGGGACCTATACTGAGATTCAACGCTCCTCCCCTTTGAGGACCTGCAGGCTGCGTACGACTTACTTGGGGGTCACTTCCTGAAGCATAGGGCCTTGATGCGCAAGGTTGGGATGCATTGGAAAAGTGGGGGCCAGGAACCGCGATCACTGGCATGGTGCAAATATGTCACGTTTTCAGCAGTAGGAATTAAAACGGTATCCTGCCTCTATAAGGCAATATGGAAGGATATGCAACAGCCATTCGAGCGCTTGAGGCTGCAATGGGAGGAATGCCTAGGTAAGCAGATACCAGAGGGAGGGAGAAAATATCAGAACACACCCCAAAGGCGTCCAGGAACGCACGTTTTAAATTCACTACTATGTGCTACACAGAGCATATTTGACTCCAGCCCGCATTAGGCAATACTTTGGGGCGGAGTCAGCGGCCTGTATGAGATGCGCGAAAAGAGAGGCGCACATACTCCATATGTTATGGGACTGCCCGCCATTTCAAACCTTCTGGGGGGGACATACGGCAGGTAATAGGCGACTTGATTTACAAAGAGCTTCCACAGACGCCAGAACACTTCCTATTGGGGTGGTTTCCTCATACAGCCAAGAACAAGGTGAAGGGGAAGTTTCAGGACCATGCCTATGTCCTGGCCAAGAGGGAGATAGCCAGGAACTGGAAGGCCCCAAGAGGACCACAGATTACCACCTGGAAACGGGAGCTAGAGAAATGGGTGGGAGCAGAAGGCAGATTATTATTCCGAGAGGCCAGCCGGGGAATAGGCAAGATGGAAAGAGCTAGAGCCCTTGAAACCCTAGTAGGTGAGCTAGTAACATCTGAGCAGGAGGATAGTAGTGAGGCGGGTACACCTGGAGTGGTGGTAGAGGACCCAGACAATGAACAGGAGGGACAACAGGCCTAAAACGGCCAAACCTCTGGCGCTGCACCACACTACCTTCGAGACCCCCATGCACAGACATCTGCTGGCAAACAGACAACACATTCTAATTGTTAAAACGCAACTCAAGGGGGGGAGGGGGAGATAGTTTTGTTTTATGGGAAGGTTGGCACTCTCATGCCACGAATGTTAGCAGAACATAATCTACATCTTGTAAGAGAATCATCTGATCGGAACAATGCGTGTATCAGCACTTTTAAATGCCAATAAAATATGTTTAAAAAAAAAAAAAGTTTAATGCATCATAATGGCATGAACATTCTGAAAGTTGCATCTGCTGAAATGATCAAATCAAAATGTTTCCTAGCGATTTTAAAACCGCCCCCATACATCACACCTTGAATGGTTAACTTGCAAGGCTAATTCAATCAGTGTCCTTTATGGCAACACCTGTTATGTTTGCATCATACATGTGTGCAAAAAACAATTACCCTCAATGCTCTGTTGCATAGACCAACCCATTTTAAATATGAATGTTCCTGTGTCGCAACCTGAAAACATTTTGTAATCCCCGATTAAATGTCTCTGTTGTGCCACAGTGATGGAAGATTTTGTTCATGTTCATCAATTGAAAAGTACTTAATATGTTGAAAAATGTCGCTTCACAGATTACTTCGCATATAACACCGGGACAGTGGACTCTCCTGAGGTATTATGGGAAGCCATGAAGCCAACCCTACGGGGAGCAGATATATCCTTCTGAACAGCGCAGCGTAAAAAGCGTCAAGAGAAATTGACCCAGCTCATAAATCTAGAGCGGAAGGGTAGGGGAGAAGATGGGAACATAGCACGCTGTGAATTGCTCCTCACGCAACCACTATATGACACTGAGTTGTTAGACTAGGCCAAATTGGCGTGTCTGCCCATATATTAATGGAGAGACAAATCTAGTGCATTAGTGCATCATCTGTCAGTAGGTATTACATCCAGCTACCATCCCTGGTATATGTGGTTCAGATGTTGTGACACTGTCTGACCCAGCCCAAATCGCAGCAAGCTTCACTGAATACTTTGCAGAATTATATGCCCCTATAGAGATCCTATCGGAAGCCACTATCCATCACTTCTTAGACTACTTACCCCTGAAAGCGCTTTCTGACATGGCGAGGAAGGACCTGGACACCCCACTAACAACTGATTAACTCTGAGCTGCATTAACAGACCTACGCTAGGGTATGGCACCTGGGCCTAATAGTTTCCCGAGCTTTTGCTACAAAATATATCCATCTTAACTCGTGTCCCACTACCTTGCAGTAATTAATGCCGCAGTGGAAACTGGGTGTCTCCCGCAGGACGGGACATATGCCGAGGTAGTTGTCTTTCTAAAACCATGTAGACCCCATAAACCCCCCCCCCCCCCCCCCGAACAACATTTGTCATACCGCCAAATATCTCTACTGAATGTGGAGGCTAAATTGATTGCCAAAGCCCTTGCAAACCGCATTTTGCGGTACATAACCAACCTAGTGCACACCGATCAAGCAGGCTTCTTACCTGGCTGTGCCACGAGACATAACATCTGTCGCGCCCACAACGCCATTGCGGCAGTGGACCATTTGGAGGCCCCTGTGGACCTACTACTCACAGACATAGACATAGCTTTTGATTTGCTTAGCTGGCCTTACCTTTTTGCGCTACTGAGTCAGCTGAACTTCGGCCTCGCCTATATACAACTTTTATATACAGATCTTACTGCCTCAGTTTGGATGGCGAGCTCTACTTCGTGGACCTTCTCTATTAGACAAGGTACCTGCCAGGGATGTCCCCTCTCCCCTTATTTATATGCACTTGCGATGGAGACGCTTGCAGCTTGGGTCAGGATCAATGCTCAAGTACGCAGTTTCAAATGGTCTAGGGGTATCTCTGACCGCATTGCACTATATGCGGATGATTGTTTTTCCTTACAGATCCTAATCAGACAAGACCAAGGCTACTTTGCATGATGCAGATTTTTTGGGAGGTGTCTGGTCTATTTATATATGCCTGTAAATTGTCCTCTGGCCCATACGGGGTGGTAGTGAACTCTGCGCTTGGTCTAGAGAGGTGACGGTAGTCACAGAAGGATTCCGATATCTGGGGGTATTCCTGTCGTCTTCCCAGCCCGCATCGTGGGACAGAAATCTGGCCCCATTGTGGGTGCAGATAAAAACACAGGTACGATTCTGGACTCCCGTACCCTTTGTCCATAATTGGGAGAATAGGCTATGTTTGAGGCATATGAGCTGCAGAATTCATACTTTTGCATAGATCGCTATCTGGTGTTGGGCTCGGATGCTTGCACCTTGTTGTTTTCTTGGAAAAGTGTTTTCTAGTCATGAGATAGGTGACTCCTCCCTTGGACGATAGTGCGCATGGGCATCGACTCCATCCTCAGATTGTTTTTTTCTGCCATCGGGTTCGGATGTAACTTCAGCACTCCGGTTCGGTACCGTGTTTTCCAAACCTTTTCGACGCGCAAACTCTACTGTTGTGTTCGCGTGCCTTTCGACGCGCTAACTCAAATACTCAATTCCGGTTGTTGACACAGGCTGCTGTGCCTATTGACGCCATTTGGGCCTACGGCTAATGGAAAAGACTCTATTGAAAAAAAATGCCCCGAGTGTGGAGCTAAATTCCCACACAGCAACTAACACATGCAACCTTTGTCTCTCGCCCGAACACGAAGAGAAAGATTACCAAGCCTGCGCCTCCTTCTGGTCCAAGAAGACTATCCGTGATCGCAGGGCTCTACGACACTTTATGGTGCAACAGGCTGCACCAGTGAGAGAAGAGTACAGTTGCCCCTGCCTCAACCCCACCCGAAAAAAAGAAGGCTCCGATCAAGACTTCGCCTGAAGGCCTTAGTCGCGACCGAAAGAAAACTTCAGAAGCTCCGGCTCCCAAGACGCCTTCCAGCTGCTCGGGACCCAGCAAGCCGCACGTCTGTGCCCCAAAAACACCATTGGTGCCAAAAGCGGGAACCCATTCTACTCCCGCTGTCTCCAAAAAGGTCTCGGCACCAAGCACTCCAGCACCGAAAGAACAAAAGGCCTCGGATCCCAAGACACCTCAAACCTTCGGATCCTAAAAAGATTTCGGACACAACACCAAAGCAGAAGTACCCAAAAACCCCTTCTAAGGCTCCAGAGCAGAAATCTAAACCACGTTTTGGAACCGAAAAAATCGGCGCCGAAAGCAGACACCAACGAGGAAGAACTGTTTTTACCAGATCCCATCGATCCAAAACCGAGAACACCGCATATGGACCCGAAAACAGGCCATATGTCAGTATCTCGAAGAACAAGAGGAAATTGGACACCCCACACATTCCTGAGGTGCCTGTGAAGGAAAGAGACTGTGCAACTTCACCATTAAGACCCTCTTCTTCTGTTCATCCTACTAAGCCTTTCTCTCTTCCAAAGTCTCCCATACTCAGCACCACCACAGGATGATGATGACCTAGGGGATGGGGGTGGAAATAATGACCCTTTCAATGATCCTAATGATGACACTAACATACCACAGGACACATGGGACGACTACAATGACCCTGTAGATCCTCCAGACCTTCCTGATCCAGATGCATACCCAACAAGGCCATCTCCCCCAGATGACAACATTGGTTTTAGTCAGCTCATTGATAGGGCTGCCCAATATCATGCCGTTCAAATGCATTCAGACCCCACAGAGGAAGACTTCCTGGTAGACACTTTTGCACAGACACAAAAGACAGTACAAACATTACCCATTCTGAAAGGTGTCCTCAAACATATTCCAGACGTCTTCAAAGACCCTGTCAGGACCAGAATTTTCAATCCTCTGATTGATAAAAAATATATACCCGCCCCTAATGATCCCACCTACATTAAAGGCCAACTCCCCTTAGATTCCCTGGTAGTGACCAATGCTAGGAAGCATGCCAACTCTCAGACCTCCAGTGATGCTCAACCTCCAGACAGAGTCTAAATTACTAGACGGTTCAGGCAAACGAGTTGCCTCCCAGGCCGCTAATCACTGGAGGATAGCTAATGCACAAGCATTACTTGTCTGATACGATAGGACTCGCTACGACGAGCTTGAGGGCCTAATGCAGCATTTGCCTGACCAATACAAGGCCAAAGCCAATGATTTGATTCAGGAGGGCAAGTTAATCACAAACTCGTCCATTAAATGTGCCCTCGATGCAGCAGACACTGTATCTAGCTCAATCAACACTAGTGTGTCATTACGAAGGCATGCATGGTTGCTCATTTCTGGGTTCAAAAAAAGTGCAGCCTACTATCCTGAATCAGCCGTTCAATCAGGAACAACTTTTTGGCCTAGCTGTAGACACAGCCTTGGAGAAAATGAAAAAAGATATTGAGACTGCAAAGTCGATGGGAGCATTACAGTCTCCATCTACACAAGGCTCATTTTTGTTGCTCCTTTTATAGGGGCACATCTAAGAACATCAGCACAGACACTGCTTCCTCCTCCTACAAATGTCCCACACAAACATCCCCCAACAAGGGATATTTCAGAGGTGGGTACAGGGGAAATAACAAAGGGAGAGGCCGAGGTAACCACACTCGCACCTCCCCCACTAACAAACAGTGACTTCCCTCCAGACCATTCCACTCCGGTCAAAGGAAGACTCTCAAAGTTCCTACCTGTCTGGAATTCCATCACTACAGACATGTGGGTGAGACAAATTATCCAGTATGGTTACTGCCTGGAACTTGCTGCAACTTCCCCCCAATATATCGCCCAAGCAGTGTCCAATGTCCACGGAACATCTAACGCTTCTGAAACTAAATTCCCTCACTGCTTCAAAATAACGCAATAGAACCAGTTCCCCTAGAGCATCCAGGGACAGGGGTTTACTCCCTGTACTTTCAAATCCCCAAGAAGGACGGTGCTCTCAGGCCAATACTGGACCTCCGACCTCTCAATTTCTACATACAGTCTGATCTCTTCCACATGATCACTCTCCAACAGGTCCTTCCACTGCTGCAGCAAGGCGACTTCCTTGCCACATTAGATCTCACTGACTCCTACTTCCATACACCCTGCTCACAGGAAATATCTAAGGTTCACAGTGGACGGCCAACACCATCAGTTCAAGGTTCTCCCATTCGGAGTAACCACAGCACCCAGGGTCTTCACAAAGTGTCTCGCTGTAGTAGCCGCACACTTGCGAAGACAGCAGATCCATGTGTTTTGCATACCTGGACGATTGGCTTATAAAAGCCAAGTCCCACAGTCAGTGTGTTCATCACACTCACCAAACAATTCAGCTGCTACACCACTTGAGGTTCACAATAAACCACGCCAAGTCACATCTACAGCCCTCCTACCTACATCAGTATATAGGAGCCACAATAGACACTTCCAAAGCTCTAGCATACCCCAATCCAGCCAGGATAGGCAATATGCAAACCCTCATCCCAAAATTTGAACCCCAACACTCCCTTCCAGCTAGAGTGTTTATGCAGCTCATAGGAATGATGGCCTCTTGTATCTTCATAGTACCTCACGCAAGACTTCATATGCGCCCCTTACAAGAATGCTAAGCATGTCAGTGGAATCAGGCTCAAGGTCAACTTACAGATCTGGTGTTGGTGGACAGCCAGACACATTGCTCTCTGCAGTGGTGGAACTCACAAATCCTTTCCAGAGGGCGGCCATTCCTAGAGCCAGTTCCACAGATATTTCTAACAGCGGATGCATCACTCACCGGCTGGGGAGCCCATCTCCTAAACCACACAATTCAGGGCAGGTGGGCCACTCAGCAAAAAGTACTCCACATCAATCACCTAGAATTACTGGCAATATTTCTAGCTTTAAAGTCATTCCAAGCACTTCTCCTCAACAAGACTGTCCTGGTCCGCCCAGACAATATGACAGCATTGTATTACATACAAAAACAAGGAGGAACACATTCTTTACAGCTGTCTCATCTAGCTCAAAGCATATGGAGATGGGCCATTCCGCTAAACATATATCTTCTGGCAGAACATCTTCCAGGAGTGCACAATCAGATTGCGGATCTGCTAAGTCGTCAGACACAGCAGATACACGAATGGGAACTTCATCCTCAAGTTCTTCAACCATTTTTCCAGATGTGGGACCACCCAGACATAGATCTGTTCACCACACACGCAAACGCCAAATGCCCAACTTTCGCCGCCAGGTTTCCACACCCGTTGTCCAAGGGCAATGCGATATGGATGAACTGGTCAGGCAGATTTGCGTACGCTTTTCCGCCGCTCCCACTCATTCCGCTAGTAGTACTCAAGCTCAAGCAACAGTCTCTCAAGATGATCCTAATTGCTTCCACATGGGCATGACAACAATGGTTCACAACACTCCTCGAACTCTCAGTAGTTCCACACCCAAATCTATGCCTCTCCCCAAAGCTGCTGACGCAGAACCATGGAGAGCTAAGGCACCCAGATCCAGCACAACTGAATCTAGCAATCTGGCTCCTGAAGTCCTAGAGTTTGGTTACCTTAACCTCCCACTGGACTGTTTGAACATTATCAAAGAAGCCAGACGCCCTACTACTAGAGCTTGCTATGCAGCCAAATGGAAACGATTCGTCATTTACTGCAATAACAACAAAATTGACCTGCTAGATGCTTCCATTCAGAACATCATTTGCTATTTGCTGCATCTACAAAGATGTAATCTAGCATACTCATCCATTAGATTACATCTGGCTGTCCTTGCCGCCTACCAGCAAAACAGACCACATTTGTCATTGTTTAAAGTACCCGCCATCTAAGCCTTTATGGAGGGCCTTAAAATGATAATTCCTCCCACACTGCCACCCTCTCCGGTGTGGAACCTAAACATTGTCCTTACTAGGCTCATGGGTCCCCCATTTGAGCCCTTACACAAATGTGAACTGGAGTTCCTTACATGGAAAGTAGCTTTCCTTGTCGCAATTATATATATATCTATATCTATATCTCTCTCTCACAAACCAACTGTTTGTAGCTTTCTCTCTCTCTCTCTCTCTCTCTCTCTCTCTCACAAACCAACTGTTTGTAGCTTTCTCTCTCTCTCTCTCTCTCGCTCTCTCTCTCTCTCTCTCTCACAAACCAACTGTTTGTAGCTTTCTCTCTCTCTCTCTCTCACAAACCAACTGTTTGTAGCTTTCTCTCTCTCTCTCTCTCTCTCTCTCTCTCTCTCTCTCTCTCTCTCTCTCTCTCTCTCTCTCTCTCTCTCTCTCTCTCTCTCTCTCTCTCTCTCTCTCTCTCTCTCTCTCACAATCCAACTGTTTGTAGCTTTCTCTCTCTCTCTCTCTCTCTCTCACAAACCAACTGTTTGTAGCTCTCTCTCTCTCTCTCTCTCACAAACCAACTGTTTGTAGCTCTCTCTCTCTCTCTCTCTCTCTCTCTCTCTCTCTCTCTCTCTCTCTCACAAACCAACTGTTTGTAGCTTTCTCTCTCTCTCTCTCTCTCTCTCTCTCTCACAAACCAACTGTTTGTAGCTTTCTTTCTCTCTCTGTCTGTCTGTCTCTCTGTCTCTCTCTCTCTCTCTCTCTCTCTCTCTCTCTCTCTCTCTCTCTCTCTCTCTCTCTCTCTCTCTCTCTCTCTCTCTCTCTCTCTCTCTCTCTCTCTCTCTCTCTCTCCCTCCAACTGTTTGTAGCTTTCTCTCTCTCACTCACTCACCAACTGTTTGTAGCTTTCTCTCTCTCTCACTCACTCACCAACTGTTTGTAGCTTTCTCTCTCTCTCACTCACTCACCAACTGTTTGTAGCTTTCTCTCTCTCTCACTCACTCACTCACTCACTCACCCACCAACTGTTTGTAGCTTTCTCTCTCTCTCACTCACTCACTCACCAACTGTTTGTAGCTTTCTCTCTCTCTCACTCACTCACTCACCAACTGTTTGTAGCTTTCTCTCTCTCTCACTCACTCACTCACCAACTGTTTGTAGCTTTCTCTCCATCTCATAAAGTAAACCTCATCTCCAAAGCTGGAATTGCCAGGTGGATAGTTAAATGCATTCAAATATGCAACCAGAAGGCAAAACGCACATTAACAATTCCCCCTAAAACGCACTCAACACACAAACCAGGGGCTTCCATGGCATTCCTAGGAAACATTCCCCTAGAGGACGTTTGTAAAGCAGCAAAAATGGTCTACTACACACACCTTCACCAAACACTATTGTGCAGGCAAAGCAACAGGCTTCTGTGGGCCAGGCTGTTCTTAAGATGCTTTTCCAAACCACTGCAACAAATACAGGTGACCACCGCTAAGGGAGCCACTGCTGTACAGTCTATGCGAAAGTATGAATTCTGCAGCTCATTTGCCTCGAACGGAAAATGCTACTTACCAGTATACATCTGTTCTTGGCATGTAGAGCTACGGAATATCATACTCCCCCCGCCTCCCCAAATCTGTATCTGTTCCAGTGTTATCTTAGATACATTCACATGGACATCTTTGTAGTTTCTTACAAACTCCATTTCCCATCATGGCGAAAAACAATCTGAGGATGGGGTCGATGCCCATGCGCACTATCGTCCAAGGGAGGAGTCGCCTATCTCGTGACTACAAAAGACTTCTTCCAAGACAACAACAAGGTGCAAGCATCCAAGCCCAATGCCAGATGGCGATCTATGCAAAAGTATGATATACTGCAGCTCTACATGCCAAGAACAGATGCATACTGGTAAGTAGCATTTACCTTTTAAGATGGTTTCTCTCCCATGGCTATTTTACCAGCTGCAGAACCACCCATATCCAATACCGATCACATGGATTAGACAAATGAACTCTATCGTAGGCCAATAACTTTGGGTGGGGGGGATCCTGCCCGGGTGGCCATGAGAACCGGTTTCCAATCCACATACTGCAGGGAAATGGCCTACTCGGATATCCAGGCATACCAGGCGGCGTCCCACCTCCTTGTTCTTAATGATTGGTGATATGGGGATAGATGAGACCCGGCTTATGCTGTGGAGAGCTGGGCAATGGATGATACGACGTTACATACTTTCCTGCACTCAGGTCGGCACTTAAAGCCCTACCTCTGGCGACGAGGGCGGTATTTATGATATGGAGGCAATCTCTGTGCCGGATGGGGTGGTGGGGCCGACAGACCATTGAGACTCCCCTGTGGCATAATGGCCTCCTACCCCAGCTTTTGATACTGACCGGTTTCAGTGGTTGGGAAGACATCGGTATATCCACGCTGGGGATGGTACTGCAGGGTCAGACTTTGAAATCATTCCAGGAGCTCCAGCGGGAATTCGATATGCCCCATGCACAGTTTTATCAATATCTCCAGTTTCGTCACGCCCTTTCCCCTATATTGCACACATGGAAGATATATACCAGAATTTAACCCTATTGAAGCAAAGGTCTCTGGGACCATAACATTACTAAAATATAAAGAACACAAGTCCCCAATAGTCCTATCACATTAGACCCACTCCGAGAGGACTGGCAGAGGTACCTGGGTCCACTAGATGAGAATGACTGGGCCGAGGCATTGGAATCCCCGTGTGGTGCAGCAATAGCATCACACCTGTGGCTCATACAATTTCAGTCCCTTCATCTGGTTTATTTCACCAGGCACACGTGGAGGGCTGGCCTGGTGGAATGCCCATTATGCCTGCCCTGCGGCAATACTGAGGGCACCTGGTTGCACACAATTTGGCAGTGTACTATACTTCTGAGGTTTTGGTGAGGGGTTATGAAGTGTTTTTTCCGAGGTGCTGGTGTGGGACGTACCCTTCTTGCCGAAACTGCTGCTTTTGCTTATCACAGAGGGTATAGGGGGCAATATTTATAAATGCCACCTACTGTCCCTGGGTCTTACATTGGCGAAGCGGGATATAGCCAAGGCGTGGAGGGCCACATCCCCTCCCCTGGTGGAGGTATGGAGGAGGGGGTTGGACTTCTGTATGGGCTTAGAGCTTCCTGTTTTTAAAGTGAGGGGATGCCCTCAGAAGCACCCCAAAATGGTATGTACCTAGAGCCATTACCCCTATCACAAGAGATGCCAAAGTATTGGGACAGTAGTGTTGCGGACAGTTTCATTCTTGCATGATTTCAGAATAATTTGGCCGAGGTGGCCAGCATCCGAGATTGCAATATAGACATGGCACTGTTTTTAGTTGTTTAAATGTTGGATTAGATAATATAAATGCTGACATAAGTAATGTAACTCTGTATTATACTGTTTCAATGAGAAACCCTGGCTATACCAGGATCTGCATGGCTGTCAACGTAATAAAATCTGTTTTTGGAAAGAAGAAAATCCTACCAAAAAACTTGTTGCAAGACTAAAGCAGCATTCTATTCAAATAATATTACTAAGACTCTAAACTGCTCTAAAACCCTTTTTCAGGTTTTGAAAGCCCTTTCGGACCCAACATTGTTCCGGTCACCCCCCCTTTCCCAAATACAGTGTGAAGAATTAGCAGAACTTTTTAATAAAAAAGTGGCCGATATCCAGGCGACCTTTTCCAGTACTGATGAGGTCCGCTTTCTAACCAGTTCCCCCAAGGCAAATAGCGTAATGCACAAATTCCTCCCTTTGGATGTGACATCATTTAGGTATCCATTAAATCTGGATCCCCATTGGATCCTTGTCCCCCAGATGTATTTGGAAACGCTCCCATACAGTCTTGGAGCAGATTACTTAACTGTTAAATGTATTTTTGTTGAAGGAAGTGGTCCCTAAAAACTGGAAAACTGCTTTAATTACCCCTCGACTAAAGAAATCCAATTTGGACCGTCCTCTTTGGATGAATTATAGACCCATATCGCTGCTACCTACTCTAGCCAAAGTGTTAGAGAAATATGTAAATCTGCAATTTACAAGGCACATGAACTCAACAACTTAATATATCCTTCACAGTCTGGGTTTCGTACAGGATATAGCACCGAATTGGCACTTCTTGGTGTTAGTTATTGAAGCACCAATTAGATGGAGGCAGAGCTGATGCACTGATTTTTTTTTTGTTGTTTTTTTTTTTCTTTTTTATCCCCGTGCAGCATTTGATACCATCAACCACTCTATGCTCATACAAAGGTTAGAGGGCATGGGAATACAGAACACTGCCTTAGCTTGGCTTAAATCGTTTCTGCTCGATAGCACCTTTAAGGTGCGCACTGACCAAAATAGTTCAAAACCACATCGTCTGACCTCTGGTGTGCCTCAAGTATCCACCTTGAGTCCTCTGCTATTCAATCTATATATTAAACCATTGGCAGAGATAGTGGAGAATTGTGGCCTTACACTCGTCTCATATGCAGACGATACACAAATTTTGGTACCTCTGTCATCAAAGGATAACCAGAACACTATGGCTTTGTACTCCTGTCTAACCCAAGTTTCATATTGGATGAATGCCAACTTTCTAAAGTTGAATGGAGACAAGACCAAAGTCTTGGTGGTTGGCAACTTTTCTACCTTTGGGAACCCCTACCTTTGGCCTGTGATTATGGGCACTCCCACTAACCAGCACCTGTTGTAAAGAACCTGTGTGTTCTGTTAGACGACTAGCTTAATATGAGTCAACATATTAGCAGGGTGGCAGCCACATGCTCTGGCATACTAAAGTGGCTTAGAAAGATCATGTACTGCCTCACAGTTCTGCCCAGAAAACCGAAGTCCAGGCCCTAGTTATTTCTAGGCTGGACTATGGAAATGTCCTGTATATGGGAGCTGCAAAATATCTACTTCAGCGTCTCCAGATCATTCAAAATGCTGCAGCACACCTTTTTCTATAAGCCCCGGACCCCCAAGCTTTCCTCTACAGCCAGTATGCTTCGGATTCTTCACTGGCTACCTATAGAACAGCATGTGCAATTTAAAGCATTGTGCTATATGCACAAATGCTTAGCTAAGATCAGACCTCTGTATCTGAGATCGTTGGTGTCTCGGTACTCCCCCCGCACGATCGTTGTGCTCCAACCAACTGAGGCTGGCAGGGATACCTAGAATCAAGAAATCCCACCAAGGAGGCCAAGCTTTTTCTTATCTCGGACCAAGACTTTGGAACAATCTGCTTACAAGATTGAAAGAATGCAACTCTTTCCTTGTGTTCAGAATGGTTTAAAAAAAAAAAAAAAAATAAAAAAAAAAAATCTGTTCCCATCCTCTAACCCTACTTGAACCCTTTTTTTCGGTTATTACTTACTGGATTGGACTCCTTGCCGTACTTGCCTAGCGATGGGAAGCCTTGTATAGGTAGCCATGCGCGTTATGAATTACACACAATAATAATTGAACAAGACCCCACAGAGGCATATCTGCTAATGCAGATATACCCTCACATGTAATATAATGCATGCTTCCTTAGGGCTACAAGGCCTGCTGTAGGGAAGACTTACATATATTACATGCAGTGATTTTTGCATGGCACACACGGAGTGTGCCATGTCATGTTTTCAGTCATGGTTTGCACCATGACACGCAGTCTGCAATGGAAGCCTGCATGCAATTTGTAGGGGGAGCCCTTAGGGTAGCTTAATACATTCTGCAGCCCTTCGGGATGCTCTTTGGTACCCATGACCTAGGTACAAGTGGTACCACTTAAGAGGGACTTACAGTGATGCTAAAATGTGTGGCAATTGTTACAATTAGACTATTTTACCTTGTTTTTAGGTAAAGTGCACTGGCACTGTGACATGGTTAGCATGGACCCAGTGCACATCAGTTGAAACACATCAGTACTAGTGGCAAAAAGTAGGGGTGACCATGACAAATCGGGCCCCTTCCTACAGATATGTGCTTCCTTGAAACACCTCAGTGGCGGTTTATCATGAGAGTTTTTGGGTTTATATCTGTAGGAAAGTGACCCTTTTTGCATGGTTACCCCCTAACTTTTTGCCAGATACCTGATGCTAACTTGACTGAGTATGTGCTGGGACCCTGCTAACCAGACCCCAGCACCTGTGTTCTTTCCAAAACTGTACCTTTGTTTCCACAATTGACATACCTCTGGCCCACATGCAAGTCCCTTGTAAAAGGTACCCCCGGGTAGCAAGGGCCTTGTGACCAGAAAGGTATTACCCCTCACCTTCACACCCACATACTGCCATTGAAGGTTGCGTGTTTTGGTGCAGACCAAACCGAAGTCACAATTCCTGTGTACCATGCTCACCAACACTGCCTGTGAAATGGGTAAGTCACCCCTCTAGCAGTCCTCACAGATCTATGGCAGTGTACACCATACCACACTTGAGGGTAAATCTGATGAGCAATATGCCTCTACAGGGTCTGTGCCATTCACAGACGTAAGAGCAGTGAAGCCATTTTGAGTAAAATGGCAGGGAGTTTGTCAACACTAACTCCACCGCTCCTTAATGGCTTTACTGAAGAAGTTTGGTATGAAGCTTCTCAGCATAATAAACCCACACTGATGCCAGTGATGGATTTATTATGAAATGCACTCAGAGTACATCTTAGAGATGCCTCCTGAAAAACGATCGACTTCTTTTGGCTGACTGTTCCCTGCCAGTCAGCATCCACCAGACAGGTTCTGACCTCATGGGGTGAGAGCCCGTGTGCTTTCGGAGGTCAGAAACAAAGCCTGCACTGGGTGCACTCACCTTTTAGAATGCTGATTTGTGTAGCTTCAACTAGTGGAGATGCCTGCTCGCCTGTCCTAACCCCATTTATTGGCAGCAGGACAGGCGGGAACATTTGTAAACATAGGAGTGGCCACCTCACCATGGCACACCCCTAGGGTCGCCAGGAGCCGAGGTGAACCCCTCTCTTGAAAATTCTCCAACTTGCTTTGGAGAATTAGGCCCAATAGGAACAGGGATGTGCCCATCTCTCTAAAGAGAGGGGACACCCAGAGGGTGTAGTCACCCTAAGGGACTGTAGCTACTGGCTACTGCCCCCCCAACCTCAGTAACTCTCTTAAATGTCTAATATTTAGGGACCCCCCTGAACCCTGTTCCTCCGATTCAACGCCCTACGAAAAAGGACCGAAGCGCCGTGCAGCAGTGGAGTAGAAGACTACTGAGTTGGCCCCAGCCCTACCGGCCTGTCTTCTCCATCAACCCTGCTCCAAGAAACCAGCATGGACCACAGCCAGCAACCTCTAAGAACCTCGGAGGACCTGTGCTGTCTTCAACAAAGACTCTCGTCTCCCTTGGACACCAGATTTGTCCCTCAAGAAACCAACTCAAGAACTCCGGATCCAGGTGGATTCCCTGACACTTGCAGCACTCTGCACACAACGCCAACTTCCCGAGTCCAGGTAGCCGACCAACCCAGTGAAATCTCCCCGGCGATCCTGACCCGAGATCCAGCATTGGACTACCTCTTCTGACCGCACCCTAGACCCCTGAAGCATAAACCTGAAGGGTCCCCCTGACCAGAGCTGGTGAGAAAACCCGATGCCTAAAGACACTCCTGCACCCGCAGCCCCCAGGACTAGAAGTGCCCAACCCATGGTTTCCCGGCATCCCCCCACTATCTAACTTACCTCTCCAGTAGTGGGATTCCATCAGCCAGCCTTCGGGATCAAGTATGCAGCCAGTTTGCCCGATCGAGTATCTTCATTGGTTTTAACAGGGCCCCAGATTCCTCGTTTGCACTCTGAACTTGGCCATCCCTGTGCTGCTGGTTATGCACTCTTAGTGCTACTTGGTGACCCTTCCAGTGCTGATCTTAACCCCCAGGGCCGGTGTCCCTGAACTGCAGGTTCTTACCTGTAACCGGTGCCTCTTCGAGGTGCCCCCAACCTCCATAAGATCACATTGGGCCCAGTGACCTCTGCACCCGGCCTCACCAGTGCCGCTGGTGGTGCAGTACCTACCCTGGTCCGACCCTGGCCGCATGTTGACCAGAAACCCCGCTACTGAAACTCATAACTGCTTACTCACTTGTAACTTTTCCCTTTCATTTTCTCTCAAAGGCTTGCATTGGTCTCTCATTGTACTGTACTAAGTGTGGATCCTAAATCCAACTATCTTTCTGCACGTTAAGTATTGTGTGATACTATGCAAACCTCTTACCAATAATAACTTGAAAGTATTGCAATTGAAAAATACTTGCTTGTAACCGAGTTCAACCTGGTTCCTAGAAATAAAGCAGTGGCAGCCTCCACATACATAAGGTGGTGAGGCGGGGGAGATGGGGCGCACAGGAGGGGGGAGCGCAGGGGGAGAGGGAGTTTAATAATTAAAAGAAAAAAGGAAAAAACGTACCTTAAGTTGCCGTAGCATCTTGAGTCACGCCTGGGATTTCCTCTTCCTTGTGCCAGCAGCCACTGGTGCTGCATCAGACTCCGTGACAAATCCCTGCGCTGATTGGCCTGAGCGGGCTGGAACGGCTTTGGGTGGAAGAATCGGCGGGAAAACCGTGCTAGGAAGAGAAGTGTGCCCACAAAGCCAACCCCTTAGATGAGGGAGGTGAGGTGAAATGCACATCCCAGTCTCCTCCATCTTGGAGCTGAGGGGACTCAACCAATTAGAAAGAGGCTCATGCTCCCCTACCACTGGAGGGTGGCATAATAGGGGGTGTACTCGTCCCAAGGAAGGGACCCATTGGTCACCCCTTAGTATTTAGGGGCCAACCCGAACCTGGCCTCCTCGGATTCGAGGTAGAAAGAAGGGCTGACCCAGGAAGAAGAGAATACCTACAGTTTTGGCCCCAGCCCTACAGACCTGTCTCGACTTCAACCTGCCTACAACGAGAACCCCGGTGAGTTCGGCTGCCAGCATCCCCCAGAGCCCGCAGGACCTGCCCTGCACTCATCTAACAGACTGTCTCCTGTGAGAAGTGCATTTGCTCAAGCCAAAACTCACCCACAGAATCCAGATCCAGGCGGCGCTGCAATTCTGCAACCAACGCCTGGCCCAAATAAGAGTGGCCCAACACCACGAGGAGGTCTCCCCAGTGATCCTTACCTGGGATCTGTTGATCCCCGACCTCCCTCAAGCTTCCAGATAACGGCTGCAGCCTCAACCGTTCCCCGAACCATGGCTGTAGCTGGTAAGAAGAACCCTACTCCACAAGACACCCCTGCACCCGATGCCCCACGGCCTTGGGCGCCCACTAGATGAATTCCAGGCATCCCGCAAGATCTCAACTTACCTCTACAGCTGGTTGTGGCCTCCAGGAAGCTCCCCTGCCTGAGCATGCGGCATCTTTACCGAACCGAAGAGCTCTATTGACATCCACAGGGTCCTCTTCGTCACTTTTTACTCTGCACCAGGCCGCCTCTGTGCTGCTGGTGGTGCAGTTCCTGTGCTGATTGTTGGCCCCTGCAGTGCTGATCTTAACCCCAGGAGCTTTGTTTCCACAGCCAAGTGGCCTGCTTGTAAGTGCCCCCTGATCGAAGGCCCCATTGATTAACATTGGGCCCCTGCACTCTGCAACCGGCTGCCCCAGTGCTGCTGGTTGTGCAATTTGAGTGCTAACCTAAAGCTTGTGGAACCTTGGTCCTCACCCCAAAAAATCCACCCGTAAGTCAATTGATTACTTACCTGTGAAATCGATACAATTTTTCTTCCATGGGAGCTAATGTGACGAGTTTTTGTTCCAAAAGTGTTATAAGTGCGAAACTGATGGTTTGTATGGAGATAAAAAAACTACACTACAAACCTTTAAGTCTTTCTTACTGTGTACCTCAAGATCCCCGGTGTGGTATCTAGACATACCACCCCGAGTAGTCTATGTAATCCAAAAGTTATTGCTGTGTAATTTAAACTGCTTTGTGATTTAAACTGCTTTGTGAACAAATACCAACCTGTAACGATTGCAAATTCAACAACAACTATATTTCCTCAAAGTCTTGCATTTGAGAGTATATTTTACTTACCTGTGCCAAGTCCTGCTTGGTTTTAAAAGTAAAACAAAAGTATACCTTTTTTTATACTTACCTAATTGGTCTAGATTCAGTCTCCGAGTGTGTACCATCAGTGATGATTGAGTGAGTATAATAAATGCTTAACGCACCCTCTGGATAAGCCTAACTGCTCACCCTCACTACCACAAAGAGAAGTGTTAGTGCTTACCTAATTTAGCCTCTGCTATGCCTCTGGGGACTTCTTGACTCTGTGCACATATACCTTACTTTGGTATTGTATATACAGAGCTAGCTTCCCACACCTGTCCTCCAGGCGCTCCTCCATATGTTTCTGACACTTTGGCACCCCTTATGATCACATTGTGCTAGCTCTTTCCTTACACTTTACCTGGTCCCCTCTTTTCTAGCAGACGCAAGGAACGAGGGCATACCTTTTGACCTAGGGTACCTGTCGGGTCCTGCCCTAGGCAATGTTCTTTCTGGGTTAACGCCTCTTTGTGCTAGTTCCCGTTATGCATGGGTACAAGGACTCTGGTAATTTCTCTTTCTCTAAGGTTCTTTGTGGATTTACCTTGTTCGTTTATTTGCATGGGTGATCTACTCTGACTCTTTCTCTTCAAGTGCCACAGCTTGGGCTGTTTTTACTCTGCTTCTGTCCTGCATGGAGCTATTTCTGCTTCTCGCTTTTGGGTAATGTTTTTGTTCTTTGTTGGAAACATTTTCATGCCCCCTTCCTATACCAACCCCAACCTTTAGTTAACTGAACTTGTTGTTCTTCTCTAACGTGTGTTCCTTGGCCACCATCTCTTTGGTTGGTTCTAATGGAGGTTCGGTATTCCTTTCGGGTTCTTGTGGGGACTTTGTCCTCGCTCCTGAGAAGGGAGGGGAAGTTCCAACTCCTCGGAGGTTCGTCATCCCTTGGACTAATGAGTGGGACAATAACGCTCTTGGTTGATGCCGACATCCTCACTTTTGATGTCACAGGAATTGTTGGCTGGACACAGGTTGGCCTGTGAACACTGAATTCTTTTTGCTTGTGGAATTTTTTCTTTTCCCCTTCTAAAAGGTGAGGTTTTTCCTCCTCCATAGTCGTGGTATACTATGGGTTTCTTGCTGGGTTTCAATTATGCCTTTTGACCCCTTTATGGGTCCTGTCTCCTATGAACACGGTTCTTTTGTGGCCTCTGCACTTGCTATGCGGTGTGTGCTGCCACTCCGTCTGTCACTCCAGGTCTACTGATCGGTTGGCTTCCCACACTTATTATTCTGTCTTTCCCTGCAGCTTCAACCAGCCCCCCTCCACCTATTTCGGTCGGATACATTTTTTACTGCTAAGATGGAGACTGGTTGTCTGAATAACCCTCCCATGGGTTGGCGTCTGTTCAACTTGCTCTTTCACAGTCTCAGATGGGTTTGTTTCATTATACTGTGTATATGGTGTATTTGATATATTATAGGTATGTCCATATATATTTGTTGTGTCTGTAGAAATACCAATAAAAACGATATGACTACCGACAGTCGTGTAATGCCTCTTTCTAGGAGGGAGCGCGCTTTTGCTTACGTTGCAGCGTTTTTCCTAATGTCCCATATGGCCTTCACATATTTGTTGCTTTACAATTGCAAACCTTACTCCATGGTTCTCCGTTACATGGTCCCAGAGGGCTCACTTCTTTCTCTCTATGGTCATGGATGGTCCATGACCGTCCTTGTTGTTTGCCATGCTTTTTATGGATTTAGAGGTGTTTTCCATCGCTTGTGTCTTACATGGAGCTTGGACTCTGTGATATTAGTCATTATCCTTGGCCTTCATCCCTGTTTGCTACTGGTCCGGTTACCATTGGGGATGAGTTATGGTGTTTTAATTATCTGAAGTGTTCTTCTAACCCATCCTTATTCTTCTGTCTTGAGTTTCTTTCCCCATGTTTAGGTTGAGCCTGGGCAGTGCATGCGCTGCTCTGCAAGGCATGCTGTATTCGAGTATGAAGTTGAAGCTCCGCGCGCACTCTGCCCATATTTGGCATTGGCTTGTATCATTGTCCTTTGTAAATGCTGGCTTCTGATTCTTTAATAGGCTTGTTAGTCCCTCCTTAGTTCCGCCTTCTCTTGATTTGTAACCTCCTATGAGGAATGGTCCTTTTACTTCTGTTATTACACTGTATGTCGTATTTAGTCTGTAAGCACTATTTTCTTTAATGAGTTTCTCCTACTGCTGGCACGACATGCTTTCCTGCAACATTCAGCGCGCCATGTGCTCTTTCACTTTCCAAGCATCCCGGGACAATGGTGGCCGCTTTTGCAAGAGTTTCCGCTATTGTAAATGACAGTGCCATTTATTTATGTGTTAATTAATCAAAACAGATAAATAAACAAAAATTGTCATTTTCAATGCAATAGCATAAACTCTTGCAAATGCGAGACCTATTGCATTGCAAATGCTTGTTTCTCTGATATTTCTGGCGGGTCGCCTTCTCCCTCAGCAACCCTTCCAACAGCCGGTCAATCTCTCTCTTATAAAGGCTGGCTAGTCCTAGTCTGGAATCTTTTAGGACCAGTTTGCACACCCTCCTCCGGGGATGGTATTACTTCGGTATTTAATTCAAGGGTAAGAAATCTGTGGTTGGATGTCTCTATCAGATAAATAAGTTACTTCCCTTTGGTAAAGACCGGATCGAGCTGCAGATTCCTTTCCAACCTTCCCTCCTCTCTGCAAACTGGGTTGTCCTTTCCTTTCCAAGATCCTTTCTGGCATTTTGGGCCTTTCAGTTGAAAAAAAAGAAACGGACGTTTTACAAAAAGAAAATGTGTTTTTGGGCACAGTGTTACCTGGCAGTTTCTATAAGTGGCTCTGGGTTTAAGCACAGAAGGGGATCACGGACAATGCTGACATCAGGGGGGCACTTATATGGAGTCTGTCAACGTTGCATTCGGTGGATGATATTGCTACCAAGTCACTCGGCGCCCTCTAACGATGCGCAGAGGTACTGCTGTAGAAAATACATTCTAGATCTGTTCTGGCACATGGCACAATCAAAAGGTAAGGAATCAGTGGCTGGGTCCTATCTCTACCAGATAAGGCATTCCGAAACGTAAGCAACTTATCTACCATGTGAATGATGCTCAGTTTCTATTTTTGATACTCTAATAAAATGTTTGAAATTTAAAAGAAAAAAAACAAGGGCTACCTGAAGGAAATTAAATGGCTCACCCCCCCCCCCCGCCCCCTCCCTTACTTCCCCCAGTTTACAGACCTCTGTGGGAGTTAAATATTGTCCTTTCAGACTCATGGGCTCACCATTTGAGCCAGTCTATAAGGCCTCCTTACAACACCTCTCCTGGAAAGTCGCTATCCTTGTGGCTATAACATCTGCACACAGGGTTAGCTAAGTACAGGCTCTCTGTTCCCATGGACATTATGCAGTGTTCCTTGGTAATAGTTGTATTGCGGACTCATCCTAAATTCCTCCCAAAAGTAGTTTCACATTTTTATGTAAACCAAACCATTACCTTGCCAGTGTTCTTTCAGAACCCCTCTTTCCTGGCAGAAAGATCCCTCCATACTCTTGACATGAGAAGTGTCTTGACATTTTACCTACACAAAACTAGGCTATCCAAACATCAGTTTTTTTAATTATGGCCCACTATGTAAAAGTGGCCACATCAAACAATCTCTATGTAGATTGATAGTTTCTTGCATTCTGGTTTGCTATCAGAAAGCAAATAAAACCTTTTCTAGTAACCCGAAAACTCATTCAACCACTGGTAAAGGAGCTACTGCTGTGTTACTGTGGAATAGTTAGATTTCCAAGATTTGCACAGCATCTACCTAGAGATCTCTTCATGCCTTTATGAGACACTATTTTCTTGATTCAGCAACTAGGTCAGATTCGCAGGTAGGGCGTGCTTTAAGTTACCTTCCCCCCCCCCCCCCCCCTTCACACCATGGGATTGCTAGTCTGTTCCGTGCCTATGATCATCAGTTGAGATCCTCTGAAGGAGATAACATGGTTTCTCACCTATAATCCTAGTTCTCCTTCGAAAGAATCCCCATTGAAATCCATAAGCAACCCTCCACCACCACTCTCCCACACTGAACGGGGTAAATATAATCAATGTTTTGCAAGTAATTATATCCCTTACTGGATTACTACAAAAATAAAGTACAAAAAAAAAGCCAACTGCTTCCTACAGGACATCATGGCATACTGAAGGGCTTGGAGCCCTTAACGTTCCAGTGTAATTTTTTAAGCATGTGCTGACACTTGCCAGAGTAAACACATTGTTCAAAGCAGCTCTCTGAGCACAACATTAACTGATCACTTTGTCAGTTTACTCTTTGCAGCCTCCTTTTATATGAACTTTGGTTCTCTGTTAGGCCATAGTAATTAGCTAATGGGTGACACCAATATGGTACTCAGTTTACTTGGTGTGCTGCTGGCGATTAGAGCAAGAATGTATCCGGATGTTATGCCATAAGTTAAAACTTATTCCTAAAGAACAGATGATGGATAGAATACTGAACAAATCAACCAGTCACCCCAAGTCACAGATCTGGGTTAAATCCATTGTTTATTTTGCTCGCAACGCCATTGCAGTTTGGACCCAGCCATATGCAAATCAGTCTTGACCCTGCTCCCCATGGGAACAGTCCAGCCTGAACTGTCTGGCCCTTCTTTAACCAGAAGCAAGCATCCTGGGACCAGTTTTGGGGTATCACTCCCTCTTTAGCCACGCTAGCTTGAATTCAGTTGCATAGTGAGCACGGGACCAACGTCTGGGCAAACCAGTCCCACTTAGGGCGACAAATGCAAAAAGGACAGAATGCTGAACAAATCAAACATTCTCCCCCAGTCGCACATCTGGGTTAAATCCATTGTTTTTTTCGCTCCTTATGCCACCCCAGTTGGCACCCAGCCATATGCTAATCAGTCTTGACCCTGCTCCCCATGAGAACAGTCCAGCCCGTACTGCCAGACAAGTCCTCCCTGGATGGGAAACCAGCATCCTGGGACAGAATTAATCTGACTAAGCTAATGTATTGGTTTCCTCTTTGTAGGAAGCTGGCCCTGTGTTTATTATACCAAAGTAAGGTATAGTGTGCACAGATCCAGGACATCCCCAGAGGTATAGCAGAGGCTAAAGTAGATAATACCTTCCTCTGAAGTTAGTGGTAGCTGGACTGAGCAGTTAGTTAAGCATTTGTTGTACACACTTGGGCAATAAATGATAGCACACACTCAAATACTAAATCCAGACCAATTGAGTGCAAAGTTGTTACTTTATTATTTTTATGAATCACTTAGTGCAGGTAAGTTATACAGTTCGCAAGACTAGCAATACTTTTCGAGAATGCAGTATGACTTTGTAAATGCAGTTGGGACCAGTGGGTCCCTTTCTGCAGTGTCTATACCCGCTAGTATAACACCCTCCAGTGGGAGGGGGTATAGGCCTCTCCCTGATAGGATTTTATGAAAAATGCACACAGAGGACATCCTAGAGATGCCCTCTGAAAAACGACCAACTCTAGTGTGGTTCCTAACTGGCTCCCAGCCGTCTGCCAGCCCAGACAGGTTTCTGGACCCTGGGTAGAGAGCCCGCTGCACTCTGGGTCAGGGAACACAGCAAATCCTGTTCAGGCGTCATGCCTTCTCTCCCAGGATGGGTGGGCCTTCGAAGAGAGAGCTTCAAAGACCGGCCGCCTTTGTTAGCTAACCCCAGTCTTTTGCTGCTATCTGCAACTGGCTCCTACCGGTTCTGACCCCCATTTTGGGCACAAGAACCGGTGTGAAAACCTAGCCAGGAAGGAAGTGTGCCCACCTTTGCCAACCCCACCCCTCTGGTGAGGTGGCGAGGTGAAGTATAAATCAATCCCTGCCATCAGGAAGATGCTTGCCCCCCACCCCAGTGGAGGGTGGGATACTACGGGGTGTAGACACCCCAGGGAAGGGACACATTGGTCCCAACCTACAGACCCCTGTAATGCCTCTAAATCTAGTATTTAGGGGCACCCTGAACCTTGCTTCTTCAGATTTGACGTGTCAAGAAGGACCGAAGAGCCGTGCTGCAGAAGAGGAGACAATCTGCTTTGGCCCCAGCCCTACCGGCCCGTCTCCTGCTCTGAAACCCCTGCGAGCTGAACCCGGCGAGTCCTTCAGCCAGCAGCCTCCAAAAACCCCAGGGACCTGCCCTGCCTTCACAAAGAATTTCTATTTCCTGTGGACACTGATGTTTTCCATCATCAACCCAAGCCAGGACTCTAGATCCAGCCGTATCAGTGAGTCCTTACTACCCTGCACCCGACGGCCGAGTTAGAGTGGCCCCCACAGTGATCCTGACCTAAGTGCCAGCGTTGGGCCACCTCCACAGACCTTCTCCTCGGCGCCTGCAGCCTCATCCTGAAGGGTCCCCCCCCAACCGGAACCGGTGAGAAGAATCTAACATGAAAGGACACCTCTGCACCAGCAACTTGTGTCCCGAGTTGCCTGGCCGACCGTATCCTGGTGTCCAGCAACTCTTCAGCTACTTTCTCCAGTCGTTGGTTCCCTTCATCCAGTCATCTGGCTCCAGCCTGCAGTCCTTTTTCGTGACAGACGTCCTCCATAGCATTGCATTGGGCTCCCGACACCTAAGCTCCCTGCGCCACTGGGGGTGTGGAATTGGTGCTAACCTGGGACCCCCTTGTAGGAAAGTGCCCCTTTTTTGCATGCTTGTCTCTCACGTTTTGCCGGATGCTGAAGCTCTTTGACTAAGTGTTCCCTGGGTTCCTGCTAACCAGGTACCCAGGGCCTGTGTTCTTTCTCTAAAACTGTACATGTGCACCCCCAATTGGCACCCCTCTGGCCACATGTAAGTTCCTTGTTAAAGGTACCATGGGTACTAAGGGCACTGTGACCCGGGAAGGCCTGTAAGGACTGCAGCACATATTGTGCCACCTTAGAGGCCCTGTACCTTAACGCACACTGCCCTTGCAGGCTGCATGCTTTGGTGCAGAGAAAGGTGAAGAGTCGACATGACACAAATACCTGTGTGCCATGCCTACAACCCATTGCCTGTAGTATAGGTAAGACACCTCTCTCGCTGGGTGCAATATACTACCGGTGAGGGTACAGGTGCATGAGCTCTGTACCCTTAGTGTCTAAGTCCATTCTTAGACTTTTTAAGTCCAGTAAAGCCATAAAGAGTTTGTCATTACGAACTCCACAGCACCATAATGGCTTTACTGAAATCTTGGAAGTGTGGTATCAAACTTCTCAGCCCATTAAACCCACACTGATGACAGTGTGGGATTTAATGACAAATGCACTCAGAGGGCATCTCAGAGATGCCCCCTGAAAAACGACAAAACTCTAGCGTCCAGGCTGAGTGGCTGCTTGCTAGCTGCCACCCTCAGACATGTTTCTGGACCCCTGGATCAAAAGTCTCCTGCTATCAGGGTCCTGAAACCAAGCATTTCCTGGGCAGAGGTGCCAAGCCTCCTCCCCCAGGATGGTCAGGGTCCACAAAGGGAAAGCTTCCAAGGCTTGCCGCCTTTGTGAGCTGACCCAGCCATTTGCTGCTCCCAGCAACTGGCCCCCACCAGTTCTAACCCCTACTTTGGGAGGCAGAATCAGCTGGAAAACCAAGATAGGAGGATCGGTGCCTCACCTTTGCCTACTCCACCCCTCAGGTGGAGGAGGCGAGGCAAAGCACAACTCAGTCCCCGCTGTCTTCAACATAGGGGGGAACCCAGTCAACCAGAGAGGCTTATGCCCCCCTCCCACTGGAAGGTGGCATAATGGGGAGTATTCCCACCCCGAAGAAGGGACCCACTGGTCCCAACCTGTACCTACCTGAAACACCCCAATTTAGTATTTAGAGGCAACCCCAAACCATGCCTCCTTAGACAAGCAAGAAGAAGGACCGAAGAGCCATGCTGAAGGAAGAAGAGGAGGACACCAACTGCCTTTGCCCGAGCCCTAACGGCCTGCACAACCTCTACCTGCTTCAGCGGAATCCTGGCGTGTCCTGCAGCCCCACAGAACCCGTAGGACCTGCCCTGCCTTCCCCCTACAAAGACTTTGGCTTCCGTGAGCACCGGACTTTCTCAAGAACCAGACTCTGACTGAATCTCCGAGTCTGCACCACTCTGCACCCGATGCCCACGGCCCGAGTTCAAGTGGGCTAACACCACGAGGAGGTCCGCTCAGCGATCCTGACCTGGGATCCGGTGATCTCTAATGACCTACCTTTAAGCCTCCCGGCGACGCCCGCAGCCTCTTAATGGAGGGAAGCTGGTAAGGAAACCCGACCCATAAAGACACCCCGACACCCTGCGGCCTTGGGTGGCCCAGCCGACAGTGTCCAAGCAACCCCCTGCATCTCAACTTACCTCTCCAACTGGTGGTCACCTTCAGGAAGCCTCCTTGCCCGAACCTTCAGTGTTTGTTCCGACCAGAGATCTCCCATTGAAAACAGGGCACCCGACACCAACCCTGCACCCGGCTGCCCCAGTGCTGCTCTGGGTGCACCCTGTTAACCTGGATCCCCCCTTGCCTCGCGCTTAACCCTAGGAGCTTAGCTACCTCAACCATGTGGGTTGCCAGAGAGTAACCAATCGACGCCCCCCCAGTCCCATAGGCTAACATTGGGCCTCAGCACTGTGCTCCCAGTCACCTTAGTGCTGCTGAGGAAGCTTTTGAGGGCATCCTTGACCCTGGGGGAACCCTTGTTCTAACCCCAGGAACTCAACCCCAAAGACCGATTGCTTACCTGCAAACCAATAACCGCATTTTTCTCCATAGGATTGCATTGACTTTTTTTCCTTTGAAAAAGTTGTGTTGAGCTGTGTTAGTTTGGAAATCTCAGTAACTGTGTTTTAGTGTAAAAGTGTATTACTTACCTTTTTGTCTAGGAAATGTCCAAGTGTGATATCTAGGTATATCACACTGAGTAGAAAAAGTAATCTAAAAAGTACTCTAAAGGGTAATCGCAAAGTAATTACAAACATCTATTGTCTTTAAATATTTTACAACCCCGTAACCAAGTCAGTTTCATCCAGCTTGCTTGTTTTGATCAACCGGTCTTGGAAAGCACAATTCTACTTACTTGTACCAAGTTCTGCTTGGTTCTAAAAATAAAATGCAACTACAGAAATATTTTTGATACAAACAATTGGTCTGAGTTCAGTCTTTGAGTGTGTGACATTACCCTCTGATAAGGGCTTACTGCTCGCCCATACTACCACAAATAGAGAGCAAGGTATTCTCTACTTTTACCTCTGCAAGCCTTTGGAGATCCACTTGACTGTGCACACTATGCTTTACTTTGGTATAGCATGTTCAGAGCCAGCTTCCTACACCTCTTTGCCCTGATCTTAACATTAGGAGTTTGGCTCCTGAGATTGAGTGGCCTGCCTGTGATCAGCCCCCAACCGAGGTGCCCCCTAGCCCCCTAGACCCATTGGCTAACATTGTCACCCTGCCCTCTGCACCCAGCTGCCCTAGTGCCTCTGGTAGTGCCCCTTAAGTGCCAACCTGAACCTTGGTAGTACCCTCAACTCCAATTCCAAAACCGTTTTCCTCACCTGTAACTTAACACTTTTTGTTTTTCCCGTATGACTGAATGGTGGGTTTTCTCAGAAAATTCTTCTAAGTGTTGAACTGTCCTGTACAAATAGTAACCTATTGCTTGCACAAGCAGTAACCTGCCTACAAATGTCCTATGTTGTGTAAACTGTGTTGGGGATGTGTTTCCTACCAAAAGTTTTTGAATCTGAATATTCTTACGAATCCAGTATTCACTGTTTTGCTAATAGTAACCTGTATAAGAATTATCACTTACCAGCTACTAAGTAGACCTTGGTTCTAGAAATAAAATATCAAATAGCAACTTTTTGTACAAACATTTTGTCTGGGTTCAGTCTTTGAGTGTGTGACATCATTTCTAGCCTGAGTGTTTACAACAAATGCTTAACACTACCCTCCTGATGAGCCTGACTGCTCAACCACGCTACCACAAAAGAGTAAGGTTTTCTCTACTCTCTGCTATACATCTGGGGATCCACTGGACTCTCTGCAAACTATACCTTACTTTGGTATAGTATATACAGAGCCAGTTTCCTACAAGTGGCCTCACCCAACCTTCTTTTACAAGAGCACATGGACCCTCACAGGATGCCCAAACAGACGTTCGAAGGGGGGGGGGGGAACCCTACTCCCTTCATGTAAGTGAAAGTAGGCATTATAGGAGGACATCCCATCTCCTTTTGAGTTTTTCAGGGAGCTCCATGATCATGCCTTTGAAGGTCTTGTTGAAGCTCTTAACGAGACCATTGGTTTGTGGGTTACGTGTAGTGAATTTGTAGTTCACTCCATATCCATCCCACATGTGTTTCAGGTATGCAGACGTAAACCTGGTACCTCTGTCTGACACCACCTCCTTAGGAAGCCCTACCCTTGTAAAGATACAGATGAGGGCTTTGACTGCTGCAGGGGCTGTAGTAGACCTAAGGGATACCTAGTAGCATGATCCACTACCCCCATTATGTATTGGGTTCCTGATGCAGTGGGTGGCTCAAGTGGACCCACTATGTCTACACCAACCCTTTCAAAAGGAACCTCAAACACTGGTAGTGGATTTAAGGGGGCCTTTGGGTGTCCACCTGTTTTGCCACTGGCCTGACAGGTGACACTGGAGGTTGCAAACTCCTTCGCTTTCTGGGACATCTGGTGCCAGTAGAAATGGCTGACAAGCTTTTCCCAAGTTTTAGTCTGCCCCAGGTGCCCAGCTAGGGGGATGTTATGTGCCATTTTGAGTAAGAACTCTCTACAGTTGAGGCACTACCACTCTCCTAGTGGCACCAGGTTTTGGTTCTCTGGCCTGAGTGTACAAGAGTCCCTCCTCCTTGCAAAAGGTCCTGTGGGAGCCATTGACATCTCCCTTTTCCTGAGTAGCGGCTTGCTGTCGCAGGCTCTCAAGAATGTGACAGCCCTGCTACCCAAAACACAGCTGCTCCCTAGAGGTTCCCCTTGGGCCCAGGAGCTCAACCTGGTAAGGTCTGAGTTCCATAGGCTCAGTTCCTTCTGGGGCTGACAAGTCCTCAACCTGAGGAGAGGGGTCCTGAGCTTGTTGCTGTGTAGAATCTGGTCCCCCAGTCTTCTTGCCCTTCCTCTTGGAAAATCGGCCACCCTTTCAAGGTCCAACACTTCTTTTTCACCCTGTACTTGAGTTTGTGCTCTTGTCTTCACACACACTATCTCTGGAAGGTCGAAGCTTTGGAGAGACCACTACCTACTTCAACCAGTAACCCCCCCCCCCCCCCCCCCCCCCCAGCACCCCCTCCCTCACCCCCCGTCCCCACCTGCCCGAAGTTTAGGGTCACCATAGCCATGGAATGGACTTTATTGACACTGTCAGTATTGGTGACTGGATATGTTTTTCCAGTTGGCATTGTCCTGGAGAACCCAGGGTATCTCTCAACATAGTGACACTGGCACCTGCATCTTTCAGCGCTTCTATCCTAATCCCGTTCACAAAGGGATATTGTAAATACTTTTTTTAAAGTTAGGGGCCAGACAGCTAAAGTTGCCAACTCTCCCTCCCTCTCAAACTAGAACAGCTTCAGTATGAACCCTGATTTGCTCTGGGCACACTGCTGTTCCCATCTGGAGATTTTCCACACCAGTGCCTACTGGTGGTAGACTAGGGGCATTTTTGTTAGGACATGCAAAATCTCCAGTTTGTTGTCCAACCTTCTTACAGGTGCGACATCAGATCTTTAGGAGATCAAATATTTTGCCCTTCTACCTGCCAGTGGGCTGGAAAGACTTTTGGGACCCACCCTCCTGAACAGGATTTTGGGGGCATTTAAAGATCTTGGTTTTGGGCTTTGGGGATTACACCCTTTTCCCTGGGGAGGTTTTGTAACACTGTTTGTTTGGTCACCCCCAGTGGAAGGTTTGGTCACCCTAGTGTTGACCCAGTGGTCTGCCTTCTTTCCCACTTCTTGGGGAGAAATTAGACCTATGTCCACCAGATAGGGGTGCAACATTTCATTTGTGTAATTACTTAACATGTGTTCTTTCATCAACAAATTGTAACACCCAACATAGTCTTGCACATCACTTCCAGTTAACCAACCATCCAGTGCTTTTACCGAGTTGTCCATGAAGTCAATTTAGGATTGGCTTAAGGTTTTGTGAGCCCCCAAGAATCTAATCCTATACTCCTCATTTGTGTGTCCAAAACCCTCAATCAGGGTGCCCTTCATGAGGTCATAGGACTCAGACTTCTGACCCTCACTGGGCCAGATGCTGTCTCTGCAGTTACCAGAGAACAGTTCCCAAAGTAAGGCTCCCCAGTGCGTCTTCACATGCCTCATTCCGCAGGCCCTCTCAAAGGCTGTGAACCATTTTGGTGATCTCATCACCTTCCTCATATTTAGGGACATTCTCTTGTTTGGCATTTTAGGGTCATAAGAACTTTCTTTTTCCCTAGGTTTGATATTGCTACCGCCATTGATGGCGGGTAAGCCCATCTCTGCCTTTTCTTTTTCTAGAGCCAGAAGTCTGGACTCTAGGTCTAATCTTTTGGTCAACCTTGGTAGAAGTATGCGCTCTTCACTGAGGCTGTCCTCTGTGATCTCACCAAGACCTGACCCACCTGTGTGGGTTCTAGGTGTTGAGTATTACCCTTGGAGGCAGGGACACATTAGGCCTGCTCTCCATATTTAGTGAGGGAGGTCGGGTACTGCTCTCCCCATTAATGGTTTCATCTACTTCTGAGGATCTTCCCTCTCAGAAGGGGGTTTCCTGGAATATTCTGCCAACTGGATCCCGTGGGTTTTTTCTTTAGTTTGCATAGAGATCTAAACTCCCCCATCTTCAGATGGAGGTAAGGGGTGAGTTCGAGCTCCTCCACGATATTCTCTGTCAGCTATTACTGTAGTCATAGTTGAATCTTTTTAAAAGAGGTCAAAAAAACTTCCAAGCAATTTTCTATGATTACAGTGGGTTGTTAGTTTTTAAAAATTCTAAAGGGACTTAACGAGGCCCTAATAAGACTTTTAAGAATTTAGAAAAATTGTGAGTTCAAAAAATGAGTTGAACTAAAAGCCATTTATGGATTGTAAAAGTGTGATCAGGTGTTGACGAAGTGGTCCACAAATGTAAAGTTGTAGATCCCACTGCTGATCACCAATATAGGAAGCTGACCCTGTACACTATACCAAAGTAAGGTATAGTGTGCAGAGTCCAGGGGATCCCAAAGGTATAGTAGAGGCTAAAGTAGATAATACCTTCCTCTCAAATTAGTGGTATCTGGATGAGCAGTCAGGCTTATCAGAGGGTAGTGTTAAGCATTCAAGGGGGACCCTGTGAACAGAGGCTTCAGGCTTGAGGAGGAGTCTTGGAGAGGTCAGCCACCGGTGCAGACAAGAGCTGGATCGCCGGGAGAGACGTCTCAGGGTGAGTGTTTCACTGTCTCGGGCCATGGACTTAAAGTGCCGAGTGGTGCAGTATCGCGGATCAACCTGGATCCGGAGTTGGTTTCTTTACTGGACAAGTCTGGTGTCCACGGGAGACTGAAGTCATTGTAGAAGATAGCACAGGTCCTCTGGAGTTCTTGAGGTTTCTGGCTGCGGGCCACACTGATTTCTGGTAGCAGGGTCAGGAGACCGGCCGGTAGGGTTGCGGCCAAGTCAGTCAATGTTGTCTTCTTCTCCAGTACAGCACCGCTCTTCGGTTCTTCTGCTTCTTAGGTTGTCAAATCTGAAGAGGAAGGGTTCAGGGGTGTCCCTAAATATTATATTTAGAGGCGTTAGGGGTATGCAGGTCGGGACCAATGGGTCCTCTCCCTAGCGTGTCTATACTCCCTAGTATGCCACCTCCAGTGGGAGGAGGGAGGCATAGGCCTCTTCCTGATTGGATGAGTCTTCTCATCTTCAAGATGGAGGTGACTGAGATGTGTGCTTCACTTCGCCTCCACCACCTGAGGGGTGGGTTTGGCAAAGGTAGGCACACCTCCCTTTCTGGCTAGGTTTTCCTGTCTATTCTCTTGCTCAAAGTGGGGGTCAAATCCAGTGGGTAACAGTTGCTCATAGCATCAAAAGTCTGGGGTTAGTTAACAAAGGCGGCAGACCTTTGAAGCTTCCCCTTTGTGGACCTGGCCCATCCAGGGATGGGTCATTTCGACGCTTCATTTTAATCTGCACCAAAACACGCAGCCTGCAATTGCAGTGTGTGGGTGTTCAGGTGAGTGGTCCCTGAGGGTGGCATAGTACATGCTGCAGCCCTCATGGGCCCTTTCTGGTCATAAGGCTCTTGGTACCAAGGGTACCTTTTACAAGGGACTTACATGTGGCTCAGAGGTGTCAATTGTGGAGACAAAGGTACTGTTTTGAAAAAGAACACAAGCCATGGGAATCAGATTGGCAGGGCCCCAGGGCACACTCGTCAAGTTGAAATCAGGTACGTGGTAAAATGTTGGGGGATAACCATGCCAAAAGGGGCACTTTTCCTACACTCTTGTTATGTGCTCTGCTGCCTCTTTGGATGTGAACCCTATCTTGGGAAGGTAGATACACAGACCATTTAAGCCACTCACCTCCTGAGTTAACACTTTTGTTGCAGAAGAATCCATTCTTAGAAGGCACATCATTAGCCATGTGCACTAGTAAGCTACAAGCCCTTTAAAAACATTTCATGGATTTCCATGTTCCTTTATCCCAATAATACTGTCTTGGATTCATCTTAATGAAGCATTCATTCTCCTGCCATGGCTTACTTATCACCTGCTAACCTTCTTTGAAGAGACATTACCAAGATTTGATATTTGGTGCATCTTTCTCTTTTTTTTTCTTTCTTTCTTAAATCCTCATATAACCTCCGTAGATGAAACAACCTCTCGATCTGTACCACCCTTGTTGCTCTTATCTAAGGGGTTGAGACTCAGCTGATGCTATTTATGCGAAGCCCATCCACACCACACATTGTGAGCTGACCAAGAGGTATAATCATTGGATTGTACAAAGTAATTTAAACAGCAACAGTACAATCTAACAGATTCCAAAACAACCCCAAGTCTGCTCTATCCCTATTCTGATTGACCTTTTGGTCCAAATCTCTAAAATATCGTACTGCATTCCACCAGGCTCTCCAGGTTGGGGGCAAAGCTTGGCGCCATAGCTTACAAATCTCCCTTCTTGCTAAAAGAACTAAGTAGAATACCAACTTACTTTGAAGCACCGGGAGCCCCAGCACCCCTTCAGGCTTCAATATAATACCAAAAAGAATAAGAGGCTTACCTCAACCTCCCTGCCCAGCACATCAGACAAGGTCTTACCCACACAGCCCCAAAATGCTTGAATCATGGGGCAAGCCACAAAAATGTGAACGTTATCCGCTTTCGGGACTCCACATCTCATACACTTAGCCTCTCCATTGCCCCTTATTTTGGCGAGCTTCACGGGCGACCAGTATATCCTGTGAAGTGTGAAAAAGTGATTCTTCCTGAGTGGAGCAGATTTAATCAATGGATATAAAATTTCTAGAGATACTTGCCATAAATTTTCCAGATCTTCACTCAGCAAGCACTTCTCCCAGACCAGGTGTGGACGCTCCATTTTTCTATCCGCTGCCGCAAGAAAATGATGGTACCACTGTCCTACTTCCTTTTTCTTAACAGTTGGGTCTTGCAACTCATCTTCCATGGAGGTATCCTCGTAGATTAACCAACGTTGGCTCTTACACCATGTAGAGATTTGATAGAATTTAAATCTGGGGAGAGCTCCACTAGTGAGGTTCCACCAGACTTCCCAGGGGTAACAATTATTGACATCCATTATATCTTTCCAGTGTGAACTCCAGCCTCCTTTAATGGCTGAGCTAGAGCGTCTAAGAGGCATTCTGGTGTTCCTGGGGAGTCCCACAGTGGAGCCCATTCACTGTAATAGGACAGTCCCAAACATGCCTGACACTCCGTCCATAGCTTAGCCGCCATAGATAGTCTTCAGCCTAATCTTTTTAAAATACTTATGGGCTCCAAATGTATACATAAAACCTACCTCATCTAGATCTAAAAGCATAGCTTTAAACATACTGCCAATCAGGGAGCTGTCTGGTTTCAGAAGTAACTCACTGCAGTTTTTTAGTTGATATGCCCAGCAGTACAACTGAAGGTCCGGCAGACCCAAACCACCCTTAGACAGTTTCTGCCTTAGTTGCTTCCAGGACAGCCTGATCCCTTTAGCTGCCCAGATAAATGAGGAGATCTTACCCTGTATTTTAAGAAGATCAGTTTTATCAGATTCCAAGGGGATATTATTAAAAAGGTAGGCGTACTTGTGGAGGACACACATTTTAATCAGATGGACTCTCCCATAATGGGATAACTGAAAGCTCTGCCATCTCTTCAATAAAATCTCCACCTCCCGAGAAACTTTCTCTAGGTTTATTTTGGGGATCTTTCCTATGTCCTGGGTTATTACTCCCAGATAGCTTTGCTCTTTAGCGAGCCTCACCCCCTGTGCTGGGGTGTTGCAAGCCATAATCTCGGTCTTATCCCTATTGACTCATCTATATCTTGGGTGAGAATTGTTTGACTAGCCAAATCCAATTTTGGTAATTGTTTCTTAGACAGCCACTGGTCTGTAACCTCATCCTCGACCGTTCACTCCTTGCTGTACAAGCCTTGAAAGAATTCCACAAAAGCTTTCTCAATGTCCCTTTTTTCCTCCACCATTTTGGAGCCTGCCATAATCTTATTGGTGACATTACGGGATCTATCAGCTCTGCTTTTCATGGCGAGTAGTTTACCACAATTCTCACCTTGGTCAAAATCACTCCTCTTGTCTCCCATTTGTGGAGCATAATTGCTTCCGTTTTAAGGCTAAACTTCATCTGTAAATCCTCAACCCTAGCTAGTAGAGTTTCTTTCTTCTCATCAGCCACCTGCCCCCTTTTTAAGGCTGTCTCTGCGAGAGCTAGTTGCTTCTCTAAATCTACAATCTTGCTTTTTTTCTGATCTGGCCCAACCAGCAACCGCACCCTTTAAGGTCTCCCTAAGCCAGGCCTTAAGACATCCCACACTGAATGCAGAGGGGCCGAACCTAGGTTATATTGAAAAAAGGTAGCTGTTTCTCTCTTTAGTAGATCAGGGATCGAAGGTTGCAAAATAAATCTCCTATTCAGGGTCCACCTCCTCAAGATTGGCTCAGAGGGGAGTTCTAATTTTGAAACAATAGCACCATGATCCGAAATATGAATCGGTAGATATTCAATTAACCATACCGATTCTAACTCTGAGAGATCAATAAATACATAATCAATTCTGGAGTAATGGCGGTTCTTTTTACTATAAAAAGAATATTCCCTCACCTCACCCATTTTGTTCCGCCAAACGTTATAGAGATTGAATTTTTTTTCAGCATTGTAACTAAAAAAGCTTTAACACGTAGTACCGCAATCTGTGTTCTGGGTGAAGATCTGTCTAATTTATTATTAAGCAAAACATTAACACCACCTAGAATCAGGGGGGCTTCAAAATCCACCAAGGCTAAACATAGATTGTTCAGAGGATCGGTATCGTCCTCATTAGGGCCATAATAATTGGCTAAAGTATAGCTGATACCATAGCACCTCACCTCAGCTATTACCCACCGTCCTCTATCATATATCTGTGACTTAATAAGCTTCACTCCTGCGTTTGCTTTAATATAACCACTCCCTTTGAGCAACATTGTTGATCAGAAGCTACAACTCTCTCCACCCATCTTAGCTTCCCAAACAAAGCCTTACACTCTGACTGCAGCAAATGTGTCTCTTGAAGCATAAAAATCTTAGCCGCATTATCCTTCAGATGTTGCAAGACCAAATGCTGCCTTCTCTTAACTCTCAGACCGTTCACGTTCCAGCATAAAATCTCAAGGAGCTCACCTCCCCTGACCCAGGTCTACCCCCTTTCTTTTTCCTAGTTCTTCCCCAAACTACACTACAGATAAATATTAAGTCACATGAGGTCATATTTATGATTCTTGTTTAAAAAAAAAAAATCTCAATGCTCCTCACCCACACACGTGAAACACCCCTCTACCCTCCCGCCCCACCCTTGGGAACCCTCCCTGACCGTTCCTTGGCAAATACATTTTGCCATTTTGGTCCAAAGCCCACTAACCTCAAAGAGAAAAAAAAAATGTAAGAAAGATATATCCACTGAACTCCCTTCACTAACCATTTACACCTCTGTAAGGGACCAGGTTGTCCTCTGCACACTTACTGATAGACAACATGCATAGTGAGTGCAGGCCCTTCCAGGGGTGATCCGGTAACAAGGGGTCAACTTAGTCAGCTCGGCATGGCTCGCCAAGCACTCCGGCAGCCCTAAAACAAGCAAAAGCTGGTCCACCACACATCCGGTACCGGGTGTAAGAAAGTGGCTCTGTAGATACTGTTCCCAAATAGGTACAGTGTGCACAGAGTCCACAGTCCCCAGAGGTTTGGCAGAGGCTAAAGTTAGATATAACCTTACTCTCTATAGTGGTAGCTTGGTCGAGCAGTAAGGCAGTATCGGAGGACAGTGTAAAGCATTTGTTGTACACACTCCAGTCAGCAAATGGTCTCACACACTCAAGAACTAAACTCTAGGCCAATCGTTTTTGTATAAAAATATATAGTTGTTTTAATTTAGAAGCAACAATGGGTATCAAAATGTACGTTCTCAGGATGAGATGCTTTAGATAAATACTTTTCAATAGGCAATAGACTTTTGAATATAAGTTACAGTGGTTGCAATAGGCAACACAATTTCAAACACAATAATCCATTGAGCTCAATGGGAATTTCTAGTTAAATGCAATTAGTTACTTTAAGGATTACTTTTCTAATCACAGGATTGGATCCTGGATTCAGTCCTGGGACATTTCCTGTAAACAATTGAGTAAAAGCGTTTTGGTTACAGTTGTGATTTTTAAGCAATATTGTTGAATTTTAAAAGTTGACAGTAACTTTTTCACATAGAATCACCAATGTTATCCTATGGGAGGAAATTCACTTAGCAGGTTTTTGTATATTTGTAAGTTTGCAAAATCGACACTTAGAAACTTTTTCAGCAAAAACCAGGCAGTGTTATCCTATGGAAGGAAAATCAAATTAAAGTAGGTTCTTGTTACTTTTGTAATGCAGTGCTGGGCTCCTAGGTTCAGCACTGGGACATCTATCTAAAACAGGTAAGCAATTACGTTTTCCCAGTTGGTGCGATTTTTAAAGAATATTTGTAGTTTGCAAAAATCGACAGAAGAAATTTTGCAGTAAAATAGTCAATGGTTTCCTATGGAAGAAAATTGGGTTAGCGGTGAGTATGGATGTAATTACTTTTCAGGGTCCGTGCTGCGCACCAAGATCCAGCACGGGGATCTCTCCTGATAGCAGGTGAGTATTTTCGTTTTCGTTACACGGTTGATTTTAGGTGAATATTTTAAAGTTTAGAAACTCCACACTTAGAAGAATTTCCAAGTGAAACCAGTCAATGTTACTCTATAGAAGAAAAGAGTTATCGGCTTTTGGGTAAGTAGTCGACTGGCAGAGTTAAGGTTCTGGGCATAGACTCGGGGGTCTCCCAGGGTCAGGTAAGTACAGTTGTTACATCCTCAGCGGCACAGGGGCAGCCGGGTGCAGAGTGAGTTAGGCCCAATGTTATCCTATGGGAGGCAGGGGGTCCTTTGGTTGGTGGCTGCTGGCTAGCAGGCCACGCGGCTGTGGGAGCTGGGATCCTGGTCACTTGCTCAGGTCAAATGGGGAAGTAGGTTAGAGTAGAGGTTGCACTGCCAGGGGCACTCGGCGGCTGGGTGCAGGGTGCTTTTGAGCCGTCGGGCGCTCAATGAATTGCAATGGAGAAGCTCAAGAACGAGCAAAGGCTGCAAGCTCGGGGATGAAGATTCTTCAGGTGCGACCACCACTTCGAGAGGTAAGTTGGGTAGTTGGAGGATAGGTAGGCACCCAGGAGCTGGGCACAGGGGGTCGGGAAATTTTACCCCCTGCTGGTTGCTGTTGGGGGTCTCTGCTTCTGAGGCTGCAGGCATCGTCAGGAGCATCAAGGTGGGTCCTTGGGTGCTGGATTTGGGGTCTCAGTCCCGGGGGGACTTCCTCGTGGTCTTTGTTCACTCCAGCACAGGCCAGGCTAGGCGGGTGCAGAGTGTGCAGGGTTCGTGGTTCCTGACTGATGCCAGGGGTCAGTTACTTGCTTTGAGCAGTACGACTGCTCGTGGGAGTCCCATGTAGGTAGTCACAAGGCAGTCGGGTTCTCTGGGGTTTTTGAGGTTGCTGACCACTGGAGATGGCGGGGTTTAGCAGGAGCAGGTTCGGGTCGGCAGGCCGGTAGGGTAAATCAGTTGGTGTCGTCCTCTTCTTAGCAGCTGCACAGCAGGTCGTCTTGTTTCTTGATCTTCTTGCTGGTTTCGGATCGGGATCTGAGGAAGGAAGGTACAGGGTGCCCCTAAATACTTAATTTAGGGGCGTTACAGGTAGGTAAAAAGGGCAGGGACAACTGGGTCCCTGCCCTGGGGTGGCTACACCCCCTATCCTGCCACTCTCCTGTGGGAGGGGGGGCAGTAGCCTAGTCCTGATTGGGTAGGGCTTCCCATCTTCAAGAAGGAGTTGTGCTTCACCTCGCCTCCCCAACCTGAGGGGTGGGGTTGGCAGAGGCTGGCACTACCCCTTTCCTTCCTTGGGGTTTCTGGCCAGTCTTCCCGCCAGAGTGGGGGTCAGAACAATCGGTAGGGGCCAGTTGCTGAGTACAGCAAGTGGTCTGGAGAAACTCACAAAGGCGGCATGCCTTTGAAGCTTCCCCTGCCCATCCTGAGGGAGGAGACCTAGCACCTCGCCCAGGATGTGTATTGTTGCAGGCCCAGGAGAGCGGATGGCTCTCTACACAGGGGTCCAGCAACAGTACTGAATAATGATAGCCAATGCCGAAAAGGAATTGGGTTTGGGTCTAAGTAATAATGAAGGTGAAGGTACTGTGGAAATTGATCCTTCACCAAAAATTCCCATACCACTGGATCCAGTGGTGTTGATTAATGGTCCGAGATCTAGGCCCCAAATTCAGACCCCCGACAGTGCTGCGATAGGAGGAGTGGACATAATATCGCAAGTTCACGCCATAGATGGGAAAAGTTATCCAAGGGCCTAATTGCAAGGTCTCTGGGGGAACGGTGTTCATCTCGAAAAACCAACAAGAAGCAGAAGGGATCCAAAAACTGTCCATTTAAGACAGGCTCGGTGTTGGATGAGAATATTCAATTAATGTTGTGGAATCTGGTGGAGGAGATATTTTGTGCTCGGTTTGAATCCATACTGACTAATATTGCCAAAGATGTTATTGATACCATGAATGTGTGTGTTGCCGATTTGAAGAAAAAATGTGAGCGTATGGATTCTATTATGGATTCCCTTAGAAGGGACACTAAATTTACTCCGCAAGTTAAAGTAAATTCGGGCCTTTATCTACCCCTCGATTAGAGATTAGTTTAGACTCCCGAGGGAAACATGCAGGTAAACATCAACCTGCAGTTCCAGGTGAGGGGGTAAAATCTAAGAATGTCAGTAGACCTGAGGTGTCTCAAGGTCGAGCTCAAGAGGGAGGGCATTTGTCCCAAGTAGATAAAAGTTCTGTTGAACTTACAGATTTAAAATCGAATGTGGTAATTAACAAAAATGCTGTTCTGCAAGAGAAAAATGTAAGCCCGAATGAATGTAGAATTAATTTACCTCCAGATGCTACCCCTTGGTTGCGATTCTTGTAGGGGTCCCCCCTCTAAGCACTCATGATACTGACTCAGCGGAGGGATTGTTGTGCAAGACAAAAAACTGGTGTGATCACCATTCCTCAGGTCAACCTGTGATATCAGCCCACATTATAATGGCCAGACTGGTGGCATGGGTGGGTAATTGCCCGAAATGTGTACCAGGTGACTGTATTATAGTCAACTTTAACAATCGGGATCTAGCCGAGAGGTTGTTTTGGGATGCTACGGAATTATATGGGGGAGGCATTAGGACCTTACCATTAGGCTCTTTTTACCCTCCGGTAAATGTACCGCGAGTTTCTGAGAGGGTTAGTGTGGTTAATTCCACTAGCCCTTTTTATCCTGGCCTGGGACTTCCTCATAGCAATGGTAGCAGAACTCGTCCTGGCAAGGCTAGAGAGGGAGGAGTAATAATAAAAGTGGCAGCTCTATTACCAAGGCCTAAGGAGGGAGGTTTGCTAGTTTCAAATAGATTTCTCCCACTTACCCAGATGGATTTGAATGATTGACTGGTGGAGACAGTGGCTGATAATGTAGAATCGTCCCCAATAAATCAAGGCTTAGAAGATATAGGAGCTGTAACTTCCCCAAGCTGCAGAATTATCAGTTGGAATATTGCAGGCCTTAGATCTAAAAGGGATGATCCACTTTGGTTGAAGTTTATAAAACTGTATGACATAATTGCTCTCCAAGAAACATGGGATAGGGGGGATAGTTTTTGGCTGGATGGGTTTAGATCCTATTCCCTATCCGCCCGCCCGTCCGTCTTCGGCTGGTAGAGCAAAGGGTGGATTGATGCTCCTTCTTTCCTATAAGCTAATGGGTACTTCAAGAAGACTAGAGGTTGACTCAATTAATGCCATGATAATAGAAGTAAGCTGCCCAAATAACCCCAAGCTACTACTTGTTAATTTTTATAATTCAGGGGATAGTGATTCTATAAATCAACACCTGAATAAGTTTAATTCTTTTTTAGAAGATTACAGGTTGAACCAATACACTTTCTATCATATATTACTTATGGGTGATTTTAATATACATTTGTGTGATCGGCATTGTTTCATTGATGATCATTTGGCCCACACTAATTCGGAGAGCCCTCATTTTGAGCATTCGCCCCAGGGGGAAGGTCTAGAGGCTCTTTTGTCTGAAGCCGATCTCAATCAAGCTGATTGTTGTCCTACGTTTAAATCCAAGGTCAGAGATACTATTATTGATTATATTTTTTTGTCTCCTACATTGCTTGATAAGGTAGTATTTTATAATGCTATAGTATCGTCTTTTAGTGATCATAACCCTGTTGTATTGGAATTGGATAAAAGCTGTGGGTTTTTAGGAAATGGTGGGGATTTTTTTTATTGATTTATGTTAAAAAACTAGTGGGTACATTACAATATGTGCTGATTCCTCAAACCCCAAGGACGTGGTTCTTGGGGCATTTGATGGTATTTGCAGACAGATAGCAGCGGATTTGACCATTAATATCAAATTGAAAGCTAAACGGAAAGAAAAATGGTTCAATGATAATAGTTCACAAGCTCATCGTGCCCTAGTTTTAGCTTTGAAAAGTTCTCCTCGAGATAGGGTTTTGATAGTGAGGCTACGTAAACAATATAAGATAGTAGATCACAGGCGGAAATCAGAGATTATGGCAGAGGCCTGCAACGCTCTCCTATCTGTCGATGTTTTAAAGGACAGCTCTAGATTCTGGTTTATTGTTAATACCCCACTTTTCTCCGGTCTGGAAAATGACACTCGGAAAAGTAATATTACAGAAGCACAGTGGTTGTCCCATTTTTAGGGAATCTATGGTTCTGATGAGTTATTAGATACCTATACTAAGTTACCATTCCAGCTGGGCACAGCACCTCTTATCTTTAATAAGGAGGATATTGAGAAAGCAATAAAAAACACCTCCAGTAATAAAGCACCTGGCCTAGACCGTGTCCCAGCAGATATCTATAAGTGTAATCCCAGATTTTGGGCAAAGATATTAGTAAATGTTGTTTTTTTTTTTTTTGTTTTTTTTTTTTGAAACCGTTTATTGCAATCTCAAATATATACAGGTATGGGCCTACAACCTTCCGGCCGGCCGCTAAAGTGACGATAACAAATGACATACATACAATGAGGCACTTAGCTTTACATAGACACTAAGGCAGGAGGTATCCACAACGCGGGCCTTATGGCTCTGAGCCCACAATACGGTTTCATTTTATACAACACAAAAACATAAATAAACACACACCCGCAAGGCAACCCACGATCGAAAGTGGCAGCACGTGCTCCTCAAATGGGGGACCCCAAACCATCCACTGAAAACCCCTGAGAGGGGAAGGGAAACAGGTCCGGGACTGGGAGAATACTGTGCTCGGAACTGAGGGAGGGAGTAAACTAGGGGGATGGAGCTGGTGAAGCGGGAGGCAACAACGGCGGCTCGCAGATATCCCCGCGGTAGGCGTTCCAGGGGCCCCATATCTTCACCCATGCCCCAGGCTTACCCCGCGCCACATACACCACCTTTTCTCGGAACATGCACCAATCCATGTGTTCTTTCCAGGCCGACACCGCCGGGGACCTCTGGGATCCCCACAGCTGTGCAACGTCCCGTTTAGCCACCATATAGCCCAGAGTCACCCATCGCGTCTGCGGAACAGAGTAATCGGTCGGTTCCCACACATTCAGCAAACATCTCCTCGCTTCAGGCAACAGCGCGACATGCGTAACCGCTCGCAGGACCTCATGCACACCACGCCAGAATCGCTCCACCCTCGGGCATTCCCACAAAATGTGCAAAAAGGTCGCTGAAGCACCACACCCACGCTTACACAATCCGTCCTCGGCATAGCCCATACGCAGAAGCCTTGGCCCCGTCATGTACACCCGGTGGAGTATCTTAAGCTGGACGAAACGAAGGCGAGCCGGGATGGCCACCTCCTTCGGAGAGGCCACCGCGGAAATCCAGTCCTCGTCGTCCAACTCCAGCCCATCGGCAACCCAGGCCTCGCGGAGGCCAGTCAGTAAGCCCGAGCGATCATTTATCAATTTCTTGTAAATGAGGGAGATCGTGCTGTCCGGAACATGGCCATCTAGCACTCGATCCTCCAGGGGGGAGGACTCCGGGATGGAGGCCACGTCTGGGAAGACGGAGCCCAGCGCGTGACGGACCTGCAGGTACCGAAAGTATTCACTGCCCCGCAGCTGAAACTCCGCCTGCAACGTCTCGAATGTTTTAAATCCTCCCCTCGTCCAGAGATCCCCCACTGTACTGATGCCTATAGTGTCCCACTGCTCAAAGCCCTTCGACGTCCACAGAGAGCCCAACCTCTCAGACGCATACAGCGGTGACGCCCGGGTCAAACGGTCCTTCCAGCCCATAGCTGCATTAGCCGCGTGCCATACTCGCACCATGACACGCGTGGGTCCCGTCAAGCGGGAATCGGGCACACTAGCGTAGAGCGCTCGATTGTAGTCGCCACCGGGCAGGAGCATCTTGTCCATTTCAAATGCCGGGTTTAGGGCGGGCCCATAGAGGCCCTGATTAATTGCAGCTAACTGGGAGGCCCAGTAATACCGTTTAATATCCGGGAGGGCAATCCCTCCGTCGTACCACGGGAGCGTCAACTTTGCCAAGGCTATACGCGGCCTCCCATCCCAGAACAGGCGGCGCTGTAAACCTTCCACTTCACGGAAGTAGCGCGCTGGGACCAAGTCCATAGTGTTCTGGAGAGCGTATAGGAAGCGCGGCAGTGACATCATCTTGAACAACGCCGCCCGGCCGAGCGGCGAAAGTGGCAAGCGCCTCCAGCGCGCGACATCCTCCTTCAAGCGCTGGAGGGGGGGAAGCAAATTTCGCTCGTAGCGGGCCACCGGGTCCAGCGTAATGTAGACACCCAAGTATCGAAATCCCTCCGAGGCAATCTGGATCGGACAGCCCCGCGGGAGGACAGGAGCCTCCCCGGAAAGCACATAGACACAGGATTTGGCCCAGTTGATGACAAGGCCTGAATTGCGGCCAAAAGAGTGCAGAACATCGACCAGGACAATCAGTGATTTGCGCGGGGAGGCTAAGTACAAAAGGATGTCGTCTGCATAGAGAGACACGCGGTCCTCCTACTCAGGGGTCCAACGGAGACCTCGGATAGAAGGGTGCCACCGCAGCCACTCTGCCAGGGGTTCCAAGGCCAGTGCGAACAGGAGCGGCGACAGGGGGCAACCCTGTCGCGTGCCCCGTCCCAGCACGAATGGGGCCGAGACTCGACCATTCACCACCACCTGCGCAAGTGGGTCCGAGTACAACAATTTGACCCAGCTGATGAAACCCGGCCCAAAGCCAAACTTCGCCAGCATCGCCCAGATGTATGGCCACTCGAGTGTGTCGAACGCCATAGTGGCGTCCAAAGACGCCAAGATGGCCGGCTCCCTCACAAACGGAACACGCGTGCAGGCGTCGCAGATTAAGAGCCGTATTGCGATGGGGGATAAAGCCGGACTGGTCTTGGTGGACCAGGTCGCCCACCACGCCGACCAGCCGGTTGGCGAGCACCTTGGCGAGGATTTTAGGTTCCGCATTCAAGAGCGAGATAGGCCGATAGGATGTGACCCGATCTCGAGGTCTCCCCTCCTTGTGGATGATCACGATGGTAGCCAGACGCTGGTCCGGCGGGAGGGAGCCCCGCGAGTGGGCCGCAAGGAACATTGTGAGGAGGTGGGGGTGCCAGTACATCCGGTCGCAGCTTGTATAACTCGATAGGAATGCCGTTCGGGCCCATGGCCTTGTCAGAAGCGACTGAGCGGATGGCGAGGGCGATTTCGTCCGAGGTGGGGGCGGCATCCAGCAACTCCCTGTCCTCCACAGAAAGGGAGGGGAGCGCGATATCACGCAGCAGGGCATGGGAATCCTCCTCCGAGCAGGGAGAAACCGGGGAATATACCTCGCGGAAATAATCCGCGAAGCAAGAGACAATGCCTTCCGGCTCAATGACACGCACGCCATCCGTCCTCTCAATCAGCGGGACCACACGACTCGCTCTCTCCTTCTTATCCAACCACGCAATCAACTTGCCCGCCTTATCACCCACATCATACAATCGCCCCTGTTGCTCTCTGCTGAGGCCCCTGGCCGCCTCCGTGACGAGGGCCCTATAGGCCGCCTGCTTAAGGTGCAGAACGTGGAGCGCAGCGTCAGTCACCCCACTCCCCAAATCACCCTCCAATTCAGTAATTTCGGCCTCCACCCGGGTCACCTCCTCCTGTGCGCGCCTCCGGGCATGGGAAATAAAGGAGAGGGCCTCCCCTCTCAGCACTGTCTTGAAAGCCTCCCACAGGGAGATAGCCGACAGGACTGACCCCACATTCTCCTCGAAATACCGTTGCAAGGATTTAATCAAGTCAGCGCGAATAGTGGGGTCGCGCAGGTACCAAGCGTTGATTGGAGCGACCCTGCCCTCCCCCCTCGGGAAAACATCAAAGTGCAACAGGAGCGGGGAGTGATCTGAAATGCCCCTCGCCAAATGGCGCACCTCCCCCACCCTCCCGGCATAGGCCGCAGGGACAAGGATATGATCAAGCCGCGAAAGGCTACCATGGGCACCCGAATGGAAGGTGTACTGCAGCTGAGTGGGATGCTTTAAACGCCAGCAGTCTACCAATCCCAGTGTGTCCAAAAGGCCCGACAGCCACGCCTGTGCCCGGGGGAGGTCCCTAGGGGGATAACGATCCATAGTCCCAGAAACCACCGCGTTGAAGTCCCCCCCCCAACCACCAGAAGCCCCCCCGGAAGGTCAAGAAGGAGGCGTCCCAGGTCCGCAAAGGTGGTGGACTGTAACCCCGGTGGGACGTACACTGAGACAAAGACGACCATTTTGCCCTCCATTCTCCCCACCAAAACAGTGTAGCGTCCCCTCTCATCATGGCGCACCTCGTCTATTTCTAGCGGGAGCGAGGTCTTGACCATAATGCCCACCCCTCGTGAGCCTGACGTAAAGCCCGAGTGGGCCACCAAACGATAACCACGTCGATTCATGGCACAAAAGGAGTTACCAATAAGGTGTGTCTCCTGCAGAAAGACCACATCAGGCGAAATCCGTTTCAGATACTGCAGGACCACACCCCGCTTAATCCTATCCCCCAGCCCGTTAACATTCCAGGACAACAAAGTCAGGTCCCTACCCCCCATCACTTACAGAAACCATCATTTGTCCCCCCGAGAGCAACTCGAAAACACCAGTACAATAAAGGGTTTGCCTTGCGGTAGAAACGAACCACACCCCACCCCAACCCACCCATCCCAACAGAACTCCCCCCACCCTGCACCCCTGCATGAGCCCAAACAGCCCCCCCAAAGTGCAGTGTGCCTGTCGCCCCATAGAAAGAAAACTAACTAGTCCCCCAGAGGAGGAGGGAGATCCCCCAAGAGACCCCGCACGACCTCCACAGGAGGGGAACTTACCCTAACAGTCAATGGTGACAATAACACAGCCCGGAGCAAGGCCTACCATTAGTCCCTTAGTCCTGATCCGGCGGGCCCTCCCCACCAACCGCTCCCCCCCCGCCCCCCGGCCCCGATCTCCGGGCAAAGTGTCCAGCCAGTCCCCGGCCGCCTCGGGACGATCAAAAAAGTGCGTACGGCCATCTACCTCCACCCTCAGCTTAGCTGGAAAAAGCATCGAATATTTGAGATTCAGGTCTCGTAGGCGACGTTTGACACCCAGAAAGCTTAGTCTCTGCTTTTGGACCGCCGGGGTGAAGTCAGGATAGAAATTAATATCCATGTTATCAAGTCTGACTGGCCCTTGGAGCCTAGAAGTCTGCAGGATAGCGTCTCTGTCCCTAAAATTGAAGATCCGGGCGATGAGAGGCCTCGGAGGGGCGCCGATCTTAGGCCTACCCCCGGGGACCCTATGGGCCCGTTCCACTGCAAAGAATTTGCTCAGCCCCCGAGGCTGTAGGTGGGTGAGGACCAGGTCCTCCACGAACAGATCCGCTGCCTCCGCCTCTCGTCCCTCCGGCACCCCGATAATGCGGACGTTGTTTCTCCGGGCCCGACCCTCGGAATCCTCCAGTCGACGATTCATCAGGGCGCTCACTGGCCAAGCCTGCGCACCTCCTGTTGGAGGGCCGCCACGTCAGTTGTGAGGCCCGAGGTAGAGTGGGCCAAAGAATCGACCCGGTCATTTGTTTTAGACAGATCGGCTCTCACGAGGCCCACGTCCACGAGGACCGAGTCGATCTTCTGCGCCAGAGTGTCAAAGCGCTGGTCCACCGAGGCCTTCATCTCGGCGATGGCGCCCATGACGTCCCGGAGGGTCAGGTCCGTGGGCGGAACAGGAGCATCAGTCGGGCCCGTGGGGGACCTACGCAGCACCTCTGGAGATCCCTTCTGGAGGGTGTAGCGGTCCATGTTATTGGATTGTTGGGCCGTGCCACGACGGGTCGACTTCACCTTGGCCCGGTCGCCATCTTGTTTTGTGGCCATGGTCGCAATCCCCAAATCGAGCCAATCTCCTCAGAAAGGGGGCAGACAATGCCGTTCAAGGGCTCCGGGGGGGGGCGACCACCGCTCCTCAGGACGAATCGCAGCCGGCGGGCCGGCAGGGCAGCCCAACGAGGCCACAGCACCGCACACCGCACACCGCCCTGCGACCCAACCTCGCCTGGCAGCAAGGAGGGCGCAAAAGCGAAAGTGAAAGCGCGGGGCACGCGAGCCACCCAGCCTTGCCCGCCGCTGTTGTTCACTTTGTGTCCGGATCGCCCCACAACTCCAGTACGGGGGGCCGGCGTGGAGAAGGCCGCAAACCTCAATCGATGCTCCTGCCGGTGTCCGAGGTCCGATTTAAAAACGGAAAACGGGCGTCACCTCTGCACGGGCTCACAAATACAGTCCCCTCATCTGGGACAGGATTCTGTCAGGATTTATGCAGGAGGTCGCGGAGGTCCTCGGGAGCCTCGCACCTACGCGGCCATCTTGGTTGCGCGCTAGGCTCCTCCTCCTAGTAAATGTTTTTAATGCCGTGGGAATGATCGGGTTTCCCGCATCTTGGTCTCACTCAATTATTATTCCAGTGTTTACAAAAGGCCAGAGAGGCGAACCGAGGTGTTGCAGACAGATATCTTTGATTGATTCGTTGGTTAAAATATTAGGTAAAGTGATATTCGAAAAGATTACAGACTGTGGCAATGATAAGATTGTATCCAATTTACAGTATGGTTTTCGACAAGGAGGAAGTACTATGGACCAATGTCTTAACCTCTATTTATTAATTAGTAAATATAATATGGCAAAAGAGGGTTCGTTGAAGATGGCTTTTATGGACCTATCTTAAGCTTTCGACCTGGTTAACAGGTCGAAGCTGTGGAGTCTTCTGTTGGAAATGGGCTTGGATCCGGGTTTGGTCTATTTCTTGGCCGATCTCCATTGTGACCTTTCTGCATCAATTAGGCTCTCACAGGATGGCAAGTGCTCAAAGTCTTTTAAATCTAGAAGAGGTGTACGTCAGGGGTGCATATTGGCGCCCCTGCCCTTTACTTTATATATTAACGCCTTGGATAAAACTTTAGTGGAGGCGAGCTTGGATATTCCGCGTGTAGGAGACTGTTTAATTCCGGTTCTCCTATACGCGGATGACGCTGTACTCCTGGCACGCACTGCGGTAGGTCTCCAACGACTTTTGGATGCGTTTGGAGCCTATATTCAGTCTTTGGACCTGGTAGTGAACATTGGGAAATCACATATCCTGACAACGGGTCATAGAGCTACTAGAGAACTTTTTACTGCAATGTGGGGGGTAGTGTCTACTGTACCCTCTTTTACATACTTAGGGGTAGTATTTGATGAAAGAAGTTCTTGGGTACCCCAACACATTTTGTTTTTTTTAAAATGCAGTTATTAGATCTACTTCTGCCATATTAGGGTTTGCACAGCGTTTGGGGGCTAGACCCGTGGAGGCCATCATTAAGATATATAGATCTAAGTGTCTGGCTATTGCGGCCTACGGTTCATCCATATGGGGATTTAATCAACAGGCAGGGTTACAGATAGTTGAAAATAGATTCTTGCAAAGTCTCCTGCCAGTACCAGGAATTGGGATTGGGTTATGTCTCTGATACTTTGAGTACAGCCCCGTTACTCTGCTGGCTCAAGGTATGGCTTAATCCAGAACTAACCTTGAATCATCGGATATTGTGGGATTGTGTCAAATTGGATAAAGCATGTAATATCAAGTGGTTGGTATATGTTAGATCTATGTTATCCAAAATAGGGCGGCCGGAATTATTTGAATCCCCTGAGAGGATCAGGAAGGAAGATCTGAAATGAGTTAAAAAGAATTTTATTAATATGTTGATGATGGAACGGGAAGGACACGAGTTACAGAAACCCTTAGTTAGGGCTCACTTTTTGATAAGAACGACGTTTTTTTATTGAGCCGTACTTGAAAACCGTTACCAAACCGTTCCATCGCTGGCTCCTGACCAGGTTCCGTTTCAACTTGATTCATTTTACCTTGGGTGACTATGTGGAGTGGTGTAAACCAGAGGACGCAGGACCGTGTTCTTGTGATAATTATTCGACACAAGACACCTTACATTTTATGTTGTTCTGCGACTTCTATACTGATATTCGGAGGAAGTTTTTGGTCCCCTTACTAAATAGAAAGGGTTTCCTATAGGCCAGACCTGCATTACTTTACTTGCAAATGTTAAGTAACACGTGGGATATTTTTAATATTGCTTGTTTTTTAGTTGCTGCTGTTAGGATTAGGAAAAAATTAAAAAACAAATAGTATAGCCTAATGTACTATTATGAACTGAATAACCTCATTTGCAAAAGTTGAGTGCCTTGAGGAGTATTTTTAACATTACTAGTTCTATTGCTGCTATTGTATGGATTAGGAAAATAATGTAATAATTTTTAATGAAACTTCTTTTTATTTTTATGAAATTAGCTGCTGTAAAGATACACTAATGTGGTTGTGCACAATATTTTTATTGTTGTATATGAATGTGTCTGTTTATGTATTTGGTGTTTTGTTCTTTTATGATTTTAATTAATTGAATTAAGTGGATTGATTGATTGACGTGGATTGTAGTTTAGGCTCAGGGGGCATCTTTAAGATGCCCTCTGTCGTGCATTGTACATTAGATCCCACACTGGCATCAGTGCGGGTTTAATGCACTGAGAAGTTTGATACCAAACTTCTCAGTCTTCAGTGGAGCCATCATGGTGCTGTGAAGTCTGTGTTGACTATCTCCCAGCACCATATACTCTTAAATGGCAGCACTGCACTTACAGTGCCCAGGAATGGACCTGGGTACTGTAGGGGCACAGGGCTCATGCACCTGTACCCACACCACTGGCATAAGGCACCCAGCTAGAGGGGTGGCTGATGTATGCCAGGGCAGTGTGTGTTGTGGGCATGGCACACAGGGATGTGTGCCATGTCGACTGTTTTGTTCTGTACCGAGACGCTCAGCCTGCAATGTGTGTGTGTGTGTGCCAGGGTACAGGGCCTCTAAGGGTGGCACAATACGTGATGCAGCCCTTAGGGGCCTTCCCTGTTCACAAGGCCCTGGGTACCTAGTGTACCATTTACCAGGGGCTGACATGTGGCCAGAGATGCCAATTGGGTTTAGGTTTCAGCACAGTTTTAGGGAAGGAACATAGGCCCTGCTTACCTGATTTTCAGGAGCCCAAGGCACACTCAGTCAAAGTACATTCAGCAAAAAGTGGGGGCATACCATGCAAGAAAAATTGCACTTTCTCACACCGGGGGGCGAAAAGAATAAGAGAACAAGTTAACACAGGATAACACAGCTATATGAAGCACCTCCCCTCCTGTCGTAATGTTGAACTTATTTCCTCCCTACAAACAAGGGGGAACAACACCCTAAAACTCTTACAAAAGCCCCTCTATAGCTGCTCAAGGACAGTCCAGAGTCCAAATTTTTCCCAGCAATCCAACAGTCCTGATAATCCTGCAGTCCGAGGAACTTCCTCCGAGTCTACAGGTCAGCAAAGAAAAAAAAAAGTGAATAAATAAACACTCACTGGTTCTAGGTCCTGCGGCGTAACACCGAGTAAATATGGAGCAAGGGAACAATCAAACTGAACAATTCGGATCCTTTTCAGCAGGAACGTAAAAAGTGAAAACCGGCACTGTGCCCCTGACTGCTGGCCAGGCCGTGAGTTTTTCCAGACAGCAGCTGCCGTCCCCAAACTCCAGAAGCAAGCCTGAAAGTAAGCAGCGAGCAGCACCACGCACCATGCTGACCCACCCCTGCAGCTTGCAGCCGCACCCACAGCCGCAAACCTCCCAGGAATCCAACCGGTCAACACGGCAGGCTACATCGGAATGAGCCGCAAAAGACACACGCCGCGGAGCCAGCTGAACAGAGGCTTCTAGAAGGCAGGGGCAGAAACAAAAGAAAAAGGCTAAAAAGAAGAAAATAAGATGCCAACTAACTGCAGCTAACTAACTGCATCGCACGAGCGGGAGGTCAGCTTTCCAGGTGAGGTCAGTGGAGCTCAACCCGCGACCGGCTACCTAGCTGGCCGCCATGTTCCCCTCCCTTGCACTTTTTTTTTTACTTCGGCTGACAAATAGACTGTTATACTGACCACATATTTTTAGCTTTTGTCACATAGTGTCAATTACCCATTTTTAGAATTTTTAGTACGGTGGGTGGCTATGTGTTCTGTTGCGTTGATGACATTATGTTCTTGAAGTTTCTTCCCATTGCAATGAACTTAATGGACAAACCTTTTTTTGCAAACAATTTTTTTGTTTGTCAAACATATATTTTTTTATCCTTTTTTTTTTTGTTGCTTTTTTTGCAAGGTACATCTTACAACAATGCTATCAAGGAACCCCTTGCAGGGGGGAGGGGGGGGGGCGCTAGATAGAATGAGCATGGCTAATAACATATAACAAGCAGTATCAGTCCATCTCCGATTTCATTGGATTGCTAACAAAAAGGTTACAGCTTCTTACATGAATGAAGCATGGACGAAAACTCTAACCACGTTCAAGGATAGTCAACATGTCAGCGTGTGTCCCATCTTTCTTTTGCGATGGAGAGCACACATAACCCCTCGTACCTAGGGAGTCACTCGAACAGCTTATATCCGTGGAAAAGCTATCCCCAACCGGTGGATAGTGGAAACAAACAATAACCCCTTCCCCCTCTTCCGACAGTGGTGGCGTCGGCGTTCAGACAGCTAGTCTAATCATGAGCATGTAGGGCTGTTTATAGTTGGAAAAGATGAAGTGCTGTAATGGATGAAGGGCATACCGCATATGGAAGTTGTGAGAAGTTGGCCTGGTATATGATGTTCACTAGTTAAAGTGACCACCTTGTACCATGCCAAGCAACCCTTATGGTGTGGTTGTAAGTCAACCTTTTCGGACCAGCTGCCCTAGTGGTAGCGTAGGCTAAGCAGTCTTTCAGGCTAAACTCGTTTTGGCATGTAAAGCAAGCTGTTTTACCATATGTAACCCCCCTTTATACCAATGAAAGGACACCACACAGATATATATTCAAAATATATATGTATTTATTACTCAAAGTATCTCCTAGACTCTTTATGAGCACAGGAGCACAAATCGTTAAACAAGAAAGTATTACAATATACAGAAGTTGCACTTTATATGGATGGGCCCTGGTGGCCACTCAAACCATATACTAAAATAGTGGTATAAGTACCACGAACAGGAAAGGGAAAAGGCCTAGGGCCTCTAGAATCGCTGGGCCTACAAGGAGCTAACTTCAGTTAGTGACCAGGAGGTCCACGGGTCGCGTGTGCAGTGAGGAAAGTTACACGCAGGCTCCCATAGGTTTTCAATGGGTACGTAAAAGTTCAAAAGTTACTGCTAGAAGGGTCTTCTGGATGGACTACGAACTTAAGACTTCAAACCTAGACATTAGAGATGTTTCTAGGAAAAAGAACTAACAGTGGAACCTTCACTTGACCAGCACCTAATCTACTATCACTCCATCTATAATGACCCTGTGTGTGAGGGAGAAGCGTGTGCACACTCAGTGGCACCCACTGTTGAAATGCCTATTCCCTTAGGAATCCAAATGTATTTACATAAAGCAAGAGGTGCACCACAGGTAATTGGTAGACAAGAAAGTCATTTGTCGTTAATTGAATTTTCTTCAACAGTCATACCTTATAAACATTTTATTTTTCAATTTAAATAGTAATTTCAAAAAACATGGGCAGACAGTTCGTATGACTTTACAAAACAGACCAGCCGACGCGTTTCGTCCTGAAACAGGACTTCTTCAGGGCACTAGAATCGTATCGTCAGATATAGAGGGACGAGTCCTCATGAATTTCTTCTAGTTCTTAGGATGAGTAACAGAATATCATTTGATAAAATCTGAAAAAAACCCCAAATATAACTCACACGAAAACGCCAATAGAGTATGTTAAATCCTCGTTGATTTTTCAATCCTTAAGTGGCAAATATTAAAAGGCAATGTAGCATTCACTTGGCGAATTGGGCGCAGAGGCAGTGTCAATAATATAACCGTAAGACTTCAATAACTTGTAGTCCACAAACAATATAAACATATGGGCTCTAGACGACGGGGATGCTGGTATATAACATCGTCCCAGAAGTCGCAATATGATATTTGCAGAGAGGTAGAGCACCGAACAAACTCCAACGGGCAAGACGAAAACCGATATACAAGTGAGTAACTAGGTTTTTTTCAGATTTTATCAAATGATATTCTGTTACTCATCCTAAGAACTAGAAGAAATTCATGAGGACTCGTCCCTCTATATCTGACGATACGATTCTAGTGCCCTGAAGAAGTCCTGTTTCAGGACGAAACGCGTCGGCTGGTCTGTTTTGTAAAGTCATACGAACTGTCTGCCCATGTTTTTTGAAATTACTATTTAAATTGAAAAATTAGAGATGTTTCTCTACACTTGTGCACCGGAGTGCCAGCTTTACCTCACCCACATGAAGCGGGTGCATAGGTCTCGAAGTGCGTCGGGTTTCGTCTATCTGTTCAATGGAGCCTGATGACAAAGATGCTGCAGGCGGTCGGTCCAGAAGAGATGCGGTGGATCCCAGGGTGGATCGGAGTTGTAGAATACCTGAAAGTAGAGGGGACAGTGTTCACAGTCACTAGCCAGTGACTGGCGTGGCACCAGGTAGGTACCAGGCGATGTCGGGTGTAAACAGGTGAAGAGGTATAGCTTGTCTCCGCAGCCACGTGGTCCCTGAAGGTCGACGACGTCCAGGAGTCGGCTCACGAGCTGTCCCACGCAGGCTCTCGCTGTCGGCGACTCAAAGGAAGCAAACAAGCCTTGGCAAAAGCAGGGGTCGCAGGAATTGAAGAAAGCTTGTAGTTCTGACCAGCAAGGTCAGAGGGGCTGCTCCTTTGGAGGGCAGCAGGGGCCAGTCTGGAGCAACCAGACCAGCGTCGTAGTTTTCAAGTAGGTTCGCCAAATTGGCCACTAGCCAACGGGCCAGGGACCGGGCAGGAGCGTCGAGTCGCAAAGTGCAGAGGGGCCCCACGCAGATCGGGGAGATGCTGGAGGGCTCACCTTTGGTGCAGATGCTGCTCGGGTGTTGGGCTTCTCAGGACCCAAAGCACAACTTGGAGGGAGCCTCTGTTGTCGCGCTTGCAGCTTGTCGAGTGTCTTCCAAGATGGCTGGCTCCACGTGTCTCGGTGCCTCCACGGGTTCCTTCTTTGCAGGGACTTTGGATCGGGCTGTGAGAGGTCTGGAGGTCCAGTTCTTGTCGGTCTCTGGGCTCGGGCTCTGGCAGGAGGCGGCGGCAAAGCAGACGTCGATTCGCTGGATGGTGCTTGCGTTAGCAAGATGGTCACTCCCTGACCACAGGGGAGATTTACTTCAGTCTTCTGTGCAGCAGAACGTCGAAGTTCCCGTCTTCTTCTTAGTTTCAAGTTGATTCTAGGATGTCTGAAGTCTTGGGACACAGCTCCTACCTTTAAGCGGATTCTAGGGGCCGGACTACCTGCTAGGTCCCTCCCTAAGGGTGGGACCAGGAAGGGGGGTGGTTACACCCCCAATCCTTTGTCCAGCTCGCCCCAAGTCCGGGGCTGGTGTGCCCCAGGACCGGTTTGAACTGGCATATGCACCGAGGCTCCTTGTGAGCCTCAGGCATGTCTGATTCTATTCAGCCCTACCTGACCAATACACAAAATCCTGTCTGGGGTGGTGCTCGCACCTCCCCTGGCAGGAAACCCTTTGTCCACGTCTCCCAAGCTGGAAGGACTCCCAGCAGCAGGAAGGCAGACTTGTGTCGGTGGTGGCAGCGTCCATTTTGTGGAGCTGAGGCTATGTCTGATTTTACCCGGGTTTCAGGTGCTGTACATGTCGTGTCCCTCTAGAAGGGTGGAATGCTAACCCCGTCGCCAGAACTGGTGAGAGGTTAGTATTCCAATTCATATGACACCTTACTCGACATGTTTTGATAAAGCCAAACCAAAGATAGCATTTAACCGCGAGGTTCATAATGCACTTAAGAGTATATGGTATGACGATATCTGGAAACAGTAGAAGGAAGTTGTTCCGACCACTGCAGACAGGCTCAGCTCATGCCAGAGCACCATCTCACATGGAACCACGCACTCTGCCTTCAGGATTGTCAAGGCCTGCCATAGGAGTGACTTATAGGTTAACATGTGTCCCATTTAAGGTTAGGTATAGGTATACTACACCTAAGTAAGAGGTGGTTACACCAACTTACCCCAGCTGAGTGATCAGCCAGTTGTGTCAAATTTGTTAGGCCAGGCCAGGGGTGGCACAATACATGCTTCAGCCTCTGGTAGGCTTTAGATACACCAATGCCCTGGGTACCTAGTGTACACTGGTACAGGGGGCTCACAGGGTGATCTAGTTCCAATTGGTTATGGACCTAAAGTGCATAGTGCCAATTTAGTAGAGAGAACAGCAGGCTGGGGGTCTGATTAGCAGGCCCACAGCCTCCGTATGTCAAAAACCAGTGAAGCAAAAAGCAAAAATTTGGGGTGACCATAGGATAGCAGACCCTACTCTCCTACAGAAGTCCTCGTGAAAGGAAGGCAACCAGTGGGCCCCATTTGAATTCAAAGTTTTTTAAATCATCCCGAAAGACATCTGACATTCGCTCCAGACTGAGTAGTTTCCATAATCTAGAAGGCCATAGGGAGATCCTCGGTGCCTCCCTTCTTTTCCAGGCGGCTGCCAGGGTAACTTTCGCTGCGCCTATACAGAGCCACATGATCGTTTTGTCTGCTCGAGTCTGGTGTTCTAGTGCAGGGTCACAAAGTCCCAAAAGGACCCCTGACATGGTGGTGGGGACAGGTTACCCTAGTATATCCTTAATGTGCGCAAGTATTTCCTCCCCAAAAAGGGCGGATAGTCGGGCAATCCCACCAAATAAGTTGAAAGTCTCCCAGTAGCCCGCACCCTCTCCAGCATCTGTCAGAGGCGTTGGGAAAGATTTGCTTGAGTCTAAAGGGGTGGAGAGACCAGTCCATCATAGTCTTGAGGTGAGCTTCCCGTAGTTCAGAGGAGTGATTGAATCGTGTGATGTCCGTCCAGAGGTGTCCCCATTCAACATCTGAAATATTAGTGTAGAATGTCTTCCCACATGGACTTATATCGTGGTCTCGGAGAAAGTGTAGTGGTGAGAAGAAATTTGTACGTAAATGAAATGGCCCCTTTCATAGTTGTGGTCTTAGTGAGGAAGGATTCAAACTGCGTGAGAGGGCGGGTAGCTGCTGCACGTACGTGCGGTGTAAGTGACCAGTGCATCAATTGGGTGTAATGGTATCGCTCTGTATCTCCTAGGCCATAGTCTTGCTGGCAATTGTCGAAGGTAAGGGGGTCGAAGTTATGAAAAAGGTGAGTCAGAGCAAGGCATCCTCCATCCCTCCAAGCATCAAATGGACCCTCATGAATGCCCGATGGAAACTCTGGGTTAAAGTGGAGTGGTGTAAATGGTGAGGGGAAGGAGGCCCATCGATCGTCTCCCGCCACTGTGTCCCATACCTTCAGTGTGGTACGCGTAGGTGTAGCAATGTAAGTATTTTGGGGCTATCCTTTTTATCCAAGACAAGAAGAGGGGTTTCCACTTTGCAAGTTCAGCTTGGATGCGAGTGAGAATGGGGGGGAAAATTAGCCGCATAGAGCCGTTCTATCCTCGGTGTCAGGCGGACCCCAAGGTATTGTATGGAGGGGGTAAGAGGTTGGAGCCTGTGGACCTCCTGTAGTGGCAATGTGAGGTTGAGGATATAAGATTTACTAAAATTAATTTTAAAGCCTGCAACTAATTTGTAGCGTTCAAGTTCTGTCTGTAGGCCGGTTTGGAAAGCGATAAGTGTACATCATCTGCAAATAGGGAGATTTTATGGGATTCTCCAGTAAATGGTATTCTCCGAATACTGGAATTACCTCTGATTGCTATCGCCAGGGGTTCAATGCTGAGAGCGGAAAGTAGGGGCGAGAGGGGACAGCCCGGTCTGGTGCCTCTAGAATGGAAGGAGGAGGATGAGCATACCCCGTTGACCACTACCCTAGAGCGAGGTTGCAGATAGCACGAATCGTGGTTAGAAATTTGGACGAAAAGCCGAATGCCTTAAGGGTGTGGAACAGAAATGCCCAGTTAACCCGATCAAAGGCTTTCTCAGCTTAGAGACCCACTAAGACAGCAGGTATCTGACGTCTGTTGGTCTTCTCAATGAGATGAATAATTATACGGTTGTTATCGTGAGTTTGACACCCTTTAATGAATCCTGACTGATCGGGGTGAATGAGGTCGGGCATGAGGTCATTTAATCGTTTAGCGATGATGGAGGAGTACAATTTCGCGTCTAGATTTAGAAGGGCGATAGGAGGCACAGTGTATGGGATCTTTCCCGGGTTTCGGGATCACTGCAATCACGGCCTCAGTCATGGAAGTAGTGGAATCATCTTCTTCAGCCATCTTGTTGTAGAGCCGCATGAGGTAGAGGTAGATGTCAGGAGAAAAAGTTTTGTAGAAAAGGGCAATATAGCCATCCGGACCCGGGGCTTGCTTTATGAGGCTTAAGGGCTTTAATTGCAAGAGTGACTTCTTCATGTGTAATGGGAGCGGAGAGTAACTCATTCCATTTATTAGAAACCTGAGGTATGGGCAGTGCCCGGAGATATTCTTGTTGGGCGTCCCAATCCAGGTCATCCCCAGAGTAAAGGGTATCATAAAGTGAGCCAAAGAGATCGGCTTTGTCTTTATCCCTGTGATTAACTTCCCCATTGGGACCCATAATGCCACCTATGTACTCAGCTCTGTTATTATAAATGGCACAAAGCTTGCCGCAAAGTGCTGTCAAATTGCGAAGGGTTTGCTGAGTGGGATTCAATTTGTGGGCATTTTCAATAGAGGTCAGCTCCTGCTCTAGTGTCTCCCTTTCGCTAGCTCACAGCGCATTTAATGCGGAGTTAATGGCAATGCACCTTCCCCGGAAGACCGCTTTAAATGCGTCCCAAGTGGTAAACTCCAACGTATCCTCTGGCTTGTTAACTGCAAAGAAGTCCGTAATGGTGTCTCTGAGCTTAACACAAGATTCCTTATCTCGTGCCAACGAGGCCGGGAAGTACCACTTGGGCGCTGTCGGTGCATCTCCACACCAAGACATGCAGATGGAGAATAAGCTATGATCGGACACTGAGAGAGGGAATATTTTGGCTTCCCGGAGGGAACCCAACATAGATGGACTAATAAATATATAGTCCAGCCTAGAATATGTACGATGAACCTGGGAATAGTAGGTAAAATCTCGGGTATGTGGGTAAAGAGTAAGCCAGGAGTCTAACAAGCCCAGGTCCTGGATTCGTTGTTGAATACCTATGGAAAAAGCCTAATTCTGAGCGCTGGGAGTGTGTGCTGTCCATGTCCCTGTGCCAAGTCAGATTAAAGTCACCCATGAGGACTACCTGTCCCTCCACAAAATCCAGCAATTTCCCCAGTAGTGTGTGTAAAACCTGTGTCTGCACAGAATTGGGTGTGTATAATGCTACAAAGGTGCAAATTTTACCTCTCAAACGGCCCTTAACCATAAGCCAGCGGCCCTCCTTGTCGCAAAGGACACCCAAGGGTTGGAATTGTATGGTAGAGCGGAATAGAAGAGCCACTCCTCGGTGCTTCGTAAGGGCCGAAGATTAAGGGGTATTGTTTGTGGTTGAGCCGTGTGTCTTCAGCCCTGGCTAGGTGTGTGTCCTGGAGTGCCACTAAGTCCAAATGGTGGTCAATAATGTATTTCCACACCTTTTGTCGTTTTTGAGGGGAATTAAGACCCTTGACATTCGAAGTTCAGATGGTAAGCGTCATAATGTCAGTGGGAGACGTGACCACCCTTTAGAAGCCCCCCTAATCTAGGTGTGTACCGCGTTTCCGCTACTCCCTTGGGGAGACTAGGTTGCCCCTCCACCTGTATGTGCATAAATTACAAAAAGCTCGCTAGAGCTACATGATAAAAAGCCGCCGCCACCAAGACCCCCGCCCCCCCCCCATCCCACCCCAAATCCCAAACAGAAAAAGAACAAACTTAACTAAAAATGTGGTTCCAAAACTTGGTAACGGAGCTCCGCTGGGAGCGCATAGCCCCCACGGCCACTAAGGTGGACAACTGGACCGAGGTCCATATCCACGCTCGTCCCGGCAACAAACTGAAGAGAATGGAGCTTGACAGTTTCTAGATGCAACCAAATTACAAGCACAGGTCCCACCCAAACTAGAGGCATCTACAGTTCGCTTGCACAGGGGGATAAGGCAAGTTACGGCATGATGTAGACCCAGTCGATACATATCCTAGTGCATACAAAGGATCTGCAGACACTGACGGTGCCGGCATACTACGAGGTGCAGGTGAAAAAAAACAAGATAGAGGCACTGTTCTTACTTTTGGAGAGAAGGCAGTTGGCAAACGCTCTGTTCCTTCCCCATGTTCCCGGGGCCCCAAGAGTCTAGGCCCAGGCAGATCCTGTTGATGATAAACCCGGCCAGGTGCTGGAGAGCAACAGCGGACCTAGTGCTCTACCCCAGCCGCCTTGGAGTTCCGGGAGTCCCCACAGATGCAGAAAGTAGATGATCCATCGTTGCAAGAGCGGGCCTCAGCAGATCAGCGGCGGCCCCTGCGTGTACCTACTGACCATCCAGAGGTCGCTGGAGTGCCACGAGATTGTTCACCAGTATTGACATGTGTTGGGTTCAAGTAGTCTGTCGAGATGCCCAGTAGCTCCAAACCCTCCTTCAGGTCGGTGATGTGACGTCGTTTGTTCTTGAAATCAAAGCTAAGTCCGAAGGGATATGTCCATCTATATCGAATGTTGTCCTCTCGCAGTCTGGAAGTAATGCCTCTAAACTGCTGTCTCCGCGCCAGAGTGGTCGGCACTAGGTCTTGGTAGATGGAGCATGAGTGGTTTTGGAATGAGATGGAGCTCTTTGTCCTAGCCGCCTGCAACACCGCCTCCTTCACCTTGAAAGAATGGAACTTCGCCAGAATTTCACGCTGCTTCCTCTTCTCCCCAGGTTGCAAGCTGCCCATGCGGTGCACCCTGTCCAACTTAATTTTAAGGGTTTGTGGAACCAAAACCTCTGCAAACAGTCCCTCCACGAAGGTTGCCAGGTCGGCCATCTCTGCCCCTTCCTCCAGGTCTCTAATACGTATGTTCTCCCTCCGTGACCGATTTTCAAGGTCCTCCGTCTTGAGTAGAGACTGGTATAGCTGATCCTGGAGGAGGCGGACATCTTCTCGCAGTTCCGCAGATAGTCGCTCGTGTTCCTGGGAGGGCGTCTCAAAGTCCAGGACTCTGGTGCCCACGGAATATACGTCCTGCTGGAGGGAGGTCAATCGTTCTATGAGGTCTGTCCGTAGTTGGTCTATGGAGGATTTAATGTCCTGGCTCAGGTCATTGCGAAGTTCAGCTTTAAAATGCTTGAACATAACCGCCAAATCTGCTTTCGTGATCGCCATGTCTGTGGCCCCCGCGTCACCCCGCAACGTAGGACGCCTGACTGCGGGGGACTAAGAAGTCGGAGACTTTACTAGTCTGCTTGCTCGTTGTCTTCTATGGCGGCATATGGCGAGGACCAGGCTGGCCCCTGAGAAGCTAGCAAAGGAAGCGATGCAGTCTGCGCCCCAAGTTGCAGGCGGTCTCGTGGGGTGATGAAGGTGGGCAGAGGCTGTCGGGTCCCTGGCGTCGCAAGAGAAAGGCGAGCTCCTAGCTAGGGGTGCATTGTTGGAGACACTCCGTGCCCAGTCAGTGCCCGCATCGCCATGTGGAAGTGTAATCAGGAGGACAAAATCGATGGGGAGCAGAAGAGTCTGCCGCCCGTCTGGCCAAAATGGAGGGGGGAGGGAGGGCACCCACTGTCAGCGGTGCAAACCGTGTCTGGGCATTTGGACAGTGGTGCCCGCTATGAGTGCAGCATACAGAAGCTAGGGCTTCCACGGGGCGCGATCGCCACTGCGCGTCCGGAGTCTCCCCAGTCGGGCAGGCCCGGGGAAAACCAGAACTGGGCCACGTTGTCTCCGGTCCAATCCGTGTTGGCAGCAGCCCCTGGACGTTGGCTGGTAAAGTAGAAGAGGCTGAGGAGTCGGGGGCAGACCGCTGGACGCAGAGTTAGGTGTAATTGGCCTAAGGGGATCCAGGGGAAGGATCGATCACTTCCTGCATGTTGCCGACGGGCGCCATCTTAAAGTCAGGCAGGGACTGGAGAGAATACTGCAGTGGGGGCCACCTCCAAGTCGATGCTGTTAACGCGCCCCCCACAACAGGCACAGACCCGCAACAGCCTCCGCAGAACAGCAAATCGCAGGCATGAGACGTACCTCTGGGAGGGAAGCTCGAACAGTGCGGTCTCGGTAAGGTGCCGACCGCCATTTTGAGCTGCGCAGTCTCGCTTCTCATATCGGGGAATTTCAGCCGCTCCCGTGGCATCAGAGGCAATCAGGGCTGCTCTACAAATGCCTCAGACCCTCCGCCGCAGGAAAAAAGCATGGACCTCGCCGAGGAAACTATAGCCGCCTAGAGCCGTGCCGGAGCAGCACGTGGACCGGGAGCCGAGACGGTGTAGGTCCGATCGGCCATCTTGCCCGGCCACTCCCCTCCTGAAAACTATTTTTGTAACCCTATTCTGCTTGGTGCATCCTTCTCTTTCCTCAATTCAAACTCTCAGTTGCTGTAGAATCTACCCACAAATTGGGAATGGGCAATAGCTGGTAAGGCGCAGCATAAAACGTGTTGGATTTATGCTAACGCCATTATATCTGTGGGAATTTTCCTATTATGATTTTCTCTCTCCAAGTTATTGTCCTAACATACACACCCATAGGCTACTTTTAGTCCCCCCCTCCCTCCCCCCCCAAGAATCAACTGATATGGCAGCTCTTACATTATGGAAACTGAATGTCTATCATATGAGGCATGTTTGAGATTAGCAGCTATAAAAAGTTTCTGGTCCTGTTATTAGGTGGCAGGACTAGGAGCGACTGAGTTCATGCAATTAATTTTATCCAAACATTTGCCTGCCAGAAATCAGCTGCTGCACATTACAGGTTCAAAAGCCTATGTCAACTTCGAACATTTTTAAATTCAGTATGAATGCCTCCAAGTAACAATGGTCATCATGTATCATAAGTTCAAGTGCTTAGTATTGCAGGTAATCTTAGAATGTTCTGTTTTTATAGAGATTGATGACCTTTAGTCTTGTTCTTCTCCACGGCCAATTACCTCTTGGCTGACTTGCACATCCATTACAACTTAAGGTACGCGGTACTATATCCCATTCTTTATGTATTAATTAGGACAATGGATCATAACCGTAGGTTTTTCTTTTTTGATAGAGAAGTGTTAATGATCGTAAGCTACTACATTTCTTTATTTTTGTTCCTTTCAGCAAATAGCCTATGTTGAAGAGATTTCTCTAAATTATCTTTTCTTTCAGGGTGGAATTGATTTTTATTCGCATTCAGAAAATTGATAGAGCATGTGCTTCTACCACTCGGGATCTTAAAGATTTTTTTTGTAGTCACTCCTCTGATTGAGGCTCTTCTGTTTAAATATTTAATTGTATTTGTAGAAAAAGGTCCAGATTCAAAATAGCAGCTATACATAAATATCAGAAATTGATGCATACAAGTAAGAAATCAAAAAGTTAAAGAAAGAGGTACATGACAAACCATACCTGAACTGGGAGGAAAAAGGTAAAAAGTTATCCTATAAAAAAAAAACTAGCAACTATAACTCACGCGACCGCAATCCTCTGCTGATGACGTCAGATATTACAGCACTGTATATAGACACTTATTTACCCATGTCTTCTTCCATTAATTTTTAGCTATACATATATTACAAATATTTTTTTTTCAGAAAGACACATATGTCATCAGTGATGTAATATCTGACGTCATCAGCAGAGGATTGCGGTCGCGTGAGTTATAGTTGCCTGCACTAACTATAAAGGGGGAATTTCAATGGTTTTTCACGAGTAAAATGTCCAGCTAACTATAACATGTGTGAAACCTATGGTTTTTTAAGTGAATTTGCAAGGTTTTTTAAATGCTAATTCCTAACTATAACGTGTGTGAAACCTATGGTTTTTTTCAGTGAATTTGTACGGTTTTTTAAATGCTAAGTTATGTATTTATTTTATTTTTTAAAGGTTTTTCACCGTGCGCGTACCGTACGCGCACGGTGCGCTTCTTCGTGGAATTTTTCCGTTTCTACCGGACGCGCACGCTACGCGTACTCCGCGATTTTTCGCCAAAAAATTAAAGGAAATTTTGGCCCTTGGGGGTCCTTCTGGGACCCCCTGACAAAGGCTAGGGGGTCAGCAACTGTCCACCGTGCCCCCTTTTCACGTTCTCTACCTTTGTTTTTCACCCCCTCAGACTGCGAGAGACAAAATGGCGGCCAACACTTCCTGGTTTCGACCGATTCGAATGTTTACTAAGATCTAACAACCAATCCGAATCGCGCACGGCAGCGTGCGCGTACGATAAGTTTTACCGTACGCGCACGGTGCGCGCTTATAGATATATATATATTGATTTAAATGCTATTTTCTCAGGAAATACTGAACAGATTTACACCAGACCTGCAAAAGGCACATCCCTGACCTGAGGACTACCTCGCTGCCAAATTTCAAGTAATTCTGTTCAGCCGTTCGGGCTGTAGCTTGGACTAAAGGTCCTATGGAAAAATGCATGGGGAAAAGGTGTTTTGGGACCCCCCCTTTTTCTCAGCCCCCGCTTGACGAATCCCCCCGAGACTTTCAGGGAAGGAGCGGAGCGGAGCGCCCCACCTATTTTGAAAATTTCGCGAGGATTCGTCAATCGGCGCCAAAGTTATTCGAAATAGAATGTTGCGGATTTCCTATGGAAACACGGTCCGAACTATAACATCTACTGGCGACCGCCAGTAGATAATATAAATATATATATATATATATATATATATATATATATATATTCACTGAAAAAAACCATAGGTTTCAGGGGTGTTATAGTTAGCTGGACTTTTCACTTGTACAAAACCATTGAAATTCCCCCGTTATAGTTAGTTCAGCTAACTATAACTCGCGCGCCCGCAATTCACTGCTGATGACGTCACATATTACATCACTCATGACATGGTCAGTGACATCACTCATGACATCACTGATGACATCTCAAATGACATCACTCATGACATCCAGTGAATGTGTAATTTCTGAAAATTAAATATGTTTTATATATGTATATCTCAAGGTCGATGGAAGAATAAATGGGTATATAAGTGTCTAAATGGATGATTTGTTTTTGAAAAATTGATTGTGTAACTGACTGATTAAGTGTATCATAGTGAATACATGGCTTAGTGAGTAATGTTTAAATAAGTAAATATCTGTATCAGTCTCTCACTTTGTGTATAAGTGGCTGCATGGGTTGGTGAGTAGCTACATGGGTGTCTATATAGGTTATTAGTTGGTTTTTTGAGTATCAGTCTGAGCGTCTGCATGGTTCGTTGGGGGTATTACGTAGTGCATAGGTGCATGAATGAGTGACTCACTGGTTGTATGTGTTGAAGACAGCATGTGTGCAGGACTGTATGGGTGGATGAGTGTGTGTAAGGGTGTGTTAGTGAGTGAATGACTGTCTCAATAGTGTCTTTATGAGTAACTACATATGTTTTAAACTAGTATATGTGACTATTGGTGTATATAAGGGAGTATATGTGAGAGTGAGAGATTGAAAGAGTTCCTGTATGAATAAGTATGTGTTTCTATAAGTGATTGTTTAAAAGACTAAGTATGTGTAAGTTTCCGTAGAAGTAAGTGTGGTGGTGTGTGTATAACTGTATATGCAAGTAAATGTATGTTTGATTCTTTATTAGCATGAGTGACTATGTGTGTGAGTAACTCTATGGATGAGTGGCATTGTGTAACAGGATGTATAGGTGTATGAGTACATATGATGAGTGAGTACATGTATGAGTGACTGTATAGGACTGTTGGTGAATGAGTGGATGTGTATGTGGATCTTAGAATTACTGAAGAGGTTGTTGTAACTGGTATTGGTATGTCCATTGTTTTGAAAATTTTAGTCTCTATTTTTGAATGTGTGTATCAAAGGTTATATTAGGGTGAGAGGAGGTCTGCCACTCTATCACAAGGATGATGTCATCAGTGATGTCATTTGAGATGTCATCAGTGATGTCATGAGTGATGTCACTGACCATGTCATGAGTGATGTAATATGTGACGTCATCAGCAGTGCATTGCGGGCGCGCGAGTTATAGTTAGCTGAACTAACTATAACGGGGGAATTTCAATGGTTTTGTACAAGTGAAAAGTCCATCTAACTATAACACCCCTGAAACCTATGGTTTTTTCAGTGAATTTCTGAGGTTTTTTAAATGCTAATTCCTAACTATAACGTGCCTGAAACCTATGGTTTTTTCTGTGAATTTCAAAGGTTTTTTAAATGCTAATTTCTAACTATGCCTACAGAGATAGGACATGTGAAGAAAGAAGAAAAAATGCACAGAAAGAAACAAAAGAAGTGCAGAAAGAAGCAACAGTCCTCAAAGACGAAGAAAAATGCAGGAAGAAGGATAACGTGCAGAAAGAACAAAAAGAAGAGCAGAAAGAAGCCTTGTTGCAAAATCATCCTGTACCCTCAACTTTTTCAGACGGATACTGGTGGTAACTGAGTCTGACTAACCAGTCCTAGAGCCAGTGCTATGTTAAAAGACACTTAGAATACAGTGAAAACACCTACATACACTAGGGAACATTATGCGTTGGGGTCCCCCTGTGATTAGCATGACCTCCTCTGTAAGCCCCTAGTATATAATAGGGCAGGGGGATTAAAACTACCTCTTAAAACAGGCCACAGGGCGTTTTTGCACACGTTAACTCAGGCCCCGTCCCCTCCCTTCCCCACTGTGTAAACGCGCCCTGTGGCTGTTCTAAGTTGAGAGATTAAGTCCCCTTGAATCCTAAGGGTCCCTAGGGTCAAACTAGACCACTAGGTACCTCCAGTAAGCGCCACAGAGCTGCGTTGCAGAAAGGTGTAAAAAGGGGCTTGGCCTCAGAACACCTGTCTGCAGCGCAGCTCCCTGGCGCATACTGGAGTTGCCTGTTGGGCTAGTTGGCCCTCAGGGACCCTCAGTATTGAAGAGGAATTAATTCCCCAACTTACAACTCGCCAGGGGGCGCGTTTGCAGAGTGCTGCAAGGAGAGGGCGTGGCCTCTGGCGCGATGCCAGTCTTTTATTTATTTTAATTTTTTAAGAAGGGGGGCTGTGTGGTTCCCCTTCTTATTCTAATTTATTGGCCCTGATGACCCCATCCCCCAGGGCCTGTCTCCTAATTATATTTTTTTTGACCCCAATCCCCAGGGCCGGCCACTGTTTTTTATTATTTTAAAAAAATATATATTTATAGACACACCTAGGACATGCTGTACAAACCGTACGTACCTATCACCATGACGATTTACGTGATATTCATTAAAAGGCGACTATGCATACAATGAATCCACGTGGAATGTATTTACACCACTAGTGAAGCTCTGACATGTCTGATGCCCTACCGTGCCTAATCCCGGTAGACACCCTTGTCGTTTATTTATACAAACATGGGTAGCTATTGACGGGCACATTTAATACACATGCACACCAAGCCATTCAAAGGGGATTCGACAAAAATTCGACCAAAACTATGCAAGAAACCCCCCTCACGGTTAATAAAACACACATCCACTGCCGGATGTGTAATACCTTTTATTTTACTCTCTGGAAAGGGGACGAACATCACTTGAGAGTCACAGCGCGCTCCTGGCAGAACCCAATGCTGTGTTACACCCACCATTGCCTGCTGAGTGCCACACACCTCTGTGTTGTATTCCACTAGCTAGTACATATGCTATGACACTCTCTAGCCCATGTGCACTGTAACACCACCCCGTGAATATGTCATGCCACACTCTTCTTCGCACGGGTTATATTGCCCCATCTAATGTGCCTTCCTCGATGCCTATGTTATAACGTACAGTGCTATGCCATACATATTACAATCTGGGATCCATATCTTTGTCACAGTGCATATGCAACGTTACACTCCCCAGCACATATTTTATATTACAACTTTAGAGACTAGTTAGGTTACACAACACTGCCCTGTGCATATTACACTCCAAGGCGCATATAGCATAGCTAGTGCCTGTGCTATCTCGCGCTCTCCAATGAATCTGTCATTGCGCACAATGTATTGCATATTATATTTCACGCCCGGTTCATCTTATATCACACTTTTTGGTGCATAGTTTATACCATACACTATATCTAGTTTTCATTTTCAATCGTGCTCTCAGGACTATGTTCTATATAACACTGTGTTCACCTACCCTTTTCACGGGCATTACATTTTGCGATAGGGGGTGGAGGGTCAGGGGGTGTTTCTGCCAAGTGAGCCCGGAGTCACAGTCACAAACGTCCTCTTCTTCCTGAATAAAAGTGAGATTATGCTGCATACTTGTTCATATTTTAAGTAGTTCGCACAGACACACGTTTTAAAAACAATAAAGTTCCTAATACCCGCCTTCTCTGAACAGTTAGCTTGCTGCCCCATCCCCCTCCTCCCTATCCTCTGTTGTGTGAATCCATGGACTAGCCTCCTCCCTCCTGCCATGCATGGTCCGATGTGCTGCCACTGCCCTCAATTTAGTATGATGTACCAGTCCACTCCTCCTGCCCTCCATTGCCCAATTCTATGCCCCATCATTGACCTCCTGCTTAAACTCTGTGCTTAGCTTGCTGCCCCTATTCTCCTTCCCTCTGCCCTCCGATGTCTTTGTGTATGCCCCTGCTCCATCCTTTTTGCCCACCATGTTCCATGGACCTGCCACTCCTATCTACTCTGAGTGTTCTGTTGAGCTGCCACTCCCCTCCCACCTGCCTAGCATTGTCAGATGACTGTAACCTGTCCCTGCCACCTCCACCCTGCCTGTCCACATGCCATGCCCCTATCCTCTTCCTCCTGTCCTACATGGTCCATTGTACTGCCACACCCTTCTGCCCTCCCTGGTCTGTTGTGCTGCAACTGCTCCTCCTGCCTGCCCCGTGCGGTCTGTTGTGAGGCCCCTTCCCCTGAACTTTCTTGTCTGTGCACAGGTCCTGACCCTCCTTTCTATCCTCCATCGTCCTTTGTGCATGCCCCTGCACCCTCCTTCTTGCCCATCATAGCCATTGTGCTGCCACTAACCCTCCCACTTGCCATGCATGGTCTTCTGTGCTGCCATGGCCCCTCCCACCTTCCCTGTGTGGTCAGTTAGCTGACCCTGACCCCCTCCCACCTTCCCTCCATGGTCTGTGTGTATGCCATCAGTCTCACTGTTGCTCTTCATGGTGTGTCTTGCTTCTAGTACCCATCCTGCCTGACCTCCATGGCTATCTTGCTGCTCCTGCCCTGCCCCCTTGCCCCCAGCCCTCTGTTTACATGTGCAGACCCCTACTCCCTCCCTCCTGGTTTGTCTGTTCCATTGTAATGCCCCTGATCCGTCCCTCCTGCCCTTTATGGTCTGTTATGCTGCAGCTTTCTCTCCTGTCTGTCCATTATGGTCAGCTAGCTACCATTGCCTCTTGCCCCTCTGTTCTCTATTGTCCATGTGCATGGTCCTGTCCCCTTTCTCTTGCTTTCTATAGATTGTTGTGCTGCACTCCCGTCCCGCATGCCCTGTGTGGTGTATTGTGCTGCTGCAAACCCTGATGCCTGCCCTGCAGGGTCAGTTTGGTGCACCTCTCCATGTCCCTCCTGTCCTCTGTTATCCAAGTCCATGTCCCTACCCCATTTCCTTCCATGATCCAATGTACCATACTTGCGAACATTTTAAACTTGGTAAGAGGGAGATTTTGAAAAAAAACTGGGGTATTGATTTTCCCCTTTGAGTTACATTGAAAAAGCGGAGATTGTAGACGGGAGACAGATCAAATAAAGCCCATTTGAGCTTAAAAACATTGAACGTTTCCTGGCTGAATCGGGTCTGTTGGCATGTATGGTTGTACTACCACTGCCTCTTCCTTCTGCCCACAATGGTCTATTACATTGCCACAGCCTCTCTTGCAAGTCCTGTATTGTTGGTTTGTTGCCCCTGCCCCCCTTTCCACTGCCCTCCATAGTCTGTTGTGCTGCCACGGCCCTTCCTGCTCAGTGTGGTTAAATTGTTGCCTTTGCACCCTCCTACCTGCCTTCAATTTTCAGAGTCCGTGCCCCTGGCCTCTGCCTCTCAACAGTATCCTAATGAACAACTAGATTGCTAACATTCTATATTTATTACAAAAGTGTGGAACGCCTGACGTCATCTTGATGTAATCAAAACTGTAATACCTAGAGCATTTCCTTTAGAAATTACATATATGAGAGGGTCTTATTGGCATCAAAATTATGGTTAGTGCTCTAAAAGACTAAAATAAGGACATATTTTCTGAGTTTTCAAATAGCGACAAAGCACTTTTAAATTATTTGTTATCTTCATGTTTTTTTATCCAGTTGACCACTTGATTAAATGTTGCACTTGGGGGAGAGGATGTGGTGTTACTTCCAGAACTGCAGACTTTGCAACTGGGGAACCAGGTTGGAGTTTCTGCTTCAGCTCGACATTCTGTGATTCTGGTCAAATCACTTAGTCTCCCCATGTCTACAACCAAAATGAATTTGTTCTTGTGTGATGTAACCAATGCTCATGTAAAGCACTCCAATACCTGACAAGTCTGCACTATATAACACTGCAAAAACACAAAATAATAAGTGTTTTGCACACTTCTGTCATTGGGCTATATTTGGGCTACATCTGGGTGGTTTTGGGTTACATTTGGGCTCGTTTGTCTCTGGTGGCCATCTTGGGAGACTTATTTGTTATGAAGTTTCCTAATTTCCTCATTTACTGCAGTCTCCTCAGTAGGAAATACTTTCAGTTTTTTACTTTGATTCCATCAAGAAGGCATTCAGATGTGTCACACATTTGCCATAAATTCAGAATGTTAGCACTCTTTTTGCTCATTAGATCACTGTAGTAAAGCTACTGCTCACCAGGGAAAACTGCTGCTGGTATTGAAAGTGCATGTTTCAGTCTGCATGTCAGAATTTTTTAATGAAATAGAAGAGGATTTGAGAAGTCACTCAAAATGTGCCCTAATTTTTCTTTCTGCAGCACTAATCATACTTTTTATGGAAAAATGAACCCCCTCATTTTGTTCCTTTTTAAATTAAATGTTTTAAGAGTTACCACTTTAATCCAAGCAAAATAGCTTCGGGTGTGCCATACGTTTATCATAAGTAGGACTGTTAGCGCTCTAGTTGTTCTTTGGAAAACTCTGGGAAGCTGCAGTAGAACACAAAGGAATCAACTGACAGTCTCTGCCCTTGTTGGATGTACATGTTTTACTGAGAATGTCAGACTTCATTCTCACATGACTGAGAAAGATAATGTGAATTTACAGAAAATAAGCTCTCAGTTTAGCTTATAGATCACCTTCCAAACCTCTGAGAAAAGCATGAGAAAATATTTTTCTCTCAATCATGATATCCCAGCAGAAGGCTTTTTCACATGGTGAAATCACCTTAGAACATACCACATTTCCTAAAATGAGTATGGTACCATCAACAAATGATTTATAATGTAACTAAAGTCTTAAAACCTTCTATTAACTGCAATGCTTTTTAATGAGGTGCTATCATGTATATTGGTCCCAAGATGGCTGCCAACCCTTCTTGGATGAAGTGCTGACAGCCAATCAGATCTCAGGATGAGATATGTGGTTAGGCTCCGCCCACATATATATATGATTTTACTTTGGATTTTCTCAGGAACTACTGAACAGATTGACTCCATATATGCAAAAGGCACATCCCTGAGCTGAGGACTACCTCTGCCAAATTTCAAGTAATTCTGTTCAGCCGTTCGGGCTGTACCTTGGACTAAAGGTCCCTATGGAAAATTGCATGGGGAAAACGCGTTTTGGGACCCCCCTTTTTTATCAGCCCCCGCTTGACGAATCCCCCCGAGACTTTCAGGGTAGGAGCGGAGCGGAGCGCCCCACCTATTTTGAAAATTTCGCGAGGATTCGTCAACCGGCGCCAAAGTTATTCCAAATAGAATGTTGCGGATTTCCTATGGAAACACGGTCCTAACTATAACTATCTACTGGCAACTGCCAGTAGATAATATATATATATAATATCTCTTAATAAATAGCAGGTATTTGAAGTTCATCGAGTAGTAAATGTCCTCCCAAAGAAGATGGGTCATCTAAAAGACCACCATATGGTGCAGTAAGGTCAATTATGACAGAATGTGTATCGCCTGGTAAATATAGTGCATCAGCTAGGAGGAAGAAATGAGAGAAAGAGAAGGAGGAGAAGAGTATATTAGAGGAGAGGGTGTACAATGAGACATCTTCTACCCGTATCATGGCAAAACCAAGAGAGGAACCCAAAAGGATGTTGAGCTACCAAACGCAGCGCATACAAATCCATATAGTTATCCAAAGAATTCCATACATTACTAGCGATTGGCGGTACATATTACCTTTCAATAGTAGTATGAGCTCCTCGAAGATGAGACACCCAGGCCCACCAAGTGTGGTATGATAAAAGATGAAAGGATTTCCATTTGTGAGTATAATCTTGGCTGCAATGGATAAGAGTAAATCTAATAGCTCCAAATCTATACTATCAAGCGGTAAAGGGGTAACTGTAGCTCATGGACCCAGTATAATCATAGGAAGGGAGATAGTTATAGGTGTGTTAAAGATTATAGACAAATGTTTCTGTATAGGGACCCAAAAAGAGTCTAAAAGTGACCATTCAAAGAACATATGTTGATGGGTGCCCGGTTTTGAATTCCAATTCCAACATAAATCATTATCTCGTAATTTCAGTTTGTGTAATCGAGCAGGAGTCCAATGCAAGAGATTCATAGTGAAGAATTTAGACTGCATCAACAAAGGAGCAATTTTCTGATGCAGGGAGAATTTCCCAATCAATTGCATTCTATCGTGAGAAATGTTTAAAGATATCTTTCAAAATGGTGAGACCTTTTATAACAAGTAATTGTGGGTTGTGAAGACTGAGGAGCAGATACAAATGTATAGATTTTTAGAAGCAATATGATGTGAGCGTTACCAAATAGCAAGAAATGAGACCATGACCGAATCTGTAAAGAGGGTTATCTTAGAAAGCTTGACTTTTCGTTTTAAGAAAGTATAAAAATCGATGTTACTGAGATTGTTTTCAGCTAGAAAACTAAAGGGAAGAGGGTCATGATTAGTATCATAGAGGTACCTCACCAATCTAATACCTTTAGCAGCCCACTGAGAAGCCGTATGAAGTTCAGTATCCTTAGCGAGCTATTGAAAGCCATAAAGATGTCCATCTTGATTTATGAATGGGTTTTTGAAAGTCTTCTATCAAAGTATTTTAAAGCATTAATCGTATCTAATATAATACGTTGAGAGTGTGCTACTGTACATTTAGAGCTTGTAAGAAGGCAGAGTGCTAAAAGGAGAGCACAAGTCTCTTTCTATATGTACCCATGGAGGTATATAGTGAGTTTCTGATAAGAACCAAATTGCTCCTTGAGCCGCTAGAAAGAATATTTGATATAATTTCCAATCCAGAAGTTTACTACCCCCCAATGTAGAGGGTTTCCTAAGGTATTTATAGAGAATTCTAGCTCTTGTCGCTCCATAAAAACCTCAGTGAGTATATCAATTTCATGAAAAAAGATGATGATAGTTTTAAGGGGAGAATAGAAGACAGTTACCCATAATGCTCTGATTATTGCTTTTGTTCCCTATGAATATTCAATAAAACCAATAAATTACAAAAATGTTTGGTAAGGTTTCTTGATTGCTTGCATTGTGCAGCAGCCTGATGTCTGAAAATGTGTGCTATTCACTTCCAAAAACTTTCATAAATAATGGTTGATTTCTTTTACAATTCTAGTGCTGTTCCGAAGGATAAGGATAAACAGTGTTTCAAACTTCGACAAGGAGTAGACAAGAAGATTGTAATTTATGTTCAACAAACTTCAAACAAAGAACTTGCTATTGAAAGGTACATTTTGTTGCAATGTCTATATTGCAATGTGTTGTAGTGATGTTCCATGTAAATATACAATGTATTTAAACATTATATATGAAGGACAATTGTAGGCACTTGGTGGCCTGGATTATGCCATTGCACTGTAGTTTTAGTTTGTGTCATTTTGCATTTAACTACATCTCTAATGCCATTGTGCCTGTTCTCAGTTGGCACTGTCACTTTGTGTACTAGCTTCTGGTACTTATAAATCTTTTCACCCTCCTTCGGTCTCCCTTGTTTCCTTCCTGTGGTATGTGATTGATACACTGTTTAATCAGTCCCCCCCACCCCCGCTTAATAGTTTTGCAAGCTCAACTATTGAGTAGTTTTCAAGGCTGTTGAGGTATGATCTTAAAGGTTGATAATTTTCAAGTAAGACCAACAAAGGCTTGTTTATTTGTTAAGAATAAGATGGAACATTTTTAGCCACTTGTTTTTTTTTTTAATCCAGTTACTTTTGTGCACGCACACCCTTTTGTCTAATGTGGGAGTTCATCTTGTGTTGGGGGTGTCTTCTATTCCCCGATACTAAGGAATAGAGAAATTGTCGTATTGCCACAAATTTGGGTAGATGGTTACAAAGAGAAATGTGACTTCTCACACCTGCGTACCTGCCCAAACTCTGATCAGAAAAGCTGCATTTACTTCAGTCCACAAATGGTTTCTCTCTCTGAGAAAGACTTTTTTACTCCCAACTACATGGGACGTTCTTCTGCCCTTTCCAATGACATATCTTTCAACTTTTTAATTTAGAAGTGCTGAATTACATTTTGGAATATGGCAAGCTCCCGTCTGAGAAACTTTACATCTGCCTCTCTCACTTTTAATATACCCAGCCAAATGTTTTTAAAGGCCAATACTTAAGAATCAGTGTAATTGTGAATATTGCATGTAATATCTCTTTCTGTTGTAATGTTGATTTCTTTTGGGTGTGCGTTTTGTTCTCCATGTATTATTTCGTGATAACATATTTGCATATGATTGCAGCCTTGAAAAATAGTGCATAGTGTATTTAACTTGTATTTCAATTATTGCAGATGTTTTGGACTTCTTCTTAGCCCTGGAAAGGACGTCCGAAATAGTGACATGCACCTCTTAGATTTGGTAAGAATAAGTATGTTAAATATCTTGTCTTTTTTGGGTTCATAAGAGGTGGACTGTCTCCAGTTAGGCCCCCTCTGTATATGCAGCCTAAAGATATAGAGTTCTCCACATGATTCATTGGCAGTCTAATTTGATCTCTCTCGCCCTTTCCTTGTCTGCTCCCCTTGCTCCTTTCTTCTCTTCCTTCCATCATTGTACAGCAAATTGTGTCCGCATAGAAATAACACTCACTTTAATCGAGCGGGAACATTAAGTTTTGTTAACGTTCCCTGGATGAAGCTGGTTCTCATAGGACAGCCTGGTGCTTGACTGGAGCAACATTTGTCCTGCTCAGCACCAACCTCTAATTGGCTGGAGGCCCTCTGTTATCCAGACAAAACCAAAGAGTGACAGTTGCTGTGGTACACCTGAAGGAAACACACTTTTAACTGATTAGCTCCCTCTAAATGTTTAGGTCTGTTTTATTCAGTGTAACCTGTTGGAGCACAACTGCCACTGTACTGGGTATAAGCAGAACTCTTTGGCCCATCCATTGTTAACCGTTCACTTGAAGGAGCTCTACAAACATTAGTTAACTAAGGGGGGAGCCATAAGCTAAAACTTGGGCTTTCTCTCCTGGCAAGGCATCAGATATACAGTGATGTGAAAAAGGAAGGACACCCTGTTAGAATTCTGTGGTTTTACAAATTAATATACATGTAGTATTCATCCAGTCTCTACCACATTCCAACTGTAGATACATCCAATCTCACATGACAAAGAATGCACCAATGCCACTTTATCAATATGCCTTAAACCATAATATTAGCATAAATTTAGAAACCTTGTGTAAAATCTTAAGTGTACCCTTATTTCTCCCAAATCAGTTAAGATGGTAAACAAGTATGCTTGAATACTTGTTGTCAGATAGTGCTACTACCCACATATGACCTTGTTTTGGCTGCACTTACAATGTCTAAGAATGGACTTAGACACTGTAGTGGAACAGGGCTCATGCACCTGTACACTCTCCACTGGTATAGTGCACCCAGCTAGAGGGGTGGCTGACCTATGCCAGGGCAGTGGGTTGTAGGCATGGCACACAGGGTTGTGTGCAATGTCGACTTTTCACTTCATTCTGCTCCAAAACACGTAGCTTGCAAAAAAAAAAAAAAGTGTCTGTCGCCACAAGCAGCTGCTCAATTCCATGCAGAAAAAGACGAAAAGCGGACCCAAGGTTCTTGGTGCAATTTCAAGTGATTTATTCAGTGCCCAGCATGTCCGCCATTACGCGTTTCGACCCCAACTCGGGTCTTGATCAATTGAAACTCCAAACGGCAAGAGGTTCACTTAGGTGCAAACTTACTCATTGAATAAATATGATTATAAATATATCAAAAATAGTCATAAATATTACAATAAATACATAAATTTGATGGTATATAATAATATACAATCCGTAAAAAAAAATGGAAGTCCTACATTTTGAAACAAACTCATGTTGATAAAAGTAGGGAGAAAGCGGCATTTAAAATCTATTAAAACATACCATATGTGGTTTTGGACAAAGCTAAAAATGCCAGCTATACCTCATTCAATCTTATTCCCAACATAGTTATTGTCCCATTACATTTGCTGATGCAATTTTCTAACTTGTCATGATGTTACACTCTTCGCTGCTACACATAATCACAATCAAGCATATATATATATATTTATTTATTTATATTATATATATCTCGGTGCCGGTGGTACCATTTACATGGGATTGACCTGTGGCCAAATAGTGATAATTGGGTTTTGTTTTCAATGCAGTTTAGGGAAAGAACATAGGCCCTGGGTACCTGTTTGGCAGGAGCCCGGGGCACACTCAAAGCACATCAGCAGTTTAGCAAAAAGTGGGGGCAACCATAGAAGAAGAGGGAACTTTCTCACGGTCATTAGCCTGGGAGGTTTATAACCTTTCCAAACAATGTGAAGTATGTTGCTCATTGCAAGCAGGAGTAGTTAGAGATGAAGAAAATTTAAGATCAACCTAGGAGTCGACTCCAAGTAAACTCACTTCAAGATCAATCCATATTAATTTGATGTAAAATATCTTTTTAACATATTACATATTATTGAGCATCATCAAATTAATTTACAAGTACAATTTAATATAATTTCTCAATATACACGTATTATCCCGATGATAGTTTCCTGTAAAAGAGAGCGCTGATGGCAGTTCTTCTTTTTCTACGCCAGCCAGCGCTGATTTGAGAGCAGAGCTATTCCTCATTAAGTTTTTGTCTGGATCTTTGCGACTTTTTCTTGATTCTCTTTGAGGTTTTTTTTTTTTCCCTCCTGGTGTGCCGAGGATGTCAACAAGGAAACCCGGTTTCAAGCCCTGTGGTACCTGTCACTGCACCATGTCGGTGAAGAAACCATACCTCGTTTGCTTGTGGTGTCTGGAGCGCAACCATGACTTAGTTGTGCTCCAATTACCAGGTCATGGCACCGAAGGCTTTGAGGGAGCGGTCCTTGAAGCTACTAGCAGCCCAGTATGCGACTCCGTGGAAATCACTGTCCCGGTTGACAGGAAGGTACCAGTAGTCCGAAGTCCTCTTTGTCCCACTCAATCATTGAGGAACTCTTGTAAGAGGCAAAAAAATCATAAGTTGAAGCACACTTAGACTTCTTCTCGTCCGTTGGCTGATGCGTCAAAGGAACATTGACGTTCAAGGCCTGGTTCCTTGAAACCTGCGCCTCGGCAGCCTCCGCTTCTCCCCAGCTTCCTAAAAACTGGAACAACCCCCGCTCAAATTGACAAATGTGACTTTTGTTGAGAGTCCCGACCCCCTCTGGTGTGCCTTCGGGCCACGTAGGGTTGGAGGGGGCCCCATCTGGTTCTTTACTGGTGGCTTTGGCCCCGGCTCCGATAGGCCTTCATGGATCCAGGCATCAATTCAGACCGGCATCAGTTTTGTTGACAGTGGCTGTGAAAAAGTGCCTCTTTTGCATGGTTAGTCCTCCCACCTTTTATCTGGTTTTGATGTACTTTTAAATGTCCCCTGTGCCAGTCTCCTTACCTAAAATCCGATCCCTCATTGGCACTTCTGCCCTCTGTAAGTCCCTAGTAAATTTTATTCTGAGTACCTAGGGTCTGGGAGCTGAAGAGGGTCACTGCCTTTGCAGCTTGCATGTCCCTGTGAGTAAAAACTTCAAAGTCGACATGGCACCCTGCCTAGGTGCCATGCCAATTAGCACTGCCTGAAGCATGGATAAGTCGCCACTCTAGCAGGCCTCTCAGCCCTAAGGCAGGGTGCTCTATACCACAGGTGAGGGCATAGCTGCATGAGCAGATATGCCCCAACAATATTGAAGTACATTGCCTGATATTGTAAGTGCAAGGCCAGCCATATAGAGTACATGGATTGGGAACTCAACAACTCCAGCTCCACAGCACCATGATGGCTCACTGAACATTGGAGTGTTTGGTACCAAACCACTCCTCATTATAAATCCACACTGATGACAGTGTGGAATTTATTGTACCATGTTCTCAGAGGGCACCCGGCCGCCCCTGTACCGCTGAAGTAAGTTTGGTGCTGCTTTGTGCCCCACCTCTTGTACTTGACCTAACCCTCAAAGCTTGGCCCCTGCAACCGATCTACTTAAATGCAAGCAGTGTGACTCCAGGCACCCCCTTGTCTCCATTGGAAAGCATGGGGTCGAGCTCTGATTTTGACCAATGCACTTGGCCGACCCTGCGCTGCTGGTAGTACAGTTTTGGTACTTACCTGACTCCTGGCCCTAGCTGACTTTTGGGTAATGTAAGTTTAATACTTCTCTATTTAACCGCAATATTTTTTTCCCAATAGTATAACATTGGACTGTGTTGAAAAGTTTCGAAGTGTCCATTTTTTTTCAAAGTGAAGAGTATTTTTCATTAAAAACCTACTTACTTGATTACGAAGACCTTGGACTTAAAATAAAATACAAAGTATATTTTTCTAAAATTGGTCTTGATCTTCTTGAGTCGTGTGTCCGTTATTGATCACTGTTGTGCAATAAATGTTTTACGCTCCTCTGTTGTGCCTGGCTGCCCTCCCACACTACCACTAATAGAGCACTTTGGGTTTTACATTGAGCCTTGTACATTTCTGAGGAACCCCTTGACTCTGTGCACGGTATTACCACCTAGTGGCAATATAATATACAGATCCAGCCTCCTACCGACCCTCCGATGCCATGCTTGGCTGAGAACGTGTGGTTCTCTGGGGATGTCCAAGCTTCCCTCATCCCACTTCGGTGGCACCTCTGTCTTCGTACAGACACTGCTCTGGGGCGCTTTAAGGACTGGCGAATACGGCCGAGTCTTTGGCCCTCTCTGCTGCCCCACGTCATCCTCAGTCTGCCGTTCGTGGCCACGGAATGGGCTTTCAGCCGCGCCACCCCTGTCCCGGTCACAGAGTCTCTGCATGGACGAGGAAGCAGTTCTTTCTGGCCTTGTTGGTGGAGTACCAAGTGGTGTGGCCCAGTCACAACACCAGCTGCAGCCCCCAAACCTACCTAATTTTGCCTTTTTAGATCATGGGCAACTTGTGGGAGGCAGGATCTGCTATCCCCTCCACCACTAGTAGTCCATAACATCAGGCTTTGCGGATCGTCCAAAGAGGCTATTCCCTCCCCTTCGAGACTGCCCCTCCCTCAACGCCACAATCTTCTGACCGGCTGACAGAGAATCACGTGTTTTTGTTCCTCCAAGAAGTCATGGCACTCTTGGCCAAGAGACCCATAGAGAGGGTTCCGGTTCCGGTGCCTGAAGTAGGCTGTGGTTGCTATTCCTGGTACTTTCTGGTCCCCAAAAAGGACAAGGGACTTTACCCTACCGTAGATCTCCGAACCCTCAACTACTCGAGGTGCTCACATTGGCTTAGGTCTTGTCTGCCCTGGATTCAGGAGACGGGATGTTAGTGTTTGATTTGAAGGACACCTATTTTCACATCCCCACCCTGCCTGTGGTTTACGGAAGGCCATGATCATTTTCATTTCCCTGCGATCCCTTGTGGCCTAGCCTGCGCCCCTCGAGTGTTCACCAAGGTGATGGTAGTGGTCACAGCTCATCTGTGCAGGTCAGGGGTACCAGCCTTCCCCTACCTCGACGACTGGCTGCAGAAGGCAGACACAACCCAGGCTTTCGTCTCCCACCTCAGGCTGTCGTCTCCCACCTACAGACTACAGCAAACCTCCTGCATTTGCTGGGGTTCATTATCAGCATAGTTGATAGTCTGTCACAACTGACTAACCCTCCTGGTCATCAGAGCTGTTCTGGACGCAGTGCAGTTTAGGGCTTATCGTCCTAAGCGGAGAGTCCAGGATATTCAGGCTATGATACCAATGTTTCAGCCTCTATCCTGGGTTTCGGTTAGATTGACTGAGGCTACTGGGACTCGTGGCCTCCTGCTGGTGACATATGACACATGACAGATGGCATATGCAGGCTCTGTATTAGGGCCTTAAGTTCCAGTAGGCACAGCATCAGCGGAATCTCTCCGGCATGGTCCAGATATAGGCGGGAACTGCAAAGTATCTGCAGTGGTGGCTGACAAACTGCGATTGGGTCAGAGGCAGACTCTTTTCCGCTCTTCAACATATCACACAGTAGTGACAGATGCATCACTCCTGGGATGTGGCGGCCATCTGAGAGCGATGGAGTTTTGATGACTCTGGTCTTCGACGGAATCCGGACTCCATATAAACATGCTGGAGCTCCGTGCGATACGACTGGCATTGAAATTCTTCTGCCCTCCATTAAGGAAAGGCTAATGCAGGTGTTCATGGACAACACCACCGCCTTGTGGTACTGCAACAGACAGAGCGGGGTGGGGTCGTGGACCCCTACGTCTCTGGATGGCTGGAGCAGCAGGGCATATCCCTGACGGTTTAACACCTGGCAGAATTCCCGAACACCAGGGTGGAAAAACTCATCCGTTGATGCCTAGCGGATCTCGAATGGCATCTCCATCTGTGGGTGGAGCAAGATCTTTCATCAGTTGGGAGAGCCTTTGTTAGATCGGTTAGCCTCCTTTGAGGACATGCAATGTCAGCAGTTTAGCCGTGCTTGTACGCCTTTCCGCCCATATCACTTTTACCCAGAGTTCTCAGGAAGGCAGGAATGACCGAGCCCAAGTCATCCTTGTGGCTCTGAACTGAGCACGGAGATTCTGGTATCCCGAGCTACTGAGCATGGCCATTGATCCTCTGATAGGCTGCCCCTTTGGGAGGATCTTCTGTCGCAGCAGCAGGGGAGGGGATCTCCACCTGAACCTGTCAACTCTCCGCTTTCTTACGTGGAGATTGAGCGGCAGCAGTTTATAGCTTTCACCTTCCTCCCGAAGTCTGCAATGTTAACCTGGCAGCCAGGCGTCCCTCCACCAATATGGTGTACGGCTGCCATTGGAAGCGATTTTGTATCATACTGTACAGAAAAGTCCATTGACCACTTTCTTCCTCCTTTTCTGATATTTTTATTCTTATCCTTGCCCATCGAGGCTCTGCTTTGGGCACTCTCAAGGGTTAACTTTCTGCTCTGTCTTCCTTCTTGCGGCTGCTTGACCAACACAATTTATTTAAGTCCCCTATTGTAAATAGATTTTTGAAGGATGCTGTACATTTGTTCCCTCCTTCTCCTTTTATTATGCCTCAGTGGGACCTTCATTTTTTCCTCCCATTCTTGATGTATGGTCCTTTTGAGCCTCTTCACAATTGTTCCCTCCGGCTGCTCACAATTAAAACAGCCTTCCTTGTGGCAATTACATTGACCCAGAGGGTGTGTGAACTACAGGCTTTATCTTCCAAGCCCTCATTCTTTTCCATTCATCCGGAAAAACTGATGCTTCGCACTAGGGCCTCTTTCCTGCTGAAAGTTGTAACATCATTTCATGTGGGCCAATCTGTCACCTTGCCCACTTTCTACTCTTCTCCACATCCCTCTAAGGAAGAGTAGTGACTCCTCTGTCCAGACCTAAAAAGAGCGTTGTGATTCTACCTTGACTCCACCTGTGAGTTCCGGTTGGGCATTCAACTCTTTGTTGAGTATGTTTGCCGGGCAGTGCAGAAGCGGGCGATCTCTCGATGGGTTGTTGTGAGAAGGTGTCTCTTTTTGAAGGGTTAACCCCCACTTTTTGCCTGGTTTTGATTTGGTTTCAATTGTAGTGCACAGGGTCCCTGCCATCCAGGTCACCTGTGTCAGTGCTTCTTCCCTAAAAACATATCCCCAATTGGTACCTCTGCCCCCTGTAAATCCCTAGTAAGTGGTACCCTGGGTGCCTGGGAGCTGAGGAGTGTTCCCTGCACTCCAAGCCACTGCCCTTGCACCTTTCATGCCCCTGTGAGAGGAAAAACAACAAAGTTGACATGGAACCCTGCCTGGGTGCCATGCCAGCTAGCACTGTCCGCAGGTATAGGTAAGTCACCCCTCTAGCAGGCCTCACAGCCCTAAGGCAGTGTGCTCTATACCACAAGTGAGGGCAGATCTGCATGGGCAGATATGCCCCTACAATATTGGGGTCCATTCCTGTAACGTAAGTGCCAATGAAGCCATAGAGCGTACATGGGCTAGAAACTCAACAACTCGAGTTCCACAGCACCCTGATGGCTTCACTGAACAAAGGAGCGTTTGGTACCAAACTTCTCCTCTCAATAAATCCATACTGATGCCAGTGTGGGATTTATTGTACCATGTACTCAGATGGCACCTCCGAAGTGCCCCCTGAAAATCTACCCACCCTGATGTGTTCTCTGACTGGCTGTAGGCAGCCAGCCACCCCAGACAGGTTTCTGGACCCCTGGGTAGAGAGCCTCTGCACTCTAGGACTAAAAACAACGCACATCCTGGGCAGAGGTGTCGCACCTCCTACCCCAGGATGGGCCAGTGCTCGAAGGGGAAGCTTCAAATGGCTGCCACGTTTTGTAATGAAACCCCCAGCCTCTGCTGCTAGCAGCAGATGGCAGCCCCTGGTTTACAACCCCACATTGGGTGGGAAAATTGGCAGAAAAACGTAGGGGAATGAGGTGTGCCTACCTCTGCCAAGTCCACCCCTAAGATGGAGGAGGTGAGGTGAAGCACATCTTGCAGTCCCTGCCATCTTGAAGATTGGTTGGGGAGACCATCCAATCAGTGCTTGGTCTATGCCCCCTCCCACAGGAGGGTGGCATAATAGATGGTGTAGTTACCCCAGGTAAGGTGCCAATTGGCCTTACCTGCTACTACCCTATAAACACCCCAAAATTTAGTATTTAGTGGCTCCCCCAGATCTATAAAATAGATCTGACACTACCTGAGAAGCAAGCAGATGACCCTGCAGAGAATACTGAAGAAGACAGCTGCCTTGGCCCCAACCCTACCAACCTGTCTCCAACTTCTGTGAACCTAAGATTTGTCTTTGAGCCAGGGACCTCTGAAAACCCTGTGAGGACTGTTGCCTTTGAAAAAGACTTCAATCTCCCGTGGACAGCGGATTTGCCTAAGCAGAAATAAACTCCAAGGATCCTGGATGCAGACGGATGCGCGTCTCCGGGCCATTCTGCACCCCACACCCACTGCCTGTGTCTGAGTGGCTCACCTCTGCAGTGAAGTCTCCCCAACGCACCTAACCTTGTGTCCAGTGTTTGCTAACCTCTCCTGAACTCTATGGCAGCGCCTGCAGTGTGAAACGAGAGGCTACTCCCCGGCTGCAACCGGCTCTGGTAAGAAGACTCCGACATCAAAATGCACCCCTGCACCCGAAGCCCCTGGGACTTGGTGAGCTGAACTGACTGTGCCCCTACGACCCCCTACATCTCTACTTACCTCTGCTGTTGCTGGCCTCCCTCCTGCAATCTCCAGTGCAATGCCTGCAGCCTGAGAAACTCCTTTGACCAGTATTGGACCTTTGTGTTTATATTGTGCACAGAGTCCAGAGATTCCCCCAGAAGTGTACAGGGCTTAATGTTAACCCAAAGTGCTCTATTTGTTCTAGTTTTAATGAGCAGCATTAGGCCTAACACAGAGGAGTGAGTATAAGACATTTGTTATGCACACAGTGACTAATGGATGTCACACAACTCAAAAAGGAGATCAAAACCAATTTTAGAAAAATAAGCTTCTTTTAAGATTTATTTTAAGACCAAGATGTTGGCAAAAAGGCAAGTAGGTTTTTCAGGAAAAATACTTGAAGAATGCAGTTTTTGCAGGTAAGTACTTGACTTACACATTCAGTCTTCGGGGTCTTTGGTCAACACCAGGCAGGTTTCAAATCAGTTCCAAGAGTTTGCCACCAGTGGCACGGGTGTGGCCGGATGCGGAGGTCAAAATCGAGGTCTGGTGCCCAATGTTAACCAATAGAGACTGCGTACACGATGTGGCAAAGCTCACAGGTGAGTAAAGCAGTGAAAGGGGTTGATCTCCTGGGGTTAAGGTAAGTACAAGGGAGGCCACTAGGCATCACCAAACTTACACCCTCAGCGGCCCAGGGTTGGCCAGGTGCAGAGTGCCATCACAGCGTCAGGCGCCTCATGTTAACCAATGGGGATATTGGTCTTGAAGAAAGGTGCCGGCTAAGGGCAGGAGGTTGGGCGAAGAGAACCCCACTGATGACCAGGTACATAGAGATGCTAGAGTACTTGGGGACACCAATGGCTGAGGTCCCCAAAGCCCAGGGGCTTTTGGTTCATGGGTGTCCTTGGGCGTTGGGAAACTCTTACCGGCAGGTTGCCTTCAGGAGGAGCCTTCAAGTTGGGGCTGTAGGCATCGAGGAGCCCGGCAGAGGTCATCCCGTGGTGGACTCTGGCCCTGAAGCGCAGGGGAACTTTTGCAGGACTGGTGGACCACTTGGACTCGGGCTGTGGGCATCTGGTGTATCCAGAGACGAGTTTGCAGTTCCTCATGGCAGAGTTTGTTTCTTTGCAGATGGTTTCTTCTGGACAGTTCTGCTATCCACTGGAGATTAGGAGTCATTCTTGAAGGCAGGCAGTCCTCCCAGGATTATAGATGTTGCGGGTCTGTGGGCTGAGCTGCTCTTCTTCAGCAGAGTCTTTGAGGGCTGCAGACAGGCCGGTAGGGCTTGGGCCAAGTCAGTTAAATTCTTCATTTTTCATTGCTGCACAGCTCTTCTTAGTAGGTCATGGGAATCTTATTTCAGAGTCTGAAATTCTAGATTTAGGGGTGTTACAGGGGAATTAACAGGTATAGAACAATGAGTTCCTTACCTGTGATTTTTACACCCACTGTTATGCCACCCGTCTGTGGGAGGGGGCATAGCCCTAGCCCTGATTGGGTAAGTCCTGCCATCTTCAAAATGGTGGGCACTGAATAATGTGCTTCACTTTGCCTCCTGCACCCGAGGGGTGGAGTTGGCGAAAGGGGGCACACCTCCTACTCTTAGTAAGTTTTCCCGCCAAAAGTGGGGGTTTGCTAGCAGCAGAGGCTGGGGTCGCATTACAAAGGCGACAACACCTTTTGAAGTTCCCCTCTCAAGCACGGTGCTCATCCTGGGAGAGGAGGTGTGACACCTCTGCCCAGGATGTGCTTTGTTTCTGGCCTCAGAGAGCAGGGACTCTTGACCCAGGGGTCCTGAAACATGTCTGGTGGTGGCATGCTTCCTAAAGCCAGTCATAGACCCCACCAGGGTTCGTAGGTTTTCAGGGGGCACCTCTGAGGTGCTCTCTGAGTACATGTTTTCATGAATCCAACACTGGCTTCTGTGTTTTTTTATTAAGAGGAGTGATTTAGTACCTAACACTCCTGGATTCAGTGAAGCCCTCATGGTGCTGGGGAACTTAAGTTGTATAGTGTCCAGCCCGCATACTCTTTATGGGTTCACTGGCACTTAAAATATTAAAGACTGGACTTAAATATTGTAGGGGCATATTTGCTCATGCTGATGTCACCGCACCTGAGACAAAGTGCACCCTGCCTTAGGCCTGCTAGAGCGGTGACTGACCTTTACCTTGGGCAGTGCTGCTGGGCATGGCACACAAACAGTGTGCCATGTCAACTTTGTTTTTCACTGCACCAAGACATGCAAGCCGCAATCGCAGTGGCATGGCCTTGGTGAGGGCTCCCTAGGGGACCCTCTTCAATCCCCAAGTCCTAGAGTGGAAGAGGTGTGGCGCCGCGGCCAGGGCGACTGACTCCGGAATCTGGGGATCCCGGTTCGATCGCCGGCGGCAGATTAGGCCAGCACCATGTAACTCGGGGCAATAGCTTGCTTAATCTTCCCGACGGCCCCGAGCGCCTAGAGACCCTTACGGGTGATTGTTCGCGCTTTACAAATGTGGATTATTACAAATGTGGATTATTATAGGTAACAAGAGTACCGTTTACTAAGGACCTACAGGAGAGCTAAAGTTGCCAATCTTGGTACAGTTTTAGGGAAGGAGCACTGGCACAAGGGATCTGGTTGACATGGACCCTGTTAACTACATTCAAAACCATATCCTTTCCAGGCAAAAAGTGGGGGGCTAACCATGTCAAAAGAGGCATTTTCTCACACCCTTTGTGAGGGTTTTTTGCCCCAAGTAATAAAATGACAAGGCTCCGAAGCCGAAAAAGGATGAGCGGCTTCTCGATCCTGACCGGGCTTCTAGCCACAATTATAGTGCCATTGCTCTGAAGTCGCAGACTTCCAACCACCATACCTCGCCATCAGCTTCGAAGCATTTGGTGCTGAAACCCTTGGCATCTAAAGCTTTGGTGCGGCAAGCCTCTGCATTAAAACACTTGGCATTGAAAGACCTATCGCTGAAGTGACCTACAAAAAGACCCCACAAGGACAATTTGGCGCTGAAAGTGAAGTTGTAGAGGGGTAACTTTGTAGTCCTAAAAAAGAGGAGGCTAGAGTTTGAAGAGCCGCCAAAGAGACCTTTGGTTAACAAAGGCACAAATCCACCACTACCTCCTTTACTGTTACTTAACAATTCAACAGCACATTCACTTCCATCGCCCTCTTCTGTGCATTCAACCACAGGGAGTGTTAATCCTTATTCCTCAGGGGATGTATTGGAAGAGCCTCCAGATTACCCGTAGAGCCTTGATAATCCTTGGAAGACTAAAATGTTGTTATATTCCATACAGGTACCCCAATATAGGCTCCGGTAACATCCTAAACTTTCACCTATATTCTTCCCTACATTACTCGCATAATGGTTCTTAGGGACTGACCTTTTACCTAGATACAACACAGAATGCAGGATTTTCCCTGGTAAAAGCCTCGTACATTATGCATGAGGGTTCTTGGAAACTCAGTAGGACTACCATCTCCTGTATAATAACTATGTATAAAGTTCATTCCTGACGTCATCCTAAGTCCGACAAGTGGCACAGCAAGGTAGAACCCCTGGGGAGACCTTTGGGTATATAAACATCGCAACTTGCTGAGACCGAGGAGATCAGGATTTCCCTGCAGACACACTGACACGAGACGCTGAGGTTCCTGCATGCAGATACTCCAGCTGGCAGTGGTCTAACATCCCTTGCGGGGTGTCCGACTCGAGGCCAAGACGGGGTCCCACAGTCTCTCACTTCAGGTAATGGGCTTGACTTTATCCTAGAGGGATTCTTGGCTCAACACCTACATACATGCTAGGTACACTTGGGTACATCTAGTTAGGGTAGCATAGTAGGAGTACGCATTTTATTGTCCTGTATTATATATTTGTCTGTATTCATGGTTATTGCAAAATGGTAGAAAACTACCATCCCTTTACTTTCTTAGTGCTTCTAATCATTTATATCTGTTACTGTCTAGTGGTTGTTTCAGCACACCTATTTTACACTAGAATAACGACTGTTCAATAAATGCCTATTGAAAACATCCATACCGCTTATTCTGTGTATCTCTCTGAGACAAAGTGAGCACGAGTGACTGAGCGAAAAGTAGTATACTGTTTTCCACGGTCCTGAGGGATCAGGGTTGTCATGTTCAATAGTTGCCAAGAACTATTCTCGCCTTGATAAGTGGAGTTTCTAGTGGCACTGTGAGCTAGCTGGTACACAGGCCAACATACCCCGTGGGGGTGTCTAGAATCAGTCTGACACCAATTCTATAGTGTATTTTGCCTAAACGTGCAGATCCTATATAGGTTTCATAGGAACACGACAATGTCTAACCACTGGATGATCCAGATCCCATAAAAGCGCCCCCGCCAGACAACACCACAAATTTCCACGGTTTAATAAAACCGCTGCAGCGTACCACAAGGTAAATATGCAAGTGATTCCAGAAGAGGACATTTTAGTAGAGACCTTATCCAGAATGGAAAGAACCTTTCAGTATCTACTTATGATAAAGTCAGCAGACCTTTTTCAAGACCCTTTCAAAAGTACTAGATCCTACGGTTCAGAGGAAATATAAATCATCACCCTCTCTCAAACCTAGTCTACAATAAAGGGCACCCATTTCCGGATTCCTTAGTGGTGGCTACAGCATGGAAACAGGCAGCAGCTCAAGCAATAGGAGATGCTCACCCTGACAAAGAAAGCAAGAGGATTGAAGCTGCAGGGAAGAGAGTAGCTGTAGGCATGCAAATTTCTGTTGGGTTACCAACTCTGTAGGGCTGCTCACGAGATACAACAGAACACAGTTGGATGAAATGTAGGCTCTCCTCCAACATCTTTCGGATGAGTATAGGAAGAAAGGGGAGTATCTGGTAAGTGACGGAAAACTAGTCTCTAATGTGACTATTGGACGTGCATTCGAGGGTTATAAACTCAGCAATTCTTTTACACAGACATGATTGGTAGTGTTTTGGGATTTAAAACTGAAGTGCAGCTGCTAAGTGTCCCCTTTGATTGAGAACATTTATGTGGCCCCCATGTAGGTGAAATGTTAATAAAAAATAAACAATTTAAAAAGGACATAGAAATAGCAACGGTAGTGACAAGTACCCGATTACAGGCTTTAACACTGTGTAATACCAATCCACACATTAAGGCATATTGGCCTTATCATATGCTTTTCATAATAAATACGTTGTTTAAAAAAAAAAGAAAAAAATAGAAACCGGTAAGTCAGTGGGTGCACCACAAACTGCCATCCCACACTAGTCCTTTCAGGAGCAAAAACAAAAGACGTGGAAGTAAACCATTCACCTCAGACCAAGAGTGAACCTACCAAAGACAACAGCAGCCTTAGCATCAGTAGGGAGGTAAAATTTTTGGTAGGGGCATGTATACAAGTAATGGAGTCAGAGGGAAAGGTAGAGGTAGCCCAGCCAAGGGTGCCTCCACCACTAAGCAGTGACTCCTCTTGAGTGCCCCCACAACCACACATCTGTCGGAGACAGACTTCTAGGGTTCCAGACACAGTGCACAGACATCACATCCGACCAATGGGTTCTTTCAACAGTACAGCACGGTTATTGTCCAGAACTAATTTCAACCCCACCAAACATACTTCCACGCAGCCATATACTCAGTCCGCAACATTTATACCTTTTAAAGGAAGAGGTAAAGTCGCTTCTTGCAGAGGGAGCTATCGAGCTTGTTCCAAAGTGGTATCAGGGCAGAGGAGGGTATTCCCTCTAATTCTTAAAAAAAAGTCGCACATTAAGGACTATACTAGACCTATAGCCTCTCAACCGATTACATCCTATCAGAACTTTTTCTTATGGTCACCCTACAGGATGCCATACCACTTTTACAGGTAGGTGATATCATGACAGCCCTTAACTTCAAAGATGCATACTTCCACATGCTCATCCATCCGACTCATCAAAAATACTGGAGGATCATAAGTCATCCATTCAAAGTGGTGCCATTTCGAGTCCTAACCGCTCCAAGGGTGTTCACAAAATGTCTTGAGTAGTAGCGGCTCACCTAAGGAGGCTGATAAAGAGTGCAGATGGAGACTAATCTGTAAAGTATACACAAGGCGCAATCACTAATAACTCTGCTCCACAGATTGAGATTCACAGTAAATGTAATAAAATCGCAATTGGATCCTCTCCAGATCAAACGCTATCTGGGTGCGATTCTTAACTCTGTTATGGCCAAAGCCTACCACGTTCCCCAGACTGTTCTCAATCTCCAGAACTAACTAGCTCTTTTTCAGCCATATTGTCGCCTGCCAATCAGGACAATAATGTGTCTCCTAGGCATGATGGCCTCCTGCATAGCCAATGTACCCCATGCGAGGCTACACATGTGCCCTTGAAAGGAATGTTTGACGTCTCCGTGGTCACAGGAGAGGGTATTTTAGAAGATCTAGCGTTTATTCAGCCCACAGTACATCGCTGTCTGCAACAGTGGAAGAGCAGCAATCTGTTGCAGAGAAGAGCTTTCCTAGATTCCCTTCCACAGGTGTCCATTACCACAGACTCATCCCTCCAGGGTTGGGACGCGCACATTTTGGAGATGAGTCCAAGGTGTATGGATGTCTCAACAAAGAACTCATCACATCAAACTTTTAGAGCTACTGACGATGCAGATGGCTCTTAAAGCCTTTCTGTCTTACATACACCACACCGTTGTCCTCATAATGACCGTCAATATGACAGCAATGTATTGCATACAGAAAACAAGTAGGTACCTGCTCTCTGCTGCTGACTCAGCTAGCACAGAGCATATGGAAATGGGCAGTGCGATGTCTTATTCATCACCTGGCAGGACATCTCCCAGGAGTAGATCATGACTTTGCAGACCTATTAAGCAGGATGCTGCTAAAAGTCCACAAGTGGGACCTTCACCCACAAGTCCTTCAGCAGTATTTCTAAATCTGGGGAACTCCAGCCATAGATATCTTTGCAACAGCAGAGAATGCTGAATGCCAATACATCGCCTCGTGGTTTCGTCCCCCACAGGCACAGGGCAATGCACTATGGATGAATTGCTCAGGGATATTTGGCTATGCTTTTCTGCCTCTCCCACTTCCTTCATATTTGCTGAGGAAGCTCAGGCACCTCTCTGCTAGCTCCCACATGGGCAAGACAACCATGGTACACTACCTTACTGAGCTTGTTGATAGTCTTATCACAAGAAGCTCCCCAACAGCCATGATCTTGTCACACAATCACAGGGCAAATAGACACCCAGATCCCAGACAACTCAATCTGGCTCCTGAAGTCCTAGAGTTTGGGTACATTAACCTGCCCTCTAAATGCATGGACGGCCTTAAGGAGGTGAGGCGAACTCCTGCTAGGAAGTGCTATGCAGCGAAGTGGAAAATATGTTAGTTATTGTACTGCGCAGCACATTGATCGTATCAACTCTACAGTACAAAACCTCCTATGTTACCCCCAACATCTACAACAATCTTGTCTAGCATACACATCTATATGCCTTCACATTGTAGCCATTGCTGAACACCTTTCACAGTTTAACATTTCAGTTACCAAAGTGTACTTGGAAGGTTTAAAAAAGTAAATACCTCCAAGAACACCAATTGTTCCGGTGTGGAATCTGTGTGGTACTAACTAGACTGGTAGATCATCCGTTCGAGTCTTTACATTCCTGTCAACTTCAGTACCCTTCATGGAAGGTTCATTGTCTAGTAGCCTTTACCTCGTTGAGATGATTTGGTTAAATACAACCACTCCCTCTACACGAGCATTTTCTTTCAAATACCTCCGGGCAGAGTTGTCCTTGGACCCAATCCAAAGTGTGTCCCTAGGACCCAATCCAAAATGTGTCCCTAAAGTTATGTCGGTTTAAATGTCAAAAATGTCAAAAGGGCATTATTAAACTCCATTGACAAAGCTAAAATGTTTTGGAAAACGCAACAACTGTTTGTAGCATTTTCTAACCATAGACTGGGTCAGGCAATATCCAAAGCTGGTATTGCTAGATGGATAGTCTGATGTATCCAAACATGTTATGCCAAGGCATAGAGGACCTTCGAAGAGCACATTCATTAGAAAGACGGGTCGTTCTATGGCTTTCCTAAGTAACATTCCTATGATATTTGCAATGCAACTACTTGGTCAACTCCACACACATTTACCAAACACTTGTGTGGATGTCCTTGCACACCTACAGGCACGTTTCAAACGTATGCAACAATCTAACCACTGCAAGGGAGAACTGCTTACAAGTCTATGCAGAGCATGTGTATCTACAGCCACACATACTACGAATGGATTATGTAATTTACCTTGTAAGTATCTATTTGTTGCCTATAGTGCTGTAGATTCACATGTGCCCACTCACCTACCTAAAAGTTTTTAGTTGTTCCAGATAACTCGCATCATTTATACATTAATTTTCATTCACATTGCATGGTCATCACTACGGATTATTTCTAGCTGCACTATCCCTGCACCGGAAGCACAATGCAATCTGACGATGAAGATGATCACCATGCACATTACCTCAATGAGGAGTCGTCCCTGGATCTTTTGATTCAAAAGAATTCTTTAAAGAAAAACAAATTGTAAACGTCCGAGCCCAACACTAGATGGTAGATATATACAGAGTATGTGAATCTACAGCACAACATGCAACACATAGATGGTTACAAGGTAAGTAACGCAATCCGTACTTTATCTATTCTTATTTGTGTTCACATTACATTTATTGCATTATTCTCTAAAGCAATCTTTTTTGCTCGTTTTTGTTCCTTTTCAGGAGTCTATGGGTAAAAGTTCAGATGGGAAATCCTATGTCATTACGGGCAGCTGGAATCCAAAATCGCCACACTTCCAAGTTGTAAATGAAGAAACCCCCAAAGGTAATATTTTCAGAGGACAACTATATAATTTATATTGTTAAGTACATTCAGCTTTGCATTACTTTAATCTTTTCAGTGTATTACGTTACTGAGTCTACAATGTACATTGTGCTACCTTAAAGGTTTGTGGTTCTAGTTTACTTTACTGCAGTAAATGCTTACGTGAAATTATTTTTCCCTGATTTTGTCCAGTTACTAGTTGCATTTTTGCAAAATGTTTTTCTGGGGAATATTTTTTAGATATTATCATCTATACTGTTTGAATTTATCGGGATTTCATAACCAAATGTGATTAACCAAAGAAATAATCCCATCTTTGACACTGGGATGTGATGGTTGTAAGTAGCGTACGGATGAACAGTTTTATTGATCCCTAGTTCTAGTGCTTGTGATGAATGTCAATAAAAACATCAATGATGTTTGTTGTGCCCATGTGTTATTTTTTTTCTTTTTCGGTCGGGCATAGTATACAGTTTCCATATTTCACATTCAGTTGCTAACATCCATTAGATTAGGAGTCCACAGCATATATGTAGGTCACAGTTCACAATTTCTTTACATGGTCATAACATTCGCAGTCGTAGTAGTCACAGCACAAATACAAGCTTGTAGTTTAGTATTTGGGTTTACATTTACAATCAATATAATACTGTATTATCGACTTAGTGTCCTAAAGTAAATCAATATGATGCTTTATTCATCAGTTTACATAGTTATTAGATATTGCATTAGTGGGTCCCAAAAATCTTTTGGTCGGGATGCCTCTGGGATTTCCTATGCATATGTTTCTAAATGGTCCTTACAATATGTCATGTCTGTGATCCAATGTTTACTTTGTGGTGCCTGTTTGCTCTCCCATTTCAAAGCTATTCTTTTCTTGGCTGGAAGTAATGCCACCGCTAGAAATTTAAATCTTCGGACTTGTCTAATTTCATAAACAGACCTGTGATAGATTAGGAATTTGCTCTGCTAGCATTGTTTTCCGATCCTTCCATCCGGCAAGTTACCATTCAGGCCTCCATTTTGTCTAGACTGGATTACGCTACCTTGCTCTACCTGGGGACTAACGAGACAGAAATCCTGCGATTGCAAAGGGTTCATAACGCGGCTGCTAGAGCTATCCTTGGCCTCCCTAGAACTTGCTCTACTACTAGTGCCATCCACCGACCACACTGGTTTCCGTTGGCTAGACACGTAGTGCTTAAGTCCCTTTGCATTGCTTTTCAAATTTTGAATTTCTCCTCCCCTGGCATCCTGGCCAACCTGCTTTTACCTTATACACCCACTCGCCAACTCCGCTGTATGGGTCAACATCTGGCGGTCGTTCCTTGGGTGAGGAAGGTGCGTGCTGGTGGCCGCTCCTTCCGCACCCTGGCAGCCAAACTCTGGAACTTTCTTCCAATACATATCCGCATAATCCGAATAATTACCTGGCATTTCATAAGGCAATTAAAACGCATCTCTTCCCTCCGCTCTAGGCCCTGCTTTCTGCTAGTAGCCTCTTAATTCCTGCTATCAGTGCTGGGACGCCCCTTTGCCGGGGCAGGTGTGCACTTTATAAAACATATAACATAACAGAGTGTTTGTAACCGATTGCCAGTAAGAGTGAAGCTGTGGGCATGCCTAGGCCATATGCATAAATCGGCTCGTTGTGCGCTGCATCTTGTGCATGAGTTGTTGTCCTGAAGGCCATATTTATAGAGTTGAGTTGGTGTATAATATACTTGTTGTAGGAATTTAAAATGTACAATTCGCAAGTTACAATTGGACGTGACTATAACCCCAGTCCTCCGTAGAGATCGAGATACCCGGTGCATCTTTCCATCTCTTTAGAGCTTGTTCGTGCTCTCGATATTGTTCTCGCTGAGCTGCGTTATATTGGTTTGTCACTAGTCGCTGTCGTGTGGGTGCCGTTAAAAGTATTTGTAGTGCGTTGGTGGCTCGCTGGGGAATGTAGGGTAGAGGTTGTTTGCCGCCGCCCGCAGCCTAAGATATGCAAATATCTTTAAGGGTGCGTGGTGTGTTACTAGCGAGGTATCATTTTGTGCTATAAACTGACCCCCAGGGAATATATTTCTCATAGTGTGTAGGCCCATAGTCTCTAGCAGGTTTAGTATATTTGTTTCCTGCATGACCGTTATGCTCGGGTGAATTCGTAGAGGCAGCGCTGGTGCATATGTAGGTAGTTTGTGCGCGCGCTTCGCCAACATAAGCCATGCCACTGATGTGCAGCAGACTGGGTTAATTTCTGCTCTAGGGGTGTTTTGTTGTGGCTCTAGTATATACGCAACTATTGGGTCGGGTACACACTCTAATATTCAACCACTATGTGAGCTATATGGGCATGAGGGTGTATCCAATAATGTGCATGCTGTGCCTGCGCACAGTAATAATAAAGTTGTAGATCTGGTGCTTCGAACCCTCCCTGCTCATAGGGCCTAGTCAGTTCCTTCCATCCTACTCGCGTCTGTTTTCCTGCCCATGTAAGCTTGGTCATATGTGTGCATAGTTGTGTAAAGAACTGGTATGTTTATAAATATATAGAGAAACCGTGGAAGCACCACCATTTTTTTCAGTGTTAAGGGGAGTTTAATCCATCTGTCTTTGGCCTTCTAACTTTGTAAGGGCTCTACAGCAATTTCCGCTTCTTACTAAGCCTGGGTTTTGTTGAACCCATATTCCCAAATACTTCACCGGTGCTGTATGTCACTGCAGGGCATAATCTAGCTGTGGTTGTAGTGTAGCAGGTGCCAGTGGAATCACCACCGACTTAGTCCATTTGACACTTAGGCCTGAGTAGTGTTCAAAGCAAATCTATTCTCTGAGCAGTTTTAGTTTTTCCGCTGGGAGTCTTGTGTGTATTACCATGTCGTCTGCATACAGGGATATGCTTACGGGCTGTGTTGAAATTGCAGAGCTGTGTCAGCATGTTTTTGCAGGATTTTGCATGCTAATGGTTCTAGTGCTTAGGTGAAAAGTAGTGGTGATATCAGGCATCCTTGTCTCGTGCCTCGATGTATGTGAATAGGGTCAGAAGTGTTGCCATTCACCCTCAGGCGTGCGCACGGTTCTGTGTATAGTAGCTTTATCCAGCACAGGAAAGGGATAGAGAATCCCATTCTGCGTAGCACTGAGAACATAAATGGCCATTCTACGGAATCAAAGGCTTTCGCTGCGTCTAATAGGGCTGCCACCGCCAGCAATTCCGGGTCTATCTGATGGAACATTGCAAAGATGGTCAACAAGTTATGCGTTGTTGATCTTGTTGGTCTGGTAAGACCAGCTTTTGCATTAGGAGTTGGATCCTCAACGCTATAACTTTGGCTAAGATTTTAGCATCTGTTTATTAATGACAGTGGACGATAGGAGTCACAGCTAGTGGGGTCTTTATCGGGTTTAATAAGTGTAATTAGCAATGCTACCCGCAGCAAAGAGAGCAATAGCCCTTCTTCATATGTTTCAGAATACATTGCTATTAAGTGAGGCAATATTGGATCCTTATACTCTTTATAGAATTCCCCAGGTACTCCGTCCATTCCAGGGGCTTTATTGTTAGGTAGTGTGCTTATTGCCTCCTTTAGCTCGTCTTCGGTTATAGGCTGGCTAAAGTATTCTCAGTGATCGTCAGAGAGCCAGGTCAGGGCAATGTCATCTAAATATTTATCAATCTCTGCAGTGGGAATAGTCACTGTGGCGGAGTATAATTTTGTGTAGTAATCCGAGAAACATCCAATAATGGATGGAGTATCGTAACTTGCCCTATTTTGTGTATCCAATATTTGCGTTATGTGGGAAGCGATGTGTGCTGGCCGTAGTTTGCTGGAAAGCGCGTGTCCTGGTCTACCGCTCTCGCAATAGTTTTGCGCTGTGTATTTGGGTGTTATAAATTTTACCTCGCTATCCGCAAATTCAAGATATACGTTCAATTTATTTCCAATTTCTGCTAATTGAGTGGGGCTCCGAATCTGGGCATAATCTGTTTCTAACTGTTTAATTTCTGCTTCGACCTTGGAGAGCTGTTGCTGGATATCCTTCAATATACCTGCATGCTTGTTTATGCAATATCCCGATTGTGACTTTAAAAGCTTCCCATAGTGTTCTAGCACTGTCCACTGTACCTACATTGTGCTCAAAATAGTCCGCGATGGCCTGACGTAATTCTGTCAAACACCTGATCTAACATCGCAGTCGGGTTGAGGCGCCATGTGAACTGTTTGGGGGTGTGTGTTCTAGTTGTACCGGTGCGTGGTCAGATAGCGTTTTGGGCATGTGTTCAATCGATACTGTCCATGTACTAACTTCACAGGTTGTTATCCAATAATCTGTTCTGGACCATGTATTGTGAGTTGTGGACACGTAGGTTCCCTCCACCCCACCCCCCCCCCCCCCTCCATATGATCACCGCTGCCGTCTGTGTTCCCAATTTAGCCCAAATTGTCACGAAAAATGTCGGGTCATCAGTGTTCGGGCCGTATGTAGTTACTAGGGTCAGAACTGACCCCCCCCAAAGTTACCCTGAAGAATAGCATATCTCCCCTGGTCGTTGACCATAGTAGTAAGTGGTGTAAATGGGACACCGCGCTTGATTAGGATCAATAGCCCTCTGGTGTATGTGGAGTAGGAGGAGGCTAATCAGAACAACGCCCAGCGTGAGCCCGCTCTATCCTCCGGGGACTGAGTAAGGTGAGTTTCTTGAATACAGACCACATCCATTTTGCGTCTGTCAAGATAGGCGAGAACTTTCCTAATTTCTTGCGTGTTATTAAGGCTACTCGCAGTCCAGGTCATGAGTGTTGGGGGTCTAGTGCTTTGCGCCATTGTACAGGCTATGTGTCATGTTGTCTATGTAATCAATTATATTGCCATGAAGTCTTTACTGTGTGATCACCTGTGGTCTCTGCAACTGTGTTTTCGACCGTATTTTGTTTTCTGCCCTGCCCTCCCCCAACCCACAATTACAGCTGAGACATTTCCAATGTGTTCACCCCGTACACCCCCAACCCCCGTTCCCCAAAAAGAAACAATAACACGGTGTGGTGCACACATGTGGGTGGTAGCTACCAGCCAAGAACCCTGGTGTAGAGACACACGGGGGCACTTATCAAAGTATACGTTTGCGTCTGTTTTACATATTATGTTACAACCTACTGTAGTTTAAATACTTGCCAAGTCCCAGATGACCATGCTCGTGTATAACTATCAGTGGTGTCTATTGACTTCAGTTTGGCTTAAACAATAACATGGGTATCTGGTTCAGTAGCACTTATCTGCATTCACCAGATCTCGATTGCTGTGCTGCATTGTGCCTTTCAATATTTCTAGCGTTACAACAAACAAATGATGGACGGAATGCTGACAATGCAGACATTCTCCCCCAGTCAAGAGATCTGGGTTAAATCCATCGTTCTTTTGCCCACTACGCCACCCCAGTTTAGACATGGCCATATGCAAATCAGTCTTGACCCTGTGCCTCATGGGAACAGTCCAGCCCGAACTGCCAAGCCATGTCTTCCCTGGACCGGAATCAAGCATCCTAGGACCGGTTTCTGGCTATCAGCCGTCATCAGCCAGGATAGCTTGACTCCAGTGGCGTAGTGAGCACGGGTCCCACGTCTGGGAATACCCATCCCACTTAGGGCGAAAAGCGTTACAACAAACAAATGATGGACGGAATGCTGACAATGCAGACATTCTCCCCCAGTCAAGAGATCTGGGGTAGTGGGCAAAAGAACGATGGATTTAACCCAGATCTCTTGACTGGGGGAGAATGTCTGCATTGTCAGCATTCCGTCCATCATTTGTTGTAACACCTGTACTTCATCACTATACTTATGAAGATCTGTCCATTCCAGTCCTCTACACAGGAGATGGGGACATCACCAGGGCATTCGCGTGCAGTTTAGTGCCCACAATGCGCATGGGAGAGGTGCGTGGGCTCCTGCACTCTTCCACTTTCTCTGGGAGCCCCACTGAGCATCGGAGAGGCCTTCCGAGCTCCTTCGCGCGCATTAGGCCCCCGGCGCGCCTGAGTTTCAGAGCGATGAAACTGTTTGTTCGGTCTGTTTTGGCGAGCAACAGGGGAATGGTTTGAGAGCCTTCTGATTAAAATTATCTTCATAGGTTTTCTTGAATTTCTAGCATTAGACGCAGGATAATTGTTGGATTATGTAAGCGGGCGAAGGAGCTCGCTCAGAGCGCGGCCATCTTCAGGTGTGGCTAGCTCCGTTTCCCCCCCCTCCTCCCGTTGTGCCCATGTCTTATCAGAAATTGTGGTACTGCTTTGTATCTCTGGATTTACTTTTGCATGCAGAATGTCAGAAATAATTGTCACAAAATGCAGGAATATAATTTTGCGGAGGCATGATAATGAAAACTGAATTTAAATTGTGTGTGTCCGTCCGTCCACCTCCGTCCGTCCACCTCACATGGTATTCTTTTGCCATCGGGCTCAGACGTTTTGGAATGCTGCTCTGAGACCCACATGTTTTACAACGGTTACCTTTGTCTCAGCTACTTGTCCTCCCAGCTGAGTGACCGTGTTATTGAACCACCAAGGTAATCTGCTTACAAAGCTCGGACTTTAGGCCCAACAGTCACCAACCATTATACCTCAACTCACCATTTGTGAGAAAGTGCCTCGTTTGCGTGTTAGCCCCCACTTTTTGCCTGAAGTTTATGTGGTTTCAAATGTAGTGCATAGGGTCTCTGCCAACCAGGTCCCCTGTGCTAATAATCCTTCCCTCAAACAAACCCCCAATTGATACTTCTGCCCCTGTAAGTCCCTAGCAAATGGTACCCAGGGCCTGAGAGCTGAAGAGGGGCCCATTGGGACCTCTTCACCCCCCTCCTCCCGCCCCCATTACTGGGATCATGCCACTTCCCTTACTGCCTGCATGCTCCTGTGAGGTAAAAAACCCAAAGTGGACATGGCACCGGGTGCCATGCCATCTAGCACTGCCTGGCAGCATAGGTAAATCACCTCTAGCAGGCCTCCAGTCCTAAGGCAGGGTGCACTATACTACAGGTGAGAACATACCTGCATGAGCAGATATGCCCTACAAATTTGGCACCATTTCCTAATATTGTAAGTGCCAGTGAAGCCATAGAGAGTACATGGGCTAGGAACTCGAGTTCCACAGCTTCACTGAATACAGGAGTGTTTGGTACCAAGCTATTCCTTTCAATAAACCCACACTGATGCCAGTGTGGGATTTATTGTACATGTACCCAGGCTGCTAAACCTTCCTCTACAAGAAAATCCTATAGTACTGGAGGGAAAGAAGGTGAGCTTACAGTAGGATGCAGAGGGAAGCTTCGTTGAAGGTGTGTGAGAAAGTGCCCTCTTTCTTTCATGGTATGCCCCCACTTTTTGCTGAATTGCTTATGTACTTTGACTGAGTGTGCCCTGGGCTCCTGCCAATCAGGTACCCAGGGCCTGTGTTCCTTCCCTAAAACTGTATTGAAACCTAAACCCAATTGGCATCTCTGGCCACATGTCAACCCCTGGTAAATGGTACCATAGGTACCCAGGGCACTGTGACCAGAGAAGGCCCCTAATAGCTGCAGCACTTATTGTGCCACCCTTAGAGGCCCTGTACCCTGACACACACACTGCCTTTGTAGGCTGAGTGTCTTGGTGCAGAACAAAACAGTCGACATGCCCACAAACCACTGCCCTGGCATACATCAGTCACCCCTCTAGCTGGATGCCCTGTGCCAGTGGTGAGGGTACAGGTGCATGAGCCCTGTACCCCTACAGTGCTCAGGTCCATTCCTGGGCCCTGTAAGTGCAGTGCTGCCATAAAGAGTATATGGTGCTGGGAGGTTGTCATTACGAACTCCACAGCACCATAATGGCTACACTGAAGACTGGGAAGTTTGGTATCAAACTTCTCAGCACATTAAACCCACACTGATACCAGTGTGGGATTTAATGTATAATTCACCACAGAGGGCATCTTAGAGATGCCCACTGAAAAACGACCAACTACCAGTGACCTGACTAAGTGGCTACGCAGGCTGCCACCACCAGACATGTTTCTGGACCCCTGGGTCGAGAGCTTGCTGCTCTCTGGGGTCGAGAGCTTGCTGCTCTCTGGGTACTGAAACAATGCACATCCTGGGACGAGGTGCCAAGCCTCCTCCCCCAGGATGGGCAGGGTTCACGAAGAAGCAGCTTCAAAGGCATGCCGCCTTTGTGAGCTTCTCCAGGCCATTTGCTGCTTTCAGCAACTGGTCCCCACTGGTTCTTACCCCCCCTCCTCCCATTGGGCGGGAGAACCGGCGGGAAAAACAAGTGAGGAAGAGAGGCGTGCCCACCTCTGCCAACTCCACCCCTAAGGTGGGGAGGCGAGGTGAAGCACAACCTAGAGTTACCGCCATCTTGAGGATGGGGGACCCAGCCAACCGGGGACAGACTCCTGCCCCCCCTCCCACTGGCGAGTGGCCGAATAGGGGGTGTACCCACCCCAGGGAAGGGACCCATTGGTCCCTGCCCTTTACCTGCCTGTAATGCCACTAAATTTAGTATTTAGGGGCGCCCTGAACCTTCCTTCCTCAGATCCAGCAACCACAAAAAAAATAAGGCCAAAAAGCCGTTCAGAGCTAACAATAGGATGACACCCACTGAATTGGCCCCAGCCCTACAGGCCTGTCTCCCCTCGAACCTGCTCCTGCGAAACCCCGGCGTGTCCAGCGTCCACCATCCTCAAAAACCCTTGAACCTGCCTGCCTTCTCTTTCCAAGCTGTTTTTCCCGTGATCACCGGACGTGTTTAAACTGCAGCTTCTGGTGCCAGCCAGGAACCGCGAATCCCGTACACTCTGCACCCGCCGAGCCTGGACCGTGTTTGAGTGAACAAACACCACGAGGAGGTCCCCCCCTGTGATCCTGACCCGAGATCCAGCGACCCCTGTCCTGCATCAAGCCTTCAAACGACGCTGCAGCCTCAATCCAGAGGACCCTCCCTACTGCAACCAGAGCGGGTAAGAAAATCCAACGTCCAAAGGCACCCCTGCACCCGACTCCCCGCGGCTTTGTGTGTCCAACCCAGTGGTGCCTAACCATCCCTCTACATCCCAACTTACCCCTTGAAGTGGTGGTCACTTCTGGAAGATCCTCGTCCCCGAGCCTGCAGTGTTTTTGTCCCGGAGAATCGCCATAGAAACCGCACCCGGCTGCCCTAGCGCCGCTGAGGGTGTCCCTTTGGTGCTAACTTGGTCCCCAACTTGCCCTGAGCTTAACCCGAGGAGCTTTGCTCCCACAACCCTGTGGCCTGCTTGCCAGCCGCCACCAACCGGAGCCCCTCGGAGGATAACATTGGGCCTCAGCACTCTGAACCCGGCTGCACTAGTGCCACTGGGGGTGCAACAACAGTGCATTACTGACCCTGGGAGACCCCTGAGTCTAACTCCAGAACCCTAACTCAAAAGACCGATAACTTACCTCGAGACCAATAACTCACTTTTCCTCATAGGATAACATTTAGTAAGCGTTTTGGGAGCAAAAGTGTTAATGTTGACTTTTGAAAACTAAGAATATTCCTTAAAAATAGCACAAATAACCTAACAGAATTTTCTCAACTGTTTGCAGGAAAGGTTCCAGTGCTGAACCTAGGTGTCCAGCACTGAGTAAGAAAAGTAACTAAAAAGTAACTTACCTGTGAATTGAATTTCCTTCCATAGGATAACTGTTAGAAAACCCCGGGCAACCGGGTTAGCAGTCACCCGGTTTTTCCCAACACAAGGGGTAGCTTGGCTTGAGCGGTCGGGGGTCAGGCACCGTGTTAAGCGTACGTCACACCCTCACAATAACCATGCGTTCATCCGTTCCAAAAACGACTCTACACCGTAAAAATTTATGAAAGAATCTCTTTGTGTTTATCTTAATTTTTCTCTTAGTTGCAGGGTTATGACACAAATACAATACAAAAGGATTTTCTTCAGAAATAGCAGGTCAATTAAATAATAACACTTTGCAGGTGCAATAAATAGGATTAGGTCATAAATACACAAGGAATAAATAGAGGTGCGATAAATACATAGGGCAAATAAATACTGTCAGACAATAAATACAAGGCAGGAATAAATACGGTCAGACAATAAATAAAACACCTTCAATAAATAATATAAGCCATCAAACAATTGCAAATCAGATCACATTTATGAGGTAGATTGATTTTACCATGCCCAAGTACAGCTTATGGTCACTGGGGTGGCCTGGGGATGTCCCACCTAGAGTGGTCAAGGCTGGGGCCTAAGCTGAGGTAGACTGAGGGAAACCTAAGGTTCTGATTCTTCCAACTACACAGTCCCTCACACAGGTCCCTGCACCAGTCTCAGTTCACCCCCTAGCACTCTCAGGTTGGTCCTAACACCCCTCTAGCCCCAAGACTGGTCTTTTAGGGCTCCACAGGGCCTCAGATGCCCGTTCTACCACTTACTGCCCTTTTCACGAAGATCGGCTCCGCTCGGCGCCGGGTCGACGTCGCTGGGCGGCTCCGGTTCGATGTCGCGTCGATCTGTTCCACTTGACGCCGTGTCGATGCCGCCGGGCGGTTCCGATTCGATGTCGCTGGCCGGCCTCGGTTCGATGTTGCGTCGATCTGCTTTCCTGACGCCGGGTCGATGCCGTGAGGCGGCTCCGGATGGATGTCGCTGGGCGGCCTCGGCTCGATGTCGTGTTCCGGCGTCACAGGGTCACGGTTCCCCCGCTTCCAGGCGACTCCGGAGTGCGACCTCTACTCCCGACCTCCATCGGCTCCACTTCGGGTTCCGGCGACTCCGGAGTGCGATCTCCACTCCCGACCTCCTGCGCGCTTCGCCTCGACCTCAGGCGACTCCGGAGTGCGACCTCCACTCCCGACCTCCTGCGCGCTTTACTTCAGCTTCCGGCGACTCCGGAGGGCGGACTTCACTCCCCCATCGACGCCTCACCTCGACCTCAGGTGACTTCTACTCGACCTCCGGTGTCTCTCCACGACCTCCGTCGGCGCCCTCACTCGACCTCTAGCGGCTCCGGGTATGACGTCTGCCTTCTGTCAGTGCCGCTTCTCCACCTCGGTCTCCAGGCTTCTTGACGTTGGGTCTCCAGGAGGATTCCACCAAACAGGTCAGGAACTTGCTGTTCTTCTCCTTTAAGGCCTGTTCCGGCTGTTCAGGTCCTTAAGATGATTTTCTGGTCTTTATCCCACACAGGGCTTTAGGCTGGGCTTGGTCAGTAGGGACTAGTATCAAGGGTGGGTTTCTGGACCCCACTCCAGGCACAAGTTTCCACCCCTGCTGCCTTACTCCTTCCTCCTTCTGTTTCTCTGCCCTCTCTCCTCTCCAGTCAGGTGCCAACTGCCTACTCCAACTGCCAACTCTGAGCTGGCTTCCCAACATTCTAAACCTGCCTCACACTGTCACAGGGTTCTAGAATGTTCTGGAAGGTACTAGTAGGTTCCAGCTATGTCTCAGGTGACAATGGGTGGCCACCATTTTGTGTTTCAGGCCCTCAGACAGAAGTTCCAGGGGTAGGGAAAATGGCTCCCTGACCCTGCATCAACACTAAAAAGTCTGGTGGTTCCCAAAAAGGAAAAATACTAACAGGGTTTGAGGCAAAAGTGGGACAAAATAAATAATGATGAGGAGGGACCACCCAAAGGGCTGACAGGTCTAACAATAACATTGGGGGTTCTTTGTGAAAAAGTTTTTGTCATCTTTTGAAGTACAAGAATATTCTTTAAAAATCGTACAAACGTAATTAATTAGCTGTTTTAAGTAGATGTCCCAGTGCCGAATCTAGGAGTCCCACACTGGATTACAAAAGTAACGCAAAAGTAATTTACCTGCAAAGTGAATTTCCTCCCATAGGATAACATTGGTGATTTTATGTGAAAAAGTTTCTAAGTGTAAACTTTTGAAATGCAATAATATTCTTTGAAAATCGTACCTTTTTTACCAAAACGCATTTACTCACCTGTTTTCAGGAAATGTCCCAAGGCTGAATCTAGGATCCAGTCCTGTGTTAGCAAAAGTAATCTGAAAAGTAATGAATTGCATTTTTCTTAAACAGTCCATTCATTTGAATTTACTATAACTGCAATGTGTTGCAAACTGCTTACTTAAAACTGTAACCAAAACCAGTACAAGTCATACTGCAATTTTGAACTGTGTTCATACAAGTAATTTACTACTGCAAAGTATTTATATGCTTACCTGTACCAGGCTTGCAGTATATTTTTTTTTAACAAAACAATTGGCCTAGAGTTCAGTTCTTGAGTGTGTGGATTCATTTGCTGACTGAGTGTGTACATCAAATGCTTTACACGGTACTCTGATACTGCCTTACTGCTCGACCAAGCTACCACTTTAGAGTGTAAGGTTCTATCTAACTTTAACCTCTGCCAAACCTCTGGAGACCCTTGGACTCTATACACACTGTACCTCACTTTGGTGCAGTATATATAGAGCCAGTTTCTTACAAGGTGCCTGTCATTTTTCGAAGACCTGCTAGGCACAGAAGAAAAGGAAGCCAAGTAATCTGGTATTCTGGCAGGTCAGGCTGAAGAAAGTCTGAAGAATATCTTTTCGGGGGGCCTCCGGCCTCGAAGAGGAGATAAGAGTTCCTTGAGTCTGCAGGGCAACATGTGCCTGTTTCGGAGCTGAAGACCTGTTTGACTCCACATGCCTCAACAACACCACATGTGCCACAAAGTCAGTCTTGAGCCCCAAAATTTTCTTTGATGGAGACTGAGTACTGCTGTTGTGAGAGTCTGACTTTGAGTCACAATAGTACCAGAAAGAGCAAAGACATTACTTTGAGGCTGCCTTGTCTTCGAGGCTTTGAAAAGCCACATACACAGCTCAAATCAACACCCCAAAAAAATAATGTCCCCCACATACCGAGTTAGATCCTGCCAGATCCTTATTCCCCACAGGACCCCTATGATGAGCCCTTCAGGCACTGGTAGGGAGAAGATCCCCCGCAAAGACAATGTAGTCCAGGGTTCTTCAACCTTTTCGGTAATGAGAGCTACTTCTGATCAATGAAAATCGTCGTGAGCTACTGAAAGCCAAGTAACTCGCTCATTGTTATCAGACACCCCTTCGCCCAGCTTTCTTGACTTTGATCCTAATGCCCATGGAGCCCTATACTATGGTTTAAACAAAATACTGTGACTAGGGGTACAAGGGCTGCCATGTGTGTCTGTGAGTGCATGGTCTTTGGGGATGTATGAATGAGTGTGTGTGTGTGTGTGTGTGTGTGTGTGTGTGTGTGTATGACTAGGATATATGTGTATGGGTGACTGAGAGCCTGTGTCGTATGTACTTGTGGCACAGGACATACCTTTTGCCATATGTGACACCATTACATGTGCAACACAAACATAAAACCATTTTCTTTTTAAATTGGAGAAATTTAAAGTGCAGAAAAATGTTCTGCAAAAATGTTCACAAGGAGCACTTTTATGCACTTGATGTAACATTTTTATGCACTTTAAATTTCTCTCATTTAAAAACAAATGACCTGTATTTTTATCATTTATAAATATATTTCGCCATGTCTACCAGCCATTGGGGGCAAGATGCCTGCTGTGTGTAAGAATGGCACTTTAAAATGGGATATAATTCAACTGAAGAGTTAACTTTGTTTATATGCATTACATAAATCTCATCATTTTATTTTTCTCCCATATCAGTGTCTTTACCAACAGCAGACATTTTACTCTGTTGGCCTGTAGACATTTTGCTATACTTATTATAGGAAAATGCAGTCATTTGTTTAAATGTGAAAAATATAAAGTGAAGAAACATGCTTCATCATACATTAGTACTTAATTGGCTTAATTTAAAGTAGAGAAAAACATTGACAATGTTTCATAGAAACATTTTTCTTCACTTTAAATGTCTCCCATTTAAAATAATATTACTGTATTTTGAGTTATAAAAATGGCACTGTCTCAACTGGCCACTGTGAGCAAGATGCCTGCTGTTTGTAAATGCCACACTTGGAAAAGGGAGATAATTAAAATGATGAGTCAACTTGAAACATTAAGTGTACATCATTTTAATTTTCTCTCATTTAAAGGCATTCAGAAACGTTTTGTTCTCATGCTCCAATATTGAGTTAGAATGACTTTTATTTAAGAGTTAAATACCTCAGTGCTTCTGAAAGTTTCTGCGAGCTACTGGTCGCTCATGATCAACTGGTTGGAGACACCTGCTCGAACGCCTGAAGGACCTGGGTGTCTTGGATGCCTTGTCAAATCCCCTTTATATCTACTGGTCACACCCAGAAGGGTGTTCTTGCCCTCTGCAGGTGCTTTTTTTCTTATTATACTGTCAGTGACCGGATGTTGATCCCACAATCTGGGACGTAATTGTTTTCTGGACCTATATACGCCTGTTCTTACAGGCCTCTTTCTGCATGCTAGTTTTCTGCCCCAGCTTGTTCTCTAGTGGGTATTTGGCTTGCATTATGCGGATGCACTGTGGGCTTCCTCCTTGTTCTGCAGGGACCATCTTCTGTATGCCTGTCTTTTCTACTGGGCGTCTTTTCTTCCTTAGCGGGTGCAGTGCACAGAGTGGCGTACTCCTTGCCCTGGGTCGATTACTGCTGTGGCCTGCGATTAAATTTCCGCTTCGGTCTTTTATTGGTGTTTTCACTTTTTATTTCTCCTCTCATTATGCATTTCTAGGATGACTACCTGCCACTGATCCTTCTGGTTCCTTATTGGGTTATAACTAGCCCTGTATCTCTAACCTCACTATTTTTTCTCTGCTTCACCCCTGGAGAGGGTGTTATTGCTGTCACTATATGGAATACCTTGTACTCTATGGGCATTATCTGAAAGAAACACGTTAGTTATAGATTCCTTACCTTAGAATTACGCCCAGGTATCGACTGGATCCGGAAAGTTTTTTTGTCAGCAGTACCTCTGCGCGTCAGAAGGTGGTGTCGGTCGGCTCTGCGTCCGCCGTTGGCATCGTGATGTCTACTTAGACGCCACACTCGCGCGCTGACGTCCGTTCTTTCTTTCCTGCGCCAGCCAGCACAGATCCGTGAAGAGCGGTACCTCCATTCACTTTTTGACTGACTTTCTTGACTTTTGTTGACGACTTTTTTGAGTCTTCGACTCCGAAGGTGCACGAGGGATGCCAGCCTTCCAGCAATGCGGTTCCTGTCATTGGATGATGTCGGTGACGGATCCGCACCGCGTGTCTTTTTTGCCTGGATCGCGACTACGACCCAAAGTCGTGCTCCGACTGCCGGTCGATGGCGCAGAAGGCTTTTGCGGGAGCGGTCCTGAAACCTGCTTGAGCACCGGCAGTCGGCTCTGCGCCGTTCGAGGTCCCGATCGCGAGGGAGGTCGAGGGACCGGTTGCGGAGCCACCACCATTCGTCCGTCTTTGAAGTTTTCGCACTCGGTCGGTTAGGTCGAAGCATAAGAAGTCGTCGAGGAAGCATCGCCGCTCTTCGACTTCTCCTTGTTGTTCGAGGGATGCGGGTGGTGCCCCTCCCGCAGCTCCACGCATGGAGACCGACTAATCGACTTTGCTTTTCCCTCCCTTTTCAGGACCCGGAGCGACTCCCACTCAGCTTCGTAAGTTATACGATGCGATGCATGCCATCTTTGGATGGACCGACTCCTCCGGCGCACCTTTGGGCCCCGCGGACTCAGTTGGAGTTCCTAGGCCTTCTCTGATGGCGGCCCCTGTGCCGCAGGGCCCTTTTGTATCTGAATCGGTTGACCTGATTACGCCTCCACCGGCGCCGCTTCCTCCGGCACCTCTACCGCGCTTGACTCCGGTCGGCTCCGGCCTCCATCCCGAAGTGGAGCCAGACCGGTGTTGTCTGATGCGGGATCCGGCGCGAGAGGGGTTTTTGTGCCCCTGTTCACTCCTTGGGTCCCTTTTCAACCACAATGGCACCCAGAGGATGAGGACTGGGAGAGGTCAGTTGACCCACTGACTGGCCAGTTGGACAGTGAACAGTACTGAGGAGAGGAACTGGGGGATGCCAGTAGTCTGGACACCTCCCCTGCCCTTGGCATGTTGTCTCCTCCTACCGTGACTGTGGAGGGAGCGTCATACACAGTGGTGTTGCGTAGGGCGGCCAAAGCTCTCAACCTCGAGCTTCCTACGGTGGCGGTCGGGATTAACCTCCTGACAGAGGTGCTTCAACCGGCTGCAAGCTCTTCGGAGCCCTTGCTACCGTTTAATGAGGCCCTCACTGATGTCCTTTTGGGCACGTGGTCCAGGCCCAACACGGGGGCTCCCGTGGACAGGATGATTGCCCGACGCCACCGCCCGGCTCTGGGCAACCCCACTTTGCTCTGCCAAAACCCCACCCCGGAGAGCTTGGTTGTCCAAACCTCCACTTCCAAAAGCGCCTTCCCTACCGCTCCACTGGAAAGGAAATCCAAGAAGCTGGACCCCCTTGGAAAGAAAATTTTCTTTCGCTACCTTAGGACTGTGGTCTGTAAACACCGCATGTCTCTTGGGCCGTTATTTCCGCTCTGTGTGGCATACAGAGGCGCAGGTGTTGCCTCAGTGTCCGGAGGAGGCCCGGGCACTACTCTCCCAGGCTGTCTCCACCGGGAGGGATGCGGCGACGTTTACCATTCGTTGTGGGCTGGACACCGCCGACTCTGTGGGTAGGACCATTTCAACATCAGTAGCGCTTCGTTGCTACGCCTGGATGAGGTCGACTGGCTTTTCAGGGGATGTCCAGAACACCTTGATGGACATGCCCTTTGATGCCTGTCGCCTTTTTGGTGACATTTCAGGGACTCATGGGCTACGGACAAGTCCTTGGGCCTCGCCACCCACCCAGCACAGTCTGCTTTTCGCCCCTTTCGTGGCTATGGAAGGGGTGCCCTGCTACGTGGGTTTTGCAAATAGTCCGAAGGGGCTACTCCCTCCCCTTCAAGACTACCCCTTTAGCCATGCCACCACAATGTTAATGTTAAATTATATTTGTAAAGTGCCAAATCACCAATGATCTCTAAGCACTATCACCATGAACCCAGGGATGCCATATAACTTGCAGATAGGGCAGAATTGGGGTGAACTTATCCAAACGCCTCGGTGAACAGGATGGTCTTAAGTTTCTTCCTAAATGGAAGGAGAGTCTTCTCCCTGCGCAGACTTTCTGGTAACTTATTCCAGATCTGGGGAACCACAACCGAGAAGGAACGTCCCCCCAAGGTAGTTCTGTAAAAGCGCGGACAGGCCAGCAGGTGTGTCCCTGATGAAAGAAGACAGTGGCCAGGCTCTCTTTGCCAAGGGAGCCATTAAGCGCGCTCCTGTCCCAGAAGTAGGTTGTGGTTGTTACTCCCACTAATTTCTGGTCCCCAAGAAGGACAAGGGCCTGCATCCCATCTTGGATCTCAGGAACGTCAACTGCTTCCTCCGGAAGGAGAAGTTCAAAATGTTGACGCTTGCTCACGTCTTGTCTGCCCTCGACCCAGAAGACTGGATGGTAGCGTTGGACTTGCAGGACGCCTATTTTTGTAAACCCATCCTGCTGGCCCACCGGCGCTACCTACGGTTCACGGTAGGCCACATGCATTTTCAATTTACCGTGCTCCCCTTTGCTCCGCTTTGGCCTTACCAGCGCCCCTCGGATGTTCACGTAAGTGATGGAGGTGGTGGCAGCTCATCTGGGTAGATCTGGGGGTTCACTCTTCTCCTATCTCGATGACTGGCTGTTGAAGGCGGGCTCGTCCCAGGCAGTAGTCTCCCACCTCCAGACTGCGGCCGACCTCCTGCATTCGGGTCACACCTGATTCTCTCTCAGAAGCTCCTCTTCATCGGAGCAGTTCTGGACACAACGCAGTTTCGGGTCTATCCTCCCGAACAGCGAGTCCGGGATATTCAGGCTATGATTTCGATCTTTCAGCCTCTATCCCAGGTTTCAGTCAGAATGACTGAGGCTGCTGGGCCTCATGGGCTCCTGCATCCGGCTTGTCGATCATGCCAGGTAGCATATGTGGGCTCTGCAGTGGGACCTGAAGTTCCAGTGGGCGCAGCATGAGTAGAATCTGTCCGATTGCATCCAGATCTCGGAGGGCACTGCTCGACAACTGCAGTGGTGGCTCACGAACCAGGATTGGGTCAATTGCAGATCCCGCTCCCTTCTCCAACCAGACCACACTGTGGTGACGGACGCTTCCCTTCAGGGATGGGGCGGCCACATGGGAGAGGCAGAGACCAGAGGCCTCTGGTCTCTGACGGAGTCCGGGCCCCACATCAACCTTCTGGAGCTCTAGGAGATTTGTCTTGCACTGAAAGCATTCCTTGTCTCCGGGGAAGAGTAGTGCAGGTGTTCGCGCACAACACCACCGCCATGTGGTACTGCAACAAACAGGCCGGGGTGAGGTTGTGGACCCTATGTCAGGAGGCCCTCCGCCTCTGGACATGGCTAGAACATCAGGGCATATCCCTGGTGGTTCAACACCTGGCAGGTTCCCTGAACGCCAGGGCAGACGAACTCAGCTGCAGGTACATTATGGATCACGAATTGCGTCTTCACTCGGAGGTGGTGCAAGGTCTCTTTCAACAGTGGGGAGGGCCTTGGTTAGATCTGTTCGCCATCGAAGAGAACGAACAATGTCTGCAATTCTGTGTGTTGGAATTTCCAAGGCGGCACTCGCTAGGCGACGCCTCTCGTCGCGAGTGGAGTTGCGGTCTGTTGTACGCCTTTCCGCCTATACCACTTTTGCCCAGAGTGCTGAAGAAGATCAGGCACGACCGGGCCCAAGTCATTCTTGTGGCGCTGGATTAGGCATGAAGAATCTGGTATCCTGAGCTGCTCAACATGGCCATCGATCCTCCGATCAGACTGCCTCTTCGGGAGGATCTTATGTTGCAGCAGAAGGGGACGGTCCTCCACCCAAATCTGTCTAGTCTCCACCTCCTTGCGTGGATATTGAGCGGTGGCAGTTGACTTCTTTCAACTTGCCTCCTGAAGTCTGTGATGTAATCTTAGCAGCCAGGCGTCCCTCAACTAAGACTATATACGCTTGCCGGTGGAACAAGTTTGTGGCATGGTGCACAGCAATGGCTCTGGATCCCCTTTCTGCCCCTCTTTCTGAGGTTCTCTTGTTTCTTCTTTCTCTAGCCTAGCAGGGCTCTGCTCTGGGCACGATCGAGGGCTATCTTTCGGCCATCTCTGCCATCCTTCGGTTTTCAGATCTGCCTTCCCTTTTCAAGTCCCGGGTTGTAAGTCGCTTCTTGAAAGGCAGAACTCCTCTTTCCTCCTATTCCCTTCGTTATGCCTCAGTGGAACTTGAACCTGGTTTTGACTTGGAAGATTTCCACCCTATACTGGTCTTTCCTTTCGTTATTGTTGTGCTGCTCGCAATGTTTTGGTGCTGGGTTGAATAATTTTCTCTCCCCTTTTTCCATCGTGGTCTATTCTGAGACTCCTCCCTTTTTCCCCTGTATTTCTCAGGGTGGGGTTAGTTTACATGTTCGTCTCTACGACAAGGTTCTCTGGCACACTGGCATATGCTGTTTTTCCTTGTTCCTTCAGCATTTGCCAGCCATGGTTTGGTTACTGTTGGGAGAGCTACATAGTTGTTTTTGTGGAAGTGTTTTTTCCAACACTTTCTTCTCTCCTCGCCTGTGGGTTTGTTTTCCGCATACTTTCATGATCTTGCAGAATTCTGCTCCCTACAGGCTTTCACAGTCCTCGTAATGGAGCTTCTTTTTCTTTCCATATTCCCACACTATCCTGATCCTTCTCTCCCTTTTCGGGCAGGCTTCTTCTATTTGGGGTCATTTGTGGGTTCAGTTTGCAGACCCTCCTTCGGTAACTGTATTGCTTGGGTATCTATTCTAAAGTATGGAATCTGCTGCTAGATGTCTCTATCAGATGAAGTTACTTACCTTCGGTAACGTCTTATCTGGTAGAGACCGGATCTAGCCACAGATTTCTTACCAACCCACCCATCCTCCCCTCTCTGAGGAACGGTCTTGTTACCTACAAGTTCCCCTTCTTGGCACTCTGATGCCTTTCCTTAGGCTTTCGTATTTGTTTGACAATGATGTCTCATTCTGGCACACTGTTTCTGTAGACCGTTTCTATGCGTGGGTCTGCGTTTTTTCAGCGGAAGGTCATAGAAGACGTATCAGGGAAAGGCTTGTATGGATTTTGTCCATGTCACATCCGCTGGTCGACGTCGCTACGGAGTCGCTCTGCACCCTCTACTGACGCACAGGGGCACTGCTGTAAGATTTTCAAATACTGTCTGAACGCGGGGGGGGCGGAATTCTGAGGTAAGCAGCTAGATCCTGTCTCTACCAGTTAAGGCGTTACTGAAGGTAAATTTTTCTGTTGACATGGGAAAACTGCCTCTACCAGCAAAGATAGAATAGAAAATCTGCTTTCTTTGGTAGTCGAAGTCCCAGCAGTTGCATCCTCCACTTACCATCTCAAAATCCTGAGAAAGATTTTACCCTAGTTACCCTTTGAAAACATGCACATGGTGGTGACGGCATTGGTAGGATCACTTTTGCACTATGCAAACCTTCTTTATGTAGAGGTTCTTACAGCTTTGCTCCTTATCCACTAAATTAGCAGTAGCATTGTTATGCTATGTTCTAGTCTCCTTATGAGATAGTATTTTTATAAAGTGTGAATCTCTGCCCCGTCCTCAACTTTATACTCGGAGCATCGCCTAGAGACCACTGGTGACGGTGCAATTTACAAATGTATTCTAACAAAGATAATAGAATTACAGCTGCCAATAGAGGAAAACAAAACTAACATCCTAACTGAGATTCTCTATTCTGCTTCTACTACAGAAGAGCCATTAATCCCAATTAACAAAACCTTGATGGTGCCTATAAAGATGGCTTGGGCCAAACCTACTTCAGCACCAGCAGTAAGCGAACAAACTGCCTACTGCTTATGACCTGCAGCGGGTGACCCAACCCTTGCCAAAAAGCAAACGTTGTCCTCCCCAAAGCAGACCCAGGTTCTTCCCCAGTCTTGGAAGATGTCAGGACACTCCTTATTCCCACCATGTCTTCCGCAAATGACCCCAGTAGTCTTTGTTCATCTCTACAAACCAACAAGAAAACATTTGGCATGACTTTAGGACTGACCCCCAGGACAACTCTTTCGGGCCATCCCCTGTTAAGGCTTCTAACACTTTTGCATATCGTGTGGTCACTTTTTTTTTTTGTTTGTTAGTTTTATATAGTGCTAATTTGACCTGAAGGTATCGGAGCACTTTACACGAGCACCAGCTTGTGTTACTGTTCGAAGCTGGCTCTGTATATACTATACCAAAGCAAGGTATAGTGTGCACAGAGTTCAGTGGAACTCCAAAGGTAGGCAGAGGTAAAAGTAGCTAATACCTTACTCTGTTTGTGGTTGTGTGGGCGAGTAGTAAGGCTTCATCAGAGGGTAGTGTTAATCATTTATTGTACACACTCAGGCAAGAAATGATGTCACACAGTCAAAGACTGAACTCAGACCAATTTGTTTGTATAAAAATATTATTTAGTTTGTATTTTATTTTCTAGAACCAAGCCAGGCCTGGTACATGTAAGTATAATAACACTTTGTAAGAATAATGCAGTTAAATACAGTTTGAACGCAGTTGGTTTGGTTACAGGTTAGTCATTTGTTTGTAAAACAGTTTGAATTACTTTTCAGTTACTTTTCTGATTACTTTTCAAGTTACTTTTTAGATTAATTTTTAAGTTCCTTTTTCTACTCGGTGTTTTATGCCTAGATATCACACTGGGACATTTCCTAGAGAAAAGGTAAGTAAATCAGTTTTTGTATATTTGCAGTTTCTTAGGGCTTCATGCAAACCAACTCCACACTTAGAACAATTTTCACTAGAAAGCAGTCAATGCAGTCCTGTGGGAGAAAACCATGTTATCGACTTAACGGTAAGTATGTTTGGGAGTTGGATTTCTGGGGTTAGCACCAAGGCTACCCCAGGGTCCAGGATGTACTCTCAAGGCACCCTTAGCGGCACTAGGGTGGCCGGGTGCAGAGTGCTGAGGCCCAGTGTTATCCAATGGGGGATAGGGGACCTCCAGTTGGTGGTTGCTCACGAGCGGGCCACGAGGTTATGGGAGCAAAGCTCCTGGACTTGGGCTCAGGGCAAATGGGGATCTGATTTAGCACGCAAGGTGCACCCACAGCGGAACAGGGTCGGCCAGGTGCAGGGTGCTGCTTTGGTGTCGGTTGCAACAAACACTGCAGGCTCGGGGACAAAGATCTTCTGAAGGCGACCGACGGAGAGGCAAGTTGGGATGCTGGGACACCGTCGGTTGGGCCTCCCAAGGCAGTGGGACCTCGGGTGCAGGGGTGTCTTTTGGTGCCAGTTTCTTCTTACTGACTCCGGTAGTGGATGGGGGGATCCTCTAGAAAGGGAGTGCAGGTGTCTGTTGGTGACTTGAGGTAGGTCAGGGATCACCAGATCCCAGGTCGGGATCGCCGGGGAGAACTTGTGGTGTTGGGCCACTCTAACTCGAGCCGTGGGCGTCTGGTGCAGAGTGGTGCATACTTGTTGATTTGGCTGGAGTCCGAGTCTGTGGGTGAGCGAATTCGGTTCTCACTGAATACAAATTCTGGTTTGGGAAGGCAGGGCAGGTCCTCCAGGTTCTTGGGGGGCTGCAGAACACACCGGGATTTTGCTGTAGCAGGTATAGGTCGGGACAAGCCGTTATGGCTGGAGCCAAGTTAGTTGGTGTCCTCTTCTTCTTCAGCACGGCTATTTGGTCCTTCTTAAGGTTTCTTTTTGTCTGAGGAGGCAAGGTTCAGGGTTGCCCCTAAATACTAAATATAGGGGCGTTACGGGTTGGGACCAATGGGTTGCTTCCTTTGGGTGGGGTACACCCCCTATTAATGCCACCCTCCTGTGGGAGGGGGGCTTAAGCCTCACTCTGGTTGGCTGGGCCCCACCCAACTTCAAGATGGCAAATACTGAGAGTTGTGTTCACCTCTCCCTCACCACCTGAGGGGTAGGGTTGGCAAAGGTGGGCACACCTCTCCTCCTATCTAGGTTTTCCAGCCGATTCTCCCACCTAAAGTGGGGGTCAGCACTGGTGGGGGCCAGTTGCTGGGAGCAGCAGATGGCATGGGTAGCTCACAAAGGCGGAAAGCCTTCGTGGACCCAGCCCATCCTGAGGGAGGAGGCTTGGCACCTAGTCCCAGGATGTGCCTTGTTTCACGACACCAAGAGCGACAGGCTCTCGACCCAGGGGTCCAGAAACATGTCTGGTGGTGACAGCTGGCGAGCAGCCACTCAGCCAGGACATTAGAGTTGGGTCGTTTTTCAGGGGGCCTCTCTAAGATGCCCTCTGAATGCATTTTTCATTAAATCCCACAATAGCATCAGTGTGGGTTAAATGTGCTGGGAAATTTGATACCAAACTTCCCAGTTTTCAGTTAAGCCATTATGGTGCTGTGAAGTTCGAAATGACAAACTTCCAGACTATGTACTCTTTATGGCATTACTGCACTTTCAATGTCTAATAATAGACTTAGACAATGTAGGTGTACAGGGCTCATGCACTGGTATGGTGCACCCAGCCAGAGGTGTGGTGTACCTATGCCAGGGCAGTGAATTTTAGGGATGGCACACAGGGATGTGTGCCATGTCGATAGTCATAGTGCCCTTGGTACCTATGGTACCTTTTACAAGGAGCTTACATGTGGCCAGAGAGGGTTTTGCAATAGTATGGCTTAGGGTAAGAACGTAAACCCTAGGTACCCGGTTGGCAGGAACCCAGGGCACACTTAAAGTGCATCAACATTTAGGCAAAAAGTGGTGGGGGGGGGGCAACCATGCAAAGACGGGCACTTTCCTACAGTTATAGACTGACACATTTATTTTGTTAGGCGCGTGGAGATTAAGTGATTTGCCCAGAATTGCAGGATGTGGAGCATGCTAAACCATGCTAAAAACCTCTACCAAAATCTTTGATCTTTAAATTACCTTAAACCCCTTAAGTGCTGAGGCTTCAACCCTCCAATACCCCCTCTCCTGGTATTGAGCACTTAAAACATATATATATTTGAGGCACTTCTTGTTTAAGGCTTCATAACCTATTTTCACCAAAAGTATGCTTGCTAGGTTTGTTCTTTTTCCCCACATTTTGAGGATCCTAAAGGTGTCCAAGATTTTGGTGGTCCCTGAAGGGAACCAAGAACATAGTCAAAATGTAGTTATATTTTTTGGGGGTCTATGGGGCTAAAAGGCAAGTCTGGTAAAAAAAAGTGCTGTGCAAATAAGTGTTTTATTTTTTTAAATGGCTTCAACCAAGGGTTTTCTTCGCTGAGATCATACTCTTCTCCACTTCATTTGTATTGACTTTAGAATGAAACTACACTCCATTACACTACACTTCATTATCCAGGTTATTGCTTGTTGGGGCTACCACTCTGCTAAGCAACGTCTTCAGATTTGCCACACCCATAGTCAATCTTTGGAAAGGTTCAACCTCTGTCCATTCTGCGCAGTTGTCCACTGTATAGCATGTCTATTTCTGGTGTGTATAACTTCCAGCTTAATGAATATACATGGGTATCTTCTCCCATCCCATTCCAGGGATCTTAACCACCTTTAGCAACGCTGTCTCATCTTATTCACCTTGTTACTGCTTGCCACATACTCCTTCATCAGTGAAGTCATGGCTTCCAATATTACTCATTAGACCATCCTCATTATTATGTTTACAAACCCAGACACTGGCTCCAAACCATGGAGTTCATTGTACGTTTATTTATTTTAAATATGCATCATAGAGACTAATCCTCTGTGTGTTTCCAGACTCTGAGCCCGGCAGGTCTTGCTGCTCTTATACCACATTAGGAACTCCAACATGCAATGTTTCAGTTATTTAGTGATGCGAGTGATTTTTGAATCACAGCTTGTCTCAAGGTTGCCCCAAACAGCTTCCAGTTGCGGGCCTAGTGCTGGCCAAGGGGCCACACAGCACTTGGCCTCCCCTAGCTACCTGTGCAAATAAGAATGGCGGTGATGTTGATTGGGGAGTGAGATTGAGATTAAAGCTGAAAGAAAATGTTAGTGGCTGGAGTGGGGAATAAGGAGAGATGACATAACCTGAAAGTAGAGGAGGCCGGGCAAAGTCTCAGGCCTGTAAGGCAGCTTGAAAGAGGAGGCAAAGGATACTAGTACTTTCAGTCCATGGCTCTAATGGCGGTTCTCCGAGAGTTTTCTCTCGGGGGCAGCTGGTGAAGGAAGGAGGGAAATACGGGTCCAGCCCAGGCCTAAAGAAGCAGTACTAGACCTTACTGAATGCTTGCAGCTCTGATAGGGAGTCAGAAGCTGATGGGCCAGCCTGAGAGAGAAGACAGAGTGTTACAGAGGATAGAGAGCTGAAGGGCGAACAGGAGGCAAAAAGCTTCAGCAACTGTTATGAAGGGACATGTCAAATTATTTGTCCTACCAAAATCATGCCTCCTATTCGCCTGGACTGACAGTAGCAAGGGCCAGCATGTCTGAGGAGGAGGCTGGATTCTGGAAGGATGTACTCAACCTACGTAACAGATCCAGGCGCGCCTATTACTCAACAAAAACCCTGGAAAAACAGCTTCTTTAGGCAGTGCTTGATTGCCCTCACTTCTGCCCCACAGACGCACACTGCGCACGCAGTATTTGGGCGATAGTGAAGTCGTCCACCTTGCATGCTCAGTATGTGTTTGTACACTGCTGTGCTGCACTGCTACTTGCATAATGGGCAGTATGAGTGTCTCAGACCAGTCTTCCACTCTCCTTTTCCTTCCTCCAAGACTAATGGGGCTCCACCCCTGACTCACTCATGCAGGAACTACCCTTGAGAATAACTGCAGCAAGTGCCTCTTGGATCTGTGCCTAATCTATTTCTTGGTGTGATAGGCTGCATGAGCTATGTTGACCATTGATCATTGTTTACATACAGATCTTTGGCTACTACTTGCTATTCGTACAGTGAAGCTGCAGTGGGGTCTCGCTCTCTGGCTTAAGTAAGTGGATGGCAGGGTTTGGGCCTCTCCTGTTTCTTCACCTGCCTCCCAAGATGCTGTCCACATTTGTCACCAAAGCAGAAAAATTGTTAATTCCAGTTTTCCATGCGGACACTGCCCACTTACTCTCTTCTACCATCCCCTGCTTCCTACGCCTAACACCCCCATCCATCCAAATTCTGATGACCATTCTTCCCATTCCCACACCTTGATTATTTTTTTTTTTACTGTGTCCTTTTCAACCCTGGGAGGGAACTGATAGAAATCCACAAGCCTGCCACCTTTTTCCTGGCGTTCAACTACTTTCAATTACTCACCTTTCAGAACAGGTACTGCATCTCACACTATCTGTTATCCACCCTGCATACTCTAATCGCCCATTATAAATGTTTCTATTCTAATACTACATATATTTACTATCTTATGTATTTCCTGGAACACTGTTGTGTTCTGTATTATGTTGGACACTTTCTCATAATCTCTTGTGGTTGTACTAAACATATTCCTGACTAAATCTGGAAAAAATTAGCTCCTACTCATCTCATGCGCCCATGCACCTACTGCTTCCATCACCTGTCCTTGGCTTACTGATAGGTGAAAGGAACATTTTCCTGTCTCTTCAGTGTGGAACCTGGGCTTCATACTGTACGCTAAGCTAACTCTTGCAGGCCAAGCCAGCAAACCTTCTTCCTACCAGACAGTCACCGAGGCCACGGTTTTAAGCAGGCTGGACTGCTGAATTGCCATGATTCCATTATTTGTGGCCAAGCCTATATTTTTCATCCGCTGCAAGAGATCCAAAATGTGGCTGCTAGTCTTGTGCTACCACTGCCAACTCAGGCTTACTCTTCCACTGTCATTAGCAAATTACACTGGCTCCCTGTAGCAAAAGTGTTTTTAAAAATAAATCTTTGCATAATTTTTGTACTTTTAACAGTAGGAGCACCAAGTACCTAGAGTTCAACGTTCTCACTATTTTCCATCTTGCCACCTGTGGTCCACAGATTAAGGTGTACACCAGCAGGAGGTTGTGCTTTTTCTGCCCTAGAACTGGACTTGGAACGCACTTCTTTTTCAACTGCTTGCAATTGACCAATTGCTTGTATTCTGTAAAGCCTAAAAAACACTCTTTACTCATTAATCCTTCTTCTGACCTCTAAGTCTAGCCTGCAGTGCAATTATCTACTTGCAGTGCCAGAATACCCATTTGGTAACCGTTGCAAAATGCTTCTTACATCACCAGGAAAGTGCTCTGCCATCATTGAGTAAAACTGCCAATTTACAAATTTATACCCCTCGTCCCCTCTCACGCCTTGGCATCCAGAGGTGCCTTGATGCCTTATGTCCAGGACATTGTAGACTCTGCTTGAAGCACTGCCTTGCTATGGCTTGACTATCCTTCAAGCTGTACTGCAGAGCCACTTCATTGCCTTTTGCATCATCACCTGTGGGTGTGGATCTGGAGAAAGGGGACAGATGTTTTGTAAACTGTACCCTGCTGTTGTTACCCCCGCCAGTGCTGTTCAGTGTTGTTGCAAGTTGTATTTCTGCTGCCTGTGCTGTATTTGCGTTTTGTGCGTTGAGTAATTTGCTCTGCTTTTGCTTGTGTTGTACTTTTTATGTTTGATGGAAACTTGAACTGCTGCTGCTGCTGCTCATGTTGTTTTTTCATATCCGTGTAGGCTGTCTTACTGGAGGGCAAGTTTCTTGTTCGTCTTGCTTTCTTGGAGCAGACTGGAAGCCGTATGAAGACACGAGTGGTTTAGTGTTAGTCTAGCACTTCTGACCTCTCTAGGATTGTTAATTACTGATGGCTCAAGTTGATAGATTACATTAAGTACTGTAGCCTTCTGACTTATGACAAATGTCCTTAGAAGCTTAGCAACAATCAGGTGTCCTCTGCCTTCTTACAAACCAGTCAATAAGTGCAAATATCCAAACTCTTTTATTATACACTCAAAGGTTATTTTGATGGAGTCCACTTTTTTAACATTACTGTATGGCCAATCGTTCTGTCCATTCTAAAACAACTTCTCAGACTGATAAACCTGTAGAGGTCATAACTTACTGCCCAATAGACCAGAGGTTTTCTCTGTCCATAGTTCTCTTTTATCCTTGGCTCTTCCAAAACCTGCAAGAGCACCCTTTACCCATGTATTTAAATGGACAGTCTCAAAGATGTAAATACTGGGGGATTCCAGGGAGTATTGATAAGAGCAATGTCTGCATTCACAGACTTGCTTTTTGTAGGTTCATCAATCCCCTACCTCTGTGTTTTACTTCACGTAGCATAAACTCATGTTGTAGGAAGCTGGGTTCCTGTTGCAGTAACACCCCACGTTTTGCCTTTGACTATGGGCCCTGAGTCCCTGCCAATCAGGTTCCCAGGGCCTGTGTTCTTTCCCAAAACTGTACCTTGTACCCCCAATTGGCACCTCCCTGGCCACATGTCGGACCCTTGTAAACGTTACCAAGGGCACTGTGGCCAGGGAAGGCCTCTAAGGGCTGCAACACTTATTGTGCCACCCTTAGAGGCCCTGTACCTTCACACACAGTCACTGCCATTGCAGGCTGCGTGTTTTGGTGCAGAACAAAGTTAAGAGTCGACATGGCACACACCCCTGTGTGCCCTGCCTACAACCCACTGCCCTGGCATAGGTCAGCCACCTCTCTAGCTGGGTGCACTATACCAGTGGTGAGGGTACAGGTGCATGAGCCCTACAGTGTTTAGGCCAATTCTTAGACATTGTAAGTGCAGTAATGCCATTAAGAGTATATGGTGCTGGGAGTTTTATCATTACAAACTCAACAGCGCCATAATAACTTTACTGAAAACTGGGACGTTTAGCATCAAACTTCTCAGTGCAATAAAACCACACTGATTCCAGTGTGGGATTTAAATGAAAAATGCATTCAGAGGGCATCCTAGAGATGCCCCCTGAAAAACGACCAGCCTCTGGTGGGTTCCCTGACTGGTACACACCAGCCTGCCACCACAAGACAGGTCTCTGGACCCCTAGGGTGGGAGCCTTCGCTCCCTGAGCCCAGCAACAAAGCATTTTCTGTTCAAGGTGTTCACACCTCCCCCAGGCCAGGAAGTGTCATCTGCTATCAGTTGCAGGGCTCCTTCCTGTCTCTCCTCCTTTTCGGCGGGCAGACAGGCGCGAAAAATTAGCCAGCCCAGAAGGTGTGCCCACATCTGCCAACCCTACCCCTCAGGTGGAATAGGTGAGGTGAAGCGCACTCTTCAGTCCACACCATCTTGCAGATGGCAGGCACTCCCAAGTCAGGATTAGGGATTGTGCCCACTCCCCAATGTGGGGTGAGCAGACCAAGGGTGTAGTCACCCTAAGGTCAGTAGCCCATTGGCTACTAACCTAGAGACCCTTGAAACACCCCTGAATACACCCCATTATTTAGGGGGCAGCCCTGAATCAAGAAGACCGAGTCCTGCAACCTACGAAAAAGAAAAAAGGAAGATGCCCAGCAGAGGAGACTGCAGACAAAAACTGACTTGGTCCCAGTCCCACCAGCCCATCTGCAGTTTCCAGAGATCCTGCACCAGAAGTCACCCTGTCCTGCAGTCCGCAACCTCCAGAACACTAGGAGGACTGACTGCCTTCAAAAAAGACCGGATCTCTTGTGAACAGCAGCTCTGTTCAAAAGAAACAGCCAAGAACGACTCAGAGCCTGCTGATGACAAAGAAACCCGACACCTGAAACCACCACTGCACTGACGCCTACGGCCCGAGTCCTAGTGGCCCACCAGCCCCAGCGAGGTCCCCCAGCGCTCCAGAGTCCGAGTTCACCATGGGTTGACCCCTCCAGGACTCCCCGACGTCACATGCAGCCTCTGCACGGTGACCCCAACCGCGAGTGGCTCGGTAAGGTGAAAAACAACCTCAAAAGACACCCCTGCATCTAACCGCCATGTGCCATGGAGAAAAGAACCCGAGGTGCACCTACGTCCCAGAGCCCTCCAACTTACCTGCCCAGCTGTTGGTTCCTCCTGGAAGTCTTCCTGAACTGAGCCTGCAGCTAAAAACCAAAACCTAGAATCCCCATAGAAAAAAACAGGGTACCCGACGCCAAAACAGCACCCAGCCGCTGCTGTGGGTGCACCTTATGTACTAATTCGGATTCCCCTTTGCCCTTAGCCTAACACCATGAGCTTTGCTGCCACAACCTTGTTGCCTGCTAGTCAGCAGCCACTAACCGGAGGCCCCCTATCCCCCATTGGATAATATTGGGCCTCAGCACCCAGCCGTCCTAGTGCTGCTTAGGGTGTTTCAAGAGTGCATCCCCGACCCTGGGGGAACCCTGGTTCTTACCCTAGAATACCAACTCCCACAACAAAGTACTTACCTGTTAACCAATAACTTCATTTCTCTCCATAGGAATACATGGACTGTTTTTCCTTGAAAAAGGTTCTAAGTGGGGAGTTGGTTTTTGTATTGAACTTTAAGAAAACTGCAAAGAACTAAAAATTGCTACTTCGCTTTTCTCTATGAAATGTCCCAGTGTGATATTTAGGTGTATCACACGGAGTAGAAAAAGTAATCCAGAAAATAATCTGCAAAGTATATCAAAGTAATCTAACAGTAATTTCCACTGTATTAAATGTATTTACAAACCTGTAACAGTCATTTTCATTCAGCTTGCTTGTATTGTTCAACCTGCCTTGAAAATTATCAAATACACTTATCTGTGCCAGGCTTGCTTGTTTCTAGGAGATAAATACAACTAAATAATAATTTTACACAAATCAAATGTGTCTGAGTTCAGTCTTTGAGTGCGTGACATCATTTTCTGATTGAGTGTGTATAACAAATGCTTAACACTACCCTCTTATAAAGCCTTACTGCTTGCCCACACTACCACAAATGGAGAATGAGGTGCCATCTACTGTTACCTCTGCCTACCTTTGGGCTTCCACTGGACTCTGTGCACACTATACCTCATTTTGGTATAACCCAGCTTCCTACACGTCATTAACCTCACTCTAGTATTACTGCTTTGCAGTCTCAAAGCAACAGAATTATTTAATAGTGGGTGAAGTATTCATATCCTCCTACATAGCAACATTTTGACTTTGCTGCTTTAGTTTTTTTTTTTTTCCAACAATGTTTTACTCAATAACAGAAAAGGAACTTCAGTAATCCTGCCAAAAACTGTTGGCCAAATTTACAGTGCAGTTCTTGCACTTGTGAGGAATGGACTAAACCTGGTTATGCGGTAGAGAGCAGCAGCCACATGGTTTTCTGGAGAGCGTTGCTCAACTGCAGTGACTTTGCGAAAGCTAGAGCTGTTTTTTTCTTATGGAATTATTTTTGTGTAAACTTCGGTTTGAGCTCCTTAGTCATAGTACTTTCCCCAAAGATAATGGCCCAGGGGATCATGCAGAGAAGCTTTAATCTTTAAAACCTGAATTTCCATTCTCATCTACAGCTTGCATGGCTTTAACCTTCTTTTCCACAACTATACCCTGGCAATCCTTTTCTTGGGGATACAATTGGTGCACTCCTGTATACAATTACCATGCCAGTATAGTAGGATTATAAGGGTGAATGGAAGCAGATTTGGATGCCTAATCCATGTGAGGTCTGCTGCACTGGGAACACCTACAAATAGAGCTACTTGGCAGCCTTAGTAAATATGTACATTGCTCATATTTAGTTACAAGCCCCTTATTCAAATGTAACAGTTATGTGCCTTACTGTTTTGTGCTACATACGTAGCAAATATAATTCATAAGCACTGTATACAGCATGGACAGAGAGGCATGCTTGTTTGGGTTTAATGGTACTTTAAAAACTGCTTTTTTTTTTAAAGCTACATTCCAACATGAATGTAATTGAGTAATTGAGTTCAAAGTTTCATTGTTCATTTCCATTTCAAGAAAACCCTTTATGTCCTGTTGAGAACATGTTGGATTACAGCAAGTCAATAATATCTAGTCCGTCTTGGGTTTCACATACTTCCTTTACTCTTTCCGCCTCTTCTTGCCTTCATGGTCATGCTCTTTTGACCGGCTACTATCGGAAGGCCTTTTTGAAGCGCCGTGCTGTTTGGCTTCTTCCAAGAACTTATCAAGACCAAAAGGATCTTCCTCAAACTGTACAGGGCCCTCACGTCGTTGTCGGCGGTCTGAGCCAGAAAATTCTTTATCAGGAACAAACCTGCTGGTTTTCATTAGTGTATCCAGGTCGTCTCTATACATGTCTTTATCTGCGTTCTTGCTTGGCCGGTAGATATTCTGTGCCACCTCCTTATCTCCTCGCCATGGTTGGTCATACACATTGTAAACCTCATCCTCTCCTCCAGCAAAGCCACTGTCCATACCCTTGTTTTGGTTAAAGAGTCGCTGGTCATATTGGACCTCTGTAGTGGGACGAGTGTTAGGCTGCCCTAAGGCAATTATTTCACTAATATCTCGATCTTCATTTCGCTGCAATTTAGATCTCTTATCAGGGGCAGCCCGTGAGATATTCCTGTCGTGCTGCCTATCTTTCCGTCGGTCTTGGCGAATTTCCTCCCGTTCACGAGCTTCACCATCCTCCGCTTTCTCCACATGGGTTTTGATGCCTGCTCGCCTCTCTCTGGCGATCTGAGCCAGCTCTCGCAACTTCTCCTCTTTCTTCTCTTTCTCTTTCTGTGCCATCTTCCGCTCCACCTGAGCACGCATCTCCACTGCCTCACGAGCCTTCCTGTCAGCAATGTACAAAGCTTCAGCAAGTTTGGCAAAGTTTTCATTGATGTGTACGGTCTGCAGCCCTCTGCCGTCTGCAGCCAGGCGCTTGTCCAATGGGATAGTGTAGCCCTTTGCGTTTTTCCAGTTTGAAATGCAGGGGGGGATTTTCCACTCTTGCTGTTCTTTCACCGTCATCTTTCTGCTAGGAGAGTGCATGACTGGTGCCGGGGGCGATGGAGGTCCACGTGGAATCTTCTTGTTAATTTTGAATCGAGGTGGCTCCATGGGATCTTTCTGCATCTCCACCATCCGAATAACCCTTTGTTTTGCTCCAGAGTTGAAAGCAACACCCTGCTGGGACGGTGTGTACCTGATGTACTGGGCTGGTGCCAGCTTATCTGCTGCCCGCACAGGCATGGCAGCGGCCACCTTCTGGGAGACAGATTTCTCCAGTGCCAACCGTGTCTTCTCAGTTAACTCCCTCACAGCTTCTTCATCTGGTCGAACAAGATCAGGGTCATCTTCGTCCATGACCTCCTTTGGAACCAGGTCTGTGTACTTACTGTAAATAACCTTGTCTTTTGACTGCCCTTGCCGAGCGATTGAATCATATTTGATTTTCCCTTCTGCATCCACCTGAACTGCAAGAGTATTGGATGTTCTTCTTTTTGCCCATTTCCAGTGGGTATTGTGCCACATGGATGTCTGGAAAAGCGCCTCCATCTCCAAAATCCTCCAATGTTCGGGGTGTCCAGCCCTTTCTATACCCATAAGGTGGAGGTTCCTTGCGAGAAGCTACAAGTGCAGTCTGCCTTGATCTCTGAGCTCTCACTCTTTCTTCTGTTTCTAGCTGGTCCTGAGACAGTTGAGTAGGCGCAGGCAAAAAACTGGCAAGCGCCATTTTGGATCCTGTTCCTCTGAACTGCAGCCCGTTCGACTTTGCTGCTTTAGTGAGTGTAATTACTGTTGCTGTGAGCTGGCCATCGGCAAGGAAAACGCCCAAAAATGAGTTTGACCAATGACAAACACTTTATTTATGAATTATTTTAGCCAGGGTGTAGTCCACTCCCACACAAGTTCATGGGTTTGTGAAATGATAAACCACTGCTCCTGTAACAGGCCGGAAGTCTCTGGTCGGCACACTAGACCAATTCCTGGTAAGAGTATCATCTATCCTGGACAAGGAGATAGACTTTACAGAGAAGCGCTTGTCGCTGGGTTCTCTCACAGATAAACGCTCCTCGCTGGGCTATCTGTCTCATGTACATTCCCCGGCTCGAAATACGGAACAGGGAATTGATATCAATGATGTTAGCCTGGTGTTGGATGTTCCGGGAAACAATTCCCCCTGTCATGAAAGATCAATGCATTGCATCCCAGAATCTGATGGAGTTAACCTCAACACCAGACCAAAAAAGGGTCTACCCAACCCAAACCACTGGTGTTCCTGAGAGTGTAAAGACTCGGTCCGCCACGAACTCCAAGGCAAAAATACCTATCCCGAACAACAAAGAGAGTATGAAAATTCCGAAACTCAAGAGGAAGCGTAGAGAACCGCCAAATGCTGGACACACTGCAAAGGCTAGGAGAATTACTCCCGTGGATATCCCTGAGAAATCCCCTGCTCTCCCAGGAGTAACTTTAGGTGGTGAGAAGGAGAGCGTCCCAATACCATCCCCTTTGGTCCCACCTAAGGACTTGCAAAACGTGGGAGATGATTTTTGGGGGAAATTAGAGACCATATTTTATAAAACTTGCCAACCAATTTACGATAGACTGGATGGTATTGAAAATAGATTGACTTGTTTGGAGCTGATGTATTCGTCGACGCAGTCTCGGCAGAAAAATGCTACCAGGGGTGCGATAAATTATCTGTTATGCCTCCTAACAAAAGTGCTCCAACTGTCGATGCTGCACCCATCCTTATCCCAACTATTATCAAAACTAATCCGCCAGTGATGGGCAAGGTAACTCGGGATACCACCAAGAACTCTACTATAGGTAATCCAGTGAGTGGGGTGAATGTATTGGCAACAGCTAGTAGTAGCCTAGCGGTAAAAGAATCAGGAAGGGAAGTATCTAGTCTTTTGGCAACAAGGAAACCCCCAAGTATACATCTCCCCCCAGAGTCCAGTCCCTACGTGATAATACTGGCAGGGGTCAAGCCCCTGGGTCTAGACTCCAGGGAGGACTACAGGGAACTGAAGAACAAGTGTGTGTACTGGCTAAACTCCAACCGCCCCTTACCCCAGAATGTATCAACAAATTCTTTTTGCACGTCGAGTTAACTGGGTGGGCCCAAAGAAGAAAACAATAGAAGGAGACTGCATAATAATTAACTTTAGAGATACAAGGGCAGTGGAGCATATCGGTCATTGGCAGAACTCCAACTCTTGTACCCCCATTCTTTCTTTGCCCTTGTCCTTCTTCTATGGTGAATATCAACAGCCCAACCTAGTGGATTCCGGTCAGAGAGGCACCGATATGTGGCCTAGAAACAACAGAGGCCCCAAGGTACAGTATGAGGAAATTGGGTCTTCCGGACTGGAAGACTGCGATTGACGATTAAACCCTCACTGTATGAGGAATAATATAAGCAAATCAGTTATAACTCCCATAGAAAAACGGGTATCTTATACCACTCTAACAGAGGATTATAGTGTTGGTAACAAATCCACCAAGAAAATAATATTGGACCAGTTCCAGATGGGGAAAAACACCGGCCAATAATTGGGACCGGGATAATATCCCCACCGAGTTCTGTTACAGTATTAGATGGTTTAACAGGTAATGCTGAGCTTGGTACTATAACTAATGCGAGTACTCCCAACAACAACAATCTGACTTATTTAGTAAGGGAAAGCCAAAGCCCGCTACAACGGAACCCAAGACTTAACAAGGGAGGATTGTCAGAGAGTGGCCAATTGACTATAATTTCTTGGAACATAGCAGGCTTGGGCCAAAAAATTGCAGACCCTGACTGGCTGGGTTTTATATCCAAATTTGATATATGCCTCTTCCAAGAGACATGGTCAACAGATCCCCTGCTATGCAACGGATTCCTTAACTATTATATCCCAGCCTTAAAAAATGTAAGAGGTCGCCCGTTTGGCGGGCTAACCATATGGCTCAAACAAAATTTAGGATGTCGAGTCACCCAAAGATCTAACATCAGTGACGACATCTTATCTGTAAAGATTGTTCCTAAGTCTGGGACAAATTTTAGAAATTTTCAATGTCTATGCACGAGGTTTGCCAGGGGGAAAAAGGTCCCCAGTAGTACAATTACTGGAAGAAACAATCGATTCCCTGCCCTCGAACTCCTTACCCATTATAGCAGGTGATTTTAATACATCGTTTGAGCCCCTGGACCATGATATATCTCAGCTTACTGCAGAAGTAGATGCTAGCTGGGGAATCCCACCTCTTGAGATTGCATCAGTAAAAAGGTGGACGGAGGCATCAATCCAGTTAAGCGGTCTATGTCTAGGAAACCACATGAGAGCAGCTAATGGCAGGAGTCTGTCTGATAAACACGGAATAAATACCTTTGACAATGGTCGCAGGGCAAGTAGAATCGATTATTTACTGATTCATATCAAACTCTGGCCCCATTTTACAGATATGAAGGTAGTTAATCGTCTTGAGAGTGACCATCACCCACTAGTTTCATCATTTAGCACGTCCTTACTTGGCCACACATTAATGCCGCAAGGCATATTCGAGTCTGAGCATCACCTGTCTAATGATATGCGCCACCTAAAATGGGATTGGATTGCTGAAGACCCGAAAGCTCTATTAGCAATAAAAGAAGAAGTCATCTCTGCACTAGAAGAACCGGGTACATTGGTAGAGGGCCAAAACCCTTATCAATTAGTAGTGGAAATCCACGCAAGGCTTTTTGCGGGCCTGCGAAAACATTTCCTCAAACGCGCCTCTAATAGAAATCCCAAGCTTCACAAAAAAGAGGGCTGGTATAATAATGAGTGTAGGAAAGCCCGGGACGAATTAGGTAGCGCACTCAAACAGAAAGATCCATTACTCGTAAGGTCTGCTAGGTCACACTATGGGAAGTCACTGAAGGAGGCAAAGGTAACCTGGGAAAACGGAATTTGGAAGGATCTTCTTGATGCCTCCAGGAATAAGAATAGTAAAGTCTTTTGGGACACATACAAATGGGACAGGGGCGGCATAGCAGAGCGTCCACAAAACAACGTGGCGCAGAACGCATGGGTCGATTATTTCAAACCCCAGTATGCCGCTCCCTTCGTAAATACCCCTGTTGAGACCTTTTCCCACGTGTACTACAAAAAGGCTATATTTTCATTAAAGGATGTGGATAGAGCCCTAGATGGAGTTGTTAGGGGAAAGGCTCCTGGTATGGACTGAATCCCCGCGGATATGTTCATTAATGACAGAAGTCTCTGGTCCAGCTACATTATGCGACTTGCTAATGCAATTGCTCAGGGAGCGGATATCCCGCCCTCGTGGAAGGGTGCTGAAATCGTTCCAGTATTTAAAAAAGGGGACAAATCAATTGCAAGCAATTATAGACCAATCAGTTTAATAGACTCGGTCCAAAAGATTATAGGTCGTATGTTTCTCCACATAACCCAAACCTGGATGGACGACCATGATATTTTAAGTCCAATGCAGGCAGGGTTCCCGGACAAGCACAATCGACCAAGTCTTCCGCTTTGTTAACTTATATTGGAAGACAGTGGTCTTGGGGAACGGTGCCCTTTATGCGGTCTTTGTGGATCTAAAAGCAGCTTTTGATCTGGTCCCAAGAAGAAAGCTTTGGCAGGTTCTGAGGGAAATGGGAATCGCACCCGAACTTCTCACCGTGATCATCCGCTTACATGAGGAAAATGTTGCCCGGGTGCGGTGGGGGGGTGTGGGGGAGGTGACCGAGGACTTCCCGGTTGGCAGGGGAGTGAGGCAGGGGTGCGTCTTGGCTCCGACCCTGTTCTCGCTCTTTGTCAACGGGGTGGCGGTCGGCTCTCACAGACCCACACCGATGCACCTGTTTTGGCAGGTGTACGCATCCCCATCCTCATGTTCGCGGATGACACGTTGATTATTTCGAAGACCCCCAGCGACTTACAAAGGGCCCTTGGGTGTTTTGAAGAATTTTGCATAGAAAGGGGTCTGGAAGTCAATTCGGGAAAAACGAAATTCATGTCATTCAATGGATCAAAATCCTTTAAAGGGAAAATATACATGAACAAGTTATCTTTGGAGGAGGTCACCTCATTTACATATCTGGGGATATCATTACAAAAAGATATGCGTTGGGGATGCCAACTAGACCGCGCCGTGTTACAACATAAACAAACAAAAAGCAGGGGGCCCTTCTGACTAGATTCAAAACTTCACTCACAAAGCCAATTTCTCCAGTAATAGAAATTTATGGAACCAAGGTCCTGGGCTCATGCCTGTATGGGGCTGAGCTCTGGGGCTTCAGTAATTTGAATAGCTTGAAGGTCCTAGAAAATGCGTTTTTACGCAAAGTCACATCTTCCTTCCAGTACGCCACTGCGACCTTTATTATTGGATCTTGGCAAAAAACCTCTGGAACATCTGGTGAAGCTACGTCCAATACTATATTGACGTCAACTCTGGTGTACTGATGAACTTATTCACTACAGGAGTGGCTTTGTGGATATAATAAAATCTGACAGGTCCCAAAAAATAACATGGTTTTTTGGGATAAAATCCCTCTTGGGTAGTATAGGCCTGATTGAACTTTGGAAAAACCCTGCAAATACTGTTTTTCCATCAAAAGAAAAATTGAAAAAGATGTACTGGGAATGGGTTTACAAGTTGGAAATCACCCAAGGCCTTTCTACCCATCTAACGTCCCGCTTTCTTGATGTAAAATCCCATCCCCTTTTAGAGAAGTTCTGGGACATTATCGAAAAAAACTCAGATCGCAAGCTATATTTCCAGTTGCGGGTGGTGGGCACATTGCCCGTTGCAGAATTCACTTCCAGATGGGGAAGACAAGGCACCAACAATGATAAGTGTTATAGATGTGTTGAAGTATGCGAGAGCATAGGACATGTATTATTATTCCGCCCAATGTACGTAGCACCCCGGAAAAAATGGTTAAAACCAATCTGCAAACTTTTGGGTATCAGAAGATATGCTATTGCCCTTCGCATTCTGTTCACTGATTATGCACCCCCGACTTGTATAGCGGTGGCCAAATTTCTAGGGTGGGCCTGGAGTATAAGAACAAAAGCCCTAAGGAATATCGCAAACTTTTCTCCCTAAAACATCACTGTATTTTGTAAAACACTATCTGTTGTAGCTACCACACGTAGGCAGCTAAAGTATTGTGCCCATAAAGTTATATCATGTTATTATTTGTGTAACATAAGTTGATATGAACTGGTCTCATCCTCATGTCTCTGACTTTTTATCCTTTTTTTAAATTTAGCTTGACGGCTATTTAAAGATTTAATTGAAATTTTTATCCTTTTAGGTAATTTATATGTATTTATATGTAATGTCTGAAAATATGCTTTTATGACTTAATTGCCGAATAAAGCTGATTGATGGAAATTAAGAAATGATCAACAAAACTGCCAAACCAAAAGAAAATTTGCACTATTTTCCCTATGCTATCTTCATTGGGCATCTGTTAAAGCTGAATTGCTTATTACTACTCTCGAGTGGATCTTTATTAAGGTGTGGCGTAGCCAAGACTTTTTGATTTTACTACAGTTACCTTTACCATATAGGGGATTTCAGTCCCCCTTTTTAACCATTGGTTTGTTGTGTCATTTCCATTTTTTCTTTCCAAAAAATATTTTGGCTTTTATCCAAGTATTTTTCATATAGGCCATAGCTCAGCGGCTACCCCGACAAAGTTTTGAAAAAATCTTGATGAAAGAAAGCAAACATTGACAATGCCAGAAGACTGTCTGCCTACGTCAGACCTATTTGCTTTACCAGTGCTTGCTTTTCACAATATACTACCCGTTTTTACCAAGCTCCTTCCATTTTATTCTCAGTGTGAAGAGAAGTGGGTAGTTGGTTTTCGGGAGAATATCACTTGTTTGTAAAAACTACACTGAAAATATCTGTTCAAAGCAAAAATTCAGTTAACGTCTAGTAATGAATTGTCAAGCCAATTAGTATCTCCAAAACCCTTTAATAAAAAGAAAGGTTATCTTCTGGCTGTAACAGATATTTTTAGTCTTGTTTTATGTTCTTGCAGATAAAGTGCTGTTCATGACGACTGCAGTTGATCTAGTAATTACTGAGGTCCAGGAACCCGTGAGGTTTCTTTTGGAGACGAAAGTCCGGGTTTGCCCACCCAGCGAGCGATTGTTCTGGCCCTTCAGCAAACGAAGTTCAACAGAGAATTTCTTTCTAAAATTAAAACAGGTATTTGCCACAATCATAGTTTTTTTTTTTCCCACAAAGCCTCTGCAAATGAATTAATTTTTTTGTCTTCTTTAATGTTGACGTTAGGCATGTATCAGTGAAAAATACTTGATTTTTCATAGTTGTCCTTGTATTTTTGCATGCAGTTATGGGAAAGTATACCATAACAGAGTATTCACATTGTTTTTTTTACTTTGAATTATGTACTTTTGCTTTGTGTTTTGTTCATGGAAGCAAAGCTATGCAAAAGTGGAAATGTTGTGCCATGCTTTAATGGATTGTTCTTTTGGCTTTGTAAACAGATTCTAAAATGTAAGTGAACAGAAACTGCTATCAACTGGAATATTCCCCAAACTTCCAAACTTGATCCACATCAATCAATTTTAGGTTTGTTCCAGTATGCAGCACTTTTCTCAATATCAGACAATTGTTCTCTATTATAACTATGTGCCTTCCCATTATCCCGACTTGGCCTGACCTACCTTCGATCGGGAAATGCCATTTGAATCCCGTGATTGGACATGCACGCACTCAGTCTTGAATAAATATGGCTTTTGCAGGTGTACTACTACATGGGCTAAAATACTATACTCTATCCCCACAGCTAGGGATAAAATGGGCCACTGTGTCTCTGGCCTCCCTTCTTACTGTATACAGAGGCACACTTCAAGGATGCCCCTCTCCTTTTTGCATTGCTATTGAACCACTTGTGGAGTTGCTATGTGGAACTGGGGTGGTGCAGGGTTTCCCAATAGTTCCACTTTGTCTCTGGACTTAATCAACTGGGGCAAATAGTGTATCTCCCCCTTGGGCAGAGGTGCCATCAAAGGACCGCCGTGTGCAGGTTTGAGTGCCTTGCGTTTGGCATCAAACTGCTTACCTCGGAGTGAAGCTGTGCCACTCTGACACAGACAATTGAAGGGAATCTAGGTGCATCGGTGCGTTTAGGAAAGCACAGATCAAATTCTGGACTGCGTTGCCCCTCTCCATGGCCGGTCGTGCGGCGATTGCCAAGATGGGCATGATGCCTAGACTGCTCTATTATTGGTTAACATACTTGTAGTGTTGCCTAAATCCTTTTCTAGAGGATTGGACCAGCTGTTTGGGAGATCTATTATAGGGCGCTAAACAGAGGAGACTGGCTCTTTCTAAACTTAAGTTACCCACCAATAGTAGTTGGGAGTCCCTGACTTTGAGAATACTATGTGGTGGCCCAGTTGCAGTGGTAGTGTTTGTGAGCAGTTTAGGCTCATCAGAGTGTAGTGTTAAGCATTTGTTTAACACACTCAAAGTCAATAAACGAGACACACACTCGAGAAGAAACTCAAAACCAATTTAGAAAAATAGCAATTATTTTTATGTATATTTTAACACCAAAGACTTCGTAATTTGGTAAGTACTTTTCAAAATTGAAATTTTTAAAGAAAAGTAAAATTGTAGCACAAATGAGTTTTTACGCGGTTATGCTTTCCAATGCGAGAGGCATATATTGCATAGAGGTACTTGCAATTGTATTTCGGGGGTCTCCTTTAGGACTTGGGGGGGCAAGGTCCAAAGTACCACCAGGAGTTCGAGTTTACCTGCCCTTGAGCGACTGGTTGCAGAAGTGCTGGACAAGTTAGTAGCCTTGGGCGCGACATCGTAGGAAAGAGGGAGGCACCTAGAAACTGGCTGCAGATGGGGACTTGAAAACAAGTCCAGGAGCTCCCAATCAGGGAAGGGGGGCAGGGGGTGGCTCTGTATGTGCCGATCCTAGGAGCAGGAGGGCACTGTCGGTAGTCATAGAACCGGTCTGGGGAGCTCAGTGTAGAGGGTTTTAGTTGGCTGGGCCCGTGCGTCAAAGGCACTCATGGTTCTTGGTTAGATCTGCAGAGGTAGCCAAAACAGGACAGCTGAGCCACTATCTTTGCTGGACTCTGTGATGCTGACGGCCCTCATCGACTGGTCGGTTGTCTTGCCATTGGAGTCCTGGTTAGATTCAAACAAGCTTTGGTTGCTGTAAGGGGTCCGGTACCCCAAGTATTGGTGCAGGTCGGCTCCAGTTGGTCCTGGCATCTCCACACTTTGTGGGGGAGGCTGATCTGACCTCCTGAAGCACGGTTGCCTCCTCCTCTGTGCGTGCAGCGTCGGTGGACCCGGTGAACAGTAGAACGTGAACCGGACTTTGTGGTTGGTGCCTGTAAGCTGCAGGAAAGTGGCTCCTCCACTTCAAGGGAGATGCCAACAGCTTGGTAAAGTGCTGGAGTCCCTCCAAAGCTTTTGGAGGATGCACAGCTGCAGGACAAGTTGGGTTGTTGTGATTATCTGGACAGGAGCAGGTAGGCAGGCAGGATTGGCACCAAATTCCACCAACAGTCTGCAGTTCTCACTTCTTTGGCTTGTCCTTAGTCCTCTTCCTTCTACAGTCAGACGAATCTAAGTTCCTAGTGCCGGGGGACCACCTAAATACTGAATTTAGGGGTGTTAAGAGGAGTGAATGATACTAGCCAATGGGCTACTTACCCTTGGAGTCAATCCGCCCCTTATATGACAGATTCCTGTGGGTAGTGGGCATAAACCTGTCCCAGAATTCCAAACTCCATCAAAATGGTGGAATCCTTCTTTCGTGTGACATATCAACCAGCCCACCTTAGGGGTGTGACTGACCTGGTAGTACACCATGCCTTTGCATAGCTGATTTCCCACCTTTCCTGGTGCCAAATGGGCCTCAGGGCGGGGGAGGAGCTGAGGTTGCATATTAAAGGCAGCAGGGGCTTGGAAGTCCCTGGCCTTGGTATGCAGATTCACTAGCCATTCTGCTGAAGGAGGTGAGAACCTCCTTCCTCCTGAGCAGGCATTGTTTCTGGCCTCAGAGTGTAGGTTCTAATCTACAGGGGCTCAGAAATACATCATTGCGGGCAGGCTGGACTATTCCAGTCAGCCAGCACACTAGATGATGGTAGGATTTTCAGGGGGCATCTCTTAGGTGCCCTCTATTTGCATGATTGAAAAGAAATCCACTACTGGCATCTGTAAGGATTTATTAAGACAAGGTGTTTGATGCCATACGTTCCAGTGAAACAACAAACAAATGATGGACGGAATGCTGACAATGCAGACATTCTCCCCCAGTCAAGAGATCTGGGTTAAATCCATCGTTCTTTTGCCCACTACACCACCCCAGTTTAGACATGGCCATATGCAAATCAGTCTTGACCCTGTGCCTCATGGGAACAGTCCAGCCCGAACTGCCAAGCCATGTCTTCCCTGGACCGGAATCAAGCATCCTAGGACCGGTTTCTGGCTATCAGCCGTCATAAGCCAGGATAGCTTGACTCCAGTGGCGTAGTGAGCATGGGTCCCACGTCTGGGAATACCCATCCCACTTAGGGCGAAAAGCGTTAAAACAAACAAATGATGGACGGAATGCTGACAATGCAGACATTCTCCCCCAGTCAAGAGATCTGGGTTAAATCCATCGTTCTTTTGCCCACTACACCACCCCAGTTGTTGTTTTTGTTTTTGTTTTTGCATACGTTCCAGTGAAGCCATCATGTGGCTGGGGAGTTTATAGTGAGCAGTGGTCTGTACATGTACTTAAGATGACTTCATGTTCACTTACTATCTAGTAATTGAACTAAACTGCATACAACCATGCAGATAGGTCTTTGCATGTAATATAATTCACTCTACTGTTGCAGGGATTCTGCTTATGCACAGAACTATGCGCAGGAACCTAGGTCCTCAGTGAATTGTGGTGTACCAAAAACTCACCTCAGAACCCCTTATCCGACCAGCATCAGTGTCCCATTCGTTATCCGAGGTTTAGCTCGGCGGTCCCAATGTATAGACAACCTAGAACAAGCGACTTAGTGTATATCTCAGGAATGGTGGGAATCAGAAATACCTGTTTGTAATTATTCTCATATCAGTCCACAACAGAATAAACCGAGACACGGTAAAGTTTAAAGAGTTTATTTTATAAACCTCGTGTCCTAAGATGCAGTAGTTTGGCTAACATAAGCAGACAAACGATTAAAATCAAAACCATCAGCATAGTTACAATACCATAGAAAATGAAAGGAGTAATCAAATGACAGTGGATCTAAGCCACCTTCCTTTCCCTAGCAAACTAATAGTATTATTATTAGACTAGTAAAAGGTCTCTAGGCTTGAATGGGGAACCCCATACTGTAAAGATCAGCTCAGTGAGATCACATCACAGGATCAGCTAGGCTCTGCTCCTGGGAAAGCTCTTCTTCCGAATGTAATAAAAACATGTAACACTGCAATATTAAAAGCACCCGACTTTCAGGTATTTGCAGCTGCGTGCGTGTTATGGCTAAATAGTGGGCCGATCAACCTGAACCCAACAACATGCACCTTCTAGCGACCCAGACTGTTTCTTTACACTGTGTACAGACCAAGGTCGCTGCTCACTGTTTGGGATGTTAACAACAGACAGTTCTCATGTGAAGCAAAGTCGAGTAAGCATTTCTCAATTTAATAACATGTGACTACAGTGTCGTGTGCAAAAGCAGCAAAAGCGGCAAGATGGCTTTCTTTTGAAACCATTTTTATTGAAAGAAATGTACACCTTTAGCAATACAGGCTTCATCCTCATAACACATTTCGTTATCAAATCTATTATCGTACAACACTCATTAACCGTATTTTGTCCTTGCGACTACCAAGCTCACACATCCTACTGTCTGTCCCATCTTCTCTCCCGTAAGATGGCTTTCTAACATCTAACGCGGTTGTGCTAACTTAGCATTGTACATATATAGATAACGATCTTCACTACACCCCCCCCCTTGATCGGACCACTAACCAGTAGGGGCGCACTTGCAAGAACGCAGAGTTCAAGTTTGATAGAACGGAACCAAGGGCATGAACTATAAGTCCATATAAGGTAAGTGAAAAAGTTCGAAGAAAAAAAATAAAGAAAAAATTAAAAAGGAGTGAAAAAAAACCACGTAGAGGATAAAAAAAACATCATTGAAGGACGTAGGACGTAATGAAAGTACAAAAGTCAACCCATCAATGCATAAGCACAATAAGTTGCAACAGCTTCCAAGAGGAAATCATTGGAACGTTCCGCAAAATTATCTGCCATCCAGTTCAGGACGGGCAAGGAACACACATGCTCCTCAACCACCGGAGCCTCCAGCACCAGATGAGGACAACTGGCGTGTTCTTCAAGATAACTTCTCGCTAAGAAGTCAATCGCAGCCGTTCCGATGCCCCAATTCCCAAGGACTCCATGTGCTGCTCCACAGGCCATAATCCCGACACCAGAACAGTCCCAACTAACGTGGCAGAGCTGCCCATCCTAGGGGCGGGACAGTGTTCCCATTGAGTATAATTCACAAAATGTCTAAACTTATTTGCTTTGTGCAGGAAATGCGTGCCATAATGTTGATAACAGAATTGCTCATCATAATTAGCAGTATCTAAATACAAATCCTCAGCATCAAATGCAGCATAATATTTCAAATCAGAAAACAGTGCTTCTATGGCTTGAACATCCCAGTCATCAGCGTGGATGTTCTGCTTAACGACATCACCCATAGAAACACGAAATACATTTGGCACATTAATTACTTCAGTGGGGCCATGAATTTGAAATTTTACAGCATCCCAAGCGATCCCATCACATACAGGCCAGGCAGTAATGTTCACAAAAGTCTGGTCCCTTTTCATAATATGTGATGAGGAGTGGGGGGCCAAAGTTCCATCAATTAGTCGAATTGTAGATCTTTCTTTCAGGTAGTGTCCATTGATAAGTCTAAAAAACTCCACCACAAAGCCAATGGACATAAACAAAAAAATACATATGAGCACCAGCCAAATGTAAGTCCAAGGGGGAATTAAAAAATGCCTTTTGAACCAGGCCACAAAAATCGAAACTTTGGACGGGGCAATGGAAGTCATTGAATTAGAGTCAAGAGTCTTGTGAGTGGGCAACTGTGGTGGATTGTAAAATAGGTAATGTAACATCCGCAGGATAAGCATACTCAACATCTTCAGGCAGACCACCAGGTGTCGGTGGCAATAAAGGACCAGTAACTGTATGCATCTCGTCGGCAACATCAGGGACTTTGTTAGAAGCTCGGGCCACAACAGAATTTCTCAGCATCGAAGGGCAAGAAACCGCCGGAGTCATACGAAGAATAATCGGCCACTCTCTGTAGCTTGACATTGTCAATAGAGATGTACCTGTTATCCTTTCGACCAGGAAGCGGAGGTAAAATGACTGTTCTAGTACCCTGTACTCCAAGCACTGGAACTGGTGCACGATAAGAGGGGCCGAACTCCTTCTTGTTATCCACCTTCTCACGGACCAGATCACCAACTCGAGGTAGCCAGCCGACTACCGGAACCTGAAGCGCAGCATCAGGTGAGGAGGGTACGTGTTCCTTCGCTAGACTGTCTCTGGCTTCTTGAAGATTCTGCAATACAGCACAGTGTTCATCTACGTCAAAGGGTGCGGCTGACGCCGCCATGTCTAGACCATCAAGGTCTGGGACAAACATTCATACACCAAGGAGCATCATGTATGGGGTCCGCCCACCCAGAGACCTTCTAGGGATATTATTAAGTGCATGTTGCACGTCATATAAGTGGGCTAGCCAGTTCCGGCCAGTACCTAAAACCCTGGCTGTCAAAGATTGCTTTAAGTCACAGTTCATTCGCTCCACCACACTATTACCCTCAGGCCGGTATGGAGACGAAAATTTGACTTGGACCCCAAAATTTCTCATGGCTTCTTTGTACGCCTTAGAGGCGAACGCAGGGCCCTGATCAGAATGAAAGGTACTACAAGCAAAACTTCCAACAAAGACACGCAAATCCTTTATGACCGTGCGGGAATCAGCACTCCTTTGTGGCCACACCCACAGAAAACGTGTGCACGAATCTACTGCAACCAAGATATATTTGTACGCAGTATCAGAGGTAAATGGACCGCAATGATCTAAATAAACACAACCCATTGGCTTATTAGATATGTACAACTGAGTTTGTGGTGGGCGCGCTGCAGTTGAAGGTTTAATCTGCTGGCAAATGTCACAATTAAGAACATAAGCTCTGGCTTGTTTATACAAACCGCACCATCAGTAACGTTGTTGTAGCAGAGATACAGTAGCCGCAACGCCGGCATGCGCGGACGCCATGCCCTCGTGAGCCGCTAATATCAAAGATGGTCTGCAGTCCGCGTTGGGAATCAATCTGTCACCAACGTCATTAATCCTCACTAATGGGACGTTATCAGGACTTAAGCGATAATGGTAACGAGAAGGGACACCTCTTGGAAATCTCGTTCCCTGCTCTGTAGCAGCAATAGCTGCCAAGATGTCCTCATCGATCTTACTTTTGGATGTTGTAACTGCTGCTACTAAGTATGTTGCCACTGCTGTTTTTGCTGCCTCGTCAGCCAGGCTGTTGCCGACAGCATGGACACCAACTCGTTGGTGACCAAGAGTGTGAATAACATTCACGAGAGGCAGACGTTGTTTAAGATCTGCCACTCGAACCCAAAGCAATTTATGCTTAATCGTGCTACCTTTGGAATCATGGTAGTCATTCTGAGACCAAAAATGTAGATTGTCGTTGTAAGATTGGACACAATAAAAGGAGTCCCTCACTATAAGGGTCGTGACTCGGGGATCAGCAAACTCTAGCGCTAGCACTAGAGCACGAAGCTCCGCCAACTGCGCGGTACAATCACCCAATGACTGCGTATGCACGACATCAGACTGGATATTCACCATTTACGAAAGTACCAACTACAATTGCGCAAGCCGCTGAATAGGCGTGCTTTGATCCAGTTGCCGGTTGCGCAGAACCGTCAGTGTAAATGACACAATGGTAATCCTCGAGTGGGCGCAAGGACAGAGGAGCCGGATGAACGATTTCATACTGCAAAAACTCCTGAGTCTGAAGTGCCGCGTGAATGATATATGTGACGTCCGGCGATGTCAAGGAAGTGGCCCATTGTATCCACCTTGGATGCAAAGCCTTAGAATTTGGTACACATGCTTTTGTCACCACCTCAAGGGCAGGATATGGTGTTACCGCCAACATGCGTTTTCCTTGCGATAGCACTCGTTCTTTCAGAATCGCCATCTGCACTGCCGTCAGAACTTTCTCGACAGCGGAAAACCGCAGTTCAGCCGAAGTGTACAAGTGAGATTTGTAGGCAATGGGGACGGTAATGCCCTCATTGAACGTTAAGTATGTGAAACCAACTGCGCCTGGCACAATTCTTATGACCAGGTTAGTGTGGTTATCACGCGTCAGTAAGTATTTTGAAGCAAGAAGATCAGCTTGCAATGACTGCAATATAGCTGAATGCTCTGGCTGCCAACAAGATTTGGAAAAAGTAGGTTGTACCAAGGCATAAAGCGGCTTGATACGCTGGGCATAATCCGGAATGTAAGTTTGACCGAAATTCAGAAAACCCAGCAGAGATTGTAATTTCTTCAGTGTCGTGGGAGCACGTAGGCATGCGCATTTCTCTAGGAAGTGCGGAGCCAATCCTCGACCCTCATTGTTGAGTTCGTACCCCAAGAACAACACTGTATATTCCGCAATGTGAGACTTCGCAAAGTTGAATTTGTAACCGAAGTCTGCAAACAAAACAATAATGCGTTCAATGCGACGGAGATGCGGTTCCAACTCGTCATCTGTGAGATAAATGTCATCCACATACGAGTACGCATCAGGGTCTATGCCCTCTAAGAGAGTGACCACGCGAGCGGCAAAGACCCCAGGGCTGTTCTTATAGCCCAATGGTAATCTTTTGAATTGTTTTTGTTTGCCACCCGAGGTGAACGCCGTCCACTCACTACTAAGAGAGGACAGGTTATGGCTATAAAAGCCATTGGAAATGTCAAGTGTGGTTTTAAACCTTTTTCTCACGAGACTATCGACGAGAGCCGAACCGTGGGTGTTTTGTACAGCGCATGTTCGGCAATGAGAGTTTAGGTGCCGGTAATCCAAAACTAGGCGGTACGACCCATCAGGCTTCGTCACAGTGAACAAAGGATTATTCATAGGTGACACACATGTTTCGATTACTCCTTGATATTCCAATTGTTCAATATTCAAGAATATATCAGTTGCTGTCGCCACCAGATATGGACGCAGTGCTTGTCGCACTACTGTAACTTCTGCCGCGCTGTCTAGCAGCGCTAGTGCCCATGTCAGGTTCTGAAGCTGCGTCCGTACCATCTGAGGCATACCTCGCCGTCAGCGCAGCAACTTTCTTTTGAAACGGGGGTCGTTGACGTGCAGACTCGTCCTGCTTGCCTTTGCCGTCAGACTGGCGGGGTTGCTCACGTCCTTGGGCACCCCTTCCTTTCCCACGGTCTCCGCCACTGGATTGTGAAGCCGATGTTTCCTGTGAAGATCGAGGAGAGCGTTGTTCAGAAACCTGAAATCTATCAGGTGACTTAATACGAGATCGATCGCGCAGATCATATGTGCGTTCGGTAGACGACTGTACCGGTGAGGCAGGACGTGACCCCTGTTTCTGTTGCTGTTTCCCCTGTTTCTTAGCTCTCCAACTTTGCTTAGGAAAGTTGGGGCGTTCGTCTTTTGTAGACTAGCTCACCTTAGTTTGCTGTACTATATCAGGAATGATCAGTCGGTTTTACACCCAAGGCACTACGACCCACGGTCCTATATGCCTACACAATTACTTTAGCGAACTCTTTGGGCTTGTCGGCGTCATCCACGCGGTCCATCATATTTGCAATTTGGAACTGCATGGCATCTCCTTTGAGGTTGCCCATTACCATGGAGCATACCACATCGAAGCGGTCGACAAGCCTCATTCCCAATTCAATAGCAGCCTCCGCACCATGATTCTCCTGAACCTTTTTGATAACTGATGGTAGCACAGACATAGACAGAGTGCCATAGCACTTCGAATAGGTCGCGGCAAAGACCTTACCCCAGTTGTCACAATCTGCCATATCCGGGACCAGGTCTTTAGGCAAAGTAATGGTGAGGATGCTGTGTTTCTCCACAGGAGTGGTATTTGGAAAAACCGCTTCCAGTTGGTCAAATTTCTCAGCAAGCCAATAAGGAAACTCATCCTTACTTTGGGGGCGCTTGCCGACCACCGAATTAACCATAACAGGACTAATAACCACCGCGTGGTGGTCCGTAGGTTGTCCTGCAACAGCAGGTGCCCCCACCTGTACGTTGCGTGACACGTACTGCACTAAAGCCCTATGGACCGTAATCAGGGCTGTGTGTAGTACCCGCAACTCAGCCACCGTGAGATAGCGGGGATGAGGCGTAAAGCCGGCCAGCACCGGCCATGTGGCCCCTGCAATAGACAATGGGCCCATTCTCGCCGGTGCAACCCCATGGGGAAGGGCGCCATTAAACCAAATAGTATGCTGCCAGGCAGAGATTGGAATTTCTTGTGTCCTATATGGGGTATAGACCGCAGGCAGCTGTGTGGCAGTATAGGTATGAAACGTATCATCGTCATCTACCGCCGGAAAAGTCACCCATGAGTAAAACAACTCATACGGGTATGATGCATCAGCGCTTACCACAAAAATTACAGCCATCCCATCATCTGGCACCCCATACGTCGTAAAATGACGGCGCAGAGGTGCCCGGCTATGTGCGGCTATGTCAACCGCCATTAGGACACACTAAATTGTATCAACGATATCAACCGTAGCACTGGGGTTCAGAAAAAATAACCTTTTTAATGATCAAGCTTGAAGGAACCTATTTGTCGAAACACAGGTAGGTTAAACCGTCACTCCCGTCAACCGGAAACCAGAGTGAGGGTGTCGTGGACTATTATAAGCACTACTAAGGCGTTTCAAATCAATAGACCAAACGTTAGGTGCGCCATGTTGCAGGGATTCTGCTTATGCACAGAACTATGCGCAGGAACCCAGGCCCTCAGTGAATTGTGGTGTACCAAAAACTCACCTCAGAACCCAGAACCCCTTATCCGACCAGCATCAGTGTCCCATTCGTTATCCGAGGTTTAGCTCGGCGGTCCCAATGTATAGACAACCTAGAACAAGCGACTTAGTGTATATCTCAGGAATGGTGGGAATCAGAAATACCTGTTCGTAATTATTCTCATATCAGTCCACAACAGAATAAACAGAGACACGGTAACGTTTAAAGAGTTTATTTTATAAACCTCGTGTCCTAAGATGCAGTAGTTTGGCTAACATAAGCAGACAAACTATTAAAATCAAAACCATCAGCATAGTTACAATGCTGTCGTAAATAAATTATTACGAGTTCAGAATTTCTAAATATCAATATGATTATGCATGAAGCAAGAGGCTGAGTCCGTGGTATCAGGTTCAAAAGGGCTTTATTCAAATAACTCGAGTTATAGGGAGAATAGTTCCATCACCACAAGGGATCAGGACCAGGATTCTCAAAAAGGTATTCTCAAACTTTATTCACAGAGTACAGTATATATATGTATGTAATAATATACGTAAGCAAGAGCGCTTCAGGCGGAGCAAGAGAGAATAAGATAAGAGCATGTGGGTGTGTAAGTAGGCGTGAAGGTGGGCATCCACTCGATGATAAAAGGTAAGTGTCATAGGTGGGTGGATGCCTAGAGGGGGTTGCGTGATCAGCTGGAACTTTACTGGAACTTTGCCTTACTTGTGCTCAACTCGACCATGACGTGTAACTGACGTGTGAAAGGGTTGCTATGCAACCGGGGAGTCTGGAGTCTGAAAATGAGGCCTTCAGTGTCAGGGCGACCAGCACATCTCGTATTATCTGATATCTAAAGTCTGGAGCAGGGACTGATTCGTGACATAGGTTGCTCATCACCAAGGGCCAATGTGGCATTTATTTCTTCGTTTACTGCTGAAGTCTTGCACGGGGGCTATGGGCTTTTCACTGACGTGAGCTTTGTAATCACACAAAAAGAGACAGAAAGGCTAGTCTTTCTCCTTTGCAGATGGGTCATGTTTATCCCTCCTTCTCCAGGCAGGAATGTGGTTTCGGTAGGAGTGAGCAGATAACCGTGCTCAATACTGTCTCGGACAGGGCCCCTTTGGCTGAGGCCCAAGTGTGCAAGGCCAAGGATACGCAGCTACAGCTACGGCTTTCAGAGCGTTCTGAGGCCAGAAGCCTCTTTTCGGCTCTGGCTGGGCCACAATAATGGAAATGCGGGAAAACATGATGCAAAACGTGTAGGCCTCAGACCAGATTTGTCGTTTCTCTCATGGGAGACTGGATTATGGCAGGCCACGTTATAACATAAGCATCATGATAGACAGGCCATGGAGGGGAAATACATAGGTGACATGTATGTGCACATGAGTGTGGGGGAACACACGGGGACACATAGGCCTCATGATATTTTATTTTCCTCATTCCCTCCTTGTCCCCTAGTGGACCCTCATGTCATATCTATTCTCATTAGACAGTCAATCTGTTCTTGCAGCATTATTTTTCCATTTTCAATGCTTTGTAAATGGGGATGTGGTGCACATGCAGTAGCACACAGGCCGCAAATGGCCGGGCCACACTGCAGACATAGGCAACAACTGAATATCATCAGTAGTATTAGTCCACAGACCGTCAACACTTTCCATCCCCATGCTGATATCATTTCCCAGAGCCAACTGGACCAAGTCCACGTGCCTGAGTCTTGGTGTATGCTTTGGGCAATCTTGTGGAGTCTTGTTATTGCTTTGTATACAGACGGTGCGTTATTAGGTATGAAAAAGCAACAGCTGGAACCGATGACCCTACAGGCCCCGCCCCTATCCGCTAGGATGACGTCAAGAACAAGACGATTCTGAAGAACGACCATTCTCATAGCAGACTGTTCCTGGGTCAAGTTCCCCAGGGCTGATGCAGTCTCATTAGCAACGGTTTCTAGAATCCTTGTTAGTCTGCGGATAAGTTTACTATTCTGGACGGGACCTATGAAGAAAAAGAATCCTTTGTTGAAATCTGTATATTGCTCCCAAGCTGTTTCAGTCTGGTCGATGCCAGAGGCATCGAGCCCTCGTCTGTGCCTGATAAGTGCTAGTTGAAGATTTTGATGATAGTTCGATGGGGCCAAGAAAACGGGTGGTAGGAGAAATGATATATAGCACGTCCCACCCCAGTCTAAGGGCAGTTGTACATAGGCTTTCTGGCCACAAATAAAGTAGGTGTGTCGTGATGCTCTGAAGTAAGACTTTCCTTTGTCTTTGAACACTAGTATAGTGTTACACTCGCTGTGCCCCAAATGTACAGATCCTTCTTTTCTGACACACAAGTTCCCTTTTACTGGCAGGACTGTGATTGAAGATGGACCTAAATTGTGTATGGGCTTGACATTCAACACTATAAAGTCAAGGGTCGCATTTCCTTGCAGATACTCTTCAATTTCTAGATCGGTACCTTTCCTTTGGGGAAGACCTTCTTCATCTGGGAAACATGCTTTATTCATGACTTTGTTCAAGTTACCCCATACCCAGTCGCCCCTTCACTCCTTGTCTCGACATTCTTTGGCATCACCATTGATGGATGTCATTAAGGCAAACCATGCTCCGCAAGAACCATTATGGGAGAATGGAAAAGGGAAAAGAGGCAACACTCCCTTCACCTTCTGATACGGGGGAAGTCGGCCACAGACCCAACAGTCTGTAGCATTGCTAGTCTGATGTGAATGGTGCAGCATCTGAATAAAAGTATTGTTGCGTAAGGCAAGTCGATATGATAGCTCATGGGATGGCAGATCACTAAATGTGTGCTTTATGGTATCATTGGTAGAGTGTAAGAGTGAGGCAATAGGAGGAAAAATAGCATGTAGTATTAAGCTGATACATATCATCGTGATGCACAGAAGAAATAAAAATATCAGAGTCACTATACATCTACCACGTAATATTTTACAGTATTTGCTTTTCATCTTGCTCTTTTTCTCATCCGCGGTATCCAAGATCTTATGCGAGCCAGAATACATGTTCAACCGCTTCACCACCTAGTGGACTTAATTGATCAAACGGGTTCTGACTTGTTAGATCTAAGTTTGGTTTTGTACTTCTGCTGGGGAGTCTCCTCTAGTAAAGGGGGCTCAAAGTCTGAAGTCTTTTATGTCTTTTTTAAACGAATCGTTATTCCCAAAGTAGCGTTTACAATGATGAAGATGAACCCATCCTTTCCGTCCTTCGACTTTAACAGCGGTCCTCGTAGTTAATAATACCAGTTTAGGCGTCTTCCACCTTGGCTCAAGAGGGCTCGTTCTGTCAAAGTTCCTTATGAGAACATAGTCCCCAGGAGCGAGGGAATGTTCCTTGACCTGGGTGTTGTCAGGGAAGGCGGCAGCAACCTGCGAACGACAAGAGAGTAGTGCAGACATCAAGGAAGCCAGGTAATCTGTCAGCATGTTACTATCAACATCAGTGATCTTTTTAGGCATTGGAGTGCCCCACATATTCGGTGGTCTACCAAAGACCACTTCATAGGGAGATAAGCCTGTTCTAGAATGGGCTACCATTCGCATGTAAAAGAGGGCAACCGGCAGGGCTACCATCCAATCCACACCTTTGTCTGCGCAAATCTTTGCTATTTTTATCTTTAAGGTCTGATTATGTCTTTCTACAAGGCCTGCTGCCTCAGGATGTCGTACACAATGGAACTTCCAGGTATACCCTAACAGAAGGGACACTTGTTTCATGAGTTCAGAGGAGAAAGGCTGACCGTTGTCGGAATATACGACACGCGGTAATCCATAACGTGGGAAAAACTCTCGCACCAGTTGTCTGGCGGTAGTTACAGCAGTATAATCAGGGACTGGATAGGCCTCTGTCCATCTTGATAGGGAACATACTACTACTAGGACATATTTGTAACCTCTGCATCTGTCCATTTGGATATAATCCATTTGAAGGACTTCAAAAGGATGGTCAGGCGGATGGAAACCACCTTGTTCCATTGGAATGCCTTTACCTGGATTGAATTGGCAACAGATCATACACGTTCTGACCTTTTGTTTCGCTGCTGCACGCAGGTGCTTGTTGAACCATATATTCTGTAAGCTGTCTAGCATTGCTCTCTCTCCTAAGTGTGCAGGACTATGTGCGGTATTTATGATCACTTGTACCATTGAATCAGGAAGAAACCATGTTTCTTTGCCCTTAGTCATCCAACCCTGATCAGTCAGTACCCCTCCTTGTTCCGACCATTTCTTTAATTCATCTAGAGTAGCATGTGTCTGTATGTCTTGTACATCCTTGGAAGTATCCCTAACTGTCATGGCTTTGGACATTAATGGTACCTGTGATTTCGTCATGTCTATTGGGGTCTGAGCTGTCTGTTTAGCTGTTCGGTCTGCCAGATCATTGCCTTGAGAAATGGTATCTGTGGCTTTAGTATGTGCTTTGCATTTCAGGATAGCTATGGCTGTTGGTAAATGTATCGCTTCCAGAAGGGCATGAATAAGGGGGCCATGCTGTATCTTGGCCCCGTGAGAAGTCCAGAAACCTCTTTCCCTCCATAGGACGCCGAAGTCATGAACTACCCCATATGCGTATTGTGAGTCTGTGTAAATGTTTACTCTCAGGTGCTTAGCTCTTATGCACTCTTGGGTCAGAGCAATGAGCTCTGCTGCTTGTGCTGACAGTATGTCTATTCTTTTAGTCTCTATGATTTCAGTAGCAGTGGTCACTGTATATGCTGCCACTAATTCTCCCGCCCCCGTCCTCATACATGAACCGTCAACATAGAGTGTTAGGTCAGGGTCTGGGAGTGCAACATCTGTCAAGTCTTGTCTTGGTTTAGTCACGGTATGTATTACTTCAACACAGTCATGTGGGGAAACGTTTTCTGTACTGGAGGGCAAAAGAGTAGCAGGATTCAGTATGTTGCATCGTCTGATCTCTGTGTGGTTGAAATAACGTCAGCTCATAACCTGTCAGTCTCGCTACAGTCAGGTGTTGTGTTTGTGTTCGGTTCAAGAGAACCTCTACTGCGTGTGGTACTTGTACTGTCAGGGGGTGGCCCAGCACTATCGAGTCACTTTGTCTTATGGCTAAGGCTGTTGCTGCAACAGATTTTAGGCACGCAGGCAAAGCCTGTGCTACTGGGTCCAATGTACTAGAGAAATAAGCACAGGGCTTGTGTTTTCCTGCATGATCTTGTGTGAGGACAGATAGTGCTGTTCCGTCCCGCTCTGTCACAAAAAGCATAAAAGATTTGTTGTAATCGGGGATCGCTAAAACTGGTGCTTGACATAAAGCTCTTTTTAATTCTTCAAATGCCACAGTGTGTTCTTGTGTCCAAGGGAGGACTTTAGTCGAAGCTACCTCCTGTGTCGTCAACTGTATTAGGGGCTTGGCTATGTGAGCATACTGTGGAATCCACTGCCTGCAATATGAAGTGAGGCCAATGAATGCACGTACCTCCTTTTGTGTCTTGGGCTGTGAAAGGCCAGAAATCAATTGAATACGTTCTGGTGTCAGTCGCCTACCCTCCTTGGATAGCAAGTGCCCAAGGTACGCCACTTGCTGTTCACAGAATTGTAACTTCGAAGGAGACACCTTGTGCCCCTTGTCAGCCAGGAAATGTAAAACAGTGAGTGATGCACTTTCACAGTCAGTTTCCGATCGTGCGGTAATGAGAATGTCATCTACATACTGTATCAGTGCTGTAGTGGTAGGCATATGAATACTGTCTAGTTGTCTTTTGAGCGCCTGACTGTAGATGCTAGGACTTTCCGTGAAGCCCTGTGGTGCTCTTGTGAATCTGAAGCTGCGGCCTTTTAAACTGAAACCGAAAAGATATTGGCTGTCCGGATGTATTGGGATACTGAAAAAGGCGTTCTTCAGATCGATAACTGTAAAGAACGTAGCCTTCGCATCAATGGCAGTCAACAATGAAGAAATGTCCGGGACCACAGGGTACTGCGGCACCACACATTTCTTTAATTCTCGCAGGTCCACAACTAGTCTATAGACAGGTGATGCATTGGGATCAGTTCTTTTAAGAATAGGAAGAACAGGTGAATTGCATATGTTTGACTCTGTCTCTATCACCACCCCTTGTGCAATGAGTTCATCGATAATTTTCAGCAACCCTACTTCAGCTTCAGGCGGAATTTTATATTGTCGAATCCGTGGCAGCACCACTCCTTCCTTGAGGGTGACCTGGTATGGTGTAATGTTCATGAAACCTACGTCAGTCGGGCCTTGTGCCCATAGGTGCTGTGGTACATTTTGAAGCCTGATGTCAACATCTTTCATAACAAAATGTCCCTTGAAATCACGTAAATACAGTCGCACTCCTTCTGGCGAGCAACAGATAACTGCTCCCAGTTCCTTTAATGTTTTTATGCCAAGTAAGTTTTCTGGACATGATTTAGTAAGCAGTAAGTCTGTTGTATGTATTAGTGGACCAACTCCTAAAGAGACTGGTTCTGAAACCTCATTGATAATAGGCTTTCCTGAAAAGCCCAGGGATATACTCTTTGAGCCCGAGAGGGGTGCCCCTGGAACCTCAGAATGACTGATGGTAGTTCTACTTGCCCCGGTGTCAATCAAAAACTTTTTATTCTTTCCTAGTAAACGTGCATGCACATAGGGACCCGTTTGGTCCACAGGAACTGGAATAAGGGGCAAGTCGAATTCCCTCTCTGGGCTTCTTCACGAATATGCTTGGTATTCTGGATAGTTAGTCTGAGCGTGCTCATACATTTGTGCTGTGGCGTGGGCTGGTGCAGGTGCATGGACAGGCGGCGGCGGTGGTGGAAATGTATCTGATGTCTGATGTGTGTTATTTTCTTTGGGAGGATTAGATCGTGGCTTTGTTTGACCTATTGCTATATTGTGTTTCAGGACCGCACATTCATTTACGAAGTGGCCTGGCTTCTTGCAATAATTACAGGTCTCAGTATTTTGTTTCGTGCTATTCTTGTTCGTGTTTGTGTTTGCCGGGGTCGATTGGGCCACCAGCATCTTCATCTTTGTGTCTCTCATGCGTCTCTTATCCTGTTCGTGTTCCTCTCTAATTCTGTTCTGGTGGTATTGTAACATCTAACATTTGTGAAGGGCTGTTTGCTTGCCAAGTACTCTCAACCTTTAGTACCCTATACTTTACTTCTGGTAGGGAATTTTCTACTAGTTTGCTCACGAAAAGATGGGGATATGAATCACTACCGGGCTTAAGACCACTATTGATAGTGAAACATTTCTCGAACCTAGAGTAAAAATCGCTAGTGTCTTCGTCTGGTTTCTGTTTACAGGCCGAAATAGCATCCCAGTCTTCCTTCTTGGTGATTAGTAATCTGGGCAAAACTTGTACAAGGAGTTCAGGTAGGTCTTTAGCTCGAGGACCCAGACCAACCCCCGGGCCTCTTCCCACCTCCTCTCTTTCCAGCAGATCCCAACTGAGCCTTTTGTCTCCCACCTCCCAGTCCTGTCCTTTCAGTTTCTCGTAAATACCAGCAGGCAATAGTACCTTTAATAACTTTAGAATGTCAGCATATGTATATTCTCCTAAGCGAAGAATGTCCTTTAGTTCTCGGTGAAAACCCCCCCGGGTCTTTATCATGGGATGGTAACATTTTCTTCATTTCCAGTATCTCTAATTTCGACAAGGGGGTGTAGACATACACCCGTTGCAGGTCATTGTTTGCATCCTTTACAGGATGAACCTCTCGTAGGGGGTTCAGCTTGTCGTACGACTGTTCCTTAACCTGGGGTGGAGCGGGAAGCAGGGATCTAGTCACGTATACTATATACTTGTGTCGCTGATCCAGAATGACATTAATCAGTTCAGTACCCATGTTCATCCACCTGTCTAGTATTATGTCGTCCAGCAACTTATACAATAGACCAGGACCAGAATATTGACTCTCGTATAACGTGATCAAATGCTGGACCATGTAAACACCAGCTATGCGCTGTTCGTTTGGTGGGAGGCTCAAGAACGTTTGGGCTACGATATCATTATTATATATATCATATTGGGATATCCACAGGGTGGCTGATCGTGCTAATTCATTTTCGGTCGGGGTGAGGGGCTGATCGTTACCCAGCCATTTATTCACCGCTTTTTCGGTGATCTGGAACAAACTTTCAAGGGAATATCTTTCCTTTATGGCAGTTCCCTGTTTACAGTGATTGAGGCCCTTGGGCCTTTCGAATCGCCGGGCACGGCCCACATAATGTATTCTGTCTTTGTCCCCTGCTTCGTCATCAGATGATAACTCAGCTGTTTCGTTCGGGCTTCCTTCGTGTGATGCTATTATTGCCTTCCGGATTTTGGTCAACATGTTGTCTGTTTGGCCTGATTTATCATGCTGACCGGCATCTATGCGATCACTCCAACCAATATAACAACGGTCTACGTCTCCATCACCTTCGTCTTTTTCCCTGATCAGACAATTAATTAGGAAGCGAAGGATATAGTTCTTAATAATTACCTTTCTATTTTGTACGGCTTCTGCTATACACTCAGGACCTTCCCCTGTTCTTATGAATGTGTACATTTTTTTTAGATGTTTATCCATATCTGGTAATTTTTCCAAATCTGCGACTGCTCGTCTAAGCCGTAATGAAAACACGAGCATTCTGCCCTTTCCTGGATCTGGGTCATATATACATTCAGAGATTGCTACTTTTACTGTCGGCCCCCCTCCTGATGTTGCCCCGGATCCTCCCTCCCCGCCGTCCTCGAGCTCCTGGAGCTGTTCTTGCGTTGGGGGTGCAGGGAATATTCCGTCCACGTATGATGGTGGGGGTTCCTCTAGGTAGTTGTTAATGAACGTGTCGGATGCTGTTTGTTTTATTTTTCGGGGTACTGGCGGTGGCACTCAAACTAGTTTTTCTACTGGGGCCACTTTTGCTAGTTCCTCTGAAAGGACGGGATAAATACCAGCAACGGCAGTATTTCTTTCTCTTTCAGCCTGCTCTCTTTTTACCCGCTCCCTTTCTTCCTGTAATTTTTCTTCTTTGGCTTTTTCAGACTCCTGTCTACTTCTCTCTGCTTTGTGGAACTCTTTCTCTGTTCTTCTATGTGATTCCTTGCGCCATAACTCAATGGCATCCTTCTGAGCAGGTCTAGATTTTCTCTTCCATATCTCTTCCTCTACCTTCATGATGCATTCCGCATCCCACGTTCCCGTAATGGGCCATTTATACTTCGTCTCTAAATCTTTCGTGTAATACACCCAAAGTTCTAAAAACAACACGGCATCTAAACCATGCTTACAGTACATGAAATGTCCAGGTGTGTCTCTAGGCGGAATGTTAACTGGTTCCTCCAGTACACCTTTCCTGGTACCTATCTTACGCAGTTTCGAAAATAACGGCATGGTGGAATGTAACCGAAAACAAAAATCACAATGACCCAAAAAACAAAAATCACAATGAAACAAACTTACATAAAAACCTGACACATTCAAACCTAACTGAACCTAACTTAAGACGATAACATTCATACAGTTATATCGGTGCACCTGAAAACTTGGCCTCTAAATCTTGAAACATTAATTCTTGAATGCATGCTCTTGAACATACCGGTCTCACAAGTGAGACACGTCTTTACCGTGTTCATTAAATGAACCCGTCATGATTGCAACCTCCATGAGAAACTCACCGGGAAGCAGAACTTGAACTTGAAGGCCTCGGACACTTGACGCTGCGCAAGGAATGGCGTATCTTAGGTGGATCTCTAGAAACCTCGGACAAAGCTCTCTCGCAGGTAGGCTCTGGGTCGGGACGATCCGCAATCCTCACCGCCTCGTATGGATGCCTGGTCGCAGTCCGTCTCCTTCGTCGGCCTGAGGGAGTTGGCGGGAAAACCCGCGTCGTGTACACTCGAAGTCCGTCACGGCTGTGGAAGGGGGCAAAACTGGACCTTCATCTCCGGCGCATGGGGAAGGAGATTTGTCCCTGTTCGGGCGCCATTATGTCGTAAATAAATTATTACGAGTTCAGAATTTCTAAATATCAATATGATTATGCATGAAGCAAGAGGCTGAGTCCGTGGTATCAGGTTCAAAAGGGCTTTATTCAAATAACTCGCGTTATAGGGAGAATAGTTCCATCACCACAAGGGATCAGGACCAGGATTCTCAAAAAGGTATTCTCAAACTTTATTCACAGAGTACAGTATATATATGTTTGTAATAATATACGTAAGCAAGAGCGCTTCAGGCGGAGCAAGAGAGAATAAGATAAGAGCATGTGGGTGTGTAAGTAGGCGTGAAGGTGGGCGTCCACTCGATGATAAAAGGTAAGTGTCATAGGTGGGTGGATGCCTAGAGGGGGTTGCGTGATCAGCTGGAACTTTACTGGAACTTTGCCTTACTTGTGCTCAACTCGACCATGACGTGTAACTGACGTGTGAAAGGGTTGCTATGCAACCGGGGAGTCTGGAGTCTGAAAATGAGGCCTTCAGTGTCAGGGCGACCAGCACATCTCTTATTATCTGATATCTAAAGTCTGGAGCAGGGACTGATTCGTGACATAGGTTGCCCATCACCAAGGGCCAATGTGGCATTTATTTTTTCGTTTACTGCTGAAGTCTTGCACGGGGGCTTTGGGCTTTTCACTGACGTGAGCTTTGTAATCACACAAAAAGAGACAGAAAGGCTAGGCTTTCTCCTTTGCAGATGGGTCATGTTTATCCCTCCTTCTCCAGGCAGGAATGTGGTTTCGGTAGGAGTGAGCAGATAACCGTGCTCAATACTGTCTCGGACAGGGCCCCTTTGGCTGAGGCCCAAGTGTGCAAGGCCAAGGATACGCAGCTACAGCTACGGCTTTCAGAGCGTTCGGAGGCCAGAAGCCTCTTTTCTGCTCTGGCTGGGCCACAATAATGGAAATGCGGGAAAACACGATGCAAAACGTGTAGGCCTCAGAGCAGATTTGTCGTTTCTCTCATGGGAGACTGGATTATGGCAGGCCACGTTATAGCATAAGCATCATGATAGACCGGCCATGGAGGGGAAATACATAGGTGACATGTATGTGCACATGAGTGTGGGGGAACACACGGGGACACATAGGCCTCATGATATTTTATTTTCCTCAATGCCATAGAAAATGAAAGGAGTAATCCTACTAAAATGACAGTGGATCTAAGCCACCTTCCTTTCCCTAGCAAACTAATAGTATTATTATTAGACTAGTGAAAGGTCTCTAGGCTTGAATGGGGAACCCCATACCGTAAAGATCAGCTCAGTGAGATCACATCACAGGATCAGCTAGGCTCTGCTCCTGGGAAAGCTCTTCTTCCGAATGTAATAAAAACATGTAACACTGCAATATTAAAAGCACCCGACTTTCAGGTGTTTGCAGCTGCGTGCGTGTTATGGCTAAATAGTGGGACGATCAACATGAACCCAACAACATGCACCATCTAGCGACCCAGACTGTTTCTTTACACTGTGTACAGACCAAGGTCGCTGCTCACTGTTTGGGATGGTAACAGACAGTTCTCATGTGAAGCAAAGTCGAGTAAACATTTCTCAATTTAATAACCTGTGACTACAGTGTCGTGTGCAAAAGGAGCAAAAGCGGCAAGATGGCTTTCTAACATCTAACGCGGTTGTGCTAACTTAGCATTGTACATATATAGATAACGATCTTCACTACACTACCTTAGGGCTGTAAGGCCTGCTGTAGAGGTAACTTACATATATCTGGGGGCATGGCACACAAGGTGAGTGCCATGTCGTGTTTTCACATTTGTCTGCACCATTTCACTCAGCCTGTAATGGCAGACTGCATGAGTTTGGAGATGGTCCTTTAGGTTAGCACAATACATGCTGCAGCAGGGACCCTCTTTAGTACCCAGGTCCTAGGTACCAGGGGTATCATTTACTAGGGAGAGGTGCTAGATATATTCCTAATTGTGGAGCATTTGAGCAGATACCTTGTTATAGGGAAAAAGCACTGGCACTGGGGACCTGGGTACCAGGAACCATGTGCACTTCAGTCAAAATGGCATCAAATACCAGCCAAAAAGTGGGAAAGACCATGTCAAAAAAGGGCCCTTTCCTACACATTCCCTGACCGAAATGATGCTGTTTCAGATGGAACTAGCATTGGGCACGCTGTATGCGTCCTTAGTCCCTGTTTTCTGTCCTGCTGCTGAGGATTTGATGCTGATGTCGGTTGCAGGTGTGGTGTTGAGACGTGGACACCTACTGACCGAGCCTCATCCTACATATCCACAAGAGCCTCCCAAGCACAACCTCCTCCAAACCATTTACAATTTCGAAATGTGCCATAAACCCATCTGGTGGCTTTAATGGGGCTCAACAGCAGCTGGCTGCCACAGCATTATCCTCACTCAAGATTAAATGGGATGCGGATAGTGGCAGGTCATTTAATGAATAAGGAGGAGGGTGCTACAACATTCGCATAAAGTGTCGCACAGCGTTTGCTTTCAGCGGATTCAATTTTACATGCTACGTAAAGCATACTTTACCCCGGCAAAGATTAGCAAGATTTTTCCTTGAGCCTTGGCTTATTGCTGCAGATGCTCTTCCCAAGAGGCTGGCTTTTTTTTCATATGCTGTGGCCTTGCCCTGTACTCATTCACTTCTGGGGATGTGTCACAGGTACTCTCTCTCTCTCTCTGATGGCTAACCTGTAGTCTCCGGAGGTTTATCTGCTGGGAATGTTTAGAAGACCTAAATCAGACAAAGCATTGACGCTCTTCATTGATTTTTCTCTCCTCCTTGCTCCGCACAATATAATCGTGGCATGGAAAGTGCCATGCCTTCTTCCCTTGCCAAGGTGTGCCCGTGCAAGAATTGCGGGGGTTGAGCAACTATTCCATAGGGTACTGCTGGAAGAACTTGTGCTACAATTACAGACATACATCCAAAATGAAAACAGACCTCCTTAAACTCACTCCCCTGCAGTGCCTAGATGGGCTCCTTGTAGACTTTAAGCTTACACTATAGAGCACCTTAGCGACCCTACTTAGTGCTCCATTGTAGGAAAGTGGGTTTCTGTTGCAGTAAACCCCCCCCCCTCCCCCCCCCGCACCACGTTTTGCCAGACCACTGATGCACTTTGACTTGATGTGCCCTGGGTCCCTGCCAATCAGGTTCCCAGGGCCTGTGTTCTTTCCCCAAACCTAACCCAGTTGGCATCTCTGGCCACAGGTCAGCCCCTGGTAAATGGTACCACAGGTACCGAGGGCACTGTGACCAGGGAAGACCTCTAAGGGCTGCAGCACTTATTGTGCCACCCTTAGAGGCCCTTTACCTTTACGCACACACGCTGCCTATGCAGGCTGCGTGTTTGAGTGAAGTAATATTCCAATTAAAAAAGTATATCGCTGTGATCATAAGCGATATACTTTTTTAATTGGAATGTTAAGAATGTTCAATGGGTAGATATATAATATTTTGTGATCTGAATTGGTGTTTTGTGAAGTGTACCATACGCCATTGTTATTGTTCATTACCACAGAATTTATATTTTTAATTCTGTCTTGTATTTTTTGATTGAATTTTTGATTATATATTATTTGCTTAACAGCCCTGATGATGTCCCAGATGGGGACGAAACGCGTCGGCTGTTTACTGTAATAACTTAATGGTGAAGTTGATTAAAATGATGAAATAATCGAATAAAAGAAAGAGAATCAGATTTTATTCTACTGGAAGAGTTTTCTTTTGGACAATACACAGGATTATGCAATATATTTTATTGTCAAATCATAGTATTATTCATATGCTCCTTCTTGTATTAACATGTGGCTACCATAAGGTGATGCTTGTTAATAAAGGATACATCAATCAATCAATCAATCAATCATAGGCATTTGTATAGCGCACTGCTCACCCGGAGGGTCTCAAGGCGTGGGGGGGGGGGGGGGGGGGGGGGGGGAACGCTACTGCTCGAACAGCCAGGTCTTCAGTTGCTTCCTGAAGGCGAGATGGTCTTGCGTTGTCCGGAGGTGGATGGGGAGGGAGTTCCATGTCTTGGCTGCCAGGTAGGAGAAGGATCTTCCTCCGGTGGTGGCTCTGCGGGGGACGGTGGCGAGAGCGAGGCTGGCGGAGCGGAGCTGGCGGGTGGGCTTGTGGAAGGTCAGGCGGCTGTTGAGGAACTTGGGGCCCAGGTCGTGGAGGGCCTTGTGTGCGTGGGTGAGGAGTCGGAACGTGATTCTTTTGTTGACGGGGAGCCAGTGCAGGTCTCTCAGGTGTCCGGAGATGTGGCTGTGTCGGGGGATGTCCAGGATGAGTCGTGCTGAGGCGTTCTGGATCCGTTGGAGTTTCTTCTGGAGTTTGGCGGCGGTGCCGGCGTAGAGGGCGTTCCCGTAGTCCAGCCGACTGGTGACGAGGGCCTGGGTGACCGTCTTCCTGGTCTTCCGGTGGATCCCCACCGAGATCTTTCGAAGCATGCGCAGGGTGTTGAAGCAATAGGTACTTTACAGATATTAAAGATCTGGTCTCCCTAGCTTATCAAGACAGTTTTTAATATAAGCTAGCCACGGTATATTGTTTACTCTATCTAGCTGCAAACAATCTTTTAAGATGAGATGGTTGAGGGGAATTTCTTGGTTCAGCCATGTCTTTAACCACGCCAAGACGGGGGCCACTTTAATCATGTCTGATATATATCCTATACCAAGTTCAGAGTGGACAATATATGTTGAGGTCGACTGTGGTACAGAGAGAATAGATCTTAGAAACTTGTTCTCAGTAATCTGGATATTTTCCATGGAACAATTACCCCAAATAGCACTACCATATGTAGCAACAGCAAGGCATTTAGCTTTATAGATTTTAAGCAGAGTTACTATTGGCCTAGCTCCCAGTTTTTTTATAAAAACTCAGGAGGGCAGAAGAGGACCTAGCAAGAGAAATGTTTCTAATTTTTATCTGGGGACCCCAGGTTCCTCTCTCATCAAAAGTTATCCCCAGATAGGGAAAGGTAGTCACTCTGCAAAGCTCTTGTTTCCCACAAGTAAATGTTTTTATGGACTTGTTGTTTTTGCCCTTGCCCATTATCATAATTTAAGACTTTTTTAACATTTATCTTTAGGTCCAAAGAACCCATAAAGTTCTCAAAGGCGTCCAATAAACGTTGGAGACCGACGCCAGTCCGTAAAAGTAAGACCGCATCATCTGCGTATAGGAGAACTGGAATACCAAGTTCTCCTATACGAGGAACATCAAGGGTTACTGCATTTAAGGAAGGCTCTAGGGCATTTATATAGACAGTAAATAGGAGAGGTGCCAAAATGCAACCCTGCCTAACGCCCCTTTCTGACTTAAAGTGACTTGTGCAACGCCCCTCCGGGGTGACTCTAACCGCAGCTATAAGATCAGTATGGAGGTCTGCTAGAAGATTAACAAGGGCCCTGTCCAGTCCTATATCCAGCAGGATCTTCCAAAGTTTAGAACGATTTACAAGGTCAAAAGCTGACGAGAGGTCCATGAACCCCAGGTACATGGACCCCTCCTTGGCCCTCGTGTATTTTTCAATCAATAAGTGCAAATTAAGACCTTGGTCTATTGTGCTCCTTTTAGGTCTAAAACCATACTGAACGTTTGAAAGGACCCCTTTCTCAGTTAACCAATCATTCAGTTTTGTTAAAATAACCCGGCCCAGAATTTTCACCGATGAATCAATCAACAAAATAGGTCTGTAACAGGATGGGTCTTGCCTGTTACCCTTTTTAAAGACCGGTATGATGATGGATTTTTTCCAGGAGTCCGGGATTTTGTCTGTTGTAAGAACATTAAAAACATTACAAAGAAGTTTTGACCAGAACTTTGGAGCACATTTAAAAACATCCCCTGGAACCCCATCAGGGCCCGGAGCTTTATTTTTCAGGGTCCACTTCAGCTGCCACAAAGGTGACAGCGGCCTTAGCAATACAACATTCCGCTGCCTCAGTTTCTGTAATGGCAGCAGAGGTAACAGCACTTATAGTTTCTGAATATATCTGTCTAAAATGTCTGATCCAACCCTCATCAGGAATATTTGCCTCTAGAGGGGAGTTAGAATCATCAGAAAAAAGTGGCTGATTTATAATATTCCAGAATTGGCCACTATTTTTTAAAATTTCTGGATCAAGAAGTTGGGCTACAGCATTTTCTTTCAGATCCCTCTTTCTTTCTAAAATAGATTTTTTATACACAGTCCTTGCACTTACTATATCTGCTCGGATTTTAGGAGTGGCCTTCAGGGCTTTTAGTAGGACTTCATGTGCTTTTGAACATTTCCTATCAAACCATCTTTTGCCCACTAATAACTTCTGCCTAGATTTCTTCTGAAGGCCACAGTTAATTTCTGTACAGATATTTTCAAAAGCCATTATGACCTCTTTGCTTTGTATTCTATTAGATAAACATATTGCAACTTCGTCCTCCACCTTGGACAGAACCTCCTGAAGAAAAGTTTCAGGGACTATTTTTGACCATTTCAGCCTTCGGTTCTGATCTTTAACCATTAGGTTTACTCCACCTCTACCTTTCACTGATTTTAAAGAAATTAAATCAGCAAGCTTCAATTCTAATAAAACAGGATTATGGTCACTAAAAACTGATACCTCCGTATAATAATTTAACACGTTATTTAACAAAAAAGAAGTCATAAAAATATAATCAATAATAGTACCCATGTCTTTTCCCTTAAACGTAGGGGCTCTATTTTTTTCCATCCTCGCAGCCAGATTCATATAAATTCCATCTTGCGAGAAAGATTTCAAGAAGCTCACCACCCCTAGTATGTTCCAAATGAACTGGAAGAGAGAGGGGGGGACCTTCATCTTCCTGTCTAATGCATGGTAGGGTGCATGGGTGTATGTTAAAATCCCCTAAAAATATTAATTCAAAAATATTTACATTTGCACTATAGACTGAAAGAAACTTGTCCAGTACTTCCAAATTTTGACTGGTACAATCATTCGGGTGTGAATTATAAAAATTAACAAAAAGGATCTTGGCCTTATCTTGGGAAGAAAGTTCAACAATCAAGCAATTATCAGATCCAGACGAACACTGAGTTAATTTGCCTTTTATATCTAGTTTAAATAAACTTAGCAAGCCCCCCTTTGATCGACCTGCCACACTGCTAATAGCTGGGGTGCAAAAATGGCTATAGCCATCCAGGGAAAAGCTGTTAGCCTGATCCCAAGTTTCTTGTAGGGCAATGATGTCGAAAGCTTTTAATGTTGATAGCCATTCGGCATTCCCAATTTTATTCTTTATACCGGCGACATTCCAAGTGGCAATTTTGAGGGACGTGGCTGATGGCTGAATAAGATTCCTCGAGGCATCGGGTAGTCAATCGTTTTCTTCCAATGAGGATAAAACAGTATAACGATTGTAAAGGGGAAGAATATTGACCATCTGCCTATTGGCTGACTGATAACCAAAAGAATCACCGCTATTATGGTGCATAGGTGCATTCATAGGTATATTAGAGAAGCATCCAGCTGTTCCCTTTGCATAACCATTTCCGGGAAGCCTATGCTGCTGAGGTGGTTAGTGTTGAGTGATAGCCAGATGATTATAAAAATAACCTAGGGGTCTAGCAGATACAGAATTTTCCTGGGTTGGTAAAGATGCAGCTCTTAGGAGGACGGTAGCAACATGTTGTGGGTATTTAAAATTTACAATGATGCAATCCCCTCTTATATTTTTTTATTCCTTTACCAATCCAACTGACTCTACGGGTAGATATGTCATTTGCAAATGCTAGGGGAAAACCACAATTTCTATTTAGCCAAGCAAGTGTTTTATTCTTTAAGGCATCATGTGTTTCTAGCCTAGGGTCAGTCAAAACAAGAGTCAACCTCAGGAACATTTATTAAAACCACAGTGTATGGGACACACTGCGGTGGGAGGTTGACAACATTTTTCCCCCTGTGTTTGCTACTCCTAACAGTGTCTCCCCCTGCTAGGTTATTCTCAATGCTCTTTTGTACTGTTTGAGGATGTAGTAAAGTAGGTACTAGAGCTAGTGCAGTACCCACTGGTGGTGGGTTAGATGGTAGAATAATCTGTGTATTTACAGCTGGAGGAGCCTGGGTGATCACCCCCGAACCACACGCCCTGGTGCTAGCTGATGCATCTACTACAGGTTTCAATTAACTATAACCTATGGAACCAGATGGACCGGGTTGAGGGTTCGCCATGGTAGGAGACCGAGTCAAATGGAGATCAAGGAGGCCCTTCAATCTAGTGACCTCTTGGACGACTGATTCTAATTTTGCCACCAATGGGCTAATAAGAGCCTCTAATTTAGATTCAAGGATGGCTGCCAGGAGTTCAATATGTGCTGGAGGCAGAGTACTACCCTCAGCATTATTTGTAGACTCTGGAGTATCTCCCCTACCAAGTGATATTGGACCTGAATTTTTGGACTTTCGTCCCGCCACCCTCTTAGCCGGAGCCTTCCTACATGCACGCACTGTTCTACGTGCAGGGGATTTAGATGATGTGGGCCTTAGAGGGGATGTCAGGGTCTGGCTAGAAATAGGGTCAGCTAAAAATTCCGGGTCTACTATAGACACTAAAGTGGATACATCATTCATTAAATCTACATTGCTGGAATTAGCGCAGCCTATATCCGAAGTAGTAGATGTGCTCAACCTTGTAGGTGATACATCTCTGGACTCAACCTGCTCAATGATAGTCTCCTATCTTTATTAATCTTACTGACTACTTTAACAAGATAGTTATCCAATGTCCTTGTGTCATTAGTAGCCACTGATTTAGAGGACCTGAGCTTAGACATGTTCTAGCCAGCAGGTGTTAACTACAATATATTAGACAACAATGTATATGAAACAGTAATGTCAATAGGACCAACAAGCAAAATGCGATCCAGAATCAATAATGGCAATAGTGTCCAGGCTTACTAGCAAGCCAAGATCCGAATAATACGAACCAAGATCCGTGGCCCAGCCCGGCCTCCTTTGGCTCCTGACGGCCACAGACGGCCCGCCCTTTGCCCGGGCTTCGCCCGGCGCGTCCCGCGAAGCGGGCCTCTGCGAGATTTGTAGGCGCCTCCTGGCGCTGGCACAGCGTCAGCTCAGCGCGCCGCCGCGAGATCGAGTCCCGGGGCGGCGAGGCGGAAGATTGGACCCGCTGCTGCTCACTGGCAATGGCGCCCTTGGACTCGTGGTGGTGGCGGCGTGGACCAAGAAGACCCAGCTAGGTAAGTTTGCTGCTTCCCCCCCCGCTCCGCCGGCCTCTTCGAGATTTGTAGGCGCCTCCTGGCGCTGGAACAGCGTCAGCTTAGCGCGCCGCCGCTGGGGCTGCCGGGAGATCGAGTCCCGGGGCGGCGAGGCGGAAGATTGGACCCGCTGCTGCTCACTGGCAATGGCGCCCTTGGACTCCTGGCGGTGGCGGCGTGGACCAAGAAGACCCAGCTAGGTAAGTTTGCTGCAGTATTGCCAAGAGAAGGAGTCACACAGCCTAGTGACTCAAAGAAAACTTCTTGGAACAAAAACAACTTGTAATCATCTGAGCCCATCACTAGATGGTGGGCGTATGCAAAGCATGTGAATCTACAGCACTACATGCCAAGAACAGATGATTACAGGGTAAGTAACATCTTTATGTAAACAAAATTAGTTCATAGTTGCTGAGAAGTGTCTCAAGGTGTCGTATGCCTCCTTACAGTAGTGAATATTTAAAAAATCTTTTTTCCTTTGTAGAATGTTGCTTTTCTAAATTGTCCTTGTCAATCTGAGGAAAACTGTGTTTCCCCTTCCCCAAGGAGGTCATGTTTACATTGACGCAGAACAAACCCAACATCATCAGCCTTTCACCAAAAGAATGTTTACTTATTAGTGATAATATAGAATTTCCTGTATTGCTCTCGCCTAACAGGTGACAGTGCTCAAAAGTTGAAATAACAAATCGTTTTTATCGTAGCATATTGAATGTCTGTTCAACTTTCCATGTTTCAGGTGTTTGATCATATGGCAATAAATGATTGAATGTAATGTTTTTTTAATCTGAAAGGTTTTTGAATTGGTATTTGTGCGAAGCAGCTTGTTTTAACTATTTTCCAACTAATGTAGAAATTAACCATAATGTTCATATTTATTTTTGCAGTTGGACAATAAAGAAAGAAAAAGCAATACCGATACTTTGTATGAGGTTGTATGTTTAGAAAGTGAATCGGAGCGAGAAAGAAGAAAAACTACAGCAAGCCCATCAATTCGGATCCCACATTCTGGATCACAGGGATCGATTATTCCGTCGCCACCAGACGACGACGAAGAAGAAGGTCAGCAATGTACATTTATCATGCTCTTAGGTCTGTCTAAGTAGGTGGTTGTGTGTATGGGAAAGGAGTCATCTGCCTATTTATTCTCTGGCCATTAACTTAAGAGTGCTTCTTATGGAGTAACTAAGTCTGTCTGAAATTCCCAGCCTGAACAAACAAGCTACCACAGTCTACACCATTTGCTCAAAAAACTTTATGGTTTACCAAGAGAACGCACTATTTAAACTGAATGGCAAGTAAGGTTCGGTCATCAGGTGGATGCTAGGCAGGCCACTATCTGATAGCTTCCTAGTTGACCCCTTTTTTGGCTTGTTTACATCAAGATTTCTGTTTCCATCAGCCCACTCACTGAGCAAAAATGCAAATTGGAGCACCAGCTGTTGGCATTCTTTTCCAAAAATGGCAAGAGTTGTTTCTCTTCCCGGTAGTCCAGGCCTGCCTAACAAGCAGTACAAGACTATGTGAGGCAAGACGGATGAGATTCTCCTTCAGGGGCTATCTATTAATTTTGTTAGCCTCCATACTTGCTGAAGTGGCCGGATATTGCTCATTTTTAATTAAATGAGCATATTTAAATTAAAAAAGGTAACTATAAATCTATTTTACACACCTGTTTTATAGAAACCATTAAAGATAGTGGGACAATGAAGGTAAATACGCTGGTTGTTTTTGAAACTGTAAACTGATGGTGCTTAATAATGTTTACCTCTTGTATGCCATCATGTCCAGCCTTTACAGAGATATAGGAACCTGCTTATTAAGGAGCAAAAGTATTATTCTTTCCAACGGGAGGAATAACGTTAATTATGACTTCCCCTAAAGGTGAACTAGAATTACAAGTACCTTTTCCTTCTCCTCTAGGGGATGTTCCTAGATAGATAGCTATAAGAACAGAAGTCTGAAAAGGCGGTGAAAAAAAAAAATAGACAGAATCATGTACCACCCAAAGAGGTTTCTCAGGTATGCCTGATTTTCTTTAGACATTTAGGTAGAGTAGCAGGCTTGTAGTTGGGAAAATGTTTTAATATTGTAGGAGTATTATTAGAGTGCGCTTTCAGTGTATGAGCTAAGGTTCTGTTAGCTTTTTGGTAATGTGGAGTAATAGAAGACATTACCCATCTGGAAGTGGATTACTTAGTATTGGCTAAGCCTTAAGTCTTAATGTCATGGACAACTATGCTGACATCCTGAAGTGTGAGTTTGATGGCTTCCTTCTCATTGCTGATAACTTTTTCCTCCTTCTTTTGATGAGTGATATAACTGGGAGCATAATGACAGTATCTTCCTTGTTTATCCTTTAAACCGCAAAAAGGAACACTGCTTGTGCTGGAATATACATCTATCCTTTTCTTTTTTTGTGCCTTCTTGGTGAACCTAGTGAGATGTGTGAGGTGGAGGCAGAAGTTCCCCTAGGCTTTCTGCCGTGGAGCCACAAAAGCAGTATCTGAATGAGGTCTGGAAAGTTGCCCTTCCTCCTCTCCTAAACAGATGTCTTTTCTGTTCATTTTCCCCTGGATGTTTTAAAGCGCATTTAACAGTATTTGACATTGTTACTTACTAGGTAGATGCTGGATGCAGAGGGTATGGATCCTTTTTTTTTTTTTTTTTTATTGAAAAACCTTTATTGCACAGAAAAATTCAATACAAACATGGGCCTACAACCACCAGGGCCGGCCGCTAATATATACATGTTCAACAACGTCAAGGAAGCAATGGGCCCCCTGGGGATCAGCCGAATTGACAAAGTACTGAGTGCACCTCAGAAGTTATCCGGATACATAAATTTTAGAAATACAAACAAAAAAGGAAAAATAAAATAACACCAAAGACAAGGCGGAAACCATCGAAAAAGAGGCGTCTAACCACGGCTGGGGGACCACACAGTACAAACTCCACCCTCGGGTGGTCAATGAGGATGATCAAGGGGGAGGTGGGGGCGACGGGAGAGCCACAACCATCTACAGGTGAAATGCAATAGTCCGGGAACCTCAGGATCCGGGGGACAAGGCAGCATCAGATGAGTCCACGAGGGGGGGTGTGCAGATGTTCCCACGGTACGCGTTCCACTGGCCCCAAATTCTACCCCATGCCCCCGGCTTACCCCAGGCCACATACACAGTCTTCTCTCTGCACATGCACCAGTCCATGTTCTCCTTCCATACTGACACGGTGGGAGGCCGCCGGGAACCCCAAAGCTGTGCGATGTCCCTCTTAGCAACCATGTTCCCAAGGGCCGCCCACCGAGTCTGAGCCGCATTATAATCGTTAGGCTCCCACACGTTCAGCACACATCGGCGAACCTCCGGCAACAGGGCGACCCCAGTGACACATTCCATGACAGCATGCACCCGGCGCCAATACTCCGCAACCTTACGGCACTCCCAGAGAACATGGCGAAAAGTGGCGCTGAGCCCACAGCCGCGCCTACAGAGTCCGTCTTCAGAGAAACCCATCAGAACTAAACGAGGGCCCGTCACGTAGACACGGTGGAGAATTTTAAGCTGGACAAGACGGAGACGCGCGGGTATGGCCACCTCCTTAGGGGAGGACAGCGCAGACTGCCAGTCCTCGTCGTCCAGTTCCACCCCATCCCCGATCCACGCCTCCCGCAGACGCACGAGGAGGTCCGCCCGAATGTTTATTAGTTTTTTATAGATAAGGGAAATAGTACTGTCGGGCAAGTGACCGTCGAGTATGCGGTCCTCGAGTGGCGAAGACACAGGGACTGCAGTCCCCGCCCCGATGGCCGAGAGCAAAGCGTGGCGAACCTGAACATACCGAAAGAACTCCCTCTCACTCAATTCGTACTCACTCTGCAGCGCAGCGAAGGATTTAACCGCACCCTTCACCCAAAGGTCACCTACTCTGCTGATGCCAATCGTGTCCCAACGCTCGAATCCCTTCGTCGTCCAGAGGCTTCCCAATTTTTCAGACGCAAACAAGGGGGTCGCGCCCGTCAAGCGATCATTCCAGCCCATGGCCACATTCGCAGCCTTCCACAAGCGTACTGCAATCTTAGTGGGACCGGTTAAGGTCCTCCCAGCCAATCGAGAGTAAAGCGCTCTGTTAAAGTTGCCGCCAGGCAACAAAAATCTATCCATTTTGAAAGCCGGAACCGGACCAGGTGAGTACGTTGCATGGTTAATAGCAGATAGCTGGGAAGCCCAATAGTACCTCCTGATATCCGGGAGCGTGATGCCCCCGTCGTACCAGGGGAGAGTCAGTTTTGCAAGAGCAATACGTGCACGACCGCCCCAAACAAGTCTCCTTTGTAAGCTCTCTACTTCCCGGAAGTAAGCCGCCGGAATAATATCAAAAGAGTTCTGAAGTGCGTAAAGAAATCGGGGAAGAGACATCATTTTAAAAAGTGCCGCACGACCGAGGGGAGACAAGGGAAGCTTACGCCAACGGGCCACGTCTGACCTCAATCTCCGAAGTGGAGAGAGGAGATTATGCTCGTAGCGGACAGCAGGATCCAATGAGACATACACCCCCAGGTACGTAAAGCCGGAGCTGGACGCCTTAATGGGAAAACGAGAAGGCAAGAGAGGAAAGTCACCGGATATAGCATAGACACAAGATTTGGACCAGTTAATGATTAAACCAGAGTTCTTGCCGAAGGAAGTGAGGATGTCAAAGAGCACATTGAGTGACTTACGTGGTGAGGTGAGGTACAAGAGAATGTCGTCCGCGTACAGCGAAACACGATCCTCGAAGCCAGGGGCCCACTGGATCCCTCTTATCGACGGTTCCCAACGGAGCCAAGCAGCGAGCGGTTCCAAAGCTAACGCGAAGAGCAGGGGAGACAACGGACACCCCTGCCTAGTGCCCCTCCCCAGAACGAAGGGCCGGGAAACCCTCCCGTTAACGACCACCTGTGCCAGCGGGGCAGCGTATAAGAGTTTAACCCAATTAATAAATCCCGCCCCGAAGCCAAACATTGCCAGGGCGGCCCAAAGATACGGCCATTCTATCGTATCAAAAGCCATCGTGGCGTCCAAGGAAACCAAGATGGCCGGCTCTGAAAGATATTCCGCCCTTGCAAGTACGCCATGTAGGCGCCGCAAGTTAAGGGCCGTATTCCGGTGCGGGATAAAACCGGATTGGTCCGGATGCACCAGATCGCAAATAACAGTAAGCAGGCGGTTCGCAAGAACCTTGGCAAGGATTTTCGGCTCTGCGTTCAGCAGAGAAATAGGCCTATACGAGGCACAACGGTCCCGAGGCTTACCGTCCTTGGGAATCACGACTATAGTGGCCAGGCGTTGGTCATCAGGGAGAGAGCCGAGTTCAAGCGACTCCGAGAACATACGACGGAGAAATGGCGCAAGTTTATCCGGTTGCAGTTTATAGAGTTCAATCGGGAGTCCGTTGGGGCCCATAGCCCTGCCTGAGCGAAGGGAACGAATTGCGGTTGCAATCTCGTCAACCGAAAGTGGGGCATCCATCTGTTCACGCTCCTCCACCGACAAGCAGGGCAAAGCAATATCCTTCAACAAGTGACGAGAGTCAGCCTCATCTCTAGTAGACACCGGGGAGTACACAGCACAGAAGTAGTCCGCAAAACACTCCACAATCTCACCAGGGTCAGTCACACTCCCTCCCTTCGACGTCTGAAGCACGGGGACCACTCGATTCACTCACCTTCTTATCAAGCCAAGCAATCAATTTACCCGCCTTATCCCCAACATCATACAGTCTACCCTGCTGTTCCCTATACATTGACCGAGCAGCATCCGTAACAAGGGACTTATATTCGAACTGCTTCAGGTTGAGGGCGTGGAGCCCGTCCTGAGTGACACCCGTCTCCAAGGCAGCCTCCAGCCCTGATATCTCAGCCTCCAACGCAACCACCTCCCCGTTCTTAGCTTTCTTGGCCTCCACGATCAGGGACAGGGCGTGTCCTCGGAGGACCGTTTTGAAGGCCTCCCACAGGGACACTGAGGACAAGACGGACCCCTCGTTCTCCAGAAAATACTGATCAAACGACTTAATGAGACCCTTGCGAATCTTGGGGTCACGCAAGTACCAGGGGTTAATGGGGGCGATCCGCCCGGCGGATCGCATCCCGGTATCGAAGAGGAGCCACAATGGGGAATGATCGGAAATGCCCCGGGCCAGGTGCTTAACCTCCCGGACCCGGGTGGTCTGGGCCGCGGGCATTAGAAAATAATCTAGTCTGGAGAGACTCCCGTGGGCCCCGGAGTGGAATGTGTACTGACTCTGTGTCGGATGTATCAACCTCCAGCAGTCCACCAGACCGAAAGTGTCCAAGAACCCGCCGAGCCACGCCACGCCTGGGCGGCAGAGAGGGCCCTGGGAGGGTAACGATCTAACTCGCCAGAAATCACGGAATTAAAATCCCCACCTACAATCAGGAGACTATCAGGAAGTTCAAGTATAATACGACCCACATCAGAGAAAGTGGAGGTCTGGAGGCCCGGGGGAACATAGACCGAAACCAATGAAAGAGTTTGCCCCTCCCACCGCCCAGTCAGAGACGCATAGCGCCCTCTATCATCAAGAGTAACTTTGTCAATCTCAAGCGGGAGGGAAGAGCGCAGCAAGATGCCCACCCCTCTGGAGCCAGTGGTGAAGCCAGAGTGTGCGACCAGTCGGTAGCCCCCCCTGTTCATAGCATGACATATATTTCCCACCAAGTGCGTCTCTTGAAGAAATACCACATCAGGGGCCAATCGACGCAAATATTGCAACACAACCCCACGTTTGATACGGTCCCCCAATCCGTTGACGTTCCAAGACATCAGTTTCAACCCGTCCCCCCCCCCCCCCCCCCCCCCCCCCCCCCATCCCAACACAAGAAGCTGGAGTCCCCGGGCACGCAGCCAGACACCTGAAACTGAAAGAAAACAATAACACCGCCTTGAAAAGAAAAACACAACCCATCCACCACTGTCACCCTCCCACCCCCACACCATTGCTACCCCCCCACCCTGCACCCCTGCGGACTATACACCCCCCCCAACTTGCAGTGTGCCTGTCGCCCTAACAATCCCATGCTACAAAAAGACCCTAGAGGAGGAAGGGGACCAGTCCCCGCCCGCACCCAGACGAAACATTAATAGACAAAATATACAATTGAAGTAGAACCTGGCTGAGCACAGAAGGAAATGTCAAAGTGGAGGACCAAGAATTATTCCTGCAGAGGCCCACCGCCCTCGGCCCCGCCAGTACGCCCAGTTCGGTCTCCCGGTTCCGGCAGGGAATCCAACCAGTCACTCACTGTGTCGGGGCGTTCAAAAAAGAGAGTCCGATCTTCATATTCCACACGAAGCCTGGCAGGGAAAAGCATAGAGTATTTGAGGTCCAGATCTCGAAGACGGCGCTTCACCCCCTGAAAGCTCATTCTCTGTTTCTGAACGAGTTGGGTGAAGTCCGGGAAGAGGTTGACGGAGGAATTCTCATATTTAACTGGGCCGTGCACCCTCGAGGCCTTCAAGATCGCATCCCGGTCTCTGTAGTGAAAAAGTTTTGCAATGATAGGCCTCGGGGGAGCGCCTGGTCGAGGCCTACCGCCCGGGACACGATGGGCACGCTCCACGGCGAAGAACTTGCTCAGGCCTGAAGGAGCAAGGTGATTGAGGATGAGATCCTCGACCATAAGGTCCACCGGACAATTGTTGGAAGTCTCCGGTACACCTATGACACGGATATTATTGCGTCGTGCCCGACCTTCGAAATCCTCCAGCCGCCGGGACATCGCGTCGTTTGCAGACTTTAGATCGCCAAGAGTTGCCTGGAGGTCTGATACATCCGTGGCAAGAGTGGATGTCCTCAAGTCCAGCGATTGAACCCTCTCGTTAGTCTTAGAGAGATCCGCCCGGATTAACGTAACATCAATGGCAACCGTGTCAATTTTACGGGCCAGAGCCTCGTACTGCTGGGCGATGGTCTCCCTTATGCCGTTGATGGTGCCCATAACGTCCTGCAGCGACAATTCCGTGGGGACGGACGGACCCCCACCGGAGTCCTCCATGACGGCACCCGCCGGCCCGGGGGTCCCTTTACCCTGGGTATAGCGATCCATGATGTTACTCTGGACTGGTCCTCCACGCAGGGATGTCTTGGTCTTCCGTTTCTCGGGATCCCCCTTACCCCCCATGTTGGGCGATGCTCACCGGTGGGGTCCGCCCGGACCGATAGCAAAGGGGCACCAGCAGATCAGACACAGACTGTCCGAGAGCCCGCTCGGGAGAGTTGAGAAAATGGCACAAATCAGTCCAGTACCAAGGCCGGAGGACGCCACAGCCGTGCAAAGTAGCTCCTCGATCAGGACATGCAGAAGTGCAAAAGCGAAACTGAAAGTGGGTGCGCGGTCATTGGCAAGGCTCCGATGCCGTTGTTGTTCAACTACTCCCCGGCCCCACGGTTCACCAAAGCACCGGGCACACCTTCCAGGTGGGCCTCCAAAATGCAAGACTCTGTATTTCAGGTCTCCCCAGTCCGATTTTCGTTCTGAGAAGAGTTATGGATTCAGCCAAGGTTCATCTTCCAGAATCCGTCCACAAATCCAGGATAATGTCAGGATAAGTTGCGAGGAGCGGCAAGAGTCCGTGGAGCCCTGTGCTCACGCGACCATCTTGGATGCGCGCGAAGCTCCTCCCCCGAGAGTATGGATCTTTATATGTTTTATCCCCCTCACATTGTGATAACATTTTTTAAGACAAAACAACCAAAAATGAACAAATGGGAGAATGATATCCCGAAAGTAGTGTTTTCAATCGAAAGACTAAAAATCTGTAAGATGTACAGCCAGTGGACATAGCCCAGTTTCAAGGATCCTCCCAGTTGAGTGTGGAAGTATGAACTGGAGACCAACTGCCTAGAGCTGTGCCCCCTAGGATTTCTGAGTCCGCCAGCAGCTTTGAAGTCACAGCACTCTTTATGCTTTCATAGCTCTAGAGATCTATGCATATGAGACTTTTTCCATTTATTTCTCAACTAAAAAAGAAAAAGGTGATAGTTTAGAAAAAGATTTGTGATCTACATTGCTTTAATACTTTTTAGTTAGCTTCCTCTTGATTAAGACATTCATGTGATTAAATAAAACAAATTTTAATGTGTGATTATTGGACTTCGTGCTTCATAGGGGGGCTTGAAAGTTGTTAGAAATAGTTTTCTGTTGTATAAAAGTGTTCCCTTAGGGTGCAGATATGTCGAATTCATGAATTCATCAAGGATAGTTAAGATTGAGAACCCTGACCGTGCAAAATCCATGTCCAGGACCTGTCCTGTGACTTGGAGAGGCCCACCAAGCATGCCCACATATGAACCAATGTATTACTGTCCTTGTCCTGGGTACATCATGTAAAGCGGTGGTGTCAGTGTACCGAGGTTTGTGAATTTGTAGTGTTACCAGGTCTTTTTCTCTGTGTTGGTGAGAGAGTGGTCTACTGACCCCACTCCAGTAGGTCCTCAAAATCTGATCGATCTCAGGGTCTTGGGAGCCACCCAAGTACTAGATTTAGGGACGTTACAGGGGAGTAACCGGTAGGGACCAATGAGTTCCTTACCATGGGTGTCTACACCCAGTATTATATATATAATTTCTTTATTCGGCTTTACACATTGGAAAACCATAAAAGCAACATTTGATAATACAATTTCATATTAAAAGAGAGTTCATCTTACAAGATAAAATTCAGACAGACACAGATTAATATGTTAAAAACAAGGAATCAAGTTATTTCGTTACGTAGTCTGGGACTAGATCCAGCATAATTTTTACAGATTTTTCCTATGCTTCATAATGCATTTAAAAAAATTAAGGACGTGATAGCAAACCGGTTCAGATTCTAACAGTTGGAGACTTAGCATTGCGGGGCGACATTGTCTAAGTCCCCATCGCCTTAATAGTGGTAGTAGCCAAATTTTCCGGTGTGGATGAGGGAATTTACAAAGCCATATTGTATGTAAGTTGGTCTGTATTGATTCCTCATCACAGGGACAAGCAGTGAGAATTGAGTCCCACCTATTTCTCTCGGGAAAAGCTACTAGTCTATGAAAAAAGTCTAATCTGAATCTTGTCAATAACATTCTATCATACGTACTAATCTGTAGTGTTAAATAAGGCTGGATAAAGTAAGTGGTCTGGATCATGTTGGCATGGAGGACCGAGGGTTTTGTCGGCTCAGAGGTCGGCCTCAGGGATTCTAGTTGACTCAGAGCCAGTTGTTTCAACGCTCTCTTTGGTAGATCAATAATATCTTCGGGTTCAAGATAATACTTCTCCACGCCAAGATCTTTGAGGAAGTTTCTGACATACCGAAGCCATGTTATTTTTAAGGATTGATCAAGAGCCATTGAGTCCGCCACGATTGCCTGTGTCAGCACATTTTTGTCAGAGGTCCAAATGCGCCGCCAGAGCAATAATGGTTGGATCCTTAACAAATCCTCTAAGTAAGGGATTCCAAGTTCCAAATGGGATGCGTAGATTGATGTACGTCTCGGTGAAGCTAAAAGGAAACTGAGGAAGGTGTTTTCTGCCACCTGAAGGGCGCTAACATCTATGTGTCCCCAGACTCCCGCCCCATACAGCGCAATCGCCTGACACTTGACGCTATAGATTTTTAGTAGCTCCACTGGTGCCCTCCTCCCCAGTCTCTGGGAGAATCTCATCAGGGCCACTATGGCTCTTTTAAAAAGATGGCACCTGGCCTCTACTGCTGACCTCCAGTTCAGCCTTTCGTCGATCATGATACCCAAATACGGATACTGGGCAGTTACCTCAAGTTTTTGATCTTTGAGGTAGATATCCTTTGCTCGATTTTTTTCCCACTGCCTGCTACCACGACAAACGTTTTTTTGACATTCACATGTAGGTCCAGCCCACCCATAAAATCCGCATACCTATTCAGGGACTTCTGTAATTCACGCGGAGTGCGCGCCAAAATGACAGCATCATCTGCATAGAGCAGAGCGGGAATCAGGCGCTGTTTTACCCGCGGGAGATCCTGGCCCCCCCCCTCAACATCTCTTCCTCCAAGCCATTCGTATACAATGAGAAGAGAAAGGGGGCCAGGACACACCCCTGCCTGACTCCACGCTCCACTCCGAAAGACGCTGTCAGCTCCCCCTTCACGCCAAAGCGCAACCTCGCAGAGGCTTTAGAATAGAGCTCTCTCAAAAAATCTAAAAGAGGGGGATCCACTCCCATTTGTCTCAAAACCATCCAGAGTTTTGCGTGTGAAACGCAATCAAGAGCAGCGGACAGGTCTACATACACCATATAGACCGTGTCCTTCTTTGCTTGGATATATTTACCCACTATCAGACTAAGATTGAGGGCCTGCTCCACCGTTCCAAACCCCTCCCGGAATCCAAATTGGAGATCGGAAATAATGCCTCCCTCCTCAGCCCACCGCTGGAGTCGCTCAAGCACGACCCTGCCAACGACCTTGCCCAGAGAATCCAGCAGTGAGATGGGACGGTAGCATTTGGCGTCCTGACGATCCCCCTTTTTAAAAATTGGGACCATGATAGATTTGGTCCAAGATTTTATCAGTCCCACTTTTGCGGCTGCAGTGCACACTCTAGTGAGAATGGGGGCCCAGAGATCCAGATTGAATTTAAAAAGATCCACTGGGACCCCATCTGGGCCTGGGGCTTTCCCGTTTTTACTTGTTTCCAGTGCCACTAATACCTCGGAAATGTCAAAATGCAGGGATATTGGGTATTCAACTGTTGAATGTGTGATTTCTGTCCCTACTGATGTTACTGTGTTTTTAAAGATTTTAGAAAAGTGGGACACCCAAGTATCTTTCTCTATGGCCAGTTCTATCTTGGGACTGTTATCGTCTGTTAGGTAGGGGGATTTGACTGTTCGCCAGAAGGTCTCACTGTTGTTAGAGACAGCACTAGTGTGCAGGTCGTCCCATAGTTTCTGTTTTAGTTCTTGTATTCTTTGTTTACGTGCCCTTCCATATTGCTGTCTAAGGAGTTGGATCTGCTCCGAATCTCTGACTGTTTTATTCAGGGCCACCTTTAGCTTAGTTAGGGCCACGGTACAACTATGGTTAAACCACCCTTTAGTAGTTGGGTTCGACCTCTTTGGATTTACTGTGAGAAGTCCCTTAATTTTCTCTAATATCTGGGTAAAATTATTTAGGACTTCTTCATCCGTTTCTAGTAGATCCAGGCATTTAATTATGTTTGAGTGTGCCGCTTTTACCAATTTTTCAGTAATTTCGGCTGGGTTTATCTTCCCCCACTTTAATGTATATCCATTTTGTTTACCAAACTCCAATTTGTTCTGGGCAAGAGTTTTAGCTATGACTGCAGTTAGGGGTTGAGAGTTAATTAAATAAAGATCCATCCTCAGGGCAGAATGATCGCTTAGTGTGTTAGTCAGGACCTCAAGGGACCTAGCTCTGCGCAACAATCCAGACGAAAGGAGGATGTAGTCGACTGTCGTTTTGTATCCCCTTCCCACATATGTTGGTTGCAGGAAGTTCGAGCCTAAACTTGGCTCGTTAGCTATTGAGAGTTCCAAGTCAGATAACACGTTGTTCATAGCAATCCCCACCTTGGTATGGGCAAAGTGCATGAGGGGAGCATCATGTTCATCCACTGTCCCACAACGATTTTTCCCAGCATGTGGGCATGGATGCAGATTAAAATCTCCTCCCCATAGAAGATGAACCACCTCTTTTCCTGCCTTGAATTGATAAAAATGGGTTAGTTTCTCCTGGATGTTAAAGAGAAAGGTCAAGAATTGGTGGTCCTCTAAATTATTGTAGAGGTTGAGCAAAAGGATAGACTTTGTTTTTAAAAGAAAGGGAAAGTAATTGAAAATTTGGATCAGAATCGACTATGGATACTTTTAAGTGGTTCACAGTATTTGCAATATACGTGGTCAGCCCTCCCTTAGGTCTGCCTGCACCACTTCCCAGAGCTGGGGTGAAGTATGTTTTATAACCCAGGAGGTGGAGCTCCGTCATGGACCATGTCTCCTGGAGGCAGATGATTTTACCCGGCTCCAAGAAGTTCATGGCAGTCTCATCCTCAATTTTGGGGCGAAGACCCGCAACATTCCAGAAGAGGATAGGTAGGGGCTGCAGTTCTGTGTTAATCGCCGCAGCTTCATTTGCTAGGCAAATTGTTTTTACTTTAGGCGTTAAATGGGGTGTCTTAGGATTAGTAGATTCGGTCGCCGTTAGTGGTCAGTCGACCGTTTCAAGGCCACTAAACCTATTCATCATCGGGATGCTGGACCAGGCATCCCAGCAAGTCAGCTCTCTATAGGCCGTCCTCTGTGTGTGCGGACCCCAATCATCCCATCCTCCTCCCCGATGACGTGGCCCCACTGTGTGCCAGGAACTATCATAATCATGGTGACGAGGGCCCACTATTTGCCTTGGGTTGCCATATTCACAGTGACGGGGAGCTGCTACTTCCCAGGGGCTGTCATGGTCATTAAAAGGACCACTGCGATGTCTTGAAGGGTAGAAAAAGGAAAGTCGCTTGGTGCCTATACCTCCTTTTACACTCGGGTACTCCCAAGAGCAAATATAATCTACCACTCGGGGGTCTTCGAATGTAATCACAATACAATCTCCCAGGTATTGTTTTTCTGCCGTTTCCCACCCAGGGAGTCCTACGTACCATCAGAATCCTACATGGCCAAGTTGCTGGTATAGGGCGATTGGTATTTAGCCAATGTTGGGCCTTATTTTTCAGTGACCACGTACGTTCTGCATTGTAATCCACTAACTCGGGCACACCTGTCATTACAACTACAAAGGGACATGCTTCCGGTGGCATATCAACAGCGAATCTAGCTTCGGGAGGTCCCCTAGGGTCACCTCTGTTGGATACTGGGGCCGAAGTTTTTGGGGCAGGTGTTTTGGGAGCCGGAGTTTTAGGTGCCGATTTTTTTGGGTGCCCATGTTTTAGGCGCCGGTGTTGTTGCTGACAGAGCATTACCCTGGGGTAAGGTTATGGTAGCATTAGTGGAAGGTTTCGCTACCCTGTTAATATTTAATGTTTCAGGGGGTGTTGGTTTAGGTGTTACATTTAAAGGTATAGGTACATTCTTTTGTATGGCTGCGGCTTGAGAAGAGTCTGTTTGTTTCCCCCCATTTTTTGGGCCCCTGGCACTTGCTTGGACTTTGTGAGGTTTATAAAATTAGATGGCTGGTTCTCTATCTGTAATAATCTTGCTTCTACTGGTGCAAGGAAAGATTTCAATAGATCTGCAATATTATTTAGCAGTTGTGAGTTATTGCTATCGCTTATTTCCTTCCTACAGGGTGAATGAGTGGAGAATTCCAGGCTAAAGGGGTCTGGAGTATTATGTGCGGACTGATTTATGATCACAGAATCTACTACCTGTTCAGCTCTAGGGGGTGCGTTCTCTTTCCTACTAGGCGTGTCACTGATCTCATTGGGGATGGGATTTTTCAGATCATTCTTTCTTTTCCTTATAGCGCCCTCCCTCCTCCCTCTTGCTTGCCTTGTTTCATCCGGTGTGATTTGGGGTATCAGCTTTGATGTCCTCTCTAAGTCTGAGCTTATCTGGAGATCGGAAAGCTGGGAGGCCGACAGGTCCACATTGTTTGGTAGGCTACGCCTACCCTCACAAAGCGTCCTTCGCCCAGAGTTGTTGTCTATTACGGGGGTTCTTGCATCCGCTAAGTTGCCCATGGAGGATCTCTTAGCGAGCGCTAAATCCAAAGACACCCTACCTTCCAGCAGACTAATACTTTGGTCTATGAATGAGTTTGCCTTGGTGATGAAGTATTCCATGGGACCTAAAAGCTTGCCCCCACCCCCCGATACTTTGGTTTTATTTCCTCTAGTTAAGACCATTGTTCCTGTTAGACCAATACAAGGAGTTAACGTCTTATATAAACAGATATTCAGTAAAGCTGAATCTTTGGGAACTCACAGGTGCAATGTCAATAAGGTAACAGTACGTACAATTTTAGTGTAAGTTCCGGATGAATGGAAGTTAGAGAGATGGCCCGGTCCGGTCTCTCCCGTCCTCGAACGGCCTCAAACGGCCCGCCCTTTGCCCGGGCTTAGCCCCGGGCGCTCCCGCGCAGCGGGGAACTACGCTCCTGAAGTAGAGAAAATAATGAGCGGTGGGGGCTTGGCGGTCAGGGAGAGCAGCCCAGGTGTGACTGGTTGGGCTCGCAGGGACTCCTGGGCAATGGAGTCCCCGCTGCTCGCAGCCCTGGTCAGGATACACTCGCCGCAGGTATCAGGCAGCCCCTTCTGGCAACTCCCGCGATAGTCTGGCGCGCTGCGGGACCCGCGCAGCGGGTCCGGCGAGTTGCTGGCTGGAAGACGACAAAGAAGAACAAAAGGACAACCCGACGGCAATCCAAGGGCCTCAAGATGCGGTTAGTGTCCCACTGGTGTAGGGTTGACAGTCCACTTTTACTCCCGTGGGCGGGTGGGCGTGGCGGTCAGGGAGAGCAGCCCAGGTGTGGCTGGTTGGGCTCGCAGGGACTCCTGGGCAATGGAGTCCCCGCTGCTCGCAGCCCTGGTCAGGATACACTCGCCCCAGGTATCAGGCAGCCCCTTCTGGCAACTCCCGCAATAGTCTGGCGCGCTGCGGGACCCGCGCAGCGGGTCCTGCGAGTTGCTGGCTGGAAGACGACAAAGAAGAACAAAAGGACAACCCGACGGCAATCCAAGGCCCTCCTGTGGCCCTATCCCTAATTGGATAAGTCCCACTATCTTCAAGATGGTGGTCCCTGAAAATGTGCTTTACTTCACCTCCAGCACCTAAGGGGTGGAGTTTGGCGAAGGAGGGATACACCTCCTATTTTTATGAAGTTTTCTTGCCAGTTCTCCTGCCTAAAAGTGGGGGTTTGAACCGGGACTGCCATCTGCTGCTAGAAGCAGAGGCTGGGGTCACATTACAAAGGTGACAAGCCTTTGAAGCTTCCCTCTCAAAGACTGTGCCCATCCTGGGGGAGGAGGCGCGACACCTCTGCCCAGGATGTGTTTTGTTTCAGGCAGAGCTCTCAACCCAGGGGTCCAGAACCATGTTTCGGGTGGTAGGCTGCCTAAAGTCAGTCAGACTACACCAGGGTGGGTAGGTTTTCAGGGGGCACCTCTATAAATGTGCCCGTGGAGTAATGGTTTAATAAATCCAACACTGGCATCAGTGTGGGTTTACTAAGAGGAATTATTTGGTACCAAATATTCCTGGGTTCGAATAAGCCATCATGGTGCTGGGGAACTAGAGTTGCCAAGTTTCCAGCCCATATACTCTCTCTGGTTTCCCTGGCACTTACTATATCTAAGAATAGACATAAATATTGTAGGGGCATATCTGCTCATGCAGATGGGCCCACACCTGTGATACAGTTCACCCTGCCGTGGGGCTTGTAAGGCCTGCTAGACTGGTGACTTACCCATACCTTAGGTAGTGCTGCTTTGACATGGCACACAGGCAGTGTGCCATGTCGACTTTGTTGTTTTTGTCTGCAGGCTGCAGTGGCAGCATGGCCTTGGTTCAGTCCCAATTCTCTAGGTACCAGGAGTACCATTTAGTAGGGACTTACAGGGGGGTGGGGGGTCTGATGTTGCAAATTGTGGTAAAGTAAACAAGGAAAGAACACTGGTACTCAGAACCTGGACAGCAGGGTCCCAGTACACTTCAGTCAAAGTTGCATCAAAACCCAGGTAACCTATTGGGGAGTACTGCAACGGAAACCCACTTTCCCACAGTGGTGTTATGTCGTTCCTCCAATAGCCCCACTCTGTTGGGTCATTGAAGTAATTATTCTGTCGACTGAGCCAACCGGGGTTCCGCCAATAAAATTTGTAAGGTCCGCCCTTCCCTAAATGAGGTGGTCGGACACAGGGTTTGGTGTACAGGCTACTCCGCTGCGTTTGCGACTGAGTTCCCTGTCTGCCAAACTTAATCAGACCCTACAGCCCAGACTATACTTAAAAAATCAGAGACCCTAGTGAACTGCAAAGCAAGGGTAGGCATAGTAGAGTAATGCACCTAGAGTCTTAAGCAGGGTTAAATATCAGCATTACATTCACATTATTGTGCTGTGTACAATTGATGAACCCTTTATGATTAATTACTTTCTTTAACTTAAGACTCACTACTTTATTAAGTCTATTGGTTGATTGTTGAGCTCTGAGCTTTTGCCTCTCGAAGGTGGTGGCTGCTCGCCCTCGCTACCCTGATAGTCAAGTGAGGAAAGGGTTGTACTTGGCCTAGTGTGCAGAGACATAATGGGCAGACCCCGGACACCAGTGACTAACTATCTTAACCACCGTGCTTGGGGTCCAGTTGCTCTTGTCTACCCTCTGGACCTCCAAGCAGGTATTTACCATATTTCTATGTGTTGAAGTCCGATTCCTTTTTGCTGACAACATTCATATTTAATAACAAATTATATCTTAGCTCAGATTTGTAGACTTTCTTTAAAATAGATGCTACACTTCTACTTACATGTTGTATTTTTGTTTGCCAAGATAATGATGAACCTCTTCTGAGCGGATCTGGGGATGTTTCAAAAGAGTGTGCTGAAAAGATTCTTGAAACCTGGGGAGATCTTCTTTCAAAATGGTAAGGAACAAAAACTGAACTTAATCCTTCTTTTAGCTGGGAAAAGTTGTTAAAATTGGACTGTATAGTGTAGAGAATTCTTCTGTTTTTAACAAGTGTGGCTGTAGATACACATTATTAGCATACTGCTGCCATCTAGTGTTAGATTTAAACTTTTGCAAGTTTTTGTTTGAAGCCTCAAGTCAAGAGATATGATGTGACTCCTCTTTGTGTAATTGTGCCCGGGCACCTACTGCAAGTTTTATTTTATTTTTTGCTTTGTGTCATCTGGTTTGGGCATGCACTGAGTGAGCTCCAACTTTGTTGTGTCTGGAAAATGTGTTTCGATATGGCAGTTGAAGTACTTTTTGTGAGAAGATGGATTATTATTTTGGGTGGCTGTGAGACCTCACCAAGTGATGGCAATATTCTCTATCAGGTTCAGTGTGGATCGGCTGTAGAGACCAGGTTCGTCACGATGAAAAGTTTGCCATATTTATTTCTGGAGGAATTTTCTCCTGGGTGGACTGGATCCGATCGAGGACTAGATGATGGAGGGTGCTGCTCTGCATTGGCTCCTGATGAAATCTTCACATTGGGACTTATGAGCTTTTCTGAAGATAGAGCTGCTTATAGTGGGCTAAACCTGCAAGTTGAATCTGGCTGGCTATACAGCAGCAGTGGCTGCATTTCATCCATGTCCACTTTTGCAGCCAGGGAGAGAATACACTCTTGAACTCCAGCCAAGGGTTTAGGACCTATTGGGCACCACTTGGTGAGTTTGGACTCAATCTCTCAGAAGCCAACACCAGGATTCAAGGCTAATCCAGTTGGAACTGGTCAGCTGGGCTCTTTGTTGCAGGCCTCTTGCAACTTATGTGTTACTAGTGCTGAAAATAAGGCTAGCCAACTAGTCCTTGAAGGCCTCTCTTATGTGCTGGGTTCAAGTGGGAGTAGATCCAGCCCTTGTGGTTTCTCTCCATAGGTAAAACATCAGGCTTAGTCCTTCTGATTTCCTGTCATTTGGTTCAGTAGATGCAGTCCTTCTATTCCCCACAGTTCCAGCAATGTTTTGAGCAAGGTGCCTGTGGTGCCACCTTTATGCCTGGCACTAACTTGTGGGTGAGAGAGACTGCCTGAGCAATAGGAATAAAATTTCCATGGATAACCCTACCCACTTCCAGGGGTTTGGCACTAAACAATCCCACACTGCATCTCTACCTACATCCAAGATGTCAGAACATTTCGTCCCTGGATCTGAGTTATGGGCACGCCTCTGAGGTTTGACTAGGGAAATGAGGAACTTCCACTGCAAAACTAGTCTTGGGTTGGTGCTATTGTGCCTACTTAGACAATGGTAGTGGCAGGCCTAGGTGTGTGAGTTACATCTGTCTGTGGCAGGGGCTGTCCTTGGGAAGCTGGTACAGTTAATGGGCACATCCCCCAGGCCATCCTTTCAGGAGAAGGTCATACCGCCTCACCTTCAAGGCCCTTTTGTCCCCTTTCCTGAGAGAAAATCAGACCTCCCAGCAGGTAACCAGTCGATTCTTTCTTTAAAAAAAAAAAAAAAAAAAGTTGTTTTTTCTTTCTCATGAGGGATGACTTAGTATTTTGTTACTTTTCTGTATACAATTTTTTTTTAAAGAACATTCCGATTATTTTTAATACTTGATTAAGTGCAATAGTGGTGGTGTTGCCTTTCTACACATTTATTAGCTTTAAATAATTACTACTTTCTATGCTACATTTCTTTTAGGCACCTTAATTTGAGTGTGAGGCCTAGGCCATTACCATCATTGGTAAGAAGTGGTGTTCCAGAAGCCCTAAGAGGGGAGGTTTGGCAGCTGTTAGCAGGATGTCACAACAATGACGATCTGGTAGAAAAGTACCGAATTCTTATCACAAAGGTAAGGAAAGCATTTATTTTTAACTGGATGTTAAAAAAAAAATGTGATGGGAAATTCTTTTCCAATGGGCTTTGTATATTTTACACTTCAATCATGATTTATAGAGCGCGGCTGCATTACCTTTGAGGGTTTCGAGGCGTTGGGAGATCATTCTGCTTGTTCTACAGTTGTTTGAACATTCAGATCTTGAGGTCCTTTCTGCAGTGCTGGAGAGATGGTGAGGCTCTGAGGTGCAGGGGGAGGTTGTTCCTCGCTTGACCGCCAGGCGGGAGAAGGAGCGGTCTCCACTGTTCGTCCAGTGGATGCGTCGGGTGGCTGCTAGGGAGAGGCAATCGCAGTGGAGTTTCCTGAAAGGTTGATGGAAGTTCATTCTTTTGTTAAGGTACGTCTGTCCATTATGTAGTGCCTTGTAAGCGCGGGTGAGCAGCTTTAACTGGCATCTCTAAGCAACTGGTAGCGAGTGGAGTTTCCTGAGGTGACGGGTGATGTGTGTCTGTCTGGGGAGGTCAAGGATAAGTCTGGCTGTTGGGTTTTGGATAGTCTGGAGTTTCGTCATGTGTTGGGCGGTGATTCCTACTTTGAGGGAGTTGCCGTAGTCTAGTCTGCTGGTGACGTGAGCTAGCGTGACTGTTCGCTTAGTGTTGGGTGGGAGCCACCTGAAGACCTTTCTGAGCATTCAGAGGGCGAAGAAGCAAGCTCCGGAGACTGCACTGATCTGCGTCTTCATGGATAGCTGGCTGTCGAAGATGATGCTGAGGCTGCGGGCTGGGGTGGAGCCCAACTCAGGTGGCCACCATTTGTTGTTCCAGATGGTATCCTTGCCTTTTCCAAAGATGAGAAGTTCTGTCATGTCTTTATTGAGTTCTTCATCCAGGCGGCCACGTCTTTCATGCATCTTTCGAACTTGTACTTTGTGGTCGTTGGGTCATTAGTTGGAGAGGATGAGTTGGGCGTCGTCGGCGTAGGAGATGATGTTGAGTCCATGGCCCTTAACGATGTTGGCCAGGGGTATCCTGCATACATTGAAGAGGGTTGGGATGAGCCTTTAGGTACACTGCAAGTAATGTTCTTAGGGAACGAGGAGTGGGCAGGGAGGATGACCTGTGTTCTTCCCATGATGTGAGATACAATTCACTCGAGGGCTGCTCTTTGGACTCTGAGCTGGTAGAGTCTGTTGATCAGAGTGTGGTGGGATATGGTGTCAAAAGTTGCTGAGGGGTCGAGTAGGACAGGACTGCTGTTTCTCTGTGGTCAAGCAGCATTCTAATGTTGCCTGTGACTAGGACTGTCTTGATGCTCTGGTTTGCTCTTAAACTGGATTGTGAGGGGTCAAGAAGGTTGTGGTTCTCCAGCTGTCTAGTGAGCCGGATGTTGATGGCTTTATCGATGACCTTGGCTAGGAACGGGAGCAGGGAGATGAATCATTATTTTTTAGGTTCTCCTGGGTCTATGAATGGCTTCTTCAGCAGCAGCTTCACGCCGGCATGATTGCATTTATGGGGGAAGTGGGCTGTGGTGATTGAGGAGTTGAGGACCTTGGTGAGTTCTTTGTTGATGGGTTGATTGCAGAGGTTGAATGTATGGTGTGGGCCAGGAGTCTTCAGGGGGCTGATGAATCTCATGATTGAAGCCATTTCCTTCCCGGTGAGGGTGTTCCACGAGGGGAGCTGGGGTCGGTGTGCGTCGGTCGGTGTGTTGCGGTCCTCAGCGAGGGGGGTTCGGGTGTGAAGTCTTGATAGATGTTGATTTTGTTGTGTAAAATGTTTGCGAGGGTGTCGCACAGAGGTTGCAAGGCTGTGATGTGTGTGAAGCATGTGTGCTGTCAATACACTTGATTTGCATACTCCTGCCATCTAGTGTTGGGTCCAGATGGTTGCAAGTTGTTTTTCTTCAAAGAAGTCTTTCTTAGACACGGGGTAAGGTGATAGTGCGCATGGGCATCGACTCCCATGTTAGATTGTTTTCTTTCTGCCATCGGGCTCGGACGTGTATTGCTGCGCTCCGGTTCGAACTACCCTTCAGGTTCCCCTCGGTGCACAATCCACTCTACTCTTGATGGTATTGTTATCATGCGTGTTTTCCCCTCTCCGTGTATCTATTCGATAGGGAAGTCTCATCAATTCTGTCATCTGTGCTCCTCGAAGTACCCTTGCACCGATCTACACCAGGTTTGCAACTTGTGCTTATCACTGGAGCACAAGGAAGAAGACTGCGAGACCTGTCGCTCGTTCAGATCGAAAAAGACTCTTCGTGATAGTCGGGCTCAACGATGAGAAAAGCAGCACCAAAGCACTCAACAGACTCTGGACCTCTTTGGAGAAGAGTCTGAATAAGAAGAAGCGGCAGCTGTGGAAGAAGAGGAGGCCTTCTCTGTCTAATAATCTGATTCCGACCTCAAGATCGAACTGTAGTCCGAAGACATTCCAGCGGTACAGGGTGTCGTGAGTACCAAAACCCCCGTACCCCAAAAACCATCTTTTACCAAAAATAAGGCTTCAGTGCCACCTCTGCCTTCAGGCCTTGGTCGGCACCAAGACAACGTTTCTGATGCCCCGCCACCAAAACAAGTGGTAAAGCCTTCCGGATCGAGCTGAGACCGATCGTCTTCAGACCTGAAAAATTCCCCTCCAAAAGACAAATCTGGTTCGGTGCTGAAATCCTCAGTTTCTAGACAAAATTCTGCTTCAGAGCTGAAACCTTCCGCTTCCAAGGACAAGTCCAGTTCGGCACCGAAACTTTCTGCGCCAAAATCGAAAGAAGCTATTCCAGATTCCACAGAACCAATCTTAGACATTATGAAGGACAGATTAGATCCAAAGCAGAAAAAGCTTTATATCAATCCAGACACTGGACACATATTCGCCAAAACTCCTTCCAAAAGGCAAGTCAGTTCAGAGGACACCTGATCCAAGATCCCCCTTAAGAAGAAGGACATTGCTACAAGTCCTATCCATCCTACTTCTCCACCACCTCTACCATCTTCACCTTTACCAATACTGCCAGGCTCAGACCCATTACACATAACACCACAGGGATCTCCCCACACCCAGCCTGATTTAGGAGATGGGGATGATGATGATGATGATGATGCTTCCTTGCCTACAGATCCATGGGATGATTATAATATTGATCCACCCATGATAATGAACCAGACCTATTCCCTGCAAAACCTTCACCTCCAAATGATCATGTATCTTATCTGGAGCTAATCTCCAGAGCAGCAGTATATCATGGGGTTCCACTTCATAAAGAAGCCTTGGATGATGATTTGTTTTTTTTTTGAGAGATTATGGTCTTTACACAGATTTAGTCAGTCTCTCTGTGTTAAAAGGGACGAAGAGACATGCAGATGACATTTTTAAGGATCCTGTTCATGCACAAATCTTAACACCCAGTGTTGATCAAACATATAAACCATCACCATCTGATCCGGTTTTTATTAAAGGACAGCTCCCCCTAGATTACCTGGTAGTTTCTAACGCTCGTAAAAGATTGAACTCGCAGACATCTGGTGATGCACCTCCCCCAGATAAAGAATCTAAGCTTTTTGACACATCCGGTAAAAGTGTAGCTTCTCAAGCCGCTAATCACTGGCGCATTGCCAGCTTTCAGGGCCTATTAGGCAGGTATGACAGAGCGCACTTGGATGAGATGGAAAGTCTACTTCAATACATCTCCGAAGAACACAAGAAAAAGGCACGAGCTACTTAAAGAAGGGAAGCTGATTTCTTACTCTTCTATTAGATGTGCTCTTGATGCTGCTGACACTGCAGCAAGAGAAGTTAACACCAACATTCTCTCACGTAGGCTTGCCTGGCTTAGAATTTCCAGCTTTAAACCAGAAGTCCAACAGTCTATTTTAAACACTCATTTTGACAAACAACAACTTTTTGGACCTCCGGTTAATGAGGCTTTAGAAAAGATGAAAAAAGACACAAGTGTCAATCGATGGGAGCGCTTCAGAATCTTTCAATCGGAGGCTCCTTTTGTCACTCATTCTATAGAGCAGGATCTAAAAGTAGATCCTCGGACCCTAACACTTCCTCCTATAAGTCTAACACGCAACCCTCTCCGGGTAGAGGCTTCTTTAGAGGAGGGTACAGAGGAAACAATTTTAAAGGTAGAGGTAAGGGCACACCAATGCGTAACCCCCTTCTCCCAAAAAGCAGTGACTTGCCTACACTTTCCCCCGATCATTTAACACCTGTCAGGGGAAGGCTTCAACAATTTCTCCCCATTTGGCAATCTATAACATCATCCACATTAATGAGCAAAAGAGGGAATACTACAATCAGGTCGCCCTCCACTCAAAAGCAAACAATGCACTGAATAGATCTGACTGCTTAGGACATACTAGGGAAAGCTGCTGGTATTTACTCACCAGTTTACTCACGTTTCTCATCAGTGACTTTCTTACCCGTGAAAGAAAAGATCCAGTGTCTAATATAAATTGAAAATAGGAAGTGAAGAAAAAATACAAAAGAAGTTTGCACAGAAAAGTGCTTGTGTCAAACTAGACACTGTGGTATTCGAATACCACTTTTCTGTGCAAACTTCTTTTGTATTTTTTCTTCACTTCCTATTTTCAATTTATATTAGACACTGGATCTTTTCTTTCATAGGTAAGAAAGTCACCGATGATAAGAAAAGTGAGCAAACTGGTGAGTACCTACCAGCAGCTCCCTTGGTGATGCTTATGTGGGGTACTTTCTGACATTTTCACACATTTTTTCTTTCTTTGTACACACCTTCAAATGGGGTGGACTGATAAACATATATAAAAAGCTTTTGGACATTTAGGATTTGACACGACTGGCATTTGATAAAAGCCAGCGGTTGGGGGGAGACATTAGTATCCTGCCCCCAGGATTTGAATTAGTTGTAGTATGTCCTAAGCAGTCAGGTCTATTCAGTATATTGTTTAATCTATAACATCAGACAAATGGGTGTTAGATGTTATCCGACATGGTTATTGCCTGGAGATCACCAGCAAACCTTCTCAACACACCACCCCGCACTCACACTCTCATCAGAGCACCTGCAGATCCTCAATCAAGAAGTACAAGCTCTTTTAACAAACTATAGAACCAGTTACATTACAGTACCAAGGCTTAGGGGTTTACTTTCTGTACTTCCTAATCCCCAAAAAGTATGGCTCCTTAAGACGCATTTTGGATCTAAGGACATTAAATCTGTACATACTTTCAGAACATTTTCACATGGCCACTCTTCAACCGGTCCTTCCACTGCTACAGCAAGGCGATTTTATGTCCACACCGGACTTAAATGATGCTTACGTTAATATTCCGGTTCCTCCAGCTCATCGCAAGTACCTCCAATTTGTGATAGCAGGAAAACACTATTAATTCAAGGTACTCCCGTTCGGACTAACTACTGCTCCCAGAGTATTCGCAAAATGTCTGGCAGTAGTTACGGCACATCTCAGAAGACAACACATTCATGTCTTCCCATATCTGGATGACTGGCTCATCAAAGCCAGCACACACCAAAAGTGTTTACACCACACTCAGACTACATTAGACCTACTCTATCAATTAGGTTTCACGGTCAATGATCAAAAGTCTCACCTTCAGCCTTTAAAAATTCAGTCTTATTTGGGGGCGACTCTAAACACTTGCACAGCTCTAGCCTCTCCCAATACAGACAGACTTCGAAATGTTCAAACTCTGCCACTACAGTTTCAGATTAATCAATACTTAGCAGTCAGGACATTCATGCAACTGTTAGGGTTGATGGCTTCATGCATCGCGATAGTGCCTCATGCAAAATTACACATGCGTCCTCTACAGAAGTGCTTACCACGTCAGTTGAATCCGTTTCAGGGTCAATTACAGATCTAGTGTTGGTAGACAGCCGCGCCCATCACTGTCTGCAGTAATGGAACACACCAAAGTTATAAAAGGGGCGTCCCTTCATCGACCCTGTTCCACATATCGTGCTAACAGCAGATGCATCCCTCTCAGGTTGGGGTGCCCATCTTCACAACTTGACAATTCAAGGTCTATAGGACAACAAGTACAGAGCTCTGCACATCAAGTATCTAGAGCTTCCAGTTGTATATCTAGCACTGAAAGCTTTTCAGTCTCACCTCATAGAGAAAGTTGTCCTAGTCCACACCGACAACATGACAGCAATTCAAGGTGTATCAAAAACATGAGGGGGGGATATACTCTGCAACTGCCACGCCTCTCTCATACAATTTGGCGTTGGGCAATTCATCAAAGTCCATCTTCTGGAAGAGCACCTCCCAGGAGTGGACAATCAGATTGCTGACTTCCTAAGCAAAAGGTGGCAACAAATTCACGAGTGGGAACTTCATCTCCAGATTCTCCTTCCATATTTTTAAAATTGAGGGTTCCCACAAATAGGTCTGTTTGTCACAGTGGACAACTCAAAATGCCCAAACTTCATGTCCAGGTTCCCACACCCTCTATCCAAAGGCAATGCCTTATGGATGAATTGGTCAGAGATATCAGCCTACGCTTTTCCGCCTCTCCCTCTCCTTCTATTTCTGGTTCGGAAGCTCAGGCAAACATCCCTCACACTGATCCCAGTAGCTCCCTACTTGGGATCATCAACTTTTAGAACTGTCAGTAATTCCACATCAAAAGCTACATCTCACTTCCAGTCTTCTCACGCAGAACAATGGAGAAATCAGTCATCCAAATCCCATGGAATTCAATCCATCGATTTGGCTCCTGAAGTCATAGAGTTTTGAATTCTTAACTTGCCACCAGAATGTATGACCATTCTTAAAGAAGCAAGAAAGCCTACTACCAGAGCATGCTATGCAGCTAAATGGAAAAGATTTGTATATTATACTAATAACAATATTGATCCACTAGATGCATCTACTCAAAATATCATTTGGTACCTTCTGCATTTACAGAGCGCCGGTCTAGCCTACACTTCTATTCGACTGTATCTTGAAGCAGTAGCCGCATATTTGCAAAACAGACATCTATCTTTATTCAAGGTTACAGTAATTAAAGCCTTTATGGAGGACCTTAAGAGAGTAATACCACCCAGGGTACCCCCAGCACCAGTTTGAAAATCTGTACATTGTGCTTACACGGCTCATGTGTCCACAGTTTGTTTCATGGAAAGTTACCCTCCTCATTGCGATCACTTCATTGAGGAGAGTTGGTGAGCGGCAAGCTTTAACCTTAGAAGAACCTCACTTTCAACTTCATAAAGGCAGAGTAGTTCTTCACACCAACCCAAAATTCCGTCCCAAAGTGGCTTCTGCTTTTCATATCGACCAATCAGTTGAGTTGCCTGTGTTCCTTCCTCAACCTGATTCTTTAACGGAAAGAGCTCTTCATATTCTTTATCAGAAGAGCATTTTTGTACTACACTGAAAGAACAAAAGATTTTTGTAAAACAAACCATTCTTTTTGCATTTGCTACACCTCACAAAGTCAACCCGATTTCCAAGTCTAGTATTGCTAGATGGATTGTTAAATGCATTCAAACCTGCTACACTAAAGTTAAACTAACTTTATCTATACCTCCTCGAGCGTATTCCACTCGTAAGATAAGAGCGTCTATGGCCTTTTTAAGTAACATCCCTATAGCTGGCAATTGTAAAGCAGCAACATGGGCAACACCACACACTTTTACCAAACATTACTGTGTGGATGTGTTAGCACGTCAACAGGCCAACATAGGGCAAGCAGTGCTAAAAGCACTTTTTCAAACCGCTGCAACATCTACTGGTTAGCCACCACTTTGGGAGAATACTGCTATATAGTCTATGCAAAGCATGCGTATCTACAACACACATGCTTTGAACTGATTATTCTACTTACACAGTAAGCATCTGTTCTTGGCATGTAGAGTGTAGATTCACATGCACCCTCCCACCTCTCCGGGCACCTGTAGCTGTCGCAGTCTTGCATTATTTACATTACTTACGCATGGACATCTCTGTACCACACTTACTTACTCTATTATTACCCTCTTGCAGCAGTCGATGCCCATGCGCACTATCCCCCAAAGGAGGTGTCACCTTATCTCTTGACTAGGAAAGACTTCTTAGAAGAAAAACAACTTGCAAACATCCGGACCCAACACTAGATGGCAGGAGTATTCAAAGCACGTGAATCTACAGCTCTACATGCCAAGAACAGATGCATACTGGGTAAGTATCATAATTAGGCTGTCCGGAATTCGGTTTAAACCGAATCTGACCGACATTACCCTACCGGATGAAAATCAGCGGACTCGGTTTAAACCGAGTGTCACTGATTTTCATTGCTGTTGCACCACTTGGCCACTTGATGGAGCCAAAGCGTTAGATGCAAAGCCCCAATTTAGGCCCGAGAACAGAGCAGTTTGGAAAGTGTGTCACCCCCATTAAATCCTTTCAGTTGCCGAGGGGTTGGTGAACTCGGACTATTTTGAAACGTTCCTTGTACGAGCTGTCATTGATGCCGGTGGCTAGGGCGATCTTCGTTGTGTCCTTCAAGAGATGGTGGTATCGGTTGAGTGCGTCTTCGAAGTGTTTTGGCATGCGATCTTCTTTCCTTCTGTCTGCAGTCACTTTTCTGGGTTTTCATTTTTGCCGTGGACCAGTTGGGGTGTCGTGTTTGTTTCTTAGGGTTGGTCGGTCTTCGGTGCGACTTCATCAGCGGTTGCTGTGGTCCAGTTCGCAAAGTTGTCAACCGCTTGTCTGTGGCTTCGGTGGTGGTAGGTATGCGGAAGTTGGAGGTGTTGGTCCATCGTTGCTCAGATACCTTTGCCCAGCTGCGACATGTCTCGCTGGCAGTGGAAGAAGGGGTTTTGGGAGGGTTCCAAGATGACGAAGTGGACACTGTGGTAGGTCCAGATGAGCTTGATTTGGGTGTATTTTACTCTGGTCCTGGCTGAGAAGATAGGGTCATGGGTGTGTCCTGCGATGTGGATGGGGTCGGTGACCAGCTTTTTGAGTCAGGGGTTGGCCACACTTTCTAGGAAGTCATCGGTGTTATCAAGGTGGAAGTAGAGCTCTCCTAGCAGGATGTACAGATCTTAGTCGATGGTGATAGGGGTGATGAAGTTGGGGATGGCATTGCAGAAGACCGGGTGGGGTCCCGGAGGTCTTTAGATGAGGGTTCCTCTGGTGGTGGTTTTGCTTTTTGTTCAGAGTTAGAAGTTGAGGCTCTCCATGAAGGGGGATGGAGTCGCCTGTGCTGGTAGAGCATTCGAGATTCTTTGTAGATTATGGCGATGCCACTGCTGTGTCTGTTTGATCGGTGTGTGATCTTGTATCTGTCGGGGTGACTGTGGCAACGTCTGAGACTGATGGTGAATTCAGACAAGTCTGTGATGAAGACGGTGTCCGGGGCGTGGGTAGTGATGGTGTCCCAGATTTACATTGTGTTTTCCGAGTGAGCGTGAGCTGATCAGCAAGCATTAGATGTTTCAAGACGTGTTGGCGTTGGCCTTGTTGGTGGGAGTGTGTGAAGTGGTGTGGCTGATGTGCAAGGTGTTGGAGGTATCCTCAGTGATGCAGGTGAAGTGGCATTCCTGGCAGGAAAAAGGGTCTTTGGTGGTCCTCTGGAAGGCCTGGGCGCAGTTGTTGTTGTCGTCCTGGTGTCCGGGGTTCAGGGCTCAAGGTTTGACCTAGGTGAAGCGGTGGGTTTGGGAGCCTGGCGATGGGCCTAGTCCACGTGCATGTGCGTTGAGCCCTCTGCATGCATCACTGCATGGTCCTGCTGCGATCTCCATGTCGAATCAGGGCGCTGGGCGAAGGGGGATGGAGGGAGTGGTGGTGTACCTCTGGGGGGAGGGAGATAACTGACGCATTGGAGAGAGAAAAGGGAGGTGAGAGGGCGGGGGGGGGGGGACTACTGTCTAGTGGGATCGGTTGGAGGGGGACCCCATTAGTTCTGCAGGAGATAGACCGGGGCAAGCAGGCAAGACCGCCCCGGAGGGAGGACAGGCAGACTGAGAAGGGCATGTGTAGTAGGCCAAGACTGTCGGGGGCCTGGAGGGAGTGCTAGAGGGCAGCTAGCTGCTGAGAATCGATCAGTGCTGGACAGGTAGAGGGGCAGATGCTGAGCGCGGGTGCTGAAAAGAGGGAGGGTGAGGCAGCTTACCTGAAAACTATGGCGAAAGAAGGGTGGCCCAGCCTCTTCTGGGCTCAGACGGATGTGGACCTGCTTTGGCCCAGGTACCATCTCCGTGCATCCCGCTATGCAGGAGTTGGTGTTCGGAGATAAGAGTGGTGGAAAAACCAGGCAGCAAGTCTCCTCCGAGTGGAAGAGGCTGCTGGGAGGTGTAGGCTGCTTGAGTGTCGGTAAAGTCCTGCGATGCAGGAATCAGCGCTCCAAGATGTCCCGCTGTGCCGGTAAATTAGGCATCAAGTCTCCTCCCGGCGGCTAAGGCTGCTGGTAGGTGCAGTTAGCTTGAGTGTCGGTGATTTTCTTAAAGGTTTGCAAAGTAGCATTTTGGTTCACCTAAATAGATAACTTATTTTCATTTGTTTTTTTCTTTTTGATGGGTATTTATATTTTAGTTGACTATACAAGTCATTAGGTTGAGCCTGGGCAGCGCATGCTCTGCAAGGCATGCTGTGTTCAGGCATGAACTTGAAGCCCCACCCACTCTCCGCCCATATTTTTCATTGGCGTGTGTCATTTACCACTGTAAACTGTGGCTTTTTATTGGTCAATAGGCTTAGTAGTCCCTCCTTTGTACCGCCTTGTTTCATTTTGTAACCTCCCATGGCGACACTCCCTGTTACGTGTATTGTTACTCAGTAGTCTTTGATTACAGCTTCGGAGCCCTATTTTCTCAAATAGCATCGTCGGTGGCGTCGGTCGACCTCACGTTCATCGTTGGCGTCGTGATGACATCTCTGTATATATTTAGACGCCGCCCCTGCGCGCTGATGTCCGTTCTTGCTTTTTCTGCGCCAGCCAGCGCAGATCCGGATAGAGCAGCACCTCAGTAAATTTTTGACTAGCATTTTTCGACTATGTCGACCTTTTTTTTTCGAGTTGTTCGACTCCTGGTGCACAGGTATGTCACATCGGCAACCGGCTTTAAACCTGTCACAAATTGATGTCAGTTACCGACCCACACCTTGAGTGCTTGTGGTGCCTGGAGCGCGACTACGACCCGAAGTCGTGGTCTGGCTGTCAGGTCATCAATCCGAAGTCTTTGCGGGAGCAGTCTCAAAAGCTTCTGGAGTCCTGGCAGTCAGCTCCGCGTTGCTCGAGGTCCCGGTCAAGAGGGAGGTCGCGGGACCGGTTGTGGAGTCACCACCAACACTCTTCGCCGAAGCACAAAAAGAAGGCGAAGAAGCACCGTTGCTCTTCGCGATCTCCCTGTCCGACGGCGGATGCAGGATGGGGAAGGTCATCGTCCTTCGGCTCCCCCTGTGGAGCCTACTGGGTCTGCTCCGAGCTTCCCTCCCTTCCTGGGAGCCGGAGCGACCCCTGCCCAACTTCGTAGTTTTTACGAAGCCCTTCATTCCATTTTTGGGCAGCCCGACCACCGGCTCGCCTTCGGGCCCTGCGGACTTGGCTGGGGGCTCTAGGCCTTCGATGCCAGTGGCTTCGACCCCGGCGTCGCAGAGCCACCAGGGATCTATGCCTGGATCCGATCAACTCCAATCGACCTTACTTCACCTCCTCCGGCGTCTAGTCCATTGACGACACCTCTGCCCCCTCTGACTCCGGTTGGTTTACCGGCCGGCGTCTACCTCGGCTGCCTCTACCTCGGCTGCCTCCTCGACTTTGACATGGAGCCGGACCGGCGTCGGCCGACGCCAGTTCCGGCGCCTACCGGTACTTTTGTACCACTGTTCTACCCTGGTGTTCCTTATCGCCCTGAGTGGCAGCCTGAGGAGGACTGGGAGGGGTCTGTTGACACTTTGGCAGACCAGTTCGATGAACCGGACTGGAGAGAGCAGTTGGGCGAGGTCCGTGGTCTGGACACCTCCCCAGACCTTAGCATGCTTTCTCCCCTACAGCGGCTACGGAGGAGGGATCCTCTTACGCTGTGGTGTTGCTTAGGGCGCTTAGGCCTTTCATCCTTGAGCTTCCTATCGTGGCGGTCAGGACCAACTTCCTGACCGAGGTGCTTCAACTGGCAGGAGCCTCTTCGGAGCTCCTGCTGCCATTCAATGAGGCCCTTTCGGGCATCCTTCTGGGCACTTGGTCCAAGCCCAGCACAGGGGCTCCTGTGGATAGGATGATTGCCCGAAGCCACCACCCGGCCCCGGGCGACCCCATTTTCCTCTCCCAACACTTTACACCCGAGAGCTTGGTGGTCCAAGTCTCAACTTCCAAAGGCACGTTCCCTACTGCTCCCCCAGAAAGGGAATCCAAGAAGCTGCATCAACTTGGGAAGAAGATGTTTTCTTCCGTCAGCTTAGGACTGCGGTCGGTGAACACTGCATGTATCTTTGACCGTTACACTCACTCTATGTGGGACACGGTGTGCAGATGCTGCCACAGTACACGGAGGAGGCCCGCTCCGTTCTCTTCCTTGCAGTTGCTGAGGGTAGAGTTACAGCGAAGTTCGCCATACAATGTGGGCTGGATACCACCGACTTGCTAGGCAGGACGATTTCAAAGTCAGTAGCCCTGAGACGCTACGCCTGGCTGAGGCCCACTAGCTTTTCAGACGATGTCCAATCAACTCTTTTGGACATGCCCTTTGATGGCCGTCGCTTGTTTGGCGACAAAGCGGACAACATGCTTGAGCGCTTTAAGGATTCTAGGGCTACTGCCAGATCCTTGGGCCTCACTGCCACCTCTCACCCCGTGCAGTCTGCTTTTCACCCATTTCTTGACTATGGAAGGGGTGCCCACCATATTCCGTCTAGAGCCACAGGCCTGTGCAAGCTGTTCAGCCTCTGCATGGCCGGGGACGTGGCACCCACCGTCGTGGGTCTGGGGGCCAGCGGGCATGCCAGTCCACCAGCGCCTTCTCTGCAGCAGCCTCCAAACCTTCCTAGTCCAACCTTTCAGGGCCACCAGTTGCCAGTGGGCGGCAGGATTTGCCATTACCTCCCCCACTGGAATAACATCACGTCGGACAGGTGGGTTTTGCAGATCGTCCGAAGGGGCTACTCCCTCCCCTCTTAGACTACCCCTCCCTCATTGCACCCCACTGCATCGCATGTCAGAGGATTATTTGGCCCTTCTCCGTCTGGAAGTAATGACTCTTGGCCAAGGGAGCTATATAGCGAGTCTCTGTGCCAGAAGTGGGTTGTGGTTGTTATTCCCTCTACTTCCTGATACCCAAGAAGGACAAAGGCCTGCGTCCTGTCTTAGATCTCAGGGACGTCAATCGCTTCCTCCGGAAGGAGAAGTTCAAAATGTTGACATTGGTTCAGGTCCTGTCTGCCCTCGACCCTGGATACTGGATTGGTAGCGTTGGACTTGCAAGATGCCTATTTTCACATCCCCGTCCTGCCTGCCCACGGGCGTTACCTACAGTTCACGGTAGACCACACACCTTTTCAGTTTACCGTGCTCCCCTTTGGCCTTACCAGCAGCCCTCTGGTGTAATGCCGATGGTCGCAGCTCATCTGCGCAGATGAGGGGTTCCGGTCTTCCCCTATCTTGACAACTGCCTGTTGAAGTAGAGTTCACCCCAGGCTGTCTTTTCCCACCTCCAGACTACGGCGGACCTCCTGCATTCGCTGGGGTTCACTATTAACTTGCCGAAGTCACACCTGATTCCCTCTCCGAAGGTCTTTTTCATTGAGGCGGTTCTGGATACAGCGCAGTTTCAGGCTTATCTCCCCAGTCAGTCCTGGATATTCGGGCTATGATTCTGATCTTTCAGCCTCTATCCCAGGTTTCGGTTAAAATGACCCTGAGGCTGCTGGGCCTCATGGCCTCCTGCATCCATTGGTGGATCATGCCAGGTGTCATATGCAGGCTATGCAGTGGGACCTGAAGTTCCAGTGGGCACAGCATCAGGGAAATCTTTCCGATTGCATCCAGATTTCATAGGGCTCTGCACACTAATTGCAGTGGTGGCTAAACGGACCAGGATTGGGTCAACGGCAGATACCTCTCCCTTCCCCAGCCAGAGTTCACATTGGTGACAAATGCATCACTTCTGGGGTGGTGCGGCGACATGGGGGAGGCAGAGATCAGAGGCCTCTAGTCTCCGGTGGAGTCCAGGCTCCACAGCAACTTTCTGGAGCTCTGGGCGATAAGTGTTGCACTGAAGGTATTCCTTTCCTCTGTTCGGGGAAGAGTAGTGCAGGTGTTTACGGACAACAACACTGCCATGTGGTACTGCAACAAACCGGGCGGGGTGGGGTCGTGGATGCTATGTAAAGAGGCTCTTCGCCTTTGGGCATGGCTGGAACATCCGGGCATGTCCCTGGTGGTTCAACACCTGGCAGGTTCCCTGAATGCCTGGGCGGACGTACTCAGCCGCAGGTGCATGATGCATCATGAATGGCGTCTTCACTCCGAGGTGGTGAAAGGTCTCTTTCAGCAGTGGGGAGATCCTTGGTTACATCTGTTCGCCACCAAAGAGACTTGCAATGTCAGCAGTTCTGCGCGTTGGAATTTACAAGGCTGCACTCGTTTGGCGTCGCTTTTCGTCACAAGTGGATTTGCAGACTTTTTTTTTTTTTTTTTTTTTTTTTTTTTTAAAACCTTTATTCGTGCATATTAAAAGAACAAATACGGGCCTACAACCTTCAGGCCGGCCACGATACGGTTAAGCACTGATACAAACATTACGGCCCCTGTGCTTCAACGGTCAAGGTTAGCGACGATTTATGAAACATACACTGGAGAGATCCTTGACCCCAGGGAAAGGAGAAGTGAAGGTTAATTTTAAAGTTTTCAAAATAAGTTTATCAGGGAAATAGTCAGTGAAGAATAAGAACCAAGGAGATTCGAGTCCGCACGCTATCTTCACCACACAGGAGAGCAGCAGCATCATTAAAACAGCAATGGAAGTAAAATCACAGGCAGTGAGGCAATGCAGTTATATAACAGGATAGTCACATGAGCAATTACGCACCCCTCCAGTGCCGCCCCCACTCAGTCAACCCCCCACCCGGACCCAGAATCGAAACAAGTATAGCGCAGAAACATAAAGAGAAAAAAGGCCCATAGAACTAATTAGAAACAGTAAGTTACCCCCCCACCCTACACCAATGCGGAGGCTACGGCCTTCCCCCCCCCCCCCAGCATAGTGCCTGTCGCCCAATAAACCCGAAATATAGACAAGAAGAGAGTAAGAATAAAGTAAAGAAAGATAAGAAAACAATACACCTATGTTAAAGGGGGGTGAGAAAAGAATAGGACTATTCTAATCTAAACTCCCAAAAAGAAGAAGGTGGGGAGGAGCATACGTGTCATCAGAGCGCCCTGAACCATCGGCCATTTTTGGCTTCCACACACTGAGAACCCACTACCCCGAAAGCGGTCGTGTGAAAATGAATTGTCACAACAATTTAGATGAAGAAAGACAAATCGCGACGAATGCGCACAAAGTACACATACAGTTCCAGTCCCAGTCCAGCCCCTCCGTGAAACCATGGCGATATTAATCAGTCTAGCCCTGGCCCGATCGCGGGCTTGAGATTAAGCCAGCCCCTACATGAAGGCCCCGCATCCCGTGCAGACAAAGACAATATGGCCGTTTGGGAGAAGATGGTGAAGTAGAGTCCCAAAATGGCCGCCGACCATCTGTAGAGGTCCCTTTGTGCACCACATAAAGTCCAGACATGGCATGTAGAGTACAGGAGTTCCACAGAAAAGAAGCAGTAGGCCACCGTGAACGATTCCTCGAGGATGTTAGGTGTTGCTCCGCTGGATACTCTTGCAGACGCGGTGAGGCAGGCAACAATGAAGCAGGCAGCAATGAACGGGGAAACAAAGTATCCGCTGTTAAGCTGGAGAGCAATTGAACCTGGGTGCCGGGAAAGCCAGATGCAGGCACCAGTGTAGCACGGTCACACACAGCCGTTGCGTCCCCGCACGAGGACAAAAGCACTGGCGGACCCACGCCGTATTGATGACAGACGGAACGCTCACGGCCCGCAGCCGACAACAGGGAGTCAAACTGCTCACTTAGCGCCTGAAAGCGAGCAAACATTTGTAAACGTAAGTCCCGCAGGACGGCCAGTACGGAGCCGCATGTCAGCGGAAGCTGCACCCCCACAACGGCAGCAATCCGGGACGGCACTGTGGAGCTGGTGTCTGGTGGAGGGAGGGCGAAGCGGGCAGCGGGCAAGACCGGGGTATCACCCCCCAGCCGCGAGCAGGCAAACAACGCCATGTTTTACCGCCGGACGGCACAATGGCCAGGGGGGGGGGTCGTAGCAAGGAGTCAGTTCCCCTCAGGTCTGCGCCGCAACTGGGAAAGCCAACAGTCGCCTCCCTTCCCTCGGGTTCTCTTTGCAGCCGACTAGGCAATAGAAGAAGGGGGTCAGCAGCCTCCCACAGCGCGGTCCACAGATCGGGGCAGGAGACCCGCCTCACCGGGGCTTACCCTACGGCCCCAGCCCTTCAGGCGCAGGGTGCAGGAGGTGTCTGGCCGTCCCTCCCCAGGCTCATCTGGCGACAGTCCGTGGTGTTGGGTGAGGTCGGGACCGCGGGTCTCGGATTTGCGCTAGCGGGTCCGGGGACTGCGGAGCTTCCCGGGGGCCGGCAAAGGCCACAATGGAGCAGGGGTCCAGGGCGGAGAACAAAAGCACCAAAAAACTCCGGCATCCGGGCGGGCTGAGACTTCGGGGAAGTGGCGGCGTGGACAGCGCGTCGTCGTACACGTTTCACCTCGAGAATCGGCAAGGATAGGAATCAGGATAATAGTCCGGGGCCAAGGGCCGACGGAGCCGGGCGCTCAAGCGTCTGCTCCGGTCGCCATCTTGGCTCCTCGATTTGCAGACTTTTATACGTATTTCCACCTATACCGCTTCTGCCCAGAGTGCTTAAGAAGGTCAAGCGCGACCGGGCCCAAGTCATTCTTGTGGCTCCGGATTGGGCACAAAGTCTGGTATCCCGAGCTCTTGCACATGGCCATCGATTCTCCGATCAGACTGCCCCTTGGCTAGGATCTTCTGCTGCAGCATCAGGGGACGGTGCCCCACCCGAACCGGTCCAGCGTGGAGATTGAGCTGCGACAGTTGACCGCTTTCGACCTTCCTCCCGAAGTCTGTAACATTATCTTTGCAGCCAGGCGTCCTGCCACCCAAACAGTGTATTCCTGTAGATGGAACAAATATGTGGCATGGTGCACAGCAAAGGCTGTGGATCCCCTTTTTGCCCCTCTTTCAGAGGTTCTCCTCTTCATTCTTTCCTTCGCCCAGCAGGGCTAGGCTCTGGGCACTCTGAAAAGCTATCTTTTGGCCATTTTGGCCTTTCTTCGCCTTCCAGATCAACCTTCTCTTTTCAAGTCCCCTATTGTAAATCGTTTCCTTAAGGGCATTGCTCACTTGTTTCCTCCTATTCCTTTCGTAATGCCCCAGTGAGACTTGAACCCGGTTCTGACCTACCTTATGTGCACTCCTTTCGAGCCACTACATAACTTTCCTCTCAAACTTTTGACACTCAAAACTGCCTCTTTGGTTGCCATCACTTCTGGTCGCAGGGTGAGTGAGTTTCAGGCTCTTTCTTCCAAACCTCCTTTCCTGGCTGTTCATTAGGACAAGGTTGTCCTTCGCACTAGGCCTTCTTTCCTTCCCAAAGTGGTTACCTCTTTCCACATAAGACAGACCATCACTTTGCCTACCTTCCTCCTGCCCCCGCATCCTTCTATAGAGGAGGAGAGGCTCCACTGTCTGGATCCAAAATGTGCACTTTCATTCTATCTTGATCTTACAAAACCATTCCGGGTGGATGTTGGCAATGTGGGCACCAAGATAGCTGGGCCGTGCAAAAGCGGGCCATCTCTCAATGGGTCGTTTTTTGCATCAAAATGTGTTATTCCTTAGCAATAAGGAACCTCTTGTAGGGCTGCGCGCCCATTCCACCAGTGCGACTGGAGCCACTACTGCTTTTGGACGTGGAGTCCCCATTCATGACATGTGCCAGGCACCCACGTGGGCTTCATTGCACATGTTCACCAAACATTACTGCCTGGATGGCCAAGTCCGGAGAGATGGCTTTTTATGGCCGGTCAGTTCTCCAGGACTTTCTGGTGTGAACTTAGTTTGCAGACCCACTTCCGGGGTTGGTATTGCTGGGGTATACTATTCTAAGGTGAGGAATCCATAACTAATAGTCTCTTTCAGATGAACAAGTTACTTACCTTTGGTAACGATATATCTGTAAGAAACATATATTAGTTATGGATTCCTCACCGCCCCACCCACCCTCCCCGTTCTGCGAACTGACTTTTAGGGTAAGGGACTCCCTTTCATGGGCCCTTGTTTTGTGCACCAGTGGTCAGTGTCTTGCATGACTCTGCGCTTCTGGCGTGGAATTTTGTGTAAAGAACGGACATCAGCGCGGAGGGGCGGCGTCTAAGTAGATACAGGATCGGTATTTTGGCGATCACAACGCCAACCATGAACGCGGAGTCGACAGACGCCACTTACCGACGCGCAGGGGTACTGCTGAAGAAAAATTCTCCGGATCCGGTCTGATGCCTGGGGGTAATTCTAAGGTGAGAATCCATAAATAATGTCTCTTTCAGATACATCGTTACCGAAGGTAAGTAACTTGTTCTTCTTTTCCAAAAATGTTCTAGTACTTCCTTCATATATTCCTTTATTTCCTGTTGTATCAGTCTAATATTTCTATGATGAACTGCACATACAGTGAAATGCATCATAATTGGCATCTGTCAGTCATTTGTTACATCTCTGCTCCAAGTATGTGCAACGTTTACCTTATCATGGAGAATATAAATCAAGCATGGCCTCTTTGTGGAAAAGAGACCCAACCAAACTTTAACAATTGCAGTCCCATCCTCAAACGTTGTGATACTGCTTGGGCCTTGAGGGTTTTATGCACGCCTCCTTGAGCCCCCTAGGGTATCCATGCCGCTGGGAGCGGCTCCGTTCGTTATAGGGGAGGGTCTGCCCAATGCTTCACCTCGCACCCAAGCGTTAGTCAGAACACTGCCAAACAGCAGTTGAGCATGACCCCCAGTTTTTCCCAAGGGTAATCAATGTATCTGCATGATTTAAAAGACTCTAGAGGACAAGTCTCTTAACAAAAAGCTACAAGTCTAAACGATTAAGAGCAAATTCTTCAAAATATTGAAGAAAATAACACTAAGAGATTACTGATGGATATAACTAAGCATGTCCAATAAATTGAAACACTCAGCTGCTACAAATACCCCAGTACATTCGCACCCCTCAATCTCCCAAAAAAAAACCAATTAAATGAAAAAAAAAAAACAATAATACTAAACTCCACTTACATAGAAAAATCAGCACGTGGAAAAATATGGTTGAGATGAAAATCTACTTCTATGTAGGGAAGCACCATAAAAAAGAGACCAATTCTGTAATTTGCAGTTTGTTGTGGACCGAGTGCCTTTTAGTTGTTATGCATTGTGTTGTTGTGTTCTATTAAGTGCCTCAGTGAGGTGGAATTAAAGAGTCTGAATGCATAATGTTAGCCTCACGTCTTATAATAAAATCTAGATGGTTGTAGTAGGCCTCAGAGGTATGGTGTGTGGGCCCCAAGAGTAGTCTTTCCTTGGATGATGGTTGCTGGGGGAGACTTTTGCTAATTCATAATGTTGAGGACCTCATAATCTAGGTGTCTGTTCTAAGGTGAAAAAGAACACTGGCCTGACCAGTGTAGCGGGTTAGTAGAGAAGTAAGAATGGTGTGCAGCACTTCACAGATCAGCCGTTTTCAGTATGTTTAATCGTCCTGAGAATGTCATGTAGTGGACTTGTTTCATCAATTATCTATTCGCTATGAACATTCAAAATAATCCGGTTTTCTTTATCGAAATAAGCATTATGACTTTATTCATATTTTAAGAAACATTTGTCCCAATAGTGTGTGTAGCACTATTTACTCTTGTATCTTGTACGTTTATGACAGTCCTCACTTAAAGTCATCGCCTGCATGAGTGCCTTTCTTTTCAATATTCATTCTGCCTAGATGGCCTGTGTGTTCTTGCCATTTCGGCACTTCTTGCTTTTTAATGTGTTTCTCAGCAGAAAGGTGTTTTTGTGCTACCCGACTTTGAGGTCACCACATCTGACCATGACTAGTAGTGAAGGTGCTTGATACAGAAATGCTTCTTTGTTATCAAGTAAACAGGGTGGTCATTTTACTTTATTTACCTCGTTAGGGCGTTTAAACTGTACTAGTATAGATTCTGCAGTCTGTTTTGTGTCTAACAAATGTTTAACTCTTGGTCACAATGCATAAGCGCAATGGATAAATAATTACCAATATTTAGTAGTAGGCACGAAATATGGTGAAAATTGACATCTAGAAAGATTAATTATATTTCAGCTGTAAAGTTTTGTAAAAAGAAGAAAAAAACTTTGAATTGAATGTATGTCTTCTGATTTGAATCTGCCTCTTGGTCCCTGTCCTATTGTCTTAAATGCTAAATGTTATAATGCCAGTTGAAACCAATGAGTTAGAAATGTACTATTGGAAAGGGAAAGCTAAATAAACACAAGGTTCATTAATTGATGTCAGATCTCGGCTGCTAAATCTAAAATTTGTACCAACCCTAGATTACTGTTAAAGCCCAAGGGAAGAAACTGAATATAACACAGTACTAAAAGGTGACACCAAGAGAATGTTGATTAATACAAAATGTCGATGCCAAGACAAATACTAATTTGAGGATGGTAAATGATATTAAATACCTTTGAATGTTGCCATGGCTTTATGAAGAATTGCCAAGCAAGTTTGATGCCGGAAGATTTCCCTACATAAAAATTATTCTAAACAGCGAAACACGTTTTTGAATCAATTAATGTTTGCAAAAGGCTTTTTAAACATGATGCCCATCATTACTTTTGAATGATGTTGGACATAGTGGATTTCTTGTGGCTAAATATAAATTGCTAAATTTAGGAGGGTCGAGATGTATAAACTCGCTATAAATTGTATGTATGTAGGTACATTTTCTCAGCACTTACCTCGCAATAGCCTTTTGTGAATGCATATCACGAGTGTGGAGATGGGACAGCTAGTGATGCATGCACGGACATGTGCGTGCTCATAGAAAGAGATGCAAACCTTGTCTTTTGTAACTTTGTTAATGTCGGAGATGGAATATTTTGTACATTTCAAACTTGGTGCATATTGTTTTAAACAGTACATTAGCAAGATTGATTTCTTATAACTGGTAGGTTAAGAATAGAAAGTTTGAAGGAGTAGCTTATTCATAGCATGCGAACTGAGTGAAAGCAGGGTGATTCTTGGAAAGACAAGTGTTTATATCCTGAAATAATGTTGAGCTCTTCTTCCTTCACCAGAATAATATAATTTTAGCAGGCCACTACTGAATGAGACAGTTGATAGTGTTTTAAGGTTCAAGAAAAGCAGAACAATGTTAAAAAGTATAGTTTAGCGTCTTGAAGACATCTGCCATGTGCACAAAATGAATTACCTTTCATTTGGTCGATATTTAATTAATAAAGCTGATTAAACTCAGTCATATTTTTACAATGTATTACGTTATGTTTAGTTGTGGGTTTTGTTATGTACCTAATCATTAAAAATGTCAGGACATGTATCTACAGGCAACACTTAACATTCGGACACTTGTATTGATGCCTACTTTTTGACTATAAGCGTGAAAGTGCGTTTTAAATGACAATGTGGGATTATCCTGTATGAATGCTAGAAAAGTTTCATGGAGCTCTAAAAGACGCTTTAGATTTTGCTTTTACATCAATGGACTCATTGATTTATCACTGGGGATTTTTCGTCAATTTGATTACTAGCCCCCTCTCTAGGTTTAATTGTGATAAAGCACCGCTCAATGTATGCGTTAAAATAATATTGGAATTCAATTATATTTTCATTAACCATGTTGTAGAGTTGGGCGAGGCAAAATATTAACAAGGAAAGTCAAGCCAGAGCCGAGCCAAAGTCTCTTAACTTTTAGAACCTGTGCACCAACCTAGTCATATAAGAATAAAAAAATTAGCTCGCATTCGCGCCACAAATTTTCAATTCTATTAAGGACACAGCGGCGAGGATTCTACTTCTTTCTATTTATTGCCACTCACAGCAGCCAATGAAAAACGTATTATGTAAACAAACTACATTTCCCATGATGCACATGTAACACATCACATCCTGTAAGGCCCCATAAGAGCCACCATCATCGGAAATCATCCTCTTTCTTTGCTTTGAACAGTAAAAGTCCAACAAACATAACTGAAGTCGAAATAATATCCTCCAACGTGGAAGAACCAGTCCAGCTGGGAAGTGCGTCGTCTTAACCAGAATTACACTTCATCCATCTTCTCAGAACCTGGAAGAATGAGAGACAGAAAAACCTGTAACTTCTGCTTAACCAGAATATAAATATAGACTGGTGGGTAAATATTACAATACTGAAATATAACCGGGTGGCATAATCTTTGCCTTCGTTTCCTTAATGGAATTGAAAATTCTTGGCGCGAATGCTAGCTAATTGTTTATTCTATTTCAGGACCGGAGGCTTCGTATTATGCTAGTTTAACGCTGATCAAATACCACAGAGGATATATCCCCCACCGGTTTATAATAAAACTGTTTAAAGGTAGACTCAGAAGATCAATCAGCAGCATGCATGATATCCTGAATAGTAGAACCCAACATGAACGTCTTAGAGGCCATGGCGCCCCGAACAGAATGTGCCCAAACACTTGGGTATCAATACCTGCTTCTTGCATAACAGATTTTAACCATCTGGCTATGGTAGCCGCAGTAACAGGTCTGTAAGGTCTTTGCAAAGCGATTAATAATTGCACCACACCGTCCGGCCGAATGGACCTGGTACCTTCTTCGTAAGCCTTGAGACATTGAACTACACAGAGCTTGGTATTACCAGGAAAGGCATGCTATTCCACATTACGTGACATAGTTTTTGTCCTGGAAGTGATGTTAAAAGAAACTCCTTCAGGTACTCTACCTGTATATCTAGAGCTTTAACATCCGAAGAACGTCTACATGCAGACAGACATAACATCATGGCTAATTTGGATGAAAGTTGTTTCCTTGTCAACATATTGTTGAGTGGCCATTGATAGAATAAGGAAAGAACTAGCGAGACATCCCACAAGGAAGAATACTTCGGCTTGGGCGGATTTGCTACTCTAATACCTTTCAAAAGTTTACATACTAATTAATGCATCCCTATTGGTTTGCCCTCAATTTGGGAATGACCAGCCGAAATGGCCGAACGCAAGTTGTTTATAGAACGATTTGCCAACCCGTCAGAAGCCTTTTTGGACAAAAAATGTACAACCTAGGGTAAGTCTGCCCCCACGGGATCAACGTGTTCCACGCACCAATGAACCCAACATTTCCAGGCTGAATACCTTTTAATGGTTGAGGGGGCCCGAGCTCTGTTGATAAAATCTGAAACTTGTTCCGAAAATCCTGGCGTTTGCCAACGTTGCCGGAAAGTCTCCAGGCCATCAGGGACAGCTGCCCCGATAATACCATTGGGTGCATCTCTCCATGAGGGCCCTGGAGCATTGTTGAGGACCACGGAATCATCCTGGGGGAGTTGCAGCTCGCCTTCAGTAGTATTGGGAACCAAGGCTGTGACTTCCACAGAGGAGTCACTAGGATCACCTCCGCCTTCTGGCGCATTATCTGTGTGAACACCCGGGGAATCAGAATGAAGGGGGGAAAAGCATAATTCAGTTTCAGGAACCAATCCTGGGAAAAAGCATCTGTCGCCAGAGCCAACGGATCCGGCCTCCAGCTGAAAAACTTGGTCATTTGGCGATTCAGTCGGGAGGCAAACAGGTCGATCTCGCAACGTCCCCAAATCGCCTGCAGCCACTGCACTATGTGGGGTTGGAGTTGCCAATCGCTGTAATCCTTGCGATGTCGGGAGTTCCAGTCCGCCACTACATTCGACTGGCCCGGGATATATTCGGCTATGACCGAGATCTGATGACTCTGGCAATAATGCCAAAAGTCCTTCGCTATTTCTACTAGAATGGAGGACCTCGTGCCTCCCAGCTTGTTGATGTATTGAACCGCTGAGATGTTGTCCATCCGCAAGAGGATGCAACACAAGACTTGTTTGGGTGACAGAGTCCTGATCGCGAACGACCCCACAAGAAGTTCTAGGCAATTGATATGGAGGTCTAGTTCTCGTAGGGACCATGTCCCTCCTGTGGAAATATATCCGCAGCGAGCTCTCCAGCCCCAACGACTGGCGTCTGACTCTGACGACCTCTGGCAGGGAGCCGAAAATGGCCCTGCCGTTCCATGCCTCCACGTGGGCAAGTCACCACTGGATCTCCTCCCATACCTCTTGGGAAAGAGGTACTAGGTCTGTGTAAGAGAGGCCCTTCTGCAGGTGCTGAATCTTTAGCCTCTGAAGGGCACGATAATGGAGGGGCCCTGGAAAAATCTCCTGAATGGAAGATGCTAGAAGGACCACGATCCTGGCAATCACTCGGAGTGAGACCATATGTTTGGATAACTAGGAGCACATCTCCTTCTTGATATCCCGAAGTTTGGAGCGTGGAAGACTCAACTGAGCCGTTTGAGAATCTATGACGAAGCCTAAGAAATCTATAATCTGGAAAGGACACAGAACCGAATTGGACTCGTTGATCACGACCCCCAGGTTTTGTAATGTAGCAATGGTCATGCGTAAATGCTGAACCGCCAGAATGGGAGACTGCGCCATGATAAGAATGTCGTCCAGGTAAACTATCATGCGAACTCCTTGTTCCCTGAGATGCGCTATCCCTGGCTTCAGCACCTTGGTGAAGCACCACGCTGCCGAGGAAAGTCCAAAAGGAAGGACCAAATACTCGTACCATCGGTTCCGCCATTGAAATTGCAGGAACCTGTGATGGGGAGGAAAATGGGAATAGACAGATAGGCGTCCTTCAGGTCCAGACGGACCAGCCAGTCCCCTTGTTTCAGGAGATCCGCCAAAAGATGGAGGCCCTCCATCTTGAAATGTTTGTAGGTCGTGTAATGATTGAAATCCTTTAAATTGAGTACCAACCTGTAACCTCCGCCTTTCTTCTGCACCAGAAAAACATTGCTGCAGAAACCGCGAGGGCCCTCGTCGCAATACGCTATCGCGTGTTTATGCAGCAATTCGTTGAGTTCAGAATCTAAAAAATCGCACTCTAGTTGGGGAAAAAGGAAGATGTCTGGGTTGCCTGTCTTGAGAAGGGGTCTGAAGGAAATCGAGGTGAAAACCCTGAATTGTTTGCAATATCCAAGCATCCTGAGATAGTTGAACCCAATTGTGATAGAAAAACTGAGTACGGGCCCCCAGTGGTTGTATGAATTTGTCTGGAGCACTTACCTGAAGATTCAGGGTTTTGGAAGCCTCCACGGTACGACCCTCTGTTGAAGCGCCTTTTGCTGAAACGCTGCCTGGTGGGGTAAAGGGTACCACCACGGGTGGAGTCCCATTCTCCCCTGCCTCGACCGAAGTCTCCTCTCTGAGGACCTTGGGAGAACTGTCGGCCAAACGAGCGTCCTCAGCCTCGTCCGGCCCTGTTGAAAACACCAGCCTGAAAGACTCTTTTAATGCCTGACTGCGCTTTGTCAAGAGTCGTGAAGGTGCCCAAATACTTGGCTATGTCTTAAACGAAACGGTGCCCGAACAGGTTCCCGTCCGCCAGGGGACCAGCCTCTGCTGCAGCCAATTCCGTGAGTTTGGAGTCCATGCGCATGAGGATTGATTTGCGCCGCTTAGTGGAGATGGCGCAGTTGGCGTTACCCAAGAGACATATGGCCCGCTGTGTCCATCCTGCCAGGACATGGGGATCCACTGCAGCCCCAGATTCCTGCGCATCTAAAGCCATTTCCAGGATCTTAGCAAGAGGGCCGACCACATCTAAGAGCTTATCCTAGCACCCACGCCAGGCACCATCGATACCCTTCTTGGGGTCTTTCGTGAACTTTTTTAAGAAGGTTAAGAGGCTAGAGTCTATATCTGGGGTTTCGGCCACCTTATCAGAAATATCCGGTCGAGGACACTGAGCGAAGTCTGTTCCGCACCTCCTTGTCAAAGCTTTTGCAAAGGTTTTCGTGCAGGTACGCAGCAAACTCTGGGGCAGGTAACCAATCGGACGACCTGGGATGAACTATGTCAGCAGGATTAAATGTGAAGGGAGAGGGAATAGCTTGAGGAGTTACCACGTTGTTTGACTTCTTGGTACTTTTCTTAGCAGGGGTCTCGTCTGGGGCATCTGTTCCCGTAGTATCCGGGTCTGTGTCAGTGTCTGGGGCCTTGGATTTGTCGGTGTGGGGGAGGGGGCGGGGAGTGAAGAGTATGTGGAAGAATGAGGCCAGGGTTTAGGCTGGGGAACGTCTTTGGAAGGGTCTGCCGGAGCAGTGAAAACATGACGTTTCGCAAATCTTTCAAGTTGTTTTGTTATTGGTTTCAATGCAGTAGCTAGCGCCTGCTGCACAGTCCCTGGGTCTGCTTTCTCCAGGGCCTTATTGACCGACTCCTGGACCGAGGCGTCCAGGGCCTCAACAATGTTGTCTTCAAAGGAAGGGATTTCCACTTCCTCCTCATATAAATTATCTTCTGTAGTAGGGGATCTCTGTGTATAGTCATAATCTAGTGAATAGTCCCGCCCATGTGCGTGGACCCCGGAGCAATAAAAAATAATCTCTTAAGGTGTCAATCATGCAGACCTGCATCCACCTTTAAGAGAGGATTTAATTTAAAGACAGATAATGCAGCCTATACCCCAGGCTACACTGTCCAGTACTTCAACTAGAATTCCACCAACATCCACAAACAGCACTGCCTGTCCAACTTTTTCCCCACACAGGAAAAAACCCTGCCTCTACTAGCAAAAGCCTCTGGAATGATAGAGAGGAAGGAATGGACAGACAAGCCCCATAGGCTGCCATTATGTGGCGGAGAACAGGATACTGTGCCTTTAAGAAAACTTTCCAGATTTCCAGAACTTTCCCAGAATGCACAGCAGGTCCCTTTTACTTTGAGTTCTTTTTTCCGGCTCCTGCTAGCAGGACCCTGGAGCATTGAGCTCTCCCTTTTCAAGGGTTATTTGTTGCTTTTTGTTAGAACTGGGATTTCTGGTTGGCTAAGGCTTGCGCCAAAGTCAGGCAGAAACCACCACTCTAGTCAGGGCAAGGAAGTTACACGCCAAAGATAACCCCTGCTCACCCCCTTGGTAGCTTGGCACGAGCAGTCAGGCTTATCTCTGAGGCGATGTGTAAAGCGTTTGCGCGCGCACCCAGCAACAACACCCAAGGCCCACCACAAAGGAAACTCCACACAAGGTATTCTATAAAAATAGCCTTTGTATTATAGTAAAACACATTAGATAAAAACACACACTTTACAATGTGCCAACAGGCACGGGCAGAATTTACAAGGGATTATATGTACAGGGGACAGGGCCTCATGGACCACTGTCAGGAATTAGCACTTTTAGATATTTAGCACTTAGCACCAAATATAAAATTACTGTAGCACAAAAATAACATATATAGCACACAACCAGTAACTACTGGTAACAAGAAAGTACCACCTACACAACCCTAACCACCTTAGGAGACTATCACGCAGGGCACTAGGACCTCACTAGCACCACCGGTACTAGTAGACAACAACCACCTAAGTATCACAATACCTGTAGGGGAAAACACACATTACACATGATGCATAAAACATTCAGAGGTGCAGAACATTGCACATGACGCATAAACTCATTCAGAGGTGCCGGGCAGGTAAACACATTCAGCGGTGTTCTGAAAGAAAACACATGATGCAGAAACTACATTCAGCGGTGTCCTAAAAGAAAACACATGATGCATAAAACATTCAGAGGTGCTAGGAAAGAACATTAGCGAGAAACTCTCATGGGCCACCACCTGTGGCAGTCCCTAGGCCAACTGGCCTTGTCGGGGCTAGGACACCCTGTCCCAGTCAAGCTGCGCCAGCTGCGCAGGCCAAAACGTAAATATCCCCAACCTAAACGTGGCAGCTGCCCACTAAGTGCTGGGCAGCTGTAGAACGAACTCAGGCACCGGCGTGCCTCTGGAGCCCTATCTGGGCTCTGCCAAAAAGAATGTCCCCCACTACGAGGGAGCCACGGGGCTCTGATCACCAGAAAGGTGCCCCCCTCGCTGAGCCTCAATCGGCTCGGTGGAAATACTATGCGCCTCGTTGGAGCCTCAACCGGCTCTGAAATCAATGCGCCTCGTTGGAGCCTCCACCGGCTCTGAGCACCAGATGATGTCCCCTCAATACAGGCGCGGAGTCCCCCAGCCCTTTGTACTCACCGGGCTGCTCTCCGGGGACTCCCGCGTCGTCTCCTCTCTCGGCGGACGATGGACGCCGAGGCTTCTCTGCAACGCGGAGGGGCAGGCACCGACAATGTGCCTCGCGCCCCCTCCGCACCAGCTCCGGCCGCAGTTCTCCTCTCTCTGCTCCGGGAAGCGCGGGGTAGGCTCCCGTCCGCTTCCCTCCACCAACGTACGGCCTCGTTGTCCTCACGGCCAAAGGCACGCAAACAAGCGGGGTAGGCACCCGCTATGGCAATAACAGCGCCGGGTGGGCACCGGCTTCCCGAATTAAAGCGCTCACAGCGCTATGAAGCCAAACAGCGCGCCCAGCGCTATAAAGTCAAAAGAGCGCTCCCAGGCGCTTAGGAATAGCAAGTCCAGCCAAAAGTCTCTCAAAGAGCAGGGGGGGCAAAGACTGGGCCCAGAGCCAGCTCACAGGGCCCTCCAGCAGGGAGACAGTCCCCAGTGGCGGTCTCTCCTGGCGCCCAGCAGCAGCAGGCCCCCCTCAAGTGGATCCTGCCAGAGAACACATTGTAAGGGGACACAGCCCCTTTTTATACAGTAAAAGTCTTTGTCTGAAGGTGCAGGGAAGGGGCAAACCAGTTACATCTGGTTCCTGAGCACTTTGTTTTGCTCAGCCCCTCTCCCTATTCACTGGCAGGCCAGGGTCATCAGACGCACCACAGGGGCCGGAGCCAGCAGTGTGTGGGGAAAGACCTGTCCTATTCAGGACCCAGGTGTACTCCTCCCCAGCCATCCGTATGCTAAACTCCCCATTCACCACTGGGTGGCTCCTCCTAACTCTGGGGATTTCCCTAGTCCGTCACATGACCTCCACCAGCCAATCGCCAGACAAGCCACACATTTCATACTGCACACCGAAGTTCCCACTTCTAGAAGTGGCACTTCCACACTAGGTACATGCACGCCGCACACATCATCGCGCAGCATTCAATCACACGAGTCCGCACATACCAAACTCGGGCCTGCACACCCCACGCATCAGGAACTACCAGGACACATACATTACCCCATGCATTCCTATGGGAGGGCAGGCCAACCTCACAACACGCACGCACTTTACCCTGGGACACAGCGGTAAAGTGTGCAGAAACCAAAAATCACCACACCAAGTCACCAATAAAAAGCAAAAAGTTTCGGGGTGAACCTGCCAGAAGGGCCGGGTCCAACACAACCCCCTTCCAGCCAAAACGCAGGGTAGACCAATCACCACCGTGAAGGTCTTCCCTGCTTTGGGCGACAAAACACGGACGCAGGCCCGCAACGGCAGGGACACTCTCTGGTTTTACGCCACTCTAAACCCATGGAATTCCTTCTAAAGGAACTCGGCGGACCAACTGGGCTACCCCACTGGTACTCCTCAGCTGTCCGCGGCCAGGACCAGGCCCTAGGCCATCTAGGCGCCACTGGTCCTTGCCTAACCACAGAGTGGGGGGTAGTAACCCCTGGCACGTAGTGACCATTTTCCACTCTTCCTCTCATCAGGGCGGTTCTAAACATCCACTGATCTTCCAGCCCAGGGTCTGAACCCTCAAGCTGACCAACAGTCACGGGTGAGGCTCTCCTCCCCCTACCTCTCCTTCTAGGGTTCCGTCCTCTCCTCCTCTGAGAGGCACCCTCAGAAATCATCTTTCCCACCAGCTCAGGAGCTCTCCCTGAGAAATGGTCTCCCAACCTCTGGTCTAGAACCTTCGGTGGAATACTTGCCTGGCACTCCAGGACTTCTGGGGACTCACACTGTATCCCCCCAAGAGTAACATATGCCTCATATGTTGCATGACAGTCTGCCTGGCGCAGATCTCCCGTCCCCTGTCCACCTGACGGTGCGCGAAGATCCCCCAGGACAGACGTGTGGCCGCCATGGTCACTTCTAGGAGACTCAGCCCTACCGGCTGGTCCCTGACCCACTGGCTCCTCCACCGGGGAACACAGCCCCATGCCACTCCTCTCGCTGGACTTCTGTACCCTCCCTACTGGAGCGGTACTGCCTGCCACCAGAACCACTGGATCTCTACTTACAGAGACTCCAGGTTCTCCATACTCTGGGCGATCCTCCTCAAGTGGCCTAACAGGACAGCCTAGGCACCCTACCTGGTGTTCCCTGAAGAAACCATCCAGGTTCTGAGACTGGGTTTCCGGCCTCTGGGGACTCAGTCACCCGCTCACTCCTACTCCGCTGAGGTTGGCCGTGAGCCCCTACACCCCTCTCACTACTCTGGGACCTAGCTGGGCTACACTGAACCTCTACCCCCATCCAAGACGGGAAGATCCCTGAGCCACTGCTGTTGGAAGCACTCTCCCATACCTCATCAGAACCTTGGGCACCCTCCCAACGGTCTGCTTCCTCTGCAAGCTCCCATGGGCAAAAAGAGCCATACCCCAACAGGTGTTGGCGCAACCCGGGATAACTACCAAGCAGCTGCTCCTTGATCACCAGAGCATACAGTCCGTCAAAAGCCCGTTTCGTGTGTACCCTTAACCAATCAACCAGTGCATCCTCGCATTCACCCACAAACGTGCCCCAAGACTGGTGAGGCAGTTTCTTACTGCCCCTGAACTTCAACCTACATTCCTCCTCTTGGAAAACAGGTACCATACTCGGGGAATGGGACTCTCTGCACTGGGCTCTCTATCGCTGCCACCACTGGACTCTACCCTCACTGGTGAATCCAGAAAACCAATGCGCTCAGGGGACAACTTACCCTCTAGAGCTAATTTCTCCCTGCCGGAGGCCCTCTCAGCCTCCGCCATCCTCTCTACCGCCAAGACCCTCTCAGTCTCAAACTTTTTCTCCTCCACCCCCAGCTGCGCCATCGCCCTGGCATGCTCTAACCTGAGCTTCTCCATGGCCAGCTGATGCTCCCTCTCTTCCCTCCTATCTATCCACTCCTCTGGGGACAGGGAATGGGATGGGGTGCTGCTCCTGACACTGGACCCAGCAAGGGACTCCCTATCTATGGGGTCTTCACTGTCTACTGGCGTCCCTGTCAGGTAATCTTCCTCCTCCTCAGATTCCTCAGGGCTCCCCTCAGACCCACCACCCTCTCGGCATGCGGCCCGGGCCCTATCTTCCTCCCTGCGCTCTCGCTCCCATTCATCCTTTTGCCATAGGATCAGGTTGTCCCTCAGTCTGGACTGGGTATCTAATTCACCCACCTCTATGCCTCTCTCTTCACAGAACCTTACCAACTCCAACCTACTGTATCTAAACAGACCACAGAAGTTAAAAGCAGGCTCCATTTTGGGCGGACGTTCCTGAGAAGAGTTCAACACAAGGAACCTGAGCGTCTGAGCTAACACAGGAGTACATAATTCACAAAGGACACCTTTAGGAGAGGAAATAATGGAACTCAAAAACAATAATCCCTAAAACGTGATTTATCTAATGCAGAGTTTTGTGGTGTAGCCAGTCGCCGCTGCAGTACAGCGCAAACGCAAGTCCAAATCCCACCGCTGATCACCAATGTTAGAACTGGGATTTCTGGTTGGCTAAGGCTTGCGCCAAAGTCAGGCAGAAACCACCACTCTAGTCAGGGCAAGGAAGTTACACGCCAAAGATAACCCCTGCTCACCCCCTTGGTAGCTTGGCACGAGCAGTCAGGCTTATCTCTGAGGCGATGTGTAAAGCGTTTGCGCGCGCACCCAGCAACAACACCCAAGGCCCACCACAAAGGAAACTCCACACAAGGTATTCTATAAAAATAGCCTTTGTATCATAGTAAAACACATTAGATAAAAGCACACACTTTACAATGTGCCAACAGGCACGGGCAGAATTTACAAGGGATTATATGTACAGGGGACAGGGCCTCATGGACCACTGTCAGGAATTAGCACTTTTAGATATTTAGCACTTAGCACCAAATATAAAATTACTGTAGCACAAAAATAACATATATAGCACACAACCAGTAACTACTGGTAACAAGAAAGTACCACCTACGCAACCCTAACCACCTTAGGAGACTATCACGCATGGCACTAGGACCTCACTAGCACCACCGGTACTAGTAGACAACAACCACCTAAGTATCACAATACCTGTAGGGGAAAACACACATTACACATGATGCATAAAACATTCAGAGGTGCAGAACATGGCACATGACGCATAAACTCATTCAGAGGTGCCGGGCAGGTAAACACATGATGCATAAAACATTCAGCGGTGTTCTGAAAGAAAACACATGATGCAGAAACTACATTCAGCGGTGTCCTAAAAGAAAACACATGATGCATAAAACATTCAGAGGTGCTAGGAAAGAACATTAGCGAGAAACTCTCATGAGCCACCACCTGTGGCAGTCCCTAGGCCAACTGGCCTTGTCGGGGCTAGGACACCCTGTCCCAGTCAAGCTGCGCCAGCTGCGCAGGCCAAAACGTAAATATCCCCAACCTAAACGTGGCAGCTGCCCACTAAGTGCTGGGCAGCTGTAGAACGAACTCAGGCACCGGCGTGCCTCTGGAGCCCTATCTGGGCTCTGCCAAAAAGAATGTCCCCCACTACGAGGGAGCCACGGGGCTCTGATCACCAGAAAGGTGCCCCCCTCGCTGAGCCTCAATCGGCTCGGTGGAAATACAATGCGCCTCGTTGGAGCCTCAACCGGCTCTGAAATCAATGCGCCTCGTTGGAGCCTCCACCAGCTCTGAGCACCAGACGATGTCCCCTCAATAAAGGCGCGGAGTCCCCCAGCCCTTTGTACTCACCGGGCTGCTCTCCGGGGACTCCCGCGTCGTCTCCTCTCTCGGCGGACGATGGACGCCGAGGCTTCTCTGCAACGCGGTGGGGCAGGCACCGACAATGTGCCTCGCGCCCCCTCCGCACCAGCTCCGGCCGCACTTCTCCTTTCTCTGCTCCGGGAAGCGCGGGGTAGGCTCCCGTCCGCTTCCCTCCACCAACGTACGGCTTCGTTGTCCTCACGGCCAAAGGCACGCAAACAAGCAGGGTAGGCACCCACTATGGCAATAACAGCGCCGGGTGGGCACCGGCTTCCCGAATTAAAGCGCTCACAGCGCTATGAAGCCAAACCGCGCGCCCAGCGCTATAAAGTCAAAAGAGCGCTCCCAGGCGCTTACGAATAGCAAGTCCAGCCAAAAGTCTCTCAAAGAGCAGGGGGGGCAAAGACTGGGCCCAGAGCCAGCTCACAGGGCCCTCCAGCAGGGAGGCAGTCCCCAGTGGCGGTCTCTCCTGGCGCCCAGCAGCAGCAGGCCCCCCTCAAGTGGATCCTGCCAGAGAACAAATTGTAAGGGGACACAGCCCCTTTTTATACAGTAAAAGTCTGTCTGAAGGTGCAGGGAAGGGGCGAACCAGTTACATCTGGTTCCTGAGCACTTTGTTTTGCTCAGCCCCTCTCCCTATTCACTGGCAGGCCAGGGTCATCAGACGCACCACAGGGGCCGGAGCCAGCAGTGTGTGGGGAAAGCCCTGTCCTATTCAGGACCCAGGTGTACTCCAGGTGTAGTATGCTAAACTCCCCATTCACCACTGGGTGGCTCCTCCTGACTCTGGGGATTTCCCTAGTCCGTCACATGACCTCCACCAGCCAATCGCCAGACAAGCCACACATTTCATACTGCACACCGAAGTGCCCACTTCTAGAAGTGGCACTTCCACACTAGGTACATGCACACCGCACACATCATCGCGCAGCATTCAATCACACGAGTCCGCACATACCAAACTCGGGGCTGCACACCCCACGCATCAGGAACTACCAGGACACATACATTCCCCCATGCATTCCTATGGGAGGGCAGGCCAACCTCACAACACGCACGCACTTTACCCTGGGACACAGCGGTAAAGTGCGCAGAAACCAAAAATCACCACACCAAGTCACCAATAAAAAGCAAAAAGTTTCGGGGTGAACCTGCCAGAAGGGCTGGGTCCAACACTTTTCAAGTCTTAGAAGTCCTTTTTCCTTCTGGTGTTATCAGAATGACTGGCTTGTTCGACAAGTGTCCTGATTGCGGAAGAAAAAAGGCTAAGTCAGACACACACAGGGTGTGCATCGTCTGCCTTCCCCAGTCCCACGTGCCTGAGGAGTGTGAGATCTGCCGCTCTTTTTCAGCCAGGACCCTGAGAGAGAGGAAGAAGATCAGGCTCCAGGTCCTGGAGGACAGAAGGCTGAAGGCACGAGGTGGGTCTGGAGGGGCTGATTCTGCCCATGCTGAGGCCTCTGGGGGGCTCCCCAGGGGCAGGAAGACCAGCAAGCGTCCCCTCTCCCCGTCGACGTCGAGGGCGTCGACGGCGGCGTCGAGGGGGATGACTGAGGTCTGTTCGCCGTCTCCACAGGGCTCTGGGGAGAAGCGGCGTCGACGGTCGACGTCGAAGGAGTTGAACAGACCGCCGTCGACGACATCGGCGTCTTTTGCGACGTCGAGCCATCGACGGCGAGATCAGGCCCGGCGTCGGCGCTCGCTGTCGAAGGGGGAGCGCCGCTCGCCGTTGGCGAAGAGGCGACGGTCGCCGTCATGGAGATCGCCGTCATGGAGATCGCCGTCATGGAGATCGCCGTCATGGAGATCGCCGTCATGGAGATCGCCGTCATGGAGATCGCCGTCATGGAGATCGCCGTCATGGAGATCGACGTCATGGAGATCGACGTCATGGAGATCGACGTCATGGAGATCGACGTCATGGAGATCGACGTCATGGAGATCGACGTCATGGAGATCGACGTCATGGAGATCGACGTCATGGAGATCGACGTCATGGAGATCGACGTCATGGAGATCGACGTCATGGAGATCGACGTCATGGAGATCGACGTCGAGATGGAGATCGACGTCGAGATGGAGATCGACGTCGAGATGGAGATCGACGTCGAGATGGAGATCGACGTCGAGAAGGCGATCGGCGTCGAGAAGGCGATCGGCGTCACGGAGGTCGGCGTCACGGAGGTCGGCGTCGAGGAGGCGGCCGACGTCGAAGACGCTCGACGTCAAGGCGGTCGACGTCGAGACGGCGCAGGGGGAGCCCTGACGCCAGGAGTAAGAGGGGAATGGAGTCACCGGGATCGGGGTACTCCGTGGTGTATACACCCCCTCGGAACCCTACCCCATCACCACCTCCGCCACGGCCACCGACTCCTCCACCACCACTGCCAACGCCGACTCCACCGCCACTGCCACCACGGCTGGTGTCGCCACCTCCCCCTCCGCGTTCTATACCACCTCGCACTCCGTTGGGGCCGCCTTCAGTTCCACCAAGGTCGGTCTCCCTGCCCAGGTATCCGACCCCGCCGCAGGGGACGCCAAGGCCGTGTCGCCCACGGTCGCCGGGCCCGGCTAGACCGTCGGACAGGCCGAAGCCGAGGAGGTCGCGCTCCCGCTCCGGCAGGAGGAGAAGGTCGCGGAGCCATAGGACGTCGTCGTAGTCGACATCTGGACGGCGCCATAGGAGGCACAGATCCAGGTCACGCACACGGTCCTCGGCCAGGGACTTCTCGCCGACGCTGTTGGACTCACCGGGGACTAGGGTGTCTCCGGTGGATGATCTGGTCTCCTTCCAGGAGGTGCTGCTGCGGGGGACAGCCAAGTTGGGCATCTCGGTGCCGGTACCGACACCCACGACGTCCGTGATATTCGAGATTCTTCACAAAAAACACCTGTCTCGCCCTCTGCTGCCTCTAGTGCCGGGACTGGTGGAACCCGCATTGGAGTTGTTCCTCACCCCCGCGGTGACTAAATCCGCTCCCTCACGGCTCATGAAAAAGTATCGGGCCCCGGACTCGGACCCTGCTTTTTTACGGATGGACCCGAAGCCGGACTCTGTCATCGTGACGGCGGCGAGGAAGCAGCATGCGACTGCACCTTCGACGGTCCCGCCCGACAAGCAAAGCCGCTGGCTGGACTCGGCGGGCAGGAAAGTGTGTGGGACCGCGTCTACCACCATGGAGGCGGCAAGTGCGGGGGCACTGTTGGGGCGTTACGACCGGGCCCTGTGGGAGTCCCTCCAACAGTTTGCGGACCTGCTGCCCCGGGACCGGAAGGAGGACTTCCTGGAAACGGTGCGAGAGGGCATGCTGGTTTCGAACCAGGTCATCGGTGCGGCAGTGGATGTCTCCTTGTTGGCGGCGCACTCCTACGGTCATGGTGTCCATCAGAGGCGTCACTCTTGGCTGCGCCTGACGTCGCTCAAGCCAGAGGCTCAGCACAGGGTGGCCAATCTGCCCTTCTCGGGGGAAACCCTGTTTGGAAAACATGCGGATGATGAGATGGCCCGCATGAAGGCGGAGACCCTGACGGCTGTCTGGTTGGAGGAGGCCGAGAAGAAGAAGCGCCCGTTCCAGAGGCGGTTCGGTTCTACGGGCAGAGAGTGCGGGCAGGGTTCGGGACAGCAGCAGCACCAACAGCAGCAGTTCTGAAAGCCCTTCCAGAAACGCCAGAGGGGTAGAGGAGGCCAGCAGGCTGCTACCGCTACCAAGGGCCCGGCCGGGTCTCTGCCCTGAGCGACTACTTCCCCCTCAACCGTTACCCACTCCAGTGGAGGGAAGCATTCAACTTTTTCCGGCAGAGTGGAGAAAAATTACTCAGGACAAGTGGGTGCTGAATATTGTTTGCAATGGATACAGTCTTCGGTTTATCAGCCCGCCTCCAGCGATTCCGCCGGTAAGCTCTCAGTTTCAGCTGCGAGAGCTCCAGGCGGAGGCAGACATCTTGTTGAGAAAAAAGGCGGTAGAAGAGGTACTCAAAGGGGAAGAGGTACTCAAAGGGGAAGAGGTCTCAAAGGGGAAGAGGTCTGTACTCTCGGTTCTTCCTCGTTCGCAAGAAGGACAAGAACGAGTTCAGGCCCATTCTGGATTTGCGACAGGCAAACAAATGGATTCGCAGAGAGAAATTTCGCATGCTCTCGTTGCATCAGATTTACCCTCAGCTGCAAAAGGGAGACTGGCTCTGTGCCATAGATCTACAGGATGCGTACTTCCATGTGCCCATCGCACGGAAGCACAGGAAGTTCCTGCGATTCCAAGTCGGCGCCAATCACTATCAATACACAGTACTGCCATTCGGGCTAAAGTCTGCGCCCAGGACCTTCTCGAAGTGCATGGCAGTGGCGGCGGCACACCTGCGGAGGAACAAGGTGTTTGTCTACCCGTATCTGGACGATTGGCTGATCAAGGCATCATCCTTCGCGGAAGCGCAAGAGCACTTCCAGTGGACGTGCGCTCTCTTGCACAAGCTGGGGTTACATGTCAACATGTCCAAATTGGTCCCGACTCTGGTCCAGTGCATACAGTACCTGGGGGCCTCCATCGATACGCGGTCAGCAAGCGTGTTTGCTTCGGAGGAGAGACGGTTATCACTCCTTCGGAAGGCTCAGGACCTCAGGACTGCTCTATCCACGACAGTGAGGAAGGTGTCTTCGCTGCTGGGATCGATGGCCTCCTGTATCTTCCTCACGCCTCACGCACGGCTGCACGTGAGACCTCTGCAGGAGTGCTTGGAGGATCAGTGGGATCAGAAGACAGGTTCTTGGGACGACAAGATACGACTGTCTCTACATGCTCTTCAGTCTCTGAAGTGGTGGTGTTCGGTGGAAAACCTCCTCAGGGGGGTTCCCTTCCACAAGGACATTCCCACGAAGAGTGTTGTGACGGATGCGTCTCTCCTAGGCTGGGGAGCGCATTCCGGGGACTTGCAGATTCAGGGACAGTGGTCCCCGTTGGAATCGACGTACCACATCAATTTCTTGGAACTCAGATCTGTCTTCCTGGCAATGAAGGCCTTCCTTCCGTCCTTCCAGATCAACTCACTGCTGATACAGACGGACAATACAACCACTATGTATTACCTCAACAAGCAGGGGGGGTCAAGATCGCGCACTCTGTCGCAGGAGGCGCAGGCGATCTGGCACTGGCTTCTGGCCCGAGGACTGACTATTACGGCCACGCATCTGCCAGGGGTACAGAATGCTCAGGCGGACGCACTGAGCAGGCTGATTCAGGAAAACCACGAATGGGTCATAAACGACGAAGTACTAGGAGAAGTCTTCGCAAGGTGGGGGATTCCAGACGTAGATCTGTTCGCCACCGCCGAAAACAGCAAATGCCGAGACTTCGCATCCAGGTACTACCAGCGGGGGACGCTGGGGAATGTGTTATGGATCAATTGGTCGAACAGCTTTCTGTACACTTTTCCACCCATTCCCCTGATTCCGACAGTGCTCATCAAGTTGTCCCAGTCCAGGGCGCGGATGATCCTGATCGCCCCGGAATGGCCCAGACAGTGGTGGTTCACGGACCTACTTCACCGGTTTCTCCTTCCTCACGTACGGTTGCCGTGCAGGCCGGACCTTCTCACGAAGTTCGGGGGGCGGATGGTGCACCCCAACCTCTCGTCTTTGAGTTTGGCGGCATGGCTCCTGAAATAGTGCAATATGGCCATCTGAATCTACCAGAAGATTGTATGGACATACTGAAGGAGTCTAAACGGCCTTCCACTAGGACGTCCTATGCTTATAAGTGGAAGAGGTTCTGTATCTGGTGTAAATCCAAGAACTTTGATCCTACGACATGTAAGGAAGATGTCATCCTTCCGTACCTTTTGCATTTGGCGCAGTCTGGCCTTAATTTCCATTCCATTAAGGTTCATCTGGCTGCTTTGACTGCTTACAGGAAATGCCCTTCACAGACTTCCTTCTTTCAGATCCCTGTGGTCAAGGATTTTTTGGAAGGCTTGAAGAAAGTGTTTCCTCCTGTCAGACTTCCCTCGCCTTCCTGGGACTTGAATGTGGTGCTGTCCAGACTGATGAAGGAGCCTTTTGAACCCATTCACAAGGCTTCGTTGCAGCACCTATCCTGAAAGGCGGCGTTCCTAGTGGCCATTACATCGGCCCGCAGGGTGAGTGAACTTCAGGCATTGTGTTGTCAAGAACCTTATACTGTATTTCATGCTGCTAAGGTTGTGATGCGTACTCACCCTAAATTTCTTCCTAAGGTTATCTCTGACTTTCATGTCAACCAGACCATAACTTTACCTACGTTCTTTCAGAATCCCTCTTTGCCAGCGGAAAGGTCTCTCTATTCCCTGGATGTTCGGAGGCTGTTGAAATTTTATCTGGATAAGACCAAGGATATTCGTAGGTCAGACCAATTGTTTGTTAATTATGGATCAGTCAGGACAGGTCTCGCGACCTCTAAGCAGTCCATTTCGCGGTGGATTGAGTCCTGCATACAATTGTGTTATCAAAAGGCTAATAAGACCTTAGGGGTTAAACCTAAGGCTCATTCCACCAGGGGAAAAGCTGCCACGACGGCTTTGCTGCGTAATGTTCCGATTGCGGAAATCTGCAAGGTGGCCACTTGGAAGTCGGTCCATACCTTTGCTGCGCATTACTGTCTGGACACGGATGCCAGGGCAGATGCTCAGGTTGGGCAGGCTTCGCTGCGAAATCTGTTCGCACAGTAGTGGTGTTGTCTTGTGTATTCTCCACCGCCGTTGTTGTGTGGGGATGGGCTTGCCATTCTATTCACTAGATTATGACTATACACAGAGATCCCCTACTACAGAAGGAGTAGTTTCTTTTCTGTAACTCCAGTTCTGTAGTAGGGGTATCTCTGTGATAGTCATAAGCGCCCGCCCTCCTCCCCGGTGGAGAGATGAATGTTAATGTAAGGAATGCTACAGGTCTGGCGTGCTACGCCTTCAAAAAGAACTGAAAGTAAAAGGGACCTGCTGTGCATTCTGGGATACTGGGAAAGTTCTGGAAATCTGGAAAGTTTTCTTTAAAGCACAGTATCCTGTTCTCAGCCACATAATGGCAGCCTATGGGGCTTGTCTGTCCATTCCTTCCGCTCTATCATTCCAGAGGCTTTTGCTGGTAGAGGCAGGGTTTTTTTCCTGTGTGGGGAAAAAGTTGGACAGGCAGTGCTGTTTGTGGATGTTGGTGGAATTCTAGTTGAAGTACTGGACAGTGTAGCCTGGGGTATAGGCTGCATTATCTGTCTTTAAATTAAATTCTCTCTTAAAGGTGGATGCAGGTCTGCATGATTTACACCTTAAGAGATTATTTTTTATTGCTCCGGGGTCCACGCACATGGGCGGGACTATTCACTAGATTATGACTATCACAGAGATACCCCTACTACAGAACTGGAGTTACAGAAAAGAAACTACTCCATCCTCTTCGTAAGTGACCCAATCCTCCATAGTGGGGCGAAATTTGTATATATACCTGCTCATGAGGTGAGACACAGAGGAGTTAAGGGGGAGCCAACCCACAGCACAAAAATCACAAATGGTACTTAACTCCTCAGCACAGGCTGTAGCACTATTATTGCAGCCCTCAGGGCGAAGATGGAGCCAAAGAGCAAAATTTCTTCAGGAGTTGTGCTCCCTCGGGGCCCAAAGCAGTTTTTCCAGCCAGCCAGGCGTAGGTGATGTTGCTTGGTGGAAAATGAGGCAAATACACCAAATCTAGGGGATAAAACGGGTCGTAGCGATGTGCGTAGCCCAATCCTAGGAAATTGCCCAATTGAGTTACGCACGTCGAGACGAGGGAAAAAAACGAAAGGGAAAGCACCTGCGCATTCGGCCGATGAGGGGGTCCTCAGCGCGGTATAATCGCCACATTCAAGACTGCCGTGGGCAGTCCGGTACCACAAACTCCCAGATGGGAGCACACAAAGACCGCTACACTACACAACAAAATCCTCCCGCAACGTGGGAAATTCAAAGATGCTTTTCGTCCGGGATATGCACTGGCACGAAAGCGTATGCCTCCCCGAAGAAAGCGGGAGTGCTGAGGCTCGTCCAGAACCCCCGTGCGAGGATCGCGCTTCTCAGATTGCAAAGCCAGTAGTCCACATTGGATTAGGCAAAGCAAGCGGAGGTACGCGCTAGCGTGGCAGCTAAATCAAACATAGCCTCGCGTGCCTAATCCGCATAAATTGCACATATAGTAACGCAAAAGGAATGTAACACTGAAAAAATACACTTAACTTCCTGCGTGAGCAGCAAAGAAAGAGGATGATTTGTGGTGATGGTGGCTCTTATGGGGCCTTACAGGATGTGATGTTACATGTGCATCATGGGAAATGTAGTTTGTTTACATAATACAAAGTTTTTCATTGGCTTCTGTGAGTGGCAATAAATAAAAAGAGAAGCATAATACGAAGCCTCCGGTCGTGTATAAGAATTATCTTCTCTTCGAAAGTAAAAATAGTGTATTTCTTTAACACGTTGAACTTTTAAATATGAACTTGCAAACATTTGCACCCCCGCTGACGACATTGCGGTTAGTGAGCTAGAGGCAAGTCAGTAGTCTCATGAGAGATATTTACCTCGAGTCACACAAATTGGTTTAGTGGGGAAGCTGGGCTTGATCACCGGTTTTCATGATTTCACATAGTATCATTCAGCCACTAGCTAAGTGACTTTCTGATGGATACTTCTAACTGCAGACTCCTTTCCTTTCAAATGACCATATGTGCCAGACTAGATCTGGAAAATGGATACAGCATTGTTCTCGTGCCTTGGTAGATGGCACCTTGTGGCCCATATTGTATTCATTCTGCTGCGGAAGTGATAATGGAGCCGCATACAAGTGCTACCAGAGTGCATTAAGGTCATTTCTTTCTGTGCTTTCTCGTGTGGATCTGAAGTTCGCTCCAATATTTTCTTGCCAGCCAATTCGTTTTTCCCAAAATAATTCTTTCTGTTTCCAGTCTGCATGGGAACTTTAGTTCATCTTAAAACTACAGGGTTTAAATATTCTTTAGAGTGCCTTTTTTAATCCGAAGGTGATCCAGGAGCATGAAGCAAATCTGCGAGTCGTCGGGGCCTGAAAGAATTCATAGAAGTCCTGCTCGACGTCAATGGCCCAAGTCTTCCTGTAAGTTGAAGTGGAAGGACAAGAAGGCAAAGCTCAACTTCTCACCAATCTGCCACTCTCTACAAGAGAAGTTGCTAGGGTATCAGGGGGCCTCACTGTCTTGCTCCCAGTTCCACCCTGAGAAGCCAGTTCCACAGCTGATCCCAACATAACCGAAGTTTATGGGGACATTGGCAACGTCACAATAGTTGAAGCCTTTCGAGAGCGTAGTTAACAAATCTTTAGCACTCTTCCTGCTCCCTCTGGTGCACCTTCTGGGCCCCAAGAATCCACATAAGCCTACTGTCTGTTTACAAACAGCGGATCTACTATCTGTGCCGTCTGCCTCCTGAACTCACCTCTGGTTCCACTCCAGCGCCAGTGGCAACAAACTCCACACTGGTATTTTTATCATAGAAGACAGCACAGATGCTGCGGTGCCTGAGGAGGACCATATCTCTATAGTTCTACTGACTCTGACCCAAATCTGTCTTGACCCTCACCAAGGTTACATCCTGAAGCTGCTCTGATGCACTCAGTCCTAGTTTAGTCAGACTCGGACAGTTCCCTGCCTTTACTTCAGAGCCACACCCCAGTGTTCCAACAGTGTATTTGTTCTGACTCTGATCAAAGTCAGCCAGCTTTCAGAAAGAACAGTGAAAATGATGGGGATTATTTTACCCCACAATATGTCAGCTTATACATTGATTTGCAGAAGGCCTGTGGGTTGGACACTGGGTTGTTCTTCCGTTGAACCATTAATGCTGTGGTAATAAGACGTGCAGCAGAGGTATTAGCTGATATCTGTTGAACTTAAATGTAATGTTTTAAGAGAAATTGTGCAACCTGGGTAGGCTTCACCTGAGTTTTTTCTGCCGTTCAGTGAAGCTGTGGCTGACACCATCATGAGCCCTGGTCGAAGCCTTGCTACTGTTCTACAGTAAACAGGCAAGTAGCCAGGTGCGACAGACCAGTGCTAGATGACCCTCACTTCTTGACGCAGCACAGCCCCCTACGCCATAAAATCTGGCGGTAGGGGTTTCTGCCAGAAGAGTGAACCCCATTTAATTCCCTTTCACCCCCCCCCCCCCCCAAGAGACAGTCACTAGTCGAAGTCATTTGGGATATGGATGTTTTTATTTGCTAGTCTAGATCCCTAGTCCTCAGATCAGTCAGTGTCTGCTTTTAGTTAGGAAGAGGTTTCCATGCTTTATGGTACTTGGTTAGTGAGATCTTGTCGGCAATCCCTGAGAAAGTTCAGACCAACATGTCTCAAATATTGCAGGAAATTCAGGAAGTGGCCAAATATATTATTGGTTCTGGACTGGGCACTACTGATGGGTAGAGCAGTTGACTGGGCACTACTGATGGGTAGAGAAGTTGACTGGGCACTACTTTTGGGTAGAGCAGCTGACTGGGCACTACTTTTGGGTAGAGCAGTTGACATCTGCATGGTGTGTCATGCTTGGAAGAGATCCTCTGGCTTTTCTAGTGACGTGCAGGCCTCCTTGATGGAAATGCCCTTAATGTACCTCGTCTGTTTGAGAAGGCAAATTCCAAGTTGGAATGATTAAAAGAGATGTAATAAAAATGAGAGGGACCCCTTTTGCCAGACCAGGGGAATAGGGTACTATTGACAAGTAGAAGTGAAAATCCCTTGGTGGAAATGTATACTAATACTGGGTCTCAAAATTCCCAGCACAAGAAGTTCTATCCCATATGTTAGATAATGCGGAGTTAAAGATATTCCTACACAACTAAGAAATGTATATTAGAAATTAATATTTTATTCAAAAATCATCACTGGTTATAAAAAATACTATAAAACTGATTACACTGAAAATCACATCAAATTCATATACCATTAAAATACTTTGTTACATTCATGCAAGAAAGAACAAACCAATAATTCAATAAAATAGTTCAAACATAGGAGTGATTTCAAGAGCTTTGATCCCTAGTGTGTGCCAACAAACATTCAACAAAGAGACAAATACAGACAATACATTTTGTCATTTAGAAACACATCCGATCTGAACGGTTCAATTGCAAATCCTAGATACAATCTATTACTTTTATCTATAGGATTGTGTTGAATGAAGCATCGACGCGTTTCGATGGTTCTGTTGATAGCCCATCTTTATCAAGACAAATATAAGTCTCTCGTAATTGGCACTGTATGGTTGCCTTTGATCACCGTCCTGTAGGCGAATACAATATATTAATATTTCATTTAGTTAAATGCTGCACTTCATAAGCGGCTCAATATTTGCAACAACTTAATTTATCATTGTTGTTTTTCATTATTTCATTGCAGTACCCACTTTCTTTAGTATTATTTTACACAATCTATTCATTATTTATGAAGTTACATACCCTCCAGCCATGCCAACCCAGCACCACCGCATGTCAGGGGAACACTTGGCGCTTCTTCAACAGGAAGTTGCGGCCCTCTTGGCCAAGGGGGCCATCGAGCGCGTTCCTGCGCCAGAAGTAGGGCGTGGTTGTTATTCCCACTACTTTCTGGTGCCCAAGAAGGACAAGGGCCTGCATCCTATCTTGGACCTTAGGGTCGTCAATCGCTTCCTCCGGAAGGTGAAGTTCAAGATGCTAACTCTGGCTCAGGTCTTATCTGCTCTCGACCCTGGAGACTGGATGGTAGCGTTGGACCTTTAGGATGCATATTTCCACATTCCCATCCTGCCGGCCCACAGGCGTTACCTGCAGTTCACGGTAGGCCACAAGCACTTTGTTTACTGTGCTCCCCTTTGGCCTTACCAGCGCCCCTCGGGTGTTCACGAAAGTGATGGTGGTGGTCGCAGCTCTTCTGCACAGATCAGGGGTTCCAGTCTTTCCCTAGCTCGACGACTGGCTGTTGAAGGCGAGCTCGCCACAGGCAGTCGTCTCCCACCCCCAGACTATGGCCGACCTCCTGCATTTGCTGGGTTCTCCATTATTGTGCCGAAGTCGCACCTGATTCCCTCTCAGAAGCTTCTCTTCATCGGTGCGGTTCTGGATAAGACACACTTTCGGGGCTATCCTTCCGAACGGCGAGTCCAGGAGATTCAAGCTATGATTCTGATCTTTCAGCCTCTATCCTGGGTTTCGGTCAGGGTGGCCCTGAGGCTGCTGGGCCTCATGGCCTCCTGCATCCTGCTGGTCACTCATGCCAGATGGCATATGCGGGCTCTGCAGTGGGACCTGAAGTTTCAGTGGGCGCAGCATCAGGGGAACCTGTCCGATTACGTCCAGATCTTGGAGGGCACTACACAACAGCTGCAGTGGTGGCTCACAAACCACTGCAGCTGTTGTGTAGTGCCCTCCAAGATCTGGACATAATCGGACAGGTTCCCCTGATGCTACGCCCACTGGAAATTCAGGCAGAATGGCAGATCCCTCTCCCTTCCCCAACCGGAGCACACAGTGAAGACTGATGCGTCTCTCCTGGGGTGGGGGGGTGGCCACAAGGGAGAGGCAGAGATCAGAGGCCAATCACCACCGAAGAATGTCAGCAGTTCTGTGCGTTGGAATTTCCAAGGCGGCACTCGCTAGGCGACGCTTTTCGTCGCGAGTGGAGTTGTGGTCTGTTGTACACCTTTCCGCCTATACCACTTCTGCCCAGAGTGCTGAAGATCAGGCGCGACCGGGCCCAAGTCATTCTTGTGGCTCCGGACTGGGCTCAAAGTTTGGTATCCCGAGCTACTCAGTATGATCATCGATCCCCCAATCTTTTTTTTTTTTTTTTTTTTTTTTTTTATAAGACCTTTATTGAAACTTTACGGTACACAGCAGAGAGCCTACAACCCTGCGGGCCGGCCGCGGAGAACACATTTGGAATTATGTCGGATCACACAGCCCTGTGCCGTCACCCCGGAGGTACGGCAGCGTTGAGGAATGCAAGCGTACCGAGAGGTAGAGAAGAATGTTGCAGGTCTCAGTATCACATCAAACAACCACAAATTAAGGGCATGACGCCCTAGGAGGCATAAGGTGCCAAACCGTCCAACTCCCCCCCCCCCCCCCCCCCACCCCTAAACACCGGTCAACACTGCGCGCTATCGTGTGTGCCCCTGGCTCGGGCCAGCAACCCCCTCCCCACCCCCCCCCTCCCTACCAGCTCCCCAAGCAGCAATGGCAGGTGTCTAGACATCTCCGGGTTCTTCCTGCACAATGGAAGGAGGCTCGCAAATGCCCCCTCTAAAATCATTCCACTTGGACCACACCTCAACCCACTTGCGAGGGCACCCTCTCGCCACATATACTGTCCTTTCCTGCAGCATGCACCAGTCCATGTCGCCGGTCCAGTCTGACAGCCTCGGTGGAACAGCGCTGCCCCAGAGCCTGGCAATGTTTCTCTTTGCTATCATTTGCCCAAGTGTCACCCAGAGCCTCCCCTTTGGCGGCAGGTCAGTTGGTTCCCATATATTGAGGAGGCACCTCTTGGCCTCCGGGCGAATCTCCACCTCCCACACCTCCTCCATAGTCCGCACCACCCTCCTCCAGTACCTCTGAACCTTCGGGCAGTCCCACAGCACGTGAAAAAAGGTTCCATCGCCACCACACCTCCTCCTACATAGCGTTGTGTCCGCCCTACCCATCATATGTAATCTCGTGCAAGAGATATAGACTCTGTGTAGGATCTTCAATTGGATAAGCCACAGTCGGGCCGAGATCGCGACCTCACGCGGAGAAGCCAAAGCATGCAGCCACTCCTCGTCATCCATCTCTAACCCTTCAGCGACCCACTTTTCTTTAAGGGGAAGAAGCCAATCTGGGGGGTTAATACATTTTTTGTAAGTGAGGGATATGGCGTGTTCCGCGAGGAGTCCATCCAGCAATCTATCTTCGAGCGGGGAGGCTGGTGGCAGCTTGGCCTCCGGTGGGATATTCGCCTGTAAGGAGTGACGCACCTGCAAGTATCTAAAATATTCGGCGTCTGCCAACTCGTACGCGTCCTGCATTTGGGCGAACGTGCGGATCCCGGCAGGTCCCCAGATGTCTTTAATTTGAGAGATGCCGATCAGATCCCAATTGCGGAATCCTTTGGTGCGCCGCAGATTTCCCAACGCTTCTGAGGCCCACAGTGGCGTGGCCATCGTGAGGACTCCGGACCATCCGAGCTTCTTCTGGGCGATGTGCCACAGCTGTACCGTATGGAGTGTCGGGCCTGTGAGTCTGCGCACACCCCGTCTAGAGTAGAGTGCTATTTCATAGTTCCCCCCGGGAAGCAGCCATCTATCCATGCCGTAAGCTGGGTCGTTCCCGTCCCCGTACGTCCCCTGGTTAATCGCGGACAGGTGGGCCGCCCAGTAGTATTTACGGATGTCGGGGAGAGCGATTCCACCATCGTACCACCCCAGCGTGAGTTTGGCCAGCGAAATTCGGGGCTGCCCGGCCCAGAGGAGGTCGCGCAGCGCAGCTTCAATTGCTAGGAAGTAACTGTTCGGAACCAGGTGTGGGTAGTTTTGTAGCGCGTAGAGAAAACGCGGGAGCGAAAGCATCTTAAATAAGGCTGCCCTGCCCAGCAATGACCGGGGCAGATGCTGCCAGGATTTCGCCTCCCTTTGAAGCCGGAGCAGCGGCGGCTTAAGATTGTGCTCGTACAGCAGAGCCTTATTAACAGTAATGTACACTCCGAGGTACTTAAACCCGTCCTCCGCCACCCGAATAGGGCAAGTGTCAGGGAGTCTGGGAGGGTCCCCACGGAGGACGTAGAGATGCGATTTGGCCCAGTTGACTCGGAAGCCAGAATTGCGACCCAAACTATTCAGTATGTTCAGCGCCGCGATCAGTGACCCACGCGGCTTCGAGAGGTAAAGAAGTATGTCATCGGCATAGAGAGATATCTTATCCTCCCACCCCTCCGCCCATGTTATGCCCTGCACGGTGGCAACCTGTCTTATCCAGGCCGCAAGCGGTTCGAGGGAGAGGGCGAATAGAAGGGGGGACAGGGGACAGCCCTGTCGAGTTCCTCTGGCCAGCGTGAAAACTTCAGACACCTTATTGTTTACCAGCACCTGCGCCAGGGGTTCCGCATACAGTAATCGCACCCAAGCGATAAACTGGGGTCCAAAGCCCAGCTTGCGCAGGACTGCGAACATGTATGGCCACTATAGGGTGTCGAAGGCCATGGTGGCATCCAACGAGACCACCACCGCGTCCTCCTGTAGACTGTGGCACTGCCCTAGCACCCCATGCAGTCTCCTAATATTGAGGGCCGTGTTTCGGTGAGGCATGAATCCCGATTGGTCAGGGTGGATTAGCGACAAAAGCACCGGCTTAAGCCTATTGGCCAGCGTCTTGGCCAGTATTTTAGGTTCCGCGTTCAGGAGCGAAATGGGTCTGTATGATGCGCAGGAGTCTTTGGGTTTACCCTCTTTCGGAATTGCCACTATGGTCGCTAAGCGCTGGTCCCGGGGCAGCAGCCCTACTGCTTTACTTCGGTCGAACATGAGTTTGAGGTGCTTACTAGTGACGTCCGGCTGGAGTTTGTAGATCTCTATGGGTATGCCATTTGGACCGAGCGCCTTACCAGGACGGAGGTCTCCTATCGCTCGCTGGAGCTCAGCCTCGGTGAGCGGGCTATCAAGAGCCTCCCGATCTGCGTCCGAGAGAGTGGGCAAGCGTATGTCTGCGAGGAGGTCCATGGAGTCCTCCTCCGGCCGGTCCGACTCTCGCCTGTAAACCTGCTGGTAATAGTCGGCGAACTGTTGTACTATTTCCCGGGGTTCCGTGAGCACTCTCCCCGATTCAGTGTGCAACTCCGGCACCACCCTGCTGGCCTGTTGTTTCCTCTCGAGCCAGGCAATAAGTTTCCCGGCTTTGTCACCTTGATCATAGATTCTACCAATTCTATGCCGAGCCACCGTCTGGGCTTCCTGGGTCACCAGCGCTTTGTACTCCGCAGCCTTTAGCTGCATCGCGTGCCTGAGCTCCCGGTCGCCGCTGGTCGTTGCCTCCCTTTCTAGTTCCTCAAGTTGCGCCTCCAGCGCTGTGGTCTGCTGGCTGCGTTCCCGCCGCCGAGCCGCGATAGCCGATAGCGACTCGCCCCGCACCACAGTTTTAAACGCCTCCCACAGGGTGACAGGGGAGCCGACCGACCCATCGTTTTCTGTGAAATAGTGCGAGATTGAGGTGGATATGTGTTTCCTAGTGACCTCGTGTTTCAAGTGCCAGGGATTAATTGGCGCAGTGCAGCCCTCCCGTCTACTCCCAAATATAATATGTGCAAGGACCGGTGAATGGTCAGAAATGCCTCTGGGGAGGAATTCGGCCTCCAGTACCGACATGTCGTGTTGGAGCAGGGTGAGGATGTAGTCCAGCCGTGAGAAGGAGTGGTGCGCCCCGGAGAAGAAACTAAAGTTACTTTCGGTGGGGTGGAGTAGGCGCCAAACGTCCGTAAGCCCAAAGGACTCGAGAAAATCCGGCAGCCACCTTTGCCCCTGGGGCAGGTCTCTAGGTGGCAGCCTGTCTTGGGCTCCCGACGCCACTGCGTTCAAGTCCCCTCCCAGCACGAGCCGACCCTCAGGTACCGAAAGGAGGAATGAGCCCAGGTCTGCAAGGCCCGGGCCTGTAGGCCTGGGGGGATATAAACTGAAAGAAGATTAAGCGCCCGGCCCTCCCAACGCCCCGACACAGCCGTGAAGCGGCCCTGCGGGTCGGTCTTGGTGATATCCACATGAAGGGGCAGCGAGCGTCGCAGGAGTATACCCACTCCTCTCGATCCAGTGGTGAAACCTGAGTGTGCTGCTAGAGTGTAGCCATATCTATTCAGGGCATGACAGACATTCCCCAGCAAGTGCGTTTCTTGCAAAAGCACCACATCTGGCGGTGCCGTTTGAGAAACTGCAAAACTATAGTACGCTTAAGTCTGTCCCCCATACCATTGACGTTCCAGCTGAGGATCTTCAAGCTTTTTTCCCACCTCCTAGCCATAGCTGTCTTACAAGGGTGCCTTGTCCCACCACCCGGGCATCAGTTGTATTGACATAGTTTGTGTGACCGTAAAGGATCCCCAACTCCCACCCCTCCCTGGGTCCCACCCCACAATGACAAAACATACAAAATACAACAAACCCAATAAACCGGACGATCAACTCCCTCCCTCCCGAAGCTGGCCCGACCTCCCTGCCCCCTCGTCCCGAAACAATCCCCCCCACCCTGCCCCGTGGGTCTTGAACTACCCACCACCCCAATTAGCAGAGCGCCTGTCGCCCCACCCCGCCCCGGTGAACCCACCGAGGAACTCAACTTGGGAAGTTCGTGGGCTAGTCCCCTTTGGTCGCCCGTCCGTGGTGTCCCAGTTCGTTCAGCCCCTCTGTCCCGGAGCCACCCACACATTAAAGCCAACCGTAGAGGTAGTGAGGCGGCCAGTGTACCCCAGAGTTAACTAGTCTCAAAGTAAAGGCACGTGTGGTATACTTTACTGTCCGACGTCTTCTCAGCGCTATCTCTCGTGGTCTCAGCGCGGCGTCCCCTCTCTGGACGAGCCCCAACGGGGACTGTTGTACCTGGAACGCCAGGACCGCTGACTTGGCTCACCACCCCCTGGGTGGCCCGGCGCCGACTCCGTGGCGGGCAGGCCCGCGTCTTGCCGCTGTTCATCTTCACGTCGGGAACCCTGCGTCGTCGTCTCCCGCATCCAGCCACTCCTGTACCGCCTCCGGCGTGGTGAAGAAGAGGGATCGTCCACCAGTGATGATTTTCAGTTTGGCGGGAAAGAACATCATATATCTGATCCCACGATCGCGTAACGCCGCCTTGACCCCTTGAAAGGAGCGCCTTTCCCGCTGGACCTGGAGCGTGAAGTCTGGGAAGAACCGGATCGTGGCCCCCTCATACTGTAGGTCACCGTGCTGTCTTGCCGCCTGGAGAATTGCGTCACGGTCCCGCAAATTCAATATTTTGGCTATGATCGTCCGTGGCATGGCCCCAGGCTTGGGTCGTGGGATAGGGGCTCTGTGCGCCCGCTCAATGGTGAAGAGCTTCGAGAGACGCTTGGGTTTAAGGTGTCGTAGGATCAGGTCCTCCAGGAAGAGCTCCACACTTTCTCCTTCAAGTCCTTCCGCCACACCCACGAAGCGGATATTACTTCTCCGAGCCCTCCCTTCTTGGTCATCAAGCCGCAGGGCCATCAGGCGGTGCTGGTGCACTAGCTCATTCACCCTACCCTCAAGCCGCTTCTCCGAGTCCTGTAGGGCCTTTATATCGACTTCATTGGCCTTGGACCGGTCAGTGGTTTTCCCCAGGTCGGCTCGAAGCAGGGCCACTTCAATGGTGATCTTATCCATTTTGGTTTCCAAGTTTGTGCCCAGGGTTTGAATCGCGGCCATGATGGACTTCAAGGAAGGGTCCGCTGGGTCTGCATCATCCTTCGGAGCCCTTTCCGCCTGAGGCGGCGCCTTGGCTACTGTGTACTGGTCAAGCTTGTTGGCCTGTGTTGCGGCGCCACTCTTGGGCCGCATGGCGTTCCGGGCACCCCGCGGGCCGTATGCACCACCGCCCGCCGCAACACCCAAGCGCCCCTTGGTCCGGCCAGCGTTCGCGGACGTATCCTTGGGCCCACAGCTCTTGCTCAGGGATCGATAGAGGGAGGAAGGCCTCCGCCGCCAAAAAGGCAGGCCCGAAATCAGATACAGTACACCGCCGCCAAACAGCCGGGCCCGATATCAGGTACAGTACTCCGTCCCACTCCCGGGCATCCAGGCGGCGTGCAGTCCCCAGTCGCGCTCGTGGGTCTCACCGGATGGTTGGGCAGGGCGCCCCTCAGCAACAGGCCTCCCTCTGCTCTCCTGTGGCCACAAAATGGCGCCCCCTTCTCGGCCAGGGAATCACTCCGCCGCAGCCCCAGTCGCGATCGTGCACCTTCCCTTTGGACGACTGCTGGTCTCCGACCTTGGCCTCAGGCTCCCGGGCCCAGGGGCGGTCCTGCGCCGCGAAATCTGCCGCGTTCTCCCGCAACGGCGTCACTCCGAGCACGTCGCTAAGCAGGCCCACGCCGGGGGCCTCAAGTAGCGCCGGGAGCAGTCACAGAGCTCCGGAGCCGAGGCGCCCTGCTGCCGTCATCCGCCGCGGCCGCCCGAGTGTCTCCTGGGGTCGCCGAGCAGCTCTCGTGGGCACTGGGTCAGGGGGAGCCGGGGGAGCTCCAGGGCACTCCCCTCAGCACGGATTAGTTCCGGATTTCAGTGGAACACCAACAGACCCGGCGGAGCTCCGGGATCAGGCGGCCTTTCACCACGGCGCCATTGATCCCCAATCTTGACTGCCTCTTCGGGAGGATCTTCTGTCGCAGCACTCGGAGAGAAAGGGAAGGAAAAGAGGGAAAACAGCTGGCTCACGAAGGAAGGTCTTACCTTTTCAGTCCATGTTGCTATTTGTGTTGTCTGATTACTTATGAAATGTGGATATTGGGTCTCATTTTAGTGTGGCCCTTGTAAAAGAAAAGCAGAGGACAAGGTTACACAAGCAGACTCCTCACAGATGCACGGTTAGTACACCCACTTAATAAACCAGACTACTTACAAGTTTGTCTCTTCCAACAGCTGCCTTATCCTGCTTAGGGTGATTAATAGATTACATAAGCCCAGTAAAGAACATCTGTTACATATCAATTTGCATATTGGTGAACCTTGCCTATCTAAATTCCTCTGGTCTGTTTTCCTGAGCTTAACACATTCTGCTTGAAGCCCTGCATCCAAAATTGGATAGTGCTGTAATAGTGGCTAGTGGCTGTTATACAGGGTGTGGCAGTAACCTTACTTTACGCTCTACTGGAGTAATTCCACTACTGCTGCAAAAGAACCACTTGTTCCCTCACAAAAGAATGTAACAGGCAGTCAAGAAAGCACATTTTCATGTATCCATGTATGGCTAAGTGTGCTAACAAATGATATGTATCTTATTATAGAGTGTTCTGCTTTTGAGCACCTGTTTCTTAGATATGTCTTCAGTGTTCCTGGTTACTAGGAATCTCCACAGCTCACCTCTAGTTTTCTAGCTGGATTTAGGTGTGGCAAAGTCCAGGGCTCCAAACCCAATGCTGCTGTAGTTTAGATTGGGAAGCGCAGCAGTTTATCTGGGTGTAGTCTTTATAGCAGTGGCCTTAAAATGGCTGCTGCATAGGCTTGTGTGGTTTCAGCCGCATAGTCTTATGAGCCTTTCAGCTGACATGAGAACTTAGTGAAATCTAGCACTAAGAAACCAAACTCTTGTGTAGGTCTGGAGGTTCCCAGAAATAATAGAAAAATAGCTTGTCCTTCTTGGTTTTAATGTTGTCTGCTTGGATTTGATGGCAGGGGATTCTTTAATGTTGATCCTTTGATCCTGTCTTGTGTTTGCCTCTTCTGGCTATGCTTTGCGTCTGTCTGTGGGCTCTGGGGTACACGAGTCCCTGTCCATGACTTGCATAACGTCACTCTGACCAACATGATTATTTACCACAATCGAAGCATTACTGAAGAACCTGCTAATACTGGACAAGCATTGCCTGCACTGCCTCTCACGATGCACTGCGCCCCTTCACCCAGTGAGTGGGCTTTTCTCAGTCCTCTCCCTGCCATCTCTGCCCCAGCCATATTTCAAGTACTTCTGCAGAAGGTTGAAGCTTTCCTCCAGTAGTTTAGTTCCCACTGAAGATAAATGCCTGTGATACTTTTGTAAGGAAAATTAGCAACATAACCATGTTGCTTTTTTGGATGTGTTTTTTTTCAATCTGAATCTGTTCCTCCCCAGCTGATTTTAAGGTGCTAATGTTGGCTCAAGAGCAGAAAGCGTTGCAAAACAACTGGGCTATGTTTGTTGAAGCTGTAGGATGCTTACTTTTGTGTGCTCAAACTTCAGAAACATATGGAAACTTCATTTGTACGGTAGAAAATCTATAATACTAGTACAGAGCCGTTCTATTTGATCTACCTTTCCCTGTTCTTTGTCAATACCCTGCCCCCTGTGATGCTCCTAATGCAATAGCAGGTCCACTTTTAGCCCTCTTTGACGGCTCCTTTGAGCAGTGTCCAAACTTGCTTAGAACATTATGATGGTATGCAAAGTTGGGTTTTCAGTTAACTACCATAGATTCTCTTTGGTACCTTCCAAGAGTACATAGGGCTGTTCTGCACTTCATCCTGTTCAGTGTCTTCCCTCCCACAAAGAGAAAGTCAGCCAGATTATGCTAGCCTCTTTAGAGAAGGTTTTTGTGAAACTACGTCCATTGGAAATGGGTAGCCTCCTATGCCAGGCTGCACAGTTTGTTTCAGCAACTTAAGCTCCTGGAGAGTATTCAATTACATCCCAGATTTTCCTTCCTCTGTCCCATTCTTCTGTTGGTGGACATACACATTCAACCTGTTGATGTGATGCCATTTCCTACTGCACTGTCTAAATCTCAGAATTATCACCATCTCGTCAGGGACTTGCTTTAAGGAACTTGCTAGCAGTGACCTGTGGTACAAATGTGATTTACTCCTTGAGATAAATGCTGAGTGCAGTCTTTCTAACTTTCAAAGCGTGTCCCTCAGTGGCGAACTCCAGAGTGCTTATGAACAACAGTCAATACCACACAATTTTCATATATGTGGAAGCAACAAGGCACTCACTCTGCATCTCTGCGGATTGTTAGTAGAAATGCATGATAAACCTTGCAGCTTTGCAATGCTCTGTTGTCTCCCACATAGCAGAGCTACATCACATAAGAGCACACAGCTTGAGCAGATGTCACTCACTGCTTTCCACACTAGTGAGACATTTTCAATGAAATCCTTGACTCCCATTTTCAAGGCCAGTGATAGAGAAGCAGAGTAGTGCGAGAGTGATGATCGGACTTAGTCATTCAGAAGATCATGGACTGCCCAGCATATTTGCGTAAGGTTATGAGTCAAAGAGCTCCTCCTCAGATAGTTAAAAGTAAAAATGGTCAGAGTACTTGATTGAGTACAAATTTCTGTTTTATTTATTTAAACAGAGGTTCCAACACTCAGATTGTATTTTTTCTTGTTGTTATTTTGTTTTTTTCTTCACATCAAAGCAAAAACAGCCGACACGAGTTTCACTCAGTGGCCAAATTTGGCCAGGGCTTTTTCAAGGCTTAAGATTCAGGGTAGAAGCGTGTCTTATTGACATTGACATTTTGTTTTTCACTGGAAGTGGAAAGAACTGTGTTGGAATTATCCCGGGACTACGATTTCTTTAGAACAATTTTAATTATCTATTCTGTTATAACATGAAGTAATTTTTGAAGTACAAAATGTCAACGTCAATAATCCCAACCTTGGACCTGTACACACACACAAGTGCTTGGTCAGTGTCTGGAGCATTCTCCAAGCATGCACCTGTCCCAGACACATGGCCAGTGACTTAATTCATTATACCATATGCATTCTTCCAACACTGCAGCTTTGAGGCTTTCTCCTTGAGTTTGGCCAAGAAGTCTTGCAACACTTGTTAGCCTTAATCTGAGCTGCCAAGCAGATTTCTGCTCTTTCCTTTCTCCTCCTCACTTGCTGCTGAATCTATCACAAGCATGAAAATGAGAACAAATATGACATTTTCCAGATAACTCTTTTACTTTGCCTCCTTCCCATTATCAACACTCTTACGCAGAATCATCAGTCATCAGCCAAATATGCATTGTTGGGTACCTTTTGCGCTCATAGAAAGTATGCTCACACAGCATATGGATGTATCTCTGTGCTGGTGCAATGTGTAATTTTCACTTTCCGTGCCAACTCTAGGAGCTAGGGCACCCTTATAGTTGATCACTGAAACAAGTTTTGAACAAAGAATAAGTCACTTACTATGAGGATAAGTTTATTCATCGAACTTCTTTTCACCAAAATTCTTGCAAGAGCTGCCTGGTCTTAAATGACTGTCTTCACTGCCTGAGGCAAAGGCCACTAAACTAATCCTGGAGTTTGAATTCATTATTTTACAATTTTTATTCAAAAGCGCCCAGAAACAAATGTAGCCTATCAAAGTATTATATATCTTAGGAATTGGCTGTGAATGGAATCCAGGATTGCGGTTGCGTTAATTTCCTGCACCAAGTCCTTAGAGTTCCTGTGTTTGAATTAAAATAATACTTTGTTCTATATAATTATAATGTACGGTAGAATCCAAAACTGAATAGAAATATTTTCCCCAAAAATAAAATGTTTAAAATGTCAGCACCTAACATCAACCTAAAACAGTAACGCTTCATTCAACAGTACTCCCCACACTGAATGAAACTAATAGGGTAGAAAATAGAATTGAGTAAAAATGTTGAAAGAGGAAAGATAAATGTTGAAGCTGCATTATTGATTTAGTTTGAAGCAGGTTACTGCTTGAACATGAATGGCAAACTCTGATCCTTTGTCCTTTGCAGTTAGAACCCTTAAAGGCTCCCTTTACTCCAGAACAGATTCGGAGACTACTTTCAAGGCACCCTGAATTTTATGGCCCATCAGCGACATTGTAGCAGGTAGAAGAATTCTGTGAAACTATGCAATGTGTTTTTGGCACCCTACTTCCCAACTATTGCGCACCTCCAGGCTCAATGGAACCACAAGACCGTCCTACTAGAATCGCTCTGGTGGGTATGCCCTCTGCATCAGCTGGAACTTTTGAAACCACTGCAAGTTGAGCACTGGCTTATGTGCCACCTTCGCTCTCCACCACGTCCTGCACCGAACCTTCGAGCATTGACACCGAGGCTGACAGCTGAGGAAGAGGCACGTCTGATTATGCTCTGTAACTGTCTCAACCTCAACCGAAGCTGTGCCCCGATTTCTCCAAGTTGCAATAGCTCAGTGCCATCACACTGTTCCTGGTGACTTGACTTTGTATGCAATACCAAAGTTTAGTGGTGCAAGCTTCTACTATCAGGATTAACCTGCATGTCTTCCCTACTACTCTGCCGGACCTGGAGTCCAAGCATATGGAGACCTTTGGCAAGCACTTTTTCCTTAATCAGCCTTCCCCTGCCCTCAATAAATGCATGCTGTTTCTTAAGCTTCTACTCCCACACGCTTTGATTTAGTAGCCCAGGTTTTGCCTGCCATACCAGAGGACCTCTGGCCCTAGATCACTCTGGCCATCCAACATCGCGTAGCAATCTGACCGCATGCCTGGGTGAGGTCTACTTGCTTCTATGAGGCGTCCAGTCCACACCAATGGATATGCCCTTTAAGAGTTCTCGCCTCTTCCCTTAAGCGATTTTAAAGACTGCAAGGCCATGCACGCTCCTTTGGCGTGTCTGGCTCAGAAAAACAATTTCACCAGCAGTTTTGCCCCCTGCTTGGCTACGGTAGGGGCTGCCAATACAGTCAACACCAGCTTATGCAAACACTGTACATTGCAAGAACAGTGTGAACAAACAAGAACAGGGTGTAGCCAAGTTCCTGGGGACTTAATCTGCAGTGGTCCGAAAAACGCTTTAGCGTGTCCTTCCAGAGATCTAACTAACCTGTCGGAAGGAGGATCCAGCATTTTCTGTTAAGGTGGCAAGCAGTCTCTTCGAACAATTGTCCTTTGAGGCTACATCCATCCATTCTTTTTCACTCCGATGCACCTTCCATCGCTCTCAGATCATCTGATGGAGGAACATCTGTCCATGTTGCGGCAGTAAGTGCAGCTCCTTCTGACCAAAGGGGCTTAGAGAGGGTGCTGGCATTGGAATTGGGCACTAATTGTTACTCCTGTTTCTTCCTGGTGCCAAAGGACGGAGACCTCCATCCTATTCTAGAACTTTGCCCTCTCAGTGCCTTTCTGCAAAAGGACATATTTAAGATTCTTACTCTGACCCAGGTCTTATCTGCTGCGGACCCTCGAGACTGAATGGTAGCGTTGAACTAATAGGACGCTTATTTCCACATCCCTGTCCTACAGGCCCACATGTGCCATCTGCATTTCACTGTGGTGTAAGAGCAATTTCAATTTGCAGATCTCCCCTTTAGCCTCATCAGTTCCCTTTGGGTGTTAATGAAAGTGATGGCGGTCATAGTGCATCTTCGGAGGTCATGGGCTCCCAGTCTTGCCTTACCTCGATGACTGACTGCTGAAGGTGGGTTCTCCCCAAGCAGTTGTTACCCACCTCCACGTGATGGTGAACCTCCTAAGATCACTGGAGTTCACTATCAATGCCCTGAAGTAACACCTGACTGCAAACGCTGCCATTCATCAGAGCTATTCTGAACCCAGTACAGTTTCATGCCTAATCCCTAATGTCAATGTCATTCTAACTAAGTTCCTAGAAGAGAACCAGATTCTGAACACCTCTCAGAATGGCTTTAGGCCGATGCATAGCACAGACTCTGCACTACTTGCGGTTACGGAACAACTCCGTAGCACCCTAGATGAAGGCAGATTTGCAGCTTTGATTCTGCTCAACGTAAGCACTGTGATTGATTAGGTGTCCTATAAAATCCTGCTGCAGCACCTACAGGATATTGGCAGATCCGCACTGTCTTGGTTTGCCGCCTTCCTTTCAGAGCAATCTTTCCAGGTTTTTTATCCCCGCCCCCAAACAGTTCCCAATTGCCTGGTCTGCACCATGGCATTCCCCAGGGCTCGTCTCTGAGCCCTACTTTGTTTATTATTTATATTCAATCTTTGGCTCAGGTCGTGAAATCCTTGGGGCTTGAGCTGGTGTTTTGTGCAGACGACACCCAGCTCGTGTTCTCCTTCTATGACATCCCCAGGACAGACCTGGCTAAATTCAAAGGCGAATGCTTGCTGTCGCAGAGTCAATGGATGCCAACTGCTTACATCTGAACATGAGCAAAACTGAAATTCTCCTCTTAGGAAAAGATACCTACTCCTGGGATGATCACTGGTGGCCCCCTCACTTGGGTCCTCCCCCCTCAACCTAAGACTGCTGTAAAAAATCTAAGGCGTCTGGGTGGTTAACACCTTAACTTTTGGAGCACAGGCTAAATCCTTGGCAGTCACATATTTCGGGCTTTTGCAAACTCTCAAGTCCAATCTTGGATTTTATGACCCTTCCACCCATCACATTATCATTCAGACAGCTATTTTCTCTTGGTTAGCCTATTGCAATATTCTGTACTTGAGTCAATAGGTCAGTGGTTAGAAGACCAGCGGGCTCAAAATGCTGTGGCTAGACTGCTGTTTTCCCTTCCAAAGTTTTGCCCTGCCCCAGGTCTCCTTATTAAATTGCACCTGCTCCCTGTGGAAAAGCGTGTGAACTTCAAGACCCTGTGTACCACACATAAGATCTTACTCTCCCAGGGGGGCCTTAACCTGCAACCCCTGTATCGTCAATTACGCTCCCTGCATTCAGCCGACCTTAACCTGGGTACTCTCTTGTATCAAAAGAGTAAGAGCGGGAGGCTGCTCATTTTGTGCAAAAGCACCAGCTCTCTGGAATGCGCTTCCACCTTACAGAAACAGTTGTCATTCAGGAAGACTCTGAATACCTGGTTTATCTCCTCTTAGGATTTTTTTTCTTTTGGGTATCTTCTGCTTAGGCCGTTGCTGCAGTTGTTGTTTTTTTTTTTTTTTTACTGCAGGACCAGCACAGGGAATCCCAGTTGCTGGTGTAGCTATGCACTTTATAGATTGTATAACATAGCATAGTCCCTGGAGTGAAAAGTCCAAGACATTCAGGCTCTGATCCCAATTTTTGAACTCTTGGTCCTGGATCACAGTGAAGATGACTCTGAGGCCGATGGGAATCCTGGCCTCCTGCATCCCGCTGGTAAAGCACGCAAGTTGGCCTATGTGGACTCCATAGTTGAATCTGAAGTCAAAGTGGGCACAGCATCTGAAGGATCTCTTTGATCACGTCCACATTTCGGAGGAGATTGCAACAGATCTGCAGTGGTGGCTGCTGGATTTTCATTTGGTTAATGCCCAATCCCTCTCCTTTAAACTCCCAGAGCGGACAGTGGTATCAGATGCTCACTTCAGTGTTGGGGAGGTCATCTGGGAGAAATGGAGATCAGAGGCTTCGGATCTTCAACAGAGACTCAGCTCAACATAAACCTGCTGGAGTGTCGGGCTATGGGCTTGGCTTTTGAAGTTTTCCTGTCTGTCAACAGTGGGAAGCTGGTCAGGTGTTCATGAACAACACCACTGCCATGTGGTATTGCAACATGCAGGACTGGGTGATGTCTTCTGCCCCATGTCAGGAGGTGCTATGACTGTGGAAGTGACTGGATCGCCAGGGGATTCTCTGCTGTAGAGAAAAGCGGGCAAGAAAGCCATCATGTGAAAAAATACAGTGAGGTTGTCTCCTAGCTTGGCCAGGCAGGTAGTGACCCCCCCGATGTACTCCCGCTTTTCCTGTGTCTGCAGAGACAAGTGATGAGCTCATCTTTTTTTCTAAAGCACACCGATGAGTCATTACCCAGTTAGCTAAGTCGCATCAAACCTGGTTGTTTTATGGCACATCTGTCTAGCACAATGGGTATGTGTCCACCTGGATATTATGGGCTATAATATCTAGGGCCTTGTGGGCAGTTAGTCCTTCCATGATATCTTTCACCCCTTGACTGAGACCCACTGATTGCCAACAATATTGATTGCCCTGCTTATGGTTTGAACCTAAAGACTAGAGGGTGGATATCTGTATAACAAATGCCCTTTAATGTGTTATGTAATCCAGAGAGAGCCATCAAAGATCCCAAGTGTATTTGAGCTCATTGTATCGTTGTTTTTATTTTCCACTATGTCAAGAGCACGGTGTCCTCACTATGCACCTATTTTCATGAGCACCTCTTGAATGTTCATATCCGTATAACCATTTGAATGCATTACAAGTCATTTATTTTCATGAAACATTGGTCTTCTCTTTTTGTAGAAAGGAAACTACTATAGGAAAAGTTGTTTTCACCCTCCTAATTTTGACAAGGGACAAGTTTTCTATGGTAATTGTTGTTCTCTATATGATACATGTGAACCTAGGTTCTGAGGAATGCAGGGTAGCCACATGTTTTTCATTGCGGCACATAGGCAGATAGGACCATTCATACTTGTCTAGTTTAAGAAACCTATAACTTTAGTTGCGGTCAATGTTTTCAGATTCCTTTAACACCTGTCATGTGCACTTCTGTACATTTAAAGAGTGCTTCTTAAGTATTTGTTAATCTGGCCTTTTACTTTTTAGTCTGTTTTGAAAGGAAGTGAAATTTGAGAATGTGTTTAATGTGTCTGAATAAGAAACTTGATAATGGTTATCTTTTCCCATTTTTAGAATGAATAGACTGCCAGAAAGATAGGTAGTGTTATGTTTAGAAATTAGATGCATTAAACAAGGCAATGTAAGTTGTGCCTGCGTACATTTTTTTAAAATAAAAATATTATGAATTGGCTCTATACAAACATTAAAATGATCACACCAATGTAATCCCCATAGTGAGTCTGAATATGAGTGCTGCTGGACCTTACTCTGTAATATTCCATACCTGGGGATACAGTGGTCTGCCCAGAACCAGTTGATGTGTCAGACCTTAACATATGTTAGTCTGTAACAGAGCGAGATAGAATGACAATTACAAGACCATTCCAGAAGAACTTCAAACACTTGAGTTCCATATTATATCACAAAGACCAGCAACACTGTCTGCCAGCTGAACTGACACACTAGCCATCATTGAAAACAGATGGAATGTACAATTCATTCATTTTGTCAGCCCTACAAGAAGGGATCCACAGCCTCTGCTGCTGTATCTATGCTCCGGCTGAAGTAACATGGAAGTTGTGTAACAGAGAAGTTAGCTGAGAGCTGAACTGACCCATCTAGTAATGTACCCAATTGAGCATCAGCTTCTGACATACCCAAAGGTCAAGCTTCCAGTTGATGGCATCCTGGAGGTACTTAGAGTTTCAGTCCAATCGACCAGCATGTTTTGATGTCCAGGCAGTTCTGCTATCACTGAGATGTGTGTCAGGCAGAAGTACCAAAATTCCTTGGTTGGATCTGGTTTCCTCTGAGCTATTAAAGTAGCAGGCAATTGAAATGTTAACCATATTAACAGAAAAAAACAAAAGTCCCTTTGTCCTTGGTCAAGCATTTGACCAAAGCTGAACCCCTCAGGTGTCCCTGATATGTGTTGGGGAGTTTCATATTATGACCACCATCTTTCTATGTACAAATCTTCAAATGGCACGGCTGAAATTCATCGATTTGATAACCTGGCCCTGGGAAATGCCAAAGATAGCCCTCCCATTCCAAACCACCATGTGATTCAGCCTCCTTAATTAATGTTCTGGCTTCCTCTGATAGTGCCACCACTTAAAAATAGATCAAGTCCTTTCTCAGGTGGGATGCTGTCAACGTTTGGAGGGCCTTTTACTGAAGACATCGCAGAAGGATTGTTTGAATTGAAGGTGAATACAACAAAGGGGTGTGTGGAACGCTTGAATTATTCTCAGCCACTAGTAATTATTCATGTTGCATCCTAGTCCAATACCTTTGCCCAGCATGCCACCTGGGACTGGAACCACCCATATGCAAATCAACCGTGGTCTTTATCACTCCAGTAGGAACTGAAGCTTAAGACCGTCTCGCCAATCTGGCAGCGGTCTGTACCTGAGGAGGGAATTTTGCAACTCTTTGATATTCACCGCCTTCTTGCTGGGCAGCATCATGTACACATTTGTAGAGTACAGTTATGCATTAGAAAAACCATTTATCCATATCTGGAGATCTTTTATAGATAGCTCTCGGGGGAAAATTGAGCCATTTCTCTGTGGTAAACAGTTTTGCAAACCGGGCCCAATAGTTTATCCTTGAAGAGAAAAAAGGGAAATTGGCTAAAAATTAGAAAAGTCATTGATTCCAAAAGTGAGCCAGATCAGGAGACACGACCACAGCTAGATGAAAGGTTAGTAGATAGGTGGATAATGACCAGTTGTAAATGAATTGTAAATTAGATGGAACACTTACAGTGCTGACGTCATTCAAGAATCTTACAATTAGGCTGAGTGAATCTAGAAGACGTTTGTCCACAGGGTGGAAATATGTTCTTAAATATCCCCTTTAATTTTTCAGACATAACTGAAAAAGCTCTAACAGTGTTGGTCACAATTTCAGAGATCCCATGTAGATGACGACAGAGGTGCCAGAAAGCCTATATCTTAAATGAAGATGAACTATGTATTTTTGTTGTCTGTTCTGTTAAGTTAGAGTGAAGCTATAAAATCATCAGCATTCACTTGGCCATCGGATCATCACACCATTCATTCTTACTTCTAGTTGTGGCCTTTTGTAATGTCAGCACTTTGATGAACAATTTGTTAGATCTTTCTTGCTGTGTAATTGTATTATTTTGTGACGGTATGTGGGCTTGTGAAACAGACATAGAGGCCTCTCAAAGCCAATCTCTTATATGAGCAAAACTCTGAATCCCCCATGGCTTCACCGCAAGTATTATGACAGTGGTGTGTGTCTTGGGGGCAGACCCACCAGTCCACAGCACTGGAAACATAGATCACCAAGTTTTTTTTATATACCTAATGTAACTTTTTGGGTAACTTTGGGGTCTGTTATATTGGACCACATAGTGTTCTTTATTTAACCACCTTTAGTGATTCTTGCATCACTAACAAGTTTTTATGAAAGATTCCAAAATGGATTTAATGACAGATGTAACTTGCCATTTACGTGGTATTCTCCCTTTGTTTTCTACTGTTCTGAGGCTCTCCCTATTGAGCCATTACCTCCCATGTGTGGGTGCACCCAATTTACATCATTGAAATGGACCAAATCTGTTAACTATCGGAAGACTTCATTGACGCCAGATTAACTTCGCACAGTCCAAGTGTTGACCTGGTCTGAGGGCAAGTCATAAATATTACATAGGGGTAATTTCACACACCCCTTGTGAACACAGAAAACTAGGGCCCACATGCATCAAAGCAAAAACCGGTCGCAAACGGGCAGACTCTCAGAACCTGCCCCTTTGCGACCGGTATTTTTGCATATGGGATGCTTCATCCCAAATGCAAAAATCGCAATTTAAGTAATCTCTAAATTGTGATTTACTTAAATTGCGATTGCATTTAAGGAATCTCAAATTGAGATTCCTTAAATGCAATGCATTAAAGTAAAAATATTAGCGATTTTGCTAATAGGGGGAGCAAATTACCATGAAGTTGAACTTCATGGTAATTTGCAAAAACTTTGAAAAATGCACTAAAGTGCATTTTTCAAAGTTCCATTTTACACACACACACATGCCCTTGGGGCATGTGTGTGTGCAAGATGTACACATATGCAGATTTCAGGGATGCAACAGGGTGTCCTTTTGACACCCTGGCACCCTTGAAATTGCATGAGCAATTTGCGATTCACTAATTGAGAATCGCAAATTGAGAAAGTCTTCCCATTCATTCCTATGGGCCTCTAGGCCCATAGGAATAAATGGGGAGGTATTCCTTAATTGCGACTCGCAATTTGCGACTCGCAATTAAGGAATGTTTAGAAATCGCTATTTTGTAAGCGATTTCTACATGCATAGCCTTTTGCTATTCCTTATTAGCGAATCCTTATTTTTCGCTAATAAGGAATCGCAAATGGCATTGTTGATGCATGTGCCAGTATGTTTCTAAAACATAGACAAAATTCAGAATTCAGTAAAAGGATCTTTTTGTAGGTTGTTCATGGTTTTCCCAAAGAATCTAATTGTTGAAAGAAAGAAATCCTGAAAATAAGAAGGAAAGAAATAGAAATTGTTTTCATATGTAATTTTTTGTCGCAATGGCCGATTTAAAAAAAAAAAAAAAAAAAAGATATTCTGTTACGTCCATCAGATCCTTCTGGCCTCTTGTAAGAAAGTGGCTCTGTATATACTGCACCAAAGTAAGGTTCAGTGTGTACAGAGTCCACAGACCCCAGAGGTTTGGCAGAGGTTAAAGTTAGATATAACCTTACTCTCTAAAGTGGTAGCTTGGTGGAGCAGTAAGGCAGTATCAGAGGACAGTGTAAAGCATTTGATGTACACACTCAGTCAGCAAATGATTTCACACACTCCAAGACTGAACTTCAGACCAATTGGCTTTGTATAAAAATATTCTTTGTTATTTTATTTTCTAGAACCAAGCAAGCCTGGCACAGGAAGTTGATAAATACTTTGCAGTAAATATACAGTTTGAAATGCAATTGTAAATGTACTTTGAAATGGTTACAGTGTGAATTCCTGTTAATGCAATACTGTGAAATGCTGTACATCTACTTTGTATCGACTTTGCAACACACACTCAAGAACTGAACTCTAGGCCAATTGTTTTGTAAATAAAAATATATAGTTGTTTTATTTTAGAACCACAAGTAGGTATCGAAATACTTTCTCAGAATGAAATGCTCTAGTTGTATACTTTCAATAAGTAATAGACTTTTAATGCAATAGTTACAGTTGTTGCAATAGGCAACACAAGTTAAACACAATTATAACATTGAGCTCAATAGGAATTTTTACGTAAATGCAATATATTACTTTTCATAGGTTTTTCTTACTCGGGGCTGGATCCTGGATTCAGCCCTGGTGCATCTCCTGTAAACAGTTGAAAGAAATAGTTTTTGTTAGACAGGCGATTTTTGAGGACTATTTGTATGTTCCAAAAATCGACACTTAGAAGAATTTCGGGCGAAAACCAGGTAATGTTATCCTATGGAGAAAAGTTTGGTTATCGGAAAATCGCAGTTCTAATTACTTTTCAGGGTCAGTGCTGGGCACCAAGATCCAGAACTGGGATCTCTCCTGGTAACCGGTGAGTAATTTAGTTTTCGTTGTTCAGCTGATTTTTTGGGAATATTAAGTTTCAAAACAAGACACTGAAGAATTTCCAAGTGAAAACCAGTCAGTTACCCTATGGAGAAAATGTAGGTTATCGGCTTTCAGGTAAGTACTCGACTGGCGGAGTTAAGGTTCTGGGCATAGACTCGGGTGTCTCCCAGGGTCAGGTAGATACAGTTGTTACACCCTCAACGGCACAGGGGCAGCCGGGTGCAGAGAGAGTAGGCCCAATGTTAGCCTATGACGGGCAGGGGGCCTTTGGTTGGTGGCTGCTAGGAGGCAGGCGACGCGACTGTGGGAGCTGGGCTCCTGGTCACTTACACAGGGCAAGTGGGGAAGTAGAATAGGACAGTTGCTGCACTTCCAGGGGCTCGAGCGGCTGGGTGCAGGGTGCTTTTGAGCCGTTGGGCGCTCAATGGATTTCAGTGGGAATGCTGCAAGACGAACAAAGGCTGCAAGCTCGGGGACTAAGATTCTTCAGGTGCGACCACCACTTCGAGAGGTAAGTTGGGAAGCTGTAGGTTAGGTAGGCACCCAGGAGTTGGGCACAGGGGGCTGCAGGATCCCTGGTGTAGGGGTGTCTTTTGGCGTCTGGAAATCTTACCCTCAGCTGGTCGCGGTTGGAGGGGTCCCTGGTATTGAGGCTGCAGGCGTCATCAGGAGCGTCGAGGAGGGTCCGTGGGTGCGCGATTCTTGGTCACAGTCGCCGGGGGCACATCCTCGTGGTCTTTGTTCACTCAGGCACAGGCCAGGCTCCGCGGGTGCAGAGTGTGCTGGATTCGCGGTTCCTGGCTGGCAGCAGGGGTTGTTGCTGTTTGAGCAGGACCACTGCTCGTGGGAGTTCCAGTCTTTAGATGAGGAAGCCAGTCGGGTCCTCTGGGGTTTTCCAGGTTGCTGACCACAGGAGACGCCTGGTTTTAGCATGAGCAGGTTCGAGGGTCGACAGGCCTGTAGGGCTGGGGCCAAGTCAGTTAGTGTTGTCCTCTTGTTAGCAGCTGCACGGCAGGTCTTCTTTCTTCCTGTTCTTCTTCTTGTTTCGGAATTGGGATCTGAGGAAGGAAGGTTCAGGGTGCCCCTAAATACTAAATTTAGGGGAGTTACAGGTAGGTAAAGGGCAGGGACCAATGGGTCCCTTCCCTGGGGTGGCTACACCCCTAACCTGCCACTCTCCAGTGGGAGGGGGGCAGGAGCCTAGTCCTGATTGGGTAGGGCTCCCCATCCTCAAGATGGCGAGAGCCCAGAGTTGTGCTTCACCTCGTCTCCCCCACCTGAGGGGTGGGGTTGGCAGGGGCTGGCACTCCCCCTTTCCTTACTTAGGGTTTTCCGCCAGTCTTCCGGCCAGAGTGGGGGCCGAAACCGGTGGGAACCAGTTGCTGAGTACAGCAAGTGGTCTGGGGAGGCTTACAAAGGCGGCATGCCTTTGAAGCTTCCCCTGCCCATCTTGGGGGAGGAGACCTAGCACCTCGCCCAGGACGTGCATTGTTGCAGGCCCACGAGAGCGGATGGCTCTCTACCCAGGGGGCCAGCAACCTATCTGCTTGGTGGCAGCCTAGGCAGCCTCTCAGTCAGGACACGGGTTGTGGGTTAGTTTCAGGGGGGAACTCTAAGTTGCCCTCTGTCGTGCATTTTGCATTAAATCCCACACTGGCATCAGTTTGGGTTTAATGTGCTGAGACGTTTGATACCAAACTTCTCAGTCTTCAGTGTAGCCATCATGGTGCTGTGGAGTTCGTGATGACGACCTCCCAGCACCATATACTCTTAATGGCAGCACTGCACTTACAGTGCCCAGGAATGGACCTGGGTACTGTAGGAGCACAGGGCTCATGCCCCTGTACCCACACTACTGGTATAGGGCACCCAGCTAGACGGGTGACTGAGGTATGCCAGGGCAGTGTGTTTGTGGGCTTGGCACATAGGGATGTGTGAAAAATGCACCCCCCAAGTCTTGGGGTGTGTCCCTCGGGCACAGTTGTTGTCCTCTCGTGGAGGTTTCAAATGTTTGTCAAAGAATTAAGGTTGAAAGTTCATCAATTTGAAAAAACTTTATTTGTCGTTTTTTTTTAAAGCGTTCATTTCAATCACATTACGGTGGCAATGACGTAGGTAGTGAGCTCCCAATGCATTTCGGCATGAGCCTTCGTCAGGGGAAATCGAGTGCTGAAAGCCTCATCGTGTCGTCCGTGTGTGCATCACACGGACGACACGATGAGGCTTTCAGCACTCGATTTCCCCTGACGAAGGCTCATGCCGAAATGCATTGGGAGCTCACTACCTACGTCATTGCCACCGTAATGTGATTGAAATGAACGCTTTAAAAAAAATGACAAATAAAGTTTTTTCAAATTGATGAACTTTCAACCTTAATTCTTTGACAAACATTTGAAACCTCCACGAGAGGACAACAACTGTGCCCGAGGGACACACCCCAAGACTTGGGGGGTGCATTTTTCACGTTTTGACTCACTCAGATTTCGGAGAGGGAGACCTTGGAGCACGTAATAAAAGACAACCAACCAAATAATCACCAAGCAGTGCGTGTACTACACACCCCACATAGGGATGTGTGCCATGTCGACAATCTGTTTTGTTCTGCACCAAGACACTCAGGCTGCAAGGGCAGTGTGTTGGTGTCAGGGTACAGGGCCTCTAAGGGTGGCACAATAAGTGCTGCAGCCCTCAGGGGCCTTCTCTGGTCACAGTGCCCTGGGTACCTAGGGTACCATTTACCAGGGGCTGACATGTGGCCAGAGATGCCAATTGGGTTTTGGTTTCAATTCAGTTTTAGGGAAGGAACACAGGCCCTGGGCACCTGATTAGCAGGAGCCCAGGGCACACTGTACATCAGCAATTCAGTAAAAAGTGGGGGCATACCATGCAAGAAAGATGGCACTTACTCACACCTCTGGAATGCATAGTGTTTGCTGGTTGTCCACAAACATGTGATACCCAGATGCAACAGCATGCTGCATCTTTTAATGATTTTTCGTTATGTGCGGACTATGAATTAATTCACATGGTAAAATCTATTGAATGAAAACTGTGTATTAAGGAAAATCCAGAATTTTGTAATTGTGCCCAAGGTACTTGGTTTAGGAATGATGGTTCAGAGGGCTTTTTGCACAGTTTCTTCTTCTTCTTTCTTTATTTATTGTTTTTTTTAAATTTGCTTCCATTTGGAAGCCAAACAATTTTTCATACCTCAGGGGGATTTTGGAAAACATATTTCCAATATTTGGGTAGTATCTATTCATCTGTGCTACCCCATATAATAAGCAAATGTATATTATTACGCGGAAAAGGGTTTTGATAGGATGAAATGGTGATATCCTTTGGAGGAATTACAAATAAATAATTTTCAATTGATTCTTTTAAAATCAATAAGAACACTATATGAGGACACCGAAACATATGTGGTGAAAAACCATCATAGATCAACAAAAAAAAAAGATCTGGTGCTGTACACTACAGGGATGCCCCTCATCTGGATTATTTCCCTTGTATAATGAACCGCTTCCAATACAATTAGACTACATTACAAAATCTTCAAATTTGAAATGGGGCAGCGGAAACTACGTAGATAATCTTACAGTTGCCACATCAGAGGCACAGTCTGCAATTACTCCTTTATTTAATACCATCACTGAATTTGGGAACATTTCGGGATATACTTTGAACCAAGTTAACTTGGAAGGTTTAGAAATTAAAGCAAACAATTATGACTTGCTGAAAGAAAGGTTATTCTGTCAGTCTATAAAGAGAAAGTAACTTGTCCCTATTGCAAGTTTCATTATTGAGCTGCTCTGCGTCTCAGTATGCAATTTCTCACTGAAACAGGGCTCAACTTCCCAATGCTAGGTAATTTCATTTATCCAATACAAATATGTTATGTTTGTAAGATTGATTCACCCAAATACTTAAAAAAGATATAACTTAAACTTCTGCTAATCCTGAGCTGTATTTGGAATTATTTCTCATAAATAGAGTGTACCTCAACAACCGGGAGAACTCTGTTATGGAATATCCAAAGTTTACGCACATAGTCAGTTTTTCACTCATGAAGTTGTAAAAGTGGGAAGATCAATAATATAGTCAAGAATTAAGTTTTCGTTGACGAAAAAAATAAACAAGCAAGTGAACCCCAGCACAGTGGTTTGAGATTACTAACTTCCTATAGTGATGCAGGTTCTTGTTGAGCCACTTATATTTTGCAGGGTATCCTAGTTTCTAATTGTGGATCCATTCATTTAGGGTCTCAAATATTTGCATGTTAGCGAAACCTCTTGTCTATAATATTGGGACGAAGATGTAAGAAAGAAATATTTGAAAACTGGAGATGGCCAGGAAAAGATCGGTTTGTGACTATTATCAACAAATGCGTTTTGTTCCATTCAGTTCCCTATCAACTGATTGATGGGAGCTGCCTTGGAGATCCACTGGCTCGTCAGACTGTACTATACCTTCTTGCCAGTGCCAGTAATCTAAAGGTTCTTCGAAAAATCCAAATGGACAAGACTGTTTTCATCTTAATGGTGGGAGTTTTTTTTTTTACGTACTTGGTACACTGATCTATTGTTGTTTGATGTGTAATTTCCACGGGATAATTCACTGTATCAATATTGGTAATGGTCCATATTAATGTGCTGTGCTTTTGCTAAACATCTCCATGAAAAATTGAAGCCTCACTCAGCTGCTGCTGCCCGTGCCTTGGCCAGAGTAATCCCAGTTCTTGACATATGCAGGCTGCAATGTGAGCTACCTTACATTTATGAGACATTATTTTATGGATTCAGATTCATCACTTCTTCCCTTGTTTGAGGAACGTTGTGTAATTTATCAAATTGTTCGGTTTGTGGTGGGTTTTTTTTGGCTACCAATTTTTTCCTTATTGCTTGTTGCAATAGAGGCTTATTTGTATGTACCTTTGTTGTTAATTATTAGAATGAGTTGACTGGTGTGTACATTGAGAACAGCTTTTGATGGATTGTCAAGGAGGCTTTTCTCTGTAATTGAGAAATTGGTAGTGCTCAACAGTGCACTCTGCTTCATATAAACATGAACTAGTCCCATCTGATATTTTGATGAAATTAGACTTAACTGCCCTCTGAAATATGTTTGCTTAAAGGATGGACAGATGTTGGTCGAGATGGATGGATGGATGTTGAGGATCGATGTATACTGAAATACTGTAGTTTGCAAGAGAAGTTCCAGTGTTCATATGTGGTCGTACATTTACTTGTCCATAGCAACATTCTGCTTGCCAATGACCGTGCCCCTCCCACATCTCTCCAGTCGAGTTTAGAAAGATGTATATTTGTAGGCCCTAAACTCATTTAACATAGAAGTAAAAAATTAAATTGTGGTGTATTTCAGGAACTCAAGATTGTACATTTTCAGGCAACGTTGTGGCTATTTAATCCATCATTTGTGATTTATCTATTCTTGACTTGACACAGCAAGCAAAACCTTTCGTAACATGTAAGGGCGAACAGCAAATAGATATAATTGTAAATCTATTGGCCCAATTCTACGAACATAGGTGATCTTGCACAGCTGTTCAAAAGAGCATCGCATATATAATTTTTACAGCAAGATGGGGGCTCATCTCATAAGGTGAACATAAAAATCCAAAATTAAAAATGGAAGGTTTATTACCAGTAGCCTGACAGAACAGAGTATAGTTACACTGACACACAGGTGAACAGTAAAATCTAGTAAGATGCAAGCATTGGTTGACATTCTGTTTTGCCTTGTGAACTTTTAAATTTAAAAGGCGCTGTTTTATGTCAATAAATAACGAGATGTCATTTTTATACTGCAGTCCTGGGACAGACTGTCCTGTTGAACCTCCGTCAGGTGCCCTTGTGTGCTTTTCATTTTTTATCAGGCACTATTCATCAGATCCACCAATGGGCCCTAAAAGAACTCCTGCATTGGCTTACATGGAAAAACGCACCACTCCTGCCATGCTTTTAATAAATTATTATATCTGTCTCGAAGCCAGATTTCTGAACCGTGTTCCAGATCACAATGAAAAATAGGTGTCTACAGCAATGTCACTGGTGTTTGAAGAGATTTGGTCACACCTTTATTTTCCTTTTCTCAAGGTTGTGTCTTATCTGGCTGTGTCAGTTGATCGTGAAAATGTTGTCTTGGTAACGCATGCCTGCATGCGAAACTCTTGTGTGGGTGAGGCAAACGGCAAGTCAGCTTTTAGTTAACGTTTCTTGGCTGAATTAGATAATACATAAAATTAAGAACATTTTAAATGTCTTGGTATTGCCGCAGTACTACCCAAACCCTACCATGGATATTTCAGAAGCTGTCCTCAGTGACCCACCAATTATTTAATTCCATGCAAAATAAATCATGCACCACCTACAAAGATAAAACAAAATACAGGACACAGTTACAAATCAGCCAGCCTTTAAGTTGGAAGAATACTAAACTGAGATATAATTTAAAACATTACCGTTTATTGGTAAAGTACTCGCATTTAATTTGATACATTACTAAAATTCACCAAAAACTAATTATTTTGACTTTGCTGTAGTTTCTGCTGATACTGTGCAACATCTGTAAAAAGCAGCTGCACCTTTCTGTAAGCATGTGGATGTGTGACGTTATGTCATGCATGCTTTACCAGACATCTCCACACCTAGGGAATGGCATGATATGGTTGCCTATTTTCTGGTCCATAATGGCTAACACCAGTTGTATTGGTAAATAAAAAATAAAATTTTAGTAGCACAAAAGCACTTTAGTACTGTGGTTTGGCCAAGCATCAAATGGCTGCTGCTGGGCCCTCCAAGAAAAAAACTTATTAAATGTAATAATAAAAAAAAAACTTGCGGTCTTTGGCGAGCAGCAAATGATCTGGCTGGGGAGCATTGAGACATTGCCTTAAAGGGTTGGGAAAGTAATTATCTGATATAGACATCTAACTGCAGATTCCTTACCTTAGAATTTCCCAGGTGCCAGACTGAACTTGGAAGATTTTTCTTCAAGCAATATCCTTGCACGTCAGTAGGTGGCATCTGTCAGCTCTGCATGACGCAGTCTGTGTGGTCTCCGCCATTGTGTTGGACACTTTGTTAGAAAGTGGGTTTCTGTTGCAGTAAACCACCCCCCCACCCCCCTCTTTTTTGTGTTGCCAGACTACTGATGCTCTTTGATTTGGTGTGCTCTGGGGCCCTGCCAATCAGGACCCCAGGGCCTGTGTTCTTTCCCCAAAACAAAACCCAATTGGCATCTCTGGCGACATGTCAGCCCCTGATAAATTGTACCATAGGTACCTAGAGTACTGTGACCAAAGAAAGCCCCTAAGGACTGCAGCACTAATTGTACCGCCCTTAGAGGCCCTGTACCCTGACACACACACACTGCCTTTGCAGGCTGAGTGTCTTGGTGCAGAACAAAACAAAGAGTCGACATGGCACACATCCCTGTGTGCCATGCCCACAAACCACTGCCCTGGCACACATCAGTCACCCCTCTAGCTGGGTGCCCTATGCCAGTGGTGAGGGTACAGGTGCATGAGCCCTGTACCCCTACAGTGCCCAGGTCCATTCCTGGGCCCTGTAAGTGCAGTGCTGCCATTAAGAGTATATGGTGCTGGGAGGTTGTCATTACGAACTCCACAGCACCATAATGGCCACACTGAAGACTGGGAAGTTTGGTATCAAACTTCTCAGCACATTAAACCCACACTGATGACAGTGTGGGATTTAATGTAAAATGCACCACAGAGGGCATCTTAGAGATGCCCCCTGAAAAACGACCAACTACCAGTGACCTGACTGAGTGGCTGCGCAGGCTGCCACCACCAGACATGTTTCTGGACCCCTGGGTCGAGAGCCTGCTGCTCTCGGGGGCCTGAAACAATGCTCATCCTGGGACGAGGTGCCAAGCCTCCACCCCCAGGATGGGCAGGGTTCACGAAGGAGAAGCTTCAAAGGCATGCCGCCTATGTGAGCCTCTCCAGACCATTTGCTGCTTTCAGAAACTGGTCCACACTGGTTCTACCCCCCACTTTGGGTGGGAGGACCGGCTGGAAAAACAAGTGAGGAAGAGAGGTGTGCCCACCTCTGCCCACTCCACCCCTAAGGTGGGGGAGGCGAGATGAAGCACAACCTCGAGTCCCCGCCATCTTGAGGATGGGGTGACCCAGCCAACCAGGGACAGGCTCCTGCCCCCCTCTCACTGGAGAGTAGCGGAATAGGGGGTGTACCCACCCCATAGAAGGGACCCATTGTTCCCTGTCCTTAACCTACCTGTAATGCCCCTAAATTTAGTATTTAGGGGCACCCTGAACCTTCCTTCCTCAGATCCAGCAACCACAAGAAAAGAAGGGCGAGAAGCCGTGCATAGCTAACAAGAGGACGACGCCCACTGACTTGGCCCCAGCCCTACAGGCCTGTCTCCCCTCTCTAGCCTGCTCCTGCGAAACCCCGGCATGTCCAGCGGCCAGCAACCTCAAAAACCCCGGAGGACCTGCCTGCATTCACTTTCTAAGCTATTGCTCCTGTGAACACTGGACGTGTTTAAACTGCAGTTTCTGGTGCCAGCCAGAAACCGCGAATCCAGCACACTCTGCACCCGCCCGAGCCCGGCCCGTGTTTGAGTGAACAAACACCACGAGGAGGTCCCCGTGGCGATCCTGACCCGAGATCCGGCGACCCCTTACCTGCCTCAAGCCTCCAGACAACGCCTGCAGCCTCAATCCAGAGAACCCCCCCTACCGTGACCAGAGCAGGTAAGAAAATCCGACGTCCAAAGGCAACCCTGCACCCGATGCCCCACGGCCTTGTGTGCCCAACCCAGAGGTGCCGAACCATCCCTCTACATCCCAACTTACCCCTCGGAAGTGGTGTTCAATCCTGGAAGATCCTCGTCCCCGAGCCTGCAGTGTTTCTTTGTCCCGGAGAATCTCCTTTGAAATCAACAGGGCACCTGACCTCAAAACAGCACTCTGCACCCGTCCGCCCTAGTGCTGCTGACGGTGCCCCTTTTGTGCTATCCGGGTCCCCAACTTGCCCTGAGCTTAACCCTAGGAGCTTTGCTTCCACAACCCCGTGGCCTTCTTGCCAGCTGCCATCAACCGGAACCTCCCCATCCTCCATAGGATAACATTGGGCCTCAACACTCTGCACCCGGCCGCCCTAGTGCCACTTGGGGTGCAACAACAGTGCATCACTGACCCTGGGAGACCCCGGAGTCTAACCCCAGAACCCTAATTCAAAAGACCGATTACTTGCCTAGAAACTGATAACCTCTTTTTCCACATAGAATAACATAGAAACTTTTTGGGAGAAAAAGTGTCTAAGTGTCGACTTTTGAAAACTAAGAATATTCCTTACAAATCGCACAAATAACCTAACCGAATTTTCTCAACTGTTTGCAGGAAAGGTCCCAGTGCTGAACCCAGGTGTCCAGCACGGAGTAAGAAAAGTAACTAAAAAGTAACTTACCTGTGATTTCCTTCCATAGGATAACATAGGGGGTTCTTTGTGAAAACGTTTTTGTATCAACTTTTTAAATACAAGAATATTCTTTAAAAATCGTACCTCTAACTAAAACGCATTTACTCACCTGTTTTCAGGAAATGTTCAGCAGTCCCGTGCTCTCCATGCCACTGGAATCAAGCTATCCTGGCTGAAGAGGGGTCCGGTTCCAGGATGCTTGTTTCCAGTCCAGGGAGGACCTGGCCTGGCAGTTCGGGCTGGACTGTTCCCATGGGGAACAGGGTCAAGACTGATTTGCATATGGCTGGGTCCAAACTGGAATGGCATGGTGAGAAAAAAAACGATGGATTTAGGCCCAGATCTCTGTACTGGGTTGAATGTATGACATTGTTCTGCATTCTGTCCATCAATAGTTCTTTATGCACATGTCATATGTGGGCTCTGCAGTGGGACTTGAAGTTCCAGTGGGTGCAGCATCAGAGGTGTTTCTCCAACAGGGTCCAGATCTTGGAGAAGTGCACAGGACCTGCAGTAGTGGCTAACCAACCGTGATTGGTTCAGAGGCAGACCCCTCTCTCATCCCCCAACCATACCTCACTGTAGGGACAGATGCATCACTCTGGGATGGGGCTGCCATCTGGGAGAGGTAGAGATCAGAGGACTCTGGTCTACAGAGGAATCCAGACTCCTCACATCAACTTGCTGGAGCTCCAAGCGATTCGCTTGGCATTGAAAGCCTTTCTTCCTTCAATCGAGGGAAAGCTGGTTCAAGTGTTCATGGACAACACCGCCATGTGATACTGCAACAAACAGGCTGGTGTGGGGTTGTGGCACCTGTGTCAAGAGGCTTTGCGTCTCTGGATGTGGCTGGAACAGTGGGGCGTTTCCTTGGTGGTTCCATACATGGCAGGTGCTCTGAACGCCAGGGTGAACGAACTAAGTGGTACATGCCTAGTGGATCACGAATTGCTTCTCCATCTGAAGGTGGCTCAAAGTCTTTCAGCAGTGGGGAGAGCCTCAGTTGGATCTGTTCTCCGCTGCCTAGTACATATGTCAACCGTTTTGCAAGCTGGAGTTTCCAAGGCGGCACTCACTCGATAATGCTTTACATCCTGAGTGGAGCTCAGGCCTCCTGTTATCCTTTCTGCCAATACCTCTCCTGTACAGAGTGCTCAAGAAGATCAGGAGTGATGAGGCCCAAGTCGTTCTTGTGGCTCCAGAATGGGCACTGAGAGTCTGGTATCCCAAGCTTCTCCAGCTGAGCATCGATCCTTAAGCTCCCCCTTCAGGAGGATCTTCTATCGTAACATCAGAGGAGGGTTCTCCTCCTAACCTGTCAACTCTACGCATTCTACTTGGAGATTGAGTGGCAGCTGTTGACAGCACTCTACCGTCATCCCTGAGTCAGCAATGTTATTTTGGCAGCCAAACGTCCCTCTACCAAGACTGTGTACGGCTGCCGATGGCACAAATTTGTAAAATATTTTACAGAAAGATCTATTGATCCTCCTTTCTTCTTTCCCTCTCTCATGCCCCTCTCTTTATTTTGACCCTTGTCCAGCAGGGCTCTGCTATGGACACTCAATGGGTACCTTTTGTTCCTGTCTTGCTTCTTGAGACTGCCAGACTAACCCTGTTTATTTAAATTCCTTTTTGTAAATAGATTTCTTAAGGGGGCATGTACATATGTTTTCACCTTCCCCTTTTATAATGCCTCAACTGGACCTTAATTTGCTTCTCACCTTCCTGATGTGTGCTCTATTAGAACCTCTGCACAACTACCCCCTCCGGCTGCTTACCATCAAAACACCCTTCTTAGTGGCCTTAACTTCTGTCAGGTGAGTGAACGAATTGCAAGCTCTGTCATCTAAGCCTCCTTACTTGAACATCTTCCCTGATAATTTGGTGCTTTGCAGGAGGGCTTCTTTCTTACCGAAAGTAGGAACACCATTCCACGTGGGGCAATCAGTCACCTTGCCCACTTTCTGTGCTCCTCCACACCCCTCTAAAGAAGAGGACCCAAAAAGAGCGTTATCGTTCTATCCTGACCGCACAAAAGAGTTCCGGATGGAGGACCAACACTTCGTCGGGTGCGTGTGAGTAAAGAAGAGTTGTGCGGTGAAGGATGATCTCTCGAAGGGTCGTCCTTTGCAATAAAATCTGTTGCACTGTGGCTAAAAAGCAGCCTCCTGAAGGCTTAAGGTCTCATTCTACCTGGGCTAAGGCTGCTACCATGGCCTTGCAACATGGAGTTCCAGTCCTGGACATTTGTCTGGCAGCAACATGGGCATCACTGCACACGTTCACCAAGCGCTACTGCCTAGACAATCAAGTATGCATGGGTGGCCTTTTTGGCCGCTCTGTCCTGCAGGACTTCCTAGTCTAAACTTGTCTGCATTCTCCCTCCTCTGGGATGGTGTTGCTTGGGTATCTATTCTAAGGTAGGTAAACTGCTGCTAGATGTCTCTATCAGATGGACAAGTTACTTACCTTTGGTAAAGCCTTGTCTGGTAGAGACATAATCTAGCCGTTTATTCATATAATCGATCCTCCCTGCACTGTGAACAGGTTTAATGATGTGTGATACAAAAGAACGGCTACCCAAATGCATTTTCTTCACAGGTCTATACCACTTTCACGCAAGTTTCATAACTTGGGTCCTACAGTAAAACACGCGTGGCCTCGATTTAGTTCTAATATTATTGTAGCCACCCAATAAGTGTGTCCTTCCTAGATGCCATCAATTTGTTCTAGAAGTTTATGGTCCATTTTTTTGTGATGCTTTGTTTTTGATCTTGATCTAACATTGCAGTGTTTATAAGCCAGTGGGATTTAAATGCGTACAATATGAATGCAGATACTGTTGGAGAACAGCTATTCTGGTGTAAAGAGCCCACGTGCTATTTATAACTAACTTGCAAAGGAAGGAGTGGGGCCGAGTCAAGTCTTGCGCAAGATCACACAAATGTGAACGGGTGGGGAAGCCAGGAGTAGATGTCGGGTCTCCTGGTCCCTAAGTGAACAAGGTCAGCCATTCAGAGGTCTGGAGGAATACTTTGGGACTTCCACAGCCAATGAGTTATGATGCGGGAGGGTGGAGGAGGGTTGACAGACTGACGTACACATCGGTTGACTTCAAACACACGGGAAATAAGGAACTCTGCTAAAATACAGAAGGAGAAATAAGCTAACAGAGGGAATGAATTGCATTTTCTTTTCACTTCATATACCAGGTAAGCGTGCTTAATCTCAGCAGGTTAACCACTCGCCCATAACCTCTGCTGTTTCGACTCCCTAAAAGTACTACCAGCCCTCCATCTTGCCGCCACTAAAGGTAGTACTATTATAGACGGTGCACTCTTTATTTATAGCGCTTGGAAACTTCAGTAGTATAGTTAAATGTGTCACATAAAACAGGTTATTATATACTGTACAGCATATCCGCACATTCTTAAGGTTCGTCATACACCGAACACAATGTACGCATTACATGCATGGTGCAATCATGTTTAGTGTCTCATAAATTCTGTGGTAGTAAACTGCAAAAAGACATCCATAAAAATGTATGCCATATATAAACTATATATCGATTCTTACTCCAATACCACTTGATTCCTTTTAGAAACAACATGGCTCCGTGTTTTCTTTTTAGGTCAAGCATTCGAGATCTCTTGTATATACTTTAGTATAAACTTCTATGTGTATGTGGTTTTTGGGCTCTGGAGATCAGCCCTAGGACTGGTCTGCTTTCGGACTTTGTTTTTCTGTTCAACTGCCTCTATTTAACTGTCTTGATAGAAAAAAAACAGCAGAGGTCAGTAAAATACAAGATTGCTTTCTGCTGAGGGACTTTCTTTTTTAAAATTTTCTGGCAACTGCTTCTATTTAACTTTCTTGATCGAAAACTACCTGCAGAGTTCAGTAAAATACCAGAATATCTTTAGCATCCTCTAGATTCCATTCCATAGAAATTGTCTTCCATGAGCACCCGTTGACAATATTTTTTTTAAATCTTGTATTTTCAGTGATAAGACCACCGAAGGCCCTGATGTTATATTAAACACAGAGCTTTGGACTATACTATTTCCCGCTGAAAGGCAATATTTCTCTCCATGTGTTCCCATACCTGGTGTGTCACGCAGTTTGGTGCTTACTTTCCCTCCATGTTAAAGATTAGTAGATGGTTCAGCACCCAGGCTAATGTGCTGCATAGCTAAATAAATATAAGGTCCCAAAGGCAAGACCGATTGCATTGCAAATGCTTGTTTTAAATAGGCACCAGGCCCTAACTCGTTTAGGTTTGCATTAATACATCTGTTTATCTCATGTGTGTGCGTGTGTGTAGCCTACAAACTAAATCACTCTTCTCGAGTGCTACAAGTTAAAATAAAAAAGTACTTCAAACTCAGCACCACCTGCGAAGGGAGTGGGACACCTAGAAAGAAATCAATCAGTACTTAGTCCATGTTGCATCGAAGGACAAACACACAAGAAGAGAAAGTGAAAATGGACTCTCTGACCAACATGAAGCAAAAACGAGTGACGATGAAACCAACCAGAGGTCATTAACGAGAGGGCTCAAAGCCCCTTTTTAGAGTTTTTTTGTCTTCCAAGAAACAAAAGATTGTCGCAAGCGACACCGCATGCTCTGTCTCTAACAAAATCTATAAGCGATGCTCTGTGTATCGTACCTCTACATTATTTGTCGTCATTTCCTGTAAATGTTAGCTAATTGAAGTAAGGGACCATACTGCAGGCATGAATGTGTCTCAGATAAGGCTGCATGGCTCGCTAGTGTTTAAGCTTCCCCGTCTGTTTGTATTTTGAGGTACAGTTCCGAATAGAGAAGCACTTCTTGGCAGTGGAGCTGAGAGGAGTTGCTGCTAGAAAGGGGCTTCCTCTCTCCTCCTGCCACTAGGCGGGCCCCTTTTTAGGTCTCGCTGAGCCAGCGCATGCGCTGCTCTGCGAGACATTTAGTTAGTGGCTTTTCAAAGTGCGACCACAATCTTTTCCTGGCCTCAAGCTTGCGTTCACGAGCGCGTGCACGTGCGCAGCCGCCATGTGGCTTTCATGGCTCATTAAGCCTTGCTCTCCCAAGCTCCTCGCTCTGCCCCTCCCCCACCGAAATTAAATCATTGATTGCGGCTACCCACATTGCTTCGAAAAGACATATAACCTTCCGAAATAAAGGAAGGCATATTTATATTGTCTGCGTGTGTTACCAAGATTTGCTTAGAGCTAACACTAACCTCCAGTGTTCATTTTGTGAATTGCTTTTCTGTTGTTGTAAAATTACCCACGGGAAGTCCGAGAATTCTAGTCCACACACAGTTTAAGAAGTACGAAGAAGTACGAAGTGAATGAAAGTGTCAGAAAACCGTCCCCGCCTAGCAGGAAATAAACAGAGGTGGCTTATTTCTGCATACCTTTTTTATGAGAATTTCCTTCCTGGACGAGATCTAAATAGTCAATGTACTGGTGAATAGCTAGCTTATAAATAAAATACTTAGATTTCTGCTTTGTTTTTTTCTCTTTTTAATGTGATTTATATTAGGGATTCCTTTACAATCCGTATTTCAGGCGCATGTCCACCAGTTACCGTTTAAAGAAAGGATTTGTGTACATAACTATGTTGGACGGTCTTCGAATACCTGAAACAAGCATACACGAACACCTAGCTTCGGGTTTTCTCGTTACAGACTATTTCTGACATTACAAATCAACTGTAATAAGAAAATGTGGCATTCCATTTCGCTGCATTCTGCTATTCCTTGCTGCGCCATTTAAGATGACGTATGCTTGTTTAAACAGAGGAGTAGTTTACAAATGTCTACTCTTGGCATTGTCTTCTTTGTGCGCAAGTTCCCAGATAGGTTGAGCCATTTATGAAGCTCTGGGCCCAGAGACTGCCCTTTATTCGCATAGACGTTGCAGCGCTCGGGTGGTCCGCTCAGCAGGTGCAGCTCACTCAGGCGGAAGGACCTGCCAAGGAGCTTTCACGTCGGCTGTTCCCTGAATAGCATGAGTTCTCGGCGATCTAAGACGCGTTATGAGTCAGCGTGAAACTATTAAACTTAAATTTGTTTTTGTTTAGGTAGCTAGTGCAAATTCCAAATGTTGGCTATGCTGACTGGATGTGTGCCTTGGTGTTTAGATGGGAGCGTCTCTGTTGTCTTGTTTATGCAGCTTCTGCAATTTCTTGGTGATTTTTGGCACCTCTGTGTACTGCGGACTGTAAATATTTATGTGGACAGCATCACTGTGGGATTCCGTTCAGCTTGTTGTATTTGATTTACCGTTGTGCATTTCTAACATTGGTGCCGGAAGTCTGTGAAATGCTTTCAATTTGAGATTCCTGTATTCATATTAACCATTATCAAGGGAGTAATAACACCACACCCATTAGAATATTTAGTTTTCTTTTATTTACTCAACGTAAAAAAACTCTTATTATATAATCATAATGCATTATGTGCTTTAAGAGTAATTTAAAGATTGGCATCGTGCTGGCTCCTTTGTCCATAGTGGTATTAGCTTTGGGAGGAACAAGCATTGGCATAGCCAATAGGTCTCGCCTTTGGGACAGTATAAGTGTTAGCCATGCAACACTTGATGTTGTTGCACCAAGGATATTGTGCTGTATAACTCAAAACGTATAAGGTCCCAAAGGCGAGACTTACTGGCTATGCCAATGCTTGTTGTTGTAGTGATTCCAGTTTTAGCATCACAGCACTAATTGCCTTGTTATGCAGAATACTGAGAATAGGTAAGCACTCCAAAACTGTTGACGGGAGTCGGAGGAGGAGTATGGGGTCCATATGTCTGTCCTCAATTGTCTCCTATCTGAAACGTGTAGAACTGTAACTGAGTAAGTTTTGAGCAGGTCTGGCCCCAGGATTTTGATCTAGGCAGGCCAGGAGGAAGCATGGGTGGTGCATGAAAATAAATGTTAGCGGCTAAAAATACTAAAAAAAAAAAGCGTGTTGGTCATCTGATTTTCTGGGTGCTCACATTTGTGCAATTTTATTATTTTTAACACAATAACCAACACACAATGAGCTATGTATTTTGCGTTCCCTTTTGCAAGAATTCCAAGATGCAGAAGGAGTGCAGCATGCTCATGCTTATATACAACAGTAGAAATGCTGCTACGGCGACACAGGACCCTTTTCTTGCTTTTCACTTAAAAAAAAAATACTAATATATATATACACACACACACACACACACACACACACACTTTGGCAGCTTAGCATTTTGAAATGCATTGACGTTTAAACATGTGGGGCCTCATGTAGGTCGCCAAATACCGGTCGGTAACGGCCGATTTTCGGTAATTATACCGTTACCGACCGGTATTTTGGCTTTTGGTATGTAGGGGGCTCATTTCTGTATTCGGTAATTTACCGAATCGGTAAAATTACCGAATCGGTAATTTTACCGATTCGGTAAATTCCGAATACAGAAATGAGATGTAGGGGGAGTGTGTGGGTGTTTTTAGGAGTCGGTATTTACCACCAACTAATAGTTGGTGGTAAATAATTAATGGATGTGTGTAAGCATTTTTAAGCGCTTAGCAGTGTGCAATGTGGCAGACATACATGCCCTTAGGGCATGTATGTGTGCCACATGTGCACACATGGCCGAATCAGGGGTGCAACAGGGTGTCAATGTGACACCCTGCCACCCTTGCATGTGTTCCCCCCCATTACCGAATCGGTATTTACCGATTCGGTAATGAGGCATACCTTCCCATCAATGGGAAGGTATGCCTCATTACCGAATCGGTAAATACCGATTCGGTAATTACCGAATTTTAACGAATCGGTAAAAATTACCGACACTTTACCTACATACGAGTTACCACTTATTAAATACCGATTCGGTAACGTTCGGTATTTAAGAAGTGGTAACTGGTATGCTACCTACATGAGGCCCGTGATGCTTTAAACCTTGTAACTATTTTGTATACCCCTATCTACTACCATTATACACAATTTGGTATTATTTCCCTTTTTTTCTTCTCATGTTTACTGAATAAAACAGTAATGGTTGCGGCTCAAATGAAGAAGACCCCTGAAATTAATCAGTTATGGTTAGGAAAAAACACACACTCACACTCACACTCACACTCACACACACTCACACTCACACAGTCTTTGCCAACAGAACAAAGAAAGGAGCTGTGAAGAAAACGACATGGCTTACGGCATAAGTTGTGTGTTTTTGTGGTGTTAACCATAACTGGTGAATATCACGGCTTTCTTGCATTTGAGCACGAAATATAACTTCCTGTTTCAGTGAATATAGGAGACCTTCAAAATCAATTTTTGGCTAACCTTTTGGAATAGTTGAATAAAGTTTACCAAATTTCATATACCATCTTGGGATGTACATGGCGTTAAACTAAGTTAAGTGATCCTTGATTAATGATTTATAGGATGAAGAGAATTTTAAAAAATATATATTTTGAGTTCATTTAAACAATAGGAAACTTTTGTGACAACACTGCAAAAGGAAATATGGAGTGTGCATGATGTACATATTACACTTATGACCAAATATGTGACTAATGCAGGCAAAACGGCATGATAGTCGACTTGCACGCTTATAAGCGTTTTCATCTACATGATATTTGTTACAGGGTAGTTTGGAAGTTCTTGTAATGAGTAATATCTTTGCTTGTTGCTTTATGGTAAATGGCTACCTGTTCTCCTTGACTTGATATCCTCACTTAACCAAGTCCACTAAATTCTTCTCATGTCTGCAAAGTTTTTTAATGAATATCTTCAGACAGCCCTTCCCTTTGCATTCCATCTTGTCTGCTGCCATACACCAGTTAACATTGCTGGTCCATTCCTAAGTGACTGCTGGTAACGGGATGACCCATCAAGGCGCTTCATCTTTCCTTGGTAGGGGAATCTCAGTGTTTCCTCCAACTTCCTACCAAATTATTCCCAGTATTTCTCTATGACCGAGCCACTCCACAATTTGTGGATAAACCTAGCCTTTTGGCCACTGCCTCCTAAGCACATTTCAGTATTTGTTCACCCAGATATCCACAACTGAACCTGTATGGAGAGTTTTCAATTGGACCAAGCAGAAACCATATCATGCAGATAACTCTCTGGATGTATGCACAATTCCTACCATACCCCATTTTCTATTGGGCCTATGTATTTCTCCATCTGGCTTTGATGCCATCTATATATTTTTGTGTGTGGACCATTAACTTAGTAAATATTAGCAATGGTGGTTTTTTTTCGCCATTCTAGCCTCTAATAACCCTACTTCTTGAGGTGGCACTTCTAGCTTTCCCATCAGTCCTTTAATGCAAAGAAGTAACAGTATGCTTGGCTGCTAGTGTTTAGATGTATGGGTGTTTTTGTAACCTGAATTCGGTTTGCATTCGTGTAATCGTATTTAACATTTACCAACTGACCATGCATCAAAGATGCTTCAGTCAGGAAAACAATATTGCAGTGGGCTATGTTAAACAAACCTGAAAACTATACTGTGCACTCAAAAGCTCTGCTTAGCCACTCATATAAAATACAGATTTCAGCAGTATATAAGGGTACAATGGGTCCACACTATATGCTGTAAAATATATATTATAACTGTATCATCAGTTAATGTGCTTCTGAAGAAGAAAAAATAGTACTATAAAAAATGCTTTTCTAATAGTGAATGATTATTGCTTTTACTGTATACCCCTTCTAGCATCATGCAGGAATGGTATTTTATATAATGTTATCATGAATGTTCTTTTTTTTTTTTCTTTTTTTCTTTATTAACTGCTGTTATGTTTCAGTAGTTTTTAGGTTTTGTTCTCCGGTTTGTAGCCTGCTGCATTTGTAACTTAATATCAAAGGGGGTATGGCCCTAAACAACAACTAGAAAGGGCCTACTATTAGAAACATGAAGAAAATCTAGTCATCACATTCAAGTTATACAATTGTCATATGCTAAACCAAGAAACAATCCTATGGTTTGGAGTATTTATATACTCAATTATTCATATTTTTTTTTCATTGAGCATAGTTATTCACGTCTATGTTCAGAACAGGGGAGACATTAGGATTCAAACAGTGAACATGAACTTTCACAATTGGCAAAACACAATTGACAAACAAAATTACAATCCACATGACCATACATAAATCTTAAAACCAGTCATGGTTACAGAAAGAAAGAAACCTCAACCTAAAAAGTAACTTATTAACCACATTTCATTACAAGTTGTTAGGTTTCTGCCAGTTGGAACACAAATTTATTGTATCCAGGGATAACCTTATTTATGCAAAAAAAATTCCCTGCGATAGGGTACAAATCCAAGGGAGGTGTCCCACTGGTTAAAGGTTCCGACGCATTTCGAACCCCTACACATTTTATGGGATTCTCATCAGGGCTGTGACAGGGTATGATCTAAGTAAACAAAAAATGAAAACATAAGTTGGAGCTAACCCTCCCTTAAGTGTTAAGTTGGTCGGTGTTATTAAATTGGAGTACAAATTATACTTGTATTTGATACTCGGAAGGAGTCTTTTTAGGAGTTCCTGGGTATATGGCTAAACTGTGTTCTAAAGAATAAAAAGATGGGATGTGTCAAATACATATTTGCGCACGAGCCAAAGTTTGTTTTAATGCAAGGAAGGGAATCCGCACTTTCCAGTGCTTCATGATTTACTTTTCTCAGTAAGATGTTGTGAAACAACCCAACGCATTTGTAAAAAACAAGCTGAGGAATTAGAAGAACTCATTCAGGTGTTTAACGAGAACCATTCTGCTGCAGAGGCAAAGACCCTACTTGAAAAAATTGACAAAGAACTGGTCACCTTTAAGGATAATACTATTAATTTCAAGTCTTCGAAATTGGAGAAGGACATTAAAACTTTCAGCTTAGAGACTGTGCATCCTTATCTTAAGGATGATTTCTACATGAGAACGGAACCACGTCGAGGCCTGTCCGAACATCAAGGACGATCATGAAATAGGTTCTCAACGTTCTCAGAGGAATCGTCAGAATCAACTATTTGACTGATTGAGGCGAATGACCATCAAATAGAAACCAACAAAGATGGAATTCTTTTTTAGAACAAGTCCAACAGAAAAAAGTACGCTTCAAAACACAACCTTGGGAGATGCGCACAAGGCGCCAGTTCAACAAATCATAACTCCATCACCCATTGTTAATTTGTCAAACAAAAGTACTTGCAAAAGAAAAAGAACGAGTGCTACGGCTAGGCCTTAAATTCGTACCTAGTAGAACAGATTTCACTAGAATGAAGATTGAAGCAGTGGAATTCTTCTGCAAAATAAGGCTAAAACAATTATTTTCGGGCGCATTGCCTAGCAGCCGACCAAGATGGCAGCGCCACTATGAAACTCCGCCGAACGCAGCTGAAGATTCCCCCAGAAATGTGTCCAGAATAACTGCTTGCATCACGGCAATCCGCATCGGAACCGGAGGCGATACCGATGGTCTTTTTCCCGCTGGCCGGGACCGCCGGGAACACACTTCTTTAACCTCTTGCGCAGTTGGGACTGGAGGCGGGGCCGGGCTGTGAGGCCTCAACCTGAAGTGAGCGGCTCTCCCGAGACCCAGCAGAGCTGAACTCTGATGACTTCTCCGGGACATTTATCTCAACGCCAGTGAGTGCGCTGGGTGCGCTACAAGATTTGATCCCCCCACCTGCACCGTGTAACGAGTGGTGCGATCTAGCACCACAGTGCCCCTGTGTAAATCCCGAAAGCCCCGCAGGGATAGGGCCCTCGGATGAGCCTAGTGAGTGGCTGCCTGGCTGTCGCATGGGCTGCTTGGGGGAGGTGAGGCGCATTTGCTGGCAAGCCGAGGGCGGCTCCTCCCAGTAACGCCCGTAGAGCTTTTGGACTTCAGCAGACTCTGCCTTGGCGCTGCGACATCTGATTGCCTCGTGGGCGCTACCATTTGGGAGCTGTTGATCTTTGCCCACCTCATCGGTCTGGCCCGGCCGGGGCATCTCCTGATGCAGACACTGCTGCGACGACATTAGTCTTTGGCTGGCATCGTCACTCCCGCCTTGGCAGGGGAATCTGACACGGGGGGGGCGCATTGCGGTGAGCACTTGAATCCTTATTCTGCGCACTATTCATGACATTCCTAGGTCCAAATTCACTCGGGCCAAAGAGGCTTTCGGCCCTCGCATCAAAGGGCACCGAAGACCAAGGTAAACGTACACTGCTTGAGGCGCTGCGCAGAGTCACCCCAGGCTAGCACTGAACACGCAAAGGCCTCGCCGCACCGCCTTGCCGGTTTATCATTCACCACCCTGGGAGCACACGGGTACCTCTGTCATAGGGAAGTGTGCAAAGCTACTCCAGTGGAGGTGTAAAGTTGATATCAGAGGTGAACGCCACCTGCCCAACGAGTGTACTTCATTACGCTGCTAACCCTTCGCAGTCTGTCACACACCCAGCCGATACCCATCGCGACACCTACCGACAGCTTGCGCTGGTTTCCCCACTTGGCTTGTAGAGCGGCATGGGCCGCAAAGATCCCCGACAATGGACCCTGTCATTCGAAAAGCTAGCTGACAGGGCACAAGAAGAGGCTCCAGATATGGCGGAAGGTGGTCAACACTCTGAGCATAGCAGTGACGCAGCGGCCATGTCCACGTCCTTGCTCTAAGAAATGAAAGCTGGATTTAAGGCCCTAGATGGTCTTTTTGACGCCCTCGAGAAACGGATCGAGACTCTTGGATCCAAAATACAGGTACATGATCGGCGCTTAGATGTGGCGGAAGCAAGGATTTCAGACATTGAGGACGGCACAGCTCAGTCGCTTAAAAGGCTGGACCGCGTTGAGCGTATCCTCAAGGAAGTTGCAATGAAGATCTTTAAGCACGTAGCCGTAGAAATAACGTATGAATTTTGGGGGTTCAGGAATCGACCAACACGGGCCAATTACATCTGCCTGTTGAAAACTTCCTCTGTGACCTGTTTGGGAGGGAATCCTTCACTCCTGGATTTGTTATGGAACGTGCGCATTGTTCTCTGGGCCCCAGACCCAATCCTGGTTGTCCGCCCAGACCCATAATAGCCAGGATCATGAACTACCGGGACAGAGACACCTCCCGCTGCTTAGCCAGAGAAAAGGGTGACACTACATGGCAAGGGTGCAAGCTGGCGCTCTTCCCAGACTTCACACCCATGGTACAGGACGCCAGGCGTAAATGCAATGGGGTCAAAGCTACGCTCAGAAACCTCGGCTTAAAATATGGAATGCTATATCCAGCCAGTCTTCGGGTAGACTTTGCCGGTTGTGCCCGCATTTTCAACTCCCACAGAGGCGCAGGACTTTTGTCATTCATTCAAACAGAATAACACTCTCCCTAATCCTTGTGCGGCCGGAGCTTCTCCTCCTAGCAGCTGCTCCAACGCCAGCGCGGAACTATTCTCAAGTGGGTGCACTGGTTAACTAATTTGACATGCTCTTTATGTATCTGTTGTGGTGATGCTTAATAAGGGGATATTACTTTGCTCCGGCCTTTTATCCTTTCTTTCCAGGTTGTCAGCAGTCCGGCGTAGCGTTGCTGCGCCCCCGGCGTATGCCATTGAGATTTGTTTATATTGATGCATCGTTACTTTCAAGATGAAAGTTTTTTGATGTAAAATGTTACTATGGTAGATGGTTCACCGGGGTACGGCCCTCGCATTTTGCGAAGTGAGGCTGGGAGGTGGGTGAGTGGGGGGGGTTAGGACACAGAGTTGCTGATACACGTTTAAGGCTCATAATGCTCACTGTTTTTTTTGCTTTTCATTTACGTTTGAAACACTGCATAAAGTTGTATGATGTGTCTGTAGGGCCCGATTAGGTAATATTAGCGGCCCTTCGGGTCTCACAAAGATGTCCTGGAATATTGGAGGTCTTCACAATTCACGGAAATGTAAGCATGTCCTTCACTATCTCCAGCACCACAAGGTAGACATTGCATTCCTACAGGAAACACACCTTCCCAAATCTGACGCAACACAATTTGCTTTGAGCTGGGTGCCCCACAGATACTTTGCTAGTTACAGCAGCTATGCCAGGGGCATGGCAATTCTTATTCATAAGCGAATTCCGTTCCGCCTGCACTCACTTTTCAATGATGGTGATGGTCGTTACACGATTGTTACAGGTAATCTGATGGGCCACACACTTGCCCTTCTATGTATATATGCACCAAACTGAGACGATCCTGAGTACTTTCAATCGAACCGCGAGCACGATCTGTAGTATTGGACCTATATAATACTTTTTCCCTTATTGATGTGTGGCGGTGTTGCCATCCTTCCGAGCCTGGATACACACATTACTCAGGGCAATATGACACATGGACCCGTATTGATTATTGGCTGTTATCTCCTGACGTTTACACATGGCTATGTTCCATTAACACTCTGCCCAGAACAATCTCTGATCATTCGCCGTTGCTGCTGCATCTTAAGATTCCCCGGCCGGAGGGCCATGAACGTCAGGGGCGCTTTCCCAGCCGAGCCATTAATGACTATTTATTCCACTCCGAGCTCGGAGAGGCCATAGAAGAATACTTCAGGATAAATACCGGGTTCGTAGATACGTGGGCGGTTCTATGGGAAGCCTTTAAAGCTTATATCCGAGGTGTATGCATTTGCAAACACAATGGAGTCTTGAAGGACTTGCGTTCCATGATAACTAAGCTAGAGGGGGACCTGGCTAAACTAGACGAAGAGGCACAGGTGGGTTCAACCTCGGATACCGTGAAGCGTGGTCTTTCCCTACTCAGTCTACAGAGACGCTGCAGATTGGGAGGTCAATTTTTTTGAGTAAGTACCAAACAGCTCGCCGGTATGGGGAAGGCGAACGTCCGGGGCGTACGTTGGCGCAGATGCTTCGGCCCCCATATGCTAAAGCCTAAATCACAGAATTGCGACACCCGGACGGCCACATGCTCACGGACACTACGGCAATCCGAGAAGAGTTTATCAACTACTATAACATGTAATATTCTACCAGAACGGAGGGGGGTTTATCTGCCCCAGAGGATTACCTGTCAAATTGCCCTGGTATACTTGGAAAAAAATATACAGGAGTTTATCGCTGAACCATTTTCTGCGGAAGAAATCATAAGCGCCATCAAGCCTGTTAACGGCTCTACTGCCCCTGGCCTGGATGGGTTTACCGGGGACTTTTATGAAAACCTACAAAGATCTCCTCGCCCCCAAATTAGCGGAAGCCCTTGAAAAAGCGAGTTACCCCCCGCGCTTCGTGAAGCAGTTATAGTCCTCCTACCTAAACTGGGAAAGGATACCACCTCTTGCGGCTCCTATAGACCACTGTCCCTCCTAAATTTGGACTACAAAATATTAGCTAAGATGCTTGCCCTTCGTTTATCTCTCCTTCTGGAATCCATTATTTCCCCAGCACAATCTGGATTCGTTCTTCATCGGTCCACGTCATTAAATCTTAGGACATTGTTCGCGGTCCTGCATAGAATCAACCCGGACATCCCCTCTGAGGTGATTTTATTGAACGCCGAGAAGGCGTTTGACTCCCCTGAGTGGCCCTTGGTTCTGTTGGTGATGCGCAGGATGGGGATGCCTATGGGCTTTGTGGCCACCACAGCATTATTATATCGTAAACCATTTGCGGGAATCCGTTTGAATGGCACATTATCACAACCATTTTCTCTTTCTCGAGGCACACGGCAAGGGTGCCCTCTTTCACCCTTACTGTTCATCCTAGCTATAGACCTGCTGGTCCGTCATTTCCAGGTACGGCACCTAGAACGGGGACTTCAGTTTAACACCGGCCCGCTATTCATTTCTCTGTAAGCGGACAAGGTCAATTTATATGTCCGTGAGCCTCGGGTAAATCTCGAGCCCTTGATCAGGGAGACTATCAGGTTTGGACGCTTCTCGGGACTCCATTGGTCTAAGTCAGTAATATTCCCCTTGACTCCTAGCACGGTGCGTTGGGATTGCGATTTCCCCTTAGAATGGTGCACTGAATCCACTAAGTATCTGGACATTCACTTACATTTAGACTCTGCTCAAAGCATCCGTCTTAATTATGGTCGGGCCTTGGAGGCTCTTGAGTCACAATTAGAGAAATGGCTTCTGCTTCCCCTGTATATTGCTGGTTGGGTCGCATTAATTAAAATAGTAGTCCTCCCAATTTTTTTTATATCTGTTCAATTATATTCCCATCTCATTTACGAATAACTTCTTACAGACGCTGCGCTCTCATCTCATCCGTTTAACATGGGAGGGCAGACATCCCCGAGCTTGGTGGCAGATTCTTATATTACCCTACGACAGGTATCCCGGATTTCCGACTATACTTTCTTATTGCCCAGTGTAGTTATGCCCATGCCTGGTATCACCCGGACGCTAGGATACCATTCCTCCGACCGGAAGCAGACTTTGTACTTCCTGACACCCTGGCGGTAGTGCTCCCCAAGTGAATTCCCAGAGACCACACGGATATTCAAAATGTATCTATCTCCACTTGGGCCTGGGACAGACTGCGCCGCATGCTGGAGACTCCCATATTATATTCATCGGCTCTGACTATTCCCAACCCCCGCTGGTTCCCCATATTGGGAGAAACACTGGTCAAGCGTATGCTAGCTGCATACGATATTGTCAAATTTGGCAATCTTTTCCCGGGGGGAGGGGGGGCACGTTTTCTCTCTGGCTGAAGACTCCTGATTTCTGTCTGCCACCTTCATGGACCGCCTTGTACTGAATAGGGTCTGCGCTCCGTGCCACTTTCCCCAGTGTTCCTATCGAGCCCAACTCATTTACTCCACTCACTACCATCATTGACACCAACAAGGGCGAACACCTAACTTCCAGGCTATACAGAAACTGCTCGGCACTACTGCCCATTAACTATCACAGGATTCGAGAGTCTTGGGAGTCAGATTTGGGACACCCCATTTCGGATGATCAATGGGAAAAGTGCTGTGCAGTTACTAAAGACATCTCATTAAATAGCCGGCACAAACTACTGCATTTTAAGTTTCTGCGCAGAGTGTACGTTACTCCAGATCATTCACATAGAATTGACCCGTCTAGATCGCATCACTGCGTGAATTGTAGGGCTCCACATGCAGATTTTGCACATTTAACTTGGACATGCCCCAAAATACAGCCTTACTGGATTGCGATACATCCAACATTGGGCCTCATGATTGATCTAACTCTCGTTCCACTGCCTGAGGTTGCGCTCATGGGGTACATAGTGAACTTCCCCAAAGGAGTCAGGAGATTCTCTGCGATCAGTTTCCTACTAGCCAAAAGGGAGATTGCTGTTAATTGGGGAGGGAACAGGGTCCCCACCTTGCAAGCATAGTTGCAGAGCTTAGCTTATTGCAACACAAATAGTGAGACATATGCTTCCACTCTACCTCGTACCTCACGCCCGAAAGACATTTGGGGTCCCTTCAGGACTTGCGTGGTATCTACTCCCTCAACATCTGATTCGCAACAAGAGCACGGATTAGTGCCAACTGGGGTTGGATAATGTTTACGTTTGATTTTTATGATCTGTGTGACTAGCTCAAGCTTTAGACTCAAATTTTTTTTACGCATAGTTCCCGTTGGGATCCTGGAGGGGCATCTGCACTATTGTACAGTCAATTGATCATATTTGAGAGGACGGGAAATGTGAAGGGTCGCCCTGCTTATGTAATGACTAAGTAAGTGTTTTTTGATATATTTGTTTACACTCCACAAAGATTGTGGCACGACAGTGAGCACAATTGCTTTGAATTTACTGTAACATTACAAAATGACAAAGTTTTTAAAAAAAACAATTATTTTCTACTAAAGTCAATTGGCAGTCCAACGAACCATCAAGGCTTGCCAACAAATCTAGTTTAATTTCACCAACCCATATGATGCCTAAAGAGATCTTAGCCTTTGAACAAGTAGTACTTTCATCTATTCTCCAATTAGAGAAGAGGAAATCATACATGACTTACAACATAAGTCAACAAAATGCGATCAAAGTACTCAAGGACAATTAGTCACTAAGCCTGCGGACAAGGGCGTTGCCGTAGTCGTTTGGCCCAAAGAGATGTACCTGAAGGAAGGCAGAAACCATGTACAGAACCCAATATGGTACAGACAAATTAAGGAAGATCCGACGCTGGAACTACAGGCGGTAGTTTGAAGTGTCATAACTCAAGGCTTTGATAAAGGCATTTTGGGAATAAAGGAATCTGAATTTTTGGTTTAGAAGCACCCAAGAATTCCTGTCATTTTTTTTTTTTCCGAAAATCCACCAACAAACACCTAGAAGAACCGTCAGGAAGACTGACTGTGTCGGGCTGTGATTCCCTGTGGGAACCAATCTCAAAATACGTATACACATTCTTAAAACCATTTCTTCAAGGAGTCCCGTCATACTTATGCCACACTACAGATTTCATTACGAAAATTGAAGGTTCCAGCTTTGATACTTCTTAAAATGTTTCTGTGTCTTGTTTGATGTAGTACCCGTATATACTCAAATCCCACAAGATGAGGCCCTAGAAGTAGTCGAGTTCTACTTGGAAACAAGACCTCGCCCGCATCGTGTACCCACCGAATTCATTGTACGACTAGCAGCATTAGCCCTTAAAAATAATTACTTCAAGTTCAAGGATAATTTTTTTTATCCAAACTAAAGGGACCGCGATGGGATGTCCCTTAGCCCCAGAAATGGCGGTACCGTATATGGCCCAGTTTGAGGATAAATTCATTTTCAACAACAACCCTTTCTTCCAACAACTGCAACAGTGGTAACATTATATTGACAAAATCTGGTGCTTGTGGAATGGCTCTGAAACTGATCTTGTAAGATTCCATGATTGGATCAACCACAAGCACCCAGATATCCAATTCACTCTCACCAGAAGTACCTCCTGCTTAACATTCCCGATGTGGAAGTCAGACCGATCGACAACAAACTGACAGTGCCTCTGCACAAGAAACCAACAGACAAAAACACCATGTTACATTACAGGAGCTAGTATAAATCAACAACAGAAGAGTGTGTCCATCAGATGTGAACAAGTGCAGAACGATTTAGAAATGTGAATCACTATGTTTTTAAAAGAACCCTCACTCACCAACCTAGTTGGTGACATGCTTCATCATTGGGTTCCCACCGGAGAGACCGAATGTCTCCCCGGTGTGCTGCGACGCCTGAATTACAGCTGAGCTGGTTTTTTGTGTGTGGATGCAGTGCAAAGGGTGATAGTGTAAGTTAAAATATGCCACAGTTTCAACCAATAAGGAATTTTAATAGTGGTAAACTGGACACAATTAAAAATAGTGTGGCGGACGTTAAAAACTGGTGATAATTAGGCCAGCTACGTCCTAAATCTAGTGCAAAGTGATTAAAGTGGTCAACATGTTTCTGCTTCTGGCGTTAATACACGAAGCATTCGTCAGGACCTAGTGTGAGACCACCACGGCGGTATACGCGCGCTAAGGCGTACCCTAACCTGTGGGGTCTGATACCGCTTAAGACTTACGGTCAAGATTGCCCTTCATGAATTTCTGAGAGCTTCAGTTGTGATGTTCAAATCAGTTTCACTACATGAGTCCGGTTGGGAGGCGGGACTTGTAGTCACACTTACTCCAAAGTCACCAGCCCTCTGCAACACCTACTTGGCCCTCCTGCGGACTCGGATATATAATAAGATAACATATCCGAGTCCGTAAGTCTTAAGCGGTATCAGACCCCACAGGTTAGGGTACGCCTTAGCGCGCGTATACCGCCGTGGTGGTCTCACACTAGGTCCCGACGAATGCTTCGTGTATTAACGCCAGAAGCAGAAACATGTTGACCACTTTAATCACTTTGCACTAGATTTAGGACGTAGCTGGCCTAATTATCACCAGTTTTTAACGTCCGCCACACTATTTTTAATTGTGTCCAGTTTACCACTATTAAAATTCCTTATTGGTTGAAACTGTGGCATATTTTAACTTACACTATCACCCTTTGCACTGCATCCACACACAAAAAAACAGCTCCGCTGTAATTCAGGCGTCGCAGCACACCGGGGAGACATTCGGTCTCTCCGGTTGGAACCCAATGATGAAGCATGTCACCAACTAGGTTGGTGAGTGAGGGTTCTTTTAAAAACATAGTGATTCACATTTCTAAATCGTCTGCACTTGTTCACATCTGATGGACACACTCTTCTGTTGTTGATTTATACTAGCCCTGGGGGACTAAGAGTGGCTCCAAAAAACTCCCTCTCTCTCCTGTTGTTAATTTATATTTTACATTACAGGAGCTTCCACCCAAGATCTTTAAAAGAGAATTTGCCGTATGGGCAATTGTTGAGTCTTGCAAAATTGTTCACGAAGGGAAGATTATGGAATTCATGCCGGTGCCCTTTGTGATAAACTCAAATTGTGAGGATATCCAAAAAACTACTTTTCTTATGAAGAAACCGAAACACAAGCTGGAGAAACTGGTCTGCATTTCCGTTGCCGTTCAATCTTTGTTCTCGGCCACTTGGACCATCAAAGATAAAAGAACATAAAAAAGAACTTTGAACATTGACAATGTTTTGAACAAGTTCAATCAATCAATTACCTTAAAAAATTTCATAATTCAGAACATTTAAAAAAAAACATTAAAAGAATCTTAAAAAGTACACCAGTGAGTTATACTTTAAACTTTAAACAGAGGCCCCTGTTTTTAAAATGCGAGATCGAACATACCACATTGCCATCAGATACTTTGATAATGCAAAAACGATCGGGGGTGACAGATCAGTTTTGAGAATTCTAAACGCCTGTAAATAGTTCCTAAAGCCCATGTTTTTGAGAATAGGTAAAAGCCAGTATTTCCTCGCTCTTTGGTAAGCTTTACAGAAGAGAGCCACATGTAAATCATTCTCATGAGGGTATGTGCAGGCAGGACACAGCTCTACCCCCGGGGACCTAGACCAAGAACTCGTAAAGGCCCTCAGTGGGAGAGATCCGTATCTCCATTGTAGGTATAACTTTCTTGCCAGCACGGGACCCATTCCGTCCAGTACACTTTCCATTTTGTAGGAGTCTTTCAGTTGTATAAATGTATAGGTTAAAGATCCCATCCGTGTATTGGCTATACTATTTGTCAATTTCAACTGATAATATGATTGCGAAAGTGCCTTTCTAGAGATCCTGTTACATGAGTTAGAAGGGTCGATCCAAAGTTCGGAAAGACCTAGACTTTCACATGTACTCCTTATATATTTTAGCCATGGAATGTTAGAAATGATTGGTAGGGCCATGAACTCTTGGAGCTCTTTTCTGTAATCTTCGAGGTCTTGGCTACTCCATATTCTTCGCCAAAGGGCCAGGGGCTTAAGTCCTAGCTCCTCGGCGATTGGCCTTAGACCTAGATCCAATCTCAGGGGCACCAATGGGGTACTCGAGGGAAGGGCCACTAACTGCCTGAGAAACCTGTTCTCAGTTGTTGTTAAATTATCTGCAGGTACATGGCCCCAAAGCTCCGCCCCGTATACGACTGAACCCCGAGCTTGAGATTTGTAGATCTGTATCATAGGGCCCAGTGGGCGATATATAGATTTACCCACCATTCTTAGAATTCCCCCCGTCTTCTGCGATAGTTTCAAATTTGCCATAGCCAAATGAGTCCCCCATGTCATTTTCTCATTCAGGGTAACCCCCAAATATTCAAATGTTGAAACCCTCTCCAGTCTCACCTTACCTAAGAGAGGGTTTGGACGTGTTGAAGGTGTTGGGTTCAAAATCATGAACTTTGTTTTAGAGGCGTTAATTTCTAAACCCCTCTCAATACAAAATTCCAAAAACCCGTCCACTATCCTTTGAATTCCCATGGGGGATTTGGAGAGCAGCAGGGTGTCGTCTGCAAACATTACAGCGGGCACCCTGCTGCCGTTTAATTTAGGAGCGTCAATATCTTTTATCCTGGACAAGTGGGCGATTACCCCGTTGACAAAGAGGCAGAACAGGGTGGGTGCTAATACACATCCCTGTCTCACCCCCCTATCAACGGGGAATCTTTCTGTTAAGCCTCCCATCCTGCCACACCTGACCTGCGCAAAATTGTTCTGATGTAATTTAATCAGTATGGCTAGGATGTCTTGCGGGACTCCCATATCACCCAGGACGTTCCAAAGTTTTGATCTAGGCACCAGGTCGAAGGCAGCCCTTAGATCCACGAATACCGTGTACAGGCTGCCCCCTTCCAAAAGCGCGGTCCTCCAATAAATAAGACTAAGGCGGAAAATTTGATCAATGGTGGATACCCCCTTCCTGAACCCAGCCTGATAAGGGCTCATAGTAGCGGTCTCCTCTATCCAATTCTGCAGACGGTCAAGAATAACCCTCCCAAAAAGCTTTTGCGACACATCTATCAAGCTAATGGGTCTGTAGTTGGATGGGAGCAGGGGCGAGCCTTTTTTAAAGATCGGGACCACCTCTGCGCCCAGCCAAGTACAAGGTATTTCCATGCCCTTTAAAATCGCATTAAACAACACCATAAAATAAGGGGCCCATATGTCTGGCTCTTGCCTGAAAAGGTCACCTGGGAGACCGTCCAGACCAGGTGCCTTTCCCGCTGACAAGCCTGTTATAGCAAGCTGGAGTTCCCTTATAGTAAATGGATCCCCTTCCTTGCAATTATGGACCTGCGGGATAGTACTGTTGCTACCGTTGCCTGGCACCTCTGAATACAATGACTGAAAGTGCTCCTGCCAGGCTTTTGGAGAAATATTTGGCTCTATAGCCGAGACAAGTTCCTCAGAGCCAGAGTTGACAATTCTCCAGAACTTCCGCGAGTCCATGGAGGCTAGAGCACTGGCAATTTGCTCCCATTTGTTCTGGTCCCACTCGAGCTTGGCATTAGTAATTAATTTCTTATATTCACGTCTCTTGTTTTGTATCTCCGACCTGCTGTTGCGGTTCTTGATACTCGACAAGAGATCCTTCCTTGCCCTACGGCACGCCACATTGTACCAAGTGGGCTGGTTCCTTCCTCTGCCCCTCCTAGGACCATTATTAAATAGCTCCGAAGATAGGGTCTTTACAAGTTCTTCATGGAGTAGCCATATTTGATTGTTATTAGCCCCTGTACTAGGTTCAGCACCCAAGAGCGCCATTTTTTCCAAAGTGGGAATGAGGCTATTATAAAGCCGAGGTAGTTTGTCTGCACATGTTACTAATTTTTCCCACTTAATTCTTCTCCTATTATTTTCTACAACCAGGTCAGGGTATATCTTGCGATGTTCTGCTTCCCCACGACCCCGGCCGGGGAGGAGAAAGTCCAATTCTAGGGCGTTATGGTCGCTGTCTTCTCTGTCGGTGACCTTAAAATCAACGACATGTGACCATGAGGAGAGTTGCACTAAAATGTAATCAAGTCTTGACTCCCTGCCCTTCCGATTAAATGTGGGTTTACTCGGGATATCAGACTTGGCTCGCCCGTTACAAGCCCTAAGTCCATGTCTCAAGGTTAGGGCAGTAATCTGTACTGCCAGCGGGCTCCAGGCTTTTGGGGAAATGGATTCGATCGGTGGAACTTGCCATCTTGCCTCTTCCTCTAGACTTGCCCCATCTAGAAGACCAGGTAGGGGTTCGTAGTGTGAGTTCAAATCCCCACCCACTATGAATGGGAACCCAGAGGGCAGTTCGGCTAAAAGATCTGTGAGCTTGTCAATGGTAGGGGATTCCTGCGAGGTGGCAACCGGTCTCGAATAGACATTCACCACCGCTAGTCTGCAGTGGTAGGACCATTCCAATAAGACCACTAGTATATCATCTGAAGCCACAGGGAAATGTGTTGCTTTGCATCCCAAATGGGCAGCAACCCATGTTTCAAGACCACCCGATGGGCGCCCCCTACCACCCCATTTAGCGGGGATAGAAAATACAGCGAAACCCTGCCTCTCATGTTCCTCTCTCTCCCAGGTTTCCTGGAACATACAAAGGTCTTTGGTATCAATATATTCAGTCCATTCATTACAATCGGACTTGTTTCCCAAACCCGCCACATTCCATGATAGAATTTTAAGTGGCAGGGATCTGTCACTCCGGGAGATATTGGGGGTACAAGCATTCCCATTGTTGTTAGTCATGGTCTCTCTGTGCAATAGGGGGATACTTGTTTGCCCCTTTGCATCCTGAGATGTATTGCTGGTGGCGTTGCTCAGGGGGACATGGTGTTCCAGGTCGGTGGGGTGCTCTAATTCTTGATTTATTTCATCCTCAATCTCCTGTGCTACAGGATTAGACTTCCCGCTGGGGTCTGCGGGCAGTCAATCGACCATGTCTAAAGTACTGTAGCTATTCCAGGTTGGAAGATGGAATTGGCGATGGGGCCTCCGGGAAGGATAATTATACTCTCCTACACCCCAATTGCCTCCTTTCCCATGGTAAATTTCCCAGCCCTCTTCAACCATGTTGGGGATGTGATGGGCTGACTCCTCTCTTCGAGGGTTGGGTGATGCTCTCCACCCTCTAGATGGACCCCCTCCCAATCTCTCTGGGTAAGAGTGGACGGTGTTGAGATCGGGATGCCCTTGTTGTTGTCTACTAGGGTGGTGGAAGACTCCCCTTATATTTTGGGCTCCCCACCCGACCTGTCTTTGCATCTGAGTCCCCCAAGTCTCACCTTCCCTATCGTGTGTTCGTGGGGGGTAGAAGAAGGAGGGGGGTAGGGATTGAATGGTCGTTCCCTCTTCACTTGCAGCCCATCCATTAATATAACGGACTGTCCTTGGGTCTTTAAAATTGACTAACGCAGTCACCGTTAATAGATTTGGTTAGACTGCCCAACCACGAGACCCTTCGTACCATGAGAACGGGGCTGGAAATACCTTCAGGAAGCGGTCTATAGGTGCATAACCAATTGATCACCTTATTTTTAAGGGAAGCAGTGGATTCATTAGTGGAAGCATTCAATTCTGGCACTCCTACCAGTACAACGGTATATGGGGCTGCCTCTGGTAGTAGATTTATTAGTCCAGGGTTTGGCCTCTTCTTCGCTCCCTCTCCCATTGGCTCCACATTTTTCAATAAGTCACTGGGGGCGGGGTTACTTTGCCCGCTTCGGTCAACCCTAATTGGAGGGGAGGATGGATGATTAAACTGGTCTGTGTGGTTTTTTTGCGCGTCTGCCCTCGGTTTTGTATTAATATTTGTCGGCAGGGTGGGTAGTGCCTGCTGTATTGTGTGTGCGGGGCTTTTGGCCCGATTGTTGGGCTGTGGGAGACCTATTTTTGTAACCCCATTAGGACCCTTTGTTCCACCCTTGTTGGCTGGTTTCAAACTATCAGCTAGTTGGACTGTCGATTTCTCAATAGCCACTAACCTAGCTTCCATTTTTATTAGCCTTTCCTCAAGTGGGCTAAGGAGTTTCCTAATAAGGATACCAATGTCAGCTAGGGTGAAGTCCTCTTCAGCAGGCTCACGTGGATTTAAATCGGGTTGGTTGTTTGTCTCCCCTATTACATTAGAGCTGGTGTGCCCAGCTCTGCCCTTTTTGTAGCATTTCCCTGTCGTTCAAATCGGAGCTTCTTGTTGACGAGCTGGTGCAAGGTTTAGTGGTAGTTAATTTGCGCACCCCCCTGGTCTTAGATCCTCCGCTCTTTTTAGGGATAGCTCCTTCCCTAATCCCCTTTTGCTTATTCACTTTAGCGATTTTAGAGTTGGAATTATCCCTATCAGTCACGGGACTTAGATTAATGGATTTAGGGTGGGGTTGAGCAGGCGGGAGGGTTAACATGCTGAAATCAATACAATCACTAGGGTCCTTTCGACTTGACTGTGAGGTATAATTTAATATATTCGGGGACCCAGTGAGATTGTTCGTGCCATCCCCCCCTGTGTCCAACACAATCAGTTCAGAGCTTACCACAGGAGATTTTGCCTGGGCCAAGGGACCCATGGACGATCTCCGCACCCAGTCCAGCTCTTGGGATATTCGTCTTTCCAGTAGCGTGATGTCCTCTATTAGCAACGACCCAGCTTTCACAAAATATTTGTCCAGTGTACCCTTGGAAGTGGATGCGCCAGCCATGGCGCTTTTGCTTCTGGTTTCAATTGGTGGCATCCCTGCAGGCACGTGCCAGTAACGGCCCTCTGCGTCTACTGATAAGTTGGGAGGTCCAGGGGGAATGGCCCAGGCCCGATCTCTCCCGTCCTCTAACGGCCTCAAACGGCCCGCTCTTTGTCCGGTCTTCGTCCGAGCTGCGACCGCGCGCGTACCGCTAGCGCGTGTTTGCTTGGCCCTTACTATAGGAGAGGGGGCGTGTGGGAGGCGGGGCAGGGAAGAGGCTCCAGGTGTGCTCACGGAGGTTGTAGACGTGCACCCTGGACCTCGCAGTCCCGTCCGCTGTTCCGGTCTGCCGATACCCCCCGCAACTGTGAGGTGTCCTGGCTGGTCAAGGGTCAGAGTAGCAGTCCCAACGCGCTCCTCCAGGAGCAGGCAATAAATACTCAAAGCCTCCGAGCGGCTCCCGCGAAGCGGGGGCCGCGAGGCGTGGGTTTAGCGAAGGCGGGGCAGGGAAGAGGCTCCAGGTGTGCTCACGGAGGTTGTAGACGTGCACCCTGGACCTCGCAGTCCCGTCCGCTGTTCCGGTCCGCCGATACCCCCCGCAACTGTGAGGTGTCCTGGCTGGTCAAGGGTCAGAGTAGCAGTCCCAACGCGCTCCTCCAGGAGCAGGCAATAAATACTCAAAGCCTCCGAGCGGCTCCCGCGAAGCGGGGGCCGCGAGGCGTGGGTTTAGCGAAGGCGGGGCAGGGGCAGGGAAGAGGCTCCAGGTGTGCTCACGGAGGTTGTAGACGTGCACCCTGGACCTCGCAGTACCGTCCGCTGTTCCGGTCCGCCGATACCCCCCGCAACTGTGAGGTGTCCTGGCTGGTCAAGGGTCAGAGTAGCAGTCCCAACGCGCTCCTCCAGGAGCAGGCAATAAATACTCAAAGCCTCCGAGCGGCTCCCGCGAAGCGGGGGCCGCGAGGCGTGGGTTTAGCGAAGGCGGGGCAGGGAAGAGGCTCCAGGTGTGCTCACGGAGGTTGTAGACGTGCACCCTGGACCTCGCAGTCCCGTCCGCTGTTCCAGTCCGCCGATACCCCCCGCAACTGTGAGGTGTCCTGGCTGGTCAAGGGTCAGAGTAGCAGTCCCAACGCGCTCCTCCAGGAGCAGGCAATAAATACTCAAAGCCTCCGAGCGGCTCCCGCGAAGCGGGGGCCGCGAGGCGTGGGTTTAGCGAAGGCGGGGCAGGGGCAGGGAAGAGGCTCCAGGTGTGCTCACGGAGGTTGTAGACGTGCACCCTGGACCTCGCAGTCCCGTCCGCTGTTCCGGTCCGCCGATACCCCCCGCAACTGTGAGGTGTCCTGGCTGGTCAAGGGTCAGAGTAGCAGTCCCCTTACAGACCGGACACCAATATATTTCGGCAGATCTTCCTTAAAAATTGGCACTTGATGTCAAACCTGGAACATCCATTATTACCACCACTTTTCGCAATGAAGAAAAATGCAAGTATTGGACAACAAATAATTCTGTCAGAGATTGTATCCCTCCCCCCCCCTTTAAAAAAAAAACTATGATTGCAATGGAACTTAAAACCACTAGTAGGCCACCATAAATGCGGAAATTGCTCTGCTTGCGAAACAAGGAACAGACTTTACTCACAATAATGTCACTTGCACACGCAGAGACTTTACGAACTGTACGAATGTTGTTTACGTCATTATATGCCCATGCCAAAATCTTTATGTGGGCAAAACTAATCAAGAGGTCAGGCAGCGAATTGTGCAACATCCGTCCAGAATCAAAATGAAGGTAGCCACAGCACTGATGGTCAACCACTTAATGGAAAGAAATCACTCTGAGAGATTTTAAGTGGACTGTTCTATGTGTGGTGAAACCTAATTCCAGAGGAGGTGATATTGATTCTACACTCCTAAGACAAGAAGCGTATTTTATCCTTAAATTTAACAGCACCATGCATGGGTTAAATGAATTATCTGAAATGGATAGCATTTGATGTATATGCGCATGAACACCGCTTTCTCGAACTGTCACATTTTGTTCACTATCTGCTACAATTGTTGCAATTTTTGTAAATCCGTGCACAATTTATGTATTTCACACAACACTTCCAATGAAACCTGCCCTTGAAATTACTAAGCCCAGACCACAAGACTGTTACATTTGGTGCATTCGTAGTCAATCTGTATACTATGTATCCATTTTACATAAGTGTGGCTCAATGATTAGAGCGGCAGACCCTGATGCAGAGGTCTAGCCCGGGACCAGGGTTCAATTCCCCGCCTCGGCGGGTCTTGGGCTCAAAAATTCCACGGACCTGATAATTCTCGCCTCGGTGCCATTCCAATCATGGAGTCCCACTCTGCAACTTTGGGCAATAGCTTGCTTAATCTCCACAACGGCCCCCACAACGCTAAGGATGCCTGGCCTCCACCTTGGGGGTGCCCAGGAGTGGACGCCTCACAGGGAAAGCCAGGATGGGTTCCACAGCGGTATTCGTACAAGCGCCTTGAGACCCTTGCGGGTGAGTAGTGCGCTATACAAGTATCAATTTACATTTTACATTTACATTCAAGGAAACCTGCTTCTAGTACTACCAAGCCCAGAATGCAAGAGACCGTACTGCGGTCTCAAGCGGATTATATACCAGAAGTCTGGTGGGCCGTGCACTTGCAGTCCGACGGAAACGCTGAGGCGGCAGAAGCGATACAAACGGGTGCGTGCAAACACTTGAACAAGCGCTAACGACGGCAAATGCTGCTAGTTGAATTTACAGATTCAATACCTCTTGAAATATTGGGTCCGATTTATAATTTATCATTCACAGAAAGCCAGATACGTTGCCAACAGAACATTGGTCATTTGAATAACAACTGCTACGCTTACAAAGCATAAGTAAGTGAACCAGCACCAATATAATTAATCTTTGGATTTTGATATACATACATACATACATACATAGTGAATTGGTCTTACAGTTTAAATTCATTCTTTTCAGAAATCGTGACACTTTGTAACCTGGATACTATTCATTGAATCATAACATCTGCGCTTACTGAGAAAAGTAAGTCATGAAGCACTGGAAAGTACGGATTCCCTTCCTTGCATTAAAACAAACCTTGGCTTGTGCACACATATGTATTCGACACATCCCATCTTTTTACTCTTTAGAACGCAGTTTAACCATATACCCAGGAACTCCTACAAAGGCTCCTTCCAAGTATCCAATACAGATATAATTTGTACTCCACTTTAATAACACCGACCAAAGTAACACTTAACCCCTTAAGCGCGGCGCGGATTACCGCGCCGTGCTGAAGGTTCCATGCGCGGGCGGGGCCGTGACGGAGCGGTTCCGTTATGCGCACAGCGCGACCGACGCGCATGACGGAACCGCTCCGTCACACGCATCGAAGGGGTTAAGGGAGCGTTAGCTCCAACTTATGTTTTGATTTTTTGTTTATTTAGATCATACCCAGTCACAGCCCTGATGAGAATCCCATAAATTGTGTAGGGGTTTGAAACGCATTGGCACCTTTTAACAAGTGGGACAACTCCCTTGGATTTGTACCCTATCGCAGGGAATAATTGTTTGCATAAATAAGGTTATCCCTGGATATATTAAATTTGTGTTCCCACTGGCAGCAACCTAACAACTTGTAATGAAATGTGCTCATCAAATTACTGTTTAGGTTGCGTTTTCTCTCTTTCTGGCCATGACTGGTTTTAAGGTTTATATATTGTCATGTGCATTGTAATGTTTTTTTGTCAATTGGTTTTTGTCAATTGTGAAAGTTCGTATTCACTGTTTGAATCTTAATGTCATCCCTGTTCTGAACATAGACGTGGATAACTATGCTCAATGAAAAAATATGAATAATAGAGTAAATAAATACTACAAACCATATGATTGTTTCTTGGTTTGCCATTTGTAACTTTAACATCTATTGAACCCTCTGTTTTCTATCTTAAAATAATTATATAATCACTTGTTTTAGCTCTCGCCTGAGACCAGCGCATGTGTTGTCGCTTGTATATTGTTTACTGAAAAGGGGCTTAGATCCCGCCCATAGTTTCATTTGCTGGTTTTGTCATTCTTTGTTTGCTGCCTTCTAATTGGCTGGCACTCGCCAATTTCACTTCCTCTTTTTTCCTTTGGAGCATGGACCAAGTACTTCTTCCCCTGTGTTGCTCTTTTTGTGCTGCTGCTTCCTATCCACCTCCTACCCTCCTGGTTGTGTTGCTTCTTCCCTTCCACCTTCCTGTTGTCTGTGTTCCTACTTCCCTCCTTTTCATTTTCTTTTTTTTCCACCCGTGTTGCTGCTTCCCTCCCACCTCACATTTTTTTCTTCTTCTTCAGTGTTGCTTCTTTCTTCCCTCATTATGCTTCTTCCCATTTTGCTACAAAACCCACCGAAACGTGTCGCACTGTTGTTAAAAGAGCACTAAATCAGCTAGACCCTGGCAACAAATTAAATCCTACATATGAATGTTGTGACCTATTATTTTTTTCTTGATTAGTGCACAAAAATGACAAAATTCTAGTGTGTTTTTCTCCCAATTTTACCTTTATTTTTGAGTACTATTTTAATTATATGTATGATATTATTTTGATGTTATGTTCCTCTTTGTGACTCTACAAATGTCAATCACTTCTGTGACATTTATGGTTTTTATGTAATTTTAATTAATTTTATGAAACAATATATAGTTTTATACTGTTTTTGGTGAACTAACTGATAATTCTGGTGTGTGGTATGACTGGTGTGTGTTATCTATTTTGTGACTATATACAAACAAAGGGAAGTTTCTTCTTTTGATTCTTCCTATGTTGCTCCTTCCCTCCCACCATTCTGTTGTCGTTGTTGCTTCTTCCCTCCCTCCCTCACATTGTCCGTATTACCCCCCTTCCCATGCTGCACAGTGTTTACATGCACCATTATCTATTTTTTGCCATACCGTTCCTCCAAACAATCACAACTGGCTGAAATTGCTATTTGTTTTGGTAGTCTCAGGTGAGAGGCCAAGAGTTGAATAGGTTTCAGCCTGAATGACTCAAACCGTATGAATTGGTTTATTATGCGCAACTGTGGGTACTGCAAGAATTGACCTGCAGTATGAAGCTCTCCGTGTGTATAGTGCAAACCAAGAACTGAATGATTGTCGCTTGGACAATAGTGCATCTATCCTATTCAAAGGCTCTCATTTTATCTACCTCACAATGAGGAACATCTGCCCGTCTAGTATTTTAGCCTGAGAGCTGGTGTGGATTCCACAAAGGTTGCTGCAGCAGGTACTTGACCAACTAGGTTATTCTACATGTCAGTAGAGGATCAGGGCTCCACTTGTTCTTGGCCACATCTGCAACAGGATCACAAACAAATGTCAGAGCCAAATCCATTTATTAGTTTGTAGAGCAGGGTATACAAAACCCCTCCCTTAAAGACGGCTTTGCTGACTGGCCCTTGTAACTGCAAAAGTGGGTTATATGCTTACTTCGTATACGTAGTTAATCTGAAGTCTATGTGTACAAATCTGTGGGTCCTATTCAAACTGTCATCATTGAGAGGTCGATTATAAAAACAATTATTGCTTTAAATATAAATATGCTGGCTAATGGATCCTGTAGAAACCTTTTATGACTGGGCATCTGGAAATGCCGGTGGTTGTGAGGAGCTAGAATAAGATGGGCCAAGTGGGAAATCCTAGCTCTTCAGCCTGGCAGACATTCTGTTGACACTGCCCAAGCCATCACTACTCTTCAGATGACCGAAGGTCAATCACCTCCACACTTAGTGCCATTACTGCTCCAGTCGATAAAAACAAGGTGAACGCTTCTAAGATCCAAGCAGACCACCAGGCCGGCCGTGACAGTTGCCTTTAATATTTATTTTCCAATTTCCACCACAAGCCTCCTCAAAATTAGAAACGTGGGTTGATGCCTTGATTGTGCTTCACTGGTTTCTATCTCTGAAATGATTTGTGACATTTCATTAGTCAAAAATATGTGTTAAGAAAGCCCAGAAGTAAGTTTGTGGGGAAGACTAGAAATGGAACTAGTCTTTTTCTGCTGTTTCCCCTCTATATCGGACTTCTTGCTGTTCCCCTTGGCTAAACGTTAGGCGATTGGGAGCTGCAGCCTTTTTTGTTATAGCGAAAGTGTTCAGACCTGTTCGTCCGTGCATGATAGCACTTACCATCTCAGCTGAGTTCAAGCTTGCCTTCAAACCTGTCCCCAGACCTGAAAGTAGCCCAAGGTCAGTGTTTTAAATGGGTAGGTACTCTCCGGTACGGAGTTCCTGCACTTCTTTAATTTGAAAGGGCGAGTACCGGCACTTCTCAGCTGTGCTGCGGTACATTTAATGGTGGAGTACCGGCACTTGTCAGGAGCAAGCAGGTACTCTAAATAGTGATTACCCGCACTTCTATAGTTACATTTTAAAGCACTGCCGACTTTAATGGCGCTATTAATTAAAATTAACAATTTGGCACCGCCTATGGTACTGCAGGCACCTGCCTAACATGAGTGAAAAGTGCTGTTTTTCTGACTGCCTTGGGTGGTGGCCCTGGACCCTCTAGAACCGGCCCTGGACCCTCTAGAACCGGGCCTTGTTTTGAGGAAAGCTTTTTTTAAACAACGTGTCTTGAAATGAGAGGTCTCTTCCCATCATTTTTAGTAGGCTGATTTAGCGTCGTTTTATTAGAGACTAGCAGCAAGATGTTAGTAAAACATATAGGTACATTTGTAAAGGACTCAATAAATACATAGAGATGTGTTGAGGTCTGCCTGCAAAGAGTAGGCTTAAGAATAGTTCAATCATTGACAAGGTCCTGTAAAGTACTTTCGCCTTTCCTTCTCCGTTTTATGGATGAAATGAATAAACCTAAGAGACCTGGGCCCCGCGGGGCTGAGAAGCCCCGGACTGACGAGAATTTCTTGCTGATTCGGCTGCTGTAAGAGTCCTGCGTCCCGCAACCCACCCTTGACGAGTGCGAAGTTGGCAGTGCCCAGGTCTGCACTGCCGGGCACAGCATCCTGTCCCGCTGGTGCGGCGGCCAGGAGGAGAGAATGCAGGCCAGGACTGAGGGGATTCGCACTGCGGAGGACGATGCGCAGAGGCCGCTGAGAGCCAAGGGGGCTGAGACTAGCCCTCGCGAGCGGGGCAGGGGGAAGGCGGCTGTGTGCCACCGGCTGCAGGGGGGGGGCGCTATTCCCACGAGAGAGCCGGAACGGGAGCTGCCGCCGGGAGGCTTCGTGTGGTGTCCTTCAGCAGGTAACCTCTGCAGGGTGCGTCTACCGGCGGCGGGAACTTACTGTCCCTCTACCGGCAGGAGGCGGGGACTGCTCGAAGCCGGAGTTTGTGCTGCCCTAACCTATCGCGCCTGCAGGGCGCCGGCCGAAGAGAAGAGAAGGGAGTCCGAGCCGCAAGAGCCTGCAGGAGATGAGCTGCCGACACTGCGGCGCACCGACATCCCGTGTATCCCACGCAGCGCGAGGGAAGTGCCTGTGAGCCAGCGGGCCATGTGTACCTGCCAAGGGATGCGGACTGCACGCACGCCGCCTCTGCACCGGCCCGGGAAGCAGGACCGCCTTTAAATAAGGGGCGGTAGGTGTCAGTCAGGGCGGCTTGTGCACTCCGTGGAGGGATGAGCGAGGAGCTTTAGCAGCTCCGAAATGGGCTTATGTCAGCAGGAAGCCTGCAGCTTGTGTTCGCGGTCGGAGGGATGAACCGCAGGGGGCCCGGAGCCTGTGTACGGACCTGCTGATCAGCTGCGAGGATGCACTGCTAGGACCACGGAGTGTGTGCAGGTGCACTCGTGCGGAGGCGCGATGCACAGCTCGCTGGTCCTGCATTCATATCCGGAGAAGAGTCGCAAGGAGCCCAGAAATGTGCACATCTGTTGGGATGGACTGCAGGGAGCCAGGAGCCTGAACTGATGGGCGTCAGCGAGCTTTCGCCTGCAGCAGGGAATGGTATTGACTTCCTTCTGACTACGGTGGATGGGCAGGAGCCCTGTAGGAACCCGGGTGGCTCTAGTCTGGTGGAGCGCAGTGTGCTCTGCACTAGAGGGCAGAACCCCTGAGAGCTCACAGCGAGCCTGGGTGGGCATCGGATTAAGGCCCCTGTGAGAGTAGTTGCTGTGTGCCTGACTCCCTGTGCAGTAGGCTGAAGGTTAGCAAAGGATCTGCCTACAGCACGAGTTAAAATGTAGAACCCCAAGCCAGCAGCCTCCCAAAAATGAACTCTTCTTCCTGGCATGGGGACAACAGCAGCCGTCCGTTCTGCCTCCTGGGTATCGCCTATTTCGAGACAATTCATTTTTGCATTCTGGAAGTCGTGATCATCCTTTTTCTGACAGTGCTGATAATTTCGGGGAACCTAATCGTCATTTTCGTATTTCATTGTGCCCCGCTGCTGAATCATCATACTACTAGCTATTTCATCCAGACCATGGCCTACGCCGACCTTCTGGTGGGAGTCAGCTGTTTGCTGCCTTCCTTCTCCCTTATGCACCACCTTGCTGTGCTACCCGAGGTGGTCCTGTGCAAGGCCTTTGGATTTGTGGTGTCTGTGCTCAAGAGCGTGTCCATGACCTCCTTGGCTTTCATCAGTGTGGACCGATACCTGGCCATCACTAAACCTCTGACTTACAACACGCTGGTGACTGCCTGCAGGCTCAGGGCCTGCATTCTCCTCATTTGGGCCTACTCCTGCCTGGTGTTCCTGCCCTCTTTCTTTGGCTGGGGAAAGCCTGGGTATCACGGAGACGTATTCCGATGGTGCGCAAACTCTTGGGACACGAATGCCTATTTCACCTCCTTCATTGTGGTAATGCTGTACGCACCTGCTGCGTCTGTCGTCTGCTTCACTTACTTCAACATTTTCCGCATCTGCCAGCAGCACACAAAAGAGATCAATGAGAGACGTGTGCGCTTTAGCTCTCAGGATGGTGATTCCACTGAGAGCCAACCATGCCCGGACAAACGTTATGCCATGGTCTTATTTCGCATCACCAGTGTTTTTTATATTCTGTGGTTGCCCTACATAATCTACTTTTTGCTCGAGAGCTCTGGCGCTTACAGCAATCATGTTGCTTCATTTCTGACCACCTGGCTGGCCATAAGCAACAGCTTCTGTAACTGTGTGATCTACAGCATGTCTAACAGTGTCTTTCAAAAAGGGCTCAAGCGCCTGTCGGGGGTAATGTGTGCATCCTGCCCTAGACGGGCAGAGTGCAAGGACCCCTCACTTCCATCCACCAAGAGACCAGCTGATGCCTGCAGCATCTAACTGAAGAGCATGCCATACTCCTCCTTTTTAGTGGGCAAACAAATAATCATGTGGAGCAGGGGTGAAGCTGTATTAAGGGCAAACCAAAAAGTGCGAATCCACACTAATGAATCGACATGAAAATTTGAATAGGTACATGTTTTGATACCGGTCTCTAGTGCTGGTATGATGGAATGCTGTCGCGGGTGGACGTGAGCCAAAAAACTATTTTGTTACATATGCATCACTTTGGTGTTCTTTAATATTAAGGGCCTCTACAAGGATTTTGTGTGCATACCAAAGGATTTATTTAGTTTGTGTTAACACAATCATTTAAGGGCCAAAATGTTTTTTGACTTTGATCTTTCCAGACAGACTTCTAGATCCAGAGACCAATTTAAAGTGAGCCATGAATGGGGTAGGATGCTGTACTACACTTTGTAATAGAAACACACGTTGGCCAAAGTATGGATCGCTGCAGCATGCGGTAAAATATCCCTTAGTCTTCAGTGATAAACTGGGGGTGTAGCGCAGGTGGCTGGAGAGTTAAACCAATGAAATAGGATTATGCAGATCTTTATCCATTTGTAGAATTCAGAGTGATGCCACACTATTTAATAAAGCACAGCTGTTGTCAGATTCTTCGAGACTGTGCATTTATTTATTACGGTGCCTATGTAAGCATTTATTGTTTATATCAAACTGCCTGACATGAAACAATAAAAAAAAAACGCGGTAAGTTAGCTGAGCAGTGAAAAATGCATTTTTTTTTCCATTACTTCTAATTTACACTCTCTGAATTCAGAACTTCGTGATGATTCAGTCACTGATAACCGCCAGCCAAAGACTAGCAATGAAGAATGGAAAACACCTTGCAGAATTCACCAGTAGTAGACTTGTTACTTCTACCTGTTCACCTACTTAAAAGCCAGTGTCTAAATCCAGCAGTATTATCTTCCTTTAGTACAGGCACTGTTGGGTTTAACGCCCAAATCAAAATAAGGGCTGTGGTTGTAATAATGTTCTATATTGTCATCAGTTTGACATGTGTCTCGGAAAAGCTTAAAATGTGCATTTCATTGCTGAAGTGAATGGGAATGTCAATGTGAGTCTTGCGCTCCCTTTGGCTACCCATCACGTAAGCTGTGTGTTGAATGTGACTTTATATTGTGAAGTGCTACTTGTATAGTTTATGCCCCATGGTTCCATCAGAGTCCGACGGAGGCTTATTAAAAGCATTGTTTATTGTAGTTCATTTACTCTGACCAATGTGGCCTACATGTATATTCAGGATGTTACTTGCTGGCAACTCAATGGTGAAGTTTACTAGACACTTTTTAGGTTGACTACTTGGTCAATTGATTTATAGCATTGAGGCATAGAAACCAGTGTTCACAATATTTAAAAGGGGGTTTTGTTCCTGATGCCTTATACAAAAAGCATTTGGTGATTTTTATTTTTATAGTCGGTGTTTTTTAAGAAGGGTTTAAAAAAAATTGACTGTGTTTATGTTGAATCTAAACTTTCCTGTAGCAGAACAATGTGCTAGCCACCTGTTATTCTGTAGAAATGCTTATTCATTTGAAACATGCAACTACTTTAACTCGCTTACTGTAGCATTTTTCATTAAGACAATTACCTTAGGCTTTAAGATAAAAACTTCCACCGCATTTATATACAAGTTGTATCTGGAAACCAGAATAAAATCCAGATGCTCCTTGTATTTGTTGTTTGGAATGCAGAATTGAACGAAATGGTGGCTGGGTTAAGCGAGTTGCTTTTGAATATACAAATGACACTTACGCACAGCATTTCGAAAAGTGTTGTAATAAATTCATTATCCAAGCAAACCCACGTGAAAAAAAAGTTCGTTTTAAATCCATTTGATAATATATGAAGTTTCAAAACAAATTTCAGTGCACATTCAGTTTGACTTGCATTTGCCAACATTATTTCTCTCAAATTATTAATTGACGCTCAAATAAATTCGTCATAGAGCTCCATTGTATAATTGACATATTTGCTCTCTGGAATGTTTTCTATTTAAGCTTTTTGCTCATTATCGGTTTGATCACTGGGGCAAGAGTACAGGAAGAAGACGGAAGCCAGTTAGAATCGTATTGCTATTTCTAGCTATTTGACTTGCTTTCAGTGCCCCCATCTTACAGATAATGGGCCCACTATATCATTGCAACAATATATTTTGTCAGTGGACATGTCATTACTGGCTATTCTATGCCACGAATAATAAATGCATGAATCAACACTCTTTGTTTTGCATTGTATTTTGGACTGAGTTAATTGAAGTACTTAAAACATGGGATCAAATCCCACTCTTGCCTCCGAACCCATCTTGTATGTTCAAATTACTAAAAAATGATATTCAAACCGTATTTAACATTTTATCAGAGTAATAATTCTATCAAAGTGATGTTCCCATACAATCACTTGGGTAATTCCTGCAACCCATTTGCTAAGCCACTGTCTTTTAAAAGTGAGATATGAACGTAAATCCTGCGGATTTTTATGTTACTCAGTCTTTTCAAACCCTTAGAAATTTCAAGGAAAGGTCGTTGTAAATGTATTGTTTCAGTGCATTTCCATCTATCGTTGGGTTTGTTTTTTTGGAGAGGAGTCTTATTGCATCCTCTTTCCCGTGTGTGTTGTAATTGAACATTATTTTGTACACAGTCATGTGCTATAATTAAAAATATATTTATTTACAGTGCATGACTTATAATAGATAACACCTGAAAAGTGTTTACTTATCAGATTTGAAACAACCTAGACAGGAATCTATGTTTAATGATTAACTAGTTGTCTTGCAACTATGAGAATGTTCGAATTTTGGACGTTTTCTTGGAAATGTTCCCTTTATATTTGTCTCCAGTGTTCTGTACTAATGAAAAAAGCAGCTTTGCTACTTGGACAGGAAGTCCCTCTCTGCATATTTGTAGGTGAAAGATCATGCAAATATATAAACAAAAAAAAAATGAAATGAGCAATAAGGAGCATGTCCCTATATTAACGTTGCACGGTGTGTGTGTATATGTATGTATGTATATATATATATATATATATATATATATATATAATTCACTGAAAAAACCATATGTTTCAGGGACATTATAGTTGGATATTCACTCCTACAAAACCAGAGAAATTCGGCCGTTATAGTTAGTTCAGCTAACTATAACTTGTGCCCCCGCAATGCACTGCTGATGACATCACATATTACATCATTCATAACCTGGGCAGTGACATCAACTGATGACATCATCCAGTGACTGTGTGTTAGTTTAAAGTTTAAATGTGTTTTATATATATGCCAAGGTGTATTGAAGAATGAGTGGATTGTATAAGTGTCTGGATGGAGGATTTAGTTGGTGCGTGACTGACTGTTTAAGTGAGTTATTAAATGTGTCATACTGAATGCATGGGTTAGTGACTAACCTGTGTGAATGTCTGTATCCATCTGTTGGATAAGCTGCTGCATGGGTTGGTCAGTAGCTACATGAGTGTCTATATGGGTTTTTGATTGCCCGAGTATTTGTATGGGTGTGTGTGTGGGGGGGGGTGTGGAGGTGTGTGTGTGTGTGTGTGTGAGACTGTGCATAGATGTTTGAGTGGTTGATTCACTGGGTGCATGGGTTCAAGAGTGCATGTGGAAACAGCTGTATGGGTGGGTGAGTGTGTGTACTGGTGTGTTGGTGAGTGAATGGATGTCTCAGTGGTACATGTCCAAGTAACTACATATGTAAAAGGCAGTGTATGTGAGAGTTGGATTATATAAATGACTATACGTGAGAGTCTGTGATTGTGCGGCCCCACCCCCTCCCTGCACCTCTGTGCAAACGCACCCCTTGGTGCGTTGTAAGTTAAGGGATTAAGTTCCCTTGAATACTGAGGGTCCCTAGTCCACCAGGTACCTCCAGTAAGCACCATGGAAGGTGTAATCTCAAGCGCTCACGTTGACTGCACATACTTGGAAGAAGGGAAGGTCCCGAAACGCGTCGGCATATGCAGTCAGATGCTTCATGGACTGAAGGACTGCAATTACCGTACCTAATAAAGTGGTTTTGGGGAAGCTCACCCGCGTCCGAGTGCGGTTATTTCATGGACACGCCCCACCGAGCAGAAATATATATATATCTATCTAGGGTTCAAGCAGTCCGAGGTCTGCTTACAATAAGTGCATTTAAAAAAAATTACTTTAGAACATGCAACGCATAGACTGCCCATTCACTTCCTTTAAGGTCCCTTACTAATAACTGATCTGCTTTCTACAACTCTGAAGCCTGTTGTAATGTTTTGCTAGCAAATCAGAATGGCAATCTCAAAGATTTATTATATAGTAAGGTTTGCTTACCAACATTGCTTAGCAAGTGCAATAGGCAGAAGCATGGTTCTTTTTAGGATTTACTGCTAACCTCTGAGTTTTATAAACCACTTCAGCTCCTAGTGAGCATATTCAAATAGCACCAATTAAAGTGGTAGTGTGTTGTAGGTTCACTGGCATTGCTCTTCAATATACACCCCTGCCTTCAGCTTAGGGCACCTCACTTCGGTGCAGACTTGTATCTCCTACACTCTTCACTAAACCCTTGAGAACGCAAGTTAAAGATTTCATACTCGTACCGATTTTCTTTCACTTCATCTGCCATGAATCACCCTGGTACACAGCAGTCACTTTAGACCATCTTCAACATCACATGTTTATTACAGTAATCTAAAAATTGATTAAATATCAGGAATGCACCAAGTATCTCAATAATTATTCACATTATAACATATGTGCAAAGTTATTAATGACTAACCTGTTTTAAGCATCCAGAACATGATCATATAACACATATGAAGGAGAACTGGACACAGTAGTTGGCGAAACACAATTGATGTTACAAATCTGTTTAATTCTGGAAATCTGTTTAATAATTGTTAACTTGTTACAGGAGTCTCACTCCATGAAAATTGTTGACTTTTTGGCACAACCACAATTGATAGTAACCTCCTTGAGGACCGTCAAAGTATCACACAATCTTTTCCATCTCGGAATGAAATGTCTCAATCAAACTATTAAAAAGCATGTAAAGAATACATATAAAAAACAATTTTGAACTACTGTCCAAAATTATATAATATGCACAGAAAGTTAGAAAAAATCTAAGAAAATGAAAAACACAAGACATACTTGCTCCTGCTAACAATTTACAAGGTCTGCAGTCTCATTAAGGTGCATCAAACTAAACACAGGAAATAAAACAGTTGATTAGGAGTGGTCACAGCAAACTTTATTAATACTGCTCATAGTACCTTGTCAGTTTATTATTTGCAGCTGTCCCCAAACAGAAAAAGTAAAGCCATGGCTCAAAAATGTAATATCACAGCATCAAGTCATATAGTGCTAGACTACTTTCTAAAAGAACAAGGAAAGTTAATAATAAGAACCTGTCTTTTTCACATATCCTGTGGATGACAAAACTAGACATCATTAATTCACCCCATCAGTTCAGTAAACTAAGTGGCACATTTCTTTACAGTGTTGAAGAAAGGAACCTTTGGAGATGTTGATGTCAGATGTTCTGTGGGGTCAGGAGTGTACTGTTGTTTATATGGATGAAGTGAGAATAAAGAAAAAACTGTATGATTATGGAATCCTGAGCTTGTTAGACTATGGTTTTGTTATTGTACATTTTGACACCAGTTCCCTGTTTGATTTTCCACTAGGCATTACTCTTGAGTTGTAGACAGAATCACACCCCTAGAATGTTTTTTAATGCCATATTAACTTAAGCACTACAGATATAACAGTTCATTTAAAAACTGTAGTTATGTCATGAACTAAGCTCACCAGTTGAAAAATAAAACTTTAAAAAAGCAACCCAATTTTGGTTGCTCCAGTACCTTACTAGAGGCATCCTAAATTACACCTGTGAGATAATTGGGATCTGTGAGATCATTGCTCTCATCCCTCATGTAATATCAGTTACATCATGAATGGAAGCTCTGCTATGTTGAAACACCAATTATTAAAGTAACAGAATAACCTTTTTAAATTCAAAGGTTCATAGTAACCTAGTCATACTAGAGTAAAATAGACTAATAAAGATGTGTGGAGGACAGAAATACTGTTTTTCCTTCAGATATCAAAACCTCCTGTGGTTGCACAATGATAGAGTGTATAGATGATCATCATAGTTAACCCAGGTAAAAATGAAGATCTAAAAAACAAGAGTTGTAATGCAAATTATGACCAAGCGTTCATGGCATATGCTGCCAAGAAAATTAAAGGTGCATCGTGATTCAAGTATTAGCACAGAAGTACTATAGTTGCTATGAGGTCTTTGTTGGTGCAGTGGCTTGGGAAGAGTTCAAAGGCACCTATCTGCACCACACCCTAGGTTCCTCAACACCGGTAAACACTTGCTCTTGGACAGTGAGGAATCAAAGCTCACCAAGGATTTTATTTGATAGCTTTTCATGTATCAAATTCAAATTGACAAACATGAGTTTGAATAGTTGAGAAAAAAACAATGTATGCTTAGACAAAAAAGTAATAATTTACCATACATAAAGTAGAAAAAGACAATCTGTGATTCAATAACTAAGTAGCCAATAAGAAAGATTCAAGCCTTCGTATGTATTCTTTTCTTAGCAGAAATGGAATTTGGATCTCAATGGAAGAAGTGAAAAATAATTATCTATCAAATATTAATAATGAAGAATTGTCTTTGTAGAGATTTAGCGGGGTCAGTCCCTGGAGCTCTACTAGCTAGGTCAAAATCTGGCAGAGAAGTCTAGATGATAGTGCCCATTAAAAAACCTTGATTGTTCTGACGCTAATGATGCAGATTCCGGCAGAGTGGATGTTGTCTAGACTTCTGTTGCAATGCAAATGTGTATGATCCAGGGGTCAACTTTCCTTGCTGGCCATGTGTTCAGGCATGAACATTTTAGTGTTGAAGGAAAGGCTTGTCCTGCAGAGGTTTTTTGTTACAAGATTAGGTAATCTGATTGGATTGGCTGCTTCTTCCCCTGTGCTCCTTACATTTGATCTTAGACCTTTGAGGTGATAAAGCTTGAAGCGGGTGTTCGAGCGGTTGGCAGTTAAGCTTGCTGAACTTTTCATGTTCATTAAGTTCTTGTTCTAGAGTGTTAATCTTCACCAAGGCATGTGGACAAGATTACGGCCTCTTAGATTCCACTGCAGTTGTGTTGGAGTATTACAAATTTAGTCATTTGGCTAGTAGAAGTAGGTGACTCTAACTGAAAGGACAATGTCTTGGACCCAAGTTGCACTAAACAAAAAACAATTGAAAAAAGGGCTGCCCAAGTTGACTACTCAGCACTTGTTGCCAAGTCCCACAATTTGTAGTTGCTGTTGGAAGGTTGGTTGGAAGCCATTGAAGGCTTTATTGCAGGTATATCAGCAAAAGGACTTCTTAAAATTTCATATGGTAGTGATGTATGGGGGTATGTGAAAAATAATCAGCTGCAGATTATTGAAAATAAATTCCTTAGGCACTTGCAAAGTGTTACTCAGAATGCTCCATCATTTATTGTTCATGAGGTACTTGGTGGAAGGTATCTTTCAGAGATAGTGGCCCTGCAACTCCTCCTGTATTGGGTAAACATTTGGACAAGTGCTATAACTAAAATAAGGACGTTTTGCGGAACTGTATCTCTTGATAATGCCCCCCGCATACCATGGCTGAAGTACATCCAGCAATCTTTTCATAACTTGGGGCAGGCTGATTTATTTACCACTCCAGGGAGTCTGGTCAAGTCTGATTGGAAATGGGTCAAATAACACTTTTTAATGCATTGGAATAGGGGACAGGGAAAATAAAGAATCACAGAAATTTACAGTCCGAGGCTTTATCCTGTTAAAAATGGTCCAGTCGATGGAGCCCTATCTTACATTTCGTGATTAACAGTTCCTTAATTTTTTACTTACTAGATTTCGGTTTAACCAGTTTCATTTATTGTTGGTGGCCCCAAGAGAGTGGATCGATTTAAAGTCGTTGCACCCTTGGCACTGCGACCAGGTGTCTCGGCAAGATACCATGCGCTTCACAATGTTTTGTAGATTTTATAATAAACCAAGGAAACCGTATATTACTCCACTGTTGAAGAGCCGGGATTTTACTCACGTTTGTCCTGCATTATTGTTCTTACAATTATTGTCTGGATTCTATGAATTTATTACCTCTAATGTTGCTAGCATTGTAAATGCTGTTCTTAGAATTATGCATGCTCTGGGAGCTTGATTGCAGAAAGGTGATTTTTAATCATAAGTTTTTATTGGTGTATTTAACTGTGTCTTTAGTGGGCCTGTACCATTTGTTAAATGCCAGGCTTGCCCATCTAGTTGCCTAGCAGAATATTAGGTCTGGTACAGAGTTTAACTGTGACCAAGCGTGCACAAGTTACTTGTCCTATAGTAGTAAATGAAATGAAACCTTGTGAGTCTTAACTGCAGTGAAATTTGGAAAAAGATGGCGTCTTGCAGCAAAAGCACAAGTTGAGTTAAATAAAACTTCACACTTACATAATTATAGAATTTGTGCCACACGCTCGCCACTTTGAATTGCTTTGAAGCACATGCAGAAGAGGAGAGGAGTTGGCCTAACGGCTAGGGCGGTCAACCTCGAATCTGGAGAACCGGGTTCGAGTTTCGGCAATGACATCCTGTGACTCTGGGCAAATCACTTAATCTCCCCGTGCCTGAAAAATAAATAAATGAAAGTGTCTTCATGTAATGCAACTGGTGCTATGTAAAGCGCTCTGATACCCGAAACCGGGTCAAGTTTGTGCTATATAAAACTCCGTAAAAAAACAAAAAGCACAGAAGAGAAATAGTTAATTGAATCGCGGGCTCTGTGTTTATTCTGGTTGCATTCTACAAATATTTAGTGGTCTTGACTGGCACATTAATGCAGACTTTCAGGTGTGATGGTGAATCTTTTATTCAGCTGATTAATGTATGTAGGGGGGGAATAGATCAGTGAAAAACAATCTCGATGATTGGCTGTTGAAAGCGGGCTCGCTCCAGGCAGTTGTCTCCCACGTCCAGATTACGTTTGACCTCCTGCATTTGCCTGGATTCACTATAAACATGCCACAGTCACACCGACTCCCTCTCAGACCCTCCTTTTCATCAGAACTGTCCCGGACACATTGCAGTTTCAGACCTATCCTCCCAGACAGCAAGTCCAGGATATTCTGACTCTGACTCCTTTGTTTTAGCCTCTGTCCTGGATTTCTGTGAGACTGGCGCTGAGGCTGCTTGGCCTCCTGGCCTTTTGCATCCTGCTAGTGGCAATGCCAATTAGCATATGTGGACTCTGCCATGGGACCTGAAGTTCCAGTGGGCACAGAATCAGGGGAATATCTCCGACCTGGTCCAGATTTCGTCGGGAACTGCAAAAGGCCTGCAGTGGTGGCTGACAAATCACGATTGGGTGAACAGCGGACCCCTTTCCTTTTCCCCAACCAGAGCTGACTGTGGTGAAAGTGCGTCACTCCTGGGATGGGTTGGCCACCTGGGCGAGGTGGCGATAAGAGGCCTTTGGTCTCCGGCAGAATCCAAACTCCATATCAACCAACTGGAGCTCTGGGCGATCCGGCTAGTATTGAAATTCTTTCTACCCTTCATCAAAGAAAGGCTAGTGCAAGTGTTCACAGACCACACCATTGTCATGTGGTACAGCAACAAACAGGGGAAGGTGGAGTTGTGGACCTTTGTCATGAGGCCCTGTGCCTGGCTGAAATGTTGGGCCATATGCCTGGTGATTCAACACCTGGTGTGCTCTCTGAATGTCGAAGATGCCTAGCGGATAACGAATGGCGTCTCCATCCGGAGGTGGTGCACAGTCTCATTCAGCAGTGGGGAGAGCCCTGGTTAGATATGTTTTGCCACTGCGGAGAACGCGCAATGTCAACACTTCTGCATGGGGCTGTTTCCAAGGCAGCTCTTGCTCGGAGACTCTTCACATCAATTGGAGCTCAGGCCTCCTGTATTACTTTCTGCACATACCTCTCCTGCCTAGGGTTCTCAAAAAGATCACGGACAACAGGGCCCAAGTCATCCTTTGGCTCCAGAATAGGCTCTGAGCGTTTGGTATCCAGAGCTCTTAAGCATGGCCATCGGTACTCCAGCTAGGCTGCCTCTTCGAGAGGATCTTCTATCACAGCAGCAGGGGAGGGTTCTCCATCCGAAACTGTTAACGCTCCGCCTTCATGCTTGGAGATTGAGCGGCAACAGTTGACAGATTTCGACCTTCCGCCTGAAGTCTGCAGTGTTATCTTTTAGCTGTCAGGCGTTCCTCCTAGAAGTTGGTATATGTCTGCCACTGGGGCAAGTTTGTGTCATAAAAAAAAAAAACCCTAACTCGGGTACTTCTGTTTATTCTTTCTCTTGCCCAGCAGAGCTCTGCTCTGGGCACCTTAAAGGACTATCTTTCTTCCACTCTGCCTTTCTGCGGTTACCAGATCAGCCATCCCTGTTCAAATCCCTTGTTGTAAATAGGTTTTTGAATGGTCTCCAACATATGTTTCCACCTTCACCGTTTATCGTGCCTCAGTGGGATCTCAACCTCGTACTTACATTTCTGATGTGCTCTCCCTTTGAGCCTATTCATAACTGGCCTCTCAGGCTCCTTATCAAGACGGGCTTCCTAGTGGCGATAATCTCCAGAGGGTCAGTGAGGTTCAGGGTTTGTCATCTAGGCCTCCATACCTTACTATTTTTCCAGATAAGCTTGTTCTTTGCACAAGAGCTTCATTTCAACATGCTAAGTAGTTCAGTATTTTCTTGATGCTTTTGAAGAATGCCAGTGTAGGATGCAGACACACATTCAAATATTTTGGCAGTAACCGATCCTCCAACCTGGTGAGCAGCCTCTGACAGTGGTTGAGATTCTGCCAATAAAGACTGTAGTGGACATAGATGTTGATACATATTCTGGTGCAACATGATATCATCACCTCACCATTCTGTTCATGAGTTGTATTTCGCCAAACCTGCTAATCTTTGTGCTTGGGTCTTTTTTCAAGACTTTTTTCTCAGGAGTTTATAAATCAATTTTGATGATGATCCTGTTCATTTGGGATCAGTATTTGGTAACTCTGTCATGGCCACATTCAGAACTTGCAGTCTTCAGGATCACATGCCATAGGATGGCCCTTCATAGCATTGCATCATCTTCTACTTCATTTGGCTGTTACTGCATCCTTGTGCAAAAGCAAAACATTTATTTATAAAGCCTACAAATGCAAATTGTGGAATACCTCAGTGTTAAAGTCAAGTCAAAATCAACTTTATTCGACTGATAAAATCCATAAAAGTGTACTGCAAAACATTCTATAAAAACAGCATAAAAGACTATACAAAAGGTCATATACCCGTAGTGTTAGAAAAGCCCTAAGGATTTAAACTTGGACGTCCATCTTCTGCCATTTGACGGTTAAGTGAAAGCATACGCCAAAATTAAATAACCATTTCATCATGGTGACAAAGAATAATCAATCTAAAGCTCAAGTTGACACACCATTCATAAACAACACACCTCTTTAGTACTGGCCATCATAAAATACCAACAGTTTAAATCAAGAATCATAAAGTTCATAAGAGGAATATGCGATAATGATCAAGGCAGCCCAACACAATTCATCCTAATAGTAAAAATAAGAAATTACAACATAAGAATAGCCCTATATTCGCTTTCCATAGTAGCCACAAGTTAAAAAGATAACAATAATGCTAAAAGAGCATCTTGAGAGTCAACATGTTCTCTTCATAATTGTATTACACTATAGGACAAGGAGACATATATACAAAACCACAATGTCCAAGGTAGCTAATTCGACGGCAACCTATTCCTTAGTCAAATAGCCCCAATTAAAAAACTTGCTATTGGTGAAGCTAACAGTGTTGATGTACAAAGAATAATACAAACCTTTCATTAGCAAAAATAAATAACTCTGGCGTAAACACTCAAAATATAGCATTGATTCAACAAATTATGTAAACAGACTTGCCTAACTAACAAAAAATTAATACCTGATTGTAAGGATCTCCTTTCTAGTGGCCTATGGCGCGGAACAGAAACCAGGCGTTGTCAGGAAGTTTACTACTCATAAACCCTTTTTTATTGCGTGCCACACCGGTAGGGAGGTATCACCTAACAAGGGTTGTAGTCAAAAGAAACAAAATAAAAGGATTGTAGTCTCCACGGAAAGCAACAGTTCACCGCCTGGGACTTGAAGGGGAATATGGCGTCCCCAGAACTTCTTCCTTTTCTTTTCAGTGGTTTTGGTCTTCCTCTCTCTGTCTGCAGGGTGTGCTCTTTCTCTTTCTCTCGGGAGGGTCCAAGAACCGGTGAAGCCAAAAGAAAGAAAAAGAGAGGTACGTCTGGGTTAGACTCTCTGGTCGATTATGGGGGTTTTGTGCCACCTTCACCGGTCGTTCGTGAGAAAAAAAGGGGGGGGGGAAAACCGAGGGTAGGAAGGGAGTGATGGTGAGGGAGTGGAACTTTGTGCTACCGTCTCCGTGTATTTTATACTCTCGCTCCCCAGAAGCCCCACCAAAAAGACCCCCGCAATGGCACTTGCCTGAGGCCACGACCCGTGAAGCGGGCCGCGGCGGTTGGACCCGGGGCGTCCTCTCCTCCTTCTAGGCTGCCGGGCTTGGGTGCAGTGTACTCTCTCTCCTTGCTGGGGCCGCGTCCTCCGTAGCTCTCTCCGTGGTCGCCTGCCGTCTCGGCCCTCTCTCTCCTCCTGGTTTCGTCCTCGCCGCCTCCGTCTCTACTTCCGCGCTCGCTGTCCTCCCTCCTGGTCGCTGGTGCTTTCGCCGTCTTCTCTCCTCCGCCGGGCTCCTCCTCCACGCTGCTGTTGCCCGTCTTCCTCGTTCCGCTCTCCCCCATTTCAACTTCCTGACTTCCGTCACCACGCCTCCCACGCACCACTAGACCGCTGGCCGTTTCCGGTCTTTGTAATCCGTCGTTCGTCGTGTTGTCACACTTTCGCCTTCCCGCGTCCTCGGGCTCCTTACATTCGCCCCCCCTCAGGAATGGACGTTGGGGCCATTCAATGCCCGGATGTCTGGATAAGAAATCTGCACATACTTGCTTCGTACCCGGCATGTGGATAGTCTGAAACGAGAAGGGTTGTAAGGCAAGAAACCATCTGAGAATGCGGGAGTTAGAGTCCTTGTTCCGTGCCAGCCACGTTAGGGGAGCGTGGTCCGTAAGGACAAGGAACTGTCTGCCTAGGAGGTAGTACTGTAAGGACTCGATAGCCCACTTAATGGCCAAACATTCCTTCTCTATAGTAGAGTAGTTTGACTCCCGGGGGAATAGTTTTCTACTAATATATAACAGAGGCCATAGTTCCTCGTGAGTGTCTGGTTGATACAGGACCGCCCTCAATCCGTGACCTGAAGCATCTGTTTGAAGCACGAATGTGCGACTGAAGTCAGGACACCGTAACACGGGGGCGGTGCAGATGGCACGTTTGAGGGTCTCAAAACTAGCTTCCTGTTCTGTGGTCCAGGTCCGAATGTGTGATGGATGTGTTTTGGCCAGGAGGTCTGTGAGGGGGCAGGCAAGGGAGGAAAAATGGGGAATGAACCGTCTGTAATAACCTATAAAGCCTAAGAAGGAACGGACCTCTCTCTTAGTTTGGGGTCTGGGAATGATACGGATGGCTTCGACTTTATCTACTTGGGGTCTGATCTGCCCTTCCTGTATGGTGTACCCCAGGTATTGTATGGTGTTGGTTCCTAGGAGGGACTTCTTGGGGTTGATGGTAAGACCTGCGTCCTGTATAGCAGTGAATATGGCACGAAAATGTACGAGGTGGTCCTCCCACATGGGGCTAAAAATCACAATATCGTCAAGATAAGCCGCTGCATATGCCTGGTGCGGGCGTAGTATTTGGTCCATTAGTCTTTGAAATGTTGCTGGGGCCCCATGCAACGCGAATGGGAGCACGTTGAAATGGTAAAGGCCGGACGGTGTGGAAAAGGCGGTTTTTTCTTTGGAAGTTGGGTCTAATGGTATTTGCCAATAGCCCTTTGTTAGGTCTAATGTTGACATATAGCGTGCTTGGCCCAGTTGCTCCACCATCTCGTCTACCCGTGGCATGGGATATGTGTCAAACTTTGTAATGGTATTTACTTGGCGGAAATCAATGCAAAAGCGCAGACTACCGTCTGGCTTTGGCACAATTACGACCGGAGAACACCAGTTGCTCTGGGAGGGTTCTATGATACCTGCCCAGAGCATATCAACCACTTCCTTTTCTACCGCCTCCCTACGTGCTTCTGGTATGCGGTAGGGTTTCTCCTACTAAACTGCCGCTCGCTGCCTAAGCATAGCGCCGAAATGGCCTTATTGATAGAAGAGCATACCCCGGATATATTGTTCCTTACGGAAACCTGGCTTACCAGTGAGTCCAACCCGGCGATAGTAGGGGCCCTCCCCACCGGCTATCAAATAACATGGCAAGACCGGCCAAAAGGGAGAGGAGGAGGCCTTGCTATCATCCATAAGGAGCAATATCATTGTCGACTCTCTCCTGAGACCATCTCGGACTGCGAGAGCACGGGTTTTAACATCAACCTCTCTCCTAACATCTGCTTCTCAGGCACTTTAATCTATCGCCCGCCCGGCCCCCCTAAGCAGTTTCTTCTAACTCTGCCATCGAATGTGGCCAGCAGAGTCAGCACCTCCTCTAGCTTTACCGTGTTGGGCGACTTGAATCTACACTTTGACTCCCCCTCGGACTTTTCAGCTGCTAGCCTATCAGATGATCTAGTGGCTCTACAACTTACTCAACGTGTCTCCTCCCCCACCCACGAAAAAGGCCATCTATTGGATCCTATTTTTTCAAATTGTTCTGAGATCACAGTGGACCCAGGCATTATCCTACCCTGGACTGACCACTTTTTAATCCCCTTCAAATGGACCACACCCAAATTCTCTCCTCCGGCTCCCACCACCAAACTAAGACGAGCCTGGACGCGCCTTGAGGTTGATAAGTGGTGCACTAAACTGGCTAGCTCACAACCAGAAATTCAGGATGATCCCGCCCTAGCAAATCAGGCATATACCAACTGGATCTCCTACACTCTTGACTCTACTCTCCCAATGAGCAAGACTGTACTGAAGCGGCCTTAAAAAACCGCCCCTTGGTACACCCAGTCTCTCAGAGAAAAAAAGCGTATCTGTAGAAGGGCGGAGAGACGCTGGCGCTTAGACAAATCGGCGGATAACAAAACCCGGTACCGTGAAACCATCAACGAGTACAAAACTCAAATAAAAGCAGCTCAGTCGTCGTATTTCGCCGAAAAAATCCTGAATGCAAGATCCAAACCCAAAGAGATCTTCCAGATCATTTAAAAGCTAACAAACCCATCCCCTATGGTGCATGTCGAGAAATCGGTCACTCAATGTAATGACATTGCCGAATTTTTCTATCAGAAAATTAATAAAATTTATTCAACTTTTTCTTCCCCAAACACCGACCGGTCTACTCAACCTAATAACCCCCCTAGCCTGTCACATTCCTCCACCCCTTACAGCTTAACTCACTTTCCCCCACTAGACCTCCCCACTTTAGAATCACTAGCCCTCAGTGTCAAATCAGGTTCTCTGGCCGACCCTGCCCCTCCTGACATCCTAATGACAGCATCCCATACCATCCTGCCCGTCATCAGAGAGGTATTAAACTCTTCCATCTCCTCTGGCACCGTTCCACCCGTATGGAAGCAGGCCATGGTTAGGTCACTGATCAAGAAACCCAATCTAGACCCGTCTGAGTTGGCTAACTACCGCCCTATTTCTCTGCTCCCTTGGTTGAGCAAGGTTTTGGAGAAATATGTGAACCAACAGTTAGTGAACTATCTAGAGGACCACCACATACTGGATCCCACTCAGACGGGTTTCAGACCTAAGCACGGGACAGAGACCGCTCTCCTCATGGTCGTAGAGGAAGCAAGAAAAATCCTGGATCAGGGAGGATCAGTGGCAGTGATCCTCCTTGATCTAAGCGCGGCCTTTGACACAGTGTGTCATGACACCCTACTAAGCCGCCTGTCCTGTGTGGGGATCAAGGATAAGGCTTGGGCATGGTTTGAATCCTTTCTGGGGAACAGATCCTTCAGGGTTTTTGATGGCGATTCAGCTTCCTCCAGTAGACCTCTAAATTGTGGAGTTCCTCAGGGCTCCTCTCTGAGCCCTGCTCTATTCAACCTTTATATGAGACCACTGGCCAGTGTCGTCCGCCCATTTGGAATTAAAATCATCTCATATGCGGACGACACGCAGCTGGTGGTCTCACTGGCGCAAGAGGCATCTCGAACTGCGCCAGGCGGGCTCAGAGAATGCCTGGAGGAAGTGAGGAGCTGGATGTCGTCCTCATCCCTGAAACTGAACGGAGAAAAAACTGAGCTGATGCTCCTAGGACCCTCAGAGCCGGCACTTCCCCCTCCCCTATGGCCCCCATGCCTAGGACCGCCTCCAACCCCAAAAAGCACCATCAAAAGTCTTGGGGTATGGCTGGACAGCTCACTGCCTTTCAATGTCCAAGCCACAAAACTGTCAGCCACATGTTTTGGCATTCTGAGAGTGCTAAATAAAATCTTCCCCCTCCTCCCCCTGGAAGCCAAACAGGCTGCCATTCAAGGGCTCATCCATTCCCGTCTTGATTTTAACAACGCACTTTATTTGGGTGCACCAGAATACACTCTTCGGAGGCTGCAAACTGTACAGAACAGCGCAGCTCGCCTTCTACTTAAAATCCCGCACAGGCACTCAGTGAGGACCGGACTAACTAGCCTCCATTGGCTACCGGTCCGGCAGAGAGTTCTGTTCAAGGCGCTATGTATAGCCCACCAAGCCTTCTGGGATATGGGACCCATCATTACCCGTGATCTGATCACTCATTACATCCCAAATCGCAGTCTTCGCTCCAGCCAGACTTTCTTAGCAGCAGTTCCAAGAATAAAAAGATCTAGAACCGGCGGAAGGACGTTCATGTACAATGCAGCTAAGGCTTGGAATGCTCTACCGCTTCATCTTAGAGCCACCCAGAACCTTACTATGTTTCGCAAGCAACTGAAGACCCTCCTGTTCACATCTGCCTGCTAAACCTCTGTCTCTTCTTTTTTCTTCCCTTCCCTGCTCTCTGTAGGTCTCGGGTATCCTAGCGCTTTGACGCCTTCGGGCAACAACTGCGCTCTATAAATCCCCAAGTTTACAAGTTTACAAGTTTTATGACTTGGGGACGTAAGGTCACTATTTCGTGCTGGACCAAGTTGGTTCTTCCAGGGCTGGTGGAAAAGAGGTTGGGAAATGTCTTGGTTACTTCACCCAGTTGGGTTTGTTGGTTAGCTGTTAACACCTCCCCAAAGGGGACGGGATGTTCAGTGAGGTCGTTGACTGACAGGAGAGGTATTTGTAGCTTTGGTGAGTGACAGGCCAATAAAGCCGGGGTGTGTTCTCCCTCGGGTTCCTCCCACTTCTTCAGGAGATTCACGTGATATATTTGTTTGCCTCCCGCTCTGTGGGGCAGTAGAACACTGTAGGTGACAGGGGTAACCTTTTTTTCCACTACATATGGCCCCTGCCACTTCATTAGTAACTTGTCGTCTGAGGAGGGGAGTAATAAAAGGACCTTGTCTCCGGGCTGAAACACCCTAAGACGACTGTTGCGATCGTAATACCGTTTTTGTGTCTCCTGAGCTTCCTGCATGTTTTCTTGCACTAACCCCCATATGTGTGTTAGGGAGGATTTCAGATCCGTAGTGTACTTCATCAGGGTCATTCCCTCTTCCTCCTCCTCTTCGCATTGTTCGCTAGCCATGTCTAACAAAGTGCGAGGTTTTCTCCCGAACAGTAACTCAAACGGGGAAAACCCCGTAGACCTCTGCTCATGTGTCCGTAGGGCGAAGAGGACTAAGGGTAACTGACGATCCCAATCCCTCCCTGTGTCAGAGACGACTTTGCGGAGTAGGTGTTTGATGGTTTTGTTGTACCTCTCCACCAGGCCGTCTGTTTGTGGGTGGTACACCGAGGTCCTTATTTTCTTTATACCCAGCAGGGTACAGATCTGATTCATCATCTGTGACACAAACGGGGTACCCTGATCGGTCAGGATTTCAGAGGGGAAACCGACTCGTGAAAACAGGGTAATCATGGCCTGAGCCACAGCCGGAGTGGTCATGCGGGACAATGGAAAAGCCTCAGGATATCGACTGGCGTAGTCGACTATGACTAATATGTAACGGTGTCCACGGGCTGAAGGAACCAAGGGTCCCACTAAATCCATCCCTACGCGTTTAAAGGGAACGTCGATAATGGGCAGAGGCATGAGGGGGGCTTTAGTGACGGACCCCGGACTGGTGTATTGACATTGCCTACATGTTGTGCAGTGTTTGGCTACATCCCTATATACACCTGGCCAGTAAAACTTCTCTAAGAGATACTTCAGAGTGTTTTCTTTTCCATAGTGGCCACCTCCCATTTTATTGTGGGCCAACTGGAGTATATGGTTTCTGTAAAGTTGGGGAACCAGTAAATAGGTTCTTACTACTGAGTCTCTTTTTTCGCCTCTATACAACAACCCCTTCTTTACTAGGAAATATGGTCCTACCTTGTCTGGTGATTCGTCCTGAACCTGTTCCCAGGCGTGTATGAGGGATTGGTCGTTCCGTTGGGCAGTCCGGAAACTGTACGGGGCTGATTCCTCGGTATCTGCAAGTGAAAGGGGAAAAGCAGTTTGTGACAGAGGGGAACAAACAAAAGATTTCTTGTCACGTCTTCTTTCTCGTCTACTCTTCTTGTCTCTGATGCTTTGGGACTCAATCTCAGCAGAGACAAAAGGAGCCTCGTCTAACCATGTGGGTTTCTGTCTTTTTGTTCCCTCAATATAGGACTCAAATTTTGGGTGGTCGGTCCCTATGATAACGGGTTCGGGTAAACCGGGGATCACTCCCACCCGTTTCGGGTGCGGGTCGTTATCCACGTCTAATAGGACTTCGGCCGTGGGATATGATTTCGTGTCCCCGTGTACGCAGGTTACGTTTACGAGCTCCGTGGTTTGTAACTGGTGACTCCCAACCAAGGACCCATCAACCACCGTAACATGACACCCAGTATCCAACAGCGCCTGTCGCTTCTTCCCATTTAAATAAACCTCCGTTTTGTATCTGTGGGAACCCTCCCTAGTTAACATTATCCTGCCACGAGAGTACCCCACCTCCATGGGCTCAGGGGGGCTTACGCGGTGGGGACACTGCCTGGCTATATGTCCCCACTCAGCGCAGCTGAAACACTGAGATCCCTGTCCACTAGTAGCTGTAGAGACCGGTTTTTGAAAGGGACGGGGGTCTGCAGAGGTCGTGGTTCGGGTTTGGGAGTAGGTCGAAAGGAGGACTGCAACGGGATTCGGGCAAGGGGAACCGGAGCCTGGGTTCGTACAGTGCCTGCTCTAAACTCGGGTCCTCGGTGATAGGGGCAAGCTATCTCAACCGCAGAAGCAGTAGTGAGATTTGGGTGTTGTTTCACCCATGACTTGGTGTTGGGCGGCAGGGCATCCAGATACTGTTCAAGAAACACTTTTTCAGTTACTTCTTCTATTGAGGAGACATGGGGCATTAACCATCTTGTTCCCAAGTCCCGTATTCTATAATACAAAGCCCGAGGGTTGTCTCCAGCAGTCCACTTTTCTTTTCTGAATGCTCCTGGTCGAACCCCAGTCTCTCCAGTATCGCTTTTTTAACTTCCACGTATGTTGTCGTCCTGTCCGGGTTGGCGGCCTGATAAGCGGCTTGTAGTTCCCCAGAAAGGAGTGGGGCGATGTATTGGCCCCATCGCTCTTGCGGCCAAGCTGCTGTGGACGCCACCCGCTCAAAGTTCAAAAATAAATAATCCGGGTCTTCCCCTTCCTTATATTTTTGCAGGACTGTTCCTGGGACCGTGGGGTTAACTCGTGTATGAACTATGGCGTCAGTAAGCCGTAGTAGAGCTGTATCTTGTACTTGTTGGTTCGTGGCCGCTACTGTTGCCTGGTCCTTAAGAGCGCCCTGCAGTGCTTCTCGCTCCAGTCTAGCGGCTTGTAACTGTTGTTCGAATACCAACTGCAAGTGTCTCTGGCCTTCGGCCAACTGAGTAAGCACATCCTCTATAGGCACGGGCTGTGACATGGTTCTGTACACTAGTATCCCACTTCTGACACCACTTTGTAGGGATCTCCTTTCTAGTGGCCTATGGCGCGGAACAGAAACCAGGCGTTGTCAGGAAGTTTACTACTCATAAACCCTTTTTTATTGCGTGTCACACAGGTAGGGAGGTATCACCTAACAAGGGTTGTAGTCAAAAGAAACAAAATAAAAGGATTGTAGTCTCCACGGAAAGCAACAGTTCACCGCCTGGGACTTGAAGGGGAATATGGAGTCCCCAGAACTTCTTCCTTTTCTTTTCAGTGGTTTTGGTCTTCCTCTCTCTGTCTGCAGGGTGTGCTCTTTCTCTTTCTCTCGGGAGGGTCCAAGAACCGGTGAAGCCAAAAGAAAGAAAAAGAGAGGTACGTCTGGGTTAGACTCTCTGGTCGATTATGGGGGTTTTGTGCCAACTTCACCGGTCGTTCGTGAGGAAAAAAAGGGGGTGGGGGGAAACCGAGTGTAGGAAGGGAGTGATGGTGAGGGAATGGAACTTTGTGCTACCGTCTCCGTGTATTTTATACTCTCGCTCCCCAGCAGCCCCACCAAAAAGACCCCCGCAATGGCACTTGCCTGAGGCCACGACCCGTGAAGCGGGCCGCGGCAGTTGGACCCGGGGCGTCCTCTCCTCCTTCTAGGCCGCCGGGCTTGGGTGCAGTGTACTCTCTCTCCTTGCTGGGGCCGCGTCCTCCGTAGCTCTCTCCGTGGTCGCCTGCCGTCTCGGCCCTCTCTCTCCTCCTGGTTTCGTCCTCGCCGCCTCCGTCTCTACTTCCGCGCTCGCTGTCCTCCCTCCTGGTCGCTGGTGCTTTCGCCGTCTTCTCTCCTCCGCCGGGCTCCTCCTCCATGCTGCTGTTGCCCGTCTTCCTCGTTACGCTCTCCCCCATTTCAACTTCCTGACTGTCGTCACCACGCCTCCCACGCACCACTAGACCGCGGGCCGTTTCCGGTCTGTGTAATCCGTCGTTCGTCATGTTGTCACACTTCCGCCTTCCCGCGTCCTCGGGCTCCTTAACTGATTAAAGAAGCTATCATCCTATGTCACAACCAGATTCTTACCAACATGTACTGGAGATGGGGGCAAACCCCCAAAGTAGGACCAAGTGAATGGCAGTATCAGGGGTCAATCTCAACCACGGATCAGGTTTTCAGTCTTATCGCCATTTAGACAGCTGATTGCAAAACCTGTTGCTCTCCTACTACTGATGTGGTTTTTGAAAAATACAAGACAGGAGTAGTAACATTGATGCCCCTTATTGTGTTCCCCACACCCAAGGGCAGCTACCGACCAACCTTCTCAAACCCCTTCCACAAGGTGAAAAAGTCTAGCAATGTTAAAGTGATCCCAATAACCCCATTGTGACAGAGGCAGAACTGGTTTTAGAAGTTGACCCTTCTCTCAAACAGCGTTCCTGGCTCTCTAAATCAGCAGGATGGAATGATAATAAATACATTTCAGCTATTGCAGTCTGTATCCTATATAGAATATATTTTCTCATTAAAAATCGAGAAAAACATTACGATTTGAAGGAATTTTACATTTCGATCCACTGATCAAAGAACCTGCTCTTAAATGAGATCTTATTTTGGTTGCCAGATAGTTAATGCACTAACGATTTGAACTAATGCTTCTTTTAATACAGACTTTTTAAATTCAAAATCAGCCTTCTTAAATGCAGTGACTTCTGCAAGAGCTATGGGTGACTTCAAGCTGTGCCATCAAGGAAATACTCATCTAAGTTTTGGTAAAATAATCATTGCCTCTTTCTTCAGCTGTAATAAAACAATGGCCGCCTTTCTTTTGCTGATGAAACACTTAACACCTTACATACATGCATACACATTTCCCAACTTTAATGTATATAGGCCACTAAAGTTCTGAAGAGAAAGTCTCCTTTTAGGAAATCCACTCACCCATGGTGGTTTCAGTCTAAGCAACAGTGTCAAAAGCTACATTTGCAAAATGGATAGCTACATGCATGTTGAATATTTATAATGTGAGAAGAATCCAGCCTCCTTCGAGTTATAACACTCATGTCACAAGAACAGCATCTATTGCATTCTGAGGTGTGGGTGCTAGATGCCTGTCTAGCAGATTCGGTCTCCATCTTCCATAATTTTTTGGAAATTGTGAAATTCTGTCTCAACTAGTTTCATTAATAGAGGACCCAGAATACCAGATTAAGTTAAAATTACATGTTGAAAAAAACGTATGGGGGATGGTTGGTTGAGTGGCAGTTACATTTTTGAGAAGCCTTTTGCTGATTCTGCCTGCTGTGTACGCATGCCCTGAAATTGGGAAGGTGAGAGGCATAATCGGGACTAGCAGAATGACAATGGGGTCCCTATGCAAAGTTGGAGGAAATTTCACACTTGATACTTCACTTGTTCATGTAAACTCTACATGAAAATGTATTTGCTACCAATTCCCCAACTGTGTTTGTGCTCCTTGCTTGTATTGTAACTCCAGTGACGTATTCAACTGTGGAAGCAAGTACATAAATTGAGAACCTCGGGCTAGTGAGACTTATGTCCACTGTTGAAAGGTTGTTTTTTTATGCAAGAGGGGTGATACTTGGATGTATTTGCAGTACCGTCTTTATATCCAGAGGAAGCTGCTGACCAATAGAGGTTTCCCAGTTAAAGGGAAGTGCTGGAAATATTCAATATCCTTCAGTGTACTGATTTTAAATGTGTGGCAGCGAAGTTATTGCAGTAGATTGCTTGGGTCTGCTGTTTGACTTTTCCCAAAGTCTGGAGTTCTTGATATTTGTGAAGATACTGTACAGTAAAAGCCTGTAGACTCTAGTAAGAATTCCGTCCACCTCTATGCTGGGAGGCCATCTGCTAACCTGGGTCCGGTGAAGAAACTCTCCTCACTTCACACCATTCCTGAAACAATTTAAGGGTCCGTGTCTGACTAAGGGCTCCTACAGTATCTATTCCCTGGAGCTTTGTCTGGATAAAACGTCAAGGTTGGTCCTACAAAGCATATATTTTTTCTTATTAAATTTTATTTGCGAAGGTAGCATCCTTCACTGGAACATCTTGCCACCCCCTTCAACCTCCTATCTTGAATTCAACAGCAAGAACTCTTGTAGTCCACAAGTGGTGCATAGATTTCCATCAACCTTACAGAGAATGTTTGGGAACATTTTCTCTATTTATTTTCACTTTTTTTATGTAGCAGGTTGTGTGTGGCATTGCCATTGCCAGACTCCAAGGATTGCATGGTATGTGGTCAAGTTTTAATTTTTTTTGCCAACTGGACAAATAGGCTCAACCCTCTGCAGTGTAAAACCTTTGAATGCCAGTTTACAGTACCATAGTATGGATTTTTCTTTTAAAAAAAGATGGTCACCAAGGCAAGATTTTTGTCCATATGTATTAAATGTTCAAATTCAAAGGTATTTATCCCTAATGCAAAAACTTTACTGTTAGGGTGAGTGCTGTAAAGAAAAGGAGTGAGCTGTGAGCCCAGTTTGCATTACCAACAGTAGTTCTAGTATAAAGGCGCTTACACAGGTTTGCAAAATGTACAGGTTGAGGCTATTTCTAATGCTCCCTGAATGTAAGCAAATACTTGCAGAAGCATGGTGTCAAGAGTAGGAATTGATTTCTTTAATGTACGAAAAACATTTGCAACTTCAAAAAAACGTTTTACTTAAGGTATTATGCAACTTTAAACACATTTTCTCTGAAACATCACTTAATAAAACCTGTTGGATACCCATCAGTACTTAAAAGAAAAGATTAATAATGGAAAATTAGTGCAAAACCAGATCCGTGACAGGCAGGGGGTACCGTGTGACTTTCGGGTTGGTCACATGCTGAGCAAGGCAGGCGGCTTCTGTAGTGTGACTCTGGCTCCGCCATGGTCCAGTTTCGGTGGCGTACACATTGCAGGGAGAGGAGCAGCAGTTGTTTCTGATGCTTTTCTTGGCAAAACTGGTGACGCCTATAGAAAGAAAGGATTTGTAGAGGATTGAGATGTTAGAAGGTTGGCGGAGGCTCTTTTGAGGCATACAGGGATTTTCAGCGGAATTTGGCCATGTTGAGAGCTGGTCATTCATCTTGCATCTACAGTGTCCCCTCGTGTCTGCGTAGCTTATCTTTTTCGGGGACAGGCTGTTGTAAAGGTCAATTCTCTGTTGAGAGTGGTGATCCATTGGTTAGCGGTGCTCCGTTAAACACAAAGATTATAGATTCAGTACTTATCTGTTGGCTTGCATCCAGCCATAGTAGTGGTTGTACAAGCTTATCTTATGGTTATGTTGTGAACTGTGTGAAATTTATTTGTATTTTGTGTTAGTAAACTCCAGACTGGGTAGCAGTCACTTTTTAAGGATCACATTGAGCCCTGGTTTGTCACTTCTTTTGGCACTCTCAGCAGACAGGTGCAGAACTCACTGTATTCACAGACAGCGCCCAGTTTCCCTCATTACCCTCTTAAAGCAACCCTCAACACCAAAATGGAGTCACCAGGTCTGGCTGCAATGCAGGTATGTTTGAGTTTGTTGGAACCCTACGCATTCTATGAGTAAAAATTCAAATGATTCCTTTACAAGTATGCAGTATTCTGACCGTTAGTCATGCATGTGGTATTCACATCATCCGCATTCTCCCAACGGTTTCTTTGTGTGAGCTCAGGTTTCCTCTTTGGCTATACTCTTTTGCAGGGTCTTCACTGGTTGCTAGTGAATGCACCAGATCATGAGCCTGAGTCACTAATTCATGCACAGCACTACACCTGAATATCTGACCTGCCAGATTTCAGGCTACCGTCCAAAGCCTTCCTCTCCTAAACAGCCTTCTTTTGTGGGAATTGGGGGATCTACATGGTGACGCATATATTTTTGAACCAGCTTTTTGTTGAACAAAGACCCATTTGCTCACTGTCCTCAGAAAAAGCAATGTTGTCTTTTCTGCTAACTTCTAATTCTACGCAATATTATGAGCCACATGAAAAAAGTGAGTGCTCAAATTCTTACACAAAGTCACAAAAGTGCACCCACAGGGAGTTGTTTTCAGTGGTGTAGATTTAGGACTTTCAGGAATTTATAAAAATATACAGATATTGACCTGACGTCTCGCAAACCTGTTTATCACTTTACCTACACCCCTTTTTCCCACCCTGGAAAGTTTTACTCCTGCACATACCAGGAGCAAATTTGCGATTTTTCCCAGTGTCAGATGAGATTATAGAGGAGTTGATAAAAACCCTTAAACGTAAGTATGTGGGTGTACACAGACTCACAGGTCGTTCCAACCCTTGAACTACTCCTCCCTGCCTTCTTTTAACTCCTGTATGTGGATTTGAAGAAAGGTGGACAAATTGGAGCCTTGATAGAACCGGAACCCTCATATGATGTTGCACATGGCATAATCAGAGAGGCTAGTATCGCACCTCTGTTATGAGAACACTGCCATAATAATGTCAGTTTACTGCAAGAAGGGTCGAGTGATTTTTTAAATTTATTTAAAAAAAACAAATTTTAAGCACAAGAAGTTTTCTGATGCATACCATCTTTTTGACAGGTAGATATTTGGAAAAATGCCACACCCCTGTATAGCAGTCACAGATCTTTTTTCCTAATGATGGTCTTGCAGCATAGACCAAACTACCAAAGGTGAGACCAGATTACTCTGAGCATCCTGTTAAACTCTGAGGGACTTCCTGTTTTGGTAGTGTGAGTGCTCAGTCACAGTTCCGTTTCTCATAGGTTGGCAGATACATTCTTTACACTCTCTACCCCGTGTTAACAGTTGTAACTGAATGACATTAACTGCTCGTGCAAGAATTGGCATTCATTATTTTTCCCAGACTTTGTTGGAATATGAAGAGTTAAACTTACTGAGAATATTGTGTGTAATAATTTATCTCCTTAATATCTTTCTTGCAAATCACAACGGTGGAAGCATCCTGGCGGTCTCAGAATTTTTCGTCGCCTGCCAGAATTTTATCTGTATAATGAAAATATCAGGAGCTGTATGTGAAAAGCTGCTTGGAAATGCAGATTTTGGAGGTGTCGCCGGACCAGCATGGCCGCTTCGCGGTGAAGCTCCGGGCGCCGCACCCCGCAAATCATCCCTGATCTGCTCTACGCTGCCCTGGCCGATTCCTTCTGGGCGCGTCGGGGTGCTGAACCGTCCCGCGACCCGTTATTCACCTCTGGTGCGCCTCTGCCCACCCGGAGCACAGCCTGACGGCTCGGAGGCGAGCCTGCGAGAGGAGGCAACGATCCCGGTGCTGAGACGCGGGTGAGCTGCCACTCGAGCCAGCGGCGCCCTCGAAGTATCTGGGCCCAGGTTCGCCGCCGGCCTAGAGGAGGCGTTTCTGCTGCTGTTGCGGGCCCCCCGTGAGAAGAAGGGTCCTCCCGCTTGGTGTCTGCCTGCGGTGTTTGTGGGGGTGCGGAGCTGGCCCCGGGGGGGGGGGCGATTTACACTGGAGATTGGACGGTGAGTGCGGCACTGGGGAGGCGCACCAACGGGGCTGCCGGAGCTGTTGCGGGGGCCGGGAGCGGTAGGGAGACCCCCCCCCCCCCCCCCCCCTTCGGGCCGGGTGTCGACAGTCGGGGGGCCAGCTCCCCTCCCTCCCCCCCCGCCTACGTTGCTTCTTCTGGACCTGGTTTCCTACGGCCTGCCGGGGGCGTGTGGGTGGCCCAGAGCCGCCTATTGATGATCGGGCCGCGGGCCGGCGGTCGGGTGTGTGCGGCCTCCTTTCTCCCCTTCCCCCCCCCCCCACCCCTCTTTGGCTACGTGTCTTACTCTGTCGGGGGTGTAGATATCAAGAACCCGCGGGGGAGGGGGGTCTGAACTGAACTTGGAGCCCGCGGCCTCGGGCTGAGCGCAGGCCTTGGTGGCGGAGGACCCATCGGGAGGGGTCTGACACGAGGGTGAACGCATTCGCCTGTGTACCGTGGCCCTTCTTGAAGTGCGTGGGCGTCTGTATGGGGTGACCGGGCCCCATGATTTTGATTGGGGCTGTGAAGATCTAGCTTCGGCTGTGTTGTACGGCGGAAGGCGGCGCACCACCCTGGATACCGGCGAGCCGCGGATCGGTGGCGGACCCTGAGGGATAATCGGCTGCCATATCGGGCAGCGCGCAGGGAAGCGACCCGCGGTACTTGCGGCGATTGGCCTTCCCGGACCGTGCGTCCTCCCTCCTGCCGTCTGACTCCCCGGCCCTTGTGGGGTCACTGGAGGTTGCCCGCGTTGCTCCCTGGCTGGCCTTGACGTCCCTGTTGTCCGAGGTGCGGCCACCATGGGTAAGAACAGGGCTTCCAGGCCGACACCCACAACCACCCAAACCAGGATGGACCAATTTACGACCTCCGAGAAGGGGGTGGGCCACGCCGAAGAGGTGGCTTCGGCCCCTAACACGGACATAGCGGCCATTTTGCAGGCCTTCAATGCGTCCCGCTCCTCCCTGGAAGGTATGGTGGGGGAGGTCAGGGTCGATGTTGCCCTTCTCCGGCAAGATTTGCGTAACGCTACCGCCCGCATCTCTGAAGCCGAATCGAGAATATCTACAGCCGAGGACGATATCCGCCAGCTACAGGACCAGGTGCGAGAACTGACCACCCACTCTTAGGAACTGCACCACCGGGCCGAGTATGCAGAAAACCGAGCCCGGCGCAGTAACCTCCGCCTGGTGGGATTCCCAGAGGGGGCTGAGTCGGGCCGCGCGGATGACTTTCTGGAGCGCTGGTTTAAGTCCTGGATGCCAGCGGACAGCCTGTCGGACTGGTTTGTGGTGGAGAGGGCCCATCGTTCTTTGGCTCCCAGGCCTCCGGGAGCGCCCCCCCCCCCCCCCCCCCCCCTCCGTCCCTTCATCTTAAAGATCCTTAATTTCATGGACATAGACGCGATTCTACGCGAGGCCAGGCGCACAGAAACTCTCACATATCAAAATCACACCATAATGATTTTCCCTGACTACACCCGGGAGGTCCAAGAGCTAAGGCGATCCTACACGGAGGTGAAGCAGAAGATGCGATCCCTGGGCCTCCAATACCAACTTCAGTTCCCGGCCCGCCTCGGAGTCATTTTTCAACATAAGGCAATATTTTTTGACACGCCAGGAGCAGCCTGGACCTGGCTAACGGAGGAACGTCCCTTGCATCGATCTGGACAGGGATCACCGGCGGGTGGACGAGGGGGGCAGGAAGTGCTCTGGCCGTCGAGAACCCGTCGACGGCGCCGCACATTGCCCCAGAGGCGCGCAGAGAGAGAGGTGGTCGTCACGCGCTCCATGGGACGGCCACGCCGGGCGTCTGGGGCTTCCATCTGCCTCCTCGGCTGCACCTACAAGTCCAGCCGCTACCGGACGACAAACTGATTCTCCCCCCCTGCGGACGGGCTCCGCAGCCCAACCAGTCGCACAAATGGACCTCTCGGACCTTTCCCGCAGTTCTGTCATTTGACTTCCCCTTACTGTATGTGGCTTTGTCGGGGGGGGTGGGGGGGATGGGATTTGCTCACCAGGCTGACAAGGCTAGAGACTGGGCCTCAGTGTTCCACTATATTCGCTGCTCTCGGCCAGGGCAGGTGATTTAGTCTTGTTCCGATCTACTAGGGGGTCCACGTGTGCTCAAGCCCGAGCGTTTTAGCTTGGTTGTTGTTACACATCGTTAGGGCGACAGACGCTTCTGTTTTCGAAGTATAGGGTGGGGGGTTGGGGTTGGTTTGGGGTTGTTTCTTTCTCCTAGGGGGTATTTTGTTGATGGAGGGTAAACTCCTCCCTGTTGTTGTTCCAAGGCACCATGACACTTTTGACCTGATCTCCTGTCCGCTTTCCCGATGTCTCTCCCTCTGGGGAGACCGCACGCCTGCGCCCCCCTCAGCTTCCGGTGTGGGTGCCGTGCCCATCGGGTGGCCCTTCTATGCGCTCTCCCCGGCCCTCCTGGTGTTCGTTTCCGGGGTCACCCGCTCCTCGCAGGGGATGTCTCTTACAATGGCCTCTGCTTCCACTGCGTGCTGGAGCAACGACGTATTTTGCTCCCCGCTCCAGGCTCGCCCCGGTCCCACCACTCTGGAAGGCGAGAACTCTTGTTTGGCGTGCCCCCAGATATATAACTATGGCTGACACACCCACTCCTAAGGCCGCCATGCGCGTATTGTCCTGGAATATAAATGGTCTTTTGGACCGTTTCAAACGCATGGCAGTCCTCAAATATGCACAGCGTATGGAGATCGACGTGCTCCTCCTTCAGGAGACCCACCTTCTTGGCAATAAATGTCCCTTTCTCGCACGTTACGGGTACGATAGGGTGTGGCACTCAGGCTTTGCTAGGGGCTCCCGGGGGGGTGGCTATCCTGATCAAGCGGTCCTTTCCCTTTGTATTGGCCCAGGTGCACCTAGACTCCCAGGGAATGGCTGTTACAGTTTGTGGCACTCTCGAGGGGCGACCACTCCTCTTGCTGTCCCTATATGCGGTGCCGTCCCTTTTGCAGGCGGCCCTTTCCTAAACCACAGATTTACTTCCAACACTTCCGGCGGGCTCGCTCGTTCTAGGGGGGGGGACTTTAACGCTGTTTACATGCCCCGTTTGGATTCGACAGGCCCGATCTCCCTTGCCAGAGCCGCTCGCGCGAAGCAGCTGTCGAGCTGGGCCGAAGCCCAGGGCCTGTGCGACGTCTGGAGGGTTTGGCACCCACATGCTCGCCAGTATAGCCACACCTCGGCGGCACACCATTCACGTGCCCGGATTGACCTCGTTTTCGTCCCGTCTACCGAGTGTGCAGGTGTTCAGGACGCCCGCATTCTTCCGAGGGGCCTTTCGGACCACTTGCCATTGCTCCTCGCTCTTGGCCCACCTCCCTTTTCTGCCCGCCCGATGTGGCGTCTGAATGCTTGGTTCCTTCAAGACAAAGACTTTCGGAAAACGGTGGGAGGTGAGATTGCTAATTATTACCTTCACAATGTAGGCTCTGTCTCTTCCTCGGCCATCCTTTGGGAGGCCGGCAAAGCAACAACAGCGCCAAAGACGAATCCATCAGCTCACGGCTTGCGAAGCACAGGCCTTGGAGCCCGAGCGGGACCAAGAAGCGTTGAGGGATGCCACGCGGGCGCGGCGGCTGGCCTTTCTGCGGGAGGAGATACGTATGCACTCTATGGAGGCGGCGAAGACTCTTTGGCGCTCCTCGGTGGCCCGGGTTTACGGATGGGGGGATAAGAACGGTACGCTTCTCCTTCGGCTGGCTACCTACCCCCGGGCAAGCCGGATCATTCCTGCCATTGTGGATTCCGCAGGCGAGACCCACACAGTCTCCGTAGCAGTGGCACAGACCTTTGCGGACTATTACTCCCAACTGTACCGGGCTCGGGCGCCTGGGATCTCCCTTGCGGAGATGATGGGAGCGAACAGGGTGGACCTTGGGCGATTGGGACAGGAAGCCTGTGGGACCCTTGACTTGCCCATCACGCTGCAAGAAGTTGATGAAGCGATCAGTCACCCGGGAAGACCCCCGGGACCAGACTGTTTCCCGCAGGAATACTATGCCCACTACCGTGAGGCCCTTGCCCCGAGGCTTCTGGATCTCTTTGCTGAGGTGGTGCAGAAGGGTTCGTTCCCGCCGGAAACGGACACAATAGTCGTCCTTCCCAAGACACAACCTCCATCACAGTCCTGCTCGGATTATCGGCCGATATCTCATCAATACCGATCTTAAGATATACGCTACCATCCTTGCGCAACGGTTGCGACCGCATCTTGTCTCACTGGTCCACCCCGACCAATGTGGATTTATGCCGGACCGAGGGACCAGACACTGCTTGCGGCGTCTGCATCTCGCCCTAGCCCTCCGGGAGCGTCTCTCTCCTTATCTGGCCCTACTGCTGGTCGACTTTGAAAAAGACTTTGACTCGGTGGGGTGGGACTATCTCGGAGAGGTCTTGGAGCGTATGGGTTTCGGACCCCAGTTTCGCGCCATGGTCCGTGTCCTGTACGCGGAGCCACGAGCCAGTGTGTTGGTGAATGGGGCTCTATCCTGCACATTTTCCATGGGACGGGGGACGCGGCAGGGCTGCCCGCTCTCGCCCCTCCTCTTCGCCCTGGTAATGGAGCCCCAGGCCGTGCTGATCCGGTCGGACCCTACTCCGTGGGTGGGATTGGCCGGGTATGGTCCCTGATAAGATTGCTTTGTACGGGGACGACGTCCTTCTCGATCTCTCGGATCCGGCTTTCTCGGGTCTTTGTGTACGCCAGATTCTTCGCCGGTTTGGTCAGGCATCTGGTCTCCACCTAAACCCCAGGAAATCTGTACTGGTCCCGTTGCACCCGTCTAGGGAGTGTTTCGACTGGCAGTCTGATATTCCCCTCCGGAGACTCTCCTTTACATATTTAGGGATCTGGATCACCCTTCTTCCGGAGCTCTGCTGGGCCCTCAATGTGGCCCCCGTGGTCAATAAGACCAGATCAGACATGGTAAAGTGGCAGTCGCTCCCGCTGAATCCATTGGGGAGGATTGCACTTTATAAGATGATGATCCTCCTCAAGTTCCTATACATGCTACAGAACACGCCCTGCTCCTTTTCCCGCTCTTGGTTCCGGGACCTGGACAAGATTGCGACTAAATTTCTCTGGGGTGGAGGTAGGTCCCGTCTAGCCCTGGACCGATGCCGGATTCCCTCATATAACAGAGGCCTGAGCATGACTAATCTTTACTTGTACTATCTTGCAACTCGACTTCTGGTGGTTCATGATTTGTTCTCCGGCGGGTGGGATGATCCGGCCTATAGGCTAGAGGTGCAGCTCACCGGGTTATCGTCTATTCAGAACATGCTCTATGGGGCTGCGCTCTCTCTGTCGCTCCCGGATGTTATGCAGGCCCCCTTTTTGGCATGGCGCGCTGCCTTACGACACACCCGCTGGTCGAGGACGCTGACCCTGGTCACACCACTTTGGCACGGTACATGGCTGCGGGAGGTATCGGGGCTTGAAGGATTTCGAGCATGGGATCTTCTGGGGATCTCTCGCTTGGGTGACGTATGGCGGGGGAGCCACATGTGTTCCTTCCAGGAGCTCCAGAACCGGTGGTCTTTACACCCTTCGCAATTCTATAAATATCTCCAACTGCGTCATGCGGTCCAATCTCACGTCCCTCTAGACTCACGGATTCCCGACCATGGCCCGCCTGAAGCTCAGGTGATGCTGGGGTGTCTTGGGAGGGGAGGAATTTCCCGTATTTATCGGTCCCTGGTCAATAACACCATGGTGGATTGGGACGGATTGAGGCAGCGGTGGGAGACCTGGGTGGGACCATTGGATGACGCTGATTGGAGGGACGCCCTTATGGCACCCAGGACGATTACCACTTTGGCTAGACTGCGGCTCATCCAGTTTTACTACCTCCATGCCGCCTGTCTGACCCCGGAACGCCTATATCGTGCGGGCCTTTCTCCAGACGTGTCATGCGCCCGCTGTGGGGCAGACCCGGCAGACTTCTTCCATATGGTCTGGTCTTGCCCGCGCCTGGGGGGCTACTGGGCCGAGATTGAACTTTAATTACATGAGGTCCTGGAATGGGAGGTTCCCCATGACCCTAAATTGGCATTGCTGGGAATAACGGATGGGTTGGATGGATCCCGCAATGAAAAATATTTCCTAACTACAGCTCTGGTGGTGGCTAAAAGATATCGCAGCCGCCTGGAAGCAGATTGAACCACCCAAAGGTGCTAAATGGAGAAGAGGTGTGGACTGGTGCGCCGCACAGGAACGGGCGTTGTACACTGCTCGGGGTTGCCCCAAAAAGTTTTGCAGAGTATGGGGGAAATGGCTAGGGGGCCTGTTGTAGGGGGGGGGGGGGGAGTACGGGTGACTGGAGCGGGAGGTTGGGGGAGGGGGTGCTATTGATTGTCACTGATTCCGTGATATGTCAGATTGATGCTATTTCAATCGTATTGTTGTAAGTGCCTTCTGATTTTGTTCTCTATGAAAATAAAAATTTGTTTATCAAAAATAAAATGCAGATTTTGACACATCTTTGGTTCCGGAGAAGAGCATTCTTGTTTAGTGAGGACTTTCTGCCATCAAGGAGGAAGTGGTATAATTGTATTAGTGAGCATGTTGGAGATTAAATTAGAGGCAATTATTGTGATAATTGCTCTTCACCCTATTTTGAGCTGTTGACCACTAACTCTAGATTGCCAGCATTATCCCACCATAAAGCCCACAACAGTTTGCACAATAGTTTATATAAATACACTGTTAGTATTTTTTTTGTGTGATCTGCCATGTCTTGCCTACCATGTCATAGTAAATAGTTCAACTCAAACCTCTGATTGCTTACTGACCTTTTGTCGTTTAGTACCTATTTTTTGGGGTCCCTGTCAGTATATCATTGCTTGGAACTGTAATAACGTTTACAGATGCCATACATGCCATCTTGATATGAAACTTTTAATGAGTGATGTTGACAACAACGCATTAAGGCCCTTAATGTAATGGTCTGACTTTCAGAACAACTATAGAGGGGGGACTGTGGCTCCGTCTAAATGTTTATTTCCCCTGTGTACCGATTTTGATTGGACAGAAGTTGTGTGCGTCTGCTGAAAAGTCTTGTACAACTACTGATTATATCAGTAGTTGTATATATCTCAATCGATCAATCAATCTTCCAAAAAATAAGTAGTATTGGCCCTCAATGGCTGCACTGATGTTGGTTGTTTAAGATATAAAAATGACACTCCAACCCAAGTGGTTCTGCAGCTGAAGAACCACAAAACCTGAACTGAAAATGAATATATGTGTGTGTGTATGCATGTTCTATGCGGTGCACTGTGGAGGTATTTGATGTGTCAAATGTACATTTGTGATCTGTATTGGATGCGAATGATATGCCATGTTTAAAGCGTTACTGCGTTTAAGTTGTGTATGCTAGTGTTTAGCTACAGCGAATCTTACAGATTGCCTTAGTAGGAAAGGCTTTTGGTGCTGGCTACCCCTTTTACAATCGCTAAGATTGGAAGATTTGTATGCTGTTTTAGGAAGAGTTTTATTTGCTTTTGCGACTCTAGTTTTGTACAGATTTATCATTTTATGTCTGTACCCCGGTTGCCTTATGGAAAAGCTCATGCTGAATACAGTTGGCCTCAATTGATTTTAGTGACATGCCGGTGATAAAGATAATAGGCCTGGTTGGTTATGTCAGAGACTGTAGCCTAATCTATTTATTATGAAAATGTACAACTAACTCAATTGGCCAGACATTTATAGTAGAAATATGTTAAAGCCAGTTGGCCTTAAGTCTAGATTGTTGTCATGCTGTGTTAAAGCCTGTCGACAGGTTTTGTGTTACATGGATTTCCACAGATCACTGTAATAGACAAGGGTTTTGATGCTGGTTTCCCTACTAGTGTCCCTTTCTGAGAAACTTTGCGGGTAGGAGACTTGCACTTTGATCCTTTTTTGTGTAGATATATATAATTTTACTGTATGCCTGAGGGTTGCTTTGTTTGAACTCATACAGAATTCAGTGGTCTTAAATGATTATGGTGTCAAGTGAATGATAAAGGATATAGGGCTAATTGGTTCTTTGGTTTAAAAATAAATTAAAATCAGGTGCCACGGTCTGATATAGGTTTATTTTGAAAACGTACAAAGACTGTAAACTTTACCAATATATTACAAAAGCAGTTTGTTTACACCAATAGGCCTTTAAGAGTGGTTTGCCATTATACTGTGTGAAAAGCTGTAAATGGAGTTTTTACATTGGCTCTCACAGGTTTCCGTAGTAGACAAGAGTTGTGTGCCCGAACTCCATTTCCCAGCCTCCCTGATACTGCGGGGCCAGATTGCACAGGCTCCATGAATGCCCTAACAGAGTATTGAGAGCTCCTCTGCACCATATGAACCTTTCCGTGCATTTCATGGTTAGATACATCTTTAAATAACCCTATACCAAAAAGGGATAACCCAAAGTGTCAATCTCAATAATTACAGTCTGGCGGTTGAGCACACAGAGATCTTCCTTTGAAAATAATAACCTGAAGTAATCACTAACCAACACAGGCTAGGACTTCATATCCCAGCCTCCTCTGCACCCCGACATCAGCCATGTATGGGCAGTGAACGCCCTATGGAGCAGGAGATGCATCACTGGCACCCGCACTACTCTTGGCGACTGCTCCGGCTCCTGTTTAAAAATGCTAGCTCCTGCACGAGCCTGTAACATGCGAAGCTCGGAGGATACAGGATAGGTGTTCTGCAGGGCATAGACTCTTGAATAATTAAGTCTTGGGGACGTAACTCACAGGGCCAAGTTTTTAGGTCGAGCATTCGAGACCTCTTGTATATACTTTAGTATATACTTATTATATATTTTTATGTGTATGTACGTTGTAGGCCCTGGAAATCAGCCCTAGGACTTGTCTGCTTCCGCTTAGGGACTTTTTTTTCGGTTCAACTGCCTCTAATCAACTGTCTTGATGATAAAACGACCAGCAGAGGTCTGTAAAATATCAGAATCACTTTAGCATCATCTAGATTCCAGTTCATAGAAATTGTTTTCCACGAGCACCCGTAGACAATAATATTTTTTTCAAATCTTGTATTTTCAATGATATGACCACTGAAGGCCCTGATTTTATATTAAAACAGAGCTTTGGACTATACCATTTCCCACTGAAAGGCAATATTTCTCTCCACTACCAACCACACCAACAGGAAAGTGGCGTGGTTCACCGAAGACCTCCGGACCTCCAAACGCACCTGTCGGAAGCTGGAGAAAAGATGGCACCACGATCGAACACCAGACAGCCACGAGGCCCACAAAAGTGCCACCCGCAGACACCACCAACTCATCAGAACCGCCAAGAGGATCGCCTTCAAGGACCGGTTAGACAACAACGCACACAACACCAAAGAACTCTTCAGCATCGTGAAAGAACTCTCCAACCCCAGGTCCAACACCAACGACATCCCACCATCACAAGACCTGTGCGACTCCCTGGCCACTTTCTTCCATCGCAAGATCGCCGACATCCACGACCGCTTCAACTCCGACACCCCAACACCCACCACCGAACCGACCACGCCAGCGATCACCACCAACACACGCCGCCTGACCGCCTCGACTCACGTCCGCGACGAAGACACCATCAAAACCATGAACTCGATCCACTCCGGATCCCCATCCGACCCCTGCCCTCTCCACGTCTTCAACAAAGCCAGCACAACCATCGCACCCCACCTCCGAAAAACCATCAACTGCTCCTTCGAGACAGCAACCTTCTCGACAAGCTGGAAGCACGCCGAGATCTACGCCCTTCTAAAGAAACCCAAGGCAGACCCCAAGGACCTCAAGAACTTCCGGCCCATCTCCCTGCTCCTGTTCCCGGAAAAAGTGACAGACAAAATTGTCAACAAACAGCTGACCCGCTACCTCGAAGACAACAACGTCCTGGACCCATCCCAATCTGGATTCCGCAGCAACCACAGCACCGAGACCGCCCTCATCGCTGCCACTGACAACATCAGGATCCTGATGGACAAAGGAGAAACAGCCGCCCTCATCCTACTGGACCGATCAGCTGCCTTCGACACGGTCTGCCACCGCACCCTAGCAGCGCGCCTCCATGACGCCGGAATTCAAGAGAAGGCCCTGGCCTGGACCACATCCTTCCTCTCCGGCAGAACCCAGTGTGTCCGCCTCCCTCCATTCCGCTCAAGAACCACAGAGATCATCTGCGGCGTCCCACAGGGTGCTTCCCTCAGCCCGACGCTGTTCAATATCTACATGGCTCCACTAGCCCACGTCGCAAGATAACACAGCCTCAACATCCTCTCCTGCGCCGACGACACCCAGCTGATCATATCCCTCACCGAAGACCCCAACACCGCCAAAGCCGACCTCCACAGAGGAATGAAGGCCGTCGCCGACTGGAAGAAGGACAGCAGACTGAAGCTGAACTCAGACAAGACGGAAGTTCTCATCCTCGGACCCACCCCATCAGCCTGGGACGACTCCTGGTGGACCATATCGTTAGGCACACCCCCGGAACCCACCGACCACGCCCGCAACCTGGGGGCCATCCTCGACTCCTCCCTCTCCATGACGAAGCAAGTCAACGCTGTCTCCGCATCCTGCCTCTGCACCCTCCGATTGCTCAGCAGGATTTTCAAGTGGATCCCTCCCGACACAAGAAAAACAGTCACCCAGGCCCTCATCACCAACAGACTCTACTACGGAAACACCCTCTACTCTGGAACAACAGCCAAGCTCCGGAGATGACTACAACGAATCTAGAACGCCTCGGCACGACTGATTCTCGACGTCCCCCGACGCAGCCACATCGCACCCCACCTGAGAGGCCTGCACTGCCCCCCAGTCGACAAGAGGATCACCTTCAAACTCCTCGTCCACGCACACAAGGCGCTACACAACACTGGACCGACATACCTCAACAACCGACTCAGGTTCCACACCCCCACCCGCAACCTCCGCTCTGCCACCCTCGCCACAGTTCCTCGCATCCGGAAAACCACCGCGGGAGGCAGATCCTTCTCCTACCTCACCGCCAAGACCTGGAACAATCATCCTGCCAACCTACGACAGACCACCCAGAACCTGCTGGCCTACAGGAGACTTCTCAAGACCTGGCTCTTCGATCAGTAGCAGCGTCCCCTCCCCCCCCCCCGCAGCGCCTTGAGACCCTCACGGGTATGTAGCACGCTTTACAAATGCATTGATTGATTGAATGATTCCCATACCTGGTGTGTCTTGCAGTTTGGTGCTTACTTTCCCTCCATGTTAAAGAACAGTAGATTCTTCAGCACCCAGGCTAATGTGCTTCACAGCTAAATACATATAAGGTACCAAAGGCGAGACCGATTGCATTGCAAATGCTTGTTCTTTACTGGCATTACTGAACCTGTGACAACAAAAACCTTTATTGAACAGAAACCCTAATCTATCTTCTTAGTGTGTGACTACAGAGCCCACCCTCTTCCCAAGATCTTATGGAGGTTTGAAATTTAATTAAGTAGTGTAGGTCTTCATACTTATTCGCCTTGCATGCAATTCTTTTCACACCTCACAATGAACTGTGTGTGGCATGTGTTTTCACCTGATGAGTCTCTCTCGAGTGTGTTTACAATAATGAGGGATGGAGTGAAGGGAGGTCAATAATGTGCACTTATAATTATGAAATATATTACACGATAATGTGGAAAATGATAAAATGAGTCCTTTTTCTTTCTCTCCTTTGCAGACAAACATAGGGAAAATTCCCATTTATGGTTTGTACATACATGCAGGTTTCTAAAGTGTGAAAAAATTGCACCACTATACAGCATTTTAGTTTGGTTAGTTAGCATTGTGAATAAGGGATTGTAAAAAAATAGAGTTCCCAAAGAAAGCCCAATGACCCAATGGCGCAATGAGTAGGATTGGAACATGTCGATCAATGGCATTTCGGTCATATTATACCGTGGTAATGCCACCTTTTAAACCTGTTTTTAATCTTGTCAAAGGTACTCATAATAAAGAGTAGATTAGAGCAACCACCAAGTAATTTTAACTATAGATCCTTTTAGATTAAGTGTTCCGCTTACAAACTGCGTTGAGCCCACTGATTCACATTAGGTGTAGTGGGTGAGGATCTGATGATGAAGCATGTCACGGGTGATATCTGTGGGTGAGGATCCTTAAAAATTAGCTTAAGGATTCCTAGGGCCTCTCATACAACCACCCGTCAGGTAAAATGTAATGTTGATTGCTCCTCTGCATTCCCACTTCTGCCAGTGAGAAATATCCCAAAAAGAAATGTGGCTTGCAAATTTTTGTGAATTCGCACAAACTCGCAAGTTGCTGTTAACCTTTTCTTCAGGGCATCCTGGCACACGAACACCCACTCCCCCGCACCTCTGTGTAGATTTTCTCACATTAAAAATTAAACCAGATTTGTTTTAATTTGCGTTTGGCTGAGTTCAATGCAAGTATAAATTCATGTTTCGCGAGTTCCAAACATTTTACCTTTTAAATCAAGCCATTTGTTAACTAACATTTAATGTAGGTGTGCAAATGTCTTTGAGAATCAGGTCCCATTTAATCATGTACTCCCATTCACTCAGCAATTAATTTTGTTTGGCATTTGTGCAGATTATGTTTGTTAACCTTTACAATGCGGTGGATGACCAGTGGGTCGTCCAGGGCATTATAAAAGAAAATGCTTTTTGTGCTTGGTCCAGCAGCATTTTCTTTTTCAAAAGGAAAGTCTGGACATGAGGGAAAAAGCTTCCCTCGCATCTCAAGTTTTTTTATTGTTTGGTATAGCGCACAGTGCAATGATGTCCCACCAAACTAAGAGAAAGGAGACCGTGCCCACGGTCTGCCTTACTTTTTGACTGGTGCTGGTGGACTTAACGCTGCCCTCCAATACCGATCTATGCAGGAGAAGCAGCTCTGGAAAGGGGATAAGGTCTCTTTTCCAGCGCTTTATCTCCCTAGTGGTTCCTTGCGTTTGCGACAAAGCAGCTGTCTCCCACCACCCCAGGGTACAGGGGATATTTGACACCAGTCTGCCCCCCATGCTGCTCAAAGCCCACTAAACACCACCGTAAAAAGTCCAAAACAAAAAGGGGTTGGGTGGCCCAGCCAGGCAGCGGGTGGTGCCCCCTGCCTGAAAGGGCACAACAGTATGACTACCACCTGTCTCCGGGGTGGATTAGGGAGTTACCCAGAAACCCCTCCAGACACCATGGAAAAAATGGTTACCAAAAAGGTGTGGGTCGGCCCAACCGGCATCTAGTCATGCTCCCACCCCTAGACGAGCCCAGCTGTCTTTCTTTCCTCTCTATTGGAGAGTGGGAAATTACTGCAAGGAGGGGGCTAGTGGGAGAGAAAGCCTACTAAATACTAGTGAAACATCGGTTAAAAAACAAAGGTGGTGGGAGCAGCTTGCCCAGGTATCTGGAAATGCCCCTGCCTCAAAATCGGCCAAACAGTCTTTCTGCCCCCTGGGGAGTCATTCCACAATCTGCTCCCGGACGGTCAGGGAAGGGAGTGCAACAGGGATTTTTTTTTTTTTTTAAATGAAGGGGTGGGTGGGGGCACAGCTCACCCAGGCATTGGACCATGCTCACACCCCAGATTGGGCCCTACAGTGTTTATCCCCATCAGCTTCCCCAGGGTGATAGTGGTGGTGGTGGTGGGGGGGGTCCCCTAGACACCTGGGGCAATACAATTTAGATTGTGCTTAGCCCCCCCACCGCTAAAGCCCTAACAGTCTTTCTGCCTCCCTGGGGCTAAAGCATCCCCATGGTAAATAAGAAATATAGATTTGGACGTAGTTGTTACATATGGGCCAGCAGAAAGGGGGTAAACTCGAATTTCTTCTCACTTGCCCTTGTGAATGGCTTCACCATTCAGGCTCTAGGTGTCCTGGCAACCAGGCAATCCTACCAACCCTGGGCATTTCTGAAACCAAGAGACCCAGACGAATCCAGAGTACTGTGGCTTGCATGTATCCAGCTATCTTACCTGTAGACTCAGTTTGGCTAAAATGTCCTAATTTTTCCACATTTCTCTGAGAGAAAGTTCTTGAATTTCTAGGGATCCACAAAATTCCTAATACTCTGTGTTCCCACACTTCACCTGATAAACATTTTGCCTAATTTCCAGAAATGTATTGCTGTCCAGGTTCACCAGTGGGTTTCATATCGGTTTCCACCACAAACTGCAAGTGTGTTAAACCACAAAAAATAGGAAAAATTGGACTACCAGTTAGGAAAAATGCAATGAGTGTGCAATGCGGCAAATAAAAAATGTATTTCTTTTCCACTTAATGTTCCTGAAAGCTGGGAAGATGGTGATCTTAGCACTACAAAACATTCGTTGATGTTTTTAGGGGAAAAAACATATGCTTTGTTCCAAATCACTTTTTCCCCTAAAAAATAATTTTGTAAAAAATACTTTATTTTGGCTGTTTTTTCAGTTTCCTCATGGGGTATCGTCAAACCCTGGGTATCTTTAGAATCCCTGAAACGTGGAGGGAAAAAAAGAAGCAGACTTAGTCTGGTCAGGGGCGGCTCCTCCGCTAAGGCAGAGGAGTGTCACCCCACTGCTCTTTGGGAAGGCAAATAAAATAATAATAATGTAGTTATTATCATTTTATTTTTTGCTGGTTCAGGGCTGGGTTAGGGTCGGGCGGAGCTGGGTTTGAAGTACAGGGGTAGGAGTGGTTTGCACACCAAGTGCACATGACTGCTTGGCTGGCCGTCTTGGCATTACACAGCCTGGTGGGGAACATGCCCAGTCCACCAGTCCCCATCTGAACACCGATCCACGGTGCTCAGACCAATCGCTCTGCATTGCAATTGGCTTAGGGGTGACAATCACAAAGCTGCATTGCAGCATTGTGATTTGGTATTGGGAGCCTGGGTGCTTCCTGGTTTCCGGTACTGGCGGAGAAGCGGAGGAGAGACGCGGCCGGTGGAGGAGGTAAGTTTTTATATTAGTTTTATTGTGTCCACCTCACCCCCTGCCCCTCCACCCTCATTCCTTGCCAGCCACTACTGGGTCTGGGCACTTTTTGGGAGGGAGAATGGGAGGGAAGGCATTAAGGTTTAAGCGCAAAGTGCCCCAGGCATAAAAAAAAGAAAAAAGGGTTCAGCAATAGGGCAGAAAATCCTCAGCAGCTAATTAGTTGATAAGCTGTTTATGGTCATGCAAATACTGTATGGTTTGCATTTATACATCAACTACATATTTTCAGACGCTGTAGATCAGAAACCACGTAATTTTCCTATGGGAAGAATTTTCCTGTACAGGAAATAAAACTCGGTTGAGGCGAATGTCATCACTAGAGACTCAGTATTATTTTTTAGAACTACGTTGTGGTGTCATATTTGGGATGAAATGGCTTATATATTTGTTGTTGTTCCGTGGAGCTTGTGTGCCCAGTGGTACTGGGTGGTTTTAAGTCAATAGGAAGATTACTCGATTACTGCACATTAATGTGTACATTAAACACCTGCCATACCTCCGCATACAGTGCAAGTCATCAGTGCTGTAATACTTTGTTTGACCGAATACGATTTTAGTTTCAGGTGTAGGGCCATGGTACTTTTGGCCTTAAAGTATTTTTAGCTTTAGGAAAAACAAAAATATATATTTATTTTATTGATTCAACTACCATTGAAATTTGATTTAGGTAAGATGAATTTGGGATGCATTACGTTTAAACCACTAAGATTGTTTTTTAATTTGGCACACATTCACTCAAAATACCTTGTAAACCCTGTAAAAACCGTAGTGTTGATTTAACTTGTCATTTTTCGTAACAGTGAAATCTTAGGATTGTGTACCTTGCCCAGTTAAATGAGCTTAAAACTATGTCTATAAAGCTGCTTGTAGAAAATGAATCTTATTGTTTGTGAGGACATATTATCAGATGTTATTTTTCAAGATTGTTAGGTCAGAGCCCTCATGCACACTAAGAATGCAGAAAAGCATTAAAGAGCCAGTTGGAGGAAACTACAGCAAGACAAGCAGATTTGCTTTTAAAAATCTGTAAGAGAAGTCTTGCCTATTGAGGATTTGGGAAGGAGGTGCAGCAAGAGGTGGTGCATGTATTTTGAGGAGGAGTAAGATCAGAAGGTATTCAAGTGAACTAGGCATGTCCAAGTTTCCATAGCCAAATAAAGATAAGGGACAGGTAGCGGATGGCTAGTAGACCGTTACTGCACCAGTGAAGAGGGGTCATTGCTGACACTGTTTATTATTGGAATGGGAAATTCAAAGATTTAACTTCAAACCCAGTTTAAGCCATTTTTAAATTAAGACTCCAGGGGCTGTATTATGGATAGGGTGCACTTTCCCTGTTTGCACCACAGCACACCTTAAAACAGGTGCGCCGGGCGTAAGACAGGGAAAGTGCACCCATTTACATTGAATGAGCTGCCCCCCAGGGCAGCTGCAAACTTGTGCTGCCCTGATGGCAGTGCATTCAAGTGAAAAATTGAGTGGATTTGAAGCAGCTGCTCTGTGTTTCACTGTGCAGGCGGCAACCAATTTGCACTTTTAAGAGGTATTAGAGCTCCCCTTGCAGGAGGGTGCAAGTGAGTGACTGCACCCACCTGCAAGGGGATGTCTGGGGATCCATAGGACCCCCCGAGGGCTGCTATCAGGGGGCGCACTGACAGTGCGCCACTGTCAGTGCACTTCCCTACAGCTTCTTTGCCTCTGCGTCCGCATCTATAATACGGTGGGCGCTGAGGCAAAGGGATTCCCTCATTTTCATGGGGCCACACCCCCATGCATATGAGGAAATGCACTCTGGTGATAGTGCTGCTGTTGTATGTGCTCCGGGGGTATCTGCATTGCAGAAAGGGCAGCACTAGCGTCTGCTGCCCTTTTTGTAATACAAAAGTGGCCTGGGGCGTGCCAAAACATTTGCCACCCCTCCAGCCACACTAAGAAACCTTTGTGAATGGGCATTAGCTGGCACAGTGCTGAGTTTCAAAGGCCATTCTTATTGCTTACCTTGCCTAAAAAGGACTGCGGTCTATGTCTGATCTTGGTCCTCGGGGAATTGAATTTCTTCCTCAGAAATGAAAAGTTCAAGATGCGTACTTCCATATCCACATCCTACAGTCACATCAGACGTAGTTGCACATTGTAGTGAGTTCTGCACACCACCAGTTTTCTATGCTCCCATTTGGTTTGACATTGGTGCCTGAGGTCTTCACTATGGTGATGGCAGTGGTAGTGGCCCACCTCAGTCGTCCAGGTATGGGAATACTGGGATTCCCAATCTTCTGACTGATCAGAGCTGAGTGGCTAAAGGTAGTCACTCATCATCTGCAGTCAACAGTCTGGTTTCTTTTTGACCTGTGATTTTCAATCAACAAGTCCCACTCACCTGAGGCCTTTCCAAAAAATCCAATACATTACGCGTCAGTACTGGACACCACTCTTCCCCCTTTCCTTACTTTGCCTCGAAGGATTACTGACATATAAAAAATGGTCCTGTCCTTTCAACATGTGACCGAGTTCCAATCCTGAGATTCCTGGGTTCCTTCATTCTAGTCATGAACACATGTTGGCTCTTAAGGGCCCTGCAGTAGTGCCTCTGCAGGCAGTTGCTACAGTATGGGGGAATCTGTTGGACTCCATCTGGCGCTGCGGTGGAATGATTTGTTGTGGAATGGTGTGTTGGAGGAACAAGGCTAGCCTTTCATTCCTCCCCCAACGTGATTATGGTAGTGACTGATGCCCACACCTTATGGTGGGGGTGCCCACTTTGATGTCTCGAGATCAGAGGGGCACATATCAGCCTGTTGGAACTGCAAGCGATTTAGCGGGCACTCAAGGCCTTCCTTCTCTCCATCCAAGTTTGATCTGTCCAGAACTTGGTGGACAATACAATAGTGATGTGGTATGTGAACAGACAAGGAGGTAGAGTCTTGCATCCTTTGCTTGAAGCTTTGAAACTGTGGTCTTGGGCACACCCCTATGAAATGTGGCTCACCGCCAGTCACCTATTGGGGTCTTTGAATGTCAGAGCCAACAGCCTTAGAATGCATTATCTTTCCAGTCACGAGGGGCATCTCCTGTCTCAGGTTGTCCAGTACATTTTCGACCGCTACGGCACTCTTCAGGTGGACTTGTTGGCTTCCTGGGAAAATGCTCAATGCCAGCGGTTCTGTGAGCTCCTGTATCCATTGAAGGGAGCCTTGGGTGCGAGTTTCAGTTGAAGTATTAATTTCGGCTGCATTACGTGCCTCACCCACACACCACCCACTCGGCTTGGGTTCTGAGAAAGATTTGCCAATACTGGACTCAAGTCATTCCCATTGCCCTGGATTGTCCAAGAAAGGGGTTGTATGTAGGATCACAAAGGAGCGGTTGCATAGGTTGGTTTCTAGACGGGCAGTCAACTGCTACTTGGGCCGCACCAAGGACACCCGACTGGATGACCAGCTCTTTGTTGGGAACTGTGGGGCCAAGAAAGGCAAAGCGGTGCAAGATGGATCATTCATTGCATTAAAACCTACTACTCCTTGATTAAGAAGGAACCTCCAGAAGGTATTCTGGCCCATTCCACCAGGGCGTAAGCATTCTGTTCTTGGAACAGGACTATCAATTGCGGACCTTTGCAAAAACGCTATGTTGCCATTTCTCTGCACACCTTCACCAAGCATTTCTGTCTGGATTCTGAGATGCATAGACCGTCAGTTTGCCTGATCCATCTTGTATGATTTCCTGGTATAATCCTCGATCAACCCTCCTCCTAGTTGGGTTATGGCTCTGGAAACTATTCTACAGATGAGAAATCTGCAGTTAGAAGTATCCATGAAAAGAATAAATTACTGCGGTCACAATCTTTCTGGTGGATCTTCTATCTAGTTGTGGGTTTCTCACCGACCGGCCCTCCTCCCCGTTTGATGAATAGTTATAGGGAAAGGTTAATAAGATTGTCTCTGTCTCTGTCTCTGTCTGTCTGCCTGTCTGTCTGCCTGTCTGTCTGTCTCCCTGTCTCCTGCTGGCGGTCGCCAGTAGGTAGTTATAGTTGGGACCTAATTTCCATAGAAAGAGCGTTTTTTTGTTTTGGCAATAAATTTGGCGTCGTTTGACGAATCCTCATTAAATTTTGAAAACTAATACAATGCTCTCCCCAGCTGCTATTTTGAAAATTTCATGGTGATCCATCAAGAGGGGGCTGAGAAAGGGGAGGGGGGGGGGTGGAGGGGGGGGGTCCCAAAACGCCCGCTCCCCCCATGTTAATTCCTATAGAGATTTTAGACAGAACTACAGACCTAACCACTGAACAGAATTACACCACATTTGGCAGACACGTAGCTGTTCCAAAAAGTGACCTATTTGTGAATCAGTAGTTGGGGAAATATTATGGGAAATCCAAATTTGTATATAAAGGGGTGCGGATCCTCTAAGGATCTTACAGTCCCCATGCTGAAATGTGATTGGCTGGCAACACTTCAACCAGGAAGTGTTGGCACCCATCTTGGGACTCAGCTGCAGCCGAGACCCACCAAAAAAAGTAAAACAAAAAAAATAGAGAAGGGCGGTGGTCTACAGGGACACCGCAGAGCAAAAAAAAAAAAAAACAATTTGTTTATTCCATTTTCGTCCGGAGACGTGCTAGATCTGCAGCTCCTGCCGAATGGAAAAAAAAGCCCACCCTCTGGCATGAGCAATTATATAAGGGAAGGGGGTCAACGGGGCCCCCGTCCTAGGGTGTATGAAATACCCCAGGGACTTTCAAAGAGCTCCGGCTTGCAGAAAGTGGAGTTTTCATCTGTTTTCCTGCACACAAATGTGTGCAGGGCAACAGATGAAAACATTGCGCCTGCAAGCACTGAACTGCTATTTCAGGCAGCTCCCTGCTTCCGGAGCAAGCAAGGAGTTAGCTGTTCATCGATCCTGCCAGCAGTCACCAGCCACAGGTTACTGAGCAACCTGGGCCTTAACTTCTTGTTCAACACGAACATCAGTGAAGATATCTGAGAACATACACAGCTCCGTTTTTATCTGTAATTAAGTTATGATTTGTCATTTAATGCATTTGGCAGGAAATTGTCTGGATAGTTGTTTATTAATTTATTGATGTGTATACATATATGCGCACTACTGTCCTTCATCACAATCCCTCCCATGCACTTACCACCTCACTTTTCTGTGCTGGATCCTTTTTGCCCGAAAAATACCCACTGATTAATTGTATTCTAATGTATATAAACTGGTTAACTTCAATGCCGTGATGAAATAAAATCACACTCATTTGGCTGTTCGATTGTATTGTGGTGCTTGACTTTGTCAGATACAACGGATTAACTCTTGCACACATCTATCTTAAATTGCTTTCCACTGGGACATTACCTTGTTTTACCATTATCTACCCAGGCCCTGTGGCTTTTCGGGTTGCTCCATTGTTACTTAACTTTGGAGCAATGCCGGCTTCCGCAGGAGTCGGGAGCCGGCTTGGACCCCAGGGACCTTTAGGCTCCCCGCAGTCCCTTAGCACACTGGGTGCCCTGTGGGGCACCCTTGTGACATGGCTGGGCCACGGGGCATGGGGTCCTCACTGTTGATGAGTGAGGGGGTGCATGAGTGGCTGTATGAGTGAGTGATTGGTTGTGTGAGTACCGGTATGGGTATGTGAGGGGTTGTGTGGCAGTGAGAGTGGGCGTATGAGAGGTTCTATGGAGGTGTGAGTGGATGTCTGAGTGGTTCTGTGGTTGATATCATCAGTGATGTAATATGTAAGGTCATAACCAGTGCATTGCAGGGGAGTAAGTTCTAGTCAGCTCGGGTAACTAAGTGCTGAATTTTTATGGTTTTGGAAGAGTAAAATCTGGGTCTAACTATAAAGTCCCTGTAACCTTTGGTTTTCTTCCAGTGAATTTTTAAGGTAATTCTATTTCCTAATTATAACGTTATATATATGTGTATATGTATGTTACACCAGGATTGGTGTTATATGGTTCAGGTACATAGAGTATCCACCAGAAAGATCGTTACCACAGGTAATTGATTCTTTCATATAGACTGCAGGAGGTCAGTGGGATTGATACGTCTCATTATATGGGGTTGGTTTCGCCCCTTGCACCTTCAACGGAGGAGAGAACTTCCTTTGCAGCAGTCATTGGATATGTAGCTTAGATGCTGGACCTACAACTGCCTTCTGTTGAAGTAAAGGCAAATCGCCTCACTGAGGTTTGACTGAAGCCCTCTTAACCTTGGTTCTGGATTACTGAGATCAGTTCTGGCCTGTTTGCCGTATGCATCTTGCTTGTGCACTGCGCCAGGTGGTGTATGTGGGCTGCAGTTGGATCTGAAGTCTCAGTGGTCCTAGACCCACGGAAACCTGTTCAATGTCATTCAGGTTTCAGAGGAGATTGCACAGTATCTGCAGTGATGTCTGCTCAACCGCAACCTGACAAGTAGCAGACCCCTCTCCGTTCCTCAACCAGAGTTTATGGTATTGCCATATGTGTCCCTACTGGACTGACAATGTCATCTGGGACAGGTGGAGACCAAAAGACTCCAGAAGAAAGCCAACTTTACTTAAATCTGTTGGAGCTGTGGGCCACTGCCTGGAGTATGTATGTATGTATGTGTGTTCTTATATAGCGCTCGACTTACCCTTGGGCATCTCAGCGCTTGCATTGGGAACCCGTCCTGGCTTTTTCCCTGTGAGATAACCCGTACTGGGCATCCCCAACGTGAAAGCCAGGCATCCCGCCGCGGGGGGGGGGGGGGCGTAGTGGAGATTAAGCAAGCTATTGCCCAGAGTTGCAGAGTGTGAACCCATGATTCGAATAGGCACCGAAGTGAGAATTATCGAGTCCGTGAACACTTGGGCTCAGACCCTGCCACGTCGGGAATTGAACCCTGGTCCCGGGTCTGACCTCTGCTTCAGGGTATGCCTTCTCTAACCAGTGAGCCACACTTCTTAGAGGCCTTCCTGCAGTCCATGAAGTCCTGGCGCAGGTTCTCACGAACAACACCACCGCCATGTGCTACTGCAGTAAACCGGGTGAAGTGGAGGCCTGGGTCCTATTCCAAGGGATTCTGTGCCGCTGGATCGTCAGGACATCTCCATGATCATGAACCACCTGGTGGAATATATATATAAATGCCAGGGTGGGGTTGCAGAGCTGGCCACGCCTAGCAGATCATGAATAGCAGGTGCATCCCAAGGTGGTCCAGGGCATGTTTCAGCAAAGGGGAAGGCTCTGGCTGTATCTTTTTGCCCCCTCGAATGTGCAGTATCTGATGGGGACATCTAGCCGCAGATTCCTTACCTTAGAATTTTCCATGCGTTATGCTGGATCCGGAAGACTTTTGCTTCGAGCAATACCCTTGTGTGTCTTTAAGTGGATTCGGTCAGCTCCACGTGATGTGGTCTGCGCCAGAAGTGATGTCCGCTTGCCATATATAGGCGCCACCTCAGTGTTCTGACGTCTGTTATTTTCTTCCCGTGCCAGCTAGCGCAGATCCGTGAAGAGTCCTACCCTCTGTCACTTTTTGACACGCTTTTTAGATCTTGCCTAGCGTTGCAGCGCAAGCGCTGCTCGCTCTGCGAGACCTCTTGTAATCGAGGAGATTTTGGAAGTGGAGTGGAAGCTCCTCCCATCCTTTCCATTGGCCGGCGTCATCCTTTATAGTAAAGGCTTTTTGGTGACCGCCCTGTCTCCTTTAGGCCCCGCCCATCCAGACTCGAGTGTGTACTGGCGCCGTTGGACTGTCTCCTTTAATTACTGGATAAGCACTTTTTGTTTCTCCTTCCCTCTGTCTCTCTCCCCAAGCAGATGGAGATCTGCAGAGACACAGCTACTTGCGCCGCCTTTATGCACTACAGACTTCTAATTACTTTCAACATGCTGCACTTACTTAAAGCAGATTTTTAATCCCAATCCGACCGTGTCCATGCCCCTTTTACTCTCGCTCTCTCCTACCCCTCTTTGTCTCTTCTGCCCCCCCCCCCCCCTCTCCTCCCCAGACTCCCCCTGGCTCCGGTCCCAGCGCTGACAGGAAAATGAAACTGAAAGAGAAGGCACGTCTCTCCTCCCTCCCCAGCTCTGCCCGCCTTGGGTTTTCCCTTCAGCCATCAAACGCTGCCAAGCCCAGGAGGCAGGAGCTGGTGAGCAGCGAGGCGCTGTACATACCCCAGGGCAGGAGCTGGTGAGCAGTGAGGGGCGCTCTGCCCCAATTATTGTGCCCCCACTGTGGTCACCTCTGCCCCCACTCGTCTCTGCCCATCCTGTGCTCCGATAGTGCTTCCGTCCTGTATACCCACAGTTTTCTGTCCTTTGTGCTCTCCCTCTCCACCCACGTTCACTTCTACCTCTTACTTTTCTGTGCTCTCTGCCCTATTCTGACTTCTGACAGAACTCTCGTGCTCTCTGCCCTGTCCTGACTTCTGACAGAACTCTCGTGCTCTCTGCCCTATCCTGACTTCTTGCAGTACTCTTGTGCTCTCTGCCCTATCCTGACTTCTTGCAGTACTCTTGTGCTCTCTACCCTATCCTGACTTCTTGCAGTACTCTTGTGCTCTCTGCCCTATCCTGACTTCTTGCAGTACTCTTGTGCTCTCTACCCTATCCTGAATTCTTGCAGTACTCTCGTCCTCTCTGCCCTATCCTGACTTCTTGCAGTACTCTTGTGCTCTCTACCCTATCCTGACTTCTTGCAGTACTCTTGTGCTCTCTACCCTATCCTGACTTCTTGCAGTACTCTTGTGCTCTCTGCCACCTGCCCTTTATCCTCTCTCGTGTTCTCTGCTCTATCCTGACTTCTGACTGCACTCTTGTGCTCTCTGCCACCTGCCCTTTCCTTTGTGCGCCCTCTGCTCCTTGCCTACTGTCACATTCACCCTCACGCCATCTGTCTCCTTCGATCTCTGCTGCCCCTTCTCTCTGCCCTCTGCTCACTGCCCACTCCTCCCTGTTCTCCTTGTTTATTCTGCCCTCTGACTCTCGCATCTTCTCTCTCTACTCACTGTCCCTGTCCTGTCTGCCCTCCCTCTCTCTTCCATGCCTATTCTACCCTTGGGGTCTCTTCCACCTCTCCTCTCTGCCCGGCGGCTCTCTGCCTCTACCCTTTATACCCTTGGGGTTCATTGTGCACGGTCCCTTCACGTGCTCTCTGCTCACTGTCCCTGTCTGCCCTCCCCTTGCCCTCCGTGCCTGTTCTACCCTTGGGGTCTCTTCCACCTCTCCTCTCTGCCCCGCGGCTCTCTGCCTCTACCCTGTATACACTCTGAATTCATTGTGCACTGTCCCTCAAGTGCTCTCTGCCTCTGCTCACTGTCCCTGTCCCGTCTGTCCTCCCCCTGTATCCGTGCGTGTTCTACCCTTTGGGTCTCTTCCACCTCTCGTCTCTGCCCCACGGCTATCTGTCTCTACCCTTTATAGCCTCGGGGTTCACTGTGCACTGTCCCTTCATGTGCTCTCTGCCTCCTGCACTACCTGTCACATTCACCTTCACGCTGCCCTAGGTTTCTGTTTCCTTTCCTCCCTGCTCTCTGCCCTGACCCCTCTCTGGCACCAGTGGCACTTTGGGGCCCTGGCGCATATTTTTCTCATCCTCCGAGTCTAACCCTCAGCAAGAGAGAACAAGCATTTGCAATGCAATAGATCTCACATTTATGCAAGTTTGAGCTATTGACATTGCAAATGACTGCCTTTTATTTATGTTTTGAAAACAAAAATAAAAGGCATTCTCATTTGCAATGTCAATAACTCAAACTCGCGTAAATGCGAAGGCCTATTGCATTGCAAATGCTTGTTTTTAATGTTTTGTGGACTATTTTTGGTTTGTAGGTTTTCCCACAATTTTGAAGACGACTTCTGGATTCAAACCATGCGGCACCTGCCATCGCTACATCAGTGATGAATCCACACTTAGTTTGTCTCTGGTTCCTGGAGCGCGATTCATTCGTGCTCCGACTGCCAGGCCATGGCGCCGAAGGCTTTGAGGGAGCAGTCCCTAAAGCTGCTAGCGGCCCCGCATTCAGCTCCACGCCTTTCTCTCCGGTCGAGAGGAAGGTCTGGGCACCGCTCCGGGAGTCCTAACTCCTCGTCCTCCCACTCAGTCGTAGGGTCGATCTGGTAAGAGACGTAAGAAGTCAAAGCGTGCTTCAACTTCTCAACGCCTGTCGGCCGACATGCCGTAGGAGTCTTGACACTCTAGACCTCCTCTTGCGTCTGGGTCAGCTCTGCACTTCCCTCACTTTTCAGGTGCTGGAGTGCCCCGCGCCCAGAATAAAGAATTCTATGATACCATGTGCCTCATGTTTGGGTGGCGTCACCCTCCCGGTGCAACTTCATGCCTAGGAGGCTCCGAGCGGGGCTCCATTGTGTTGCGCGCTGACAGATTTGTCCCTGATGCCCTCCTCAATGGATCTGGTGGTGGATCCGGACCGGCGCCTGTCATGCCACTGTGACCTTCCACGGTGCCGGCCCTCGCGCAGTCTGCCAACGCTGCCAGCGCTCCGGCAGCACAAGCCCCATTCTTATCAATGACGACCCGGAGCCTAATCGGCGCCTACCGACACAGATTTGGAGGGCTTGCTGGACCCTTTACAAGACCAGCCTGAGCATGAAATGGACTTGTATGAGGAACTGGGTGAGGGTAAGTGAACGAAATACCGATTCTGCCCTGCCTTCTCCCCCCTATCATGGCTACGGAGGAGGCAGCTTCATATGCTATGGTGGTGAGAAGGGTAGCTGCGGTGGAAGTCAAGACTAAAATCTTGACAGAGGTCCTGCAGCTGGGTGTCTCCTCCGGAACCCCACCTGCCTTTTAGAAAGACCTTGACTAATGTCATTCTGGGAACCTGGTCTTATTCCAGCACAAGGGCTCCTGTAGATAGGACAATCATCCGCCGCCATCACCCTGCACCGGGTGACCCAAAATTCCTAAAAATATTCCCTAACCCTGAGAGCTTGGTGGTGCAAGCCTCTACCTCAGAAGGTGCGTTCCCTTCCACTCCCATGGACAGGGAATCCAAGAGGTTGAATAGTTGGGACAAAACTTTTTACTTCTGCCAGCATTGCATTGGTGTCAGTAAACACTGCATGCCTATTGGGCTGTTATGCCCACTACTGGTGGGAAATGATTGCTGCATCACTTTGGGACCTGTGGTGCACTTGCACAAAGTTCACCATTCATTGTGGGCTTGACACCACTGACTCGCTGGGCAGAGCGATGTCAGACGGTGGCTGTTAGACAACACACCTGGCTGAGAACTTCTGGCTTTTCTCTGGGATGTCTAGGCTTCCCTTATGGACATGCCTTTTGATTGCACCCGTCAGACCTGGCCCTGGAGCGCTTTAAGGACTCGTGATCTATGGCCAAGTCCTTGAGCCTCTCAGTGGCCACCTGGCCACCTGCCCCCCTCTGCTTTTCGCCCCAGAATGGGCTTTCAGCTTCGCCAACCATATCCCAGCCACAAGACCGAGCAAGTTTTGCAACTGCTGCGCTACCCTGGGCATGGCCTGGGCGTGGCTTCTTTCGACCACGTGAATAAGGCGGCCAGAGGTAGTGAGTCCACTCCTCTCTCTGCAGCCTCTAAACCTTCCTAGTCCGGCCTTCAAGATCATGGGCGGCTGGTTGGTAGCAGGACCAGCCATCACGCCACCACTGGCAAACATCACAGACAGGGGGGTTCTTCAGATAGGGCTACTCTCTTCCCTCAAAAACTACCCCTACCTTCATGCCTCCGTCTTACCACTGGCTGACGGATGACCACCTGAACTTGCTTCAGGAGGAGGTCAGGACTCTCTTGGCCAAGGGAGCCGTAGATAAGATTTCTGCGCCGGAAGTCAGCTGTGGTAGATATTTCCGGTACTTTCCGGTCCAGTAAAAAGGATAAATGCCTCAAAAAGAAACATTTCAAAATGCTCACTCTAGCTCAGGTCTGGTCTGCCCTGTACCTAGGAGACTGGATGGTAGCATTGGACTTGCAGGACGCCTATTTTCACAATACTGCCTGCCTGCCCATTGGTGCTGCCTGCCACGAGCACTTTCAGTTTACAGTGCTCCCCTTTTGGCCTTACCGGCGCCCCTCTGGTGTTCACGAAGGTGATGGCGGTGGTCGCAGCTAATCTGCGCAGATCAGAGGTGCCAGTCTTCTATCTCGACGGCCGGCTGTTGAAGGCAAGCTCCCCCCCAGACTGTCCTTTCCCACCTCTAGACTACAGTGAATCGCATGCTTTCGCTGGGGTTCACTATCGACTTGCCAACATCATTCCTGACTCCCTCTCAGACACTCCATTTCATCAGAGCTGGTCTGGACACAGTGAAGTTTTGGGCTTATCCTCCCGAGCGGCGAGTCCAGGATAGTCAGGCTATGAAACCAATGTTTTAGCCTTTATTCTGGATTTCGGTGAGACTGACTTGAAGACTGCTGGGCCTCATGGTCTCCTGCATCCTGCTTTTGACACATTCTAGATGGCATATGCGGGCTCTGCAGTGGGGCCTGAAGTTCCAGTGAGCGCAGCATAAGGGAAATCTCTGACATGGTCCAAATCTCGGCAGGAACTGCACAGGATCTGCAGTGGTAGCTGACCCACCACGATTGGGTCAGAGGCAGACTGGTCTCCCTTCCCCAACCAGATCGCACATTAATGACTGATGTATCACTCCTGGGATGGGCGGCCATCTGGGAGAGGTGGAGATAAGAGTACTCTGGTCTCCGGCAGAATCCGAACTCTATCTCAACTAGCTGGAGTGATTCGCTTGATATTGAAAGCTTTTCTTCCTTCCATCAAGGGAAGCTGGTTCAGGTGTTCTCAGACAACATCACCAGTCAGGCGTCACTCTACTAAGACCATGTGCACCTGCTGGTGGCATAAATGTATGAAATATTGTAGAGAACAGTCTATTGATCCTCTTTCTGCTTCCCTCTCTCAAGTCCTTCTCTTTATTCTGACCCTTACTCAGCAGGGCTCTGCTCTGGCCACTCTTAAAGGGTACTTTTCAGCCTTGTCTGCTTTCTCGAGGCTGCCAGTCCAACCCTCTTTATTTAAATCTCCTATTGTAAACAGATTTCTTAAGAGGCTATGTTCCTACTTGCCCCATTCATCATGCCTTAGTGGGACCTTAATTTGGTTCTCACTTTCCTGATTTACGCTCTGTTCAAATCTCTGCACAACTGCCCCCTCTGGCTGCTTTCCATCAAAACAACCTTTTTAGTGGTAATAACTTCTGCCATTAGAGTGAGCGAATTGCAGGCTCTGTCACTCAAGCCCCCTTACCTGACCATCTTCCCTGATATGTTGGTGCTTCACACTAGGGCCTCTTTCTTACCGAAAGTGGTTACACCATTTCACGTTGGGCAATCAGTTACCTTGCCCACTTTCTGTGCTTCTCCGCACCCCTCTAAAGAGGAGGAGCAACTCCACCGCCTGGACCCAAAAAGAGCATTGTCGTTCTACCTTGACCGCACTAAAGCATTCCAGGTGGATGACCAACTCTGCGTGGGGTATGTTGGATCAAAGAAGAGTTTTGCGGTGCAGAAGAGGGCAATGTCGCAGTGGGTAGTCTTCGGCTTTAAAAGTTGCTACTTTCTGGACAAGAAAGAGCCTCCTGAACGCTTAAGAGCTCATTCCACCAGAGCTAAGGCTGCGATCACAGTGTTGCATTGTGGTGTTCCTGTCCTTGACATTTGCAGGCAGCAATGTGGGAATCACTGCACATGTTCACTAAGCACTACTGCCTAGACGGTCAAGTCTGCAGGGACTGCCTTTTTGGTCACTCTGTCCTGCAGGACTACCTGATCTAAACTTGTCTGCAGTACATCCTCCGGGGATGCTATTGCTTGGGTATCTATTCTAGCTGAGGAATATGTGGCTTGATGTCTCTATTGGTTGGACAAGTTACTTTGGTAATGTCTTATCTGGTAGAGCCAAAATCTAGCCGCAGATTCCTTACCAACACATCCATCCTCACCTCCCTTCTGACAGTTTTTTTTAGGCTCATGGTTGATCCCTTGCAGGGCCCTAGTTGTTGTAAACATACCACTGTTAGTGCACTTCATGGCTCCGTGCTTTTGGCGTGGAAAGTCGTGAAAAGCAACTGACGTCAGCACGCCTAGGCGGGCCTATATAGGTGACGCGGACGTCCCTTCCGGCACGCAAGGGTATTGCTTGAGCAAAAGTCTTCCGGATCCAGCCTGATGCTTGGGAAATTCCAAGGTCAGGAATCTGCGGCTAGATTATGTCTCTACCAGATGAGGCGTTACCAAAGGTAAGTAACTTATACGTCCATAACATATGTTTTTTTGAGTTCCCAAGAAGGCTCTCTAGAAGACCCATTCAAACTAGAACGGATCACAGGACTCCTCTTTGCATTTGTGCCACTGCCTCACGTGCCCTAGTTCTAAGGAAGATCTGGAACGACCGGGTCCAAGTCATCCTTGTGACTCCAGATTAGGCCAGGAGAGTGTGGTACCCAGAATTTCTGTGCATAACATTCTGTCTTCCAATTAGGCTACTGCTTCGGGATGATCTTAGTTGCAGAAGCAGGACAGGGTTCTGCACCTGAACCTGCGCAATCTACACCTCAATGCTTGGAAAGTAAGTATGGTGTGGAGTCTGCAACACAGACCTGATTAAAGCTATATTGTTTGTTGTTTTTTTTTGTTTGGTCTGTCTTTGGCCCTGAAATATTAAAGCTTATTTGTTGACCCTTTCAGCCGTTTTGCATTTGCCGTCAAGCGTTCTTGATTAAATCACCTGTTGTGATGCAGAGTATTAAAGGTTTCACACACGTTACCCCCCAACAAACAGTTTGTGGGGCCATAGTGGGATCCTAGTTTGGTAGCGATGTTCCTCATGTGTTGTGTTGTGTGTATTTGTAAAGCACATAACACTCAAGGATGCCCTAAGCATGTGTGTGTATAACCCTGCCTAGAGTAGGTTGGTTAATTGAAAAGCCAGGCTTTCAGCTGCTTGTGGAATTCATGGAGAGCAGAAGATTCTGATGTGGATTGGGAGGTCATTCCCTGCTTTAAGAGAAATATAAGAACGCCCACCGTTCTGATCTGGTTCTGTGTATGCATTGGATGTGTGTGCGAGTGGGAGTCCTGTGGAGCAGATGTGTCTGGGTGGTTGGTGGAAGAAAATGAGACTTTTAAAGTAGGTGGGGTCGGAGTTGTGTAATGCCTTCTGTGTGTGTGTGTGTGTGTGTGTGTGTGTGTGTGTTTGTTTTTGAAATGGGCACATTTGTGTATCTGGAGCCTGTTGAGCTCCATGTGGTGTGGTGTGATGTTAGTACTTTGTGGGAGGTTGAGGATGAGTCTGGCTGCAGAGTTCTGGATAGTTGTAATCTTCTAGTAAGTTGCTTGGTTAGCCTCGCATAGAGAGTGTTTCCAAGTCCATCTTGCTGGTGACAGGCGTGAATGACTGTTTTTGTGATGTTTCTTGAGAGCCGTTTGAAGATCTTCTTCAGCATCTTTATGGTGTTGAAATCAGGATGCAGTGACTACGTTGTCCAGTGTGGGCGTATCCAGTTTGTTGTTGATGAGGCTGAGGTTCCTGGCATGAGTGCTGAGTGGGTTCAGGTTCATATGCACCCCCTTCAAACCAATGCACAGCTGCTCATTGCATTTTCTGACTCCCAAAACTGACTTCCACACTGCAGTAACTCGAAACATAAGCTCCAGGCTCTCTGTGCAGCAGCCATACACCACTTTTTTTTCTCAGACACATTGGTGTTGAGCACCATGTCCGCCTTTTTTACCATAATTATTGACTTATTTTCTCTTTGGGCAGTCCCTCACACTCCCAACATCCTTTGCTCTGCCTCACCCCTCGAGAAGGAGGAGAAACTCCATTGACTGGACCCCAAAAGAGCCATAAGCTTTTACATCAATCGCAGCAAAGATCGGGTGGATGATTTTGTGGGGTTCACAGGCAAAGAACGGAAGGGTCGTAAAGAAGGGTTTGTTTAAATGATTAGTCCTCTTTATTAAGATCTGCTAAGATCTGGCCAAGAAGAATCTTCCAGAAGGACTGAGGGTTCATTCCACCAGGTAAAAGGCTGTTACCACTGCGTTGGCACACAGAGTGCCTGTTCTGAACTTCCGTCAGGCTGCGACATGGGCATCAGTACACACATTTTCAAAGCAATAGTACCTTGACAGCCAGGTCCGACCAGGAGGCAATTTCACCTGTTTGGTCTTAAAGGTCTTTTTGGTCTGAGCTTACTGCAAAGACGCTCCACATTGGGAGGTACTGCTTTTGTATCTATTCTGAAGGTAAGGATCAGTGGTTAGAAATATCCATCAGAGGATCAAGTCACATACCTTCAGTAACGCTCTTTCTGGTGAATACTCTATCTACCTACCGGTTCTTCATTGCCCTCCAACCTCCCCATCCCTTTTAGCATCTAAAAAGGTCCCAAATTGGAGATATGCTTACTGGTGCCTCCAATTTTTCTTTCTTTGCGACTGAGGGTGCGGAATGCTCAAGAAAGAAACTGACATCCAGTAGGAGTGGTGCTTATATGTGGCTCTGCTCCATCACTTTCTGGGCGGATTTATGCCAATGGAGAGTTGCATGGCGCCATCTAGCGGCAATTGGAAGTACTGCTGAGAACTTCCGGAACCTGTCCAGTATCTGGGGAATATTCTAAAGGTGAGATATCTGCAGTTAAGAATATCCACCAGAAAGGGCATTAACAAAGGTAACCTACATGTCCATATAGTGTAATTCAGACTCTCTGGCACACCTTCAATTCCTGCAGAGCCGTAAGGGCCTCCAGTTCGATTACTGCCAGCGGGACCTCCTCTGACGTCATGTGTATCAGGCCTTTTCTCCCTTTTGCTTCTGCTTAACTCCTCTGTCCTTACGTCTTCTCTGGGTAAGTGCAATGTAATCTTGTATGACAAAAACAAAGACTGTGGAAATAATTTGTCTCCATGGGCTTTAGAAGTGGTTTATGCATCTGTCTGAAGGGAAGAGGTGTTGCGTCGCTGCCAGGGCGACTGACGCCGGAATCTGGGGATCATGGTTCGATCCCCGGTGCCGGCGGCAGGTTAGCCCAGCACCATGTGACTCTGGGCAATAGCTTGCTTAATCTTCCCGACGGCCCCCAGCGCCTAGAGACCCTTACGGGTGAGTGTTCGCGCTTTACAAATGTTGATATTATTATTATTATTATTATTATTAAAATAATACGAAATCTAACCTCTATAACAAATACATTTTTAGGTCTCGCCCAACACGTCTCATGTACTGTCTCCTGCGAGACGTATTGTTTTCCAACAGTGAAGTTAGAGCTGCCCATTACTTGGTTTTTATTTGCGTGCTTCTCATCAGTTTAAAAAAGCTTTCTATCTCTCCATGTGTTTGCTATTCTCCTGGAGAATTAACGCATTTCTTGTGGTGTTCCACTGTTCATTTTTTAAGGTGCTACTTCTTTCTTCGTTTAAACATTCTACAAGAAGGTGTTTGCTTCATGTAGTTCTCCCCCCTCCATGCTACTCCCGCCCTCCCTCCTGCTATTGTTTACCCCCTCTCACTCACCCTCCTTCCGTTGTCTGGGTTTTGTGGTTGCCTCATCAACTCTTGTCCATGTTGCTTGCTCCAGTTGGCAAAACAAAAAAAAGTGCATCGATCTGGGCACCATTGGCTGGGTAATAGCGCTTTTTCCCCACACCCTCCATTTTCCATGTTGACCCCACCCATCATCTGTTTTTCCTCCAAACCCACAGTTACAAAAAAAAGCTCTAACGCAGCCAGTGCTGGCCATGTCATAGCGTTTTTTTTCCTCTTATCCTCCGTTGTCCATGTTACTCCCAGCCCCTCTCTCTCGCCAGCATTTAAAAAAAAAAAAAGCTCTGACCTGGCCAAAGCTGGTCATGTCATAGCACTTTTTCTTTTTTTTTTTTTAACTTTAAGCCATCCTACACCGTAGCTGCGCTGCTGTATAACATGGCTAAAAAACACATTGACCAAGCCAATAAATCGCGTAGGTGAGATGTATTGGTTTGCCAGTGCTTGTTTTTTACGGATAGGGATTTGTAGTGCTTGTGGATCCCCTCATGTACGCTCCTGACTTCAATCAGGATTTCCAGCATGCAATACTAGGATTAGAAGTAAGTCGCTTTCTCTTTGTCACTGTTGGCTGCAAGCTGTCTAACAGTCTGACGGATCTTAAGACTGTCTTGGAAATTGACAGTTCTTCTGTGCATCATTTTATATCAAATGTCTCGGATGTATTCACAATTGGGTTTATGTATAGATATTTTGGATATATCTTTCGGATAGATCTTTTACTCAACAGAATCTTTATATGATCTTCACCAGTTGTATCAAAATACTTTGTTACTGTTTTTTTGGTTTGTTTTTGTTTTTAAGCTACCTGTGTGCATTGTCTAATGCCTTTAGATTTATAAGCTGATGGTAATGCTTTCCTCGGATTGTGATCTCTTTCTAAAACCTAACTTCTGACAAGCATGGTAATTACCTCTAACTACAGAATGTGCACAATCCTTTAGTTAATTTGTGTGTAATTGAGTAAGCTTGGTGCACACACTCTCAGTGCCATGGAGTTTAAAGATGTCCTCCGACGTGACGCTTTACGGGATCCTCTTAGAGCGACAAGTTAGTTCCATGGTTCCACTTTCAGAACATTCTATGTTGGACCTGTTGTCGCTAGGCTCTGAGCTTGCAGAATATTAACCTCCATGCCGTGATTTAAAATGTAGACTTCCTCAATGTTGGGTAGGAAATGATAATTAGTCTGTGTAGTGACAGCAGTTTCAGTAGGGACCTTCTCAGTCTTTTGTTCAAGTGTCTACACAGTCCAGTTCATCAACCGAATCCACCTGGGTGGCATTTTTATGTTGTATGTATTCGCTATGATCATACTAGTTTGATGCCATGAAATGCCTCATAAAGATGGAATATGAACAGTGACTAGCTTTCATAGATGAATGCGTAACTATTGCAGAATTTAGAACATGGCCTATTGTGCAGCCTTTTACATGTTGAATGTTACACAGAATGCTGTTAAGCCAGTCTGCAAAAGATTCATAACGGGCTTGCAGTGTTTTTCATTTTTTTTTTTTTTTTTTTTTGTGATTTGTCATTTATAATTGTTGAAAATAATACTTTTTATGGATGTCAATTCCATTGAATGAAACTATTAAAACTGTAAAACAATAAATGTGCATTCATTTCGAGTAATGCTAGAATGGTGTTTAAGTTTTCATCTAAAATGTTTACCCCAAGGTTTCGAATAGTGTTGTTTTTTTAAAATTTTGTATCGTAATGAAGGTGATGCGTACACAATATCGCCCAGAAGCTTCAGTGTAAATTACCATTTCTCACATTTAATGTACCTGAAAGTCTTGCTTCTGTCAGTTATATTCTTTATGAATGGGTCGCAAAACTTCGTAAAGTTATTTAAACCAATCGTGCACTTTACCATATTATCTCGTACTGAAAGTCTCATTTGGGTGTAGTTTCATGAAAACTCGTGGCTTGTTTCTAAGGAGCCTTTCTCGGTTCTGAGCATTGTTCATCACCAGAGCAATGATTCATTCAATTGTGAGCGTTTCCGCCTTTCCGCCTGACCTTTGTTATTGTTATTTCTCCTCTTTCTGCTCACTGGCTTCATGGTCTACAAATATTTACTTTGAAAAGTATGATTAACAGATTTTGAAGGCAACCCAGGGGGTTCTGGTGTATTGTTGGCTGAAAGACTTTAATGTCCTGGAACCATAAAATGTGTTTATCATTTTTATTCATACATTGCCTTTTTATTTTATGACGGTCTGTGTAAACGCTGTGGACAATGAGTACAGGATTTTAGACAGTTTTACTGAATTTTTCAGGTACGTGGTTGTAAAATGTTAGTGACCCTACAACCGTGAAATTAATTTTTACTATTGTCATTCATACTTAGCCCATCTATTTTATTTTTGCTTCACTGCATTTATTTGTACTGTTACCATGTCTTGTTCAGAATGGGCTTTCCCGAAAGCAGTTTTGACATGTTTAACCTATGGTATCAGTCTTGTATTATCAACATTTTACCTTTGTTAACGTCTGCTCACGTCACATGAGTAAGAAAACCTTTTGTGAAAAATATTTTTCGTAACTTTTAACCATTTATCTTACAAACGTAATCGAAGCTGAGTCAAGTAGCTTTTCCAGCTTTTGTGACACATTTTGGACAGAGTTAGTTCCCATTACTATTTAATATAATAATTGTACCAAGATTGAATAAAAATCTAGAAAGTGGTACATGTTCAAAGGGTTTTCTCAGTTGTTGCGGGGCATAGTTCATCTATACATTCAATAATTCATGGCATCGTATGTCTAAGAAAATACCAAGCACAAGAGAGAAATGTGATGAGTGTAGATCGGTAATTTGTAGCTAATAAACGTTTGCATGTGTGCTTGTCCCTTGTTCGTGTCTAGCTCCTTTTGTGTTCAATGGTAAAAAGAATGGATCGTCATTTGTATGAGTTCTCTTGAATGACATGTTTCGGGTTTCTTTGGGTGACTTGTTTGAATACATTCGTATGTCGCACTATGTTAAATTGAAAAGCATATTGCAGCACCGGTATTCCATAGCCTTTATCTTTTCCACACTGATGGCTATAAAACACTGGAAAAATAATCAAATTTGTTATTTCCTCTCTGGCAATTGGAGCTCGCTTTGTTCAGCACATGCTAAACATATGAGCTCCCAGTCTCAATTCTTCATTCAGAACTGGCCATGTTATCTCTTGGCTGATCCAGTAATTCGAATTTGGCATTAAAATGACAATCTATTAGTCAGACTGCTTAAACCATCTAGTTTGTTGGTGATTGTGTGGCTGCCTCTGCTGGCCCATCTCTCTGCCCTCCTTTATTGTGCTCTTATTTAAACTTAATCCTTGGTTCCCGTCCATCCCAACCAACTTTAAATTCCAATAAATCTTAGTCTAGTATTTCTGTAAAGCTCACTTTTTTATGAATTCGTATATTGCATTTTTTCCAGCAACTTTCATACACACAAGCATAATTTGAGAATGAACAGTACATCCACAGTAGGTCAAATCAAGTAGTCCATTACTTAAAGACAGCAGCAGTCCCATCAAATCTGCTTTCTTCCTCGCATGCCTCCCCAGCGGTAGCTGTTGTAAACTGCTCCGTTCCCAATTTCCCCTACTAAGTGCCTTCTTATGCCATTTTAATGTACTATTACGGTTCGGTTTTCCAAGTATTTTACCAAAGCTTTAAGCAGCCTATATTTGGTCTTCTATTTTCATATCATCGAAGGGGTACTGGTAGGAGACTGCGTTCTCTCCTCATCTATATCTCAGGCCATATGGACATGTCCTCCATTAGTCTGCCGAAATGTTTGTATGGTGTATCGAGTCTTTTTATGACTGGATTGCTCAGTAAAAACACTATTTTTGCATCTGCTGATTTTTAGGTTACACTGGATACTAAAATGATGACCTTTTGCTGACTTAAGCTAATGGTATTTTTTTTAGTAAATTTTACATGTAGTTTGTTTTTAACTGAGACCCCAAATGTAGAGAGATTTGATGTTATACCGGCAAGATACTGTATGAGTGTCTGGGGCAAATGGTTGGGTGTCATGTCTAATTTGAAGCCATTTTGGATGTTCTATATCAAAGTGATAATTATTGTCCCTAATTATGGTCTGCTGACTGTTTTGTTACTGTATATGTTGAGAAAAACAATCAAATTTGATTATAAAAAAAGTCATACTACCTATAATAAAGTAAATAGATCTATTTTCTTTGAGTCAGGAGTTTTCTCTATGGAGTTCCTACGGGAAAAAGAATTGCATGAAAACAATTCGGGTGGCCACTTTCTTCCATAAAAATGTCATTTCTTCATTCAGAAAAGCTCAACTCAGTCGAAGGTGCAATAGTCTTTTACTGGTAGCTGGTCAGAAGATTGATTGATTGATTGGTATTGCTTCAAGAATTCAATTGCCCCAAAGCCAATCCATTTCTCAAATGATAATTCAGATTTTTTATGTCCTGTAGATGCTATGCTGTTTGCTTAAAAAGTATTTTCTTGAGCCATGGCAACACAGTGGGATAGGGATTTAACTAAAAAAAAGATGAGATCCAGGAAGAGGTACTGAGAAAGAAGCGTTGTGAATATAATGAGCTGTCATGAAACATGCATACCCCGCTGTCTGGTTGAGCGGTAGTCCATATGGATAGCCAATCTTGGGTGTTTGGTTAGTCGGACAGGGCGTAGGAGCAAGAGAAACAAAAAAGTGGACAGAGTGCAATGAAGTAGGGAGCGGGAGAAGCTAGACAATAGAAAAGAGCAAAGTGCTGTGAAAAGAATCAAGGCATGGTAAAGAGTAAAAAGTCTGGGGAGCCTAGTGGTGGATGATGGAGAGAGGAAGGTGGAAAGTGGAGGGCCAAAACATTCTTGCTAGCTGGATATATTTAATGCATAATCTTCTAAGAGTTGTTACTGAATTCCATTAAAGCTGCAGGTGCTGTGTGGAGAATCTGCAACTGTGGGCAAGACACATAACTAAAACCTGCACGGTTTACCTAAATGCATGTTTGCTAGCTTACGCAGCATAGAGCACGGGCACTGTCTGACTCACTGGACTTTACTTTTACTGCCCATGATAATGTGGAGCAGTCCAACTAAGTGAACCAATAATACAGGTGCATTACATTACAGTGTTAATGGTACGAACAGGAGCCGCAGTCTAGTGTTCCATGTGTCACGGTAAGACAGCGTGCTTATTTACTAGGTGAAGAGAACCCGATTTCACTAGCTCTATTAGTACGAAGTGGTAATGCCACAAAACAATAGTTCCAATGGAAATCCAGTAATTGATACAATGTGTAAATGCACAGAGGATATTTTGCCGGTAAGTGCAACAGATAGCTGAGTGATTAACAAAAAAAGAAAAGCCATATTCAGTAATTCAAATATGTTTTGTAATTTTACCCACAGAATAGCTCACTGAATGCAGTGACTTCAAAATGAGAAAGCGTATTTGACAATGAACACCAAATATAGACTAATTGCACAGAATTCAACCAACCAGCCAGGACAAAGAAATCTAATTACAGCGATATTCTTTCACTATTACGTAAGGAAAATTGAATACAAGTTTGGATTATAATAAATGCCTATGAGGTCTTATTTTCAGCTAAGTCCTACTGACAGCCATCAACACATTCTTTACGCTATCGGTCAAAGGAATCCCAAATTAAATGTTTTCCTGTTAATTTATTTGACAGAACTGCATTTGTGTAGACCAGATTAAATTGCAATCTTGAGCAAATCTATTTGCAGGAAAATCCAAGGAAGTGAAAGGACTTAAAAATAATTACACAAATGTTTTCTTTAGCATTGTTTTGAAGAGTACCCACTAACGCGAAGCTGCCACTGCTGGGCATCGCGTAACCTTTTCTTTACTATTTTTATACCTTTCTGTGAGAATTGGCCCACTGGATGATTTCTCATGCTTTCTGGGTACTGGGAACGTAGGAAACCCTTCTGAGCGCACACCCTTGGCCGGCTTAGGACGAAAAATAGAAAGCTAAGAATCACAGGAAGAAAGAGAAAGTAATAAACAAAGAAAATACGGTGGACAGCTGCCATGAGAAATAAAACACTACTGTGAAGATTACAGTTCCCATAACAGCTAGTTAAAATGCTTTAAAGAAGAAAAATGAAGGTGTATATATGTTGACGACAAAAACAAAACTTTTGTTGCAATATTCACTGTTAGAACGCACAGTGCCAGTTTGGAATTGGAGTGAAAGGCCAGTTTGCGCTCAACATCGTACAGTGCGCTGAGCCCAGAAAATAAGCATGAAAATCATTTCAACAAGAATTGGCAAAGCCAATAGGTCTCCTCTTTTAGACCCATTAGCTTTTCCAATGTTTGTAGCCGATGCATTAGCAAAACGTAACGCAAAATGCATTTTCTAAACACCAGATTTTACAAGTGTTCATTTTAGATATCACCTCCTTACACTTAGTATAACTGTGAAACACCGTAGACACTAAGTTGTAATGAAAACATTGAGAAAACAGGACCAAGATATTTAATTTTGAAATTGTGTGACTACACATTTACTGTGCTCTGAAGTTCCGATAGCGCTGCCCTCTTGAACCCCTATGCTATCTGTGTGTTGATTATTCAAATGAGAAAAAAAGCTGCTGCAAGTGTTACCATGTTGGTTGTGAAGGATGTGGCCTACTTTGACAATTAACAAAATGCCTGGTCTGAGAGTTGAATAATAAAAATTAGAAGTACACTGGCACATATCAAAATACATTTACCTGCAAGTGACAAGCAAATCAATAGACTGCACAATATAAAGGGATATTTGGTCTATTAAAGGGTAAAGACACATACTTATTTCAGAAAATCAAAGCTTATTGATTTATATACTGTGTAGTAAAAAATACAATATCCTGGCAATTCCTTTTAGGAGGCCACCAATATCGGTATTGCAGGAAACAGTGGTCCCTGAAACCAAACGATAGAGCAAAAAATGAATATAGTCAAAATTGGAACTATATTATAGCCAATGTCCGGCCGGGCATGGCAACTTTAATAAGTAGAAATTCTTGACAGTAAACAAGGAAATGTAAGTAGAAATTCGGTGGGACACAAGCCTGTATCCTCTGACTTACATACCAAGTAGACAGAAAATGACAAAACACAATCAGGCAATTACAGTGATGTTTCTTTGAGAAATAATGAATAGCGAAACATCTGATATTCAGATTGCCACCTTCACACTATATTACATACAGCAATATTTAAGGTGTAGGGTGGGCAACAGAGTCGACGGCGTTTCGATCCTTATGAGAAAGATACAGGATCATCATCAGGACTAATTTAGTTAAATTGCCCTTATTTTGAATGCCTCATGTTGCCATGGAGGCAACGGAAAAGATGCCGATTCACGAAAAGGTAACGTTGAGTTAAGGTTTACGGTAGGACAATGCCTACGCACAATTCTTCCGGGAGGAAGGACACGGATAGGTCTCAATCAACTTGCAGAAATGGGTTCCGTGGCCATGCAGTGTGTACGGACGATGCCGGATCAACCAATATCGGTGCCATACCTTGAGGTTTAACTGGTTGAATTATCTAACGTAGATGTAAGATGAGGCCAGTTTGGCCATAGCATAGTTGCTGTATTCCATTAGAAAAGTTGGTGTCTTCTTCATGGCAAAAATACACAAAGCTTGGGTCCAAATAATGATTGTTAATGTCTTGGTAGCAGTATGAGAATTGGAAGTGTACTCCTAATACTGTTGAATCTGATAGACTTCCAGTCTCCAGTTCCTTACCGTAGAATTATCCCCAGGCATCAGACCGAGTCCGGAAAGTTTTCGTGAGCAGTACCAATGCGCACCGGTAGGTGGCATTGTTCTGCTTTGCGTGGCATCGTTAATGCCAGACGTGACATGGGTGGTGCATATATAGGCACCCTCCCTGCAAGCAGTCGGCTGTTCTTTTCTTTGTGTCAGTCGGCGCAGATCTGAAGAAGAGCTACTCAGTCACTTTTTGTCCAACCATTTTTTAACCCTCTTGTCGAAGATTTTTGTGACGTTGTCTCCTGGTGTAGCAGGGATGTCCATGAGGAAGACTGGTTTCAAGCTGGGTCCACACCCTGTCTGCCTTTGAAGCCTCGAGCTCCACAATGAATCCAAGACCTGCGTGCAGCAGTACTTCTCGCAAAAAAGTTCTGTATCCAGTCTGATGCCTAGGGTTAATTCTAAGGTAAGGAATCTGCGGCTAGAGTCTCTACTAGATAAGGCATTACCGAAGGTAAGTAACTTGTTCTTCTGGAACAAACTGTTGGGAATCGTGACTTCAGTTATCGCTTCTTTGATGCTAATATTGTATGAAATAAACTCTACAGTCTAAACTTGTGGATAACCACCTTACAAAAAGCAGTTCTGTTCAAACTAACACTCCCCTTCTGTGCAAAATGGCTAGTTGTTCTCCACAGAATGCTTCATCCTTCAGACATAAGCAGGGCTGAGAAAAAAGGGCGGTCTCAAAACACAGAATCCCCATACGTTTTCCATAGACGACTTTGAGAAGCGCTACTGCAAAAACTGCTGAACTAAATTACACCAAATTTGTCAGCACGCTAGATCTTGGTCTTCAGATTGTGTTTTTTTTATGTGGTCTGAATCAGTTCAGTAGAGTCGGAGAAATTAAGGTTAAAAAAATATTTGTATATCTGGATGGTTGGGTTTGAGGTACTCTAACGGGAGTCCCTCAAACCCAATTTAAAAAAAAATTAGAGCGTTCTGATTTAGCCCTGGAAGTGTTTTTTCATGTGGTTCTACTCACTCCGGCGGGAGTCAAACTCCTGCTGGCGCAAGCGCTCTGAGTGGCAGCCAGCAGCATATGAAAAATGTTGCTGCCAGACATTACCGGACTCGAGGCTTAGTTCCCTGTCCTGAAGTTATAAAAAAAAAAACATAATATAGACGGGCAGGCTAGGGATATCATGCCTCGCAAAACTCCACTAGGAAACCAGATGGACCGCCCCAGGTCCAAAATTGAAGAGGGGGAATAAAAAAAATACCACAATTTTTGCTGCAATCCTGTGAGAATCCCCTGGGATCAGGGGGAAACAAAAGGCAGCCCGGGGCCGCATGATTTAATTAAGGGGAGAGGGTGGGCGCATTGCCCCACTTCCTAGGCCATTTTCTGCCCCAGGGATCCCATCCTGCTGCGCCTAATTTATTTAATAAGCGAAGGGCCCAAATCACCAAGCCACATTCGATCCTCCTCCCAAGCTACATTTCAGCACCCCATCCCCTGTGCCCAATTTAAATATTGAGGGTAGTGGGGGCGCGTGGCCGGGGAAAGTTGTTTGATCCCGCCTGGTGGGAGAATAAAATTAAAAAAAAACTCACACTAATCCAGAGCAAACACAGTCTGCTCTCAGCGGGTGGAAACTTAGAAAATGCTCCTGCAGGAAGCAGACTTGAGATCTGTTTCCCTGCTCTCACTGATGCGAGCATGAAACAAAACAGATTGCTCCCGCCCTGAGAGAGCAGCATAAATAGCTGCTCCCTGTGGGTGCGAGCAATGCTGGCTCCTGCAACATGTGGGGTGCCGGCTGGTTCTTTGTGTGCCTGGGGGCTCCCTCCGTGGCCCCAACGTTGTGCATGGTGGGAGTCCTGGGTGGGCACCAAGGCATCTACCTTAAAATAATGCAGTCCTCAATAGGCACGGGAAAGGCGGGCAACACACACCCCGCTCCCCTTATTTATTTTTATTTTTGTAAATGTCCAAGGTTCTCCCTTTTAATGTCCTCTCAGGTTGTGGCCGGCCAATCACAGTATCGCGTTTGGTATGTAGATTTGTGAATCCAAGAAGGATCCGAGGAGGATCCACTGAGAATCTGAGTCCCTATACATACAAATTTGGATTTCAGTTACTATCTGAATCTACTGAACAGATTTACACCAAACCACAAAGGTCACTTTCTTGACCAAGATCTACCTTTCTACCTAATTTGGTGTAATTCCGTTCAGCGGTTTGGGCTGTGGTTTGGTCTAAAATACCTATTGGAATTAACATAGGAGATGCACTTTTTTTTTCATCTCCTCCCTGCCCCCCTTTTCTTGGCCCCCGTTTAACAGTTCACTCCAAAACTTTCCATGCACAGCAAGAATCACAGGGTCGCTTTTTTGGGAAATATAGTAGATTCATCAAAAGGTGCCATGGATATAGCCAAGTAAAAAAAATCACTTACTATGGAAACTAGGAGTTTTATGTCTCCAGTTTACCGCTTGTCATATCATAGAGTTCAGTATCTCAATCTGAGAAATGCAAGCCACTCCAAGAGCAAATGCTTCAGTTCTCCTTTATTGGGCAGACTCGTTTCAATCCCACAAAGTCTTGTTCTCTCAATCTACATTTGCAAATGTGATCTATATATAAATAAACAAAATCAATAACAGACTCAACATCATGTCCATAAATTCTCCCAAATGTAGAATACGACAATGATTGATCCAAAATTTGACAGTGTCAAACAATATATGTGGCTCAATAAAATATACAAAATTAATACTAAAGTCTATTTTTGAAGTGAGTCAAGATAATTACCATCAAATTTATTTAAGTCATTCATTCGATCATAGGCAGAGATGAAACACTATGGGATCCTAAGTTTTTTATGTTGAATCTTTTCTGATACATTTCAATACAGAAATCCCAGCTGAAGTATCCTCCGGTTCAATTTGACCTGATAGGGAATATTTGTAGTTATCTTCCAAACTTCTCATATTTGCATATAACAATTCTTACATAAAATGTTAAGGTTAATATAATTATCCCATATAACTACATTTAAAGGAAATCAGTATTAGTGATTGTAATAGCGATCAGGTTATGCTTTAGTAATCAAAGTCCAATATTACATGCATCAATCTATAATGTAAATTCATGCGCAATTCCTGAGTTATGATCCGATATATTGTGCAAAACTGATCACTTCATGCTATAGTAGTCAGGACTAGATCTAGAACTATTTTAGCTCATCAGACATAGAAATACTGTATTAGTCAGGATTCAGTTTATCTAGTTGAACTCCACTCTTGGGGTCCACGGTCCCAGTTTTATGGTCAGCAAACTCGCATGGACTTGTATGTCCTAGTTTAACTTACCACAGAGTTTGCAGCCCTCAGCCAAAGGACCTAACAGTCTGTGGGTTCACAAGCCCAAATTTGGTTATTTGTAGACAAAACGCCAGCCCCCAAAGGCTAGGTCCTCTCTCCATTGACAGTGGTGGTTGGCAACAAGTGCTGGTTTGGGTGCAGGCTAACTCCTGTTGTGCTCAGCAGGAGTTGGCCGCCTACATCCAGCTCCCACTGCACATGGCCAAATACTGTGCATTGTGGGTGTAGTACTCCATCTGCAGATGGTTGGGTGCAGTGCTTATCCACAGGTGCAAGCCCCCCCCCCGCCAACACCCACTCTGCATTGCCTAATGTTGTGTGCAACAGGTGTTGTCAGACCATTGTGGGTTGGGTACAAGGCCTGCAATAGGCCAGCACTAAGCCAGCCAGAGCAGCGTCCGCACACATCCTGACCTCATCCTCTTGGCGAGTTAGACACCTGGATAAGGTGCTGTGGCCAATTGCTGCTGTGGTTGTCCACTGACACTTGGGCACAGCAGGTGTTTGGCACTTGGGGTGGGTTGAATACATAGCCTGGCCACAGGACCTATATGACCAGTCCCCACTGCACATGGCAGAAGGCTGTGAACAGTGGAGGTAGGGCATAGTTTAAACTGCATCTGATATACAATTTAAAAAAAAATCTGAGTTAATTACTGATCAACTTAGAAAGCCACAGTTAAAGAAAAGTTATGGTTACAAATTAAATCTGAAAATCCACTGAATGTTATGGTTGGCTCTGCAATCCATAGCTCACACAACAATCTTGCAAACCACAACTAGTACAGCGGATGCAGTGCTTATGACCTTGCACTAAGTGACACCAAAAAGCACAATATAATTAAATAACATACTTAAATCACTAAATAGTAGTACATTCATAGTCATTTTGTTCATAGTTTTAAGGGAAATGAGAAGTGTAACCTCATCTGTAAGATTATATCACTTTTGTAATTCTTCTTCTTATTATAAACATTTGTTATGTGCAACTGCCACCCCACGAGTATCCTGGCGCTGCAAAATATAAGCCCGATCATCTCGATGGGAGACTACTGCCTTTAGATTCACATTTTCAGGAGTCTCCTGAATGATCAATAATCCTGAGTCAGTCGAACGTGTGTTGGTATGCTATTCCACAGTTTGGGTCCTTGAACTGACTAGGCCCAGCCTCCAGCTCTTGCTTTCTTGTATCTCGGATTCTGGAGCTTAGGCACACAGGCTGAGCGGAGTAATCCTATCTGCCAGGATGCGATGTGCCTGCTGGTAGACCGTCTTGTGCATCAAGCATACTGCTTTAAAATAAATTATTTTTCACTAGCAACCAGTGCAAGGAATCAAAGGCTGTAGAGGTGGAGGAACTCCATTTCTGTCCAAGCGCCAGTTTGGCAGCTGCGACTTGGATTTGCAAGAGATACTTTATCGACATTTCAGGTGCGCCGTTGAAAAGGGCATTACAATAATCAATCCAGCTTATGATGGAACTATGGAAGCTGAGCAAGTGCCAGCTGGTTGGAAGAAGTGGGATGATTATATGTAAAATCCTCATATGAGCAAAGCAGGTATTGGATGTCTTATTTGCATGGCCTACTAATGAGAGGGTGGCTTCTAGTTGTACTTCCAAATCTCATGCTAAGTCTGCCAATACAGGAGTTGACCCATCTCCTGTCGGACAGAAATAATGAAGATGGTTGGAACCTCCTCTCCCCACCTGGCAGAGCATGATCCCTGCCTTGCTAGCATCAAACTGCAGCGAGTTGTTTCTAAACCAGTCGGCTATTCTCTTCATGCACTGGTAAAGAGAGGCAAAAGACCTCTCAGATCCTGGTTTGAACGAGACAGTCTGCTGCCTTTACTATTTTTAGCAGATCCTTTTAACCTCTTAATGCCAATTTCCAGTTTATCTCTGTATCTCGGTATACTTTATTCCATTTCCTTTCCGCCCTTTTACATGAAAGCTTATTTTGCCGTAGTTGGTTGTTGTACCAGGGTGGATGAAATTCTACTGCTGTTTCTTTTCTTTACCAGGAGCCTAATTTCAAGGGATTGTGTAATCCAACCATGATGGGCCTTTTCTACATTAGTTCCTACTAAAAAGTCCTCAGATGGAGGGGCAGGCCTTTATAAGCCCAGGTCCTAAGTCTAGCCCAACTTATGGCTCATACTGTTTCTATATTGTCGTGTGGAGTGTTAAAAAGAGTATTTAAGCAGAATGTCACCAAAAATGGCTGGTCTAGACTAATGTCGTTATTTCTGGTTTTGATACGATATTGGTATTATCAACCACCAAATACAAAGTATGTTCCAGCCCATGTGTTGGACACTGTATGTATTGATTAAGCCCTATTGCTTTCATAGGGGTAAGTAATTCAGTCACTTTTTTTGCCATCCCTGTTGTCTACTCTGTAACAAGTTTTCAAGCGTGATTAAATTAGAGTGTGTGATAAGTAGTGTCAGAGAAAGTTCACTAAGTTGTGATAAAAATTAGAAACAGGATCTGGGGGGCTGATAGCATAATGTCACTAGCATATTTTAATTAGACAGCTGAATATTAAGGGTCATTAATTCAGTTTGGCAGGGGAGCAACTGGGAGCTGCGTTGCTTTTATAGTATGCCTGAAGATCACTGCTATCCTGCGTCCCAACCTTTCTTTTCTGGGTACCTGTATGATTGCATATCCCCCAGGGCAGACCTCTCCAAATTCTGTATTTTGGATCCAATCATGCCCATGTTTCCTTAATGAATAGCATATCTATGTGTCCCTGTGTCTTCCTGTAAGAATCTAACTTATTTGGCTTGTTTAAGGAGGGGTCTGGTGTTCAGCCCAAAATAGAGGACTACCTTCCCTTTATTTATAAGACCTATCCCTGTTGTAGGTTATGGGGAGTTGACCCCATTGTCAGCTCGCCCATCTGGTTCGTTGCGTGGAAATGAGCAAAAGGGGGTCTCAAGGCAAGAAGTTCTTCCCTCGTGTAATTTCTCCAGTTTACCCGAGTGCTAAGGTCCTGGAGAGCTCCCGGATGAATGGGAGAACCGGCATAGTGGCGGGTGCTGTGCAGGCTTGCCTTTAGCTTGCTAGCGGCGTGCCCGCTTTGGGCATCCGTGGCCTGTCTCCCATTAAATAGGGCGGGACGCGCAGTGTGGAAAATAAACTAGAACTCCTACCACTATGGCGTGTAGTGGGAGTGCTTCTGGCAGAGGGTTAAAAAATGCCGCCCTGTTCTGATGCTCCGTCCATCACCACCCCCTTTTGTACCGCCCTTTCAGTGAAGCCTCTCTATAGCCAGAATGTGCAAAAGTGCGATTAAGCAACAGTCTAGAAACAGTGGGTTATTCCTATCAGCATTTGATGATTTTTAAATTAAAGTGGACTTTTTCTGGCTCGTAGTTTCACAGTGCAGATTTTTAGTGCAAAGTGCAAGATTTCCAGCTATTCACTTATCACTGATTTTTAAGGCAGAATCATTAACACAAGTACAAATAGCATACAACACAATCCGATAAAATGGTAAATGGCAACGTGACGTTGCTTACTTTCCACTGCACATCCCCGGCTAGTAATTGCATCTGGTGCATCAAGGATGAGGTCAAGAGCATTGTATTTGGTGCACAAGTAATGGCTGTATGGCCGGCTTGTAGGGCGAACAATAACTTGTAGTGTTTCTTAACCACAGTTATACTTAACTTTTTTTTTTTAATGATCTATCCCACCCTCAATGCACTGCTCATTAGCACATGACCTAAACAATGACTTCATCAGCGATGCAAGATACAGACGAATGCAGAGATTTTATGTACCACACGCCAATATGGGGGGGACATTTGTTAGATCAGTCAAGTTCCAGCTGGGCTAGGAGAATATCAGTATTGTTGCCTGTTTAGAAATTACCTTAGACTTTGGTTTTTACTAAGTGCTATTAATGACATCAGTCTGCCAGTAAGGCAGGCCCTAAGGAAGAAGAGCTAACTGGAGCATGGTAAGTAAGGCACTCATGATGTCCTGGATGATATTTCTGATGTCATTGTTCATACATTTGTGATGTTGTGAGTAGTACTTTGGGGGATGTCGTTTGCATATCTAGCCACTAATTATTGAAATTGTGTTTTTAATGCATTGCATTATAACCATTACATGTGTATATTTATGCCAGGACAAGACAATGAAAATAAATCTGGGTGAATAAAATATTTGGCTCAAGTGTACCGATAACACATACAATGACGTTATTAGTACAGAGCAATGTTCAAATTCCCAGTTATTACAATGGTGCAGCCTAACTTCACAAGTCACTACATACTGTTTCACAGAGTACTGAGATCATCAGTTCAGCAAATACTCACAAGGTCTGTTTAATGCAGTTTTATCTTGCTGCACGGACTTAATAGTTGGTGCGCTGGTCCTGGTTAATAGATTTGTTTATAACTTTGAACATGATAAACAGCAGATCCTAAATTATATACGCAGATCCACTGGGAGAAAACATGGTGTATATATTACCATTGTTGAGGGAGGACAGCGGCAACTTGACCTCTCCCAACACAACAATGGTGGTAATATGTTACATTTGGCATATCTAAATATCTACTATATATTTAATGCAAAGGTCTTTAAGGGGACGGTTGAGATTAGGATATAGAAAGTTACAGTTGGACCCAATTCAAATTCTGTAATTTCACACATATGGTTAAAACATCAAAAATCAGATATCTGAAAGGACAGACATGTTTTACAGATATAGTGTAGGTTGTGCGATGGCTTAGGGTAGCATTCGAAACGCACAAGCTGAGGAACTGAAAATTTTGGGAGAAGAGGAAGAGTCCAGCAGAAGAGAACATGAGAAAGGGGGTAAGCATAACTGCTGCATACAATTACAAGCCAGTAGAGGAAGGAAACTTAATGGAGAGTTGAAAGCCGAACATTTTTGGGAAGGGAAAGAGAACATTAAGAGGAGGGAGACTAACCTGTGCCTTTTGATGAGTCTCGCCTTTTCAGAGAGAAGGCAGACTCCGCTTAGGAACACTTTAAGGACAGCAGAGCTACATTGAATTCCTTTTGGCTATTGACCTCTGCCAAAAAATGTCAGCTTCCGCTCCTGAAATTTAGGAGTCATTCCAGAGGGCTGGCATATAGGCAGAGACAGCCTTCACAACCAGTGATAAAACGGATATTCTGATGTATACTTCTGCCTGTGGATTCCTCACCTTATGAATACCCCCTGCGCCAGCATTCCGCGGAAATTCTTTCCTAGCTCTCCCACGTCGACGAGGATGTCACAATAGCCAGACTGCGCTCGCGACACCGTATGACGTCATCGGAGCCATAAGAGGACCTCGTCGGCGTCCTGACGTCCGTTCCCTTTTTTCCGCGCTTAACGGTTTTTCTAGGGACTCTCCATTTGCTTCAAAGAAAACTTTGTATCACTTGTTGGTTTCCGATGGCTACTTCCAGGAAGACCAGGTTTAAACCCTGCAGAGAGTGTGGCGGGCATATGTCGATCACGGACCCGCATGAAGATTGCCTCTGGTGTTTATCTTCGGATCATGACGTTGAGGAATGTCGAAGCTGCAGGAAAATGAATCCCAAGGCTATAAAGGAGCGTGAAGCTAAGCTGTTTATGGCCAAAGCCAAAAAGGAGAAGAGGGGTCAGAAGAGGGCGAAGTCTTCGTCTTCCCATACATCAAGGCGAAGAAACATAAGAAGTATAAGAGGAGACATGGCTCTCGGCACCATTGTTCGAAGGCCGGGCCTCGAGGTCGCAGACTCCGGCTGAGTGGCCTCAAAGAAAGGACTTCGTTTCTTCATCTCCTGGGTGATGCCGGTTCCATCTCCGGATCTGGTATCGCCGGCTTCGAAAGGCACTTCGCTGCATGAAGACGCTCCAGCGATGTCTCCGGTGCCTAGGGAGTCGTCTCCAGGCCGGGTGGCTTCACCTTTGTGGGTGCCGTCCCCGGCTCCGCAGCCTCCGGTTCGACCTCAGGAAGGTACGGATCCTTATCCTGCTTTTCTTGCTCCTAGGTCAGATTCTTCGCATTTCCTTAATGCGATGTTTGGCATGTTTGCCAGGGCCTCTGCTCCATCGCTGCGCCTTCGGGCCCCGTGGGTCCTTTGGCCTTTAACGTGTGTGTTCCTCAATTTTATCCTCAAGCACCCTTTATACCTTTCTTGCCGTCGACTCCGGCTTGGCATTTCTCGGAGCCGAGGTCCTCCACTCCGATCCTCGGACTACTTCGGCTGTTGACACTGCTCCGCCTCGAGTCCGGTCGATGTGCGAAGCTGAGCTCCCTGTCGACGTCGTTGATGCCTTCACCGGCGTCCCATGTGGCGCCGAAGCCGATTCCTAAATAACGCTCTCAGAGAGCGGCGCAGAGGCTCCTTGAAGAGGAGGAATATGCACAGAATCAGGAGGAGGGAGAGATTGTTGATTCTATGGATGAGTTTGAGGGCCTTCTTGAGGCTAGTGTCTTGGTTACTCTCCCATCTGCGAATGCTGGTGTTGTGCAAGACATTGCTCCTTATCATGTGGTCATAAGGAAGGTGGCTGATTTTGCTTGGTCTACAGCTTTCCTCCGCTGTGGTGAAATCTAATATTCTTACAGAGGTTCTTAATACATCTTCTTCAACATCTGAACCGTTGCTTCCCTTTGCGAATGCTTTGACGGATGTTTTGACGGAACCAATAATGGAGGTGTGGCAGAAGCCTTTATCTGCTCCTGCCGTTTCTCGTTCCATCTCTAGAAGGTACATGCCCGCTCCTGGGGATCCGGCTTGATCTTCACATCCTACGCCGGAAAGTTTGGTTGTCCAGGCTTCTTGTTCGAAGCAGTCTTCTGGTTCTTTCCCTACCATTCTTGGCAATAGGGATTCTAAAAAAAATGGAGCAGGTGGCAAAGAAGGTGTTCTCTTCTGCAAGTATGGCTCTTAAATCCACTAATGCAACCTGTCTTCTTGGAAGGTATAGCCATGCTTTGATGGACTCAGTCATGCAGCTAGCTCCAAAGTTGCCTGAGGAGGATCGGGCTAATTTCTTGGAAGTCCTTTTTGATTCGCAGGCTGCGGCATGTCGGGTGATTCAATCGGGCCTGGACACTGCTGACTCTGTGGCTCGTGTGATGGGGTCTTCTGTGGCTGCAAGGAGACAGGCTTTTCTTCAATCATCTGGTTTCTCACCCGATGTTCAGGCGACTTTGCTGGATTGGCCCTTTGATCGGTCAAAACTCTTTGGTTGAAAGGCGGACTCAGCCTTAGAGCGTTTTAAGGTCAGCAGGGCTACTGCAAGGTCTCTAGGCCTCCAGGTGCAGTCCAGAGGATACAGCTAGAAGCGGTATCGTGGATTTGGGAGATCGGCTTCCTTTCGTGCCCGCCAGCAATCTCAACAGGGCCAGCAACAGCAGAATCCCTTGTACAAGTCGTACAGAGGGAAGAATAAAAGAGGCCTCAGGGGAGCAGCTCGACAACAATCCCCCTCCTCTTCCTCTACTTCCCCTCCTGCCACCGTCTGTACATCAGGAAAGCAGTTCTAGATCCCCCATCTTAGAACATGTTGGTCCGGTTGGAGTTCGGGTGTCTCACTTTCTACAAGAATGGAGACTGATCACGTCAGATCGTTGGGTCTTGAATCATGTAGAGAATGGGTACGCCCTTCCCTTTTTGGAGTTCCCTCCTCCTTACCCTCCTCGCCAGGGTTGGTGATCAGAGGACCACTTACTGCTTTTACAGCAGGAGGTTCTTACCTTGCTACAGAAAGGTGCGATAGAGGTGGTTCCGTAGCAGGAAAGGGGTCAGGGTTGCTACTCCCGGTATTTCCTGATCCCCCAAAAAGCACAGTCGCTTAAGGCCAATCCTGGACCTCAGGGTTTTGAACCTTTACCTCAGACAGGACAATTTCAAAATGTTGACCTTGGCTCAGGTTCTTCTTGCGGAAGACTGGATGGTGTTCATCGATCTACAGGATGCGTATTTTCATCTTCCCAACCTGAGATCGCATCGGAAGTATCTCCGGTCCACGGTAGGTTCGCAACATTATCCGTTTGCGGTTCTTCCGTTCTGTCTTACTTCCGCACCTCGAGTCTTTACAAAGGTGATGGCGGGGGTAGCGGCTCATCTCAGAAGGTCAGGGGTTCCTGTTTTCCCCTACCTGGACACTGGCTGTTGAAAGCGGAGTCTCCAGAGTTGGTTTCGTGCCACTCACAGGTAACAGCTCATCTGTTGTTCAAATTGGGTTTATCGATAAATGTACCCAAATCTCACCTGGTGCCTTCTCAGCGCAGCCTGTTCATAGGGGGCAATACTGGACACTTCTGTGTGTCGAGCTTACCCTCCTCCGCAAAAGGAAACTCGGCATTCAGGAAATGATTCCTTTATTTCACGATGGAGCAGTTGTTCCAGTCCTGTAGGTTCTTCGCTTGCTCGGTCTGTTCGCTTCCTGCATTATTTTAGTCAACCATGCACGCTGGCACATGAGGGCACTCCAGTGGTGCCTCCGCAGGCAGTGGTATCAGCACAACGGAGATCTCGGGGAGAAGGTCCGCATCTCCAGGGAAGCTGCAGCGGAGCTGATTTGGTGGAGTGTGCAGGGCACCCTGTCTCAAGGAAGCCCTTCCATCTACCTCCACCGGTGGCCACAGTGATCACGGATGCCTCCACTCTAGGGTGGGGTGCTCATCTGGGGGATCTGGAGGTCAAAGGTCTTTGGTCTCCGGAGGAAAGGTTGCTTCATATCAATCTGCTGGAATTGCGGGCGATTCGTTTGGCACTAAAGGTATTCCTCTCTTCCCTTCGTGGTCAGTCGGTTCAGGTCCTGATGGACAACACTCCCACAATGTGGTATATCATCAAACAGGGAGGTGTAGGGTCGTATCGTTTGTCGAGAGGCTCTGCGGCTCTGGTCCTGGGCTCAGAACCATCGGATTTGTGTATTTGCAAATCATCTGTCCGGTGTGCTGAATGTACGTGCAGACAGTCTGTCGGCGTTACTCGGCCGATCACGAGTGGCGGCTTCATCCGGAGGTGGTCCATTGCATCTTTCAGATGTGGGGATCTGGAGGTGGTCCATTGCATCTTTCAGATGTGGAGGGGTCTCCTCGGTTGGACCGGTTTACCACTCACGAGAACGCGCACTGCCTGTCGTTCTGCAGTCTTCAGTATCCGATGCGGGGAGCGCTGGGGGACATGTTTCAGTTGGATTGAAGCACACATCTCCTTTACGCATTTCCTCCCATACCCTTGATTCCTCTGGTTCTGAGGAAGATTCGCCAAGACCGGGCCCATGTTATATTGATTGCACCGGATTGGCCAAGAAGGGTGTGGTACACAGATCTACATCACCTCTCATCGCACCCTCCGCTCAGTCTCCCTCTCAGGGCAGACCTCCTCTCGCAGTCGCAGGGGCAGGTTCTACACCCCCACCTCCAGAGTCTGAACCTTCATGCCTGGAGATTGAACGGGGCAACCGTTTCTCTCCCGCCGGATCAAGTGGATGTCATTTTATCGTCCAGGCGACACTCCACTAAGTCTGTTTACTCTTCCAGGTGGTCCAGATTTGTTAGGTGGTGCGGAGAGAGAGAGACATTGACCCTTTGAAGGCCCATTTGTCTAATATTCTGGAGTTTTCACTTTCTTTGGCTCAGCAAGGTTGTACTGTAGCCACTGTTGAGGGCTATTTGTCGGCCTTTCTATGTTTACCGGACCACCCGTCTTATTGTCATGAGGTTCATTAAGGGTCTTACAAATATGTTCCCTCCCACACCTTTCATTATGCCTCAGTGGGATTTGAATGTCGTTCTTACTTTTTTAATGGGTTCTCCGTTTGAGCCTCTTCATACTTGCCCGTTAAGGCTTCTTTCTTTTAAGATGGTTTTCTTGATTGCCATTCCCTCGGCTAAGAGGGTAAGTGAGATTCAGACTCTTAGTTCAAGACCTCCTTACTTGTCTATTTATGCGGATTAGTTGGTTTTAAGGACCAGGGCTGCTTTCCTTCCCAAGGTGGTTACCCCTTGTCATATGGGATAGTCCATAGCTGTACCTACGTTCTATCCTCCCCGTCATCCTTCCAAGGAGGAGGGGAGACTGCATCGTTTGGACCCTAAGAGAGCTGTCAGCTTTTACTTGGATCGGACAAGAGATCTGAGGCTGGACGATCAGCTCTTTGTGGGTTATGTTGGGAAGATTAAAGGCAAGGCTGTGCACAAGAGGACTCTCTCCAGGTGGATTATCTTGTGCATCAAGATTTGCTACGCCTTGGCCAAGAAGGACCCTCCTGAAGGTATCGGAGCTCATTCTACCAGAGCTAAGTCTACTTCTTCTGCTTTAGCTAGAGGTGTTCCTGTTGTTGACATTTGTAAGGCAGCAACTTGGGCCTCCCTCCACACCTTTTGCGAAGCTTTACTGCTTGGACTCTGAGGTTAGGAGGGATGGCCATTTTGCTCGTAATGTTTTGCAAGATTTTTTGGTCTAGTCAGGTGGACACCCTCCTCCGGGAGAGGTACGGCTTTGGGAGTCTATTCATAAGGTGAGGAATCCACAGGCAGAAGTATCCATCAGAAGAACAAGTCACTTACCTTCAGTAACGATTTTTCTTGTGGATAGAGTATCTGCCTGTGGATTCCTCACTGTCCCGCCCGCCTCCCCGTTGTCCACCTGTTTCTACCAAAAATGTTTTTATTTTAATGTCTTGATTATGGTTATATTTTATTAATGAGAAATGCTTATTCAGTTGCTATTTCTCAGTTTTTATTGATTATGCATTTGTGAATTTATATATGTGTTTATATTTGGTATGCTATGTTTACATTTGGAAATGTGTCCTTCCGCCCGTTTGCCTCGGTGGCACGGAAAAAATGGGTGGAACTGATGTCAGCACGCCGACTAGGTCCTTTTATGGCTCCGATGACGTCATACAGTGTCGCGAGCGAAGCCTTTCTATTGTGACGTCCTTGTCGACGTGGGAGAGCTAGGAAAGAATTTCTGCGGAATGCTGGCGCAGGGGGTATTCATAAGGTGAGGAATCCACAGGCAGATACTGTATCCACCAGAAAAAGCGTTACCAAAGGTAAGTAACTTGTTGGTCTAGTCCTTTCAAGGGTGCTGCAGTGGATCTTTTAGGCAGTGTCTGGGCCAGATGGAGCACCAGTCTTCCAACTCCTGCCCTGCTGCAACGGCCAAGAAACCACTTTTGTTTGAACTTAGCAGTGGAAGCCCTGCCTGTGGGAGGCAAGATCCGAAACTCTCTCCTTGTTTCGTGATGTATCACTTCTGATAGATGGGTCTTGCACATTTTTCAAAAATGTTGTGCCTTGCCTTTTCTCTCCTTCCGGACCAATATCCCTACCACGTCAGAAATAATTTCAAGAAAACATCTGTCCATCCTGCTGCAGGATGTGTCTTACCTTCGTAATGCTCTTACTGATGGATACACTATCTAGCCACAGATTTTTAACTGCCATCATCGCTCCTTTTTCTGTGGAGCGGTCTCTTCGTAACATCTAAAAAGGTCCCAAGTTGGTACTGAACACGCTCACATCCACACTTATTCATGCTCCAGGTCTGGGGCCAAGAAAGGTAAAATCAAGAAACTGATGTCCGTGCACATTTATATGTCTCTCCTCCTTCACTTTGGAGATGTATAATATCAAAGCAGTGCATGGGGAAATATCCAGACCTGTTTGGCACGTAGGTGATGCTCTTAAGTTGAGGAATCTGCAGTTAGGGTATCCACCAGAAAGAGCTTTACCAAAGTTAAGTAATTTGTTCAACTTTTCCAGGGTGGCAATCTGTTTGGAGAGAAATTGGGTAATACTCTTAAATGTATACGTTCATGGGTGTGTACAAATGTCACAGAGCCTACTAGCCCTAGAACAGCCAGTTCTGATGTACGTCCATCCCCTGTGAGTAGATTTGCTGACCTCAGCATCGTAATGTGAGTAAATATTTTTAAGTTTAAACCAACTTTTGCACTTGTAAGTAAAAGTTGCTTGAGCAGGTAGGCCATACCATTTTGAATCTGACAAGATTTTGTAGTTTGCCTACTGGAAATGTAGAGTCATATATATGGTGTTGGGTATAGGCTCACAATTGGAGTAAACAAGGAACTTATGGCACAGTGAGAAGAAGTGGCCCTCCCAAGAAGTATGAAGTGCGGTCAAAATTGGAATGCCATAGGAATTCCCGTTCCGTTAGGGCACAAATTTCCCTGCATGTGTCAGCTAATTGTCGTAATTAAGCGGTTTCAGTATCTGGGGTAATGTTTCTCTCAAGTTCCAGGAGTTTATCTTCTAGGATTTCTATTTGGCGAGTTTGTCCCCTACGCTTACGCGCTATGACATAATGCACCCTGCCTCGGATCACCGTCTTATAGGCCTCCCAGAGGGTGGTATTCGAGGCCACCAAACCCTTGTTATCTTGAAAGATACCTCAGTCTCCATTCTTATCACTTCCGTTCCTGATTTGTCGTGAGCTCCCAGGCATTCAGTCACCAGATCATGGTCAAATTTCGTGAAGACGTTGCTATATGGCAACGGATCTCCCTGACGCTGCTAAGGAGAGCGGTTTTGTATAAAATGATAACGCTCCCCACATTATTGTATATACTCCAACACACATACCATAAAATCCCAGAGATAATCGTTAAGACCATCAATAAGTCAATCAATGATGAACTCCGCACATTCCTATGGGGGGGGCAACCCCAGAGTGGTGTTGCAAACATTGCGGCAAAGTCAATATAATGGGGGAATTGCTCTGCCAGATATCCAAGCTCAATATCGGGCCATGCATCTAACAGCAGTCCATGAATGGTGTCATGCCCCAAGAGATCACCCGATGTATGCCCTAGAGAGGCTCCAATTCCGGAAACATTCCCACCTTCACTATCTATATGGTGCGCTGAGGCACAAGGCTTGCTACCTGCTACACAGAGGACGACCAAGGCCTAAGAAAGTGGCGGAACGGTAGATGCACTGGGACTAGAAACTGACCAAAGTTACACCATTGTGGGAGGATAGGCGGTTGCCTGAACTGGCGAAACGACAGGGCTTTAAGGGCTGGGGCACAGTCGGGATCACAACACTAGGTGACCTAATCCAAAGAGGGGACTTAATTATCTTTGCAGATATCCAAGCTGAGTATCCACTGTCGCATTAGCAACAATTCAAATGTTTACAATTAGGACACGCTTGGAGGACATAAAAACCTGACATTGCAGATATCCCCGAATATGCCCCACTAGAAAGAAGACTGCTACAGGAGGAAATACCCTAAAAGGCAGTCTCCTGGATATATGAAACCCTAATAAATACCATTCCTGATAGACTGTTATCCCTCAGGTGTAAATGGGAGGAAACCATGGGCCCGTTAGGACATTGATTGGGAGGCAGCACTGATGCATCCATGGGAGGTTGCGATTAAGCTCTGCATATGGCAAATACAGTTTAAAGTCCTACACAGGGTGTATTACGATAGGGCGCGACTCCACACAATGGGCAGGGCAGAAATACCCAACTGTTTGCGTTGCAAAGCAGACCAGGGTACCTATATACATACCCTGTGAGAATGTACGCAAGTACAAAGATACTGGTCACAAATAGTGAAGGAACTAAATAACATATTCGAAACACAAATCCTACTGGACCCCAAATATATTATCCTGGGCATCCCTACAGCTATTGATAGCCCCAGATGCAAACTCCTACTAAGCAATCTGGGTCTCATAGTTGCAAAAAGAGACATCGCCAGGAACTGAGGAAGGGAAAACCTGCCCACTATGGCGGAATGGCGTGCGAGTATGGACTTATAAATTGGGGCCAAGAAAACAACATACACAGCCAGAGGGTGTCCCAAAAGGTTCAGGAAAATCTGGCAGCCGTGGCTAAAATATTACAATCTCAAGATGGTGGGGTCTGGGATGAATGAAGTGCACCCCAATACGCAGAACCCATAACTTGTTGGATGAATACCTAATTTCCTAAAAATGTGCAACGAGGGTGGGCCATGCCTAATCTAGAGAGAGGGAGAGGGTAGAAGTACTAGAGGAGGAACTATCATAATAAAATCTCTGTATCCTTGAAAGTAACAATTGATGGTAATAATGTTAAATCCGATATGCGTAAGACTCACCTGCTGATGTTTTAGCTGATGTTTAACAATCAAAACAGTTAAAAAAATAAAAGTGGAATGCCATAGTGGGGGTAATTTACTTGATTCTCAGTTTGGAGCCAGGGTACTAGACTGCAAGATGCAACATTTTGTAAAGTGGAGTGAATGCATCACCATGAATTTGCCAGGACAATTCACAAGATGCTGCCTCAGAAGCTAAAGTAAGAGCAATGGTACAATTAAAGGAATTATCTGAAAGAAACACGTTAGTTAGATTCCTCACCTTAGAATATCCCCAGGCGTCAGACTGGATCCGGAAAGATTTTCGTAGCAATACCCCTTGCGCGTCGCTAGGCGTCGTCTGCGGCTCCGCGTCCGTCGTTGGCGTTGTGCGCCGGAATGACGTCGTCGGAGTACTTAGACGCCGCCCTCGCGCTCTGACGTCAGTTCTTCTTTTTTCCGCGCCAGTAAGCGCCGATCCGGGAAGAGCTTACCCCTAGTCACTTTTTGACTAACTTTTTTACCTCTTTTGATTACTTGACTCGACATCTGGTGCCGGTAGGATGCCTAGATTCAAGCATTGTGACGCCTGTCACCAACTAATGCCGGTAACTGATCACCATCGCCGGTGCCTGTACTGCCTGGGGGCCGACCATGACGCGGAGTCGTGCCCCGACTGTCTGGCCTTGACATCGAAGGCTAGGCGGGAGCGGTCCCGTAAGCTGCTCGAGCTTCGACACTCTGCTCCGCGTCGCTCTCGGTCCCGGTCCAGGAGGAGGTCCAAGGACCGTTCGCGGACCCGCAGCCATCGACCTCGCTCATCGGGATCTTCGGGTAAGTCCCGTCACTCCAAACACTCTAAGAAGTCCAAGCGGCGCCCTCGCTCTTCGGACTCCCCTTGCGCAACCCGGCCCAGGGTCCGGGTGGTTCCACCCCCGCGGCTCCATCGGAGCCGCAGGAGCCGCGCTCGTGCCCATACCCTCCGGTCCCTGGGATTGACGCGACTCCGGCGGAGGTCAGTACCTTCCTCTCGGCCATGAGGAATCTGGCTCCGCCGTCGACGCCTGCCTGCGTGCCTTCGGGCCCCGCAGGTTTGACTGGGCGACCTCGCGTTCAGGCGGCTCCGGCCCCGGCGCCGTCGAGGGCTCCGGCCCCGACACCGCAGGTCCCCAAGGGATCCAGGCCTGGATCTCTGCCGGCGACGGTCGACCTCACGACGCCTCCTCCGCCGGCCCCGACACCGGTTCCGCCCCCGACGTCGTGCGGGGACGGCGTCGAGCTTCAGTTTGTCCCTATTCCGGACCCGACGCTGATACGGCGCTGTCCGATGCCGTTACCGGCGCCGATGGGTGACCGCTTCATCCACCGCCCAGCTCCGATCATTCCTCCTGTCTACCAGGAATCGGATGATGAGGGCGACTGGGAGGGGTCTCAGGACCCTCTGGCCGAACATGCCCAATTGTCTCAGGACTGGGCAGAGGAATTTGGGGACGCCAGCGGTTTGGATACCTCTCCAGACGCTGGATTCATCTCTCCTCCGACTGTGGCCTCGGAGGAAGGTGCAGCCTTTTCTGTGGTGCTGCGCAAGGCGGCCGAAGCCCTAGGGCTCGAGTTGCCTGCTGTGGCTGTGAGGACTAACGTCCTCACCGAGGTCCGTCAACAGACAGCAAGCTCCACTGAGCCTCTGCTGCAGTTTAATGAGGCCTTCATTGACGTTCTCCAGGGCACTTGGTCCAAGCCCTCAACAGTCCCTCCTGTGGACAGGAACGTTGCCCGGCGCCACCGCCCTGCTCCGGGCGACCTCACATTCCTCTCCTACCACCCCACCCCCGAGAGCCTGGTTATCCAGGCCTCAACCTCCCAATCCTCCTTCCCGTCCGCTCCTCCGGATCGGGAATCCAAGAGGTTGGAGCAGTTTGGCAAGAAACTGTTCTCTTCCCTGAGTTTGGGACTGCGGTCCTCAAATACCGCTTGCCTTTTGGACCGTTATTCCCACTCGCTGTGGGATACGGTGGAGGACGTGCTGCCCTTGTGCCCGGAGGAGGCCCGGGAGCAACTCACCCAAGCACTTGCTAACGGGCGAGATGCAGCGCGGCATGCCATTAGATGTGGACTAGACACTACGGACTCGCTGGGTCGAGCGATTTCCACCACTGTGGCGCTTCGGCGTCACGCCTGGCTGAGGTCCACGTCGTTGTCAGGGGATGTCCAAATCTCCCTCATGGACATGCCCTTCGATGGCACTCGCCTTTTTGTCAAAGGCGGACAGTGCGCTGGCCCGGTTCACGGACTCACGGGCCACGGCCAAGTCCTTAGGTCTTTCGGCCCGCTGCCGCAAACTTCTGCCTTTCACCCCTTTCGTGGCCAAGGAAGGGGCGCCTCCTCACGTCCGCCCAGCCACCGGCCGCAGAACCAACCTGCACGCGGTCGCAGACGTGGTTTCCGCCGAGGCGGTTATGGAGGACAACGTGCCGGTCAGTCCACATCCGCCCGGCAGCATCCGCCTCAAAGCCCTCCTAGTCCGAGCTTTCAGGCCCATTCAACGCCAGTGGGGGGCAGAGTTCGCCATCACCTGCTCCACTGGCGCTCCATCACTTCGGACAGGTGGGTGCTGCAAATCGTCTGAAGAAGCTACTCCCTCCCCTTCGAGACGACCCCTCCAGCCATGCCGCCGCAGAACCACCGTATGTCGGGGGATCATTTGCATCTTCTCCAGGAGGAGGTTTCGGCCCTCTTGGCCAAAGAGGCCGTCGAGCGCGTTTCTGGTCCAGAAGTAGGTCGTGGTTGCTATTCCCACTAATTTCTGGTTCCCAAGAAGGGCAAAGGGGGCCTACGCCCGATCTTGGATCTCAGAAGAGTGAACGCCTTCCTCCGAAAGGAACAGTTCAAGATGCTAACTTTAGCTCAGGTTCTTGCTGGCCTAGACCCTGGAGACTGGATGGTAGCGTTGGACTTGCAGGACGCTTATTTCCACATCCCCGTCCTGCCGGCCCACCGGCGTTACCTGCGGTTCACGGTGGGTCAGGAGCACTTTCAGTTCACCGTGCTCCCCTTTGGCCTCACCAGTGCCCCTCGGGTGTTCACGAAAGTGATGGCGGTGGTCGCAGCTCATCTGCGCAGATCAGGGGTCCCAGTCTTCCCCTATCTCGTCGTCTGGCTGTTGAAGGCGGGCTCGCCCCAGCAAGTCATCTCCCACCTCCAGACTACGGCCGACCTCCTGCATTTGCTGGGGTTCTCCATCAACGTGCCGAAGTCACACCTGAGACCCTCCCAACAGCTTCTTTTCATAGGGGCAGTTCTCGATTTGGCGCAGTTCCGGGTCTATCCGCCAGAACAGCGGGTCCTGGACATTTGAGCCCTGATTCCCATCTTCCGGCCTCTGTCCTCGATTTCGGTCAGGTTGGTGCTGCAGCTTCTGGGGCTGATGGCCTCCTGCATCCTGTTAGTTCCTCACGCCAGATGCCGGATTCAGGCTCTGCAGTGGGACCTGAAGTTTCAGTGGGCCCAGCATCGAGGCAACCTGTCCGACCACGTCTTGATCTCGGAGGGCACTGCGAAACAGCTGCAGTGGTGGCTCACGAATCGCGATTGGGTCAGCGGCAGATCCCTCTCCCTTCCCCAACCGGAGCACGTGGTAGTGACGGATGCGTCCCTCCTAGGATGGGGGGGCCATATGGGAGAGGCGGAGATCAGAGGCCTCTGGTCTCCGGCGGAGACTCGGCTCCATATCAATCTTTTGGAGCTGAGGGCGATCCGACTTGCACTGAAAGCCTTCCTTCCCTCTGTCCGGGGAAGTGTCATGGAGGTGTTCCCAGACAACACCACCGCCATGTGCTATTGCAACAAACAGGGCGGGGTGGGGTCGTGGACCCTTTGTCAGGAGGCCCTGCGCCTCTGGACATGGCTGGAACACCAGGGCATCACCCTAGTGGTTCAACATCTGGCGGGCTCTCTGAACGCCAGAGCGGACGAACTCAGCCGCCGGGGCATGATGGATCACGAATGGCGTCTGAACTCGGACGTGGCGCAAGGTCTCTTTCTGCAGTGGGGAGAGCCTTGGTTGGATCTATTCGCCACCGAAGAGAACGCGCAATGTCAGCAGTTCTGCGCGTTGGAGTTTCCAAGGCGGCACTTGCTCGGAGACGCTTTTCGTCGTGAGTGGAGTTGCGGTCTGTTGTACGCCTTTCCGCCTATACCACTTCTGCCCAGAGTGCTGAAGAAGATCAGGCGCGACCGGACCCAAGTCATCCTGGTGGCTCCGGATTGGGCACGAAGGTACTGGTATTCCGAGCTACTCAGTATGTCCATCGATCCCCCGATACGACTGCCTCTTCAGGAGGATCTTCTGTCGCAGCAGCAGGGGACGGTCCTCCACCCGAACCAGTCCAGCCTCCACCTTCATGCGTTCCAACCTTCAGTTGATGCCATTTGACTTGCCTCCTGAAGTCTGTGATGTCATTCTGGGAGCCAGGCGTCCCTCCACAAAGACGGTATACGCCTGCCGGTGGAACAAATTTGTGGCATGGTGCACAGCAAAGGCTGTGGATCCCCTTTCTGCCCCTCTTTCTGAGGTTCTCCTCTTTCTTCTTTCTTTGGCCCAGCAGGGCTCTGCTCGGGGCACCTTGGAAGGTTATCTTGCTGCAATCTCTGCCTTCTTACGGCTTCCTTATCAGCCTTCTCTTTTCAAGTCCCCTGTTGTCTTCCGTTTTCTCAAGGGCATTACTCATATGTACCCTCCTGTTCCTTTCGTAATGCCTCAGTGGGACTTGAACCTTGTTCTCACTTTTCTGATGTGCGCTCCCTTTGAGCCCCTTCATAACTGTCCCATCCGTCTTTTGACTTTGAAAACTGCTTTCTTGGTAGCAATCACCTCCGCTAGGCGGGTGAGTGAGCTCCAGGCTTTGTCATTTAAGCCTCCCTTCCTTTCAGTTCATCTGGACAAAGTTGTCCACCGGACACGTCCTTCTTTCCTGCCTAAAGTCGTGACTCCCTTTCACATCGGGCAATCTGTCACGGTGCCCACCTTCTTTCCGCCTCAGCATCCTTCAAAAGATGAAGAGAGGCTCCACTGTCTGGACCCAAAACGTGCGCTATCCTTTTATTTGGACCGTACGAGACAGTTCCGGTTGGACGACCAGCTTTTTGTTGGATACGTAGGGGCTAAGAAGGGTAAAGCTGTACACAAGCAGACCATCTCTCGGTGGGTCGTGTTGTGTATGAAGACCTGCTATTCTTTGGCGAACAAGGTTCCTCCTGGTGGGCTGCGGGCCCATTCTACTCGGGCCACAGCGGCCACAACTGCACTGGGACGGGGAGTCCCCTTGCAGGACATCTGTCAGGCGGCGACGTGGGCCTCGCTGCACATGTTTGCGAGACATTACTGCCTGGACAGCCAAGTCCGGAGGGATGGCCACTTTGGCCGTTCTGTTCTCCAGGACTTTCTGGTGTGATCTTGGTTCGCAGACCCACCACCGGGGTTGGTATTGCTGGTGTATCTATTCTAAGGTGAGGAATCTAACTAACGTTTTTCTTTCAGATGAACAAGTTACTTACCTTTGGTAACGATGTATCTGTAAAACATTAGTTAGTTAGATTCCTCACCGACCCACCCAGCCTCCCTGTTCTGCGAACCGACATCTAGGGTTAAGGTTCTCCCTTTCAGGGCCCTAGATTTTTTGGCACCAGTGTCGGTCTCTTGCATGGCTCAGCGTCCCTGACGCGGAAAGCTGTGTACAAGAACTGACGTCAGTGCGCGAGGGCGGCGTCTAAGTACTCCGACGTCATTCCGGCGCACAACGCCAACGACGGACGCGGAGCCGCAGACGACGCCTAGCGACGCGCAAGGGGTATTGCTACGAAAATCTTTCCGGATCCAGTCTGACGCCTGGGGATATTATAAGGTGAGGAATCTATCTAACTAACTAATGTTTATTACAGATACATCGTTACCGAAGGTAAGTAACTTGTTAATCCGTCCTAAACTTTCTATAATCTTCAATGTGACATAGTGAATGTCCTGGCATATTCAGAGCCCTGTTGCGATCTCAGAATTACCATGAACAGAGCCTGTTCTTAAACCAAGCCTCTGCATATCCAGAGCTTGGGACTATTCAAATATTAGGCTGAAATAGAGCCATGGTGTGATCAGAGACTGCTATAATTGGACAGGTGGCATAATTGGAGCCTTTATAGACTCCAACCCCTTACCTAATGTTAGCCCTGGCCTGATCAGAGACACTATTAGTGCTCTAATAGAACTCTGCCATACTGTTAAACCTCATTGCATGGCACCGAAGAGGACTATTTTTTCTATTTTTTTCCTACACCTTTGCTCAACTGCAAATTGTATGTTCTCCATGTTACCTGTGTGCACTGAATTCAGCAACAACAAGCCAACCCTCAGACAGATAACGTGGGAAGAAAGTTCCAGAAAGATTGTCACTTTGAACGAGATTCAAAGCAGAAAAGGGATGTAGGTTTGTCGTTTTGCATGCAGTGATGCTTTTGGACCCCTGAAATCCAAGAAAGGAACATCTAAGATCTGATGTGGGTTCACGAATTTGTGTCTTGTCGGAAAGAACCCTTCTGCAAACTGGAGCCTGCAAAAACCTTGCCATTGTGCAAAGTGTATATTGATCGGGGTTGGTCCCTGAAATCACTGCTATCTCCACATTTCTTTGACACCTTCATCCACTGATTAAAGACTATCTTGGATTTACGCAGTGTCCAAGAGTTCATGCTTACAGTATGGCTTAACATTTCTACAGTAAGTATTCATCCTTGGTGCTCCGGTAAAGTCAAACCTACATTCTGGCCTTCATTAGGAGTAGCTCATTAATAATGTGATACCATAATACTTCCATCAACGTCGCTGATACTGCGTAGTATTGCCGCAACTTTGCTGAGCTATTCAGAGCTTGGCTGCTGAAGTCAAAAATAACATGCAGAAATCATTATTTATCCACTGATTTCCGCATGTTTTCCCATTTTACAGCAGACATTAACCTGAATGTCTCACCATCTTTGAGCAGATTACATTTCATGGTGAAAACTTGTGAGTAGCGGTATTCCTCCATGACTTAAGATCCTGATCATTCCTGAATGTTTTTCAGAATATTAAGTCAAGACAATAAGCGGTACAATATGCAAAACAACCTTTATGGCGGGAATGCAAACACATAATAAGATTCCTCGGCATACAAGAACAGCCTCCCTATTAATGCTCCTTGTTTACAGATGTCATTGATATCTTGATTTTGGTTTGCATTTGGGTGATTAATCCATGCTACTTGTCTTTCCTTTGTGGCGCCTATCTCTGGTCTTCCGCCTTGGTTGCTTGTTGTTACAGGCACTACTTCCCTCTACCTTGATGACTTAAGTGATTGGTTATCAAAAACTTTGTTTTGTTCTTGGCTGTTCTCAACAGTTGGATGGATTACATATTGGAGAGGTTGACTTTATCTCGAAATGATGTTGCCTTGTTTGAAGATTTTGACCCTGGGCTGGAAGCGGGCACACTACATCGCATGACACACTTAGATCCCATCAGGGCACTGCTTCTGATCTTTTGATGTATAAAACAAATATGACTAACATTTGGCCCAGTCTGTTCTTTGAACTCCAAAACGGCGCGCTGAAACAGCTCTGCTTTTTTCAATCCTGTGGAATTTTTTGTACATTTTGTACTTCGTATGAAAATATTTCTGAGCGTTGTTGCCCCATACAGCAAATGTTATGCTTGTGGCTGCATGCCCAGATTCTTTTGTAAACAGAGTTTTGCGACAGTGTGCTTCCCATCTTTTACATTTTTTCATCGACTGCATTCATCTTTAAAGTGTTTCCCACCAACTCAAACTGCTTTTCCTAGCAGAGTGAATCGGCATGAGATCAAACAACTACAAATCTTTCTCCACATCATAAAAAATACTATTTATTTTTCTGGCAACTTTGCTCAGTAAAGGTATTAGCACTCTCTGAGATCCCAATGACTAAATGAACCAGATGTGTGACTCCAAGTACTCTCCCACAGTTACCAAAATGTAGAGGTGCGCTTCTGAAGTGTGGTAACTTGTTGCTCCAGAGTTATAATTCCACTCTTCTACTTTAATCCCAAGTACACATATCTTGTACCTTATTTTGTGAAAACACTATATAAGTAAAGGTATGTGAAATAAACCAATGGTCAAAAATGTAAAAAATCTAGAGCCAATGAGGTGTAACTTTGGTATGTGAATATGGCGCTATCTCATGGTTTTATGCATGGTAAAAACCCTTGTGCTGCTTGTTTGCACTGCATGTGTTATCCTAACTATAATATATGAAAACCAAGTTGCATAGGTGTACAAATATGTTCTAGTGGCATTTGCTCTTCATGCAGAAGCCTACTGAACCATATCATAGATCTGGGAGCCAGTTGGCCAGTGACATTACTGATCCTGTCCAGACTTTCAGCACATTGGGAAATCTATTTTCCAATTAGGCTAGCTAGCCTGTACTTTGGAGATGATGTAGTCTGGTAACTAACCTGGTTAATGTGGTTTGACCAAGGTTCTAATTCTGGCTCCCCCATTTACTACTTTGTGACCATGGCAAATCACTTAAAACACTGCATCCAATACCCTTATCAGCCATAATTGAGAGGACGTTTGCGTGAGCTAAATTCCAATATAAACGTTTGTTAAATAAGCGATAAACAGAACGAAAACTTCTTCTTGCGAGTACCAGACCTGACTCGTGTGATCAATTTAGGTGTGAATTTGGAATTTGGATTCATCCCATGTACTTCATCCTGTGCTCGTTTTGGCCATCCTGCTGCATACTGAAAATACGTAAAATCCAAATAAGCTAGGAACCCGAGAAGCATTTGTCAAAAAGAGATGTTCACTGGCACTTACTCTACAAAAGCTGAATAGACAATATGGAAATGTGCTATGTTTTGGAATATCTAGTTATATGCTAGATATGCATTTGTGTCTTACTCTACTACAAACATTGCATCTTCTTAGAATTGAGCTTGTATAAAGCATTTTCACGTTTATCCTGGACCTGAGTTTCACATGAGAATGTGCCATGTAGTGACTTAAATATGCTGTGTAGCCTTGGTTCACTTAGGAATCTAATCTTGCCTCCTTACCTGCTTCTTCATACGCCTCCTTTATTCTTCACTCCAAGGTCCAGTACTAATTATTGTATTTCCCATTAGCATCTTAAAACTAAAAAAGAGCTAAATAGATGTCCATATTAGGAGCCGATCGATACTGCTAGCAGTAGATTTCTCTCCTTACGACTAACTTTATGGTACTAGACTGGTAACAAAGAATACTTCCATCATTGCTCCCGCTCGCCAGTAAGTGGCATAGTATGGCTCTGTGAAGACTCAATGCTACTCTGGAAAATGAAAACCAGGGCCCTATCTAAAAGCTGATTTCAGTTTTTTTTCTTTCTGTTCCCTTTGACGCCGATCCAAAACTCCACCTCCAACTTTGTCAGTATTGGACAATTCCAAACAACTTTTTCATGGTGGACTAGGTAATGATGTCCCTACCAAAATGGACAAGATTCAAGCCATGCCGAGAATACAGGAAGCAGATATTGGTCACAGACCCAGGCGGAATATACCTGTGGTGTTATGGTTCAGAACACTAAACTAAGGTGTGCAATAAGTGTACCCATATGCACCCTAAGGTGATTTGGGAATGGAAGGCTATGGTCCTGCTCCAGTCTAGGTCGTCGGCCTAAATTGCAGCCATGAGTCCACTCCTGCAAAGTCCACTTACGACTCAGTCTTTCCTGAAGTCAAAGTTCAGTCCTAAGTTTAAGAAGGCCAAATGGAACTCAACCCCATCCCACTACTCAAAGCCTTCTATGAAGGTACGAGGATGTCTGGATAAAGACCACACTCCCCCAGTGTCTTCTGAATCTAAACAAATCCCACAATTGGTCGGTATGCCCGCTGAGTTTCTGAGGACGTTATTTAGCCCCAGCAAATAGTGGACTTCAAAGAGGCTGTGCTGTGGAATTTTTGTGCGATTTTGCCTCTTTTTGGCATGTCTTTGCATCAGGGAGCCACAGGGTGTCTAGTTGAACTTCTGCCAGTAGGTCCAGCCCCGACCCTCCCTTCGATTGGAGGTGAGGCCTCCATGTGGCCTATCGCCCCATCACTCCTTCAAGGGTATTTTAGTGTACCGACCACCAGGGTCTAGAACCTTGTTTCTAACCTCGCTCGGGACACTACTTGAAGAAGGGCTCGGCTTCAATTCATTTACCATTCTGGGGGACTTTAACTTCCATTTGGAAGCCCCCTTGGACCCAGATACTAGAACCCTACTAGACATGATGGGCAGCGCTGATCTGATCCAACTTTTAAATGAGCTCAACCATATGGTTGGACATACTTTGGATTGTATCTTTTCCAACCATCCATATTTAACATACACGGGAACAATAACTCTGGTTTGAACCATGCAGGAATCCTCTTTGAACTAGTCGCCCAGTTGAATACTACAAACCAGGGGGCGTGTCTAATCAGATAAAAACAAGGGCCTGGAACAAAGTGGTTGGATCTGAAATACAAGAACTGCTTAATACCACCTTGTGGCCACAGCCAATAAAGGTGGAAGACGCTGCCAGATGGTATACGCAATGGGTTGATACAGCCTGCAAAAAGTTAGCCCCGGATAAACTCGTGCAGCCCAAGCGAGCTTTACCAACTGCACCATGGTATTCAGAGGAGCCCAAAAGTCAGAAACTAACCTGTAAATGGCTCGAACGCAACTGGCGAAAAAATATACTACATCTGAGAAAGAAAACTATAAACAAAGCCTCACCGCCTATAAACAAACTGTTTTCAACTCAAAAAAGCTTTTCTTTATAAATCAAATCAACCTAGCAAAAAGCTCCTCGAAAGAACTTTATAAAACCGTATCTAGGCTAGCAACCCCAAGCCTACCCAGGGTCGAATCAAGTCAATAATTGAGTGAAGAAATAGCTAGGTGCTTCCAGAATAAGGTAGACGTTATCTATTCAGCCTTCAACCAACTCCCTCAAGGAGCTACAGGAAATCCGATGAGAGGTTCTAAGAAAGTCATAGGAGGGTATCCCATACTTGAGAATTTCGCCCCACTCTGCATCAACGACACAGAGGCTACTGGGTTTTATCAAGTCCGGATCTCCTTATGATCCCTGTCCAGTGACAGTGGACAACCGAGCCCTGGAACCCATTACCACCACACTGACATCAGTATTCAATGCCATGGTCGAATCAGAAGACTTCCCCAGCCCTTGGAAGATGGCCTCAATACTCCCGCTACTGAAAAAAAACATCTGGATCCAAACTACTATAGGCCCATCTCCTGCCTCCCATTGCCAGCAAAAATGGTGGAGAAAGAAATAAATGCTCAGCTGAGTGCATTTCACTACGATAATAAGCTACTGGACCCCACTCAGATAGGTTTTAGAGAAGGGCTCGGTACTGAGATCGCCCTGATAAAATCAACGGAAGAACTCAGGAAAGCTCTGGGCCATGGAGGTGAGCCTGCCCTCATTATGCTGGACCTATCCGCAGCCTTTGACACGGTCAATCATGACCTCCTGATGGACCGTCTGTCGGAGTGTGGAGTCAAAGACAAGTGTGGAGGCTGTTAAAACCGTTTCTAACTGACAGGAAACAAATAGTGTCCTTAGGGAAATTCTACTCCAAACCTTTCTCCTTACCATGTGGAGTTCCACAGGGATCGTCCCTTAGCCCGACCCTTTGTAATGTGTATGTGACACCCTAGGTCCCTCTGACCAGATCCTATGGTTTAAGTCTTACCTCATATGCAGATGACATGCAAATTGTACTGTCGCTGCTACCAGGGCAAGAAGTAGTGATGAGTAAGAAATTCCATGACTGCATGGGAGCAGTCAAAACTTGGATGTCACAAACTTTGCCTAAAATTAAACTCTGGAAAAACAGAGATCCTCATGTTCGGAAATCAGGCCAACTTCTGGACCCCGGACTGGTGGCCATCAGATCTGGGCATCCTCCTCAAACCCACGAGAAAGGCAAAAAATCTGGGTGTAATGGTGGACGATAGACTGAACTTCGAGGACCAGATGAACACCACACTCTCTGCCACCTTTCATTCCCTTAAACTGCTTAAAAAGGTCAAACCTTTCCTGCCAGAAGACAGCTTACGAACGGTTGTCTCATAACTTATTCTATCACGGCTGGTTTACTGCAATGGGCTCTACCTAAATATCCAAGAGCAGCACCTATACAGATTGCAGATCCTGCAAAATGCGGCAGCAAGACTGGTGACAGGCACCCCCAAATTCGTATCGGTAGCCAAAGAAATTAAAGGACTACACTGGTTGCCCATCAGGAAACAGGTGCAATTTAAGTCACTAAGTGTTGTCTTTGAGGCACTGCATAGTCAGGGTCCTGATTTTTTGACTCACCAGTTCCAATGGTACACTCCCCAAAGAACCTTACGTTCACTAGTAGCCGAACTTGTGAGCGTACCACCCTCGAAGAAAGCCTTGGGGGGAGGGGGTAGAGTGGGAGAGGGTGGGAGAGAAGTTTCATTACAGGTGAGGCCAAAGCATGGAATACCCTCCCCTGGAGTTTGAGGAACTCTACTGATCTCCTTGCTTTCAGGAAACATCTTAACTAGTCTCCTCCAACTACACCTTCCGTGCTACCCTGTTTTCAGGAGAGTTGAGTTACTAGAACCAGAAAACCCCCGGGTAACAGTGCGCTCTATAAATATAATTAATATAACATAACATGTGTGCATTTCAACTGATACCACTCATCCTCGGAGTTCTCTAGAAGATCAGATCAGGAACGGCTGGGCCCAAGTCGTTCTTGTGGCTTTGGTTTGGGCATTAAGACTATGGTATAACGGACTCCTGAATATGAGCATCGGTCATTTGAGCAGGTTGCCTCTTTGGGAGGATCTACTGTTGCAGCAGCAGGGCAGGATTTTGCAATCCAACCTGTGTGCCCACCACCTTCATGCATGAATATGGAGCAGTAGCAGTTGACAGTTTTTGACCTCCCTCCTGAAGTGTGTGATGTCATTCTAGCAGCCAGGTGTCTCTCAACCAAGACACTCCATGCCTATTGTTGGGGCAAATATGTGGCTTGGAGTGCTTTCAAAAATGTTTATCCCCTTTCTGCACCCTTGTTTGAGGGTTTTTTTTCTCATTGGTCCGGCAAGGCTTTGCTCTGGGCACAGTTAGAGGGTACCTTTCAGCCATATCCGCATTCTTGCGGTTGCTGGATCAGCCCTACTTGTTCAATTTTCCAATTGTGACTCGTTTTCTCAAAGGCGTACAGCATATGTTCCTTCCCAAATCCCTCATCATGGCCCAATGGGACTGAACCTATTTTTAGCTTTCCTGATGAGTGCACCCTTTGAGCCCTTGCACATTTGTCCTCTTCATTTGTTGACCATAAAATCTGCCTTTCTAGTGGCTATTACATCATCTAGGCGGATTAGTGAATTGCAAGCGCACTCTGTGCACCCTACTTACACAACATTCTTCGCAGACAAACTGATTTTAGAACTCGTGCCTCTTTCCTTCCGAAAGTGGTGACACCTTTTAATGTAGGGCAGACTATCACATTGCTTACGTTCTTTGCTCCACCCCACCCTTCCAAAGCAGAGCAGAGACTTCGCTGAGTGGACCTAAAAAGAGCCTTGTCGTTCTACATTGATCATACCAGAGAGTTCCAGGTGGATGATTAACTCTTCATTGGGTTTATCGGGCAAAGAAAGGAAAGGCAGTGTAGAAACAGAGCATCTCACAACGGATTGTACTCTGCTTTATAATATGCTATGCACTACCGAAGAATCAACCCCACTCAGGGTTTGCATGCTCATTCCACCAGAACCAAGGCTGCAACCACTGCGATAGCTTGCAGAGTTCCTGTCCTGGACATCTGTCAGGCGCCAACGTGGGCGTCTCTGCACACGTTTACCAGGCACTATAACCCGGACAGTCCGGTCCATCGCGACAGACACTTTCGCCATTAGTTCCCCCAGGATAGTTTCACACACAAAGTATGGGATATGGCCAGCAACATATTGCTTGCCATCCACAAAGCCCATATAGGAACAAATGATACAAGATGGTCAGAATGAAGCAGTTATGTGCTCCCTGCTGGCCTGGACCCTACTGACTGCTTCAGCAGAGCTATTGGCACCAGCTCAATGCTCAGAAGGCACCTACAGACCAGATCAAATGGGCTTGCTGGAGGCAAAAGGGCATACCTAATTAACATGCACTTCAGTGGCTCTTGGCTCTTTGGAGAAAAAACGGATTCGGTGTTGGACAGTCATGACACAGTATGTTCTTTGGTGGTATTGACACCAGCTAAACAATTTCTCCACTAATTCTAAAAATTCAGAGGCTATTCCAGGGGACTAGCTTGCAGACAACGCCAGACCTCTCATCCTGTACTGCAGCAGCAGACTCAGTCATTTGTAAGCTGTGGATGTAGCACTAGTAGTCGCAGTTCAAACCAGCAGGGGCACCAATCCCACAACTTTTCCTGCCCCAGGGGCTCTGAAGCTACTTTAGTTTAACTTTTCAGGCTCATGCTTGGCTGGTAGGAGGCTATGCTCTGCTGTTGGTCTCACCTTCCCCCCCAACTCTTCCTTCCTGCCACACTGGAACAGTTTTTAAGGGGCATTCTGCACTTCCAACGCAGTAGATCTACCTTTTGTTATCCAAGGGTGCCATTGAGGAAGAAGTGCGTTACTTCCTCACTCTGAAGAATGACTGGATTAGTTTGGGCCTCCTCCCCGCCGAACGCCTTTCTAAGGAAGGACAGGTTCAATATGTTCACTCTGTCTCAGATACTTTCAGCTCTGTGTGCAGGAGACTTGATGGCAGGAGACTTTGTTTTCCTTGAACTTGCAGGACGTACATTTCCATATCCCCCTCATGCAGTCCCACAGCCGTCTGCTGCGTTTTCAGTTGGGTCAGGAACACTCATTTGTTTCTGCTCCCTGTTATTCACAAAAGTAATGGTTGTGGTTGCTGACTATCTTTGGCAATTGAGAGTGCATGTTTTCACATGCCTTGATGACTGACTGCTAAAGGCAGGCTCGGCACAGTCAGTTGTTGCCCATCCCAAATGGCACATGAGTGCCTTGTAGTAGACCCTCAAATCCCAGTAAGTCCAGTATCAAGGCATGTTCTCTGCCTCCTATCAGATCTCAAAAGATCTGCAGTAGTGGCTGGCAGATGCAGCCTACCTGTGGCAGGCACCCTCCCTTCCCCACCCAGAGCTTCTGGTGTGCTCCTAGGTCGTAGGGGGGGGCATCTAGAAGAGGTGGAGATCAGTGTCCTCCGGTCTCTGGTAGAATGCTGACTCCACAGCAATCTTTTGGTACTTTGGGTGATACGATAAGCTGTCAACCATGTGGGGGACAAACTGAGCAGGCGTCATCCGAGGCAACTTCATCCCATGATGATGCATGACTTGTTCGATCAGTGGGCTATGATCTGGTTAGATCACTTTGCTCCTGCCAAGAACATTCATCATCTTCGATTCTGCATGTTGCAGTTTTCTCCAAGGCACTCGGTATGAGACACATTCTCGCTGGAATTGACGGATGGTCTCTTGTATGCATTTCCAGTGCTACTTTTCCTCCCTTGTATTCTGAGGAATCAAGATGGACTTGGGCCCCAGTCATTCTCCTCGCCTCGGACTTGGCCAAGAAAGTGTAGTTACCAGATCTCCTGAGTATTTGTCTTCTGATCAGTCTTACCAATAGGGCAAGTCTTCATAATCTCCATCTTTTTCCACGAAGTTTAAATAGTGACAACTGAATGCATTTGATGAGCTGACCAGGTGGTTGATGCCATCCTTGCTGCCAGGTGCCCTTTTTCAAAGTCGATCTACGTTTTGACAAATTGTTTGGTAGTGTAGTGCTTGTAACACTGACCCCTTGCAAGCCACACTTTCTAATGTTATTTTTTTTTTGTTCGTTCTTTGTTCTTTGCCCAGCAAGGCCTTGTGGTGGGCACAGGGAATATTTGTTTGCCATTTCGGCCTTTCTGTGTTTACCTGACCCATCGTTTTTGTTTAAGTCACTGGTTGTGATGCTCTTTTGAAAGCTGTTGATGCACATGTATCCCCCAAAACAGTTTGTTACGCTTCAATGGGACCTGAACTCGGCCTTAACACATCTCATGTGCACACCTTTCGAGCTTATGTGCAGCTATTCCTTAAGGCTTTTAACACTGAAATCTATTTTCCCAATTACGTCTGCATGCTGTGAGCTGTAGGTTCTTTCGGTGCTACAGCCTACCTCGCTTTCTTTCCAGACACATAGATATGTAGGACATAGGCAGCCTCCCTACTGAAGTCTGGCTCCTTTCCATGGTGGACAGTTGACCATTCTGACAGCTTTTTTTATCGTCTCTCCTTGCCCCTCGAGGTGCTAAGCTTTTACATCCAGAGCACAGAGGTCAAGCCTTCCATCTCCTTGACCCTAAGAAGGTGGTAAGCTTTTTACATCCACAGCACAAAGATCTATCACATCATCAAACTCTTTCAGGGATTCTGTGGCAAAGAACGGTAAGGCAGTGCAGAAGAAGACTGTCAAGGTGTATAGAAGAGCTCTAAATCAACATATGCTTCATACTGGCAAAGATGCAGCCCCGCCAAGGCATGCTATTTCATTCCACCAGGGTCAAGGAAACTACTATGGTTTTGGCATGAGGTGAGCTCGTTCTGGACATCCGCCAGGCTAGGACATGTGCATCTGTGCATAAATTCACAAAGCACTTCTGCCAGACTTTTTGACCTGAGTCTACTCCCCAGACCTTCCACTTTTGGGAGGTACTGCTATGTTATCTATTCTAAAGATGAAGAACCTGCAGTTAGAATTATCCATCAGAACACCAAGTTACTTACCTTCTGTAGTGCTCTAACTGATGGATACTCCATCTAACCACAGATTTCTCACTGCCCTGATGCCTCTGTTCTGTGGATTGGCTTCAGTAACACTTTCTCGTGAAAACTCCAACCTCACTGCCCTCCCATCTCTTTGTTCTGTGGAGAGGTGTCTTTATCATCTTAAAAGGTCCCAAGTTAGGATTTGACCACCCTGTCTGACTAAACTCTACATTTATAGATGTAAAAGGAGAAAGACAGAAAATGTGTCCATGCGCAGGAGTGGCACATACATATAGCTCCACTCCATCACTTCCAGGGCTATATGGAGTGACTTTGGATCCATACAGTATCGCCTACCAGCACAAGGCTCCTCCCAGGGGCGGCTCCTCCACAATGGCTGAGGAGCGTCTCCCCACTGGCTAAGAGCCAGCAGCAAAAAAAGCTATATTTCAATATCATTTTATTTTTAACCCGCTAGCTCAGCCAGCGTGTGCAGGAAGTGGCAGGGCGGAGGCATATGAGAGGGGGAAGGAGGAGTGCTGAGTGCTACCTGCACTCCCGAAGTGCTCATATGTGTTAGACCGGCCGTCACAGGCTAACCAAAAAACACATGCGCATTTAGGGGTCTCTAACCCGGCAGCCGGGTTAGAGAAACCCCACAGACTTCCCAAGTGGAGCGTCTTTCCAGCCCGCTCAGGCCAACTGAGCAGCGCGGGGATTGGAGTGGGAATCTTTGACATAGTCACAGTGTCTGCTGGGACAAGGAAGTACCAGCACCGAGGCATGACGTGGGAGATGGCCGGCAGGAGGTAAGTTTAACTTTTTATTTTTTATAAGTATTATAAACAGTCCCTCCTACCCCCCTCCCCCCCCACCCCCCAACTCCTGCGCCCTCCTCCTGTGCCTTCTCCGACACTGGCTACTCCGTTGCTGGTGTACAGACAACCCTAGTCCTGCCACCTCGCGCCTGCCCCACTACAGTCATCTCAGTCCCTTTGTGGCCCAGAATGTAGATCTGAAAGGCAATGCTTTAACCATCACAGGCATCAGTCCTCCCAGTCACCCTCTCCTGTACAACAGCGCCTCCAAGCTGCTCCATGTGGGAGGCAGAATCCAGCACTTTCTTGCAAGGTTGTGATCCATCACAGAAGGATCCACCAAATAGTTCAGCATGACTAAGCCCTACTCTTGCTTTCTGCCCTGCGGCTACATCATCTCACTTCAGAATGGCTCTCAGAGGAGCACCTATTCATTCTAATGCAAGAAGTGTGAGATTTTCTCTCCAAAGGAGCCACCAAGAGTATTCGGGAATTGAAAATATAGGGCCTGTTGCTATCCTTGCTATGTTCTTGAACTGAAGAAAGATGTAGGGCTTCTACTTGTCTCAGAACTTTGTCCTCTGAATGCCTGTCTCTGGAAGGATAAATATAAAAAGCTCACCCTCGCCCAGGTTGTCTGTCCTGGATCCTGGTGATTGGATGATAACCTTGGTACCTGCAGGACATGTATTTTTTATACACTTGCATGCCTGCCACAGGTCAAGTTCCAATTGCCATCCACCACTGCAGATCCTTAGAGATCTGAATGAAGTTCGAAAGCCAGCCTTGAAACTGGGCCTACTGGGATTTGAGGGTCTACTGCAGGGCCTGCAAGTGCCGCCTGACATTCGTGACAATGAAGATGCACGAGGCCAATAGACTAAGAAGCCCCAGAGTCATCTTTAGCAAACCCCAGGAATGATCCCAAACATTGGTATCAAATCCTGAATGTCCTGTACTTGTGGTGCAGGAAAGGCCTTGAATGCCAATGTGTCCAGTTTTGCCCCAATGAATAGAGTCCTCCGTGAGGGGGTTGAGGTGGGACTTTGCTGAATGATGGAAAAACTATGCCTGAAGTTCGGCTGTTGTCTGGAGGTGGGCCACGACTGAATGTGCAGTCTCACAGATGTTACCTGCAGTTCAAGGTAGGCTTAGAGCAGTTTGAGTTCTATGTGCTTCCCTGTGGCCTCACCAGTGCCCCTCCAGTGTTCACAAAAGTGATGGCTGTGGTAGCCGCCTATCTTCAGAGGTTGGGGATACCAGTTTTCACCTACCTTGATGAATGGCTGATGAAGGTGGGCTTGCTCCAATCAGTCGGCGACCACTTCCATTTATTGACTATTTATTTATTTACTCATTTATAGTGCGAGGCGAATCATCCCCAAGGGGATCTCTCAGCACCTGAGCAGAGATCAGTTCATGGGCAGAGGAGTCTTAGAACAGCCATGTCAATTTTTTTTAATTGAAACGGGTTAGAGCATGCACTAACCTCTTGACATCATTAGGGTTCTTAATTAATCTAAAACACATGAGCTCCACACTGTGTGGAGGAGGGAACAAGAGGCACGGGGTTTTAGGAGCTAGCAGCCTCCAACTACGAATGTTTAACCACAAAAGAGCTGCTCCTAAAGTGATAACCACTATAAGGTTTGAGTTATATTGTGAGTGGGGACATCTCACAAAAAGTAACGGACTGGTCTCACACACCACCTGGTGTCATGCTTCATCCTCGTCCTCTAAAACCTTGGTTTGATAGAGGGCGGGCATACACCTGACGACAGGGATGCACTTCTAAACTAAGTGGGGGCCCATGTATGAGTGAGTGAGATTAAAAATCATTATAGTTATCCTCATTGTGTTTTTTAATGTGAAAGTTAACTATATGATGTTTAAAAGCAGGTGAAGGAATGTGGGGAATTGGTGTCCCCTAACCGTTGTGTTTAGAGGTAGACATGTTTCTGCCGTCTTGGCCCAGGAGGGTCCAGGGCATTCATCAGGACCTAAATATGTAAATGGGGGCTCCGTTCTTACCAAAAGTGGCAAGAGTGTACCACTGTGTGGGCGTGATCACTGTCACACTCCACAATTGGATGGCTCCTAGATTCAAGCCCTAAAAATCGAAGCTACTGGCCCCATGGGAGATGGGGAGGGGAAACCCCTGTTTGTCAGAACTGCCTCAAGGAAAGTTTCCTGCGTGGATCCTAGGCGACTGCTCCCGTTCCTTCCCGGTGTAGTTAATTAATAAGCCAAAGTCATAGAGGCTTCCTTATTTTAGGAGCTGTCTTGAACATGGTGCAATTCAGAGCCTTCCCTCCATTGCAATGAGTAATGCATTCCGAATATGATCGTAATTTTTGATCCGCTGTCCTTGATCTCACAAAATCAAGCTCTATATCTTCTTGGCCTGTTAACCTCCTGCATCCTGCTTGTCAACTAGGCCAGTTGGCATATGCAGGCTCTGGAGTGGAATCTAAAGTCCAAATCGGCTCAGCAGCAAGGAAACCTGTCAGTCCATCCAGGTTTTGGAGATGACCTCACAAGATCTGTAGTGGTGGCTTCTTGACTGCGGTTGGCCCAGCTGCAGACCCCTCTCCGACTCACAGCTGACAGTAGTGACTGATGTCACTGCTGTATTGGAGATGTCATCTGGGGAAAGGTTGAGATCAGAGGACTCCTGTTGCTGGCGGAATCTAATCTGTTGAGTTGTGGGCCATTCGACCTGCGGTAAAGTCCTTCCTGTCAACCATCAAATGGAGGCTGGTACTTGTTCTTACTGACCACACAGTGGTGCTGCAACATGCAGGTGGAGTTTGCTTCTGGGTTCTCTGCCAAGAGGCACTGTGCTTATGTAGTAGGCTGGAGAGTCAGAGCATTTCCCTGATTGTGAATCACCTGGCGGGATTCCTCAAAATCAGGGCAGACTAGCTCAGCTGGCAGTCGTTAGCAGATCATGAATTGTATCTGCATCCCTTGTTGGCACGGGGCATCCCCTGACAGTGGGGGTGAACCATGGCTAGATCTTTTTGCCAGTGCTGAAAATGCACAGTGTCAAAACCTTTGCACATTGCAGTCCTTGTGAAAACTCTTCCTCAGAGATGCATTTTGGCTGGAGTAGAGCACTGGACTCCTTTAGGCCACCCCGCTTCTGAGTTCTAAAGCAGATTAGGAATGATCGGTCCCAAGTGTCTTAATGGGTCCGAATTGGGCCAGGAGAGTGTGGTACCCAAAACGTCTGAGCATTAGTGTCTGTACCCAGATTAGATTACCACTTAGTGATGATCTTCTGTCGCAGCGGCAGGGCATGGTTCTGTACCCGAACTTGCGCAGTCTACACTTCCATTTTCTGCGTGTGTTCTATCAATTGAGGTTGTGGATATCATCTTTGCTGCCAAGCTTCGGTCTATGAAGTCCATTTACACCAGGCAAATTTGTAACCTTATTTGGAGTCCGCAAAACAGACCCTAGCAGCCCAAACTGTCGCATGTTTTATGGTTGGTTTTGTCTTTCGCCCAGAAACGTCTTGCAGTGGGCACTATTGAGGTTTATGTATCTGAATTTGCTTGACCAATCATCCTTGCTTGAATCCCCTTTTGTGATGTGCTTCATTAAAAGTTTGACATACATGTATCTTCCCAAATCATTGTGATGCCACAATGCTACCTTCAGTTGGCCTTTATGTTCCTCATGTGTACTCTCTTAAAACAGATGCACAGCTGGTCGTTGCCTCTTCTGAAGTTAGAGAATGTTTTCCTAATTGTGATCACTTTTTCGTGGGACCAGGACACCTAGAAACAAAAAAGGATATAACAGAAAAGGAAAATACCATAGTGCAAAGCCTCAAAGGAAGAGGGGCTTATCGCACATTTTTTGCTCTCATAAGATCAGACGAAGAGCGCCCCATAATAGGTCACACTGGCTCATTTGCAAATTTACTCTTCCTTGTGGTGGCACCAAAATGCGCAGGAGCACCACCAAATGTTCTATTGACAATACTGATATTATGTAATGAATGATTATCATCATTATGAATGCTGTTGATTATTAATACTGAGAAGCGGTTTCAACCTCCATTCCAGTATTTTCTTGCTCTACGCATGGGTGCCTCTCCATGACAGGACCACAAGACTAGAAGTCAGGAAACCTCTTTGGAAAAGGTACATTCTGTAAGACGCAATGGCGCAAGTTAGATACCCTTCCATTTTGGAAACTTAATGGGTGATCCATCTTCTACAGTACAGCAAAGACAGTCTTCCACATAATTAGACTGAGACATCCCATTGTCTTTTCTACAGATATAAATTAAATTGTGGTATGAGCAGCCAACTTGCTCAACCAGAGTGAGAAACGGTCATCCTACAAACTGCAACTATATTTTAAAATTAAGCAGACTGTGATTCCAAAGAGCTCTGTATGAATTTTCGCCTTTAGACAGTTTTGACATGGCCTTAAAAGTCTCAGATCACGAACATACTGTAGTAGCATACATAGGAAGCACCTGTATATAGGCCCAGGCTTATAAAATAATTGAAGAACCCAGGTCTGTTGTATATTAATGAGGATAAAGGTACAATGTTTCTTAAGGGATTCAAGTAGACAGTAAATCCTAACCTCTCGATTGACTCGCGGCTTAAAATCTTGATGCCATCGTGAGCTGTAGGTTTGTTTGCATTCTTAACTAAGGGTAATCTAAAGCCCTTGATACCAGATAGGGGACTGACAAGTTGGTTGATGAGCTCGATTACATCATCAGATCTTTTACCTGTTTAAGGCCAGATATGTGTATTGTATCTAACTTGCAAAAAGAAAAATTGATGGACAGAATGCAGAACAATGTCATACATTCACCCCAGTACAGAGATCTGGGCCTAAATCCATCGTTTTTTTCCTCACCATGCCATTCCAGTTTGGACCCAGCCATATGCAATTCAGTCTTGACCCTGCGCCCCAATGGGAACAGTCCAGTCCGAACTGCCAGGCCAGGTCCTCCCTGGACTGGAAACAAGCATCCTAGGAACGGTTGCGGGCTTTCAGTCCTCATCAGCCAGGATAGCTTGTCTCCAGTGGCAATGCGTAGGCAGTCACGCCCCTCCTCTGGCATTTGCCATGGCTATTGTGGTGGACTCTTTATACTCCATCCACATGCACTACTAGCTTTAGTTCTTCAATATGCATCCGGTACGTTAGTTAGTCTGTTTCATTAACTAATAACTATTATATTGCCACCTCAACTTCTGTGTAAAGGCACAGCTCCATGTTTCAGAAGAAAAACGATCATGTTTAATTCTTCTTGGATGACTACCCATGTTACCTAATCATGGAGACACTTTTTAGATGGTGATTTAAGAGTAGGACTATATTTTGCCCTTCATTTTTGTCCTTGTGTGTATTTGATTTTATACCGGTCTTGTGTAAATGTGTGAAAAACAGTTTCATGTTTTATAAATGGTATTGATGCTATACAATGCATCTACATAATGCTTTCTAGTAAAACTGTTCATCTGACTTGGGATTGGCATGGCAAATTTCTTGCAGATCTGTCAAGTTGGTGGTGATTAAGAAAGGAGGGGTTAAAGTGCTAGCATCCATTTTAACTCCCTTAGGAATGTTTGCTGTCAGCTAGAGATAACAAAGCTGACTAGAATTACACCAAACGTGCCATGACATTAGAACATTACTCAGCAAAGTGCCTTTGCTTGTCGTAAAACTGCTCAGTAATATTTTTTGAGGATGTTCATGGGCTTCAAATGGATAAAAATATATAGTTGTCATATTAATCTCCAATGGTCTGCGAACCCAAGTTTGTGAACCATCCACGAAGCAAAATTGGAAAACATAAAGAAATGTGAGATTTTCCTTTCAGCCTTACCATCCAGAGCTTTTTCCCGATCACCCATACACGGTCCACACACTCATAGCCAGGTCTGTGGGCCCAAAAGCTCTTATTGGCTGGCCACTACCGAGAAAAACGTGTTGCTCCTACCCTTAAATCACACTGGCCTCGTCCAGGGTCTTGAGAAAAAAATGAAGGACCGTAAAGCACAGGGCAACTATTCCTCAGAACCCCTGGCTTAGGTGGGGGTGTCCTTAAAGGGACCTACAGTGTGTCGATTCTTCTTTCTGGAAAAAGGACATGGCTTATAGACCCGGATACTGGTTTTGTAGCTCGCTCAGAGATCTAAAAACCTTGCTTCAGCCTGACCCTTGCTGGGGACCCCTCATGGTTTTGTGAATCTAGGAATGTGTTTGGAATCCTGTGCAAGGTCCACCCAGGGCCAAAAGTCTCTAAAGAGAAACTCAAACTGTCACCGCCCCCCAAAGAAATTAATAAAACTGATAAAATATGATGGACCGTCCCTCACTTGGCCAGTCAAAGGATGTGTGGAGGGCAGTTGTCTGCCCATGGCCGGTTGGGAAAAAGTCCTGCCCCCAGGCCAGACCTTGCGGAAAAACCCTGCAGTGCATGGCCAAAGCACATGCATAGTAGGGTTTGGTTGGCAACAGCATGTTGAGCAAATGACCCGACCCTATGCCAATCCTGCAGTCAAGCCCCTTTTTGTGCGTGATTTAAGAGCATGCAACTCAGGGGTCCGCTGCAAAACCGAAGGGATTAAGTTCAGAAGTTGGATGCCGTATATTGTCAAAACAGCCAGAAATTCATTGAACAGAGCTACAGTTAATTTGAAGTTATAGTTGGGATTGGTTATAACACCTTAACATATGTTTTATTTAACAAAAAAGAAAACCGATTCGCTTAAAGAACCACAGTTAAAGTACATTTGTGTTGACAAAACATTAAAAAAAAAAAAAGCATACTTTCCCCGCAATCTGTAACTCGCACAACAGACATGGAATCAAAATGCAGTGCTCATACCCTCACCCTAGATGTGACAGATACATTTACGAATGTCGTAAACCTTATAGTTTAGGCTTCAAATCATTTAACCTTCAGTATGAACGAGGCCACTGTGACTGTAATAATTATTGGGTTGCATATGTGTTATTTAACAAGGCTGTGGTGTTATTTATATAAATTATGTGAGGGGACTAAGAAGTTAATTCAGACCTTAGCTTCGCTTTATCTGTAGCTTCACTTTATTCCCCCTACTTAGTATGTTGAGATCATTTTTGTTATAGTTAAATCTTGGGCAAATTCATTAAGGGGGCCCCAACCAAATGCTCATTTGCCAATAGGTTTTGTAATGTGTGATGAATTGGCAGAAGATTTGGCAGATGCTTGAAAGGATTAGTCTTCTATTGGTATGTCAATTGTATACCAATTCATCAGGGGGAGGGGGGGGGGGTCAATACAATGTTGATATGCTTATAACACTATTTGGTGAATCTGCATCATATATGGCAGGCAGTTAGCAAGTTACATCCATTGCTGGTATTTCAGGTTTTATGAAAATGCAAGGGAGTGAGCAAAGGTAAAGGGAAGATTTTAGATTTACTAATAACTTTTACACTGTTGGATGGATGGATGTGCACAATTTAGGTAGAGCCGTAGCTTGTTTATCCTTCACTTAATATTTTTGAGCTTGTGTAGATCCATCGAGGGGAGGCAGTTAAAAAGGAGAGGTGAACAAGTGTTCATTTGCTAACAACATTAGCACTGTGTGACGAATGTGCACAAAATGTACCGGAAGTTTGGAAGGCATATTGCAATGTTATGTTCTTGGGAAGGGAGTTGAGGGTAAAGGTGGCAATACATCTTTCATTTGGATTTGGATTTTGGATTTGGATTTGGTTTTGTAAAGCGCGAAGCTACCAGAGGGCGTCCCAGTGCTATAGTGTCAGCTAGCAATGATCCTGGGACGGAGTTATCGGGGGGAAGAGCCAGGTCTTCAGAAGCCTGCGGAAGGTTTCTTTACGGATGCTGATTGGGAGACTGTTCCAGAGCCTTGGGGCGTTGTAGGCGAAACGGCGCCCACCCGTACGTGCTCTTTTTATTCTGGGTATGCTGGTCAATGAGAGGGAGTCCGATCTTAGCTCTCTGGTGGAGGTGTGGGGTTTGATAAGGGGTTTGAGAATAGGGGGGCCTTTACCCTGGAGGATTTTAGGAGAGATACACAGGGTTTTAAAGGTGATGCGCTCCTGAATGGGGAGCCAGTGCAGAGCCTTTAGAGAAGGTTTGGCAGAACATCTGTATTTCGTCCCCGTGAGGAGTCTTGCTGCCGCATTCTGCACGTGCTGGAGTTTATTGATCACAATTGCTAGGGCGCCCAGGTATAAGACGTTCCCGTAATCAAGTCTGGATATGATAAGGCCTTGGATGAGAATTTTCCTGGACTGGGGGGGAATCAGCTGGAGGAGCTTCCGGGCTGATCGTAAGAGACCAAAGCATGTACCGGCTGTCTTTCTCGCTTGGGTTCTAAAGCTGAGATCTTGGTCAAGCCATATGCCTAGGCTCTTGATTTCGTTTTTTGGAGTAGGGGGAGCGCCCATGCTGGGCGGCCAAGCGAGCGACTTGAGGAGTTTGTCGCGGTTGCCTAGGAGCATAATCTCAGACTTCTCACCATTGAGTTTAAGGCGGGAGTCTACCATCCATTTGGAAACGCTCTGCAAGCAGATCAGATTCTCCATGGACTGGTCAGTTTGGTTGATGGAGACGACTAGTTGGGTGTCGTCAGCATACATGACCACTTTTATGCCAAATGGTGAGACTATGTCGTCAAGAGGGGCCATGTATATATTAAAAAGGGTGGGGCTCAGGGAGGATCCCTGTGGGACCCCACACTGAAGGGGAAGGGCGTTGGAGCAACCGTGGGTTTCGGTCACTTGGAAGGTCCTGTGCTCTAGGAACGATTTTAACCAAGCTAGAGCGGTCCCAGTGATACCGCTATTGTGCAAACGGTAGAGGAGGATGGTGTGGTCCACCGTGTCAAAGGCGGCGCTCAGGTCCAGGAGGATCACTGCCACTGATCCCCCTGCGTCCAAGATGGATCTCGTCTCTTCTGTCACGGCCAGGAGGGCGGTGTCAGTCCCTTGTCCAGGCCTAAACCCTGTCTGGGATTGTCGGAGGAGGTTGTGGGTTTCTAGGAAGGTGGAAAGTTGTTCATTCACTATTTTTTCTGCCATTTTGCTGAAGCCTGGGAGAAGGGAGATTGGTCTAAAGTTGGAGGGATCCGTAGGGTCCAAATGGGGTTTTTTGAGGAGGGCGCGTACCATCGCATTTTTCCAGTTGGTAGGAACTATCCCTTGGGAGAGGAAGGCGTTGATCAACTTAGTGAGGACAGGGGATATAATGTGGGCGACTAGTTTCAATTTGCTCATCGGCGCTGGGTCTGCTGGTGACCCGCTCTTCACTTGGGTCAGGGTGGCCGTCATCCTCTCAATAGAGATAGGAGAGAGGGCATCCAGGCAGGGGACGTCTGGGACGGTTGACTGGGTTAGTGAATCTGGCCAGGGGAGGGTGAGGGGGAAAGGTTTTTAGGATTTTTAGAATTTTGGAGGAGAAGAACTCTGCGAGTTTGGTGCATCTCGCGCCGGTGGGGTCTGCGATGGGCTGAGGTTTGGGGATTTTCATGAGTGACCGTACAATGCGGTAGGTCTCTTTAGAGGAGTTGGCAGCTGCAAGGATTTTGTTTTCGAAGTAAGCGGCTTGTGTGTTTTTAATACAGGTTTTGTACTGTTTCATGGTTGATTTATATTTTTCTCTGCTGCTGGGGGCCCAGTCTTTCCTCCAGAGGCGTTCTTGTTTTTTGCATTGTTTTCGTAGCTCGCGTAGTTCTGGCGTGAACCAGGGTGATTTGAAAGATCCCCTTTTGCTAGGTAGGTATTTGTGTGGGAGGATTGTGTCTAGGGATGTTTCTATCCAAGAACGAATTTGGGTGTCCGCCAGAGAGGGGTCCGGGTCCAGCATAGGAGTGGAAGCTGTCAGCAGGTTGCTCCAGACAGCCATGTCTAGTTTGTGCCACGGGCGCGAGGGGGCCTGAGGCGGGGGGCTGTGTGTGGTTTTGGTGATAAACGGATAGTCTAGACGAATCAGGTGGTGGTCAGACCAGGGAATGGGTAGGGGAGTCGTTATGGAGAGTTCCAGGATATTTGAGAAGATTGGGTCCAGGAGATGGCCCTTGTTGTGGGTGGAGTGATGATTTTTCAGGGAAAGGTTGAGTGCGGCTAGATCTTCTTTAAGATCTACCGCTGCTTTGTTCCCTGGATCATCGAAATGCATATTAAGATCTCCGAGCACGGTGAAGTTGGAGGAGAGACATGCTAGTGAGGTAACTGTGTCCGTTAGGGAGTTGGGGAATTGTCCCAGAGGACCCGGGTGACGGTAGACCAGCAGTCCTGACAAGGTTTTCTCTGGGGAGAGGTGAATGGAGAAGAGGATGTTTTCACAATCAAAGATTGGGCTGTCCAAGATCTGGCATGAGATGGGTGCTTTGGTGATGATTGATATGCCGCCTCCTGGCCCTGATGGTCTATCGTGATGTTTGATAAGGTATCCCGGAGGTAGAGCTTGGACTATGTCTGGGTCAGTCCAGGTTTCCGTGAGGAACAGTACCTCGATGTCATTGTCCAATATGAGAAGGTTAATCTCGGTCTTGTGTTTTGGAAGGGATCTGCAGTTGAGCAGGGCCATTTTAGTTGTGCGAGGTTTGAAGGTAGCATGGGGAGTGAGTCTGTATGAGCAATGTCTGCATATGCGTGGACTCTGTTCGGGTGTTATTGAGTGGAGACAATGGTCAGGAGTACTAGTCCTGAGTTGCCGCAAATCACGTGCAGAGTATGTGACGGGTGATGGGATCGGGGGTGCAGGAGGGCTGGGCCCGTGGCCCGTTCTGGCGCGGACGGGCGCAGACGGGCTTACCTTAGGCGCACCTTCGGCGCGCAGTCGACGCGCCCGCTGCGCTCGTCCGCTGCGCTTCCGAAGGGGTGTGGCCATTTATGCTTGTAAATTGGCGGGAGGGGCTAGCACTAGACTGCTGACCCACTCCTCTTCCAATGTGGCGACCCCCACCCAACAGCAGCCCCAACTCGACTACGTCGGTAAGAGGGAGGCGAAGCGCTTGGGGACCCGTGTGGCGAGCAGAGGATCGTAGCAGCAGGTAGGATTCAATGCAAAGGATTAAAAAGACAGTGATTAAAATAACAGAGCTTCCCCGGCTTCCGCCTCAGGGATACAATGCAGGCATTTGCTCATTATGTTAGTGCTGTGTGATAAATCTTCATCAGTGGTGGCAGGCAATTGCCAAGTTACATCCAGTACTAGAATACAAGATTTCAATCAGATCCAATAGGGAGGAATAAAAGAAAAGAGAGGGGGTATCAAAATGTTTTCATTTACTTTACTTTCGCACCGCTTGATGGATCTACACAAATTGTGGTAGAGATTTTGCATATTTAGGGCCTCATTACGATGTCGGTCAGCCTCCGACCCCTCTTTGGAGGCTTACCGACCGTCTCCATAGGTTTTCAGTCTGACTGCCGAATTGCAATGTTGGTGGTCGGAGTGTAAACCAACTGGTCAATCTGACTGTGTTCGGACAGTCCAGTTGGATACCTATCATAATCCATTACGGACAGCGTTTCCGACATTAAGGTTATGAAGTCGGTTTCCGACAGCCTTTAAATGTTTGGCTTTCTGACATGGATAGGATATTGGAAAGCGACTTTGGAGGCCCATAGCAGTGGTTGGCCTGGGGGAGGCACCTATGGTGCCCCTCCTGTAAATCCCTGCACCGTGGGGCAGGCACTGTGAGTTGCCTGCCACACCATGCAGGGATCTACACAAGCTCCCATTTCTCTATGGGAGGTTGTGCTGCTGGCGGTTTCCGCCCGCCACACAAGCTCCCATAGAGAAATGGGAGTTTGAGGCCTCACCATGTGTGGTTGCATTATAATCCGGTGTTTGGAGCCGCCGACCTACGGTTGGTCGGTTCCCACACCGAGACGCTGTCGGTTGAAAGCAACTCCAATCAACATTGTAATAGGGTCCTTAGTCTACTGTTAGTGTTTTTCAGTGTCATGCACGTCTATTGTGGGGAGGAGCAAATTTCAAGGAGGTGGTTAAAAAGGGAGTTTGATAATGGATTTGCCACTGCTTGATGATTCTGCATAACATTTGGTAGACACTTCAATTTCTGTTGATTGTCATATTTTGAGCAGATCCACAAGTGAGGTGGGAGCACTAAAAGTTTCATTTACTGATAATTTTGGTTCTGGTTGATGAATCTGCATGAATTTTGTCAACTAGCAAATTAAACCTAGTAGAGACAAAGAGCTGCACACACAAAATACATTGACCTAGAGCATAAACCAAGTATAATGACTTTTGTTATTCAAAATGCTAAGTATGTCTTTATTTCTACATTGTTTGTCTGATGTAACATGAAAATGCAATATATTTTCTTCACACAGGAGTCCCCTCAAGACAGTGCAATTACAAGAGATATCAATCGAACGTTCCCAGCTCATGATTACTTCAAAGATACAGGAGGAGATGGTCAAGATTCCTTATACAAAATATGCAAGGTACAGCATTGCTACTGCAAAATGTATGATTTGCACATACGTGATTCAAAAGGAAACCACAATTTTTTTAAATGCATTTGTATTAATGGCTTTAAACTTCATTTGTGAATGCATGTCTTTATCGGTAGAAAAATTGGAATTACGACTGTCTTTCTTCCTTGACTCAGGTTTCTTCTGTGAGCGTGACTCACCCACAAAATCTGGCATAGTTAGGCGTTGTATATATGTATTTCTCCAGTATTGAATCTTTTATAGATTCCCGTGCTTGAATCTTCCCCATCGTCATGGTGGGAGTCCCACGGTAACATAAGAAATAGCAGTAATACAACATTACCATAAACCTCCATAGAACAGAAAACTCACTTAAGTAACTTTTCAGCCTCATTTTAGAACATCCAAACTTCAGCCAATCACAGCTGAGACCTCGGAGTTCCCTTTCCCCACAGAGCCACCATACCTCAGATTTCGAGCACCAATGTAAAGGTATGCAAACTCTAAGGTAATTGGTGAGCCTAATCGGGGAGGCGGGAGGGTTGCATGTAAATCTATAAAAGATATCAATACTGGAGAACCACAGTGTACAGGTAAGTAACTTGTTTTTTCTCCAGTGTTGAATCTTTTATAGATTCACATGCTTGAATCCAACTTGTAAGCAGTAAAAGCACAATAAGAGAAAAGAAAATGGTGGCGGAAGGCAAACCATCCCACCATGTCGTAAACTTGTAGCATCAGAAGACCAAGAAGAGAATAATAAACATACACATTTACACACATTTTATAAAGATCCTAGCAGGCTAAAAGCCGCCTGCCTTAAGCAAAGAGGTGCCGGAGTGTAGCTTGTCTAACAGCGATATCTGCCTTTTTCCAACCAACAAGACAGTAATGCTTTGTGAATGTGTGAGCATTTGTGCATGTTGCTGCCGTGCAAATGTCTGGGAGAAATGCTCCCGCAAAGAGGGCTGAGATAGTCTCCACTTTCCTGGTAGAGTGATCTTGTGCTTTTGCAAAAAGTGGACGACCAGCTTTTTCATGACCGAAGGAAATCGTGGAGGTGACCCAACTGGCAATGCTGTCCCTTCTCAAGGCCTGTCCTTTCCTCGGTGCCAAGAAAGAGATCAGAGATCATTAGCTGAGAGGATTTATGGAATGACTCCGTTCTTTTCATATAGAACTTTAAGCATTGTTTGATGTCCAGAGAATGCAACGCCCTTGTTATTTTAAGTACACTTTGCTTATGTTCTGGGTTAGGGCCTTAAATATAGGTAAGTATTCGGTTTTATATTTTTGCCCTACGTATTACCACTTTATTAAAGTGGTAATAGGTACGGAAATGTATTTATATTTTTATATATTTTTTGCAAAGTTTACGGAGTACCATGCTAGTACTTAGTAAGTACCATGTTCTGTAAAAAAAAAATGAACTTTTAAAAAGAAAAATAGTGCTGTAATTTGTAGGTATTACCGCGCCACTCCGTAGACTTTTTTTGTAAACAATAAAATGTTAATAATTGAAAATGTACTGTAGTACACTATATTTGTGAAATAGTGTGGCACAGTGTATTTTAAATTTTGTAACATATTTAAAAAAAATGTTTAAGTACCGCAGTACTTCTGATTTTAATAATAAATAAAGTTAAAATGTAAAAACGTATAAATAATTGATTATACGTAGGGAAAATTAGTTTCTATATATTTAAAAAAATGATCAGAGTATCCCAATACTTCCTAGGAAGCAGTACAGAACGTAAATCTTTTTTTTAAATGTTACAAAATTAAAAATGTGCTGTACCATACTATATTTCACAAACACTATACACAACACTGCACTCTACACCACTCTTGCCTATGCCACTCGAGTCTACTCCACTCTACGTTCCTCCAATCTACCAAACTCTACTCCATTCTATGCTACTGCACTGTACAACACTGTAGTCCACTCTTTTCCACTGTTCTACACCGTACTTCACTCCCTCTATGCCACTCCACCACAATTTACTCCACTGTTTTCTATAACACACTACTCCACTCTATTCCACCTCTGTATGCCACTCAACCACACTGTGTCCCACTTAACTCTACGCCACTCCACTTTACCATACTCTCTCTACTCTTCAGTACTGTACTCCACTCTATGCCCACCCACACCACAACAGTTTTCCACACTCTACTAGACGGCATACCAATACACTCTATAACACTTTACTCGAGTCTGCGCTACGCAGTACACTGTGCTCCACTGCACTGTAGTGTATGACACGCCGCTCCACTGTATTGCACTTTACTCCTCTGTATGCCACTTTACTCCTCTGTATGCCACTTTACTCTCCTGTATGCTATGCCGCTCCACTTGAATCCACTGTGCGATACTTAACCCCATTGTACGACACTCCACACTGCTCCGGTCTACTCTATACAATTCCACTCTACAACACTTTGACACTGTACTACACTCTATGCCCCTACACTCCACTGTACTACTCTACTCTGTGCAAGTGTATGACACACTACTCCACATTAAGACACGCAATGCAACTCCCTCTATTCCACTGAACTCTGACACATTACTCCACTGTACGCCACTTTTTACCACTCCACTCTACAATACACTATGCTACTCCACTATACTCCACTCTGTGCTATTTCACTCTATGCCACTCCACTCCACGCCACTACACTCAACACTACTTCATTCTACCCAACTCCGCTCCACTGTACTCTGCTCTGACACTGTACTCCACTCAGTGACACCCTATCCCCGTTCACTCTTCCACATTGTACTCCATTCTATAGCATTTGACTGAATCCATGTTTGCGTCACTCTATTTTACTCTGTGCCACTGTATGACCCTCTACTTAACCTGAAAACACTCTGTGCGACTCCCACGTTACCACTCCTCCCCACTTTACTGCACTGTACCATGACACACTACTCTACTACTCCAGTCTACCCTACTCCACGGTACTCTATTACACTCTACGAGACTCTATGCCACTCCACTCTACCAGGCTATACCTCACTAATCTCTACTCCATGACACTCCACTGTAAAACACTGTAATCCACTTTGTGGCAATCCTCCGTGCTCCACTCTGCAACACTTTAAAAAACTCTACGAAACACCAGTCTACTCCAGTGTACACCATAGCACTCCACTCAAACACCTTGCTCCACTGCATGATACGCCAGGGCACGCGACTCTATTCCACTCTACTCTACGGTGGAACACTCCAATCTATTACACTTTACTCCACTTTATCCTACTCATCTCCTTTCTAATCCACTCCACTCTAATCCACTCCACTATACAATCCTTTAACCAACTATTTGCACTGTTCTACACTACGCTGCTTCAAGACACATTCCTTCTCTCTAACGCCTCTCTACAAAACTCTATTACATTTAATCTCCGTACGCTCCACCGTACAATTCTGTACTCCACTCTAAGATACTTTTCAAAACTCTACTGCCACTTCAACTTATGACACTTTACTCGACTTTATACTACACCACTCTACTCCAACACTCACATTCACTCAATTAAACTTTACTACACACTACTTTACTCCACTCCACTCCTTTCTACTCCACTCCATGACACTTAACCTCACTCCACACTCCCCTACAACAATCCACTCTACGCCGCTCCAGTGTACGATACCCTACGGAACTCTATGCAACTCTACTGTACGGTACTCTACTACACTCTATGCCACTCTAAGACGCATTACTCCGCTCGATGCCCATCCACTCTGACACTCTCCTCCACCATATGACAGTCCATTTAACGATACGCCACTCTACGACACTCCAATGTATGAGACTTTCCACCACTTTACTGTACACTTTACTCCACTGTACTTTTCTCTATGCCTCTACATTGTACAACACTACTACTCTGTACGCCACTGTACAACACTACTCAATACTCCACGACACTGAAGTCGACAAAAGTCCTTGACACTGCAGTCAACTAAACTCCATGACACTGCATTCGACAACACTCCACTGTACGACACTGAGCTGTACTGTTTGACACGCCACTCCACTGTACAACACACCACTACACTCTGATACTCTACTCCATTATATGACACACCATGCCACTCTGTTGTAGAACACTTTACTGCACACTACGCCACTGCACTCTACTCCTTCCGATTCTACTCTGCAGCACTACACTTTTGACACTCGACTGTACAATCCTATCCTCCAATATACAATACAACACTCTGCTGAAATACACTCAACACTACGATTTGAAGCACATTTTTATTAAAAAAATAAAAAGCATTTAAAGTGAATGTAAAAAAACAAAGGTTAAGGATAAGGTAAAGGATAAGTTCTAGTTAGGAAAGTCCTATGTTTGTTGCATGTGTAGCTTTAGATACACATGCTGCACATACTGCTGCCATCCAGTGTTGGGCTCAGACTCGTTCAACTTGTTTTTGTTCGAAGAAGTCTTTTCGACTCACGAGGTATAGTGACTCCACCTATTGTAGAAAATGGGCATTGGCTCCATGGTCAGATTGTTGTTCTCCGCTGTCCGGTTCTGACGTGTCTACGGGAACTCCAGTTTGATGCCATGCATTAGTTAGTTTGGCACTGTTCTTCGTTGGTCCAAACTATCTCCACTGTTGGGTGTTGCTATGACTCCCTCTCCCTATGCGGTCAACTAAATATCCACTTTGGGGCCCAGCTTCTCATGACTCCCCATCACTCCTGCAGCACAGAATGTTCACATGATAGAACGGACTCCTTTTCGGTTCTGTCCAACTTGCCGTGCCAAGTCTCCACAAACGGATTTGCACAAAGTCTGTAACTTGTGCCTATCTCTATCACCGAGAAGAATCCTGCATGGCATGTCTTGTGTTCCGCATCAAAAAGACACTTCGGATCCGATGGGTAAGATGCATTGCCTCGGCTTCAGTGGCACAGCGCTGAGGAGAGTTGGACACTCAAGACCTCTTCGGTGAATGGGCGGGAGAATCTCTGCAGCAGCCAAGTACTTCTGGCAGCAAATTTGTAGACACGTCCTCATTGGAGGATACCAACTCTGAATCAGATGTTGAAACGGAAGGGACCCTGCCAGGTCCGCGCCCGTTACCGAGAACCGCAGTGAGTACCGATATCTCTTTTCTTTAGAGGCCCCAGCCTCAAGCTCCCGCGCCTCATCTGATGGTTCTGGTCCGCCACTGCCTCATGGCCATGGTTGGTACCGAACTACTAAACTGGATCCAATGCCCTTTATACCTCTGTGCCAAAGCCCTTCATCAAAGCCTCGCCCATAGATGTTGACTGCTGCTTCAGCGCTGGATCCGAAGACGCCTTCTAAACTGCACTCAGAGTTGAAATCTTCAGAGCCGAAATCCACCTCGCTGCATTCTAGGCACCAACCTTCTTTGGCTGCATGCACGCCATCATCAGAGGAAAGCGACCGGCCCATCCTGCAATCCCTTCAGGAATGCCTCGATGCCATGCAGCAGAATATTCACATACAACCAGGCATGGGACGGATTATGGCTAAGCCTGTCCAGTCACTCAAGGACTCCATCCCTCACAAGAGGAGACTTGCTTTCAAGGAGGCCCACAACCTTCCCCGTTGGAAGCAAAACCTAACATACCATGACGTCACGACAGAGGCAGCTCTCAATGAATACTTATGATTCCTTGCCCTCCACCTTCTTTCCCCCCTCGGCCACCTCCTTCATTCTTGTGCCCCTCCTATTAGCACCTCCCCTTTATGACCTGTGGATATCCACACACTTTCCCAACAGGGATCTTCTCATTCAAGGGGTAGGACAGCCTAAGATTGCCATACGACCCATATGAATCTCCAAATGATCCCCTGGCTCCTGACCCTCTGGATTACTGCCAGGTAGATTCCCCCCTGCCCAACCAGGCACTGACCCAAATTTGTACCCTGCCAAACAATCTACCCCTGACACCACAACCTCATACCATGAGGTACTACACAGGGGAGCAGATTTTTATAAGGTTGAGCTGCACGTTCAACCTGAGGATGATAACCCTCTGGAAACCCTATCCTTCACTTAGAGGTCGCCCCAATACCTATCCATGTTGAAAGACATGCTAAAACCTGCCAGGACATCTTCAAGGAATCCATTACAGCCAGATTCCTTTCGGCCAAGTCGATAAGAAGTTTATTCCCCCTACATCACAGGTCAATTACCCCCTGATTCACTTGTGGTTTACACAGCCAGAAAGAGAGCTAACTCGCAGGGTATAGGGCATGCACCAGTACCGTGGTGCAGTCAAAGCAGTTGCAACCCCAGAGATTTCCACTTCCCACACCAAACCACAGCAGTTGACTCCTTCGCAGGGTTTCTACCGGGGAGGGTATAAAGGGAGCACTGGCACAGATCGTGGCAAAGGGGTAGGTCCCAAAGGAGGTACTGCTCCAAAACAGCGACACTGTCCTCCATTTCCCCCGCCACCTCCCACCCAACCATCCAAGACCTGTCTGGGGCAGACTAGAGGTTCTTGCCCCTATGAGAAGTCATTAACTCTGATCGGTGTGTTCTAGACATAATACTGGAGGGGTGCCGCAACCATATCATGGCAGAGGGGTGTACTCTGCACTTTCTCATTCCCAGAAATTATGGCTTCCTCAGTCCTATAATCAACCGCTGGCCCCTCAACAGGTACATCCTGTCACAGCATTTACACATGGTCACTCTTGATGTCATCCCTTTGTTGCGACAAGGTGGCTTCATGACTGCCCTCGACTTCAAGGACCCCTACTTCCATATTCCCATCTACCCCACCCATCAAAGATTTTTGTGGTGAGTGGACAATGGAAGTTCAGGGTGCTGCCCTTCAGGGTCGCAACCACTCCCAGAGAATTCTCCAAAAGTCTAGGCGTGGTAGCTGCTCACCTCAGGTGGGTTGGCAGCCACGTGTTACCTTACCTTGACCACTGGCTGATCAAGAGCGCTACGCAGGAGCAATGTCTGGCACACATGCAAACAACCATAGACCTTCTTCACCAACTGGGCTTCATATTAAATATAGTCAAATCTTACCTTCAGCCCTTTCAGGTACAGCTCTTCCTTGGGCTACCTTAGACTCAACGGTGGTGAAGGCTTACCCAAGCCTGGGCAGGGTCAATGATTTCTGAAATCTGCTATCTCTTTTTCAGCCGGATCATCATGTAATGGTCAGTACAGTAATGTGTTTGTTAGGCATGGTGGAGTTCTGCATTACATGGTGTTGCACGCAAAGTTACACATGCATCCCTTTCAGCAGTACCTAGAAGCACAGTGGTCTTAGTTATCCTAAGCTCCACAGCTTCACATGCTGTTAACTCTCACAAGGTTCTCCATGTTGACGTTTCTATACATAAGCATTGAAAGGCATCACTAAAAGGCTATTTTGGAAAGGATACTATGTTTGTTTGTTTGTATGTTGCATTTGCTTACACTTTATAAGTTATTTTTGACAAGATCAATGCACAAAAGGGTAGCAGATGCACACCAATTTTGTCAATTTTATCAATTTACTAAAATGTTTATTCCTGCTTACGTGCAGACCGGATCCATGCCTCGCAACACGTGTGCAAAACTCAAAAACCTTCACAGCAACTTGGTACTGCGTTTCCGATCGCACAGCCACAAAGAAATGCTTACAAACTTGTTTTCTTCCAAACTTAATTTATTCCTTGTACTCCAGATTCGTCAATACTATTTTTCTTTTGGTTTTGTTATTCACGATTGGGCTGATCAAAGTCCCAATTTTTTCAAATGAGGCAGTTGTGCCCATCCAGGCCTCTTACTACATCACGTGGGTATTGCAATTCATGTTAAGGAGCTAAAAACGTATCTCAATACATTTCGGGCCCATATTTAGCCCTTCGTCAGGGGAAGCTGTTCAGATTAAAATAAAATACACCCTCCATTAGTCTTCCATACTCCAATACAACAATATTCATACAAAAATACTTGCTCTGATGAGTTCAAATGTCAATGCGATCAGTGTAATAAACATAACTGAGCCCCTTCATAACCAAATGGTAAATGAAAACTCCTTACACCACTTTCCCTCAGTGCCTAAATCGTGTTACGACCTAATGAAATGTTTACTGCCCGCAATGACCTCCCCCACTCCATCCTCGATGTAAAACCTGCCGATTCAGCTGCGGTGCTTCGTAAAGACTCCACCACCTAGTATACGAAACATAAATATTGACCCTGTGCCTGTCTTTTCCCTTAAAGCACTATTGTGTATTCAATACCCAAAGCCCTCTGAACTCATAGTTTCACTCTGCAACCTCCCCCGAACCATTCTCCGTTCCATACCTGCTCTTTTACTCTCTTGTTCTTAAAATGCTCCTAACTGATCTCACAAAGCTCCTTTATCCAGGCTTGGAGTTTCAAACGGATCCTTAAAAGACGTCCTCCTACCCCATGCTCACGTTTTAACTTCTTCCTCTCACGGTGATTTATCCAGCACACTCAATGTCCATTATATATGCATATTTCCTTCCGATGGTTTTGGGAGTATGAACACAAAAGACTTTATCATGAATTATACCAGCCTTTTTCGTGAAGATGTTACACTTGTAGGTTCTGTAGTGACCATTTATTCATAGTTACTGGGTGTAAAACTGCGAGGGTGAGGCAAGACTTCATTTCATCAATGCACGATTTTTGACAAGATACCTGACCAGGACAATTTTGCCTTTGTTCCCCTATTCAGGCTGGCACCTAACACAGTGGGAGGCAAGCTATCCCGAGAACTGGTTTTAAGTGACCAGAGAGGATGGGGTTGTTCATTAACTTGGCTACACCTCTTGGTGGTCACACAGGCTCTGCACAAAGAGAAGAAGGATTTCCCAATTATGGATTTAGGAGTAAGGTGCATTGCGGGATTGTTCGCAAAAAGGGCAAGCAGGCCTTGAATTGTGCCTAGGTCCTAGTCAAAAGCATTACTCTTTTGGTCACGTTTTCACTTAAATCTTTCAAAGATTAATATCTTCGGTTTCCCCTGTTGGCTTTTGCTAATGATTTTTTAAATCTATTTTTATAAATTGGAGTGGGATTTTTATTGTGTGGTGCTTTCGACTTTTTAATTATTGTGACACTTTTAAATGCTTTACACATTTTCATTAGTTAAGCCGGTCTGCTCTGTGCCGTAGCTACCAGGGGTTGAGCACAGGTTTAAATTACTGAAACCTAATAGGTTAGTGATTTTATTACTTGTGATGGACTTCTATCCATCCAAATAATAATTCTCTTCCTCACAGTAATTAAATTAATGCCAAACAGGATAGCAAAGGTTAGGTGAAATAGGCCATGATAGAAGAAGAGATAAAGTTTTACATACCATTCATGATAGTGTATTGCGTAGCTAAGTGCTACAAAAAAAAGGTGACATTGTATGAGCTTCACAGCTCTATTACATCAGGACTTGTTTATATTGATCCTTTTTGCAAATTTTAAAATTAGTAGCTTAATGTCCAGCATACAAAACTTTGCCAAGCTTGTTTTAAGTAATCTCTCGCTAAAAAAGGAGTAATCCTCAACATTAAAAAAAGCTTGGATGATCAAACCACCCATAATATAATATACATTAAGCTTGAAGCCCTGAGCAACATGCAGTGTAGCCGTCCTTAAAGGCAAAGCTAACTAATACCAAAATCGAGTGACCCTCAAACTCACAATTACATTTGAAAAATGGAAAAAGAACACTCACTTGAAACCATAAACATTTCCATCAGTTTCCAAATACATTTGTTTTCACTGACCATATCCTCGTTAGCATAAAAAGAATCACATACAGCTCCACTTGCATTGAATTACTCCTACCTAAAATCAGTAACATAATGTCTTCCTGTTCTTTGAAACATTCTAGAAATCAACACTTTGCTTGTCTTTTGAGTCTTCTTAGAACTATAAAAAAAAAAATCGTGAAATTAACACATTCTTAAAAAACATTGCTTTTAAACCATTTTCCAGCCAATCTGATTGAAAGCTTTTAAAACGTTTGTGTTCAATCAGTTGATCCCCTGTATCAGTGATTATGCCATCAATCTGGCTTTTGATCTGAATGGATCTTAGAAACAGTAGCTTTCAAAACATTGTATGATGGACCCACCGTTCAGGATCCGCGGCTATCTTGACTTCATTTTCTGTCTATATTCAATGACAGTTGCACAACATAGTCTAGTTTCAATTTTAGAACACCATATGGGTTTTCTTGGACAAGTCATGAGATGTTTTCCTCATTTCTGGATCTGAGGATGAGCTAAAGCACCTATGATGATGTTGAAAGCAGGGAGTCAGGATGGTCTCCTAAAAAATTGTCATCGATGCACCTTATGGGTAGTGCTGTGAACGTGTCTGCTTTGCTGTTTCTTCTACTTGACTAATACAAGGCAACACAATGAAGCTCTGAGAATAAAATGAAGCATTGTAATTGTTATGCAGCCATGCAAGTATCTGGATTGCAGCGATCTATGAGTACAGCTCAAATATGTTTTGTGCCAAGCAGATAATGGTGTCATTCAGCAAAGGCTGTTGTAACATCCATGTCACGCCCCACCCCCATAGATCAGAGGAGGCGTTTGACTATTGCATATGCTGTTTATTAATCTCACAGGTACGTGATCAGGCTTGCAGGGAAAGGGGGTAAGAAGAGGCTCCTGGTGGTTCTTATAGTGTCTCTTGACGTGTCCGGTTTCTTTGCCTCCGGGGCGTCGTTGGCACTTCTTCTCTCCGCGGGCGTGGTCCTGCCGGTCGTCCCCTCGGAAAAGAAAGAACAACGAGGCGGTTACTACCCTTCTCTTTTCTCCTAGTGTTCCCCTTCCCTTTGTTGCCCGGGATTTCTTTAGACACCCACCCCCTTTTTCCAGATACCGTGGGCCTTTCTACCGTCCCCGGGTCCTTTTAATCAGGCTAGTCCCGTTGGAGGTGATTTCCAGCCCGCCCGTTCCCCAGCGTGCACCCCCTTTGCTCCCCGGCTGTGTGTGGTTTTCTACAGGCCTGAGAAGGCCGACTGGGCGTGCCACCAGCCCACCAGCGTTTGCCCGGTTTTCCCAAACACTTGCCTGAAGCCGGGGCCCGGTGAAGGGGTCCCGGCTGCCTCGTCCTCTGGTCCTTCCTCGGGGCACGTCCCGGAGCTGTTTCGGGTCTCGGCGGGGCTGTCCCTTTCCTTCTCCGGTTCTGCCTCTGTGTCCCGTTCTCTCCGCGCCTTCGTCTCTTCCTCGCTCCGCGCCTCGCTCCGCTCCTCGCTCTGCTCCTCTCCTCGCTCTGCTCCTCTCCTCGCTCTGCTCCTCGCTCTGCTCCTCTCTCTGCTCCTCTCTCTGCTCCTCGCTCGGTTCCACGCTCTGTTCCTCGGTCCCTCGGTGTATCGCGCCCTCCCGGCCTTTTTGGGCCGTCAAGGCTCCGCCCCATGGCTGTCAGTAGAGTCAGCACAGGCTGGGACGGCCTGGTGCCCCCGGGGTCCTTCTGGTGTTCCTTCTGGTCCTCCTCGTTACAATCCAGTAGTTCATTTTTGATAATGTTAGAATTTAGATCTTCAGTGGTTGGGTAACAAAATTAAAATCCTAAAGGACTTTTTTTCTGCACCATTGCAAAGGCCTCTATTGAAACATCTGCTTCCAAAAACAATGGTTTCATAAAATCATGATAGAGTAAAATGGATATGGAAGTCAAACAAGATATTTGGTTCTGGAATGCAGCGTCACCTGTAAGGTTCCATTCAAACTTGAGTCCTTTCTTTAACAAATGAGTACCAGGAGTAATAATCAAGAGAAAAATATCAGCTGGTGGAAAGTTTAAAAAAAAAAAAGCCCAGAAAGCTGTGAACCTCTCGTTTGTAGGCTCTGCCCAATCCAAGATTGCTTTTACCTTTCTCTCATCCTTAGCTATATCCTGCAGGGTGATTGTGAATCCCTGGAGTCCAACCTACTGAGTATCAAAATTACATGTTTGTGGCATGTGCAGCTGTAGATACACATGCTACGCATACTTTTGCCATTTAGTGTTGGTATCAGACGTGTACAACTTGTTTTTCATTGAAGAAATCTTTCAAGTCACAAGGTATGGCTCAGATAGGTTATCGTTCGAGCTCCAGGTTGACGTGCCATGGTGTTTGTTGTTGGATTCCTCCGGTCTATTGTGTCCTGTTGGTACAAACTATCTACTTCTCCAGTCGTGTCCTCTGTCAGGCTTAGCAACCAGTTTTCTTCTTGATGCCGCTCTCAGGACCTTGTGCCTTGTCTTCTGCTTTTCCTCATACAATAATGAAGACTCGGTAAGAGAAGGACTCCTTTATTGCCCTCCGTGTGATTCCAAGAATTCTTGTACCGAGTACCACCAAGTCTGCAACCTCTGCCTTTTGCTGGACCATGGCAAGGCCGCCTGTTGTGCTTGCCTTGTATTCCTTCCAAAGAAACCCTTAAGGAATCGCACAATCAGCAACTTGCTCGGGCAGATTGGAGCTCCAGAAGGAAGACGGCAAACTCGCATTGTCAAGGAACGGGACACTGAGGAGGAACCAGAGTCTGACCCCTCGGGAGACCAGCCCGGAATCGAGCTCACACGGAGTTTGAAGAGCAGCAAGTCCTGGAAGCACATCAAGGTGGCAAGTCTTCGAGTAGGAGTACATCCTCCCTCCTACCAGTAGCACACCAATAACGTGCACAGGCTGTGCACCGCGCCAGTAGGGGACTGGCGTGAAGCCCCAAGGCCCAACTTCTGCTTCTGGTCCACCACTTCTTGTGGGTCTCCACTGACAGAAGGCCTCTGAGCCAATACTGAGCCATCCACCAACACCAAAACTGCCACAGAAGCCACAGGCTTCTTCGGCACTGACAACTCCATTGACGCCGGCACCTTCTATCTGCTTTGAAGAACCTTTCAGCTCCGAAACATCACTCCGCACCGACTAGCCAAAAGACTCCCTCGACGTCAAGTCACCCGGCACCCTGAGCACCTCCGAGGATCTAGAGCTCCAGGAACAACTTGACATTCAACAGAAGACACTCTTCACTGATCCGCAGACCAGAAATATCTCCACCAAGCCACCTCCAAATGTGCTGGAGACCTCTCAGGAAGAGAAATTGAATTTTGGGGAGGATCTTGCATTGGAGCCCTTACGTCCTCCTAAGAAGAATTAACAGAACAGGTGAGCAAGCCCATTACCCATCTATCCCCTTGCTACTCTTATCTGCTGTCCCCCCCCACCCCCCCACCAGATAGCCCACCTTCGCCTTCTTCCCCGGAGAGTTCTCCTCGCTCCTCAATCTTCTTAGGGGGGTGTCCCTCATACCCTATAGATCCTTACGAGGCCCAATACAATCCTGAACCTGGAGACGACAGTGGGACAACTACAGTGCCGATCCCATGGGGGACATAGATCCGGATCTGTATCCAGCCAAGCCCTCTTCTCCTAATAATACCACCTCTAACCATGAGGTCATCTACAGCATTGCCACTTTCCACAAAGCAGACCTTCACATAGTTTAGGGAGACTACAATTGCTTCCTGATTGAGACCTTGTCCACCACTCAATGTACTGTTCAGCACCTGCAGGTGCGTAAGGGCATGCTGAAAAGGGTGCCTGACACTGTTAGGCAGCTCAGAGTTGTTACTCCGATGGTAGATTGAAAATCCAAACCCTCACTCACCAACCCCTTACATTATCTGGGGTCAACTTCCACCAAACTCTTTAGTGGTCCACACTGCACAATCGTGCAAATGCTCAAGGGAATGGCCGGGCAACTCTGCCTAACAAAAAGTAAGATAATTGATATGGCATGCCAGAGGGGTCAAAGCATTCCAGCGGGTACTTCCTCTTTTTCAGCCAGATCACCATGTAACAGTCAGACTGTCATGCGCCCTCTTAACGTAATGGACTCCTGTATCACCTTTTTTCCCCATGCAAGGTTACACATGCATCTGCTACAAGAGTGCCTGGCAGTACAGTGATCACAAGCAGAGGATCGCTGGAAAGATCTACTGTTGCAGGGCTAGCCCTTTCTAGATAGAGTACACCAGGTGGCCACCACAACGGACAGATCTCTTACGGGAAGAAGGGGTGCATATGCACGACATGAACATACAGGGCAGGTGGCCACCTTCTCAAAAGGGCTCCAACTTAAATTACCTAGTTGCTGGCCATTCAGCTTGCACTCAAAGCCGCCTTCTGCCAGGTTCAATGGAATGTAGTTCTCATCAGAAAAGATAACATAGCAGATATGTTTTGCCTCCTAAAACATTCTCAGCAACTGTCAGTACTAACGCAGAGTATTTGGTTTTGGGCACTCCACCATAACATACACCTTTTAGCAGAGTACCTTCTGTAAGTGGGCAATGACTTAGCAGAACTGCTCTGTAGGATGCAGCATCAACTCCACAAGTGGGAACACCACCTGCAACTCCTACTGCCATCATTGAGGGTTTCCCAATGGAAACCTTTTCTCAACTGCTGAAAATGCTTACGCTAAGTTTCCAGGTTCCCACAGTCCAAGGTCCATGCACTATGGATAAATTGGTCAGGGATATTCGCCTATGCACATACATGTCATTTGATTTTACAGTTGTATACCCGATGGTGTGGCAAGATACTGCGGCAGCTGGAGCCATTGGAAAGTGGTGAGGCCACATGTTCCTTTTGTGTCACTCCAAGAATAAACGAAATGCAAAGTATCATCGCCTCTACCCGCGTTCTTGAAATATGTGAATTGACTGAAAAAGAAGCCTACCGTCTGTCATTTCACATATTTCAATAACGTACGGAGGAACGATAATGGTTGGCATTCCGTTCATTCTTGGAGTAACATAAAAGGAGCGCATACCTAAATTCATCATTGTGGCTTAATGTTACCTACATTTCATCAAGAAGTTACAAAGGGCTCCATGCTTTACTTCTTCCACGGCTGCTCTGCTTACCCCGGGCTTCCTGTGATTCCATTGCCCTTGCAGCATTGCTGCTGTTAACCTGGCTCTGGAATTTCCCCTTCTCAGAGCTCCGAGAGCCACATGTTTTTCTGCCGCCCGTGCTCATTTGGTTAGGTGGAGTTTGCCTATCCACTAGGCAAGAACATGTATAATAATGACTATTTACAAAGTTCATGATTCCCCATGAAGGGTGGGGTCTGCTTCTTTCACAATTGTCTCCTCACTCCGAGCTGTGCTTGAAGCCATTGGCACTGCAACAACGGGTAAGTAAGAAATAATCACTGGTTTTGATTTGCAGAGATTTAACATGGTGTCTTTATCTGGCGTCCACCCAGCACAGCCCAGCCAATCCCAATGCTGCTCTTTAAAATGCAGAGTATCTGACTATCATTGAAGTGTATGAGAGCAGCATTGGGATTCGTTTGAGCAGGGCAAGCCAGCTCTCCATCAGATACCAGAAACCTGCTGTTTTTGCCCCCTCCAGGCTCCCTAACAGTGTGGTTCAGATGCCTTTAAAGTGTGCATATCAAATTGGACTCATCTGAGCTGTTGTCCAGCCTGACGTACACTTCAATTTCTGGCAGCCCTTTGATCATAGCTACGTTACAATAGGAGGACCACACCTCATCCTGCTGCACTACTTGCATTGCGGCACTGGCCTTCGTGGCATAAATTATGCACATTGTACAGCCATTTTGTGGCTGCTCCTAAGTGGTGGGGCTAACAATCATATGCCTCCAAAGGGATGAGTCACTGCCACTAAGAGTATTTTCTTATAAACAATAACGGTGCATTGAAGTGGTATCATTTAAAAAGTATAAATAAATATAGGGGACTTGACATTTATACCGATAACAAGTAAATCAAATTTTCAGTCATCACAGGAGGGGTAGAATGTTTTAAAATAGCATTTGATACAGACGTCTAACCACAGATTCCTTACCTTTGAAGTATCCCCAGACGCCCAACTAGATCTGGACACTTTTCTACAGCAGTATATCAGCGTGTCGGTAGAGTATGTCGAGCGACTCCATAACGACATCACCTACTGGATGCGACACCAACAGAGTTCATATAAGCCCTCTCCTGATGCGCTCAAGTCCATTTTTGTCTTTCTGTGCAGATCTGGAAGGTGGTACCTCTGGCCATTTTTGGCCTACCTCGTTGTTGTCAATGGAACAGTGTGCTTTTTCTTGATTTCTTCGGGGTCCTGTTGTATTCCGCTTTAGGTGTCCGTGTATAGGTTTTCCTGATACATGTCCTTATATAGGCACAATTTGCATTGCTCTTATATAGGCATAAGATCCCAGTCCTTATTTAGGCATTAGCCATACTATCCAATAAAGGCATGGTCACCTACATCCGTCCACCCCAACGTCACAACGAGTTCTTAGAAACCAGACCCTTAAGCTCTTGGGAGTTCCCCTAGCACAGGATTATTGATTTCTCCAACAACTCATTTATTATGCATGAACCGCTATTCCTTAAGGGTTCATTTCTGACGTCTTCCTCTGCCTGACCTTACGTCAATGCTAACATTCCAAGGCACCTACCGGGTATAAATATACCTTTCCTTGCCAAAGCAAGTGGGAGGAGACCTTGACTTTAGAGGAGCCCATGTCCCGGCCTGACGCACTGACAAGAGACGCTGTCATCCTTGCTAGCAGAGAATCCAGCTTCCAGTGTTCTGACTTCCTTCGCGGGGTGTTAGTTCGAGACCCGGAAAGAGATTCCCACCTCTCTCATTCTCAAGGTATGGAGCTGACTAGAACCTAGAGGGACTCTTGGCATATCAGACTTAGCATACCATACTATGGTATACCGGACTATAGCATACAACACCTACTTCTTACCTTGTACTACACTTAGGTTAGGTACACTGAGGTAGAACTAGTTAGAGAAGCATCTCATGAGTACTCTCGTTTTTAGCTTATGTTATTTATGTATATGAATATGTCATAGCTAAAAGATAATGCTAGCTCAGTATTATTTCTTTCTACTGCTTACGCTGTACATAATATATCTCGCATTCTGTCTTATGATTGTAACAGCTCATATCTCTTACACGAGAAACAAGACTGTTGTATAAATCCTTTTATTGAAACGCCTGTCTATTCTTGCTGTGTAACTCTGAAGAAACTACGCATGCACGATTAGCTGAGTGAAACTGTTATCTGTTGTTTCCACGATTCTGAGAGTGTTCCGAATCTAAAGGGAAACAAAGTTGTCATGTTTATTATCAGCACAAGGTAAATACTTGCACGAACCGGAATACTTGTGTGTTTAGTCACGTGTACGTTATTTTATTTTGCACGGAGCTTTTATAGGCACTAGTTTCACGCTTCCGTTTTAATTTTCATGCACAAACAGCAGTATTCACCTTGTCTCGTTTTTCCTTGTCACTTTGTTATTGTTCACCGAGCACAAAACACGGCATTTTGTTTGACCGTTTTCGTCACCGTTGGCAACCCGCTTCGGTTACTCCTTGATTAATGCAACTTTATTAATACACTTTTGGTTTCTAGCATGTTTGTTCATGCTTTGCAGCACATGACAATGTGGCCACCATGGTAGTTTGGCACTTTTTATAAACTCGCTGGCAGGGTCCTTTACTGGCTTTTGTCTTTTGGCGCAATCTCTCATTGTAAATAGTCATTTATTGTTGTGTATGTTTTTGTTTAGACTCCCCTGATGAAGGGCCAAATGGGCCCGAAATGCATTGGGATTATGGCAACTAGATGATATGGAGCACGTATAATATCATCGTTTATTGCATTTAAAGCTTATGAAGCATTTTGAAAAGCCCAGAGACCAATAAACATAATGTTTTCAAGCACATACTGCATCTTCATTTAATCAGATGGATTAAACACGTTTTAAGCTCTTGCTTTATGAGGTGTGCCCAGAGGGACGTTGCCTGTGTCCAGCCAACGCATGGATTTTGTATGTTTATGCAGTTGCCATGAACTAATCCCGTCTTGTTTACAAGGAGTTTCTAGTGGCCTCTGAGTTAGCTGGAACATATTAATTAAGTTTAATATACTCAATTGGGGCATACTGACCTCAGTCCTATGCCTAATCTATAGGGTATATTATTCCAATCCACAGAGCCTATTAGGGAAATAGGAACTACACTACACTGTGGACTACAATGTTGACCCAGCATCTTCATCCGATTTGCAAGTAGTGCCTGGGCACGCACCCTGACTCCGAACGTGGTGGCTCATGTCTTCAGCTTCGGTTGTTGGCTATGCTGGAGCACCGCATGACACTGTTAGCGGCACAGTGATCTCAGGCCCCTCGTCAGTCGTTATCCTCTTCTCCCTTCGAGGTCCAGCTGCTAAAGTCCTTCATCCTCGCTGTCGCCTGGTAAGTCAAACTGTAGACAGTCAGTACCACAGACTTCTCCGACTTTACTGTGTACAAGTGGTGTCTCCGACACTCCTCCTAGTCCTCCAATTTTGGAGTCTGAGTGAGATTCCATTGTGCGCCTTCCGGTGTTTCTCTGAGCCGAGGCTGCTCTTTTTTTTTTTGATAAACAAATTTTCTTTATTTCTGCATAGAAGGCAAAATCAAGGATGACGTACAATAGTTTGCTGAACTTGGCGTCAGTAAATGCAAACAGGAAAGCATTGACAAGCAAATGCAAAAACCCACCTCTACTCCTCAACCCCCCGCCCTCTGCGCCCCCACCCTTCAAAACAGGCCCCCCAGCCATTTCCCCCATACTTTGCGGAATTTTTTGGGCAGCCCCGAGCAGCGTACAGTGACCGCTCCTGAGCGGCGCACCAATCCACCCCTCTACTCCAGGTAGCCCCACTGGGCGGGTCCGGCTGTGACCACATGGCCGCTATGTCCCTCTTGGCTACCATTAGGGCAGTAGTGAGAAAGTACGTTTCGTTACGGGATCCATCCAACCCGTCCGTGATGCCCAGCAGAGCCATTCTAGGATCATGGGGGACCTCCCATCCCAGGACTTCAGTGAGTTCGGCTTCAATCCTTGCCCAGTAACTCTCCAGGCGGGAGCAAGACCACACCATATAGAAGAAATCCGCCGGATCCACCCCACAGCGAGCACATGAGGCGTCCACGCGGAGGCCTGCCCGATGTAGGCGGGCCGGAGTCCGATAAGCGGCATGGAGGTAGTAGAGTTGGATGAGCCGCAACCTGGCGGAAGTGGTAAGCGATCGAGGCACCATAAGGGCGTCTCTCCAGTCCGCGTCATCTAGGGGCCCCACCCAAGCCTCCCATCGCTGTTTTAGGCCACTCCAGTCCACCGGGGTATTGTTAATCAGGGATTTGTATATGCGGGATATTCCCCCCCTTCCCCAGACACCCTAACATCACCTGAGCCTCGGGCGGGCTATGCGCAGGCAATCTGGAGTCCAGAGGGACATGGGCTCGGACCGCATGACGCAGCTGAAGATATCTATAAAATTGGGAAGGCTGTAACGAGAAGCGGGTCCGAAGCTCTTGGAAGGAACACATGTGGCTCCCCCGCCATATATCGCCCAGGCTGGAAATTCCTAGAAGATCCCACTGCCGAAATCCTTCAAGTCCCCCCACTTCCCGCAGCCATGTTCCGTGCCAAAGCGGTGTGAGCTGTGTTAACTTCCCCGACCAGCGGGTGTGCCGCAAAGCTGCGCGCCACGCCAGGAAAGGGGCCCGCACGACATCGGGGAGCGACAAGGGGACCGTTGCCCCATAGAGCATGTTCTGGATAGAGGAGAACCCGAGACATTGCACCTAGAGTCGATAGGCCGGATCATCCCACCCATTCGAGAACCAGTCATGAATCACCAGCAGCTGGGTGGCCAAATAATACAGATATAGATTGGTCATGCTCAGGCCTCCGTCGTAGGAGGGGACCCTGCAGCGATCTAAGGCCAACCGGGGCCTGCCGCCGCCCCAGAGAAATTTGGTCGCCATCTGATCCAGTTCCCGGAACCACGGGCGCGGAAAGGTGCACGGAGTATTTTGTAACATGTACAGAAACTTGGGGAGGATCATCATCTTATAGAGGGCGACCCTCCCCAGCGGATTCAGTGGGAGTGACTGCCACCTGAGCATATCTGATCTGATCTTGTTGACTACGGGAGCCACATTGAGGGCCCAACAGAGTTCCGGAAGGAGGGTGACCCAGATCCCCAGGTATTTAAATGAGTCTCCGGAGGGGAATGTCAGATTGCCAGTCAAAACAGTCCCTCGACGGGTGTAGGGGGACCAGTACGGATTGGGGTTCAGATGAAGACCCGACGCTTGGCCAAAGCGGTGGAGAATCTGGCGGACCCTAGGTCCTGAAGTCGCTGGATCAGAGAGATATAGGAGGACGTCGTCCGCGTATAGGGCAATCTTGTCAGGGGCCCCGCCCGGCCAGTCCCACCCGTGGAGAGTGGGATCCGCCCGAATCAGCACAGCCAGTGGCTCCATGGCCAGGGCGAATAGGAGGGGCGAGAGCGGACATCCCTGGTGCGTCCCTCGACCTATAGGAAATGGGCTGGACAGAGCCCCATTGACCAACACACGGGCCCGCGGGCTCGCATACAGTACCGCGACCATGGCACGGAACCGGGGACCGAAGCCCATGCGCTCTAGGACAGCACCCAAGTACGCCCACCCCACTGAGTCAAAGGCCTTTTCAAAGTCGACCAGCAGAAGGGCCAGATAGGGGGAAAGGCGCCCTCGGTGTGCCAGGGCAAGATGCAGGCGCCGCAGGCAGTGTCTGGTCCCCCGATCCGGCATAAATCCACATTGGTCCGGATGGACCAAGGAGGCAAGAGACGGGCGCAACCGCTGTGCGAGGACCGTGGCATAGATCTTGAGCTCGGTATTGATAAGGGATATCGGCCGGTAGTCTGAGCAGGACTGCGAGGGGGGCTGCGTCTTGGGAAGGACAACTATGGTAGCCCTGTCCGTTTCTGGCCGGAGCAACCCGGTCTCCACCACTTCTGCAAACCGGTCCCGAAGCCGCGGGGCCAGGGTCTCACGATAGTGAGCATAGTATTCCTGAGGGAACCCATCAGGTCCCGGAGTCTTCCCGGGCGCCAGGTGGCTAATCGCCTCCTCAATCTCCTGCAGCGCGATAGGCGAATCGAGGGTCTCAGAAACCTCCCGTCCCAGCCGTCCAAGCACCGCCCCAGTCGTCCCCAGCAACTCCTCAAGGGAGAGCCCAGACACCTGGGTTCGATACAACCGGGCATAATAGTCAGCGAAAGCTTGGGCCATTGCCACCAAGACCGTTCGGGTTCCGCCCGCAGAGTCCTTGATGGCAGGAATAATCCTGCCCGCCCGGGGGTAAGTGGCCAGCCGGTGGAGAAGGGTACCGTTTTTGTCTCCCCATCCGTAAACCCGGGCCACCGAGGAGCGACACAGAGTGTTTGCAGCCTCCAGAGAGTGTAGGCGAATCTCTTCCCGCAGGAAGGCCAGGCGGCGCGACCGTGTGCCATCCCCCAACATCCCCTGGTTGCGCTCCAGCTCCAAGGCCTGAGCTTCGCAAGCCGCGAGTTTCTGGGATTGAGCACGTCTCTGCCGTTGCACATGCCCTTTAGCGGCCCCCCGAATAGTCGCTTTGCCGGCCTCCCAAAGGACGGCAGAGGAGGGGACGGATCCCGCATTGTGAGAATAGTATTCAGCAATCTCGCCACCGACGACCTTCCGAAAAGGCCTTGTCATGGAGGAACCAAGCATTCAGACGCCACATCGGACGGGCAGAAAGGGGCGGCGGGCCAAGAGCAAGGAGCATTGGCGAGTGGTCCGATAGGCCCCGCGGGAGAATGCGGGCATCCTGCCCCCCAGCGCATTCGGTAGACGGGACGAGGATGAGATCGATCCGGGCATGGGTGTGATGAGCTGCCGACGTGTGGGTATACTGGCGAGCCTGCAGGTGCCAGACCCTCCACACATTGCACAGGCCCTGAGATTCAGCCCAGGTCGAGAGCTGCTTCGCACGAGCGACTCGGGCCAGGGATATCGGTCCCGTCGAATCCAGATGGGGTGTGTAGACAGCGTTAAAATCTCCACCTAGAATGAGTGAACCCTCCGGAAGCGTCGGGAGGAGGTCCGCGGTGTAAGAGAGGGCCGCCGGCAGGAGGGACGGAGCCGCGTAAAGGGACAGCAACGTGAGGGGTCGCCCCTCAAGAGTGCCACAAACCGTCACTACCATGCCCTGAGGGTCTAGGTGCACTTGGGCCAGGACGAAGGGAAAGGACTTGCGGAGCAGGATAGCTACCCCCCGGGATCCCCTCGCAAAACCTGAGTGCCACACCCTATCGTAACCATATCGGGTAAGAAAGGGACATTTATTGCCCAGGAGATGGGTCTCCTGGAGAAGGAGCACGTCAATCTCTGCACGCTGCGCATATTTAAGGACCGCCATGCGTTTAAACCGATCTAAGAGACCATTGACATTCCAGGACAATACACGCATGGCGGCCCTAGGAACAGGTGGGTCAGCCATGATCTAGGACAGAAGAGGGGGCCAATGGAGGCGCGATTGCGCAAGCCCCTAGAGAGGAAGGACAGTGGGACATTGAGCAGGAGAGCCGGTCAAAGGTTACAAGATGCCGTGGAACAACATAGAGGGAGTCCCCCCGTCCCCCCCCCCCCACCAACAAAACCTTCCCAAGAAGGAAGAAACAACCCCAAACCCCCACCCCCCACCCTATACTTCGAAAACAGAAGCATCTGTCGCCCGAACAAAATGGAACAACCACCAAGCTAAAACGCTCGGGCTTGAGCACTAGGGGACCCCTGATACAATAGAATTCAAGCCTGATGCACCTGCCCTGGCTGAGAGCAATACAGACATCGGAGCACTCCAGCCCCGGCCCGAGCACCGTCAACCCCCCCCAGATGAAACACAGAATGTCAAATGCTAAATGTTAGGGCTGCGAGAAAGGTCCGAGGTGTCCAGACTCAGCCGACCGGGCTGCATGATCCACCAGCCGGGGCGACCCGGCCAGCCGCCCGCTCGCTCGGACTGGCAGGCGCAGCCGAGGAGGCAGAAGATGCCCTCGACCGCCGGCGCGGCCGCCCCCCGGAGCGCGTGATGATCTTCTCCTCCGCCGTGCGCTCCCGGGGCAACGTGCGATGCCGCTGGCGGGTCCTCGATGTCCGGGGCCCCCCCGCCCGGCCGCAGGCGATCCGCGTCCAGAGCGGCGCAGGGGGTGCTCCTCAGTCAACCAGGACCAGGCCGCTCGGGGCGTATCAAAGAACAATGTCTTGTGTTGGAAGATGACCCGAAGGTGGGCCGGGAACTGAAGCTGGTACTGGAGTCCCAGGGAGTGCATTTTCTGCTTCACCTCAGTATAAGATCGGCGCAGCTCCTGGACTTCACGAGTGTAATCCGGGAAGATCATGATTTTGTGATTTTGGTAGTGGAGGGTGTCCATGCGCCGAGCTTCGCGGAGAATGGCGTCCCTGTCTCGGAAGTTTAAGATCTTGAGGATGAAAGGCCGGGGGGGCGCACCGGGGGGCCTGGGGGCAAGGGATCGATGGGCTCTCTCCACCACGAACGCGGCAGAGAGGCCGTCCACCGGCATCCAGGATCGGAACCAGCGCTCCATAAAGTCGTCCGCCCGGCCCGTTTCGACCCCCTCCAGGAATCCCACCAGGCGCAGGTTGCAGCGCCGAGCGCGGTTTTCTGCGTCCTCGACCCGGCGGTGTAGTTCTTTAGAGTGAGTGGTTAGTTCCCGTACTTGGTTCTGCAGGTGGCGGATGTCGTCCTCAGCGGTGGATATCCTGGATTCGGCATCCGAGATGCGGGTGGTGGCGTTCCGCAAGTCTTGCCGGAGAAGAGCAATGTCCACCTTGACCTCCCCCACCATGCCCTCCAGGGAGGCGCGAGACGAGTTGATGGCCTGTAGGATGGCGGCAAGGTCTGCAGCGGGCGCCGGCTTGGCGGCCTTGTCCTTACCCATGGTGGGGGCACCCCGGGCGCAGCGATCAGCGAGGCCGGGCAACGGGCTGGGGGTACCCCCTCAGGACGTCGGCGGATGCTCGAGACAAAGTGGGGGCAGAAGGAGGCACAGCCGAGGAATCCCGCGTGGAGAAATGGCCCAGCACCTCCAGCCCCAGCGTTAAAGCCCCGACGGGCTACCCCGCAGAACAACCAGTCGCACCCCCGGCCGCAGCCGCGTCCGCAGCGTCCCACGGACAAGGCGAGGTCCAGCTACTTAGGTCAGGGTCCCGGGCCCATGTAGCGTCACCCGTCTGCGTCGCAGGTGAAGACCGCCAAGGCCTCAATGCGTGTGTGCCGCCGACCCCCCCCGAGGGGGCGCCTCACCAGCGCGATCACCCCCCAACTCCAAGGGAGGGGAAGTCACCACCCGCTGGCCCTCTTCTCCCAGGGCCCGGAGCACCACATCCCCAGCCAGGCCAGTCTTGGAGCGATGGGAGGGGGGCGGGGGGGACGGCGCACACACACCCCTCGGCCGCCGATGCCCAGCCCGATTGGGGGGGGGTCTCTCCCCTCCGCACCCGGCCCCCACAGCCGCCCCAGCAGTCCAATCCCACGTAGCCGCACTCGCCGCCTGTTCCGGTGCCCCAGATTGCTCGGGGGGGGTCCGCCTCACCACTCTCGGGTCATCGTGAGCCCTCAGCTAAGCAGTGCCTCGCGTTTCCGATGCTGTCTGGGCCCGCGGCAGCCGCACGGCCGCCGCCGCCCCTCCTCCACCAGCAGGGCCAGGCCTATACCCCTCGTGGGCGCCGCGGGCACGAGCAATAGCTTGCCTGCGCCGCAGCTCCACCGCCGGTCAGGTTCCGCGGCACTCAGGCGGGTCCCGCGAGGTCCGCGGCAGCACAGGAGCGGGCCCGGGATCGCAGGGCAGCTCCGCAAGCCTCCGCTCTCAGATTGAGCCGGCCAGGGCAGTCGGGGACAGAGCCAGGAGGATATGCGGGCGCCGGGAGCCTCAGTGAAAGGCGGCCATGACAGGCAGGCGCCACCTAGCGCTCGAGCCGAGGCTGCTCTTAAATACTATCTCTTCCTTCATGCCATTTTTGGTTCTCTGCCTTCCTCTGGTGTGCATCTCCGCTCCAAGGAGTTAGGTGAGGCCTTGTCCGACTTCAAACCGGTGTGTTAGTGAGGCCTCCTTATCAATTTTTGACCCCTTATCTCCAGTGTACACCCCTTTAAAGATTCCACCCAGGACGCTAGTGATCTCCCCTTATTTGTCTCTCTTCCCCGACCCCTCGACTCTTTGGCACTAGTCGACGTCTGGATCGACATTGGTGGAACAGTTATTTACGGGCTACCAACGCGTTTCGGTCTCCCTTAGACCGAAACGCGTTGGTTTATGTACAGAATTGCCCGTTATCATTGAATTAAATCATTTTTGAAAATCCCTTCACTGAGTGCACTCAGTTTGTCTTCCCGGGCGGAGGATTACTTAGGAATGTTAAATACAGCACGGCTCTGCCATGGAGATTACACCATCTAAAAAGAAGCGCCACCAAAGCCAGCGAAAGTGAGCCACCACATGGAAGATGTCAGGACCCCACAAGTCGTACCTCGTATACTCGTGGAGCTATCTCGCAGGGACGACGTGAACAACCTCCACCGTCCCCCTCCTTACCCAATCAAAGGTGAATATACTGACCAAGGCAAGGATGGGACCAGGGGAAGGAGTCTAATGGTTTTGGGAACGGACGTCGTCTGTGAAGACCTGGTGAGGAGTCTCCCTAGACTGAGGGCACTCTCCTGGGTATCGCCAGCTAGATGAGAGAATAACCAATTTGTTAGTGCGTTTGCCCACCCTTCTTCCCTGGTCATACACATACAGCAATCACACTGTTGGACAGGCCACATGAAGGGCTTGCTCCCTTCCCGCATGACAGGGCCCGAGCCCCGGCCCCCCAGGTGTTACCCACAGAAGCAACCCGCACCCCGTCCCATGACGGGATTCCTGCCCCCGGACATCTCTGTATCATGGGGCCGAACCACTACCGGCTCCCTCGCCCGGCCCGGCCGCCATCTTGGACACTGCACCACGATGCCGCATGGCCTCAGCTCGACCCTAACCCTGGGCCTGGCCAGGCCCCGACATCCCGGCACCACCATCCACCCAGGAGGTGAACGGACCACTTGGCAGGTCGATGGGAGAAAGAAGTGTCGATGGCTCTCCCCCGCCAGGTGCCGATCGCCCCCAGCTCCCCCGGGCGCTGGCTCCACCCCCCTGCTGGGTGTCTGGACTCCCTCATCCCGGACCTCCCGACCTCCAAGTGCGAGGGTCCGGACATCAAAGGGCGCCAGACCTATAACTGGGGCAGCTCCAGAGCAGGAAGGCAGTTGTATCCTGGAGTCGAGAGACACCGTGAAGAACTCATCCTTGACGGACTACTGGCGCTGCCGTAGTCCTGCCTTGTGAACTATCATCCTCCCTGCTGGCGCTGCCGCAACCTTCTGCATCCTTCATCCTCGTCGGGACCTGCTGGCGCTGCCGCGGACCGTTGTAACTACCATCCTCGTCGGGACCTGCTGGCGCTGCCGCGGACCGTTGTAACTACCATCCTCGTCGGGACCTGCTGGCGCTGCCGCGGACCGTTGTAACTACCATCCTCGCCGGGACCTGCTGGCACTGCCGCGGACCGTTGTAACTACCACCTTCACCGGGACCTGCTGGCGCTGCCGCGGTCCGTCCATCTCGAACGCTGAGCTCGAGGATTGTGAGCTATCCATCATACCATCGCATCTACCTGATTGGTAACAAGACTGTCCCGCTACCCCCTTTCCCAACCAAGAGACTAGAATCGAGGGGACCCCTGAGTCCTGACCTCCTTGTACCATTCTATCGTACCTAAAGATTGCTTATAAAGAACGTTAAACCTTATCATTGTGTGGTGTACCTCTGTGGGGGGGGAAGTTATTCGTCTGTACGATCGCTGGAGACGGCTCTCCCCGGAGACCTCTCCCCTTGTCCTCGGCCGACCCTCCCGGTCCGTCTAACACACACCAATACTAGGGGTGTTGTTTTAGGGTTTGTATACTCACCTGGAAATGAAGGCTTGCGCTCCGATAGTCGTGCTTCCTCCCCCTTGGAGACTCCCTAACAGGAAGGCAGGCAGGGCACGCTCCAGTTCCTGTAGCACCAGAGGAGGGTGACACCAGCGCTCCCAACGTCAGTGCAAGGAGAGTGAAAAGATCGTCATGCTCACCTGCATGGTAGTAGGGCAGAAATTAAAAGAAAACAAGGGGCGCTCTTGCGCGGTGATGAAAACAAAGAATACCGCGACCACGTGTTCCCTGAGCGTGTCGCGAGGATGAAAGGAGCAAGGTGCTCCTGTGCCATGAAAGAGAGCAAGGAAACCGTGACCACGCTTCCCTGTGCGTGTCGTGAGAGACAGTGTAATAAGGCGCTCCTGCGCGGTGATGAAAACAAAGAAAACCTTGACCACGCGTTCCCAGAGCGTGTCCCGAGGATGAAAGGAACAAGCCGGTCCTGCACCATGAAAAAGAGCAAGGAAACCGCGACCACGCTTCCCTGTGCGGGTCGCGAGAGGCAGTGTAACAAGGCGCTCCTGCGCCGAGGCAAAGAGCAAGGAAACCCCGACCACGCTTCCCTGTGCGTGTCGCGGGAGGCAATCCAACAAGGCGCTCTGGCGCCGCTGCAAAGAACAAGGATACCGTGACCACGCTTTCCCTGAGCGTGCCGCGAGTCTGCACACAGCAATGCGCTCCAGCGGGGATTGCGGGCAAAGAAGACGCTTCAACGCGTCTGCGAAGGAGAAGGACTCGGGAAGGGCTGGCAGGTAAATCCGGAGGATCAGTAGAGAAGGCAGCTAATGGCAGGCATCCGGCATGGATCAGTACTAGAAGCACCGATGGGTTTGAGCCCTGCGGCTTTATGCGGTCTCACCCGGTAGTGCTTACTGCCTGACCAGGTGCCCTTCCTGGTCGGAGTGCTAGACCACTAACCTGTCCTACAGTGTTGCATACTAATTACGGACCGGAACTCATCACACATACTGCTAATCCCGCACTCCCCCCCCCCCCCTTCCCCCCACCCGCCCACCCCAGACGAAACCATGACAGAAGATATATATGTGTTTATATATATGTGTGTGTGTGTGTATGTATATATGTGTATATATATATATATATATATATATATATATATATATATATATATATATATATATATATTCACTTAAAAACCATAGGTTTCACACGTTATAGTTAGGTGAACATTTCACTCGTAAAAAAACAATTAAATTCAACCGTTATAGTTAGTTCAGATAACTATAACTCGCGCGACCGCCACTCTATCACAAGGATGATGTCATCAGTGATGTCATGAGGTGGAGGGCAAACTCAGGGGCAGGCATATAGCTCTAGGAAGCATCTATGCACCTAATTTGGACCAGGCGACCTACCTCGGAAAGCTCTCTGGTGTGTTGGCTAGCTACCTCGCAGGCCCAGTACTATTAGGGGGAGACTTCAATTCCATAGCAGACGTCACGCTGGATAGATCACATCCACCGCTGCCCGCGTCCCCGGTGCACCGACTAGCGAAAACCAGATCGGATTGGCAGGACAAATGGGACTTGGCTGACGCTTGGCGCGCTCAGCACCCAGCGGAGCGGGATTACTCGTTCTACTCCAGCCTCCATGACCTCCATGTCCGACTGGACACCTTTCTGTGCTCCCCTTTAGTCCTTCCAGCGGTGGCCCAGACGAAATATCTGGCGCGCACTATTTCCGACCATAATCCCTTGCTACTAACGCTTGGCTGGATGAATGAAACCTCACGGATCCCGACGTGGCGACTGAGGCCGGACACATTAGATGACCCACCGTTCCGGGAGGCACTGGGTGAGAGGGTTGGTCACTACTTCGCAGAGAATGACGGCTCTGCGACCTCTAGGGCTGCGGAATGGGATGCCTTCAAGATTGTAGTGAGGGGCCACTGCATAGGGAAGTATGCGGGGATACGGAGGACCTTGCTGGATGACTTAGAAAGAGCCGAACGCTCGCTGAGAGAGGCCGAATTAGCGCGCCCCAATCGACCCGAGCTTCAGGACAAGGTCTGTGAGGCGCGGGAGGCGGTGGAGGTGGAGCGTCTTCGCAGCTTTGACTACAGGACGTACCTGACTAAATCGCATGCCGAAGGAGATAAAGCTGGGACACTACTGGCCTGGTTAGCAAACCCCGCTAGAAACAGTCATCCGATTTTAGCCTTAAGAGTAGAGGAGGGCCGCATAGGTACCACACAACCGGACATTCTGGACGGCTTTAGGTCCTACTACGTGCAATTGTACAAAAGCGCGTTAATGGCACAGGGAGAGGAAATAGAGGCATTCCTAGATAAGCTGCAACTACCTCGGCTGGAACAAGAGCAAGCAGACGCCCTAGGCGGTCAAATAGAATTGGCGGAAATAAGAGGAGCTGTGAAACGGATGGCCCGTAATAAAACTCCGGGCTTGGACGGCCTGCCCATAGAGTTTTATGGGCGATACCTGGAGCAACTGGCTCCCAGGCTCCAAATTGTCTATAATGAAGCCAGGGACAGGGGACGGCTCCTGCGATCCATGCGTGAAGCCATAATGATCCCCTTACTGAAGCCACGTAGGGAAAGCACTGACCCGGCGTCCTACCGACCTCTGTCCATGCTAACAACGGACTACAAGATTCTAAGCACGGTACTGGCGACCAGTTTGTTGAACCACGTGCAAGAACTGATCCACAAGGATCAGTCTGGGTTTATACCCACCCGTAACACCACTCACAACATCCGGCGGTTGATTAGGCTGGTGAATGACCCTCCGCCCGAGGCGCGGGCACCCCTAGTATTGTCAGTGGATATTGAAAAGGCTTTTGATAGCCTAGAGTGGGAATATTTGTACAAAGTGATGCGGTGTTTTGGCCTGGGTGAAGACTACATACACTGGACAAAAGTGCTGTATTCCTCGGCGAGTGCACGAGTGAAAGTGGGCACGCTGGTATCACAACAGTATGAGGTGTGTCGCGGCACCCGGCAAGGATGCGCATTATCCCCCCTGCTGTTTGCATTGGCGGTGGAGCCTCTTGCGGCCATGGCTAGAATGGGCAACCATTACAGTGGTTTGGATTTCAGAGGGAACCGCCACTTTATCTCGCTGTACGTGGATGACCGCCTCCTTTTTCTGGAGAACTCCGACAGTGCGGTAGAGGGCGCGGAAAGACTCCTGGAGCGCTTCGGCAGGTTATCTGGCCTCAGGGTTAATTGGGCTAAGACCTATCTGTTCCCCCTACGGCGGGAGGAGGAGCAGCCCCCCACCTGCCAGTTGATTAGATGGGAGCCTAGTTGCCTGGACTACCTGGGGGTACACGTATACCATGACGCCGCGAACTTGTTGGAGGGCAACATAGGACGCTGCATCCGTGCCCTACGAAGCAGTATGTCATTCTGGACCACCCTGCCGCTGTCAGTAACGGGCCGCATATCTCTTCTGAAGATGATCGCCTTGCCCCGATTGTTATATTACTTCAGGACACTCCCAGTTTGGGTGCCTGGAACGATCTTTAAGCAACTAAAATCGCTGATAACATCCTTCCTGTGGGGCTCGGGCAGACGCAGAATAGCGTTAGCGACGCTGATCCGTCTAAAAGACGAAGGGGGCTTGGTGGTCCCGAACTTCGAGCTCTATTATCTAGCAGCACAACTGCAGTCCTTCACGCAGGAGGTAGCAAGGGTATACCGCGGTCCGGAGCGGGAGAGAGACAACGGCACTCCCCGTCATGTGTTGGCCTACAACAGAGATTGGCACTCAATGATCTGTCCCAGGAGGAGCGCACGTTCCGCCTATCCTGCAACAGCTCACAGAGGCGCGCAGGAATCAGACACCCATATGCGCCCGAAATCCCACTAGGCATGGTGACAGCACTCCCGCATGGGGGTGATTGGTCGAGGCTGCAGCTGTGGGAGGAGGCGGGTCTGCAGATGGTGGGGGACCTGTACGATGACTGAGTGCTGTCCCCGTTCCAGACATTGCAAGACCGCTACGACCTCCCGAGAGGAGATTACTTGCTGCACGCGGCGGTGGTGATAGCCATACAGGCACATTGGGGGGAGGGCTTAGTCGAGCCCGCTACGACGCTGGCGTGCCAATACGCAATGATGTCGGCTGGCACCTTCAAAGCAGTGAAGTGTCTATACTCACGGACGCTGAATGAAACCCTTCAGCCCTTGGCTGCGTTAAAAAACAAGTGGGAGCTGGACCTGCAGGTGGAAATCCCGGACACCACGTGGACGCAGCTAGTGCGAAGAGCCAGAAAAAGCACGAGAAATGCACGATTTCAACTGATTCATTTCTATGTGCTCCATAGAGCATACCTTACCCCAGGAAAAATAAGGAAATACTTTGGGGCTGAGGAGGCTGCTTGCCCTAGATGTAACAAGATAGGAGCAGATCTGATCCACATGTTGAAGGCTTGCCCACCTGCATGAGTACTGGAGGGAGAAAGGCAACACATTGAATGAAGTAGCAGACAGAGACTTGCAGTACGACGAGGCCGTTGGTGTACTCCACTGGTTCCCGCACACGCCCAAAAATAAAATATCCAGCAAGGTGATAGACATGGGCCTAATATTGGCAAAGAGGGAGGTGACTAAGGGGTGGAAGTCGAAGGTAGGTCCAACACACCGGAGATGGCTGAACGAATTCCTGAAATGGGCGGCTAGTGAGAGCACACTCAGATATCAACTAGCTCGCCGCAAACCAGATGAGCGAGCTCAGGAAGCGGCGATGGAATGGGAAATTTTAGTGCAGGCCTTGTGTGACAGCCTAACTATGGGGGAGGAAGACGAGGAATCTGATGATGCAGTCGATGCAGTCGTGGTACCGGCTCCCATGCCGGTCACACACGCTTAGTAATTAATGGAACTCTCCTGCTAACCACCACACATACCGACTCTTCCTGGCTAGGCGCTATGGGGGGGACACTGGGGAGGGGGGAAGACCGAGGGAGGGATTGCAAGTCCAAACTTAATGGAAGAAGAATGCGAGATCCATGAGAATCTTGGGGGTGAGGGGGGTTAACTTTAAAAGCAGGCAGCGGATTTCCCCACTAGACGACCGTACTTGCAAGAAATGTAAAGATGTAACATATGGCTAAGTGGCGCCGCCCTGCCTCCGGGATGTGGGCAGTACGGCTGTGTGTACCGCACGGATGTATGACTAAGGGGGGTGAGAAATCTGCGTTAATGGCATTTATCCTGAGTGTTACACAGTATATTGGGACCTGCAATAAAAATGGTTTGACAAAA